>NC_140028.1:81823061-86623061 GCF_963513975.1 Fringilla coelebs
CCCCTGTACTTCATAATTCTGATACGGGTACCTATGTCTGTGTGAATTCTGTGAAAGCAGAAAAGCTCTGCCATTTCATGACTGCAGACAGACATTTCCCTACTCAGATTTCTGCCTCTCCTCATTGCTACTTCAGCCCTTACCACAGACATTCCGAGCGGCCTTGGTTTCAGCCATACAAGAAATGAGTGATGAAGCTGGCAACACACCCTTGGTTTTTCCAGCTTTGATTGCGCTCTAGGGAGTATGAAACAAAGACTCTTCACAACCTTTTTGCTAGACAGTTGATTGTGCCAAAGGAGGATGGAGGAATCAGAGGATGGTATGAAATGGCCACACAATTAGAGAAAAAAAATCATGCATAAACATTTTTGGTTTTCATTTTGGTTTGGATTGGATTGTTTTGGGGATTTTTTTTTCCTGAGAGAAGTAACCTTTCTAGAAAAGTACAATGAGAAAGGAAGGCAGCACAGTTAGGGATTAAGCATATCAAAATGGCCCCATGTGCTAGTAAGGAGCAAGGGTCCTTCAGTGTAATGCAGGAAGCAAGCAGTCCCACTATTCACTTTCAAAGGATGTTGTCCAGTCATATGTTGTCTTGTCTCCTAATGACAGCTATTGTAAAACTCAGAAGTAATTTTTAAAAATTTTAATTGTTAAAGTCATCCAGGGTATTCCAGAATTGTAAAGGAGTGGTATCTAACACAGATCTGCAGTGTGTCATGATCACATTATAGGGACTAGAAATAGGGACAGAATGAAAAATTAGACTCTGCTTTTCTGGACCCCAGTGAACCTCCTTTAACTGAGAACAAGCCCAGGGAGAAATGCATTGCATCTTCTAACACAAAGCTGTAGATCAGATGTAAATACTTTATCAGAAGGGATATTTAGACCATTCACTTAAAATACTGTTACTTTTGCAGGCGTCCCAAAGAATTACACATAGGTAGTGTCTACTGTCCAGGCCTTTACCTACATCATTTTACCACCTTACACTTCCTACCTAATCACTACATGGTGCAAATCTGACTATTATGCTCATATTCTTGCCTGCTTGTTGCCAACAAAAAAAGCATTTTCTGGATCCTGAGGTTTTGGGAGGTTTTAAATCCACACTCCCTAACAGTTCTTCTCTGTAGTGTGGCACCTGTGAAGAAAAACCTTTCCTTGGGAAAGACCGTGTGGTAGCCTAGATCTTAGGAAGACCAATACACTTGGCATCTCTTGTGTGTTGCAGTGTCTTTAGAGGGGTGCCTTGTCAGGGATATGATAGCTGGACAGAGACAGAGTGATCATTAATAAGAGCATTTATTAGAGTCAGCTGTCAAGCTGTTGGACAGCTATAATATGCTTTAAAAAAAATCACTAAGTGGTGTGCTATGGGGAAAAATATTTTTGTTTGTGCCTGATTGATAAATATTAGTCATATATGCAGTATTGTTGACAGTTCTCTGAGAGGAAAGCCTGGATAATATTTTAACACATAATACTACACATTGCACGCATTTTGTATCCTTACCATTTTTATTGCATGCAAAAAAGAAAAGACATTAAGCTCAATCATTCCATGAAAAACAAATATAGAATTATGCCACACCTATTAGTCAGATAACAAAAATATTTGAAAAATGTTTCATTAACATACTAAAACACCATACAAAAGCAACAAAGGGGTTTATCATGGTGCTAAAAAAAGTATGTTGCTAAGTTAAAAATTCTTAAAAACATTGAACAATATTTTCTTGGAATGAAAAAAAAAAAATAAAACCAGTGTGAGGAGAGTATAAGCTGTTTATCATAGAATCACAAAGTAGTTTGGATTGGAAGCAACCTTTCAAAGGTACTTAAGGACCAGTTACTCCAACTGCCCTGCAATGAGCAGCGACATCTGCATCTAGATCAGGTTTCTCAGAGTCCAACCTGACTTTGAATCTTCCCAGGGTCTGGAAATGTACCTTCTCCCTGGGCTTTATCCCTAAGCTTATGGAAGCTCTAGCCCTCTAGGATTTGCCATACTTCATTTTATTTTCCACATGTCCAGAATGAGTTATCGTAGAACATCTGCCAGCAGCACAAAGAGTGAACACTGCTAGTGGTGCATTGGAAGTCATGGGATGTTGGGCCAATTTGTGCAGGTATGTGCCTAATTTTAAAGACTCATGAGGTTCTGGGGCACTGTCCCCTCTGCTTCATTCAGGCTCTGCTTCCTCTGCCTCAGGTCTTCTGTTTCCTCTCCAGTGCTGGATCCTCTCTGTTCCTCATGCCTCACACAAAGTGTTCATTTGCACTTCCTGATATCAGTCTTTGAATGCTGTGAAGGGTTTCTGACAAAGACACTGATCAAGAAAGGTAACATGACTGTTCAAGGGGACAAAATAATGATGAAATCCATCTACACTTCTATTTCCCCTCCATACATTGTCCCCTATAAAGACTCTTTAACTGATATGTAGAAGAACAAAGTATTTTTCTTCCTTTTATGTTTTTAGTGCAGATTTTCTCCTGCGTGGTGATCTTACTTCCCAGCCACAGGGAATGGTGTTTAAGAGGAGTTTAAAGCTATAGGGAACAATTTAAGGACTTATTACATATAACGTGGTTAAGGCTGCAATTTTTATTCCTGAGACAGTTAAGACTTTTTATTGTCCTTCTCCCACCTAATTGCACGTAGAAAGGATCTCCATGGATTTCACTACATGTTGGCACTGAAAACTATCTTGGGAAAAAGATCTACATGCATTTTTGTTTTAAAAAGTGACAGCATCTACTAAAGTGTCCAGGATGTTTGTCTGTAGACCAAGAGACACCCTAACATAAGACTTGGGTGTGTTTCTGCTGCTTAACAACATACTCCAGAAAAGCAACCCTCTTTTCCTCCCCTTGCCTCTGTGCCAACTATGTTACTTTCAACTCTTTCTCAGCATGTTCATGAATGGTCTGTCTGGGACCAATGCATATTTTAATATATTTATTTTTAGAAGAAGCACAGGATTGGTCATCAAAGCAGCACAGATATTCAATTAGGCAAATATTAATTTGCTCTTGTGTTTTTGTTCATAGTGGCAAGGCACTTTGCTGGCAGGGATGCAGCTGGCTTATTACTGTTTGCAGTATCAACATTTAACAGTGACTCCAAAGTTTTATGGAGCTGTATGCAAAGCAGACCTCTAAATATTATATAAAATAATAAAGAGTAAATGGAAATAATATAAGTAGGAGAGACTGGTAAAAGTAAATTATTCTTTTAAGAGTCCTCAGAGTCCATCTGCCCTTGCAAAACCATGAAATATTGGTCTCAGAATGAACACAACCTCTCTGGCAAGAAATTCTGGCACCATCCACCATCCACCATCCATCATCAAATCCACTGTCTTTCCTATGATCACTTTTTTGCAACTTCTTTCAATTCTGTACACAATGGCTGGACCACTTCAGTTTTCCTCGCTGTCACTCCTTCTTTATATGCTGCTCCTCCTAGTTCAAAACATGGCAGGCAGATCAGAGGTCGAGGTGACTCTGAACTTCTGTGTCATGAAAGTCTCTTTTGAAAGGTTAAGTCCTCAAAGCAGTTCCATATTTACTTTTCTCAGCCCTCACCATATTGAAGGTTTGGCTTATTTATTTACCTTTGCTGTTTATAAATATATAATAGTATATTCATAATTTATATATAATAAATATATATTATAATTAATAATATATAATTGTATATAAAAATAAATATAACCTTAGTTTATTACTAATTTCTTGCAGTGGTTGCTGTGTCTTCAATTGCCTTATGATTAATCCTACCACCCAATAAAGACTTTCATGGGTTTAGCAGAAGCAGGACAAGTTGGGGTTTTTTTTCTTAGACAATGGCACATACACATAGGACGTGATAATGTACAAGTAACCAAGGTGTTGTTTCCATAACGTAGAAGACGAAGGATATAGGAAAACTGAGAATTAAACTCAAGATCACTGTGACCTTTAGGCAGTCTGGGAAGAAGTAGACCCTGAGTAGTTACAGAACAGCAATTTTTGGGTAGTTGTTAGAGCAGCAGAAACTAACACACACAGTGTTGCAACAATGCTTGATTTGTCCTTGTTGCATGTCATCCTTGTGCATGACAGAGGCAATTTATTTTATAACTGAAAGACTTGGTTGCACCTACCTGGGCTGCATTATGTGAAGCCTCATTCAAGGCTACAACAACAAAAGTCAAGTTCTGACAAAACTCTTGAGGCATAACGGAGGGATACAACAGACATAGTCACAATACCTTTAATATGTGCCCTTAAAACCGTGATCCATGACATGACAAAGAGCAGCCTCCCAGACTGGGGGGAATCTCACTCCCCCTGAAGTCATTCTCAAAAATTGCATTGAAGATGAATTGGACCCTACAGGTAAGAGGCCTTTGTAAGTAAGTGTTAAAAATCAGAGACATCCCTTCAGCAGTCTCCCACTGTGTGCAGTTGTTTCCTTTCTTTTCTTAATGGTCCAGAACTACTCCTGAATAGCACTCACTGAAAAGCACCAGGAGGGATTAAAAAAAAAAAAAGTTAAAAAAAAAAAAGTGAAACTACAGCAATTCTCCAAACCTTGTTTATTGAATGTCAAGCTGAGAGCAGTTATTGACCCAGGGGGATTACAGTTTATTCAGGGTGCCAAGTAATTATAGAAGTGACATTAGATCATCATTTACACTCACAGGATAGTCATGAATGACAATGTCAGCTAAAACAAGGACAAATGAGAAAGAGCCCACAGCTGACAATATTCCCGAGAAGCATTGCACAAGGTGTAAGCAAATGAGGGTTGTCTGGTCTAGTAGCTGCTCGTTTCCATTGGAAATTACCACCTGCTGTTCTCAGTGGCAGTTAACACTAATATGAGAATCCCTGAGCCAAAGCAATAAACTAACAGCAAATGTTGTTTTCTGTTTTCTGTCTTTTCACTTAGGTAACAGATAGAGGAAATTACAGAAGAGACCTCTTAAGCAGAAAGCCTTGGTACTCAGCAAATGTACTCTTTTATCGGGAAATTCTGTAATAGAGTTTTACAAAACTTGCAGTACTTGCCTAAATTTTTACGAGTTATTCATTTAGAAGTCAGGTAGCCGTTGCCTTTGCATGTTTTCCACCCAGTGCTTTCCAGATTAAATTCCAAAATATGCAGACTCATCTGCTAGAAATAAGACAAGTCCTCAAATCAGAAATACTCTACTGGTCTCTGGCATCAGTATAATCTCATTGCCTTATAGAGATCTGCGAGTGTTGGGAAGGATGAAAGTTTGACAAGAAAGTCTCACAGATATGTAAGCTTGGCAGAAAGATTTTTAAATCTGGAGTCTGATGAAGGAATAGAGTTGGAAGCAAGTTTTGATATAGAAGAAAAGAATTGCTGAGCCAGTCTTACTGGGTAACCAAGGAGGCAAAGGGTATGTTAGTTAGAAGGAGTTTTTATGGCTTAGAACAAAGGACAAACCCACCCCAAACAAGAAGATGTTTTTACCAAGCAGAAAGATAGCACAGGCAAAAAAGCCTGCTGATGTGGCAAGTAGAAAAAAGGTCTCAGAATTTTCCACTGCATGAAAACTGAAAAACAACTTCCAGCTTAAACTGTAATGTATTAACTTTTCGTGATTGGGGAATATAACATGAGTATGGTAATGATAGTAGTTATGATAGGCTATAGATAATAGTTAAGGCATAGATTGGTTCTACTGTATTAAGATGCTAAGCAAAGAAAAGTATATAATGCAATGTAACCAAAACCAAAGGGTCTCCAGGCCTGCCTGCAGCTGGAGCTGACAGCTCTAGGCACAGGCTCTGTTGCCCACAACCCTGGAGTGCTGTAACCTCGTGGATGGAATTAACTGCATTTTGAAGAGCTGCCTGGAGTCCTGCATCCCTCATTTGGCTCTTACATGCAAGAAAAACTCACTATCCTACCCAAGAACATTCAGTAAAAAATATCTTTCTAAAATTGTTAATGTCAGGATAACCAATGGGGCTTTTGACAGAATACCAGCTTTGCAACCAGGAAAGCTGAAGGAAATTCTTGGAGGTCATTAGGATGTAGTCTTCCACTCGGTGAGATGAGGGTATTTTGCAGAAATATTGTAAAAAACTCAACCCTAGCAGCTGAAAGACAAGTGAACATAGGAGAGAGGACTATAGGAACATGCACAGGAACCCTATCCCTGCAGCTTGGACAGAAAAAGCTCTATTTAGCAAGGCAGCCAATTTTGCAAGGAAGAGAAAATAAAAAAGCACTCTGCCTGCTTTAAGATCAAAGGATATCAAGAAAAATTTTACACTGAGTTAATTTTTCAGTTTCCTTTTTTTTTTTTCTTTATCCAATCTAAAAAGAAAATCAAGTACTGCCACTTAGAAAAGGGTACCTCTAACTAACACAGCACAAATTTCTCTTCCCTGCTCCTTTAAATTATCATTATGTCAAACCTTCTGAAGTAAAGGCCTTTTTTTTTATAACTCCTATGGGAAACAGAAAATACTCTTCTGTATTTTTCTATGGCAACCTCTCCTTCTCTACCACGTAGGTAGGGTAAGATGGGTCCCAAAGGCAAAAGGAAATTTAAAAAATGAAATGGAAAAAAATAAGGAAGACATATAAGGAAGAAGTAAACTGGTCAATAACTACCTTATTTTATATATATTTATTATGTTCATACTAATTTCTTCAGGCATAGAAGCAATGAAATGCCTATCTGAAGTTTTCAAGCTGCAAATCTCTGACTTACAACCCCATTTATATGTGTACTCTGTGAACATAGAAGTGCCTGTACACAATCACACTCACATAATTGCTAAACTTTTACACATTGCGTGTTTTACTTGGTATATTCTTGTTAAGTTACTCCTGTTCCCAAGGAAAGAATTGTTGTTGACTATATAGACACCCATAAGGCTACACCTGGAATATTGTGTCCAGTTTTGATGTCTCCAGTTCAAAAGAATGAGTCCAGCACAAGACCAGTAAGGAGCTGAGGTAATTAAAAACTTGGTATATAAAGAAATGTTGGAGAATTCAAGTTTGTCATGAGAAGGCTCAGGTGGACCTCAGTTTTCCAGTATCTGGAAGGAGTTAAAAAAAAGATGGAGACCCTCTCTTCATGAGGATGCATGACAACAGGAGAAGAGAATATGAGAACAAGCTGCTTCAGGGTAAATTTAGTTCGTGTACAAGTTCTTCACAAAGACAAAAACTGAGATTTGTGATAGATTGACCAGAAGAATTTCTCTGTTCCAAATATTCAATGGCTAATTTGAAAATTCTAGTCTGAATAAGGCCTTGCTTTCACAAGAAGGTTCTGGCAGATGTCCTCCAGAGGTTCCTTTGAACCTATATTTTTCCATGGAGTGCTATTCCTCGTGTTCCCTTATTACAATTGGATATGAAAATGTTTAGAATGTTGTCTTAAGCTAGCTGAACCTACTGTCCAAAGGCTACAGTATTTTGGCTTGCTTCTGCCTGTATCCTTGGTCTGAAACAGGAGCCTAGCGGTCAGTAGTATAATAAACAGAAATGCAGCTAGATGCAAAGAATTTTTCCAGAAGCTAGGGAAAGGGACGCAGCACTGGAAACACTAATGAAAACTGGCATGTGAATAATCAAGTATCTATCTGCTCCACAGTGATGGAAGCAAAGAAACTATAGTGTAGTTTCCTGGTGTTTTCATGCAGACAGTATTTCCCTAAATCTCTTTGTACCCTCAAGCAAAAGAGAAGAAATTAGAAGATATGCTTTTGCATTTAACAAGAAAGGAAGGAGGAGGGAAGTGGCAGAGCAAAGGATAAGGAAAAAGGTTTACAATGTGTGGTTGGAGCTGAAACCCCGCTTCTGTTTTCAAGCAGATGATCACACACCTGCCTGTCTCCTTAAACATAAATACATTTTGGGGTGGCAATTACTATCAATGTCTAAACCAGCATCAAGAGCATCAGGTCCTTGTCTGGTCAGTATGTATGAATAACTATACACCCAGGAATAATGCTGTTAGTTTATTGCTTTCTGCTGTTGATTATATGCTTTGCATTAACAGAATGTTTAAGACTGTAAAATATTGCAAGAATATAATACGTGGATTATTTCCAAGTGCTGTGTTTTGTTCAAAAGACAGCAGAATTCATCTTGTATTGAATCCAACACTGTTTCTATGGTTCTAAATGTTGCCCATCACAATTAATTAAAAGACAGAAAACATCTTCTAATGAGACAATTTGGGATCTTAACAATTGGTTACCATTAAAGCCAGGGCTCAATCCATCTTCAAAGCTCATCTCATTTGTGCATCTGACCTCAGGGAATAATCATTGCTTGAGATAAAATTTACCATGACACACTAACAAGAAATAAAGTGTTGTAGGGAACGTTGAAATGCCTGTTTCCTACAATTCAAATATCCAATGCATTTGTACTCTGAGACTTAGATTACAACAGTCATATTGTCCTAACACTTTGCCTAAATCTTATATTTTTCCTGCAATGTAACTGTGAAGTTAGGTTAGAAAGAAAGACATCCTCATTGCAGCATCATTCTGAGACATAATAGTTCACCTGCCTCACACAGTGCAACAGCGAGAGTGATGTGTGTGCAAAGCTGCTGGAAAAATACAGGTTTGCTTTAATGGGTGTGGGATTTTACATCACCCTTGGCTACAGGAATTTAAGCACAAAAGAACATTTCCTTGTGTAGGAATTACAGTGTTAGTTAAACAATAACCCCTCAATGAAAAACATCTAAAGTCTCAAGTCTCAAAATCTCTTTTTCTGACAGTGCTAGGAAGGAAGTCCATTACCTTCAGCAAAGCTGAAAAAGAATAAAATACTTGTCTTACAATATTTTTCTACTTTAAGAAAAAATGCAATAACATCGCAGTTTAAAAGCGAGCATTGTTTTCCGGCTGGAATAAGAGGAACAGGGTTATGTTCTGGAGCAGGCTGGTCTCTAAAATATTCATGTTTGTCTGTTTTCTGACAAACACTGTGAGCACAAACAAATCACCATTTCTGCTAGGTACAGAGATGATCTTTGCAAATAGACTTCACATTTGAAAGATTAATATTTTACTGCGAGAGTTATTTTATGCAAATAGTCCTATAGCAACAAAACTACATGACATTTTGAGGGCTTTTTCTCTAAATTCAAAATTTCTAATAATCTTAAATTAAATGGACTTATTTAATTTAGTTATATAGAACTTAGTGAAGTAACTAATTCTATTTCTTATATCTGTTTCTCAGCTAAATTTCAGGGTCAAAGACCTATATTTTTTCATTAATCTAATGGTAAGAGAAATTTTTAGACTATTATGTGCAGTATTCATGGATTCTTATGAAGCCCAAGAAAGATAAAGCATAAAGAAATTTCAGAGACATAAGTTTTCATGCAACTCTAATGTATAGCCTAAATTTCTAAATTCTACCTTTCTGTTGAAAATATAATATTGCAAAGAAAGTTAAATACTATTGGCTCAGGTTCTGCTGCTGAGCATCTGATCGCAGCTTCTTTCTTCATCAGCCAGGAGAACTGCCTTGTTTTAAACTTCAGGAGTGCAAGAGATAAAATGACCATTCTGTGCCATATTTTCATTTGAAAGGAACAAGTGCCAGCAGAATGGTTTCATGGGACAATATTTCCATGACCACTTGTTTACTGTGCAGTTGCAGGTTTATGTGAATATTCCTTTAGGTCATATGTATTGCACCAGATATATTTAACCTGGTATAGAGCAGGTATAAAATCAGACAAGCATTTCCTAATAGTTTGGCATACAGGTCACACCTACTCCTATATTTTGACAGGTAGATTAATTATTCAGTGTAAAAGGCAAGTTACCTTGTAGAAATCCTAATTTTGAAGGTGTTTGCATAGCTACATTGCAGTAGAAAAATGGGGTTTTTTGTCCTAAAAGCCAAAGTTTTAGAGTGATTG
This sequence comes from Fringilla coelebs, assembly GCF_963513975.1. Taxonomy (NCBI): domain Eukaryota; kingdom Metazoa; phylum Chordata; class Aves; order Passeriformes; family Fringillidae; genus Fringilla; species Fringilla coelebs. The sequence continues at coordinate 81,833,012 of NC_140028.1, forward strand.
TATGTTTTGTTTAGGTCTGAGAGGATGCTTGTTTTCTTTGCCTTATGAGGGTTGAATGCCATCATGCCTGCAGGTAAAATTGTGGCTTAAAAGTTCCATTTTGCTTAATTCTATGACAGTGCTGCTATGGATTTAAATGAAACTCACTCATATATGCTGTCATAACTATAGAGTTACCCAAAGCTCTCAAAGACCCAAGGATTGCGCAGGCTTTTAAAATTTCAATACATTATATTGTCAAGATTTATTGCACATTAAATACGTATATATTTTTAAGGTCTCTTTCCATGCTATCTCTAACCACACAAGAATGGAAAAAGACACAGTCAATCTTTCTGTCCTAAGAAATGGCATATATTGTCTTCTGAAATATATAAATACAGACAAGTCAAAAACAGATTAATTCATTTTATTATGTTGTTTGAGATTTGCTCTCCAAAAAAACAGTTAATTTTGTAAAGAACGGATCAGATTTTATACTAATCTGTATAAATTCAGAACAGTGAATAGTGATATATCAAAGACACTAAATGGCACACTGTTTCCCTAAAATGTTTGCATTTGGCTCAGTAAGTCTATTAAGTGTCTGAAAAGGCTTCTGACATCTTCTTAGAAGTCTTTTTTATTTTTTCCCAACAAGCCTTGGCCTTAAAAGGATTGGAATTGTCAGGTCTGTTAGACTGGTAGAAATGTTCCGAAAATAAACATACAAATGTAAAATATTATCAGAAGTAGGACTATTTTAGGGTGGATATTGCATAACTAAAATAAAACTCATTTCACTGCAGTCATGTATATGTCCAACATTCAGCCTCTGGCTGGGAACATGCTGCACACAGGGCTTCAGATGCATCAGAAATCTTTATTTATTTTTCTCCTGTCTACCTATATAATCAAGAAAGCCATGGGATCAGCAATCCCACAAGGATTACAGAGGATGAGGTCCTAAAATCTTGAGTTATTTTCTCTATTTTTTTGTTTGCTTTTTTAAAGTCTGATTGATTTCCAGATTATTTTTAGTGTTTCTTGGAATGCAAAGGCTAAAAGAAACCTTGAGGAAATTCTCATAAGAAACACAAATAGACAATTCTGTCCATTTCCTTCTTATACTGAAAGAAAAAAGTAAAAAAGGGAAAACTAATCCTTTTTTATATTGCTGGGTTTATTTTTTGTTCTTTCTTATCAAAAATAATTTCCTCCTCTCTATCCATATTTCTAATTGTTTTTTAAAATATATCATAGCCAAAAAATATGTGCTTTGACATATCCATATTCCCATTTAATTATCTTCTTTCACTGTCTGCATATAACTAATTCTGATTTTTTGGGCTTTTGTAAAAGGCCTTTTAAAAATGGCATTTTAGTACTAATGAGTCAACAAAAAGTGTCTGTGGCTCTCAAAATATTGTGTTCAAATAAACTAATAGCTTTAGAAAAAATCTTATCAGATAAGTACACATTAAGGAATAGATGAAATTATAGGTTTGACTTGTATTTTAGAGAGATTTTTCTAGATACATAAGGGGAAAATCTACTCACCTAGCTCTGGTTCTGAAAGCAAGACAGGAGGAAAAAGCTGTTCCTGTTTTTCACATTACACAGGCAGTTAAAATAATTTTTCCTTTAGAGTTCCATCCTATGCATAAAAAGCCAAAAAATGCCATAGGAAGCTTCATGAATGTATCTTGGTTTTCTAGAGCATGGTGGAGGACTACCAAACCCAGATTGTTTTTAAAAATACGAAATCAGTCCTCCTTGTTCTCAGTTCTGCACTCTTCCCTCATCTCCCTGCCCCCACAAAATATCCATGAGATTTAAAAACAATGCTATTTTTCTTTTCATAATTTGCATTGCTTACTGAACTCTCAGAGTTTATATCTTTACATTTTTCTCCACATCAGGAGCTCTGAAACCTTAGTGTATTTTCTAATTTTAAAATAGATGATCACTTAATTGCAGGAATTGCAATTTAGAGGGAGCCATGGGCACTGTCCCTGTCTCAGCTGTGAAGTGAAGCAGGGCAAGACCATCCATGGAGGGAGTCAAGGGGTTCCCTCCTCACCCCATTTCTCAGTAGGGAGAGACATCTGCTTTCCACTAATTGGTAGGGAATGAGGCCTCAGACACTTATCCATGTCTACTTCTGAATAACTTCAAATTCTGGGGAATACAAGAATTACACTGGAGTCAAAACTTACGGTGGGACCTAAGGCTCTGAGGACATAAAAAGTCTGAGCCTCTTCCAATCCCTGGTGTGCAGGCACTTCCCAACCTCACTGCTTCCTTCTGCAAAGTGGGAGACAGCCAGCAAATGTCATCTTCTTTGAGGGTAGATTTTACCAGACCTTCTTCTTTTCTGTTCTGCATTAGGGGAATAAACACATCGCTAGGGTATATAGTAATATATATATTGATCTTCTTTCCTGATCAGAGAAACGACTTCTGGATGAATGCTGGAAATGCTGTATGTGATTTTTTTCCCAACCTGTTCCTCAAACATGATAATAGTATAGACAAGAACAGCAACAACATTAATGATAATAGTTTTTTCATCATCATCATGATCATCATGATCACTGCTGCTACTACTACTACTACTACTACTACTACCACGATAATTTGTACCTAATTTCCAAAGAACTTTCACAAACAATACTGCATCTAGACAGCTCTATAAAAATGTGTTTACTTTTGGGCTTAAAAGCAGCAGCTGAGCAGTAAATAGAAGAGAAACTTGTAGAGGAAGAACAAATTTGGTACAAGAAAACTGGGATAAACTGCAGTTTCTGCAAAGAGAGTCATGACATTTGTCTATCTTACGAGAAAAGCTTCACCTTAAAAGCATTCTGGAAATTTAGTATTGCTCAGAAGGCTGTAAAGACTGGGTGTAATTTACAGAAATTAGGATATGAGGTGTTAGAAAGTCAGACCATCTCAAAAAACCTATGCATTTATGTCACTAAACAATGCCCTGTGGACTTGGGTTGTTCTTTTGCAGCCCTTAAAATACTGACTTCAACTGGCACTGCAGTCAGTTTGTCATCAAAGAACTTATCAGTTCAGAAGAAGTGAACTCTGGGAGGAGATGGGCCTTTAACAAACATAAAGTGGACTAAGACAATAGCTTACCTGGCTCAGTCAGGGATTTCACTTGGTGTCAGACCTTATTTCTTCATTTCCTTGCTGAGCATCTTTCCACCAGCTCCTGAATGATGCAGGCAGTACTGAAGATTTGCTGGGGTAAACCAAGTGAAATAACCCACATGGGAGGTTGAGGTCAATAGCTGGTTCAATAACCCCACCTGAAGTATGTCATGTCTTCGGCAGATTGAAGTGGAAAGTGTTGTCTGGCTTATCAGGGACAACAATCTGCACTCATGGACAACTCCTTCATTTATTTCCTTTCCTAGATCAAGTCTATCTTTAAATTAATTAAGGTTTCTTTGTAAAATCTACGGTAAAATATGCCACTAAGAGGCTTTTCCTGGTTTTATGCCATTTTTCACTACTTTCAAATCTTTAGTTATGGTTTCCTTCAGAGTTCATGCTTATGTTTTGCTTATTGTTGAATGTTGGTTAAAATGTTGTGGTTCGTTTTTTCTCCAATGACAGCTGGAAAAAGGGGAAAAATATATTCTTTCTGGACATGTGATTGCATATATAATTTTTTTCTCAGTGTAGAAACTAATTCCTACTTAAACATTCAAAAAGTACTCAGAAATTTTTTTTTTTTTTTGCTTCTGTTTAAAAATTAGATTGACAATTTTCATATCCAAATTTTTATTTACCAAGCTGTCCCTTTTGAAAGAAACCTGTAAAAATGCAGCACAAGGATCCACTGGAATCTTTGAAATCTAGATGTTTTTAGAGTATGTAAGATGTATACATACATGTACACTGCATGTAGAAGTTTGTGTCTTTGTTTATCATATTATCTGCGGTGCTATAATCACTTTTCTGCATTAGGTTTATTTAGGGTTTTTGGGTTTTTTGTTGTTGGTTTTGAGTTTTGGTTTGTTTCTTTTGTTGGGGTTTTTGTTATTGTTGGTTTTGGTCTTTTTTCTTTTGGCTTCTTTTTTTTTCTGAAGACCATAAAAATTGAAAGAAAACTAAAGTTCAACTTTTGCAAAAGGAGATGTATGCTTCCAAGAGAAGGATCAAGCTCTCAGGAGAGTTTGGTTTGATATTGCTGAACATACAGAGCACAAAGAGAAGGATCTGTCCTCCCATATATCCTCCCATATATCTTTTCATATATCTTTTCTTATGGGGAAAAGAGAAAGTTTCAAATCACCTATTTAGCAGCCTGAGTCTTTTTTTAACTTAACTTTAAAGGGACAGGAAACAAAGGAATTCAAACTCATTCATTTGGAAAAGCTGATTAATACTTTCACTGATTTTGAAGTGAGGAATAATCCACTCAAAAGAAATGGGGTGAATTTGGAGATTCTTACTATGAAAAAAAGAACCAAGGGACATATGAATTCTCAGCAGCTACTGTAATCCCAGGCTATTAACAATGGGTGAAACTGAATTTGCTAGAATTTAAATTAGCTTAATGTGTTGCCATAAATAGTTATAAATTTGAATGAGCAACTGTGTTACAATTACTACACTAATTTTTCTTACTTAGTGGAGGAGAGAAAGTCTTTTGTGTCAGTGGAGATGATCTCCACAGGATCTACTTTACTGGACATCATTATTCTATTGAAAACTGGGACAAAAACTTATTTATTTGAGGGCAGTTCCCAGCTCCCTTTTAATCTTCAGCATATTCCCACTGTATATTGACCCCACTTTTCTCTTCATTGTTCTTTTCCTCTTTATGTAGCTGAAGTAGCTTTTACTTGTTAAAACAACCTTTTCAAGATCTAACACTTCCCTGATGGAGTTGATGAGTTTTTACAGTCCTTATAGACTTCCTATTTATTCTGACTCTCTAACAGTAGAAGTAATTCATATAGTTAAGTCTAGAAGTCTTTCCTCAATATTTTTCTGCCTTACTTGCAGTAAAAATGGCAGGTCTTTGAAGGTGAATACAAATAATTTTCATTATTCTTTTTTTAAAATTTATTTTGACTTATCCAAATAAAAAGACTAATTTTCTACTACTTTGTGTTTCTTAGTTAGGTTAATCAACACGAAATCAAAATTCAGTTTTCCATAGCATCTTCCTTACTTCTCAGAAATCACATTTGTATTAGTTTGTAACTAATTAGTTAGTGTCTTGTTGGTAACAGTGTAAAAGACTTAAAGATCACGACTGCCTCCAACACTGTTAAGATCACAGTAGGATTTTGCCCTCTGTAGCAAGCTGTGCAAAGATGCAACTGCTCATCTGCAAACAACCAAAGCCCATGTCCTGAATATGCCTCTGCAAATACCTGGAGATTTGGACTGGGAGTTAAGCCACCTGACAGGAATTTGAGATAAGAAGAAGGTGGTGCTTTTGTCCAGTTATCTCAGGTCTAAGGAGAGGTTAACAAGGCTGGGGGAGATGCATGTGCCCACCAGGAGAGCCAATTCTGCAGCTGTGCCGAAAATCAACTCTGGCCAGCGGGGGGAGGCCACAGCCCAGAGCCCATTCCTGAGCCCCTTCCCCCAGAGGATTGCACGGGACCCACAGGGGGGCAAAAGACGGGGTAGAACTCCCCCCTCCAGGGGAAGTGCTTGGGCATTCCCCACAACACTTGAACATATATTAACCCATTAAACTCTTTGTTTTACAGGACCCCCACAACTGAGAATACCAGAAAAAAGGACCAATGGGAAACCATTTGGACCCACGGGTGATATCTTTCTACTTAATCTGTCTCTCATTTTTTTCTTTACCACCTGCCTCCCCACCCCTTTCCTATTCATTTTTGCCTCACTTCACCTCACATTTAGTATTACATAAAATCCATAATATTGACTTGGCATATGGTCTTGTTTGTGCCTTAATTCAGGTAGAGGCATCTCTCTAATTGTCTTAATAATTATATCTTAACAAGCAGAGACAAAATGTGATGGTGAAATGTTTGGTTCTTATTTCCAACAGCTCTAAGCTAGAAGCATTCATTCTCAAATCCCTTCAAGGAAAGGCAGAATTTTCACTGAGGACACTCTAGCCACAGTATTTACTTCTAATGCCTTTACCCATATCCAAGTCTATCTAAAGGCAACTTTAGCTTTAGATTTTAGTCATATCTAAAGGTCTGGAGAGGGCAAGTGAATCTCAATGCTTTGTGGAGTTATACTCCTTGCATATATCTTATTATGGCAACTATTTTTGGGTATTTATATTTACATGAACATGAGATAAAATAAATAAAGATGATGGAACTTTGCAGTTAGTGATTTCTTTACTTCTATAAACCAATGATCTGAAAACTTTGATCAATACATGCAAGTACAAGGTTGATCTGTGTTATATGTCAAAGTGACACAATAATTAATATTCCTAATAATAATCTAATGTGTTTCTTTACTTGTCTATAAAGCACTGAAATGCTTAGGACTAAGACTAAAGTACTTAGTCTTTATGAAGTTATCAAGTTGTTTCATTCCTTTGCAAGAAAATCAAATTATCTCACCTTCATCTATCACACAAGACAATTGGAAAGCAAGTGCAAATTTAAAACCATGTAAAGGATAAAACCTAAATATTTTTTAATCTAAAAATTCCTTATGCGGAAAAGACCAGTGAGCATGGAATTCTTGCAGCACAGTATAGGAATCCCAAACTCTTTTTCTGAATGAAGGGCAAGTTCAAATATATGAAACTGAATATTTGGTGCAGCCTTTGTCTCTAGGTTCTATTTATGGCATGGATACATTCATTTACCTCTTTAAGAAATCATGATTTTTAATTTTCAAGGAAAGTACTGATTCCAAGACTTCACAAGACCAACGGCCCAGGTGATCAGCAGCAACAGGATCTATCTAAGAGAAGCTTACCCTGCCTCTCATGGGACATGGTAATAAATTAAAATATTGGATTATTCAACAGTAAATTTATATGAATAACAAAATTCTAATAAATACACATAAGACCACACATGCAACTCATAAGAATATATACTTTACATCTGAGAAAAGGTCTTGAGTGTCTTTTCATACATTTTGCCATGCAACATGACAAGTACTCATTTTGTTATATTGAATGCCTTTTCCTAAAGATATTTGCAGTGCTGTTGATAAGCTGTTCTGTTTCAGAAGAACAATAGTATTGTTAATATTTTAAATTTTCTCAGCTTGAAAAATATCCTCTCAATTCATCATTTGGACTATATATTTCAATGGCAATACCCCAGGGGTACCAAAATGCACAAATGCTTTTGATTTTGCCTATATTTTCCTCCTAAATTGTCACTTGCTTACATGTGTCAGCTAAGAAGGCAAACCTTATCTGTCTACTTAACCTTTGGTAAAATAATTCCTTCTGTTAAGTCATTGGTGCCTTTGTGTTCATAACTGGGCCCTGAATGTTTAACACCTACCTTAGGGGCTTCCTTAGGAACTTGGCCATTACATTAATCAAACAAACAAAGTGTGAAATACAGTTGTCTTTGTATTTTCTAAAATTATGTAATAATTGTATCTGTCTTTTTCTAGCATTCCTACCCACAACAGCATTTAAGTCTTCAAAGCTAAAGTTTTCTCATTTATAGTACTTTTATATTAAAAAAAATGGTCACTCTTATGTTTCTACCCAATACTATTAATCCAGTATACTGCTTTTTAAGTGCAAGTAATTTTTAAAATGTTACAAGTTAGTGTTAGATGGTGATGAATATACATCTTTTCTCTATGTAATATTATACTGGGGAAAAAGATGTTGCTGGGCACATCTTTGTGTGTCTGAATTTGGCCTGCAGAACTGTGCAGATTCCTCTATTACATGATGGCCAAACCAATGAGAGAAAATATTCCTCTGAAGCCAAATGGACAGGAAATATTGCTGCAGAAGAGCATGAATTGGAGCCAGTACTGAGTTGTTAATCCTCAGAGAAGCCTCTGAATAACAAATAGATACATAATTTTCTCTAACACTTACAAAGAAAAAACCCTACACTTTGAACTTACAGTGCTGAAACCTGTACCTTCAATAGCTAAGCTACACAATGCACTCAATAAAATAAATAATAGATGAATAAGTGTTTGGATGGTTTGGCTAGCTGACAAACTCCTTGGTTAATGAATCTAGACCATTTAATATTTCCCAACAGAAAAGTTTGAAACTGAAATTAAAGAGAAATGGGTTGAAAGCCCAAGTTATCCCAGCAGCAGCATGTTCACTGATATGTTTTTTTCATCAGAAGGTCACCACTTCAGCATGTCACCCTTAAACATTTTAAAAAATCATGCTCATATACAGATGTGTCTGGATTAGGGGAGTTTTCTCATCTTTTGTTTTGTGTCACTCTTTGGGAAGAAGTACAAGTGTGATCTTTGCCTTGACCAAAGAATTGCAATACCAGAAGCAATTACTTTGTCACTGTATTTTAAAAGGAGTACTTTTGTTTTTCCCTATGAATCATTTGACCCAGAGGTCAGTTATTCATTGTTTCCCTAATAAAATCTCTATTTTCCATTCTTACTCAAAGAATTTTTTTGATTGTCTTTCAAGCTGGCCTTACATTCTGCTTCAGTGACATGTGCACATCAGGGACTGAGGTCTGTGGGCTAAAATTCATTCTCATACCAAAACTAGGAGAAATTACTGTTTCCACAAACTCTATCTTTCAACCTGAAGGAGAGAAACATGTATTAGGTTTCACATTGACACAAATATTTCAAACACAGAATATTATTTGACTAGATAAAATCTGCTGTCTTTCAAGTTTTCCTGCAAGCTCCAGAGAATGAAAGAATCTGTGGTGTCTTGACCTTGGCTGGCTGTCAGATGCACACCCAGCTGCTCCCTCACTCCCTTTGCTCAACAGGACAGGGGGAGAAAATAAGGTGGAAAAGCTGGTGTGTCAAGATAAAGATGGGGCAGTCACTTAGCAAGTTACTGTCATGGACAAAACAGATTCAATCTGGGGGAAATTAACTGATTGGCAAATAATTTATAGTTTGATGGTGAGAAACAAGAACAGACAGAAACTAAACGCAGACAAGAGCTAAAGCCTACTCTTCCCCAGGTTAGTTTCACTCCCTCATCTCTGGCTCCTATTCATTGTCTTTCCCAAGGATCTCAGAGGGATGAGGGCTGCAGTCCTTCATGGTCCAGCATGGCCTCTTCATGAGCTGCAGTTCCTTCAGTAATATCTATGTGCTATGGAGCAGGCTGTGCAAATTTTAAAAAAACCAAACAAAACAAAACCAAAAAACCTACAAGACTGGAAAAAAAAAAAAAAAACAAAAAAAAAAAAAAAAAAGGGGGGGGGGAAACAGAAAGCAAGTGGCTCAGATATGGAGAAAGAAGCAAAAAGTATCTTCATTTAAAATGAGAAAAGAGCATTAAGTGATGAATTTGCTTGCCTCACTGTGTTTTGTATTTAAAAAAATCACTTAAATAGTCTCCAACACTATTTCTCTAACAGCTCACTACAAATTAGCTAGTATAATTTTCATTCTTTTCCCTGTAATCTCCTATTAACTGGCTATATGGTAATTTTTCTAGTAAATATCCATGTTTTTCTTCTCCCTTGCACAATGGACTCCACACATTTTTAGAATAAATATGTTATAATGGTTTAAACTATTTTTTTGATAGTTTCTCAATAACATAGGATAACTAGAAGATAATGTTGCAGAGAGTGACCAAAAATATATAAAGGCAAAAACTGGAAACTTCAAATTCTATTGCCTATAACAGCGATCTTTCCGTGTATGTCATTAATACGAAATATTGTGTTACTTCCTCATTGTTGTTTTCAGTCTATTTAGAGACATCAGAGAAATTTCTAAATACCACCAGGCTGATATCTAGAAAGAACATATATCATTAAATTTATCTTAAAATGAAAAGTCTAGAAAAGGCTCCAGATGTCAAAAGCACCTCTCTGATATATAAATATTGGCAGATATATAAAAATTGTGCTTGGACCCTGTGTTTGACTTCATAAACTTGAGCTAATAGGGAAAACCAAACAAATATATTTGTTCTTTTGCTTCTCTCAGTAGTTTTTGTAAATTGTCAGATACACTTTATGAATGTCCATGCATTGAAGGCAAAAGGAAAATTTAGCATGTGCACTTAAAAGGAATTTAGGCATGGATTTGCTGGAAGCCCAACTGCCCAAGCCTATCAAAATCACTGCTCATGAGCAAGTAATAAGGAATAGCAAGAAAACACTGCTAAGGTTGGACTTCAGCTGCAGACAAACTCTGAGAATTCAACTTTGAAAAATCTGACATGTCATAATCCCATTTAACTTTTTCCTTAAGTATGTGTTTCTCCACATGAGACGGGGGGAAAGTCTAGACACCACTCTGGGAGATTCTCTCCTCCCAGCACCATTTCAGCATCTTTCCCATTTAAAGTCAAGTGCATGCACAGTCTTTGAAACAGAGACCAAAACCTCAAATTCTGGTTCTTAGTAGTGGGCTGTGAAGCATTAAACCATTTTGTGTTAGGAGAACCTGTCTTCCCCAGCAATTGCTGCCACCTGGGAGTCATTATGCAAAAATGGAGGGTAGGGAAAAAATGTTTCTTTGAGCCGAACCTGGACACCAAAGTATGTACTAAATGGAGTGAGCCACAATACTCACAGTGGAGCTTGCTTACTTACCTCCTCGTCAGCTGAATGCTTAACAGCTCATTTCTGGAATTAGTTTATTTATAAAGAAAAAAAGAGAAACACTGCATTCAAATGCAGAGATTAGGCCTCAGACTTAAACTACAGCTGCAATTCCAAAGTGAAGTTGAGAACCTTGGAGAACATAGCTCTTAAGCAATCTGAATAAGTGTTGAGCCTTTCCTTCAGACACATAATCCAATGTATACATAATCCACACTGCACAAGAAATCACTATAAACTAACATAATGTCATACAAACAGGTAGTAGAAATATAGGTCTTGCAGTAAAATCTGGAATATCTGACACATGAGCCTCACTCCTGCCAGGAAGTATTTGCCATGAATATTCTTTTGAAGGAATAGACTACTTTCTTCTAATAGAAAGCTGTGAATCATTTGCTGTTAAAAAAAGTAATATGAAATGATAGCAAAAGAGAAGAAACAGATCTGTGCTTTCCTTGTGTTTATAGAATCAATCATAAAACAGCATAGGTTGGAAAGGGCCTAGATCACCTAGTCCAACATTCAGTGGGAAAGGAAGCCTAGATAAAATTATCTAAAACCCTGTTCAATTGCATCTTGGAAACTTCCCTGTAATGGGGATTTCCATGACCAGTGGTTCCAGGGAATGACTGTTTTCACTGTAAAAATCTCCTTTCTTATGTGCAGATAAAGCCTTTCCCACTACAGCTCTTACCCACTGCCATTTGTCTTCTTTTCGTGGTTCCTTGTGAAGGGGAGCCTCTGTCATCTTTGTAGTCATCTTAAAACTTGTGGAGTATTGTGATGAGCTCCCCATTGAGTTCTCTCTCCTCAGGCAGAAAAGACTTAACTCCTCCAGTCTTTCCTTTTAAGGCAAGTTTTTCTCCAGCCCTTTGATCACCTTTGTGGCCCTCCTTTGGACACCCTGTCCAGTCTATCTGCATCTTTTTTCACTTGTGGGGACCAAAACTGGACACAGTAGTCCAGGTGCAGCCTCACAACTGCTGTGTAGAACTAGCTAACATAGTATACATCATCATAAGCACATTTCTAGCCCTTTGAGTTCCTGTGTTGATGTGACCTTGAGGTTGCACCATCCTTGTTCACTGTGATAAGGAATTTTGTGCTTTTGTTTTATTTTGTGTTCTTTCACTGTAATAATTAGATTTTGGATCCAACTGGGATTATCACATTGTACCTCTGTACTTTAAAGGTGCAATATTGGAAAATTACCAGACCATAAGAAAAGATGAGACTTACAAGGAGTTCTATTTGCAATTATATTAACTTTGGTGATGCAGTTGAAATTAAGAAACTTTTCTTGATGCAGAAATGTGTGTCTTGGATTACTTAAGACACTGGGTTTTTCACTGTGAGAAGCTCAGCCACACAAGCACTTTGCTGCATTTTAGTAATTCTGCTTGAGTTTTTTCATAGTTAAATTGTCTTCTAAAATTCCCACAGAGAAGCCATAATGCCACTGCCAAGTTAATCTAAAGGGGTCTCCAGCCATCACCATCAGCAACTGAATTGCTGCAGAGAATACATTTTTTGTCCCCTGCTAAAATTGAATGCACCTGGCTTTATTTCACAGTTACCTTCTATCACATGCTCTAGTGAATAACTGTGTGTTTGTCTATCTGCACAAAGATGTGCATGAACGCACACACACAAGTTAATTTCTCTTTTTCAGACACCTGCCATAATGATCCCAGATCCCCAGCAGCTTCTGAAGTTTGTCTCAGTTTAGGTAGTGTTCAGTATATCGAAGACACAAACACAGTCTGAACTTTATGTGCCTCTGGAGTCTGCAAAAGGCAGCTGCAGCCTTCTCAAGATGTGCAACACCTCCTGCTATGGGGCCCGATTCCCTCCCAAGAGCTGCACATGAATAAGAACTCAACCTCTGTAAACAATTGTTTCTTCCATAAAAAAAAATCAAAAATAGCATCAGCCTTAGGGAGGCAGTGGTCTGGAGCAGAAAGATACTCCTGCAGAAAATGCAAACCAACAATAGAGATCACGACAATGCCTTCAAATTTCTCTACTCCCTGCACCTTCATACTTTCGTATCTCATTGTGATTATATAGAACTCTTCATATTTTTGAAAGCTGTATGCTTGCTGCAGAGACCTCCTATCATGCATTTCTAAGATCAAGAAAATAGGATAGTGGTTTTGAGGGTACATTGTTGTAAGAGTCTTTGTACTTTTCTGTAGAATATCCAATTGATCTACACACTGCAAAGTTATCCTGGCTGATGAGTGAAGTGTTGAGAAGTTAGCCCTAATTCATCTCTCTTGACTTACACAGATAACCTGGGCCCAGAACTTTACCTTCCTCACTCCTGTCTTGACAGACTTCTCTGATGTGCTTGAATGAGGGCCTTGGCCTGCCTTGGCTCTCTCTGTAGTCAAAAGGAAGTGTAACTTCAATTTTCTGAATCTTTCAGAATTATTGAGTTGGAAAATAGGAGATTAAGGTACCTAAATTTTATTTTATTTTCCTCAGGTAAATGCTTTAAGTAAAGAGGATTAAATGAAATCTTTGGAGCAAAGCAGTGAAGGAGATCCCAACTGTTCAGTGTTTGGTGCCAGCTAACAGCCTCTGTTATGTCGAATAAAATGCTTTGGGAGCTTTCTTCAGACTTCTCATGCTCTCAACAATGCCCTTCCTAAAGCAAACTCAGCTCCCAAGACTGAGCAATCAGGTTGGCCAAGCCCTTATGAGAAGCCATACCTCTGTTATGCAGTCCTTGCCATTTCTGCACCCTCAAAAGCCTTTATGGGTGTCTTCTTATATCCCCAGGGCAAACCTAATTGTTGTTTTGGACATTGAGGGTAGCTGGGATGTATTCAGGAGGGATGTAATTACACAAATAATTTAGGTTGAATCTTTACTTCTGGGCAATTTTCCAGATACTAAACTATTTGAGTTGAAAGCTCTGCTACAACTAGGACAGTGAAATGATGGGTAGTGAAAAAGGGAGGTATCTAAATGTGTATTGTGAAATACAACTGTAGCCAGCAGACAGCATGGAGGCAGAAGGTCATCATGCAGATGTAGCTTCATTTGAGCATTCCTCATCCTTATGATTTTTGTAAAATAATGAAAACTGTCTAATCATCACATGTAACATTTCTTTAACTGTACATTTTCTTTTTCTTTTTTTTTTATTTTCTTAAAATAATTTATATAGGTTTCTGGGCATTAATTGAATTTGAGTCAACAGTGTTATGTTTACATGGGAATCACAGAATCATAGTAAATAAAGTCCCAAGGGGTCATCTAATAGCTCTTATTGCCCAAAGGCAGGATCAGCTATGACTAAACTATTCTTGACAGATTTTTGTCTCACCAGTTCTTGAAAACTTCCAGTGGCAGAAGTTTGCACGTTCTCCCTTGCTGTACATTAGTGCTCTGCTATGGCTGTAGCTGAAAAGGTGTCTCCCAATTGCCAACCCAAATCTTTCCTGCTGTCATTTAAACCCATTGCTGCCTGTTCTATCTGCGAGGAATGAATAGAAAGCTTATTCCATTCAAAAATGTTCGGGCTCTCAAAATTATAGTTTACTCTGCCTGAATATTGTCCAGATTTATAAGCAGCATACCTGTTAATCTCTTCAGCTATGATGCCTTCCACTTCTTCTCTACATATTATCAGCCACCTTTTCTCAGAAAACTTTATCAGATTGGCCTGATATAATTTCTTCATGACAGGTCTGTGCCGGCTGTTACTTCCCAACTTATTCTTTAGAGTGTTAAAACCAGATTTTGGTTTGGTTGGTTGGTTTGTATGTTGTTAGTATTTTTATAAATATAATGATTTTTATGACTATCTATATGTATACATAATCTAGATTTATCTATACCTTTATGTTCCTAGGAACTCTGAAAGTCTGATCCATGATTTCCTGGTTGGTGCTTCCTCCTACCTCTCAATACTCTGCTTTTTCCAAGTGTCCTCATAGATAACTGCAATACTGTTTGAGCATGTTTCAAATACTCCTTAGGGGTTCTAGACTAAAATTTTTTCGTTCAATTTTATTTTCAACGAAACTTCTACAAGGAGTCTCTAAGCAGCTCTTCTGTATTGAACTGAGTTCTTACCCTGCTGTGAATGAGGTCAGTTCAGCCATCTGATCACAGCTAATGTCTTTCTAGTGAAACTTAGAAACAAAAACTCACATGTTTCAGATCTTCCATCAATCTTACTTTCATTCCTCAATAATATTAACTCTCTTGAAAAGCAAGTAATCTCCTCCTTCTAATGAGGTGTTAACTATCTCAGCTAGGAATGAACATTTTCCTCATTGCGCATAGAAATCTGTGATGATTTTGAAGACTTTTCCCCACTGTGCATAGAAATCTGTGATGATTTTAAAGACATATGACTTTAATAAGCTGATACTGAAAATCTGAGCTGCCTCTTATGCTTGCTGACTGCCAAATGTTCCAAATGTCCCCAGACAATATACCCAGCTTTCTTCTGACAGCTTGTATAATATATGAAATATTAGCCATAGAAAGCACCACGTGCCATCAAGTTATTTTACAGTATGAGAATGAACCAAATTAAAACTCAAGTTAAAAAAGGGTATTTGAACTTTGAATTCATTTCAACATTTCTATGAGCAGCCACCTGTGTTTTCTGATGTGCCTGAAGCTCTGAAAGGCTCCCTGTTCTGTTGCCGTGGAATACAACGCAAAGTAATCAGACGGTGTTTTAGTCAACTCACATAATCACCGAGGGACAACGCCTGAGAACCTGATGGATCATGGGAATCAATCTGACTAGAGGACCAGAGTTGTCTTCTTTTTCCAAGATGAATAATGAACTCAAACCTCTACTCACACAAAGCCCGGAAAACGAAGCAGCAAACTCTCTGTGAGAACGAGGGAAACATGGCCTTTGTTCTGACCAGAACATGAAGTTCACTGTACCTTTTTATTCTTTCTAAAAGTGCAGTCTGGTCTCTGTTGGACCCAGAGCCAGAGAAAATAAGCATAGTGGTTATTCCTGAAGACCATTTTGAAATACTAATTTTACCTTCTTTTGTGTCTCTTCCTGATCTCACCAAAAAGATACATTGTACAAATGCAATATTATTTATTCTGTCTAGTTCTTGAAAGGGGCTGAAGTCAGAGCACAGAAGGGGAAAATTTTCAGTAATTTTTGGTTTATCCATGCTGCTTTGTTTGCCCAAGCCTTGTCATATGAGATGTCTTTAATTCTTTCTTAAAAAATGCAAGCAGGCTTGTAGAGCCTGATTTAAAATGAAATTTTCAAGCAAAGCGCAGAAGGATAAGGTCCCATTTAGGAGGGGAATTTCATCAGAGCAGTGTTCTCAGATATTAATTTTGTGGCTTATTGAAAAACACTTCCTTGAAATCTGACAGTGTTTATGCAAAACTGCTTTCCCCAATGGATGGGTCATATCTTAAATATTTAACTTCTGTGTACTTTGTATTAATTTAGGATAAACATAGTGTGTGGTACAAGTCTTGATTTTATTTTATTTTTTCTGGTTTCAAAGACCTGAAGAATTCACTAAAGATTTATTTTCTGGGAGGAAAGACCTGCTTTTAATCATCTGGTTACTCAGGCCCCATAAAAAAGTTCAACATATGACAGAATCTCAACTCCTAATCTTTGTTGGCAAGGTAGCAGTCAAATAATATAAACCATGGTTCTTTGGTGTTTTTCAATGAAAACTTAAGTGGTTTATATTAATTACACATAAACTAGCATGCCAAGACTCCAATGATATTAAAAACTTGCTGCAGCAAAAAAGATTTCAGAGAGAGAGGGGAACATTCAAAATTCACTGCCAGGGTTCAGCACTCCAGAGTAGATTGCAGTGATCCCGTGGATATGCTCTCTATATAGAATAGGCAAGATTTGTAAGATTATTTTTCCAAAACTAATTAAACACAGTGAGTTTGAAATTTGCTGACAAGTGCTGGAGTTTGATGGCCTCCATTCTTTTGGTGCACTTTAAAAAGCTGGCCCTGAAAAGATTTAAATAACAGCTTTTTCAGTCCTGTCTATGCTCAGCCAGTCAATCAAATTTCAATTGGTGGCCAAACTGTGAAGCAAGAACTGGATATTTTGTGGTATCAGCAAAATCAAGATGGAATTGATGGTATTATAAAAAGATGGAGAAATAGAGATCTTGGACTTGGGGAATAAAAGCAGATGAAAGAGAAAGTAGATGTGGACTTAGACACTGTGGAATAAGCAAGAGTGTAGAAAGGCATAGAATCAGTCATGTAATGAAAGGGAGACCTGATGGAGTGAGAAATACAAAATATAGAAAATAATAGCTGATGAAAAAGAAAACAAAGTGGGAGCAACAGAGAAAGTTTTGGTACAATCTGGGAAAAAAGGGCATAGTAGAGTCATGTAAATTGTAGTAATTCTGGTAAATATGGAGACATTATAGTCAGCTGGCACACATTCTGTGAGGCAAATTAACAATTAAATTCTTAGAAGGTATCCGTTAATAGCAGTTTTTCCTCAAGATATTTCCAGTTTTAAGAAATAATCAAGCATTTTTATTCATTGAGTGCATTATCCATCGTGAAAGTATTTGTAAAGTTCATGGAAAATGCAATGGCAAATGTATACAGTTCTAGATTCAAATGAAAAGCAGAATTCTAATTCAATTTCTGAGTTATCAGGTTCAGAGGTCACCCACAAAAGGTCCTGAAGACTGAGGAAATGAAGACTATTTGAACAACTGGTAGTATGAAACTGGCATGGGGAGTAAGGTCATGCTGATGGCTCATGATGTATGTCTCTTCCAGCACATAGTTATATAGCAGTTTATATACTAATAGCCAAATTAAAACCAACAAGAATACACAAATTAGAACACTTGTTTTCTGATATGATCGTAGGAGAATACTGCTCACTGTATATGTAAAATCCATCTTAACGTATCAGCATTACTTCTTATTTCAGGCTATTAATCATGTGAGGCATCAGTAGATTTTACTGCTGTTTTACATACCTGTGATATTTACCCAAATATTTTCAGTGGCCCTCTTCCTGACTTGAGTCTTGATTTTATTTGGAGCTGTACAGAGTTCAATGTGTTATAAATGATTGACTCCGCAGCCAAATTTAAAAAATTTGACAAATATTTATTAATTACAAATTGAAAAAAAAAAAAAACGCCACAGCCAAGACAGCGTCAACTCTGGAAATTGGCGCTGGGTGAACCTGGATCTGACTGACAGAGTGCCAGCATTTCCCTGGAGGTTCACCCCAATTGCTTCCTACTGCCTGCTTATATACTCTATATTCTCCCCGAGGCCTGCATAACACAGGATGTCCTTTGTGTTTGTTCATATGTAGAGTTTGAACATGGGGATGCAAAGAGTCAGTCCCGGTGCCTCTACAGTCCTCTCCGTCCTTCCTGGATGTTCTTTTCACATGGATGGCTGAGTCCATACGGATGCAAAAGGCGTGCCTCGATTTCTGCATAGCTGTCTTTCACATGTATTCGGGTGGTACGGGTGTTTCGGGAAGCCCGAGTAATCAGCTCCTGGCATTTCATGAAGAGAATCGAGTTCATGGCCCTAGAAGACTCCTTTCATAAGCTAAAGACTTGATATTATCTTTAGGTGTTCCGGGAAACTGCTTGAATAGGAATGAGACTCTGCTCCCGGCCGGAGTGGTCAAGGACATGTGGTGGATTAATGTAATATTTTATACATACATATATTTACTAACAGCATGAATTAATCACACATATATAACAAATGCCTTCAACAAAGCATTTCCAATTTAATTGGAAGATAAAGGGATAAAGAAAGATAAAGTGATCACACTGTATATTTGGGGCAGGAGCTGAAATAAGCCCAGCATCCTGATTTCACAATTGCAAACTAATGCTGCCTGTGCTCTCTTGCATAAATCTTTGCATTGGATACATTCCTTATTCTTTCAACTGTTCAGTGTAAAATCCTGTCCCCCTGCACTGGTGATGCTCTAAAGGCTTTCTTCTTTCCCTGAGACGTTTCCTGGATGTCAGGAATGGAAATTGAAGTAGCAAAAATATTTTTGCACACATCATTGCTGCTCAGTCATTTTAGCTCCTGACCTCACCCTACTCAATTAAGAAATCCTTGGAGCCTCAAGATAGCATCTGACTTGTGAAGTACTGGGTGCTTTCTGCTTCATTTCCTGTTCACAGTGCCTCAGCAGGAAAGCATGCTTCACAAATTAGGAAGACTGTGGAGGCTGTTCTTGTGTGTCTATACACACACACAGCTCACATATCCATGTGCACGCACACGTGCGTGTACGTATATGCACAAATGGGATAGCTGAATTCGGTGTCTCTCTGCAGCTTGATAAAGACACAAAGTTTATCAAACAGTTTATGTTATTTATCAGAACTAGAGGCACAATAAATTCTGTGTTTATGCACTTATGTGAAAAAATGTGTTTTAATGCACAGGGATATATCTGAATGAGTAATGTATTTTCATATGTACGTGGGTGTGTGTCTAAATGCATGTGTATGCACTCTCTAGACACAGCTGATGGTGTTTGGGTCCAGCAGACACTTTCAGCTTTGAAAGAATGTGACTAAGCACAGAAAAAACTGAGATGTAAAACTCACTTGGGGAGGGAAGAGGGAATTTTAATTTTTTTTTTTTTAAGTAGCTAAAAATGGGTTCTGTTAAATGAATGCAGTTATGCTGTGAATAAGAGAACAGTGAGCTGAATATAATTCTAAGCCACACGGCAGACAATGTGCATCCCACAGAAGAAAATGGCAACATTAAAGGGCTACAAGCATTTTTATCCTACCTAGCAATTATCTGGTTTTGGGCTTCATGTTGCTAATTTCTCTTTCCACATCTCACCCCTAGTCTCATACAGTGGATAAGAACTCAAAGAAAGCACTTTATCCTTTGACCACATTATTTTCTTCAAGAGCCTTACTCAGGATAAAAGGTAAATAAAGTTCGTCAGAGATAATATTAGAACTTTGAAAACAGAAGCACCATTTTCCTGTAAGGTTTTCTTCCTCAAACAGTGTGGCAGCAACTTGGCAAAATACAGCGATGGCAGGAGGCAAGGAGGGTACGTGTTTGCAGCAGGTTGGCCATGTTTGCAGCAGGTTGGCCTCTTGCTGGATAGGTGAGCTACCAAAGGTTGATCACACAGAGCAGAAGTGCAAATGACTATGCAATTGCAACCCTATTGTACTAATGAGAACCCAAAGGCCACCTTGCCTGGAAACTTGCAATTATTGCTGCTGGATCAGGCCCCAAAAATGCTGCTGACACAATATACTTTAAATTAAATGTTTATGTTCTAGGAAATAGCTCCTCTGGAGAAAACACTGAACTGACCTTCAGACCATAAACCCATCTCCTCTTGCCCTTGGTAGTGGTGGAATTGATCCCCAGAAGCCTTTTTAATCTTACTGTTCATCTCACATTTTACTTTCTCCTTTTGAGAGCTATGGGATGACAAAGAGTAGTTGGAGAAGATAGGAGGTGAGACTGCTGGTAAATAACTCTGACTTTTAAGAAATTAGTTTTGAAGAAAAAAAGAAAAATTCCAGTGAAAAGGGACAGCTTTCCTTTCTGTTTTTCTTGTGTGCTGAAGGAAAATCATAGGAGTCTCAGCCTTGTACATCCTAAGACAATAAGAATCAGCTCAGTTCAGCTACTTCACCAGCAGAATATCTTTTTCTGAGCCCTAAAGTACACAAATTCCTTCCTTGTCCTTTCCTTCATTTTCCTCATGCCAGTTATGAGATTAATCTCTTCTGCTTCTTTTTCCTTTATATTTCATTGTCCTGTCAAATCAACATGACAAGTGCAATATTTCAGTAACCACTATCAATTTCGCTTATTGTGCCTAATTTTTAAGTGCTTATTTGTGTTTTTTCCAGGCACTTTCCAAGTTTCCACTTTTAGAGGTGGGTCAGGAAAAAAATAAGTTGCTTATTCTTTTTCTTTATGAAAAATTTGAAATCTATTTGACTCTTAAGAGAAACATATCTTCAGAGAAATAAAGCACTTTTTTTCTTGTGACCTTCTATTCTATACCTCACACTGATTCTGAGCAGTAAAATCAAGAAAAGGAAGATGAGATCCTTGAATTCAGAGACATATTTATGGTAAAAATAGGAAAAAATTTAAGAGATATTAAAGCTTTTTTTGTTACCCCAGTTGCTAAATCCAAGCCCCTACCAGTGTTCACTGGGAGCAAAAGTTGGTTAAATCTGAAAACTGCAAGCAGCAGTGATCTACATGGAACCACCATAAGAATGGTATGCACACCTAGAAGGGAGTACTGTCCTCGCTAATTAGGCTTCCCTCTCATTTGGGCTAATTAGCTCACACAATACATTTATGTCCCTAAGCTATTTCCAGCTCTAGACCCAACTTTTCAAGCCAGTTTGGAGAATTCTGCCCCATGGTATGCTGCACAGCTTAAGCACTGCTTGCAACACCAAGGTGTATAGCCAGATACCATCTCCTTGCTCTCCTACTTCAGACATCAGCATACAGCCCTTTGGGGGGTTTTTGAAAACCTTTTCTTGGGAATGCTGCAGGAAATCAATGGAACCACCTGTTTGGCTGTCTCTACGGACAGAGCCTTACGCAAGGTGTGCTACTAAAATGTAAATAATGAATAAGGTTCTTTCCCTGAGGACTCAGTTGTATGACCTACTAATGTAGAAGTGGTTTTAAGGATGCCTTTGTTGTGTATGTTGTTGAAAAATTATATAAAGGCTGTCTTGAAAGGCAAAGTTGAATTCAAAACTAATCTTAGCCAATACTAAAAGTTGTTTGGGTTTTTTTGGATCTGAATTTAGCTTTGTCATCAAGTTAACAAGTATCTTTAACATGCTCAAAGGAGGAGTTGTATCAGACAAGAGAAAAAGACAGACTAGAATAAGCAGACAAAAGTGGATATCAATAAAAGTTTGTCTGCATGTATGTACATGGACATACATATGTTATTCACGTGTGCATAAACTATCGGTAGCATCTGTAAAACCAAACCACAAATTGCAAACTTGGCCTGTGTGACTCCTGTTAAGGACAATCTGTCCAGTAGAATGGATGGTGCAGCAGCAAAAGCCATCTTACAGCTCTCCAGTCACCTCTCTAATGCCTGCTTACCTATAGCCCTGAGGGAAGTGAAATCTTCACAGACTGTCTATATGAGTAAGGAGAAGCTGACTTGTTCAGTTGTGCTTTTATTATTTTGTAGAAGAGCTTTCTTGGGCTAGCTGACAAATTGTGGAAGGATAAATGGAAATGTTCATTTATGCCCAGAAAAATTTCTTTAAAGAAGATAAAAATTAAGTTCCCCTACAACAAAAAGAAAATACAGGCACCAAAAAACTGTTAAAACAATGCAGAAGCAGAAACACATTCAAAAAAGAAACACGACTGCAAAAGATCGTCTCCTGAAAGATTGCCATTGAAAGTTTCTTGCTCCTCTGACCAGAGTTTAGCGTTTTTATCTCCTTTCCTGGTACCAGTTGCTAAGATTTATCAAAATAAAAAGCAGACTGTTCTTGACATCAAAAAAGGTGAAATCAAGCTCTAAATTGTTGCCCAAATTTCAGTGAAATCTTTGGCAGTGGCAACTGTATTCAACTTATAGTGCATAATCTGTACGGAATAAGTAAATTTGCAGAAGTATTTATGGGGTCCTTTTGAATTCTTGTTTTCTGCTGGTGTTCTTTAAAATGCCAGGTAATGTTGTGGAAACCAATATCACTCTTTCACTGAGGCTCTAAGCAATGTTTTATTTCTTGTCTTCTAGTTTTAATGAGAGAGTGCTGCTTGCTGCTAATAGAGCTGAGTAAACAATCTATGTACATTTTATTCAATTACTTTAGTTCTTTTTCTTCTTATAGTAATTACCTATGAGCGGACAATGATTGCTACCATTTGTTTGTTCCTCCCAAGTACTTGCTGATTATTCTGCACAAGCAACTTGTAGCCTGTGTTATTGCAAACTGACTGCTTGCAAGTACTCCTTTGGGTATAGGTGTTTGGTTGCCTAAAGGCAAGTACTTGCTTCTTTTCCTTGATTGGATGATCTACTTTGTCACAAAACCCACTCTATTTAATAAATTTATAGCATCATCCTGCAACACGCTCTCTGGACCAACAATGTAGAGCTGCATCGTGGTGATTGAAAACTACACATTAAATACAACCTATTTCATGAAAAAATAAATCCTGATAGATATAGTTATTCCAAAGTTGATATACCACTCTCTGTGCAGGCACTTATTTAATTTTGTTGCTGGCATTAACAATTAGAAGCATTTCTTTTACCCAGGTTCCTGTCAAGACAATTTCAATTGTCATTAGGGACTGCAAATTTATTCATAATAAGATATTTAGCATTTGGCATTGTTTCCTTACTGAATTGTAATGTTTCTTTTTAGTCCCTGGGTTCACTTTACATGGAAAGTGCAATGGACAAACAACTATGATTTGCATCAAAGCAAATACATTTCTGAAAGTCTTTTCAGGGCTGCTATCATGGTAAATCTCTTCCCAGACTTCTACTTATCATAAACAACTTAATTTTTTATTATCTATATGATTAACAATTGTGCAGGGTCTTTTGTAAAACAACCTTCTGAACTACAGAAAGCTAATTTACTGCAAAATCACTAACCCATTTTTAAATTACTTTGAGACTGAGTCATATCTGAAATAAACTTCAGGCAATCTGGAAGATTTGGATCCTTAGGAGAGCATCTTGTGCAGGCTGTCAGAGCTGTGTATTAGTTGCCACTGTCAAGGTCACTTCTTTAGAGTCAGCACCATTTGAAACAGGCGGCTGTTGATCTTTTCTGAAAATACAGCATATAATTCCACCTGGATGTTTAATGTAATCTACCATGAAATCACAGCAGTAATTAAGCCATAGACTTGAACCTTTTTCTCAGAGCTCATTTTTGCTGGTCAAATCTGGTTATTGCCTGAATAAATTTATTTCAGTTCACCTCAGTTTCTCATGTTTCTCATTATTTCCTTAGCCTGCTACCTGGTATTTAGGTTCCTATTTTGCTTCACAGCAGGTTAACAGGTCTGTCCTCAGTAATGGACTGCGCTGACTGTCAGAAGGTAGGGGAGGGCACAAGGGGAGTTTCTGAGCAGCTTGTGGGGCTGCAATTCACCCCTGCACTGGACACTTTGCAGTGAATGCAACAGAAACAAATCTAACCAGATACAGAAATTACAAAATGGACAGACAGACTATGATGGAAGACCAAACTCAAAATTCTTTTACGAGAGTCTGTCAGCTAAATAAGACCATGTGAAATAATCTGCCCTGCAATAACATTTAAGCAAAAGACAGTAAGCTAAATAAATACCTTACAACCTTTTACACTTAGTACTTGCCATCTTTTCTACTTCAGACCCAGGAAGCTATTTAAATCCAGCTCTGGTTTCTGTTTCCAGGCCTGAGCTTCTCCTGTAACAGTGACTAGAGCATTTACCTTCAGACTTCAATTTCTCCAGCTGTAAAAATTATGTTTGTCTTTATTATTTTTAAGGTGCTTGCAGATTAATGAATGAAACTATTTATAAGTCACTGACTTATCTACTATTTGATATCCATCTGGACATTCTGCCTGTAGCACAACTCTGGAGATTGAACAGATTGTCCTTTTTCATTTAAGAAAATGAAAGGGATTAGGCCAGATTATGATTTTAATTTTCTGCTGTGTTATTTTTTGAGGTGGAAGGCATGGATTTGAAGTTTTATGACATAGGAATTTGGATGTTTGAATTATCCATAATAGGAAGTGATTCATAGTATCTGGGATGATCTAAATAAAGCATGAATGTGAAGTTCACTTTAAGGAGTTCTTTGTGGTTTTAAAAGTGTTCCCTTCCCAGAAAGATGGCATCTTGGCCATACATTAAATGTCAGCAGCAGTCCAGTCAGAATGTCCTTTACCTGATGGACACTAGTGAAAAAGAATGAGAGGCTAATGTCAAGCCCTGCAGTGTTGTCATTGAACGAAGCAGATATGAACAGAGGCAGCATTTCTGAAGCAACTTTTAAGTTATCGTCCCACTAGATTTTAGATGGAAACTTGCCATGTCTTGGATTTCATCGTCTCTATTACCAGAGATTTCAGTAGCCAGATGGGTAGGGAAAGTCTGAAGTTGCATGTGTACTTTTTAAAGGTTAGTGATATGTGGGAAAAGATACTGCAACTTACATACCTTTGAAGTGGAGATAATGTTCAATGACACAAAACCAAAACATGTCTTATTATGCATCATGCTTTGCTCTCACTCACCATTATTGCAGTGCTAATTCTTCCCAGGAAGGATTTGATTTTCTTTCCAGATGTTGCAAATTGAACTGGATTGTTGCACTCAGCTGATTTTTCAAGTTTGTTGTTTCGTTTTTAACTCTTATCAGACACCAATTTGCCTGAAACATAATTTAGCTGACAAATCAAATGAACCTGGGATATCATGTAGATTACAAATCTTAGGAGTATCTTGGGTATATCTTCAGAAAGATAAAAATATAAAACACAATAAACAAATTGTACACATCTCAATAATTGTAAAGATTGACTTAAATTGTCTAAGTAATACAATAGTGGAGAGTTGCGTATGACTATTTCCTACCTTTGGCTTTTTTAAGACAGTTAAAATTAGATTGACTGTACCTGTTTACTGTGCTCAGGTATTCTGTATCCTGAACCAAGGACCAAAAAAAAAAAAATGCTGAAGAGATGAATGCCTATAATGCCCCTAATTCTTAGGAAACTAGCTGAACTTTTAAAAACTAACTTCTTCACTGTCTAAGAAAAAAATTTGGTTTCTTTTTCAACCTGAACTGTTAAATATTTTCTTATAAAATGCTGAAATAGATGAGTTATATTTCAAGTTTATCACTGACCTCAAGTGGTGTAATACTTCAGTAGATATAGACCATTCATGAGGCTCTTGTGATAATTGCAAAATAATTGCCCTTCCAATCCAAGGAAGAGGAGAAACAGAATCATGGAGTGGAAGGTGATACGCAACTCAGAAACCTAAAAAAACCCACTTACATAAATTTTCTTTATACATGCAAAGAAATGCCAAGACGTGCAAGGCACAAGTCTTGTGAAGTTCTGCAGCTCATCATAATTTAAGACACAACAGTTTTGATAACATGGTCAGTCATATACTGAAATTTCAAGGTCATGGAAGGGCTGCTTTTGAAATGCTATGGCTTTCATTTCCAAGAAACACAAAAAGATATGTCAACTAGGCATTGTCCATGAGTATAGAGAAGATGCAAGAAAAACATGATTCTAGTTTTTTCACCTGAGGTAGTTGCATTCTTTTCATTTTAACTCAAGACTGACAGCTGAGTATAACATGAAACCAGAGGCATTCATCTAAAGTCTGTTAAAGGCAAGGTAAAGATCTGTACTGATCTCAGCTCTGTTCCTCTTGAAGTCAGTAGTAAAGCTCCCAGTGGTACAGACTTGTTGTCAAATCATTTAGCTTTAAAACAAATGTGGTGTAAGAAAAAGGTATGCATTAAAAAAAAAAGTGACAGGTGTTTTCAGAACAGAATGGGGCAGAATTGCACTGCCAGTTAAAAAGAAAAACAGCAAAAGATCCTAGCCACTAATTTCTAAGTGGTTTTAAGTATAGTGAGGTATACAACAGTCAACAACAGATTGTTTTCCTATGAATGAAACAATTGAAGCGTCCTCATAGAGGAATTCTACACATCCAAATATTGAGCCTTAATACAGCAAAACAATTTATTCCTTTCTTGCCACCCCCTAGTCAAACTTAAGTTAAAATTATAAAACACAAAACACTGGTTTTAAACTATAAAGTCCCCATATATAGCAATAATAGTGTAGCACTGGCTCTAAGTGTGACCTCCTGAGTCTTCATTACATATAATTTTGGGTAATTATTTTGGGAGATATATTTATTTTACATTATTCTCAGTATGCATATTCCATTGTTGCTGCTTCTTGTAGCAGGATGGCTTGTGGTGCAGCCACACTGGGGAATCTGTCTGGGGTGAAAACTTACACTTGACCAACCAGATGGGGCCTCATTTAATGCATTATAAGGCTTACTAAGCATGCCTTGATTTTTTTCTAAGCAGGGCACTAAGGAAAAATTCAGACAGCTTTCTCAATATTCCATTTGGAACGGTTTTACCTGTTCTACATAGATTTTAATTGGAAAAGGGCTTAGTTAATGCTGCCTCTCTGCATCTTCTGGCAAGATGCAGGTGCTGAAGGCCAGATTGGGATCTCACTATGTTCTAATTTATGCTACTGAGTGCTGAAAACCCCACTCTGTTTGCTCCCACCTATCAGGAGCAGACCTGATACTGCAATTCTTGCCTGCCAGCAGACTAATCACGAGAACTGAGAGATGGCTGTGCCCAAGGCAAAGGGCAGCACCAAGGTGCATGAGAGGGCTCTAACAGTCAATTCTTTGAGGAGGATGAGCTCTTTCTACTTGTCAGTTTTATTCGCTCTCCTGACAGCAGTAACCACAACAATGGCTACCAAAGACATATTATTTACAGAACATCGTATCCTTTGAAGGGATACCAGCCTAACCCAGACAGCAGATCGCCTAAGATACATCTCTAAGACATGGGTTGAACCATCTTCAGATATGAATCGCAGCAAGTCTCTGTCCCTACAAATACATCAACAGGCAAAAGGAAAACTTTCTAATTTTCTGGGATTTTCTAGGAAGTTATGGTGTTTGGGTGCATTCAATATTTTGAATTAATTCCTAATAACTTTCTTGGAGTTATTTATCAGCATACTTCGTACTTTAAATCTGCGCTGCTTTTACCAGGCACACAAAGTGAGATCTTTGGGTAGTGTAAACTGCATAGCTCCAGTAAAATCTATGAAATTGCAATGCTGTACATGATCTGAGAGTTTGATAGCTGTGAGCAATATAATAAATTTAAGTTCTCTAACAGAATTGGCTTCATTCTTAGATTCCAGTTTCTGCAGTGAAAAGAGTTCCTAATATGAATTCATAATGTTTGGCTCACAGCATGTATTTTATATTGCTCACTTAAATTTGCAGTTCAAATTAATGTCTTGTGGGTGGCTCATTTGATGGTAAATCTGTGCCTAGTTTCACCTGTATCAATAAACATATGTATTTTAAAAAATGTATTTTAAAAAATACACTTTTCTTCTGCTACAGCAGACATTTTTTCTCCTTGTGTATGCTAACAAGTCTCATGATAACCTTGAAGTATGTGATGGAAAGAAAAACACACAAATACATTTCTAAACCAGAGGAAGCTAAAGCAATTCCAATTTTAGTACAAGTGACCTTTGGAGTTTAAGAGAAACTCTTGATTTCATTTTTTTTTCCTCTGGAAAATGATCACTGATCACTAATCCTATGTTGGTTGAAGTAAAGTCCTCTACTGATTGCCATAATTTGGGTCATTGTTTAAAGACTTAAGCACTTAACTCTGAAAATAAGGAGTACACATATTCAGATGAATTATCTATGCAAGTTTTGGCCAAAAAAAAGATATTTCTGCAAAATAAGTCAGCCAATGCATTGTGCTTGACAGGTCTTCATATAGCAAATGCTCTTTAGCTACACAGTCCAGAGAAGTACACAACTCCAGAAATATGCATTGGATAGGGGAAGGTGGAAACTCGCAGAGGGGTTTCATTATCTGCCCTACCACACAGATAGTTCTTCTCATTTCATCCCCTGCTCCTCATTTTAAGTTAGAAATTGCAGTCACTGTAATCACTATATAATATACCAAACTCTGCAAAATATTTAAAACATCCTGCACCTATTCATAAATAAACAGTCCCCAATTTACAGCTGTTTTGGTAAAATTTTCTCCAAAGAGTCCTATATCATCTTTCTTTTTCTCCAATGTTTCTTTCATAAAGAAAAGTATTGCTTGTGATGGGCATGAAGTTAACTATCAGATCTGCTTAGCTCTGTGGCAAAGGAATTGGACATTTTCTCTGACATTTTTCTTGCCTTCAAGAGGATTTTAAAAGGTGAGTTCTTAAGGGACTCCGAGAGTCTCTGGCACTCATCTCCTTTTCAATTTATAATAGATAACTAAAGCCTGTAAGGTCTTCCAAGAATTCTCACTCTTAATTTTTGATCCATATTTGTTTTCAATAAGTGCAAGTATGGACTTGTTTCATTCTTTGCTGAGCTCAATTCCAATTCTCCCCAGAGAGTCTAAAGAAATAACATATTTAAAAAACCACGAAAAAACTTAAGTGAAGCATTAAATTTGACATACTGGAGAACACAATCCTAAAACTGGAAAATTAAAATATTAATTCTGATTATAAGAATAATAATAGGAACAGCTGCCAATAATTTTTTAAGTTCTGTGATAATCTTGAGCAACCTCTGATCATAGTGAAAACTGTTTGACCCTCCACTTTTTCCACGAGTACCGATTTTCTCAGTTTGGAGACAAGCTATATAGAACAGAAAAGAAATAGATATGAAATTTCCAATTATAGCAATATAATTTAAATTTAAGACAAAGACCTGACCCCTTTAAACTATATGACTAATTATATAGCTATTAATTTTTTTTTCTAGCACAACTCAAGCCACAAGTGCAAACCTTCCTGATGTACAGTATGGGACAGACTTGTACAGATGAAGTTCTGTACAATCTGGAGGAGAATAAAGCTTGTAGAAGTGGAGATATTTGTTCATTTTACCCATCACAATAACAAAGCAAAACACTACCTAAAGTTTATACTGTGAAAGAAGTTCACATTTAGCACAGTTCCTTTGTATGTTTAATATCAATGATGTTATTCAGCTGGACACTGAGACTTACACTTAGTTTAAACAAAGTCTTTTCCTTTCCAAAGTTAGCATTTTGGTAAGCTTTTTCTCTTCTGCTCTCCTGCCATCTTTTTATGCTTTTGTCTACTCTGTTTATTCACTGTTTCTTTTTATTCCTTCCTACCTTTATCTCTGCAAACTTTTGACTTTGAGACGTCTTAAACTTTATACAAACTTTTCTTTATACAAACCCACTGAACATTGCCTAAACTGGCAATGTTGCCTTTAAAGGAAATAAACTAAAATCTAAGATTATTGAAAGTCACTGAGTGTAGACATGTTAAAGGAACTCAGGGTTTGCAAATATTTTTTTTTCAATTCCAAGTGCTCATGCAGTGGAAAATGCTTACATTTCTACATGTCATAGATAGGTCCTTTACACTACCAAGTGTCTTAATTACATAACTTTATACATTTTAATTAAACACTGCAGAGGTAAACCTTCAAAACATCAGTTTGTAAGTCCACCCCTCTTATTATTGAACCAAGCAGGAGTGGTGAAAAAGATCTTTCATGACTGATGCTATCTTCCTTCATGAAAAACCAGAGATTTCTTTCATCTATCTTGAGTCTTAAATGTCTTAAATTTTGCAGCTTTATTTAGCCCCATTGTAAGGATTTGCTTCTATCAAGTTCCTTCATTTTACCCAACCAGTAACAGCCATGTAGTATGCATGGCTTTTTCTGTTATATTGAAATTTTTCCATACACAAAGGTGGGATTGCTCTGTAAAATGCTGAAATAAAGAAAAACAGCTCAATGTGTTCTTTCTTGCTCATCATATCATTTCAATATTAAAACTATGAAATTGGCCCTAACTTGGTGTAATTAATAAAGACATTTGACTTGAACCTTGTAAAGCTGGAGATCCTATTTAGAAGGCTGGACTACAGTCATTAGAGAGAATATTCCTCTGTTGCTGTGTGAGAATATTGGGTCACATGTATTCCAATTTCCCCAGAAGAAATTCCTAAAGCTTTATTTTTGCCTCAACTATAAAATATATGATTGGATTCATTTATTTGCACTTTGTTGGCAGTAGCTTTTCTCCTGTTTTTCTTGTGATAATAGTGGGAATTTGTTATGTCCTTCATCCTAGGTATTCACAACGCTTCACTGCTGTTCAACATGGTTTATGGCAGCAAAGCTAATGTCATGCCAGTAATAGACTAGAGTCACAATTGCTTTGGAGCTCATAAGAACATGTACCAGGGCAGCATGTAAAACACTACTTTTCTGAATTGGTACATTTAGTAGACTGTATATCTTGTTCCTGGCACAGAAAAATAATATGCAAGGTGCAAAGCAGTAACAAACCAAGCCCTACGTCTCTGGGTGGAGACAGCTGTATAAAACAAACACATTCTTTCATTCTCTTTCTCATGCACACACAGAGCAAGACTTCTTCAAGATTGGTCTACCAGTATTTTCCCTCAATGGATTCCCAAGATACCTTAGAAACTTCTCATATTGATATAAAACATATTTATCTGGGATGGAATTTTAAGTAAGCAGAAAAAATTTTAATGATGGAGCATTTCTGCCAATGCCACTGCAGTAATAGAGGTTGTGACTGTCTTAGAGGATAAGCAAGATGCTACCACTCACCCTTACCCTGTTTTGACCTGAAACTTTCCTACTGATTTACATCTGTGCAGAGCATGTTGATTTTCTGAAGTTTTCATTGTTCACTGATGAAAGCAAATAAAGATTTAAGGTTAAGTTAGTGCTTATCCAACTAGGCTCCTGAAGGCAGTCTGTAGCTTCTAAGTGGGTCAGGTCAAAACTTTGCTGGCTAGTCTTTGACTAAACTTGGTTCAACAGATATAAATAATAACCAAATATTTTTCTTTAATGTCCTTCAGTATAATTGAACAGGTGCCTAGTTTTACTATTTATGCATGATCCCTATGCCTAAATTTAGAATAGAGAAAAGATTACAAAAAAGTGAAATTTTAAGGGATTGCCCCACAGGGAAAACTGAAAAATGCCTTTGGTAGAGTTCCCTATTGGCCTCAGCTCTATAAACTTGAGAGTAAAATCCTGTTTTCCCAACTTTGTAGGAAAAATTTGTACTGATTTCCTCTGAGTAAAGCATGGTGTCTCTTTCCCTCCACCCTCCTACCCTCAAGTTATGGGTTTAAGCAAAACATAAATCATTGCTCTTATTTATCCAGATCCCAGTCAGGATTATTCCCCCGCTGTCCTATGCCATTAGAAGTGCTGTGAGAGAAGAACAAACTCCCGCTTGTGCTTTCATATTTATCCAGCAAACCCTCCTGAGCTACATCCTTGCATACACTATGAAGTCAGGCATTTGTCTTTTTCACAGGACACTTGCCTTGCTGGTGGTTAAGGACATTACAAAGCGCAAGGCATTTCAAGCTGTGCTATTTCTACTTCCCTCTGGGAGCCATTTTTCTGCAGATAATCTGGTTTTTATAACTTATATTATATTCTAGAAAAGTTTACATGTATCACACTGCTCAGAACATTATTCTTAAATAGATACAAGAGGCATTTCTGTACAGAAGCTCATTTAAGCACCTGTATTGTAAATAAAGTTTTACCAAATTCCACTTGTGGAAATAAAAAATAGACTCTACAAACTTAGAAAAAAATAGCAGTGATAGTAACGATGAGTTGGTCAGATTTGCAGATTATTAACCTCAAGAGTGCTATATTAACCAGGCAAATATTTTTGCAATTTTAATAGCTGGTTAAATTCTTGATTAGGTCAAAATTAAGCATTCTGTTAACAGGCTTTGGAGAAGATATTTTGAGGATACTATTGCAAGGGTTGTGAAGAAAAATATTATTGGGATAGTTCAGGCCTCTGCACAGGGATTTAGGAATTTACACCAATGGAAAAACATAGGTAAAAAGAAAGTCCTGTTCTGCAATGGGGAAACTGCACTTTTAGAACCTGCAGGCCTGAAAATAGGAAGCTAGATCTCCACAATTAAAAAGAAAGCTATTTCATGAGCTTATAGTTAGAATTTATTTGCCAATTGGTAATTTAAATAAATAAAAATAAATTTGTTTGCAAGTGTTTCTAAGAAGTGACGCATTGCACGAGAGAAATTGAAAAATGTGTAATTTATCTGATCAGTCATAACTTACCAACACCTAAAAGTTGAATGCTGCAGACTTAAAATCAACATCAATCTTTTAATCCGAAACCTAATGGAGATAAACAAACAAAAGCAGGAAAAAATATTGGGCAAATTCTGATAGCAAACACAAGGGCACTTTGAGTTGTCATAAGGCTGAAGCACTTATCCCATTCTTTTCACATTACATTTAACTTCAGCTTTCCAGATCTGCTCAACTACAAAAACCTTGGGGTGTGTTTAGAGAAACATTACACTGAGGTTTGATTTTGTGCAGAAATTTACTCTCTTCTAAGGAAAACTTCAAACCTGTGACATCTGGTATCTTATCTCTACACATTTTACATTAAATGAAAGGGAAAAAAGAGCTGTAGGGCATACAAAAAGTTCTGGATAACTAAAAATAGTAATCATACTGCTATGATATCCTCCAATTTTTTTCCCTTAGCATGTGTCTAGAGTTTGTTTTATCAGGATTGAAGTAGCACTTGCATCATCTTGATGCCTTCATTCTCATGATAGCTATGAGTCATAGAGACTAATTATTGGTGGAATGTCCTCTAGTTCTTTATAGTCATAGCTATAATCCTTTGCACTTTCAGTATAAAATCATACCAAAATGCCATATCCAGGCTTGTCCTCACAAATTTCTGAAAAATTTGATAAAATAAAGTTTTCTTTACAGTAGAATCTTCTTAATTTCCTTCAATTAAACACTTAGGCCACCAGCCAATGGTTGCATGAACCTTGGAATAGGCACCACTTTTTTTGCAATGGAAGTATTCCTCCCCGTACAGTTGATGGCCAGTGTACTAGATATAGCAGAGTTGCAGTTTATACAGAAAAATTTCAGAGTTAATCAGGCTACAAGGAGATAATTTAATATCCTTTGGTTTTTTCCTTCTTTTTCCTATCTGTTAATATGCAGTTATGCCTGTCATTAAAACACTGCCTGATGAATTTGTCCTGGAAAGAAACAAAACATTGAAAAACTGCCTTGATGAACTTGTCCTAAAAGCAAGAAAACTCAGTAAGACAGGCCCTCCTAATAAGTTGCTCAAACAGCTCCCATCTATTCAATCTTTATCAGTGCCAGTAGAACCCAGAAATATTTTAATTTATTTTGAAGCTGTTGAACCAAAAATATATTAGCTGTGGGGCTGTTCTTGCAAATTGCTGAGCACCTCTGGGAGACATTCTGTATTTCAAGCTCTCATCATACCACTGGGAACTGAGAATGCTGAACAGAGGAGAAAAATAATGCAAAACAGTTTCTGCAAATATTTGCCCACATTTTAAATAAAATCAGTTTTGCTTTGTTTCCACCTTATTCTATATTCAAGCCTGATGAGCATTGGCAGTACATTGGCAAAAGTGAAGGATAATATTTATGCTTGCTATACTAACATGATCATTCAGTCAGTGAGGAAGCAGAAAGATGATGCACCCAGCCACCTAGATTTGTTGGCATAGATGATTTACTCACGGTGCCTCTAGTAATAGCTCAAATTCTGTGCTTGATCCTTGCTAGGGATAGACCTGAGGGATTTTGGTTTTGCTCTATGTTAAATGTTGCTTAACAGAATTCACAGAGCAAATGCTCATGCAAGGGTGGCAACACAAAGATGATAATAAGCTCTCATTTATTTATTTATCAGTATGATTCAGTAGGGAAAGTATTCAAACTTTAAAAACAGATGCTTTGATTACTGCAGCATCACTGTTTTCTATCTTGCTCCAATTTTCCAATCTAAAAAATGAGCATTTTTGCTGTTTTCCAATAAGGCTCTTCATGATGTAGGAGTATCGTCGTATATAAAAAACAATAATATTTTAATTCTTGATTTAGATATACAATTTAGAAGCCTTCTGCATCTTGGACCTGCTTGGTCAGATCCACAGCAGACTTTCATATTGAGCCTAAGGATAATATGACATGAATAAAAAAAAAGAAATGATAGATTAAAAAAAATAAAATGCAAAACACAAAAAATAAACAGACAAAAACCCCACAACACCTTAGCAATAAAGGCAATAGGAAAACATAAATTGTAAAAATATAGGAATTTTGTATTCTAATTTACTAAGAAAATAAAATTAATTACAATTAAAAAAATACTGTTGCTCTTTATATTCCTGATATATTTCTAAATATCTTTGCATTGATCCATCAGAGAAGAAGTAGAAAAATCACAAACTTGCATTATTTTTACAGCCACAAACCATAAATATAGGTTGTTAACATAACCTAAGAATTATTATTCCTTTGAATTTCCTGTCTTATAATTCTATTTACTACAGTTATGTTGCTCTTTATTTATTTTGACAGAATTAATTGCACATAAAAAGGATTTTTTCCCCCATTACTTTTGCCTTCTTTCTTCAAACAGTTGGCTAATTAAACCAGTAAGGCCAACTCACATCTCTGTCATATTTCACCTCTCCCTCAAATGCAGATATGACTTCAGGCTGGACTTTTACCAAGTGATCCCAATTCTATTAGAAATGAATCTCCAGATGCAACACAGCAAAGGGAGTGTGTTCTAAGGAAAGTAGAGCAGATCTGTAAAACTCATGTTAGGAAACTCACCCTTCTGAGATGAAGAGCTCACATTCTGCTTACTGCATGAATGCCTTGTAGTTCCCTTCCTTCTGCTTCTTTTCCCCCTTTACCTATTTGGACTGTCTGCAGCTTGGGACAGGGTGTTTTTCACGAGATTCAAGAGGGAAGGAGGACTCATCCAAGCTGGAAATGGTAACCACCATGTCTTCTGGACATAGCACATCAGAACCAAAATGGTTTGGGTTGGAAGGGACCTCAAAGGTCGACTAGTTCCAACCCCCCTGCCACATGCAGGAACGATCCTTAGCTAATGTTACTTCATCCCTTTCCACCACATTTGCAAAAAAATAGTTTAAATGCAAAGTTTACACAGCTACTGTTATCTTTATTCTGGTGAGCTCCAGCCCCAGCCTACCACATCCCCTTGTCACCTGCCAGCACTTTCAAATCTTCACCACAGTCTACACTGAGCTGAGTGTGCCAGCCAGGCAGTAGTTAAACTCTCCCTCAATAAGGTTCATCACAGTCAATGTTAGAAATCCCACCTTACTCTAATGGAAAACTTCCTATGAAGCATGTACACATTTAGTGTTCTGCCTTCTGCTCCTGAAAAGTGATAAAAGGATGTTTGAGAAGATAAGATTTTCTGTGATAATGCTTGTGAAATGTTTTCTGATCTCATTTGCTCAAGACTAAGGATGCTGGTCTTCCAAGTCACCACACACTCGTTATCTGCTGGCATATAGTAAGGAACTATTAGTAACCACACAGCAGTTTTTGTTCCAAGGTTACCAAATAAACAAATTTCTTAAGTAGGTAGAGAACAAATAAGCAATATTTTCACTTTAGCTTTAGGGCCTACAAAAAGTCTTTGATCACTTTTCAAAGGATGAGCATGTCAGCTGAGCTGATGTCCCCAGTCTTTAATGAGAAAGTAAAAATTGTAATGCTGAACTGATACTTATTTTAAAATGTTAGCATTACTTCTTTTTGGTGGTCAAACAAGGAAATTATGCATAAGATAACAAAATATTCAAAATATTGCATCACTTGCAGAACATGCAACCAGCTTGTGCCTTTCAAGTGATTATAAATATCTTTCATTTTCATTGCATACTGAAGAATCCAATGACAGGTCTAGAACCCTAATTCTGGACCTTGTAGAGATGGCAAAACAAAAAAAAAGGCAATCCTGGTAGATAAGACTTGAAAGAGAATCTATTTTTGCACCTTCCCATTTCCCTTAATGTAAACTGGGTTGACAAGACTGAAATTAACACAATTGGTCTCTTTTAGTATGAAAATAAGAAAATGCAGACTTGAAAAGCACGGTGATTAAAATCAGGGTGAACACGTCTTTTTGCCCACATCTCACCCTTCCTCTCCCATGTTTTGGCCTTGGTGAAATACATCTAGCATGCAACTTTTCATTTTCTCAAAAACATCTAATGGGCAGAATTTAACAGTGATGATCCAGGTTAGCACTTGGGAAACATAGCTTGGAGGTAAAAATTAGGAAGAACTGCCTGAAGTTCACCGTTAAAGTCTGTAGAGAGTACAATGCACAGGAGGGAAAACCTACAGAGCAATTTTAAGTGTTACTTTTCAAGTTCATTAATAAATGTAGAGAATTTTAAAAAGGGAATTATGCTTCCTGAAGTCCTGAGGGATTTTACTACCAACTGTCTGAAAATTATCATTTTTATAGATAAGCCAATTAAAGGGAAATAAGGCTTTTGCATCATACCGTGAGTACTAAACAGGGAATTGAAAAGGATTGGTTTCTGCTTAATAATCTAATAAGATTTTGTGGTTTGTATTCTCACAATGGGCAGTAGAAGTAGAAAAGGCAAAACCTTTTCTATCATTTCAATTAGAAGTGAGTTGTTTATTGACGTGGGTTATATGAGGACAGGGTTCTTTATTGCTGTACGTAGTTTTCCAATAACAACTGTTTTGGGTGGAAGAGAAGAAGACTCTGAAATGGTGATTTATAATTCTGCATAAAGGTGATAAGGAGGGAACCCAAATTCAGTCTTTCAGTTATTGGCCAAGTCCTACTGGCTCTGAAAAGTGCAAAAGCTCCTTTTTCTCTCAGCAGGCTTTGGATCTGCCTGTCAACTGTCCCGCTCTTTCTCAGGCTGGAAGTGGACTTATGATAAAGGTGTCACCTGACATTTTAGTCCTTGCAAAGGGAGAATCCTGAGTAACCTTGTTAGTCCAAAATAAATTGCATTTAGGTCTTCAGGAAGTTTCATACTAAGAGTGCTCAGCTAAACTCCATTCCTTCAATCAAGCTCTGACTGTGAACATAGAGTGCTTTGCTGCACATAAGCACATAATTTAGATTTGCAGGGAAGCACCCAAGAAAAATATACTGCTATGAGCAGAGAAGGAGAGAAAAAAGAGACACAACTGGAGGCAGAGGTACTGCTCTGGGTTGTTTGGTATGCACAGAGACATTGCCAGCCATTCAAGAGAGGTGATTGTCCTGCTCTGCTTTGCACTGGTGTGGCCTCAGCTTGCATATTGTGGGCAGTTTTGAGCACCACAGTATAAAAATGACATTAATCTATTAGAGCACATCCAAAGGAGAGCCATGAAGATGGCAAAAGACAGGAAGGTCTGGAGGGGAAGGCTTATGAGGATTGGCCAAGGTCACTTGGTTTGTTCAGCCTGAAGGAGACTCAGGGGAGACCTCACTGTCTTCAGCGTCCTCACGAGGGGAAGAGGAGGGGCAGGTATTGATCTCTTCTCTCTCATGATCAGGGATAGGACCTTAGGGAATGGTCTGAAGCTGAGTCAGGGGAGGTTTAGCCTGGAGATCAGGAAAAGGTTTTCCACCCAGTGGAGTGGCTGGGCATTGGAACAGGCACCCCAGGGAAATGTTTACCACCCCAAGCCTGACCCCATTCAAGAAGCATTTGGACAAAGCTCTCAAGTACACATGTGATTTTTGGTTTGTCCTGTGCAGGGCAAGGAGTTGTACTTGACGGTCCTGTATGTCCCTTCCAACTCAGCATAGTCTGTGATTCTTTATATGGGATTCTGTATATGCCCCTGTATACATACCCAGAAACCCAGGAAATGCTCTATCTGAGCATACCTAGGTTAGCTTTTAATGCATAAGATAAAAGAGCTTTCCATGAGTCTTTGTTTATGAATGTAACTAGTCAAAGTATTTTTGTGTGAAACTGGTTTTTTCCTTTTTCATGGAAGTGAGGTTTTGAATAAAAAGAGTATTTCAATAAAAAATTTTGTTAAGCCTTCAAAAAAACCCCAAATAATTAAGAGATTTTGCGTTTTCATAATTTTCTTATATAACTGGTCCTATATTCAGCTTAAAAAAAATAAAAAATAAAGGGATAGAGAGAGAGAGAGAAGTCCTACAAAAATAAAAGTTCATCTGTTTTTCAATAAATTTTACAGGATACAGTGAGCAGATAAACTATAGACACACTAAGCTTTTTAAAATAGGTTGGAGATTATGTGCATGTTGTTCTACTGCCACAACATGGTACCAATCCAAGGCTCCACAGGAGCAAAAGCCAATTTACTTGGTCCTCATTTTTGGAATGACAGCAGGGCAGGATGTAGGGAAAGGAATCTGGAGGAAGAAAGAACATGTCCCTCTGTTCCTCTTCTCCTCTCTACATCTCGTGCTTTCTCAACTGATCTGATTATTCTGCTCTGCCACAAGCATGACAGCATTGTTTCTTCTACCAAAAAAAAAAAAAAAGAGAAGAGAAGAGAAGAGAAGAGAAGAGAAGAGAAGAGAAGAGAAGAGAAGAGAAGAGAAGAGAAGAGAAGAGAAGAGAAGAGAAGAGAAGAGAAGAGAAGAGAAGAGAAGAGAAGAGAAGAGAAGAGAAGAGAAGAGAAGAGAAGAGAAGAGAAGAGAAGAGAAGAGAAGAGAAGAGAAGAGAAGAAGCAAGTCTGGATTTAATAACTGGAAAAACTACAGGGGAAAGAGAAAGAAGAAAAAGGAGAGTGGGGTTAATGAGCTCATGCAAACTTCTAAGGAATGCTTCTTAACCCCCTGTAATAATTTTAGTAATTGCTTTTTGTGAAGGCAGAAGTAGAAAATTGTTCTCTGTTTTCCACTGTTCAGGCAAGAGATAGTGATGAGCCAACTGAAAAATACATTCTTCTCAAACAATTACAGTTCTCTTCTAGACAGACAGATAATGCAGTTACAATTTCTTGTGTGTTCTTCTGGGAAGTCTTTGAGCATAAACCGATGTTTAGTCTGCCTAGGCAGAAAGGCTGGCCCTTAATATGCACCTTTGAATTCTGCTGAGCAGAGTAGGACAGAAAACATGTTCGGAAAACATGCCACATAAGCTAAGCAGCTTCAAACTTTCTTCCTGCAGTCTTGTGGATGGGAAATCCTGTTTTGGGGCCTGAGTAAAAGGATCTTGTATTATTTATCAGCTAATATGGTTCAATGCAATAACATTTTGCTTTCCCTTTGTTCCACATACACTGGAGAAATGAATACTGTAATCAGACTTCCAGGAAAGGAACACAATATAGCATCCTTACACTAAATACTACTCAGTATAAAGTGTAATAGCCAAAACCCCTGGCATAGTCCTCACATGCTGCCAGCCTATAATTCTGCACATATCGTTCACCTCAATGTGCAATTGTACTGGTCAAAAATGTGAAAGTGCTGATATTTTTATTATGGCTGTGTCTGTGTGTGCACACACCTACGTGAATGTGTGTGTGCAGGTGTCTACATGCACTTGCATTTCTTGGACACTGTTTTGGATTTCGTTTGATGTTCCTTGTTTCTTCCTGTGGCAGATCTGCACTGTCTGCATGCAAGGAAGCAATCATAATAATGATTGACCTGACTGTCATGCTTGAACAGCTCCTGACAAAAGCCTGGGTTGAAGGAAGAGGATGTGAAGCTATTAACCTATAACAGCAGAAACTGTATGTAGGAAGACCTAAGTTGACTTGACATGGCAATAAAGTTAAGAGAAGGAGTGGAAAAAATACAAGCTGGTAGGTGGGCACCCAATGGTCTATCATGAGATGTTAGCATTGCTTTGATCTATCAAAGGCTGAGGCTACTTTTTTGCCACCTAATGATCCTTTCAATAAAGCCAGTGCAGCTGAGTGCAGAATGCAGCTGTCTCATGTAATTCCCCTGAATGAGAAAGGTAAGCCTAAGGGTGTCATGTAAGGCTGGATTTGACTCTTTCTTTTCCTTTCCCTGTGAAGTATTTTCAAATGGTGCTCGTGGAGATGAAATTTTGGTTGTCACAATTTTGCTGTCAGTAAGCAGGGGAGGGACAGGGTGGTGACAATTTTTTGTACCATCTGATATGGTTATGCCTTTTCCAGCACTATTATACAGGGGCTGAATGTAGATACTGGTGGTACACAGCGTTACACTGAAGCTCATACTTTTGGTTTTAAATCATTATGCTTGCTTGTGTTTGCTGTTTCTTTCCTTTTTTTTTTTTTGTTTTTTGTTTTTTGTTTTTTGGAGACAGCTTCATTCAGAGTAATGGAGCACTGGGTATTAAATGAGTGTGCCTGTAGTCCAATGAACTCAGTATGCTGCTCATCTTGTTGCTATACTTAATCTAAATAACCTTTTTTATGCTCTGCTGGAATGGCATTTTCAAAAGGCTATATAGTAGTAAACGAGTGTATATGTCAGTAAGGATTTGCTAGACAAATCAAATCTTCCTGACAAGTACATTTATTCATTGCTATTTACTACACACTCCAGTTTGAAGGACAATTTTTGCGATCGGATCATTAACATTTAGTGTCATTTTGGCAGCATTTCCCAACTTTTCTCTTTCCTTTCACTCTTGCCTGTTGTGTGCTTAGCAGTCTCTGCCTAACAGAAGTTAGCTTCACAAGGATTATATCACCAATATGTTAAACAGATTTTTTTCCCCCTGATTAGCTGTTTTATTGCACAGAAGGCGCCTAAGTGCTAAAGTACATTTTAAATACAAGGTTTCTAAGTGCAACATTAGGAATCTGCTACAGTTACAGCCCTGATAACAAGCAGAGATTTTCTTAAAAGATCAGCTTCTTGACAGGCATATATACATGTTAATTTTATTCAGGCCAGACCTTCAGTAGATATAAATCAATACATTGATCCCAAACTGAAGGCTTGCCTGTGACATTGAAAAATATCATGCAATAATGTGAAGCCCCAATGTATTTTGCTCTTTTATTTTTTTATTATTATTGTGTCTTCATTTGAATAAAATCAATTTCAGTAAACTTCTACCTAGCAAAAATTAAATGAGAAAAACATGGAGTTTTCCTGTTTGGAAAAATTTGTCCTTTATCTCATCAAGTGTTACACAGAAGTGCTGATGTGTACAAGTTGTGGAAACTGTGGGAAGTACAACCCAAAAAAAAAAGCACTGTGCTCAGTCAGATAGGAAGTCAGAAGAGAATCACCAAGATCAGACCTGGGAAAAATCCAGCTTTCTTCACCAACAAGACAGAGCATAATAGCATTACTTCTGTGACTTTGAGCACTTTTACCAACCCAGAAAAAGATCCTGTCTCTAGGGCATTTCCCAGCTAAAACCTTCCTATAACAAAGCTCACAGTTTATTTTCAAGCTAAATCCTTCCCATAATAGAGCTCACAAAAGTGTGCAAGTACCTTAGAGTAAGTACATTTTTCATAGAAGAAGCCTCCTATAGCCAAAATTGTATCAGAAATTTCTTTCACTTCAGAGGATGGTCTCTGGTATTCCACTGAAAGTTCAAGATATCAATTTAAATCCAGTGACACCATTTTTGAGTGACAAAAATAAGAAAGGAGTGAAATGTACCTCAGTTGTTTGCAAAGTAATGCAAGTGGTGGGTCACCAGGACTTAGCTGACAAAATCTATCAAAGATAGATTTTCCTATCTTCATAAAAAACTAATTGCTAAAAAACCACCACCATCAAATTACTAGAAATACTCCTAACACAGCAGACATCCAAATACCAGACTATATCCACTGCTGCTTCATTCTTACCAGGCCAAACTGGAAAATACTGAAGCATCAAGCACAATGATAAAAATTTGGGAGGAAGAAAAGAAATTAAGAAATTATGGATTTTCATGTGAACTTCCACCCTGCTAGTAATATTCTGGTTTCCTACTGCCGTTGCTAACTAAGTCCTAGAGTAAATGAAACACAAGACAAAAAAAATACAAAAAAAATTTTACATATTTATTTAATGCATTATTTTTTAAAATCTCTACTCATTTTTTTCTTATTTACATTTCTCTAGAGTTAAGAGGAAAACCCAAGCCCTGGCATTGCATGTAAGATTTCTCTACACAGTCTAACAAGTTCCCCAAGCAGCACCAAACTCAGCCTGCTCACCTGGCTGGCTGTAAATAAGGAAAGAACTTGGATTCCCAGGCAGACTAACCCACTTGTTCTCTCCAGGAAAGTTATGGAGAAACTGGGTGTGCTCACTGCAGCCAGCCTGAACCTGAGTTTCTGATCACTGGGAATTACTTTCAAGACAATATGTCTGCTTGAAAAATTGGTCCTAATTGTGCTGTTTCTGAGAAACATTTTAATTGTGACAAACTGCCACATTCTACTGGAAAAAGAAAAGTTTCAGCTGCTGAATTTCTTACTGATTCTCACTAGAGCAGTTCAGATTTCATATTTCCAGCTGAGTTTATAAGCAGGTCTGTTAGGAAGGTCATCTTGCATTTGGTAGATCTGGTTTAGAGTCAGGCAGAGCACGTACACAAGAGCACATACACAGCAAACCTTGGGCTATCTGTTTTTTCATTCCTTTCCCTAAAATTTCATTTTGCTCCATTATCCTGAAGTATTCCCCCAAAAGTTATTAGCTTTTTTTTTTTTTTTTTTTAATAATAAGCCACTTTTGCTGCTGCACTTTGCAATGCTGTCCATTTCCTCTCTCCCCCAGATTAACCCAATAACAATACACATGTGGTACTGTGGATACTGTTGCTGTAAATACATCAGTCAGAGATTCATAAAGGAGGAAATGTGATAACTGAGCAGGTCAGAGAAAGCAAATGCTGGATGCTAACTTAATTTACAGAGTGTAAAATGTCACCAATGAAATCTACAGAGCTACATGTGTTTAAAGCAAAGGTAAATAAGAACTCTATAGAATGCAAAATAACTGTCCAAGATAATACAATATTATATTTTAAAAATAGCATAATATTGCAAATGAAAACTTAAGTATGTGTCATCTGGTAAAACCCCCCCTAAAATTAGTTTACCTCAGTGAGGG
Source organism: Fringilla coelebs (assembly GCF_963513975.1). NCBI lineage: Eukaryota > Metazoa > Chordata > Aves > Passeriformes > Fringillidae > Fringilla > Fringilla coelebs. The sequence goes on from NC_140028.1 coordinate 81,876,563, forward strand.
CATGGTCTCCTCTTTGAATTATTCATCCTTCATGCTGCCTTTCAGTCCTTAAATTCTTTGTTTGAGAATACACTCTGCAAAGACAAATGCAAGTATTGGTGCTGGATAAGGCTCACAAAAGAGATGCTCTTTCACCCTTCACCCATAAGGACAGGAATGTGTCATCAGAACATAGTCCTTACCAAGCTGTTGTCTCTTGATTTCTCTGTGTTAGAATTCCAGTAATCCCAGGTAAACTGGCTCTTTTTTTTCTTGGATTTAAGTTATTTTCTCTGAACCAGAAAAGGATTTACTGTGGAGCTTTTTAAAACAAACAAGCATAACATATTTGCAGACACGTATGCAAAAGATTCATCTATACTTCATCTATAGTGGTGCCTGGAAATTCAGTATGAATCCATCTTCATAATCTTTAGCTAGCCACATTTATGTATAGATAGACAAGTATGTGTGCTGGCCTGATCTTTCTTTCACACATAATATAGATAACCTCCAGAATTATACCATACACTATAGTTTTATTGCAATTTCTTTTTATCACTCCATAGCAGAACAAAAATACTAACACGAAGGCAGAAATAAGCTAAAAATGTATCAGTGCTTTTAGGTCTTACCTCATTCACCTTATCTTTGAAGGATGTGGGCTATGGCATTTCTATTTAAAATGCAAAAAGGACGGATACAGGGCCCACCCACCTTCGTAAGGTTGCCATTTGCTCCGCTGAAGAGAGGCGAAGAAGAGAGGAAAAAGAGAGGAGATAACATTTAGAGGAAACACAACCTACGAGCAAACTATCTTTAACTACTCAACTACTCAAGTGAGACTTATCGTCTCACTTTCCTGTTTCATGGGCTGTGGTACCGTGCAGCTCCACAAATCTTGGAAATCAGAGAGATCCGTTGTACTTGCTCGGTTCAAGGCAGACGCTGTTTACCATCAGGGCAGGCATCTGCTCTACCCAAGCGAGGTCTTCACACATTATTTTAGATCTGTTTCATTTTCCTTGTTTCCACCACTATCAGGATCCTTGTTCTGTCAAATCCTGCAAGCAGATAAAAAAGGGATGCAAAATGAACTTCAGGCAAAAACCTGGGATCTCATGATGTATCTTAGCTCCAGACTTTGGTGGGCTGGAGGAGTACTCATAAAAGCAAAACTGTTCCCTGGAAGCCTTCTTGAATCAAAAGTGTCAAGTGACAAAAACGGCAGTAATAAAGACTGCAGATTGAAAAATTAAGTTGCCCGGCTTGACAATTAGTATGTCACAAGATAATCAGGATTTAAGTAATAGGGTGGAAAAGTTTGGGGAGAAGGGACAAAGAAAATCATCTTCCAAACTAAGTTCCAGGGCAGCAAGCTGATCCAAAGAGCAATTATCCTGCAAAGGCAGGTCTACCCCGGAGATAATTGGAGCTCCATATCTTTATTTCCCCACTGTTTCTCTCAGAGTTTCTGTCTCTTACAGTTTTATTTTACTTTCTCTTTTAGAGAACACATGACAGCAAAACATCCAGCTGCTTATGGAAAATTCAATAGCTTTTGTGATTTAAATCAATATGATTTAACAGGTGGTTGCTTTGCTATTCACATTTTTTTAAAAATCGCTGCATTTATAATTCTGCCATAGTATAGTTTTCTTCACATTCACAGCCTTTGTCAACCTTTGCTCACTCACCAACTTCCCTCACATTTCTGGTGGTACCAGATCCTGATAATCCTCTTCCATTCATACTTAAGTTTCTTGGCTTACCTTAAAACAGCCATTATACTACCATCATTATTATTTCAGGTGTTTGTGGATGTTGTAATTGTTGACAAAGCCAATGGTTTAACAGTCTAAACAGCTCTCAGTTTGAAGCCCAGCCTTAGTCTTCTGGCTGCATTTCTCACAAGAAGTGAGAAACAAAAGTAACAAGAAATCCTCTAAAGAATTCAATTTTCCCAGTTGAAAAAAATTAAAGTTATTAATTTGGCTTACATTCTGTTTCCTGTTTTATTGCCAGTTGGAATTATGTTATGTTATGTTATGTTATGTTATGTTATGTTATGTTATGTTATGTTATGTTATGTTATGTTATGTTATGTTATGCTATGTTATGTTATGTTATGCTATTAATGCTCACACCTTCTTTTAAATTAAAGATCTACAGATTGAAAAGTTATTTGGGAGGGCTGTAAATTAAGGTCCTAGAAATTAAAAACATTTTACAGTCTGGGATAACACAGAGATCATGAAAAGAAATGTGCTTGGATATATTCATCTGCTGTGTTGTGCTCCCCAGTTGTATAATTTTGGCCTAATACAAAACAAGGAATTGGTCTGATTGAAAAAGGGCATTCAAGGAACAGTGATTTTTTCTTCTCTTTCCACACTTCACACATAAATTTCTAAATCATTTTGACTCATCCTAAATGTCAGAAATGAAGGCTGCACATTTTTGGGAGGTTTGATTTTGTTCTTTTTGGTTTTTTGGGTTTTTTTTAATTACTGTAATTTGTATGTGACATTTTTTGGCGACCTTGAGTCCAGATGTAGCCAATTTTCACAGTGCATTTTACAAAATAAAGGGCTGAAAATAATGAAGGTTAATGCCAAGCTGTTGTTGAAGGTCTGGCAAAGTGTTTTCCAAAAGACAGTCAGAATTTTATTGTGTACACACAGTGTAGTACATGGCCCATTTTTTGGGCCCTAATGGACCCTCTCAATAAAAAGATGAAGGCCTCAGCCTTCCTGATATGCAGAGGGTGCAGTGTCAATTGTTTGTAGATTGAACATTCAAACCCCATACACATCTAGAAAAAAGCTTAAAAAGCTTGAAAGACTCAAATATCCTCTTTTATTGACAGTGTCGCTCCAAAATCCAAGAATGGGGTAGTCCAAGTGTCATCTTATGAATGTTCCTGTTATGTTGTTCTTGATCTGACTTATTTTCCACAATTTATAGGCACATTATTTGAATAATTTTTCTCTCTCCTATTTTTCTGTTCTAGTCTTATGAAAAATAAATTCCCCCTTGAATTCAGTGTAGAACCAGATTTTATTAAATAATACTAGTTTTCAGTGAAGTTAAAGATGATTTGACCTAAAATGCAATGCTAAAATTTAGGACAAAGTTCTCTTTCAAGCACAGCCACTTATTAAGGACAATGAGGCCTGTTAAATTCTTTGACGACCTTTTTTTCAAAGAACACACAGTTTCTAAACTTATACAGGGGTTAATTTTTAAACCCAACGTTGCATTAATTTTATGTACATATAAAACTTTTTTCTTTAATAAACTAATGTGTTTCTTTTGCTCAACCTTTAAAGATATTTTTTTACTACCTTCCAATTAAGTGATCATTTATTCATTTTGGCTTTGTTTACCTTACCACCAAGTATTATTTTTCCTTCTATAAGGCTCATTTTAAGATTAACCTGTTGGTTTGGTGTTTGGTCAGAAATCCTGCTGTCTGGGGAGTGCAACAGTGTCTGAGCTCTAAATGACTGGTTTAAGCCTTCCTGCTTGCCCAGGCTATATGACAAAGATAATAAGTACTTTACAAACAGATCTGCAGTGAGGATTCATCAGTTAAGGTTTGAAGGCAAGGATGGTGACAATTTAGCATTAACCTGTGAGAATGTGAGACACCAGAGTTTAGGTTCTGCTGCTGCATTTCTGGTCAATGGAATAACTATCCCTCGATGGAGGGATATCTCACGCAAGATGTTTGCGAGGAAATGAATGCCCTCTGGAGTACATGATGCTATTTAGTGGCTTACAATTTCATCACATCAAGAGCTCTAGCTCTGCTGCTGAAAATAATCACACAGCACCTACTTGAAATCTGTGCCCCAGTGCTGAGCCTCAACTCGTTGAAAGGTCGACAGGTGCAAAGCAGGTTTAAAAGAACACCCCAGTAGATGTTCATATGTGCAGGCTAATCAAAGACTCCAGGTGTACCAGATCGTGACAGAAAGGCTTGTAAGTAAAGATTTGGTGTTTGAACAAGAAATGTTATGATTTTAAAATGTAATAGATGTCAATTTGCATATCAGTAAGATTTTTGCAACCTTTTGCTGAAGTCCACTCACCCAAAGAGTTATGATTAATAAATATAAAATCAAATCATGCCAATTCTTTCAAGTTGATGCAACCAACCTTCCTCCCTGAAAACTTGCAATTAATGCATGTGAGCAAGGTGAAGAGCAGAGGACCAGGCAAACAGGTGGAGCAGCACAGAGCTGTAATATTATCAAGAATCAACAGAAAAAACGATGATGTTACCATAAGCACTGGAGAGTCTTACTCTCTCTGGGTTTATCTTATTTCTTTACCCTCTTTCTCCTCTCATTTGTCCTTAGTTTTTGGTTGCTTGGCTTTTCCCTTACTTCCAATTTTAACTTGCCATCTAAAATCCCACAGCCAGAAGAGATGCCTACATTCTAAGAATGTCACAACTATTGGTAAGGTCCTACTTATAAATGATATTACAATCAGATCTATTCATGTTCTCTCTTCTTTCCTTAATCCTATGCTCTTCTGTGAGGCACCAGGGCATTCCCTTTCTTATCCAGTTTTTATAGGGTGGCTTTGCAAACATGATTATTTTATTTTCCCCACACTTTTAAGATCTATATTCTTTTTTTTCTCCTATTCCTTTTGGTTTCTATTTTCTTCTTATGGCAGGGCTTTTTCCAGCAAGATTTTTTTTTTCTGACATGACTTAGGATTTGTTTTAGCAGCCTCAACTTTTGTACAATATCCAAGCATTGTTTAAATTAAATACTATACATTTATTGTCTGTTGTAAATATGTAATATTATGTCCCAGTCTGCTAGGAAAAAAATCATAAACCAATTTCAGCTGAACTTTATAAGTGTAAAACATAACGCATGAACTTTATTGATCATGTCTATATGTATGAATATTCACACAGCACTTATTAAATTCCTGAAATCCTATCCTAAAGTAGATTGCAATCAGAGCACAATCTCTGTCTGGTTTCTTGGAATATTTTTTTCTTTGCTTCATTCAAGATCTAGATTTGGAACTTGGCAGAAATGTCCCTTGGCAGGCTATTACTGGTAATGCTATATTGAATGACATCAGGGATGAAACAACTCAGATTTGATTACCACTACAGTGTATTGTTCCCGGAAGCAGGAGGGAATGGTGCATGATCTTGGACATGGTCTAAATAAAGTCTAAGCTGAGTCAGAAGAATCAACCAAAAATTATGTAGAATCAAGTATGATACCCAATTAATCAAAGCATCATTGATCTAGTGATGTGCTTCCTACACTTAATGAAAGAAAAGTTCTGATAGTCCTGTGTTGTGGGCTGCTGAGAAATAAAGATGTGTGGGCTGTCAAATATTTTCCGTGACAAAGATCTCATCAAGTAATTATCCGCAACAAATGTTGGGTCCAATTTCTGCTACCCAGACCCTTTTAGAATTCACCAGAGGGTGATTTTGGCAGCCTGTCACTAGGAAAACAAGAGAATGAGTTGGGAAACATTAATAAAAGTTGAAAACAACAGCTTCTGAAACATTTGAATTGTCATTCACATGCATGCAAAGGGCTGCCAGATGAAAAAAATAAGAAAGTGAGCTGACAGGAGATAACAGAAAAGTAGAAAAGGGACATTGGAGAGTTGTATTCAGAAACCTGATGTGAAATTTAAACTGGTACTTTTTCCCTCAGCTTTTTCCAGGTGGCATCTCTTGCAAACCCGGAAAAGAAGTCCTGGTGCCCTTTATCCACATACACACACCTGCTGTGCTTAAATACCCACAGTAGAACAGAACCTCATTTTTGTTTGCCTTAACTGAGAAGATCATTAATTCCCAGCTGAGAGAGGAGGAAAGATGTAATAGTCAATCTGAGAAAACATAGTCAAAACAAGAATGCAGCTACAGCCACTGTAACCACCTAAATTGGCAAGGAGAGGGAGGAAATCCTCATAATCACTGGGACTATGCACCTTCTATCTCATCCTCTGTGTTGCCACATAGAGTAGAAACATGCTTGTAAATATGTGCAAATGCATATGAGAGATTGGAAAAAATCACATCATGTTTTTCAGGAGGCTGTTCTCAATCTGCATATTGTCAAGAGTTTGGTCTTCTATCACTGAACCATCCTGGTTTTGCAGTCTTCCTCCTCCTTATTATTTTCTTCTTCCTCATTTTTTTCCCATTTTCCACTTTCAAGGAAATTAAAAATATTAAAAATCCTGCATACTGGCAAATTTATCATTAAAAAAGTATAAACCTGGATTTTCCTCTACTGAAGACCTTTTTTGCTCAATACATTTAAAAGTGTCAAGAGATACTTTTTTGTCCCACACCAACAAAAAATACTCAGTAAGTTGCTGAAGAGTCAGGCATAAGGACTTCGGATAAAATTTGCAGGAGAAAAGCAATGAGGAAATCTTGGATTTTGCCTTCCATTTTCTCACTACGGCAGTGTTAAAAGCCATTGATAGTTGCAGTTCTTTTAAAGCTTGTGACAGTACTAAAAATGTCTTTAATCTGCATAAAACTAGGGACTATATATTTGAGATAAACACTTAGATCTTCTTCAAAACATTACAAAGAGAAATATTTCAGATTTTTAAATTGCTGTAACTTGTATTTTAGCCCTAGAGGAGTTCCTAAACTGGCTGTGAGGCAGTGCATGTGCTTGTCCTGTCTATCTCTATTTTGGAAGCTGTTATAGCACTGATGTGCCATTCTAGAGGTCTTTAAAAATCCCAGAGTCTGTTGTGTGGAAAAATTATAAATATTCCAACTTTTATTTCCATTTTCCTGAGGAAGTCAGCCAGACACATCTAATAGTTAAATAAGAAAAAAAAAATCAAAAACGATGCTTAAAATTTGCTGTGCTTTATTTCTACATATTTCAGTGGTGGTTTTCCTTAACCATAAAATCCAGAGAAAGGGATTTATTTGGGTGACTGCATGGGCTCCAGATCCAAGGGCAGCTCAGCTTTGTCTTTCTGGCCTTGGTGCAGCTCATACCTGCTGCCAGCGGGTTACAGTGTGCAACCCATCACCGCCCAGTGAGAGGCTGCTGCAGCAAAGGTCTGAGCTGTGCAAGGGGAAGTGGACTCACCCACAGGCACGGGTCTGAGAGCGAGATGGGGGCGTCAAAAACAAAACCTGCAGATGCTGCAAAGCCCAGGGTCACAAAATCATTCTTAAAGCATTTCGTTTGGGCTTTTCCAATGGCAAATTGTAATTGTTAAGGAAAAAATATTCTCAGCATTTAGATATGGTACGTTTCACTTTTGTTGAAACTAGTTTTGCTCCACACCCAAAAAAGAAGCCCAAACTGAACAAGTGCTTTAGGGATTTCTTTCTGGTGCTGTCACCGGGACTTAATTTTGTAGCATATCCTTCAGATACCAGCCAGAAACAGCGAAATGGAATCAAGATTACATTTCTAAATGTCATGGTTCAGTATTTTCACTTGAGTTAATGCTAATCAATTGGTGTAACATTTCAAAGTTACATGCTCCTGAGATACACTGTCCAGAAAATTTAAAAATAAGAAAGCCTTAAATAATTAAAACCTTAAATATTAAATTCTTATCATGTACAATTTCAATCCCAGGGTTCAAGATCAAAGGAAACCATCTTTGAAAGGTAAAGTTTTTAGCATTGGATGCACAGCTCTTTATTCTGCTGCAAAAATTACAGACTTCCTGCCTTGTTATTAAAAAAATAGTGGCATACAGTGCCATTTGCAAATACTTGTGTTCTGTAAAGCATATCCTCTGTACTTCACAAGACTTTATGTTAGACTCTAACTGTGTCCAAATGGAGGTCTTGATCATACTGCTTTCTTTTGTGACCTAATTACCTCAAAAATCTCTGAAAACCAAAGCACAAAAAACAGTTTTGATAATGCAGTCAAAATATTTAGAATTAACTTCTCTTTCTTCACTAAATCAGCATGCCACAAAAACACCACAGCTTGCTAGATAAAACTAACATATTCTACAATCTTCTCTCTCATGTTTTCAGAAGAATTCTGGTGACTGATAGAAAATAGATAGAAATAAAGTTATCTCTGAATATTTGATAGTTTCTTCCAACTTTCAGAATCAAGGAGGAAAGATGAGTAAGCTTGTAATTACTTGTCCCCTTTTTTTTTTTTAATTTCTTCTAAATTTTCATTAGCAGCTATAAGAACAGAAATGTTGGAGAAGAAAAAGTATGATTTTCCCTACAGCTATGGTATGCCTGAAATCACAGTGAAGCATTTTTTCAAAATCCTGATAAGAAAAAAGATTACTCCAGATAAGCATTTTGTGGGATTTATTCATCTCTGTACAGCTAGCTCCAGGCATATTCTAACTCCATATTATTCTAATTCCATATTCCATTAAAATTCTGTTGTATTTGTGGTGTTATTGTATAGGCATGATGCAGTATTTTCTCAACATACAGGTTTCTTCTTCAAGCAATGGAAGTTTCATCCTTCTGCATCAGTACCTAAGCCAAATTTCTCTAGGTTTTTCTTTTAGACTGTTATGATCAACCAAGTAGTTTTTGCTTGTACAAGCTAAAATGGCCAGATTTCATAGTCTACTTTTAATGTAGGCAGTGAGATAGAGATAAAAAAAAATAATATCTAGACTTAGACTCAATCCTGCAAGTCACAAATATTAAAAATCACTTTAGCAGGTAGGCAATGACATAGTTCTCACATGAGCAGGCGCTTAAACAAGGCATCCAGTAAAAGTCTGCAATCATATGAGAAATACCTAACAAGCTGTAAGTTTCTCTTAATTTTCATGGATGGAATTGGTTCTAGACAGTGGAATGCACCCCGTGATGTTGATATTTTAAAAGAACTTGAATTGAACATTTGAAAGGCCATATTTCTAATACATTTTAAAAGTCATCTTACTCCTTTTGTTAATAATAATATTTTGAAGTTGGTAATCCACAGATATTAAACAATGTTCATATTAAAATATGAAATTTGGTATTTCATGAAATAAGGTAATGAGGTAATTTCATGAAATAAGAAAATCAGGTATTTAAATTTAAAAGTTTATAACAAAGACTAACAAATCTTGGCAAAATAATAATAAAAAAATAATATATTTTGTGATGTAAACCTGATTGTTTCATTAAATGCAGAGAAATGAAATAACAGTGACTACAAAAGTAAGAATTGTAAGGGAAAAATTTGATCTTCTTGTCATGTCACTTGAATTAAAAGGGCTGTTAGTTTAAAAAATAAAAAGTAATAGTAAAAAGACTAATATATCATCCGAGGTAAATCAACATAACTCCAACATTTAAAGCAGACAATCTTTGAATGTTATGACTTAAAAATTTATGATTTCTCAAAAGCATATATTCATGGCTGTGGAAATCTGAAGTAGTGGTGTTTTGTTGTGCTGGAAAGACTGAGATTTCATGGAACCACAAAGATTGCCATGTTTTCTCCAGATGACCAGGTCTTTTAGGACAAATAAGGGTGAAATAATTTCTTTTGGTGGCACACAAACTGTGTCACAAGCAACAGTCCCATTTCCCAGGGCTCCCAACCCCACTCCTTTCCCAGGCATTTTTACTGGCTGATACCTCCTGTTCTCTTTTGGCTTTGTTTCCCATGTTGTCCCTGCTGAACTCACCAGCCCTGCTGCTGCCAGGTTAGCTTTGTCTAAGGGAACAGCTAAAGGTGCAGTACCATGCCACAGCGATGGGAATTCCTTTTCTGCAGCTCCCAAAGTCCCCCTGTTACTGGCAGGGACAGACTTGCTGTCTGGTGTTAAGGTCTGTGCAGCTCAGATGGGGTCTCAGTGAGACCACCCAGTGCCCACTGAATTCCTAGAAAATGCATTTGACAGAACAATGGGATTTTCTTATTTTTGTTTGTTCTGTCGGGTGTTTGAATGCAATGAATGAAAAATTAATTGTACAACTCAGAAAAATCAGTCAAAAAAGATGTTCAGAAAGACAAGAAAGAGAAATTGAGAGAAACAGCTCATAATTGCATGCACTATAGGTAAGGAGAGATTAATTCACTGTCGGTTTTAATCAAGTCACACTGTACTCTGTGGACAGGCTTCATGACTGGATTTTGATAAGAAGGCATACAGTTGAACAGAATGCAATATTAAATATGTGACCACTCTATACCATGTAGCTGGTCTGGGTTAGAGGAAAAATGTTCTTCAGTTATTGATAATGAGATGGTCTCACTAATTTTCATACTTTTCCTGTGTGTATAACTGTACATTTCAAATAATTGTCATATAATATTCAACTTTTTAAAAAAATGATAGGGGAAAAGAAAATCTGATATTATGAATTCCAGTAAAATTTGTTTGAAAGAAGCAATGGTAGAGACTACAGGACTAAAAAGAAAATTGAATCCTCTTGTTAATAGAGTCAAGTCTGGTTAAGATATAGGTTGGAAATGACCAGGATAGACAGCTCACAATCACATAAGCCAGTGCAAGTCATCAAATTATAGTGTCACTGTAACAGAAAAAGGTTTACATGACTTTTTCTTTTTTTTTTTTACCTAATAAAAGGCAATTTTGCAGCCTTTATGATGGCTGGAACCCTTCCTTTGAACATGCCTTGCCTTGCCTTCCCTTGCCTTGCCTTCCTTTCCTGGGTTATTGCATATCTTATTAAGCTCTAATAATGAAAAGGGCATGGAATTGAATAAAGAGAAGGAAGGCGTCAACACCTAAAAAATTAAAGGCAAAATTAAAAAGCATTTTAGATTTCATTGCTGCATTTTCCTGAAATGTATTCTTTAACTTAAAACTCCACTTTGAAATTCTATACACAAGTTATTTTAAAATGTTGCTATCAGCTCTAATATCAAATCCGTGCCTTTGGTAGTAAAAAAGTCATTTCATATAGCAGTGCACTTGTTCTTCTGCCCACAGGATCTGTTTTGATTTGCCTCCATTTCAGCAATTGCAAGAGCTTTAGTGTAGAAAACTGGAGCACTTTGGGATTGGCTAGAAACACTAAGGCAAGGTCTAGATAACTCATGGGTCAAAACTCAATTTTTCCTTAATTTCTGAACACTTGGCTGCCTTTCCTGTACTCTGTGTTCACTGTGCTGGTATTGGCCATAAAGGGAAAACAAAATCAAGAAACATTACTTAATGTGTGAGAGGCCAAACTGCCATGGTAATGGATCCCAGTAGAACTGCAGAGCCATTTTTCTTCTCCTCTGATTCTCTTTGTTCATGAAGTTCCTGTGTTTCTACTGCCAGCCAGGGTGATCAAGTGCCAAAAGAAAGGATTCCGTAAATCTTTTAACACACATAAAAAGCAGCGTGTTATTTATAGAGATGAAGAAAGTCTGCTTTGCCCTTTTCCATCTTGAATTGTGAGATACACCAACGCAACAAGATCTGCTCTTGTGCAGTATTTCTCTCAGTATTTCACCACACGTATTTTTACTTTTGGGGTGGGAAAGCTTTCCCTAGTAACATTTGTGAAAGAAAAGGAAAAATGTCATTGCTTTGCAACAATCTTCAATTTTGTTGGATGAACATTACTGGTTTTCTGTTTTTTCTCTGTCCCTTCCAGCCTCAGTACAGAAAGTCATGATCCCCAGGATCACAGCTGGGACAAAATAGATGGGGAGAAGACAGACCGACGAAAGGACAGATGAGAGGCTGATTAGCTAGGAGGCAGATTATATTCATCTTTGAACATATCTTCTCTTTCTTTACCATAGCCAACCTTTAAAGCCAGCTCTGGAAAACACTGCAAAATTACGAAGGGGGCAAGCACCACCCTCCCAGTGCTCCTGTTCCCAGGATTTTAAAACTTCTGATATTTTTTATTGCATACCAACAACCATTAAAAAGGTTATCTTGCTTGCCAAACAATTATTTTCTATTTATTAATAGTGCTTTTTATCAGCATCCAGAAGAATAACTCATTTGCATACTTCCCCAAGGTTTATGGGAGCATTAGCTTAACTGCTTCAAAAGCCCATTCATCAAGTCATTCCTTTAGCTCTGGTAGGGCTCACAGCAGCATGATATAGTAGAAAGTCAAGCTGGGGTAAAGGGTTACCATAATTTAGGATCACACTTTGGACAATCAGCTCATCCATTTGCTGCAGCATTTATGTGTAAACTTAAACCTGTCACATGTGGAGAACATTGCCACATTTCAGCAAAGGCTTATGAACTGCTATTCTTTGTAAGTTTAAATTAAAAGACAGACTCACTCAAGGTTCTATCCTCACACTTTTGAGGACTCAATTTCCTACAGTCAGGTTTGTTTATTGGCTTCACCATGACAGCTCTTGGTAACCCTGCTTATGTTTGTTATGTTCACAGCCGTTTTTAATGTGGTATCTTAAATACCATATACAGTAATTTAGTTCATCTGAAAATTAAACACAAGGGACACAGGGTAATGATAAATGAAATTGTGTCAAGTGGAAGAGATATTTAGTCAGCACCGAAGGAATTAAGGTTTGACTCTGCATTATTTAATTAACAGTCTTCAAGAGGGGTTAATAAATGTTAATAATATTAACAGTTCATATGAGCTATTAAGATGAAGTAATCCATCCTGCAATCTGGAAAAAGGACTGGAAGGCAGAGCACTCAGTGCTCGCTCACTGGCCTTGCCAGAGAATCTGTGTGCAGTTTTCAGATCTCTTTCAGTGCATCCTCTAAACTGCCCAGTCACTCAGAGGTCTGCGTAAATCTGACACTGAGTTTTCAGAGGCACAGAGCATCCACTGCAGCTGATGTTCCAGCAAAGTCAGCTACCCTGAGCTCACAAAATTTGAGCTGAGAAACAGCTTCTGCCTCAAATATGGTGTCAGTCCAAGAGGATGTAGCCAAAAGAATCACCTTTCCTTCACCATGGGGAGTGAGTGAATCCAGGCCTCCTGCTGAAAACAGGTCACCTACACAAGCTGTGCACACCACTGGTGCTAAGTCACTGAGCAAGCTGGAAGGAGCATGTTTAGCTGTGTTTCCTCTGGATTATTAATGTAGCTGTGCTAAGATATTAATAACATTTCATCAGTGGTGGTCCCAAACTGCTGTGCCAGAAAGGTCAACTACATAAAGAATTTAAAGCAAAGAAGTGCAACAAAAACCTACACTCAGTTAAATGAACCAACCAAAAATCTCAGTGCTACAAACAAATAAATACCAGTGTCAGTTAATTTTAAATGACAGAAATAAGAACATTAGTTTGACTGCATTTCATTTAGTGCTGTTTTTCTGTAATTGTAGTACTAAAAATTTAGATTAGTTTTTTTTGGTTCATATTTCACTTATTATTTGGAGGGTTCCAAAGAGAGAGTTAAGACTGCAAAGGACATTATGGTTGGTTTAGAATTATTTTCTAAACTATTTAGGTCCCCTGTTTTTGTTTGTTTTAATGAATAATGGCATCAAAATCACCATGACGTGTCTGATAAATTTTGAAACTACATTTTCACAACAGTTCAAGGACAGAGTGTGTTCAGATTGGTGGTTTAGTTCAGATCAGGAGCGTGGTTTTGAAGAAAATAGTTTAATCATTCCCATTTCCCACATCATTTGTTTCACACTATGTAGCAATCTAAGGTTGACTGAACATACATCCCTTTTGGATGAAATTAAACTGAAAGATGAACACCAAAGGCAAAAATAACCAGGTTCAAATATTAGTGGGGTTTTAGTCCACAGTCTGCACTAGGTGTAGTCTGAAATAACATGCTTTCCTTAAAAAAATTTGTAGCCTGGACTTTGAATTGTTAGCCTTAACAGGTCACCTCAGAGATGCAATTGGCAGAGATGCAGTTCAAGACTGCTAGGACAGCCTCACAGAGCAGATAAAATTTTGTCCTCCTTCAATTTCAGCAACTAAAATTGGCAAACTCCCCCAAAGCCACAGAGTAACCCAATGCATAAGATCTGCAGGAACATCTGCTACATAGACAAATTAATGTAAGTGCATTTTTAAGGCTACCAATCTGAATACTCTCTCACTAAGATCCTCTTGCCAAAAAAAAATGTGTCTGTCAGCACTGATTCCAAACAGATCCTCTACTAGAAAACTGCACTACCAGCTCCTAAACTCATGTAACTCAGTGGAGGTGTTCCTTTTTTGCCATCTGAGCTCTGTGTGTAAATGCATTCAGGTACCGAACAACACAAAAGATCCAGGCAGCTTGAAGCAACCTCAAAGTCACGGGCACTGGCTCTTGGGGGGAGCTTTAATACCCTGGCATCTGCTGGAAAAGTAAGAAAGCAAAGCTCAAACACTCCAGGAGGTTCCTGGAAAGCATTGCTGACTTTCTGACATGGGTGGTGGAGGATCCCACAAGGATCAGCCTTGTATTAGCAAACAGTAAGGCTTGTGGGGGATGTGAAAGTTGGGGGCAACCTTGGCTGTAGCAACTGCGACTGTGGAGCTCCGTATTGAGGAGGGAGGATCCAGAGCAGCATGATTGTAGCCATGGACTGCAGGAGAGTTAACTTTAGCCTCTTAAGGGATCATCTGGGAACAATCCCATGGAAACAATCCCACGAGAACAGGTCCTGCAGGGAACAGGGCTGATACTCAAGGATCACTTCCTTCCAATTCAGGAATGTCATTTGTCTCTCACAACATCCTCAGAGGCAAATCAGGAAGCGTGGACTGGATGAGTAGACAGAAAGGTGGATTGAGAACAGGCTGAACAGCAGATCCCAGAGAGATTTAATCAGTGTCACAGGAAACCTGCCCTTAAAGGTGTACCCCAGGATTTAATACTTTGTTTAACATACTCATCAATGACTTGGATGAAGGGGCAGGTGCCTCCTCAGCAAGTTCACTGATGGCACAAAGCTGGAGGAGTGGCCGAGACCCCAGAGGGCTGTGCAGCCCCTCAGAGGGACCCCAGCAGGTTGGAGAGATGTAAATGGGCAGAGTGCAACTTTCTGAAATGCAACAAGGGCAAATGCAGGGTCCTGCACCTGGAGAGGAATAACCCCATGGACCAGCACAAGCTGGGGGCCAAACTGCTGGAAAGCAGAGAAGAACTTGGGGTTCCTGGTGGCCAATGAGCTGTCCATGAGCCAGCAGTGTGTCCTTGTGGCCAGGAAGGCCAAAGGTATCCTGGGGTACATTAGAAGAGCATTGTTGCCAGCAGGTGGAAGGAGGTGATCCAGCCCCTTTGCTCAGCCCTGGTGAGGCACATCTGGAGAGCTGTGTCCAGTTCTGGGCTCCTCAGTACAAGAGACACAGGGAGCTCCTGGAGCAGGTCCAGTGGAGGGTGACAAAGGTGATTAGGGGGCTGGAGTACCTAACTTACAAGGGAAGACTGAGGGAAGACTGTTCAGTCTTCAGAAGAGACAACTGAGAGGGGGCCTCATCCATGTCTGTAAGTGTCTGAAGGGAGGGTGTCAAGAGGACACATCCAGGTTCTTTTCGGTGGTGCCAAGCAACAGGACAAGAGACAAATGTGCAGAAACTGATGCACAGGAAGCTCCACCTGAATATGAGGAGGAATTTCTTAACTGTGTGGGTGACCAGGCACTGAACAGATTGCCCAGGGAGGTTGTGGAGTCTCCCTCACTGGAGATATTCAAGAACTACATGAACACAACCTTGTGTGACGATTTCTAGGATGACCCTGGTTGAGCATGGAGGTTGGATCAGGTGATCTGCTGTGGTGCCTTCCAGCTTTACCCATCCTGTGACTATGTGTTTCTGTGATTTTGTTTTATAGAAGTGTAATGTTTTGTCAGGTTGTCCATGTTATTTCCAGACAAGATTTAAATGGCATGTTTACTTAAAACAGAGATCTGCGCGAACAGAACAAAGATACAAACTGCTTAAAAGAAAAATAAATTTCTAAGGCTGCTGCTAACAATTCATTGTTACAAGCGTTTGAGGTTTACTAATTAGCCTTGAAAGTTTGTCTCTGATCTGGCATGCTCAGGAGAACTACTGGAGCTTCAGCTTTCTGCCACTGTTGACTGCAAATATTAGAGACACAGGGCAGACTCCTAGCCAGTAAGGGACAGGATCTACTTCTATTTCAATTTCCTTTGATTTTCCTCTGCTGTGACTGGGCAATGAAAGACCTCATGGTCCTGTGGAGTATTAAGACATCTTCCTTTGTCAGCCTTAGAATATCTTCATTAACATTTCAATCACATCCCTTAATTAGCATATTCCCAGCAGACTTCAGGCTGCTTTTCTTTTTCAGATGCCTCTAAAGATGCATGGGTAAAATTGCACATTTCATATAACATAGGGAATAGCAAGTACAGTGTTCTTCATGAGAACTTACTGCTATTTGCTCTCTGCAGACAACATGTAAAGGGGAAGGTGATTTTAAACTTTGTGAGCCAGCACAAAGCAAGGACTTTTCTCCACTTGTCCCCAGCTGGTAGCTTAACTATTAGTAGGGTTCCTTGCAGATAAGGGAACTCATAAATGGGAAGAGTTCCACACTGTGCCAGCAAACATGGGAACAACAAAACAAGCCCCAGCACCATCCAGTTTACTATCATAGATGTAGCCACAACATTCCAGCATTTTAGTGCAAATAGCATCAGTAGATGAAAGTTATTTATCTGAACATCATCCTTTGCATGTCTAAGTAGCTTTCAGCCCAGGAGGCTACTTCTTTGGTTTACAGTGTGATCTCTGAGACTGATTTGTTGTCTCAGGTAGTTTCCTTTGTGAGCAGGGGCTATTTAAAGAGGAAATTATGGTTGGTGCACTTCTGTTATCTCTTGGAGCAAACCTCAGATGGTCTTGAAGCCACATGAGCACTTGAAGCAGCTGGTGCTGCATGAAAACCTTACCTGTTCAACATCACTGCACCTTGCAGTAACAAATAGCTTCTCTGGGAAAAAAAATCTTGGAGAAAGTATTCTGGAAAGACTCAAAAGTTGCCTTTGAGCAGTTAACAGAAAGCTTGTTACAGAAAGGCTTTTAATTCTGTGATATTGATCTGGAAGATGTAGGACCTAATTTCTAATGGCAAACAAGTAAAAAACCCCAAAAAGAGTAAAAAAGCAAAAATTACAGTGAAGAATAGATATTTTCTTTTTATTTACAAATATTTGTGCAAAGATTTGATTAATTATTTCCTAATATCAGTAGGGTTTGTGATGCAGCTGAATTCTTGTGAGAAACATTATGAATACTTATAAATGGCAAATGACATTAAATAGGATACAAGAAACTTCCCCCACACCTGCCTCTCACCAGAATTACACTGAAAAAAATCTTAAGATGCTAGGAAATCAATTTTTTTTATTGGTTTTGACCTTTCTTCTCTCCTCATTGTCTTGTTTCTGCATTTGTAATTTAAATACAATACAGTAGAAAAGGTAGGATTATCACAACAGATCTGCGTAAAAAGGAAATTAATTTAGAATGAAAACGAAGACCATTCCTTACTAGAACAAATTAAATGCTTCAGGCAGAGGCCTGGCTACATGTAAATGTGTCTGGTACAGCAGACAGGAGAAGAAAGAGCATAGCTGCTGCAGAAAGCCAGCAGGAGCAGCAAACACACATGTGCAGTGGTGAAACAACAATAGATGTACCATAAAAAAAGCAGGAGCAGACTCCTGTCCATGAGCAGATGCTGAAACAGAAATGAACTTTGCAGCAAAGGCAAACAATGCCAAAACTGAAGTCCTGTGGAAAAAAGGGCAGACATCCAAATAAAATCAGCATCTCATTCTGGTACTCCCACTGTGCATCCAGAGGTGCCATAAAGGGGCATTGCTCATCAGACTTAGTTTATAGCTTACCATGATGGAATAAAAGTACAAATAATGAAGCTTAATTTATGCATGTGGACTGCAATATTCACAATCCCAGCTGATGCACTCCAGTGTACAGCATCCTCAGCTGATATGTACATATAGATGCTGCTTTCTGGGCCATCAAGTGGACAATGCTGAATTTTCCTAAGTACAGGGTAGAACATGAGTCATCTTATAGTAATTAACAAAATTTCCACCAGCTTCAGTGATATTACATTTTGACCTACTGTACCTCTCAGGCCCTCTGAAAATATTGCATAACCACTGTTTTTCGCTTCAGTCTTTTTTCAAAGCTGATCTACTCTTTTTACAGATAAAAGGGTTTATCATTGGAGAATGCTGATTCAGTTGCCTCAAACATTTTCTAGAATATACAGATATTATTTTTTTTTACACAAGATTTTTGAAATACTTCATTTTGACAAGGTAAAATAACCTGGTATAAGCAACTGGTTTGGTTTTTGATTTTATGAACCTTTATCACACCCAACAAAAACCTCATTATCCGTAGCTGGTTTTATAAAAGTCAAAACAAGTCAAAAAGAAATTCATTCCTCTAACCTAAATTAAGCTAACCATGGGACTACTTGGATATTTCTGAAGTGAAATTATTTGGAAATGTCATATTGATAGAATTTGCGACTTTATGTCCTGATTTGAGATGAAAGGCATTTCTGAACCAGATGGGAGACTGAGAATACCAGATAGCCCTTCCTCTCACGTCAAACTTCAAAAACTTTGGGAAAATCAGAAATTAATTTCACGTTATTTAGAGTTCAATGCAATTGTCCATGGCTCACACAAGAGCCATGCTTCTTTCGAGTCAGTATCCATACTGAAGAGCTGCTTTCCTCACTGTCAGTGGCAGCAATTATTCCCCTTGCAGCTTCACACCTGCCCAGTGCTAACCTTCAGATTTGTCAAGGCAAAACAACACCTGGTGGAAGGGAAGCTACCAAAATATTCTAAAAAAATGTGCTGTCACACAGTTTACAAAGCTATTGGTAGAGGCAGTGATAGGGAAAAGAAAAAAAATCTGCTTTCTTCTCTAAGCACTCCCAAAGCCCTACAGTTGGAATGCAAATGAGGACACTGCTCCAAAAATGCAGAGCTACTGTCACTGTCTAATTGCAACCATCTAATTCTATGGCAACATCTGGGCATTTTTCTTCATGTCTGGAAGTCAAAACAGGGAAGATCATGTGCAAAGCTCAGTGTTATCAAGTCTGATTTATAGACTATGAATACCCTGTGTTGGGTACAAACTAAGCCTTGGGCAGAAGAAGAAGTTTCATACATATATGTCTTTTCCCTCATTCATGGGTGCTTCCTTTCCTTTCAGCAGGAGGTTGTTCACTTTTGCAATAGAACTGTTTGATAAATTTGGCATTCAGTCTCTTCTTTTACATCAGGCAAACCCTCCCTTGTGCACAGCAGCATATCATTAGGAGCTTCTGGAATTTTTGGTGAAAGGAAAGGGTATGAAATTATGCACTGTTACTTTTTGTCAACCTTGAAAGAGCCTATAAAGAAGCAAGAGCTCAGTCCAAGACAACACTGTTCTTTGTAAGTGACAGTGGGAGATTTATGCCAGCTGACAATAGAGCCCATGTACCTGAACTACAAAATGACAGCTTCTCCTGACTGTACATGGGCACGTTTTGATAGACATGCAGATGTAAGCATGGGAACCCCTCCACTCAGCTTGATATTGTGCAAATTACAAGGATGTATAGTGCTATAAGCACCAAGCCAGTTTATTATCTGATCACAGGGGTGATAGATTTCTGTACAGTACACAGCTCTGTGGTCTAGTATGAGTGATATTCCGTCCTGGCACCTCATTTGTCATGAAAGAACTGAACTTTACTTCCAGGTAGCTTGCAATGCTGGAACCTGAAGGGTGTGTCATAGCAGTGTGGCATGAGGATGGCTACTTGCTATTGGATGAACACAAATCAAGCAAAACCAATGTCAGAGTCCAAATGACTGCATCTCCCAAATTCAGCCTATGCCTTAGAGAGAAATTTCAGCATTTAAGGTATGCATTTGCCCATTCAGACTCATCCAAGCGAATTTAACTCTTAAAATTATACTTCAATCTTTCTGTTGGAGAAAAAAAAAATTTACAAATTAACAAAACAGTAACAACTGACCCAAACCTGTCAGATGCACTCTTCTTTGATTGTGTTGCTCTGCTCAGTTGCTCAGTTTGGAGGACTGAAATGTACATAATTTCATACATGTGGGAGATTAGGTGCAAGTTTTAAGAAAAAATGAAAGCATCACTACCCATGGTGAAGATGCTAACTCCTGCTTGTATTATGCATTGAGCTTTGTGGAAAAGTGTAATAAATCAAATTTCCAACACTTTGCAACATTTTCAGTTTCCTGTTATACACACACACAAAAAAAGAAAAAAAAAGCTTCCTTTCTGCTGGACCAGATTCACATATTTTGAAATCCCAGCTTTTTTCCTTACTTTGCTTTTGTTTCTGTGTTTTGGAAACAAAGTCTTAAAAGTAAGAATCTAATCATATTTGTGTGTGTGTTTGCAATTTCTTTGGCACATAAACAAAAACAGCCCACCAGGATCAGAATGTAATAAGTAGGACTTTCTTCCTGTGATCATTTAGTGGTATTAATGCATTTTTGTCTATAGTGCTTTCCCTTTACATTTGCTTTCAGTGAACCATCTAGGAATTAAGTTTTACCAGCATGAATATTCATTCTTTCTGTTACCTCTAGTGGCTTTGGATCAAGCCCAGAGCATAGTTGCAAGTGTATGTACATGAATATTTACAGGTGCCAAATTTTATATCCACATTTGCAAATGCTGCACTAGAAGTGGTTTCTTCCATTTGCAGTCACAAACATGACAGTGCCATATTTCTCTTTTGACCTATCACAACAGCTCCAGTCTGAAATGATGATTATTCATGGAAGACTGCGTGTGATCAAAACAGAGTTAAAAAGATTTGCCAAAACAAAATACAGTGAATAATTGTGAATAATAAATTCCAGGAAATTACAGTGAGAGCAGACTTTCCACAGGCTTAAAAGGAACATCAAATAATTTCTTTGTCAGCTCTGCTCAGTCTCCACTGCATCAAATTTCTTACTGCAAAACAGTTAAAAAATCAGCATAATCTTTAAAGTGCATCAGGCTTCTGACATTACATCTGAAAAGGGAACAAGCCGGGTAAAAGACACGGTATTGACCCCATCGTGCTGTCTCTGCTGACCGTGATCACTCACGATGGGCGTGCAGCATTCCAGAGTTCAGTGTATTCCTATGGCAGCCTGAGATAATGCCACCAAGGCTGGAGCTGAGCTCAGTTATCTTCATGACTGATAAAGCAGATTACATGAAAAAAACTGTACAGACAACAACAGAGGCACTAAAAATAGCAGAGGACCGGAGAAGTTACTTTCTGTCTTCTCTCTTATTGCCCATCAGCAAATGTGTTGACTTTGAAGATATTTTAGCACCCACGAGACTGCTAATGTTACAAGCTTGCTCTGTCTCCTGTGTGCTGTAATTTTACAGCAATGGTCCCAGTGAAGGAATTCCATGGAGTGTCTCAGATCGATGAATAAACAATTAAAATCTTATAATAAACCTTTGTAATTAAAGCATTAAGTTACAAATAGAATAAAACAAGGAAATTATGAAATTAAACTTTTGGCACATATTTGTCTTTGGGAATTTTCTTTTTCCTTGCCTTTTTTTTTTCTTTTAACTCTACTCTTCACGGAGGTGAGAGTGAAAAAATTGCTTTCTGTTGCAAGACAGTCACCAAGCCTGCAGAACCTACATTTCCAAAGAGGATTTTCCCTATCCCATAAGCAAATGTCACACTTGCAGGAAAAAAAGCAGTTCAGCACTGCTTTTCTGCTCATGGAGAGCAGGCAGACACCTGTCTCTTCCCTGGCTTAAATTGGTTTTATAAGTCCATGGGTGTTGGTAGATTTTTTTCTGAGCATAATCCTGATTGCAGAGTCCATCTGTCATTTAAGGCAAGGGCGCTGGCATCTGGATTCATGCATTCAAGTCTCTGCAATGGCACCGAGAAGCTTCATGCCTTCAGGCAAGTCACTTAAACCCAGTGTTTCAATTTATCCTTTTACAAAATAAGTATAAATAATACTGCTCTCACTGGGGTGTTTTGAGGTCAGATTCTGATCTTGTTTCAGCAAAATAAGGAGCAGCAGTTGATGGAATTAGGCTAAAGTAAATTCACCCCAAATGTCTTTTATTGTAAAGTCCTTTACAAACTTCATACAATGCAAAACAATAAATTGCAACCAGCTCAGAGATAAAGGAGGTAGAGCAGCAAGTACACAGAGCTAAGCACTGTCATACAGAGGGTTGAAAAAAATCTGAGGATCACAGCAGGAATGTTTAAGTTTATTAAAATGGTACTAGCATTTTCTTTCTGGCTGTTAAGTAAAAGGCAGGCAAGATAATATCAGACATTTTTGCACATAAAAGAGCAAAGGATTTGACTCAGAAGGTGTTTCTTCCCCCTTCGGAATCACTACTTTCAGTTTGGTTCTACCACATCTAAGGCTAAGAGCTGTATTTTGCTTAAAAATTTAGGCTTTTAGATGCTGCCAGCAGTCAATGCCCAGGAATACTGCAAAATCTTGCATTTCCTCTCATCCCCGATGCCCTTTTCACAGGCCGGCAGGAGATACTCACAGGCTGCACCTCTGCCCCGGTGCCCGCCCGCTCCCTGGGACCCACCCGCCCCGAGCCCCTCTGCACACCCGCAGCCGGATCGCTCCCCCTTCCTCTGCTTCCCACTCATTTCTCACCCTTGCTGCTGCTCACCACGACTCTGATCTCTCACTTCCTTCCCAGTGCACATGCACACATTAAAACATCCACAGCTTCTACAGCTGTGAGCCAGGAAGAAAGGGCACGACGATTTCGCTCCCTGTATCTTTTTACCATTGCAGCTTTCCTTGTTTGTGCTCAATCCGCCCCAGGCAATTCTCCCTGAGATATTAGTTGCAATTAAAGAAAAGAGCAAAGAAACTAAAGAAACTGTGAAACATTTGGGGGGAAAGAAGAAATGTAAATCGCGTATCAAGCTCTTTTGGGAGCACAGGGAAAGCAAACTGCATGTAAATCTGAGCTTGAAAGTCAGTTGCTTTAAGAACCAAACATAATTAAAACAAACAAGCCATTCCGTGTTGTTATTGCAGTTAATATCAATTAATCTATAAAAGACTTTGTTTCATTTCATGAATAGCTTTCTTAAAGCAGCTACTTTGTTTTAACCTTCATTTGTTCTTCACAGCTGGAATAAATGGTTAATCTCTCAGGGAATCATGCATGGTATTTGTTATTGATTTTATAGCTCAATAACATACCAGGGCTGTGAACAGGTTGGTATCAGATTAGGAAACAACTACTTAGAAGCAGACACCAGCTGTGCACTTGTGATAAATTACATTTTTCCCTATGAATTTTATACCTAGTTATAGTTAGTTTACAGGATTTAGCACCATATGGACTGCCTGCTAGTGAGGTAACAACCCAAAACACAAATACTTTCCTCAGCTAAAGAAGCAACCTGTAGCTGGAGACTTTTCTTTTAGATTATTGTATCATAATAATGGATCTGGAAATCATGAAAGGTTTTGCACATACCTCTGTGTTTTGGGTTTGAGTCAGACACCGAGGTTGTGTGAAACAGCAATACACAAATGGTAAATGTGTTAACATGAATATACAGAGAACTTGGAACCAATGAACCAAGTTAGTCTAACTACAGGGCTCTTTTGAAAAAAATGGCAATATTGTTTTCAGAGCTGTTAAAAAGAAATCTCTCTGAGGTTTGTTGAGGGAAGAAAATTTCAAACTATGCATTGCATTCCAAAGATCAGTTCTACAGTGCCATATTTACCACTAAAATGTTTTCAAGAACCATTTGAATGCAATTAAAGTTATTGCAACTTTTTTGGAATACAGGACCAGCTTTTCTTAAAAGAAAAGCATCATCAGAAATGAAAACAATTGATAGAAATCACTTTATTTGGCAGTGCAATGGACCCAGAAACATAATGAATAACATATATTTTAATCAGGGCTTTTCACTTGCTTTTTTTATTTCCCAAAACTGACCATTACTTTATATACTTACATACAAGGCACTCTGTCTCAAAAGAAACCCATATGGGGTTGCACACACACACACACACACACACACACATACATACATATCTATATATATGTGCAGCCTTTTCTGGTTTTCCACCAGCATTAAGGACCCCAGTTATGTGATAAAATCACTAAATCTAGATGTGGAAGGATCTGATAAATGATTCTTTGTGTTATGCCTCTGTCAGAGCAAAATGATTAGCCAATACACATCCAGAGGTGCTGCTCTCAATGTTATGACATTATTTTCCCTGGAAATTTTCTAGGCCACTTGTATGCTTATTGTTTAGGTTAAGCTAAATTGCCTAGATGAACTGGCAGCATACTGTAGAAACCTTACTTCTTATTCTCTTCTGCCGTGATTACAAGGTTTGTGATATAAACAGAATTATCTGAGCATAAAACTAATGACAACACTCATAGACTAAGGGATGGATATGTCATCATCAGTGTAATTCTAGCATCTGTGAAATGTTAAATATGAGGACTGTAATCCATCTAAGTTTAAATGAGGGTGAAATGTATAAAATAAGCCCTGTAGTTTGTGAGAATGTTCTGTAATAAAACTAAATTTGAAATGTAAATAGGCAAAAAGATCCCAAATTTGAACTTGCTGATCAGAAAAAAGTGCCATTTATTTGTAAAGTAACCTTGCATAAAAGAATATTTAAGGACTGGACAGCATTTTACTAGCTTTTGGACTTAATATCAGGTGTTTACAACACCCTGCAAAAAAAGAAGTTGCAATATTATAGCTGATATTCAAGCATCAACAGACATTCCTAGAGCTGAGTGAATAATTAAAAAAAATTGAATAACTTATTCAAAACTATGAAATTCATCAACTAAATTACTTGAATAATACATCTATGAATTATGAACTGACTATGTTGGGTGAATAATACATTAATAATTAATATGAAAAATATAATTAAATTCTTCAAATTAATTACTCAGAGAATATGAGAAACCATAATTATTCTCTATGCTGTACTCAAAGAATAGAATGCCTGAGTAGTCTGTATGCTCTTACAATTTTTCAGTGCAATACACAGGATATATCTTTATTATTACGGAGTATAGGGGTGATATCTCAAATATCGTTTCAGGCTAAGAATGAAGCAAAATGTCATAATTGAACAAAATAACATATGTTTTAATAGAAATATGCTAATGTTGGGATGTAACATGGCCTAGTTGGCAAAGACTGGCTCTGTTTCTGAACAAATGCCCAGAGGAGGGAATTTTTTGACAAGCAGTGAAGTGCCAGGGCTGTGCATTTGCTAATTTGGACCATAGGTTGCTTTCAAATACCATCTTGTATGGTACCTGCAGCGAGCGTGATTCAAGTGGTTCAGCCTCCCACCCACCTTTAGCGTTGGTTCCCAGGGGCTGGAGGGGGTCAGCACTTTGGCAGAAAGCTCAAGTTACAGGAGCTTACTTTGCAAGGACCTCTGTCTGCCTGCTTCTGGATCCACCCACACTGAGTCCAGCTGTCCAGAAGGAAGGGAAATGTGCACTCCAGGGGGTTTAAGGTTCATAGTTCTGCTCCAGGACCCACATCACTGAGCAGTACAGACTAGCTGTAGTGTCCAGGTGCAGTAGGCAATTTGAGCTTCCATGCCTCTTGGTGTGTGCTCACATTTGATACTGACACCACATTGCAACATGAATCCTTTTTATTTTTGGGACAGGGAGGTGTGTTGTCCATAAGGCATTGAGTCCCTCCTTTCTCATACTGGCCACTTTGCAGAGAGCAGTTTATGAGAAACAGAAGGGAAATTGGCCTGCAAGCTAAGAATGGAAAAATTACAGGGTTCTACTCAATATGTTTCTGTGCCTGTGGTTATTCTTGTCCCATTTTCAGGTAAGACCGTGCAATTACTTCCTGTTGGATTCTGGCACACACCATAAAATACACTTGCATTCTCCACGCACACATAGGGTAAAGTAATGCTCAAATATGCAATGATGTGGAGTAATGCCAGTAAGAGCAGTGGCTGAGGCCAGTGCCACGTGTGGGCCACAGAACAGCTGAAATGAGGACTGATGTTGAAGATGCTTACTCAGTGATAGATTGGGGGGATGATTTTTCATCCATTTGATATAAGCAAAGTTAGCACATCCATTACACTATTACAAATGGAAAATGCAAATTAACCACATACTCCAAACTTCTGTATTCTATTGCTATCTAGAAAGCATGGTAAATTTATAAGATTATTTGAGGAAATAAGGAATTCCTACATTCCCAGAAATGGTTTTGCTTTCAACTGTAAAATATTTTTAAAGACTCTAAAACAGAACAAAACAGCCTATCAACTAAACACAGAACATTAAAAAAACACCCAACCCTTCAGGGAACTGTTTGTCCTGTTTCATAGCATATCACAGCTACATACCTATCCCACAACCCGCCACAAACCATCTTCTGGTTTCAAAATATGTTTCCATGAAGTTAAGGTCTCTTTGAAGGATGTTTCAAACATCTTGCCGGTCTCTGATCTGATCTTCTGATCTGTCTGGTTAATCAACAAACAAAAATTGTTGTTCTCTCCTTGACTGTGAAGACAGATCCTATATGATTTATGTCTTGATAGGAGATCCATTGCACTATAATCTCCCATCACTGTCTTCTTAAACATCTCAGACCTGTCTCAGATTTTTTTAAAGATTCTCAGAATCTTTAAGATTTCCCTACTAGCCCCACTCTCAGCAACAAACTCCCAGTTTTAACTAAGCTATACTAGAGCTCCATTCTTTTGGTTTGTGAAAGATTCCAATTATGTGGAATAACTAATGAGAAATCCATTTAATCTGATTAAACACAGCCATTTTTATTCCCTGTATGCCTTTCCATTTCTAGGAATCAAGCACGCTAGCTAAAGAGAATATGTGTCTGTGGGAGAATAGCTGTGCTTTTTTTTCAGTCTGTTATTATGAGGCAGGAGTCATTAGAAATGACAAAGTTCCTCTCTGAAGGGACACCTACTCCTACAAAAGCAACCAGTGATGTTTGTGGATGACTTTCTGTGGCCAGCTTGTTTCTTCCTTTCCATGTCCTGGCCTCAGACATGGTTCTGTACATAAGCTTGAAATTGGCAATTACAACCTGATTCTTCCAGGCACTGAGCATCCTCCCCAAAATGCTGAGTCTCCTGGAGTGGTAATGACATCAGTGGGAGTGAAGGAGCTCAGTTCCCCACAGGGCTGAGGCACAGCTTCTTTCACTGGGGATTTCAAGTCCTGTTTATTCCTACAGATTTTCATGCCCTATCAGTCCTTGAAGGTGACACAGGAGAAAACATGATGACAACAGGGCATGACAAATCTCAGGGAAGATTTTAATGTAAATACTCTCCCGTGAAATGTAGATATTATTGGAATAACCTGAACAAATCAAGAAATTGGCTGGCAAGGGCACAGCATCATTATCACATTGCAACATCTTCAAGGAGAAATCGTATAAGGCCTTTTATAAGATTTATTACACTTCAGAAATGAAATAAAATATTAGACCTCTAATTTTTTTTAGTTAAATTTCATCAGTAACTCCCTACATTCCTTTTTCCTGCCCAATGAATTAGCCTTTATCATATTTTTGTCTGAGATAAAAATGAATGATTTGCTTTTGATTAAAAAAAAATAAATAAAAGAAGGAAAGAAAAAGAAACCTTCTGCCTAACTTTGAACTATGAATCAGCCTTGGTGCTCTCATTAAAAACTCCCTAACTTTTAATTGCAGAACACACTCTCTGCTGTCCCCAGACTGTGAAGTAAGATTCTTGGCAGTTACTCAAAAGGAAAAATGGGGAAAAAAGTCAGCATTACCATTATCATATCTTAAGACGAAGGTGTGCTGTGAGCGCATTTATTCAAGTTGGAAGTTGCAAATTTCTGAACTTTGTTCCATCACTGAATCCCTTGACTGACTTTTGATAAATGGTATTCATTCTTCACCTCATTTCACCAGTAGAAAATTTCTAGTAGACACTCTGCTACAGTATTATATATGAAATTAGTCCTAGAGCTTTGCATTTATATTTGTAGGAGCAAACAGCATAATACTGTGCAAGACTATTGGAAGAGAAGAAATCTTCAGTCACTGGAGCAAGATTCTTTACAGGACTTTTCCCAGTACTACCCTTTGTGTATAACAGAAAATAGTAATGGTGGTAAGGTTCCAAATTATACAGTAAATGAACTTTTAAGAAAATATTATCCTACTGTTTTTCTCCACTTACTTCATTCAAAAAATCAAATGCAACATAGACAAAATAAAAGTTCTGGCCGAAATCTCTGTGCAAAATTCCACCAACATTACTGGATTCTTGAGCTGCTGATGAGGAACTTGATGGGAATTCAGAAAGGAAAATTTTTGAAAAACAAGATGACAAACAACTTGGGAAGTTAGAGAATAAAGTGTTGTGTAGGGGAAAAGAAAATCTCTTTGAATGAGTCATGAAATACTGCACAGAGCAGAACTTTTACATATATACTTGAAAATTAATATTTTTCCATGTTTCTCAGGATATTTCTGATTCAGTCTAATCTACTTACAGTTCAACAAGGAATACATAAATGCTGCCTTTGTATTCACAGATAATGCCACCCAAAGCACTGCAGAGGGATTTGAGAGCACAAGAATACAGGGTGAAATGAAACGGTTGGAATTCAATGGCTGCAGACACAAGGCACTGAACCTATCTGTGACTCTGCTTTTGTGGGGTGGCTTTGGATTTTAGGCTAAGTTTAGCAATGGAGAGGTTCCCTTTATATGCTGAAAAAAAAAATTGAGAGTGCCTCCTTTGAGTATGAATGGTATGGATAACCCTGGAGAACCTTGTTCTATAGAAAGGGCAAGGAAACTGGCTGGTTAGGCAAGTGACTCCAAGAAGGTGGCAGGAGTGGGAAAGATGATAAAAGCAAAGGTTTCTGAAACTCAGAAAAAAAGAACTAGATGCCATCCCATGATGTTAGAGCAGACATTCAAAGAAATGTGGGGTTTTCTTGGCTCCCTGGACTTCTCTGCAGCCACCCCTGAAGTATGACACATTGGAGAAACAGAAAACCAAGTGATCAAGTGCTGGATACCATAAGAAGTTTACTGTAAGCAGGTTGGCACTGGTTTACACTGAGCAAAAAGCTACTCAGAAAGATAGAATATGGAGGTTCTGTTGTAGCTGCAACAGCATTTTTCCAAATGACCATGTAGGGTTTGTTTTACCAGGCAAATTTCCCTGAATGGAGAAAGAGGATGAAAATCTGTTGGAGCAAGCATGAAAACAAGCATGATGGGGAAAGCAGTTTGCTGGGAACCACACATCCTTTTAGATTCTTTGAGGTCCCCTGTCTGCCTCCAAACCTCCCAGGGAGCTGCAGACAGGATTTTCACATTTCATCAGTCTTATACAAGCATCTATGAGCATGTCATTGATAAACTTGCAACAGTTTCACCCCTAGTGATGTATGAATACTTCAAGGACTACTTCCCTGGAAAAATGCTGATAGATCTACTTAAGACAGAATCTGAGGTTAGCACCAACAATTATGTTGTCACATAGATAAGGAACGTTAAATGCTGCCTGTGCCCCAGATTGGCTTACTTTATTTCTGTACTTATCTCATTTTTAGCAACACTTCTACATCCAACTATTAAAATGAATCAAAATACAATGTGCTCACAAGGTCATTCCCTAACATTTTCTGCAGTCATTTTCAACAGGTTAAGGCAGGTATACAGGTTTATCTACAGGGTCCCAGCTGAAGAAGTACTTTGTGTTGTAATTAATCACATGGAGCCAATACACAAAGCCAAGCATACGTGGGTCCAGCTATCACTATAATAAGGACTTATATACACCGTACTTTCAAACAGCCACAAGCTGAGCTAAGTGTAACAGCACAAATCTAGCAACAGAAGGGGAATAGGATTAAAAATCTTTAAGAAATCCATTTTTAGCTCTAGGTTTGTTTAATCATTCATTACTTTATATAACATCACCAAGACACCTTATTGGCTCTATTGATTTAAAGCATTTTGTTAGATATTAAAAAGTCAGTAAAAGTAGCATGAGATGGTTCAGCCACAGCCATATGGAATTGTTATTGAAACCTGGGAAACAGAGTTGCAATGTAAGCAGTCAAGTCAGATAAATATGTCTTCACTTTCAGGTGTTGTTTTGTAGCATTTACCCTTCTCCTTGCTACATTTACTCCTCATTCCCCAAAGGCCCTTTGTGGATACTTAAAAAATTCAGACTATGGCCCTGTTTCTTATGCAGACACTTAGAAGAGCGGAATAAGATATTGCATTGTGGAAGCCATCATCACCTGTGGGAGCGACAGCTTTGGGCAGCAGGTCAATGCTTTGTTGGCTGTGAAATCAGCAGAGAGAAAAAGACCAACTCCACCCTGGAATGAGTCAGAGCAGTGGTCAAAGTGCTGCTTCCACCTTGAGTCCCCCTCTGGAAGAATCCATTTGTCTCCATTAGCAGTCCACAGAGCCCAGGGAAGCAAACCTTTGCATTGACACACCTCCATTACCTAGTTAAAAAGTAAGTGATGTGAGCACACACTCTCTCCTCCCTCTGCTCCCTCCACATTTTTTATTAGCAGTGTGTTGCACCATCAAGGCAGATTACAGGACTCAGAAAAGGCTGCGCAATGCGGAAAAGATGCATACTACTCAAATCCATGTTTTTAAGACTAAATTCAGCTTTCAGTATTTAATTCCCCATGTTTCAGAACATAATCCAGTGGTCACTAAGAGGGAACATTTTCTGGAAAAATGTGTGGCATAACTGTTCTGCAAGTTAAGTTTTGCTTTCTTCCGAAGCAATTGGTATTAATGTACACAAGAGATGGGCACACAACATCTGACTTGTTCCAGTTTGTTAGTCTCCATTTTCCTGATTAATGTGTGATTCTGTATTTGATGGCTTATGATCAACATGTGTAAAATAACATAGCAATCCCTATTTTCCTGTGCCTGTGGCAGTGATCAAAATGTGCCCAAATAACAGCATTTCTTAGTCTTGACCTATCCAGGTACCAGATGAGCTGTACCTTTGTCAACAAGTGCTTCCTTGCAAATGCCATGGAGCCAGACCCCAAGTGTAAGAACTCACTTTCATGTTGGCTGAATTTTGTCCATTCGTTTCATTGACCAGAAAGGCATTACTCCCACTGTGGAGATAAGAGGTCTGGAGTCCAAGGAAGGAGCTTGGCATTGCCACAAGGAAATCATATCTCATACATAACAGTTATAGCACGCCTTGTCCTGGTATGTACAGGGAGTAAAGGATTTGTTGTGCTTTGCTCAGCCACTCTGGCATTACAGTCCTGGTATGCAATAATAAAAGTGAAGTCATCAGGGAAGTCCTAATGGGGGGCTCTGGTGACTAACTCCAGAGTCTCTCTAGGATACTCTTTTGTCATGGGACTTGTTCACAGCTAAATGGATGGCAAAGTAGCTCATGGTCTCTTGTTTCTTTAAAGTGCACTTGCCACAGAAAAGAAATAAGAGATTTTCAGTTTGTGAGAGTAGAGGAAATCTTTTAGGTGCTTAGTTATTTCTCTCTGTCTGTCTCTCTCTCTAAAAGAATTATTATAATAATACAGGAAAAAAACTAACATTTTCTTCATCATGCTGGCAAGAGGTCATTCCTGCTACTGAGTGCTTTTCATCCAATGATCTCAAATACATTTCACCCTGGAGATGGCAATGTTATTGCAATGAAGGTGTGAAAAAAACCCTCAAATCACAAAACCCTATAAACTAGAATAAGCTTTTGTTTATGCAGTTTTCAGTTTTATCCAATTTTCTTTCTTTATTTCTGTGAAATTTTACACTGTACCTATATTTACATGGGCTCTTCACGTCAAAGATAGTAATAATCCAAAAGAAGAAAATTGTATATGCTGATTTTTATGTAATGAAAAAAGCCTATGCATAAAGTAGTAGGAAAATAAAAATAGTGTACAAAGAGAGTCTAAGAAAGCTGGGTTTGTCCAGCTTGAAGAAGGGAAGGCTAAGGAGACACCTTAATTGCTGTGTACAGCAATGTTACGTGTTGGGATAGGGAAGGCTAAGCCAGGTACTTCTCAGAGGTGCACAAAAGAGGGATCATAGATTCACAGAATCACAGAATGGCATGGAATGGGTGGAAGGGACCTCTGAACACTGTCTAGTCCAACCACTCCATGCTGTGGGCAGGAACATCTTGCATGAGATCAGGGTGCTCAAAGCCACATCCATATATAGGGACATTCTCACCTGCATTTTTCACATGGAAAGAACTCCCTGATGACTCTGGAAAGATTCTACAGCACGATACCTATGCTGGTGGCAGAAAGAAATGAAGCAAAACCAGGCATTATTACCCCAGCTGTAGCATGTGAACCCTGTTTATCTCTGATGGGTAAGAATTGCAGCAGATGTCAGCAAAATTTTATTGCTGGAAAAAGTAGCTCATATAGTAAGAAAGTTTAAGGACTCAAAGAGAGATCAGAAGATTCACTAGGATTGTATTTCACCAAAATGTCACTCCCAGGAAAATCTGTGCAAGTGCTCTAAGTGCTTAAGTTTGTGGATCCTGAAAGCAGAATGGAGAATTACTGAAGTGAGCTCTTCAGTTAGGTGCTTCTCAAAGGATAAGCTTCTGCTTCAAGAAGCCCATTGGCATTCATTGTCGCAAGACAGAGGGAAGCATCATAAATTATACATTCACAGACTTCAAAAAGTTCTGAGGAAAAAAATAAGTAAATGGCTGGATGATGAAACAGCGTCAAGCTTCAAGCCCAACTCTTCAAAGACTTCTGCACAGCAATTTTCCATGCCGAACTGGAATAAACATCACCCTTTCTGATAAAAGCCACTTCTTGTCCCGTTAGGTATATTTTTGCTTTTTTGAACCTGTTGGACAAAGGGACACAAGGAGTTTTGCAATGGTGAAGATGAAGTGAGGATTCTTTGTCTTCAGTGGAACTATTTGGACTTTCAACAATTGAGACAGAGGTATTGATTGCTTTGGCAAACAAGTAGTCACTCCACCTAAGTCTATTCCTTTTAGCTAGTTAATTCAGAGTTCAAAATGAAGGCATGGTTTTCTATGGAGTACATATTTCCAACTTAATTTAGATGTCTGAATTTAGGCACCATGAAAGTACACTCTCTCCTTGTAATTTAGTGTTCTCAGCCATTCAGCAGCAGTGAGTGGTAATGAGGACTTCCTGAGACCAAGCAGAGGCCAGTCCAGACCCTGTTCAAATCAGCTGGTGATTCTGGCCAAGAAGCATGCTCAAAGAGTCCTACTGAGCAAAGGAATTCAACTCCCAGCCCGTTCTCCCAACCAGGGGACTACCAGAAAACATACAGTGTTCTGACTAGAATGACAAGAACTTTGTCGTGTCTCTGTCCAGGTAAAATTAGAGCAACACACAGAAATGTGCTAGCACTGGGAAAAAGGAGTTAAATTATATTTGGCTGACAGAAAGCTGCAAACATAATAGTATTTTGCATATAGAATATAGAAAATGGGGCATTATTTTCCTGGGATCAGTTCCCTACAAGTAAGAAGCAATGAAAGAAATACTGCAGCTTTGCATTTCTACCATCTCCTTCCTTCTTTCTTAATTAAAAAAGTCCTGTGTGTAGGAAACAAATTGCATTGTTTAACTTGGTTTCTTGGGACACAGGGTTTCCAATGGCATGCAAATAATGACACTTTTTTTGGGGAGAAATCATCCTTAAATAATTTTTAAGAATATTATATATGTATTTTAAATATATTTATATATAGAAAACTTCTAATTGGCAGGGTGTTTTCTTTCCCCTCACAGGAAGTTTCCTAAAGACCAAGAGTTATGCAATAGCTGCTCTAAAAGAGGACATGGCAAGCTCCTCAAGCCTGAAGAAACCCATCATAGCTTGTGTCAGCTAAGCCCTGTTGGGTTTCTTTGTGTAGGCAGTTCGATACGTGAAACTGCTGTCTGCTAAATGGTCCATTCAGCTTCTGTTTAAGTCTGTATGCCCTCACCCACATTGCAGAACCTGAAACTGGAACAATATGTATTTCCTTATTTCCTTATTCCAGTAAGGAAGCTGTAAGGGGGATACAAGTAGAAGGAAACAGTGAAAGTGCAGAAATTAAAGATCAGAATGCAACTTGATCTCTTAGGAACCAAAAATGAGAGGTAAGTGTGGGCTCAGCTTCTGAAAACCATAGGCTTTAGTTGTAGTTTCTCCTCACATAATTTTTTTGACTCAGGTCAGAGTCTCAGCTAGGGAAAGTTACTCAGAAAGAAAGTAAATTTCCCATGTCACATCTGAAGGTTAAATTGAAAAATAAGGAATGATTAAAAAAATTAGAACAATTCTTCAGAAAAGACAAATCTAATAAAGTAGGGAATTGTGACTCCTAAAAAAAAAAGAAATGGTAAGAATATGAATCATGTAATGAGTAAGGGCAAAATTATCCTAATAGAGACAATCATGTTACTCTGGGAACGATTATGCTAAGACTCTGAACATGCCCTGTATAAATTAACGATTTCCTTAAACCTGAAAATCTGAATTAAAAAAAAAAATGTTCTTGTAGTGAGAAAAATAGTTAAGTAAGGGGGAGGGGAGGGCAAGGTCACATTAATATGGTAATAAATATTTCAAAGCTATTGGGCATATCCTGTGCTAAGTACCAGCCCTATTTTACTAAAGGTGAGTATGAGAATCTAGCCAAACCTCCAGTCTAGAGGTAAATCTTTGATCATTATTTAGTGCTCGTGGCAGAAAAACACTAAGAAAAAAGGCAACAGCCCATCTCTAATTGAATTCAGTAGAAGCCCTAAGGAACAGATTATACCTCTAGGCAAAGGTCTTGCTACTATCTGGCAAATATAGTTGGGAAGGAATTACTTCTCCCCTAGTACAGGAAGGCCACAATATGCTCCATCCTTGCAACGTGGGATGTATGCCACCTCCTCTGCATCAGCTTGGCTGTTAACACTTCGTAACGTCCTACTCACTGCAATCCCTTCCCGCTCACAGGGGAGGTGGGAAGCTCCTGATTTCTTCTGTGCAGTGAGCTTAAGATCTAAGGAGTGCACACAATAGCATGGGGAACTCTGTACCACATTAATTTAGATATCACGACCTGAACTTAGATAAAGGGCTCAAGATTGTTCCAAGAAAATCTACATTTTTCACCTTTTTCCTTTCACTTTTATTCAAGAAAACTGTTGTCTCTCTAGCCTTGATCTAAATTCTCAAGAAGTGTAGAGAAACCCTAAAGATGGTGATTATTTTTCTTAAGAAGAGAAGGATCAAAGGAAGCTCAGATGAAATTTGAATTAAAACACCAGGTTGGCTCAGCACTTCAAACTGCAACACTGACTCTGCAACTGGAGCGATGTCTGAAGCAGAGCCAAGCTTGTTTTGCAGAGGCATGTTCCAAGTGAACTCAGAATTGCTGAGCAGACCATTCCAAAAAATGCCACGCACCTCCGATGGCAGCTGCTCGGAGGGCGTCAGCCCTCTGGGAGACAGATTTGGTGACAGCACCAAGGGACTGCCATGGTGTGGGTGGTGTGGAGGCACAGATCTCGTGGCAGGGCACTCAGACAGGGGCAGGGCACTCAGGCAGGGGCAGGGCACTCAGACAGCCCGTTCCAGGCACCGTGCCTGCTGCGAAGACCTCGAACACTCAAACACACCCGGGCACTGTGCTGCAGCCCCACACGGCTGAGTCATGGAAATGAACACAAAGAGCTTTTCTTGTTCCGCCTTTAATTGCTCCAGGGTGCTGCCTGTGTCTGAAATACACAAGCACATATTCCTTTCTTTTTTGTGAGTAGAATAATAGCATTTACATCTAAAGGTGCAGAGCCAAGGGAAAAGGAGGCACCTCACCCTTCTCCTCCCTCTCAGCATCTTCCATTATTTTCCTACCTGAAAACCATTCATAAAGTCAGGACAAAGGAGGTTTTGTAGCTGAAGGAAAATAGCTGCTATGGGCAGATTCACTAATCTTGCTTACTTCAAGTAACATTGTATTTCATGAAGCAACATCAAAATAGCCCAGTAAGACACATTCCTCAAAGAATGTGATATTCAATAATACAGGTGAGGTTTTTTCCTAGGAGTATAATGAAGCTCTCTTAGACCTTCTTGACATCTTACAAGTCACAGGAGATTTTCCCACAGCACTGAATGTCCCTAACATTTTGAAACAATATATTTCAAAATACTTAAACACTCAACACAACCCCAAGGGGAAGAGTTTCTCAGAAAGCAAACCAAACTATTAATCCTAACTATGTGACTTAGGAAAAAGAAAAAAAAAAAAAGAGATAGGCATCTTGAACCAATTAAAACCACTTTTCTCTTTTGCAGTCAAAGCCAATTTTTGATACAAAGCTTTTCTTCTATTTTCAACTCTCATTTCTTTCTTGCTTTGGCAGGAATATATTTTAAGTGATTTTTTCCTTTATCAAGGGAAAAATGTTTTGCCTCTAATTTCTTCAGATTCAAAACTGATTACAGTCAAGCAAAGTTAAAAAAAATCATACAACAACATTTAGGCAATGACAAGCACAGAACTTTTTCTGCTACAAGAATAAGTTTCTAGAAGTTGTGAGAAGCTGAACTGAGAGTATGTCAATAACTTCTGCTGCTACTGCTCTCCTGCCAGAGTTAGGACTGAATGAAATCATATAGACCTTGGGAGCTTTTAAATTCAGGAGGCAGAGACTGTGAATTCAAATTCAGACCTTCACCAAGATGACATGCTTAGAATAGACAAGCCACACCAGGCTGGACAAAATGTGTCATGAGCAGGAGGAGTTAGGACCAAAACTTCATAGCCTATCTCTGACCACTGAAAGTCTGAACTTGTCTGTTTTCTCTATCGCGACCGATTTCTGGGAGTACCCTCCAAATGTAAGAGTTGTGGTTCCCAAAATCATATCAAACCGGATGGTCCCTGGAACTTTCCTCTATGAAACACAGGGTGGTGCTTTGGTCTCTGTGCTATTATGCCTTAATTGTACAAAGGCACACAAGTATCCTCTCAACACCTATTTTCCAAGCTGTTAATATCACCTGTTCATCCACATGAGGAAAGGTAAGGGGCAGAGGTGTCAGTGCCTTCATAGCACTGGGACCTCCAAAGTTTGGGTATCCAGAAGCAAGGAGAACCTGCCTAGACCCAGTACTCTGAACAGTCCCATCCAAATGGTGAGAAATGGTGCAAATTCCTTTCCATTCTCTAGCAGGGAAGGGGTAAGAGACTTGGTTGTACACGCACCAGCTAATGCTGCTAAACTCCTTGCCACATGTAAGACCTTTCTGGAGTCAGCAGCATGCTGTGCTGATTTGTCTGCTACTTCTACTGCATATGGTGTAGTTTCTTGTATTAAATGTGATTTTTAGAGGTTTGCTTTTGCATCTTGCTGTCAAACCCCCTCCCCACACACACTTTAGTTTTTGCAGAAAGCACTTTTACTTCTTGGATCTACAGAACTATTGAGTGAGTCTTTACTGAAATTGTTTTTGATTTTGTTCTCTTTTATCTTTTTAATGGTATTTCCCACGAAATTGACTTGCAGATGCTAATACTTTGACAACTAAAGAAGCAGGTATGTCTGAGTTGTCATCTTGCAGTCAGCTTTTCCACAGGCAAAAAATCAGTACTTCCCCAATTATTTAACTTTTTGCCTACCTACCTGCATTTCAAAAGCTCTTTAAGACTCTTTTGTGGACATGTAGCTCTAAAGCATTTAAGAAGCTTCACAAGGATTAAGCCATGCAATTCATATAGTCTCTAATAGAAATTATGTTGTTAATTCTCCATGCAATCCTTGGACTTTTCCCTTTTTAAAATAGCTGGGCAGTTTGTATTTGCAGAAATGTGGTCAGAGTTCTCTGTTAAACATCAGTAGGAGAATTATGAAACCTCTTTGCACACTAACTCACTTTTACAGAACAAGGCCCACACTGGCCTGATCTTTCTATATTAGACTTGATATGTTGTGTCAAGCATTTCAACCTCTAGCTTCCATCAAAAGATAAATGACAGCTGTCTCTGAATTAATGGAACATGAGAGCAGATCACTGCTCTGCACACTGCACCCTATGAAATGTTTAAGTACATGCTCACCTGACCTGACCTTGCTACTTCCACTTTTCCAATTTGTTTTCTGGTGATTAAGAAAGGTGAGGGAAGAGTTCAGCACCCATGCAGGATGTTTTAGTCATACACCACTGTGACATCCATCAGAAATTGCTTCTGTTTTTCTAAAATCCAAAAGGTAGTTTCATACAACTTGGTCCTGTTTAAAAAAAAAAGGCAAAAAAAATCTCTATGAATATAATAAGATTTTCCCCTCCTATTATGTTCAATATTTTTGTTAAATATTTTTTTGTGAAATACTAGGCCCCCAGTTGTGCTAGTCTGGATAAATCAGGTGGCATTTCACTGCATATAGCTTAGTAAGTTACCCCACTTCAACCCACCCCCAAATAAGAAAAAAGGATATCAGGAATTATAGACTTCAAGTGTTTCTGGACCAGTAGGATGAAATTGTATCACTCAAGATTTTGTGTTGTTTTACTTTCAAACAAATTCTTCACCATGTAGCAAACAAGCACTTGAACCAGAAACTGTGCATGTTCTATGTATCATAGATATGGTTTCTATATATGCAGGGTATGGTATTTATGTGTTTACAGCATTAAAAATAATCAATTCTTTGTATTATTTTCACAGGTAACAAAGTAAAAGTTTGAAGAAGACCAGCTTAAAAGCAAGACTTAGAAGAGTAGACTAAGCCAGGACTTGTCTCTGAAAACAAATTCCTAATTTTATCCTAATGTCCTACTGTGAAAATAATTACTGTGGGGATAAACGGGACACCAGTAAGCTGTCTTAACACTGTGGTGCAGACTGCAGTGTATCCTTTCCAGAACAGCTTTGGAAGCCCAAGAGGATGAGCCTTTGGGAATACAGATCCCAAAATTGCACTGAGACGCCAGCCTGCAGCGATTGTGATGGACAGCTGTGTACAGCAGGATTTGGCAACAGTGAGAAGGATGAGAAAAGTGAGTATTTCAAGACATTCATAAATACACTTCAACAGTAACCTCTGTTTCACGAGCAGGATGAAGGTGATGGGCTAACCTGAGACTCACAGTCATAAAAGGTCAGTCTACCAATCGCTCACACAAAAGATGTCACGGTACTTACGGTCCTAATTTTAACACACAGCTGCCACAATGGCTTTCCAAGATGGGTATTTATGTGCTTGACTGACTGGAGTTCAATTTCTGTAACATCAGTCATATCCTAATCACTACTACTGAGATAAAGCAAAATAAATCCAACAGATAAGAGAATCAGACATGGAAACTGAATTTTTTAGAATAAGGTACCTAGCTTTCTATCTGTGAGGTTCAATTAGGATGTTAAAAAAGGTAGGGATTTGTGTATGTATGCTTCTGTGCATGAGTTTTTAAACAGTATTCTAGAAATTGTTTTTATTTTGAATTCCACTTTATGGCAATATGAGGATAAAAATTTCCATATAAATGGAGATATAGGCAGAGTAAAAGTGTGTGGATGAGACCAAAATTAGAATAAAGAGACAATTTCATTTTTCAGTGATCTGAACTTGACATTTTGATGAGCTTCTCTGATGGTCCATAAGCAAAATAAGAACAGAATCAATGTGTGCTGTTTTTATAGCCAGTCTCAGAGTTTCAATGCAGAAGAATGACATTTGGCCTCGTCAGAATGAAAAGCTGGGTCTGTATGTGCCTCTGATGCATCTGCTTACTTGTACTCACCTCCTGAGCATTGCAAGCATACTTCTGAACCATAGAGAACAGGGGTTTTCATCTCTGTTCGCAATCTAAGGCTTTTTGCTTTCTCTTTGACCATTTGAATGCAAAACAATATGTATTATTTTTATCCATGTAAGTTTGTCTTGGCTGCTTACATGCAGGTTTTCTGTGAGTGGAGCATGCTATTCATAATAGAAATATGTATTGAAAGTGCTTAAATAGAGGCTTCCAACATGCACATCATAAGGTACTGGAGGAATACTCTTTTTTTTAAGCTCTTCATATGACTTTACGGTTCCTATGGTCTAGGGAATTGACAGCTTCACCAAAACTACAAACAAGATGCAGCTTTGGCAGTTCTAATGAAGCTAAAACTCAAGACCAGATTCACAGACAAAGATTCAAATGTGACCAGCTGCTCTGTGAAGATCCTTATGTTTGAGACAATGGTATGAATAGTAGGTGCTGTGCTACCTGAAAAACACTAACAAGAGAAAAAAAAACCCCAGGAGTACAGTACTTGAAAGCAGAGAGTTGCAGAGAAAAATTATAGACTGATTTGCTCCTCAGCAGCACCAAATGGAGCTAAAAATTTGCAGACTGTTTTTATGTATTTGTAGCCTGAAGGAAACCACAGCATTCCATAAACAATATGTGCACAGTATCCTGAAATTACATTCGTGGGGAATGGCAGCTAAACCATAGCTTTATTCCATAAACACAAACCCTAATAAGAAATAATGGAAACATGAGCATCCATACCAAACTAAAGGAACTGTGTCATTTGGAAGTACCACGGGAAAGAGTCAAAGGCCTAGCTTAAATCCTGGAGACCAGCAAATGTCAGCACAGTTTGAAACAAGTGAACCAGATGACCACATCCTGCATCATCTTTTTCAGGAATAAAAGGGAGGAAGGAAATTTAGACCCACACCCAGTTTTTGAATACAGTGCAAGTTCACATTCCAGAGTTTTTTAATCTTTGCAGTAGTTACTAGTGTTTGACTCATTACCAATGCATCATTAAAAGAAGCCTGCAGCAATAGTTTATTTGTGCTCTGCTTTTCCCTCTAGAGCTACACACATTCAAATCATTGTGTAAATTTGATTTTTATTTAAATCAAAACTGAAAAACAACCTCAGACACTGAAGTAGGGCTCACTAGATGAGGATGTGCACCCATGCCTGTTGCAGATTTTCTGCACCACTGGCTTCCTGCAAGTCCCTGTAAGAAGGCACAACTCTGATTCAAGGATGATTTTTAGGAGGAGGAAGGGTAGAGGAGAGAGAAAGCAGATGCATGTGTGTGCCTAGTTTATTGCTCCAGGAGGCATTGACGTATCTGTAGCTACAATTCTTGATAGAGCTGTGCTGGTGGTAGAAGTTTTTTGATCTGTTTTGTGTCAGTCACTGCTTGCCATAGGGAGGATCACCAAACTAAGCTCAAGATCTGCTGTGCTATGACGTCTTTCTTGAAGAAAAATTAGTTTCTACCTTTACTAAAGAATGGAAAAATTAATTTCTTGCAATAGGGCAAAGTCTAGAAACTGCTAGC
This sequence comes from Fringilla coelebs, assembly GCF_963513975.1. Classification (NCBI taxonomy): domain Eukaryota; kingdom Metazoa; phylum Chordata; class Aves; order Passeriformes; family Fringillidae; genus Fringilla; species Fringilla coelebs. Next base: position 81,917,903 of record NC_140028.1, read on the forward strand.
TCTAAGTGTTTAAAATCATAAAGGGGAAAAATTATTTTATATTCTCATAATTTTCAAGCTGTGAGATATTAAATTTATGGGCAATAAAGAACAATGAAACTTTGAGAATGATGAGTGAAAAAGGAGAATTTATCTGTTTAGATAAATTACCCATGTTCCAGCTTTTCACCCCTACTCTGGAGTCTTAGTAAGAATATCTTGTTTAACATTTCTTCCCTTGAGGTAAAAACATCATGAAACTGGAGCATTTTCACAGAGGAACAGAAGCCTGTTGTAAGCCACCTAGTTGCCTTTGGAATGAAAACAAGAGTGAAATTTTGTGAAATGTTATCCTTCTTGGCTTGTTTCTTATTCTGTAATATTAAATAAAATGCTTATTTTCAATCACATTTGATTGGTTTGTTTGGGGGTTTTTACAACCTCAATCCACTTCCCATGCTATCCCCTTACTTTCTGATGCTTGATTTGGCTATGCCAGTCACCTACCTTGCGTGAACTTTTGACACTGTCCAGACATCACAGGGTACCAGTGTGTATCCTCTCCACAACATGAAAGAGTTCCTGCTGGACTCTCATTCAGGAAGCTCTAGTTTGGGTCAGGAGGGTTAGGCTGTGCCTGTGGGGAAACCATTGAAGAAGAGGCGACTCCAACTTTTCCCAGTCCCTTTCAGCTAGCCAGCACTGCAGGAAAAGTCTCCACACCCTTGGATGCCCCACTGTGCATTCACATGATCCTGCACACAGACAGCCAGGCAGACAAACAGGCAAGACAGAGTGCTCCTTGCACTCATTAAGGAATTAGCAGGATGCAATCTAGCTCGAGATAATTAGACAGTGAAACTCATTCACACCACAGTGATCACTATTATTAGCGAGGAGTAGTGGCATAGTGGGAGAGTGTCAAGCAAACCTTTCTGCCCAAAGGGTCTTGGTCAGAGCAGCCAGCTGCAGGCATGTTCCCCTTGCTTCAGCTGCTGGGTCGGGGTCACTGATGAGCCTTCTGGTGTGCTAAAGGAGCAGGCAAGTGGTTTACTCACTAGCAGGGAACACATTTTTTATCTTCTTGGTATTTCTGCTGTTTTGCTGCATAGAGCACCAAGCAAATCAACCTTCTGCCTTTGCAAAGGGAGGTAAATAAAGCATCTGGGGAGTAGAAAGGGAAATTTTATATGGAAGAGCCTGAATTTTTCCTCCAAGAAATGGTGTACACATCTGCAAGCTCAATATATTTCTCTAGAAGGGATGACTGAGAGTGAGTGAAGAAACGCTCTTCAGAATTATGCTAAAGAAAATACCACTTGTGGAAGGGCAAAAGCAGCACAATAGGTAAAAGAGAAGTGGAAATGGATGTATTATATCACCATTTATTTTCTGATGCAGACACTGAAGAAAGATTGCCTGTTCTGATGCCTGCACAATAGTGCCTGGCTAGATCTCATCTCAGCACAGTGTATCACTGTGCTTTCAAGCACACTTTCAAGCAGCCACTGTCGGCATGCAATTACCTGAAAGACACATCTACAAAGTGATTCCAATGCAGGGAGCTGCCTGAGAGACTTATTATACTGTAATAATATAAATATGTAAACATTGCACACTAGAAACCTTATTGATCCTTGCTACCAGACATGATATCATTATTAATAAAAATGTAATGGGAGAGCTATAAATATGCAAAATAATAGCACATTAACCTAAATAACACCAACAAATTGTACAGCTTAGCATAAAATTGAAAACCACTAACCAAACACTGTGTGGTTTGCTCATACTAGAAGCAGTCAGGAATCATACATAATGCAACAGTGCAACTGCTAACAATAGTCTCATGAAGATAATTTAGGCTAGAACTGGACAACCTCCAGGAAACCTGCCTGGAGAGCTAATGCTTAGCTTTTCTTCTCTTTTTTAGTGAAACACCTCAGAGTAGCTTGGCTCACTGTCCCAGATGAATCTTATTAAAAAGGAAAGGATAATTCGAAAAGTTAAGGAAGAGGTAAATCGCCTATAAACAATACAGACACATACAGATATTAAATTAAAAAAAAAAGAAACTGCAAAAAAACCAAACAAAAAACAACCCCTTACCCCCCCCCCAAAAAAAAAAAAAAACCAGAAAAAAATCCACTAGATGGATCCAGACAGTTTGGAAAAAGAAGAAAAAAAGGAAGAAAAATGAGGAAAAATTGAGAGAGTCTGTTGCCAAATGTTATTCATTAAATAAAAAGTACTACACTGCAGAAAAGAGTCCAGAGAATGTCAGACATCACGGCAACGAAATGTTAGACTATAAATTGTTCAAAGCTGGCACCATATTTTAAAACCCTCTAAATACTGATGATTTACAACCTATATAAATAACATTATTAGTATAAAAGCATTTCTTATAAAGATTAGGAAGACACACCACTAATGAGAATGGAGACTATGGTGCAGTTCAAGCAAAAATAATAGGCCTAATGCAGAAATTACTTGTGGAGGTTTTTTGCTTAGTCTTATGGCAGAGGTCAGACTAGCTCCTCCAAATGGTCTGTTGTGGCCTCAGAGCCTACAAAACTGAGACATATTAGTTGACAAAGGCTTTTCCTCTCTTTTAATTTTTTTTTCCATTTTTTTCCAATGAGATGAGGTAAGATGCACCACTGAATTCTTAAAAAAAGATATTTAAAAATAACAGCATTAGTTCTGACAAGGACTCAGTGAGTCAAGGGCAGTGTGAAGAATGTGAATCCCTGGCTTGTGACACGGCTGTCAGCAAGGCTGGCCTATCCCATATCCAGAGATCCCACTAGAGGCTGGAAGAACCTGCCACCAGAGGCAGAGCTGACAAGAATGCCTCTGTTTTATTTGGCAACTTTAATACTCCAGAAAGAATATTTTAATTTTTTTTTCTCTTTTCCCAAAACATTTTTGCTAAAATTTCCATTGAATGAGAAATATGAAGGAAAGCTTTAGTGTAGTTGAGTGCAATCAAAAGACACATACAGAAAAGAACAACCTAAATATCTTTCAAATCACAATTCCTGTGTTTTAGTCTTAATTGTATTTGCAGCATATTCTTAACGAAGTGTCTGTTACTTGCTAAATGCAAATCACCTAATAGTGCTGGAAAGGTACATAAACTTTTCAGTGAAGCTAGGCTGAATTTGGCCCTTGCAACGAAGTCTCAAGCTAGATGAGATTTGGAGGGCTTCATAATGAAATAATAAAAACTAAAAGTTAAAAAAGACTTTTCTTAAAATCACTGTGAAAGCTTTAACCAGGTTTTCCTCATCCCCTTCCTCATGATAAGTTTTAAATGTTGGTAAAACACCTGAAAAGCAAATGTATGTTAATTCATAATTAGTTCTCTTAAAGCCACCGCTATTTTGATTCCTACTGCTCAGAGTGATTTTAATCATATGCAGTTTGCAAAATTCTCACAATTTTATTATGATATATGGGCTTTATGTTACATCCTTAACTAAGTCTGGGGGTAACCCAGATTTTCTTAAGTACTTTTTCAATTTTCACCATCAAGGAGGAAAGGATTAAAAAAAAGAAAAAAACACACATTAAAACCTTGGAAATCAAAAGAAAAAAGAACCTCCAAATAATTGAGAAGTTCACCAAGAACCTAGTGGTTTTCTTTCCTCAAACCCAGCAGCTGAGGCTTTGAAATTGTTCAGGCTATTCAGATAATGTGTACACTATTTTATGGCAGCTCAATGTCAAAGTCTGACTTTATATATACACACACACGTTAAAGCTACCACATTTTGCCACAGCACACCCTGCCAGCCTGAGCTGGGTAGGCTGAGGAGCTGAGACACGGAGGTGCAAAACAACTGAGCATAAGAAACTAGCTAGATCAGGGGCAGATGGAGGCAGAAAGCTCAGTTGTGATTGTGAAATCAAAGCCTATCCTACAAACAAGCTCTTCTTTTCCCCCCTTTTTTCCTTAACGAAATGTCACTTTTCATTTAGTGTATGTGTTATATACTGCTATATTAAGGACATAAATATTGCTGTTTCTCACTATTTGAACATAGAGAGATATTTTAGTTAAACATTAGTGCTAAATTGTATTGCTTTGGCTTCCTCCCAACTGGTGATTCAGAAATGAAGCTTATTTGAGAGAGAATTTCACAGGCAGCAGGTGATATTCTGAACTGAAACAGTGTTTGGTGGTTTTGGCTGTTCAACAATTCTCATTCCTCCCTAAGTTATTCTTAGTGGAGGTGGAGAAGAAAAAAAAAAAAGAGAAGGAACTTTTTACACATCCTTTATGTTCATGTTTAGTTTTACAAAAACTTCTGTGGGTGTCCAAAGTTGATGTGCAGCCTTTATTCACAATATTCCCTATTTAATCATTCCTTAAAGTTCACTTAGTTTACATTGTTGGGAGTCTGGTACTGAGTTAATAGACTGGAGGAGTCTTACAAAAAGGACTAGATATGTGTACTAAAGAAAAAAAAAAGAAAGAAATGTAGGAGAAAAGAATTAAGGTTTCTTATTCATTAGCCTTAAGAGAGAACCAAGTGATATTCAATGACAAGTTCAGGAATATACCATAAATATATTGCAAATAGCAAAGTACATAAGTAGCCTGTGAAATTTATAGCCAAGGGAGACCAATAATAAACTGAGATACAGGGAGGGACTACACATTCCCACAGACAAAGACCATGCATGTGGTTTCAGTAGAGTGAAACAGCAGAGCCTGTATCACCTGTGAGCCCAGCACATCCTCCTCTCAGCCATGGCCCGAGTATCAGGACTGCTCTGCTGGTGCCTGCATCACCCCCCAACAGCCTACTTGAAAATGTCAATTTGAGTCAGATCTGCTGGCCATGCTTGGGTTCCTAGAACCTCTCACACACAAGGAGACCCCTGGGACCCTTGACTCCAAGGATGTATGCCAGCACAGGCTGTCACCTCTCAGCCCCATCCACAGGGTCTACTCTGATCTACCTTCAGGAAGAAACTGGATCCAGCACACACAGAGAGGATCTTGGAAGGAGTAAGAGCAAATACATGTAAGTATAAAAGGTCATAGGAATCAAGGAGGGACTTCTCCAGATATGGGTGTATTTTGCTTCACTGACTTTTTGAGCTTTCTCTGAGTAACCAGACAAGATAGACCATCCATCTGACCTGGGACTGCCATCCCTGTGTTTCTAAATGCTGAAGTGACATTTGACAGAAAAACGTGTGGTACATTCTCTATTAAATGATTCAATTTATTATGTTTTGGGCTCTAAGGTCCTTCTAAGGGCTAGGCATGAGTGTGCTACAGCAGCATGGCTGCTTTTCTCTGAGGGTTGGCTGTAAGATCACTCTATCTAGATGCAAGGGTTCAGCTTTTGCAGATGCAGACCAAGACAAGTTCACCTTTTCTCCATCAACCTTTACACATAATGTAACACAGCCTAATTGTCAGACTTGTTACATCTGAGACAGAGATTGCACATTAGTTACCACATTTTAAAGAGTAAGTTTGATAGAAACTCTCTTCTCTGTGAAATGACAAGCAATTGCCAGAAAGGAACTCAGCACTGTAAAATAGTGAGTTCTTATCTTAAAAAGAACAGAGATGACACTCATTATCATGATATTGGATTTTAATATAATGAAAACTTAAGTTAAAAAGTATTTAAATTGTCTCTGTTATAATATTCAGTGCTTCTCATATAAACATATAAACATATGCACACGTATAAATATGTGTGTGTATACATAACATCATGGCTGTGATTTTTTATTGTGCTTTTAAAAAGAGCACATCTTTGAAAGGGCAAAACAGTTTTCATTAAAACAAGGATTTCAAGATTAGACAGCACAGTATCTTGCTGCTTTGAAGCCCCCCAACAACTGAAGAAAAGATACATTCATATATTATTCTGTGTCACAGAGTTTATCTTCTTGGATTTCAGAGCATAAAAGGAACAATTTGCAATAGGCACAGCTCCACTTCAGCATCTGAACAAACACGAATGCTGCAGATAGTTAGGGCTAAATCTTGCTATTGATTTCAGCAGGAGTTGCAGTAATAACTCTTAGAGACATTAAATCCTGCATTTTAAACAGTGTCTTAATTCTCATTTTCATATTTGTTTCCTGCATTAACAAAGGTTTTCCTATTATGTATTGTGACATGTAAAAAAAAAAAGGAATTTTTTACCCTTAGCCTAACTACCCAGTGTTCAGCAGAATCTGTAATGTTTGGGTCCAGCCTTACACGCTGCCACAATTGCAAATGCAAAAAGAGCCAACTGTTGCTAGCCAGCAAGGCTTATTTATGGACAGTGGAGGGAGTGGATAATAAAACATCTGAGCAAGAAGCTTATGCCAAATGACAATATTTTTTCCTGTATATTTCCTTAAATAAATTGTTATCAAGGTAATGTATAAGTAGTACACATTTTCTTGGAATGAACACAACAACTTGATTTTATTTCTTTTTTACACAAATATATCTTTTTAAGAGGATACTAAGGAAATATGAAGTAAAACTTGCGGCACAGCACTTATTTTATTTCTGCATTGAAATTTGTAAAGCCACACTTCCAAAGGAGAAGAATAGCAATAGCAAGATTTTGCATGGCAACTGTACATGCTAAATACAGTGCAAAACCTTTCAAGCCTCTTGCAAAAGCAACATTGCTGCAATCAGTTCTTGTGCTGCTACTATGGTTTGCACACTAAAATATACTCAGAACACAACCTTCCTTTTTGTGGAAATGGAATATCAGCCTTTGTTTTCTGTCTTTGAACCTAGCCAGGGTCTGGAGAGATGGTACTGAGGAGGCAATGGTCTATGGCTCTTCTGTCAATCTTTTCTGGAATGTGGTAAAAGCCATACAAAAAAAAAAGGAAGATCACAGTCCTTCCTTTACCTCTGCTACTGCAATATGTAAGGGAAGAGAAGTCTGTCTTGTGTTTTTCCTACTGTCAGGAAAAGAGCAGGCCAAGGACTGACAATTAAAGCCCAATCAAGACTGCACTGGCATTGCTACTAACTGATGCTCAGAGAGACGCTGTCAGCTGTGAACTTGGCTTTGTCTCTTTGCTCTGCTCGTCTTCTCTACCTCTGAGGAACTGCAGCTGGCAGTTTTCCTCAAAATGCCAGTAGTAAATCAGGATGCAAGCAGACCCTCTGTGGTCCCACAGAAAGAGGCAGGCATGTATTCTTCAGACTGTCTACTAAGGAGCACTGAAAGCTGGCAGAAGGAAAAGTCCAAGTATGCTCATAAAGTATCCTGTTACTTTTACCGGTGGTGTTCACTATACTTAACCCTTACTGCTCTGTCTTTCTCAGTTTGATGAAGAGCCTCTCTGGAAAACTAGCTACCACCTCACCCATTTGCAAATTGCTTCCCTCTCTTGCCCCATGCCTTCTTGGACTTTCCCACTCTCCAGTTCTCAGGCTGCCTCTAGCACTAAGCCTGCACTGAAATTCATTAATGTGCAGTACAAAGAATCCATCTCCAAGACACCGCAGTACACGTTTCTCATGCATTGGTGCAGAGCATTAAGGACAAAGGCACATTGTACAGTAACATGATTGGTTTTATTCCCTTGCTTATAGCCTAACAAAAGCTGGAAATTAGCTTTCAGCTCATTTCTCTTCTGCCTTTTGCAAACCTGCTTTGCAATATTTCTAGAGGACCCTTGGATACCTTTTAGGCACCTGAGCTCTTGAGGTCCAGCAGTCTTTGGGCTGCAGCATCTGCCAGCACATCGTTCACAGGCCCGAGCTCCTCGTCCCCACAGTCTGCAGCAGCCAGGTCTGATGTACCACCCACGTCCTGCTGCTGGCTGAGGATGAAAGGGCACCCACAAAAGTGTCAAGGAGCAGCGGGAGCAGTGCAAGCGAGCTGCTGAGGGGCACCGCAGCACAGGCAGTGTGTCCTGCCAGGGCACCCTTGGGCAGTGCCAAGGCACCAGGGATAGAGACCAGGACAAGGGACCTCAGGCTGGGTAGTGACTTGTGGGCCACGGGCAGAGCTGGGGGAGGAGCCATGCAGGCAGGCAGGGCCAGCAGCCAGGGCGGCAGTGACCTCAGGTGTCCGGGCTGGCTGTTGTTTGTCTCTGCCCAGACAAGGGTGAGATGGGTTCGCTCCCTGGGCTCCAAAGGACGAGGCTGGACTCTCAGGTTCAGTCTTCAAGGTTGTTTATTATTTCTTATCTACAAAGATTTTCTTTCCACTCAGCCGGGGTCCAACTAGCAAGGCAGCCAAAGGCACTCTGACCGCCCACAGGGCGGTTGCATCTTTTTATAACAAAGACTACGTAAACTATATTTATCTTTTGTCCCCAATACTTATCATTTTTATTACTAAGTGTACCTTTACTAAGAACCTATCAAAAATACCTACGTCACACAGAAAATGGAAGACATGAAGAAGGAGGAAGAACCATGTGGCAGGCCCCAACTCCCTCCATCTTGTTTTCCAACCCCCCTGTACCAAAATCTTAAAATCTGTGTTTTGACCTGTAATTGTGCTATTTCTATATCCTTTAAACACCAGTGATTCCTATATCCCCACATACAGGTGGTACATCTCTTGTAGGGTCAAAGTCGAGCCACCAGGTACTTTTAGCAACATCCCAAGGCTCCCGAGCTCCCCAAAGGTTCTCTCGGCAGCTCTGGACATCAGGAGAGGTGCGCAGAGTTCCCACACTCAGGGCCATGACAAAGTGCCCTGGGGGCCAATCATGCCTCCCCCATCCTGCAGGAGACAGCTGGGTGGCCCCGGGGATACACAGCAACTCTGATCGGTTCAAGTGTTCTGTCTATTCCCCTTTGCTCCTCACCCATGCTCTGAATCATGAAGGCAACAAAGTGAACTTAACTTTTATACATGTCTAGACTGAACTAAGGCACAAGAATGTACTTTATTCATCTCATTGCTTCTGCCTACCGGCAAGGCTTTACTTACAGGTCGCTGAACCATACCTGCCAACCCTATGACACCACTGGCAAACCAAGAGGGGGCAAACTCACTCTCTCGTGCCCTCATGCTCTGGAAAGTGTTTGAGACAAACACGAAGGCATCCACGGCTCTTCCAGGCCTCAAACCCCTGAAAAGTGATTTGTGCTCTTTTATGAAGCAACCTCAATGGCCAGCAGGCTGTTGTGCCATTGATATAGGTCATGTGTTAGAGAGATAAATTAGCCATCTCTACCTGGGTATAGAAAGCCGCTGCACCACAAATGCACGGGGAGTATATCATCATTCCCGTAATAACGCATTAGCATTCCCCTTTGAGCTGTCGTCTGCGTTATCCCCATTTTTCATATCACACGTCCTCTTTTGTAACACCTGAAAGCATTTCTTTACTGCCAGGAAAAAATAAAAGACACCAGTATTACAATGCGTGCTTATTCTCAGGTACCTGCAAAATCTGATGTTTTGACATTAAAAGTCTCTGGCAATCAGTTAGTCATTTCACAAAGACTGAATCAGGGCTGCCAAAGATTTATTGTTTTAAGTCTTTCCTATTACACATCCATTCACTTTGCCAAACAGTGTCTTTTAATAATTCTGTTCAAACACTCAGCACTGCTGCTGTCATTGCTGTTCTTACCCAAGCAGTGCAATCAATGGACAAAAATGAAATCAGTTAATGGGCTCTGGTTGAGTTGATTTGGGTCATTCTTCTGCATTATTTCATATTGCTGTACTGCCACAATAATGCATGTTTCCACTTGGTTGCTATCCTACACCATGTAATAGCAGAAGTTGTGGGCTGGTTGGATGATCATGTGGAGTCATGAGAGAAGCCTCTGATGTAGCTGGTCAAAACTGCAGGGGTTTCTTTTTGTAGAAAGCAGATAGCTAGTCAAAATCATTTATCTAAACATGTTCCTTCCTTTCTCTGGAGAGGATCATGCCTGTTCTACAAGTGTGCACATTCTTACTTTCTCAGTATGAGCCTTGATATGCAATAGAATCCTGTGACAGAGTACACAGGCCTCACTTTCCATGCCTCAGCTCACATTGAAAAGGTAGCATTTGCCAAGAATCATTGTGCTTTGGGGGAAAGGAATGGCTGCCACAATTTCTTCTCATGACCTCAGAAAAAATGGGGTCCTAATCCTGGAGTAATGCTATATAGAGCTACCCCAAGCTCCCTAAATTTTAGCAAGACATGCATCTTTGGGTGTGGAAATAGAGGTGTCTGGAACTTGCTGTTGGAGCTTGCTGGAAGTTAAAACAGAGCAGTTCCCAGCCATGTGTAAGTTCACTGGATCGTCCATAGGGCTGCTGTAAATTAACCAATACTACAAGAGTTCTCCAGTTTCCCAGCTGCTGGCTTAGGGAAAACACAAGGGTGATTTAAAGGCATCTATCTTTGGATATTGTTCTCTGGTGAAAGCGAAGAACCATTTATCCCTTTCTGGGAGGGAGGGAGGGAGGGAGGGACTGAGGAAAGGAAACAAGATACAGAATTCTGACCAGTGGCAGGGTCTTATGGATGTCACAGAAACCAAGAAATCTACACTATTCAATATGCTGAGAGCTCTGTATCTGAATGGAGGATGGGAAAAAGTCCATGCAAGCTATAGTGAGCAAGAGAGCAGCCAGAACTTGCTTTTCACCACGCTTCCTTACCAGGAGTCTGGCAGCACAAGTTACAGCTGCTCTGTGTTGCTAGAAAGCCTGTGGAAAACTAATGTAGAAACACCTGAGAAAGGTTTTGAGTTTTATAAATGAATGTAAATACACAGTTGAAGCATGTGAGAGACTAATCCAGCTGACAGTGTGCTAAATATTATGGTCTACTACAGAAATATGTAATTGTAAGCATGCTTATTTCACTATGCATAATCAGGTTTGAGTTTGGTTATTGCTTGGTTTTTTTACAATGTTTTATTTACTTGATGGCATGAAATGGTTTGGAGTAAATAGGCTTTTTAATCTGTTTCTAATTGGCATGTTATACTTCTGAATCAGGAATAAAAGGAATTAATAAATGTTACAAAAATTGGATTGAATATAAGATAAATTAGAATAGAGCCATTATAGTCCTTTGAGTAAGTATTTAGAAATTAAATTATAAATGTATTTGAAATGTTAATCATTTACTCAACAGGCTATAACAGCTTGCGGAGCACCATTACAATTTGTCATGTAAATTCATATTCAGACATGGAATAAAAGTGTGGGGAGAAAACAAAAGGGTACTGTGTATGGGCAGACATAGCTGTTGCAGAGAAGCATTGATTCTCTGTGATAGTTTCGGAATCTGTTCAAATCTTGAACAAAGGAAAACACTAAGAAAATCTGTAACTGACCAATACAATATTCTTTTCAAAAAGTGCTCCTCGCATAATTTATGAAGACACATTGAAAATGCCTGGTTATATCATGATCAATAGAAGAGGTCAAATGTACTCAGTGATGCAATGCTCTATAAATCCCAGGTACTTCTGTCTTATTACCAGTCTCACTGAGCGCAGAGGCTGCTCATCCTCACAGAGCGCTGATGAGCCACAGAAATGCCACTTTCCATCGATTACAGACAAGAAACAAAGATACACGGGATGAGATCCTTTAATAATTTCACCAGTTAAATCTCTCAACCCCTTTGCAGTGCCCACTTGAATTCCACTTTATCATAGAAGTTCTCACAGGCTATTGTTACTCCCATTCTGGAATAAGCACATGGGAAGGCAGGGTGTCTGCTGACATCACAGCTAGTTCAAGAGGAGCCCCCACAGAGCAGCTCAGCTGGGACACAGGGCCAAAAGCAGTGGAACATCCCTTCACTGCAGGTTGCTCTGCACAGAGGAGGTAAAATGATTCCCTACTTGCTCTTTAAGTCAGGATCTCAGCAGCCTGAGGCAGGGAGCAAGTTAATGCTGTGATGTTCTGATTCTGATGCAATGCAAAGGGCAGCAGATAGGAAACCACTAAGTGCACAGAAGGAGAAGAGTTTGGGCCTTGCGTGTTATCAACTTCAGTAGTTTTATTGAAAGCCTCTTGATATTTGATGTTACAGACTGCTGGGTAATGATGAAGGCTTCTTACGCAACACCTTAGATGTTGCACCCCTGCGGATGCAGAGGTAATCACGCAAACACAGATCCCAAAGGGTTTGTTAAAAAGGTTCAGGCCTTCCTACTGTCTGCTACAGCAAACCCTTGATTTGTTTAGAGACTGACTAGTAAATCTCATCTCTGCTTGTATCATAGTTAACAAATTCTCCTCTACCATCTGCACAGGTGGCTGCTCCCTTACTGACTGCTCTCTAGCAAAGTGGGGCATCACCTCTCCCTGCTTTGATACCAGTAAGACAGTAAATGATCATTACTTCATAACTCAGCACTGTAGAAGCAAGATATATCTCCTGCTCAGGACAACAATTTGGATGCAGCTCAAGAGCTGAGATACAGTAAAGGAGAGATTAATTAAATTACGTCTGCTGCATCACTTTAGGCTTTCAAAGTCAGAAATCTTGAAAATACCTATTTATTCTCCCTAAATCTAGCTATAGTTCAAAGCTACCTAATTTAATATTGATACAGACCCACAGGTATCTGCAGGAAGACACATCTTGAATACATCAAGAGCATCCCAACACTCAGACTGTGCTCTTCACATCTACAGTAAGATTCACCTGTCTCACATGCTGAGCTTAATTGAAGATTTGAACATAATTACTGCATCCCAACTGCTCCACAGATGGAGTCCAGGAGACTAAGGACAAAGCTGATGTCCACCTTCTGGCTGGAAGATATTGGGGTACCCATCTTATGCACAACTCCCTAGCTGCTAGAACACAGACCAGCAGCGTGCACAAGAGCGTGAGAGCCTCCATCTTTGCATGGAATAATAGCTAGGTATTTACCAGAAAGGAAGGGGGACAGCAAGAGATCTTGTGACTCTCCAGGTCTTGCTGCACTGACTGCTTAGCATAAATTCCACATCACAGAAACTGGAAGAAAGCTCCTCTGTTGTGCCAGCTGTGCTGGTCACTCGGGCTGGTACTGTCCCACGTTCAGTAGACAGTTATTTCTCCATACCACACTGAAGGACATTGTTGGGGCACATTCAGAGCTTTGCTGCTATAGAATCATGCTGCTAACAGCAGGATTATTCTGCTGAGTTCAAATCCCCTCAGGTGCTGGGAGAAGCTAAAGGCTGGACTTCGGCACTTAAGCACACTGTGCTACTTGGGATGCCATAAAAAGAACACAGTGCTCTTGCTCTGTTAGCTATGTTTTATGACTGTTTTCAAGAGCAGCTGTGAAATCAAAGCCCTGTGCTTTCCAGATGACAAGACACTAACCAGGTAAAGAGGCCCAAGCGAAGTGCCAGACCGCTCAGTGATGTTGAGTCCAAAACACTTGCGCGCAGGCTGCAGATCAAATGCAAATTTTACTGGCAAGAATTTTGGCTTCTATAGTCTTTAGTTATTTCCAAGGCTGGAGCAGCTGCAAGCATCTATGAGAATAAAGATTTTGGATCTGGGACCCTTGCATGGCATTTTAGGAGAAAAAGGCCACTTATGAGCTATGCCTAAGTGACTGTTGTTTCCACTAAAAAGCACTAAAACTCCACAATCGCTCTGTGGACGCTGCCATAGAGAAATGAACAGCCTTTAAATTCCTTCCTACCCCTGAGCCTCCCAGAGGGGCAAGGCAATTATTTACAAAGTCAATTGGCCCGTGACAGGGAGAATTGTTTTTTATATTGTTTTTCATTCCCAGCTCCACTCTCATGCCTTTCTTCAGGACTGGTGCCTTTCTTCACTTTGCTGCCTAAACAATATACATCAGGCATATTTAAGTTCACTGTTCCCCACGGGGAGCTCTTGCAATTAACTTGCTGTCCTGGTGTGTGGATAAGTAAATCGGGAATGGGCAGTGGTTGATTTGTATTTATGGTGAGCAACTACTGTGAAGCCTAATAAAAAAGTATTAGAAGTAGGAAAAAGAAATAAAACCAAAACCAAACTAAACCAAAGCAACAAAACAAAACCAAAAAAACAAACAAACCCAGTCAACCAACCAAACATGCAGAAAACACACATACACACAAAAAAAAAAAGCCCACAAAAAAAAAAAAAAAAAAACACACCAACAACAAAAAAGGAAAGTTTACTTTAGAAAGTAGATTTTTAAATGTCCACTGAAGCCTTATGCCAGGTCTTCAGATGGAGTTCATCAGTGTAATCTAGTTGACTTCAGTTTTTATCAGAGATTTTGCCTTCAGTGTGATTGTTTCGAATTTCCCTACCTGTAGATTTGGAGTCCTATTCACAGTACACATGGTACAAAAGGCCAGATACGGGAACCTCTGAAATATTCTGAATTTTATCTTTTTTTTTCTATCATTAGAGAATAAAAAGGTAGCAATATTAAGTAGAGCAGGGTTATTGTAATATTCCCAATGTATACAATCGTGGTTTGTCAGAGGCTGAACATTTTCTTTCCACTTTTTACTTAATTTTACAGTTCCTAGCTGATGGAAAATTTCATGTCTGGTCTTACTTTTGGTTGAGCAGCTCTGAAACTCAATATGCAAGCTTTGTGTTTCTTTAGAAGGCTGCATGCCATGCTTCTAGTAGAAATATCTCACTCTTGCTCACTCTGACAGGAATATTTCAATCCATCACTGACAAAGCTCAAATCAAATCAGATATTAATCAAAGACTTCTTTTACTTCTTTTTATTTTTTCTTTTCTTCTAATTCAAAAGAGCTCCAACAATAGAATAAATTCAGCAAGAGAAAGAATCACAAGAAAATGAACATCAAAACTACTGGAGATGTTTTTGCCAAAGGCAGTGGCCACATCACTCTCTTCTACACTATCATTTCTTCTACTTTCCTCCATTGCATGAATTAATATGAGGTTCAGAAGCACTGGCCCAGGGGCCATGTAATTTCCTGGCTTTTATGGGATAACTCCTGAGAAAGTACCAATGGCTCAATACCAAAAATTGACCCTGAGAACACAGCAAAACTCGTGCTTGTAGGTAGAAGTCCAGCCTTTTAAAGAACCAGGGCCCTAAAAAGCTGTGGGACTCACTGGAGTAGTTAGAGAGGTGAGTCCCTCTAGCAGGGTAAGTTACAAGACAGCACTTACTGTTTCTCATCCCTAAAATATAAAGTAGTTCTCTCTTAGTCCCCTGCATTTGAACGGACACCCAGCTCTTGGACTGACATGGCAGCTAGGGAGATACATTGGAAGGTTCTTTCCCCTTATCAGGAAATAAAAAAGGGGAATGACAGGATGAATGCCTACATGCACACACCTGTACACACACACATTTACACAGACAAAGGATAATGGCTTGAGTACCCCACAGCTCTCCCCACCTCCTCACCCTACCCCAATTTCTATTGACTAACATCAAAATCTATGCTAAAAGAGGACTTATTGCATTTTATTTTATCCTGCTGCTTGCACAGGTGCATGGCACTAGTATGAGAAGGATGCAATTTTCAATGATCATCAATTTCAATGTCTAGTCAGGGACAGAATCAACATGACAATGTCAGGAGCAGAAGGCAAAAATATGCCCCACACACATATGGACCTGACTGAGAGTTTTCACTGTCCCACATCAGGTCTGTATGAGGTTCTGAGTGTTCCAGCACTGCATAAAAGATCCTCCTGTAACATTTTTGTTTAAAAGAAGAGTTGAGAGTACAGAAAGGCACCCACACAGGTTTCCTCTCCCACAATCTTTCCAGAGTATTTCAGAATTGCATTTCACACTTCTGTTTTGCATGAGCTGTTCAGCATCCCTGATTCTGCTTCTCCTAAAGGTTCAGCACACTTCCTGAGTAAAGTGATGCACATTACATTTTATTTTTCACACAGGAATCAAGATAAAGGACTTTAAATTATATTAAGACAAGGGTCTTTATATCAAACTATGAAGGCAACCTTGTGTATTTATTAGCATAGCTCCATTGAAATCAAAAAGCTGTGTCATTTACTGGCTGAATATCTGGCCATACTTGAAATTTAAGTGTAAAACTTACTGCTGATGAGCAGTGGAACATTTTTAAACAGTAAATATGACATGTGGAAAACGTGAATATGTTTTTTTAAATTTCTGTAACTGAAGATCTACAACTCTCTTGCACTCTCTTTATCTTTCTCTGTCTAACATGAAGAAACATGATTTTGTTATACATAGTGAGATGGATATGTACTGCATCTGGGACCAGGCTTTCTCTGCAGATGAGTGACAGAAATCCCAAGCTCTTTTGGAATTGCAGTTTTATAGCAAATCTTAGAAAACTATTTCAGACTGGTTTTGATGTCCATATTACAATAGCAAGGTGTAAAGAGGTTCTCATTTTTTAAGCAATATTTTACAGTGAAAGAAACATGACTTAGTGGCTCTGGTATATTCAATTCCAAGTTTCAAGTCTCAACTTCAAGAATATTTCTTATGAAAAAACAATGCAGAAGGAGAAATGCAGGCAAGAAAGCATGCAGTCCAGGTAGATAAGATATAAAAAATTATATCATATATCCATATAAAACCAGGCACAAGCTTTCTTTTTCTTAGAGTGAAACATACCTAGTCAGGCTGTCCATCTCAGAAAAATCTCCCTTATTCTCCCCTGTTCTCCCCAAGGATCACTAGCCCTTCGGCTCCCAGTCAGATAATGACAGGTACCCTCCAGATATTCCTTCATGGGCAAGTATATTTTTAGTTGTGTTTTAGTTGTGAGACCTGGTAGTTCATACTCAGCCAACTCCCTGCATTGCAATCAACAGAGATTAAAGAACATACTATTTACAGCATTTTGGAGCAAAAGAAGAAACACCTTTTCATGTAAAAGCCATCCTGGGAAAAGCTCACCATGAGAAGCTACAGCAGTTCATTCCCATTTCCAGCTTTGCAAGCAGACCTGGACAGAAGTAGGGACCACTGTGAGAGATAAACAGAAGTGATACCTACAGGTGCTGGATTTCTCACCAAATATATCAAATTAGTCACTTGGGGAAGATAAAGAAGTCTTGTATGGGATCAAATGACCACACATGACTTACATGGATCAGCTCTTCTGTCCCTGGGTTTCCTGTGCCCAGGCAGCTCATGGTTCCCTGCACCACCTTAGGATTGCTGCAGATTGAAATGATGAAATATCAAAAGGGTGTTGGGCAAAGCAAGACTAAAGGGAAGGCCCAGCAGAAGCAGTTTTCAGCTGCTGATGAGCTTGGAACGACATACAAGATTACATTTTTTTTCAAGGAAGGCTCAGCTCCAAAGACATTGCCAATTGTTTTTGTAGGGACAGACTAACAAGCTAGAGCATTGACAGGTACACACCTGCACAGTGCCACCAGACACTGCCTCTCACTCATCCATTTCTTTGCAAGGCACAGGCTCTCACCTGAACACCAGCTGCACAAGTCTAACTGTGCTGGAGGAGTAGTGCATTTCTTCATGGCATAACCTGAGCCTCAAGATTTTGGTGCATTAGCCCATGGAGTCTTGAAGAGGAGAAGCTGCTGTGCCAGTGAGAGCCACCCAGTCTTGTGTCAAGGACCATCCACTCAGCTTCCCCTTCAGCAAACTGCCAAGCTGAGGCAAGAGAACTCTACTGTGGGATACCAACATTGCTATTTTGTCCCATCCATGAGGCAAGATCCCGTATCACTACACCTAACTTGCACTTTCCTTGCACGGGTCCGGCTTCTGAAATATTTCTCTGCCTCAGCAATCGCTTTAAAGACAGCCCTGTTTCACTGGAAGTTGCTATAAAACAAAGCTTTGTGTTGATGTAGGATGACATCCTCAAGATGTAAATGATGTGAACCAATAGCCAGGCATAATTTCTATATTTTCTCAGAATGAAACATCTTCTCCCCTTTTCCTTGGCTCCTTGCCTCACATTCATCCTTCTTCAAATCAAATGCACAAATTCATCATTGACTGTTCTTCAGGGAATTAATGCTTTCACCAAAGCACTGCAGTGACAGGCATGCTGTGCAGAGATGTTCAAAGATTCCCCAAAATGGCACTGATGAGGATACTCTTAAAGGAGGGATGTGCCCTGTGCAGGGAAATATGCCAGATTGCAATTTGCTGCAGCACTAAAGGGCCACTAAAACCACAACTCTCACCTTTCTTCACATTATTTTTAGATTCTAACCAACCCAAGACGACAACTGCATGATTAACACTGAAGCATTTAATGACGCCACATTGCTGACAAATTTGTGTAGTGTCCTAAGGGTTTTTTCTTGTAATTAAAATGGGAGTCAAGAGCTGTTTGGGCAAGAGGTTCATATTTAAAAAAAAAAAATTAAAAATTTAAAACAAACAGCACAGACTATGAAGAATGACAGTCATTGCAAAACAAAGGTTTTGTGCAGCATGGTATAAATATGTTTCCAGTTTCAGAGTTGACAAAACAACAGAAATTTTGCAATCATATTTTTATTTTGATTTTCTAACCATCTCTGGAAAATTTTGAGCCATTCAAAGAGCTCACCAGTGGGAAACAATACAGGACAGATTCAGTCCCTTTGAGACAAACTTCCAATCTACAGAAGAAATACCTCTGTACACAGCATTTGTTGAATTAAGTGTGCATACTTGGTAAATCCAATCTAACTTTAATCCTCTAGCACAGAGTTTTTTTTTTTGTTATTTAGTGAAAAAGCCCCAAGAAGGTCTTGGGAAAAAAGCAAAACAAAACACTTTCTATTGGAATGCAGTGGTCATTAGGTTAGAGTCTTTAATGGGCTTTGTATGAGTGAAAGTCAACCGACTTCACTGTTGCTAAATCTGAAATGTGAATGAGAGATCTATAGAAATATGTGTTTCAGTACAATCAGTCGATTAAGCAATCTCATTGTTCAAACACTGCTAAATGCCTTGCAGTTATGAGATTTTAAACATCAATACAGTTTTTAAAAGTCAGTATATTACTTTCTCCTCTGGAAATTTATTGCAGTCTATCTAAACTGGAATTAGAGAACTCCTGCTGAGCAATAAATGCATTGAGATTGAATATCATGAGGAAGATCAAGGAGTTCAACCCAGCCACTGAGCCTAGTCATCATAAAGATTCCTTTGCTGGATGGGAAACCTCCAAACTCTTTGTTAGTGTGTCCAAATGAGGGCAGTGATGGATACCCAAAGTCAAGGTTACTGGGAGACAGAGCAGTTTCTCCTAGAAAGAGGAGATACAGGGATTCAAGTAAAATATCTCGAATTAGGAAGGTCTATGGGAAAACTATCTAGTCCAGCCTCTGGGTTCTCACTCAGTACTAGAAGGCTTCTACACATTAAATTAATTGCTAGTTCACTTAAAATTAATAAATATTTCCCTAGCACTTCAGTCAGCTTGCCAGAGGGTGCCACTGAATTAACAGACTGGGCTGAATTTTTAATAACTTCATGATCTATAAAGCATCAAATATAAGGTGTTGCAGGAACTAAGATATGCCCTCAAAGGCCCTCTTAGCTAGACTTTATTAGGAGATAGATTAGGAGAAAAACTTCAATGGATTCCTTTCTCTGTTACATTGATGTAAATAAAGGATGAATCAGTAAAGTGCAAAAACAATGCAAAATCTGAATCAGTCTCAGTGGTCTTTAAAACAGCACTGACAATTGTTAAATATAAAGCAACATTTTCCTTTATGATCCCTTTTCTTGCCTCGCTCTTATATTTACTGCATCATTTTTTTCAGCTTTGTTGCTGTAGTCTCAGCAATTTGTGAAGCGCAAATATAGGCAGCAGGTAAAGGAGTTGGGCAGAGGAGGCAGAAAAATTTTAGATGAAGGAGAATCTGCCATTTCCAACTAGGGAGGGTCAGAAGTGTCTGAGATGCAATTAGTAAATACTATGATTACTTCTGTGCCTTTTGTGTGTTTAGACAATTGTCTCTTGCTAATGGGAAGCACACAGAGAATTTTTAAATTGGAGAGGATGTCAAGATTTTAAAAGTTAGATTCATCTAGACAAGAAAAAGAAATCCAAACATTGCAGACTTCTATAGCAAAGAAAAATCTGACAGGAATTCCGCCCCCCCCAATCTATATCTACATTTAGAATAATTTCTTCAAAAAGAAAAGTTAAAATGTTGTAGTTAAAAGAAAACAATGCAGTATTAAGAAGATATACTCTCTCCCTTCTTCCGCCCTCTTCCCCTAAAACCCTCCTACCTCACATCCCTTTTCTTTGTATTCTTTGGGGAAATAAACATAATAAGATACATTAACTTGAAAGAAAGCTATTTCCCAAGACCAAATGGTCTGCCAATGTTTTCTTTAAGATAGTTTATTGTTACTGCAAGTGAAAGTGGAATACCTAGAACACCCACTGGCATGAAATAGGCTGATAGGTTGTTTGCTCCTAAGTGCAATACTCGAACATGCATTCTCACGCAGAGCTGCCCTGGAGAATAAGAGGGAGTCTATTAGGAAACAAAAAGAGCAAGTAAAATTGTTTGACTTGCAGCTTGCTACAAATCTTTTGAGGCAGTAGACAATATGGTAGCCAGTGTTTATTGTTAGTGGACTAGCATAGTACATCAATGAGCTTAGGCTGCCCACTGCAGATGGGTTGCACCACTCCTGCCCAGCAGTACCTCCACACTGATTGACAGCTACAGAGCAAATCTAAATCACTTTGCAAAATCTGTGATTGATGGGAACATCAAGCACTGCAACCTTTCAAAGGATAATCGAGCACATATGAAAAAACCCAGGATGCTTGGGTTTGGAACTTGTCTTTAAGGCTCCAGTGATGCTGTAAGTCTTTCAATGGACACTCCAGCATGCAGTGCCATTGGCAGCGCCAATGACTTCAGGTACAAAACTCTACACACCTGCAGCACACTGCAGGGTCAAAATCTTATGGTTGTCTTTCCACATGAAATCTGAACTCCCCACATAAGAAATACCAAGATTTCTACTAGATGTGAGAATGGCCTGATATATTTTTAGTAACAGTTCTGCAAAGGGAATGCTCAAATATATATGTCCAAGGTTTGAGTATTAGCTAACCTTTCACACTGAAAGCTAAGGACAGGGGAGAGTTGTATGGTATGTGTTTTACAAAAATTCATTTACATTACAGTGGCATATTTTCTGAGCACAGGAAGATAATCCTCGTTCTAGAGCATAAAGTCTAGAAAGACAAAGATAAATAACAGTCACAGAAAAGAGGCACAATAAACAAATAATCTTAATGGTAATCACCAGTAGCTCTTGTTAATTACAGTCTCTCTCCCTTTACCTTCCTCTTCTTTTACTTGTTAATTCACTTGATGCACTATACTCACTGTCTTTAACAGCTACTACAAATTACAATGCACTGTATTTATGTCCTTCTTCCCCCAGTATTCACCTCCCTTTCTCTGCACAATTCATCCATGAGATAAATCTCCAGGATGGGTAAGAGATTTAGCCTGATAAAAGTACCTGACTCTTCCAAGGTAGCTGGCTCCTTCATCTATCATGTAAATTTCTGGCAGGTTTCAAAACCTTTGCTCAGCTCCCATCTAATCTCATAAACCTCTGCATTGCTGCCAGTCTGAATTGCCAAATCCACCTAACCACTGATACCACCCAACAATCTGATAAACTGCTCAGGGTTTTGGCTCAGCTTTCACTAAGGGGTTCTCACAATGGTCAGAAGAATATTTTAAAATGTCTCACCTGTTAGCCTGGACAACAGAGCCAGAATAGGCTAGCAACATGAAGCAGAGCTCTACTGAACCTACAAGCAAGTATCTGGGCTACAGGGAAATTAGGTAGGGGTTTAGCCCTAAACAAGAGGTCCTATCCTGGTGTGGGATAGAAACTGGACCTGAGACCTTCCACATCCCACAGAAGAGCTCAAAACAAGATATTCTCTTTGAGTAAAACAGTTCCCCTAACTGCTCAATTACTTTGCATGAATAATGACAGGAGAGTGACTTGAGGATACCATGGACCTGGTGACTGTCCTAATCACTGGGCTCTGGAATCAACCTTTCTCTTGTTTAATGAATATTTAATAGTAACACTTCCTTTCCACATAGAGATGTCATGAGGAAAAATTATTTTAGCTTGATAGGTGCTCAGATACCAGACAAAGGAAACCATCTAAAGTATAATCAACTATCCAACAGAACCAGGGTATCAAAGACCAGGGAAAAAAAAGTCAGATTTTCATGGTGGTAGAGATGAATAGGATTGTATTTTCAGTTAGATGATGAAACAAGTCATGCCTTAAGTAAAAAAAGGATTGGGAGAAGAAACAAAAAAACTAAAATATTAAAATAAAGCAGAGTGGAATTTTCAGTAAGTAATTTGACAGGGATGAAAACTCTGGCGAACAAACAAACTCCTTTTTTATGCTTTCAAGCTCTACGCCATTAGATGAACTCTTCTTTGCCAGCTTGTGCAGCTGACAAGTGCCTTACTGCACTTGTGAGAGAATGTAAGGATTTTAAGAAAATGTCTAACTCTTCAGCTCAGCTCAGCAGGCTGAAAGTTCAGAGGGTAGGAAACCATTTACCATGTGAATAAACTGCAAAATGCCTTTGAAAATTACATTTTTAATTCCAGTTGACATTTCTGAGCCTCCTGCTGATGGTATCTCTCTAAAAGAAAAAAAAAAAGCAACAAAATTCGAGACCATGAAAACACTATAGGAGAAACTTTGCAGTTCACAAGTTACTACTCATAGAGGCATTGACTTCACATTGCTACTCACCAGTTGAGACAAATCTCAACACCTCTCACACATTAATCAAGTCGATCTCACATAAAAGCTCTGAAATAACAAAGCAGCAGTATCCCTGATTTCCTGAGATTTCAGTACCAAATTCTAATGCTCAGCTTTGCAGTTGCATTACTATATTATTCCACCACCTGTGATCCAAACCTCTGTCTTTCTGTGGTTCCTCCAGCATCAGGGATACGCTCCTCAGGGCTGAATACCTTCAATGGAATGGGAAGCTTCCTTGCTTCTCTCTTGGAGATACAGTCACAGGAAAAATCTAAGTATGCAGAGGGAAGAGAATCAAGGTAAAATGAGACAAGATCTTTGAAGCCCAGTCATTTCAGGCTAAGAGGACTGAAAGTCAGTCACTGCAGTCTGAACCTAAAGGATTGCAAAGAGAGCCAGCAGAGACACTGGGAAACTTTTAAAAAAAAGAAGGCCCACTGACTGTGTAATTCACCTGCCCTGGCCCTTGCTTTTCAGCTGCCAGACCAAGAGGAGACTGCAGAAAATCTGCCATGCCTGAACAACCCACAGAAGATCCTGGTCTTGAACACTCAAAACTTTTTCATTATTTCTCTTTGGCAAAGGTAGAAAATGATACTTTGGAACATTTTACCAGTTGCCATGACTTCGCTTACTCCACAAAGGAAAAGTCCTGAGCACTATGGAGTCTAGAGGAGTTTAAATAAATTTTGTCCTCATGTTTTCATTTCATTCTAACATCTACTCAATCTGGGGTGAAAGTGTGAGTGTGAGGACCATCTCTTGTACTGCTGTGACTACAAAATTGTGTAATAACATGCTGGTAAGCAAAACCCTGCTAGGCAGCACACCAAGTTCCTGAAACACAGCTGTCTGTGCTGAAGCACTGTTTAGAGCAGTGCCTGATACACATTTGACCTATGTTAACCAATATCTTCCTAAAAGACACCCAGTTGCACTGTGTGAGTAAAATGCAGGGAAGGACCTTTTTTACTTGTAGCTACCAGATTCCAAGGCATTTCTTTATGTGGAAGCAAAATTTCTGTTACAGTTGGGCTCACTAGTCCAGAACTTCCCAGAATCATTGAATTCACAAAAGACATAGCGATGAAGGCTACATGTACCATTGAATTCTTGCAGAGATGCCTCAAAACCAAAACATATGTCATGCTCACCTTGCTCTGGTCTGCTCAATTTAATGTAAGCTTTCTTTGCTTTTAATTATAAAAGTAACCTTCTAATACTTCTAATGCAAACCATTAAGAGAAGCCAGCATATTCACACCTACAGCACTTGATTTTGATTTTCATCAAACTAGAGTGCCAAAAAAACCCCAAACTGTTTTGACGTAGCTACAAGTTAATAGGAATGATTAAACAACATGAGCATGAACAGCATAGAGCCATATGAACTGGATCTGTTCCCAGATATTTGTACTAATATGATCCTAACCTCATCACCATCTATTTCCTCCAAATACAGATAATTAATTTATTTTGATGGAGTTAGAACTGACTGGCTGCTGAGAATATGATAGATCTGATCTGCTAAGAGCTCTGTCTAGTCCAGTCTTATATGCCTCCATCAACGAGCAGCATCAGTTTAATATGTGAGCATTTCCTGACAGCCATTGGTCAGATAAACTGTGCCTCCACAGTGAGCTCATACATGATCTTTAAGAGTCACTAAATGGTATCAAACATGTAATTTTAGAGCTTTTCCAGAAACCTACTTATTCTTCATTACAACATTTCAAGGTGTTAACTGTAGCCTTGTAAATGACCAGTCTTGAAAGCTTAAGTGCTAACAAATCACTTTTATGCTAGACAGATGAAAAGAAAAGCTAAGACAGAAATTCAAATTTAAAATCAGCATATTTTAAAATGACCTATAATTCAAACACCTCTGACAGTGTGCCTTTGGACTTTGCAGAAATATTTCTTTTCTTTTGTAGGAATTGTGGCAATTTCCTGGCCAAGTTAAGGTGCTAATTCAGGAAAGCATCACCATTCAAAAAGAATGCAAGCATATGCCTAACTTGAAGCATGCACTTGAGTCTCTTTGGCTTAATGATAGGATCTAAGCACATATTTACATTTAAGCACATGTCTGAGTGCTTTCCTCCATAGAGACAGATTTAAGCTTGTGCTTCAATGCCTTCACTGTCTAATTTTCCATGACAAAGCTAAAGGCAGATGTAAAATAGTGTGCTGGAATGGAATCTGCTTGCCAGGCTAAGTGCATATAGACAATCAACCTCTACAAAATTATATGCAAACATAAAGGTGCACAGCTCATTAGTCAGGTACTGAGGGGCAGAGAGACAATGAGCCTCTGAACTGTGATCCCAGCTCACAGAAATGACAAAGCTGGGTCTTTTAGCTGACTGAAGAAGTGATGGGAGAATACTGAACTTGTATCCACCTTAACTGAATCTGAGGTTAAAGCAAGAGAGGAAATAAAAGAAGGCACCTCTTTGGATTTGAGTCAAACTCAGAACAAGATGGGCATTATATGGGGACAGACAGGCTCAGGCTATCAGTGGCTGCTCTTGCTCTCATTTCTCTGGAAAAAGGCGCAAGGTTGTGGCAGCATGACAAAAAGGAGAGAGCGATGACTGGAAAGATCTCAACATTATTGTTTCCTGCTTCACTGGGACTTTGAAATGCCTCCAGTAATATGAAGTAGCATATTCCCACGGGATGGTGTTTTGGCAAAAAAAGGAACAGCAGCTGTTAGAGGATCTGGTAATTTTGAGATTTTTTTTCTCCTCCCACTCCCTCAGCGCCCCCATCCCCTCTGCACAAATACATAGTAAAGTCAAAATACCTAACCTCTAAAGTTATTCTCTGTTTATGAAATTGTTAGTGTGTTTTATCAAATTTTTAAAGATTTCTCCTTGACTGTTAACCACAATAAATGACTGAAGCTGGAATTGATTGTACTGAGAACTCAAGGTGACACAGATAGTGTAGACATCTTGTTGATGCGTCTCCAGAAGAATTGGGACTCAAAAATTTCTGCACTCTGACATGCAGACCCAGTCATGTGTATATATATATACTCCATTACCATACACTCCTATTACTTACTCGTTCAGCCTATATGAAAACTAAGAAAAAAAAAAGCAAACTCCCTACATTGACACAACTGAATTTCATCAGCTGAATAATGTGTAAAAGCAGCACATAAATTAATCCCAGGTACTTAAAATGAATAAGACAGAAAACTGCTGAGACAGGTCTAAACAGTCATTGCAGTTCAGCACACTGCTACTAGTATTTGTAAGGTTGCTGAAAAGATGCCTTAGACAAGTTTTAAAGTGCCTTTCATTACACATTCTGAAGGGAAGCAGTAGTAACATTTCTAGCTCCTCATAACTGACCCTCAACACTGAGAATAAGTGAAATGACTGTAGCTCATGTATATTGGCCATGGAAAAGACAACTACATCAGGACAGAATGGTTGTCCTTGATACACCTTTTCTGAATCCAGGACCCAAACACCAAGTTATTCAGAGTGAATTGACTTGTTATTGCTAATATTCTATCCTTTGTTTGCTACTGTTTATAATACTGTTTGTGATTTTTCAGTATTTTCATAGAATTTTTTCTATAAAGAATATTGAAGACGTAGTTTTCTAGTAGAGATGAAGGTATAGAAAGACAGAGGTTTGAAGGTATAGAAAGACCTCTTAAAGACATTTTCATGCCTTGCTCAGTTTTCTGAGTGAATCTTGTATGTGTTCAAACTAGAAAGATGTCTCTCCAGAGAACACACTACAGTAATCCTAAGGCTCAACTCATTACGGTTGGCTGGCTTGGAAAAAATTTGGGGATAGTACAAGAAAAATGCAGCACAGTATAAAAAAAAAAAAAGAGCATGCATACTTAGTAACCTCAACTGAACAATTAATTATATACTCATAATTTTTCTCATAATGTCATTATATAGTTTGCAGCATATTCTACTAGTACTAGAAAATATTTGCTTCTGAAAATAGATATTTTTTCATGAATCATAGCTGAGCTGCAGGCCAAAATCAGTATTTTAGATGAAACAAAAAAAAAAGTCATAAATACAGAAAATGCCATGAAACCAATGTGCTAAAGCTAAAATACATAAACTCCATTTAATATATATATTGCATTTCCTTTAAAAACTGTCATCTTTCATATCCATCAACAAAACAGACTGAGATGCAATATGTAGCAATAACTGGACAGTCTTGTCTCTGTGCATCACTCAGCCATTTCATAGCTAAGCAAAAATAAGATAAGATTATTTTGAAGGATAAACAGATCATTAAAATGAGCTAGTGATGACTGTTCATCTCAAAACAACATTTTTGTACTTAATTTGGTGTTCTAAGAGTATCTGGAATTAATTTGAAGGAGCGGAGTAGCATATGAAAGATAGCAATGCAATAATTTTGTGACTTCACTAAAAGAGACTGCACTGAAGAGGGTTTCTCAATAACAAGTTATAGAAGACATTCAAAATTCTAGACATGCAGTAATTCAAAATGAGTTATTAATGAAATTTAATTACTGGGCTTGACTGAGATCCATTCATTTTTATGTACATTGTACCCACATTCTTATATATTACCATGTTAATGCTAAACTGGGGAGAAGAAAAATATAATAAGTAAATCAGATGTT
Source organism: Fringilla coelebs (assembly GCF_963513975.1). Taxonomy (NCBI): domain Eukaryota; kingdom Metazoa; phylum Chordata; class Aves; order Passeriformes; family Fringillidae; genus Fringilla; species Fringilla coelebs. The sequence continues at coordinate 81,945,241 of NC_140028.1, forward strand.
AGACAGGACTCTTGAATAAACTAGCTAATAGGAAAACATCAAGGACATGATCACACATTTAACAGGATCTGTTGCCAAGGCTCAATGTCCTGTTCTGTGTAAGCAATGGGCATCTTCTACTACCATGCACTGACAGGTGAGAATCATCCCTGATACCAGAAGCATCCAAGTTATAGAACCAAAAGTATCTGCAAAAGTAGTGTGCACACATGTTTAGGTTTTTGGGGCATGAACTACCATCCAAGGGTTAGGAATAATGACATATGCACAATGCTATGGATTAAAAAATAATTATTCCAAACCCACCATGCTATGTCTTTACCTCCTGGTGTACCTCTGGCCACTTTTGGACTACCACGCTGTTTGCAGTCACTTCTGCACACTGGGGTCTGAAGGGATCATCCCAGGAGAGTGGAAAATATTCAGACAATTTTAACAGCAGTGAAAGTGCAATTCCCCCCCCACATAATTATTTCAGACAAAAATTTCAGCTACAGCTCTTAGGAAAATTTCTTTCTCATATAAAGAGGGAGACTAAGATAACTGAGTACCTGTCTAAGTTGATTATCTAAGTAACTCAAAACTAGTTAATATAAATCCACCCCTCTCCTGTTTGTGCATCACAAAGTTTTTATGATGAGCCTGTTCCATAGTCAGGTGGTAATTTAAAGTAAGACAGCATTATGTGTTGTTCTTGGGTCTTTGCAGAGCAAGATGTACAGCTTTCTTTGTTTGATCTTTCCATTTATGCTGCTTCCTCAGGAGACTCAGCCTCCTCAGTACACCACGTGTACACTGTGCAAGTGGGGGACAGACTTATTAGCTCTGTCTGGAAGAACTGGGGGTGCAGAAGTGTGGCACAGCACTGAAGGAAACACCTGCTGAAATGAAGGCATATCGCTCAGGACAGGCTGCTACTGCACTGGGTGGTACCAGACATTGAGACCAGAACCACATTAGCATCACCATGACATGGGAACATGTGGGTTTCTATCAGCATTAGTTTTAAAACCTAGACCACTCTCTTATGCACAGGTAATACCAGACCCTGCTCTCCTAAAACCCAGCTGACAGTCTGCTGCATGTGAGTGGACACAGACGTGACTCAGGCATCCATCACTTATAAACTTCCAGGCTTGCTCTCCAAGGCTGAAAGTCAAGTGTCAAAAACTTCAGAAATCACTAACTGGAGCAAAACATTTTGTGTAGGTGAATTTCAAATTTTTCTACCGAACAACTGTGATCTTAGAGCCTAGTTTAATATATCACTGCAAAGCAACTCATGTAATTTTCATTTTTGACTGCTCCAGTACGTGAGTTCTGCATCAGCTTTTGGCACTGAAAGTGGGTTTGGATGACAAAGTAATGTCTGCAGTGAAACATGTTTCCCTTCCAGTGTGTCATTTTTTTATGTGAATAAATCCTTTGCTATCAGATGCTGAAGTGCTCAGTGTTTAAGGTAGCATTGCTGTAAGCAAGAGTGAATGGAAGCATATGGAGATCAATTGAGTTATTCATAAGGTGCCACCACAACAAACTAAGCAGGCCACCTGCTGTTTCACTGCCTCAAGAGGCTTTTCTCTACAACTCATTCTAAAATAATTTGGTGGCAAGGCTAGCACTGAAGTCAGGTTATAAACTGGAAATTCAGCAAAAGGCTCACCAGGGTTGTGCAGGCAGGGGTGTTTACTTACACGGATTCCCCTGTATCTTTATTTTGCATATATGTTGCCTGCACAATTCAGCAACATTGCATTGCTGCTTTATAGAAATACAGCATTCAAAAATAAAATAATTCAGCAATTAGGGCTCCTGCAGCAAATTTATCTATCACTTTGCAAATCCTGCAAATTTTACAATAAATGTTAGAAAATAAAGTTAACAGAGAACTGAGCATATCTAACAAGGAAAGCAGTAACAGGGTGTTTTCCATTGCATAGGACAGGTTTCCTTTAGCATTTTCACCTAAGCTCCATACTTCATGTATTATCATCCTCTGCCTTCTGTGGGCTAACTTCATCCTCTGCTTGCTTTTGGCCTGCTCAGTTGATGTAAGACATTTGCCATTACTTGAGTCTCTTTGTGGCTGGGCTAAGGATCCCGAGCAGAGAATAATTTAGGTTGGAAAACACTTCTATTAAAGTCCAACCATTAACTCAGCACTACCAGGTCCATGTAAACCATGTACCTAAGTACCAAATCTATCCGTGCTTTAAATACCTCCAGGGATGGTGATTCAACCATTTCCCTGAGCAGCCTGTTCAGTGCTTGAGAACAGTGAATCTGACAGACTTTTGCTTTTCCTCACTCCCCCTCTACCATGCTAGCTTTCTCACTCTCAAACAACAGGTCTGAACATCCTCTCACAGGCTTCCAGATCCATCACCTCAAATGGACACATATAGTTGGAAAATTCTGCTCTATCATATGCACCAGTCTCTCAAAACTTAGCAGAGGCTTGCAGACAAACTTAGGTCATGGTTTACCTTCAGACACAGTTCACTAAGATGCCAAGGTATTCACCAGTTTTAGGCTTTTGTTTGAGTGCATTGTTTAATGGAGCCCCTGGTCCTTCATTGTGAACTTAAGACCTGAGCATAAAAGACATGTCAGCAGCTCTAGGGTGACCTGCTGTGTTTTTAACCACCCCAATGAAGTCAGCCTCTTCTCTGCTTCCTCAGCTACTCTTTATCCCCACCGACCCTGACACCCTCATGGCACACACATGCTCCACACACATCTCCTACCTCTTGACTGATTCCTTGTCTCTCACTTCCCACCTCTCCCTCCAAGAATCAGCTCCTCATTCTTTTTTATTCTCTCCAGTTTCTCTGCTGCTTAGGAACTTGTAAAAGAGGGGGAAAATGAAGTGGATTAAGTGTATGTGAGAGCAGTTATCTCTGCTTTCAAGCCATGCCAACACTGCAGTCCTGTCCCGCTCAGCATGGACAGCCTAGAGAGAAACAGGCTTTTGGAGGGGGGGAAATTAGCTGCTAAATTCTATCAAATCCGCAGGAAGCACACAAACTGCAGGCTTCAAAAGAGTTCAAACAGAGCAATGGTGTGACTGAACTCCTAACTAGTGTACTGTAAGGGCATTTTTCATCTTAATTGTTACCAACCTATAGGATAACACTGCTGTGTTCGCAGCTGTACTGTACAGGCTGCCCGAATCATCCAAATCCCACCCCCAAACCCTCCCTTATTTATTCTGGAGTGTGTTGTTTTGTTCAGGGTGGTTATCACTGTCCAAGGAAATGTTTTATTTTCTGCTGTGTGTTGTATTTTTCAGCTCTTTAGCCAGACTATTACACTCTCATGCTGGGCTGTCAAAACAACTCAATCTATGCTGACTAGCTAGAGAGAAACATATAGTTTCCATCCAGTGCCTCCAGAGTAGCAGTTCAAATAGGGAAGCATCAGGGACTGTGATCTGAATATCAGAGGATAACCACAATTAGAAGCTTTAAAAAAGACTTCTATGGGTAATAAATTATTCATAGCTTCAAACTATCTTAGATAATTAAAATTGCCTGCTTTCAGCAGATATGCCATCTACTACAATGCTCCCCCCTTCTCACAGATCTGATTGACACTATCTCTTTCAGATAGCTGTATCCACTCTGTGTTTATACGTTTGACAGGTGCACTGTGCATACCCTGTGCTGTATTATTCACTTGTGCATGTCTGTGCGTGCATGCACGTAAAAACTCTTACAAGAGAAGTCTGCTGTTGTGCTAGCAGGCTGACAGCAAGTAAGCTAAAATACAACAGGTTAGGCTTAGCCTAATATGCCATAGAAACAGCATATCACGTAGATAAAGGCCCAGAGAGGCCAGGGTGCAGAGAATAAATAGCAAATGCTGTGAGGGGAAGAAAGGCAAGTGAAATCCTCTGTTCCATGAAGGAGCTGACACCAAACACGGTACAGTACCTATTGACAGTAACAGGAAGCTGGATCTCTTCATTGAGGTGATGTCAGCTTGCAGTGAGATTTAGCTCGATTTTCTCTGAGGTCTGTTGAAATATAAATATGGTGGTTTTGGTTTTTGCCCCCCCTCTCTGCACACCACACACAGAAGACATATTCTTTGGAAATGACTCTGTGCCAAGGGTGACAATACTGTTGCTCCTTAGCAATTTAAGACATCATTTATTAACCCATGAAAATGGAATGAGAGAATATATTTCTCCAAATCATGGTCCTGAAGAAGAAGAAATCATGGTCCTGACTTGAAGAAAATTTTAAAAATTAGGAGGACTTTTCAATACTAAGAGAAGTACAGAAATTTGGGTTTGGAAGACTGAAACTTTCCTACAGTTTAGAAACAACAAAATATTTTAATATCATTCTGTAGTATGCAACCTTCCAAATTCATACTACTTCCATTCTTAGGCATCTATAAAAAGAGTGTCTCCACAATAAAATTAAACTACTGCATATAACCTTGTGAAAGTACTGGTTAAAATGTGTAGGTTATGAGGTGCTTGCAGACAGAAATAAATCATAATTAAATTACATGCTTACATGGACTAAAATGACCATTTACATCACATATGCTGTTCTTCCTATCTATCTCAAGCAGCTTGTGAAGAGTGGTTGTTTTTCATTTATGTATTTTTTTTTTAATTGAAGTGAACCTCTTTCATTTGTGACTCATTAACTTACCCTGGTTTCTAATACAATACAATATGTGATAGCTCTAAAAATAGTAATTTCTTCCCCTTTGACATCTTCTACCAGTTTAAGCAGGGTGTCAAATGAAAAAATCAAAAAAGGCAAAATAGAGCATGATTTTAAAAAACTAGGATGCATTCAGTGTCTATAAACTTCCTCTTCCTTAATTCTGAACCCTTTTAAAAATTTTTTTCACAAAGAAGAAGTGGCCATTACTCTTAAGGTTATGAGTAGGCTCTACTTATTTCTATTTTTTTTTTCACTTCTGCCCTCTCTAAGTGAATGGAAAAAAAATGTTAATTAAGGAGAGCAAGGGGCATTGAACTACTTTCCAACATAATGGAAAGAAAACCCAAACTAAATAAAGAAGTATTATTGTCTTGATAAAAATCAGTTACATGAAAAAATTAGTAGAGGGAATCAGGGTAGTTGGATTTAACTTAGGTAGCCACAGGCACAACCTATCAAATGTATGAAAGCCTATAGCAGCCAGGGACCAGGAAATAAATAACAAAATGCTATCCTGAGAGAAAGAGACAAGTTATTTTCCTTGTAGTTGAATACAGGACTGGAGAACTGAATTTGAATATCAGACTGCGTATTGCCTACCTGCTTAATGTCAAGGATATGTGTTATCCATCATAACCAGAAATCCTCTTTTCATAAAAGATTAAAAACAAAAGTCCCCATGCAAGTACGATAGCACATCTGAAATTCATTGTCACTGTGTGCACTTTAAGTGGGTCCTCTAAGTTCTTTAATGTGGGAAATTAAAAGCAGTGGGAAGAGCATCCTTTGGAAAAAAATGAAAGATTACACCAAGAAGAACCTGGAGATGCCACAAGATGAGCGTTGCTGTTCTGCTAATCTGAACTGGTTTTGTGACAACACTGAGTTTCCGAAATACCCCAAGATGATCTAATTTGTACTTCTGTAAGTTAAGGTCATGTTTGGTCTCTATTCCAAGAGGTGCTTACACACAACTTTCAATGGACTCAAATCATGAGCCAGATCATTAAGTTATAAGACTAATCCTTTCTTGCTATTAATACAGAACTCATCTTGGAGATTTCTGCATGGCTATATGGTTGCCTGAATTTGCTTAGACCTCAGCCATTCAAATTTGGAATGTAATGCAAGCAATTCAACAAGCCGTATCTGAAGCTTATGGCACAAGAAAGTGTTCATCTTTTATTGTATTATTTTGAAACACTTCACCATATAACACTGTATATGCATTATCTGCAAATTAAAGTCCATTATTTGCATGTTGAAAAAATGGAGGGACAACAAACATTTCACAGGTCTTAAAATAAAAATAATTTACCTGGATGCATTCAGCCTGCTTCAATACCATTTTCTGCTCTGAGCAAGGAAAATTATATAAAATAGGCTGAAATACACTCTAAAGCCATCCTTACCCCACCATCCTATGCCAAGGCAAAATCAGTTAGAAACGTTTTCTTTGACACCAAACATTTTTCTTATCTGCTCTTAAAGACTATCAGTGAAGATTTACCCTCTATCCAGATTTTTTCCCCATTCCTAACTATCCTAACCATTACAAGCTTTGACTGATACATAATTTTATTTTCCCTTGATGTAAAAAAAATATCTTATTGGGCACATTGGGCACGGGGAACAGTTTATTCCCTTTCTGTTTATAGCAACCTTTTTTCATGTCTTGTGTCATATAAGCATGTGCTTTCCATCCCAGTCTTTCCTTCTTTTGACTGAACTACTCCCACAGGTTCTGACCTTGATCACACAACATGCCCTTCATTTTCTGGAGTCTCTCACACTGGACCATTTCTCTTTGCCAGTGCAGTATCTAAAACTGAACACCATATGTTAGTGTGAGATACTTTCTCTGATGTGGCAATATTCTAGCACAGGTGACTCTATAATCTATTTCAGCTCTCTGTGTGCCCCCCTACCTCCCCACAATTCATTATCTTTCCACTCCTTAACAGTAGATTACAGATAAAAAGTGGTGCAATGACATAATATGATGTTCCATCAGTGCAGCAGATATAAGCAACAGGAAATGTTAAAAACACATCTTCTGAGTTTCTTTCCCAATACAGTCAAGCTTCTAAAACAGGTTGAAGGGGCAACAGGCCGGGTTAAGAGACAGAACACAATTTCTTGTTGCAAGCAAAATGAGACAATGCAGAAGAATGACAGCAAGAGTGCTTTTCCAAGTGCTGCAGTTGTGTGCGCACGGATGGACTTGCTCTTCTCAAAGAGCTTTTTGATGCAGTTGTGTGTGAGGTCCGGTAACTTTGGTGTAACCAGAGGGATCAGACACACAGACAAAAATGGCAAATACTGAGAGCAAACCATGGACAAGGGAAGGCACACAGGAGTCTCTCTGACTGGGGAGCAGAGGAATGGTGGGGAGCCTGCCATTCAGCAAATAAAATGGGTCATTTCCCAGAAATCAAAGAAGGCAACAGCCAGAAAGACAGAGATTTTTTAAAGCAGGAGAGTCTAGAAGGCACTTTCCAAAATTCCCTGGACAACTCTAGTTTAGTGCAGGCGCTAAGGAAAGGCCGCTGCTCTCCCCAAGGCAAGGCTCTAACCCTGTAGCAATCCCTTTTCAGCAGCCAAAAAGCTCTGCAGACCTCACACCCCCTGCAGGTGTGTAAGTGCCACTGAAAAATGGCTACATCAGAGGCTCAGTTAAAAAGAGGATGAAATGAGCTTTCCTACAGTGCCATAAAGATTTAGCAAAGATAAGAGCTAGTAGGAACCAATACTAAGAACCAGCTTCTAGCCTGCTTGATTCCTTGCGCCGTTTCGACTGAGTTCGATGGAGCCAGGCATAGCTCAGTTCAGAGGAGAATTTGGCCCTCAATGCCTCCCTTGAACTTTTTGTTCCAGCCTTCAGGACTCCCACCTGGCTGTGTCTGCAGAGCCAGAAGAGAAAATCTATCCCAAAAGAAAAGAAGAAACTAAATAAAGTAGAATCCAATACAAAAAAAGATAAAATAAACAAGTATTACATATTTTAGATAATCCTTTTGTTAGACTTGGTAAAAAACAGAGGGAAAAATCACTGTAATTTCCACATGTTGAGGAAGCCTGTTGGGCTGGTCTTTGGATCTGTGGGCAGCACACTCTCTTCTTTGCAAACTATTGGCCTTTCTTTTTTCCAACCTTTTGAAAAAGTAAAGAAGAGACAATTCTGGTGAAATTTGTGGAAGACAAGCAAATACATTCCAGAGACGTTGTCTATAAACCAGGAAAGGTTTGTGGAATGCATGGCTCAAAAAACCCCACCATCCACATTGTCTCACTCTTCCATTGAAACCAGTAGCCTGAGAACTTGTTTAGACTGGAGTGAGCTGGGCAGCTCAAATGAAGATACATTTGTAAGGACATTTTCACAAGGTACTAAATGGAATAAGTAATACACAAGGTGCCTTGGAAACTACTTTCTGTTGCAGGAATATTAAAAACAACTGTTTTCCTCTGACATCCTGCTGAGCAATGTTACCATGAGAACACCTCTAACCAAGGAGTTTCACAGATTAGAAGTGGGTTTTGGAAACATTGTGAGCACCTAAAACCTATATCCTCAGCCCAAGAAAATCCTGGGCATTCAGCAATTCTCTAACCAGAGTTAAGGGTTGTTGAGACATTCCCCACGTCTCCCAAGAACAACACCTTAGCGTCAGAAAGAAAAAAATGCTCTTGGATACACAAGGCGAATTTTATCTGCAGAAAGCCCAAACTGGACCGTATGAAAAAAGATTCATAAAAAGGAACTCTGATAGCTGCAGGTCTCAGGCACAAATTCTGGCAAGGAGAAAAACCTGACCAGAATGACTGCTTGTGCAAAACTGTAAGCAGAATATCACAAGCTGAGTTGAAGCCCTTTTGAAACTGTGGCAACCTGTTTTAGTCATCTCTCTTTCTCAGATGGGGAATATGTTGCTAATTATGTACTGGACAGCACAGCATCCTAGTGAGTAGTAAACTCAGTTTTCTGACAGCTGTTTCTGTACTTTTATGAGATCTTGATTGTTTAGAAGATACTGTGCTGTCTCAGATGGTTATATTAAAACCTTTTCTATGAGAACAAAATCTGAAAAAGAGGAATGAGTTGGGCATTTGGGTTCTTCTCCTCTAACAGATTTCTGAAAGCACTGGCTCTTTCAAATAAACAACCCAAACAGTTATCTTTTCTCAAAAAGGCATATGGTCTCACAGAGCAAAGATTTACTCTGTCCTTTCTTGATGGGGGTCATGTTTGCAAAGTGCTTTTGCATTATGTTTAAGGGTAGATTGCAAAGCAAACAGAGCAATTATCCTATCAGCTGGGAGGCAATACCAGATGAGGACACAACGCAGGGAGTAGAGATAATAATCATGAGGATTTTGGCAAGTGTAACCACACAAATGCTGCTTGAAAAACTGAGCAACTTTACATATCCTAAGAATATTTTTTAAGGGAGAGAGAGAAAAGAGGCAACAGTTGTACCCAAACTTAGGATAGACAGAACTATTTGTAAGGAATCTGCCCATGAAGAAAAATGAGGCATGCAAGGAGGAAGAATGTATGTTTGGGAGATTAAGATAAAAAGATTTTTCAAAATCTAAAACTGAAGAAAGTTGTCAGGCTCTTCACTTCCTTAAATTGTTATTCTTTTTCCTGTAAGAGCATGTAACACTACCACAACTCCACCGTAACTTGAAAGTAACACAAATAAGAATGAAAACTCTCGAAGCAGTATCTGACCTTAAAGAGTTCATTAAAGCCCAAGTAATTTTTTTATCTGAAGCTGAATACATCCATGAATTCCCTCTCTACAGGTTTTGAAACCCATCACTACATCAAAAATACTCCAATGTCAAAAGCCAATTACCTGTCCTATAATCTTGCTTGGTTAGATTCAAAGGTTAAACTGAGGGTTAGGCACATTCTGTATGCATTTTACTCAATTCTTTAATTATCGAGTGAACTGTACTTCTTGATTTGAGTTTTACACATTGTAAACCATGCATTTGCTAGAGAATTTTGCCTCAGAATCATATACATTTTCTCTTAGAAAATTCAGCTAAAATGATTCTTTGGGGTTTAAAGCCATTTATACTTCAACCTCACAATTTATAAATCCAAGACCTGGAATAGTCACTGCTTAGTGATTAATAATATTAAGCTAATGATAATGGCTTTTAACTCATAGCCAGCACATAAATTAAGTAGTTTCAGGGCTGGTAATTTTTTATTTGTTTCTTTCTTTCTTTTGGTCAAACTTCATCTCTATCCCTTAGCTTTCCAGAGTTATGTTAGCTTATGAAAATTCAGGGGATTATTCAGAAAGTTTTTCTCATCATTAGCAACAAGAAGTTAGCAATTAAAGTCAAAATACACCTTATAATATTCAGGGAACAGGAAGAGTATAAAAATAACAAAATTAAAAAGAGAAAAAATTACCATTGAAAATACACTTGGGCATAAAAAACAGAATAAAAGCCAATGAAACACTGCCAGCACAACATGGCACAAAAAGCAGAAAATGCAAGGCATATAAAAATCTCTTTAATCTCTTTATCTGCAACAAGGTCTGATTTACAGTGAAGCTCCAGTTTAACAAATGGCACAAAATTAGCCCTTGACTGTACAGTATGTTGACCAGGAATTCTGCTGCTTTCTTACCTGATAGACAACAACTATAAAAATAACATGTATCTGATAGTGCTGGAGAAGTTGTTGGAGTGTAGACCACTAAACACTTGAATTAATAAAGATGATGACAAGGCAAGTATTTCCAATTATCAGGATCTCCATGAGTCAAATACAGGGATTAAATTCTAAGATAAACGTAGTCACTTTTCTTATCCATTTCTCAACTCTGCTCCCTAAAATCAGATCCCTACATGTACTTGGCTTGGTATAAAGCAAGGAGTAGAATATGCCTTTGAAATTGGTGGAGTGGCTGCCTTCAGAATGCTGGCCAGGCCCCTGAAGGTCCTTTTCAAATCTTAGAATGGGGTGTGACTAACACTCTTGAAATCTCAGGACTGTAGCTTTCTAATCATACTACTGAGAGCTGCCAATGCCACACCAGACTGGGGTGCCACAAAAAGCCTGCTGAAAAAATTTTTGGAAGTATTTTTGGAGACAGACTTTGTGTGCTATCTTGGACAATGTGGATATTCATTCTGCTTAGGTGTTAAAGCCAGGGAAACTGGGACCCCAGTTTTGGAGGTCAAAGGAGCCCCATGAACCTATTTCAGCCCCTACCATGAGAAGCCATCTCCTAATTTCAAGCCATTTCAATACTAGTGAAACAGCTGCAATAGCAGCAAGGAGGTGGAGTGAGCGCCTTCTTTAATGTCACTTTGCCTTCATCTCTCATGTAGATAATAGGAATCAGAGTGTTTTTCTACCTTACTAAGACTGGTGAAAATGGAAGCACTTTAGATGAAAATGAAATCAAATATTCCTTTTTTAGGGAGAAGATAAAGACCTTGAATAGTTAGTATTTTTAAATAAAAATATATAATTTGAAAACTTAATTATTTTGGTAGTGAAAAATGCTTATTATAAAATTCTAATTAAAAGAAAACAATTTTCATTATCTTTCGTAGTTATAACATATTTATGAGAAAGTCAGCAGTAGCAACGGGTTATGCACTTTAAAGCAATTAAATTTCCTACTTGTCTGATTTTGTTAGACTAATCAATTATACCAGGAATTTAATAAAGTGGACATTTAAAGGAATTTAATCTATTCTCTCTAGAACAAACAAGATTAACAAGATACGGTTCCAATTTGAGAAAAATATTTAAGAGATAAGCTAAATTAGAAAGTGAAAAACCTTTTGTGATTCCCAAACAGTCACACAAAGAAAGGAAATAATTTTTAAAAAATAATAAAAAAAAACCACCAAAAACCACAAACAAACAAAAAAAACACCCCAAAGGTTAACAGGCAATATAAGAGTAATTTCTTTCCTCATAAAATAATTAACCTTTGGAAAAGGCTTCCTGTCAACACAGAGGTTTTTACTGTGCCATTTAAGAAACTAGGCACATTCCTGAAAAATGAACAATAGGGAACTTAAATAAGTCTTTGAAAAGAAAGCATCTTGGACATAGTCATTTCCTGTGAAAGGGGTTCTTTGCGGTTTAGAAATCAAAAAATTCTCTCCATCTCTTGACTGGAAAAACAAACTCAACAGGTATTTCATAAGTAGGGGAAAAGATGAAGTAATTTATTTTTAGTCTCTTCTTTATGCATCCTTTTGTGGTTGGTCTAATTCCAGGACTACAGATTTTCACTAGATGGATTTGCTCATTAACTATATGCAGGTCTGAACACCAAAGTTAAATGGCTGAAATATTTCTACCATCACTGGTTCCCTTCATATGAATTGCTCTATAAAAGTACTATTTTGTACAGAATATTTGTATACTCTTGTTATTATAATTCTCATTTTAAATGAAATAATGAGAGAAACTCCTACTTTCAAAGCACATTACAAATATCAATACCTCATTCTTACTGAAAATAAATAGGATTAAGGTGCCTAACTCCCTTGGACTCCTCTGACACTTCTGGAAGCAATCTCCTATGGTGAATAATTACCAGGGTACAAAATTAAAAAAAAAAAAAAGAGAAAAAAAAAAAAGAAGATAAAGTAAGCTTTCAATAAATCTATATATCTGGGGAATGTTTTAAATGCCATAAAGGACATTTATTTTATGTGAAGAAAAAAATCATGCAGAAAAGCCGTATTGAAATAGCAGTAAAACACCACTCATTGGTAAAGCATTTAATTTCTGGACAGATGGAAGAGCTGAAAGCATTCGCCATCTATCTATATGTACATTCACTTGCTCTTTATAGCTGAATTCCATGCTGTGTATAGGTTAGAGTGATTTCTCCAGGGTGAAATTGTCATTCCCCATCTCACCATATTTTGATAATGACTGGAATGAGTTTGATATATTGAAACACTCTTGCCTTGATTGTGTTTTTCATTCATTACTAAAGCTGAGAATATTGAAGTTGCAAATAGTGTACAATATCTTATTTGAAAAAAATAAGTGGTTCCAGGCCAGAAACAAAAGACTGGCACCTGACACTGTAATAAACCAATACAGTACCCTATGCTGAAATAATCATTCTTCAGACCTGGTGCAGAAAAAAAAAAGAAATCCATTACATTCACATTTTATAATTATATTTGGAAGATGCCCCAGGACACAACAACCAAGCAGTGAACTATTCATCTTACTTATAAAAGCCAGTGTGTTATAGTGGAAGCTATGATACTCAAAAAAGGCTGATAAAATGACAAAATATGCACTCCAGGATTTGAACAAAATGGCTGTAACCCAGCAAGGAAGAACCCATTTCCTATGAAACAGCAGAAAGATTCATGACACACCTCTCCACATCCACCTCTCTCCTGCAGCTCTGCTTCAACAGAAAGTGCAAGAAAAGCACTTCTTTTCCTGGCAAGGCAAGGGCTTTCACATGGCTTTATGCAAACAACAATTTGGAGTATAATGATAGTTTTCCCTTTTTAAAGGTATTCTGTTTACTGTAAAGATGAGACTTCTGCAAACCCAAGAGTGGTAGCTGGATATACAGTATTCATCATTCAACCCTGAGTGCACAGTGAGGATTGTAAAATTCAGGTGTGCTGATGTCTGTGAAGTTCTGTCACTTAACTGAAGATTTTTAAATAAGCACAGTATACAAAAAAAAATATTAATTTCTCATATGTCTGTATTTTGAGGCATGAAGGGCCAGGAAAGATATATTAAGGAACAGCAAGAGTCCCCTTAGTTGGGGCTTCAATGTGGATTTCCATTAGAAGATAAAATTTGGCTTCTATTCCCAGTTCTAAATTCCAGATTCACAAATCATGTTGCCCTCAAGATTTGTAGCCCAGGTCACAAGCTGAGGTAGGATTTTTCCACCAAATTTGCAGTAAATCAGAGAAGTTCATGAATTATGAATCTATGAAATAGAGATGTTCACTATAGTTCAAAAAGTCTCAACTTTTTTTTGTCACTTCATAGCCAAAAGAAGTAAATAATAATAACTGCTCAGTGAAAAAGGAGACAGATAAGATTTCATTTAGCAGACTTTTGTGGTTGAAGTCTGTGGCATAGCACAAAAATTGTGTGATAGCCATCACATCAGACACATTATTAACATTTATACAGAAATGCTGATATAAGTTATTCATCCCGTGGAAGAGATGTGCAGCAGATATTCGTTCTTTGAATCTGGTTTCATTCGGGCAAGCATAAGTAGTCATCAATTTTATGTGTCCACAGAAAGCAGCCACATGAACACACACATGCACCCCCATCCTAGGGCCTTTCTGTACCTGGAAAACTGTGATTCCATTGGAATCAATGGAGGTGGAGGAAAGGCAAGTATTTAACTACCATCCTAAGCCCTAAATACCAAAGGGTGAGTTAATACTCATATCTGCAAGCCCCCACAGGTGAATCTAATAATGTATTACTTTTAATGATTAACATATCAAAAATAAATTGTATGAAGCATAAATATACCAGTGGGGAGATTTTTTTATTTATTTATAATCTATTGGAGAATAATCCTGCAAAGGTTTCCCATTGGTTGTTGTAAAGTAATGATCAGGCAAAAGAATTTGCAGGATTTCACATTTAAAGCACACTTGCAGCAAGATTTTAGTTAAGGCAGGCAGTATTTTTGTGAGGATTAAATTTATTTACTTTTAGGATATGACAACAACATGATGACAATAATAAGAGTAATCAGGACAGGCATAAAAATGTGCCTGATACCACATCAGATTTGTTTACGCCCCCTCCAGAGATACAGCCAGGGCTGTATTACCCAGGGCTGAGCACACAGAACAACAGCCCAAACTCCTCATTTTACAAACCATCCGCTTTCATTCTCCTAAATGCTCTACCTCCAGTTTTTGGCAGGAAAGAGACAGCTGGTTAAAAAGCAATGAAGAAAAGCCAGGCGGGACAGAACTGCCATAGCTTCAGCCTGGTGCAAGCCGAGGAAGAGGAAAGGTCAGCCCCACAGAATTCCCTGCCCAGCAGACGAGCTTCCCGGCTTCCCCGCTGCTATTCAGCGACAGTCCTGGTGTATGGCTGGCGAACGGGCTCCCGGCCAGCGCCCACAGAGGTGCCCAGTAATGTGCTTTTGTGCATTCTCTCAGCCAAAGACTATTTCTGTGCCAAACAGGAGATGGACCAACCACTGTGTCAGGAACAACAAATACCCTGTTCCTTATCCAGCCTCCCTTCTCTTCCTAAATACTAAATTCCTAAAGTTCAAACCAGAGGCCTTTGCATTTTCACACACATGCCAGAGTGGACAAGTGCATCTTTTCTAGAGCTGGTTGAAAGAGTGTGCAAAATGTTTTTTAAAAAACACAGCCTTTTTCCAAAACAGACACATTTTGTAATGGATTAAATATTGTTTTGAAATTTTCCAGTTTTCACTGAGCTCTTATTTCTCATTCTTCACTTTTTAATTTCTGCCCAGTGATGTAATGGAAAATATCCCTTCTATCGCACTCTAATCTCTAATCTTTATACAGGGAGGCTTCTTCCCTCCTCCCTTCATTCTGGAAGCACTGACTATGTTTAAAGTCCATTCCTGATGTACAAGATATGAAAACATCAGAGATGTCTTTCTAGTCTTTATTCAGGAGTGAACTATCTGCTGTGTTAGAAAGCTTCTAAATTTTAGACCAGGAAAAAATAGTAGATTACTTTTAAACTGCTTCAATAGAAAAATGAAGGGCACATTAAGGAATAAACAGCTTCTTTGACATCACAGTGATATATGAAAAGCAGGTAAAATTCAGCCTAGTTTATTTTTCCTTCTGAGACATGTAGGTGGCTGAAACCAGCTTTTCTAAAGATGACTGAGAAATTTACTTGAAAGCGTATAACCAATAAAGCAGTCCTTTATTAACAAAAACCAGGAAAGCAACAAAAGAATTTTTACAGTTTCTTCAATGCTTGCACATAATCCCTAACTGTGACTTTTGCTCCCAAGGCTTTTTGCAGCATTTTCTTGTACAACCAGCCTGGAGCTTGGAAAGGAGCTAGTACAATAGCATTAAGCCTCAACATGGTGTGCACTAATAACTGACTGCTGCATACTTTGGATTTGTTGCATTAGGTAAGAGGATGAAAGCAGAGCGCCTTCTCTTTTGCCCACCCAAGAAGCATGCAGACAGCTTAATAGTACACATCCTTAGAAGTCTAATTACTGCCACAGTGGAATTATTTTCTACTTAAAAAAAAAAAAAAAAGCTGTGGATTTTATTCTTTTACGCTCTTTTAAAAAACATTCTTGTATGTCTTTTCATTTTCCCCAGAGTGCCTTTCCACTCTATAAAGTGGGTATCAGCAAAGAGATGTCAAGAAAATAAGAACGGACCAACTATACATACCTCCTTCTGTGCTATTCCAAATACACATTTGCTAATTAACTTGCTTAATATTTCCTAAAATTCTTATTCTCTTTTCTTACTTTCATGGAGGCAGTAGCCTTTCTAACAACAGCTACTGGCCTCAGCAATAAGTTTTAACTCATTTTCCTGTGTGAAGATAGACCAAACTTTTATTACTAAGGTACTTCTGTTACTAAACAAAAAATCCCCAAACCCAAAATCCCCACAAAACCCTAGAAGTAGCTGAAAAATCAGAACCTGCTGCTGAAATAGCAAGAGTACTCTAAAATGTTGCCATTTTTCCTATCCTACTAAAAGCTCTGCCCTGTCTTGGGCCTCCATTTAGTTTTCTACCCCATTAATGTCCTCATCCCTCTGAAATTTTTTTGTGTTTGGAGCTGTGTAAGGGAATACTGCGGACTAAGAGAGGGCAGGAGAAGCAGCAGCCCTGCAGGTATTTTCCTGATGAATCCTTTTAAACCTAATGCCGCTGGCTTCTGAAGAAGGGACTCATTGGCATATGTGGTCCTAATGTTTTCAGTATTCTCTTCAAAAACACCAGGCAATGGGCATGGGAATTTCTCAGCCTGTTAGTGAGCAGTGGGATGTCAGGGTATGGTGCTGGGAGTGGGAGTTTAGTTCATGGTCCTGCAAGGAAGGCCCAGACAATTGGTCCAACTGAAGCTTTAAAAAGCCAATATTCGTACCTAGGCAATAATGGTAACTATTTCTAATAGCTCTTTAGGGAGCATATGACAGTCAAATCCTACTAGCACTGCAGACAGACAAGGAAAATAAACCCAAAACCAAACAGCTGTGAGGGTTTTACATTGCCACAAGACCCACCTGCAGAGCTATGTGCAAATGCTTTCCTAGTGTGCTGTGCCAGCCTGCTTACTGACTTGTGCAGGTTAAGCTCAGGTTTTAGGAATTTGCCAGATTTGGATCTCAGTTTAGACAGACCACACTCCAGCTTGTTTTTCCAGCCTTTTACAGTAACATGAGCCGCAGCTCCTCAGCTCTGGCAACAGATTACCACACCTATAATTCTTTTCATTAGCTCTACCTGATCTGCCCAATGACAGCCTTGTCAAGAGATTTCTGACAGCTCCAACATCCAGATGATTTCTGAATCAAACAGGGGAAGAAATATAATTGCTTTTACCTTAGTAGGTAGAAGCAATCTTTCTTTGCCTACTGTGGAAGAAGGTTAAAAAACACAGGAGAGAAATAAAAAAAAAAACCCTACAAAACCTTTAAAAACCACACAAAAAACAATGACCACCCCCAAAACAAATAAACAAATATACACCCAAATAAAGAAGAATTGCAGAAGAGAGGAGGTTATTGACACATAAGGATCAGGGAAAGAAAAACCAAAAAGCTCTCCCCCCTCTTTCCCCCCACTCCTCTGTGCATTTTTCAAACACCTAAAATTTGCAAAAACCAATATTTTCTTACTTTACATAGGATCATGCCTGTGTATATTCCCTGTATTACATGATGCATGGGCATGGCAAGGAAGTAAATTGTCATCCTTCCTTTGGGGTCTTTGTTTTTTCCTCCTCCTTAAATAAAGCCCCAGCAATAGGAAAAATGATTCAATAGAGGGAAATACTCAGAAAATATCAGAATGGGAAGAAAGCAGGGTTAACTATCCTTTCACATTCCTATTAGCCTTTCCACCTGTGTGAGGATATACCACCTTGGCAAGAATTTTACAGATTTACTCTGAAGAATTTATGCCTTTAGTCAAAGTTAAATTAGTAGCAAGGCTAGATCTCAGCCTCACAACAAAAGCTATTTCTTCCATGCTTCTTGTGCTGCAAATTCACACACCTACACTGCTCCCCCCAGAAAACAAACAAAGAAGCAAAAATCCCAGTCTTTTGATAAATCTTTACATATGCCACTCTTATAAATGGATGCATATATTTTAAGAGGAATTTAAATGTATTTGAAACAAGGCAGAAATGGAAGGGGGAAAATAAGCTTCTCACTTCAAAAAACCTTCAATAAGCTCATGTACACTGCTGTGGTATGCACTTTGCCAGTTACATTTCTGAAGGTTTTGAAAAATGTGACTGGGAGTTTTTAACAGTGCAGTGTTTGCAGTTAATCATCAGCAACTTAAAAAGACATTGACATCTGTTGTCTAGAGAGAAAAAGAAAAATGTAGGGGGGAGAGTAGGCAGGGGGGGTTGAAAATTAAATCAGTTTGAATCCTCCTTAGTGTTACAGAGTCAATAGCAGAAAATTTGCTCTCAGAAAAATGTGGGGTTGTGACCCTCTGTGTTTCAAGACATCCTAATTTAGCTTGATCCTTCATGATCTCTGCTCCTCCTACTTGTACCCTAGAGGCAGGTTTTCTCCTACTGAGAAAGAGATTAAGGGGAAAAGTGCTGAAAGAAGGAGGTAGAGAAAGAAAATAAGACAGGAATAAACTAGAACTGAAGTCCTAAAATCTATGAGATTATTAAAATTCAATCACTCTGCAGCAAAACTTCTTTTTATGCAGACACCAACGACATCTTTGAACTGATGTTGAAAGGTAACATGAAAACTTTTTATTTGTGTTTGAGACCATTTTCTGAGGACACCAGAGAGAGCTGGTTTTGACATATACAAGTAGTGCTCACGCACTATATAATGAGTATACATCTTCCAAGACACTTCATCTCAGTTTGGACCACACGAGTGAATCAACTTCCCAATTAAGTGGTAAACTGTGCGGGCTATGAGACAGCTGATGAATGGTAGCTCCCTAGCAATTAGCGAAGAAAAACAATGCAAATATAGAAGACACTAAAAAATATTAATCAGCTGTTAATACAGCTCCAAACCCATTAACTATAGCTGTGTTGCTTATCCAAGTGGGGTATTCATGGTCACAAGTAGCTGACTTTCCAAGCAGAATGCACCATTATGTGGCTGAGCAGGAGCCCGCAGAGCAAATAGAGCAAGGAGGGAGGTGGAAGAGAGGGAGGTGAGCGCAAACTCAACTCTGCTTTCTCTTCCCAGTCACTGACTGCTCAGGGCAGCTCTCAAATCACATCTCCTTTGCAGTCCATGGGAACTGAGGGAAAACAGAAGTCCACTGGAATTTCAAGGGCCTCTTCAAGGCTGGGCTGGAGATGAGGTCCCACTCTTCACTCCCAAAAGCATACCAACAAATGAGGATTTCCATGCAGAGCACCCAGCTTCTCATCTGTCTGTGCCTGGGCCCCATGCCTGGTTCAGCGTATGTTCCTGCCTCTGTCCTTCCAGTTCTATCCCAAAGAAAAGATCCAGGTGGACTAGACAGCTCATGTCCCACTTTACCACTGTGGCATGATGCACACAACCCACAAAGGCAGCGGGTCTCAGGACTCCAGCAGGTTTTATCTCCCAGCAGGTTTGGGCTGCACATACAGCACTGACCTCCCCAGCACATTACCAGAGGAAATAAGAGAGGCTGGAGTAACACACCTGAGTCCAGGTTTCTAAGATCTGATCATAATGCATTTGTGGTAGAAACCCCACAAATTCAGCAGTTGTCTTGCTATAGATGCTTTGGGTCTTTGCTTCGTGTTCATAAAAAGCATCATCGATTGCATTGAAGTTATTTGACACATGACAATATTCACCTCAGAAAGTATTCCAGAACTGGGCACTTCAACTTGTGAGCAAACACTGATAACAATGTGTGTGGGGATCATCTTCACAAGTTAATTGCATGCTAGATTGATAGAGATAAATTATAAAATAGGATGTCCTTGATTGACAGCTTTGCTATCTAGTCAGAGGAAAAAATCAAAAGAGGGCAGTTTGGATCAAAGATTAAATTATTCCTATTCATAGATTCCTAGATTTTAACATCAGAGAACCAAAAAAAAAAAAGAAAAAGAAAAAAAAAAAGAAACCACACAGATTTATCTAGACTAACCTCCCATAAAATGGGTGAAAAAAAAATTTGTATTCCACCCATAACTGCTGCATAACCATAAGTGTAGTTTTAGAAAGACATCCCATTTCAATTAATATCATTCAAGACAGGAAAAATCTGGTTCCTGCTTAAGTAATTTCAGTATTAAAAACATGCTCTTGAATTCAAGTCTGAATTTAACCAGGCAAGCCTCCTGCCATTAAAAGCTGATCTGCTTTAATCAAGAACCCTTGATGCACATTGAAGTGAAAAGACAAGAGAAAAAAAAATCCCCCTTTTCCCATAGAAATGCAAAAATCATCCTATACCACCAATAGAGCTTTAGATAAAATATTCTAATTTGGTGAACTGTGTTCAATTCCAGTAATAACTTTTCAGTTTGACAAGCAAACAAAGTAGCATTGGGAATATGAATTCTATATCAGCTGGAAATAAGTTTTATTGTATCTCTATAAAGATAAAAACGTCTCCTGAATCTGTGGAGTCTAAGAAATCTAAGAGGTCCTTTCCAGCAGAGTTAAGTAAAAAATTGTTGTCTGCAACACATTGTAGTAAGTGTCAGCTCTTGCTATCACATGGCATATGGTGATCTTCCATTTTTTGAAAAAGAAATGACTTAAAGCTATTAGATATCACTTTTTCACATCTGATGTAAAGAACTGATTTGAAAATTTAAAAATAAAACAACACATTTTTCCTGAACATTTTGAAATGAGATTTCTCATTTGTTCTTGGCCAAAACAGTTTGGCAAACTTACAATTCATTTCAGTCAGCCTATCAGCAAGACAATATATCATTTGAAAGGTTCACTCATCTGCAATGGCACTTAATCATAGTAGGCACATAATTTACAGTTACTGTACATTTTTATTTTCATACAAAGAGTTTAAAACTGATTCTTATCTTACATCTTCAGCAGACACTGATATTTTTCATAAATATTCATCCTGCATGCTCATAAATATTTGATTAATATTAATTGTTTGTTTGTTTGTTTTAAACATAGGTTTTCCTTCAGTTGTCATGACTAGACAGGAAGGTATACAAGAAGGTGTTTGCATGAGAAAAAAAAAGAAGAAAAAAAGCTTTCAAAGTGGCAGAAGTAAAATGAGTGTCTAAGACAACACATTACTTCCTAGATTTTTGTTAGAACAAGCACCTCTCTCCTTGTGACGCCATTTTTGGGAATGATGCATATTTGCCCTGTATTGTTCTGCCCTTGGAAAACCCACTGGAAACTTAAGGATTTCTTGTCACAGCTACATCACATCCAGTGAGCTCAGGATGTCACAGACACTTAGGTGATACTTAATTTTATTGGTCTAAGGAAACTGGGAGTAAGAGTAGGCTTCTTTTACCATCAGAAGGAGAGTAGGACAGGGGAGAGGATAGGATATCTGGGTTAAAGGATAAAAAAATAAGGCTTACTGCCCCTGCAATTAGTGAACCACTTGATTTCTTAGTGTTGCCATTCATTTGCAAAACTAAAAGCTATCCTTTGACGAGTCCTGAGTGTGAGGAGGAACAGGGGAAGAGATGGCAGGTCACTGAACAGAGTAAAAAGGCAGCCAGTTGACTGAGCTGTCCAGCTGCATGCCTTGAGTTAGTGACTCAAGACATCCAACAGCCTAAAGGTGGTTGTTTTCCTTTCCCTGTGGGCTGAAATACCACCAGCCCAGGAAAAGATGAAAAGTACATGAAATTCACCCTTTTGCAGACTAGGGTGGTGCTCTCTAGCATCCTTTATCATGTCAGGGGACCAAACCGCTTTCCAGTTGCATTTCTGTTCAGATAGCAGGAATTTATGGACATTCAGGAACACACTGGGAAACTGGAGACAAGTGTCAGTTATCTGTGGATGTAGATGGACACAGCCTGTGCTCAGATGGGCTACAGGTTCCCAGACAATTACAGTGGCCATCTCTGGGCATTAATAACACCCAGAAGCAGTACCTGATGCAGAAAGCCCTGTGGTGGGACTGTCAGAAAGCCACCAGCTCTGCTTACTGCCAGCTGTGGCTAGAACAAAAGCTGGGCCCATAAAGCCCACCAAAGTCTTAGACTGGCCATGCCACTCTTTTTCATCTCATGTTCCCCCCGCTCTGCCATCGGAGTAAGCTCACTGCGCAAAGCACTGCCCAAGTAAATGGGCATAAAAGTTCTGCAAGGATCAGATTGGAATGAAAACACATAGGAGCTCCAGGCTGGCCTCATGAAAAGCCCCTCAAGTATCATCACATTATGTTCCCTATTGCTCATATTCCATGCATTTTTTTCTAATGCGTGAGTTTTCCCAGCCCTCCATTGCCTAAAATAATGGTGTTGTCAAGATCACTGACAGCTATGTTAGCATAAAAATAATATGGGATGCAGGTCCTTTGTGTTTCTGGACTTGAGCTGGCTATTAACCATTGCCAATTAAGAAGAAACTTTTTCTTGTGGCGAAATTATCATTTAGTTGTCTACTGTGAGGCTTCGTACACTTTCTTTTCAATATCTGGTACCAGACATTCTTCTGAAATTCAGTAAGGATATTGTTATAGAATTTTTAGAAGTAATCCATTATCTTTCCATGGAAAAATTTAAGGTTTTTTAATCTGTTAATTTGTTTGCTTTTAATCAAGTCAGAGAACAAATCTGTATCTCTGTTCCATGTGTGTCTTCTACATTCATTCACACAATATACCTATTATGTAAGATTTAGGAATTACTGGCTATGGACTAAACATGAATTTCCAATTCATTTTTGTTACCAAAAATAAGTTAAGTTTTAGAGGACTGAAGCTACACCACAACCTCTGAGAGTTCAATTCAGGCCATATTTCTTCTATACCTTTGGTTACTACAGTTGCACTTGGAATATTTAGAGCACTTTGGGTCTCTCAAACTGAATATCTGCATTGCAAAGACAGGAAAAGCTCAGCTAAGATGATGCCTGTGAGGAGAATATTAACAATTTTGTTTCGTTTTAAAGCAGACGTTAGAAAAAGTAGTTGCCATGAGAACTCTTCTGTTTCATACAAAGAAAATTGTATTAGGATTGTAAAGTTAAACACTTAGAAGCTAGAAAATGGAAAAAGTAAGCTCACCTTTTCAACCTTCATTATTTTCTTCCCTGAAAATATCTTTAATTATATGAGAATATGTGTTTTTTTTCCCAAGAAAGCCCGGTGAAAGGTGTTCTCTGTGTATGCAACTATTCAATCTGTTTTTATCCCAACCATTTATGCTTCCAATACATTTTACAAGCACAAGGTTGAATACACAATATTTTAGTTCCAGTGAAAGGCTTCCTAGATGTCTGCACTGTTGTATTTAACAAAAAAAAAAAAAAAAAAAAAAAACAAAGAAAACAAAGCAAACAAACAAAAAAACACAAAAAAAAAAGTTATTCACAGTTTTCATATTTTTTATCCTGGCACTCAATTTTAAAAGGAGTTCAGTGACATTCAGGTAAAATTCCTCACTAATACCTCAATATTCCAGACCACCTGAACGTTTACAACAGTTGGAAAGAAAAAATATCATTGCATTGCAAAGGGTTTTGTGCTAGGAGGTTACATATGCAATGTTCATAACCTTTCCAAGGAATCAGTATATTTACTTCTAAAACTGCTGCAGACTAACAAACAATTTTTCATTCGCAGCCCAATTGATCGTCTTCATCGCAAGCTCATGTAAAGTAAATGTTGGTTTATCCTTATATTCATTCCCCTAATGTCTTCTGAATTATCAGTGGAGATAAGGCAGAATGATATCAACGATCTGCATAACAATAAAAAAGCAAATATTTTGCTCACATCTAACAGATGAAACATGAGTCATATTGCCTGGAGTGGCATGAGTGGAAAATGCGATTAAAAACATAAAAGTGAAAGGGAAAGAGAACAGCAAGAGTAGATTCTGGTTTACAGCTATTAAAGTTCATGAATATTACTAGAGTTACTGCACTTCAGAAAGTCTGGGTTGTGCCTCTGAGATTCCAAAGCCCTCAAACAGCAGTAAACTCAATATTGGATATAAAGACATATGCATAATATTCCCACCTCAAACTGAACAAGCAAGAGAAAAATTTCATAATACCTGAGAGAAATTGTATTTAAAAACTTGGTACTTACCTACTTCAACAAAAAAAAAAAAAAAAAAGTTTTGGGTTTGTGTTTGTTTAGGGTTTTCTTTTCACTTTTGCAAATAGCAAAACAAGCTAAGGGTTCCCAAAATTATGATATATCTGTTTTTTAGATAGGAGTAAGTTCAGCCTTGAGTGGACCAATGGTTTGATGCATAACAAGAGACCAATCTTTCTGGGGAACATAGATACATGTTTGAATTTCCAAATGCACAGAAAAACTCACATTGGTTCAATTTATGTACTCGTCTAATTGCAGGTATCATCAAGGCTAGCTGATTCCCTTCTGCCAATATTCACATTTTACCTAGAAATATACTGCATATATCTCCGCCCTTTCCATTTCTTTCAGCAAATGAATCTCCCAAAATCTCTTATTTGCCATTTCTGCTCAGGAAAAGAGGACAAAACCGTCTTGCTATCTCCTGCTGGTGAAGAGCCAGCAACAGCTCATTAACATCTGTCTTGGTTTAAAGCAGAGTCCAGGCTGCAGGAATGTTTTCAAGTAAACCACCAGCACGATGACCCCCAGATGACCACGGAGACAGAAAGAAGTGCTGGACGGCGCAGTGTATACAAAGCAAGATGTTTTGCTTAGATATCCTAATAGGAGACAAGAGTTCCTCACAGACAGCTTGAAAATTGCCTTCTGTATCACAAATATTACCTTCCTCTGAAAGGAAAATACATCAGTTTTATGCAGCTGGAAAAGCAGTTAAGTAAACCAAGGAATCTAGTAAAAAATATTTGGTTTAGGTCCTCCTTTTTTACTCCTTCCTTCCTCTCCATTACTAAAGCTTTTTTTTTTTTTTTTTTTTTTTTTGCCATAGTCCAAAATAATATGTGTTTGTCAAATGGTCATTAAATGCAATTAAGCAATTCTAATCTTACAAAAATTCATTATTGTTACTGATCTGATGACTCTGCTAAAATTACTGTAACGCTCTGTGGTTTGCTCTGAAAACATATTATTGATTGGATGCTTATTTTGCCATTTAGGTACAAAACCCCACCACAGTCAATATCCCAGTCTCAGTGAGGTCAGTTTGTAGACTCATTGTCTTGTCAAGGAGGAGAAATATGAGTTAAATGCAGTCCTCTGTGCTGTGGGTCACTTAAACAACAGTATGGAACTACAACTGGAGAAACTCTAGTTCTTCCCTAAAATAGAGTAAAAATATGTTGTCTCTGGCCAGTGTTTTTGACCTTGGGAAGGCATAGCTGCAGCCATAACATTCCTATAAAAGACAAAATAGCATTTTGTTCATTTATTGCAAGATCTAATTATGAGCAAGGAAAAAACAGGACTTCAGGAAGAAAAACCCATGCCTGAGTACTCTGATAGGACTCACTGCTCCACCATGATGTGAGCTGCGAGTGAGTTGCAGCAATCTAAGAGCATACTGCCTGTCAGCTGGGCAGTGGTGACTCTCCATGGGTAGGTTTTCAGCCTGCTCCAAGTCTGAGATTAAATTTGGTTGTTTACATGGCTGCAAAAGCTGATTTGTGGATACCTTGTCTACTTGCCATATCCTAGCTGCTAGCACAAACAATTTGGCTTGCTCTGTACCTTGTCTGCAAAGTAAAACTGTTTTGATGAAATGTAGATGGTTTTTTTAAACCAAATATCTTTTACTCTTTTAATACCACAAGGTTACATATGTGGCTATAGCAAACTGCAGGTGCTTTGTTGCTATGAAGAGTTATTTACTTTCATAAAGAAGATCTATTCTGCTTTTATAAAAGACAACAGCAGTTGCACCAAACAAAGAGCCATTACCTGTAAAATATATTACTCTATGTGAATGCTTCTCAAATTTTGCTTATTAAAAAAATAACAAACCTGGGAAAAAAAATCATTCTCCCCTTCTCATTAAGTATCATAAATATAGGAGGGGGGATATTGTAAAGTGCCCCCCACCCTTGCTGTTTTCAGGCAGAGTAAGTCAGAAACTATTATTTGGTTAGTATAATTTTTCATCCTCTATTGAACAACTTACATGACCTTTAGTGTAGGTTTTAAAGCTCAGTTGCCTATTCATTAGGTTGACAAACTTGTCAAAACCCTACAGAACTATGTCAATTATGTCAAAAATGCTTACAGGTGCCACAATATGTGTCCAGCACTCAGCTGACTCCTGTCAGCCGTGTCTGAAATGACAAGAAACCCTTCTGGGGACAAAAGGAAGCAGAGGGAAAGGAGACAATCCCACTCATTCTATTGACACAGGTCATTCACACTAGTGAGGATAGTTGCAATTCCTTCTTTTACTGGAATCTGCAGCATTGTTCTTTAATGAAATGAGTAATTAGCTGCCTCTCAACAAAGAACCTCAGGATGGTGATCGACAGCCATTTGAACATGAGCCAGCAGTGTGCCCAGGTGGCCAAGAAGTGCCCTGTATCAACAATGGTGTGACTGTATCAGCAATGGTGTGATTGTACCAGCAATGGTGTGCCCTGTATCAGCAATGGAGTGACTGCATCAGCAATGGTGTGACCTGTAACAGCAATGGTGTGACTGTATCAGCAATGGTGTGACTGTATCAGCAATTGTGATGGTGTGCCCTGTATCAGCAATGGTGTGACTGTATCAGCAATGGTGTGACTGTATCAGCAATGGTGTGACCTGTATCAGCAATGGTGTGACTGTATCAGCAATGGTGTGATTGTATCAGCAATGGTGTGACCTGTATCAGCAATGGTGTGACTGTATCAGCAATGGTGTGACTGTATCAGCAATGGGGTGACCTCCATCAGCAATGGGGTGACCTCCATCAGCAATGGTGTGACTGTACCAGCAATGGTGTGACTGTATCAGTGATGGTGTGACTGTATCAGCAATGGTGTGACTGTATCAGCAATTGTGTGACCTGTATCAGCAATGGTGTGACTGTATCAGCAATGGTGTGACTGTATCAGCAATGGTGTGACTGTATCAGCAATGGTGTGCCCTGTATCAGCAATGGTGTGACTGTATCAGCAATGGTGTGACTGTATCAGCAATTGTGTGACCTGTATCAGCAATTGTGTGACCTGTATCAGCAATGGTGTGACTGTATCAGCAATGGTGTGACTGTATCAGCATCAGCAATGGTATGACCTGTATCAGCAATGGTGTGACTGTATCAGCAATGGTGTGACTGTATCAGCAATGGTGTGACTGTATGAGCAATGGTGTGGTCAGCAGAACCAGGGCAGCGATCATCGCCTGTACTGGGCACTGGTGAGACCACACCTCAGATCCTGGGTGGAGTTTTGGGGTCCTCACTACAGGTAGGAGACATTGAGATGCTGGAGCATGTCCAAAGAAGGGCAACAGACCTGGTGAAAGGTCTGGAGCAAAAGCCTGATGAGGAGAGGTTGGGGGAGCTGAAGGTGTTTAGCCTGGAGAAAAGGAGGCTCAGGGGAGACCTTATTGCCTTCTGCCATAACCTGAAAGGAGATTGTAGTGAGGTGAGGGTCAGTCTCAAGTAGGGCCAGGAGTGCTTCAGATTGGAAATTAGGAAAAAATTATCCACTGAAAGGGTGGTCAAGCATTGAAGCAAGCTGCCAGGCACATAGTGGTCATACCACCACTACCCCTGGAAATGTTCAGAATGTGTGTGAATATGGCACTCAGGGACAAGGTTTAGTGAGGAACATGACAGTGCTTGATTAAGTTGAACTTACTTATCTAAGAATTATTTTCCATTCTTCACAATTCTATGTTAAGAAACTAATATTCAGGATTTTTTACTGTAGCTTTCTAAGCAATTAAAAAAAAAACCCAACAAGCCAACCAACCAAAACAAATCTCTGTGGCTAAGATAAAAATTGATTAAAAGTACTAATATACTCAGAAATTTTCTTAAAAACTCTTTTCCCGCTTTGTAGCCAGAAAAATTCTGCAGTGAAGTTCCTGAAAATCATCAAATGCACGTATATTGCTGTGCAGATAGGAATCTACAAACTGTAAAATTTCCCTCTGCTCTCATTCATTTGCTGATTAGTTATTTCTCTCCATTTAAAACACCCATAAAGAATGCAGGGAAATGAACAGTATCTCAAGGAGAAAGAGCAGATGCAAATAAAGCAGTTTATATTGGACAGTAGGTAGCAGTGGTAATTCTCCTTGCCTATTTAGACTGCCCTGAACTACAACCTAACTAAACATTCCTGTTTTCTTTCTCCATAAAACCTTTCCAGTAAATGACAGAGCGTGCTTTACAGGCCAATCTGGTGACAGCAGAGAGTTTATAATGTCACTGGCAGAAGCAAGTGACTAGATGAATTGCCCTAGAAATTTTAGATTAAATAAAAACCCAGAAGCTGCTATATTAACCTTTTTTCTTTTTTTTTTCTCCTATAACCTTTTCTCCAGAAGGTGGCTTGTTCCTCTCTGTCTCATTCGGCTCACTAGAACACCTAGCAGGGATGAGGGCTCCACTGGGTTTGATATACAATGAATTCGATACACAACAGTGAGCAGCAAAGTATATCCAGAGACTTAAGACTTAAAAACTAATTATATAGCAGGGACGAGCAGAGATAGGGAGCACAGCAGGAAAGATGCAGTTTGCCAAAGTTTTCTTGGCATGCTGTTCCTTTCCATTTTTTACAAAAGCAAAAAAAAAAAAAAAAAAAGAAAAAAAAATCAGCATACTGTTAGCATTTTTCTCCCACAGGTCTCAAGCAGCTTCACAGACATCATTTCTATTCCCAGCTTTTATATGTTGGGAAAAGAAAGTATGTGACTTGTCTGAGGAGTCACTGCGACATGATGGCAGACTCGGGAGCATTGCATATTGCAACAAGTATCCTTCACATTGCTTTCCCTTTGCTGTGCTTTGTGGCTTGGGTTTTTTCTCATAAATTAGAAACTGTTGCTTTCACCTCTCTCACTCAATTGTTGCCTTTACTTTGAGCTGCAGACCAAAGGACAGCAGATCCTATACCCAGTTCTACTGCATAAAGGGGCTCTAAACTTTAAGCACACAAAAGACACTCCTTCCGCACAGCCGTGCTATAAACATACATGTGCCTGGCTGTACCACTCTCCTTTTGAGAAAAGGAGCTGGCTTATGTCTAAATTTCCTCACGAGGGCCAAATACTACTGTCACAACAAGTGTACAGATCAGACTAGTAGTTTTTCATGGAAAGGATAAGAAAACTGTGTCCGGAAAACCTGGCAACAATACACGCTTCTGGATCCCACAGGCAGCTAGTTTAACATCATATCTAAGTAGGAGGGCAAGCGCTCTGTAAAATACTTCCCATCCACCTCAGGGTAGGACTTTGAATAGAAAAATAAAAGCCAACTGGATTCAGAGGGAGATGTCTTAAAGCTCTGTTTTTTTGAGAAAATGGATTGGCTCTATATATTTGCAAAGGGAAGCTTAAGAACGGGTCTTAATCTAGTCTCTCCTCAATTTTTTAAATATTTGTAGCAGAGTTTTGATTAATTTATATCTATGTAGTGAAACAATGAGTGCTGAAGCAGGGGTATACACGGTGCCCTGAGGGTTTGCCCTCTGATCATGCAAAGTCATACAAAGGCAGGAACCAAGCCACCCTTTCCAAGAACCAGAGCTGGGCATTAGCAGAAGCACAAACATCTGCAACATCACTGTGTGCACAGCAAATGACAAATGCTGACAGTTCAATGAATGGCATCGAGAGCAAGGAGCTAAATGATGCAGTCAGCAGCTGAAGGGTAGTCATGACAGTCATTAAAAATGAAAAATTACTACCTTAATACATTGTATCTTCACAAGCAAGTACTTGCCTTTGTCCCTGGTGAGATTTAAAAAATCTACTGAAACAAACATCTAAGAGTGGAAGCCACACAACACTAAGGAGTGATACCCTGAGAGGTTCAATCATAACTGAGCAGTGATGCATGCCCAAATGAGAGATTAAAAACCAGACTGAGACTTTTTTTACTAGAAAGCCTTCCATCTCATTTTTACAATGCTATTTTTGTACTAGAAAGAAAGAAAAAATATTACTTGGAGCTGCCCAACTCTAAATTTTGATTTTCAGTCACAATGTGGTTTGTATGGAGGATCACTCCATTCCTGCAGCAATCCCACAACACCCAGCACTTCAAATATTTTATAGCAACGGCTTGGAGTAAAGCAGCAATGAGTTCCAAACCTTCCTGCTGATTCTTCTTCATGTGTATACATCTTTCAGCTGAGTAGTCAAGTCTCCCAGATGTGTTGGTGTGGGTCTTGTTCAATCCTTCTACTGGTAGTTTTCTACTTTGCCTAAAAAAGTTATATAAACATTAGGTCAGTGATATACAGCACCATAGATTACAGTTATGGCCTCTGTAGAGCAGTATTAAAGTTCCAGTCCTTGCTTTGAGCAAGTTTAAAGGTTTATGTGAAACACAACAGCTAAGAAAAAGACTGGGCGAGCTGTAGTTCAATGCACTCCTGGGGTTGGTGACTGGAGCAATTTGCTCTGCTCCAGATATTTTTGGGATACGGTTTCATGATGTAAGGAACATGCAGATTATAGATGAACAGTAGCAGCTGGTGAAATAAAGGAAAGCAGACCCATGTGTGTTCCGTATTATCAAGTCTTCTGACCACTCAGAAGCAAATCTCTTTGTTACTGGGAAATCATACTGATGGAAAATTTTAGACAGATAGTTTAAAAGTAAAATTTTTCATGTCTCCAAGTATTTCAACGAACAAACAAGAATTCAGAGAATTTAAACCTATGAATTTTGGCTCTACTGATACGTACATTTTGGAGGATACGTGGTGCCAAAGTCCTTTTATGTATCTAACCTTATTCCTTCTATAGTGCTATTGATTTACCTAGACCTACCCCTGAGTAAAAGTACTACTCTGGGTAAGATTATTATAATTTGACCTTTAAAGACAATTTCAGAACATCCTAGTTAATTTAATTTTATAAGTGACATTAACGTCTATCACATATTACAGACGCTCTTAGAAAATATTAAAATGAACAGTAGATGTGTAAAAAGAGGCAACAGAGCACCTAATGCACCTTAAAATATAACTACCTCGCAAAAATGTCTTCAGTCATATTAACATACATAAAAGATAAAAACAGTGCTACGAAGTCCTTTTCTTCTAATGTATATGCTCCCCAAGATGCCGTGAGGGAAGTCTCGGGAGCAGATACTCTGAAGGTTCTTGGCAGTCTTTTTAGACCAGTCAAACAAATGTTCCAGAAACCAGTGCCTTCCTGTGTCTGTCTCTAGGGAAAAGTCCAGATCTGAACAAAAAGTCAGCAGAAGCCTCCTTTTCTGTTAGTCTTAGTAAAGCCCAATCAAAACACAAAATATTTTGTCCTTTACAAATGAGACTACTAAAATGAATTAATGAATTTCACCTATAGTATGAGGTCCAGTTAATAAGCCTTTTTGAAACTCACATGAAGAAAGCAAGGAACCAGGGTTGCAGGTAATCAAAGCCTTAGGCAATCAAGGTTTTGACAAAGTAATATAAAAATTCCAAATATCAGAAACAACAGGCAGCATTTTCAATATAATAGAGCCATTCCTAAGCAGATCTTTTTAAATGTAATATTTTCATTTGCAGTTTTCTAAGTTCATTTTTTCTCTGATAGGATCTATGTTAGACTCTTGATTTCAGAGTTTCATTATTAAAACCTGTATATATTTACTGCTAAACGTTTGCCTTTTGAGTTAGAAGTTTTCCATGTTTTACCACATTTGCAAATGTGAATATGGATACACTCTACACATTTATTTTAAAGTAAAAGCTTTCAGATGTTTCAGATGTTTAAGGATCAGAGGAGGAAGGAAACAAACAAATTCATGGACAATAATCTAATCCAAATAAAAGGCTAACATGTCTTCACCTGAGCTTGACAAATGTATTTTAAGATCACAGTCTCCTCCAAATTATAGACAAATTTTAGAAAACAATTGTCTTAGTTCCTTCCTCCCAAGGTACAGCAACTAGAAAGGGTTGTTTCACTAGCATTAAGCATTGTTGCATTAGCAGTGAATTTTTTTCCAATATAAATAATAAATAGCTTGTCATTTGAAGTTTTTTGTCAGATCTTTTCTGTAAGAGAAATGAGAGGAAATTCAGAGTACCTTGATGTTGATTCAGAATTTGGGTCCTCTTCCAAAATTCACCTGAACACATGCAAATTCATTTCTTTGGTATACCATCAGACAGATGTGAGAGATCATGCTGATGTGTCATTGCATAAATGCAGATGGGCTTTTACTTCTTTTGTTTCTTCCACCTCCTAGTCATCATCAATTCTGAATGATGCTAAATTAGGTTCAACCTGGATATATGGATGTGAAACCCTTTTACATTCAAACAAGAAACGTGTGGATGGAAAACTGTTTATTTGAGCCATGACTGTTCTGGCTTATCACGTTCTTTTATAGTAGCACTTACCACCATTAATCTGGTATTAATATATTTTCATTGCAAGTTTCTCATTTCTCTTGCTCTGTAACCAATGTCATTATCTTCTTTTCTTTCTTGGCAGACTGCATTGTATTCAGAAGTGTCTGACACTCTTGCATATGTCTGGAGGTTCCTCTCCCCCTTCTAAACAATCACCAAACTTGCAGTTCTACACACATTTCCTGAGATTTGCTATACTCTGTCAACAAACTTCCTGCAGTAGGCACCCTTTTAAATTGAGTTATTCTCATCAAATTTGCATCAGACACTACCTACTAGCCCTTTGATTACCTTTATATACTACTTGCTACAGATTTAAGATTCGAGAAATTCCCCTTTACTTCTCTGCCTGGAAGAAGATCCATATGTGTTCCAGGAGGTGTGAGGTAAACGCTACCCTTACCTGTCTCTTGATTCAACCCTGTCAGGGACTGATTATTTCATCCTTACAAAAGAAAACTCTGTGGGAGTTTGTGCTGCTTAAGCACAGCAGGAAGAGACCTATAAAGACATAATGACAGAGAAGAATATTTGTCCTTTGCATTATCAATCCCACTGTGTGACAAAGGCAGGTAGAACCTTCTACCTCAGGGATAAGAAGAAGGCATGGGAAAAGATGACCATTTTCTTCTTTTGCTCGTAGTTATCCTTTCACTGTATAGCTCTCCTACCTACTGAGATTTTTATCTTCCCTCACATTCAAAGTTCGTTCGGTCCAAGTATTTGTGCACTTTTCCTTTCCACAAAATCTTCTTTGTCTACGTTTGGAAAAAGCACACACGAGAGGACTAAGCTTGCAAAATACAAAGCAAGAGTTCCACTCAGCAAGCTTCTTTTTTTTTTTACTAAAATTAACTTTCCTTAAGAAAAAGGGAAATGTATTGTTCTTTATAGCCAAGGTGAAGGCATGCTTCTTATCAGGACTGAAATAAATACACCAGAGAAGCTGATAAAAAGCATTTTCAACTTTGTGAACAAGAAATATTGCAGCAATATGAAACAACTTTCAAAAACTTCATGTAACTTAAGGAAAAAAGGAAATTAGAAAAATGGAACAGAACTCACAAAACATAGTGGAAAAAATTTATTTTAAAATTGGCCAAAAGTGGCCAAAAGTGGCCAAAAGTGGCCAAAAGACCAAACACTGGAAAAAGATTTTCCCAGAAACTTTTTAAAATGCTGGTTTTAACTAATCCAGAATAAAAGAAAACTCCAAGCAGAATCTAATGCCACTCAGAAGAGAAATAACCCATTCCATTACTTACAAAATAAAAAGAAGTTAAATCATTTGGATTTCTGTCAACACTTTAAATGGCTCTCATGACGACTAAATTCAGTAGTACACATCCTTCATTGCATCTGAGAGATCGGTGATGACAGAATTGCTGATGTTCAAAAGCAGAGGATTTAACCCCAAATATATTTTCATTAGAGTCCCATTATGAATATGACAGCAATGTTTTAACAACAAGTGTTGGTTTGTGGTTTTTTTTAAATTGAGAAAGTTCTATTTTTTTGCCACAGAAGAGGTTCTCTACAAGGCTATATACCCTAATTAAATGTCACAAAGGGTAATCCATTCTGCCTCTGTTGGCAGTGAAATGGTCTACCAGTGCCACAATATCATTTGCATCACTATCATTATTGCTTGTAAGCAAGTTCTGTGATCTTGAGATATAATTAATGTAGATGGAGTTGCATACACATTAAACAGGATTAGCTCTTTTCAAGATGTCTTTGATCCTACTCATAATTAAACCCCACACACCCAAATATAGGATAGAACAGGTTTTCAGGAACATTTACATAAAGGTCTATAACTCTGTTGTACTTTTCCCCCACAGCTTCCAGAAGACTAATGATCTCATTTCTCACATTTTGAAATCAATGATGTTTGTGAACAGGTTATGCTAAAAGTTTGGGCATTGCTTCACAAAGCCAATTAGAATAGTAAAATAAGATTACACATTCCTTTTAGGTCACTGCAGTGATTTTTCACTCATTTCAGCATGCCACACATCTGTGGTAGCTCTTAATCTATCTTTAGTGCAATTTTTTGACAGTTTGCTGCAAATGTTTCATTCTGGCTCCTTTGTTTTCTGCTTTCACCCCCACTGATTGCTCGGCTGTGACAGCAATGACTACCGATCATGTCTGATATGGGTGAAAGTGGCTGAAATGTGTCTCAAGTCATTGCTAGGAAAGCCTTTACATGTGCCTGAAAGTTTTTTCATTTTTCTTGAAAAGCATATGTTTTTGTCGTATTTTGATTTTCCTGATGTTATGAATCTCTTTGTGTTCTGCTATAGAATGGAAAGAAGTTGTGTAGGTAAATGTACTTCACTTACCAATTAATATGCATAGCCCACTGCTACAATACACAAGTTCTTAATGGAAAATAACCACCTGATGTTCCTAGGGTGACCTGGAGAGTTGAAAACATACACAGTGAAAAGGATATGACCACATAGGCAGCTTTTGAGAGCTGCTTTGGCCGTACATTACTTTGCACCTACATTCGTAGGTGTAATTCACCTGAGATAGGCTTCCTGGAAATATAAATCCAGAATTACAGAAAAGAGATGCCCATTAAGACAAATAATATGCACAAAATCTCTGCCTGCCAGAGTATTCTGACATTAGCAACATCCCCCACACAGGCAGAAAGAGCATTTTTCATTGTTTCAGGGTTTTTTGTGGATTAAATGCAGTCCGCAGAGATACCGCATCTCATATCTAGCACAGAGCCTCAAAGCTGGGCTTATGTGGACTTAAAAAATGTGACAGCCTTTTGCTAGTCTACTGAGGAAGAATACACTCTCTGCTATGGAAAAATACTTTATTTCCATAGGCATTTCTATTAGATGTTTTATAGATGTATTATAGATGTTTATCAAAGTTACCACATTAAAAAAAAGCCTGTGCTGTAGCTGACTTTTCAGGCTTATTCTGGCCTGTGATTCACCAGAAGGATCTTTACACTCTCAGGTACAAAATCCTTTGTTTGTTGTCTTAGTGCTCACATTGCAAAGTGCACAGGCTCCTCCGTGCCAGACTAAACGGTCCTTGCTTGATAACTTGAGTGAGCATAAACCACCAGGAGCACATAGCACTTGACAGATGCACAGAACAAACTGCTGGGTCTGACACAGTGGAGTTATCCAGCTTGCTGGCAGGAAGTGCTCCTTTGCCTTTGCAAATGTAAGAGAACTGATCACAGCTCTGGTAGCATGGGGGTTGTTTCATATTGTGCCACAGCCTTTTGTCACTTCTGCTGCTGATACCTGTGGCAAGAAATGCCACTGAGACAAGACCAGTTATGCTAGAGCCAGTTGTTGCTGTTAGCTAATTAGATCCTCATTCTGCCTGTTAAATTCCAGTAATGCTTCTGTTTGTTTCCATAAAATTAGATCTTTTCTTCGGTGCAGTATCCACTAAATTATGTAGAAATGCAATGTTTATGCAGCCACAGAGGAGGATCAGAACACATCATCTGCTCTGAAGCAGTGGGGTAAGAAGGCAGCAAGGTGGGTGAAACTGACTGGTCCTTCCCTATCCCACATGTCTGCAGTCCTACCAAAACCACAGCAATGTCCCACATGTAACAGGTCAATACAGCTGTAGCCCCCAACATTCCCTGTACTCCAGAACTGACTGAGATCCACCAGCCACCAACTTATTGCTTTCTCATCCTACAGCCTGTCCATAAAATGCAACTGACAGTAATACAATTTCTGCAGCCTTCTCTTGGCAAAATCATTTTATTCTGGCTTTGATACAAGTTTTAGGATTTAGTCTGTTTTACCACTATAGCAGAGTTTTGAGAATTCCTGTTGTATGTTAGATATTGTCTAATAAATTTTCTGAAAAACCAAAGAACTGAATCCATATTTAAAACCTACAGCAAATTGGATTCAGAGAATAACATGCAAATAATGTCATGTAGATTTCTAGTGGTATTACAGAACAACTCTTATTTATTCAAACAATTGCATTTTCTGGACACTGTGATTAACGTAGGTGATTTCAAACTATGCGACTTTAATTTTCAACAAATGAAAAAACAGGGAAAAACCCTAAAATAATGCAATCAACAACTACTAATTAAGGACAGATTTTAAAACTGCATGAAAGAAAGTGAGAGAAAGTAATTTAATTTATTAGGATTATTCAACTTTAAAATGCCTTATGCTCAAAACCAACAAACTATTTTTCCTTTGAAAGTGGAAAAGTTACTGGCC
This sequence comes from Fringilla coelebs, assembly GCF_963513975.1. NCBI lineage: Eukaryota > Metazoa > Chordata > Aves > Passeriformes > Fringillidae > Fringilla > Fringilla coelebs. The sequence goes on from NC_140028.1 coordinate 81,982,079, forward strand.
ATTTTGGCTGTATTTTACCTTGTTGGGAGGTATAATTTGATTATTGTCATGCCCTAGCTTGAGTCAATAAGTGTGCTGACAGTAAAGTCTTTAGAAACACAGGAGTTACACAGTAGCACACTCAGTACTATTTTTTACTGACTAAGAATGACCCTGAAGAAGATTTCAGAAGGGAAAATTCTTGGGGACAACTTCAGTTTATTTTTTTAATTCTGCAAAATTCACTGTGAGTTTTGGATTAATTATACCAGCAATTTCTAATCTAAGAAAAAGAAATGCAGCAGAATTTGTAGAAGCTTTAATCCAAGGAATGCACTTACATCCATGTATATTTGTTTGCATAATGAAATATGGTTTTCCCTGGAGGCAGTGGCTGAAAAAAAGCCTAGCAATTGGTTTCTTGTAGTGCCTGTGGAGTCTGACTATTCTCAGATAATTTTTCAAATTGTAGATCATGATGCCTGCTAAGAGAGAGGCTTTCAAATACATCTTCCTACTCATATTTCTAAACCTAAAACTTGTTTTTTAAGCAATTACCAGTTTGCATTAAAAATTAACATAAATTATAATTATTAGTATTTTCAAATTGCTCATTGTTGTCTGCACAGTGCATTATATAGTCAGTTTTAGTTATCTCATGTTTTCCTGTGTTTCTGCACTCTTTCCTCTATGGCTTTATCCTCTAAGTAGGTGACAGATGGAATTTCACCAAAACAAGACAAGAAGCAACCATCAGAGACAGCTTGTCTTAAGCAAACTGCAAGGAAATCTGCTGCTGTAGGACTGAAACATGCACAGCTGTTGTGACAGAAGAGCCATACTGCATCACATGACAGCTCTGAGGGTGAATCCTGCTTCTCTACTGCTTGGTGTCTTGCTCTGTTATTAAAAAATGTCCACAGTGGGTGCAAACATGATGCAAAGTGCCACCTGCTCTGGGAAACTCCCCTCAAGGCTGGGGTTGACCGTGGCCACCTCAGAAACAGTGCTTAGCCCCATAACAACCCCCTTTGCATGGATGGGTGCTGCACACCTGTAAAGAAGTATCACAGGGGAGGGTACAGCAAAAATGTGCCAAAGTCTATTTCACAGCATCTCAGACGTATGGTAGCTTCTGCTTTCCTGAGCAATACTGTTGGGAAGGTTACAAGAAGCAATAATAAAAGGGTTTGCATTTACTTTGTGATTTTATGCCTTTTATTTGTATAATTTTGGACAGTATTTTTTCTCCAGATGTCACTAGATTAATTTAAGAGAACAGTACCTATTCCACTGAAATCTGCTGAGATAAAGCAATTATGTAATGCAGAAGTTCTGCAAACCTGATCCATATATTGCAGATCCATAATTTGTGCTCTACATGCCTGAGTTGGTTTTCACGCTCCAAGATGCAGCCTATTTTATTTGGCTTCTGGTTAACACATTTAACAGGGATAACTGAAAGCTAGAAGTGCATGCATTTCAACTTCTTTCAAGTTTCATGAACATAAAAATAGGAATATGCCCAAAAGAGATGCATATATCACTTTTATGTCACAACAGCGCTGTTTTCAAAGCATATTTGCTCTTCAGTAAATGTGAGCATAATGACATAGAATGAGAGTGCTGTAAATGCTTCACAAATGTACTGGGTCACCAGAAATAAACATGTCCACTTTTTTATACTTTGCTCAGCTGAATACAGGCTGCTCAGGATTTTTTACCCTGCAAGGTGCCTTATTTTCAGATGTTTCACCTCTGAGCCAAACCCAGGCAGGAACCAAGAAGGTCCAGAAGAGCCAAGGTTGTGAGATCTATCCCTCTCCAAAGGAAATTATAAAGTGCAGAAGTACTTTGCACCTGGAAGGGGAAAGGATGCTGTGAGCTGGACTTGGATACACAAAGTTGTGATGGCCTAAAGCTGCTGAAGGAGGTCAGCCAGGTAACTGTGGGCAACTAGAAACAGATACCAGCTAAAAGAATAACTGACTTGAGACAAAATAGCTGCAGAAATAGATCTTCTGGGTAATCAATCAAGGCAAAACACTAGTCTTCATCTGTATGGGATGTCATATAGGAGTCATAGAGGAAGTACTGGGAGCTCTGTGAACTCCAAAATTCTGCTGATGGCTTGACAATCTGTCACTCCTGCAAACAAACTACTCCAGCTGAAGACACACTGTGACTGCCATCTCTTATGAAATTAAAAGTGCTTTTCACTTCCAGTTTAAGAAAGATCTTGATAGATGTTATTACCCAAGCCCTGAAATAATAGCAATGCAAAACCTGGGAAAAATTCACAATTAACTCTTGATGTTTCCAATATACTTGAGGTTTCTTAACTTCATCTGAACAATTCCTGAAATTATACCTGAAAATTTACAGATTTTCATAGTTATTCCAAATGTTGTCCTGTTGCACTGATCAGCAAAGAGATATTTGGACTGAACTTTTCATAAATATTACATTAAATTATACATCCTTAAATTTCACCAATAGAGGAAAGCACCTTTTAAAAGCAATATATTGTTCATGCACCAAAACTGCATTTAATAGTTTTCTGCTGTATTGTTTTTGGTTCATTAAAATTCATACTGTTGTCTGCCACCTCATTTGTTTCAGTGTTTGCTTTAAATTTGCCTTGCTGAAATAGTTTCACACTGTGCTTGCCCCGCTCATCTGTTCTTTCTATCTGACTAATGCTTTTACTGTATGTTTATATTTTATATATTTATGTAGATTCTGTGCTGACTTATGCACATCTCTACACATAGCTATCATTTGGGGCAAAATCACACAGCCCAAATTCAATCTTGTGGGTGGTCTTTCACAAGAATACAGTTAGGTATTCTTTTGTCACTACTGCTTATTGATAATATGTAAAAGTCTCCCTTCTTCCCCACAAGTTTAATTGCTTAGTTCTGAACTTCCTGTGCAGAGCTTGACCCAAAGCTAAAATTAAATTCATCCTCCACTTCAGGGCCTGTCAGATCAGTCCTGGAGACTCAGGCCCTTAAGACACAAAGGTCTGATTTGCAAGAAATTTTCTGGGGGACTTACACAAAGCAGAGTACTTGAGCTTGTTTAGCCCAAATGGAACAGCTACTGGGCTGCAGAGTTTCAATCAGGAGGTGCAGTCTCCAGCAATGCCACGGATAGCAACTTATGCTGCATACACCCGGAATACGTGACAGTTTCTCTAGCAAAAGAGAGAGTTTACTTTGCACAGTTCAGAGGTATCAGGATATTCTCACCACCTGCAGTGATATTCTTTCTTGCTCTTCATGGATCAAAGTGCTTTAAGGAAGAAAGAGATAAGGCTTTCCTAACTTATACAAACATCTAGATCCTGCCATTTGTTTACAACTGGTTTGTATTGCTTTGCAGGAAAAATGTGGAAGAGAAAAAGATTTAGGTGATGAATATTCTCCAAGCTCATGGAAATCCCTCAGTATCAGCAACAGAGCATAGTGGCTTCTTCATCACCCTTTGGCTACCTATTTGTACAGTCAATGGCAAGAAGGGTACTGATGGCAAAAGAGTCTAGAAAGAGATGTCACATTCTATCCCTTTAGCTCAGACTCTAAAGTAACATGCAAGAGCTTAAATTTCCAGTCTTCACAAAAAGAGTTTTTATATCAACTGTGGAAAGTGAGCATCAAATAGTTCAGAGAGTCAGCCTTGATCCAACAAGTGTATTGAAAATTAAAAACAGTAGTCTGTCCATCTGCATCCCCCTGTTCTAAACTGGCTCATAGTAAAAGAATTGGATGAAAGTCTAAGTCTCCAGAAGGACATTTAAGTTAGCTAACAGTCAGCCCCAGTAAGGAAATTAGTCAAATGTTAATTTAGCCTAAGGGAAGAACTATTATGAATCTTTGTGCAAATCAGTTGTTTCCAAATAAACTGAACTCTGTCCTAGAATACTTTGAGCATAATAACCATAATAACTTCAGGACACTTCATAGTGTCCTTCCCTCCCTTGCCCAGGGTTCCCCGAGGCTCTCACCCACCAACCTGCCTGCAGCTGAGGTGTACAGCTGTGCCCTGCACTGGGGCTGCTGGAGCTGTCAGAATCCAGCACCTGCTCTCAACACAGAGGCATGAAATAAATTCTAAAACTGTGGAAGATAACAAGAGAACAGGTGATAGGCAACATGCATTTGTCACATCAAACAAATCTCATTTTGTTATATAATGGGCAACTATGTTTGCAAATAAAGGCGAAGCAGTAAGTGTCATAAGTTGGCATCTTTTAGGCTCTTGACATAACCTTCTGTGATATCCCCAGAGCCAAGCTGGGAAAACATGGGAGACTTACTAGATAATGCCTACTTGAACAGCTGTAGGAGAACCCTCGTTGCTTGGAAATTGTCAAAATGCAAGGATATATCTGGCAGGGTGGAGAAGGGGGTCTGCCCTTATTCTGGTTCTGTGGAACATTTTCATTTAACAGACAGGATGAGGGAATCGAGAGAATGCCTGTTTCACTTACAGATGACACAAGTCTAGCAGGAGCAGTGAGTGTAGAAGAGACCAGAATTATAATTCTAAATTATTTTTCTAAGCTTGGGAAATTATCTGAAAATGAAAAAGTTTAAACTAAGTGGGGGAACCACCACAGAAATACAAGGTGGGGAAAAGCTAGCTGGGAATTGTTCCTTCCTATAATTACTCAGGGGTTGCAGGGGACCATGCTAGTCAAAAAGGTCCTTGCAGAACAAGAACCTTTCCCGCAAACAAAGTGCAGGTTGGTATAATTTTGGTATATGGATATTTACCTAACCCTGTAGTCCTTCCATTCAGTTCAGCCAGTAAACTGTGTCCTCTTTGGGGACTACACAGCTAGAAAGAGGCAGATTCATCAAAAACAATCCAGAAGATTGAAACAACAATCTAGAAAACATTACTGAGGAAAGGCTGAAAGAATTGACACTGTGAGGCTAAAGAAAACAAACTGGAAGTCTTACAGGGGTGAGAAGATAAGGAGAAGAGAAAACATCAAAATAGGCTTTAACTGTGCAAAGCCCAAAAGCAAAGAGGAAAGGTATCAATTACTTTTTATGTTTATTGCTGGCATACAAGCTACAGAACCTGAACAGCAACAGTGAAGACATTTGTAGGCCACTGGAAGAACCAGTTTGACAAAGAAGGCCCTGGAATAGCACGCCCATGAGAGCTAAGGAACGTCCTTGACTGCAGCACTTTGTAAGCAACATACACAATCACTCACTGTGAAAGGCATAGTTATAGCTGAATTCAGTCTAAAGTAAACAAATAGACTACATATGACCTTCAGGGCACAACCAATTTTTTTTGGTTTTTTCATTACAATTGAGTGGTAGAAGGTTGAATGTCTACTTTACTCCTCTTCTTCCAATAAAAAGACAGGAAAAGACATGAAAAGCTGTGATCCACCACTGAGTACGCAGCACCTTTTATCCAGTCTTCACACTACCAATCTGAGCCATGAGGCAAGAATAAAAGAGTGCTTTCTGAGTTGAGTCAAAAGCAGGATGAATTATAGAGTCAGGAACTAAAAGAGCAGCAAACATAATAACATTGAAGTATCCTGAGCCTACATTTCGGTCTGCTTTCAAGAGCACATCTTCTCTTTCAGCTAAGTTTTTCTAAGAACTTGGTTCACTTAAACATCACAGAATCACAGGATATGCTGAGTTGGAAGGGACCTACAAGGATCATTGAGTCCAGCTCCCAGCCCTGCACAGGATCATTCCCAGGAGTCACACCCTGTGCCTGAAAGCATCGTCCAATACTTATGGAATTCTGTCAGGCTGGTGCTGCGACCATTTCTCTGGGGAGCTTGTATAAAATAAGACAATCCAAATCTTCTATGCCATTTTCTGTAATGAAATCCTCTCACAATATGAAATGAAAGAAACAGATAATAGTGATAAGCAGTTTACATAATCTAGGTCGGTTTTCACATACTCTGAAGCAAATCCTGACAAAATCCTCCTTTAAACTATTGAGTTAAGGTGGACTTTCCTCTGCTGAGCACAAAAAATATGAAGGGGCATATAGAATAATTAATTGGAATCTCTAGTTAAACAGCAGCAACTAAGAGATAACTTTGTGTCATCCAGAAACATTCTCAGGAAGTGACATTGTCTCAAATAAAAGTCCAGATGTCGATTAATTGCAATTCAGACAACCTTGAAACTAAACAGAATGTGACATGGAGGTATGAAGCTTCTGCAAAATGTCCCTGTAGGATTAAAAGGGTAAAATGTTTTGAATTAAGATAAGTAGGACAAGAACTTTGCCACATCAAATGTTTTCCCATTTGGGAACTGACAGGACAAACCACGAGCAGTTGCCTTCAGCATTACTTTATATTCAGAGTGTGAAATTAAGTAAGGAAAAGGAAGTGCAAAGAAAGACATAGTTTAATGGTGGATATCATCTGGGCTATCTGAGGTGAGTCAATACATCAGGTAGAAAACCAGGAACATTGGAGTAAATGGTTGGGTATCAAACTGTATTATCTCTTAAAAAAAAAAAAGGAACATTAAGGTAAAAGCTTGAAAGTTTCTTTTATGTTCAACATAATCAAGATCAGAGATACTGGATACTTTCTGTGAAGGCTTATGCTCAGAAACAGGATGTTTGAGCAAAAGAGTTGCCATGCTTAATTATATTTCCACATAATTTGGTACCTTTTCTTCAAGACTCAGTAGTACCTCAAAGTGTGTCACACCAAAGAGTGAGGAGCACCATATAAGATCACTCTGCCCTTAGGGGACATGTTTTACCAACCCCTGTTATTTAATAGGTGGTTTATGTCCTGAATCATGAGAGTTTATACTCCACATAAATTACCTATACAGCCTAATATAACTGTTCTCCTTATTCACAGAAATGTTTATTTCTGATACTTTATCTTGTGGTAATGACTTAAGTATGCCAGTTAGTCATTGTACTAAAGGGAAAATAATTTCATTGGTTTTAAATTTGTTTCCTTCAAAATTCATTGAATGTCCTTTTGTTCCTCTCCGATACAATGACACAGCATGTGTTAAAATTAGCTATTATTTTATGAATTTCATCAGCAGTCTCTTCAATGTCATTTCACAAAACTCCGCTCTATGTTTCATTTGTGAAAACAAAAAATCCTGGATTCCAGCTTTAAGGGCATACTTTTAATTTGTACCCATGTTTTAACACATATGAACCTTTGTTTCTTAAAAATTGAGCCTGTTCCTCAAGAAAGTTGGGATTCTTGGTTACTTGCAATTAAAAAAATAATAATTTGAAAGTAAATACATCTTCCATTTTTCATGTCTCTTAAATTGGGATACAAGTATAAAGATCATGTTGTAAATGTGGATATTTCATTCAAATAAAATTCACTTGAAAAGGGAATTAGTTTTCATGGCATGCATATTCATTTGATCTTTTTACTGCATTATAGAGTTAGAGGGTGAAGAGGGAAATATGTGTGCTAGATTTACCTCTGTTTACACCACTGGTAGCATTCATGACACACAAAAAATGCAATAGAAATTTCATAAATGGACAAATGTTCAAAAAGAAATACAGGGAAAAGGAAACTAAGTCGATGGGAGTTGTTTGGGTTGAGTATTGGGAAAGTGAGGATGACCTGGATATAGCTTGCTATCTAGCTAGAAAAATGCTGGAAAGGTATGGGAACTGACAGTAAAGCCAACCAAAACAAGTGAACCCTGGGTAAACAACTGGAATGGAGGTATATTGTCACAGAGCCTAAATGTTGGCAGCAGGACCAAAAACTATAGGGTAAACACATCAACACAATTTGCAAGCTCTTATGAACCTCAAGGCTTTCTAGAGGCAGTCATTAACCCTGTTACTTCTTGTGTGTGGAGTGCAAATTTTGATATCTCAAAGGTAAGAAACAAGAGAGATCATATTATTAAAGGATTTTCCCAATCACCATGTCTCACACCTCACTAACAGGCAGAGCTGGGCTGACACTCCAGAGTGATGACTAGCAGCCTCTGCCTTCTTGCTTTTAGGAGCAGCATTAATGCTAATGGTCAAGCCTTGCCTTTTGTTGGGAGCCTAAAGAAGAAATACATTGGGTGTGCCTCATTTTGGTATGTTCAGAGCAAAAAAGATTGGAAAAAATACAGTGAGGCATGACTCCCAAATGAACTTATTCTCAAACATTTCTCATTCTTAAAACACTATCATTAAATAGTAGTAAAATAACCCACATAGTGATCTGAATAATTACTGATTAAATACACAGAAAATACTAACTTTGTCCTCACCCTTCACTATGAAATCTGTCTGATTTAGAAAACTTCTGTGATTGTCTGGCTGTTTGGAGTCACCGCCCTTGCATGCTGATGCAACAGTAGGTCAAACTACTCCCTTCAAACAATATTCAGCTCTTTCTAGTATAGTTACTTCAGACAAAAATGTATCATGAGGACCTGATTTTAGTTTGCACCGTGCCCTTTTACTTTCCTCTGCAAGAGCAAAGGACCCCGAGACTGGACCTTAACTTTATTCACATCAACTACATAGTCTGGTTACAGAATTTGATTAACGTCAGTAGGCCCTAATGTCAATGGAAACGAGGTCCAGCAATGTAAGCCCTATATTTTGTTTAGTCCTTGATTTCAAATTCAAAGAAGAATCCAATGTTCCCTGAAAAAGCTGAACCCAAATGAAATTATTATTTAAAGGAGTGAAGCAGCTTTGCAGGCAACAGGCAATTGAACATGTGGAAATCAAGTTTACTTGATCAAATGGCAAGCAGAAAAGAAATCAAGTTATGCACTCTACTAAAACATTCTTTTAATAACAACAGAATAAATCCAAGCCTTCCAAGCTCCCCATGGGTTTTATTAAAGTGACATATTCAGCAGCTAGTTTCCCAGACCAGGAAGAAGCTAGACACATATTTTCCTCTGCCTTGCTTTTCAATTGTAATGGATTGCTAATTGAAACAAGGGAAGTGTCTAAAAGGGGGTTGAAATTATCAAGAGTTTTGTGATTTGATTATGGCTGACCAGATTATTCCATCTGAAGGTCAAGGAGGCCACTAAGGCCTCAATTCACCAATTCACCACGTTTGGCATAAGACTAAGCCCATGATTATGTTCTGCGGCTTCATTAATATGCAGTTGCTGAAATTCTTCCCAAAGCTGAAGGCCTTCATTCTTTCACAGCTGGTATAAAATATATCATGTGCCTCACTCTATTTCCTATTGCACACAGCCCTACAACCAAAAATGACCATCAAAATGGATAAGCCATGGTATTGTTATTGTACTGGGCAATGATTAGATTACCCAGAACATTTTGCTAGACCTTTAACACCAGCTTAGAGTTCAGCACTGACAGAAGAAGAGATGATATCAGACATTCAAAAATACATAAACAAAAAGAAGTGTGGATTGAAAATGACACCTTGCTCAGACAAAAAAAAAAAAATTAGTTGTTACCACTTCAGTTAAATTTAGAGGGAAGTTATGAACTGAGAACTGATTAGATAATCTAGTTCCTGTCGATTTGTGTCAGTTACGATTTACTTCTATAGAATACCTTCAAAATATGTAATCTTACTCTCTGCTTCACATAAACACCTAAGAAATCAGTAAGGTCTGGTCTTCAAATCTTATGTAGCACTTTATATGTGAAAAAAAGACTATCAATTATGTTAAAAGGACTTGATATAACAAAATATATATAAATTCTCACAATAGGTAAATGAGAGCTAAGAGAGACTTGAATATTATCCTTTGGTGACATGGAAATCTCTTCTGTTAAAAACATATGGGTTTAGAACAATTTAAGTTTTAATGCATTAGGAACTGATCTTTAAATTAAGAAGGAACCAGTTATTTTGTGTAACCTTAGAAAGACCATTTATCCTGCTAAGTTTTCAGATTTTTACAGCTCTCATTTACTGTGTTTAAGACACATTGTACATTATCACTTCATCTATCATCTACTATTACAGATCAAGTTACACTGCTTCTAACGCATAAAGCTTCTATGCTGCCAAAAGTCTTCAAAAATGCCTCCAGAAGCAGAAAAAATGTGGAAGAAAATCACTGAAAAGGATAAGGAAAATACAGAAGCAGAGGAAAGAAGAAGAAATGAGAACACAAGGGGCTTCAAGCAGTTTGCTTCTCCTTAATGAGATTAATCCGTATGCTTCTGATTCGCCATGTTTCCTTTTGTTAATAGATTGTGTGGGGGATTTGGAGGGTTCTCAGGTTTTGGGGGGTGGGGGGTTGTTTTGGTTAGGTTTTGTTTGGGGTTTTTGTTTGTTTCTTGGGGTTTTTTTTGTTGGCTGCTTTTTGTTCTTTTAATCACTCTACATAATCCTTCTATTATTTCTTTTTCTGTTGCAGTGCAGGAAACATCACTGTGTTATTTCACTGGTGGCTGGATAAAGTAGCAAAGTTGCAGCCTGTTCCAGTGCCTTTTTTCATGCCCCATCCCATTGCTGTTAGACTGTCCTGATGGGACATAGCCACTGATAGTCAAAGTTTTCTTCACCTCAGGCTACACTTCTATTGTCTTTGGAGGGGAAGGGGACTTTGGGGGGCTTAGATCTACCCCAAGAACTTGTAGTTTCTTTATTTAAAGTTCAAGATTGAAATCAACTTGACAAGAAGAACAAGTGCTACTTTATCCACTTATCTGATTACTGCAAGCTGAAAACACTCACAAGACTGTTTTCATACTATTCTGGGTAGATATATGGGCTCCAGAAACTTCCAAAAGCCATGACCCCATATTTTATTAGCAAAACAGACACCAGGCTTGTTTTTCAGGCCGTAGGATTTTTCTTTTTTTTCTTACTAAAGCCAAATGATCATTTGGGGATCATATATATTCATAATTAACTGGGAACCATTTCAATGTAAACATTAGCTTATTTAGCAGGAGTAAAGTTTCTGCACAAAGCAGTCTTCTGTGCAACTAATATTTCTCCAACACAATGTTCCCCAAGGAACACAGTTCAAGAAAGTAGCTTGGAAAAAATAAAAAGGCAAAAAAGCATGTATTTCTCTGGCACTGTTAAGTTGGCATAATGAAAGCAATAAAATAAAATAAAATATAAAATAAAATAAAAAACTTTAGCAAAAGGTGTTCTAGACTTTCAAGACCTCATTTAAGTTATTGATGTGATCAGAACAATAGCTGCTAATGGATGAAGATGCTTCAGAGTTCTTATGCATCTGCTTATTCTTCTGTTAATTAAATTCTCTGATTGCCAGAGTAGTTTTTGCATTGCATATATAAGCAGCTTCAGAGCAAATGACACATTTGCAAAGAAATATGCAAACTAAAAACCTTCAAAACCTTCATTCATAGCAAAGTACTTATTTTAGGGTTTCTAGGTGAACAGAGCACTTAAAAGGATGTCACTTGAATTAGGATCAGTTTTCAAGCTTTATCCAGTTGAATACTATGCAATGACAAACCGTCTAGAATCTGTTTTAATTTTGGTAAGACTTTTGTATTGAATACTGGTTGGAAAAACAAACGAAAATTCATATTAGCTCAGGCTTTAGCCTCTTGTCTTGGGCTTCCACTAAAAAAGAACCATTTATACAAGAATGAACCAGGAGCAGAATTCCAAGTGAAGAGAAAACTATTTAAGAGTTTGATCTAGAAACATCATGAAGATTTTGAGGGACTTTTTTGCTGAATTCAGAGGATTCTGAAAAAAATTTCTCTGTATTTCTTTCAGGGGAATAAAAGCTGTAGGATTTATTTTGAAGAGGATGTATGTGGATTGCAAGGTATCTGTACCAGCTAGAGGGAAGGAGAAAGTGAAGAAATGTAGTAAATTGTAATGTGTTCAAGGATATGAAAAGTATTTACAAAACCATGGCTGTGGAATAAAGGAAACTCCCCTCAGACACTCAAGCAAAGTCCAAAGCTTTTATGACTAAATTACATCTATTTGGTAGACACAAACAAGACTCATGTCACAAAGAACATTACAATCAGTGGTGTCTAGCAGCTCTAAGGCTTTTCTTTTTCAAAAAATAGGAGATCACCACATGCCGTTTGCTGGCAAGAACTGACACTCACTACAATATGTTGCAGACAACAACTTTTACTTAACCTGCTGGAAGGGACCTCTAAGATTTCTTAGACCCCAAAGATTCAGGACCCTGTTCCTGAATGCAACTTTGTCAAATAATCCATTTCATAAACTGAAGATGAAAGTGCTTTGCATACACTCATTAATTAAGCCCCACAGTAACAGCTGTCAGATAATATCACTGAATAATTTATTTGACAAAATTCACTTTTTATGATAAATTATTCAATGTTCCTAATTCTTATTATTTTCTCCACCATTTATACAGCTGGGCAAGCAATTTGTGAAGCACATTCATTCAAGAGCCTACTACGTATGTTCTGAAAAGATTAAGAAAAAAACCAGCTAAATAAATTGGAAGGGCAGCTAACATCTTCCTCACCCCTGATTTCTCCCAGCTCTAGTCACTACCTTGTATTTTAATGGTGGGATTACACTACTATTAGAATCCCTGCACAAATATCCATGAAATAACTGAATCTTCACATCCAAGCAAATTATATTCTTTCATTTTGTCTAACAAAACTAAGAAGCTGTGAAAAAAAACTCACATAATAAACATATATTGCACCTTAAAAATTGTTACATTTGGGTCACCGGTGGACACTGAGAGAGGAAGTATGAACTGCATTGAAATGTATTACACTGTTTGCCTACCTGCAAGAGCAGCTATTTGATCCTGTTGCTCAAGAAACTGCCAGAGGACTGCAATCATTTCACATAATGCCATCCAAGCAGCTCTTTGATGAAAGCAATAAAAATGGTTTAAAAAAGCAAAGATGAGAGAATGTGTATGTAGCACGACATACCCATCTCAAGCAGAGTTCAAAAACTGCTTTTGGGTGTTCTGGGACCTGCAGAAATCACATAGTTCAAAAATCTGAAAGTAATGAGCCAATGATTTTATAAAGTGAAACTAATTAATGAATAAATGAAAATTACAGACTATGTTCAGTTTTTCCTTGAAACTACATGAGGGGAAAAAACCTGGTGTACTCCAATGTGTCTAATGTCTTGACAGTCTTAAACAACTTCAGCCTGTCTGATTTTCCAACACTTTTTCAAGAGAGAGTTTCTTTGCAGTCTAATGTAATTGAGAAAGGATACAAGAAGCCCTATTTACAGGCTGTACTTATAAAGATGTCACAGAATAAGACAAACCTTGGCTTTGCCTTATCACCTCTGTATGTCCAGATAAAAAATCCAAACCACAAGACATGCCTTTCCTGGTGAATAGACAGCCCGCCTCCTTGACCCTTACTGCTCTAGGAAATATTTGTTTGATGTTCATCAGTGCACGTGTGCTGCCATCCTAACAGTCTGCACAAGAAGACACTAAGTGACAGGAAATCTCCTCAAGCAAGGTCCATCCAGACCTTGCCCCATCTCACCCAGGGGCCACAGGAACAAGAAATATCCAGGAACTGCTTCCCCCCACCTGTTAATGATCAGGGCACAGGTAGTCTCAGCAAGGGAACAGTGGAAGCCTTAGCTAATTGAATTTATCACAGCTGGATGAGAAAATAAAATGCACAGATATAAGTGTTTCTTGTAAAGAGCACTGCTTGATATATGTCAGTCTAAGAAAGCAAGGTATGGATTAATTGCCAGAGAATTGACTAAACATTTCAGAGATGGAGTCCAAGACTTGCAGTACATCCTTTTATTTTTCAGGAAGGCCTAAGTAAATTGGTCTAATCAGTCAAATTAAGGAGCTCTTCCCCCTGCACACTGAATCTTCTTCGATGCTAGTGAATTTTTCTAAGGAAAAATTAATAAAAATGTCTTATCATAGATCAATAGTTGAAAGTGATGGACTTACAGTAGTGAATTTAAATGAACCTGTGAGTCTATGATCAAAAATTTCCTTCTAGTCTGGGGAGATGCTTGATTTTTTTCTGTTATCTCTAGTGATTATTTAAAAGTATTACGTTTAAGTTCATTAACCTCCAAAATTATCTTTAAAGTGAAGGAGAGGTAAATGGCACGAGCTGGGATCTATCAGAATTTAACAGGCTGCTCTAGTGCTGTGCTTCTGAGATAGTCCTATGTCTTACTTAGGAAAAAGAACGAAGGGAAGTGAGAGACAGATTTTGTTAGACAAGAATGGGTTTGTATTTATGTGCTCTCCTGAAGTTACATTCTGTTACTACAGAAAAGGATGTGAGATGTCCTAAATTTCCACAAAAACAAATATAAGAGGCAATAAAAGCACTTCACAGAAGATTCTTCATTCTGCCTGCTGCAGGCACCTCAGTGGAAAGTGGTGTTCTGGCCTCTGTCAGAGATCCTTGTGTGAGACATGACACACCACCAAGGTTTGCCCCTTCCACAAGTCCCATTTGTGAAAGCAGCCACTTAAACAGTTGCTCTGTCTCTCCCGTCTCTAACACATTTTTTTAATGAAAAAATGAGATTCCTTTGAGAAAAAGTTAATCAACTTGGTTTGAATCCTCTAATCTGAAAAAAAAAAGCATCGTTGTATAGCATGGAAACCTGTAACTACCATAAAATAATTTAGATCTGTCGCTACAAGAACCTGCAAGTGGCTGATTTCCTTTATGTGATTTAGTTAAGTTATATATTCTCCACTGGTCTAAATCAGTACAGCTTTACTGACTTCATCAGCTCTTCATCATTTTGCATCAAACTGAGCTCACAGCTCTTCATTTCTTGCCATGGGCAGCAACCTTTTATTCCCCAGGATTAACATGAAGAAATAAAGAGAAAGGTACCAAATATCCACTTTAGACATGAGAAAGGCTACTCTCAAATTGATTTGTGCTAATTACTCCTGAAAACAATCTTTTTACTGCCACTCAGCCTGTTTCTAAGGTTTCCATCTGCACAATTTTTCTAGAGTTACTGGCTGAAGTGGGTACTTTTTCGTCAAAACACAAATAAAAGTGGCTAAAAGTTAATCCCTGCAGAAGTATATTTACAATATTTTTAACAATACTTACATTATGAATATTTATTTAGTGTAATCTGGTAGACATCCAGATGTAGGTCTTGTCTTGCAGCACCATTAGAAATATTAACACAGTGCAGCTGCATTGAGGTTGCCTTATTCCAACCCTTGCCCACTAGCTCTGCACTAGATAGCGTTATTTCCTAATGTTCTAAAATTCTGAGCAGCTCTGAATAACCATCAGTCTCTGTAGAGATTTCCAAAGAAATATATATTCTGTCTTGAACATACAATTGCTAGTAAATTAGCAGGGGGTTCAGGAAAGAAAACAAAACAGGTTTCACAGGCTGGCTTCCCATTTTGTAACAAGGAAAAAGGGAGGTTTTAGCATTAGGAAAGGGAGACTGAAATTTCTCCAAGGAATTGCACTATTTCCTTCAAAATATGTTGATTTCAGAGTCATACACTCCTGGATGGTAGTCTATGAAAAAGGAAAAGATCACTCCCCTGAAGAGAAAAATAATCTTTTGCTCTTCCTGTACCAAGAGGGGGGATGGGGACTGTGGAAGACAAGAAAATAAAGGAAAAAAAAGAGATAAAATAAGAAAAGGATTGGTAAAAAGACTTGGAAAGATGAAAGTAGGAAAGAAAACTATACTGCTGTAGTTTTAATAGATACACCAGTGCAATGCAACCTCTTCTGAATACAAATCAGAGAGGGTTAAATGACAACATTTCCATTTAGAAATAAAATAAAATTTATTGCACTCTGTGGCACTTCAATTAATTTATACCTTTATTCATAGACCGTGTTTTCTGCTTCCAAGATAACAATGGAATGTAATAATCTGCGCAGCAGTAACCCTTCTCCACTGGATAAAACTCCTACAAAAAGTGTTGAGTTTGACTGAAAAAAAAATTAAGCACATTATCTGACATATTTTCACCACTACTCCCTTTTGATTCAAGGGCAAACATGGGCAGAGCAGAAACTATTTAAAACATTTTACCAATAGCAGTGGGAAAAAAGCAACCATGAGAAATAGCAAGAAAGAAATGAATGCTCAGGTATGCTATCAATGATTAAAACCCTACACAAACACTGGCACAGCACAACCAGACATCAGGAACACTGTTTGCAATGACAAAAGTTGTCCTTAAAGGGCACATGGCTAATGTATTCAGGAGCTGTGGGAATGAAAAGTAGCATGGGCATCAGATTTTTTGAACCAGGCATTTGAAGTGTCAGCATTTCTGTCCCCCTCTTGGATTTTTCAGATGAGTTTTATTCTGTCCTGACTGGAATAAAAAGGAGATTCTAACTAAAGAAATATGCTGAAACACTTTCATTGTAAGTGCCCCAATGCCTTGCTGATGCAGCCAGTAGAAAAATGGTGAAACGACGTCTCAGCATCAGCATTCCTGAACAATAACTAAATAGCATTTTTTAAAAATCTCGTGAGGCCAGTGGTTAGTTCTCCTCTCTACCCATGTTTACATTATTTGCCTCCTACCAGGCACTTCCCAACACTCTCAGGCACATCACAAGTTTTTTAAAATGCTATTTCAAACTTTCTATCAGCCTCAGCCTGCTCCAGGTTTGTGTACGCAAAGTCAGAACAGTTCAAACTAGCAGAAGAATTTACAGTTCTCAAGTTCCTATCTCCCAGGCTTCCTTGTGGATATTCTTACCACGTACTGAAAAGGGAGTTTTGAAAGCCAGCCCACTCAAAGCTCTGTGATTGCATTTTATTTCAGTCCTTCATTGGTGTGTGAGCATTATACGCAAGGGCTCACACGCTGCCAATATTTTCAGAAATTCACTTAAAGCAGAATCAACCATAAAGATACTACTAATAAGTTCTATGTATTGCACACAAGGAAATAGCATGGACTTTTTGTGATATATCCTGTACACTGCACCATGTTTTCTACACTAACATGTTACATTCCTCTTTCATTTGTGTCTATTCAAGAATGAGAGGATCTGAAATTTTTTTGCAGACTTGAAGAGTACAGAGCTAACAGGCTCCCAAATGAGAAAAGAGAGAGACAGGGCTCCTTTGGCTCTGTAACCCTGGAAGAACTGTTTGTTTTTTTTCATAAAGCTAACACTACAGGAAAGAATGTTTTTATACCAGAGCCCTTATTTACAGATGAAAGTCCTAAAAGTGCCTCTAACTATAGCATTGGTAGGAAAGCTTTTAGACTATATTGATAAATGAGCAATAGCAAATTACAAGAAGAGGGATTTTCTCTCAGGATTTCTAAAGAACACAGTTCAGATCTGAAACTGATGAACTACTAAGAGCAGCATGGGATCAACTTTGGTATTACAGGAATGAAATATGCCAAACACAGCACCACCTGGTTATGTAATCTCAGAGGACCCAGTTTTGGTTTTCATTTGAGACAAACTGATAGAGGGGGTAAAAAAACTCCAAACAAAAAACAACCAAACAACAAATAACTGTATTAATAAACTGAGGAAAGGGATACATATTAGAGAACTACAAAATGAGAAAATATATAGAGAAGATGAGTTGAAAATAACCCTCTGTTTCTCTTAATATCAAAATGGCTTCAACTGGAAGGGACATTAAGATCATCTAGTTCCAATACCTCGCCATGGGCAGGCACATTCCACTAGACCTGGTTGCTCAAAGACCCATCCAGCCTGGCCTGGAACACCTTCAGGGATGGGCCATCCACAACTTCCCTGGGCAATCTGTTCCACCACCCCCCACAGTAAAGAATTTCTTCCTAATATCCAGTGTAAACATACCTTCTTTCAGTTTAAAGTCAGTCCTCCTTTTCCATTGCTACATTACTGCACGTTCTTGTAAAAAGACCTTCAACTTTCTGGTAGGTACCCTTTAGGTACTAAAAAGTACTAATACTCACCCCAGATGCTGCTCTTCACCAAGCTGAAAAATTCACTCAGCCTTTCCTCATAAAAGATACTCCAGCCCTCTAATATTATCTAATATCTGTTATCAAGTTAGTTCTTATTACAAAAAAAAAAAAAAAGTATTTACAAATAAATTGTCTAAACGTTTATCCTTGAAATTTTACGAAATTTTTTTTTCACAACTTTATTAAACTATGGAGGGGAAAAAGGCCAACAAAACTGAATCAACCAATGAGGGAGAAAAAAAGAGGCAGGTCCTACTTCCAACTCCAAGGGAAAAAAAAAATGGTTTTCTCCTGCCACTGTCCCCATCTCCCACTTCCTTCCATGACCACTGCATCTCCCACAGCTCTGTGCCTACCAAGTACTGAAGTCTGCATTCTCCACAAAACCAAAGCTTTACAAAACTGCAAGGCAGTCAAGGCACGAGGTGCAACACGCCTGACTGCTGTGTATTGACGCAGGAGGAGAAAGCTGGTTTAAGTCACACCTCACTCGTATCGCTGCAGTGATTGGCCACAGAGCTGAACAGAGAACTAAATCCACTGGCTTATTCTCTTCTTGGCATTCACCAGACTTCAGATTTCCTCTGAGAGATCCTGCTCATTACAGAGAGTGGCTTGTATCGTGGGTATTGTCAACCCTGTCAGTCTGATTTACTTGTGAAACCAGACAAGAATAACTAAACCACTTGTGAAAATGTTGAATGCCATATCATTTGCAATGGTTTCCAGCCCATTTCCTGGAAGCCACGCTACTGAAAGATTTGTGTTTGAGAGCTGCTTGATGTTAACCCTAAAATATTATTTAGGAAAAATAAACAAAACAGAGCAAGGTCATTGTAAATGTAACATCTATCCCAACCAGGATCTTATTCCTAAAACTACCAATAGAATAGCACTATTTGCCCCACAATTATAGTTTCTTTTTGCTCCAGAGTCATTACCTTTTCTTTGCCTAAATCAGTTCAGAATTAGCCCCTCCCCCATTCTAGCTCATTCCTTCAGTCAGGTCAGCAGTGCCATGAGACAGAGCTTCTCCACCTCTGTGCTCTGACCACAGCATTACCTGCTCACCCAAAAGGGCACATCCTGATGGAGTTCTTTTCCTTAGGCTATGGGTTTGGGAATATTTTCTGGAACTTCTTGTGAAAGAGACACTTCAGTTCAAACGGATGTTACAAGACTCTACTACAGAATTTTGCATGAAGTTATGCTGCTGTGTCACTGTCAAGACTGTCCCTTGTAGAATTACTGTATATTCAAACACCAATTTACATGCTGTACATATTATATAAAACACCTTAAGTGGGTAACATGCATGACTTGATGATTAATACATGTGAGAGGTACTAACATGTACTTATATGGCCATTTTTCCCAGATTCAAATGCACATAGATATTTCTAATAGTGAAGACAGAGTCACCTTTTTACAGAAAAGTAAGGATTTTAAAGTTCTAGATTTCATAAACTTTTGCTAGGAATTACAGGGATTACTAAAAATTGCCAGGGCCTTTAGTTAGAGAATCATTTGTCCTTAGCATCATCAAAATAAGGTCTTCACCTTATAGCTTACTGCTAGTCATTTCCCTTTTTTGGCTATAAAAGCTAGCATTTGTCTGAATCAGTATGGAAAATAAGTTGTTAAAAGTACTTTATGCAGAAAAGAACAAGTTGCTAATGGGAGGAAGCATATTTAATACTATTATAAAATAGTTATATTTTGAGTACAGGCTTATTGCCTAATTCAGAAGCACACTGATACAGGCATCTGGTGGCTTCTTGTTTGGAATAGCACTGCTGTTCCCAAATATTTTAAGATCATGAGTTTTCTTATTCCTGAAGCTTCAAGAGAGCACACTTTCAGCTTATCTCTGCAGCTTTTAGGACTAGGAGCTCACTTTTTTCTTAGTTAAAACTGAAGGTCAAAATAAACCTATGACTTTAAGGCCAAAAGATGAAGAGATGAGCAGGAAGACAGAACAAGACAGAAATGCCAGGAGACTACAACAGTTGTCCAACAAAATAGGCTGCAAATGAACCCCACAACTCTCATTTCTTTTTTCTACAGGTCACTTGATGCTCTCCTAATTATAGGTTTACCACACTTCCTTTTGAGCAGACATCAGCACAAAAATGATGCATTTCAAAGAGAGAGGTGCCAATTTTCTACCAATGTAAAACGACACTGCTTCATTAGACCCAACCATTCCTCTGCAATTCTCCAGCTTTTGCAGAGAAAACATTCTGACTCCTGTACTCTCCAAGAGCACACACCATTCCTGCACACAGCCACAGTTCATGGCCCTGCAGAGCAGAGACAGTCCTTCAGATGGAAGGAGCACTCAAACTTCATTAGTCACTCTTTCCTTTGCAAAAAGAGAGGTTTTTCAAGGCGTCCCCAGCCCATGCACACAAACTGCATGGGACAACATGCTGCAGTTGGGGTATCTCATGATCTCAGTTCTCTGCCACACAGATGAACAACTCGAGATTCTCACAGAGCCTGATGGCTAAAGACTTAAGTTAACAACATTTTGTGTGTGTTTGTCTGTGTTTTTCATGGCCACTTAGTTTGTCCACTGTACTATTTTAAGTCTATGGGGTTTTCCCTGGTGCTGTGAGAGTTCAGTGATATATGCGAGGGAGGAAGGGGGAAAAAATGCCCCAAACTCTGCTCTTCTTAACTGACAAACTTGGATGTTTCTATATACATCCTGACCTTTTGGGAACATAAGTTTCTGCCTGAGGAAGCCTAAGTCTTAAAAATTCAGTTTAGGTCTGCAGCGTGGTTTGGTCAGTTTTAATCTAATATACTTCCTGTTTCCAGCAGGAATTTCACAAAGTACCAAGCAGGAAAAAATATGGTCCAATAATCTAAATCCTTTTTTATTGTGGTAATTACTGAAATTACTTAATGTGCTAAGTGAATTCAGTGATTTCACAAAGACACCAAATTCATATCACACAACTTTGGCAATATTTGATTCTTTTGCATGATATTTTTTTAAACATTGAATAAGCTTCCAGATTTTCTATTTAATATAAACTATAATTCTTCCAATAGTCTCCAATTAAACTCCTTGAATTATGTAGGGGTAAGAATCTCCTTTGTTAACCTTACTATTGTCAATGAACAAATGAGACATACTAAACAGCTCAACATATAATAATAACTCAGAAGAAGTCCTTCTTTCACAAATGACAGCAGCCTCCCAACCTTTTTATTTTACTGGTTAGAACTGAACTTAACCTTTCCCTTCCCTGGAGTGGCCTCTTTGCAGTCATGGTTCCCGACCTACTTCTTAGCTGTTTCCCTAAAGAAAATAAAATCCCCTCCTGAATTTTGAAAGTGGTGAAAAAACCAATGTCGATAATGTTTAATAAATAACCTTTGTTAAAACAGTCTAAATCTGTGTAAAGTAAGCCCCAACAGCCCTCTCACATCCCACAGCTGATTTGCATATTGGGTCATGGAATGTGTTGTAGGATATTTGACTGTAGACCTCGCTGAAATATTCATCAGACTCTGCTCCAAGTAACATTCA
This sequence comes from Fringilla coelebs, assembly GCF_963513975.1. NCBI lineage: Eukaryota > Metazoa > Chordata > Aves > Passeriformes > Fringillidae > Fringilla > Fringilla coelebs. Next base: position 82,003,511 of record NC_140028.1, read on the forward strand.
GTATAAATTGTCATTAGACAATGACTGCTTATTGTAAATACACAAAACACCTCTGAATCTGTACTTCTTAAAAGCAAAATCTGAAATATATTTGCTGCTTGAGATCAGCTTTTAGTAGCCCTAATTATATTAAACACAAATTTCCCCTAAGAGTTGTGCAGCCCTGAACACATCCTTTAATGGAAGAGGCCATCAGACACTGACCTGGAACAGCAAACTCTGCAGGGGAAAGGAGAGCTAGAAAGCAGGAAGCGTGTCTTCTGACGCGGTATGAAAAGGGTATGCACAACAAAAAACATGCTTTGCCAACATCTGGACTGCTGAAAAATGCTGTTCTCTGTGTGTGTGTGTTATGGAGAGGATCTTAACCAAACCAATAGCACTTTCAGAAATTATCAATGCAATGAAATGCGCTTATGATCCAGTTCTATAATGTGATAATTCACTTATGACGCCTGAATTTTATCTGTTGTCTGTGTTGTTTCCAAGATGTCAATCTCTCATCTTTCTGTCTTTAAAGATGAGGCCTCACACAAATCTTTTCTATTTCTTTGCCATAGGAAAATTAAAAATGCCACATTTTACAAGAGTCTTAAGTGCTATAGTATATTATTTTACAGGAGATGGTGAAATTTAATGGACTTTGAGCTGAGAAAATCTTTTTTCTTTTTTTTTCTTTTGTTTCTAAAAAGCATTCTTCCTTATAACCTGTGGTCTCAACATAATGGAACCAACAGAAAGCATAGGAAATTTCTACTTATGAAACAAGCATCTCCAACTCCAATTTTTTGGATTACTGGACATTACATCTGGTTCAGTGCTAGACAGTAGACTAACACACAATTTTGTGAGGGAGCATTCCGCTTAAAAGAATAAATGCAAAATATTCATTTTTACTAAAGGCATTTTGCTATCAATGCTGAAGGACTGACAATGTCAGAAGTAGACCTGATAGAAATGCAGAAGTCACAAAGAGAGGAGATAAATATTTCCATCCCCATAATAATTGCTTCAAAGCTGTTTTGGTTTTCACTGTTCAGAAAGTTTATTTCCTAGCTCCATCCTGTTCAGTAAGGATCACACAGAAAGCCTCTCCATGAGAAACCTTCACTGAAAATGGCTGAGCCAAGAAGAACCTCTGCAGAGGTTCCTGCTGTTCAGCTTCCCTGCTTCAGAGACAGACAATGAGTAATTCCTTCACAAACTTGAGTTTAAGATAGCTCTGTTACCCATGAGTAGAAAAACCACAATCACATTAGGCAAATTATTTCATGCAGTTTAGGTAAAAGCTTTTTGTCTTGCCAGAGCACATTTCTGTGCAATGAAAGACTACACATGTCACAGGCACATTCTTGTAGCAAGAAAATTGTGAAAGCTGAGAAATGTTATTGGTGTTGCATGTCATACACTGCTCACAAAGAAACGGGTTTCCCTTAATACTCTAAGTCCCATTTAAAAAACTCAGAAGGAGAGATAAAAGCTTGTGCATTTTGGAAAGGTCTACAGACTATCTACTAAAGAAATAACTTTTTCATATTGAATAATACCCCAGGATTAACACTTAATGTCATAGGACCTATCATGTCTAGAAACAGAAGCCTCTTGCTATTGGGCAATGGAAAAAGTAGTCTTTGCAGCTTTCTAACAGTATGAAGTACCTGCCTCTAATACTGATGAGCATACTGAGACCTTAATCCTTTTGCTGGTCCGGAAAAATTGCCAGAATACCATCACTTTCAACACAAAACCAAGTGAAACTTGGCAACGTCAATGAACATCACTTTGGAGACTTTAAATAAACTGAAGTCCAGAATGCAAAAACAAAACTCAACAAATGTGAAGCCATGCAAATCAAACCACTCAAGCAAAACCCTTCCCATGAGTCACTAGGAAAGAAAGCACTGTTAATGCAGGGACCTTGCTCAACATCAGCAGCTAGATGCCTGTTTGGAAAATCCCAAGTGGCAGTGAGAGAAACCACAGTTTGCATTTTGTGCATCAGGTCCATTTTATCTTTCCTTTACGCTCTAAGTATAATGCTAAAAGCCCTCCAGGGGTCTGAACTTGCTGGAAAGACAACACATATTGCATCTTTACACAGTACACTCAGTAACAGGGTGAGAGAAGTCTCTTACCATTAATTGATTTGGGCTTCTCCATCCAGGTCAGCCCCAGACAGAGTTTAGCTGTTCAGTGGATTAAGTACAAGTACCAACAACTTCAGGGTCTACACCTTTGCTGGGAGCTGATATAACCTTACTATTATATGAAATATGTGAGCTCAACCACAGAAATGCTGGAGTCGGAGAGAGGGAAAGCACTGAACAGTCCCTTGAAATGTTATCTAACTCTTTATAAATTTATTTAGCTCCTGAAAATCAAAACATGCATCTCCTATTCACTATGTCAACGTAGTGTCTAGTAGGATCCTCAAGGCAAGCCACTCTTTCTTTTACACAAATTTTAAAATAAGCATTGTATTTAAAACAAATGGATGCATAAGAAAATGTATTTTCATATTTTGAAGGATGAATTTTTAATAACTTAATTAAAACGTCACAAAAGAAAGAATCATTACTTGTTACGCACTTAAATCATCTATATCAAACATGTGTCTCCAAAACTGCCCTCTATATGTATATTAATGATGCCATCAGATGCTTAAGACATGTCCTGAATAATACATACAATTTTAATTAACTCCCATTCTTAATGTTCTCAAAGAAAAGTGAAATCACTTAAATGCTGAGTCAAGTTCACTCTCAATTATTATAATTTCAATATTATTATTTATAATTAACACAGAACCCAGCAATCAGTATGTATTTACAAGCAATCTCAGTGAATCTACTTTAGAACCCAGAAACTGCAAGTCACATCAACACTGTAGAACAATTCAAGGCTCTATGAGCAGAAAGAAATCTCTGGTGTCTTGACAAGAAACTGGCTTAGGCAACTTATAAAACCAATGACCTCTCATGGTTTAGAGAATTATCATCCTCTCTTGCTGATGGTAAAATGGTCTTTCCAAAAGAAACAAGAAGTTTTTCACGTCCTTTGGGACAGAAAGGCCAGGGAATAGGTCAGGCCATCATGGTCCTGCTACTTGTAGAAATGGTGTAGAAGCTCATCAATGGCTACTTGGACCTCACATACTTGAAACATCCCTCCTTGGTGCCACACAGCTACACCTGGCCATTTTCAGATGTAATAAAACTCCAGTGATGATTGAGAAAATGTCTTGAGTGGGAGCAGCAAGTTACCCATCTAAAGAATTGTCCATAGCTAATTGACTGAAGATGCAGACAGAGGTAGTTGCTTTTATATCAATGTGTGTAAGTAGTTAAGTGTGGTAGGCAGAGAAGGGGCTAGAGGAAAATTGCAAAATGGACATAAAAATAGGTAAAATCAAGACAAATAATTCCTTTGGGGAATAGGATGCAAGGAACTAACAGAACTCATGGGCAGGGGATTTTGTAGCAAATCTAAAGAAAATTATCATCACTTTCTTCTTCTCACCCACACAGTCCAAATCTGCAAAATTTTTCAGGGGAAAATCATCTGATTCGATGGGGGAAGTAGATGTTCCAACTATTAATGTAATTGATCTGGAGGCATGAGGCTTTGCTTCTGACTTATAGAGTCAATGACTGGGAGAAATACGATACTAAGAGAAAGGGTAGGTTTGTTGAGTTACCCAAAGAGGTTGAAAGCCTGGTTTTATCTGGCAAGGAGAGGATTTAGTGTGCCTTCTGGGATGTCTCCCTCTCTTACACTTAACATGAGGGCATAAGTGAGCCTTGCAGGAGCAAAGGATTGGAAAAAACTCTTTACGGCAGTGAACTCCACTCCTTGCTGTCACAGACAAAAAGATTGGGTGAAACACTGCAAAAAGAGCCTCTCCCAAAAATTCTCCTGCTCACTGCAGGAGATAAAGCCAGGACGAGCTTTAGGGTTTCCCTTGTGAGAGGTAAATGACAATTATCAACACCATGAAGTCACTAATGATAGTGTTTTCTATGGGGAGCTTACTACTGCGCCAGGAAAGAGCACTGTGAAAAGTAATAACTACAAATATTAAGCAGCCATGGTAGTCCCTGGTACAAAAGTTGGCAATAATCTCACTGACATTGCACCAGATTCATTTCAGCTTCAAATGTGCCATATATAGTGTCATTTCCATCTATTTGGGTGTATGGTTTTTAAATTTCAAGCTCAGTCCTGTCCAACTCATGACCGTGGAAGCTTTACATTGAATTCAGTGAAAGAAAGACTGAGTACCCAATCATCAACATACTGAAGTTGATTTCTATTAAATCTGACTTCTGCTACATTTCCAGTACGAGAGTCACTTTGTAGACACATTGACAATTTTGGTAGTCACTTTGTAGACACATTGACAATTTTGGTAGTCTTTTGCATAATACTTCTGCACATAAAATTTTTACAAAGTCCTTACAGAGAAAAATACAGTTCAGATTTCTATCAAACCCTCCTTTTCACTCATAATCCCAGCTTTATCTGTGGCCATTATAATTTTATTTTCCTCTTTATTCACTTTAACAGTGAACTGGATGTGGTGACTCAGGACACAAGGGTTAAACAGACACCCAGCCAGACTTTTCACACTGTTTAAAAGAGAAGCACATTTATTCACATAGTTCACTGCTAGCAAGAAATCACATCTAGATTTGGGGCCAAATAGTAGCTTTTGCTGTAGTATTAAAGTAAGTAGAAAAGGCAGGGGGTGACATTTAAACCCTGGCCTCATCCTAAAGCCTATCACATATTTCCCACTTCAGGAGCAGTAGGCAGAGACATGTTTGCCTGACATCATGCTCAGGAAAATCACCAGGATTCTCATTTCTCCTTGAAGCATGCATTCCTGCTCCTTTCTAGCAAGAAACTTCCTCACTGATGGCTATTTCCATCAGAGCCCTTGGAGGAAAACACTGCAGTAGCTGCTGGCTGCAAACTTCCGGCTCTGCAGCAGTGAGAAACCAGGAGAAGAAGATGGAGTGATCTGCACACAGTACAGAATTTACAGTCCAAAAGGAGAGCATATTGAAAGTGTGAAATGAATTTCAATCAAAAAACCTCTTGAAATCCAAACTAAAAAAAGAAAGGTTAATGGCATTCACCTCCTAAAAAGGCCAGCATGAATACTCTGCAGGGGATGTCTGGGAGGAATGACTGATGGGCAACTGCTTTCTTTCTGTATTGCTTCTCTTGAATCACCAGCTTGATGATGCAGAGCTCCACGTTGTAAATGACTCCACAGAGGAGAAAATACAACCTGGAAATCTCACCTTCCTAGAGAAATAACCAACCAAGCATCCATCTCATAGCTTTTGACAGGTCTAGCCCTAACCACACAAGTTAAATCTTGAAGATAGGAGACCTTAATGTCTTGGGAGTACTGTTTCCCCTGGTACTGGCTCTGTTCAGTACTGATTATTTTTAGGACACAGAGGTTGCCAGCTCCAAAGGAATATCCCTAAAGGACTGCCCTAACAAGCACAGTCAGCCAAATAAATTACGACAACAGCTAGCATTGCCGTTTACCTGGCTGTATAACTTAACCATCCTGACTATCTATAGCTTGGCAAAAACAGAGTTTCTTGGCCTTCCAGGTGTGCTGTAAGGTCAGTCTCTTTTCACAGCCTCCCCAGTGAAGATCATGACAACTGTAAATAGGGGCACTAATCCAAAAGGAGAGCACCTATCACTTGGCAATGTTTTCAGCTGAGTATTTTTCACTCTGTATTTTTCAAGTGTCTGAAAAATACAGGCATTAAAAACCTGCAACAGTAAACATCATACATTAGATTAGGATCCAGAGCTTCACTCAGCAAAAGAACAGCTTGCCCAGACTGGCAGCTATAAATTGGCAGCCCTCAAGTAAGGTGGGGAGATCATTTTAACCTTGGGCATAGAACTCCTCTCACCAAACTGAAGCAAGATTTCACCTTTGAAGCTCTTCATCACCAGACACTACAAAAACAGGGTAGGCTACGCCTTACTTTGCAATGTCCCTCCTTTGAGAGCCAAAAGTCTGCTTTCAGCTTGTTGGATAAATTCAGGATAGCATTACATTGGAATTAGGCAACTGCACAATGGTAGAGACATCAGACTTGGTTGTCAAAATAATTACTCATGGCTTACAAAGACTGAAGTAAAATTTCTGGGTTTATGACTGTATGTCCCTTCTGAAATCTATGTTAGCCTCTTGAAATCTGGCTCAGGTACACCTACCTGTGCTGCAGATCCAGCTGCACTGCAGTAAAGACAGCTCAGCTACTGGCCAAATTACCACTGGGGATAGTCAATAATTAGACTATGCATGAGATTACACAAAGGTAACATGAAGGAGGATCCTCTGAAAGCCAATGCCATGCTATCATATGAAGGACAAAAGAAAAAATAAAAGAAAAAAAGGCAGCAATCTTCCTGCTTATACCTCCGGGAATGTAATTTCTTCCTTTCAGCACAGCAAAGCTCAAAAATATAGGACACAGTGTGGCACAGAGGGTCAGTGGGTTACACTTATTTATACACTATCTGTATTTGGTTCAAGGACTCTCAGATAGAAAATAGAAAGTAAAAAGCCTTTCCCTGATGGAGCTTTCAGCCAGTAGAAACTGAAGATAATATTGTACTTTTACAACATGCAGTAGATCACCAAATTCATTTTTACTGGGGTCATAAGAAAAGATTTCAGCTCTAGACTCCAGAGTTAAAAAGCTGGTGCACTAACTAGAAGGATTTGTCATATATGGTGCCTGATTGCTATTGTGGTTGGGGGGCTGGCAAGGGGAGCAGGGTTTTTTTAGTTTTTTATACTGAGCTGGTATTGGTCTTGAGTTCAAGACTAATTATATTATTGCTGTGTCTGAAAATGATACATATCAAAGGAAAATGAACTTTCACATAAGCCAAAGGAAAGCAGTTTGAAAAGTTAAATAAAGCAAGTCTGTTCCACTCTCTAGTCCTTATGTTACTATAACAGTTAGATCACAGTTAGTATTTTTTATCACTTTTAATTTTTTTTTCTGTTTATATATTTCTATACTTCTGCTCTCTCCTCATGTGTATGAATGGTTTCAAGATGTAGGTTAGAGAAAAGCTGTTACAGATCTACCACATCTCACTGTTCCCAGGTCAGCTTTCAGCTCCAGGGTGTTGCCAAGGGTCTCTGCGTCTTCGCTCTGAACTTCTGGGCTCATCCTTCCGTTCTGCCAGGATCAATTACAAGGTTTGCTGTTACAACACTGGGTCCAGTGACCTGGACACTGCTGCATCCCCAGTGACTTAAAGAAATTTATAAAAAACCAAAATTACTGATGACAAGTAATAACAAAATCAACCCATCACCTAAATAAAAGCTTGACTTTTATTCAGTTTAGGAGAAGCCATTAATCCACATGCACAGAAAACAACAGATCTTACTACAATCAAGAGTGCTGGAATAAGTATAGTTGGCATACAGACAAAAATCAAGAGAAATCTTGTATCCCCTCCTTAAAATCCTTCTCTATTCAAAAGTCTTTCAATGCACCTTGTTGAAAGTTACTACATTGTCACATACTCCACAGTTATATGAATATGGGCTTCTTCCTCCTTTGCCCAGAACTTTAAAGGGCAGAACCTTAGCATTCTCTTTTCTTTTTTTTTTCATCTCTCATCACCCTTTGCCTGTTCCAAGCAAAATTGAAGCCATATATATATAGATAGATAGATAGATAGATAGATAGATAGATAGATAGAGATATATAGATATATAGATATATAACATAGATTTTTTTTTTTGAAAAATAGAAAAATAAATCTAAGAAAATGTACATTCCACAAGAAATAAATCTCAAAGTGGTCTACACTTAAACTTCATAGTAGTGTGTCATGTAAGCAAGTAGCACTGCCTTTATTTATTAAAAAAAAAAAAAAATAGCATGACCTAGCACAAATTACACAGTATATTTGATCTGTACTTTTAAAGTATGTTGGCTTATGCTCAGGAGAAAAGAGGGTTAGAATTATGTACCTGATCTCTAAGGACTTTTAGACAAATGTAAAGTTTCTCTCACACAGACACAGGACACTTCCCCTCAGTTTTTCTATTCTTGCACAAAAGCAAACATTGCACTTTAAGCTATGTAATCCATGTAACAGATTTTTTCACACTGGAAGAGCAGTTCCCCAGATGCAGCTCTGTAAAAGGACAGAGGTCAGTCAGTGAGTTTAGGAGCTGAATGCTCAGTGTGTGTCTCACTGATAAATCAAGCCTTTTAATTATTTGCAGTCTGGGGTAGAATTTCATGGATATGCCTATTTTTACAGTGTTTGCTCCTGAGCTCATGCTCCTCTTCTTAAAGGGATGGGAATCCAGACTCTGAAAAGCAAATCTTGGGACTTTATCAAGCAGCTTTTAAAATTTCATATCACTAGCCTAAGTACAAAAATTTTGTCTTCTTAACTATACACTAGAATGTGACAGTCTCTACTCTGCTAGTTACCTCTCACATCTCTTATTCACTGCTAGAAACTTGACAAGTGCCTTCAATCAAACCATGATGTGAATTTTCATCATTTTACTTTAAAAAGAAGTATCAGTAAATATCTGCAAAAGTATCCCGATATTTTATTTCATAGATATCTTAAAAATGCTTCTAATGTATAGCACTGGCTCATACATAAGTATTTCTTTTAGGTTTTTTGCAAGCCTACATTCACTCATTCTTTCCCTGTTTTCCATCTCTGTCAACCACCTCCTGTCCTAGCTGCTTCAAGGTAGAGACCACCTTTCTATATTTGAACAAAGTTTTTCAAAGTCTACTTGGCCGTGATTAGAGCTCTTAAAAATGCAGCAATTTCTGCTCTGTCAGCAATAAATAAATGCAGCATTGATTCCTTTCACCAAACTGCACAATGCGTTATTAAAAATCACAGGTCATCTGATTTTGATGATTCACTATAGGTAATCCAGCCAGCAAGATTCCAATGAACATTTTCTGACTCTTGCACTGCTGCTACAAACATCACCTTCAGTATCCTTTCAGATACAAGTTCTTTAGTAGAGATAGGTTTAATTTAGCTCTTATGCATATTTATAATGGTCCTTTAATCATCACTGTAAACAATACACAAAGCTGACAAACTCTGTTGCAAGAGCAATTCCAGTAAAATCAGTGGGATGTGCACCTGATTTAGGACTTTTTCAAGCATTTAGTACTTGCTGACTTCATTCATGCCATATATTGTAAATGTTTATTGCCTCATTACTAACAGCTGCAATAAAAAAGCTCAGTTACACCATACCCAAAAAGCAAAAGAAAAGAAATTGTATCCTCAAAACCCATGAGATTAGCTTTAAATCATGTATTGTCTTTAACATAAAAGAAAAAGTTTATAGGGTTTTAATTTCCTTACTTTATGTAATCTTGGTATTTATTATATGCTTTTATGGCTAGAAACTCGCTAATTACTTTTCATTCAAAGGCAAGGGTCTTGTGTAAATACAGGAGCTGGGGATTTAAGAAAAACCTGAATGCCACAGGACTGAATAATGTCATTTTTCTATGTTTTACAAAGAAGTAAAAACAAATTAATTTCTTTTTCCATTAAATACATGCTATCATTTTCTGAACTAGAATATTTGATATGATTGTTGTTTTAATTTAATTTGAAGAAGAAAGACATTCCAGAAGAAGAAAAGCTTTACTCATACACAGAAAATTGACAGATGCCTTTTCTAAGGGTTGATTGCATTTCAGTGTTTTTCAAGTGATGACTCAGGTTTTCCTTTTGTTTATCCAGCCACAATTCCCTTCTAGCTAGCTTATTTTATTTTTTTTTAATGAACATGTTAATTAAGTAGTATATTTTGCTAGACAAACTTCAATTTCTCCCCTCTCTCTTCCACAGTTAAAAAGCAAGCACTTCCCCAAAACACCACTGTTTATTGAAATTGAAAGTCTTTAGGGCGTTTTGGAAGCAGGAGACTTGGAAGTTTGAATGAGGAACTCCACTGGCAAGCTTTCAAACTTATTTGCAGATCAGGACCTCTTTTGTAGAAGTCTCCCCAGGAGGAAGGCAGTTAGACACCTGCCAGTAGCCTGCAGTGGCACCATCCCACTGTGATGTTAATGAGATGAATGAGAGCACTGCGGAGAGCTGCAATAATTACAGGGTGAAGAGCTTGTCTTTTCCTGACCCTCCTTTCTGGGCTGCCTGCTCTATAAAGCAGGGTCTTTTGTAATACTAATTACAAATGTTAATTAAACATTTCTTTGGAATTTTGCCCTCCATTAATAGGTCAGATAAACAGGGAATAGCAATGACAGGCACAAGTCATTATCAGCCACATGAGAAACATACCATTTATTTGTTCCCTTTTTTTGGTCCCTCCAAAGACATAACTTCTAGGTTTGTTTTATTAAAGAGACACTAAAACCACTGAAGTATAGCTTTTCTGCACAGAAATAAAATAAAAATAATTCTTACTTTAATGGAGTTAAACCTAGTTCTAAGGCCCCTTCCACTACAACTCACTCTTGTCTCTGTTGACTTAACAATTTTAACCATAATCATGACTCTAAGGCTACATAAATGCCCTTGCAAACACAAACTTAAGGAAACAGTCATGACAGCTGTTGATGACAGCACAAAATCTAGTTAGACAGCTTCCTCTGGCATGAGTAGCACATGGCATTTCAAATCGTTGCTCTAATCCCATTTCTAACCCAGTCCCTAGAATTACAGGAGTGACCCCTGCCCAGATCAGAACTGAGCACAAGCACTTGGCAGATATTGCCAGAAAAATAAAAGCTCTACCCCTTGCCTGACAGTCTGCCACAGCCAGATGCTCCCATCCAGGCTCACATGGAGCAGTAATTTAATACATGGCAATACTATCTATTTCAGTGAAACAGCTTCTGGTGGGCCAGCTCATCTTACCTTTCCTTATAGCTCACATTGCTAGGGCACAGGAGGGAACCAGACTGATTCCAAATTTCATCCTTTAATATTTCTCTCAAAATACGTTCGTGTGGTTTTAAAAAGCATTTGATGGCACCAAACAGAAACAGTTCCTTTTGAAAGAAAGTCAGAAGATGCACTTCGAAAGCACAACTAATGCATTCCAACAAAAATACAAAGGAACCTCACCGCAAACATGAGAATGATGAAAAGAGTTTCACCCTAAAGATTCATTTCTACCTAGCCATGTCAGTTGTGAAGGCAGTCATAGCCTTTCTCTAATTTAATCCTATTTTATTAACCTAAAATAAGAGTTGTCCATTTTTTCAATTTGTTAGATAACCTGAAATCAGGTTCTTCTGATTTGATAAGGAATGGGGACTGATGCCAGGCTGAAGAATCCACTGCTTTCCCATACAGCCCCATTACTTTGACAGCAGCCCACCATATGGGAAATGTCAGTAAGACAAAACCTCTGGTAAGTCAATTTAGGAAACTTCTGAAGGCTTATGACTTGAAAGGTATCTTTATGTTTACTACTCGTAACCATGGCATCATTGCTGTGGCCATCAGACTGTGTTCTTACTCACCCACTCCTTCCTGCAGTGAACTGAAAAAAGTCTGGTCTGTGAATCACCTGAACCCGTCAAGGCTTGCACCAGTATATGCAGGATAGGCATATACACAAAAACTTACCCAGAGTTATTTACAGGTTCATAGAATTTACCAGAGTTTTGATTCTTTCATCAGAGTTGTTTAGGTGACTTGTTGCCACCACTACTCAGATGGCTTTTATTCCACAAAATGTGATTGCACTCCCACCATTTCCAAAGTGCCCCAAGACACACCATGAGCCTCTCTCCAGCAGCCTTCTATCACCCACTTCCAAAGCACAAAAGGCAGAACTAGGAGAGCCCACATCTCCCCAGACACACACCACTCAAAACAGCTCTTTTGCACTGTCCCAGCCTATGTGACAATGCAGTCTCATGGGCTTGGTTGAGTCAAACAACTGTTTTCTCCTCCAGCTGCTAATCCAGGTGTACATTGCCAGCTCCAGCGATAGAATTGCAAGGAAACTACCAGGTCTGACACTGAAAGCATGGTTGTGATCATTGAGACAGTTCAGAGCTCTTCTACTCTGCTGAATTTCACAATAATTAGCAAAGTATGGTTTATATCTCAGGCGATCCATCTATCCTTGCTTAGCATACTCACAATTTCAGATGTGTTTGCAGTTGTTCTATAACAATTGTCAGGATCTTAAAACCAGCTTGAAGTTGAGGAACAATATGGAATTTAAACAAAAAAGCCAATAGTAAGAGTATACACAATGCTCGTGCACACAAGAGACCTTTCTGATTATCCACACTGATTTCCTAGTACAGACCTTTGATTTTTAGTGCAGAAATTTGTACATCAGTCCATAACTGCTGAATTTGAGCACAAAGTTTTCAAAATACAACTATTTTTAACTGAAATACTTAATTTGATGTATTATTCAAAGTATCCTTCATAATGACGACAATTTCCCTTTTTAAAATCTGAATTTATCTGATTTCAGCTTCTGGACAGACACTTGATCTTGTAACACATTTTTCTGCCAAAATTAAAGAACCATGTTTTTCTCCACGTAGATATTTTGAGATCATGACACAGTCACCTACTAAAGTAAGCAGATTAATATTCTTAAAATCCAACACTGGAAATGCATCATTTTCTTAAGAAGACAGAAGATAATACTTCACAGGACTTCTCTGAAACACTGTGATACAGCTAGGTAGTTTTGAAGAAAAAGTATCACACTTCCATCTTTGTTTTTAAACAATACTGTAAAATTACTACTAATATAATAGGAGGTTGGACATCCAGAGGGCCCTCTCAATCTGAATTATCCCATTACCCTCTAACTCTTCAATTCTTCAAGAGAGCAAGCAAAGTAAAAAGTGAGTTTAAAAGCAAGATAATTAGTATGTTTTGGCAAAAGGTATTTCAATAAGTTGTCCTCATGTTACAAAGCTGAGGCTCTAGTTCCAAGAGCAATAGGAAAAATATAAATCATCATGGTCTAGGCATAAGTATATCCTAATAGGAAGGTACAACAGCTAAAAAAAAGAGGAAAATAAAATACATTTTATCATTATAGTAGCTATTCTTCTGAAGAACATGTTAAAAACACTAAAAAACACAGCAGATATACAAATTGCCCTACACAATATGGAGGTTCCCATCATCCTGCAGGAAACATTTCAGTCTCTGTAAAAAGCCGAATGTTTCAGAAGTGTTTTTACAGACCAGCTATTTAGGTTCTTTTCCATTTCATTTTTCAAGACACCATAATAACACTGTGCTAAATATATGGCAATTTCCTGGGAAATCATTTTCCATTGGACAAGACCCTAACCACACCAAGGAATGTACCAGCATATTGCAGCAAAGCCATGTCAAACATTTACCAGATACAAATCACATCAGCTGCTTTAACCTAATTCATATGTCTTGAAAGTCCATCCCAGAAGGCCAAGTCATATTCATCTCAACCTTAACTTTTGTCAACATTATCTTAAGGAGTCCTAATTTGTAAAAAAAGTTAAGACACTGGATTATTGTTTTGAATGCTGGTCTTTGGATCTTTTCAACCCAAAAACGTGCAGTCTGGGTAAGTCTGCACCACTGATTGTGTGTGGCCCAGGATGTACTTTGGAAGCCAAGCTCTCAATCCTTCTCTGTTTGCCTCATTTTAAATGACAGTCTCTGAGTTGATGATCTGTATCCCCTTTAGGATGAAATTAAGCCAGAAGACATATTTCAGAGATGGCATGAAGGAACTTCCCCACAAACACAGGGTGGTGACAGGGTTTTGCTCTGCAGATTCACTTGCTTATATAGATATAGCCTTCCTCTAATTCAATCTTATTTTGATCACTCTCATCTGTCAAAGTAAGCTGAGAGAGAAACACATTGGAACCAGCTGTTGGTAACTGCTTTATATGGTTCTCTCTTTCCAGCATGGTTTTAAGGTAGTTTGAATGTATTCAGCCCAGTGTGTATAAGTGCCTTTGGGTATAGAAGGCTGAGGAAGCAGGAATTGTTGTTTAAAGAAAGAAGCACTTCATGCATATGCTCAATTTTTCATAGAATTTTTAGTGTGATACTTACTGTGAATGCATGGTTTATTCTGCCAGTGGTCTGTGGTTAACACTCCCTATATACCTATTGGCATGATAAACTGTAATGACTTCATAATAAAGTTAAAAGCCCAGCATAAATGCTGAAAAGCGAGGAATTCCAGAGGTAAGATTTGGATTTCATCCCTCACCTTTCCTTGTATTTGAATGTTATGAAAGAGCTATGCTTTCTTTAGCCACAGATATAAAAAATGTCATGACAGGAATATAAACAGTGAAAACTCTGTGTGTTCTGACAGGTTCCCACATTACCTCAGAATTTACATATTTTCTATCATTTTGCAATTTCCCAAATACTTTTTGTTAAAGCTTGATCTCTATGATAACTGCATCATTTAATACTGAGCCAATGCAGAAATAATTTGATCTATTTTGAAAAAAAAATATTAGGGAATGGTTTACAATATTGAAGAGTATGTTAATAAAATAAGGATATCAGACAAGATAGCACCACTTAATACTGAGTTGTGGTGCCTGTGACATAAATGCCATGAAAGAGCTCTGGAGTTTTAGTTGGGTTATTTATTTATCTGTTTGGGGGGGTGGGTGGGTTTGCTTGTTTGCTTTTGGTTTGGTTTAGGTTTCTTTTAGCTGGAGAAATGGTGGCATACCCTAAGGAAAGTCTCACTTAGGATTTTTCCATTTTGCATTCCCATTTCACCTATAGAGCTAAGGCTCCAGCATTGTGTCACAATATGCAAAACACAGGCTTATTTACTGGTTATTGACATAAAAAGAGGATCTGGATACCCACATCTACCAGTGAGTACTCCTGAAATCATGACCTTACAAACTGACCTTACCTACCTTGCTTTTTATTTGCATGACCTAACAGGCTTTCTGCTGTTTTCCAAAACAAGGAGCAAAATTCCAGCTGAAATTCCACAGCTCTGCAGATGATCAGCATTTTCCAAAATCAACCCCAAATCACATTACTTATGTTGAGATAGAATCTTGGGGTGTGATCTTTTATGTAACTTTCCAGCTCACCTCTGCAGTCTGATTCTTCTCCAAGTAACTTTCTTGCTGAGAGCAAAAAACAAGGTTCTTTCTACCTAGTTAGTGGATCTGATGCTGCTGAAGAAGATTCTTTTGACCTCTTATGAAAAGCTTCCAAATATCTGGAAAGGAGTTTGTCTAAAAGACTCCAAGTAAGTGCTTGTTCAATGATTTGAAATTTTGCCTATGAATGATTAGAATGGGTCATATGAATAAAAGGAAATAGATATCAAGATGTGGGGGATTTCAGTTCCCTGGAAGATACTATTTATTAACTATTCTGTATTGTATTCATATCATTCATATTCCTTTGGTGCAAAACTAATTTTTTTCTGCTGATTTAATAGAAAATATTTTATTCTTAGTGGAATAACACGGAATTCTAGAATCATTTATTTGGAAATACCATTTCTAGAACAGTCTATAAATCTTTCAACAAGTGTTTTCATGGGGAAAAGATTCAATGAGGATATAATGTCTCATAATTTTGTTTGAGGTGGGGATTGCCAATTTAAAAGTCTGCAAACTTTCAAGACTTAGACCAAGTTCTAATTACACATTTTCAGATTTTAAAAAATTGAATTCTTTTAGGACAAATGCATTTCACATACTGCAAAATAAATGAGGAGAAGAGAGAATGATGTTATTGCTACTTCATGCAGGACATCACAATTTTTAAGACACGCCAGGCTCAATGATTTTTTTTAGTGTTTCATATACCATCAGAACCATTTAGAATCATGATGGTGTGCTCCACCCAGCTGCCCAAGCTGACCTTTATTTCCCATAACTCTGCTCAACCCATTACCACCAACAGAGATGGCAACAAATGTGCCTGGCTGTGATGACTGCATCTGACTCATAGCAGATTCAGGGGAGACAGGTAACACAACAGCCACACCACACACATACTTTCCTTCCCCAAAACATAATGTTGGTCAAAGTCTGACTCAAGCCAAGTTTGGAAGATACTGATTTCTGTGGTCAGTCTGCAAATATGTCTATAACTCTGTTACTCCCTGACAGTAGACAGTCCAGGACCTGCTGAGATCTCCTGCACAGAAGGATCCACCCTTGAGTACAGATGCCTCTCAAGGTTACTCTTTGAGGCTGCATTTACTATCAAGACTTGTTAAATCTCTGTGTTTATTGATAAACATATTGCTGCTTCTCTCTCACAAAGTGCACCACTTCTTCCAGAACAAGAATTACCTATGCTTGACATTATTTCTGCCCAGGAAATTATGGTCTCAGATGGAATAATGAAGAATTGCTTCAGTCCACTCAGAAATTCAAAGGCAAAATCATGCAGAAGAGGGGTACAATAGAAAGATACCTGTCTTCAGGAGGGCTGTTCATGGCTCTTCCCACAGCTAAACAATTCCTTTAGTTGGTGTGATGAGAACGTTACCCTTAAATTTATCTTTCCACAGAATATTTGGGGAAGAAGTTAAAAGCCTTTGTTCTCAGGGAAAGGCGAGAGCTGCAATTACACCAAGCCCCTTGTGGAGTATTCTGGTGGGAAGAGGCCCCTTGTGCAATGTCCTTTTCTGCACATCCAAACAGAAGTCAGGCATAATACATTTCAGAGTCAGGATACTGAAATCCCCTGCTACTTCAGCAGAACAAATCAGGATGCATACTTTCATCCTGCATATCAGGATGAAAGAGATCAGTGCTAGAGACAAAGGAGGAATAAAACAAGCTCTCTGCAGTGAGAAAAATGAGATGAGGAAACTTCGCTGTCTGGTGAAGAAAATTCAGTGTTCTTTTTGCCACAAGTTAAATTTTATCAGTGCCAAATATACTTTATAGACATAGTCTTAGGAACTTTACTTCTTTCTGCTATGTGCTGGACTCCTGTCCATTTGAAGACAAAACAATACTTCGGATAGCTTTACTGCTACAATGAATGACAAAGCCATGCAGAGGAAATGGGAATTAACCATTTGAATTTAATTGTTGAACCAAGCAGCACAGAAAGAGGAGATAGATAAGAATAATCATGTTTTAAAGATCTGAATAGAAATAGAATCTGAACCTGTCTGAAGGTCTTTCCATGACAGGGAATGAGCTGCAACCACTAAAAAGCAAAGAGGCTAAGCCACAGACTTTTTCCTTATGCTGATATGTAGCAAGTTGAAGCATGGTACAACAGATATGGTGTGTCCCTAAAAGTTCATTTCTCATCCTTCCTCAGAGCCAGAGATGTAGACCAGTTCTGAACATTCACTTACTATTGCACCAACACAAAAGCCATTGCTTCAAGTGTCTCTAATTCTCACTCACTACAGGTCCTAGTCCCCACACACAGACCAAAACTAAAGATGACTAAGCTCTGCCTTCACCCTTCAGGAAAAATAATGTCAGGACGACCACCAAGGAAAACTGATGCATCACAGGGAAATCTGGCCTGCCAGGGCCATCACTAAATACATCCCAGGGCTAAACAGAAGTCTTTCTCTGCTTTACAGAGTTATTGATCCATTGATACACAACAACACTGAATTCTCCCTTACTGGAGCAGCCTAAGTAATCACAAGCAGACTTATGAAAGTCTTTTCACACAAGCCCCAGGAGGCAGGAACAAGGCAAGACATTTCTGTGCTTGTGTTCCTCTAGAAGATGTCTTTAAATATAATGCTACAATTATATCCCAATGAGTATTTAATTTCTCATTAAAGGTGGAAAAATATCCAAAATACATTTTTGCTGTTTTTTAGTATGCCAGTATGCTCTGTAATACATATCAGAAGCAGTTGTAGTTTTTAGTGGTGTGGGAAGTTTGGGTCAGCATTCTGCTGGTCCCTTGTCAGACAGAAAAACTCAGAATCTGTTCTTTGCCCTCCCCTTTTTTTCTTTTTTGTCTTCTTTTCTTTTTTATTTCTCTGAACAGCTTGAATGACAGACTAAAGAATAATCCTGTGCGCAGCTAATGTGCAAAAACAGGATTGAGCAAAAAACTGACTTAAGAAGCTTTCATCTGGGTCAGGACATATTGATACCATATTCAAAGATATATGCTCAGCACGCTTGTGCAGAGATAAATGTAGGCTTAAGAAAAAACAAAAAAATAAAAACAACCACAAACACACAACCCCTCCATCATACTCCAGTGACACAGCTACTGAAATATTAACCTAAGTGAAATAATTTCCACCCATGTTTGCTTTCATCACAGATTATGCCGTACTGCAAACTACTCAAAATAAAATGTTTCCTTCCTAGACAAAACCAGCTAGGCAATAAGGTTTATTTTCACTGTTTCTGAGTGCCCAGAGTACAAGATAAAGTCACTGTAACAAATTGTGTCTGTCATAATGTCAGAAAAAAGGAACAACACATTTAGTTCATAGCCATCTCTGACAGTCACTGATCTACCCATCTCTTTGGGACAAGACAACTTTCATGTCCCTCAAGGTCTTTTCTATAGTGGATCACTAAACCTATTTTATTAGTGAGTATCAGCGCCGTGGATTTTATCACTCTCACCAGTGTCTTCTCTTCCAGTAATGACAACTTAGGTCTTTCAGACAATGACATGAAGGGAATCCAACAAGATCAAATCCCACAGTCTTCAGTTTCCTGTAGAATGCTGGATATGAGTTATTATTTATTACTTCTTATTACAGTTCCAAGTATCATTAATGATAAAAAAATAGTAGCTGTTAAACTGGCTGTTATGAAGCAGATAACTTTACCAGCTCAGCTTATAAATGGGCTGAACCAGCTTTTCAGAAGCCTTAATATCAGTCTTGCCTAGCTTGCACAATAATACACCCACATTATGCATTTATTTTGACTGTAATCCCAAAGTCTTAAGAGTAAACTCAGCTTTTGCCTATGTATATGTGTGTCTACAACTCATCTGGTTTGAGTGATGCTGAAACTTCTCATATGGGGTTTAAATTCATCTGATCCAGCCTTCTGTTGAAATCAGGACCTTGTATCAGGTTAAGCAGCTACCTGTTAATCAGGGTCTAATATTGCCAGGGAACAGGATCCTACCATTTCTCTGTCAACACAAGGGTTCTCATGGTTCTCTGCCTTGCCATAATCTGAGCGAGATGCCCTAACACTGTTCAAGCATTCGTTTATTGTTACGAATGCCTTTATCTTATCACTGCATAGTTATGAGAGATTCTTTCATTTTATCTGTAACTACCATTTAGAGATTGGAAAACTGATTCATGCCAGACAACGCCTTCACTCCCCTAGCTTGAATAAACCAAATTTCTTCATACTTCCTTTATGCATCAAGCTCTCTAATGGTCTAATCATCTTGGTGACACATTCACCAACCCTTCTTTCATTTTTCAGTGTCTCCTGAACTGATGAATAAAACTTCACATTCATCTCTTTTAAAACCTTGCTGAGCCAGGTTTCAGACTGTCGGTGCCTCAGTACGACAGCTTTTCCTTCTCATGTTCTACTTCTCTTCCCAGTCTTGCATAATCAGCAAGCCTAACAGAAGTGCATTCAAGCCTTTCATTCCAATTGTTTATAAATATATTGAACAGTATCAAACTCTGTGTTGATCTCTAAGGAACTCCACATGTGGCCAGTTCTAAATTTGACTTTAAGCCATTACCCAACAACTTTGAGCTCAGCAGTCTAGCTAGCTCTCCACACATCATGTGGCACTAATCTGAGGAGTGCTATGTGTCACGAGACTGTCAACAAAGGTATTGTGGGAGACCATGACAAATTACTTGCTAAAATTATGGTAGATGCTGTTTAAAGTACTCCCATCCTTTATTGACTAAGTTGTTTCATAGTATAAGACAATGGAGCACAGTTTAAGCTTGGTAAATCTGTTCTGGCTTTCTCCAGTCATTTATTCTGTCACATTTTTACCAGCTTGCATGTGTCCAGTTTTCACAAGAGGTTTGTAACTTGACCCTAACTCTACTGTTAGTGGCTCACCATTTGTTTTGCCAAATGTTTTGCATCCTGACAAAGGAACTTGCAGCTAACTTTAGCTGTTAAGACCAAAGCAAAGAAGACATTAGGCATGTGAACCTTTTCTGCGCCACTTTTGACCTAACTTGCCAAAGCCATTCAGCAGCAGGCTTGAATCTTCCTCGCATTTCTGCTAACTACTACCATGCCTATAGAATCCTTCCTTGTTTATTTGACATATCTTAAAGGCTGCCTCAAAGTGTTCCAACACTTCCAAAATCCTTTGGCCTCCAAAGCAGATACTTGTGGGATCCTTCCTAACAGCTGAGGAGACAAAATGAAATCTGTTCTTATGAAGTTCTGGGTTTTTATTGATACTTGCCTTTCTCTGCCTCTTAAAATATTAAACTCTATTACTGTACAGACCCTGCAGCCCAAGCTGCAGTTGAAGGTCATAATAATGGGTATTGCACTTGTCTATAGGCCATATAGGATAATAAGGGGATATAGACCTACAAAATAACAGTACCTATCTACAGACCATAAAAACCAGATGTAAATTGTCCAGCTACCTTTGTAAGGCAAGTTTAATAGCATCATTAGACTCTGAAAAATATGGGCCACATCCCTCTCCCTATGAGCTCATTAGGAGTCTCCAGCTAAATTTCACTATGCAGGGTAACTCGCAACTAGTCACATACTCCTCATGACTGTTCCAAACCTACCTTTCACACACTCCATATTTTGAGCTACAGATTAATTCTCTGTATAAGTCAGACAAAAGGCAAATGACAAAATTCTGCACCAAATGTGCTCAGTATGGGCAACAAACAGGAGGAGCTGGAAGCCATGGTGCAGGAGGAAAGGTATGATATCATCCCGATCATGAAAACATGGTGGGATCACTCGTGTGACTGGAGTGGTGCAATGGACGGATACAAGGTCTTCAGAAGGGACAGGGGGGGAAGGAGATACATTAACAGGAAAAGCTTAAGGGTGCAGGAACAGGCCATCCCTGTGTGCCAAAAGATGAGCCTGCAGGGAAGAAGGCTGGCCTGGCTGAACAGGGAGCTTTCACTGGAACTCAGGCTTAAAAAGAGAGTTTATGACCATTGGGAAAGGACAGGCAGCTCCAGAAGACTACAAGGATGTCTTTAGGTCATATAGGGATGGAAATAGAAAGGTGAGAGCTCAGTTAGAACTCAATTTGGCCACTGCTGTGAAAGATTATAAAAAATGTTTTATAAATACATTAACAACAAAAGGAGACCTGAAGAAAACCTCCATCCCTTATTAGATATGAGGGGAACACTGTCACCAAGGATGAGGAAAAGGGCAGGCTCAGGTTGAACATCAGGAAGAGTTTCTGAAAGGCTAGTTAAGCATTGGAACAGGATGCCCAGGGAAGTGGTGGAGTTATCACCCCCGAAAATCTTCAAGAAACAGCTGGAAATTGCACTTAACTCTATGGTTTCCTTGACACGATGGCATTTTGTCAAAGGCTTGACTAGATGACCTTGGAAGTCTTTTCCAGACTTAATGACTCTATGATACATTTTTAAGAATTATAAACTATTTGAGAGTGGGTGGATGCAGAAGGATATCGAGATTTTTCAGAAATTCTTGAGAAAAATCATGATTTTTCTGCATCCAAAAGTAAAACTCTCATGAACCTTTCTGTAGACAGGACTTTTAGCCTCTCCCCTGCTGGCCTTACAATATTACAATTTTCAAAAAGTTGTGTAAGTCTAAAGGCTACATCCCGTCACACGTATGAGCTTTATTACATCTGAAGAATCCCCTAGAACTCCTTCACATTATTTATAAACAGAGATAATGTGCATGATAAACAACAATAACATACAAGATCCCCAGTAAAAGTTTATATTTCACTTGGGAATACCTGAATATCAGTCTTTGGACTGCAAGAATTTTTATCTAGGAAATTCTTTTCTTGCTACTGTATCTCACTGTACCTGAGCTTATTTTTAAGAACAATTATTTACTACAAGGAGACTACAATGACACAAAATTAGTTAAAACCAACAACCATACATACAAACCAGCATCTTTAGCCAACATTTTTTCCAAATACTCTGTCTTAGCTTTAAGAAAAGCTGAAAGACTGAAAATTTACAAATAAGCAGCAGGATACTTTCATATACTAAGAAATTAATTTTTTGGGGGGGTCATTTTTGCTCTCACAAGTGTTTCCAAAGCCTGGAGTTTAAAGCAATCTCAACACTGTTCAATAAGACTTAGAAATTAAACAGTTACTGTGCTTTGCGAGTCCTTTGATTGAGTTCTGCAGGTGGAAATTGAGGACTGGTGCCAAGTAGAGTCTGTGATTTCTAAATGTCAAAAATCAAAACTGTGTTATCTCAGACTTTCTTTCCAGTCTAATGTACTTTTTCTCTTCCAGAGGCTGGAAATAGGATTTCTAGTCCTAATCTTTTCTCTGTTAAATTTTGCCTTGTAAAACTCCAGAGTTTAGAGATTCTTTAGGAACTTTTTAGAATTAAAAGCATTCTGCAATAGTACCTTCTGTGATTTTTGCTTTTGACCTAACAGAATAGTTAAAACCAAGTAAAGAAAAACCAACTTAACTTATTTAACTACAGTCACTGCTGTTTGATTGAAGACAACTCTACTGGTTCCCACAAGAA
The DNA here is from genome assembly GCF_963513975.1 of Fringilla coelebs. Taxonomy (NCBI): domain Eukaryota; kingdom Metazoa; phylum Chordata; class Aves; order Passeriformes; family Fringillidae; genus Fringilla; species Fringilla coelebs. The sequence goes on from NC_140028.1 coordinate 82,026,240, forward strand.
TATTTGTTTTTTATCTTGGTATCCCTCCTGAAGTCTCAGATCCCACAGTCAAGTGAAAACTTTAAGTGGAAAGGAAGTGTTAGGAACAGAGCATGTGTGATTTTTTTAAAAAGCTGAAAATACTTGAACTAGTGTCAGGATTTTATGATGCTTGCCTTGTGCTTTTTGAAGCTCAAGGTTGGCAATACACACATTCACACTGCCATAACATGTAGCAATATTTCTTTCTGTGTCCTGTTCTCAGCAAAACACTCAGAGACAGAAAAATTCCTTTCCTGATGCCAATTTTATTACAAAAATGGTTTTATAGAAAGAACCACATGAAATTCAAACCTAATGCCTTCTCTACGAACTTAAGGATCCTTAGCCCATCTTCCTTCAAGGCTTACTGTTCCTGGACTCGACCTGCCTTTACCTGTGGTCAGCTCCAGCTTTCCACTTATTGGTAGTGAGGCAGCTACACCTTTAAACAGCAGCATGACACCTTTAATGCAGCAAGGTACTAGAGACAAACACTGCCTAGCTTCTAAAACTACCTGTCCCTAGTGCACATATTTTTCACCTGAACTGTTTTCTTAAAACCAAAATAAAACACATTTTTATATCTACAATTTCTTTGTATTTCATGCAATCTGTTGGAATAAAATGTGGATACAACATCCTGTGAAAATCAGTCCAAAACTTGCTACATAATAAAGTGAAAAAGCCATCTTTCTCTATAATCCAAGGAGGAGGAGCCCTAAAAAAAAAAGGCATCCTAGTAACTGCTTTGTTAAGATAACGTCATCAATATTTGCAGGTTTGCTTCTGGACACACATGGGCTTGCAAGAAGACAGTGATCTGGCTTTAGAGTCCTTGGGGTTTGCAGTAAAGGCCTTTAACACCACTGATGTAATTAAATTACACTAGTCAAACCAGAAGATTAACTTTGTAATATTTTTACTAAATTTACGCAAGGATCCTGAAGTAATTGACACCCACCTCATCCCTTTGTTATTCTATTTGCTGATGAGTAATAACATAGACAGCAAATCAGTTTTTTTTTTTTATCCTGAATGTTTGGACAGCAGGTGAAAAAATTCAGCTTTTCAAATGCTGCAAAGATGTAAATTCATCTTCATGAATTTCAGATCTACACATTGCAGGACAGAGAAAAAAAAATGCTGTTAATTGAAACTCACAATAATTCAACTTCTTATGACAAAACCGCTTTGTCTCATTTTGCTTTTCCACACAGCATCATTCATCAGACAGCTATGCTGCAGGACTCTGTCTCTTGAGATAGCACAGGACTCAAACCTGAAACAAATTCTTACACTGGTAAGAAAGTGTATTTCTGAATCATACATGTGGGGAAGATAACGCTTTGCACTGATTCCTTATTGAGCAGACCGTAGCACTAAAGCATTATTCATAAAGCCATGTGTAACAGTAAAAGCAATCCACCTGATGATGCGATAGGTAAGCAAATGTGGAGAGAGAGTGGAGAAGGTATTTCAAGGCTACTCTAACATTTCTTTTGCCTAGATAAGTGGGATTGCTTCCACATGCTGGATAGACACAACCAAAAAGAAGAGGATGTTAGCAAGAGAAATGGGCAAAAAGACGATACTGGCATTTCTAGGATAAAATTTGCTCTTTTTGCTTTCAGTTTTCAGTACTGCTTTCACATACCACAGCTGATGTTACTAAGGAGTTCCAAGAGAGAATACCTGGGACAGCCTCAAGATGAAAAGAGGCTGAGGGAATTGATTTTCCATGCCTAATTCCTATCAAGTCTAATGAACAGAAATGATCTACTATCCTTTTAGAAATGAGAAAGAGGGAAATAACAAAACATTGCCAATGTCTGCCGAGCAGGGTTCATTTTCAACTAGCATGAATATCTGTCATTTCAACATACAAGGAGCTGCCAAGCTGACAATGCTTTTCAATTATAAGAAAAACCATGTCTGAAGTTTCTCTTTTCGTGAAGGGTGACATCTGTCTGAGTGGCAGACTCTGCTCTGTAACTTAAAGCATCTGCACTGTCTCTTTTGCAATGTAAGAGATCCGTTGTGTCAGTTAGAACAAGGCAAGCAGATGCTCCTTGCACCTCCTGTTAACTGGTGCAACAGTCATGTTGCCAGAGCTAATTAAGACTCACCGTTTACACACTTGACTTGTGCAGAATCAGACACCATCTTCTCTTTTGCTTTAACATTGTTTCTTGGTGGCTGCCTTTCAAATGTTGCGGGTCATTATTACTAAACACAGTTTATTACTGCTCTCAGTTGAAGTGTGAGGTCCATAACAGGCATTATAACCACTGCAACAGACAAAATCTTTCCTGCTTTCAGGATAAGTCATCCCTTCTCTCCCAAAATGACAAGATGGCTGTGATTGTCCCCTCATGGAGATGTGCACTCAAGAATGTAATGGAGGACCCTGTCTCTGTTCTGAGACAGAGAGAGCCGCTGAACATACCTTCCACCATGACACTGCCCAACCTTCAAAAATTTCTTGGACAAACAGCTGTCCTTTCTCCTTAGCAAAGATTTCCAAGAGAGTCACAAACCCTATTTTTATTGCAGCTGAGCTCCACAGTCCAGTCCTGCCTGAAGTAGGCAGGACTTCAATGAAAATATAATACTGGACCACTTCATGCCTTTAAAATTTCCTTCTTTCAGAAAGGGGCATAGCATACATCCTCCTCCACCTGTCTGGTTGTCTCCTCCTCTGCATATGCAGAGTTCTGTGACTGGCAGTAGGTGAAGGACAGAGCCACAGAAATAACTGAATTGCTCTTCCACAAAATGGAGGGGAACATGTGGAAGGTTTGCTTCTTCTCCATAAATTATGAGAGTCCTCCCACTTGCTCACTGCTTGCATGCTGCCATCATTAGTATGTAAGTGACATGAAACTCTTAGCACCTTCCAGACTGGTATGAGAAGTGTCAAACAGGGCTAGTGGGGGTTTTAGCTTTATTTTACTGATTTGGCAATAGCAATCCTAAAAGAGTATGCTTATATGGAAACTCAATTGCAGCCAGTTTACCTGCTTAACGTGTAATTTTCGGTAATTTCTCATTAGTAATTGCATGGAACCCTAATGAACATGAAAATACAGAGGGAGCTATTTTTCACTCCTTTTCCAGGTGAGAGAGGCAGGTCTTTGAATTATTTCTTCTCATTAGGGAAAAATCATCTGTTCGGTTGGCATGACAGTGACACAGGATCTCTCCACAACTGTTCCAAAGGGTGCTGCAAACTACAGAGCTTTCTGGATGGGAAACAAGAGTCTATACCTCCACATTGTGAAGAGTTATGTGGGTAAATCTCCGCTCACTGAGACGAGAACATGTCTCATTCAACATCAAGTTAATAGCCAGCATTTTCCTAATTCACCATAGCAACAATGATATAATGGCAAAGGGTGAGAACAGCCTGCTACAGCTGGCTGTGTTGTTGGACTGCAGACAGAGCAGACAACACCTCACATTTTACCTTTGTTGATACAAAGCTTTGTTAATGGGCAGTGCAAAACTAGCAAAAGACCAAAGACAAGAAGATGTGTTCAATAGCATCCCCTAACTTCCTATGAGAAGTATATAGCACATTCCTGCAACCCTCATGAACCCCACTGCTGCCTTCCCGGTGAAACACTGAGCACTTCTACATCCCAACTGGAAATAGTACTGTAGTCTGTTACGGGATCAATGAATTGTGGACTCACATATTTTCTTAAGACTTAAAAAAGGAAATCAAGCAAAATAAAATGTTTTATTACCTCCAAAATTCAAAAACCAGCCAGAGACCTATGTAAAACAGCTCATAGTAAACTGCTGTTACAGAATCTGTGAAGATGATAAACCACAAAAAATTTTATTACCTTACAAATGAAAACAAAGCTATGAAAAAGTTGATTTCATAATAATATGCGGGATGGCAGCACAAAGCATAAGCTGGCTAAAATCTAGCTCTCTATGCAGTATCTCAGAAGATGGTATGCCTCGTTACATTCAGCTGCATGCTCCATTTTGCACAATGTACATCTGTCTCTGAGGTTTTGTGCTCTCACATGGACATAATTATGGAACCCTGCTTACATCACTTGGACAAAATGAATATAAAATCTGGAAGGAATTCCAGATTGCAAACCCATATACTTAAATGGTACCAGGCTGCCACTTTAAATATTTAGCACTCAGAATATTCTACCCTCTCTGGTTTACCAGCCCCTCAGTAAAAAAAAAATAAAAATAACCTTTTCAGGAAAACTAGGACTAGTGGAAGAAGATGACATTAAGCAAAAATAGGAGTGATAAGACTGCAACATAAAGTAATACATAATGTCAAGTCACTGAACAGATCAAATAATTTCCATTACAGTGGTATGAGATCCCTCGTTATGTTCAACAAACTGGGAAAATAGGCAGCAATACAATGACCAAAACAAATGTCTAAAATTTTAAAACACCAGGTGGGGGGCAATGCTGTAGATCAAACTGAGTAAAACTATAGGCAGGTAAGTGAAATACCTTAGTAACATGTGAGACACTTAGAAGCGGAAAAACTTGAGATTTTTGCTTCTTTGCGAAAACTCGATTTACACTGAATTCCACTGACCTCGCATACAATCAAGAGAGCACAATAACTACTTCATGGCCTGTGATAGCACAGTCAATATTAGCTGCTTACACTTGTTCACCTGCAACCATTCTGTATCAATAGAACATCGTGTCTTAAATGGAACATGGCTTTAAATACTTTTTAAATTTGTATGAGTATGAACACTAAGCTAGCAGCCAACGTGCACTTATTCTATTGACACAGAAATAAAAGATGTCCTTGGGTATTCTTAACAAAAGAAGTATGAAGGATTCATAATAAAAATAATTCCTAGTCACCCTCTCAGTCTCAGAAAATAGATAAAAAATTCAGAACTCGAAGGGAAGGAGATGGGTTTTTTTTAAAGGTACCAATACCTTTTTAGACCTCATGTACAATTGCAAATGCAATCACAATTTTCCTCCTTTGTGTTTTAAACTCAAGTATGAGCAATACGTGATGATGGGTTAAATTCAGTGCTTGGGCTTTTTTTATTTCATCTCTAATTTCATATGGTTCCTCTTTTTATTACTCAGAGGCAGCACAACAGTGGATAGGAGATTAGAAATTCTGCACTTCATAAATATCTATGACACATTCTGTGTGGCTTTGTTTAAACTATCTTAATCTCATAGAAGCAGGTGGTACATGTGTCCTATTGTCAATCTAACCGTATTCACAGCAGGTAAATTTGGGTTTTTTAGAAAGAGCTAAAAATCTCTGCAATAATAATAGGTACAAATCTTATCCTTCTTGCAACACTTGTGAAATTTCATCATCCTCTTCTCAAGACGTATCCTAAGACTTTCTGGGAAGGGGAAAAAAACCTACCACATGCTTAGAGGAGCAGAGCTGATTTAACAGCTCCCTCTTTCCAGCCTGAGCCTTTCTAAGCAGTCCTTTGAACAAATGCCCTTTCGGATTCAAATAGTATGACTAATAATTGACACATATGTCTCAGATCTGCTATGCCCATTGAGCCATAGTTAGTTTTTCCCCCACCTCTTACTACATCAAACACAACAGTCACCTTTTCTAAATGATCTCTCACTCTCCAGGCAAAGCTATTTGCCTTATCTTTCATTCCTTATGTAGCCTTTCACCGACTTACAGTAAGCAACCCCGTAGTGTGGCGGTCAGCAGAACGGGCATGTCTGCTCCTCTGTTCATTTAAGCCTATTGAGTCTTGTATTAGAGAGATAATTGAGAATCTCAACCTTTTTGTTTACTCAAGCCCTTGAAAATCCCATCTTCCTTTGACTTTAATCTGGTAAACCTTTGATGTTAGTTGTTAACCTGCTTGTATTTATCAACAACTCAAAATTCACATTATGACAGAGAGGCAGCAAGCCTCTGCTTAGTCTATGCATGTGCTGGTGAGGAGGGGGACAAGGGTGGAAAGGGAAGCTTTATTGAACCAATTTCCATTAACAAATCCTTCACACTTGAAGGGTTTTCTCTCACTACAGGCTATCTGGACAGGTTACTGCCTAAAAAGTCTGTTGTAAACACAAAACTGTTTATAGACCAGGAAATATTTAATTGCTGGGAGAAGAAGTGATAAAAAGATACAATTTCAAGGAAAATGAAGATGCTGCTAACTTTACAGTTCTCTGTTTCTTAAGGTATTTGTATTTACAGAGATTCCATTAGTGAGGTTGTTTATAAGAACCTTTCTTTCCCATAGATATTTTCAGAAGTCACAGGGGCACTGCAATAACATGGCAAACCCTTGTCCTATTTAGAATAGCTGATTTCATCACCCCTACTAACACCAAAAGCAGAAGCTCATTCCCTCTGCTGTACCAGGGGTTCAGAGTCTAGGTCTCCTACAGAATACACATATGGAACCACCTTAGTAGTGGTTTATCCACAAAAAAGCCCACCCCAGCTGCTGGCTGTGGTCCCCAGGATTCTCCTCCTGCTGAGGTACTGCAAGGACTTCTCTGTGGGCTGAGACCCCAACCACCAAGTATCTAAAATAAACAAAACTAACACAGAATCTTTGATTTTACCTGCAACATGTTCCACATCTCACATGGAGGTGACATGGGTGAATATCTACAAGGAAAGGAGTAAAAAGAGTGGTCTTAGGAGTGTTCCACAAATGAGCTGGAAACGCTGATGCCAGACAGCTGAAGTTTGTACTGATGACCTGGCTATTTATAAATAGAGGAAAAGCAGCAGCACACTTCCTCTGCTTTCCACTCCATCACTTACCCCTGTTAAGGCCTTATCTAGGAAGTTATCCAGATTACAGCCTTTGATCCCTTGCTGTCAAATCACCTGGGGCAAGGTGCAAGTACAGAGCAGGAAGCAACTGCGGAGCTCACCTTCGCTTGAATTCACAAGGTGTCTCGTTGGCATTCAGAGGTCACACTGCTGCAGCCAAGGTGGGCCACCAAGAATAAAAGCCACCAAGGGGCTGGCTGTCTGGAGAGCAAGATCAATATGACTTGTGGCTCCTTCCTTTGACATTCACCAAATCTTTTTACTCTGTGCAGAATAAAGTCACCCCTGAGAGGAAACCAAAGTCAATTCACGCTTGCCCCACACAGAGTCAGCAGCCTGTGAAAAGTTTCATAGATACCACAACCTCTGGCTAAAGGTCCAGCTAACAGGATCCAAGAAACCCCATAAAGTATGAACAAAGGGCATCTCTGCTGGACCCAAGGGAACCACACAGGTGTAAATATGTTTATTATTATTTGGTTTACTTCTACACAAGTCGAGAAAGATGCATTGGGGTGAAAAGAAAATGCTAATTACAGCTCTCTCAAAAAGTCCTTCTCAAGGTTCCAAAAAAAGGAGCTAGATTCTCTCCTCAGGTTCAAAGCACTCTTGCTGTGCTGGACCAACAGAGCAGCACAGTTTGAAGTTGAAAAGAGGGATAGCGTTGCTGCTGCTCTTTGAAGAGTGAAATAAGAAAGAGTAGCATTTAAGAAGCTTGGAAAGGACTTTTAGAAAAATACACCTTTTTCTGTGGAAAAAAAAAATATGTATATTTTAAAATGGAAGGAGTTTAATGAAAAGAGAGGAAAAAAACATTTCATGAAACTTTGTTTCAGTGATCCATTTTCTATGAATAGCACCTTTTCTCCCTCACTATTCCTCCCACCCAGGAAATAGGTTCTGTGGCAGGACTGATAAAAGAGTCAAATGCCTGTATTGATGAATGTGTTTTCAAGCATTGTACATACTTGGCAGCGATAAACAATCACTTTACAGGTACATGCTTATGTAGGAAGTATATATGTATTGTAGAAATGCATATAAACATTTTTCCAGTATAGATTTCCACACATTCTACACATCTACTTAAGAGAGACTGTAATATGCATAAATATATGCAGGTAAGTGGAGCAAATTGAGACCCTGACAGTAGTGCATGTATTTATTTAACCTTCCATATGCAAATAAACTACCAATTTAATCCTAGCCAGCAGTAAACATGCAAAAATTTTTTCCAATGGTCAAAACTTTACCTAAGATTTATGTGAACAATTTTCTTCCTAGCCCAAACCAGCACAAGAGAAATCAGGCTCCATGTGTTCCCTTCTAACACCCCCCTCAAACTGGGAGCACCTCCTACAGTTACAAAGTGAAATTGCCTCTGAGATTTTAGGTATCCATAAACAAAGAAAAAGGAAAAAAACCCAAAGAAGAATTGTCTATCATTCATTGCCACAGTTACTGCCGAACCAAACACTTTTTTCTTTGTAATCTAGTATTTTTGGAACATTAAGAGCATTACTGAGGATGTCAGTAATATTGTGTCAGACCAAAACTCCAGCCAGACCAGTATTTTGTCTCTCATACTACTAAAAAAAACCAAAACAAAACAAAAAAATACCCAAAAAAACAACACTAGCAAATCCCAAACCCATAAACAACAAAAAAAAACAACAGTAGAGCAAGAAAATATTTGTTTTATTCTTTGCCAAGATATTCTTTGCTTTCAAGTCTCTTCCACACATAAGTCCCAAGAATACAGCCTGAAATGTCCTCATCTGATATTAATTCATAGTGTTTTATACAGATGCAAATCAACAGAGACCAGACAACACGGCTGTGGAGAGTTTAACAAGCAATGCATGAAAGGGTGGGAGCTAAAATTTTCTCTGGACAAGAGTCTCTGCTTTAGAGCAGGATCATGCCTTCTGCCAAGCAGGGATACAAGGGGGGTCTGAGGATTTCAGATGCCTTCCCCCATGACAAGGGCAACCCCTAAAAGGGAGGAGTTGCAAAGAAACACAGGCCATGAGAAGCAAGAGCACAGGATAAGGGAGCTCGTGTCTGATCCTGCCTCTGCACTTTTGATGATCAGCCACTAAAACTGAGCCAGCATGGAAGGAAAAGTACTCTGCTGCTGATTTTGACTTAAAGCTGATTACTTTCCCCCACGGGCTATGATGAGATTAGGAAGCAGACCCAACTTTTCCTATTTTGTATTTTTCTACTCCCAGAAGCACGTGATAAGAAAAACACCCCTTAATCAGGGTCAGATTTACTGCTAGACCCCATACCAGTACTAACACAGGGGAGAAAAACATGAGAAAAAGGAGCTAAGAGTCCTGGACCCCCTACTCCCCTGCCACAGGTTTTTGGCTTTTGCCTTGCAACTCCAATCCCAGAAACTGCTGCTTGTTAGTGCTGTTCCCAGCCCTGGTTATTTTTACACCTCTCAGTCCAATCCTGTATAAATCACTCAAGGTACTTCTCAGCCCCCACAGCCAAAATGTATATAAGATGACATTCTCTGAAAACACAGTGTCATTGTTTTACCAGTGTGACTCCCACACAGAGGCTGGCAGAGCAGATGAGATCAGAGGTCAACACAGACTTCTATCCCAACTCCAAGAGTAAACAGGACTAAGTGCTTCCAAAGCAAGGATAAAAGCCCTTCAATGGACAGTTTGGCAGAACTATCCCCCCACTGTGGTGAGCAATCTCATGCCAGTTCTCAGATAGGCAGTGATTGGCTTATGCCCTTGGAATACAGACTTAGCTCCCTTACCAATTTTTAACCCAACTAGCAAAATTACAGGCAATTGTATTTGTAACATGCAAGGCTGAATCCTCAATACTGGATTCAGTGTCTTAGCTGTAGAGTCCTTCAGACTCCTTCTTCTGGTGCAGAGAACATGTCTTCTTCTAGGTATGAATGGGACAATGCTGAGTGCAAGCACGTGCTGCTTGGAAAGAAAATGTCATATCTAGTAACACTGCATTTTATACTGACATTTGATACATCACATTCGCTCAGGACAATTTCCCTTATTTCATACACCACTGTTCTTTCCAGAGAACTACCCTCTAAATTTGAAAAAAAAAAAAGAAGTGAAAAAAAGGGGGCAGGAAAATCCCAAGTACCTTCACATGGGATCCATTCAGGAAACAGAGGGAGTCCCACAGATAATCAAAGAGTCTTAGCAATCATCTTCCATATCTAATAATAAGGTATGACAAGAACAACGTACTATCATAGGACCAGTGGATTTGGATCACATGGAACTGGATAACAGTATCACTAGGCCATCTTGCCTTTTTCAAATTATGTTATTTTCAGCATATGTTATTTCAGTAATTGCAGTTGTGATACTCATTCCACTACTGAATTTATTAGCAGGTAATATCCCATGCAAACTCATTAGCACTATTTATGTACAGAATTTCATAAAATACTGGAAACAACAGACAATAGATTTGGTCTCCAGTGAAATTATTAGGTTTCTCGACCAAAGTAACATGATGTGCACAATCAAAGAGGCAAGTTTGCAGTTAAACCACTTTTCTACCCTTCCCAATAAAAAGCAATGAAAATAATGAAAATTCATAGACTTATACAGAAATAGTTTGAACTTCAAAAAGTCATCTACTTCATATTCGTTTCAAGGTAAGACGAATATACATAATTTAGGTCAGTTAACCTATCCCTCAATTCCTGCACTGCTATCCCTTATTGTAGCTACACTTTATGTATGTGTCATGTCTTACACAGACAAGTCACTAGATAGCTAAATTTTATCATACATCACTATTAAAACTAATCTTCTTGATAGTGAGAGCATCTGTTCACCCAATTTTCCTTTGAGCAGAAACTCCTTTTTAACCCTAACATAATTGTTCACATTCCTGGTGTTTATCTCACCAGCATACAGTTTACAGAACTTAAATGTCTGAGGACACTTGATGCAAATTTGCACAGCAGTTTTCTGTGCATTTCCACAACTCCCATATGTTGCCCTTCCCTTATGACCTGGCATTTGGAAATCACAGGTCAGACTAGCAGCTCTCATCAAGCAACAGCACCAGGATTCTGGTAAATGGAAATGAAGTGTCCAAGAACAAAGGTCAAAGAAAATTATACATAGGTTTTATATATGTGTGTATATGTATAATTTTAAAAAACCCAAATATAAAATACTTGCAAAGCCTATGTTCTGCATCTACTGCATTCCTTTCAAGTTCTGCAGTTCCAGCCAAAGAAGAGATGAGGTTAGGTCATGTCTCACAGGAGCATGATTCATTCCTCCTAGGAGCTATAAGGTCAAAAACCATAAAATGTAAATCCTGTTTCAGGTTTCTGTTGAGACTGCTTTTGTTCCATTCAGGTATGGGTTCTGCCTCATCCCAACTGAAATCAGTTGTATTAAACTAAACAAAGACATTCCTGAGGCATCCAAGTGAAGTGTGACTAAATTCTTGTCTCCAGTACCTCTCAAGCATTGTTAAAAATGAGACTTCCCTTAGTTATTTTAGTGACAGAAAAATCTTGTCCCAACATGGGGTGCTAGGCCCCATATTGGTTTTAACAGATTCCTTAATAATGATTCTCTTTTGTACTTCCCAGCATGCATTTTTGTTTAGCAGAACTCATTGTAGTGGCTATTTGCCCTAAGAACAAATGTCTACTTTCCATCCTTAACCAAAAGTCCCATTGACATGACCAAGAGCCTCTCTGAAAGAATGGGTTTGAACTGTGGGGCATTTTAAATTAAAAAGGAAAAAAAAAAATTGCACAAGCTTTGAATCAAGAATTCAGCTGATCTTCAGCCAGTGCTAGAATTGTACCACTGCCCCTCAGGATGAACCTAAATAAATATATATCAGCGCTGCTACTGACATTATATTACACTGAATGATAGTTCCCTTCCTCAACCCAAGAAAGTCCCAGCACAATGTACATGAAATATAACACTGATTAGGGACCAGGAACATCACCACAAATTCCAGAGATTAGCCTCTGCAGATCAGACACTCAGATGGCTGGGGGAAGACACTTTATCAGCCACTAGAAAACATATGCAGCTTTGATTCCACTGTTTCATGTTGGGCTTCTGTTTCTTTTGGCACGTATTTGCAGTATCAAATGCCACAGTACTGATGAGCACTCAAAGACCATATGATATCACTAATACAGTGCAAACCCAACAAATCCCAAGACGTCCAGCAATGGAATTCAGACTCAATGTCCTTGTAAACCCATAACCCCAGGTTTCTTGGTTCAATGGAATCTTGATTGAGAAAAATACAAGTTACTGGACTTTGAAAGCCTGACCTGGAGTTCTTTCCATCCTTCCATCACTTTACAAAGGGTGGTGCTGAAATGCAAACACAATCATTAATAGAGATCACATTCATCTTTAGAAACAGGCAACTTCTGGCTTTGTAAAGCCATGTTGACATTTTGCCACACTTCTCTGCTGCCACTAAAATTTGGTAATTTAATGAAGCAGAGATCTAACAAATGCACAAACCTCAGTGGATTATTCAGCATTAAGGTTTTCATTACAGGGTGTGAAAAAAGGATTTTAAAAGAATTTTAGTTATAGAAAACCCTGAGCACTAAAATAAAGCGCAATGGAACTGGCAAGAATGATAGAGTATCTATAGAATATAATGGTAACCTAGCTCTATCAGGCCCTACAGCTTTAATTTCAATACAGCATTTTCTTCTTAATCCCTTGTTTGCCAGCAGTAATGCTGTTGGATTAGAGTGGCCACCAGACAGTGGCTATTTACATAAAAATTAGGCAAATGTCTTTAATAAGGAAAAAATTACATTGCTGCTAGAGAGGTTTCATAGCTGAACCTTGCTGCTTCTGTGATCCTCAGCTAAGTTTAAAAGATCAGAACTCCTCCCTTTCGCTTACAGGAGCCAGCAAAAACTTGCAGCCATTATCTGCCACAGCAAGAACTTCACATTAAAGCTGAGGGGCTTAGCAAGAGACTGCACCAAGCAAACCTTTTGTTGGTCATAAAACAGAAAGCAGATTCTCAACTGATTTATATTGCCAGCCCTACCCTAACTTCAAAGTGCTAATTCTGGTTTATGTTCATTGTGCAACAGAAATGACTGATAGGCAGGGATAAGCTGATCCAGCAAAAATATGATCCATATCCACTAAATATTTTCCCCTACTTGATTTTAGCATTCCTGCCCTGAACATCTATCCACTTGCTCAAAGTCATTTTCTCTGTTCCTTCACAACTTTCTAAAGTAAGAGATTGAAAAAGCTTTACCTGCACCATGGGTCTGAGAGACTGAATACAGTCCTCAGCAGCAGCAGCAGCAGCAGCAGCCCATATTTGGGAAATGAGGAGATTTACTGGAGCTGTAAGTGAAGGTGGCCCCACACTAATGATGGGCAGCCCCAGCACATCTGCTCTTTGCCAAGAGATGGAAGCTAGGGAAGCACATAACAGACTGGTGAGTGTGTGGAGTGGAGGCTAGGAAAGATAGAGGGGCAGCTCCAGCCACTTGTGAAATCAGAAGGTGCATGAAGGAAGAAGGATCTATTAGGATCACTAGAAAGAAACATCTCCTCTTTATGGTTTTGTTTTGTATCACCCAGGCAATGAAAAAAAAGGGCACTCAGTTTGGCCAGTGTGGCCACACCACAGTATGAACTCGTCAGATTGCTGTGGAAGCAGCAGCTAAATGAAGAGCTCAGGATCACTACTGCCAGCCAAGGAAAGCAGAGACACATAGCAATGCATAGCAGCCTCTCCTGCTTCCCTGTAAATTTCTTTAACCTTTGTTTATGGGAGGCAGGCGGCGACCCAGCCCGAGGTGCTCAGTTTTTGGTGGAAGGAGTGGATGGATTTATAGGAATTCACTTCACTACTCTTCTGTGCAGAGAGTGCATGGGATCTGATTAATGCAGAAAATTGTGTCATGGAGGGTAAGGGAGAGGTGCTTTGCCCACATGTCTGTGCACAAGAGTAAATCACGAGGGGTTTGAGGGGTTATGCAAAGCACCCGGGTACTCTCGCAGGAGGCAACACTTTCAGGGTTCAAGCAGCAACCCACTGAGGGGATGAAGCACATTACATAAATTGAAATAGCTTTAGTAGGAGAGCAAGAGCAGCCATATGGGAACACAACAAGGAGAGCGCTTTATGGAAATGCAGAAATACAAATTCAAACCCGTTCAGCATATGACAGAACTAAAATGCCATCTTCCACAGCATTTGAGAGGGAAGCCTTCCTCTGATCCTTACCTCACCCCACAGATATAATTTGGTAGATTATTTTTACATTGGCCAAGTTATTTGACAAATACAACCAAAGCATATCCCTTTCATTCCCTTTAAGTGATTTAATTTATATTCAGGTTCTGTCATAAATATCAGTGCTACATAAAGAGCCCCATTTTCTTTTCCTCAAAAATCAACTTCAAGCTAAATAAAAGGTATTTTTAAAATATAATACATGGCTCCTGTCTTGCATCTTCCCATTCATCACATTTTACTGATCAGATGAATTTATTAAAAAAAAAAAGGCATTAAAAAAAAACCAAACCAGAACAAAGACATCAATAACTCTATTTCTTACTAAGTTGGGCTTGTGTGTTGGTTACATTGAATAACTGTAGTTTATTTAAAGAAGTCCAGGCCATTTCATGTCTTACTGCAAGATATCTGATTATTCCAGCAACTTGAGCAAAAGATACTGGAAATAAAGCTTATTTCCATTCTTTCATTATGGAAAATAGATAATAAAAACATTACTGAGGAGCTGTCCTATCTCCTTTTCTAATCCACTTCATTTTTCTTGGAACTGCTTTCTCTGGCCCTTACTGCTCTATGGATATAAAGGGGAATAAAAATTATGATTTTTTTTTCTCTCCCCCCAAATAAATGCCACTAATAAGATGACTGTTCCCTTGTGCCTGAGAATGCAACTTCTTTCCTGCAGGAGCTGTTGTGAATAGGAATTCTTTGTATTCTCCTTAAGCAGTAAGACAGTTTATCTGCTGGAAGGACATGGTTTGCTTCCTCGCTTCAAGCCTGACTAGTTATTATTGCTAGTGGGTGGTAAAACTAAGACTGTTTCTCTATAATTCACCCCACTCCTCAAACACCTTTACTCTGGATCATTGTAAAAGTCTGAAAAGAGAGCAGTGTTTTTCGTGAAAAGAAATACATCCATTGACTACACAGCAAAACCTGCAATGCTCCATTACATACCATCAACACATTCTGCACCACGATCTTTGCCTGTCCTGTTTAACAGACAAAACATTCCTAGATCTCAGTGTGTGATCTAGAAAAGTGAGTGGCTAAAGGAAAAGTAGCATTAAAAACTTATTTTTATAAATTGAAAAGAAATTTAGTTCTATGTATTTTTTTTATTTCTGTGTGCCACCCTATTTGCTCCTCAATGCACTGATTCTACTGCAGCTTAAGAAAGTACCTGCTTAATACTTCATGCCAATTTCATACTGACTTTACCCCCATCAGCCTTTAACCTGTGTAGACTTAACCAGGACACATTTTAATTACATCCTCTCTGAGGAAATCACATTTATTTTTCAGTTGTACAGATGGAGATTTTAATAATCAGAAGAAATTCCTCAGGCACATTTCCTCAAAATTTCCCTTTACTAACCTAAAAAAACCTCACACCGAAACCAAACCAGCAGCCCTCCGTGCTTCCTCCCTAAGTACTCCCCACCCTTCCCAGCCTGATATGATGGTGTTCCACAAGCCCTCTCCACCTCACTTGCCACAGTGGGCTCAGTTCCCTGGGGCTGAATCCAAGACTGTGTGACAGTGCAAGCTCACAAACAGCCTAAGGATGCAGTCCTGCACTATGAACCCTTTCTTAATTTGTGGATAATTATCTTAATCAATATCTTGGTAAATAAAATCCTGCCTGATCAATTTTCTGGCCTTCCTAAAGGCCTCTCTAATTTAAAAAAACCTTTCCCAGTCCCCTAACTCTACACTGATGTTGGCTGTTCCAAGAATCACCAAGCTCCCTCCTCTCCTCTCAAATTCTACAGAGACTGCCCTTGGCCATGTCAGCTGATTTACTTTCTAAGATTTCTCATTACAAATTTAATTTAATCATCCACCAATATTGTTGAGGCCCTGCTTGATTCTGCTTACTCTTCACTAAATACATTAATAAGTCCCCACTCACTTTCTTTACCCAGTCTTTACCCTCTGAAGTGATCCTACCTACAGTCAACAGTCTTAAGCTCAAACCCTACGTCTCACAAAGTGTATGGTGCAAGACTCATTTTAAGAATGCAAGATAGGAAAATAGTCCGAGGACATATTCACACCTTAATATAGTGCCACAATCACAGTGATGAATATTTTAATTCCAAAGTCTCTACTTTTAATAATCAAGAACTATGAAATGTGTCTAAAAATTAATGTAGAGAAGTACACAAAAAAATACTTCAAGTTTTCCAGCTGGAGAACATGGACAACCCATATTTTGCCTTTATTTAAATGAGTAAACATTTCTGCCTCTTGAAGTGAATAGGAACTTTGACCCTTTTTTTCCCTAGTCCCCCATTCATTCCTCCCTAAAGAGAACAGGATGAGGTCACCACCAGCCCTCACCACGCCACCCAGCTCTTAAAAGGATTTCAGCTCTCTAACAATCCAACCATTTCCACCAAGTGCTGACATAAGTGTCAAAATTAATTTTATCTTGTTACAGCAACTGTAAAAACAGAAAGATTCCAAGTATATTTAGATTTCTGTTTTCCTAAGGTAGATGGGTTTGTTGTTTTGTTGCTTCTGTTTGTTTGGGAGGTGGGAGGTTTGTGTGTGTGTGTGTGTGTGTGTGTGTGTGTGTATTTGGCTATCTGGTTGGGTTTGGGTTTTTAATCTGTGAGCTATACAGGGCAAGAAATATTCCACGATATGTGTTTGTCCAGTGGTCCCTGCAATGGGTATCTTCAGTTGCCAAAGAAGTAAAATATTAATAAGCAAATCATAATTCCTGTCTTCTGAATTTATTACAGCTACTAGCAACTGATCCTATTCAACATCAGCAAACAAAAATTTATATTTCCCTTTTACTCATTTTCTAAGCAAAGGGTCTGAACCTTCAAATATCTTTGATTTTTTTAAAGTATATTATTGATATCAGTATGCAATGCTACAGAATAACTTTTCCTACTCCTCCAGACCGTTGTGTCAACAAACTCAGCAACAGAATGAAAGATACTTTTTCAGGATGCCCTTGCTCAGAGCTTCACATTCTGGTGAAAAGCTTCTGATCCTGTTCTGATTAAAGTCAAATGACAAAATTCTCTCTGAATCCAAGGATCCAGGACCAAGTCATAACCATTCTCCCAAAATATCAGACAGTATTTCTCCCTTCCCCCCAGTTTTCTTGCACTTGGAAAGTTAGAGTTTCTGCTGGTAAAAAATTAACCAGCTCAGCAGTATGGACAGTTGTGGACCAATTCACACTATCTGAAGATTGGGCACGAAGGAAGTGTAATCTGTCTTAAAAAGAAAATTTTTTAAAAAAGTCAACAATAAAAAGAATAGATCATTCACTCATTAATTAAGTGACCACATTCCTTATTAGATTTTCCCATGAAAATGGTCCACTGCTCCCCTGAACACTATAGGGAAAAAGCTAGCAGCTGCAGTACCTGCTGTTGAGATTTTTCAAGTGTCTCTCAGAGAGTTAGGTGCTGACATGAAGCTGCAAGAGGATTTCTGACAATTCATTCAATAGGCCAGCCATTTTCAGCACAGTTTTTATGTTAGGTAGGTCTGCATTAAGAAATACAAAATGACCACAGGGCCTATATCTGTTTCCCTGAATAACTAGCAAAGCACAATTATCATAAATTTGTGATTAAAACCAAGACCATTGCATTATTTACACCAATAGATGTTAAGGGTTCCTTATGAAATGGCACAGTTGAGAAGTGTTTTCCCCAGCAACACATAGTTTTAAAGACACCTGTGCTGAACACTTCACAAGCAGACTAACACACAAAACATCACATTTCCCAAACAGTACATGAAAGACATATTTCACTCATTAATCTGCTTCATATGCTTTCCATTTCCCCTCTTTGTATTCAAGAACAAGATCATGCAGCAAAGCTTCTTCCTCTTATGAAAATTTCTCACTGGCACTTGTACCCCCTCACATGCATCCCCTTCTGTCAGCTCTTACGGCACTCTTCAACTTCTAAGCTCACACAGAACCTCAAGCACTTCTTGCTTGAGCATGAACACATCCCACAAATGAAACTCATAGCTGATCCTCCTGCCCACTGGACCTACTCAGCTTTCAGCTCCTACTGAATCCAAGAAAATCATAGAATAGTTGGAATCTTTAATGTCTTTTCCAGCTCAAACCCTTATACGGTTCTATGACGTCATGGGTAGGGACATCTTCCACTAAACCAGCTTACTCAAAGCCCCATCCCACCTGGTTTTGAAAACTTCCAGGCATGGAGCATCCACAACTTCTCTGAACAACCTCTTCCAGCGTCTCACTGTCCCCACAGTAAAGAACTTCTTCCTAATATCTAATCTAAACCTACTTTCTTTCAGTTTAAAGCCATTTTCCCTTGTCATATCACTACAGACCATTGTAAAGAATCCCTCTCCAGCCTTCTTCATGGCCCTTCTCTGGACTCACTCCAACAGGTCCATTTCCTTCTCATGTTAGGGCCCCAGAACCAGATGTGGTACCCCAGCCAGTGTTGCACAAGAGTGCAGTAGAGGGACAGAATCGACTCCCTTGACCTGCTGGCCACACTGCTTTTGATGTAGCCCAGGATCTGGTTGGTTTTCTGGGATGCAAGTGCCCATTGTTCGGTCATGTCACGCTTTTCCTCCAACAACCCCAAGTACTTCTCCTCAGGGCTCTTATGACTACATTCACAAGAATTTGCACTTAGCCTTGTTGAGCCTCATTAGGATTTCACAGGCCCAATTCTCAAGCCTGTCCAGGTGCCCCAGGATGATATCCCTTCCCTCTGGAGTGTCAACTGCACCACAGGGCTTGGTGCCGTTTGCAATCTTGCTGAGGGTGCGCTCGATCTCACCGTCCATGCTGTTGACAAAGCTGTCAAACAGCACCAGTCCCAATAATGTACTCTGAGGAACACCAGTCATCCCTGCCTTCACTTCAGCATTGAGCTGTTGAGTGGAACTCACTGAGTGTAAACATCCAGCTAATTCATTATTCACTGAGTGGCTATACACCAAACACGTCTCTTCAGTTTAGGATGTCATATGGGACCGTGTCAAAAGGTTTTTACCCCTGTGATGCTGGCTGCTGTGACATAGCCCTGCAAGCATGTCACATAGCTAATTCATCTTATTTATTACTCATGATATGGGCATTTGCACGGAACTGGCCCTCCAACAAAGCTGGAGAGGCTAGAATTCCTTCGGACTGCTCTTCAGGTGCTTTACTGCTGACCTGCAATTCCTCTCCAGACTCAGGGCAACTCTTTCTGGCCCTGGAAATAAACTGGTAGGAGTGAGATAGATTGAGGATCCCCCCGCCATTGGCAACTGAAGTTTAAAAGCTGAACAAGGCTTCTTCTGCTGCTTCAGCTCCCAAAAGCAGAACACTGTGCACCTGTTACACAGATAAGCAGTGCTATTTAGAAGTACCTGTATATACAAGTTTACAGCCTCACATAATGAACCTGTTGGGTCATTCATTGCTAGTCCTGCAAGGGGCTGAAGGGTTCAGTCAATGGAGCTCCAATAAGCTAGTTCAGCATTCACTTCTGAAAGTTATGGAATAACAGCCAGAAAACTCCTATATGCAGATGAGAACAAAACCAGACACCTTCAAGCTCCAGAAATAAGCTTAAATAACCAGTGTCATACAGATCATTATGTTTAAGTAAGACCTTTGCTTTAAAAAGACCTTGTAAATACCTTTTGAGTCTGTGGTGTCCCCCCCTATTCACCTCTCCTCAGTTCCCAGAATAATAGCTGTGCTGGATCTGCTGCAGAGCTGGCCTCCTCTCTTGTTGCACAGGGACCCTGTTCCCACACACCTGGCAGGACCCGAGGCAGCACTGAGTGCTGAGGTCAGCTAGGGGGGCACAGATTTGGTCCAGCCCCTTTGGGAAGCCATAGAGGGCCTTCTGTCCATTTGCCCTCTGTTAGCATTTTGTCAAGTCAAGTGCTAAGCAGCACCCGCAGCACCCTCGTTCCTGCCTTTAGCTGTAAAAGGTTAACAGCAGACTAAAGAGAAGTAACTGATCCTCTGCAAACTTCATTCTTTTGCATTCAGCATTGCAGGCTCATCTCCATAGTTCACTGTGGGGTTAAGGCAGCACTTAAAAGCAAGTCACACATTTTCAATGTGAAGTGCAAAAGAGGAACAACTACTTTTGACATGGTGAAAAGTGGCCTGGAACACTCACACTAATACAAGGGGACAGAAACAAAGGGTGGAAAGGCATCTCAGAGAATCTTTCTGTCTAGACTCACACACAAGGATGAGATCAAGATAGTAAGCTTCTGTATCACATATTTATTGCTGCATGAACTTCTAATCCCACGACATCAAAAACCCTTCTAATAAATAGCTTCTATCAAAGTAGAATTTCCTACATCTTCATAGCCCTGCTCAAGATGTGGTATCCTACTTTACAAATTAAATTATTTTATTTCACCTACAGAAGACAAAAACAACCAAACAAACACATAAACCAACAAAAAAACCCCAAAAACCAGCCATGTAGCATCCGTGCATCATGTTGAGCTATCATCATGTTTCTTCTCTTTGGCTACTTCTAGTGTGGAGGGGTGAGAGGCACATTTGCTTGGGCAAGTTCCTCAAGTACAATATTGCTTGGGTCAGCTCATTTCTCTCATGACTAGAGGTGGCTGGTGCCATCAGCATTACATTATTAACAGGAGTACTGTTTTGGCATTAAAGGGAAAAGGGTTTTATGAGAATGTCATATTTCACAAGAGAAAGAACGACCAAGCTCTTAAAGCCCATCAAAAACCACTTGTTTGTCTGATCTCTTTTTTTTAGCTGGCAGTAAGCATTTGCAGGCAAGTTCAGAGATATTATATTTATACCTCAGTTTTAAAAATACATTAAAAACAGGACAAAATATCAGAGGAATTCAAGGCAGAGAAGCACCTTGCAACTATTTATTTTGGGGGCACTGGATCTGCTGACACGGCATTTCAAAATAAAAAATTCTTTTGCTTCTGAAAATCATTCTTGGATTCCAAATGTTTCCATTTAAAGGCAAAAGATACTTCTACAGGAAAAAAAGCCAGCACTTACCAGTGCAAAACAAGCCCCTTCCTAGAAGGTTTTGGTTTTCATTCCAATGTTCTGTTAGGCAACTTGCCTCCCAAGTGATCACGGGGGACATAAAACTCCATACACCAGTCTGCAAATTGTGTCTAAAGATAAAGTAGACCATATATGTAATTTGCATATCCTCAGTAAAGAAGGATTTTTATTTTGCTAAGCTAGAAATAGAATTTGACAACAGGGGAAATTCAGACTTCTACTACATCAATCACGGGGCTTTAAATTTTTGGAAGGATCACGATTCTGCCACATTTCAGGACTTTCTGAAAGGTGCCAAGTGCCCATGTTCTCACTTGTTCAGAGAAAAGGCTTGGAAGCTGAGGTGCACTCAGTTCCACACAAGAAATTAATCATGTCTTTAGGTCTTTGAAAGGAACAGCTTCTCCACCCTCTGCAAGTGTTTTCAGGATCAAGCCATCTCTTGACCACCAAGCAAAGGTGAGTTCTCCATCCTTGCTCCAGCACAAATCCAGAGAACAAGTTCCTGCTCTTCGTCATTAATCTTGTCCTGTTTGTGGAGGAATGCCTATTCACAGTAGATAAAAAGAAATGATGACGAAATGGCTGCCTATCACACCAATGTTGTCTCACTATTTGCTTGGATTCAGACAGCTTTGTCACCAGCTCTGGTTTGTAAATGGTGACTCCCATCATGGCAGAAGACGTGTTTTGATCCCATATTTGTACAGTAACTCACACAACAGTCACAGTCTGCAGATGGAACTTCTAACCACATCATACAATAAATGCTTAGGCTTGATTTAAATTTTTTCCACATTTATCACACAGATCTCTTGTTGGCTTCTTGCAACAAAGGAAAAAGTTCATCTCTACAGGAATTTAGTTTTACCACAAACCTTTTGACAGTTTGAAAAACGAAAGAAAGGTGGTCAGAAGAGGTGATGGTATTTTGAGAAGAGATATGAACAAGAGATTAAAATAAAGGGCATTTGTTCTACAAGACATTTCTAGTCAGCACTGTGTCTGGCTGGGATAGACTTGACCTTCCCCATAGCAACCTGCATGGGGGTTTTGATTTGTGGCCAGCCACTGCTGATAATATACCAGTGCTTTAGTTACTACTCAAATGTGATTGCACAGCAGTAAGATCTACCCTGTTTCCCACTCTGCCCTCCCCAGCAATTAGCTTGGGGTGGGCAAAAGGTTTTGATGGGATGCAGCCAGGACATTTGAACTGGTTTGTCCAATGAGATATTCCTTGCAATACAGGGCAATACTCAGCTGCGTTCCCAAGCTGACTCCCAAGCTTGGAGACCATCTAGGTATTGATCTGCTGGTGGAGAGTGAGACCGCTTCTTCTCACCACCAGCGGACCCCTTCTTTACTTGTAGTTACAAACACACTTCTTAAACCGGTTTTGTCTTTACCCATGAGGGTTTTCCTTCTGCCTGTCCAGTACTTTACTCCCTGGCACTGCAGGGAAGCTGTGGGAACAAAACACTGCTTGGGGACTTAAGGTATCAGCTGGTGCCAACCCACAGAAGTCCTTTTTAGGCACACCACATAGGGCTCAAGTTAACGATACACTTCATGAGAATGTGCTAGACTGAATTCACAGGTGTTACAACTGCTCAGCTGTTGCTTGGCAAGTTACCATTTGCTGTTGCTAGTCACAGTGTTGACACTCTTGTTCCCATCACCGGTTCTCTCATTCCTTTACCTGCTCCCTTTATTGCTGTGCACCAAGCTTGAGGACTCAGTTTCAAGACTCGGGGTCTGTTTTTGGTTTTTCCAGTGTAACCGGTGCTACATGGGGTAAGTGGTTAGCATGGACCACACGATGATGGACTTGACTGAGGAAACCCAACCAGCCAGAATTCCAATAACAGGTCATGGACCAAACAGAAGGCAGACATTTCAGATCCTGCCCGAGGAGGTGACTCATACCAAAAAGGTGCCACTGTAAAATAAATTACCAGAAAATGGGAACCAATATGCTCCTTTTAGTGATGTGTTCCATCATATTTTGGAAAGCCAAGAGAAGTGGAAAGCTGGTCTATGTATTCCCATGTAACATGTCTCAAAAATTGTGGAAGGAAAAGGCAGATCAAGCCATTTTGCAGTTGGCTCCAGATACTGCTGAATGAGAAAAGTGGCCCACAGTCTCTCTCTACTGACTCTTGGCTGGTGGCAAATACTTGGGGTACTATAGCAACAGAGATAAATCTGTTCGGGCTGCTGCAGTGTGGCAAGACATTGCTGCCAAGGCAGAGGACCTTCCTGTAAAGGGAAGATCCCACATAGCCACAGGGATCAGGGAGAGTCCCACATAGCCACAAGCCATGCCAATGAAGAGTGTCAAAACCACAAGCAGGTAAGCGAGGCGGCTAGAAAAGGAGATGACATTTCCACTACCTGAAGAATAAATGGCAAGCAGTCAAACACATAAGAAGTTGTTTTGAGAATGGACACATATGAGTGTCAAGAATAAAGGACATCCTTAGAAAGGATATTCTCATGACATGGCTAGATACACACCAGTTGTCTAGAGAAAGCATAACAAAGAGCATCAAAAATTTTGCAGTATGGAAGCAGTGAGTTAGAAAAACACTTCTTATAGAGACTGCATGAGCCATTCCCCTCAAACAGAATGGAAAAAAAAAAAGAAATTGCATCCTAGCCTTATGCAGAAATGCTCTGAGGACTATGTCTTTTGGGGGTCCAAGGCTGTATCTATGCTGAAATATTAAGATGAAAAACCAGTCCAGGGACAATTACTTTCCAGGACCACACTGATTGTCTCTCAGCCTTGTCTAACAGAACCTCGCAGTTTACCTAGAGGAGACCTTGAGGTAAGCACACTTGAGCTCTCTTCCTCAAGAACACTTCAGAAAAGTCTGTGCTGAGCAAACACTTGCACATGATCAATATGAATGTTAGATGAATTGGGACTTGAGAATTCAGACTCTCCCAGTACGGTCAATGTCAGGAGCACAAAACTGACAGGATGAGTTCTGTGTTTAATACTGAAGCTCCCTAAGGTCAAGCCTAAAAACCCAAGAAAATAATTTTGTACAATGAGATAGCAAAATTTAAATCAGATATCATTTAATACCAATGTTTTATATTAGTACATACATAGTGTTAATCAATTATCTTTTTAGCACACTACTCACACAATGCAGTTTTTGATTACTTTTTTGTAATTTGTGGTTCTCCTTTCATTATGGAAGGCTGAGTTTGTTGTGTTTTTTTTTTTTTTTAACAAAATATAATTAACAGAATTCAAAAAAAAAATGGGCACATTCTCTTGTGTTTCTTCGCATGCCAGAACAAAGTTCTTGTCAGGCAAGCATAATTCCGTAAAGAAAGAGCTAATGCAGTGAGCACTCTATCAAAGTGCTCTATCAACTGTTCGTCAGAGTAAACAATGATGAATAAAGTTTTAGAGATCACCATACCTCAAATTAAATCATGCATTAGAAGTAATTCCTGACAGTACTGAAGACATGCTTCTGTGGACAAGAAGCAGCTTCCTTCAGAAAGTTCTGCTGGAACTGGATGGAGGAAATACTCTGAATTCCTGAATTAGGATGACCATATTGGCAGCTGGCCTTCAGGTGCCTGGATTCATACACAAATTAGTTGGGAAATGGTCTAATTGCAAATGGCTCCAAAAGAAAAATTAAAAAATGAAGTTACTGACAAAATCCTACAACTTATTTTCCCAAATTTATCTGCTAACTGCCTTTCAAAGAGGTCATTTGTGTCTTCTGATTTGTGCTCTACTATTTAATTTTGTAAAAAAAATATACCCATTAGTGCTACAGAGGCAATCAAGCTAAGACAGTGTAAATAGTCACACATATTAGAGAGATCAATTTCAGTTAGTCACTTACAGCTGTAGATAGTTCTGGATTTGGTATATTTGAATCAAGTGCTAATCTACCACCATCACTGCTGGTATTAATAGAGGAAAAATAATCCACCAGTTGAACCTTAGATGCCAGGATATAGTTACAAGGTTAATCAATATTTTAAATTGTATGTACACATCGATTTTGCTTGAGTAGTGCATAGAGTCAATATAGAAATTATTGTGATAACACACAAACCCTCAAAATGAGGCTTTTTGCAGCTACTTCTCATATTGAAATGGCATATATAAATTATTCAGTGTAACACCAGAAGTTTAACCAAAAAATAAACAAAAGCAACCCTTTCCTTCTCTTCCTCCCCCTACTTCTTCCTCACTCTTTCACTACAGTTCTCAAAATAAAACAATTTCTGTCACCTCTGCAAATTCAGGTAAGTAGCGCCAATCACGGGAAACAGGCAAAGTACGCTGCAGATACAGCTTTGGTTAAACAAGTAACAAACATTGTTCATTTCAGCTTCATTCAAAAAAAAAAAAAAAAACAAAACAAAAACAAAATCCCACAAAGTATTTTACCTGACTTTGCAAATGGAAACAAACAGAAATTAAAGAGATTTCTCTCCTTTTTAACAGTTTTTGAGTTTCTTCCAGCTTGCAGACTCCAAATGCAAAGGTATGTTATAAAAATATTACTTTCTTTTAACCTCAGTTTATCTTAAATTATTGCTTTACATAGAAATGCAACTCTTATGTTTCAAGCTCTTTAACATCTGAGATATCATGATTACTCTTACTGATAGGTACAAAATGACACTCCTTTACTGGAGCTGTATAAGGCGACTTGCCCCCTTGTAAGAGATATCCCTGTGCATCCTGGGGTTGAAGTACACACCCCACGTACTCTTCTATTGCTATGATTTGTCTTTAGCAAAGATATCTGACTGCAAAGATATCCAAAATAGATCACATCTAGTTCAGTCACACCACAGATTTGAAATGTTCTCATTTTTGTGTTACCAGTCTGATTTGGATTACAAAAAAAGAAATCGGTGATTCTTACTCTGAGATTTTGTTACTGTAAAGAACAGTGGACAGTACAAAGCTGTAACACATGCTGTTCATCTACTGTTTAGAGAAGCCCTATCTTTGTAACTTAGATCAACAAGTGAGAGAAGGCAAAGCGAATACATGAAACTGGAAGCCCAGTAAAATAGTTAAATTGTCAAACTAGACCTTGGAGAACTGGATTTAAGCCTCTGCTTTACCACAAACTTCTCTGTGGTAAACCAATCACTTAGCCTTATGAAAGAGTGAGGCAAGAGATATATTAAAAACCTTAAGCTGGTGTCCTGAATGGTCCTTTTCTTCCTCTTCTCTGGCCCCCTCACAGAGTAGCTCAACCAGGAGCGGGGAAGTGAGGAATTCACTTCTTACTCATAAAAATGCTTCAGTGTATTATATTAGCCATAACAGAGAGAAATTGCAACCCACACTTAATCAATTAGCTGGTGTCACATTCTTTTTCCCACCCTTGCCACAAGTATGAAGCATTTTCCAGAGGAGAAATAGATAGCTCCCCAAAGTCAAACAATTTTGATTTTTGTAGCTAAGTCAGTCTCCTGGGAAATGAGGCTTTGAATCCTCTTCAGCAAATACTAAATTTAAGAAATAGGAAGAGCATTTTTCCCCAGCACCAATTCCTCCCCCTTTTTTTGTCCTCTTCCAGCAAAAATGTGAGAAGCAAAACCCACACTCAGCTAAGAAAGGACAGAGGACAAGCAGCAGAGAAGAATCTCCAGACAGCAAGTATCCCAGCTATGAGAGCCTGTCCAAGATTTGTGGGCACAGCACTTGCCCACGTGCTTCTTGTTGCTACCTGGGAGCAGATCACTTCTGCATGTACTCAGCGGGTTTTTGACCCCATTAGAAGGGCTTCACTTACCCTGTGCCTTATACAGGTTACATACACCTAAAAGATCTCGGGTGTTTAAGGCGCTCAACATGCAAAAGCAAGGCAGTGTGTCACGTTACTTCAAAGCACCTGAGTATTCTGCTGGTTCCAATGTGTCTGATTAGAGCTCTAACACCTACTGACCTTCTCCTGTATCCACAGCCAGTGTCACATTTGTTATGCGTGGCTGTAGTCATGTCACAGTGATGCCACGCACACAAATGTTAAAGGCTACAAAGTATTTAGCCACTGCAGATATGCAGGGCATAAATTGTTCATAGGCAGTGAGAGCAGAAAACATGGGAAACTCTACACCTCCAAGATTTTATCTAGCACAAAGTTTATTTGTGTAGACAGTCTGACTGGCGTGCTTTGAGCAATACTTTAGAGACGATTATTCAGGAAACGACACATAGTCTAAGCAAAATCAGTACCAGAAACTAACTTGGTTTGTATCACAGCCTGGTTTTATGCACGGCTGAATGATTTGGAGTTTCACTCTTCTTCTGTCTGTCATCAAGAAAACACAGACAACAACAACAACAATCTTTGGCCTGCACTCCTGGGCTGCATCTGAACTGTGCTTGAGGTTACCCAAAGGGTGGCTTCAAGAGCATCTGCATCAATCATGAGGGAACAGGTCACCTGGGCCACAGCTCCCCCCTTGTCATATACATTATGAAAGCCTTATGAAGCCAGAGGAGTCAGTTACACAAAAGCATACTCCACTGGAAATTTAAGCTGGATTTAAGATGCTCTGCACTGCTGAAGCAGTGCAAAGCTGCCTTTAGAGATTTGTGAATGTAGCTTCTTATTGTTACACCTCAGCTTTCAATAAATTCTCCCTGAGGGAACATATGCTTTCCTTCTACAGTTTCTATTGTTTGGATTATCTTTCGCTATCTATGACACATTATTTATTAGCATCTTGCACTCACTTTCTCTTATTGAATTAGCAAATGCATCCCACCAAATAAGGTGAGGAAAACAAGTTACTCACGGCAAGCAGCACACAAGGAACACAAACCCAAGGCTCCACTTCTCAGGAGAAGCCTTTGTGCTCTCTGGCTCATTAAAGATTGAATCCCCACAAGCACTTGGGCATGAAAGCCAGCTGGTACCACTTAGTCCCTACTTAAATCCAATGCCCAAGGGATGCAAAAACCTCATAAATGAGGAATTTCTAGCAGTACTTGGTTTTGGTATTTTAATTTAGTTTAATGGTAACCTAGCAGGCATAGTCTGAAGATTTTTATTAGTACAAATTGTACAAGGCTTCCTTTTTCTTTACACACTTCCCCATGCCCCCCTTCCAAAAATGAAAAATGTTCATAATCATTCATGTGCAGTATCACGGCATTAACAATTAATTGGAAATGACCATTCCCTCACATGATCCTGGGGTTGGTCTATTTTCAATCAGAAACTGTGTTCAGAAGGCAAGGTTGTTACAGGCTCCACAGGAGCTCTTTAACATTGCTAAAATTTTTATTCTTTTGTTTTGTCTCCCACATCTGTTTTTCTTTTTGACATATTAAAGTTTTCCTCACTTTTATTTTAAACCAAATGCTAGCTTTAGTTTTATGACATTGAGGTGTTTTGATCAGATCCTCAACTGGTTTAAATTGACATAATTCCATAGCTCTATGTGCTTGCCTAGGTTTACCACCACTGCCTGTGCCTTTCTGTGTTACAATTGAGACAAAAAACAAAGAGGTCTACTAGGCTCACCTTATCAGAGAAATAAATTGTCAATGTCATGATTTATCCTGAATAGTAGATGTTTTCTAAAAGAGATTTTCTTGAAAATAAGGGGGTTAAAAACGACATAATATACTGCAGCAAAATACTGAAGGCAATCAGTAAGACTGTTATTATTTCTTGAGATGGATAGAAATCTGCTATTTTCTACCTTCCCTTCCAATATCCCAAAGAATAATGATGTGATTTAAGAACATAAAGCTTTCAGCTCAATTGTGGCAATTTATGTTCCTGTAAACTTGATGTAAGCCTGAGCAGCCCAATATTTTTACTGTGTATTGTAAGGATGGCATCTCAAAGGTCATAGCAATTTCCACCATTTTACTTCCAAATTTATTTCTCCTTAGTTTTTCACAGGGAAGTGTTGAGATTTACCTCTGACCCAACCTACTTTCCTCAAAACTTGAACTGTATATAAAGAACGACGGGATTGTTCAATGAATGGGCTCTTTTCTGGGTAACACGACTGAAAGACAAACCTCACATCATAAGGAGGTATGATGTATCCCTAAATGCATTTCAATTCCAAAGTGAGAATGGTAAGCAACCTCTGGCTCTGACCTTTTCTCTCTTCACTGTATGTAATGTTTTCAGATTCTGTCGAGGAGTGTGTCTAATTCATTTTTCCGGCTTAGTGAGACTCACCCCAAGTCATTTCCTATTTGCTCTCTTGCTGTGAGTGAAGTCACATTCCCAGTGAGAAGTCAGCTCAGTTCCACTGATTATCTCCGTGCCCGGTGATGGCCTGAGAGGACGCCTGCTCCTGCTGAGAACATAGTTTAACACTATGTTAATAAACACACAGGGAATGCCTTATGCAAACAAAGGCCCCAAGGCAAATCCCTCTGCCCTCAGCGATGCAAAAAGAGTAATAGGTTTGGGAGAACAAGGGAATAGTACTGCATCTGAAAAGCAGCCTCATTGTAAATGTGTCCTGAGTTGCAGTGGGAAGAGTTAACAGGAAGACACACTGTCTATCATTCTCTTTTGCCCTTCTTTTGAAGATCATTAGAGTTGGCATTAAGAGGAGTTATAGGGATTAAAGGCAGCTAGGTCTGCTCTCACTGCTCAATGAAACAGCTATCATCACAAAGCAGCATACCTTCAGCAGGCTATTAATTATATCCCACTAAAGTCCTTAAAAGGTAGTTGATTTTAACCAGAAAATTTCACCATTTACTTCTAAGAGACCTTAAATTTAAATAATATTAATAATATTAAATAATGAAATAATGCTTTTAATAATATAAATGAGTAAATAACAAATTACTGAAGTAAAAAGTACTAGGATAATAAGTAGTAAAAATTAAAGTGTCTTAATAAGGATAATATCTAAAGTGCAATAAGAGTAATAATAAAATAAAGCCTCCCAACTCTGTGCTAAAAAATCTTTTGTACAATGGCATTTTTTTTCCTAAACTGAACTATAACAAAGGATCATCACCTTCTTAAACTCTCAACACCCCCAACCCAGAACCCAACACTAAATATAGAAATGGTTCAGGCTCTTCAATCAAGCTAAAATCTCACCACACTCCCCTTTCTTCAACTCTTCTCATCCCCATGTCGATTTTACACTCCAGCCACACAGAGACATACATTAGAAAATCTCACACTTTAACATGTCACTACAATACAGGAAAATGTCAACCTTAAAGGAATGGAAAAAAATGAAAGCATGCAGGAATGATTAGAAATATTCATTCACTCATTGAAGCCTGTTTTAAAATCCCAAAGAAAAAGGATAGGAAGCCTCAGTACTTACACATACTCTTCTCATTTTTCTGTTTTCATTAACATTTGTATAATTAATTAGAGTCCTCAGGGGAAAAAATAACCAACACTTCTTTACACTTCTTTAGTTCTGAAAAGCAATCAAGATCTATAATAGCCACTCAGTTCTAAAGTTTAATGTAAGCTTGTAAGAGTGAGGGAACCATAGCTGTTTTCTTTCTGCTATTTTACAAAAAAAAATTGTAAAAAAGAAAAGAGAGTGTTAGGAAAAATAATAATATATGATGTTTGGGACTAAAGACATTTAAAAACTAATAATACTATGTCCCAGTAGCAAGTAATACATTTAGGAGCCTAGGATGAATTAAACTACTTGTATTTTTCAGTATAGTACTGTATCATTTACAACCTAGTCAAATTGCATCAAATACAACAACAATCCTGTAGCATTTTAACATAATTTATAGCTCCATGAGGTAAACAGAAGGAGAATTTTTTGTTGCCTTCTGTTTGCTACTTTAATCACATTCTGGGGATACAATTCTGCATGGAAGTGGCTGTAAATATGCCCATGCATTTCCAGCTCATGGAGGCGGTTACAATGTGCATATTAAGGACAAGTTTTACAACCAAATGTGTGATGCAGAACGCTTTGATACTGATGAAATTGCACATCTCTAAGGGCGAGATTAATCCCATCTAACTTTGGCTTCTCAGGAAACTAACCTAAGATGGTTAACTCTATAGTCAACAGAGAGTTAAGTAACTCCAGAGAGGGACTCTTCCTATCTACTTTGGACATCAAAGTTTGTCCAGTAGGGAGCTGTCAGACACACTCCTCTGACTTGCAGACCATGCCTAAATGGGAAGTTTAGATTAGACACCTAGTTTCAAGACAAGTGAAGCTACCAAACCCGACCCCATGCTACAGCCTATCTCCACCACAGCTACAACTGA
Source organism: Fringilla coelebs (assembly GCF_963513975.1). Taxonomy (NCBI): domain Eukaryota; kingdom Metazoa; phylum Chordata; class Aves; order Passeriformes; family Fringillidae; genus Fringilla; species Fringilla coelebs. Next base: position 82,057,660 of record NC_140028.1, read on the forward strand.
CTTCAAAGCTGTGTTTTTAGGGAAGCCTGAGCTGGGCACTGAACAGAGCTGGGGTACAATGAGGATTTGGAGCCACTGCAGCAGAGGTTTCATCGTGCATTTCTTGCCTGGGCACCTCTGTGGGGGTCCTGTCCAGACTGCATGGGGATTGCAGCCACAGTGCCTGTGCTGATCTAAAAGCTGGGAAGATTCAGGCTCCCTCCTCAGCCTCTGCTTCCAGCTGATTCAGCATGATCCTTCTCACTGCTGCCCATGCTGAGAGAACGTACTAAACTGACCCAGGCAAATTAAAAAAAAATAATAATAAAGGAAGGAAAAAGAAAGAGGGAGGAATACTTTTCAACTTGCTAGGGAAGTTACTTGGGACCTGAGGTAGAAAAAGCAGCACAGGGAGGACACAGGACCCCAGGGGAAGGAGTAAATGAAAGAAAGAAGAAAGGGGATAAGAAGGAGCTCCTTGGCAGTGCTGAGACATTCAGCTGGCTTGGCTGCTGAGCAAACTGGAATTCTCCACTGCCCTGCAAGGCCCATTGCTGCTACCAAGACAAGCTGGTTCCAAAGGTAACTCAGGTATGTCTCAACACAAGGCAGTTAGTCCTAATAGGTACGGAGACATACCAAGAAGACTGGGTAGATCTAAGCTACCTGATGGAAACCTTAAATTTTGGTACTGGACCAATGTTTGGCACACTGCTCTAACCCTGTTTTGTCTTGGGGTGCTGCTGAACAGCCAAGTTCTGCCTTAGGAAGGGGCTGGGGAATGGGATAGGTAAGAAAGCTCTGTTGAGCCCCATTTGCAATGTACACAGGATGACTCTGAGGATGGAATCTGGATGTTCCATCTCTTGATGATGAGAAGGAAAATTACTGGGCACTGCCTTATCCAGTCAGCTAATTATCAAATCCAAGTTAATTCAGAGTCCTTGGGCCACCAGTATCTAGGAGCTTTGGAAAAGAATGCCCCTCATGAACTGTGTATACAAGAAATCAGTATGACAGATAGATAAATCCAGATACTAGAGCAAAGTATGTTTGCTGCCTGCAGGGCACAATGACAAGGAGAAAATTATAGCCTGTATTGGGTTTTGCTGGAACATAAAATGCACATAAAATCTTTTTATGCCCTCACGCTCCGGTTTGCTCTGCCTGACTGACAAGGTGCACCAACACATTGGTACCAGTTTACACATCTGTTTTTTGCAGAGAGGAATCCAGTGCCACATGGCACATGTTTCCTGCTGAGGCACTTTCTCACCACACCTGCAGTGCTGCAGCCCAGCTAGCAGCCACTGACTGACTGCCTCTAAAAGTCTGGTCTGTGATCTTTCCTTCCCCTTCCTTGACACATCGACGTGCTGCAGCGACTATTACCCAGCATTGTTCAAAACCACAGCACAAAAGGTTATGTGTACTGCACTGCAGGCACAATTTTCATCCAGCCTTTGAAACTTCTCTTCCTTCCTCTGGCTTGAGGTGGGAAACAGAGCATTACAGTATTGGGTGAACAAAGGCTGAGAGTCTGTTAGGAGCCTCAGGAAAATCAGGGTGCCAAACTTACCACCTTGGCAAAGTGGTAGTTAGTTAAAGTGTTTATCATAAGAAAAATGAGGGAGGAGAGAGGAGAAAGTGCTAAGCTGCTAATCACTTTTAACTGCTAATCACTTTTAACTGCTAATCACTTTTTCACAATCCCGGTTTCTGGAATTTGCAGTTCTCCTGGTATAAACCAGATTGGCAAATCATGGTCTCACTGGAGGCTGTACTGAATGATCTCCCTCAGTGTTACTGCTCTGGACCCACTGCTGCACAACCAGAACTCAAGGGGACAGTGTGGGACACAAGCTCAAACCCATCCAGGGCAAATTCTTCAGTGCCTGGTACTGGGGCTCTTACAAACCCTGAAGGTTCTGCTGCAGCAGGAAAGAGAGGCCACAGTGGAGCACCTCAAGTCTTGGATAACCTGAGGGAGGGAACATCCCACCCTATTATAAGTACTTGGCCCACCTTCCTCCTGTTTGATGTCTGGCCAGACTCTCCAGGGCAATCCACACGGGAACCAGTGTGCAGGTTATTTTCTGGCACAGCTCCCAGTTCTGTGTAACTCAAATGACATTTCTCAAGGATGCTAGTAAGCAGACCAGGCTTTTTTTTTTTTTTTTTTGATCTGACCTGTCTCCTTGTCTAGTAGTAATATATTGGTGATTATACACGACACATAACATTCTCCATCTGAACTGCTTCACTGCCCTGCAGAAAAAAAGGAACAGTCTCTGTCCTACATTACTAAGGGGGAAAGTAATGGGGAAAGATGTGCTGACTGTGGTGACAGAGCAGAGCTCCTGAGTACACCAAGGAACAGGACTCAGTCCTGAGACTTCACTCTGCACTTCTCCTGTTCCACCTTGCATTCAAAATCCTCCTCATAATCCCTCTTTCCCCAGCACTTCTCCTCTTTTGTTTTTCCAGTAAAAATTTTCCCATATTTATATTGCTGTTACTGATTTATGTAATGCTTTCTTCCTCAACCACACAATTCACAGCCAGTACACATCAACCCTTCATTAACTCTTCTCCACAGGATTGAGGCAGTCTTTTGCTGATGCTCGAGACAGAGAAAAAAATGACTGACAACACACAAGGCAGCAGGGGCTGGATGCATCTTCCTGCCTGCCTGGGCCTTCCTCACTTTAAGGTGCTCTTAAAAGCACAGACAGGAAAACTGAGTATGCATAGTAGGAAAAAAAAAAAAAAAACAAACAAAAAAATCAAACCCCCACCCCCCCCCAAAAAAAAAAACAAAAAAAATCAGAAAAAAAAAAAAAAACAACTCCCAGACAAAAAAAAAAAAAAAAAAAAAAAAAAAAAAAAAGAAAAAGAAAAAAAATCTAAAACAACCCCACCAAAACCAAAACATGAAAATGAGTAATCTAACATGTTCCAAACTGTCTCACTTACCTGACAGACCCACTGTGGAAACCTTGCACTCCTGCACCTGAATAAAATTTCTGTTTGGCAGAATGACAGGATGACAGAAGACCTAACATGCAAGTTCACAGGGCAGTGAAGAAAGCATGAGTTTTCCCACTAATATAGGTCACCATGCAGCATATTTCCACAGCATATGACTGAAATGCAGCTGTACAATGGTGCTTCTGCAAGAACAGTTCACAAGTCAAAGCATAATAATGTCTTAGTGCAGATCCCACTAGAACATGCATTGACTTGGGTGCCTGAAGTATGAATATTACTGCTTGCAGACAAATAATTTTGCTTATTACCAGGCATAGTGAAAGCTCCCAGAATTTCAACTTTTATTCTCTTACACTGGAGAAAAATAAGTACCAACCATACACTCTGCAGGTTCTTTAAGTACAGCCTCATATTTTGTTTGGATATAGACAGAACTGTGCTTTGGAAAATCAGTCCAGAAGAGATGTTTTAAAGGGTTTTCTTCATCTCAGAACAGTCCACACAATGAGATTTGTGTCAAAGAGGCACAGTATGGTTCAGGTTCCCTTGAACACACAGCAGATCAGCCAGTGTGCTCAGCTAACTAGTTAGTCAGTTTTTATATGCAAAGGACAGCATCTGGTACTTAATCTCCAGAGTAGAAGGAACCATTTACACAGATCTGAGATCACTCTGTGACAGGTGCCAAAGAGTCATTTCCAAAGCCTTGTGAGCTGACCATATGCTACATCTTTCCCAAGCTGGAATAAAGGCATTCAGCTATCAGAAAATTCATTAGCATTATAGGACAAATAGATAAATTAGTGATGAAATCACACTAAATATATAGTAGGTATATTGATGTCTCAAACAAGCTAAGCAAAACTAATTACAATGCCAAAACTATGGTTCAGGATTTTATTCCAGAAACATGCAGATGATCAAGCTGAATATTTGGTTTTGCAATACATTAAAAAAAAAAAACCATGGTGCACCACAATACCACTTCTTTATCATAGTCTATGTTTAATATGCTGCCACTCAAACAAGCTGGAAACCATACTTATTAAAAAATCTTTACCAAGATGTGACTAAAACATGGGAAGAGAACGGGAAGAATTCTCTGAATAATCACTCAAATAATTATAAATCAGCAAATTATTTAATAATCAAAGTGCTTTTAATTTGACTAAGTTCATGTTCCAAGACTGAAACACTAGAAGGAGAGGAAGAGAAGTCTTGATACTATAGTTTTACTTGTGGGAAGTGATAAGTAGGATCACACAAAAACCAGTCATGAGATTTTCCCTATTACCATTTTTGTGGAAAAATTCTGGACTGAGTTGAGGTACAGAAATTCTGCAGGCCTCAGATTTCACTAATTCTGACCTCAGAAGTCCATGTTCTTAAATTAAAAAAAAAAAAAATTAAAACAAGGAGAATATCTGCATGTTGTTCTCCTGGTTGTCAAAACCCTGCAACACTATATATCTGGGCAGCTGTTTCTATCACTTTTTCAGAGGCACTGCTTGGGATAGGAAACTTTTCTACATTTCTCATAAGATTTGGAGAAAAAGAGAAAGGATTGAGGCGTCTCCTGGGTGAGAAAGAAAAATCTTTCCTCTCATGACTGATGCTACAGAAAAGCTATTTCACACACTTTGTAATCTCTAGATCTTATTCCAAAGACTAATGTAAACTGGAAGAATCCTTTCTACCACGGGTGGCCAGTGACAATGGGATGGAGTGGATAAGGAGTAGTTCAGCTTAACCAAGCAAGCAGTTTATCCAGAGTCATTCCCTGCAAAATGGCTTTTCAGGATCTAGACTGTGTAACCAGCAGAAGCCTAGCACTGATGGGTTCAGCCATCATTAATTCCCAGCCAGTTGGGAATAGGTGATTATTTGACAGTAAGATGTGATCTGAGAGAGGTGCTATTAAAATGTGGAGAGAGCTGCTATTCTTGCACTGCAGCAGTGATCTAATACAATGGCAGAGCAGTGTGACTGGTAAAATCCACAGGGGAGCAGACTTCTTCCCAGGGCTCAAATTATCAGCACATTTTCATTGCTGCCTAGAAAGAGACATGTAACACTGTCAGATGCTCTTTGAGTTGGGAGTTTTTAAAAAGAGATGGAAGTGTATGCATTAAAGAAACCAATATTTACACAAGGACATTTCTCTCATGAAATATAAGTACTGGAATTCTGCTGGTTACAATCCTTATTTTGAGCTTTTACATGAGGGCAATAAACTGAAAAGGATGCAATGCTCCCTTCCCACTCACCATTTTGATTATCATATATGAATTTTAAAGGGGTTGGGTAAAATCCAATCAAAGCTTCATTTATAGATGCTTGTACTTTACACTGCTGTCTTTGGTACACACTCATCCTTAGTCCAAGCAAAATAACTCCAATTCAGGCAACAGTTTCTGAAAAGGAATGTGACTTTAATGAAATAAAAGGCTCATCATGACAAGTCCGGGTTGAGAATAACACCCTATCCAGTTGCCATTACAGACAGAGACAGAAATATATCAAAGTCGCCTCGGCACTTGAAAGAGAATGGCAAATAAAAGGGACATGTCCAAGCAGTGCTGATGGCAGGTGTCGGAAAGTGAACATCAGCAGGATCAAATAGGAGATCTTTTCTCTGTTGCTTCTTGAAAAGGAATAAAAACCCCAAGACCCATAGAATTTTATTAAATACAAAGGAAAATTAGATTAAGGCAACACTAAAGGAAGAGCCTGGGGTTCCTACAGCATCGGCTTGCAGAGCTTGGCTCACTTGCCTCCCAGGACACAGTACAAAAGCAGAGCATTGGCAACATGTTCTTTGCTAGCATTCCCTCATGGACTGCCTCAACCAGATTTTGGGTGGGCTGAGAGATATGTGAAAGCAGTTCAAGGTGCATGAGGTGCTTTTTATTCTCCCTGCCTTGATAAAACCCTTTTGTGATGCCTCGCTGAGAAGCAGATGCACATGCCAGGGATGTCAAGATTTCCCATCAGCTGGACCAGATTGGGTTCTAAGAATGCTCACCTGCTGGGATGTCAAGCACTGTGCTCCCATCCCTCCTCTGGAGGGTGATGACTCAGCTTCCATAGTTAAAGAGCTAAACGAGGTCTCAGGAAAACTATTTTCATCTCTCAGCTCTGCCACATGTGCTCCATGAGACTTTAGTCAGATCCCTGAGGTGACATGTATGTAACATGTAAGTCACGTGTGTCACATGTGTGTCACAGGATAAGTGGGCTGGCACTGCCTGCAGCTACCACCCTCTGTAGCCATATTTTATGAAAAATCCTTTCCTTAGGATTTTTCCTCCTGAGAAGCTGAGAGGCCTCAGGAACAAAGTGTAAACAATGATTATCTGCTGCTGTGGAATGCAACAGGTGGATCTGTGATTGGTCTCATGTGGTTGTTTCTAATTAATGGCCAATCACAGTCCAGCTGTCTTGGACTGTCTCGGTCAGTCCAAGCCTTTGTTATTGATTCCTTTTCTCTTCTCAGCCAGCCTTCTGATGAAATCCTTTCTTCTATTCTTTTAGTATAGTTTTTAATATAATATATATAATAAAATAATAAACCAAGCCTTCTGAACATGGAGTCAACTTTCTTGTCTCCTCCCTCACCCTGAGCCCCCTGCAAACACGGTCACAACTCTCGGTGTGCACACAGTGCGGAGCCCAGCGCCCGAAAAGATGCATTCACACAGTGCTCAGTGAAATTACCAGCTTGGTTCTGAGCCAGCTTGGAAATCCCTGCATTGTGCTGCACTGATCCATAGAGATATGTCTGCCCTTCTCTAATGGGTGATCAAGCTGGCACCATTTATTATACTCATTAATATCTCCAAGTTACTTACCCTCCTATGAGTCCCTCAATTCAGCTGCCTTCTAACTTTACCCAGTTTAACATGTTTGGCAGAAATTTTACTTGCCCATTATCTGTGCAGTTATTTATATCTTTTCCTGCAAGATTTCAGGCAATGCTTTTCAGTCATTTCCAAGAAAAAAAGCTGATGAGAAATAACATTACGCTCTTCATGACAATCCTTTCCTTGGAATTCTCTCCTGAAATTGAGCATTAGGCAAAGACCAGAAATTTGTCTTGGGAGAAAAAGGAATAAATCAGGGTTGTGCCTACATCAAAATTAGTCCAAACGTAGCCGAGTTAAAAGCCTTTGAATAACTGGTGTTCATGCATATCTACAATAGGCTGCTTTGATTTTAGCATCTGAATTCCCCCAAGAATCTTCACAGGATGTGCTGGAGATTTTCACAACTCCTGTGCTTGAAGGAAGCGTTGCCTGTACTACTAAGCAGAGAACAAGGGAGTGCGTTCAAGCCAAGGGTCATAGGTATGGTTTCCCTCTGTAATGACTGCTTTGATTCAGATACACACGATTGTCTTTCCTGTGCTGTTAGTGCCCCTACTGCTGGCATCCAGGCAGCCTGGGGAATATAGCTGCCCTATCAGAAGACGTGGGAAAAGGGAGAGAAAGAAGACAGATCCCACACAGAGTTGGTACAGAATGCAAGGGGATACAGAAGGGAAGAAAGGAACCAGGAAAAGATTAAATAGGGGAAAGACTTTATGGTGAGTGGCACAAAGGATGCCTAATTGCATATGGTATTACCATGTTAATTTTATAAACATAAAACTGATATAAATGCTAACCCCACATTGAGAAAGTTTAAATCCTGACACTTCTTAAGGTTCAAAAAACATGGGTTTAATTAAAAAAAAAAAAAGTACTATTTTGTCTATGCATTGTCCCAAATTTATCTAAAAATAACTAACCAATAGAAAAGACAGTAAAACATACACAGACATAACTTTCATTATCTGGAGCCTTCCTGAAACACATGCAGGTCATCAGCAGAGTCGAAGGCTTTCCTGCCAGCACACAGATTTTGCCACTGAGCTAACGGAGCAGCTGCTTGCATTAATAGATTGCTGTCCTCCCTGCGGGCACATGCCGAAGGGGATGCAACACCCCATTCTGGCGGATGGCTCCAGGCAGAGCAGCGACATTCAGGGATCACGATATCTGCTCAGATCTGTTCATGAGCTACTTGGCTCAGAAAGGGAGCATGCCAATGCAGTTCAGACACATCTACCAATACTCATAAGCTTGGGGTTTTTCTCATTAAACCAGTCCACAGAAGCCTGATCTTGCCTTGTCCTTGGCTCCTAGGGCAGCCCTGTAATTGACTGGGCTCTCATGCCCCCTTCAACCTGCTCGCTGACCAAGTCTTCATCTCACTGGATGCTCAGCCTCTAATTTCTAGACCCAGGGCCCTGTTGCTCTTCCTGTGCCATATCCAGCCTCCCCATTCCCAGTCTATTCACCGTTCTTCATCACCCAGGAACACATGTGACGAGGCCTCCCAACTCTACCCCCCTTGCCTTGGTCTTGTTAATCACCTGTTTCCTTCACTCTCTCAGTTAGATTTCTCCTCCATTCTGTTTCACCTTATCTCAGACCCACCAGATCTCTGTCCTCCCCACCCAACCCACGAAGCTTTGTCTTCCTCCCACATGCCCAGGTCTTGTTCACTATCCCCAGTCATCACTCCTTTGTAGCAAGAATGGATTTAATGTCCTGCCGTAAAGATGGTGATGTCAGGCCTGACACAAAGGCTAAAATACCCTGAGGGCTTGGAAACTTTGAGTATCCTAAAACTGCTTTAACACAGTCTAAACAAGAGGTTTCTAGCAAGTTCCTTTCTCCAAAAGAGTATCTTCAAAGCCATTTCAATGCTACAAAAAATTTGTCCTCTTGTTAAAAGACAATAAACAGAAATCGTTGCAATGTTCAGTCACTGTTGCTAAATGACAGACCAGGGATGGGGTTGGTCAACCCTAAAATCAACTAATGTCATCAAACACACATTCACTAAAAGCAACTGCAAATAGAGTTGAAGAGTGTAAGATAAACTGTACTGAAGTCAATATGAAAAACAAGCAACTACTCTTCCAATCTAAATGCCCTTTGAATTTCCTAGGTCAAGGAGCTTGAAGTCCAGACATTTATGTACAGCTGATCCATTCAGTGAACTGCAATAGTTATTTACTTGGTGTGATTCATGTAATTCATGTAATTTAGCTGACCAGTCATCATTTAGCATCATCACAAAACTGAAAATAGCTGTATATTAAAAACATCAACAACAACAAAACAAACAAAAAACCCAACAAAAAACCCCATCCATTCAAGGGCTGGATGTAAAACTGCAGCTGGAAAATTATAATCTTGCCACAAAAAAATCTTTTCACAAAAGAAAAAAAACCACTAAATATGCAATTTCTTACAAATGAGTCACTCAGATCCATTATTAATTGGACCAACTTTGGCTACTTAGTGGTTTTGATTGCTTTTGATATTGTTTATTTTATGATGGTTTAATTATTGTTGTTTATTTATTACAGTAATTGCATTTTAATTGTCTTTGCAGCAGCACCCTGACTGTCTTGGCAGGGAGTCACTAAATAAATAAAAGCATTATTATTATAAACATAATTGATGGTAATAGTTTTTCACTGTTATTATTAGCAATGCATAAAGAAAAAATATATATAATCTGTAAGATAGAAACAGTAATCAGAACCTCAAGGTTATATATCCAACTCTGCCACTGATTATATCTGTGACTTTGAAAAGTCACTTAGACTCTCTCTTATCTCAATTTATTCATCTGTGAAAGGATTATCATAACACTGTCGAATCTCCCAGGATTAGCGTAAGAATTAGCTAATGTCTTTAAAGCATTTTGATCTCCTCAAATGAAAAGTGAAAAAAAGCTTTAATCTTTAGATTATTAATGGTAGAACAGAAAAACTGGTATAATCTACTAAACTGGAAAGTTACTCTAGTATTAATATTTTTAATCTATAATTGGTGCATTTATACTGTCCATGCACTTAAAAATAAGTCATTCTACTACTGGCTACTAGTAAGGCAAGAATCCATTCCAGAAAGAAAACAAAAATGTCTTCCAACGTTTCCGAGCTGAGAAAAAGCTTGGAAAAAGAGGAAAGCAGCGCTTTGTGGTACATAGAATGCTTCCTCCTGAATTTCTACATCCAGACTCTTTTCTTAAAAAAGAAAAAAAAAAAAAGAAAGAAAAAAGAGAACTACAAAAACCCAACAATCCCAAAACACGCAATACTTTTTTTCTTAGGATAACCAACACCAAAAGTTGTTTATGATGATTCACAGCAGCAGATTGCAAAAAAGAAAATACCTCCCCCAAAAAAGAGAGCAAATGCTGCGCACTGTAATTCAGAGAACAAATCCAAGCTTTAAAATCAGAGTCACATAAAAAATTATAGGAAAAGAAAACTTTGACAAGTTGCACAGAGAGGGATATGTAAAGATTTTATTGAATTTTTTTACATTTCAAATATTTGAATTTTATTTAAACTAAGTAATATTGTTCTAGGCTTTGAATCATTATGCTGGACTTTCACTGAATTAACTGGCTTCTTGGTTTTTTGTCAAGTAGCTCGTCAGAAACTGCAGCAATTAGTGAAAGTAGCAGAAAGAAACACTTGATTACAGTAGCCTACCTACTTGTTGGGTTCCTAGCCTGAGGTGACCTATCTACTCCTCTTTCTCCATATTCCCACCCAAATTCTTACATGCCTTTTTACTATTGTAATTAAAAGAGAGTTCTGCATAAAATGCAGTAAAATCTCAAACAAAATGTATTCACTTTTGCTATGAAAATGTTTGCTTGATCTCACCGAGATTCATTTTCCTTCTCACTATAGAGGGCTATACCCTGAGATGTGATTTGTCCATGAGGGTTTTTTTTGGTCCAGAAAATGCTGACCTGTCTTTCACAGCTGCATGGTTTGAGTTATCCTCCCCCCAACAATCTTTGCCTCGCCATGCTTCACTCGCACACATCAATACTGATGCCTGTTGACAGTCAAATCCCTGTTCATACTCCAATTAATTAAAAATTTATACAGCTGATAATTTGTTAACATTGAGAATATTGCAGCTATTATTAATGATATTTGGCTTCCCATCCTTTTCTCCCTCCAGTGCTATTTGCAATGTTATTGATGATTGCAACAGGACATCATCAAAACACTTACCAAATGAAATTCTGGTTTTTAGTAGACTGTCTTACTTGTGGCAAAAATCTACCTAAAATCTGTAAAGAATAAATTCATACTTAGACTGTGAACAAGAAATAAATACTTTACACATATAGCATTTCTAATGAAAGGATTTAATGTTATTTATGCTTCATGTTGGGACATCTGTGTTTGGCAGATATCACAATCACAATTTGATTTACAGTGAGCTTAGTCCCTGTAAGATCATGACAACATTTTTAGAGAGGGCTCAGAACACCTCAGGTGATCCAGGTAAGCCTTATCTGCCAGAAGGGCCAATCCCTAAGTATCAGTCAGGGTCAATCAAAACTGCAGTACCAAAGCACCCGTGAAAGTCAGACCCCAGATTATTTGAGCTGGGCATTCAAAAACCCAGGGACCCAAAACTGATGATGGTTTTCAGCAACTTGCCTGAGATAATGGAGCAAAACCCTGGCAGAGCTAGGAGTGTATCCCAGTCCCTGCCGCTCAAATTGCTGCTGCAGCTACTGTGACACCTTCTCTCCTAAGAAAAGCCATGCTTAATGTGTCAAGTTTATCCACCAAACCCAGTGTCAGAGCACTCTGCACACACAGGCAGAGGGATCTCACCTCACCTGATCCCTGCATTTGACTCCTATTAATGTTCAACAACACCTTGAGTGTGTTAGAATTCAGGGCCAGCCAAAGGATGTGCTCCATGCAGCTGCCCAGGGTCCCATGATCACCTGGGTTTCTGTCTGTCAGCATCCTTTCTGGACAGCATCCATGCACCCCTGGTTCATCTCTCATTGCAAGGTGAATTGAAAAACTCAGTTCTCCAAGATCCTACAATCACAGCATCCACATCCGTTTTCTTAAGGCTTTCACGATGAGAGTACACTTATTTTCCAGTCACTAGATGGTCTGTAACCACATTTTGATATCTACGAGCTGCTGAAACTTCACACCCTCAAAAAATGGGCTGCCCTGTCACATAATCAACCCTTTTTTCAAACCCTCCTTCCTTCTCAGTTGCATACCTACGTCTGCCCAGGTCTCTTCTCAATCCATAGACACCTACAGAATTTTGCAGGGCAAGTTAAAGCATAAATTTGCAGTACATCAACTTCCTTTCTCCACATTTTTAAACTTATGATTAATGCATTGTGTTTTATACGTTCTCTTCGTTCACAGAAGGATGAAATACCTCAGGTTACTTTACAATTGCCATGGCACAAGGGTATACATGCAAAAATGTTACCATGGAGCTGCTGAAACACTGCAAATTCACAGCTTCACTTCCTCTGTAGAAACTGATTTGGGTTCCTCTACCCACAGCTTATTTGCACAAGTTCTCAGAGAGACCTGAGTCTGGCACCAAGAGAATCAAACCTCCCTGCTTATTATGGAGAATGGGAGTTGCATATGTTGGAGTCTGTGGGGCTCTTCTTGTCTGTGAATAGCTGCCATTAACATTTATGGGGGGTATGCATATTGAGGAAAGAAGAGAATGGGCACCCACTGAGAAGAGAGCAGACTCCAGCAATTCTATTCTTATCACATTGTGTGCTTTAGTCTTCACTAATCTCAGCAAAGTATCCTCATGCAAGTCTTCTGAACTGGTTTTTTTTTCTTTTTATCTCCATGGAAATTGTATTTTTTTTTAATAAGAAAGGTGACGAACGGTTAGCCTATGCTCCAATAAATCCACAGGGTGAAATTATCTCATTTAAATATCTATTCAACTCTCAAAACAAATATCAAAGTTCAGACTTTGCAGATTCATTCTTTGCCAGAGTAAGTAGGAAACTCTCCTTTGTACCTGTTCAGGCTACTTTGGGGTCTGCTTATTCCCTCATACATACACCTGTGTTCTCTTGTAAACATTTTAACCTGTCAAATGAATGTCTCTTCCTTTGTCATAGGGCCAGGAGACTTTCACAATATGAGCTGTTTCTCAAAACCTCTGCAGCACTACAGCCAACAGCAGAGTTTCACCACAGGGAGGATAAGCACAGGCTAGGCAGTGACAGGATTTTTACTCTTGCCTGCTCTGAGCAAGATTAAAATGCCAGCAGCTAGTCCCAGTTAGCCCCTCTAACTGTTGTTATCACCAAGAGAGGTGAATCAGTGCTGTGCAAACGCCAGGAAATCTAATGAAAAATGTTAGTGCCAGCAGAAGCACAGAGGCTTAACTGAAGTGCTGATAGAGAATACTTTGGACAGCAAGAACTGATAGTTGCATACAGAGAGAAAAAGCCTTCAGAGCTTGCCTTTTCTTCTTCAAAAGCATGCATGAAAATTTTCATTTAGCTAAGATTTAAATTAAGGTTTTGATTTTTAAAAGTTTTACAGTTCTTTCTTGTCTGCAACCAAGGAACGCTGGTGTGACTACATCAATATCAAAAGAAAAAGCAAATAGTTTCTTCTCTCTACTTCACACTCACAAATGATGAAAAAAAAACCCTGCCTGAACTAGAACAGACTTTTCCCCCTTTAATTCAGAAATCCCATGTTCCTTTCCTATAATACCAACTATCAAATGGAAAAATATTTAGTGTCTCCTCAGATTTAGCTGACATTTGAATTCTTATAAACTTGGGAAGTAAGTAAATGTGCAAGCTTACTATTTGCTAGAAACCAGTCATCTTCCTATGAGGTTACAGCAGAAAGTCTCAGCACCACAGAACAAGCAGCACTTGATGCAGGACAAAGGACAAGCTTGGACTTCAGCCACTCTTTTGTTTAATCTTCCGCCAAAATAAGCAACTAAAAATGAGGTCCAAGAGCTTACTGAAAGTAAAGTTGGATCCACAGAGATCCACCCTAGAAGGACAATATCAGGTTCTCATTTGTCTGGCCCCTTGGAAGAAGCCTTCAGGAAAGGTGCAGGTGAGCATTCCCCTGCCAAAGAACAGCCACATAGAGATCATTTTGAGCAATAAATTACAACTCAAACACACAGAGTTTGGTTAGGTGGCTTATTTAATGAGAAGACATCCAAGGCCACAGAAGTACTTGTGATGATGCAGGTGCTGCAAGGTATTGTGGATTAAGTTAACTACACTTGTGCTATTGGGTCATTAAATCTTATTCATTCTTCAGAGATCTTTCCTTTCCATACCAGAAAGTGCTATGGAAATGAGAATGAAAAGCTCTTATGGCACATCCCTACCCTGCTTGGCAGAACAGGTGATGATGCCTAAAGCTGTGACTGAGCAAAACAGAACTAAGGTTTGGAAGGAACATTTGGTAGAGTCTCCTCATTAGCAATATTTAGTCTCTTGACAGAGTTGAGTGATAAATATATTTTCCTTTTAGAATGTTAATTGTGTCACAAACCAGAGAACTTCAGTGGTATGGGTGAAAATTCATAACTGCTAGTTCCCTGACCTGCTGCCCCCTCTAGATGAGGAAAAGCCCAAAATGCGTCTTTGTATCCAGTCAATAGGAATATTGCAACCAATTAGGGATATAAACAACTAGATCAAGCAACTTGCTCCAACCTGTGATAAACAATGATTTTGTGTCACTATAAGTGTTCTCTATTGTCCTGGTGTCTCTTTTTATGTGAGTGCTGTCAATGGCTGCTGTAGTCTTGTAAACCAACCAGGTGCCTATGCCAAATGACACCAACTTTCTTCCACATCTCTCATTTCCCTTCAAAACACAGGCTTTTTCCCCAGCCTACCACAGTCCTGAAAAATGCTTTGCTTTATGAAGTTCCCACAAGGATGGTAGGTTACTGCATCTTCTCATTTCTGTGCTATGAAGTTTAGCACACAGAGCAGTGCAAAACTGGCACATCACTGTGACTGAGAACAGCTCCAGGACCTTTTTCTCAGCAACCAAGGCCTTAACCAGTAAGCAGCAAATAGAAGTTGCCATGCAGAAGAAACTGTAATTAGACCCAAAACAGACTGGCAACACTGACAGAGACAGATGACCTTGAGATGGATAGGTGATCAATAGATAGATAGTCTGCTTCTTTTGTTTTTCAATCATTATTGATAGTGCATCTTAAATTAATCCATCATTCTGTAAATCTTCAACTCTTTTAGAACAAAAGCATTCTGGAAGTTTAATTTATCTTTTTTTTTTTTTTTTTAACTAACACATACACTAAGCAGCAACTGAAAAGCAGGAAAAATCAAGTCCAGAGCAAACTAGTTGTACTCAAACATTTGCAATTAAGCATGATAACCAATTACAGAAATACCTGGAATAGCTCCTGATTCACTCTCATAACAGACATTTCCTAATCAAACTGGAACAACTAAACACTGCTACAGAAAATAAGCAAGATCACAGCATTTGCTAATGACTCATAAATGGATTTCACTGCATGAAAATCTTCATTGTCTGGAGAAAGCCTGTGTTCCTTGAATCTTTAGGGTCATTTCCATTTGCATTCAACTGGAGAGAAGTCCTTTGTTCTTTTCTTTCTTCTCACATCCTCTACAACTCCACACTTCTTTTTTCCCCTCTCTCCCTCTGTGAGTTGGTGTTTTGTATCAATGTGCTACGCTAACTGCTAAAAATACATCCAAATAAGGCCCTTCGTGCTGAAGTAGCTTAAATCCACTTCAGTTATTATCTAGTTTCTCTAAGTTGCTCTGATTACCATGAATATAAATTTGGAGATGTGTGATTTCTGGAAAATTATATGGCAGAAGATGCAACAGCATAACTCTGAAGCACACACCAGGGTAGTGTATTATGTCATGAATAATACCACTTAAACATTTGTAAAACGTAAAGCTTTTCTGAGCTCTTGTCCTTCCCCAGAGACTTGAACTCTTGTTCAACAAGCTGTTCAAAGCTCACAACTCTGATGAAATCCTACCCCAACAACAGAGTGACAGTGACTTTTTTTTTTGTTATTTTTATTATTAAATCATGTTTCAGGTTGCCCATTGCTTGGTCTTTCTGCAACAAAAAAAAATTTAAAAAAACAACCAACAAGTATCCATTTGACCTACTTGTCCCTAACCCAGCAATGTTTGGAACAAGATGAAATCTGATGATAATGAACTTTTCTTGAAAAAGGAATTGCAAACTATGTCCCAGACCCTGCAATCAATTATTCATGTGAGCAACTTTGAACTCAGCAGGAGCACCCACAGGCAAAACCTTCTTACAGGGGAACAGTTGGCAGGATCAAGACCCACCTCAGGAGGAAGACACACAACACAACATTTGAACCCTTTTTGACTCTTTTTATTTTATTATTTTTTCCCCTTTTTGTCCTTGTTATTGTTCAATTTCATTTGCTAGTGTATTTCCCACTTCCAGCTGGGAGTAGAAGTGAAGATGCCAAAATAAAAAGACAAAAGCTGTTGTTATGCTCAGCTGGAAGAGAAAGTCCTAGAAATCTCTCTCAAAAAAATAAAAAATTTAGACATAGAGATTTTCAGGCTAATTTTTAACTCCCCAAAGGCACCATGATAGTTCAAAGAAATTTTGTAAAATTTGTAATGGAAAGCAAAGGAAGAAAGGCAAGTTACTGGTGTGTTGCAATTGTCCTACCTACCTTCCCTCACCATAATCTTTCCTCATCAAGATGTTAACAGTTTCTACCCAGATGATGCTGCAGAGCCCTCTAGATGCAGAAAGACCCCAGGTCCACAAGCCATGTAACCCTCAGACCTACAACAAGAGAAAAGACACCTCTTATGATTCATCTCCCAAAGAAAAGGGGCTCCCTGGGCAGAGAAGATGTCACCCTTAGAAAAACTCTCTGCTTGAAGACAAGCACTTCCTTGTCTTTGAGCTCAACAAACTCAGAGAAGGAATGAGATGACTGGCTGTTGATAAAACAAAGCTTAAATGCATAAGAGCTATTTCTGTAGACCCAAATCTCTTATACACAAATGCAGAAACTTGGACTTAAGGAGCAAATTACTGAGTCAGAGGAATTATGTCTCACTTCCAGGTTAAACCTGGTTAAGAGGAAAGAACCAAAGAAATGAAGACTTTCCAGGGCAAGGTTATAAAACAAATGAGGAACAGATAATGTTAGAATTGTTGGAGTTCCCGAGGAGTAGCAAGCATAAGACATCTCAAGCTTGAAGCCCTTGAAGTAGACATTGCAATTAAGGTCACAGAGTGGGAAGCAGGAGAGCACCTGTAAGCTTCCACAAGGTGATTAATCTGGGGTAGCTAACATACTGAAGTGCATGACTGTATATGAATTGCTCAGAAGAGCTGGAATATGTGGTAAACTAGAAAGGGAAGAAATATGCCTGTACAGAGGTGTTCTAAGAGTGTTGAAAAGCAAATACACACTACTCATGGCACTAGCCACATGTTTTTACAAGCCATGAAATGCCTCATGAAACACCTAAGTACTCTATTCAAGCTGTGTGATAGCCACTAACAGTTTCCAGTATTCAGCTCTGTCAAAATCCTCTGCTAAACAAAATCCCTTCTTCGTGCTGCTGTTGGGTAAATAAGCAAGAGGATCCCAGCTGAGATTAAAGTATAGCATATAGGTGTTTTGCACTGTGTGAGACTACAGCCAGAATACTGTCCTGTTCTAATGTCCACGCTACAGGGGTTGACACTAAATTGACAAAGGCTATGAGAAGAGCTGCTTGGATGCTTATATTCACTGAATCACATGCCCTGTAGTGACATGTCTTAGCCTTGTGACAAGGGGATACAGGTATGATTTGATCAAAAACAGGGAGTAGCAGAAGAAAAGTCAAAGTCTGAAAGTCAGAGCTAGACAAAATTCAAGCTAGCCATAAGGCAGAATTTTTGAACAGTAAGGATAATTAACTACCAGAGTGTTAGAAATTTTAGAGTGGAATCTCCATCACTGGGAGTGCCTCGGAGTAAGGGTGGGATGTCTTTTTTTCTGACAAGCTCAGATGATAAGTCAATTAGGAATTTCCTGTGGCCTGCATGATTACTGAGGTCAGAAGAAGTGGCTGACAGCATTTCTTCTGGCTGTGCATTTTGCATGCTGAATGCAAGAAAAAACTCTCCTTCAAAAGTCCACAGTGTATGCTGAATGCCATCTGTAACTCCGGGTTTGTTTTCCTTTCATCCATTGTTTTCCTTTCATCTGCCGAGCATGTCCTAAAGACTGCCAGTGGTTAGGCTTTATATGGTGCTTAACAGCAGTATTCCCACCATGTCCTAATTATCAGAGCTTTAGAAAATATGAAGAGATCAGTCATTCCCACCAGCATATAGAAGCTCTGAAAAGAAGAGTACTCAACTGTACATTATTCTCATATTGGCTCTTATGCTGGATCGAAGTAAAAAGAAACACTCCAAATCACTCTGCATCTTTGGTATCAACAGGTGTCTTTGGGATCACAAATTGTTGTTCTGTTGGGGAGAAATTAATTCAAAAATTAGCTCAAACATTTATGGGTCAATATGAGCCAAACAGAGCCATAGTCAGTCCTGACAAGCAAAGCCTGTAGACACAAGAAGGCTTACGCATTCCACTAGCAGCAGGAAAACCTCTTCATTTTGGGGGCTCAGTTCAACTTCTGAGAAGAGATGGAAATCTCTTCAGAAAGAAGAGATTCTAACACATCACTAGTTACTGAAATTGCAAATGATGCAGCAATGAAGATAATTTCTAAACCAGACTTCAAGAACAATGTTGTGACTATCTCTTATTTGAGAGGTGAGTCTCCCAGGCAGCCAGGGAAGCTAAAGTCTTGATGGTTGTGGCCTTTGTGACTTCAAGCACTGATGAATGGGGGACTATTGAAATAAATAATTTTGCCTCCCTGACAACTACAGTATTCTAGGATATTGCAAATGCTTACATGACAGAAATATAGCATACTCTCCAGTAGCAGGGAAAAAAATCTTCATAAAGGCTAATAAAATGTTGGCATCTGTACGTGAAACATTAAAATTTATACCAAGATCATGCCAAAACAGTATGAAGAGAAAACTGTGAATCAAATGAGGTAATAGCTTAGAAAACGTGCTAGAAAATTAACAAATTACATTTCATTTTCATATAACAAAAAAAATTTAGAAAGCATAGAAAAGCAGGTAGATAAACTCATAGTAAGGTAACTTAGTAAGGTAACATAAACTCATACTATAAACTCATAGTAAGGTAACTTAGTAAGGTAAAATACATACTATGTATGTATAAGCATACATAGTATAAGGTAACTTTTATAGTATAAGATAATATAGTATAAGATAACTATGGATAGATAACTCATAGACTAAAACAAAATCCTATGTTCAGCTGTAACTAAATCCTTCATGACTATCCATATAAAAAGCCTGGAAAGAACACCTGAGAGCGTGACTGCATTTCACAGAAATAGACCTAACTGTGAGAAAAATGGTAAGTCCCAAAGCAGCAATGGCTCTCCAGCAGAGTTTTATTTAAACTCTAGCTAAATAACCCCCAGGCTCTCCGATGAGCTCAATGAGGCCAAAAGAGCAGTATCTCACCTCTGACCAAGCAAGAGGTAACATTATGTGTTACTCAGGCTAAGGAAGCAATCCTGCTGACTCTGCACACTGGAAGCCCATTCCATTGATAAATTATGACGGAATCATTCTTGCCAGAGCCTTCGTCGTCAGTTGGAAGAAGTTACGACTCAAATTATTCACGTAAATCAGGTCAGATCCATTTCATGTCAGGTTTGGACAGACCACCCCAGGCCATTCACTGAAACAAGTACAATTTCACAGCACTCACAAGAGCCTTTGGGAGCCTTTTTGCTAGATTCTTTCTTTAGATTTGGCTGGGATGTTCCGATAATTTCTTAATGGCCTACAATTTAGTGACCAGTGTTGATTAGAGTGGATTAGGCTCCTTCACACCCACTCCTCCTGCCTGTGTGCCTCCTTGCCTCATGATGAAGGCAGGACCGCTTCATCCCAGCGCCTGAGTCAGCACTGGTACCACTGAAATGAGCAGCTGTGGGGATTGGAGAGTGCAGTGTGGGGGTAAAACTGACCCTATAAAATGACAGCAGCAACAGACTGCTTATTTGGACCCAGCACAGATTCAATTCTTGAGCTCAGAAAGCTCAGTGCCCAAACTGTTGAACACTTTGGCTTCTCGCCTGGATATGGGATTAAAAACAAAAAGACATTGGTGGGATTTCCAATAGCTGTTTTGACTGCCAGGTGAATTTATACATCTAGGAATTACGATTTCTGGAAATTTAAAACAAATGCTTCAGTTATCATACCAATCACAAATAAATGAGCTCTATCTCCATAAAATTTCATAAAATCCTGCTTCAGTGAAATTGTTGCCCAGACAGATCACATGCAAGCAACTCCATTACTATGCTCCACAAACCACACAAAGCAAAGCAGCTTTTTCTATTATAGTGTGATACTATTTTCAAATCTGTTTTCCAAAGTGCTACTGCTGTTTGTGTGGATATTCATCCCTCCAAGAGCTTGTTCTTAGCATGACTTTTGAACACATTGGCCAAATTTAGACAAGCTGAACAAAAGGGCAGAGGCTTTAACAGTCTTAAAATCCTGCAAGTTTGATGAAAAGAGATGACAGGGTAAGAAGATCTTACTACTGAATGGATCACTGAAAGGCTGTGACCTATACATAAGATACAATTCTCCAACCTCAAATCACCCACTTCTAAGACAGAAGACTTGCCTCCAAGGCTCATAGGCTGCCTTTCTTCTAGAAGAGGGAAATGTCTAAATGTCTATTTTAAAGAGACTGTACCAGCTGAGGATCAGTAGCTAAGACTCCCATATTTGAGATAGCATTATGATGCCTTTGTAACTAGTTCAAAACATAGCCTTATGAACTACTCTTAATAAAACAAAACAAAACAAAAAAACCTAGAAAGCAAAAGCTTTGGAATTTTGTAGATGCCAAGCATTATGGTGAGTGTTGGGCCGTGAAACTGCTCACTGCATGGCAAGCACTTGGTCCACTGAAGTCCTTCCCATTGGCATTAGCAGATCTCCAGGTATGGCTTCATTGCAGCTTCACCCATGGCTTCAGAAGAGTGTGAAGACATTTAATCAAGTTTCCACCCCATTAGTGTGAGTACCAGGTGCAATAAACTTAACACAGCGACATACAGGTCATTGTGGGTTATTCACCCACACTGAATTGACTCCAACCCACACTAGTCCTTTCATGATAACTTTTCAGGTGTAGTCAGTGCAGCAGAACCAGTAGACTAGAAGTCCTGAATAAAGTCTGAATATAAACCCAGATGCTTTTATTCTCTCTGTCTCTCAAACATTATCTCTAATCCCAGAGTTTGGCAATACTGAGATGCATGACTGCAGCCCGCACCCCCACATGGGCCAAGCTGCACATAATGAGCTAGGATAACCTAAAAAGGCTCCAGAAAAGCATGCTTCCTGCCTGTCTGCGATTGGAATACTCAGTTCGCCTCAGGTAGCAACACTCTATATTAAACATATCTGAAAAAACTCAAAATCCATACACCTGCAGCAGCGTTTCAGACACACTAGTGTGCACTCTAACCTCTAGTGTCACTGCCAGATTATCCACTGCATTAATCTATCTCTGTCACCTGTTCTTTCCCCTTTCCCTTTCAATCACTAACTGCTTCTGCATTTGAAATCACTGGGAGCATTGAGAATCCAAGCACTGTGTGAACACATTTCACTATTTCTCCTTTCTAATGCATAATATTTTGGTACCCAAAACATCCTTCTTTTGGTACCCAAAACATCCTTCCCTACACATAATGTAGGGAAAAAGCACAAAAACAGAAAGGAACAACTCCTTGGCTGAAAGTCCAGAAGTTTGTGAATCACTGCAAACTGACAGACATGAAGTAGCACAGTTTGCTCAGGATAATGTCACAGAATCATACCATGGGTCAAGTTGGAAGGGACCACACTGGGTCACCTGGTCCAACCTCTCTGCTCAAACAGGGTCATCCTAGAGCACATGGCACAGAATTGTGTCAAGGTGTTTCTTCAATATCTCCCATGAAGGAGACATCAAAACATCTCTGGGCAATCTGTTCAGTGCACAGTCACCTGCACAGTGAAGAAGTTCTGCCTCATGCTCAGGTGGAACTTCCTGTACATCAGTTTCTGCCCACTGACCCTTCACCTGTTGCACAGCACTGCCGAGAAGAGCCTGCACACCCACCCTTAGATACTGATAGACAATGATGACATTTCTTCTCAGTTTTGCCTTCTCCAGACTGAACAGGCTCAGCTCTCTCAGCCTTCCTTTGTAAGAGAGAGGGTCGAGTCCCTTAATCACCTTTGCCACCCTCCTCTGGACCTATACCAGGAGCATCCTACCTCTCTTGTGCTGAGGAGGCTAGAACTGGACACACCAGGGCTGAGCAGAGGGGCAGGATTACCTCTCAACCTGCTGGCAACAATACTCTTTCTTATGTACCCCCAGATACCTTTGGCCTTCTTGGCCACAAGGACACACTGCTGGCTCATGGACAGCTCATTGTCCACCAGGAACCCCAGGTCACTCTCTGCAGAGCTGCCTCCCAACAGCTCAGACCATGCTGGTCCATGGGGTTATTCTCCTCCAGGGGCAGTTTCTCTCATTAGAGGAGGGCTTGTAAAGTTGTATCACACTATGAAATTTCCTTCAATTTTCATCTTTTCTTCTGATTTTTTCCATACTACTGTAGTTTATGGGAGAGTTTGTTTTAAATACCTCTAGTGTGACGAAAGGGGAGGGAATCCATATGAGCAAGTGATAGAGCATTTCAGGGTGATCGTCTTTAACTGAAGAACTCCCTCTAAAATCAAAATGCTCTGTAGACTTTGAACCTAATTTTGATTAGAGCATAAACTAAGACAAACTAACATACAGGAAATCTTGTGTATATTTGAACCTGTCAAGGGACAGTTACCAAAATAAATAGTTCCATGGCAGAAGTGCTGCACACCTTCAGTGAGTCCCACTGCAGAGCACAACATGAACTTTTTCTGATGAAGTTACAGTGAACTGAGAAAATTCATAATACCTCTAAATTGTTCAGATATTATGATATTACCCATGCAAATAATTAAATAGATAGATTAATTTTCTTTTTCGCAATTGAGATCCCTGTTTAGCTCACAATTCTTTTTTACTTCAGTCAATAACTTTTAAACCACTTTACTTTTAGTAGTCTCTTAGCCTTAAAATTTCCAATTAAATTTATGGTTGGAAATTATAGAGCTTTATATAAAAAAAGACTGTATTGTTCAGCTCGCTCTACAGTATAATTCAACTGGCAGCCTACAGCCTGATTCCTCGGAGATCCTTGGACAGGGGAACAGGGGAAACATTTCTCTATTTCCTGTGAATAGGCAAAAGCAGAAAGATAATGGCATCTGCTGGAGTACTTTGAACTGCACTCTTTGGGCAGATTCCACTCCTGCCACAGAGGCATGACTCGTTCATTTTCCTACTGTGGAGCCAGACTGTCAGCTGGAAAGGGACCTGGGTAACCTTGTTGTCACTCCACCCTCTGCAGGAGTATGTAAAACTGCATATTCTCAACAATAAATATCGCTGTCTAAATGTGCAACTTCACCCTTTGTTCATACACTGACTACTGGAAATGGCCTGAACTGGAACTAATAAGGCCCCACGGAACTGGAGAAGTCATGACATTTGTGTAAACTTTGTTGGAGAGTGGAAATGCCCTTGATATGAATGCAGGGGCAGGGCAGGAGTGAAAACAGAGTTGTCCTGGCATATGATGGAAACTTCTCTTAGGTGATCGTCCTTCAGGGACAATGTTTTGGAATAGGTTACTTTGCATAATTACAGATTGCTCGTGCCTGGTTAAATAGGAGAATAACCAAATCACAGAATTACCGAATGATAGAATGGTTGAGGCCGAAGGGACCTCTGGAGGTCATCTGGTCTAAGTCTCCTGCTAAGCAGGATCACCTGGAGACAGCTGTCCATGGCCACGTCCACAATACTCCTGTTGTGGTCTCAGAAGCACTAAATAAAGGGAAAGGATCACATCCCTCTACACACTGGCAATACTTTGCTGAACATAGCCCAGGATAACCTCGGCCTTCTTAGCTACTGGATCACATTCAACTTGGTCTTCAACAGAACCTCCAGGTCTTTTTCTGCAAAGCTGCCTGCCAGCTGTGTGGCACACAGCATACTTTGGTGCATGGGGTTGTTTCTCCCCAGGTCCAGGATTTTAAACTTCCCCTTGATGAACTCTGAGATTTCTGTCAGCCTGTTTCTCCAGCCTGTCAAGGTCCCTCTGGCTGGCAGCATGACCCCCTGACCTATCAGTCACTCTTGCACTCATTCATACCAATACCAGAAAAAAACTTTGGTACACTTGAATTTTCTTTTAATTCATAGGTGGAGATGAAAAAAAGCAAAGTGAAACACTGTGCAGGTAGACTCTAATGAGCATATTATGGGGCAGAGTCAAAAATGGGATTGCAAATAACTGATGAAAGTGATAATCTTTCAAACTATAATAAAAATAAAGGAGGGTGACTATTTACAAAGCGAGATAGGGTTTGGGTTATGTTTTCTTGTTTGTTTTGGTTTGTTTTTTTTTTTAGATTTAAATACTTGTATATAATATCAGTAGGAATTAATGGATACATAGCAGGAAGATGCATTTTCTGGAGAATGCACATATTTCTGCAAACAGAATGTGGTAAGGTAGCATGGAAAGACAGACAGAAAAGGATTTGGTTCTTCACTACAAAGTAGTTCATGACAAGCTTTTGTTTTATGTGATTACAAAGCCAATAACACAAAGAAAGTGCCTTGCAGCCCAAGAACACCTTGGTGACAATAGATTATGCATGGACAGGTGGCAATGTATCTACCATGCACATAGTAACAGAGGACAATGCACTGAAAATGAAAGATAAAGAAAGTTTGTCTACTTCCCAACTTTATAGTCATCCAAATAAACAATTAGAAAACATCACATTTGTGTTTTTCAGCTTTTGTCTGCTCCACACCATATCTTTCATCCCACTTCTTGGATAAGTCAGTGTTTGAAAATGAAGTCTAAAAACTCAATGAGTTTCTCATGATTAAAGGACCATGAGGATCCAACTTCAAAGCTTCATGCAGACAAAATAAACGGAGTTACTGTGTGAGGCAACTGCCACCATGCTGGGCTTATGATTCTTGCAGCTACTTTCAATATTAAGAAGCAGGAAACAGGATGACAGAGGCCTTTCTCTACATACCAGACAGATACTTCAAGCCTTTTGTTAACATTCAGAAAAGTTTCCCTGTGGTCTCAGAGGAGAGAACAAACAAGAATAGTATCATTTCTGTTGCAACTACATCAGTTGATGATGATGACAGGGAAACAGGAAAGGAAGAGTGACCTTACCTCCTCTGCCTTCTGCTCATCAGCAGTACAAAGGCCTGGAAAGGCAGAGGGAAGTATAACATGAGAAATTCACTAACTACAGACAGATCTAAAGAAAAAAAGAAGCATCCTTTTAGCCTGTGTTCCATCAGGCAAACTTTTATTGAGTACTATTCGTATGCACTGTATCTGGATCGTAGTATGCTAAACCACATCAGCAAATATGAGTACATTTATTATTCCAATTAGTTTCTGTGACTCCCCTGGAAGATATTAATTTGAAATCTAATGAAAAAAATGGGATAAACAATTCTTTTGTTGAAAGGATGATGAACAATACTGGTACAAAGTTGATTAAAATAAGTAGAAATCGCTGCTTTCTAATCTGGGATTTTGGCTAATTCAGTGGGACACTGAACACCCATTTTAAAATCTTTTTAGCCCCAAGCAGGAGACATGAGAGAGAAAATCCCCAGCAGGGGGTAATGTAATGTGACCTCATTGGGATGTTCCTACAGAGATGATAACAGAAGGTTTTGATCATAACAGGGCACCCTGCAAATGTACTAGTTGGCTAGGATTTGGTAAAAATTTTATGTGTGGGGTTTTTTTTTGTTACAGAAGTGCCAATATTTTATGGAGTTGTTATTGTAATACTAGTGGGAGAATCATATGCTTACCTGATCTCTCTAATATAAGAACCATTCACAAAATAAAAGGGGAAAAAATACTGCCTGGAATCCTGTCATTATTTTAAAGGAAGAAATAAGAGTTTAACACCCAAATGCCACTGAAAAGCACAAGCAGTTTGGCACCCGAGTCTTAATGTTGTCTAAATCTGACTAGGCAAAATGTTTTCATGCAGTTACGTGTTCTTTTAATTGAAGAGAAACTGGAAGAGTCATAGATGAGCCTGAATCACAAATTAAATACCACAGGGCTAATTTGCTCCATCTAGAGCTTTTGTTTTAGTGTAAACAAACATCTTTTAGCCTGCTCTATTTCAAGATGAAGACTGTGCAGTGAGAAGTGGCTGTTCCTATGATACCTCTGGGAGCAGTGCTGCAAAATATACACCATATTCTTCAACTCTGACACGGAGGGATTGCCAGAGAGCTCAGAGTGGTTGGGTCAGCGCAGTCACCCGCTCTGCCTCTCACTTCACACTGCAGCCTTGCTCTTCCTGATGAGCCACAGCAACTGTTTATCTGACTGCTCTGTAAACCAGATCACTCAAATGCTTGGGGTTAAAAGTTACCCTGAGAAGTTACAGCAAAGTAACTTCAGTGACCTAGCTCACTGGTTCAGCTCTCATCGAGCTGTGTCAGCAGAGCTGGAGGAGTTGGTATGGTGAACTGCAATGCAGTCTTCAGCATTTCCCAAGCATCCTTCCCAAACGTAACAAGTAATTACACCCTCCTCAGCCTCTGCAGCCCTAGGAGCTGGATGCCTCTGACCAAAAATCCCACAAAAACAAGGCTGTGCTTTGGCAATATAGTACATTTGGCTTCAGAGTTCATCACAGATCATGAATGTAATGTATTAATTCACTCTGCCGGTGGTGACAGGTGAATTTTTACCAGTTGGCTGTACCAGCAGTTGTCTGTTGCCCTATAGCCAGCATGCAGCCACTGCACCAACACATCATCATTCATTACTGTGAATCTATGCTCTGTTCAACAACCAAAGAAAAAGCAACTGTGAGCCGGTTCTTGATCCAGGCCAGATGTCTGTTTTGCAGCAACCTAGCCCACAGATCCACTGCTTGGGAGTGCGGAATTACAGGCTGGGCAAGGCTGGCGTGAAGGCAGCCTCACTCCCACCCTGTGCCTCACGCCTGGCTCGCTCCAGCTCCGTGCCAGCAGGATGGGCCCACGCAAGGAAATCCAGCAGCTTTCACCTGATAACACATCAGCTCGGCCACGGGAGATCTCAGCGCTGCTATGGCAATAGATACATCCTTGTGCAAGCTTGGAAAATTATTTTCATCCACCTTTAACAGTGTTTTCCTTTAAAAATTTGTCCGCTGTGTAAGAGAGTGAAAGCAGTGATGGATTGCTTTCTACCTGGCAGCTGACACAGTTGGCGAAGGCCAACTGGAAAAGCCTTCTTGAGGAGGGAGAGCTGATGTGCCATTCCAAAAGCCGCACTGGAGGGGGAACTTTTCCATAAAAGGTAATGCCGCAGCTCGGAGACTTTGCAGGGAGATGTTGCAGTGTGTCTACGGCAGCTCCTGCCACAATCAGTTCCCAGTTCCAAACCAATCCTGGTAAAAAGCACAGCTTAAGTTCTGATGACTGGTTCAGAAATAACAGGGACCCCGTCCAAAGCTCTTTGGCCATCTTGTGACACAAACTACACTTTAGTGAGATTACTTTGCACTTTCAGAAGCAGTATTCACCTCCTTAACAGATATGGAACATTTGTATGTGTCACTTTTCATTTCAATAATTTGGATCCCTGAATAAAGCTCACCTGTCTTTTCACTATAGTATTTCAGATTTTTTTTTCTGTTGATAATGCCCCTACTCCTTGCAGACTTCAGAGAGCCAGGTTTTTTCTTGCAAACTACCCAAGAAAGGAAATGGAAGCACCTTGGAAATCCCAAACCGAGCCAGCATAAGCTAGTAAGTGCAAAAAGGACAGAAAGAACTATAATATTCTGTAGATGAAATGCATGGGTAAGAAAGGATTCTGTGTGTGTTCTTACCTCCTTATGTGCATTAGAGATTCATTGCAGCCTTTAATTGCTGGTGCGGGTGGATAAAATAGAAGGGTTGAAGAAGAGAGCCAAGGAAAAAATAATGGAAACCTGACCAGTGACAGGATCTGATTACTGTTGGCAGACTGTATAGGTTTCAAATTCATGCTGTGACTTAGGAAATAAGTCCTGGCTGGGATGCATTTTTCTGGAATATCCCTAAGGAATATCTATCAGTGATTCATCTAAGCAGCCACTGGATATCATTACCACTCTACCAAAAATGAGGATAAAATAACAATCTGGAAGGAATGAAAGAAACAAGTGCCCCAGATTTTCTCTCCAGCTGTAGTAAAGAGATCACAAGGGTGGGTAAAGAAAGGAGGGGGGAATGAGGAAAGGGCTGAACTTTTCATCAGCATGTCCTCAGTTTGCCTTTCAGCTGTGCACATCTAGTTTACTCTTGTCAGAAGCTACCACCACCGTACTTTGTAGCTCTAAAAGAAAGAGATAATTGCCTTTTTTCCCAGTCACATGCTTACTAATACAGAACTTTATTTCTTTTTCCCCAGCCCTACACAGTAGGACCTCCATCATTCAAAATAGCATAAGCTTTGCTAGAGATGTTAATGCACCATCCAGAGCAAATACAATGCACAGGCTTTGACAGGTTCACATTTTGAAGTCCCTTTTGAACGCACAGTTTCTCTCTTTTTTGTCAGATGAACAGTGGCCAATTATAAATTATGGCTCTTTCCGAAGGCCCCATCCCAACAGCTCCTATGAGTTATGTTCCTACTGGGTGTCTGTTACATTAGGCTGATTTTATGTCTCCAGATAGTTGTTGGGCATTTTACTTGCTGTGCTGGTTAGCTAATATATAACTAATCATATGGGAGAAAATAGAAGGGGAAATTAATTCTAGTAATAAAAAGCCTTATAAACATTTTTAAGGACATGCCAAGAAACCTATTTTTATCCATAGCATCAGATACTTAGCTGGACCTCGAACAACAGTTCACTAATTTATGTCAAGATGCCCCAGAGGGTCTCTTTGATTTGCAAGTTAAAATAGAAGACTGTTATTGAAATCAGTGTTCTTATATATAATATATAGCTGATCCAAAGAGAATGTAAATATCTACCACAAACCAAATTCACCCTAGATTCTCTGAACCTTTTAGGAATTAACTGCAAGAATTACACTTTGGAGCTTTTAAAACAAGAGATAATTGCCTCTTTTTTCTGTCATGGGTTTACTAATACAGAACTTTAGATTTTCCCAATCCTCCACAGTGGGACTTCCATAAGTCAACGTAATGTAAACTGTGTGAAAGATGCTAATGTTAAGCACTACAAAAATATTCAAATAGGCTATACAGTATTTCAAGTGTGAAACAAAGCCTGTGGGTTCAGGAAATATTTCCTCACTCAATTTAAGGAGAACATGTAAACAGGAATTTTTAACTCTTCATAGTCTGCAGTGGAGCTTTACCGTAGTGCTAATCCCTATAGTGCTTTGAGCCCTGACTCAACAAAGATGTAAGGTGAACACTCCAGACTTGGGTGGACTTCTCTGATGCCTTAAGTTTAGTCTGTTTCTATTATCTTGCAAAGCTGCAACCTAGGTCAATAAACTGGGATTTCCAACAAGAATCCCAAAGCAGCTACTGTCCTCCCCCGCATTATTATGGGTCCTTGCTAGTACACTTATTTTCATTCAGCTTCAAGATGATCTTTTCGTACCACAGTCAACCATCATCACTCTAATTCCTGCTAAAACACTTCCTACCTTAATAGAAGGATAAAAGGTTAGAAGGAGGATCTAGTAGAGGATGTTTAGCTTTTTCCTTTTCAGTATAGTACCTATTAATGGGATATAGGTGTATCCCATTGGTGTAGGAAAAGCATTGCAGTTCCTGAAATAGCTGCAGGAAAAGGAGACAGTGAAATGCAGAAGGCAGTGTGTTAATTCTCTTGTGAATTACTATCACAGTTTGCTACTAATTGAGAATGTAAATAAAAAAGGTCCTGACAATATGTTCTTTCCTAGTGGGGACTATTCTCATTAAATGCAAAATAAAAGGCTCCTCCTGCATCTCTTTCTGACTGGAAATCCTAAACAGAGGCAAGAATACTTCTCTTCATTCAAGGAAAATGGCCCAAAATTATATTAACACCAGGCTGAGTAGCCAGCTGCATTATGCAGTTTCAATATTTCCTTTGCATTTCACAGCAACCATTAATGAGCTGCCTCATCCTTAGGGACTTTACTCCTAATGTCACACACAGGGTAGTTGTGCAACTCCATTTGAAGGGAGTGATAACAAATTCTGCTAAGAGTTTGGCTCCTTGTTTCTCCAAAGTCCTTGAAAGTGTCAGGGCTTGAGGATGCAGGATACAGGATGACTGGGCAACCATGTAAGTAACCCTGGAGGATTAGGATCAGGGGTTACAAGTTACCAGCATGGAAGCAGATGAGGTGGAAATCTCTGAAATTTTGCAGGCTTCTAAGAAAAGTATATGTATTTATAGACACTGCATGGACATTTGTACACTTCCAGCCACAATCACACTTTCATTTGACATTCAGACATCCACGTAAATTCAAAACACCCCTGCCTTCTCACGATGCAGACTGAGATTAGTGTCAGTCTCCTACAGTAGCAAATGTTACAATTGCAAGAGATGAAGGGGCAAAAAGAGTTATGAAAATGTCCTGGTCACAGGACTTCATAAACTGGAATCACAAAGTTTGCCTGGTGGCTTCAAAGAAAGGCAGAGGAGCTGCAATTTCCACTCTTCAGATGAAGGCTTTTGTGACAAAAGGATAAGAGGAATTCCAAAAAGAGGGAGGGGGAGAAAAAAGACCTATTGTAGGGAAGAATAAAATAGCCCATGTGAAATGTTGTAAGAAAAATTTGCTAGGCTCCTGCCTCCAGCCACACATCAGGAACAGCAAATTATGTTTTTAGATAAAGCAAATAGCATACAAGGAACCCACAAAGATGTGGTGCAAAGGGTGTTTGTTTCTTCTGGGATGACAATATCAGTTGTCAAGTAGAAAGGCAGCAGCAGATCCACTCATTAGCTCAAGTAAATGCTAATACAAAACTCTAGGTCACTTCAAATTCTGTATATAGCTAGAGAACAATCTTTCACAAATGTCCTGGGGATTTTTCATCATTTTTATTACTATGCTGCTACACAACTTCTCCTGAAAAGGGAATGTACCTCTTAATGTGTGACATGACACTACATTTTTTCCAGTGACACAGTCATCTAAGAAATTTCCCCCAACCACCACTCTCCTGCACATACACAAGGGTGCAGTAGTTCACAATCCACTCAAATTTACCACTTCAACAGGTGACCCAAATGGTCTGAATTAAAAAACTTAATATCTCAAGAATCATTTGAAACCATGTTGATTTCTGTGCCCAGGTTACATCACATCTCACTGATGGTTTTGATGACAAAACTGGAGAGAGGTGAGCAGGGGCAGAGGCAGGAATGATAAGACCACAGGTAGAGGAAGGGGAAATTACTTAAACTGCTTTGTCAAGAAAAATGCAACGTGCATTTGCAGCCTTAGTGTAAGGGAGGTTTGAGTGGGTGGGTGGGTGTGGGTGTGTTGCAGAGTTCAGTGCTGGTAAAACCCCACAGGTCAATGCAGCCATGCAAGGAACATACTTGGGACTATATGAATCAAAAACTGAAGGAGATGGGGGAAAGCAAAGCACCACTTTTTAGAAAACTACTCAAAAATTATCTGCTAATCATTGTGTAAATGACCTAGTCTAACGGGCAGAAAAGCGTATGTGTCAACATTGTTATCAGGAAAGATGAAGATTTGGGCTAAATCCTAATCCTGAGAAGGAGGAACTGATCATCCTGGGGGAAAAGAGTGACCTGTGGTTCTCAGCAATCCTTATCTGAGAAATGAGAAAGATACACCTGGATTGAAACCTTTGGTAGGGATCAGCCATGACAGGCACTCTGAATAAGAGGATAAAATACTGGTTTGAGCTGGAGCAGAGGAGGAGCCAGGTTTGAATTTTATCCCCAGATCTAAACTGACCCACAGCATGAATCTGAACTCACTTCATCTCTTCATTTTCCTTTGTCTTTCATCTCTATTTAGGTGACAAATCCTTTGGGCCAGGAAATCTGCAAATGGATGTGTATTTGTGTGCACTACTGAAAAATACACTGTGATTTTGACGTATTAATTATTTGCATGACTTTTTTAGTGCTTTTTCTCCCATTGTACTAGGGACTGTGCAAGCTGAGGTAGAAAAGACAGTTATTTCTCCAGAGGTTATTAAAATAAAAAGTATGTTCATGGCAGACTCACAAGCAAGTTATTACTGCACAGTGAGTAACCCACATCAGCTGAGGCATAGTACCTCTTCATAGAGGTACTCTTAGCCAGGAACACATGGAAGATAATTCTTTTTAGCCCAGTCCACAGTGAAAAGGGATTGACAAAATCAAATTACATGGTGTTTTCTACCATCTGACAGTACATACAGACAGTCACTGTGGCTCAGGCTGTGAGAAGTAACTGGTTAAACCATGGTAAATTACACAGAAACTCTGAGCCCTTAGAGAAGAGAGAATGATAGATACAAACAGACAGGGGACTGGTAAGAACGTTAAGATTCACACAAATAAATAATAGGTTCCTTGGCCAAAGTGCAGCTTTGTGACAACAAATGCAATCATGTAGAAGAGTTCTGCAAGTTGCACAATAAATTAAAGGATATTTTTTACAGAAAATTAAGTATTTCTTGAAAAATATTTATATGTATCTTGTAAAATATTCCCAAAGCATCCAAAACTTTACCGATGTAGAAAAATGCATTACATTCTAATTTTGCTACAATGACAGAGCATGTGGAAAAGGGCAGTATCTCTAGTGCCCATGACCAACAACTCCTACAACAGCAGCATCAGATTATTACTGATAACCTTTTGTATCAGTTTCAGGGAAGCGATCAAGATTCTGACTGCAGCTGGATGATGTACAGTGAAATTTGGTCATGAACTGGTTCTGTTATATAATGATTATTCAGCTAGAGGGATAGAATCTGATTTTTCATTTGCTGCCATCCCTTGCATGTAGATGTGTGCTGGCTCCTCATTTATCCTAATGATGTAAGCTTTCATTTTTAAAAACTTTACTGGTTGAGGTTTAGTTCATCTCCATGGTGTTTTGCATGGAAGAAGTCTCTGTCCTTTCAGGCCTTTTCTATGGCAAGTTGAAGTGCTGGCTGCTTGTAGGAATGCTGATTAGTGCAATTATAACTTCATGTACCTGTTGGGGCAATGAAACTCCCCAGGCATTAGCTGCTATTTACCCATCTTATTTGTTACACTGACATTTTTATGCTTCTGTCAGGAATGATCAATCCAACATATCGGGAATGCAAAAGGTGAAGGATGTTTTTGCATTACTTTTAACAGCAGAGTCTCTTGGTTGCTTGCATGAGTGAGGGGTGAACCCCGAAACACAAAGGTTTGGTTCAGCTGAACCTATTTAAAGTGTGTGAAACTTACCTGCCACCCTTCAGCTTGTTACTTTCACAACACAATACTGTAATTACTGATTCCACAAGCAACACAACAACAGCTGTTCTTGTGATATTTTAATACCACTGGAATTAGGAGAGCTAAGAAATTCAGAGGTATATGACAGTTTTGAAAATATCTGTTTCAGTATGAGTTTAATCCAAAATGAAATTGTTTTTGCCATCCCTAGGCAAAAAAGGCATGGACTAAACACTGAAGAAAAAACTGATGATGGACCATGATGGTCAGGTTTATTCAATTCAGAAGTAAAGCTATTCCTTAAAGAAAATCTGTGTTTGTTTGAAACGGTACCCAGAGAAGCATAGGAATAGCTACCATGGTAGTTGACTGGAAAATCAAATTTCCAGAATAGTTTAGAAAGTAGATTTTCATCTTCAACCTTGACAAAAAGACCCAAGTTCCAGTTTGCCCAGAGGAACTGCACAATTAATAAATAAATACAACTACTTCAAGGATAAACCAAAAATGTTATTACTGTTTTCTAATTACTATCATTCCCTGACTTACACCACTGAAATGGAAAAAGACAGACACTCAAGAAACCATAAAACTGCAAGAATTTGCAGTATCAGGTTCCCTACTTGGGAAGCAGCTGAGAGGTTCAGACATCAAGCTAAGAAAAACCAAGCAGATTTCATAATGTTTCCACAAAATCAGCAAGCTCTGATTCACATTTTGCTTCTTTGTTCTTTTGTATCTCGCAGTGGGAATCTTTTTCACCCTAAAATATCTACGGAGTAGGCAGAAATGGAGTAGTTCCTTCCTCATGTGGCTTATGAAGGAACCAATCAAACCATCTGCTGCTTTTCTTCATCACTTCTAGAAGGGGCTAAAACATTTAACAAACTCAAATTAGGACAAGGCATTCAGATTCATTGGAATAATCTCCTCCTACAGTTTTGGGGGCCTCACTGGAAGAAGGACATTGACAAAGAACAAAATTATTCAGAAATTGAGCACAAATATGCTACACAGGGCTGCATGCAATCGCTGGGATCCATTGGGCATACCATTACTCTTCCAGTGGCCAAGCAGACCAGGATGAATTGACAGAAAATGGGAAAGTGGTTTGTGCTATCCTGTTTCTTAGGTATTTGCAACAGACTAGGACTAGGAAGACACCAGGGCTGTTTCAGGGCTGTGAGAAGCACATCTTGCTCGAAAAATGGTAAAATGTGACGTTACCTCAACCCTTACAATTGCCTGGCTAATCCTTGATCGCTGCATATATAGATCTACAGGACTGGGCTTAAAGACTTGAGAGATGTGTCATTCAAGCTTGAGAAAGCAAGGCTCCCCACCCTTAGGGAAAAAAAACCAAACAAACAGAAAAGGGGGAAGAAACATTTTCTTAGACTGAAGTTTCCCCTTCATAAATTCAGAGTAAGGTCCCTCTTTATTTTTGGAAGAGGCTGGACAAATTCTGAAGTGTGGAGTTACAAAGTGAGACATTCAGATTGTTTTGTAGATACTGCAGCTTGTAGCGAACCATAAGTGGCTGTTTAGTCTTTAAATCCCACATAGACATCTTTTATTGTTTGGAAATAGAATTTCACCTAAATAGCTTAGAGAATATCGCCATATATTCCTAGCTCACACTGCATCTCATTTTTGTGCTGATGACTGAGACTCATGGATATTTTGGTCATAGCTGGATGCGTTTGGGCATTCCTCAGAGACTGCAGAGGCAGAAGTTGCCACTTGGGATCTTTGTTGTGGCTAATTCTTGTCAGTCCACGGGCAGGAATGCTCGCTTAAGAGAACAGCCACAGACAAGACAGGGGCTGAGGTAGTATGTTTTACCTTGAGAACTCATTCTGATTTCCAAATACAAGACTGGTTCAAGAGCTGCAAACAATGTTTGTCTTCTTTCCAGTCTTGGAGTCTTAGATTCATAAACATTCAGTTCTTCTATGAACCTTTCTATAGTCTCCACCTCATGGCAGGGAAGTTGTTTTCAGCCAATCTTGATCAATTTTCACAATCCTAGCTGAGCCTTTCACTCAGCTAATGTATCAGGTATACAGGACTCTTCACTGGCTAATGATGTGATCTAATCTGCTAATTCTATTATCATTATGGCTGTCAATAGAAGAGGGCTGAGGAAGAAAAGCATCATTCTGAAAATATCTCTCAAAAATGAAAGAAGTTTTCTTCACAGAGTTATGGACTTCAAATTGTGAACCACAAATTTATATAATTGATTAGAAGATAAATATTTTATGTACATGTTATGGAAAACACAACAGTTCCTGCACTAACTTTTCAACAAAAATACAAAGTCCTTCTTGGATATTATTAATTCCACTCTGTCTGAGAAAATAAAAAAAATTAAATTAAAATAAAATAATAAAAACAGCCTTACTAAGGCTAATCAGAATATGATGCATCTAGGAATGAATAATGCCCAAGGAGACCTCAGGGTTAGAGTGGGCAGTGAATAGACAATGCAATATGGCAGGGAACAAGAAAGCCTGAAAATGTGGTCTGTCATAAAGAGAGATAGACTGTGTCCAGAAAGGTCCCGTGGGAATGCTCTGCAAATATTCACTGAGTTCCTGACCGGTCATTGCTGAAAAAAAAAAAGAAAATAATGAGGGAACCAGGGGAAGTTCAAAGAGGAGCAACCAGAATGATCTCCAGGCTGGAAAAACTCAGCCGTGGAAAGACTAAAATGGCCAGATAATGGCAGTGGTACCTAAGTGGGTTTTCAGGGTGATTTGCTTGAGTTCACAAATATAAGCAAAGCAGAATGCAGCTTCTTTACACTGCTTTGTCTTTTGTAGTATCATACAGAGTCCTTAAAAAAATTAATTCTGCCAACAGAGTGGCTGTGAGAAATAGCTTGAAGGCTTTCTTAAGGAGCCTGTTGCCCACAAAAATCAGACTTGTTTCCTGATGCAGAACAAGCCAATAATTATACACTCAAGAGAGACATTGATTATTTATTTCACAGTTGTACAAGCCTGGGTGCTTGGTGGTATTCCACAAATCAAGCACACCAGCTATCAAATTTTTACTACTTATACATTTCCGCAAACAAAGGAGTTAGTGTTCATTGGTGACAAGTTACATAGTTCTCCATTAGCTACCATCCTATCTTCTATTGGTTAATGATTCTCTCGCTTCTCATGCTAATTAATCTTTATGCTCAATCTTTCTCTTGAGTTGTTGGGTTTCTTGGGTCGATGGTCCGTGAGTTGGCGGTCATGATCTTTCCCTGCCAGAATTACCTTTTACCCAGTTGGAGCTGATTTCAGCACAATTCCTCAGTTATCTTTATTAGTTTCTTCCTTACCTTGGGAGTTCTGCCAGTTGTCCTTGTGGCCCACAAATTCTGCATTCTTTGTGTGTGTCCACTAATGGAACATCCCTCTTCCCAAGCTCTGGTAACCTTCCCCTAGGTCCAAGATCACTGAAGCCTGTCAGGCCCTAGCCCTTAACAAGGCAATTCTACCAACAAGTAATTTGTTTTTCTAACGCCTGGACATCACTTAGAGCATGATTGTTAGCTGTGTTTCATGGATTAAATCTCCCTTCTTGTTGACTAGTCTTGAGAGTACACAAAGATCAAACATTAAAGAACATCCTTCCTTAAGAAAATTTTACATATTCCACATTTTACAACAAGCCCAGCACCAATTTCAGCTGTGCTGTGAACATGGTGCTGCAGCACTGAGCACAAGCAGCAAGATTGCTACCTGAATTTCTGGTGCTCAGGGTATTTAAATTAAACTAAAAGCCTTGAAATAGTCCAGAAACAGGACACAAAGATGGCTTAGAGCCAGCACAGACCCATCCTTAAGACATACAGCATGTAGAAATTGTCAAAGGTGGATAGGAGCAAGGGAAGAAAAAAGGAAAAGAAAAAGAAAGAAAAACAAGATGACTTTAGATTTACTAGCAGGGAAAAAAATCATAAAGGTCAAACCTAAGACGGTGGAGATGCGAGAGGCAAATGGCAGAGAGCTTCACTTCTTGTAACATTTCCTATGAATCTTAAGGGGACACCGTGCAGCTGAATTGGAGTGGACTCTTGTCAGGTAAATAATAAACTGGCTGGCAATTTCCATCTTGTAATTTAAAATATAGATTATGAAAACGCAAAGCCTTATTTGAGGCTGTATTTAGGCGGTTGGGGGGTGTGGGGGGGAGAGACTGCACAAAATGCATGTGTGCAGAGGGCACCATGAGTCCCGCAAGCAAAAGCTGAGATTTCAGTTTGTTCTGCATTAAGATTAGTCATAACCTCCTGAGTGGGGAGCCCTCTGGGAAGAGAGGGACCAAGCAAAGGCAGGCACCTGGAAAATCCCCCTCCGCTGCTTTCCATTCACATAGAAACCGCCGCATGCGACCACGAAGTGTCATCTCCATTA
This sequence comes from Fringilla coelebs, assembly GCF_963513975.1. Lineage (NCBI taxonomy): Eukaryota > Metazoa > Chordata > Aves > Passeriformes > Fringillidae > Fringilla > Fringilla coelebs. The sequence goes on from NC_140028.1 coordinate 82,095,688, forward strand.
ATAATTCACCGAAATATCTTGATTCATCAAGTCCAGGAACTTCCTGGGAACTGTGGGAAAAGACCAGCGGGGCATCTCAGATGTCGAGAGAAGGACTTAAGACCAGCTCGGATGATGAGAAGCCGCACAGCACAAACACACAGTTCACAACCGAGGACCGTGCCTCTGCCTCCTCTTTATCCCCCCTCCCCCGATTTTATTCCGCTTTAGCTATCGCTACCAAACGATTGGGAAGAAGCTGGCTGCTCTCCACCTCAAGCACGGAGCTGCTCTCGGGGGGGAAGGGGGGCTCACTGGCACAACCCTCCCCCTCTGCCCTCCCACCGCATTCAGTTGCAAATCCCTGCCCGCCCGGAGGAATCGGCTCCGCGCCCGCTCCGCTCCCCCCCAGCCCCAGTGCGGCAGCTCCGGCGGCCCCGGCAGCCGCAGCGCCGGCGCCAGGGGTGCGGGTGCGCGTATGTGCGGGTGTGTGTGCGCGCCTGCCAGGGAGCCAAGCCGAGAGGGAGGAGTTTGGCTTTTTTTTTTTTTTTTTCTTTTTTCTTCCCTCCCCCTCCTCCTTTCTTTTTTTTTTTTTTTTTATTAATCAGGAGCAGTGAATGGAAACCAATCAGATAGAGAGCCCCCTCGGCTCGGGCTGCCTGCATGCCGGAGTTAAAAAGTGCTGCTGGCCGAGCGGGAGCCCTAGTGCGAGGCGGGGAAGCTGAGCGGCGGGAGAAGGGGCCGGAGAGCTGCGCCGCCGACCCGGGCGAGGCTCGGCCGCATCGTCCCTGCGTGCCGGTAAGGAGATGCGGCTCTGCACCTCTGGAGGGGCAAGTGGTAGCTCTCACCAGCCAGCCGCCTTCTGCTTTTTTTTTTCTTTTTTTTTTTCCGCTTTCTTTCTTATTCTTTCTGCCATGCTTATTGGGAATGCTAATTGGATGGGGGGGGTGGGGGGCGAGGAGGAGGGGGACAGCACTTATTTTGCAAAGTTGGCAGCTGCCTTGCGGAGGGCTCTGCCCCCGCCGCCGCGCCGGGGTGACCCCCCTCCCCGGGGCTCCGCGCCCTGCCCGACGCTCAGGGGCGTGTGGGGACCACGTTTGCTGGCGTTGTAAGTCAGGCGAAGGGATGCGGCGCTTTCCTGGGGATTGTCATCGCCAGCAAGACACTTCGGGCGAGCAGAGGTGGAGAGAGCGGGAGAAGGGTCGTGTGTGCTCGGAAGAGAATAACAGTAATAATTAGTTATAACAACAGCAAAAGGATGAATAACTAGAACATAATAATTTTTAAAGTCTATCTCTGTTACTTGATACTGCTTAGCTGCTTTGAAATGAATACAGGGCAAAGCCCTTCGAATCATGAGCGAAATCCGAGGCAAAGTGCAGAACTGAATGTAGAGCACAGTTGAATTGAGGCGCTCCCTCAGTGAAAAGAAGGGGGCAGAGCGAGCAGATCGGGGGACGTTACAGGAATTGACAAATGTGAAGTCTTTTATTTGATAAAAGAACGGGTTGAGGAGTGCTGGAGGAGGTGGAAGTAAGAGGGTAGGCGTATAGGCATTTTTACAGGAAAGTAGTCGGGTAATTGCAGAAAGCAAGCACTGAATTTGGTGGTGTAGTAAATGTTTCTAAGGAGCTGGTAACATACTTTCTGTGTCAGCTAGGTTGAACTATTTATGTATTCATATGTATGTAACACCTACTTACATGCATGCACAGGGAAAACAGTTTGCATATTACATCTATGTATTCTTATGCAGAAGGTCGAGTCAAGAGATAAGCAATAGCAGTAGAGGTCAGTGGCTGTGGAAAGGAGTCCTGTCACTGCTGCAATAAAATCCATATTTTACGGAGAGTTAAATGCAGTACTTTTTAAGTGCAAGTGGATGGTCACCTAAGTAACTCCTGATGACATTCAAGGTTCGAGAAGTTTAACGACCGAAATTACTCCCTGCACGATGGCACAGCTACTACTTTTATACAAATCGAGAGGATAGGGCACCTTTTCCCTTTTACTTGCGCGTGTTTTGGGATTTTAAAGTTCTGTTAGCAGTGCATGAGAGACTGAGTAGCACAAATTACTTACGGAGCGTAAGGTCAGTCCTTTCTCCAAATTTACTGTTCTTCTAGCACAGCTGGAATAAAGAGTAGAGTTCTTGTCTATTCAAGAATCTCTGAGGATGGAACGCACATCCCACATGTGTACCTCATGAGCTACATGCACGAACATTTATGCAAGGAGTACATTACAATCAAGAGCAAGGTTATTTCCATTCCCTTTTGTCACAGGACCGTGTGTAGTAGCATTCTGGAAATGACATAATTCCAAGGGAATAAAATTGCTTGATCGTGCAGACCTCTTTGGTTTTAATCAAAATAGACATAGCTCTCCCAGTCAAGATAAAGGCTTATGTCCTGTATTTGCTGGGCTGAAATCTCTATTATGCAGACAGTTCTTTACAAAAGTACTTGCATGTTACTTAAAACATTCCATAAAATTGATTAACATCTGTTCCTGAGCAATATAATGCTATGGGTAATGGTGCATCCCTGCTCATTTCTTTTTTTTCTAATTCCTGTTTAAAGGCAATAAGTTTGCATGTCACAGGAGAGTCGGGTAGGGCTCGGAGGCTTGTGATCAAGATTAACTAGATTCCTTTATCATGGATATATACAGTTTTAAAGGCCTGGCAGCAATGATACAATTGGATAGCTCCTTTAAAGAGCCCAAACATGCTAATAAAGACTGCAAAGCTGAATCTCTCTTTCCTCTCCTCTCAGATGTTATCTGACACAGCACCAGTAAATATATAATCTCATATGCTTCTGGCTTTCAGCTGCACCATAATCTTTCTGGACATATTTCTGGTGGTTTGCAGTTGACTTTTGAGCTGAGGGAGGGAAGGGGAGAGCAGCCAGTCTTTTCAGAATAACGTAATCGGAGCAGCAATACTTTTTTTTTCTTCCCCAGGAAAATGGCATTGATTCAGTCCTGTTGTAGATCTCTGCAATTATCCTTTGCAGCCATTTAAGTAACTGGGATCCCCGTAGGGACTTATTAGTCTCTCTAGGTATTTTAATTTTCACACCAGTTCACAGGTCTTGCATATCTCCATGCCAGCACTCTAAAGATTATATTTATAGGCACGGTCATCATTTTCTAACCAAGCTGTTCTGCTAGAAATGTGCATCTTAACTTCTGACTCTTCTCTCCCTCCCTTCCTCCCTCCCTTCTTCCCTTGCACAGCTCTTTCATGCAAGCAGTAACCTGCCGCTCAAGGCAGCCTTCCTTCCCTTTCATAAAGTTTGCATTTTGCCATCTGCTGTTTCAATAATATTTAGTTGAGAGACTTCCTTCAAAGCAAAACATACACATGTTAAGAAATGTGGGTTTTTTTCCCACTGCTTTCTGCAGAAGAAACTAATGTGAACTTGATGGAAGTTATGAATGTGCCTGTGCTCTCCCCAGCTGAGATCCTTCTCGAAGTGAGCAGCCCTCTTCTCAAGGGCATGCCGGGTTCCTCTGCGCAGGACCCTCCCTCCAGTCCACTGTCCCCTCAAGTGTGCTACATCATTTTTGCTTTGACTGAAGAAGTTTTCAGCACACTGGTATGCTGCTTATTAATAGACTTCTGCAGTATTTTGGGGTTTGGAAGGTTGGGTTTTCTGGTGGTTGCCTGTGTGCTGTGTGGGGGTCCAGCAACATTTATCTGTTGTTAAATGAAATGGTGGTTGCTGTCTCATGCTTAACTGAACTTTTCAGTGTGTCACCTGCCCTTTGTTGATTACTTTTAAATTATGTTACCTTTCTAGTGCAATCTTGCAGCATTATGGCTCAAGATATGCAGGAAATTACTTATGGATCTCCTTGGAAATGGTGTCTAATTACTAAAATGAAAGGTAGCTGAAATAAAAAAGAGTGGGTAGGATGCATGTGAAGCAGCAGGCCCCATTGCGATGGTGCCTCATCTTACATAATGGTTACAATTCCTCTAGTGGCTCTGCTGCAATTATACCAGAATGAAGCAGAATTGGTTTTCAGTATCTTTTGATTATCATAAGCATGTGGGAAAGGCTTTGCCTTGGAAGCTGGGTGTTAGGGAGACTTCTTCATTAACCCCTTGAAGACTTAGTTAGCCGCAGTAACTGTTTCTGTGTCTTCAAAGGCTTTTCATCATTTGGGGTTTACTTCTTTTTTCCTTTTTCTTTTTCCTGTATAATTTCTTGGGTTCGTAGCTCTTAGAAACAGGGCTGATAAACTCAGTTGTGGTTATCCTGACTGTCAGGGTGGGGCCAAATTCAGGATCTTTTCAATGTAAATCTCTAAAGTGAGTCCCCCATCCTGTTCACAAAGTGAAGAGTTCTGTGGCACACAGAGCAAATCTCTTTTGCTGACTCTATGCAGGATTCAGTTTGCAGTATAAACACCATTCTCAAGTTTAAATGTGTTCTGGTTGAGATAAAAATCCAGCAGCAGCTGGTTTGCTCATGTTGCATGCTTAGTCATGGCAGACCTTTCCAAGGAGTCTGAAAAAAACTATGCTGTGTGAGGAGAAAGGTATGGCATCTTGCCTTGTTTCATTGGGATGGGGAGAGATGTGATGTAGCGTGAACATTTAGTATTAAAGCAGCTTTTAGCTGTCTTTATTGCTTAACAAAACGTCCAGGGCAGATTATTAGTCCTGTTTTAAAAACACCTCGAAGAATGCATGATTAATACACTTCTCAATCTCTCTGGATTGTGCTGTGAGTGTTGCTGCAGTGGAATTAGGTGGGGAAAGTGCTGGATAAAAGCATTTTTAAAGTTTGAGTGTGAGTACTTCATATCCAGTTGTGTTTTCTATGCCATAAATCTCAGCCTAAGATTCTCTTTTTGGTTCTTCCCCAATGACTGGCTGATATGTGTTGGGAGTCCATGCAGGTTCAGGTTCCTAAGCTTCTCTAGGGCACTGCTGTGTGTCCTGATCCTGATCACCCATCAGATACTTCCCCATCTCATTTCAGGCAGGCTTGTCCCTCTTTGTACCCGTGACCATCTCCTTATTCCAGATGGGGCTGGCTGCCACCACTGCCTTCCCCTTTATTTTCCTGGTTGTGCATTTGGCACTGAAAGGCCCAAACAAAGACTGTAAATATTTGAGTTTATGCTTTTGTTTGTTTGTTAGCAAGAGCATTCCCAGAAGAAAATAAGATAACTGAATTTCAGGAGTGTTTATAGAGTGGTGTGAATTAATGTTATTGGTTGGTACATCCAGTCTTGTGGAACTGCCTGCTCCTTGAGTATTTTTCTCTCTCAAAACAAACCAGAAAGAATAGTTTCCTCTGCAGCTGCGACCCTCTGAGCAGCAGTGAGGATCAATGCTGATGGGGAAGGGTGAGGGGAGCCTGTGAGCCCTATCAGGATGAAAAACGCTCAACTGGCATGGTGTCCTTCCTGAGTTAGGATGTTGGATCTCCAAAAAAAATCTTTAAGCAAAGAAGTGATTGCTTAACTGTGATGGTGCCAGAGCACTTGATAGCACTGTGCTGAAACATCCAAGATAGAGTGATACTGCATTATCTTTCTTCACACCCAGCCACGAGACACCCTCTCCATACCCTCCTCTGCACCAGGCGCACAGACAAGAAGTGCATATACATTTCCATCTGGTCTCATTCGAGAACACCGTCAGCCTTGCTATGTTTTAAGTAACCTGTTCAATAATGGCTTTATTCTGGCATTGTGGGCAAATATTTTATGGGTTAATTAGCTGGTCTTGTCAGGATACACACATATATTTATATATAGCCAGAAAATTCTAGCCAGAATGTGACTATTAGATTTCATTTGCAACATAAATACCCATCATAGCCCCTCAGCTCTTCCCTAGTGACACACCGCAATGCACAGAAGAGAGCACTTTATGAATGAGATCCATCCTGGACTAACTGGGTACCGTAATTCCTCTCAGCTAAACTAATTTCATTATCATGCTGTAATGTTTACAGCTGCCTCTGAGATAATAGGTGGTGTATCTTTCCAGCATTCCCACTTCTGCATCTAATCGCAGAGTCAGAGCAGGAGGACTTAGGAGAAGGGTCAGCAGGAATTGAAAATTAGCACAAAAATTAAACACTAGTCAAGTTTCCCCAGGTACTGCAGGTTCGTGCCTGTCTGGTGGAAAGCAGAGCTGCCTGTTCCCTCATTACAATTATCAGCTAATAGCTTCTATAAGCACAAAGGCTGCTTAATCAACACGATCATTACCATGTAGCTCTGCTTTGTTGTGAGGGTAACACCAAACTCAAAGAGAATACTTGCCTCTGATGGTAACTGCCCTTACACTGAAGGTCATGGTGAGCCAGGCTTGCATGAGAGGCCAGGGAGCGGTGGGAGAAGCACTTGTGCCAGTGCCAGTGTGCCCCAGCCGGGGTAATGGCACTGTGGCACCGAGTACTTCGTACTGACAGTCTCCCTCCAGGGAAAACCCTCTCTCTTAGAAAGATGTCTCCTCCTCCCTCATCCTCTTAGATCCAATACCATAGCAAAAATAATTAAAAGCACAGTTGCTTTTCGTTTTGCCCTGAGGACTCAGGTGAAATCTGTTTCCTCACCGAATTGATTCGCTTTGAGTACCTGGTGGTTTGTAACTTTAGGGTGTCATTAGTCTGGCAATCATTGTTTGACACAGGTATCTTCGTGGACAAAAAGAAAATGGTATAGCTTATCATAGTCTGCTAAATCCCCCCCCAAGAACCCACAGATACTCTGTGCACATTCGGGAGTCTCACGTCAATGAACTACACCTTGTCCCTTACTTGAAGTGAGGCCTTCACTCAAAAGCTGCTCAAGTATTTCAGAATTCCACATCTTCACCACATGGCCCCACCACTGTGAGGCTGGCCTGTATAATTGGCTGTGTTTTACAGCTGGGGAAGCGAATCACCACGAAGGTGAGTGACTTGCCCAAGGTCACAGGAGGAGATCATAACACAGCAGGGATGCTGAACCAGGCTCTTATAGCAAGTACAGCTTGCAGTCAACCTGCCTACCTCTCTCCTGCTCTCTTCAGTTGTTGTAGCTGATCAAAGAATGGATGGGGGGGGAAAAGTCAGATTTGGGTCTCTTTTTTTCATCCAAAAGAAAGCCAATTATTTTTCTCAAGGACTCCTTGCATCTGCTTTGACACTCTCTCCCCAAAGGATTTTCTGGATGTTTTTTGCTTGTTTGTTCAGCCATGTTTTCTGCGGTGGGGAAGGGGGGGAAGCTGGGTAGCTCCAGAGTTGTCTGAGACAAGACTGAGTATCTTATTCCCAGGAGAAAGTAATCTGAGCTGTCCCCAGGCAAGGTGGCAATGACCTTACTCTCTGCATTGGCCGAGTTGGACTGGCCACAGAGTTTCTTTACCATTCCCTGCCTCATACATTCCCACCTACTTATGCCTGTGGGAGAGAAGGGGATAAAAAAGAAATCTCATAAAAGGCTGCCTATTCTGCATGCTGCACCCTGTGGTTTGGGGCAGCCAGAGGTCATACCACACTATCTCTTGTTCATGTCCATGCCTGCATGAATTCATTTCAAAGCACCCCTGCTTTGTAAATATCTAAGGAGTGGTATTCCTAGCACATAGATATGAAGGTGAGTCAAAGGAAAGTTACTTGAATAAGAACATGGTGTACACCAATACCCCTGACACGGGTATTGATCTTAGTGTAAATAAAATAGAGGGAGAAGTAGAAAAAGACACATTAAAAAGACCCATTAAATTTAAAAGTTATGCGGCCAGTTTAGATTGAAGCAGTACCAGGTCCTGAGCTCTGTGCCACCTACTATGACCTAATGCTTTTGGAGCTGGCCTGACAAACTGATCAAGCTCTACAAGAATTCAAGAGAACCTATTTCCTCACTTTCATAGTGTGAAGAGTGCCCTGGCAGATCACAGAGCAAGAATATATAGAGGTAGAATCTCTTTCAGGGAGCACATTTCTTTTGTGAAATTGGTGCTCAATTTAGCTGTCAGGGCTGAAAGGGAAAAAGATGCAGAAGCAACTCTTAAGTCCACCAGCCACATCCCTTTAAGCAATTCATGCTGTGCCAACCAGTTTTATAAGAAGACCCTGTATTTCATCTAAACTCCATTTAAGTCTAAATAATATGAATGCTCTGCTATGGTATTTCCCTCCTCACTGCTGATAATTACCAAGATATTTCTGCCATAAACAAAGCATGTTCTTCTCACTGACTTATCATACCTTGTCCCAGAGCAGTTTGCTTTTAAAAGTACCAATAAACTGCACTGAAGTCTGCAAGGTTGTTTGAACATTTGAGTCTTGATCTGGATCAAGATGTCAGGATTTGTAATGAAGTGTTTACAACTTTGCAATTATTTTCATGGTGACCACAACATGACTGCCAAATATTTGTATAATTTGTATCCCGAAATAATAGACTGCACTAAATGGGGATGGAAAGAAAACCTGTGTAAGGAATAACCACCATTTCCCATTGATGCCAACAGATGATCCCTGGAGAAGGATTCTCTGCAGTCTCTGTCAGCTTCCATCAGCAGTTGCAGAGGGGATAGAGAGGACTGGACTGAGATTTTCACTTCCTGGCTGTTTCTGCTGGCATGTAATGGGAACATCCTTCCTTTGTGCAAGTGTCACTCTGTGTTGCATCTCTAAAACCGCTCAGATTCTTCCTCCTGGTGCCTGTGTCTTCAGGTCATCTGCACTTAAGAGGAAGCAGAGCATAAGCATCTGAAAAAAAAGCTGGCCCAGTGTATCATATTTATTAATATTTACAGCCATCAGCACAATTCTGCAGACAATCTAATCTCAAGCAGCTTTGAAATTCAGTGCTTTTCAGAGCGGCGTTTCCCATCAGAAACAGAAGTATGCACTCTGATTTATAGGAAGGATTTCTGTTCATCTTGGAAAAAAAACAAACACAACAAAATGACACAAGAGGGTCCCACTTTTCTCAGTACATAATTTATATTGCTATTAAATGAATGCATTACCATATTGTGACATGTAAGGGTCTCTTTTGCAGGATTTCTGAAGCAGCTTCTCATTAATCCACCGTAATTCATTTGTCAGATATCTCAAAGCTACTTGATATTGGAGTTACTTTAATGTATGACAGAGTTTTCCTTGGCAGCAGGTTGTAATTTCAACCAGGCTGGTAAATGCGGGGTCAGAGGCTGGTGGCTGCAAATCTAGAAGGTTAAAATATGCTGCACATCCTTCTTCCCTGTTGCAATAACATCCTGAGTCCTGGATGAGCAAAAGTAAATACTGGAATTATTCAGGAAGCACAAGTTTCATCCTCTTGGAATGGTCACTTAATATTGCATCATGTTTTGTGTCTACTGCAGAACTATTTATATTTGTCAAGCTGGCATTAAAATCAGCCTTCATGTGATGCAGACACCTCGGGCTCAGATTTAGTTTTGAGCCCTGACCCGAGCAAGTATCCATTACATCTCAGATCTCAGATGGGTCTCTACAGATGGAGCTGCTGGAGCTGTAGTGGTGCCTGGGGAGTCACAGTGTTAACAACAGGCATCCTGGCATGGGCAAGCAGGTATCCCAGCACCAGGAGCAGCCAGAAAACTTACTTCTGAAGGCTGAACTGAGCAAGGCGAGTGGAGAGACTAACATGTAATGGCAACTGCAACTTCAGTCAGTGGGGCCAGCTTGGTGCAATCCAAAACACCAGAGGTCTTTTGTTAAGTCCCACAGTTAGTGGGACTTAACAAAGCAGTTAGTGCTTTGCTGCTGGTGGTATAAAGTACCAGATTATGGCAGCTGCAGCAGTTTCCAGCTCTGGGAATGGTGGGGTCAGCATAAGCAGGAGATATTCAACCAGATGGTGTTCAAGTCCTATTTTTCACTTCCTTCAAAGGTGACATGGTGGAATGTTTGATACTTTTTTATGTACACCACTGATGGTAGTGCAGGACTCATGCTCATTGCATTTTTAATCCAGGATATGTTGCATAAAGGTTAATAAGGACATGCTTTCAGATACCACCCAACTTCCTATATTCTCCTTCCCTTACAGAATTCTTTTCTTCCATGGGAATGTTATATACTCATCTGTTGTTTTATAAGATAGTAATTCTTTGCTCAGCCATGTGCATGTTCTAATCATAGAGTGTTTTAGGTTAGAAAAGACTGCTAAGATCACCAAGCCCAAGAGTTAACACAGCAGTGTCAAGTCCGTCCCTAAACCTGTCTCTAAGTGCCATGTTTCCTTAGGAAGGACGAGGCACGCCAGGAAGCCAAAAGTTCAAAAGACTTCAGTGAGTTGGAAGTATGTGTTCGTTGACACATAGTGGGTTCATCATGAGGCTGGATGAGCTTGCTCTTGCGACTGCTGTTTTACCATTGACTCCAAGCTGCCCAAAACAAAGCAGAGACAAAGCAGAATTCATCTGCAAACTGGGATAGGATGAATTATCACAGAATATTCTGAGCTGGAAGGGATCCATAAGGGTCTTGAAGTCCAACTCTTAAGTAAATGGCCCATACAGGGATTGAGCCCACAACCTTGGCATTATTAACACCATGCTCCAACCAAATAATTGAACTGAGCCATTAGAAATAAGTTGCTAATGTAAGCAAGATTAACTTGATATGCTGCCCAAAATGAGATGTTAGAGATGATAGGGAGGAGAGAAAACTTTTCATTTAGATGGAAACAGGACTGATTAATTAAGCAGTAACGAAGAGGGAACCTTGCCTTGAATTGATATGAGGCTTGCAGTGCTAATTTAACACAGAATACAGCTTCCAATTTGTTATTACATTAAAATGGCTTTTTAAATTGTTTACTTTTTTTTTCCTTTTTTTTGCTTCTGTGTGGCAAAATGATTATTCTGGCTAGTTAGAAAAACCAATCAGAGCAGCAGAAAGCGTAGGTTGAAAGAGGAAAGATTGTTCTGTTGTGTAATTAAGAAATATACACTAATATCCATGACATCATGAATAAGCACTTCAAAGTAGTAAGTATGCTCTGTATTGCATATTAAATGAAACAATTAGTATGCTAACAAGCTGCTCTGGACATCCACTAAAAAAGACATCACACTTCAGGAAATGACTGTTTCTTATTTTTTACTCTAAGGATCTGCTCACCTGACTGACAAATAGTATTAAGAAATAATGAAGAAGAAAAACATTCTTCCTTTTCATCCTTTTCCCTTTTCTCAGAATTTTCAAAGCAGTTTTAATTTTGGAGACTTTGTGGTTACTCCACACAAAGGAGCTTTTCCTACCCCAATCAAATTATATGGTGGAAGTGTGAGAGATTGTATGTGATAGACAAATCCTATGGAACAAGAGGGAAAACAACCTTGTAGCGACATTGCTTTTTTTAGTCTCAAACAAAATACACTCTTGACAGGAATGATTCCTTGTAATTTATTGTAGGATAGCTCAACAGTAGCAATTTGTCATGCGTAGTTATGTAATTTGATGGGTTCATTTCTTAAATGAATTATGGATTATGGATTACCTCTGTATATCAACAACAGAGCTGTATCTTTTATGTAAATATTCCCTCAACTTTTTCTTCCTCTTCCAATCCATTTTCCGTCATACAGAGATGACTTTTTTCCATCTAATCTTTCAACTAATAAGGTGTTTAATAATTTAGAAACCTAAAAAATGAGCATATTTCAAAGGAGTTAGTATCAATGGTAGTGTAAGAGCCTCAGGCAACAAAAAAGTGGATGAGGTTACCAAAGTTTTAGAGTCAGGATCCCAACTGTCTTTCTGCTTCAGGCAGCTATTTTATTAAAGTTGGTATTAAACAACACTGCCTAAGGTCTGATTAACAATTTATGACTTCCTAAGAAGGTTTAACAGAAGCCTATCATTTTTATATTTAAATCTTGATTTGCATCTAAGAGAAACCATACCCAGGTTTATATTTCCATTATTTATTATTTTTTATTATTATTATTATTTTTGCTGCCCCTGAAATGTTGCTTTTGTGAATATTCCAGGCACCAATTTGTTGTGCTGATCCACTGGTACCTCATCCCCACACGTGTCAGAGGGATAACGTGCTTCTTGCCTCCTGTGATGGGCTTGATCCTGCAAAGTGGTGGCTTTTGTCTCATGCTGGGCTCAGTTGCTCTTCACTGTCCCTGAAGTCCATTGAGACTTGGTGATCTGCAGTTGGCAGTCAGGCTGAGACCTGCAAGACCACGAGCTGAATGTTGTCCAGCTAACATTACTTTGGGGAGTAAAATCCAAATGTACAGGACTAAGGCTTGCCTGACATACCTTCCCAGAGGGGGATTTTCCTGTTTGACATTCACTTTGTGCAACCAGTAGCAACTCCATCCCGGTGTCTCAGTTTTTTTATAAGCCTCCCAGTCATGGTTATGAGGCTGCTTCTGGTCCACCTCTGCTAGGAGAGGAGCAGAGGGTGATTCTGCTGCTCTGTTCTGGGATGCAACAGAGAAGGAGCTCTGTTGCTGCTCTTTGGCTCTTACAGAGGAAGTCCAAAAAGAAGCCTGCTACCAGGTGGGAAAGGGATGAGGAGTAGATACCTAAATCTGCCAAACTTTGCTCACTATCCTGTACAGGGAATCAGGACAAAAACATGCAGTTTAGTGGAGCAGAGTGGAATTTATTCTACTTCTGGCCAAGATTTTTTTTAATTATTTTTGTTTTAATGTTCAAATAGAAAATAGTAACAATGGCCTGTTCTGTTACCTCTTTTCAAACTGTCCTAATTCCCCCATTGACTGTCTTTTCCAAGTTCAGCTGTTTTAGAAAATTTTGTGACTGTTTTGGCTGGGTTTTTTTTTTTTTCCCTGTGTATTTCCATTTCTGATACTCTTCAGTGAATTTAACACTCCTTTCACCAAGGGCTGGATGTGGTGGTCATAGCATGTAGAGCTAAGGGAAAAGATTATCAGCTAGGGGCTATGAGCTCCACTGGCTCATAGCAAGGAAGAAGTTATTTTGGTTTTTCTGAGCTCCTCTGGTCAGTAAGACACTAAAAGGTTCTGAAGAAATGTTGATATTTAAGGATCTTCATTACTTTATTTGAACTCTCAGCATATCCATGGTTTTCCTCAGAACCAATAACATGGTTTTTGTCTTGGTCTTAAGGGCTCTTAAGTTTTAAAATACTAGAGCCATAATCTGAAAACTGCTGGTTCTCCAGAGCAAAAACAAGCATTGCCACATTCACAGAAAGATTTCTTATTTTCCTGGCTTTTCAGGATGTGCTAAACTGAATTTATGTTTTAGAGCTGCATTCACATTTCAATAATCTGCTGTTAGAAAGACTCCAAGAACTGTAGTCAGAATATTTTCTTGTGACACTTGCCTTCGTCCTGTGCTTGTGGGTCATTATTGACAGAGGGATTTAAACAAATGCTCAAAAGATTGTGCTGAATCAGGGAGCAGTACCTGAGAGGAATAAGCCCCTTAGATGCTGGATTAACAGCACTCAAGGTTTCTAGCTTATTCTTCAGTTCTGACTAAAATTTTATCCAGTCATATTCTCAGTCAAGAGAGGACAAACGAATATTATTCCATTGACTCCCAAGGAGCAGTAATGATAAATATGAGCTGAAAAGCCAGACCAAGGAAGTAGAAGAAAATGCATGAATAAATTATTAACAGTGGACATGCCCAGAAACTTAGAGCAGTCAGCTCTCCCCACTTTCTCTTCTCTCTCTCCTATTTAAAAATCCTCAGCCATGTATCCGGAGAGCAGGAGCAATATCATGGGACTTCTGTGGCCAGAGACACAGAAATCAACAGTGCAAGTGGATAGTTCCTACATAATGTGTGTGGTGAATTAGTTATCAAATATATTCTACGGCAACACATATTTATTTGTATGACATTAATGTCCATGGGTCCTAATTGTGGGAAGCAGTGCTCTAACCTAATAGAGTCCCAGCTGGCAAATATGTTCAGAGAAATCAGTCTTAGCTGCAGGATTATTTGACTAAAATATGGCTAACTTCACAAGAAATCATATTAGAAGAGAGTGGTTAAGTGAGTTCTACCTTATAATAGATGTGTAAGTTAAACATGTCAGCTACACTTTTGTCCAATTAAAGCATACTTATTTAAAAAGATAGCTGAATACCTGCAGTGTTGTGGTTCATTCTGTAGCCACTGGAATGGTTTTTAAGTCTTCTGTGCACAGAATTTGTAGGTGAGGTCTGTGATTTTTCACTCACAAAAATGGCTTCCTGGTTCCCTTAAATGAATCAGAAATAGAAAAAAAACCAAAAAAAACAACAAGAGGTCTGACCGTAAGACAGACACAAGAATGCCTTATGTGTAGGAACAGCATGGTATCAGGCATAACACAGAATATCAGTTCTTGAAAAAAATAACAGAAAGAAGTAAGAAATAAAAAGTGAGGTACAAAATATTTGCTGGAGTAACAGGAGACCATACTATGTGAGTTCAGTTGTCTTCAGGATAAATGTTGCTCTGAGAATGACACATCTTTCCGCTGTATTTGTGGGTAGGATTGTTGCCAGGAAAATGACCTCTTCTCTGAGCTTTGATTTTCATTTTATTCCTACTCTGGGAACTACATAAGCTGTTCAACCTTGGTCAATAGCTATTTTGTGGTTATCCCAGGCTACTTTCTGCAGCAAGGTTAACAGAGTTTGGAGGGAAAGGTTGTCTGTGTCATCACAGTTTGCAGATACGGATACGGCATATCCGTCAAAAGAACTGCTACACGAGAACAGTCTGTCACCACCTGGTTTGTAAACATCTCTCAATATCTGTTTTTGGATGCTCCTTACTAGTTGATGTCCACCACACAGCAGTGCTCTAAAATGTTCTCATGTGGACATCAGCTTGCAGTGGCGTGTCAGCTAGCCGGAATCCAAACATAAAGCAAAGTACCTTCTCATTTTGAAAGTTTCACAAATGGTCTGATCTTGACATGACTGAATGAGGGAAATATATAAAGTTGTGATCTCTTAACATCTGCTCCTGCCTTATTTTCTGAATCTCTTCAGAACAAGCAGACACCCAACCCTGCATTCACACACCCGGCTTTAAATGGGTTACTGGTATTCTGCACTTTGCTGCCTGAGTCTTTCTGCGGCTTCAACCCAGCTCTGAAATGTGTCCCTCCAGGTTAGCTTGCATAAACATAAGGCCCCAAATTAGCATTGCAAGCAACCATTGCCCTCAAAAACCAGTAGTTTTTCTGTGCTCAGTGTATATTTGCCATCTGCTAATGCATTAAAAAAAAAGGAAAAAAAAATCTCGGCCAAGTCCTTAATTTGGAGAAAATCCATGTCTAACTCTAGTAACTTCAAGGAACTGTCATTGCCTTTACCAGCTAGTGAACAGGCCTCTGCTACTGCAAAGTAGAGGATGCTTTGGAGCATTTGGGCTATGCATTGTTTCTGCCTGCCTGCAAGGATGCCAAAAAGAGGGAATACGTTTTCACAGAGGCAGCCTTCTGGTTGTTGTCCACTGTGCAGAACAGGGTGTGTACCTATACAGTGCAAGTCCTCTGTACTGCTTGGCTCCAGGCACAGCTCACATACCTATGTGATATAAATACTCAGCTTTGCTTTCTCAGCTCTAACCCTTCCCATGCAAAGTCAGAAGCGTGGACACTGTGCCAAAAATAGGATGCTGAATCCTAGCTCCTTGCAGAAATGATCTCTTTAAAAGCCACAAGCAAAGAGGGAAAACGATCTGCAACCATCTCACACCGTAAAGGATATTTTGATTTTTCTTCTATCAGGGGAAAAAAGCCCCAAATACAATAAAAGATTGTAATTATAACACTAGTTCTTGTAGACACAGGAATGAACACTTTACCCAGAGTCCTGCTCAGGACAAGTACTGTGTGACTGTCTGGCTTGTCCTACAGCATTACGATTCAGGCCACTGGCACTGGAAAAAAATGCACAATGGCAACACAAGAAATGTAGAAGAGTAAGAATTTGTAAAGGAAATGATTGTATTTTACATCTAAAATTCTGTCTATTTTCAAAAAAAAAAGAGGGACTCCTAGAATTTATATTTTTCACCGCAGTGTGATGGATTGATAAATCACTCTGGAGGAGTGATAATTTTGGACAGAATAAAATACTCTCCAAAAGTTTTTAAATAATGCTACCTGGACAAGGTAGTTCAGTAAGAGTGTTTTAAAAGACCTCATAGGAAATTCTGCATCTTTGTTTCACAGCTCACCCTGGCTTGCCTGTCTCTTTCAATAAAGCGCTGCTCTGCCATTGAGGGTACCTGGCTTGCTGGCTGGTGTCACACATCTTTCAGTACATTGATATCGGTGCAGTTGTTATTCCTCCGGGGATTGGCAAGCAAACGGGTGTTTGAAAGCCCTCTACCTTCAAGGCCCCTACTCGAGCCCCATCTAGAGCAGATGCCAGCAGTCAAAAGCACCATTAGTACCGCCTAATGGCCCTTCACAGGACTGTGTAAGCAAAACAAGTATGTTACCCCCTTTCATACAGAAAGAAAATAAATGGTAGTGGGTTGTACTGATAGCATCAGCTGTTGAGAACTTCAGTGGCACTGGCCCATGAACCAGAAGCAAAAGGAGGATGGCACTGCCAAGTGATCTCTAGGCTCCTTGGTGAGGTGGGCGGAATAAACTCTCATTGCTGCTGTTTATCCATTATCTGTTCTGCGGACAAATAAACCTTCAAGCTCTGAAGCTGACAGTTTCTGTACTGCAGAAGCATTGCACCAATAAAAAAATTTAAAAGGGAAAAAGAAAAAGCACATTCTGAAGTGGCTGATTTATCATGGGAAAATGTCCTGTACTTTTGGGCCTCTGCGTCACTCAAAGAGCCTGTGGCCTGTGTTTTCTCATATCTGCAGAGAACTACAGGGAAGTCTCTAATCTTAGGGTGGAATTCACTTGTCTCACTTTCTAGTCATACAGTGAAAGACTTGCAGTATATAAATATGTGCCTGATGCATTTAGGCTGCATTTTAAAATTTGAGTGTAGAACTTTGAATTGTGATACCTCTTCTGATGGAGGAGGAACAGGAAAGGAGCACAAAAAATACAGTTTTGCAACCACCCATTAGAGACCACTTTTGAAAGAGGGAATTGGATAACTTGAGGTTTGAGTGTCAGTGCCTTTCCTTTCATGAGTGAGCTCATGCTGAGTTCAATTTTTTTTTTCCTAAAGTGCATTTTATCACTGCCTTTTAAGGTCTTTATACCCCAGAGCAGATCACTTGCAAGTTTACAATGGAAAATTATTTCATGAAGCTGGTGATGATTCACTGGGAGAGGTATTTGCCGACCTGGACACAGGGGTTTGAAGATTGTCTGAGTGCACAAGCTTTTTAGATATGCACCCCAACAGAAGCACAGGCATGTAAAAAAAAAGACTATATGGCATGTAATTGTAAGTAGAACTGATTTTTGCCCTCACACAAATAGATGTATATGCACCTAGAATGCATGCATCTGTTCATCCCATACAGACATCTTTTTCTTCCACTTAAATCCAAGTCAGATCTATAACTCAGCCTTAAGTTTCAGTTAATCAGACAAGCACATCAGTATTCTTCCAAGGAAAAAGAAAAGCCAAACCCAATGAAATTTAGAAAAGGACATGATCCTGTTTTCTGTCATTTAGATTGTCTGGCCAAATGACAGGACCTACAATCACTCTTAGTTAAATTGAATTATTGGTCCCCCATTCTCCATCAGGAGATCCTGGTGACATTTTCAGTGGACTTCTATGAGTTTTCAAGGCTGAGATTTTAACTCATAGATTTTAAGGAAATTGTCAGCTTATGTGACTAGAATTGACGAATATTTAATATTTTAGGGTTTGGGTGGTGTTAATTTCTTCTGAAAATTTATTGTGTATATCACTCCTTGTCCACTTTTAGAATTGAATTCCTTAAAGCTCTGACCTGTTAAAGTAGGAATGTTATTATGCATGGGTTTTACTAAAAAAGTTAAATCCTTAGCTCTTGCATGTGAAGAAGGCCTTGAAAACATGAAGTCTACCAAAGGGAAAAAAATATAAAAGAACAGTCTTGAGTTATTTTTAAGTCAGTCCAGCTTAAGATTAATTTGGAGACTTGGGGTTCGCAATATAGTAAATTTAATTGAAAACATTTATAATTTCTTGCTAACTAGCTGCTTATTACCAGCAAACTTATCTCTCAGCTTTCTGGAGCAAGGCGTATTTCAGGACTCCACTTTTCCATTCCTGTGGTCTCACTAGTTCACCCATGTGCTGCCTGGCCAAAGACACGTGGATGCCTTGGTCACAAATAGCTAAATAAAACAGAAATGTATTAAGTAAAGGTGAATGATAATGACTGTAACATTTAACACTTGCATGTTCCTCTGTGTCCAAGTGCTCCATAAGCAGGAACTAATTACCATACATTCAGTAATAATGGTGTGTTCAAAGAGTTGTTAAATTGTGCTCTTCTTGAAATAAACTGCTGTGCTGGGAAAGGAAATCACTAGATTGCAAGATAGAAGGCAGCATCTTTAGGATAATCCCCCTGTAACCCCATGCACCCAGGTCCCTCCCGTGAGATGGCACACATCCACATTTCCCCACTAACACCTACTTGGGAGAGGTTTGTACCTTGCCTGCTTTGCCTTTGCTTCAGCTTTGTTGGTGCAAAGGGGTTACAGGAACTTCTGCCTTTGTCTGTTTGTGATAGGACACAGAAACAGGGTTGGGAAAACATTTTTTAATGGCCATGGCTTTAAAGAAAGCCGACTAACCCCTAAAGCATTTTCAGTTACATATTGCAGACCAAGACCAAAAAAAAAAATCTCTTTGCTGCTCTGCTGTACTGCTGTAGCAGAGTCATCCTGTGTTTTCTCCTTGAAGTATGTGATGTCACCAAAAATTGATTACTTGGGTAAAAAGAAATAAGATTGCAGGGAAAAAACAGATTTGTTATATTAACCTGATTATAGCTTCAGGTAATAGATAACCTTGTGCTTTATTTTGTGGGGAAAAAAGATAGCTTTTTTAAACACTTAAAAAATTACACATTTTTAATGAGATGTTTAGAGACAAAGTACAAAGCATCATCCTTTTTGTTTTGGTTTGGTTTTTTGTTGGGTTTGTTTTGTTTTGTTTTGTTTTATTTTGCATTTGCTTGCTTGTAAAAACCCTTCAAGGGACAATTCACATTTTAATATAATCTTTTTTTAACTCCAGCCAATAAGGCTTTCCAGGAATTAAGTCCAATGCATGGGAGACGTGGTGGCAGGTACTTTCTAAGAGGTAGCTAAATGGTGCATGTTGTGCTTTCTCAGTACTGAACTCCAGGCTCTGTGCAGCTGCCCTGGAGCCGCTCCTTGGGGGTGCAATTGTTGCAGCCCCTCAAGGAACTAAAGCATTTTGGATAGGAGGGACCCTACAAAGTGTTCAGCAAGAAATGAACTTTGGAAATGAACAGGAGCTTCTGTTATCTTGTCCATGCCCCCGGCCAACATGTTCATGGCACTCCTGAGCTTGCCCAGCACATGTCACTGCAGGCATTTTTACCTTTCCGTGTAAGGGATGGTGTGGAGATGAGCTTCACTATCCATGGATGCTTCAGTCGTGGACGTTCTTCAAAAAAATATACAGCCACTAAACAGCAGTGGTGGATATCTTAGTTACTGGAAATGTTCGGGGTTATGGAAGAACACCCACCCCCAACTTTAGTTTCTTGACATTAAAAATTGATTTTGAAATACCAGCCCTGTAAAATCCATTGATCACTCCTTCTAATGCAAGAGATAAGGCATTCCTGAACCTCTCCAGTGTTTATAATATAGATTTAGTGAAGGTGGATGTTGCAAGTTTCATGGGTGGTAACAGCTTGGGCTGTTTTCTTTCTGCTTCTCCTTCTTAAAGCAGCATTCAATGGCAGTTTCCCTGGGCTAAGATGCTGAATGTCTTTTTCTCTTCTCAGCTTTCTAAAAATCAAGTGTAATTCAACTCCTGAGAATGATAGCCTGCAGATAACGACCTAGCCAAAATTCCAACTGGAGCTCATTTAAAGAGGTCATTATTCCTTTTAATGAAATAAAAAAATAGGAAGTTGGTCCTTTCTGATTGGCAAGGAGTATGAATTCTTTTCTCAGGGATCTGTGTTCAGTAAATCCTATAACTTACGGGAATTCTAAAAGCCAGTTTTGAAGGTATTACAGCACAATTTTTTCACAAATAATGTACATGTGGAAACCTTATCCTTTTTCTTATTTTTTTTTCAAAACCTTCCTAAACCAGTATCTGTCTGACCTAAGCTTTCACGGTTATCAAAGCGCTAAAAACATGGAAGTTCTTAGATTATTGGCAGAGCTAGCATAGCTCATGATCTATTTAACTAGAAGAAGTTAATTTTCTAAAATGCTGATTTAAGAAAACAATAGCAAACAGAAGGTGTTTACATTCAGATGAGAGTAATACATTAAAAATAAAAAAAAACCCAACAAAACAGGGTCAAAAGCAAACAAACAAAAAAATCCCCCGCTACCCAAATAGACTGTGGAAAATGAAAATGATTAAAAAAAACCTCTCTGATCAAAAAAAACATCTGCATGCTAATCCTGGTGTTTTCAAGTGGAACAACAGAGTAAGAGGAAAAAAACCCACACATTTAAAAAGAAATGTGAGAAGCAAACAAAAATATAATGATGAATGGAAAAATAAGACCAAGTCAGAAAAATTCAGAGAAAGAAACAGATTGAATCTGCGTGTTCTTTCACAATAGAACTTCTGCTGGTGTGACTGCATATTCAGCAGTGTGAATATTATAATTAAAGAATGTCAGCTCAAGCAAAATGTTTTAGAACCTTCCTATTAATAAGCAGATAAACTGCTTAAAAATACTGATTACATTAGGAAAAGAGGGAAGTGTTTGGGTTTTATGTTTCCATTCCTTTCATCTGCTAGAATACATTTAAATAGCAGATGTCTTTCCCAGGCGGTGTTTGACAGCGG
The DNA here is from genome assembly GCF_963513975.1 of Fringilla coelebs. Lineage (NCBI taxonomy): Eukaryota > Metazoa > Chordata > Aves > Passeriformes > Fringillidae > Fringilla > Fringilla coelebs. The sequence continues at coordinate 82,116,623 of NC_140028.1, forward strand.
CAGTGTTGATTTTGATGCCGAGGTGATAAGACCATCTCTGCGGAGGGGCTCAGGCTGTGCTGGTACCTGTGCGAGCGCCAGGTCCGGCGCCGGGCGGAGATCCCTCAGCAGCAGGATGGATGAGGTGCTGCTCCGGCGGGGATGCTGACAGCGCCGGGGAGAGCTGGGGGCTCTGCTCGGCGCCCCTGGCAGCGCAGCCCTGCGGAGCTGCAGACAAAGGACACGGCTCCTCGGGAGGGCAGAGCGCCTGGTCCGGGCTGGGAGCAGAGCAGGAATGCCTGACCTCCCTGGAGCTGGGAGGTGTGGATGCCAGGTCAATGCAAATCTCTCTCATCTCAGGAGTTTGGAATTTTTCTCCAACCGCGTTGCAGTTCAAGGAGCTGCTTCTTTTTGTACTGGCAAGGCAAAGCTATGAAGGTACCGGACAAGTGCAAAAAAAATTAATTTAAGCTAGAGTGAGAATTAACTCTGGTGCCTGCAAGTTAGCCTAGACAAGCCAAATCTTGCAAATAGTTACACACATAGATAATTTTAGAGACACAGTCTGAAGCCCTTACATGTATATCCAGTTGCTTATCATTCAGAGATTTAGGGAAGATCCAATCGTTACATGCGATGATCTCAAGGAAGATCATCATGACAGTGTAGCTTAAACCCACACATTTTTACGTCTCTTTAAGATATTGTTCCAACACAAATAATTCAAAGTTGGCTGAACTATGAAAAAATAGCAGTTGAAAAATAGCTGCTGATGTATATATTCATCCTGGGCTCGAAGGAAAACATTTGTCATTTGGAAAGCCACTCTGAGCTTGCTTTTTTAGAACCCAAAAGTATCAGAGTCTCTTAAGGTTTTGTCAGGTTCTACATGTGAGGCTACAATGCACTTTTTCCCCCATTGTGGCCAAGATCTGTGTTGTGAGCAGGACGGTTTACCTGAGGTGTCATTACAAAGCGTGAGAAAATTGTCATCATAAATCATCAAGGTGAAAATAGAGACAGCCTCGGGGGTTGCAGGATTTCTTCCAAATTTTTCTTCTAGCTATGAGGAGAGCTGTAAGCTAGCACCAGGTTTCAGTCTTTTTTAGTTGCTGAAGTGCTGTTCTGCATTTCCAGGTTTCCAGAGAGTCACCATGGCAGTTACACTGTTAACCCAACCTTGAAGAGCAAACAACAGCACCAGCAACAGCCTGGTTATGAGTCTGTAAACATTACCTCATCCATTTCAGAGAAATTTTAACTCTCTTCCCCACTCCAGACAGTGACATACAGACTGCCCACTCCAGTGTCAACTGTTTAGAGAACAAAAACTTTAAACGTTACAAAAACCAATTTTAAAAATTCCAGAGTAATAAAAATGCACATAATCACAGTCTGGTGACACCCTGATTAGGCACTTTCTGAGTCAAAGACAAAACTAAATAAATGTTTCCTACTGTATATTGTATTTACCTTTCTTTTGTATAGAAATCTCAACAAAAATGACAGAAGTTTCGAGTTTGGCAGATGAGTAGAAAGGAATGCATTCTACTACACATTTGTGTAGCAGAGCTGTGTGATGCAATATGATGCACATCTAGATGAACAAAAGCTTCACATTTAACCGGTAGGGTTTGGAGAGAGCAGCGTGTAGCAATGTCAGTTCTGAGCACAATTTTCCCTTCTCATTCTTTCATTGTCTTTCTACGCTGTAGTAGTTTTATGGTTTTGTATCAGAAATTTATTTACCTCATGTTCACAGCCAGTCTCTCTTCCTTCCATAGTTTGGTCATCACAGTTTGGCCATCACTGTTAGGGCACTATTTCTTGCTGCGAGCTATCTGGTTTAGGCTGCTTAATTAAAAATGGTTAATTGTCCCCAGTGTCTTATTTCAAGGAAAATAACAATATTTTAACTGTACTAAGCTCCCACAAATATTGCACTTCATGCTAATTTCCTTGCTTCCAGCTGAGCTGTTTAAAATGCTAAAAAAACCCACCCTTTTTTCTCACAGTTAAATAGTTTACTAGAAATAGAGTAAGGATTAGCTAGCTGTTTGCAGTTTAAGGTGTGTATCAGTGAAGGAGATTGGGGGGGGTGGTTTGTTTGTTTTGGGTTGGTGTTTTTTTAACACTGGAGACCCTTTCCCTTTCGCTCGTGAATTATTTGCCGATATCCCACCAAAGCACCGATTTAGGGATTTTTTCCCGAGCTGCCGGCGGGCCGGGCCCGAGGCCGAGCGCATCCCGGGCCGCTGCCGGGCCTGCAGCGCCCCCGCGTGGCGGCCGCGGCCGGAGCGGGCCCGGGAGCGGGGCCGGGGCCCGCACCTCCCGCCTGGGAATGCTGCGCGAGTCCACCGGAATTTCAGCTCTGCCATCAAATGCGAACATGCCTTGTTAAAGGAGTACCGAAGCACCGCTTTCATTTTTTTTTAATTTTTTTTTAATTTGAAGAAACTTCTTTTTTCGTCGTTTCTGCCGCGCCTCGTTTATCAAGGTTTTCTCCCAGAGCAGAGAGGAAGGGGAGCTAGTCCGGAGCGTAGTGCAGTCACATTTGGGAGGCCTGAGCATCCCCTTGGGCTGTGCCTCGTCACCAGCCCCGGAGGGCCCGGGTACCAGAGCCCGTGGGTGTGATCCAGGGGATGTCAAGTGCCATGGCAATTGTAAGGTCACATCCCCTATCAGGAGAGGAGCCTCCATGCGAGGAGAGTGACGGAACAAACTCAGCACAGGCAGGTATTGGGGGGCTGAAAATACCTCATCGTTCTATGGAGCATGAGCAGGGGAGGCACTCAGCCATGGGACAGGGAAGAGCTGTGGAAGGGGCTTGAAAGGTTTTTGACGCCAGCTGAATGTCATCATGCTGCTACCAGCAATTGCAATGGATAGAGCACAGGATTAAGTCTGGTGCCTGGACAAACTCAAACTATTCTCCACTGGCGAGTAAATGAAGTGTGCTTTGTGGGTCAGTGGCACTTGTGAGGACCTCGCTGTGTTCGAGTGTGGGGGCAAAGACTTTTCCATCTGAAGTCCTGTAACTGACCTGGTCTGAGCCCTGCAAAGATGCCTCCACCATCTGCCTACAGCCCTTGCCTGAGCTAGCTCCTGAGCACAAGTAGTCACAAGAGCTGACACCATCAAACCCTTCGTCAAGTTTTTCAGTGTTCTTTTCTCAATGCATATAACAAGGCAGCATACTTTTAACTGGATGCACTGCTGCTTCTCACAGCTTCAATTTACAGCTGCCTAGCGTCATTTCAAAATCCTGGCTTTTGAATCACACATAAAGCTCAGAGCTTAGAGATTTTCCCTCAAACATCCCAGCCTTTCTTTACTTTTTACTACCCATAGTGAGAGTATTGAAGGAGCACTATATCATGCTCAGTACATTATGCCCATGTTTGGAGTAAAAGTGCAGTAATATGGACACAATTTTGCCTATCCATTTCTATATGATGGTTTCTTTAACAGCTTGTTAAAGCACTGATGCATTTGAGTTGCATTAACAGGGGCTGAAAATGGGTTAACAGTTTAATGAATAAAAAAATCAAATACCAAAAAAAAAAAAAAAAAAGCCCAGCCTTCAGCCAGCTAGGTCTGAAATATCAGTCCTTGGCTTTAAATGATTCATCTATTGTTATTCCCTTTCCACATTCAGGCCTTGTTTGCATTACTGTAGATTTGCACTATTCACCTAGTATAAATCTGCCCTCACTCAGCCCTGGAAAGCTTATTCCAAAATAGGTGAACTCTCAGAGTGAGCAGAGCATTCCTAACAATTTTTATATTACCTCCCTGCAGAGAGTGTAAGTCAGGACTTCATCTAAAACGTCCTTTATCACCCTGTTGAATCCCTGCTGTGTTTAGCAGCTGGCACAACTTAAAATAGCCTTCAGACTACGCTAAATATTGCTGAATTTCTAGCGTTCTTTCTAGTGCTATGTTCCCATAGGGCTAGAAGAAATCATTTGGGACACCGAGTCCGGCTCTTCCGTAAGAACAAGTCTCCGTGTAATACACATCTAGTTTGTGGGAGAGCACAATTCACCCTTCACCTCATCCTGTAACCCACCTGAGACCTGAAGTATACGATGTAGAAAATGGCAGAAACACTGCAGTAAAGGAAAGGAAGTGATCAAGGCTATGACCTGGCAGAAACTGACAGAGAACTAGTAGTATATAAGGATGTCATAAAGCCACCTTTAACCTTACCTTTGCTCCCCAAGCTGCTCTTAAGCCACAATTTAGTATGAGTCAGGCTCCCCTATGCTGCTTTTGTGCAGTGTCAACTCTGTAATCCTTTCTAGAAGTCTGAGGCACTGATAAAAAGATCTGTGGGGCTCATTTTAAAGCCAGAGTGCTTTGCAACTATGTAGGAGTTTGTACCGAGTGGTTTCTGCTGGATCATGAAACATCGCACCGGTCAGCTGAAAAATGCATGGTAAAATAGGTTGGTTTGATACTGGCCAAAAGCAAGACCTTCCTCACCCTGTATGTCCAAGTCTTACATCCCTGTCACCATACCCCCTTCTGAAATACACAAAATACATTGTTCTAAAATCTTTGACATGACAACAATGGCTTAGGACTGCCTTCCCTCAAACTGTACCTATACTTTTCCTACTTCCTTGCTACATCTCCACTAAAAAAAACCACCACAGGCATAGTTAATATCTGATTAATTTTTAGGGCCCACTGAGAAGGATTGTGATCCTTTCAGTCATTCTGGTTTCTTTTAATGAATAATTAAATATATGAATGTGAAATGGATTCAGAAATTATTTTCGGGAGCTTGAATTTTACTTGCCAGCTTTTCTGCTGCTTATTAGTTCGATTGACAATGACATGTTATTGCTCACCCAATAAACTTGTATGCAATACTGACACAGTGGCAGTGTTTTTTTCATTTTTCATTTTTCCCAAGAAAGGAGCAGTGCAAAAGCAATAACAATTTATCTTCTTCAGAAGTCTAGTTGTTTGCAAAAGTCTGGAAAAGTTTATATCCTCATTTAGCAGTATGCCTACAGCTTTGTGTTGCAGTGGAGCCAGAAGAGGAAAATAGAAAGACATGTTTAAGAGCACTAATAGGAGAATGCCCAAAAAATAGTCTCATCAGGGCACACATAGCTGTTAGAATCAGTGATAACAAGGGAAGGATCTTGAAATTTTCTTCTATATGAAATACAGCAACCAGAAGGTCTTGAGGAAGGACTAAAAAAAAAAAACAAACCTGTTAGCAGTATCTGTAACATGCAGGAATCCTGCCCCCGCTTCCATTTCCTTCTCTCCCTCATGTGCTTGCAATATGTTGTAAGGGTGCAAGTGTGAAAATGAACACATACAGAGTTACTTGTAGGCAGTGCAGAGACACTTGTAGCTTTTCTTGGTGTGTGTATTTATTTTTGATGCCCAAACATCATAATTTGGCCATTTTCACTGAGTTAATTGGGCAATAGGGTTTGTATCTGACATTTTTTTCTTCCTGAAATCTTGCAAAGGTGTTAGAAATTATGGTCTCATTTGAGGTGGATCACTGGGACCTAATTTTCCCTGTAATCTGAATATACTTTACGCTGAAAGTCCTCCTTATACACACACTAATATACTCATGTGCTGTCACCATTCACTCAAAGAAAACCTTGTAAAAATTAGTTTTATATAAGAATATGGGTAGTTTCCATATGGATATGGGTTTGTTGACTTTTATAATAAAGCAAAAGGTTTTATACTGCTTTGTTTGCTGGACAGGGAATGAATAGTGTGGTAGGGTTTTGTTTGGAGTCTTCTGACAAGTGCATATTGTTTCACATGTTGTATGGGCTTGGCTTGGCTTGCATGTTTGTGCAACTCTGTGGGATCAGCAGAGACAAGCATTGTTTGCCAGGTGTCTGTGTTTCCTTGGTTCTCATTCACATTGCTGTTGTAATTCCTGCTGTGTTCTACTCTTACAGCTGCTTTGCTGAACCTTCCACTGCTCTAAGCTTTATGGCCCCATCCCTAAATGTATAAATTCAGGGTATAAGAAATGTGAGTTTCTCCTCTAACAGGAATATGTACTGCAGGAACTGCTGCTACATAGAATCCTACTAACCCCAATTTTGCTAGTGTCTGACCAGGTGTGTGTGTGTGTGGACAAACAGTAAACCGGGAATGAGAATTCCTCAGGGTCCCCATAGCTACTTTTGGAAAGTCCATAATACCTCAGATTTTTTGAGCTGAAAGAAGTCTGAAATTCTACCAGATGAGGCTCCCCATGTGGAAAGCAGGTTATCCCCATGACAGCCTATTGCTGTGATCTTTGACCATTCCTCTAAATGCAGGTCATTCCCCAGATGCTGGCCACCTTCAGAGAAGAGGCACCAGACTCCATCTGCCATGTGCTCATTCTCACACTGCTCAACAGCTCCTGTCCTATGTTCCATATATTTTTTTCAATGCTTCAGGAGTTCAAATTCTAACTCAGGTTGAACTCTGCTATAATAAAACAGCCATTGCCTGGAAGTGTTATGATAATCAATCTTTTAACAAACCAGGTAGAAGAGACAGAAGAGCAGAGACGTAGCAAATGCCACTGCACAGTGTGCTCTCCTGTTACCCGGAGGCGTTAGGCTGTACAGAAGCATAATGTCAGCAAGCACTTGGCTAATTCAGCTCCTCCTCATCCTCAGTACTACCTTGGTAAGAGGTATAATAGAGCTCTTATTTCTTTTCTTTGCAGATTTTGTTGCTATGTGTTTTTGTAAAGTCAAACAAATAGGAAAACTAATGACAGCATGTGAATATACCACTGAATAATGCTACTTAGGGACTGCTGTGCCCTTGTTTCCAATTAACCTTAGTGTTCATCATAGGTTGCAGCCAGCTGCATCTATCACAGTTACTTGGGTTGGGGAAAAACATACATCATTATTACAGCCACACAGAGATATATACGTTATTTTCCTAAAGCATCATAATCCTCCACTTAACCAAGGAGGGCCTGGGGTAGCTGGGAGGAAATGAAACTCAATTTTCCCTCACATCTGCTTCAGCCTTTGGTATAATCAGCGCCACATGCACTAGGCAAGGTCACAAACTTTGGCAATGCTCATCACAACATGCAATTTCTCCATTCTAGTGCCATTAACTGCTCAGCAACCTCTCTTTCTCCATCCCACTGTTTTTAATCTGCTAGAGCACTTCAGAGCAGGAATAGGAGAGCTTGTCTCACAGACCTGTTTCCAAGATCACTGCCACACACCACGCTTTGAGAAAGAGTCAGCAGTGAACCAGTACCCCATTTGTTTCAGTGGAATAAGGAAAAGAACATCACAGTGGGATGCGATTTCAAGTTTGCTGGCCAGCACCTGAATCTGGAAAGAGATTCTGATGGCACCAGCATTATAGGCATTGTAGTGTCTCCTCTGAGTAACATCCTGATAGTTTGTAGGGACCTGTAGCTGACATGTAGAGACAGGGATCAAAAGCATATGGTTTTTTCCTTTTATTTTTAAAAGGGTAGAGAGTCATTGTTTTTGTTGACCTCTGTTACAAAGCTGGTTATTTGCAGGATGGTGTGGTCAATGATGAACTATTTCTGCAAGCCTCTTTGCTTAACCTGCATTGTTTTAGCTGAATCTTTGCTCAAAGCCTGTAGTTTGTTTGAAGCAGAAATGAAAGCAAAGCATGCATCACTTGAGACAAGGGTAGGGGATTCTTGTGTATCTTGCCTTACACTATTTCGTATGGTGCTTTTTGTGCTGCAGTTGCTTCCTTCATAAAAGCAAACCTTTCCCAAGCTACCTCCCTGTAAAACAATGGGTTAAATGCACTCCCATTGGCTTTGCTGGCTACCTCTCTCCCAGACACTGATTGTACTCTCCTTCCATGCAGGGCCTTTCCTCCCCATTGCACAAGGCAGCACCTTCACACACCACTGCCTCACTGCCCCTGGGTAAAGGTTTGCCATGCCCAGGGGTCAGAGCGCCCAAACATCAGCCACGTGTTTTGAAGTTGCCCTTAGCTCAAACAAGGGATGTAAAACTGAGTAGAAGCATTATGAAATAGGCAAGATAGGCCACAGGTGCACAGAAGTAAAAAGATAACGAAGTCCCTGTCTTCCAAGCAGCAACATCAGCTCTAAATAGCTCTCTCTGTATGTATCCAGCTGATGAGCTGACAGATACTTCACAGCCCTCTGGCTGAGGATTTGGTTCTTATGCAAACCTATGACTTCAGATTGCATTCATGCAAGAGGATCTGGGATTTTTATAGAACCAGATGCATCTTTTGGCAGGAGGTGTATAAGCGTGTGTGTGGAGGGGGGGCACATTCAAATTCAAATTCTCCTCTCCCTTCTTTTTCTCTGTAAGGGAAATTGTTAACCAGGGAAGACATTTATGTTCCCAGAACATTGTTTGCTTTTCCTAGTTTCAGAAATGCTACTGTACTTAGCAAATGGTGTGCTGGTCTCCAGCACAGAGGATAAACAGACATCCTACTCCTGGTTTGCCAACATGTAGAACAAAATGTGTTACTGGAGGAAAATTAAGGCTGCTCTGAACTTGCGGGACAATCAGAAGAGTTCATTCACCTTTGTTCCTACCTGACGCAAAAACAAAATGCCTGTTTGGAAAGAATAAGTTAAATAAACTTGCTGGAAACATAAAACCATTTGTTTCAATGAGTGAGAGATAAGATGCAGAAATCCATTTCTCACCTGTAAACCCTACTGTTTTTATGTGCACTGAAAAAGTACTTCTATCAGCGTGATGCCAGCCCATCATTTCTTAGATAATGATCAACATTTTCTCAGTTATGCTCTCCTTTTTAGGTCCCAATTCAGCAAAGCATTCAGGTACATCTTTATCTTTAGGTCCTCTAGCAGCCTTCAGTAAAAGCATACAGTTTGAAAGTAAAGTGCTCTGCTAAATTGGGTCTTTCACAGAACTAAAGAGAAAGCTCACACAAGAGCAAAGCAGCTTTGCTTTCCTTCCAGTCACACTTGGTTTATTCACTTGCTCTCGCTGTGTACAGCTGTGGATTGCTGGCAGTGTGCTTGGATGGAATTTGCAGGATTCACAGCTTCAAAAATGAGATGTGCCAGCCTTTAGAACAAGCTTGTGTAAACACAGGCAACCAAAGCCTCCATGTAAACAAAGGGAGGTAATACATATATTCACACCTGAGCAAACAGACACACTCGTACATGGAGCAGCAATGCTCCAGCAGGTTCCACAGCATTCACTGTATCAGCTCTCACAGACACAGCTCTCATTTCTGCTATTGCTTTTCTTTTGGCTTCGTGATCAGAGAAGCACTGCGGCCAAGCCTGCTAGTTTTGCAGCACACTGTAAAATGTATGAGGAGGTCTCAAAAGCTCTGACAGGGTCTCATCTATACTGAGCTAACTTTATAGTTGCGCTCAGGGAGTGCAGTATCCTACATTGAATTCCTACCTTATTTTTTGTTGTCCACGTACTTTTTGTGGTTTCTGTAATTTTTGCCTGTGGGTGTGGATTTGCCAGCTGTTTTGCTGAGATCTTGGAGGGAAGGAGATGTTGCTTGATTTTTGAGGAGACAATGAAATTTTAAAATATACCCTGTAATTTGAAAGACATGGTTTAGAGACTAAACCACTAAGTGACGTGTAATCATAGAGACCAGAAAAAGAAAAAACTTAGCATCACAAAGACTGAACAGTTCTGAAGTCAGGCACAATAAAGCTCCCAGGTATCTCAAGACTTCAGAGGAAGCAGGTTACTTTATTGCATTCTTTGCTGTCTCAGTGCCTTCCCTGCCCCTGCCACAACCCTCACCAAGAAGCATCACTACCTTCGTTGCTGGTGTCAGATAAGCTAGATTGTACTTCCTGCCCCGTTACAGAGTGCCATGTGCAAATCACTCCAGAGGTGACTTAGTAATTTGTGGGCTACCCAGGGCCACCTTCAGTATTGGTCCTGAACACGCAGTCAGAACATGTGGAGCCTTTCGTGTCTGAGCACACTTGGCCAGCTAGTGTGGCAGGCTTCTGGATTGCCCAGGCTCACTGTCATCTCCTTAGAGCTGGACAGGCTGACCTCTTGTATAGCCACAAGTCCCATTTACTGCAGTGAGAGGTAGAAACATTCAGCCATAATCATGGTTGTCTCAGACTTGACATACTCTTCTGTATGAGATTTGCAAAGATTTAATGTTACTTCGAGAGACTCGCAGAAGTCCCCAAGGGAGTTCATCCACAGGAGTTAGATTCCTTCACGGGATGCATTGAAGTCAGATGGGTGCCTAATTCCCATTAAGTTAAGTTGCACAAGTATTTTTATAAGTCCCTCTCGGCACTATTCCCTCCTGGCTTCTCTTCCCTCTTCTCCTTCTCCCTTCAATCTTTTAAATAAAGATAGCACTTAGCATAAAGATGTGTTGCAAGGCTCTTCTCAGTGCCTATAAAGTGCTTTTAAACTCTGGCAGAAGTGCCTAAGTGTACAGTGTTCAGTAAAACAGGAAACAGTGGGGATTTTTCTGGAGTTGATGTGCAAGCTCTGTTCTGTCAGATACATTCATCTCAAATTTCCCAGGTGCCAACGTCGGAAGGCTAAAAGATGGTGCTGATTCCCCAGGGCTCTCCCTGCCTTTTGGCACTGCAATTAAATCCCCTAAGTCTGATTCCCATTTCATCCATTTCTGCATGACTGAAGCAGGAGATGTGGTTTTAGCAACAACATAACAGGAGATATTTTAGCTAAAGCTACGTAGCTAAGTCTTAGTTATATTTTGTTATCTTCAAAGACAGATAATATACAACCACCTGCATTACCAACAAAAAACACAGGAAGAAAGTAGGGAAGGGTGGAAGCAGACAACTGACAAACCAGTAATTTGTTAACAGGGAGATAGAATGCAACAACAGATTTATTTATCAGACCATTCTGTTAACCTCTAATGCAGTATTTCATCATTTATAATTAAGCCTTCCATTTTGTTATTAGACCTTAATAGCTAAATTGCCATCTTGCAGACTAGGCCAGGAAATACAAGCAAGCACAGGAGTTCAGTTACAATTCAGACCCTTCATCAGTTCTCCTCAGAAGCTGCATTAGCCCCCATTTTTTGATGTTGCTGAAGTCTTGTTCCTATATCCTCTTCTGGCTATGCTGTGCTAGTGAAGGAGACCTCCTCACTCCTCCACCTGCAGGCCACCTTCCCAGAACTGTTCACATGGACTCCTTTGAGGGAGCCCTCCCCACCTCCTTTGTGTCAACTCTATAGTTTTGCTTTGAGATCTGCAAGCTACAATGAGTTTATTTCAACTGAGATTGGTTAAGGCATTGTGCAGCTCAACAACCTCCTTTCCTGGCAGGGTGTACAGATGAGCATTTGGTGACAAAAATTAAGCCAACACAGCTGCTGCTGAGAGAGAACATGTGGACAAGACTTTGCTCCTCCATCTGAGCCTATTCAGTTGTGTAAGGTAGAGCTGCAGCACTCTTTATGCTCCCTCCATTTAGGCAGGAGCAGGGAAAAGGAAAATAAACAGGAGACAGAACTTGAGCCAAAACTTTCCCTTTGCTACCATGCCAAAGAAGGGCTGGAGAAGGGTCTCAGATGTGGTGGTTGTGCAATCAGATGGGCAGCCTGGGTGCTATAAATATTAGAGTGTGGTACTCAGCTTTAGCACAACCCGGTTGGAAAGGATTTCCTCCGAGAGCCCCACCAGATCACAGTGGCTGGAGGTGGGAAATGGACTTGCATGCCATTCCAATTTGGTAGACACAGTTTGATGTCCCAGCTGAGGCTCCTGAGGGGAAATAGGAAAATGAGGGTCTAGCTTGTGAATCATGCCAAGTGTTAGCTGCCTGCCACATTGCCTGCCTGCATCAGATTTGCATAATTTTGCCCTTTCTCAATAGCAGAAGTGCACGCACCTGGAGGGCTTTGATGACAGAAGTACGAGTGCCTGGGGAATTCTGGCACCACCAGGGTCAGCTGGCAGCTGAGAAGAGGTTCAAAGGCTCTAAATACTGAGCCTCAGGGTCCAAATTCTCTGTCCAGGAACACTGATCATATTGGCTGTTTCATTTCAATGATTGGACAAGCATTACCTCTGTAATAGGAAAGTTGCTTTTGCACTTTTAGGAACCCACTTTTTTCCTTGAATGGCACTAATCCATTAAAAATCCCACATAGTAGCCACTCCATTCCTTTATCCCATTCTTCCTGATATGCTCATCCTTTTAAAAGTGGACAAATTATTAAAGCTTGTTCTTAAAACTCTGCCAAGTACATAAGTGGCAACTGTTATCAGCCAAGTTTGGGAGGAAAAAAGGCATCAAATTACCTAATGCCAGGGCAGATACTGTGTAAAATTGGTGTGTTTCAACCAATCATTCTGTCCAACAAACTAGGTCACTTCATGACCGTCTTCCATGGGATTGTGACAGGTTTCATGAGGTAGAGAAGGAAGAAAGTACAATTTGCTAATTGGAAACAGATCCTATCCTAGTCCTCTCGAAGTCCATGTAAGAAATCATATGAATTTGAGTAGGCATAAGAAAAAGGCAAAATACAATGAGCAAAAAAATTATTTTCTGACCAGTAAGAGGTTTTTATTAGTATATTACTGAGTAGTAAAAAACAAACACGAAAGGTAGAGAACTGCACTTGACATGAATGTCTTTTTAAAAATAAACAGACACGTTTGATTATTTGTAATCGAGTATAATCCACTGTGTAATATTAAATATTTTAAGAGAATTTTTCTTCCATTTGTTCTCAGCATGGTTGGCCTGAAGCCAAAATCTTGTTATTTTTAAAGGCAACACTCCACTAAGGGTTTTGAATTTCTTTCATGTTGGCTCTTTTTATGGCATTTTGAAATTGATTGTGCATAGCAAATTCATAAGAGGGGAAAAAAAAATGAAATCCACAAACTATGGCAGCATATTTCTCTCACGTAGGTAAACTCCTGGTCTTGTTTCCCAGGTTTCTGCAGCAGGAGAGACTCTACAAAATAGTTGCTAGGAGAAATAAACCTGTAAGTACGGAAGAATGGTAAAAATTGCTTCCACAAAGCCAAAATATAACCAGTTCCTCCCTGTGCTACCAGAGAAGGAGAAGCAGGTGGGTTTCTTAGAACCCTTCAGAGCTGAGAGTGCCAGTGGTGAAAGAACTTTCCTGAGCCTCAGCCAGATATACAGGTCTGGGGAGAATACAGCTTGGCTATGGACTGAAACCAGGGCCTAGTTCATTTTATACAGTTTTGAATGCACTGTTTAATGGCATTTTGGAGCCAAAAGATCAAGCAAATCAGTCTCTGCGAGAAACTGGATTCTGCAGTAGAAGGTAACAGAGCAATTTTTCTGTGATAGTGTTTCACTCTCTGGCAGAAAATGTGCTTTTGTTCTGTCCTGGATGTACAGCTAGCAGATCGAGTTTGCTACAACTGCTGTGTTGCTCCTGGTCACAACAGATATTTTGCACCCCTACCACATCCTCCTTCCCATGACAGCTTCTTCCATCTGCCATTCTCAATCTCAGCGTGATTCAGGTCTTGAATTTCAACATCCAGAATTAACCATGCCATATTTGAAAGTCTGGGGCACAGCCCCAATATGTATTAGTTTGGCTTTCCACTCAAGAGGCGTTTTGTATCAAACAATGAAAACACATTGTACATTCAGATTAGTTTTGATTGCATTTGAGCCCAGCTAGCAAGCTAGGACACAAGTTATATTTCCAAATATTGTTTGGCAAACGCCAGACTAGAAACATGCTTTCCGAAAAGAAAATGGAATTTCTCCAACATTAACCCATCTCCAAGAGCTGGGACTTTAATTAAAATAACAATTACTGCAAGACTTGTAATGAAATTGCTAGTCTGATCATCTCGCATTCCTGCCCTACTCAGGCTTCTAAGGTGACATCCCTTTCTTCCTAAAACTTTCTGCAATGTAAAAAACGACCTGCATGAGCAGTCCAATTCTCTTGTAAGATATTTGTATAGGCCTATAACCTCTTTCGGGGATTTCTTCTTAATTTGTATTCATTCGCAACCAGCAGAGAGAATGAAAAGTGTGGCAGGGAGAAACTCATTCCAGCAGTTCTGCAGCACCCTGCAGCTTAGCAAAGGTAATTTGTGTAGTTACAGCTCTGCTTTTATTGAACACATCTGCAGCAGTCATTGGATTGGGATGTTTCCTTTATGCCTCCTTGAGAGCTAGTACATGTCCTGGGTGGATGGCTGAATTTGAGAAACGTTCATATAGCCTGTGACCAGCTATGAGAATACAAAAGTCAGATTACTTTGATCCTATTAAACTGCTGAGATACTATAACACACACACATACAGAGATACAAAAAAAAGAGAAACAATAGAAAGGGCTCATGGGTAAACAGCTATTTATTTGTTATGATCTCACCCTAAAGATTTTCACGTTAAGGCTTAATGTGATTTGGAACAGAAGTGAGCTGGGGCGTGGGGTTGGAGATCAAGCCTATAAATAAGAGTAAGTACAAAAAAACAGTTTAAAATTTTGTTCAGATCTCTTTTTCTTCAGATCTTGTCTAAAATAGAATTTATGGATTTTTCCCTTCTACTATTAGGATGAAAATAAAGTAGGATAAAGCAGCCTTAAAGTGCAATTAGAAGCAATTCAGAATAAAAAGCTAATCATGACTAAACAAGTGCAGCTGCAGGCAAAAGGCAGAAGAAGACTGACCCACAGCCACAAGGTTGATTTCATCCAGCCAAGCGGATTAGGAATAGGGTTAGATACCTGGAGTCTTTGTGGGGCACTGTCCCCTCAGAGTGGGGGAAGGAGATGCAGTGGAAGCGCACACTCCCTTTTAAACCCAGAAGGAAATTCTCTTTGACCAAACCAAAGTTGTCTGCCATTCCTTTCCTGTCCCTCCCAGGCTCTGAAATGTTCACAAGCAAAATAGTGACCCGTTCTACTTCTGATTTTCTTCCGGCAGTTTTACATTTTAATATAATTCATGCTACACCTGGCACTACAAGTATGATGTTCACATATATCCGGGGAAAGAAAAAGACATTTAAAAAGTGTAGATTCCACACTACACTACATAGAAGTCTGTCAAAATTTTGCACAATAGACCAGCTGACAATTAATCTTCCTTTCACCCCCAGCCACAAGCTGTGCTTACATCCCTCCACGTCAGAAAAAGCACATTCATCCATTATCTGTCTCTTTCCCATTTCACTCACCAAACAGCTGTAATAAAAAATCCCACCTTATAAATTACTTCAGAACACAAAGGGAAATCTCTCCATTTTGTAACAGCTTGGCTAATTTAAAATGGAATGAGGATTCTTTTTCCCTCATGTTTTATGCTAGCATATACTTTCTAGGACATCATATCTTGTTATCAATTTACTGCAACTATTCATCCAGATTACTACAGGGTCCTCCAGCAAATGCAGAAACAAATTGACATTAAGAAGCCACACATTTTCTGTAGGGAGTCACCTTCTGCAAACCTTGCCTGCCCATAAGTATGCATAAAAATGCTGCTTCTGGGGAAAAAAAGATTGAATTCTTATCTTGGGGGAATGGAGGAGGGAAGTTGTACTATTAATAAATCCAAATGTTAGGCTTAAAAAATTATGCAGAGTTTAAGAAGGAACAATATATTGTACTCTCCCATTTGAGAAGGAATGGTAAGGCAGGCCAGACATTGCCATTTTTCCTTGAAGACAACTCATTTTCTTTCATATGCTTATTCAGGACTCAAGACTTGAGTGCTTTTTAAGTGGGAGTCCCCAAAGGAACTGCATCCTGGCCCTTTCCCCACCATGTCAGTTCAATGGGTCTGAAACTCCGCTGAAGTGAAAGGCTCTCTTTCCCTGTTTAGCTTTCAAGAGCAGTGAGGCATGTTGTTTTTTTCTTTTTTTTATGACTGAGGAAACCAACTTGTCTGTCACACCTTTTGCTGCAATTGGATATCAATAGGGACCTAACCATCACTTACAGATTCCCTGTATTTACCAGAGGGTCTGTTTGGGGAACTGATAAAGGAACTTTGGAAGCCCCAGACACCACCAGGAAGGATACATTCCCTCAGACTTCATTGCACAGGAATTGAATTTCAGCAGCTCTGAAAACATACTTTATCAGCCATGGGTGCATGTCCAAAGAAGGTCTTGAATTTGGAGAGGTGGAGGCTAGACTGCCAAACCCAGGCTGGTGTGGTGACTACAGAGCTCCTCAGGACTGCCTAGGCTTTGTCAGGCGCCACCTCAGAGCATGGCAGAAAGCAAGGCTGCCTACAGTCACCCTCATCCACGTTTCCCTCAGGCGTCCATACAGCTGCACCTCTGAGATGTGGCTCTGAATTTCAGTCAGCCTTGACTAATGAATTGACGCTCTCTGTTTTGGCATGGAGCTTGTCCCTGCAGTGCAAAACTGCTGAGAATAGGGGCTGCTCCAAGAGCAAAAATTATCTCGTGACCAAGAGAGCAATCACAGCCCTGGTGACACACACAGTGCCCTTCCTCCAATGCTGCTCCGAGAGGACGGTGCAGGGGAAGGACGCCCACTCAAATCGCTTGCTGGGCTGGAGCCCAACCCCTGCATTGATGGTCGGCGTGTCAGAGTGCTGCTGGCATGAGATTAATATAAATGCATGAAAAGGTACATCAGAGGGGTGGGCCCTGAGTCTTCCTTGTCTGGCTGCATCCCAGGATCACAGCTGGATAACCAGCTGTGTCCCACCTCTGAAGCGCTGCCAAGCTTGAAGCCTCTTTGCTGCCACTCCTCTTTCTCCTTGCTGTTACTTTCCCTTTTCCCAAACTTCTGCTGCATAAAAATTGCCCATCTGACAGAGTATTACAGTAAAAATCTCATTATGGGCACAGGAGGACACACCTTTTATGCAGAGCTGACAATTAGAGTTTATTGTTAGTCTAATTATTATTTCAACAGTAAAATCAAAATTAATCAAACAGTTATCCCAAGTCCTGCTACAATGAGGCTAATATTTACAGTTCGTATTATCTAGTTATTGCTAATTCCCATTAACAGTACAACAACCCAATTTGTTACTCATCAACTTCCTGGTATTTACCTCCTTTGTTATATCACACTCACCTTTCTTGTGAGTAGAAACAGCAAATAATTAGCACCTTAAAATCTTCACTGGGAGGAATATCTTTAGTCATGCGGCTGCTTAAGTTCTTTACGCAGTCTGTTGATACCATTTTTTAAATTGCTGTCCAACTTTAGTTACCAATTACCCATTTGAGAGGTGTTGGAACAACATGCATGCTGTAATTTCTTTAGGGTAAAACCATGAAATTTTACAGAGTGAAGATAACACCAAAAATAAGTTGGATATTAGTCATCTGTTGGGCAATTGCTGATTCAGCCAAAACAAGCTAATGTAAGCTCAGGACCAGGCAAAGACTGAAGTGGCCTGTGTTAAGGTAAAACAAAATCTGCAGTTTTTCAGTAGCAATGGTAACATCTTATTTCCTGAGGTGCAGGGCTATAAAAGCTGTGTTCACACTGGTACTGCTGATGCAGTCTTGTACATGCCAATTACATCAATGCTTGTGTCAGTAAAACTCTTCTTGCCTGTTCTTTTTCCAGCTACAGCCAAATAAACTTCAGTCAAAGTGTTCCATGTTATTCCCCCAAACACCTGAGGTTTTCATTCAAGCTGTTCACATCTGATAGAGTCACGCTTCCATTTTGAGGAACAGGGACTTGTAGTTTTAAACCTCCATCCTATTCTGGATACTAACATCAAGGAATCACTTGAGCTATTCAGCACTGAAATGAAAGTTCATTTCCTACTGACAATAGTAGGATTACAATAGCCATTATTAGTTTAGGTAGTAGTGTATAAGTGTGTGTATATATATATATATATATATATTTATACACATATTTAAATACATGCACATGTAAACTCAACACTTGGAATATGGTACTAAGAGACAATAGATCACATTCCTGACAAACTTCAGGCATAGATAAACAGAAAGGAATATTGGGTAACCTGTACTGCTTTAAAAGTGCTCCTACTTGGAAAACAGTCATATTACAACCTACAAGCTAAAACAGCTTGCGGTAAATCAGAAGAAAGTGGTATTGGTTAGTGATTAGGAGAAGAGGCACATAATACTGGGGAAGAATTCCCCTCACATTACCTGTGTGTACCCAACACCTGTGTGGTGGTTAAATTGGAAGGCTTTTAAATAGGAGAAAGAATCTAAATTCTGTTTTAAAACAGAAAAATAATGAATTTTTTATGTAACTGAAGAAACAACATTTTGTCACAAGACAATTCAATAGATAATGTGTAGATAGAGCTAATAAACTGTTGGTGCAACCTCAATTTGTTTTTAAACTTGTCTTCAATCCAGCATGCAAGAAACATCATAAAACTGTAAATGTCTTACAGCTTCTTTAAGAAGAAATCATTAAAAGCGAAGTTGTCAAGACTTATATAGAAAAATATTAAATCTTAGAGTAATGAAAAAGAAACATGTATGTATATATCTACCCATGTTCAATTTATAATAATTTCTCAGATTTTTTCGTGTCCATATTGTCTTCTGTTTCTGCATTAAGTCTAAAATGTCAGGGTATAAGAGGCTTAAATGCCATTGACTTGATTGCAATAAGAGTTAGGTTTTCAAATGTCTTTGAAGTTCTGTTCTTTGCATTGACTTTCTATGTTCAGAAATTGATCTTTACAATTCTCACAGAACTACACTGAGAAAAAATACAGTGAAGATTATTAAGTGATCAAATTCCTTGGTAATAGAGGCTATGTGGGTACCTTAGGTGAATAAACACTCATGGTTTGCAGGACAATTTGACAATTTTTGGCTTACATCAGTTTGCCCATAACTAGAGGTGAGAAGGAAACAGGAAAGCAGAAATTGGGAGGACCTTGGGATCAAAGCTAAGTGACCTTGACAGGAAGAAGGCTTTTATCAGTCCAGAAGGAAGCAGCCCAAGCTGATGACAGCCAAAAATGCACTAGAAGTGCATGTAATATTTAAGATACCGAAGTGGAACATGTTACGAGTGCAAATAAGTCCAGTGTTTGAGATTTAATTAATTGCATTCTTTATTGCAAAAGCATGGATTGATTTCCCTGGATAAGTCAACAAATATTTGGTCACTTAAAATCGTATTTAAGTTAAGGTCATTTAAGCTCCTGTCATAAAAAACAGGCTAACAGTAATTTTGCCAGTAAGAGTAACAAAAATTGAAAGAAGCTATAGTAGAACTAAGAAACATTTTTTAAAAATTAAGAGTGACTTGCTGGCTCTACTGGCACAAAATTCTTAACAGTTGCAACAAGACTGAGACTGATTGTTCCTGTTCACTTCTTTCTGTAAAAGTGTCAGAGAAGTTTATGTTTGTCTCAAGAAAATACTTAAGACACATGGAATCTTTCCATTAATGGAAGAATAGATGATTTACCCCTCTCTGATGTGAAGGGAAACATCAGAGATTATACTGGCACCTCAGGTGGTCGCATTTCTTTTCTTACTGGAAATAATTTTCTTGAGCATTAAGTGCTCAGGGGAATGCTTGATGAAAAGGATTTTCTGAAACAAAAGTAAGTCTCTCTTGTCCAGATTATTATCTCCTCGGGTTTTTTTTTAGACAGGGACATCTGTTTATAGGCAAAAAAGCTAAAATTATACAGAAATTATTCCTTTTAATTCTGCTTCTCCCAGACTGTTCCAGTGTTTTTGATCTTGGCTATCAATCCTGGCCACTCCATGGAATTAATTCAGAATCAAAACAAAAAACTCCGGTGAGCAAAGGCCAAATATGCTGTCTTCATTGGCTTGCACAGAGCAATGTTCTACTGAATCCTGGGCTGAGAACAACCACTTGAATCATATGTTCTGTATTTTTAGGATTAGCTCCTTCAGTTGTCTAAAACACAAAAGCAGAGCTGTCCCAGAAGCTTCTAATCCCCAATTTGCTGCCTATGATGATCACATAGTTATTTAGCATTAACAATATGGTTAAGAGTTGCAAGATGGCTCCAGTTCCCTTACGTGGAAAACAATAGAAAAGAGTCTGTCTGGAACTGATTTTTAAAATAAAGCACCATATTCAAGTCTCCATTACACAAGGGGAAGATTTCAGTAATTCCATTATAGACTCCACTTGCAAAAAAACCCAAACTCTCTATATCCCAAAGAGATTCCACATATAATTGCAAAGAATTTAGTCATACCAGAAAACACCAGTTGTTCCAAGTCAGATTGCAGTCTTTCCTGACTTTTGTTGATGTTCTTTTCTTCCCCATTCCTAAGAAGAAACATTTTACAAGGATTTGATCACATACATTTTATTGGTTTCAATGCCCAGAGAAAGCTCCTCAACAGAGGAGTATGCTTTAACAATACAAGCAAAGGAGTTACCCACCTGTATAGTATTTGATTTTCACAATGTATGTATATAGAGTGGTATGAACCAAGAGAAAAAAACCAAAATTGTGCCATTCAAACTTCCTCAGTATTTCTAATTAACCAACTCATTAAGATTTTTCAAAGAAATATTGATGCAAGTGGCATTATTAAATACTTCAGAAGCTATTCAGTCACAAGTAACATTATTCTTTTATACATTTTCATATTCTGAGAAACATAAAATTACTAGCAAAAATATATTAAAAGGCCCTTCTCAAAGAAGAAATCCACCTCTCAGGTTAGTGATTTGAAAAGCAAGTAGTATGCATGTTTCCTATTCAAGAAACTTCAAGAGTTTCAGAAACATCACTCACTGTTCACAAAACCTCAGTTAAATAATGAGTCATCATGGCTGGAAATATGCACTGAAGTGGTAAAGTTTGTGGCCTCACCTGAAGTCACAGGTTGAGTGTAGCTGCTTCTGCCATGCACTTGAACAATGAATAAATATCATCCTTCTGGAAATAGAATGTGCTACTTGTCAAATTGCTAGAACGTCCCTGCCAGCATAGTATGTATTTATTCACCCTGAATGAACCACAAGCATGCCTTATTCCCATTTTAATACTCATTATTCATGATAACTCTGAAGTCACTCTGAAATGGTCAGTTCCTCTCACTGCTGCAGCTGCTTCCTCATGCCAGTCCTGCTGGGCTATCCTGGCTGCCTCCACCCTCTGCCATCCAGTCTAGCCCTGCTTGAGGAGATCTCCTAGATCCTTAACAAGATCACAAGTAGGATCAAAAGATCTAAGAAGGGAGATCAGCCCATCTTCATTAACTCTCCTCTCTTTTGCTACAGCTTCTTAAGCTGTGTGATTAATAAGGGTAACATTAGGAAGCTTTTATAGATTCTATAGTGTTTTAGTGTAGCCAGTTACTATCATGATCAAAGAAATAACAGACCCTTTCATCAAAAAAGAGCCATGACCTCCTAATCTAAAGTTCTTTTAATAGCACATTCATAATGAAATCAGTCTTAATGGGCATCTCTGCATTTTCTAGTTGACTTCTCCCATTGGAGCATATTTGCACAAATGGAGTTTGCTTGCCCACAATGAGCTGAGCATTGCAGGCATTTCTGATTTGGTAGCACTCTGCGCCCATTTCACATCGGTAAATGGCCATGAGAGTCTGTGAGAGATAAGAAAGCTCCTGACAATCAAATGCAAAGTCAAAGTTTAGCTATTTCTATCATGCCCAGGTTCCAGTACCTTATGTCCCACCTCGTTTGTTTTCGCCTAACTGCAGAGTGGGAAATTAGCATATGTTTCTGTCAAGAAGTCAGGAAAAATGAACTGAGCACTGAGCCTCTAGCAGAGAGGAAGATTCAAGCAGCAGCTGGTGAATAGAAAACTGCTTAAGAAAGACAACTGCTTTGCTCTGCAGATGAAATGGGGCTCACTGGGAGCAGGGGTAGCAAGGAGAGTCCCTGTAAGCAGGGAACTGTGAAATGTACGCAGAAAAGATTAGGGTCACTAAAAGAAAAAAAAATATTTACAGCAGCCATACTATTTGGCATTGTGGCTGTCCTAGAAATATGAAGTTACAGACAGCTGTAAATAAAAATATAAAAGAATAATCTCCTTTGTACATAGGAAAAGTGCTTAAGTTCTAAAATTCCTAAATTAGAATTGTGGGAGCTCTGCTTACCTGTTTGCCCTCACTTGCTAAAATGGTTCTGTTGTTAGAGTATCTGGGTTTCTTCTGAAAGGAATAAATCAGGACTTTAGCAATTAATATCATATTTCACAACAATAGACACTCTGCCCAAAACACCCCTGTCAAAGAATTTTCTTTTACTTGTGTCTGTTATTGAACTGCCTAATTGCTACTGTCAGAAATAGTCTTTGATGAGAAGATATGCCTGTGCCTATTGAAAAAGATGCCTTACCTCCTCCTTTCTTTTATTCCTGGCTATGCATGTGGCAATATAGCCTGTGCTTTCATTATCACACTACAATACTTCAGGGAGAGCTGCAATGCCACTAAAGCATCTGCAAGCCCAGATTTTTCTCCTGTGTTTGGAGAGTATCGCTGACACTTTGGCTTTGAGTAATTGCTGATCAGCACAGAAAGGATCTGTTGCCTGTGGTACTGTCTTATTTATGGGAGTTTGTGTCTAATTTTCCTCAGATGGCATGAAGGTAGGTACCTAATAAATGGTAGGCTGAGTGTGCGTGGAATAAAGCAAAACAGGGTATCTCCCCTAGAGCGAGAGAAACAGTTTTAAGGGAGAAGCTGACCATTTTTTCTTCAATCTGTCCAAAGATTTTTAATCGTTTCTTTACCAGATATTTTTGAGTTGTGGTATCCTATACCTTTCTCAGACTGGAGTCTTGTGTAAAATACCTCTATTTTTTTCTTTTTTTTTAATAATGAAGAGCCTAAAATGTCACTGATCACTTCTAAGAGCATGTCTACGAGACTTCCAAATTCCAGTGTCTAAACAGAAATACAACAGATATTCAGGCCATGTAGCTTTTCCAGTGGGATACAAAGAACTTTAAATTAGGCATTTGATGGTCACCTAAGAGTCTTTTTATTATCTGGATAGGAAGGCCAGGCTCCTTTCCAGACATCAAATTTTGGTGCATAGTATAGACTGAATTTCTTTTTGATGACATGCCTGTTTTGAAGAAGCTGCTAGTTCTCTACCTAAATAAAAAAATTAAAAGGGCTAGGGAAAACCACAACTTTATAATTTGTTAGTAGCTTACTGAATGTCTGAGAAAAACAGTAACTTGCACAACGAGATGACAACACTGCAGACTTATACCAAGAACTGCAACAAGAAATAAGATTTTCCTATGGCATTTTCCTGGCTTCAGGGTTACTTTGAGTACTGCTGGAAACTCTGGCTGCAGTTCCATGCACATCTGCTGCTCTCTGCCATTAAGGTACTCATCAGGAATAAAAAATATGCGTATCAAATATGCATAGCAGTAGGAGCACTACTGATTTGTTCTTCTACTAAACGTAGTTGATTGCTTGGCTGTTTCAGTCTTCCATCAAGGAACAGCTTAATGTAATTTACAGTATTAGTCTGTACTATCTGCTAGTCACATACCTGTCCCTGGTTTAGATTAGAACACAGCATTAGCAGGGTGCTTCCTGCTGCAGGGGGACATTGAAATGCTGTGGAGGCCTGTCCCCACATCACCTGCAAAGGCAGAAGAAGCTGGGAGTCTTTTGCAAGACCAGCTCCTGCTCCGTGTTAGTGCCCCGCAGCGGTCGCTCACAAAGAGGACAGGATCAACTGGGGCTGTGTCTGTCCTTCCTCTCCCACCTTACAGAGGTGACCAGCCTGTGATACCTCCATAATGTTGCTGCTCTTGCTTTTACACCCAGGGAATGTCTTTTCCAGGTGCTCCAGCTAGAGTGTCCATACAACCTCCAGCTCACACCAACATGAGCAAAGCTGCTCATGCTGCTTAAAGCACAGGTAGGATGACCTGGACTTCCATCAGAAAGGAAGAATAATATCCTGGTGTTTGCAATATCGCTGTATGCCTCAAGAATCTACATCCAAATTCCAGCCCTTCCACAGATATTCTTGAATGACCACAGAAATGTCACTTAACGCAGCCGTACAATGGGAACAAGATTTCCTTTTCTGTGCCGTTCTTCTGTCTTGCATGTTGAGACTGTTTTTGCACAGTGGATAAAAGATACACTCCCAGTGTGGCTAACTACAGAGACTGAAAGTGGGCATCTCTGGAACAAGATGACACTAAGGATCTTTCCAAATGCCAGGTGAAACAAAATCAAAATCTCTGAGAACAGAAAAAAGCCATCATCAGTTCACACAGCTATTGAATAAATTCACACTGTCATCTTTTGCCATGGCCATTCATGAGCTTAAGAAGGAGATGCACTCCTTACTTTCCTTCTTTTGTCAGTGTGTGCTTTTGTGAGGTCTGGTGCTCTCACTAGGTCCACTAGGATTAAATCAGTTGTATTGTACAAAACCAACACGTTAATAGTTAGTTCCCAGTGCAGGATGGAGGTAGTAGTTATCTTAGTATTTCTACTGCATTTAGTTATTTTTATAGTGCTGCACCTTTTTTCCTGCTGAGAGAACTGAATAAAAAAATGACTTTGAAAGACATTATAATCAACGGCTGCTGGCTGCAATTACATTGTGTACTTGATGTCTTCATAAAGTACCTCTCGTTTAAACCTACAGATCTTTCAGTTTGAATTCTCTCTTGGCTCTGTTCTGTTTTGTTATTTCAGTGCTGTATTTACAGGAATGATCGCTAGAGTATATGGGTTTATATAACAAAGATATAAAAAAAAGTTATCAGAAGATTAAAATTTTATCAGCTATCTTTACACTGGAAAAGTGGCATTTTGTTCCATTTATGACTGATATTTACAAAGGCAAGCCTTGTGGACAATAAAGAAAAAAAGCATTTGGGTTTCAGTGCTGTAAAAGCTTATTCACACTTGAGAAAATTATTAGATGAAGACTTTCAGATTTAAATGGTCATAAGAGAGACATAATTGTAAAGTAAGCTCAAACTTAACAGCGGCGTTTAAAGTCCAAGTCAATTATGGACAAGTCTGCAGTGTTACAGCTTCTGAGCACATGAATCTTAGCTATTACTGAAAATATCCAGCAAGAAATTCTTTGCTGTATATGAAAATGTATTAATATGATTTATTAAAATATATGAATATGATACTGAAAATAAGTGAATATGATAAATTTGGAAGCTTCCATTTTTTGAATTTAGCTGGAATACTTTTTTTCTCTGAGCAGTTAATGTCACTTTAACCTTTCCCCCTCCATGGTAAAAAAGTAATTTTTTTTCTGATTTTCCTTAGAGACTTAATAATTTCCTTGCAGTCTGCCTCCAGGCTAGCAGAATCACATTCTTCACATTAGATAGGATGGCCCCAAGGACACCCTAGGGTCCTGGCTTCTCTGACTAATTCAAATTCTCCTAGGGACTTGGACATTTCTCCTTTGGCTTTGCAATAAGGTAAAATCCAAGCAACAGATCACCAGATCCTTACCTAGAATGCCTCATTCCATACCCCAGACTCTCACATCTGACACAGTAAATGCAGAAGTCACTACTTAGCCATTTTTCTCCTCTTCCATTAATGGCTTTCCTCACCTTTGGTTCCTCAGGCTTTGACAATGAGTTGTTGATGTCTTCCCCTGTTGCAGACCTGACAGATTTAACACTTGCATGTGATGTTTGAGGCAGGGGAGAGTTCTTGCAGCAAGACTACATGAGTACACAGAGTTCCTCTCACTGCAGGGTATTTCTGGGGGACTAGGAAATTACTCTCCTGTGTAGGGAAGCTGTGAAGCCAGAGTCTGCAGTCCAGGTACTGTCACTGCCAGTTGGGTCTGTAGAATTGTTTGGGATTTAAGCAGGTTCAGTTAGTCTGACAGACTTAATTGGTGCTGATTGGGTAAGCATCTAGAAGATGGTGTCAGAATATTTTTAATGTGTTCTCACGTCATCTACAAAATTAAATATAAATTAGAGTTTTCAGGGTAGAACCCTTCTTTTCTTCCAAAGATACCGCTGGCAAACCCTTCATATGATGATGAAGCCAGGGAGTAGTTTGTATCTTTCTAGCAACAACTCTAAATTAGACCTGATTTGGGGGCAGTAAAGGTACATATACTTGAGCATTCATAATGTAATCTGCTAGATAGAGAGAGTAGGGTCTATTCTCTGTCTTTGTGCATCTTCCTCTAAGAACTTAAGCAAACTCCATAAGGATAGAGGCAATTTGTTGTGTCACAGAATTAAATAAATAAATAAAAATAAATATATATGCCTCAAGCCCTAAAACATTTCCCGCGTTCAATTTCCTATATGCAATGCCAAAGTGAATATTAACTTTCACCCGCTCCTTTAATTTCTGTGAGAGAATAGCAGGACATTATCAGTTCTTCAAAACACAGTAGGTGTTCATTCCAGTGTACTAATGGGCCTTAATCCAAACCTGCAGAGCTTTCTATGCAGCACTCAAACAATGAAACACTACCTCAATGACCAGGGAATAAAGGATCTATTAAACTGCCACTTCTGTTTGAATAAAGGTTGTATCAAAAACTTTAGGGACACTGATGGTTGCTAGCCTATTTAGAAGCTATTTATAATCTAATTATCAGCAGCCCAAAATATCCAGGATGTATAAATTCATACAGAAGCATAATTGAATGCATGGCTTCAGAAAAGAAATTATCCTAAAGTCCAGACTCTAGTATGCTTTATAAAGAATATTCCTTTGAGAATCTGCTGATGGAGTGACTACTACGGTGTTGAACAGAAAGGAATGAGGAAAAGCTGTTTTCCCTCTCCTTGCTGATGCCTCTCATGGGAAGGCTCTTTGCTAGTCTGGTTTATTTAACAACCAGCTGGGAAGACCATTGCAACCCACAGAGCTGAGCAGGAGCAGAGGTGGAACCTCTTTGGGGCTCCTCATGTCAGGAATCTGTACCTGATGCCTGTCACAATGCCAGAAAGGCATCTCCAGGGCAGGGCTCCCTGATTCATAGGAGTAACTCCAATGGATGCATTTCCTTTTTGATTAATAGTTGAAATACTTGGATATTGCTCTGGAAGGATGTAAATTTGCACTGAGTTCTCACATTAAGACATTACATTAATGAAGTGTTGGAGAGGGTGAATAGAAAGGCTGACTATGACTACTATCACCTGGGGGAAATAATTTTGAAATTGATACTTCTAGTGATTAAGCAATTGTCTGAGGTTTAAATCTTTCAAAGAGGATGAACATAAACTTCAAATCTGCAACTTGTCACCCTGAAGAAAGTTCTGTGGCTGCAAGTGACATTGCTTTTATCTTAACTATGACCATAGCTAAATTTAGGCTGGGATTTTAATTTTTTTAAGCTTGGATGTGCACATTCCTTCTTTTCTCGTAAAAAAGCCCAGATTTGCCATACATTTGAGCTGGCCGAGCTAAGCCAGTTGTCTGAGGCTGTTGTACACTAAAATTGTTTTTCACTCTTGACAGTTGATTACACAGCAAGTTCCCCAGCCACCTGACCAGCGGATGGTTGAGAGAAATGCCATGTTTAAAGTGCCTCTTTTTACCTGAATTTGTGCAATGTGAAGAAAAAAATTTTAGCCCCCATCCCTGGGTCCCATCAGTTATATTTGCACATCTACACTTAAAGAAAATAAAATCTCCCTGGTGAATGACTTTTTTTCAAAATAGTGAGAGATTGCACAAGAAAAACTATTCCATTGCAGAGACGTCTCTCGAGCATGAGACACTGGGACTGGAGCACAAAATGGCATTTAAGAGCCACAAGAGCTCACTCTGCCAAAGGCTCAGCTCAGAGTGTAGTGCTCTGTCCTTTTTATTCACTCTACTAAATTTTTCACTATGACCCATAAAATAGTAATCAGCACCCATAGGGCAGAGACACCCTGGATTCAGCTGGTACTTACCCCAGTTGCGCACTTAAGCCAGGGTCTGAAAAGGTGTGTCTCCTCTCTTGCCACTCACAGGGAAGCTGCTGGGGCTTAGCTGCTCTGCTGCATCATGAAGGCTGTGCAGTCAAGAAGGACATTACAGGATCATGCCCTTATTTCAGCATTTTGGACACATCTCTGCAGGGAAGAGTAAAGGGCTGTATTTCACAGCTATGATATCATTCTTGTAAGCTATAATTCAGCATGAGCCACTATAAAACCTTTCCCATGACATCAGAGCTGTGAAATATAGCTGACTTCAAGTGCAGAAAATTCCCCCACAGGAATAATTGTTTCCTGGCAATTGGTGTTTGAAGGACTGATCCTTTAAAAGGCTGGCACAAATCCCATCTAGGTAATGCTGGTCCAGGCAGCACTTCTCTAGAAGTGTTATGTGCAGAAGCAGAGGTACAGAGCCCCACCACAGGATCTGGCCAGAGAGGAGCATGTCAGGTGATGATTTTTACTTCCTTATGCCTCAAAATTCCATGCAGACCTCCCTAATAGTAAAGTAGTAGGTTTGCTCATGTGCTGTACTCCCTACATCTTTCCACATCTGCCCTCCAAACACAGATCATCCTGATATGTCCATCCTGATACACGGCAGCTCACCAGGTCTGCCCCTGCTTGGGGCAGTACTTAACACACCTGGGCAGGTCCCAACATCCCCCAGAGCAACCTGGCAAGAAAATGGAAGCCAAAAATGTTGTGTGAGACACAATTTCCTCTTCCATACCACATGAAGGAAGATGTCCACTTGAATACAGTCCAATGGGAGCCAAGGTAATAATCGATGTTGGCAGAGCCATAAAGGACAAAACCTTACACAGGTCAGAAGGGTATGGAAGGAGGAAAAAAGAGACCATAGACATGGAGAGGGTTAAAGCCACCTCAGCTCTCCCTGTTCTGGTGTCTGAATCTGCTGATCCAGCTGCTTGTGTCCTGCTCTAGCAACCTGCACTGCTCCATAGTTTGCCGCTGCTCCATCAGTTGAACTGAAGGCAATTGTTGAACACATTGTAAAGCTTAGTTATGGCAGCTTTCCCTGTTCCTCCTCTGGGCAGGTCTTGTTGTGAATGCAGCTCTGTTCTTGCTGTTCTCTCTGTGTCTATGGTTACATGTGTGTGTGAATACACCCAAGGGTCTGTGTCTCTCTCACAGACTCTCAAAGCTGTGTGTGGACACAGCTCCTATGACCTGTAGGACAGAGTTCTCTTTCCCTGACTAATAAGAAAGCTAACTGCAAACCTTTCCTCTTCTCCAGAAGAAATTACACTGTGTCAGAATTAATTGTACTATTTACATTCTTCCTCTTAGTGCTAAAAATCTTACTCCTTCTCACACAGAAGTTACCTCTTAACAGTATTTTACCTTTTGAAACAGTAAAATGATATTGTTTGAACAGTCCTGTTACATTACCTACTATTCATATAAAAGCTAAGTGGTATTTTTTTATAGAAAATTATTTACTAAAAGGGACTCTAAGAGACTTGAGGTTATTTCATGCAATTTATTACCAAGAATAAGGACAGCCAGAAGAGTAGCAAACCTGAAGCATTGCAGGTGCTATAACTCCTTCAGCATAGCTCAAAGGCTAAATTCTGTCTAATGTACACCTTTAAATAGACAAAAACATTCTATAGATGAAAAAATTGTTTTTGATGTAAAATATGATCCAAGCAGTGTTTCATGAAGCACAATGCAGCATACAAAAATTTTCTCTTCAGTTTCATATAGTCAGATTGTCATTCCACAGTCTTTATTTACAAATACTGAGAGATGCTGTATTGAATCCTGAGCTGGTTCAGAATGATTTACTGGGTTTTGATTGGAATGCTGAAAAAAAAAACCCTAACTTATTTTCAAAGAGCATCAGTGAGAAAGAAAATGAAAATTAATCAAATTATCCTTCTCTGAGGTTATAGATCTGTTTGAACTAAAAATTCAATGAAGTGTTTACAAGAAAAATATATGTTGTGGAATGTTTCTGTCAACTAATTCTATTTCTTCACCTTCTAAAATGTTCCAAAGCTGTTCATTAGGCATTTTGTATGACTGGTTACCTGAGACACATAGTATATTTTCTTCCTTTTGAATAGAAGCTTTCAGCTTTTTCAAAAACAGAAGAGCTGTCCGCAGTACTCTGGGGTACTATATCTGTAGCTTTTTGCGTGTTGAAAATTATGCAGTATTCAGAGACAGAGATAATATTCATAATTATTTTGTAGGTGCACTGATATTTAGTATTGTAATAGTAGGAAGCAGTAGCTAGTAAAAACCCACAGGTAGCAATGAACTAACTGAGGTTTGTTTTCTATTTTTAGAAGTTATTAGTGAAAGAGTGGAAGCATTTACATACATATCTATGTATTTAAAGATTCAAAACTCTGGCAATAGATAATGAGAAAACCAAAATGTCCACTTCATTTCCTATGCAATAACAAGCAGGTCTATTATGTGTGAGATATTGATATATACACACATTTATTTCACTAACCTGTTAAGCCAGGTTGACTCCTTTCTAAATGGAGTCAAAGGCAAAACTCCTTAAATGTGAGGGCAAAATCCTGGAGTTAAGTCCAGTCTTTTCAGTCCATAACTATAGCAACAGAATGTCTCCTGGGAAGACAGTGTGCAGTTTTGCTAGCACTTCTTTATTGTAATATGGGAACCTCATCAAGATCCCCAATCAGAAAATAATCAGTTATGTCCCAAAGGTCAGGCAGTAAAAAGAGAAATATCTGGCTTGCCTTCATCAATGAAAGGAAGCAAATGGGGTTAAAGGGGACCCCCACACACCCTAAATCCAAACATCGTGACTCCTTCCCCATACTCGATATGGATTCACTCAGATCATTTGCAACATTTTGAATCAGAAACAGCACAGGTTTTTAACAATTAATTTTACTCATCCACTTTGTGGACTTACTGCTGCAGTGGTGACAGTTAAGTACCTTTGGAAATGCTAAAAGAGTTGTTATTTTTCTTTTCAGAGATCCTTTGAGACTACAAAGACTATTTAAAGAAGGAAGACGGCATGAGATTGGATTTAGTGCAGTAAAGTAGGTTAATTTGAGGACAAGACAAAAAAATCATTATTTAGACCTACTTGTGTTGCCGTGATGAGAACTTACCATTGCTTCTGGCTGCTGTTCTGGGCCGGTCAGCCCCACCAAAGTTTCTTAACTCCATTATCCAAAAGGACTAGTGGCTTTCCAGAAAAGGAAAAGGTTTTGGTGCTGTCTGGAAACAGCAGGCAAGACCTCCATCGTTCCAAAAGGAGCTGGATGTGGAATCAGTTCTTTTTATTGGAGGAGTACACAGGAACTGACTACCAGTATGTTGGCAAGGTAAGTTTCTTTCGTATGCATCTATGTTTTGATTTTAGAAACACTGGAAAGAAAGCCAGCAGTAGCAAGTTGGGAAGAACAATGCCTGCTACAACTTTTAGTTCATGTTCCTGTGTGCCCAGCTTCTGCTGAGGAGTAATTCAGTGGAAAGGTTAGTGCACTTCAGCTTCAGATTGTAATCAACAAGTTTTCATTTAACCAGAAAGTCCCGTGGCAGATCACTGGCAATTCTGTTAAAGATTTTGCATTTTATTTTGTGTCTGGAAATAATGCAGCTTAATTATAGGCTAGATTTTTAGCTTTAAACTGGGATGTGTTTTCCCTTGTGCTCGCTAATTTTGCTGCAGTCAAACTGTGTAAACCAGGAGAGGTTTAGGTCTAAGTTAGGATTCACAGTGCCTACATTTTTGGTGAGGATTCTTTCTACCCAGCAAAAGGTAATTGTTTCCCTTTTTATTACCCACTGCACACAGCAATGCTACAGCCATTTTCTGATGAGGTTTCATGGTGCCACTGAGGACTGTGTGACATGACCTTCACACCACCAGCCATGCTACTACAAAGCATGGTTGAAGCACACAGTGCATATATATATACCAAGAACAACAACAGGCAGCTGAAAATTTCTAATCTCAAAGCATGCTGTCAGTTGAAAAAGGGTAAAAAAATTTTTTAAAAAGAAAAGTCACAACTTAACTCTGAGAACACCTGCCTCCCTGAGCAGCAGACTCCCATGTAGGTGACAGACTTTATGTAATCTGTAGAGCTAATGCACCTGTGTTAAGAGCCTAAAGCGAGTATATACTGCCCAAGGTGGCACAGTCTATAGGAATATGTCTTGCAGAATGCAGAAATTGTGCTACTGATGATGACATTCAAAGCAGAAACAATACAGCCTGGTTTTCCAAACAAAAATGGGGTTGTATCTGATCTAGTTTGATCCCTCAAGCCTCTTAGCAAAGGCTGCAGATCACAGTGGTTTGACATTTTATCTCCCTCTGCAAGCTTCTGAGCATTCCCATGAGAGATGGTGACTGCTTTTCTTGCCTGCCAGTCAGCTGTCAGTCAAAGTTGGATGCAACATTCCTTTCCTGTTAAATGGCTGCAAGGCATGATTCAAATGAAGAGCTACTCAGCTGGTGTAATACTCATAGAACTCCAGCCAGGATAATCAGCATTCATGAAAGGTACCATTGAGCCCAATCTACAGGAAAAGGCCAAAGGCAGAGAATCCTCAGAGAGGAGAAGTAGAGAAGGAAGATAAGAGGGTAAGAAAAGATAGAAAAACAGAAGCGAGTAAGAGGAAAGAACTTAGAAAGACAGAGATGGAAGGAAGGGAAGTTTTACAAAGAGGAATCAAGATGGAAAGGAGGGGGAAATGACAATAAATGGAGGTAGAGGATAAGGGTTGGAAGAAAGTTTACCTAAAGAGAGCAAAAACAAAAACAGAAGATGAGGCAGTGAAGGAAAAAAAGAACAAACAGGTATGAAACATGGAGTCAAGGATGAAAAAAAGGCAACAAATTGAAAGACAGAAGTCCACACACTCTCCTGTTTCACAGTCTGCTGAGGGTAGTCAGGGTAATGGGGATCTTTTTGTTCAAAGGTAAAGCATATGGTCCTGAGGTGATCCTACAGTCTCTCATTGTCACTGTGAATTTTGACATTAAACTTCATCAGCCCCCCATTTTTTCTACTGCAGAATTAGAGTACCAGCTATTGACTTCAGAGGGACTGATGGGGAAGTGAATATTCCTGCAGGACAAGTTTGCTGAGAGAAAGTTTAAAAATGGTCTAGTTGGACCAGAAAACCAAGACAGTTTCAACAGGAATCAGAAAGATAAAAAAATGTACGTTATTTTTAAAAGTTGTTCTTCCACCTATTTGTATTTTATTACACTTTCTGTTGTAAAGCATAGAAGCAACACATAATTTATAAATGTCATTGATTTTGTGTTCATAAGCCATTCGCAAGTGGCCTTTCACACATCTTTCAAATGCCAGAACTGTTCACATTCTAACTGAACAATTAGCCAAGAGGCATGAAAAAGCAGCCTTTTATTATTAAAGTTGAGGATTGGTGTGAAGGAAAATGATAGAAACATCTAAATGTCTCTAAATTGAGGTAACTAGTCAATTTAACTGAGCAATTAAACTTGATTGATGTGGGCAAATGAGGATTATGAACATTTTTATGAAGCATATTTTTTTTCTCTGAGGACTAAATGTTAACCTTAAATATGGACTTAAAAATGGTAGTAATATAAAGAAGAAATGTGAACAGCAAAATCTTTTAAAACAATATAAATAAATGTATATACAAAGGAATTGTGCTTATGCCTTACTGTATAAACAGACAGACATGAATCTTCTGGGGGTTTTGTGTTTAGTGGTTAAAACTAGGTGGGCATTAACATCATAACCATAAAAAGAAAAGATTCTATACGAGCTACAAAAAAATCACAAATCTTTTACTCATGCTGGTTTCACTTTTGCCTCTTCATTTTTTTTAACATCTGTTTAATCCAAACACCTACATCAAAATTTGAGATGTAAGAAGTCTGTTGTGAAAGATTCTAAAAAACAACATTATTTGTGTGAGATGCCCAAATTACAGTTGTGAAATCCTGTAACTGTTTAAACTACAAAAAACAGATTTGCATCATAGTAGTTTTAGAGCATAGGAAAAGAACAGTAAAAGGGGATGCATTCAGGTTTGGGATAATGAAAAAGTAGTATCTCTGAAGACAGAGCTCAAGGCAGTACTGAAGACAATGCTGTAGCATCATCTGAGCCACAGACCAGAGCACTGTTGTTGTCTGTACCCTGCATACTCTTTTTTCATTGAACCCAGAGCTTTCCATCCTTTGGGAATTAATTGTCCAAGCACATATGAAACCTTTTTTTTGGTAGCTGTGGCTACTGTCAGCTATTAAAAAGTGCTCCCCAGTTTTATATGCCTCTCCCCTCATTGTCAGCCCAAACACGTAGCTGTATCTCACTGGACAAGGATGTGCAGCTGCCAACGAGGCGCTCGCAGTGTTATAAACACAAGCTGATGTTTGCTGCGGCGCTGACACCAGATCGATCGCTTTATTGCCCATCCTTCTATTCCTGAATTTCATTCCCATGTATTTGTGAAATAAAATCGTTTTAAAAAGAGATGAAATTCACGCCCCCAGTCACTCTAGTCTCAGACCTCCAGGATCTTGAAGAAAAGTTCTAGACTGGATTATTCATTGCACTGCTGAATAACTTGTGAACTATGGCTATGCATTGAAGTGTGACTGATGGGCACAGTGACATTTTAACCTGAAGGTATCTTTTCTTCTGGTTCAGAAATTGTAGCACTTGGCAGGGACTCAATCCAAAAATGAAATAAAAGAATTACATGAGCATCAAAGTAGAGACGTGTCTAGAAGTACTACCTAACCAAAATTTGCAACATCTGAGTTGGGTTTTAAAAGAGATCTAGTAGTACACCTGGCTGCTTAGTACAATTTGAAATGGCTGAGGGGAATGCAGCCTTAAATCACAGGTAAACAATGAAGCGGTAGTACAACTATATATAAAAATATATGCTGTGTTTCCTAGAGATCTTCAGATACTCCAGGGGTTAAAAAAAAAAAGAAAATTAAAAAAAAAAAATCTGCCCTGTTCCGAGATCATACTCATAGGTATTGTTACTCTTTGTATACACTTGACAGCTTTGACATGGCAGTCCCACTGGCTACATAAAATCCATGTACTGGCATCCATCACTGAGTTAAGAGCACAAACCTAGAATCATTCTGACATAAAGGGATAGGATTCCACTTTCTTTAAGACTAAAGATAGATCTGAACAAGCCTTAAATCTTACTCGTTAACCCAAGAGCAGCTTTTGGCAATCTGCAATGGAAAGGAGCAACCCTCTTTCCTGGTAACAAGAGGCACAACTGTGGAATGGTTTTGTAATGCTCTGGATGGCTGGCACTCAAAGGAAACTTCCAGACATACTTTTCATTTCTGCTGTGTCTTATTGATGTTCATATAGTTCAAGCAGTATGCTCGCCTGGAAGCTATCTGATGTTACTACCTGTACAACCCATCATAAACAATCAACCTCTGCTGACAACTCCATTTTTCAAGGAAGATAAAGTCAAACTCCTGCTGGTATGTGGCTTGGCAAAGCAAAAAGGATACTGTGTTACTGTAGGCAAACCCAGAATCTTTTTGCTTGGTGTTGAAAGAACCTCTTGGAAAGATGAATTCCCCTCTGTCAAGGAATGATTTAAGGTACTGATGACCCTGCTTTTGAGGAGGGGATGAATTAAATTTTATCACAGTGTAGTTGTGTAGTTTCAGCAGTGGTTTTCTTTTTTTTTTTTTTTTTTTTAATGATTTTACTTCTGGCTACAAGTATTCTGAAGGCAAGCACAGCAGTGTAT
Source organism: Fringilla coelebs (assembly GCF_963513975.1). Classification (NCBI taxonomy): domain Eukaryota; kingdom Metazoa; phylum Chordata; class Aves; order Passeriformes; family Fringillidae; genus Fringilla; species Fringilla coelebs. Next base: position 82,152,303 of record NC_140028.1, read on the forward strand.
TTCAGCAGAAGCAAATTGAACAAAAGGCAGAATCTCTTCCAAGCCATTGCAAGTAGAGGGACAAAACAACATACCAAGGCAAAATTATCTGGCTGCGAGCACACACAAGGGGACATTTAAACAAAGAAAATTACTGTCATGTAATACAGTCCTTGCCTTTTCAGCATTTTAGGAAGTAATGGGTAATATTACTCCAATGGTTAGAAGGTATCATGTCTTAATTGGCTGGCATGATAACTAGCAAGAGAAATCTTCACTTTCTCTCAGATTTTAGTGCACTAGTGTTCTGTACTTACCTTTAAAACTTTTGTACCCCAAAAAAGCAAGATGTGAAAAGTCAAACTAAAATTACTCCCCCAACTGCACTTTTAACATCCTTTATGCAGCTTTACTGGCACTTGTTCAGTATTTGTTTTCCTTGCCTTGTAACTTGCACTATGATAAATATGTGATGCCTTCAGTTTCCTGTTCCAAGCACAGTGACGATTTGTTATTTTTACAATGCCTAACGTTAAAAGTTACCTTTGTAATTTCTGTTTATTCAGAAAGTATCACAAAGGAATTTTCCATTCATTTTTTATTATTAGGATAGGCTCTCTCTGGGTCTAGGTTTTGCATTCTTCATCCAGAGGCAATGCGGATCAGGCTTTTGCATGTGGCAAAACTGATGTACAGGGAGGTTAAGTGGCCTTTCGCACAGCTAAAATCAGAAATTTCACAGCAGAGACTGGAAAACAAAAAAAATCAGAGTTCTTAGCCCCTTCCCCACCACCCATGCCCCCCCCAGTTTCTATGATTAGGTCACCTGCCTCCCTCTTCAGTAGGCATAGTACTTGTCATTCTCTTAAAAAGTAGAACAAATGCTGTGGCGCATCTGCGCTTCCATTATTCCTCATCCATCAGTCATATTTTATGTTCCAGCACTTGACTTTCCCAAGTGCCCTTCATTTCTGTATTGCATTGCACACACATACACACGCTTGTCTTGTATTCCTCTTGGAAAGATTTACGGGCGCTGGTGGAAGTTGTGTGTGCTGTCGGTCCCTGCGGAATAGAGATAACTCCGTAATGAGGGACAGCTGAGGGGTTAGGGGCCCACGACGACAATCCAGAAACAGCTTGCAGGTTTTAAACCATCACACGGAGGCTAAGAAAGGAGATAATGAGCAAAGGGTGGGATGGGCAAGGATATTATTCAGAAAATGAAAAGGCAGGAAATACAGCATGGTTAATGTTTACGATCATCATAATTGTGAATCTACTTGGCATCATCCTTGTATCCAAATATATTACACAATATAAGAGCCTTACAACCATCTGTTTCAAACAAACCGCATTTCCTACACGATGGCACATGATGGTACTTACAGTGTAACGATACAGAACCTCCTCCCCTTCTTCCCATTCTGCCTACAGAAAAAAGCAAATCCTGGGACCCTCAAGGCAATATTTCTGTTAATTCTTGTTTTTCGTTTTTGTGTCCCAAACAAAACAATTTTGTTTTTCACATGCTAATTACCCACTCATACCAGTGCTTACGTTTTGGATCACATCTTTTCACAGATTATCCTGTTCTACTCTTGTTAGCAGTCTGCACATTGTCCTGAACTGTGTGTCCCTAGACTTCCAGCTATAGAAAAACAGCTGAATGTATTAATCTTCCCCTCTAGAGAGAGACTACATGTGAAGTTCATGCTTGATTATGGATTATTTAGGTTGCTGTTATTTGGAGCTGCATTACTATTTTCTTGTTTGTATAGCACAATAGTGTTCCCACTATGAAGCTGCAACATCATGAATATAAATTTTGAAGGCTAGGGATAACTGAAAAATAAAATCCCTCTTTCAGGCCTAAGACAACCATTGTTACTCCACCATTTGTTATTTACAGTTGGCTTACCAAATATAGTAAACCATAAAGCTTAGAGAAATCTCTTTATTAAATTAAATATATTGTCTGTGCCTCCCTTTTCTTTTGCTGCCATTTCCCTCACTGGTGAACATCAGTTCACAGTGGGGCAGCAGCAGGTTGAGAGCTGTGGCCAGTCAGTGTAACATTTCAAAACACAAACTGAAAATGTGTTGTGATGTGAATGCCTACTGTTGATCCGTATGCGCTAATGCAGACTGTGGCTTGCTTTCACCATTAATGGGGTGAAAGAAACCTCAGCATGCACTTGCAAGTACTTCAGGATGCAGTGAAGCTTGTAGTTGTCGTGAAAGTCTGAGTTGGCAGAGGAAGGAAAGGAAAGAATTGCCCTCTGGAAGGAAAAGAGAAGGAAAAAATATCAGTCCTTTCTCTCCTGTCTTCTAATTTCATAAAAAAGCCCCACCTCAGAACAGAAAAACAAAGGTTGTAAAGAAATAAAATGCTAAGTTAGCTGGAAGTGAAAAAATTTACATTAAAGGACAATTTAGCAAATGTTTATGTTAGAATTCTAATTCCCACTGTTTTCTGAACAGAGTTGTTTATTATGGAGTCACATCTGATGAAGACTGCAATCCTTCTATCCCCAGCTTGCTTATGCCACGTGGTACAGGGGAGGGCTCCTGGAGAGCTCAGCTGAAATGGCCTCTCTTTATAGGAATATCGTCCCTCTGGCTTTATTTCATACTTTGTCTCTTTGTGAAACATTAAGTGACGTATCACATTAGATGTCTGCTGGAACAAAGGAGGTTTTAATGCATTGCACAGGCTCACATAATGATCATTTAGTCATCTTTAGCATATTGGTCATCTCTGCCCATTCTATATCTTCATGTGAGAAGGCAATATCAAGTTCAGTCAAGTCATTTGTATAACTTTTGTGTTTAGCATCATGTTGTCATTAGTGGAAGGTTCTCCCCAAAAGACAGAACCAAACAATATACATATACCTTTGGCTCTGACATACTTCCTTGTGCCTAACAGCCCTTGCAATCAAGCTGATCAGGGCACTGGCAGATGATTTAAAGGACATGCAAACTGAAGTGTCAGAGCATTCATTCACAGTTTCTCTCCATTTCATGTAATTTTACACATTTCAGGTCAGTTGCTTAAAACACAGTTAATGCTGCTTACAACAGCTAAAATTGCTCAGAGATGGGGAATAACATAATTCCCACATCTTGGGAATAACAACTGCCAAGGGGGTTGCAGGCAAAGAGCTAATGCCTGTGGGAGAAAATTCTCGCATATATATTTGTGCTATTTGTAAACTCAGGTGAGCTTGACCCTCATGCTACTTGCAGGTGGATCCTGTCAGGATCTACACCATTCACCTTAAAAATATCTGTTATTTTACCTACAGAAATATTTTATGAACAATTTCCTTTAGAATTTTTAGACTGATAGTATCACAGCAATTATATGTGCTTCAGAGAGAATTCCTTCCTTTCATGAATACTAGATATTATATAATTAGGAGAGCATAGACACAAGTATTCTCACCAAAGGAATTCCAGGTTCTTCAGTCAAAATTAATCTGCATTCCTAGATAGGCTATCCTGGATCTTGAACCTGAATTGGTGTGACTTTCCCTATTTTCAGAATTTTAGAACCTTCCCCAAAGACTATGGCTTTTCAGACATTATAGAAAGAAACATTTCATCACAGTCACTGTCCTTAGATTCATCCAATTTTTTTTTTATGGAACTGTGTCTAATTTACTTAAAAGGCTCCTGATTTATTGGTTTTTCTCTGCTGAGGGTAATGCTTCACTCTACCAGAAATTTCTGCCTGACTCAAGGCACTTTGGGGCCTGTGGGCAAAGTGCCATTCCATATCCCTGAGCAGTTCTCCTTTATTCATTGACGAATGGGTCCAGCATAACACACCCTCTGGTCAACTCATTCATCACCTGGGTGAAGAAGTTGTCTTAGGACATTCTGCAGAAGCCTGGGTTGCTTGCACACAGACGTTTTGCCCTTCCAGCAAACATAAGAATGATTAAAGTCCCCCAAGAGTACAGGGTTTCCTCCATCTGTCTAAAGACGGCTGCATCTGCTTCATCGCTCTGAGCAGACAGTCTGTGGCAGATACCTAATGTGCTGTCTTGTGTTGGCTTGTCCTCTTATCTTGGAGATCTCAGCTGATTTGTCACCTGTTTCAAAGCAAAACTCCACCTACATGTGCTGATTATTTGCTAATCCACCTCCTTGCCTTCCTGACCTGGCCTCTGTAAGGATCTACATTCTGCTGCAGCATTCAGGTCATTTGAGCTGTCCCTTCACAGCCTCACTAATGGCACTTTGAGGAATACTTATTTGAAAGAAGAATCTACTCCATGCCAGACTTGCCTAACATTTCCCATAAACATTTTTCTACGTTGGGGAGTCTTCATCAAAAGGGCCCTGTTGAGAGATAAATGTGTGGCCTTTTGTATTGCATCTACTGCCTCACAAACCCTTTATTATCTGGTTTATTATACAACACAAACTTCTGTTTTGAAACAAAGTTGGAGAATGTAACAGAATGGAAATGTTTCTCATTTTTCCAGTTTCTGACCTATAGAACTAGATGACAGAAGCATGAAAACAGATTAAAGACTCAATTAAACTTGTGGATATGAATTAGTAACCTTTTTGTTAAGTCTTTGTTTAAATCAGAATGTGGGTTCTCATTTGTTTTAGTGTTTGTCTGTATCCTCCCTTCTCCATCCCGCTTCTTCCTCCCTGATTCAGACACTTTTATACAGCATATAAAATTCATACACACATTTCAGGGTTTGATTGTCAGCATCAAGCACTCAGAATATCAAAGGGTCACCTTTGTCAGTAAGCAAAGGATGAGCATTTGCTTTCAAGCGCATCCATCAGGGAGTAGTCAGAAGCTGTTACTTGCTGAAGAAGCCTGATGTTTTATTCAACTGTATCCCAGTAAAAACATTTCTGGATATTAGGCCAAGGTTTTGGGGTTTTTTTTATTTTGTTTTGCTGTTAATCTTTCAGACAGATTCTCCTGTACTGCCACAGGAGAATAGAGGTTTTCACGGAATGAGAAATGTATGTGCCTTAATTAAGGTGCTGTATTTGCTTCCAGTTTAATTATGAAGCATTTTTGAAAGTTCATTATTCCAAATAAAATATTTTGTCAGTGATTAAACAGATAATTCTGACCACTGATAAAGAGTGATCAACTGTCCCTGGGTAAATTCCAGAGAAATCAAAGTTAAATAAAGCTGGACATATAATACAGACCCATTTCGCTAACTATATACACATCACATAATTTAACAACTAAAGCACAAACACTAAAATTATTATTGAAGTGCATGTTTGCAGAATGTACTCTTTAAAAAAAAAAAATTTCTCCTAATCTCAACGGAATACCTGCTGCTGTCTTCTACTGTATGAATTCCCTTTTCTAATTGACTAATACAGTACAGGACAGAAGTCCCAGTATAGTCAGTGGAAGGATATCAGGATATTTGAATTAATTTCCTCTGACTTGGGAAAAAGCTGTAAAGAAATTTGGTGCTCTTGAATTGTAGGCACAGTTCTAATTGAAGAATGGGGTTTAGGCATACATCCTTTATGAACTCTTTGTATTTCCATTGAATGTCATTACAAGTCAGGCACTTAATTTTCTTTAACCTCTCATATGAGAGCACACATTTTTAACATACCTCAAAATGCTACTTTAGCTAATATAGTCGACCTTGGAATTCAGAAACTCCCCTACCTACCCATCCAATCCTTTGGTGACAATAGCCTTCAGCTGGGGGATAATAACAAAAACCTGAGAACAACTAGATTTTCTACCATTGCAGCTGCATTGAGGAGAGGCCGTCTGCCCCACCCTCTAAATACAGTAAGCTGTGGCAAAGCCACAATATTGCTATTCTTGATTCCAGTGAAATGATAGCCAGGCTTTCCATAAACACAGAACAAATTATACCCAAGTTTCTCAAATCATGTTACAATCATTACATACAGAACTTTTTAGTCAGTTAATGCCAATGTCTCAAGTAAAGCAAATCCTCATATATACCAGGTCCTTTTGCTACCCCACATTTTGAAAACACTGGCAAGAAGAAATAATTCTTTCTTTGACAAAGAAATCCAGATGTTTAAATAGCTGGACCAAAAGCATAAAACAGGGGTTTTAAACTGCCTTGGCCTGCCTGGAGAGAAGAACAAGATCTTCATGCTTTTGTGAGGGTAATTGCAGAAGTCTGTATAATGCTCTATTGTTACCATCACTGCTGTTTAGCTGAAGAGAACTCTTTGATCTTTCAAAGGCGTAATGAAACCCAACTGCTCTAAGTAGAACTGGGAAAATTCAGTATATAACCATGATTTTTTTTTTAAAGTAAGAGGTCAGTTATTACTCAGAGTCAGAATTGTTTTGAGTTCCTTAGAGTCTGAAAGGAAGACTGCTTCTTTATAGTGTTATACAGTAGTTCAAAGAAAAGCAAGAAGTTTGATAATAGGACATGAAACTCAAGAGCCCATATGTATAGAGATAAGGCTTGACACCATGGTGTCTTGTTCCTTACAAATTAGGGACCTATTTGTCTTTATAAGGGCAAACTTTGTAAATTCCTTCTATAATTTGACTTAGAGATAATAGGAAGAGGAGCAAATAAAGTGCATTACCACAGAAGTGCTCAGCAGCACTCAGCTCAAGAGAACATGAAGTTCCTTTACCTAGTTTGCAGCTTTGCCAGATATTCATTAAGATCTGATAATCAGTTGCCCCTAGAGACAAGGGCTGTCAGAATAAGGTACCTTGCTAGTTTGGTGTCCTGCAGTGCAGGACAAAAGCTCTTGTGCCACTGTCCCTGTTTAATCACAGAGAAGAGCAGAGGCAGCTGGGGAACCCAAGAGGGAGAAGCCTTGAGAGGTCCCAGGCAATGTTAAAAGGATTGACGTATTCCCGCTGATTTTTTGCGAAGCTGATTAGCTGTGGCTGCATGTTTGCACTTCAGGTTAGAAAACCCATTTGTGATTTTGAAGGGTGTGCAATAAAGGTGTGAGTCACCAGAGTATGGATGTTCATTCTTAGCTCCATACATTTAAAACAGAACAACAATTACACTTTGGGCAGCCTATTCCTCAAACCAAGGATCTCAACATCAGCCAAACTGCAGTCCCCATCTGTCTCAGGCCATGTGTTCTCCCATGTGGCCCTCACAGAAAGAGACTTCCAGCCTGCCTGGACCTTCCAGCCTGCCTGAAGGGTGTGAGCCTGAGTTTCCAAAGTGAGAGAACACCTTACATCTTGTCTCTGATGTAATGACAAATTCTTATTCCACTGCCCTTTATATCTCTTATTATTTTTATTTTTTTCACACCAGCACCCTCTATTCTTATTATAGTGACTTTTCTGTGTATTTATTTTGTATTTATTTTGAAATCAAATGCCACCATCTTTTATACTCAGTCTGCCTTTTGAGTACCTGGTTGCTTCTGAATCTTGAAATATGCTTAGTGCTTTTTGATCTGCTAGTTTTCTGAATTTGTTCATCTCTATGAAACTGGTTTTAGCCTCTCTTGGTGTCATTCATTTGCAGGGAACAAATTGTCACTGCTACTTTTGCGAATGAATGAGAAAGTTCACTGACATTTTGATACTCTCAAGCAGCAGAAAGACAGCATCACCGTGATTTTTTTTTAAATTCTCCTGCAATTCTTAATATCAGCGCAGTATGTTTTGCAGATGATGGTGCTGTTGCAGAATGCTTGTAGCTTTTTTTCACTGTTTGCAGTGGGTGCAATTTTAGTTTTTTTGTTGTTCTTGAATCTCATAGCTACTTTTTTCTTTGTTTTCTTTTAAAAAGCCAGTACTTAAGTTAAAGGTTACCCTTAGAGGATATTATTGTGTTACCCTTTGCATGTTCTGCACCGAGGTTGTTATCTTAATAAAGCATTTGACTTTTTTTTAATAGTTCAAGTATTGAATTCCTATGTCCTTTAACATTTTTATTATTATTTCAATATCAATTTTTCTGCTAATTTGCCTGTTTGAATGCAGCCAGTGTTGCTATTCTTTTTATAAACAAGGTATCTTGCAGATATGTTCTCTCTACAAAAACACAGCCTGCTGTGTATTATTATACAAAGGGGATTCCACAGCTGAATGAGACAGGTTTGGAGGTTTTCTTGGGTTTGCCATACTAACTCTTATGGATCAAAAATGTAAGCACAATAAAACAGACATAGTATATTTTTCAATAACTCAAAAAAACCCAACACACTAAAATGCAGGAACCTCCTATAACCTCAGTAATTCTTCAGTGCTCTATTTCATTAATTTTTTATAGATTTTATGTTTTCAATCAGGATTTGGACTACTCTATGATCCTGTTAAATCCCTTCCAACTCAACATATTCAGTGATTTGATTATTCTTGATTTCATTTTACCCTTTATTTTGAGACTATACTACAGTATAAAAAGAGAGCTATTAAAAATGGAAGGAATAGAAACAGGAAAAAATGCAATGTTCATGAAATAGGAGTTATTAAGGAAAAAAAATCTAATAGACAATGTATGATCATAAAATGGAAGGAGAAGGAACAGAAAAAGGAGGAAAAGCTGAGTGTTTTAGTCTAGAAGAACTAGTTTGATATAGCAATGAAAATAGCAAATCTTTGTACTCATTTCTAATGCAGGTAGGAAAATATTAACATTCCAAAATCTGTGTCCATTTGTACAGGAGAAAGGCCAATCGAAATGCGGCAATTACAGAAAACCAGCTAGGAACATCAGCCCTCCATATCTGGCCTTTTCTTCACTGGCTCTTTTTGGAATCCACTTGACTTGAAAACAAAATCCTGAGGTTATAAACAGGTTTTCAGCTGAGGACTCAGAAGTGTCTATTTTGCAAGCAAAAGCTGTATATAGGCTGGGAGTACAGAAAAAACCCAAACAAAATAACAAAAAAAACCAAAGCAAAACAAAAAACAAAAAAAAACCCAAAAGCATCTGTAAATGGAGGATGAGGAAGAATGTAAGTATGTGGGAGGAGGCTCTTAAAAACAGAAACACAATGCTGGCACAAGAACATCTAGTTTGGGAAACAAGATCTTTTCTACTCTCAAGAGTAGCTATTTCTTTGAACAGGAACAGTGAACCTGTTGCAGCTTTTTCTTTGCTGGATAGGGTGAGAGCCAAACCAGATAAAACTACATTAATAAATTCAAACACTCAGGAATCAGTCACACTGAACCATACTTAGATTTACTGTATTAAATATGGTATAGGAATGGTGCTTACCATACCAAACCAATCACTTACTATAGTTAACCCATTCAGTTCCTCCATAAACTGTGACATAAGGGCAAGAAAGTGATTAAAAATGAACTGCTGATGGCTTAGGACAGCAAATCTCAGGTTAGTAAGGAGATACAAAAGAGTATGAATCTACTTTAAGTACCTATGGTAGCAGTGTAAACGCAGCCCCTGCGTGCAAGCGTTGCTCCTGGCAGCTGTGCATGAGGCATCATGGTGCTGTGATCTGATAGCACAGGTCTATTTGCCTTTCTTTTTAATCTTGTCTTTTTTTTTATTGTTTTATTTCCTTTGAAAATGGTAGTGTTTGAACCTTACTTCAAAGTCTGTCTCTTGATTTTTTGATGCTATAGAATATAAATCTTATTATAATCTTCAAATTGCTTTATATAAGAACAGAAAGGAACTATCTCTTCTAGTTTCTGTAAGCACCAAGAAGATTTGGAATCACTGTAGCAACTTTCTCCCATTGTCTTCAAAATTATTTTTAAGCATCTAGCTGTCTAATAATCAGATTCAGCAGTCTAGCCTCTATCTCTGCCCATTGGCCTCCTCTAAATAGCTCTATAGTCCACTAACTTACTGGAGTTAAATTTTGCAGAGGAATAAAGGTGTCAAAATCATTAACCTCATGTACAGTTTGAAGAACAGTAGCTACATCAGGCAAACAAACCTGCTTTTAGCCTTGGCTGGCTGGTCACATGTCTTTTCCATAGATACACAAATAAACCACCATCCACTGTGGCCCATGGTGGTTCTTCTCCAGAAAGTGTGTAAGGAACATGAGAAGTAGCACCATTTTGCTGTTTCTAGAGGATTTAAGGACGAGGATCAGAGCAGTGATGTGAGTGACATGAGGGAAACAAGAGGCTTTGGCTTAGGGCTGAGCTAGGTAGGTTATGTGGTATATGGAAGGATCCAGAGCTTGGGCATCATTGAGGCCAAAAAAACATGGCACACACATCCATAGGAAATCTGGCATTTCTGGTGATGCTGGATCTCCTCATGGACCTTCTGGAATATGCTCTGGAAAAAAGCATCTTTTATGTCTTGAAATAAATTATTTGTGTAGGTGTTTGCCCTGATCATACTCCATTTTGTGTATATGGAGGTACATGGAACCCGTATGTAGTGTTTTGGAGTTATTTTCTGTGAGTTAGAAAGAAAGGTGTACTTAAACTTCACCAAAATACATATAAATACTTATTACCTAATGTGCAGAGCCAGTGACATTTTCCTTTTAACACAGAGTCACCAAGTAGAGTGAAAATTTTGGTGCTGATTATTTGATGATACTAAAGGAGTTGGTTATTATAGTGATTGAGGGGTTGTGTTGGTGCTGCAGGGGTAAAGAGCACCAGGAGAGCAAAGGAAGAGTGCAAGGTTGTTATTGCTTTAACTATTACAGCGCTAGCAATCTCTTCTTGCATGCCTTGTTTTTTCTAAATGCTTCAGTATTGCTCTATGTAACCTCAAGCAATACATTTAGTTGAATTTGTTTGTTTCTGGACTGTATTTTGGTGTTTGGATGTAGTAAATTTGGAGTGAAATCATGTGCTATGAATATTCCCAGGAGTAAAACCATGATTCCCTTCATTAGCTACCTACCAACTGCTTGCTTACTATTTTAATAGTTGGTCTCTACTTCATTAATGTGTTAGGAGACAAAAATGGGACCACACCAACCCCAGAATATCAAGTCACTCTTAAAAACACAAACAAATAATGAGACACAACAGGCAGCTTATTTGTGCATAATTGTAGGTTGATGGTTCAGTATATGCATCCCAAGGTCAATTGACTTTGATCTTTGCAGAGATTCAGTAACTGCACTGAAATTCAGCAACAAGCATGTAATATTCACAAATGGGAAAGAACTTGGTCTGTAGGGTGAATAGAAAACCACTTTACCAGCTGAATTGCCAGGTATCCTAACCAGCAATATGACATTAGTGGGAGCTAAACTGCAATTTACAGCTGCCTTTCATAACCTAAAGCCACTTCACAAATGAGATTAACTATGCTGTTTAAATCAGTGTTACAGAATGAGGTAGAGGAGGGGTGTTATTTAACTCTGGAGAATAGTCACGGCCTGCAATTTCAATTTTTTGGAATTTAATTACCACAGCTGTAAAAGTACATTTTCAGTACAACCTTGTTACAAATATCTGTGGTAGAAAGCCGCTTCTCTCTGGTGTATTCCATTTAAACGCACAAAATAAGTTAGCGGTTAGTCTTAACCAATTAAAACATATGGGATCTCACTTCAGTTATTCAGTTTTGGTCCTGATGTTTCACAAAGTTTCATATCAAGGTGAATTTAGCATGTTCAGAAAAGGGCCCCGGGTTCACTGTCCAGGCCTGACTGTCCCTGTCCCCCTGCCCAGAGTCCAGGACCCCAGGTCAGCCACACGGTCCTGCCCCAGAAACATCACAGCAGGGCAGGTCTCCAGCTCCCGACAGCCCTGCCCAGCCATCTCCTCCCCCAGGAGCCTCCCAGTGCCCAGCACCAGGGCTCTTCTGGTTGCCTGTGGCTGCCCTGCTCCTGCCTGGCTGCCAGCCTGCCATTGTCCTCCTGGGGAGATGCCATTCCCTGCCAGCCCTGCCATTGTCCTCCTGGGGAGATGCCATTCCCTGCCAGCCCTGCCATTGTCCTCCTGGGGAGATGCCATTCCCTGCCAGCCCTGCCATTGTCCTCCTGGGGAGATGCCATTCCCTGCCAGCCCTGCCACTGTGCTCCTGGGCAGATGCTATTCCCTGCATCACAGCAGTTTATAGTCTGACTGTAAAAGCACTTGGAAGATGCCCTTAAATTCTTCCCATATGCTTTGCTGAAGGAATTCCTGAGTGTGTAGAATAGATCCAACTTAATTCTTAAAATCCCAGTAAAATTTTGCTGGATTATTACTTTAAAATGAAGCAATGCTCTCTGTTGATATGATGTGAGATGAACACAAATGATGTCAGTCTCTTCAGTCCAGAAATAAATAAAAATAAAATGCTTGTGTAAAAATACTTTGAGCAGAGATTTCCCTTTTCTTTGATGTCGTGCTGAAGACAGTCCATTGCTACTAGCCTTGGAGATTTTGGAGGGCTCTGCCAGAGATACTGTGGAGAACAAGGCTACTTAGATTGTGGCTAATTTTAAGGGAAAAAAAAACCAGAAAACAAACAGCTCTCACTTTAAAATAATTATCTATATGACAACAAGCAGAATGCTCCAGTCCTGAGTGCACTTTAAACACCTCTTCCTTCAGGAGGAATGCATTTACCTTCCCCATGTCCAGGTAAATGTATTTGAATGATTTGGGCTAGGACATTTGTGAGGAACAGAAGAAAGATCGAGGCTGGAGAGTTTTTATCTGACTGTAAGTCTTTAAAAGCAAACCAGATGGTTCACTTTACAGTGGTATTAAAGTAAAATGAGTAAAAGTATGCCTAGGGCATAGTAAAATCTTTAATTTGTCATTCATCCTCAGCCTTAGCCAGTGATTGATGGACAATGTCAGAAGAGTGACCAGATTAGATTCTGAGTGAATCAATTTATTATAATATTAATACAGTGCAATTGCTGATACATTTACTTTTTATTGCATAGACTTAGCTCTTCACCATTTTGCTTACCTTTGGGGTATTGCTCAGTTCAGCCACCAACTGAAATGAAGACCAGTGAGTAACACTGAGTTCCAACAGAAGTAAAAAATCTGTCCTAAAGTGGAGTATTTAAAAGATTGGCTGCACTAACTTTGTCTTGAGGAATGGTGCAGCCCAGATTACATGAGGATTGTGTCCCAAACATTTGGTTTTATCCCATGGCTAACTGTCATGGCCCTTTTATTTGGCTAACTTTATGCAGAGGATAATGGACACCTTTTTGCAATACAAATGAGTAAAGAGACTGAAGCTATAATATCATGTATTGTCTAGTGACAGTCCTGCTAAAAGCATCTGCAGTATAATTTATGCACATACTTCATTACAGCAAACTTTTTTCACAATGAGATATCCGGGTAGTGAAAAATAACTTCAACTTATAAAGAAAATGGGGTTGTTATTACCATTCATTTCATCCTCATAACCTCACAATGGTGCTAAGTTTTATATACAAAACCCATCAACAGTATTTTTAAGTATATCTCACCTCCAGGCCTTTCTTCAGGACTCAATTTGCACCATTTTTTTGTTGTTGCTGGTGTTATTTGCAAATTTATTTTTTTAACCTGGTAGTAGTAGCAATGTCTCTCTTCATATAGGTCACGCAAACAAAATGTTGCTTCCAAGATAAACTGACACTTAAAAAATTAAAAAAGAATATTGTCTTTGCCTGGGTAGATCTTTTCTACCAAACAAACAGTCAAGGACAGATAAAGTAATCTAACATAATAAATATTTATATATTAAATATAACTTTATATATTTATAGATAGATATATATATAAAAAGATATATATATTAAATATATATATATATCTTTATACATATATATGTATATATTTTCCTCACAAGGGAAATTTTTCATCTGTGAGAAACTTTTCTTGAGATCTGCTTTTTATTTTTTTAATATATATAGCTTTTTTCTTTTTCTGAATAGAAGGGAACAAAATCCAAACTATTTTGATAATATAGTTATTGTCCCAGCAATTAAGCAGGTGGTGTGATACAGGTCTATCCCGTAAAAAACCTTATGGCAAGACCTATCCTCCCTTACTGAAGTCAAATAGATTTCAGTCATACTTTCAGAGACCCTTTGTGAACCAGGTTGATGAGGCCACACATGATGATATGCTGTGCATTCATTGTTGGTTTGAAGAGCGAGTATTCAGCCAGCCTCAGCTCTCTGGAATACACATGTAGGACATGATCTCCCACAGGTCAGACTCTCGCAGTAAATAATCCACATACAGCCTGGCTAGCTGAGCACTTAGTTTGCTCTGCCATGTCTTAGGAAAGTTGTAAAACTAAATATATTGGAAAGGATTTTATCCAAGGGAGAATCTTTTTTTAAAGGTAGTGATTTAGATGGCGGTCTAAAGATTGAGCCATGGATGAGGATCACCTCATTCTCGCTGTTGATGACACCGAGATACACTTTGTCTTGGTATCCAGAGTCACCATGGGTCTTAGGCAAGTGGGTTAATTTTGGAGGAGAAGTGAAAATTTAATAAACAATTGATAGGAAAAAAATCATACAAGTTTCCATTTTTAGTTCTTTAAGTAGTCTAGGCTAGTTAAAGAATATTATGGAAAACTATTCCCAGTGGTTCCCACACCTTTTCTATCTTGACCTTTTTTTGCTACTTTGTTCGTTGAAACCAAGTTTAATTAAAATGATGATAAAAATGAGCTTGGGAGTTCAGCCTTTACCAAGTCTCGAAACAGCACTATTCCATGACTCATACAAATTAATGATAGTCTGTTACTGAGGGCTGTTTTTGTCCCATTCTGATACAGACAAAGTTAAACAGGCTTTCAAGGCAAACAGAAGTTGAATTTTTGATGTGAAACAATCATAAAAATACACAATCATAAAATTATTTTCATGCCTTTTCTGTTGCAGGTTGCCTTTGAGGAAAGTTCTATTCAAATAACTAATTGAAATTACTTCCTGCAGTAGACTTCTAGTCTGGCTTGCTAACAAGCTGGTCTGATAGATGTTTTTTAGAGTCTGAACTTATGTCTAGTAAATAATATAATTCCTCTAGGCCCCCTGGCCAAGGAAATTGGCCAACTGAATGGGACTCAGGAGACCTCAATTCTATTCCAAATTTCAAGACTAGCCTTCTGGGAAACTTTGTTATCCAAAAACAGAGCAAATGGTATTGACTGGTTTTGTGAAGGGATGTGAAAACTGTTTAGGAAAAATTCTGCACAGAACCTACTTATTGCTATTATTATCAAGAGAAAGGGCTCCGTGCAAAATTACACAGCATGCCCATTTTCTCCCTGAAGGAGAAAATTAAGAAGAGTGCTTCAGCATGTGTGCTAATGATTAACCATGCCACAGTTATGATATTTTGTATTATTGGACAGTCTTGGAATGTGTGGTGACAGAGAGTTTTGCCCTTAAAGGCGGACTTTTTGCACGGAAGATGCTTTCTCTAGGGATCATTGGCATATGCGCACACAGTGGAGCACTGTGCCACCAAGTGTGTTGTCTGTGGATCTCTGATTTGAGCAGAAACTTGGAGGAAGCCCAAAACATTGACCATATGGTCATGCTGTAGGCTGCCCTTCCAACATGGTAGGGCATAGCCAGGCACAGGTGGAGTCTATGCCAAGATTCTTTAAATCTACAAATTTTACTGTCCTCTGCATGCTATCCAGCAATGCTAAGTGCTTTGCAAAACACTCAACCAGGGTGTTTTTTTCCTAACTCTTATTCAGGAAAAGACAATCAAAGAAATGGTTGAGAAAATCCAGCTCTCCTGACTCATAAACAGGTTTTGTGTATGAAAGAAACAATTTCCAGGAATCTGCTACCTAATAGATTTTTCCCCATTGTCTTCATTGCCTGTGCTTACACATTGGAAGTCATTTTAATGTTTCATTTTTTTAAATTTTTGTTTTCACTAATGTAACAATAAAATAAATTGTAGCTGAGTAGCCTGGATTTTAAAGCCAGGGGAATAAATAAGGCTTTTTTCAGGAATACCCATAAGGGTATGATTTAATCAGTTGCGCCTTTTGAGTCACTCAACAGAATTCCAAGAGATGTGGAAATCATCTGGGGAAATAAAAGGTGATGGTTCAGGCAGCACATGCTTTGTATGCTAATTACCATCATTCTTTTCTTTCCCTTTCCCCCACCATGTTTCAGCTTCACCTATGCCCCTTTGGGTAAGGCAACTGATCTCTTCACTTCCAGTGCTGTAATGGTCTGTTACACCTGCCTGGCTCTGGCCTTAGTTTGCCAGATCTGTGAATGCATGTATTTATCTGCTGTTTGTGTATGTATTTGGTAGGTTATTTTATTGTGCATTATATTATATACTACATAATGTCCATGGGGCATAAGAGCCAAGCACCCAGAATTTAAACTTAAGAAGTGACTTGACTGGCCACTTTTTAATTCTTTGCTTACTGCAATTCCCAAACACACTGTTTTTTCACTGTAGGATATCATTGCCCTATATATTTCTAGGATTCTACCTAAGTCACTAGAATTTGGATTTGATTGATGTATATTTAGCTTGGGAAAGTGGTCTGCAGCTTCAGTTTATGGTTATCCTCAGGCAACTTCTTATAATATTGCCGACCATTTCAATTCTGACATCAAGACACAACTCAATCTATTCACTGTTTCTACTGTAGTTTCAACTCATTTCCCAAAAGCAGTGTGCAGCCTTCTGGCTGAGTATTACTGATAGGAAAGCATATATCATGATATCGGTTAAAGTATCTAGAATTGTGTCCCAATTATTTATTTATTTTCCTTTCTTTTTTTTTTTTAATTCCCATTTCACCACCAGCTGCATTCAGACCAGGATAAAGGAGATGGATCACTTAAATACATCCTTTCTGGAGATGGAGCAGGAGACCTCTTCATTATCAATGAAAACACTGGTGACATCCAGGCCACAAAGAGACTAGACAGGGAAGAAAAGCCTGTATACATACTCCGTGCCCAGGCTATAAACAGAAGGACTGGAAGACCAGTGGAACCAGAATCTGAGTTCATCATTAAGATCCATGATATAAATGACAATGAGCCAATGTTCACAAAGGACGTTTACAATGCCAGCATTCCCGAAATGTCAGATGTTGGTAGGTGCTAACTAATAACTGGTTTCAGTGTCTGGTCTGGCTTCTTTCCGTGGAGTTATTGAAGGGCCCAGACTTTACAGGTGTTGAATAGAGACATCTGCTGTTTGAGTCTGGACTAAAAGCACCTGAGATATTAAAAAAAAAAATTCAAATCCAAGAAAATAGTGGTAACAGTTTCCTGGAATCAGAGGTGTCAGCTGGGTGAAACATGCTCCCTCTGTTGCACCACAAAAAAATGCGAGTTAATACCATCTGGTTTAATGTCAGTGAAATTGAGTTGAGCTCTGTTACATGATACCTGGGTTTGATACATGTTAGTCATATGGTATTTCATGGTCATCTGTGTCATACCACTCCTAGATCTGTTCAGCAGCCCTTATTTAGTTCAGGAAGGCAAACAAAATGGAAAAGGGATTGTACACATTTCCGTCACCCATTCGTTCTGAGATATGCCATTAACTTCCTGTGACCTTTGTTGTTCTTTCCATGCAAAAGAAAAGAGCTCCAAAGTGCCTTGAAGTCCACTGCAATCTTTCTATTGATTTAAAATATATTGAGCTGTAAAAATCAACCAAGACAAGAAAAAAAAAAAAAAAAAAGCTTTGGAAAATTATTTTAAGATGAGATCTTTTCCTGAGAAGTTGACAGGTTTTGATTCTTTGATTCTTAGGGAGGTCATTTTGATTTCTTTGTCAGAGAGCAGTGGATGGTTGAATTCCAAGAAGCACATTTCTAATTTGAGATAATGTCCAGGGAGAGAAGCATTAATTAATCATGATTAAGAGTGAGATTAAAATAAAGCTCAAGCAATATGAAAATAAAGACTTTGGGGCATATGCTCTCCCCTCATTCATGGGACTTGTCACATGGATGAAAACTTATCTGATGAAGTGAGAACCTAATATTCTCATTTTAATATGTGAACGCTTTATTCACAAATGGTTTTAAATGCCAAAATCTAAGCTAATTTTTTATGTTTCTTAACACCTTGCCTAAGATTCAACACCATTTCTTTCTCTAGAAAACACATGAAGAACCATATTTACATTCTTATGTCAAATACTTTATGGGTACGAGTAGATTTGCAAAAGTATATTCTTGACCCAGATTCAAGTTCTGAATGCTTACAATATCTGCAGTGCAGTGCATTTCTGTTTCCTTCATGACGGAAAAATCCACATACCCAATCAAAAACTGTGTTTGAATGAGTTGAGAATAAGACAGGTATCATTTTGAGTTTATGTCCTTCATGAGCAGAGAAAATTCTACAAAATAAGAATATTTCTAACTTCCTGCCACAAGTCCAACCATGAATTGTTTTTTTTCTCTACATCATAAACTGTCTTGGCCGTGAAAAATACCTATTAATTTTTGTTTTCTTTAATTTTTCATTGAAGGTACCTTTGTTGTGCAAGTCACTGCAACTGATGCCGATGATCCTACATATGGGAACAGTGCTAAAGTTGTCTACAGCATTCTCCAGGGACAACCATATTTCTCCGTCGAATCTGAGACAGGTCAGGGGACCTTATCTGTCATTCTGTGACAATGTCTGTAATTCAAAATGACACGCTAAGCCGAGCTAGGATATATTACTAAAAAAACTTCGAAGAGATTACATCTTACTCATTGCAAAATCTGACAAATTTAATAGAGCGATACATCTGTAAACATGACACCTACATTATTTTAATCTTACCAGCAAAGTCTAATAAATGCAATTAGTACTAGTTGTGAACCAGTTTTCAATCATTTTTAACAAGCAGTGGGTACAGAAACTGCAGTGGATGCTTAAATTAAACCAAATAGGTTGGCTTTTAGATGAAAGAAAGAAACAGGTGGGTGTGGAAAAAAGTGCTTAATCCTCATAGATCTTCATAATAGCTAAATTAAGACGGAGGGTTTGTTCAGGTGAGTTTTCTTTCTTCGTCTGCTTCTTCAAAACTTGTTTAAAGTAATTATAATTTCTTGCATCTGCAACATATCACTTTAATGCTAATTTTATGAAAGAAATCTTAATTAAGAGTAATGATAGAAGAGGTAAAATTGACTGTTGCGCTAAAGTAGAAGATCACAAATAGAATCCCAAAGTTCTGAGTTCTGTTTTTGGAAGATGTTTAAATTACACACAGTGACTGGAATTTTTAATGGTCTGACTAACAGACAGCTTTGGAACCTGTGCATATATATTCTGTCTGACTGAATCTGGTGTACCTGACTACATAGATAGTCTCTGACTTAGTTTTCCAAGAAGAAACAAACCATCTCAAGAAACTCCTTCAGTGGAAACATCCACTGTGTTACGTTGCTGCATGCTAGGGAAATCGGTTGTCCTCAGCATCCTTACAGGAAAGAAATAGATTATCCCAGACAATTCATCAGGTTTAGGATTGTTTCTTAGATAAATCTTAGAGACTCAGGCAGGAAAAGGAAGGAGAGACTATATGGCTCAAAGTGAAACCTGAGTTGAAACGGTGTACACAATTCTGAGAAGAGGGAAAGCCGAGATCAAAGGGAGCTTCCCTTCAAGAATAAGGTATTAGATAACAGAAGCCAGGATTTTTGCACTGATGCACTCTTTCTGACATGGACAGTACAGTATGTACTCTTCTGGAGTTATAATAAGGATAAAGTAGCTGGGAGTTCCCCAGTAATAAGCTTCTTTCAAGAGGTTTGTGTGGGGAATGGGAAGCTAAGTAAACCACAGTCTTGATCTTCCTGCCATGGAAATCAATTGCAGAACTCTTAGAGTGAAACATGTCTCTTTCAAAGCCACTGTGAATTTTTTCATGGATTTCAGTACTTGAATTTCACCCCTTTTGCCTACAAAGGAGTCAGTTCTTACCTTGAGAGACCCACTGAGAATGCAAACACTTTGCTTCATGGTAAATCTGAATTACTGAATTTCAGTAGTAGTGGGCCTTATAACTGTTATTTGTGACTTTGAAGAAGGAAGTAACTGACAAATCACTTCAATCAATGTATAAATAGAAGTATATATACTCAGGCATGTTTGAATGCTCATAATTTTCTTAATTAATTTCTTTTCTTCCATTTAATGTTGCTGCACTCTTTAATGGTGTCTTGCTGAAGTTAGCTTTACTCTTTTTTTTACCACATCTGTCAAAATAATGAACAAACATCCTTTTTCCAGTTCAGTGAGAGATTTTAGCATGGAACTGAAAGAGGGTAAATAGTTATGTAAAATAACGTGGCTCACAAATAAGTAGAACATTTTTCTGTGGGTACCACTTATACTGTATCTTTCACATAGGCAGGAGCCTGAGATGTGACATGACAAACCTGTAATTCAATGAACCATCTCATACCAGTAAATATTTGTATTGGGCAAAGTTTACTTACTACGCAGAGATTCTTTTTTATTCTTTTAATAAGAATTTCCATCAAAGTCACTACCTGTGAACTCCCCACTCTTTAATTTTCGTGTTTACAGGCATTATTAAAACTGCTTTACTGAACATGGACCGTGAAAACAGGGAGCAATACCAAGTGGTCATCCAGGCTAAAGACATGGGAGGCCAGATGGGCGGATTATCAGGAACCACCACAGTGAACATCACACTGACCGACGTCAACGACAATCCACCTCGCTTCCCCCAGAGTATGGAGTATTTACATTCTGTGTTCTAACACTAAAGTGGACAAAAATGGTTCTTGTTTTGTTTTTTGTTCACCTCAGATATTGTTACTTCTATTGTGAGTTTACTGAGTATTGAACTTCCTTTGGGAAAGCAAAAGAAACATATAACTAAGCAATAGGATCATGCCAAGATTAATTGCAATAACTGGGAAATGAATATTTAATATTTTTACTCCAGTTGCAATTGACAGTCTGAGAGGTGAATTAATGTGCAGAAGCAACTTCTATTTTTCCTACTTTTTAAGTAACTGATCAATGTAATCTGTATTTCTTGTTCACTACTATTTCTTTCAGACTTTGTGATTGATTGAGTTTTAAGGTATCTGTTGTAATCTAATATATTAAAATTTTGAAACAAATTTACTTAAGTATGCAAAAAAATCCCAAGAACAATTCTATAGAAAGGAGTATTTATAACAAGAAAGCATTTGCTACAATGAACTTTCCTATATTCTTTGCATACAGAACCAAAAGCACATACTTAAATATACCAGATGTTTCTGCCTGTTTACTTCCCCTCTCTCAAATAATTCAGTAGATATCTGTGTGATGCTTATGGGAATCAATTGCACAAGTTCTCTTAGAGAGTAATTTCTATTAATGACCATTCATTGCCGTAAGGGATTCAAAGTGATTCAGCTTTCATCCTCTTCTCTTTCCCTCTCTCTCTACTTCCTTCTTTCTCTCTCTATTTTTTTTCCTTTTTCACTTTGTCTAACCCACTGCTCTCTGTATGATGTGTGTGTATTGCAGTGTCAGTGTGTGTCAAAGTCAAGAGCAGCTGTTACAGAAAATAATTGCAGATACTATCAGACAAATCAGTGAGCTTTGGCAGTTAAGTCACTGGGAAAGTTATTGGAAGCAACTTGTCATTTAGGTTCAAAGTCTGTTCTTAGCTGTGGGCAAAGAGTTTCCATTTAAATTAGAGCAACTTAAGAAGAAATATAACACTCTGCACCCAATGAGTTAATTATACATCTCTGGACATAAGTGTCTTCAATGTAAAATGCAAAGATACAGCTTCATAATGTCAACACTCCAAAAGCAGAGGTTTTTTCTGACAAAAATTCAGCGTAGTACATTTTTAATAGGTATTTGAGCTGGATTCAGTTTTAGTGTTACTAAGCTGCACTAGCTTCTGATAATTCTTAATATATGCCCTTTGGCCTCAAGATATTTTTCATACACGCTTCTGATACAGCCAACAGAGACCATGAGAGCACCCAGAAAGGGACATCTGTTGCTAAAGTTACATGTTTATAGCAAAGCAAAATGCCCATCCTCCGCATGAGAAAACAGGTAGAAAAATAAGTAACTTTTACCCACATGAAATTATGGCAGAAGCTGAAGGCTTTTGGCCCAGGAAGACCCAGCAACTTCCTAGCTCACCTGCACACTCCCAGCATGGACAGTGGACTGAGAGATGGTGTCCAAAGCACCTTGAGACTGACTAACCAGATTTCCCTCTCTGTCTGCTGCAGGCACGTACCAGTTCAGAGCTCCCGAGTCGACGCCGCTCGACTCCCCGGTTGGCAGGATAAAAGCTAATGATGCTGACGTGGATGAAAATGCAGAGATTGAGTACAGCATCACTGAGGGGGATGGATATGACATGTTTGGAATTACCACAGACAAGGACACGCAGGAAGGAATTATAACCGTGAAAAAGGTACACGTCTTAACACACTTAATCCCAGCCTCTACATATGCAAAGCTTCTTTTTGCAAGCAATTGGTATCCTTCCTCTTATACCTTCTTTACTGAACCAGTGCACCAACTTTGGAGGACCTGAGAGAGTAAATTACCTAAAGAGTGGGGTGCAATTGAGAAAAAATTCCTCAGCCTGAATATACTCACAGAAAAAGTCAAGTGACTTTTTCTCCACCATCCAACTGTGGTTTTCTCCCTATGATGCTCACAGGTTTTGCTCGCTTAGTAGAAGATACTGTGTTAAGACCACAGAAATAATTAGTGTCACATTGCCTGTTTTTCCCTATAAGAAGATATTGATTCTGCAGCTATAACATATTAAAGTACATAGAAAAATTTATTTTGATTCATATTTTGTAAAAATTTAATATATCTATCAGCATGCTTTTGTTTTAGAAAAAAAAATAATCAGTGCCTTGCAAGATCCCAATGGACATCATCTACTAGGTTGCACATTGGTTGTCAGAAAAGCTTTGAGAAATATTGTTTACAGTGGGTTATCAGGCAAACTTGATAAGGTTACAGATATCATCCTTCATCAATTCAAGTTCAGTCATCACTAGATAGACATTGTGTAGATTTTCCAAACACGCACTTGCTTGTTGATATCAGTACGACGCCTGTCATTACTTGTTTTTTAGGAGATGCCTTCCAGGGTCTGATTATGATATCAGTCTAACTCTGTTTGTATTTCTGTCCGTTGCTGACAGAAGCTGTGAATTTTCTACAATGTAATGGAAAAAACGGGGTGACTACTCTGTCCCCACATTTCTCCAAGTAGTAACAAAGAATCTCTAAATGCCGTTTCTTTGTAATTTCAACAGCATGTGCTATAGTCATAGCCTATCATAAAATCATGTTTGGTTTTGTGAGTGGTCCTGGATATCTAAACACTAGATGTTACAAGGTTTCATTTCTGTGATGGAATGCCAGTATCCAAAGAAGCATCACCTAGAAAATCTTCCCTCCTTTAGTGTGTGGTGCCTATGGGCAGGAAATAGATAATAAATCATCAAAATGTCAAAAATGACAGAATAACTGGCATGAAGAGTTAAAGCTGTATGAGAAAACTGCTTGGTCTTTAGGCATAGAATTCCTTGAAAAAAGTGGTTTTCTTCCTCATGTATTATCTGGGCATATGGCCCTTTCTCATTTCTGCTGGCAGTTTAATTCCAGTTCAGGCTCCCTTTGT
The DNA here is from genome assembly GCF_963513975.1 of Fringilla coelebs. Classification (NCBI taxonomy): domain Eukaryota; kingdom Metazoa; phylum Chordata; class Aves; order Passeriformes; family Fringillidae; genus Fringilla; species Fringilla coelebs. Next base: position 82,175,845 of record NC_140028.1, read on the forward strand.
CTAGCACCGGCCTCTCCATGACTTCCCACGATTCATCCTGCTCATCTGGCTGAGAATCACAGCAACCTCCACCAACTTCCTAAACTTTTTTTTTCCTTCCCAGGCATTGGATTTCGAAAGCAAAAACTTGTATATTCTCAAAGTGGAAGCTACCAACACTCATGTGGACCCTCGATTCCTGTACTTGGGGCCATTCAAGGACTCAGCCACAGTCAGAATTCAGGTGGAGGATGTCGACGAACCCCCCATGTTCAGCAGACCAGCATACATAATGGAAGTGAAAGAAGATGTTCCATTAAACAGTGTAATAGGAACAGTAACTGCTCAGGATCCAGATGCTGCCAAGAATCCTGTCAAGTAAGCATATACTACTTCAGCTTTCCTGTAAATTTTTTACAGCCTTGATTTTGCTTTTATCATGTCAGCACGCACAAAAAAATCCTATGATTTTGTAGGGCATGCTTGAATATGGGGTATTGTACGTGGTAAATGATCTCTCATGCTTGGACATATTTAGGTGTGTGTGAATGTGTTTGCATGGCCTTTGCATCTTGAATTATATTGTAATCTCTTTAGTAACTAATGTATGTGTTTATTTCTACCATGAAAAATCTTACTGCAAAAAGACCTCTGAGAAAATCTCAGTGTTTTCCTTCCACCTTTAACATTTTCCTGTGCAGCATAGTGCATCCTCTTGGCTATATGACAGGGGTGTGATCCAACAGCCTTTTCTTCTTCTGTCTTCTGTCCAGACCTGCTTAACAGAGGCCACATTCATCTTTTCTAAATCACAAGTAGAAATGCCTCAAAACCAGCTCATGTGCACATCCAGGCTCTGATCTCACCTGTATCAGTGCAAGGCTTGTAAGATAAGAGTCAGTCTCATGAGCTTCATAAATTAAACTTGCCGTGAATCAATAAACTCTTCTTAGAGGAAGTGGAGGAAATGTTAAGGTTGGAGTAGCTATACCTAAGTCTTATTTTTTTGTAAATTGTGTATTGTTTCAGTGCATTCTGGAGTACTTAAGTCATACTGGAAAGAGTATTAAAGAACTTTTAAATATTTGTGTTCTTTAATTAAAGTTCATTTCTACTGACAAGGCAGCAAGGGGAGGAATCGAAAAGTGCAGCAATATTAAATCCAGGTCAATTTTCAGCGGGTTTCTGAGTTGGGCACCTTGGAAATTCAATAGTAGCCTTTGATCAGAATAGAACAGTGCAGGTTTAATAAAAATCTAGTCCATCAATACTTTACACTTGTGCAAACAATTATCTTTCATCAAGATTTCTTACAGTAATGAGTAAGCTTTAAGCTCTTAGCTCATCTTGTGAGAGCAGTAAATATTTTAATGTTAGTTTCCTAGATGAACAAGCTAAATTTAAATATTTCTGGTAGAAACTGTCTTCAGTTTGCATAGCATGCCCTATACATGAATTCTTCTTCAAGACTAAGCCTTCTAACTTTAATTAAAGTTTTCTTAAATTTCTGTCATGACATACAGCAATTCTCTGGCATTCTGGGCCAGCAGAGCATAGTCACTTAAAGAGCAACATAATGTTTTGCTGACTTTGGTGAATCCCCAGGACAGAATGAACATCTTCTGTAGCACATTTTCATGGGCATGGGCATGCTAGCACGAAGATGAAAAATTGGTTGGGGTGACACCCAGGCCCCTTGCAGTCTTCATAGGAACCTGCTTTTTTATATGTAATGGCACCAGAGAGCAAGGGGAGTGCTTCCTTCCTTCCCTGTGGTGATAACTACAACCATTTGCATTTCACACCAGCACCAACTCCTAATTATAAGTGATTTACAGTGGTTAGAGACTATGCTGTTCATTGTTGAGTACTGCCTACAGGGTCTTTGCTATTAATTGAATGTGTGTGCTAAAACTTATCTAACTTTCAAAGGGCACTTCTTTAATACGGTATAAGTACCTTGCATATTTTAGTATCAGGTAGTTATTGAGCAAAATTTAGCAGAAGTGTCAAAACTGATGCAGTGCAGCAGAAAGCTTGTCTACTTTTTACCTTAATAGCATGCCACAGCCAAGTGCAAGGAGAACAAAAATCAGAGATTAGAGTAATAGAGATAAACATAGCAAGAAAAAATGTGAAAATCAGTAAGAGAGAAAGGAAATCAGCAGAGAACAGTAGCCTGAGAGATGTTAACTTGCAATAAATGTAATTTTATGGTGCTAATATCTTGGGTATCTGCTAGAATTTAGGGGCATGGGTTGAGTCTGCATCTTTTTGACAGGGTAATTTTTTTTTTTTTCTATCATGCAATAGAGATGCTAAATCCGATTTTCACTCTGAGCTTCAGGGAAGATGCAATTAGACTGTATATATATGACTTGTCACTTGCTTGTCAATTTTTCTCGACAGTTAAAAATAAAATCTTTAGCCACTTGATATTACAATGAAAACCTTCCATTTTCGCCTCTACTCGAGTGAAGATTTCTCTTCTTAAACAAACTGAGCCCTAACTCTGTTAGATGAAAGCCCCTTTGATCTTCCATTAAAGGAAACCTTCACAATATCATTATGAAAATGCATTATGAAAAATTCACACACACATCCCTTCCTGACCCACAAATCTTCCTGACTTGTGGTTGCATTAGGCAGCAAGCTGCTGAGCATCAGAAGACAATGAAGCGATAGCAAAATATGAAGTGGATATCTGCCCTGGTTGTAAGGCTGCAGACCCATTTGTGACCTGTGTATTGGCAGAGCTAAATTGCATCAGTCTAAGTCTTCTAAGTAAGTTTTGCTCTGAAATGACATTGAGAAAACACAAAAATACACCAGTATACGTTTGGTTACATTTGAATATGCGTCCAAGTGTAGTAACATTAAGATGCTCCCAAGTAGCCCTCTATAGTCCAGAGGTGTTACAAAAAAAACCGTTTTGCATTCTACTTGTGTTTGAGCTACACATAAATAATATGAACCTATGCATACTGATAAAAAAAACAATGCTGAAACTGGCACTGCTGTATTGTACATCAGATCTTTTTAAATTGCTAGCTGAGTTTTTTTGCTATAGTAACTCCTCAGAGGTATAATGAAGTTCATCAGTCACTGGAACTGTCTTCCTGCTGTGATCTGATTTACTAAAGAACCCCAGTTGAGAATGATCTGCAAACAAATGTAAGGCTAAATTTTGTTTGTGTATTTTACTGACAACGTATTTGCATGTGTTAGATTGTCTCTTTTACCCTTCCCTTCTTCCTGTTGCGTACAAGGAGAGACTGGAATCTGCACAGATACTTTTTAACTTCCTAGCTTGTCAATTCCTCAGAGCTTGAAAGAGACGAAGTCCTGAAGTCTGACAAATACACACCCGTAATTTCATTAAATAAATGTAAAAATTAGTTTGATGTTGTCTACTTAATTCTTACTAGGTTGTGATCCAGAAGTCAGAATCAGCACCAATTCAAGATAATTAAAAATCCTTGATCAAAAGAGACTGGATTATGCAAACTGAGAAACAGAAGTGACAGTCTAGCTTATTAAAATCATCCTTCTAGAGCAGATTTAATGGTATAATTGGAATATACTTTAAATGCACTGACCTTGTATGTATTTTCTTTGGGATATGAAGAAATAAAATTAACATTCCATTAAGAAACTGTCTCTGCTGGGTTTTTTTTTTTATGAGTTTGAGTTTCCACTTTACGAATGACTAAATATACATATGGCTTTATAAATACTTGTACTTTAAAATCCCTAATATCTTGAAGAAGAAGAAGCCCTCAATGTTACAGCCCTGATAATCTTAGAAAAAGTCCAGAACCTTTTTTTTTTTTCTTCCAAATACTGTGTCACAGATTGAATTTGGGAAATCTTTCAAAGATAGTGATTGCAATATACCAAGGCATTAAAATGTGCTAAGACAGTAGGATATTTTAAGTGCATTCAAAATATGAAGCTGGAGTGAAAGTAAAATTGAAGCAAAAACCCCAATGAAAAGACAGCTCATGCCTAAAGCCGGTTGCTTATTTAAATGTCTTGCTGAATAAGAGTTTGAAACATAGTATTGCAGTTAGCTGGAACAGCTAAACTGTGGGAAATCCTGATATTTCATTTCAAAAAGAATATAGAATCTAGATTTAACTGCAAAATGGAAATACCAAAGTATTTCAGCTGAAAGGTGTGGAAATGAGCTATAGAATATCTGAAAATAATTGAATTCACAAGATACCAGCATAATAGTATATAAAAGCCCGAATGAATGAAAGTTAAAATGAAATGTTTACCATATCAAATACTTAGTCAAAATATAAAAGAGTCAGACCAGTTTGTACAAACTTATTCCCATTAAGCATTTCAGCCAAGTCAACAATTTCACACATGCTGTTTAGATTTAGACAAAGCAGCAATTTTCAAGCTGATGGTAACACAATGCTACATAAAGGAACTAAGTTAGTGACACCACAGCTGACTTCCTGCAGCCAGAATTGTAGTTCTGTCAGTGAAGTGACAGCAATGAATGAAAAATAAATCTGAACTCCTGAATTAGCAAAGTTTGCCCATGCAAGTCCTACCAAAATATGCTAGCTTTTTGTGCTGCTACCTTTGAATGTGATTTGGGTGCTTCCCTAGGAATTACCTTGATAAAAGAAAAACAGTTTAGTGGAAATAATTAATACTTGCCATTGTTTTGTTTAGAAAGGTCGGCTTCACTTAAACTCTTATTTTGGAATAAGACCTAATAAGTTCATTTGCTGTAGGCATTATATCCCACATTTTATTTGCAAAGAATAAAGTTACAAGATAATTAACAAGTTAGTTAATTTTAAAATTTTGGCAGAACCACATTTCAACTAGTTTCTTCTATTCCTCTTTTCATGCAAGGTGTTCCTCAGAATTTAAGGGACACTGCTCAGGTACTAGAAAATCTGTGCAGAATGGAGGATCTGTCTTGCAGCTGCTTCCAGGGCAGAGCAGGGGAGAGAAATTTTTCTTCTCTTCCTTCCCCTGAATTCTGTGGTGGCAATGAACTCTGCCAGCCATTCTCCTGGCCCAGTTTTCATCTGACTGCTCACCAGCTCAGCTGTTGTCTTTGCCCTTGTGTGGACACAAGGGACAGCAGTAGCTGCCTTGTCTCCATCGATGTGGCGTGCAAGGAGACCAAGGGAGCACACTGGGCTTCCTGAGGATCTGTCCTGCATTGTGCATGAGCACACAGTTGGGCTGGAAACAAGAGCAGAATAATGCAATTGCATTCTTGCTTTGGCAACATCAGAGGCATATTTCTGTCAAAAACCTCCATAATTTATGCAAGAATTTTCCCTTCAGGAGAGATGAAACCAAGTCACAGCATTTGGATCAAGGTGGTAGTGCTCTCTCCCGGGAATTGGAGAGTTCTACTTTTAAACTTGGATTTAGTTCAGCTGAAAAAGCAAAAGATCAGATTGAAAATTTGAATCTGTATTTAGACTCTGAGCTCATCCAGAGCTTGTTAACATTCCTTTTCACATATAGATACCATCAAGCAGGGCTGAGAATGTTAGTTTTAATGAGTTACAACAAACCTTTTTGTGATATGTGGAATAATGAATCTCTGTTCTGTGCTGACTTGGCTTGGGAGGGCAACCTTTTTAAATGCTGAGAAGTGAAAAGTACAAATGCACCCCAGCTGTCACATTTGGTATCAGAAATGATTTGGAACAGTTGAGATATCAATCCATAAAAAGAGGGTTTTATAAAGGAAAAGCCAACTCAGCCTTAAAATAAATTTCATATCTTTCAGGACACAGACTTCACATTTTTCACTAAAAACAAAGCTTTGATGATTCTCAGAGGTATGTAAATTCCACAGCAATTCATTTATTCGGTGACAATACTCCACCTTCTAAATCAAATCTCCAATGTGTCATTATCCAGCAGCTCAGAACTAGCTCTTTGTGTGAATACATAAAGACTCTGAAGCCTCTGCCGAAAACAAAAGGAAACCCCATTTAGTAGCTGTTTGATGTCTAGTCTTAGAAAATGGTTTTAGAACATAGAAACTAAAAGGAAAGCATTCCTGTAACCCCTGTCTCTGTGTTTGCAGGTACTCTGTAGATCGTCACACTGATATGGACAGAGTATTCAACATCAATTCAGGAAATGGTTCGATATTCACTTCAAAACCCCTTGACCGGGAAACGCTGCTGTGGCACAACATTACAGTAATAGCAGCAGAGATCAGTAAGTTAAACCTAAATATGACTCCTGTCCCTGATGTAATGAATTCAGCCTTCTAGCTGAGTGTGTGGAAAGCGCAGCTGGGCACATGTCAGGTTTATGGATGGCCCACTCAATACTAATGAAGAAGCAGTAACTCTGCAAGAGGTCGTCTGCAGTTTTGTGTTTAGTAGGGACACAGTTCATGAAGAGGTAACGGAGCAGGGAGAAGTGGTGGCAGCTCTGTGTTCTCTGATCAGTTATGGCCACTTTACATTTTTGAATGTGGTTGCTGAATTCTGAAACTGGTATGCAGCAAAACAGGGCATGTAAAGCCAAACTGCATTCCTTGGCTGAATTCAGTCAAATTCAGGCTGGATGTTTTCAAATATGGCTAAGCTAGCTGGGCTGAGCTGGGTGTCCAGATCTAAGCCATTTTATGCATCTCTGTTTTTTACTTTGTGCACATCTTTTGAAATTACAAGCTGCAGCTACAAATCAGCCTGTCACTTAGTTTAGGGTTGTTCCAAAGTAGTAATCTTGTGATAACACTAGACATGCTGATTTTAGAAGTCGAGCTGCCAGGGGTCCAAGATAAGGACATGTGTCCTTATGGCCCTAATAAAGAATCTGCTTTGTTTTAATACATTATCTGTAAGTACATCACGTGCTCGAATATCAGGGAATGCAACTCTCTTTGCTTTTGCAGAGTCACAGTGCCTATGTTTACGGTGGAATGGCAGATAAGTTTATATTAAACACCAGTTCTGTGACTGTTACAATGCCTCTCTGCAACCCAGAGGCTAAAAAGCTTTTGATTTTTCTGAGACTATGTAAGCTCTGCTTTCTTTTTTGTATGTGGATATGGCTCGATTACCTGCTTAACAGTGAGGAGAGTGTAAAAAGCTCGAAATTTCTTAACTTTCTTTATTGTGTAAGTCTTCTTTAAAACTGAAAACCCCTGTAAAACAATGTTACTGAGGAAAGCAAATGGGGTTATATGAAGGAGTAGTGGGTATGAGCCTATAAGAATGACAGGACATTAATCATTTTCTCCCTCTCGCAAAAGTTTGCACCTTTTAATGCTAGGTATGGGATTTCAGCACACCAAACTCTGAATGTTAGTCACTTGGCTGTGTTCCTGTTCAGTTCTTGAAGATGGGTTCTAGGGTCAAAAATTATACACTATAGGCAGCTCCTGGGTAGAGCAGAAGGGGAAAAAATGCCTAAAAAGGAAAGAATAGCAAGAACATTTAGCATTGACAATAACAGGAACACTTGCATTGACCCCAGCTGGGCTGAAATAACATGCAGTATAGAAAACTGTCCAAAAACCAGCTTAGCATCGATAGGAAGTACTCATTTGGTTTCTTGCTTCCTCCCCTTAAGCACAGACCTTCTACGGCACCAAACCTTCTCAACTTAACTTCTTGTGTCTGACACAGGCTTCTGTCTTAATTACCATTCCTCTTCAGCCTAAATCCTCCTCAGGCTGCCACTAACCTGCTTCCCAGGGTGTGCTTTACTAAGACTAGACAAAATTTTGAATAACTAGGGTATATGTCTTCCAAAGGCAATTTTTTTGGGTTGAAATGTACTTTTCTGATCCAGGACACTTCTTCACTAATTTTAGTCTCAAGAGACTAGTCTGGAAAGTACCACTGCTTATTGTTCCTGGCAAACCCAGAAATTTCTAGCAAGACTACTTCAAGTCCCATTCCACTAAATTCCATAGAATCACTTATTACTCTCAGTGACATTATCTCATCAAGCTCCAAGTATATTTCACTGAAGTAATCTAAAAAAATATCTAGTCAGGTTACAGGCAGGATATGCCTTCAAATGGGTGGGTGCTCCCTTTGATATAAGAAAAAAAAAATTATAAAGTCATAAAGAGAAACACCTTTCAGTGATGACTGCTCTTGATTTGATTTTACTGTTAAAAAAAAATACAGAAGTTGTTTTGCCTATGTCTAGAATTGTCAGTAAGTGTAGATTGCTCCAGTTCTGAATGTTTTCCTTTTCCACCAGTATGAGCTGCAATTGCTCAGCAGCCCAGAGAATCAATCATGCTGTGACTGCTGCACATAAATAGTTGGTGAAATCCCAGGTCAGTACATCTGCCACAGCCAGACAGCAAACTGGCATTAAAATGGGGGACACAGGGCTAGTGAGCCACAGCTGCAGAATTACAGCTGATTTACCAAATACAATTCCCAGAGTGTTTTTAAATATTTGCTACTTAACACTTATGGCCAGTCAAACACTGGCAGGACTATGAGGCTGTATTCTGGGAAAAAAACACCTCTGTAATAGTTTTATTGCTGGCTCAGCAGAAAACAAATCCCTATGCAAAGAAATAGATTTAAGCAGTTTGTTGAGTCTATGGGGATAGAGCCCAGAAGTAATTAAGGAATAATGCTAACAAATGAACCTACATGACTTAATTTGAGCAAATAATTTGAAAGATGATGACACAAAATATCAAAAGAAAAAAGATTTGAAGATGTATACAGATTTCCATTAAATCAGAGAAGAGGCGTATGTTCACAGAGCCTAGAGTTTATATCAAGCTCCTCCTGTTTATTACAGTGTGATTTTAAATTGTGAGAACCTTAAGCACCTAGAAGTAAAATGAAAATATGTATGTTTAGGTTTAAAAAGCAGGAAAGAAAACAATTCTCCGTTTTTAGAGGAAAAGAAACATATTGTCAATATATTTCAATGTATTTGTTTGAAAAGTGTGCCCTACAAAATAGTCTTGCCAATAGTCCTGTGACTTCAAATGAATGCCTTTGATTTCTGCCTGTTATAAAAATTCAACTCTTTTATTGATGTATTTTAGTAAAGAATTCAGCTCACTCCATATTATACATAAACTGTTATTTTATACATCGAATGAATTTAGCCCAATGGCTGCTATTAGAAAGAGGGTTATGCCTAATGGAATCATATTAACTTCAATGGGACTGTGGAGCCTTAAAGCACGATATTTTGTCTAAATGACTGAGCTCTGTAATACAAATAAGAAATGCCAATTTTGGAGAAGGCATTTTCACATTTGTGAAAGGATGATAAACACATTAATAGGACTTTTATTAAAGTCAACAAGCTACTATAATGAATAAATAGAAGCTGCTATAGTGAATAAATATAATAATAAAACCAGCAAGCTACTATAATGAATGCTTGTAGAAGAATATAGAGTCTTAGATCTGCTATATTTTATTGCACTTTTTTTTCACTTGAATGATAGGTTAAAATGCATTGATAAACCATATTAACCTGGGTAGGAGATCAACATAGGAAATTCAGTATGAACCCTCATGTAGGAGAGGGAAAGGGAAAGGTATTTATTTTAAAATAAATTATCTCAATCACACTCTTTTCCTCATATTTCTCTCTCTCACGTTCCCATACCCACATAATCCTAGGTGGATATTGTGTGATATGCAGCACAAAGGAGACAGATCAGGGGCAGTGTTTCTTGGATTTCTTTCAATTAGTGATGACAAATTTCTCTGGGACCAGGTCTTGTACATTTTAGGAGTCAGTGGTTGTTATGGTGTGACTTTTTGCCTCAGAATCTTGCCTATTTCGCCATGCATGCCCCTAGGCAAGGTTACTGCCACTGCTTTTCTTCCTTATTCTGTGTATCATTTTGACTAAAGCCTGTCTCCTCCCAGCAGAAAAAGGAATGGTCTATACAGTATGGTATGCTTCCAGATGTTTTCATTTTTATCCAGAAAGATTACAGTATTTTCATTAATATTCTATGCTCAGGAATATCTTTGTCAATTTCAGTCTCTTGGCACTATGCAGTCCTTATAGGTTAAAAAAAGATTGCTTACATAGAGGGATCTGCAGGTTCTATATAGAGTTCATGTTTTTCAGCTGATACACTTCAGTATTTACTCTGAAACATCAGACAAAACAATTCACAACAGGTTAGAAAGCATCTGTGATCACAGCTGCTTTCTGTTACTATTCCTATAAAATAAGGATAATCATGGTAGCTTAAGGAACTGTGCCATAAGATTTGTAGGGCACAGAGTATTATATTTAACAAGTGGAGAAGAAAAAACCCACTCAATCTCATCCTCATGACTCTTCCTGTTAGAGAGCTAAGGAAGGGAATATGTTCTAGATACTTCACTGCCACCAAACAGTATGAGTGAGGCTAATAAATAGATTTAATTTAGTTCCAGTATTATATTTACATATATCACACATACATTCATAATCACACTTGGAATGATCAAAGGAATTTATAAATTGGACTCCTACTTCATCATAACTCTGTATTTACACAGAATTAGAGTAATGATACTGTATTCATCCCATAACACACTCAACAGAAATCAACAGAATGTAAGTGAGGTGCTCTGAGTGAGAAGAATTGACCCACCAAGTCTGTCCTTTTCTTCCACTGCACTGAGTCAGTAACTGGGCTAAATAAAATCTCCATTCTGGTTTTGTCATTTCAGACAACCCCAAACAAAGCAGCCGTGTCCCCGTGTTCATTAAGGTCCTGGATGTAAATGACAACGCTCCAGAGTTTGCCATGTTTTACGAGACCTTCGTCTGTGAAAACGCAAAGGCAGAACAGGTGTGTTGCCAGCTCATACTCAGAAAATATTCCAAATTAAATGAGTTTTGCTGCTACTCTTGCATTACCTCATCAAGCGGTGTACTTTGCATTGCATCAAACTTAATTGCAAAATTAAACAGTGGCTGCACCGTGTCTGATTTCACTCAGTACTCTTCCAGCTGACATGATGGTATGTTTTTGAATGTTATTTTCTGTACTGCACCTTGTTACCCCTGATTTATTTTTGTTCTTTCATCCTTTGCTTTATTCAGGCACCTCCACTGTCTCCTTCAAAAACAATTTCATGTCTGTAAATGTTACAGGTCATGTCTGTGATACAACTATATCCTGCTAGATAGCTCTCAGTTTACCACTCCTATTGTGAAGTAGTTCAAAGTTGCAGATGATTTGGAAGATTCAGCCAAACAATTTCTGTGACATGAGATTTGGGTAGATAAATATAAATTCAGCTTGGACTGTCTCACCTTTTATCTCTATTCCTTGTCACATGCAAAGGTTTCCTACCCATCCGCAGTGGCATTAACCCAACCAAGCCTTCTGGTGAAATCAACATGATTTTCTTGCCAGTTTTCAAATTCATTATGTCACTCCCTGATGGTATAGGATATAACAGTATGGTGAACCCAAACAGCATCAGCAGCATGTGGATGACTTTTCTTGAGCTCACCATAGCAACATCGTCTGCTTTGAAGCAGAAGAAAAAAATTAGTACAAAAGATTGCTTTTACAGGTTTTTTAGAGTATGTAAATGAATATAAAGTTCACTGACTTAGGACATAATTTTGTTCTTATTGTTTCAGCTGATACAAACATTAAGTGCTGTTGATAAAGATGACTCTTACAATGGACATCAGTTTTCATTCTCCTTAGCTCCCGAGGCAGCCAGCAGCTCAAACTTTACACTACAGGACAACAGAGGTGAATTTCTAGGAAGACTTTTCTTTATTATCTTATCCTTGCTTTCAGTCTTCAGATGAAGATTTAATGCATGCTTTGTGTTTCCAGACAACACAGCAGGGATTTTCACTCGAAAAACCAGGTATAACCGGCATGAAACCAGTACCTACTTCCTGCCAGTGGTAATATCAGACAATGATTACCCCATCCAGAGCAGCACTGAAACGGTGACTATTCGAGTGTGTGCTTGTGACCATCGGGGAAAAATGCTGTCCTGTAATGCAGAAGCCTTGATTCATCCTACTGGTCTTAGCACTGGGGCTCTTATTGCCATTCTTCTCTGCATCATTATATTACTTGGTAAGTAGCTCAGGGACATTTTGTTCCTTTCATGGTCATTTTGCATTGCTGTAATGATTATTCCAAGACTAGGACAAAGGAAGTAAAGACATCATTGTCTTATCCTGTACACGTACTATTGTATTTCTTCTTCTGAGGGCTGCTACAGATGGGGTGTATAGGGCACAACCAATCTAACCTTAGTTATCTAAAAGTTAGCAATATGTGAGGGAGAGGAGACAGCTGGGCTCCATACTCTGTTCAATGGAAAGAGACACCAGTAGAGAGACATTCATCCCATCCCATCCCATCCCATCCCATCCCATCCCATCCCATCCCATCCCATCCCATCCCATCCCATCCCATCCCATCCCATCCTTTACTGGTATCTGAGGAGGACTAGACACATTACTCATAACCCTCGGCAGGTGTCCATCCCTTTCTGTTGCCCATGGAAAGAAGGCAGATAACTTAATTTTGAAGAATTAACTTTCCATTTCTAAACTGAGGAGAAAGAAGTCTCAGTGCTTTTATTCTGTTGGAAAAGGATCTTGAATGGTACTGAGGGACTCTCTCAAAGGTTGCAGGGTCCTTCATTTCCGCCACCATTAGAAAGAGGTTGGATCCTGAACGTGGAGTTTGTGCAGAGGGCTCTGGTTATGGCACTTACAGGTGGTCAACTTTATATATATATATAAATAGGGACAGTTTGCAACATCAGTCACATACCTGCCAGGTTCCACCCCTCTTGTACTGCAAACAGAAACAGAGATAGTTACAGGTGGTCAACTTTATATATATATATAAATAGGGACAGTTTGCAACATCAGTCACATACCTGCCAGGTTCCACCCCTCTTGTACTGCAAACAGAAACAGAGATAGTTGGTCACTCAGCCATTATTCATCTGGGGACAACTGTACAATACAACATAGGCTGTTCTCTGGGAGGTGTTATTAGGATGATAGGAGAAAAGGAGGGAGTCAGACCAATTTTACCGCAGTAGGGTCAGGCAGGGGACAGAATGTTTCCTTCATAATTCTGCTTCTTTTTACCATACTTCTGTCTTCCTTGGACATGCTTCTCACCACTGCGGAGTTGTCCTGATCTTTTCTTTTAACAAAATTTCCTTCTCCATTAATGAGTCAAAGATGAGGTTGTGGTTCTCAGACTCTAACAATGTTGCCATGGCTTGCTCAAATAAGCTCTATCCCATTTTCAGAAAAGATTCCCACAATAACAATCTGGTCTTTAATTCACCATTAAATTCATTTTTCAAAACATGGTATCATTGCCCCTAAGGGCTGAGCTCACTTTGTATTAAGTTCCTTACCAGAAAAAGTAATGTAATGCTGCAGGTAGTCTTGCACTCGTTAGTACAACTGTGCTCATTAATATCAATCTGACATTAAACGATTTCCTGTTTTATGTCAATCGAAAATAATTGATTCTGTGTGCTAAGCAGCACTTTATGTCAATTACTGCTCATGCCACCGTGCACCATAAGCAGATTTTCAATTAACTCAGCTATATAATTTTCTATTTTCAGGTTGGTTGCAGGGTTTGAATGTGCAACCACTACTGAGTGAAAAACAATACTCTGGGCAGACCTGAACCACAACTCAAAGTTTAGCAGCAACAAAAAGTGTCTGTAAATTGCCAGGTTTATATGCAGTTTCTGTAAGTTTATCATCTTATCAGGAGGTTTCAGATACTGCTGAACACAGACATGCAAATAAAGGCGATGTACTTCAACATGTAGCTTATGATGGGGTCTTTTTCCTGCAAGTTCAGCACAAAGCAGTAAAATCCATGTGTCAGACATGTGATGTATTTATCAAAGTCTCATCCTTGCATGTTCTGTGTAACACTGTTTTTGTAATGTGATACTTCAGCAACTCTGATGTAAAATCTAACATTCTTTGCTTTCTCAGACCATTCTACCAGTCACTGTTCCCAGAAGCCCATTCCAAACTGATATTGTGCTTTTCAAGTTCCCAAAGTGTTCTCCAGATATCTCTCTTCTTCCATACACACCTTTCACCAGTCCTTTCACACAGTGCCACAGCTTTTTGCTCTTGAGGAAGACAATCATCTCTCACTGCATTTTTGCACAGTAGCACGAAGAAGCATCACTCAAACTAGGACCCTTCTCTGAGTAAATGCTCATCATTAGGCTGAGGGCCTAATGCAATCTGAACGACCTCTCCTAATCCTTCAGCTTCACCATCCATTTCCTTTCAACTCATATTGACAGATGTTCTTCCTTATTCACAGTATTCCTATGCTAAAACACAGCATTTTCCTACTTTATCCTGTATTTATGGTGACCTTCTACTGTCAATCTGCAAGATGCTTGGGCACACCTACAGACAGTATTTTGGTCTAAGCAATCCTGCAGGGGAACTCATTATTAAATACCAAGCAACCAAATCAAATCAAACCAAAAAAAAAAACCCCACACCAAAGAAACCCACTAAAAATCCAACCAACACAAACAAACAAAAAGAAACAAAAAACAACCACCTTCCCTGACCAAAAGAAAAAACCCACCAGAATTAGAATTTGTCTGGCAAAGGAAACTAAGAACTATAAAGTTCAATGGAATTAAGTTTTGGGCTGGGGACACCCTTAGTCCTTGATGTTGGCCTTAAAAGGTTACAACTGAGGAAAGGACTGAAAAAACAATTCTTTACCAGTTACTGTGCTTGACTCACATGCCATTTCAGAAGCAAAGCTGACATGAAGGATCATTGTGATCCACCTTATCATCTCACATCAATGAGTTTAGGCATTTCTGCTTTGCTTTGCTATGAAAAAACTGTAAAGACAGCAAGATGTGTCCTTCCTTGGAGTTTGCACAGCAGAGCTGAAATACTGGGCACTGCAGACCTCAGACTACCAAAGCAACACTGATAGCAGAAATAAATGTTCCTTGCTACTGTTCATTTGTCAATATTCAACCATTCATATTTTAATGTAGAATCCAGCTAAGAAATCTGAAACTAGCTTCTACAGGAAAGTTTACCATATCCCTTTCCACGCTCTGTGTCCACTTCTCCGTCACTACTGAAAATCATTATTGAGTAAAACCATTAAAATTTGCATCAGAATCATGGAAAAAATTCCCTTCATCCAAATAAATGAAAACTATGTGTCTGGAAACACACAATTTAAAATGAAGGGCATAATATATCTTCTAGAAATCTGCCTTTGTCAGATTAAAAAGTACTTTTATTGTATCTCATCAGTCCATTATTTCATTTGTGTACTTTTCGAGGTGATGTACATTGTAAAAACATGCCAGGAAAGTTAATAAAAGTTAAATTTTGTGCTGGCTGAAAATCCTCTCCATATTCCAAGCTTTTTTCCCAGAGGAGCATAGATTTACTTATCTTGAAATTCTGCTTTGCTAAGATCCGTAGCTACCCTCCTTGTCCATAGCAGAAGTTGCATATTGTCCAAGGGGTTCAACATAAATAAGATCTGATGTTACTTTTTCTGGAGAAAGTGTTTCCTCCTTCCTAGCTATCATGAAACTAGTTCTGTTCTCAAGGTGACAAAACCAGGATATGGCTCTGGGTAACAAATTGCCTACCAGCAAAAAGACACTCTGCTTGGCTTCCCACAAGCTTGATATCTCCTTTCTTCTGCGCATCCATGCCATTTCATCTCCCAAGGAACTCACAGGCAGAGCAAGCGCAGCTTGCAAATCTGATGTACACATTTTCAGGTTTTCAAAACATCTCCTCAATCTTCAAGCTCAAGCAGAGGCACAGCATTTCTTCTGGGCTTTAATGGAGCTGGGGATTAACCTTCTTTCCCTTTCTCTTTCGCTGTTGTTTGTGTTTGCAGTTACTGTGGTGCTGTTTGCAGCACTGAGACGGCAGCGGAAAAAAGAGCCTTTGATAATTTCCAAAGAAGACATCAGAGACAACATTGTCAGTTATAACGATGAAGGTGGCGGAGAGGAAGACACCCAGGCGTTTGATATCGGCACGCTGAGGAATCCCGAAGCCATAGATGATAATAAATTACGCAGAGACATTGTGCCAGAAACGCTTTTTCTGCCGCGGCGGACTGCAACGGCGCGAGATAACACGGATGTCAGAGATTTCATTAACCAAAGGTTAAAGGAAAATGATACAGATCCAACAGCACCCCCGTATGACTCATTAGCAACCTACGCGTACGAAGGTAATGGTTCTGTGGCCGAGTCCCTCAGCTCCTTGGAGTCGGTGACTACGGACGGAGATCAGGACTACGATTACCTCAGTGACTGGGGACCTCGGTTTAAAAAGCTGGCAGATATGTATGGCTCAATGGACAGTGACAAAGACTCTTAATATGTTGTCTTTTTTTTTTTTTTTTCTCTTCTTTTTTCTGTTCCTCATTCCCAGAAACAGCATTGGGATATGTGAAGTGGCTATTTCTTTCTGTTTCTCCACAGCTGTTTGAAAGGGTTCTCTGTTCTACCCATTTGAATTGTCTAATGACTGAAGTCTGTGTGGGTTAGCCATCAGTAAACTTTCTCTAGTATCATTTTATGAGCTTCCAAGAGGCAAAATCCTTATTTTTTGAGTGCGTCCAGTTTACCAAGCCAATCTTACAGGCACAGCAGTAGTGGAGGGGGAAAAAAGGGATCAGATGGGGAGCAATATTTTTACTTGTTCTGCTTATATTGTAAATTGGAGTATATTACTGTTTAAGCTCACTTGCTTTTTACTTGTATTCCGACTATTCAGCTCAGACGACTGCTCTGTCAATTGTGTATTGCACATCCCAGTGTAATGAGGTACCCTAGTTTACCCTATGTATTATAGTCAAAAGTAGTGGTAATGGAATGAAGGTTTATTATACAAATAGAGTAAGCTGAGAAAAGAACATCAAACACGCATTTTACTCATGAGGAGGGTAGAGAGGCTTAATGGTCATTTAAACCTGAGTGTTTCTCTAGAACTCACCATTTCCCCATTGCACTGAATCATACTAACACACACATATATATAATTCATTGACTGCTCTGTATATATTCTTTGGACCTAGCATTGCTGGAGAGATGTGCGTGTGTGCACGTGTGTGTGGTCAGTAGCCCCAGTATATAATTCTTAGATGGTTTCCTCATTCTAACCCAGGCTTGCTTTGTGATGCAGGGAAAGTCATCCAATCCAGCTCCAGATTAGGTCATGACTTGGAGGAAGAACAGATCATAACTGGGCTATTGCTTGCACTTCCTCAGTCAGCCTCCACCTGCACATCAGTTCAGTGCTGGCCACTGCCCTGGAGACATTGTAGTCAGGGTGTTCATACCCAGCTACTCCTGCCTGTTCTCATGTGCAGGTGGGGAGGAGGGACCTCAAGGTGACTGCAACCCTCTGGGGCAAAAGGAGCAACTGCAGAGGAGGAAAGTGCTTTTTTTTTGTCCTGACTTTCTCTGCCTGGATGTCCGGGGTGGATTCCTGACTGACTCTCTGCCCAGTTTTGCTGTCTGTAAAATGGGGAAATAATGCCTACCTCATCAGGATGTTGCAAGAACTATGTAAGACATTTGGAAAATGCTTTAGAAATTGAAAACACTGGCATTCTGCCAGAGGAAGTAACTTTTCATGCTTTTTTGTTTTTTTCCAGATTCAAGCCCTGAACAAACAAATAATGGTCATTCCAGTGGCCTGAAAGGGGGGTTTATAACTATAACTCATTTTTTTAAATAAACTACTCAGTCAGGGTTGTTAAAGACTTCAACGAAAGGTAAAATTTTAACCACAATTCTCTCTGTGTGTGTTTCTCTGGTTTGCCAAGCTAAGTAATTTTTGTCCAGGTGTGGAGTGGGGGAAGTTGCCATAGTCTTGGGCCAAAACAGTTTTGTTTATAGCTTGCACACCACTCAGTATTTCAGTTGGTTTTTCAAAGATGTAGTGGATGCTCTTCAAACCCAGACATCTCTTCAAATCCAGACATCTAGGAGAGGCTCTCTGGAGAAAACCCTAAGGGTCTGCCATGGGGCATATCCAATTCCAGGAGTTAAACGCCACCCTGTGTCCCAAATTAGGGAACCAGCCCATAGCCCTGTGCCAAGGAAAGAAGGAATTACTATTTTTAAAATACCTCATGTGTAACTATTCTAATTTATTTCATGAAACAGTATTTAATACCAGAATTACAGAAATGGATCTATTTTCCTCCTCCCCCAAATTTTAAGTGAATCATTTTGAAAATTAAACAGCTCCAATTTACTCCAGAAATAGAGAGGAGAAAAAAGTTAATAAACAGAAAACTAATGGCAATTAAAAATTAATCCCTGGAATTCATTACTCCTTGCGAGTTAAAGAGAGCAGTAAGAGTCCCAAGTATTAGACTTTTACAACCACAATACCAGAATTTTAGATTTTGTGGACCAGCTCAGAGCGAAGAGGATGAGCCAGCCATGCTGTCCCTGGCTGGGCAGGAAAGGACTCGTTGAGCACTGCACACCTGCCGGTGTAGGGCCCAGCAGCTAATGGCTGGCAGATGCCCAGAATTATAGATTGGATGCTTTCAGAGCAGGGGGCCCAGAGTTTCCAAGGGTCCTGAGCCCTAGGCCTCCCTGGTGGAAGCCTCTCAGTGTGTTTAAGTCCAACAGAATATGGTTCCCTACTCCATCACTTGGTGGGGTGCTGAGCTGCTGCACCCATCATAATGACAAAGGCATGGCTGGAGCCTTATGATGTCCTCTTCAGGGCCCCTAAGTAATTTAGGATGCTACAAGCCTAGCTCTTCATGGCTTCCTTGAAATTGGAACTTCTAGGAAGCAATCTGTCCTAAAGCTGGCTCTGGCAGGCAGGAGAGACCATCTGGATTTCAGACATGTGGAGGAGCAGCAGATGCTCAGCACCGCCTGCCCCAGGTCCCTCCCTTCGGGCTGCTCCCCTCGCACAGTGTCGGTGGGGCCAGCGCATCCCTCCAGGGGCTCTCCTCCTAACACATCCCTCTCTCACCCTTCACTCTGGGGTTGCCTCCAGCAAACAGCCCCAAGCTCAGAATCCAGCTGGATGCCCAAAGTGAGCCAGTGACTGTCCCTTCCCTTCCTTAAGCCTCAAGGAAACAGGCTGGTGTGTGGAAGGGGTGGCAGAGGTGGCTGCAATGCTGCTCAGCCCTGCAAGCCACCTCCAGCTCTCTGGGAAGAGGGAGTCAGTGGTGCTTGGCTGAAGACAGCCCTGGTGCCCCGGAGGGGCTGGGCCACTCTGCAAGTCAGCAGCCTGCATTAGTCACTTCTTGGGTGGGGTACTGAGACAGCAGGACCAGTGAACTCCTTGTAACTACTTTCCTATGTTTGTACAGTGATTTAGTGATTGTTAGTAGCAGTCCAAGCGCAAGTTTGAGGTTGGGTTGGGTTATTTTTTTCCTTTTAATTCAAAGCTGGTTTTATCTTGTCCATTGAGTGACACAGTAAATAATAGAGAGTGGCTACTCGTGCCTGTTATGTAAATATATTATATATATAAAATTATGTTATGTCACCACAAATATGGTGCCTGAATAGCAAATGCATTCTTCTAAGAAAATTTGAGGCAAACTTGCATCCAAATTATTATTTATGCATCTAGGTTTTAAGGTCTATTTTTTTTCCTGCAAATTAAATGGATTTAGCATCTCTCAAACAGCAAGGAGAGTTCAATTCTTTCTTTTCTTCTTGCTTGGCAGTACCACAAAGTGCAATTTATAAAATCAGTACTGCATTCTAAATATTGAAAGTGCCATATTGCAGTGAATACAAACCTTTGCAGTAGTATTTCCTTGCACTTTGTCGCATGGTGGTGTGCTAGATGATAGAAATGAGTATTTAACAATGCTTTCACACAGTGCTACAATTGTCATTTGTAGATAACCAGTTGTTGGACTATGGGCTATGAAGTGGCTTTCAAGGCTGTTTTAAGCCTGCCCTTCTTACAACCGCACCTACTTCAGAAGAGGAAATATTATTAGGCAGTTTAGCTAAACCAGGTAGAGAGACAAAAATGCAGTTGGCTTTTAACTTGGGAAAGCATCTGACCTAACAATAGGAAACGTATTAAAAGATGCCAAGGAATTCAGTGGAGTCAACATGAAACAGGGACCTGGTAGGCTATGCCAGCCATGCTACTGCAGAACAATAACATCTCTACACTTGAAATGGAGTAAGGTTTCTACAGTAACTATTTCATCTCAACTCCCAAGAGAGTCACTTTACCCCAGAAAACTGGTGGGGAGTTGTTTTTGTTTTGTGTTTGCTGGGGTATTTTTTACCCCAGGAGAACTGCTTCAGGTTAAACCCAATTCTATCCCACAGCAGCACCAGTTTAGGCAGACACAGCAGCCCATGCCTCCAGTGCAGCTGTTTCAGGACATCTCTCTGTGCTTGGAAGAGAGCTGAGGCACAGACTTGCAGAGAGGTCTGCACAAGACTCTACCAGCAGTATCACAGGACTGAGATGTGTTCCCAAACCTGACAGAGATGGAATTGTGTCTAACCACGAGAAAACCAAATTATCTCTATTTTTCAGTTATATCTGTTAAAAATGTGCTGGAAAAGATAGGTAGTAAAAGAATATGTCACCTATACCAACAGAAATATTTTCTAAATTTTTCTTAAGAAACATATTTGTCTGGTCTTGCTTCAGGTGTTTCTTCACTGTTAAATGTGAATGGAAGAGACAACCTTCAAACGATCCACTTTAGAAAGTAGCGGTCTACATTACAAGTTACAGCTTTTCCATTTCTCTGTTACGAAAACAAAACAAACAAAAAAATCCCACAAAAATCCCAGAAATCTCTGCAGTACCACAAAACCCAGAACAGTCATAGCGAAGTATAGCAGAGAGAAGTGGCTTTAGAAATGTATGTCTACACATGTACAGTTTGAAAACCAGAATTATCCATGTTGAGCAGAACGAGCAGTGGACTTCCAACACTTTCAGGTTTCCTGACACATCAGAGGGAGATCTTTATGGATAGGGAGAAAGACATCACTTTTACACCAAGCAACTTAAATCCAGGCTGTTTTCATGTAGATCTCTCAGAAGGAAAGGCACGTGATAAATTTCTGCAGCAGGACTATCTTGGTGGTCTTCTGCAGGGTGATTCCTGACAGTGGTTTTGAGCAGGTAACTCTCTGCAAGCACCACTGTGTTAGTTCTGCCTGCCACCATCTGTTAGAAAGGTTTGTGTTTCCTTTGGCTATGAGAAGCATTGAAGTGTTTCAGAAGACCACTGTCCCAAATGGATGCTGCCATCCCCTGCCCATTTGCATTTCAATTAACTCTGCAGTCTGAGCTGCCTCATCAAACGAGAGCTGACAAAGTAACAGTCATTATGCTGCTTCCAGTGAGTATGAAATGTCATAAGCTGTGAAAGGCAGGATTTTTCCAACCCATCTACACCTCTGAAACAGCAGCCTCATCCAATAAATGTCAAAGCCACAATATTTTTTGCTTTCAGTTCAGTCTTTAGAAAGAGTTCTTTTCTCAGAGATTGTTTCTGTACTTAAAGAGGAACAAAAGCATATTTCATGTCTACAGACTCATGTGTTGCTCCAGAAAGAGAGAAAGACGCAGAACTCCAACACAATGCTTTAATACCAGTCTCTGCCCTCAGCAGTTTTATTTAAGCCAGCTGAAACAATCTTGATCCTGCCCATCATTTTGCAATATTACACTTTTGAGCCCAGACTTGTGTTTGTCATACACTAAAACAGTTTCCCGAACAGTTGATAAAATTCAGCAGTAGGAATCCAAGAGCTGTGGCTGGGGTTGTAGGAAGTACAAGTGTCAGAGAACTGAGCATTTCAGGAAGAAGAGCAGAAGGTGAATTGCTTGGGGGGTGAGGGGAGGTAGTCAGTCATATGCAAGGCAGGCCCATGGCACTTAAAAGCCACAAAGCTATCATCTTGTGTGTAGAGTTACTGGATTTCAAAGGAGTTTTTACAGAACCTGCCCTTATCCTTTTATCTTCATGTATCTTTGGTTTTCTTTAAAAATAAATTTTAAAAGAAAAAAAAAAAAGAAGAAAAAATTAAAAAGGAGCTGCTATATTTAAATTTCTCTTACCACAAAGTCGAATTGACAAATAAGGCATAAGTCCAGCATATAGAGAAATCCTTTCCATTCCCATGGGCTTTTGACTTTTCCTATGAGACTGCACTATTTATGTAAATATACTTGGAGACACTTTCTATAAGCTTTTAGTTTTCTATGATCTATTACTTTAGTGTTTATTAAAGATACAAACTTATAGAACTATTAAGTATTCAGGTGAACACAACAAAGAAAGAACACTCCAAACACAAAATCGTTCTGGATTTTGACACATAAAAATCTCTTCAAAATCACTGTACTGTTTTAATTCTGTGATTACTTTCATTGCTTTGAAAAAATTAAACTTTAAAGAAAGGCCTTATAATAAATGCTATGTGCATCTTAACTGTGTTACTGAGCGAAATCAATCTGGCAAACTCCTATTGCGATTTGTGATTTTTTTAAACCCTTTAAAATAAATGCTTTTCGGTATTGATTTTTTTTTAATTAAAAATACTTCCAAGCATAAATTGAAAATGATGCCTCCACCTGGGAAGATTTACTTGCTGGCATGCTCCAGCCACATAGTCTCTCATGATGTCATCCCCTGGTTGTGCCAAGGGAGCCTCAGCATTGGATGGACCTGTCATTGCTCAGCAGAAAGCTATGAAACGTTTGTGGGTGACAATTCTGTCACCCAAGAGGTTTGCACCTAGAACTTCCCTGTGTTGCAGAGGGACCCATGCTGGAATGATTATCTCCTCTGCAGCGTGGATGGGCAATTTGTTTTTGTCAGATGGAAAGTGTGCACTCTCTCCCTTATATTTCCTGTTCACTGTACTGGCTTCTTTTTTTGGGGTTGGGGAGGGCAGGGGGAAATGAAATTTAAGGATTTGATGAGAAACCAATTTAAACAACAATTTCTCACAGACAGAGTGAATTTGCCTTTTTGCAAATTGATTTTTGTAACAAGTTATTTATATGATATTACTTAATAAATTGTTTTTTCTAACTTGTTTTTTTTCTAATTCTCTCAATCTATGCTATGTATTTACAACACTATCATAAAGATAAACCTTTGAAAAGATTCTCCAATCACTTTAAGACAAAGGGCGAAATTGACTCAGTCTTTGAAATTCCATTCTTAAAAGTGTCTGGTGTGCACCATGCTATAAAAGCAGTAGGATCACTATTCTGTGATCATTGAGGCCTCCCAAGAGTGGTGTAATTCCTGAAGGAATCATCCACAAGGAGGATATTAGTCTGTGATCACAAG
This sequence comes from Fringilla coelebs, assembly GCF_963513975.1. Taxonomy (NCBI): domain Eukaryota; kingdom Metazoa; phylum Chordata; class Aves; order Passeriformes; family Fringillidae; genus Fringilla; species Fringilla coelebs. Next base: position 82,199,171 of record NC_140028.1, read on the forward strand.
CCTAATTTTGACTAGCCAAGGTTTCCCAGGAAGGCAGCAGAAGCTTTGTCAAGGTAAAGTGTGCAAAATGCCTTTATTTAAGCATATAAAGATCACATAACTTAAAATAGCACTGTTTAGTTATTTGTCTTTCATCATGTGAGATTTAAAAAAAATTTAGTCTCATTGCAGTTATGGAGAGTCCAAATGCCATTTGCAGTATCTTTTTACATAAGAAGAACAACCTCCAGAGAAAATTCTTCATTTTAATACTCCCTTAATAAAAGAGCTGTCTGTATCTCCAGAAATTCCATCATATTTAAAGGACAAGGACAAAGAAAGAGTGGGAAAGGTCACAGCAAAGTAATATTTCATTAAAAGCATTAGAGTGAACCACAAAATCAGTTTAGCACCAAAACCCATATAGGGTTTGTGAAAGGACGAAGTTCCCTAACTGTTGAGAAATTAGCCCAAATATCCTCCTCCAATCTTTGGTGAAGCTCCAGAAGAAAACCTCTGTATGAATGGCCAAAAAACCCCAGCTTTTAAAAACAATAGGAGATCACAAGGACATAAATACAAAAGTCTACACAGTTTTTGTTTACCTCATTGTCTGAACACCAAACCAGGGAAACCGAGCATGGCACTGTGCAGGAGGAGGAGGATGCATCTCCTGCCCACCCACTCCCTTCAGCAGGGGCACACACACACACACACACACAAAACATCAGATTGAGCTTTTCATCTTCTAAATAATGGCAGCAACAGCAGAAGGCATCCTGGTTGTCCAGCTGCTGAAAGGTGGTCCAGACTCTGCAACCTTCCACGTGGGCTGAGAGCAGAACCACTTTCATACACATGATAGAGGAATCTGTCATATTTCTCGTCTTCTTATTTCATTTACTATATCAAAGACCACTTCAGTCATAAAGAAAATTCAACTAAAGGGTAGCATTTCAGCCAGAAAAAAATTTATTCGGTTTTCCAACATTAATTTACCAGGTTTATCTATATAAAATCACTCCCCCCCCCATCAACAAGCAACACAGCAACCACAGCCTCCTGCAGATATTCACCTTTCATTAATACTACCAAAGTCATCGCAGAGCTAAGTCAGCTAGACAAGCCATTAAAGCCAACAGCCTTTTACTCTTTTAAAGTTCTTGCTGAATTTGTCTCCTCCTCCTCTGCCTCTCTGTTCCACTCTTGTGAGACCCCATCTGGAGTGCTGCATCCAGCTCTGTCATCCCCAGTACAGGAAGGACATTGACCTGTTGGAGTGAGTTCAGAGAAGGGACATCAAGATGACCAGAGGGATGAACTTCCTCTCCTGGGAGGAAAGGTTGAGAGAATTGGGATTGTTCAGCCTGGAGCAGAGAAGACGTGACCTAATTGCTGCCTTCCAGTACCTGAAGGGAGCTGGAAGGACAGGAAAGATGGAAAATTATTTTTTACAAGAGCAGGTGGTGACAGGACAAGGAGTAATGGCTTCAAACTGAAAGAAAGTCGGTTTAGGTTAGATGTTAGGAAGAAATTCTTTACTGTGAGGGTGCTGGGGGACTGGCACCGGTGCCCAGAGAAGTTGTGATGCCCCTTCCCTGGAATGTTCAAGGCCAGGCTGGATAGAGCTCTGAGAACTTGCTCTCATGGAAGGGGTCCCCCCTACCTATGGCAAGGGGATTGGAACTAGATGATCTTTAAGGTCCCTTCCAATCCAAGCTATTCTGTGATTCTATGATTTCAAGGACAGCTCGAACAAGAGAACCCAACAGATGAGCAAACATTTAAGATGCTTTAATTCTTGCATAAAAATTGCAGGAATGATCGCTTAAATAAGCAGCTAAGTGAATTCATGTTGGTTCTTCCAATCTTACTTTCATAAAACATTCCTTTCAATGCTGTAAAGGAAATTTGAGTTTGTTGGATAAGGCACAAATTAATCAAAAACCAACAACATATTCTTATCCAAAATCTTAGAAGCTTTTCCTCTTTCTTGCCAACACTAGTACATCTTACCCTGATTGTAGTACAGACAGTTACTAACAAATACCCTCTCTCTGTGTTTTTCTCCAAACTGACTGCTACAACAGTTTTTCCACAGCTGTCTATCTCCACATCAGATCCTCAAGCACCTCTGTCCCTCCAATCAGAAATGCTGATTCCACTCCCTTTATTCCCCACACAGAACCAAACATGATCATCATCAGAATCCTCAGTTGCTCACTAATTGCTCCAATATTCATTACACATTTTTTGACCTTGGCAGACCCCAGACTGCACAAAACCATTTATATTTTTACCAGTTGGGGAGACACTTATGGCCTGATAGGACCTTACAATCATATCCTACTTTATTTAAGCAAAAGAGAAACAAACTTATCATGATCAAGAGAACAGAGTCTGGAAGAGTGTATGCAAGGGGACATTCTAGTCTGAAAACTCCAAAAACCTTTGGGGCTGTTCCTTCTTTACAGAGGGAAAAAACAAACAAACACCCCAAACCCCAAATAAACAAGCCAACATCCTCCCCACCCCCAATCAAACAAAAACCCCCTAAAACTCCAGGAATCTTCTAAATACAGCTTTCCCTGTACCCCTTGTTGGAATTTTGCCTTTCTTAACTCAGAAATTCGGCTGGCTGGCTGCTCATGCATGCATCTTAATTAATAACCAAATGTATAAATCCCCTCCTGATTGCTTTTACATGTTTTTCTAAACATCTGCTTCTACCTTCATTGTTAGCAAAGCTGCTCTCTTCTACAGCTCAGCTGGGGAACTTATTTCTCTCTCTCTCAGAGTGCAATTGGGTATTTCATGTCAATTATCTTAATTGGAAGCAAGCTTAACCCATTTCCCAATTACAGCTCCAGCTTATTAGAACAAACAAACTCTCAAACCTCCTCTAATAAAATAAACCCAAAAATGCCCCCGAAGAACAAACCTAAACTTTGGTAACAAAACATTGAAGACAAGACTGAATAAAGAGCTCTGGTAAGCAAAAAGTGAGCGAGCTGCTGCAGGAATGTAAGGAGACAGTGTGGGTCTGACTGGCTTGGTGTCCGACACAGCATTCCCCTGAGCCTGTTCTCTGCAGCTCACAGAGGGAGCACCCCAAAGCACTGTTTCACCTGCTTTTATCCCCACATGCCAAGGTGGAGCTGTCAGAACGAAAAATGGAGTCAGGTTCATCTCTGTTTTGCCGCTGCTGGGCGTTGTGATGGCCGAGCTTTTTTGAGCTGTTGGAGTGCAGAGCCAGGTGCTCTCTGCCTCCTCCTCCTCCTCCTCACACTGCTCCCAGACTTTATCACTCGTGTTCAAACAGACATCGACTCAATGACTGCTGCCAAAGACAAACAGCCTAAAGAGAAAAGTCATCCAGAGACAAGAGGGCCAAGCCACCTGCTCCTGCTGTGAGTTATGGCTTGGTTAGCCATGGCTCTCCACACAGCCTTCGCTCTCTTGCTCGCCCATTTTTCTGTTCCAGTGTCAAATGAACACCAGACATATCCTTTATTTCACATCTGTGAATACAACAGATTAAAACCAATCAATTTGGCTCCCCAGGGATGTCATCACCATTTTGAGTGGCATCCACCTTTTATGCACACACTGGATACTAGTCTAAGAAGATATGTGTAGAAATTATTCCATATGTTATAATATTTATTTGCACAGGATAAATGGGCCAAACATTTAGGCCATGAAGTTGTAATATTCTTGCCCACCTACAGCATCTGCCAGGTACTCATTCAATGATGACAGTTTTCCCCTTGCCAAGATTGCTTGTTCAGAGATCTTGATTATGATGCTATTTTGGTTTTGTTGTTTTCTGGTATTGTCAACATTTTTCAAAATAATTTCTACAGTTGTTTTTGAGAAACAAGAAAAAGTTAAAAATATACTTTTGAGATTCACCATTCTAATATCTTGGTATTTAATCAACCTGTAATATAATATTGATTACAAATACTGTGGAGACAAGATATTGGTGCTTGTCTTTAGTGCAAGTACTTCGTGTAGCTCTTTAGTGCAAAAAAAGCCTTTCAAATGTTTTGCTACCAGATACCCATCTGGCCCATGGGCTCTCTCACTTTCCCAGTCAAAATTTTATCATTGATCCTGGCAGAAGGGAGATGGGACTCCTGAAAGGCAATACAGATTAACTGTTTGATGACCAGCACAAAGTGCAGCAGAGGACAAAAAGGGAATTAGGTCCTACATTTTGCTTCTGAGGACTGTGAAATAAAAGAAATATGTGTGAACAAAGATCTCTGGCAGGAAGGTCATGACACAGATAACATTGTGCCAAACATTCAGAATCCCATGTTACTGCCCATTAACCATTGCCTTGCAAAACCAAAACAAAACTCTCATTGTATGTCAGCTGAAACATCATCAAACCCTGTCAGCTGTCTGCTTTCTCTCTCTCAATTCTTCTCCACTGGAAGGTCATGTCTTTCCTGAAGGCAGTGCTTGCTTTGTGCCAGCTCTGGTCACCCCTCCTGCATACCAAGCCTCCAGACCAACTGGACCAAAGCTGAACTTCAAACTTTTATTTCACTGAGCTCTTGTTTTTGCATCTCCTTTCTTTTTTCCTCTGGGTAACCTACATACTTTCACAAATACTTACACCATATATTAATATATAATATTTATTATGGTAATGGTTGCACAGTCTTACCTTACTTTCCCCTGTCTTTTGAAATCCTGACAGCTGCTTTGTCCACGCTCTGATTTACCCCAGCAAGTGTGAATAGACTATTCACATGTCATTGATGCAGACAGTTCTGGGCACTCACTAAGTACCTTTTAATAACTGGTAAACCCCAAAAGCCCTTTTCTGTATGTCCAGTTCTGTCAGCACGAGTTACTCCTGCCATTGCTGGAGCTAATGTTGTGACGAAGTGAGAAAATGCTAACTCCAGAAGATGTTTTGATTACTCAAGGGGAAAAAAACACTTCCCTATTTAGTCTGCCTTCCCACTGCCCAATCTCTTTGGGGCAGCAGTGAGTTAGAGGCCACCACCTCTATGCTCCTTGGCAAACAAGGCACATATTTTTGTTTGGTGTAAGGGGTGTTGAGTTTAGGAAATAAAGACAGACACAAATATCATTCCTCTAACACTGAAAGGAAGACCCAAAAAGTACCTTGATGAAAACCTTTTTCCTATGCACACAGCAGCCAGCTGGTGTTCTCTTCCTACCCCTCATTCCCTTGCTATCAGTCATGGAAGAGGGAGACAAGAGCTTTTGTTTGTCTCACCGAAGTACAAAGAGGGTTGCCACTGAAGGGAATTTCAAGGAGTGTTGAGGGGCAGCTAGAGAAACACTGTTTCTGACAGAAATAGAACTTGGACTGTCATAAAGTGTTAGTGGCCACACTTACATCTCTCCCATAAACCCGAACCATTAGTACCAGGAGAAGGGGGGATCAAGGGGAGCTCAGAGATTTAAAGACTACTCCAAAAAACATGATTTTGGTTTCTATAACCTGGAGGTTCAGAAACTGACTTCCAATTTCTTTGCATATGATGATTATTTAGTCTGTCTGTTCAGGGGAACTAAAGGCACTAGTCCTGGTGCATAAAGTGAGAAATGTACATCAACCTGGGCAAGATGCATGCACTGCTTTCTTCAAGTCTGGAACATGGCTTCAAACTCTAATCAGTCTGTCACTTTAAAAAACACTTCCACACTGGTGAAGATATGCTGATATGCTTCAGGTATGAGAGCTGTACTTGTGACTAAATGTAGACCTGTAATAAATGTACTGTTAGACACTGCTGGTTTCAGGCCTCAGAAATCCTGCTGCTTTACTTCATCAGACTTCTCATCTGTTTGCTGTAGCAACTTCAAGTCATTTATTATAAAGGTAGAATGAGAATACCTAGAGCAAGAAGGTTGGGAGAGAACTCACAAATGTGAATATGCTCTAGGACATAATAGGAAATTAAGCAGAACATAATTTTGTCATTTATTGCAGAGGGGTACACCAGTACTTTTATATTAAGCCAGTTTCAATGAAATGAGCCCTGTAGCTGTCCCCTCCAATGGAGCAAGTTTGTAAATATGGCATTAATTGCTATTATTGTCCTGGATTAATGCAGTACCCTCCTTTGCTGCCAATGGTTCTGCACTTGTAGGAGGATGTTTGTCTAATCAGATGTTGCTTGCCATGTCAAGGCTTTATGAAGTTAGCTTTGTTCTGATGTACAGTAATTATATTTGAGTTGCACTAGGCTGCACAGTTTAAATGAATAAATGACACTTTGACACATTCTGGCTGTAATAGTTCTTGGAGTTAGTTTATTTAGCAGAAAAGAGAAGATGGAAATTAAGTCCTCAGTCTCCTATTACAGTATGTGCACAGATCACTACATCTGGGCAGAACAACAGAGCAAGCCAAGGAATAATGTACTATGCTCTCGAAGAGAAAAAAAAATGTTGATATTACCAAATATTTCGTGTTATTGAAACTTTTATAGCCCTTTCATGCAATCTATTCTGTACCTGAACAGCCTAAAACTCACATAACTGTAGATGTTCAGGTTCTTTCTGTGTTACAGATAATTCAAACTCAAGAGTGACTTCTTGAAAAAAAGTGGTTTTGTCAAGTTAAGAAAAGGTCAAACTTCTTGTGTTTTCTCATGTTCACTTGTATAGATATATTCGAAGAAATGAGTTTGCCAGGCGTAAAGACACACTTTATGTCTCAGACATATTGATAATGCTATTGAGACTTAATGTGAATTTGTATTTTGAGCTTATTTAGCTCTGGCTGAGTTGAAAGACTCGGTCCATATTTAAGATGGTTATTTATTTTGAAAATCATTTTAGTCACTCTGAAGAAAGCTTCCATAAGGGAAGTGCTATCAGTCTTTTTAAATAAAGTGGCACAAATAGTATCTTTTTAATGTGGTGCCTATTGTACTTAAGGCTTGAGTTACAATAAGCACAATGCTCTTTCCAATTCCCCATCTAAAAAAAAGGTGATTTTCTTTATTCAAACCTCTTGATCCAAGAAAGAAAGGGAGAAGAGATAAATACAGCTCTTTGTAGTACTGCTCAGAACTAAAGGTTAATCATGAAGTGCAGAGCTGTTTTTAGATGTTTCAAAATGTAAAACAGATGAATTCACACCTTCCTCATAAATGGGCTGCTCTAGTTAAAACTTTGAGAAATGAATTCCTGGCTCTGCTTCTTTTTACAGAGAAAAATAACATAGTGGCCTTCTGGGGCAAGATCTTTAAAGATTTTCGATGAGATTTATGTGGCAGAAAGAGCTCTCAGAGACAAATCGATATAACTAAGTACAGCGCTCTCATACAATCACGCTGATCAGGAAAACTGGCTGCATCATCACAGGGCTGTCATTTTCTCACTTGCACTGTGTGAGATTGCCTAAGGTTTCTTACAACGTTGAAATCAAACCCTCCAGTTGACAGCAGCCAGTGACAGCAGGGGGTTCAGGGCAAAGGAACTGTATCTTCTTGAGCTTGTGCCTTGTTAAACACATTTCTTTTTCTGTCAGACTCGAGATTCCCGTTCCTTGGCACCATATTACCTGCACAGACACATTCTCAGGTTGCATCTCTCAGTCTATTAGATAATTTTTATACACAAATGTGAGGCCAAAGATTTCAGGGAAAGATACATTCTAACACTTTTTATAGATCCAACACCTTTCTTTGTTTGTGGTATTTTTAATCAGCCTGTTTGCAAAGAACAGAAAGACAGTACCTCATTTTGAAGTGCTAAGATATTTCTGATCCTCATTTCTCCACTCCCCCATCATCAGATGAACCTGTTCTGTGGTGTGTTTTTACTTGGCTCCTCCCAGTTCATGCTAACTCCCACTGCACGTACCCTGGGGACTGCTCTGGTTTTGTTTTGCTGCTGTTAGGCACAGTCTTGTTGGTGCTGCTGAGGAACTGGTTACAGCAGGGCTCTGCTGTTCTCAGTACTGCATGGAGAAAATGGCAGTTCCCACCCCAGCCAACTACAGGCAGCAAACATGTGAAGGAATTCAGGTGTAAACCAGTAAAATCAGGAAATTAGGAGCTCACCCTGCCTAGTCACTTCTGAAAATCCTGCTAGATTTCTACGTGCAGGTCTTATATACACTTACATACTGTAAGTATGTAAACCTGTAAACCTGGACTGGCATCCCAGAAGCTTCTGAAGGAGGACACTCCCACTGAATGCCATTCCTGTCTTTCCTAGCTGAGCACAGACCCTGCTTGGGCAAATGCATGCACTGGTCTCACGAATGTACACGAGTTATGCAGAATCTGTGCAGGTCTGGGCAGTTTGAATATAAGATATGCACCAGTGAGCTGTTAAAGAAATGGGAACAGAAAGTCCTTCTTGCAAAAAATGAAGGCTAAAGAAATGTATTTGTGTACGCATGTGTAACTGTGGCTCAACAATTCAAGCTTGCCACTGATGGGCATTAAAAACACAAAGCAGTGTGAAAAAGAGACGCTATCCAGTATATTTTATGGAAATGTGCCTCACAGATTCTTAAGGGCAGTTCTGCTACTTAGGTATTAATCTTAAATACATGAAAAAAAAAATCACATGAAAAATTAGTCAAAATGTTAGCTGTGCTGGTAATAAGAGGTGGAGAGCATACAAATTAGGGAGAGAGAAGGAAGAAGAAAGGAACTGAAGGGATCGACACAGGGGAAAAGAGAAACCTCAAGAAGAAAATGAACATTCCCGGTAAATATCTTCAAGGTAACAATGTAAATGAAGGAAGGAAATTACACCAAGTCTCAGAAGACAACAGAAAAAGAAGCAATGGCCACAAGCAAAGAAAGAAAAGTTCAGCCTAAACATGAGCAAAACTCTAAGAGTAATTAGGCTAGTAAAAAATTCAAAGGTAGCTGAGGTGCAATTAATGCACATATTCAAGAAGACTGGACTAAAAATAAAAAGATGAAGAGAACACATCCATTAAAGTTGAGAGGAAACAAATTTAAACAATTTAAGTTTTGAGAGGAAACAAAGAAGAAAGTGCTCTCTGGCACTCTGTTGGTGATTTTTCTTCACAATGACCTGATAAACTTCAGATTGGCACAGTGATTAAATTGTGTTGCTTGCAACATACCTGTCTTGTCATGGCACCTGCTTGTTCATCATTTCATATTTTCTTTTTCTGGTTTTTTTTTTTTGTGACAGCTGACATCAGTGATATTTTTTTTTCTTATTTGACTCCTCAGCACTTTTAATTCAGCCATGGCATCTCCTTCTCTCATCATTTTGTTCCCTTTCCATCCAGCTCCTTCAATCATTCTGCAGACACAGATGCTGCTTTTGCAGTGAGCACCGATTTTGCAGCCAGCACTGAATGCATGCTCCTTCAGTTGCACTTGCCTCAAATGTTTTGAATTCTGCCTTGTTCTGAGAGAGCCTGTAGCTGTACAGGAGTAGGTGACTGTTAAAAGCTGTGCAAATGGATGACCCAAGTCCAACATGGTTCTCAGCAGGCATTTCCCTCCTAGAGACGTCTGTGTTTCACTAAGCACATTATGATTTAGTATGTAGCATAGATGCTGTTTCATCAGCAGTACCTCCTTGATGTTTTGTCAAACTGTAAATACATGCTTTTAAAATCTCAGTTACCTGGATGCCAAGGTTTCATTTCAAGGTTCGACTTTCATCTCAATACAGATGCTCATTAAAGTCAAGGGAAGGACCCTAGTGACTCAGATGAGTTGAGAATGAGACCTTACACTTCTATTCAAGCTTAAGTAACCCTGAACATAAATGTGCCATTTGGATCCTTCCCTGTGCAGTCAGTGCAACAGCTTCCACTCTGCTGTCACAGATGGTATTCCAATTCCACGGTCTGTTTTAAGTCCTCACACAACTCTCCATACCTTTGTATGTGAGTGCTCAAAAACCCATAACAGACTTACCCTTCCAATTCCAAAGTCAAGGAGTGCTCCTTTCTGCCTTTCCAGACAGGTGATAGACTCTCATTTAAAAAAAGGAGTTGGGCAGCTACATAACTTTGGTGACCTGTGCCAAAAGAACTCTGTGGTGTCCTAGAAGCTCTTGAGATTTTCCTGGAAAAAGCACTTGAGCCAGAGTTTTCTACAGTGTGGCTGTGACAAAGAGAAAGAAGGATAGAGCCACAGCCCTGCTATGGATGCAAGGGCAGCTTGGCTAGGCGGTAAGGAGCTTGTGCCTGCCCAGGGACACTGACAGGAGACAAAGGGGAGAGAAAGGAAAGACAAAGTTCATAATCCCCTAACATTTTTCTCCTCATTTTGCCATTCTAAAGTTGCCCTTGCTGGGGTTAATTAACAACTATGAATGCCAGCGCTACAGGAACTAAGTAGATTGCAGTTTTTACCCCTCTCCCACATTTTCCATCGCTATGACTGGACCTCAGGATGTGACCTCTGTAAATGCCCTCTCATTACTTTCCTACTAATTAGTCTCATTTCATTTATGGGTTATATTGGCTGGGGAATTTATATGGTTTAGCACATTAAAAAATAAAGCTTCTTGACATTTGAAAATACTCTCACTTTGGAGAAACTGTCAGTCCTCTTCACATCTGCACATAAGGGGATGGTTGAAAGAGTCATCTGGGGATAAAGAAGCGCTCTCCTCACAGCAATGGCTATGCAAAGTGTTAAGAAGGCCATGCCATGCTGGCTTAATGTGAGCACTTGTGTCTTATAGCTATATGCCACAAATGCTTAAAACCTAGACTCAGCTCATATAACTATGGGCGTTAGACTGTTCAGAAAGATAAAAGAGGTGTCACCCTTTGCTTCTCAGACAAGAGGGGGTGATTCATCCTGCCTAAGCCATGAACTAGTCTCTGGAGACGTGGCTTTCTCTCTGCACTTATCACAGCAGGGGCCTAGGGGGGCCATAGCTATGACTTCAGTGTCTGCTGCTTGGTAGGATGTGATTCAGCCTTAGAGTTTAGTATGATAAAAGAACTCACTAGAAGTTCTTGATTTCAGAGCATTCTGATTTTTCTTCAGGTGCGACTGACTGCAAGTTATAGCTTCAAACATGGCCTCTAACAGCTGGCTGTGCTCCCCACCCCTCTGTGTGCATACATGCATGTAAACTGAGAGAAGATGTCGCTGAAAATTCCTCCTAGAGCAGCAGAAGCCAAATCAGCACATTTCCTCCCCTATGTTGGCTAAGGCACTTAAAAAACCAGAGGCTGTTCTGAAGAGCCAGGTACACCCACAGCTTGCTGGTGTTCACCTTTAGCAGAGGAACAGCCTTCCACCTGTTCTCCAATATCACCTCCTCAGAAATTTGACTGGGATTAAGAAGGAATAAACTTCTGACAGTGCCATGCCAGGAGTCAAAAGAGGAGCTTTGTCTCTGTTCACTGGAACCTCTTCTGAAGGGGTGTCTCCTTCAGACTTGCCTTCTCTACACATGCCTCCTTGTAGGGAAAAATTGCTGAACAAAAGAAACTGAGTTAAGGTGAACAACTTCAGTTGTATTACAAGTTATAATACATAAGGATGTGATCTATTCTGAAAGTCCCTGATGATTTATTTAGTGGGAATATTTCTACATTGTTTCCTTTAACATCAGAGAAAATGTGCCTTTGGAGAGGCACAGCTTTTATCTCATCCCTTTTAAAATCACACCACTGATCTCAAAAGAAAGGCTATGCCATGTCAGAATTTAAAACATTCACCTTATGGCTGTCACCCAAAGTAGATGAAATATATGCCATTGAGTTTTAAATGACTGCTTATGCTGCCAGTCACAGTCAGAGCCTGAACTGAATGATGCAAATTCCCTCTGTTTCCCTGAAAGTGATGAAGCTGAATCTTTTTATACCAGAGAAGGACCTGGCCCTTAAGTTTCAGTGTCTTCCAAATCCAAAGTAATTTTACCCACTTGAATAATTTATCGTCATAACCTATTTTTCATTAATTTGACTGTGCTCTCGTTCCTCTCGGGCTTGGTACTTACAGCATAGCTCTACTGTGAAAAACAACGATTTGGAATTAGCACTTTCTTACTCAGCAGATCCCTTTCCTGTGAGAAGTCACAAAGAGTGCTGCTTAACTTACTAGTTACTAAAATCTCTCTTTTGCCCCTTCCCTGCTTTCCTCCCAAAAGGACCAGTGGAGCCAGGGGGAAGCAAATGGGTCAGGATTTTTGGCTCTTTTATTTGTGTGACAGTAAACCAAGCTCTAGGGCCACCTGGGCAGCCCGTGTGTCTCAGGGCTGTGACCAGCATGACCCTCCTGCTGCTGGCAGTGAAGTTGTAGCTGCCAGCAGAGCTTGCAGAGCCGCTGCCACTGATGGCAAGTGAAAACAGCACGATTTCCCACTTCCAGCTGATGTGCTCAGCTGGACAGAGACAGACAGTCATGTGTTTAAAATTAATCTTAGGCATAAGGATTGCAGGACAATGACCACTAAAGTTCTAGGGACTGGAAAACAGATGAAGCTTTTGGTTGATGCGCTGTAAAACATCTCAGGTGTGAACACTTCTGTACTAATCCTGAGGAATTTGTTTAGCTAAAATAAATTCTGGAATCAGGTGGGGGGGCCCAAAATCAAGTGAGATTTGGGGACAATTTCTGAAGAAACTGGTTGTTCATACAGAGACCAATAAAGTAACTCTGGCATAAGATCTCTCAAGGAAGGCAATACATTTGGGGTCAATATTCCCCCCAGTGTATCCAAATTTTTTTTCTACTTTTCCAGGTAAGTCCTTTCTAAAACTCACACTGAAAATTCAAGATTAGTATTCCCCAAAAAAGCATATCAATACATTGTAAAAATAGGAACTTTCAAAAGAACTTTTAATTTTTCTTTGCCATAGGACATCATTTATTACAAGGATGTTCTTCAAATTTAGACAGTCTCTAACATATGACTAAGTCTGATGTCACATTGTCTGTCAAAAGGTAAAGGGCAAATGAGTTATTAGGGCAGCTGGGTCATCAGAATTCATTCTCTTTGGACCCGATGTAGTAAAAAATATCCTCAGTCTTCCAAACAACTGAAGTCCCAAAAGGCCACAAATCCTTGCCTTGCAACAGGCCAACTTATCCAACAAAGGTCAGCATCATTAAACAGAATAAACAAACCAATCTGAGAGCCAGAAACGACAGATCTGCCTGGGAGGGAAAGGAGTCATGCAGCTGTCTCTCTGGGCCTCCTTCGTTTCCACACTTGCACAGTCCCAAACTTCTTTGCACCACCCCCAACCACAAACACACACACAAACACACACACACACAAACACACAAACACAAACACACACACACACACACACACACATAGTTGCCCTGCTGTGTTTCACTCCATACATGTGTGCACACATCTGCCTGTACAATGGGTGCACGCATGGGACCAGACAATAATCCCCTCCAAACATGGGAATCCATGAGACAGGCCATTAGCAAAGAGTATGGAAACAGCAGCTGGTGGAACTGAGCCCTTCTGGTCATGTAAGGACCTCTGGCCCTCTAGCCTTACTCCTCACTGCCTTGCAGGAAGTAGTGTTTTGGTCAGGGGTTAACAACAGCTTGTAGAGTGGAGAACCTGTTTCTACTTCCAGCTCTCACTGCCATCTCACCAGTTTCTGCCAGTCAAGGTCAGGCTAAAACCCATTCTCATTGCTCTGCTTGCCTGCTCACCAGCTGAAAAGGCACAGGATGTGTTCCCACCAGCCCTGGTGCTGGCACACAACACTCCCAGCGCAGGATGATGCTCCAGCCCACACCTCCACCTGCCATTCCTGTCCTGAAGGCAGCAGCCACCAATCCAATCCTCCTGCAGCAACCAGCACGCATGGCAGCACAAGACTAAGAAGAGGGGATGCTGCTCTCTTTTTGTGATGTTTACTCACAGCCCCCTCTACCTATCTACAACCCAAAAATCTCTCAAACAATTAATTTTCAAGGAACCAAGGAAATAAGTTAGGCACTTTGCAGCCAAGTACTTTTCACAGACGAGAGCACAGCTGTTTGCATGCTTATTTCCTTCTGCCACCACGCTGGAAATGCATCCTGTGCTTAGAGTCATACTAACCTCCAATGAGTTTGGTGAGGACACAGACTTAAAAAAACCTTCAGGCATTAGCAGCAGGCTGTGAATGCAGAAGGGAGACCTGCTTTCTCCTGTGTGTGTGTAGAGCAGGGCCAAACCTCATCTCCAGCACAAGGTGACGGTGCTGCTGCTCCTGCGCGAGTGACGCCTGCCGCACGCTGTCCCGAGGTGCTGAGCAGTGAACTTGGAGCCACCAGCTGGAGCTGCCGCAGCAGGAGCTCAGCAGCAAACGTGGAGAGCATGCTGGCTGCCGAGAGAAGCTCCCACCATGCAGCACCTGAGTTTTCTTTCACTTTTTAAAATTGCTTTTATAAGCTTTCAGTCTGAAAGAGATTAGGTAAAGCCCCATTCTAGGCTGCTGTGCATGAAATTTAAAATACCCATATTAATGAGGAAATAAACCAACTACAACATCTAAAGCTGAATGCTGTAAATAAGTAACTGTGCGGTACGAGGAGAGGACAAATCTCAGCTGGGACTTGACAGGTTCAGGTTTTGTTCTTATTTCTGTCCTTGACCTGTTTGGTGACTTTGAGTAAGTCATTGCTTCCTTTCTATTTCTTTCTGGGTCAGGGACTGCCTGTCATTTTGTGTTCATAGCAGCTGGCATGAAAAGCCCCAGTCGCAGTGAAGATCTCTGGACACTACTTCAATAAAACCAATATCTAAATACTTCTTAAAAATAGACCATAGGGAAGCCTTTTTTTCTTTCATTGGTAAAAAGGTGGCACGTTGCAATGAGTGAAAATTTCAGATGTATCGTTAAGGAAATAAATATATGCATGCATAACTGCATTTACAGCAAACACACACATATTCAACTATGTTCCTAATTAAAATCCAGAAAACTACCACAACTTTACTAGATTACATCCCACCTCTGTATCTCTAAGATACTAAAGTTTTATAATCTCACTTCTAATACATTTGCTATATCTTACCAATAAGATTTATTTTCTAGCTTTGCATGAAACTCAACTCTGAATGCATTTTTTAAAGCCATCATTATCCCAAGCACATGGCACAGAATTGTATTTTATGTTACAATGAAACCTCATATTTTTCAGTCTGTATCTGAAAGTAGTTAACATTTTTCTATCCAAATCAATCTGCTTCTCAGCAGTCAGTGCTGAAATAAGCTTTTTTTCTAGTGTTTTCAGCATCTGTTCTGCCTTTTCTTACCTCTCTCTCCTCACTTACACATATAAATGTCCATTTATAAGCTTCCAGCTGAAATAGATGCCAAACTTAATCCAATTGCATAAATTCACAACATAAGCTGCAAAAAGTACATCACTGCATGCCTCAAGAATTCACAGCCTCTCTTAAAACATCTGACAGGATCCCTGAAATTGTACTGGAAAGATTCAGTACTTTGTTTCCATGGATGAGCAGCCAGGTTTTTGTTCTTGCTGTGGGCACTTGATTTCTGATATAAGTGTTGAGGTGTGACTTGTAAGAGCAAAGGGTTCAAGGTCATTTATTTTCCAGTCTCAGTGAGCAAGGAATTGATGCCCTATCTGCTAAGCAGAAGTAAGTGTCAGGGAACCTTGAAATAGAAAATAGTGATGCTACAGATCACATTAAGAACAAACAAACAATGAAAACATTGAAAAATAATAAAAATTAAAATAAAACTAATAGAAGCAAAGGTAATGGGAAGCTTTGAAAACCTCTTTTGGGCAAAAGCCATTGAGTTCTCTGCAAGTTTTGAGGTCTTATAAGGTAGGAAGCGTCACACTATTTTGGATGTCTGGTCAAGTCCTGGTTCAAAAACTAGAAAGCAATAACTTACAAATTGATTTGATTGTTAATGTACAGACATCAACTGAGATGGGATATTGGTTGTAAAATCTGACACAATCTGACAGGTGGAACACACATTTAAAATGTTTGGGTTTTGGAAGAAGGAAGCAGACAGCAGCACTGAATGACAAATTTTAAACATTCAGGATAATTTTTTTTTTCCTTCAGATGGTATATTTATTTTTTCTTAATGATAAAGTTTAAAGACACATGTATTTTGACAATATTTTTCATCACAAGAACAAAAGGTAAGAGCAGCAATTTTGAATGACTTATTCAATGTGATCATTAAAAATTCTTACCTTACAGAATTTTAATTTTTTAAATATAAAAAAGAAATTTATAATTGGATACAGAATAGTATAAGCATTTTCAAATGCTGCTGGATTGAGAAATGTCCGCTTTTTGTTTGTCAGTTCAAGTATCCCTCTGGAAACAGCTGCAATACTTGAATTGTAATTCTAGTTGGCAGCAAAAACTGGTCACCATGTCAGAACTGTTCTGACAGAGTAAATGACTGAAGGAGGAAACCTGCAGGGAAGTAACTTGATTTTTTTTTTAGAAAGAAGTAAATTTATTTTTTTTTTTAGAAATGTTGGCTGAGCTTGCATCAGTGAGGTCCCATGGGCTCCCTTGACCACCATCCCCATCTTTAAATAAGTAACGAGCTACCTCCAGTGACAAACTCTTACCCACCCATCACTGCAGCAGCACTTCTGGACCTCTGATGCTTCTGCCACCAGTGAAATTCACAATTTGCCAGCTCAAGAGCCTGTCCCTTTGTCAATGGATGACTTTTGAAATGTCTGCTCAAAGTGGAAGGTTTTATTTATTAATTTATTCTAAAGAGGTGTACAAGCAACACGCTGTTTGGACTCTGGTTTCTTACAGTGGAGTCCCCAATCTTCTTGACTGTTGCTTTCCTAGTCTCCACAGGAAAAGGCAATGAGGGTGTCAGTGCCCAGCCTGCACAGCCAAGTTCTCTTTTCTCCCTTGAAGACCCTCTCAGGCCTGGCACGAGAATCAGAGAAGCCTTGCAAGGGCAATACTACAGCCACAGACTAAGTCATCCACTGGACTCCCACAGACATCCTGAGCCCTGGCCCCCAGTGACAATTTTATCATTTTCATCTCTTAGTAACAGAATAAATAGTCCCTCCACAAAGGTGCTGTGAAGAGTAACAAAATTACACAACTGACATTTCCAGGTACAATTGTATTGTAAGTCACAGGCAAATCACTTACACCTTTATTCAGGAAAGGCTTTGAAATCCTTTAGAGGAGCACAGTGATGACTGAGGCAAAGGGAAATATACTTAGCAAGACTCTGGGTGCAAGTTGGTGCTCCCTTTGTCATCTGCAGCAGGCAGGTGAAGAAAAGGGCCTCTAAGGTCAGCCTGCTCCCTGATGGATAGAGAAATATGCACAGCTGGAGCATGCAGCTGATTTAACCTAAGGGCCCCAGAAAGCATGTGAATCTGTGATGTGGGGAGTGGGTAGGAAGGAGGAGAAGCAGGGTGGATGTAGGGGTCACAGAAACTTCTGCTGCAACACCACCCTCATCAAATGCACAGTGGTAAATGATGCAGATGAACATCTCCCTGAGCTGTTACGGGCTTTACAAACTTCCACCAAAAAGAAACTTTTTACAAGTGAACCACTTATTTCATTTAAATATGTAGCCTGTATAATCAGAGTCTTTGAAGTAGGGAGACAGATGATCAGGATTTGCCTTTTGATCTTTCCAAATTGTTTTAGCAAGTAACAACTGTGCCTGAAGTCTTTTCTGGGAAACTTTATTAGCAATGATGTTTACAACAATCTTAGAGACCAAGGTTCTCTTAGTACTGCTGTTAAATAATCTTCCAGAAACTGAAATCTTACAAAGCAAACTTAGGGTCTACAAATAACATCATGAATTTTATGTTAATTCGATTGAAATCCCCAATCAAATCAGCTACAATTCTATTCAATGCTCTGTACATATTCACAATAAAAATATTCTCAGGATCTTCTGGATTCACAAAGATCCCAGTCTTGTTCTCTATTCATCTACTTGTACCCAGCTCAAGTCAATGATCTTGCAAGAAAACCTCTAGCTCAGAGAACACGCTCTGAAGCAAAAAAGGACTGAGTTTATCAGTAAACCAGAGACCCCCTCACACCTACAAAGGAGCAGCACAAGCTGCCTAGTTAAAAGCTACAGCTGTTCCACTGATCAGCATGAGTGCAATGATAATTTTTACCAAGGCAGCTTGAAGAGGCTTCCCCTCCTTGGTGGCTGTTGTAAAGGACTGTGCTCACATTTCACATTCTACACAACTCCTGAAATCAACAGGAACATTCACAGCCACTGCTTTTAGACAGTCCATACACAGAAAGACACTGCGGTTTGAATAAAGGAAACAGGATTTTTTTTTTTTTTACCTTTTGTTTTTTGTTCTGAAGACAAGGAAAACAAAACTGCTTCAGGCAATCTTCCTAGCCCACACAGCAAAAAAGGGAAGATAGCCCACTTGTAAAAACACAGTTACCACCAACACTTTACTGAGGGAAGCCTAAAACTCATTAACTGCAGTAACTGGAATGCAGGAATTATTTTAAAAGTTTGTTTTTTCCAATCAATTTCTGGATCAAAGAAGAAAAAAAGAACAGTCCTGGGCTCCTCCCTCAAAACAGCCTATCTGATAAATTCCATCTAATTTAATGAAAATATTTATGAATAAGACTGCAGTCTTCTTACAGTTGGAAAGTGAAATTGTATATAGGAATAATGAAAGTAATGTTAAAACTATGAACTAACAATTCCACTGGGGCTCTTTGGTGATGTCAAATAGGCTGAAATTTGCTAAGCAATCATATACCTGAAGTAATTTACTATTCATTAAACATATGAAACCGGTCACAGTTAAGAGGGAAAAATAAAATAATGGTTTACACAATTACACTTGACCCTCTAGCACTGCACCATTTCATCTTACTGCTAGAAGCAGATGGGCAATTATACAAAAGAATTTGAAATACAAAAGTATTGTGGACAGGGGACTTGCTGGCGCTTTTCAAGCTTCCTACTCTTGAAAAGCATTTCAGCTTTTTATTTACTGACTGAAGCTAAAAGAAGTTACAATCAGCTCTCAAAGTCAAATGGCAGCAGC
The DNA here is from genome assembly GCF_963513975.1 of Fringilla coelebs. Lineage (NCBI taxonomy): Eukaryota > Metazoa > Chordata > Aves > Passeriformes > Fringillidae > Fringilla > Fringilla coelebs. Next base: position 82,218,175 of record NC_140028.1, read on the forward strand.
ATTCAGCAGAGAGCAGCTCCTTGCCTTTACCTTGTTTTTATTCCCTCCATTATTATCACTCTCTAAATTAGACAATGTGTTTTTTTCTTTTCTTTCATCCTCTGAAATGGATTTTAAGCATCAATCCATTAGGAAAAGGCAAATCATAGAGCTGGAAGAAGTGAGGTAGTGTTGTGGGCTCAAGTGTAAAAAACCCCCCTTATTTAAGTGCATCTCACATTGCAAGTGTAGAAAGGTATGCTTCTGAAAATACACATATTGATTAGCTCACAAGTGAAACTTTGGGAAGACATTTGTGCAGCCTGAATTTTTCAGCTTCATTTGGTGTCTACTTTGGCACTTTTGCAATGAAGTGCTTCTCCTGATGTCCACCCCACACCTACAGAGGGGCGCTTCAGGCAATCGCTGCAGAAGCTGCTCAGTGCAGAGTGGCCGTCAGGCAGAAGTTTTCTTCCATGGGTCAGCACGAATTCCTCGGGCCAGACTTGGGCATCCATGCTGCCCCATACTTTAACACATACAACTGTGGGACATGCTTAAATGACTGGCCAAAAAGGATCTTTCCTTCTTTCAGGAAGAAAATGCGCGGCAAAGGAAAATAAGGGTTCAATCTGTTTTGCTTATCAGAAAAGAAAGATGAAAAATGACTCCACAATACCTACCAAGGGACTGTATTAACTGTGAACCAGCTTAATGGAAATGAATGGCTTAAAGCAGCAAAATTAAAAGAACAAACAACTCTGACAACCAGTGGGAAAAAATACCAACAGACACAGTTGATTTTTAATTTCTGGTGCTGTTCAGAGCTTTTATAGAAGAAATATCTGTCTGTCTAATACAAGCCACAGACATCAAAAAACCCAAGGAAACTGGGTGACTTAAAACTGCATACCACTTTGGGGATAAATTCTGTCCTTCTTTTGACAAAAACTGTTTTCAATGAATCTCTCTGCAACAGCACCCATTCAGAGTTTCTAATATACCATTTCACAGTAATGGCCACACTGGTATCTTCCTGTCAAAGAAATCCATTAGAATAGACACCAGCCTGACAGAACAAGAAGCTCAGAAAGAAACTAAACTTGTTACGGTAAACTACATGTACATTCTCTACAAAAACTGCCATTCTCTTGCTTCATAATTATCTTCTCCTTCAAGTCTTATAACAGTGATTAAAAAAAAAAAAACTACTCAATCTTCCACACACATCTACGCCACATTTCAGATGTGACATCCACTGTTCAAAGCAAAACTGAGAATCTCCTTTTAATTACTGCACCATTTTCTGTAAAAAGGGCCTGAACTTTAAAGCTCTGGTTTAGCAGACTCAAGAAGTAAATTTAGCTGCAAAACTTAAGTTAGGTACATGCTTAAGTGCTCAGCTAAATCAATTTTTCATAATACTTTCGTCCCCCTCACAGCAGAGTTCATGCAATAACTTGGCTGGTCACTGACAATACAGCACTTAGACATAGGAGACAATTGTTTAACAGCCTTTCCTCCTATTAGCTTTGGAAATTAATACTTTATTACTTCATACAAGACAGTAAAAAGAATAAAAATTATCAACAACTTTTCATAAAAATTAAAAGGATTTAAACCCAAATCTTATTAAAAAGCCAAACTTAAAACCAAACTAAAGAAATACTATATTTGCACACACTTTTAAAGGAAGATATTACAATTTTCTTTTTGATATCAACAGGCACTCTTCATTCATCTGCAAGAAACTAGGTTAGGTCTCCATAGGCCACAGTCAGAGTTATTAAGTAAGTAAATATGCCACTGCTTCTGTGCCCTCCTTTTATTTCCTTGCTTCTTCAGTCTCCTCTGACTCTCTCTCTTGATGCTCTCTTTCCCACCTCAATTCTTTCAACTCTTGTCTGTACTTCCGTTCAATGAACCGTTTCTGATGGGCCATCTGGGGAAAGTTATCTGACACAAAGAGAAATATTTTACATTAATAAACAAACTGGTAACAGAGAAAGCCTCAGCTCATTTTGTTTTAAACTTTGATGCTATTAGAGGTAGGGGGGAACAATGCTGTTCCTATTTTTACTCATTTATTTCTTATAATATATAGTAAACCAGGACTGTTTCATAAGACTCAGGTTTCTTCATGATTTCTTTACATCTGTTCCTCCTGCTACAAAGCACTGCCAAATCTAATATACTCACAAAAACAAAATATAAAATCCTGGTAGAGTGACATGGCCAGGTATTACCTGGATTTTACATTCTGTTCCCTTAGCAACAGGTGGCTGATAGTGAAAAACAAATGTGAAACTACTGTCAATGCTGTCAGGGTTTTTTGTCTTGCTCTCACTCTGAAAAGTACGAGCCACTGCTTTCAAGCATTGCACAGATGTTTCCATTATTTTTATCATTGTTTTAGACCATGCAGAATCAACTATATGCCCCACACTATGGCGGGGATCCTAATGGGAAAGTAATAGTGTAGCAAGATGGAATGCAGGTGAGTCTGTTCCTGAAAAAGTTAATGCTTGGCTATGCACCAGAAGGCTGCCTTAGCACAGTCTCAGAGCATGGATGAGTGAAGACTGCCTGAAACAGACTGGACAAGGCTGAGGTGATGGAGAAATAGCTGAGGAGATGGATGCTCCTGCTTTCAGGCATTTGTCCACTGGCTGATGTGTAGGTACACATTAGCACTGAGACTGCAAGAACAGCTTATGTAAGTGAACAGAACTGCTCTCACTTTAGCGCACGGCTCACGGAATGTGATGTTTTCTGCATGACCAGGGTGCTGACATCCACATGTGTCTGTGCTGTGGAGACCTGCACCCTCCAGCCAGTCAGAAAGCAATGGGGTGGCAGAGTATGTGACAGGCTGCAGTTGGTGATGAATCCTGCTGGGATCACACAGAGCTCTGGGATCAGCACTGGCTACCTAATCAGTTTGAGATGAATGCAAAAGGTTACTACACTGATCTTTAAAGCCATAAATTTGGTAGATGTCTCAGCAAAGGACTGCTCTCCTCTCTCTGGCTATTGAGAGAGAATTCAGCTGAGGCTTCTCAGGGAGGAGTACCTTGGCATCAAGCTTTTTCCTCCTTTTTCTGGGTCCCAGGCAGCACGGATTCTCAGCTAGAGAATGCGGTGCAGAAGCCACATAAACTGCAGGAGTTTGTGGTAGAGCAGAATAACTTTGTACTGCTTTGTTTTATTGGCCAGTGAAATTTGTGCCCTTTATTATATATACTACAGGAATAAAAGGTTTATTCATCAGTTATTTACAACCTGAGCATAGGAGAGTATATTTATTTAAACCAGAAAGCAATCTAAACAAAATTGGTTTTAAATTGCTGTTGTTTTTAAAACCACTAGTGCTTTGTTTAATGGAGTTCTGGGATATTTTGTTGCTCATGTGCCCCATAAAATGAAAATCAGATTTTCAGCACTGCCTGTACATGATTCTTTAAGAACTCAGCTTGGTAGCAACCTCTTCTAATATGTTTAGGATGGTAAGAAGGAAACTCATATAATAAATTCATCACAGCTATCATAAATAGGTATATGAAAACCAGTTTCACTTGAAGTTAACTACTTATGCATTGAAAAGCCCAACAAACAAACCAAACCAAACAACTCTACTGCACCACCATATACATAATACAACAGGGACACTGAGGGGCCCTTAAGGGTTGTGTAACCTCCGTCCTGAAAGACAATTAAAACTTGACTGGCAAGGCACAGAGAAACTAACTTGAAAGTTGGCTCTGTTTTGAATTGAAGGGCAGAAGGAGCACAGACATCTAGATTTCTATCGTATTTAAACAAATATATATGTCAGAAGATAGCTGTGAAGTCCTTGGATTGATAGGCCATGAAACTCACAGCTCTCTTGAGTGGTGATACTGTCACAAGAAAATTCACTCAAAGAAAACTTCAGTAACATCTTGCAGATACTCAGCGGAGAAGGAAAGTCACATTTTTCTACTTGTCAAATTTACTGGTGGTGAGAAGTATATGCTTAGCAGATGGATATAAAAACATAGAGATTCATTGCCTTCTGAAATATTTAAGCTCTTGAATTTCCAGATGCAGAGATAACAGATTAAAAACCTTTGACATCTGAGGAACTGCACATGTTTCCTTTGAATGAAATGCAAAAAAATGGACTTCCCATGTTCTTCTCAATAGAGATTTTCTGCTGCACAAAATGCTGGTAATCTATTCACTTGCAGGTCACCCACACCTGGCACTTTAACCCAACTGACCAAAGTTATTTAATACAAGAAGCTTGCCCACACTCGTTCATATCTGAGACTACATTTCACTGAAGGACTGCTCCCATGCTGGCTATGCAGCATGTAATTTAGAGAGATGTATACACAGATCCCTGGATCTGCAGCTGATATTAGCCCTTCTTGACAGATAAATACCAATTGAAATTGTTGGGGATCTGCCTCTTAGATTTTAACCTAGTCTACTGATAATCTGGTATCAAATTTTATTTTCTAAGGTCACACTTGGCTCCTCCCCTGAAACAAAGGGCAAGCATCAGAGACTATGTAGTCTTATCCCACTGCATGCATAAGCTTGGAAAACCTCAATGAAACTTTACTGCACAGGGTTCCCTTGAAGTTGCATCCTCTGTAGCTGATCAGCTCCGATTAACATATACCTGTTGGGATCATATTAACTTCAACTGCTACAAAATTGTCTTCAAAGTACTAAGAGAAAAACCTGCTGTGCTGCTTAGAAGCTGACAGCACTTAACATATGTGTTCTGTTCAAAACTTATCCCCCACAAAATCTGCATCTCGCCTCACTAAAGAACAAGGAAATAAACTATGCATTCTCTGTTGCCCAAGTATCTTACATTTTTCAAGTGCGTCCATTGCAGCTCCCATTTCTGCTTGCTGAATACTGTGAAAGCCAAACAAAAACATGTTACATGAGATCTAAGCTGTACAGAATAAACTAAAGTTCCTGACCAAATGGACCACTAGATACACTTATAATGAAACTTTTTGGAAAACCAGCAGCTTGTAAGTCCCAGAGTGGATGATACAACAGCCATTCCATAAATATGTGAGCAATAGTACTACAGCTCCAGTAGTAGTACTTGGACCATTAATATTAACAAAATATTCCAGTCCATTCTTCACTAAAGCATTTGCTTTTACTTGAGAGAAAAAAAGGAACAAAATCACAGATGCGTGAATGTTCAAAAAAAAAGCAATGAAAATTTTATAACCACCACCAGATTTGGTATCATAAAATGAGGGTTTTGGGGTTCATGGTTGAAGTCTTTGAACACTTAGAACCATTCCAAAATGCCTAGAAGTAGTAGCCTCAGGAAAAAAAGGCATAATAGAGTGGCATTCTTACCCTGCCAGTGTAAGTTGCATGGCAATCCAATAGCAAATACCAAGATAAAGACACTATTTCCTGAAGGTGTTCTGCACTTACTACTCCAAGAGCCAGAAAGTTAGCATTGCCAGCCACCTTAAAGGCAAATTCACCAAAAAAAGCTTAAGATCCAAAATGATACCAACACTGAACCCCTCAGGTATTTGTAAAGCAGAGAAGTATGAAGAAGGCTCTACAACTTTCCTTTCCTACAGCAGACATACCAACAGTCTATCTCCATTGCTAGTAATTTTGGACACCACCACACTCTAACACCATGTGATTAATTTTTTACTATACCTTGGACCTTTACCACATCCTATTCTTTCTCCTTTGAAGTAGACAGCTACTGTATATGTCCTGGCATGAGAAGGTCCCACTGTCTGCAGGGTCCTGAAAGAAGAAATATTGTATTCAAGCAGGGAGTCTGGTCAATACATATAGTGCAATTAATGCAAAACATAGAGCAAGGGTTGAAGGATGTCTGTACAGACCACATCAACCCAGAGATTACCACACAGTATCTATATTGATCACGTTTATTACTCCAGGCTCACTCAGGAGCACCACATGAAAACTAAAATTTTATTTAACCTAAAGGTAAAAATGCAAACTGTAATATGAAGTGTTCAAACACTGTGAAAACACTCGTAATAAAGTATTAAATTATGCATAGCTGTGCATTTGCAAGTAAACACACCCATACAATTATGTGTGCACTAGAAGTTTAGTCCCTGAGAGTTTTGCAGGCAGCAAGGTTCTATAAGGACTTTTTATTAGACATGGTAGTTCTCTACACTGAATTATCACAGTACAAAGAAATTTTCCATCAGCTTTGAAAAGTTAGTTTGTCACAAAACAAACTTTCCATTTGACCTGAAGTCTAGGACATACATCAACAACCATTTTGAAAGGGAAAAGGTAATTCCCCAGATGGGCAATGAATTGCTTCTTTTCCAGTTTCTTACTGCTGTCCCAAAGCTCTCCCCACTTTCAGATCAAGTTCTGTCTGCTACCTTGTTTCTTTTTAGAAGAAGCACAAATTTCACATCAATTTTTAAAGTATCTAACTAAAGTACTCTATCGCTCTTTGCACTGTGACAAGAGAAAATAAAACCTACCCTAAATTTAAAAGCAATAGTACTGACTGCAGTGAAACAGATAACCTCAAGAAAAGGAATTTAACAAGATAATAGGAAGATAACAGCGTATTACTAGGTCTGAGCTGTACTATAAAAATCAATTTATCATCACAGCAAAACAAAACAAACATTCGGTACTTGATATTAAGTGGTTTTTACAAAAATGGGAAATTGTTTTTTATTGAATTCATTCCCCTCAGCCAAGACAAAGCCCTGAACCCTCACACAGAGAGACAGAAGAGTCAGATCTGCAGAGCACTGGCTGCAGTGTTAAGGGGATGGGCACTTCTAAGTGCAGTGCGTGTCACCGTCACTGAACTGCCTGGAAACCTTACTTCAGTACCTGTGACAGCTGCACTTATACTTTCATTCTTCATATCTTTTTGATATAATAATCCCAACAACACAAGCCTTGAATTTTCATAGCCTTTATCTCTTCTTTTGGGGCCAACATTGCACCCTTTCCTACATAAATTGAATGGATATGGATCCAATATACAGCCTAAGGTTTATTATTTATTATCTTTTTGAAGCAGCTATTACACTATTTAGCAACTGGAAGTGAAAAGGGAGATCTATCCCATCCAGCTTCAGGCAGCTAACCGAGCACAAGTTAAAAGGTTCACTGCCCTGAGCTCTTTGTCATTGAACACAGGAACATTTGTCAGCTGAACCACACAGCAAAAACGTCCAAAACTTGTACTGCCCTTCAGTGCCTGACTGTAGATGAGAAATAGTGCCCATAATCGGCAGGTATAACATAAAGCATTGTTATTTTTGCATAATAATATAAAGAAACTTCATATGTTAGTGAGAATAGAATGGCGATATCTTGACCTCCCAACAAAACAGCCATTTCTATAACTCTTTTCATTTAATACTGCCATTCCCTACCTTAAAAGAAAAACAGATATAGAATTATGCCAATTAAACACTCCACTCCAAAATAAAAACTCTATGTTTTCCTTACAACTGTAAAGTAACAGTAACTCTTAGTAACTCTTCCGTGTAATGGCTTAAACACTAAGGCTTAGAAAACAGTATTTTCCATCTTCAGGCAAAGAAAGACTACAGGGCTTGGATAACGACAAGAAAAGCAAACTATGGGGAAAATGTAGGGTGACTGATCACATCTTGCTCCATATACAAGGAAGATTTATAATTAGCTGGTATCCATAAGGAGCCTGTTCTTACTTGTAGAGAGGAATGTCCGGCTCTTTTCCTTCTGTCCTGAGAGTCAAGCAGCACTGCTGAAGCTGAGATTTAGGATCATTCCAATCTTGATTTAAAATAAATTCCTGCAGGAAATCCACAAAGATGCTTTTATGATTGAGAGATTGCAGTAAGGGTTTCAAATGCCACGATGTGTTAAAACACAGTGGCAGGAAAGTAGGAAACCGACTGATCTTACCTTTAGTCGTGGAAAAAAGCAAACATTCATGAAAGTGTGAACGTATTCCAAATCTTTATCAATGTACAGGGCAGCAATAAAGGCTGGGGGAAAAAAAGATACTGTCACTTTTCCAAGGAGAGCATTACTGGCTTGCACTTTTAGAAACAAGTATCACTGAATACTTTAAAGCCATATTCAATTATGTTTCAGAGCAGTGATCTGATGAAGGTATTATCCTGCATACGCAGGGAAAAAAAAAAAAAGTCAAGTTGACCAAGAGATTAAGTGATTTACCCAAATCCACCCAGTCATTTAAAGTGCTAGAAACAACACTCTGCTTCTAATCTCACATTTTAACCAGGAGACCATGAATACTTACAAATAAATCACTACTGGGTACCATAAAATAATTTAGATATAAATCACTCCTGTTTGCGTGCTATTTCCATTTGTTTACAGGATTTTGCAAAAGCCAAGTGGTCTGAATGGCTTGCAAAATACATCACAGTATACAAGACAGGGATTAACTTTCTTTGCAGAATATTTATTGCTGTTTCCATTTTGTGGGAAGGAAGGCAGCACAAGCTTCCAAAAAATTGACTAAAAATAATTTAATTTCCTCTTGTGGAGTGACCATTTTAAAACCTCCTCAAATGCACCACAGAAATATTTACCTGCTGAAGGAACTATTTGGTCTTCCAACAGTGTCAAGAACATACGAATTAAACACTGAAACTGCTGTTAAATAGCTCAACTCAGAGTATAAGCTTTAACTTTGAAGACATGCTTTTGACCTGGTCATCTTGACCCCTCAATTTCTAAGCTTTCAAATTTCTATCTGCAATTATACAGACTTTTATACAGACTTCAAAAATCCAGGTTAGTCTTCAAAAATCTGGCTTTCAGAGGTATAGGCATTAATCATTTGGAAACCTGAACATACATTTTTAATAGCGATTTAGGGGATTTCTAATGGCTTTCTTAAACAAGCCCCAAGGAAAAGGAAGTCATTAAGTACTAAGTTATTATAACCAAATTAACTCACATTCCAAGAGATCAGCCAAAGTCTTAGTTCGAAGAGTTACAGGTCTTTTTGTCTTGTCATTAGTGATGGCAAACTCTTGCATGCCCAGCTCTTCTGCCACCTTGGCCTGTGTCCTGTTGTTCACCAAAGAACTCCTCAACAGCTGCAAAAGAAAGAAGTTCCGTTCCATAGTAACAACTACCAATAACAAACTACAAAATCTAGGAGAGCTGGGGAGAAAAAGTTACTTTAATCCTAGAGGTTTCTCACTTCTCTTAGTTTACTGACATTTTGATTCAGGACATATCAAGTAATTTACATAGAGACACACTGCCACTATTTCTACTGGTGATTTTTATTTCTGTTTCAATTCTTCTCACCAATCTTTACGTATTCTATGGGCACATTACTTCTGTATATATGCTTGCTTGTGAGCTTCCTTGCAATTATGCACCATGTCTTCATGAGTCCTGTACTTTCTCTGCTAATCTGCAGTTTTCTGGTTTAAGTAACACACAGCTGTATACATTTTCCCACAAAAAGCATAAGTAAACAATATTCTGGAGTTCATGGAACAGCCCCCAGTGTCCACCAAATAATAAACAAATAGGTGGTGACTGCACCAAATACGCATTAAAGCAAGAGAGTTCAGTGTTTCAGAATGAGCAGATGAGGAAGCTGCTCCATTCCTTTGGCCAAAGAAAAAAATACACAGATGGACAGCCTGTATGCGCTAATTGCTCTGCTAGAAGGCAGCACAGCTGAGCCGATGCATCCCGGACACAGATCTGCCCTAACGTGTTCCATATATGACAAGGGCAAGGATGTGTCATGAAAATACTTAACCTTGGCTCCAGACAGATTACTTAAACATAGAGCTCTAACAAAGACACAGAGCTCCCACACAGCCTAAAGGAGTATTTTGGAATTTTAGGGAGAATTTCTGAACCTTTAGAGAGGTCAGCATTTTTCCTGCTTGTTTGCTTTTTTGCTTTAAATGGAACGGCATTAAAGAAGTGTCATGGTTTGACCCGGAAGAGAGTTTTTTTTTGGAAAGTTATGGTCAAACCAATCAGTGGCCAGATGTGAAATTGGCATTTGGTGTGGCCACTGAGGATTTGGGTACGCCTCCGAGAACACACTCAGTGGGCTAAAAAGCAGAGGATTTAGAGAAGACCTTCCTCTTTGGAGTCCGGCCGGTGAGTTGCTCTGACCTCTCCCCTGCCCAGCTGCGTCTGGGCGGGGGAGGGGAGGCCATGCGGCCTGGGAAGGAAGGCCGGAGCCCCGGCAAGGTGCAGGGGTGGAGGAGTCCTGGGATGGTTTGGGCAGCCCCCCTGGGAGAGAGAATGACAGAGACTGTGCAGGCTGGAAATTTGTTATCTGGTGCCGGGAGCACAGCCAGGAGGAGAAAGTGGGGGGGGGCAAGGTGCCCAGCCGTCAGCAGACCAGGCCGAGCTTGTAACCTTTTTGAACCTTTGGAAGCTTTAAAAACACTGATCCTCCCCAGCTGAGGAGTGAGAGGAGAAAGAGGATGGGAAAGAAGAAGAAGTTTGACTAGGTGAAGAAATGCTTGTAGATGAGAGTGCCCTAGGTGGAGGAGATGAGTGGAGTGGCTTTGGCTGGACTTTTCTCTTACACAGCCACGGGCGAAACCAAGTTCTTCTGATAATACAGAGACTGCTCCTTGGGGGAGGCGGTTGGCTGGAAGCCAGGAGTGACAAGGCCGCGAGGAGAAGCGGAGAGAACAGAGACTGAGGGGGAGGGTGTGGTGGAGCCCTCTGCCTCCAGGGAAGGATCTCTGTTCCTGAGAGCCCCAGGCCCCAGGGGAAATAATATGGGGGGGACAGGTGTCCCAAATGGTGAGAGGCGGCCACTTCTTGGAACTAGGCAAAGCATTCTTAAAAGGACCTAAGGAGCAGTTTGGATCCATGGACAGTGGTGAGAGCGCTGGACATGGAAGGAAGAATGGTCACCGCTACAGATTTTCTTCGGGCGGCTGCAGTGTGTGACGTGGAAGCACTGGGGACTTTGCAGTGTTTTCCTGGGGAGGCCCATGGTGTGAGAGGAAGACTCCTCTCTCCTGATGAACTGGGGAGAGTGTGTGTGAAGGAGGGTATTGGAATTGAGAATTGATGTGTTAGAGGGGATTTGTTTGTTGGAGAGGTGGGGGGAGGAGAAGTGTTTTTGAAGATGTTCTATTGTGGATTGTTGTGTGTAGTTTTTTCCTTTTCCCTTTTGTGTCTATGTAGATTAATAAAATGGTTTTTTTTTTTTTCCTCCATTCCCAAGTTGGAGCCTGTTTTGTTCTGTTCCTGGGTCACATCTCACAGTAACCACTTTGGAAAATCCACCTTTCATGGGGGCGCTGGCACTGTGCCAGGGTCAACCCATGACAAGAAGTTACAGCTACTATAGGAGGTAGGAGTGAGAAGTAAAGAATGTCTCTATTTTCCACAGTTTATGTGCAATCTAGAGTTGAGATGCTGCACACACATTTTTTTCCTTTTTTGTCTTCCATATCACATTTGCTCAGCTTATTAGATACAAGTTATATGCTACCTGGCTCCAGCACATCAACTGAGCTTATGAAAAATCAAGATTTATTTGCTGCACTTGATACTTCATCTCTCACAACAGATAAACAAAGAACAGTATGTTCATAATTTGTTTGTCAATGATGTATGAAGCAGATACTCATAACCTGATCTTCGTAAACTAGGCAAACTGCACATAGTATTATTACCTCTCTCCCTAACCTTTGTTTAAACTCATTTACTACTTGTTCCTTTTCAAAATTCTTTCCTTTTATGTCCTTAAGATAAATAAACTGTACTTTCCCCAACAATATATAAGTACAGTATCCTAATACGTAACCTATGAGACAGAAGTGCAGTGTCCCATGACAAAAATCTGTTTCTTGTAATGGAAGAAGAAGGATTTATTTTATTTTGTTTGCAGACTATTTATTTTGATGGAATCCATAATCATGATTAGTAGTATCATAAAACAAAGAGCAACATATATACTAAGCAGTGAATTAGAGATAGAAAAAAAAGCTCAGTTATTCTCTTAGCACTGTGGTTATCAACTTGCTCTATATTAGAATTTGCCTCCCTACAAGAGTGATCAGGCAAGAAACTCAATTCCTCTTAATGATACAGAGAAGACAAAGTCCCTGTGCCTTTCCAGAAGCTTTTTTAGAGTCAGTCTCTACACTGGTAACACACAGATCACTGCAGATGCTATGATACATGATATGCTCAACTGGAGCCTGGCTTTAATTACAAAGCAGCTTTTTTCCTAATTCTTCCATCTTCACCCAACATACCACTACTCCTGACTGTACCAGAAGAATGTATCCATAACTCAGTACTGGAGAAGCTGTATCTTCCAACATTGAACAAAATGTCAACTTCTCTTCTGGTACATTATTTGGCTATCTCCAAGTATATAGATGAGACTATGTTCTCCTTTCTTTTTCTTAAGTATAGTTGTTTTACAGACATCTCTCCACAAGCAATCACTCCACACTGGGAAGCCACTGCATTGCCAGTCTAGTAGAATCTTTGACCAAAATTGCCCTCAACACACCAGACACCATTTAGCTGATGTTCTACTATTACTTCAAATTTAAGCATGTTCCCAGATAACAGAAGAAAGAGCTTAGAGTTTGCAGTTTCTCTTCAGATTCCACTTTATCAGCATCCTTTCTCAAAAGTCTCATTTCATTTGTCATCAAATTTAAAAACATTTTAAGATAATTTTCTTTTTCTCTACTCATGAACACATCTCCACAGTTCAAATTTTATTTTAGGCATTGCCAGCTCCTTCGTATTTTTATGTGTTTTCAGCATCCACTCCACTCTAACTTTGCAGTTTTGCCTAAAAACTGAAGCATGCATCTTGTACTTTCCAACTCACTAATCATTACATTAAGCAACAAAAAGACACTCTAATCATTGTTCTGAGAATTTACACCCATTAACAGCAACATCCCATATCCTTCTGGCCAAATAGTTCTTGCAAGAGTTATAAGACCATGCATGCCTACATTCTTAAAAGTTATGTAGAAAGCAAAAAACCCCACCAGGCTTTATACCCTGTCTCCTGAATGGTGCAGAAGAATCCATACAAATACAACTGAAACTTGAGAAATGGTGAAGAAAAACTCAAGTAACTTTTAGTCACAGCATATACTTTTTCCTTCCTCTTGTAAACAGCTTTAGCCCAAAAGATTCAAGAACCATAATCTTGATAAGACATTGCCTGCTAGAGACACAGCATTGTCATGCCTTTATTGATCTGAGGGAGCCACTCTAAAATTAGGCTGCTTCCTAACTTTGACTAGAAAACTGGACTAACATTCCTGATATATGTATGATATTTGTATTGCTTTGCTGATCAAGTAAACGAAGAAAATTTAGTAAGCCAAAGAAAATTTGTTACTTTCAAACAAAGCCACAACTCTCCAGCTGCAGAGCTAAATGCATCAATCAGGAAAAACTACTTATACTATCATGCTGTGTTTAAAGTACTGTAAATTGTTGGAAGGTCCCCAAACTTAGTTGTTCAAAGCCCAGGTAAGAGAGGCTAAAAGGCTATAGCAATCAACAGATGACTATAACTGTATTAAAATTAAATACAAAAGCTACCTCAGGAAGTCCAGATTGAAGACAAGAGGAAAACCAGACTAAAATAAATTGTAAAAACTTTTTATCAGGATGTATAACACTGCCTGTATGCATGTTCAACACACTAGAAGACAGGAATAAAAAATGTCACATGATACATCTATTTAAATAAATGGGTTAAGACACCCACCTTTAAACAAGAACTAGTCTTAGTTTTTCACTATTTCATCACTGACATCTTTAAAATTTTTGATCAATTTCAGAGACTGAACAGAAATTATTGCCGTGGGCTCATAAATCACCATTTTCTATTCATTGCAGTGCTCATGACTTAAAATTAACAAAGCCTTATTAAGAGCAGTGGTTGCTGAGGCTTCTTCTATTAATCAAACTCAGAACAATTCACTGGCTGTTCCGATAATTTCGGTCTCCATCCCACTCTTGCTCTTATGGAGAATATGATTGATGGCAGTCTCACCGTTAAGTGCCCTTCATGATGATCGGGGAAATGTATGAATAAATACTCTGTGGCTACCAACTGCATTATGGAGTCACCCAGGAATTCCATCCTCTGGTTGTGGCCTCTGAAAAATGAGACATCAGTGCAGCAAAATCAATAAGCACTCATGAGGAAAAAACCAAAACCAGCATGCACACACAAATTAAAATGAAGAGTGATCTGAAAGTGAGCCTTGCTCATTTCCAAACACATTTAAGACAATTTTTCAGTGTTAATCAGGTGAGATGAAAACACAGCTCATTACTGTAGTAACACCAACTTACAGGCAAAAAGCAAATCAGGATAGCTACAAATAAATGCAATCATTACATTACAGATCACAGACTAAATGCAGGAGAAGGGCAGTTAACATCAAATCTGTATTGGGATAAGATCTCTATCTCAAATTTGCCTTAAGAAAATGAACTAATGAATGCAATACTTCAACAGAGAAAAATGTCCATTCAGAAGAAAGAAAAGGATCAGGGTTTAAATTCATACAAGATCCTTGAGAGGGTAAGCACTGATATGAAGTTTAACAAGGGCAAGTGCCAGATTTTCTGTCTGGGACAACCCCAGTTGGGTGTATAAAGTGGGGAATGAGATGCTGGAGAGCTGCACTCCGGAAATGGACCTGGGGGATCTGGTCAATGGCAATTTGAACACAAGCCAGCAGTGCCCTGGCAGCCAGGAGGGCCAACCCTGTCCTGGGGGCATCAGGCACAGCATGGCCAGCCAGGCAAGTGAGGGCATTGTCCTGATCTGCTCTGTGCTGGGGCAGCCTCACCTCCAGTGCCGGGGACAGTTTTGGGTGCCACAATACAAAGACAACATTAAGCTGTTAGAGAGAGTCCAAAGGTGAGCAACTGCGATGGTGAAAGGTCTTGAGGGGAAGCCCTATGAGGAGCAGCTGAGGTCACTTTGCTCAGCCTGGAGGGGACTGAGGGGAGACCTCACTGCAGAGGGGAATGGAGGGGTAGGTACTGATCTCTTCACTTTCACAACCAGAGACAGGGCTCAAGGAAACAGCATGGAGCTGAGTCAGGAGAGGTTTAGGTTGGATATCAGGAAGAGGTTTTTCACCCAGAGGGTGGTATAACACTGGAAAGGCTTCCCAGGGAAGTGGTCACAGCAGCAAGTCTGTCTGAGTTCAGGAAGTGTGTGGACAACACTCTCAGGCACATGGTATAATTCCCGGGGTGTACTGTGCAGGGCCAGGAGTTGGACTTGATGATGATCCCAATGCATCCCTTCCAACTCAGCATATTCCATGATACCGTTTGCTTGAAAACAGGGCCTGGCAGCTTTGCAAGCAACAGAACACAAGGGCTGTGCCTGGACCAAAGAACGTCATTTTACCTCTTTTATCTACTCAAATGTACCTCCAGGTATGGTTTGCTATGGTATCAGGAGTGATGTACAAATATCAGTCATGCAAAAAGCCCAAAATAAACACCAGGATAGGTCTCTAATACCTTCTACAGCCTTTCCCAAGGTATTTGCTACTGTCTACTGTCAGAGGTGGCATACTGAGCCAGGTGGGCTTGTGAACACAGCTGCTCTATTCCACGAAATAAATGTAACACAGTTTGTTCACAAACCAGGCAATCTGGAATACTTTAACACAAGGGCCAACAGGGCTACTATGAGGACTCTTGCTATGTACTCACAGGGTCAGATGGTTAAAGCCTACTGTCCTCAGAGTGAATGCACGTGCTAGAAGTCGAACATGAGTAAAGATGACTCCAATTGCCTCCTCAAACTCCGTAAGCTTTTGAAGAACTGGGGAGGTCTCGATGAGTTGCCTGTCAGTATTGGACTCCTGCAGCTGCAAGAAAAATGAAGTGTAAGTAATGACAAACTCAGACTGCTGCAGAAATTTTCAGAGAAAAGCAAGCATTCTTTAAATCAAGGGCAAAGAATACAATGAACAAGTTCCATGGACAGCTGAACTGAGAAAATGATGTTTCCTCTGCCTTTTGGTCTTGAGTAATTACCAGCCAAGGAAAAGATGAGCTCTGATGTATGCTCCTTTAACAGCTGAGGCATTTAAACCCATCACTTGCATGTCTCTACATGGGGATGCATTGTAGCATAATACAAACTTTCACAAAATATGTACAATTGTATATTTCTGCATTTTCTAACATTATCACATTGTTTGCAACTGAGCAACACATTCAAAAATTATTAGAATAAGGCTGGCAGACTGACAGCATGTTAAGACGAGACAAAATCCAAATCAATTTCTTCCACTTTCCTTAAGTATCAAAAATCAAGAATAAATACTTTAAATATGAAATTCAAAAGGGCACACTAACACAAGAAAATTAAAATTATTGCTTTGGGTCAACATCTTTTCTTAACAGTTTCTTGTCTGATGCCCTTATTGTGATGACACTATTAAATGCCTTTGTGGAGCTGGGAAATGGCTTAAGCATTTCCTCCATCCATTCGGAGCATCTCTTTGGTATAGTAATGCTTTAGAGGAGGAATTGTCCAAAAGGATGCCTAAAAGAAAAGTAAGAATAATCACAGCTTTTTAAACTGGCATTGACATAATTTTGGTTTGTTGTCTGCCCCTTTTCTATTAATTGATTACATTCAATTTGTCTTTTTTCTGTACAGAGCATTCAGTTCACACTTTCATAGAGCTACATACCCTTGCACCAAAATTCCACACTTGGGTGGTAATTGTCATTTTGGAGTTCAGCTGCATGTGGAGTTGAGAATGCTCTTTACTTCATCATGCACAGCCCTTTCTATTTACCTACACTGCTTTTTAAAACTCCATAGTGAGTCACCCTTGCATTTTCACAACCAGAGTGCAATTCTTCAGTCTGCTGTTGTCCCTGCTACTTGAAATAATTTGGTTCTGTCAACAAACTGCCACCTCACTGCTCATCCTGTTCCCTAGGCTGTCAATGAGAACAGCCTGTACTTCAGCAAAGATCCCGAGGGAAATCTGCCAGTGATCACCATTCCTTGCAAGATGTGGTCATTTCACTCCGGCTCTCCCTTTCTTATGTTTTAGCCATTCCTTTTAATCTGGTAGAGACTGACATTTTTCATTGGAGTGACTGCTTTTTATTGGTTCTTAAAAAAAAGATAAAAATTTTAAAAGCCTTTCCTGACTGTCTTTCCAACAGCCTCTCAGCAAACCCAGCAGACAGTATGATCTGCATTATCACATGCTGTTTTGTCTCCTAAAACTTCCCATACATCTGTGAGGCAGGACTTGTCTTTACATGTTGACTCTTTCTAGAGTCCATATGCATCCAGATGACCACTAATTATTTTTTAGACCATTTCTACAGACTTGGCTACTGCCAAATTCACAGAACTGTAGACCTATAACTCTGTTATCTTGCCCAGGTTTTTTTTTTTAATTATTGATTGGGATCTCATTTGGCATATTGTTACAGGGATTTTTAGTAATTTTTAAAAACTATGTTTTTCAGGCTAGCTGTGCCAAAAGGCCAACCCAAGCTGCCTGTGTTTCTCCTACCGGCCAAACCCCCCCTAAGATGTTTTTGGGATGTGGAAGAAAACAATTTTCATCACACAAGTCAAGGTACTACTAAGAAATTATAAGCTTCCTACACTGACTTGCCAATTTCTAAGCAGAGTGCAAGTCTTCTTTGTAAAGCAGGGATGAAAAGGTTAAAATAAAGTAAGAGAAAAGAAAGAAATTCCCAATAAGAACAATCTTCTTTGGAGCTGCGTGTGCCACCACACAGGACAGCCAGTGCTGAATCTCAAAATGTTACCTTCCACTAAGAGTACTTTGTATTTATACTCAGAGGGATGTGGTTGTAAAAATTCTTCACATGCACTGATTTGTTACTGAAGATTTTGTCTGTGCATTCCCTGCTCTTCTTGCAGCAACCCTGCACACGCCTGCTTGCACTGAAGACAAGGAGGCACAGTGCAGAGAGGCTCTGAGACTTGTTCAATGTCTGCCCACGAATTCAGTAAGGGAAAATGGACTGGGACATCAATCTCCCAACTTCCTGCCTCATAAACTGACAGCTTGTGAACTTGTATCCTTTGATACATGGAGGACAAGTTATATATAATAATAATAATTTTAGTGCTTACGTGGTATTAAAATTACTGGAATCACTGAAACAACCACACTGTCATTGCAGGGGCACAAAAACACAAAATCAAAATAGAATCAAATCAAAACTTTTATGGCATTCACTTAATGTGCCTTCCTACTATTAAGGTTTCAGTCCTAATTTCAGGTAAAGAAAATATGTTCATAGATGGTATTTGCACCCTTTTCCTCCAGCTTTGTGAAAACAAACAAGAAGCTGTCAAAACATTACCTCTCATTGGATTTACTGTATAGGCACAGTTATACAACAAACATGAGCCAAGGAAAGGTGAAGGATTAATTCTCTGAGAGGCAAAAACTCACTACTTATTTAAAAAAAACAACCAAACAAATCACAAGCCAAACACAAAGGAAAACATATATATATTCCTTTGGCTAATCTTTAGCACAATTTCTGAGATGTCATCACAATGGAAACCTATGGAAAAGCATCCCTGAAAATAAAACAGAACTGTGAAATTTATTACAGAAAGGGATACACTTACTTGGAGTGGGTGTAGTGGATAATTAAGCCATACATCCCGCAGGTCCTGCAAACATTGAGAGATGCCTTTAATGCTCAAGGGAGTCATTTAACAAATTCCACAGTACTAAATAAAATGTCATTACTTGAAATACTGAACTATTTCAGATGCTGACTCTGCTTATTGCAAATTCAATAGTGCTGGCAAACTAATTTTTAAAATCATGTATTTGCTGTTCAAACTGCCTGTAGTTCTCCCAATTAGCTTGTGTCAAAGAGGTGGAAAAATCCTTGAACCACATAAAAAGTGGTTAAAGGAAGAAAAAGATTTGTTTAAGCCTCAGGACTAACTTCATTTGCAAGTAGTCCTCAGTAGCAAGTTTGACTTCTCCAAAGGAAAGGACTGAAAAAGAAAAAAAACCCCACTTATTTTCTTCTATTTCCTAAAGGCTTTCTTCACTACAGCCACCGAGCAGCAAATAAACAGTGAGTTACAATAGGCTTCCAAATACTTTTATTTCTAATAAGCTTTGTCATTTCACAGACTTAAAGGAAGGAAAATAATACACAATTCATCCTCTCACCACTGCCACGTGTGTTGTTGCAGCGGTGGGTACTTTCCTTCACCTTTATACAGAACATGTTCCAACTTACAGCCATCTAAGATACAGCCTGATCTCTTCGTGCACACTGCAATTGAGCAATTGGGTAAATGCTGAATGAAAAACCCTCCTTTTTTTTTTTTCTCCAAATTTATGTTTAAAGCTTTTAGGGTAGGATGATTTAATTGATGAAACAGAATAGTTGCTCAAGTGCATCATTCCCTCAGAGCCAAACACCTGGATCTGCAGCACCCATTTATGTTTTCAGAGCAGCACTTTGAATGGAAGCTGTCAGGTTTTCCCACACCAGACACCCTTTTCCTACCTAAGCCAAGCAACCCAAAGCACACCTGAGAAAATACCACAATTTTTTTGCCTGGATCAGTACGGCTTGCTGTCCTAATTCAATTTCCAGGAACTGCATAAAACAGTATTTCTGTTCATTTGTGATCCTTAAGAAAAACAATGGAGACGAAAGCACATCAAGTTATTTTTGAACTGGAAATCAAATCAAATCATGTAAGTACATAAATACCTTTTCATTGAAGAGCAAACGTCCAAATAATTGTTTTGCTTCTTCTAGGCTTCCCTCTAGATAAACAGCTCCTACATGAGGGGACCAATATGTCAAAGGTCAATAATGCAATTAGCACTTAGAAAATTACCAGGCATGATAAAGTCAAAGATCCTGGACTTCTTCATCTCCAACACATTCATTTTTAAAAGCATACTTTCTGTAGCAACACTGTTTTTTGGAGAAAAAACAGATGTTAAAGCATGTTAAACACCAGCGTAAATCAAGCGTCATAAAATGCAAAGAAAAACCTGAAATAATTATATCAGTGATAGAAAATGACACATTCAAAGAGCAAAGTTTATAGAAATTAACCTGTATTTCCAGAAGTACTATCCAGTAAACAGCTAACTAGACAATTGTGCTGATTTCAGCTGGGATAGAGCTCATTCTCTTCACAGTGACTAGTACAGGGATATGTTTTCCATTTTTGCTGGACAGAGGTTGATAAAACAGAGATGCTTTTGTTATTGCTGAGTAGGGCTCACACAGAGCCAGGGTCTTTTCTGCTTTTTGTATTGCCACACTGGAGAGGAGACTAAGGGGTGCTTGGGATGTTGGGAAGAGACACAGTCAGGACAGGTGACCCCAACAGGAACATCCCTGATCAAAGGGATATTCCAGACTGTATGCCATCATGCTCAGTATATAAATTGCAGGGAAGAAGGAGGAAAGGGGTTTGTTGGGAGTGATGGTGTTCGTCTTCCCAAGTCACCATTATGTGTGACAGGGCCCTGCTTTCCTGGAGATGGCTGAACAGCTGCCTGCCCATGGGAAGCAGTGAAACGATTTCTTGTTTTGCTTTGCTTGTGTGCACAGCCTTTGTTTTCCGTATGAAACTGTCCTTATCTCAACCCATGACTTTTCCAGCTTTTATCCTTCTGATTCCCTCCTCAATCCCACTGGTAGAGGAGCAAGCAAGCACTGCATGGGGCTTGGCTGCTGGCTGGGGATAAACCACAACAACATTTGCAGATGGGGAAACCCATGAAATACATTTCAATAATAAGCAAACAATGACCATTTACTCTATACTTGCAACGAGATTACACTCTGCATATAAACAATGTGTCGGGACTATTGCAAAGCTCCAGGTCTTTCTTGAGCCTCCTTCCTTACTGGTATCACAATAATTTATTGTCTGAGCTGGAAAGGGCATCTCTGCACGTCTCAGTTTCTGAAGATCATGTTTGTTTTTTTTTAAACTTCACAGACAGCCCTCACTAGCTCTCTCCACATGTCCATCAGTAACAAGCTCTGCAAAACTTAACATATTTTTGTGTGTACCCTATATAGTCTATATCTGCACAGGCACTTCTTAAATTAGTATCAACATTTTGTCCTCTAATACGTTTTACAGGAGAACTTCTGAAAATCTCAAACTTGCTATTGTAAGCATAAAAGCAAATGGAATACACAGCTACATCAAGAATACAGAGAAAGGGAGTGCATGATTTGCCTTGCCTTTCCCTTCCCCTTTGATTCCTCACTAGGTCAACTACTTTCTTTGGACTCTTTGAAAAACAGTTTGGGGGTTTATAAGACTAATCCTGAAGAGGAATATTATGAGAGCACAAAATTTTAAACAATTCCTAGGCAGCCTGCTCATACTTCTGTTTTTTATGTTCATCACAAGGACTTTGTGATGAAGCACCAGACTTTGCAGAAGAGCCTCAAGTAGGAGCTCCAGACCCTACATATACTTTTATAGTCCCTTAACAAGCTCCCACATTTTAGCTACAGCACTGAAAAAATCTTATTGCTCAATTAACTTGCTGAACAGCTTTGTATTGGAGGTTAAACAGCAAGCCTGCTCTCTCAGCAAATCTCAATGCTTGCCAAATAGTTCTCATCACTACATCCTAGACAAGCTGAAGCCTATGAACAAAGACACAGATACATATCTAGTGTTCCTCTTCTGTTTGCTTTTTATTTTTAAATTAAAGATCAAAGCGTTCATGGAAAGCAAAACAGAGTTAAAAAGAAAACTCTTATTTCTTGATAAGAGGAAATGCAATCTGGCCCAAGGCAGAATGCACAGAACTATTGACAACTAAGCCAACTATGATCTATTTTTCAAAGCAGGACAAAATGCTTCAGGAGCTCCTGTAGTACATAGAGACCTGCATGGGGGCTAAACCATTCCCATAGCTTGTAACTTGTACAGTACATCTCGATGAATATGAAGTCAAACCACTGAGACTAACTTGCTTTGTGTACTCAAGCAAGTAAAGGTTCATAAAAAATTTGCTATTTAAAATAGAGCTTGTGCAGATGTAACCAATGAGATTTTCACCCTCCTGGCGTGGTAACTGTGGTCAGGCCCTGATTTCCTCTGCAATATAAACCTATAGATAAATGCAGCCAGTCACTAATCTGCATCTTAGTGCCCAACAGCAAATTTTACACAACTCTCCTTCATCTTCAGCTAGAGGGTAGCTTTATTACACCAGCCATATTGCCATGCTTTTTACCTGTAAGAAAGATGCAAAGACTAAAAGGTATTTATTCTGCAAATTCACAGAAGGCTACCAGGGCCCAAAGAAAGTAGTCTGGTGACTCAGTTGGGAGTGCCTGATGCATTCAGAAAGCATGATGCAGTTTAAAATTCAGGGCTGAGGCTACAGGTCTGTTCAAGCACTACTGGAAGCAGTGAACCTGCTTATCTTCTGCCAGGCCACAGTGACTGAACTGCTCCCCTGCCTCCCACAGGGGACAAGTGTCAGGCCATGCTGGCACAGGAGAGGTGGAGTTCTGCAGTGACATGAGACGGCTTCACCTTCAGTGTGTGGAAGCCAGGACATGGGAGATGAAATTTTCATGGTTGTACTACACACTCATTGTGTTTATACATGTGGCATATATGCAGGAGAGGGGAAGGGACAAAGATGATGCAAGAAGCTTTTCTATTGCCTACTCCTACTAGCACTGCTCAACAGGCCCACATCTCCTCCATCACAGGCAGCACAGCTCACAGACAGGTCTAAAATGTACCTGCCTGCACACACAAATGCAAACACCTTACCTATTAGGGCTTCAAAGCAGTTGGCCATGGCATGGCGGAGATCTGACTCCCTGCAAAGGTCTGGACCATGAGCATAGAGCATGAATCGTTCTAGTTCCAACTTCTGCAAAATATGTAGAAAGAGTGAAAACCATGGCTTTAGAAGTACAAGAGTACCAGTTTAGTCACTAAAGTTCAATTACACTGCCATCATGCAGCTACTAGCTTTGAAGGAATTATTAAGCTTTTCACCAAAGTTTCAATTTAGACACAGACTAAAATTAAAAAATTTCCTTTGTTTATCAGAGGTAAAAACTGGAGTGTGATACCATGGAAAAACTAGAATTATCAAACCAAAGGAAACTAAAGCAGAACAGTGAGAAATTGGAATTCTGGTAGACATAATCCGTTGAACATCTGGCTTTTTCCTCTAAGACCATCAACAGGTGGTAGCCTTTGGGCACTGCAAGAGAAGGCTCATATTTTAATCTGCAGTGCCACCTAGCTTCCTTCGTCCTTTCAAAAGTGCATCATTAACACTCTTCTGTTGCCTGAACTATAGTTCTGCTTGTCAGTCAAAATCTCAGACAGTAAGCCAGATATTTTCTATAATATATGATAATTCTGCTACAGAAATGCAGGCAAGAGCCCCTAGATTCTCTTTACATATTTGTCTTTTTGACACAAAACCATTACTGGGATTTTTAAAGAAGAGATTTATGCATCTTGCAAAGTTTGTATGAGAAAAGGCTCTTCCCAGCTGGGTGTAAGTTTCTACTGATTAATTTTTTGTTAAGTTTTAACTTCATCCTCCCAGAGTATATTTAAGAGGTAAAGCTGGAGACTAAGTTGTTTGAGATGCATGGTTTAGACACGTTTCAATTGCCAAAAAGAGTTCTCTATTTTCAGTGAATGGCAGCCTGTTCACTGCTCCAGAACACTGTGAATTACAACTGACAGTGTTCCATCACACTTCATAATGCACAGCCAGCACTTGCTAGAGTCAACATAAGAGTAGAATATTAATTATTTTATATAAAATTTCAACTTCTTATATTCATTATTTGCTTCTTAACTATGAACAGCATTCCACAAGTTCAAGAGACATTGAGAGGCTGAGAATTATATCAAGCGAACTGAATGCAACATGACACTGCAGGGGAAGAAACCAGGAACATCATATAAGACTCATGAGAGAAAAATTGGGAATATACAGATATTTAACATTTACAGCTGCATCTACAGTTTTTTAAATAATGCAATAAAAATTGTTCTTGTACAATGATAAAGGCTTTGAACAGACTTGAAGAATATATGAGCTTTCCTGATGCAGGTTTAAAAATAGTATCATGAATTCAAATGTCAGGCAATAGCATATTTGTAAACAAGGCCCTGATATGAAATGTTTCAATCAATTCATGCTTATCTAAATTAATAAAGAAAGATGTGGAAGAAAATTATTCTGTTCACTGCCTACCCTATGCCTCTCCTGAGAGCTGAGAAAAAAGATGGTATGTTAGACATCCTGCAGTTTTTGCCAAAATCCCAAGACTGGATAAGCTTGTTTAGGGCACTGTGTGATTACACAGAGGAAGGATTAAAAGAGCCTCTTGAAAACTATCAGCAGTACACAGTGGACAGTGTGGCATAATCAATTACATCAGTAAGTCTCAGACTGTTTCTTAAAAACAAAGCTAACAAAATCAAGAATGAATAAGGGAGCTACCTACCTATTTATGAATAGATTGAATCAACGTTATTTATCATAATACCATGCACCAGTATCATGTAGAGAAATAAAATAAGCTCCATCACTCACAGAACTAAATTAAATAAGGCATCTTAATTTTTCCTAGGAGATAACTCTTCTCCAAAACCCTGTTTAATATACTGCTGACCATTCTGACAGTCTACACTGGACCTGAAAATGACTGCATAGGTTATGGAGCAGATGCCATTTCCCCCCCAATATTTTCTAGCTCCTGTTGCCACGTTCTCCCTACATCTTCTATCAGAAAATTCTCTTATAAACAACATGTTTATAAGTTTGATTCTTTTTCTTCACTGAAGTTCTACTGTCAGCTTCATTACTTGTGCAAATTAAAGGCAAGTACAGGCACACCTCCAACAAAGGCTAAAAACATCTTTACGCCTGCAAAAATCACTTTTCTCGAAAGCATGCTTTGGAGAAAACACAAAGTTTTCCTTCATCTTTAAAATCTACTTTAAAACTGAAAAGGGTTCCTGCATCCCTAATCTTGTACACGAAACACAGCAAAGAAAGTGATGTTCAAAGCAGGCAGCTCCCTCAAGAAGCAGTGCAGCCACTCAGAGTATTCTACCCACGGACATCAAACACAGAGACACAGAGCTGTACCTTAGCCAGCATGGCCAGGTGTTGGTTCTGTACGATGGCAGTGCGGTACGTAGCTAACCCTCCTTCCTCCAGAGTGGGAAACAAGTAGTATAAGTGGACACTGGCAAAACAAAAAGCAAGCCAGATGCTGTTAGCATGTGATTAAAGAGGAACCACATACAACACCTGCAAAGAACTGTGCCCTTCCCTCAGACCCTAGTGGGTAATACAGGTAGGTCCCTTCCCAAAGTGGAGCTCAGCTTGAAGTAAGGTAAAGATACCAACATTCAAACAATGGCCAATCCTATCTGAGGGGCTAGCACTGGCAGCAGAGCAGAAGAGTGCTGCTCTCTACTGGGCAGCACATAATGACAAATCCCTGCAGTTCCCAGCCTGAAGTTCCTTTCCATCTATCAGCAGCAGCAGAGGGTTCGGCAGAGCTGACACCTAGAGGATGCTGAGGAATAAAGCACAAGGGAAGCCTCAGCCTTGAGAAATGCCGTGCTGCGGGTACACAGTGCTTTCAGGTACTGCTGCTGCTGCCAACAGGATACACACCTGTTTATACATGTTTCTTAAAGTACTTTAACAGATGCTAATGGAAACAAAGAACAGAACTCAACAGCCTGGATTTATCAAATGTGTGAAGTCATTATACCACAAACAACCAAAAAAAGAAAAAAAAAGAAGTAAAAATCACAGGCTTTTAACAACCTTTAATGGTATTTGTCATCATGCTAGTAATGTACTTCATAAAACAGAAACAAAACAAAACAAGTAATTCACTGATCCCATCAAGATCTGAGTAATGAATAAATGATTTTGGATACTTTCATCTATGACTATCTAACCCATGTCAAAAAAAGTTAACACATAGAGGGTTTTCAACATTCCCCAATTAAGGCACTGTATGGCACTAATTATTAAAATATTTTATTAAGCCACTACACAGGGAGAAAATGCAGATGGATGCAAGATTATTTAAGGACAAAAACTGCTATAAAACTTAGAGGCAATCCAATCAAGCATCATAATTCACAACAGCAGACACCTGAAGTTGAGAGAGGTAGAAAAAAAAAATCGGAATTAAATAGGTGCTTATATGCTCTATTGAACAAAAATGGAGCTCATTTTTTTCTGAATTGAGACAAAAGTTAGCTCAGAAAGTGAACTGATGGTTGATGAACAATGACAATGAAAAATGCAAGACATTTTAATCAGCAAGTCTTCCATCTTATCAGCCTGTACTGTTGTATGAGAGAAAAGGCCATGAGTTTTAAGGGCAGTGGAGACCTTTATAGGCTAATGGTTTTTAATATCACGTAGCTAATGGCTAGTAGAGAACAGATATAAAGACAGTTTAGTTGTTCATGTAACTAACTGGCTTAAAAAGCAAATTAGCAGTAAACAAGACTACATCTCTATTTAAAACAGTAGAACAAAGCAGGTGAAAATAGCTTATAATCTTTATACTGTGCAACCTGTTTGCCTCCAGTAAGGTAAGGTAGAACAATGGAGGTAACTAATAATATGCCTGTATTGTTCACTGATTTCAGAATACTCAGGCCAGAACTGGAGAAATTTTTGATGAGCCATGGAGTTTTTTTCATTACTTTTGAATAGATTGCATTTGTGCTCAACTATTTAAGTTGTTATGGAAGCTACAGCCCTAATTAGTGGAAATACAAGAACTGCAACACATTCAACATTACCCATAAATGCTTCTCCCTTGCAACTAGCCAAAAAGAACCCACGGAAACAAAATAGCATGCTAGAAAAAAATCTTTCCTTTAAAAAAAGGGTATTAAGTTCAACTTGTTTATAGCTGAATAATCTCTAACCCAAATCAATTGCACTCCATGAAACAGAAACTCTAACTTTCTATTTTGTAATCTTTCTTGTTTTATCATGACCACTAGAAGAATTATCAAGGGAGTTGGCTGCAGGTGTGCAGGTCTAAATATCAAGCAGGACTGCAAACATTCGCAGTGAAAGTAGACACTGGAAAGTTCAATAAACACAACACTATAATAATAACATACAAAGGTGAGAACTGTTGAAGAATTCCCCATTTACCTTGTTAAGAACTCCACCACAGCATCTCCCAGAAATTCTAAACGCTCATTGTGGTTAATCCTGAAAAAGGCATTTTAAAGTTCACCATAACCTAAGTAATACATACTGGTTATTTACACAACACAATTAAAACAGAAAAAAAATCAGAGTTGATTGCTAATCAGTCACAATACTAATTTTTGCAGCCTCCCACACCATCTCTGGATTACAATCCTTTCCAAAACAGAGTAATAACTATGTGAATCATGAAACTCAGGACACTACCTCCTTCAAAATTTCCCTATGTTCTGTTCTGAGTTATTGTCAAAGCTTCACAAAATGGGAAAAGGAAACAGGACTGCTGCCTGGCACTGAAGTCAGGTTTCTCTGTCCATCAGAGGGCACCAGATGATTGAAACAAACAGCCTGTTCCAAGCCTTGTGCATGACACTAGGGAGCTCTACCTAATTAACATCAACACCTGCAGGGCAGGATGACCCTGCAGCAGCTCGTTGCTATGGCAGAGGGAATAGGAACTTGGATTTTTCATAGCAACTTTAAATGCCTTGTTTTCTGTAACTTCCTCTGAGCTCAAAAGAAAGAATGGCTGTACCAGGAGATGCATCCAAAGATGCCATTAAGTTATTAGAATTTTTTATTTCCTGTTTTCTTTCATCACTGCTCCTGATTTACCTTTGTTTTCCATGAAGTTTCATTTCCTTCAAGCTGTCTGCCTGCTTATATTCAAAGGACTAAAAGGGCAAGAAGCTGAAAAAGAATGTGAGCTTGTCTTTGAATACATACAAATTTCTACTCCAGACACCAAAGCAAGTAAGCAGCACCATTTTTGATTTCACACATGATTATAACAGAATCAAGGCAATTGCCCCAGGATTTATTTTTTTTAAAATCCAGAAGATCCTTGTCAAGTATTTGGCAGCTTTTATTGTAATTTTCACTCCTCCAACAATTATATAATTAGTGTAATTTCTGAAATAGCAGGCCTTTGTTATGGGCTGAAAGCATTCAATTACTTCTGCTGTATAAAACAGTAATGTGTGAGCAAATCTACAACACCTCTGTGTGGCAACATAACTAAAAACACACCTGTCTCAGAAATGGGACTTCACATTTTTGTGTTATTTCATAAGAATTAATGCAATTTAGCCATGTTGTCTTTAGAGGACTCAAATGTGCTTGAAAAGAAAAGGGCATGGTCTAGCTGAAACAGCATTTAGGGAACAGTGCCACAATAATTTATGCAGAACTAAGTTTCTCCTATTCCCAAGCTTCTTTCAAAATGATGGCTCTTGAGTCCAGCTAGAGCACTAGCTGACTAAAATACACACTGCCATCTAGTTCATGCATTTAAGAGATTTCAAATGCAACTGCATTAGCTTTGTGTACTCATCTTCAGCTCAATATGGTGCCTGTGGCTGTAAACCACATCTTCAACTCTATTTATACACACAGATTTCTTAGTGGTCATTTACAGATTATGGCATTAAAACATTAATGGGTTTTGCATCTGTCTTTAAATTGGAACAGTAAATCAGCAAAGCCCATGCTCAGCACCACACTCCTGTTAACAAGGTGCCATGCCAGGAAGGTGCTACTGTGAGAAAACGTGATGAAGAATCCAATTTTATAGCACTGATAACAACAACAACAAATCTTATTTTTTATTCTGCAGAAAGCAAAAAGGTAGCCTTTTAGTCCTGCTCATTTCAAGGATCAACAAAAATGATAGAATTATCTGTTAAAACCTTCCTCAGACGCTTTCTGCAGGCATGACCAAACATTTACTATGTCACTGCTAATGGAAGTTCAGCACACCTTCATAATATAAAAGTCAATTCAAAATGACTTTTCACTTCAACTATTTGCCAAAGCTGTTGCTGACAGTAAGTTGGTTGTTTCTATTAAATATCTCCCACTGCAGCAGCTTCCCTACTTGCAAACAACTATTTTCATTACCTGGAAGGAGCTGGATCATCCTGTCCCAAACGGGACATAATATTTATCAGGGTGTTTATCCCTAAAAACATAAACAATGCACTATTAAGTAAACAGCCACTAATTCACTTTGAATAAATGTAGAAAACAATTACTCAAAATGTTACTTTGTAATTGCTGTACACAAGATTATCCTGTTATTTACAGGGCTCATTACATAAATATAATCCCTACCAATGCTCTCTGCCTAACTGACCACAGTCCCATTACAACAGTATTGAATTTTTGCACTCAGACAGCCAGATAAATACCACCTTTGCATGAAAAGGACATTCTAAACATTACACAAGCAACAAATAATTTACTTCATTATCACTGAATATACTTTAAAGGGGTGAGGAATATCTTGCAGCAGACAGACCACACGTTCATGTGTTTGTAAGAGACATTTCATGCCTTCATGTTCACACTTACTTGTGTTTGTAAGACACATTTACAAAATGTATTCCAGTTCGTACACCATGTTGAGCAGCAAATTAAGAAAACAGTACTTGCCAAAAATCTAAGCAAATACATCCTCCCATTTATTACCCTTGCATGCTCTCAGCTCTTTACTTACTGACTAATTTGCAAAATCCAGTCTTTTAGAAAGATCTCACCGGTGTCTGCATATAATCATTGAAATCCTCTACTGAAGACATCCCTCAAAAGAAAAATGGCCAAGGAAATGATAACAGAACAAAGGGTGTTCTTACTCATTAAATGTCAGGTACGGGAAAAATGTTAGTGGTGTAAATAGCATACCTTTTTTTCTCATGTGTATATGGTGAACTTTTCTATCTCCATACTTGGGCTGTCGAATCCCACAGTTGGATAAGGAATTTCTGGCATGATCCGGATTCATCCCAAAATTTAAATGATGGCTTGGGTGAGTCATGGCAAGCTATAGTGTAAGACATACAGGAAAAAAAAAGGGTTAAATGTATTTTTGCAAATGAAAGAAAAACATTATCTTAGACTGGTAGCTAGCAATAGTTATTTTTCAGTTTGAAGAAAGGTTACAGAGTGATGCAGTCAATCAGAAACTTGGTTCCAGCAATTTAAATGTAGGGTGAGCTATTTCAGATGTCAGAAAGAAGCAACATTTATGCTCAATCATCAATTTAACTAATTAACTTTCATCATTTTTTTCTTTAAAGAAAAATTAGTTTAGAAGAGAAAAAGCATGAACTGTCAATTTGCCTTAAGACTTTTGCTTACCAGCTTTGCTGACCTGATTTCAATATATTTACTTATTTAAAAATATATTCACTCAAACACTGAACTATAAATATTCATATAAAAAAAAAGCAATTAAAAGAGCTCCTCAACCATCCATATTTACATTACTTAATATAGATACTTCTATACTTCTATAGATTACTTCTATAGATTACTTAAGTATCTATAGAACTCTCCTAGCTCAAAAAATAAAACAAGTACATTATTCTTGGCAGGTAATCACAGAAGAACTCCTTCCTTCATGACTATAGAGGATTTAAATGAAGGAGGAATGACAGGATTGGTCCTCTGTTTTACTTTTGTCACACCAAGGACTACCAAAAGCTTACTCTGCTGCTGACACCACCACTGCAGAAACGGCAGCAGTAAATAGAACTACAGCTTGTTTTTCAGAACTCCATCCTGCAAACTCACACATTTTCTCCTTCTTTACACATACACAGACCAAAATATTGTGCACGTATGAAAGTATGTGTATACACAAAACTTGTGTATAAAAAAAGAGGAAACACTGGAAAATGCAAGCTTCAGAAAGATACTTCTGACACACATGGAGGACTGGTGCTGCAGACTGTGAGCAAAGACATGCAGTAATTCATTCAAACATCGTCTGTTGCTTTCTAAGCACAAAACTTAAAAGAGTAAAATTATATTTAATCAACAATAAGAACTTTCTCCAAGTCCTTTTTAATTCCTTGATAGTATTACTAAGTTTGTTGTAATTGCACATTCTCAAATTCTGCTCCATCTGGACTAGATGACACATTACAGCTTTTCTGAACAGATAATTCAGTGTAATCTTTTTTTTACCTGCCTGTTAAAAAGAATATACCATGATAAAATAGGTAACAATCAATGCAGAATTATACATCTAACATTGCCTATGCTCAAGCAGATTACTGATCCTACATACATTTTTAAAAAGCTCTTCCTGTTATGGAAAATGTTCTTAGGTCTTAAATAAATGAGTGTAGGGACAAAGCATTAAAAAGCACATTTTTTATAACCAAACATGACTAACATTTGATTTTTATACTCTAATCTCTTTTTGATTAGAATTTACTTGATGGTTTGTGTTTGGTCTCAACATTTTGTAAGCTTCCATCACTGCATTTTATCTTTGACATTAAAACAAAGATAACCTGCCAATAACCAAATCGTAAAAAATGCTCAATGTTTAACGTAACTTGCAGTAGGAAAAGGCCTGGAAAACAAATCCTAGAAACCAGAAAAGCTGTGAGAAAAGACATTTCCTTAAAATAATTTGGGAACAAAATCCGTAAAGAAATTAAAAATTGCCATGTTTTGAATTTAGTCCAGTCATTGGAGAGAGATGACGCTTACTTTAGAAGGAAGATCTGAACAGAAGTCCCCATTTTCCTTCAGTAAATTCAGAAAAAGTCTAAGAGGAAAGGAGCCACCATGCAAAGAATGAACTTCAGAGGTAATCAGTTCCAAGTATGCGCTAACATAAAAGGCTGGTAATGTGACATGGATGCAACTAAAACAAGTAAGAACTTCTCATCTCTAGTTCTTGCTCTTGCTTGTTAATAAAAAAAAAATTTCATCATGTGCTTGTAGAAATCAAGAGCTAAACAGAAGTTTGCAAATTTCTATTCGCTAGCTACAAATAAAAAAAAAAAGGGCAATGTTTTAACTATTCTCTTTTGGAACAACCGGCTATAAAAACAAGAAGCAGGGCACATCCACTCATCTGCAGAATAACATTGTATTCTCTATAAATACCTGAAAAAAGGAACTTACCCAGAAATGAGTACTTGACAGTCTTTTCAGTAACTGCATTTTTGTCTTGCTACACATTACACCTGGGAGCAAAGGTAGGTGTAATATCTATGTGAACAATAGATATCTATTTAGAAGTCTCTTGAGAAAACTGAAACTTTCAAGAGATCTGCAGTACAAGTAACCAGGTCCATCCAAGCTGTGACAATGCCATGCATTTCAGCACTATGGATGAGCTCAGTGACATCATGAAGAGAAACCAGCAAGATGCTGGGGTTTTCTTTTCATATCTTACCTGCAGTAAGCACCTGTCTCGAAAAGTGTAGCCTATCAGTTTGTCCAAGTGCATCAGACACTGGTGGTAGCGGACATGGTGGGTGAGGACAGGAAGCATCATTGCATGCTGAAAAAACAAATGCAACAAGGAAAATCATTCAGCTTTAGTGTACAGAGACTTCAGTTGACTGAGCTAAAAATACAAATACTTCCCAATTGTTTACTGTTTAGTGTTTTAGTTTAAATGAGGAAAAAAAAATCAGTTTCCCATCCTTCACTTATCACAGCACTTAATTAATCCTATGTTTTTATCTCCACAGCCCTGCCCAGACTAAATGAATAAATACATAAATCCAGTCTTCAACTTAAGCAACTTGAGTAAAAAGCAAATTTCAAGAAGCTATGACTGAATACAATGCTATATGTTTGTACCTTTTCATTTGACACCCTGCTTAAAAAATGAAGAAACACCACTTCCCCTCTGCCTCATTACATTAAGGGAAGAAACACTTTACACCACTTTAACCAGCTTTCACCAAACAGTAGGCACTCAATTTTCAAGCACAGTTGTGCCTGGCTTCACTTCCTTTTGAGGAAGAATTATGGGATTTTTGAAATGCTGTAGTATGGCACATTTAATGTGCTAAAAAATATCAGAAAAGTTGCTGCTTGTCTAAGAAACAGACAGTGTTTTTCTGTTGGGGAAAATTGTCAATAAAATTGAAAAAAACAACAACTCTATTTTGTAACAATGGCAGCCCCCCTCTCTCTCAGTGTTTCTTAAGGAATTCTCCACTAATACAGACTTTGGATGGATCTGGGTTGAAATAAGCCACTATTATAGTTTACCAGTAGAGTACTCTAGCAAGTATGATATCAACATCACAATTCTTGCATAAGAATGAAGAGAGAAACAGGAGAAATGCAGGATTTGAAGACTTTTATGCATGTGACCATTTGTGAGCTAGCTTCTTCTATTTGTTGCTATTACTGACATGACATGAATATAGTCAAAATAGAAGTGTGTTTTAAGGCCATTAAAATCTGAGGGCTGTCATAATTAATTCAGAAAAAGGATTGTGTATGATTAGAGGAAATGAGTGTACAGCATGGAGAGAAGCAAGAAAAACAAGCACATGAAGTAGATGATGTATAATTTACAGAATAAATGCTGTTACAGATTTCTGCAGGTCACTAATGACAGAACAGCAGAAAATACAAACTGATCAATGTTACAAGATCAAAAATTAAGACTAACTAATGGCAAGACTTTCTGTTTAAGTAAAAGACCATGAAATTTCTGAGAACTAAACACAGGGTTGGAAGGTAATCACAGAATCATTTAGACTGGAAAAGACCCTTAAGATGAGTGAGTCCAACTGCTAAAGTAAACACCAACTAAACCATGTCCCACCTTCAGGGATGGTGACTTCACCACTTTCCTGGGCAACTTGCTACAATGCTTGATCACCTTATCTGCAAAGAAATTATTCCTAATATCCAATCTTGAACCTTGGTACAACTTGAGACCATTTCCTTCTGTCCTGTCACTTGCTGGCTGGGAGAATACACCATCTCCCACCTGCCTACACCCTCCTTTCAGGCAGCTGTAGAGAGTGATAAGGTCTCCCCTGAGCCTCCTTTTCTCCCAGCTCCCTCAGGCTTGTGCTGCAGACCTTTCCCCAGCTCTGTTGTCCTTCTCTGGACCTGCTCCAGCCCCTCAATGTCCTTCTTGCTGTGAGGGGCCCAGAACTGGACACAGCATTCAAGGGGCAGCTTCAGCAGTGCTGAGTACAGGGGACAATCCCTGCCCTGCTCCTGCTGGCCACACAAGTGTGATCCAGGCCAGGATGCCCTTGGCCTTCTTGGCCACTTGGGCACAAGCTGGCTCATGTACAGTTAGCTAGCTATTGGCTAGGAAATCTTCCCTAGTCCTTTACTCTCAGATGAAATAACCGGCTAATATGCAATAAAAAGACTCCCTGGATCTCCAAATGGCAGAAAAATATAAAACCACTCCAAACAGAATTAGGA
This sequence comes from Fringilla coelebs, assembly GCF_963513975.1. Lineage (NCBI taxonomy): Eukaryota > Metazoa > Chordata > Aves > Passeriformes > Fringillidae > Fringilla > Fringilla coelebs. The sequence goes on from NC_140028.1 coordinate 82,252,710, forward strand.
AGTGCTATTAGGAAGTTTTATTTTGTTACCACGTCACTCATTTACAGGTTTTTTTGGGAATTTGTAAGAACATCCCTTCTATCTCCATATAAATTGTACAGGTGTGCTTCCTGTGTGTTTCTTCATGGAAGGAATTAATTGAAAAACACCAAAACAACCAAACTGAAACTGTTTCACAGGACATCTGTGCTTCCCTGCCTCTACACTCCACCGTACTAGACAGAAAGAGTCTCCTCAAGCAACATTTAACATTCTTTACACCAATACATGTGTCCTGGCATTTGAGGCCTGAGATACCAAGATTCAGACTTTTATCAGCTGGGGTGCAGTGAAAAAAGAACTGACAGACCCCTGGGAGCACACAGAAAGACTTTCATTTGACTCTTGAAGTTATATTGACAAAATGCTGCTTTCCTGGCACTAACTATTTGATTGAATCAACATCTCTCCTCTTGGACTATGGCTATTCAGTGTTTCTGATGTTTTATGTATTTATCTCTGTAGAAGAGATGTTTTTAAAATATATATGATTTCAAATATTTTGCATGTCCTTTTATTGCTGCAGCTTGCACAGCAAGGCAGAGACTCTCTCAAGTGCCCTCAGATAGTGCCCTCATGCCCCAGGACATGAAGTTACCAAGGGGAAGCAGGTGAGCTGATGTATTTTGGAATGCAGAAATGCTGAACACTCTACACTGCTGTTGAAGGCTCACCAGCAATAATGGCATGGGTGGAGAGGGGGAACAGAGGTGGTGACTCTCAGCATGGCCAGATCCTGCCACACTGTGCACTACTCACTGCCCAGCTCAATGGCCAAGTACTGCTCTTGATATACTGGGTAACTTCAAGTGAGCCTGTCAGAACTCAGACATTTTACACTTTTTTTGAACATTCCACTCACCATTTTTTCTCCCCTTTCAAGCAGTTCATTTCTGAGACAGCAAAGACCAGAGTCATTAGGGCTACATGGAACTCAGAGCAAGTATAAGCTATCACAAGCGACTTAAAAGAGTTTCAATCTCCTAAACTGCAATGCTTTTAAAAGCAGTAATTTTAAATCACTGCACTTGAGCTCTGCCCCCAGAGCTGATTTATGCGTATTTAGTTTTAGTCTTCTTTAATCTGGGAAAAAAGCATGTAGCAACAGCAGCAATCTTTCATTTTACAGACAAACAGTTGCCTATTCTTGGCCTCTCAAAGAAATCAAATCAAAGGACCTTCATACCAGAACTGGCTGATTTAGATGTTACAGCTGCAGATGGGCACAAAAATTGTGAAACAGCTTTACTTTTATCATTCTTTGGTGTTTTGCTGTCCTTCAACAAAATGAAACAGGAATATTCAAGACATTAGGAGATGAATCACAAAAGATGTTATGAATAACACAGAACAGTTTCAAAGTGCCTAAATTGGAAATTTACTCTGTTTACTTAAGCTGCAAAAATATATACAGTTCAATATAAAAAAATTAGGGAATGGCTGTGTTGTTCCTGAGCTATGTGAGGAGATATTGTGTCCCTATTCTCCTTCTACTTCAGAAGCAATAGCAGAATCAGAAGAAATGTTTTAGATGGAAGAAAAGCAATTTTAGTTACTAGCATTTCTCTCACTCTAGAATTTCCCCCTTAGGCCTGACCAGACTTCTACAATTACAATGGAATTTATACCTATGCCCTTGCCTAGCAACCCCCCTAATTTATTCTTCACATTGTTAAGCTAATATGAAGTTGCATGCATTTAAGTTTTAAATAACATCACCAAAACAACAGCTAAAAAATAATGCAAGAATATCTCTAGCATAATTATTTGGCTGTTACTACTACTCAAATTTTACTAATACAAAATTAAATTAAAATTGCACTTATTCTTATCATATCACAAAGCTGGTTGCTGTCAACTGCTTCAGAATAGGATCTGACAGAGATATGTTCCTTGGAGATGTCATGCATATGAAACAGAGTATCTGAAAGATACCTTTCTACTAAGGCTCACCTCAAAGGGTAATTGTGGTGGGGTTTTAGGTTTTTTTACTTTCTTTCAAGTAAAGACATTTCTTCATGCTTTATGGTAAAACTTGGGGTGTTTTTAAAAGCTATCTAAATAGAAAAATGCAATAATATTAAAATATATAAAACCAGCTGTTGGATTAAGAGCTTCACACTAGACTCAACATTTGACAAACCTCCAGCCTCAAACTGGCCATTCCTAACCTCTCTCCCTTGCACTAATCAACCTCTGGCAGAAAATTTTACATTACCTTTTTTGTGTGTGTAGAAGGGGTGGACAGAACACTAGAAGAGTTCCCTAGATCAACAGATATTACTGAGCTAGTCATTTCCATTTGGTTCCTCAGTCTAGATGAAACCCTTGCCAAGGTAAACGGCAGCTACCAGGAAAGAAAATACATCTCCCCAGTTCAGTCACCTGGCAGACGTCAGAGCGTATCCCTGTTTTCCAGAAGCCCTGGCTGCTCAACTCCACAGTCACTTCACGTCTCATGGTGTTCTTCTGGCGAATTTTCTGCAGCGCTTCCTAAGCAGGGAGAGAACAGAGCTCCTGTGAAGAGGCTGCTACAACAAAGCACAGCAACGCACACACCAGCACGTTCACAATACCCATGATATGAGGTTCAGTTTTGGTCAGCAGTTTCTAAGGCTGGAACAGATCTGATAACTCCCAAAGAGTGGCAGATGTAGAATACAGTGTAGCAGGGGATTTTGGTCGACCAAGGAGAGAACAAAAGTGACTACATTTTCTTTTCTGCACATGACCAAACAAACCAGTCCAACTCACACATCCAAGATGATACAAGAGTAAGAAAGGTAAAGTCCTTATAATGAAAGCACTTTCTTTACTAGATGTACAAAACAGCCTCTTCATTCATGTCCATCCCTGGGAGTACTCCTGGTCTGAACATTCATGAGGAGCAAAACAGGCTTTGCTTTGCCATCTTGGCTACATTGCAACAGTTCCTGTTCAGCTATGTCACTCTGCCTAGTCTGGGAAAGGGGTCAGCATTCACCAGAGTCCAGAGACTATACTGATTGAAATCCACCAATTTTATTTCAATAAAAATTATTAAAAATATGTTTTACCTTGACCACTGGCTATTTTGGTGGTGTGCAAACAATTTGTCTCTAGAAACCATGATAGGGTCAGAATCATTAAAAGATTTTGACAGTACCCTTGAAAGAAAATATTTTCTGTAAAAATGAAATGAAAGAAAAACAGACAAAATAAATCAGCCCTGGATTAGAATCTGTTGGTTCCAATACTATAAAGCCCTGGGGGGGTGCAAGCTCCCCATGCAGCATGAACTAACCCCTCACTGCTTTGCCTTCTTTCAGAACACAAAGCTCTTCAAAGCTGCAACTTATCCTGCCTCTCCTTCTCCTTTTCACTACAGGGCACTTGCTCAAAGCTGTCTCTTCCCAGCTCCCAGTTTGAAGCCTGTGAGCAGGCTGGGCAGGAACAGGCTCTGTGTTCTGATTTGCAGAATCTCACAGAGTAGTTCCAACGGGTGCATCTGTCCAGACACAGATTCATCAAAACTCAGACACCTCAGTGAAGCAGTGTCTAGGGTAGGACGCTAGATAGCCCTGGCTCCTTTTATATTCAGTGAAGGGGATAAATGGCTTCAAAAATGCATTTCTCCCTCCACTGACTTCAAAGTGAGCCTTCAGGTCCTAATTTATGCACCTGCTGTAAATGCTCAAAGTTAGGTTAGAGGAACAAAGCCCCAGGCATGACCTTGTCACAAATAATATCATTGTACAACCTCACAGTGGTGGATGACTGATGGCAGAGGGAACAGAGATGCTGCCAGCACTGCACCCCTTGTGCATTGTCAGAGGTGTGTCATTGAGTTTTCCTGAGAAAGGTGCTACAGTGTTTGCCAGACCTGGCTGTATTTCTGAGCCAGTCTGACTGGCTCAGAAGCACTCCATAATATATGACTCATAATCTTTAAAAGCCTATGTACCAGTCAGGTACAGTCCAGCTCCTTCTGAGTTACTGACAGCTCCACTGACAAATACATAGATTATCCTCACATAAAGTTTCTGCTTCAGTCCTGTATGCCTCCCTCTTAGCAAACTACTTGTAGAACTCGTTATCCTAGACAATACAGTCTAGAAACAAAAATCAGCAGTTCAATAACAATAAATCAGCAATAAATAACAAAGGAGCATTTTATCTTCTGGAGCAAAATATGATCACCCCTTTACAAACAATCCACTACAATTTTACAAATGAGCTATCCATTACCCACTAATGAAAATATGCCCATAAAAAAATAATCTTCTACTTGCTCTGTGTGTAGATGTGACAAACAAAATCACCTCTGTAAGGACAAGTCTTTTTTTTTCCTTTACAACTGTGGCACAGTTCAGTCACAATGTTGTGGGGTTTTTTTGGTTTTTTTTTTTTTTTTCCATTTACAAATAAGGAAGCCAAGGGCTTATTTAATATCAGCATAAATAAAATGTTTACTGATACTCTTGCTCACACATCAGCATGCTATGCTTTGCAACAATGAAAAAATCAGGTGCAATGTCATATGTATCAAACACTTTCTGCAACCAAAAGTAATTCCAAAAGTGCAATTTCTGAGACTTCCCCAATAAACTGGGAAAGTCTCAGGAATCACACTCCATGACTCTTAAGCATCCTTCCCAAGGTAGTCAATGATTTTATGAATAATTAGTGTTTCTAATGAATAAATAAAAATACAATACCACTTAATTAAATACCATCCTGTACTTGAGAAGTTAATCTCTCCTTTGTGTATTCTTTACACAGGTTGTCAAATTAACAGTGCCCAATAGACAGGCACCAGACAAATTCAAAGCTTCAGTCCATGGGTTTATAGAAATAGGCTGGTTTAGACTATATTTAGAAGTCTTTGTTTTTCTGCTTTTAATTCCCAATTGGTTGAGCATTTGCACTTAGGAAATGCTTACTGCTCATCACTTTACAGGAAAAAAACAAAATGAGAAAAATATCTTGTCTATCATACAACAACCAGATGATTTCAAGTCAAAGATCCTAAGCAATGTCACTATACCACCTAATAAATTATGGTTTATGCACACAAGCGTGGCAGTTTTTATTTCAGAAGAGAAATGTTTAAAATTATGAGCCAGTTAAAAGTACATTATGAAATAAAAAGTCCTCCTCTATGCTAATTCTTGAAACCATTAATGGCAACAGCTATAAAGAAGTTATGGTTCCATAACAATAATTTCTATAATTGGGTAAAAAACTTGCAGCAGTTTGACAGCTAAAAAAAGGAAAAAACCTCCATTCAATAACAAGCATAGATAAAAATAAAATTTGCGTTAAGAGTCTGGAAAGAAATTGTTTTGTAAAGGATTGCTATTCTTTCCATAAACAGGGCAGTCATATGGCTTTATTCCACCTCGAATTACAATCCTCAATTATCAGTCATAGGAAGGTCCAGAATACCTCTCTTTGTGATAATTTCTGTTTATCAGCCTGTTTGACTTTGGGACTATTAGCCAGTAGGTGACGCAGCTTCACATAACTCTTCCACAGCTTTTGGTATCTGAAGGACAAAACCAGAAAACAAGTATTTTGGTCAGTGAACAGAAGTCTCTCTCTCCCTGTTTGTCATTAGGAACACACCAGCTGCTAATAATGCAGACAACGTACACAAAGAATGTCTACAAGCACCTCTTTGCTACAGAAATGAAATAATCTCAATGCACTTTCTGAGAGGTGACAGTGCCTGGGCAGCTGCTCCAGCAGGATGGGCCAGGAAGCAGAGGAGGCACTGGTGCTCAGAGTGAGGTGAAGAACAGCAAAGATCCAGGCAGACCCCAGGTCTCCCAGACACCCACACATCATCTCCAAAGGGCCACCTCTGCATGCTGAAAAGACGTGCCTGTCCCTTAACTCAATTCAGGCAGGTGAAAACTCCTTCTCCACATGGTTTACCTACCACTCACTGCAAAGGAGTAGCACCCTTCCCCAGAAAGTGTCTGTCCTTACACCAGCTCAAACATTTCAGTGAAGCACATGAGGAAGAGCTCTACAAGCCACATGCAACATGAAGTTACTCTGTGAAAAGGGAAATTAAAGTTTTGTTCCCTATGGATTTCTGCTGAATGGAAAGAGCAATTCAAGTTATTTTTGTGATTGGCACATACTTAAGTTTTCTGGTTTTCTCCAACCATCTAGCTTTTTCTTATTTTGGCAGTGTCTAATTACACATGAACCGCAATTACAATGTCTTCCTTGGTGGGAGCCCCTCAGCGATCTAGCACAAGCTTTCACCAAATTTGTAAGAACTTACTCCATTTGAAGACCACATACCAACATTACATTCAGCTGCAATTGACTGACAGGTTCAAAAGTTACAATGGGAGGAGCAACAAAGTGAATTGTGACAGGGACCCTGTGTCCTTAGGAAACAATGCTACCTACCTTCAAAAGGTAACTTTTGTATTCAGGACAACCATAAATCAGACTTTGAATAGGAAGCAGGGAATTAGAGGCCAGAGGAAAGAAGTTTACCCAAATTAATTTTTACTCGTATTTACATTATAAAAGACAATCTACTTAAGCAACAACTTAGAACAGTGGTTTTATTAGGAAGCTTTCATGTTAGTGGCTTAGCAATCAATGAAACAGCAGCTCCTTTACTATTTCATAATCTTCCCAGCATCACACATTCACAGACACATAAACAAATCTTTTCTTATTGGCATTTTTTCCCTAGCTATTTCTCTGCAGCATTCTTGAATGTACACTCTCTGCCTCTGGAGACACTGATATTTTTTCAGTCTACAAACACATCTGAAATGGTCAATCCATAGATTTTTCTCATGCTCCATTCACTGCACTTCTGCAATCTGCAGAACAGCGCATCTATTTTTGACAAATCACCACCCAAAAAAAGAAAAATTAGTTAATGAACAACCAAATCAACCAAAACAAAAAGAATAAATGCCTTGAGGAAGTTTCAACCCAAAAACAAGAACCTGAAACTGTGATCTACAGTACACATTTTTCTACAAGTATTAACAAGCTTTGTTATTGCAATTTAGTTTGAGAATTAATAAACATATTACCATTACAAAAAATTCTGTATTAGAACATCACAAAGAAAAGACACACTAGAGATAAAATAACATGAGAGGAAAGTCTCTTCTGGGTGCACATATATCGGAGTTAAGCCTGACATTTATGACAGCACCACAGAGGTCTTTCACAAAAAAATGCTTTCTTACTTTGATAAAACAAAACATACCTCTGTTCTGTAAGCAGTTCTGAGGTTAAAATCCAAAACAAAAGACAAACCCACAAGTAAATTTTAAAGAAAAGATAATAAAAATGTGTGGGAAGAGTAATTTTTGTCTCTTTATACTATTTTCAATGAAAATACTAGAACTTTTACAGTAAGTAATTAATTCAGCATCAAAGTAGAGATAATTCTTATATTTTTGGGTCTAATTATTTCCTTTTTATGGACAAGAAAACTAAAAGATAAAGAGACATATTTTAAAGATAAAACTAATGATCAAAGCCAAAAAACCCCATTTTATTATCTGGATTAGCATTCAATATTCTTACTTCCTGCCATGTTGGATTTAAAATCCTCAGCAAGCAGTTGCAACACAATACAACTGTTATACATCCATGAGTGTTTGGGCCTCAAAACTGCAGATCTGTTGAACATTTTGCACATAAATCATCCTCTCTTTTTAAATTTTTTTAGTACTGTTGCTGTTACTGTTTATTTTCTTGCCTCATTGCTGTTTCCAGTAAATCATTCTTCTCTCAACCTGTGATCTCTGCTTTTTTGTGTCTCTCAGTGGAAGGGGAAGGGAGTGCCTTGTGGTTCTCTCATTAGTGGGAGTACTTAATTGGGGAATACCATTCCTAAACTACTGCACTGAGGAAAAAGACAACCTTAACTACACATACACCAGAGACAGGCTTTGTACTGTCATCATGCAGAAAGCAGATGTCCCAATCACAGGAAGAATTCCCTGAAATAGTCAGAGGTTAAGAAAAGAACTGGGAACAAAATCCAATCATCTCTTTTGTGTCCCTTCATCAATCCACAGTGAAACAGTATTTCTTGGTCTGTCTAAGTCCTGTTTCCCTCTCCACTCCTCTACATTCCTCCCAAACTCTAACAGGATATAAAAAGCAGAGAAAAGAGCTTCCAAGCTAGGAAACACTATGTAGACATGATCCTTCAAAGCACAGAAAGAGATGATTAAGTAGGATATAGCAGTATGCAAGTATGCAACAAACATCATGAAGTAATCAAACAGAAAATGGCTATATTATTCCTTATTAGATGTGAGACCTGAAGAACATCTAATTAAACAATCAAGCAGCAGTTCTGAAATAAAAATCATTACTTTTGCATATGATGCACAGCAGTACTGGTGAAGTGATTACCTGAAATCTCTCCCTGTCAGTAGCATAAGACTCAAACAGTGATTTGAGAAATTTTAAAACATCCATTCAGGGCTGTTTAAACATATGACCTAAATACATCCTCTAGCTCAGAAATCTATATGCTACAGACATTAGGAAGCTTGGGTAACTACTTCTCCTTCTCTGCCTTCTGGTTACACAATTCTCTCTCTGAAAACCCGCCACTGGCCTCTCAGAGAAACAACGTGGAGCTTGAGGAACCAATTTTTGCTGGACCCAGAAGAGCTGTTGTCAGGTTAAGAAGTTTCATACAGCACATGCATGCGTGTTTACTTCAGCAGATCCTGAAGTATTCCAGAGAAAATGTTACTCCTCATATTTTCTAACTTGCAGGAGCTTGTGTCCGATACCATAAGCACTAAGCTTAGCACTGGACTCAACTAAGCACATAACCAAGCCCTACTTAAGGCACAAATGACAACAGTAATGAGCTCCTGAACAAAAGAAAGAAGGAAAAGCATCTTACTGAGGATCTCCAGCATAACTGAGTTGAGCAGGTCGTATCCCAAAGTGCACAATAATAGGGAAAGTAATTACATCAGGATTGAATTGCTCGCGGTCTAGTTGATCAATACGAACTGAGCTGGGCTTCTAGAAGAAAAAAAACAAAATACAACTAAATTGACAGCAGCTCCATGGAAAATTTACTGCCTCAAGCCCACACTATCCAGGAAACACAAAGCAACACATTCCAAACTTATTAAGATGCACATTAAACTAATCATTAATACTATTATAAACATTTGGCAACAACAATAACCGAAACAAAGTTAATTGACCTAACATTCAAAGAAAAAAAAAACAAGAAGACCTTTTAATTTTAAACGTCTGGAAATATACTTTTACTATTTCCAAGAATTTAAAACAACTTTCTCTGGTCAAGCATCACACCAGAAATAAAAATTAGGATTAGCATTCTGGCATCCAAACACCCACGTGCCCGAGCAGTTTGTTAAGATCAGGTTACCTCTCTCATTTTAATTCATGATTTCCCGAAACAAATGAAGGCATTATTAGATCCATTCAATCACACTGACTAAACAGCATCAAAAAAAAATCTATCACACTACCCTCAGAAAAGGCTCCTAGGCTGATGTGTACAAGGAGGAATACAGTCTTGTATAATGAGGAGACTTTTGCCCTTTTAACAGTTCAAAACAGAAGTTCTTTTCATTGTTAAAAAGGACAGTGCGAAAGAAGGCAACTTCTGCTTCAGCTCTATGAACGCGGAGAGTAAGTAATTGCATGTCACTGCAGCAGACATGCTGCTCACAGAGCTTTTGATCACTTACCCAGCATATTTAAAAACTCAGCTGAAGGTGCACAGTTTGTCTCCAAGTAAACAACTTCTCCATTACCTGTCAAGCTGCTTTGTAATGTGCCTGCTTTCTCCCCCCTTTGCAATCAGCTGGATGAGGCCAATATATTTTGCTTGTCTTAGGCTTCAGAAAAAGGGCATTACTTCTAGTTACCTGCATCTCAGAACTTCTCATTTAGTACTGTAAAGATGCACTCAAAGATGAGTTTCAGTGTTACAGAAACAGCTCCCACCATTCTCTTCACAAAACAATCAAAACTGTGTCAAGAACAAAGCATTTACCCTCCAAACCACCTTGGTAGAACTGTTCACAGGAATAATACTCTGCACTGAAAAGCAAAGTCAATTCTATATGTGGCCACAGTTCAATCTATTCTAAAAAAAACCCACCAACTTACTTAAATGACTGACTTTCAGATAAAGAAATATTTTCCAAGGGAAAAATGCTTATCAGCTTCCCTTTAGACAAGATCACTGAACATAAAGTTACATCTCCCCAGCCAAAAAAAAAAAAGAAAAAAAAACCAGAGGAAAAAAATATTTATGTTAGTTAATAGTTATAGTTAATAGGTAACTTACTTAAATTAGTTAATTAAAGCTGATGGCTTCACAAAAAACAGCACTTCTTATAAAAAAGGATAAAAGGATTAGAACAAAAAAAGCCCTAAAGAAAATAATGGGCAAGATTTGTACCAGACAGAATGTTGTTCCCTAAACAAGAGCTTAAAAGTCCTGATATTTAAGGATTAAGTTAAGTTTATTTTTTAGGGGGCTGTTTTTCATTTTTTTTGGAGATTGCACAAAACCAGCTTGAGAAGTTTTTGTCTCCTCATAAGTTATTTGTTGGTTTTCCCCACTCTTAATATTAAATTGAGGAACTTCTCCCATCTCTTAAAAAAGCAGCCTTGATACACCACTCCTCGGAGAGCCGGGTCAGCAAAATATAATTAATAGAATATTAAACAAGAATTGTACTCAACACAATTATAATCAATACAATTAAAAAAATACAGACACAATTTAGATACTTTAACAGAGGCAATGAACTATTCATAAATGCAAAAAGGACATCTTTCACTATGCATGTAGCAGGGTCTGTGTTAAATGTGTGACCTCAGGACTACTCAAAACCAGACTCCTCTTCATTTCCATGACAGTGCCTTGCAGTTGTCAATCAGTTACACAGCTGTTCACAGACAGCTGACAGCAACCAGGACAAAAGAACTTCTCCAAGACCTAATCACAACTGTCTCCTCACTGACAGTTATGAGAGGGGTGTAGCTGGGTTATGCTTTTTTATTTCATCATGAACACCAGCCTCCTCTCCAGTGCCCTTTCTGAAGGTTAAATGAACAAACAGCAACATGCAGAAACACCGAGTATAAATTGCACACCAGCAGACAGGATGCAAGCAAATTAGATGTTATTCTTCCAGAGCTTTATCCCTGTGCTCATTTAAAAGTGCTTTGATAGACTATCCAATAATCACAACCTTGCCTTTAAAGTCACATCAAAACCAAGGAAATTCTAACAGAACAGAAGCCTTATTTTTGTTTCCTACTCCGAATCTCATTAATCAAGGCTCTGCTTACATTAGAACAACACATGAAATAGCATGCAGATGTAGTGCAGAAGTATATTAATATACACATATATCTATGTAGTAGTGAGAAAACCATCAATATTTTAGGAAGAGTGAAGCATGAAAGATGACTAAAATTTGTGAACTTCTAAATCTATTCCAACACAAAGTTTCATTGAACTGATGAAACACCATGAATAGGCAAAATAATTTTAAATAATGCTGAAATACTGTTAGTTGTTTAAGTGGGGGTCATATCCTATTATAAGTTTTTTACCTTCTCCATATTGCACATATATATACCTCACACTGAAAAAAAAAAATAAAACACACACATAAAACCTAGATTTGATCACAAGAGGAATTATTATTTCTGAAGAGATGCTGTGCAACAAAACAAAATTCAGTGTTTTTACTTTGCTGTTTCAAGTGGATATAATTGAATTGAAGAGCTGTCATTTTCTAAAACAGTTTCATATTGTCTCTCCAACAGAACTGTTTTATCCTCTAATGCTGTAAAATGCATAGGTAGTAGTTTCATACTCTGTTCTTCACTTACATTCATAATCAGTCCAGTGTGCTGCAATGTACAGGAAAAATCCACAAACTAAGAAGAATGTCATTGCAATCTTGAGAGAAAAGACACGTTCTAACGATGCTGTTATAACATGACACTTCAAAGAGCTACAGATTTCTTTTATGCTTACATATTTTGATGTCCACACGTCTCTAAAGACACTGCCTTGTAGAACGTGAGGTTTGCCAGTAAAAAATCACACAAGATCTCAGAATTAACGCTACGGCTCACAACTCACACTGCTTTGCATGTACAGACATTTAGAGTTCCGTGACACAAGCAAGGAACACACATGCGTTCCCCCATGCTAAACAAAAAAGGCAGTTTTCAGCTAGCTGAAATCAGCATATCTTCAGCAAAATAACTGAAGTTATGGCAGTGCATAGCATTCAGATGCTGACAACTTGTGGACAGGCATGTACCTTGTATCACAGAAACCAAAGGCAAGTTAAGGCTGTTCAGGTTTTCTAACAACTTCTATTATGGGATTCTGGTTTAGCAACCATTTAAAGCAGCTGAGGTAGAATTTTCCATAGCGAGAGTTGACGTGTATTTTTGTATTTTGTGTTTCCAGAAACAGCCTAATTTTCTTGTTGTTTCAAAAGTTTTACTTCACTCAGAATGAAATCAAGGGGAAAATTATCTGATTCCAGTTATTATTAGCTTATTAAGTAGTTTACTAATGTAATGCTGTCATACTTAAACATATGAACTGGAAAAATGTATTTAGCATGTCATCCTGGCTGCAGTATGGGGACAGATTTTTCAGTTGAAAAACTGGATTCCTTCTTAGGCACAGTACCAAGTTACACTTTTTCTTCAGAAACTAAGAATTTGAGCTATGAGCTAAGGAGGAAAATTAAGTCAGAAAAAGAAAGGTATTACTACTGAGAAAGCTGCATGTCAGTCTCAAATGTTAGGTCTAAAATATGCCTCTAAGATGCCCTTTTGCAAACTATACAAATACAATCCTGCAGTTTTTAGTGGCCATTCATCTATTCTTGTGACCCACATTTCTTAAAAGGGAAAGTCAGACTAATGGGCTGACTCACATTCACATACCCACCGGAGTTGAAAGGAGCTGTGTTCAGAGAAATGTGCTTTAAAATACCAATTGTTCCAAAAATAATAAGGCCACAGGGGTTTCAAACTAGGCACTGAAAATTATTACATGCATTAATTAATGTACACAAAATTCCTCAGTGTGAGTGAGAGCAACACATAAACAATGTGGAAAAAAATACATAGGCAAAAAACACTTTTTCCATATTCAAGCCAGTGTTAGGACAGCACACATTAAACAGAGCTGTCAATAGGGGGTCAAAAGAGGAAGAGGAAAGTAAATAGCAAATAGTTACTATTTCTCTGGTGCTGTGTCTGGGAAAAGAGAATGAGATCATGCACATAAAGACTGTCTGAGAAAATAGGAAAGTTTTACACACATAAAATATAGCTCTTCCTTTTAACATGAACATTGAAACAGTGCCCATCTGAAAACACACCCTTTAGTACAGCAGCAGAAGGGACAATTCAGGGTTGGAACCAGTCAATAAACTGTTCCTATTGCAATCTGCAACTGCCACTGGTCACCTTTTCCTGTTCTAATTTAGCCTGTAACAAACTCTCTGAAAGAAAACATGTACATGTCACTGGATTGTTCAAAAAACCAAAAAAATTATTTATTTGTTCTACCATGCCAGGGCTGGTAACGATCATCCCTTTGCATTCTTCTGCATATTTCTGCCATTCCAGTTCTTCCCACTGAAGCATGTTGGCAATCTCCTCTTCAGGCACCAGAGCTTTACTGCATCGTAACAAGTAGAGCAGAATCTGATGCATTGAGAGTACTTCTTTTCCTCCATCTAAAAACCAAAAATAAAAAAAAAAACATTTCAGAGATTCACTCCTAAAGCATGAGCATAAAAGAAAATATGCAGAACACAAAGCATTTGTATGAGCAAAATAAAATAAAAAACGCTTAAGCGATTTGACAAATACGAAGGCAAATGTTTTACTGATGAATTCTGCTCACACATAAATAAAATTGCTAAACTAAAGCAGTTTCAGTAATGGCAGCAAGAGTAACACTTCCATCCTACTGTGAACTTGAAGTTTCTAACTTGCCTGAATAAACTTCAAAATGAGTTAGCAGAACAATCAGTTATGCTGTCCGGTTATACCTTCCTTTCCACAATTTTATGATTCTTTTCCAACAGCAGTTAAAAAGCCTTTAGGTGTTAGGCAGCTTTTTTTTAGTACACTCAAAATTTTACAGGATACTTCTGGATGAATGTAGTAAACCATCCCTGCACTTTAAGCTCATCTGTAGTGTTTACATGCCATAACTGCAGTAATGAAGACTAAAGAGTCTCATGCTGTCTTCTGTCACTAAATGAATCAAGGGCATGTGAAAATTACTAAACGCCTCTGAGACCTCAGGAAACATGCACAGCAAAGGCTGCTTGTAACAAAAGAAAACACCATCATCTGACTGGCTTCAGGTAGCCAGGTACAGAATATGCAAACAGGGAAGGTGAGTGATGGTTCTGACAAATCACCACTCAGTGATCACTCAGATCACTGACTATTCAAATCCAGTATGTCTGCTCTTGTCAGTGAAAAGTCACTGCATGTTCCCACAATGCTTTAATTTTGACATACATCTCTCTAATTCCCTCCTTTAATAACAGTGCTAATTTGCAGGTATGGAAGAATCTCTGAGTTTCAGCCCCACAGAACACAAATGCTGATTTCCCTCTCTCAAGAACCAGAAACAATGTAGTCCAGCCACTGAGGATGTTCTCTCTATCACTAACTACACCCACAAAAGAGAAATGGTGACAAACCAGAAGTAAAACCTTAGAGCAGTATGGGGGATGACACACCACAGCACAAGGAATGTGATCCCAGGCACGATGGAAAAGCCTTGCAGAGCCGCTGCACAGCAGCAGCACTGCGTAAGATGATGTCCTCTGCAAGGTATGTGAGGAACCAAGCCCTTCTCTTACTTCTGCTGGGAGTACAGCACTACTGCATGGAAATTATGACAGGCAATGGTGGAACTTGGCCTCTCAGAACAGCTAACTCACTTAAACTCCAAGGTGGAATCTTACGTGGGGAAAATACACCCCAAACCTCACTGGAAATAGAAAATACTTCTAAGTAGCTACAGGGACAGATTTTTAAATGTGCAAAAGTTTTCCTTCAAATTAAAGGGGGACTCCACTTACAAGACTGTTCTTTGTCAACAACTGGATTATACTCTCATGCAAGAGATAGCCCCCACCCACCAATCACTAAAATATAAGTGTATCCTTATCTATGGAAGATTATGTACAGGTTGCTATAGACAGCTGTGCTAAATGAAAGTCAGAGACCCTTTCTAAATCAGAATATGCAGTACCTGGGACCTCAAATGTGTTTTTTCTAGGCTTTTACCCTCTGAATATATTTGTCATCATAAAAACCTATGAAAATGAATACAATACAGCTACTGCTCTGCATGCTATGCATCTCAGATATGAGTAGGTCACAGCTACTCCGAGGCCTGTCTCTAAGTAAATCCACATAGAAAACCTGACAGCCCAAACCTCATTATTTTTAGACAATGTTAGGAAAGTAAAAAACAAAAAGTAGAAGGGATAGGAAATCAGCAATTCATTCCTGTCTATAAAGAGAGAGCTGATGCATGTGTGGAGATCTGATGCACCAACATCTTCTTTGATTAGACTTAAGAAGTGCTCTGCAAACATACCTGAAGGAAATAGTTTTCCAGTCTCTGAAAATTAAAAATCTTCAAGGATACTTCAAAAAATAATCAATAAAAAATGAAAGCTTGATTAAAAAAAAAACTGTCAGAAAGATGTTAAAAGGCAACTACATATGCAGAAATATCAGGAAAGAGACATTTTTAAAAAAGAGGTAGATGGCTGGGGACCTTAAAGAAGAAGCAGCACACAGGAATACATATTACAGAGACTTATCTCTCCCTATCAGTAAACAACCCAACAGCACAGAAAGAGCTGACTTCTAATCTAAAATTTAAAAAAAAAACAAATCAGAATATAAAAACCCTGAACAGGAAAGCACCCTCAAGCTACACAAACTAGGCAGGACAAACTTGTTCTCATTTTGTGATGAGGTCAAGTTAATCAGCCACATGTGGCTTGATGGCTTATTTTGTAAATTGCTTCAGTAAAACCAAATCAATGTTTGCTAGCAAGCCTCAGAGCTCTGCTTCTGATTGAGTACTGTGTATCCAGGAAGGAACAACAATTAGAAATACAGTCATCTAGCCATCAGTACTCTCCACAGTAAAAAGCCAAAACTCATTTTGCACCAGCTATAATTAATATCCCAATAAAATTTCAAAGCTCAGACCAGAAAGCACCTCCAGGTCACAGCCCTCTTGATGAAGGTTGTTCCATGTTTCATCTGCACCCTAAATCCCACATCTGAAACACATCCTTCTGTCCACACAACCCTCCTGGAGCAATCACTGGCAGGATCTCAGCAGGACACGTTTTGAATGGAGCCAGGACATTTACATCAACTGAAAGTCTGTCCTGGTGTCCCAGGACGCGTTAAATGCCTACGTCAGCTGTCCGCCCAAAATGAGCGCAATGCTCCACATGCAATCTTGTCCTTGGCTGGCAGGCCAGGGCTGAACTGTGTTAGAATGATGGCTTTTGTCTCTATTTGCTGCAAGGTCTAAGCTTGCATTAGGATAAAGAAACAATCAGACAAACGTGCTCAGGAGTGCCAATGATGCTGATCCTTGCACATCAGGAATTGTGATCTAACCACTTGGTACCCTGAAGAGCTGGGGGCACATGAAATGTGCAAGATTAGATAATAACACTCCTCAAACATCACAGCTCCATCACAGAGCCCGCCAAGGAGGACCCAGCACTGCCTAAAATTACTGCAGACACAAAAGCTGGAAGCAAGACTTAGCCTGTCCATCTGAATTCCTGTTCTGAGTAAACCATCCACACTGCCAGCAAGCACCTCAGGAAGAAGCACCAGATCTCTGCACTGATTGAACTATTTGACTTGCAATAAAGGTTTTTTTGTGGAGGTTTTCCTTATGGGGGATAGGGTGGTTTTCTGTTTTGTTTTTGGTTTTTTTAATAAGATTTTTAGATCGAATTTGTATAAAGCTATATAATACAAATATTACCTGGGAGAAATCTCACAAACCGTGGCATGAAGTGATATCTGGGACATGAAACAGAATCATTTTCAAGTGAAGGACCTTAAATACAAAAAAAAAAGATTTATGAATAGCAATATATTTGTAAAAGGAGGAGAGAGGCAACTTTGCTGCAGATAAAATCAATGAATGGTGATTACATTGGATAGGGCTTAAGTTTCAATCCAAAAAATAACAAAAAAAAAAAAAAAGAACAAATAAGCACTTGTAGTGAAAGTTTTCACATGGACAATTTAAAAGAAATCCAAATAATTTAAAAATAATAAGAACCTCACAAAAAACCCCAGTACTTTTAAATAAAACAGTAATAAAAAAAGATTGGTTTATATAGTCAATTAATTATTACACTTGAGCCTTACAGGTACAAGCGCAAGTTTATCTCCTTCCAATTAGTGGGGTGGTTTTTGTTTACCATAACAAAGAGAACATGAAAATTTCCACAGTACTTTTTTGTGGGGCTTTTTTAAATTTTCCTATTCATCATATAAAGCTTTGCAAGAAAATAAAAACTAAACCTGTAAGTACCTGGTGTTAAAAAAAGAAAGAACAATAAGAAGCAGTGACAGGAGAGACAATACTGATATTAGAATACATTTAATATCAAACCAAAGGCTGCACAAAATCGATTAAACCTGTGTGCTACTCTGTTTAATTGCATAAAGTGCAGAGAGCAGCTCCACAGACAAAGTCAAGACACCCTACAGATACTGAAATGCAATTTCTCTAATACTCTCATTTCTCCTTTAGACCATGGGAAGCATCCTCCTTTGTTGCAGTCTTCACAGAAACACGCATTTTCATCTTGTCAAAAGACAAAAACATTCACCTATAATGATAACCTTAACTCTCCACAGCTGTCTGTATGACGCTGCTTTCTGAGTTGACTGCAGAGAAGTACTGTATGAGCAATTTGTTCTTAGCTTGTAAAATAAGAGAATACTCTACTTGACACCTTGACTTTCAAAATACCACGCACATGATACTCTCTAATATTCAACATGCAGTAATATTTACTGTTTGATAAAATATAAAAGTTCTGGATGAAGGTAGAAATTCAATTTACTTATGAGAATACAGTGCCAAGTTTGTGCATTTTCATTGCTACAGCTCACACTATTGAACTCTAATTTCATCTTCTTGAAGAATAGATGAAGTTTGTCCCTCTCATGGAAAACAGCAGTTACATTGCTATTTTGAGGATCCTCTCAAAGAGAACACTACCTTTAAGATTCCAGTCATACAACTCCAAAATATCTTTGAATAGATATGAAGAGAACAGTTCAAGGCCTCTCACACAAAAATTCTGGGGAAACAAAAAAGGAGAATAAAATTATAAATATATAATACTGCAGTACAAATAATGCCATTTATCTATAGTTAAATAAAACACAATGAAAAAAAAAACAGTGTCGTCATATCTGCCAACCACTAGATACTGGGTTCTGGAAACAGTATTGATATATTTGTGATCATCTACTCTAACACAGCACACTGGTCCCTTCAGAAAGCATTGTCAAGAAAGAATGGCATTGAACCCTTTTCACTCAATGTCCAAATCAACAGTATAGGCAAAAATTATAAATCTGCAATAATCTGCCAAGCACTAAAACCCCTTCCACCTGAGCAAGCTAAGCAGATGGCACATTTCTTTTCATAGTTCACTTTTTCCCACATGCTCATAATATACTTTTATAAATCACAATCTGTGATTATCAGTATCACAATCACTTCCATAGCAAGTATGAGTACAACACAAATTAAGGATTATGACCTAAAGAGCCAACAGAAGAAAAAGAAAAAAGATGAAATGGGGAAAAAAAACAACCAAAACCAGATTCTTTTCAACAAGTGAGGAAGTGGCTCCTTCAGCGAACGAACATACAAACTTTCCTGAATAAACAGAATCAGGCCAGATTGATATAAATTGTGCATGTATGATATGGGCCATAAATTCCAAACTCAACACGCAATATCTTTCAAAAATCATTAGTAAAGATAGTCTGCAAATAATGCTGTAGCCATTCACCCAGAAGCCCTCCCAAATGGTGACTTTCCTATTTTGCTTGGTGGCCATTTGTTGTTTCAGTTCAAGAACTGCAGACAACATAACACACTCACTAACAAGAAATTAATTGCTTTGATCACATTATTCTTTCTGAGGCATTTCAGGGCTGTTGCACAAATTTAGATGCTGTTGAGCAACAAAAAAGGAGAAAACTAGAAAAAAAAATGTAAATATATATGACTAAATTAAATACTGATCCAATCTCTGTAGTTAATATGCAGGGGTGCTTCTGTACCTATACACACTGTTCCACTGCAGCAATTTACTTCACAAACTGGCTCCACCAGGCATTAATTAGTAATAAAAAACCCCACCACAAAAAGATTATGAAGCCTACGTGCTTTGTTTGTCTCCACAGGAAATTTGTTTTGGCAACAGCTTATATTAAGTACTGATAAGCAATCTTCAGAGCTTCAAACTTCTGATTAAGTTTCAGCTCCACCATTGTCTTATGCGGTCCTGGCAAAGGAGTACCTCCACATGCCTTATTTTTGTCAGATGTAAGAGAAGGGTAATGTCTACTTCAATTTACAGATATTGCATATAACTTAAAATGAAAGGAACCTAGGATACAAGCACTTCTTATTGTTTGATTTTAATATATGATAGCCTAGGTAGATGGATTTATGCTAGTACCTCTAAGTTCAAGTTCTGTTTCAGCCACTTGTTCAGAACAGAGCCAGTCTCTTAAGACCTCACAAGGTGGGACACTAAAGAGTTTAATCTATTAAACATACCAACAACTCATAACCCACTCTGACTCAGACTAATTTTCCATCTTACCTCAGGCATCATCTCCTCAATGAAATGAATGGTATAGTCAATGTTAAACCTGATTACTTTGCATAGAGGAATCTGGAAGGAAAAGAGAAATTCAGCATTAAAAACCATACAGCATCAAATGTATAGTTAATACAATTTTGTATGCAAGGTATTACTGTCTGCTGAAAAGGGCCCTTACTAAAACAGCTGCTCAGGGAGATCATGCAAAGACAAGAATACAAGCACATGTAAAGGGAGTACCAGCTCCAGCCTTCACTTCAATAATAAAACACAGTGCTGACAGGAGGGATGGTGAAGGAAAGTTAAATAATGCCATCTACTGGAGATGAAATTTTCTTTAGGAGAAAAAGTACACTTGTACTTTTCCCAGTAAACCTGTCTTCTTTCACTTGGATATTTGCAAGTGAATTTGTTTGTGACACAGCATGTCAGATTGATAGAGTGATCTGAAAGCAAGATGTTTTTAGCACACTGTCAATTGTGTCAGCTGTACTGTCTTAAAATGCAGTTTTAAGTCAAATGTTATAGCTTAGGGATAAATTGCAGTTTTATACTACATTCACGCCATAAATATTCTCAACTTCATCCAACTTGCTAGCAAGACAAACATTTAACTCCTTTTTTTCACCTTTTTACAGTCCATAATTTGCTGAAGATGTTTCATTTTTTTTTAATGGGATTTTCTGAGATAAAAAGCTAAATTCCTAAAAGACTACAAAACCACCAAATTTTCCCTTACACATCTACAGGTCTTACCAAATTTTACTACTCACTGGCCTCAAAGGTATGAAAGAATTTTAGAACAATTCCATGATCTGTGAAAGTGAAGCAACCCAAGGTTATTTTACATTTATAAGCACACAAATAAATATCTGAACAGTGCTGGGGTTGCAATGAAATCAATATACATAGCTTAAGTGCAATATTCTGCCTGCATCTTCTTACAGCCCACTGTTAAACATTAGACTATTTTGACTACAAAAATCTATTCATATCTGTAGGATAAATTATAAAGCTGCACCAAACAAAACTGCATTTCTTACAATTTGATACAGCATTAAATGTGAATACAAAACCCTCCCAAAACCTTGGAAGCTAAATATACCATTTAGAATCTGAGCAGATGAAAACCTGTCACACTTAAATCAGTGAGGCTTTAAAAAAAGCCCAGGGATTGTTTACTTACTTTCTAACACATAAACTTCTAGTTTAACACATAAACTAGAAGTTGAATACTTTAGAGAAGTGACCACAACTAAGATCTCCTTGAACTCGAGTTCCATGTACACAAGCAAATACACATTAAAGGAGTACATGGTTTGTACTATAAAACTGGTTTGGTATTTATAGTAAGAAAATAATTTTTTCTATGAATGTATTAACCATTTTCCCTAATACTTGAACTGCTCAGTTATTACTCAGTAATAACAGCAGTAACTTAGTAATAACCCTAACTATGCAAACTTAGGATTTCATACTACAGAAATTCGATTAATGCAAAGATGTTAGTGTTCAGATCTCCATTTTTACTACCTTTTGCTACCTCCATTTTATCAAATATATTCTGAAGTGTCCCTCAAAGAGCAGGTTTTATGTTGTATGCCAAAATCAACTCATGACATCAAGGGATTCCTTCCAAAGGGCTTTATATCTGCTATTAACAGGAATTGGCACCACAGTGTAACTTTGTATTCAACTCTGTCAAAAAGAACAATTTGTAGCTGTTCACTTCCCCTGTCTGAAAGTGCATGTAAACATGCATTTTACAGTAAGCTTAATAGCTCCATCAACTACTCATATCAAAGAAGAGTTTTCCTTGTTGCCTGTATATTGAAGATTTCCATAACTCTCTACCTTCCTGTCATACAGTAGACACAAAAATTTTAAAGATAAGGAGGACTCTTTATTATTTAATGTGAGTAAAACAAAACTGCTCCTTTTTGCTCAATTGCAAAGTGGAAACATCAAGCCTTGAGATAAATTTGCCTTGAACCCCAAGGCTGAGTTAATGCTACTGGGCAGCAGTGCTTCCCATTGCCATGCCAGAGGCTGAACTCCACGCGCTCACTGACTTCTCAACAAGACTCCCTTCCCCTGACCACCAGAAGGGAAGTGTTACCATATCCATTATGTAAGCAAACTATTCTATCCTGTGTTCATAACCATTATTACACTGAGTTGTGGCATTGGTGATGTAGCCAGTAACAGTCATAAAACTCATAGAAACTAACACACACTGAACTTTTTGAGACAACCTTGAAATTACCAAGATAACAAAAACATCTTCAAGTGTACAGAAATTAAGAATCTGCATATTTTCAATTCATGTTTGTCTAACTCAGCTTATATTGGAAAAGCAAGGCAGTCAGGTACCAATCATGTGCTTTTCTTTTTAGATGTGCTTTCAAAAGACAAAATTAAACACCTGTACACATCTACAACTTTTAGGAAAAAATTGTAACTTGCTAGATCCTGAAGAAGCTGAACAGCTGTTACAAAGTATTGGATACATCTAGGTAAGTTTTAAGAGAGAAAACCCTTTAGAGTGGATTTCTGAAAAATTTCATTTGTCACTTTTATGGAAAACCTTTTTTTGCTGTTATTGCTATTTTTTGAACTTTGCCAACTTAATAAACCCACGCAGCCAATTTAAATCCAATTAGCAGTCTTAAAAAGTTCTTCCATGGTTTAATTCACTTCCAAACTGTGAAACCACATAAAAACACTACTTTGATGCACATCACAGCTTCAGTCACAGTTCGAAGACGCTGCCTACCACAATCAGTCAAGACAAAACCTGAGATTCATTAGCACAACTATCTTTCCCCTGTGCCCGGTGCTGGTAAGATGTTTGTAGCATAGATGTATTGGTGTTTCAGAGATGTTTTGCTTCAGGGCAGAATGAGCCCCTTCTAAAGAAATCCCCTGTATGAAACTTAAGGTATGCAGCAATGACCACACTTACGTTTGTCAGCGGGGCATGTGCAAACATGGAGAACCCTTCAAAGATATATTCATGGTCATCATACTCAATAACAGTAGGTCTGTCTGTCTTAAAAAAGCAAACAAAACCATCAGGGAGTAAGCAAGAAGCAGTATGACTTTTGTCACAGAAAACAAAATCAGAGTCCTAGTTTGAATTATTTATAAAGTACTTACTAAGAAATTTGTGGGAGGTGACACAGTAATTCGGTAGTGGTACAGTCTTCCAGCATTGTTGGTCATGGGACGACATGGTTTAATGGGCTTAAAGAAAGAGATAAATAGAATTATGTGTAGAGTCAAGGCAAATTTAGATTAAAAGAGAGAATAAAGCATTTCTAATAGCCATGAAATATGCATTAGGAAAAATTAAATAAAAGCAGGTAGCCATAATTAAGCATTCTGGGAAGGATGAAAGTGTGGCCTTATCTCCGTTTTCACATTAAGAAATATTTTTAAAGCTATTCAAAAGCAAAAAAAAGTGGTTTTTTGTCTTCTTTTTTCTTTTTTTTTTTTTTCATTTTGCATTTAACTCTCCATCTCTCTTACACACAACAGTTAGCTGTTTATGTTCCAGACTGATTTCCCCTCCTATATAAATCTGTTTCAGGAAACACATTTTAAAAGCTCACAAAGAGGAGCCTGGACATCATGAGAAGATCTCAAAGTACATCATCAAGACAGACAGGTATCAGCTCATTTGCCTGGGGGAAATTCTATCACACAGAGGTGGCACTGGAAACACCACTCTTATCTCCCAGGCTGTAATGCTTGACTTTGAGGTCCAAAAGCAGCTGGACACCTGTGATTTCATGTTTCCTTCCAGCTTGTTCTGAAGAAGTCCTGTGTAAAGACCTAAACCCCTCAACGGCCAGACAAAACCACTTTTTCATATGCCCTACATACAAATTGCAGTTCAGAGGCTGCCACCAGCCTGTTTGGAATACACTGGGAAAAAGAATAAAACCACTGCAGTGAGCAGGGTACTATTCTGAACTGCAGGACAAAAGCTGGCCTGTGGCAATGGCAAGACAGCTACACCACTACACTGCTCTGGCAGTAAGGAACGTGGTTCTTTAGCGCCAAAATAAGCTTCTCACAGCTGCAACAAGGCAGCTGCAAATAAGCAGTTCAAAAGTAGGCAGCTTCACCTACAGGACACTGTGAAAAGTATTATATCCAAGGAGGTTTTGTGAAACCTGGGATTCCCAGATGGCATTGTTCCAGGGAGCAGCTGCCTTCATGCAGCAAGTTTTATATATAGTAGTTTTCTCCTCCTAAATTTTCTTCCTTTTCTGCAAGAAGAACCCTAGATGCAACACGGGGAGGAGTAGATCCTGAACTGGAGAAAGTTATAATAAGCTTCAGACCAAAGCGAATTTTCTGAAGTAATTCACAGAAATGTTCATAACTCCTTAACTGCAAACAATAAACAATTGTTTCAGTAAATATATTTAAGAAGGCCAACAGAAAAATGATTTTTTTCAAGAAAAAGTATGAAGAGAAATGGTAAAGCCTACGTGCCAAGGCAAGAATGCCTCCTGACAAGCCGCCTGCTTCTTTCAGCAGCAGAATTACTATTTACTTTTCTTTTAAAGCAATCACTTCACAAAGTGGGCCCTTCAAAACACATTCATCCACTTGAAGATAGCAGATCTTTGATCACAAGTTCTATTAACAAAATAATTCAGAAAAACCCCAAAAAAATCCTAAAACTAAACAAACACAAGCAAAAGTTTTCTATAGTCTCCAGGTGGATTTCATTACCAGTACTGCATTTTAAATATGAGGTTACACAACTAAGTGATTTAAAGTAGCACAAGAGGTTTTTTCACTCAGCCCATAAATCATGGGAAAACCCCCTCAAATCAACCCAAGCAGGAGTATGCAGCTGCAAGTTTGTATTCATAATTGCAATCCTTAGAATTACTAGTACCTCTTCACCAGGATAAATGCCATGTCTTATTCCTGTTCGCCGGGCTTTAGCACTGCATTTGCACAAAGGTCCATCATTCATCTGTCAAAAACAAAATAGGATTCTGGTTTTATGAAAAAGTGGTTTTGGAAAAGTATGTTGGTTTTAATGCCCTGAGTGCTGATGCTTCTAAAAGCCTGTCATGCTTAGATTAAGTGGATGTTCTTAAGCCAATAAAACCCAAAACACTGCAGACTAATGCACAGCAGCATCAGAACTTCATCACTGTTTCAGAAGCTCAAGATGGAAAAACATTCTCAGCAGAATTCTACCACCCTGCTATAATATACCTCTTTTCCATTGCTTATACACACAAACAGCCTGCTGACTGCCTGTAACAAAATTCAAGTCCTAAACATGCATGTGTCAATATTTACATGCTGAATTCTCCATATTCAAACATTTCCACTGAGTTCTCTGATGGAAAACCCATCCTCGACTAAGCCCTCTGCCATGGAACAAGGCTGTCCTCTAAAATGCAGGCTATTCAAATATTTTACTTGGTGCTTTAAAGAACTGATGGGAACACTTCAAATCCATCCTCTGAATAGATCAGTAAAAAAGATAAAAGAGGAAAAAATACCCACTTGAGTATTCTGTATGGGTGCATCAAGTGCCTATACCAAAAAGGGCCAATGCAATACACCATAAAGCTGGTGTCTTTCTTTTCACTTTTATGACAAAGATCAATGCAGACTATCTACTGCAACAGCCTTAAGCTTTCTGCTCTTACATTATGCTCATTGCAGAAATCCAACATAAGAAGCCCAGAAACAAACCAGAAAAACAAATTAAGTTCCCAACCCCAGTTTTTAATCAAAGCTTGAATCCAAGGAGTCAAACTTCTTTTAGCCTTACGGAAAAAAACCAACCAACCAAACACTAAACTTGCAATGCAATAGAAAAGCCAGCAGAACTTTCCAGGCTATTACAAGCAGTCTGAAAACACCAACAGCATCCACGGTGGGGCTAAATGGCATCATCACATGATAGATATAAGGGGAAGATACCACAGGAAGCAAGAATCACAAAACCACTGTTAGCTTTAGGCAGCTGGGAGAGGGATGCAACCTTTAAGTTTTGATGTTAACCTCAGTTCAGACCGGCACAATGCGTATGTGCAAAGGAACAGAAGAAGCAGGACACTTCCCTACTCCTTTGGAAACTCAGTCACACAATCTTAACAATGGGGTGACGTGACAGCTTGTTGTTCACACAGTTTTTCCCATACTCTGAGACCCTTGAGGAAAGAACAGGTTCAAAGAAATAGAATCATGCTCATAGGCAGGGGCATGCTTTCTCACTGGCTTGTACAGCAACAAGATAGAAGAGAATTAAAAAAGCAGTCAACAGCTAATTGCTCATCAGTGCTCCAAAACTCAGCATCTACTGAGGCTATTTAAATAATCATCATGTATTTCTGAAAATCTCATCCTTAATTCTTAGAACTGTTCAGCACGAATATGGCCTCTGTTCAGGCCAAAACTGAGAGAGATGTGAAGCACCTGTAAAGCCCAAGACTTGAGAAGGAATCAGATACAAAACTATCTTGTCCCTAACAACACTGTTCATAGAAAAACAATGCAGATTGCAGACAGCCATCACGATTTGATGGTAAAATGATGGTGAGAGATCACAAATTTACATAAGCAATGCCTTCTCTGACAACAGAGCAACACAAACAAGCAGATCACATTTGTAAGGCAAAAGCCACTGCGGTGTTGAATTTAACAATTTATTTTCTGGCAACTGTCAGCACTGCTGGAGATTATCCAAATTAACAAAGAAGCTTCTCAGATTGAAGGGTTGGGAAGATCCATCCCACAAATCTAGTCCCATGTCAGATGGTGTACCTGTACATTTCAGAGCGCATGGCAATCATTCCTGTTTTATTTATTGACAGAAAGCAGATAAATTCCTATGAAAACTTTATAAAATGTTTTCAAATAAAATCTACACAGATGTAGTACAGCACTGACAGGCTCACCATGATAGATTTTAGCCTTTTCAAGAAAGATCAAGAGTCAATCTCAAGAAAGTTTTTGGTAAAGCACGTTTTTTTATCAGGAAATTAATATACCAAACATTCCTGGATCTATTCCTTCTACAGTTATTTCACTTTTTTTTCTGTTAATATTCTTCATAGAACATTACTTTGAAGTGTGCCTAAGAGCTACACGATTTTTTCTGTTAAATATCTAAACAGTTTGCTAATTTGTTTTCCATACAAATAAAACCAGCTAGCTATGCTCAATCATTTTTTTAACTAGAAGCATAAATATGAATCTGTAATAGAATATTCAACAGACTTTTGAATTACCACAGTGGCAATATGCATTCCAGTATCTCTTCACATTATGATTTGTTGCATGCTAAACTCATACATCACACAAAGTGACAGAAAAATAAATTTACTGAGGTGCCACATGAAATGAGAGAATAGATTGTTAAATACTTAAGTAAGAAAGATGAAGATGGTGGATTTGCAAACACAAACTAGTCTTCTGTGCAATGTCTACATTCAAAACAGCACTTCATGAGCTCAGCAATTACATTTAATGAGAACTACAATCTCCATGCAATTACAAAAGAACCATTAGACAAGAAATTAGAAGCATTAACTGCATATTTAAAACATTATTTATCATTATGAGCTGAGAGCTTAAGGTGAAAAATTTGTAAAGGATGTAAATATATTGCCTTTTCTCCAGTTGGGTACCTCTATCTCAAGGCTAAAAGAACAGCATTAGCACATTGTTAGCATTCAGTTTTTATTAATGTTGTCAGACGTGATTCCAACAGAATAATCCCCAGCATTAATTAGCTGGAACCACACTCTTGAAATCAAAAGTGAAGCGCTTTGAAGAAGATGAGAAAGAAAAGGGAAAACAGGGGCAAAGAAAGCATTTTGAAATAGAAGTCACTCTGCATGTTTGACAACAAAATTTTCAATTTACTGGGAGAATGACCTTTGGACACCCAGTACTTTTCCCTCACACCCTACCTGTCCTGGATCATTGTACCACAATTCCTCGTGGAGACGATCAGGGTGTGCTTTTTTGCGCTTAATTTCTGCAATGACGTCAATAACATCCGAATCTGAACTGCTGGAGCAGCTGCTGTCATCTTCGGAGTCACACTCTGACTCACTGGAACTCTCTGATTCACACAGAAGAAATAAAAATGGCTGAAAAACATTTCCACATGCTCCACAGCAATGCACTCTCTATCATGAATTAAAGTCTGGAGTTAACATTAAAAAAAAACAAAAAGCCCACACAAAAACCTTAATCTCAACATCTCTAATCTCCTGCAGTACTGTGGAGTGACTCCCTTTCTTATGCATGTAATTCTAGTCACTTATTTCCACAGATATCCTCAGCTCCAATTTAAATAAATGCCTTCGTAGCCAAGACATCTACCAGTATGCAAGTGAAGCTTATTTTATTCTTGGAATAAAATGCAAAGTTTCTTCCATTTTTTAAGTTTTGACATAAGAGCAAATATATTACTATTCAAATACTGTGAATCTATGGTTTCAAAGAACACATTTTTACTGAATAGAAGACTCTCCTTAGTTGAAAGAAAAAGGAGAGAGAGAAAAGGAGAGAACATCACTAGGAAAATGATTCTCCTTTTTTCTTTTCAAGATGTATTTTTACACAGTTCATAATTTGGCATAAGGCATTTATTAAAATACGTACTTAGAACACATGGCTTACATAGGTCATCTATGCTCAGCTGAAACAGAGTTTCCTCACAAAGTGCGCACATGTATTCCAACAAATAACTTAAGTTTCAAAAGTTCTCTGATATACATCTGATTAATATTGAAGTCTATGAAGTCTATTTTCAGGTGCAAAATATGCATGGAACCTGTGAGAGTAAGCTGGAGTTTTAAAAGACTAACACAGAACTTTTCAATGTAATGTATTGAAATTATACAATCATATTGGGAGAAGCCTTAAAGACTATGTCATTCCAATCCTTTTGCCATGGAGAGGGACACCTCCCACTAGACCAGGTTGCAAAGTGCCCCATCTAGCCTGGCTTTGAACATTGCTAGGGATAGGACATCCACAACTTCTCTGGGCAACCTGCTCCAGTGCTTCACTGCCCTCACAGTAAAGAATTTCTTCCATCATCAGCCTTTCATGATCTAAAAGTACTCCTGAAGCGCACTGCTATCCCACTGCAACACATGACTGCTGCTAACACAAGCCAGAACAAAGACAGCCTTTACTGAAGTACAAAATAAGACAAACTACTAGACACTACGTGGCTGTAGGAGAAGCATGGACACCAAGTCAGCCCAGGGGAACAGTGAAGACGTAGAGCCTTAGGGTTCTCCAGAAAGAGTGCAAAAAGAAAACGCAGAAGTTGCCCTTGGCCCTATCATACTTTAGCCTGGAGCAGCAGGCTTTCTTCCTCAGAGATCTAAGGAATGAGGGCTTTACACAGGTATGTTAAGTGCAGCAGCCATGTCCTTGATTCATCCACACATGGAAAAACACCTCCTAAAAAACCCTACAGTTAACTTTGCTAGAGACTCTTGAAGGAGTTTAAATATATGCAAATTCAATCTTCAAAAAAATGTGAAGAACTCCTTTACAAAAGTAAGTTCACATTTTATTTCATCTGTATTTAGTTTTTTTCTTTCCTCTTCATTGCATCCTTTTGCAATGATTTGCATCAGGATGTAACCATGTAATTATGCCTGTATTTCAGCTTTGGAATTTTTGATATGCGACTTTTTAATGAGTTACTTAGATGAGACCTGAGAGTTTGAAGCAGCTAACCTGGCCAACATAAGCCAATATTTAAAAAACAAACCCAACAGAGTATCTAAATTACTGTACCTACAAATTTCTTGAACTAAAGCAACTGACTAAAAAACACAGTATGAAACACTGAAATGCTGGAAGCATGAAAAGAACAACAATTTTCACAAAACAAACCAAGAAAAATAGCTTTAACTGACTTCTAAGGAGACATATTGCTATAAAAAACTCTGCCCTGCTAATTCAACCAGTATTTCTCCAGTACTTGATGCTGCTGGATTTTCACAGTCAGAAGATCTATGTAGGATCTTCACCGTATTTCACTGTCAGAAGATCCATATGGGTGGAACAAGATAATGCAGATTATGTATGTTATGAAAACTGATAGTTTTGCAGATGTCTGATCAGACTAAGCAGAGTAACACAACAAAAATACAATAGTGAAGAAAAACTCAGATGTTTGCTTTTACAGCACAGTCTATCACCACTACTCTCGCTTGCTTTTTAGAAAGTAAAACCAGGAGCTCCTTAAAGACTCTCATATGCCATTCTCTGAACTACCTGATCACGCTCAGGGTGTTTTATGGCCTGAAAGAAACTAGCACTTGGTAGTAGTGCTCAATACTCTCTATTTCCCCCTAGGCTTTCTGGGTAAAGAATCTAGCCCTACTTCTATCAAAAGCTACAGTAAAACTCCCATGGATACAAAATACAAAGGAGGGATTTAAAATTACTTACCAAAGTTATTAAATACACACAACTGCCAAAAGAGGCTAACTACAGATTAGTGCATTTCAGAGCTTTGTCATCATTTCAGCCTACCTAAATCTTCATCCAGCTTGGTTTTTGGTGGCTCCCATGGTGGCCTGGCTGCTTTGGCCTTTGCCTGTCGCTTTCCTAACTCCTCGTCAAACTTTTCATACAGATCCCGGAGCTTGCTTGTTCCTACTACAGTAGAGTCCCCCTGTTAATAAAAAAATTAGAACAACAACAGAACAAAAAAAGGACAGTGTTAAAATAGCACAAGTCAACATGTATCAGCATTTCATGAAAAAACCCAAAAAGGTGGGAAAAACAGATATTTCAGTGAAACATGGGAATACCTAATAAAGCTTTAGCATATTATTGCACTTCTTCACCAGGTAAACTAGCAGAGAAATTATCTCATTTGCTAGTATAGCATTTCTCCAAGCTTGCAGGAATATACAGTGATTGGGGCATCTCTGCTCACAGGTTAAACACAGTGTATAACAGGGAAAAATAGATCTTTCAATCCTGAAGACAAAAAAAAAAAGTACGCCTCTTCCATGTACTACTTATCTGAATGCTAACAGACAGAAGGAACTGATGAAAACAGAGAATAGCAACAAATTAAGTCCCTAACAGGGTTAAAAGACTGAGATGATTGGGAAGAGAGAAGAATTAAATGACACAAAATGATGATCCTGCTGAAGGGCTCATATTATAAAGGACTGTCTGCAGTCATTTTAGAGCTCTCACTGACATACCACTTGATCCATAGGGTCATTGGAATAATAGCTTTCAGAATGGGTACAGCGAACCCAGACTGGCTTAAGCAATTCCTCATCTTCCTCTTCATTTTTTTCAGATGCATTCTCTTCTGATTCTTTGTCTTTGACAGCAGTATAATTTTTCTCTTTACTGGAGCTCTGGTTCTCAGACCACCTTTCTCTGTCCTCCTCCCACCGGGTTCTCTTTCTCTCTCTGCTTGGAGACCGGCTTAGTGGGAGAAAGCAAACAAAAGCAATTCTCTTTATTATTTTAAAATGAAAACCAGTTTGTTTCATATCAGTAAGTCATTCTATCATTTAAATTGCAGCAAAATCCAGTTGCCTTTCCAGCTTTTAAAGTTTTTTTACTCTTGCACCATAAAGAGTACAAGAGTAATTTGTAGTTTTGAACTACTATAGAAATGACTTAAAATGTGATGTGCTTTTTATTTTAAGCCATATTCAATAATTAAAATAAAAAATACATGTAATTTTAAATTAAAATTCTTAGTTGCATTCTAGGTGAATTTCTTTTAAGTTAGGAACTGATTGGTAAAAACTAAGTCACATTATCACAACAAGAAGTTATACTAAGAAGTTTCAAAGCACAGTCCACAAACTATTGGTATGACAAAAGAACTTGAGTTTGATTCAAAGCATTATACAAAACTCACACTTCTGTTACTCTAATACACCTTTGAACAACACAAGGTGCATCACAAGAGTAATGCTTTTGAAAGAAGAATAAGGAAACTACCTACTTTTGTTTTAATCTCCTCTACCTACAAAACCAATAATGTTGCAATATTTTCAACTATCCAGCATTCAGAAAGGAACAGCAATATAAGAAAAGCCTCTAAAAGATAATCTAAAGATTGAGTGACTTTAAATAATTTGGTACTTTATGGACTAGAAGACTTAGGAGAAAGTCTTTAGGACACAGCAGTGAAACACTCTCTCTCCAGAAACAAATCCTGTTTCTAACTCTACAAGGTCTGAGATAACTGGTATGTATCAGTAGATGATTTTAAATTTAAGACACTCATTTTTTCTGGGTTTCAGATGCATACACAAAACCTCGTGTGAGTGGATGCACAGAGCCTCAAATGCTCATGCAGCCTTCCTTACCTTCCTGCTCTCTTGTAATCCTTTTTGTAGGATCTGTCTGGTGATGGTGATCTTCTGCTGTCACGGTGCCGATGCCTCTCCCTCTCCCGCTCCCTTGAAAAGTTCAAAAAATAAATTAAATGAGAAATCTGGCATTTCATACAGTCTGCACCTGAAACAAACCCAAAAGCAGCTGAAGATCATGTTATGCAAAATGACATCCACATGCTGACTGCTAAAACCCCAGATGTTCTTCAAGAAACTTGTAAAAGACAGTCAAGCATCCATGTCCTCCTCCTTTGTCACAAAGCCATCTATCTCAATATGAGAGTTAATTCATACCATGCAGAGGTGACATCTATGAATTCCCCACAGGACTTATTAACACTTTTTCCTCTTCTCCTGTTACAAATGGCAAAGGGTAAAATTATTGTATCTATTGATACAATCTATCTAAGATTGGCATATCTAACCATTCTAAATGCCTCAAGGAAGGAAAAAAAAACATATTTCAAGCACAATAGTTTTGCAAGCACAGCAGTCATACAAGTGTTTGAGGCAAGCCTCCTTTTCCTTACAGCAACCTCAAGCACGCACAAAAACCAAACAGACACAGACAATCTGCATGATGCTGAAACTATGACTCTCATCTCCAAGACTCAGCTGGCACGTGCACAAAGAATCTCACAACCCAAACACATTTCTTGGGTCAAAAAGCTTTAAATTAACTGAAGTCTTTGGGAAGAGTGTCTAGAAAGCTGCCCAGCAGAACAAACGAGGATGTTGGTCACAGGCAGCTGAACATGAGCCAGCACAGGCCCAAGTGGCCAGAAAGGCCAAGGGCATCATGGCCTGTATCAACAATATTGTGGCCAGCAGGAGCAGGGCACTGACTGTCCCCCTGTACTCAGCACTGGTGAATCCTGCATCCACTTCTGGGACCCTCACAGCTGGAAGGACATGGAGGATCTGAAGCGATTCCAGAGAAGGGCAACAGAGCTGGAGAAGGGTCTAGAGAGTGTCCTGTGAGGAGCAGCTGAGGGAGCTGGGGTTGTATGTCCTGGAGAAAAGAGGCTCAGGGAAGACCTTGCTGCTCCCTACACCTGCCTGAAAGGGGGATGTAGCCAGGTGGAGGGTCAGCCTCTTCTGCCAGGTAACAAGCGACAGAATGAAAAGAAACAGCTTCAAGTTGCACTAGGGGAGATTTTATTTGGAGAGCAGGAAAAATTTCTTCACCCAAAGGGTTACTGAGCAGTGGAATAGCTCCCCAGGAAAGTGGTGGTATCATTATCCCTGAAGACACTTTAAAGAGACGTAGATGTGGCACTCAGGGACACAATTAAGTGGAGGAGTTAGCAGCATTAGGTTACAGGTAGGACTTGATGATCTTAAGGACATTTTCCAACCGAAATGATTCTATGAAATTACTGTATTTATCAGGCAGGAAAGATCACACAGGCAGCTTTTATACTCTGCTAACAGCTGGCAAGTCATTGTGCATCTGTTAAAACTTCTAGTCTGCTGATACACTAGGAATTATAAACAGCTGCCTCAAGTGGCTTGGTGGGTTAACAGAATGAGTCAAATTTATGAACATATATATATATATGTTTGTTTCCATGCTCATAATATGAAACAATGCAAAGTTACAAAGGAAAAAGTTCAGATAAACTATCTATTGTTTTTCCCCAGCCCCATTTGTTGGTGCCTTGTTCAGGCATGGATTCAGTCTTCAGAGAGAGCATACTGTATGCCATCTGATTTCCTTGAGAGACACATGCTGCACAAAAAAAAATCAACCCTAAGTCTGGCAAACAGTTCTGAATCGAAATAAGCAGATACATTATCAAGTAGATCTGGAAGCTGTTGGCCTGAAGCAGCAATCCAAAAGTTTTTGAGAAAGAAGTTACTGAAAACATGCACTTTCAAGACTTAAAACTGAAGCTTGAAATGATGCAGAAAAAAGGAGGAAACTGCACAAGCATGTTAAACAGAAAAGGTCAGTGCTTTAATGCCAGTTGCATTCAGTTTTAGGAAAATCCTTTTTGGAAAATCAAAGTAAATCTACGGAGTGTGAGGCTTGGGTTATTTTTTTGAATGCAGGCATCTAAGATTCTGTAATTAAGTCTCTCCATATCTAAATCAAAGGGGCTTCATTTACACAGGCTTTATGTGTAAATTCATGTTTCACAAGTGGTATGAAAAAATTCTGAGCTTTTAAAATTAAGAGCATGGGATCCAGGAACTCTGATAAATACTTAACTTTCCAATAGCTCTTTGAATATTTTGGCAAAGCTCATTAGACACATAAAGAGCTACAAACAGGACAAATCTAAGACATGAGAAATATTTAACTGATGGTGGTTGCTCCAAAAAGGCAGCACAGCAGATTACATCAGGCCAGGCCATAATTTCCAAGCTATTTGTGTCCATGAAGAAGAGGGACAGACATTTCACGCCAAATCCCAAAAGAAGTAGTGCACGCTCTGACATCTGAATGACATCAGTGAAGCCTACGACTGACCCACGCTCATTTTCACCTCAGTCCTCTCTTGAGGTTGGCTTGCTGAGGTCTTCACCCTGAACACCACATGCTCTTCACTAAAACACCTTACTGCAAGTATTAGCTGTGGGCCCCATCAGACTATAAACCTCACCAAGTCAGTATTCTCTGCAAATACAAGGCTTACTGAAAGAAAGTAACATCTGGGACCCTTACTCTGGTACCTAAATCTTGAAATTTGAAGTGCTGGGGCTTAATTGTTTGTAAGACTCAACTTTCTATAGTCTTAGAGTGCCAACTCTTTCCTGCCACGTGTGCATAAATTTCTAAGGTAAATATGTTGAGCACTACTAAACAATCCACGCAGTGGGATGAAAAGAAGCTCTTGTTTGAAAACCATCTCCGTGGACAAGAGCAACAAGTCCGCCAGCTCACAACCGTGAGGCAAAGCAGTGTACCTGAAAGGTGTCTAAACAGTAACTTTTCCAGGAGACCTGACTACCGGCTACTTCCCGAGCTAGGGGGACAAACAAGGGTAAGGGAAGAACCTCGATGCAAACACATACCGATGATGACATCTCCCCCCTGCAGGCAGATAACAGTTACCTGTTTCGCTCGTAACTTCTGTGATGTGGCGATATCCTTCCTCTGTCATAATCCGTCCGGTGCCGACTGCTTTCCTGCCTCCTCCTATCCGGACTACGGCCTCGATCCCGACGATCCCCGTGGTTAGCGGAGCGATGCCTGTCGCCGTGAATGTGCCCGTGCTCGCGGTGCCGGTGCTCATCGTAGTGCTTGCTCCTGTCCGGGGAGCGCCGGTCACTCTGGGACTTCTCGCCCTGGTACTGCCCAGTGTGCCGGAAGTGGCTGCTGCTGGCACTGCTGCTGGCAGCGCTGCTCGGGAAGGAGCCGGAGCCGTGCTGGTAGCTGTTGAAGCTGGGCGGCGGGAAGGACTGCTGCGAGTAGCCCGCCGAGTACACAGGCTGGTAGCTGACTTGCTGTGGCATGACCGGAGGGGGGGGAGGGTGTGGTACTGTGGGGGGAGGCATCATGTAAGGAAAGGTGCTTTGTCCAGCAGGCGTTCCTGGCACGGGAGTGTTGCTAGGGTTTGGCACTGGTGGAGGAGTGGGAGGGAAACATGGAGGCACTGGGAAGCTCTGCCTCATCTGGTGGTTTGGAAATGGTGGCCTCATGGGACACTGGCTGATGGGATTTTGTGTGGAAGGGGGCACTGGAGGAGGATAGGGCACAAAGTCTGGCCTGGGAGGCATGTAACCGGTGGTTGGAGGGTTGGAGTAGGTGGCCGGAGGGGCAGTTTGCTGCTCATACTGGTACTGCACGGAGGGCTGCTGCGGGTGGAGCTGCCGCAGGTTCTGAGGGCGGTAGGTCTGTGTTGAAGTTCTTGCTCCTGGTCCCCCCTGGCCACGGGGACATCCTCGCCCAGAATGGAAAGACATGGCTCACCTTTATTGAAGAGAATAAAAATCCAAAGTCAGACAACTTTGGTAAGATAACCTCAATGCATCTGCAGGACCTACTCCTGAAGGGCTGAAACTGCAGTTTCCTTTAACAGAAGCAATAAATTATATGCACTTTCACTAGGAGCTCTGTGCTCCTCAGACCTTCAGTGCAGGCCATTTATGCTCCTTTTGATTCCTTCAAGCCTCTAATCCATGAAAGTACTTACTGTCTTCAAGCCAGAACCAAGCTGGATCATGCTTTACGAGTTAGGGCAATGTAATTTCAAAAAATTATTGTTATGATGACAGGTGAAGGATACAACCAGCTCCACTAGCACTTAGACACTTTGATATAAAAGCTTTGGAAACCCCACACCAAAGAAATCACTCATTATTAATAACTTCAGTGGCCATCCAAAGTTGCATAACAAAGAGCTCTCTCTAGAACACAATGCTAAACTTTGGGCAGAATGACTTGACTAACACCCCACTGCATGCCAACTGCCCAATTTGCCCAACAAATCATGTAAATTTTAAATTAAATACTAGCAACTGACACTCACTATTGAGTCCCCAATGTACTAAAGGACTGGATTCAACGCAGTCTTCAAAGTGTTTTAAGTTAGGTAGGTATATTTTTGTGGAAAAACAGGTTACACATCTTACAGGTCATGAAAAAAAATCATAGACTGTGCTATTCCTTAATTTCCACTGAAATAAACGATTCCCAAGAAATCCCTCAACTGCCTCCTCGGCCTTGTTACCCTCAAGAAGCTATCGCTGCTTAAAGTAGGCTTAAGTGTTGCTGAAAACTAGGCATGTATTTAAGGCATTAACATTTATAAATTAAAGCACCTTGCTTCATTAAAATTTAAATTGATTCTTTAATAACAATGTTAAGTTTCAAAACCTGAAAAAAGGGAAGAAACACTAAAGAAAATCTATGCTGGAATGGAAGGAGAGGTTAAAAAAATTATCTAAACATCTCCAGAAGTCAAATCCTGTTTTCCATAAGGGAAAGTGAGAAAGAAAGGAGACACACACACACATACACACACAATTGGAAAGATCTCCAGAAAAAGGAAACAAAGACTCCCTTTCACTGAGGCTTTGCTGATGCTGAAGTACATGCACAGAATATTCTCCCACCTGCTGTAGTGCAACATGGCCAACCTGGACTGCTCAGAGCACTACTCTCAGCCGCATTCCGGTGACACTGCAGTAAAAGATGCAGCACTTGCTGAGAGAAAGTATACAGCTTCTGGTGAACTGCAGGGAGAAAGGAAAAGAAACACAAGGGCAAAGGACTTATATCAAAGAGGAAGAATCAAGAGGACCCTCCTTACACATGTAGGGCTTAGTGGAAGCCAGTGGAATTGGTGGGGATCATTCCCTCTCCAGAACAACCAAGGGCCAATGTGAGTGAGAATCCCAGAATCCCACACTGAGAGGAGATAGCAGCCATGATGGTATAAAGCAACTTGTTCCTTCCAGTAAGCCTGTACCTCCTCAGTACCCTCCAATATTGTAAGGGCTCTCAAAAAAAAAAAAAAAAAGCCACAACAAACCAGGGGAGAAAAAAAGAAAGTCAATATCCATTTTGTGTGGCAATAGTGCACCCCTTTGACATTACTAGACATTACTAATTATAATCCATCAGATGCTGAATTATTATTGCTTTGGTTCTCCTGTTGTGCCCTTACACAACTCAGGCTTGCAACAGAAGACTGTTCTAGACTTTGCTCGCGTTCACATACACATTTTATTTAAACAGGCTGTACCAACAGTGCCTTGTCTTTAGGTGTGCTTCTTTCTAACATGTCACAGCATTCAAACAAATGGTCTTGTTTATCAGCTCTCAGACCTCTCTGACACCAGAGAACTGTTCTTGTTCTACCACTTTAATTTCAGTCCTTCAGGGATCCACAAAATCACAACTGGAAAAAAAGATTCAAAAAGACAAGAAACTATTTTACATGTCCAAAGTACTTTAAAGCTCCTTCTGCTACAAACACAAGTCACATTCAACTTTCATTTAAAGTTAACTAAGTTCGAAAACTCAGAAAAGGGCAAACTCCCCTTCCCCTGACACCTAAAGAAGAATTTTATCGCACTGACGGGAGCCATTCCCTTCTAAAGCAGCACTGGCCCCCAAAAAAGCACTGAATAAACTCGCCTCTCCCTGCAGATGCACTGCTGAGAGCAACAGGGCACTGGCAGATGGAGAAGAGAGCACTGAGAGGGGACATCATCAATGTCTGTAAGTGTCCAAGAGAGGGTATCAAAGAGGACGGAGGCAGGCTCTTCTCGGCGGTGCCATGCAACAGCCCGAGAGTGAATGGGCACAAACTGATGCACAGCAAGATCCACCTGAACATGAGGAAGAACTTCTTTAAGTGTGCGGATGCCCGCGCACCGAATGGATTCCACAGAGATGTAGCGGAGTGTCCCTCATTGCAGATACTCACGAACTGTCTGGACACAATCCTGTGCCATGTGCTCTGGGATGACCCTGCTGGAGCAGGAATATTGGACCAGACGAGCCACTGTGGTGCCTTCCGACCTGACCCATACAGAGCCACCCAGCCTCACCCCACCGCCGCCTCCCGATAGCCCGGGGGCGCGGAGCCGCCGAGCCGCCCCCGGCCGGGCCCCGCTCCGGGCTCTGCTCGGCCGCACGGCCCCGCCAGCCCCGCCGCGCTCCCGCCGCCGGGACCCGGGACCCCGCCAAGCCCCGGCCGCGCCCCCTGCGGAGCCCCGCGAGCAGCGCGGAGCGGCCCAAAGGCGGCCCCGCCGCCCCTCGGCGGGCAGCCCGGCACGCCGAGCCCACCTGGCGCCCTCGCCGCCGCCGCCGCCGCCGCCGCCGAGGCCAGCGCCGCCCGCAGCGCCCCGGCTCCGGAACAGGAAAGCGGTGGGAGGCGCTGCGGACGGAAGCGCCGCCCGCCCGAGGGGAGAGACGGCATGAGTGGAGCGGAGCCGCGGCCCGGCGGGGCCTCCCGGCGGCACTACTCGGCCCTGCCCGTGTGGGTGGTGGAGGATCACCAGGACGTGAGTGCCCCGCGCTGGGCTGCCGGGCGATGGGGACTCCCTCGGGCGGGGCGTGGGGAGGGGTTTCGTTCGTTCTGTTTGTGTGAGTTTGTTGGTGTGTTTCTCCGCGGCGCGGATGCTCAGTGGGGCTGATAAGAGATAAGAGAGATGCCCGGTGCGGTCACCGGCGGTGTCCCCGGGAGATGCGCTTGTCTTGTGTGCGGGTTCTCCGGACGCTTCCTTGGGAACGGCCCTCTCCTCCGCAGCCACACACAAACCCTAGAGCTGCCTTCCCTTCCGCTGCTGAAACATCCATGAACTTCAGCGCCCAGCTGGCCGGATTTTCGTTCCCGATTCAGCGACTGAGCTACTTACTGCGATGATCGCATTATTG
Source organism: Fringilla coelebs (assembly GCF_963513975.1). Taxonomy (NCBI): domain Eukaryota; kingdom Metazoa; phylum Chordata; class Aves; order Passeriformes; family Fringillidae; genus Fringilla; species Fringilla coelebs. The sequence continues at coordinate 82,292,465 of NC_140028.1, forward strand.
GCATCTTTTAAAGCAATCATTGCTGAATGTTTTTTTTCTTCTTTGTGTCATTAATTGCTCTGATTTAAAGGAGATATTACCTACGTTACACTGCTGTTATAATTTGCTAGTTATTTAGTGGGGTGCTTGGAAACTCAGCCCTACCCTGTGTATGACATGTCAGCAGAGGATAAGTAAATATAATCCCATCCCAACTAGTAGAATGACTCCCACTTGACGAGAAATGTTAAAAATCTGGAGCTTGGCTTTTTTTCATGGAGTTATTGAAAAAGGGAGTGAAGGAGAAGTTGATTTTGAACTGTTGCATCTGGTTTTTCATGGGTTTTTTTATAATAGCATAAACTGAGGCTTTAATCCTAAAATAACAGATTCTTTACTAGATTCTTTATAAAGATAAAATATCAGTGTAGTAAAGTTTATTAAAGACAATAATTTTACAAATTTTTAAGTAGTTTAATGCAATTCATTTTTGCTAAGACTCACTGAATATGTGATGCTGTGACAGCTGGTTTTCCATGGTACCCAAGGACTTAGAGTGTCACTGTGGTAGGAATTCTGACATAATGCCTCTTAATGATTCTTCTTTGTTTTAGTCTCTATATTTCTGATTTTAATTAGTTTAAATTTCTATTAATACTATACATTTAATTTAAAATGTTTTCAGTGTAGGAATGTGGATTAATTGGTCTATCTTGCATAAAACATAAGTGGCTTTTTGTCCCAAAGTGTAAGAACTTCACAGAAAATTTTATATCAGCCCTACTGACAGGGATGTTCCTCCAAAGCAAGTTGTCAGTAGCTGCGTCATGCACTGATTAATACTACCAGCTGTCATGAAGGAAATTTTGTTCTTTATCCAAATCAGGAGAACTTGCAAGGTTAGAGAACTTAGTCTCTCTTGTCACTTGCAATCGTTAGTTGCACTTATCTGAGATGAAGCTTCAATTTTAATTGAAAATACTTTAGGTTGTTTAGTAGGCCAGATTGCTTCTTTTTGCCAAAGAAGTAAAAGCCATGGGTCAGGGAACCATGTTGGTTTTAGTTTTGTTTTATCTACTATTGCAATAATATACATATGTTTTACAGTTATGTCTAAGCAGTAAGCAGGGTTTGTCATCTCAGTCAGTTTTATGCCAAAAACGTAGCTCAGTTGCTGTTGTAATGCAGTGGTCACATATAATTTTTGTTGCTTCTTACAGTCTTCACATTCCCTGTAAAATAGGGCTGTGATTCACAATCCTTGTTGGATTTGCTCTGGTAGCCAAGGCAGCTGATGCCTTCTAACTGTGGAAGAGACTCTGTACTGCAGCTCCAAGAGGAATCAGCCATCTGTTTTTTCATTTTTACCACCCTATGTTATTGCAGTTCAGTGGTTTGCTGTGCTGTAAATTGGTGAGTTGCCCCATCTGTTTTTCACACTTCTGAGTGAAGAACTTCAGCAGTGAATAAAGTTGGGCAGTTGAGAAAGGTAGTTTCTATTGCAAACAGTCATGGAGGGATTAGGAATTAATTCTTCAAGAGGAATAGGTTTAATGGTCAGCTAAAGTTTAAATCATGGAGGTGTCAGTTTTCAATGTGTATCAGTTAACTTATAAGGAGCAAACTGTTTTTATCTCCGTAGCACCAGTGCATGGTGAGGAAGCCTTATATCATGGAGAAAGAAGGCAATGATCTGCAGAAGAGGAAAGGCATTCCTGGGTCTTAGTTGTAAATGAAAAAAAAACCCTCAGTCATCTAGGAATTGAGTAGAATGGCTGGTGAGAAGACCTACTGCAAACAAGACTTCCTATAAAGAAGGAAAAAGGGTGTAAAGCTGTGACTCTTCAGCAGTTTTTCATCCGGAATGCTTGGGCTTATAATGATTACTGTTCGTGAATTGTCTTGCCACTGGAGTTATTTCCCCTTTGTATTGTTTTCTGTCTCTTCCCCCCTCTAATCCAAATTCCAAAGGAATGAAAGTGGTACTGGTGGTTTTGCTGCTAAAGCTGTTGCATTTTTCTGCCCACAGGCTATCATTAAAATGTTTTTATTCATGTTGCTTTAGGTGCTGCCTTTCATCTATCGTGCCATTGGTTCAAAGCATCTTCCTGCCAGTAACATCAGTTTTGTTCATCTTGATTCCCATCCAGACCTTCTTATTCCTGTGAATATGCCTGCGGACACTGTGTTTGACAAAGAAACTCTTTTTAGGTATGCCCTTGGTACTGCTTCAGAGTAGACTTTAAGTCTAATTCTTGCTGCCTTTGATTCACAGTGAGTATTGCTATGACTGCCTAGACAGGATGAACAAAAGAGATATAAGTCAGATTCAAGTTGTATCTTCTGTCTTTTCACTTTTGCTGAAACTTTATTTTTTTAATGGCAAAAGTTACCTTGCATATCTAGCAATTTAAGATGTATGAGTTTGCTTTGTGTATTGTCTCAGTAGTGTATGATGGTATTATCCCAAGTGGTTCCTCTGGGTAACAGAAAAGCACTCTGCATGGATGCTTTGTGTGAAAAGCTGTAGTTATAAAATAGAAACAACAGTTCTCTCATCACACTGAAAAACAGACTTTGAGATTGAAATAGCACATCCTTTGTTGGCATGCTGAATATGTGAAATATAAATAAATATTTATTTTAAAATAAATAAATAAACAGTATTTAAAATAGTTTGCTTCAGTATTATGGTGATTTACAGCAATTACAAGCTGATGCGTTTGGTGTACTTGAATCACCTTAGCTAAAGTCAATATTTTGTTCTCTTTATTGGATGACTAAAAGATTTTGTGGACTCTATCACAAAATCATTGAATGCTTTGGGTTGGAAGGAACCTTAAAGATCATCTAATTCCAACTCCCCTTCCATGGTCAGGGACACTTTCCACTGGACCAGGTTGCTTAGGTCCCCGTCCCACCTGGCCTTGAGCACTTCTGGCCATGGGTCACCTACAACTGCTTGGACAGCCCATGTGGTGAGTCTCACCACACTCACAGTGAAGAATTTCTTCCTATTATCTAATATAAACACAAACTCTTTCTGTTCAAACCCTTGTCCTGTCACTGCATGCCCGTGTAAAAAGTCCCTCTCCAGCTTTCTTGTAGTCCCTTTTGAGGTATTGGAAGGTACTATAAGGTCTCTGTGCAGCCTCCAGGCTGAAGAACTCCAACTCTCTCAACCTGTCCTCATAGGAAAGGTATTCCAGCTCTCTCATCATCTTGGTGGCTTTTTCTGGACCTGCTTGAACAGGTCCATGTAATTGTTATGTGGGGGCCCAGAGCTGGATGCAGCATTCCAGGTGTGTGGTTTCTCAAGAGCAGAATAGGGGGGAAGAATCCTCTCCTGTGACCTGCTCATCATGCTTCTTTTGCTGCAGCCCAGGATACAGTTGGCATCATACACCTAAAAAAATAGGGTCTTGATAATGAGGAAATATGCTAATCCTGTGGATGTGGATTGACTCACTGTAATTATTGTGATGATATTTAAAGTACACTTGGAGCAGTTTACAGTAAAACACTCTCATCAGGTCAGTTTGAGGTTATTTACAACAATGTTGATGATGTTCCTTGCACTTTTTTCTGTCTGATGTATCAAGAGATAAAGGGCATAGAATCACAGAATCAGTAAGGTTGAAAAGGCCTCTAAGATTATCAAGTCTAACCTAACACTGCCAGGTCCACCACTAAGGGGTTTATAATCAAAGTGCCATGCTAAGAGTGAAGCCAATTCCACTCTACATCCAAACTTTTTTTGTACATACTACAGACATTCTTGGTTTGTCTTATGAGTAAAGATTTCCCTCTCTTTGTTTCTTTGTTGATGTTACCCTTACATGGAGTACTAATTTTAGATGAATTGCATGGGAGCCTTCAAGATGTGGAAGATGTTTGTGGTGTTCTTGACCATTTGTCAAGTTTATATTTATAGGGAAAGTAACATTGCTATCTTCTGTCTTTCTCTACTGATTACAGTGAATTAAGTATTGAAAACTGGATTATGCCTGCTGTTTATGCTGGCCATATTTCTCAAGTAGTGTGGCTTCACCCACCCTGGGCTCAGCAGATCTCAGAAGGGAAACACAGTTTTCTAGTTGGGAAAGATGTATCAACAACAACAATCAGGTAAATTGTCTGCTGACATATAGTAGTAATATAAAAACCATCTTTGTAGCATTTAATTGGATTTTTTTTTTTTGTTTTCTTGCATAAAGATGAGCATTTAATTTGTATGTAAAATTTCCTTAGAACCTAATGTAGTTACACTTGTATCAATTTAGTTTTTGGTTTAACTAGTAAAATTGTTATTTGGTATCAGCCATGACTTTTTCTAGTGTGGGATGGGCTTTTTTTTTGTTTGGAGTTTTTTTGGTTTTTAGAAGTTAATCTAGTCAATCACTGAAAAAGGCACTCAGGTAGTGAATTCTCCAATACTTGAGGACAATTCGCCTGAGCAGCCTCATCTAGCTTTGAAGTCAGTTCTGCTTTGATCAGATGATTGACTAGAAACTTCCAGTTGCCTCTTTGAATCTTAATTATTCTGTGATTCAAGTTTGAATCAGAGCCCCTCATCATTCTGCAGGATGCAGTCCATAATAATTTTGCATTCGCCATATTCACAGTGTTGTGATTTAGTACAGCTTTAGGGGATTTTTGCAAATCATGTCTCTTGTGAGCATAGCAAAATAAATCTTGTGAAACAAGTTTAACAGAAAACAGCAGAGAAATGCTGTGTTTTACCACCTTAAATAAAACACTTAAAGCTCTACAATTCTGAATCTGAACCCTAAATGGAACCTAAATGATTTTTCAAAAAAAAAATACTGCTTTCTGTTGCATTTAATTATTTAGCCAATATATAGGAATAATTCACAATGGTCAAATAGCTCTCTCACTGGTGGCCTTAGCAGGCATGAAAACAACATTTCAGCCTTCCTTTTGAAGACTGTGTGGTACATTTTCTTCAGGTTCTAGGCTTACCAAAACCATGAAGGAAGAAAGGGAAAGAGTCCTCATAAATACAAATGTCCTAAAAGTTTTGATGAGAAGAGATGGATAGGCAATAGATACAGCCTCATCATTAGTGGACACTAATGTACTATGAGCTCATGGTGAACCCTGCAGAATTTCTGAGATGTGCTGTGATTGCCTAGTCAACAAGATGGGGCTGTAATCCAGCCCCTGACCTTGACAAACTGAGGGTGATCCATCCACAAGACACTGCGGAACTGAACTTCAACTTTCTCCTGCTTAGGAAATGATTTGTCTGTGTGGTTGATTGATGGTGATACCCTGTATTCAAATGAGGCCTTACCACAAGCGAGCAGTTCACACTTCTTAATCTTATTTGTAATATGATGATTAAGGCTTCATGTACTGCAATACAGGTTGAAAATTCTGTACTTTAAATTTTCACTGTAAGCAGAAGTTTTAGTGTTGCTTTTGGTTGGTCAGTTGTTTTGTGGGTTTTTTAAAAGTGGATTCAATTGATAACTAGCTATTTATCCTCCAGTTACCATGTTTATCACTTAGGGAATGTGTTGGGGATTAAAAAAAAGTTAAATTCTGCTTATGAATTCATAATATTGTACTTTCACTAAGTCAATATTTATGCATTTCAGGGCACTTTGCAAACCCAACTATCATAATTTTCTCAGAAAGTTATAATACCAAGACAAAATATCCATAGGTTTGCAATCTTATGTGCCGTAGTATTGATAATATCTTGTCAGTTCTGGATGTTGTGTTTAAAATGCAATTCAATTTCAAATTAATCTTAGCAGCATGAAATGCATTGTCTTTTTTTATCCATTAAAACCTTGTAGGGCTATCATAATAAATATAGAGTGAATTTTAATATATTCCACAATAAAAAAAGTAGAAATAACTTTAATATAATTTAAGTTTGATGATTAAAAGAAATAATTTTGTCTACACAGTTGTATTGCTTTTATTAGTCATCAAGCATCTATTCATTCTTCTCTGGATCCCTAAAGTATAAAATGCTTTTTCCTAAGCTCTTTGCCAAGATGTGTATTAACTGGGAGTTATTGTCAATTGTAGGGTTACAGGCACAGATAATTACTTCTTAAGTGATGGTCTTTATGTTCCTGCTGATCAGCTAGAAAACCAGAAGCCTTTAAATTTGCACGTCATTCTCATCAGTCCTACTGAATCATCAAACAGCCAAGAAGGAAGCGGCGAAGTAGCATCTGCTAAAAGACTGAAGCTAAATACAGATGACACAGCAAGTGCCACTTCTGCCTCTTCAGTGGCTCCTGATCACATCATCCCGAGTGTGAAGAAAAAGGAAATACAAAATGCAGGTGCCCTAAATGGGGCAGAAACTTTCACAGAGGGCTCAGCTTCAAGCTGTCTTAAAAACAGTGAATGCCCAATAAGGGACGTTGCTAAAGATGTCCTCCAAATATTGCAGAAGGGGGATGTATATGTTTTGGACATCGACTTAGATTTTTTTTCAGTTAAAAATCCATTTAAAGAAATGTACACACAGGTAAGTATGGAAATTGAGTAGCCTCATACCACTCACAAAAGAGTCCCAGCCTTAATATTTATGTCTATGGAGAAACTCTCATCTAAACTAAATTAGCAGATTAGTTTATCATGGTTAATGATTCATGGTAATATTTTAAAGAGGTATTTCCATTTTAAAGAAATATTTCTAAGGGAGTTTAAACCACCAAATAGTGGGAGTTTCTTACACTTGGTATCAATATTGAGTATATGTTCAAACTCAGGGATATACTCAGCTTCTGCTTTTTGCTTGGGACATAAAAGCTCTGCTTGGGTTTCCAGAGATTACCTTCCAAATACCTGCAGCAAGATTCATTGGGGGAGATGAGAGCCTTTATCATCTTTTACCCTCTATGACCTGTGCTTAGAAAGCCATGATGGTATCAGAAGACTGCCTTTCAAAAGGCACAGTAGTGTTGATTGTCCAAAGAGTGGTAGAGTGTCCTGATGAGAGGCTGTTATGCTCATTATTGTCTGCCATACTAGAGTAGGGAAATTATCTTTTTTTGAAGGCTTTGAGGATTGGGTTTCTCATTTAAAGAGTCATTTTCTTCCTGTTTTTTTCTTTTTCAAAGACAGAATATGAGCTTTTGCAAGAGTTGTACAGTTTCAAGAAGCCACATAAAAATGCAACAGAGGTATGATGCTTCCTTGTGGGACGTATGAAGGAATGATTCTTTTTATTTACCCAATGAAAATGAGTTACGACAACAGGAAGGAACCTATCAAAGGTGCTTAATGAAGTGGTCTCACATTAAGCTATGCAGCTGAATGCTAATCAGCAGCATCTTAGAATTTTTTTTCTATTAATGTTTTGATTAAACATGTGAATTGCATAAATATTTAGTACGAGTGTAAGAAATTGTTTCTGTAAACAAAATGGTAATTTGCATGGAAGGAATGAAAACCTAGTAAGTCACCAGCAAACTTGTTGTTTTTATGGTTTAAGAGGGCTTAGGTTTGGTGGGGTGTTTCTCTTTTGGTTTTTTTGGTGGCTGGTTCTTTTTTCTTTTTGTTTATTCCTCCCTGCAGGCTCTCCCATTCCTTCCCTTGTTGCTCTTTCTTGAAAGTCAGAGCTGTGCTGAATGTGTAATTGGTATTTTACCTTTTTGTTTAGATGTGGAAAGGATGGTATTATGGTATTTGCAGTACTTTACAGTACCTTTTTGCAGTACTTAAAGTACTTTTCATTTTATGTGGTGTGCGCTTAAAACATGGAAATACAGGCTTTCACAATGTCATCTGAACACTAATACAGAGACATTCAACACATGTAATTATCACAAATAAATGAAACCTAATTAATATGTGCGAATAAAAAATAAAGATATGTTGAATAGGCAGATTGATTTTTATATTTCTAAGTTAATCAGGAATAAAAGCAGGTATATATATAAAAGGTGGCTTTTTAAAATTTGTAGTGGGAAAACCAGAACAAAGTGAGATGATTTATTCTGAAGGTATAACAGTTTCTGCAGGCATTTGTTATGATCCTCTTGAAAAGATGTGCTGTAGGAATGAATTGGTTGTTTCTGATTCCCCACTTCCAGCAGATCAGTCATTACAGAAATTAAATCATAGGATAAGTCATAATGTTCTTACCTCTTTCTTTTCCTAACATACTTTTGTATATGCTTATTTAAAGGAAGACTTGCTGGATTGTGTTGAAAACCGTGTTCATCAGCTGGAAGATCTGGAAGCAGCATTTGCAGATTTGTGTGACAGTGATGATGAAGAAACCCTACAGAAATGGGCTTCGTATCCTGGGTAGGAGGTTTCTAAAAGGCCTAAATTGCAAATAGAAGTTTGAGAACTGATTAACCAGCATTTTGATTACAGAAAAGATAGGATCTGTGCAAGTACACGCTTTTTCCTTTAGTTCTAGAGGAAAAAGAGACAAAACCAAAGGAAAGGCAGTCTACTGCCTTCAGCACTACTGTAAGCTTTGGAAGCTCAGTCTTGTACAGCTTCGTGCAAGTTTTATTGTCTATGGATAAAGGCATATTTGGTGACTAAAACCTTGGTCATCAATGTAGAGCACAGCTCTCAAAAAAGGCAACAAACCAGGGAGGACATGGAGAAGCAGTTCTTTGGTGCTCCCAAAGGAACTGCTTTCTTTGGAAAAATGGAAGTTATTGGAACTGTACCTAAGCGATAGTCTCCACTAAACATCTGAACTGCATCACTCTGCTTTTAAACTAGATGTTTTCACATGAAAGGTTTTCAGGTGAAAAGAGACAGGGCAAGTCTGGGGTTTTCCTTGATAGAAAAATCACTCATTTTCCTCATCAAATGCAGGAGTTACTGTACGACCTCTGTAGCAGTGACAAGAAGTATTTCCTATAAAGTTCATATGACTCTTGCGCTGCAACAGCTTCTCTGCAGGTATACCCTAAAAGAAGCACAAGGAAGACTTGCCAGAGGTATAAATATAAGGACTTTATAAGAAAGACCTGGTGAAACAGTACAATAATACTGATAATTTTCATTTTTGCAGGTGCAAGATGACAGAGGAGCAAATTTCCTTTTCAAATCCTAGGCCATCATTTCTGCTTTGCTCTTTTTTCTCACCTTTTTTTTTCTCTAATCATTTAAGGTATATAAATGTTTCCAACTGTTTGTAACAAATTTTGGTTTCGTTTTAACTCCAGAATGAAGCCGCTTGTTCAACTAGTTCACAGTTTGAAAACCAGGATGGAAAGCCCAGACTATGAAATGGTAGGTGACAAAAAGCAGAAAGCAGACAGATGTCAAAAGCATAGCTTCAACACAGAGGGAGGAAGTCATACTTCCTTTCAGACTTGCTTCTTGATTCAGAACTTCCTGTGATTTTGGTAATTTTCCTTAGGTTTTATGTCTTATTATTTAGACCAGCTTTTCCTTTCAAAGCTGCTAAAATTCTAGTCTGCTTGTCTGTCTATATTCAGGCAACTTTAGTGTGATCTCCCAGGACAGTGATGGCTTTGGCTGCATCCTTTGAATGGAGGCTAAATTTCACCAGTCTGTTGGTCTCCTTTGTAGAACTTAAAATAAGGTACCCATTTATAACATATGAGAGCTATATCATCTTTCAAGGGCTGCAGCATACTCTGAATTCATAAGAAGAGGTACAGGGTACTAGAGGTACTGAAATAATCCATACAACCTCCAGAATTTTACTTGTTTAGAGAACAAGCTGGGGGGAAAACCACCCTGTGTGAAGAGGTACAAGTTACCTGATGGGCTAGGGATAATATCCTAAAGACTTTCGACATGCATATGCTGAATCTATAATTCATCAAAAGAAATTAAATGTCTCTTTAATTTACCCTCAGGTCCATCAAGCTGGTCTGACCTGTGATTATGTGGAGCTTCCTCACCATGTTAGCACTGAAGATGAGATTGAAGGCCTCATACAATCCATTAAAGTTCTGCTGACAGATCTGCCCAAGCCCACACTGGTGACAGTTGCTCGGTAAGACTGTGCAGATACTTTCACTTCAAAATGTCCAGACTGTGCTTATGAAGCTAAATGACCTTGTCAATATAGCACTGGTTCTGTCTCAAGCTCTGTTAAAGTGGAAGCCTTACAGTGCTTCAGCACAGGTTATGTAAAGCCTGTGATGAGGCCTTGTGTATGTTGGGATTGATAGCTGTCACTGTTGATAACTGTCGCTGTTCGTACATCTCTGCTTGTGTTACTTGAGCTAATTCGAGCAAAGCTGGCTTGGGCTGAAATCCCACCTTCCTTACTCTCTTCCTCTACAGTTCATTGTACTACAGATAGGATTTCTTTTTTTTCAGTAAAACTTTTGCTGGAACAAGTTTTCATCTAGTAGACTGAAAGGCATTTATATTCTTCAAAGTTCTAGTAAAACTTTTTTATGGGGTAAAAGTTAGGCTTCCAGGACTGTAAGGGTTTTATTTAGAATAACAGAATGGAGTTTGAGGCCAGGGACCTGGGAGAACCAAAGAAATGGCCTGAAAAAATCTAATTTGAAGACCACAGTGTACCTCTTGACAAATTATTGCAATTTAATCAGTCAGAAATACTAATTGTGCTCTTAAAGCACCAGCAACAATAGCAGAAGCTGATATGAAACTAGTTTTGGCAACAACAACTAGTTTGGCTAATGTCTGCAATAAAAGAAAACTATTCCCTGGGCCAATTGCAGAGTTATTATCCACTGCTGTGGAGAAACCAGAATCATCTCTGTAGATCTTAACAGATAAAAAATTCAGGAAGTCAGTTTTTATTAGTATCTGTTTGAAGTTCATTAATAGATACGGTAAAAAATGCTATATGCCAGGTACTGTGAAGATGTTTTTCAAGTTTTCCTGCCTACTTTACCTACAGTAGCATTACAATTTTTCAATCTAAATTTTTCGTGTGTCCTTTAATTAGATCATTTGCTTGACCTTTGACTGCCAGTGCGTTCTGTCCCAGATTCAGGAAGAGAGTAGAACAGGAAAGATTATATTGTGTTCCTGATCTGCTGCAGGCTTTCTATTAAACTTAAAATGTAGTGATAAGAAGCACAGCACTGTGCTTAAAAGGGATACAGGGAGGCAAAACTTGCTGCAGTTTGAAAGAGGCTTCAGCCTAGCCACAGAGCATTGCAGGAGAACACACTGTGGTGATGGTTGTGATATCTGTTTTCTCATGCTTTTTTTTTTTAACAGATCAAGTTTGGATGACTACTGCCCTTCAGAGCAGGTTGACATCATTCAAGAGAAGGTTCTTGATTTACTTCGTTCAGTGTATGGCTCACTGGATGTGCACTTAGATTACTCAGGCACTTCGTCTTCTTCGTGACCTTTCTTCATGTGTTTCTGTCTAATGCAGAAGATTAATTTAAATTGTTCATTAGCTGTGATTGCAAGGGGAAGAATGCTGTTATTTCAGCAGGTGGCACTAAAACCCAAGCTGACCCAACTAGGGTTTGAGTTGCATTGCTTTCTCCACCTTGGCTGCATCTGAACTGTTACCTGTTTGGCTTTGTTCAGATTAGTGCTGTAATTCTTATTTCTACTGTTCTGTTTCTTAAAATTGGTGCAAGAGAAACGACTTTTTGTCTATAAATTGAGGGGTTTTGTCCCATTTCTTTTTGTCAGTAAAAAAATATATATAATTTCTTAAAATAGTTTTCTATTATGTATGTTTTTTTTAATTTGGTAACAGATTTGCTCCTGAGTTGTGTTACGTCTTTTAAAAACTGGTCTTAAAAATGCCCTTAAAACTGTTGGTCTATGTAGTGATCTTTCCTGTCTGTTATGCTGAGGTGACCCTCTCATTTCTCTACAGCAGCTCATCGCTTCTGCCCCATCCACAGAATGTCATTTATCTTTATTTTCTGTTTCACTAATGTCTTATTTTGCCTTAGAGTATTTTATTCGTGGCTTAGATAATATCCCTAATGTACAGACATCGGGCTTGGTATTTTCACTTTTACATTATTTTGAGGATAAAAAGTATGTGTGCATGTGCATGCTTTTATGTTTTAAATCCTGTAAGGAATTGATGGCTTCTTCAGAAACAAAGATTTTGCTTCACTGAAGTCAGCAGCAAAACATTCTGTACCAATTTTTCACTCATTTTGGTATTGCTATTTAGGAAATAACAGTTTTAGAACTACTTAATTTAGAAATCAATATAGTTATAGAGAAAACTGGTACTTTCAGAGGACAAAACCCCACAGGATTTATTTGGAGTGAAACTGAAAAAGGAAAGAAAATGCTACCTAGAATATGGTCTTCTATTATGAATAAATTTTGAAATAATGGAGTTCATTTGCTAATTTTACTCTTTGCTTTACAGGGATTTTGTGCACTTTTAGAGTTTTTTACTACTTCTGTTGTTGGTAAAAATGATTGTAAATATATCATTCCTTTAAAATATTTGTTCTAGTAGAATAAATTCCATGACCATGGATCTGTTTTATTTGAGTCTGTCACAAGGAGCCTTGGAGGTAATATCCTTAATACTTCATAAATTATAAATAGCCATACATCGCATGCAGCAATGAAGTGCAGTCATTATGTGCTGCTTGTGGAAAGATTGGGTTTTTTCCAAGGTAAAGATCCTTCACGCTGGGCTTTTCATAAGGTTGTGGGGCATGGCTGAGCCCCCTCTGTGGGGCAGGTGAGAACCCATTTTCCTTAGGGAAAGCCTGGGCAAGGGAGGGCAAAATGCTGTCTGGCAGCCAGGGCTGAGGTGTCCTAGTGGGGAAACTTTTAGTATGGACCAAACCCACCAGTGCCTGCATCTCTGCCTGGATGCTGCTCTGGGGTGCCTTGTTTAGTGGGGTAACAAAATTAAACTTACTTCTTTGCATTTTATCTGTGGTCTTGCAGTTGTTCCTGTGCCCTGCCTATGCTTGTTCGTGCACACATGTTTACCACAGTTTTGCAGAATCAAGATAGCATCCTGAGTTGTCTATTTGTTTTCCAAGTTAATTAAGAAATCTTCCTTTCAAGCATAGTTTTTGTTTATGAATGTCAAATTGTTATCATCTGAAATCTCTTGATTAACACAGCCTGTGTATATGCCAGAAAATGCCAGTCTCACATAATAAGAAAGACATTAATTTCTACATTAAGGACATTTGCAAGGTTGTTTTTTACTTTGGTGAAAAGTAATCAAGCCAAGCCAGAAACAGGTGTCTCTTATTTCTTGCTTTTGCCCTATACTGCTTCTTTATTAACCAAATGCACCAATCCTGCATTCCCTGTGTCTGCCTCATTTTCTTCTCAGCTTATTTCAGAATAATGTATTATGCAGAACAAGACAGTGCAATCGCAGTGCATAACTCCTCTAATCAGCGCTGCAAGGATGGGACATGAAGGCCCATTAGAAATAAACCCACCTGAGGATATTAGCATAAGCATAGCAGCACTGTCTAAGTCAGTAGCTTCGTGTTGTCTCTTATGTCTGCCTCTGCCTGCTCTGCTGCTCCCTTTGGCAGAACAGGAGTAAGGATGCCCACTTTGGAGAGCATTTGCAGATATTCCTCATTGATGGAGATAGTTCTGTTGTAATTGTGGCTCAGCTTCCACGATGCACCATCGACCTGAGCAGCTACACACACGCACATTTGTGTGCAGAATGAAATAGGGCCTTAAACCAGATATGCTGAGCAGCCTCTGCCTTCCCTGTGCATCATCAGCCCCCCACCCCAGCCACAATGTGGATTCCCAGCTTGTCACTGTGGAACAAAATGAGCTTTTCCAAGAAGAATGAACAGGGGATGAGTCAGATGGTGGAGGTTACTGTGTTCTCTGTTACCGTTTCTTCCTCTCCTTGAGGCATCTGTCTCAGTGACTGTGGCATCTCTGTCCCTTCCTGTCTGTTGGTAATGATGCTGTGAGTCAGTCACCCTAGACTTGGTCAGAGCTGGACTGTGGGGGCTGAAGAGTCAACTCCATAAATATCTTCTTTCTGCTGCTGCTGAGGAAGAAGAAGAAGATAATTCTCCAGCAAGATGAGTCTTGGGGGATGAGACCCTTCCCTGGCGGTATCTAAAAGATCTGCATATGTGGCACTTGGGGCTATGGTTTAGTGGTGAACTTGACAGCGCTGGGTCAATGATTTGACTCAATGATCTTAGAGATATTTTCCAATCAAAACAGTTCTATAACTATTTCTAGGAGACCCAGAATATGGATCCTTTATTCAAGGAACATCCAAGGAAGAGCACTGGAAGGTCCCCTCCTGTCCTGTTTGATGGCCCCTGTTGTCCCCATCAGTGCTACAAACCTTTCGTAAGTCACGACCACTCTCAAGAGGAAGGCTGAAAGACATTCATTTTCTGCCTTCAGCTTTCAATGTCTCTCTCAAGAGGAAATCCTCTGTCACCACAGCAGAGGTGCAGCTCCCAGCCCCCAGTGTAGATAGTCAGGGACCCAGTAAACCCAGTCCCAGCTCCTGCTTTGGCACAAATCCCCTCACTGGCATCAGGTTCAGCCGCAGACCAATCCTGGGAGAGAGGCAGTCTGTCTTAGGTTTACAACGACACCAAGGGAGAATCATATCAGCCCCCCAAAGCTATTTTTATTCCTTACTTGCCTTTGAGGCTGTGGAACACTGTCTGCCCTGCTTCTCTGTCACAAGCACAGCTCTGGAAGGTGCTGGTCCCTTCGCTGGTGCTCACATCCCTGCCGACTTAAAGGGACTCCCAACTCCCCCCTCTCTCAGATAAGGGAGCTCTCATCTGCAAAGGAGAGCATTACTCACCATAGTCCCAAGCATTCAAGAAGTGGCTCTGGTCTGAATTTTTGTCTGTTTTTGTGTAGTGGTTGGGTATTATTTTTACAGTTTTATTGCAATTTCCTTTGAGATTAAATAATTTCAAACAGGGATGCTTACCCTCTCAAGGCAGGAGCCATCTTACTGGAGAGAGAAAAATCATTCCAGTCTTCCCTTGCTAAATGCTAGTTATGTATTTTCAGCAGCTTCCATGAATGTCCCGATGGTTTTACATATCTTCTACCACAGGGGATTGCATAGTCTGCTGGGCTGCATTCTTAGGGATTTCATGCCTTTAGCAGAATTGTTAGCATACTGTTTTACTCAAGGTCCTTGCCAAAACAAACAAGTACTAATTTGTGTTTGTCTTTCACTGCTTTACAGAATGAGGTTCATTGCAAACTTAGGGCTAGGTCTCCCAAAACAAGTCTAAAATATGTCCATCTTTTGCCTGCCCTAGGCAATACTAAATCTTGTATTTATTTAATGTACGGTGTCACAATGTACAGTCAATAACTATCTCCCAGCAGAGTTACTAATACAAATATTATACTGAATATCACTGTACTACATTATTTTCTAGTGTTTATGTCCTTTGTACTCTGCTTGCTACCCAGCATCTCTTCCAGCCTTTCTTGTAATTGCTTCTAAACGTGTTTTGGACAACACAAATTTAATAAGACTCCAAGGTGTACAAAAGCCTTCTGGAACACTGTGCCCTCCACCAGGTGGTCCTTCCCTGCTGCTTGATTTTGCTCAGCTCTGAATACTAATGGCCAAGCTAACTCAAATCCCTGACTAAAATGTATCAAAGCCTTCCTTGGGACTTTCCTCTTTTTACTTCAACTTTATTTATTTTCTCACTCTAAGTACAAGTTACCAGCTACCCAATTCCTACTAACACTGAATGCTTGATATCATTTGTGTAATTCCAGTTGCCCAGACTCAGATGCCCCTTGTTCCAGTAAGACCACTAGCTTCTCTGAGTTACTCCCTGCCCTAGCTCTAGGCCAGTCATTAAAATGAGACCAGCAGTAAATCCTGATTTTGTTTTTTTAAGTGGCATTTTAGATAAGTCTGTAACTACAGTCAGAATATGGTTGCATTTTTGTTTCCATACCTCTAGGTGCTATTTTATTTCAATTAATATGGCACTGCTCAAAGCTAGCTCATTAAAGCTCCTTAGAAGTACAAGTCAAAAGCTGATCCATTGGTGACTTGCATTTCCCAGATAGCCCAAAAGTGTCAGTGAATGTAACAATATCATGTCAGACAGAAATACTTCAAAGATAAGACTTTTAGCTTCCTTGTTTGTAAGTTGCAGTAATAGAAATAGGTTTGTAAAGTACATATGGTACTCTGGGTTTTTATAGGAAATTTGACAGAATGAAATCTGCAGATTAAAAATTCTGCCTTTGATGAGGTTATGGATGCTGCTTCTTTTCTAACAAGTCACACCATGTATCATTAGACAGTTCAGGAATATTCCTTTTCTCTGTTTGTCAGGTTTCAAGGAGGCTAGCAATTCTAATAACAAAACTCTGTTCCCTCCCCTCCCAGCTACCTGTTCTTGGATTTTTTAAATCTACTTCCTTGCCTTGATTGTCTCCTTTTTTTCCTTCTAAGCCTTTATTTCTTTTGATATTTTCACACTCTACCCAGCAGATCAATACGAAACTTAACACATAAGGCACAAAACATCTCTATGCCCTGAATGCCTCATTCTTTAAACCAAAACCTTGTGCACAATGCAGAGTAAGTAACACTAAAATCATCAAACAAGAAATCTTACTGAGAAACTATTTATGCTGCTTAAGCCTGTTGCCAAAATATCCTCATAATTAGGTCCAACAGCTGAAAAAAGGACCATTCAGTGAACGGAATACCTGGGACTGGCCTCATGGAGAAAAAACACTTTTGAAGCACTGAATGCTATTGGGGATGAATTCCCACTAGTATGTTTATTTTTGTTGTTGCCTGTGATTCATCAGGTTTCTGAGTAAATGCCTGTCACAGGTCAATAAATGTTTGAAAAGTGACTGGAAACAGAAGACAGTCTGCTTACTTAAAGATTTCTTAAGAGAAAATTCCAAATATAAATGTGATCTATAATCTCTTTCTTTTGTGTTTTACATATTTTCCCATCCTGCCAAAGATACTTCCTCAAATTTCCCCTTCTCCCTTTTGTAGTTTGTGGTCTTATTTTTGGTGCCTAATTTTATAATTGGTAATTATTGTTTAGGTAACTAGAAAAATACACCTCTTCTTTGATTCACTGGCAATAAGGAGACTGGCATTTTTATCCGTAATTTTTTTTAATCTGTGAAAATTTTTCATACTGAGTTAGTCAACGGACAACATTGTTTATGTTTTTAATGTATTTGCTTCCATGTGGAGTCTAATTTTTTGTATGATTAAAGAAATGTATGAATATAAGTATTTTCATCGGAAAAATTTAGTGTATTAGTTGAAATAAGATCAAAATGTTACAACTTGTATACTTCAGAAGAAAAATATATTTAAAACCAAAATCCTAACAGTAGCTAAGAACAAGAGTATGCCTGGAACAGCTGACCTGAAATGGCCAAAGGGCTGTTCCATAACACAGAATGCCATGCCTGGGATATTAACTGGAGGCATTACATGGAAAAGAGTCTGAGGAGATGCTCAGACACAGGCTGGGTATCAGCAAGCAGGTGCTGAGCAATTGGATTGTGTATAATTTGTTTCAATTGGGTTTTGGCTCTCTCTCTTCCTCTCCTTTAGCATTATTGTTGTTGTCATGATCATAATTATTATTATCGTTTTGTTTTCCTCTGTTATAAGTATTAAACTGTTTTTATCTCAACACAGGATTTTAATTTTTTTTTTTCCCAAATTTTCCTTCCCACCCTGTCATGGGCTAGCAGCAGCACTTTTAATACCTAGGTATACAAAGAAAATTTTCATTGTATTGCATGGCATATTTACTTAATTGATTAGTAATCAATTAAGACAAGTAAATATGCAATTTAACTTGTAAACCTAGGGTAGATATGAAACGTATGCCACCAGTGTCCTTAGGTATTTGGCCATAGAAAGCATTTTAAAGAGTTATCAACAGCTTATTGGTGTCTGGTTCTAGAAGAACCTGTAGCTGAATTCCATAGCTGGAATCTGTACAATGCAATCCCCAATGAGTACAGCACTGTGCACCTGTAACTGTACTCACAATCTGTAAGGATGCAGTGCACAGCAGTGCATCTTTTATTAAGACTAATTTTAAACATACATCAATCTTCATCAACCTATACTTCATCAACCTAACCTTCACAATCACAGTGAGTGTTCCACTGAGTAAAGGAGAAAAGGAAGAGGGAAATGTAATTCCATTATTTGTCATGTTTGTTACTTACTGCAAAATTTTTGTGTCTGTGATTCTCTATGATTTAGCAGTGAAAACGCAGGATCTTGTAAGTTGTTTATGAAAGATGACGACTAAGTACCTTTGACATTATCTCAAATTTGTTTATGCTCTTCCCACGGCCAGTAGGACCAATGCTGTGGCTATGCTTTGATGGTACAATTTTGATTTTCAGAATTATGTATTTCCTGAGGCTGGAATAATATTAGATGCAATCAATCTGCTGGTAAAGGTCAAGTTGTATATGTATTTCTTTTTAAACAATGATAGCTATAGGGAGGGAAAGCATATTTCTTTTCTTTAGATGATAAGAATGTAAAATGAAACACAAAAGGAAAACAATGTGTTGTTTGTATTTGGCATGTTGGTAAAACTGATTTTCCAGTTGAAAAGCATAAGCCTTAGGAGAAATTTCTGGACAAAACAATTTTCTATATTTTCCCACGAGGAAGAATTCTATATAGCCCCACACACAAGTCACATTGGTATTTGATGGGGCAGAAAAATAATCCCAGCTTTAGTCTGGAAGTTTTAATTACATCATAAACTGAGGAAGATTTCAGGACAACAAAGAATGTTGGTGGTGAATGTCCAGTCCTGGAAGGAAAAGACAATGACAGACCTACTTACCTTCCCAGTGTAATAAACCATCATGTGAAAGGATGTGAGTTAACACTTTAAGCCCTGTTCATCCATAGATGGAAGACCAAGAGAAACAATTTGGTCTATGGCAGAGCTAGACAAGTTCTCAAAAATGTGTAGCCTTCTAAAGAAATTAGACATCTATCACCACCATATGGTGAGACTTAATGTGACTATTGTTCTTCCTTTTCCCTTTCCCCAGATGAGTGCTGGCTGGCTCTGTTATCTTCCTCCAGTAAATTCTGGTGTGGATTAGGAGAGGTGAAAGGGAAATTCATGGATTAGCAAACCAGAGGTTTTTGGAACCAAAGACAGCTCCAGAACATCTGCAGTGGGAAAACACAGTTCAGGTCAAGATCAGCAACAACACATGCAATGGACAAAGATGTTCTCTGAAACACAGGTTCCCCAAGATAAGACATTTCCATGCAACACTGAGCCTGTGAAAAATACATGCTTTGATGACACTTATCCGTGAATATACTTTTACTCGGTTTGGAGGTTTTCCTAACAATTGGATAGAGACATGATTGAAAAAAATGTGGACTCTTACACTGTGTTTTCCAGGTAATCTTAAATTGATGAGTTTCATATTGCTGGAGATTGAGAATAAATTGTCTGACAGTCTGAGGAGAATCTTGGGCATCTTAAAAACAGCAGCAGCAAAGGCAAAACCATCTGAATCAGCCCTTTACTGAAGACAAGTTATTTTCTATGGGTTCAATGAAGGTCACGACCAGCATGATCCTTTTGCAAATTGAGCCATTTTTTAACTTTAGATGACTATTTTATTGGAAAATAAAACAGCTGCTAAAGGTTGTCTCACCAATTTGCCTTGCAAAGTGAAGCATGGGACTCCAAGAAATTTAAAAGGACTGGACATTGCCTCCTACAAAATTAAGTAATCAGTAATATGTATGTACAGCAAATTTCATTTCCACTAGTTTTAAATTGCACACTGAGATGCAAAACTTGGGAAGAGATCACAAAAAAAAACCAAACCAACCAACCTTTATTTTTTTTCTCCTGGAGTATGAGATTGTTGTGCTAATTTATTTCAGGCTTTCCTTTTTCGACCATCTGGAAGCTTCTAGATCTGTAAATAAAATTACTTTCTTTGGGTTTATGCGATCTTACGCCTCTTTGCTGACTTGAGGAAATGAAAGGCTTTTCAATGGCTAGCTTAATGCTCCATTTACTTTTGCTTGCAGTGCTCAGTGTGCCACTTAGCAATGTCGAGGTACTAAGTAATTGCAGTCATTAAAGCACCTGCACCTGTAAGGGCAACAGCTGCTTCACCCAGGGGGTATAATTTTTTTTTCTTTCTGTTTCCCCTGCTCAGCGTGACTAGTTATAGATCTCTTTTTAGTTTTTTTACACTTCATTAAATGTGTATATACTTTAACATTTCTCTGATAAAAAGGAAATAGCATATTAAGAATGGTGACAGACCTTTCAAAGGAGATGCCCCAAGCTCTGCTTCTGCTGGGTAAATCATATAATTGAGGTTCCAGGGAGCTCAGCGGGTGAATTGGAAGTTGTACGAGGCAGAAGTGGTTTTTAGTAGCTGTAGCAAGTGGTAGCTGATGAAGAGGATGTGTGACACAGTGAGAAGGGAAAAGCAGAAGAGGGTGAAGAAGCTGTGGTGTGGGTCTCAGGAGCTGCTTGAAAGTCTCTGGTTGAGTGCAGAGAGGGGCAGAAAAGACCCTGATGGTGTGTAAGCACTGTGTAAGCTTAGGTGTCCCCTACTAGGAAAAGTTCAAGGTCTGACTGGATGTGGCTCTGAGCAACCTGAACAAGTTGAAGGTGTCCTGGTCTTTCCAGGGATGTTGAGCTAGAAGGCTTTTAAAGGCTCTTCCTAACCCAAAGTATTTTATCATTCTATTCCATGAGGGAAATTAACATGAGACTGTTTCAAAAAAGATTTTTCCTGTATTTGATAGTTAAGACACTCGATGTCATGTAGCACTAAATTCCTGGTAGAAAGGAAAAATGAGCTATTGTTTGCAAAATGTGTGCATTGTGTTCTTGTCACTGAGATCTGTCTCACATTAATTATACCTAAGTGAGGTTTTATTTCCTGTACTACTTCATCATTGTTGGTCATAAATTGCTCTGCCTGCTTTTCATGTCCTTGAACAATGGCATATACTCTTCTACTGCTCACTAGTTAGGGGGATTGACCACTGTTTCTGCTGTTCATGCAGAGACTTGGCATAGGAAATCTTCTGATTACTGATGAGGTTAAATGGTACTTGATGTCTGTCTTCTCAAGCAGAAGCACTTTAGTATACAGTCTGTAGCAGAGTAACACAACCTGGAAGCCCAGTCTGACTCCAGACTCTCCCTACATGATCTTTCAGGAACAAAGAGATCCCAAACACTGAACAGAAAGAATCAAGTTGTTTCACTGACCCCCAGAAGAGTTGAGGGAGAACTGTTAGCTCCTCTAACCCAATGTTTCTTGGGGATTCAGCCTATTACTAACAAGAGCTGGCTCAACAGGACAAGTGCAAGGTCCTACATGTGTGTTGGGGCAATGCCAAGAAAAGATGTAGGCTGGGTGGAGAACAGATTGAGTGCAGCAGTGGGAGAAAGGAGTAGGGGATGTTTGTGGACTAGAAGATCAAGGGAACATCCCATTTAAGTGCCATGTCTTATTCCCTCTGCTGACAGCTGTCCAGGAGGGGCTCCTGGATTCACAGCTCCTAAGCTATGAATTGAAATGCCAGTGAAGTAATATGGGTGAGGGTAAGAATATCTATTTCAGATCAGATAGAAACCTCCACAGGTCTGCAAAAATATATTGCATGTTGAAGTCTTTACTTATAGGTCTTACTGACTTTTCTAGGGGACCTGGAATTTCTTTAATTTTTTGAAAATTAGGATGCTTACCTTGAGAAAAAGTATATTCATCCTGTTTCCTCTCATTGCTCATTTCCCTCTGGATGTAAATGTCAGTGAAATACATTTAAGGGAGATTATTCTGAGTGAAATTTCAGGATGTTTTTAGAAAGCATTATCTCTCACTAAGTATACCAGAATTCTTTGAAGGATCCCAGGACATGCCTCATTGTCCCAAGAAATTTTGTCTTGTATTAATCCATCCTGGTGCATCTATGTAAAACGGTGAAACTTCGAGAGCTTTGAACCCACCAAAACAGACAACGAAACTCCCCAGGAAATATGGTAGCTTTCTTATTTTTTAAAATATGTGTAAGTACTGGTTCAGACTGTGTTTAGCTGAAATGGCTCAAGAATTGGGAAAGAACTGTCATGATGCAAAAACATTTTGCTAGGAAACATTTCTCCTGGTACCCACGTATTGAGGCAATTGTTCCTGCAGGAAAAAATGTCTTCAGACACAATTTGAGCATTCCAGGTTAAACAGTTCTTGTTATCTTTGTTCACTGTTCAAGAGGTTCTCATCTGAATGCTTATGAGAATAAAATTATACTAGAATAACTGCAGCAAATTACATTCAAATAGGAATATTAAGAGTGTAGAGTAGCTTGAGATTGCACACAAAAAGTGAATTGCTCTTTAACATTCATTTAATTTTCGTTGTTATTTTGAAATCCATCTGTACTGAATCTCTCCTGTGGAGACAGGTTGAAGGAAGCTGGCATTTCTCAATTCTACAGTTACTGTACCAACTTATTCTCTTCTCCAAGATAAATTATTCTTCAGGATGAAGATAAAAGTGCCTTTAATGCTTACCAATTGTTCCTCAGTTTCAAGTAAAAGCAATTTAAAACTACCGTTACATTTTGACACAGAACAAGTATGAAAACGTTACTGGAACCCATAAACTTGATAGAGTAGGATTAGATTTTCACAAGAGAAAGAGAAACTCAGATTTGTGTTGCTTGTTTGAAAAGATATAACACCCAGCAAAAGGCTATAGCAATTAAATATAAGAATAAAAATAGAGGTGGGTTTTCTTTCCAGAAATATATAGAAGGGAATAACATTTTTGAGATGTGCTTTTAGGCTATAGAAAGAGAGAAAGAAAAGTGTACTGCAGAGAAAACCTAAAAATGGGCTTTTTTCAGTCTTCTTTTTGTAAAAGCTGCTGCTGCATGTGAATTATCTATTTAATTGGCATTAAATTCAACAGTGACTTTTGATTTCTCCAAGGTATAAATTATCATAGCTCTTGTCCTGGACAAAACAGCTTTATGGATTTTGTTCTCTATACGGTTGACCATGCTGCCTCAAAATGTGATTTGCTTTCTGAGTTTTGGAGCAGGGCAATGAGTAGGAGCCATGTTGGCTAAATCAGAATTTGCTGCCATGTGGATAGGCGTTGACTCTGGGCATAGTGTCCCTAGCTCCAAAGGAAAAGCAGTCAGACATCCTGGAGCTGAAGGCTATTTCCCAGGCTAGAGGCAGTTCCCAAGTGCCATGCTCCAGTGTTGAACCCTCAGGGTGGTCCTGACCTCTATCTTTGCAGCCTCAATTGAGATTAATGATTTCTGACCCTGCGATTCTTGTTTCATGAAACAAAAAATGAAATGAAGGAGGGTTAAACCAAAATCTTTTGAAGTTGTTTTTGTCTTGCTATGCCTGGGGAAAAGTTTCTCAAAAAAAATCCCTGTTTAGGCTCAGATCTCCCAGTATCCAACCTGTCAGAAGGGCTTTGATAACTGGCTGCAGTTATCTTTGGTGAGCAGGGTTTTCTTCATTACTTTCTTCTTTAAAAGTTCTTCAAAATATATCTGTCCGCCGTTGCATATCCACGAAACATGTGTGATAAAAATTATCTTGCTTTAACAGTTGAGCAGTAGCTGTTGCTCTTGAAGATAACATGGTATATATATCTGGAATCTCAACATTTCTGTGCATGCCCTTTCATTACTGTAAATATCTTCCTCTCTCAAATCTATGAAGTTTCCCTCTTCAGTTAATATTCTGTCTTCATTTCAGGAGTTGGAATTGATTATCCTTTTGAGTCCCTTCCAATTCAGGATGTTCTATGATTCTTTCATAAGTAAGGAGAAACTGAGGAGTTCAGAAAACTGCCTCCACAAACTCTGAGTTTGGCTGTGCAGATCTCTAGCCTACAGTCACAGATGGAGTGTCACAATTCTTCATCTAATTTTATCCTCTGTCCGCAAGGAGCTACTCTCTGCTTTATAGTAGTTTATCTTTGCTGAAGATAAACTTTTAAACAGAAAGATACCCATGGTATCTTTCTGTTTAAAAGCTTCTTCACAAATTATCATCTCCTTATTTCTACTTCTGGGATTTATTTTTTTTCTGAGTACATTTTAGAAAAATTTTCAGCCATTTCTAATTCTACTTCTTATGGTAAAGCATATGGTTCAGCTGATTAAAAACCATTCTGCATTTCAAGCTGTGTTTCAACCTGCATTTCTTCTCCCTAAGTGCATTTTTTTAAGGTGTGCACTCTATGCATGTTGAGAGATCTACCAACTGCACTATGCAGGACTGAAAGCAGTAAGTGATGGATAAAAGCTGTAAAATGGTTAATTTGCTTATATGAAAGTGAAAGGAAATGTAACTTTTGCTGTCTGCAACCATCACTCACTATTGCAGCATAATCTTTTTTTTGGTTATTGCACAGAACTTAAAACTCAAAGTCAACGGTGCAGGCAGTGGGTGCACTGGACATAGGAATGTAATATAGGTGGCATCAGCAGCAGCCTAAAAGTGGCCTCACTAAAAAAAATTACTAGGTATGAAATGGATTGTTCTTTCTTAGGTATAATGTTCAAGTAATAAAGTGGTATTAACATTCACTTTGGAGGACAAGACATGACTCAAAAGTTAATTGACTGTTTATTAGCCTGTTGTATTTGAAATCTGAAATGAATTTTCCCTCACACTTAATGAGCTAGAGTTGTTTTAATTGGAAAAATATTAGTTAGTTCTCCAGCTGTTTATATTATAAACGCCTAGGGCCTGCTCTTGTTTAATTTGTTATGCTCTCATTTAAAGTTCACCAGAATGCATTTTAAATAGTGACATCTGAATCAGGGGGGAAATAAATCACGTCTTGCAGAAGATTCTTCAAAGACTGAGCAAAACCAAGTTGCCAGCCCTGACAAAACTCTAAAGCAGACAGTAAGGGCAGATTATTGCATATGGTGGGGACATGTCAAACACCCCAGTTTGAAAAAAGTTATTTTTTCTCTACAGAATCCATCTGAATGTTTTCTTGCAACAGAAAATATACCTCTGGGATGCTGCTGTTATTATTAATTTGGAAGGGCAAGGGAAAAAATTGTATTTTGGTTGTATTTCAGTGTATTTCAGTTATAACACTAAAATATATCTTTGCTTCTGTTTGTGTTGTAAAATAAAAATGTCTGTAAAGTTTCTTTTTCATTGTCGTAATTTTTAAATGTTCAATCAGGGTTTAAATCTGAAGGTAGCTAAAATATATGTGAAATGCTGTTGAGAGGAATTGATTTTTTGTCACCTGCCATCCAGTTCTTTCCATACATTATTATTTATTACAAAAATAATTACTTACAAGTACACCTCAAAATTTTTCTTGGCTAGGACAGACACCTGTAATTGAAACTTATTTCACATTTTTGGCTCTTGATAAAAAGTGGTTGCATAAGTAAAGAAATAATCAAAGCTGTCAGAACTCTTATTCATCTAAATTTGTGAATTGTGCTTCATAACTAGAAACTTCAGGGCAGACTTTCTCAATATAATCAGGGCATTTACTTGGTCACAGACTACATGCATGGCTTTGATTAATTATTCACATGATGGTTCAACATGTGTGCTTACAGCAGAAATATCTGAATCTTTGAGTTTCTGTATCCTGCTTTATGCCTACATGTTCTTTTAAAGGAAAGAAAATTGCTAGTCACAGTGTACATTAAGGAATAGTGACTGTGTCACTCTCTTGAGTAGAGCCCCCACGCCAAATAAGTCCAGAAATGCTATGGACTTTCCAAACAAAGTCATAAGAATACATTGAGTAAAAGCATGCCTCATTAAATTTGCTGTTTCTGTCAACAACACAGTAGCACTGTGTGTCCATTCGTGGCCCTGATAACATTTATCACCTTCCTAAATCAGTTGATACATGCAGTGAAGAGACTGCATAATCCCTTTCTTTTTACTGCATTATCTGCCTTAATGTGGAGATCTTTGAGCAGCAAACATGGATGTGATTTTGATGGGCTGGAGTATGAGTTCTTCAGCACACATTAAAATGCAGAACAATAGATATCTGACTTCAATAAACAAGATCATTAAGTTACAGGTCATCTGTTTTGCAAGATATGCATTTCCTTTAAAATTACTGTGCTTTGTAATGCTTTGCTGCTAGCTGTTCAGTTGTGGACTTAGCATCCTTAGTTGTTTTGGAGGGAGTAGAACTCCTGCCTGAAGCTAATTTAATCAAGTGTCACTTCAAACCACTTGGCAGAAGTAGTGGCACCATTTTGTAGCCAGTGCATATCCTTGAAATGTACAGATCATCTTCAATTCCCAACTGTGCTGTCATTTGATTTATAGCAGAATCACATACACTCATGAGAAACAAAATTAGCAGTAATCCTCAACGGCAGCTGAGTATGAACTTGTACTTTTTTTTTTGGTGAGAAGATGATGGCATAAGTTCAAGAGCCTATTTCTATAAAATAATAAATTGATTGTGGTATTTATGCATAATGCAACATAACTTTTCACCCATCATCTCCTTGACAGAAAGAGTCGTGTTGTCTTTACTGGGTCAGATGTCAGAAGCCTGAAGCAAGAGGTTCTAATCTACTTGGTACAATTTATCTATTCAGAAGTAAGACTCTACACTACAGTACTTCAGTGTGAACAGAGACAGGTCATTCTGTTGATTTGTTATTCTGATGGAGAAGAAATAACTGTAGGTCAATATACTTCAGCAACGGATGAGCTGACTTCTCACTGAAAGAAACTACTTGGAAATGAGAACCTGAGGCTTGTTGAATGGATGAGTCTGAAACCTCTTTATTATTTCTGCAGGAAAATACAGGCCTCTAGCAATTGTATTTGATGTTCTGCTGTGTGATGCCATGACAATTGCTTAACACTTTTCATATCATCAGATGTAATGTATGTATTTCATCATTGCCCACAATCTGCATTTAAGAAGAAATAGTGATATTACAATCAATTGAGCATGTCCAATTTCTGGCAAGACAAATTACTCTAAACATGCTTACATCCCCTTGTAGTCTAATTTTATAGCTACCTCTGGGTATGTACTGAAAAGTATCATTAAAAGAAAAGAGAAACAAGTGTTCAGTTCTCACTAAGTTCTCACATTTCAAACAGTCTTTTGCAGGGACAAAACGAGGGTGTTTGCTGTGTTGCTGAACTTAAAAAAATACTAATCTTTCCAAGATTGCTTAAATAAATAATAAACTGCAGATCTATTTAAACATTATACTGCTTGGCATAAAAGCATAGAAATCTGCAGCATGAAACAGATATAAACCAAACCTATGAACAAAGGCAAAATATAGCAGAAACAATAAATTATACCTAAAATGCAGATTGACAGAGATAATGGATATATTAGAGCTTCTTTTCCAGGTCCTGGGGCACTTGGAATTAAGAGTATCCCTTGCTGGTCTCTGAGAATCTGAAATATTAATGAAATGTGTGCTATATGTCATGTGGCAATTGTGTAAATTATGCAAATCTCATGATATATTGACTGGAAGATGTAACCTGAAGTAATTATTATGACTGTCAAAATGTCACAAAGGAGCTTAAAATTTATCTATAAGTGCAAGTTTATCTGACCTTGAAGTATGACTGGACTGAAAACTTAACAGATCAGTTAACTAAAATTTTCAACATTAAAATGTTGTTGCAGTCTTTTCCAAGCGTATTCACGTGGCATGTCGTGGCAAGCAAGGGAAAAAGCCTCACCCCAAAAGTCTATTCATCAAGTATCTCAAATGTACTGACAGGGTATTTTAATTTTTGTTTCTAATTTCCTGTCTGAACTCTTGATGTATGTGTCACTCTCTTAAAAGAGTAACCAAATGCTGCAGTTTGGTTCATGTTGTCACCATAACATCCAAAAGCACTAGGCATTTCTAGAGTTTCATGGAAAAGAGAAAAATCCTATGTTGATGTCTCCTTACAAAGCACCTTAGATCTAGATATTCTTTTGCCTGAGCTGAAGCTCCCTGCCAAGGCTGGAGAAGAAGAGCATGACTGACAATTGACCCTACATTAGTTAAACATGGAAAGTTCCATCATCCTGCCTTTTGTTTTCTCAGGCTTCTGAGCAGAGGTGGTAGAAAAAAAGCCATACCAATGGCTTCAAAATGAAGTCCTTAAGAACCATATTGACATTTTAGAATTGAATTTTACTGTTACTGTCTTTGGTAAGGAGTTCTTCTCTTAAATTCTAGTTGTCTGTACCATACTTCTGAAGGTTCAGTCAAAACCTGATTGCAATGGGGCTTTGAAGTCAGGAAGGAGGTTTTATAACTGCATCAGAAGAACTAACCTTTGAAGAGATGAAAGCAGAATGTAGTTGCTTCTCATATACCCTGACAACCCTTCACAAGTGGTATCGAGTCCATTTTTGTGAGGGCTGTGAAAGAAGGACACCTACCTCCCACCACTAGAAGAGAGCAGTGCTGTGTTCATAGTTATGCATTTTTAAAAGTCTGGGATTTTTCCCAGCAGCAACTTCTGATAAATCAAGGCTAAATTGAGGTATAAGAGCCTAGTGACTAGACTTTTGCCAAACTGACATTTGAAGAAAAGCACATGATATGATTAAACTATCTGAGGCATGAATGGCTGTAAAAGGCAACCTTTGGCAAGTCATCAAAACTGGTCCTCTGTTTTCTATGCATTTCTGAGGGTGTAGCTGTAATGATGAGGAATCAAGATTCTAAAGGCCCAATTTCCTTCTGCATATTCCTCTTGGAGCTCTGAAAACTGGCAGTAAAGTGCTCTCTGTTAGCACCTCTCTCAGTTCCACTAATGAACAGACTCCCTACTTCCCAATAATGGTTGCTTAAGAATCAATTGATTGGGCTTCACAGTGATGCATTGTGCTACTGCAAATTCTACCAGCCAAGAGGCTTTTGGCAGCTCTAGTCTGAAAATCTAGATATCTTTGTAGGACTTTCTTGACAGTTCAGAGTGCCTCAGTGAAATGTATCAAGCTCTTAAGAATTGTTTAAATGTCACACCCCTGTACAGTAAGTTAGAAGTCCAGTGGAGCTGGATGTAGAGCTGTCAGTTTACCACAAGAAATAACATCTGTTAAAATTTGTCTTTACTGTTAAGTCCCAGATCAACTATAAAAATATAAAGTACAATACTTCTTAACCACAAATTAACACAATGGCTTCAAATTCAGCTAAACCTCTGTGCTCATACATTTGAATACACTTCCTGTACAGCTGTAATAATCTGTTTTCTTGGTTTTAGTAGCATTGAAGTCAGGTTGTCACGTTTAACTTTTCTGTACAGTGTTATCCTTATATGTGTGTGATAGGTAGATTTTAAAACCTCTACCAAAATTACTTTACTGTAATAAATTAATTCATAATGATCTAAAAAAATCAGTAAATGCTACACAATTAATGTCCTACAATTGTGGATTCTTATGTTTTCCATTCAAAAAGAGTTTGTTTTAATACATCAAAATAACTCCTACTGAGAAGACTATGTAAAACTGTTATATTAGTGACCTAGCAAACCTAATAACAGGTGTTAATTGTAGTGCAAACATAATTTTTAATGCTGAGAGATATGATAAAAAAGTGCCAAACCCTCTAGTTGAATACCAACTACTACTTTGGTTAAATGCTCGAGTGGGGGTAACAACACAGAAGACAAGACCTGGGAAAAGATTGTGAGCAATGGTGTATAGTGCAAACCAGATTCAATTTCTCCAGGATAAAAGCGCTCAGTCTCATGGTAACAGTGGAGCCAGTGACTTTCAGGACTCTGCTATAGGTTATGTTTGTGCCAACAGTGTTTTGGTTCAAACCCAACCAGCAACTTGGCACCATGCTGTTGCCTTCTCACTGTCCCACCAGTGGGATGGGGGAGAGAACCAGTGAGATAAGAGTGAGAAAACTTGTAGGTTGAGACAAAGACAGTTTAATGGACAAAGCAAAAGCCACATACATGAACAAAGCAAAACAAAGAGCTCATTCAACAGTTCCCTTGGACAGACAAGTGTTCAGCCATCTCCAGGAAAGCAGGGATTCCCCTCTGGTAGTAGTGACTTAGGAAGACAAACACCATAACTCCAAATATCCCCTCTTTTCTTTTCCTCTTCTTCCCCCAGCTTTATATTTTGAGCATGACGACATATGGTCTAGAATATCCCTTTGATCCTTAGGGTCAGCTGTCCCAGCTGTGTCCCCTTCCAACCCTTTTGCTCCCTCAGCCTCTTCACTGGAGGGATGGGGTGAAAAGTGGAAAAGGCCTTGGCTCTGCGTAAGCCCTGATCAGCAAGAGCAAAAACACATCTAGATTAGATTAGTAACTCTGTTTTTAGCACAAATCCAAAACACAGCTTCATACCACCTACTGTGGGGAAAATGAACTCTATCCCAGCTAAACCCAGCTTAAACACACACACTGTGTAAATGCTTACTCTGAGTTATTGCATTGGATGCACATCTCTCAGATTCATCCAGGCAACCTGTATTATAAACACACAGATATTAATGAACCAGAAAACTGTGGTGTTCTTTGTCATTATTAGCTTCTGTCTGCTCAGCTTCCAAAGGCACAGACACGTGGATCACAAAAATACACTGTAGCAAAGCTACAGCTTGATAGCTGAAAATCACTTGAGATAAAACAACTTGAAGTCTTCAAATCATAGTCCTTTGAGCCTCTGAATCACATAGTCATAGTCAACAAGTAACATTTCAGCTGCTGTATAACTTCAGAAAGATGTGAATTTACTCTGGCTAACCTGTAGATCACTGCTCCTGGCCACTGTTGCTTTGTTGATCTAAAACTTCTATATATGTAAGTAAATGAACCTTATATCTGTCTGACACAGCTAGAAACAACAGGCAGGTTTTTTTGTCATTTGTGGTTATTTTGTTTTTTTAAATTTTATCTTCATTTCAAAGCACCTTATATTGTTCAAGAAAAGCTTTGTATCAAACCTTCAGGAAATTGAATTTTCATTATTATTCTTCCCCGTCTGTTGTTACTTGTAGAGCTTGATGAAAAGAGACACGGGTGAGGAAAACACTGTATACTCAAATTTCAAACACCACTCTGAATTCAAAACTATGAGAATTTTCTTCAAACATCTACAGAATTTGGGCTAGCCATTTATCTAATAGATTCAAAATAATTGCCTAGCTAGGGCTTAAACATGCTCAGCTAAGATACCAAGTAAACCATTACTCTCAGAATAGATAAGGAGTACTTGGTAATTCTTCAAGCCTGTGAAGAAGATTTTGACATATCAGGCAAGCACAAAGCTTCTCTCACAAGGAACAAAAATGAAAATCAATTGTCACAGAGCAGTTATGGAAGTGCAGCTGTGTCTGGGAAAGTATGAAACCATAAGGCTGCATCGCAGGGGAAAGAAATTATATGCAAGTAAGATGAACTTCACTTTAAAGTCTGTTAAGTTCAAACGTAAAAAATGGGCTTGGTTCTCCAAGCTAGTTCTACATATTTAGCTTGAATAGATGTTCTAAGTGAACATTATAAATTCACATTATAGATTAAACAGAGAAATGGAGACCCCACCAATAGCTCACTTTTCAGTCTCTGCAAAATGAGTTGTTTCTTGCGTACGAGCTTTCTTGGTAAAGAGCTTTCAGTAAACATGAAGATCTAGGAACAAAAGCTGCCTTTGTTACAAAAGCTTTGTTACTGAGCATCTTCACTGCACTGCAGCATAGGTGATTCCAACTACTTCTTTTATTTCTGGCAAAGTTTTTCTGGTTGATATTGACAAACTGGTGATGGTGGTGAACTCTCATTTAGGCCAACATTTGCTGGAGTTTAGTTCTACAAGCTAAATTCTCTTGCCTGCATTGTACTTAGAATCTGTATACCTGTTCACATGGCAACATAGGTCAGCTCACAAAAGCTAATTATCTCAGGTTCAATGAGATGTCAATAGTCATGCAGTGCTATGGGTGATTTACTCCTTATCACATAGGCTGAAAAGCAAGAGGAGAGATTAAAATGAATACATCAGCTACTGAATTGATGAGTTCTTCGGAAGCGTCACCCAGAAGCTGCAACTAAATATATGAAATATTAATCTTGTTGTGAGACTTTGCATGTTCTTCCTACCCCAAAGGTGCCACTGGAGTTTTGACATCCTTCACTCAAGTCCCTTGCTGAGTGATTGCTGAGACTTAGTGCAGACTACACAAATCTCCAGTGGATTTTGTGGCACCAAGCTGGTAAACAAGGTTAGAAGCTCAAGTGCACACATTCCCTAAACTGTCTACCTTAAAATTATCAGTTATCTAAGCAAACAGAAAGATCTAGAGATCATGCAGGGTAGGGAAGGTGTATTTTATATGGAGATTTTTGTGGCATTGTTTTTGTGGGCTTTATTGTTTGGTTGGTTTTTTGTTTTAGTGTGAGGACTCTGTTGTCTTTTTTTGGGGGGGGGGGTAGTTTTTGTTGATTTTGTTTTGGTTTCTTGTTATGTTTTTTGGGGTGTTTGTGCCTTTTTGTTGTGGCAACTAAAATCAACAAGCCTTGTTTTGAAAAGGGTACAAGGTCTGTGTTTTGTGTTGAGATGCACTGCCGGCCACAGCCCTACCTGTGAATTGTGAGTTCACAGCTGAGGCACCCTGGTATTTCCAGCTGGTGCTTCTCCCCACTGCTGCAGCATATCCCAGGAGATGGCAAGACATCCACAGCAGGAGAGGACCCATGTGCTTCCATCTGGCATCATTCTGGGTGTGCACCCTTGCCTTATGCCTGTTAAAAGGTGGTGAGCACTGGTCTGGCTGACACACTGCACACAGCTTTTTCAAATCTGCTTTCTTTAGGTTCTTAGTAAAGTAGAAAACTGTCCTTCCTTTATCTCAGTCCCTTGGAACAGCTGTTTAATGCTCTAGCTCAACACAAGGCGTGGCTTTACGAAGTACACAGTACAATCAAATTTCTTATCCCTCACTGAGCTGCACACTGGAAACTCCTGCAGGCACTCATCCTGTAGGGACCAGCAGCAAGACAGAGGTGACTGCACCATTGGCTGGACTTCCCGAGGCAGGGAAGGCACTTCATGCTTGGGAGCTGCCTCGGAGCCCCAGGCACTGCTCCTGTCCAAGCCACTGGCCTCCCTGACTGCCAAGCCTGGCCTGGCACCCCCCACACCATCATCTCACCAGGACATTGGGAGCCTGAATAAAGGAAAGGCCAATGTGATAACTGTAGGGGAAAGGTGCTGAACTGCATCCCGCTAGAAAAGGATTTTCAGGAGAAAGAACACATCTTTTTTTTCTGACACCTTCCATTCTCAGCAGATAGGAGTCATGTTAAATCTTCCTAAGTCAGCTGTCCTAGCTCACCACCCTTTCTTGCCTCCTGCCTGGACAATACTCACATGGACCATAATATGCAACTCATCATTCCATTGGAAAACACATGCAGCTGGCTGCTTTGTTTCCTGTTGTCATCTTA
Source organism: Fringilla coelebs (assembly GCF_963513975.1). NCBI lineage: Eukaryota > Metazoa > Chordata > Aves > Passeriformes > Fringillidae > Fringilla > Fringilla coelebs. The sequence goes on from NC_140028.1 coordinate 82,325,887, forward strand.
TTACAGGGGATCCATACTGGTGTCTCCTACTGCAAAAGTTTCATACCTGCTTGGTGTTTTCTCTTGGACTGCCCCTCCAAGCACTGACTCTTTTATAGCACTCTTCTTCTCATTGGTTACAGCTGTGGCTTGTTAAAGTCAGGCCTGTTCCTAATCTTTGATAATTGGCCCAGCTGCAGCTCCTTAGGGGTAAGATTACTTTCTATACTACCTTTATTTTTCTTATATGCTATCCCCCTACAGTTTCTCTGCTTTCTCAGAGTGGGAATGACTGTGCTTTCTCCTTATATTTCAGAGGGAAAACTGCCAGAATCAGGGGGAAAATGCCATTCTAACATCTTTCCATGCCAGCTTGGGGAGTGGGAGGATCTTGGCTTCAGCACATCTGGGCTGCTGTTCTAAATCCCCATGTGGGAAACTCATGAGTTGATTGATCCACAAGAGAAATCTGATACACAAATTTATGGCTCTGATTTTAAAATCAGGATGAGGGAACTGGTTGCTGTTGTATTTCCTTACCAATACTTTCAATGACTGTTTGTTGCCTCTCCACGTGGGTTGCCTTTTCAAATGAATTTTAGTCACTGAAAACACACACATACACAAGTATGCAACTAAAAAAAAAATAACTACTGCCAAAGGGTTTTCTTATTAGATAATAATTGTTGATTATCTCAAGATTAAATACTATGCTTGGTGCATGCTGATGCAAGCTGAACAAAACAGACTATCTTATTGCAGTAGAAGAAAAAGGCAAGTAATTACACTTCCTAAATGTAGTGCTATCAGCCCAAGTTACAGCTTTGCAGCTCTTCCAAAATCCTCAGACTCAAATTTCCAGATACTATTGACTCTTTGATATTCTGAGCCTGCATTCCAGAGTGCCCAAATTGCTGAAAAGCAATTGCTCTGCTTTTGAACTGTCTCAAAACCGCTCTACTAAAGCCTCTGTTTACTTCTAGTATTTAGAATCATCAGGTAGCTCAACTAAGAAAACAGAGGATGGATGTTAAACAGGCACTATTTTGCAGAAAGATATTGAGAAATATTCTGAGATGAGATTCTATCAGTTTTATGTTCCACTATGAGAAAAAATATGTATGATTTACCATCTTCCTTGTTGTGTTCCTCCAAAAGGTTTTAGGCTCTCTTAATAGAACTAAATTTTCAAGCTTAGTGATCAGAAAGTCAAGCATCACTTGTCATAGCAAAAAAAGTAGAAAACTGATGGATTGCCATCTCTCATTTTCCAGTAAGTATCCTCCCAGTGAGTAAACTTTATGGACTTTTCCCCAGTTTTCCTGATTTTTTTTTTTTTTTTGGTAAAAGATCCACTTGGAGATATCTGTTGGAGCTGTTCCTTAAAGGAGTATTGCATATTAAAAGTTGACTTTATAAATAGCATTAATGTATGCTTGTAATGGCTCAGTCTGGTTGAACAAAATGAACTATTGCAACATGATTACAAGTGTTCACAAAAGGGGGTTTTTTTTGTTATTTATGGATTCAAAGGACAATTTTGTTGATATATTCCTTTTGCTTTTAAAACTTTGAACATGATTGGGCATGGATCATTGTAATACCACAATGATATTGTCTATGAGATAATTATAGAAAATGCAACTCCCATTGCTGATAAGCCTCCAAGCTTCTTCAGTGACACCTTGCTGGGTTAAATTGCATGTTTCTTTTCTTATTTAATCCATTTTGATGTATTACATCAAATAGTTCAGGAAACTACAATGTCCGCTCTGAAATGTATTTTTTAGCTCTGTGCTAGAGCAACGGTCAAAAAGGAGGAAAGAAGGAAGCAGAAGGGGAGAAATTAAATGTATTATATGTATGCAAAATATATTTTTGTCCCTACTGAAATTCATAATGACTTCACAAGGATAATTTTACTTTCATTTATTATGCAATTTTATATAGTTGACAAAGATTTACCAACAGTAAATGGATATATCCCTTTTTATCATAAGCATACAATTTTATCTGACAAATAAATGGAAGGACAGGGACAAGAATTAATCAAAGCTGTAAAAATGAAACGGGCATGTGTGTAATGCATATTTGTTCATTTTTAGACAGTTATTATTTGATATGGTTATTATAATTCTACATTGTACTGGGTAATTCAGTTTCTTCTACCAAAGATCATGAAAATCCCCTAATAGTATCATGTATCAAGAGGCAAAAAAATTTATTTTCTGCTCAGCCATTACATATGTTTGAAATTAGTTGCCTGTAATTGTGAAGCTTGGTACCAGTCTATCAAGAAGGCAATATACAATGAATTGAAGGAATATATGGTGAGGACATTGATTCTTTGAATAACTGGACTTAGGTCTTTAAAGTAGTTTGTAAGGCTACATGTAGAAAATCCACTGACTGTGTAGCCTCAGTTAAGAGGATATAGTTGCTACTGTTCAGAGAAAGTTACTATTGTGTGTACAGCTAATGCATAGTTATTCTACAGCCTTTTTCATTGTTGCTAAAACATGAAAATCAAGAGAAAGATCACTTGCTGATAAAAATATAGGACCCATTTACGGAAACTTTGGGAGAGCAATGTCCCATATCCTTTATTACCATCATTTGATCTGTACTGCATTGGATATAAGAGATTTTTAAAAAATGCAGTTGCTTCTGTCAGCCATCCTGAAGTCTTTCATAATCTTCTTCCCTACCTTCTGTCCTTCTTCAGTTGCATTTTAAAAAGAAAGGAATAAGGTACCATATTGATTTTAAAGGATTGCATATATCCATTTGTAACAGTTTTAAACTGAAGTTAGCTCAGTAAAAACCCTCGTTTGTTCCTATATGCTAGGTCAGGAATATTATTTTATTTTTTATGCCATTCTTTTACTACCTACAACTAAACTGACCCTACTAGTTACTATGTCTTAGTCCTCATTATGACTCCTTCCATTGTTTTCACCCAATAAAATATATTTTTAATACATTTCTGTATAATACAGGAGTCTGTCACACCAGATGAAACTGTTTACAAAGCATCTTAGTAGCAAACATAATGGTGAAGAATGACTTTAGGCTGAATATGTCAGTGTTTTACTACAAGCAAAACTCTCAAAGGGCTCCAAAATTCCACTTTCCTAACCACAGAAGCAGAGAGTCTGACTCACCTAAGGTGTTGGCGGAGAACAAAGCCCATGAGCAGCGGTATGAATGGCAATAACCATTCCCAGCTGATTCCATTCACTGCCAATGGAAAGATGGACATGATAAAGCATTAGCAATTTTCATCTGTTAGTATATCTAGTGCTTCATTCAGAATTTCTCTCTGGGGAGGGAAAATGTGCTGAAAACTTTCTGTCATTTGCTCACTTGCCTTTCTACACATGCAACTGCCTAATTGGCATTCAGCTTGGCTGCAAGCAGAAATGGCCATTTATGTGTCTGTCTCATCTGTTTGCAGATGTGACCCTTAGCTATGACTTTATGTGCAGGTTAATGTCATGCTGATGTAATGGAAAATGTTCATGCAGCCCAAAGCTCAGCTTTTCAGGCCAGGACAAAATAGCAGCTGTTCGTGTTTGGAAAGGTAGTCTTTGCAACCGAAACAGACGAGCAGTTTTCTCTCTCATACTTGCATATTAGGAAGGGACAAGATTTATATAACATTTAGCAATTTTAAATTTAGAGAAACAAAAATCAGATTGCTCATGCAATTCCAATTAATCTTTATTTATAGTTCCTACACCAGCTAATCATACCCTACCTTCAGCAGGACCACTGGCTTGTTGTGGCTCTTGTTTAGAATGTTAAAAAAGGAGGTACAGTGAAAAAATCTCTTGGACACAGTTCCTATTTGATGATTGTTTTGGAATCCATCTACAGTAACACAATAAGGAAAAAGTTTTTTGTTAAAGAGGGTACTAAATTCCCCTCTGAAGATCCTTATTTTGCATCAGAGTTCCTATAAGGTGTTTCGAAATTTCTTCAAGTATAAGTATTTTTGTGACTATTCACTAACAGCATGTTCCCTATGTTCTATATGACTAAACTGATCCAGCTACATTAATGCTAACCTGAGATTCTCTAGAATTAAGAAGATTTTGAGCAAACCCAAAACATATTTTGCATAATACAAGTGTTCATAACAGTACCAGAAGTATAGTTCCTTAGTTGGAAGACAGTTGCAATTGTTCATAAATTTCACCTTCAAATCCTGTTAAGTAAATAAAATGTGTAAATAGTGTAACAAATTAAATTTTGCACTGACAGGGATAAAAAATGTACAATACTTTCAATACTTATTATTCTAGCCAGTTCTTTCTGGATGTTCTGCATCAGTACTGATGGGTGTTTGAGGACATATCACACAGATAATTCTATTCTCAATAGCAAAATCATATAGCTCACTTATTATCAAATCTATTCAATAAAGAGCTTGTGGCTGTCCTCCCAGTAAAAAGGAACAACCCTGATATGAACAACATATGTTGGCTGACATTTTCCACAAGTGTTATCAGAAGGTGCTTTAGAATTTGATTGTGCCCAGCACCCAGGATACCAAGAGCTTCTCTATCAATATATTATCCACCTACTCAACTGCCACCCCTCTCCTGGAATACTTATTACATTTCTATGGTGCATCAGCTGTAAAGCATGACTTATCTTAATTTCCCTTAGAGTATTTCCCTTTAAGTTCATATTAATTGTATAATTAATTTTTTAAAATACTACTCTCTTTTGTACAGCAGTCCTTTTTAAAATACTACCTGAAAAAGAAGATAATTGAAAGTAGATCAGGAAGCAAAAGTAACATGAAGATTGCCAAATATTATTTTTTTTCTATGTGCTACTAGGATTTCAAGTAAGATTTGGTTCAGAATATTAGCAACTGTGAAAGCCAAACTTCTGAGATTAACTTCACCATTGCAGCAGCTCTGTGTATGTTACCATGGAAGCATATTTGGGAGGGAAAAGGCAGCTGGGGACAGGGAACTAACTCTCTCAATATAGTGGAAAATAACTGTTACAATGCTGATCTCCTTCCTCTATAAATGTCTTTGCAAGACACTAAATCCCGACCAATAACCGCTCCATGATTGGCCCCGCTCATGAGGGCAATAATCAACCAGCTGTCTATAGAATTGAGCTCATTCTATAAAATGGATCTCGGACAAAAGGCTCACATTTGGGCCAAATAGGAAAAACCACTCTAGCAGAAAAGTGCAATGCCAAATCACAGCGAGAAAACAACACGAAATGACAATTTAATTGGTGAGGCACTCTGGACAGGGGTGGGTGGACAACATCTGTACAAGACAGGAGCAAAAGGTGCTTTTGTCATTTGATTCTGTCTCCTCATGCTTTCAGTCAGCTTTGATCCTGGAAAATTTCATATATATAAAATTATGTAGACATTAAATTTATATATATATATATATACACACATACATATATATTTATATATTTCAGTAGTGTCTTAATGTTCTGGGGACCTCATACTTGAGATAAATTAAATTTAACCTGACAGTTAAGTGGGTATTATATAGCTAAAGGTGCAGAAGTACACTTTGCATATTTTTTTCAAAAATGCAGTAACACTTAGGCTTTTATGTGCTTTGAGATGACTCCCCTCCCAGTCCAATGGAACTTTGAGAAAAGTTAAAAAGCATTTGAATTACTGCTCCATAAAAATGTTGCTGAAAAATTCGGTTTTGATTTGTGCTGGTCTATCACATTTCTCATGTGTCATTTACAATATTTACTAAATACTCACTTATCCTTGGGAGGTGCTGAGTATATTTTCTTTAGCATGGCTATCTGAGCTTAGTGGTAAACCTTACCACTGCTAATCTCTCATTTTATAATCCATTATCTGAGCATTTAGTCAAGGGGTTTGAAAATGAGCCTTACTTATTGGAAACTATTTACTTTAAAAAGCCTTTTCCAATGCAGTCCTGCTGTTTGGAAGTTGCAAAGCAAGTCCATTTTTGATTCACTGTGTATGTTATCAGTGAGATGAAAGTGACAATGGTATGTCAGGGCTGAAATCTAACCAAAAGCTGAAGAATTTATGGGAAAGGATAGAAGTCTAATGCTTAATTTCCATCAATTAGTCCAGAGTGTGTGTAGTATCAGCCTGTGACAGCAGAGACTGATGTATGTTCCCCAGTAAATCTAATCATCCATCCTAATTAAAAAAAAAAATCTCCTGTCTATATCTTTTATTCAAAAGAATAAAATGTTTGCTTGTCTGGTCTGAAAACAAGACAGAACTTAAATAACTATGAAGAATTACTTAACCACCTTTATAGCTTCATCAAAAGGAACCAACCTGGGCAGCCCATTAGCAAAGACAAACGAATAACAAGCCAAAACTTAAAAGAACTGAAGTAGAAAATAATGAAAAGAAAATGACACATTTCTCTCCCTACCATAATATACATAAGAGTGAATAGCAGATGAAGTTTTGAGATGTTTGATAACTCAGAATATCTTTCTACCTTAATTAGTGTCTCTGTTCTGAGGTTTCATTCCACTAATTCTGAATCTATCATTGAAAGTGAGTTAGGGGTCCTTGTGGCTCACAGCATTACCTGTGAATTGAAAATGAACTTTCTAGCTGGTGGTGATGCTGGCATAGCTTAATCAAACCTCAGGTCACAAACTCAGTGCTGGGGGTCACCTAGATCAACCTCCTGCCCAAAGCCAGGACTGCTGCTGAGTCTGGACCAGCTGGGCTATGTCTAACCAGGTGTTCCAAAGCTTGGACACAGGAGAAGCCACAGTCTCTGAAAAACCTCTTTTTGTGCTGCACTACTCTGTCACTGAAAAGGTTTTTCAAATCCGAGCCTGGGAAGTAACAGTTTGTGACTGCTGCTTCCTGGTGCACTATTTGATGCTCCCAGGAGACATTTGGCCCCATAATCCTGGTTTAGCTCTACAAATAGAACAGCATATCCCTTAGCTCCCTCTCAACAAGTTTAACCAATTCAGCTCTCTCCACCTGTCCCTACAGGACACTTGCCCACTGCCTGTGTCCATCATTCTTGTTCCCTGCAGGACCTTTTCCTATTTCTCCATATTTTGAGGAGAGGGCACATGACTGGTTTGCAGTCTGCCAGGGCAGTCTCACCAGTGCTGAGCAGAGTGGGGATAAAAGCTTTCCTAAACCTGCTGGTCATCTTTCTCCTAATAGAGCCTGGTGTTCGGCTTACATAATTTGCACTGAGCTTAATGTAATACATAATAAACTGAATAGATTCAGAAGAAATTCAGTAGGGATAACAAGAAACTGTAAGCAGCTGTGTGAAAAATAACTGGGATAGCAGATCAAGGACTAAAGGGTTTGGCTGGAGTTTCAGCTAGATGGAGTAACAGTGGCATCCGTGCTCAGAAAGTGACAGGGGAGGTATGAAACAGAAGTGAGGAGACTGAGGAATACACTGAGATATGTTATTAGAGCTCTTTTGATAAAAATTTGCAAGAAGCAGCTGTTTAATGACTGTTTGAGTGACTCCTGTTCAAATAATGAAAATGTAAACAAAACAAACTAGATTAGTCAAAACATTCTCAGTACAGGAGGTTCAGCTTTTTTTAATCTGGAGACAGACCACTGAAATAAATGACTTTAATACTTTGCCCTTCTGTAAGGTCACTAACTACATGATTATGTCGATTTTAGGTTGGGGTCCATTTTTATGCCTTCTATTCCTGCATTCTCCAGTGAAGTTTTCGTAAAAAGAACAGAGAGAGAAAATTCACCAATTACCATCAGTAGCAAAGCAGAATCAACTTCAGGGAAATTAATTTAATTTATTACCAAACAATTCAGTGCTGGATAGTGAGAAATTAAATATTAAAACACCTTCTCTCCCAACTTTCCCTTTCTTCCTGAACTCAACTGCATTCAGAATTTTCTGTCTCATCCTCCTCAGTGTACAGGGAATGGGGGCTCTGATTAGTTCATCACATGTTCTCTCTGCTGCTCTTTCCTCCTCAGGGGAGGTTTTCTCACAGTATTTCCCTGCTCCAAGGTGGGGTCCTCACAGGTATTGGTGAGATTCATGTTTTCTGTTTAACTACACTGAAGGGTTAAGGGTTCTTCTACCAGAAAAGTGTAGAAGGCGTTTTCTGGGTCATAGTTCACCATGCAGCTCTACTCTCTTAACAGAGCCATATTTACATAACTAGTTACCCCACAGGAGAAAAATATTCAAATAAGCAGTCATTGACACCATGAGTAGCCTGATCCCACTGAATGCTGGAACCAGAGAGGGAGCTGCTAACATAAAATGTTTATATTTTTGCTTTGTTGTTGTTGTTCTACTAGTTTTTTTCACCCACCTGAAGCCTCTTGAATATTAATCAAGTGCTTTTGCTCGACAAATTCAGCGTTGAGTTATTTGAGCTGGGTATACAGAGCATGATTAATCTTCATTCACATTTAGTCAAGAGTTGCAGCTAGTGGTAACTGTGGCATGGAGACTATTAATTCATGTTTACAAAATATGAATCAAACAGCTTGATTTTTTGACCAAATCTCATACTTTGGATCTAAGAGTTGTTTGATACTGACAACAGCTGAAGCAAGTCAGGTAGAGATGCTATTATTTTGCTTCTTTCTATCAAGACTTTTTTCTTTTGCTACTAATTCTTCTTGCCTCTTGATGCAAAATACCATCTGAATAAAGAAAAGGTAGTTGAAAGTTCATGTATCGAGACTAAGACAAGACAGCAAATAAACACTTTGAAAGAGATTACTCAGGAGAAGTGAGACAACAGCTCCATTTCCACTTGTGTATGGGAGGGCCATTGATTCCATGGAGAACTGTGAGGCAGGATTTGAGTGAGGCCAGTGAAATGGAACTAGATCTTTAGAGGGCTCCTTCCACTCCATGGTGCCAGTGCAGAGACAGAAGACTGAAAATGAAGAAAATTTGGTGATAATAACCTTCCTGGTAGTACAGAAGACTGGGTGATTTTCAATATTTCTCTGTATAACATCATATCCACTTAAGTTAGCCTGTGTCTCTGCACTGTTATATGAAGTATAACAGTGTTTATCTGAATCAGGTCATATAAAGTTCAACAGTTTCTTTCAATAGAAGAAAATCACAAGTTGGTAGAAATGTATCATAACAGCAAATGAAGCAAGAGCAAGACTAACAATGAATACCTAAACCAGGAGCAGGATGTGGGTTTCACATAAGTGGCGCAGTCTGAGAGCATGTTGTAATGAGTTGTAGTTCAGCAGAAGCATTCTGCAAGTGAAGCAGCACAGTCCTTTGCAGTCCCATATTATCTTCTTTTCCAGTTGCTTATATGGATGGCAGTGTACCAGGGCAGAAGCTCCTCTGTACTTTCAGAAATATTACATTCTGCATGCAGAGTCATGGAAGTACTTGTCTGAGCACTGCTGACAAACCACACACCATATCTAATACTGCGAATGTTGTAAAGAGTCCAAATTGATTTGGTACTTCCAGATTTCAGGAGACTGTGCTAGCTGAATTAATTTGAAAGGGAAACCTTTTTACCTTGATACAGCTTGCTGAAGAGGCACTGGGGATGAGACTTGGGCAAAGAAGCAAAGCCTATTAAAAATCATTAAAATGAACAGACTTGATGAGGAACACATTGCTTCTATGAGCTGATGAGAATTCACCGCGTGAGAAGAAATCTGATAATGCAGAAGATAATGTGTTCTTAAATGGGAGATCAGGAGTCTGCCTAGTGGAACAGGTGATCAACAAAATTTGGCTATTAATCTTTGAAACTCTTCTCACTTTGAGAACAGTTTTCTGTATGTGAAAATGCTTCTCTGCATGGCCCGTCAAGGTGGAAGTTAAACCCTTTGCTCCACTCTATGATAGGGAGCACTGCAAGTTTCTGTCCTGGTTTCAACTGGGATAGAGCTAATTTTCCTCTTAGCAGCTGGTACAGTGTTGGGCCTAGGCTGACAGTGGAGTTGATAATGCACTGATGCTTTGGCTGTTGCTCAGTAGAGCTTACCCTAAGTCAGGGATTTTCAGTTTCCCATGATCTGCCAGAGAGGAGCTGCACAAGAAGCTAGGAGGGAGCATGGCCAGGAGCCCAGCTGACCCCAGCTGACCCCAGCTGGCCAAAGGGATATTCCATACCAGAGAATGCCATGCATAGTGTATAAACTGGGAGAGTTATCCAGGTAGGGGTCTGATTGATGCTCAGGGGCAGGCTGGGTATCGCTCAGCAGGTGGCAAACAATTGTGTGGTGCATCACTTGTTTTTCTTGAGCTTTATTTCTCTCTCCTTGTCATTAAAAATATTAGTATCATCTGTAACAGTAGTAATCGTAGTACTTTATTTTAAATCATTCTTATCTTAACACAGAAAATTTTCCCTTTTCTTTCCCATTCTACTCCCCACCATGAGTGTGGTGGGGGGTGTTTGAGTGGTGAGAGGCTGTGGTGCTTGCTGCTGACAGGAGTTAAACCACAACAGTTTCTCACCTTGCTTCTTGAAAGTGCAATCAGGGAGAAAATTTACAGGGAAGGAGCACAGTTGGGTAAATCAAATCCATTCTGTATTGGATCCTACTGCACAGCAGGCTCCTTTTGCCTTCTGCTTATTTATCACACTGCTCTAACAAGAAGAAGATGTGTCTCCCTCAGGCTGTATATGTTTGGCAAGGAAGGTCAGATTAGTTCAAGACCTGAGATTTGACCATAGACAGTTCTTGTTACTCTCTCTGCTGCCTGTCAGTCTCCCTTACCCACGCTTTCTTGCAGGAATGCCCGTGCCCTGCCTTTGCATTGCTGACCCCAGCTTTGTTTTTCCCTCTTTGTTTTCTCTCTTGAGAACTCATGCCTGCAGCTTAACCTGGCAATTGCTGGACTGCAACCAACCCTGGGCCCTGGCCGTGGTACCAGCCCTCCTTAACCTTGGTTTACTGGGGCATGGTGGGGCTGTGCCTCGTGAGAGAGGAAGGTATGGTCCTGCTGTTGTTGGCATCTGCTGTCACAGCTGACCTGTGCCCCATGGCTTGCACTCAACTCTGACACCCACCTGCTGGCAGAGATGTTTGTGTGAGCCTGTCTTAACCCACCTAAGCAAAAAACAGAGGAATTGTTTCAAATGGGAAGTCTCTGGTGGTTTAGTTCTTCCTGACGGTCTAGTTTAGGGGAACAGTGAGCTCATCCTACGGAGAGCAATGTTCCCTTGGATGAGGAAAGTAGGTGAGCAGCTGGTGGTACACTTGAGATGATGATGTCTTCACCCATCCATGCCAAGAAGATGTATCCATGCCCTTCTCCTTTCCTGGCAGAGGGTGGCTTCTCGACTGCTGCCTAACCCAGGGCACTCACAGCCGGCTAGGTGGGTGGGTGTGCTCCCCATGGACCAAAATCCCTGCAAGCATGTCCAGAGCTGCTCTACTGAGAGCCACTTGATGCTCTCGTATTTAGACCTGGTGATGCTCTCATAGTGTTCAGACCTAGAGCTAAAGGTCCCAGCACAGGTCCTGGGAGTTCCTCAGTGTCTCCTCTCAGGGTCCTTGTCTGGACATTATGTCTGAGATATCAACTCTTTACTATGTCTGAGATACCAACTAGAACACACAGCTCATGAAATGGAGCTGTGGCTTATTCATCTTCAAACCACAGGCACCATTTTAAGCATAGAACTAGAGCATTAGGTCATGAGGTGGAAACTTGCTTATATTCCAGTGAGATGTTTTTTATTCCTGGACCTCCAAAAAGCGGCGTACAAAGGGCATGCAGCTGTGTCACTTTCTATTAATTACCTTTCAGTATAAAAACAATGGTTTTTTTCCTTTTCTACCATCTTACTACACCAAATAAGATTTGTTCTGGCAAATCTGAAAGTAGGCTCTCTTTCCTGGTATTGTGAAAGAGTTTCAGAGCCTCTCAAACAGGAATGGGCAGAGTGCCTATTCTTGGTGATGCAAAAATGCTGAGAAGTGTGAGAATTTGGTCTCTACCCCCAGAGGAATTTGTGTGAAGTGAACTTCTGTACAAGCATCTTGAAGCAGAGTTTGTGATGTATCTACTGGTGTACAGCAAAAATAACTACTTTCATTTAAGCTTCTTATCACAATAGAGATGTAACAGTGCTCCAGTGTACATTCTGAAAGGAACATGCTGAGAAATTTTATTTTATTCAGGGGTGAGACCCATAAGCTAGTTTATTTTGAATATCTAATAAAAATCATCTTTTCCCACCTTATTCCATTTTAATATATTTCCAATCATTTTCACTGTTTCAAATTTTGGCACTGACTTTTTGGGCAAGTTTCATAATAAAACACAACTCACAATGAAATATTTCTCCAGATAAATAGGAATTGAAAACAAATCTTCTCTGTTGCACCAGTACTGCATCCTGTCATAGGCATAACTACTGTGTTTAGATGTTGTTCAGTCAGGTGAGAAGTCCAAAGGGAATATTGTCATTTCTATTAATGAGAATTTCCAACTGCGCAGAACTTGAGCAGTTTTTCAGGTGTCTCACCAGTAACTAAGGAACTGTCAGAGTAAAGCTACCTCAGTGAAGATAAAACATGACAAAGTTCTACTGAATCAAAGTCAGTCACGTTTCTGGAACCCTTTGTGCATACTTAGAAGTTTCCACATTATTAGCACCCACTGTCCTTCGTTCTTTGGCATACAATTTATGTATCTAAAGTACAAATGAATTATTTGTTGTCAATATTCATAATGCACAGTTTCCAGCTGTTTTGTACAAAAGAACACCTACAAACACATTAGCCTTCTTCAGCTTTTTTTAAAGTGACCTTAGCTCTTCAGGTAGCAAACAAGATTATTTTGTTTACACTCCAGTGGATGAGCTATTGCTGTGTGATAGCTGGCCAATGTACAGGGAATAAAAAAACTGATTTCCTTTCAGCTCATTGGTGTAAATGTTGCTCATTGCTCATTGCTATAGCAACAACCCGAAATTAAGAATTCATTAGTTCCTCCCACTGGCATCTCTTAAATTACTCAGTGTTTTGGAGAGGAAGGAAATGGATTTTATTGGTTTTGCTCAGCAGTAGGTTATTAGCCCCTTTGATATGATCCAACACAGGCTTGTGCATATTAGTGCTAGCAGACTTCAAACTAAGACACCTGAAAAGCAATCAAGAGCCCTGTGGTTGCTGGTCCAATGCCTAACCCCAGAGAAGTCCAAGGCTTGTTAAAGTCTGTATTTGGTAAATGCATGAATAGATGAAGATTTGCAGCCCTGAAGGAAATGATGTAGCTTTCCCATTGGCACTGCCCAGGATGATGGGGCAGCTCTGGGTCATAGAGTTATTTATACAACAGTATTGATGCAAATACACCTTTTCCCCTGGCCTAGCACATTTCCCCCTCTTGCTTATGAGGATGCCCCAGAAGCCTTTGTGATGAAATGCTCCGCTGTGCTGAGTTGACCACTCCTCTCTAGAGAGCTCATCTGCTTGGTTCACCAGGAAAATGAAATACTTGAGGTGGTTTAACTAGACTCCTCCAGAAAATTTTCTCAGTCTAGCATAGTCCCTTAGTGTGATATTTGGAGATCTCCATCAAAATGAGAAGCACTTGGAAAACATGAGCATCTGCTGATTAATCAATCATACATTTTTCCTCACTTCTTTTTAAAATGCTCGTAAGCAAGGTTGTAACAAGAAGGCACCTAGTCTAGAAAGGAAAAGAAAGGGGACAAGATTGTTAACCTGGAAAAAAATGACACTGCTATAGCTCAGAATTAATATTTAAAATCAGTACTTCTGATTGACTTGTGTCATATCTCTGCTCTTTGTTAGGAACACACATGTCAGGTTCTTGAACAAATCCTGACTTTGCAGGTGCCTTTGTTAGTTGAAGCTGTCCTCTTCCACTATCCAAAATTTCAAGGTGGAATCTAAATCAATAGAGTAATAGTTGGTCCAGAAATTTCCTGTCTTTCCATCCTCATTGAAGAAAAGATAATTTAGAACTCCAAGCCAGAGCTTCTTTAAAAGCACCTGAGGAATTGGATTAAATCCTAGACATCAGGTTTTTAAAGACATATATTCCAGTTCCAATTTAGAATAAAAGCACTGACTCCAAAAGCATGATTGTGGCAAGGAGAGCAGAAATCCTTGTTTGACTAATCCCTGGAGAGCAGGAAACTGCTGAGTACAAGACTGCTAAGCGTTGCAGAGTCTGCAGTTGATTTGCTAGGAGACTGTGACAGTAGGACTGAGATTTTCGGTTTCAAAGTATGAGGCTCTGTACTTCAGGGGACACCAGGGCCAGAATCTATTTCCTGTTAGTTGCCTAATTTTTAGATCAAATGAGCAGTGTGTTAGATCTGAGCTTTCTGTGGTTTCTCTTACATTCTTCTGCAGTAATAGCAGTTCTCACGCTGGATGAGAAATTGGTGCTTTACCCTGTGTCAGGGTTCTTCCACCAGCAGAGAGATAAGAAATATCAGCATGTTCAGTGATGCTGTGATAAAGGAAGAGATCAGAAAGTGCTTCATTAGCTGTACCTTTTTTTAGAGAATGGGAAAAATAAGTGTTTCATTTTAGCAGTTCAAATTCTCTAAAACTTACAATTCTGGGGAAAAACTGAACGAAGGCACCTCATTTTGAAGAGTTTATTGGAAGAGTATTCTTCACACCTACTCTGCAGTCCAGCCAGTAGGTTCCTACTGAATTCAGTTAAAAACCTCAGTCTCTAAATCCCTGAGTTACTTGATGCCTACACTCATCACCTGGTGCAAAGCATGTGGAAAGTCTTGCAGTATGAGCAGCAGGTCAAATGACTTTTAATGCATGATAAAATATCTCCAAATAAATCTATTAAACATATAAATGAAAACAAAACTGAAACAGATATTCAGGAAATAAGGGTTCTTTTCTATCCAGAGTGCTTTCCCTGACTTCCATGACATGAATACACTAGAATTATATTCTTTCTCACTTTCCATCAGATATATGTGGTAATAGATACTTTATCCTTTCACTGAAGCTCCAGTCAATGTTAGTTTAAAGCAAAAATAGAAGCATCTCCTTAGGATTAATGAGCAGTTTATGTATCAAGAAGGGTTTTGAACACAGTGGGGAAAAGGAGGCTTCCTGCTGTCCTCACCAGCCAACTCACCGTACTGAAAAGAGTTGTCTTGCTTGCTCAGTCTTTAATCCATGTTAGAAAAAGATCCGAAAATGAAGAGCTTTTCTTCTGGATTGATTGTCGTAAGGACATGTTAACTACTTTGTCTGATGTCCTTAACTCATGTTATCCACTTAGCATTTATTTAACTATCCTCTTCTTCACTGAAACACTGCCATTTCGTTCTGGATTCAAAAGAACTGCTATGAAGTTTTTGCTGAGGAGAAAAAAAAGCTGGACTTCAGTATTTTATTTCTTTCAGTAATTCTTTGTAATATAAATGCTACACACTTCCCTCTTAGCCTAGACAAGCACTTTTTGTAGAGAGGAGGGAGAAATCCTGTTTTTAATTTACAGCTTCCAAAGAGTGATTTATTAGATTATCACACAGGTTGAGATGCTCTATATATTGTCAGTGTGACTGTTTGTTGGATCTGCAGTAAGGTGGAAGGAAGAAACTTCATATATGGTTATACAGCCAGCAAGTAAGTACCATGCAGCTGACTGCTACTCTCCCCTGCTGTGGGATGGGTAGGAGAATCAGAAAAGTGAAAAATACATGGGTCAAGATGAGAGCAGTTTAAAAACTGAAATAAAGTAAAATATTTTTTGGAATTATTATTAATTACTACTAGTACTACTATTTAAAGGGAGATAAAGTATTAAAACCCAAGAAAAACAAGTGATGGTCCATACAATTGCTCACCACACACTGACTGATGGCCAACCTCCCCCATGCTGTGATCAGCCACTCCTGTACAACTCCTCCCTGTTTTAATATTGGGCATGACATTCTATGAGATGGAAAATCTCTGTGTTGTCCATCATTGTAAGCAAGATAATGAAACAAATCTACTGTTTGCATTTCAGCTGTGGTTTAGTGGTCACCCTGGTTACCAGTATGTGTCTATTCACGCAATGACCAAATTTGGAAATAACTACTGCACATGGTAGACTCTCAAAAAACAAACTTTTCCAAAGAATAAAGCAAATACTACAACCTTGGATGGCAAAAAAGGGCTCCAACTCATGTATATGGTCAAATGAAGGAAGTGAGAGAGAGGGTGAAGGAGAATGATGAAATATTAACATTTAATATTTATTTAATATTATATTTAATATTCTGAAATATCAAATCTTTCATATCATTTATTCAGAGAAACTGATGCGGAGGAAAAGGCATCAAATTTTACTCAGTATCTGAGCTTGAGAGATGAGTCTTTTGTTAAGAAATATATTCACTATTATGGAAAATAAAATGTTGGTGGAAAAAGAGGACTAAACAACTGAAGGGTGGCAAAAGACAGAATGCAATAAGTTGTAGATGAGATACTAGGCCTTTGAACTTTAGGTGAGTAATTGTGATCTGGGCTAGCTCTGTATTGATAAGAAGGTAATTACTCTTTGACACATCTGAGTGGTCTGTGGGGATATGAATTCAAGGACTGTGGCAAAACCTAAGGAAAAACACTACATGCTACAAAACTACTAATGTAATCAATTTAAACAAAAGGCTGAGAATATCTATTAAAATGTGCAAAATTGATTTTATGGAGAGAAAATAGCAAATCTCGTGCATGCCCTAGTCCTGTCAGGAACCCAGGTGTTTCTCTCAGTGTCTGATATAATGAATTCTGTGTTCAAGACCAAGTGTTTTATTTTCTTCTGCTCCCACTTAATTCCTAACACAGACCTCTACCCAAAAGGTCTGGTTCAAAATCTCCAAAATGTAACAGGGAAGAAAAACAACTTCACAAACACCAATTTTGTTGGGTGTAGTCACTTTCCCAATTAGAACTGTCCATTTGACTCAGCACTTTTAACCACTGACTCACTAAAGATGAGCCATAGAAACCTCCCACTCCTAGGTTCCTTCCCCTTCACAGATTTTCTTCCTCCAGAGGCTTTTTGACCAGAATGATTAATAGTGTAGCATCTGGAGGGTTTTTATATGTTCTACGTCCTTTGCTTAAACAAAGCATGTGGAGAAGAGACAAACATGTCTCTTCTCCACCTACTCAGAGAGAATGACTGAGGAAGATCTGACAGCAAGATAAACTGCAGCTACAGAAGTCAATGAACTGTGAGATACTTGTCAGTATTTTACAATTGGTGATTTAGACCAGTCAATAAATATTGAATTATATTTTTAGGTCAAAATTAAATGGGGCTGGAGAAGGAAGGAAAATTATGGTTTTGATATTTGTTTCCTATTGTATGATTATACCTTTGCAACAATTGGAAAGAAATTTCCCCCAGAATTGTATTTCTTTATGATTTCTCAGCAATAACACTTGGAAATATTGTACAAAGGTATAAGAAGAATTATAGGGCTGGATGCATGGATGCATTCCTTGCTCTTGAGGTATGCTCTTCCTCTTTCTCGAAAAAAAGAAAATCGTAACTACTTGCCTAAAATGTGAATGAAAATTGCCATCCTGGTTTTGTAATGCAAGTTTGTATTGAAAGATAAAGAGATTTACTACACAAGGAAAACAAATTGAAGGTAAACCGACTGTGACAGTCTGCTCCCAGATTTGTGTCCTTTTCCCTGGTCTCTTGTGCTGGTTTTGACTGGGGAAGAGTTCATTTTGTTCGCAGTGTTGGTACAGAGCTGCAGTTTGGATCTGTACTGAACACAGTATCGATAACACAGGGATGGTTTTGTTACTGGTGGGCAGAGTTAAGGCCTTTTCTGCTCCTCACCCTGCTCCTACAGTGAGGAGACTGGGGGTGCACAAGTGTTTGAGAGGGGACCTGACTGGGACAGCTGACCACGGCTGATGAAAGGGATATTTCATTCCATATGGTGTCATGCTCAGCAGATAAAGATGGGGGAAGAAGGAGGAAGAGAGTTCTGAGGAGAAAGTTCTGAGCAATGGCATTTGTCTTCCCAAGTCACCATTACACATGATGGATCCCTGTTTTCTGGAGATAAACACCTGCTTGCCCATGGAGAACGATGAATTAATTCCTTTTTTTGTTTTGTGTTTACTTTTGCTTTCCCCATTAAACCACCTTAATCTCAACCCCTGAATTTTCTCACTTCTCCAATTTTGTCTCCCATCCACTGGTGGGGGAGTGAATGAGTGGCTGTGTGGTGCTTACCAGCTGGCTGGAGTTAAGCCACAGTCATCTTACTATCCAGAATCCCATGTACTACAGTTAAAGCCTGTTTGCATGCTTTGGCAGAGCATGTACTTAGGAGTTTCCTTTAGACTTTTTGCAGCAGTACCAGCAAACAAGCAAGGCTGAATCATGAGCCAGTGAAATCACTGAGCTAGAAAAGTCAACATCTTGTCTTGCATAATCTTGTGGAAAAAGGTGTGTTGAGTTGGTTTGATTTGTGGCTTATAGTGAATGGGGTTTTTTATAAATTCAAATTAAAAATACTTTCATGTGATTCATTGAATCTGAAACTCTTGCAGTTCAGTCTAATTTGAGGGGAATCATTTCAGTCTTCCAAGGAACAGATACTGGAAGTAATAAGAAATCCAAATATGTGGCATTAAATTTGTGGTACTGGGTAAATAACATTAGATGAGTGACTGATTAAAAGAAAGCTACTTGAATTATGACTTGGCAGGAACCTATCCAATCCATTAGCAGTTACACTATTGAGGTGTCTCCTCTGAGATGAAAGGCAGCAGTTTGTTGGGGTTTTTTTGAGGCTGCAAAATTTTGTGGTTTGGCATTAATAGAACTAAATTGTAGCGAGCACTCAATTTCAGTTATCTGTCCAGAAGGCTACCTTCTAGCCAAGAAAACTAGTGAAAAAAGTACTGCAGTAGTTGAAAGAAGGAGATAGAAGAGTGGGGAAATTATTTTTTAAGTACAACTTCTGAGGTAGAATAGCGACTGAAAATGCTCTTAGACTTAGTGAGTAGCACAGAATTCCAAGTTGTGAAGAGCTTCCCATCAACTCCATTGTCCTGTAAGCACGTTTGGGCCATCAAAAGTCAGCTCCTTACAATAAGGAATTGCTTTCTTCTCATTCAAAGAGCTATTATTGCCTTTTCAAAAGATGATGTATCTTCTTGTTGCAAAAGATATGTTGCCAATGATCATACCTTGGTCAAATACAACTGCC
The DNA here is from genome assembly GCF_963513975.1 of Fringilla coelebs. Taxonomy (NCBI): domain Eukaryota; kingdom Metazoa; phylum Chordata; class Aves; order Passeriformes; family Fringillidae; genus Fringilla; species Fringilla coelebs. The sequence continues at coordinate 82,345,087 of NC_140028.1, forward strand.
TAGAGCCCGTATTTAAGTCACGTGAAGAGAAGAATCTAACTGAAAATGCTTGGATATATTTACAGACGTGTGTTAAAGTGCCTTAGCTTTTGTGTGGGTTGTTAGGTGAATCCGCAGATGCACCTACAGATACTTCACATTTTGTTCTCCAGGCAGATTCCCTCCTTTCTCTTTGCAATCACATTCAGGGTCTGTCAGAACCTAGCACAAAGGGCCCTGCAGTTCTTTGGATACTCTTACACCACAGTGGTAAATATGCTGGTTCACCTAGTGGCCTTTAGGGGAAACTGGAACATTTCAGAAATATACTTTTGCTGGAACTGGAAACAAAAAGCAGAAACAAAAAGCATTTAATCAGACATGCATGGACCACCACCAGCCAGCACAGAAAGAGCCAAGAAAAGCCATTATTGCATCAGAAATATTAACTGAATAAAAAACCAGCAAAAAATCCTACCCACATTTCCCACAGAAAAAAACAAACCAAAATCCCATAAAACCAAACACAAACCCTCCCAAACTTTGCAGGAACTATAAGTCTAAAGAATTCTGAACAAGAAATAAGGAGAAGAGCAACAGATCATGGCCTATGACGGAAGCCAGCATGCTTCCCAGACTCCAACAAACTGCCTACCAAGCAATAGAGAAATCCTCAGATCAATGAGATCCTTCTTCTCAGCTCACCACAGTCCTTCTAATTTAGGGACTAAATTCTTTTCAGGAACTGCAGTCACAGGCTGGGCCGCTGAGTCTTCTTCCCCCAGCTGAACACAACTTCTGACATGGCAAAATCTCCTGTGCCAGAATCACATGTCCCCATTCAGTGCCACACTTGCCAGAGTTGGAATACTGCTAATTCCCTGGCATCAAGAGAGAACAGTGCACTAGCTCTAGTTAAGGAGAGAAAACAACTACAAAGAAATCCGTATTTAAATCAAATCGGACTTTAAATTAAAGATTTTGTTCAGTTGTTCCCCCATGAAATTACTGCAAGCTACCATGTAAAGGATGCCTCTCTAGTGGAAAATTATGTCAGCGGCATAATGCGCTTAATGTGCTTCTGATTAGCTACTGTATTTAGTGAAATGAATGCAAGGACATTGCCTGAGTCTTCAGTAAACCAGCTAGGTGCAGTCTAGCTCTGTCAGGAGTAAAAAAATAGTATCTATTCTGGTTTTTCTACCCCCACCTTCACCTCCTAGTTTATAATTAATCAATTTCTACTTGTATTTGTAAACTAGAAGCAGTGCACTAAACAGGAGAGGTAAAGAAAAGAATAATCATTCCTAATCTAGTCACAGCTGCACTCAGATAAAGAACAATCATGCAGATTAGGTCCCCAAGAGATGGATAGATTGATGGCTAGATTTATAACAAATACAAGGTACTTTACAAAAATAGTACAAGGCCAGCTATTTACAATGAAACAGCAGCAGCTTGAAACAGATGCAAGTTTCAGTTCATGTAATTGAATGTTTTAAATACTATGCTTTTTCTGGCATTATTGCATATTCTTTTGTACTTTTATTAACTCAAACAACAAAAGCCATTATTTATCATGTTTGAAGTTGTTTCTTAAAAGATTCCTGTATCTGTTTTTACCACCCAAAGACAGGAAGCACAGAATCAGTGACTTGAGTCTCCTGGGTAGTCCAGGTAATATTAAAAATCATAACTGATTTAACTACATTTGCATTTTAAGTGTATAGATGTCTAACAGTGGCAAAGAACTGCCTCTTTTCATTGCAAACAGAAATGAAGATGAAAAGTTTCTTTGTGCAGTCTTAGAAGAAAAAGATAACTGTGTCCATGGTTATCACTAAGACAATCATTGGGATTCAGCTGCAAGCTTCTTCCACTACGCATTTTCTGCATCACTCTGTTAGTGTTTTATAGCAGTGCACACAAGAATCAGTTCACACGTGAATTATGCCTGTCCCTTATTCACACCTTTATTACTTCTTATTCTAAGTACTATTATTAAATCCCTTCTTACTACTTTGCAAAAAGTCTCCCTTTCAAATTCCAGTGATAGAGGAATGCTCTCACCTAACTGTTCTCTCACTCCTCATATTTTACCTGCATCAAGCCTCAATAACTTCCATCTTTTCTTCCATTTCTAATATATCCCTTGTAGTTCTGAAGTGCTATGAGAACTTTGCTCACCCTCAATTTGCTTCTGAAATGTCATCTCCATCTTCATCTCCACTATACCTCCGTGGCACTCCACAGCTGAGGTAAAAATGTTAAGAGCTAGGAAGAGGGATATCAACTCGAGATGTCAGCAAGGATTCTCTTCAAAGCTCTCATTTAATTTGGAATGGAATGGCAGATGTGTATGGATGGCTTAATGGATAAGGGAAGGTAACTTTCTCCCTTGACTTGAGTAAAGCCCTGAGAAATATTAGGGCCTATGTATTAATTGGAAATACTGTGCTATATTTGATGGCGCTTTAATTGTGCTTAAGGCATTGATGCAGGTGCTTATTTTGGCCTTGGGTTTTCTTTTGTATTCTTTGGCATGACTTTCTATTTGGATAGCTGTACATCACTCCTTGTTTGGGATTTTGTATGTAGTCAAAAGGCAAATTGTTATTGTTTACAAATAGTATTATAAATCCTCAGATTTCTGAGTCGCTTTTGCTTGGGTGTCTGTTTATTGTGTGTGCAGACTTCAAAATAGAATTATACCCATGACCTTTTAGTATCCAACAATTTTCTTGGCTATCTCTCTAGTGTGTTGAGAGCAGCATGCCTCAAGGCCAGACATCTGTATGCTTGCCTTCCCTCATATCTGCTGTCCAAGCTATGCCCAAGTAGATGAAGATGTGTCAGCCTTTGTTCCTGTGAGCAAGCCAATCCTTTGAGCTTCCTGAGTTGTCATCTTCTGACCTCCCACTTTCTTGTTAGTTTTTTGTGTCTTTTCACGTGGGTGTTTCACTTCTGAATTCTGGAGTTACCAGCTTGTTATTAATTCAGCATACTCACTCTTGCTCTCTGTGCTCTTTTCTTCTTTCTCATCTTGCCTGACGTTATATAGTCTGTCTCCCTACTTATAAACTGGTGGAAATAGCCATAGCTCAACAACAATTTTTATTTTTTTTCAATAAGGCAGGAGCAACGTAAAAAAATTTGGTATCACATAACACATGCTTGGACATAGACTACAACTTGAAATGACAAATAATAGCATAACCATTTCCAATGAAGAATCTAGGAAAGATTTAAAAGGAGTAGAAATGAGGGTCAGTAGCTACCTCAGAATGATTGCATGGATATTTATCTGATCCTAGTATGCTTATGGAAATTCACACCTTTTTCTGAAACTGCAAATTCATTTCTCTGAATTTTGTAGCAAATCTATTTTCTAGGAAATAGTTAATTTCTTTTTCACTGCAGCAGTCTGTGACTTCGAATGGTTTTGTTTACTGCCCCATGCTACAATACTGTGCGCTTCATGAGCTTAGTAGAAGAGCTAAAACATGAAAATGTTAAGATTGTTGAAAACTCTAAATACATCCAAATTTCCAACTTTTAAAAAAAAGTACTTTATTTGGGGTCTGTTGGAAAACTACTAAGCGTTATTCTTTCTGTTTTGCTTCTGATGTGTGTTGAATGGTTTCTCATATGAATTTAATGCAAATTTTCTTGTGTTAGGTGAATCTTCTTCAATGCACTGGAAGAGGTGAAAACTAGAATTAGCAATGCTATAAACATATGCATGAATTTCCAAGGCACTTATTAATAAAGTAACTTTTAAAAGCAAAGTGTTCAAGAAAATTAAGCTAACACAGAAGGATTTTTCTATCAAAACAATAAGCATAACACTTCTGCCAAACAGCACACAATTTTCACAAACTGAGATGTCTTTTATCATTTGAAGTGTGGTCAAAATAAGTGATAATTAAAGTGAACATAAAACTGAGGAAATAGAGAACTTGTAAGGTTTAAAACCAATTATATTAAAAAAAAGCCAATGTAGTAAACTAAAATTAAATAAGTATTTTTTTTTCTCGACAATTCAGAAAAGCACCACTGCAGAATACTGAATAGTACACAATAGAAAGTACATTTATGTAGGAATACATAATGGTGTTCCATAAAACATGTGAGTTAGCCAGCATATTATGTGCTACTCTGTCCAAGCTAATGTACCTTGAACACCGTTCTGAAATACTGTTTTGGCATAAATATTGTAATATTCATGCAGCCAGCTGAAAGTGATGGACATGTCTAAAGCTACACCTTGATTTGTGTAAACTTGCATAAATAATGTGAGTTTGTTTTCACTGTGACAATGGTAGAGGGCAAAGCTACCAATAAATACAAGGATAACTATCCCCTCTCGGTAGATGAGGACAGTGCTCAGTGGCATACAATTTAGGAGGGCTTTCTGAAACTACCTAGTAGAAAAATCTGCTGAGTGGACTGCCAAGTTTCTGAAGGCTATCAAAAATATTTTAATTAGTTTTCATCTTGTTGAATGCTGCAAGTTTGGGATTTCTTTTGCATGCACTTGGGATACATTAAATGATTCATCTTCACAACTCTATCTGAAAGAAATTTCCTTGAATGCCCCTACAACTGTCAGAAGACAAGTAAGAAACAGGTCCTCATATCAAGCCCTTGTGAGACTGAAATTAGTGATTTAACTTTATCCTAGCTTCTCCAGGCAGCCACTATGACTTTTTTAGGATGATAAAATGACATTTATGTTTGGAAGAATTTCTTTTTTTTCCTCATAAATCACAGACATTTTCTAGGAGACTCCCCATGGTCAAAGAGATATGCAATTACGTCAACTGTCCTCATGTAATTTCAGGTTTCAAATGCCCTGTGGTATGCTTTGGCTCTTAGGGAAGAACCTCTGTAAAAGTTATTCAACATAATTTGAAGTGTTCCTATTTCACATCATTTAAAGAAAAAAGTAATTTACCTAGTATTGATGTTTTCATTTATTGATTTGCAATACATCATTCAACTGGTTCTTTTTGCATGTTCCATTCCTTTTTCATTTATAAAGAGCACAAGCACTTTAATAGAGAAGATTTCTGTAATTTTTTTTCAAGAAATAAATTCTTTTTCTGCACCTAAAATCAAGAATGAAGTGGTATATTTGGTGCACAATTTTTTCAAGAAAAAGGAATTAAAATTAACATTCCTTGAACCTACTTTGCAATTCCAAGGGGCATTTTCCCTCAAAGAAAAGCTGACATACTTATAAGAAAAAATATAGCTTGAAAAAGAATATGTTTTGTCGTGCAAGAAATTTCTCTTTCAGGAACACAGTCTTCAAGGCAGTGAAAACACACACATATAAGATTGCCTCTTCAAAAAAGTGCTCTTGATATCTGATGCATCCTTTCAGCGAAATTTTTGCTCAATCTTATATGATATATGAAGGAAACAAGAAAGAGAAAATGGTATTATACAAATGGATAAATATGAAGTGTATGTTTATCAGTTATTTTAACAAAATGAAAAGGGATCCACAATTTAACAATATGAAGTTTTCTAATAAAACTGAAGACAGTGGAAGGTTTTTTATTTTTGTAATGGGCTTTTCTCTTCCACATGAAATGAGCACTAAATTTCTCTGTTACTGGAAGGCATCCAACCAAGTTTGCTTCTTTGTATTTATTTTAAATACTTCCTACTGAAGGGAATTGCAAGAGGTTTTCAAAAGCAGACTAACAATCATGCCTATGGGATTCCTCTGTCTAGTAGCTTGACCTGCTCTGACAGGGAATCGTGTTTATTTTGTTTTTAATTCAAATCCTTGATATTTAGAAAAGGTTTTAGAATTTCATTTTCAGAAGCAAAAAAAAAAATAGCTAATTGTTTTTTAAAAAGGAACTGTTTTGTGCTAACATACAAAGAACTGATTTTTCTAGCTTTGGGACTCAGTTTTAGCAGCAAGAGGAACTAAGAAGGATAGTGTACACAACTGCAGCAACACACTTTAGGGGGGGGCAAAGAGTTGTTATTAGTCTCCACGAAAGTAGCTGCCAATTCTTATTTGTTAAGAGTCAAAGTTAAAATGGTAGCATTTGATTTTCATATTCAATAGAATATTTGCCTGAGACTCTGTAAACCATCCTTGTGGAGAAATGGTTCTTTCTGTCTAGACAAAAGCTTTATACTTAACTAAAACATTAGTTAATTAAATCCTAATTCTCAAATTTAACTATGATTTTTAAGAATATCTCAAAAAACTCTGGCTTTAGGATGTGGTTTTGGTGACATTTTCTGAAAATCCTCTATATTCTTTGCAAGACAGTAGTCATTCAAAATCTCAGTTAATCCAAATTTCTGTTAATTTTCTGAAAATGCAGTTCAAATGTTCTCAGGCAAAAGGTTGATGAGTTGGTTAACCTAAGCTGACATCAAATCTTTAATAAGGATTAGTATACTGGAATAGTACTATATTGGTATACTGTATCAATATGCTAAGGATTAGCTTCATATAGGACAGATTGGTCTGTCTCAGACTATTTAAGTAGAGACTGACAAGAAAAGTTATTCTAAAACCCCACTTACATGTTTTTGGGTCCCTATAGCTTACACAGAGAGACTCTGAATGGTGGAGAATATTTATTTTTTCTCTTTCTCTGACATAAAACGTGTTTGACTCCAGCACTCTGAGTCAGGCAATGACACTGGTCCCAGAGGTACAATGCAAAACGGATGGGTTTGCTCCTATTGTTGAGGAAAAAGCTCCCAACATGGTAAGCAATTAGTCTGAATTTACATCTTTGCAACTTGAGTCCAAATCTGGTCTGAAAGCTTATAAATTAGGAAATCTGAAAAATTATAGTATAACTATTGTTTCAGCGAACAAAATTATCTTCTGTGTAAAGATTTGACTCTGCAATGCAGATGTCTGCATCTTTATGTAATACTTTCAAAATCCAAAATTTCATTTTAAGGCTTGTACAGTGCTTATTTCATGTTAATCCTTCCTTCACAGGACACAGCCTTGTAAGTCTGTGAACAGAACACAGGTTAAATGTGGCTATGGGATCAAATATTGATTTTGGAAAAAACAGACTTTAAAAGAGTGAAGAATAAGTTAAAAACAACCTGGGTTTCAATAATGCTTGAAGGATTCACAACAAGAAAAAAAAAGTGAGGTAATTAAAATGTCTCTTTCGTGAGACTTCAGTCCAAGATGCCTTCTAGCAAAATAAGATGGAAAACAAAATCAATACGGTAAGGACGGGAGATAATGAGTAAACTGAAAAAAGCCCTCCACCACCCCATTCCCCATGGACTTCAATGATACACAGGAATATATCGAGGGCCCCACAGGAAACGCTACTTCAATTTCCACAAAAAGCCTGTAGCGTTCTGCCTGCTGATCTCAGTAGTATGAACTACAGTGTATGAGATGTCTGAGATGTGAGCTCTGCAGGTCAAGAGACTGAGCTGTGCTGAAAACACCCACCTCATGAACCCTGCAAACAAGGATAGGGATCCTTCACCTCTCCCTCTCCACTGACAAACCCTCCAAGGGGAGCTCACCCTGTGCTCCCAAGAAGAGAGCGATTTCTGCACAGACTGGTCTAGTCACATCTGGCTTTCTCTGCCTATGCTACAAAATGGTGTGATATAAACTGGAAATTACAAAACTCTCCTGATACATTTCCCTGCCTGAGCTCAGCCTCAAAGCTGAGAGGTTTAGCCTGAGCGCAGCAGGATGCCAATATGGTTGTTCATAGTTTCCTGCACAGAAGCAGCTTTTACTGTTTGGGACATGAATGGAGAGAGTTGTGGGAATGTGATGTCTTATTCAGTCACCCAGACGTGGGAACTGGTCTTATTTCAGCCTCCCAGAGAGACCATGCTAGGGAAAATTATTGAATGATAACTTAATGAATCAAGACCCCATGTTTTCAGAAGAATATTCCTACAAAACTTTTCTTATGAGATTATTTATGTACTTTTTGTTCAGAAATACTTGACTACAAGTGTTGTTGTGTGGTAGGTACTTTTTACTAACTTATTTTGCAGCCCAGCACTTGAAGTTCTGCTATGATTGCACATCATGAGTTTCTCTGCCTTTTGGAAAACTTTTTTATGAGTTATCATGGAAACCCATGAGAAGCTCATTTAAAACTTGTCCTCCATGAGAGAAGCAATGTGTTTCTACAAAATTGGCTTGTGTAAAAAAAAGGACAAGTAGAAACAAGCTGGACTGAACCTAACTAGTTAAAGCAAATGAAACAAATGTTTCACCAGTGGTGTCATTTGGGGAACATAGGAGGAAGTACATTTGAGAGTGGCTTGCTTTCATTTTTTTCTAAAGAGGAATGGAAAAAAAAAAAAAAGGGGGACTTGCCTTTACAACCTGATGAAAAGTGTGCTAGTAGTACACCTGACTGGAAAATGAGCAGAAAATGTGCTTCCAGCAGTCTCAGGAAAATGTGATAATCCAGGCTACTGAAATCAGCAGGATCTGTGCTGAATTCAGCAGTCTGGCTGCAAAGCTCTAAGTCTTACTTGGGCTGCTCTTTGGCGTAGAGAATTTACATTTTCTGTATCCGTTCCAGGCACTGAGCTTGATGGAAAGACTTCTGGCTCCAATCCTGAACCTCAAAGTTCATGTCATCAAGGATTCAAAGGAGCTCTTTGTGCCATCCACATTCTCAGTTTGTAAAATGGTTATGTTTGCCTGTGTAATTAATTATGGCAGATGTAATCAAATATGTAGGGTCCCAAAGGGTGTGTTCCAAATCTATGTTCAGCAAAAATGATTAGTGGTTCACCCTGTGGAACACACTAACAACTTTTACCCTGTATCCAATGGCTGAAAAAGTTGAAATCACTGCTTTCATTTTTATGCAGCACTATTCAAAGGAATACTAAATTCACTGATAAATGCATACATCTTTGCCAAATCAAATGTGATTCAGAGAAAAACGGCTACAATTTGTTCTAAAAGATGGAAAGCTTTAGCATATTACAGAGCAAAATGTTGCTCCAGAGTATTTTATAATCATAACTCGTTTCAGTATTTGTAGGTAGTTACTCCCATGTGATCTTGGAGGCTGCTTCCAACCTTACCAATTCCATGATTCTATGATTACTTTTTTTTTGAAAGAGGGAATATTTGCAATTCCAACATCTTTAGAACAGAAATCATGGAACTTTTTTTCTTGATTAACTTGTTTTACTCTAATTTTGGCTTCAAATTTTAGAACTTATTTGCTCAGAAAAAATAGTTTGCATGTTTCTCCCATGTAAAAGGACATTTAACACTGGGTTCACAAAGGTCACATTTAAAAGTCTGCTATTTTGTGCTTTACTTCCAGATTAGCTGTGAGAACTGCTGTGACACTTTGCAGCAGTTATGTTAAATCTGATGTAATCCTCTTCTAGTGAAAACATGCTAACATTCAAGCTAGTGATGTTTTGTACAAAGGATACCTAAGGATATCTACAGTAATAGGCAGTTCTGTCCATAAATATCCGTTGATCTCTTTTATGAAATTCCAGGTCTGCACTTATTCTCAAATCTTCCTTCCTAGACCCCTTGCTGCTATGAATGATTGTTGGACTACTCCATAGGGCAAAATTGCAATAATTTATTTCTGGTATGCACCTCTTAAAAATATTTTAGAAGATAATTGAAATGGGATGACATTTCAAATTTTGTGTGGAAGCACTCTCCCTCATTTCAAGAAGACTTATGAAGATAAATGCCTGGCTGGATCAGGGTAGCAGTCTTCCCAGCCCAGTAGCCAACATAAAAATCTCTTTTCTTGGTTGCAGCCTTCAGTTGAGAATTTTTTCTTCTGAGTGTGCATGGCTTCTCCCAGAGTGTATGTCCTTACATTTGCCTACACTGCTGTGATTTTTATGAGATTTCCCTTCACTACCAAACTCAGCAGGTAAAAGTCCTGTCATCTCAAGGAAGTAACAGCTCCACTATTTAAATGTAATGTGTCAGTGTGCATGTTTAGCTGAGGAAAATGTTAGAAACAGCTTCTCACCAGTGCAGTTAGTTCAGAAAAAAAATGTTTTCCATGGCCATATAAGAAAATGTATTTGACAAACCTTGGCTTGGTTTGAAATGAAGACAGTATTGAAGAAAACACTTGTGTAACTCTGTAAAAATACAAACAAATTTTTTGCATGTGGATCAAGCAGAAAAGTAGACTGCTGAATTTCACAGACCTTTAAGGAGTTTTTTGAGTTTTGTATTTAGATTGTTGCTGCTGGTACCCAATTATATGTATTTAACAAACTTAAAACTGAAGCCAGTAAACAAGCTCTAGGGATTCAGCACATAACATGGATATATTACACTTTGAAGCTCACAAATAAGGAAGGGCAAGTCAGGATCTCTGGTTTCACCTCAACAGCAGGAAAAGGGGTTGCCAAAGCCAGAAAATCAGAGTGTCCACCTAGCCAGTGATGGTTCTGCCATCCCACCTAACAGGTGATGATCAGCAGTGGGTAATCAGTGGATAAGGGTGCAACTGGATGTGCAGACCAGACTTGTATTCTGGCAACTGATCTCTGTCTTAGCATGTGGGCTCGGCTCTCATCTTATCCCTCTTGAAACCAAGAGTCAAATTTAAATTTTCTTCTGGAAGAAACAGCACAATCATGTGAAGATAGCATGTTCATAATGGCAAAGCTACCTTCTGGACCACCAGAAGACACCCTCTCCGTTTTTCAGTCAAGCAGCAGTATATATGTACATTTTCACCTGAATGGATGAAATGTCTTTTTATTCCCTTGTTTACTTATGCATATTCCTTTGGGGGTCCTAAAGCAGAAGAGCAATACATGCAACATAGGCACTACAGCATGCCACACCATTGCTGTATTGAAGCGTATTGCCTCTGTTGTGGGCCTCTGTAACCCACAGGATGCAGTCAGAACTTTTTGCCAGCATAAACACATTCCATCAGTAAACTTTATGCCTGCACACACATACACACACTCACACACACCTCCCCAAAAAAGCAGATTTTTTTCTTAATGGGTTAAGACACACAGGTTTTTCAAGCAGGATAACACTCAGCCTTTCCTTTTCCATTGTGAAAACTTCCAGGGAACACTACTCTCCTGTACTGAATATGATGAAAATATACTGCTGAAAAGAAACAGAAGGACACAAAGAATTTTGCATGTAGAAGAATGCAACTGCACACTGATAATGTATACATTTATGCATAAACGTCTTCAGGGCTTCAAATCACCACAGGTTTGACTATGCTGAGAAACTGCATTGTAAGGCATTGATCACAAGACATCTTCTAACACCAGGTAGCAGGTAAATAGGTAGTATTTTAAAGACTGCATTCAAATCAATTACAGCAACCAGCTGTGAGTTTTAATTTTGCTGCACATGTCTGAAATATTTATTTATGCACAAGTGTGTGTAGGGGTGTAAAAAAGCTTTAAGAAAGTTTGATTGCATTTTCATTACTTGTGATGTGCAAAGTGTTTTCGCTGTGGGAAACAGCATATTCTGACATTTCAATTTTCAGCAGGACTCCTTCATCCTGTTTCAGACTTGTCATCTGTCATCAGACACCTTAGCATATCTCATCATGTGTTTCCAAGTCCCTGTCACCTGAAATAGCCAGAAAGCAAGTAGCACGAATTAAAGTGGTGTTTCTAAGTAAGAAAGAGCTAAATAAGTGATCAAGCAATAGTAAGACTTTACTTGAAACAGAACATTCACAACTGGCTCTTTCCTCTCAGGACATTAGATGGTTTCTTTGATAATTTTACCCTCAATGATAAAGAGGATAACCAAGACTACAAGACAGACTTTTCAAGGACATGAAAGGAAACCAAAACAGAATTATTCACCCCATCTTTTATTTAACACATGGATTAAATATAAAATATAAGATATGCAATGAACAAGAGCTATTAAATTATACATATGTCTGACACGATTTTCATGTGATTCAAAACCAATAGTCTTTGTTGTATTTTTCCCTTCTCCCCATTCTGTATCAATGAATTTTCTAAGTCAGAGTAATTATGCATATGGTTCATATGATTGATTATGTAATATAAGGTATATTTACATTATTCTGTGATTTTTATGTTCTTTTTTGTAAATATACAGTATGAAGCAAATGGATAATGGTATTTTGCTAAAATATTTTTCATAAAGAACATTGCTTCCTTTAATTCAATAGATTAATTCTGTTTATTGGTCTCTAACACCTGCACGCAATGCAATGAACAATCCTCTTTGCTTCAAGAGGGATGCTCAGGAAGAGTTCAAGGAGCTGAGCTATTTCTTTCACATCCCCATAGCAGGAAATTAGAAACAAACTGTCAAGGCCTTGTGGTGTGAAGGACTGAATGTTGCAGAGTTTGGCAGCAGAGGTGTGTGTCCTCTCTTTGTGCCATGGGCCCCCTCCTCTGAGCTTAGCCATAGAGACCCACGGCCAGAGCAAAGGAAGGATGCTGCAGAGCCAGGCACAAGGTTTCAGCAGGCTGTTTGGGGACCCAATGGAAATCCCTGCTCAGTCCCTTCACTTGCCTTTGTAGAGAAGGATGGGAAGGAGAGCCTGGCCGAATTCAGTGTCTGGTAGCAGAGCAAGACCTGCCAGTCCTGAACGAGCATTGTGAGTGCAAAAGCCTTCACATCAGGTGCATGGACCTGTTGCATCTCTCATAAATACTCACTCTTGTTTGAGGATTGAAAGCAGTAAACAAACCTTTTCAAATGACACCTCTGTGTTGGTTATCAGAGTTATGTCATGCATCTGTGAAGGCAAAATCAGTCATTTTCTGTTTTGTTTACTCTGTACCTCAGAACCAGCATTAAAAACATACCCCAGCTCCCTTCTGGCAATAGAGATGTTATAAATGGCTTTGAACTTCTTGCCCACGGGCTAAGGAGGTTTTGTGAACTAACTGCTTTGTTCAGCAGTGACACCCTGATTTTCTGTCAAGCCTCGGTGCTACAGTATGCTATGAAGCTATCCCAATAACTGCTTTGTTCAGCAGTGACACCCTGAATTTCTGTCAAGCCTCGGTGCTACAGTATGCTATGAAGCTATCCCAAGAGCAATGTTAGAGTTGGTATTATTCATTTTTCAGTTTTGGGTAGAGAGTTTGTTAATTTTCTTGCTTTAATGCAGAGATTAAATGTCATCTTGTTTCCTTTAAAGTGCTTATTTCAAAATGATTGTCTGGCTTTTTATATAAGAGAAAAAAAGACAAGTAATGAACCACTGAGCAGTTATCTTCCTGTCTGTTTTGAAAGTGAAGGCAGAAGAATGTACAAAGCTGAAGCAGCTGGTTATCTGTTGTTTGTATTTTGTCAGAGTGCCTGTGTCTTGTGCTACTGCTGCTGGGTGTGTAGGATCAGCTGGGCCCTTCTTGAAATTACTATTGACAATATGATCCAGGTATGATCCCGTTGAGAGGATGACTCAGAAAGCACCATCCTCATTTCCTGATGCTGACACCCTCACAAAGTAGTTGTTATATAAGGGTCAGGCTTCAGATAGAATAGATTAGTTCAAAGAGGCAAGGTGAGCCCATTACCTTTGTCTGGGAGAGAGGGGATTCCAGACCCCATATTTACCTCAATGATAACTATGTAGAAACAAACCTCTCTTTTCTTTTTGTGTTGGATAATGCCAGAGGCTGTTGTTATTTTTTCAGGAACTACCATATCCTCTGTTTCCTACACAATATTTTATGGATCTGGACTTTATGTCTTTGTAGAATATGGTGGTCCCTTGTAGTACAACCAGTACTATCTTTTGTGTTTTATCGGCTAACAGTATTTAAGCATCCCACAAAAAATGAAAACATTAATGATCTTTTCTTACAACCCCCAAACTGGATACTATGGCAGAGACTGTAGTTTAAATAAACTACATTCAATAAACTGCCAATAAAACTGTTAATAAAACTGTTAAAATTAATAAAAATGTGGTTTTATTAAGTTCAGGGAGGTGGCAGAATGCAAAGTCACACTTTTATTTCTGTAGTAGGCACTAAGAAATGTTACAGGCAAATCCATTCTTCAACTTTTCTTTCTGCATCCTTGATTTTGTCAGTCCAAACACTGATGAGCATGTAGAAGAGAGGTGAAGAGACAGAAGCTTTGATAGCTCAGTGCATAGGATAAAAAACCCCTGCACCTTATTATTTAAAGTACTTTGCTCCCTCAGGAAGCACTTGTTCTAGGTCCTGTGAAAAAATTCAGTAAATGATGGTATTTACTTCATAAAGCCTATACAACCAAAATAGGGAGAAGTGGCAAAAAAGACGGAGGAAGTGAAAATTGAATTAATTGCTTAAGAAATTTGTCTAAGCAGGGGCTTTAAGTAGAGTTTGAGTCTCAAAAACCCTAGTCTCACTGTTGTATTATAAGAAAATTGAGGTTCTGGTCTTGCTGTTTAATGCAATATGTGGCCCTGGACTCATTGCATGTGAATCATAGGCAAATCCAGCAGTCACTTAAAATGAAGATTTAGATTTTAATTTTGTAAAGATTTGCTACTGTGCGCTTTTGCTTATTTATTCTGAAATTTGGGACTTGCATTAGATTGTCGTCTCTTGTGTGTCCTCAAGATCAATGAGAACATATGTTAGTTAAAATTTTAAATAAATAGAAAGCAGTAATCTACAGAGTAAGAAAAGAGGGGTTTTGCACTTCAAGAAGAAAAGGAATGAAGAAAAACCATGAAGGATTCTTTTGATATTGCTTTTTACATCATCCTCCATTGAAATAGCAAATACTAAAGCATATCAGGAAACCTTGCATTCTTATACCACCAATTTATTTATTTTTCTTTATTTTAAAATCTGTCACAATGTGAACTTTATTTGTAAAAATTAAACAGGCAGCCTTTAAAATTCACCTTTCTTTAAAATAATTAATCTGTGATCTTTAGGCAAGGGGAGGCTAATCTCTTTTGCTACACCTTGCTAATATCCAATTTAGTCTGATTCTCTAATAAAAAAGAAATTTATTGCAGAGTCATGCAGAAAATGATAGAGCAGTGGGAGCATGCCTAAATTGAACACAGATGTCTTTGTAATACTCTTACTTGTAATGTTTCAGCTGTGTTTTGATATGAATTGAAAATTCCACAGTCTTCATTACTTCTGTGATTTAAGTCAGGAACATAAATAAAACTAGAAACAATGTTTTAGAAAATATGTTTCAGAGTTTCATAGAATTGGATCGTTTGGATAATTTTTAGATTTTTCTAGGGTAACTGATTATGAATTATCATAAATTACCTTTTTCTTGCATGTCTTGGGAATTCTTTGTATAAAGCATGATAAATCAGCCTTCACAAAATAAGAACGGGGCACAGAGAAAGGGAGAAAGGGAAAGATACAAAAGAAACTTATATCACCCACTTTATTATCTAAGTTCAAGCAGGGATCTATTTTTTTGAAGGCTGTTCTCTTATTCTTTGCATTTTTTGTTGATTAAAAAAATGTTGTCTTGGACATAGATCTCCTTTTTTCCAAAGATTTGCCAGCCCCAACAGAATGGGACTACACCTATTTCTCTTTGGACCCTTCAGCAACAATTATATATTAAAGAAGCCATTGCAATCTTCCTATGTAACCTCTGTAAGAAAGCTAAAGCATTTGTGTAATGAAATTTTCATTCATTTTTGTTTCTAACAGAACAATTGGAATTCATGACATTTCCTATTCCCATTTTTTTTGTCAGCTTTTAATATTAACTGCTAAAAACAGAAGTTTATTAAAGATGTCAATCTGCACCTTTTTAACCAGCTATTTAAAGCCATAATGAGAATTGGAAATGAGCAAGACCCAAAGGAATATTATGGCTCAATATTATGCATTAAGTGTTTTTTTCTTACTGATTTCCCTAGAAGCTTTACCGTGTCCCAATCAATTCAGGTGCAAGAAAACCACACTTTTTTATCCATAAAGGAGTGAGTGGAGTGTCTGTGAAATGGCTTAATGCAGATGGAAAAGTTACCTTGTGCCTGACATGAGTATTCTTAGACTGAATTCTCGTTGTGTGGTTTTGGTTTGCTTTGCTTGTTGAAGAGTTTCAAGACTCCATTACAGGGAATGCTGAGTTCCTAAATGTTGTCTAGCCAATCTCACTAACCTGCAGCAAAATAAAGGTTGATTTTCACTATAAAACTGCAACTTCGTTGGCAAAATAAAGAGTGAAGCAGCTTCATTTTAACTGGTACATACTTTCCTACCTGAAATAAAATGAACTTAGAGTTCTGAGAAAGGATGAGAATTTTTCAAACAAGTGATTACTTGGTAAATGGCAAAAGTTGGAAGATTTGTACCAAATCAGGGATATGGGTGAGGATGAACTGTACTACTTGAAGGGAAAAATAAATATTCTGACAATGTCATGAAAAGCAAAGCTTTTCATAGTATCTTTTAGTGAAGAACGTTCATTCTCTCCTTAAGATTATGTGATAACTACATTAAGTTATGACATGGATTCAAAAAATATAGTTCTAGGCAAGACAGTGAGGACAGTCTAGTCTGATGCACAATAAAATTGTGGATTATTGCTACTTGCATCTTGTTGAAAGTCTGGTTACTGTTGCAGTTGAGAAATTAATACTATTTACTTTGCTTGCATCATCTAACCTGTTTAGAAGCGCAAGCTTCATGAACAGCAGACATGCAGTGGACCCTCTGGGTAACTTGAGTCAGAGGGAGAGAGCAATAAACAACTCTATCCTTAATTAGGGAACAGAAAATGAAACATTTTTCACACAGTCCTCATTTGGCTAATTTCTTAGGCAGTAACAACTGAGCTCACCTGAGATGGGTCAGAAGTAAAAACCAGGACAAACCCCATTACCTCTGAGATGATCATAAGCATCCCTAAACAGCAGCAGCAGCATGAAGACAGGCCAGGTGAAAATTAAATGCCATTAAGTGTCACTGCCTTCTTGTGACATGGATTGGTTTTCTCAATTACTTTTAGAGAGTCATGATTTTTTTTTTTTAATGCTGGATAGTGTGGTATATTTTGTTCAAAAGCATCTAGTCTGTTCTGAGCCTTGGAACAGGAATAAATAAAGGGGGACAAGAAGAAAAAAGGTTAATGACTGATAACCAAGAAGTAAATGAGCCCACTGTCAAAACACACAGTAGTAATGAAGGAAACATAGTAAGCTTAATGCTTAGTAAAAACATATTGAGTCTTAGGCAAAATAGTGCTAGGATTCTTTTAGGAGAAACAGTATGTTTCAGTTCAAAGGCTATTTTGGAAAAGGGATGTTTATAATATTATTTTAAAACTGAGCACTCTTGGAACCTCTATTTGATAGGAATCAAAAGCTATCTCTTAAAAAGAAATATTAAATCACATGGATGCTCATTTTAATGCTCTTTTGTTTTAGAAATCCTTAGGAACTAAAATGAGATACAATCCACATGTCATTTTAATTTCAAATGTGATTTTAGTAGAGGCTCTACACTAGAGTGTAAGATACCCAATATAAGTTTTACTAATCAGAAAAAGAACTGTCTGAAATGCTGTTTGTTGATCAGAAAGCATAGGCTGTAGACATTGAAACAAACTGAAACATTACATTTACAATAGGATGCTCTCAACATATTCCTGTTGTTCAACGTGTTCCTATTTGGATTAATTCTTCTCCTTGCACTGTGAAATCTATGCCATGGTGATGATAACTTGACACAAACCCCACAGATTTAGAAAGCCTAAATTAAGAAATGATAAATAACCAGGGAAGAGTTCTTTGATAAAACATTTGTGAATTTATAGGCTTTCATGAATTATGACTGTATAAGAAAGAGTATTTCTCTCAATTTCAAACTGCTAACCTATGCCCTTTTGTGCTTAGGCTGAGAAAAGTAATTTTCATGAGTGATAAACCAAAACCTTGTCCTTCTAGTTGACATCTAGAGATAAATTTAGTAGTGAAGATAAATTGCCTGTTTCAAGTTTAATAGTTATATTTTGTATTTAAAACACAGAATTATTCAGGAAAATAACACAAAATTTAGTAATCAACCAGTATGCTATTTGCTAGACTAATTCCAAGCAGTGTTCCCAGATAATATTTTTAAGTCTGAGTTGTGTGTTTTGTGTTTAACATGTAGAAGTCATTCCTGTATATTGTTTTTAAATTTTAGTTATCTGAAATATGGAGGCTTTGCTTATAGTACTTGGATCTTATCATTTAAATTTAACCTATTTGGAGCCAAGGTGAACCACTGAAAAGCAAGGAAGGCAAATTCCTTTTTTTTTTTTTTTTTTTGTTAAAGTTACTAAAATGCATCAGAAAGAGTAAGTTAGCTCACTTCTGCAATGTACATGGAGTTTAATTATCAGCTGAAGCATTCATGAAGACTGGACTCATGACAGAATCCATGTGTCAGTGTCTGAAGATACCAAAGATTCTGGAATATCTCACAAATTAGATGATTCCTAACAATTCAAAGCTTCAATAATTTCAAAAGTGCTTATATGTCTTTTTGGATTCTTCTGTTCATAACTACTATGGATAACATGGTGCTCTGCAATTGTTTGAGTGCTGTAAGTGAGCACTTACATAGGAAAAGGCACACCTTTAGGGAAAAAAAGAGAAGAAAATTTCTTTTTTTGATATGGATTATATGTTGACATATATTTTTCACTATCTTTCTGAGTTGGTAAATATTGTTATCTGCAGTAGGAATTCCAACATACTTTCCAGAATGTGCATCCATAAACAGGTTAGAGTCTTCAGAGTGTGTGCTGTTGATAATTCTCCATAAAATTTAATATGGGTTCCCTAAAGTTAATTATTAAACTCTCAGTTGCTATTCTTCATTTTCATGTACTAATCTACCTCTTCAATGTATTTGTGACAGTTCACCAAAAATGTAACCTTTTACAGGTAGACGTTTGAGCTTTCTCAGCTTGAACATTTGAGTGTCAGGTCCCATTCTCTTGGCAGTCCTTGTCAGCTCACCTCCCAGCTTGGCTCTGTGACTTACAACCTGTCTGCAGTGTTATATAAATGTTCTCTTACATGACAGCAGATATACTGTGTGATTCTGTAACCTCTCAACCTTCCTTATAAACACAATGTTGTAAGCTCCTTCAGTTTCTCAGTGGGAAAAAAACTTGTTTTTTTTCCGGAGCGGGAGCAAATTCTTGCTGCAGTTTACTGGGCAAGCTATTTCTCTATTTTTCAGGGCTTCCAGAGCTCAGCCAGTGTGACTGGATGCAATGTGCAGGGACTCACTCCTGTGGAGCACAGGGACAGCACCCTGGCCCGAGGGGCTTGGGGGACGCTGTGAGTGAGGAAGGAGAGCGGAGCACCCACGGCACTGCTGGTGGGAAGTCTCTGGCAAGCACAGAGTAGCTTCATAAGCCCTTTAATCAGTTTTTCTGGAAGGCAAATGTAATGCCCCCGAAGACCAAGCTCAAATACAGACTGATGAAAATTATGGCACATTAAAATCTACTGGATGTACATAGCTACAAGTTCTTCTCCCTAGAGTTGCAGTGCTGACAGATGCTATGAGGATACACACATAGGATTTTTTCTCATATACTTAAATTAGGCAAAGATTAGAAAACAACAAAAAGACTTCTTAAAAGCAGCACCAAAGCCGATTAAAAAGAAGCACAAAGGCATTTTATGAATAATACATCATCTTAATGCTATTAGGCAAATAGATGAGAATTAAAATCTATCTCCCTCACAGGAAAGCATGAGTGTTACCTCTGTAACTGCTGTTCTCACAATGCTGACCCAGCTGTCACACCTTGCTGGAGTTGCCTCAGTTCTTAGCCTAAAGACAGCACAAACAGCTCAGGACTGTGAACTCCACCCCTGAGAACTTCACATTTCATTGTGGAGGCTTCAAAGGTTGATATTGCAAAGCTCCACACTATTTCTCAGTTCTATTTTTCTTTTTATAGGACCTTAAAGCCAAGCCATGTAGCCATGCAAGATTGGTGCCAGAGGAATTCCAGAGATGTTGGTGAGAACTTAGCTGATTTATGGAGGCCAAGGATCTATTGCCATGTGTCAAACAGGCAATAGATGTTGGAGCACCCAAAACTGCAACCAAAGAGTTCTTTGGGAAAGCATCAGGGGGTTGTTATACAGTGAGGCAAGAAAATATGTAAGTACAGGGCTTGAGACCACAGAGAAAACTCCTTGCATCTACCTAATAGTCATTATAACCTATTAGGGCAGCCAGCTAAACTGCAATGAAAACATTTGCTCAAGCAATCAGGCTTCATTATAGTTGGGGTGGGCTTTTGGGGGGGGTTATTTGTGTGTGTGTTTGTTAGTTTTAGCAAACAAGGGAACTGAATTAATACAAAGGACTAAATTTCTTTCATGCCTTGAACTTGCACCCTAACAGCTCTAACAGGCAGGCTTCCCAAAAGAAGAATAAACCTATTTTTTAGGAGTTTGAATGTCATAGGGTTTTAAAATTAGGCTTTGTTTATCTCCCTGAGTTTTGACTGCAAAAGAAGGAATTGGGCCCACTGGGAGGAGATGCACATGCTTTTTGTAGCAAATGCACTTTTTATTGGATATGTAAGCGTTAATACCTGCCCTTAATTTTCTGTATAAACTTTTCTGTCTGCACCATGGTGATACATAATATTAGTCTTTCCATTTACACTGGAGGAAAATCCCCCCATTTGACTGTTTCCCTGTACTTTAATTAAATGCAGAGACAGTCTAAAAGATTTGACAGCCAGAGAAAATGGAGAAAGTCATTGAACACTATAGAAACTACATTTCTTCAAGGCTTTCTCTGTACTTTACTTCAGGTGATCCACTGCATTGTATTACAAGAGTCAGATTCCGAAATGGAATATGCAGTAGCATTTCTATTTAAATAATATGCATTTTCTCATCTCTTGTCTGACATATATGCCCCCCCTTTCATGGAACTGCGATTATGGCTACGTTCAGGTGGCCCAAGCTCCACATGCACCCCCAGGTCTAGTATTCTGCATTGGTTTGAATTTGCATTTATTGCATTTGTCTTTGGTTTTTGGTTTTTTGGGGTTTTTTTTGATCTGGTTTGGTTTTCATCTAGCTAATCTGTAATATCAGACACATGAACACAAGCAGAATTTAGTCTCTCCTCTTGAGTTCTTCTCTGTATGTAGAGTTTTGGAGCATGCCTTTCTACAAGTTTGAACAAATACATATGAGTTGAAAAAAATCAGCAGTGGATTAAGCTATTCTGTCAAAAAAGTGAGTGTGTGCTCTTTTTTACACTTGCACCTACCCATTTCAAATAAAGAAAACCTCAGCAAGACCACACAATTTGGTTTGGCACATTACAGAGGCTTCAAACCTTGCAAGTATGCAGCATCTAGAAACCAGTTCCTGGATCTCCCTAAAAATTCTTCCTGTTGCAATTTTCTTCCTTGCACTGAACAGCTCTGTCACACTAAGTTATCTGCCCTGACACTTCACTCACAAATAGAAAGCACCCTTCAGTTCTGCTCACTTTTTTTTGTTCTGGTGATATTATGTATTGCTGTGAAAGATACTGTGAATTAGGTTCATGCTTCTTGCAAATCACAAAGCTCTTATGATAGAGGCGCTCACACTGCATTGCAAATTGTCATGCTATAGGTTTGCATAGGTGTAGGTAGAAGACCTTTAAGGGAAATAATAATTTATGATCATTTATAATAATAAATCTAGGACAGATGTGGATTAATTGAATTATGATATGCATGAATAATTTAAAAACCCATGACATAACTTTATAACCCCACTAGACTGTATTTTGCCTCTGTTTTAGACTCCTAAAAAACTGCATTGGGTGTTTCTCTGCTTGCACATGTGAGCATGAGGAAAGTAAACATGACTGGGAGCCAGACATTTCTGTGCTGCAGCTTGTGCTGCAGGCTACAGCTTCTATCTCTAGCTTCCAAAATGCAGCTAGAATGAAAATAACCCTTCATTAGTGCCCCAGTTGTCTCCAGAGAATACTTATGCATATTTGCAGATATGGCTTTAATTACTGGGTATGTAGGGACATAACTAATAGCAGTTTGTAATTTGGTAACTCTTGTGATGCCAAACCAATATGCTCCAGATGGAAAGCTGTTCATTTCAGTAGTTACTGGGCACTGGGTCTGGTGAACTGAAAATATTAATGTTTCCCTCTGCTGGTTTTCTCTTTTATTTACTACTAATAAATATTTGAATGAGCTATCTTATTGACTCAGTGTCCTAGTTTTTCTTTCCATTTGCCAAGGGCAGTATGAAAATAAAGGTCAGTAAATTGAGTTTCCCCAGGGGTTGGTGGGTTCTCCTTCAGTGTCTATTGCCTTCAAGTTATTTCAGGTTTGTGTGACCTTTCCAGTTTACAAGTACCAGCAGCCATATCTGATTGGGTATTAAAATACAAAGGAGGAGTTGCAAAAGGATATTAAGCCATAAGAAACACTGAATCCATTGCCAATATGTGTGTGCCTGTGTTTGGGTGTGTTTGCACATTAGTGTGAGGTAAGGGTGGGCAGCTTACCTTGGTGTTTCAGAACTTACCACAGAAATGTTTTGAATTTGAGGTTTTATAGACAAAACTTGGACAAATTTTTAATTAACCACAACAACCGTAAGAATAAACTGAATCTGTAACATTATACTTGGCAGAACTGATACAAAGTAAACTGCTTCTGTTATGGGAGCGAGCTCAGTATTTCTGAAATTGTGTCCAAAACCACCTAGTTCACATTTTCCAAGCACTCTGAAAATTCTCAGTGTGAACTAAAGGAAAAAAGTGGCCTAACATCTCTTTATTAATATGCTAAAAAGCAACTGGGGACATAAAATATTTTCTCTCTTGAAGGGAATGAAGATACCTCTCAGCCTCAAATTTTTAACACATGTTTAAGAGAGTAAATGTTCTCATTAATGAGCATAATTCCTTTTGAAGGATATCTGACTCTCTTTCTGCATTTTCCTTAGGCCAACATTAAGCCCTCATGATATGTTACAAGAACTGCAAGAACAAAGCAATAAAGTTAACAATGAATAGTGAAGAGAATCAGTACCTGTATTATTTTCCTGGTGACATTTGAGCTGCCCTATAAAGCTGACTCTGCAAAGAGGATGGGGATATCTATCTCTCCTTGCAGTATGTCAACCAATAGGAATATAAAAATAGCATGTTTCTCTGGTTTACTTAAACATTTGAAGCCATTAAACTGAGAAGTTAGGCCAGCTGGAAATTCTGTACTCAGGCTTGTGAGGAAAGATGGAGAAAGAAAACTTATCAGCATGGGAAATCTGTTGCAGAGGACCTATCAAACTGTAGAAAGACCTACTTAATAAAACAAAAAAGGCAGCAGGAACTTAACATTCCTCCTGCTAAAATCTTTCTTTTTTTCAGCCTATTTTTGAAATGTAGGCATGTGCAGCATGATAGTATCTAGAATAGAGCAGGGTATGTCAGGAATGCCAAATGCTGTATCAAGGTGATAGAAAGCATCCATTCTTTTGAAGACACAACAGAGGAGGGGGAGAAGATGTTGCTATGGTTTGGAGGAGCACACTACCAGGAAGCATAACTTTTTTCCTCTTTCTGATGTAGCACTGTGCTGTCACTAGCACATTTTATTATTTCTTTCCCTTTGCATCATTTCTGGGGAAAACGGGCTTTAATGCCAGAACAATGCTGGGGGGGCAGCCAGCTGGTGGTGGAGTTTGAAGTGGTGCTTATTCATAGCAGGAGCACAGAAGAAAGAAAATCTGTAGCAGAGGGTCTGTTTCATCCAGTGGAGACTCAACTGTACCCTCTTGCTGCTCTGCAACAGCATTTGTGCTGTTCTGTCCAGCACTACTCCTTGAGCAGTAGCGCTCACCAGCAGCACCCATGAGCAGTCAGCATGTCTGTTGGGAAAGAAGCTCTCCAAAGTAAAGATGATCTTTGTTTTATCCATGCCAGCTGATGTAGAGCTCGCTTTTGTGCATGACTATCCCTCTTCTATAACAGTAATGCTTGAAAGAAAAAAACTCCGTAATTATTCTTGGTTGCACTTAATCCTTTTTTGAGTTGAGATTCCCAAGTCAGCTGGATAGACTTTAGGCAACTGCAAACTCTAAAGAATATAAGAAAAAGCAAGAACACGCTATTTTAAAACTGTGACAGAGGATCTTTGAGAAAATCTAGACAAAATAATATCTTTTCACATTACTTCAATTGTGCAAAACAATAATCTGATCTCTTTAAATAGCAGTGAAGAATTCACAGAATGAATTCTCTCTTGCTGTTATCACATATAAAAAAGGAGTGGTCCTGCTTTAACAAATTGATAGTTACACAAGGGCTTATAACTCCTACTTCAAATCAGAAAATATCTGCTTTTTTTTTTTTAGTTAAAGGAAAACTCTGCTACAGAAAGTCTCTGAAACATAGCGGTATTTGTAAAGAAAACAAAGAGGTCTACATTTTCAGTGAGAGTCATCCAGACCTGTGGTATATGTGAATCCTATTGAGTAAGGTAAAATTGACTTTGGAAAATAGGTCTTTTTTTTTTTTTCTGATATGAGAGCTTGTGACCTATTATGGGTATGGAGCTCAATAACATGCAAATTACTGCTACCAGGGACTGGGCCAACAGCTTGGCAAAAAAAGATTTACAGTTGCTGGTTCTATGAGACTTGGAAGGAGACATTTGAGGAAATATGATGAGAATTATTCTGTTTCTGTTGGCATACAGGGATGAAAAGCACCAAAGTCAGGACCATGTTTCTGTTTTCCTGGATTCTGAAATGAAAATGCATGAAAAGTGATTAATTAACAATTTCTGCTAACTACTGAATTTGCAGCTGCAAAAACAACCATCCAAATCCCTCCTGATCAATTTTTAATGAATGGCCATTGTTTGTGACTTTATCTAGAGCTGAATGGTTATTATCATTATAGATAATTTCTAAAAGTTATGGAGAGGATTTACCATACAAACAAACAAAAATTAAACATAAGCTTCTGAGGCAAAATTTTTATATAGTTTTGAATAATGCAGTAAAGTACAGTGTAAGAGCATTAGCAAAACAAGCTCAGAGAACTAAGCATCAGTCATGCAATAGTGTAAATTTAAATTCCATTAACCTTACTGACTCATGGTTAAAAAGAGACACAGACCAGCTGGAGAAAGTCCAGAGAACAGCAATGAGAATGACCAGAGGTCTAGAAAACATGACCTGCAAGGAAAAATTGAATTAACTAAAGAAGAATAGATAATGAGGCATATAAAACCAACAGGCAAATGTAATCCAGCAGCAAAGATTTAGGAAAATCACTGTAAGAATAAAATTCATGCATGAGAATAGCGAGTAAACCAGCCAGCTGTCTGAATAGTGGCTGGAGAGTTGTCTGTCAGGGATGATGTGTGTGCACAGAGAGAGCTGAAAATGCTTCAGGGCTTCTTCTTACTACATGGCTCCTCAGGCTCCTCTTGGCTCCTCAAATAAAGCAATGAAGGGCACCAACAACTCCTACATAAGGGCATCATAACACACACAGAACCTTGAAGGAGTGACTCACAACTTGTTGGTGCCTCTCTTTTCCCTCTCTCTCAAGATCTGTGCTGTGAACACCACCATGGGTCTTGGAAAGAGAGATAGACTCTGCTCTTATGCTATGCTGCTCTTATTGCCAACTACAAGAGAATTTGTCTTCATTTTCACTTTTGCAGCACTGTGCTCTCATTCCTACAGGTTTTCCCAGGTGGAACAATGAACAGAGATTATCCATGGGCAATACAGAAGAGACCAGAGCTGCAATGAGCACCACTTTCACTGATCACCACAGAAAATTCTACAGGTTTTTCCTATGTAGTAATCACCTGTAAACATGCCAGCTGGCTAATGTAATGAAAAGCTATAGATTTGCTGTGTTGAGGTGAAGTTCAGAATCATCCTGCTTTTTTGTGCACTGCACACCACCAGAGTAAGAGATATTAACACAGCAATTATTCTGGAGTTATTTAGTTGAAGAATATCCCAAAGTGTGTTCTGTACCCAGTTCTATAGCACTGCTCATGTTTGGTCATTGACATCTGTATCAATTACATCTGGTCATGGATGTGTAAAAAAGGCAAAACAATGTTTCATTTCTGTTTCAATAAATTATGAATCTTGGTATCATTTTATGAGCTCAGTGGTTTATCTCAGCTCCAGTTTATTTCTCTCTGCCACATCCAAAATTTATTAACCTGAACAGGTGATGTAGAGTTTTACAATATCAACAATCTATCTTCAGTTTACTAAAACATTATTTTAGTGATCAGCAAACCTTGCAATACTTTAATTTTCAAAGCTTCGCTGAATTCTAGCTTGAACATTTTCTCATTAAATTCTTCAGTACTTGTCTTGACTTTCAGGAAAATGTCTAGAACAGCTATTTGAATAGCCAGCATTAAGATGCATTATTTTTCAGAATGAGCAGAAGAAAAAAATTGTCATGACTGGAGAAACTTGATTAGGAAGTGGTCAGAGGTAGTTTGACATGACACCTTTTTAGTGAAAATGGGACCAGAATAGTTGCTTGTTGCTACTTGCTTTTTAAACTTCTTCTAGCAGCTGAGTAGAAGGAGGTGTTGATTTTTTTTTTTCAGGGGGATTTGAATTAAATTACCTTTGCTTCAGCTTGGAAATGTCTGCTGCCCCTATTTCATTGTTCTCTGGTAGTGATACAGAAGTATTGTAGCCTGACATATAAAATCTTGTGCAGCACAGAGTTTTCCCCAGATAAAAGGACATGGTTGACATGCAATGTCTAGTTAGGGTCTACACATGGGAATTAAGTAGTTTAAGTTTATTCACACAGAGGAGGCAGGCATGAGAAAAAACTTGCTTCTTAAACCTCTAGCAGGAAGGCATGCAGGAAGAAAGGATTATAAACTGATGAGAGACATCATTTTGTACAAAGGAGAAGGAGTATTGCAGAAGAACAGTAGGATAACTCCAGCTCTAGATCTCAGCTCACTCACAAGCGTGGCAGAGCAGAGCAGCTCTGGCAGCAGCACAAACCACACACAAGTGCTCCAGCACAGTGCACAGGAGGGTTTCCTGAAACATGACATTCTCAGAGCAGCACGAAGACCTACCTGGAGCCTGAAGCTCACACCACAGTGACTGACAAGATGCAGACTGGGTGAGGAGGAACTCTGGCAAGGCCCTACATCTCTAACAGGAGCCCCACGGCATCACTAATGGGCAGGACAGGGGGCAGCAGCTCCCCAGGAAGGGCACTGAAAGCCGGGAGCAGGGGTGTCCCTGGCAGAGGGACACATCCTCTGGGGACTAACCACAACTGCTGCAGCTTCACAGTGGGATTATGCAGGGCACCTCCCAGTGCATGGTATGCAGTGGCAGCCAAGCCACAGCTGGAGGGTGTGCCCTGCTCTTCCTCCAGGAGCCCATGAGCATCCCTGTGGGAGGTGTGCCCAGGTGCAGATACACCTTTGTCCTCTCCAGTGCCATCTGACAACAACTGCAATGCTCAACTATTTGAAATTATTCTCGTAGTAGCTGGGGGTTGTTTGCCTAGTTGGTTAAACTTGGTGCTGATAACATCAAGGTTGTTGCATTAGCCTGCAGCTTTTTGCTTTAGTTGCTGCTGCAGACAGCATGTCCTGGTCAACGGGTCTCCTGCCACTGTCTAGTGAAGCACAACCACAGGGGATCACCTTCCCTTCTGTAAGAGGTGGTGCCTGGGTTAGCTGATGTGTCTGACTTCAGAAATAGCTGCTAGTGCCCCCAAATATATATTTCATACACTAAGTTTAAACACTCAGACATGCAATAAAAAAAAATACTAACATACTATTATGCTAACAGCTAACATATAATAATAATAATAATAGCATATTATATATAATATAATTATAATTAGCATATTATATTACTTTTCCTGATCAACTCAAAGTAATACAGTGACTAATTATGAAAATTTGGTGGCTGTTTTGGCTGAACCAAAATTTCAGAGCATTAAAAAAAAAGAATTGGGATTTGCCAAGACACTGCAAAGAAGAAGAAGAATAAATAAGGGTTTTTTAAAAAATTTATTCTTTTAGAATAAAATCTCTTAAATTTTACTATGAAAATTTTGAAGTGGGAAATGAAAACATATTTAAAAGTATTTTTTTGCTACAAAATATTTTTGACTGAATTCAAAGTATCAGTAACAATACTATAGTTTTGTGGATAATTTTCACCATTTGAGATAGGATTTTTCATTTTAATGAAATTATATTAATCCATCCTCAATATTTTAATATAATTTTCCATATTATCTGTATTTGCAGAAGGAGAGAGCAGCTGACTTTTTGCCCTTGGAACATGGGCAAACAACTCCAACAATGCCCTATTTTGGGAGCCATCAGTGGTGAGCTGACAGGGTGATGCCTAGTGCTGCTTTTGGTGTTGAATTTTGCTGAAACCAGTCTGGCTCACCGGCCCCAAATTGACATCCTGATAATGAGGCAAAGGTTTGGCACAAAAGCTGCCAAGCTGACCTGGACATGTATGACTGACAGTCAGTCACTTCACACTGCCAAAATCCAGTCCACTTTTTTTCACTGTAGTTTCCTCTAACGTATTCCTTCTTGGAGTGTGTGAATGATGTTCCCTCCCCTGAAGTGGGACACATCCCAAAGACATTCATCAAGGTTGACTGAACAAAATCTGCCCACAAGCTTTGACATGGTGAGTTATATCAATGTCTAAATAATTGATCCTTTTTGCTGGCTTTAATATAAATGCTTTAATATATTTGCTTTACATAGTGCACTATACTGTATTATACACTACTAGTAGTTTTAGCCTACATACTGGGTAGCAAATAATTCTGATTAAGACCTTTTGTCTAATAATTTCTCATAATAAATAATTAATTTTATATAAACATATCTGATTTGCTATCTCTAATCCTGTGGGACAAAGTTACTTAGGCTGTTGACAAAGGCTGTGCCTAAGACTGGATCCAGCTGCGCCCCGGGCTCCTCTCTGAGAAGGAGCTTAGAAAGCAAGGAGGTCCTTTCTGTACCTCATGATTCCATAGGAGGGCTCCTCTAATAAACTTTGAATCTCCCACTTCGTCTGTGACAAAGAGATAATTTTTTAAATAAAAAAATCTGTTCAAGAACAAGTTAAAAAAACTCTTGCCTTGACAAACAGAAGCTGAATTTCATACAAACAAAAGCTTCTGTTTCATGTGCAGAATTCCAGCTTTATGCCAACAGAAGGCTTGAAGGGAGTAATTTGCACATTAGTTGAATTTGTGTGTTTCTCCCAAACCATCATCCACACAGTATTTACATAAAGTAGAATAGTTTCTTAGGACACATAATTTCAGTTCATTTATTCTCTGTTAATTTGAAGAGTACCATGCTAAATCTGGCAAAATTTGTCTTGTTCACTGTAAATTAATGATTTTATAAAAAAGGGAATAATTATAGTCTTTGTCACTAAGGATGGATTACTTGCTTCTCAGTTATTTGGCAAATTGAGTATAAATACACACTTCAGAGTTTACTCTTTTTTGTTTTGTATGTCGTAGACTAAATGAAAGATGGCTGACTAAAACAGACTTAGGATAATTATAACCAAGATAGAGAGGTATTTAATGAATTAGTAAAAATTTTGCCATTGATTTCAAAAGAGCTCCCACAACCGAGGAATGAAAAATGGTTCATACATTTACAACGCATTTATCATACAATGTTTTAGCAATATATTCAACAGAAATCTCTGCATTTCTAAATATTATGCCATTAAAAAGCTTCAGAGCATTACTTTTGAGAATTAAATAAAAAAGAAACTTTATTGGCATTTTGTTTTTCCTTTACATTTTCTAGAATAAGATTCCAAGACCTTGAGAAGAGCTTAGGGAACTGAATTGGTATTTCAGGAAAGGATATTATTCAAATGAAGGGTTAAAAAGTAATAGTTTTAACAAGTCCCAGAAAATGTCTCAGCCTGATTGGAAAACTCAGGTAAAATTAGACAAAGTTATGATTCCTGCTGTGTATGAAATAACTTCAGAGGAGAATGCACAACTCTTGCAGGAATGTAGCAATGGGAGAGTAGGAAATGCTGATGTCTCTATCCAGCTCTTGGAACCCAGGGCACAGGGAATATTTGTCTGCCTGTCATGAGAAGTCCTGATCTCCAGGAGAGCCCTGCTTTTGACCTTCGTCCATGGAGAAAATTTCCAGGACTTCGGGATGAGTTGGAATCTACGAGTGTGTGAAACAGATAGCAGTACAGTTTATCAGAGGGTGAAAAACTTAGAGTTTTTGGTTTTTACTATGGAGGTGAACCAGAGACAAGATGGAGAATTTTGGGCATTGTCTGAGCTCCTTCTTGTTCTTCATCTGCTCCATTTTCTGCAGTGCTGGTAGCACAGAGTGATTGGGTAGAAAGAATCGCAATACAGATGTTGTGTGAACAGACAAATAATTAGTTATTGGTAGAAAGGTAGAAATAAAATACGCTCTAAGAGTTAATTGGACAAAATAGTTATACAAGACTTTGAATCTGTGTATCTTGTGACTTTTGGTGCCTTCTCTTTGAACATTAAGTCTGGTGTACCGACAGTGTGCTGAACTGCTCTTAAGAGAAAAAATAAACAACCTGAAGACAGAAAAAAACCAAAAGTCCTGTTTGTCTCTCAATCGTGGCACAGAACTTTTTAGGGGTTTCCCTCTCAGTGGATCCATGGGGGGTTTCCACATCCAGCTGTAAAGTAATAAGTCCCACCACCATTTTTAATTAATTTCAAAACAGCAAATGTATGAAAAGCAGACTCGAAAAAGTAAAGGGTATTTATTGTCTGAATTCAAAGAAGCAATCTGAGCATTAACCCAGGCTGAAGAAAAGAAACCTACCATACAAACACTGAAGAGGGGAGACCCCTTGGGCTAGAAAGCATAGAAGAAATGAATAAAAACCTAAGTTAAACTAGAATATTCATAATGTTTGGTAACATTATAAAAGTAGTAGGCTTTTTCAAGAAACTTTTTCCAAAGTGTACCTTGTTAATTGTATCTGCTACTGGTCTCTGCAGTGTAGGCTTGGAAACTCTGTGTACCATAGAAAATGCCACATGATGCAGCCAATAAAAAACTGTCCAGAGCTAAGCCTGTCATGAAGTTTGACCTTCTCCTTAAATAGCTTGTCTTTTAAAATTTTGATTGAAGTTGGTCTTCAGTCCCAGAAAATGCTCTGAATTAATAGAAATAGTGAAAACTGAACCACATTTATTGTGAGACTGGGTGCAGGATAAATTTGTCATTTAGGTCAAGATTGTAGAGGCTAGGGAAAGATTACTTTTCCATACAATACTCAATCCACTCTGAGACAACAACTGTTCTTTGAGGAATAGATTGTATTTTTCTCAGTGTCTATGACAGTGGGGTTTCATGGTCATTTGATTCCTTCAAATAAATATATCAAACACTTGAGTTGAAACCCTGGGATTAAGAGGGATGGAATGCTAATTCTGTAGATACTTGATCTGCAGACAGCAAGAGAAATATTTACAAATCACATAGCTTTAAACAAACTTTCATTCACACCAATGATTTTCTAGAAGCATTAGAAAGGTTTCAACTTGCTATTTTCATTAATTTTATGTCCCTATGTATGGAAAATTGTCTCTGGAGAGGTAATGCAAGATTTAAAGAAAAGAATATATATTTTATATGAGAGAATTCACCTGAAATAAATCATCACTGACCTTTAAATTGCTTGCTTATTTAATACAAAGTACTAAAGCACTGTCATACAGCAAGCAGTGAGAGCCCATTGCCATATCTGATAGTTAAAACAGACTTGCAATACTTCACCCTCTTTTCTCGTTTCCATCCTGTAAATTAATTGAAATGCTATTACATGTCTTCCATGACTCTGGAACAGAAAGCTACACTCTTCTGTCTCAGAGTGATTTTAATTACTTTAATGCAGAAAATCACTTGCTTGAATTTTAGTGATCTTGCTAACTATCACTTTTGAGGATTTTATACTAGGAGAGATAGGAAAAAAGTTGATAAACCTCACAAAGAGCTTGTTATACTTTGTGGCAGAAAATCATTTTCATATTGCTGGCTCACCATATAGAGAGGTGATTATAAGAGCTATTTTAAATAAAAATCTTTCAGGACTTAGCAGTGCTTGCACTTTCCAAAAGATGAAAGTCACACATATATCTATGCTCACATGGGGAACGTTGTGGTCCTTCCATCAATAGCTTCTCAGCTGTAGTTAGGTCTGTTTTCCTTCTCTGTCTGCTTTTCATTGCTTCTCAGAACCTTTGTGGGGTTCACAGGGGATCTCAGCTGCTCTACCAGCTATAAGAATGTCTCCTCCTGAAGTAAACACAGGGACTCCATTTTGCTCAAGGGTTGTCAGAGGGAAAATATGGCTCTGTTTAAGGCAGGGTTATAGTTCTGGCCAAGATGTGGCATAACTGAATTAGTCTGTCACTAAGCATGTGATAAATCATATAGGTTCAGTAGCACAAATAAGCTAGTTAAGTCCTCTGTGTAACTATTCTTCTGTCTGGACAAGCGTTTGTCTAAAATTATAAGAAAAACCAAATGCAGAGAGAAAGGATGCTTGTTTGATGTCTTTCAAAGAAGCTCTGAATTTCATTTATTAAAGAAAGGAGGATGAAACAGAATTTTTTAGGAAAACACACAGTATAATTTAATTTTACTTTGTATATCTGAGTTTGAAGACAGTTGGGAAAAAACACTGTAGCATTTGTTCTTAAAATAACTTGCTAAAGAAGTTTTATTTAATATTATCAGCAATAGTTGCTGGAAAATGTTGCTTTTCTCAGAAAGAAATCTAAATCAGTCAGTTCTTCCCAGGATGTAATCTGCCATGTAAACTTTGAGTGAGCTAATCAAAGCTTTCCATGGTGATGAAAAATCCTTTTGGTTGCTTGGGCATTTTTTACAAGTTTCTTAATTTTTCTGTGATTTTCTTAACCTGATTAAATTTTTTAACATTTTCAGGGTTTTTTTGTTTAATAATTTTTTTTCTGCAGTTATCTACAGGAATTCACAGTGCCCTTAGGTGTTGCGTGCTGGCATTTTGATATATGTTTGTGCAGGCTAAAAGTCCTTGGAGGGATTTTAGATTTTTTTTTTTTGCTTTCCTTTACTGGAAAGGAAATGTAGCATGCATTTAAATTGACTTTGATTCCCTTGCATCCCATGTTTACAATTCTCTACCTCATTTTTTCAGATGTGAGGAAGAAATCTCATCTCTGGTGCTCACACAGTGCCACAGTAAGATTCACTCTGGAGTAGGGGACTGACTGAACGAGTCTGCCCAAGAGCTATTTGACATCCTAGTTTACACAGCTGCAGAGACTCCATTCCTCATTGAAAAATCTGACATACAGCATGTGAGGATCCTTTGGTGCTTTGTTTTTCCCTGTTGTAACTCTCAAAGGTTTCAAACAACCCTCTAGCCTCTCAATCAAACAGCTTCAACAAAATCTCTTTACTGTACAAAGACTGATAAAATATTACTAACACATGAATTCCAGGCCAGCTTGAGAACTCCAGGGCTTTTCTTGGTCACTTCTCAAAGATGATATACCTTCACCTACAGTTCTATAGACTGCTTCTGAGCCCTTATCAATCTTTAACTCACTTTTAGATTTTATACAGCCACCAGTCCCATCTGGTCTGTTGAGGTAAAAGCATTTCCTAGTCCAGGTTGATTTCTCAGCCATCAAGGTGATTCAAGTGTTACTCTTTTGCCATGGCTACCTTCTCTCCCTTCTGTTCTTTCTTTTAACAACCCTAAAGTGTGGAGTTTTGAGCACCATAAAGACATGAGCTACTCTATTTAACGTATTGCACTGCCCTCAAATATACATTCAACTTTTCATTTTCATGAGAGTTGGTTATAGCAGAAAGTCATCAGCCTCTGTCACAGAAAGCCATAAAATCTGTATGCCATGAGTAGAGAGGAAAATTATTTTTAGGCCATACTTTCTCCTGAAAAGCGAAGAAAGGAGACTCTTCCTGAGTTTATGAAAAATAACCTTTCAGTGAGGGCTAGACGTTCTCAGCAATGACCCAGATCAACTCTGCTATTCAAAACCAGAAATTGGTTCATGCCCCTGAATGTTAGAAGACTGTTCTACAAGAGCTTTGAAAATAAAATATTTCTGCTTTCCATTGGGTCAGTTTCATTATCAGTATAATCTTGTAACTCAGACTTTTTAAAGTACCAGAGATCTTCAAAGGAGGAACAGCAGTTGTCACAAGATGAAAGGGGGTATTCTTCTCACCATATGCTGATGATTGTTGTAAAGAGGTTATCAGGAAATCAAATCACTGCAGACACACTGCAACACTTCAAAAGTCTAGACATTGTGTACTTTCCCCTTCTGTGCCCAGTTCTCAGAGAAAACAATGACAACTTTGGATTGTGTGTCAGTGACGGTGCACTAACCTCAGGGAATTACTCTCAGGGTTGTCCTTTCATCCAGTCTTATCCTGACACCACTGCTGGCTGACTCACTCACTTGTCACATCACTTGGTGTGCCTGCTTCATGTCTTACACCAGATTATGACTCTGGGATTTCTAGCTGCTTCAAAGAACTCCTATGGAGGAAAACAATTCACAAGTAGCTTAAGCACTCCCTGCAGACTCTGTCCGGGACTGCTTCAATATCTCTGCTAAGAAACAGAGCGCTTAGAGGAGCTGCTAAAATGAATGGAAACTGTGAAACTCCACTGTGCAGATAAAGAATATAAAAGAATATAAATATATATATATATATGCAAAATTTTGTGCAGAACATTCAGTAAGGGTTAAAATAATTTGGTTTTTGGTAACAGTATGTATGTATGTATGTATGTATGCATGTATGCATGTATGTATGTATGTATGTATGTATGTAAGCCCCTTCAGACATAAATTCTGCATCTTGAAGGGTACCTACTAAGTACACAACTCTTCCTCCCTGCAAAGCTACTAAAGAAATGATTATATGGTAATGTCTGACTTTTCCATTGGGATAGAAACAGTCACACTCAAAGGTGAGTGGACTGGAAGAAAAAATTCAAGCCAGCAAGTAGCTTTCCATCTCACACTAACTTTTGGTTACATACCCACTCAGAGGACTCTTCTGAGAAACTGAAGTGATTTGACATCATACAAAACAGCCGCTTTTTTCCCACAGCACAATCTTGGGCTTTCTTTAGATGATGATCTGCCAATTTTTCTGCTGTGGCTTTCTACTTCTTATTCAACTATAATGAGGCATACCATTTTTCATGGTTAGACAGCTGGATTGACTAGATTGTTTTTCGGCTAGAATGAAACGTCAGTGCATTTCTCTCACAGATAAAAACCAAGTATCATTATGACAGAAAAGTGAAGATGACAGACTAGAAAAGTGAAGATCTTTTTAAACTTCATAATATAAAATTATCTCATGATTTAAAATGAGAGAAAGAATGGTAGTGCTGAGAATGGCCCTGTCAGGTGCATATAGGGAGTGAAGAAGTGTATGCAGATGTTAGAAGTATTGTTTCTGCCATATTTATGTTCAAAGGTCATGAACAACAAAAAAGACCAGGTTAACATCTCATTTTTAGAAATCATAAATGATTTAAATAGTGGCTTATTTATAAAAAAATATCTGTGTTATTGTTTTTTGGTTTGATGATCTGGATAGATGGCAATATTTATTTTCTACTTAAATCCAGATGCCGTTTTATGTCTTTTTGGGAGATATTTGGAGAGGGATATTAACACTGAGGAGATTGTGGAGTCACTTGGAAAAATCCTTCAGATGAGTCTGAACAGACAAGCACCTAAATCTACAAGTCAGGAAAAGAAAGTTGATTATTTCTGAGATGGATAAGTGAGAAAAAACTAAAAGGATGGTGATTCCTGCATTGACTGCAAATTTAAATTATACATCATCATAATGTTGATCACCTAAAATAGCAATGAGATCAGATTTAAACAGCTTAGTGTTTAAAGCTTCAGTGGTTCTCATGCCATTTTAATGAAAGGCATTCCACTTCTGCACATTTACAACATTTTCAAGTAAGTGCAAACATATCATTTGCCAGAAAAATCAACATTTATGTGCTCCCAGTCTCCATTCTGACTAAACAATTCTCCTATTCTTGTAACTAGCAGACATGAGGAAAAGAAGGAAGCTACCGAGACTCCTGCTCTTGACACTGAAGTCTCTTGATTTAAAATTCCTTTCACTTTAAAAGAGTAAGATTATGAGACAATCAGTGCCCAATCAGTGCCCCCCAAAAAAGTGCTAGGTGAAAATATATTAGACCAGTTTCCACTGACCAGCATTTTTATTTTCGTATGGTCCCAAAAGACTGATCAAAATCCTGAGCACTGGGAAGCAACGGAGTTTGGGAATGTTGTTGTTTTTTTTTTAATATCTCCATCACTAACAGGGGTGTTAATAGAGAATACATCACCCAGAGATTTTCAGATTGTAGTAAGTTGACAGGTAAATGGTAGACAGACTAAAGAACAGAGATTTGATCCAGAGGGATGTTGTGATTCCAGAGGAAAACTACTAGTCCAAAAATGTGAGCAAACAATTGTCCCCGTATTGCTCAGAGGCTAATTTAGTGAGCTGCAAAGATTCAAAGAAATGCTTCTTTCAAAGACATCTGTGGATAGGAGGTAGAAGTACATTGCATTATTTTAATAATTTTTGGTATCTTGAGTGTTAGGTGGAATTGGCCACTGCTACATAGATAAATGATGCAGACTAAAACCTCACAGAAGCTTTCAAAGTTAGATTGCCTGGACCTTTTTTTAAATTTCAAAATCAGCATGCTAAAATATACTACAGTTTTTACTGCAGTTACAGACTTGAGTTTTTGAATGCACAGAAAAACTGGATCTGAGGCCATGTAATCAAACTCCTCTACAAATTATGCTTGTACATGTAAATGCAGCATCGCCCTTTGGACAGTACCAGCATGGTCACGTAAAGCCAAGGGACTAATTAAAAGTTAATAATCTGCTTCTTTGGTTCCCCCTTCTACCCAGGTTCCCACAGCCACTCCTCTATTTCCACTTACAGATGCTGAAGTGCTAAATTTTATTTCTGTGCTTGAGTAATGTGGTCATGGGATTCAAAAAGATCTCACACAGCGTGCATTTGAGCAAGAAAGGACCTGGGCGAACTCCCTCTACCTTTCTTGTCTCTCTCCCACAGTGAACCTGTACAGGCTGCTCATGCCTCTGCCTGTCTTCTTGTTTCTCTTTTGGGATTGCTTATTGATTTCTGTGAATGCTTTTTCCTGACTTTCAAATTCAACTGGCGGAGGATAATCCATCTCTCAAAAATATTGTGAGGTGGAGACGACTGGAACCCTGACTGGAAAGAGGGTATCCAAGAGTATCTGCAAACAGAGCATAGAATATGGGGGAGTTATATTAAAAGGGGAGGCTTGCTCAAATCTTTGTTGATGGTTTATTTCTCTTAAGAGCTGGAGCTCATATTAGTATATCACTGTTATCAGTTTCTAGGTTTCTGCAACCCTAGCTGGTTTTCCACGGTGCTGAAAAGCTTGCAAGCCACCATTTTAAAAGAAATATTGTCTCAGCTCTAGTTTTTAAAATTTATGAAATAATTTAGGCAATATCTGTTATGCAATACTCCTATCATCTTTGAAATAGATAATTGAAATATTAACATGTCTTCAGACATGAGAGGTCTAGGATACTTTGAACAATTTTAGCATTTTATGGCTTATTTCTTATTAAATAGGAGCCTGAGACATGCATCTATCTTTTACCATGGAATTAATTACATCTTCTCTCATTTTAAAAAATAGCTTGTTTTACCTTTTTTAGAGCAGGCTAATGGTGCATCACCTCTTCAGTGTTTCAACTTAAGTTGCTAAGCTACCTTAAGTCTGCTGCTTCCAGTAATGAAAACCCTGCCCACAAATATGAGTGGTGAGCACTAAAATAAATGTGCCCCAAGAGTGCAGAGCACAAGCAGAAATTTGGAGGGGAGCGATAGCTGTGGGTGAGGAAAAAAGTGGGCTTTTTTTTTTCCATTGCTATAAACAATATAACATTTTTATATGACACATTCAGAAAAAAAAATCGAAGCTGGAGCATCATCTGGATGGATTCTGGGTGAAGAGAGCAAATGAAAACATAAATGGGGATGAGAATGGAGATAATGTGCAGAGAAGGGAAGGAGCCAGGAGGTGGATAGACAGACAGATAATTGGATCAAACTCCCTGGAGGAAGCTTCTCTCTATTCTTGCCAGGCTCACCTGATCTAGGTCCACCTAAGTAGGAAAAGGGAGAGATCCCTGTGTTGTGGGCACTTGCAGCATGGAGAGATTCATGATGTTGAGTGGCTACTACCCTGGGGAAACTTGAAGATTACACGTTTCTGGATGCAGGTGTAGAAAAGATCTGGGGAGTTGCTGTTCTCCCACATCAGTCTTTACATAATTTTTCTGTAGTTCTGTTCTTTAAAGGCTGGGTGTGCATATCCTGTCTATGTCAAGAGTTAGTGAATACTGTATAGTGGCCTGAGGATCAGTAACTAGATAAAAAAATCTTTTGAATTCTGGTTTGCATTGTGTGTTGACAGGAAAGCAAATGTCACACTTTCATCAGCAAACCATTTAATTTCAAGCATGCTGCTGGTAAATGATGCATTCCAAACTGATAAATGTGGGATTTCCTGTTCCAAAAGTTATTTTGTTGGTCTTGGTGATTTATGTTTCAGTTTTATGAAGGAATCTATCTGAAGAAAGGCCCAGAAAATATTGACTGAGGCTTTTCTTCTAATATAGGTCTTCATAACCATAGGTCTACAGCAATCCAAATGTGAAAATAAAATCACATTTCATCCTGATGCTGAGATGTTAAATACAGATGTGCTTCTACATACATTCTGTCATCCTGTACGTCTTTATTAGCTGGTTCACTTTAAAACCAGCTAATGCACAGAAGATGAAAACGTTGAGATTTTATAGGAAATAGAATTTTGTATCAGATACAGACCCCTCCAGAGCATTACTAGTACTCAACTGGAAATGTTCTTTTGAACAGTTTCCTTGCAAACGTTACTTTCAGGTCTAGTGACTGACTTTCCTATGGCCTTTAAAATCCATTAGTGTTTTAGGCTTTGTTCAGCACACTTGTTTTTCAAACCTCAGTTGCAATGCTTGAAGATCTAACAGCAAAACAACTTTTGTCCTCTCTCTTCATGTTACTTTGGCATTCTTTTCTTCTTTATTCTCAAGGGCTTTTCCTGACACACTGCACACAAACTGATTTTCAGCTCATGCCCAGGGAGCCAGGGATATCCCTGTGCTTCTAGAGCTTCTGGACCATGCTGATTTCTAGGAAATTTATTGATGCTTTCGTGTCATTGCCATTGTATGAGCTCTATTTCTTACAGGTTCCAGCTTTGTCTCCTGCAGATTTCCTTCATCTGTTCTAAATACTGAGTTTTCTTTTTGTGCCCAATATCTTAATTCTTGATGGTGACAGGGCTTCTGCAATCAACTCCATCATCTTTTCCTTCTCAATAATAAGATTACTAAGAAGTCTGTTATCAGGAAAAAACTACTTTATTTAGGACAGTTCATTAACCCATTTGTGACTTTGGATCATGTTGGTTTTGGTCCCTATCTTGCCTCCATATGCTAAAAATTATAAGAATCTTACTAGAGAATATAATGCAACATTGCAACACATCCTGGAAATGGACAGCTAAGGCACAGAAAAGTAGCAAGGCAAAGGGGATCTAGGAGAGAGAACCAAGAATAAATATATATTCTTTTGCTTTCCTTCCCTATTCTTATTTTGCCACACATACAAAGCAGAACAAATTTGTACCACAGAAGGAGACAGAACAAATCAGAATCTGAAAACTAAAATCCACCACTTCACCTGCAAGAACTCTGTAAGATTGCTTGTACACTTCTGAAAGTTTTGCTGATTGAAAAGCAGTATTGAAATGTTATTCTGAGAAGCTAAAGAAGAGAAGCAAATCTCTGGTAGCTTGTCTGCTTTCCTGTAGCTACTGGTAACTTGTGCTGCAGCGTCTGAGCCCGCTGTGCCATGCGGTGCGGTGTTTCACAGAGGCTCAGAATCAGCAGCCCCTCCACTTTCTGCAGCTCCTGAGTCCCATTGGCTGGAAGGAAAAGCAGAGGCGGGGAGTGCCCTGAATATTTTTCTCTTCCACACACGGTGAAACAGGCAGCCAGCATGCACTGCCTGACTGGGAGACTGGTGCTTGCAGTTTGAAAAGAGTTCTTGCTCCGCAGCAGTCACTTGGGCATTTTATGGTCGCATCTCTTTAATGGAAAGCACCAAAAAAGCCCTGCAGAACTAAGGAGGAACTGACCATATGGGAGAATTTGATGCACACATAGAGACTGTTGGAACTCTGTGACATAGATCACCAAGGTAAATGTGATGATGATGAGAAACTGTGTCTGTAAGGGTGTAAACAAGTTCTTCTGAGTCTGAAATCTTATGAACTGCTGCTTGCCTTGGTCCTAGCTTATTTTTCTTTTTTTTTTTATTTTTTTCCAAGCTGAAAAGCCAAAGAAGGTTTTCAAAGGAATGCAAAAGGAACGGGATTTTTAAAAGCAGGAAGCTGAAAGGGATCTCCATAAGATGAACTTCAGCCAGCATCGTGGGACACTCCAGCCTCTCCATTTCTGGAACCACAGCTACAGACTGCACGGAGGAGCCAGCGAGCCCAATGCGAAGGGCCACTCCTCAGGAGGCTGCTACGAGCAACTCTTTGTATCCCCTGAAGTGTTTGTGACTCTGGGCATCATCAGCTTGCTGGAGAACGTGCTGGTCATTGTGGCGATAGCCAAGAACAAGAACCTCCACTCGCCCATGTACTT
Organism: Fringilla coelebs; assembly: GCF_963513975.1. NCBI lineage: Eukaryota > Metazoa > Chordata > Aves > Passeriformes > Fringillidae > Fringilla > Fringilla coelebs. The sequence goes on from NC_140028.1 coordinate 82,385,992, forward strand.
CTTCATCTGTAGCTTGGCAGTGGCTGACATGCTAGTGAGTGTATCTAATGGATCAGAAACCATTGTCATCACGCTGCTGAACAACACAGACACAGATGCACAGAGCTTTACCATAAACATTGACAATGTCATTGACTCAGTCATTTGCAGTTCCTTGCTCGCATCAATTTGCAGTCTCCTCTCAATAGCAGTGGACAGGTACTTTACTATCTTTTACGCCCTCCAGTACCATAATATCATGACAGTGAAGCGTGTAGGGGTTATCATCACGTGCATCTGGGCTGCTTGCACAGTCTCAGGCATTTTGTTCATCATTTATTCTGATAGCAGTGTTGTCATCATCTGCCTAATCAGCATGTTCTTCACTATGCTCATTCTCATGGCATCCCTCTATGTCCACATGTTTATGATGGCTCGCATGCACATAAAAAAGATTGCTGTTCTCCCAGGGACTGGCCCTGTTCGCCAGGGGGCCAACATGAAAGGGGCCATCACTCTCACCATCCTGATTGGAGTTTTTGTTGTGTGCTGGGCTCCATTTTTCCTGCACCTGATTTTCTACATCTCCTGCCCCTACAACCCTTACTGTGTGTGCTTCATGTCCCACTTTAATTTCTACCTCATCCTCATCATGTGCAATTCCATCATCGATCCACTGATCTATGCATTCCGGAGTCAGGAGCTCAGGAAAACATTCAAGGAGATTATATGCTGCTGTAGCCTGAGAGGGCTTTGTGATTTTCCTGGCAAATATTAAACAGAATGGATGGATATGTTACTGTGTACACAATAGGCAGCACAGATTTCCAAGCCTTTGGATCCTTTTATTCATCAGAATTTGGTTTAAATCTTTAAGAGGGAGCAGCACCTCTTTCTGTCTCTCCCCCCTCCCATTCTTGTGTTCCATTCATGTGGAATTCCTATTTCTGTATAATGTTCATGATGTCTATAGTTTGTAATTTATTTGGGTGGAAAGAGCAGTAGCACTTCATACCAGTTTGTAAGTAAGCAAATAAATGTAACGATGAATGTGAAATAGTAACAAACATGAGCATATTCCAGCTGCTGACAAAATAAAAATTTTGCCTGATTTACAGTACATATTGGCTGATATTGTTTCTTATTCTATTGAGGTAATTATAGCTATCCACTACATTATATTCAGCTAAGAATAGAGCATATGCTTCTATATTAGTGGATTAAAGGTTCTCTGGAATTAGAAAGCAGATTTTTCAGAAATGCTAGTGAAGCCAACCAGTTGTATTAGTACATTTTGAATTCTTCTTGTTTTGCTTCACAGCAGGAATTCTATTTTTTGTTACAGTTATTGCCCACAAGAAGATTTTTCAAACACTTGCTACACAGCTAGTTGAATGCTTGGGCATTGGGCTGGGTTTGTTTTCAAGATGATTGCTGTATTTATGAGAGTATCTTTTTGCAAAATTTCATCTGGTCCCTGGAGCATCAAATAGTCCTGGATATATCTACTAGACTGGCATCCAGGCAGAGCAGCTCCCTCATTCAGCCATGAAACAGGTACAATATAAACTTTGACAGCACCAGCAGCAGTGCAAAAATTCACTGAGAGATTTACCTGGTGAAGATAAAGAGGGAAGTTCAGCTGGAATATTCAGTCCTTGTCCTGAGGTGCTGTGGGGAACAAGGACTCTGTGCTCCAGATGAAAATACATCTTTGTAGAAAACAAGCTGCCTTCTATTGTCAACTGTGGTGTTAGCAGATGGGATCCACTGCCAGGATCTTTACACAGGAGTCAAGGCAGGTGTTAATTTGGTCTGAGCACCTCAGCCTAAACTGTGGAACATATGGGTTTGGAGGGGCAATGCTGTCACATGGAATGAGTTCCTGCTGATGGGTCTGGCTACCCATGCTCAGCATCTGGCAGCTGCTTGAATTCAATTCACCTTGGCAGGCATCTACTCTCTGCCTCAGTTTCACCTTAAAATTCCACTCTCTTCACAGAGAGTCCCTGGTATTAGTACTTTTGGAGGTGTTTAAAACATAAATGTGACTACACAGTATTCTGTAACGATGTCCCTTAGTATCTTGATATTTTGATGAGATCAGTTTCTATGTAAGGAGAAAAAAGAGTCATTCATCTATTCCCAGAAAATATAAAACACATGAAATTTGTAGAGGGTCTGGAGAGTTCTGATTTAAAAACTCAAAATTAAAAGTAAAACACAACTCAGGTTTTAATCCTGAATGCTTGCTTTTCACCAAAATGAACAGTGAATGAATGAAAAACAGGATGGTAAGTCCTATTTATTTTCTTGGACACAGATTGTTCTCTCCAGCTGCTAGTTTCTTCATCAAAGAAAAACATTAAATGAAAAGCTATTCAAAGAGACCAATGGTTGCTATCTTGGATTCTCCAGACAGAACCTGTTATTTCAGTTGTGGGTAACTTTTCAGGATATCATAAAACTACATTTGCTCCTCTCTTAAAGAGCATGAAGGATTTAGGGTGACTCTTAGTGTTTTCAACTTCAACTATTTATAGAAAGAGCAAGAAAATCATTTGATTTTGTGCATTGAAGTCCCTTGGTAGCACCAACATCAGGTCTCCTACAGCCTGCTCTTGTGCTTGGGCCAATCCATGGACCTTGCTGCTTGCAGCACCACTGTTGCCTTTTCTCAGCTTTAAAAAATGATATTTCCACATCATACTAGTCACAGTGGGAAGGGTATTGAAATGTATTTACTACATTAACTCTACTATTTTCTTCTGGAAGAAACTATAAATGTTTCAGTAATACCTGGTTCCACTGGGTATAGAATAAAAAATGCCAAAGGAGGAGAACTAAAGCCCAAGCAGAGAAAGAAATGAACTTATTTAAATTAATATTCTATCCAAAAAATCCAGTGGACTTTACTAAAGGTCGTTCCTTCTCCCACAAGACACAATACAAAAATGCTCAGGTAGTAATGAAAGAAAATACTGATGCCAGTTTGAACAAGGCATAAATCCTACTTGATCTTTGCTTTGCCTCACTTTCTATAGCTTTTTTAGGACTGTAAATTATGACACGTGGTACTCCAGCTTTTCCTTTTGTAGTTCATGGGTGCAGAGAGGGCCCCTAAGAAAGTGACCAAAGAGCAAAATACTACTTTAGGTGCTCTGAACATTACCTTGAAAGTCTTTATTTCTCCCCTTCAGATGTACAAGGATCAGATATCTCTGAATTCTGAAGAGGCTGTGTTTCGAAAAACCCAGTGTGCATTTCTTTTATGCTTATTTGGACTAAGAACTAGTCACGACAGTTGTGACACCATCAGGCTGTAAATTTCATTTATAAATATAATTTTTTAAACCAGCTTATTCTAGAGCTTTAGCAGCTCTGAGCCTGTTTAGCAGCACTTCTGTCTTTATTTCACAGTGATAAATGTATATACATATTTTTAATGGAGCTTCTAATTGAAGAGGACTTTTTCATTTCATGGTATCATATTGGAGAGTGCAATTCATTGAAATTGTTGCAACACCTGCTACACAGATAATTTTCTTATTCCAAAATAGTCTGTTTCTTCTGAGTAGCTGAATCAGTTTGCCAGAACCATAGGAATTATCATTGAGAAAGATAAATAAATTAATCTAGCATGTTGGAGAGTGGGAGGAGTGGAGGATTATTTTCCACAGTAAATTTTCTGGAGCTTTGTTCTTCTATTTGAAAATAGTTCAAGAAAATGTGATTTCTTTCTTTAAATGACTAGGACTGTAATTGCTTTAGCACTTAGCATTTCAGTCATGTTAGGTAACTGTAGTGGCCTGACCCTGGCTGGATGCCAGACACCCACCAAAACTGCTCTCTCATTCTCCTCTGCAGCTGGACAAGGGAGAGAAAATATAATGAAGGATTCATGAGTTGTGATAAGGACCAGGAGAGATCACTCATGAATGATTTGCTCATGAGCAAAACAGACTCAAATTAGAGATATTAATTGAATTTATTAGTAACAAAATCAGAGCAGTTTAATGGTAAGTAAAATATGACCTTAAAAACACCTTGCCTCCCTTCCTCACTCCCTCCCAGCTCTACCTCCTCCCTCCCAGGGGCACAAGGAGACAGGGAATGGGGTCAGTTCATCACAGATTGCTCCTTCAACTGCTCAAGGAGAGGAGTCCTTCCCCTGCTGCACCACAGGCAGCAGTTCTTCACAAACTGCTCTGGTGTAGGTCATTATTCCACAGAGAGAAGTCCTTCAGGCACAGCCTGCTCCAGCATGGGTCCCCCATGGGATCACAAGTCCACTGTGGGCTCCTCTCTCCGCAGGTCCACAGGTCCCAGCAGGAGCCCATTCCAGTATGGGTTTCCCACAGGTTCAGAGCTCTCCTTTGTGCATCCCCCTGCTCTGATGTGGGTCTCTCCTATGGGCTGAGGTGGATCTTTGAACTCCCATGGACCTCCCTGGGCTGTAGGGGAATCTCTGATCCAATGCCTGGAGCCCCTCCAGCCTCTCCTTCTCCACTGACCCTGGTGTCTGCAGAGCTGTTCATCGCACGTGTTCTCACTCCTCTCTTCTGTGGCCACAATTACGTAGTAACTTCTTTGTTTCTTCTTAAATATGTTGTGTCAGAGGAGTGTCCATCGTTTCCAGCTAGCTCAGCCTTGGCCAGCAGCAGGTCTGTCCTGGAGCTGGCTGGCATTGGCTCTGCCAGACCTGGAGGAAGCTTCTGGCAGCTTCTACAGAAGCAGTCGATGCAAACCCAATACAGTAGCAATGGCATGTTCTTCTGCAGAAAGGACATGGTGTTGTCTCTGCTTTACAGGTGTAAGGATTTATGCTTTTACTTCTGCTGAAAAAGAGAGTCTAATGGATTTATTCATCCTCCTAGAATGAAGCCTTTTCCCGAGCTAGATTTGATGGTAGTGTTCTCCACTTTTTCCCAATAAGTGACTTAAATTTTACACAAAAACTTTTGAAGGAAATGTTTTTCTTCTTCAAGAGGGACACTTCTTTAGCTTTGAAGTAGTTTTGGAACAAAGAAAAAGACTCCGAAAAGCACTTAGAGGATGTACTGTATCTCAGTAGAGCAGATTTTGAATGATGACTCAAAATGTCTTTTACACCTGAAACATGCTGTTATCTGGAAGCAAGGATAAATGCTCTGATAGATTCACATTATTACACGTGCAGCAATGCCTTCAGTTATGCCTTTGAGGGATGTGTGGTGTACATGTTATTAAGGTAATCCTAAAATTACTCAGTTGCTGTTAAACTGATCCTGTTATACAGGGTGTATATTGAGGCCTCCTTTATCCTAAAACCTAATTCTGGTGAAGAACTTTGAGGTTATTTATAATACACTGTAGTGCTTATAGGCTTGCATAAGAATTGCAGTCTCAATCCCACTGGAAGGAACTCTCAGAAAATGTACCCTTAGGCATGAAATCTTAATTGTTTACCCAAAAATTACCCTATATATTTTAAGTTAATATTCTGGTCCCTTTCATCATATCACAAGTACTGTAAAGTTTCCCTTTTGCATAAAATATTTCTCTCACCAAAAAAAGATTTCACATGTCATAGGAACCCCTAACTACAACTACAGATGCTCATTGTCATATAAGCCAAGTTATGAATTAACCTTTCTTGGATTTTTTTCCCTTTTTTCCGCAATGGTTCTGTTTTCCTAGATGTTTTCCATATTTTTCCTCACTTTGTGCACTTACAAAGACATTTTCAGATCACCCCCTTCAAGTTTTTTAATGTAAAAGTATTAATCTGTTCTGCTTTTACTGATTTTGCTTCCTTGAAAATATTGTTAATTTGTTTCAGTTATTAGCTTTCATGCTTGGTCTATTTCTGTAATTTCTGTATTTGTGCATTTCCACACTGCCATCAGTTTGAGTTTTCCAAGTCATGCCCTATCTGTATGGTGGGGCTGACTTTGCTCAACAGCAAAACTTCACCCAGTTGCTTGCTCATGCCCCATGAGTGGGATGAGGGGAGAAAACAGGAAGAACAGAAATGAGAGATCTCATGGGTCTGGATGAAAACAGGATTATCACTTACTGATCACTATCACAGACAAAACAAACTTGATTTGGGAATAATGAATTTAATTTATGAAAAATTAAAATATTTTCTTAGTGGTTCAGCTCTTAGGGAAAAATTACAAACCATACTAAAATTACAGCATTCATCCTCAGTCCTTTTTCTCAGCTATAACCTCACTCCTTCGCTGCCAACTCCTCCACCTCCGCCCCGGAGCAGGGCAGGGGGTTGGAGAATGGGGGGCTGCAGCCAGCCCACACCAGATCCTCTCTGCCACTTTCTCCCCCAGAGATGAACTAATTGGCACAAAATGCTCCTTTCTCAGGCTCTTTCCTTCTGAAGAGCTGTCACCATACAGTTTTGAAATCTGTTATTAGCTTCTCAATTAATGTCTTTGAACATTGTACCATTGAACCCTATCTTATTTCCATTATCTCCATCCTCAGAGCTATCCACCTTTCCTAACTGATGCTCATCCTTTATGTGGAAATGGCAGCCAGACTTGTACCACCAGGTTCTGTCCCTGGCACACCCCTCTGGACCCAGCCCTGCAGGACTGGCAGATGAGGCTGCAGCCCCCCTGTGAGCAGGGGCTCCACTGTAAATCTTGCTTACTTTGTGCCGTGCACTGATGAAAAGTCATTCACAGTGTCCTCCAGGTGGCCAAATTAAAACAAAAAATCATGTAGGTGTGCAATTTGCTATACTTAAATATATTTGAAACAAACACTCATTAGCTTTATTCTTTGTAAAAGGCAGTGGGGGAGTAAAGAAACACAAGTCCAAATACATTTGGAGCTGCTACCAGCAGAGCATAAACAAAAAACTTCATTCCTGAAATAATCTGCAGCAACTATTTTTGAAGTGCAGAGGAATTAAAACATATTATGAACACAATATTTGTTATACAAATATCTTCTCTTGCCATAACATCTCTGTGAAGTTCTAAGATTTCTTCTCAGGCAAGCTCATGTCATGCAGAGTTCAACAAACACCCTTCAAGTACATCATAAAAAACACTCAGTGAGGTTTCTAAAGCTGTATTCAGTACAGTCTGAAAGCTGATTTATATTAAAAAAAAAAGCCAAACTTTGTTTTCTTCTGGAAGGGGGAAACAAAAGAAGGTGTCTGAATTTAAAAAAAAAACAAAAACCATTAAATTGCTGCCATTGAGGTAATCACTTTTCAAACTCTCCTAATTTAGCCTTTTCCAAGTGAGACTGAAAGATTTCTGAAAAACAGGAACTATGCAGATATCTCTCCAGAGATTTAACTGCCTGTGCACTCACCTGCCAAGTTCTGATTGACTCGAGGGTTTTTACATTAAGGCATTGAAAATCATCTTACAGTGTACACCATACATTATCTCTGATGCTTCCAATTATCTGAATACACAAGCAACCACAGTAAGACTGGAAAAAATCCTGTCTGCACATGAAGACAAATGCAAATAATTCAGGTTGGATAAAAACAAATCTTTACTTATTATCCTAAAGGTTTTGCTGGGGAGATGGGGTGAATGTAATTGCTTTCCTATTGTTATTATTTTCAGCTTTACCCAAGGAAATACAGTGCTCAAAATAATACAGACAACCCTAATTACCCCTCTAAGCCAAGGACTGTGCCTCTCTGTAAGAACTGTCTCCAGGTCGAATAGGATGTTATTCTATGCAATATTAAAGGTGTTGCTGGTAGAAATTATTCTTATTTGTGTGCAGTGTACCAGTGCACACCAGTATTGCTCAGTTTGGGACCATTCATCACCAAACAGCTGCCCAAGGCAAAGGACTGAGATAGTGAATCTTCTGAGGAGTCAGCTGAAGCAAGAGATAACCCATTTTCACTTTTTTCAAACTTCAGACTTGAAAATCTGCTGTCGTATCAGGAATGCAATACCCAACATTTGGGCATTTCAAGGAAGATTAATCTGTGGATTTGGACTGTAAATTCTGTTCTGGCCCCAGCATGGAGAATCCATATCTGTGAAGCATTCCTTCAGAAAATCCCATGTTTCTCATGCCTTAGAGGAACCAGGTGACCTCAGCTGTTCTCTTCCCTGAAAGCAAGGGATAGCACTTGTCTGGCTAAGGAGAACGGGGCATTGGCAAAAACAAAGAGGTAAAATCTGACAAACTAGTTTGATTTTAATTCAGGTTATTTTCTAAAGATGGTTTTGTGCTCTTACATGCCTTTGAAGGGGCCATGTTTCACACATATCTTTGTATTAACTTCAGAACTAGTATCCCAGTAAGAGCTTTGCCAGTAATATAACCTGTGCTAAAATGAAAGGAGTATGGAACTTTATACACCCTGTGCATATCACTAAATGCATGTATTTTTAGCCAGATATTAGCTAAGATTTAAGAAGGCTTTACTTACTTCTGAATACCATAGACAACCAAATATGCCTGATTTTGGATGCCAAAAAATTAAGATCCTTTGTGTATCCAAATATCCTGAAAGCTCAAATATCCTTTGAGTATTCAAGTATTGTGGCCACTTTATGAAACCTCAGTCGCTTCTGCCACATGCAGTGCCCTAGTTATCAAACACAGAATTATAAACAGGGCAGCATCTGATCCATTCCCAGCTTTTAAGATTCTCTTGATCTCAATTTTTTTAGCTCTGAAAGAAATGTTGTGATGGTCTGCATAGATCCTAAATGTTCATGATGCTTTACATCACATCATTTGGCTGTATGCAGATATTGAAAATACTGCCATGGGCACTAATGGGATGAAGAGTTCATTTCTCCCTTCAAATAATTGTAATTTTTTGATTTATCTGTGGGAGTAAAATCAATGAAGTGAATAAGGTGTTGTCCTGTTAAGTGACATTTAGATAGAAAGAGGCTTTTTGAGACAGAGTGTAGGATGCTGGTTTACTTTTAATGAGGCAAATTAGGTTTTCTGAAGAAAACCTAATGGAATCCTGGGCTGCATCAAAAGCAGCATGGCCAGCAGGTGAGTCTACCCCTCTGCTCTGCTCTGATGAGACCCCATGTGCAGTGCTGCATCCCAGCAGCTCTGAGATGCCCAGCACAGGAAGGACGTGCATCCATTGGAGCAAGTCCAGAGGAGGCATCAGGGTAATTAGAAGGATGGAGCTCCTCCCCTGTGAGAAAGGCTGATAGAATTGGGTTTGTTCAGCCTGGAAAGGGAAGGCTTTGGGGTGACCTAATTCTGGCCTTCCAGTACCTGAAGGGAACCTACAAAAAAGGTGGAAAGGGACTTTTTTCAAGGGCATGTAGTGACAGGAGGGGGTGATGGCTTTAAACTGAAAGATAGTAGGTTTTGGCTAGATATTACACGGAAACGCTTTATCAAGAGAGTGGTGAGACACTGAAGGAGATTGCCCAGAGAAGTTGTGGACACCCCATTCCTGGAAGTGTTCAAGGCCAAATTGGATGGAGCTTGGAGTAACCTCGTCTAGTGGAAGGTGTCCCACCCCATGGCAGAGGGATTGGAACTAGATGGTTTGAAAGGTCCCTTCCAGACCAAACCATGAATTTATGTCTCTATGATTTATCTCCTTTCTAACTGGGATAACATACATATGTCTTCTCTCAAGCTGACCTCTGCACCAAATAAACTTTCACTTCAAATAAATAGTTACTAACTGTGGTGGTGGTAGTAGTAGTAGATTTTTACATGCTAGAAATATTAAAGCAGTAAGTGACACCATTTTATCTGTATTATCACTGGGCATTTTAGTTTGCAACTACAGACATACTTTGGGAAGAGCTATCACTTCAAATATCTGTATTTTAACACTGCCAGCTTATACAACTGTAACAGAAATAATTAAAATTGTTTTTGATGTTTCATCAATCATAGAGCTGGATCTTAAACATGGAAGGTTCACCTGCCATCTTCATTTATCTTTTGCTTCAATCTTGTGATTGCTATTCAAATGTTGGGACACTCAAGAGATAAAGGTGTAGGTGCTTAATGGAAAGCTTTAATTTATTCTGAAAAATATAATTTTAATTTTAGAAGCTCATTTAGTTCTGAGCTCAGGAAATTCCAAAGAGTTGCTCAGGGAGCTGAGGAATTCTTTGTGTGTCTGGGTAAGCAAAGAAAAGCAGAGTTTTGAATTTGTGTCCTGAGGTACAACCTTCTCCCCTCACACATCGCGGATACCGCAGGTCAGCCAGCCAGTGCCTTATGGGGCACTGTGAAAATGTGTCTTCATAAGGCCTCAGTTCTCCTGCAGGATATGGGAAGAAGAGGTAAAATACATTCACAACCATTCTTATCTTCCTGTATTGCTTTAAGAAATAATGAAAAAAATTTCTCGTGGAAAAATGTAATTTACTACAAAATAATTAGGTCCTTATTGAAGTCAGAGGAGCTCTGAGTTCCTCTTGAGCTATATTTCTTGCCCTCAGAGATTTAGTTTCTTAACCTGAGTATTGTAATCATCATATATTCTTTCTTCATTCCCCTAAATAATAGCAGTGAAACTTCCTGATTCACTGTATCTGCTGCCTGAGGAAGGAATTTAAAATGCAGCCAGAAGTTACGATGTCTGTTTGGCATCCCTCTTCTCTGTTGCAGTGCCTTTGTTGAAGACCAGGAAATCTCAGCTGTAAGCATTAATTTCTTAATGATGAAAACAGGGGCAAGAAAAAACACTTGTACATGTTCTTCCACTCATTTTCTGGTTTAAAGGCATCTAACATCTTCTTGTGATACAGTTGCTACAACCTCTGTTTTAACAAAGGACCAGCCTCAAAAAATTGGATGTGATTTAGGTAAAAAATGAACTAAACTCAACTCATCCAAATAATATTGCTTCTATAAATGGGACAGCTACTTAGGCTCAAAGTGAGCTGCTAGCTGCACAGTAAGCTGTGACCTGGTGGCTCCAGCTTCAGCTTATAATAGTATTTGTTGTAGAGGCATTTTTTGATTTCATTTCATGAAGGAAAACATAAAGGTGATACAAAGAGGTAAAACTTGGCATATCTTTCAAAACACAGGTACTGTTTTTTTCTTATTAGATGCTGGGACTGCAGAATGAAGATTCTGTGGTTTTGCCTCTTTTTTTTTTTTTATTTTGCCTTTTTTATTTTTTTAAATAATATTTTCCCTTTTGTTAGCTCAGATTCTTAAAAGGCTTTAAATATCCTGGAGACTTCTAATTAGAAGGGCAAAAACAGATCTGAGAGGGAAACAATTTTGTAGGCCAGGTAACTCTACCTTGAGATTCTTGAAATATTGAGTAGAAAATCTTTCCACCTGATTAATCTTACCTTATAATTAATTTACCTATGTTTCACTTTCACTTTTTCAAAATGGAGCACTAATGTAACAACAGTTCAGGGGTTAGAAGTAATTTAGAAATGCCAAATGTTTTAATGTTAGATGTCAACTGCAGCATAGGATGCACCCTCAGGACAGCTAAATGTAAAAAGCTCTGAAGAATTACTGAATTACTGAAGAGTGTCCAGGGAAGCAAGTTTAGTGCCTGACAAACAGGAGCAGAAGTTGCTCTTTGACCTCAGGCCTATAAAGCTTCTTAACTTACAAATCCCTCCATCTAATTCTCCAACCATAATACCTACTAAGAGAAAAAATAAACCAGACAAAACAAAAAACCAAACAAAATCAATCCTATCTGTCACACATGTGCATTGAGATGGTAAATTTTTTGGCAATAATTTAAAATGTTTTAATTCCTAGAGGCAGCAAGCCAGAGGAAACAAAGCATTCGTATATTCTGTGCTAGGTGAAGAACTTCACTCTGGTTGTATTAAACAGCTGCATTTCTACAAGAATCCATTACAAAGCAGCCTATCTTTTGGCTGACACGCTGAGTTTCTTGGGTGACACCTCCAGATTCTTTCATCCTTTGACCTGTGTTGCCCTCTCCAAGTTCTACGTCTGCCAGAAAAGGAAAGGTGGCCACGTCTTCAGGAGGTAACACTGCAAAGCCTGTGTTCTCTTGCTGTACATCCTGACTCAAAAGAGAAGATTTCTAAAGCATAACCCTTGGTGACTGAGGCAGCTGGAGACTGCTTTGTATGCCACAGACTCAGCATTAGTTTAATGAGTTTGCAGTTCAGGGCAGTGGTCAACTCCTTTTTCAATTACATCTCTGCAATTCAAATGAAATAATGAGAACCAGCAACATTTTTTAATAAAGAAACTGATTTTTAAAATCAGTTTGAGGAAGAAAATGTGGGAAGTTGTTTTCTTTTCTCACAGCCTTTGCATAGCTTGAGGGATAGTCTGGCCTTATAGCAATCCTGAAGGGACCATGCAGTCTCCCTCCAAAATCTGCTCCTTTTGGCTCCCAGTCTTAGCCGGGATCTCTTAAATGGCTGAAAGGAATTGCAGTTTCAGGATCCAGGAGATGAATAATTTTCACAGCTTCATGTCCTATGAAGTATAATACACAGAGCATTTGTCTGTGAAGCTGGGGAGCTTTATCAGCTCCTGAAGGACTTTTCAGTCGTGTTTCTGGGCTATTACTGTGCTTCTGAGGTCACATAATGCTTTAACATTACCAGTCCAAAGAGCACAAGATGAGCTTCTGAGCTTCCATTTATTGTTGCCCTATAAAGGAAACACAGAGAAAATTTAGTTCCAAGGTGGACCTTAAGATTAAATGGCCTGAAATTGGTAAGGATTTCAACTTCTGAAAGGACTGATACCTAAATAAGTAGCACAATTAAGACATTATGAGGAACATGACTGTAATCTCTTGGGCTAGAAACAGAGATTCAATTTAGAGAAATTTACTTAAGAGTTTCCTGTTACAAAAGTACTGATATTTAACAGCTGCTAACTTTGATAGGCACAGACAATAGAATATTGGAAATAAGCAGAAAAGCATTCCCTTTTCTATATACACGTAGTTTAATCTTTGCTTCTAATGAGAACCTGGCTTCCAATTATACTAACAAATGTACTTTGCTGAAATCTGCTCTCAAAATCAATTTTAAATGATTACAATGCAACTTGATCAGGAAATATTACCCAATTTTTTAGGGTTTCCTTTGCACTGCTTTTACTGATTAATTCACTTGGCTGCCATTAGCACCCATGTTTTCTTTGCTACCATATCTGCAGCACTTCAGGGCAAAGACCTTATGTACATTTTAGTTACATTCCCAAAATTCTCCCAGGTGCCAACTACAAGAATCTTAGACAAGCCAGAAGTGCAAAAGTAAGAAATGCATTTCATCTCTCAAGCAGTTTCTTTATTTCTTAGATTTTCAGCCATAAGATCAGTGCAATTTGGGACTTTTGCTGCAACAGCCCAATAGGATTGTGTTGTTGACTAAAACAAGTCTGCAGTATTATTTTAAGTATTTAAGATTATTTTAAGTATATTTTATGAATCTGATTGTCCCAAAAACATTTTCAATTTAAATCTGTGCTCATCTGTTTTGGTATATTGAAGTCTTCAACAATTTTCAAGCACATGGGAGTTTGTTTTTGCTTAGTAAAATCTTTCCACCCCTGCTCAACCCTAAGGGAGTGAGTGTTCTACAAAACTTTCCTAGTGATACATCAGATTGGTTAAATAATCCCACAAAATTGTGACCTCTTTCAAGTGATTTAGTACTCTTTGTGTGCTATTTTCTTGTATGAAAAATGAAATATAAAATAGATTAACTGCTCTGCATGTCTATTGAGAGTTTTATTTAATTTCATTTCATTTAAAAAGGAAACATTGGTTACATTAGCTCTTAAATCCTGCAACCACATTGGATCCCACTTTGCTTTACAGTGCTTTACAAAAGCATGATAGACAAACACTGTTTCAAAGACTATTTCTAGAGTAAGTAATATCTAGATAATTTGGTGAAAGGGCAAATGTATATATATATATATATATATATATATATATATAAAAAAGTAGTTATTAGTACTGAAGTGGAAGCTGGATTTTTTTTATATGTCATATGCTATAGCAACAATTTTCTAGGAAATTAAAATAAATTCCAATTTCCTAGGAAATTAAAATAATTCCTCTAAAAGATATCCCTCTCTAAAAGATTCTCCCTCTCTGTCTTTCAGAAATCTCTGCAGCTTTTGGGGTGAGGGTGATTAAAGCATTGGCAGGGAAACCCCAATAAAATTCCTTTTTTTCAATGATAAGTATCAGAATTATTCATCTTTTCATCCCAATGTATTGTGGAAACTGATGAGAATTCAATACATTGGAAGGAAGAATAACAATATGTATTTAAGGATTATAAATGTCCTTGTGAAAGTCTTTGGTCCAGTTCTGGTCTCTTTGTTGTGGCTATGAAACCTGAGCTGACTTTGGTGAAGTATGGATTTCACCTCTGACATTTAAATATCACTGTTGCTCACAGTTACTGGGAATACAGAAAGTGCAATATAAAATGAGGATAACCTTCGCACCGAGGTTTCCATCCCAATTGCAATATTCTCTCATGACATCTCATCATTTTTTCTATCCCTCTTAATGTCAGAGTGACCACTTGAATGCCCTCAAAGGTCCAGGTGCTATTTGCACACGTTTCTACATGATCATAAAAATCAGATTCTAAAAGCTCCTCAGAAACCTCTGCCTTAACCTCCCTTTATCTCTTTTTCTTCACATGATTGACTCTTCCCCAGTAAGTTGGACAGTATATTGACTGCATACTATTCTTTCCTCAACAATTCTTCCTCTATTTTTTTCCCCATGCTCCTGTTCATCCCACTCGAGGTTTCCTTGGGAGGAGCTGAGCATGCTTAGCAGGAGGGGATGGTTGGGTGGGCAGGAGGGCAGCACTGCAGCTGGGAGCACAGGTTACAGCTCCCGTGTGATGGAGAGAGGGCTGGGGTTTTGGCTGGGGAGAAGGGGTTTCACTCCTTTTTCTTCAAGATGCTCAGGGAACAGTGCAAATAGCTGCAAAGTGTTGCAGCTCAGGAAGGTACAGAAAAGTGGGGGTCAGAGCAAGTGTGGGAGAAAGTAGGAGGTACTTTGTTATCAATTTTTTCACTTTCTTTAATGCACCTTGTGCAGCAGAGCTGTGCCAAAAGGTCGTTGTTGTGACAAAGCACACTGGGGAAGCATGACGAAGAACACGACTTTTGGAGACTGACAGCTTTTTCCAGGAGTTTCACATAAAGAAAGGTGCAGATAGCATCACTTCAAAGCTCTGGCTAGTTCTTCACACAATGCTGCCCACCACAGTCTGTTTTCAACTACATAGACCCAAGTGTGGGGAAAAAAATTCAGTCTTATGATTATCCTTTTATGGATTCTTGGGGTTTAGTTGAAAAAGAAATATTTTTCTTTATCAAAGTCTGTAAGTACATTAATGTTGTTTTGCTTTCACTGCCTCATCTGAGGTTTATCTGAAGTTTCTAGTGAAAGGATTTTCAGTGTTTGCCAGAAAAAATGAAAAAAGCCATATTTTTCAAAGCAGCTTCCCCTGAGATTAGAAAACAAAACATTATACATTGATTCAAAATTCAAAGCTGAATCTTTAGGCAGCACCAACAAATATTGCTTATCACAAATTCAGCTTCTCTTTGGTCAGCTGGAATGTCTTCTCATGTAATTTCAATAATATTTCTATTTCAAACAGGTGAATTGCTGCATTTTGAATGCATTTGCTATTAAGAGAATCCTGTGTTATATGACCTTGCTATAAAATTTAGAACCACTTCTAAAAAAGCCTAGATTTCTTATAAATGGGTTAAATTTCTGCTCTATTTGAATATGCTGACTTTATTAGATTTAATTATATCAGTATCTCTGTACTGCAAAAAAGGAGTTGTATTTTTTAAATTTTAATATTTCTTTGATAACAGAAAATCAATACTTAAGGAAAATAAATGCAATTCATCATATGTCCTATAAGAGCTTTATTTATTACTGTGACAACATGTAAATAAAGGTAATATTGAGAGGTTTTTTTAGACTGAGCAAAAGCCTCACAGTGAAAATTTAGCAGTCATTTAAGGCACTTTTCACTTTTAATGCATAGGTACAAAAGCCCATTAATTCATTGGAAACAGGTAATTTTAGAGTATGTACAGCAATTAATAATGTGTCAAGTGTAAGTGGAATGTACTGCAGGAGAAAGCCTTCTGTGCTTTTTCTTATGCTGCCATTAAATGAACTCTGCTGGCTTTGCTAGCTAATTAATGATTACTCCAAGTCTAGCTTCTTAGGCTGAGCCATGGCAGAGGTGGAAACATCTGCCTATGCAGAGGTGACATTGCCTGGCTTAAGTGTAGCAAGATGGACTCCCAGACCTGCAGTTTTCAAAAGAAAGGTCTCCAGTACCACTAAACTGCAGAACAGAAATGTGATCCCTGCAGAACAGCCCTTGGGCAGCAACCCCAGGGAACAACAAGCAACTTATGTCCTAGACAATTGTCTCTTATAAGTAAATTTTTGCTCATTGCAAATTGAATAATCTGAGATCTTTAAACCAAAGTGATAATGAGGATTCAAAATCTTTAAATTGCACCCTGAAAGTGGATATAGCTCTTGGTAAGTGAAATACAGCCCCAAAGATTATTTTGTTCTAATGACAACAAAAAATTTTTTGTGTCTCTCAGGTAGGAAAGCTCAGGTGTGTTATAGAGCTCAGGACTAGATACAAAAGTGTGCCTACATGCAGTTTGGTTTTTTGAGACCTGCTTGTTTGGGTGGTAACTAATTTTTTTTTAGCTTGGTACAGGTTTACTAGCATGCTGCAGATATTTGGTATTTGCTTTATATTGGAAACAAAATTTACAAATAGAAGAACTGGATATTGTTCATATTACTTGAACAAAGGAAAAATCAAGATGGAGTAATGACATAGAAATGCTTTTGGAGGATTTTAAGTTGAAGACAATTTAGTCTTCCTAATCCAAATTCAGAATTTCATTGAAGCACTTTTAGTGTTTTTTTTTTCTCTCTTTTTGCTTTTTGCCTGGCAATCTCATCAGATCCTTCTACCCAGAGGTCATTCTACTTATTATTACCTTGATCCTCCTCTCTGATCAGTTTCTCTGTGTATGACTTCCAAAAGTCTTTGTAAGGTATCTTTGGAGAGAGTCTCACTGCTGGTTCTCAAGTCTGCAGACTGTCTGGACAGATGCTCTAAGTTTCATGCACGTTCTCTGAAGCTTCCTTGCATATGAAAAAGTTTTCCTTTCCATTCTAAGGAGACTTATTATTTCACTTATTTGTGAAAAAGAACAGCATGTAGCAAAGTGACTGATAATTGAAGGCTGGGGCATTAAGCAGAGGTCTGGTTGGAGGGACTGGGAGAGGAAGAGATGCTTGAAGAGAAAACTCTGAATCATCTCCTGAAAATATTGGTGAAAGGTTTTAAAAATAAAAAAACTATGGGAAATTCACTAATACTGTGGTGGTTTCATCCTGAATGGACACCAGGTACCCATCAGAGCCACTCCATCACTCCCCTCCTCAGCTGGACAGGGGAGAGAAAGATAAAGGAAATCTCCTGAGCCAAGTGCAGGGAGAGATCACCCACCAATTACCATCAAGTGCCAAACAGACTCAGCTCAGGGAAATGAGTACAATTTGTTGCCAATCAAATACCAAATCTTAACAACATCTTCTCCACACCTTTCCTTCTTTCCCAGGCTTAACTTTACTTACAATTTCTCTACATCCTCTCCCACAGTGGTGCAGGGGATAAGGGAATGAGGTTTATGGTCAGCTCCTCACACATTTTCTCTGCTGCTCCTTCCTCCTTAGGGGAAGGACTCTCCACACCATTCCCCTGCTCCAAGGTGGCATTGTCCAGTAGATGCAGTGGATTTCTGATCCACCATGGACCTCCATGGGCTGCAGGAGAAGAGCTGCCTCAAATTTCTAGGTAAAAAAGCTGAGATCAAGGCAAATCTTTTAATAAACTTTCGCTATCTTAATAATCATCTCTCTCAAAAGTTTGTAACAATACTTTGCATTAAAATAAGCAGATTGGTCTACTGATTTTTGGGTCTCTACTCAACTATTTATAACAACCTTTTAGCATGACAAAGTAAACCAGAGGGCAGCTGCACAGTGTGAGAAGACGATGACTGTCTATAGAGATTCAGTTGTCTTAACCCAAGCCTTTTAAAAGTTAGATCTGTAGACTAAATTACTCATCTACTATTCCCTCTTTGAACAGATAGGAAAAAAGTGCCTCTGGAGGGTAATTGATCCCATTTGCAGACAAATCATTGCAGATGTTATCTAGAAATGCCAGTCTGGCTTCATTATCTTGTGCCAGGCTCCCTCTATAGTCAATTCCCCTGAAAGTTCCTGACAGGCATCACTGGCATGTGCTGCAAAGCCCACTGTTTAGAGTTCAAAACTGATCTTCAGAAATGCAGCTGTGTCCTAAAAAAAGAGTCAGCCAGAACCCTGGTCTCTGGATATGTGATGAAACAGAAGTTATAAATTCTGTCAGAGGGTTTGGTAAAGGAGTAAGAAATCAGATATAGTTAATGCTTTGTCTGTATGGAAGTCTGCATTCTTCTCTGCTAAACCTGAAGGACGTTTGGGATGCTTTCTTGCATGTCCCATGTTTCCCCACGAGCTGTGTATGGAGTAAAGGAGTGTGACCTTTGCTATTGGTATTTTGCATTTGAGGCCAGGTACCTTAAAGAAAGCAGCATATAGTCCTCTGTTCTGTTCATACCCTGAGGTCTGCTGAAGTCTGAAAGCCAAGAAATGTAAATATCTGCTGAGCACAGCCTGAGCTTCCTCAGCTTTCAAATGAGCAAAATTTAATTGAGACTATTCCATATTCAGTGAAGGAGTGGAAGAATCAGGATGCAAATTCTGTGCACAGTAAAACTTCCCTAAAGTGATGAATGGGAGTGAAATGACTCTGTGGTTTTGGATGTTTCTTCATTTGAACCAGAAAGTAAGTCTTTTCTGATTGTGGGGCCCCCAGGGCACTGATCATACCCCTGTACTCAGCACTGGTAAGGGCACCCCTCAAATTCTCTGCTCAGTTTTGGACCCCTTGCAACATGAGGGACACTGAGGTCCTGGAGTGAGTCCAGAAAGGGCAACAGAGCTGGTGAAGGGTCTGGAGCACAAGTCTGATGAGGAGCAGCTGATGCAGCTGTGGTTGAGCAGTCTGGAGAAAAGGAGACTGAAGGGGCTGAAGTTGCTCTCTACAACTTCTTAAAAGGAGGGGACAGCAAGACAGAGATCAGCCTTTTTTCCCAAGTGGCAAGATGTAGCAGGAGAGGAAGTGTTCCCTTCTTGCACCAGGGGAGCTTTAGATTGAATATTAGGAATAATTCCCTTATGAAAAGGTTGTCAATTATTGAAACAGGCTGCCCAGGGTGGTGGAGTCACCACCTCTGGAAATATTTCAAAGATGGGCAGATGTGGCCCTGAGGGACATGGTTTAGTGGTAGATTTGGCAGTGTTAGGGTAACAGATGGACTTGATAACCATAGAGGTCTTTTCCAACCCAAATGAATCTATAATTCCATGTTGTCTTTCTGAACATCACTGTCATTTGACAAAAAACATTTCTGTGTCACCAAAAACTGTATCTCCATTCCACTGAATGTGCTAATGCCCACCCCAAAAATGTACTGAATGGCAAACCAGAAGATTTGTACCATTTCTGACCATTGACCTGGCCTTATACAGTATTTGTCTGAGCACCAAAAAGGGAGGTGGGATTAGTTATTAACTGGTAGAAAAGTAATAGCACTATTTTCTAGACAGATATTATGTAGTTCACACTCATGTTTTAGACCAGAGGGAAAAAGAACAAAAAGAGGAGCAGCAAAGCATAATAGCCAAATATTGGAGCATCTCTGTGTTCTGTGAATGGGACCGTGTTGATTGAAAATGTGGGCTACAGCACACAAGCAGAGAGGTGGGTTTAAAACTACTTCATATGGGGTGGAAACAGCATACCTTGGCAAAGCTCCATTTGGAAAACATACAGTAGCTGGTTGGTCCCATGGGAAAGTTTTGCACTGGTACCTATTTGGACACAGAGGTATTTGCTCTGAGACTCCTTGTGAGACATATGAACTTCCTCAGAAGTCTGTCCTCGGGCTGTCCTCCAGGATTTTGGAGGCAGCAAGTCTTGGTTCCAACAGCCTGAAATAAGGATATATTCACTATAGGAGACAGCAGCTTCAGAGGAAATGTATCTAGACACCAGAACATCTTCAGTGAAAGATTAAGACTAATATTTAAACTAAATACTTACACGCTTATAGGGAAAACTGAAGATAATTTAATTTTCCTGTTTGCCTCTGCACTCATGAAAAGAGTACATTAATCAAGCATCATTTCCCACTGATCAGATGGCAAGGAAGCTATGGCAAGACAGGGGTTTTTATGAACAGTAGTATGTCTGAAATGCTACAGACCATAAGGGAGAAGCGAGAGGACCAGCAAATGACTGTGGAGAGGCTCTGAAGAAAAAGGTTGAGCGTACTTTGTGGAGACAGATGGGAATCATAAGTACCCTTAACAAATATCTCTTTCTGCTTGGATTCCTGGTGGGGTATTTTAGCTCTCTTTTACTTGAAATCATTACATTGAACTATTCACATAGCCTCTGGACTTCCCAAATAGCATATTTCTTTGAGACTGGGGCCAGAACAGGGGTTATTGGAGCTTTGGCTTCAATTTCCATGCTGATGCTTTGTGTATGCTTGTGCTTCCTGCTTTTCTCTAGTGCTGCAATTTCTCATTTTAGGTCCATTGATGGTACTTCTGGCACCACTGTGCATGTCTCTCTTCAGCTTCTGTGAGAAGTAAGTATTATGTTAAAACCTTTGACAGCTCCACTCATGCATCTGCTGAAGCAATCTCTGCCTCTTTGGCATCATCTCTCTCAGACAGACACTTTCTGGGGAGTGGGGTAGGTTGGATGAGACAGCTTTTCTTGTTGCAGGACTTCTAGGGCCATTCCTGTCCCACTTGCTAGGTTCTTTTTCTGTCAGTGCTCCTGGCTTTTGTTTGTCCATTGGAATGCTCCTTCCTTGTATCAGAGCAACAAGTTTGGTGCCTCTTTCTATCCATGAGTAGATGGTCTTCCTTACTGGAGCAGCAGCTGCTGCTGTGTAAATGGTCTTCATCCCAATATAGTACTTACTGTTTCTTTCAGAATTTTTTTTCTATAAAACCTGTCCAGTTGCATGATTGTGGGTAAGAATATGTAAGAGTTCAAGAATTTAAAAAAAAAAAAAAAAAAGAAAAGCCAAAAAGGGGTATGGCATGGTGGGTTCCAGTAGTATTTTGGATATTCTGTTACTGAATGTGCCAGCCTTAACCCATGACCTGAGATGCAAAATTGGCATAGGAGAATGAAACATCTAGGCAGAGGTCCAGAGCACCTCTCTCATCTAGAGAGAAGCAGGCATGAGATTGAGTCTGACATGTAAAGTCTTCATAGAATCATAGAATCATTAAGATTGGTAAAGACCTTCAAGGTTATTGAGTCCAGGCTTTATGATTAATGTTTAATAACCCTCAATTTGCAGTAAACAGTTTTGTGGCTGTATATTTAAGAATCTGTTCAGGAGTAATTTTTGTTTCTAATTTAGCAATAGATCAAAACTGTTATACTGTCCTGTGCTCTTTTTTAGTTCTGCTGGTAAAAGGGTGGATAATTATCAATCCAGCCTACTTTCTTGAGTATTTCCAAAAGGTAGTAGTGTCTTTGGGGGCCTGATAAAATGGCTTTATAGCCAGGTTTCCAACATACTTACCAGCATTGCACAGTGAAAAGAAGTGATCAGGATGCCCATGGTTTGTTTGATCTATTGAGATTTACTGATAGGTAGATCTTCTGCATATTAGAGCCAACTAAGCAAAAATATTAGGAACCAAAGATTTTTCTTTCAGCATCTCACTGATGTATATCTAATGTACTTTTTCTATGCAGGCATTCTTGGCCAAAATGGTCAATTTTGTCTCTCCCTTTTTCAGCCCAGGAGAGAAACATCCGCATCAGAAACATGTCTGGGACAGAAACTATCAAAATTAAACACAGAAATAATCAAGATGAGGAGATGACATATCACATCCAAGGCAAAACTGAAAATTCCACACAATGGATTAAACCTTTAGGAGTAAATATTTACTGTAACATTAATACCTGCAGCCACTGCCTCTCCCTAACTTGCTAATGCTTCTGAGTTGAGAATAGGAATTATTAAAATACAAGGTGTTGAAGAAATATTCTTCTATGATCGACTGTGGAAGAACCACAAGCAAAAGTAGATGTGACACAGAATGGCAATTGGCCTGGGTAACTTGGTGTAAATAAAAGCTGATGTATTTCAAAGTGCATGGCACTTTGATTTAGTTTGCAATGGAAAAACTGAGAGATTATTATTAAATTGTCTTCTGTTTCCTTTCTCTGAATGCGACCTTTGTTTGGCTGGTCCTGGATGCAATAAAAAAGAAGGCAAAAATCCTTCCTTCCTCCAGAGTTTCCACTTCCCCTGCACTGAGTACATCATCCTTTTGGCTATTTTTTTCTTGTAGATGAGACTGCAGAGTGGCTGCTTTAAAATCTCCCCTTCCAGCCAATCTCTTACTTGTCACAATGCCCTGTCCCAGGGCACTGCTACTCTGACCCTCCATCCTAACCCCGAGGGCAGCTGTGTGCCTGCTGACTGCAAATCACTTCTCTGGACTCTCTCTGCAGGTCCAGGGCTCCACTTGTCTCAGCCCTGCCTGACTGCAGAGATGCACCATTAAGTTTTCTTTTTTTGGACCTTATGAAGTGTGAAGTGTGATTTCAGCCACAGATGTTCATAAAACACAAAGTGGGAACCAACAATGCAGCAGCATGTTCCAGTGACTGTGACCTCTGGCTGTCCTTGAAAGTGCTAAATTGACTCTCAAGAGTCATGAGCTCTTTCCTCATGGCTCTTGGCCCTCTGTAGCGTCCATCTGTGCGTATATCCAAGGTTTTAACCACACACAATCGGTTAAAAGGATGTAAAGATTCCCTGTCTGCCTTTCTGGCAGCTAATCATCTCGTGCTGAGGGTCTGGAAGCGGTGTGTTTGTTGACATACATGTCTTATCCTCAGTGGGCAGGTAAAATCATCCTTGCTTTTGTCTTCATCTTTGCACAGTAGCTAAAACCAGAGTCAGGCTTTTGCAGATACTTTAAGGCTGGTCCTGCCCTATTATTAATGTCTTTTCAGGCATCTGTTGTATTTATTCTCTTAAATAGGATGGGAAAACTCCCTGCCAGGAACATGATGGATTACTGAAAGAATAAAAATGATGGCTATAGAGACATTACATAGCTTCTTAAATATAAATAAGAAACTGGTGTCTCCATGTAAGTACATTGGAGATATTAATCAGCCTTTCTCTCTTATGAAAAGCATCATTTCATGCTAATATCTCGCTGTAACCTCATTTCCAACAATGTGGCTTAATTCTATCATATTATTAAGTTTCACGAGACTGTGTGCAGAAAAAGAAAGATGAATTAAAACAAAAAAAATTCTTGGAATAATTTTTTGTGCCTGTCAGTTAAAATCATAGCAATTTGTCATTTACACATTAAAACACCTATTTTTCCATAAAAATACATTACTTAGATTCATGAAGTCTGCTCTTGGGAATTATGTAGGAAGGATCATTAGAGTTGATCAGAATGTATGGGCTCTAGCCAGAGACAACAAAACAGTCTGGCTTACTACAAATTCTGCAAGTACTCTTGCGTGAAAGAATGACAGAATTTGACAGAAAAATTATTCAAAGCACCAATAATTTTGATATGTTATTAAGAAACCCAAGTTCTTAACATATAAAAATGAGATGTATGTGTTTCATGAGGAGATAGAAGCCTAACCAGTTAATTGTATGCTTTAACTAAATATACATTATTTTTAAATTTGTAGAACTGCCAGTCAGTTTATCATGGGCTTTAGTGGTTGGAATTTATGGCTCCTTACCCTATTTGGTTCGTTCTGCTGTTGCATTCTCTCAGAGTAAACTCTATATTCAAAAGCTCAGCTCGGCCTGCCAAATTAAAAAATCTGTACAAAAATATTTTTATTTTAGTTTACACGAAAAAGGACTTGTCTTTTTCATCATAATGTGAACTCAAAACAAAGGATATTTACAAAGCATTTCCCTTTAGAGCTCATCTTTTTTAATTTAAAGAGAGATTGAGGTAAATTTTGTAACGGATTAGAAATCAATATAGTCCACAAAATTACCCCTTTCTTGCAGACCAGTGCAGGTACATACCTGTAACTAAGGTTTTGAGGTTCCTTCCATATGGTATTCTGCTGGAAGCCCTGCAAGGGCTGGCAGGTCAGGCTGGCTGCCCATGGGCACCACCAGGTACCCTTGCACACAGCCTAGACAGGCTATGGAATGTGGGTGGGGTATGAGGAAAGGCTGAGGGAGCTGAGTTGGCTCAGCCTGGAGAAGGGAAGGCTTCACAGCGACCTAATTGCAGCCTTCCTGTCCCTGAAGGGAGCCTTCCAGAAAGATGGAGAGGGGCTTTTTACAGGAGCATGCAGTGACAACACAGGGGGAGTAGAGAGGGCGGGTTTAGATTAGATATTCGGAAGAAATCCTTTACTGTGAGGGTGGTGAAGCACAGGAACAGGTGGCCCAGAGAAGATGTGGAGGCCCTTTCCCTGGAAATGTCCAAGACCAGGTTGGACAAGGCTTTGAGCAACCTGATCTAGTGAAGGGTGTCCCTGCCCATGGCAGGAGGGTCGAGCAAGATGATCCTTAAGGTGCCTTCCAACCCAGGCCATTCTATGATTCCATGATTGCTCGCTACTAACATTTTTTTTTTTAAGTTCAAACATTATGTTTTGTTTCATATGACCATGATATGGTCCCTTCAGCACAGAAACCTGTGCTGGTTTCTTCTAGTGGAAGGTCAGGATCCAATAGGGATTTCTGGGAAATAGTTTTTGTCTGTGACTGTGAGAGGAAGAAACGCTGTTTGTGTTTCTCTCAGTTTATTCCAATGAGTAGACCTTATTGCTGTCTCATCAGTGGTCCTTCTATGCACTTAGGTTGCTTCCTTAGGCTTTTTCCCCCCCACAGCACAAACCAAATTTCATACTGATTGGGTTTGACCTAGTGGAAAAATTACTCACAGTGCATCTTTGTTTCTGTTTCATCACATTTTTCTATCATTTACTTTGAAGTGAAGAGTTAAATAGTTGGGTTTTTTTCATGTGCATTAGTCAGCTTCTAGAATTAAATATAAATAAAAGCCTTTTTAACAGTATCTTTTGTTTTCCATCTTGCCCATTTTATAGGCTTATGATACATCATCCTGTCATTAGTAAATAGGATTAATCCAGCTGCTTAATATCCAAAGTAATGGAACAGTCCTTATCCCTGTGCAGCACACACAAAATGCCAACAAATGTTTTCTATTGTGGGTAGTGTTTTTTAAATTTCTTCCTAAGGGACTTTGTGAAGTGGAATTTCACCAATGGACAAGGGAAGAAGAAACCAGGACAAGACCTAGACAGTAAGATGCCATATCAGCTTGTGTTTGCCTTGCAAAATTCTCAGTCATTTTGTTGCTCCAGTGGCCTTTAGGACGTATAGTTCATCTTACTAAGAGCAGGGAGAGGTGCTGTTGGGAGACACAGATGTGACAAAGAGCAAAATAGTAGCAAATACTTTCTTCTTTTTGGTTAAGCCACTTTGAACTTTTTATATTGGGACAAGAAAGGCGGAATTAATTAGTAAGTCCAACAAGGTTGTGGAAGTTTTGAAAGCTTTTTGAAATAATTTGTTGTTGCCAAGCTGTCATTAACTTAAGTGGGAGAGGGGATTGTGGGACCATGGAATGAAAGGAGAAGAAATAAAAATAATTAAGAAGTTTCCTAGTTACTACCCATTTCATGTTTTAACTTAAGGAATTGAAAGACAAAGCTGGCAGTAGTGCCTCAAACCAAATAGCACCAATGGAAATGTTCTCATGTCTGCTGTCACTGCTGAGGCAGAGGCAGTCCTGGTGGGAGCTGTGCTGCCCTAAGGAGCAGCTCTGCAGCCACTCAGCCTGGGCTGCTCCTTGCCTTGGCTGTGCTGGCTGCCAAGGTGAGCTGTGAGCCTCTGCACGATGCAGCAGCGGGGTTTGATCTCCAGATTTCTTCCAGGAACAACTAATAGCAAAAAACAGAGTTTCATGAAGTATATAAACCCAGAATAATAATCAGCCAGTCGCTTCATGCCCTTGGGCTTTCCTTTCCCAGAACATTCTGATTGTGTTGTTAGTCTGAAACCTTGACGGGCAAAGTGGTTGACTCAGTTCTTATTTCCTTCACCTCTTCTTGACCTTTAGAAGGTGATGTCTTATTCTTTTGTAATATATGTCTGCTTTGCTTAAAAATACTTCCTTCAAGACAAAACAAATTGATTTGCATTTTGGACCATTTTGGACTTTTTTTTTTTTTTTTGCTTGGTTCAGGACTTCCCCCACGACTCCTCACCCCACACAGACATGCCAACATTAGTGGTTAGAAAATACTCAAATTACATTCTTTTTTGATTGCTTCTGGTTTTCACATTTCAACTCCCTAAATTTTCTATATCTTACTTTATTTGAATGTTCCCGAAGAGTCTCTGTTGCCATGCACAATTTTTTGATGACCATCCTGTTTGACTGAACTTGATCCCAATCCCTAAGACTTTTTGTCACACTGGACCTCTGCAATGAAGGCAGTGAGTAGGAGCTCTGATACTCTTTCAACCCCCATGTGTGCTGCTGGAACTGCCAGGGGAGTTTCTGTCACTTGAAAAACTTGCTACCATGATTTTATGCCACTCTCAGTATTTCAGCAAATGTTTCTTTCAGAGGTGAGGTTCATGTAAAATCAAGAGTGGTCCTATCACTTTCAGCCACCGCATTTCCCTCAGACAGGCACACACCTTTCCCTGAAGCTTAACATCTGTCAAGAATTTGTATTCAACTTGTGACACCACATGTGGTAAAATCATTGTAGCTTGATTAGTTTTTACTCCTGACTGAAGCAATTGGGCTTGTATTAATTGAAGCTCCACACAGAGTCTGCACACATTGAACAGCATTTCCAACTGCAGCCTAGCAGGATTTTTTTTCCAAATTTTTTAGCTGACTCTGGTAAGAACTAAGCAAAATACTGGATTGTACATTCTATGCAGAGGTCATAAAACCCTCTATGTTCAGTTATTTTTATTGAGGAAACGTTGTTGTTTAGTTAATATCTGTACAATTGACCTCCTGTCAGAGGCCCCTCACTCTGTATCACTCAGATGCAATTTTGGTGTGAGATAGCAGGATCATAGCAGATATGCCATATTATGGGAATTGCTACAGAATGCCATAAATTGAAGGGTATTTTTTCAGAGTTTTTTAAAACCAAAGTCCAGCAACTACCAATAATATCTAGCTTCTCATCTTGCTCAGGCATTGAAGTTTCAGGTATTGTATGCTTCTGTAGCGAGCCTTTAAGTGCCAGCTACACCATGTGACAATAAAATACATTTCCCTTTGCAATCAGTTCCTGTGAGAGGCTAAACAAATCCAGGTTTATTCACTCTTGAAGTTGCTCTGCTTTTGAAACCACTATCATCCTCTATTTCTTCTCTGAACAGTACATTCTTGTTTCCTTTTGTTCTGAATTGGTTTTTCTGATCTCAAGTATTAGTTTTTTTGTAAAGGTAATTCCAACAAAACTCATCTTCCATGTTCTCTGACATTTGGCTACTTTTTGAAACTCTGGTCGATGCAGCAGTATTTTTCCATGAGTTTTCAACATTTTACTTAATGTTAAACCTTTGCAGAAGCCTTACAGCCCATTTATAGAGCAACAGATCCTATCTCTGCCCTCTCTCAGCACTGTTACTTTGCAATGTGATGTATGACAGCTGGAACCCTCATGGACTCCAGCTTGTTTCAGTTTACTTGGATAAAGGTTCTCAAGACTATGAGAGTTTTTTGATTAATACTGTGGCTGTTTCCACTATCATCTCTGTACAAAACTTTCTGGAGTGTCTCTCTGGAAAGGCCTGTTCATCATGGTACCTTGGGCTGACTGAAACATCTCTACAGAAGTAAAAGAAAGGGTTTATTCCATGTCAGATTTGAGGAACTTCTTTTCAGACTAATCTTGTTTTGTAACAAAGAGTTTATTACAGTCTCTGTATTGTAATAAGCTGCAATAGAAATATCATTTTATAAATAAACCTAAAGGCTACAGCACAATGCAGTTGAACATACCCAGAATCAAATCAAGTGTGATTACATTGTATGAGCTGGCCCTTGGGAATCTGTGATGAAATTCAAAAAGGGTAATCTTGAGTCACTACCCACCCACTTGAATTTTATTTACATCCTGTGCCAAGTGACTGAGAATGTGAATTGAATGTGTGCTGATCAGGAATCCTGAAAATGTCTTGCATCCAAACATCTGTACTAGGAATGGACAAACCAGAGAATTATTTGTAACTTAGTACACCTCCTCTCACTTCCCTCCAACAGGTAAACTAGCTCTTAAAATACAGTGCATTTAAAAATAAAAAATCCCCACCCTTTTTTTTTTTTTTTCCTTAACTACACAAGTCCAATTGAGGCTAATCAGATCAGCAAAAAAAAAAAAAAAAAAAAAAAAAAAAAAAGAGTATTTTCAGGATCAGGAAGGGGAGGGGATAGAAAATTTATTTATTTTACCAAAATTCACCTTTCTGATTGTTTTCAGGGTGACAAACCTCAAGTGTCTACTTTTATTTTCTCCTTCTCTTTCCTCTACATTATAAAATAGGACAGATTCCTTATGGATACTGAGAACCCAAAGCAGGTTTTGTTGCTTTATGTTTGACTGTCCTTCAGTAGATCCACCAGTTCCCAGTGACTTCTTCATTCATTAGCCCTACAAGCATTTTAATTTGAGGATTTGGTTAAACAAATGACAGAAACCATTTTCCATTGGGTTTGTTTCACAGCTTAGTGGGCTGCAAAACCAATAAGAGGGTTTGTTTTTCTCATGTGTCTGGTGACATGGGTGGTTTAATACAATCTATTGATTTGACTTCTTTTATCAAGGTGTCAGAGATGACATATCTGTGACTCATGCCCACAAAACTGTGACTGATGGGTGCCTGCTGCAGTGTTAGGCCTTTTTTATATTTTTATATATTTAGAATGCATTTGATGTGGAAGGTCCCCAGACCAGCAGAAATCATTAAGAAGACAAGAGAAATTGCTGATATTTCTGATTAGTGGCTGAAAGTAAAATTAAATACGTTTCTGAACATACACTGACACTGGAAGTCCAGAGAGATCATGTGTTCTTGACATCTCTACCTTGAACCTCCTGAAATCCACTTCTGCCCTACCGGCACTGTTTTTGTTGGTTTATTTTCCAAATTTTATTCTCTCTGCAGAGATGATGGCCCTGTCCTCCACAACTCTTCTCAGAAAATTTCTATCTCTGACAAAGCACCTGTCAGTAGAGTTGTTCTATCAAGGACTGACCAGTCCAGGACTTTGCTGAAGGTGCCTGCATGTCTAGCCGTGCCATTTAGGGTAAATTATCATTCAGTTTTCAGCAGATGATCTAATCACCATGAATTTATTTTCACAGTTAGACTATGAGGGCTCCATTTTAAGGTAGGAGAGGGCTAGAATAAAGAAGAAGAGGGTAGAACAGAGCAACAAAACTTCTATTTGGTGTTGGTATAAAGAAGGCTTAAAATTATGCAAATGAAGATGCAATCAGAAATTATGCAAATTAAGATTTGCCAGACTTTTAAAAAAAAAACTCACAGTCCTAGTGATAACTCCACATCTGATTAGGATATAGATGTGATCAGGGAGATAGAATTCCAAATCAATTATTGACAGAAACCAAGGGAAGAGACAAAAAAAATTGAAGGATCTGGACTACTGAGAGTTCATCTCTGTTTTTTAGAGGCAGTACAAATTAGTTGTCTTTCAAGCACATGACATAAATGATGCATATAGGTCTGGTCCAAAGCGGGGACCAAGGCATGTGATGATGCCAAAGAAGTATGGGCTATGTGAGAGTGCCAGGGTGATTAGGAAGGAGGGGACTGGACTGGAAATTGGCTCAGACCAGAAGTACACAAACAGGAGGTTAAATGTTTGTGAACTAAACCGCTTTATAAAGTGTAAAGAGCTCAGCTACAAGCACCTGAATTGGAAAATATCTGGGTGTATGGCCTTCCTGACACATTGGCCAAATAGCACAGATATGAAAAATGCCAGTATAATCCCAAAATAGATGAAAAGAAGTGTTTCTGGTAGAAGAGGGGTCATTGACATCAAAATATAGCTCTGCTCTCACCTCATTTGGAAATAACCTTTTTATTCAACCATGAGAAGGAATTTGAGAAACAATGGATCCATTTTTTAGGGGAAGATAGAGTGCTTTGGCTTAGATAGTATATTGAGAGCAAAAAGGGGATATGATTGTGAAAATAAACAAACTAAACACCAGGTTATAACTAAACTGAAGGACAATGTCACCACAGGAAAAAATGGCTATGAAAAGTCCACTGATAGGTTAAGACTGGAAAACAGAAGTATCATGATTTTAAACAATCTTTGGACAGAAAAAAAACCCCAAACTCACAAAACCACGCTATTAAACTCACAATGTAACTTGCTTTGCTGATGAAAAGGTGTACATAAAGCAGTGCAAAGATGCTACAGGATATCATTCAGTGACTCAGGACTTGTTCAGTTCCTCTGCTCCTAAACATAACAAAAGACATTTTTGCCTGATGATAATGAACACTAGACTGAACTCATATTGCTGAAAGCTATCAAATTATGAGGATATGAGGTGCTGCCTGGCAGCAACCTGGACAAAACATTCAGTGGCTAAAATTCAACTGTGCAGGTCTGGTCATGAGTTACCCCCTAGTTCTGGGAAGGTCTCAGAACTGGTGGGACCTCTGTGACTAGCAAATGCTGGCTTGCAGAACCCTCTGTGTATTCAGAGGCTGAGGGAGAGGCACAGGTGCTCCACTGTCTGTTCCTGTGTTTTCAGCCCTGTGTGCAGTGAGGAGAGCATGAGCAGCACATGGCTTGGAGAGTCTCAGTGGGAGCACTAAATTGAGCAGTGCTGTTCCTAGACTATGTTAACTTTTCAGTGAACAACATGAGTAAGGTCTCATTTATCTTTTCTCTCTCATCTTTGTTGCTCTAGAAAAGCAATGTACTTATACAAGTGGATTGGGAGGGATTTTTGTTTGTCTAGGAATTTTTTCTCATTTTGGGGAAAGATTTTTGTTTTCTGTGTGTCTCCCCTTGACTCTGCCATTCTTAGGTTGCAAACAGATAATTTGTTCTGTCCTCCTCTTTTGTATGTAAGTGGTGGAGGAGGGATGTTTATTTCCTTATTCCTCATCTACCTTTGGATGTCTGGCCCAGCTTAAAATATCTTGTGAGTCTGCAATTAAACTTGGCAGCCCCACTGGTTTTCAATAGGTACAGTTCCCAGCCTAATGCTTAACTTCAGCAATTACTGCAGGAACTTCACTCCTGTCTTTGTTCTGCCTGCAGTGACTAATTGCAGGGGACATAATCTAAAGCTAACCGCCTCTTTTATATATTTCTGCACTAATATAATGCCTGTCTTTTCTGTAGAATGAATGTTCTCAGTTTTATCAGCTTTGATCTCATTAGAATCAATTTTTCTACTTTCTCTTTCATTTAGGTGCAAATGTCAGTCAAAATAAATACCCTTTCAAACATGATGTTGGACCATGGAGCACATGGCAAAATAATTCCAGTTGCAAGAGCTGTTTGAGCATCTAGAATTTCCACCCCAATATTGTTTTCAGCATCTTCACTGGCTCTTATTTTCCCCAAACTGAGATGGAAAAAATTAAAATACTGGATTGGTCGGAGGAATGGAAACATCTAGAAAATGTTATGAGTCAGAACAGACCCTGCAATGTCTGATTTGAATTTACTGAGTCCAAAAGAAACTCTCCTTTGTGTCTGGGTTTTGAAATTGGTTCTACATGCCTAGTTTAATAAAAGAAGTAATTCAGGGACTTGAAGCCAATTTCCCATTTCTACCAGCCAGACTACAGCACTTGCACTGACTAAAAACTCTTGGTGAGCTTTAATAACACAATAATATTGAAAAAGACACAGATATTGCCAGAAAATAATGTATAACTATAAATAGCCCTGTCTTTGCTTCACTGCAGGCAGGACCAGAAATAAAAAACACGTCCTGCTGGGCAGTTGAACCCTGCTCTCCCAGCCTCCACACCCAGAGAAAATAACACACATATTTGGGCTGACCCACATCATTAAGGAAAATAATGCACACAGTAGATCTGGGAGGCAAAATCAGCCAGAAACTGGAATGGGGTGGTGGGGATGTTCTCCACATTTGAGGGTTAGCTTTAGCTCACTGCTTTCTTTTTCTTATTAGAACTGTAACTGAGCATCTGTGAAAGTCTTAGTGTCCTGCATTCAATTTTTTTGAGGAGAAACTCTGATATCTGCCTAGAGAAGGTATTTCTGACACCTAGGATGTCCTCATTTTTGTCATTCATAAAAATTCATGTGAATTCATAAGGATTCACATGAATTGATGGTTATAACAAATTTTAAAAAGTGTGTAAATATAAAGACAATTTATTTATTGAGTTTTCATCATCTTGCTGAAATTAATATAGCCATGAATGCAAAAAATCATAGGAACTATAGCTACATACAACCATACAACTTCACATAACCTTAGCTGATGGAGACCCTTCTGTGACTTTCAGTAAAATTCTTTTGAATTCTTTTTTTTTTTGCTTTTCTTCACAGAGAAAAAAACCCACTGTGTTGTAGCAATTTTTAATCTAAAGTATTTTTATGATAAATTTAACAGGAAACTTCTGTCCTTCGCTCTCTGTCCTTCTATGTTGCATCCCCAGTGGTAAAAGCCCAGAGAAGGACAAGCAATAATATTTTCTTTCCAGCCAGCAGCTGGAGGATACATTTGATTTCTTCTAAATAAAGTAGGTACTGTTGTTGGGTCCATACCACTCTGAGTATTAATTTAAACTTGAAGTGGATTACTAGCTCAAAGTTAACCTTAGTGTGCAACCCAGAAGTTTGAACTCTGGGAGGACTAATTGTCATCTGACTCCTTTGCTCTGCATGAATAGATGGCATGTTTATATTTAAATATTTACTTGATTACCTGGTCCGTCCCTTTGGTTCCACAGATGGGGAGTTACCCCCAAAAAATAGGTTGGAGCTTGATGTAGTTGGAAAAATCTCAGCATGTTTCTGACAGACACAAACACTCTCTTGTGTAAGAGAGAAAGTTTTATCTCTCAGCTGAGAGCCAGGATATAGAAACCTGCTTAGTTCAGTATGTATCCCCCTAAGTGGGTCACACAAGAAGAAATAAAATCAGTAGAGTCTGAGCTGTCTGGTTTGTGGGTTCATTTCGTGCAAAAAGAGACAATAGGTACTACCCTCCTGCATATTTTGGGTCCTAACTGTAATTTACTCAGCAAACAACTTGTTTAGCTAAATGGCTTCCAAAAAAGGCATATCTACTGGTGAGGATATACCAAGAGATTACAGATCTGCTGCTCTTGTCATTACACTGCTTGATTAGTCCTTTAAGAAAATTATTCGTCAGCTTCACTGAAAATTCATTTTAGCAAATTTCATAAAAATCTATTTATTCCTTGTACTTCTTCTACACTACACTGAAAAACTTACAATTTTTAGCATTCTAAATTCTTTTGCATATTCATTAGGTAATGAATACATAAAATTGTTTTTTGGTTTCTCTTTGACAAACTTTAGGAGAACAATCTATTAAGCTTTCTCTGCAAGAACTCTTTGCCAGCAGTCAGATCACTTTAACCATATTTTCTCCACCTTTCTCTGTTGCCTAGAGAAATGACAGTGAGAAAACACGTAATAATGAAATTGCATTTCCACCAAATTCTAAAAGACTTTTGAAGAGAAATACAGTTAAAACACCAAAAGAATGCTTGTTTTACACTTTGTGGTGACGTGAATGGTCTAGTATGAAGCAGTTAAATCTCAGGCTTTATCCAGTTTTTCTACTGACACATTTCTTTGGTTTTGCAAGCAATTAGTCTTGATTCTTATTATGTGTGTTTAGAGGTAAGTGGCAAAAATTCACTACTTTAAATTCTTATCTCAATCAAATCTAGCTCTTCAAATACTTAGGAAAAATGGGGTGACAATGCCTTGTTTTTAACAGTGTAGAATCCAATGAAAATGCTTTGAAAGTCTGTACTATTCTATCCATGGTATGAAAGTAATCGAGGCTTTTGTAACATTTCCAAAGAATAGAAACTGGCACCCTTTTCCATCCATATGAAGACTGTCAGATACAAAATAAAAGTTATTATTTGTCACATAGTGCTCTAATGAAATATACTGGATAGCAGAGATATAGGCTTGCAGATGGAAGCCAGAAAGAGAGGTTGGCACATTCTATGCTCTTCTTCTCCACTTGGTTCCACTTGAAAGAAGCCAGACCTGCAGCAATGGGGACCTGGGGTGTGGGACCCTCTGCTGATGAACAAACACCCTTCCAGACAGAAGCTGTATGTTATAGATGGATAATGAGATGATTGGCTCTTGCAATTAAGAGATAACTACTGTGTCAATATTAAGAAAAGTCTAGTGATGTACAGTTATGTTGTTGTAGTTTAGATGTCCTCTGTTCTCCCCAGAGTTCCCTTTTCCCCCCTGTGTTGTTGCCATCAAACAGTCTGGGTTGTCTAGGACAGGTGAAAAGAAGGCTGCACGTGTGTCCCTTGCATGGGGCAGTGGGGAATGGAAAAGCTTGGTGCTCAGGGGGTACAGCATGGCAACACCTGACCTCCAATCAAGTTACAAGAAAGCAGTCTTCACTGATAAATGGCAAAGAGTTGACTGACAGACTTTGGGAAGGGCCAGGGCTGGTTGATGCAACCCCCAGGGGTATAAAATACTGAGCATCCATCTTGAAGATGAACTGGCCACGTGGTATCCCTGGGGGGCAGTTCCCAGCACTGCAAATTTTACCTTTTATAGTCCTTTTGTTGTATTTTTATCAAGATTTAATAAACCTTTTCAAATGTTCAAAGTGAGCAGTTGTTTCTCACATGTGGGTACAGCTGCAGCTCCTGCAGCCAACAGAAAATCAGCAGGTCACATCCTGAGCTATGGTGCACCTCAGCAAAGCATCCTGCACCCTGGCAGTGGCTGGGGGGCAGCCCTGTGGTGAAATCAGGTCTGCAGGGAGGAATGAGGCAGTCCTGATGACTAAGAAAAGCCCCTTCCCCCTGCCTCTCTGACCTCACCAGATCCTTTGAAATTGAAGAGAATACTTGCCAATACTTAGTGGCAGATTTCATTTCACAAAAACCATGTGAGTTAATCCTGCTGTAAATATTTCTCCACCACACTGAAAAGATGTCATGAGCATTCGATAATATGCATGAATTGCATATCCATCCCCTGCTCTTGCCTGATCATTACAAACACAGTTTTGCACTTCACGCTCTACTCTACAGGTGCTGACATTGTTACAACCCGATGCCCTTTCTGCTTGAGGAGTATGGTAGCCTGAGATCTAACTGGCCTGTGCCACCGAAAATCTAATTATACTTATGCTTTTTCTTGCCAGAGCTGGCAGCAAGTTGAGACCTTTGGCAGGTGTTTCATTTCCATAACTACCTGTGCGCTGCACTCCATCTCCTGCCGTGAGCCCACGCGGTACCTGCTGGTCTGATGACTGTAATGAGAGGAGCTCGCTGGGGGCCTTCCCTGCCTTCTGTGATCACTGCTGGGGAAATACATAGCCTCAGATGTGGCATGCTCACTTTCTGCTTCTTTGTGGATATAAGCATAGTAAGGGTTCTCTTGCAGACAGGAAGTAAAATTTGTCGTGCCAGAACATAACTTCTCTAGTGTCAGAGCTGGCAGAGCAGAACAAAAGAGTGTCACAGACATGTTTCATGAAAAATCCTTTCCTTAGGATTTTTCCTCCTGCGAAGCTGAGAGGAACAAAATGTAAACAATGATTATCTGCTGTGGAATGCAACAGGTGGATCTGTGATTGGTCTCATGTGGTTGTTTCTAATTAATGGCCAATCACAGTCCACTTGTCTCAGACTGTCTCAGTCAGTCTGAACCTTTGTTATTGATTCGTTTTCTCTTCTCAGCCAGCCTTCTGATGAAATCCTTTCTTCTGTTCTTTTAGTATAGTTTTAATATATTATATATCATAAAATAATAAGTCAAGCCTTTTGAAACATGGAGTCAAGATTCTCATCTCTTCCCTCATCCTGGGACCCCTGCGAACACTGTCACAATTGGTGACCTCAAGTGACGAAAAACCACCACAAAAGAGAATGCTTTTAGGTGCACAGATATACTTCAAAGTCTAACTGGATTGAGTTAGATGGGATTTCTTAGCATTATTTATAAGGAAAGGGCCAGACTTACAGAGAGGATGATATGAAAAGAACTTGTCTGGGGAGACTTCCAGCTGCTCATTCTAGCACATATGACAGTACTGTAAATAGGAAAGTGAACTGTTTACAGCAGAAATATTGCAGCATGACATTTGGTATTTCTGGGTTTCTTTCACCATCACAAGGTGGGGGGGAGGGAAGAAGGATGACAAGGCAGGGTGCTGCATTTTCTCAAAACGAGCTGTCTGCATTAAAAGGCCTGGCAGTCATAAAGATTGTGTGAGTTAAAAAAAGGTTTGTGTTCTCTCATCAACAATTGTTGTAGGGTTTACCTGTTTATTTGCTCTGATTCTTACTGGGAGAAGCAAAAGCAACCTAAGAATAGGGCAGGCATGGAAGCAGACAGGCAGGACAATTTCCTAAAAAGTCAAGTGGTTACAGCTTGCCCTGCAAGTGTGGCACAATGACAGCCTATTTACACATTTAACAGATTCAGCCAATTTAACAATTACAGGCAATGCCAAGAGCAGTACTTAGGGCTGCTTCTCAGCTGCTGTTTCAGCTGTCAGTTTAAAACCAGTGGTAAGTGCTGTCCCGATACAAATGTGTGGAGAAAGAGCAGCTGAAAGCACCATGGGGTTTGAAAGTCTTCTTGGGCCCTCCTCTTCCTTTTCAGCAGAATCTGCTTCAGGGCTGAGGCAAGCAGGGGGGCCTTGGGTGGTGACCACGACTGCAGAAGCTCCCACCAAGCTGGTTCTTGCCCCAGGTAAGAAGCCCACGTGGGTTACTGCCATCAGCTGTGTGTCCATCCAGGCTCACAGGGAGCTGGCTGTTCACTAAAGCTGTCTCAGGACACCACGAGCACAAGAACCTTCCTGGTATCCCCTCTGCCTGGCAAACCACCCCTTCCCACACTGAATTGCTAGGAAGAAAGATGAGAAGTTCTGAGAGACAGAACCATCCTCACATCAGCTGGTGTCTGCTGCTGGTGATACCAAGCTGCTGGTATCAGTTTTGAAGCCAGTACTTTTTTCTCTCTTTTCCCTACGATTGGGTTGCAGGCTCTTGTCTCCTCTTATCCTTGCTTTCCTGTCCTTTTTTTCCTGTGATATTTCTCCCCTCTTTCTTTTATCCAAACCAGCTTCTACGCCCAGAATAAAAATTACTGCAGGGTTTAACCTGGGGAATTATGATTACTTTGCTTGCCTGTTCAGGTAAGGCTTATAAAGTTAAAGAATACTTACAGCTGCTGGAAAGCATTTAACACAGGGGAGGGATTATTTCCAGGTACTTTTGCTGAGTTTCCCTTCAGTGACGGGGAAACAAAAGTATCTCATTTTACAGCTGCTACAATTCTGTGCTAAGTCAAACATGCTAAGCTAAATCAAGGAACACTTCTGGGTTTGATGGTGTATGAAATGCATACACTCTGGCAAGTGAGCTCCAGTTCTTGGGAGAAGCAGGAGCAGTCATAGCCCTCTGCACTGGGAATCAATCTATTCCCGTGGGGTCTGATGTGCTCTCTCAGCACAAGCTCCTGGTGATGCTATCTCAGAGAAAAATAGACCCTCTCTATGCTTCTTCCCTTCTGAAAACAAATAGGAAGTTTGCTGATTTTTTTTTTCCTAGTTTCTTTCTTTCTTGTTGTTTTTGTTTGCTTGGTTTAGGTTTGGTTTTTGTTTTTTGTTTTTTTTAAATAACACGTTCTCTTGCATTTTGTTAGAGCACTGATCTCAAACTCTTCCATTGCTGCAGGGGGGAAGGGCTGAGGAAACAGTCTGTTATTTCTAAGCAGGCATAGTGAGTTCTTTCCTGTTATACTTGGTAGTTTTTATAAAATATTTCAGAAAACTTGACAGCTAATAATAAACCTTAAAAATCTCCTTTCTTTATAGAGCTAGTATAAGATTTTCCTCAGTTTTGGGCTGATTACCTTGTCACTATGCTACGTAAAGCCTATGTCCTACAAAGCCACTGTCTTTGAATAAAAGGATTTCAAATAAAGCTCCTGCCACAACCTGTTTCATGCTTATCCACCCTAATTTTTCGAAATGCCTGTATTTTACAGTAGGAAATATTCTAGCTTGAGCAATGTGGGAATTGTTTTGTGTGCTATATAAGTGTCCTCTGAAGTGCAGTGTGTCTCCTTTTGTGTTTAAGTCATTAATTCACGTTTTTTCTTATTCTTGAAATCTAGTGATTAAATATGACCTCCCATTTCAATTTCACAAACTACTATTGAAGTGTTTCTTTGAGTTGCTGGAATTGTTTGGTCAGAAGCACAGTATAATACATTTCAAAGAGCTGGGAAGACAAGCAGAAGATGGGAAGATGTGCTTGAAATTAGGCCTGTTTTTGTTACCATAGCAATGTAATAACACAGCAAAACTCTCCACAGATATTATTCCAAATATCCTACCTTTGCAGTTTCTCAAGGATGTAGAAAGACCAACTACTGTATTTTTCCTTGTCAAATCCCAGGTGGGAGTCGGGGAGTAGGGAAAATCCTCTTTTAGTATTTCTTCTTTGTAGGTTTCTATTAGCAATTTAAAATATTTTATCACAGGTGATAGTTATAGTCGTGTTTTGATTTAATTCCCCAATTATAGCTGGCATAAACATGCAAAATTGTATTGAAATTAAGTAAAAGACAATAGAATGATGGAAGGAAACTGATCATATCTCAACTACAAATTACAAGGGACTGGGATACGATTGCAGGCTATGTGTGATGTAGGTATATCAGTCAGAAGGCACTAAAGAAATTCAATGGAACGTTGAAGTGCTGGCAAGGTCTACCACTTCAAACAAAACAGGACATCAGACACATCAGTGAAAACCTGATTATTCACCAAAGCCAGGGTCAAAAGGCAATGATCAGACAAAAGGTTAGGGGGAGACTGACAGTCTGGGAGACTCCTTGAAACGGGAACAGAATGTCAAGCAAGGCTCGCTCTTGTCCCAGCTCAGACCTGCCTTGCCATAGGGTTAGAGACAAGCTGATGATGTGGCTCAGCTCACTGGCTCTCCAGCACAGGTCAGACTGGGCTCCAAGAGAGTGTTCCACTTGGACTGACTTGCTCTCAGACAATTGTCTGTAGTAAGGTTATGTATTGGTGAAAAGAGATGGTTAGAAATGGAGCTACTTGGAGCCTACAGCTCTACAGTCACAAGAATACCTGCAGGATTACAGCCCTGCCATGATTCAGAGCCTCTGGCTGAACTTCAGAGCACCTTTTATTAGCCCGGCCTTTGTTTTCTGTTTTAGTTTAGATGAGAGTGCATCATGCTAGTGAGTCAACTTTTTGTAATTAAAGAGCCTGTAAGCTTGTAAATGCTTATCTGGGTGTGTTGAACTGCTGGTCTCCAGTTGCAAATGATTACTGAGTTGTCATCTGTAAAGCCATTTGGGTTCTTTTATTATGCTTAAAATTGGCCCTTTGCCTTTATGGACCAACCTCAGCTTTCAGATCCTACAGCTCATTATTTCAGCTGACCCCATGTAAACTAATAATCAACTAGTTCTCTGGAGATGAATCATCTTTAACTTCCCCTAATTCCCAGCAACCAGGCATTGAAATGCATACTTCAAAATCTCATGATAGAAATTGCTGTCTGTCTGACTCCAGTGGTGAAGTTGGATTTGCCATAGTTTCCTTTGGTTTTTTTTTTTTTCACCACATGCTGGTCCAATTAAACAATTGAGGTTCTAATGCTTTCAAAATTTGATTTTGGGTTTTGACATTGTATTTGTGCCAATTTAAGCACTGTGTGTATATTTTGACTGTGCTGGTACTGAATCCACTGAACTGAATCTCTTGTATTAACTCTTTTTTTGCAGCACATTTGAAAAGGATTTCTGTCATCATTGAGACATGTGATGCAAGGGGATGGACACTCAAACAGGTGAAGTTCATGTCCCACAGAGCTTGTGATCTAAATTTGTGGTAGGAAAGCTCTGCTCCTGTTTCCTTTCAGAAAATGTGACAGCAATGGTTCCCCAGGGACTGCTGTAACTGATGTACTTATATCAATTTTTCTTTCCATAGGTCAGTCAAGGCTCTCCATTGTTCCTTTATATCTACACCAGTACAGAAAAGAATATAAAACTGCAGATTAAAAAGTGGTTTTGTTCTGTTTTTCATATAGCATTTATTTAACTTTAAAAAAATAATAAATCAATCAAACCAACCAAGCCCAAACAACAACAGAACAAAACAACCAAACAAACAAATGAAACCAGACCACAATGCACAAATGCATATCTTCCTGGAAAAATCTCTGCCAAGGGGGCAAATCACCATAGCCCAGCAGGGTGACAATTTATCCAGACATAATGTTCTCAGTGCTCTCATCATTGCACTATGAGCTCCTGAGAGAAGAGCTGTGAGCATTATAGTGCAGAGTCCTTACTTCTTTTGAACTCATGTATGTGCTGCAAATCTGCAACACAAAACTAGGGTCAGATGAAATTTGTAAAACATCATAAAGACAACACAAGCTTTCATTGCTCAGGGGATGTCAACGTATTTTTTTTCTTTGGGGAAATATAGAGAATACTTATATGTGAAACAAAATCTTTCCTTCCTTTAGGCCACCCATCTATTAAACTGACACCTTTCCCTGCTCTGAGGGAAATAGTAATAGCACTGACTTCTGGAAGAGAAACGGTAAATGACAAATTTGTTCTTGATGCTTCATGGTTAAAAAAGAGACCAACAAAAAGTCTCTGTTAGACTGTTACAAGATCTGATAATTCTTATTCTGCTTAAAACTTAGAGCTGGTATCAGGCACTGAAATGAATGTTTTCCTTGCAGGCTTATAAGCTAGAAAATGGATTACTACTAAAAGCATGAAGATGCCATCTTCACTTGTAAAAGAATTAAAGTGAAGTTTTTTTAAAAAATGAAGTGACTTTTTTAGGAGTATTTTTTACTATTATTTAGTAAATGACAGTAAATATCCTGAGTTTTATCTATAAGACCCAGTAAAAAGACAACGAGTGGTTTCAGAGCTGCAAAGATCAGAGCTGGATGTTCAGTGCAACAGCACCCTCTATGTCTGATGACTTCTAAATGCATCCCTTGCTCCAAGGTGCCCTGTGCCAGTGACAGTGCCATTTCTCGCTATCTATGGGCCTCTTAATCTGACTTTAATAGCCCACGAAGATTAAAAGAAAAGCATGAACATAAGAGTAATTGAAGATATAAAGAACAGAGTGAAAATGAGCAGGGGTTCAGCAAAACTCCTTGCCTGTTATCTTTCTCTGGTTTAGTAAAACACCTGTATTTTGCTGGGAGGAGCTGGGACTGTGCAATTTGTGCTGGCTGTAGTAAAGGATTTGGTGTTGCATATCATGAAAAGTTGTTAATTTACAGAAAATAGCAAGTAGTGCAGCACTTGGACTAAGGAGACTCAAGAATGGGTTTTACTGAAATAAAAATAAAATGCTGGAAGACAGTTACTTGAGGAATTAACTGTGAACTGTAATTTGCAAAACAGGAATCAAGGCAAATGCAGTTCTAAGCTATGAGAGACATGCTATTTCTGCAAAGACAAAGAGTATTGAAGTCCACTGTCCTTTTACAAAGCATTGCTAAAATCTTCCCTGGCATATAGTAGGCAATTATGGTCACTTATCTTTTTTAAAATAACAGTGCAAATCAGACTGGAACACTGAAATAAAATGTATAAAGGAAAAAGAGGAAAAATAGCAGATTTGGCCCACTGATTCTCTTACAGGTAATAGAAGAACACCCTTCAAATAGAACAGCTGGAGCTGTTGACAGTGTTTTCTTCCCTGGTGATACCTTTACCATAAGTGGAATTTCTATTGGAGAGTGAAGGCTTCCTCTTCTGCACAAACACTTTGGTTATGGCACTCTCTGTTTGTGCATGAGGGATGCGGCGGCTGTACATTTGATTTTTTTATTGTCTCCAAAACAGATGTATTTGCTCTTGGATTGAAGTAGCAAAAGCTGTCAGAAAGGTTTTGTCATTTTATTCAGAGCTGGTTGTTGATGCTGTCAGCAGCTATACTACTGTAGGGTTGCCCCATTCCCTGGAGGGCAGAAATGCAGAAGTTTCACAGATCTGGCTATTGTTTAGAATAACTACTGGCGTATATTGTGGTGAATGACTTTAGTAACGCTCACCGTATTTGTTTGCCTATTCAATATTCTTACAGGGAACTTTCCTAAGGTTCATTAGTTCCTGCGTTTTTTCTGTACTACTTTAATATTTTTTTACTGTTATGAAAAGATGCTTTCATTTGGAATATGCATTGTGAATCCAACCTTCAAAGCCTTCACTCATTTTCCTAGTCATGCTCAGTCTGTGATGCCTGCTGTATCAGCCCCCTGAAGAGTGTTTTTAGGGGAAGTTCACAAGGTGGTGCTGTATGATTTTCCATGTCAGAGTTTGGACAACTACTCCGTGACACTTTAAATTTCGCACCAGTTTCTGCCTCCAAAGCTGTTTGCTGCCTGCCTGGGTTTCCTGTTATGTTATTAAGAGTTTTTAAAAATTTTAATCTTAGTGCAGAAAATATGGAGAATCGTTTGTTAGTACTGATCTACAAGGAAAGGGGTCAACTCCTTGCTAACTTCTGAAGTGGTGTATAAGAAAAATTAAATCAGATGGTGTTTGAGATACACCCAGAAAACTGCATTTTCTCCTCTCTAGTAATGCTGCCAAAAACAGACTTAGTAATTGCTTAGCAGTGCTACTTTGAAGAAAACAAGCATTGTATTAAATACCTGCATAGTAGAAAGCCACAAACCAGCCTTGCACATTTTCATGGCTCTAGGTGTTGAAATTTTACAGAGGGATTTTGGAAGATTTGACTGCTTGGGTCACAGAGGAAACAAGAACAAAAGATTTCATTCTCTGCAATGTATTCATATTTTGAGAAATCCTTCCTTTTTTTCTTACTTAACTTTTTACTGTTTCATTCCATGGATTTCTTTCCAGGTAATTTCAGTCCACATTAGACATTTTTATAATTTTCTCACCACTGCCTCTGTGACCTCTAGCTCATATGATTTGCTGTGTTGACATCTTCTTCAAAAGAAGGTAATTTTTCTGTTATGAGTCAAGTAGTCATCTTGCTCTCTATAAAAGGGAAGAGGCCATACAAGCTTTCATACACAGATGATATAAAAATACATTAAAACATATTTATAATTATTTATAGTTATTACTGTATTAATATAAATATAATTTTTTGCATCTTATGCCATATTTTATGCTTCCATTTTATGAAGCTATAGTTACAGTAGCTGAAAAACAGAATAGTGAATTTAAAAACTCCTCATAAAAGGAAGCAGTTTCTAAGTGTTTAATAAGAGGAAGCAGACAAAGGTGTTTACTAAAGCAGCAGTGACTGAAAAATGTCCTTTCAGCCTTGAGATGTTGTGTGGCACACTCCTGGAGAGGTGCAAACAGAACTTGTGCTTGAGACTTCTGCTTTCCAACAGAATAAACAAAACAGTTTGGTTTAAATTGCATCTTTTGGTTTAAATTGCATCTCCCATCTACAAAAGTTTTTTGGTGTCCTGACCCAGAACTTTGTGTTTGGTCTTGTTAAACCTCGTGAGATTCCCATGGGCCCACTTCTCAAGCTGGTCCAGCTCCCTCTGGATGGCATCCTGTCCCTTAGGAGTGCCACCAGCACCACTCAGCTTGGTGTCACCTGCAGACTTTCCAAGGGTGCACTCAATCCCTTTGTCCATGTGATTGAGGAAGATATTAAACTCTGCTGATCCCAGTATGGACCCCTGAGGGACACCACTTATCACTGATGTCCACCAGAGCTCTGAGCCACTGACCCCTACCAATTTCTTATCCATCTAGCAGTCCACCCATCCAATCCAAGTATCTCCAATTTAGACAGAAGGATGTTGTGAGGGACTGTGCCAAAGGCTTTACAAATCCATGAAAATTACTTTTGGAGCCTTTCCCTTGTCCACTGATGTGATCACTCCATCACAGAAGGCCATAGAAATGTGCCTGCAGAATATTTGTATTTCTAACTGGTTCCCAGCTTGGTTGCACTTACCTTCACCTGTGGCTCTTGTGCCACTGTCTCTTGCCATGAGGACAACGCAAGCTCCAGATCCAAGAACTCTTTTTCTGAGAATTGGCATCCTCCAAAAATGGAGGAGACAAAAAAGCCTTTAGGATTTCAAAGATTTTTTTTATTATTATTCTTATAATGGTTTAAAATGCATCTCAAAGATTTTGGTGGTGATTAAAAAGGAGTTAAAAAATAGCAAGTCATTATGGCATTGATTTCAGCGTTCTTTCTCCAGTGCCTTTTATTTTTTAACCTTGTACAATATTTCTTGATAAGGCTTTTCTGAACAAGGCATTTGTTCCCTCAGTCTATCCCAGAGACAGAGCTCAGCAAGGGAAACAAGGAGAGGAATAAAGCAGAGGCAAGACCATGGGAAATCAGCTTGCAGTCT
Source organism: Fringilla coelebs (assembly GCF_963513975.1). Classification (NCBI taxonomy): domain Eukaryota; kingdom Metazoa; phylum Chordata; class Aves; order Passeriformes; family Fringillidae; genus Fringilla; species Fringilla coelebs. Next base: position 82,430,878 of record NC_140028.1, read on the forward strand.
CTTCTGGAGGCATTGCTATTCTGTGCCAACCCCTATTTGGACCAGTACCCAAATACTTCACGTTGTTTTGAATTACAGCAAAGAAGTCATCTTTGCTTTGGGCTACAGAAATAACTGTTAATCTAATTTTGTTGCTAAACAGAACCAAAAGACCCCACAGGAATCTTTTGGGCTCAATAAAAGTTCAGAAGAAATATCCTTTTAAAGATGAATACTCTCAAAGCAAATTACAGTTTATACTTGCAAAATGAAATCTGGAGTGCTTTTTTTGGAGTCAATATTATGTAGAGGAGGAGTGGCAGCCTAAAACATTATATAAACCACTTTTTTAGCAGCAAACATGTCCTAATATTGACTAAGTATGTTTTCTTTAAACAACCTTGCAAAGGTATCTTTGGGCACATTTTGGTTAGAAGAATCAAGGTAAACACTAGAATTTTTGACCAAAATTAAGACAAATGAATAATTGGTACAGTCATTTCTATTTTTTTTTAAGTGAGGGAACAAAAATTTACTGATGCTTTTAGAAATGATAAAAGAGAAATTTCTTTTTAACTAACTTTGTCTTTAGAAATTGAACATGACTGTGACAAAATGTATTTCAACCATAACATGACTGAAATTGGTTAAAATATGAAAATAACTTCAGTTAATTGTTCTAAATAGGGAATAATTTAAAAAATCTTTTTACTTTTTCATTCTGATTTCTGGTATAATTTTTCTGCTATATTTGTCCTATAGGAAAGAATAGGAAAAAATGCTTACACTCAAAGTGCAATTTTCTGAATTTCAATCACAGTCTTTTAGATAAGAAATTGTCTCAGTTAAAAAAAAAAAAAAAGCTGAGGGAAATTAACTTGTTTGCAGCTTTTACATGAAAAATTAAATGCCAACAAAACAATAAAGCCCACTATTAAATAGCCAGCTTAAAATAACCTAAATACATTTGATTTTTGAATTTAGTAAAAGTATTTACCTAAATATCAGCATACTATTGTTTTTATTTTACAACCTCATCTCTTCATTATTCAAAGTAATTGCCACCTTGCACAACTTAAGAAACTCATTATTCTGTGGCAAGTCTAAGTTGCCTGATTCTATTTTAGTTTTAAGTCTATTTCAAAGCATATTTTACACAAAAACCTTATGGTTACTGCTGTATTATGGAAAGAGGTTTAACGGCATGTCTTAGTGGGATTTAGTGGGGAATATTTCTCATACAGCACATGTTGTTGCATTTTTACTAGAAACATGAATAATCCTTCCCAGTGTCACTTGGGTTTTACTTTTTGAAAAAAACTACATTTGAAAGTATAGCTATATCATCCCAATTATTAGAATAAAAAGTATTAAACTATTGTAGTTATAAGAATTTGTGGGCATAAAGGACTGTTTTAAAATAAATTTTCCTAAATGTCTGAAAACTATGAACACCACGGCAAAATGTGCAGGTTTTCCCTTGCAGAAATGCTTTGTTTAGTAGTTGGTTTATATTCCTGGTATTACTGATAAGTCTGTATCATTCTGAAGCACATTTTTTTAAAGTTCCCCTTCTGTTAATGTGCTATTAGAAGCTTTGATTTGTTCTTTTCAGGTGTTGGTAGGTGTATGTGCTGATTGACCTGGCTTCATTCATACAGCAAGGAGAAAAATGCTGTAAACTCATGTCTGATGTGCAGACCATTTGTAAGCAGCACTAGTTTCCCACGTTGCTGCATGTCTTGGTCCCTCTGTCACACCTAGCTCAATCACAGGCAGATTGCTGATTTACATCATTTAAAACTCCAGAAACGTGTGAATTGATAGTTTGGTGCATCAATGAGAGAGCAGCCCTGCAGTGTTTTCACTTCTCTGCATGATCCATAGCATCAGCTAGGAAGCTGAATCAAGGGGAGTCAGGCTGTGCCCCAGAAACTCCCTGGGGACTGAGAAGATGTAACCTAGGGAGGAAGAGTCCCTAGAGCCCCATTCTCTGATGCCAGCAGCAGGGAGTCAGGACAGCTGCTTTCCCTTTGGAGGAGTGCACACAGAATTACTAGCAGCCAGGAAAGTCCCTGGGGTGTAAGACTTGTCTGTAGAAGCCAGGACAGCTTTTGGCTCCTAGTCTTCAAGCCATAATTATTTGACTTAATAACTCTTTTATAATCAAGTCTTGTTATTAATAACCCACTGGTGCTTTGAAATATCTAACATTCCTTTAACCCTAGACGTGATCCTCCTGTATTTATAAAAGTTGGGCTTTCTTTGTTTCTTCTGTACACACTGCTCTTCTGCTGTTCAAATCTGCACTCTGCTTTGTGTCTTGCCTTTTGTTGTTCCCTTAGCTAACAAATTTCTACTTTTCATTTATTTGGGTGTAGACCTTTTTCCCTTCCACCTCCCCTCCTCTTATACCTCATTTGAAAAAAACTTTGTTCTGTTTCTGTAGCATTTCCCATTGCTTATAACAACAGTTATTTAATTTCTGTGTGAGGCTAGTAGTTATTAGCACTTATCTATCACACAAACAGGACAAATGTTCAACATCAGTGAATGATGTCAAGAAGAGTTCAGCACTCTCTGGAGGCTTATTTTGGATGGCTTGGGGATTGACTCAGAGCTGCAGGCTGAGGGCACCAGTAGTTCCAGCTTCCTTTCTTTTATTTCCCATATTTCAGCCTTGCAGTTGATGCTTGTTGTTTGCTTTGGGCTGGTTTTGAAGTAGCTTGTTGTAATGCAGAAAAAAGGGCAGCTTCCCTTTGGTGTTTTATTGAAGTAGTGTTTCCAGTATCACTTCAAAATTGCCTCACTTGTGTTTTCATCACAGACATAATTGTATGAAGAGGTTAGATTATCTCCTCAAAGGTAGAGGGTCATATTTAGTAATCAAAAGAGTAATTTATAGCCTCTTTTTGAAATCTGTTAATGTCACACTTTTCTGCATGCTTTCGTAAAGGGCAGTACATTGAGATATCAGGTATAGGCTTGATCCAAAGGTGTGAATCACAACTGAACCTGTGTATGTGTGTCACTCAGATGACTTGCTAAACATTTTAACTTTTTCTGCATTGTAGATTGCAAATTTAAAGTCAGAGACTCCTTTTTTCTGATTCTACCAGTAGGTGTCAAATATTGAATTATTTTTATCTGGATGCCCTAGCCCCAGATTAGATACAAAGAACAGTAAAGTTTCTAAAGGGCTATCAGTTCAGACAGGGAATGTAGTACAGTGTATTATGTCTGACTGCTGGTATTTATTTATGTGGGCATTGTTTACACAAAATGGCAAATGCAACAAGTGATGTTTTTGCAAGTGTCATGACACTTGTGCAAATGTGACAAATGTAACTTGTTATCCAAATGTAATAGATAATATTTCTCCAAATGTGATAGTTTAGAAGATGAAAGCAGACAAGCCCCTGGAAAAGGGAGCCCTATCCTACAGCTAATCCCAGGTTTGAGGATGCAGATCAATGTGGATGCTGACATGAAGAAAAAGGGGAAGAGTTTGCCAATGCTGGCTGTCAAACTGCCTCTGTGGTGCCTTGGTGCTGAGGAAGCTGCAGGCATGTGGGCCTCCACCCACACTGAAGACTAAATGAATGCTCTTCAGTGGGTTTTTAGGCCTTTATTTTGAGCAGGGTTGAATTTCCCATTTTCCCTAATAATCTGTGCACTAGGCTGTCCTAGGTTGTGGTGCCGTCACCACACAGGCAAACCACACATGTGAGACATGTCACTTCAGCCATGAGCTCACTCAGTATTTCTGTGCATGTGCATGCATGGCACATTCATCTTATACACAATTCTTAAAAAATCTCAGCCATTGTTGCATGGTCATTTGCTGCATGGTAACACAAATTGCAGCTAGAGCTGAGGAAGTAACCTTGCTCATGTCACATCTCCCTCCAAACCTGCTCATGGTGTTGCAATGTCCCTGTCAGCAGAAGGAGCAGAGGGAGAAGGGGCAGGATTTGAGCAGTAACTTAGATCAAGCACCTGACATGACCCTCTGCAGACAGCGCTGGGGCAGTGGTGTCCTGAGAGAAGCAAATGGATGCTGAGGGTGTTGCAGGGCAGGTGAGACTGCACTTTCCAGCTGAAGAATTATGTGGATGGGCATTGGATTAGGAAGCAAAGCAGCCAGTTTGCACTATGGGTACAGTTTGACCTTGTCCAAGGGAGAATTGAAGATCTGGTAGGGCAAAAGACTCTGAACCCCTGCAGGCATGCCTAGTAAAGAAGCAATGCAGATGTAATTACAATAAGGAGATACCTAAGCAAGGATGACCCTCCTGGGGTCAGGTAGGTCAATACCAGGTCCTTACAGGACATTGCAGGCAGATAATCTAAAAAGGAAGCTTGAGAGAAAAAATTAACTTCTGTAAAATAACTGTTTGACAAAATAGAAGAGCCAATGTCTTCAAAAGCCCTCTTCGGTCCATTTGCTTTATCAAAGGACTAAGAACATAAAAATGACATATCTACTGATTTTCAAGTTTTGGTGGGCTGTGTATTGCCAGTGAGTCAGTAATTACCCTCTTACTGTCCTTGATCTATGTAAAGAGGGAACAGGGACAAGCATTTCAGAAGCTGTAAAAGTTTTGTCGCTCAATTACCGTTGTTGAGAACACGGAGTGCTCAAAGGAGCTGTTTGAAAGGAAAACGTAGCTTTTACAGCTTCCAAAATTGTTGTGACAGGCTTTATTGTGGTCCTTGTCTTATCTTTTTCTGAGGAAATTGAAAGTGAGCAGCCACTTTAAAAGCTTCTTTTCTGTCCTTCTCACAGGCTCCTTCCAACATGTTAAATGGGATGTAAGTTTGTGCCTCAAGAGTGACGTCTAATCTGATGAATTTTTTGAGCTAAGTGCTTTCCTCTTAACTTTCCCAGGTCCCTCTGTACAAATGAATTCAGAGAGCAGAGAGCTTCTTGATGTTATTTTGCATTAATCTTTCTCACATGCAGGTAGGCTAGTGATGCATTATTCCTGTTTTAAGGAGAGCAAGGTCTCCTAAGCCATGAAGAAAAGGCTTTATGTTGGACATGAATGAAAGAGGCTTCATATGACCTTAAGATGGTGCCCTGAGAACAAGAATATGTTTCGTTTTATTTCTGTTTTTCTTGTTCTTTATCTGTGTTAGAGAGAACAGCCATGATAATTTTGAAGTATTCTTGTGCTCAGGAGAATTCAAGACATCTGTTTGCTTGATGTTTTTCTGGGATGTGTAAAGAAAGGGCTGTGTAGCACCTGAGACAGCAGGGAATGACCAGGTGGCTTACTGACCATGCTGTCACATCTCCAGGCTGCTAAAGATACCGGCTGAGGGAAATGATGCAAAAATAGGGTAAATTAATTTTAGAAAAGAAAATGAAGTAAATCTTTTGGGAGGTTCTGGTCTGGTCTCTTGAAGTTTTGTCAAATTCCAAAAGCAATAATAAAATCCAAAATTATATAGCACACTCAGAAAGAATTAATTGCATTCCTGATGGTGTAACATGTAATTTCAACCACTGGTGATCTATATAAGTACAAACTTATAATTGTTAAGCTTGAAGTCAAATATTTTATAATCTAGGCATCAAAAAACTTGACATTTAATACTTCGAGGACTATTTCCACCATTGTTTTCAATTCATATTAGTCATATTTAAAATTAAAAAATTTAATGCAATATTGCTTGATGAAGAGTAGTTGGCTTCTCACATACCTTTTCCAAGGCAAGAATAATTAAAATAAATGTGAAGTTCAGAAAGAATTGGTTTATTATAATATACATTTTATAATAGAAAGAATAGCTGAGAGCAAAGGCCAATAGTGAAAGTTTAGTAAATTGTAATGGTTTTCATATTAGAGAGTCACTGAGGGCAAACATTTCATCTGTAGATGTGTATATACATTTTCTGCTAAAAGTAATGGAAATTAGGTAGAGCTAACCACCTAATGGGATGAAATTTTGTGGAATCCATGGGCTTGAAAATACATGAGCAACTTCTGCCAGACATCACAGTTTTTCACTTCACATGCAACAGGGGGCATGTAGGTTATTGCACACGTGTATGGAGGTAGCAATTGATGCCAACTGAAAACATAAAGATGTTCACCTCATTTCTTTGTGTATAGCAATGAAAGACTTTTTTCTTACTGCAGTAAAGCTCTGACAAAAACACTATACCAGCTTGCCATTAGCTAACAAAAAATGCAATGTTTTAGTTCCATTTCACCAATTTATTTCTGGAAAATAAACCCAAATCTAGAATGGACCATATCAGCAAGACCTAGCCCAGAAAACGTTCTAAAGCAAATTGTACTAGTGCTCCTGTCACTCAAGCTGGATCCCAACACTTTCTTTTTCAACCCAGGGTTTGGTAAGACAAGGCAAAATTGACTTGAAAGGTTTCTTCTAAAGATCCAGGTATCTTACATGCAGACTATTGTGCCTCCCTCAAGCTGTACTTCATTCACCACCCTTGTTTCCCTGAATCCCTCTGTAGGACAGGCACTGCTCATGCAATTCTTCTGCTGCAGACAAAGAAAGTGATGCAGGAGTGATGTCTTCTGAGAGCTGGAGCTTAGACAGGCAGCCTGCTCAGGGAGTGAAGGGAAAGCTTTAGCAAACTATGAGATACTTCAGAAAAATATATTGTTTGGGGTTCTAGCAAAAAATTTAAGTGACATGTTCTTTCTCTGAAACTTTTGGTAGAAAAATCTCTACAATTCTAATCATCTGCAGTCTCAATTACAATGAAAAAGAGATCAAGAAAGACAAAACTGCATGTGAGAGTCAGTTCATTAGTATCTTCCATTCCAAAACACAAACATACCTAATGAGCACTATGGTACTAGCAAAAAAATATCCCAACAAGATAGAAAATGCTTACAGAAGAAACATTTAGGGCTGCTATTTCTGTGGATGTATAACAAGTTCAGGGTAGAAGTCACAAAGTTTCCTCTCCGCAGTGAGTTTAAAAAAACAATAACTTAAGTAAATGACATTTGACAAATCAATGGGAAAGTAAACAAAACATCTATAAAAATATAGAAACCAGTGAAATGTAAAATTTTCCATTTTTCACTGATAATTATGGCTCGTTGAGAGAGGTGGAGGTGAAAGGGAGGAAAGCAAAACCTTTCAAGGTTCCTCTATTCTCCTTTTCATGCATGAGGACTGAAAAACTGCTAAGTGAATCAATATAACCCTTACTTTGAATTGTAGAGTGCTAATCATACTCCTCAAGAGGAAGTGGCATATGTTTCTTTTGATAGCATGTTATTGATTCCTTGCCTCATTAAAGTCTAAAATGCAGGTGAATTCTTTCATCAAAAAATAAAAAATAGTACTTGCTGCAAAATGTGTTTTAATAATTTCATTGCTAGTAACTGACATTCTCTTTCTATGGTTTAATGATAAACACACTTCAATTAATACCTACTTGATAATGGATCTACTGATGTTCTGGGCATATTAAAATTTAGCACTTTGAGGAAATGCTTTCTCATTATATATAAACTAGCTAATAGGAACTTTTCTAAAGTTGCAGGATCATCAGATACATAAAGACTGAAAGAATTTGAAGGTTTCAGGTTTCATTTTTGGTGCTTATGGAATCACTTCATTTAGTCTTTAGTGTTTTTGTCATTTTGTAATCACAAAAAGTTGGTCTCTTGTCTACATAGACCTGTACATGAAGGGAGCTATTTCAGATGCCTCACTCTGTTTTCAGCTTTTCTAATCTGTTTTTTCAGCATCAGTCCTACATGAGACCAAAAGGTTACTTTAATAGCCATTTACCAGATCCTATCTTCAGCTAAAATGGGAAGAGACCCCATCTTATAGGTATGGATATTTTTAAGCTCCTAATAATGCTTTTTCTTATTCTTTTCCCTCTTTCTTCATCCTTGTCCAGATGTTATTTCTGCAGATGCAGATGTTAATTTTAAGCCTAGAGAAGCAAGGAAAACACACACCTACAGTCTCCAGCAAGAGGGTGAGGAGAGAGGGATTTGCACCAAGGGCTTCAAATTATTTTTGAAATACCAATGCATTAGGTAAGCATAAATTCAACAAAAACCTAGTGATTACTACATTTTAAATGTTACTTAGAACGCATTCTTTTCCCCTGCTCTTTTGTGAAAATCTCACAGGGCCTCAGTAGGTTGCTGTGGCACTAATATAGAAGGTAGTATAGCAGGGTCCTTAGGGGTCACCACCACATGTGAGAGAGGGGAAAGTGAAGAATTGAAGGACACTGAGTGTGAAGATCCCCTTTCTACAAACTGTTTCTGTGCATTATCATTCTTCACAATACTCCCAGTCTCTTTTCATAATTTTTATATCTTCCTCCCCTTCAAAACTTACCTAGAAATAAAATTTTCTTTATTTTCATCAGGGCAAGCCTGAGAGAAGAGTATTTGTTGAGTGTTGCCTCAGTCAGAGAAGCTGAAAGTTGCTGGTGATGTGGATTCCCAAAAGAGCTGTGCAGAGTATTGAGGGAGACTAACCAGGTCATGGAAGTCTTTTCCCATCTTCCACCTATGCCTGTCTCTCCCCCTGTAAATATGAAGAAACGTGTTTTCAGGACCTCATTAAGGAAAGAGAAATGTTCACCTTCTGTGCTTTCCACTTCTTTGGAAGTACAGTGGTCATTCTGGCAGCCGCCTCTGGAGCAATGGGGAAATTTATGGATAAAATCTCCCTTTCTTGCTGAGAGGCATGCTTTATCATCCCTGCTGGCAGGTGGAAATAAACAGCAGTAAACCACTGTGTCCTGGGAATGACTGCAAGCAAGCTATTGTTTAATTTCTCACCCTTCCTCAACTTCCCCGGGGGCAGATGGTCGCTAAGCAAGCGACACGTCTCCCACAAGTCAGGAGCGTACTCTGCGGCACTTTGGCTGCCAAAGTAAGAAGTACAGCATAATTAAAAATGTTGCAGATACATCCATGGCCCTGTGTTCATAACTGTGTTTTTGCCTTTCCTTGTTGCTTTGTTACATCTCCACTGCTGTTTTATTGCCTGTGAAATGGAGATACGGGGAGAAACTCAACAGGATATTCATAGCCACGGAAACAGTCTCTGACCAGCCTGGCTGAGCTGTTAAAGCTTAACACTGATTTGCATGCTCTTATCTTTGCACAGGCTTTTTAACCTGCTAAAAATGCTGAAGACTTCACAAAACAGATATTGAGGTGGCAGAGATTTTCTTGCATTACATTATGAGGATTTCTGATGGAGAAAATAAAGTCTTGGAGTTTCACCACCCTCATAAGGTTATGGAAAGCTTGAAAAGGCTCAGTCTGGAGCTGTCTAACCAGACAGAGCCCCTGGGACTTGCTGAATATAGGGATGCCTTAAAATATGGAGTTTAAACAGGTAAAGTAGCAAAACCATACATACCTCATTTGTCACATTGTTTTGTGGATGCTTGAAATATTGATTCATGCATTGGGCTAGATTTGAATGAAAAGCTGCGGTTTATCAAATGTGTAGTATACATTTTGTAGTAATGCTCCATCTCCAGAAAGGCAAATATTAGTGTGCTCTGGCCTTGCAAAACCAAACACTCCATTCAATGATATTTCTCATGCATTGTGAAATACTCTTAGAATAAGCTGTTACTTTCATGGGGAAAAAAAAAATGTATGACTTCACATAGGAAATGGCTTCTGTGCTCACTATCATGAATCAGATTCTTATGAAGAAAATACACTAAATGATAGGATCATCAGGGAATTTTTAGCAGATGGCAAGATTTTTTCCACCTAAGAGTAACCATGTCTATTGTTTGTGTCTGTCTAGAAAGTCTTGTAGCCTCACTTGTTTAAGAGATGTTTCCCACTTAGATCAGACTCTAGACGCCAATGACTTTGCATATATATTTTAAAATATTATTTATAATTTCAACATGTAAATTGTTACAACTGAAAAATACTAAATGAGAATATTTTCTCAGCCAAAAAATTCCAGAGAGAAACATCACCAGATTTGGAGGTACTAGAGTTTTGTTTTATTTCAATTAGATGACAGAAGTCAAACTCAATTAAAGACCAAACAAAACTAAAACAAAATACCCAAAAAACCCACAATTTTTTAAAAAGGAATTTACTTACTTGTGGGCAACTAATTCCTCCTCCTTGATGCTTTGGCGTTCTATGAAACCCAGGACTTGGCAGGTCAAGGAAAAGGGTGAAATGTGTCTATAAAGTATAACTGTATGAATAGTGTTGTAATGCCTATGCTAGCACAGCCTGGGACTTCTGAAAACTCCAAATGTTTCATAGTGTGTGTGTGAAACTACTCTTAGTGATTTAGGAACCTTTGGTCCTAGGCTTGAGCCTGTGGTGCTATGGGCTTCTGAGTCACAAGGATGGTGATGTTTACTGTAAGAGTCTGCATCCTCCAGGTGTTTGAACCTTAGGTGAACCTTGAATCATGTGGAGGTCTGCATGAGCACATTGCCTGGAAATCACTGTTACCTGAAGGCAGACCCCTGAATTGAGCATCTTTTCCTGCTCGCTGCTGCAGAGGAGTTGTTATCTCCTGCTGACTTGTATCAGCAAATTAGCTTCAAAAGCACATGTTGATATCTAATTTTTTCTTTCTCTTTTTTTTTTTACCTAGTCATTGTAATTTTGACATTTTAAAAGAATTAAGAAAAGAGTCAATCATTAGCCAAAATCAAGTATGCATTTTCCTGACAAAGAAGGAACATTCTTATAAAGAATATGAAATAGTCTCTTGTTTAAATTAAACATTTCATTTCAATTTAAAGAAATGACTGCTAATATTGAATTTGGTTTTTTTTTAACAGTGTAGAGTTAGACATTTCAAAAGTAAACTCATCTCCAGCTGAAACAACTCAGTATGGGATATGAACATCAGAATTAAGCATAGGAATGTTCTTTTTGGGAAATTTTTTTTTTCCTATACATAATAAGCAATTGTCAAAACAGTGAGATGAACTCTGTGGGATCACTAAGTTGCTGGGTATTTTTTATTTGTCCTTTTTAATAAAAAAAAAAAAATAGCCTTTGTTGTAATTTTTAGCAAGAGAATCCCTCAGCTCTCTCTATTCCATGGACAAAGACTGTGTGACCAGGCTGCTCCCACTCACAGCTCTGTGGCACAAAGTGCCAGTGATGCGTGCAGAGGGCAGCTGGGTGACATTGCTCTGCCCTGCAGCCACTCTGGCCCAGCCACTGCGTGCTTGTCACGTCTGGGTGCTGCAACAGACTTTAAAAGAGCTCTGATGAGCACTGAAGGCTTTCTGAGGTTTGATCCCAAGCCAAGGAGATTGGGTGGCTTGTGTGCCAAGTTGAGTGGGCTTGGCACAGAGCTCTTTGGCCCTGACCTTTTCTAGAGGTTGGGGAGGGCAGGGATTTGTGGAAGATGACATGTAACACGCTCTGGGTGATTAAAAGCTGACACTAGGGTTTCAACAGCTTTGGCAAAACTGAGCATTGTTTTCCCAAGCATGAGAATCTGCCAGCTAGGGTGACTCACAGTCAGCTGGACAGACAAGATGTGCTCTCTCTTCCTCCTTCCCCCACCCTGCTCCCAGCCTTGTCTCGGGGACTCTCAGAACACCCTGGTGCCCCTTGGTGTGTGGCTGCACACTTGTGACTATTACTCAACTCCTACTTAGATTTTGGCTGAGTAGCTCAAGCTGAGGCATGATGTATGCAGGAGCAGTGCCATTAGGTGACCAGAAAGAGCTAAAGGGTCATTATGCAGCCATTAGCATCCACAAATTGCTGTCCATCATCTGTGTCTGGCAGTTTTGTCAGAATCTGCTGTCCTCTGGAAATGGTAGAGATCAAACTTCCAAGCTGGAATATCAAAAATATCAGCTTTCCCCCAGAAAATTTTAAGTGTCTCCAACAGCATCACAACTGCTGAGGCCTTCATGCTTCCAGTTGTGACACAGGGTACACCCACACTGTGGTGCAGGAGGAAGGATGAGCACGATCACCACGGGCTAGGTAACTTATTTTATCCTCATAGGTGCACAAATTGAATTAAGTGTTATAAGTCATGAAACCTTGTAACCTGCAAGTAAAGGACTGAATTCATGTGATAGGTTAGTCTGGTAAAAACTGATTGAGCTCCTGTTTGTCATGATTGCTTGCTGTATTTTTTAATGAGCTCAGGAAATAAAGTTTAAATCAGAGTATGCTGTCCTGTAAATCCAAGATATTCAAATGTACCACGACAGCCCTCTGTTGAGTGGCTGCTTCCCTGCAGGTGTTTGGAGAGGAACAATATGCCCTTGTAAATGTAGGATGGGGTTGCCCTGATGCTGCTGCCTCAGCTGTGTTTTGGGGATGTTGTTTCGAGGGCAGGACTCCCTACTTGTCTGCTTTTTGTTTTGTCACTGTGAAGGCACATGATAAAAGCTAGATAAGCTTTTCATGGTTTCAATTTTCCACATTAAAGTCAAGGATACTACTACTCAAACAAATGCAGCGGAGAATAATTCAGCTAAATTTTTCCCTATATTTTTTTCCTTTATGCAAATCCTTTAATGTTTGATTTGACATATTATAGGAAGTTGTACATCTCAGTACTTTTACCTATGCCTTTAGGACTCTCTGTACTGTAAGTGATCACTTATTAAGTTGTGTCATAAATACTTACTGAATACTCATGATACAAACATTAAGTTACTACTATATTTTAAATGGCTATTTGGTAATTTTAATTATAATAATGCCATAATAATCTAACAGGAACATTGAAAATTTGCTTGGAATTCTGATTTTTAGTAAGCTGCTGAGTACCATGCTTATGTTAATAATCTATAAGTAAACATTTAAATATATATATATTTGAACCCTATGGAAGACAGAACTGCTTTTTCTGAATGGTGTGTTGCTGCTCCTGATGAAGACAAAACCCAGCAGAACACTGATGATCTTTAAGAGGGGCTCCTCTTAATCTCTTCATTTCAACATCACCGAGTCATGCACAATGCATTTGTTTAGGATGAAAAGAATGACAAGGAACACACATTATATGTGTGTACATATACCCACATCATTTATATTTCATGTAGGTGTGAACATGCTTAAAGCTCCCTCGATCTCATTGTCCTTTAACAGTAATTCACTGAAGAAAGCAGCAGCAGTTCTTGGAAACAGGGCAGATAATGTAATTACAGTGAAGTGTAGTAAAAATTAAGACATACCACGCCTATCAGGAATATTTGGTTGTGCTTAACTACTTCTGCCTTTCGTTCTGGTTCCTAGCAGGAATCCCATTTTATAAAATGAACTCCAACTGTCTTGAACCATGTTCACTCTTCTTAAAAACAGGGTTCAGTTTTGCAAGTTGCTTTCTGTAGGTCTTTATTCAGGTCTCACCATGTTCAGCCAAAGCAAAGAGTGGCTGCTGTGCCTGGGGAAAGAGTGGAGTAAGACATACTGGACTCTTGTGGATATATTCCAGAATCTCATTGAGTTTTTGCCTTTGGGAGATGGTGCCTTTGCTTCCTGCTGCCTTAATGGTTGAATCTGTTGAGTCTGTGTATCTATAGTGTCAAGCATGGCAAGCAAGTCAGAAGCTGGGCACACTTCCAGACCACAGGTTTCAGTAGCTCTTGGATGAAAAGGTGCTGAGGAAGATGAACTTAGGAGCTCATTCTTCCTCTAGTGTTGGGTTTTATTTTTCTCAACAAAAATGAATTTTCTTTGAAATTTGTTTTGTTGGTGAATTTTACCATAGCTGGTAAAATTTTCAGAGAATACAAACTTGGTAGCATGGTAAATAATAAAGAACAAATAGTGTTATCAACAGTCCTACAAGTAGAACGTGATACCAGATTTCCTGTGTATTTCAAGGCTAATCAGAAGAATAAATGACATGATTCTCCTTGGTTCTTCTTCCTCTTGATATTTGACACTGGGGAAATTATTGCTTCTGATTTGGAAGCTGAAATACTGAAAAGTGACATGTTGTTGTTTTCACTCTCATTTTTAATGTTAATGTGGAGTTGAGTCTGACAGTGCTCTCTGAAATCTGGCAGCATTAACTTACATGAAGTTGTCATTGATACTGATTGTAAATGACAAAGCAGGATATATCCCCCCTCCCTGCAAGTTATTTTATAACTGAAAACTCTATTTTTGAAGAGAATGAGAACTGACTACTAATTTTTGTCAAATTCTGGCCTGTTTTTTTCAGCCAGGTTTCTCCAAATAGAGGAAAATTTGAAATGTTTCACCTTGATACATTATTAAATGAAACACATTGAATCTGTGTTGGATCACAGATTAACTATTTTTAAAAGATACTTAAAATTATTTGTGGTACTCAATATATAAATATTTATTTCATATTGATCTGATATGGGGGCTTTTGTTACTGTTCAATTGCTTTTCACATTGCTGAAACTATGGGTTTGGGGGAAGAGCCAAGAAAACTCAGAAAGTGTTCTTCAGCATTACCATTACAGCAATTATGGTATCTACATTTGCAAAAGCACTTAAGACCCTGTGGCATCTTTGGATAGCTTCTGATCAAAAGTAATGGAAGTTTTCTGACTGGCAATACTTGGGTTATCTGTGTGATAAATATATAAGGGTATTTCACGCACAAATAGAAGCAGTTATGTACATAAACTACTATTGTGATTTGGTCAGTGATGGTTTTTGGTTTCTTTTCTTTTCCTTCTTTTCTAATTCAGCCTGAAACAGAATAGGAAGAGATGGGATAGTAAAGAGGAACCTCGTTCATTATAAATTATGGACATAAATTCTGCATGTACTCGTGCAGTAATTTAACACATCCAATTGGTTTTTCACACATTAGCTAACAAAATTCCAAAAATTAAACACACTACATGTGCAACTTTTGAGCTCCTGAATTACTGTATGTCTTCAAACTTGTCATTCAGTTTATCCTCCTGAGCGAGGATACTTGGCTTTTAACAGAGTAAGGTTTGTTATGCATCCTGAACAAAATTCTTAGCTCTGGTGCAAGTAGGTGTATGTAGGGGGAAAGTTGCCACTTTTCTTTTGGGGGCATTGCTATGGTTGTGAAATGCTGTAAATAATTATGGCTTGTATTTTTAGCCAAAAAAGCATCGGAATTTTTCAAATCTTGAAGTTCATAGCAGCTGTAGTCCATTAACATCACCTGAGAATTTCTAGATAGATGTTATAGACTTCCCTTCCTCATATTAGGAAACCATTCTTATGAAATATTGCCTGTTAAAAAGTAGTATAGTATAGTATAGTATAGTATAGTATAGTATAGTATAGAATAGAATAGTATAGTGTAGTATGGATTTCTTCCATGGATTACCCCTTTTTGGGAGAAGTTCACTGAAATCCAGGAGTGGGCTCCATGATCTTGCAAGGTTGTGTAAAACAGGCTTATCTTTATTTATGCATTAAAAAGACCTAAAATTAAAGCACAGAATTATTATCAGGTCTGCATGGTACAGTATTTAATTTCCGATTTTTCCAATAAACACAGACTTCGTTTCCTAAGCTGTTGAAAATATTTTGAAAGTACACTGGATCAAAACATTTGAGAGGTGGTCTATCAGATCTGAGGATCAGTTTTTATTGCCTCTTTATATGAATCCGAAAAGCACACTACTCACTTACCTTGCCTTTTCATTACAATTCCTGTGGAAGCTGACACTCTTTCAAGAGCAAAGCTTGCTTGCCAAAGTAATGCCTGGCAAACAGAATATAGAATAGTAAAAGTTAATAATTTGTACTGCTATTTACCTTAGTTCAGTATATGAGTTCAGTGTCTGGGAGTTTTATTTGCAAGAGAAACCAGCATTCAGCAAGGAAAGGTATAAATTCATAACATGTTGGTTACTTCTATTTCCCTATGCAAGTCGTTCCTTGAATACTCAGCATGGGATAGCTTTCAAAAGGCAGCAACCAACCTCTCACGGAGATGCTTGGAGCTGACATAGGGAATGTAGCATTATTTTATAGCCTAGCTAAGTGCCCACTAAGTTTCTCACGTAGACAATCCACAGGGTAATGTTGCACTGGGTGCATTAATTATCTGTAGGGGTTTGTAGGCTTTAACCTTGATATTTTATGGCAAAGACACTCAACTATGTGTTACTGTTATGAGAAGTTAAGGTTTTGGTTATTTGATGGTTTACCAATATCTGTGCTGTCCTTCTAAGCCACAGGAGCAATAGCAAACATTGTCTTGGACGTAAAATTAAATGCCTAAAATCACAGTTGGGAGAATGATTACTTTTAACATAACATGGTGCTTTCTCATGTGTTTGACAGGCTATTAATTTTTATGGGTTTAAGCTGGGAAGATCCTCTTACTACTTCATTAAGTTTTATTTCTCTTCAGTTAATGGAGGTGTGCCTCTGAGCAAGGAGAGATTTTTAGTCCTGTTTATTTGCCTTTAAACTCTAGGTAGAAAGAAAAACCTGAATTCTCCTGAAGAATTATTTGCACATATATCGTTGCAAAGTGGCCATCGTATGGTTTCACTAGGATTTTCTACAATGGTGTAACTAGCTGCCCACAGGCTCTCTGTTCCACCCAAATAAATAGTATGATACAGCTTTTGTCATAGGGGACAAGAAATGTCAGTGTGGCCTATATGTTGCTGTCTTTGTCCTTTGGTTGATGTTGAAAGAAAAGTTATGAAAAAACTCTGAAAATATAGGTTTATTCCAGAAATCTTACATGTTCTTTTCCCTATCTCAGGGGAATCCTGAGTCCCTGTTAAGTGTTTGAAAATAAAGATAAAAGTAAACTTTAAACTGGATTTCAGCAGGAAATATAATCGTAGAATCATAGAATACTTGGGTTTGAAGGATCATAAATATCATCTAGTTCCAACCCCTCTGCCGTGTCTGGGGACACTTCTCACTAGGCAAACTTTCTCAGAGCTCCATCCAACCTGGCCTTGAACCCCTTCAGGGATGAAGCATCCACAGCTCCTCTTGGAAACCTGTTTCAGTCTCTCACCACTCCCACAGTAATGAATTTCCTCCTACTATCTCATCTAAACCTACTCTCAGTTGTCCTGTCACTACCTGCTCTTGTAAAAGCCTCTGTCTTTTGTTGTAGGCTTCCTTCAACTAGTGGAAGGCTGCAATTAGGACACCCAGAAGCTTTTCCTTTTCCACACTGAACAAACCCAGTACTCACAGGCTTTCCTCACAGGAGAGGAACTTCATCATTCAAATAATCTTGTGCCTCCTCTGGACTCACTCTAACTCCTTCCTGTGCTGAGAATCCCAGAGCTGGATGCAGCTCTGTGATCTTCCCAGCCGCACAGGTGAGAATAAGAAACCAGAGGATTCAACATTTTGCAGGGAAAAGTCCTCAATACATGTGGATTTCTATAGAAAGCTATGCCAGTGAAGAAGGTAGCAAGTAGCATTGACTTGCAGTAATTATCAGCCTTGGTGAGGAAAATAGTTCTCTAGATAAGGGTAGAATACCTGAAAAATATGACTGACTCAGAGTACAAGTCATGAGGGAACTGCCAAATATATGTCAAGTTCTCAGACCTAAGAGTAGGAGACGTTTCTACTGTGATTTGAGTTTTCTTAAGCAGAGAAATAAACTCATTTTGTTTTTGAAGGCTGAACTCACCCATGTGTGCTGCTGGAATGTCATGGAGGTGACCAGAATGGGATAAACTACTTCAGGTAATTTTTCTCACATTATCCAGTGAATCTGGAGAATATTAAGGCACTGAGAAATAATTCTCAATAGTCTGATCTCTTTTGTTTGGATGAGTGTAACCAGGATCCAAACATCAACATTCAACTGATGTACAAAGAACAACAGCGTCAGAAATAGAACTGAATTAATTATAGAATTATCAGAATTATTTAGGTTGGAAAGGGCCTTTAGGGTCTTCAAGTCCAACTGTTAACCCAGCACTCACATACGTATCATCCAAAGAAAATAATAAAATATTGTTTGCAGTGTTTGTGATTGTGGAGAAGTTTGAATTATTACCACAGGAGTAACTCAATTCTGAATTTATGTTATGCCATCATTAATGAAATTGTGATACATTAATACAATATATTCCTCTCTGAACTTAGTCCTTTGTTAAAGACTGAATGACTCAGCCTTGCTAAGTCTCCAGCATTATCCTTATTTCCAGAATGGTCATAAATGAGTTTGAATGATTTTTTTCCCCCTGCAGTGGGCTGCACATGATGGACTAAAGGGAAATTATGGTCCCTTTCTCTGGTGATTTGGTGGAATCAGCGGGAGAGTGAAGTACATAGCCTCTCTATCCATGGGATCAGCAGGAAGCTGCAAGACCACGCAGAAAAGTAGGGAAATAAATATTTTACTAGAGTAGTTGACTTCTTACTCCAGTTGGGTAGGATAGCAGCCTGGTGTCTGTGGTGTCTCCCTTGTTTGTTTAGCCATAAAGAAAACTTCTTGCAGTTCGGACCTGTCTGACAAGAAAATATATGGTAATCTAGCTAATAGAAGAGCTATAATAAAGTATAACTACTGAAAACTTTGCTCACATCAGATACTCATCGGATAATCCCCAGAATGAAACACTTGCATTAATCCTTTATCAAATGATTTCAAATCCAGGGGCTTACTCTCCTTGTTTTGAACTTCCTACCCTTGTTGCTTCAGACAGAATTCTTTCTGGCTTCAGTAAAGCCCATATGACTCTGGAAAATATGCAATAAAAATGATGCATTGTTCTTTTTCTTCTGACAAATTATTTCTTCAGTTGGAGACATCCCTGTGAAATGCTTTGATCTGGGCATACTAGCTTATGTTTCAAAGCCAGGTATAGAGAAGAGAGAAAAAACCAGCTTTGGTCTTTTCCATTTTCTTTTCTCTTTTTGTTTGTCCAGAAGGACTCTTAACCACACTCTTTCTCATCTTGTATGCAGATTGCTCCCAAGATCAAACCATAAATGACATAAGAAGGACTGACAGTGGTTGCCTACCAGCCACAAGATGAAAAACCAACTTTTTCAGAATAGTTTTCTCCAACCCAA
Organism: Fringilla coelebs; assembly: GCF_963513975.1. Taxonomy (NCBI): domain Eukaryota; kingdom Metazoa; phylum Chordata; class Aves; order Passeriformes; family Fringillidae; genus Fringilla; species Fringilla coelebs. The sequence continues at coordinate 82,449,849 of NC_140028.1, forward strand.
CTTCCAGAAAACCTGATATTTACTTTCTCCTTGAAGAAATTGAAAGACTTGGCTAAGATTTGTGGCAATGAGGTAGTTACATGCAAGGGAATTTTCCTACTTGGTATTAACTGAACATGATATTAATTATTCTAAGGCTAGAAATAAACTGTTATCATTGGTATGCACTAGGAGAAGTATAGATGTTTGCACAGTACTCAGCTTCTAATTTTTTTTTTAACTCCGTCACAAAACTTGGAATTTGTTGTGTGATGCTTCCTTGACTGAATGGCTCTTTTTTGCTATATTAAGAGGACACCTGAACAAACAAACTTTACTTCTTGTGAATTGGTGTGAATCCTTCCCTCTCTGTGGGGCTGATATTTTCTTTCTGGCTTGGTTTGGGTTTTGCAGCAGGAACTGACTGCTTCAAAAACAGCATTCTCTCTTCCATCAGCAAAATGAGTAGAATAGAAAGTCACAGCTTGACAGACCTTGAATTGCAGCTGCCTTCCCTACAGTCAAGCTGAGATTTTGAAGCTGTGTTTGGCCGTCTCTTTGTTTTAGAATGCTCTTTGCTGCCTTCTGCTGCACTGCATCACTTTTTCATAGGAAATGTTCCATCTAAGGTTGAACATGTCAGTTCTACTGTGCGCCGTGGTGCACTCAGTCTGTGTTTTGCTCTCATCTGCAATTTACATCTGCAACGCTGGCTGCATCTTGTCTGTCACTTGTCTTGTGTCTCTGTGTTGCAACATAAGAATGCTTAAAACTTCCCTCCATAGTAATTCAAATTAAGATTTTTTTATTCCAGTAGTTGGTCCCTACTCTATCTACTATGTAGTTGAGAAAAAGTATGTCAATTTAAACCTACTAAGGGGCAAGAACGGACTTACTGCACAGGGATTAAAGAGATTGCCTTTCTCTTTAGACAGCATTAGAAATGCCTCAGAGCTTCATGTTAAGTTTTATATTCCTTGGTGATATTTCCTTTCAAGAAAGATGTGGGCAACCTGGAGGGAAAATGGTGAAGATCTCAGAATGGTTAGAAATCCTGAATACATGACATACCAGAAAACACTGAAATAATTTAAGTTCCTTAGGGAAAAGAAAATTGGAGGATGATCTTGAAATAACTAAAAAGCTTCTGCAAAAATGAAATATATTCCCTTCATATTCATAGTTGATAGGATTTTTTAAAAAAAAAGAACAGTCAATGAGGTTTATGGGCTCAAAATTAAGAGGCACCCTCCTGATGGTAGGGACAATCAAGTACTAGAACAAGTTAATATATAAAGAGGAAGCATAATCATTTGCCATTTGAGGTTTTTAAAAACCTGATTAACTACTATTTTCCAGTAATTACGTAGATATAGTTGATCTTGCCCAGGGCTGAGAAAACACACCAGATGTTGTCTTGAGGTTTCTCTGGTCTTATGTTGCATATGCTCTTACCAGCACCAAATAACGAAAAGAAAGGAGGAGTGATCAGGTTGCTGGAAGTGGAGGGGAGCTTTCCTGGCTGGACTTTGGTCACCACCAAAGGCCTGGATTCCTGTTTGTCTAGTAACTCCTGGACAAGTCAGAGCATAATGTTGTGCAAACCTTGAAGTAAGTTGGAAATTGTATGTAAAAATGAAAATGCCCTCATCCACTGTACATATAAAGTGGTGATTAGATCAGTTCCGCTCAGTGTGTGTATCCTTTGGCAATTATTAGAATAATTGCTATAAAATATACTATAGAATGATATCTTGCTGTTTTTCAATATGCAGACTAATTGACCTAAAAATGAGTGTTATGTTTTATAATTTTTATTAAGATGCAACATTGCAAGTAAATTGAGTCTAATATAGTGTACAAGGCAATAAGATTGAATTAGATATTTCTAAAGGGATTTTTTCCCTCTTCTATTTAAGTACTTCCTTATTCTAATGCTTTAATGTCCTTAGGGTTTGTAGAACACCTACATAAATTTGATTATACTAAATTACTCTATTTTGTCTGAGCCTGGAGCATTTCATGTACACATAGACAAGAAAGAATCTAATGATAAAGCACATCCAAAAAATCACATCTGTATCTGAGTTCTTTGTGTATGCCAGTTTCACACTTTACTTCTTTAAACAAAATAATGCAAAGACAATGTACAATGGTAGGGTGTTTTATGGCATGTGCTATTGGTTGCAAATTTGCTGGGGTAAAATGGAAAATGGAGTAGAAAAACTGTCATTGTGAGTGCTGAAAGAGACTACTGCAACAAATAGTGACAATTAGCTTCTCATTTTCCAGCATCATTGAAGAAGAAGCAATTAATCCTTTTCTGGTAAATTCAGAAAATGTAGCAGTTGTGAGAGTTAGTACCTTTCAACTCAAGGACCACCACCAGGAATGGGAGTGCTGAATGATTTCCTTCCCTTAAAAGGAGGCAGCTTTCAGTTCCACCTCTGTGCCTGTCTCTTCTTCACAATCTGCTGGATTGGAGACCCCAATATGTCATGGTTACTGACACCTCGGTTATGAGGCAGTTCCAAATATTGCTATGTTTCAACTACTTCAGTTAGCAAAAATTTTTAAAATAACCTTATGCCATAGTGCTAAATGTGTTGCCTGTTCAGTAATTCAGACAGGTATTACCAGACATACAGGTCTCTGCTTCTCCCACTTGAGAAAACTGTGTATGCAGTTCTGTTTCAGGATCAAAAAGCTGATGGAATAAAAATGTGATGGTGTTTTTTAAAAATGACTAATCAAGAGTCAAACGAATATCCAAGGAAGAGAAATATCAGAATGAGAGTAGTGGAATTTTTGTCTGTGCTTACTGGTGCCTCAGGTGGCTTTGAGTTATGACCAGAAGTCTAGCAATAAACTAGATTTCTTATTGGTTTGTATTATGTTTCTCTTGCCGCGCTTTTGGTCTCAAATGGATGTCAATAGACTTGGTGGTGATTTTCTGGTGACCGATTTGCTCACAGCTAATGTGGAAAAAAAAGTTCTTCCTAAAGAAATTTCAGTCAAAGAAGAACTACCCTCCTCCTCTTCCCTGAGTCCCAGAGACATCTGAGATCTGAGACTTGAGTAGCTCACTCTGAAAAGACTGTGGCAGGAGAAGAATGGGAGGTATTCTGATCCTTAAACTGAGTCAAAATCTAAAGCAAGAGTGAAAAGATGGCAGGTAACCATTTCCATTTTGTCTTCCTGGCCTCTTTGCTGTTCAATAATGGGAACCATAAACATATTTCAAGACAATGAATTTACAGGGCTGCTCATGTTCATTCAGAACTAGCCCAAGGCTTCCCAGCAGTATGGTCAAAATCAGACTTTGACGACTCAAAACTGACAACAAAATAGAGGAGATTTTGGGGAATATGGGGATGCTTTTCCTTTCTATTTTCAACAGGGCAAAAGTTATTATGGTGGCAGGAGCAGTAGCAGCTGCAGGAAGGGAAACAATAACAAGGTATATGTTGCTAAATTTAGTAGTCCAGAGTAAAACCTTATGGAGCTGATAAATAGCTGTAATTTCTTTCTTGGTTTTCTAGTTATTTCCAGGATAATTGTGATGCCAGTGGTTTGCTGCCCTTCAGAGACCAATCTCCTTCAGGTGCACTCCACATTCATTTCTGACCTCTCTTCAAAATACCTTCTGCAACACAAACTACCAGAAAAAAACTTTATTTCCTCTCTTTAAAGAGAGGGGATCCAAATATTTCTTCTCAAGACCACATTTCTCTGCTGCACATTCATCTGAGGAGACTGCCACAGCAGCCCTGTAGTGTAGTGTGTGTATTTCCAATATTGCCCCACTGAAGGGTTGCAAAGCACTGTCATTTCCCAGGATATTTGGCAGAAGGGTATTGGAGTACAGCTCTCCATTGGGAATGATACAGCTGTTGGACTGCTTCATTAAGCCTCCCTGTAATTGTAAAGTTATCAGGGCTGCCATTTGTTTCTTTATGGACTATTACTCTTCATTAATGTCATTCAAGATCTGGTACATGCATGATATGCATTATGCAGGCACAGTTTAAGTTAAAAAAATTGTTTTGCAAGCAGAAAAGAGTAGAACAAAATTATAGAAATTAACAGAATTATGACCTGGAATGACCTACATCATGTCCTAAGCACTGTTGTAGCTATATTCTTCAAATAGACTTTCAAGGCTCTTTTTAATTTATTTCATCAATACAGTTTCAATTATCATGTCCTTTGGACATGATACCAGCACGTTATGATTTTCATCCCTTAGGTGCTTTAATCCTGGTCTTCCTGTAATTGGCACAACTTCTAGTACTGTCTCTACCTTCTTTTTACTAACCTAGTTACTTGTGCTTTAACATCAAAAGAGCAAATTCAATTTACAGGAATAGACATAGAAAACAAACCTTGTGCTTTAGCAGCTAATTTAATCTAGGCTCTTAATAGAGGATGCCAGAAAGATCAAGGGGACAGATCACCCAGAGCCTGGAAAAAACTTTCCACATCTCTTACAGGCCTGTAAACATTATATCATTTTAAAACTGGTTTCTAAGTAAAGGTTTGGGGTCTTTTTCTATGCTGTTAAGTCCATGATTCTCTTAACTTGGACAGATTTCCACGCAAAATGCTGGTTTTTGTTAAACTGGCAAAGGTCTTTAAGGGGCCATTTCGATTTTTACAGGAACCCTTGCTGGGCAATATGTGCATTTATAATACATTGGAAAATACAGTTTGTATGATGTGGGTTATCAGCAGTGATGAAAGACCAGTGGGGTTCTTTTAAAACTGCTGACTCTTTTGTAAAAATGTGTAATGATTTATGAAAATTGTATCATGGGGTATTATTGAGCAAATTCTTTCCAGGAGACTCTCATTTCTCATTCTTAGGCACCAGTGAAAACCTTGCTTGGTATCCTGCTTTCAATCTGAATGCCCACCTGCCTTTTTAGGCACATTGATGTAGATGGTGCTGGTCCTGCTCTGAAGCCTGCAGGCTATGCCTCTCTGTCACAGTGCAGTTGTTCAAACTGGAGTAGTGAGCAGCAGAAGGGAAAGAAGAGAGGCTTTGCAGCCCTGTGATAGTTTAAATACAGCTTGATTAGAGAATTGCATTGGCTGCGAGTGTCAATTGTATCTTGGCCCCGCTTCATCTCTATCAATTTCCCTTCTCTTTCAGAAGTTTGCATCTTCCCCTCTGCACCACTGTTTCCAGCTCTCTGTCTCCAGTTTTTGTCCTTTCTTTCCCACCTTTCCCATCTAATGCTTGTGTCCCTGCTTCAGTTAAAGCCCTGGACCCCTCTCTTTGCCTTGAAAGAAGGCAGACCCAGGCTACCCAGTAACATGTTCAAGTGAAGAAAAAACCTCTCATTTCACTTGCAGCTTTGGCAGTGTGCCTTCATTATCCTTGAGGGGGTTACCATATAACCGGTTTGGGGGTTTTTTGCTGTGTTTTTTTGCAGCAATGTGAAAGGGATGTAGCGAGAACCACCCAAAACTCAGTAGGAAATGACAGAGGGGCATGATAGGAGAGACCACTCCTGGAGCAGCAGCTGTAGGAGCCTGAACCTTATCTGGCTCTCCTGTGTGTTCACACTCTTTCCCAAATACTGTAGATGCTGGGCCACCAACACCTGTGGGGTAGCTGTGCACAGCACATAAACAGAGTGGTCAGCAGGACAGGAGCAGGGCAGCGATGGTGCCCTGCTCTGAGCCCCGGTGAGGACACTCCTCGAACACTGCGCTTGGTTTTGGACTCCTCCAAGAACGATGCTGGGGTGCTGGGGCATCCTTTTGGAGGAGGGCAAGGAAGCTGATGAAGGGTCTAGAGACTAAGTTGTATGAGGAGCAGCTGAGGGAGCTGGAGGTGTTTTTCCTGGAGAAAAGGAGGCTCAGGGGACACAGAACTAATTGCCCTTTACAACTGCCTAAAGAGGAGATGTGACAGCCAGATGGGATACAGCCTCTTCTCCCAGGCAACAAGTGACAGGACAAGGGGAAATGGCCTCCAGGTACAAAAGGGGCACGTTTGGAGTTTTTCCACAAATGGGATGTGACTGCTAGAATACGTTCCTTGAGTTTTTATTGCACATCAGCCTCATTACATGGTTGAGACAATAGAAAGATGGCAAAAGCTCCCATACAGCTGGCAGCAGCCAAAGATGTCTTTGTTACCGAGCATTTTAAAAACTTTCTAGCAATAGCATATTGCTAAAGTGTACAGACAATTGTTCTAGCCAATTACTAAAAGTACACTTACTTCACACAATGCTTGCTGTATGCCTTCTATGAACAGTACACAATACACCATTATTAAGCATAAAACCATCTACTATATTGTTAATCATATTTTTCTGTAGTCTTAAGGTCTATCTTAGCCAAGCCTGAAACTCAAGCTATTGTTTCATGTCCTTGCTTGCTCTGTACTATTGTCACTTTTTCTACTTTCAGACTTTGCAGCTGCAGCTAGTCCTGAGTTTTCTGTTCTTTCTGTTTCTAAGGCCTGCTTTTACAGCTTTCTGGAAATCATCTTACCTTTACTATTTCCCACAAGGGAACATTCATGTTGGATTTCAGGAAGAATTTTTTCACTGAAAGTGTGTTCAGGAACTCCAGTGGTGGAGTCACCATCCGTGGAAGTGCTCAAGAAAAGACTGGACATGGCACTTCATGCTATGGTTAATTGACATGGTGGTGTTTGGTTAAAGCTTGGACTTGAGATCTTGGGAGTCTTTGCCAACCTTAGTGGATCTGTGGGGCCATGTGCCTTATGTAAGCATGCTCAATGTGAAATTTGTAAAATCACTGTGGACAGAGTGGAAAGAAAAGGTGCTAAGTCTGCAAATTCCAGAAATTTCTTCTGGATACTTGATTTCTGGTTTAGAATAAACTTTTCTTATTTGGAACTTGTTTATTAGTCAATCTTTTTGCCCTTTGCTCAGTTACTTCACATTAGGCTGACTACTAACTTACAGTCTTTTCTGATATGCAATGGGTTAAAATATTCAAGAGGGGTTCCTTTTCTGCTTCTACTTTTCCTTTTCTTTGGTTTTGTTGGGGGGTTTTATCTGATTTTTTTTGAAGTAGTCATTTTTTATGTGATTTTTTTTTCAGTAGTCATTTATATTTTATCTTTGAAAAGCTTTTCAAGGCAGTTAAGACCTTTATAAATTCTAGGCCTAAGACTCTTCTGAACAATTTTGGTCACCAGTGTTTTGTGCCCTGGAATACACAAGACAAAATTAGCCATTCAGAAAACTGCCCAATGAACCCTGTCATCATCAGAGTGGATTTTATAAGAGTACATCATTAAGATGTGAGAAAAGCCGGCAAGCCATTATATTATTACTTGAATTTCATTTGCTCTTAAGTGCCAGTTGTAAGTGGAGTCCCTCCTTCTTCTCTCTGCCTGTAACTAGGCTCATTAATCTCAGCAGCGTGGCACTAAGGAAAGGGCTGTTCAAAGGAATCATACATGCTGTCAAAAACATGTGAAACACGGTTTGATCTGCCCTCTAGGAGACTTAAAGTTTTAATTCTTTTTTTGGGCTATTTATGAGGAATGTTACAATGATACTTTTGAGCAAACTAATTCAGCTCTTCAGTAATGCAGTGCAATAAATCCAAATTGTGGTTTGTTTGGTTGTATTTTTTTTCCAAACCTGCATTTTCTTTAGTATCATAAATTTACAATATGATTTTCTCCTCAGTTAAATTATTCCAGCAATAAAATTCTGAACATCTGACTTAATAGGCACATTTCAATTTAAATAAAATGCACCATGAATTAAGCTATTAGCAGAGTGCATGTTATGACTAAGATGAATAGAGATACTTTTGTATTCAAACACCAAAAGTGGGCACAAAATTAGATTTCAGCTGAGCTTTCAAAAATGAATGATAGCCTTTGGAAGTGTTGGAAGCTTGGGCCCTTACTATCAATAAGGTTTAAGAATCTTACTTGCAAAGTAGTTCTGAAAATACCACCTATTGTCACTGGTCAAAAAAACTAAACCACCAAACAAACAGAAAGCCATCTTAAAGAAATATATAGTGAAGATTACGTGGAATGTCAATCTAGAAATATATTTCCCACTGGTATTGCAGAAGTATTTAAAGAACAATTTCCAGTGGTTTAATTTTTCTGGCTTGTTCATGAATAACAGAGCTCAGTGCTTTCACACTGTTGATCTAATCATCAGATAGTAATTAAACTGCTCTACATAGCAATCTCTAAGATGTTATGATGCTATTCTCAGAGGCTGAAACAAGGCAGTTCTGTAATAAAATTATAACTCTCACATAAAACATTAATGGAGGCAGAGAGCTTTTCTCTCGTGTTTCTCATACATCTCCAGAAAGACCTTGAATTACCAAATGAAAATTAAGTTGTTAGTGAGCTTGTTTAACTTTCATTGAGTGAATTTTAGTAGATGTGCTGTTTAAATAATAATAAAAAAAGCACTGTGATTAGATTCCCAAGCATTAAACCTCCTCTATGTTATTTCATTCTCACTAGAATTATCTTAGAAAGAGAAAACACAGGGCTCTGAACTCCCAAATCTATTTCTGTAGGTGCAGATGTCATTTAACTGTCCTTATTTAGCAATTCCTACTTCTCTCAGAGTCCTACCCCATTCCAGCCATTTCTGGACCAGTAGTGTTTGTGTCAACCCTCATTTCTTCCAAAAAACTCATATTTGAGAGATCACATTGATACCTTATAGCATGTCTCCTCCTACATTTCCGGACAATGCGGAAGGGATGAAGAATCCTCCCCTCTTATGTATCTCCAATCCCCTTGGTGCACAAGGGAATCAAAACCCAGTGTCCATTCCCAGAAAAATGCAGTGCAAAGGTGGGATAAAGCAGAGTCTGGCCACCAGCAGAGGATCAGGTGAGCTGTGTGCTTGCAGGTTTGCCATGACATTGCCCACTCTTCTGTGCCTTCATGATTCTCCTACAGGGGCTGGCTGGGTGGGGCACAGGGTGCATTTGGGGTGAGCAAGTGGTTGGAGGGACTCCTGCCTCGGTGCCTGTGCTGCACCTGGGATATGGGGAAGACTTTGCCTGAAGCAGAGATGGGCTCTGAAGCTTTGCCAGAAAAGGGTGGCGGGGAAAGCTCTTTAGGCTCTTTCCTTGCCCCAAGCCAGGCTCTCACTGCTGTTTTAGCAATATAAACTGAGAATGGGCACTCTTAGATCCCAACAGTGCCAGCATGGCAAAGCAGGGGCTGGAAATATGTACTGACCAGAGATAGGGAGGGGCCTGTGTCCTGAATAGCACGGGCAGAACCAGATCCAGTCTCAACAGAGTAGTGGCAACATTTTGCATAGAGTGGAATCTTGGGAGGAAAACTTCATGTGGAGCGGACCTAAGGATTCTTTTTGCCCTCTGCAGAAAAAAAAAGGATAAAAGAGATGGTAGACACCAGTCATGCTATGGGCAAATCACTCTAAGTGCCTTGCATAAGCATATTGAGACATGGCACTGAGTCCAACATGCTTTACTCAGCTCCATACACGTCCCGGCTGGGGGAAAATCCTGGCTCTGTATGGCTTAAAAAAAATTAGTTGATACAAAATCAGCATCAATCTTTGGCTGACCAAGGAATAAAACTGAGTCTTCCTGGATGCTAATTCAGTGCACCAGACATCAGAGCTCCTTATGCCTCAAAGGACATATAATGCTGTCGCTGCTGAAGGATCTGTGGCTCAACTTCCCAGGACGCTGACTGACTTGGGCAACCTAAATTCCTAATGGAGAATATGTAGGATCTCAGCCATTCAAGAAGTTCAGTTTTCTCTGTGAGGGGCTTGCAGCCATCACAGCTGACCTTTTCTCTACATCATGGGAAGAACAGGAAAGTTTAATATCAGTTTTTGCAGTTTCATTTTTAGTTATGGTCTCTGCATCTGTATACACCTCATCAGAAATCCTCAAATGCTACAAAGAAGTAGCTAAGTCAGAACATAAAGGTTAGCCAGATAAAGATGGAACATTGCACAAGAAGTCAGACTAAGAGGAAGGTTAAGGCTATTATTTAAATGTCATTTGAGTAAGATATAATGGTAAGCACAATGTAGTGATATTTGTGTACCTCTGAACTTTTGTAAAATACTCATAATTCAGACAAGGAGAGGGAGCTTATAACATCAATGTTATTCAGATTAAAATTCACAGGGCCTCATTTGTCCAAGGTCAGCATACAAGTGGATCAAAATATCTGCCCTCAGATGATGCTGAAAAACTTCAGGACAGTAACAATGCCCCTCATTCCACCCTCCCTTTTCTTCTGCAGGTGCAGGCTGAGAATTGAAGGCTTCATCTGTATAAGATAATACTGTCAATAGTCCTTAACCATTGGCCTTTCCAGGTGCAGCTAACTGTTCTACTATTAGATATTACAATGATAGTTATTTCCACAGGGAACTAAGATCTTAGAATCCAGTTTCCCTTTGTCATGAGTATAAAAAGCAGTATATATAAATATGTAGTCATTTGTGCACGAACACATTTTTGAGTGTGAATATATACATACATGAGTACAATGAACCAGGAGCGATAATTAAGACTACTAGTTTTTTCTATGTTTTAGGTAATTGCATTAGTCTTCATGAAGGCCTTGAAATCTTCTGTATTTTGTTGTAGGGAGTAAAAATAATTTGCATTTTGAATGATGTAGAAGAGAAAAAAGAGAGAGGAGGAGAATTAGCAATGGTAATACTATATAGTATGGACACTTCTCCTCTCTGTTGCCACTTTTTTTCCAACTAGTTCCACTACTGAGTATGTGTGATGAGCAGAAACCGTTCTGATAGCTTTGACAAGCACATGGAGATGAAATATTTTTGGAATTCTGTTAATTGCAAAATCTCTCTTTTTAAATTATGTGTTAGCCTCACTCAGGTAAGTTGCATGTCTACAGTGATGCCTACAATAGAGGTGGCTGAAAGGGTTCACAGAATACTCAATGCCACAGTTGTATTTTACTTTTATTTTCATTAATATTCTAGTCCATTCAAAATAATCTGGGTTCTTTACTGTCTGCACTTTATTTCTGTAACTCTTACTACATCTAGTCTTTAAATGGTTTAAAAGCATATGCTCATGGTTCTGGGATTGCCTGCAACTGCCTGTACCAAAACACCATTTCCCAGGAACTAAGCATGCCAGGAACTAAACAGCTTTTAACTGATGCATTGGAGCAGTGTCTGCTGACAGTTCTGCCTTTGCCATTTAAAATTATGTGCATTTTATTGGAAAAATATCTTCCTTGCTGTGCATCAGTCCACAGTGATTTATGAAGGATGAGGATCTCTGTGACAAATACACAGCTTCAGATTACAACTACCACAAAGTTTGCACATGCTCAAGGGGAGTTTTGGGAGTTTGGTGGTGCTTTTTTTTTGTTTTGTTTTGGTTGTTTTGGGGTTTTTTTTGTCTTTTTTTTTTTTTTGAGGGGGGGTTTGGTTTTTTTTGGTTTTTGGAGTTTTTTCTGGTTTTGTTTTTGTATTTTTTTTTTTGTTTGTTTTTTGGTTTGGTTTTTGGGGTTTTTTTTGTTATTGTTTTTAAACTCAAACCCATTGAGAACTGAAACAGAAAAGATTACTCTTCTTTGACGGAGTGTCCCGTGGGTTGTCCCATACAGGCAGCCAGGCAGGCAGAGACTTGCACCACCAGGCGGTCTCTGTAAGGGAAGGGCGAGGCTCGGTGCAGGATGCTGGTTCCTTGTTTCAGGACACTCCCGCACTTCCCACAAGCTCCCACAGGATGGCAGAGGCAGCTCACGGTAACAGACTGCTTAAACCGGCTGCAGGTGGAGGAAATCCTGGCAATCTTACATCTGGAAACGTTCTGCTGACTGGCTGTGGGGTTGTGTAAAGCCTGCAGGAGCGCTGCCTTTGAACACCCTCCTCTCCGTGCCCTCTGGGCACTCCAACTCCTCTTTGCGGGTACACAACACTCTCATTACCCCAGCTACCCTGGGGTAAATTTGGTGTCCAAAATGAAACATTAGAATCGGTTTCTATATAGCATCAAATATTCCTTTCTCCTTGTTAAAGTGTTTTAACTTAACCATTTCCTTACAGTTTGCTTTGTTGCTCTGTGAAAAAACGTCTACAAGAGACTTGGAGTGATAAAGGAAACTTCTTTAAGTTTCTAGCAGAGGAAAAGAAAACTTAAAACAGGTGCTCTAAAGGTTAGGATGTAGGGAATGCATGAAGGCATTGAACACAGTCTCAAAAGATCTCACATCAACAGGAGTTATTATTGCTGTGTAGTGATACTGCAGCACAAAGGAAACTTCACATGTTTTGAACCTGTACATTAAGTGTATTTTGCAGACCTGTGTGCACTCATCCCTCAGTGGTGAAGATCTTAAGGCTTGAGAATATATAAATTCGCTTTCTGTATCTTTTCTAACAGCAGAAAAAGAGGACTTGACACACAGAAAGAGAAAAATAAATGCACTTGGAAGTGAAATTGGATCTCCTGAGAGACTGTCTTTAAGACTTCATGATCTTGATCCACAGGCCTGGCTACCACCAAGTGCCCATGAAGCCAGTTTGAGAATAAATAGTGAAACTTATTACACTATCTTGTGCTAGTAAAAACAGACTGATAATTTCTGCATTTCTCCTCTGGCTGGGAAATGCCTCATCCTTTTTCTGCATCTCCTCTTCTCTCTGCAGTCCTTATCTTAAGCAAATAAGCACTGATCTGTATTGTGCCCAAGAAGGTCTTCTTTGCCTCTGTTGCTTTCTGTTGGGTTCTTCTCTACACCTGTGAAATCATGAAGAGCAGAATCTGGACCTGGCCTTGATTTTTTACCAGCTTTGTTCTGTTGTCCCCCACTCTTTCTTTCCTTCAGGAGAAAGATGTTTTCATGTTCCTGTCTCCTTGTTCCTGCCACTTGGTCCTCCATCAGGAAGGTGAGGACAAGTTTTCCTCTATCCTACTGAACCCACTGCCCTTGGGAGGATCATCCTTGTTCCACACAGTGGCAATGACAGAGGGAAAAGACTGAAGAGAACAGGAAAGGTAAAAGGGTAAAGGAAGAAGATCAAATACTTGAGCAAAAATGAGTGTACAAACCAGCGGAGTACAAAAAAAACCACCCTCAAAATGATACAGAGACTCAACAGTGAGGCTAAGGAGAATTTTTGATCTTGCTAGATTTGCATGCTTTGTGTGGTTTCCTTTCACATGAAATATTCATGTGCCTAATAATGTGACTTATTGATAGCTAAAAAGTTATTTTACTTTCCATGAGCATATTTTAAGAGTTAAGAACTTGAAAATATTTCTAATTCAGCAACGACAAAAAAGGTTGGATCAATCACAGAATCACAGAATAAGAATATGCTGAGTTGGAAGGGACCCATAAGGATCTTTGGGTCCAGTTCTTAGCCCTGCATAGGCCATGCCCAAGAATCACACCATGTGCCTGAGAGCATTGTCCAAATGCTTTTTGAACTCTGTCAGGCTTGGTGCTGTGACCATTTCCCTGGGGAGCCTGTTCCAGTGCCCAACCACCCTCTGGGTGAAGAGCCTTTTTCTAATATCCAACCTGAACCTCCCCTGACAACTTCAGATCATTCCCTCAGGTCCTGTCACTGGCCACCAGAGAAAAGAGATCAGTGTCTGCTACTTCTCTTTCCCTCACAAGGAAGTTGTAACTGCAATAAGATCTCCTCTCAGACTTCTCTTCTCCAGTCTGAACAGACCAAGTGACTTCAGCTCCTCCCCAAATGGCTTCCACACAACGCCCTTCACCATCTTCTTGGCCCTTCTTTGAATGCTCTCTAATACTTTAATATCTTTCTTATATGGTAGCACCCAAAACTGTCCCCAGCACTGGAGATGAGGCTGCCCCGGCACAGAGCAGATCAGGACAATCCCCTCCCTTGTCTGGCTGGCCGTGCTGTGCCTGATGCCCCCAGGACAGGGTTGGCCCTCCTGGCTGCCAGGGCACTGCTGGCTTGTGTTCAACTTGCCATTGACCAGGTCCCCCAGGTCCAGCATCTCATTCCCCAGACTGTATGTACATCTAGGGTTATCCCATCCCATCCCATTCTGTCCCATCCCATCCCATTCCATCCCATTCCATCCCATTCCATCCCATCCCATCCCATCCCATCCCATCCCATCCCATCCCATCCCATCCCATCCCATCCCATCCCATCCCATCCCATCCCATCCCATCCCAGCACTTTCCCTCCTGGAACTTTATACGATTGTTGATTGCCCAGTCCTTTAATTTATCAAGGTGTCTCTGCAGGGCTTCCTGCCTTCAAGGGAGTCAGAAGCTCCTTCCACTTTTGTATCATCTGCAAACTTACTTAATGTCCCTTCCAGGCCTGCATCCAAGTAATTTATGAAGATGTTGAAGAGCACAAGGCTGAGAATGGAGTCCTGCAGAACCCCACCAGTGACAGGTTCGATTTTACCCCTTTCACTGTAATCATTTGTACCTGACCCATCACCTACCAGGATGTGTTTGTACAGCTGTGTTCTGGACATTATGTCCAGAAGGATCCTGTAAGAGACATTATCAAAAGACGTACTGAGAGCCAAAATGATTACATCAATTGGCTTCCTTTGATCAGCTGGGTGGGTTACCTTGTCATAAAAGTAAATCAGATTTAATAAGCAGATCTTTGCTCTCATGAAGCCATGCTGGCTGTGACCAATGATTCTGTTGTCTTTCAGGTGTTTTTCAACACCGTCCAGAATAATTTTCTCCGTAACTTTGCCAGGCAATGAAATGAGACTGACAGGCCTTTAGCTCCTGGGGTCTTCCTTCTTGCTGTTCTTGAAAACTGGGACAATGTTTGCCAGTTTCCAGTCAGCTGGGAACTCTTAAGATTCGCAAGATCATTCAAAAATCATCAAGAAAGGTTTTGCAAAGACATAAGCTAGATGTAAGGATTCTTGGATGAATCCCAGCAGGCTACATAGATTTGTAGGGATCCAGCTGGAGAAGCAGATCCTGGACAATTTCAGGGTCAACTGGGAGCTGATAATTTTCACAGTCATGATCCTCCAGCTCAGGGCGCTGTGACCCCCTCAATCCATCATCCGTGTTGAAGACAGAAAGTGCAAAGAATGCATTAAACACCTCTGCATTGTTCTGTCCTTGTGTGTGAGGTGACCACCCTCATCCTGTAACGGGACAATGCTATTTTTACGCTGCCTATTTCCATTAATATATTTAAAAAAACTCTTTTTATTGTCCCCCACAGTTCTGGTCAGCTTCAACTTCAGTTGAGCTTTGGCTGCACACGTTTTCTCCCTAGAGGGTCAAGCAGCACCTCTGGATGATTCACACATCCCCTGACCATGCATCCACTGAACACCTCTCTTTTTTTGCCTTATTTTGAAAGCAAATACCTGATCTGCTCTACTTAATTAACACCATGAGACAGTTTAAGATTCCCTTGTATTCCTGATGCCCAGAACACTTTAAACAGCACAGTTATTTCTGGCACCTCTCTGAGTGGGATGTGTGGCATCTCCAGAGTACCCCATTCGGCTGAACATCTTTCTGCAAAGCAAGAATCACAGCTCACTTGGACTTGTATGCCAGGTTTTGTTTGCTTGGCTGACAGGCTGATGGGTGATATCTCTTCACCTACAACATGTTTGCTTTATAGAGACATATTTGTACTTGATAAATGTGGAAGCCCCTGATTCAGATACAGAGAGCAGCTGACAAGAGGGGAGGTGATTTAATGGACAGTGGGCACTTGGGCACTAGATGGGATCAGGTAAATATTTTGTATTAATAGTTGCTCTGAACTTCTTGCATTCAGCTAAGAATATGCAGCTGATCTTTTTTAGGTTGAAATTTTATCATCCCAAAAAATGTCTTTGAAAATGACACTGACATTTTACATGGGCTCTTTGTGCCCAGTTGAGCTATCCAGGAGTCAAGGAGGAGGCTGGGGCACTTCCCCACTTTGCTCAATCTAAAGCTCAACTAACATCTTACACTTTGGACTCTCACTGGGGGCAGGTTTGCCTCAAAAACAGGAGTGAGGCAAGAACCTTGTGAGTTTCTGCACTGGACAGTATGGTCTAAGGTTAAAACTACACACAAATCTCTGCAGCTGTTGAGACTTGATATATGAAGAGTACACAAAGGCAACTTTCTTCTGAACTGAGGTACCCAGGACTCTGGCTATGTGGCCTAACTGGGATCTGATGCCACGCCAGAAGGAGAGATGAGTGATGTCCAAAATGCCACCTCCATGGGAAGGAGGGCCAGGTGTGTGTGCCAGGACAGGTCCAGAGGGATTTACACTCAGGTGCCTGACCTAAGTGACTGGCAGATCAATAGCCAGTTTTTATACTGCAATTTACCTTGATGTATCACTGTGACACCTAAGTATTATCACTGGGGTAAGTCAGTAGAAGTTTTCTTTAATCTGATTTTATACTGTTTGACACTGATTCATTTTATACTGATTCAAGGATACAGATAGATTTCTTTCAATGAAATATATGTACAGACTTACAGTGATGCCTAGGAACAGTGCAACACCCAGACTAGCATTACAGCTCCAAGGTGGTTTGGGCTATTACAAGAGGAAAATACTTGAAAGGTCTTTTTGTCATATTCAAAAAGAAATTTGAGAAATAAATGTGAAGAGGCAGAAGAGAGGAAGGATGGGAAAACATATTATAAGACAGCTAAAGCCTTTTATTTACAGAAATTCAATGGTTCACTTGATTTGAACTCTGTTCCATTCAGCAGATGGATGGGAAGGTGGAGATATAAGGGTTTAGCTGATAAGAAATCTCCTTTTCATGCATGAGTGGCTGGGAATGCTGGTCAGAGAACTAAGAATTCTCTTGTGCTTCTTCAGCATTAGCTACTGTGGATGATGGAAATGATGAAGTACAAGGGACTTTGTTTATATGTACAGGCTTTCACATGCATTTTGCAATATCTACAGTCATTTAACTAAGCAAGAAACAGCAAATATTAATGAGAATCTATGTAAACTTTGATTTTTTTATTCAGGTAACTGCAAAGATAGACGCTAAAGTTTTGTTTACATCTCTAAGCAAAGACTTTTATCTAACCTACCAGGTTCATGCTAAGAAGTTAAAGGGTTTAGATCTCATATGCAATATAGGTTTTTGCAAAACCTCTCACCTTCCTGCTTATGGGGAAATATTTACAAAGTGTCAAACATTAAAATGTTAATTTGAAAGCAGAAATTACTGCCTGGGCAGGAAAATGTTTTTGAAATTGCTATGTTCCTTTCAGAAACCAAGTAAACTAGTAATAAAATTTGACTTCTAGTTCCATTGAAAAAGAAAAGTGAAAAAATATTTGGAAAAATCTGAATTTTTGATTTTAAACTGAGCTGAATGGTCAAATTCAGCTAAATTTACCACAGAAAATATAACAGCAGAAAAAATATTTTGTCCTGTTACATTCATTTTAAGTGATAGTACCCAGGTTTATTGTTTAGTAAAAATTCAATCAATTTTGAAAGGAAAGGGGGATGTGAATTAGTTACTAGAAATCACCTCTTTTTTTAAGACACTGAAATAAAACTCGTTTACTGATAGGACCACTAGAAAGACCATTGGTGCAGGGGCTCAATTCAGCAGGGAAAGAAAAGAAGCTAAAAGCTTTCAAATAGAGAGATGAGGGGGGGAGAATAAAAGGATTAAATAGAAATACTTAACTGATATGCTTCTGATTTTTCACATTTACTAGGAGTTTACCTGTCTCATACTGCTTCTCATGCAGATATTTTCTTATCATAAGGAATTTTTTATGCCTTAAAGATACCAACTTTTTGTACAGTGAAAGACAAAGTGGCTAGAGCCAGGAGGGAACACAATGTGAGTGTAAAAGGCTTGTCCAGTATGAGGAACAGCAGTTTGGGCACACTAACTGCCAGGTTATTGTCAGGTAGTATGTGGACACCACCTAGATGCAGGTTTATCCAAGTGCATGCACATTTCAGATGGTTGGTTTGAAGAGAGACGAAGATTTAGCACCTGCCATTATCTGTGTGAATTCATGTGTAGGTATAGAACTGAGATTACAGTTCTGAAGCCTGGTTTATCTGGATCATCTAGGAACCTGTGGTTTGAGATCAATAGAGATATAGATATATGAAGATATACATAATCATACTGCTTATCCTGTAATAAAGTTATTTTAAATATGAAAAAAAGAAAATAACACTCTTACTATTCTGATATAAAGCTAATCACCAAAGCAGTTTGAGAACTGGCAGAAGTTTTTTTTCATAACAGGAAAATGCAGAAAATAATAGGTAGATAACATGTAAAATACCTGGTTCCTGATTGTTTGGAATTGCTAACTCAAAAAAGAGAAGTTAAAGTGCATCTATTATACGCATTTGTAGCACTGTGCAGTCTTTTATGCTCACCAGTGGACCCATACAGTTCCATGTTTGATTTCAGAAAATTAACACTTATTATTACAATGCACCTCTTCTCTAAATGAATGGGAATGTTAGTCATTCCACTCAATAACTGTTTTCATGGTATGGCTGGAATAGTAATGCCAGGTATTTCATGAAATACCTGAATAATTTAGGCTTTTCTCGAAATGACCATGTAGAGCAGTGAAATGGCATAATAAAATGCTTGTGCCAGTCGTTGTGATGAGTGATTGAAACTCAGTCCTTTTACAGAACAGGTCACACATGATAAGACACATATTTAGGCTCACTCCTTTGCAGTTTGCATCTCAGGATGCATCCAATACAGCTAATGGTTGCTCTAGGCCATGCTGCTGAGCTCTACTTCAGTTTCCTGATCCTATTCCCAGCCTCCCAACATTTTAAAGACCACACTGTGAGAGGAGAGCTGTTCCATTTCCATCCTACTCCTCTCTTCCTTACTCTTGAAGTGGTGAGTTTTCAGCTGGATTAACTCCCTCATCCAGCTCAGCTGTACAAGTCCACATGCCAGGCAGAGTGGTGGGGAATGGAAATAACTGGAAAGGGATGGCAGCATTCAGATGGTGTCAGGTTGCCAGGATTCTGTGCTTTTGCTTCTTTCCAAAAGGAAGCTTCAAATGTTTTACAAAACAATGCTGTTTGGATTAAATATCTAGGCATCAGTGGACCTCTATAGCTTGGCCACCTGTCTGAAAAAAACCCAAAACAACAGTCCAGACCTTCTGGGCTCTTATACAAATTGTCCAAACCACTTGGCCATGTTTGTTTGCAGTTTTAAGTGTTGAATTTGTTCTTGCAGCAAGAATATACTAGGAATAATATCTGGGACAGAAGAGGATGCTTGTGAAAAAGAGAGGTTTTTTTAAAATGGCCTAAGTGAATTTTTTTACTCATTTCAGCATCAAATAACAACAACAAAAAAAAAGCCACCAACTACTTTATTATTTTCCTCCATATCTTAATTATATAAAAAATCAGCACTTTATTTAGTCTTTAATTAACATAATCCAAGTATGAAGCTCAGCCTCAGCAAGGACACAAGGATATTGATTATCTGTCCTTTCCAACAGAGTCAAAAATCACTTCTGTGCTGTGTTTATTAATATATGGTCATAGCCATGGCATTGAAATCTATCAGTGTGATCGACCTTTATTTTCAGGCAGTCAATAGCCATTGACCCATGCAGATAAATTACCACAGTGAATTTTGTTGTTGCTTGCTCAGACTCATACATCAATAATTGACCTACTGAATGCTTATTCTTTTTTTTTTCCTTTGCTTTTACCTATCAAACATATGAAAACAATTCACACAGATTCAAATAAATGTATGAACAAAAAGCAGGTTGCAAATCACTTCAGTGTTGCATGGGGACACATGGTACCTTTCTTATTTCTACCTTTTGGTGTCAGCAAAACACCCATTTTGCTGGGGAAAAGGGAAGAGCAGGAATTGTGTTTCAAATAGATGGTAGTTTGGATAAAGAATATGCTGTCCTGTGTGTCCAAAAAACGTCTCACAGGTTTTGTTGATCCCAGTAAAATCTTTCTGAATGGCCATTATATGGACTGTAACATTTTGGTCTTGATTTTTATCTAAACATGGCAATGTTTAGATATGATAACATTAGACTGTTTCTCTGTCCTCTCAGAGACCTAGAAACCTCTTCAAAATATGACAGCTTAATATGGCCTTTCCCATAGATTTTGAGAGTTCAGAAACAAAATCTTACTTAGACACAGTTCTAATAATTTAAATAGCTTCTGATTTAAAAAAAATCTGTTTCTTAGACTAAATTCTCATTTTCTTTCTTGCTACATAAAAAACTATTAAATTTCCAAGGAAGAAATTAATAGCAAAAAATGATATGTCAGTTTATTTGTGTCCTTTGTGTATCTGATTTGAAAAGGGCATGATTTTTAGGCAGCTTCAAAACTACGTTCTGTTGTTGTTTCAGGAGACAAAGAGGCAGTCATAGCAATCAGGTGGCCTGTTTCTTACCGTGAGGAGCAACATGTAAGTTCAGGGATGCAATTCCCATGCATGTCTTGTGCCATTGAGCTGGCATTGACATTCAGTTTTAGCCTGTTTCCCCTAAAGTTACTGTTTGGAGGCTGAATGTGAGTTTAACAGAAAAATATTGTGCTTTTTGTGTCCAACGGGATTATTATTAAATGACATGATTCCACAGAGGCACCTTTGAGTTATTCACATCTTTCCTCTTTCTTTTTTCTCCAGTCCCATATAAATGTAATTGATTAAGTCTAGGAGGCTTTATATTTATATATGTATTTATGTATATATGTGTATGTACATATATCTCCATAGTGGCTGTATTTACATTAGAGGGTTTTTAAAAAACAGTATTATGGTTTTGGAGCTAAGCCTCTGTTGGTCAGGGCCCCAAGGATATTAATTGACTGCAATGGCCCTGATCATCCTCTCCTGAGACCTCCTCCCCCTCTACACCTGAGCCCTACTTCATTTCATCCAAGGGCCAGCAGTCCTGGCTAAGATACAGTGTAGGTGTGCCTGTCTTTGCCTCCTGAATCAAACTTGGACTTGTATTGTGGCCTTGCTCTCTGTCCTGTCTTCAGTCCTAACTCCAGCTGATACTGTGAAAAGAATTTTGAACAGAGTTTCTCCAGAGGCAGAGGACTTGGTGGGGAACCACAAGTCTGTTCATCTGCTAATCTTGTGACAGTGCAAGGAGACTGATGAACAGTGGCAAGAGTCCAAGAAGGTGAAGGTGACACTTCTGAGACCTGGAACAGCTGCTCTTTGTGTGAGAGCCTTGGTGCAGAGATCCACAGCAGACCTTGGGAGGGAAATGTACCACCAAGCCAACCAGCTTGTACTCCTTGGATCCTAGGCCTGCTCTGTTGGAGGAGAGCGTGTACTGATGCATTTTTAAGCTCTTCATGCTGGCAAAGGAACCCAATACATATATATGCAGAGACAATCCTTCAGTGTGTTCCCTTTCCTACCCAACACTGGGAGCTTCCTCTGGAAATATTCTTTACTGCCATCCCAGTATGTGCTTTATGTTCTTTAAATGCTTTCATGGGTGAAAGGAAGGGTGTGCAAGGCTTTTTGTGCCATCAAGGTGCTCAACTCAGAGGAAAGATAAGCACTGCTGATCTGCATCGCTTCAAGGTCTGTTATATTTTCTAAAGTTATTCCTCCAGTACCTTGAGAGCGGTCTCCTTGTGTGGAGACTAACCAAGTCAAAATCTGCCCCTTATTCAATTTCCACCCCTTAGTCCTGCTGCAAAGTCAGCTGCACATGAAGCCTTGCCCTGGGAGGAGAGCCCCCCTAGGCTTTTCTGACACAGTTCTGCTGTGTGTCCCTTCTCCTTTCTGAGCATTCTGGGGCTAAAGAGCTGGTGGAGTGACCATCATCTCCCACAAAGCAGTACTGCAGATCCCATCTCTGGCCATCAAAAATAAAAGTGGGAAGACAGTGGGGTACAAGGCAGACTGTCTGTGAAGGTTTCCTGAGTGGTAGAGTCAGGAGATATTGGGCTGTGCAATACAGTAGCCTAAAATGCAGGAGCTCCTGAAATTTCATGGCAGGATGTCAAAGACAAGGGCCTGCCACTGCCAAATGTGGGTGCCAAATTTAGAGCATCCCAAGGACCCCAGTCCAGGTTCACATTCTGGACCTTTTATCTGATACATAGCACATCATAAACAAAGACTTCAGGAAGGATTCTGTCCTTTTCCTTCAAGAAAAGGAGGCATTGAAAATTGAACAATGATTCATTCAGTGTGTCCTGCAGCATTTGCTGCAGCCATGGGATTAAGGTTACCCTGCTGCCATAGTTGCTGCAGCCATGGGATTAAGGTTACCCTGCTGCATCTATCTTGTAATCAACAGTTTCAACTCAGAGTGAGCAGGTGGGAATGTTTCCATAATGAAGGGAACTTCAGTAGTGTTGTAGCTCTGAAGTGGGTGTTCTTTCTTCTAAACAAATAGGAGTAGAGAACTCCAAATCCTGTCATCTTTGGTCCTATACAAAAGGTAGAGAGGAAATAAACAGTCCTGATATACAGATATTCTGTCTCATCTTTGCTGAGATTATTCCTCAATTTGAAAGTAGGATATTTAATAGAGAATAGCTATCTGGAAATCTACTCACTTACTGTACAAAAAGAGTAAAATTAGAAAAGAAAAAAAGTTTAAAGTGAAGTGTTGATTTGGTGTAATTTTTTGAAATTTTCCTGTACAGAGCCAGGAGCTGCATTCAATGACTGTTATGGTTCCCTTCTAACTCAGGCTATTCTGTGTTCTGTGATTCAAGCAGTTCTGATAAGACAAAGACTAACACAGTAAAAAGAATAATTTAGTAATTGTAGTCATGTTTATTATTGCACAATAACATATTATGGTTGCATATAATTATAAAGGTGAAAAGTAATGGGGTTTTTTTGAGATTTGTGCTTGTCAGTGGGACTGAAGGAGATAATTGTATTTGCAGCAGTCAAGGCAATTAATAGTAACAAATTTTTTTATTTCATTTGGATTTTTTTAATGGTTCAACTTATTGTCTTTTAGAACTTTTTTTGCAAAAAACAGTGGAAATTTGCACAGTGAACTTTAATAGACTCAATTATGTGTTTGGAGGATAAAACCCTCTGCTTGTTTCCTTGTTTTCCTTATCTGCAGTCACCTATCTCTCTCATCTCCCACAATCAGTGCTAGAGGTTTTTATGTCAGCAGCCTAAACCCTTCCCCTTTGAAATCAACATGAACTAGCACAGTGGTTTTGGGTGTTTGTCATCCACATTATCTTAGTGAATTACTCTTGTTATATGGACGGTAGGTAGATTGCACACCTGTGCAAGCCATGGTTTATGATGTACTAATCTAGTAAATTAATCGTGAAATGCTGTTATTCTATGTTAAGGGGCTTATAGAGTTAAGTAACACAGCCTTTTAGGAAGTTTGCATAATAAAGGTTTTTCCCTCTTTGGCAAAACGCAAGTGAAAATTGTCCTTTTAGTGGGTAATGGTGGTAGAAAATAACCACGTTTATATGAATTAAATGTGATATGGTCATGGGCACAGTACAAGTCACAATTTGTTTTATACTTCACTCAAATATTTGTGAAGGAAATAGGTCTGCTATTTGCTTAGCCCAGTAGCTGAGGAAACCTGGTGGGAGGGATATCAGCAAACACTGCTGTCCTTTCAGATGAACTGTGCCATCTCAAGAGATTGCAAGTGATCAGGTCCTCCATTTGTGCTTCATCTGAAAGACTGTTTCTGATAGTTGAGTACATCTGTGTGCAAGCTATTGACTCAAAGCAGGTCTGAAAGGCAGAGCAAAAGAGAATCAATTTAGATGAGAGAGAATTTCTTACAGGTTCACCACTGGGCCAATTGTTTTTGTCTGTACTAGGCTTCCTTTGGAGATTTCCCGTAAAAGAAATAAACAAAATTCATTCTCACCACTAACTTAATATAATTCAAGATGTACTTTATACTCTTTGCGGTAGAAACAATTGGGTGTTCTAATCATTGCAAGTACTGTATAATTTGTCTTCCAAATGAATGTTTCCACTCATCAGGATGACTAAATAACCTGTTGAGTAAAATTCTTAATTTACATAACTAAAAGCCAATAACAGTTTCATCTCACTTTATCTGATTATATTCTGATTTTATATCCACATTTCATTGGCCACCTGCCAGTCTCTAAAGGATAAGAGGTAATTAGAACCAGTGATAGTGCACTATTGTTATACTTTTTACAGCACAGATGCAGTTGGGTGTTATTATCATATCTGGTACAATTTTGTGGATAATATCATTATGTCTCTGCTGACCATAAATTTAATTGGAAATGCGAATCAATTGAAAATGCATTTTTATCTCTGAATCATAATACATTTTGTTTAACATAATGGTACTTCAAAGTTCTAACAAAATATCTGCAGACAGCAAAATCACTCTTGCCTCTGTTCTGTATACACATATATTTGTACAGTATTTTTTTCCCACTCTTTTTATATAATCTACTGCAGAAAATATCATTTAAAGTATACCAAGGTAGGGAAAATAAATATAAAGTACTAATTATTACTATTCTGACTCCTATATTGCATTTCACATGGCTCAGGTGATAACACAGCCCCATAATAAAAAATAAATTACCTCAAGTAATAAAATTGTTTACATGTAACCATTTCTTAAAAATGACTGTTAGACAACCTTATTTAAGTGGCAGGTTTCAATGTAGTGTCAAGGGGATTTGAGGTTTATTCTTTTCAGTTTTTTCTTAATTCATCTACTACAAATAAAACACATAATAACCCTTGAAATAAAGCAGATTGTTCTGCAGAAAGAAGTATAAGTGTGTGTTAGCAAAGAGATGGAGAAAATAAAGAACTTCTTTGAATAACAGCTAATCCCAGGTGCAATTTCCTTGATATTTTCAACACGGATAATCTCCAATGTAGCAGAGTCAAATGTTCCATCACCTCCCCTGCTGATGAATCTGATCTGCATCCTGGATTCTGAAGTAATAAAAGCTTTTTTGTAAAAATTCACATTATTTCCTAAAATGTCATTTTGGAATCAATTGCTTAAATAAAGTTTCTGACAAATCTAAATTGACCGAAATGACTAATTGTCTCCATCTCTTAATAAATTCATCCTTGTTACAAATATTCTAGTATCTTAGTTGTATTGGGTACTTATAAGTTACACTTTTTAATTTTTTAATAACTTTGGAGTTGGTTTGTCCTGAAGCTCTACTTCTTCTCTGGTTTGAGAGAATCACATCTCTCCTTTTCCCTGATGAGACTAAAAGAAATTTCCAAGTTACATGCAAAATTTCTGTCTTTGGTTACTTCCATCACTTTAAATCAGGCCATGGCTTTGCTCTCTTGAACTGCAGAATACAACATAGCAATAATGGTCGATAACTAGGACCGTCTTCATTTGTTTTCTGGATTTGTATTGTTTCTCCTCTCTCTGTATCAGTCTCCTTTAAAATTCTGTTCACTATTGCTGCATACCTTCTAATTTTAGATTTCCTATTCCCATTTTTCATGTCTTTGAAAATGTAGAAGGACTGTCCACGCTGTGTACCACAGCAGAAATTGGTGGTACTCCCTTCTTGCTGAATTCACTCTTTGTGTCTTGTTCTGCCTTTCTTAAAGAGCTGACAAAGTACTCTTTGATAATAAAGATTACAAAGTTGGTGTTAACTGTGCTTCCTAAATATATTCTACTTTCTTTAACCATTTTGGTGTTCCACGGTGGAAGGTAAAAACACCTTTAAAATTTTCAGCTCCAGGGACAGAAGTAGGTCAGTTGTCAGTTCACATCCATGCTACAAAATAGCATACATTCAATCATTCTGTGTGGTGTAAGAACTGAAATTGCATGAGCTCTGGCAAAGAACCAAAACCAGGATTATAATTTCCTAATCTCCCTTCAGTGCTCAGAGATGTATCTATTCCTACTGTAAGGAAAAATGGAATTGTGAACTTTACAGTGTGACTAAGAAAAGCCATAATGAGTGGGGTAAAAAGCTCTTACTTTAAAAATTAAAAAAAAAGGAGGGGGAAGGTAGAATTGTCGCTATAGTCAGTTTTCTGTCACATATTTGCTATGTCATGGGGAAAAGGGTTTTTATGTCATTTAATCAGGTTTGGGAGGTCAAAGTACTGGTATTTGCTTTAGGTGTAGCACAAAGCTTATGTAGTATTGACTTTTTAATAATAAAACTAACATGCAAGAGAAAGCTTGGAGAAAATCTGTCTGGAGTAAGACTCAGAAAGACATGTTGGCAAGTGTGAGAATGGAAGATTGTGGATGCAGAAAGGAGATAGAAATGTACTGCTTGTGAAGAGCTTACATGGAAGTTATGCCACTGTCTTAGAACAGAAATACATAAATACTAGTAGCTCCTTGAAGTAGATTAGGAAACAATCATTTGGACTGTGATAAATTGCTGTTGATGACCTGGTAATTCAATTGACCATGGTCATTGGTGCATCAACTTCTGGAAAAAAAGAGAGTGCAGGGAAGGAAAAGGAAAAAAAAATAGAAAAAAACCCCAAAAAACCAACAAAACCAAAATTGCCAAATATCAATTCAATTTGCTTGTTCAGAAAGGTACATTAATGAACAATAACCTGTATTACTTCAAAAGACATTTCTGCAAGGTATCCTGCAGAAGCATTTTCTGTAACTAATGATGATCAGATGCCAATTAAAATAACAATAAATAAATAAACAAACAGTACATTATAATTTTTAATGAGTTGACAGTTTGTCTTATAAAAAAAAAACCTTTTTTTTTGTGGTTGATCTTTCAAAGGGGTGCAATTAACACATCTTTACTTGACTGTACATGGGAAATGTTAAGCAAGGCTGGAATGGATTTTCCATCATTCTTCCACATCGGAGAGACTTTCTCATGTAGTTTGTTCATTTGTTGGTCTGGTTGAACAACTTGTCTAGAGAGATACATAGTCAAGGAATTATTCTTCTCTTTATTATGTGGAGGCTTTGTATCAGGGAGGCTTGTATATTTTATTCTCTTTTCTTTGCTTACCTTAGATAAATACACCTAACCAATTGCTATACATCCCCTTAAATTCCTTCTGTTAGTAACCTGACTTCTCTTTGAAGATGTCTCAGGACTTCTCATTATGGCTAATCACATTGGTAACTCTCTGTTCCTGTGTTATGTTATTTTCTTTGCCTATGTCACTTTAAAAGTTAAGTGACATAGGCATCTTTTCCTTCACAATTAAATTTGTCTCATTTTCTTCTCTTCCTAGATAAGCTTTTTCCTATTATTATCCTTTTACATTTTTATGTTCCATATCAAAATCAAAATATGTTATAGCCTCTCATATCAATGTTCACTTACATAACATTCTTTATTGGTGCATGCTCTTCTTTTAGACAGTTCTGCTGATATGTTTTGTCTTGCAGAATTCTAGCATAAAGAAACTTTTTTAACTTCCTCCCATGACTGTAGCTGAAGTATTCCCCTAACTTTGTATCCTTTCTTTACCCATAGGCTGTGACTTTGATCTTCATTCTTTAAGCAGTCAAACTGTTTGCACTTAAATTTGCGTTTTTTCCAGTTGAACACTTTGGTCCTTTTTTTCCCCTCATCCAGTAATCGTGTGTGATCTGCTATTTATCATTCTCAAGTGTCTAATTAACCTCCCTTTTACAGATTTATGACTCCTTATGGCTGCATTTTCTGCTGCTGATGCTGTCCATATGCATGCATGTGCCTCTCATACTCAGATTTTTGAAGTTTAGGTGGGCAACACATTCCTGATTTGTGCCTGCCAGCCTTGGTTTTGCATATGAATGAGTTTATTGAAAACTAATTATATGCTAGAACATTGTGTAGATAACACTTCTCTGTTTGTTTCAGCTAATATGTGTGTTCAGGCTAAGGGTAGCAACTGCATGAAATTTTCCCTCCACTCCCAAAGGTAAAGTGCAAATCTTCTGGGTAACTCATGTACCTGGATAGATGAAGATTTTTATTTTGTCTTTCTATTATGTAGAGAAAGTCCTCATGGTGTACAGAGCTGCTGTAGCCCAAATCTTTTATTCTGCCTTTGGAAGAGAGAATGTTTCAAAGAAAGGGTCTTAATTATGATTTTTTTTGGAGAATTTGAAATTTCTCTTAGAAATTACTCTTTGGTAACAAACACAATTCAGGACAGACAGGACTTTCCAATGGCTCAGCAGTTTTGAAATTGGGAGATTATAACGGCTGTTTAACATCATTCCCTCCTCTGAACTTTTGTGTGACCATAAAAATAATAGAAGGGATTTGTAGCTGCCTAAAGCTTCTCATCAGCTGGCAAAGGAACTTGAGCTTCTTGATGGTGAAGACTCTGTTCACTTGCCTCTAGCAAAATCAAGTATCTGAGTCTTTCAGCCACTGCCCATTTGTGTATTACAGGTTACTTATCCACTTTTTTGGGGTGGGGTGTTTGTTTGTTTGTTTTCCTGAAGTCCCCATAGCTCCTAAAGTTTTCTTTCTATGAATTGTGGTTCAGGTTTGAAGACAAGGTTTGTGATATTCTTTTTAATGTCACCTTCAGTTTAGGGGGAGTGAAAGCACTGGCAAACTTTTCTCTGCCATTGTGCTGGTGCACAGAGACTTCTGAAAGAAATCATTTGCTTATGCTGTGTCAGTGTAGCCAAGAATTCTGGTGTAGACTTAGAAAATATTTAGAGCCTATATGTCTGTTCTCACCTCCATTTTCGAAACTGGTTTATAAATCCTCATTCTTTTATGGAGAGGTCAGGAAATTGCTATTCAGACGCAGTCTTTATTGCATCAGGATGATCTAGTTTAACTTTCTCCATCCATACTTGTCAACAACCCATGGTTTAATTTGCTTTTTAGGCCCATATTTTGATCAGTGACATTGCCTATTTTCTCAGTGGTTTAAATAGACCATGAGAGAACTTGAAGAAACCTCCTATATTAAGAAATCAGCTAGAGGGTAGAAAAGGGGCCAATGGTTCAAGGAGACACCAGAAGGTTTCCTGAAAAAGAAAGATGTGTGCTTGTAATATGTTTCTGTGCTAACTGCTAGTGAATCTGGTGGCAGAACTTTCACTAAATCTTCTTGTGTGATGAGAGCTGAATTTAAACATGATGTGGAATCTGCTTAGATATAAGCTTCCTATCAGTTGATTATCATATTGCACAATGGCTTTAACAAACAAATATGGTATTCTCAGGGATTCTGTTTAAGGCATCC
Source organism: Fringilla coelebs (assembly GCF_963513975.1). NCBI lineage: Eukaryota > Metazoa > Chordata > Aves > Passeriformes > Fringillidae > Fringilla > Fringilla coelebs. The sequence goes on from NC_140028.1 coordinate 82,479,033, forward strand.
TGCTAAATGAGGGAAGAGAACAACAAATTGTGGTGATTAACCCTATTGCTGACATGTCTGTCCTCTGAGGATGACTTTAAATGGCACATTTCAAAAGAATACCTAAAAATTGGCTTCATTCTCTAGAGTTATTCTGCTAAACAACGTGTCACACTCTCCTTACATGGGGTGAATGCTTAAAAGAGGTGCTGAACCTGCTTATGCTTTCTGAAGACAAGCAGCAATATTCCTTGCTGTCTCAAGTGGCAATCTGCTGATGCTTTCAACTACGGTGTGAAAATATTTTGCTTGCAAACCTTTGTGTGGCATTAATGAGATCACCTAATTATTAAATCCCTCTTAACATCCTCACAGTATACTCCTGCTTAAAGGATTTTGCAACTAAATGCAAGTTAAGAAAAGGATTTTTTTTTAAAAACATTTGCAAATGTAATTCAAGGTTCTTAACTTGCAATTACTGGTATTGCAAAGAAAGAAATTTGTTTGGGGGTTTGAGGGGGTTTTTGTTTGCTTGGTTTTGGGGTTTTTTTTAAGTTTTTATTAGCAATCTCATGGAAAAAAAATCTTTGCTCCAATTTTCACTCAATACGCCATCATGCTGAAGACCTTCTCTTATGACATGATAGTAGTTCTGCAAGAAATTATTCTTACTGCCTGTTTGTCACAGATTTCTGACTTGTGTTTTATCTTCTTGGTGAGAAAAGGCACCAGTCCTAAAACTTCTACTGAAGTTTCATTGTTCAATGTATCATTTTTCATGGTTTCACTCCTCTTTATTAAAACACTTGAATTGTGACATTACATTTAAACTGAAGAATTTGTAACATATACCAGAAGTCTGAATCATAAAGGTTGAGATCATTGTCCCTAGAGTAAATATATTTTTCATCCTGCCATGAGTGAGACTTTGAAAAATCTAAAAATCACATGTTGAAGATGAAGCGTAATAAAGAAAACTATCAGTGTAGTGGGATAGTTCTCTTTGATGTAAATATTTAATATGTATGAAGAGCCTTGGCCTTCTCCCAGCAGTGCACACAAAGAGGAGTGCTCTTAGTAATTTACCCCACAGAGCTTTGGAGAAGATTGACTGCACTGTCCACATAACAATTTGTGTATTGCTGTTCTCCCTGGGCGGTACATGCGAAAATTATCTCTTGTTTATCTTAGGCTGTAAGATTAAAAGTAAGTATGTGTCAGTGGAAAGGCGATTGATAGTCTTGGTGTGCTCAGGACTGATTCATTTCCTGCACACCAGTTAGTTGCCTTTCTTTCTACTGTGTAGAATGGGACTCTTCATAGCTGCCTCAGGGGCTTGGAGACTTGCATAAAGTCCATGGTACCTAGGTCTCCAAATGCTTGAGGACAAATGGAAAATGAGGGGAAAAAAAAATCAGAAGTTTTCCTCCAATGGAATATGCAGAAGATGCTCAGGTAATGTAGGGCAGTTGTGCAAGGAGAGAAATTACCTCTTGTAGCAATAGCTGAGTGAACTACCTCTTTTGGAGATCCTTCTTTTTTTATCTTCACATAGTTATTCTCATAGGGAAGGAACTATCCCATGTGAAGTCTGATGGCACACAAGGCAACAGCAAACTCCTCTGTTATGAGTACTGAGAAGAAAGCAGTTATTTCTCCTGTTTCCTAATATTTCAAGGTGTTCTCAGGATTTAGGTTGATAGTAAGATAGTACCATACAAAGAAAAAAAATTACAAAGAGAATAAGTGCTTATATTGTATTATTATTAAGCCAGAGATAAAGTGCAGGTTTTTGTAATTCATTCTTTTAACTTATGCATTCTCTTTGATTGTAGAGGCATAATTAAGATGGGTAATTACAAACTCTGTGTTTCCTAGTAATATATTCATGCAGTAGTAGCTATAGTGTTTTACAATATCAAGCTCATATGTAAAGCATATTATCTATTTAGCTGGAATGATATCATTAGAGCCAAATTAAGTTCTCTGATAAGTACAACTATTCATTAGTTGGCTGCACATTATCTAAGAGCCACTTGCATCTCAGCAACAAAGTTGGAATATTATCCTATCCTATGCACATTTGCTCTCAAAAGCATAATACACAAGTTTAACTAGATCAGTTGAGACCATTTTGCTTTTCGATTTCCTAATTAACTTGAATTAAATTGCTGCTGACACATCTGTCTTAAAGTTGTTTTCAACGAGTTTCTGATCTGCTTCAAAGTCTCTTTCTTAGGCAAAGATTCATTTCTGAAATGCAAAAAGGAAAAGGGTTTTCAATAGGCAGCTGGTTGAGTTCCTCTTGAATCAATTGATTTGTGCTGTTTAATTTTAAAATACGCTTTAATAGTATATTAGGTGCTGAACATGCTGGAGAGGTGCCTTCAGGTATTTAAATCAAAATAAATAAAATATTGACTAAGCTGAACTCAGTAGTTCACTTTATTAAACCAAAGAGCCACATGCCAATTTCAAACATTGCATTTGCAGGGACTTATTTCACTTCAAATTAATGTTTAAAATTCTCCATTTTCAATTGATTTGATGCAAATTTTTTGTGCAAGGACAAAATCTGAGAGGCGCTGTTACAATAGTCTGAAACTTGCAGGACGATTTTTCTTTATGATTTGTGATTTTCTCTGTTATCTTCCAGGTTCATGGGCCATTTTTTTCATGGACCAGTTTCAGGGGAAGGGTGAGACAGTAAGGTACCATAACTCAGTAGAAGAAAGATGCTTCTCTCAGCTCTTTTATTCATAAATTCAAGGTAGGATCCTACCCACCTGCACCTGTCCTGGATAATGACTTTGGCATGGAAATTTTAAAACAGCTATAAGAATAATGGAGGAATAGTTCCTTTTTGTAGTTTCAGCGTTTCATACCAATGGTCTGTGCCACACCCTGATGCAGAATTCCAGGTCAATAAGACAGTATGGGATTGAGGTATCTTCTGTCAATCTGAGTAGGAAGGTTCATCCAGAAGATTCCAGTTTCCAGTGATTTACCAGGTAAGAAAAACCATCAGGATGGCTGAGCCCAGAGAGTTGTGGTGAATGGAGTAATGGAGTTAAACCCAACTGGCAGCTGGTCACAAGTGGCATTCCCCTGGGCTTAGTACTGGGGCTAATCCTGTTTAATATCTTTATCAACAATCTGGACAAAGAGATGGAGTGCACCCTCAATTTGCAGATCACACCAAGCTGGGTGGAAGTGTTGATTTGTGGATGGGTAGGAAGGCTCTCCAGAGGGATCTGGACAGGTTGGATCAGTAGACCAAGTTTAAGCAAGGTGAAGTGTCAGGTCCTGCCCTTGGGTCACAACAACCCCATGCAGCACTACGGATGGTGGGTACAGGCTGGAAAGCCTGGTGGGAAACGACCTGGGCGTGCTGGTAGACTGCAGCTGAGTGTGAACCAGTGTGTGCCCAGGTGACCAAAAAGGCCAAGGGCATCCTTGCCCATCCCTGCTTGTTGGGGCCAGCAGGAGCAGGGCAGGGATTGTCCCCCTGTACTGGACACTCCTCCAGTCCTGTGTCCAGTTCTGGGCCCCTCACAGCCAGAAGGACATTGAGGGGCTGGAGCACGCCCAAAGAAGGACAACAGAGCTGGCAAAGCATCTGGAGGACAAGTCTGAGGAGAAGTGACTGAGACACTTTGGGTTGTTCAGTCTGGAGAAAGGGAGGCTAAGAAGAGACCTACCTGAAAGAAGATAGGGATCAGTGTCATCACGATAAGAAATTACCTCAAGTTGTGCCAGGGGAGGTTTCGACTGCATATTAGGCAAAACATCGTGGAAAGTGTTTTTATATGTATATGTAGTTTTATAATCATTTGGCATTCTTGTCATTTATGCATTGGGAAGATGTTTATAGACTGCTTTTCATACTGGGTAAATCCGCTGATTTGAATATTAGTATTGCTTTGTTTCAGTGAGAACCGGTACATACAAGTGATTTGAGGCAAAGAAAAAGACTTTAATTTTATTCTGTTTCTAGCTTTGTCTGATTTAAAGCCATTTAATATCTACAGTGGCAAAAGTATCACTGCTTATTTCTTAATAATTCATTGTTATTCTTATCCATTAACGTATACCTGAAGATAATATGTATTGATACAGTAAATACTGTTTCTGAGATAATGTTAGAATTCAGAGCCAAGTAGAAAAAAGGTTTTTTTCCTTTAATTACGCTCAGCTCCTGTTTTAGAATAGTTTGCAATAAAGCAAATTCATTGTAAATGAAAGAAGTTTTCACAGTAATAAGCAGAACAGAAGAACTCTTGTAGAGTGGTTCAGATTTGTTTGGCATAAATAGCACTGGCCTATAGATTTCTTTTTTTGAAGTAAAAGGTGTCACTGCTATGATCCTCCAGGAGCCTGTAGCTTTGAGCTAGATTTCCTACACCTTTTTAAAAGTGAGGTTTCCAGTCACTGAGATCAAATGTAAACTAGAAAAGCAAACTTCTTAAAGGGTAGTAAAAATACAAAGTGAGTTGGAACTAAAATAGGCTTATAAGCCTGTATCTTTCTCCAGTTCTGGGTTCTTTCAGAGTGAATCCTTTTCTTTAGTTTTACTTTCAACCCAGTAAATTGGGGCCTTTCTAAATCACAGCAATTGGTATACAATCTAACTTAGGTGCCTAGGAGAAGCCCTACTTTCTCTCCCCCTGATGTCTGACTCTGCATGCTCACTGTAAAATGACGAATATTCTGGCCTCTGCTGGATGAAGACTCCCTGCCAGCTCTCTCCCATATTATAGTATTCTTTCCCCATCTGCCAGCATCCATATTTTTTTTTTGAGCAACCACTTAGGGTGCAAATTTTTTAAACCTCTTTAAGATCCACATCACCTACTGCATGCCTTTACCTCTTTAAATTTGAACTTTTGTCCTGTGAACTAAACATCTGAATTCTGCATCAAATACTGGAGTTTTTATCCCCTGTGCAAAGGATCCACCTACCTTTAAATCTTCTGTTTTCTGACAGCATGCCAACCAGGCCAGAGTTAAATGAACCACTTATGTGTCTGATACCAGGAACACAGATTATTTTATGATCAGATGACTAGGATGTCTGCTATATATATATTAGAGGACATATATATTAGAGGAAAAATTGTGCTGAGTTTTTGTAAGGAAGGTAAAATGCTCCAGCAGCCTAGCATCCCAGTTCTATTGATGCATTTTGGGCTGGCTAGAGAGTTGCCTGTGAACTAACATAAGTACCAGAATCTTATACAAGAGAAATTCATGAGAAGAATGACCAGAATTGTCCACAGCCAGAATTTTCAGAGTCCTCACCTGAGATCTGGAAGGCCAAGATTAAAGTCTGCTCCAACATGTCAGTCACAAACTTCCCATTAGAAAAAAAAAGGTGGAAATAAATAACACTGTGAGGTCCTCATCTTCCCTGAAGTCCTTACCAGAACTGTTCTTTAACTTTTTGGTTCTTTTCCTCCTCCTGACTTACATATTAGTCTGAGGGTTATAGTAAGAAGTAACTTATGTGTGGTAGGCCACAAGGAGGATGTTTTTTCTTGATCACTGTGGTCATCAATATATACTCCAAATATTTCCCAGAGTTAGAGGGCACAGAATAAAAGCAAAGTCCCTGTTTCAATGTTTTAGTGTAGTAAGCTTTTTTGCCTCGTGTTTGAAATCAGCAAGGACAACAGCAGCAAGTGTTGTGACCAAAAGAAGCAGCTTCCTTCCTTAATAATACTGGTATTGTCCACTTTCTTTCTCTTTAAAACTGAATCTTGCAACTACAAATACAAATCAATGCCATAACAGTAGTACAATCTGCAGGTTAGGCTGACCAATAGCATTTTACTGTTGGGGTGGTGGCAGATGTTAATAATAATTAAATATTTAGGACTATGCACTTCAAGTACCAAAAAATTCAGTTCAATTCCCACAGCAGTAATTGTTACCAAATTTGGGAATACACACAGTAATCATCAAGTGTTTGGAGTTTTCTCGGTCCAAATATATGGCATTTGCACCTTACAGGTGTGGTGAGAAATGATGCTCATAAGAGGACACAGGCTACATATATCTTAAACACAGGCTACATATATATTAAAATGCGAGATAAGATATAATTGACAGGCAGTTTGAAGTGGAATGAAATGAGTGAAATACCAGGAATAGACTGAGTTTGTTTCCCTCACTCTAGATGCTTGTTAACCACATTTGCAAATATGGACTATTTAGCATAGGTGCTTACCCAAGTCAAATTGTCCAATTGAAGAAAGGCCAAGATCCAAAAAAAATCCTGTATCAATGTTTCACTCTACTCATTCTTAGAGTTTAAGCTTGAAAACTGTGTTTCTCTATGAACTGTGAGTTGTACCTCTGTGTGTTGCCCCTACCACAATGTGCTACATAGCTACAGCACATAGTACTTTATGGATAATATGGATGTTGCAGACCCATGCCAGAGAGAGCAGAGGATGCTTCTTCCAGGGATAAAAATATGACTGCATGTGCTTAAATTTAGGTAGGTAACCTTGACATTTTGTCTAGGTTTTTACCAAAGTTAATTTACACAATAAGACAGCATTCCCATTTAACTAGATCAACTTGATACTTATGTTAATATCATGCATTTAAGTGTTATTTGCTACAACAATTTCCATGTCAAGTATTATACATTAATAAGATTTATTAGTAGGTAGTAAACAATTTCCATCACTGGCTTCATTAAAGAAAAAAATATATATGTCCAGTGTGGAAGATAACTTCAAGGACAAAGATAAAAAAGGTTGGAGTCTGGAAGATTCAATTTAGTCTGCATTTCCACTCTTGATGCTTTCCCCAGATACTTGTTTGCAGAGTATGTGAGAGATAAAGTATTGTCCCAGTGTCTGAGTACCCATCACAGGAGGGTTTGGTCTAGTCAGTCAGCTGAAGCACAAGTCACCAAAGGGACCAAAGGTGAAGCTGATCTTTTAATCTGTGCATTAACTTCTCTGAGTCTGTGTATAGAGACAATAGACCCACCGAAAGCAGGGAGCACTCTCTCCTCTTGTGCTGAGGCACATTAATTTCCCAGGAAGCAGTAGAAGAAAGAGAGCCTGCTTTGCTGATAGGAGTTCTCTGTCCTACTGTGCTAAGCTCAGGTTTCAGATGAGAAAGAAGAAAGCAGATGGTGATCCAATCCAGATAAGGATTTTGGAGAGGTCATGTCTCCTTAGAGCTGCCATGGTACCTATTCAGTAAGGATACATCTGAATTGTGGTAATAAAATGCAATTGTGGTAATAAAATTTCTTGAGGACCAGTAAGTTCATAGAAACTCTTTTCTGCTTGCACATTGATTACATTTTGGATTTTTGTACTGTTTACAAGACCTCACCAAATAGTCTGCTCAAACTTTTCAATGTGAAAATTTTCTTTATCCCATATTTTCTGATTGCTGGCTTTTCTTTGCATCCAGTGTTTATTGTTGGTTCAGCTTGCATGTCTGAAACTTGTAAAGCAAAACAGTCAGTGGGGGACAATATGAGCAGCAAATATCCTTGTTCCCATGTGAACAGGGGCAAAAATGTATTCACATAAAGCTTTCTTTACATAAATCTCTCTTCTCTTTATAAAGTTATTTTTGAAATAGATAGTCAAGTACAGAGCTTTAAAAGTGTGCACATTTATAAAACACTTTATTAACTGGTATTGAGGCTGTCCCAATTTTAGGACTTGGGAGCCTCCTGGGTTGGGTTAAGAATTCTCAAAATGGTGACTGAATTTTTGTTGTTTGTGCTGTCTACCCAGACTTTTAAATCTTACCACTTCTCTCAGGCAAAATCAGAGGTAATTTGCTCTATAATGTTCTTTTGGGAGAGGGAGAGAAAAAGCTCTCACATTCTGAAAGAATCTGAGCTAAAATGATTAGCATGTAAAACAAAGGGGATGCCTGTGAGTTTTTCCTCTAGTTATATATTCCTCCTCACAAAAATGGAGTGCACACTATAGAGATTTATATGCTTTTGTATTATTAGTTTTACTTGTGTATGCGACCATATCCCTATGGGTAGCTTCTATAAATATTCTTTCGTTTTCTACACCTCTCCAATTATTTAATCTGAAAGCGCTGGATTTACTCAATTTATGATAAACTATGTCAGCTGAGGATTTGGCTGTACTACCTCATTCTGGTTAAGAAGGCTAGATTAATTAAATTGAAACATTATATTGTCCATTAAACTATTCCAAAGATAAAAAAACTTGAAGCTTCGCTTTGTCTTTCTAGATGCAAACCAAATCTTACCTTATGCCTGTAACAAAACAAAAAGGAAACAAAAAAGTAACTCATAATGTAAGCATATATTGTGCCAATTAAAGGCAGCTACTTTGAAAATTACATTCAGTTCTGAATTATGCACTCCAAACACACAGAAGCAGAGGTCCTGCTTCTCTTTTTATGTTTTCATGGCCATAGTAGCTCATGGAAGAATGCAGGCATACAGGTGATGTAGCTGACAATGGTAGGTACTAGGCATGTTTGTGAAGAGGAAAGTGTGTTTTGGTGAAGCTCTCTTTTTCCTCTCTTGGTGAGATAAGGGAGGGGGAATCAATAAAGCCCTCCAGGTTAGGAGTCCCAGGCACAAAGGCAGAAGTAAAAGGAAAAGCCTCTGAGAAATGCATGACACTTTCACATCTAAATCTGCATATCAGCCTACCTAAATCATTTAGACCTGGTGATTTCAACAGACAGGGAACTACATGGAATGTATGAATGAATGAATAATAAGAAAACATAATTGCCTGGGATATAGATGCTGATATAAACTTAAGATCACATTATTTCAAGGCTTTTAAGGAAGGATGGCTCTTGGCAGATACTTAGAGGGAAAGTCATCCCATGCTTGTCCTACTTCTCATAATTTTTCCCTAAAGGTTCTCTAACAGCCTTTGTTGGAGACTTGCTAGTGGGCTAAATGGATTTGTAATCAAAATCCCAGGGGCATCACCTGATCAATTGTGACTCTAATATAGATCCTTGTACTGAGAAAGATAGGGGATTTTACAGATGTTTGGTTTTATTTATTTTGAACCTTGATGAAAATCTTGTTGAAACCTATGGGAAGTATACCTTGATTTGAGTGCATCTACTTGCTTCAGTTCTGTGAACTGACACAGCAGAATGTCACAAGCCTTCAGAAAAGAACATAAAGAAAAAAGAGACAGACACCTTCTGTTGATTCAATTTCCATTTTATATTCATGACTTCTGTTCACATATGTTGGGACATATTGGTTCAGTCACTTGCAGAGCAGCTCTACCTTGGAGTTGCTCTTTGCAGTTCTTTCCAACCTCCATCACTCTGCCTGTCTCCTGCTCTGTGTCAGAACCATATGGCCTTTTTTTGGACAATTGGATGGTTTTTTGGGGAAGATTACTGCAATTGTCTCAACACTTTAAAACCATGGGAAAGGAAGCCTTCTTTAACTGCCTTAATTCTTCTTTCCTTAGCTCTCTGCTGAGGGACACTAAAATTTGACCCAAGACTACATGAAGTTGTTTGTTTGTGCCTTGTTGCCCTCCACCAGCCCCTCTTTGGTCACATAGTGTTGGGGAGCATCTTCCCACAATGATGTTTAGTTATATGAATGTCTCTCATGTCCTGGGTGTGTTCAGTGCTGGTGAAAATGCCTTTTCCCATTCTTACTGAATTTCATCATGAGAAAAAAATAACCTGGTTATGATGAATTATCCTTTTCTTTTAAAAGGAGAAATCTCTAGCACAATTTATTAGAATCAATTGTCTTATTGAACAGTGGAAATGATACCTTGTATCCAAATTAAATACAATTGTTATAGTTGGATTTCTCATTTAAAATTTTAACACAAGAAGAAATTGGGATGTTTGTGGATCCCAGGTTTTGGTGTGATAGGTACAGCAACAGATGAACTATATACTGTGACTTTTACTTTTTTAAGAGTGGGACGTGCTTGAACCCCATGTCAGTTCTCCATGAGTAGCTGTGGCCTTTGCTGTACCAAGTGCTTTCAAGATTGCAAGTTACTGGGTTTAGCCAAGGCAGAAAAACTGATATTGTGTATAAATTTGGTTATACAGTTTTGAAAGCTATTTCTGACATAGCCTGTTAAATAGGCTGCCATTTCAGACAGTTACATTTTGTGGTCAATATAGTCCATATTAAAAAGTGATTAATAAGGGGATTGTTAATGAAGACTTTATCTATGAGACATTTTATTGGGGGACTTCGATAGTAACTTTAAAGGGGAACATGTTTTCAGTGAAAAACTGGATAGATATTTAATGCTTGGAAATCAAATGTACCAAATGCTCTTGGTAATATTTGCCCATGTCTTAAAATAGGAAGTAGTAAATGACAAGTACTCATATGAACCCATCCAGAGCAATTGGACAAAGGGTCTGCATTGAAGAGGATGAGTTTTGACTCTGCCAAATATAATGTTTGCAATCGAGGGAAAGTACCCTGCTCAAATGTGAGATTTGGTAATACTATCCTTGTCTGCTACTGTTGAAAATCTTCAGGGACATGCTGAGATGAATGGGAAAAACCCTACAACCCAAGAGATCAGTGAGAAGCTATTCCAAAACAGGCCAACAAGGATACATAACAGAAACACTAAGTATGCCTGAGTGAGAATAATAGCTTGTGTTGTGGAAAAAGAAATAGTCCCGATATATTTTGATTCCCCATGCCCTGGATATTCTAAATCTTTCTAGGAGAGGCTGTTATTCAAGAAGAAATTTTGGCATGGGCCTGATGTAGAAACTGCATAGGGCTTTGTTACTGAGCATGTCAGTCAAAATATCCATAGTGCTGTCTTTTGTCTTCCAAATCTATTCAAGCCCCAAGTCTTAACTCTGCAAAGGATTTTTCTTGAAGAAATATTTGTGTCTGGAAATTATAAAAAAAATAAATCAAGTAAAAGCAGTAATTCAGCAAAAGCATTAGTCAAGGATTTATAAATTCACTGTCATTCCAAATTGGAATGAAATCTGTAAGACTGGTCTGGGTTAAGTGTAACAATCAACTGTTTGCTTTGTTTTGTTTTATTTCACAGCTTTTAAATAAAGCAAATTCAGACTAAATAATCTCATTCTTCAAGTGGTAGAGCAGTCCTTATGGCTTTATGAGAGTTATGTGCAAAGTTTTTCCCAAAACAAATTTTCAACAAATCCAACCTGATTTTATTTTTACATCGTCTTTGAGTTTGTATATTGCCAAGACTAATAAATCCACAACTCTTGAGTCTTGCTCCACAACTTTTTACTTTCTTAAGGTGAAAATGTAACACTAGCATTCTGTTTAAGTGCAATTGAACTATATTTTCATTTTGTCCTCTATTTGTATTACTACTTTTAGTGGTGACTTAGGTTCTCACGGTTTGTTCTCATGTATAAGATGTATAATGGTCTGAATTTAACAATTAAGGTACCAAATTACTTTGAAAGACAGAATCAGTGAGTCAAGCTGAACCTGTATGTGTGTTTGGCTCAAGTTGCCAGTGAAATTCTACAGGATGAAAACAATGAGCCACGGAATAATTCCCTCCATTTCATGTAAATGAAAACCCATTAACATTAATAGATTTCCCCTTAGCTTACACCAGCGTAGATTGAAGGAAAATCAGATCCCATGCACTCTTTAGGAAAAGAAGAAAAACCAAACCTATCTGTCTCCACTATGGAGCTTAAACAAAGGCACCACATGATGAATTTGCTGCATCAAATGTGCCATCTCTGACATCACCTGCAGAGTACTACATTTATGGCCACATAATGTAGTGGCCATAAGCACTGAAGAAATATTGGTTCACCAAAGTGATTTATGTGCCTGAAGGTGTGCAATGTAGCTCCAGAAGGTGGTGTAAGGACCAGGCAGCCTGTGCATTCTTTCCTGCTATTACACTTAAGATGTTCTAGAAGAACCAAAGAACATCAATGCTGAAAAAATACTCAAAAAACCCTACAGCTTTTTAGAGACTTCAGAAAAGTTCAAAATACTGCATATTCTGGGTACTCTCATGCTTTTACCCATAGATTATTTTAAAAAATTGTTAAAGGCATCCCTCTTTTTGTAAGTGTAAACCAGGGATTTTGACAAACAGGTGTGTATCTTCTTGTATGGTGGATGGGTACACCTGCAGACAGGTTAAGGTTTGTGGCTATGGATAGAGAAAAGTTTTTATTCATCATATGCTTTAAACTCTATGGCTTTCACAGTCAGTTACTTAATGAGCAGCAGTACTACACCACATTTGGAGATACAAAGACTTCTAGCAGATGCCAGAAATTTTTCTATATACAGAAAAACACAGGTCAGGAGGGTAAAAGTAAGGGAGTGATTAAAATCCATGGTAAAACTGATGTGTACCTATTCTTTCTATATAGCAAATGCATCTGATCTTTTTGCAATTGCACAGTGAAATTAATTTTCTTTAGCATCAGAAGGAGATCTGATTATACAATCTGTACATTAGCAGAAGCTTTGCCATAAAACTTGTGATGCTTAGATTTAGTTGTCATGAAAGTGATCAAAGGACTGAACACCTCTCTTATGAGCAAAGACTGAGAGAGCTGGGGTTGTACAGACTGGAGGAGAGAAGGCTCTGAGCTGTCAGTGTACAAGGTAGGCTTTGTTTATTGATGAAGAGAACAAGATGCAGCAGCTTTACACTGAAAAATGATAGGTTTAGATTGGACAAAAGAAAGACATTTTTTATTATGAAGGTGGTGAGGCACTGGTATGGGAGAGAGACATGAGACAGAGACATGCCCAGACACTGGGGATGCTCAATCACTGGAACTGTACATGGTCAGGTTGAATGAGGCTTTGAGCAACGTGATCCAGTGAAAAAGGTTGCAGACATGTCACAGGTGGGTGGATTTAGCTGATCTTTAAAGGTTGCTCCAAAAACATTTTAAGATTGCGGTTTATACTTATGAAAGTATTTTTGAACTATTCCGGTATTAACATTTGTAAAAAAAATTCAGAATGTACAAAAAAAGAGTTTTTTGTGCAATGGTATTAAATCACATCACCTCAGTAGGGGTTTTGTTCCTGAAATATGAACATACTTGATAGAGGACTCTAATTGACCCTATTTCCTTTGCAATATAATAAAAATAAGTGAGAGGAGAAGTTCTTAATTAAAAGGGAATTTTTTTTTTTACCTCACTGGAAAAAAGTTTTACCTTTGGGAGTGGAGGAAGTGATCTGACAAACAAAAGTGTTGGGATTGCTGGTTACCATCAGTAGGAAGACATGAGTTTTAATCCACCATGTGATGTGTATTTGCTACAAAGCTTTGGGCAGCTGGTTGGAAAACTGTCCTACAGAGAAGGACTTGAGGGTGCTGTTTGACAGATGGCTAAATATGAGCCAACAGTGTGGCCAGGTGGCCAAGGAGGCCAATGTATCAGCAATAATGTAACCAGCAAGACCAGAGTATGGATTGTCCCCTGTACTCAGCACTGCTGAAGCTGCACCTTGAATGCTGTGTCCAGTTCTGGGCCCCTCACAGCAAGAAGGACATTGAGGGGCTGGAGCACGTCCAGAGAAGGACAACAGAGCTGGGGAAAGGTCTGCAGCACAAGTCTGAGGAGAAGTGCCTGAGGGAGCTGGGGCTGTTTAGCCTGGAGAAAAGGAGGCTGGGGGGAACCTTACCACTCTCTAGAACTGCCTGAAAGGAGGGTGTAGCCAGGTGGGGGGTGGTCTCTTCTTCCAAGCAACAAGTGATAGGATGAGAGGAAGCAGACCCAAGTAGTGTCAGGGCAGGTTTAGATTGGATATTAGAAAAAATTTCTTCACAGAAGGCATGGCCAGGCATTGGAACCAGCTGCCCAGAGAAGTGGTGGAATCACCATCCCTGAAGGAGTTTTAAAGAGGTGTAGATGTGGCGCCTGGAGACATGGTTTATTGGAGGGCTTGGCAGTGACGGGATAATGGTTGGACTCAATGATTCAAAGGTCTTTTTCAATCTTAAAAATTCTATTATTCTGTCGTTTAATGTAATCAAAATAGACTAAGAGAAAAACAAGATCATACAGAGCATGTAACAAAATCCTGCTCATGTGGAGATTTTGAAAATCATGCAAACAGCACCAAAGTCTCTGAGCTTAGAGTCTTAGCAATTCCTAGTTTGTCTCCCTTGTTTTGTAGAGTTTAAATTAGGTTGGGATCTCACACAGGAAGTGTCATATGTATTGGATTTCATTTGTTAGCAATTGTCATTTATTTGTGAATTCTTTTTTTAAATCAAATTAAATTTTCATAATAAATTATGCATTGGAGCTCTATTAAGTTCTTTCCTTTTGTCTTGCATATGAATTTTGGGGACAAGTACCAAAGGTTTATTTGGAAATAGGTACATGACATATGGGGTTATTTTTGTTAGCCTGTGAACTGAACAGTTATTGGGGAGAAGTTGCACAAAAAAACACAGGTGCTAATTGCTTTCTAGACAAGAGCTGATGGCCAGCTGTATTTTTAGTCTCTCCGTGGTATTTTTGCTACCAAAACAAACTAGCATATCTTGGTTTTAATTAGGGGCTGAAGTTCATCATAGGTTCCAAAAGGGCCTGACCTTGCAGCAAAGTACATGGCTTCAATTTTCTCTCTATCTTGCTACTTTTGCTAGTGCTTTTGTGTTAAGATGGTGGGCTTTCAATGTGATACAAAACTTCACTTGTAAATGATGCTGCAGAGCCCATGGCTGACCCTAGGGCATCAGAGCTTATTAGAACACCATGTGCAGCTTAATTAAAACAGAGGGAGAAAAAAAGTTCTTACCCTGAAGAATATTGTGCGAGGCTGCTCATACTCGTGGAAATGTGTTAAATTCATTGCTACAGGTATGCACAGGGCTGCAAAATCCTTCCAGTGACCAATCTGAAGAGGTGTCTCTCCTGCTGAGTGCTCTCCCTCAGAGATAGAAACCACAGTAGAGAGGAGGCATTCAGGTTTGTGGAAGGCTGCACAGTCTCTCAGGGCTCTCAGAACACAGACCATTGTGCTGGAGGCTAGCTCTGATGCAGTGTGGCTGTGTTGCTGTGAAGAATTATGTAAGAACAGGCTGGGAGTTGTCTTTCCCCGAGCCCTTCCCCTACCCAGGGGTTTTGGTTTTGCTCAGCCTCTTGCCCCTGGTCCTTGGCTTGACTACTTTCCAGCCGTGCCAGTGGCTGTTCATGGACTGCGCTAATCCTGACCTGATCCTTGCCTTCCTGGCTTGATCTCAGGCCTGCTGCATCCCTCTAGGCTGGCTCAGTGGTCTGGAATCTTGGCTGAGCCTGCTTAGTGTGGCTGGTCAGAGCCCCTCTGCTCTCCATGTTCAGCATCCTGTAGTACTGCATCCTTGTCAATAAGGACACTGCCCTTGCCTGCCTTGTGTCACCCTCAGCCCCTGGCTTGTTTCTCTGTAAAGAGCAGCCCACTTGTGGCTCCCTGAAGCAATTGAAGTGTGATTATGCTGGCTTATTGCTGTTGCTCCATTTGTTAGTGATTCCACATCCAGCCAGAAGAAAGTTTTCTGTCCCGCTATAGCTCTGGTTTGTTCTTTTTTCAAATTGTTTCTGAGAACAGGAAGACAGAGTGAATATGGATTCTGACCACGTGTCTTCTTACACAGGGACTAAGACATGGCTGTGTGTATTAGACAAGGCTCATCCTATTCCTGATTAAATATTCATAATAGTAATTACTTGTTCACATTACAATACCTCCTGCATCCCCCAGCTAAGAGTAATGCTTCATTCTGCTAGGTAGTAAACAAATAAAAGCAACCCGGGGGAATAAATACACATCAGAGAGGACAGGCAGGATACAAGGAAATAAATAGAGCTGATCAGGGAACAAAATTTTCTGCGTTAGAAGAAAACAAAACCAAAGCAAGATTTTGTTGAAAACAAAAACATTCCAGTGTTGTCAGAAAATGGTTGCAATTTATTAATTTATTTATTTTTGTCGGAAAATTATTTGTGTGCTCCTGGTTGTAAAGCTGCTGCTGAGCCTTTTGGAAAGGCATTTCTGTCACTGAAGTAGTTAGCTGCCTGCTTCTCTGAGGTTCATGGCTGCCCCTACTTCTCAGCTGCTGGGCTGCTTGCCAAGGCAGGATGCTGTGTGACCCAGGCAGAGGTACAGCCCTGTGCTGGTAGCTGGGGAGCTCAAGGTGGCAAACTAGCATTTGCTGTTGTAAAACTGATCCATTTGAGTTAGCTGTAGTGAATCTGTTACACAAGACTTTAGGGGAGCATGGTGGTAGAGGCAAAAAGATGAGTATCAAGAATACAGATTGTCCCTAGTTCCATCTTCCTCAACAAGCCAAAGAAAGCCAAAGAAGGAGGACAGAAGGTTCTTTCCCTATTGCTGCGTGTATCTGCATCCCACTGCAAATGGATTTTTGTCTTGTGAGACATAGGTGCCAACCAGCCTTCAGAGGGTATGATGGATGAGTACAGTGACCAAAAATCCCCATTGCTGCATACTGGAACTGCCACCACCAGCCAGGGGAGCTGAGAACAACAGTAGGATATAGTTGCCCTTGATGCTCTATGTGAAGGTAAAAAAATGCCCTGTAATCCTGCTGCTGTTTCTAAATATATGCTTTTTTATTTCTCTCAGACTAAAAATGCCTGAGAATACGAATCATTGCAAATCTAATGTAGTAACTAAAAATAGTTCAGCTTTTTCCAAGATACCTGCTCATGGGGGATACCTAGTCCTGATATTTTGAAGAAGGACTTACTCATCACTGATCATGGAATAGAGCAATTTATGAGGCTCCACTGTACAGAACTGATGTTACATCATGAATGTATTTATAATGATTCATCTTGCTCACCTGTCCTATGAACATGTGAGGCTTCATAAACAAGATGGAAAGTAAACCACCTGTAAGGAAATGCATTAAGGATCCAGACTTTTTCCAGATCCCACTTAGAGGTGCTAAAGACACAAAGGAAAAAGATCCTATTCAAAAACTGCACAATGTATGCTGAAACTTTACTAAACCTCTTGAGAAGTTACTTATGCACAAAGCATAAAGAAGGCCATGACTGTATCTTTCTCTCCTGTTTAATCTGTTGTAGGCAGTTTAGCTTTCAGGTATGTATTTTTTATTTTTTTTTACCAAAGGTTTTCCATGTTTCATGACAGACATCACTCTCATTATGAATGTAGCTGAGAGCTCAAAATCATCTCAAATGATCTTTTGATGTAAATTGCAGAACTCCACTAAAGTCAGTGGACTGCTATCCATTTACATAGGCCAAACATTCTTCAAGCAATTTGTTTCTCTGATGTGTGAATACTGAAAAGTATAGTAATGTGAATAAGTTCTACTGTAGGTTCCATTTTGTTACAGGCATGTTCATACAATGGTATCATGTTGTTGTGTAAGACATTTAGAATGGGAGGGATTCTGTCACAAAAATTGCCTTTTAAACTATTTCTGTTCTCTAAAGTTTCTCCACAGGACTGAAAAATTAACCAGTTGTGCAATCACACATTTACAAAAGTAGTTGAGAGTTGAGATGATAAAGTAAATCTAGCTGAGGGCTCACAGATATCAGTTAAATGTCCCAAATATCTCAACCATATGACTCAAATCACTGAACTGGTGATAATTCACATTATTAAGTAAAATGGTTCTTTTGTTTTCTTTAAGTGAATATGTAGTATAGATTTGTATCAGGCAAAGTACAGCCTACCTTTCCATGAGTTTCATAAATCTAGACTAAAAATAGAAAGTTGTCCTAAGTTGTATCCTGTTCTCATTATTTTAACAGAATTGCATTCATATTTGATCTAGATCTAATGCCTAGTGTACTTCATCACTAATAACTTAAGGTTGAAAACAAGGCAGAAATTTTCTAGTGGCATTTTGCTTCGGATTTTTTTGCTCCAAACCTTAAAGGCAAGGAAGGTTTCACTTGAACTCAGATCTGAACCACATTTTTTTCTTTGAAATGCAGCCAGATCAGATTGATGTGGAAAATCAGAACCATCACATTGTTTGCTTGCTTTTTGACTGCTAGCAATGGAGATCTTTAAATGCAGTGATTGTAAAGGCTTTTTCAGTTGTAGATTGCTGGAGACTGAAAAAGGTGAATTATGTTGTGTTGCACTGATTTGGGAGGATTAGTGAAAATAGTACAAGACTGTTTTTAGGGTAGTCTAGATGAAAACAAGCAAGCCTTGGTATAGCACCAATAGAAATTTGAGTGCTTAATTGCTAGGGTTTTTCTGAGAGCACCTTCAAAATCTTTAATTCTTCAGAAAGGATAGAATTGCCTGCCAGGGACATTTTAATGGATTGGAGCCTTCAGAGAAACAAAATTCACAATAGATTAGAACTGTCTGGAAATTCAGTTTTTCCCTTCAGTAGAAAAATGTGATACAACAATAATAAGATTTATTAGAATAATCAGTGGTGGGAACATTTTGAAGTGTTTTGCTGTCAAACTCTCCGAGTGACTTAGTTGAAATGATACCTAAAGCACACTGACAGATGAGAATTACCTACAAAATGCACTTGTGTTTACAACTTGCTTCTAAAATGAATTTTATTCAGAAAGAACAAATGGCAGATCATCTTGCAAAAGAGCTTAGTGCTTAGATTGGTGTGTTAATGCATGGATGATGATCAGTTTCTCAGTGTGAAGTGGTTCCTCCAATAATGAGAAGTGGGAAAGCCAAGGTTTGAAGTGAGGGCACTGTCTAATCCAGTTAACTGGGAGCTATTTTGCTCAGGGATCTCCCATGGAGGAGGAGGAGGAGAAGGAAAGACAATTTCGAGCCTAAGGACGATAAAAACATCCTTTTAGGAAGGAGAAATTTTGGACTCTAAACCTCTTCAAGCTAACCTAAATCTGAAATCTAAGGTCTCTCCCTAACAAATTCCTTACCAGTGCCTGGCACTGGATCCTTGGAGGATGTGTACTTTCTCTTGCATGTAGGGAAGGGTGCTCTCCATCCACAGGGGCCAGAAAGCAATCCCCAAAGTCTTTCATTAAGACTGTTCTAATTATTTGGCTGGAGTGGTCCTTCTGCAACATTCTCCAGGATAACCAGAAAAATCCAGGCAGCAACTTCCTACTCTCTACTTCCCTTGAAACTTCCCTTGAAGCTTAGTCTCTCACAAATTAAACTTGCACAGAAGGGGAGCACTCTGTCTTTCCACACCTCTCCATGATCAAATTCCAAATCCCTATCTGTTCAGGTAGAAAAGTTGTCAGAGACCAGTGAGATGTGTTGTTGTTGGGGTTTTTTCTCCTCCAAACAGCCTGAATGAATCTTCTACTGTTTCTTTCACTTATTGACAATTTACGTGTATTTTAACAACTGTCTCTGTGATGACTGGCAACTAACCATAAAAATTGATTTTCATCGGTACCCCTCTCCCTTTTGCACAATAGAATCTTAAGGCCTACTCTGTACCATAATTTTCCTGCTTGAAAACAATCTACAAAATCATATGTGAAATTCAGTATTTATGAAGGACAGTAACTGCTGCTGTAGGATCACTCAGATGATAATGCCTGAGCATTTTGGATAGCTGTGGTCTTTGTGGAAGCATAGGCTAAGTAGATTCATTTCAGTTTTAAAGCCATTGTAAAGATAGATTTTTTTCCTTCCTCTTTTCTATGTTCTTTTTCCCTGTTTTAAAGACTTTTTTCAGCAAGTATAATAAGACATTACCCAAGCAGGTATCATACCAGAAATGGCCATGACTCCAGCTACTACTTGAGGTGTCAAATGCAAATGAACCCTTTTATTCATAACTCTAAATGCAGTTCATCACTGTCCTCCAGCCTGTCTTAACTCATTTATGCTTACCTTTTCCAGCTACACTTCTACATGGGAACTGGCCTTTTAAATCTGCAGTCTTAATATGGGTTTGGTGCTGGGTTGTTTGAGAAATCTCCCGTCTGCCACCTGAGAAGTCCTTTCTGTCTTTGTGCGGAGTTTTACTTGGCTTGTGTTGTTTCTCACACACTTGCACAGCCTGTGGCATCTGTCTTTTCTAATTCCCAAGGGAGCTGAATCTCAGAAAAACCTTGAGTCAGGTACTAAAGTTCTGTTTGTATTAATGAGGATAAAGCACACAGATGGTAGCAGTGTCTACAGGAGTGGCATGTTAGTGCTGTTGGCAGCTTTGCATAGCTGTAAGTCAGGTGGTCTCTTTTCTCTTGGAGGGTTCTTTGTGAGCTCTTCCAAATAAGTTGCCTTTGTAGTGCTTTGTCCATAAAATGGGTGGGAATATTTACCTGCCCATTGTAGGAGGTAAGCATGGGAAGGGAAGAGTAGAAATCCAAGGTCAAATAAGCTTTGCTATTATTTTGGTAATATCTGAGTAATATACTGGAAATCCCATTCATACCTGCAACCTTGTGCTGTAAGATATTATGCAAACATTTAGTGGAAGAAAGCAAGAAGCTTTGAATCAAACTAGGGAAAACAAAAATGGAGACCATAAAGAGGGAGGAAGATTTGAAGGAGATGCTGTCACACTAGGAGGTGTCACTGAGTTGGAAAATGTTATTGCAAGGGATGGTTTTTTCCAAAACATTTTGGTGTAAAATCTTTAAAATAAAAACAGCTTTAACTTTTTTTGAGAAAAATCTATACTTTCTCTTCTAATAGTAATGTGGTGCACCACAAAACTTTCAATCCTCTTCAAGAAAAAAATTTCTAAAGCCCTAATCAGTGTTTCTTATCTGAATTACCATATCTCTGTAAGAAAATACTTGCAAGTTATTACTGAGTGGCTAGAACAGTAGTTAGAATAGGCTGAGTCTTTTCCTGGTTTGCTGACGAGTTCTGTGGTTTTGTTGTTATAGTAATTATAGGCTGTCTTAATTCATATTTTGCTATCTGCCAATATGTCCCCAATAATTAAAAAATATACAATTAATGACTAATGAGCTCATGACTGTGTGAGCTTAGAGACATTGAAAGAGGAGATTTCTCTGTTAAGAAGATTTTATATTCTCAACATATGGACTGAGCTTTGGATTTTGTGATACTGAAAACAGATTCAAACATATTCAAAGTGTGAATATTAAGGTATTAGAGGCTGATTTCAGATGATGTACTCAACATGACAAGAGGTCTATGTTTTGTCAGTCACCTATAACACAGCCGATAATGCCACTACAGGTGTCTCCCTCCCAGCAAAGCTTATCATTCATCTTAGCAAATTCAGTTTGCTTTCAGTTTGCTTCAAATTTCAGAAGTGCTGAGGAAATGCATCCTGCTTTTACCAAGGCAGGAGTTCAGAAGCCACTTCCATAAATTAGCGTCTAAAGGGTCGAGCCATGGTTTTGCTGCCTGTAGCACACACTGTGGGTGCTATAATAGACACACTAGAAGTATCATATGAAATCATGAAAGGTTTGTTAGTGTGTCTGATGTCGAAAGATAAAAGTTCCTCATTACACTATGGAAAATTCAGCATTTTAATGTTTCCTGACCTGCTTGGTTGTGTAATGATCTTCAATATGCTGCTGCCTTCTACAGACAGGGCTTGAGGAGGAAGCCCTTGTGTTGCAAGGCTTGGACAGGGCAGTGCTGTGGTCAGCAGGGCTCAGATTGTGGCTTGTGTCCCACAGCTGAGTCAGAGCTGTGCATAGACCAAGCTGGTTTCCCAGTGAGAGTGGAATCTCCGCGTGGGAAACAATTTCTGCTCCCAGTTTTGCATTTGCTGGAGGCGGGAAGGGTGTATTAGAAATTTGTGAGTGCCAGTGTTAATAAGGAAAGCTTCATTTTTTTCCTTAAAAAAACATGACTGTATCATGGAGTGTGCCTTAGCCTTTTCAGTAAGGTTTTGGATTAATTTTGTTCTTAAACAATGCAGAGGCTTCTTCATAGGCACCCTGAGCAGTTTATAAATTTCAGCTGCTCCTAGGTAGCAGGATTTTAGAGGTCACAATCACAGGTAGAACAAAAATGATCAGTTTCTGTGAAACACCTCAAATACTCTACAGTGCTAAATATATGGGGATCTTAATATTCTTCACACAAACATCGAGAGCATTACAGATTTTAGATGGAATATGTTCATGTACTTGTGAACCCTGGAGAAACTTGCCTGATTGTTCCTGTAGGTGACCCTATTAAAATAATCTTTATGCACAAAAGGCTGTAAAACCAGATATACTGAGATGTTTTGTCTTATTTCAGACAATGTAACTAATCTAAATGAATGCTTTTGGGTTGGACTAGCAAGTTTAATCTATAGATAAGAATTTTGAAAATTGATGTACTATTCCTGGAAACAGCATTTGCTTTGTAGCATGATAGAAATATGTCAAAATGAGGAATTCTCTATATAGAAGAAAAAAATAAATTAGTATCTAGGTGAGAAAAATGTAGTGTATGTCTCTGATTTATTTGCCTGCAGGATGATTACTGGAAATGTCAGCCAGGTAAATATGTGTCTGCAATAGTCTGTAGTTTGCACCCTCATCAGTTTTTTTCTCCCAGCAGAAGCTGTGTCTTTAAAATAATCCTTGTGTGATTAAGTTCCATTTCTGTTTCAGGCTAAAGTGATGTACTTGATACCCACTGATAGCGATGTGTTCTGCACACCTGATGTCTTTGTGGACTCCACCAGGTGTGTCTGCAGGTGTCTGTCTGTCTGTGCTCCTGAGCATGGCCTGCTCACAGGTCACCCCAGTGCTTTGGGGCTTGGTCTGTAGTGTAGCCTCTCTGCTGCCCTGCCTCTGTGGAGGAATCACAAGACGCTGCCAAAGGCTTAATCGACCAGTAGAGATTCAGTAAAGACATTTTTACAGTATTGGATCTGCTTACTACTTCAATCCACTCATTTCTTCACTGGCCTTTTAGTCCTGATAATTGGAGTCTCTTTAAAAGAAAAAACAAAAAAACTAAACAAAAACTTAATTACCTTTGAACAAGAAGATAAAATGCACCAGACAAATTTGCCAGCATTCATAGACCCCTGAAAGGTAAAGTGGCTTTAAAGTCTCTAGACTGCCAATCTTCTGGAATTTTTCAAAGTAGTGTGGGGAAAAAAAAAGATTTTAAAAAAACAAAAAACCCCAAACCACAAGCCACCCAATAAACCAAGCAAAAAAATCACAAACAAAACATAACAAAAAAAAACGACCAACCAAATAAAAAATACCTGTGCCCTCCCACGCCACCTACAACAACAACATAAGAAGCAGAGAGGAAAATTTAAATAAAGAAATGTGTTTGATCACAGTGACAACAGTGTGTAGCTGAGCTAATTTGGCTTTCTTTGATCTCTGGGGATAACCAGATTTCTTTTCAGCAAAGAGTGCCTGGCTAGTGGTGTTGCTTGGGCTTGTGCATGCTGGTAACACCAAAACACAATTCAGCTCTTTTCTAGGCCTAGCTTTTGGCAGTGTTGTGACGTGGCACAAGAATGGGGATAAGGCTGTAAGGCTTGCATTTAGAAGGCTAAAACTTCCTGTAAAATTGGATCCCTTGAGAGTCTAATCCAACCACTGGAAACAGACACAGATGTTGCTTGTTCCACAGGAGTTAAATATTTGTTTTCTTTTTGTAGTATTCATGACCTTGTCACTTACAGGTGTTTTAACCTTTGCCTGGCTTTGGGGACATGCTGCCTCTGCTGTCATTCCCAGATCTGATGGATATTTGAGAGGGCTCTTAATAAAGCTGGCATCTCATATTCTGAGGACAAACTCTGTTACATTTGCCAATAGTGTTCCTTCTAGTTCCTACAACTGTTTGTACTTAAACTGAACGTTTGTACAGTTATTGTTTTAAAGCTGATTTTGAGAATCTTTTTCCCATTCAAAAGGGAGTTTGAGAAGTGCTCTCTTACCCACAGAGTAAAGAAGGAATAAAAAGAGTGGTGCTCATACCACTTTGTCTATTGATATGTATCTTTTTCTTCTAGGAATAAGGTCTTAATTCTCCTCGTTTTTTTAAGTGTTGATCCATGGTTGGGGTTTGCAGGCAGCAAAATGAAGGTGGAAAAAATTAATAATTTATCATAAATCAGGCTGTTTCAGGAGCATCTGAATTCACAATGAATACATAAAGCCGAGGTCATATAGTTTAGCTTTGATAACAAAAGTCCATTTTTAAATGCTAATCAACCCCCCAAGCGTAAGTTTTTTAAAAAATTAAAATCTCTAATCATTTCACTTTGAAGTTGTGTTTTCTATTAAAGAAAAAAAAATAAAGGAAACTATGCAGCCTTTACATTTGTCTGGAAGGGACCAAACAGCTGATTAAAAGAATGAACTCTAAGCGTAAAAGAAAAATTTAATGACATCTCATGAACAATTAAAAAGACCATTTGCATTCTTCTAAGTCTATTAAAAAAAAAGAGTGGGGTTTGACTACAATCACATGCTGTGAAGGGATAGAAAAGGGAACTTTAAATGCTTTTCATGATTCCTCCTGCACCTTCTGATAGCACAACAGGATGCTTATTAGCATGCACATTGCTATGACCTGGTTTACTACAGCTTTGCATTTAGGCAGGTGTTTTTAAACAGGTGTACAAATTTGTGTTTTCTTTTTTTCTGTCTCAGAACTCTGATTCAAGTATAGACAAGTTTTGCAGCCTGTATGTCTGTTCTTTCCATAGGGATTTTCTGGCCTCTTGGATATAGCAGATGACTTCAGATCTTGCTCAAATGTATAAGCCTTTTGAAAGCTAGCAGAAAAGTGAGTTGTCAGTCTCTAAGGGAAATTAATATCCTTTTTCAGTGGGTGAATGTGCAGGGAATTTGGTGTGTCTCTCAAACCCCACAATTTATCAAGCACCAATTGATGCTGTGTTGTAGCCCCAGTAACAGCTGTGGCACAACTGAGAATTCCAGATTAATTTTGATCTCTCTGACTGTCTCCATCTGTAACAACAGTGTTGTCTCATGTGAAAAGGGCTTGCAGGGGAAGAAACAGCCCATGAAACTCATGTCACAGCTGTAGAGGCCAAAGCAGGGCTGGGAACATCTATGAGTATCTGAATGAGATATGACTGTGTTGTGCCCAAAATCATAAAACAGAAAAAATATCTAATATTTCTACAATAATCTCTTAGGTGCCTGTAAGTCTAATTGTTCTGATCTAAAACAGGTGGAGAGGCATAAGAGAATTCAGACCCTGGGAAAGTTCTGGGAATCTTGTTTTTCCCTGCATACTCACTCTCACACAGTTCACTGACCATCTCTCAGTGGCTCCTTTTCTGGGAACAGCTTGTTCTGAAGAGCCAGACCCTCCCTGTGAGAGCCTGGCCCTCCACTCTTTAGTCACTTACCAAATAAGCCAACAGAATCAGCTGCAGGAAAACTGCAGAAAGGCCATGTTTGACATTGCATAGAGTGTTGCTTCTGATCAGATCAAATCAGATTCATGGTGATTTGAGAGCATAAACTTCTTCACTCTCTCCAGAACAATTTCTATATATTTCATGGGGAAACCTTTCTTTATCTTTCTTTTTCTTCCTTTCTCTGTGTGAATTGTATTTTGGTTTTATTTTTTTTTTTTGTCTTTAAATAGGAAAATGATTGCTCAAGCTGAAAAGCAGCCTATAATTGTTATGCAAGCACGCAGGGAAGGCACAAGAGCAGCCTTCAAGGGATTAGAAGTGTTGAACTGTGCAACTCTAAATGGTGCTCATCTAATTGATGCTTTACTTAGCAGGGGAGGAGAAAACTCTAGCAAATAGTTAGTGGTTATTTTGCTTTCAGAAAGAACACTGTCGCAGACATCTTCCTACAAATGCCACATCAGTTGCTAACAAGTTGTTCTGGGAGAGCCTTCTTGCTGATTTATGTGCTGCCACACAATTCTTTTCCAGACACTGCAAACATGCTGTATTTCCTTTAATTTATTATGAAAGATTGCCTTGAACATGGACAAGAGAGCTCACTTTTAGATCCAGGGAGCACAGGAAATTAATTTCATGTCTTGCAGATGAAACAATGGGAAAATAGGTTATTTACTGCCTCAGTTGTAGAGTTGCTAATAGCTGCCTATTATGCATGGAGTCAGGAGAGCACATGGCTTTTAGTCCACATCACAATTTAAATTTAGTGCCAAGCATGTCTCTCTACTTTTACAAAGAAAGAAGGGTGTCTGTAGGCAAGGCACTAAATTGGGAGTCAAGGGACACAGGTTCAGCTCCTGGGTCTCTCGCAGCACTTTTTTGATGCTAAGCAAATCACTTTTCTGCCTCACTGTGGTGCTCTGAAATAAAACAGATGCTTGCCAGGGGAGTTGGTAATGTATAGGGAGTGGGAGCTGATGAACAGATAGACAGGTTCTCTATTCCCAGTCTTGTCTTTTGGTTTTGGTTTTTTGGTTTTTTTTTACTTGTGGGTTGGTTTGTTGGTTTTGGGGTTGTTTTGTTTTGGTTTGGTTTCGTTTGGGGTTTTTTTTGTGGTTTTTTTTTTTTGTTTGTTTGTTTTATTTCTGGTTTTTGTACTTGTAGGGAGTCTAGAAGAAGTTGAGAATTATGTATTAAGAAAGCTGGCACCAGCTGCAGAACTGGTCAACAACATCTGCCACATGCAGATAGATGTTTTTTAGAAGACAAGGGGTATATGGGGCTGTCTACTGTGAACAGCCTCTGAGATGATGCAGGACGTTTCAGAAGAGCAAGAATAATTCACATCTGGTTCCAGGGCAGGCAAAGATGGCCCATAGTTGTTAGTGGTGACACTGTATAACTAGGTACAGCCAGCATGTCCCATTGTACCTCTGATTCACCTTCACTTGGGGAGCAGGCTCTTCAGCCAAGCACAGAGGTGTCCCACAGACTGGCAGTGCCAGCACTGGACTTGGTGTTGGGAAAGGAGTAGGCAGCAAAGCTGGAGACTTTTATAATTTGGAATGACAAGGTCTAATTTTATGCCCTGATTTTTCTTTCTGCATGCAATGAGAGCTTTCCCCTTTTTTTTGGGAACGAATGGGGTTTTTAGCAGAGGAAAACTAAGGGATCTCTAGCCAAGATATGTAGTCAGTACAAAATGTCATTAAGAATAAATAACAAGGAAGCTGTTCCTTTGTTTAACCCATTCAGTCCACTGAAATGTTTAAGTTCTTGTGATATAAAAATCATAGATATTCATGAGGTAAGCAAGCTGGTTTTCACCTCCCCTTATACTGTATGAGCATTTAAATTTGTGCTTCTGGTGGCTTTGTTATATGATTTCTTGAAGGAGGATTCCTGCTGCTATGTGGATGTCACCTCTTACAAGTGACAGGAAGATTAAGTAAAATGCTGTACAGGGTAATTATAACAAGGCTATTGGCAGCCTGTAACACAGTGTAAGTGACACAACTAATTTTGGTGTTCAGACATAATGTATGTGGCAAGTTTTACCTGTAGCTTACTTTCTACAACTTATGCTGTCTCCAGAGGCATGTATTGCATATCACTTTGACCATGAGTCAACCATAAACTCAGCATAGCCCTTCTACACGATGTCTTTAAGAGTGTGAGAAGCTGCCCTGTGACATTATTTCAATTGCAATTAATCATGTCACTTCTTGGAGATCTTGTCTCTTTGCATAGATTTTTTTTCTAATTCATATTGGATGTTTTTTATCTGATCTTCTCCTGTGAATTTTCTCTGCTAAGAAAAATAATGAAATTTTGTATTATGTCTCATGATCTGGAGAGAAATTTTGACAGTTTTTATGTACTTACCCCTGTGAGATTGATCAGATTCTGATTACGCATATGTTCACTGACTCCATCCTGATATGCCCTTGCCTTTCTCATAAGTGATACTGCAGTCATTCTGGTTTGAAATCAAAACAACACCAGAAAAGCATAATAATGGAATTTAAATCTCCACTGTGAGTCCTTTGCTTGCCCTGTTCTGTTCTTCCACACATAAACTCTTTCAGAGTAATTAACTGCCATAGAGTCAAAGCAGCTAATGAAGCTTTCTTCACCAGCCTTGCCCCATTGACTAGAGACTCAAGAGCCCATGTGCAGTGTCAAGGATGAGCTGAGTTATAGAGAACCATGCAGTGTGCATCCTTCATGCAAAGATAAACCTCCCAAGCTTGTTTGCTTATATTAATAGAATCTAGATGGAAGGACTTGTGCCGACAGCTTTTAATGGCCTACAGAGCTTTTTTTAAATTTTGAAAAAGCTAAGTATTGATTTTAAAATGCAAGCAGATTCCACATCTGGAATAACAGATATTTTAGGGGTTGCTTTTTTTCTCTTTAACTTTGAATTGCATGGAAAAGGAATTTTTTCTCTTTAAGCCCAGACAGCATCACCTTGGATGCTCAAAATGAATGACTTTTGAACATGGAATAGCCATTTATATCTGTGCAAATTGGCATTAAAATGCTGTTGTTGTAATTTTCCAGTGCTTCATATCTGGTAGAAGGACTGCAACAGGAGATGGAAGACAAAGTGAAGATTCTTTCAGTTAAATCCAGACTTGCCTTTGAGATGAGAGACCTAGATTTGAAGGGTTTGGTATTTCTGAAGGATTGGGATAGTTCTTGCTTCCACATCAACTCACTAGAGGAGATAGCATTTCTATATTCAAAGCTGGCATGACTAGAGACTATGCCTGCTGAACACTTGTTGTTGTGTGTTATTTCATTGGCCTAACTGAGGAAAATCTGCCATATTTCTCTTAATAACCATGACCATATTTTGACATTTAATTAGACTAGGCAGGATGATTAATATTACAGTGATCTTGTCAGGGTCATGCCCAGTGACTGCTGTTTGTTCCAAGGAGAGTCTTAAGATAGGATCCTGATGGATCTTACCCTGGGGCATGCCCTGGCCAGTGCCTATGAGAGCTTTTAGAAGGGGTAATGAAGAGAGATTGCTGCAGTGTCTGCATTACACAGCTTGGATTTTTACCCTGTGCATAGTGGAGGTGACAGCTTGGATGCAGGATACCTACTGAAATTCAAGCTGCTTGATGCTAAGTTTATGAGCTGGGAGAAGACAGCTCAGAGGTGTTATATCCATTCATTTGAAGAGATATACCCTACTGTCTACTGTTTAAGCTAATATTGTGTTCCCTGTAGGCCAAGGCAATTAATACTTGCCATCTCACTTTCTCTTATACAAAAGCCTGTGGTCTTTTATGTCAGAGGTGGAGGTCTCCACTGAGACTTATGACACCTTATTTTAAGAAGAAGATTAGGATCTTCTAGACATCTCCTACAACTTTTTAGCAGGGTGGTATAGCTATATGGCTTATGTCTGAAGTCCTGTTTGGAATTATTTGTTTCCCCTTTGGTGATTTTGCTTAGAGAGGAAGATAGACTTCCTTACCTATCAGACTGCTGAATCATTCCTTTCTCTCACAGGTACAGAAGTGTTGGTCTGTCTCTTAGCCAGTGCTCAGCTCTGTGTCTGTGGCACTGTACACATGTACAATTTGTCTTGGCTTTTACATGTAGCTCTCTCCCTCTTATTTCTCCATTTCCAGCCTTCCCAAAGTAAGCTGTAGCATTCATGTTGAACCTACAAACCTACAATATCCTGTGGAAGTTTAAAATGAGGTACTCTTGTTATGATCAAAATTTTTTAAAAATCCATTTATTTCTCTTTGGGATCCTGGCTCCAACTTCAGGTTTCAACAAAAACTCCAAAACAAGCTGAAGTTGTATCTTCATCTCATATAGTGAAGGTAAGTTATTTTCACTCAGAGAAGATGCCAAAATTGTAACAGATTGAAAGATTAAAATTAATTTTTAAAGTAGCTTTTAATGCATCCCTCATTCCTTTCATAGCTGAATTAATAAAACTCGAGCAGTATTTTGTATTATACTTGTTTTATGTGTAATTATAGCATTAGGTCATCTCACTGCATTTTCTTAGAAGAAAATGACTTATTTTATTAAATCTGGAAAACTGAACCATTTTAAGTTGTTAAAATAATTGAAGAATTTAAATTTAATTGCTATTCTGTGAATAAAAGAAAGGTCAAACATATGGCAATTTACATAAGTGGCATTAAATCACAATATACAATTAATTTCTTTGCCATTTGTTCTGTGTTGTGAATGTCCATTTTTTCATACATTGGCATGAAATACAGCAAGCAAGAGAGAGAGGAAGGCCAAAGCCTGTGTCCAAATGTGAGACATTGTACTTGACTTTCATGCATTTCTTCATCACAGCTGTTTGGGGTTTTTTAGTAAATTAGATAACTCTGGGCAGGGGAAAATTTTATCTTAAGTTGCATCTAAACTACTCCATAAAATTTTTAGGTGACTAACCAGTACAAGAGACCAAGAAAAACATCACACTGAAATCCCAGCGCCTTGTAAAAAGTAAGTAAAACCAAAACAGTTCTTGGAAGGTTTAGGTCCCCCAGACTTGGACATCTTGTAATTTTATTATGAGGGCTGTTTGTCCAACCTTTAGCAAAGGTCTCATGGAATAGGAATGAGTTAGAAGAAAAAGAAAATTGAGGACAGTTGATTTTATGGGAAAACCAACCAGTAGGGGGAGAAATGACAACTGAGAGCTTAAGAATTACCTGTGAAAACACCAGAAAGACCAATTGAGCAGAGCATCCCAGAAAGGACTCAGAAAACATCCACCAAGGGGATTTCTGCTGCTTTAGTGCGCTTGTGTAGCTGAGCTGTACCTTTGACTTCAGTTGGCAGTGGTAGTCTGTGCTCATGTTCGCTCACAGGACAGGTTCACTGATCTTCATATGCTATATTTCTGATCACCAGTCATTCAGACTTGGACACCAGCTACTGTGTGTCATGATTTCCTGTGAAAGATCATACATATGAATTTCATTTTGATGTGTCAGGACTCACTCGGGAGCAGAGTCAATGAATTTCAATTACCTTGCTATGTAAGCACAGTTAATGTTTAAAAAAAACTCACACATTATAACAAAACACAAAAACAAAACCAACCAAACAAAAAATATTCCTCACTACTTGTATTTTCAGTAGTCAGGCTACTGGACCTCCAGCAAGAGCATAGTTTGTTTTTATTTCAGATATGGCATGATAGATGCAGAGCAGATTACTTATGGAAAAGTAATACCTGTTTCCACATATACCTTTCTACAGAAGTGGGATGAAAGTCTGTCTGGATGTTTGTTTCAAAAAAGAAAATAGATTTTTATATATGGAAAAAATACCAGTAACCAAGTCAGTCTTGTTGGATCGTAAAGGTATTAATGACAGCGAAGCAAGAAGGACAAACAAACATAATGAGCAACACAAACCAGAAATCTGAACTACAGCTGTCAAAGCAAATAGCAAACAAAGGAAACTGTCTGATTGAGTTCAGCCTTCTACACTTCAAATAATTTCTTGTCAACTTTTTCTCAGTAAGCTGTGGTAAAAGCTTATTTAAATCATCCCTGCTGTCATCAATCCTGTTTTCAATGCTGCAATTGGAAAGATGTACTACCAGTAATCAGTTAGGAAACACTACAGCTTTTGTAGTGCCATGGCCCATGAAACAATAGTGCCATATCAAGACTACTTCTGCTTCTTAGTGTCCTTGGTACCAAAAGATGACCCCTAAGGGGAACAGAACAGTGAGTAACCTTCTGTCTGTGCCTCATTTTCTTTTTCTAAGATAGTTTCTTTTTCTAACATAGTTCTGGAAATCTAAAGGAAGCAGAAGAAAATGGATGTCTGCCTTTCTCTGTGACTCACCTAAGTGTATGTAACTAACTGGGAAATCTGTTTGGGCCTTTTCAGTTGGCTGAAGAGCAGCTTCTAATTAGCAACTTATCTAGTAAGTTAAATAAAGAGAATCCTTACAGAATACATTGTAGTAAAGGCAGAAGGGAGGGGAAAAATACTGCTAGGTATTGCTTCAAGGCATTAGTTGTCTATGGTTTACCTAATAAGGGCTGATTTTTATTCAGAATACGTTTTGTCACCACTGTTTTTCAGGGTACTTAGTGTAAAGAGATCCAGCTCCCTTACTGAGGACTCTTAGTACAATGCAACAAATTTCATGAGAATGCATCCTGGGACCTGGAGAGAATTGCATAAATTTAGGTATGATTCATGCTGCTTATTAACTAAATGCTTCAAGTGTTGCCAGTTGAAGTGGCCATGTTTCAGTCAGCAAGTTTATATATCAGGCTCTAGTGAACTATAATTGATCTGGGTCATGGATGCACATTCATGGATGTGACAGTCCAAAGCAAGATTATTGCAGATGGCACAGGTGGCAAAGTCTGCAGTTGCCCATGGAAAAAAGCAAACTTCTAACACTAGGATTTTATTAAACTGTAACTATTAGGTTGGGAGGGGTTTTTTCACGCTGTCTGAACAGTTCCATTGTTGGGCTTTTGGTTTGTTTCTGACAGTAATATTAGCATAACTCATCATATCCATGATGAGCTGTCACACCTACTTCCCTGAAAAGCTTTAATACATACATGTATTTCAGAATCAAATTTTGCATGCTTATCAAGGTTCATTCGTTCCTTCAGAGTTTTCTTAGGTGCTGCTGAATTATAGTTTGCTGAAAACTCTTTGCTTAGTAGACTTGGAATTTTTTTTTTGTATTGCCACCACTGAGCATGCTTCCTCCTCTACCACTTGCCGGGGATATTCTAGCCTCATCCTGTGAGGCCTGAGGCCAAGATTTCAAAAAAGAACAGAACTTCCCATGCAGGTGGAAGTAGAGCAAACCAGTGCTGTGATTTGGCAAGGTTTTTCTGTATAATTTATGTTTGTACAGTTTGCTTTTACTGCAAGGTTTGTATTGTTTTGCTATTTAAATGATTGTTAAAATGCTTTTGCCAGCATATGTTCCTGGCCTTTCCATATGTATTTTAGACTATGGCAGTGTTATTATGCTTGGTTTTAATGAAAACACTTTGATCAGCAATAAATCATGTAAGGAAATCACTGAAAGTAGAGAGGTGAGGTTTCCTGTCTTTCAGATGAAAGGGAGTAGAAAGGAGTAAGAATAGTCCCCAGAAAAAAAAAAATACAGATAGAACCTTGGAGTCTAGACTGCAATATGATCAAAAAAGTGTAGGTAGGTGTGCAAGGTGCTATGCTTCAGGAGGAATTTTTGTCAAAGGACTCTTCAGAACGAACACTAAACTGAAAGATGGTCACAAAGAATGTTGTAGAAGAGAGGTCTTGAATCAACATGAATTAACTGAATCCACCTTGAGAAGCCTGCTTTTTTGCTGAGGAAACTGAAATGAAATTTCTATATATAAATTAAATTAGGGGAAACATTATGTTTAAATAAATCTCTGATTCCTGCCTTTATTCATGAATACCTGACAGAAGGGGAGGTAATTTTAACCAATAAGAGAGTTTACCTAATAATCTCTAATATCTTGCTTTATCCTTAAGGAGAAACTCTGTTCAGAAATGGTTGCCTCTCTATCCCTATATGAATCTTTTCCTCTCAGATATCAAGAAAAGTTGAAAATAAATAGCATATATTTGCAGAAGGGGAAAGGACTTTGGTAACATGCAAGGGAGAGTTTTAAGAAACAGGATTGGACATTGGGGAAAGCAATTGGTAGGATATTTCATGGATTTGGGAGCAGGCGCTCCAGGAAGTTCACATGAGCAATCCAAATGCAAAAGAAGCTCTCAGATTAAAAGGCAGTGTTTGTTCTTTGTTTAAATTGTAGCCCTAAACCCTGCTGGCTCCATCAAGGGCATCATCTGGATACCCTCTCACTCCCAGAAAAGATCTGATGGCTGGCAGAGAAAATACATGACCAAATCACAATCAAATTCAGTGGGATAATTTGGTATGCAGGGAATATAGAATGGAAGAAAGAAACCAGCTGGAATTCACATAGGTAAGAAGCACGAGGTGAGGGAGACATTAGGCTCAACAGCTTTGGAAAGGATGTGGCTCTGGGCAAGGGCTGTGTGGAAAGAACTGGGAAACAAAGCTTAAAAAGGAAGGAAAAACCCAGGTCCCTGGCAGTCACCCTATAAAAGTAGGAAGAGACCCACAGCTGCATATTTGACAAAATGGCTCTAAATCAGAAAAGAAAGGCAAGATGACAAAACCGTGTCTATTCCTCAGAGATTGCTCCGGCTGTGGGTGCTAAACTTCTCAAAGAGTTGTGCCACTTACACAAGTGACAAGAGATGTGTGGCAGATGAAGGGGTTTCCATCCTGCCTTTCTGAGATGGATTAGGGAGCACAGGGTGCAGTTTCTAGCCTTTGCCATTTGGGTAGCTTTTAAAATTTGTGGATATTCTATCAAAACCTCCTCTATTTAAGAGTAATTTGAGAAAGCAGTCAATTAGCACTTCCTATTCCATAAGTGTGTGGTTTCGAGTACAACCTGTGAGAAAATGGATAAAGATGTATGTAGAATATGCTGTATGTTAAACTATGTGTGGGGACACACTTTAAAATATTCAAATTAGAGTATTTAACAGTTCTGCTTATTCAGTGAAAATCATTTGAGAAAACCTGACTTCATAAGATTAACACATTTTTTCTCTTATTCTTTTCTTCTCTTTTTTTTTTCCCCCTTTTTTTTTTCTTGGAAGCATTGGAATTGACAGTCTGTAATTTGGAAATAATATATGCATGATTTCATCTCTCACAAGTCATTTTTTTAATGCTCTTGCAATAGTGCATAATGATCTGTGGAGTTCTGCCTGAAAGTTTGGGAAAGTGGGTTTTCTCTGCACCTAGTTGTTTAAGGATTATTCCAGTGACTTTAAAATGGATATACTTGGCTATATGAATTATTGTACTTGGAGTACTTCTTACTTCTTGGGATTTTGTTTCCTCTTAATTATATTGGATAGTAAAAGGTATAACTCATATTAATTTTAATTTATTATTTAAAGGCAAAATGAAAATTGTAATATAAAATTGTTTTGTGCTTCCACATATGACCTCTAGAGGGAAGTAGTCTTTCAGAGCTATAGAAAACAGAGACTTATTTCAGTTCTCTGTCAAAGCATGCTCCTCATAATAATCATAATTATCCACTGGCAATGCAGAGGGATGCTAGAACTCATTGTGTCATTCAATCAATAAAATGCTGCGCTCAAAATTTTCAAGCCAGTTTGCTCTTAAAAGTGTCACACAAGCATTTCTATTTGTGTTTCATTATGGTATAAACTGCATAACTGGACCATATGTTCAGCTAAAAGTAGGATTTCTTCTGAATTTCTCCCTACTATTCTAGAAACAAGCAACAATAGAATAATTTCTTTTTGTTTCCTTGGCGATAAGGAGATTTCATAGGTCTTAGAACTTTACAAATCTGAGGAGATCTTCAGTCTTTCAAACCACTTGTTTTATTTTACCTCAGTGTAGTTC
This sequence comes from Fringilla coelebs, assembly GCF_963513975.1. NCBI lineage: Eukaryota > Metazoa > Chordata > Aves > Passeriformes > Fringillidae > Fringilla > Fringilla coelebs. The sequence continues at coordinate 82,514,295 of NC_140028.1, forward strand.
ATGAAAGTGTATGTTATCTATATTTGCAACATGAATTCCATTTATGTTAATACTGTAGTACTCCTGGCAGCCATCTCCAAAGATATGTAGATAGGAAGACCCAGCAATCTTGGATCTCAAGGTTTAAACCTTTTCGTCAAATAGAGTCCAGTAGATGCCAATTTAGTTTGACTTGATTAACAGTCAAAAGTTTAGACTTCTAGTTCCAGCAAGATTTGTAAGGAAAAAGAGGGAAAACCTCATTCCGGTCCTATCCATATCTTCCCTATTACTTGACATAGTCATTGATTAAATTACTGCTCTTCAGAGCAGAAACTTCAGCCACAAACCTTCCTTTCCAGATGACCATTCGAATCAATAGTCTGCTTTGTCAAGCTCTTTCTTGTACTATCTGTAGAACGATACCATGAATTCTCTTCTGTTTGTAAGAAAATCCTCAGGAGGAGGGATTGTGTGCCATCAACACGTATAGCCACCAGATAGGGCAGCCAAGCTAATGGACCTTGAAAGAAGTATGTGTCTTTGCAAGCTGAGAAAAATTCATTTCAGGTTCTACTTCTCCCAAAAGGTTCTAATCACAGGCCTTTTACATAAAATAGCTTTTGTTTTCCCTAGAGTTCTTCTTGCCTGGGTTGTTTTTTTTAAAGTGGTGGCAATTACTGGGTTTTCTGTAGAAATCTGATCCAGAAGGGAGGTTTTGAGAATGAGTCTTCCTTCAGAACATCTAGGAGTACGAAGATAAAATTTCTTCAGTCTGATAAAGGATAAAAGCATGAGATGGATAACAAATTTTGCATGAGATGGATAACAAAAATATTCAAGGCCAGAGCACAGACACAGATGGAAGCATAGATTTAAACACCTGCCTGCAGAATCTGAAAATCAAGATTCAAGTTTCCTATGGAGTTTGGATCAAGAAGTCTTAATTTATAAGAATGATAGCTGAATTCTGATTAGTCCTGACCAGAATTTGTTATTAGATTGAAAACACACTTCCAAGATTTTTCTCAATGCACTCAATTATGTACAGCCAAAATGAAAATCTGGAGTTTGATCTGAAGGAGACCAATTTAAAACATTTTATTTGTGCAGAACATGACATTTGTTGCTGCTTTGGGAGAAAATAACAAATTAATAGCAAAAGAGTATGAGAAACAGGCCTAATTTCTTGCAATAATTATCAGTTTAAATTTAAAGAGTCTGAAATACTTGGAGCTGGATAAATATTTTTGACTAATGTGCTGTGTTGTTGGCAAAAACTTTACTATCATCTTTTCCATAGAGAGTCTGTTTTACTAATAAAACCAGAACGTGTGTTTCTTTCATAGCAACTTGTGTAGAAGCCCTTCAAAATGCAAACAGATTTGATGATGACGCACTGTTATGAGCTACCCATCACAATTGCACTTATCAAAATTATCATGATTTCCATTCCTGCACGAGGAGGGAGACTTTCACAAGTCCTGCACACCAGCAGTAACTTCTTTGGATGCCTGCCCTATTCATGCATTACTTACCTACTGAGCCAATGGAGCCATTTCATTTATTCACATGATAATACAGTTGGTCATGGAGAGCACTGGGATTCTCTATCCACGTTCCTGAGGTCTTTAGTGTTTTTCCAGATCCTGCTGCACAATTCACATCTGCCTGTTAATTGAGGTGGATGCTATGCTGCCACTGGTGGCTGCCAAGAACAGCCTGGGGGCGGCAAGGGAGAGTCTTGCAGTGAGAGCAGCAGACCCTTCTAGCCTGCTTGCCAGAGCATCCTGATCTGATCTGAAGGATGATGAACTCATAGACTTTTAAGGCTGGAAGCCATAACACCACTAGGAGTTGTGTAAAAGAAAGGCAAGGATTGCACTCAGCATAAGAGTAAATAGTAGGAGAAAAATTTGTCTGTATCTGTTCACCCCTATGGATTAACTGGGTGGATGTGTGTGGGATTGGCTGCTTTGCCTGCAGGTTAATTGTTCTAAGCCCCGAGGGGAGAGAGGAAGGAGAGATGGAGGGGAGTAGAGATCCCAACAGAGGTGGCACTGTGTCCCTGAGAGAGACCCTGTGGGGCTGGAGGATGTGCCCTGAAGGACCAGCGAAGAGGGTCTGTTATGGACTGGCCATAAACCCCTTTCCTTGTCTCCCTGCACTGCTCAAGTGAGATGTAATGGAGAGCTGGGAGTGAAGAAGTGATATTGAGCCTGGGAAAGCAAATGGCTGGATGGCAGGAAGGTGTTTCATTTCTTCTAGTTGTTTCTGACCACCTGAATCTATTTAACTGATAATAAACTGGCTTTCTAGTTGAGTCTGTTTTAGTAAGGGATCTCCCTGTCTTTGTTTTGATCCACAAATTTTGCATCATATTTTCTCCCCCTGTCCTATTGAGGAAGGAAAGCAAGTAAGCAGCTGGGTGGGCACCAGGCAGACAGTCAAGGTCAGCCCACAGTAACACATCTGCATTTGTGCAGCATCAGCGCTGACACCCAGTTTTGTATGCTCACTCTTACTAACCACTGAAAATTTTGAGCTTTCAGGCATCAGCTTATGGCAATTTCAGGTGATGTTGCTGCTTATCAGTTCACTATGTGGCACAATTTAGTACACTCATTTATGTTAGTGGCATGGTAAAAAGTGTGCCTGGGTTTTTTATGCATTTCATAGTAACAAATATTGCCCTTATGATTCCCCTCACTCCTCAAAAAACATGTCACAAGGAAAATGTGAAATTTAGTAATCCATTCCAATTTACGAGTTGCTAGCAGTAGTTAAGTTTGATGTTTGGAACTATAAATTACCATGCATTGATGGTAGCTAGTAATTTTATTTATTTTTCCTGTGAAGCTTCCTGTTGTGTTTAAACTGTTGTAATCTTCAGAAGTAGAAGTGCACACAGGGTCTGTCTTACTTTCAAATTGTGAGACACACTGAGCCATCATCAGATGCAGGAAAAGCAACTTTCTACTTTTTCTGCTTCAAATATTAATTAAACTACTTATGTAGGGGATTTTGTGGGGGGTTTGGTGTATGTTTTTTGTCTAGAAGAAGAACAGCAGTTATCACTGTCTCCAGCAGTGCTATGTGAGGAGTTCAAGAGAAAAAAGAGCTAAGCTGCAACATGCTCTCCAAATAGAGATGTACTAAAGGGATTGTGATATGTTCTAAACGAAATGAAACAGTTTTGTAGGCCCTTAGGAAACGCTAATATGGAAGCAGCCATACAAGAGAAAAAACCTATAGCTGATCTGGAGACCAGGGACTACGCTGAGCACCCTGAAAAAGTGGCTCACACGATTGAAGTTAGCAGAATCTGGGGTGTTTCCTTCTGTTCTCAATTTGATTTGACACAAATGCTTTCTAATTACTGCATGCAAAGTTGAAAGACTTGCCTGTGGAAGAGCCTGGGATTTTTCCAGTTATTTCTTTCTTCAAAGTCATGCTCAGCATGAGCCGGGCTAGCTGGTCTCTGGTCTGGAACTTCTACTCTGATTATAATGAGAACCAGGCTCAGGACTCTCATGTCATTGGAAAGGGAACAAGCCCAGAGTGTGCATTTCTAAAGGTGATGCAGTGCTGTCCGGAAAGCTCAAATGATTTTTTTGTTTCAAGACTTCAGTTAAATAAGACCACTCCTTAGGAGATATCATGTTAATCAGTGTATTTGCACTGTGTGCATACAATCCTCCTGCTGAAAATTTGATCTCTTTGTTGTACTGTATAGGTACAAGAGAGCCTGTTAGAACAAACAGACACATCTGCAGCAGCATGGGGTTCTACAGCTCTTTATTTAATTAAAGATGTATGTAATAAATAAAATCCTTTTCTCCTGTCATGTTACTTCTGAATTTGTTTTTCATATCTCTAGTAATATCCCTAAAAATTTCTGGATAGTGCTCTAAGAAAAGAAATGCCTGGACTGAAGGTAATTCAGTATAAATGACAGTTTATCTGCAGGACCTTCAGTAACAGAGATTAGAAATTTGTGTCAAATGTGTCAGCTCTACCAGGGCCAGTGGCATGAATTGCCCCTTCTAAAGGAGCAGTATGTAATCCTTAGGGTCAAGCAGTTAAGACAGGCATTACTGGTGTTTTATTTATTTACACTTGGCCATCTTTTCTTCTTTCTTCTGTTTTAAGGAAGATGAAATTAATAAATTGAACACAAAATGTGAACAATTTTACCACCAATGTTCACCTTCTGAATCAATGTTTCTGAATGTTTCAGCTGAAGTGTAGGTGACAAATTCTTTACTTTTTTTAAATGCAAGTCTGAGTTAGTTTTAAGAGCAGAATTTATGGGAATAGAAAACAAATAAATAAATAAAGCCAATATTTGTTTGATTTTTAAAAGCAGGATTTTCCTCAACTATACCATAGCATAGGTTTAATATGAAACACAGGTTACTGGCACATCTCCTGTGTGGCATCTCCTCACCCTATGAAAGAAGTGAACAGGGAAGATAATGAGTCCCCCCATGATGGTGTTGTTTCTTTCTTTCTAACCCTGCTCAGTGGGCTGTAAATATGTGGGGTGGGTGGGAAAACACCAGATGAGTCAGCAGCTCAGAGAGCACCAGCATTGACAGAGAATGTGTTTGACAGTCGGCCTGTAAAGTGCAGTCCTGCCATTGCCTCTGGGAATTTGATTAATTATTTCCTGCAGTCTGATGCATACATGAGTGTCAAGGAGATGTATGCAGGGACTGAGAGACACAGGTAAAATCTCTTCAAGTGAGTCCTGTAGGACCATGTCATTGTGAGAGTTAGGGAGGGAATTATTACAAACGTGAGCTCACAGCCTAAATGTAGATTTTCATGGCTTCCTACAAGTCAGTCATCCCCACTGAAGTTCTATTTGTAGCTCCTAATGTATTGTTGACCTTACTCTCACAGCTTAAATGGCTAATGGCTTTTCTAATCCTTCCTCTAGATATTATTACAAGAAAGTGTTTCTAAAGCGCCACATTAAACAGTACAAAGTGCAAGAGAGGGAATTGTCACCCTGGATGTCCAACTAATTTCTTTAATGATGCTTCTTGTACTGCTTCAGGATAAGGTTCTTTCTTCATAAAACAAACCCAAGTATTTGTCTCAGACTTGCATTCCTCTGATCACTGTTCAAGGCATCACTAGGTTTTATCTTCCTGCCTTTGACAAAAAGTGGCGAGTACTTGTTTTTTGTATTGTCAGCTGACCTCAGAACTACAGTAAGCATAAATTTCAAAAATAATTGAAAAAGATTATGCTATTTTTTGATAGTTTTTCAGTATGCTCAATCCAGTTCACGCAATTCAAGGCACAGAAGATGCAGAATTTACTGAAGGAATGTTTGACCTTGAGGAAATAAGTGCAGAAAGAGTACAGAACTCCCTCGGTTACAGCTGATACAAAATGAAGATCCAAATGATGTAGACTGTGCTGTTATCTTCGGATACCCCATCTTTTATTTTCCTTGAGAATCATTTAATTGGCCACATTGCCCTGAGAAGGTGAATGAAGGCAAGCTGGTATAAAAAATAATGTTTGTATCGGGAGGTGGTGAGATGTGACACAAGAAATTAATGGGCATAAGAGAAAGGAAGAAGATGAAGCAGAAGGATAAGCTACATGCTTTTATTTCAGTGTTTTTGCAGATATTTTTGGGGTTGGGACACCTGGAATAAGAACTCAGACATATCTGCACATGCTAGCTTCCAGAAAACATGACCAATGTTTGCTTTTTTTTTCCCCTTCCTTCTTGATACCTGTTATATAAAAAGAAGCGGATGCAGAAGGATTCAATGGATTGCTGTTCCCTGGGAATGGAGCAGTCAGGACTTCACAGAGACAAATCCAAACACTATTCTAGATGAGATTTTCTTTTACTCTCTCTCTTGTTTTATTTTTAATTTCCTCTGCTACAATAGCTATTCCTATTCAATGTGTGTCTGATAGCAACTAATTAACTGCAGTTTTGGCAAAAAGGGAAAATGGAAACCAAACAAGATCACAGAATCATAGAATGGTTTGGATTGGAAGGGACCCTAAAGATCACCTAGTCCCAACCTCCCTGCCATGTTTCCTGCTAGACCACATTACTCAAGGCCTTGTCCAGCCTGGCCTTGAACACTTCCAGGGATGGATCATCCACAACCTCCCTGGGCAACATGTTCCAGTGTATCACCACCCTCACAGTAAAGATTTGTTTCCTATTATCTAACCTAAATTTTCCTTCCTTCCATTTGTGCCCATTACTCCTTGTCCTATCACTACAGCTCCTGATGAAGGGTCCCTCTCCAGCTTCCCTGCAGGCTCCCTTCAGGTACTGGAAGTTTGCTGTGAGATCTCCCTGCAACCTTCTCTTCTCCAGGCTGAGCAGCCCCAACTCAGACTGACTTTGTAGAGGAGGGGCTCCAGTCCTCTTACCAGCTTTGTGCCCTCCCAAAGTTCCATGTCCTTTTGTGCTGGGGACCCTGGAGCTGGATGCAGCACTCCAGCTGGGGTCTCACCAGAGCAGAGCAGAGCAGAGCGGAGCAGAGCAGAGCAGAGCAGAGCACAGGGGATACAATCCCCTCCCTTGACCTGCTGGCCACGCTCCTTTGGATGCAGCCCAGGGCTCCATTGGCTGTCTGGGCTGGGAGCACGCACTGCTGGCTCACGGTGAGTTTTCCATCAGCCATCGCCCCCAGGTCCTTCTCCTCAGGGCTGCTCCCAGTCACCTCCCTGCCCAGCCTGTGGGTGTTCCTGGGATTGCCCTGGCCCATGTGCAGGACCCTGCACTTGGTTTTGTTAAACCTCAGGAGGTTTGCACAGTCCCACCTCTCCAGCCTGTCCAGTCCCTGTGGATGCCATCCCTTCCCTCCAGCACGGCGACCGCCCCGCACAGCTCAGTCTCGGTCTCGGTGTCAGTGTCGGTGTCGGTGTCGGTCTCGGTCTCGGTCTCGGTCTCGGTGTTGGTCTCGGTCTCGGTCTCGGTCTCGGTCTCGGTCTCAGTCTCGGTGTCAGCACTGAACTCGCTGAGGGTGCCCTCGGTCCCACTGTCCCTGTCACCAACAGGATGCTGAACAGTGTCAGCCCCAGGACCGACCCCTGAGGGACACCACTGGTCACTGGCCTCCCTGTGGACAGCGACCACAACTCTCTGTGTGCAGCCATCCAGCCAGTTCTTTATCCCCAGGTGGTCCATCCACCAAATCCATGCCTCCAACTTGCAGACAAGGATGACATGCAGGACAGTGTCAAACGCTTTTCGTAAGTCCAGGTAGACAGTGTCAGTTCCTCTGCCCCATCCACCAGCACTGTAGCTCCATAAAAGAAGGTCACCACATTTATCAGGCATGATTTCCCTTTGTGAAGCCACGTTGGCTGTTACCAACCACCTCTTTATTTTCCATGAGCCTCAGTCTAGTTTCCAGGAGAATCTGCTCCATGATCTTGCCTAGCACAGAGATGAGACTGACCAGTCTGTAGTTACGTGTTCTGCTTTCCCCTGTTTAAGAATGGGAGTTTTATTTTTCCTTTTCTGGTCATTGGGGGCTTTAGTTGACTGCCAGAGTTTCTCAGAAACTATAGACAGTGGCTTAGCAATTTTGTCTGCCAGCTCCCTCAGGACCTGCAGATGAATCTCATCAGGTCCCATGGACTTGTGCACATTCAGTTTCCTTAGATGGTCTGAAACCTCTCCTACAATGGTCTTAGGGTCTTCATTCTCCCAGTTCCTGCATTTTCCTAGCCTAACTGGGCTGGAGTGGCTAGAGCACTTGCCATGGAAGACTGAGGCATAGAAGTTATTGAGAACCTCTTTTGCTTTGTCTCTTTTGTGACATTTTTGCCCCATTTTCTCCTTGTTGGGATGCATTGCTTCCCAAGACACCCCAAGATACCCAAATGGGACTGTAGGAGGATAAGGACAAGAGACAGATTGGCACTGAGAGTAGCCTGAACAGGCAAGTCAACCCAAATAACGGTTATTCCTTTTTCCTAACAATTTTGATGCAAGTACAATTTACTGTGTGACAATAATTCACTCATCTTTTCCTGTCTTATGGTAACATGTGAGACATTTCTTCCTCCACTGTCTTCTGTCGGCCGCAAAAGAAAGGAGAAAAAAGAATATTCTGCTTTCCAGAGTCCACAAAGTAAATGATGGCAGAATGTTTTGTGGTTATGTTCTTTAAGGGAGGATTTAGAAAAGCAATTCATATTAATATTATATTTGCTTATTAGATCTTAGATGGGACTGTTTGCCTTTTTGAATATTTCTGGCCAGTTTGTGCATCTGTGATAGTATACAAGAGTTTTGTCATAAATATCATCAGACTTCTGGCATTCTTCCCAAGAAGGTTCCATTCTAATCAGAGTTAAGTAGCTCTGGAAAGCTTCAGAATTTTGCCAGAAAAGTTTCCAAGTGGGCATGTGTGCTTGAAACACACCATCTCTTTAAACACTGTTGATCCCCTTGCTGGTTATTCCATCTGACATTTTTTTTCCCATTAGACAATGCCAATTCCATGAAATCTGAGATTTTACATAATACTAGGAGTGTGGAAGGGGCAAAGGGCTCTGATCACAGCTGGCCTGCATCTTCTGAGGCTTTATTATCCTCCTGAACTAAACAAAAAAGTAGCTGTTCTTAGAAAAAGGAAAGATGCTAAAGGGAATATACATCTCTAATTTTTCTTGTCTTTACCAAGTGGTACATAAGTTGAGAGTTCAGAGTTCCACTCTAGAATAAAAATGATCCATTTCTAGTCATCTGACTGCAAGTCAATGATGAGTGCTTACAATGAAAGGACAAAATCTCTCTTAAACAAAAGGATGATAGGCTGGTAGTTATGCAAAATGAAGGGTCACAGCAATCTAGTAGTAATTCCTTTTTTAATTTCAAAGCCTAAAATAATTAGACACATCTTGCCCTCATTTGTACCTGCGCAAATCCTGTTATTTCCAGCAAGGCTTTACAAAGAAGACAAAACTTATCCCTTGCAAATTAAGAAATGAACACATAATGAGAAAGAAATTGGTTGCCTTCCATTTCCCAGGGTATTCATTTTTCACTGATAAAGATTTTCTGCAGTCTTGCAGGATTAGAATCTGGACCACAGGCTGTAGCTATGCTGTTGCAGCAAACACAGTCCATTTGGTTATATTTAGGTGCTTGATTTGGTACTAATTTCTTACTGTCCTGGAAGCTGGGGAACATATTAATGTCCTCAAAGTGCAGGAGGTGTCCAAGGTGATGTTTTGGCTTCCATTCTTTGCTGAAATATGAAGATAATTGCATGCATAGGTATTCTTCCTAGGAGAATCTGGGACAGTATTTGAGAATACTGTACATCCTAATTTCAGTTTTGGCATCCAGTTTCAGCAGGATGCTGTGAGACTCCTGTTATTTTAAAGTACAGCCAGCTGTGACCAGCCAAAAGATTAGCTGGATCTCATAAGTACACTGGAGCTCTGAATGGACTATTGAACACCTCCCCCAGTTCCAGTGAAGGGAATAGAAATTACAGGTGCATGGTATCTTATGGATAAGACCCTACTGGGCAATTTGTGCACTCACTTATGCTAGTGTGGAATCCCTAAAGAAAATTTAATGCTCTGAATTCACATTACACTGATCAAAGGGGCTGATGAACAGTACACAAAAGGACAGTGCTTCAGATACTGATTTAAGGGACCAAAGCATCACACACACAAAGAAAAAAAAATCCCCCCCCCCAAAAAAAACCAAAAAAAAAAAGACAAAAAAAAGCCCCAAAACCAAAAATATCCCAAAGCAAAACCAAAACCCAGAACAAACCAAAAAACCAAGACAGGCATTCCAGCATTCCAGGTGAGACAATTGTGTTTTTTCAAATCATACAAACAATGAATGTGACTTTATGGTATTTTTTCAAATTGTAATTGCACCCTCACTCTTATTGCAGCCCTACAAAAGGGATGACGGTCTACTATCTAAAATATATTCTTTCAAAATAGCAATTACTTCTTTGCATTGAATCCTTAACACTGTATCATATAATTGCTGAAAGAGACTGAAAAGTTTTAACATATTTGTAAGCAAATATAATACAACTGTCTTTTGTAGCAAAATGTATTTCACTAATATTAGTAATTGCCTGTTTATTACAGCTTCCTCTGCCAAGATAAGGAAGAAAATTGTACACAGCCTAGTTTTAAATTACCTAATGCTGAACAATCTTTTTTTTCTGTCTATCATAATTTTGCCTAAGATTAGAGAGCAATTTACAGTTTCATTCTTCCATCTGCATTGTTTTGCTATCAAGTGAAATTCCAAATATTCTATGGTGTAGTTTTTTTATTTCTAATGTTCTTTTTTTTTACTTTTGTGTTGTGTTATTGACATTTTTTTATATAAGTTTACAAAAAGACCAAAGCAAATACTTTACTGTGGATAGTAGTATGGCTCATCCACATGAACCATAAAGTGACAGCCTCATTGTAGTCATGCAGATGTTGAGAAAATGTTGACTTTGAGATCATAATTTTTTTTTCTCTAAATGTAGAGTTTTAAAGTAAAATATAATGTACCACAGTGTTTATTGTTTCTGCTGCACAAATACATGACAAGAGACTAGTATAACTAACTTCTGAAGTTTTAGTGCAAATAAAAGTTCTCAGACAGATTTTCCACAGTGTTTTGACTGCATTTTGAAGGTATTTTTTTCTATACCACAATTGTCAGTTACAGGGTTTTTTTGCTTTTTATTCACATATTTTATATTTTTCTTTAATGGAAAGTGCGTCATTTGTGGTATTTTAAAACAGATTTCATTTGCAGGAAATCAGGAAGTGGTGGTGTTTTCTTCTGTAATCTATTTACTTCAGACCTATTCTCCTGTAGGGGTCTACAGACCTGAAATACTCTCGGTTATAAAAAGTTTCAGCCTATGTACCCATGTTTCTGGAGCACAGGCCTTCATTTTGCCTAATGCTTGCTAATACAATGGGCCTCTGTGGCACTCAAGAAACTGATAAAGTTGAGAAGATTTGAATTGGGAATGTAGCCTCAAAATCACCTATGACCCATTTCTGTCCAACAAATTAATTCTTTCATATTTTGAATAGCATTTATCTAAAGTATATGTCACAAGTACTCTATCTGCCCAGAGTCCCTTGTGGAGATTTTCGAGAAAATGTGTTTTCCTATAAAAGTTTTGGAAAACAAAGTAAGCATTGAGAGGATAATAACATACTGTTGTACTTTACTATAACTTGGTATTTATAATTGCGATAATAAAAAGGGTGTAAAACTACCTAAAGACAACATAAAATCCACCAGAACTTTCACTTTCAAACGGCATCACAATGTACATATTTTTTCAATATTGAACATGAAAGACTATTTTAAGCATGCTATATTATCAAAACTCCTTAAATAATTTTAGAGTGTATCTGTAATAGAAGGTTGTACTCAAAAACTATTATTATTACATTATTGAAAGGCTATTTATCTCCAAGTGTTCAAAATACTTCTGTATGAGCAATAGGTATCTCAGATGTTGAGCAAGTGCTTTGATTAGCAGCTGTATATTGATAAGTAGTCCCTGAGGTAATTTGATATCCTGGGGAATAAATGCACAGTGAGACAGACTAAATCAGATTAGGGAATCTGTTACCTGCTAACCATTAGCACATAGCAGTTTCTGAAGCTGTGATCTGCAGTTAGCTTGGTGTAAATCAGTTTATTAACTTGTACAAATGTTTCGAGACTGTTTTAACGCAGTTTCTGTGTGTTTTCTCTAGGAATTAATTCACACTTAATTCCTCTAACAGTGTTGAATTCCATTGACTCATTTCTAAATCTTTTGCTGTATCAGTGGGGCTGGGAAAGCATTGGTGGTGGCCAACTAAGGAACCTGCAACAGAGATGATGAGGTAAGTGTATACTGAGTGCTGCAGTTGTGATTTAAGCACAGTGTATTACTTGACCATATGTGCACGGTTAGGCAAGGTAACGCTGGGTTTTTTAAAATTTTTGATCACTTCACTAGAGATGTCTGTGACAGACAAAGAATGTCACACTACTAATTTTTCAGCATCTCTTAGCCTTGAATGACTTGTAAAGACACAGAAAAAACTTGGCAAGTGGAAAGGCCAAATACATGTTCAGGAGATACAAGTTTAAAAGCTATGTGGAATTATACAAAAATTTATAACTTTGGTACAAAAAAACTACAGTTTGTTGATTATTTAAAATAGGAAGATAATTTCTCATCTGTTTGACTTAGAGTTATCAATATAATTATTAGTGCAGATTTTTAGTGTAATTACTTTTTTTCTGTAGTGCCTAGATGGTGTCTGTCTTTTTCCATGAGAAGATTCTATTTAAATTGTGCAAAATGTAGAATTCAAACAGATTCAACAAGCCATTAACAAAACACTGCGTGGGAGGTACAGAAAAACATTTTTTATTCATTTTGAAAATTTACAGGGCTATTATGTGTCTCTAAACCCTTCAGCTATTTTGTACCTTACTCTGAAATTATATTTTCCTGTAGTTGGTGCATTAAAATTGTGCCTTTGAAGGGTCCTTGAGTCCTAATTTGCTTATTTTGCAAATGACTTTGAGGAGATGACAGCATGCCACTCATTTCTTCTGTTGGTTGTGTAAAGTCACAAATTCACAGCAGAAGTAACTTTGCACTGCTTACAGGATCCAGAACATATTTTACACTCTGATGTGAGATCTGCTGTGACAGGACAGCTGATGCACTGAGGGGGAGATGTGTTCATATTACACACTGGAATTGAACCAAGGGATTGCAATTACCCAGACCCTAGCAAAGACTACAGAACTTAGGAATCAGAATATTCATTACATTTTACACCTGGCCCTAATGTCTTTTCTGATGAGCAGATTTTAAACTCAATTTTTTCTGTTAACCTTCTTTAATCTTAAGATTTTAGGTAACCTATGACTCTATTTTTGATGTCTGAAAAAAAAAGGCCCATTTCTTTTCTTTTTACCCATAAGTATGAAGACTGGAATTCTAAGGAGACAACATTGTATTTTCCTGCCTATAGAAAAGGCTTTGGCTTATTGTTAGGAGGAGAGGGGTGGAAAAAGGAGATTTAAGTACAGTGAAAAATTGTAACTTCTAAATCTATTGTAGGAAAACAGAATAAAATGCAACTGAGATACATGGCTCTTAATAGCAAATTAATTAAAGTTACTTGGTGAACAAGCCATGAAAGAAACATGTTTATGCCATGTTAAGAGACTTCAGCCAACTATTCAGGGAGGAACCTACTTGAAATAAGGAGAACTTTAAAGGCCTCAGTTCTCACTGTCCTCACCAAACTAACAGCCACTGTCAAAAACAGTATTTTCTACAGAAAATTGATTTTGTAAGACAAAATACTCATCCAGATATACAATTTTCTCGTACAGTTCTGTTGGGAGAGTTCAAGTAATGATCTAAAGGGTCCTTTTGTTTTGAGATGGGATTTTTTCTGTCTAAAATAGAAATGTACTTTATTTTAGGAACTTTTAGTTTGGAGGTAACAACAACACTTCAGTGGTATTTGGTTTTTTAGTCATATTTTGCAATTGATCCAACGCTCAATTTTTTCAATTTGAGACCTCTGCAGTAGTTTTTTGGCCAACAAGGCAGGAGTAGAACTTTCTTTTCTTCTATCTTGTGTTCTGGTTTGCATTCCTTTTTTATTTATTTTCTTTTTCTTTTTTTTTTTAATTTATAAATTGCTTTCACACAATATAAATGAGTAAATGCAAAGTAATTCTCTATCCTGAGTTGTGACATTTGAATGAATTGTTATCATGCAGGAATGAAAGCTGGTCAGTGCTCAAAGACAGTCATGGAAAGCACATAGATTCCTTTCAACTAGTAAAGGAGCAGCAAGCAGAACTTAAAGCAGTATACAGCTGAACAAATACTGATCTTTCTCGAACACAATATGTCATTCTTGCTATCCCACCTTGAAAAGGAGCTAATAGAATGAAAAAGACAAGATAAGAGCAGAAGAGATGGTCAGAGGTGTGAGACAAATTGAGTAGACTATTTTGCTTCACAATAGAAAAGAGGAGTACGCTGGAAGCTGATACAGTGTCACGTAAGGAATGGTTATCCACAGAACTTCCCAATACAAGAGGTTAGGTTAGCAAATGAAGCTATCAGGCTTGACATTGTCACCTTTAAAAAAAAAACCAAACAGAGCTCAATGTATAAGGTAAGCTGAAAAGTATGACTAGCATGAAAAAGAAACGTCTACATTGAAGGTGGCTAGAAATGATTGGCTGGAATCAAACATAATGGTCTAGTTCCAGCCTACGGCTCCATGGGTCCCTATACCATTGCAGGTTTGGGAGTGACCATTTTAGACAGAGTTAAAAGGAGCTTTTGGTCTGTCTCAATGAGGAAGAAAGAGCTTCTGTTCCTGTAGGCCTTTAGGCTTTATCCCTTCAGGAATTGCCATCTTGTGCCCTTAGATCAAACCTCGCTTACTGACAGCTGCTATCCTTCAGATTGATAATAGGACTGCGATCACAGCCCTCATTACTCTCTGCATTCTTGGCCATAGCTCTGATAATTGTCATTTGTGTTTTATCTGAGATTGGACAGTTGGTGGTTGATGTGTACATGTTTCTGTTTCCTCAGACTGACGTGCATTTAATTTAATTCTGGACTTTGTTCAGCTGTTTTGTTTTGCCGAAAAGCCCTGGAGGGTGAGCCTACAGCCACAAATCTTTCCAGGTTTGCTTTCAGTTTGCAAATCCTATATTTGTAGCAGAAAAAAAGCACTCTTTTCTCAGTGGGAGTGTTTGTCAAACCTTTTTTGGCAACAGCAATAAGTAGTTTATGGTCAATTTCATCTAACACTGGCCTCCCATAAATAAAGATGGGGAACTTTTTACACTGGTGGGCTTCGGCCAAAGAGGTTTTTCTTTCTGTACACATCAACACTTGCAGATTTCAGACACTAAAGGAAAAGAATATTGGTCTCCAGTTGTGTTAAAGGCAATTCTTAGAATCTGAGAAACTGACTGAGATGTTAACTCACTCATCATTGTCTCTATCACTGAAAAGAGAGGTTAACACTCTCTTCATACTGGTTTATCTAAATGAGATGCTAAGTTACAAAACTGAATTTACACTCAAAGGAATGTCTTCATTGCTTCCTTATAACTGCTCTTATTTGGAAGTGAATGATCAGCACTGGCTTTCAAATACTGTGCATTTTTGTTGAGTTCTCTTTTCTCCCTGTTTTATTGCTTCTATTACAGGCAATTAATTATTTTTTCCCACTTTTTTTTCTTTCTGCTGTCCCTTACATTCCTATCTTACTCCTTGTTCTCCATTCTCATTTCTCCCTGTTTGAACTACAAAAATGCTTGGTTGTGTTCTTCTCTTACTCCTTCAAATTAGAATCTCATTCAGGTACTATCCTTTTATACTGTCCATATAAAACTTTTTCTGAACAGAGAATAAACTGCAATAGGAGGAAATTAAGTTTTCCAAGCCACTGGAGTGCTTTTTGGGATTTGGGTGTGTATTTAGGTTTTGTCTTTTTTTAATAATAAGCCTTTGTAATGTCATCAAGAAGTGGACAATAATTTCTTAGCTATTTCTCCTGGACTTTTCCATCTCAGTAGCAGGAAGAAAATATCTTATGCTCTTCCCTGTTTATTTTGGATGCATGTATGAGGTCTTGCCTTATAGAGTGAAAAGGGAATGAGCCTTAATTTTTCATCCTGAGAGCAACTTGAATAATTTAACAAGTTTCCCTTGAGGAGGCCAATATGGACGTTGAAGATTTATATAATATATACACATATATAATATAATTTGGTAGCTATCTTATTTTTCTTAAAAACATCTTTAGATATATATTTTCCATATTTTTCAGTCCTCTGTTCTTCTGTTGAGTTTATACTTCACATGAAACAATGGACAAGAATCTATTCTTCAACCCTATATCCGGCATATTCAACTTCAGTGAAAATTTTATCCTCCATTTGTTGTCCTATGCATTTTCCCCTAAGTTTAACTCCCTGTGCCTGCCCATTCATCCTTAGGAACACTCAAATAGAACCTGGTTCCTCTGACATTTGAAGCAACCTTGTGCCTTCCATTGTTTGCTCTCCAAAGTGATTTCTCGAGAACTCCAGTTTTGATGTCTATTCCTTGGGTCTCTTCTTAACTGTTTGATTGTTTGGGTCATCAGATGACTGGAAAGGTTAAGTTTATCTTCTTATTCTATGTCAGTCCTGATGGATGCTTGCCTGTTTTGCCTTCAAATATTTCCTAATGATAGAAACTCCATAGTTTCTGCAGGCAGCCTCTTGTATTTTATCATTCTTACTTCTACAAAGTCTTATCTGCAGACCAAAACCTCCACAGACAACTTCAAATTTGTTATTTCCACTTTTAACGATCGTGAGCATGATGAGCATATTGTAAAGATGAAGGCCACAAAATCTTTTTTAATATTGTAACAGCACTATTTAACCTTTTGTTCAACCTGGCTTTTCCTCCCTCTGAATAGAATAAAAAACCAACGCTAGTTTCTTTAACCTGCTTTTAAATTTTTATTCTCATACATTTGAGTCTCCTTGTTAACCTCCTGACCTTTCCAATTGGTTATACCTGTCATTGAAGTATTTTGTAGACAAAATCCCTTGAGACCATTCCAAGGGTGGATAAGACTAAAGTGCTATATTCTGTGTTTGACAGGCTTCATGCCTGTTAATGCCTCCCAGTACATGAGGTCTTTACCCAGCATTGCAATAGCATGACACTGTTGATGGGTAGGCAATTTGTAATTTTTATAATTCTGTTGTAATAATCTTTCTATAATTCTGTTACAACTGATTTTTGCTTGCTTCTTGAATTGTAATCTCACTTCACCCTAAAAATCAGGTATCCAGTTCTCCAGGACCCTTTTAAATTTGGTATTTTCACTGTATATTTTGTCCCTCCCATTCTGGTGCCATAAATAGTGTTTAACAAGCGTATGCTATGTTCATTCATCAAGTTTTTATTGATTGCATAGATTGATACCATAGCTAAGGAAGAGTCCGGTAATGATGCCCTCAATTTTAGCATTAGGTTGTTGATAGCTAGTTTGAGAAAAATTTTCTAAACACCTGGGAAGTCTCTCTAGACCTTTTAGTAATTCCTGAATGGGCCAACAAAAATGGCATTTGAGGTAAATCCTCTACTTAAGCTAAGATGTGTAAAAGGCCGCTTCATATATCCACAAAACCTATTTCTCTGACAGAGAAGGAAAATAAATTATTTTGATCTAACCTGCTTATGTATGCACAGCATGTCATTCATGTCTCTGGTTTTTTTCCCAGGTGTTTTAAAATCATGTAAGTATTTGAATGGAAATCGGAATCAAGACTGAGTCATCCTTTTTTATTTTTTGCTCTTAAAGGATATTTACCAGATTTCCCATCACCTGACCTTTCTGTACCTTAACCACACTCCAGAGCTGAACAATATATTCCACAGGTCATCATTAATTACATGACCAAGACAAAAAAAAAGCCTGTCTCCTAGGACAACCTGTTCCAATAATTACTAGTGTCATGGTGGAATAGTTTTTGCTATTGTTCAATCTGAACCTTCCAAGTTGCAATTTATGGCTGTTGTCCCTTGTTACATTGTCTGCCAGTACTGAGTTATTGTTTGTTTGTTTGTTTGTTTAGAGAGCGTTTTTTCTGTTCAGAAGATCTTTATGGATGGAGTTTCTCTGACTGCCTACGTTTCAGGATTATAAGCAGAATTCTTTTCTTGACTTTCACTGGAAAGCTCATTTTAAGTGGAATATACCAATAATGCCTTCTAATACAAAAAGCCAAATACTTGCCAATTTGATTTGTCATAATACCTATAGCAAGAGTTACTTGCATAACCAGAGGCACAGGGAGTGTGTTTAATAAAAGTAATGGGTTTTTGTAAGCTACTACATTATGAAAAGTGAGCCTGGATTTATGCAGAACTTATTCATAATTTCAGAACACTGGATACTGTTCCTGTGGTGTTTCTTCTCTCTGCCTTAATTTCTTTTAGCCAGGAGATTCATCCATAGACAACTGGGATTTTTAAGCTGATTTGGTATTGATTTAGTTTTTCACAGAGGCTCCACAAATTGCAATAAACTAAATTCATGTTCTAGGGCTGCAATTCCATGTTCACCAGGCAGAACCACCTGATGTGATGTTACCCAACAGGTGAGAAGAAAACAGGAGACCAGAAAAATACCTTCCCCCTTAATCATGACCATTTTAGTGCTGCCTGATTCGATGCTGGGATTTTAAAGTACCAAATCCCTGATTTAGTGAAGTCTTTAAAGCCATGTATCGCTTTAATCGTTTGAGTAATTGCAATGATGCTCAACACAAGAGGTGAAATTGAATTCTTGTCCTGAGAGGTTTGTCTAATTTATACACTACAGTTTGTTGTATTCAAACAGAACAATAATATCAACTAACGAGAACCAGTTTTTTGCCTGAATTCCAGCTTCCCTCAATCATTAAATGAAAAACAAATGAAAAACTACATCATATATTTGAATTTTTTTAAATGGGCAAAGTTAATGCCAAAAGTGTTTTTAAAAAACTGAGATGCCTGGTTTTAAATTAAAGGGAATATTTTTCACAGCTTTATCTATTACAATATAAGCAAGTCTTATTTCATGCAACACTAACTTAAAGATGCTTTCCTAGGAGAACTGATTATAGTATTTGTTTTCTTGTAGACAGTCAGTGTCTTTAGTAAGTCACACGTAAAATTTATTAAGACCTATTAATTTTCTCTTGCTTTTAAGAGTCACAGATGCATGTATGTACTCCAGATGATTTGTAAATTTTTTTCCTGAGAAGTCTGAGATGAAAAGTATGAAGAAATACCTAGATGTCATGAAAGTTTTGACTCTCATGAACTGACTTAATAGATAAATTATAAATAATTATTATAGTGCTTAAACAATTTTTACCTTTTCTAGGCTATTTGTACACCAATTCCACAAGTCTCAGAAAACTTGTGGTCAGGAAGGTGATACAATGGATGTAGAGAGGCCTGTAGCCCATCTATGATACTATTTCTGTAGCTCATGTGCTTCCTATTTCTAAGCCAATTCTGTTTGCACTTTGCAGTGGTGCAAGTCAGAGGAGAAATGGACATCTTAAGGGCATGACTTTAAAGATGGTGTAAGTTCAGGTGATTCTGTCTTCAGATAATTTATTTTTTATAACTAATTCCTGATTTAATTCCATGTGAAAGCAAGAGTACTGGAGGCCTTAGTGAAAAAGTAGCATTCTCTCATTAAATATTCAGATCCAGCAGTCATGTATTATAATGTATTTGATATATTATAAAAACAACTTATTTGTCAGTCAAAAAACCCCATGTGGCTGAATTGTAGCTTTCAAATGCTGTGGTAGTGGTTATGGCATTGTATGCAGGAATACAGCTGCTGTTTCTTTTCTTTAATGCCCCAGTAGGGAAATTTAGGTGTTCATGATATGGCACAGCCAAAACTGGGCCAAAACTCTGCAAAAAGTGGGACTTATACAAATTTTTCCTAAAGTCTCTTTTTTTTTTTTTTTTTCAGTAGCACTGTCCAGAAATGACATTGTCACATTGTCATATCCTAGATACATCAAACAGCAAAATGAAAAACAGTTTACCTAAAACCTGTGGGAAAACAATAAAACAAACTTATCAAAATCAAGCTCTTCTAAAATGTAACTGAAAAGCAAAGGCTTCTCTTCTGTCTGAAAAAATGAAAAGTTTCTATCAAATTTGCATTTAAAAAACAACAGTGAAATAGTAACAGGGATTGAAAATCTCTCCTTAAGAAATGAAAATGCAGGTACAGATCCTGGGGCTTCCACATGGAAATAAACTGCATCTTGAAAAACATTTTCCTTTGTTGTCCTCCTCTGAAGGCTCGCTGCTATTTCTGTTTCAGTGGGAAAAGCAGTTCTAATAGGTCTTCAGCTAACATAAGACTTCTGTCAAGGACTAAAGGAGAGGAAGGGAAGAAGACTACAGATGTAGAGATAGATCTGATCTGTCTACAACAACTATGATGTCATTTAGATACTTGGTATCTGATCAGTGTTTGATGAGGGAAGGCATGCTAAGCAATTAGCTCTAGTCAGGAGAATCCAAATTAGACATATTCATACATGAATGAATTACAGCCTAAAGAGAATTGACAAGATCTTCAGCTGTGGCACATCAGATAAGACACTAGACTGTATCTAATTTTTTGCAAAGCTCTGATTTCGTGAAAGCAGTAAGACAAAAGTTTAAGTTATTTTCAAAAACTGGGATGATAGCAAAATTCAAGTGGACTCAACAAGCTAAGCAGTGTTTAGCACACTCAAAAGCCTGCATATAATAATGAGTGGTTTCCTCTTCAGTAATACAAATGTAGTGCACTCACTGTATGCATAAAAGTGTATTTATTATATATATATATATAGATATAGCATTATAGAAACAATAGATACTATTTGTATGTAAATATGTATATGTATATTACAAAGCCTTTTTTTTTGCAGCCTGTGGGAAGGGCTCATGTTGGAGACATTTATAGAGGAGTGTCTCTGGGAGGGACCCCAAGGAGGATCAGGGGAAGAGTGAGATGAGCCACCCACCTGAGGAGGAAGAAGCATCAGAAACAATATTTGATGAACTGGCCGCATCCCACTTTTCGTGTCCCCCTGTACCACTGCTGGAGAGGAAATTGGGAATGAAGCTGGGCCCAAGCAGGAGTGAGGGATGGGAATTTTAAGACTTGTTTTTTCTAATTTTCATTTATCTACTCTGATTTGATTGGCAATAAATTAAACAAATTTCCCTGATTTTTCCACAACAGTAATCAGTGAGTGATCTCTACCTGCCCCTATCTCAGCCCAGGAGCCTGTCATATGTTCTCTCCTTTGTTCAGCTGTGAAGGGGAGGGATAGAGAGACTTTGGGCACTTGGTATCCAGCCACAGTCCAACCACAACATTTTTAATATTAGTTTTAATATTTTGGCATAGTAGGAACATTTTTCACCCAACAAGGCACGTAGAAGTAATTTTTTCTTTCTTTTCCTGTATGCTTAGATAGAGGTGTCTGTGTAACAAAACTACTGAGCTTTGCTGGGAAAAAATCCTTTTTATCATTTTGCAGTTCATTTTATTTTTCAAGTCTTAGAAATGCCTAATATAAATGCTGATAGCTAGAGCTAATAATGAATATGTTCCAGTATCAAAAAGGTCCTTGTATATTGTTAAAGTTTGTTCTTGGTTCTTTTCTGCCCTCTCTATATACCAGGGCCAAGGAGGTCCTTTTAATACATGTTATTAGCCTAATAAATGATAGTCTTACTGTGGGCCTCCAGTTTCTGAAGGACTGGGAATCATGCTCTCATATTCTCTCTTGCATTGATAACTTTTACAACTGGAGGGCTTAAAAGATTCTGTGGAAGGGGTGTAAACAGGGAAGAGTGGTGGATGGTTGTTTCCTATTGTCTTTGCTCACGAGACTCAGAGCTTTTTAGCTAGAGAAAAAAAAATTAAGGTTTCTTTTAAAGTACTAAAAGGCTTTTCACATGTAGAAAGATTGGTATGAGCTTAGTCGTTTCTGCAGTTCAACTGGACAGTATGAAGTGACTAACTTCACTTTAATGTTGGGAATCTAGATTTGAATGCCATATCATTCTGATAATTTACATTTTATTTTACCTTCATTCTAATCAAAATCCTGTGTTTGAAAGTTTGGAAGTGATTAATTCTTACCACATGCTGATTTTTTTTTCCGTAAGCATGCATTTGTTTTGTCAGTGTGTGTCTGTGCACATAAAATCTAAACTAATTCCCTGTAAAGGTGAACTCAGTATCCTTACCTTCAATGTTTCCCCTTCCTCTGGCTCATATGCAGCTAGGCATAGATGGGATCTTTGAAGGACTTATTCCCTTGGTAAACTTTGCAAAATTATTCATTTTACCTCAGTATTATTTAGGACCTGCCTCCATCCCTTTAAAGTACCTATTATCTCTGTGATCTGCCAGCCCTGATGTTCTCTCTGGGAGTGAGCTGCACAAAATCCTGCACACAGCATACCACATGGGTGTTGCTGATTGTCTCTTGGCTGGCAGGGTTGGAGAGGAAGGTGGGAAGAGGATAAACAAGAAGAGTCTTTAAAACTCCTGTTATCTATTTACATATTTACTCAGTGTTGGTATCTGCAAAGAGCTTGGAGAGGCCTCTGCTTCAGATAGCTGATGTTCCTGGAGGTACAGAAGTCAACAGCAGATTTTTGATGACACAGAAATTTAAGTGCCACTTCTTGCTGCACTTAACCTTGGGTTGTCCACAGGGAAGCTGGTGAAATTCATTCTAAGTGCTGAATGTTGATGTTATTAAACACTTTTATTACAGCCAAAGCTACTACACACTGTCTTCACAAATTAGCAGCATCAGCCTGTCTTCTGTAGAGATTGAGGCCAAGAGACTCTCAGACCAAGGATCTTGAGCAAGCTGCAGCCCAGTACTTTGTGAGCCCTTTGCCTTCCCCATCCCTGTCACTGGCCCTGCCACAGTGGCACAAAGCCCAGCCTAATGCCCTCAGTGCACTTTTCAGTCTAGTCTTGCTCTCTGCTCTGATGGTAAGACACACTGCATTAGCTGAGAACCAGCACGCTTTCTACAAGTCTGATTTCCTACACACTGCTGGCCTTTAAACTTTCAATCAGTTAACCCAATATTGACTGCAATAGCTACCTGGGGTTTAAAACAATTTGTCTTAGTTAAAGCTTGCCTTTGAAAGAGCATCCATTTTTGATACAGAGTTAAGAGATGGAGAATCCAGGTCATCTTTCTCTACTTTTTACTATATTAATTTTTTTTCTCTTTTAATTTTATTTAATTTTATTTCAATTTGGTTTTAAATTCCAGCTCTTGGCTTTGGCTTTTCCTCCTAGATTAGACAGCTTAATCCAACCCATTTTCACCCTGTTTTAAAACATTTGGATATTATAATCAAATCACCTTTCAATCTTCTTTCTGTTAAGCTAAGGAAACTGAGATCTTCATGTTTCTCAGTGGAAGGAACTTTCTCCAAACCTAAACTAAACTGGCTGGCTTCTTTACACAAGTCCTTCAATTTGTCAACAACTTCTAAGAATGCCAGAGTGATTTGAAGCATTTTTGTATAGGTTTCACAAAAATAATATACAAAGGTATAATTATTTTCTGGGTCCTACCCTCTAATCTCCTGCTTCCTAAAAGACTAACAATTTAGAACTCATTTCTACAGTTTTATATTATTACACTTTAAACGGTTGCATTTTATTTGTTTAAAATGTCATTTCAAGATGATAAAAACTCCATGAGCTCCCATCATATTCCTCAGATGCATTCAACCCAAATGAGTGAACTGTTTAGGACAACATTTTTCATTTTGAGTATTTTTTAAATAAAAATTTTGTTTCTTACTGGAAAATTGACCTGGGTTTTAAAGGAAGAAAGGATTTTGAAAATTTCCTGATGTGATTAATTCTTTTTCTTTTAATGATGCTCACAATTTTTTTTAGCAAACACAAACACCAAACCAAAACAATCTGCAGCTGTTCCAGCTTAAATTAAGTAGGTGACGTGGTTAGACTGCACACAGAGACCATTAGCAATTTTAATGCTTCATGAAAGGACTAACTAAAAAATGGAGCAAAATTCTTGTTGGAGTACTTGTAAGTGAAAAATATAATATAAATAAATAAAATATTCAGGCAAATATTGCACCTTTATGCAAGGACTAAACAGCAAAATACACTCCAAGTACTCTTAAATAAAGCATAGCAAAAATATTCCAGAAGCAATCCAGCTGTTAGATTTGTGGCTATCTATTTCTCTCTCTTGTGGAGATAAGAGGCTAAAAAATGAGCAGGTCAAATCCCTACTTGCATTCCTTTTAGAAGAAGGAGAGTGGACCATGTATTCACACTATTAGGGGTAGGGAATGTAAAAGCAGCATTGTCATTGCAGGCAGTGGAGAAAATAAGATCTTGCATAATGAAGGCTGTATTTCTTTGCTTTGGCAAGATGGGAGCAATCATTAAGTAAGTGATAAGCAGATCAAACAAGCACTTTTAATCTTATTACATAATGCATCCTTATGCCATTCTATCATACTTTTAGTAGAATATTGTAGGCAAAATGGAGGAAGAAAAAGACACCTTTAAAGTTTTAACTTCTCTTCCTACCCTGCTCTTTGCCCTCTTATTGCAGCTTGCAGGACTTTTTTTCACTTTTCACTATGGGTCATGTTGGATGGTGGTTAGCTTTCAGGACTAGAACAGGCTTGCATAGAGGCAAAATATTTGTTATATAAAAAAGCATTGAGTTAGCTCTGTAAATATCTTTTTTCCCACTGCAAATCCTTAAACATGTGAACAGGTTGCTTACTTTATTAATGTAAATAAAAAATTTGCCAAACTGAGCCCAATCTGTAAAAGATGGTTTTGGTGCACCATGTGCACCATGTGACTGCACTGAACACCATGCTCCTCTTGACTGATACAAAGCAAGGGAAAATCAGCCATTAATTCTAGGCATGTTAAGATTACCCTTTTCCAGTGGAGTTTTATGTACCAATGGATGCAGTGGGACATGCAGCCGTGGGACAGCCTGCAGCATAACTCACTGGATTCAGGTGATGCTCTGCTTTCTAGCTCTGAGGAGGAGTGGAGTCAGCCGAGTTGAGGAGTCAAGCAACTCTCACAGGAACTGTCAAGAGAGGAGCACTTTGTACTGGTTCAAGGCTAAGGGGAATTTCTGCTCTTGAGTTTCAATCCCTTTGCTTGTGGATCTAATGTTCTTTTGATTTGCTTGACTGTGTCTTTGAATTCAGTGGCAAAACTGTAGGCCTAGAATCTATAGCTTTCCATTATTTAAGTAAAACACAAAACTATTCTGTTTATTGAAACAATAAATATATTGGGATGTGTTTTCTGTCTCCTCTATAATCAGTAAAGAATTTCACAGCATAGATTAAAACCTCCTGAAGAAATATAGCCTCTGACCTCGCAAGGCAAGCATTCTGGGAAGATCCCCCCAAATGCTAGAACAAATGCAAGATTATAGGATATTAAAAGATAAGGTCAACAGTATAGATAAAGGTTATTATTTAAGCTTAACAAGCAGATTCAACGCCATGTTAACTGATTAAAAGTAATATAATGATGAATTCAGTAAGATGTGTAGTAATATGCTATTTAAAATGAAAATGATCCGAGTCTATTATAAGCTAATTTATTATATTCATAGAGAAACTGCTCTAAAAATTAATGTTGTGTCATGCTCTAATATTATCATCAAGGAGTATTAGATTTATGGAACAAAGATACTGAAAAAAAGGGGGGAGAAAATAAAATAATTAAGGCACCTAGTTTTGAAATTCATCACTTTTTAGTGTTCTGTGAATGAATAAATCAGTGGTAGAGTTGATTACTGCACCGCTGTATGAGCCAAAGTCACAACAAAAATGAAGGCTGAATTAAGAAATTTTGCAAACTTCTTCTGAAGCCTCAGAGAGTCACGTGCCAGAAGAGGCAGATTAGCAGAGCTACCTGCATCTTCCTGGACTTCACCCTTCATGAGCTAACTGGCTGGTGGCATTTGGCCAGAAGGAGGATCTCAACTGAGGCAGGAGCCTATGCTGCTGGAGACCAGCCTTCACCACAAATGTGCAGTACTCTGAGCCCTTAGCAATCAAACATACAGGTGGGTGCAGCCACTCCTCTATGCAGGCACCACTGTCTGACACACAGGCAGCTATCCAGAAAAACTGTAAACTTTAGAGGCAGAAGGATCCAGCACACTCCTTTTGACTTCTGGAGGCATCTTTAGATTTTCTGGGCCTAAGTGATATAATAAATATCGCAAAGAAAAACCTGAGGTAGATCAAAGAACAGAGAAATCCATCTCTACAGTTAGACTTCAAAGGTAATTAGTTTTTCTTTTTTTCCTCAACTAAGAAAAGCACAAAAAGGACTGCAGCAAAGCATCCCCATGCAATTCCTATATTAAGGGATAATGAATTGTTCCCTTAGTCACCCCAGCAGAATTTTCTATTGCTAAGTCTGACATCTGGAGTGCTGTATATAGCCAAAAGAGAACTCAGAGGTAAGAAAATGCTTTCATCTCAAATCAAGGTGTGTGAATGTTGTTAGGCCTAATTATAAACACTTTTATCTCACGCTCCAATCAATTAACAGTTGTTATTTGGTAGCTGCAAATGTCATGAAGCAGTGCAGTTGTTAGCTACACTCAGCTGCACTTAGTACACAAGGGCTGATTTCCCTCAAATGATCCTTTTTGCACAGAGATTCCTTTTCTGGATGTGCCATGTTATTTCCGTCCTGAAGGAGAGGTTCAGATCCTTTGCTTGATAAAGTGGTGCAGCTTCCCTGAAGTTAATGGAGCTGTGCAGAGCCACAACAGTTGGATAGGTGGACAGTAGGAAATCTATTACTTCAGAGCTCAATAGAAGAAAAAGACAAACTGGAGAAGAACATTCAGGAAAGGAGTGCTTGAAAAGAATAGTTTCAATAATTTGGTTTAATAATTTGGTTTTATAATCACCCTATTAAAAGAAACATAGGTGTCTCTCAAGTAAATCTTTTCTTTTTCTCCAGTAACCTTATCACTGCCTGATCAAATGTGTTTTAAGTTCCTCTGTGAACAGAAGTTGCACTCTTTGAAACTCACTTCTTAATGCAAATCAGCTTGCTTGTTTTCAGCTTCATAATCTTTTCCACAGCAACAGCCTATCCGGATGTCACAGATAGAAAATGATGACTTTTGATGAGTAAAAAGCAGCAGGGGCAAATGAATCCTTCAAAAAGGAGAGTGAAAAAAAAATCCTCTTTAGATTAGAGCCAGCAAAAAGAACTGAATTCACTAAGCATATAATTTAAACCCACTGATGATATTTGCAAAGTTTATTTGGTCTTAAACTTCCTTTAAGTACTCTCTGTGCATGATGCAGCATAACTTGCTGGTCTTCTGGGCCCCCATCAGCACAGCAGCAAAAAGAGCCTTAGAATTTGTCCCAAAAGAACATGAAAGTCTGGTAAAACATTCTTGATTAATGAAACCAATAAAACAAAAAAGAAACATTTTCAGTGGGGGAATTGGGTGGAGTTTAATGTCCATGCACCATGCTGAAGATTTTTACATGGCAGTGCCTATGTATAGCAAGCCTTTGTCTCTCCTGTCAGAACTGTCTGCCACCTACTGCTTATTCAGAGGGTGTTTTCATAGTTAATAGCAGCATAACTAACAACTAAAGGATATTTCTGGCTGCAGGGATTTTGCATTGCTGGGAGAATATTTGAGTGACTTAGAGATTTGTTTTGCTCCTGGTTAGGGCTTATATATTTTTAAAAGACTTAATACAGAAATATAGGGGAACTAGAATCTTCAGACCTCCCTGAGGCAATAAGCATTAGTGATTAGGCTGGGCCCCCTCTAGCCAGAGACACTTCAGTGATTTTTAAAATTAATACATTGCCGCTCTTAAAATCTGAGTGTTATTTGCCTTAGGGACGTGCAGAATGTTGCATACTCCCAGAGAGGGAAAGATCTATGTGTTTTTAGCAGGATCCATGCTGGGTTTAGGTCTTCGAAGAACTTTGCTTACTTGACTATGGCATTAGTCACAGCAGCCCATAAGAGGCACTAAATAAGCATGCAGCTTCAGAAGGAAGCAAGGAAAACATAGAACTTAAATTCAGCCTTCCCCTCTTGCACTCCCTGATTATTTCTCTGTAGCAAGGAGCAACGTGCATATTTTAAGGAGGTGCTCTAGTTCAGTGGAACCTCATACAGACTACAGTTGAGCACACCCTTCTGATGGAAGAAGTATAATTCTTCTTTCTTCCCCTCACTAATTCAGCTTTACAAGTCATCTTTCCCACATCCCTATTAGCCTCCTTTAGTTTCTCAGTCAACCTAAAGCAGCCATGCTGGTCACAATCACAATTAGTGTACTTTGGCCTTCAGCAATCTTTATTAGCCCTCTTGGGAAGATGAATGTTAATTCTCCTGTATGTCTTTGGGCACCTAGAGGTGTGCAGTATATTACTTCAAGTATCATCTTAAAACTTTATCTCTCTAACAGCTGCAAATGGAGCAGGTCCACAGGTGACCAAGGGCTGATGGAGGCGGACAGGTGTCACCATCATATTTTCTGGAAAATCTCTTTGCCCAGGATTTTCTCCTGAGAAGCTGAAAAGCCTCAGAGAAAAATGAAAACAATAATTATCTGATTTGCTTCTCCTGTGTTTTACTGCTTTGGAATGTGGCTGGAGATTGTTTATCCAACATGTGAGTTGTCTTGACTTAATAACCAATCATGGTCAGGCTGTGTCAGGACGCTGAAAGGAGACATGAGTTTTTTCTTTATTATCTTTTACCCTTCTGTCCGTATCCTTTCTGTATTCTTTAGTATAGTTTAGTATAGCATTCTTTTATATAATATAGAATCATAAAATAATAAATTAGCCTTCTAAGAATATGAAGTCAGACTCATCATTCCTCCCTTCATGAGCGGACCCTGAAAATACCACAGACAGGTTGAAATTTTGTGTTTGAATTTCAGTATGCAGGTTTTGGCATGTCTTGGCAGAGGCTGTCTGTGCCTTCCAAAGCAGGATTCAGCCTGACTTCTCTCTCGCATCTCTGCTAGAGTAAGCACGCCTTGCTGGACTGCCTGCTGTTTGGACATACTTCACTGTTCACAGCTTTTATAACAGTTTTACCTCATGGGGGCAGGGAGAGGGACATTATCCCTTTATAAGCTGCTGATTTAAGCAGAGTCAGTGGAATGTGGTGATACTGGATGGCAAAACTAATGCAGTTATGACCAAAGCTGCTGGAGAGTGAGGTGCTTAGGTTGCAAAGTATTGTAAAAACAATATGAAATGATGTGTTTTAGTCATAACAGCATTGAATAAGGAAGGCTTCAGTAGACAGATATCAAAAATCAGACATGACTGTATGCATTGCTGGAAAAATAAATAAAGCAAAAATAGTAACAATATCTCCCTGGCTTGCACTTTATACTAAGATCTCTCTCCCTAGGATTACCTTTCCAAATAGCTGCACCATCAAAAGAAGCTCCTGGTCTTATCCAGCTTCTGTGACCCTTTGTCTTAGTCCTGTGGGGTATCTGTGAGGTATCACCAGCAGTGCTTGCGTACCAACTGATCTGTCTTCCTCTCACCTGCGGGTTAAAATAGTCTGAGCTACTAAAACCACTTTTAGATAGCCAGTCATGGCTTTTGTCTACTTTATAGTAGTTAACCTTTTCAGGGTTATCAGCGGGCCCTGGTAGCCTGCCCATGGGTATTGGTTTGGGGAGACAGATGTGGAAGGTCTTTAGCAAGCACAGGTGAAGACTGGAGAATCAGTTTGTCTGTGCCCTCTACAGAAGTGTGTGTTTTAGGTAACTGAGGAGATTTAATAGAACCTCAAACCTGAGACTTCTTTTTCTCTCCTCCTTTCTGTGTTCTCCAATCTTTTCATCTGCAGGTCATGCCAAGATAGTGCCAGTTTTCCCAAGTGAAGATTTGACTTTGAAGTCATGGAAACAGTCACAGCACAGGCACTCCTAAGAACCTGTGACATGTTCTGAGTTCCCTAAAGAATGCTTTCCATGTCCAGGAGAGCATGTCCGTGTCCAGGTGAAACTGAACAGACATATGCAGATGCCTCTGGGGGTGCCAATTCAAATTCACCTGAATGCATCACTTGTGGAAGTGGGCAGGTAAAATCCAGAATGGTTGCTCAGAAATTAAGCTGGGTTTAAAATGGACATTAAAAAAAATCATAAATAAAGGTGCCTTGTTCACTACTTTGTTATTTTTTAGCCATTTTAAGATTTTTCAATGACATATCTGTAAATGCTAGTAAATTCCATATGACATATGAGTGAAAACAACATTTCCTTCATTAGATTCTGTCGGGTTCTACTCAGTTACAAAAATAATTGACCTTAATATGTGAAAACAAATGGCAAGTTATATTTTAGTGCACAATTTTAGAAACCAATTCCAAAATATTCACTCCAAATGTCAGTTTTAACAGGGGGAGAAGATACAATGCAAGATACAGTTTGCATGTATAACAGCCTCAGGCATATTGGTTCCAATGCATTTCTATCAATTCCGAAGATCAGGATTTGGCTTCAGTTTGAAGCATTCAATTAATCTACACAAATAACAGAATGTAGGCTAGAGGAAAAACTTGAAAAATTTTGAAAAATTTCTGCCTCTTCAGGCTGCTATGCGATTGGTAGTTTAGAAGAAAATATTTGATTTTATTTCTAACTGCAGAATGATGTAAACCGTAAGTTCATGTAACTTAAAGAATCAGTTTATAGTCTCCTTTTAATTACCATTTAAATGCAATTGAAAAGCTTCCTTTAATTCAGTCCAGAAGTGGCCTGGATCCTCAGTATTCCCAGCACTAAGACAGAGTTAGTAATATTTTCTTAGACTTTGAAAAATTGTAGTAAGTTTTCACATTTCACAATTTTTACACAGCAAGATAAATCATGCATCAGTGCTAGGAATATTGTTAATATGCAGTGTATTGTTCTTTGTTTATCCAAATAAAGATGATTTGAAATCAGGTAAACAAATTGCCTTTAATTTTTTTGTTTGCCAACTATTTGTAAATTTGAAATACATGTTAATTTAGGAACATCCAGAAGTACAAATAGAGGAAATGGTTTATTCAGCTATCTGTTTTAATAAGCTGCATACTCCAATTATTTTTAAGTTCCTAACTGTATAATATTCTGTTTAAGGCACATCAACTCTTGGCATGAATACATTTTCTTTAAATAGATGCTCAGTAAATGTTAATGAAAACAGCAAAACTTGAAATGAGGCTGACACAGGCAAGAGTTAATGCACAGCACTCTATTTTTGGATAAATTTTGTTTAAAGAATGCGTGGTTTGATTCCTTTCTGTTTATTCTAACATTCAAACCAAGTGGAACTCCAGGGAATTATTAGAGAGACAAATTAAAACAACAGATGGACTTGCAGTTACGTGCATAAGGACATCCTTTCAAAAAGCCTCCTGACAATTTCAGATATTCCAAGTTATTCTATTTAATTTCAAATGAAAAATGTTTCTTTTTCTTCAGAGCTGTCAATCTCAGCAAGCCCATAAGAAGATGATTTAAAAACATCATGAAATATATTTTCCTCTTGTCTTTTTTGAAGTACATTGACAATCAGCTTATAAAATACGTATAAAAATGCATTCCATTTTTTAACAGATGCAAAACATGAGCCCTCGGATCTTTTAAACCCAGCAGACTGCAATGCTTGCACAGAAATTATTTCTTTGCAGTCAAGTATATTGACATGGTCTTTGACGAAAAAATATCAAATTTTCCAGTGGTTTGCCTACTCTTAGAACTGGCAAAAGTTTTCTGGAGAGTGGACCTTAATCAGATCAAACATATCTGAATGTCTGTAACCCAGGCAGCTGGCACAGTATTGGATTTGCCTGATTGCAACGTTGAAAGATAATGAAATAATTTGTGAATTGCAGGGCAACAGAACTGTTATTGTTATGCCCTTTGATTGTTTGGCCTTCTGCCACTTTCTTTCAGCTGTCACTATTAATCAAGGGAGAAGAACAGAGAGGGAACCAGAATCTTTACCAGCTCGTCCTCAGTAACATGACTTAAAGGGATGTACATGCAGGTTTTGAAGCTTCGAGACAGGGCTGTTTAAATACCACCCAGCTTGTACAAAATAGACAAATTAAACTCACAAGTGCCACAGAATGGCTGCCTGTAGCAGGGGAGTATGCTTGGCCACCTCTGTGATGGGCACAGTACAAGGATTCAGACAAATAGGGAAGCAGTACTAACAAGTCCCTGACACTGACAAAGGGCACGTCAGAGCAGGCACAGACTTTCCATATGTCTCGGCTGTATGGGAGCTAGTCAGTGTCTGGCAAATGTATAGTTGCAAGAATCATTGTCTCTGCTAAATGTCCCTCTTTCTTAGCAAGCCTGTGCCACAGCTGGACCAAACCTGGCTTGAATTGCGGTGTCATGGACCATGAACGCTTTCAGATTTGCCTGGGTGCCTTCTTACACCTCTGCTCACAGGTAAATGCTTGTATTACACACTGAGTATTTCCTTAATTAGTCCTTTAAACAGGGTTGAACTTCACATGAACTACACCAATTTTTTCAGGTAGGTGTTCCACTTAGGTATGGATAAATATGATCTTTGTGTCCATGAGCAAATACAGAAAATGTAACAGGCTGGCTTTCCTGTGTTTTAGTAAACTCCTGAGATGGAAGTTTGCAGCTTCACAAATGGTATTACAGCAGTGGGATTTCAGATATATTGGGTCTTTATGACCAATAAATGAATTCCCCTTCTTTGAGCCTCCCCAGAACCTCTCTGAGAAGTTTGTTCATGTTCATTAATACCCCTGCTTTCCTAAGAGTTTTCTATAAAGACAGCAAATCCCAGGACTGCAGAATCACTGAGCATGTGGGAAAGGGGGAGGGAAACAATTTTCTTTCTTTTGTTTTGTCTTATTTTGCACTAATACCTTGCAATCAGACATGAAGGATGAGTTTGAAAACGGTGATTTATTCATAAAAATTTTCTTAATAGATCCTATGTGGGTCAAGGTTTGCTTTATAAGCAATCTCTTTTAAATGCTGCATTTGGTTACTGAAATCGTGTGTGCTACTTC
This sequence comes from Fringilla coelebs, assembly GCF_963513975.1. Classification (NCBI taxonomy): domain Eukaryota; kingdom Metazoa; phylum Chordata; class Aves; order Passeriformes; family Fringillidae; genus Fringilla; species Fringilla coelebs. The sequence continues at coordinate 82,547,062 of NC_140028.1, forward strand.
CCAATTTTGACTGTTTTCTTTTTCAAAACAAGTAAGTTTCTGAGAAATACAATGAAAAAATTAAATTAAAATATGCAAATAGAGTGGGAACAAAGCTGTATTTTGCTATGAATAGATGCTCCCTCAATTCATGTTTTAAATGCTTTTTCATGACGTATTTGTACTCTGTAACAAGAAAACATGCCAGTGTCCTTTAAGAAGTAAATCTTAAGTAAGGCTTCAAAAATCAGCTGACATATCCAAAAGTTGGTACCTTTTACAACAACACTTAGCATTTATAGTTACTTTTAATCTAATGGGCTAAAGGTGTTTTATTTTTGAAGAGGTGTTTTGTTTATTGTAGATTTTTACAGCCGGATGGTAGCTTAACTAATTTAGCTTGCAGACCTAATGCATTGACCCATTCACAAAATGTTTTTCTGGGATTTATAGCCATTGCAATTTTTAAAAAAATGAAATTATTGCTATCTTTACTTTTTCCTTCTCAACACTGAAGGAAAGTAACTGAACAACTTAGATGTACCCAGTTAACTTTTAGAGTTTAGGAAGATGTCTGCAAGCAGAACTGTTTTTGCTTTGCACTTTCTATCACAGCAAACAACAACAACATAGTTAACAACATTTTGAGTCTTCTCTTCTTACATTCCAGTGAATCAAGTGAAATCATCCTTTTAACTTTCAATATTGCATAATGATTTTTTAATGCTTTGCTTGTACTTGTGCAACTTCCCCCCTGGACTAATACCAGCATTGTCATCAGTTTTCTTTGGATTATGAGTACATAGACAGAGGAAGACTTGGGCTGTCTCAGGTCTCCTTGAGATTTTATGTCTCTATAAAATGATGTTATTCTTCTATCATTTCATGAAGTTTTTCCTAAGTTAAGACCAAAGCCTGCAATGAATTCACTTTAAGTCGTGGTCTTTGTGGAATTGAAAGACTCCTACAGACTTCAGTAGGTTTTTGCATTGGTCCCTTTGTATCAATATCCTTTCAGAATTACTCTTTGAATTAAATCTGATTTGAAGTTGGTTGCATACCCATTCCAGCAATGCTGAAAAAACCAAGCAAATCTCACTCTCTCATTAAGCTTATGGAAGTTTTCTATTAATGGGATCATGATTAGACACTTTGAATGTGAAGAAATTTTTTCAGGCTTTGATTAGGTGTTTTTTGGGTCATGTAGACAGCTTTTCAAGTTTTTTTTTAAGTGTGCCAAATAGCAGATATTTCTTGTCTAGCCTATCCTATTTGAGAGAAGAACTTAAGCTTTTTGTTCCTGAGAAATTTTCTGTCATACTGAATTAAACTTTACTTGACAAATGGTTGATCATCTCCAGTTCCAGGTCTCCTCTGACGCAAATAGGTTTTCAGATCTGTAGATCAGAGAATGAATGTCCTACCCCACACTTTTACCAAAATAGTCAGTAGGTTAGTGGTATGGGCTAAGTAAAGATAGCAAACAAAATTAGTAAATTTAGAAAACACCTTGTGCTTCAGAATAAATACACACAGAGGACTGCACTTGAGAATAAGGAATGTTGAGTCCTCCTAGTCAAAGATGGCAGAATAGTAAGCAGGGATTACCAAGGCATTCTAGAAAGCCTTCTTTTCCTCTGTGCTGACACGAGCCAAGGAAAGAGATGCAAGTCTAGTCTGAAATTAATATTTTCAGCTCTGATCACAAGAGCTGAAAACTGCCTGTAAATTTCATTTTGATAGTCAGGTCTCTATCTCAACAACAAAGAGTATCATTTGAACAGAAAGTCATAGGCATATCCTTACTAGTAAGGAGGGCATAGGAAGAAATTCTCGAAGGAAAGGAAGTAAGCAGGACTCAACCATTCATCTGCCAAAGTCTAAGACCAGACTTCTTGAAATTAGAGAATTTCAGCTGTGAAGCTCCATAAAGAAACATCAGTGAGAGAATCAAAGCTGGATCTCATTTTGGACTTTGCAAAGAATATAATGTTTAGTTTTTGTAGCAGTGAGTAACTTACTACTTGAGAAAGAAAAGGAGATAAGGTTTCTAGACCTCTAAGCTAGACTTTGCTCTGCAGTGTTACATCATGATAGACAGCAGGATGCAGGCTCAAAGTTTTGAGGTTTTACAAAGCAAGACAATGCATAGCACTCCCACTGTAGTCAGTGATCACAAATACGTTTAACACAGCACATGCTCTCCAATTCTGTCTCCTCATGATAGCATTTCAACAATTTTCTAAGGTGTAAAGCTGTGCAGAAGGAATTGCTAATTTATTTTTAAGACTTTAAAGCAGAGTCAACAAAGTGCAAAAGTAACTGGATTCAAGCACAAACACTGATAGCTTAAAAAGATTGGTTTTGTAGTCCACATAGAATGCAGCAGCTGTTTCTAAAAAGGATGTGAGGGAAATGTTTCTTAATAGCATGAGAACATTTGGAACTCAGTAGATATTTATTTCTATGAAAATAAAAGTCTGTCAACAAATGCACAACAACAGACTAGCCCGTATGCTGCCTTTTTTCTTTTTCAAGCATCTTTTGTGTGTAACTTCTTTTGTAAAATATTATGAGTTTTTCACTGCAGAATGATTCTGCCATCGAGATAATAGCTGCAGGTTTTTCCTCATTTTTCTCTCTGCAGGGTCCAAACTACTCCCGAGCCTTACATGCCAAGAGAGTATCTTCATTGTGGGGTCAGAGCATGAACTAAGTCTCATTAATTTGCCAAGATATACACAATAGAGCTAAAAAGTACATAATAACTTAGGAAACCATTATAAGAAGTTTATGGTGGTCAGTTGGACATTTCTAGGCCAGTATAAGACTTTTGCTGTTAAGAGTTCCCAAGCCCCTAGATGATGCTGTAAAGAGAGATTCACTCACTGTGCTTGAACAGAGAATGAGAAAGTGAGAGTACTTTAGCCTATTTCTTTGCTAGCTTGGTTTCTTATCTGTTTTCTGAAAGCTGCTGGAAAGCAACGGAGATTTAGCTGCCAGGTCTAAACTGCAGGGGAGGAATTGGCAGTAGTAAAAGCAAAAAGATTCAGCAAATAAAAGATAATATAGATCGTCTCCTGTTGTGCCTGTTTTCAAATTACTGTGTTTAAATGAACTTCTTGTTCTGCAAGCTGTCTTTAGTCTCTCGCTTGCTGGCCTCCAATGACCTTTCTCTGATTTTCTTTTTCCTTTACAGTCTCATGACATTCAAACTTTTATCTGCCTCTCTGGTACTTTAAACATGGGAAATTCCATGTATACTTTTAATCCTATGGGAAGTCTGATCTCAATTTTTAGCTGTTTAGGCAATGAAATGCAGTGTAAGATACTGCCTTGTGTAGTAGATGACTGTATCAGTTTTTAACTTGTGAATATAAATATTTGTACACTGAAATTCTCACTCTGCCTCTTCCCTTCCTTGCCTGTGTAACTATTCATGGCAATAAAAATCAAAATCTCTTGTGTTAGAGGATGGGGCCAATGTCAAAATTACATCTCTCATGTTATTCAGTACTTATATAAGGATTGTGTAAAACGCCTAGTCAGATTTAACAGGATAAATATTTATTCTACTTCTTTTTTTTTCAATAAACCTGCATAAAGAGACCATGTCTAAATTTTGATGGTTTTCCGTGGGAGATTTTTCCTAGGCACCTTTCTTGACAAACATTATTAAATGTGAAATGTAATATGAAACTGAAGAGAAGTGCTACAGAACTACAGAGCTACAGAGCTTTAGTTTCTTTCTTTTTTTTTTTTTTGTTTGAGATATTTGAGGGTTGTTTTGCACTATTTCATGAGTTTCAGGATAGCCTCTGAAGCTTTTTCTGAAGTCCTTGGAAGATGTTGAAGATTTGTCAGAGAGGTACGCTGAAGACTCGTGTTCGTCTTAAACATACTGGGCTAAAACAGTGGATGTGTTCTTACCATTGCCTTTCCATGCTCAAACAACTTTGGTGAATGGAACATCATTGCCCCAAGAAATAAAGTTGCATCCAAGACCTCTCATCTGCTTGTTCTTCCATGGCCAGGGCAGGCACAGTGGGGCAGGAGTGCTTCAGAATGGAAACTGTGCTAACAGCCAGAAGAGAAGGCTACAGCAGAAGCATGGTGATGGTGAAACTCCATTGCATAGCCTACAGGTAACAGCAACAGGGGGGTGTCAGCATGAGGGCTGTAGTCTTGAGGAATGGTTGGCAGTGGTAGTGTGAGCCTGGTGACCTAAATTATCCCAGACTGATCAGTCCTTTGGCATGTGGGATTAAATGGAGGTCAGAAGTCTAGAGCAAGTAACTATTGAAAGGTTGCCTCATGTAAAGCAAAGGACCATGGGTCAAAAGCCTTGCATGTTAACTTCTTTGTCACCATGACATCAGTGAGGATTGTTGGAGATTGCCTAAAGTCCCTTTAATGACCCTAGATTCCTAGATTTGTAGCAGCATCTAAGGAGCCTGTGTTTGATGTCATTATGCTCATAATGATACCAGACTCGTGACAGCTGTAAGCACAGAGAGTACCTTGACTGAGAAACTTTAACACCTACAGCAAAATATTAGACTGAATTTGGTTTTCTCAAGTCTGATGTCTCAACACGAATCAGTGTTTATTCTCTTTTCTATTTCTGGTTGAACTGCTTGTGCCAGGAATTTGAACTGCACCAAGGTATGCATGTAGTTATGAGTAGTAGTAATGAGTTCAGAATCAACACTCAACACAAGTGTTTGGAATATGGATTGTTTAGCATCTCTTCCTCTTTTTTACTAGAGTGAGATGGACCTACTTAAACTGCCCTGTTCATCTGACTATGAAAAACTGTGAGAACCACTTTTTGTGAAGCAACTTGAAGGTGACAGGTGAAAGGCACCTTATTAATATTAAATGCAATTCTTTTATTAGAAATGTGTACTTCTACTAGCAGAGAACATTATGCAAAGTTGAAAGAGAAAGTAAAACTAAGTATGAAAACTTAGGAATGTGCTCCTTCTCATTTTTAATACAAACCATCTCATATGTTTGAGAAGTTTTGAAATCTCCTCTGGTTTTCATCTTTATTTCTAACATGGTTCTTTCCTTCAGGGACATATATATTATTTCTTTCACCTCTGCTTTCTTAGTGCTTTTGGGTCTCACAATGCTTTTCATTCGTTTCTTTTCCTGTCCCAGTGTGAAGCGTGCAGGGAGGTGAAGAAAAGCACACTTCTTACAAACTGCTAGTTAAATAAAGCCACTCTTAAAATCTAGAAGCGATGGAAGTCCAGAAATGTCCCAGTAAAGAACTATAAAGGAAAAAACCTCATTCCTCTGAGTTCATTATTGATGGTTTGTGGCATCCTTTTTATTCAGAAGACAGAAAAGTTAATATCTAAAAATTGCATGGGCAATAGTATTCAGTTGACATTATTGCTAAAACTTTGTTTTCTTTTGGTACATAAGTTTCCCATAATTTGTCTTCTTTATGCCTATTTTTTCATTCTCTCATGTAATCCTACAATTATTTTAAGTAATAAGGAACCACTGCAATTCCTTCCATTCCTTACACAGTTCTTTCTAAATACTTTCTGTCAATAGCAAAAGTGGCTGGTTCTACTTCATCAGTCACCAAAAAAATTGAAAAATCACAGAATCATAGAATCATGTAGTCTGGAAAAAAAAACTCTAAGATCATTGGGTCCAGCATTAACCCAGCACTGCTGTGTTCATCACTAGGTCACTAAATTCCAACCCTGTGGTGTGTCCCAAACAAATCTACACACCTTTTAAACTCCTTCATGTTTGATGAAACTTTTCCTACATAGAGAAATGCTTCAGAGTGTGAGGGATGGTGCTGACCAGCTTTTAGAAGTATTGCCTCTTGTTGGAGTTAGGAGATTTGAAAGCTCCTATCAGCAAACAAATAATTGGAAGACAACTGTTGCTACAGATACCCCAAGAAAGAACAGTATGGAAGAGGGATACAGAGGTGCACTACTTACCCCTTATTTGATATGATGCAGCAGAAACCATTTTATAAATCTCATTAAGGATCCATAGCTTCATGCAAACATAAAACTTGTGAAAAGTATGGTTTCAAAGGCTCAAGTACCTGAGGAACAAAATAAATATTGCCCAACAGAGCCAAGCAACACAGAACTCATGGGGTTTTTGTTGATTATTTTGGGGTTTGTTGTCACCTGAGGAAATGCAAACTTCATAGGGAAAATGGCATCCCCAGCCATCAATGGTTTCTGATTTTTATCTGCCTTCTCTGGAGGAAAATTCAGTCTTTTCTCTATGACTGTGAGCTGATATGCAAGCAACTGATTTCCCTCCCTGACCTTTGCCCCCTCTCTCTCCCCATGCCCTCTGCTTTGCCATTGTTCTCCCCATATATGGGAGATGTTGTAGAGCAGGTTTTCTTAGGGCACCTTTTTCTGTACATTTTGTGTCTCTGCTAAGGAAATCCTTGCTCACCAAATGACTGACTCCTTTGTTTCTGGGGAGTACATGCTGTTTAATCCAAGTATGTACAGAATCCCAGATGCAATTTGAAGTCTTCTAACTCAGATGGTGCAGCTGAGAAAATATGCAAGAATACAACAGAATTTGTGGCAGTTTTGAATGAAGCAAGAAAACTGGGGGATGTTTTCTATATTTATGTCTCTTTGAAATGTTTCTTTGTTAATTTATACCACCCACTGGATAGCTTGTCTCTCTGCCATCTTTTCTGTTGTAAACAGGAACCATGTAAGACTGGATGGTGGAACCTAACAATTCCGTATTTCCAAGTGCTCCAAATTCTCTCAGGGAAATTATATACATTAGAGTTATTTTTCTGTGCTTTACCACATGCACAACACAGAAGTGTGACTGGAAGGTGAGGTTTTTTTGATATATCATAACATAATTCCATATTTCTTGGCCGTTTCTTACCTCTGTTAAAAGGACCAGCCCTGCGTGGGTCTGACACTCTTCACGTGCCTATGAGTGGCCCTGACAAGAGCTTATCAGCGATACCAAAGCTCACATGGGTAAAATCAACGGGCTGTAATTATTCCTTTGCCCATCCTCAACACAACCACAGACAAAGCATCTTCTGGGCTCAGTCCTGTCAGTTGCCAAGACACCTGGCTCCAGTCCCCAAGACACTCAAACACATACTTGTCTTGAAACAGTCACCTTTAGCTGTGTCTTCAAAGAAAGACTGTGCATATATAAGACTTTTGTTGATTCAGTACCTAAAAAAACACAGCATCTTTCAAGAAGTCCTCTGTGCCCCTATTTCATCTTCTGTCCTTTATCCTTTCCTCTTAGGCTGTCAATGCTTGAGGCAGCAATCATTTCTCATCCTCTCTGAGTGTGTGTATAACATATAGTGATGGAGATTTTTATCTGAACTGAAGCCTTTAATTGTCTTCAATAGCTGTGACTACAGTTCTGTGAGGAGAAAGGAGAGAGATTCTGCATTTCTTTTTAATAGTCCTCATTATTATTCTTGGCTCTTTCTCTTGCTTTCCTTTACTCTTCTTAAGCATTCGATTTTCATCGGGCTTTCATATTTCAGGCTGCAACTCAGAAACCCCTTGTGATATGTTACTATATGTATTTTTGTTTTGTTGGTTTTTTTTGGGGGGGGATTTTTAAAAATTTATTTCAGTTTTTGGTATGGAAGTATTTTCCACTTGGAAAAGTGGAGAAAGGACATTTTCTCCAAGCCACTGAACTTTACTACTAGGAATATGAGTAATAACAAAGTCAGGAAGGCAAGCAGCAATGGACCACCTTGTGCCAAGCAAGGTAAGAATTTGATCAATCTGGTGGGGTTTTCTCCATCTTAATAGCATTAAAGTGAATAGGGAGAACTGTGTGTATTCACAATAAAAGAGAAGCTTGGTTATTCTTCAAGTCCTTGTGAAAGGTTGGTATTTTTACACTACAGCACAAGGTTTTACTTTTGGATTTACAGCATCCAATTTTCCCCTCACTGCCTTCTATGCCTCTGTTTAAGTTTACTGTGTGAGATATACCTTGTTCTTTTTCAACATTTTTTGTTGTATTTACTCTCCTATTAGGCATATATTCTGTATTTTGGGGCCTTTATAAATTCTCTGCTTCATCTCATTTGTCCTTGGGACGCCATATTTTCCTACACATTTTCCTAAGCCAACCTGCAAACCCTAGGACACTGACATCATCTGAGGCTGTGAACAAGCAATGAAGTCAAATTTATGCAGTGATTTTCATCTTAGTTTTGTTGATCTTGTTCAATCACTTGATTGAGATTTTTGGCCTTTCTTCTCTTATGTCAGTTCTTACTTTCCTGTAAAGACTACAGCTGCTTGGACAGTGGTTTTTTGTTGTTTTTTTTTTTATCTGAGAGTATATATGTACTGCATGGGTATAATGTAGTGAGACTATTGATGTTTGTTTAGTTTTTAACTATCACTTAATCTCATTTTACCTGTTTATACTCATCTTTGCTCTCCTTCTAAGCTCCAATGACCATTCATGTCTTGTGACATTTGGTCTCACATCTTAGCAATGCTTTTTGTATCCTCTCTTCCTTCAACATGAATCATCCTCCCTCCCCTCATCTCCATCACCTTCAGAAGAGCCCTTCAGTGTTTGTATTGATTATAGTCAGACTGAGTTTACATAAGGCAGTCATTATCTAGCCAATGTTCAGCAGTTCTGTTAGTCTGAATTATCTCATTTTTGCTTATCAGTCATATATAAATAGTTATTCTTTGGAGAAATTTAAGAAGCAAACATGTATCTTTCATTTTTTGAGAACACTCAATTATTTAAGAGATTATTGTAAAACAAGGAGCTAAACTCATGTTCTCTTGCCAGAAGTAATCACTGATTGTCCTTTCTTTTCTGCTTTCTGTTCCACCTGCATAAAGAAGGTCAGTCTGTCTCCTTCATAACAGTCCCTTGTAGTTTATTTCCTGGATGTATCCTGGCTCCTTAGAGACACATTACAATGCATTTACCAAAATTCAGTCTGTCTCCTCGCTCAAGGCAAGAAAAAAAGTGGAACTTTCTGCAGACAGAAAGAAATCTCAGAGACTGGTGATCATCCAGAGAACCCATGCTGTTGAAGTAATATCACTTAGTACTCAGCTAGATATGTGTGTCCTGTCCAGAAGTGCAATGTGATTGGGATGGGTGTAGTAGTCCTACTGTGTAATAGTATATTCATTTCATTATGCAGTTAATTCTTTGCTATAAATGGGCATCTTTTATTACAAAAGTGTTAGCTAGGGCAGGTGAGCATCTCTCACCCCTAAAGGCCATTAGACATGAAACATTAAAAGGTGGCTGTGCTGGCTCTATGATAAAGTGAAATGGGATAACGAGGCTACCTCACAATGAATAAAACCTTGCTCTCCACTGTATTAAAATGAATGGTTTCGTATTTGATAAACGCATCAAATACCCACAGAGAGCTTGATGGATAATTGGCAAATCATGTCACTATTCAAGAGAAGGTCATCTCTTAAACTCTTGTGTCTCAGCTATTTTAACTCCAGCTCTGCTGTCATTTAAATACTTTGATATTCTCAGTGTTGGCAGCTGAATTTGTCTCATTTAATAGTCCTTTCCCTTACACTGCATCAATGAGATGCAATCCCATGTGTGACTTCTCATGCAGTGACTTCTCCATGGTTGGAGTTTAATTGAAGCAAAGAGAGACTGTAACAAGAGTAACGCTTCTTTTATTTAGAACAGTGATATCAGCTCAGCTTTAAAATGTTTGGAGTATTTTGGGGATTGGTTTAAAAGACTGTAGCATTTATGCCAAGAGTATGCCAAACCATACAGTCCCTTTTGTCTTTAGCACTAAATTAATCTTGATTATTTATCTCTTACATAAAAGTAGATGCAGACAAAGATTTCTCTCATATCAATTGCCATAAGCCTCTGTGGCTATTGAGTACTAATTTCACAGATATTAGAGAAAAAATACTGGATATACTCTAGTATCTAGATATGTAAATTCCAGATTTATTTTTTAAATAACTTTTTTTAGTTAATATTGAGAACAGTGATATAGAGTACAGTATTCAGAAAATCACAAGTAAGTGAGAGTTGATTGCAAGAATTAGTTCTACAGCACAATAATTAAAACCAGCTCTGTAACTAACAGAGAAAAGACATTTTGTTAATTTAGATATATTTTCTTTTAAGAAAAAAAAAGAAAATGGAGTACATAGTTGTAGCCTTGATTCTGGAGTGGTTTAGCACTAGACACTTGACTTAAAAATAAAAGTATCCAAAACATTACTCCCAAGTCAGGAGGTAAGACTGAGGGCACAGAAATATGAACTACCACATGTAGTATGGAAGGGAGCCTCCCTTGGGCTGCAGCCTCCTCCTGTTTTAAAATTGAAGGACAAGATATATGACTACTGGGGAAAAAAGTAACAAAAAAAGATACACCTTTATTTTTTTTTGTAATACTCCCTCTCTACCTTTTCTCTTGAACAGTTCTATTGCTAGGATTAAAAATTGAAATTTAGAAGGAAGTAGGTCTCATTCCAGAGAAAAATTAATTTCATTCATTAGAATATCGAGGTCTTGAGAGTTCAGAGCAGACTGTCAGAGCATTGAGGGGGGCCCAGTTCTCTATACTGGGACAAGACTTTTGTTTTCCTCAAGTAGCCTTTAGTGTACACTTGAGGAAAACCAGACACAATTCTATAATTACTTGTGTTGTTCCACACCCTGTGTGATGGAAGAAGCTAGGGGAATCAAATTAAGTCAAACTTTTTTATCACTTTGTGTACAGTGCTACTTGTGCTGGTGGCTTCTTAGGGCAAAGAACTTTTTCCAAAAAAACCCATGAAAAGCTATCCAATTGATTTAAAGTTATCCAATTCTGAAAGTCTCATTTACCTCTTCATTAAGATTAGAGTCATTAAGGGATGTAGATACTTTACTCAAGAGCAAAACAGCAAACCTTTCCATTTCCTTTATCCACCAGATAACTGAAGTAACCGGGATCACTTACAAAATAATTTAGGAAATGGGAGATTCATTTGAACACATGTGCTGGATTCTGCATTTCCTCCCAGGGGCATGAGCAAGAAGCAGAGCACTAGAACTCCTTCATAGTGTTTCTGTAAGCTCCAGTGTGAAGGATTATCTGGTTTTAATACATACTGTGTGGAAAAAAATTCTGTGCTAGCTATCAGGCAGTCACATGCCATTAATTTTTTGCTGAAAATGAGTACAAACTAAGGCACAAGGAAATGGGTTTTCTTGCCTGGCATGTTGTCATATGTTTGTTGCAGAACTTTCTGAGGAAAAGTATTCTGCTTTATGTTTTTCGTAATAAAAATCTACCTATTTTCACAAAGCTTCATTGTATGCTCTGACAAGGGCACTTAAATCCCTGATTCTATTATCAGTAAAATAAAATGTGAAATCTCATTATCTACCATAATGGAGTGGCACATGAAAATTACTTATAGTCTGCTCCTTTTTAAAATACACAGGTTTTACAGTAAATTTTCTACAAGCTGAAATAATAGAAGATTGGTGGGATAACTGGCATACCCTGTGTACCTTGAGAGCAGCACACTCTGGAAGGAATATAGCCTTGCTCATGCTGGGTTGTTTGTGATTTGTTATGCCATGCTGGACTGGAGACAGCTCTGCACTGAGACACCTCTCATGGCCCTGCTCCCAGGGCACAGCTTATGTGAAGTGGATTAACCTCCCTGTGGATCAGAGAACTTGCAGCCACATTAAGCAGAGGGACCAAAAGCAGGGAAAGGAATTCCTGTGCTGTAAAAAGGTGTGAGACATTGCTCCATGACCCTGACCTCTTGTAGGAAGACTATGCAAATATACAAACTCTGGGTAAGGAGATAACAGACCTGCTTTGACTGCCAAAGCAGTCCAATAGTGACTACCATCATTAGCACTGAGCAGCAATTTCCTAACCTCTGGCTTTCAATCACATGCAACTTCTCTGAAATTTAAACCTTCTTGACTGCAGCTTCATTCTCAACTCTGCCTGAAAATAAGTACTTTGCTTCTAGTATCTGAGAAGAAGTCATTTCTTCATAAGGAGAAATCTGGAAAGGAAAATATACTTTGCAGTAACAAGAGGGTATTTAAAATAAGAGAAATTACTGTATTTTGAATTAACTTTATTGAAGGGAATAGGGAGGAGATTGATTTTAATTCGGGCAATGTCAGCAGTTTAAATTTTATTTTGAGAATGTACAATAAATTCTTCTTCCATCTCCTATTCTCTTGCCAAGTGTACAGACCAGCAAGGATGATCTACAAGCACACATGAGCACTACAAGTGTTAATTTTGCCATTTAACTACCCAGGCAATGGGGCTGCAGCTACAACAGGGGTCCTTCATCCTTGGAGAAACTTGAAGAAATGAATCTGCTTTGAAAACTCGTGCACCACTTAATAAGAGGATATTATTCTGCATGGAAAAAATGGGCAGCTGTTCACATTTTCCCTTGTATGATCTATGAGATCTTTTTATTTCTAACATACAGAGGCATATGTGATGAAGGCATAGAAGATGGTGTCCCAATAATTGCGCCCAAGTGAATGGAAAAAAGTATTGTTAGAAATTTTTTATCAACTCCTTTCTTCTAAACTTGACCCTTTATGATCTCACTGGATTTTCTTTTTGTGTATGAATTTTTCAGAACAGACAGGATTTCAATACAATTACTTTTTAAACTTGGAAAAACTGCATTTCTGTGCCTTTGAATTATATGACAAACACTGACATTGTTTGTCAACTATCTGATGTTGCATTGCTTCAAGACCATATAATTATCTTTCTTAAGAATACTAGAGCTTGTAAGCAAGCAATCCATGAGCAGTTCCTTGGATACAGATGTGGTTCCAATCTCACTCTTGTTCCAAGCTGTGTACAAACAGAGAAAATTCTTCAGAGAGTCTCCTCTCATCACTTGATTTTCCCACTGTTTGGTCTTCATATTTAGTTACAGACCTTTCATTTGTGCACAATTTCTGTTATTATTTTGGAAACATTTGGATTAGATCAAAATTTTGAACTGTATTTCCAAAATTAGCTCAGTTTTTACCCTGCTTCAAAGCCCAAGCCAAATCTGCCTGATTTCTCACCCTTTTATTTTTCCTAATAAGGACTTGCTGCAATGTTCTTCCTTCCAGTCATGTCACCAGATAAGTGGCAGTCTGATTTTAACATGTGTGCTTCAGAGAAGTAAACACTTTTTAGTTCATAAGAATTTTACCTTTGATTATAATCTTGAGTTTGTTCAGGTAACACTATCATTGTCCATTTTACAGCCTTTCTGGACAAAGCACATGCAGAGCCTTGTCCCTTTAGAGCATCCATTTGGATGGGGAGAAGATGGAATTTACACCATGATACTTTGATCATCCACCAAGAAATCTAGCCAAACTGGATTGTTCTTGAGTATGTAATGATCCATTCTATGTAAAAATAACTGATTAAATTTTCTTTTTTTTTTTTTAGCAGCATTACTAGACTTCTTGAAAAAATAAAGCAGTGATGGTACCTGGTTTTTTCTCTCTAAGGATTCTGAGATTGTCTGGGTGTATTTAAATTGGAAGATAATTTTACTTTCATGCTTTGTGGTGCTACTGGCCTATCAGTTAGCTAACACCAAAACCAGGTTTAATAGACCCTTCAAATCACTGTAGAACAAAACAAGTCTAACATTAAGCCTTCTGCTGTGATATTCCTGCAGTAGGTTTGCTTTGCCACGGTTGTTGAAATAATCTTTGAGATAATTAGCATCTGAGTCCAGCAGGTGTTTTCCCTCCAACTCAAGGAAGCAGAGAGGATTTCCTGAAGATAATAGCAGAAGGTAAAGTACATAGCTAGAAAGATTGTTTTCCTGCTGTCTTGTTCCTGCCTCTGAACAGTTTATTTCTTTAGATACTACTTAAGCCTTACAGCATAGTTTGAGTGGAACATCCACCAGTATGTGGTTGGGATTAAAATTCACGATTTTTATCTTGCAGTGTTCCAGTATTTTCAGTTTTATACTTGTCTTCGTCTGTTAAATTCTGACTGGATTTGATCAAGCTGATGGATAATCAGCTTAGAATTTATTTGGATACAATATACGGATTTGGATACAGAAAGCCTAGATAATTTTTTTCAAAATTCAGCTAATAATTCTGGACAAGGCTTCTTCAGTGACATCCAGAAGTGACTTTTGGAAATTTTAGCCATGTAACCTTAGCACTTCTCTCCACGTGGTTGATTCTGCCTGTTTGCCATCATAAGAGCCCCAAAAGTTCTACATTTGCAAGCACCACGATGAATGAATCAGCCCAGTAGCATACCTCTAAAGAGGTCCTGGCTAAAAATAATACACCTTTTATAAAATACCTACATCAGAAGTGAAAAAATGCTATTACTACTACCCACTTCACAACTTAGAATTGATCAGACTTTTCTGATGTCGTGCTTTAGGTGAACCTTCCATGTCTCATTTCCAAGTTAATGATCTGCTGGTCAGGGGATCAAGCCTGGAATATTTCACAGCCTGTCTCAGAAAATCTTGATCATTTGCCTGTAAACCAGAGAGCCTTTAGGTACAGCAGCTGAGCACAGCGTGCCTTATCCATAACAGGGTGTGCTTTGTGACTCACAGTGTCTTGGGGGATCTGAGTCTCCATGATTTTCCAGGAGGGTTGCAAAAAGCCTTTAAAAAGCAAAGTCTGTAGCCCCAGTGACTCTTCCTTGCCCAGGAGTGTATTTGTAATGTCATGGTTAGGAGTGTCCAGGGAGGTAACAAGCATAACCTTTTGCAAAAATTCATCTTGATGTTCTCACCTGTCCAACAGCAAAACCGTATGACAAAACCTGATGCTTCACTGTGGTGCCTCTCTGGGTGATATCTACATCTCTTTTCTTTTCTGAGCTCTACCCACCCACGGCTGACTTTGCACCACATTAGTCTATAGTTAGAAATGCCATGCTCAGAATGAATTATATAACTGATTGCATCATTGCCTTCCCTGGAGGATATTAAACAACTTAAAGCACTTATAGGGAAGACTAAGTACCAACCATGCTGCTGACACCAAGGGTGCTGTTTTAAGACAAAAGGCTTGTTAATATTGAGGGTTCTGCATGTGCTGCCACCAGTTTGGGCAGGGCAATTTTCAGCAGGTGGGGTGGTGATGGGAGGTCAGGGACAGGGGAGAGGGAGACTATTTGTGAGCTGTCTCATCTCTATATGAATGCATCTATTTATCTATCTATCTATCTATCTATCTATCTATCTATCTATCTATCTATCATCTATCTATCATCTATCTAAACTGACAAAGGAAGCTTGTCTCATTCCACATCTGGGTTTAAATGTATCGTCTTTATTTGTGCTGTTGCTTCAGTCCCAACCTGTGTGGAAGGTGAAGGACTGAGTATTACTTGCTATAATTTGTAATTGCTGCATAGGTGCACCATTGGCATTATCTAATTCTTTTTTCACAGTACTTCAAATATTTTTTTCTTGTGGAATGGAATATCAATATGGTTTTTATCTCTTAATTTGGTCTTTGACTCCATATTCTCTTGTCAGCATTAAAACCCTGGAACACTGTGCTGGGTCTTTGGTTTTTTGGAAGGATTTTTGAAGTGTTTTGTGCCTGTGTGAACAGCTGAGTCTGACTTTTTACTATGTACCCATCAACATCACATTCCCAAGGGAGGCTAGTGAAACCTCAAATCATAGCAGCATTTATTTTAGCTGATATTGTCATGAAAGTATACCATCAGCCTCTTGCTCCACTAAAATGTTGGTGAGGGAGGTATTAGAAAATGTACAAGTAAGTAGGAAGTTTTTTTGGGTTTTTGTGAGTAACCTAGAAAGGAGGGCATCTGCTGCTTTGGTCCAGGTACAGGGCAGACATCCTTTGTCCAGAACAGTGTTTACATGCTGCCCAGGAGCTTGGCAGGGGCAGAAGTCCTGTGTGTTCATAGCCCACCTTGTCTCTTTCTTCCATGACAAAAGTAATTAATGTGAGAAATACATGAAAATAAAAGAAAATATATCCACAACTATAGAAATTCTGCTCTGTACAAAATCTTGTAGTCAACTTGAAAAAGTACAGCTGATTTTAGCAAAGAAATTGTCTCTGGGTGGAATGTATGTTTTGATGAAAATTTCTGCAGGAAACTCTGGGCAGGATTTTGCATTCATTTTTAATTTTAAATATGCCCAGTGGTTATGTAGGGTGGTTTGGTTTTATTTACAAAGTACTTTTTTTTTTGGAACAAAAATACACCCAAACCCTTCACACAGGATTGTGTAGACTCAGTAATGATGAGGCAGACCCTTTGTTTTGAAGAGCTATTGACCTGACCAAATTAGCAAAAAAATGTTGTAACATATCCAGAGTGACCTTTTCCAGTGAAATTAACCTATTCTGATGAATCATCAGTGCCCATGTTTGACAGAAGGCAGTAACTGGCAATAATATCTTCCCTCTGAAGATGGGAAGCTGGTCAGCAAATGAGTGCACTCACCCCCTGTAACAGGAGCAGTTAGCAGGATGTAATTTCTTCTGTCTGCTTAGGAGCAGTAGCGATTTTCCTTAAAAAGAAAAAAAAAAAAAAAAGGGTGGGGAAAGAGAAAATATAAAAGAATGCATGTACCTTTTCTTTAAAATTTTTTCACCAACGAGGCAAAAACAAATCTTTATTGAGATGTAATACAGCCTGCAATTAGGGTATTGATTTTACATGTGATGCTGAATGTACCATTAAGTGGAGGCTGGTAGTTAAAAAAGAATGGTGCTGCCTCAGTCATTTTGAGGCACTGTTTGCTTGATCTGCCACTGATCCATGACCCTACACCCTGTTGTCATATTCAGCCCCCTCCTGTGGGTACTGGTACCTTTCTCTGCCTCTCCCTCCTTCATCTGTTTCAGCCCTTGCCTCTGCCCATAAGAGGAGACATTATCTCAAAACAACATGGGGGACAGTGTGAACAGCCACCACCAGAGTCTCTTGAACACATGGATTTGTAAAACTTGGCTGTTGTAAGCCTGTCCAAGCCAGGACTGCAATTTGAATTAAACATAAGGCAACTCCTTTCACTGAATCAGTAAGTGCAAATAACATAGCTTGCAACCATGTTTTATATCCCAGACAAAAATGGTTCTTAACAGCTTTCTGAAGGCTATGCTTCAGCCACCTGCTGCTAAAGTTGTTTGCATTTTCCTAGAAAATTTGATCTTCTACAACATTAAAACTGACAAGTATGCAGTCAGCATGCCTGTGCATACTTGGGGCTAGATGTTTGAGAGTCATATTTTTTGATGAACACTATAACTTTCTACAAACTTTATTTTAGCAAGTATAAATGACGGGGATGGAGGGTGGAGAGCCAGAACTGTGGGAATCTTTCTTTCAGGCTCAATTTTAGCTGCATTTTGGAGACAAAGGCAATCCTCACTGTTATTGAGAAGCATCAGGCTGGTGTTTTGCCACATACCTCTTATTTGCATTTCTAATAATACCTTTCACTACAAGATCCCTTTCTCTTGTTATTCTTCTCTGGTATGTCTGCTCTGGCATTTGGGTTCCTGCAGGGACCTTAGAACATGTATTTTGCAGTACTTGTTTCCATTTTGCAAATATGCTATAATGCCAGTTGATTTTTGCAGCTGGCATATGAATGTATTGTATTCCCAACAGGAGAGTGATTGAAATGCAGACACTCAGAACAGCTGTTTACAGTGAAATCCCAGTTCCCAGCTGATTTGTTCTGTGCAAGAGGAGTTTCCTAGAAAAAGCAGATAACCTCTGCTTTTACTTTGCTTCGCACTATTCTCCTTCCTAGAGGTACAAATGCTGAATAAACGTTCCACATTTGCTATTTCACGATTAGTTTCATTAGCAAAGCTAACAATAATGAAAATTCCCTTCCCTAGGAGCTGTTCTCTCTTCTGCAGCTGCTCTTATCCTCTCCAGGCCACCAAGTAGTATATTACTTCATGCCTTCCCCTTGGTGTTCTACATCAGCAAAAGCATTAGGTACTGGCAGTGAGAAGTCATAACCTCCAGCATTAAAGATCATTAAACTTTCATGGGATTTACTTTCTGTTCCAATTCTCCCATTATTACAGATCACTACCGTTTTTCAGTCTATTTCTCTACACACCTAATTGATACTTAAGTAGCTAACAGGTAAATGAGGGAGAAATGAAAATTCAGATCCATTATTTTTAAATCTTTTCTGAGTCTAACACGCAGGACGAGGAAGCGAAAAATTGTATGAATCAGCATTGTCTTTGGGTGCTAATTTACACTATAAGAGGATCTTGGGTGCTACATAAATTCCAACTTTTAAGTTTCTGTCTTAGAGAACCTCTGCAGCTATGCATTAAAGCTGTTGTATGGACAGCAGGCAAACTGCACATAATAACATGCTGTTGCTAAATCGAAACAATTTTTTTTCCTATAGAAGTGCTTAAGTGGAAAGAAAACATCCCAAATCCAGTCCAAATTGTGTCTTTATGACACAACAAAAATAAAAAGTAAAAGCCAGACAAACTGAACATGTTTTTTATTGTTATTAAAAAGAATGTGGATCTGGACTGACAGCTTGTAGGCAAAGAACAACTTGATCTGTTTTCAAATGCTGAACTATCCTAAGAACAACCCATGGAAATCATGATATTCTATTAAATGATTCAATACTTGGGGATTTGATTTGTCTTCTTAGTAAAAGAAGATTGTTTCTCGGAAGAAATTTTTGTATTTTCATGCAGTTACCCTTTGACTTAATTAAAACTAAGAGAAAACAAGCTGTATCTCAGCAGCTGTGCAGAGACACAAGCTCAGCTGATCTAACCCTATACTTCAAATTTCCCCCATTTGCTTTTGTACCCCCATCTCTTTCTCTGCAATCTTTGATGTGGTTAACTTAGAGATTATAGAAGATTTTATCAGAAGTGCAACTGTATTCTTTTTAAACAACAGCCTTTTCACAAATTCCGCTTCCACCCTAGTTATTCATGGTTTAATCACACTAAGGGCAATAAAACTCCTCTTTATTTACAGTAGATTAATGCTTTCTTGAGTATAATGAGGCAAACTTTGGCAGGTGCAACTCTGCAGATAATTTGTAAAAGCCAAATGGACATTTATTACTTCCCTACCATTAATTATATGCGTTTGGAGAATGTGTGTTAATAGAGCTGAATACATATAAACATGTGATAGTAAAACTAAATGAACAAGACATAAACCAAAACCGACAGAATAATTTGATAGGGAAGGAATACCCAAAGGAAAGAGGGCTGACTACATAAATATGAGAACAAGTGCTGCATCAATGTGATATTTGGGTTGCCCTGGCAGAGGAGTGAGCCAGGAGCTGCTGTTACTTCCCAGCAAATGTTACCAGGCATCTCTGCTGGTTGCCGAGCCCACAAGTCTGTGCACAGGGATTAGACAGGAGGTTTTTAACAACTACCACCAAGTGAATTAATAACTACAGAGTATAACCAAGTGCTTAACTTCTGAGAGAAAAGCAACATCTCCTTAAACAGCATGTCTGTCATTCCACAAGATATAAACACTATATTGCATAAATACTCTACTTTCGTTCCCTAAATGATGTTTTGCAAGTATTTTTTAGCAGCCCTAAAGCAAATTGTTTATAAATGTGGCAGTGCAAAAACTGCATCCATTAACTTTATCTGAAAAATAAAAAAGAACCCTGCTGTTAGCGAACTAAAAATTAGCTGACAGACATTTCTTGGCTCTTGGTGGTTTTAGTGAGCTATTCACTGTGATAGAGGGGACTACACAACCACAACACTGTTGAAAATTACAAATAACTCCATAAATAGGTGCTATAAAATTAGCAGTGTTCAACCAGACAAACATGGATGCATTTAGCTGCAGCTTGCATGTAACATTGACTCACTGAGGGAACACCTGGGGGTGAAATTCACAATCCTGTGTACAAAAGGTAGATCCTCATTTAACAGCAACCCAGTTCATTACCTTGGTGCTTGTTCCCTCAAGAAACATCAATGTCTTTTAGCTAGGTCCAGGTGCAAGAGATGTCTCAAACCTAAATGTAAAACTACTGGATGAAGGCTACAATGTGATGCTGGTCCAGTCTTACTGCATGTAAATACATTATAATAATTATAATTAATGTATTATAGTGCAATTCAACTGAAATTATAAAAACCAAAATATTTTAATCTGTGATTTGTCTGTAGTGGCCTTTTCCTCTCTCTTTATCCTGCTACTCCTTCAAGAATTTTTCCTTGTATTTTAATGGAAGCAGGCTCAGGCTCAAATTAGCTGCATTTCTAACTGCTTTGCTTGGGGAATTTGCAATATTATTTCAATACAATTCTTAAGTGTGACCTCAAGGCTTCAGCTGACATTCTTCCCATGCACACAAATGTATCACTCTTAGATGGGAATGGGAAGGTGAACAAGGACAGAAGAACTGTAAAGTTGAAGGAAATAGCCAGAGAGAGCAAACCATACGTGGTTATGTAAAAAATAAGTATGGGGTCAGAACCAATACCTAGTGTATGAACACCTAGGGCTGAGATTCAGCTTGGAAGCCAAATGACTCCTCTGTGTTTGCTGAGGTGAAGGGTGAGAAGGGGGCAAAACACCACGTTGTGAGTCACATGTTGTACAATTTTATGTATATAAATATATTACAGATATACAAAGTATGAAATTCTGATCCTTTTGGAATGTTTGAAGATGAATTCAACACATTTGGTAGATAATCATAGCATAGGTCAGGTTAACCAGGTTAATTTTTCTCTGACTTTTAATTTTTTGCTGGTTTTGAAGGTAAGAAGGTTGAGTAGTAGAGCCAAGAGAGATTCAAATCTCTTATTTTCTATCTAATTTAGAGTAGAATTTATGGTTTTTGTGTGAAACTTTATTATTGCTTCAAAAGTTCCACAGATACCAAAGCAATGCTTCTAAAACAAAGTACATAGCCCTAAGTTTTGGACTGATTTTAAAATTAGTTCTACTTTGCAATCTTACGTCACATTTTAAACAAGAAAACAAAGGATGGGTGTCTTGAGCTGCATTCTGTTGTAGGTAGCAGAACAGATTTAACTTGTTTTATGAGGGACAGAACAGTGTGTGTGAAAGAGCTCCTTTTTAGGGTTCTGCTGGAAAGGGCTAAGGTAATGGGCTTCTCGGTCTTTAACAGATGAGCTGCTCTCAGGTTCTGCAGTTGTATGAATCCAGTGAGGTGAATGTAGAGAATTTGTGCTTAAAGCTGTGTGCAGATCTTGTAGTTCAAAGGAAGAGCTAAGACTAAACTAGGACAAAAAGTACAGCTACACACTGGAACATCTGTGGGCTATGTGACCAAAGGACACTTTCTGTGAGATACAAAACAGAAAACCAGATCTTCAGCAAGAGACTTTATTTTTAAATTCTGGCAGGATGAAGAATTCTAACATGAAAGATCAGAGCAATTAAAAATCAGGAAGACTGCTGAAAAGAGTGTCACATTCACTACCACTTTCATCACCAAGACCATGAGCAGAAGGAAAAAGAGATATAAGGCAGAATGACACTAATTGTGAACTGATCTTGCTGAGAAAAGGTGAATGGCTTCTCAGGAGCACTCCCTTTGTTTTTTTCCTTTTGAATGTTTTTTCAGGCTGTTTCAGACACAAGAGTGCTGGAGTGATTTTGCTAAAATGATAGATCTGAAATGTTTAAAACATAATCATAGAATCATTAAGGTTGGAAAAGACCCCTAAGATCCTTGAGTCCAACCACGAATTGAGCACTACCATCCATCAGGACGTATCTCTGTGATTCAGTGCAGCCAGTTTTAGTTTACCCTAAGTTAAATAGCTTCCAGACTTGAGCTGGCTCTCAGTTTCCAGTTAGGAGGACAGATGGCACTCATGTGGCACTCCTTTTGCTGCTCTTGGTGGACATACCCTCCAATCAAAATGATACTATAGATGTCAAAAACATGAAGCAAATTGGGCTCATCAGAGCATGTAGGAATAGCAAATAGGCACAATCCCAAAAGCATGTAAATAGTGGAGAGGCCCTTAATACTCTGTGGCTGCACTCCAGTTTGGTGGGATCTTCTTACATAAGGGAACAAGACAAGACTTCAAACAACTTGTGCTAACATTTTGTTTTCATTGCTTTCCTGGCATGTCCCTTTTGTTCTTTTAAGACCCCTCTTTCTGAAGAAAATTAAAGCCCCAGCATAGTTTCACTGCTGTCTGTTGACTTTCCAGGAGAAATTCTTGTCTTGGTTATAGAGATGAGCCGGTCAAGAAGCAAAAATGCCACGACATGGCTGTAATGACTGATTGAGTCACTTCACTAATGAACTTCAATGGTTCACTAATGAACTTCAAAGCTCAGGTATGTTTAACCAGACCTTAAATGTTCAGCTGATGAAAAACTAGCCAGCTGAATTGCGTTCTCAACCAAGCGTCTGTAGGGCACTATTTGAATGACAGACCAGTTCATACATATCACATCATCTCCCCATGGGCTACCCACAGTCAGAAGAAGTGGATAATTTCAACTAATAGTCTGCAGTAAATAAATGCTCTACTGTAGAAGCTTTTCTTATCCATCCATTTTTCTCCTAGTTTCTGCTAAGCACTCCTGGGCAGACTGTTTTCCCAGAGAGCTCTGTAGATTGCCATAGGCTGCTGTTGAGGAATAAAGTTCAGTCACAGTCTCCAGTGTAATGTCAAAAGGGAAAACATTAATTAAAAGAAGAGGATATCTAATACTTATGCCCTGTGAATAGACCCCAGGCAGCACAGAGCTGATTCTTCTGTTTCATTTCTCCATCGTACTTTGGCATTTGTGCTGAGTCAGATAGATGAAACTATGCCTAGAGCAACACTCTCTTACTGCTTTTTTTTTTTGCTTTAACTGCTGAACACCTGTTCCCTACTCTCCCAGTGCATTTAAAAGCATTGAAGTCTCACTATATAATTTCTGCATCTTTTTCTGAAAAACAAATTAATTGAAATCTCTATTGATATTTAACAACTGCTCTTTGGTGTGAGATGATAATTGGCTAAAGAGAGATGCCTTTAAATTAGTGCATTTCAATGTGGTTCTGTTGTGTTTTTTACAGCTTTCAGGCATTAAACCAGGAGGACATGTTCTGACACAATATAGTGATCCCTATCATCCACAAAACAAGAAATGGACAACAGATTATATTCCAAAGGGGAATGCAAGAAAGAGAGTCACAAACAGCTTAGGAACCATTTGTTAATTGGGAAAGTCTCTCCCAACATTGAACATTTGAGTTGTTAGGTTATGCCCCATGGTGTCAATGCTTCTATCTCCTCAACAGAGGTGTTAATACAATTCCAAAAGGCTATGGACTCAAGTACTGCTTAAATGAAGTCCCAAACAGTACTGTGGCTCAATTATTTTTTTCCAGCAATGAGTTCTTCACTGAACTCATTGTTGCATTGTGTTCAGCTTCACTGCCAGGTTCTCTTGTCTAAGAATAGAGAGTTTATCTGATTTAATTTCTATCAGGCATTAGTCATCATGTATTACTTTGTTACCTTTCTTGCTGTTAAATAAATGATCTTTTTCTCCTCCTCCAACAGTTTTTTTTTGAGCTGTTGGTACCCATGTCCCCAGTTCTGAAGCACTTTTTCTAAAGAATTTTCTTGACATAAGGTTTACAGCAGTGAACAGAACAGTGGACTTTCTTTGATGCCTGGATCATCATCCAGAATTACCACTGTTTATTCAAAAGTCAATAACGTACCAAGGCAGGTCAAATGCTTTGTCACAATTTTTGTTACCTTGCATTTTATGTGCTATGCTCTCAGTTCACCCAACTTTATTGCATGTTGCTGGAGTCCCATACAGCCTCTAGTCCTAATTATTCCATAGAACTCTGTGGCATCTGCAGGTTTTTGCCACCTTGCAAATCATTTCTAGATCTCTCATGGATAATATGGACTAACCTGTCTCACTGCAGGGCTTTGTGCAGTCACTGACAACTTTTGACACATTTAAATTTGACCATTATTTCTCCTCTTTAATTTCTTGCAGCCAGTTGCTGTCCACTTTAGCTTTGGGGTTGTATTTTCCACTGTACCTGTAAGCCATAGAGAGGTATTCATTCCTTGGATGCTGCCCTGTCTGGCAGCTGATAGTCTCCTGTCATATTAGGTGTGGATACCAGACCACCTGCAGCTGTTCCTGCAAGGCAGTAGGCTTGGCCTCTTTCCCAAGGCAAATCCTTTCCTAGTTTCCTCTAGAAAGACCAAGAGCCACAGAGAGTCATATAAAAAAATACCATATAAAAAAAAGGCCGCCCTTCCCAGTAAGGGGGGAAAATTCCACTACAGAGCAACCCAAAATCCATGGAACAAAGCAGCATTATCTGAGACAGTCTCACCACTTAAGGGAATGCAGTAACATTGCAGTAATATTGCCACACAGATTGAGATGTCTCCCAGATCCAAGCTCTCTCTAAATAAGGGCCATCCATAATTCAGTGCTGGCTGCTCGAGCCGTAGTGGTCATTATAATGAAGCAGTTTGGGTAAAAACAGAATCATAGGAAGGTAGCGACTTGATAAATATTAACAAGTTAGGATCACACAGGGTGTAAATCATCTTAAACTTCTCTATAATCTCTAAAACACTGCCTGTGTCTGCCCTCGGATGCAGTTGCACAGGTCTGAAAATTTGCTTCTAATTCAGGCTGGCAAGGGTGATGGAAAGCACTCACCAGAGAACAGAGTCTGGTTCTTGAGCTGCAGATATTGCTTAGCTTAATTAATTCTTAGTGTTCCTTGAATGAGAATAAGTTTTTAACACAAGCACCCACTGCTCCAGAGCTCTCTGAATCGAGGTTGTGTTGTTTTACAGCCACAAGAAGCAATTTTTGACCAGTTTTATTTTCAGACACTATCTCCAGTTGAGCACAGAAGCTGCAATGCAGAAAAAAAGATCTCCTAGTCCTCTAACTGGAAATATTGCTCTTCTTCCCCACTGGAATTAAATAAAAAAATGTGACATTCATTTCTACTGATGTAAGTATTTGCAAATACATATATTTGTAAAACTTTAATTTTAGGCCTAAGTTAACCTGACATGTCTTTTTAAGGAGCTTGCCCAAGGCCACACACTGGCTCTGTGTCAGCCAGGATTAGACCTCAGGAATTGTTGCTTTTCAGTCCACTAGATCAAGCTGCCTCTCATGCTGCCATCAGAGCTCTCCAGGCCAGATCAGATCAGTCTGATCACTTTCTACATGTGGTTGATCTTTAAAAACATGTGTATCCTAACTGCCTGAGAAACCACAATAATGCTTTTCTGTACCAATAGAGGGCATAACTGTTTTCCCTCTTTTTATTTTAATTTTTTTGAGACAAAGTTAAAACATACCTGTGCCCTAAACTTTAGGGGGAAAAAAGGCACTGAGGCACTTAAAGCTCCAGGGATGCTGGTCTACTTTGTGTTCTCATCCCTCCATCTTTAGCTTGTAACAGGATTGCCTTTTGCCATTTGGCCTACTCCAGAAGGGATGTGGGTGGCATTCACAGTAGCAAGAAATACACATAAACAGGATAAAAGACTTGAACTCAATGGAAGCATTAACACCTTCTTCATTATCATTTCAGGTGTCCCTGGACCACAAAGCATATTATCCAGAGATTGTATTTTGTCTAATCTCCTTGTCTCAAGGGCTATGCAAAAAATATCATGACTGCGCTCCTGGCTGCACCATGCTCCTTAAGGAGCAGTGGAAATCATTTCCAGCCAAGGTCTGGCTCCAGAATTTGACTGCTTCCTCTTCCTTCCCCACTTAGTTTGTCCTAAGCTCCAGGACAAGACACATTTTTTGCATGTAGTTTGTCAGTCTGCTGCAGGACTCACTGTCTGCCTGATATGTTGGACGTGGCTGCAAAAGAGGGGTCTTGCAGCTGTGCAGGCAGGAATACCCATATCATGTTCTGCTGGGGCTGTGCATCCATCCCAATCCAAGCACAAGCTTCCCTTGCTGTGGCATCCAAGGGATGAGCTTTGGGGGTCACGCCACATGGAGAGATTTGGGGTGCTGATGGCATGACAGAAAAATCAGAGGCACTTCTTTCACAGTAGTGAAGTATTTGAAGTGTGAGAAGAGGATACTTAGCAGAACAGAGGTTTTTAAACCACTAGCTGAAGGCCTGACATTAGGGCAATTAACAAATCAAGATAGATTATGTAGATTTCTCTGGATCTACTGGGAAACTGCTGCTTATTGCAGTTTTTCAGGGCCCTTTAAAACTCTGCCTGTACTAAGCCAGACTAAGCAGAAGACTCTTGCAGCTCCTTTTTGTAATGTTACAGGAAATTTGCCAGCCTTCAGATTTTCATGATATGCACACAGTAGCTGAGGGAGAACTTCTTACCATCTGCAGGTAATAACAGTAATGCCTTGCACTGTTACCATGCCTTTCATCTGTGGATATCAAAAGGCTTTCTAAACATTAACTAGTTAAATGGCGCCGCTCCAGTGAGATATGTACTTCTAACTTGGATGGCTTGGGTGACTTTTATTAATCTAAGAGCTCTCATAGGGCTGCCAAGGCTTTGCTTCCAAGGCAAAGATAATGATAGGCAAGATGTGTTGGTTTGGAGCCTGAAGACTAGGACAGCTTAGGGAGGGGGACTGCTTTAACTAAGCCATTTTTATATATTTTCACTGTGTTCTTAAAAATCCTTTACTGACCTAAAATGTGAGTAGCCATGTAAAAGGAGATAAATATGCATCTAGGGATAGCTGAAAGTAATGTGTTTTCCAGGGGAAGGAATATAAAAAGTCTTGATGTTGAGTCAAGGTAAAACAAACCCTAACTAAACTACTCCCACAGCAGACACAAAGCCTTTGGCCGCCTGTGGTGGTGTTCCATCAAACCCCTGAAAGTTGAGTTTACTTTTGGAGTTTTTATCATCCTTTTAATAGATTTACTTTTTAATGGCAAAAAAGAAAACTTTTTTCTGGCAGAAATGTTCTATTCTTAGATGGGTTAATTTTTAAAATATATTTCTATCTGAGAAATAGTGAAATGTCTTTGGTCATTTTAAAGGGAATCACTGGGAATACGAATTTGGTTGTTCCTTGTATTCAGACAGTGCTGTATGCATCCTCTCAGAGCTGAGGTGAAAAACCCTGTCTCATTACAATTCAGCCTTTGTTGAAGCCCGGCTTCTCAGGAGAAGTAAGGAAAGCAAACACTTCCCAAGAGAGACTGGGCATCTGGTTCAGATCAGCCCAGATAACTCTGAAGTGTCTAAGCTGTGCAACTGGGACTGCAAGCAGGGCTTACACTCCTGTGACATAGCTTTCCTCTGCTGTGATCTGATGAATCCTTTAGGCAAACCCCACAGGGCTCCACCATCAGTATCGTGGTACTAACTAGCTAAGGCAGGTATTTGAAATTCTTTGATGCCCTTGTTTTGCAAAAAGCTCCACACAGAGAAGATCCCAAAGAGAAAATGTAGTCATTTCTTAGGCCAGGGGAGATGAAACTCAGTGGGATTGCAGCTGCCCTGTGTGTTCTTTATGCACCTGCCAACCACACTGTAATGGAAGTACTGCCCAGTTCTGTGCTGAGCATTGTGAGGCCAGCACCTTCACAGAGAAAGCCCAGAAGACAAGGGCAGACAGAGTCACCATCTATTAAAGTGTAACCATCAGCCAGGCTCCTCAGCATTTTTGGTCAGAGTTGCTGTTTTTAAGAAACAGACGTGTTAGGATGCTCTCATTATGTTATCCTGTTTAGGAGACAGTGTAAGACCTAGAGGCAAAGAACCATGAATATGCATAGAGAGCTGTGTTAGATTTCAGTCACGCTCAACACTGAAATATCCTGGTATAAAACCAGGTCACCTTAATTTCAATCAATAGATTTCCTGTACTTTTAAGCATGCAGAGAATAGTACTGGCTTCGGTGGGACAGTTTGAATACTTAATATTAAGGATGTATTAAAATCCATCGGAGCAGGAAGACTAAGTATGCATGTGATCATCTCGCTCCCATACCAACACTGCTTTAATGTTACAAGAAAGCAGTGGATACTACTTGGCCACTGTGTGTCTCTAAGGGAGAGGAGTTACACACCCCCTCCTTAAGAAATAGGTAAGAAATAATCCACTGTATATTTACTGTGTGGAGCCAGCATGAGAACATCTTTAACACTGTAATAAACACCCAACACCACAGCTGAAGTGAGCATACATCTCAGCAGAAATGAGTCTATAATTATCAGTTCATTGTTTAATTGTGATCATGCCCCAAGGTCTCGTACCATTTCAGAGAAGACACAGGTGGCAGTCAAAGTAAATGCATGATAAAATGCTTGTTTGTTATGATTTTTTTTTTAAACATAAAGTTTAAAATCAGTCTTACATGTGTTTTCAGTGAGTAATGCATGGATCTTCTTCCCTTGAAATACTCTCTGCAGAATTTTTATGTGTTTCTGACTGATCCTGCTGGGGCTGGAAACTCTCTTGTGCCCTCTGACAGTGTTCCATTTTAGCATTGACCCACAGACCTCATGTGAGCCCCCAGGCTAACTGAGGACACTCCAGCTCATGCAGAGTCCCACTGGTGTTAGCAGGAGCAGGGAAAAGGCTTTAAGGAGGGCGCTCACACTTTTGCTGTGCTCAGCTGGGGCGGTACCGAGATGCTCGCCATTATTTTGAAAAGCAGAGAGCATAGTGTGGCCATCAATCCCAGAAGATCAGAGTCAGGCAGTCCCCCTCAGCTGCTGGTGCCAACTTCAGAAGAATTTTCTTGAACTCTTCTTTCTGTCTCCTTTCCTCTTTCTTTTTTCTTTTTTTAATTAAATCCTACATATCTTACTGATAGCAAGAAGAGAGGTGTAAGGGGAAGAAATGTTCTACATAGGTAGTTTGTATTCTAATTATTGCTTCAGCATTCAGATGCCTTTAACACACATACAGTGCACGTACAGTTCTTGCTGTAACTGCAACATAGCTCACTGCTCATGAAAATTTATGGACTCTTTCAATCTTTAAAGACAATCCCAAAAACAACTTTCAATATACCAGAAACTCCACACTCTTGAAGGAAGAGGGAGAGTCACAACAAATTTCTTTAGCGATGCATCATGCTTCATCCCAAGTGTTGGCTAGCTTTTATCTTTTTAATTTAGAAATGAAAGGAAATGCTTATCATTTGTTTATCATCTGATAAATGCCCTCCAGTGTACTGGAGGGCAAGTCCTATTTCTGTAAACAGGCATCAATGCCCTTAAAGTATTGCAAATGGTGGTTGATGAATATTCAGCTTATCCATTTTCTTCTCTGTGAATTTATTTTGGAATAAAAGGGAAGGCATAACGAGACTAAATCGAGTATACCTCTACTCAAAATCTTTCTGCAGTCCTCTTATACAGCTCTGGATGCACAAAGGACTTGTGAAAGCATTCTGCATCTTGTTTGTGTCCAAGAACAAGCCTCAGGTGCTGTGATGCTCCCCAGCATCTCCTGTGGCTCAGCTTGTGTGAGGTGCTGAGACCATTGCTCAGGCAAGCGCTTGCAGGCAGGGGTGCATGAGCCATGCAGGGTGCTGCTGTGCCAGGCTCTGGGCAGCTGAGCACTGCCCCAGGGAGGGTCAGGGGAAAGGCTGAAGGAGCTGGGATGATGCCACTCGGATGGATTGCTACCCCCACAGTGGGGTGTAGGCTGGGGGGTAAATGGCAAAGCAGGGAGCTCTTAAGCTGTGTATAGGAGGGGTTGAATATATGTGCAGTGGGTCCTGGAGCTGCACTGGATGTTAGAGGTAGTTTGCAGGCCGTGGATGTGGGTCAAGTAATTCAGCGCTGCTTGAGGGTGGGACATTTAATAATGTTCTTCCAGAGGAAGGAGATTTGAGGTCAAATAATGACATGACAATGACTTCCTAGGAAACTGTAAGCTTTCCACAATGGTATTTATACTGAACCCTTTTCTCTATATAATTTTAAGAAAAAAAAAAAACCAAACCCACCACAAAAAGAAATAAAAAAAGAAAAATAAAACCCCTGTCATGTACATACTCACAAGCCATGATTTTGCTTAATTTGAGCACTATTTGCAGTAGAAACTCACTCAGCCACCCTTCTAAGTGCTGCCATCATTTAATGTAAATGGCTTCATAACAGCTTGGAACAGAAATTGTTACAAGTCAGAGGTGTCATTCAGAGCAAATCCAGAGAGAAGTCGAGTGACTCTGATATGTGAATCACATTGAATTTGGCTGACTGCAGGATATAATTACCTCCATTTATTGTGTTTATGAACATTTCTTTGTATGAAAAGCTGTTTCTTCAGTTTTTTAAATACTTCGATGGACACAGATTGAGATAAATTCCAACAGAGTGGGAGAAATGCTTCCCTGCACCTGTTTCTCCAGCACCTGTTTCTCCACCATTAATTGTGTTAAATAGCTCAGAACAATTATGTATTGTGTTCTTACAGTGTGAGTTTAAAGAAAATGCCAAAGACAAGAAAAAGAGACATTATTAACACAAATAATTACAGGGAGCAACTTTCTCTGAGTGGTTTCAGCATCACATTTTCTGCCTGTGTCATCTCTAATTGCTAAACAAGGAACACTGTTTTACATTAGTGACCAAAAATCCTTCTCCAGTTAAAGTTTACCTTATAAAAGGGACAAAAGAGTAAGTGACTCTTCCCACTACCTCATTTGTTGGTAGTCCTTCTGCCTTGCCATCCTTGATGCCTAAAGTCTATATTTCCAAATGGAGAAAAACTTTTAGTTGCTCACTTTTCATCAGAGATGTTATTTCAAAGGTTAGAAGAAGTGAGACAATTTGCATAAAACAATTCTTAAAGAAGTAATGTAGAAAAGTGACTCACTCTGTTCTCTCAGATTCTCTCTCTATAGTCAAATCTGTGAATTGTTTTTCTGCTATTTGTTTTTCTGGCAGTGCAGAACTACGCTTTGAGGAGAGGGAAACACTCGGTCTGCTGCAGACAAGCATTGAGACAATAAAGCATATGAGCATCTGGTTGTTTCATACAGGCAATTTCAGGGAACTCTTTAATCAGGCTTAGGGTCTGCAGCTATACTGCCCGGGGGTTCCCACAACATGCTAAAAGGGGACAAAACTTGCCCTTGGATATATGCTTAATGTTTGAAAACTAGAAATGTTTCCTTTTTCAAAAGGCTGGAGCACTGACTTAATTTGGGACTGCCCCTGAAGCTCCAGATCTACTAAATCAGCTTTTCTTTCTGTGAATACAAAGATGAGCTGCAATGGGGTGTAGCAATCAGGGAATTTTGTTCTCCTGAAAGGAGGTCTCTCAGGCTAGGACATGATGTCAGACGCAACAAAGGGGTGCAAGGGTCTGCAGCTGCACTGTTCATAAGTTGTAAGTAAAGCACCTCTTTCCAATGGACTTTACTCCTGGTCCAGGGCAGCATTGTTGGAGTCCATGCTTATTTAACCACACAGACAGCCATTAACATTTTAAACATCTTTGTTAACCAAGAACAGCCGGGAAACCCTGACTTCCAGATTGCCTTTGGGCAGAAGAGAAGAAAACATATTGGTGATTGCCATGTTTCTGGGTACATTTCTCTCACTTTCCATCCAAGAAAACATGACCAGAAATCTCTTCTGCCAAAATGTGTCTTTACACCTGCCTCTGTTCAGAATATGTCTCGCTTCACACACACGGATGACAAATGAACAAACGCCGTGAGACCTGGTATTTAAGTACATGGAGGTGAAGAGGAGTATTGGCATGCTGTGGCATCCCTAGGCTCCTCTTTCCTGGCTCCCATTTCTATCAGCCAGTGCGAGGGATATCATCCAGCTCCTGGGGTCTTCATTAATGCCTTCTGCACTGGGCAGCAGGAGGTTGAGAAGAAGGGAAAGACCTAAATGCTGGTTTGTACGATTTGCTACAGAAGATGCAGTTTCACAGACTGACACCAGCTGCTCATAGGGAAACACAGACCAGCACAAAGATACAGCCAGCCTATTTTTCTCTTTTTTTTTTTCTTTAAAGTGCCATCCACTCCCCTTGAAAAGCCCTTCCTTGCTGCTACCCCAAAGGTCTGGCTTCACAGATTCCTAGCAGTGACAGGGGGTAGGATTCGGGAGAAGGGAACACTCAGAGAGAGGATCCTGCAATATTTTCAGAGAAACAGCCTGGAAAGGTTTGGCTGGGATTACCTTGTGCTGGGTCCCACAAGTTCAGCTGCCATGCCACTCATGCTCACAGGAGCCCTTCTTTGTCCCCAGCAGGGACAAGGCAGCACAGGCTCCTTACTTCTGGCACTTTTCTGGGTGCCCTCATGCTGTGCCCAGATATCTGAATTCACATCGAGCTCAAGATTTCTGCATTCAATTAGCTCTCAAGCAGCGTGATTATCACTTGGACATTTTCTGATAAATGGCATTAATTCACAGAAATATGCTAATTAAATTATTTGCATTTTTGCCTGTTGTTGAAGAGGCCTGAGCCATAACTATCACAGCCTGGACACAAATGCCTCTCACATGTTTATTTCATGAAATACCTCTCATGGAGGATGGAAGTGGGCCACACAGGGCTGCTGCAGAGTTCAGGGGGCTATCCTGCCCATGAAAATATCTCCAATCTTCTGTAAGAAAATGCAGTGGCTCCCTTCTCACTCACCTCTCCTCTACTAACCTTTTTTTTTAGTTTTTGCATTTATGTTCCTAATTAATTTAACGAGTGGATTGTGCCATTTAATTCAGCACATCATATCTCTTTGTAGTGCACACTCTTCACTAATAAAGTGGCATTATAAATTATTCAATTTTTCAAGCTTTGAGTCTAAATCAAATAACATATGATATCTTTGAAGACATTTTTATTGCTGTTCTTAAAACATATGAATATGATAGTAGTTTTCACACAATGGAAACCAGCACCACTTATTTGTTTTGCTTTGCTTTAATTTGATAGGAAGTATATGTATAATTATATTTTTCCCTTTTATCTGTCACTCTTCTTGGACCCCAAATGGAGCATGTTTCTACATAAAGCAGGCAATGAAAGGAATGTCACCCCTTGAAAGAGATTTTGCCTGTTTCCTAACAGAAATATTTTAAGGCAGATTGACTGTTCTGAGTAGGTTAGAAGCAAACTTTCATAACCTCAATTATAATGCATTGATAACAACATTTGTGAGATTAGAAATGGAATGAGGTAGGTTGAGAGGTATTAGAAAGTAAACGAAAAACATACAAATCATTCTGGAAGTGCAATTTCTAAAGCTGTTCTATTAATTAAAAACCTACTGGTTGATGTATGATTTATTGTGTGTTGTGTAAATAAACTGCATTGATATGAGAGGAGCGAGGGAGGGCTGCATGTAACATCTGCAGCCAACTTGAAGCTCTTGCAAAGGAGTTTTTCACAGCTCTGACTGCACACAGTGTAATATAAATACATAGGTGATTTGAATTATCTTTTTTTTTCAAGAGACTGACTATTTTAGGGTTTTCAGCTAGAAGAGTTAAGGGGGAAGCTCAGTATATACAGCTTTACAAAGGATGGTGGGGGGGTCTTAAGAAAGCTATAAGCGAAGGGTGTTGTTCAGGTTTTGCTCCCCTCTAGCCTGTAGGATGTCATTAGGAGAGTTACTTTTCCATTATCCATGATGTGCTTGGCACTTTACAAATAAAATTTTATTTCTACCTCAAGAGGACTTACCTTTAGCCATTCAGTGAGCTTGTGTGACTCAGAGGTGGGTTTGCTGATGGTAGCAGAAGATAAGGCTAGGCTGAAAGTAGGCTGGACTTGGAAATTTATAAAAGGAGCAGAATTGTAATGCATCAGGTGGGAGAAGAATTTCTAGCACCAGTGTTTGACACCAGTCTCGTGGTCCAAATTGGGACTAGGTGGGAGAAAGCACAACTGCACTGATGTCAGCAGTTTCAACTATGTGCCCAGCTGCTTTGCTCGTTGGAACAGCTTACAGCAACTAAAACAGGCTTTTGAACCTGGCCACTACCTTTTAGCTCTTTACTTTAGTTAATACTTTTACTTTAGGGCTTGTTCCTTCTACTTTTTCATATTTTTGTTTTAATGGTGAATAATTCCTATCTGTCTTGTCAGCTTTCATAGCATGTTTTGGCTTTGCAAAATTTGGCATATAAACAAGTGACTGTGAACATGTTTGTTTGTTTGTTTCTAACCATAAATACTGCATGACAGCTAACAATTTTTTGTAGCTCCCTTCTGATCAACAATGCAACTGATTTTCTGAATGGGCTGTCTTTCATTGGCAATGTGAGGGGTGGACATGAAACAAATGAAAAGTTACATTAGATTGTTATTCCCATCAGACTTATCCCCAGTGTCTAAGCATCGATTTTGCGGCAAAGAGTAAAGCTCAATGCCTTCAGCTGATTAATGTCCCATTCCCAATTTGCATGCATGGGTAGTGTCTACTCAAAGGTCAGAACAGAGGAGTGAGGTGAGCTGTGTTAGTACCTTTTCCTCAACCATGAGTTTGACAGCAAAGAGATGGAGAAAGAAAGCATGCGAAGATTTGTGCCCATGGGAAGGGATCAAAAAGGTCATTTTCAGCTCCATGATGTATATTTTTCTTTTAATCAAACATAATAATCAAATCTACATAGTGGCAAAAATAAAGGCTTGCCTACTTCTGCTTATTCAGCATTTACCAAATTTAGCTCCTCTCAGAAGATTGTGGCTTGATTTGTGATAGGCTTTCTGGTGGTTTGTTTTCTGAGGCAGAGAAATCATGCATACAGCAAGGGCAACCACAGGGAGTGATTGCCAAGACTGTTGTGGGGTTAGTAGGAATTAGACAGAAAGGTGAGCAAGAAGGTGAAAAAGTCAGGTAAATTGACCATAAGAGTCTGTATTTCCAGTGACTAATTAGTAAAGGAGGTAATTGCATAGTTGAAACTTAATTTGGTATAATCATATAAGCCTATTTCTTGGAAATTATAAACACAGAGAGGGCCACCAGTTTTTCTTTAAAAGTTTGACTTTAAAAGAATGAACCATTGACTAATTTCTACGGTAACTATCTGCTCCTGAAAAAAGGGAAAAATAAAATCATCAAGAAGAGTTTCCAGGGATGCAGCTTCTCCACTCACCGTGTGCAGGACTGTCATTTCCACAGCCCAGTGGGTCCTTCTTGCTGCGCAAGGCTTCCCATGCTGCATGTCAGCTCAATTTCTCAGTGGGGCTGTTTGGGCTCACCAAGAGATGTGGAGGCCTGGTGACCAGACATCCTTCACTCTGCAGTGGTGCCTTCAGACCACCTGAGAACTGGGCACCGTGCTGGAAGCAGAAATCCTCATGCAAATGGAAGCTCATGCCTGAATGTAATCGATGATTACCTTGTATTGCTTTACTTTAGGAAATGTTTTCAGTGATAGAAAGTGAGGTCTGAGTCCTGCAAGCACTTGCATGTGGTGGAAGTCACACAATCAGATAGTGGGGTGAAGTTTACTGTGGTTTTTAAAATGCCTGAGCCGCGTGTTTCCTCTCAGAGGATTTATAGATAAGAACTATGGAGTAAAGAGAGGCTTATACAGTATTTAAACTAATGGGAGGTCTGTCTAAAGACTGAATATAGAGCTTGTGGGTAACAGGGTATTAAGACAGCTTGAGAGGCCACTTACCTGTGTCCTAGAAAAGAAGAGCAGAAACCTGGAAAGCAGATTATGAAACTGTCATTTGTTTGTCCTCAAATGCCATACAGGAATCTCCCATCTTTCAAAATACTAATCCAGCCCATGTCCTACTGGGAATTTTATGTATTGTCTGTGTTTCACTCTGGGACCAGTCCAAGGCCCTGGATTACTTGGTGCTGTCCCTGTCCTGCCATCTCCTGGGCAGGCTGGACTCAAGTGTAGCTTGAGATGGTGGCACTGGGGTTCTGAATGCAGCAAGGAGGACATAAGGGGCACAAACGGGTGTGGAAGGAGAGCAATTCTCCCAATATATTAGCTACTGCCTCCACACCACTCATCAAACAGTGGCTAGCATGGCAGATCCAGATTTTTGGGTACCTGGATATTCCAGGTGCATGCTTTTGTCCTCTTCTCTCCCATTTAGCAGGGGAAGTCTGTTTTCAGTCTGGCACCATCTCCTCTTCATCGTTTTGGCAGCAAAACAGCATCTGCTTACACTTCTGAGGAGCTTTGAGCCAGCCCTGTCTCATAAACATGTGCTTTGCATATTTACAGTAACTTGTTACTTTCCTTATAAGTAGTGACATCTCCAGGTGTAATGCATCCAGGATCAATAAATGCCATTAAAACCTTTATGCACGTTGTAGCTGAAAGATTGGAGTGTTTGAATGAGTCTCAAGTTAAGCAAGCATATAAAGTTGACAAGCATTCATTTTAAACTGTGGATGTGAAGGTCAGATCTCAAAGATGGTTTAGTTACTCGTTCATCTGAAACACCTGCACTTTTACTCTCTGACTTGTTTTGATTTATTAAAATAGAAAAGAGAAATTTTTTGAAAGCATAAGACCTATTTTATTTTCTTGCTTTAAACTCTTAAAATTAACCCTTTTATGTTTGCTTAAAAATCTTGAGGGTTATTTTAATTGGCAACATTTTAAAAATTATTCCCACTTTATTTGATTTTGTTTTCTATTTACCCTGAAACCAACTTCAGGTCTTGATAAATGGTGTTTCAGTGCCCATTTGGATAGTGTGCAATTAAAAACTAAGCTTAAGGAAATTCATAAATGTGTTATCATGACAATATTGAATCCGATATTTTGCGGGGGAGGGTGTGGGGGAAGGTGGGAAATTTCTTCCAGAATTTTTCAAAATTGTGTGGGAGTAAAACATGGGGAAGAACCCCAAATAATCACTTTCTGCAAGTCTGTGAAAGTAGCTAATATCCTTGATAACCAAACGTTTCTAGCTTACCTCGGTCTGTTTTCTTTTTATCTGCTTCAGCTGTATTTTACCTCTTCCTGCAGCAAGTATGTCATTACTTTTCAATCCAAATACACTTTCAGTACAGGAACTCCTTCCACCTCAGCAACTAGTCAGCTCATGAAGAGAAAAGGTCTCTAACACTGCCCCTTCCAGACTTTGCTAATATTGTATATTTTGTGACACTTTCCTTGTGCATCCCTATCCCTCTGCACCTATCCAGTCTGTGAGGAATGAGACAAGTTTTTTGTTTAGGATTATTTTTTCACAGTGAGTACAACTCCTTTTTACCAGAAGCAATCCTGGCACATGTTGGTGTTTATTCCCAACCCACCTACTTCTAAGACTGTGGAATACTCACTCAGTCTCCTCAAAGATCTCTTCCTTGTCTCTGAGCATGACAAGTGAACAAAATTGGTAAGCTCTACCTTGTCCAAAGAGTCCCCCATGGTTTTGTACAAAAGTTAGTGCCTGATCGTTTCCAAATGATGGCATAGGGGAAACATAGTGAAAATGAGGAGCAGAGTTAAGAAATGCACATTAGTGAAGTCTCTGACATATGCTTCTGTCTCAGCTTCATACACCTTCATCTCAGCCCTCCCCCTCCAGTTTGACATCACTTGCATACAACCTCACTTGCCTCCAGTGCATATTGCAAGAAAAGAAGCTATTCCATTTTGTTAAAGACACAGCCCACAGTATGATCCATTAATTTATCAGTGTAACAAGTACTTGAAGTCACATCAGTTTTATGGCCACCATAAAGTGTCCCACCTAACACAGAACGAGAGCACCTTGCAGCACCTGCCTAATACCAAAGTGATCATTGCACCATTGCACAGCTTTATGAGGCAGTAACCCAGCTCCTGAGCAGACACACTCCCAGGCTGAAGGATGAATAGTGTATCTTGATGTGGAAACTGTATGATTGCAGAGTGAAATGGCACCATGGTACTATCACCATTTTTTGTGTGTTTTTTGTAGGAATTCTTTTTGTTTACAGTGTGGTTTGTAGGGGGTTTTTAAATATTTGAATACAGGAGACAAGACAGTGCAGGAGACAAGACAGTGAATCTGTTTATTTTGGGATGTGTGTCTGTAATTTCTGGCACTGCTGAGCCCTAGGCCAAGCCCCACAGGCTGTGCCTAGCTGCCTGGCACACCTCAGAGGTAAATTTTATCTCCCCAGTGACCTCTTCCACAGAAGTGCCCATGTGTATACAAGGGTGATTGTGTACATATTCCCCTCACAGACAGTAACCTTGTGTGGTTTCACACATTGTGTACCTAAGTGGTTCTTGATGACTTACACATCTTTCTTAAGCTGCTGGTTTTGTTATACAAAACTTCTGTGCTGAGTTGTACAAAATCAATAAATAAAAACAGGAGGCTATTTCATCTGCCTTTCCTGCAAGCCTCTATTCCCCTTGATGTATGCAGGCAACATTGAAAGGAA
The DNA here is from genome assembly GCF_963513975.1 of Fringilla coelebs. Taxonomy (NCBI): domain Eukaryota; kingdom Metazoa; phylum Chordata; class Aves; order Passeriformes; family Fringillidae; genus Fringilla; species Fringilla coelebs. The sequence goes on from NC_140028.1 coordinate 82,585,461, forward strand.
AAATTATTTCAAAATCAAATGATAAACAGTGCCCTTCGATTAAGTTTTGCCTATATAGAAGATTTTGTAGAGAAAACAAAAATGTTTCTCTCTCTTCCTCATAACTTCTTTCCTCAGGCTTAATAGAAAAAGATAAAATGAGAAGCATTACAATGGCATTTGCCAGTTTGCAGGCAGAATATATTGCAGGTGAGCAGGCATTCACCTCCAGAGATAAAAGTGAGGCAGAGAGAAAGAGCCCACGTTGCCCTTAGAAGCAGTGATCGCGCACATCCCGCTGGATGTTTGTCCTGCCAGCCGTTTGTCGGTCAAACAGCGGACGTCTTTCTGCTGCTCTCTGGTCTCACAGTTCAAATAAAATAATGCCGTAATAGGTGAGGCTGCCCAGGTCACAGGAGTTATTAAATGTCTTTCCTTTGCACCTAAACCTTTCTTGTTTCCACACAAGATAAATGATAAGGTCCCTGTGATATTTATTTTAAAAAAAAAAAAAAACAAACAAAAAAAAAAAACAACAAACTTGCTATTGTATTGTATGTTACTGAGGGAAAGAAAACAGGAAACTACAAGAAGGGGATGACCTCAAAGTAAAGGTCAATCTGCAACTTGGTTTGCAAGGGGATACAAGAGACAAAAAACTACGTCCTCCTCTTGTTCCTGTGTCACTGTGGAAATGCTAGATGGCAGTCTTAGGAGGATAGCAGCTTCCCTGTGCTCCCCATGTCTCCTGCCCTCCCTAAGGGTTGCAGGTGGGTCTGGATTTGTTTTATGGGCAGCTCTGGGAGCAGTGCAGGCTTACACTGCCCCTTCTTCTGCCACTGTTGCAAGATCTGCAGGCAGACTGAGGTGTACATTTTTCTGTGTTCCCAAATTCTCAGAATGTCTGTTGCATCAGGATGCCCAGCCTGGCATAAGTTAGAAGATCTGGCTCTCAGAAGGTGCTGAACACATCTTTCCTTTTGCCCTCCTTCCTTGCCTCCCCTTAAACAGAGTCCTTTCAAGGCTCTGAAGTACAGGACCCCCAGTTGCTAATCCATTTTTAAAGACTGTGATTGGTCTATAGGTATTCCTGAAACACCTTATCTCTGGTCTCCAGCTGGAAATGTAATGCAGCACATAATTGCACAAGTGTCTTAGTAATGGTGCAAATTCAAATTAAATCATGGGATATTTCACACAGCGCACATACCTCCTGATGTCTGTTTTATGGGCTGCACAGTTTAGCAGCATGCTTTTTAAGATGTAGCACTACAGTGGACATTAAAAACAAGAAAAATAAATGTATTAACTCTGCGACAGTATGAGATTTTTTTCCTTCCAGGGATGGCACCAAGGTAAATCAGAACTATCTATTTAATTCAGTTTCGTTCTTCCTGGCGACAATTTCTTCAAAAAAGCAGTACAAGGAAGGTGACCAAAGAATCCCTTAGGCAACTAAGTGAGATTTGGATTTTTAGAATAAATATTTATTTTCTTAGACTCAAGCAAAAGGAGAGTGTTCACTGTCCCAATGCCTCTCTGTTACCAGACTGCTACACCACATCCTCATTCTTTCTCTAGCTCACTCTGACAACTGTTTCTTCACAGGTCCACAAGGACGTCCTGTTTTAAATCTAAAGTCTGCCCCCAGCACTGATGCAGTGCTCTGCAGTGTGTGCAACATGAACAACACGTTTTCTGTATTGCAGCTCCACTGGGAACCAAGGATCCAAAAGCAGACCATGAGCAGCCAGCTCCTGGCATCCAAACACACGGTCAGCTTGGCTCTACTGGCCTCTCATGACTGCGGATCACACTACATTCATGCGGCCAAAGAAGAAATAAAAAGCAAAAAAGCTGGTGTTTATCCTCCTTTCCCTTTTGCTCTGCCTTTTCTCTTGTTTTCCACACATGGGGAGAGAGAATGAATCCCCATTGCACCATCTTATCCAAGAAAACTGCTTTGGCTCAGGAATAGAATTGTTCTTGATTCAGTCCAAACAGATTTGGGCAGTGACATATTTGTGTTTCCAAGCACAGGAAACAGACTGGCTATTTGTTTAGGTTTATTTTTTTCATATGACATAATCTCCTTCCAAATAATGCTTGCCATTATCTTCAGTGATGCTGTTCCTACACATGCTGTTCACAGCAGCATGTTCAGCACTGACATTTTGATGCTAAGGAAAGCAAAAGGTAGGGAGTTCATTACAGAAGCTCCCTTTAGGCTTTTGGCAAGATGTAATGAGAAGCCAGTTTTTCCCAGTCATTTTCTGTGAACAACAATATACTGAAGCATTCAACCAAGCAGAGTATATTCACCATTATTTCCTTTTGGTACATACACTGTATTTCATAAAAGCTTGATGAAAAAGTTCAGCTGATCATGCTCATAAGTTTCCTTTGTAGCATCTTCTAAAACAGCAATTATTCAAGATGCGAGAAACTTTGAGGGTTGCCTGCTCCATGTGGTATTCTTGCCTTCTCCCCACTCCTTGTCCCCATTAACAAATAGTAGAAGAAAAATTGAAAGGTATTCAAACCTGTGTTGTTCATCAGAAAAGGCAGACAATATGAAACTATTTCTTTCCTTTTCCAAATCTCCCACCTATATTATTTCTCCTGATGTTTCATCTAGTCGACTCATGCAATATGTTGTGACAGTAACGTATTACTATTTTTCCAGGCACTTCTTATAAGTCATCCAAGTAATTGGAGAAATTATAAAAAATTTGCCTTAAGCTCTAACATTTATTTAATGTAGAAGTGCCGTACCTTAGGCCTGCTTGATTTTATTATGAAACACCTGCCCATCTGACTAGATGCATCTTTCTTGCTGCTCTCCCTCACCTATACTGGGCACTCCATCAAGGAAGGTTATGGTCTTCCCTAACCTCTCTGCTGAGTGAACGCCACTGAGTCTCCATTTCTTGCTTTCTAAAAAGGAACAGAAAATTCAGAGCTTTGATAAAGGTAGGAAAAGTTTGACAACGCCACCTCGGTGTCATCCCCACACACTTGTTACACAGAGACATCCTACCTGGTACTGAAGGAACCTCAAAGTTGTGTCTTCCTCCTTGATTTTTTTCCCCTGTTTTGCAACACCTGGGAGCATAGCTTTGGCATGTTTTGGTCCTTTGCACTGCACCACATGTAATCCTGGTCCATTTTGTCATAGACAATAAATTTCCCAATTTTCTTTTTTTTTTTTCCTTCAATAGCATTTCCTTTGATCGTTCCATTCCAGGGTGTTTGTAAGTCCTTCTTTTCTGTTCCCAGGATTTCAATGGGGACCAATTGGGCAAGCTTTGGTGCATGTCCCTGCACTTGATGGCATGCCATGTCTTTTGATGGTTTTCACTTTGGCCAAGATTATTCTTTTTTTTCAGTATCCAGTCTCTCATATCTTCCCCTCAAAGTTCTGTCTTCCTTCTTGATATTTTCCCCTGCTTTTGCAGCATCTCTGAGGTTAGTTTTGGCATGTTTTGGTCCTTTGCACTGCACCTCATTTCCTCCCATACCATTTTCTGGTAGTCACTAAATGTCCCAGTTTTCTGGGTTTTTTGGGTTTTTTCATTTGATCCTATCTCCTTTCCAGAGTGGTTGTAAGCCTTTCTTTTCTGGTTTGCAAGATTCCTTTTCCCTTCCCGAAAGGAAATTTCATTTCCTTTTGGGAAGAGAAAGGGAATCTTGCAATTTCAACGGAGACCATTTGGGCAAGCTTTGGTGCATGTCCCTGCACTTGATGGCATGCCACGCCTTTTGATGGCTTTCACTTTGGCAATGATTTTTGTTTTGTTTTTTATTTTTCTTTTCAATATCCATGCCATGTCTCTCATATCTTCCCCTCAAAGTGCTCTCTTCCTCCTCAATTTTTTTCCCCTGCTTTTTCAAGATCAGTGTGCTTGGTTTTGGCATGTTTTGGTCCTTTGCACTGCACCACTCTCAATCCTGGTCAAGTGTTACATAGCTTTTGGGTTTTTTGACAAGACATCTTTTTTTCTGTTCTATATACAAAGATATTGCAGGTCTTTAAATACTGTGCTCAGAGGACTTGCTTGGTTTCCTTTTTTTATTTTATCATGCCACAATGGATTTTGAGATTTCCACTTTTTACATATTAATTGATCGAGATTTTTAAGTGGTATCATCTAGCTTGCTATCTTTCTGCAAGTGCCATGTTTGATTTGAGCTGCATTAAGGGCTTTCCATTTCAGTGGCCCACAAATATGCATGAAGTCTGAATAGTGCATGGTGATTTAAGGTAGGTGAAAAAAGAAAAGAATACCTGCAACATTTGTCCAGTTGCCTCTTCATTAATGAGCACAAAATTCATGCTCTGGGTTCCGTAAACTTCATTTAGGCATGTCAGCAAGAGCCAGAACTATATTAAAGGCCTGAAACTGGAAAAATAATTAAGAAATCCAATGCCAATTACTTTTCATCTTCAAACTGCTTCTTATGGTTTATTCCCTCAACTACTAAAAGGTCATCAGCGTTTTGTTTTCTTTTTCTTATGAACAGGTTATTTAGATATCCTCTTGGTGTACTCAGCTCTCTGTGGTGTGGTACAGAAAAAGAGCCCAAAAAACTACCAGCCTAAGAGCTCATCTCTCGTACTAAATGAAAGTCAGACAAGGATAGTTCATTTTTCTTTTTAATCACAGGCAGTATTCATAGCATTTCCCCTATTTTCTGTTTTCTTTCTTATTATCATGGATAATGCAGTGGAAATGTAATCATTTTTAATCAGGTTTAATTACATACTTTATTCTCATCCTTTATGTCTCCCTCTTGCTAAAAAAGGTGAGCTTCTGTCTCATTCTGTTTCCTTTGTTGGTGTATTATGAAGCCATCAAATAAAATGTGGCTTCCAAAGCTGATGTGCCCGCTCAGACACAGGCACCCACACCAGAAGCTTGTCCTGACTTTGGAATCCTCTTGTGGGCTCCCCTTGCCATGAGGTTTAATATAAGCCATGTCTTGAACCGCAGAGTGACGTTGTGTTCTTGTGTGTCCCTGTGCCCTTGGAGCAACACCACATCACAAATTCTGGAGCATCTCTCTCACTGCTAACAGGTCTGCCTTGTACCCATCATATTCCTCTCAGGGGTCTGCTGCTTCAAAGAAGATGACAGGCTAATTCACATAAATATTCCTCAATTTATTAAGGCTGAAAGGTGTCCCTCTCATCTTTTTCAATTTAAAGTACTGTTCTGAGGAAAAAGTTACAGTGCTGTGCTTATAAAAAAAAATCACAATTAAAAAAAATTATCTTAGTTATGTTACTTTGAAAACTTAGATTGCTTAGGTAATTATAAGAAACAATTTAAATTCATTTCTGTTTTTTCATGTTCACTCATTTTTCTTTGCATTATGCTGGACAACCAAGGTTGATGAATTTACTACTTAGTATCCTCTATCACTTCTATCTCCAGGTTTCATACACTGGCAGGGTTACAGTCCTTCGGGCAAGAGTGAAGCATATTTGTTTATTCACTTAAATCACCACTGAAATAATATTAAGAAAAAGGCTTCAGTTAGATATTTATATTTCATGAAGTGTTGTGCTTAAGTTACAAAAGCCTACTGAATGCTTGGAAGAGGGAGAAGAGCTTTGCCCCCACTCTTTCTTTAAACTGTACCACCTGGGCATTGCTCAAACAAGGGATTTATAGTGCAGGTCCAGTCTCAAATAAGGTCCTCACTCTTAAGTTCCTTCCTCAATGCTGGTGTGCAGTGCATCCCACTGCTTCTTTCATTTTTGTAACCTATTGCCTGTTTGGTAACCTTTCCTTTTCTTCTCCAGCTTTCTCAAAAGTGAGCCACAGGCAAAAAAATGGGGGAGGATGAAAATGGAAACAGAATTGGCACTCACGGTTTCATCCAGCACATTTTTTTCTGTTCATAGGGGAAATCTTTATAACCTTGTCCAAAATGTCGACATATTTTTAAACAAATGTTGACAGGGGTGGGCAAACTTCAGCAAGAGTGTTTACTGTAGAGATCATTTCCTTGGTCACTAAGACATCTATGGTTATGATATATGCTAAGAAGGCATTTTCTGGGTTGCAATAAGGCAGTCTGATAACTCAGCCATCATTCTCCCAGTCAAATCTGAGGGAAATGTGGGTTTGCTCCTGAGGCTGGCTCCTAATAATCCAATAGAGACTAGCTGTAGGCAAGGTCATTTACCAGCCGAATGGCTATCATTGCTTTATGAGAGTGCTAAGCTGTAATAGGCAGGGTGGAGTGAGTCACAGATATCGAAAACATAAAGTAGAATAAGAGCTTTTAGACAGCTGTAACACCAGGAGAGGGAAAAACCATACCTCTTGAACTGCTGTAACACAGGTCTTCTGGACCTGCTACTCACAGACAGAGGGTGCCCAGCACACTGTCCCAGGTTATTTTCATAAAGAGTAGAAAAATCAAATGAACTCAGGACAAGATTTTTTGTCAGTGACAGAGATGCTCTTGCTTCAGAGTGGGGTTTTCAACAATATGGGGGGTGACATAAACTAGAGGTAAAGTCCTGGCTCTGTTCAAGATATGAAAGATGTGGGATTTCTGTCTTTGACTACAATGAAGCCAGGATTTCATGCCAGAACGCTAGTGCGTCTAATGTTGTAAGATATATCAGTTGCAGAGCCAAAGAATAGGGTTAGCTGACACAGAATTTGTCACATAGCAATGTTGAAGCATCTTTCATGGTGCCTGGAGATGAGAAAGTACTAGTAACAACAACAGAAATTGAATCCGTGTCCCTTTTGTGACAAATGTCACCTGAGTTAGCTATATGTGTGATTTTGACTGAAAATATGAAACTGGAAATGGGTAACAGAGTTGTTTATTCTTTGGCACTTGGTGAAAAATGCAGAAGTAACTGCTATACTTTAAATCAACTGTTGATTTTTTTTAATGATTAACAAGGATTTTAAGGTTCATGAGGAATGGCTGAGGCTGTTATCCCTGCATGAAACTATAAAAAGGATTTTATTTTTAATCCTGTGAAGGGCACTGTGAATTGCTTTGGTGGCTTTGACAAAATAACAGCTGTGGTGACTGACGGTTCTCCAGCTGTGGGGGAAGTCAACAGTTTTATTGGTTTACTTAAAAAGAAATATGGAGTGAACTTCCTACCTTTTCGATGAATGAGGCACCAAAAAAGCCTCATGCAGGAAGGTACTAGTACTGGCAAATGTCATGGAAGTTGTTAAAGTGATTAACCTTGTTAGAGCAAGGAATGGAGCTTTCAATGGCTATCACTCTGACATAAAAGTTGCTGAGAACCGAGTTTGGAGATTGGTTTCTTCAAGTTAAAGTGTAAGAGGAGATATTTTGAGAAATGAATTTTTTTTTTTCCTCTGAGAATTAAATGCTAATTTTCATGATGAAGTCTTGTGGACTTCAATAACCTACTGCTAGACTGTATCAGCACAAATTGTGTAGTATTGTTGGTTTGTGTAACTTGGCATTTGCTTATAAAGTAATTCTTACCTCCGGTTTCTTTTTAATAGAAACATAAAAGTTATTGGAAAATACAGTGGGCAGAAGAGATTGTCTTCTTCCTAGCTATCACTTATATTTCTGCTAGAACAAAAGATGAAAAATGAATTATCCATAGAAATTGTTAATGTAATTTGATTTTCTCCTGCAGCAGAGGTAAAATACTAGTTGACACATTTTCTTGTATAGCCACACTAATTGGTGCATGAGTCTGAGACAGGAATACAGGAAACCTTACACAGACAAAATTTTTACTGGATTCAGCAATTCATGCAGTCAGTCCTGAAAGAGTAAAATGTGGTGTGATGCACTACAAGATACATGTTGCCACAGTCTTATTTAGACCATGAAGTTTGAGTAGGCAGTTTCTGAGGGATATGGAGTCACATGCTTCAGCCTGGAGATGATGGCTGAAGTAATAAATTACTTTTAGCTGTCAGGATAGAGTAAAAACACAGAGTTGTATCATCAACCTCTTATAATCCATCCCCGAAATTATCACATGCTGAAAGTAGAAGGGAAATGAGGTGAAGGAGACTCCAGGATTTTTTTGAGTTAGGTTTTATGAATTTTTAGAGAACTTATTACATTTGAGATATCTTAGTTACTTTGAATGGTATAAAATTAGTAGGATGGTTTTTGAGGTAGTGTTGGAAAGAGGAAAAAGGTTTAATAAAAGAAAAAATAACCAAGCTCTTCTAGAGAAAAACTGAGTTAGGGGTAAGAGATTCTTGTTTTTGCTAAATACCTTACAAAAGCAATTATTTCTTTTGTTCTTTTTCTAGTGTATTACTTAGGTGGGACTTCTTGGCTTTTGTCTAATTGAACAGCTTTAGGTTTGAGGTGAAGTCAAAAAGGTCTTATGAGGTGTCTTTGTATTAAATTGGGAAAGAAACTTTTGGGCTTTTTGTTTTATTAAGCAGACAAAGAATAATTTAGTTACTCTGTCAACAGGGTGCCCATTCCTACAGTTATCATTGAATTTCACATTGTTTACAAAAAATTAGAGGAGTTTGCATTAAAAAGACCTTGTTCATTTTCAAGTAAAACAAATAGGTGGAAGAATTTTGTGTGAATTTTAAATTCAGGAAAATCAAATATAAAGGCAAAGAGGATTGTGTCCTTTTAATTCCTAGGTCCCCAGCAACAACTGTCAGTGAAGGTGTAGATAACATTATAGGGCAGAAAACTACTGAAGTAGTCTTGTCACTGGAATACTTCTTACTGTGTTGTAAAATAATGTTTCTGAATTTTATTTGTTGTATATTTTTTCTGTTAGCATTTTGGAATGTTAGCCATTCTTTTAAATGGTTAGTCATTAGGGAGCGTTGTAAGGAGGAGTGGGGAAATGAAACCAAGCTGATATTCATTCATGTTAATTCAATTTTATGTCAGTGGTCCTGATCTTTTGTCATTTTAAGAGACTTATTTTGGTTGCAGGCTACCGCAGTACTAGAAAAAGATAATTTGGCTTTTCAGTAGAGGTAATTTCTGTTCTAAAGGAATTCCCTCCACCTGCAGGAAATGTTGGTATAAATAAGACCAGACAAGTGATTGTACCTTTCTTGAGAATTACTGGTGCTATAAATTTTAGCAAATCCCAGATCCAAGGAATCAGCACTCTAAAGCTCCAGGCCTTTAAACACATGAATAGCTCTATTGAAAGGAGTGGCACTTTGTCTGTGCTTAAAGCCAAGTACCTGCATAAGCCTTTTCAAGACCAGGATCCAAGGCAGAAATATATTACCCTGGTAGCTCAAATACCTGATTTTTTTATTCATAATGCTAGTTTGATCGTTTGACTGTTTGATCCTGCTGTCACACTTGAGTTGTCCTACCAGTCCACTGTAAGATCCTCAAGAAGCTTGACACAACTTCCATGTCCTGCCTCTTGACACTATGGAGAAGGGCAGGTGCACTATATTTGAGCTAACCCTTGTTTCCTGCACGTAAAAGGGACAGCATTCTCATCTCCTTATCCCCAAAACAGGCAGGCTTGTGTTTACCAATGCAGACCATACACTGAACTGTAATGGTTGTGCCTTAATTCCAGAAAGTTGGTGTTTTGCCACGCCTCTCTGATATGGGCAGCTGTTTATAATCACAGCTGAACCATCACCTGCTTCTATGCTGCATCATTCCTGAAGCAGGAGGTGCTAAGAAGGACTGACTGAGAGGGGCTGTAGACCTCTCAGTGAGTGTCAAGAAATAGCAGCACTTTTGAGGAAAGCAGCAAAACCCAGCAGTCTAGGATTCTCCAGGTTCCTGATAAGTGGTTCAAGTGGCTTTGCCTTTTGCTTTTTTTTTTTTTTTTTTCATAACTGATCATCTCTTTCTTACATGGTTATGTTTTCTGCTGGATGAGGTAGCACTCTGGAGCTGTTTAATGAGTAATGTATCCTGTCATTTAGCTATAAGTATGTGTAAGAGACCTTGTAAAGGAGAAAAAGGGCAGGTGACAAGGACTCAGGCTGTTAAATAAGGCTGCCCTCTCATCTTCTCTCTGTCTTGAAGAAGAGATGAGAGAGCAGAAAGAACACTTTTCTCAGAACAGGATGCATGTAACACTAACTCTATATCAGTTTCAAGCATGGATACCACATTTCAGTAGCTGGTCTGGGTCTATGGTGAAACATGCCCTAGCATTGTTGTTTGAAAGAGATCTTAGCATGTGCCTGATCAGTGTGGGACATTCTTTGCTCTAGTGGTCCATTTACCAAATCCTCTGGTATTTCCTTATGAATAAGGGATAGGTAGAGGCATTTTTGATACCTGCAGTACATGGATACATTAAACTTGTTCCATGAAAAATCCCCTGCAGCTCCTGGCAAAGTTCTTCACTCAGAAGGCTCCACGAGCTACTGAAATCTGACAGAGACAGCTAAAGCTGAGACTGATAACTTTGGTCTTTTGGGAAAATGAACTGCATAAAAAGCTGGTTATCTGTTAAGTGACATCAGGAAACTCTCCTTTTTTTATTTTCTTTTTAATGATTTGAAAATTTGATCTAATCAAATAATAATTTATGTAAGCTAAATAAAGCGGTGCCATAATATTTCTACAATTGGTGGTGTTGCCTCTCTTGAGCATTTATTGCTCTCTCAGAGCATTTATTTTCACCTCAGAATGTTATGTTTATAAAGGCGCTCATAGGGCATTTCCAACACTTTGGTAGTAGCATCTTCATTTTTCCAATGACTGAGAGACAGGCTCCCAGGGCTGTCCAATGCTTTGAAAATCCTCCAGTTTAGGAGCAGCAAAAACAAACAAACAAAAAAGACATGAAGTCTGCATGCAGAGTGTTGTGTCTGAAGCTGAATAGATTTGATAGGTGGACTGCTGGCTGGATAAAGAATTGGTTAGGTGCTTGCACGCAGACAGTAGTGGTCAATGACCAGATGAAGATCCTTGATGACTGATGCACCTCGGGGGTCTTGGGCCAATACTGTTTAACGTCTTCACCAATGACAGAGTGGGATCAAGTGCACCCTCAGCACACTTGCAGATGACACCAAGCTGAGTGGTGCACTTGATATGCCTGAGGGATGGATTGACATCCAGGGGGACCTGGACAAGCTCAAGGATTTTGTCCACATGAACCTCGTAAGGCTCAACTTGACCAAGGGAAAGGTGCTGCACCTGGGCTGAGGCAAACCCCAGTACCAACACAGACTGGGGGATGAACAGATAAAGAGCAGCCCTGCTGGGAAGGACTTGGGGGGCTGATGGATGAGAGGCTGGATATGCTCTAGAAACATGCACTCACCAGAAAACCAGAAGTGCCCTGGCTGTATCAAAGGCAGCCCCTCTGCTCAGGGGAGAGCCACCTGGAGTGCTGACTGCACCCAGCTCTGGGGTCCCCAGCACAGGAGAGACATGGACCTGCAGGACTGGGCCACAAACTACCAGGGGAAGGAGCACCTCTCCTATTAAGGACAGGCTTAGAGAGTTGGGGTTGTTTATCCTGGACAAGGCTCTGAGGAGACCTTATTGCATTCATTCAGTAATGAAAGGAGGCTTACAAGACAGAGGGGAACAGACATTTTGTGGGGGTTGTTGCAATAGGACAAGAGGCAATGGTTTTAAACCAAGTGGGGTAGATTCAGATTATATTCCTAGACAGAAGGAAGACATTTTTATGATGGTGAGGCACTGTGATGGGTTGCCCAGAGACACTTTGAAAGTCCCATCCTTTGTAATATTCAGGGTGGGGTTGGACAGGACTCTGAGCAACCTGATCTAGTTAAAGATGTCCCTGCTCATTGCAGGTGACTGGACTTGAGGACCTTCAAAGGCTCATTCCAGTCCAAAACATTCTATGATTCTACAATTTGGAGGTGGAAAGCCTTTCTGCAAGGATGAACACAGCCGTAGGACTGAGGAGGGAGCAAGGGCAGCACACAGGTGGCTTTGGGGTAGCAAGGTATTTTGGAAGCAGTGCCTTGGCATAGGGGATCCTAAGAACAAGTTGTAATGGGCAGTTCAAGAACAGCTATGACTTCAATTAGTGATCTGACTCAATCAGACTCAGGCATCAGCCATGCTGAGTGTAGCATCCCGGCAGAAATATTCCAAAATCACTAGTGACATTATCTGCTTCAAAACACACATCCTGAGTCTCATAAGTGGGCTAAACCTTCCAGAAGTCATGAGCATTCAGACTCTGAAGTGAGTATCACATTTTAGTATATCAATTTGCCTCTTCAGTTTGTGGGATGGGTGTTTTGCCCTTCTTTTTGTTTTATTTTAAAAATAGGAAAGGATAGCTTTTGAAACCTCAGCCTTTAATCTTAGGAATTTCTGAACCATCCTCTACACGAAGAGAGGAGATAAATTATTATGAACTCATCTGAAGATTTATAGTACTATAACTGCTCACTGGCTGACCTGCAGCATTTGCCTTGAAATAAAGAGACTGGTGCAGAGCTTTGTCACAGAGCAGGTGTCACATTGCTGTCTGGAGTGAGCAAACTGTGTGTGCAGGGGAGATATTCTTTCTTGTGCATTACTATAGCTGGATTTATGACTGCTGATGTCTTCAATCCTTTGCATGTCCATTTTGTGACACTTGAATTATTGCATTTGCTAGTGGTGCTGTACCTAAGAAGTGAATATCAGGACTGGAAGTGCTTCTTTAGCGTGGCTTAAATCAGTATATAACAAATATATATATATATATCAGTATATAACAAATTTATGACTGTTACTTGTTACATGCTTTTTTTCCCTTAATTTTCTTCCTGTCCTTTGCTTCCCTTGATCCAGAACCTTCCATGTGGTCACTCAGACCACAAGGTTTATTCAAATTATATTTATTTTTATGTTTCTCTCTTCTCTGGGGGGAAAAAAAAATCAATAATGGGAAAAAGCATAGCAACAGGGAGTTAACCTGGCTGTACTTCAAACCAATGATGAACATAATAAGAATCTGTTGCACTGTGTTTCAGTGTAGGTTAAGAATATAACTGCAAAAATGATAGATTTGTTTAATTATAGTGTGTCCTGCTAGATTCAATCTTAACTAGAGTGCTTAGGCAGGGTGAAAGCACCTTATGAAGGATGCACACTACAATATCCAGGTGCATAAGTCTGCATATTAACCACTTCCATATTGTAGAGGCAATACATACTCGCAACTAGAATTTTTAAATTGTGACAAGAATTCCTACAACCTTAAAGCCTATAAAAGAGGCAGAGCAGTGTCTGTGCTAGAATAGCTGCTAGTGCAAATTATCTGGGTTGTATAAACCCACCCGTGGTCACTGTCTTGCAATGCAGACAGATGTGGAACTGCTTAACTGCTGCACTTCTCTCTACAAATTTCTACATAAGCAATCGAGCTGCTGCTGCTACTAAAGCAGGCAGCAAGTTTGTGCAGGGCAGATCAGGCTCAGGCCCTTGGAATCCAGCAAGGATGTCAAGCTGGTTGTTTTGCCTCAACACCTTTGCTGTAAATACCCAGCCACAGAGTGAGGAACCTTTCTGAGATCCTCATGGTGCCTTCCATGGAAGGTTACTCCTTCTTGGAAGTCCAGTTCAAGGGAAATGTCTTCTTCATCTTCCTCCTTCCATAGTGAATCTATATTTGCTATTGATGGAAGAACTGAGGTGCCATCAAACATTTCTTTGGTGCTGAATCAAATGCAGAAGCTTTAAAATAGATGCTTAAGGTAGAACCTAGCATGGTATGGCATAACTAGGATGGATAAGACACAGATTTCAATGACCTGAATCTCCTGGCTTCATTTATCCTGAAACACAGAGATTTTCATAATACATAAGGCTGTTGAAAGATGTAAATTCATGTTATTTTGGGGTGTTGTATTTTCAAAAGCTGTAGAGGAGGGTACAAGAGCGTTTCTATGCATATGTAGGACTCACAAACAACCCATCCTCTATCATTCTCACAGGTACAATGCAGCTCAAAGGATATGGCTCAATGCTCGGCTTTCTATGTCTCCAAACAGAGCTGCCAAATCGCTGGAAATCTTAAATTTTATAACTGTGAAGGCAGTCACAAATTTGATGGCTGGTTCATGCAGTCAAAGTGAAGTTGCTGCCTTCAGAAATCCTGTGGCCTTTGAGATGGAAAGCTCCATGCACGTTCCGTGGAGGATATTTTGCTAGCCCTTCTGGAAAGGAGGCACGTTCATTTTCACTGAATCGTTGGTAGGCGAAGCTAAACCCTGAAGCTGTGACTTGGCATAACTCTTTCAGCTGACAGATAGGAATGCTGCACTGTCAACTTTATAGTTGTAAATGACACTTGAGTATTGAGGGAGGCAAAATTTATATTTCGCCTCAACAATTTTCTGCTGTTTCCTTGTGAATGGCACCAACGTGATCTTCCAAAGATGGAAAAAGTGTTAACACTTACCACAATGAATTGGGGCTTGTCTGCTTTCTGCACACTTTGCATCACATCACTGCATTTCACTTTGGGGGGCAGGATTTTTTTCTTTTGCAGAATAAAACCTAGGTTGGGTTAATTCAAATTTTGGTGACTCTGGTTCTGTGGATTCTAGTCATATTTTATTCTTAAGAAAAAAACAAAAAAGAAAAAAAATCAATCTTCACACAAAAGCACTTGTTTCTGGATGCTTTCTTTGCTTCACTCACTTTCTGGCTGTGTGAAAGGAATTAATGAGGCACAGACCACAAGCTGATGTTTGTAGTTGTTCAAGGGCTTTTTTCTTTTGCTTGACTCAACTAAATAAGGACCGTTAAATCTCTTCTAATTTTTTTATTATCAAACTGCACTTAAAAGTATTTTCTTATTTATTTGCAACAAACCATAAAATGTAATATTTTAACCATAACTCTGGTCAAAATAGCCATGAAACTTGTCAGCTTTGTCCCAGGCATATACAGTGTTCTAATAAAGGATGTTTTCCTTCTAAAATACTTCTGGTTTCTATTTAATTTGCATGCATGAATTATTACACTGGTTTTGGTTATCAGTAAATTACCAAGGGGTTTATGCCAGTGATGGACATGGGAGCTGAGGCCCTCTGTATCCTCTGACCTAAAAGTCATTCTGTCAGAGATGCTTAACTTGTTTCCAGCTGCCTCATTTTTACGTGTGAATGACCTTTAAAAAAGGTGCTGAAATGACAGAGCTGAAAAATGCAACCCTATTAATCTTTTCTGGTGATTTTATCATAGGCAAGAGATAGCAAAGGTGCAGCAGGTGCATAGCACTGTGACTGCAGGATGTGCAAAAGTATCACTGGAGGAATGTGCAAAGGGCAAATATCATCAGGGCGGGAATAGGTTCATCCGTGGGTTTAGCCAAAACTGATGTTTTGAGTGAAGTCAAAAAGTATAAGGCTTTTTCCACACTAGCAGCACACAGACCTAAGAGGGGGTTAAAGGGTTTGAGTACTGTTCCCAAGGTACTGGTGGATCTGATCCTTAAACCTTTACTCTTTTTGAGCTCCTGAAATGCTTTTGATTCACTGATTTAAAGGTAGAAAATCAGATCCACCCACAGATGTCACATCAGTTAGAGTTTCTGACAGGTGGAGAATTACATCTCCCTTTCAGGTCTTTCTGGCTGGATTCTGGCAACATGGCAGTGTGAAACATTGCAGTTCTGAAGGGCCTATGCTAGCCCAAATCTCCAGTTGGAAGTCTGTCTGTCAGACAGAAAATGCATGGTGTTGGTATTATCAACCCAGGCTTTGATTAGCCAGTGGGAAACTGAAAGTACTAAAGGAAATTTTCCTTATTCGTTAAGATCTTTGATCACTGAAAAACACAGGTGTCAGCAAAGAACTTCACAGTGCTGGGCACATTTCTCTCTCATCCTGTCTCTTCTCACTATTTAAATGTGTGTTACACTAAAGTGTACTCAAGTCAGGCTTTTCACACTTTTTTCCTACAACTTGAGTAATCTTGCTAGACTTCAATGGGCTGTAGGAAGCTGCCTGTTTTCTAACTGAGCAATGCAGGTTTGGATGGTCAGCCTTGACATGAAAATGTTTGTATTTGATACCTGACATAGACCAACAATCCAAAACGGGTGGGGAAAGTAAGGGGTGGGATAAGACCTAACTAAAAATGTTCCAACAGTGTAGGTTTACAAAGGATGTGTTGACAGAGCTGAACATTTGAGAAGAAATTATTTTCTTCCTTCTTCCAGTTCTTGCACCTAAGACAAGCAAGGAAATATCAAAGTCATTCAGTGACAATGATTTTAGTTTAAAACAGCTAGCCAAAGAAATTGTATGAATTTGTAGTAGCTGGAGGGCTCGGCAGGAGAAGTGCACTGACTTTCACTCAGGTCCCTTTAGCCAGCACTGCCCTTACACAGGACCTGGGGGGCTTTGAAGAACTGCCTCTCCTAAGAGTCCCTTGCTGCTGGCACTTTATAAATAGATGTATACTTATTTTTACACAGATATTTCTTTAGATCAGTTTCTACAGAACACTGAGAAGTTCATGTCATCTACTGTACCTAAGTGCAACACACACACATTTTAAATGGTTATTCTAACGCCATTGAAATGTTATTTATCTAGTGATTTTTGCACTCCTCAGAAGAAATTTTGATATGTGGAGTACATTATATCTGCTTCCAACTGTTTTTCTGCTGAGTATTAGCATTGCCCAGTCCCACTGTTTCATGGGATTAGAGACCAGATTTCATTCCTATAAAGTCAATGCCTTCTAATCTCCTGTGTGAGTGCATTGTAGTAAGACACGCAACGGAGAACTCTGATGTGTGAAAACTTGGACATTTGGCAATGTTAAAATTGCTCAAGGAGCTCTTGTGTTTAGTCTTGTGCTTCCTCCTTCTCTCTTCATTTTCTTGTTTACATATTTTATTTCACTTGTAGTTGAAACAGCAGGATACAAAGTAACTTGAGGAAAGGTATTACTTTGTTTTATGGTTCATTGTTCTGCAGGGGGGAACTTGAAAATACAAAGTGGTACACAACCCATGAACTGAAAACTGTGTTATAATTTTGTTGCTTTTCTTCATCTAGAAGGGGAAGCTGAAAAAAATACATTAAAGAGAAAGCCAAAGAAAGCTATGACAAACATATACTCTCTTAAGGACTCTCAGAAATAGATTTGGCATTTTCTGCTGAAGGAGATGATATGCTATTGAATAAGACTAATAAATTTGTCTTAAGGTTTTTTGAGTCTTTGCCTCTCTGACTGTATATATGTAATGCTTGGCCTGCAAAAGTCATATCTACTAATGTCTTGTCTGTTTCTTAAGGATTAAAGCAAGGCAACTCATGTAAGTCTAGGTCAAAAGATAATTTGATGCATCATCTGTAGTAAGGTGCCCATCTCCTAAAAAAAAAATAGATCCTGATGCTTAATGCTTGGAACAGATCCATGGCTATCATGCTTCCTGAATGCAATGCATTAAATGTAATCCAAGCTCTTCATAACTTCTGATTAAATATTTCTATCTGGTAGATACTTTTACTGTAGTTCTGACAATTGTTCTTCATCCACTCCTTTGTCTTCTTTACATAACCACTGCAGCATTTCTAATATATGTTGAAATGTGCAAAAAAAGTATTCTTCCATCGTTTACATAATTCTGAGCAAAAATCTATCATTATAAAATTTCCATTGGGAAGTTAAATATCAGGTCTTGTAAATTTCCCAGAGGAAAATATATTTGTCCTGAAAAAAATTCATTTTTCACATAGTTCTTGAATGCATTAGACAACTTGAAGATATACAAACTTAAAGTAGTCCAAAACAAAATCCTAACAAACAGCAATTTCAATAACTCAGTTATTTTTAAATTTTCTTTGCCTGTGAAGTAAAAGGCCTGCTTTATTTGTTTGAGCCTTGGTTGCAGTGAGATTAAATAACAAATGTTGAATTGAGCTGTAAACTATGCTGGAAGCAGCATCTCTGTCCTGAGAAACACTTTAAGGATTTTCAAAAATGTCTCCTTAAGCCCCTCGCAGAGAGAGGAGGAAAGTTGCTTGCATCTCCTCCTCCTTATCCTTGCCCCCAGCAACACTATTAGCAAGTTAATCAAAGCACCTACTTGGAGTGCAGGGAACAACAAGCCATTTAAAGAAGGGCATCTGGATTTTCCTGGGAAACCATGTCTGTTGTCAACCTCTTCCCAGCCCTTCTTTTTTCATATCTCTTCCCTAGGTAGCTCTGTAATTCAAGATAAAAAAAGCCCTGCTTGTTCTGTCTTATCAGAAATCATGTGGTCAGCTGGACTAGGGAAGTGATCCTCCCTGTGTCCGTGGCACCGATGAGGCCACACCTCAAGGGGTGTCCTGTTCTGGGCCCCTCATTATCAGAAGGACATTGAGGTGCTGGAGTCTATCCAGAGAAGGGCAACTGGAGCTGGTGAGGGGTCTGGAACACAAGTCCTGTGAGGTTCAGCAGAGGGAGCTGAGTTGCTTAGGCTGGAGGAAAAGAGTGTCAGTGAGACCTTATCACTCTCTCCAACCACCTGAAAGGAGGGTGCAGCCAGGTGGGTGTTGGCTTCTCCCAGGCAACAAGGGACAGGACAAGAGGACCTATGTCTCAAGCTGCACCGGGGAGGTTTAGGTTGAATGTTAGGGAGAATTTCTTCACAGAAAGTGTAGTTGAGCACTGGAATGGTCTGCCCAGGGGCTGGTGGCATCACTGCCCTTCCAGGTGTTTAAGCAAAGGCTGGATGTAGCATTCAGTGCCATGGTGTAGGTGACATGGTGGCCTTAGGGTATAGGTTGGACTCAATAACCTCAGAGGCCTTTCCCAACCTACTTGTTTCTGTGACTCTTACCAACAGAATCATAGAATACCTGGGGTGAGAAAGGACCCATAAAGGTCATCAAGTCCATCTCCCTGCTCCTCACAAGACTACCTGAAATTAAACCACGTAATTGAGAGCATCATCCAGATACCCCTTGAACTCTGAGAGGCTTGGGGCCATGTCCACTTCCCTGGGGATCCTGTTCCAGTGACCAACCACCTTCTCTATGAAGAACCTCTTCCTCATGTCCCACCTGAACTTTTCCTGACACAGCTTCATTCAATTTCCTTGGGCCCCATCACAGGTCACCAGAGAGAGGAGAGGAGCACCTCTCCCTCACCTGCCCCCCATGAGGAAGTTGTAGGCTGAAATGAGGTCACCCCTCAGCCTCCTCTTCTCCAAGCTGAACAAGACAAGTAACCTCAGACACTCCTTGTAAGTCTTGCCCTTGAGAGCTTTCACCACCTTTAGTAGTGTGGTGTCCTGATGCTACACCACCAAAACTGCATACAGTATCAAGGTGGGGCTGCACCAGCACAGAACAGGGCAGATCAGTCACATCCCTTGGCCAGCTGACAATGCCTGATGCACCCCAGCATGTCTTTGGCTCTTTTGGCTACTCTTTGACCCTTTGGACCTGCTGTTGACTCATATTCCATTTGCCATGAACCAGAGCCCGCAGATCCCTTTCTGTAGGGCTGTTCTCCAGCCTCTTTCTCCTAAAATTGTATATATAACCAAGATTATCCCATCCCATGTGAGGAATCCAGAACTTGCTCAGTTTCTGTACAGCAGATGATTGCTGAGCTTGCTAGTTTACCCATATCTCTCTGTAAGGTCTCTCTACCCTCAAGGGAATCCACAGCTCCTCTTAGTTTAGTATCATCAGCAAAATACTTAAAGTTCATTCAATCCCTGTGCACAGATCATTTAAAACAAAAGTATTAAAGAGCACTGGTCGTAAAACTGATCCTTGGGAATCCCCACTGGTGATGGGCCACTAGCCTGGTGTAACTCCCTTTGTGCCCAACCCATGAGCCAGTTGCTCATCCACGGCACGATGTATTTATCCAGCTGTGTGCTGCACATTTTGTCCAGAAGGATGCATTTAGAGTATCAAAAGCTTTGCTGAAATAAATCTTCTAGTTTGCCTTGGCCAACTAGATGGGCGACCTTGTCATAACAGGAAATTAAGTTACTTAAGAAGGATTTTCCCTTTATGTGTCCTTGCTGGCTGTGATCGGTGAAGCTTATTTCTTTTCTATAAAAGAAACCCAGTGTTTCATAGAATAGGTTCTACTTGAGGGTTTTAGGCTTGATGCTCTGACTTCAGCTTTGCAGGATAGAGGCAAGGTCATGTAAAATGTACCTTCAGAACACTGAGAAAGGTCCCTATCTGGAAGTGTTTTTGCTTTCTTTTTCATCCCTGTTCAGATGATTAGGCACTTGAAAAACAACTTTGAAGACATATTTAATCATAATTTGCTGGTGGACTCAAGGAATTAATATCTGGCATGAATGGTTATTACTACTGTGGAATTTCTGAAGTCAGATGCTGAGCATTTTTTTCTCAGTTGGATAATGCAGACACTCTGCTGCAGTAATCAAGAAACAAACTTTCCCATTATCAGAACACTTAGGGAATATAAATCAATTTCTTTATTATGTTCATTAGTCAATGGAAGTCTTAGCTAACTTATTTTTCATTTTTGTTCAGACAAGTGTATATATACCTATCTTTTCCATCTTCTATAAAATCTCTCCACACTAGAAATAAAATTCTTCCTGTAATGCTTATCGTAACATGAGTTAACAAATCCCTTCTCTGTAGGCACACCCTAGAGTATCAGAACATCAAATGAGATTATTTTGGCCCAAAATGGCCTGCAGTGTAATGTCCCATTATGACCAGACCAGAAAGTTATGGTTCACTTTAAGACCTTTGTTACTGGCAGCAGTGAGTGAATTTGTTCAAAATTAGTCTTTCTTGCAGTATTTTCCTCCCAACAGGTCAGCCCTTTGGACTGGTTCATACATTGAAAGTATAACAATCACCATCACTTCTACAAAATATCCCATTAGTGCACATCAACAACTCTATTTATGTGGTCTGGGTCTAGGGATTTACTCCACATGTGTGTGCACTGTAAATAAATAAACTAAAATACAAAAGTTTTTTCTTTTCTTTTTTTTAGCAGTGCCTTGGTTAAAATAGGCAACAAATTGGAAACTTCCCAGATAGTCATCAATCAGTTACCTACTAAAATGGATTTAATGGTATAGAGCCTATGGGAGTGTCCTAAATACATCGTGTTATAATGACATGAAGATGACCTGCCTGCCTTCTCAAGCATTTCTTGCAGGGGAGTCCTAGACAAATCATCTCTTATTTTTCATTAAGTAAGTCTGTGGGATCATGATAATGTATTGATCATAGAGTCGTAGAATTGTAGAATGGTTTGGGTTGGGAGGGACCTTAAAGATTACACAGTTCCAATGTCCTTGCCATGGCCAGGGACACTTCCCACTAGACCCATGCAAGGTGACCTTGAACATTTTCAGGGATGGAGCCTCCACAACTTCTTTGGGTAACCTGCTCTAGTGCCTCACCACCCTAACAGTAAAGAATTTTTTTCCTTATATCTAAAGTAAACCTCTTCTTCTTCAATTGGAAGCCATTCCCCCTTGTCCTGTCCCTTGATCCATAACTCGTGTTGGGCACTTTTCTTACCTGCCACATTTCACATTCACCTGTGGGGAAGGAGGAAAAAATCTACGCAGAAAACCCCCCAAGAACAAAATAAAACAACTGAAATAATCTTTTTGTCAAGGTCACTTAATAAGGATCCTTAGGCTGTTACTTCAACAGTATAAGGATTACCTGTTCATTCTATAGTTCCTCAGTTGTAGAATCAGGCCTGAGACTTGCCTGAGTGCCTGCAGCATGAACTACAGACCTCAGAAGTTTTCTGTTTCAAACCAGAAATTTTACTTCTTTCTAATGACGAAACATACACCATTTTTCTCCTTCAAGCAGAGTATTGTTCTGCCTTGCATTTTCCTCTGTTCTATTCCTGAAGAGTTGCTTTGATTTATACTTGAAGAGTACCGGGGTAATTGGAACATTTTAGGGATGCAAAAATTTTTTAAGGAGTATACTACTACTCATTTGCAAGTTGCAAAGAGAATATAATATCCAGAAGTATTAGATTTTCTAATAAACAAGCTCAAAAAAAAACTGGAGCATGTCCATTAAGTCTTTGATGTTAGTGCTACAAAGCTGGTTCTTGGTATAACAAAATAAATGTAATTTAATCATGCTTTTTATCCAGGCACTCTTCATCCTATTGAGTGAGGGAGACTTTAGCAGAAAAAGACCTGATATGTTCAGTGTTCAGCTGGGTCATTTAATTAATGTTCTCAAAAGTTTGTTCATTCCAATTTGCTTGCATCAAAAGCCCCATATAAAAATGACCTGGTGCAAAATTTTAGATGGATGAGAAAAAAAAAAGAATCAATATGCAGCTGGCAATATAATTTTTGCTATAAGAGTCATCTTGGAAAGATCTCAAATAAAAGAGACAAGTTTTTACGCATTAATCCCTTTTACCTATTCATGTTAACCCAAATCACAAAAGTTTCTGTCCTAAAGAGAGTCACCATTTTGAAATTAACTGGATTAGGAAGAGACTGCGAGCAGTCATATGCCACTCTTGACAGTGGATGCGATGTAGATCTGTAGAAGCCAAAAACATACATTGCTCATCCCCCAATTCTTCTTTTCCTCTCTCTTTGATCTTTCTTCCACAAAACACAAGAACTCTTCCCACACTGTTTCTGTGTCTTAAGAGAGGATCTCTCAAAGAAAATCCTCTCAAAGAAAACCAAAGTTGCAGAAGGTGACTTTCACAGGAAGATGGCCAAAAGATGGTCTCCTCATATTTTACTACAGAGCTGGCACTCTAAGCTCATACCAGGAGATATTGGGGGGCAATTTGTCTACCACCCTCGGACCCAGACCCACATGCACATTGATTCAGGACAAACATCATTAAAGTCATCTCAATGGTACAGTGCAAGTTATATTAACAGCCACCCTGTATATTTAACTTTAGCCTGTAACTTTACAAAGTTGATTCTGCTGGTGAGGTTTCTGACAGTTCTAGGAGAGAGAAAATCCTCTTGGTGACCAATAAATCTGAAAGTTTTTATGTGCAATTATGCATTTACCATTTCAAACCAAGCGATGTTCTTTTCAATTCCTTTTATGTGTTCCCATAAATAGCAATGATGTTTATGTTTTTTAAAAAGGACAAATACTTGTTTGATATACTGTATTTTCTGGACTGTGTGGGAATGAGTGAAAATTGGTAAGCCTTGATTTTCAGGTGAATGACACTATTTTTCCTTTTATAGAAGTACAACTTACGGAATCTTTTCTTTCCATAAGAGAAACTAAAAATAGGTCATCCAAATTCTCTGTTACTACACCGTACGTGCCCTTCAGATATTGGAAAAACTGAGACGTGTCAGTTAAATACAGCAGACAAAATAATATGCACATCAATCAGTGACTGGAAAGAGTGTCCAAAATGTTATTTATTGCAAGTTTTCATCAAATATGCATTATTCTAATGATCGATACATTACAAAGACAGACACTTTGGAGAAAAATTATATGGAAGTAGACTAAAAAAGATTGCAGTCGACTTGGTGGGGAAATGTGGCTTAATTTAAAAATCATATAATTGTTATGGAAAGAGCCTTATAAATCAAACTTGTCAATGTTGACAAGGTTTTTATCAGAATTTCTAGTTCTCTATAGTCTCCAAAAAACCACCTAATGAGTATGTATAATAAAGTCAATTTCCAAGCTGTTGCACTAAGAATAATGATATAAGTTTTCCTTTCTCTTTTATAGTAGGAAAGTTTTATCTGATTTATGTGGATGACTTTGGTATGAAAAGGGGAAAGTGCATAAATAGGAAAAAAATCCACTCTGGCTATAAACTTACATACAGTACATTGTCCTAGGCAAAATGTATAAACTGAGTGGAAGAGTGTCTCATTTTTGGAGATTTTTTTAAATGTCTTTTTTTTTCTTGGTTCTGGCATGAATAGGTAACAGCTTTAATGGAAAATAGCCACAGGTATAACCATCCCTTTCCACCCCTACCTCCCCACCTCACACAGATGCACACAAACATATGCAGACAATACCCATTGATTCCATTTTCCTCCCCCATTTTGCAATAAACTCTTTGTGTTGTTTAGTAATTGTGCTTGTCGTTTGCTCTCACATTCTTTTCTTCGTAGATGAAGCTGTACGTATACTGCTGTTCTTGTAAAATTGTCAAAAAAGGATGAGGTTTTGGAATCAGGAGGCTGTATTTTAGGGTCTCTGTAGGCAAGTTAAGGGCAAATTTTGGAAGAGTAGAAAATAGCATAAGGAAAATCCAAAGCCTAAAGACTGACTTAACTGAAGAGAAAGCAAGCCTGAAGACTTTATTGTTATTAGGAGCAGCAGCTTCTAGTAACAGGGTGCCTTAACTTTACAGAGTGACTTGACAGTGACAGCTACTCCCTTCTTCTTCTTTTTTTTAAGTAAGAATTTGATTCCAGAGACTTAGAGACTCTGTTGTAGACAGTATTTTCCAATAACTCTCACAAAACAAAGTAGCACTAATGGGGAGAAGATGGAGAAGGAAGAAGATAAATTTGTGGGAAAAAAGAGCTTGCATCTGACAGTGTGACAACTAACACTTTTTGGAGTTTAACTTTTAAATAGAAGGCTTGTGTGCCAGTTCCCTAAAATTAATAATGGATCCAGAGGAAATGACTTCCCAGAGAACAAGCCAGCCACTTTGGACAGACTGGACACAAGCCATACACACAGCTGCCTGTGGCTCCAGCCAATTGCTGGTCTGCACGCTGCTAGGGGAGTCCTGTATCTTCCATAGAGCAAAGAGCACATGGGCCTTTCCACAGCTGACTCAGACAGAGGAGGAGGAAAAAGTGGCAGGAAAATACTGGTGTTTGCTTTGCTTAATTATGGTGGTCATGAGAACTTCAAATGCCAAGAAAATGTGTATAAAAAAAGGCAAGATAGCTTTTTACAGGAAGGTTGATGTTCCTCCTTACCCTGTAGCATTTTGCACAAGGCTGTCTGATTTTATCCAATGAATATTTCAGAATGGCTCCTATTCCTGTCCTCTGAGTAAACTCTAAGCCACATAAGCTGTAGTAACCTGTGCAGGGCCAACAGGAAAAAGCAGTGTTCATTTTTCTTCAGCTCTTACCTTTCCTGAAGCTGTTCAGAACTGGGAAAACAATACCACAGTGATATTTTTATTGCTGGTCAAAAATAGTTTACTGGAGAGAAAAGGAAGAAGAGCTTTGCAAGCCTGGCATGGAGCCTACACTGTGCAGCTTTTTCTGATGCAGGGTATAAACAGAGCTGCTCACCACAGACCGGTCTAATACCAAGGTTCCTTTGGAAATACACAGCATCTCTACTGATCACTAAAACAGAAGAAAGACTGTTGTAATGCCAAACAAAAGAGGTGACTTGCATAATGCTGTCTAAATTAAGGAAATAACTGAATTTTCAGCTCTTTAAAGATGCCTAGATCACATAGAAACTTAAACATTCAGGCCAATCCTTTTCCTTTTGATTGATGAAATGAAGCCTCACCCTCTAGTTACAGAATATAGATACTGGGGATGTTTTACTTGGTTAGTTAGTTTTTTTGTTTTGTCTTTTTGTTGTTGTTTGGTTGGTTTTTTGTTTTGGTGGGGGTTGGTTTGTTTGTTTGTTTGTTTCTAAACCTGTTCCTAATCCTTCTTATTTTATGAATTGCATTTGTATGGAAAGAACAAATACTGGAGGAAATTTTTCCCTTTTTTGTCAACAAACACCAAATTGTTCCTGTAAAGCCCAAATCTTAAACAAACAGGAAACCTACCCCATATTTCTAGACACAGCTGCACAGAAGAGTTAATAAGTCAGTAGAGGTACAATTACTAAATGTTAGGTCCACAAATAAGATTACAACATTGAAATCTTGTTAGGTGTGCTTTTATAATATAATAAAATACTTTTGCATTAGAAAATGGAATGTACATATTTCTTTTGAAGGCTTCATTTCTCCCTCCAAAGCAGAGAATCATAAAGTAGTTCTTCATAACAGTCTGGAGTTAGATTATGTTCTTTTTATATGCATAAGCTTTTCACCTTTAAAGTAGAATTAGACTATGACCATGTAGAGGATTTTGCTTAATGTAAAGGAATTGTAACATATGTCATATTATCTGACTAATGAGTTAGGCTTTGAGATCTAGAAATAAGGTTTGGTGTAAGAATCAGTTCTTGCTTTACACACTTTTTCCCTTCTTTCTTTGCACAGTAATCTCACACATCTGACTCAACCCTTTTCTCTAGCTTTCTTGGTGTGGTTGCTTAAAAACAGAGAGCCACAGCAACAACCAGAATTTTCCATCAGTGGGAATCTTCCTGCTGGCCCCATAAGTATGGTATTAGCCATGTTTCTCCCTGGACATGGTGCACAGCAAAAAGCTGTGTGGGAAATGGCTTTTGGGTAGTTTAGGCATGCACATAGGGGACAGGAGCTTGTGAGGCTCCTGTACCCCTCGTTTACAGTCCAGCACATGGACTTGCAGGAAGGGGATTGAGCAAGGAGTCTGAGAAGAGCTGCAAGGTAGCAAAGTGCAGTGAAACCAAGGACTTGAATCTGACATCTGCAAGAACTGTTAAAGTTGATGGCAAAGTCAGGCTGAAGTTTTGTCTTTTGTGACAGAAGAAGGAGAGGAAGAAATAGAAAGTACTTTTCCCAAGATAACAAGTTTGTGTTAGCTATCAGGACATAAAATCTTATGCAAATAAGATTTCCATAGTTTCTTCCACAATTTCAAACCAAAATTATGCACCCTCTCCTCACAGGTTCATCTTGCTTAGATTACAACACAAGAAAAAAAATTGCCATAATGTTTGTTTGTCTGGGGCTTTAACTGCCAGATGTAGCTTATATACACCAACAACATGTATTGTTGGAAAAAAGAACCCGTAGGATTTTTGTTGGGTTTTAGTCCTGTTGAAGGAAGAACACAGTTTCATTACCCCTGGAAAAAAGTGCCATATCTCTTTTTGGGTTTCTGGTGTAATAATAAGATCAATTAAGTGGGCACCCTTATCTTCCTGCCTCACTGTGCTGATTTCTGTTCTTCTCTATTCTATTTCCCCTACCTAGCTCTAGAGTGGTGAGTCATAGGGGGAAGGCCAGGGCTAGGTTCATAGAAAATTGGGTGGTTGGGGTGAATGTGTAGGGTAGTAGGCCTAAGAGGTTAATGAGTAGAAGGAAGATTATTAGGGATGTTAAAATTAGGGCTCATTTGTGCCCTTTTTTGTCTAGAGGCATTATTAGTTGTTTTGTGACTAGGTTGATGAACTATAGTTGGAGGGTTGAAAGTTGGTTAGTAATTCATGGGTTGTCCAGGCAGGGCAGTAGGAGGGCAGGGAATGTCATTGAGATAAGAATTAGTGGGATTCCTGGGAAGGATGGGCTTCAAAATTGGTCAAAGATGCTTAGGTTCATGGCCAGGTTCAGGGCGTGGTGCTTGGGGCAATGGGAGGTTTGTTGGATGGGGGATTTATTGACACGAATGACAGGAGTTTAGGTTGAAAAATCAGGGAGAAGGTGAAACATGATAAAAAATCAGGGGTTGGGGTTTAGTTGAGGTATATCATTAAGGGGGGGGAAGGGGGGGTGTCCTCTTTCTTTATCTTAAAAGGCTGACGCTGGTTCATAGCTTCTTAATGATTAGGATGTTATTAGAGAGGATCAGCTTTCGAAGTTAGCGAGTGGGGTAGATTCTACTACAATTGCAAGGAAGCTGTGGTTAGCTCCGCAGATTTCTGAGCATTGTCTGTAGAAGACTCCGGGTCGGGAGGCGAGGAAGGAGGTTTGATTGAGGCGTCCTGAGATCGCGTCGGTTTTTACACCTCGGCTGGGGACGGCTCATAGCAAAACCTTCCTGAATTTCTTTCAACTTAATGAGTAATGAAGCATTTCTTGCTGGCCTATTTTTCAGTCCTCTCCTCCCTCCAAAACATCCGTGCACAGTGACCTGTCCAGCAAAAAGTGTCTGTCTTCTTTTAGGGGAAAATTGTGTGAGATGAACTGTTGCCTAGTGTATTGGTAAAACAAACATAATATTCATGAACAAGTACTACAGCCATAGACAGAAATGCCTATAAAATTGTATATATACAATTCAGCCATCCTCAGTACAATGAAGGATGGCGTCTGTAGGACTTATTCTTAAACTTCACCTATTCTCAGTTTTTACTTTCTCAAGCCATGGAATTTGCCCCATTTCCTCTGGGAAATAACTTCTATCTTTTGGATCCTGCTCCTTTTCCAACTTAAATGTAGCCCTTTTTTTTACTGCATCTCAATCCTATTAATTGATGGTCACTTCCCATCTTAATCATTTCCATTTGTTACATATTATTGCAATCCTTAAAATACAGAGATTAAGAAGTTCTGAGCTCAATGCACCATCTCAACTAACTTGAATTGTGCACAAATTTCAAACCTTAGCTTCTAAATACCAGTGGATGTCTTTAGAAACAGAAGCTCTGATTTTCTGGAGAAACTGGCACAGGATGGGCTAGATCTAGGAAGTCTTAAACCTTTGATAAAGTCATGCTGTAAGCTTCAGTGAAATGTCCTAAATCCAAACCCACATTAGCAAATTTGGGTCAGAACTACTCTAAGCATAGTTTATTAATGTTGAGAAATAGATATTAAAATCCTCTGTATTATCTTGGCTGATTTCTACAAAGGCTTTGAATTCAAAATGCTATTATGGGAGTGTGTGCCAATTTTGTCCTTAATTAACCCATTAAGCCTTGTCCTGCTGCCAGTGGATTTTATAAATATAACCAGAGCACATTTACCCTGTAGACAAGAGGAAGACTTGCTCCTTTTACTACAGTTATGTTCTGGTTTGATATTCCCAGAGACATTGTTCACCTTTGGAAGATGATGAGCGTTTCCTAAGTTTCCTGTGACTTTGGGCTGGATTCTACAGTAGAGAAAGCTGTCATAAACTCTGCGGATTCCAGTCAAGATACAGACCTGATTTATAGGCAGCTCTGATCTATAGCTATTGGCCTTTTTGACTGGGAAATTTGGTCTCAAGTGTATGAGTTGAAAAATAGTATTAACAAGACCTGATATAAAACTCCATCTTCCCAATCTCTCACAGAGAGCATCATAATTCTAATTAAATGTCTCTGAAGAACTAAAAAAAAAATGTTTAAGGTTGCAAATGTCTTTTAATTGTTCTTTCTGTTCCTCTGGGACAATTCCAGCTGAACAAGAGCCTTGTGAGAAAGCTCAAACAACCGATCACTTTAACCACATTGGAACTAAATTAAGCATCTGAAGATGTCATTTTGTCACATTGCTCCCTCTACAAATGCTTGCGTTTAAGACGTCAAAGCTCTGCCTTGACTATAAAGGAAGAGAGGGTTCTGAGATAAACAAGAGTTCTGGGAAAGAAAAACAAAAGAGTAATTTATCTCTCAGGTTGGGACAATTTGCCATGCTCCTGCTGCTACGAGAAATATTCTTCACACCAGGTCTTCTCAGGAGATTTTCCACAGGGAGAGGAAAGTGTTTCCCACCATGCCAGAAAGTAAAAAAACATCCAGCAAGTATCAAAACAACCCTCCCTGAGGCCTGTTGGGATGAATTTTTTGGGAATCCTATGATGGTGAGAATGAGGCTGGAGGGAAGGAGAAGGGGATTTAGAAGAGAAATTACTTTTTTAATAGAAAATCTCCTTTCTTGGAAGCATATACATATCTAGGATGCAAGATGCCACTCTTGCTGATGCTCACCTTGTCACTAACAAATGAAGCCCACTGCTTGCAACCAGGAATTTTCAAATATAAACACAATAGGCAAGCTGCTGAACAGCACTGTGTGAACAATCTGCTGCCAGTGCTGCTGCCGCTGGAACTGGTGCTTGGAGACCTCTTAAATGCATGCCACTGTCTTTCTGTGCTCCCCCATGCACCCATTCTTTTTTGTGATGACTAGCTAACTTGAGTACTGCAAATTTACTTGGGGGTATATAACCTGCCATAGCTTTAAGATTTCATGTTGCCTTGGAAATGTTTCAGCAAGCAAAGTGTACCCAATAACTTAGGAGACATTTGACCTACCTCACCAGCTTCCTACTTGCACTGCTCTTGTAAAGAAGCCGCTGGTAGGTTTATATTTGCTATTTAAGTACCCACAATTGTACTGAAATTTTTATGGCCATGCAAATGAATGAAGATTAAAATCCATTTTCTTGATTACCCCCTCTGTGAGCTCACGAGAGCTAAGATATCTTGCTTACTTGCCATAATCTTAAAGCTCATGAAAAAAGCTCACAGTCTGCATAAATTAGATGTACTAGATAGAAAGGGCTAATAAGGCCTGAGGGCTTGCTGCTCAGCATGGAGTTCAGCCATGTGAGCTTTCCAACACTGAGCCTAAGGTATAAACTACATATCCGGTACTGCAGTGTGATTGAGTATCTCTCCTTTTCTTTCTCCTGAAGACTGTTTCCTGATGCAAATGTGCTCTGATAGCTGGGAGCATTTAACCTTTATTTCCTCAGGAAAAGACCCCAGAACTCTGATTTGCATGTATGAATCATTACAGAATGGCCATTGCTCTGCTGCCCACTTAGATTCCTTAAAGCAGGCCTTCACTTGCATTTGGTGTCAGCTGACTAAATTCCAGCATGAAGTTTACTTGAGTCCCATTCATTGAGGAGCTGACCCCACCTGCTCTCTGCCAAAGGAGGCCATGGCTATGACTACAAGGCCTTGATGAGAAGAGAGAAGTGATGCAATTCTTTCTTACTCCAAATTATTCTTACATGTTGTAAAAAAAAGACATATGTCCGAAAGCATGGTTTTTATTCACAAAGGCTCTGCAGATCAGTTATCACCTGTACATTAAGGGAAAAAAAAAAGTGATTTCTGCAGAGTGCAGCCATAACTGTTGTCTCTGTGTGGTTAGAGGAAAAATTACTAATGCCAGAATGCATCAGTGATCTATCTTAAATGTGTCAATGAACATGAGGTATCTTTGCTTTGTATTATACATTATACAAGAAACAGAAATGAGATTGGTCAAAAGGGACTTGATGGTGCTCCTTTCTCACCTTGAAATAGTTAGTTTTCCAAAGAATTTTACAATATGACAGATTTTGCAGTACTGCACATTTCCACCCTGCTCTACAATTGAGAGCTTATTGCCATTACTACTATATTCCATATATATGTGTAAACACATATAAATATGTATGTATATTCCACATATATAGAATAGCAACATGGCAATGCTGTGTTGATCCTGGGAATCTTGCCTGAGCTGTGAGTGAGCCAATGGGCATTGCAATATGACTGCTAATATTCATGCAGATGCTGGCTTGGTCTCAGGCAGCACAGAGAGGTGCCCAAAATCTGCTTTCTGGAATGATGTTTGCTTATGGATGCTGACTCCCTGCTCCTGTCTGGGAGACTCAGCTGTTTCATAGCTCCAGATATAAAGCTGGTGCTTACACTGTTCTTCTCTTTAAAGACATTATCATTAACAATACTTAAGATTCATAGCACTCTATTGTAAATGTTGATGGCTCTAGAGGCAATTTTCACTTCCTATTAACGTCAGGCATAAACCTGATGAATTTATTAACTGGATTATGCAGTTTGTTGGTGATGACAAGAAAAATATTAAAGCTTTAGTTAACACCTTTCTTCAGGGGTAGAGAACAGGCTGAGCTTTTGATTTGTTTATTTGAACTTCAAGTCACTGCATATATGTATATATGCTCATATATATAAAGTTTGTCTCTGTGTGCATTATGTGCTCTTAATGAGTATTAGCAGCATTAATCTCTGTGTATTTTGATTGAATTTGACTGTTGAAATTTGACTTTGAAACAAGGCCTACAAAGATGGCCTTGTTTCAAGTTTTGGCAGTAGATTTCTGACACTCGTTAAACGAATCATGAGAAGCTTCATATCCCATTTTTAGTACTTCAGGTTATGCAAAAGCACTAAAAACCAAATACCACACTTAGGGCAGAAGGATCCCCAGCAATATAGGCTGGTTATGGAGTTGCCTTGTACATGGTGAGTCCACTCCTGCAGGGTGCCCTGGCAGCTAGGGCAGTGCTGGCCAGCCCCAGCCAGCACACAGCCTGCACCCCCAGCTAAGGGCTCTTTCTCCTTTACAAAGCACTGTGCCCAGTTTGGGGCACCTAGACAGACTTTTTTACCTTTAGAGTAAAAAACAGTGGAGAATTCAATTCTAATCTTCTGCTGCCAGAAGGGACATCACAGAGAATACCAAGCCATACTTCCCT
Source organism: Fringilla coelebs (assembly GCF_963513975.1). Taxonomy (NCBI): domain Eukaryota; kingdom Metazoa; phylum Chordata; class Aves; order Passeriformes; family Fringillidae; genus Fringilla; species Fringilla coelebs. Next base: position 82,617,637 of record NC_140028.1, read on the forward strand.
CAGAGGGATACAGCAAAAGGGCAAGTAGCAGCACTTAAAAGGTACAGTATTTGAAGATCTAACTGGATGAAACAGGGAAGGGGAGAGGGACACCCTGTTAAAGCCAGCCAAGCAATAGATCACTGTCCAGAAACTCATGGGACCTCCATCATTGGAGATCTTCATAACTCAGCTCTCAAAGGCCATGGGAAACTTGATCTAGTTTTGAAATTAGCCCTACTTCTGGCAGAGGGCTGGACTAGGTATTTCCAGGTGTCCCTTCCAACCTCAAATTTTCACTTATTTGGTGAGTGCCCAATGCAGGCAAGCTTTTGGCATTTTTAAGTCTCCCTTTTCTGGACATGCAGAGAGTAACGTGCATGGGTCTGGGATAAGATCCCGGGGTGATGTTAGGATTTAATCACTCACTAGCAGCAGTGGTGTTGTACCAGCAGCACTAAACTGGAAATCATAAGATCAATGTCAGCCTTGGGTAGTCAAGTATTCATTAAAAAAGGGTCTTGCCTTTTAGCTACAGGTTTTCTACTTCCTCCAATGCTGTGTTCTCCAAGCCTGCCTTTGAACTTGCAATTTCTCACGGCAATTAACCAAACCTCTGAGTTGCCCTAGTTGTGGATGCCCAGTGTGGAGAGATAATAGCTTGAACTGAAATTACTAATGCTCTTAGCAAGGCAAGGAGAAAATGACCAGCAATTGAAAATAAAGGCCATCATATGTGGCCTAATCAGAGGATTATATTAGGAGAACATGCACTTGGCATGAAAATAAAACAGCAGTATTTTGTCCCTGGAAAATTCCAAGCCTTCCATCCAAAACAACGCATTTTTTCATGTGTGATTTCCAGTACCATAAACATCTGGTGAATTGAGGCTTGCTCAGTATATCAGTATGGAAAGTGCACAGACTATCAATGGTCTGTTTAAAACAAAACATAAAAGAAAATAATAAATTTTAAAAATTATAGTGTCTCTTTTCATTTGAAGAAACCTACAATTCATTTGAATTTGAGAAGAGGAAGAGAGAAGAAATGGTCAGTAAATTATTACACATCCATTTTGGAAAATTAAATATTTTAATGCTTTTTTATTTAAAAAAAAATCACAAAAAATGTTCTGACATTTATAGCCTTTTCACAAAATATTTTTAAAACATTTTTAAAAATAATTTTTCAACCACATACTATCTGAAAACTCTCTTATGAATACAAATCTTATGCCATTTAATAAAGCACTAGTACAGCAATTTATTGAAATAAAATGTTTATTTACCTATAGCATCTGACAACAGAATTCACTTGGGTAAAATTTCTGTGTGATTTATCCCCTGAGCTTCACTAAATATTGCTGCAGCTGCATGTTTTAGGCCATTGAACAGCAAAGAAAAGAGAGACATTAATTGTATCTCTTACCATGGCCAAGACATACATTTACTAGATTACAGCAATCAAATAGCATGTATGTCCTTTTTTAAAATAAAAAAAACAAAACAAGTCTCTCTACCAAAAAACGCTTGTGTAGGGGATTGTGCACCATATATTTCCCTTCTAAAAGACCTTGTCATCCTTTATACCAGTTGTCATACTGTCAGCTCTAAGTTTGATTAATGTGGAGGAAAATGGAGGGGAAAGTAAGTAGAAGAAAGAAATTCTGTACGCAGGTAATGGCTTCGGAGGAGGCAGGGGGTGTAACCACAGATACAGTGAGTGAGGATTTCAGAAAAAGAATACTAAGTATACATGCTTGTTTACATCTGAAATGTGTAGTTATCACAGGACTGATCAGACCTGTCTTGCAGGAGCTAGCTGACTCAGAGCAGTGGATTTGATATAGCTGTGTGTTTCGCCATTTCTGTGGGCATTTAATTTGGTACAGTGATATCCCAAAATTTCTACCTCTTTGTCTTCGTCTGCTTCTAATTCTTTCCTTTAGTCATGTCTAGTTAAGCCAAAAGTGGCTGGAACCTAGGGAAAGAGTTTAAATCACTTGGAACATTGACCGCTGTTCAACATCTTTAAATATACAGGCACTGTATATTCTATCAGCCTTCTGGCTTTGCTACGGTGCAGTCATTTCATCATTTCCTGGGCCTTTTCCCTGATATTGTTTATGTGTCACTTACTATAGCAAAGCAGTCTGACTAATTATCTCTCATACTTTTCCTTTTGCTATAAAAGAAAATCATTTTAAAAGGGAAAAAAAAATGATAGTTGTTTTCTTCTTTCTGTCTGTGACCTGGTATTTGTGTCTAAAGGAAACAGTTTCTGGATCCTTGTTTGGCCAGTGATGGTTAAACCTTTACCAGAGAAGGAATGGCTTGACCGATGGGACTTTGTAGATCTGTGTCATGCAGTGCAATCTTCTGGAGGGATGGAGTTAAGGAGATTAACACCTTCAGCAGCATGCTTTCCAGAAATTATCATAGCAATGGGACTTTTCTGCATGATATTGCAAGGTTATAAAATACAAAGTGTGTAAGCTTGATCCTGGTGTCATTTATGGCACTGCACCACTGCTAACAATCTGAGGAAAAAAAATAGATGTGCACTGGAATGAGTAAGAAGAGAATCAGTTCTGTCCATGAAGTTCTTGCCATTGTGTACTTCAAACTTTCTCAGCTGTCTTCAGGAACTCTCCCTCTGTAATTCAATGAGACACTCACCTGGGCTGGAAACTGAACAGAAAAGGTGATTTTCAACTCTCCTAATTTTTTACAGTCTAATAGAAGGCAAGTCATTGAGACTTTCTTTGTGATGAAGAGCTACAAACTAGATTGAAGGAGGGAAGTAGATTCAACCAGGCCTGCTAAAGATAAGCCTGGGGATGGCACACCAATATTTGAGGGATAAGCTGCGGGGAGATCATCCAGTCCACTATATGGAGATAGGGAATGGAGATCCACGCAGCAGAAAAGACAAAAGGGTTACTAGTATGCTGGAAACCACAGAAATGTCTTAGAATCATCACATGGGAATTAGGGCTTCTCCTGCTTAATAGGTGGTGGGATCAACAAGATCCCAGCTAGAAGAGCATCTACACCAATACACACAGCATGGACAACAAACAGGAAGAACTGGAAGTCATGGTGCATTAGTAAAATTATGGCATGGCTGCCACGACAAAGACATGACGGGACAAATCACACAACTGGAGTGTTGCAATATCTATAAGCTCTTCAGAAGGAATCAGCAAGGAAGGAGAGTATGGAGAGTTTTGGTTGTCTGGAGCTAAATAGTGATGATAGGGATGAGCTTAGGGTGAGAATCAGGGAGAAAGCCAACAAGGCAGATAGCCAGGTGGGAGTTTGCTATGTACCATCCAACCGCGATGAAGAGGCAATGAAATATCCTACATGCAACTGGGAAAAGTTTCACAGTCATTTGCCCTTTTTCTCTACAGGGACTTCAACCTAACAGATGTCTGCTAAAAATACAATATAGTGGAGAGTCTAGGAGTTTCCTGGAATGTGTGGAAGATAACTTCCTTACACAGCAGGTGAGTGCGCCAAGTAAGGAAGGCAACCCACTGTTCACACTGTAGTTGTGAACAGAGAAGGGGTGGAGGGTATGCAATGGCCAGGAGCTATCTTGGACACAGACATCATGAAATAGCAGAGTTTTCAGTTCTCAGGGAAATCAGAAGGGGAGTCAGCAGAACTGCCATCCTGGGCTTCCAGAATGCAGACCAACTTCTTTAGGAGCCTGGTTGATGGAGTCCCTTGGGAGGCAGTTCTGAGAGGCAGAGGAATTCAGGAAGGCTGGACATTATTCAAGAAGCAGATCTTAAAGGAACAGGAGCAAGCCATCCCCATGTGCACAAAGACAAGTTAGCACGGAAGAAGAAAAGGAAGGAGAAAAAAAAAAAAAAGAAAAGAGAGTTTATGACCTTTAGAAGAATGGGCAGTCAGTATAGGAGAACTGCAAAGATTTGTGAGGTTATGCAGGGAGAAAATTATAAGAGCCAAAGCCCAGATAGAACTTAATCTGGCTAAAGTTATAAAAGACAATAAAAGTGTTTCTATAAATACATTATCAACCAAAGAAGGGCTAAGGAAAATCTACTTCCTTCATTGGGTATTGGGGGAAACTTACTGACAAAGGCTGAGGTACTTAATGCCTTTTTTGACTCAGTCTTATGAGTAAGACAAGTTATTCTCAGGGTACCTAGCCCTCTGAGGTGGAAAACAGGGATAGGGAGCAGAATAAAGTCACCACAATCCAAAGGTAAATGGTCAGTGACCTACTAAGCCACACAGACGCAGGCAAGTCTAAGGGCCCCGATGGGATCAATCCAAGGGTTCTGAGGGAGCTGATGACGAGCTTGGCAAGCCATTCACAATAATTTACTATCAGTCCTCATCAATCAAGGAGGTCCCAGCTGACTGGAAGTTAGCAAACATGAGCCCCATCAACAAGAAGGGCCAGAAGAAAGTTCTGGGTCTCATCAGTCTCTGTGCCAGGAAGATTGTGGAGCAGATATCTTGACTGTCATCATATGGCATGTGCAGGACAACCTGGGGATCAGGACAGGACAACCTGGGGATCAGGCCCAGTCAGCAACACTACAGGCTTGGGGAAGACTCACTGGAAACCTTCCAAACAGAAAAGGACCTGGGAGTGTTGGTTGATAGCTGGATGAACATGAGCTCTCAGTTGCATCAGAAATAGTGTGGCCAGCAGGACCAGTGCAATGACCATCCCTCTATACTCAGCACTGGTGAGGCCACACTTTGGATCCTGTGTCCAGTTCTGGGCACCTCACTACAAGAAGGACATTGTGGTGCTGGAGCATGTGCAGAGAAGGGCAACAAAGCTGGAGAAGGGTCCAGAGCACAAGTTTTATGAGGAGCAGCTGGGGGAGCTGGAGTTTTTTGGCCTGGAGAAAAGGACACCTTATCACTCTCTACACACTACCTGAAAAGGAGGTTGTAGCAAGGTGGGGGTCGGCCTCTTCTCTCAGGTAACTAGCAATTGGAGGAAAGGAAATGTTCTCATGTTGTAGCAGGGAATGTTTAGATTGAGTATTAGAAAAATTTCTTCATGGGAATTGTTATTAAGTATTGGAACAGGCTGCTCAGGCAAGTAGTGGAGCCACTGTGCTTGGAGATATTTAAAAGACATGTACATGTGGCATTCAGGGACATGGTTTAGTGATGGACTTGGCAGTGCTGGGTTAGTGGTTGGACTTCATGATCTGAATGATTCTGTGAAAATCATGGGGTGATTTCCATACAAGGAACTATTTAAAGCTTAGAATTCTTCAGCCTGAAAAATAGGACAGCTGGTTCAGGCTGAGACAGCCGATTAATGTGAGAGTAAACATCTATAAAATTGCAGACTGGATATGTATGGTTGATTGCTCAATATCTTCCAACACATGACCTAGGGGGGATTAAATAAAAACACCAAGTTCAAAACCAACAGAAGAAGGTGGTTCTCAGCATGTCAGGTTAGCAGGGCAATTCTTTGCCACAGCAGCTGTGGTAGCTAAATGTTGGCCTGGGTTCAAAAACAGAAAAAGTTTATGGAAGGGAAAATTTTACATACATAAAAAGCTATACATATTTTCAGATAATCTGTAGCTGCAAGTTGTTGAAGGCTGAAAGAGTATTTCAAAAAGTAACATGTAATTTCATTATTTTTGTACTCTGAGGGCTTTCTTTTGACTACAGTGGCAAATACACTGGGGCTGGGCAAGCCATTGTTCTGATCTATGCCTGTGCTTATATTCTTGTCAGGGATGTGTATTTATTACCAGTCAAATGGATGTGTTACAGAAGTTTTGTTATGAAGACACAAAAGTGGAGCTATCATACGCCTTTTCTTATCAGGGAAAGTAGGTGGCATGTGAGCAAATAGACAATTATTTTTTGCTCTCCAGTCCTACTCTAAGATATTTAACCTATTTGCTTATTTTAAAAAAATTATCTTTATCAGTTATATATACATGCTTATTATGTAGTAAAGAACAGAAACATTCTTGCAAGGACTTGATAAGATCGGATGATAGGAAGTTGATACAAGTGAAATTCATATCATAAAAGAGCTATGGATTTTTTTTGTGGAGGTAACTAAACTATGACATTACTAATTTTTTTAACATAGGGAATCCTCTATTAAGTACATTTTTTGAAAAAGGCTGGGCATTTTTTGAAAAGTTGCAGTGCTACTCAACTGGAAGTTAAATTTTTGATGTAGGGATTTTTTAATGCAGACTCCCTTGTGTGTATCTGCAGAATATCAACCATTTTTGACTGTAAAAATCAATGAAACAACTACTAAGAGGCAAAATTAGTTTCAGTTCTCAGAAAGGAAATAGAGGCGCAAGAAAGTCAAGTGATGAACACAAGTTTGTTTTGGGACAGACTCTACCTTCCTGACAATAACTTAGTGCTTTGTCTGGATTAGGTGTCCTCTTGTGAAGAGCTTTATGGGTCTGTAAGAACCTATACAATAAAGGCTTGACTAAAAAGCATATACTCAGCTTCTCAGAGAGTGCAAGGAAGCACAGTATTCTCCATGCAGATGCAGAGATTTATACCGACCAACGAGCTGGTTTACAAAATCTGTCAAGGACACTGTGGTAAAAAGGCATCATTCTAAATTGTAATTGTTTTCTGTGTTAATTTGTAATAAGTAATCTACAACCAGGCTGAGACAGCATTATCTCTGATTTTGTGAGCTAATCTCCAATCTGTAAAACATGCTCTGCTTGGATTATCTACAGGGTGCACATTCCTCAGTGAATTTTTTTTCTTTGAGTAATGGGAATACATTCAAGGAAATTAATTTGCAAAGAGATACAGTTCCTGCTGGATGAACAGGTTCTCTTTGCACTTGAGGTGTCGTGTTGTTGGTATCTGCTGCTGGCTTGCCAGAAATTTTCCTGTAATATTCTCAGGAAACTTACCTTACAGCTTTGTAGTCTGAGAAGTAGATACAAACCCCCTGCCTGCCACCTCAGAGCTTAACTAGTTTGAGTTAGAGGAGGGGGGAGAAATATCACACCGTGGCATATTTCTTTTAATGCACCTGCAGACTGCAGCATCTGTGTGACTGCCAGCAATAATTTGTCCCCAGCACACTTTTTTCATTTCAAGTCTTTCCATGGTCCTAGTGTGGAAATGCAGCACAAAGCTGGTTATGACCCAACTGATTTTATTTCACAGCATTGGCTCCAGTATGGTTGGTTTTGTGTTTATACTCTAGGCAAACTGGAAACTGTGCATCTCTCAGAGTCTGGGGTTGAGCATAAATAATGACCAGATATTTTGCTGCCTGAAGGGAGAAGTAAAAAGCCACCTCATTATCCCATTGAATCACATAACTGTGATTCAACAACAACAAAATAAAAATCAGAAATGAAATGTAAAGGAAGGAAAATTACAAAGGAAGGAAGGATACATAAAGGAAGGATAGTTCATTACAATTGCAGAAGGCAGGGAAGTAATACAAAGAATCAGGTTAAAAAATAGATTTGAAAAATGAAAGATTGTATACATCTATGAGTAGAAAAGTGAATATTTGAAAACATGAATTCGTGAAGATCCTGTATCTTGTTCTCTGAAGCTCTAGCTGTTTTTTTTACCACCCTTATTGTTAATAGCTGCACTGATGGAGGGAAAGAATTGGGAAGTTCCTATTCATTCCTATTTTAAGCTCTGCATTCCTAATGCAAAACAAAAAGCTCTGACTTCTATAAGAAGGCTCTTGTTCTTGACTAGAGCTCAGTTTTTAATGGAGATAGGGCTGAGAAAAGTTTGTTTCAAAGTAAAGGCCTGATGGCAGTCTTATGGACAGGATTCCTCTTGCTTAGCTGAAGCACCTTGAAAAAAGGGTCAAGCATAAGCTGGTTATCCAAGCTCCCTCTGTGGTTGCTTTAGAGAGAAATGATTCTCCAAAAGGCATTGCTTCCCACCTAAGATAACTGTCTCAGTTAGCAAGGTGACTAATTTCCATTAAATGCCTATATCTGTCCTCTGGCAAAAACCAGAGGCCTGACAACTAGATTAACTAAATGTGTAGTCACTGGATGGCTACAGATAGGTGAGACAAATCCCATCATTAGCCAGAAGCATACAGCATAATTCGATTTACAACTTCCTGGATTTTTTTCAGTTGTGCAGACAGCAGAAAAAAGGCTCTTAGAAAAGAGTGAACACATCTGAAATAGACAGTCCCATCATTTTTGTTTCAGTATCTTTTGTACAAGAGAAAAATAAAGCTTTTTGACTTTATTTCTCGGCTAGGTCAGATGATAAGGTGGTGTACACCAGGAAGAAGTCCTGGGTGGTGTTCATGTTGAGAGGCACCAGGAAGAACTGTCAGGTGAGTCGGGTCCCACTGTGCTAGGGAACAAAAGTCTGAGGTGGAGAGGCAAGCTGCAGGCACTATGGGAATCTGAAAAGACCCTTATTATAACAAGTTTCTCAGATTCCAAACAGAACAAATCCTCTCTATCAGGAGCTAACAGAGACAGAATACAGCCAAAGGTAAATCTTTTGTGTTTGTGTGTGTATATCTATACACACACACATCTATATATTTATATAAAAATAATTGTTCCTGTAGTTATCTGAAGAGAAAGAACAAACATAAATCTCAACGCTGAAGAAAAATTATTTTAGCAAAAAGCATTTTCTTCTGTTTAGTTGAATAAAATGACTTTCTCATCTAGGCTGGGGTCAATTTTTCAATTTGTATAAATCAATGTACTTCTATGAAATGAAAGTAATTCTTGTGCATTCCCCCTTCATTTTTCAAAATTCTTTAGCCTCATACCAGTACTAAAAAAGATAAAATGACATCTTGTGTCCTTGAGAGATTTAAGGCCTTGCATTTAGCTATGTCTAAAGAAAAAAAATTATTCCAGGGGACCCAATTACACTATCTTTATCCTTGCAATACAATTAAAGCATGTCTCCATTTCTGTCATGTAGAAGGGACCTAAATTCTCTCTTCAACCATGCTAAAGCCTCTTTATTCAAGGCTATAACATGGTTTGGGAATATGATTGAGGCTTTTGACACGGCAGAAATGATTGTCCTTTAACTGTATTCAGGTTGTCTTTGAAGCTGCCCATGGAACAGAGCCTGACCTTCATGGGAGCACAGATACCCTTTGCCAGACTGTTTTGTAATGTCATGGTTTAATTGCAAGGGTCACTTTGGTTACCAAAAAATTTGAAGGCCAAGGGGGACCCAGTAATTTTGTGCTGCATAAGAGGTGACAAGGAGTACAGCTCCTTGTACTGAACCTGTTACAAAGGACTTGTAGTGTAATGTGAGGGACAACCATAAAGTTTGTAAATTTATATCTAGATAACTAGAAGTCAAAAAAGGGAAAATGTGTACAGTCTGAGCTCCTCTACTGTGGAAATGTATGGAATAGACAGTCAGGAGAGAACTAAAGTCTTCTATCAAATAGAAGGCAGACCTGTGCAATCATGTTCATTCTACAGAGTTTGAGGGAAAAAAAATACAGATCTTGTGATGTTAAAACCTTCCATGAATATATACCAGTTGGGGTTTCTCTAATTGTTCAACAGGGTGAAAAATACTTTTTAAGTATGGCAGAAAAGGAAGGAACATTTTGTTCTGACATTTTCTGAACAAACAGTACCGTATTTATAAAGCTGTTTTTCATATTCTCCTACAGTTCCAATAGAAAACTTCCAAGTGTGCTTTAAATGGATTAACATACATACAAGACTGAATGTATTTTCTCAAAATGAAAACTTTAATTTCATCTCATTACTGTTGAATTCTTCTGTTTGCTTAAAAATGAATTTGAATTTTAAGATTCGCACTCACATGCTTAAGCAAATTATTTAAATGAAAGAAACACTATTTCAATAAAACAAAAGTGTATTTACCACAATTAATTACAGTAGGCAGTAGCTACAGCTCTCACTTGAAGTACTCTTGGCCATGTTGACTAATGTGTCAGAGTGCATGTTTAATGCTACAGGAGGCTCCACCAAGTTTCTGTTTCTGAAGAGGGTAGGCCCTAAAGAAGAAGTTGCTTTCCTGTAACACCAGTGCCATAGAGTATTGATTAGTTTACTTGAAACTGTGCTAGCAGATTTCTTATGACTTTCCTAGCACAGGCAGCTGAAGATTCAGGAGGTACTCTGTGGATCCTCTGGGTCTTTTCACCTTGGTGCTGGCTCATCTGTTCATGAACATTTGTATACCGCAGGTACACACATAAAAAGTATCATTTATTGAACAAAGAAAAAAAAAAACCTAATGCTCTTCAGCCCCTTCCATGCACAGTTTAATGTCCCGATGCAACTTTATTCTTAAGCAAGGAATAAACAAAACTAAATGTACAATGCTAGATCACTAAGATCAACTTAATGATGTTTGACAACCTGCCAAAAGGCAAGGAAGAGGGACAGGACAACAGACTGTAAAAATGCACAATAGCTACTGCTGATCTGCCAAAAAATATGTTCAACCCTTCTGGGAAAAGGTCTGGCTTAGCACAAAAGTGATGCTGTTGTGTTTTCCATGAGTTGTCTCCAGAGAGTTGGTGGGATTTGCATGTGATGAAAAATAGCCTCAGATTATCCTGCCAGAGAAGGAAAAAGGGATAGAAGCCTTGGCTGGAGTATTGAAAATTAATCAGGTCCCTGTAAAAATTAATCAGTCCTGCCTCTTCATCCTGTCCCCTAACATGAGGAATAAAGTACATTTTACAAAACTGCAGTACCGAAAACACAGGGGGCCAAGCAGAGCTGAACAGCATTTAGCTGCATATGTCAGTCACCAAATATCATGATCAGGAAAGCTTGCCACAATGGGGAAGAGTTTTAATTGAGCAACTTCATGAATTTACAGCAAATCTTTATGCCAGTGCAAGCAGAAGTGGTATGAAGAGTAACCCAGAGTGCCAGGCTGAGCAAAGATGGAATGGAGAAGCCCTCTGGTCAGTCTCACCCGTGTGAAGTCAGCAGCCTCTGTCTGTGCTGGTCACACCAGCCCACTGCTCTGCCTCAGCTCTTCACGTGTGCTGCACTCACTGCCAGCTGCCAAGAAAACCCACAAGGCTGCCCTGGTGGTTACAGAGATCTCTCATTTCCCATGCTAAATCATGAAGCAGATAAGAAGAGACCTGTGTAATGGCATGGCTTTACACCACGGCAGATGCATACACTCCTGCTCCCTGGAGGGAGCACGCTGGGTGGGGCTGGCTCCTGTCAGTGAGCACACCACCTTCCTACAAAACATATTTTGCAGTATCACTTTCCCTGGAGGACCATACAGAGACTCTTACATGCTAACTGCTGGATCTTTAAAACAAGCAAAAGCAAAAACACACACACACCCCCCAACAAACAAAACAAACACTATGCTAGTTATTTATTTCTTCTCCAGGATGAGGTAGGAGTAGGGAGAGGGGGAAGGGAATAAGGGTTTGTGGAGGGTTTTTTCCTTTTTTGTAAGGCACTGGGAACAGCAAGGGATAGAACTATTTACAATGTGAAATAAATGTGCAGCTGTGTGTAGTAGTAACTGGTAATAGACAAGAGGCTATAAAGGGTGATGGGCTGGGGAAGGTGATAGGGGAAGAGAGCCAGGCATACTGAGTGGGGAGAGAGGTTTTGGGAGCCCTGACAGAAGCAGTGGAATAAGGAAGAGGAATTGTAGTGGAAAGGAGAGAGATGGAAAGATAATGAGAATTTGGGAAGCAAGAAGGTAGTTAAACTTATTCAAGACAGCAAGAAGTAGAATGGAAACTGAGAAGAGAAAATGAGATTGAAAAGCTCTCACTGATGCATGTCAGAGAGAGCATGTAAGAAATTAAAAGGAGAAAAATGAGGAAAACAAGATAATTACAGGTATTTCTGATACAGCTTAATGGAAAGTATAAATAATTTTGCTTATATATGTGTGCGTATGCATGCATGTATGTTAACTAAAATAAAGCATTCCCTGTCTCTGAAATATTTCCTTCATGGTTGGGGTCTCCCTTTTAAGGCTTTAGAATGTGACAAGGAAAACCATATGAAACAGACCCTTCATGTTGATTCCATGCCTTTATCTCTCCCTGCTATTCAACATTTTGGATGATAGTTTTGGCAGAATTGCACAATCATTTGAGATTCCGGATTTTTCAGGCGTGCCTGTGCAAATCGCTCCATGCTACATAGGGATAACTGGTTCTGGCAGCCTCCAGGTAGGGCTCCTTCTCTCTCCATATCCTCAGTATGTAAATTAGATCCCTGCTAGATGTCCACAGATGATGTGAAATTGAGATAGATTACTTGTTGACAAACACTTCCTGCTTTGAACTATCCCCTCTTTGCAGAACACAGAGAGTTTAGAGTAAAAAAAGTTCAAAATTCAGGTCACCTTTCATTTTGGTTCCACCAAGAAAAAAACCAAACAGACAAGAAAATTGTACTGACAAAACCAATCCTGGTTTACTCAATCTGTATTTATTGGTTTCTGAAAATAGATGGAGCATTCAGACCTCTCCCATGCACTAGCAGCAGGCAAAGTTCATTCACATCAGATCTTTCACTCCTCTTCTCCCCCTTGGACAGTATAATGTAAAAGCCACATAAATAGAAATAAAGCTTTAAAAAGCCTGAAAAAATCACCAGCAATACTTTAGCAACCTCCATATGCCTCTCAAATCTGAAAATGTTTTTCTAAGCAGTAAATGGATGTTCCTGAGTGCTACGACCAATTTGCAAAAGAAAATAAACAACTGTTATGCCTTGGTACATAGTCTCAGAATATTCATAGAAGATGATATTTGGGGCTATGTGACTAACTCTGCTTTTCAGAGTTCAAACATGAAATGCACATTGTCATTAGAAATCCAGTTGGGATACCCCTGTTCCAGTAACCTTTGCATCATTAGTTGCCTGCTGCATTGTGTGTTCAGACAATATCCCAAGGTGATACCTTGGTTTCCTTCACTTTGCTCTAGTGTTATTTAGGAGGTTTTTAATATATAAGTTTGTATATCTATATTTTATACACTTTGTTTAGAACCTTTGACCACATAGTTTATTCATAAGTAATCACACCATAACAGAAGAAATCTGAACTGTTATGCCAAGTGCTTCTTACACAGTTGCACCGCAATGCAAAACATTGCACAAGCACAAAATTATACTAAAGGAATGTTAGTGTTTCAAAGTTACCCACTCAGAACTGAGGCAGTGAAATAAATTATGTTATCCACAACTTTATTTTGTTTTGTGAATTAACTGCTATGTGTAGTGGCATCCTTTCACATCATTACCATGACCAAGCTTTCGTAGGACTCCTGCTCCACTTGCACATAGGCTTTGTTGTGCCCCAGAAATGAGTTGAAAATCCATAGCAAAATTGCAGCATCCTTGCTTCTTTGTTGTGGGAAATCAGAGATATCAGAAGAATGAAGTAGGGGGCAAAGAAAGACACAATAATCTTGTGGTTAAGGAGCTGAAGGGCACCTAGAAGGGAACCTAGAAATTCTAACATGGCCTCACTTATATCTACAGTTCCAGCATGATATTTTGACCAGAAACATTTGTCTGTATTGTTATGACTCTCTTTTTTTTTTTTTTTTTAATAGTATTGTTTTACATTTTGGTCCTGGAATCTTATGAGTAGAAGAGCTGCTATTTGACTAAGGAGAAGTCTGCACAGCACTGCAAGCTTCTTTCTTTGTTCTCATTGAAAGTCATTCTCCCACTTATGAAATACTAAACAGAACTCACAAAATTGTTGAGAACTATTATTTCTGAAATACTTTTTAAAAAATACAGCAGAGCTTACATAGAAAAAGTCCTAAAGAATTCATTGTTCAATTAAAATTTGGGTCTTGTTAAGTGCGAGTTGCTCATTCATGATTTTCAAAGCAGAAGTGCCAGCATCTGCAGAATCAGTGCTCTCAATGAGCAAATATCCATTACTTCAACATTTTGCAATTGTTTCTCAGGGAAAATCTAAACAATATATCCCTTCAGCTTTAAGCCAGATAATGTGGAATACTGTCTTAAAGGAATTATAATTTGGGGCTGCATATGGTCCTATGCTAATAAATTAAGCAGCTGCCAGGAATGTTCCCAGACACTAAAATGTTATTGTCTATGTCATAAAGTTGTAAAAATATTTCTTGGCATGACTTTGGGCTCAGCTAATTAGCACTTTTCCCAAACAGTTGCATGGCCAGGGACCATTCCTAGTAAGCAGACAGTGTGTGTCTATCCTGTTTTAAAAGGTAAAAAACTTTTACAGCAAGCTTGGATGCCACTGCCATGCATGTCTGTCAGTCTCAGCAACAGACAGTGACCTTGGCCCAGTTATTTAGAAGTATGAGCCAAGCCATGAGAGCAGGCGTCCCAGGCCAGTGTATCTGTCCAAACATATTGTTCATTCTTCCTTCTACATAAGCCCATTGTTGCATTATGAGATCCAATGGAATGTGGATATATGGAGTATACCATGGAAAATACCGCTTTTGCAGAGGGGTGGAACATTAATCTAACTCTCATGACACAGGAAATTACTGCAGGGTAATCTCTTTTAATATAGGTAATTTTTTCATGAGGGGAAAAAAGGGAGACAATAAAAATTTGTATAAACAGGTCACACCCATTTCCAGTGTGATTTGGACTCCATAAAGACTTTCCACCCCACTTTTATTTCATTTTACAGTTTTGAGGTAAATATTTGTCTGAGAGTAGGTAAGGTATGGGCAACTACCTGCCTACACACAACAAAAACAGTGATTTTCAAGGGCAGGGAGGTGTTCTTCTACATGAAACATTTGGATGAATGAAAGTAAAATAAATTTTACCTAGTGAGGAAAATGCTGAGTTGAGAAAATGTAGCAAGAGAGTGAAACCACAGTTGAAATGGGAGATTTTCAGTATCATTTCTCTTCAGAGCAAAACAGCAAAGAAGCTTACCTACCGGTGCAAAGTAATGCCCCAGGGTAGCAAGGGAAGAACACAGGCAGAGTTCCTAGCTCCCACACAAAGAAATGCTCATTATTCTCACCAGTTCTGACATCCATGACATGGAACACAAAGCTTACATCTTCTTTCTTCTTAGCAAGTCCAAAAGACTTCCTTAAGGATCTTTTCCAACCCAAACGAATCCATGAGTCTATGAGCTCATCTGACAGTCAATGAGGAGAAAGCCACACGTGCTTCTTTAGAATATCTGTTCAGTAAGTGTAAGACATTTTCTTGGAAACCATACCTTATCTTCACCACTTCTGTGTGCTCAATTATTCTCATCCCTTAATGAGGGATAAGTCATTCTCATCCTGTCGTATCTTCTTTCTTCTGACTGTACATTCATTCTTTATTTGCCTTCCAAATGAAAACCTGCCCTTGAAACAGCCCTTCAAGTTAACTTCCATTGTTGGTGTCCACCATAACAGCCATCTTCTTCCCTTTGCTCCCTTAGAATTGTTCCCAGCATCTGTGCTTTCAAGATTGTTTTCCCTTCATGTCTTCACTTGAGCAGAATTTTTTCATAGTTGCTATCCACTCCTCACAATCCCCTTCAACCAACCATGCTTTTTGTCAGTCCTCACTGTTCTTTTTGCTATGCCTGTCCTTAGAAGTTGTCCTTCCTCCTGTCTCCCTCATCACTGACCATCAAAGTCTCCACTATGCCTGCAGTTCCTCCATTGTCTAGTTCATGTTTTTCAGCAGACCTCTACCTGAAAACAGATGCAGTTCTGGAACCATCCCATCAGGCTCGCCTGCGCTTTGTGGGGGCTGATACCACAATGACAAGATGATGCTGGGCTGCAGGTGGGCACAAGCAGCTGCTCTCAAAGCACTGTGGGGTCACCATAACAAAAAGGCATAACAAAATATTTAATGGGCAGAAAATGGTCCTGGCTAAACTGTCAGGAGCAGTCTCTTTTCCCGGTTCTGTATTTCACCCGGCACAAGTGACTGATGGGACTTAACAAGTGAGGCCATTATTACATGCCCTTTTCTGTCCTTACCTTTCAGATGTTATGGACAGAGAGAAAACAGATTATAAGGTGTGACTCAGGCTTTGTTTACACTCTTCTGTCCAGATCAGACCTAGAAGTTTGCAAGCGCATTAAAGTCTTTCCTTCTTCCTTTTGCTTTTCCTACCCAGCTAAGGGACAGACTGTGTGGGAACTGAGACATTTGCAGGAGGCACTCATGAGTTATTTTTACTTTCAGTCATGTCTTGTATAGGAGACATACCACAGGCATATGTAGAAACAAGAACCTTTGCCAAAAGAATTTCATTCTTGGGAAAAAGATACATCTTTTTCCCTCCTGTGTAAATAGGCCTACTAATTTTTCAATTACTGTTTCTAAGCACATGAAATTTAGAATATTTTTTAAAGATATCTATTGCTTGAAATTCGAGTTTATCCTGCTGTTCCAATGAAAAAGCCTGTAAATGTCAGACACTTGTCTGAAGCCCATGCAGGTCTCTGTGACCTCATGCTCGCTTCTCTGGCTGGATAGGTACCTCACCCACTGCAGTGCAGCATCCCAGCCTGTGCCAGGCTACACACCCCAGCGTGCCCATTGTAACAGGTCAGTCCAACTTCCTAGGATCCATCCCCCAGCTGAGCCCAGCACATGTGGCCACACTGCAGGAGGGAGATCTCACTGGAGAAAGGGCGCCACTGAGGGAGGCCCTGTGCCCAAAGAATTCCCCACTGAAATCAGTCTCCAGCTGCAGCTGCTGTCTCGCCAGGTAACTGGACTTGCCAGGCATGTCCCTGGCACACAGGTACAGGTGGAGTATGAAGAACTTCAAAGGTTTGAAGTTAATTATCTCCAGACTGGAGACTACAAGGTGCTACTGTCTCAGAGCTGAACTCAAAATAGACTTCTCCACTAGCATCAAAGAAAAAACCTGCTAGCAGTATCCCACTGTGATCATCTGCTGCTATCAATCAAGTGGTGTTGGTTCAAATCACAATTGGTAGTTCTCCATCAGTAATTTACTATAGAACATTATTTTTAATTTAAATTATCCCTTTTGTCCCCAGAGAAATAAAAGATACCTTCCCCGGAGTTCCTCAGTTGTTAGCCAACAATAAGGGATTTCTTGCCTTTGCCAAGACCAGCCTGAGCTTTTGTCAAAGCACTGAGCCACAGCTGGATCTTGCCTGGTCTACATGGTGCAAAGTCCCTGGGTTTTGGACAAAGGAAGCTCTGCACATTATCAGAGCAGCTGATACAGTCTCTGGTATTTATTTATGATAAAGAAAAGAGCAGTCTTATGAATGTAAGGTAACAGCAACTTATGCTGTGAATATTAGAGTATTAGTAGCTGTATTAATAGCTATGCTGCATTTTTCTAGTCTGCATCCTGGGGCATTCGTTAGTTAGGCTGTGGAAAGAAAAGACACCTTCCTATTATCTCAACTGGTATGCTTAGACAGCCTTTCAGGTATCAAAGCCTTTCCACAAAATGGAATACAGGAGAAGAAAAGCGATGTATTATAAAGGCCCCAACCACCAAGCAAATTGAGATCGCTTGGCCATACACTCAAATCAAAAAGTTCCTCAGTGAAGAAATTTTGGTTGTGTTCCCTGATATGATAGCTGTGAGCAAGGACTTTGAGATGGTCTTTCACTGCAGGATCACCTGCTGTTTCCCCTGTATAACCCTGCTCATCCAAATCAGACAAGGAAAATCCCCTTAGTTCAACTTATTTCTGGCATATTAAATGTGTTTCAGCGTTTCACTTTTCCACTTCCCATTACGTTAATGTACTTTTCTCTCACATTAGGGAGAATCCCCACCTCTTTTTTCATAGCATTGTCACTCCAGGTTTGAGGAACACCAAGGCCCCCACCACCTGAAAGGTCTTTAAAATGTAACCTAAAGTTTAATTTACTGTTTCTGTCCAAGATCCTGGAAAATTGCACTTCAGCTGCAGTCACACCTCAGTGGGAATGCCAGCTTCAATCCATTTCAGAGAGGGCTTTGGAAACCTTTCCCAGCCCCAGAACTGCTTTGCCAGCTGTTTACTCCCTCCTGGAAAGCCACAACCATCTCTCACCTGTCTCATGGTCTCTTGGACTCCTCCACTGCACTTCACAGGGGGACTGGGAATTTTGTTCTGGTCACTTGGTCACTTATGCAGTTCTGTTGCTGCCCATGAAGTGTTTGATTGCCAGCCTTCTCAGTCCTGTTTTTGCATAAGGATTTGTGTGTTTGGGAGTATAGTCTCTGGAGTTATTTAAACATCTATTCTTCGGCCTCATGCTGCTTAATAGCTTGAAATATGCTGCTTTTGGGGTGTTGTTTTTAATTGCTGCACTTTCTCATGCCACTTCTCTGTAGCTGCAGCTCAGTTGTTCTGCCTCATCCCGACATTGCAACCTCAGTGACAGAGTAGGGCCTGGGATCTCTCTCAGCAGAGAGAGACCTTGCAGAGGTCAGACACGAGGTACAGCTGAGCATCAACAAAAGACAGATTACCATTCTGAGTCCCTGTAAATACTCATTGTGATCATATATTATCACCCACTCTATCCTTCCAAGGACGTGAATGCATTTTCAAGCATTTATCAATTAAGCCTCAAAATATCTCATTGAGGTACTGCAAATTAGGTGATAAAGGGATCAATTTACCTAACACTGATATCCACCTACTTCAGAAATTAAATGGCACATCACAGCTATTCAACAATGCACATTTAAATCCCTGAATGATGGACTACAGCCACAAATGAGGAAATTAAGTCCTGCACTGCAGCACTGTCTGGTTCATTTAGCAACAGTCTCAGCCAGGAGTTTTTGAAAGTGAGTTCTCTTGGGTGAGAAAAACACCCACTAAACAGGATTGTGAAATACATGTGAGAAATAGCCTTATCTCTGCCAGTCTTATCTCTGGTGGATGACTAGACCCCAAACCTACCCATCAATTGGTTACCTAAAGTCTCCTTAATGAAGATTGCCTTTGTCTGTCAATATTAAGACTGCAACAATGGAAAAAATTGTGCTACCTTAGACAGCATTGTTCCTGTTTTGATTACTTCCAGCAGTAAGATAAATTTCAACCAAAAAATAGAGGTACACACAAAATACAATATACAATATGTATATTGTGTATGGAGGTTTATGCACATGCACATTTTGATATATATACTATAAACATGCATATGTATGTACATATATATATATATATATATAAATATATATAAATTATTTTGTATATATTTGCTCCACGGGGGAAGTATATTTATGTGCTGTACACTGAGTGAAGTTCTCAAGTGTTTGAATTTGGCATTATTGATGAGATTTCTTGAGGTTGCCTGATATCAAGAGAAAATGTGGCAAGGAGGTGGCAAATAATTTTCTTTGTGGAGCAAGATGCAAAATTGTACTGGTTTTAAACTTTAAAATGTCATTAGGAGCAGAAGGTACTCTTCAGAAAATATCAACATTTAAGAGTCTGGAAACCAGACTATAATGGGATGGGTTTTTTGTTGCAGTAACAAGGCATTCTAAGGTTCAAGTTTCACATTGTTTCCAGAAAAAATAACACACCTTCTACAGAAGCTGTGAGCTTCAAGAAACCCCAGATATGGTCTTCTCACAATTTTCAAGCTTTGTGCAGAAAGCAGAACAACTGTACATTTATGATGCTTTCTCCACAGGAGGGCCATCCTACATTTGTAAACCCAAGAAACCAGGGCTGCCCAAGTGAATGTTTAGATAAGTTGAAGAAAAATTCAGACCCCTTTCCCTCTGATTTCTGTCAGAAATCCTTTTCCTGGCTCATTGGTAGCTCATTACATGGCATTTCTGAGAGATATTTCTGTTTCAAAGAATTGACAACTTCTGGTGCAAGCATGTTTCATTGGAAAATTTCCAACTGCTTTCCTAGTTTCTTCTTGTCAATTATGATAATATGGAAATTTCTTCTTTTAGAACCCCGATTATCTTAGCACTAGAGTAAATCAGGAGTATAATATTACTGGAGCCTCTAAGCTGGCAGAAAATTGTTATAGGGAAACTGGGTGTCTACTCTCCCTTTAGACTCCCATCTGAATGTCTGTGAGGTATTGCTTCTATCATTTAGAAATATTGGTAAATATGGTCTTTGAAAAAGGATAATGTAGAGATTAGATTACAAGTTTGGTGACCTTGGAGTCTGATTGCAGCAATTTTTTCCTGATTCTCTGCTAATTTATCAGCAGGTTCTTGTTTATACATGATGCAACTGCTACCACGGATTTCTGGCATGGTCTTGGCCAGCGTACTGCTTTATAAATGCATCTTGGTGACACTGAAGCAGCAAAAGCCATTTTAATTGCACATGTGGCCAGCCACCTTCCTAAGCATCTTCCCAACTTCACTCTATTCATCCTAATGCACTGAACACCAGCAAAAGAACCTCTATTGTTTCTATTTCTCAGGAGGGAGAAGAAAAATATCCTCTTTCTTCGCTGATCCATCACTCAGCTGCTGCTGCCTGCAATCAGTCTATTGGCTGCTGAGCAATGAAGAGCTCTTGCTTGGCGCTGTCAAGGCTCCTTTGTTTTGTGTTAGTGAAATGCTCGGTGAAGCAGAGGCTGGCTCCTCAGCCCAGCACTTGCTGTGTGCACGTGGGGTGTGGAAAGCTCAGGTGTTTGGCTTCTGGCAGTAGAAAGTGGGGTGGTTCTCCCATGAGCATTCAGATTCAGGCTCCTGGAGCAGAGAACTAGAACACCATAACTCAGTGACTCAGGCATTCATCTTGGAGGCCAGATCAAACCTCCAGCCAGAACCAGAAAGAACAATGGCTCCTAAGTGTATTCGTTAGCCAACAAGCTACTGGCTGATTTTGGGGGGGAAAAAAATTATATCACAATTATATGATGTAAATAATTATATTATATACTTGACATGAAGTTCTACATTCAGTCTCAAAATTCAGTCCTCTCAACACTTCAAAAATCAATAATTTTTTAGATTTTTTTCTTTAAAATTTATATTTTTTTTAATTTTAAAAATAAAAAACCAGCTTTTTTTGTACACTTTTCAGGGTCTCTTTTATTTTCTTATGTGGTAGAAGATTTTAGATCTCTTTTGGCTATGGGATAAGTTTTTATATTAAACACCTTGAACGCATAGACCTATAACAGCCTGGTCACTGTGCAGAATATCATGGTGGAAAAACAGATGCAATAAATCCTCCCAGAGAATTTGAAACAAATTGATTTGAAAGCCCCTAGTATTCTCACAGGATTGAGGTCCAATATAGTGCACTACAGAAGCACAGTAGAAGAAATAGGTTCTTTGGTCCTGTGTGAAAAACCTACCCAGAATGTATATGTGTAATAAGGCTGCTAACAATCATCATCATTAGGTCTTTGTATGCCAATTTAAAATTTCTTATTGCCTGATGCCAAATCCTGGAGATAAGATTTCCTCTTGCCTTTCATTTTTCACTGTGAATAGCTGATAATCTGATGCTTTACAGAAACCTGTCTGTGTGCCTAACCTTGGACAGCTTTTGTGCTCCCCTGTCAATTCCTCTGAGCGCTATAGCTGCTATGCATGAATGCTGTAATTTTACAGCATGACCTGCAGAGAGGAACAGAGGCAACTGGAACCTATTAGACCATGAACTTCATTTTCTGGGGACCTACAGCTCCTGTTGAAGTTGTGCATGTTGGCAATTTCTGAAAATGAGAGCCCCTCCCCCACCTTTTTATAAGAAATTTTGACAAAAGCCTCTGGGGTTGGAGTATTGTTTCAAGAAGGCGGATAGTTAATAAACCTTGTCAACTCTGCCTCATTCTTCTAATCACTTTTTACAGTGTGTTTTGGTTTAGTTTTTAATCTCAACAGTTCTCTCCTCTCTCTCTCTGCCTGTATTTTTAGCTTTATGACTGAAAGCCCTTGTTGGGAAATACATACACATGCATCACTTGCAGAAAAGTGAAATGTGTTTCTGCCACTATTTTTTTAGTTCACAATATGTATTCCATTTTTTTTTCTTGGAAATCTTCACTGTAAAAAATTACACTGTCTACATAAGTGGAAACCAAAGCTTATTTGTTAGGGATACACAAATGTTTTCAAAAGCAGATTCTTTCTTCTAATAAAGAATAAAGGCACCCAACTTTGTCCAACTGCTGAATCTAAGGATGCAGCCACTATGAGTCCTGACAAGCTGTAGGGCTGCATCCTGTGTTTTAGGAAGTTCACAAGCAGAAATCAATATAGCTGCAATAAATCCAATGATGTTGCTTGTCATTAGATGTACATCATGAGTCCATGTTCTCAATCCCCTTCTTTAAACCTGGGAAATCTGCCTTATATTAATCAAGTTAATGATGTAAGAAAGTAATATGTATGTATACATAATTTAGTTGAGATCAGCTTCAGCTGGGTTATATCAATAAATGCCATAAATACAACACTTGTAAATAACAGGACTGCACTTATAGGCAGCAATGAGCATGCTTCAGTAATAGATTCTGTAAATCAAAAATATTACAGAGAAATACATGTAAACTGATTTAATACAAAGTAGTAAAATCAATGAAAACTAGATGATTTCTCGATTGTGTAATGCATTTATGAATGTGTCAGGTCATTGTGAGTGGTTGAGCTCCAGGACAGCTCAGTGGAATTGACTGTGGTGCCTATATAGAAAAGGGTTGTTTCTTTATCTACAGCTGCAGCAGATTTTGTTTTACCCTTTGGTCAGCCTGTGTCAAGCCAGCCAAAGTAACAACCACTGCAAATGTGTGCAGCATTGGTGCTACTTTTGGACAGCTATAATCAAAACCATGATTTTAGACTGAATATCAAATGAGTTTATCAGTTTAATATACATGCTGCAAATCTGTACCCTGCCAGGCCATTTGGTCCTGCCTGAGGGAGTTTAGTGACTGCTCATAAACACCATGTTATGTGACAAGATGAGCTTTGCTTGCTGCCTTTATTCCAGAGCCACTATGCAGTTGGAATAAAAAGGTCATGCTAAAGTGAAAGAGTCAGGCCAAATGTAACTGTAAATTATCCTTTCCCTGAACAACAGGCTTAAACCAAAAGGAAGTTTCCCTAGATGCATGTTCTTCTGGTGCCACTGAAAATCAAGCTATTAATCTGTCTCTGAAAAAAACAGCTGTTGATCTTCTACTCAGTTGAATAACTAGTTCATACAGATGTTGAGATGTGAAAGACAAAACTCTGAGCGGCAAAGTCAGCACAAGTTGGGTGGAAAATATAGGGAGAACCAAGGGCAATTGTGGAGAAGTTGTGGAGTGGTTTGCTAGAGCATGAAGCAAAAAAAATGGTCTATCTTTTCATGTTCACTGTTGAATGTGCACATAGACATTAAAAGATCTGATGGCTGCAATCTGGTCTAACCTTTTATCTCTGAGGAGTGATCTAATAAGTCACCCTGGACTGTAGCAGTTATGAGTTATCACTCCTCTCACTCGCAAAGATGAATGCAAACATCTCCACAGCTCTCAGCCATCGTGCATCCTGCAATTCTCTGTGTGTGAACAAACAAGCTATGCTATTAAATTAATACCAAAATTTGGCTTCACTTAAGTTACAGCAGGGGATGTAGTTTTCTTTTTCTCTCTTTATTAGCAAATGAGAATTTGTAGCCACATGAATGTTAATCAAAAGCCACTAAGTGCCTGCTCACATCCTCTCTGTAT
Organism: Fringilla coelebs; assembly: GCF_963513975.1. NCBI lineage: Eukaryota > Metazoa > Chordata > Aves > Passeriformes > Fringillidae > Fringilla > Fringilla coelebs. The sequence goes on from NC_140028.1 coordinate 82,641,276, forward strand.
GCTGATGCAAATGAGCTGATAGGAAACTGTATATTTTAGATTATAACTTTTTTTTGAGAAAAGTAAAAGCCTATGTTTCATACAGGAAAGCAGACTAAATCCCAATTGTTCTTTTGCAGCAAATAGGCAGCAGAAGTTTTTCTTGTAAAAAAGTAAATGGTTAAACCATTGTCCTGGTTTGAGAGGAAGTGAGTTTTTTGAGATGCTTGTCAAACCAGTAAGTGCTCAGATTTGAATATTGGCACCTGGTGTGGCCACTGAGGACATAGGTATGCCTCTGAGAACACAGGGGGGTTAAAAGCAGAGAACTTCCAGGGGAAAACTCTCTTGGGTTCCATCAATGAAAGAGCTCAGAGCTGCCCTGCCCGGCTCTGAGCTGGGCAGGGGAGGGGACGCCACGGGGCCCTGGGTAGGCTGGGCCTTGGACAGAGAAGGGAGGTGAAAGATGGAAGGGTGGAGGAACCCTGAGAGACATCAGGCAGCCCTTCAGATAGAGAGAGAGAGCTTGTGCCACCTTTAAATTCGTATCATGTACTGGCAGCACAGCCGGCCGGGAAGGAGAAGGGGGCAGCGAGACGGTGCCCGGCTGGGCAGCGTGGGAGTTCTGGACAGGCAGAGCCTGGGATTTTAACTCTTTTCTTAGATGATGGAAACCTTACAAATGCTGATCCTCCTGGAGATGAATGAGGAGAGACATGGAGATGGAATAGCAGGAAATGGGCAAGTGTGATGCAAGCTGGTGCAAGTGAAAGATGTCCAAGAGAAGTTGAGAAGAATCCTAGGTGGGAGGAGGTGATGGAGTGTCTTTAGCTGGACTTTTCTTGTATAGCCATGGACGGAGCCATTTTTCCTGGGACACGGAGACTGCATTTAGAGGGAGGCAATAGCTTGGAGCCAAGAAAGTGCAGTGATGTGATGTGAAGGAGTGTGTGAACAGAGACAACAGATGAGGAGGATGGTGGTGGTGCCCTCCGTCTTCAGGGAAGAAGATCTCTGTTCTCGAGACCCCTTGGCCCCAGGGGGCGAAATTTTGGGCGGACATGTGTCCCAAAAGTGAGAGACTGGGATTTTTTTAGAACTGGGCAAAGCATCCTTGAAAAGGAAAACCCTAGAGGCAGCTCTGGTCCATGCACAGTGGTGAGAATACTGGGCATGGAAGGAAGATGCCACGCTGGCAGATGATCTCCGGGCGGTGCCACGTGCGACAGGGAAACACAAGAAGTTTCAACCCTGTTTCCAGGGGAAGCCCAGGGTGGAAGAGGGACTCCTCTCTCCTTGATGAACTGAGAATTGATTATCTGAAGGGTGGTGATGGACTGAGAGTTTGTGATCTGAGCAGTAGTAATTGAATTGAGAATTCAAGGTTTTGTCTTACTGTGATGTATTGGAAATTTGGTGGGGGGAGGAGAAATGATTGGAAGGTTTTCATCCTGAGTTCTGTGTGTTTCTTTTATATATTGTAAGCTAATAAAGTTTTTTTCCTTTTATTCTTAAGCTGGAGCCTGCTTTGCTCTATTTCTGATCACATCTCACAGTAGACACCAAAGAGAATGTATTTTCATGGAAGCGTTGACATTGCACCAGCCTCAAACCTTGACAAGTGGTCATGATACCATTTAATGACTGATTTGATGTGTAACATTTGCACATTAGCACACTCAGAGTTTGCTTAGGATCATTAAATAACTGTGTTATTAAGTGTTGCTAACAACCACTCTTTCCTGCATTATTTGATAATATATACCTTCTGTGTGTCTCAGATGCAGCTAAGCATAAAGCCAAGACTGAGTGGAAAACAGATCACCATATTCTATCAGTTTTTCACACTTCACAGATTGAATTTCACTGCTGTAATAATTCTGATGCATACTGCAATTAGAAAAGACAATCAGTCTTTCTATATTTAAAACAAATATCTGTTCCTAGAGTTGAAATTAGAGATTATATTCCAAATACATGGCTGGTGAAGGAGTCCTTTCCCCCACACCAGCACATTTCCAGTCTTACCCTCAACCCAAAATACTTCACTAAAGAAGTAAAAATGAAGTGGTTTGGGTTTTAGCCAAAAGGTCTGTCCTCTCAAACACTTTTCTTCATCAGGCATGTTCTTCTTGAACAGAAATTAATTCAGCTGCAAGTCTACCCCTCAGTCAAAGAGGCAAAATGAGGTAACACAATTAAGCCCCTCTTTGTGGGGAGGGCAAGGGAGGCTGGCAATGGAGACCTTGGGGCAGATAGAGGCTGGCTGAGGCTGTGGGAACATTTCTGGGAGCTCAGGTAACTTCTGTAACTGCTCCTTACAGCTGGAGTCCAACTAGCTCCTCTCCTCAGCTTCATCCCCCAGCTACTTCTGCATGGCAGGAAAAAGTCCCTTTTGCCATGAGGGAGGACTTTTCTGGGCTGTCATGGTTTGACCCCAGCCAATAACTAAGCATCACATGGCCCCTAGCCCACAAACCCCCAGCAGAATGGGGGAGAGATAATTGGAAGGGAAAAAATGAGAAAACCCATGGGTTGAGAAATGAAAAATTTAAGAATTTTAGTAGTAATAATAATAATCATCATAATCATCATAATGGAAAACAACAGAGACAATAAAACCCCAGAAGTACAAGTGATAAAAATGAGAACTGTTGCTCACAACTGACCAATCAATGCTCAGTGAGTCCCTGAGAAGCAGTTCCCCCTGGCCAACTTTCCCCATGGTTTTAGAGCTAAGTATGATAATATATCCAATATCCCTTTAATCAGTTGGGGTCACCTTTTCTGGCTGCGCTGCTTTCCAACTTCTTGTGCACCTCAAGTCTCCTTGCTGGGGTGAGGCACAAGAAAGGCCTTGACCCTGTAAGCACTGCTGAGCAGTAACTTAAACATCCCTGTGTTGTCAATACTGTGTTCAGCAAAAATCCAAAACACAGCCCCATATCAGCCACTGCGAAAAAAATAAACCACCCCAAAACACAGTATACTGAGCACACCTACGAAAGCAAAGGCAAAGAGGATGCTCCTTTTGAGGGATCTTGCTTTATTCTTTATTTTATTTTATTTTATTTTATTTTATTTTATTTTATTTTATTTTATTTTATTTTATTTTATTTTATTTTATTTTATTTTATTTTATTTTATTTTATTTTATTTTTATTCCATTTATGCCTTTTTGATGAGGAGGCTCTGTTTTACAAACTGCTTATACTGGATGAAGCCTGGATGGCTCATCTCTGCCTTTTTTTCCCCAAGGCCACGTTACTGCACAGTTCTCCCACAGGGTTTAGTTGTGCAGCTTGTTCCACTTTCAGAGAGATGACTGATTCTGCTGAAGGTACTGGTGCATAAAATTGGACTGCCAGGAGGACCAGTAACATCTCTAGGATGAGAATGGACTTTAAAAGCGTAATCAGAATGATTCTTTCACTTTGCAGACAACTTCCTGCAATACCTCTACTCAACTTTTCACAAGTATCAGGCCATGAACCTTGAAACAGTCTAGTAACAAAGACTAGTAATAGGAGTTTTAGCTGCTTAAGCATTAATGTTAAGAGAGGTGTAAGAAATAAACTTAAATGTCCACAGAGTTTGCATATTTGTAGCCTAAAGCTGCAAAACATAATCTGTCTTAAATGGCCTGGGGGAACTGCTTTTAAGCTGTCCCCATTCAACCCAGTAGCAAAACTTTCTCTGATGTCAGTGGTATAGGATCAGGACCTGTGTTTTAATATAGGCACAGCACCCAGCACACCTTTAGGATTGTTTAAAAGGGGATGTAGAAGCTGCAGTGTAGCTTGTTAAAAGAAGAGAGCCTGTGGCATTTCCAGTATGCTGCATTCCTGTACATCTTAAGCCAGTTCAAGGTTTTTCAGAGTTTTGATGTTATGCTGTGTAGGAAAACTGGGGAGGAAATTGGGATTAGGCTGCTGCTTCCATGAGAAGTGAGGATGGGACAATGGCAATGGCTTGGAGGGCTGGGCCTGGTGTTGCTTGAATCCTGGGCGTGAACAGGTTTCTGTGAGGAGCTACCCCATACCCATCAAGACTCTTGGCAGTCCCAGCCTATTTTCTAATGCAGAAATGACCACTCTCACCAAGGGTATTTTGCTGTTCTGGGCAATTGCATGCTCTGCCCATTCCACAAGCTGACTCTGTACCTGCCTGGATTCTGTCAGGACTGCTTTCCTTCCTATAGTGTAATGTATTTAAAGCTTTGGGGATTTGTCATATTTCTTTCCAGAAGCTCTTTGATGCACAGCTGCTGTTACACTTCTCCATGTGTCAGACTTTCCAAACATGTAGGGAGAGGTTACACTATGAGCAACCCCATGGAAGAAATGCATCCCTTAAAAAGAAACCCAGTAACAAAGTGGAGCCTATTTCCCCATGGTGTCAGATCTCATGGTCAAGTTCCTCAGCATCTGACAAGGTGCCACTTGAAGAAGTCTCTTCAATGTAAGGAGCCTTTTTTTCCTATCAAGTGTTTCTGCCTTGTTGAATTTTTGTGACGAACAAAAGGTGAAGTTGTCGTGCAACTTTCCCCTCTGCGGGGATGCTAATAGGATCGTTCTTCTCCCAGCCACCTGTTTTCATGTAACTTGTGGGAGCTTAATATCTTTGACAGCAGTTTCAACTCGATTTGACAGCACAATGGTTTCAGAAAGTATGGTGAAGGGGGACACAGAGCACACATTTAGGGGAGTGCATAACCTCTGCTGCCGCAGGGAAACAAGGAACTCTCTTGGCTCTTTCAGTAACCTTATCGTTACTCCATATACACATTAAAAAAGATTTTTCAGTAACAACATTACCATTTACCAGAACAAAAGTATAAAACTCATATAAAGCAGAATGAAACAAATGTGCAGAGCACCCTGCAACACCAACAAAACCTTTCTCCTCTTCTTACAGAACTGCTCTGCATTGGCACTGCACTTTTTTAATCCAGGGAAAATTTTAGTGCTCACGAAATAGTTTCAATTGGCATGTTTTCATTCCTTTTCCAATTTGCATCTTCATGGAATGCCCTTTTTTTGTTTTCATCTTTGTTTTTTAAGGGGAAAGTGAAGACTATGTTAACATGTTAACCAGTTTAAACTAGGGTTTGAAACTCCCTAAACACCGAGGATCTTTTCAGCAGCCAAAAGTGAAGGGAAGAGAATTTTTCCACTGGAAGAATTTTTAAAATTAATATTTATTATTTTTTTAAAGCAAAATATTTGGAAGAAAATGAGAGCACTATCACAAATATATAAAATAATTCCCTCTCAATTCTAACTTCAATGTTGATTTAAAGGAGTGTGAAGGCTAAATCTGGGCAGGTTTTAAAATGGCCTCAAATGCAATGTAGGATTTTTTAGAATGTATCAGCCAAGCTGGAATGCAGAGTGCAGTAAGGTGCTGTTCAGAGACAGGGAGTTTGCAGGACTGTAATGTGGGACATCCTGAGTGGGTGGCATGCAAGAGGCCAATGCTAAGTTCCATGGTGTGCCTTTCCAATTTGAAAACACCAAGCAGCTTTTGCATGCCTTGTTGTGTTCTCATCACTGGGTGCACAAGGCTCCAGCTCAACAGGGCTGCAGGTTTGGTAGTGGGCTATGCTGTTGTACCATTGCTTCAATCATACAAATCACTGCTGACTGTGTGACTGGGCTGGAAGCTGCACAGTTAATGGATTAAATGCTTAGCTGTGCTCTCCTCTTTGACCAGATACTGTATTTTATCTTTAGTGCACTGTGCCGTGCTAGCAACAGCATTTCTATTAAGTTAATTTGGCTGTGAGTGGCTTTCACTCATACTTGTGCAGTTTGGCCAATATCTCCATGAGCTGGTCTCTCATTAATCTTGTCAAATATATCCTAATATCGGTGCATACCAAGTTCTTATAAACGACTGACATCTATTTGTCAGCAGATTTGAGTATTTTCTGTGCATATAGGCAAAATTTGGATCTCCTTGAGGTCATATTCACGTTTCACAATAGGAATGTACAAATACACCTGTAAAGACGAAAACTGCAATTGGATTCTTCTTATAAGAAAGAAAAAGTAGCTGAAATAAATTATGACCTTCAGTATTTAAACTGCAGATTAAGTAAATTTCCCAGCATGTGAATGAAATCATCTCTACTAATAACAAGAGTGCACTTCTTCAAAATGTAAACTCCACTTCTGGTCAGCAGGGGCATAGCATAAAACAAGGGAGAGAAAGTAATTATGTGAATAGAGTCAAAGGTTCACTAAGACTGCAAAAACCTTTGCCTGAACACCACCAAGTCAATTAACCACAGCACTAGGTGCCACATTCGGTTGAATAGTTCCCTCTTTTTATAAAAAAATATCATACATTGAGCTAGAATACAGTAGAAGTTCCTGCACAATTTGTGGTCAGCATTAGTTTTTTCTGGACATGCCCAGCATTGGTGAACATGGGTTCTCTCTCACAGAAGGAGCAGTTCTGGCTGCAGATCAGCAAGCCCATCCAGCTCATTTCACTCAAAGACAGATGACAACAGCACTAGGTTGGGTCAGCCACTGCCTTGTCTAGCTAAGTCTTGCAAAACTTCACTGGCAGAGATTCAACAACCTTTACTGCTATCCTGTTCCTCTCTTCCAGTTTACTAGTGAAGACCTTTTTCTTATATTATCCTATTTCAACCCTCCCATCCACAATCTGTTACTACCACCTCTTGTTATACCATCTACTGACTGAAAGAAGTTTGGGTCAGGCATCTTTGCATCTTCTCTTCAAATGCAAGTAGGCTCCCATCATATTGCTCCTTACCATCTTCACCAGACTTTGCACCAGTTCATTCCACCACTCCTTGCAGTGCATGTGTCCATGGCTTGTAGTCACCAAGGCAGCTCTCTGCAAGACCATCTCCAGTTCCTCCCCTGTATGTTGGCACCACACTCAGTACAGTGGGGTCCCACAGGCTTTCTTATATTTATACATATAAACTGGAAAGGTTTTACCTTCTATTGTTACTTCATATACACATTAAACAAATTGTAATTCGTGCCACCAACAAGAATCATCCTGTGAAGGAAAAGAGTGGTAAGAGCATGAGGAATATAACAGATTTCAAATAGATTTAAATCTGTGTAAATGTCCAAGCATTCACTAATGATGGAGATGCTTCACTGACTTGGGAGACAATTAACCACAGTCTGTAAAGTACTGCCAAGGTTTGTTTCTGAGCACTGAACGCAATGATCTCTTGAATGTTAGGATACCACCTCGTGTGCTTTTGCCCCATTTCCAGTCCCCTCAAACAATTCCCAGCCGAGGTTTGGGAATTAGAATTTACCAGAAGATATTCCTAACAGGTGATCACAACACCCTAGAGGTGGAGAAAATTTAGTAGCATAAATCTGTGATATCAAGTAGCCCAAGCACATTCAGAGCCTAGGCACAATCCTAGGTGTGTTTAACTTACTAGTACAGCCATACATGCCTGCCCCGTACTCAAGTACTGTATTCATACAACCAAACTAATTGAGAAATAAATCAGTTTTCTTTCATGACTGGAAAAAAAATAAAGCCCATGCTGCTTGGAATGAAGCACTGATCGATAAAGTTAGCCCAAGAAAATAAAACCCTGTGAAGATGCAGCAGAAATCTTACCACTTTCCATAACAGTCTTTACTCCTATCAGCATAATAGTAAAAAAGGACTCCTGGGATTTAGAAATAGGCAAATGTGCTGCTCTTTGCAGAATGTATTTTTATGTCAGCTCATCTCTTTCATCAGCCCTTCCTCCAAAAAAAAAAAAAAAAAAAAGAAAGAAAAAGACCAGAAAAAAAGAACTTATTTGGAAAATTTTGAGCTATTTATGGTCTTTGAGCTCTGGATATCTCTCCATCATACTCATTCCGTGTTTCCCTCCATCCTGCTTCCCCCTTCACCACACCTTGTCCATAGCTCTGCTGCCAAGGGCAGATAGCCTCTGACCTCTCTCCTCTGTTTCCTTCTCTGTGCCAACCATGGCTCCCTCATTGTTTCCACAATGGCGTGTTTTGAAAGGCTGTGGAGGGAGTTGCTCCATCCTCCCTGAACTCTGATCATCCAAATTGGAAAGGGACTAACTGTGCGTCAAGTGTCACTGCAACTATGCTGGGGTTGCACAACTCAGCCTCCTGCTGCTACAGTGACAGCAATGAGCTTTTTAGGTTCCGTTATAGATTTCTGTGAGCATATACAGGCAACTCCCAAACTATTCCTCCTCACTGAATTTTCATCCATCTTTTCTTCTCCTCTTTTTTCACACTTTCTTTCTTTCAAAGCATTTTTACAAAAATACATAATAATGTGGATGACATATTGACATTTTCTAAAGTTTTATGACTCAAACTTCTGCAATCACTGCTTCTTGTCTTGACATAGTCATAAGAAGAAGCCCAGTTCCTGAAAGGTGAAGAGGTATAGGGGTGTTAGCATCCAAGAAGGAATCCTAGAGGCAGGTGCACAGATGGAGGAAAACACCACCTTTAACACAATCCAGTGACAGCAGTCCAAGAAAAATCTACAGAATTTATTCTGTCTGTGGTGTGGCCTGAGAGGAGTTCAGAACTTTCTCCTGCAGAGTGATTTCCTCATTGCCTTACTGGTGAACAGAGCTCTGAACAGTTTTTGAAAATCAAAGAAATTGAATGGCAGTTACCTGATTCTACCATATGCTTAAGCCAAATTAATACATTCCATGGAAATTCAGTTGATCTCTGCACTGAAAGCTACAATTCCCTCTGCTCCATTCCATTTTCCTGCTGTAATGAGTCAGTGTAACCCCTGACTAAAATGTAGTGCAGGAGATGCAGTCAAGGCAGAGACCAACGCATTCAAGAGGATGTGATTTAGAATTACAATTTGCACTAACCTGTCACAACTCAAAGGAGCATCGTTGTCACTCCATGCAAAAGCCTTGTTCCTTGACATATTTAAATGGATGAAAACTTGCAGAGTTCCTCACGTCCACTTTTGGCTTTTTTTGAAAAGCCAAAGCCTGTTTTGGCTTTTCATTACAATTCAGGATGGAAATGGTACCCAAGCATTGGAATGACCTGCAGGAAGGGCTCATATATGAGCATCCCTAATGCCTGGGGTTATCCTGCATGGATACATCCCTGTTGCTTGGACAATGAGTAACCCCAAGCCCTTATAACCAAATCCCTTGAGTGATTATCTAAAAGTGGTAATTCACTGGTTCCAGCTAAAGACTTTCTCTTACTTTATATTTGCTCTCAGGGCTTTAAGACAAGATTAATGGTGAGTTCTTCAGTGAAGGCATGTGACATGAGGCATGTGTTAGTACCATTCAGGACTGTTGTCACATTCTAACTTGCTTCAGCAAGTATTGTCAGAGCTGTGCAAATGTTAGTAGACAGGTCATCGAGCCAAGAATTTACTTCTAAAACTTTGGGTTTTTCTTCTTATTTCTGGCTTATCATTTTTGAAAGAGCAGTATTTGCTCTTCCATCATATTCCTTTTTATTTTCTGTTTTCTTAGTTTCAGGAAGCTTCTTACTGGATTTTGATGTGATAAAACTTTCTCCAGAGTTCTTAAATTGGTTGCCACAGTAATATCTTATTCAGTAATATGCAAATGCAGAAATTCAGTTTTGTTCTCAGTGTGATTGTGTGTGCATGTATAAAATTATATTTTTCAAGCATCTCTCTCATAATCTAGACACACCAGTCAGCATTGTTTATCTGAAAAACTGATTAAGTAGGCTCTCTAGTATCCTTTAATTATTAAAAGCCAAGTAGCAATCAATCAAAGATCTTAGAGGAACTTACTTCATTTCAGTCCGAAGTAAACCAGTCCCATTCAAGTAAAGAAATAAAATGTTTTCTGTTGTGTTTCAAGCACATAGAAGTGGGTTTTTTTTGCTTGTTTGTTTGTTTGTTTTCAGTAGAGCCAAAAGAAAAAACATTATTCTAAGTCACCAGCCCACAATACAGGACCCAGAATATGGTTGAGGTTAATGGGTTTTCAATAGACCCTCAGACATTACTCTCTGGAGTTCACTAGATGAATTACTAAATTTGTATGACATTTTTGTGATGAAAAGGCCATTTATTTAGATAAAGTGTATTAGTTTTAAATAGCACATTATTTATCAATACAGTACCAAAAAGGAAACAGGAGGGAAAAACACTAGTGATAATACCCCATAGGATGCACTTTTATATTCTGATCTGACCAACACCAACTTTGGCTTCTTAAGAATGCCATGATGTCTTTATTTATGAAGTTTCTCTCTGATTGTAGTGGCTAGTTTGCATCTGGCCATAGATGGGGCTGATAATGTTGGTTGAAGTCATGGTGATGATTAACTGACATAAAGTTTGCAGAGTTTTATCCTCTAAAAATTAGCTTTGGAGGTTCCTGAGAAAGGTACCAGTGGGAAAGCCTTAAGTATATAAAAAAATATCAAAACAGTGTAAGTGGTGTTATGTAGGAGACATGGCACAGAAAAAGAAGCATAGCAAGAAATGCTTTCTTTAACATGCAACATTTAACAATGTTGCATCCAGCATTGTTAGCAATTACAGGAACCAAAAGGCAGGAATTAATTAAGTATGGAGTCCTTCCAATTTCTCTTAAGAAAAAGCATTGATTTTTGCTGTTTCTTACTGACAGTAACTTTATAGAGAAGATAACAAAGGGCTACTGCACTTGCCATCCTTCTACTCCTGCTCTCAAAAGTGGGTTTAGCCAAATAAATCTGGGATATGTTTGCTTGCATCCTTGCCAAGGCTTTGTTGATTGAACACCTTGGGGTGAGGTGGAGTGGGAACCTCATACCCTGTGTGTGGGCAAGTAAAGAAGGGAAGAGGCAGATGTTGCAGAGCAGCTGAGCATCAGTGACAGAGCTTGCTGGAAGGGAAAATTAAGCACTGGTCTGGGAACAAGCTATAATTTTAAGAGCCTGTTCTACCGAGTCTAACTTGCTGCCTCTAGCAGCGATCTGTACACAGCAGGCACAACATGCATTCTGTATTTTTCCTAGGATGGATGTGTAGTTTTGAAATTAAGATATTAAAATCTTGCGCTGTGCCTGCAGGGAATAGAGAAAGCATGCATTTGCACTGAACTAGATATCCCACATAAAATCTCACAATGGACAATGGAAAAGAGTGGAGATTTAAGTTCATATCGCATCACTGTTATTCACATTGCTGTTATGCAGTGCTCTTATCTGCTGAAAGGAGAAAACTATTTAGTGCTAGTTACTGCTTATATCCCTGGTAACAAAAGGAGGCAGAAAAAGGTATAGAATAATTAATGTGTTGCTCTTGAGATTAAATTAATTGTGAACTTTCTAATATTTCAAAAGCAGAGTTGACTCTATCTTTCTAAAAACATGGAGGAATGAGGTTTGACTCTAGATCTGTTGTAAAGACTTTGTTTCCATCCTCAAAATCTGTCATTTCACTCTTATGCAGAATAACAAGTTGCTTAATTTTTCATTTATTTTTCTTGAGATCTAAATTCTCCCAAGGAAATTATCTTAGCATCATATAAATATGTATCTCAAGCTCCCCTCATCCTTCCTTACATAAAAGACCCCAACACTTGAAGTATGTCCCAGCACAATTCATTTGAAGCATAATTCTCAAGTCCAGTTCATTGGCTAGATAATTAAGAGACTGAAAACAGAGTTTCTATGGATCTGAGTACACCAGGGACAGCTCAGTTCCCAATATTTTTCTCAACAAGTTTCGATATATGGGCTTTAATGACTGAATCAATGTGTTACCAGACAGACATCAAGATGTTAAAATATTGCTGTATCAGACTTAATTTGCAACGCTTTTCCTTTCCTGACAGCACATTTAAGATGACATCGTGCAGTTATTTAGTCATGAACAAAATTTTTTCAGGCCTTTTCCCATAAGTCTTTTTATGTAAGGAATAATGAAAGTTCACTCATAATATTTTACATATAAATACAGCTAATTCATATTGTGCAGAAAGATATGTAAAGAGCTCTGGTTCTCGGATTTCTTCTACTTTTACAAAGGAAAACATATCTATACTTAAGCTTATACCATAAAGGACTTTCTTATTGAATTTTCCTTTTGACATGATTGATTTCTATATTGACTCTAGGAAACGGAAACCAGTAAGTAGAGTCTGACATAAAAGAAATATTTGGGCTCTGCAGTAATGCCATTTACTACAGCAAGAGCTAAACTAGAATGCGAATTGCCACCAGCTTCTTCTGCATATGCAAATGCTTTTTTTTTTTCCTCAGGGTCATAATTGCATCCTCTTTGAGGAGGGTAAATAAACACAGCCACTGATTCATCTGTCACTGCAGTGGGGGAGGGTGGGAGGGAATCTGTACATAATTAGGATACCTGGCTCAGAATTTTGGCCTAGGAAACATTATCGTATAACGTGTCGGAAAACTAAAGCCTCCCTCTGCTCTTTCACGTGGAATAAACATGAGAATAACCTGCAGGTGAGTGGCTTTCTGTGCCAACCTGAAATAAGCATTGGCTCTGCTCCTGTTGCTGTTATTCACTGCTCCAGATGACCAGCGATACGGATGTTGCTGTTCATCTGTGTTGAGCAGCAGTACTACTGTGTGTCAGATGCGCTATAGGTCATAAAATTGCAAAGTGATGGTGGTGATGTTCCAAGTGCATTTTTACCTACTGTATAATTTCATAAAACAATAAACACAAATCTCCTGCATTCATCCTGCAGCATAGTTAATTTGCAGAGCATCAGGTGAAAAATCACTGCAAGTCGCTCACCTAATAATAATAACGGTCAGCCAGAATTGCTAATAAATCAGGCTTAGGCACTCTGAGACAGTCTATCTAGATTATTTATTTTTTCATTACATGGCTTGATTTCGCAATTTATTATTCCTTTTATTATTTACATTCTACTGGTGCCCATGCTTTGCTCTGTTATGGCCCAAATTAGGCAGGAGATGCACATCCCTGCCCCAGGGATCCCACACCAGCTGTCATGACCCAGTCCATGCTTTGTTCAGCGGTAAATCCTGCATAGGGATGGCAGCTCCAGTCATCTTCCCCCAGCTTGATCCTGCAAGCACATGACATGGGGACCACACACAGAGGTAGAAGTCTGGAGGAGCAGGTACAAATGCTGTGCTGCACCTGGAGGCATTGAGGCTGCCCCTGGTAGGGCAGGAGCTTGGCTCCCAAAGACTAAAAGACATCTCCCAGCAGCATGGCAGTGGCTGGGTTTAGGTAGGCATTTTTCAGCTGAGAAAATCACAGCAAGATGTGGAGAGAAACGCCAGTCATTTCTGTTTCTCTGAATTCGTAATGTGCAGAATAAAACGTTAACATGTAACATTTCACTGTTGAAAAAGATGAAAAGAGGCTATTTTCAAATTCCCCAAATGACACGAGTTCTGCAATTAGAAGTAAAGGAACTTCAAAGTCTCCCAAAAATGCTACAATAAGTGTTGCCTCCAGGGGAGAAAAGCAATAAAGCTGTCATGAGACGCGGATCTTGCTTTGCCTTCCATTTTGTTTCTGGGCTGAGCAGCAAATATGTGCACGTACAGTCATGGCTCCTCTCAGTCTTGGGTGTCACAGAGATCTTCCCTCTCTCTTCTTTTCTTATTAGAAATAAAATGGGCATTGCTGCTTTCACTAACAGCATGGGGTCTAGAAACCAAGCTGGGACAGACCGTGGAGGGAACAATCTATGAAATGTCTTTGGAGGCTCACTCCCCCAACCTTTATCTGACAGTACTCAAAATTGCTATTTTCCAAATGCACCTCTAAGCTCTTATTTTTCTATGCTTTTTGTGCAGATAGAGTAAATGGAAATAATTGAGTTGTGAGGAAAGGCTTTCGTTTGGGTGCACCAAGAGGCTTGTAATAAGAACATTAGCACTCTTATTAAAATGTCTTGTTTGTTCATGCCCCAGGGTTTAGACAGGGGTATTGCATTTTCATTTAAAAAAAAAAAAGAAATCTAAATAAAAATCTAATAGCCAATTTCTGAGCACAGCTGACTAGATGGGAATGTGCTAACCTTAATATATTCTCATTAGAGAAATTTTATCCTGGTCTGGTCAACAAAGAAGACATTTTTCCATAGATAACACTCGGTTCAAAGGCAGGACCTGTTCCAGAAGCCAAGATTGATGTTCCCTACTGCACTTCCAGAAGTTTCTGCTGATAAACCTGCCAATCCTGGGTGAACCACTGGAGCCAAGAGCTCCATATGAGCTGCCATGTCCCACCCACTTTCCTACTGGTGTTGGGGATGCGACCAGTAATTCCCTAGCTGGTTGTTGTGGCTTTCACCAGACCCATCTGGAGCCTGCCCTGAACCCATTCCTGGGGGGAGGGAAGACTGAATGACTCTCTCATGGTCTTCCTCTCGCCTTCAGGTCACACCATGACCAGTGAAGTCCTGCCTTAGGATGCCACCCATGTGCAGGTGTACCAGTGACCAACATATTGCAGTGTTCTCATCTGGAGCCTGCTTTCCCCAGCCTCTCTCTTTGTGGATAAATTGTGTGACTGGAATGTCTCCACAGCCACTGCGTGAGAAAAAAGGAGCTGAAGCTCAGTGCCAGGCTGGCTCCTAGCTAAACAGAGGGCCCTACTGCTTATTAATGGGTTTCCACCGGGACTCGGCATGTCACGCTCTGCTCCAGGGGACCATGGCACTGCAACCTGCATGATGCATTGCAGTTTTGCACCAGGCAGGAGGCAGCAATTGGGTGCACCCTCCCTGTGAGCAAGGCAGCTGCAAAGATCCGCACCTTGAAGTCATAGCAGCTTTCCCACAGTTAGCAGAGATTATGTAAACCCCGAGCCAAAGCCCCCAACATCTATTTCATTTTGAACAGAAGGCTGAAACACAAACGGTGAAATGTTCCAGATTCAGCAGCCATAAATACGGGGATGGCATGAACAGTAAAATTAATAGCAGGATCTCATTAGAGTGCTCCTCCCCTGTAAAATAACAACAGAAAAAGCTCCTCATATCTGCATATGCATTCCTAATTAAACTGCCTAGAATAGAAAGAAGAAAGGCACTCTGGATTGCCTCAGTCATTGAAAGACATTTTGGCACTCAAACCTTCTCATTCCAGCTGGGCAGCTGTTGGAGGCTTTGAGATGCTCCCCTTGGTGGAGGCAATAAGGCAGATGGCCTCAGTGCCTGAGGTGTGTGTCCCCATTGGGTCCCCCTTCTCCAACTCTCCTGTCAAGTGGTCCATGCAGAAACCCCTCTGCCTGCCTCTTCCATGTTGCTTAGGTATCTGTTCAAAGTTAAGCTTTCAAGCAGTTTCTGTATAAACTGGAAGCTGACAGTTTTGTGTGCAAGTAATTACAGAATAGCTTTATGCTTTGCATGGCCTCTGATCACTTCTATAATTAAAATAAGTCAGTAGATATATTTACTGTAAATGTTGAAAATCTGCAAAGTAAAAATAAAATCACAGTGAGCTTAATGTACTACATAAATTTGGAAATATGCCCCTTCATATCAAAGTATAAATAAAAGCATTTATGCAAAGTGCAAAGACTATTGGAAATTCTGAGCAACGGTGTTAAGATATAGCTGAACAGCAGTTTAAATTATATTATTTACAAGATGTGTTTCCCCTAGCATCAAAAAAAGAAATGTAAACCCTTCAAGAAAATCATAAATATTTTGGATTTGCATCTAATAAATCATGACAGAGCTGAAATACTCTAACGGTTTCTCACAATGCATGATTTACTTTGTTGGGGAGAAACCAGTATTTGGCAATTTGTTTATGCTAGGCAGCTGTTTCAGAAAGTCACTCAGAAAGTAAAGGTTATGTTACTTTTCATTTGCTCTGTTGTTTTAGGAGGAATTTGTTCCAAATATCCTCCCCTCTGTCTGATCTGTCTATATTCAGAATTGGACTATAAAAGCAAAAAAGAAAGGAGGAAAACTTAAGAGAAGTTCTGCAAACTGCAGAGTGAAGTATTTCCCTGAGACAACCACAGATATCTGCAGAAAACCCTTTCAGAGGTTTATTAGGCTTTTGTACAATGACTGTGATGCCTCTGTGCATTTCTGTGTAACACTTCATTTGATATGTCTTAAGTGCCTCAGCTGCCATTATTTGGCAGGCTTCATTTACCTCAGTGGAGCTAAGCCAGTTCACATCACACGAGGATCTGGCACATGGTTCTCATAGTTGTTTAAGACATGCATAGCCTTTTTCTGGGAGGTTAGTAGAAGCAGACAACTTCCCTGAGGAGGGACTATCCTATACATCTGTGGGCAAACCATCACATAAGTATTTAAATAACTGGTGGCATAAAACACTAAATTAGAAAAAAAAGTTAAAGAAAAAACAAAAAACACAAACAAAACCAAAACAAAACAAATGCAAACAAACAAAACCAACATAAACAGACACACGCACACCCCTCAAAAAAACAAAACCGCAAGCCAAGAGATGTATATGAGAACAGACAAACACCAGCTAAAAAAAAAATAATTAAATATAAAATATTTCAAAGTGGGCACACAGAAACATGGGCAAAACATCCATCTTCCAAACTGACAGAGAAGAATGACTTTATTCTATGATACTAGAAGTATGATGGACATTGGGATATAAACAGAAAATGTTCCAGGTGCATGGAATTTTTGTCCTTCCCTCTCCCAACTTCTGCTATCAGGGAGTTAACTTCTGTCATTTGATACACAGAGTTTTAGAATGGCTCTTTATTTCTAATGCAAAGTTGTGAAAGCTAGCAAGGCAAAAAAAAATTGCTGATGTTGATGATAACTTATTTAAAAAAAAACAAAAACGAAGCATATTAACATTTCAAACATTTTAAATGAAAAGAAAACAAAGCCACAAAGACCTCTGGGTAAATCCACAGCTGGTGTTAAGCAGCAGAGTGTCACTGAGGTGCACAACGTCTTCTTCTAGTTCAAAGAGAAATTAATTCAGTGAGGCTCTGTAGTTTTATGTCATGTAGGTCAGACAGGATGAGCACTGTGGTACCCCTGTGGTTTTATATATAGACTGCAGAGAGTGGCCAAGCTCATCTTCTTTTTTTAAGTAGCATCATTTATTCCCACCGCTGAAACAGATTCCGGGGCTAGACGGACCATTGATCTGACCCAGTCAGATATTCCTTATGTTTCTGTAATCTTATCTATAAATCTTCACCGACCCATACAGGAAAATTTCAAGCCTATGCTTATGAAATATTTATCAAAATGTCTACCTAGGCTGTATCCTTCCTCCTCTATTCCTTCCACTTCTTCCTTTGCCTATATTTATTTGTTCTGCTCTTCAGTTAAGCTGTAAGCTCCCCACGGAAGGGTGTATCTTCTGTGTGCTTCCATCATCACGACTAATACACTTTTGAGCAATAAAACAGAGTAATAAAGATGAATTCTCCAGGGCTACCTAGTTTACTTCCTATACTGAAGAATTCCCTAATTTTGAGCCAAGGGAACAGGAGTAAGGAGTATGTGTCAGAAGAAGTAAACAGAGGCAGCATAACCATCACAGTTGTGCTAGGTGGTGGTTTGGCAGGTTCTTGACGGTAGCTTCAACAGGTCAGGGCTTTAAAACTCACTTTCCTCTCTAGGAGACAAATTCAGAAGGTGCCTCTCTCTAGTTGATAAAAAACATGATCATCAACAGGTTTTGCCTATATTAAAGTCAATATGGCTTTGAAATG
The DNA here is from genome assembly GCF_963513975.1 of Fringilla coelebs. Lineage (NCBI taxonomy): Eukaryota > Metazoa > Chordata > Aves > Passeriformes > Fringillidae > Fringilla > Fringilla coelebs. The sequence goes on from NC_140028.1 coordinate 82,658,955, forward strand.
ATCCAAGCCTACTTGGCAGACAGTCCATGTGCAATAGCCAGCTGGAGAAAACTCCAGCCTAGACCTCTGACAGAAAACACCCAAAATACTGCAAGCAGATGTCTATTGATGACAATACCAGCACTCATATGCCATCAATAGAGGCTTAAAGATGTGTAAAATCAAGAAGGAATGGAGCAGCTAATTAACAAGGCACAGCTAAATTTAGTGACCTGTGTAAGCCCTAGATTTTCTGGACAGGAAAGAAAAATGAAAATCATTACAAAATAGGAACACTCCTAGAGAGCTTTTTCTGCAAATATCTCAGAACTTGTCTTGCTTATGTAGGCAACACTCTCTCAGCACCGTGCTGCTGTTATGACTTGCAGCGCTGGAGCAAGGCTGTGAGCTGATGTTGTCCCTGAGATCATCCCCAGCAGGGCACAGAGTAATCTCAGAGCAACAAATCACAGAGGCAGCAGCTCTCATGTGTGGGAGATACAAATGTGCCCAAGAACTGGGCTGTCAAAGAACAGGTAGAGAGAGCACTGGCTGTTGGGTGACCTGTGGGTGACATTTCACTGCTGCTCCTGTTGCAGCCTTTTATCTCTGGGACATAGCACATCCATAAGCACCGTCACTCCCTGCACATCTATGCCATACAGGCAATACAACAGCCACAATAAACCAATCTTTTGCTCAGGCATTACTTACAAACTCTAGCAATTTTCTCAAATTAGGGTACAGGGTTGGGACCTCCCTTGTTAAGCATTCTGAGCTACAGAAGCTGCAGAGTTCCTACAGACAGGTTCTACAGGGATGGTGTCCTGCCTCCCATGACATGGGAGCCTGGAAGAGCAGTGAACAGGAGCCTTCACATCACAGTCTAGCATAACAGCTCAGTGCACCATGCTTTTGCTGAGTAAGCTGTGAGTAAAAGGGTGCAGCTGGCACACCAATACACTTCTGATGCAGCAGGAGGACAGGAGCCTCTAGTAAAAAGAGTCTGGGAAATAACCCTACACAGCACTCCAGCTCAGTTTGCAAAAGTTAGTATGTCAGAATCGCAAACACTATTTGCTTTCTAGTAGTGCCTGATATTTGCTGAGCCAAGTCATCTGTTTGCGGTAGAGTTCTGGGAGCCGCAATTTCCCCATAGGTTTTAAAAAGTGATAATCTAGAATTAGATAGGATAGCATTAGATTAGGGAAATACAATCTTATGCTTCAGGGTGGGTGGCAATTTAAAGCCAGAACAGGTAGGGAGGAAGGAAGGTGTGATGTGAGCACGTTAAGCCATAAGTATCTCAAGCCTTGTCCTAAAACACCTAGTACTGATTATTGTCTTGAGACAGGAGGTTGGATGAGAGAGATTAATTCTGGTCTGATGGCTACTTTTCTCAATGTTTATGCACCAGCCTTAGACTGGTTAGAGTAAATAATTTTTACAGTTTCTTGACTTCTTATAGATTATGTAGAATTATGGAAACAATGGCACTATACTCTGATAAAAATGCAAAATAAGAAATAATCAAGAAATCATTTTCAAGAAAGAGCACTGTAGTGATGTGCTGGCAATCTACTGTGTATCTGAGTATTCCCACAGCAAATACAACATTTGGCACTTAGAGATATTGCAATGCTAATCTGTGTCCCCAGATAACTAGAATATGCCCCAAAAGGTGCTGTACAAAATCATTTTTATCTTCATTTGACATGAATGCCAAAATAGCTTTGTGTGTGAAAGTAGTGAGAAGAAAGATGAGCAAAGGATCTTCCAAATAGGTATGAATGAGGCTCTTTTTATGTCCAGTTTCCTAGGTAGTGGGAATGGCCTTGCCATATAATATAGCACTGCATTTCTTCTACAGTTACTGCTGTAATAATACCCATGAGCTGTGTATATCTACATATGTATATCATTCAGGCAATGTTCCTTCAATGTAATGTGGGTTATGCCCTGTGGTGATACAACACATATGAAAGCTCCACAATTCAGAAACAGCTAAAAGGCTATTTAGCACATATTACCTGTCTTCATTTCTATGTTACACTCATTTCTAGAAAAATTAAGGGAATCAATTTATTTTTCCCTGGAGTATCTTCTAAAATTTATAGGAGTTTTTCATGATCTGTACTTTCTCCCCAGTACTTCTTTCTGTTCAACTATTGAGGTGAACAGATAAACAAAACTGAAAATGCATCTGGACTATACTGGTTTCTACAAACATGACAGTAAAGTAACTAGTTACCTGAGCAAGTGTCCAAAACCTGTGACATTATGCATTTACTGCAGAAATAGGCTTCTTCAAAAGCATTTAAAAATTGACATCATGTTTTCACAGAGCCTAAGAGCTGGAATAAATGCACAGCTTTACTGTTAGTTGGTTTAAGACTCAAGTAACTATGTTAACAAGACACTGGACCTAAATTTGATCAACGTATGAATCTGTGACTTCCATATAGAAATAGCAAACAGGCTGTTGGTCTGCACCTCTCTAAATTTACTCTCTGTCTGAACATTGATGAATTTAATGCTCTAAGATTATTTGTGATGGTAGGAGTACCGATGTTAATTTTGCCTTGCAAGTACAGCAACTCACTGATTCAGAAATTAATTAATTAAGTAATTAATTAATAAAGTTATGTTACAATTCCCAAGCAGCCCCTACAGGAAATTACCCACTTGGAGCACCCATGGTCCAAAATCCTATCTGGCCTTTGCCACATAAGGAGGTGGAGATTTCCACTGGTGTAGAAAAAAAGGCAAGTCTACAAGCAGTACTCCTGATTCTTTTTTTTCCCATATAAGGGGAAACAAGTCTGTCTAAAAGACACTAAGCCAAATTTTTGCCGCATTTCAAACTTTAATAAGCAGTCTTCCTTTAAATTCAAAACTGAACCAATGTAGCTATGTGAGTTCAGTATTACAGTGTAATATACTGAAATACTATCATCTGCAGGCTTCCTTGACACCAAAGGTCACGTTTGTGAAAGATTTTACTCATACTCTCCTTCATCTTATCCACATTTCTCAATTCTGCTTTGTGAGACTTGGAAAAAATGTATTACAAGGAATGCCTAATATTTGGGTGAAGATTAGATGATTTTTGTCTCCAAATAAAAAGTGTTAGCTAATAAAATATGTTCTCACATCCCTTAAGAACTGCCTTCGATTATTCATTTGGAAAAGAAAAGATAGTAAATGACTTCATGTCCTTGTGAAATAGGAGCCTGCTTTGGCCAGTGGCAGAATGGCTGTCTCCTGCCCATTGAACTCAGTGAAGCAGTTTTTTTGAGTCGAGGAAATGTTTCCTCTGGTGCATTACTACAAAATATCAAAAAGTGGCAAAATCCATAACTAGAAAGTCCAATAAAATTTGTAAATTAAATTACTTAATTTTTAATTTGGTGAAATGTTTAGATTGGTTTCTATGTTTGGCTGCCCTTTAACATAAATTATCTTTGAACTGAGGACATTTTGAACAAAACAGTAGAATGTATCATTAAGACAATATTGAAACAGATATAACATTAAATAGCCCATTTGCTCATTTGTTCAATTACTTGCTTTTGCTGTGAACAACTGAAAGTGAGTCAACAAATTTTTTCATTGAAAAGGTCCTGAATTTAAAGACTCTAAATGAGATAACTAGTGTATAAACTAATTTGATGTTCCAATTCAGATACTGATTGACCTGTCCATAGTTGTTAAGGAACTCTGAAATGCAAAATTTAAGTTTCATGTACCAGGCTGAATGAAAACCCTAACCAAGGAGATCATGCCATATTGAAAAAAAAAAAGCACAGTACATAGACGTTTTCTAACTCCTCTGCCTTGTCTCTCACTATGAATCTGTCATGGTAATCTAATTACAAAAAAAAAGTTTCAAAGTTGCAGACATTTATTCACTTTATTATAACTTGTTAAAACTTATGTCATTGCATTACTATTACAGTCATCTTCATCCTTTGTTCCCATAATCAAGTAAACCCTAAACTCTCGTCAAATATTATCTTTTGCTTATATAGACATCAGTCCCTTGGCCAGTGGCTCTATTCATATGGCAGACATGCTTTAGAAATACTTTATACATCCTTTGAACTATCAAAGTCTCAGCCTATAAATAAGTAGTAGCTATGTATTGTTAACAGTGTCCTAGGTTGTACAGTATTCAGCAAAATGAAGTTGTTGTCTTTGAGAAGCTGAGACTTCAACATATCAACTCATAAAATACAAAAAAAAACTATGAAAGTAATCTCTAAGAGCACAAGGAAAATTCTAGTACTTTATAAAGTTAGAATTCATTTCTATGTTGAAGCCAACCGTGTGAGTCTGATTAAAATATTCAAAATTGAGTTTACTTAATTTCATACTGGGTGTGTTTCTATCAAAGTCCATACTTCTTCCAATTGAAAATCCAGTAATATTTGAGAGTGTTCATTTCTATATCTATGACACTTTTAGCCAACTTCAGAATGTATGATCTTATTCTTGCAGTAATCCTTTTCCCATTTAACCACCCAACATTTCTTCCATTTGTTTTATTCCTTCCACATTTTAAGTGCCTGGCTCATGAAATGCCTTTTGGTAACTTCTACTTTGTATTTATTTATATTTAACCTGTTGATTTCAGCTGAGGAATCTGGCCTTTATTGCCACAAATACAGAAAATAATTCATTGTATGCATTGTCATTTTGTACAGTTGGGTCTGGTAACTGTTCAGAATAGAAAAGGATATTTTTGCTCTTCAGCATACGAGGGCATTTCTGAACACTTTGAAAGATGCCATGCCTTGTACTTCCAGTAGTTAAAAATTTGAAGTGTATGTCTGTAATTAATAGTGTCAAAAACAGGGAAAGACATATGGTTGATTTTTTTCTTCCTATAGAAATGAAAGCTTTCATTTCTGAAAGAAATTCCAGACCAAAGGAATGCCCTCTGCTTGTTACCTTGATAGTCAGGAGACATGAATAGTATTATTGATGCACAAACACAAAAGACTGGAGGCTTATAACTCTGTTTCTGTTTGATTAAAGACCTGCAGGAGATTCTTGGTGGAGGTAGGCAGAGGGTGTTTCTTACAAAAGGGAGTAGAAATGAAAAGTGACCTCTCCTGTCATAAATGACACTGCAACAACTTTGGGGGTCAATCTCCCTGCAACTGCCTCTTTTGTCTTCCCACCCCACAATTCTGTACTTTTGGATGCTTTGTTTCTTATTATTGTGCCAAAGTCCAAAATTTTTAGCCTGCCAAGAAAAACCTAACCTTTTATTTCTACCAACAATCTTTCTGATAAAAAGGATGTTTTTCTATTCCTGCCTTTCCCTCAGATATCAGAGTGCTATGCCCTCCCTCTCCCTGCTCCCAGAGTGTTCATGAACTTCAAAATAGCCTGGAAAAGACAAACTGGATAGCTGCATTTTGCTTGGGTGAGTTTTCCCTTCACTCCTCAGCACAGCCAACAAAGTATCCCTGATGGCATCAGGCAGAGCACAGGGTGTGAATCACTCGGAGGATTCCTGAGCTGGTAGCAGCAGCCTGTTATAGCCTATAGATATACCTGTATGCTTTCTGAGTGCAAGGAAAGTAGCCTAGCACTTGACAAGTAATAATTTTGTTAGACACAGGTGCTGTAATAGAACATGAAATCAGAGTGTTTTCTTTGGCACTGTTTTCATTTATCCTTGCTCCTTTTGCTCTTCACAAATCGCTCAAAATGGTAATAGTAATGCTCATTGGTAAAGTATTCCAAGGATTAATGGTGCTGAGTATTGCCCTCATTTAAAAAGTGGGCAGGCCAGGATATGTCAGCTATGATACAGCACAGTAATTGTGCCACGGACACCTTTAAACTCTCCTGGCTTTAGTCTGCATGTTGCTCCTAACCTCAGAAATGTAGTGCAATGGCTGGAGTCATCCAATCTCTACTTCATTTAATTTCATTGCTCAATATCCATAACATAAACAATGGTATCAAATCAGAAACCCGGCTATAGCTGCCCTAATGGAGTAATTTAACCTTTCTCTTAGACAAATATTTCAAAATATCAGTCAAACTACCCTCGTTCCCATGCCCTTAACCATCTCCTTTTTTTACCCCTTTTGATTTTCTTGCAGTGGTATGGTTGACATCCAGAACCTTCCACTTAGGAACCCCAACGTGAAGAGGTCCATAGGTTATCTTGATAAAGCTTCTGGGTCACTGTCTTGGTCATTTCACTTGTTCCAAGAAGCAAAAGCCCAATAAATCTCTGGTGGCACAGTCACCATCTTGCAGCATGTGAAGGCCACAGGTTGAATCCCACTTAATTGCTTCTGCTCTTCACCACTGGTCATTGTGGAGGAATATAATGGACTTACTTTAAAAAATAAAGGAAGAATTCCCAAATTGAAACTTTCATATTCCATTGCTGCTGGTCTGCAAAGGCAGCAACATTCCCTGAGATGTATAACAAAAGACAGTGTAACAAATTAATACAAATGAAGTCATTGCTGAGCGACTCCATCTGCTTTGGAAATGAGGCTCGGACTTTCCAAAACATGGCCGTGATCCAGATAATTAGGCTTAACTCCAAATGAAGCCACACAGGTAACTTACAGCTTCATTAACTCTCCTCGGGAAGGCAGGCATCCAAGAACTAACCTTAATAGAGCAGCATATGATCCATTGACAATCTGTTTGATATTAAAATATGAACTTTGGTTTTACTATGTTACATCAGTATTAGGCCAATAACATATGCAGAGCAAAACGTTAGTGATTGGACATGGTCTTGTATCCTGCATTACACACCAGCCACTGCATCCAGAGAACTGGGATCGTAATTTTTTGTTTACAAGGTTTAATCAAAATACATTAATAATCTACAATATCTAAGCAAGGCACATAAGGTGTTTGCAAGTGTCTTTCCTCTGTAATCAACAGGAGGATTATTAGGTAATAACAAATGTTATTCATCTTCATAATGGCTAAATGACAGCCTGCTTAAAAATAACAAATGACTACTCTTCATCAACTATTACAGGGTGAATATGACCTTCACGTACTTTAAGCAAACAAGTCATCTTTTCAAAGACTTCCCTAGTTCTTTAATTGATAATGATGAGATGCTTTATCTGTGCAGAGAAAAAAAAGAGCTCTAGTTATACCATTTATTTTAGTCTTGGAGGCATTTTATATAGCCTTCTGTCAGAAAAGGTACTGAGATATAATACCAATTTTTTCATCACTAATAAATTAATGCATAATTAAAGTGGTTAGTGATGTGCATAATGAACTCTTGTGAGATGTCTTCCTTTAATGTCTATCAGTTTTCTGTCTGATTTTCTTCTGTTGACATGATGCTGCTTTAATGTAACAGAACTGGAGAAAATTGGCCTGAAAGAAACCTCTGGAAGTTCTCTCATAAATTTGTCTGTTCCATCCCTGTCAGAAGTCTCCCTTACTGCTTCTTGAAAACCTCCAGTGCTGACAATTCCTTCCCCAGGTAAACCAGTTCCAATCTTTGTTGCTAGACATACTTTCATAAAATCTAACCTGAATCTGCCTTCTTGTTATTTCAGCCCAAGTGGGCTGCAGAATAGAACCTGGAATTTTCAATCTGAAGCTCTTCTATAGACTAAATCTTTCCTTCTAATAAAGTTTCTTTGAGCCTGAAAAGAATAAAGCATGTGCAACAGCTTACATACATCAGTGGTCAGACTGATGAGGATGGACACCTAAACAAGTGCCACAGTAACACAGCAAAAACTGTCATTCTTCCTAGCAGAATCTTTGTACAAAGACTTTTTTCATCATTTAGGTAGTTTTGCAGTTTAGGTTGCTCTGATACCTGCTAATAATGGTTTATGGGAGTTCTGGCCTTTTGCAGATACCCACAGCCATAAATGTATCTGTGTCTCTGTGCCTATGCAGCTGTGTTAAAGTAATGCACAGTGGTTACACCTTCTAGTGAGGTAAATTAGGATGCTCTTTTGTGAACATTATCTACAGACACAGCAAAAAACACAGTAACTGCCATGCTTGCTTCTGCAGTCTGAAAGATGCTGCCTTTGCCAAGTCACAGCCATATTTGATTCATTTGCCATACAATTTACACCCACAGGAACTGAGATGAGGTGGAATTAGCAGCTTTCTTCTACCTCTTGTTTCTCTCACAGTACTGCGGGTGTTGCAAACAGAATTTCATTTGCCAGATACGCTCAAAGCAGGAAAAAAGTGATAGTAACATTGGTGGAGATCATTTTAGCAATCTCAGACAATTACTTGGACTGAAGAGTGCTGTGCATTAGAAGGAACATTTTAGCCATGCTCCATAAAAAGAAATCCAATACTAAAAAAAGTGTATTATTGGTTTTGCTTAGTCTCATATTAATTATAGCAGAGCATAATGCTCTATGTCAAAACTCTGTTGTTCATTTTAAGGGAAAACAGTGATCCACATCATTCCAACCTGGTCTGGTATGCTCTAGTATCTGGCTGCTCCTGCAAATCAGTGTATAGTCATTCATCACTGACTTCTCCTTTTTCAGGGACAAAATGCAGGAATTGATTTTTATTTTTTTAACATGCTTATTTAATTATCTCCATAAGTCATCTAATAACTGAATAAATACTGCCATAACCAAAAGTAAATGTTATCTTTTTTATTTTCCTGGGCTACAAGAATGTCAAAATGCATAATTGTGTCAGAGATGTCTGCACGCACGTGTGCACACATACACACACACAAAAATAGCATGTTTCTTATAAATACACACATTATAAATTTATTCTGATCGTTTTCCCTTTTTAACAAAGGGATATGTGACAAAAATTAACTGAAGACTGCTCATTAGATTTTATTAATAACTTTCTGATTCAAGCTAACTAGGCACAGCAGCAGCAGGCAGATGGTTTGATGTTCTCAGTCACAGTCAACACATGGTCTGCATCTAAAACCACTATTTGCTCTATAAGGAACATACCAGTTGTACCTTCAGCCTTAAAGAGATTATTAATTGAAGTTATCAGGATCACATCATAGAATATCAGTGCTTTCCTGTTTGTGACAAATTTGAGGAGATCTGGAGATGATGGGAAAGGAAGTTGAAAGGGAACATCATCTGAGATTTTATTTTCTGTGCTTTCTTCTTCCAACTCACTCCCCTTTTCAGGAGTATTTGCAATAAAACTACCTGTGTTTTCTATATTTATTGCTTGTGCCATGATTTTGTGGCCATTAGTCTTCTACATGAAATTAGAGAATTATCAGTGTGTTTTTAGTCTGAAAGCTCTGCCTTTCTTGTTATAATTGTGAATTTCAGAGTGGCAGGTAATATTGAACAGGAGCCTGTTTTCCTAATCTTTCTCCAAGGCCAGTCATTTGTTAAATAAACTGCTAACAGTATAAAACTAATGTTATTCACCTCTCCACATATTATTTATTGGAAGCGAGATGACTACAGGACAAAGACTGCAAGAACATCAGCAACTACAGGGTCACAAGCTAAGGTCTAGCACATCAGACTTCATTTACTGGTTTGTGCTGGGGATTCTAGATTTGGAAGAGCTCTAACAAAGCCAGAGGTTTGCATTCCTGGTGACCAGAAAGAGTCTGGATAGTCTGCAGCCCCATGGATGGCTAAAATGGGAGGAGTTCCTGTGTAAATGGACATAGGTGAGGTATCCCTGGGGCTCTTTCCAGCAAAGCACAGACAGGACGGGATGCTGCATGACCTTGTCATGGCTGCAGGCTGAACAGTGATGAAACTGAAATGCCTGAGCCAGAAAGTGAAGGGGCAAGACAGTTTTAGGGAGTGAGAAATCTTGGCTTCTCCCACCAGCTCCCCAGGAAGGAGATGGACAGCACTGGGAGATGAGTGAGTGGAGGGCATTAGTGCTGAAATACAGCAGGTGGAAGACAGGAACTGTGAACATCATCCCTGTCCCTCTGTGACTCAAGTTTCCTCCAGTTTGTTTCTGTTTTGCACAAGGCTGCTGACAATCACATCTGAGCTCTCAGCAGACAAATAATTCTCCCCTATTGTATTCCCCTCCAGTTTCCTGCCCTAACATTTTTTTCTGGTATCCTGCAGCCAGCTAAGGAGGGACCAGTTTTCTCTCCAGAAAGGGCTGGTAAAAGATGTAGGTGTGCTGTAATTTGAAATCAGTGATGCACTAGGAAGTGGGGAAATGGCACTACATAAATCAGTCAGCTATCGATATTTTGCTTGTTGCTTAAGAGCATAATTTTAAAAGCAAGCTGTCTGCAGACAATGCCTTTAATGTCTAGGCAATTGTTTAAAACAGAGGGTTGTAAGAGGGCTTGAGCTTTTCAAGGATCAGCTGAGTAATCCTCAACAATTTTCCTAAGGTTTGTAGAGGCTGGCAGGAAAGTATTTGTTCCTTTATTTTAAGATTCATACAGAATTTTGAATTAAAGATCAGTGTCATTCCATAGGTAAGGCTGAAGGGCTCAAGTGATTTCTGTGGCTAGATGGAAAATCATATTTGGGCCAATCAAGAAAGAAAACATAAATTCAAGTACAACTAAGTCACAAGAATTTGAGCAAAGTTCGATGAGTACCTCCTGTATGAAAACTGACACATAGCTATCATAATGTAATCATAATTAATTGCAGTTCTTAAAGAACTACTTAAATAAGCACAGTTGCTGCAAACATTCCTACTCTCATTGAACCAAATCTTGATTATAGGTATTCTTGATTCAGTCCATTGGGAGCATTTCCAGCATGAGCCCTACAGAAACATGTCTGTGTATTGCCTGCTTCCAGTCAAAAAATATATAAAAGCCTGGGGACAAAATCCCCAGATATATCTGGCATTTTAAAAAAGGAAGAAGACACAAGTCCTTACCAACACCAGTGCATGGGATATGAACTGCAAGAGTCAGAATTTTGATGATCAGTGGCCTTTCTAGAGCTAAACAGGCCAAAAGAACTGTACTGCATATGACCCATTTTAAGATCTATTGAAAAATATTTTTAAATGAGTGAAAAAGTATTACATTTCCAATGTTACATTTCTTTTTTACCATGTCACTTGAAGCAGATTTTTTAATGGTCCTCTATTATGCTCTTCCAGTAAGATTTAAATGTCTGATTTAAATGTCTGATTTGTCAACACAGTTCTTGTTTGCATAGTTCTTCTACAAATCAGATATGTATCTGTTAACCTTACCTGTGCCTGCCGTTTAAGGGCATTTCAGACAACAAGGCCCATCTGCCATTTTTCTGTATGTTTACATGCCTCATAGTCTTTCTTATATCTTTTCTTAGACATGGGGCCAGTGCAAGGAGCTAAAATCTAATGATCTGTGATAAAACCATAGAATCACAGAATGATTTGGGTTGGAAGGGACCTTAAAGATCATCTAGTCCAAATGCCCTTGCTTGGGGCAGGGACACTAGATTGGGTTGCCCACAGCTCCATCCAGCCTTGAACAGTACCGAGTTAGCCTCAAACGTAAGAGGAAGAGATTATTTTTATATTGGCCCATGGTGACTGGCAGTACAAAAGGTACCACAGATCTTTCAAAAGCTTTCAGAGAGGTGGGTTTGGGTGTGTTATCTAAGGATACTTTTTGACAACAACAAAAGAAAAAGAGTAATTTGTTCAGTCAATTCTCTATGAATTGTCTACAGAGGTGTTATTTCCATTGCAGAGAGTTTATGCTCTAAACTCTAGCTGTTTCCACCCAGCATGTTTGGTCTGGAAGCAATATTAATTAGACAGACCAAGTGGACTAACCTGCTTACATCATTGCTAGTCTAAAGGTCTCTATCCTCCATGGCAACAACATCACTCTCTTCTATTGTTTCTCTTGTTGTGTCACTGTATGCCTCCGAAACCTTACTTACACTAAACTGCCTGGGGTTTATCCAAGATAACGCACTCCCATTCTCCCTCCCATGTGAGCCTGTGTAGTGAAGCATTACCTCCAATACCTTCAGATGCCACAGAAAAACCACTGGATGTTGGGCATTTTTTTGGGCAAATCAAAGACTCTTTCCCAGGGCAAAGATGAAACACTCCACTGTAATGTCCGTATAAAACAACTTTACATTTTATTCTAGAAAATAAGCCCCATGATATTGAAATAATAGCTGAAGGTTTTTAACTTCAGTCCCACAACAGAACAGTAACTCTGTGTGATTTAGTAGTACACAATTTGCTTTGTGCTTCACTTCCAAGGAAACAGCATCAGCATCATTCTCCCTCCTTTCCCCCACAAGTGCAAACAGTATTAGCAGATTCTGTGACCAGAACGTGGCAGTCCTTTGTGATGTCCCTCCATCCAGTCTGGGATCTCTGTCCAACACTGGAAGAATGTAGCACTAGAAATATCCTATCAGTTCTGGCATAGCCAGCCTGTTCACACACGTACATGGAAGAGTAACTACGGAAGAGCACTCAGAGCTTTCTCAGGGCTTCTGACAAGAACTGGGTAAACAATGTACATCCCACATCTAGGTGTACATTCCTCTCCTTTCAAAATGCACTTTGGACAAACAGCTTCATCTGATTTCTTCCTTCAAAGCAGTGTTGATGAACACAGAGCCACACCCGGTTTAGAACTCCACTTGCTCAACCTGCCTGTAAAATATCTTTTTCTGGAGAGTGACACAGATGACCCTAATTAAGCTGCTCTAGTTGGATACCCAGTCAGTGAAAGTTGTCCTCAGCTCAAGTAAGATTCGTTCAGTCAAAGCTCAGGTTTTGTTGATGGCTGCAAAGGCCTTTCCAGGAAGGAGCAGACTCCTGGTAGGATGGGTCAGGTGTTCAAAGAGGATGGAAGGAGGGTGCTCATGACCATGCAAAATTCCACAAGAGCCAAGAGACAGCAGGCAGGGGCAAAGGTTTGTGTGCATAAAGCAAATGCATTCCAGGCTTTGCTCATCCCTGCTAATTCAGGTCTGCACAGTGCTCCACAATGGGCCCCAGGGGCCATTAACGATTTTTGCTTCTGTCTCTTACAGGTAAGGAGGAAACCTGTGGGCAATACCTGATCTATTACACCATTATGTGACACAAGTTTTACCTCCTGTCTAGTCAGTGGTTTTCCCACAGGAGCTCAAGCAAAAATTTATCTCATTTGCATAAGGGAAAGTCATCCCAGTGAGGGCTGCATGTGATGCTGGAACTGGGGCTGTGGTATTTCTCAACTGAAAAAAAGAAAGGAAAAAGAAAGGAAAAAAAAGGAAATTGGGTGTTCACATTCAGTTGCTTTTGAAAATCATTTTCAAATGCAACATTATGAAAGTCATTAATGGGCTTGGAAAAAAAAGGGCAAAGCTAATTAAATTAAATTGCAGGAGTTTGGGTTTTTTTCCTCAAAGTACTTGTTTAATATTAAATGAGTTATTAAAAATAACTATGGACAATAAATGGACAAAAAAAATCAGGCGGACGGAAAATTAAAAGTGAAACTTAAATATTAATGGAGTTTTTTCTCAGCTGGTCAGAAATTTTTTCTACAACATTTCCTGTCAGAAAATGTTATTTCATCAGAACAAAACAATCTCTGTGGGAATATGTCAATTATGACAAACTAGGGGGGAGGGCCAGTGAATGACTCATTTAGTGGTATCAAAACATTTTATTTTTAAGTGTTTTTGAACATTTTCAGCATGGTGCTTCTTTTAATTATAATAATTTTTTTAGTCTGGTTTAAAAGTGAAGATTGGAATAAAACAGTCAAGCACTATGAAACAAGTCTTTCCAGACATTCTAAAAGCATCTTTAAAGATTGCATTTTACTTCACATTCTTCATCTTCAAAATTACATTTTGGAAAATTATGTTGTAATTTAGGACAAAAATGTCTCGGGTTATAATTCTTAAAAAGGAAACTTTCAAAATTCACAGGGCTGTACTTAACCTCTGTTCATATATTTTGCCTCATTATTTATTTTAGGTGGCTTCACACTTGTCTCAGGAGACAACATAAAGGAAACCATAGATGTTGTTTATTATTATTCTTGAAAACTTCTTCATTTAAGATATTTCCTCGCTTTCTTTTTTCACTGATACCCCATTCCTGCTTCATTCTCACTCCATCTCCCCCTTGTAACATAAATCACAGCAAAAAAATAATTTGGTGGTTTAACCAGAACACAGAAAAAAAATGGGGAGGGCTGTTGAGGTGTTTTTAAATTCTACTTCACAAAATACTAGGGTTCAATGCAGATAATTTTGATAATTATACCTGTAATGTAACCATAAGAGAAGTGTCAGAAATCCCTGCAGGAGTGGCAGAGACCAGTGCTGGTGGGTAGGCAGGAGCAAAAGCAGTGAGGAAGGAGAAAGGAACCAGACAATTCTTCTGCCAGCCTCAGTACTAGAGCAAACGTGTTGTGCACTTCTGCAAAGGTTCAGATCCATCCACAAGGATGAGCCATGGAGTGACTTTTTTGACCAGCTTGTTCAAAATTATTTAGTCTCATTAGGTACACACCGGCAGCAGTGGGGTCATTTCATCTGCACGAGATGTAACAGTCAAGTTGCTTAAACTCTAAAGGCTCCTGCCTGTAGTCTAAACTTCCAGTATTTCCAAGACAGCTGTTTGCACTGTTTACACATAAAATATACCCCCACACTACACATGACATCAGTATCATGGTTAAAAATAGGCACTTTGTGTCTTTTTACAGATGACTGAATAGACGCCTAAGTGGGTTGGGATTTGGTATGAGGACTCTCATTACAGAGGTCAAGGGTTCAATGTATTCAAAATCAATACTAACTGAGAGTTATTACCTTTGGGTGGCCTATGCAAAATGGATGGTGGTTCTAGCCTAATTTCTAGTTGACAGATGTCTGTGCCATCAAAAAAATCACATCACTGCATTTGGCATTCTTCACACAAGCCTCAGCATAGAAGCCAAAGACAGACTGGGCACAGAGGTGGAATTAATCTCTTGTGAAAGGCCTCTAGTTGGTCCTTCCAAAACAGAAATAAAACAGATTATGGAGGCACTTTGAGGAATACCAAAGTGTTAGTTCTTGTAGTTGGCTCCTCCCTGTGAATAAAAGGAGGGCAGAATTTTCATGGTTTTTATCCAGCATCTTTTCACAAGTACCAAATTGACTTTTGCAGGGGAAAAGATATAAGAGGCTTATTTGTGCTACCAAGTTAAAATTGTGTCAGCATCTCTCTTAAAAACCCCACCAAGCCATAAGAATTTAATCTGGGCTAAAAGCTGTCAGAACCGTTCTCAGCCCTCAAGTATGTTTTAAACCCCATTAACAAATATGTGTTAGGCCGTGTTAGGCCACTTATAAGCTAAAATACTCAAGGCTAAATAACAATAATAGGAAAAGTCCTTTCATCTGAGTGTGGAATGCAAAGAGGAAATCAAATGTCAAATATTATATGGCTTAAAAATATTCTTGTGTCTGTGCATCAAATGAGGAAGCTTTGACAAGTCTTTCTGATTAAGTTTGAGGATACCTGAATGGTTCTTTGTGCTTGAACTGTTGGGAGTATGTTATCAGCAGGTCCTGAAGTCAGATCACAGAGAACTTTAAAAAATATGAGTGATAACATTTTGAAATAGCTGCAGAACTTTACTGCCATGAAGGAAAAATATGTAGATTTGGCTTAGTCCCAATGGGAAGATGAGCTGCATAGTTTTGTGCAGCTTGAAGGCGTTAAATTTGCCTGGTGGGAAGACCAGTTAAAAGAGAATTACAGCAGTTTAAGCATGAAAAATAAGAGCAGGCTGCACATCAGCACTCTCAGTTCTCAAGAATATATTGTTAACCTTAATTCTTGTTTGCATTTCTCAGCTGAAAAAAAGAAAGAAAACTGATGATTTTAAGAAAAAAATTATCATCTTATTTGCGCATTAAAAAAACACAGTGTTTTTCAACATTCATCTTTCAAGACATCATGAGCCTGAAAAGGGATAGATATTGTCCTCAAAAATCTTATCAGATAAATGCTTTTAAATGGCATACAAAAGGCTGGATCTGAAATCCGCTTTAGGCCACTTTAAGCTTTGGACCTTGTGATGCCTCTCATTTGCTGTGGCCCTTTGCTGCTCTGCCTTGATGTCAGAAGGATGAGTCCACACGTGAACCAGGCTGAAACCCAGTACGCAGAGAGCTGGTGTCTTCTCTAAAATGACCCCAGCACAAGCAACCAGGAATGCAGGAACACAGAGCTTGATGTGGACAGCATCTCATCGGACATTTAAGTTTGCCAAAAGTGGATGGACATTGTGCACAAAACAGTTTTGAGCCATGTGACCCAGGAAAAAATACATCTCACCAAAGCCATTAAACACGCTGCAAGTTCCTTAACCAGAAATGCTTCTGTTCTGTGTATGTTCAAAGAGAAAAAAATCCTACACAAGATACTTCAGGGAGCCACGGCACTTTTATAGGAAGTATGCTAGATAAGCTAATATATTTTTTTCAATCTCTAAATAGCATGGAGCTAAACTGTAGATAAAAATAACAATCTGGGAGTACGGCATGTTGATAGGAGTGTTAGTGCAGAAATACCAATATTCCACTCACAGTTTCCAGAGATCATACAGTCTTAAATAACAACTCATAGCCCAAAATCTGATTTACACAAGTGTCTGTAGTAGATCAAATAATCCCTAGATGAGCTACCTAAGTAGTCAGTAAAAAGAAGGAGAGTACTTCATCCTGATTTAGCTCCTAGCTCAAGTGCTGCTTCAAGAGGCTGCTTCCACATGATTGCACAGTGAAAGGGACATGGTTGCTCTGGTGCCCAGCTGGTGAGAGCCAGGCTCTGGCCAAGGGTCACTCAACAATGAATGAGCTCTTTGCTCAACAATGCCCCTTTGCTCCCTGAGCAAACACAGGGTTTACAGAGGAAAAGCAGATCTTTTGGGGTCACTTTTTTAAGCTTTATATGTGATAAACATGCACAATGTACACTTATATTTTGTATCTAGGGGGGAATATTTGTAAACCTCTGTTCTGGATGTGGGTGTATTGGTGCCGGCAGAGACGCACCTGCAGCCCCAGGACAGAAGCCAGTAGGACAGGAGGACATGCCTTGTGGGAAGTGGTAGCCCATGGGGAGCCCACAGTGGGGCAGGTTTATCCTGAAGGACTGGCCCAGGCTGGAGCAGGGAAACTGTGAGGAGGGAGTGGCAGAGAGGATCTGTTATGGGCTGACTGCAGGCCCCCATTCCATTGCACAGCTTAGGGGAGGTGGCAGAGAAGTCAGGAGTGAAGAGTAAAGTTCAACCTGGAAAAATGGGAGGGTGTTTTGGTGCTTTTTGGTTTTGTTTATCAACCCAACTTTATTTTAATTGGCAACAAATTAAATTTTCCAAGGTGGAATCTGTTTTGCCCGTGACAGTAATTGGCAAGAGAACTCTGTGACCCATGAGCTTTTCCATCCCATTTTCTCTGTTGGAGAAGGGAGTGAGTGAGCAGCTGGGTGGGTATCTGGCATCTGGCCAAGGTCAACCACAATCTCACAGCAGAAAATGAATTGCCAGAGCTCCAATGTGTACCTTGTTGACTGTGGTATTTAACCACAGAAGAGAAAGCTGCTTATTGTCTCAAATTACCTATGAGAATTTGATTATGGTACAACATTCAGCATTTATGAGCCAGAGAGGCATCAGCTGCAGAATATCAACCCTGAAAAGAGAGCTCTTCTGAAACGTGCCAAATAATGTGGGAGCAGGCAGGAAGGTTCTTGCCAGACACTGTCACAGAGACACTGCTCTGAGGAGGCAGTTCCTTCAACCCAGAGTGAGAGGCACAAAGTGAAGACTTGCTCTTGTCCCCGTGCAAGTGTCCCCAAGAAGCAGCTACAAAAAAAGCTGCTCCTTTAGCCCAACAGGCTGCAGAGTCCAGCGCCACATCCATTGGGACAGGAGAATGGTCTTGGACAAGGTGGGAACTCTACCATGAAGAATACATGTTTATAACGTTATTTTTAGAAAATACAACAATTTACCAACATTTAGTGTTCTGGTGTTCCAGTGTCCTCATGTGCACACGGCTAGTGAGATATATGTCTCTCCTCTTCATTTGTTCTTCTGTATTGTGAAGGCATGAGGAGGTTCCCTATGCCAGTTCCCTGCTCTCTTAAAACACCAGGGACAAAAGCAGAATTTCAGTGTAATTGAGTTTTAGACCTCTCTGCTATAGGGAATAGCTGCATAGCTCTGCATAGGTCTTTGAATTTATCTCTACTCGAGGAAAACCTTTCTTTTTCTTTTAACTGCTAGGTCTCATATACTGCATAGCCCAACTAAAGCTTAATATGCTTGCTAATATAATAGCCCTTGTGCACCTTGTGCTCACTGTGATTTAAAAGCTTTTCATTGGGAAAGATCTGACTGCTGCTGAGAAACTGAAAAAGCACCCCTAATCCCCCTCCAGTCCCTAAGTAATTCCATTGGCCAATGAGGTTTGCTTTTTTTATGAAGTGTTGATTAAGCAAGGTGTTTAACTGCGCCACTCAGTTTCCTGTTAGAGTTGTTCAAGTGGAGAGAAGTTCTACCAAAAAGCACAGAAAACCTTCTAAATGTGCATTGCTCACTGCTCAGAATGGAGGCCCAGCTCCATTTCACTCCTCCAAGACATCTCTAGGAGGAACCTTATCTCATTACATTCCTTATCTCCCCCTACAGCTAATGAAGAGGGAAGAATGAGTGAGAGGCAATTCCAGAGAACAGCTCCCATCTTCCTCTCTCCTTCACCATTTGCTCCTTCACACTTCTTGTCATTGCTAAGTTCTTCCTGAAGGAGTTTCACCTAAGCAGGCTGAATCCAGTAAGTATGAGTCAGGAATGCTTAAACTCTTCCTGATATAATGAGCAACCTAAATAACAAAGGCTGGAGCCAGTTACCCTGAAGCAGTTGGAGCACTAAGTGAGCTCTGACAGTCCCATGGTTCCAGAAGTAAAAGGCAATCAAAAAATATTTGATTGTTGTGCTGAGAGGAAGAAGCAAAATATGGGAGTCCCAAGGTTGCCTGGAACTGTGGAAAACAAGGAGAAAGTGAGATGGCTTTCGACTGTTGTCTGCAAACAGCACCCACAGGTGCATTAAGGAGCAGAGACAATCAGAAGGTAACCGGTTCTGACAGTGGCTAGTCCGTAGGCATAGCATTTTGTTCTGCTAAAAAGAAGAATGCCTGAGATATTAGGAACAGATGCCAGAGACTCTGGGAAATTACATGTATGCAGAGTGACAGCTAAGGCAAAACAACCCCCTCAGTGATGAGAGTCGGGGGCCCCAGGGCCACTGCTACTTTGTGGAAAGAGACTGCACCTACCCACAGCAGTCAGTAAATGCTGGCTGTGAATTGCCACGGTATCACCAGAGGTAGTGGTTATCTGCAGTTGCCTGAAATTGTCAACCCAGACAGTGGAGTCACCTTCTCAGAGGTTGGGAGAGGAGAGAGGCTGGGGCTGCCTCGGGTCAGCCAGCTCCCTCTCGAGGGGTCCTTTGCCAGGCAGGGAGCGCGACAGGCTGAGACAGGGAGGACTTCCAGGACACACATGTCAGAACTGTATCATAAGGTTTACTGCCTCCCTGGGCAAGTGACATTGAGGTTGGAAGGGAGGTCTGTGAGCCTGAGCAGCAGCACTGCGTACTCTGTCTGAGCCCCTGGTGCTGGAGTTAGGCTTCGCTGCAAGTGTGTAGAGAAAGGTTTTAAAACTTCGCAGTCGAGCTTTTTAATGGTAAGCACTTTTGTTGTAAGGGAACAAAAGCTGGGCAACTCCCAAAACACAGCTTCTGCAAAGCTCAGAGAAACTCATGAAGTTATGCAGAGCTGTCTGGTTCTGGCCATAGACCTGGGAGTCAGCTCTCTCAGAAATCTTGAGCCCTGAATATCTAATGAATATCTCACCCTGCTGACAGGTGGTGGGCCACAGTGCCCCCCTTCACCTCGGCAGGGAGGGGGATGCTAGGTATTCTAGAGCACAGAGAAAGGACTCCAGGCAGCGCTCAAATGCTGGGGGCCCTGATGAGTGCAGGAATAAAGAAGCAAAAAGCTTCTTATAAACACACTCATAAGGAAATTCTGGGCTGCTGTTTTGGGGCTGAAATGGAAAGAAAGTTGTACACCAGATTTTAGAGATACCGAACATGAATCAGGAGCCAAAGGGAGACAAGTTACCTCCACTGAGAAGATACAAAGGCATTCGCAAATGGCAAAGGCCAAGGAGCAGGACTTCAGTAAAGCAGGTGCTACATAACAAGTCATATCATTTTAGACACTGTCTCTCACCTGTTTTCATCAAACTTGCCCTTAAGTCACTGTCTGGTGCAAAAAAAGATGAGAAAGTTGTTGTGGGTTCTCAAAGGTAACGATGAGCAGTTTTGCCTGTTTGTTTGTTTCTGGCTTTTTGTTTGACATAACTTACCGGATGATTTTTACAAATAAGGTAGCAACTCTGAAGTTCGGTGACGAAAAGATGAAGACTGCCATGTTTGTGAATTAATAATGCAGAAGAGATGTAACAAAGGTGCAAACTGAGTGAAGCGGAGAGAATATTACATTTTCATTGAGTACAACATCAGCATAACATTGTCAGATTCAGACAGGGAGGAAATAATTGCAAGTTTTGCCATTTAAAAGAAGTGTTTGAGCCAGCAGCAACATTGGCAGCATGATGGTTTGTCAGAAATCTCTTCAGTACATTCAGGTAACTGGAACATCATTCATATTTACATATATTATCCGTCAGATGTGCTGCTCTCAGCTCAGCTGACATACCCCTGAAGCAGCTATAATGACAGGCAAGGTCTGATCTGGGGTTAGTGTTGCACTAGGGTGTGTTTTCACCTGTTGGTGGGAATGGCAGGAGCATCTGCAATGGGCATGTTAGGTAGAGGTGAAGACAATCAGTTCTAGTTTGCCTTCTGCTTAGCAGTGACTTCAGACAGGTGAATAAGGTGCTGATGTCATTAGCACTGCTGGAGGGGAGTGTGGGTACATTGTTGTATTCCTTGCCTAAATAAGTCTGCCTCCCCAGAAAGGACTGGGGCGCAGTTTGGTGAGGTTCCATCAAACCTACCATGATGTGCTTGACACAGTTTAGATGCTGCAGGAATTTATTGCTTGGTTTATGATCCAAAGGTCGTTGAAATCAATATTGAGAGACACATTGTCTCTGAATCAAGACTTCATGTTGCCCTTCACACTCGTGCAACAACAGAGTCCCTCAGGATGACTGGATCTGAGAATACACAAGAGAAGGTTCTTTGTAGAGATCTCAATGCAAATTTGAATAAACAAATCCAAGCCAGAGGTAAACATTTGGATAACAATGTGTTTTCTGATAAAAACAGGTGGAAAATCCTCTGCTGGACTCTGGATAGGTGAATCCCAGAAAACCTATGGGCCATAGTGCACAGCTCACCCTACTGAGTGAAAATGCCCAGTCAAAGAGTAAGCACATGAGACAAAAAAAAATATTGAAGCATAAACCAAAACTGCTGCAGTAGGAAATGTCAGGAGAATAAATCTGACAATACTTTACTGATGTTGTAGATATTGGTAGCATGTCATCCTTTCAGTATCATCTCTGGTTCTGGTGGTCTTCACCTCAGAAATTATCTGACCAAGTACGTCAGTTCAAATGTTACTATAATAGTGACCTGTTTTATTACACCTATTGAATTTAGAGTCTTACCTATCAGACACTTCAGAAGCTTTGGTTATCTTCTGCTGATGAGGTTTTATGCCAGTCACCAGCAAAGCTCTAACATTAGAAATAGATGTAAATGGGAATTTCTCCCTGATTTTTACAATGTCTGTTCCATGCACTGAGCTCTAAATCTCATCTTTACTAAGAATATTGTTTGAACATCTGTTTGTGCTCCAGGGAATGACTAAGAGCATTTTTATTTCCTCCTCTTTCTGTACCACATTTTTTTTAAGTTTTATTTCCCCCTGCAGTCTGTCAACCAAATCCAAATGTTTCACAGGCTGGAATATTTCAGGCAGCTCTCACCTCTTCAGAAGTCCACATTAGTTTATCGCATTTAGACAGAGAGTCACAGCCTGTCCTTAATTGCAGCCTACAAAGCTGACATGCTCAGTATTAAGTCCCAGTTTCTGTCTTCCTCATGAAGTGAGAGTCAATCTGGCCTTGACCAGATCTGCCCTCTCTGAAATAAGCTGTGAGGTGCAGGTGTGCTCTGTCTTGTTTTGCATGGGCCCCATCTCCCTGCCATCCACACTGTCTGACCACATCTGGATGCCAGAGCCAAGCGTGGACACAGCAGCCTGAAACCTACACTGGAAAATTCACATGGGACCCTGTCATTTGTTTTCAGCATTAAAATTAACCAGCTATGGTCTTGTAGTATGGATTCTCTGACTTTCAGTTTTCTTTTGATTCCTCACATTGAAAACCAATTTGTCTCTAAGGTACTACCACATAAGTTTCAGTTCAGGCAGGAATGAGTTTTTCAAGCAAATTTCTCAGTTGTCACTCTTACTCTGCTACGTTTCATATTTCTAGTGAAAACATGCTAACTCCTGGATGAAAATAAACCCAAATATACATTCTGGGTGCTTCAAACACTACCAAGCATTCAGTTTACAGGATTAGACTAGACCCAGTCCAAAGCAAACCCATTCCAAAATGTGCGTATGTCACATCCTCTGTATCACCTGTTGTACTCTACACATCCCTTCCTATTGTGCAGCACTATTTGCTAATGTAGACCCAGCCTAAGAGAATATTAAAGCAAAGCTATTCCAGGTCACATTAAGCTATCTTAGACAAGTGGCGTGTACTTGGCAATTGAAGGGTGTAATAATCGTGTAGCACGATAAATGGTCTGGAGTGATGTAAATTCTGGCATTTAATTTTCTGGTACTTTATTTCAAAACAATCTGGATGTGGACAGTATCAACATAATGGTAGTGATGTTTGTGAATACTAATGATTATAATATGAAAACCTGGCATCTTGAAACATAGTAAACATTCTGATTTGGATTCTCCTTTTTCCTATTTTTGTATAATCTTTAAAGGAGTTGCCCCAAAAAAAAAAATTACCATGAACATTAACTTTCCAGAGAGCATTTTCATGCCCTCAGAAATGTGCAACAAGATATCTCTGTTGCATCTTGTGAGAGCAGAGATCCTCACTTGGAGGAGCACCAGGAGCTTCAATCCTCAGAAAATCACAGTAAAAATGGAGATGAGTGCTGCTTTTTAAGTCACACATGTTCATCTTGAGGTAACTCGTTGACCCACAGGGCCTTCAAAATTTGAAGCTACATTTACAGGGGTCTTACTTGCTCCTAGCCACGTGATCTTCAGGTTGCCAGATATAAATGTGATGTGGTGGCCAGCAGTCTTCTTGATGCTGTGTTTGTGGGTGGATAAAGGAACATGTAGAGAGCCAGTTTCTCACTGTATTTACCCAGAACTTAAAATGAGCAGAAACATTAGGAATTGAGAATTTTTTTTCTTATTACTATGCAGGGATTGGAGAAGTCAGTGGAGAATGTGCCTTCTCTGTATCAATTCCCCCTGATGATATTGTGGCAGCCACCATAATTACAAAAAAAAAGCAAAATTAGATGGGGAACCGAGTTGAACTGAGAGCAAGAGAAAGACTTTTATTCTCAAATATGCACGGCAGGGTGGCTGTTCCCCATGGAAAGATTGGACAGCTTGGAGCACTGTTCAGTGTGCAAGGACCAAGGACAACGCCTCAGTCAAGGATGATTGAATTTGTCCTCCTAGCGAGAACCCTGCAAACTGCAGATGAGAGCAGATCGTAGTGAATTCTTATGATGCTCCTCCTGCCTATTCATGCAAAAAAACTCCAGAAATCATCAGAGATGTGTTAATTGCAGGAGTCTCAAAGCAAAACTAGATAATATTTCCCAAGGGAGGAACATGCCACCAAACCATGAATAATGTTTACTGCATGGGAATAGTTACACAATAAATTACCCTTGTCTTTTGTATGTTCTCACCAGCACATGGAGGCAGTGGATTACAGAGAAAATTACTCTGGGAGTAAGACCACTGATCTTTAAGAAAGGTATAATAATACCCATTTTTTCTGCCTTTTGCATGTTGCTTTCTCTTTACAGTTTCCTCGGTCTTATAAGCCTATGTGCCATTTGTAGGAGTGCTCATAGGAGTGCTTGGGAAGGAAGCATTGAATAGTGCTTGTATGATTTAAAAAGAGAAAAAACAAAAAACAAAAGACAATACAACTACGCAAATAACAAATCAAATTATTTTGATAAACTATTCAAAACTACATTTTAGCTGTGCAAAAGGGAAATGGATATTTTGGAATGCCTGTTGAGGATCAAATCCTACAAATTGGCACCTACCTGCAAATTGATCTCTACAAAAGAATGCAACAGAATGCCTATTCTTTTAAATGAAAGGGGCAGTAGCACTTCCTAGAAGCTCTAATTTGCAAAAAATTTTTGCAAGTGCAGATGGAAAAGGGCTGACATACATACTGGTGTGATTTACTTTTGTTTGTCATGAGGAAAGGGAAGAAAGTATTCCAGTTCCAAAGGCAAAACAGCTTCTCATTAGAGCCTGTGTGTGTAACAGATCAGATGAAGAAGAAATTTTGTGTTGCAGGTATGAAAAAAATTTGGAAGTTTCAGATTTTTTGTGGAAGGCAAGATCATAAATGGTACAAGCCCCTTTGCCTAGCTGGCCACTTGGCAAGGCAGGAAGGAGATGCTGATCTCTTCCTCCCTGGTAACCAGAGGTGGGACACATGGTAATGGCTCAAAGCTGTGCCAGGGGAGAGTCACACTGGACCTTAGAAAGCACTTCTTTATCAAGAGGTTGGTCAAACACTGGAACAAGCTTCATGGACAGTGGTAGATGCCCCAAGCTTCTCAGCGTTGAAGAGGCACTTTGACAATGCCTTGAACAACACGCTTTAGCTTGATCAGCCCTGAACTGGTGAGGCAGTTGGACTAGATGGTCATTGTAGGTTCCTTTCAGCTGAAATGGTCTGTGCTAAGGGAAGGGAAGGGAAGGGAAGGGAAGGGAAGGGAAGGGAAGGGAAGGGAAGGGAAGGGAAGGGAAGGGAAGGGAAGGGAAGGGAAGGGAAGGGAAGGGAAGGGAAGGGAAGGGAAGGGAAGGGAAGGGAAGGGAAGGGAAGGGAAGGGAAGGGAAGGGAAGGGAAGGGAAGGGAAGGGAAGGGAAGGGAAGGGAAGGGAAGGGAAGGGAAGGGAAGGGAAGGGAAGGGAAGGGAAGGGAAGGGAAGGGAAGGGAAGGGAAGGGAAGGGAAGGGAAGGGAAGGGAAGGGAAGGGAAGGGAAGGGAAGGGAAGGGAAGGGAAGGGAAGGGAAGGGAAGGGAAGGGAAGGGAAGGGAAGGGAAGGGAAGGGAAGGGAAGGGAAGGGAAGGGAAGGGAAGGGAAGGGAAGGGAAGGGAAGGGAAGGGAAGGGAAGGGAAGGGAAGGGAAGGGAAGGGAAGGGAAGGGAAGGGAAGGGAAGGGAAGGGAAGGGAAGGGAAGGGAAGGGAAGGGAAGGGAAGGGAAGGGAAGGGAAGGGAAGGGAAGGGAAGGGAAGGGAAGGGAAGGGAAGGGAAGGGAAGGGAAGGGAAGGGAAGGGAAGGGAAGGGAAGGGAAGGGAAGGGAAGGGAAGGAAGGAAGGAAGGAAGGAAGGAAGGAAGGAAGGAAGGAAGGAAGGAAGGAAGGAAGGAAGGAAGGAAGGAAGGAAGGAAGGAAGGAAGGAAGGAAGGAAGGAAGGAAGGAAGGAAGGAAATCAAAATCTTACTTTCACTTTGCTGTATGAAGTGAATTGTATAAACTTCCTTCACATTTATATGTCTTCACATTAATGTATAATATTTACCTGTCCAGCTGGATTTCATCTGTGGCTTTTAGAAACCTTATAATCTTTATAATTGCAACAAAAAACCCCAGCTGCCAATGTCCTGGACCCCTGATGGCCATGAATTGGTATCTCAGCTCAAGGAAATGCTGGTGTTAAGGAAATCAATCTAAACTCATAGTTCCTTTAACTCCTGAGTTATCTGAGGTCTGAAAGAACATGAGGAGTGAATAAATACCCTTATTCTTCCTGAATGGTCCTCGTGAACTGAAACGTGTTTTGATGTCTGTACCAGATCTGTTTGCAACTGCAGGAGTGTAAGTGCATGAAGGACATTTTTATCCAGTACATTCAGTCTGGCACCTTTTGTCAAAACAGAACTCAAAACATTTGTGTCAGCCAAAACAGGTGTTTGGCTGTTAATGGAACTGAAGCGAAAGTTTGAACACTGTGTAGGATGAAAGATGAGCTTGAGGAATGTCTAGAGAATACATTTCAGTGTGTAAATATTCTAAGCCTCTCAGTGTTGCCCGATTCAAGAAAAAATAGAGACAAAAACAAGCTTCTGGCAGCCTCCATCCCTATAGCTTCTTCTCTGTTTTCCTCCAGTAGGGCTAAATGCAGGCAAATAGGGAAGGCCAATATGCTACAGAAAATAGGCACATCTATGACTAGCCAATGTGCTGTCATGTCTCAGTTGGAGTGCACTTTCTGAATTTCCTTTTTCACTTCCAAGGACTGCCTGTCCACAGCCTCCTTCCTCTCCCTTCCCATCAGAAGCACCTATCCTGCAGGCTGGCAAGCAAATGTGGTGTCAGGAAACAAATACTGAAGTTCCCAGCAGGTGTCTAGAGCCCAGCTCTTTCTTCAGGAATCCCTTTATTTTATGGATAACTGATCTGACAAAAAACAAATTAAACCGTGTAATTTATTCTGATTTGACAAAATGCAAAGCATTTCTTGGAAGAATTTAAGATAAAATTAAAATCTGTGGTCTACTTGTCACATAACAGTCCAAACACTCTGAATAAATGATAACATATCAGCTAGTGCAGCCTTTTGACAGTATGAAGTCCTTAATCTTCAGTCATTATGGTTCTCTGATTGCCCCTTCTCTAGCTGTTAATACCTCCTCCTGAGTCCTAGTGTCAGGAATTAGCTGCAGTGATTCTATTTCAATTACAGCCAATTGATGATAATCTGAATTTCTAATATGCTTCATATAAAATTATTGTCAGGCTGGTACATTAAGTCTGTGTTTGTGTACCTTTCCTTTACGAAAAAAAAAAACCAGAAGACTTTTGTTTGCAAATTCACAAATTATGCAAGTTCTTTCATGATCACCAAGGCAAATGAAAAGAAAAAACAGCATAATGTACACCACTAGTCTGTGAAGGATACTGCTGAATTTGTCCAAGAGGGATAAAACCTTGGGGTGCTATCTGAATCATCAACTAAGCCTGGATGAACAGCTAGGGCTAGTGATTACAAAACACCATCCACAACAGACACACTCTCCCCACACACACTGTATCAGCTTCAGATTTCAAGGAAATGCTGATCCTTTATCCCGAGTGTGTCTTTGTTTCCTGTGATCCAGATTAGGCACTTAACAGCTCCCAGCTGGGTTAACAAAATTCCCTGCACCTAAAACTATGCATCAGCTGCAGCCATAAAAGTCAACTTTCTGCTGCCTCCAGAGCCTGATTGCTGTCTAGAAATAGTCCAAAAGCTCTTTGCTAAGGTGAATCTTTCTGTTATAGGGATGTGGTTAGGACTGTTTGACATCAACTGCAACCTTCATTATTATAGGATAATTTGCAGGAGCTGTATTGAGACAGCCCCAGTTATCAAAACAGAAGTCCAAAACCCAAAGCCAAATAGTGACGATCTACAGGGTAGAGACTGGATACCTGGATATGAGAATAAAATTACCTTTCCCACATTTGGAGTTATCAGCATTTTATAGCACCCTACTCTGTTTCCCTTTCTCCCGTTAAAATGTGTCTTAGGACATGAGAGATCTCACATCCTATCCAGGAAAGGATAGGATGAAGGAAAACTGTGGCATCCACATAGCCATGGCTTGGAAAGAACATTGACTGGGAAAACTGCTTTCAAGGGACTCCAGAACAACACTCCTAGGCATGTGACCAGGTTACAACCAGACTGCACAAAAAGATGCCACAGCTCACTAGATAGCTCTGACCTGCAGTACACATCCAAGGCCCAGCTGCAAGAGCCAGATGTGTGTCCTGCTCTCCATGGGAGGCTGATGTGTTTGTGACAGGGAAGGCAGGGACCCCAGCATGCACAGTGCCTCAGCCAGCGCTGGTCACAGCCCTGCATTGTTAGCAAAAGTCAAAGGGGAAAGCAGATTTGTACTAACATGCCAGAGTGTGATATAGGGCAACTGAGATACGGAACCATTTTTTGCTGCCCTCTGACATCTTCTGTCTTAGGCAGTTGCCTGCAGTATCTCTTAGGTAGCAACAGCCCTGACAAGAAGTGTAGGAAAAAAGGGTCTGGAAAAGAAACTGTAGCAATTATGAACAATTCAGAACTATAAACCTGGTTGTTGGTTTGGGTTTTTTGCTTTTGTTCTCCTGTGAAGGAGACGGGACCAGGATCCATATCTGTATCCTACTGCATTGAAAGAATTTATAATTAGTACTTTTTCTTAGAAATACATATGACATGGAATAAAAGGAATTACATCTTATGCTACAGTCTTTTGTGTACATATATATATGTCTAATGTCTCTGCAGCCTGGTTTTGCTGTTTGTCTTGCACACCATGACTGTTCCTTATAGCGTATAACCTTGCCATTTTGGTAGTGCTTCCAAGGCCACCCTACTGCCATATGTGTAATATGCAGCCACTTCAGGTATGTGTAGGAAGTGTAGGCAGCCTGGGCAATTGCAGAGCTGTTGTCCATGTGAAGATCAATTCTGCACTGCTGGAACAACACGGCCCCCACCATGCTACTGGTTTTAGAGCTACACACACTGACAGAGACATATAAACATAAATGCTGTGAAATCAAAAATTAAGGGGCTGTGGGACCTGTGCTGTCTGAACAGATAGAGGAGCCCCCAAGCTTCAAATGAAATGGAGTGACAAAGTCCTGTAAAAAAATACCATCAGGGAGAGAGAAAAATATATTAGGATGTTTGTAGGTCATTGTTAATTAAAAAAGCATCTGATTATCATTAACATAAATTGTCACTGAAGGAAATGGGGTCTGCATTGCAGGAGACAAACTTGCTGAGTTAGCTTAAATTGCCTGGAGTACATGTACCATGTGATGGAACCAGTGAAGAAACTGAAAGCAAATTATAAATTTGCATGTAGGTAACTGATTCAGAAAAGTTACGCTGAAGTTAAAACCTCAGTGTTTTGTTTAATTGCAATAAAGCAGTATAGGTAGGGTTTGAGCTAAAACTGTAGGAGCAGCAAATTTGCTATAGTTGAAAACAATATCCCTCTATTTTCAAAAGCTAACATGTGAAGGAGAGCAATGCAAAAAGTCAGAAAATCCTGATATTTAAGGGTGTAGCTCAAGAAAATAAAATCTTATCACCTACATTAAGTTGTATTTCTCCACTTGCCAGACGCTTCTGTGCCAAGTACTCTAATAGTTTGATTTATTAATTCTTTTCTACAGACTATTCTACCTAGTTAGAATTTGACTTGGTCGTCTTCTTGCTCCAGAATTCATTCTGCTTTGCTCTTGGATTGCCAGTGGCTATGCCAAGAATAGCCCTGTGACTGACACAGCCTCTAAAGCACTTGGAAAATTGTATCTGAAACTCCACAATTTGGAGAGCTTTGGAAGTGAAATGTCTTTTGTTCTGTTTCCCTATCGTGTGGAAGAAAGGTACTTGGAAGATCATCTGAAAGAAGGAAAAATATTAAATCAAGCAAGAAAAGCTGTAAAAGCTACTCAGATCCTTAATTTACTTTCCGTGATACACAGTGTTTACAATGCTTTACAACTGGAGGAGATATATCCTGGTAGGAACCTTTTGAATAATTTTGAATTTGTTTTTACTATGTCAACAGGCAGTTTAGCAGCTGGAATTTTGGAATTACTTTACAAAGTTACCTTACTATGTAGTCTGCATTTGAGTACTCTGCATTTTCTTACTGTATCTCCATTTTATCTATTGTAGTTGGTGCTAACTGATCAACCAGTAGACTACTGAGGTTTGCCTTTAGAGTAAAAAGCATTGGAGGTAGGATGGCAAAAAGTGTAGTTTAAAAGTACTTGTCTCAAGAAATGTAATTCAGTGATTCTGCAAAGTTAGTTTATACTGTCAGAAAAACAGCTACCAAGATATACATGCACAGATGTATGAGATAACCACTAAGGTAATATGTTATTTGTAATATCATTTGCAGATAGTAAACCTGAGGAAACTAACATCACTCTCTTGATTTTGTTGGAGCTCAAAGGATTTACATGAACCACATATTTGCCCTATCTCCCATAAATGTATTTATCAGAGTATCATATCCCTCTTCTAAAGAAGTGTACTTGGAGATCAGTTCCTGTGGAAAGTGCTGTATCATTAAACATTAATTAAACCATTTACATTATGATAAATTAATAGCTGATAGAGTTTATTAGAGTGATATCTCTTCTACAGATACTTTAAAAATAAATGCCTTATTTCATTTAAAAGTCATTGGGAATTTTTTTTTCTTTTAATTTTCTTTCCTGAAGGTCTTTGATTTTCAAGCAAGCACAAATCCTACCTTCAAATGGGCCTCGCTGTTTTGGACTGAGGACTGTTTCTGCATTTCTGAAACCATTTGGAAAGGTCCAGACCCATCTTCTCTATAGTGCTGCTAAAAATGTCTGCTGAATTTGAAAGCAGGTTGAACTCTCTAGAAACTCTTGCATTTTTATGATTTTTCAGCTGGCCTCTGACTATGACAACCAGTTAGGTGCTTCCTGAAAATGTTCTCTTTGCTTCTCTTAGATTTTTCTCGAGCAGGTACCTTTCCTCTGCATGTTATAAATGAGAAGCTTGACTAGGCCAATATTCAAGCAACAATCAATTTATTAATTAATTATGGTAAAGTATGAGCAAAACAGTGCTGGGTACAGTGGAGGCAGTTTTCCCTCCAACTGCACACCGATATTTGGGCTTACAGGTATTTATAGGGGTACCCATAAAGCTCTCTCAGCAGTTTCTATTTCTACTTGTTTACATCACAATTCTATACACTAATGTGATTTAGTTTTTCTCAGGATGCATCCCAAAAAGGAGGACTCCCAGATGGTGATGGCAGCCTCTGAGATGTTGGTCCAGTTTCCTCAAGAACAATTACGAATCCCATCTGGTGAAGTCCAGCTCCCCAGATGTGGGTCCCCCGTGTTATTATAATGACTATAAATCTCACAATAGTGATGTCCAGCTTCCCTTGGTGAAGTTGTAAATCCTTGAGATGATGTCTGTCTTCCTTTCTCAAGCTGTTTTTCTCAGTTTTGTCAAGGTGTGAGACAAGCATATTTCCTTTCTATATATTCCAAAGCTATAGTTTCAAAGACACAAGCAATATTTTAAAATTATACTTAAAAATGTTATTATTGCGGGCACTCTTACAAGCAAAAAGCAACATCCTTAATGCTGTAATTCAAATGCTCCTAAATCAATCCAGGTTAATTGCAAACAAAAGCTAGGTTCAAAGGCCTTCTTCCTTGCTTTACTTTCCTCAGTTATTATTAGAATTTGCAGCCGTTCCATGGTCGGAGTCCACACATATCGCAATCACAAATACACACATTACATTTCTGTACCAGACACGAAACACAGCTTTGTATTTCACATGCAGAAGGTCAATGGGACCTTCTCTTCAGCTCTTGGACCCAAAGAGGATATCAAGGTGAAACCCTCTGTGCCATTGTCAGTTTATCATGGTTTGTTTACGTTAAAACCCTAAATTTGGGGTCCCTGGTAGTGAGGTAGCCAGATGTGTAAAGTGAAGTTGTCGTCCCCAGCAAACAGACCAGAGCTAGAATTATGGCCTAAGGGCATAATGTTTTTGACAGAACATCCCCTGGTCTTGGCAGAGTCCTAAAAATGCACTCAAGGTGCACATTTGTTGACCAACAGTTACTATTTTGAACCCTTTGGACATTAAATGCATGCTTCTCATATTAAAAATATTGCTTCAAAGGAAAGAAAATTCTTAGTGGTTAATACTCCTTTGTCTGAGCATTGCGACTTGTCTTTAAAGGAACTCACTCTTCAAACAGTTCTCTTTGCTCATCTGGAAAACTCAGAGCCTTCTGACATATCCTAAAATTACAAAACTAGTCCATTTCTGGATTTAAAGAAGGATGGTTTTTATTTTTTCATTCCCTGATGTCTTGATCCCTGACTTAAAGAACAAACCTATTTTGTTTTTCATGCCGATATTCAATGATACTAAAATATGCATGTACAAAAGAAGGCTCAATTGTGCACAGGTTCTTTGGGGAAAATGTTTGTTGACATCAACAAGATTTTTTGCTTGAGTAAGGTCCTCAGGATTTGGTCTGATAGGTGTCTTGAGGTTTTCTGCCTGAATTGTGCTGTGATGACAGCTACAGTGACAGTAGTAGCAGACCAGACTTTATTTTTTCAATGCCTGTAAACCCAGCTCACACACAGGTATACTGGAAAGCCCACTTCTTACCCTGGGCAGATGTATTTACATATGCAAAACAAAGTTTCAGTTGCCTTTAAGCATGAAAATTAGGCCCTTATGTGTCTGCTTGTTAACATGTGCCTCAGAATTAGCTAACGTGCGCTGAACACAGATTTTTACCATATTCCAGGGAAAACTGTCTTCAAAGGAAAATAAAGATGAGGCATTTTGTTGACTTTGCTCTTATTCTATCTACTCTAGGAAAACTGAGGACATATTTCATTTATGAAAAGCTACTTCAACCAGCTTAACAATCAAGTTAGAGTCACCTCAAAAGTAACATACTGCCTTTGTCATTTTTCATATATTTCTATATTTTATGTACTGCACTGATACGGAGCTTTTCTTGGAGAGTTTGCTTTTGAATCACTAAATAGTTGAACAGACTGTCACTAGAAAATGCTTTGGAACTTTTATGAGCATACTTTTATTGTAAA
This sequence comes from Fringilla coelebs, assembly GCF_963513975.1. NCBI lineage: Eukaryota > Metazoa > Chordata > Aves > Passeriformes > Fringillidae > Fringilla > Fringilla coelebs. The sequence goes on from NC_140028.1 coordinate 82,691,877, forward strand.
TATTAATTTACAGTGGAGCTATTTCAGTACCAGAACTTAAAAAGCAGTGCCATGAAGATTCTTAGCTAAAATAATTTTTCATTTGTGGGATTTATTTAGTAAAATGTTCAGTTGCAGATGGCAAATTTTAGTCTGAATTAATAAACATATAGGTCTGCTGGTTTGCAGTATTATTTTAGCTTGTTTGCCTTTTCTGTGTACCCATAAAATCTTTGGAAACTTTAAGCTTTATCAGAGTCTTTTAGGAGAAAACATAATTATGGTACAAAATTCGTTTTTCCTCGCTCTGTCTGTTGGGATCGCAGTGCATTTCCACCTAATACACAAATTCGTATTTTCCTGCTTAGCTTGTCCTCCTCCTAGAAGACAGGAATAGCCTGCCACAAGAACATAAAAGTTACTGTGGTGAAATGTGCTGCAGCAGTGCTGAATCACAGCTCTGGTCCGTGTCTGGGCTCTATATGTGCCAGCTAAGACCGTGCTCTGGCACGGTGTGTTTCAAACCATTGCCTAATTTGGCTTTAGGGGGACAAACAGGTCTGTTCCTGGGGGCAGCCCAACCCTGCAGCTCTGCTGACTGCAACAGGACTTGAGAATTCTGCCTCTCCCTGTGCCCTGCCCATTCCCGAGGTGATGGGGATGGATGAGCCCATCCACTGCCCTGCTCAGAGGGGTGAACTCAAGCCCCGAGGCAACAACCAGCGCCTTCGTCTTTCTTCGCTGGAAACTTCCTCTTTTCATTAGGCTTGAGCTGGTAACTGAAATTTATTAGCCTAAACTGGGCCGGAACTGATGAGATTTATGGTGATATACAGAAGAAATGCCGAGCTGGAGAAAACTGATGAAAAATTGAAATGATAAAGTTGTACTGGGAGCTTGTTGAGGTAATTGAAAAGCCTTGTTATGTTGTATTGTGATGGGTTCAAATAAAATATAGGTGCAATTTGTCTAGATCATGCCTGCAGCACACTACAAAATAGATTCCTCTCCTCTAGAGTTAGGGATGTGTTCAATTTTTGCCTGTCAGTGGGGATTGTGAAGGGGTGAGATGAGACTAAAACTTCTCTTAATTGATGTAGTTGACAGCTCGGCATTTTTCCCACCACACTGCTTGCAGGAGGGCAGGGAGTGTTCTTCAACACGCCCAGAGGCATTTCTGCAAAGACGTCCAGCACACCCATTTTTGTCCCCCAGCAATCTCCCATGCTCTGTTCCCTTCCCAGAGAAAACTGATTAGCTCTGGTGCATTTCTGAAGCTCAGTGCAGTACCTTCTGCAGGCCCAAGGGTAGTCTGCTCTCTAGCAGACCACTTCTAGCACAGCCACCCTGTGGCTGAAAATTGTTTTCCATACCCTTCCTCAACACTTGTAGGCTCCAGTTTGATTATTTCAGGTGTTCAGAAGAAGATTCTGTTTGAATGTATTCCCAATACAGCAGTGAAAACAAGTCAGATGTTATTAATAATGCAGAGGAGCAACCAGGTTCTCAGACAGGTATTTTATAATTACATAAGCAACAGCATCGTAACAGTCACGGTGATCTAAGATTGAAAGCAGCAAAGTTTGCCCAGAGAAATAACATCCTTTATGTAGCCAGTTTGAGCACCTAGGGAAAAAAAACAGACTCTTTTTTACTCTGTGGAGGGCTTGTGTTTCTGATCCATCTTTTCATTCTAATCAGTTGGTCTAATAAAAAATATTACCTGTGTCTACAAACCTTGCCTTGCAAATACGTCTGACTTGAATCAATAAATAGATCTTCTTTGCACAACAGATAATCATATGATAATTCAGTGCCAGAGAGTTTGTCAGTAGTGACATATAAGCTGCACACAAGATCTTTTTAAACATAACCATATTAAATGTATTTTGAAAAATACTTTCTGTTTGAAAAAAAAGAGTAATTTTATTCCTCTGAATGGAACCTGTAATGTGCTTGTGCAGTGGAATTCATCTTTCTCTGTCAATGTAGTATCTTTCTCTCTTTCTCCATAATGCCCTTCATTCTCTGCTTTGTGCTAAGGATATGTATTGACTTTGCAGAATTGCTGTAGCAAGCTGTAAATGATATATTCAAAGAAAAATCCCTGCTCAGTTCCCATAGAGAGAACATGAACAGTGCTGGGCAATCAGAGTTATGCTGCATTTTGTATTGTCACATTCAGTGCAAGCAGGAAAAGCAGCCCAAGCACAGACGTCACTGACTTAAGTTCTGACAATAGAAGCCTGTTCCTTTTTCTATTCATATAGAGACATCTGAAGTCTTTTTCCTTCTTCACTTTATTTCTTTTCTATTAGCCCCTGCCATCATGCATGGCCAGAAGACAATCCTTGATTACCTACAGTTCTCTCACTGCAGACAAGGGTATAGCTAGCAATTTGACAATTGCTTGTTTACCAACCAGCATCCTACCTGTGATTTGTCCGTAGTACACACTTCATATCCTGTGGTACAGGTACCACAGCAAATAATTCACTCCTTTTACCTAAGTGGTGCAGTGAGAGATATTCAGAATTGGTTTAGTAAATGCCTGGAAGATCAGAAAATCTGCTCATCGGCATTCCATTAGAAATGTTGTGGGAGAAAAACTGTTAAGAGTAGGCAGAGCTGTAATAATACAGTCGTGTGTATTTTTTCCTTTGTTTTCATTTGGAAATTCCACATGCCCTGATAAAAATAAGCGAAATGAAATGGGTGCAGTCAGGGAGAGGCCAGGCTGAGGCCAAGATGACATGGCAGTTCCTTGGCAGCTCTCTCTGAGGCTTTCAGCCATGCAAGTCCCCTGGGTGCCCTCCATCTGAGGTGACATTTTGAGATGTGAATAGGACTCAGTCAACTTTCTTGCTGCTGTCTTGAAACCAAATCAGGTTTCAAACTAAATTAATAAAGTCCAGAACTGTAAAGCTGACTCCTACTCTTGGGATTCCCTGCCACTGCTGTGGAGTTTTAAAGACTTGTGTGAAGGAAAAGCTAATGCATCTCTCAGCAGGAGAAAAAGAGAGTATTTTCCTCAGTGACTCCAGACCACAAATTACTTTTCTGAAGACACTGATGGAGCAGATCATGCTCATGGTCTTTTTAGCAGAAGTCCATATTCTAATTTAATCTCTTCCTTGTGAACAGCCATTGAGAAAAGATGCTGAATCCTACAGACCTTCCAAGAAACAAAAGACTAAAACAGGACTAAAATAATAAACTGATAATTAAGCTTAAGGAGAGGTGGCAGAGACAAAGACGTTCTTTTAAAGAGCAGGAGATAGCCCAAAACAAGATTGTACTTCCAGATGGCCACTAGATTTGAATACATGCTTGAAGAAGGTTTTTTTTAATTAATATAGAAGAAAAGGTGACTAAGAAGAAAGCTGTGTCAGATTTGCCTTCCCCACCCTACATAAGCAACAGAGGAGATAAATTACTATATTAAGTGACTGAGTAAGGCAAAAAAAAAAAAAAAAAAAAAAAAAAGCAGAGGAAAGAGGGAGGGGATCCCTCTTTCCTCCTTTTCCTCCTTTATGAGAAAGGAAAACATTACAAAGTTTTTTTGACAGTGGTAAGCTCAGATAACCCCTTGAGAAGGATTAAAATCAGGCCTTACTCCCAAGGGGAGGGGAGGCCTGAGGGACACATCACTGGTTCCTTGGAAGAAAAGGAGAGTGAAGGCCAAAAGAAAAACATGTGATGGAGAAATCATGTCTTGGATCTTGCTGGATGAGAAGTTCTGGGGTACATCTGTATACATGTGGCAGAACAGGTACAGCCATATACATGTCTTTGTGTCCTGTACTGAAGTCTTATTAATTTCTCCACTGGATTTTGTGCTCACACATGCTTTTTGAACAGACTGTACAGCATTCAGGAGTTTCAGCATTGTAGCACGTAACAGTCTGGGCTTTCTTGGCCGCAAGTACAGCTGTTTTCTTCCCTGTGGACATGACAACTTGAAAGCTATTCCTATTACTGGTTTAGTAACATTTTACAGAGATGGATGTGACTTTATGACCGCACATAGTTCTTTGAGCATTCTTGTTTAAGATGCATTGTCTTGCTATGTCACTTCTTCAGCAATGTGCAATATTGTTTTATTGCTTTGGAAACTTACTGCTTTTGGGTCGTGGATTCATTTTATTGTTTGGTATATGGAATCTTTTTTAGTTAATATTCACTGTTTTTGCCTTCTCAAATAGATTCTATAGTGCCCTTAACAATGGTTTTATTTTAAAAAGCCATGATTTATTGCACAATACAAACCATTACAGTTTAGGTCGTGATCAAATACAAAAGCAAATCAATGCTGAAATAAACACCCACTATTCTAAAAAGTCACAGAGGTGCTACAAAAATTCCATCATATCAATTTCTCTGACATCTCTTGGTGCAGATATACCATTCTAGTATTTGTAAAGAGTGTTTCTTGTTAGCTACCTTTGAAGTGACACCACACACAGTCCACACCTGCAAAATCCAAACCCTCCTTTCTTGTCAGAAGAATAATGAACCGAGCTGGATAAAGTGAGGCAGGGGTATAAGAGAGAAACATAAAAGCTGTTGTATGACATGCAATAACATAAAAGTAGAAAATAGTTGTTTTCCTGCTTTCTCCTCTCTTGCTCCTTCACCTCTGTCATTTAGGTAACTTGTAACTCATGTCTTGTTTCAGTCCTGCATGACAGAAAGTTATATGAACACATAAGCAATATCCATATATAATGCTTCATCTTCAAAGTCTTCCTTGTAGGAGAACAGTGTAAATACCTTGCAGCATACAAAATTCTCTTGTTCAAACAGTGATAGCAAAATGCTTCTTTCATCTCTCAGAAAGCCTCTAAATTTTAAAACAACTCAGCATGCTGCATTTTCTAGTATTTTTTTTTTTACTCGGTATGGTTTTAGAATAATGTATACAGTATGGTGGTAGGGAGTATTGGAGATGAAAGATTCACTTCTTTCATGTAAGGACACTTAATCACAACTGCATTTAATAAATGCTCTAGATTCAACAATTGATTTTTATTATTCATGTAAGGTTTAATAGTTCAATTCCTTTTTTTTCATTTAAAATTGTAATTTTATTTCATGTTTTTGAGGAAGGAGGTGAGACACTTCTTCATCCCCCTGTTCTATATGTGCATTTCACATATGAATGTTTGAAACCTCTCATTTTTCCTGAAAAAGCCTGGTGGTTGAAAACATGCAATGCTGCCACAGGTGAGTTGATGAACACACTCCTTGCCACATTCTCTCAACTCCAATTTCAGAGGCACAGGAAAGCACTCTTCAGATTGTGTGATTCAGTTGTGTACTGGGAGGGGAGCATGAGACAGTGAAAATGTAAGTTCCTCCTATCTTACTGTGTAGCACAGGCCCCAGAAAAGATAAGTCACAGGCACATTACTGAATCATGTCCCTGTGAAAGAAGACAACACATGAGAGAGAATTTAAAGAAGTGTGTAGCCACATCTGCTTTAGTAAACACAATGTTTGGATAACCCATTTGGCTGTGTATGTGAAACTGAGAAGTTCATTTATTAAATGCATGGATTTGTTCTAGTGCTTAGTCGGTGTGTCATAGAATTCTCTTGTGTTTTCTGTGTCACATGGAAGTGCTGCCTTATGTACTATATATTAATCCTAAATTATAAACTTAAACAATAGACAGTACTGCATTTTATTTTCATGATACTGCAGTACATGCAATAATCAAAGGATATCCATTAGAGCTGCTATTCTGTTAAAGCTGTCATGTATTTTATTCTGACTTTTTTTCCCCTACTGCAGTCCAACTTCAGGGAAGAAAAACAAACTCACAGACTACACTCAAACGGAAATGCAAACTTTTCAAGTGGCATCTATTTAGCCTTTAAGATTGCAACCAGACTTATTCCAAGCATACCATGTTGAAGCAGAGGAATGGGGATGTGTGCAAATACTACAAGAAGTAAGTGCATTGATTCAGTAAGCAGGTCAATTCTAGCAAGAGGTCATTGCTCTTGCAATCATACCCGAAGTAGTAATGGTGTTCTGATACTTTTCCAGATGTTGTAATTACAAGTATTCTGTCTTAGTATTAGGGCAAGGTGGTACCGTTTTGCCTTATTTTTGTCACAAGTGTGCCCAGTCTCTGTGGCTGACCAGTAATGCTGACAAAGGCCATTCCTGCCTCCTCCAACTGCGGCATTAAAAACGTTCCATCAGCCTGAGGATGAGCTCAAAGATGAACATTAAATAGAGGAAACTGGGAGAACATTGTATGGCTTCCCAACATGCCCAAGTATTCATTTATCATAGCTGTAATTCATCATTTCTTTTGAGCACTTTGCCAGCATTCAAACTTCCAGCAACTTCTCTCCAGAGATCTGACTGCCCTTTTTTCTTCTGTAATGCTGAAATGACTATGTTACAATCAATATGAAAAATGCAGGGCCAGAAAACTAGCCAGTGAGACCTTAGTTCTGCAAACAATCATTAGCACAAATCTGGAGAGAAAAAAAGAAAACAAAAAAAAACCACCCAAAACAAATCTTGACTGTATAATCTGAATCCTCATCTCAAGATCTAATTGTTGAGGGACTGGCAGCATCCCAGGTAATCGATAATGAGATTTAGTGTCTCCTACTGCCACTCACCGGCTTGGCCACAGACTGATGGGGCACAGCTCTGCTTAGTGGAGTTGCCTGAGATTACCAATTTAACTGAGACAGGGAATGGGCTGTGTGCTGCCAGCAAAAAGGAGTTATTACTACAGGGAGCTATTAGAGAGGTAATAACCTCCTCATACCCAAGTGGACAAGTTTCCCTCTCTTTTTCATACATACACATCATCAAAGTTGGTGCAAGTTTGCTGTCTTCCCATTCTGTGCAGAAAGATGAAGGCTAGCACAGGAATGGTGGATAAGAAATACCTGCCCTCCTGGTTGCTCCAGGTCAAGATCGAGACGAATTAGCTGGCAGAAAGGATGCCTTGTCCTGCCTCTGCCTTTGCAGTTGTTGTTCTGTAGATGGGGAGCTTTTATGAACATTAAAATGATCTTTAAAGGTGGATGTAAAACCCCTTTATTATTTGGCTGTTTTTCCAAAGTCTTACACAAACCCTCCAGGAAACTTTACTGTTTGCCCTCATAAAAGTAGCTCTGACATTAGTCTCAGCGTGTTTATTAACTAAAATCGAGCCTTCCAAAGAAATTCAGCTTTCATCTCCGTACCCTTTTAGTTAAATAAAGGATCGCTTCGCCTCTCCGGTGTGACTTTTGGTCTACCTCAGCAGCCAATGTGGTGCGTTTGGGAATCCTCCCGAGATGTAACCAGCCCCGCGGAGGGGAGACCCGGGCTTGCTCTCCCATAGCCGGGGGACTGCGAGGAGCCCGGGGGCGCAGCCGGGGCGGGGGGTTCCCTGGGAAGGAGGGCGGGGGGCGGCGCAGGAGGGCGCAGCTCCCCGGCACCAATCGCCTCCCGCAGGTCCCCGCGGCAGCGTTAGACCCGCCGCGACACCCACGGGCAGCCGAGCCAGGGCCAGCGGCGGCCACTTCCCGCGGGCAGCTCTGGGGAGCGGGGCGGCCGCGGGGCTCCTTCCTCCTCCTCCTCCTCCTCCTTCTCGTCCTCGTCCTCCTCCTCCGCCTCCTCCTCCGCCCGCGGCCGCGCTGCCCCGCGCAGCCCCCCCAGCCCCGGCGTCTCTCGGCAGCCGGGGACAGGAGCGAGCGGCTGCTCCCTCCGCGGCACGGAGCGGGGGCGCGGGATGTGAGGGGCGCACCCGGCGGAGGAGGGAGGTCCCGTCACCGGGAAGGCAGTCGGGAGCTCCTCCACACTGCAAGGTAACCCGACCTCTCCTTCGCGGACTTTTTATTCTGCTTTTTTCCTTTTCCCCCTCTTTCTCACTATCCATTTTCTTTTCTCATTTTATTTTTGTTCCCTTTGTTTCCTTTATTTCTTTCTTATTTTTTCCCCTTTCCTTCTTTTCATTTTTTTTTCTTTCTCTCGTCTCCTTTACTTCTTCTTCTTTTTCTCCTTAGGATTTTAGTATTCTTTTCATCTCAGTTGTTCCTCCTGTTATTTTTTTTTTTCCTTCTGTCCCCGACCCCCTGGCTGTCCAGCCGCAGTCAGAGGGAGAGGAGGAGGCGGTGGGGAACGAAGCGAGCCCACCCCGGGTCGCTCTGGAGTTTGGCTGGGACGAGCTTCCCCCCGCTCCGCAGGTGCTCTGCCGCGGCGCCGGAGCAGGCAGAGCCGGGCAGAGCAGGGCGGAGCGGGCTCGGAGCGTCCCGGCGGCGCCGCTGCCCGTCGGGAGAGGGGAGCAGGGCGGAGAGACGGACAGCGGGCAGAAAGAGCCGCCCGGGGCGTGGAGCGGCTCCCTCCAACTTTCCCGGGGCGGGGAGCCTCCTCCGGGATTTCTGCAGAACGAGAAAAAACTGTGGGAGAAGGTGTGCGTGTGTGGATGTGTGAGGATGCTGTACAGCCGGAGCTGGAAATTATCCCCCCCCGCCTCCCGCCCCCTCGCCGGGGCTCCCGAGGAAGAAGCGCCCCCCTGTCCGGGGGTGTCCGGCGGCTCCGGGGGCTCCGGGGCTCGGCGGGCGCCGCCGGAGCGGCGCGGAGGGGGTGCGGGGGTACACAAATGGTAAAAGATACGGAAGGAAGAGACCCAGTGGCTAGGACATAAATCAGGCAGAATATATGGGGAGTTGATGAGAAGAGGTCTTTTTACCCTTAAAAAAAAAAATAGCCACTTTGGAAGAGAAAAAGAAGGCTGATTATTGGCATCCAGCTCTGAAACCCAGGCAGCTGATGCTGAAGGGAGCCAAAGGGAGCAGTTCTTCTTGGTTTAAAAACAGCAAGACAGTCTCTGCCAAAGATTGCTGTAAACACTGAATAAAGATTTCATTGTGGCTTGGTGTGACTGGAATAATTAGGCAGTTAATTGTTCATTCTGATCTTAAAGTGCAGTAATCAGTAGTGCACAGTGGGAAAAATACGGGGGAAAGAGAGGGAAAATAGCATTAGGAAAATGCATCACTTTTTCCTGTTCCACAGGTTTGGTTTTTTTTTCATGTGGGTTGCTTTTTTTCTGTCTGTGTGTGTGTGTGTGTGAGAGAGAAAGAAAGAGAGAGAGAGAGAGAGAGCGACTGGGAGCACGTGGGTTCCAGTCTATTTAGATAGAGAGCACCTTTGTAAAGCTGGGGTGTAATTGTGCCTTTGCTGCCACTGTGTCAATATCATTTTGGGCTGGACAAAATCAAATTATGAGACTTAAAGAAATCCTATTTTATGGAAATGAAATCTGAAGATGCCTGGAGAATGAACATTTTAACTAGATTGACTAATACCAATTAATGCATTTTACTTATGTGTGCACTTTATTGCCAACTCAGCAGGGATGAAAGCTAATGGTGCCAGCTTTTCTGCTGCTCTAAGACATTTCTCAAACAGTCACACAAGGCTTTAATGGTAAACCGTTTCGAGTTTTTAACGCTGTGATTGTGTCCCTGTTCAGCTCAAGTTCCTTGCAGCGGTGATTCTTTCATGGTAATCTAATGAAATGATCTCTTGTTACACTGTGTTAGCTATTCCCTGTGACACAGCAGGAAGATACAACCTGTGAGTGTTTGTACTGGAGGTGGTGATAAGTTGTTGAGCAAGATGCGCTTATAAGCAACAGAATATGACTTACTGATATTAACTGGAAGATGGCACCCTAGGCAAAAGGTGTTTTGCTTTCCTATATAGCATGTTTTTCCATATATATATATATATATATATATATACACACACATTTGTGCTAAAGAAACATAATAGTGAATTAACCATCAGAAAGGATGGAAGGATGTTGTGTTTAAAGAGAAAAAGAAAAACCAACTTTGAAAGCAGCCCATAGTCATTTAAGCAAGGTAGAGGGATTTCTAAAAGTCTAATTGTAAAGGAAACAGACTTATCATTTGTATAACTTCCTTGACCTTACAACATTTACATGAAAGACTTATTTGGCTTGGAGACATCTATATAGCCTGCTCATCCATCATAAAGAAAAAAAAATAAACACTGGGCAAGGTTTTAAAAGTAATTCAGTTAAATATAATTTGTGTCACTGCACATGTAAAAAAATAAGAGCTACCCATCATGAGAAAAAAATAGGAGAGAGCTTTAATTAGGCTCTGAAAAGTAAAGCAGTTTATTATATTTTGTTGGAGCTGTGTTTGCTGAAGGTTTTGACCTGCACTTTCTGAGATTTTTGTGGAAAGACAAGAGGCGAAAACATGAGGCATGTTGTCCATCTAAAAGTGCAAAACTAATATAAAACACTGCAGTCTTCTCTCAGGTCGTAGAGTTTAGAAGAGCAAAGACAGAATGATGGCTCCAGAATGGCAAAAACATCTCTTAAGAACTGGGAATGTAAGGGCCAATGTTAAGATCCACTTCACAAGCATTTTATTAAGCTGTTCAATGTGCTCTGTCCTACTACAGTGATACTCAATACTCAGTCTATGAAGAGTGTTCCTGCTTTAACAGCAGTCTGTGTTGAAAGGGTGTCTTCAAGACATTTACCTATTGCTACAGTCTAGAGAGGGATGCTGCCATCTTTATTTGCACCTATGTAGTTTGAGAAATCTAGGGATGTTCCACTTCTTAAAAAAATCCAAAAAGTATGGTGACAAGTGATCACATAAGAGACTCTGCTCTGTAATCAGAGATTCTGATTGCAATGTTTTGCCAAAGAGTGTTTCAAAAAATTTGCATGGTGTACCCCTTGCGCAAATATCATATTAAAGTCTAGAATAATTTGAAGATTGCTAAAAAGATTTTGAGAAGAGTCTGAAGTGCAAGTGGCTCCCCATTTCTATAATAAAATGCATTGAAAACACTTTGGTCATTACAGTGAGTTTGGCAAGGATCTTTGATAAGGTTTGCAAGGTCTTTCTTGCATTGTTATCATGTGTAGCAAAATACACAGAGGATTACACACTTTTATTCAAGGAAAATATTTTCCATCAAATTGTAGCTAGAATCCTGGATACTATCTTATACCTATCCTTAATACCAATTTCTACTGTTTGAAATGCATAGTACATCTTCATAATAAAATTGCATTGTCACAGACGTAATTGTTATTCATAACAAGTAGTCTCACAAACAGATTCCATCCCTTTAAGTATTGAGTCTCAGTCAGGCCAATTATGACTAAATTACTGCATGTTCTCTCCTGTATCAACTAATTAAAGGGTAATTAATAAAATGATAATTTCATTCCATGGCAATGTCTACATCTGGTTGTCATAGCAAAGATTGTTTGACATATGGTTAAATGGTCAGATACTACATTGTATGAATGCAGCATTTGCACAGAACACCTGGCAAGCCAGAGGAATTTAACCCTTAAGACATCCATTTCAAGAATCTGTCTCAATGTGTTATTACAGTGATTTGCTTATGCTTTCCACCTAGTCTTCTTAGGCCTTTAAGAAAATTTACTGCTCCAAGTTAATTTAAGTAACTCTGTTGGGGCGGGGGACGAGTGGGTAGACAACTTCGGATATTAGATTGGAAATGAGAGATAAAATAGTACTGACTTTTCTGTGGGAAATAAAATGGGTGGTTCTAAATTAACTTCTGAGAGGAGACAGTCCATTGGTTCTCATATTTCTGGGAGCTTCCCCTTTTCAGAAAATCAGGCTGAAATTAGCATGGCGACAAAAATTTTCTTTTTTTTTTTCCTTAGATGCAGTTGTATGCCAGGATTAAGACTGTGATTGTGGTCACAACAGCATGAAACAGTCTGCATTGCAGCCTTCCCTCACTGTACCTGTCATATATAGGGATAACAAAACTTGCCTCCTCAAGGAGAGTAGCCATAAAATTCACACATGCCACAGAAATGAAACAATCTTTTATCAAGTCAACAGATTATATGAATAAACATTTCTCCTGTAGGTAGCTGTTGTGCAAAATAACATATGCACATATTCTGAAGTATCAGTGGTTGAAATTTTCAGGGCAGCCCATACTTAGGATTTTATACATATCTTAAAGGAATCTGTATTAGGCCGCATCATTGCCCTGAAAAATTTCAACCACTGCTTTTTCAAAGTGTTCAGCTGACTGTCTGTCTGTCCTTTAAAATGTAACTCTAAGTAGTGATATTTTAACTTGAGTTAAATTACAATTTCTTATCTATACCGGGTCAAGCTGAATCCCTCATAAAACTAAAAAAAAGAAGCAACAGGCATAATGTTTTCCTTCTTTATAGAACAAACAAAAAAAAAAAGCTTAAAAGGGTGAAAATAACTAGTGCTTTTTCCCAAATAGAGCAAAGTAAAAAGGATGTAGTAAACTGCAGGAAGACATGAAAGTCTGTCTTTTCCCATGCAAAGGATCCTCAATGAACAGTCCCCCCAGTGAATAGTCGGGTCGCTCATCACCTCGTGTGGTCAGGTGCAGAGCGTGGCCAGTGGTGCTTATAAAGCGCTGTTTGTCCGTCTCTCTGAGAGCCTGAGTCCTGCTCCTTGAGAATTTCCAAGCGCACGGATCCCCCTCATTTTCATTCTGCTCGTGCAACTCATTAACACCTGGAAAATCTTTTATAGCATTTAACTGCATCAGATGCACGGTCCGGCACATGTTTTCTTAATAGGGCTTTCACTGTGGTATTGTCAAAGAGCCCTTATGTCACAGCTGGGAACATGAATCTGTCATGTCAGTGCTGTACCTTGGGGTAGACAGTGATTGTGTATGAGTGTGCTTTATGGAGGAGCCGAACATCTCCATATACTGTGTTAGCCGGGAAGAATGTGAAGCTTGTTCTCCTAAATAAAGATTCAGGCTGGTGCTAGTAGAGTACTTTGTACCATTTAAACACTGCTGCCTCTAAGGCATTGCACTTAAGGAGAGGGAAGTTTGAGGCAAGCAAGTCACATCCTAGTATTTTAGTGGTGTAATGCTGCTAGTTAACGATGTGTCATCATTTACATTTCAGTAGGAAAAAAATTGCCAGAGGTTTCTAATTCAACAGAAACAACCAGAAGTTGATATGAAAGTCCTTACCCTGGGAATATTTGTTTTTAAAACAAGTTTGATTTAAACATATTTGGAAATATAAGAAGAAGGGGAAGAGAAGTAAATGTTTTCTAATTCCGTATGGTTTTTGTGCCCATTAGATCACTGTAAAACCCAGCTTTAAATAGATTACTTTGTAGCTCTGTAATCAGAATGCCTTGGGTAATTAAAAAAAGGATAGAGCTGTGAAAACTGACAGCAACGCATGTATAAGACCTACTTTTTTCAGAGGAATTTTTAACATAGTTACATACATTTCATCTGAAAGCTAAACACTTAAAATTCACCAGCTACAACACTAGCAAGCATGTCTTGATGGCATTCCAAAAGATAGAGCCCACATTTGAAAAGTGTTTGCAGACTTGAGAAACCGTAGCTGTTGTGAAGGAGTTGATTTGGGTCCTCATTTACAGAATGAATGGATGAAAGGAGCATTTCACACAGTCACAGGCAGTTCCAATTTTTAAACTACTTGTTTTGCTTTAAAAAGCATAAGTATAATTTATATGCTAAGAAATAAATTCAGAGTACACTACTAAATGCATTCTGTATGTTAAAAGTATTTGACTGTGATGAGTTTTGTAACGGCTCTTCAAAAACCTGGGCATTCAGGTGTTGATACCCCAAACCACAATCAGGCCAAGCTTCAGCTGGAACCAGTGAAACACAGAGGTATTTGGGTAAAAAGGCTGCCTTCTGAATTTCCCTCTTGGTTTCCTCCTTTCTACCATCTTCTGTTTTTTTGACAGTGACAGCATTGGGATGCTCTTGTGCCCCCGTGCCATTAATTCATGTTCTCACCAAAGAGGGAAGGAATAGTGCTGGCTCGGGCTGCCATGGGGCCCCTGGGGAAAGCATGTGGATTTATTTCTCAGTTAGGCCTTTTTGTAAATTATTTTACTTTTTTCAGAAGGACTGATGCCCTTCCTGTTTCTGTGCCCAATGGAACAAGCACTCACTGAAAGGGGTAGGGTTTGCCCTGTTGAGCTATGCAGCACCCTACAGCAGAGCCCAAGAGGTGCTAAGAGTTTTCAGAAAGAGAGCACACCAGAGCTGAATTCTTCTACATGATTCCTTTCAGCAAATCAAAGGTAAAAAATGAGTCTGTGTAATTGGGGTGTGTTGGCCCTGGCTGGAGCCCAGTGCCCACCAAAGCCACTCTATCCCTTCCCTCAGCTGAACAGAGTGAGACAAAATACAAAGAGAATACAGGTCAAGTTGAGGACGGGGGATATCCTTCCCCAAGTACTGTTACCAGCAAAACAGACTCAACTTGGGGAAATCAATTTAATTTATTACACAGCTCTTCTCCCCAGACTCTACTTCATTCCAAATTTCTCTGCCTCCCTGTGGAACGGGGGAACCGGGAATTGGTGCTGCAGTCATACATTTATCATACATTGTCATTGCTTCTCCTCCCTCATGGGAAGCACTCCTAGGACTCTTCCTCTGCTCCAGCATGGAGTCCCTCCCACAGGACTCAGTTCTCCACAAACTCCTCCAATGTGGGGCCAATAGCAGTTCTTCATGAAGTGCTCTAGTGCGGGCACCTTGCAGGATCGATCACAAATCCCAGCAGCATAGGTTACCTTCACCATGGGCTCTCTGCACAGGTTCACAGGTCCTGCCAGGAGCCTGCTGCAGTATGGGCTTCCCATGGGGGTCACAGCCGCCTTTGGGCATCCACTTGCTTTGATTTTGGGTCCTCCAGGGGCTGCAGGGTCACAGCTGCCTCACTGTGGTCTTCACCAGGGGCTGCAGGGGAATCTCTATTCCAGTGCCTGGAGCACCCCCTTCGCTTCCTTCTTCACAGACCTTGGTGTCTGCAGAGCTATTTCTCTCACGTGTTCTCATTCTCCTCCCTGGCTGCTGTTGCACAAGGCTTTTTTCTCCCCTTCTTAAATAAGTTATCCCAGAGGTGGTGCCATTGTTGCTGATGGGCTCAGCCTTGGCCAGCAGTGGGTCCATCCTGGAGCCAGTGGACATTGGCTGTAATAGACATGAGGGAAGCTTCTGGCAGTTCTCACATAAGCACCCCTGTAGCCCCCCCCCCCCAACCAGCAAAGCCCTGTCACTCAAATCCAATACAGTAATTAACCTTTGCACATGCCTAGGTATTGTGAGACGCAGTCGAGAGCCCTTGCAATATGTCACTTTGTTACTGCGAAGAAAGTTAAAGATTGACGGAAAGGCTTAACTATAAATTTTCTTGCCTGTATGAGTTTAATTTAGAATTGCAATCACGATGTAACATAAATTAAAATAGCAGTAGTAGATCACTAGTTGGCAAATCTCTTAAGAATAATGTAGGTACTTCACTAGATTATGGAGTACCTTCTATGTGCTTAGCCCATTGCTGAAATTAGTCCGTTTTTTTAATTTTAAGATACTTTTGAAGAGGAGAGACAGGCTTTAAGAGGTGAAGTTATGGTGGCTCTCTGTCTGATCTAGAAGACTGACATCTGGAAAGGGGAGCTTCCTTAATGAAACGAAGCATTTCCCTTCTAATAAAATTTGAAGTTTTGCCCCAAGCATCCTCCAATCCATGCATAATCTGGAGGACATTAACCATTAAAGTAAATATTATGTATTACTTGACCTGCAGGTGTAATATATTAAGGCTTCAGAGCAAAAATGTGTTTTTGAGGAAGAGAATGGCGAAATAAAAAGGAAACCTGCAGACCTCATGAAGGACCTATGAAGGACAGGAAAACGCTTTCCCAGAAAGGGAAGTGTGGGAACACTGTGTATCAGTGGTTCCTGTGTGTTTTAATTGGACACTCAGGTTCTTTCAATGTCAAAGGAGAGCTGCATGCAGCAAACAGCTACCATACCTCCTGAGAGGAGCTGCTGCTCTGTCTCCTTCAGAAAGTGGCATGGAAATGGACAGTCTCCATGCATGAGGAGTGAGCCCAAGTTGGTAAATTTATTCTAATAGCAAGGTTAAACACCATCTTTTCTGGGCACCCCATGAACACCCAGAGGAAATCCTGTCAAATGACTAGTGCACATCCTTGACATTGACAAGGGGAAGGGCTGCCAGGCCTGTTGGAAAGGCAGCAGTCAGCTATTGACATTATCAGACCAGCTCTGTGGTCCACAGCCCTGCACAGCTCCTGTCTTGGAGACGCTCCTCAGGAGGAAGGGCCACGAGGAGCGGCTCTGGTAGAACAAGCTCCACATTAAACACTTGTAGCGGAGGAGGCGCATAGGCACAGTGCTGCAAGGAAGAGCTGAAATCAGCCTTCAAGCAGATGACAAGAGAGGATCTGTCAAACCAGCCTTCAAGGAGACAGAGAGCATGCTGAGACAAAATGATGATAATAGCAACAAAACCTTGAGGAGGCTGAACAGAGAAAGGAGCTACAGGAGGGCAAGAAAACAGGATTTGTATAGTGAGACAGACAGAAAGAAATGACAAATGTCTTCGCAGAATAACAGAGACAAAAAAGGACAGATCTGATAGGTTGCAAGTATAGAATTTGGTTCTGGCTTGGAAAGAGACTAATACAAAAAGAAGACAAATAACTATTCCACAGGGTTGTAAATGAGCATGGCAGAAAGCAGAGGAGTTTGTGGTAACAGATAAAGATTGGAATGACAGCATCTGGATCCCACAAGAAGTCACCAGGGTGAGTAACGAATACTGGGGGGGGTTGTTAAAAAAAATCATATTCCTAGATTTCCATGTCGTTTCAGGCTGTAGCTCACCAATACGCCAAGAGAAAGGTGTCTGTCAGCAATGTGTTGTAGATATTAGGACTATATACAAAATGTAACCGTTGTATAGAAATGTTGGTCTGAACCATGGCTAAACCTTTTTTTTTTGGTGTAGTATAGACTTGGGAAAGGCGAATCCTCATGAGGGTGAGCTCAGTGGTGCCACTAAAGGCGCTATGTTAAATACACGTGCTTGAGGATGCACTCTTCCAGGTGGGCTTCTGCTGTCTCATGCCCAGGGTACATCTCAGCATGGAGGACCAAAGAACTGCCTCCTAGATTCAAATGTGCAGAAACAATAATGGAAGCAAAGGAGAGAAAGAGAAGAGAGCAGCTCTACACTGAGCTGCCAGTCTCTGCCTGTCTGTTTTCCTTGCCTGTTTGGCCCGTGTAGCTCTTCAAGTGCCCTCGTTTGCTGTCCTGCTGCTCTGTGCAAGAGAAGGGGCTCCCATTAAAGACTCATTTGTATTACAGCCTGCTAAATAGGCAACTGTTAGTGAGGCAATGAATCAGTCGTGGCTAACAGCAGTGATACCCAGTATAGCTAATAACTTTTCCCTACTACTGTTTGCTATCTCCACCTCATTTATTTCTCACCCTTGAGAGAAAGAGCTCCATGCATTACCTCTGGAATCCCCTACTGGGCTGTACAGGTGTTTATGCAGAACAAACATATATAGTTGTGTGGCAGGTAGCTGTTAATTTTTTACTACAAATTCCTAGCCTCAAAAAATCCATTCCCATTAAAATCTGTTGCCAGTTTAATCCTGTTGCCAATGAACCCTTTGGCTGTGAAGTCCTTGTTTTGTTGAAACATCAATAATTACAATATCAAAAATAAATTATAAGGTGTTCCGGTTTCCTCTTCATTGTGTCAATTTAGTAAAACATCCGTAAAATGCTCATAGATAACCATCTGACACTGGGTTTTATGCAGTTTGTTCTCTTTCTTTGCTGAGTGTTTAAGTGTTAATGCCTTTGCAGTGGGCAAAAAGTAGATGTCCCAGGAGAGCATGGCTAAGAGTCTTGAAACTGCTGTAGGATCTGGACACTTAAGTTCCCATTATTTTTAATGATCGCTGAGCATCCAAATTCCCCATGTAGTTACAGTTACCTACCAAATTGTCCTCATAAGAGTTGGTGGACCAAAACTGTTTTTATTCTGAGATAAATTGCCTTCTTTTCTCTGGGAACTTACCAAGTTATTTATTGAAGAGGTAATTACCAAATGTCATAACAGATTTGACTTACTAGCTGTAAATAGCCAATCTATCAACCACTGCATGCAGTTAAAAGCATTTTTAAGTCTACTGGTCAGGTTTTTTGCCTCTTTAGGAACTATCTAGAGGCGACTGAACCACTTAACTTCTGATTTAAAATATCACCCTATGCAGGATGATTGTTTTATTGGAAGACCACTTTGCTTTGCAGGGCTGCAGGAGAGTTAGAAGGATGTCTGGTTTCTGTGTTAAAGGTTTGTGTCTTCTCTGGCTAAAGAGATCTTTCCTGTTCTGTATCCTCATGGGCTATTTAAACACTGAAATCACTGCCTTGATAAACTTCTTTTCGTAATAGTTTACTCACCAGGGTACCATTTCACAGTGTTGGCCTGTTACTGTGTCATTAACATGACACAGGGAAGCAAAAATATAAATTAGAAGCTTATTTTCTACAGAGATTTTTCTTTTTTTATTTGCTTTACCATCTAGATGGAGATGACTCAAAAAGCATCAAGCCATCTACAGAACCCTACCTCTGATAGTAACTTTAAAAATCATACAGTCCTTTAATGCTTACCATCTCCTTAAGGATAATGTAGTGCTGCATAATTGAATGTTCAGCATCAGAAAATTTCTCATCAATGAAAAAAGGGTAGAAAGTGGGGTTTTTTTGGAAGCTTAATAATAGATGAAAGTATTTAGAATGGAGACAATATCAGTGAACTGCAAAGGAGGATGCATTTGCAAATTCTGTCCATATTGACCAATAAACAATTTATGGAGAGAACACAAACAAACCCTTAGAATATTTTAAGATCATAGCTTCTGACAAGTATACTTTATTTATGACTTTGCAGTACATTCTTCTCCAGTAATGTTTAGAGGAAATAAAAAGGGAAAGGGGGAAGACACAACATTCACAATGTTTACAGTGTTGTATCCTCTTGTCCTCTGCCATGTGTGGGGTATTGTCAACATTAGTTGATCAGATAACCTCAATGTTCCTGTCTTACATAAAACCCTGGAACTAGAAAAAGTCACAGATGTGACAATAAATGTTTAAGGAATAGGACTGCAGAAAATGGTGCTCCTTTATCTGAAACTTGTGCCGTACTGGTGCCGGTAAATGAGTTCTGCCAGCACAGCCAAGCGAGTCTGGGTGGAAAAGGAGGCAGAGATGGGGTGGGGCAAGCGTCCAGCCTCAGCACAGCTTCTGCCACAGTTGGACACTCTACTGCCAAAGCCAGTGGTTCACAGTCTGGTAGGATTATATGCCTGGATAAGAGCAATATTTGAGTTTAGCTTTGAATTTAGCTTTTGTCCCAGAGTGGATCTGAGTGCTTGAAGAAATACATCAGGTTTAGGTTTCTGGGACTGAATCACCAGACAAAGGTAAAACTTCTATTATTAGTTATAATCTGTGGTTTAGAAGTGCCTGCAGGTGTTGGGTAATATGCAGATCCCCCTGCAGTATAAACACATAGGGCATAGTGCTTGCAGTCCAAATACCAGAGCTGGGACATCACAGTTCTGTTTTGTCAAAGCTTAGATTTCAAAATCATCATGTTTTAGAGGGAAACCAAAGCCTTTAGGAAGTGCTCAGACAAAAGACCTGTCAGAGCAATCACACTAAGTAATGAAGAGGTCAAGATTGTGATTTGTGTCTCAAACTGCCAAGAAGGAGCCCTGATCTGAGAAATCTTTTCCTGGAAAAGGCTGAAGTTCATATGTTCCTGGTGGGAAAAAAAAAATGCTTTTTTTGCTCGAAGAGAATATATCTCAAAACCAAAAAGCTGTTGAATGCAAGGCAGAGTGAAGGTAAAACAAGCCCAGAGAACAGTGTGGGCCACCAAGGAAAAAGGCAAGAGAAAAACCAAACGCTGGAGTCAGCCCCTGGTTCCCAATCCAGTTCCATGAATTTGCCATCCCAGTTCACCAGCTATTTTCTTCTTTTCAGCCTAGGCCAAAGTTTCTGAGGAATGGGCTGCAGTCCCTGGACCAGGAGGGCAGCAGCCCTCTTTGCTTTGGACACCCACCAGTGGTTCCACATGCTCACAGCACTGAGGGGTGCAGGTGTGCACCCCGCTGTACCGGGAGCCCTTTGGACATCACCACCTCTTGGGACGAGGCCACCACACCACCCCATAGCCAAGGGGGGCTCCCTTCCTGGGGAGACCTTCTGCTGTCTGAGCACCCCATCCTAGGGCAGCATTGCTTCCACTGCTGGACAGACACCGTTGTGGAAAACATGGAGTAGAAATAATAAGGAGGCCCTTAACAAGTATTGTCTGCTTTCAGAGATACCCTGACAGTGTTGGTTAACTAGACAAGTGTGCCTCTAACAAACCCATCGAGCTTGATAAATGGTTCTCTATTAATATCCTAATTTTGCTGGATCTCATGAGCAGCTTTTGGAGTTCAGAGGCAGGAAAAGACTGCTTGAAAGATGGCTCTTACGAGAAGCTAATTGCATGCAGGGTTTTCAGAAATATTAGGTCAGTTTCTTTCAAAAGTTGGGTGCCTGTTCTTCTTTAGCGGCAACAAAATTAATTCTTCTGGGCTTGGGGAGAAAAAGAAGTACTTTGATTTTTACCAGTTAATGTACTGCTGAGTCTTACTTCAAATAAGTTCAGAATTTTTTAAGTTTTCAAACAGTCCACAAAGGAAGGGATATAATTTCAAGGATGAAGGATGGTGTAAAATAATTTCAACAAAATTGATTGTGTTGGAAGCACTGTGTTTATATGACTTTTGTAAAATACTGCTTTTTTAATGTTAATATTTCAGCAGCAGAGAAGAAATATTGCAGTTGAGTTCTCTTCTGGACACATACATAAAAATACCATTTATACCAGTACAGAAATGAAAACAATGTGATTTAAGTGGGGAAAGATCTTTCCCTATAGGCTGTGTTTTAGTTCTAATTACAACCCATCTATCTTAAAGACCCAGGATTTACTGTGTAAGGACAGACTGATGTCTGGAACAATGACCCATGTCATTATTTCAAAGAAAGATGTAAAGAACTTTTACAATATGGCATGTCTCTGTTACTCCCCTCTTTAATACCATAATGCAAGCTCACTGGTTTCAAAGGGGTTATGTTGGTGCAATGAGAATACCTTTCACTCAAAGAGGGTCTGAGTTCTCTTTGTAGCAAGCAACTGGTTTTTAAATTGTTTGGTTGTCTCTGATTTTTTATTTAATGAATTTATTGTTTCTGTTCTGTTACAAAAATGACCCCATCAGTCTCTGGCTTGGTCATTCTATACATCATGACAGACCTTGCACAGATTCCCGATGAGGTCTCTACCTTAATCTGAGTTTTCTATAAAAGTAGTTCAATATGCTTCTTGATTTCCAGTTGTAAAATAATTTTTTTAATCAGTATTGCCATGAAAAGATTTATAAAAAGAGTTGCTTATAAAACACTATTTTAAAACTTGAGGCTGCAAAGAAAGATTCATCTCAAATGCTTTTCAAAGTCCTTTCTTATTTACAAATCACACTGAGATTCTAAGTTGAATACTAGTCTTCTTACCTGATTTTCTGCCTTGATAGTCACACTCAAAGGATTCAAAAAAGCAAGTTGTAAAATAACAACCAGGTTTGATCACTAAAGTATCCAATTAAGTATTTTTCTGTTGCTCATTAAATTTAAAAATGTTCATAGTGAAAATAGACCCTTTAGTAAAATGCTCCACATGAAAATCTGTCTGACATTTACATTTTGTAATTGGGGTGAGATGTTGCATTGTTGTGAATCCTTCTTGGGAACAGCCACACCATGAGATTCTCGTGTCTGGTGGGGTTCTAAATCTGTCTGAGAGGGAGAGGGGTCCATAGGCAGATAGAGACAAGTGGGTCATGAATATCAGCTCTCAGCTGTGGCCATCTGAAGTTGGAGTGAAGGAGAATATCACCACACCCCTCTTGCTCCTTAACACTAAATATTTTATTTCTGAAACTTCAAGATGACCTGTATCATACCATAGATGTTCAAGTTTTTGCCTTTTTAAACTGATTTTTAAGAACTCCATGGAAAGATAAATTACATTATTTGGGCTTTTTAGCCTGAATTGGAAGAAATGCCAAATGCTGTAACTTCTTGCAAGATGGAAATTCTGTTTTTCAATCTGATATAAAAATCGTATGTCATAGTAAATATTCTATCTTAAATCTCTTGTGAAAGGAAAAATAATAGGTACTGTTACATTTCTCTCAAACAGACTTAGCCAATCTAGACTTCATAGTTGCAGTGGGTTGCAGCCATCACTCTGTGTGTGTGTCTGTGTGTGTGTGTGTGTGGTGTGTGTGTGTGTGTGTGTGCAAGACTGGAGAAATCCCAGTCACCTGAACCTGTGTTCCAAAGTGTCCTTCATGCAGAAAAACATCTTCATTATTAAATTCTTCCAA
Source organism: Fringilla coelebs (assembly GCF_963513975.1). Classification (NCBI taxonomy): domain Eukaryota; kingdom Metazoa; phylum Chordata; class Aves; order Passeriformes; family Fringillidae; genus Fringilla; species Fringilla coelebs. The sequence continues at coordinate 82,714,262 of NC_140028.1, forward strand.
TGTCAGCATCCTATAATGCTGAACCCTGGGAAATGTGTCAATTAAAAACATAATGAAAGGCAGAATGAGTAACCCAAAAAACAATCTCCTTCATGAATGCAAAAGGCTTTGAGTATTTGGGAATCAGCCTTTCCCAGTGAGATGAGCCCTTCCAGTGGCATCAGGAGCAGGAAATTCCAAACATTCCTTGGTTAAGGAAAGTGAAAATGACAGTCTCCTAATGCAGGGTGAGAGGTCCTGCCCTCTCATTTTTATCCCCTGAAGACTCATCCAACTAATGTGTTAGTGCTATTGTTTTTTACTGATGATTCAATTAGGTTCTTACACTGCAGTTTTGCCGCATATCTGTCTTCTTTCATAGCTTTCTTTTTCCCTGTCTTACTTGATAATGATCCTAAAGTGGGCTTGCATTTACATGTGCTTTTAGGCTGAGCTCATCCACAGAATTGAAATGCAGAAGTACTGTTTTGTGCAGCCTGTAGAAAGACAAAGACTTGAGGCTAGAAAAGTGACATGTGCCTTTTTGTACTTGTTTCCTGATCTAACCTGAAGGTGTGCAGCAGCCTTTCAATGTTTCCTGAGCATCCTTGCATCTCTCACAGCACATTTGCCCACTTGCAAGTTTCAAAACACATTGATAACCTCTCTTCTGTGCTTCCCTGTTTGGAGACAACCCCTAAGCTGTAGGATGTTAATCAGAAAAGAAAAGGGAAAAAAAACCCTAATAAACCAATGATCAATGGAGTAGGTTTTGCTCTGTATTGTCCCAGCATGTAGTACAACAAGCAACAGGCTCCTTTGAAATGTTGTGATAGGTAAGCAAGTGCTCAAAGCTGGACTTGAACTGCTTTTACACATGGAACAGATGCAATTTTCCAGTGCATTATCATTTCCAGCTCCCTGTGACAGTCTGTGAAGTTTGCACCTTTCTGTCAGCTCTAGCAGCCAGAAGGAAGCTGCACCTTCTGGGAAACCAGGCTGAGACTTTGGCACTAACTTCCTCAGAACTTATGACTGTTTAAAAGCCCACCAAAACCCCACCACCTTCTCCTTCACAAGCAAAGTGCTGCCCTTGTTTTCCTTCCCAACATACCCAGCATGTAGATTTAAAACAACAAAAACAAAGTCATGCCAAAACAAAGAAAACAAACAAAACAAAATGCCACAATGCATACCCAGTTCTCCCTTGAGAGCGGGATGAGAGGGAGAAGCCTACATGGCAGATGTTGGTTGTTTAATGCTCTACAGAAAGACAGTCAGATGCCACAGTGGTGTTTGACCCCATGAGGAGCAGGGCAAAACAACTTTCATGCCCCCCTCCTCAGTAGCGTGAGAAACAGGGACCATGTGCAGGTGGAAGCAGTCAGGCTAAAAAAATGACCAGGAACAAGTACCAACACTAAGCAGCCTTAGTGCTTCCACTAGGTCAAATCCTCGCTTTGGAGGATTTAAGTAGGACAGAGCCCCATGCTGGGTTTCTTTCTGGCCCTGGGTTCCACTCCTGTGTGCACATGCGTGTGTGCAAGCATCACCCAGTCTAGTCCAGGCAGTGAACACAGCAAAAGTTCAAAGCTTTTGGATTCCTCTTCATCGTTTTTTTTAAGGGACTGCGTCTGATCTTTGCTTTTCATCCCTGGATTTATTTGGAAGCATTTCTCTTCCCATTTCTTCATGTGGCAGGTTGCATGCAGATTCGTGTTTCTGGTATTCAGTGACCGTCCGCATTGCTTTGTACTTAGTTTACATCTTCATGGCTGTAATGAAACCGAGACTTGAAGGAATAACTGGATAAGCAGGTCTCTCTCTCCAGCTGTCATGTCTAGTTGTGGCAGAAAACTGGTGTTTCATTGTAAAAGATGTTAATTTCAATCTGAGCTGTGGCTGTGTTGAGAGGAGCATAAAAGGAATTCTTGATTATCTATATCAGTACCGTTGTCCCCGGGGACAGGCTCTGAATCTTCAGATCACATATGGCAAGAGTGCTGTGATAAAATATGCATCAATAAAACTTTGCAATTTATGATAATAAAGGAGTGGAAAGTTTTATACACTGTGATAATTATTCCTGACTGGTACTTTTTCCTTCCATTCGTTCTTCTGAATGCCTTTGTGTTGAAGCCTTTTCTATGTGTTGTAGCAATGCTTGCACCATTGAAAATGCAGGTTCACAAGCTGGGGGCTCGCCTTGTTTCTAGGTCTATTGACCTTCTGTAGCCATCAGTTCACTTCTAAAACGGCAGGAATTTGCCATCTCTGGGAAGGTTCTGCAGTGCTGTGACTCCTCACTCTTCTTCCTCTTCTGTGCATGCACACACACTAGATACAGCATGGATTTCAGAGTAGCTTCCAAATAGGATCAAATTTTATTCCTCTGATCTTTCTTTGTGTATCTTATTACTATAATCGCTATAATCGATGAGAGAAGCGTACATTTACATGAAAGTAATATTTATCCCATACTGTATGTCACCTGCACTGTTTTAAACTTATTTCATCTAAACAGAATTCTTATTCTTTTGAAGCAAGAGAAATAATTATATGTTTGCACTCACAGAAAGTAAACAGCGGACTGTTAAATAAAACCAATATATTATCTGTGACCCTTTTTTTTTTCCTTTCTCAGCTCATTATGTCTTTGGTGGCCATCCTATGAGAGAGCCTGTCTTCTGCTTTGGCACACTCCACTGCAATTAATCATACAGCTTGAAATGCACGGCCCAGCAGTACAAACCTCTTGCATGCTTGGGCTCTGCTGACTTCAAAGGGGCTTCCACTTGCAGTGTTTACAGGCAGCTCCCCTCTACTGAACACCCTCACTGACATGTTTGCACAGCATCTCCCGCTGTGGGATCCCAGCCTTTACTGGGACATCTAAGCCCTGCTGCAACACAAATAGTCGTTAGTCCCATCTGTCTCCTGTTCCCCTTTTGTTGTTTTCTTTTTTCTTTTCTCAGTCTTTTGCTCTGGCTGGCCTGTAGGAAATAAATCGGCCACATTTAACCTTTTCCAGGCTTATTTCTTCACACTTCTAGATGAGCTGTGAAACTAGTTGGGAGAAAGAGCGTAGCCATCAAGGTATCTCAAGAATGTTTCCTTTACTCCTGCTCACTCCACTAAATTGTGAATTCCTGTGCAGTGGTAGCAAAGTGCACATCTTGACACATGTGCTTACTTCCTATCAGCTTCAATAGTACTTGGTCACCTGCCTGAGGTTCAGTACGTGCTCAGAGGTTTTGCATGTCTGGGTACCAAGACCCTACCTCACAAAATCCATAACTATTCAGTCTTGCACGTTCAGCCTTTTTCCCAGATTTCTGCAGGTGCTTGAACATCATCAAAGGCAGTAAGATTTAGATCTTTGTGTAAGTGCTTAAGTGGACTTTGACATCTATAAAAGTTCTGCTGAATCTGGACCTGCCTGATTAAAAGTACCCAAACATTTAGCAAAAAGAATAGGAAGGCTATTTGCAAGTACATTTCTTTTTTTCGTACAGCAGCAGTTAAAAAGACGAAATGTAAAACTATTAGTTCCACATTAAAGAATGGTGGGAGATTTAGGTTACAAAAATAATAATTTCTAATTCTACAGATGTAAGGAGAACTGGATGATAAGGCCAGCAGTGAAAACAAAAGGGGTAATGTGAGGGGTTTTCTGCCTCTGCACTTGTGTGAATTAATAGGAAATTAAAGACTGTTAAAAAGTTGATTGAATTTTGTTTCTTAACTACTTCATTTTTCATTAAGGTGATCCTAAAAGCAGGTGGCTTTCAATTAGTTTTGTTCAATGCTGGCTAAAGTTGTAATGATCCTTGGGAGAGTGAAAGAAAAGAGATTTATTGCAGTAGGGATAAGTCAGGCCAGGCAAAGAGACAGAGTACATAACCACTAATTAACTCATGTAGTCATTAAAAAAAAAAAAGAAAAGGAGAAAGAAAAAACAATGTGCAACCTGAAAGAGGATTGTAAAGCATCTCTGCACTGCAGATCAGACCCTTGAGCTTTCATTACACTGTGCATATCATATTAGATGGTATATATGAGCCAATTGCATATAAATCACATTCTCCCAATGTTGCAAGTCCTTGTCACAGAGCATATTTAATTTAACATTGTAATATTTATTTTCTAAAGTTCTAAGTAGGCCAAATCATACCCAGTAAATCGAGTGCTCTGCCACAGCACAGTGCCTGACCTACACTCCAGTAGAAAATTAACCCTAATTCATCTTCATAGTGACCCTATGCCAAGCAGCTATTCCAGATGCTCCATTCCTGCCCTTCACTGACTTAGTGAAGTGAAGCTGAAACGGTTTTGACTAATTCAGTTTGGACTTTTAATTACATCTATTCCATTCATTTGTTTCCACTTAAAACCATCATGTTGTGGTTGGGTGGCTTGTAAGCAAGCTTTGCTTGGTATTAGGATCCTTCAGGGACAGGCTTCAGCCAGAAGGCGTGTACGTCTGTTGAAACCATGTCAAATGGGAGCTGCTATCTCAGATTTGAACTACAAGGCTTTGTTTTCTGACACAAAGGGTCAAAGTCTGCCTAGTTATTTCCATGTGTCCCTTCCCCCTCTCACTCCCATCAGGATTATTTTAAATTCACATTATGGATGAGCGTTTGTGTGCATATGCACAATTCACTGGAAAACAGAGGCTCTTTATTGTTCAAAGCTTCTCTAGAAGTGACTTGTTTCAGGCATTCCTCTCACAACCATTCGCACATCTCTAAAACCAGAGAGATTTCAGTCAATCTGCTAACAAAGTCTGTTTTCAGACGCCATGTGGAGAAACCTGAAATGCTTCAAGCATTTTTATCATCTGGTTTTTTCCTTATTGTTGATAAGAATTAGAAGAAATTGATTAAGAACATTTGTGCTTATTCTGCTATTATTTGAGGGATTAATTCTGTGTTTTGTAGTACATCACACATTAGTACTGTGTTTTGTAGTGCATTACAATCAAACTGCTTCTTCTGCTCCTCCCACAATTACCAGAGATTGTATCTGATTTCTGTAATGCTTTCTACATGTGTAGAGCAGGGCATATTTAGACTGCAGCAGGGGTGCAAAGTGAGAAGGCTGCAGAGAAGACACCAAGCTAAGAAAATCTGAGTCTTCTCACTGACCTCTTGCCAGTCACATAAAAAATGTTTCATGACAAAATCTATCAAATTTTATGTATCTTGTGCATGTAAATTATTCCTAAGTTAGAGTGTCGAAGGAAAAGATGGAATTTATTTAAATTTTTATTTTTAAACCCTGGATTTATCAAAGTCAGGTGACTTCTGGTTTTGACATTACAGGCACACAAGTAAAGCTTTGCTGTCATTTCTTAGCTCTAGTACAACTCCGCTTATGAGGAAAAATTGGACCATATGGGAGCATATGGAAAAAACAGAAGGTTCATATTTGTGGGAAAGTACCTCCCACAGGTGGCATTGTAATTAACCTTGTGGGTCCAGAGTACACACGTCACTCTCACTCGAGCGCGCGCAGGTGCCGCGTCCCTGCACGGGACGGGAGCACGGATCCCATGCCAGCTCCCCCAGGAGCCACCTGGCCCTCGGGCCACCCTTCCCCACCCTGGCTGTGCTGACAGCCCTGCTGCCCCACAGCCCACAGGCACCCAGTGGCCAAGGGGGAGCTGTCCCCTCGGAGCTGGGGCCGTGCTGTCACAGAGCGCTGCGCTCTCCCGCAGACCCTGGGGAAGCAGCGATTGGGAAGCTGCTTTCTCCCAACCTGTGATTTCCCACGCTGCCCGTCCTGACACAATCCCAGTGCCCAGGGTCTTGCCAGCTGGGAAAGGAGAGGGAAGCTGTGTCACAGACTGGTTGGCCTTGCTCCTCTTAGTTGCCCTGGCTGTTATTAAAGGGCTGGTAGGATGTGACACAGAAGCCATTTGGCAGCCCCTTCCCATATTTTGGGCAGAGCTGGGTGTGTCTCTGCCTAAGATACAAGCTGGTGGACATGTCTACTCCAGCACCATCAGCAGCTGAGACCATGCTGACTGTGCCCTGAGCATCTTAGCATGGGGATGGCAAATAAAAATGATTAGCTGTATACACAGGGGATCATGTGCCTGGGACATTGGCATGTGTCTTAGGAAAATGGGTGGAGCAACTGTGTTTGGAACTGTGAGCTCAAGAGAGAAAATAGGAAAAGGTGGGATGGGATCAAGCTTGGGCAAAGGGTTGGATCCATGTTTTTCCTCCCAGCATGACTGCCAAATAAATTTCATCAAGAATTGCTGGAGAGGACACAAATTGAAGTGGATTGAGAACTGCCTGAACAGCAGATCCCAGAGGGCTGTAATCACCGTCACAGGACGTAGTTGGAGGCCTGTCACTGGTGGTGTCCCCCACCAAGGTTCAATACTGGCCCAGTATTGTTTAATATACTCATCAATGACTTGGATGATGGGGCAGGTGCCTCCTCAGCAAGTTCACTGATGGCACAAAGCTGGGAGGAGTGGCTGAGACCCCAGAGGGCTGTGCAGCCCCTCAGAGGGACCCCAGCAGGTTGGAGAGATGTAAATGGGCAGAGTGCAACTTTCTGAAATGCAACAAGGGCAAATGCAGGGCCTGCACCTGGAGAGGAATAACCCCATGGACCAGCACAAGCTGGGGGCCAAACTGCTGGAAAGCAGAGAAGGACCTGGGGTTCCTGGTGGACAATGAGCTGTCCATGAGCCAGCAGTGTGTCCTTGTGGCCAGGAAGGCCAAAGGTATCCTGGGGTACAGTAGAAGAGCATTGTTGCCAGCAGGTGGAGGGAGGTGATCCGGCCCCTTTGCTCAGCCCTGGTGAGCCCACATCTGGAGAGATGTGTCCAGTTCTGGGCTCCTCGGTACAAGAGACACAGGGAGCTGCTGGAGCAGGTCCAGTGGAGGGTGACAAAGGTGATTGAGAGATGGGACCATCTCTCTCATGAGGAAAGGCTGAGGAAATTGTGCTTCTTCAGCCTTGAGAAGAGAGGACTGAAAAGAGACCTCTTCAATGTCTGTAAGTATCTGAAGGGAGGATGTCAAGAGGATGGAGACAGGCTCTTGGTTTTTCCCAGCAATAGGACAAGAGTCAATGGGCAGAAACTGGAGCTCAGGAAGTTCTACCTGAATAAGGGGGAAAGCTTCTTTACTGTGCAGGTGACTGCACACTGAACAGATTGCCCAGGGAGGTTGTGGAGTCTCTCTCACTGGAGATTTTCCAGAGTCACTTGGACACAATCCTGTGCCAAATGATCTGGGATGACCTTACTCAAGCAGGGAAGTTGGACCAGATGACCCACTGTGCATCCCTTCCAGCCAGACCCATTCTGTAATTCTGTAAATCTGTGAAGTGCATCTTAAATAACAAGAACCAGCACAGCCAAAATGTCCTCACCTTTGAAAGGATTTGAAGTTTTTGCATAGCTTTAATAAATGCAATTTGCAGAAGCAGTGCAGTGTTTTAAAATAAATTATGCTCACAGAGTCACATGCTGTGATTTATCTTTAAGCATCCTCATGCAGTGTGTTTTATTAAATTTCAACCTGAGCTCTCAACTGTTCAGTTAATGTAGGTAATTAATTTGATTATCATTCAATCAGGCTGTTTTGTGACTGAAACGGTCCCATATTGTTGCTACAAATATTTTAGTTAGCTTGTATGAACAAATCATAATTTTTTTTTTTTTTTTGCTTCCTTGTTTGTTTTATTCTAGTTTTGTCCTCACTATCCTTCTTTCTGGCAGTGAGTTGTTCTAAAGCACGTAGTGTTGGATTACTAATGCCTCCCCCTAATGCTTTAATAGGTTTCTTTGAGCACACAGTTAGTATTCATTCTTAGCTATGCATGCATCTTCTAGTCACATTAGGTGACCCTTTTTTCTTTTCTTTTTCTTCATGCAGAAGATAGAGGAGGAGAACTGTGGGCGCCCTGTGTATTACACTGCAGTTCTTAATGAATATATGTGCATTACTTACTAATTGTAAAAAGCTGTCTGGCTACAGTATACAGGATGAAAAGTGTTATGCATTAGTAGACTACATTCCACTACACTTCTTGGCTACAAAATTTTATACTAAGTACATTACTTTAAAATTAGAGCAGAATGTAAGTACCTAAATACAGTTGTTGTGTTCACCCTATTTACTTCTTGTGACAAAACAAGTGGAGTTTGTTTTTACTAGCATCCATTAGATGTACTCTGCTGTAAAAATTCCGCAGAGTTCCAGAGATGGAGGTGGCTTTATGTGTTGTCACCTCATCAGGCAGGGCACATCACAGAGGAGGCACTGTCCAGCCTTGCATGGGGAGGTGCTCACTGCACCTCTGACCAGCAAAGGGAGCTGAGTGAGAAGAGGTGAGAGTGAGGACCCTTGTTGGTCCAGATGGTGAAGTTGGGCAAGATTTTGGACCCATAGCTTTGCTTCAGATGTGTCAGCCTGTCCAAGGAAGGGTATTGATTCTGCTCACAGGACTTGTTGTGTGACATCAGCACCGCTCTCTGTTACCATGCACTGCACTCTTCTGACAAGTTCCTGCAACAACACTGAAATCCCTCTCTGGGGAGCTTGTTCACATATGTCACGGTGAGGAAGGCAGAGCAGAAAAACTATAAAAGAGATAAGGCTTTTTAAAGTGGTGGGGTCCTTTTTCCCTTTCAAGAGCCACTGCAGACTTTGAATCAAGGGTGTTCAAGTCATTTTTTTAATCCAGGGTAGAAATTCCACCTTGAACTTCTAATAATAGCTTAGCATGGATTGTTGATTTCACTTATGAAAAAGGCCTCTGAAATTGTGTTCAGTCTTGCCTCAAGCCTTCAGGAGTATTTCTTCCCAGTTTATGGAGTGTACTGCAGTGGATGCTAGTAAAACCAATTATATCATGAAAGTGACTGGTGGACTGCAAGGAAAAGAAAGCCCTTTCTCATCTGCCTAAATGAAATAGTTACATTCCCTGACTTGCCCAGTTCAGACCAGTGGGCAGTGTTTGCTGCAGAAGGGTATCAGTGAGAGCCTATAGCAAATATGTTCCTTCTTTCTTCACCTTTCCCCTGCTCAGGATGGGCAGGTCTTAGAAAGGTTATGGGAAAAGGCTGTGATTGTGGAAGTGCAGAGATGTCCCTGACAGCAGACCTCAGTCATTATAATGCCAGGTTCAAGCATTAAATATTTGCTTATAAAGGTACAGTTGAAAATGATCAAATGTATCTTAAGCATCAGGACTGAATCCAGCTTCACTGAGATAAATGTCAATTTTGGCACTGAATTCCTTTGAAATATTAGGCTCACCAATGCACATAGCAAAGGGTAGACAATATCAGTAGACCTTGGAGAAAAAAGGAGCTAAGCTACATCTTACACTGCTATTATTTATTATTAAAAGCCATTTCTAAAAGAGCGCTGGGTACTAGGGTACAGAAATGTGTAGAAAGACTCAACCCATGCAGCAGAGAGCTTCAAACTCCAAAGCCACCAGGTCTTGGTCTCTGTGGAAAGCTTTTTCAAAAATTAGAAGCTTTTTTTTCCCCTTATATTTGACACGGCCAAAATATAGTCGCAGATCTTCCTGTCAGGTTCTGTATGTCACAGGAAGGGTGTGGTGCATTCTTTTTCCCAGAAGCTCCATTTCCCACATTGAGAGTAGATAAAATGCAGTAATTTTTTTTCTTCCACTTTTTTACACTGTTTAGTAAATTTTTTTTAAAATGCCATTCAAGTGTTGTGCATTATATTATTTTGCTTTTAATAAAGACATCAGAACTGTGCTTAATAAGTACTATGGATCAATTTAAAATAGCACTGCTTTAGAATTGCTGCAGAAGACAGTCTTAGTCTTGTATTTTCATTTAGATTTCCGTTCCACTGCTATATTACCGTTGTTACTAAATTCAGATAGCATTCAGTGTGTGTGTGCTGGAGGAACAAACAAAAAAAGCAAGGTTGGTGTTCCTGCCACTTGAGAGCCTGTGAAGAAGCCATGTTCAGACAAGGTCTGCTGGAAAGAGAAGAGTTAAGGCAGTAATAGGTCATGGTAATGGCATTGTAATATCGGTAATGTAGGTCTTGATAACATAATGGCTTTGCTCTTAAAGGTAGTTACCTGAGAATAAACAGATTACAGTTATTTGTACATTAATTCAGCCTTATTAAATACCAAAGAGCAACTGGAAGTGAGCCTTCAGGAGTTTTCTGACTGTAAACTAGAGCATATCTTAGAGAGGCATTTCTTGTAAAGGCTGTGAAGACAGCTTTTGGGCAACCAAAGGATGTGTAGGTCCAGGCCAGTAGATAAATAGGAGCAAGGCTGATGCAGGAAAAGGAAGGCATATAAGGAAGCAGAACAGATTTGGATGTTTGGAGAAAAAGATGACCCTCGAACCCAACATACCTCATGTAGGTACTTTTGCCTAGTGAAGTGTGTTGTTAATAGTGACCAAAATGCTTGATTTTGAGGGTGAACCAAATCTCTTTTATTACAGGGAGATTTTCAAGAGAAACAGAAGATGTGGCTACTTGGTTAAAATCAGCCTTTATACAATATGCTTGTTACTGCAGAATTAATGGGCGTGCACATATCTTGCTAAAGTTACTTTGAAGTATATTGAAAGGTGCATGTTTTATTCATCTAATTCTGCTAAGACTACTTTAAACAAAGTCGTAAAGGAAATACTAAAATATTTTTTGCTGAGATTATAATAATTTGCCTAAGTAACATTAGTAAAGCAGTAGATAATGGTGACAAATGACTATGGAATATTTTAGGCAGCAAAAATCAGGCTTACAAGAATTGAAGTCACTAGGGACCACAAAGGTAAAATAAATTTCCTGACTCTTAAATACTGAGTTCTATCCCATAGTGGGATATGAAAGCTCACTGGGGATTTGTTTCATATAACCTCCAAATGAGAAGTCAGAAGAGATAGTCAGTATCATAAAATTTAACAAGTTGTTCCAGGAGCAGCTCAATTTAAAAAGCCTAGAGTCATAGAGATTTGTTTTCTATACCCATAGATGCCCATGCCTCCCCTGGAGCAGCCTTATTGCCTCTGTTGTGACTCCCATTATCTCAGCCACCCCAAAAAATCTCAATTTTCTGTCCCCATGCCCCATCAATGTCCATACAAAACTAAAGACTCTCACAAGGCCATAGGGATTGGTTCAATGACAAGGTCCAAGCCACCCATGTGATAGTTGGCCAGCCAAATCCCCAGGCTGCCCAGCAGAGGCCAAGGGCAGAACCACAAGAGAGAACTTGCTGCAGATTTTCTCTCCATGGGATATTCATCTGGCTCTTTCTTGTCTTTGTTGCAGTTTTGTATAATATGTGTAGGGCCCTGATGGTTTCTGTTGCTGTCAGCTCTGAATTAGGCCAGCTGAAACTGGCTGAAAGAACTGAGTTTGGAATAACCCAACAGATTTGAGACTAATTATGACAGGACAGACAGGCAGAAAGAGCCCTGTCTTAAGGAGTGGGCTGTGATTGTGTGAGCACCCAGGGCTCCAGCCTTGAAAGACTCTGGAGACCCATCAGTCTGTGCTAGGATTGTGCTTGATAATAGAGATGATCCTGTATTATGCAGTCCTGTATAGACAGTCCAATCCCAGATCTCAGATGGGGAAACCTTTTGAGGGAAAGGGCATTTTCTGTATTTTTGTGGCAGCAGCATCGTCAGCACCCCAGGCTGCTGCGTGTCCAGAAACCAACTGCTGTTTGCTTGCAGATAAGTTGGCTGTGGGCTATAAATCTGATGTACTGGACTGCATCTGCAGGGAGGTTGTACCTCCCATGGGCAGCGTGCCTGCCCAGGCCCTGCTTCACAGGCAAAGGAGTGTCATTCTCTTCTATAGGATGGATTTATCCAGGATCTCCAAAGCCCTCAGTCCGCACTGTCCTTCAACATTCACATGGTGGCTTCTGCCATAGACAGGGGGATGGCAAAATTATGCCATTTCTTTATGAGCCTGTGCTTTAAATAGTGCAATCACTGGGTGGGATCGTATTCTCAGATGAAGGAGGGAGCAGAGAGACATCAGCAAAGCAGGAAAAACCCAGCCTAAACTGCAAATGAACATTCCTCTTTTTTTGTTGTAAAATCGAGTGAATTTGGAACCAGCCAATTTAAAAATTAATGTGATGCAACTCTTCCACATGCAGTTAAAACTGAGACATAAGCCTGACCCTGTTTTTCAGTAGCACCCTGTCCTCTGGCACTGCTTCTATTCAGTTAAGGACATGCTTAAGAAAAGATGCACGTTTCTGCCTTGGTGAATTTAATGGTGCTGAAGTCCATCCTACTGCAGGACAGCAGTTAAGTACCTGCTTAACTTTCAGAAAGTTCCTATGTACCAGCTGTAATCCATTTCTGAAGCAGATAATCATCTCAAGTACCAAGATATCTCCCTAGAAATGAACATGCCTTGAACTGCTCAATTCATTATAAGTATCGAGGAAATAGAATTCTTATGTAGTTAATAAGCTAATACACTTTTATTTAAAAATGTATGAATAGCTATTGAATAACAATATAACTAGTGCTTACCTGCAATTAAAATCTGTGTTGATTAGGTGCTGCTGGAGAAACTTCTGTAATGAAATGTGTGCATTGCCAAAACTTGAACAATCCTGTAGTCTGTTATCCCTCTTTCAAAAACCAGAAAACAAAGCAAAACCCCTCCAATAGGCTCATTCAGTTATGAAATACTGTGGAGGAGGTGCAGGAGAAAGACAAAAAGAAATTCCTTCTAACACTTGTAGTTATTTGGCCTGAAGATGAAACCCCAAGTCCCTGACTCGGATTTAATGCTTGTTTAAATAGTAATTGCTTTTATGTCCTAGGAACTGTGCAGCCCACATAATGCCCATCATCCCAAGCAAACAGAACATTTTTTCAGACTTCTCACCTTAGCCTGTCCCTTTTAGTGACTGTTACTTTTTTTCTTTTTAGGAACCTGCCTTGCCCTTCAAATGAACAGCCAAATTCCCTCTCCCATAAAATATAGGGCAAAGTCATTAACTTCTGGAGTCAATGACTGAATGGGCCCTTGCTTCAGTGGGGTGAGGCACACAATGAGCTGGTGAACAAAGCTTTTCCATTTATGTGCTGAAGTCAAAGAACAGGGTATTCAGCTGACCTAATTACCTGTCCAAATAGGGCAGACCAAGTAGAAAATAAACACCATGGGTCAGATCTGGATCTGTGTTATGCTGCTGAAAACTTTAGGATAATCAGTGATGCTACTTCATATTTAAAACTGACTCTGTGTCCACTTAGTGCATTAGTCCTACTCTCAGAATCTGTAATGAGCAACCTGCAATTAACTCACTGTGTTTGTACCATTCTGATTCATCATAACATTTCATGTTATTATTAATGCAAACGGTTGCCATGAAATATTTCTTCATTAGTTCTGACTGATTGACTTTTCAGTCTTTCTCTTTCCCACCAGGAAAAATAATTAGCCAGGAATAATACAATTAAGAATGTTTAAAATCAGTTCCATTAACTTGCTTTGTCCAATCAGTTGCATGTCCCTCGGTCTCCCTTAAGATTTATTGGAGGAGCTGCTTCTGCTCTGGTGCCTCTTCAAGGGCTGTGATGTGAGCTGACTGTCCTCCCCTGGCAGTGCCATGTAAGGCCTTGACCCTTAATTGGGATGAGTGAGTGAACTGGACAGTGCTTGCTTCTGGATCGCAGCCAACACTATTAGACAGCCCCAAACTGAGCTGCATCCTCCCCTTGTAATGCTTCCATCTGGCATCATCCGGCAATGCCGCTTTGCAAAATGCCATGGCGTTACAAACCCAGCGCACGATCGGCAGGAGCAGCCAGTTGGAAAGACAAAGGCTTGTCCCTCTTCTTCACCTTCCTTGTGTATGGACTGCCGGGGCACAGAGATGGATTTCAATGGAGCTGGGGGCAGTTCTGTTACTGCCTTGGGCACAAAGCCCTGATAGGGCTTTTCTAGAACAGTATTGGAAATTCAAATTACGATGGTAGCATGAACTCATTGTATCGCAGCATCTATTTCCAAAGTGCAGGTAACTTTAACTAGATCAGCTTTGATTTAATTGCTTTCCTTCCCTCTCCCCTTCTCCTTTTGCCTTTTCTCTTTCCCCACCCCTCTTCCCTTTTTCTTATATTTTATTTTTATTCCCCTTTAAGTCAAACCAGGTGTTCTGTACATCTACATGGGTAACTAAATTATTAGAGACTGAGAGAAACAGAGCCTTTTACTTATGGCCATGGGCTCAAGTGCAGACTATGCAGAAAATTGTCGTAGCCTTTATGTGTTGTATTTTGCCATTAGTTTTTTCATTAGTGAACATTTAACTGGTGAAATCTGTTGGGCAAAAATAGCTTCTCAGTCACTGTGGGGATGAAGGGTGCTGTCAGGACCACTTAGATCAGCACAAACATCTTCTGTAGAGTCATGGAAAACTTCAGTCTCTAGGACAAAATCCACTTGCCATCTTCTCAGTGATGCTGGCCAAGTCTGGCTTCTCATCAATCCAAAAGAAAAAGGTCTAAAGGAAAGTCGTGACTTATTGGACAAAAGCAGGAATGAGATTTGTTGGATGCCATGTCATGCCGCCATGTGGGAAGATTTGCTCTGGAGAGCATTCACTAATTTTCAGATTGATTCTAGGGTAGCAGGCATAGAGTAGGAAGTATTGTCTTCATATGTAGGAAAAGTCATTTTATTGCTGCTTTCCTGGGCTCCTAGGATTTAAAATTGGTTATTATTTGAATACCAACAAAACCAGCATGATTTCCAGGAACTGAAGCTCTATTACAGCATTGCAGAAGCACAAAATAGGTAACATTGGAAGCGAATGCCTGAGGTCATCTAACCCAACCTCCCTCCTCAGGCAGGGTCTCCTCAAGCAGCCTCCTGTCTCTAACCTCTAAAATTTTTAAGTAGGGGACAATCCTAGTTAATATTTGGAAAAAAACTGTGGAAGGGTTGTGTTTTGAACCTATGCTGTGCCTTGAAAGCTTAGGGGCAAGGTTTTTTCTCGAAAAACTGAGCTAAAGCAAGGCTGCTTCACATTTATGTTATTATTGGTTTATTTCCTTGTACTTTAGTTCCTTCACCCTCTTGTTATTTAAGACAGACCTCTCTTGCTAGGAAAATGGTGGGCTAAAAAGTCAGCTATGACTTCCCAAACATGTCCTCAAATCAACATAGCTACTTGATAGAAGGCTTTCAAGGAGGGGGATGTAAGAATCTATTCTGTGGCTGAAATGAAATGAGTTCAGGCTTTACATCAGAAAAAAAAAAGTCCAAAAGTGCAATCTTTTTTCATTACAGTGGTAGACAGGACATTTTTAATGACAATGACATATTAGGATGAGAAACTTATAACTGGAGGCATGATGCAGCCAAGCTAAAAATGTAGTTAAGAAATTGACAGCAGAGACAAAACTAGAAGTAAGCAGCAACATTTTCATCCAAGGCAAATTAGCCCTCATGGTTCCTCAACATAAGAATACCTGCTCTGCCTCAGTGCTGTTGTGTCTGGGGCAAAGACAGATGCAATAGAGTTAAATCCATGATTATGGATGATGTGAGAGATGCCCAAAACATCTGGGTGTGATGAAACAACCAGCATTAGTGCTCAGGCTTTCCTCTCATAACACTTTGGCTTTCCTATCAAACTTCCTCTGGTTTTTAACTCCAGAAAGAGTCCTTAACACCAAAATATTCTGCTGTGCCTTATGGTAAATTTTATTGAAGACCAGCTAAGCTAGACAAAGATCAGCCTGCTGCTATGGTCACTTGCCTCTCTTTAATTATATCCAGTGCTTTACTATTTCCTGCCTTAATTTTTGTCTTCAGTAGCTTTAAGCTTATTCATTTCTAGCTCAAGGCTTGATCTTTTCCATCTTCTCTTTGGTTCTTGCTTTTTCTTTTTGTTTCTCTTTGCTTCAGGCCTGACTAGTTTGATCATTTAACATATTCTTTAACACTTCCCTCCTGAAGGCAGGTTTTCCATGCAGGTTGGGGATGATGGTTTCACAGTGTTCTCCATTATCTGCTTCCTATCCCCAAGTCCTCCATCACTGCTGCTCCCTGTTCTGCACACCTGCAGGCTGTACTCAGTGTCCTCCTATTTTTTTCTGCCATCCTGTGGCAGTTGGTCCCAGCTTCCCCAGTGGAAGGGCTCATGAGCAGCCCTCCTGCCCCCTGCCACACTGTAGGACTTGGCTTTCCTCTAGGAAGCCTTGGTTCTGCACAAAGCTCCCTGAAAGCAGCCTCTCCACCCCAGCCTTGCTCATTTGTTATCAAAGGCAGCACGTCCATGTTTGGGGCAGGGAAGAGGGAGAGGGATTACAAGACCCATTAAGCCCAATGCCTATGAAAAAATAATTTCTGCTCCTTTAATTTTTTAGCTTAAATTGTTTTTTTTCATAGCAGTGTTAATGGTTTCGGTTTTTTCTCACCACTCCTGCAGAGACAGTCCCCTCACCTATTTTGTCTCTGTGGGATCTGTTCCTCCTTGCTGTCACAGCTTTTTCATTTTGGCTTTCAGCCCAGTTTCTCCACAAAAGGCACCTGTAAAAGATTTTTTTAAATTACTTTGACTTTCTTTAACCTGCTTGTTTAGTTTTTTCCTCTGTTCCCTCTCTGATTTAGAATTTTTCTTTATGCAACCACTCTCTTAACAAGTTTTCACTCTTTGGTAATCTTTTATTGTTGTAGCAGGCAGAAAACAGCTGCAGATTAGATTGAGATGCAGGTCCTCTCCTTCCAGGCACGTGTTTTATTTAGTTTGGGGACCACTTCAGCCATGCTCCATACAGAGGATAGAGAAACAGAGCAGCTTTGCTGACAGTGAAGTTTCAGTTAATAACCTGAAAATGACACAGAAATAAAAGGCAGATTTCAGAACAAGGCTCTCTACTTCTCTGCACTTCTGTGTAGTGCATGATATCAGAAATAAGACCAGTTTTGAGTGCTTTCTTTTTGCAGTATCTTTGTAGTAAGTGATATGGCTGCCCAAAGCTGAGGGCATTGGAAAGTCAGGCAAGACCCCTTTTAGCATCGCTCTGAGGAGGAGGTGTACCTGCTTACAGCTCTTCTTCTCCTTGACCTCTGCACTTTCATAGATTTCCCTCTTGCACCTCCAGGAATCTCTGCTGGGCCCATCTTTTCCAATCCCTGTGAATGTACTTCAACTGCCCTACACATAGGGCATATTTGTAGGGATGTATTTTTAATATCCTTCCCTATATTCTCCTGTCAAGTGGTCATAGATGGTTCTATGATGCAGTGAGCATCTGAAGGGAAAATTGTCTGTTCTTTTTGCAAAAAGAATTAGCCTCTTAATTGTCTTTCTGATTTAGGGGAAAAGGCTGCCTACTCTGTATTTTTTTTGTCTCCAACTTTCTTCTTTTCCCTTTTTAGGAGTGCCCTTTATTATGAGAGTGACTTGTATCAGCAATGTAATTCCTCCAGCAAGCTCACTCTGCTCATTTCAAGAGTCTGTTGGTGCCGTTTTATTCTTGTCATGTCGGATGCAGTAATCCAGTTTGCATTCACGATTAGATTAGGAAAGACATGAAGTACCTGCATTTGCAAAATTAGTGTGGATATTTACCAGTTGGCAGCTTGTTCTCTTACTTCCTCCCCACCTCACTGCTGGAAGCCTTTAATCCACTACTCAGATGTATAAGTTAATGCCTTGCTGTGAATCAAGAAAATGTCTTTCTGCATTGTTAATTTCTGTGACATGATCTCGCCTCATGTTGTCTTCACAGGCACATGCCATGGCATACCCTGATGAGATGTAACCTGTACTCTAACAGGCAGCAAGTAGTCAGTATGCTGACAATGCCTCCCAGCAGCCCGTCTCAAGAGAGCTTTGGAAGAGGGAAATTAAAAAGGAAAAAACGACAGGTTGTCTCACCTAGCTCCTATGGAGAGGTACACAAAGCCAACACTGTATGGTGAGATAGGGCTCGTTAAGAGCCCTTTACTCTCTGTGGAAAATAATTATCAGGGACTACTTTTATGTTGTTCCCCACTTCTGCATGTTCCCAGGACCTGCAGGGCAGTGAACACAGGGAGTGCAGAGCAACTTCTGAGCCTACAGCAGCCCAGAGCCTGTTTCCAGCCCGGTCCTAATGGGATGCTGGAGACAATGATTTGGAGGCTCAGAGGGCCAATCAAGTCAGCACTCAGGCTCCACCTGGATTTAAACCGACCCTTTTCCCTTTTCACATAAACACAGCTGCCTGAACCTTGTTGCCTGTGTGTAATCCCTCCACTGAAACCTTAAAGACAAAAGTTCATCAGAGTGCACAAGTTGGATTTTTTTTTACTATTAAAATATTGATAGCTTTCAATTTTCTGGGGCTTTGGTAGGAACATTCACAAGAGAAATGAGTGTGCCTAGCCATTAAACTTCACCATGTAATGGGAGCTAGTTCCTGCAGTTTAACAGCTTGTTCTTGGTTCCCCCCACACAGGACCTCTTACTACTCCAGTCCCTAAAAGTCTCCCAGCTCAAATTCAGATATCCTTCAGCATGCTTCTCCCTGGATAGACAGGAGTCCCAAAGCAAGAGCAAGGACTGGCATGCTGCACAGCCAGAGCTCAGCTTGCGTCACACCCAACCTCAGTTTTGTTTGCAGTCGGCAAAGGATGAATAGATGGGCCATGCATCATTAGCCAAGGGCTGCTGAGATGTTTGCTCTTCAGTAGCAGCCAGGAACTTGTATTTCTAAGGCAGAAAGTCCCTTGTGAGAAGACACTGCTGGTAACTCTTTTATGTTTAATCTGCTGGGATGCTCGTCTGAGCCCCTAGGCCAATTATTGTGATGTCATCTGAGTTACAAACCTGTATGCTATTTTGCCAAGTAAATGTTTTTCCAAGTATGCTGAAAGCTGCCAACTAGTTTTTTGTGCAGCTTAGTAAGTGCTAGGTAATTTTCTTCTTAGAAAAGTGGAAAGAGAGTAGGGGAAAACAATAATGAAAAATAATTTACAATTCCCCCAAAATTACCTAGAATCATCCCTTAGGAAGAGCATCAGTGGAGGCATCAGGGAATGCTCCTCCTGCCTGCAAAGCTGTTCACATACCATCATTCCACCCTTTGCCCCAACTTCTGCAGCTTCTCTCTCTGCTCACTCTTTCCCTCTGTCCCTCAGTCATGCCTCTCCCTGCAGGCAGGCTGCACTTTCCAAGGCACAGGCTGCTCCTCTCTGACTGCCAGAGCTGCCTCTCTAACATCTTGCCCCTGCTGCCACCCCAAAGCAGCCAGACAGAGATGCTCTTCCAGCCTGCTAGCGGCTGGATGGGCACAGGAGTGGGCAGGCAGACTGCC
Source organism: Fringilla coelebs (assembly GCF_963513975.1). Lineage (NCBI taxonomy): Eukaryota > Metazoa > Chordata > Aves > Passeriformes > Fringillidae > Fringilla > Fringilla coelebs. Next base: position 82,733,577 of record NC_140028.1, read on the forward strand.
AGATCATCTCAGGGGAGCATCAGGAAAGAGCAGCCTTTCCTGGGGGCAGGTCTTCCCCAGCTGAGGATTCATCCAGCCAGATCAAGGCAGTTGGCCAGCATTTCCCAAGGTGAAAGCTGCAGTGCCTTGAGCAGCCAGGAAGTCAGACACTAAAATGTCAGCATCTGTGCCTCCTCCCTGGCGCATGGAGGACAGAAAGGCCATTTTCCTGCCCATGGTGTCCTTGCCAGGGGATGAGAACCAGGTGGGAGATGGTGTAAGGCATGGACACAACAGCTGCAGTGCTCAGGCCTTTGCAAGTCACCTCTTTCTCAAACTGGCTTAGCCCAAATTTGGGAGGAGCAGGGTGCTGGTGGGGTGAGCCTGGGCACCCAGGGCTCTCTTTGGTCCAAGGGAGCAAAGCAGCCAGGCTGCAGCTGCCTTCAGCGTGGGCAGTGCCCCTCTTCTTTCCCCAAATACTTCCCACCAACAAGGCACACCGTTTGCCTCTGGGCTTTCCAAAGTGCTCTGGGTCCCCCCACGAGGTCACCCTCATGTGAACTGCCACCGCTATTGCCAGATCATCTTGGAATGTAAAGATTTGGAAGACAAAGGAATCCAGCCAAAGCTGTGGCTTAGCAGAGAGGGTGAGTGAGTAAGTTTAAGCAAAGCCAAAAATAAAAGCCCTTCTCAATTTTCACACAACTGTGTTGACATATGAAAGCTAAGCGACAGTTTATTTAAAGCGACTCTGTTACCTATTAAATTGCAAAAGACCAAGTCCTTTGGTATTCATGAAGAAGAATTCATTAATTCCATAACAGTTAACTTTTAAAATGCAGCAATATGCTGAATGCTGATTACTGAGCCATGTAAAAAAGGGCAAAATGAAGGAAAAAAAAAAAACACCAAACCAAAACCAGAGCAGTATTTTATTCATTTCAGGTTGATTGTGTTACTTCAGCAGATGAGGTGCTAACCACTGTGACCCTCAGCTGGTCTCACAAATGGCATTTCTCTAGGTCCAAAGCCCCCATCTCTCAGTGCAGCTTGCCCACAGCACTGCAAAAGTGCACACTTGGCTGTCAAGAAAGGCTTGCAAGAGCTGAGGATAGGAAAAAAAATAGAGGTAGGAGTGGGAGCACCAAGCACAAAGTTAAAGTATGTGTTTGTAATGTAACAGTGGTGGTGTGCTGGATTATTCACGCTTCTGCTCCACAACTTGAAATTGAGGGTGGTAAAAACAAGATGTTCAAAACCCATCTAGATGATTTCTCAAGGGGTGCTGTATAAATGCGATAACCATCACCAGTGAGAATAAAGCAAACAGCAGGAAAAAAAGTAAGCAGCCTGGTCTTTGGTGAATTCACTCTGAGTCTTACATGTCAGGAACCATTGTACTTATCATCTGAAATCCGACTCCCAGCCCTATCCTGGCTCTCCATCAGCCCTCGGTCTGCAGTGAGCAAACTTCTTCTGAAGGATTGTCGGTTTGTAGCCAGCGCAGGCAACGCGTCTCTGTCAGGAACAGTAATGCATGTCGACAAGTGCACATTAATTTTAGATTATTCATCCTGACAAGGCTGTTGATTTGGAGGTTTGCTGCAACTGTTGGTTTAAACAGGCACAGAAGGAAGCTGGAGGCATGAACAAGACCCAAAAGGGGACTTCTGGGAGGGGAGCTAATATCCTGATGAAAAGTCTTCCTAAATTTGTCTAGAGCTCAGCTTTGAGCTTGGAAAGCTCAAGTGAAATAGAGATGTATTTCAAGGCCTAGCAGCACAGGAGAGGTAACCATGGCAATTTAACCTATTCAGTCTGAGATAGGAAGGAGCAGGATCAAGTTCCTTCGCTCCTTTTATGCAGAAAATGCTTCACATGCGATAAAGGATGAAGGAAAGGTTGTCAGAGAATGAATGAAGGAAATTAAAGAAAATTCATGCAGAAGGAGGAGGTCTTGTGCTCCAGAGCTGCTGGGGAGTTGTTCAACAGAGCCAGTCCTCACAGCCAGGGCTGACAGAAATGCTGCATTGGATTTTACCCCTAGTAAAGTGAATGACACCCCCCCACACTTGAAAGAATAAAGGATATTGCTTTACATCACCAAGATGAGCTCTGCTTGGGATTTTTCTCACAGAAGCATACGGAGAGATACAGCTCACCAGTGTGTGCTCTGGAGGAGTTTTGTTTAGTGTGTGCAAAGCGTCTGCTCTCTGTGGTGCCAAACAGGTGCAGTTGTCTCGCTGCCCCCAGGCTCCCTGTGCTGCTGTGCACCCAGAGCCATGCAGCCCTTCCATGAGTGGCTCTTGTGTCAAGTGATGCAAATGCAGTCATAAGACTTGGTGGAGCAACTTCATGGAGCATCCATTTTCATGGATCACAGGTGATTTAAACAAAAGAAGACTATTAAGCAGTTGATAAAATTATTGGGGTGCTGTTCCCATTCTTTAATATTATTAAATCTCTCTGTGACCCTAAAGCAAACAAAAATGAGTAAACTCCAGTCAGCCTATTCAAGGGACCTGTAACATGTCTCAGAGTGAAACTGTGCCATTCTTATGACCAACAGGAGAACCTGTAGGAGTGAAGATGAAGAGAAGTGAAAAATACTGTATATTCAGGTTCTAATATTTGTTATTTAAAATATTCAGAAAAATATGTAAAATACAGAGGGGAGTGATTGGATGGGTGTGCCTGCTCTTAGAGTAGAGAGTTCCACAGTTAGGGGTAGGAGGCTGATTCCATACCTCCTACTGTCAAACATCATTGTTTTCTACATTTTTGATGTGCATTGCACAAATACAGGGAGCACTGCTTTAGCATTATCTTTTGATAATGGTCTTCAAATTCACATTGTCAAACAATAGTTCTTGTCATGCATGAACTTTTCTATTATTAAAATAAATTTCTGGTAAAAAATAACTTATTTGAGATTTCCACAGAAAGAATGCAAAGAACTACAACTGCTATCCTATTTGAAACTTCAGTAGCAAGCAGACTCAATTCCAGAGGTCCTTCTCCTCAAGGAATGATTTAGCCCATAGACTGTCAGTATTTACAGTAATAATTATTTTGATGAATATGGACCTGAGCATTCCAGATATGCAAGTCCTCAGACCCTTGGTTCACTCCTCCTTACAAAAATGCTCCCTTCTTGTACCTAGGGCAAGGAGAGATGATGTGGTGGTGTATGGGCTTTGCCTCTGAGGTTAGTAGAAGTCAGCACTGTGAAGTCTCACAGAAATGACAAGCAGGTCTCAAGAGACCTGGTGAGCACAAAACTTGCCACATCGAGGGTTTCTGTTGGCTCATGGTTACAGGGTGTTTTCCAGAGACTCTGTTGCTGCCTGTTGAGCATATTCCTTATCCAGAACATCTATTTAAGCTCTGCTCTTCTCTGCAGCAGGAACAGCACTGGGCAATGATGTGGAGAAAGGGGCGGTTTCAGAGGTGAAATGGTTAAGCAATAATCATCTCCCTCTGTCTGTGGAATTAACATTGGAAGCAGAATGTAAAGAGCAGCACGCAGAGCAAGGTGGGTGCAGCTTCCCAAAGGGAGGATGAGCAGCCCAAGTGAGTAATTGACTAAATAGCATGAAATCTGGCAATATTCAGTCATCTGAATTCAGGTGAAAAATGTGGGCTGAACTACTGAACCTCCTGCTGCTTCTAGCAGCAGCACTAAGCTGGCAAGCCATGAGACACATTCCCTCCTGCCAGTCTTACCAGCCTGCTGCAGCTGGATGGGGCCAACACAGGGGGCCCTGATTTACCCTGACTTCCTAACTAAGGAAATTGTTTATGGTAGCATTTAATTTTTGGGGGTTTTTTTGTTGGGTTTGGTTTTTTGTTGTTTTTTTTTTTTTTTTTTTTTGCTTGAGCACATTTGCCCCACTGCCTTTATTTTGCTTTTTACCCACAGAACTTTCTACCCTAGTGTTGCTTCCCTCTTCAGCTCCTCCCCATATGCCCCAGAGTGCATCCTGCACACACTGGTATATAGCCAAAGGAGGACCAAGACCATGGCATTAGGTTATTCTTTACTTGGAAGGCAGGGTGCAAGGCATAGGCCATTCCCCCTCAGTCTGCAGCGAGCAGCTGAGAGGTTGATGTGGTGTGTTTGCTTACATGGAGAAAGCCAGCATTTTGAGTCCCTATCAATTACAGTTAACCCATCAAAAGATCGTGGCTTGTGAGTACGAGGGATTGGGGCTTGTGAGTGCTCTCACTGAATAGAAGGGTGAGGTTTGTGGGCCCTTCCTTCCCTCCTTTGGGAAGCTAAAAGTTAAAAAAACAAAGTAGAGCTGCAAAAGGAAGACGATTTTGTAGGGTGGCCCTTGAAATCAGGTGAACACTGAGTAAAATCTGAGTAAGAAAATCTTCACCCATCGCCACTCAGTGCTCTCAAATGCCTTACTCATTCTTTTACATACCAATGCTTAGTGGATTTTTCTTTTTCCTTTAACCGTAGCTGTTTCACTAAGATTAAATAACAAACTGCAGGATTTTCTAATATTTGAGCGTGTTGTAATTTTAGTGGTCATCCTTAATCTTTTTTCCCTAGCACAGCTTTTTCTCTCATCAGCTTAGTATTTAAACTGGATTCATTTTTAATGCGTTAATATGCAAACACATTTATGTCAAAATTGATTCAATATTTAAACTTGTTCAGTTTCAAATACATTTTATGCTTCAGCTGTTTCAACTTGTAGATTATTTCAGACGTGGAATTGATTCCAAAATTAAGCAGGTTTAAATGTTCAGTCAATTTATTTTAAACTATGTGTGTGTTTTAGAGACCTATATTGAGAAATGCTAATTTTTTTTAATAGTGCTTTCACAGTTTGCAGTGTGTCAGCAGTTTAAAAGTAAGTCTCTGCACATACAACTGCTCTCTAAAGTTTAACCAAGTCTACTGCATGACTTAGAAAATGGCAAATGATTAGCCTGCTCGGAATATAGTATGTGGAACCAGCCAACGTCAGAAAGAGATTTTTTTCTGTCTTCAAAAATGATTGGTGAAAATTAGGGTGAAAATCTATCCATCTGCCTGTCAGTATATTTAAATATATAAAATAATGCTTTTTGAAAATATGCCATTTCCAGACATAACTGTGACATAGACTGTATGTGTAGAACTGCTTGGCTGGACAGTGCAGTGTGTTAGCTAAAATGGAAGGAGGTCTGCAACTGATGCCCGCTAAGAGGATCCCAGCAATCTCAGTCAATTCTCTCCTCCCCCTGAAAGCCTGCATTCTATGGACCCTGAGAAAGGATACTGGATATTTCAGGCAGCAGCATCTTTGCTCTGCATCCCAGCACTGTTGCTCCACTGTGTGAAACAGACAAACATTATTTTGAGGGGAAATTGAAAGCAGCTTCCCTTATTCTCAGGTGAGTATCCTTACTGCAGAGCTATAAAGTCCTTCTCCTTTCTCTTTCCTTCTCATGGATGCTTAATTATTTATGCAAAGTGGCATAAAATAAGCATGAGAGATTAAAAGCAATGCATAACCAAATTTCTTATGACCCTCTAGCTTTGGAAGTCCAATCTGAGATGCCTCTTCTTTCCCTGTTTCAAAGCAGAGATTTGAAGCCTGTTTTCCTACTTCCTCAAGTACATGTGGAATGCTCCAAAGTTTACTTTTAAAGCTTTAATTTTTATTGATTACTTTTTTTTTTCTTCCAAAAACTTCACAAAGCACTGAAATCTCTTTTCAGTGAAAGTGAAAGGAATGGGAGGAGGAAGAGTGAAATGGGGATGTTTTGATTAATTTTTATCCATTTCAGTGGTGAGAAGCCAAAAATCAAATGTGGCTTGAAGTACTTCTCTTTTGTTTGGTTTTGGATGTTTGGTTGTCTTTCTCTCATGAAGACTTAATGTTTTATAGCTGCTTTTTTATATCACAGTAGAAGAAAACCTCCAGTTTTTCAGCTGGCATGACCTTCTTTGTAATCTTAGAGAAAAAGTACTGAATGGTTGCAAACACCTTTGCAATTGGATGCACAGGTGATTTGTTTTTATGGTAGGTGACAAAAGCCTTTGGTTTTGCTGTCTGGATAGAGCCAGAAGTGCTCTGCTTCTGTTATTATTGATCTGGCATTTTTAATGAGTATTAAAAGAAGAAAGGTTAAGTTATTGTCAGGCAACTGTTTGCGATGTTGTTGATGCTTTGTAGTAGAACCTCTCCTTGCAGCAGTTATTTCCTGTCCTTCAGAGTGCTAATTTTGCACTGTTAATGTTGTTAATACATTGTAATCCAAAGAAGAAAAAAGAAAACCTCAGGTAAATTGCTTCTCAGGTTGCTTATAATGTGTGAAAATAGGAATTAGTAGTTTGGGCTATTTTCAAGATTCCTATAATGTAAAAATTGTTTTGTTCTTCAGAATGAAATGTTGCATAACAGTAGTTAATGATGTAGATGAGCTCTTTGTGTTATTCTCTTCAAATTAAAATTTTTAAGTTGGAAACATCTGAGTGTTGGTGAGAGCACACATATTAGCTGCTTTCATTTTGGAACCATTAAATGCACACAGAAGTATGATCACTTCACATTAAAAACTGATAGGCTATATGTACCTGCTAGCATTATCTGTAAAAACAAGTGGGTTTAACACCTGCATAACCTCAGGTTTACAATATCAGGTCTGAGAGTGAGAAATGCAGCCAGTCAGCGTCTCAGCAGATGATAAAAGCAGCCTGAGGTTGCATCTATCCTAGTTAATTAAACATGCCCAGGACTGCTGTCTGGCACTGAGACCAGTAGGCATGAAACATTCCATGAGTCTGGGGACTGTTCTGACAGTCTTGAAAGACAGATTGCCACCATCCACTGCCCAGGCACCATTATTTAATTTACTAAAGGTTAAGATAGCCTAACGGTTCAATTCCAGAGCTGACATTCTCAGGGCATGCTCAAAACTCCAATGGTAGCAGAGGCTGCATGTTTTCAGAATCAATGCAAAGCTCTTGGATTAGTAGCTGCTGTTCCCATGCAGCTCCCTTCCCAGTGGATGCAGCAGTGCAGCCCCTGTATGCATCTGTGCTGTGTCCAGAATTCCTGTACTGCACCATCATGCACCCAGCTTGGTGCATCATCACACAGGAGCAGCTCAGATCATCCAGGGTGCAGGCATGGCCTTAATTTTGAGTTTCAGTTCCCTGTGTTGGGGCTGATGGGGAGTGAGCTTTAGAGCATCAAAAGCAGGCCTCCCATGAGAAGCCAGAAAAGCAAGAAGAATGTGCTCCAGGAATGAGTCAATAGGCTGGACTTCCAAAGACAGGCCCTCCATCCCTCTGGAAGAGCAGGCAGGCACTGGAAGCTCTGCCTGGGACCTGTGGGGAAGAGTAGCCTTCGTGCCATGTCCAAAGGAAGGATAGTGATACTCAGTCTACCAGTGGGAAAACATAACTTAAGTGCAGTCTCAAATGGTGAAAATTATCTGGGTGTGAGCACAGGGAGAAATTTGGCTTGGAAATAGCTTCTGTGCTTCCTGGGACACAGAGTGGTGTGAAGGGAAGAACAGCTGAATTCTGTGTTGGTTTCAATGGGCTATGGGGTGTTAGCACAACCTTGTCACTTCAGAACATTATACAGTTAAATACATTTATGGTTTTGACAGAGAAATCTCAATCTGTTTAATACCATGGTAAACAACTAGCCTAAAAATCTATCATCCTTTATTAAAGATTCAGAATAAGAAAAGAAGAAGATTAATGCCTCTGACATATAAACAGGGAAGTAACTTCTTTTTAGCAATATGCCATATTTCCTTAGACTTTAGCTGTAGAGAGACCATTTGGCAACCATTTGACTGATATTAGAAATTATAGTAATTGCTCTTGTTAAAGAAAAGATAAAATGTCATCTGGGCTGGGTTGCAGCTGGTTTGTCACATCTTGGTTCCCTGAAGGACAAAATGTGCACCAAATAAGGAGCAAAGAGCATCAAAGACAGAAAAATTTGGCTTTGGACTCTGAGACTGGCTCTTGCACCAGTGCTCCTGGAGAATGGCAGGCACCACATCTAGTCTTCTTAGCCCATTCAGTCTTTGTACTGGTGTTGGGCTGACTTGCTGGTAGCTGCCTTTTCATGATATGCTCAATGTAGCAACAAAAGCTGCCACCTTAGTCAAGCAGATCAGATTCACACAAAAAAGACACAGACACATCAAAAAGCACACAAATGTATATAAGAACATCCAAATCACTCACAAAGAAAAAAGGTATTATGGGAAAAGAACAAATAGCATAGAAAGGGAACAAACAGGGGTAGAGATGGACAGTAAAGAGATAGAAAGCATAGAAAGAAAGGAGAGAACTAGGAATTCATTCATTGCACAATTGATCCTGGACAGAAGTAGTTCTGAGGCAAAAAAATGCTCATGTCCTCTAGAACCCCCTGATGCTTTCTTGGTTCAATCTTATAATTTTCCAGGAACAGGGAAAGTAAAGTCCCACAGTGTATGGGTGCAATGTGTGATCAGAGGAGGTGTCCCCAACACACACACACTATTATCTGCATACCGGTATTATATTCACTACAATTTCTTCCAGTCAGCTTTCCAAATAGAGCTCTCCCAAAGGAAATGGTAGGTGGAGAAGCATGTCCACTCTATTTTTTAAACTTATTTCTCAGCACATTGTTTCTGTACTCTTAATTTCTCAAGGTCTTGTGTTCTTTTGCCTGCTGCTCAGCCTTCAGCACACTTGCTGGGCTACCAGTCAGACACCTTGTGCTCTCCATGACTTTTGCTAACTCTTACAACAAATTTTGTGCAACAGACTGAACTGGAATCATGTTACCTTAGGAAGGGGGAAAAAAAGTAGTTTCTTCCTCTATTACTGTGTAAAACATCATAAAGTAAAGAAAAACAGCCTTACCAGATCTGAATATTCAGAAGTTGCAGTCCAACATGCATACAGTCATAATAGGTCTATAGAGGCTTAGAAGGAGCAGCCAGTGGTACAGGAATCTGTTCTAAACTGTAGTTTGATGCATGAATGATCAAATAAATAAAATTAATACTTATGTACTTCTAGAACTCAAAAGCTGGGAGCTCTGAGTCCATCTGCTCTCTTTATAAGTTATTTGCATTAATGTAATATCCAAAAGGCTGATCAGCTGCAATACTATGTCTGTATTTCTCAAATAAAACTACTGTGACCCAGAAGATCTCAAAGAATTAGATTGAGATGAGCATGGGAAAGCTGGCTGGGCTAACTTCTAATATATATTTATGAAATGCACAATGCATTAGGTGACACAGACTGCTATTTCATTAGCTACACATTTTGTAGAGAGATTTTTCTTTGTCTTTTAAATAGATCTTGTAAGAATAGAAAATATCATTACATCAAAGAAAATATTCATATAACCCAAAAGATCTGACATAAGCCCTCAAATGCCAGGCAACCCATAGATGATATTAGAATTCTTTGCCTACCTCTAACCGTAATGCAAATCAGTAAAAAGTTCGAACAAAATGTCATCTTTTATGCTATAATTCTGTGACAGGAAGACCTGAAGGCAGATAAAATGAGTATGCCCAGCTGATCACTTTTCACAACGGCAACGTTGTCATTTTTTAAATACTCTGATTTGCTACCTGATAAGGCAGGGTTCGGTACCCCGCAGAGACATAGCTCTGCTCCAAGGAAGCTTGAGATTCCCTTTCTTCCCAAAGATGCCCTTATGACGTTCTGCCTGGGGGAACCTTCCTCACCTCCCTGATGTTATCAAACCTCGCTGTCACTATTACTTCTGCTGATGGGGTCAGTTCTGTACTTCTTGCATTGCCAGTCAGCTCCTCTAGCAAGGGTGTGGGGCTGGCATTGAGTTTAGGGTGCAGTCATGTCTTCTCAGCCTCTCTCTGCCCATTTGGAGTCAAGACTGTGCTCGTGCTACCAATTTGCTTTGGAGCAGAAGTGCAGCATTGAAGCAAAAGTGCAGATTATCATCATGCACCACATAGTGGTTGAAAAATCCACACAGTTCTTAAAAGATAGAGGACAAGGTCAAGAAATACAAGGGTCCCATTCATACATCATAGACAAGCAGAACCGAGCATACAGTAATTTGCATGTTGTTCTGTATTTCCATATATTTAATTAGATGAACTTTAAATTTTACTGGCAAAAATAATAATCAGCTGATTATTGAATTGCATTCGGGTTTTTGCTGCGCTTTTAAAATGGAAGAATACATGCCACCTGTAACAGAAATTCTAATAGACTAAATATAGGTTATCAGAATTTTTTCTAACCATCAGATTTTATGGCTTGGGACTTAAGTAATGAAGAAGGATCAATACAGACAAAAAAATCAATATGTTTTGCACGCACTGTTTCCCAAGTTCAGAACAAACTTGCAGAACTGTCTGTAATTCCTGCAATGTAGCTATATATTTTGAAATCTGTGGAAAATCAGCCATGCAAAGAATGTTCTGAAAACAAATATAAACGTAAAATCTTCCCTCCCTGCCCCCAAAAACACCCATGCATTTTCTTCCCTTCCCTTAATTCAGTTAGGAAAAAAAAAAATGATTTGCATATGCTGCTCAGTAGAGATGATTCAGGGACCAGTGATGAAAATTACTACAGACACAAAAAGACTTCCATATGAAAAGATAGTGAAAATCTTGAACCTCCTTAGCCCCGAGATTAAATAAATAACATGGAGCATGATAGAAGTACACCGAGTAATGAATAATGTAGAGGAGGCAACTTGGGAACTCCTAATTACCTTTTCTTTATAACTCATAACTAACTGCTAAGATGGGATATATTTTTACCCAAAAGCACAGTTAAATATGGAATTCACTGCCACTAGCTACCACTGAGGCAATTCATCTAGTAAAAAATGATAAAAAGGTAGAAAAGTATATGTATATTGAGAATGTATATTGTTACCCTGGGTCAGCTTAAAAAGGCCACGTGTTATAAAGCCATAATCTTCCAAAAGGAAGCTAAATGCTAACACATTTTTGACATCTAGTTTGTCCCACCGTTGTGTTAAATAGTTTTTGCACATCCTTTGAAACTTTCATTGCCAACCCTTGGCACAGGTGAGAGCCTGGGACAGGTGTCAGCGACCTGCTCTGGCCTAGCGGCATTTGTACAGCTCTAAAATGGAAATGAAGCAGGGCTGCGGGGTCAAGAGGCCGCTCCTGCCTGAGCCAAGGATCAGTTATACCTCCAGTCCGGCCTGGGTTTGAACACTGCTGGGAATGGAGGTGCGAGAGGCTCCACACGCAGCCTTCTGCAGTGCCTGATAAGCCTTGTCCTTGCCAGGGCACGTGTGGTCCGATGCTCCCTTGCAGGCAGGGAGGACTCCTGAGTCGGGCATCCACTGCGGGCACGGACCGTGAGCTTTGCCTGCCTGCTTCACACCTTACTTCTGTGTGTTTGATGACTGTGGTGATGTTGCCTCCTTAGAACTTTCTTCTTCAGGCTAATTAGCTGCAGACTTTCCTCTGAAGCCACTTTTTCCAGACCTCTGATCTCCCCCGGTGCTTGCCCCTGCCCTCCTTCCAGCTGAGCCCCGCACGCACTGGGTGAGGCACAGTGCCCAAATCTGAACACAGCCCCCAGGAAGCCTCTTCTGTGCCAGTGCAGTGAGAAGGGCTGTTTCAGATGTCCCACTTTTTTCCTGTTCATACATTCCACTATGGTGTTTCTTTTTCTTGGATCTGCAGGACATTTTTGAATTTTGTTTGGTGTGTGTGGTCCATTACAACCTCTGAGGTTTTTTCCCTAGAACAGCAAGATGTAAATCATTTCCCCCAAGATATGCACAGCTGATTAACCGAATTAAAGTGTGTACCTTACTTTTCCTCTCTCAAATTACGTTCAGTGTAAAATAAGAAATGGGATACCCATTTTGAATGACTGAGTTTTGTAATATACCACATGATCAGGATATTATAAAGAGGATAATGGGAAAGAGCTCTTGTTATTCATTTGTTAAGTGTAATTTAGCTTTCATTATTTCTTACAATAGCAAATCATCTAGTCGTAACATCCTGTGCTGAAGTCTGAATTCTCTATGACTGAGAACTGCATGACAACATTTAGCAGTATTGAAAAATTTGGTTGTGTGTGGATTTGGAAAACAGAAACCCTTTTGCAGTTTTCACAGAATTCGGCTATAGTCTTGTGGAAATGTGTGATCTGACTAGTTAACTTCCCTCAGGAGCTGATGGCTGTTGACATTCTAGGAAAGATAAAATACAGAAATGTATCAAATCATTGAGTGTTTTGACCCAGATAGGAGCTAAGGTTTTGACTTTTGACTGATATTGCAGTGATATATATACAACAACAAATGGAAATTCTCAGATATGTCAATGTCATTTAGATGCTGACATTAAAAAACAAATGTTCAAAACATAATGAAGGAAATCTTGAGATAATAATTTTGTAATTATTAGTTTAATATCTTGAACTTAAATTTTCAGAAGTTAGACCATTAATTTATTTTTTATAAATTCTGGATTTGATTCTTATTGCTAATTTTATAGAGAGAACTTTTCAAGTATCTGTAAAGAAAAGATGCTGAATTGCCCCTTTGCTTCCCAAATGACAAAATGGTGTAAGCCTTGAAAAGTATGAGACTTCAGTAAATACATGGGCAAATTTTCTGGTATAGCCATGGCTGCCTTCCCATTAAACTGCCTATGTAAATAACTCTGGTTTTCCTTTTTATCTGGAAGGTTTTATACTGACATGCTGGCAGGGCAGGGGTTCCTACAGCCTTTTGTAGCCTGTGAGGGTTACAGCCCTCCAACACCAATGAATCACAGAATCAATTCAATTGGAAAACACCTCTGAGATCATCAAGCCTGAGTATTAACCCAGCACTGCCAAGTCTACCACTAAACCATGTCTAAACCAAGTGCCACATCTGTACATTCCTGGGTAGCCTGCTCCAATGTTTGACAACACTTTCCATGAAGATATTTTTCCTAATATCCAATCCAAACCTCCCCTGGTACAGCTTGAGGCTGCATTTATCTTGTCCTGTCGCTTGCAACCTCCAAGAGGGTGACCCCTAGCTGGCTACACCCTCCTTTCAGGCAGCTGTTGAGAGTGATATGGTCTGCCCTGAGCCTTCTTTTCTCCAGGCTAAACAATGCCAGATCCCTCAGCTGCTCCTCAGAGAACCCCAGCCTACAGGGGTAAAATCACTGCCCTGATCCTGTTGGCCCCACTATTTTTGATACAAGCCAGGAAGCTATTGGCCTTCTTGGCCACCTGGGCACATGCTGGCTCATGTTCAGGCAGCTGTTGACAAGTTGAAGAGACAAGCCCAAAGATAAGCCACTCGTGCAATGACAGTACTAATTAGCCGAGCAAGCCTGGTAATTAGCTCCCAGAATCCCTTCAGAAGTCTCAGATGCACGTCTTTACCTCCACACCTTTGCTTTTTCATGAGGTCTGATCATTTTCTGGCTCCAGCCTAAAAGAAATTTCAGGAGCTCCTACTTCCCACCTCCTGCCTCCCACCATGGGTACGGGTGAAGCAGCTGGAACTGGAGCTATTTCCTAGCCAAGAAAAGACAGTAAGCAAACCCCTCTTGGTTTGGATTAGTTTATTCTTCCCAGAGGAAAACTGTAGAGACAAAGAGGAGCACTTTCTGAGATGTTGACTCATCCATCTGCTCTTCCATCCTTACGTGTAGCATCCTCAGTGTATGCACATGGCTACTTTCTGTTTAGTTTATAAATCTGGGGAAAATTTTTATTGGGTCTCAAAATTTGAGCCCATACTTGGTAGAGTATGTTACTGCTTCCAATTCATAGCTAGGGACTCTGCTCAGCAACAGAGGTGAAGGGATGTGACTAGAAAAAAATATTTGTTTTTTGCTTTATTCCCAGTTTCTGGTAATCTAGTGGCATTGATCTGTTGCTATTAATAAAAGCAATTGTTTACCTCCCTCATCTGCAGACTCCTAACATCCTTGCAAACACAACAGCACTGTTTGCTTTATTTTCTATGAAAGCATTTTCCCTCTCCATACTCCCACTCACTACAGACAAAGGCTGTTAACATACCACAGCTATCTCATCACAATCAGGACCTTGCAATTTGATTTTACTTAATGGATCTTTAAGCACAGGAAAGTGTTATTATTATTCAAAATTGGTCAAGCCTCTTGTTTTGAATGTAAAGGTTCTTTCTAATTCTGCAATTCTTTCTTCATTTATTTAAGGTTTCAGAGAAGAAAAACAAAACAAAAGTAACCTTTACTTTCCATTGTATTTAAAGTAATTTAAACAGTTCACAAAACAGAAATCGCTGCAAAACCAGTCCTGGTATATTATTTAATCAGACATTGGGCTTCCATTTAAAATCTTGATTTGAAGGGCTAGAGAGACCTTCAGAAGTCAGAGACCTTCAGCCTCCTGGCTTTTTAAGAGTCAGATTCCCCTCTAGGTGGAAAAAGATTGGCATGTGCCAGCACTGAAATATCAGCTCCTGGTACACAGCACAGATGTCTGTGGTCTCCAGCTCTCTGGTCCCCAGTTACCCAAGCTGTTGACAAGCTTTAGCTGTCACAGCCTCCTTAGAAGTGCATGATGCCCTTACTCCAATTTTCTGCTTTCACAGAAGGAAAGTAGCAAATACTAGCTATGAGCAATGTGAAGACAATGTGTGCGTGATAATGGAAGGGAGTGGACACCAATTGCTCACAAAGCACTTTCCTTTTTCATTCCCAAAAGCTATCATGGAAAGAACTGGGCAGCATATTTTAGTTTGCAGTTCCCTTAAAATCCTTCCTAGCCTTGTGTGTGAGAAAAGGGCTCATGAACTTGGAGGGAAGATCCTGAATTATCATTCCAATAGGGTGATAGTCCTCTGTCAGGGATTCCTTGTCTCTAGGAGAAAAGCATCTAATAAGGCATTCGACAGCCTAAAGACAGGGGAGGTGGGGGATTTCGATCCATTTGTATGTAACTTTACTGTGAAAAATTACCACATAAAAAGAGCATCTTCTTGCTCAGGGGGTCTAAGAAAACTCTGAGTTTCTCCTGTTGCTTTTCCCTTTATTTTGTCCTGCAGACTCGATGCAGATAGGCAGACAGGAGGAGCTGAGGTTTCTATTCTATCATAAGCATCATCCTCAGAAGTGTTTACAGAGAGCTAATTAGTCACAACCTGACTAATTGCAGCGAGGCCAGCAGAACTGTGCGAGGTCCAGCAGCAGCAGTGCAGTTTTGCCAATTAGCCATTCATGCTTGGTAGCTGTGTAAAAGACTTTGCCAGTCCAGGTGTACATATGGTTTGCAAGGTCTGCAGTCAGGAAACAAATATCCCCGTTAGTCTCAAGCTGAATGTGTGTTATGCAGAAAATCACACATGAAATAATAATCACAGACATGCACAATGTGATTTTTGCTGTAGCAGAACTTCCTAGAACACTGCATTTTAATACTCCCAGTTATGCTGTGGGACATAGAAGTCTTTCAGGTCTTCACCTGTAGATGTCTTTTTAAATTTTTTTTCAGAATTTAATCATGGGATTGTATCTACTGCAACATACATTGGTTTAATGTTTAATTCATTAGGTCCCCAAGGAAATCTGCAGGTTCTACAAAAGCTATGAAAATCTGTCTGCTCTGTGCAGACACCCCATTGTCAGGGCCACCTCTACACCTCTCCACAGCAAAGATCTTCTGATTAGAGGAAAACAATATTAGGCCTCAGCTGTAATGTGACTGTTGGGCTGTTAAAGCTCCTCATGTCTGCAGTTCAGAGTAATATTAAAATATGCAATCCCTGATAATTGAGACCAGAGCTAAGGGTAGACCTGTAAAGCAAAGGCAACTGGAAAATGGCATCATTGAGTCCCCCTGCTGCCCTGGAACAGGAATGTCCAGTGGTGGCACAGGCACTGCAGAATAATGCACAAAGGGGAGGGAAAGGAGAGCTTTTCTGGCAAAAGTAAACGAATGTATTTTAATCAGAAAGAGCTGCCACTTCCAGCCAAATCTGAGGAGCAGCAGTCGCACTTGGCATCCCTGTCCTTGCTGTGGGATGTGTGCCAGAATGGTCCCTGGCACCTGCCCATTGTAGCAGCCCAGTCCAGGATGGATGTGGCTGTGCCTCCACCTTCACCCTCCTCTGGGCATTCAGCTGGGCCCTGGGGGAGTCACAGGGCAGCCCAAGTACCCAGGGGCCTCTACAGCACTGAATTTGCTCCCCTGGGTTGTGAGAGAAGCAGCCCCTAGGGACCTCACCAAGATGCTGGGGGAAAAGGGAGGCTGCTAAAAAGACCCAGACCTACAGAGAGACAGACAGAGGAGAAAGAGGAACCATGAGCCAAACAGATGGGAAGAGGAGAAATAAAGACAAAGAAACTGGTCACTGCCTACCCTATATCTGTTTCTCATTTTGCCAGTGCCTCCTTGCATCTGCAGTCTACTGGAACTCATTTACTGCTATGTCCCTTCCCAGATTCACCATAACTAAACCTCTCCCAGGCTGAAGCACTCTGTAAGACCTCAGAATAAAATGAATGAGTGTTTCCCATTGCCATTTTGCTTAAAAAAACACCTACAATGCCTTCAGTCTTGTGACAGTCATTCCTTCCTCAGCTGTCTCCTTTGAGTTCTTTTCTCACCCACTTCTGTTCCTCTTTCTGCTTCTTTTACATGATATTTTTGGTAGAGAGGCCATGAAAAGGAAAGGCAAAAAATACAGTGTTGTTCAACCATTGCCAAAAGCTGGAGTCACTTCACAGAGACAGAGTGATCTAGGATTTACTCTGTAATCCCAAACATGTGAAAACTGAAACAGGTCATTGTAGGGCTCAGATCACAAGATGCACTGCCAGAGGATGTTTGGGGTTTCTGTCCTGTCAGACAAAAGAAGCCTTTATTATGTTATTGCTAAAAAAAGAAAGAAAAAGAAAAAGAAAAAGAAAAAGAAAAAGAAAAAGAAAAAGAAAAAGAAAAAAAGGAAAGAAAAAGAAAAGGAAAAAAAAGAATATCATGTCTTAATAATCTAGTCTGCTGGTAAGCAAATTCATTTCACTGCTGCAGACAAATTGATGACATTCTTAAGCTTTTTTTAACAGGTGTTGCTGCTGTAAATTTTATGCCTCAGTTTACTTGCTAAAGAATACAATTAAGCCAACAAGAAGCTGTTTGTGACTCACACATAATGAAATGAGAATAGTATCATCATCATTAAGCAGCAAATAAAGCTATTGATTCTTTGCATTATGCTGTCAGGTTTAATTCGATTTCATTTTTTTCTCCTTTCAGCCTTTAATTACACAGTTCATGCTGATTCCTCTTTTTAACCAACAGGATGGAGTGATGCCTTACCTTCTTACCTTAGCAGCAAAAGCACAAGCCTACCGAGCCCCAGTGTATCTTTGTTGGACTTAATTAAAGACAAACTTTCACAGCTTCTGATAAAGGCAGGTATTTCAGTCCTGAGACAGTCTGGGGGCTTCAAGCACAATGTTGGTGCTGCTGGGCTGTGTCTGGCTCTTCCTGCCCATTGCCAGCTGGGTGCACCATCATTGCCTTCCACTTAGCTAGTAAAGGTAAGCCAGGCTGCTAACAAATGCCCCACAGGAGCCAAGGAGAGGGGGACAGAAAAATGCTGCTGCAATCAAAATGCGAAAATATAAATCAGCACTGCTGTGTGATCTCATCAAAGGGCCACTGTGGAGCAGGGTATGAAGGAAAAAAGGCGGGTGAGGGAGAGGGGGCATCTCCTCTGAGTTCTTTCTGTCAATAGCAGGTACAGAGAGCATTGAAAGCAAGTTCATGGACACTGGGAGCCCTTCATTGTAGGATGTGCTGTGCCAGAGCTGCACTGTCAGCGTGGGTGGGGCTGCTGGATGCTTACAATGGCAGGAACATATTGTACCATTTCTGGAGAGCAATCTGAATAGTGGGAAGAGAGGGGGAGTTTTTTGTTGATTTTTTTTAAACAAAAACCATACAGATCAGCTGAATAGCATATTTGCTGGATATTGTTCAAGCAGCATTTTTGCCCTGCTTGTGGCCAGTTTGCAATACATGTATTCATGCTGATTCCTTATTCTGTGAGCTGTTCATAAATACCTTCTTAATATGCATCAATGGCAAATTTGGCCCTGGTTGAGTAGCTGTGTTAGAAACAGTCTAGACTGATGCTTTTTTCCCACTTTTGACTTTCTGATGAATATGGACATATGAATATATGACTTATAGACACGTTCTGCTCTCTTGCCTCAGACCTTCCAAAGGGATCTCCCTCAGCTCCAGCTATTGCAGCAACACAAACTTCCATGGGACCACTCAGTGACTTCACTCCTGCTCACTGCAAGTCAGGGGGTCAGAGCCCACAGCAGACAGCAAATACTGAATATTTTAGAGGGGTCATGTCTTCTGAATGTTTCTCTTCTGCCAAGGTTCATGGGGATTTCCAACACAATTAAAGGAGTATGTATGTCCCCTTCACAGGAACTGGTGAATCACTTTTTTTCTGCTCCTCCAGATGAGCATATCATAAAAGGAGGAGATTAGAATAAATCCTCTGGCATGAATTCAAGCAAACCATACCTGCCAGCATCTTAATTAAAGACAGAAGGTATCAGATCAAGTGAATTTGTGAAAATATTCACTGGGGGGAAAAAAATGTCAAGAAAGGACCCAAGGATGCTTGTTTTCTTATGAGGTCTCAGGCTCTGGGCTTCTCATGTTCTCTACAACAGCTGCTTAGATCTTGGAATAAAAATCTGCCTTCCCTCCTTCTACCCCACTTCTTTGTTTCTCACAAGAATTAGTCCATTTAAATATAAGGAAAGTTGATGTTGAAGTACTGTTGTCACTCAGAGTGTTTTTTAACAGAATATTTAAACTCTTGGAAAAACTCTGATTGCCTGATTGCTCCTTAGGTTTGTATTTTTTATGCCCTACACCCCTTTACATCAGGATTCTCAAAACAGTGGAACTGTCTCCACCTGCAACAGATCTTAGAGAATTGACTGATGGTTTGCAGCCATGAACAAACCTCAGAGAAAAATAAAGTTGATTGAGACTTGCTAAGTCTTCTGAGGATGCCACCTCTGAATCTCACAAAACTAAGTTTCAGCATCAGCTTCATAATGATATGAGGGTACTTTTCCCTGAGAAGATGAATATTTGTTATCAGTTTTCATCACCTTTGTTTTAAACTTCGCCAACAAGCTAAAAGAACATGAGACAAAGTGCTTCTAAAGTCCATTTCATATCCTGTACAGGTCTGTGTGAGTATTGTGGAGACCCTTTCCCCTTGCTAAACATTTTTTTAATTCTGTCTACCTTGTGGAAAATGCAAAACAGAAAAGGAATAGTGATTTGGGATCTGTCTTTTGAGTGAAGGAGGTTTATATCTATGTATGCTTACGTTACCTGCAGGCTAATAATAATGCAGAAGGGTTTGATGAAATTAATACGAGTCCAGCACCTCAGTGATTTCTTGCAAAGGAGCAGAAATAAAATTAAGCTTCTATTCCTCTCCTCTATGGCCAGGATATTTCTTAGTCTGTAGATATTTCCTTGAACATCTGTTAGAAAAAAGAAAACAGCTGTAACAACAAAACCAAAAAAAAAAATACTCTCTGATGTTTTAAACTGCTTTATAACTTTAAGGTCTCTTCTCTTGCTTGTTACAGTCTCCTTCTCTCCAATTTTCATCACCTCTTTCTCCCGCATTTTTTCTGTTGCAGTATGCTCTATACTGAATTAAGTAAGAGCAATTATTTGCAAACTTACAGATGCAGGTTTTAAAGCCAGCAACACCAAATGATAATTTCCCCAAGCAGTTTTGTTTGTAGCTTTGTTTACTGCTCTTTGCAGCTGTTAGCAATGCTCTTTCCCCATCATCTGCCTGGTAGCAGTTGTAATGGAGAAGGTACTGTGAGAGAAGAGTGCCCCAAATTTCCTGCTTATGGTGAGGAGCTCTCAGCCATCATGGCTGCAGAGAGTGCTTGGCTGCTTCTGAGGCAGAACCTCCAAGCAATAGCACTGAAAGCAGCAAATTGTTTTGGGTTTTTTTCCTCCCCATCCGATTCTCCAACTCCGTGAATCGTTAATATGGTTTGGAATGGAAATGAAAATGCCACAAAAGAGCATCTCATTGCAGGATGTCTGTAAAGATATATAAAAGGATCTTTTCAGAGGTAATTATTCAAACTACTTCATATAACTGTCACCATTAAAAGGTCACTAACTTTTACCACACAGAGATTGCTAAAGATGCAGTGCTGGCACCATCTTCTAAAACTTGGGAAAGTACTCTAGTGTCACTCATGGTCATCTGTGATACTGCCTGGTTTTATCTTCCCTTGACTCAACTCAATTCAACTTAGCTTTATTGTGTTAGTAGAGAGGATCAAGGTGACCGCTCTTTCTGACAGTGTACAACCTTATAACAAATAGCAGCTCTTTCCTTGAGGAACTTTCACTGGCAAAATGATAGACAGACCATATCTCAGGCATGTCATCTTTTTACTGGTAATAATTGCAATTACAACCTACAATGTTCTTGCTGTATTTCATTTCAGATTTTAATTGCATACTATCATTCTCATTCCAAATTAAGATCCCAGTGCATATTTTAAACTGTCTGTAAATACACATTAAAAAGATGACATCCATTAGACAACCATGCAAGCAGTGTATATGTGGCATATTAAAGAAGCAGATATACTTGAAGAGCTTGCTCTCAACCCAAATGCATGCTTATACAAAATTTTCTGTGAAAAAATAAGTCCTTTGGGTGTATCACAGATAATCCTCTTCCCTATACACTATAACATCTTTTCCGTCAAATAGGGTTGAAATTGGCTAAATGGATTCCAGTTTTATTAGATGAGGACTGACAGGCAGAAAGAAACCACTATACACCCATTTCTTTGGGAAATCCAGCTAAAAATCCTTTATTCTCTAGGTAGACAATACAAGTGGTATTACTCCCAGCAGTGTGATATGCAGCTGAATTTTGAGGCTTCAAATCACAGCAGGCTATACAGATGCTGTGTATCAGAGGCAGCTCCTCTGCTGCCTGAGTGAGTCCTGGGCATCCCTGGGCCGTTTAAACATCTGCAGAGCCTAGGGAGGTTGCTTATGAGCAAAGTGAGTGCTAGCAAACTTTCCATGCCAGCCTTATAGAAATAGGTCATTGCCCCCATTGCACTGCAAGTCAAGTGAACTCTGAGACTCAAAAAAGGCAAAGGAAAGGAACGTTTGTGTCTGCACTGAAGAGGGGAAAAAGTTTTGGGTGTTCAGAGAAAGGTGCAAAAAAGCTGCATAAACCCCTCGTCTTGCTCAGACTGATAATTCAAGGGAGATGAAAGAGTCTGCCTTAGTGAGATGGTAGAGAGAGCAGAAGAGGACCTAGAAGTGGAAATGAGCAGAGCTTCTTTCCTTGGCCAAAGAAAAATTTTCCATACGGCTAGCTTTTCAGAGCAGCAACTCTGTGCTTGTACAGACCAGAGTGGATTGTGCCTAGTGTTCTCAAGACAGCCTGAGAAACCTGAAATTCTTTTACCTTTGCTTGTCCTTGACCTCTCCAAAAGCCAACATTAAAGAAAGGAAAAAACATTACAGACTTCATTTATTATGAGAAACCTGGAGGAAAGTGCTTGTTTCAATTGAAAATTACTCCTGCAAATACATGTTATATTATCTGGAAATTGTGTTTTCCAATCACATAAACTGGAGAGCAAAGTGCTATAAGGTGCTAGGTTTTTGACAACCAAGTTGTCTGCCACTGTACCATCCCTAGCATTTCACATGAAACATGGTCAGCGAATATCTCTCTGGATGCCTCATGTCAGTGGGAGCTGCCAGTTCTGAGGGCCCTTAAATGAGTGCACAATTATTGATCCAAACATAGAATTTACAAACAGCTTTTTGAATGTTATTCTAATGCTTGTTCATTATTCTAATTTCAGTAGCAGTGGACATAGGTTTTTTTTTTTGGTACGGTAGCCTGTGTTAGATAATGTAGAAATTAGTGCAGTGCTCATTGTTAGTGGTTCTTTCTTACCAGGAATGTTTGTTGAGTGAGCCTTTCTTCTGCACAGCAATAGGTGGCTGATTGGTGCTGATTTAATGATTTATAGCATCTTGTTTCCTGATGAGACTGCAGCTCACAAGAAGTGCCAGGGACGTGCCTTTTGAGCAGCTGACATGGGCTGCATATTTCATGTACTGCTGGAGAGTGCAGGCAGGCTGTGTAGTATCAGATCACATAAGATGTACGTATCTATGATTTTCCTTTGTAACAAAAATCCTGTCATCTGTTGACATAAGAGACACGAGATAACAATTCTGTGACCCTGCATAGTTCTTCAGTCTGGACAGACAAGACAAATCTAAATAATTGAGTATGGGCTCCTCAGACTTTCTTCATGTTAGTGCACTGCCACAGCCAAAAAGCATAAAATGGTTTTGAACTGCCTGCACTCTCCTCCCACTTGCAGCGATCATTGCGTTTTCCAGTCACCATTAGTGGAAAGGCCAGCAAGGTCCTAGGTTCATGCAAGGCACCATAGGTAAGACTTCCCCACTGGCCAGCAGCAGCTTCCTGCTCTGCCTTTTCTGCCACAAATTTGGGAAGTTGCTGAATCCTCTTGGCTAGAAAGATGGTAGGGTAACTAAAAAGTATATCCATATATATGTAAGTACACCTACTTTCACTTGTACTGGCATTTCCGTCTAGCAACAGGGCAACATCCAACATCCTTTCTCACCTCACTGCTCACTGCCTGTAGTCCATTGTTTCACTGAGACCCTGGACTCTGTCAGGCTTGAGAGGAAAGGAAAATTCCAGCATTAATACCGCTGTATTGAGTGGAAAGTTCCTAGCTGCCTCCTATTGGAAATAGAGAGCTGGCAGTCATTAAGTCTATTCTGATTGCCACTGCAGAAGATTCCTTTTTAGAACTTAGTCCTGTTTTCTTTTAATTGCATCTGTTGGTAGGACTTAGAAAAAGCAACAAAACAACAGAACATTCACCAACACGTTCATAACAACCTACTACCAGTGCTTTTTATTGCTATCCCTATGTAAAATGACTGCAGTTTGTATTGACTTTACCTGAGATTCATAACATCATTTCCAACTTACTATTTGATTTTGGGTGCTTTTTTTGCTTTAGAGCTTTACTTGTTAATGTATTTTTCTATAATTACACCACAATCACTCCTAAGTGCACAGTTTACATTGAACAGAGCCATTAAGGGTTGCTGCTGGTAGTTGATTGTTACACACAGTTGTGCAGACAACTTTGTATTTAGACCCAAACCAGCTTTACAGGGTACAGATATATTTAGCTGCAGGAATTTCCAGCCATTATTTTTGTTGATGTCCGTAGTTAATCAGCCTGGACAGCCTATAGGGTAATCATGAGGCTGGTGTTAAGCAGCCCTGTGCTCAGCAGAGATCTCAATGTCTTTGCTGTGCATATGGTGATGAGCTTTAGTAGCTCTGAATTGTGTTCTGTCTGATGCAAAGGCTTCATAGCACACTATAAGCTATCAACAACACACATTTCTGAGCTCTTTGTTGTTTCCTTCTCTAAACTTTTCCCAAGGTGATGAAGTGATTCTCTATTCACAAAACCTGATTTTGATCCCACCTCTTTGGTGAAATTCATTTGAGTTCTGTGCCAAATTTGTTTAAGGAGCTACAGCACTTTAACATGTTTATGGCTCAGGGGGGTACGCTATAATTTGAGGAAAACATTAGTATGTGTAACACTACCAGTGATGAATAATTAACATACAATTATAAAATCTTTCATCAAGATTTTAAGTGGGTAATAAGAATTTCATTTTTCCCCAGCCCACGTTTGAAATAAAGCAGAGCAGCAGTGAAAGAGGATGCACAACCTCAAATAGTCAGGGTAGGCACTGACAATGACTGCCACACACAGATGAAACAACAAAGGGAATTTACTTAGAAGGTATTACAGAAATCCAGCATCCATTGATGGGGCTTTGCGCAGTGCCTTGCACATGTCATTAAACTGATTTGGAAATTGGAAAGGAGACAGAAGACTTCATTACTGCCCTTGTTGAATGGACTACTGCATCTTTTAATAGCCTCACATAAGCAAGAACTCATTTTAATGTCCTGTTCAGAAGAAAGAACACCATCTGCAGAATTAGCAAGAAGTATCTCTGGCAAGTGGACGTTCCTCAGGAATCTCCCATTCACTACTTTTTCCACACCCCTTCCACAGCTTTTAAAAACATGGGGAATCATAATGCAGAGTGACATGAGTGCTCGAAAGCTGCTGCAGGTTAAAACAAGGAAGGGGTCTCTTTCTGTTTGGGCACAGGAGGTTTGCTGAACCAGGAAAAAAATAAGAGTGTATGAAGAAAAAACTTGAGCAGCTGCAATGGCCTTCGGAGTGCTCCGGCTCTGAGCACGAGGCCGGCAGCACAAAGGCTGCCTAGGTCAGCCTGGTGTCATTTCTGCCCCAGCACATCAAACAGCAGAACAGGCAGTGCTCAATAGACAGGAGAGGGGATTAGCTTGTCCTATCAAGGGAAGGCCAAGCCTCTTTGGCCTGATATTCAACAGTAATTACCAGCCCAAACTGCTGATAAACTAAGTAGTTGCATGGAGCTGCTGGCTGAGACGCAGCTCAGTCATGAGAGCACAAGAGCTCCAACCCCTCAGGACCACCCACTATTGCACTAAAGGCTGCTGCTTGCCATACAGTCAGGATCCCCTGCTTTAATCCAAATAGAAGCTCCTTTACTTGAGCCATTGTCTCCAGTTGTTGGAGGGAAAGACTGTAAGAAATTATCTGAGCCATCAGTAACAAGGGGAAGTGGACAAGGGGTGAGTCAGGCACCAGTTCCTCTCCCACATGTCTCCTTGGGCATGGTTGGAGGTGCTGCTTTGGGGCAGGGGCACTCTGCCTCTTGTCCCAGGACTACTAGAATGGAGAAAAACCCGCTATCCAGGGAGCCCTCAGGTAGGACTGTCTACCTCCAAGGATGGGAGAAGCAAGGCAGCCATGAGCCCACCCACACAAAGCTGCTTGTGGCCAGTCTTCACTCACTGTGGCTGCAGCAAGGCTTTTTAAGACTTTAGCAACAGCCAAAATGAGCTAAAAAAAAGTCCAACAAATGCCAATCCTGCTGTGATTGGTTTGGGAAAGTTTTGTTCCCTGCCCAGTCTCATGGCTGATTGGCAGGGCACCTTTTGAAATGGTTGATTTTGCTCCTGTTTAAAGTATCAGACCAGGCAGATTCAGTGCCACAACCAGCAAAGTCAGCCCTCACTTCCCGAGGCTCTGAAGAGGGGTCACCAGTGGGCAGGCAGGTGGGTACTAATTCCTCCCATGAGTGCTGCCCTTTAACTTTGCATTGGCAACCACTTTAGAGGTCATCCATAACTTCATCCTGACGTGCAATTAGTCCTCTATGTTTGTCTTCAAAAGTTTATTTTCATTGTTTCATTTGTCTGTTTATAAAAAGAAAGGACAGTTTTATTACATATTCAGTTTTCTCCAGCATGGCTCTAATTAAGGCTGATGACAATCTACCCCACATTATAGGCATGGAGTACACTTTCCTGAGTCCTCCTAAGTAATAAATGTTTCTAGACAATAAATAATGGTTGAAATTGATCATATTTTCTTGGCAGCAGTATAAGTTTTATTGACTTAGCTGTGGTTTCAGGTCCAAAACAGAAAAACCTGAGTTCTGTCTTCACTGTAAAATACCCTTTTTGAATGTGAGCATTTGTCCATTGGATGGTGACTCGCCCATATGTGACCTGACCAAAAAGAATAACTGATAACAAGAATGCATGGACCATAAAATACTGAAGACTCTCTGAAGTCCATTCTTCTGAAAAAGTTGAATTCTTGGGCTTATGGCTATAAAAAAGTCAATTCAGAATGGATTTGCTGTTCCAGTTTTGCTGACTGCTCACAGATTTCAGAACTAAAGATCACACTGTAAAACTTACATTTTGCTAATTTTTTTCTTGCATACCTAAGAGAATTAACTTATTTTGAATTTTGCACAACTTCCTCCAGGGACACTTAAAAATTATATTAAATTATGCCATGTCTTTAGTTAATTATTTTAGTTACGGGCTGTTTAAGAAACAAAATTGCTTATTTAAGTTTCACAAGTTACTAAAGTTATTAAGGTCAAAGGGGCACTTTTGGGATTGACATTATAAATTGAAAATATGACTTTGCATTTTACTTTTTTTTCAATCTGTCTTGCTTTTCCCCAGTGTTTTCACTTCTTTTACTAGATTGTTGCTTTTTGTGTGTCATGCTAAAATGAACTCTTCTGTATAAAAGATGAAAGCAAGACCCTAGTACTTTATTCTGTTAGGCAAACATTTGTCCCAAGTTTTATGGAAAATATTCTACAACTCAACATAGACAGGACTTCACCTCTGGTACAGTGTGCAGTTTTGGGCTCCACAATATAAGAATATTAAAGTATTAGCATGTGTTCAAAGGAGGGCAACTAAGATGGTGAAAGGAGTAAAAGGCATGACCCAGGAGGAGTGGCTGAGGATACTGGGTTTGTTCAGCTTAGGGAATTGGAGACAGGGGTGTGACCTCATCTACACCTTCCTCCTGACAGGGAAGTGGAGAGGGAGGTGGTGATCTCTTCTTTCTGGTGTCCTGTGATAGGACATGGGGTGACCTTACTAAGAGACGTTCCATCCAGTTCCAGTAACCTGAAGTTACCTGCTCTGGTCTCCGTTAATTACCCTGCCACAGCTTCATGCTTAATTTTCTGACATGGGTCAGGAGCATGAGATCTTGAGAAAGAAGAGCTGAAAAGCTGACAGTACTAAGAACTGCTGGAGTTTTTTTCTCTATTAATTTCTCACTGACTTTGTAGCTGGAGGAGTCTGACCGAGACAGAGTAGCAGTTGAGAAGATAGTTTACAGTGAATGATGGCTTTTTAGAGCTTGACTGACAACAGTGTGTTGAAAGGTGTATGACATATTCTCATTTGATAGCAGTAATCATGTTGGTCAAGAGAAGATCCAAATACTTCTCATTGGCATTCAGCAGCCCCAAGAATTAAGGGTCCCTTTCAAATCTGATAGTTCAGATTTCTATCTGTCAGACAGTGTCAAAGAATTCATTCCTTTGTGTGGTTTCCAGTCTGGCTTTGCCTGGAGAAAGCACTTTGAGCTCATTTTATTTCATCTGCAAAGGAAGATGACAGCTCTTTGCTATAGAAAATTTGTGTCTGATAACTATACTATCTCTTAATACAGTCTTTTCAGCCCAAGACTTCCAAATACCCACTGCAGAGACAAGGTAGAACTCTCCCCATAGATCTGTCACAGGTTAAGGCTGTACTTGGTGATGCTTTCATGTAGATTAAGACACAAGATGTAAGTGGTAGGGGACAAAGGCAGGGAAGGAGCTGTGTTTGTGTGGGGCAATATCCAGAATTTATTATACACTTCATTTTTATTTTTCAAAACATGCCTACATATCTGCAGTCCATACTGTGTTTCTGGGCGGCCAAATCCACTCCAGTATAGAAACATGGAATGGTTATGTTGGAAAAGACCTCTAAGGTCATCAAGTCCAACCATTAACCTACAAGCCAAGTCCACTGCTAAACCATGTCCCTGAGTGCCACATCTAAATGTATTGTCAGAAATAGTCCTTCACTTGTGACAATGGTAACTAGATAGTCTGCTCTTAACCTCCCAACTCATTTCCTGTTTGTCAGATCAGGGGCGGCCACTGAGTCCATGTAGCACAACATCTCCTCTCTCCTCCAAGCAGCGTCCTGCCCCTGCTATCTACAGCATGACTTCACATAAGCTGTATCCAATCTATTTCTATGCCACATTGTCACCAGCTAAAATTGGTCTTGTTCCTCCATTTTCTAGCTGAAAAGGGAGAGGAACAGATAAGGCCCAGTTTAATTTGTTCTGGCAATTACTGGAAATCTCCCACAGAGAGAGGAGCCCTTGCCTGTCGGTGCGGAATGACATACAGCCTCACGGGCCCAGACAAAGGAGACCCTGCTTTTCTGCAAGTCTATTCAGGCATGTATAGACATATTGGCTGAGGTACCAGCCCATCCGCATCTTAATGGGGAAAACGGAGAGACAGGGACCTAAAAAAAAGAACAAGAAATACAAACTGTGAAGCGAGGACTGACACTGTGGCATTGAAGGCTTGAAAACAAACTGTGCACTGGTGAAGAGTGGGGAAAAAACTCTTGACTGGCTAGTCCAGCAGATAACTACATTGCTGCTCTCTGTGTTTCAGAAGTATCAGAATAATTCTGTTATTACAGATAAAGGTTATTCTAAGATTGATTTAGAAATGTGAATTGAAGATAAGTGTGTTTTGGAGCTGGGGTAGAAGCTAAGCTTTTTTTCTTTTCTCTTTCTCTCCCTCTCTTCCTCTCCTGCAATTTCTGAAAATCAGGGTTCAACATTAATTCAACCCAAATGAAAGTGTTATGATAAAACACCTCTGAGAAGCATTTTTAAATATAATTTCCTGCAAAATGAGTGTGTAAGTTTATTAAAAAAAAAAAAACCAAAGTGCTAGTCAAAAGGTGAAAGAAATATATTCCATGATTATAGAGGAAGAAAGAGGTTATTTAGGAAATAGCTGAAATGGCAGTTCTTTTTAAATTGTCATGTGAATGCTTTTAAAATGTAATGACAAAGGCAGCTATTCTTTAAGGCTTTTTCCTTATGCTCTGCTCCTGAGCCAAGGGGAAAAGTGTTTGTGGAGAAAATCTCTTTAAATTCCAGGTAGATTTTTTTTCCTACGCCTCTGGATTAATTTTCTCAATTTATCCCTTTAACAATGCTCAAAAGTAATAATAATTCTTATGGCCTCCTAATTTGTCTACACTGAAAACAACTGACAGGAAGAAATGCCAAAGTTTGGTCACTGGCATCCCAAAAATGATTTCTTATTGCATTAATAACATATTGCAGAAGTAGAGCTGTAATGTAAATTTAGAAAACAGCAGACCCCCCACTTGTTTTTTAAGAAACTGTCGAGACCTTTCCAAAGCTCACTGCACTGATTGCAAATGCTTTTGCTAGCTTTGCTGAGCTTAGAGCTGATGCATTGTTTATAGGGATTATAACCTTTGCTGTTGTTGTCTGCGACAAAAAATTAATAATGTACGAAGGTAGCGAGCATCAGCTTTCTTTTTGTTAATGGTAATTTCTGTGCAGGACGATTAGAGAATTTTTATGACTGACCAATGCTCTAGTTAGATAAGTTGAAAAAACAAAGTTTAAAAGCAAGAACTGTGCCACCAGATACTTAGAAAGGGCATGTGTAATTGCTGGGAAATTAGTTCTTACTGCAATTAGTGGCCATTGTGTTTGAGCATTAATAGCCTGGGGAAAGCATAATAAAGTTGCTCCTAACTGTTGGTAACAACACATTTCTCAGGGATTATTACTTAATTAACAATAATTTGAAAGGATAGTTCTTCTAAGATGGAGCATTCATTTATATGGTGTGTCTAAACAATACCAGATCAAAACATGTCACCTGCTAGGATTTTTCTTGGACCTTTGGTTTCACTTGTGAGTGCCTGCTTGCCTACATGAAATATTGTATTTGCATCTGAGCTACTTCTTCTGTGGGTCCATGTAATAGGAATTTGTCCCCCCTTGAAAGCTTGCACATTGTTTTCTCATCATACAGTGTCTTCTGGGTCCGAGCAGATTATTATTTTAATTAGAAATGCTAACATGATCAGGGAGGTACCTCTCACACCCACTCTTTCCACGCCCTCTTCGCCAGAATGGGGCAACTGTTTCCCCAACACATGCATTATTCATTCCCAGCCACCTCAACATGAAACATTTGCTATTGTTTCCACTGTCCACTCATGTAGCTTATGTTCTCCCAGCATCGTTTCCAGTGAATGGTGCCTGTATACCTCACCTCCTGGATTACTGGTCCCATTCACACAGGCTGGTGCATCAGTTGAGAAAGAGGCTAGATCATCAGACAAAGAGTGTCTGATTGGTTTGTGATGATGTCTTTTCTTTTTCCTGAAAGTTGCTGCGTGCTGTAGTACAAACCAGACTTGTTCTTTGGTGTGCATTATGTTGAAAAGAGGGCAGAGCTGCTGAGGCAACCTGTTGCACACATTGCCCAGAAAAGCATAAGAAAAATGCAGTGTGTAAACTGAGCTGCAGCAGCAAATGAAAGAACAGAGAAATGCAAACATAGTGAAAGGTACGTTGTAATATTACTATTTATTTTTCTCAGTGACAGAAAGTACAATTTCTCTGTTGCTTCCTATTGTATGCAGTGGATTGCTCAAAACCAGGAAAGATTTTAAAAGCATTGTATTTTTGTGCTGGTAAGAAACAATTCATATGCTATGTTCTCTAATATGTGGACAAGCTGTCCGAAACAGTGCTTCAGAAATATTTGTAGCTGTCTGTTGCATTCACTGGTATCCATATAAGAGGCTCAGAATAATGCCATTATTTGCTCCTTGTAGTCTGTTCAAGGAGACTGGAAGCTTAGACCTAGTCATTACTGGAAAGTGACAGTGACATGGACAAATTATTCTTAAACTGGTTGCAAAACTCTTCTAATTTGAAAAGATGCTTTGTAAAATAGGTTTTAGGCACATACATTTCTATTTGTGCTTTCAGAAAATTCCTGTTCAAACAGCTAATCTGCATGTCTTGACTGTCTAGATGGAAGCTTATATTTGGAAGTAGATTAGACTGGCGCTTATGCAGAGCCCAGACTCCTGTAGTGGATCAAGATTGATTATAGTGACACAGAATTTCATTTTTATTTCAGTAGAATTTTAAAATTTTCTAGTTCACACAACATCAAAGGTGTCCTTCTAAATAAAAATCCATGCAGTTCTCTATCTGAGGGCATATCTTATTATGTACAATATAATCAGATTGATATAGTATTGCATCAGAAACAACACAAGCTGTTTTGAAATGAGCCTTGTGGGAAAACAAAATATGGGATATATAACAATGTATGTTTCTTTGAAGGGAAGGAAGAGTTACAGTGAATGAAGCTCATGCTAATTAATAATGTTGGACAGACACTATGTTTTTTTCTTGAAATACTGAATGAATATTAAACCAGAAATCAAAAGTTTTATTGTCCTTGACATATTTATTTCCAAGTAACATTGTTCACATTTTTCTAGTTTATTCTTCATAGCAAAATGACCAGGAACTACTGCTACAGAGCCCACTCTCTGAAGTTGATGTTGTGTGGGGATTATCATTAAAGAATAAACTCCTGCATTTTTTTTAAAAAAAGGCTGCAAAGACAGGCTGCCTGTGAAAATCCTCTGCAAGCAAAGCAGTGTGGTCCCCATGCATAGGGAAACCCTCACTTTCCTCCTCCTGCTTCTGACACTGCATGAGAGGCAGTGATTATATTGCTGCTCCATCCCCTCCCGCCCCCCAGCCAGCTACACTTCCCACACAGTGGAGCAGCACTCTATCAGGGGGTCTCTGAGACCAGAACAAGAAGAGATTCTGCAGTCCATGGGGCAGAGACTTTCCTCTGCCTGACTTTTGCTGTACAAAGTCTGCCGCGCTTCCATCCAGGACAGGCGCTACGGGTCTTTCCATTTCAGAATGGCTGGGGAGGGCACAAGCCAGGCACCCATCAGGGGCCCACAGCCATTTGTAGGTGCTTCTCAAGGCTGGCATCCCAGCTGTGGTCTCGGCCAGCTGGAGCAGGTGGGAAGTGCAGGCAGGCAGAGCGGGTGCAGCGGACAAAGCACAGCTCAAGGAATGTGCTGGTGGTGCCTGAGACTGCCTGTGTGCAGAACTGGGGCAGCCCAGTCCTCCACGTGCCTGTGTCACTCCAGCAGACTGCAATGCTCTCCCTATATCAGCTTTGTAAGATACCACTTCTCTGTTTAAATCCTCTAAAAATGCAGCTGTTTGCTGAGGCTTCCCAAGTCAATCACATTCACTGGTTTATTACTCTACCTTCAATATTTAACTAGAAATTATCAGCAACTGACTTAATCAAATCTGATCATTTCTTCAGTGCATCACAAACTGTGGATTTAAAGGTGTCTCATAACCCCCCGCCTTAGAGCTGGGATGTGAGCTGCACGCATCTTTGGTTTGCCTTTCCTGGTATTATCAAGTGATGCATTTTCATAAGCACACCTCATTTCCTAGGTAGAATGGACACTGTGCTTTCCATATGCATCATATTATATTGAATTATGTTATATCACTTTATAGTATATTATATAACATTATATTATACTATTTAATTTTACTTGAGTGAAATATTTGGAAACCCAGTCCCCTTATATTATGCAATTGGAGATCATTCTGGCACTAAAAAGTGAAAATTTCATTTAGACTGCATTTTGTTTATTATCATGTGATTGGCAAGAAAAATATTTCTTGAAGGAAAGATATTCTAGGGGCTGGAGAAGAGGTGATAGATTTTTGACAGGTAATACTATGAATTTATATTGCACATCCATCCCCAGGAATGTCACAGTAGTATAAATAGTATCTGAATAAAATTTCAGTTTCTTGAGACATATTTTGTGCCTGCCGTTATTCATTGTTGATAGTGAGACAATTAATAGGCCAATGATACAACATAAGCATTTAACTCTGCCATTTCAATGCCAAACCTACAGGTGTACCTACAAAGTATATAGGTAGGTGTTGTAATTCTTTTATGTCTTTTAAATGCTTCTGCAGAACTGTAGGTCATATCTTCGTGGCTCTGCTCACCTGAATATTCTTACTGAAGTACCCTGGGAGGTGCAAATGAGCCAAGCAAGTAAGATTTACCCTGAGCAAAGTCTGTAGAAATCTAGAGACTTGGACAGAAGTTTTTTTGGGAAAAAAAATTTGGTTGGGGAGGGAAATTTGGTTCTTATGTGTATTGAAACCATTCACATTGAAACATGGCAAGTCCAAGATCAAATGCAGTAATGTAAAGAGCATCACTGTTAGACATAGGCCAAAAGTAAGACAATCAATGCCAGATTTAGGTGGATTTATATAAACAAAAAAGTTTAAAAGAGATGAAAAAGAGCACTTGTACTCTTACAGAAAGTGTCAATTTTTAAAAGGCAGAGGTACCTAGAGTCTCTTTTCTATGTTAACTGCCTAATGCAAAGAAGCGTTTCTTGCTGTGCCCCGTGATGCTGTTCAGCAAGCTAGGATGGAGTCACTGGCATTCAAACTTTGTTTTATTGAAAATACCTTGTACTTAATAGGAGGGGTCAGTTAATTATTTTTGCTTGGATATATGGATGTGAACCTATTCTCAGAGGTGGGAATCAATGAGAAAAAATGAGTAGATAGTCCTTATTTTCTCATATAGGAATTTAAAAGGCAATGGGGAATAATGGCCTTTTACAAAGCTGCAGGGAGTTTGGCCTAGTTAGCACTTTTGTATGCTAACTTAGACTTTAATAAAGTATCAATTAGCACATGCAGAATCAGAGGCCCCTTCTGAATCAATAGAACATCTTTTGATGGTCATTTTATGAAGTAAGGAAGCTCTTCAGTGTGGTTAGGGAGATTACAGAGTAGCTTGCAACACAAAAGTCCTTATACTGGGATCGAGGGTAAAACCTCCTGCTTAACAGGACAGTCTCTTTTAAAAGAAAGCATACAAAGCTCTGAATCTGATTTACCTGTCATGATATTACTGCTGTTACAGAAGTGGGGGCCCTCCAGAGCAAACAGTACAGCTGGAGTAAATGCTTTATTCCCCATTAGCCCCGCAGTATGGCAATCCTGAACAAACACCTTCTGATCATCCCTTCCCTGGAAAGACCCATTTCTTATGATGATCAAGAAAAGCATGAGCGCTTTTTTCTTCATCTTTTTCTCCTAATATTGAGAAACACTGATCATTCCAGGATTCATTTGGTATGTTCACACATGCCTAACAATATTATCCATGCCTGATAAGGTTTCTCTCTACCACACAGTACAACCAGCTGGTTTATTTGAGTACTCACGCAGTAAACACAATTGGAACATGTGGATTCAGCCTAAGAGAGGAGGAGACAAAGAGGTGGAAAGATCCAAAGAATTTATAGAGTAGACTAGACATAATGAGTCTTCAGACCTTTTATTTTACATCATGTGATTTTTATTTGCATTTCAGGGTTGTAGAAATGTAGGACTTTTCTAAATTACTTCTGTCTTTTGTTTCTGATGCAAAATCAAAGATCACCTGAACAACTTCTGAGATTACTCTCAAGACTGTTCTTAAAAGCTAAACAAAAAAAAAAGAGATTTCACAGTTCCTATCAATCACCTCTTCCAATTTCCACCCATCTTATTCTTAGAGGTTTAGTGTGCTTGTAACCTAAATTCCTCTTGCTTCAAAGGAGGCTCACTTCACCTTCACCTGTCCTGGAAACTAAGATGTAGATCAGCACTCTTCGTGTTATACCTGTTAGTATGCATTATACTTTTTTAAAATCTGGCTTTATGCCCTCATCCAAATATTGTTTTTCCAGACTCAGAAAATACAAATTTTAACCTTTTCACCAGTCCTGTTTTTCCAGACCTCTGCTCAATTTTCTTGCTGTTTTCCTGGCAGCAGTTTGGGAATCTGTCCATGTCTCATTTTCAGCTGTGAGGTGCTGCCTTTTTTATGTTGAGGTTGCCAGTAAAAATGCTCCACAGACACGAGACAAGCAGCTTGCCCAGCATCCTGTGGACACAGCATAGAGTAGCATTTTCCTCCTTTGGAACAACCCATGCAATAGTGTTGGCTCCTAGTCATTTTGTGGTCATCTCCTTTCCTACAATGCTGACTCATAGGCTGTTACTCACCTCTCTATGCCTGGGAATTTGATTCTGCTCTTCAAAGGCTTTTGGTTTTCACTTCTCC
This sequence comes from Fringilla coelebs, assembly GCF_963513975.1. Lineage (NCBI taxonomy): Eukaryota > Metazoa > Chordata > Aves > Passeriformes > Fringillidae > Fringilla > Fringilla coelebs. The sequence continues at coordinate 82,768,447 of NC_140028.1, forward strand.
TTATTGAGTTTTCTGGTATTGATTTCCAAACATTTCTCCAGTTTACCAAGATCATTTTGGATTCTACCCTGAATTCTACTCCCATATTCCCAAGTGCATTTCACATAGGCTAGGCCAGTTATCTTAACCAGAGAGGAAAATCAGGCTGGTTTTGTTGTCAACTCGTTCTTCACAAATACATGTTTGCTATTCCCTAGGACTTAATAATCCTCTAGATGCTGAAAATTTGGTTGTTGGTTCCAGTAACTTTCCACGTACTAAAGTTATAATGGAGATTCTGTAATTCACTAATTCACTGGTTCCTCTTCCCCACTGCTGCCTTCTCCTTAAAGATAGGTATAATAGTTTTTCTCTGCCATTCCTCTAGGAACTCACTTATCTTCTGTAATCACATGAAGGTATTCACTAATTTTGTCTATTGCTTTAGCTGGTTTCTGAAGTACCTGAGGGAAAATTCGGTGCGGACTGATTAATTTTGCAAGAGATTTCAAAAATGTGGGTTATATGACTTGAGAGAAGGCAGAATATAATATATAATATCCCATCAATTTTCACTGGGCACTGTACCTAGCTTTTGGCTATTATGAAGTTGATGAAATAAAAATGGATCAATCTATGTCTTTATGCTTCCCCCAAATTTAAAAGAGAAGTGGAAAAGCTTCAGAAAAAGGCTGGGGGAAAAAAGGGAGAAAGTGAAGTTAGTATTTATACTGCTACATTTTTTTAAAGAGAAAAAAAACGATTCTTCAGTCAGAAGGAAGAAATCAAAACTCACGCTTCAGTGCATAAACTGATTACAAGGGTCAGCAAGGAATTGTTCTCACCATTTCCATCATCTCACAACAGTACAGTCTTATTTTTTATGGTTAACTAAAGATTATATATCAAGCAGTATCACATTATTGACCTCAGCATTGAATACTAGTGCTTATTCCCATTGTTCTTTATTTTCCACTTCTTCTTCTCCTCTCTGAAACTTCAAATACAAAATATCTAATTAATCAGACTTCTCCAACAAGGAGGAAGAAACAAATTACATCAAGTCTGGAGTTTTCAGCTTTAACCTGAAGCAAAATTTCCATGTGTAACCATCTTTCAGGCAAATTATTTAAGTATGCATGCATGTTTTTCACATCTCATACATTTTCCCAGCAATCTGTAGTTCAATTTCTAAGAAAAATACCACTTTTCCTTTTTTTACATGCTCTCTCATTAGGATTTCACTTGTGTCAGACTAGAAGACCACTCCATTTCCACTTGGGATGTACCATTTTTCCAGCTTCCTGGTGTAATCCTCTTTGCTGCTATTAGTCACAGCTATTCTGATGTCAAGTTTCTTTTGTCAGAATTTCTTTCTTTTCTGAACTACCTCTTTCAAAGCATGTGAAGAGGGAGTTGAACTATTTGGAAGTACCAGCTACTGGCAATTTCCAAAGGCAAAAATCTCAACACTAGAGCAGAGATCTAGTTTGACAAGCCCATCCTGGTCCCTCAAAAGATTGCGGTGCAGGACTTGCCGATAAAAAGGCAGATCTGTAAGTAAGAAAAAATACATCTAGAATGTATGCAAGAAGAATCTTGTTGCTGAAGTACACCTACAGATCTAAGAAAGGATCTTCAAATTATTTGAGGGGTTACATGAAGTGGCTGCCAGCAATGGGAGAAATGGGCCTTGGTGTCCCTGCAGTTGCTGCTTGTAGGGTCTCTCTGTGTTCGTGTGCTGCGTTCAGGGTCATTAGTTCTTTGTACACCCCAATGTCTCCCTGCCTAAAGAGGAGGTGTGCCTAAATATTGAAGAGGCACTGAATGACCTTTGAGAGACCATCAGTAACAGTGAATGAAAGCCGTACCTTACTTTCAGGTCCATACTCAAAAGGTTGCGTTGATGTGCTCTGCTGATTGCTGAAAATGCTTTAAAGCAGCAGGGAGGCCCCTAGAATTTATATGCAAATAAAATTTTTCCTTAAGACTTTTAACAAACGAGTGAAGAGGAATAGAACTACAAAGCCTGGTTTATTATGGTAATGTCTTTCCCTCATATCTCTTCCTTCATATGCATTAATTTCAGCTCCTTACAGCTGCCTTGTCATAACAGCTAACATACCTCAGTTACTATGGCAGAGCTGCATGCAAGAGGATCCCTTAGTCAAGAGACTGTATAACTGTGCATGCTTTCCTCAGTGGGGACATCAACCTGGTTCTCACTTCTCAAATAAACCTGCTGATCCCCAGGGAGCAGATAGAAATGCTGGGCAAGCAGTTGGACTCAATGATCTTAGAGGTCTTTTCCAACATTAATGATTCTATGATTTTATGGAATACAGCAATCCTTGGGTTCTCTCCTTTCACAATGCTAAGAGAATATCAGTGCAATTATATTACTGCATAGGCTCATTTCTTTGGGAAATCAGACTCAAAACAGCTGCAGAAGATTCTCCCCTCTGAAGGACAGCAACCAGATGGCTCACAGCAGATAATGGAAGGATGGGAATTTTGGCCAAGAATACCTCAGCTCTTACAAAAGCTGCTATTACATCACCATTACAAATTGAATACTAAAACAGATGGAGCACAGGGTTTTGGATTCTTCTCTGAACGATTCACCTGTAACAAACTGACAAGCAAGAGTTTGCCAGCAAGACAAAAGATCTTTTATATTCTAGTAAATGCTTGTTCTGCTTAGCCATTAAGCAATCCAGACAGAGGAGCTGCTTCATCTAGGATACTCATCTTATGAAATGGGAGGCACTGGGAAAGCTGAAAACATGTCCCAAAAGTGGATTATGAAGAAGATGGAAAATAGATAATGCATACTTCTTTGTGAGGGGTAGGTGTTGTTAGGGAATGTCACATTTATAGAGGACAATTAGATAACACATTACACACACTCTTGTGGAAACTGCAACAGTTGAGTTTGAAGACCAAAACCTAGAGGCTGGCATGCAAAGCATGTGAGGTTGTTTTTCAGGCTTTATGAACTTTTTGCTTGCTGTCTTAGAACTAGAACAAATGAGGTCAGCACATATTTATTGCTTCTTAATTTATTCTTTCAGCTTGAAAGTGTCCTGTGAAGGCTAAGCACTCATATCCTGTATTTCTAGAAACACTTTGAAGCTAGGTGATAAAAACAAGGTAGGCTCTAGTATTTCAGACAGAGAAGGAGGCTGTAAGACTTCTGTTTCTTTTGCTGGTTTGGTTTCATATACTGTTACTTGGAGATGACTTGAAAATGTTCATCCTGTTGGTTAGTAGTGTATGTCCTCATGCTCAGACAAGGCAATCAATGAGATCACGGGAGGTGCAGGTGCCAGTGTTGTACTGCTGAGGAATGTCAGAGTCAAGAAATGGGAATTAGAGGAAAGACTTTAGAGCTTTAGGTGCTTTAGAGCGCCTACAGCTATTTTCTAAGTTAATTTAAAGAATATGCTTTCCCTATGAAAGGACACCATTAAAAAAACCCAAACAACAACAACCACAAAAACCACAAACAGACAAACCAAAAACAACAACAGAAAATCCATCCCACTATCCACTAAATGCCAGTGGGTGCATACAGTAAATATGAGAGATGGCGAAATATTAATTTCTGTTTAGAAAAAGAAATTACCTGTTCAATTCTTTGTCTTCAATAGCTGCTTTTGGAAATTAGTTGGGGTCCATTTCTAAAATGAACAAAATGCTGTAAGAAATGCCAAATTAACAAGGAGCACAGTCACAATGAAACTAGGAAGTTGTCTTCACCAGCAGCAGCACATAGGCCCTTGTCAATCATTGGTTTTGATCTTTATGTGTGGGAAGAAATACTACCTCTCCATGGTGCAGGCAGACAGCTCCTTCTCATATCTGTCACCAGATAGGAGATAACTCCTTTTCTGTCTTTGGCATTTGGGGTTATCAGAGAGCCTTATTACTAACCATCCAGTAGCTGTGGGACAAGAAAGAGATCATTTTTCACTGCTACATGGAAACCTGTCACATTGTGGGGACTAGCAGACAAAAAATGCAATGTTTTGTAGCTAAAGAACCATGCAGCACAGGCAGGAACACCTCAGGTTCAAAACACATTACAGGTGTGCAACAGGAACAGATTTTATCCCATAACAGGGCAATGGCAGATGCCTGAATTCCTCAGTGGCCTTGAGACATGCCTGAGCAAAGGCTCCTGGTGCAGCTGCAAAAAAGGTCACACTTTGAGGAGAGGAAGGGTTTTATGGTTTGTTTTGGTTTTTTTGTTGGTTTGTTTTTTTTTTTTTTAATCACCATATGTGCTACTTTATATGAACATCAATTCACAATTTAGAGTCATTTGTACAGGCTTTTTGACAGCATGGAAAAAGTAGTCAGGATATGAGAATTAAAAGGAGTTTTTGCTTAATAATGAAAGCATAATTAGTATGATTTTCATAGGTTTTGTGTATCTTTGCACACCCTTGCTGAAAGAGGGGTTGTTTTATCTGAAATTTATTTGAATTTTGCAGTGTGTTTGCAATGCTACACTTAGTTCCTGTTGAAGTTTACTTCAGCAGAGTTAGTTAGACATGCATGGAGCTTTAGAAACCATCCTGTACTTCTGTATTGCTCTTTACAACAGTATTTACAGTGCCTCACACTGAGTAAAAGCTGGGGATCAGATCTTCCCCTGATGCAAGTTATCAGCATAATTCTATTTGGAAATGTTTACTTTGTGATTGTGTGTGTCTTTTATTCTTTTTGATCTTTTTATGCATCTCTAACCATAGGATTGGGATTTTTACAAAGGGACTCCCTCTGTCATTCTGTGGGATTTTTCACTCTGCAGACACTCCAAAGCTTTGAAGGACTTCAGATCTTGAACAAAATGAGTTCACTGATGTGTCCCAGGAGAGATTGTTGACTAGTCTGTAGATATAATTTTATGACAATGGATTGTATTTGGAGTTAATGTTTATGCACCATATGGTACATTGTCAAGTTTCATTGTATTTATGAAGATCTTAATAAAGTGAAGTAAAAATAAAAATACATGTGTAGGCCCAGTCTGTTTTCAAGAAAAGTAACTAGTGCCTCTAGATTTTTCCTTTTAACTTAAACTTGCCCAGAAAGTATAACAACAGGTAATAGTAACAGTAGGACTGTCCTGGGCCAGAGATAAAACTTAGGAAGTTCTGGAAGTAGTACAGAAATATTCAGGACTAGAATTATGCAGCTTGTTTAAAGATAACTAAATTAGGTACTGCATGCATTAGGATTTCTAAAATCGTAGAGTTACAGGGTCACAGAATGGGTCAGGCCAGAAGGGACCACAGTGGTCATCTGGTCCAGTCTCCCTGCTCCAGCAGGGTCATCCCAGAGCACATGGCACAAAATTGCAACCAGACAGCTCTTGCATATCTCCTGTGAGGGAGACTCCACAACTTCTCTGGGAAATCTGTTCCAGTGCTTAGTCATCTCCACAGTAAAGAAGTTCAGGTGGAACTTCCTGAGCACCAATTTCTGCCCATTGCTTCCTGCACGGCACTGCTGAGCAGAACCTGGATTCATTCTCTTGACACTCTCCCTTCAGACACTTACAGACATTGGTGAGGTCCCTTCTCAATCCTTCTTGAGACCGAGCAGGCCCAGCTCCTCAGCCTCTCCTTGTAGGAGAGATGCTCCAGTCCCTGGATCATCTTGATTGCCCTCTGCTGGACCTGCTCCCGGAGCTCCATGTCTCTCTTGTAGCCAGAAACCCAGAAGTGGCAACAGCACTCCAAGATATAACCTCACTAGGGCTGAAAAGGAGACAAGTAGGGCATTAATTTCTTAAGAAATTTTAGTTCCTGGATCAGCAGAGCCTCCATCCCTGGTGGGTGATTTTAACACCCATTGGGTGGTGTGTCTGGTACAGAACACAGCCTACAGCTGCTTACTGACTGGTGCTCCTGTGGGCTTATTGCAAAGGTGCCTTATGCCAGAGCAGCAAGCAAATGAGGGTACGGGAGCCCTAAGAGATAATCTGTGAAAACATAAAAGAATAATCCGTTTCATGGTAGGTAAAAAACTGCACAGTACTCCCACCTCCACCTTGGTTTAAAATATCAATACTTAGAAATTCAAGAAACAAAGTAAATAGCTCATTTGGAGAATTCTTTTTAGTCAAATTTAATTTCTTCTTCTTACTGTGGTCATTACCAATCTGTTTAGTTTCTTTTGCAAAATACTGGGAGGAAAATCTTTAAATGTGTCATTAAACACAGAAATCATTTTCCTTAGCATATTCCTAGTGCAGTGTATGTGCTGCTAAGAAATATGACATATTTGAAACGCTTACTTAAGAATATCACGTGAATTTGTGTACTCATGTACAGAGAAAATGGAAGGGGGAGTTTAATACTGGTTGCCTCTCTTCCCTACTTTCTCAGTGTAATATTCCAAATGAATTGCCTCCACTCAAGCCATGTGCCTGCATGGGTTTCACTCAGGTCTGTAGCATTCTACAAGAGTCCACACAGCAAAATCCATTGCAAGGACCAGGCATAAAAGATATGTAATAAGGCATGTAATTAATTTTATGAATGCAAATAGTCCACTGACTTTCTGGGAGACCACTTGCTCATTGTGAGAATACAGTAAGCATGTCAGTAAAGCTTTTCAAGTCTGAGCTTTTTGACTATAAAATCCTTGGCATTTATGTAAATATGTATTGAGCACAATAGATTTCAATCCCAATGGAACTCTCTAGGTGCCCATATGGTCATCCAAACTATTAATGTTTTTATCCTTTTGTTGGAAGTGTTGTTCTCTTCAGAATTAACAAGATAAATGGGTCACTTACAAGAAATGCTAGAAGTTGGTCCTGGCAGTTATTTCATTTTCCTTTTCATCTTTGCCCAGAATTAGCTATTTAATTAAGAATAACTTAATTACAGAACAAATATGTGCTGGGGCGGGGGGGGGGGGGGGGGGATGTCTGTAGAATTGGAGCCTGAAGAGTAGTTCACACTTGGAATATGACTACTTTAATTTGCAGTATGAGCTAAAAGAGAAATTAATATTTTCACTGGTGAGCTCTTTTTTTGTAGAATAATTAGGTAGTTCCTTTGTACCATGTATGGACCACAAGCAGCACAAAGATCATCCAGATCTTCATGGGTCTTTATGTAGTCAAAAGTTGTATTGGTAACTGCTGACTGACAAAAAAAAAGGATTTTCAGCAATGCTTGCAAGGCAAGAACAGAGAAAGTAACCTAAACAACCGACCTGATAATCAAATATTCATCACAAAAGCTGGGGCAAGAAAGGCATTCACTTTGGGTCAGGGATATAAACTGCACAGATACACCCACATGTTTTACCATGGAATAGACAACTGTGAGAAACAAAATGAAACATTTAAGTTATTCTTGAAAAATAAAGCACTCTCTGCAGAAATCTCACAGATTTTGGTCATGTAAGTTTCCAAGGCTCAATAATTTTTGTGTCTCAGCAAGGAAAACAAGATTTCCCTCTGTTTACTGCCTTCAAATTCTTAGCACATCCCCATGCTGAGTCATGAAATGTGTTTCTGTAATATATTTCATATGGCAAGAAGAGGCTCATCAATTCCATCTTTGCAGATTTCCTGGAGAATGCATTTTGAAGGGCTCCAAGAAACAATTTGCATTAAGGAACATTAAAAGTTCAGTTCTGCCTCACTCAGTAACGCCAAGTAACCCTTCCTGTATGATGGGTGCCCCTGATTCCCTGCAAGGAACAGAATCTGCCTCCAAGCCTGAGCTATCCATCAGTGGCAAAAACCACCACTGTGGACCATCCAAGACTAGAGACCCCACCAAGCTAATACACCCCGAGCACCTGGCTCTTATCCTAACCAAGTGGTGTGTCTACAGCTGGAGTGACCCTGTACTCATCCACCACACTCATCTGCATGAGTCCTCTGAGAGACTCAGTTAGCCATGGCCTTAACTGTAGCTCAGCCATCACTTGTGTACCACACAGCCCAAACCCTAAATGTGTGTGAGCGCCTTTTCACACCGCTGAGAAACGCCTTCCTTGGCCTGCAGCCTTGCAGATGCAGAAGCCAAGAGCACACAGCTCGGGTTGGTGACACTGTGGGAAAAGAGACCCAGACAGATCAGCAGCACCTCAGCCCAGGAGTTAACAGAGGCCTTTTTCATCCCTTTAACACCAGCTGAGGACCTGAGATAGAAAAAAATGTCATTCTCCTTCAGTCTGGGAGAGGAACCACTGCGGACTAAACATTGTTATTAATGGTATCAATTTGCCCTTAGGCAAGGAGCAAAATGCAGTGAGTTTGAGCCTGCTTGCTCATAGTTTTGGAAAGGCATGAGAAACCAGAAACTCTGCTATTAACAGAGAAAAAAAAACCTCTGTTCCACTTCAATACTACTGCTTTCTTCCATTTCTACAAAAATGTATGATCATGTCACCATGGGCTGGCAGTAAACGGGGAAATTACTGGTACTCAAGGAAGGAACATCCTTTTGTGAGACTTTACATTACTTAATGGAAAGTTTCCTGACAGCTGCCATACCCCAGAATAAGATTGCATTGGGAATAAGAAATGTTCTTAGGGATATTGCTGCCAGGGACCACTGAGTCGTACACTGTTTTCAAGAAAGGTTCCTCATGGAACTGCACATTCAGATGGCAAAAGCTGTTCTCACAAAGAGCCTAAAGCATTGATATCACTCCTCTTGACCTTTTTTTCACTGCTTTTACTTACCTTACTTCTTTTTGATTTAATGCACATGTGGATGAAAGCATCCTGGTGACCAGATTTCTTTTGCTATTGCCTCCTCACAGGTATACTGGTAACTCTGCAAGTTCATTTAACAATGTCTTGATACCTTGCCTAAGCACTGTTGATCTTTGATGGCTGAATTTAATTGCAGGAGACACCGGGCACCATTAGTTTTGAATTTGTGGTTTGATTTCTAAGTGTACCCAGTTCTCCAGTTGTAACAGCCTTTATACCAGGGAATTCACAACCATACTCTTCCTCTCTGTTAAAAACACTGCATTGCCTCAGTCTTTAAATTCACACAACTGTCTAAAATATTTTTTTATTATTTTGAAATCTTTCAAGGATTTCAGTTGGAAATATTTGACAGACATCTCCTGGCACATTTATTTCCACAGGATAAAACAATTAACTAAGCCTAAACACCTAGGTGAAGAACAGCAGTAAAAGGAAGTGTGAACTACTGGCTTAAGACTCAGAGCTCTGTGCCTTTCCTAATTAGTCTTTTTGTCATGAAAAAATGTTTAGTTTTTGTCATGAAAAATAAACATCCTGTTAGTCATGAATGTTCTTTAAAGGAGCAGTGAAAACACTGGACCAACAGAGGATGTATGGAGTGCTTTGACAGAGTAACTTGTGTGCAGCACTAGATCATTAAGTTCAGCAAAATGGTTTGCTAAAGCTTTGCTACAATCCATAGCCTGGAGTGAGGTCACCAACTAAACTGACTTTATGACAAGAAAGGACCCTAGACTGATGAGAAGGCATCCTCTGATAGAGGCCCTTATTCCTTTGCCTAAGCAGGTCTTTAAGGAGTGTGAAAGAAAAAAACATTAGCATGACTTGCTCGGACATAGAGTACGTGGCCATCGGCACTCTGAAACATTTTTTGGGTTATAAAATGATTAACGGACCATTCAAATTCTAGAAATGTTGCATTTGTAGCAGCAATCAGTTCCTCAGAGAGGAGGCAACAGAGTGTGAAACCTGAATTCAAGCAACAGACAGGCTGAGCGAATAATTAAAGGCAGAAATAACTTGGAGCTTCCAGAAATTATACTCAAGGTTTGCAATATAGCAAGGTTTGCAATATAGCAATAATATCTGTACTTATGTAGACATGTGTGCATGGACGTGTGTGTAATGACAATGGCACAGTTTCCAAACAGAAAGATGGTTGCCAAATATTGTTCCCCAGTTCTAATTTTCCAGAGTGAACTGTTTTTAAATATTCTCTGAGGACTTCTGGTCATAAATATTTCTAAAAAGTATGCACTTAATTCATGCCAATCAATATCATAAAGCAACCCTACAGCTAAATTAGCAAAGTCAAGAACTCATACTTATTGACTAAACCCTCATATGACTTGTACCTAAAGCTCCAAATCTTCAGCTTATGTGGTATTAGTATTTCTGTTTTCAAAAGTTGTGCATCCTGATCTTACATTTTTATGTAGAGGATTAAATACTTTATAGCATATTTGCCTATTGAGAAAACTCATTTGCCTTGAGGAAAAAGGCATCCTCTCATGAATTTCCTTTAACTTTACAGGATACTGCATTTCTGAGAGTCAGGATCTCTCCTGGACATTTCAAAGGACTATACAGAGGACCTACTTTATTCTCAAGGGACCCAAGTTACTGTGTTTGGACTTTTAAGTCAGTCCTAGCATACGGATGTGGACTTCAGGTAGAATGAGCAATGCAAAGAACTTGTTTGGACTTGGTGTCTCCTTGTATTTTTGGGGACTGATGGACCTTACTACAACTGTGCTGTCAGGAAGTGCCAGGCCCCTCACTGAAGGGCAAGAAGACAGCCTGCCAGACAAGCTGCATCAGCGTATGAAGAGGAGCTGGGTGTGGAACCAGTTTTTTGTTCTGGAGGAGTACACAGGAACCGACCCCCTCTACGTTGGGAAGGTAAGATCCACAGTGAGAGGATGTCTGTAAGAATGTATCCATCTGAGTATCTGCAGATTGTGGTGAAACACGGGATGTTTCCTCAAGTGCCTTTACCTCCTTTCATCTGTATTAATTTCACTTCTGCTCCCAAGAGCTTTTGCCCCATGTCACCTTTGTTTGGGAAGAATTTGTGTTTCAAGGGGCTGTCAATATATCTGCCTATTTCAAAGAGATCTGCTGCATCAATCATCATCTGCAATTTGAGGTAGTGTTAGAAAATCTGCAGCAATTTTTCCAGGGACTCCTACAATGTCAAGGCAAAGCAAGGTTATATTGACATATAAGGATTAGGAAAGAAAGGAAGAGTTTGTGATCATGCTTCTGTTCATGATCAAGTCAGCTAGAAGCTGCAATTCAAAATCAAATTAAATAGCCAGTTTCCCTTGAAAACTGACATTTTGGTTTTTGTTTTCTGTAAATCTTCAGGGTCAGAGTATCTTCTGGCTTACTGCATCTTGACTGCAGGTTAATTTTGTGGACTAGAGAGAAGTTGCTCCAGATCTAGAAGGGTGGATGGACACCTCATTAAATCCAACTATGAAGGGTCCTATTTTTAGATCCCTTTTGCCCCAAAAACCTGCCCATCAGTACAAATATGCGTAAAAGATATTCCTGAGCTCATCCTATACATATACTTGGTAATATTTTGCATTTACTTTTCTGCATCTCCTTGAGAAAGAAGCCGATGGAAATCAGACCAGTGATGTCTACTGTCACAATCTGTCTCACTATAACCATCTTCCTTTTTTGTTTTTAAAGACCTTGAATCACTGACCCTGTATTGAACCTGTTATTCAAAGTGTTATGGTCACTGTCAAGTTTGCTTCTATTCTACACTAAGGTGACAAATCTGGACAAAAATGTGGAGAGAGTTAATGTGCTTAAGTGTTTGAACAATGCAATCAAGATTTACATGCCTAGAATATCAGGTGCAGCTATGACAAGTGGAGACTACACATAGGTATATATGAAAAACAACTTAGAAAGGATGTCAGAAAATAATTCTTTCACATTCCATTGCTTATTTTTTATGAGATATCGGCTCTGTTTTTCCTTCCAAGCTATCCATCTGAAGAAGAAAAAAAAATTGCATCTCTATAGGCCCAGTTTGGACTCATATTTATCATTCTACAGACCCATAGAGCTAAACTGTGCTCTCAGTCACACCAATATAAATCAAAATGGATCTGCAGGCTTCAGAAGACCTCCTCCTGATTTATCCCTGCATGACTGACAGCAAGATGTGCTCTCTTTCCTCCCACAGCAGTGGCATTACTAGTGATGGCCTCCAGATGAGACCTCATTAGTCTTCATTCATCTGTGCACCTAGCTTTTCAGGTCTTGAGATCTCTATTGATTAAAGAAATTAATATTTGTTTTCAGGCAATTCCCAGCTTCGGAACAAGGGCCAGACTTATTATTCCACATTCTCAGTTACATTTGAAATCACTTCAGGCTTCCACTTGTGAACCAAATCTTAGGTAAAAGGCATATGGGGAGAAACCAGCTCGTTTTTGAGACCTGCTGTTGTCATTAGGAGCACACACGTTTGGCACAGTCAGCAGCACTCCCCAGCTTGCCTCTGCTCGAGAAGGACACCAGGACACCAAGACAGCTCCTCCTGGCCTGTGCCTGCCACTCTGAAGCCCAGGGAGCTTTTGGCTGTGCTCGCACCGGGGTGCACAAGGGCTAATTAGCACCCAGGGTGAGCAGGGCTAATTAGTCCCACGCACTGCTGAGCTGGCACGGCTGGATCCCTCGGCAGGGCTCGGAACTCGGCAGGGCTCCGTGTCATCCAGGGAGCTCTGCCGCCAAGAGGGGCCTCCGGGGCTCACACATTCCATGTGTCCCACCCCCAGTGGGGTGGGGAGCGCCAGCCCAGCGGTGGGATGGGGGCTCTGGGGCTCTGTGGGGCAGAGGCTTCCCCACAGGCGCTCCAAAGAGGCAGCAGCCTCCCACGGTTCATCGCCCGCCTGCGTTTGCACTGCCTGAGTCTTGGGGATCCTTAGGAAAGGGGTCAGCAGGGAATGGATTGTGGGGTGAATTAATTGTTCTGGCAGGCCAGAAATTGTTCAGCCCGAGTCACCCCGGGCTGACTCAGAAATAGCTCTGTAAAGGCTTGCACGGAGTGGGGCAGAGGTGCAACGGGGCTTTCAGTCTGCTGCTGGCTGCTCACAGCAGCCCTCCAAAACAGCCCTGGGTCCCATACCAAGCAGGCAGGGCCTCTTCCAACTGATACCACCCACAGCATCCTGAAACATCCTCGTAGCCATGCCTTGCTTTTATCCATTTGCTGTCTCCAAGCCCCTGTCAGAAGGAGGAAGAATGCACAGCACAGAGCCAGCTGTACAGCTGGTTCTGGCTGGTTCTGTATGACTGTGGCAGCCAAAAAAGCACCTTGATTTGAACCACAGGTCCAGGCTTGCCTAATATGATTTCCATGGCTGCTATGATTCTCTGAACTTCCCTAGACAACTGTTAAGGCAAGGTGCAAAATACATTCTGGACAGAGAAATGAAAGAAACTTCCTGATGCGAAGTCAGTACAATTTTTGCTTTTCTCCAGTGCTCATGATAGTGATTTAAAGTACTTCAGCTTCAGAGGGTTCCTGGTCCTGTCACAGATAAATACAAGGCTTCAGTTTTCCTAGAGGTGGCCATTATTGGCTAATAGGATGAACCAGGGAAACCAAAGCCCCTTCATTTGCTACAGCAGGAATTTTCCACATTCAATGATCAGCCTACCCTGTGTCAGTAATTGAACTGGGAACACACTTCACCATTTTGCCATGCTGGAGACTCCCTAACCCTGTTTCAAAGAAGCATTTGAATCACAGCAGCTGAATAAATGAATAAAATGCAACCTCTCCACAGACTATCAATGTACATCAACCACGCTCACTCATGCATCCTTACAAAAATCCCCTGCAGGTGCTACCTCCCTCGAAGCAGAGAAGGGAGAAGCACATCAAGGATGGTGTCACAGACTCACAGACTGGTTAGCAGAGCTGTGTGGGTTCTCCCCTGAGCTGCTCACTGCAGTGCTCCTCTCTTTCACACGCCCTTTGCCAGGAAATGTGTCATTCCAATGCAGATGTAACATCCTTATTTTTTTGTACTGTTCTCATCAAAAGGAGTCAAAAATTTCTCAGGAGTTATCAGCTTTATTCCTCCAATAACCCATTCCTTAATATGGAGGAGAAAGTAAAAATTAATTCCTCCTACTCTGTATCAAACACATGGCAGCACAATTTATTGCACCACCCATAAAAGAGAGCCAACTTAAAACTAGATCACCTTTCCAACACAGTGACTTTTACACTCCAAACTACAGCATCCTGCTATTAGGTTTGGTGAGAACTTCAGTCCCTTCAGACACCAAATTCTTTCAGATTTATTGCAGACTGGCAGTGTTATGTCTTTTTGTCTTTTACACCCTTTTTTGCTTTGTCTTGAAAGAGCAGGTTATACAAGAAGCTGCAAAAGTGCTGCTAGCATTTGTTACTGCCTAGCCTTGGTTGAGACCCAATGTTTCTAACAAATCACAGCTAGACAGAGATCCTCTTGTACTCCCAAATTCTTAACAGCATGCCATGTTCATTCCTTGTTTGCTCCCTTCACAACTGCATTTATTCCAAATAGGGCTTTGGACAGAAGGTGTAATTTAACCCAAAAGTTTGATTCATGTTTGATTCATTATTTGCTTCTAAGTATTCTGAAAATTCCTGAACCCCTTCTGCTATTTTAAAAAAAGGGGTTTTTTTCTTTCTCTTTTCCTTCTTATTTTTCTTCTTCTTCTTCTTCATTTTCTTTTCCTGTTCCTGTTCCCTTTTTCTTTTCCTGTTTTCTTTTTAGCTTGTTTTTAATTTCTTTTTAATTTTTCTCTTCCTTTTCTGTTTCATTTTTGCCTTTTGACTTTGAATTTGACTTTGCCTTCCTCTTTCTCTTTTTTTTTTCCTTATTTAATGAGGACTTGTTGGTGTTCCAAAACACATTTTCTTCCATCAGGCCCAGCTCTAATTCCCCAATCAGGTCTAACATCTGTATCTGTCTCAGCAGCTGCATTCTTTCACTGGAGCACTAATGCACTAAAACAAATGCCCAAGATGTAGCTTAGTGGTGCTGAATCAATTTGAAAAGCTATCATAGTGTCCTCCTTCTGGAAGTATCCTGTTTACTAGCTCCTGCAGTGATAATCTCTGAGTTATGGGTGTTTAGGGTAAGTAATGACAACCACTGTCTTTTTTTAAACTAATCACAAGATGGTGTTTCCTGAAGATATACCAGTTTGCAGTCCTGGTGCCTGCATGCGAATTAATACACATGGCAGCCATCTAAATTCAACTGTTTACCACTGCCAAATTTTTCTGGGCTTGTTCTTCCACCATTCAGTTAATGCATCGCCTGAGAGCTGCCAGATTTTCTCCAAAATATCTATGTTTCTCAGATGCAGTAGCCACTGCAGGGATGGAGGCAGAGGAGGAAGAAGTGAAATACCAGTGGCCTGACACAGCCATTGTCACAAGCTGCACCTTCAGCTTCCACAGCCTCCTTGCAGTGCTGCCTGGATGCCCTTGCATTGCTTGCAGTGCCCGTAACATTCGCTGTCCCTGCAGCCACTTGGAGTCCATGGGCCACCTCCACACAGACCTGTCTGCAGGCTGGGATATGCCATGGAAAACCACGGGATCCCACCTCAGCTGAAAGCACTCTTGCCCTAAAATCAGGAGAGAGTCCAAGTTTTGCACAGATCACCTGACCTACCTGAGAGGCAAATAAGGGAGACACCCTTCAGAGAATGAGTTTTTCCCAACCAGACCCTTCACTGGGGGAAAAGGTCTTTCCACTCCCCAGTCAACAGGATCAGGATCATGTGCCCTAAAACAGATTAGGAGCTGCTTCAGTAGCACTAGAAATGCTCAGGTCAGATAAGTCATTTTGCCCACTTTCCTATTAAACTTTCTCCTATGTAATAATGTGTTCTTCATGTAATTAAACAGCTCAGAGAGGAGATTTCTTCTTTCTTTCTTGAGAGAATAGTCTTTAATCAATTGTACAAAGTTTAACTTCTGCCTTTCGACACAAATTATCAATTTCTGTTTGGATTCTTTCTTTGAATACTATGTTCATATATTCAGTTTATTATTCTAAGATTTTTCTTTCCAGTACAAATATTTACCAATGTTTGGCCCCATCCTCCAAGATTATTCCCACCTGTCCTTTAAGCTCATCAAAGCATTAAACACGCACCTAATTCTGACCATATTTCTGAGATTATTTGCCCATGTGTGCATTTTTAAATGTGCTTAATTGAATCCAGCCCACTTTCACTGCTTCTTAAAAATTATTATTTCTCTTTTATTCATTGTCCACAATGATAATCTCAGTAGAAAACAGTATTCTGAACCATTTTGATTTTTGCACCTCAGGTCTATTGCCTTCCTGTCTTTTGGTACTGAATGATTACTGCCACTGGGCATTGATCTTTATGCTCTGTTCCTCAAAGGCATGGAAGCATGAGCATACCATTGTGGATTTTCATAGTGTGAGTGAAATTAACCAATTTGATTGCTTTTGATAGTCATTCCAGTATTTCATGGGAACCAGGTATTTAACAGAATGTAGTCCCCAGAATTATTTGTTTCCTTGTTTTAGATTATAATTAGCACTGCATTTGCTCTTGCTCTTTTCTGTTGCATTCACAGTTATCTGTGGCTGCTCAGAACTAATTAGCAGTCATGCAATAAATCCGTTTGCTAATTTCCTAGAAAATCTGGGATGGTTCTCATTTCTATAGTCTGCCATGGGCATAAGCAACTGCTTTTTGCTGCTTAGCTTGCTTACTGTTTGACAATATTCCTTCCTGAAGATGTAAGGATTTAGTAATTTTATTACTAAAATTTAATGGAAAAAGATTAAAATATTTCTGAATCATAACACTTACTGGGTAGCTCTCCCATTCTGCTTTCCCCTTGATCCCAAACTTATTTGCCTTATTTGCCCCAACATTGTGCTACCCCTGTAGTATTTGACTCCTCTTAAATCATGTGAGGAATCACAGTCTGCAGCTTTGTTGACCTCACTTTATCCCAAATCTTCTCAGTGGCCATTGTTGAGTGAGATTCCAAAAAGGCACAGAGCCTGTTCCTGTTTGGGTGCTTCTGCCGTTTCTTTTGGCACAGCTGTGGGTGCAGAAGCAGGAAGACAGGAGAGGGTTTTTAATTGCAACTATGTGATACAGACTTTACTATTTGCCTCTTTCAGCAAAGCGAGTTCATTAGAAGCAGCTCGTGAGTCCGGACAGTGAGACCAGAGTGCTGGGGATGGTCACGTGCTCGGTGCTTCTCAGCAGCTGCTTACCCAGCTCATGGTCTAATTGAATCCTGCTCCTCTCCACAGCTCCACTCTGACATGGACAGGGGAGACGGCTCGATCAAATACATCCTCTCAGGAGAGGGAGCTGGCATTGTGTTCACAATTGATGATACCACAGGGGACATTCATGCCATTCAGCGGCTGGACCGGGAGGAAAGGTCACAGTACACCCTCAGAGCACAGGCTCTGGACAGGAGGACGGGCCGGCCCATGGAACCAGAGTCAGAGTTTATCATCAAAATCCAAGACATCAACGACAATGAACCCAAGTTCCTGGATGGACCTTACGTAGCCTCTGTTCCAGAAATGTCACCTGTGGGTAAGACAGATTTTGTGGAGTCTCTTTCCCTTATGAGCAAATTGGAGATGGTCGCCAAAACACAAATTCCCTGACTCCTCGATCTCAGCTTCTGCCCCTTGCGCAGGAGCTGCGGGACAGAGGAGCTTATCCTGGGGTGCCTGCTTGCTGTAGAAAAGAGACAACAGGCTTTACATCAGCATCAGCTCCTCTGAAAGAAAACGTGCCAAGGGCAGCCTGAGAGATGACAAAGGTGTGATTCAAACATGCCATGTTCAGACAATTTGTATAACCTAGTGCTTCTCCTCTGACATCAGATGGTAGAAATAATAAAGTCCATTAGACAGCCATTGCCATCCCAAAAATAACACAGTCTTAGCAACCTAATCAAGTTCATACTGAGAGCTCAGCTACTGTCCAGGAGCCCTTGAAAACATGGAAACATGAAAACAATCATTAGCTCCTTCTAATTTGTGTGAAAGTGAAATCTGTTCAGTGAATCCTGAGATTCAGTTACTATTTGCCCTCCACTTTTACAGAATAAGATCATGTTGAAGACACTCCTGTTATTGCAGTGCAGAAGACAAACAGCAGCCTTCCTATTTTCCTATCCTGACACAAGTCAGGAGAAATCATTTCCATATAAGAATTCAAATAATCACATAAAATACTGTTTTTCTGGACTTTTTTTTTCTTTTTGCGTTGTCTTTGTTTGCTTATTGCTTTTTGGCTCTGTGACATCGCTGAAGAGATAATAATACCATACAAATTTCATGTCCTGAAGTTACAGATATGCCTCAACTTCTCATTCTTCAATATTATGTTGACATAAAGCTAGAGAGAGGCATCAAATACAGAAGTTCCAGTCAGTAATAATATTTTTTAATGGTAATGGCTAGCTTGAATTCAGATTTATCTTCAAGTGCTTATCTAGTAACATCAGATTTGTTTGTAACACAAAACATTATGTAGAAGGCTAGATACATTCATAAAGGCATTGTCTGACACTTTAAGGAGTCAAAACCCACACGTATTTCAGTTGTGCTTCACCTTCTCCTTGTTCTTGATAAATTACATCACCTGCAAGCCATTACTAGCTTCAGAGGAAGCAGACCTTGAAAACCAATTGAAAAGAGAAATATATATGCCTTTGTGTGGGTTGCAAAGGCACTTCAGCAGTGTATATTCTTTAGGCCATACAAATGTAAACTGCAGTCCCACAGAGAGATTATCTCAGAGATACATCCCTTCATGCTCTCTGTTCGTGTACAATTTCCATCCCTCAGTCAACTTAACAGCATCTATGGGCCTGCTACAACAGTTCATTATTTATGCCAGCTGAGCTATGGAACTTCTTTGAGCTGCCTCCTAAAAATATTTAAAATCAAGACAAGGGTAAAAGAAGCAAGCAGCATATAATTACCATCCCTCTGTCAACCATAACAAAGTACTGTTAGTTCAGCAATTCTGTAACTGTGGTCCATAGAGTACTTACTCTTTTATAGCTTCATATAGAAGCCTAAGGAATTAATACCTATTAATTCATTAAGTGCTAATGAGCTACAAGTATGAACAATAAGTACAAGCACTACAAGCATCAAGTGAAAAAGTTCAGTGTGGGAAAGCTCTTGTTAGGCATTTCAATTTACTTTGAACTGCGTACTTTTCCTGCCAGCTCTTTATCCCACAAAGTCTTACCCTGATGGTTTTTTGTCAGGCACCTCTGTTATCCAGGTGACAGCAACAGATGCTGATGACCCAACCTATGGGAACAGCGCGAGAGTCGTATACAGTATTCTCCAAGGACAGCCATATTTCTCTGTGGACTCTCGGACAGGTATGTTATTTCATCAGGCAATGAGTCAGTGTGGAAACCAAAGGAAAAAGTTGCAAGCAGAGAAAAAGGGCAGTGCATCATAGCTGTGGTCAGAGAAATGTAGTTTTGTGGCTTGGAGCCAAGACAGAGCAGCACTGTGTGAGGGGTAAAGTAATGCTGTGGCAGTGAGCTCCAGAAGAAGAATGGGCTTTTTCCAGTGATATATTCCTCTGAATGACCATATTCTGCAACTCAGGATCTGGATAGGTTTGGTGCTGTAAATACTCTTGTTGGCTTCTATCATTGAAAAATGTCTTAAACAGATCTAGTTGATAACAAGGCTTAGGGGGAAAAAAAATCTATGAACCAGCCAGGACTGGAAAGTGCAAGCTAATGGATGCAGTTATCTGGAGTAGTTTTGCCTAAGGGTATTCTTGTTAATAACCTTACATTTATCTATAGGACACCCTCTCTGTTTCGCTTGCTTTCTCTCTCTCTTTTCTCTATACATCCAAGGTTTATATTCAAAAGTGGAATCTGACAGATTTTGACAGTTTCTAAAGGGCATCTGTAGCGCTAAGGTCAGAAACTCATGAGACAATAGTCACTGCAGAGCCCTAGGGGACAGCATAGGAAAAACACTGAATAAACTTCTTCCAAAGTTAGCAGCTTACAGGGTAGGTGCTCTAGCCAAAGACAAACTTGTATGTGGCATGCAATGTTCTCAGTTTCGTTTATATTTGCAATATAAATAAGCTACTAATGCTCCTTTGTAATCAGGTACCAAATTATTACTAAGAAAGCAAAGGATCAATATTCAGCGTCAGATCCAGAACAGATTTAACCACTAGAATGCAGTTTATACAGAAGATAGGCCCTTAAGTCTAAAAGCATGTACTTTATCAGTATTTAACCCAGAATAGGTCTTTTTCTCCTCTGATTAACTTCCTAGTCACTTAGATCTGCATCTCCAGACAGGCTCAGAAATGCCTCAGACTTTAGCTGCCTCAGTCAGCAACTGGACTCCCATTTAGGGTAAGCACTGTTGTGAGCCAGAAGCCATTTCCCTATGACAAAGACAGGACTGTAATCAGCTTCCCCTGTGCAAACTCACCTGTGGGATTTGCTCACAAAATGCAATTGCATCTTTGACATTCTTCTAAAAGAGAGCTAGAGCATAAGTGACCAACAGCTCCTTTGTATTGATAGATAGTGATTAAAACGCCCAGTAGTGGACAACTCATTTCAGTACAGTCCTCCTCCAGTAGCATTTGGAGTCCTTACCATTTACGTCCCAACACAGCCTCTTGGTTCCAGAGGTGTGCTCCCATTCCTATTCTGTCACTGTCCTCACAGGTGCTGAACAAGTGTCTATGTGAAAGCACAGCTTCAAAGGAAAGTTGAGAGCCTCCTCCTCCCTTTTTCCAGAATACTTTTACAGCCTGACCACAATCATATTCCCCTAGAAGATAAAAGAACTCTGCCACTTCCTAAGAAACCATGTGGCTGTTACAGAAAAGAAAGGACCATGACCTCTGCTCTTTACTGTTTTCTTAAGAGCACAAACCTCACTCACTTTAATGAAAGAAATGGTTCCAGCATATTTCTTTGGAAGACCTGAGGATCTTAGCATTTCCCATAGCCTTTCCTATAGCCCTAAGGATGAGTTTTATGTTCACCGCCATCCTTAGCATTTCTTTGCTGACTGACTGTGTGCAGCAGCATCACATTCTCCCTCCTCTGCATTGCTGCACCTCTGGGTACCTGATCTGGTCCTGAGTCCTGGTGTCCTCTAGGGACCAGAGGCCCCAAAGATAGGCACGGCAGAGCCTGGAGTTTAGGCACTGATGTCTTTGTTTTGGTCAAGCCAAGAGTGGAAATTCCCTACAAAGTGTTCATATATGGAGAAAATACTTCCCAAAATGCTAAGTATTTTCATATCTTATTTATATATCCATGGGAGCTGAGGACCTGCAGCACATCACAGGAGGCACTCAGCTTTGCAGGATGGGAGCTGAAGGGCTCCACGCAGGAAGATTAAAGCAGCGCACTGCGAGCTCTTCCCTACCGGTCACTATTTCTTCTCTTCACACACAGCGATAATTGCCAACGCAATATCTTTTTACTGCTTTTTTATTAAACCCATACATTGTCTTTCTGCTAAAAATAAAGACTAAATGCAGATCAGTCAAGTTAATAGTGTCCTGATGTGCAAGTGCTGCGTGTTGAACCGTGCGACTGGGATGGTGCCTGGGGCTGACACACCTGCCCCCGCCCTAAGGACATCCCATAGGTGTCCCTAGCAAGGGATTATCCCATGGCCGCGCATCCCCGGGCTGCACTGCCGGCTGCTCGAGGGAGCGCCCTGGAGGTGCTGGAGGCGTGGGGCTGGGTGGGGCTGGGAGGGCTGCAGGACGGACGGCCGGGGGACACGGAGCCGTCCCGGGGACAGCGGCAGCGCCCGGCAGCCCCGCGGCACTGCCCGGGCCGGCGCTCGCTGCCTCCATAAGAGAAGTGTTGCTGCCACCTGATGTCCTCTCGCAGTAGTGTGGCCCCGAAGGGAAGGGACGCCCTGCGGTCCGGAGGAGCAGGGAGCAGCGGCGCCTCCCCGCATTCTGCACTCGCAGCCCCAGCCTGGGTCCCGAAGCAAAGCCCCGGGCTCATGCCAGGTGGTCTCTAGGACTGCGTGCTCAGGAGCGCTCTGGAAAACTTGTCTTGATGGATCTTTTAGCAAAGCACATCACTTCCAGTGACGTGCAGAGATTGTCATCCTCAGCAGGACCTTTAATTCGATGTAGCGCACTGTTCCCAAAAAGCTTTTCCGTGGAAGGCAACATTTTAATTTTGAACGTGCAGCCTGTCCCAGAGCTGATGCATTTTAACTGGCTTCTTTAAAATTCACACCTTCTGTTACCCTAGATTCCGCTTGGGTGAGTTTTACTCTTCCAGGAAAGGTGGGACTCAGTGCAGAGCCTGGTCTCATTCTTGACACAGGGAATAGGATGCAGGAGCAAGAGCCCTCTACCCTCTTTGTGTATTCTCTAACAGCCATTTTCTTTTGTTCCCCAAATGCTTTTCCACCCTCAATCTCAGGCTTAATTAGAACAGCTCTAATGAACATGGACCGAGAAGCAAAAGAATATTATGAAGTGATTATCCAGGCCAAGGATATGGGTGGACAGCTGGGAGGATTAGCTGGAACAACCACAGTCAACATCACTCTCTCTGATGTCAATGACAATCCACCCAGGTTTCCACAGAGTGAGTACCCATGGTGCCACGACAGGCAAAAAAGGGTGGCTGAGGGTTATTTGTGCCTGCTGTGTGCTCTCATGATGGCCATTTTCAAACTCAGGATAGTGACAGCTAGAGACGGGCAGAATTTCAGATTCAATATGGAACTCTCCTTCAAAAAAATGTCAAAAGGAATTATTTTACACCTGGCCTTTCAGAAAAAGTTTCTGACCTCCAAAATTATCAAAAACAACACTTTTTTTAAAGGATGGGGAATTAATTTACAGGAAAAGGCAGGAAGGAGAACTTTGGTGTTTTGACTGCTCATGGCCATTGCCTTTGGCTACTAATTGCTGCTCTGATTGTCTTTTCATCCTATCTCCAGAGGATGTCTCTCAAATCAGGGACATGTGGTGGTGCTGGAAGTTGAAAGATAATTCATTCAACACTCCAGCCAGGCCACAGCAGGGGAGCATCTGGGAGCTGTGCTGCCAGTGTGGAGTGGGTTGTCACACAGGCTGTTCTCCAGGAAAGGTTCATCTAAACCTTGGCAATATACAGTTAAACCCTAAGATATGTAACAGCCGTGCCTAATGGATGCAAAACAGGCAGCTCCACTCTTACCAGAAACACAACTTTGTATTTACAAAAGTGAACTTCAAAACAAGATTTGCAATATTTTGCTCTTTGTTAATAAGATTTTTTAATCATATTTATTTACATAATTCTATATTGCCATTAAAAATTCAAAAGAAGCTTTTCAGTTTTGATTGGACTAAATCTTCCAAGGGATGTAATTTGGGATTTTTAAAGAAAACTGATTCTTTTAGTGGTGTAAATCAATCTCAGGCCATTTTGGTTTTGACGTTTTTCTCATTTAGCTGAGTAATGCAAACTCCCGCAGTTCTTTTTGATGGTATTCTTCCTCTCCATCTGTTACTGCATGTTGCACTGGTAAATCAAAGTATTCCACTAGGATCAGCAAGAAGTCTCAACTTCCACTTTTCTTCTTCTGTTAGAGCAACTTCTTGAGCACGCCATTGCCAGCTGTGTTTTGAAAGTGGCATGATTGTAACTGATACCAAACTCTTGATTAAGAAAAATTACAATTCATCAAACCCCATCCTTGGCGTTATTCTGCCTTCTAAAGCTTAATAGTTGGTGCAGTCAACAGAGGGGGTGCAGCAAGGAAGGTTTGACATTAAAGCAGGATGCCAGAGAAGTATTTTAGATACAACATTTATATTTTCAAAATACACTTTTAAAAGAGAAGGCTGTTCTTTCCCCACTCTTGCCGCTAAGCAAATTAGCAATGCAACAAATGTGCCCAAGACAGTATTTGTAGGGAGAGGCAATGCATTTTAATAGAATAACTGGTAAATTCTTTCTTCAGGGCTGAAAAGAAGTTTGTAGGGGCTTGAGAAAGGATTTGTGGTGTTCAAAAACTTGTTTATTCCTGCTGTACAAACTGATCAAATAAAAAGATGCCTGTCCTATTAAATCTGTTCCATATCCTGCTTTATATCATGGCTGCAACAGCACTAGTGCTAATTGCCCTATTTTTCTAGTTGAAGTTCCTATCTTCAGATGTATTGCTGTTTTTAAAAAAACCCATTCAACAAACCTGTTGCTATACCAAACACCTAGATAAAACTTCCCCAGGAAATTTAGCTGGGCTGTGGCTTTTTAAAGGACATCACATGGCTGTCACAGCTTTGGCACAGGTGACTCTCTGCAGGCCATGCAGTGTTGTGGCCTCCCTGATCCACTGCATTGCTTTGCAGTTTTTTTGGTTCCTCTTCACAGCCTGTTTTTCCCCTCTCTCCCTGTGTGCTGCTTGTGCCAGAGCATTATCAGATGAGTGTGCTGGAGTCTGCTCCCATCAGCTCCACCGTGGGCCGTGTGGTTGCTAAAGACCTGGACGAAGGCATTAATGCAGAGATGAAATACAGCCTCGTGGATGGAGATGGACTGGATGTCTTTGATATCAACACTGATCCTAATTACCAAGTCGGCATCATCACTGTAAGAAAGGTAAAAAAGTTTCCTTTTTATAGTGATTTATATGGCTAACTATCCTGGTTACATTTTATGTGTGGAATATTCCCTTATGCCTGCAGTAACATGGTTCCCATTACGTGACAGTAGCCCCTTTATGGCTGTAAAACACAATTTCTTTAACATTTATTGCTAAAATATGAAAGCAGGATGCATTCCTAGGAACAACTTTTATAAAGTGGCAACAGCACTAGCATAAACATGTCTTTTCCCACCAAAGGAATGCTCTGATTCCTTATTTATCTATTTAAATATTCTCTGTAGCTTAATTATCCTACAATGCAAGAAATTAGATCAATATTTGCATTTGAACTGTACATATTTTTCACTGTGGTGTTCCACAAACAATAATAAAGCATGCCTTGGAATTATTTATAAACCAATAAAACCCAGGCAGTGTTTATTTTTTTTTTAATTGCTGCTTGAAGATCCATAAATGCTAATTAGTCTAGAGGAAGCTGTCTCTAAAATGGCAGCTGTGGAACTGCTGGTACTCTGTACCACAGGCTATGCAGGAAGGCATTGAGTATTTTGCTTAGGCTCCCTGCTATGAGATATTTATTCTACAATCTTACATAAGTGTTAGAAGTTCAACTCTGTTTCTAGGTTATGAAATTGTAACCATATTTCTGCCTAAGCATATCTAGTGTACTAATGAAACTATACTAAGGAAGTATAGTTTCAATTTAAATGGCCTGGGATTAAATTGTGCACTAAAATGGAACAATACAGAGGAGAGCTTTGACCTTGCAAGCCTCTATGCCCTACAGCAAAGCATTTAAGCATGTATTTATGGTCACCTTTCTCCAGCTCTTTTTTTGTACATATTAGTCCCTAAAGTTAAGCATATCTTCTGGAATGAAATAGATGTTGAATGCAAACTCTAATGTAATTTTCCACTCATTTATCAATGAAACAAAATAGTTTCTTTGGAGAAAATGTGTTAATAAGCTTGACCTTTGTTATTATGAACACAGTTCTGCTACATGTTCATGTATGTCCGGAGGAGTTATAAAATGTATGGTATCAATCGTACCAGATACGTACTGGGATCAGGTACATATTGCTCAATCCACCAACTGTACACAAACATTTGTAATGTTTTATGTATGTCTCCAGCTTTGTGTAAAGCTGTGATTATCAACAGCCAAACACTGGGAAAGGTGTCCTTTGAATACCCTCAAGAAACAAAAAATAAAATAAAATTTAAAAAAAATTAAAAAAAATCAACTGGTGTCAATACAAAAGGATATCAAAATGGGAGGAGAGGAGAGAGAGAGAATTTCTAAACCAAGAATGAAATCCTTTTTAAAAGTAAGCAAAACTTAAAACTTTCCCTTTAATTTTTCTTACAGAATTCCCAAGGAAAATAATTAGCACTTCTAACACATGCATCAGAAAGCCAGAGCTTACAGTTACTGGCAAGACTGGTTTTTGTGCTGTTGTGGCTACTTATCACAGCCTACTAATCCCACATAATGTTGAGCACCTCCTGAAGATTTACAGTACCTTCCAGGCTGCCTGTCTGAGAGACTGATGCTCACCCTACCTTCCTCTTCTCCCTGCCTTCCCTTCTGCACTGCCCATGGAAGGCAGGGTGGTGGGTCACCCAGCCAGCAGAGCACACAGGAGAGCTCTGTCCTGTCCTGCCTTCCTCCCCTGACATAGCCTGATCAATCACTTCATCACAGTGGGTCTTGCTGAATTCCTCCCTGCATGGTGCCACCCCTCAGTGCCTGTGTCAGTACTGGCAGAAGGAGGACAGGGACAAGGAGTGCTTTCCATGGGCTGCCTCTCCTCTTGGCTGTGTTTTGCAGCATGCTAAGTTCACAGGAGAAGGTAACTTGCCTGCCCTTCCCATGGGACCAGCACTGGGAAGAGGTTTGAATGCACCCATGGAAGAAAAATCTGATGAAGGGGACAGTGGTGCTGAGGCATTAACACAGGAGAGAAACGGGAGGGAAAGTCATCTTTGACAATGAAGGCAAACAGGAGCATCAAAAATGCAGTGGTCTAGCACACTTGTATCATTTTTCTCATTTTCCTAACTTGATCTAGGTGATTATGTATTTTAATGTGTAATTTGGTTTTATAGCTGTTAAGTCTGTCATTTAACTGCTTTTTTATAACTTAGCTTTTTAGTGTACATGCATGTGTACACTAAAAAACACTAGTGTTTCTCATGCATTTTTCTTCACATGGGAAACAATTCAATATAATGGCCTCTTTCTTAGTATATGTTTAGGCTCCTTTACATTGCACATTCCCTGCCAGACGGACAATAAGTGTAGCTTGGTCCTGTGAATATCTTACTGCTATTTTTACAGTGCATAAATATGCAACTGTTAGACAATAACGACTCTGCAGCCAGGGATATTCCATTTGTAGACCTCACCAAACCCCAGCTGACAAGTGCTATGCCTGCAGTAGTCACTGATGTGCCAGCTGGAACTAAAGGCAGCTGGAGCAAGTTTCAGATCCCCTGTTTGTAGCTGCTGCCACAGACTGCACAGTTGGTACTTCCTCATACTGGAGGAATACTGGACCATCGTGTCCCCAGCACAGAAACCTGTTCCCATTCCAGTCTTCATTCCTCACTCTCATGTACTAAATGCTGAGTGATTTTCAGTTTTATAATTTCAAGAATGCCAGTCTTTAGTCAGGCATTCCTATGCAGGACATCAGCACTGGTAATTAACTGTGAAAGCATGAGCTTGGGTATGTCACTGCAACATTTCTGCTTCTGAAGAAGGAAGCTGTTGGGACAGCAGACAAGTACTGAAGACTTGGTCAAATCCAGGAGGTGTTTTGAGGCCCATGCCTGAGCATGGAAATCTTCTGCTGATGCTGCTTAAATTAATACACACCTCATGGCTGCAGAACTGGCCAGCTGCCCATTGAGCAGGGCAGGAAAGAAGTGGGTTATGACTGGCAAAGGATGACTTTACTGCCACAGTAACGATCTTTGTACCTTTGGCTCCCAATTGCTTTGGCATCCTCCTTCTCTTTTATTTTCCTGCCCATCTCCATGTGTCAGTCTGGTGATTGGTCTTCAAATAGAAAGAGCTGAATAGAAGAAGCAAAGGGGTTGGATGGGAACAGCAGACATCTTACTGCAGTCTGAATGAACTGCTGCTGTGTGTGGTAATTCCACACATGAGGCTCAAATCGTTATGTCCAAATAAAGCCACTCTTTTTGAAAACTACTCATATAGCAAAGAGGAGTATGCCCCACTGGTTGACCCTGATATTAGCCATTTCTTTCCTGGTACAAGATCTGTCTTGCTCAGAAGGTGTGCAAGCTAAGGGAGTCCACTGTGCTGGTTTTCAGCATCCAACCTGCCCAGATTATCCAAGTAAAGGGTTGGGACCATTTAACCACACTTGAATTGCTTGCAACTTCTGACTGCGACTTGAGAAGTGTGACTGTGTCCTCTGTGAGCTGTACTTCATCTAGGGGCATTTTTTTATATTTTGGATTGACCCTTCCATACTGTTATTCTGGTTTGTCAAATCCTTACTGTTATCTCTTAGCAAGACTGGTAAGTAGCACATTAAATATGGAATTTTTCATTCAGATCTAAGAAGGTTTTGGAGATGCCTTATTTTCTTCAGGGATCTGTG
This sequence comes from Fringilla coelebs, assembly GCF_963513975.1. NCBI lineage: Eukaryota > Metazoa > Chordata > Aves > Passeriformes > Fringillidae > Fringilla > Fringilla coelebs. The sequence goes on from NC_140028.1 coordinate 82,796,535, forward strand.
AAAAGAAGATGGGAGATGAAAAATTTATTTTTTGAGAGGTTCAGTGTCAGCATTAGTTACTTCTATATCCCATGTATACCAAATAAGTAGTTTTATCTAATAGGGAGTCAAATTCAGATCACTACTAACAGAGTAAGCTGGCCCCCTTTATCCATTGTCTCAGGAAGAAAAGAAAAGGGAAAAGGGAAAAGGAGACCATTCTCACTCCTTGCTTCAAATAATACTTGAGTATTTAATATTTCACATTTCATATGAAGTGAAAGAGTTCCCAGAGGAAGATTATCAGGGATATTTTATAATTAAACTGCTTTGAAATTAAACTGTTCTCTAGGCAGGGAGCAGATGCAAATCCTAGCACTCATTACACCTGGATGGTGAACCCATGTTTAGGATACTTACTGAAAGGAGGAGGTGAAAAACCCTCATTTTTAGGAAAGATGGATTATGGATAAAAACTGGAACAAGAACTTGCAAGAGAGGCTGACCATGTTCCCTGCTCCCACTGTAGCCCTTTATCAGCTTGGCAGACAGGGGTCTTGGAGATAAGACTCTGGTGTCCTCAGGGAAAAAAAGAGGATGCTAACTGGGACCTTTACCTCCTGTGTGAGCATCCTTGTTCCTGCCACTGGGCCCATTTTTGAGGAGCCAACTGCCTTACCTTTTTTTCAAGTACTCCCATTAGTGTCTGCTTCTTCATGTATTTTCATCAAAGTGGCATGAAACAGGTTGTATGAATCACGATGCAGTGGCAGGGTGACTGTTTATATTTTCATTTTAGCAAGAAGAATGAAAGAATATGTATTTTGAAGTGATCTGCAAGTATTTCACCTGGTCATTCCAGCTCAACTATCAAATTAAAGACAGAAAACATATACAGTGCCATTTCTAATACTACTGTCTTTCAAAGCTTTTTCTGCATCTGCAAATATTTATCTTTGTTGCGCTTGAAATTAAGAGTAATAATGATATGGCTCAGTGTGCCTGATGGTAGATTTAATTTTTTCTCCTCAGCCTTTAAGTTTTGAGAGCAAGAAAAGCTACACCTTGAAGGTAGAGGGTGCCAACCCTCACCTGGAAATGCGGTTCCTGAACCTGGGTCCCTTCCGTGACACCACCACCGTCCACATCAGTGTGGAGGACGTGGATGAGCCTCCTGTGTTCGAGCCCAGCATCTACTTTGTGGAAGTCCCCGAGGATGTGGAGATTGGGACCACCATACAGATCATTTCTGCCAAGGACCCAGATGTGACCAACCACTCCATCAGGTCTGTCCTCTCTTTGTGTGTTGCCCCACGAGCACTCCTTAATACATCTGGTTGGTGGAGCACTGGTGAGTGAGAGGGACTCTCTCTTTCCAGCCAGCAGTGGTCATCAGTGGGTTTAGCAAACCAGACCTCACACACTGAGGGCTCTGTAAAAGCCATGCAGGAGCTCCCCCCGTTCTGTGGTGTGGAAGACATCAGCATCAAGCCTTGCAATGAGCTGGTCAGGCAAGTCTATTAAAAAACAAGTCCCAGAATCTTGCCTATGCTGGCACAAAACCTGACAGTATCACTGAGAACCCACTGCCATCCTGATGGCAAGGGGATCGACTTGCTTGTGCTTTTTCCCCCTTCTCTTTCAAAGCTTGTCCTTGTCAACAAGCTCAAACACAGCACTACTTTTGGAGTAGATTGAATGCATGCTAATAAATATCCAAGAACTGTTAAGTTATCTAGAGTCTGGTCAAAGATGCAGAGTTTGATATTCCCATCAGAAGGTAACAAAGATAAAGGTGCATTTACAGCCATGGGAGCTTCATAGGTGCAACTCAGCAAGGAGCAAAGGAGCAGATTTGTGTGATCATAGCACTCTTTTCCACAGTGGCTGCCAGCCACTGCCAGCCCCATTTATCAGAGGAGGGTGTTCTTCTCCAAGGCCAGCCCACACAGAAATTTTTCCTACCTGCAGTAGCAACAAATGCAGGCACTTTGGTTATCCTAGCAGGTTGGCTGCTCCTCTCATCCGAGGGTTTTGGGTGTTGAGCTCCTGTTTGACTACCCGTGCATTGGCGCAGCTTCTGAGATGCCTGTGTTCAGGAACAGTCCTGGGAAATACAGGAGGGAGTTGAAACACTGAGTACTAGGATTTTTTGAAAAAAGTAAAATCTAAATGAGCAATTCTGTGGGCTTCAGCTAGAAGATCTGAGCAGACACAAAGCCTGTTCTTCTTAATGGTATGGCATTCTGTGTTGCTGGTCTAATTATTTTTTTCATCTCTGCTACTTTAATATACCTATCTTTTCTGCCTACATTAGAAGGTTATCATACTTCTCATGACATTGCCTCAAATTCCTCAGTAAAACTATTATACTGTCTGCATCACAATTTCATTACCCTAAACTTTTTTCCATTTGCATCCTATTTTGCTGATTGAATACTGTCTGGCATCATCCAAACGCTGCAATTCAAACAGCTCTCTGCTAATCTGCTTAAAATAGTATAAGAATAATTCTGAGGACTATCAGAGAGTAGAATTGATCATTGTTATTTTTAATGAGTTTTTTCTTAGTTTTTTTCAGAGCTTTGCAGTGACTGCCCTTGATGAACAACACTCTATAAACCACAGATTCCATCAACAAGGATGCATTTAAAAAAAATGTTGTAAATATGCACAGACTCTTTTGCAACTCTGTATTTTGACAGCTTCCTTCCTCTTTTCTCCCCACCTTCCTCCTTTTCCACTGCCCTTTCTTCCCTCTTTCCTTCCCTTCTTTTCCCCCATGTTGAGGTAAAGGAACAGATTTTAAAAGTAAGAATAAATACCATTTGTAATGCTATCTAAAATGCAGATAGCAAGAATTAGTTCTTGCCTCTTCTGTGGTCTCCTCCATTCATTCCAGCTCCATGCAGAATCAGTCTGGCACTCTTTTAAGCTGAATTCACTTTGCACAGGGCAAGGCAAGCTAAGAAAGACAATAATCCCAAATACTTACTGTGTTGCACAAGCTGAAAGCCATCTGAAATTTAAACTGTGATCTGGCTCAAAGCTTCACTTTCCCAGCATCCAGTACCTGGCTCCCACCCTGTGAAATTCTGATGACTGGAAATATGCCATGATTGTTGTTTAATGATTCAGGAAGATTATCTAAATAGTACAGTGGAAACAAGTGTGCAGGAGCAGGTAGACTAAACAAGAGAACTTAGCCGGAGAATCTAGAAAAAGATCCACCTGTACCTCGTGACACCGGTGCTTAATTCTGAACCACTAATCACAAGGCTATAGTCAATTTCAGATGCTCATTGGCCTTAAAATGTCAGAGAGAAATTATTTTTATAGCCCTCATACAAGAATAGTTATTATACCAAAATATACTTATTGTCTAAATAAATCAAATGCCCGAGGAATCTTTTTATTGATGAAGAGTTAGGAAGGACTGGGAAGGAAAGAGATACAAACCTGCCATCTCTTCCTCTTTGATTGTTCTGGAAAAGAGTGTAAAAGAATTTCCCAACAACATATCTCAATAGTGTTTTATATCCTGGTTTAATAAGTCCCTATATAAAGAAAAGGCTGTCATGCTTGTTCCAGTGAATGCATTCATGCTGAAAGGAGAAAATTCAGAAGAATGAGCCCTGTTCAGTGTCTGTTGAGACTAATGCTTTCAATTCCCATCCACTCTGATGAAAGTACCAACAAAAAGGACAGAAAGTCTGGTCTCTGTTCTAGGCTGTGACATTTACCTAGGCCTGTGTGTGGCTTTGGCTAAGGTATCCCTTTCCATGCTAATGGTCAGCTGGGAAGGCAGCTTGCACAAAGTGCCTCTAAGAGCAAAGAGATGCCTGTGAAGGATACTGAGTATTTTACCCACCCTGAGAAATCGTCCCTCTGCCCAAGGACAGCAGTGACCTCTGTCCAACAGCTGCCTCCCTGCTCAGGTTTTATGGCCTGCAGGCGCCACCACAGTCCCCCATTCCCAGCACTGGACTGACATGACATTGGTCGGGAAGGTTCAGTAATTACAATGAATCAGCCCCACAGAGGGAGCTGTTTTTCTGACTGGATGCTCTGAGAAAGGCCCGATCATCCCCCTAGTGCTGACACAGCCCCATCAGTAGCATGCTTCAGGATGCAGGTGGAGTTTATTCCACTCAAGAAGGAGAGAATACAGAAGAAAAGGAAGGGAATGGTTCCTCCTCATCAACCTAGGTGCTCAGAGAATGAGCTGATCTGAAGCCATTTTCATCCTGTCTGAATTTGCCTAGAGACAGGGCATAATTAGTTCTCTCAGAAAAAAAATTATACTCCTCACTGGCAGATTTCCTCTGTAAAGCAGATGTTCCTGCACTGATCTGTGCCTTACTTTGAGGCTTCTTCCTCTAAATCTTCCTGTCTCCCAGCTCCATTCAAGTAGTACTAACTGTTAAATGCCATTAGCCTCATGACCTTTTTCCAGCATCTCACCCTGGACCTATGCAAGTCAAAGGAGCACATAACTAGGTTGTGGAAGAATGTGGATCTGCTTTGTACAACACTGTCTCCATTGCTGGGATACTTTGGTGGCTGTAACACACAGTTTTCACAGAGGTTGCATAATATTTTTCGTATGTGCTCTTGCAGATACTCGATTGACAGGAGCAGCGATCCGGGACGGTTCTTTTATGTCGACATAACATCGGGAGCACTGATGACTGCAAGACCTCTCGACCGGGAGGACATTTCTTGGCACAACATCACTGTGCTGGCCATGGAGCTGAGTAAGGAGAATGCAGACTGTACATAGATTAAAGAGATGCAGTAGACAAAGCAGGCTGAGGGACCTGAATTCAAAGTTCACATATTGTTATGCACTGAGTGAGAAGGCGCATTAAGTGAATTGCTCCTCTGACATCAACCAGCAAATACTGCTTTTTTTTTTTTTTATGCTCATTTTCACAGGGTGGTGGGAGGCATACAGGATGGCAGGCAATTAAATGCAGAGTCCCTCTTTCTCAATTCATTAGCATTCCAGGGATTTATTTAAAACTCCTCCTGATGTGTTTCTTGCAGAGCCCTCTCACTTCAGAAAGCCAAGGCAGCTAAAGAAAATACTGCAAAGGCTGCACAGCTGCTAGAGCTCCCAGTCCTGCCTGGGAGGCTTGAGTGGTGCAGGGATGGGTAGGCAGCAGTGATCCTATACTGCTAGGTCACTAGTTGAAATCTGCTCTGGTTCAGCAGCAAGTAAATGACATCGCCATCTGCTTGCTACATAAATAATTTGGGCTAGAGTGCTTTGGGATCTTCGAGTATGCTGAACTCATTATGCTTTTGGGTTGTACAGTGAGCTAAAACTCAGCTCAGGATTCATCTGTGCTGGGTATTTTTCAAGGCTGTGAGAAGAAGGAGATGCTCATTTCATTGTGTCAGTATGAAAAATTTCACGGAGTTTGAAATGCTCACAGATGTGAGCTTCATAAAGGAGCTTCAAATATATAAGCAAATAAAAGGTTCACCTAGTCTTCACCTGAAATTCCTTCGGTTCACATAGCTTTTGCTCAGGATATCAGTTCATCTGTGAGGGGCAGCAGCTTTTCTGCAGCTTGGTGCCAATAGCTGAGTCATCCCTTGTGTCTCAGAAAGCTTCCTGCACATCTAGGCTGTGCCAGAGATATGGAGCACTTTGAGAGGAACAAAGTTTCAACAAGCTTGCCCAAATTGCAATCGGCCAGCTTGGAAGAAGGGGGAATATTTCACAAGAGCTGGAGTGACTCTGCCACATATTTGCAGGCTGTTCCAGCACATGATGCCTTTCTGTCCCTTTTAAGTAGTGAAAGTGGTTGAGACAATGGGATTTCACCCCTATTTTGACACTACATTTATTTCTGGCCACCAATGGCCATTACAATACCATGAGTCTGTAAAAGCTGCCCCTGTAGCAGCACTTGAGGGTGAGAGCAATAGGAAGGCATGTCTTCCTTTGGCTCTCTTTCCATCAGTCTTCTGAGTTTTGCTCTGTACATGTGCAGCACAATATTTTAATTTGGTGAATAGTTTCAAAAATTTCATAGCTCTGCACTCCTGAATAAGGCCCCTAGTCCTAAAAGTTAGGTCAATTATTTCTAAGGGTGTAAATTCACCTGCCACAACAAGAGGTGTGTTAGCAAGATGTATGTATGCCTATGTGGGAAGCTGAAGGATTTCATTACGAATTAGGAAGAAACAGCATAGTCTGAGTATTGTCTCAATGGCAAAATGTAACACTTGTTGTAGACTACAGTATGCTAAACATTTAAGAAAATTCTAGAGTTTATGTAAACTCTCTATTGTTTATATGAATATATAATTTTTTGCTATAAAGGGAGATATATTTAGAGATAAATGCACAAAATGCTACAGCTAAAAAGAAGATGAGAATACTAATATTAAGGAATTTTCTTAATTTTTGCACCTCTTCTGACCCCTTAATATTTTTTTTCTTTCTGATTACAGTTTCATTTTATCATTAAATAAGGGGGGGAAGATGATTTGGGGCAGACAAGAACAGTAAGAAAAACAAATTATTCTGTAGCCACTTAATTTGAAATTTGTGAAGATATGTGAAAAGATGTACAGATTTACTGACAAAGAAAGCTAATGCACCAGTGGGACAGAAACATCACAAATGATGTCATGCAGAATGCAAAATTTTCATTGCAATTTTAAGCTTCACTGAAAGCTTTTCTGTTCAATTTCATGTGTTATTACATTTTAAACCCCTCTGTACAAAGTATCAAAGACTTGACACTATTTTTGAGTTCAAGGAACATAAATTTTGAGCAAAACCATCTCTGAACTGGAGATAGAAACTGCCATTTTTAACAAGTTCTAAATAACAAGTCTATCCTTAAAACAGTACCTTCCTAATTCATGCTTTCAGTAGGGAGGCTCAACAAACAGTATTGCCCAGTTGAAGGGCAATAAAAAAAAAAAAGAGGCATTGTCTAAAACTTTTGCTGTAGAAATTGTTCATTGGACTGAACCAGGTTGAAGTCTTCTACAGAATTGTTTTGTCTGTAAAATATGTGATTAAATGGGGAGGGAGCCAGGCTAGACAGAGAGCAGCATTTGCAGCTTCACTCTGAGTCACACAATACCCAAGTCACCACAGTTCCCAATGGGAAAATTTGATTTAACACAAGCTAGTAGTGGAAAACCTGATTTACCTCTTGAGCCAAGTGAGGAGCAGCCTCTTCCCCTTCCCACATACTGCCTTTCCTTACATTAAACCATCTTCTTGCAGATAACCCCTCGCAGGTGGGCAGCGTCTCTGTGACAGTGAAAGTCCTGGATGTGAACGATAACGCACCGGAGTTTGCGAGATTTTATGAAGCTTTTGTTTGTGAAAATGCCAAAGCAGGCCAGGTGAGAAATGCTTGTATCCCCAGGGGCTGGGAAGGGTATGCTGTCCCACATGGAGGCAGCGTGCCAGGACAGGTGAGTGTTGGAAAGAGGGCTCAGCTACTCACACGTTTCATCTGAACTCTTATCAGCAGCTGTCTGTGCTTCATTCCAAAGGCAAGCATATCCCACTGGAAGGAGCATCACGTATAGTACATCTTTTGTTTCTCCCACATTTCTTTTATTCTCCCAAAGTAGATTCTATGCTCACTGCACAATACATATTTCAGCATTTCATAGCTGAAATAAAGCCTTCCCTTAGGCATGTGCCAGCAGGCAAACAGCCAGTGTGTCCTGTAGCAGCATCAAAGAGAGGAGAAGTGTTATGAGAAGTGCCACAGAACCAGCTCAGGCCACGTGTGACAGACAAGGCTTACTACTAAATGCTTTAAAAGCCTTAAGCACACCTGGACTTACAGGAGCTGGACATAACTTACTACATCAGGTTGCCGAGGGGTGCCAAGCAGAATATGTTCTGCTGTGAACTGGAGATGACAAAGAGTCAAAAGCAACACAAGACTTCCCATTGCACACACTCTAAAGGAGCAGCTTCCAGCAAGCAGTGAAGACTCTGCTCCTCTCCCTTCCAAAACCCCATCAAAGCCCTTGGACAAGGTCACCAGTGCCAGAGACAGATGTGAGCTCTCCCTCACTGGACCTGCTGCAAGCTCTGCTGCTGATTGTTTGTGAGGAGCCTCTTCTTGGTCCACCACCAGGGTCCACGGTGGGGACTGGTGCCTCCTCATGAGAAGCTGACTAGAATAAATAGCATTTAAACACACAGACACGCCTCTCATGATCTGTGAAGGAACAATTATGCAAGTAGTATCACTGTGTGTTTGCTGAAGCTTCTCCCAGCTGTGTGAAACAGAATGAAATAGCTGCTCACTGTTGGGGTAACTGTCCTTCCAACTATCATACATAGGATATTTTCATCTCACCAGTTTACAGAGCTTCTTAGTAATATGGGCAATAGAAGTCATTGCCTAGACTTTTTTTCCTGGTTTTAAAGGGTGAGTGTCCTAGGTAATAAGCTGTCTAAGTTCAATATTATTATGAATGCTAATCTGGACTACTTCCTTCAGCAGAGAACACTAAATTCTATTGCCACATTTTTAAAAGTTCTGAAATCAGTTTTAAGGTGGTGAAAGAGCCTTTATGGGTCTGACATTTGCCTCTGAATCCCAAAATAACTTTCAAGTTAAAAAAATCCAGGTGAAGATTTATTCCTTGTCCAAAAAGATGCCAGAATGTTTATTCAGACAGTGCTCATTGTGCTTCAAGCTGTTAGACCTACTTTACAAAGCCTCCATAAGTGAAGTAACAAATCTCTTTCTGGATTTAGCATTGTGTAGGTTTCTTTAGTTTGGTGTTATTTATTGCATATGCATTCTGCATGGTTGGCTTTTCTCTCATTTCCACTGACATCTTGGGAAGAATTTTATTGATTTAAAACTAAAAGAGTGGCAAAATAATCAACCTGAAGTCCTTTTCTACCTGCATAATGAAGCTGAAAGTAAGTATGAGCTTTCTTACAAGCTCTCTAATGCACAATGAATCTTCTGAAAAGCCTGGGCCCCCAAAAGACAAAAAGAAATGTGCAACAGAAGATAGGGATGCATGACAGGAAAGCTTCTGTTATTTGAGGTAAACTGAATATCTCTTCCTGTGTTTAAAATTGATGTGCATGACCACAGCAAAATAGATGACCCCTGCAAGCTTTTGAGTCTCTTCTTGAGAGAAGATTGTACCTCTGGAAGGCAATTTTATTTAAATGCTCCAGTTGCTTATATTTATAGATATAAAATACATGTTATTGGTTTGATTGTTGTTTATATTATAAATATTTTGCTTCTCACCCATTTCTACTTTTCTCTTGTGTTTTGTAGCTGATCCAGACAGTGAGTGCCATCGACAGGGATGACCCACAGGAGGGTCAGCACTTCTACTACAGCCTGGCTCCAGAGGCAGCCAACAACCCCAACTTTACTCTAAGGGACAATCAAGGTAATCAGAGTGGACACAGACAGTTAGCTACTCTAATTTCTAATGCCTGAGTTGGACTTGAGAAGCTGTGACTTACAGTGGGTGATAAGACTGCCATTTCAAATAATACCAAGTGACACCTGCTCCTTAAAGGCAATAATAAAATGACATATTACTTAATACACTTGAAGGTTATATGATATTTTCTTCTCTATAAATATTCTCTAGCAATAGGCCCCTTTTTCTTTTTCGAGGAAATGTGCCAGTGTTTTGTGCAAATTCAGGTCTTTTGGTCAGGCTGCAGGCATCTCGGATTATCGGAGTGGAAATTGCATTTGCTCAGAAGGAGATGCTTAAAGGTAGGATAGTAACTGGAACTAGAAGACAAATCTGAAGGGAATTACATTGCTCTTTTTTTTTTCTTTTTTTGTACTCTTCATGTTTTCTCCCAGGCACATAAAAAGGAAGGTTTTTGTACTCTTCCAGTCTTTTCCCCCAAGCAGTTTTTTCTTTCTCCTTGCACATCCTCATTTCCCTAGAGAAAGAGGGAAGTAGGGAGGACTCGCAGAGCCTTGGGGAGGTAACTTGGAGTACAGCTAAAGGTCTGTGTAAGATGACCTAAGTAGAAACTGAAACACCAGTGGGAAGACTCATGGCAAATCACTGGCATTTGAGCATTCTAACCAGTGGAGTTTGATTCTTTTGGGAAAGCTTTGGTGGTTTTGGAGCCTGCAGGAAAGTCCTGCCATAGCAGGCCTTTGCATGACTGCTGTAGATAGATGATCTGCATGGACAGACAAGGTCTAAAATCAGGTCCACACCAGCCCTCATTAGGAAAGAGGGAGGACCTGGAGTGACCTGGTGTAGAGCTTGGAAAGTCAGTATTGAGGGGCTGGGTTTCAGTATGAGTTTAGTGTGTAAAGTACCACGAATCAGCAAGCAATTCCAAAATAAATGGGGAGAAAGACTGGCCACCTGCAGCATCTATGGCCAGCCTCCAAGCCCAGCCTTGCTCCCACACATGCCTGCTTATCACACTTACTTCCATAAGCCCCTATCTGGGCCTCTCCAGGCATATGAACAAACAACAGAAAGGCTTATAAAGAATCCCCATGCATTCACTTACCAAACATGTCTTAAAACATGGTACTTGCAGTGTCTGGAGCCCTCCTCCTCAGCTTGCTAATGTTCTTTCATCCCAAAAGCATTTTTCTCTATAGTGTCCCTGAAAGCTCCCACACACAATTTCTTGCATTTTTATCCCCTTCTTTCTCTCCTTGTCTTTTTTATTTGTGAGTATATATTGCCAAAATAAATGAACAAATATAACACAACTATTGCTAAAGCATTTGGCAAAGAAAGCTCATTTCATCCTCAAGGCATTGTTCCAAAAAAAGAAACTCACAAAACTCCCAGCATCAGATGCACTTTTTCTGTCTCAGGCCATGCTTGCAATAATTTATAGTGACAGCAGTGACTGAATGGCTGTGCCTCCCACTCTCTATAAAATACCAGTTTTCCACATATACATGTATATGTATATATATGTATATATATGTGTGTATATATATATGTATGTATGTATGTATGTATGTATGTGTGTGTGTATATGTATATGTATATGTGTGTGTATATATATATATATCACAAGAAGCTTTGGGTACTATTAGTTACTAATTTGAAATAAAAATGTTAAGTATCAAGCCCCTGACGAATTGAATGATCCACATAGTAAACCATAGTATAAGAAGAATATTGAGCTATTAGAGAGCATCCAAAAGGAGGGCCATGAGGATGGTGAAGGGTTTTAGGGGAAGCTGTATAGGGTGAAGCTGGTGTCACCTGGGCTGTTCTTCCTGGAGGAGGCTGAGGGGAGACCTCATTGCAGTCTATCATTTCCTTGTGAGGGAAAGCAGAGGGGCAGGTACTTATCTCTTCTCTCTGGTGACCAGTGACAGGACTTGACAAAACAGCATGAAACTAAGTCAGGGAAGGTTTAGGTTGGATATGAGGAAGAGGTTTTTCACCCAGAGGCTGTACAAGCACTGGAAAGGCTCCCCAGAGAAGTGGTCACAGCACTAAACCTGTCTCAGTTCAAGAAGCACTTGGGCAAAGCTCTCAGGCACACAGTGTGACTCTTGGTGTATCCTGTGCAGGGCCAGGAGCTGGATTCATCCTGAAGGGTCCCCTACAACACAGCATATTCTATGATTCTATGATTAAGGCTTTATTTACTGCCTCAGCAATTTGGAGAGCAGTAGTCATTTCAGTAAAAGTAATTTATGCTTATATTTCCATCTAGGGGCCACTAAGAGCTATATAAATCATGTAACTTGGGCACAGAGGGGGTAGCTATACTGTTTGTCACAGGGTGGCTAGACAAGAAACAGAACACACTTTGCTAGTCACAGCCTGTGCCCATAAACACGAGACAGGAATGCTTCCCAGGCTGCAGGAAGGCACTGTTAAGATTAGCAATTGTGCTGATTACTTGGTTGTCCAATATAGCAGTAAGAGAAACTGCAAGACATGGAGCCTTCTTGGCAACAATTAAAACCTTGATTTATACTGAGCAACAGATAGATCACAGTTTGCATTCTGATGAGCTGTTTTACATTTTTTTTTTGGCCCTTGTAATTTTGGTCTCTGAGAACTTCTTCAGTCAATTCATTCTTTGCATATCTTCAGCAGAGAGAGAAATCCTATTGTTCTCCTTTATAGATGGGGATCTGGGGCAAGGAGAAATTAAGCTACTTACATGCTGGGTTCTCTTTGAGTTCAGTAAAATCAGGGAGAAGTAGACATGCTAAGTAGCTGCAACAATCTGGGCACAAAGGCTTCTAAAGGCCTTATAGGATAAATGTGATGAGGCAGGGAATTGAGCTGGAGTCTCCCATCTCTTCGGTGTCTGCTCTAGGGGACTGGCAAGCAATCCTACTTCCACCTTTTTCCAGGTGAGACTATGCTGGGAATAAGTTAGAAAGAGAGGCTTGCTGTAAGAATGACCAACAAAATAATGTTGGTCATTCTTACAGCAAAATAATGCCAGGCATGGTGTCCTGGCAATCCTTTGCATTACAATTAAATTTGTCCTGGGAAAAAATTTTAGCTATTTCTGCCTTCCCTAAATCTGTGGTCTACTTCACACATGTAAGCAGTAAGCTGAAAATCCTCAAGGAAAGGATTTGACTCTTTCCCCCACCCTGTCGTATCTAGATTGCCTGCTTCCTTGTGTTATTTCTCCCACTCCTGGTGGAATATTTATTTATATTATTCCTAGCTCTTCATAATTACTACAATCAGGTTTTATAGTCTAACAGAATTGTCAGGCTAATCATCCCCAGTTCTTCTACAGGTGTGTGCAGAAAGAAAGCAAGCCTTTCCTGTGAGAAGAGCAGTGGTTAGGTTGGAACCTACACAGTGTCCCCTGACCTCTCCAGAGAGGTACATCATTTCCAGTGAGGCAGAAAACTGCAGGAAGATGGTGCTCCATGGCTTGTTCTCACAACCACATGAAGACACCAGCCTGCATGCCTGTGGGAAGTTCAGTTTTCACACAAATGTGGAACCAGCCATGCTGCAATCTTCAGCATCTCTGCTCAGTGCTGGAGCTTAGTGCTGCCATCCAGCCACGACGAGCCAAAGCTGCCGTGCTGGATGCCGAGAGAAAAAATATTGTGCATTCTTATCAGGCCTGCTTTTTCTTTTTTAATATAATGGAGCTTTCATGTCCTCACAAGCCCTCTTCTCTTGATGGCTGGGGCTTAGCAGATATCAAATTTGGAATAAAATTGTCTATTCCAGTTTCTGCCATGCTGCATCACATTCCAGCACGTCCTTCGCGCTGTGCTAGCACATCAAATCACATTGGCTTTTGATGACTCACACAACAAGCTTTGGCACCAATGTATTTCAGTTGCAGAGTAACAGGTAGAACAATTCTTTAGGGATGATTTGGATGCCTGCCTAGTACAATGCAAAATGAAGCAAAAGGCCCAGAATGTAATCCTGGGAGTTACAAAGAGAATTTAATTACCAAGAACATTTAAGACCTGGATGATGTGGTCAGGGCATCACAGCAGAAGGTATATATACATATATATCTTTCAATATTAGATTATAGAATCTTGGCTTTGGCCTGAAAGAAGAATGGTTAAAAACCCTTGAGATCTCTCACTAGCTGATTTTGCACAGCTTCTGTCAGGTTCACTCCCTGTGACTCCTTTTGCAAGGCAAAGTATGACCAGATCAGAATAATGAATCTTTTTTCCCCTCACAAAGAGCAATTTTACATGAAATGAAGGTTTGCTGTCACCTGAATAGAAGCTGTGACTTCTATTGTAAGTCAGTTTAAAGAAAGTGAATCTTTCACCCAGGAAAGCGAAATACATCCAAATTACTCCAGTTAGGGTGACTCAAGTATTTTCATTGACACAGCATAAACACAGGCACTTTGCCACTTTCTGCCTTTGGGCTGCTTTTCCTCATGCCAAAACTGGCCCAGTGATGAAAAGATGTGATATTAATAGCTGTGGAGCACATATAGAGGGCACATAAAGAGCCCAAGGGAGAGAAAGCACTTGTATGTGCCCCAGGAGAGAGAAGGGAAAGGTTTGAGCAGGCAAGGGCTCCTGTCCACAGCACTCCCTTTGCCCAGAAGCCGAGGAGGGACAGGGTACTGCTCTCTGATGAGTTTTGGGACACATTCCTGAATCATGGAGTCGTTTAGGTTGGAAAAGGCCTCCAAAATCATTGAGTCCAAGTGTTGATCTAATGCTGCCAAGTCCCCCACTAAACCATGGCCCTAAGTGCCCCATCTACACATCTTTTGAATGTCTCCAGAGATGGTGACTCAAACACTTGCCTGACCATCCATTCAGTGAAGAAATTTTTCCTAATATCCAGGCCTCCCCTGGCACAACTTGAGGCCGTTTTCTTTTGTCCTACTCTTTGTTCCTAGGAAGAGACCTACCTGTGTCTGTCATACCCACTGTACTCAGAGCTGCACTGCAGATCAAAGGTGAAATCAGCAAACACTGACACATAATCAGTTTTAAGCAACTTCATCTTGCACCTGGTGGTTTTTCCTCAAAGCTCCAGCTCTTGGGACCACATGATTTAACAAGACACTACAATTTCACTTTGTATTTGCATGCAGGCATGGAACACACTTCATAATTTAATGTAGCTTGAAATGTCATTGACATGCAAGAAAAAAGACCCCGAGATTCTTTTTAAAAGCATGTCACAAATTTAAATTGGTCTCACAAACTGTGGAACCTGACATCTCAATACTTGGGTGTGCCTGTACTCTCTGATGCCATAAGACTAGAAGCACAGAGTTTGTAACTTGGACCGTAATTTTAAGTCTAGGAGACAAGTCTGGCTAATCTATCTTGAGTTTGCCTATATTCCACAGTTGGCTATATATGAAGCTCTTGATTTTCCTCCAAAAAGCCATCAAATCATTTTTGGTGAACAGTAGATAATATAGCTGAATTCATCTGCATGTAACCTGAATCTCTACACTAAAAAAAATCACCCAAGATTCAATCTTAGCAGTGAATGGATAGAGGAATAATAAGGAAATTGAACACTTCTATGTTAATATTTTAGGTTTTTTCAGAGTCTACTTGTGATCAGAAGGTTTGTTGCCTTTTCCAGGCAGCAGTCCCATTGTGCCAATCCACCTGGGACAGCTGATCAGCATCCTACATTTTCAAGCATAGCAAATGTACATTGGTAACAACCTGGAGACACAGATGGTCAGACTGTGTGACCTCTTTTGAACCAAGGGAACAGGAAATAAAACTAAGTAGTAAAAGAAACAGTATGAAGATCGTTTCCCAAAAAATGCCACAGCATCAGTGCACAGAATCAGAGCTTGTGGGTCTGCCAAAGTGAAAAAGTACCTGTGTTCCCCAGTAATCTTTCCTGGCCCTAGCCTTGCAGACATGCTTGTAAGAAAGGACAATTTTCATGCAAATTCCTTTAGTCTCTTTGGTGAGCCAGATCATATTAGAGACATTCAGTCCTGCACTTTCCAAAAGTCTCTGAGGCTACAAGGCTCAAAGTCAGCACTGACAAAATCAACACTCATCTCCAAAGAGTTTTGCTTTGGCATTCTGAGATGAGAATTGAGAACATGTTGCTGAATCCATTTTTCACTTTTTTAAATTAGGAAACGTAGTGCACATTCTGAGAAATTTGAGGGAGGAGATAGACAGGAATTCAAATGCCACTGGTAAATGTTGACATTTTAAAAAAGCATGTTGAATATGAAGGAAAAAGCCCCAAAGGTAGGAATTTCCCTTGAAATGGCCAACAGCAACTGGCTGTTAGGTCACTCTTTTACTATTTTTGTCAGCAGCATCATTTTGATTCCTTTTGATTTAAGTTCTTATAAGAACAGGCAGTCACACTAAATGAAGCAGAATGGTCAAATCAAAGCAGAATAATTCTGACGACGACACAAAGCATTCTGGCTTTTTTCTATGGCAGAAGTACTAAAGAAATTGAATGTACTTCACAGAAAAAATGTTTCGTTGCAAATTTTCAACTCGCTGCTGCTTTAGGGTAGCAAGCTGTTTTTTTTCCTGTGTTCCCTTGTTGCCTTAAGCAGATGATCATGCCATGTATCAAAAACCAGAGTACCATAACATGTCCACAAAGGTTATAGCCAGCATCTCCAAAATGGTGGCAGCGTCTGAGACCTAGAAAAGCTGCTGAACATAAGCAAACAGGAACAACAAGTTGCCTTCAATTGCTCATTTCTGTCTTGCGCTTTGAAAACTCTCTTAACTAAATCTGAACATTGTGAGTTTGCTCTGGGCATCTTATATCAGAGGGGGTAAAGGCAACTCCTAAGGTGTGTATTGTATGCCTCTCAGGTTTGGATCTACTGGAAGAGGGGAAGGAGAGGCAAAATTATTAGTGATTAACTGATTTAAAAAAAAAAAAAAAAAGAAGAGAGAAGAAAAAATGGATGTGGGTCTAAGGCTGATTTTTTAACATTCTTTCTCTGCTGGATGTATTTGCTCTGCATATAAGCTGTCCTCTCTGTTTATTTCCTGCCCCTAGACAACACAGCGTGGATTTTGACACGGCGCTCGGGCTTCAGACAAAACGAGCAGAACACCTTTTACCTGCCCATCCTGATCAGTGACAACGGGCGCCCGGTGCTGAGCAGCACGGGCACGCTGACCGTGCACGTGTGCAGCTGCGACCAGGAGGGCATGGTGATGTCCTGCAACGCCGAGGCATACGTGCTCCCCGTCAGCCTCAGCCGAGGGGCGCTCATCGCCATCCTCGCCTGCATCTTTGTCCTGCTGGGTAAAGCCTTCACTTCTTCCTGGGAGAGACAGACTTGTCGGTTCTGGCCGTGGTGCCGATCCGCCAAAGGCGCAGGACCCAAACACACCCACACACACATCTGTGTATGCATCTATATGTAGATGCAGGCATGTCTAAAGTGCCAAATCAAGGACCCCATGGTGTAGTCAGCTGTGCATAGCTTCAGGATCTGGACTGTAGGGAGGGGGGAAAACTATGGCCTGCAGATATTTCTGCCAGGTGGCCAAAGTGCTATGGTGTCTGACATGGCCATGCTTTCCTGCAAGGGTATAGAGAAGTATTGAGAGCTGTGGCTTGGGGCAGGTTAGTTTCTCATCCTGCTCCACAGGAAACAATAGTGATAAGCCCAGTTCCATTTCTCGTCTTTTGGAGAGAGATATCCCCACCTCCATCCTTTTTCCTTGAGACTCTACATTTAAATGGTGCCTATGCCACAGTAAAGTGGCTGAGGGTCTTGCACGAGTTCTCTCTCCACAATTAAATTTCATGCTTTCCTTGCCCATACATCCTACGTCCTCTGTTACCTGCTGGTTTCAAAAGAACTTCAGTTCCCTTGTTCACTCTCTCAAATCATGCAATACTAGTTCAAAACACACATTCTCTGAAATTTCAGGGGACCCAGTTTGAGGAACAGTGTAGTAAGATGCAGGAAAAATTCTTTAAAAGTGCCTCAATTCTGGCTCTTCAAAGGAGCCTAGATACCTCAGCTCCAAATTTCAGTATCCAAAATCTTTGCTGAGTTCTAACTCTGGAAATAGATACCAAGTGACAGCACGTTTTCAATAGAAAAGGGCTCTGGTGCCTGTATGACCACTTCTCCCATGCTAATAAGCACAGCGAGGGCGAGGAGCACCAGCACTGCAGCGCTGCAGGAGGCTTGCAGATAAACAAAAAAATTCTTACAGCAGACTAAGGGGCTAGCTCTGCATTTTGCTGTGTGGGCAGACATATCACAGTGGTGCCTTAGGACCATCCATCTCTGTCACATGCAGTGGCCAGCCCGAGTGGCATCCCCAAAGCTGCAGAGCAGCCACAGAGCAGAAAACAAAATATCTCTATGGCACTATGCTGCTGCAGATAAACTGTTACTGACCTCTGAGCTGGCTAGCTCAAAAGTGGCAAGCACCACTAGATATCCATGTCCTAAGTGTCACCAGGAGTTAAGAATTCAGGGGGACAGATTAGCAGGTCCTCAAGATACTAGTTTTGACTGGGGAGTGAGAGAGAGAAATTTCTACACCCCTCAGCCTGCAAACACCGCAGCTCTTTAAATCCAAGGGGCTAGCTGGGCTCACCCAGGGAAAAGTGGGGCAGAGGAAAGTCTGAAGCCCCAGCAAGATCTGTGTCCTTGCTGACAGCCCCGTGTCTTGCTTGGCTCCCGCAGTGCTGGTGCTCCTCATCCTCTCCATGCGGCGCCAGCGGAAGCAGCCGTACATCATCGACGAGGAGGAGAACATCCACGAGAACATCGTCAGGTACGATGACGAGGGCGGCGGGGAGGAGGACACGGAGGCCTTCGACATCGCCGCCATGTGGAACCCGCGGGAGGCCCAGCTGGTGGTGAAGAACCGGCAGGACATGCTCCCCGAAATAGAGAGCCTCTCCCGATACGTGCCTCAGGCGTGCGTCATGGACAACAACGTCCACAACTACGTGCTCGCCAAGCTGTACGAGGCTGACATGGACCTGTGGGCGCCTCCCTTCGACTCCCTGCAGACCTACATGTTTGAAGGGAACGGCTCGGTGGCGGAGTCGCTCAGCTCCCTACAATCCGTGACGACAGACTCAGACCAGAGCTACGACTACCTGACGGACTGGGGGCCGCGCTTCAAGAAGCTGGCGGAGATGTACGGGGCCACGGACAGCAGCGGGGCTCTGTGGTAACGGGAGAGGAATGGCAGAGGGCTTTCCATGCGGAACGGTGTCCGGTTCGGTCCATTCTCATCAGATGCTTCCGGGGACGTGGGTGAGGCCTCATAAAAAAATAGCAATACAGTGCTTGGATGAGAATGGGAAGAAGGGTGTGAATGAAAGTCTCTCTGGATCAGCTTTACTCAGTTAAATTAAGTCACATTTTTGAAACTATGAGAAACAGAAGGAAGGAAGTTTTTTCCTGGTTCTTACAGCAAAATTGGAGAGCTCCACGGCATTGCTGTCTCTCTCTTTTCCTTTCTCTCCCCTTTGTACATGGCAGCTTACTGAGCTCTATACATCAGGGTTCAAAGATCTATAAACTCCAACTGTAATCTCCAACTCACTGAGAAATTGTCACCACAGAAGAGTTGCTTCCCACCGGTCATTTCTTTCCCCATTAAAACAGAAAAGAATTGCTTGCTAACAAGAGAAAAAATCCACAAAGCAGAAAATTGAAACTGGAGTCTCAGAGGGCTCCTTGTAAACTAAACTCCTCCCTCTGCTGCTAACAGAGCTTTTTTTTAATCCTTTAGAAATAAGGCTGAGGTTGGAGGTTTTTTTCCCACGTGACTGAGAGGGCTGGGGAAGAGGCTTTGAATTTCTGCTCTAGTTTAGTGGCTGATCTGTGAGTCACTGGCGTTAACACTAATCCATCTCCTATCAAGTTTGTGTAAATTTATTCTTGACTCTTTAAAACCATGACTCTGCTAAACTGCTCAGAACAAAACCAGAAAATCTGCCTCTTTTGCACTGTAGATGTCTCTTCCATGTGCCAAATGTGAAGATTAGATTCTACCAATGAAAGCCAAATAAATTTTAAAATAAGAAAAAGCTATATTTGGTAACTACATGGGTTAGACGGGCTTTCCTAATCTGTGTGAGGTCAATCCAAGGGATGTTTACATACTGTAGATAACCTACTTGAACAAATGCAGTATTATAGACGAATAAATGGATGTAAGAAAATTACATGTATAAGTTTTGTATATTTGTTAATTTTGGTAATAAATATGATGTACTGCATACAGTACAGTACCTTAGCACCTCTTTTAATAAAAGTTAAACAGAAGGGAAAGTCTGATGGCAATTTATTGACTGCTTTGCACACAGCAGTTAGTGCTTATCTGCAGCTTGACATGCCTTGAGCATCACGAAAAAATGGTTCATCAGCATTGTGTCAAGGAGACAAGGCTTCAGTTTGCAGAATCGAGCAGATTGTCTGCTTCTTTTATCATTGTTCACTTGGACATTGCCCTTAGCAGCAAATCTGCCCAAGTACAGCCCACCAGACTTACTTTTCTAATCGAATCATGATGAAGTCAAAACAAAGTCTTGCCTGACATTTTTGAAACATTAAGGCTGGGCATTGATAGGCTTGGAAACCAGTTACACAGCCCTGACAAGAGTCTCATGTCTTCAGAGCCATGACAGACTAAGATAAAATACCTATTTATTCTTACTCTGCACTCAGTTTTGCGCCCAAGTTGTCTCTTGTTTGCACATGTAAATGAGAAGAGCTAGGGAAATTAACACAAGTTTCATGGGAAGTGGCAAAAGGCCTCTGAAAGCAGAACAGTCTGCAATGGAATTTGCAGATTTATTTCTAGCTAAGGACTCTCTACACCTCCAATTGCCCAGAAAATAGATAACACATAACCACCCAGTTACCACACTTCTACTATGGGCATGCCTTACTCAGTTCCTGTTGCAGATGCACACAAATCATTGCAGTCTCCTTTGCTAATCTCAGGTTGTACCAATTTAAGGCCGGAGCCTTGTTTCCATAGACTCATACAATGTCATGCATCCCTAGAGAGCCATGCACCCACCAAGGAAAAAAGGTTTTAATGACTTGTTAATCTGATGTGATGAAAATCCGGGCCTTCACAAACATAGTATGCCAAGGGTTCTGCTTGTCACCTGAACATGCTTTACACCATTGCAGAAAGAGCACTGATAATTATTTGATAGTGATTCTTTTACTCACACCGTAGCACTCACTCTCACATGTCATGCTGATTTTAAACATTAAACTAGAACTGCAGCCATCACGATCAAGGAAGGAGTCTAAAGGACACAAAGCTGCTGTTAAAAGTCTGAGAGTTGCCTCGCCTCCTGCCACCACAGATACCACGGAACGCAGACAGAAGGACATCTATTCCACCGCTTCCCTGTCTGATCTAAACATTAGTTTTACATATTTTAAGCAGATGTGTCTTTCTTCTTAAAACCCCAGCTGTTAAAGCTCTGTAACCTTTCTAGGTGTCTTTCTAGGCATCGGTACACTCATTACTGAAAGCCTTCCAGGGGAAGTATAAGGCATGTACCCCTTGCAGCCATACTTTGTGCCTACTTGCAATGCACAAAGATGACTTGTCCCTCCACAGAGCTATGATTTGGCATTTTCAGACCATTACTGTCTCTCCCAGTAGTCACAGTCTACAGTAACAAAAAGGCCTCTAGACTGCTCTTCATATCTTGATTTCATGATGGTTTAAATCTCCTATCGTAGGCAGAGTGGGAGGATGGGGCATAGAAGTACAGTCCGGCATCACACTGCCTTCGACCTCCTGCATTTACTGAGAATTATCCCAGGACAAGCTGCTTCATGGTCTGTTTTGACTCCACAGAAGCCTCCAGATGTGGTCTCTGCAAGACAGGCTGTGCAGCAGCCAGGAGCATCTCCCCAGGGTGTGTATCCCCCATTACGGAAAGACCAGCAGCCCTTTTGCCAGGGGCTTGCACTCATGCCACAGGGGAATTCATAACCCACCTTCCTAAGCTGCATATCAGCATCAGGCTCTGATTGTCCTCAGGTTTGCCTCAACTTGTGATCACAGTCAATAGCTGCACAGCTTGATGTTGTGACACTTACCAGCTGGTGTTTAGTAGGCACTTGGCAGCCTGGCACCTTTTTTTTTCCATTTTATGGAACAGGTGACAGTGTTTCTGCAGTCTGTGAAATCTCTATGCCAACAACCAACACTTGCATCTATCACGCTCCCACAAACAAAACAGAAGAACCCTCTGGTTTTGCTGATGAGATATGAAAAGGATCATTTTCAGACACATCAGGGCTCAGCAGGCCCAGAGTAGAAGAGGAGACTCCAAGCCCAAAGGAAATGTGTGGTGCCACAGACTGTCAGTGAAACAAGCACAGTGGTCACACGGGTCCTCAGCCTCCCGCTCAAGGGCAGCCCTGGCTGTGTGCAGAACATTTGCAGCACTACATAAAACCTGCTCATGGTTTGCAGCCAGGGAGTTCAGCCTGCCATGGTGGAGGGACTGGGCTTTGGCACGCCACCAGACACCTCCAAGGGACAGTCCCAGTTCTGCATGGCAGCCACTCTATCCACTGCCCTGGTGAAAGGGCAGAAATGTCAGAGGGCCAGGACAAGGTCTATGTGCCCTCACCAGTGTCCCCTTGTGCTCCAAGGCTGGTCTGAGTGCACAGAGCTTTTACCACCATTCATTTTGGTTTGTTTCTCTGAGGACATTTTTTCCACGGCTGCCAGTTCTCAGGGAAAAAAAAAAGTACTTACTATCCAGCAACAATCCCCTAGTCTCAGCTGCAAATCAGTGGTTCAGAGGAAAGAATAACAGAGCATGCAAGTCATTTTACTAATTTCAGCCACTTAAAAATTGAGCATATGGGCTAAGCAATCCATCTCAACTCTCTCTCTCTAACAAACAGAGTTAGACAAAGAGTGATTCATTCCCCCATCCTGGCCATCTGTATGCTGCTATGGCCCCCTGGAGCTGTATGCCTCTCAGTTAATGGCCAGGCCTCTAGGGATTCCTCCCTGCTGCTCAGTCTGGCCCCAGGCATGACATTCCCAAGCCCTCTGCTCTACATTTGGTTTTACAAATGACCATGGGCAAACACTACAGTCTGATGTTTTCCTTTCCTTTTCCTACCACCCATCTCTGCCTTGTCTAGGTAGGCTGCCTGACCTGCCACTCTTACTCTGCACTGGTCATCTCACCTAGGCTCTGAATAGCAGTGTTCTTTAAACCATCTGTCAAGGACTCCAGATCTCTTCAGAGCAAAATACAGAACTCAGGAATGCATGAAAAGAGTTAACACCATTTTTTCTAGTGTAAATTTTCTTGCAATGCTGCCTTTCATTTGCTGCTGCATTGCCCATTTATCCAGCTTTATTAGGCCCCGCTTGATTTCGTCATTTCTCCTCCAGCTTTTATTGCTCTTAATCACTTTATGCTACCATCACATTTGTCGCCTAAAATTCCCTTGTAGACCATTCATTAAAACCAGTAGTGACACAAATCCTTGGGGGACTCAGAAGTTATATATTGGTCACCTTGAAATATAATTTATTAGCCCATGTCAGTATTTTCCTTGATGCAACTTTCACATAGCACAAGCTAGAACCTGCTGTATGAGCGCAGCTCCCAGGAACCATCAAACTGGAGGGATGCAAATGTCCCAGAAGCCTGTTCTGCATACATACCACATCTTACTTGTCCTGGCCATGAGTAAGAAAAAGGAGGCATACAAAAGATGCACAAGTGATACCTTACAGATTTTAGAAAAGTTCTGACCTGGACAAATTCAAAGTTGAGGAGATTCAGTTGGTTTTGAATTTTGCTGCCAGGGTGTTATTAATAAGATCACCTTGGTTTATGCCAGGTTAGCTATCAGGTAGATCAAACTTTGGAGAGAAGGTAGGCTCAAGAACAAGTGAGGATGGCACGTGAGGAAATCTTTACTGTTGCTCTACCTCGTCCTGTGTGCCAGGGTGTGAGACAGCCCATTTCATCCAGCTCAAGGAATGGCCTTTAAAGTATTGTCTCCACACGAAGCTGGTGTAAACAGGCAGTGGGTCTGTCCATGACATCCTGATTTGTGCCTGCTGAGATGTGCAGCACCCGGAAGAGGAGAAGCTGTGTTTCCTTCAGTTGTGCCCCCATCTCTCTCACAGCAGTGCATCTGGCATCCGAGAGCTCCAAGATAGCCACTGCTCCAAAACAGCTGTATCACCTAAGGGACTCGTTCTCCTGCATAAAGGTCAGTGATTTGCCTCATTTGGACTGTAATGCAGGAATAATCTGTATCAGTGCATCCTGTTGAAACACACAGGAAAATCAGCAGACAGCAGTGAAACTGAGGTGGAGTCAGAGCTGTGATCCTAGGAAAGCAGTCAGAGTTGGGGAGTCTCACTGTCAAACCAAGACTTTAAGGACAGATTTTCTGTTTTGCTTTCTTATATCACCCCTCTGAAGACCTTGCCCACACTGGCACGCAGGTGTTTTGCTGTTGACCTCAGAGGTGGCACATCAGGCCACCTGCATCACTGACTGAGCAGAAGCAGCAGTGCAATGTTGATATTGTATTTCCCAAGAGACATTAGAGCAATATGGTAGAGGAGGTGGAAGTGAGTCACTTCACAATGACTTTAAAAAATCCTGCGATATTTTTAAGACCTGATGTAGGAGACAGTACACAGTCTGAATATAATTTTCAAATCTTATTTGTTATTAAGTTCACCATTAGGGAATAGACCTCTTGGGAAATATGAATTTTCAAACCTGCATCGTAATATCTATAGGCTGGTCCCATGATGACTAACCCTATAATTTTTTTCCCAAAGGTGCATGAGCCACAGCATTTAATACTAGAGGCAGAAGTTCTTGCCATGCCACATAAAGCCAATAACAATAACAATGACAACATCTATCATAATGGGAGTCAAAATTTTCTATGGCTTTGTGGCAAGGGTGAAGGCTACCAAACTCATAATGTAATTTAGGAAGCTGAATCCCCAGTTAAGGATTAGTAGTTCCAGATGTTCTAGGAAGTGTTAAAAGCCAGGCTGGATGGAGCTCTGATGAAACAGTCAAAGGTGTCCCTGCCCATGGAGAGGTACTGGAACTAGATGATTTATAAGTTCCCTTCCAGCCCAGACTATTCTGTGATTCTGTGATGATTCTGTGATTCTTTCTGCCAAACACACATAGGTAAATCAGAGTGCAACATGATCCTCCTCAGCATCACAGTACCATGATAAGTGCCAAACAGAAGATTTGTCTCTTCTACCATATCTAGGAAAAGAAAAAGAATGGAAAACTTTTCTTTCAAGCAGAGGTGCTAACACATGATGGGTTTATTGGCATTATTTCTTTTATTTTTTTGCATAGATTATTCTTGGGGCTTGTCAAAGGGAGACAACCTGTCCAACAAAGTCATTTCTTTATGAAGCTCAAACATATATTCTGTAAGATCATAGGTATCAGAAATGGTAAAAGTAGAAAAAATGAGGTACAAGAATCAAATGTCTTCTTAATGGAAACATAAACAGAGCCCCAGCCTGCATATGACTTATTCTAACCTCAGAACAGCCTTCTGGTTAGAAAAACTCTTGTTTACTTCAGTTTAGAGACATATTCCCAAAAAGAAAGCTAATTAGTTGAGGTACATACTTTCAACAGCCTCAATCTTGTGCCCAAGAACCATGATCTTGCCTTTAAGATGTACACTAGAAGAAAGGAAAAAGTGCATATTCTGCCTATACACTATGTTTTTGTCCTGAGATTGCAAAATGTTTTGCAAATTCTGCTACAGAATAGTCTGGTATTTTTTACAGACAAATAAATGGAAACACAGGGAAGTTTAAAAAATTATGAAGATTTCAAAAGACATTATTGTAGAAATGGTAACCTGTCCCAACAGTCATTCTAAACAGAATTCCTCTTGCAACTTATTAAATCATGCCTATGGCATAGGTGGCAGGTGGCCAATAGAATTTTGAGCTATAGCTCAGGTGCAAAATTATTTTTTACCCATAAGATATACATATCTGTGAGTGAAATGATAAATGTAGTCCCTCAACAGAAAATTATCTCGGCGACTAATCCAAGGGAATTTCACTTCATGATTTCTGTATATTTGAACCTATCATTTACTATTCAGCCAACTGTCCAACCACCAAAGAAATCCAAACTCAATGTTGCATTTACAGCTCAAAACAGATGAGTAGGATAAAAATGTCTGAAAGTTCTAATTAAATCTTATCATCCAGAGTTAATTGTAAAGTGTTTTCCTAGACTGTTAGAGCAGTGAACAAGCACAACATAAATTATGTGTAATTTTGAGTAATTACAGATGTTGTTAGCATTTTTGAAACATCACTCACAGTAAGAGTTCCAAACTGACCAATTTATAAGATGCTGTGCCTCCTTCATCTTCTCTGATAAATTTCATCCACCTAATGGTTCTGTTTGATAAATGAACAGCACATTCAAAGATGTGGTAAACTGCTGGCTTTGCTTAGAATAAGACCAAATTAAACAAGCATTTTCTGTCAGCAGTTTCTGGTAAGGAATAGTCTCAGTGCCTTGCCAGCCCTGACTTCATTTGCAGGTTGGTGCGACAAAAGCCAGTGTAAAGACAACAGCTCCATCCCCTGGGAGGAGTTAGAGTCTATAAACCACTGCAGCAGCCGCCCCAAAAACATGTTTGGTGAATGAGAAAGGAAGACTGAAAACCTTCCCTGTGATCCCAGTATCATAATTTCATATCTGGGCTGACAGAAAGCGAGGCCACCAACGCTTTGGTGAACAGCCATAACCCTGTGTAAGCCACAGAGGGCCCAAGGGGCTTTCCCATTTCTCATCTCCAACAACCAACACTGAGGGACTACAGGACCTGAGCTGTGGCTTTGACTCTGATGTTGATGCTACACGCAGGTCAGGCAAATTTTCGTGGTCTTTCTGTGCTGTGGCTTTCCATCCAGCATACCACAGGGGTAACTGTCTCTGCAACCCACTCTAAAGTCACATAACAACATGAAGAATTTTTTTATTTATCTAAGCAGACTACTAAGCATTTTAGAGCCCCAGGCACATGCTGGATAGGAAATAAAGCTGCATATTTCTTTTCAAAAAGCACATACCCTTCTAGCTCTGGGAAAAGAGGAAAGGAAGGATGACTCACAAGCAGCAGATGTTGGTAGCATCTTTTAACACATTACTGGAAAGCACTTCGAGGTTGTAGGAATGCAGGATCCCTTAAAGCCTACCTAGAATAGATTTGAACAAAATGCTGTGGCAAGCCAGATCCTAGATCATTCCCTTTGTCTCACTTTATCAGCCATAGTCACAATATTTTGCTTGTCAGACTTTCTCTCCAAAACCATCAAAGCACACAATAAATATGAATAACTAAAGCAGCACAGCATTCTTGATGTGTACAGTGGCTCTTTTATCAGTAGCCCTGGGAGAGTATTACTCTATTATTGTAATACTATTGCTAAAGAAAATCAGCTGAGTGTCTTGGTGCAGCCCAGCAGCATTTGAGACCAGATGTAAAAATTACCAGATGTAAAATTAAGTAAATGTCTAAACTCTTTCTATGGACAGTAGAGAGAGGGGACGAATCCTCAGCCAAACATGCACATTACCTCAGACACTCTTCTCAGGACAGGAAGATTTCACCCCTAAAGGAGTGTTTCTCTATCCCCAGGAGTGTTTCTCTATCTGCTGGCCACACAGGAGGTGTCCCCATGGACCAGAGGTGCCCAAGGGACTGATGAGGCTTCAAATAGAAAAAGTAGGTTTAGATTAGATATTCAGAAGAAATTCTTTACTGTGAGGGTGCTGAGGCACTGGAACAGGTTGAGAAGTTGTGGATGCCCCATCCCTGGAAGTGTTCCAGACCAGGCTGGACAGGGCTTGGAGCAACCTGGTCTAGTGGAGGGTGTCCCTGTCCACACCAAGGGGGGGTTGAAACTAGGTGACGTTAATAGTCCCTTCTAACCCAACCATTCTATGATTTTATGATCTTGACATTTATGATCTGCACATCTCCAAAAGGGATGAAAAAAAGTCTCATTAAGACACCAGTGCAAGAGACCCCGATGAAGAGTAACATCTCAGAGGAACTCAAGTTTCACAAGGGTGTACAGCCCAGCAGGCACATCCACTGCTGGTGTACACAGCTGGTGTCAGCACCAAATACTACCCCCCTGCCTCACTGCTCAATCTGACAAAAACAAGCTGGCCAGCCCCTCTTTTAATTGAAAGACATTTGTACTGAGGACCAGATGCAAGAACATGGCACTGGTTTCATATATAGTGTGATAAAAACTTTCTTCAGATCTATAGCAAATTGTTTGTTCTATTAGTATCAGATCCCTGCCCACAACACAGAGATAATGATCTCCTCCACCTTAGCTACTCTGACTGTAAGGCCAGGGGAGCACCTCTCATTTTCTGTCTGGATAATGGGTACTGCAAAGTGTCAGAATTACAACAAGAAAAATTATGCTATTTAGCTACTTTTGCTGTGGCATCCTCCCTGCCAGCCTCTGCCTGCAACTCATTGTCCTGTCTCTGCAAGTAAATACTGTGATAGCAGCTAAAAGCAAAACACAGCTGTAGTGAAACATCCAATCAGCTTGCAGCCATTAAACAAACAGAGTGCTTGCTCCTTCCTTTTGTTTAAAATATCATTACTGGGAACAAGTCCTCTCTATCACTGCCTTTGTGCTTCAGTGCACACGTTAGGTTTTCAAACCTGACCTAGTTTTGGCTGAAAAGTTTCACTGAGAGAGCCTACAGACAGCATCTCCAGGCACACTATTTTCTCCCTCTAATCAATACATTATAAAGGCTGGAGCGTCTCCTTTCGCTGAAAATGCGGCAAGGGATGAGGAGCCACACTATGGTCAGGCTCTAATGCAACTTCTTGCAAGCCAACTGTACCATTGCACATGCCTGCCTCCTGCTTCCCCTCAGACCTTTTGACTTCCCTAATTCTCCATGGAGCTGACTAAGTCCAGTCCAACCCTGCAACAGCTCCAAGGGCACCGCTCTGAAAGCAGGAAAAGCCCTGGGGTTGGCACACCGCAGCAGTGTTTGAGGAGCCTGGCAACATTTTTAAGGTGTTTGGATGAGCTGAGTTTATAGCTGAAGCCTTTTTTGGCTGTAAGGTCCCGCCTTCAGGACCCATTTGTTTGTTTCAGCTGTGCTCAGGATTTCCGTGAGCTGCTTTTAAGACGACTGACAAGGGGATCTGCTGCGCAGGGGACGGGCACGACAGAGTTCCCAGTAACTAATAACCACTTTGCATTCATGATAGCTCTGACAAAGGCTTCCTACCTCCAGAGGCTTGCTCTGGAGTGAACAGGTTCCATCCAGAAACATCAGCACTAAAGGGTGTCAAGATGCATCTAACTGCAGACAAAGACCCCGCGCAGGCTGCACGTATCCCAGGCTGTCACCACGTGCAACCAGACTCCACCTGGTGCTCCATCAGCCCTGTGAGATGCACAGCATGTGTCAGCCAAGCAGGACTGAGAGGTGCAAGTGGACTCATATTTAAGAGCAGCACAGCTCATGGGAGAAGGGAGGAGGCGACATCTCATCACTGGGCAGTGTGCACATTCAAAAGGAACGGGAAGCCAGAGGGAAACTGCTGTCTGTCCATGAGATTTGGGGAGCACTGGACAAAAAGAGCTGGGAATCAGACAGTGGAGAGAAGATGGATGCATTTGGTTGTGAGGATGCTCATGGCTGTGAGGATATTCAGCTTATCCCTGCAAAGAGAACATTCAGAACACAATGACAGAGCAATAAGGGGCAAATACTGATCCTGCTTGATATTCTTTTAGCTGAACAGGAAAAGGGGCATACAGTAAAGGACTATGCTAGAAATGCCTGAGCAAAGATCTGAGGATGAACAAAAAACAAAGGCTTCAGCAAGAATTTCTGACACAGGTGAGGAGGTTATACAATCATGAAAAGCCAGAGGCTAAGAGAAAAAGTATTTCTTCTCCCTATATATGGGGTTGCTAATTTAAACATTTCCATAAGCCCTTCTCTGGTAAGTCTTCAATAACTAAGCTAAAATTTGTACAACTTTTTTTTTTTTAATTATATTTTTTGCATCATTAATACCAAGCATACAGATGAAGTATAAATCACACTGCAATTAGGACACTTGAAGGACAGGTAACCCTCTTGTACCCCCACGTTTTCTTTTTTGCAGGGGCAACAGCTATGTCAATTACAAGCATTCAAAAAAACAAAAAATAACCCAAAAGGCAGCTATCTCCAAATTATTAAACTTTCTTCACTCCATCATAGTAAGTTTTTCTTCTAAAAAGTAATTGCATTTTGTTTTTAACTACCCACCACTAACACTAGCAACTTTGGAGGTCATGTCCCAGAGCTTCCAGTCATGATAAAATCTCTCTAAATAATTGAAAAGCTGAACTGCTTTCTTAGGTGGGTGTTTTTTTTTTAATGAAAACACATGTATTGCAAGAATTTTGTGATGAAACCCCTAAAGCAAGGAACACTAAGCAGGACTCCTGCAGTCAGGTTTTCATTATGAAAGAAGGGACTGATTTTCTTCTTATCACACCTAAAGTTAATCCCTTGACAGAAGGGAAGGGCACATGAAAAAGGAAATAAGACAGGCAAAGGCTCATGGCCCACTTTGGGGTGCTGATGCATTCTGTGAGGAGACAGGTGCCAGGGAGGCCAGGCTGAGCCAGCATCACCTCCAGACAGCAGCATGACATCACACTAAGAGGACATGGAGAGAAACTGGCACAGTTTGTTGGACCAGTGTTCCAAGGTCCAGCCTTCATGTCAGCGTGTCCTGAGGTGTAACATAGGATGTCTCATAACGAGACACATTTCATTTGGCATCTACAGACTTCATTGTCTGGTACCAGCTGCCTCTTGGCAACCCACATCTGTGCTAGAGGTATTTCTGGGATTCACTCCATTCTAATATTACCTATTGTGTCCCTGCATTCCTGCCTGTGTCTGAAGTCTGCAAAGCCTTTCTGCAAAATGTATTATCATCTCCATCTCAATGTAGTACCATTTGTTTCTTGGCTTGTTTCATTTCATGAACTTACAGGCTGACTTCTAAAACCAGTCATCAAACATTGAAGCAATATAAAGAGAAAAGAGGAAAAAAAGAAAGAGAGAGAGAAAATCCAAGGGAGGAAACAGATTTCAATTTGTGATTTCCAAAAAGCTAATATAAAAAGTATAGGAGTAGGAAGGAAGCATTTAAAAATGTAATTTTTAAAAATGCCCTGGCAGTCTCTTCCCAGCACAGCACTGGGGCTGAATTCACCTACATTTGTAGGTGAATCAAGTGAACAAAAAAATTTAAAAAAAAAGAAAACTGTAGCCTTACAAGTATCCAGAATTATGCTTTAAACTCATCCATGCAGCTCCCTGGCTAAGTAAAAGTGTTGGCAAGTCCTCCACAGGGTCTCTCCAAAAGCAGGGAAATGATAGCGTGTGACAGAGCTGGTACAGCCCTTGCTCTTCAGAGAGAGGGGGTTTTACTGGGAGTAAGAGGGTTTGGAAACAGGCTTCACTCCCAGGTCTCCACTGTCCCCAGAATCATTCCTCAGTGCCACAAACAAGCACAAGCACGTACAATCAGAAGTGCCCTCAGGGACTGGCAGGTTAAACCAGGCTACCCGTGACCTGACCAAATTAAAGCAGTGCTGGCCAAGAACTCACATCATGCTTCATAAGCCACCACCAGGTTCCACTGGAAAGGACCACCTGCCATTGGGCTGGCACATTTTGGTTCTCATGGTGGTGCAACTGCCCAAAACAAGTACTTCCCACTGACAGAGCAAATGGCTGTGCTGCCCTTGGCTCAAACAGTTATACAGGATTTTGCCACAGACCTTGTAGGACATCTTTAAAGGCAGTGTGTTAACTTTCACAAAGGCAAGGATCAGAGTTTGGAGGGGAAAATAAGCAGGCACTATGAAACACAGTTGATCCTTTCTATCTAATTGTATAGTATGGTAGATATGCTCACATGTCATAATATCTTTAATTTAAAAACACAGGGTATGAAGAGCCTCACTCTAAAGAATAGGTTCATAAAGGAATTATAAGGTTTCTTAAATGATTTGTAGCTGTTATAACCATCTTACAGACAAGTAATACATTTTATAAGTCCACCAACAGAAGATTTAATAGATAGGCAATCAGTCAGCATGCATGATAACTAATTAACCATGTACTAAAATGCCCCTTAGTGCCCTATTAACCCCTAATGTTCTGGTCATGAGCATACCCTTAGCACAAGCCCCAGTACAACAAACAAAAGCCATCTGACCTACTCAGGCCCTTGAAACCATTAATCTCCAGCTCTTAACCTGCAGCTCAAGGATGAAGGAGAGTGACTAACTTGGCAGCCTACCCTGGAAGGTAACAGGCTCCTGACTTTTCTGGAGCAATGAGAATGCAGCCTCCCCCATCTCATCACCTGGGTTTCTGCTAACAGTCGTTTCTGACAGGGTTCTCTGTCATGTGTACTTTGGCACATCAATATTCCCCCTTTGCTGGGCTGCTGGGACAGCTCATGAAGAACTGCTGCTCATGGGATGGACTCATGTTGGAGAAGTCCATGAAGCACTGTCTCCTGTGCTGGAGCAGGGACAGGAGTCCTCCCCCCGAGGAGGAAGGAGCAACAAAGACAATATGTGAAGGACTGACCACAAGCCTCATTCCCTGTCAGCCTGCACAGCTGGGGGAAGAGGAGATAGAGAAAATTGGGAGTGAAATTGAGTGGAAGAAGGGAGCAGTGGGGGGAAGATGTTTTAAGATTTGGATTTACTTCTCATTATTCTACTCTGATTGACTGGCAACAAATTAAACTAGCATTCCTAAGCTGAGTCTATTTGTACTTGACTGAAATTAGTAATGATCTCTCTCTGTCCTTATCTTGACCCAGGAGCCTCTCATTACATTTCCTCTCCCTTGTCCAGTTGAGGAAGGGAAGGAAAGAGAGGATTCAGTGGGCACATGGTGTCCAGCCAGGGTCAATCCGCTGCATCTGTCAAGAAAAAGGCTGGTGCTCACCTGACAAGGATTGCAGGCTCTGTGAAGAAACGTGCTTCCTGATCAGTTTTTCAGACTCAGAAAATATTTGCAGATATTTAAAACCACAAGGAATTTTAAACACACATACGCACCTGTAAAGTCAAAAAGAAATATTTTATAATCTTTCCCTTACTCAAGCTGTCAGAGGCCCCATGATGTTATTGAGTACTCCTGTCCCACAGAAAAAGTTCACATACCAATTAGCTGAAACTTTGCTGCACAAAAATTTCATTTTTCTCAAAATATTAACCCCTGCTTCATAACAGTGCTAGAGCAGAGCACCACAGTAGCAAACTGTACTTTTCCCAGGAGGAGAAATGGATTCCCCATGTATTCTACATGGCACTGTGGGATAGGAGCATCTCGGTGCTTGTATATTCAAGTGGCAATGGGAAAGTGGCTGTTCTCCACTGAAGATTCAGATTCCTCCAGGGTAGGGTCTCATCATTGAATGGATCTGTAACCCAGTGAAAAAAGCACATTCACCCCACCCACCTTCTGTGATGATCTGTACACCCAGTCACGGCTGCAGACTGGTGCAGTGCCCGCGTTGTTTTTTACTGTGCTAATTCTGCAATTCAGCTTCCCTATTCTCCTGTGTATTGCTGCCAGTTCCATTACTCAGGCTCACATCACAGGGGCTTTGTGCAAGGTTTTTAAAAACTAAGTGAGAGTAAAACAGTGCCACAAAGAAGTGAACTGAAGGCACCCAGAATTAAGAGCAGCTGGATTTTCTTCATGAAGAAAGTCTTATTTTCCTGGCCAGCTTCCTATAAAGAATGCATTTTTTTGTATATTGCAAAGACACAGACTACCCCAGTGAGTGAGCAAGATGTCAAACTTGGAAGATAAATCTGCAGTGTGAGAAGGAGCAAGCCACAGCCAAGGGCATGTTTCCTCTCAGCCTGAAGGTGGAGGACAAGCTGGAACCGGCTTTTCAATGGAAAAGGAGGTGAACAGCTTTTTGGCATATCTCTGCTCCTGTGTACAACAATTCCCTCTCCAGAATTCCTTTAAAAATCCCCGAGCCGACACCCCGTTCAGAAATATTTCACCCAGCTAACAAATAGCACACATGCAGTGTCTCTCAGATTAATTTGTTTCCAGGGAAGGATGTATAATCCAAAAAGTTGGCTCCTCAGCTGGCCCCACCTGCTTAGCAGTTTTACTTCAAGGGAAGCAGCACCCCTTCTCCACACTGTCAGTACCACCAGGTTGTAAATAGAATAAAACTAGAGACAGCCTTTCCAATCCCATGCAGTGATCCATTCAGTTACTGAGTTTGTAGTTCAGTACTTTTTGGGGCAAGTAGTTAAAAATAATGGGAATTAGAGTAACTACAACATGCTAGAGAAAGAAACATGGCTGAACCTAGAAGTTAAAACAGTTTTCCCTAGTGAAAGAGAGAAGAGCTAATAAGTAAAACTTTGACACTTTGGGACATTCTTGATTAGAGTGGACAGGGATGATCTTGAATGTCGGACGCTTTTTAATTCTGTTTTCACAACCAAAACTAAACTGGCCATGCAACAAATCCTCCAAACCAAAGACATTTGATTGTGCAGAACCAGATACTGTGCCCTGTTCTAACAAGCTCTTCTAATTTTTCTGTGAGAAGAGTCTCTCACATAAATTCCCTGTTGCTTTTTCAGGCATTGTATACATCCCTTCTAATCCTTCATTCTTTTAGTGAGCTTCTATGTAGAGCAGGTTCTTTAGCACTAAACCAGGCGTTTAATATTGTTACTGCCATACCCTTAATTATTCCTTTTTTAATTTTATACGCTTAAGCACTAATTGAGTCGTGATCTCCTTGCAAATGTGACTTAACCTGCTGTTCTCCTGATTGCTTAGGCACCACAAATAAAAAAAATAATGGCACTGGTAATTAACTGAGGCCTGACAATATAACTTGCCTCTCAGCCCGTGACGGGTAAAAGTTCAATTGGAAAGTAAGGCCAATAAATGCATATTAACTGAACCAGAACTAAGCACCCACCAGACATACAAGAAAAGCATGAGTACAAAATAACCAAACTTCAGATTTCAGTTTAAAGAAATTGGATAACACAGGCAAGTTTTACTTTTCCAAAGACCAGGAGAATTATTGGTATCAGATAGGCAGACAGACAATGCCTGCTCATACAGTTCCATTGGGTTTCCCAAGTAGCATCAGCCTACAGAGAACTGCTTTTTCCTCAGAAGAACGTATTTGAAAAATTATAACCAAGTAATCACACAACACCTTAGCACTGCCTGGCAGGAAAATAACCAGGAGAGAGACGTGCAAGGTACAGAGCTGCAGTTCAGTCTGCAGCAAGCCACGGTGAAAAAGCTGCTGCTCTCTATCTGCTCTTGGGGGTGTGGAGGTTTTGCACTCAGACAGAAGCACCGGGTTGCACAGAGGCTGCACCTTGTGAGACAGGAAAAGCATGCTCAGAGGGAAAAGTACTTCTAATGGGAGAACACACCCAAGTAAGGATACAAGAGGCAAGATAAACTCCTCCACCTTTCTTACTGAGGAAAACAAACCCCTGGGTAGCGCAGATGATGATCACTATAACTCACCATGGACTGGAGAACAGGCATGGTAAAATTTGGGATTTTGTGTACTCAGTCTTGATTTTCTTTGCAATTATCTCCCTCCTTTACCCTTACACTATTCATATCCAGTTAGAAAGCCTTCAATGCAGCCAATTTAGTACCTCTGACTCTCCATCTGTTATACTAATAACTGTGGAGTCTAGGGGGTGAAAAGGCTGCCTCATATTTTGAAATTTAATAAGTTCTATTCCTGTGAATAGTGCACTTCTATTAAAATTCATAGTAATTTTCCCCAGTAATTTATTTTATAAATTAATTACTTCCAATTTACTAAAGCATTTACCAGTGGCTTATGCAGGTCGTCCCAAATGAGTGTCCATAAAACCGCTAAACTGCAGCACCTCGTATTCTGTACATTTTGCTTGTGATCCTCTCACAATTTATAATTGAGATTCACAAATTAGGTTAGAAGAAAAGGGACAATTTTCATGGTTTATGTTCAGAGGATGGTGAAAAATTAAGGTGATCCAGATGACAAAAAAAGCTTTTGTACAGAGGCAATGTTATGCCTACAAACTAAGAGAGCTCTGCTTCATTTAGTAACAGAGAATAATAAATAGGAAAAAAAGAATCAAAAGCGTGGATGTAACACTGTCTTCTCTTTTTCTCTCCCAGCAAAAGAGAGATCAGTAGATAGATTAGTATTTCAGAAGGCAATTATATCCTGCAGGTAAGTGGAATAAAAAATGAGTATATTGAAAAGGATCTAAGTCTACTCACACTGCAACACCTGAAGTGAAACTGCTGGAAGTTTGCCAGGATGTTTTGGAAGACCTAGGGTATCACAGAACATACATCACACATATAAATATTATTCAGCCAGTGTGAGGCATGCCTACCAAATTCCGTGAGAAAACAGCAGAAGCAATAGTGTAAGCAAAATAAAGAAGGCACTGAGTCCAAAAGTGCCAAAAGGCAACATGGGAGTCATTGAAATGTCAGGTTTTTTTCAACCTCAGCATCTAAAAGTCTTAAAGAGTCACCATTCCCCAAAGCATAATTGTAAAAGAAAAATTGCAAAAGGTATCTCAGTGATTGATATCTGCATTTGTAGAGGAGCATTCTTGGGAAGCATGGTGTTCCAGTCTCAGCAGTTGCAGCTGGCAGCTTTCACAGGGATGTGCAGTGTTCTGCAAGCTCTGATCCAGCCGAGGCAGCCCATTTCCCCCCAGCAGGTACATCATGACCCAGGAAAGCTGGGCCACTTCCTACCCAAGCATGGGGACTGGTTAGCCAGCAGTCTCTGAACTGCCTTCCTGCCCTGGCAAGGTGCCTGGTTAGGACATCAGTTTGACAAGTTATTGGTGTAAGCAATCATTGCAGAAGCTCCTTGTTCTCCCCAAATAGTCAATAACCCACGCTAAGCCTCAACAATCGACCTCACACTAAGCACAACAAAGTAAAATGCATGGGGCCATATTTCCTTCAGGCTCACACTGATTTATCAGCCCACCACTGCAGTTTAACACAGTACAGGGACTTTTCAAGAACCCAGAGTTGGTCTCAGATATCATTTTTGACGCTGTGTGACTTAGTTAAGACAAATAAAACAGTGGGAAAACATTGTTTCCCTGCTCCAAAATGTTTGCTCTGTGGTATCAGAGCATTTGCTATTACTATGCACATCCTGCTTTACACATATTGAAAAGATTCCCAGGGAGCTGCTCACAATTCACAGGGCTGAATTCATTCTTTAACTGCATGATTTAAAGCTGCAGACGCTTGCTGGCAGCTCTCAGAGCTTGCTTCCTCAGCAAAAAATAGTTCTGTAAGTAAACCTGCAAATTTTGGATCAACAAATTCTAGGCACGTAGTTACGATCAGATTAACTCATCTAGCTGGAAGTAGCAGTCCTTAAAACGCCCAAACGTCTAATTCTTTTGTTATAAGGAAAGCTAAACTGCATTAAAATCTCAGGGGATTTCCAAATAATTTACAAACCTGGGATTGTATATGCTCCAAGGAGACATTTGCTCTGTATTGGTAAATCCCATTAACATTTGGTTGTTCTGCATTGATGAATTAAAAGCAGCTTAAGTATTTTAAAAATAGCAATATATTGTAAAGCCAGCCTAAAGGAGGTTTTGTAACTCCAAACTTTCCAAGGTCAGCTGGGAGGATCAAATCCAGTGTCTTCACTGGTCCCTAGTGTAGCTAGAAAAACAAAGGAAATGCAATCTCTGACTCTGCTTTTGATCTAGAGGAGCTCAGGGACCTCAAAACACTAAGGACACTGCTTATTGGAGTGCCAGAAGGCACTCAGATGCTAGAATGATGTATGGTCTTGTACAGAATAGAAAAAAAGCACTTTGTGGACATACAAACAAGACAAGATCCCCCATCTCAATCTAATTATTTGAAAACTTTGGATTCTCCAAACATCAGTGCATTGCTCTTTGCTGCACACACAACTGCTTTAAACACCAACTATTGTTCACAGAGAGGAACCTAAGTATCCCTGGAAGAAAATAATCAAAACAGTTGTGAAGAACTGAATTTATTATCTTGATAAGAAGGAAAAAAGAGAGAAAAATAAGAAGAGATAATGAGACCATATAAATACGACACAAGTAAATCTCAGTATTCAAATTCAAGTCCAAGAATTATTAATTATTTATGGTAATGTTAAACACTGTCTTAAGTAGTCACTAATTAGCACACAATTAATGCAGCTCTTCTTTGTCTGGACAAGAAAATACTCCTGTAATCTGGAAGTCTCACTTTTAGCATCTTTTTGAAACCTAATTTAGCAAAACATATGTCATTATCCTTTTACTCAGTCAAAGATTCTAAAGTGTGGTTCAAGCAGAAATTAAAAACACCTGCCCCTAATGGGGCACTAAGATTTATTCACTTTTCAAATCTCAGTTAGGAGTTCCTGTTTCTCCCTCTGCCCCACACTGGGACAGACATAACTGTGCAATAATCCTTGGTAAAGGCTGCCTTTACTTCAGTGCTGCAGAACAAAGAAATGTTAGTAGGAATTACTAAAACAGAACAAAAAGCTGGATCGGTCCCCACAGTTCCACCCAAGCACTTTCTGGAATTGTCATTCCCAGGGCTTTGGCTAGCTGAACATAAGTGTGAAGTGCCATTTGAGACACCCTTAAGTATGTAAGACATCCTCATGGGCCTGACACACATGGCACAACCTTCTGGAAGAGCAGCCGGAGCACAGGAGACGGAGGGCACCTGAAAGGGCTCTAGCCTACCTCTATTTTGAAAACTGGGTCTCATTACTCATCTTTTAAACCTCCTTGCAAATGCAACTTATTCAGAGCACATTCTCTTGGTGCTTGTATGTGTGACTCACATCATGCCCTCTCTCACTGCAGCACTTTCACTCTAAAATTTATATTGCCCTGATTTTGTCCTACAGCAATTTCTATTCCAGATGAAACAGCCCTGTGAACAGATCTTTTGACTCTGCTATGAAAGAATTAGAAACTTCATTCACTGATTTTCCTGGAAGAATAATTTAGAAGACTCATTCTCACAGGTTCAAAGCTCTTGACACCACATACACTTCCAATAACCTATATGGTTTTCCCTTTAAAGTCATCAGCTTGA
The DNA here is from genome assembly GCF_963513975.1 of Fringilla coelebs. NCBI lineage: Eukaryota > Metazoa > Chordata > Aves > Passeriformes > Fringillidae > Fringilla > Fringilla coelebs. The sequence continues at coordinate 82,835,250 of NC_140028.1, forward strand.
ATTCCACTCAGTTTGAGAGGACAGCATGGCTCAATCCTGAATTAATTTCCCACAGTCCTATATGCTCAAATAGACTGGAAAAAATAGAATCCAGAACAAGTTTTTCCTTAAGGAAATTGACACTACCACTTCCGACGCTGGAAGGACCTGGCATAGAAGAGGAAAGTGTGTGCCTGTGATTCTTCATGCCACCTGACTTTAGCAGGGACAAGAAAGCACAGGCTTTCTCATGTAAAAAGTCATCCCAAGTGTGTGCTGTGGAAGCTGCATGAAGTCACTGTGTCTGCACATGCCTGACTCACAGGCATGATGACACTAAAACCCCTCTCACCCTTCATCACTGAACTGCACTTGGTGGAAGAGCAATACAGCGACCCAGTTACGGTGCGTGTTCTCCAGTTCACATTATCCTCTGTGTATTCCACCATTTCCAGCACATAGATACTCTCAATAATTAATAAGAAATAACCCTGGAATGCTTAGCTGAGCTAAACTCTTTGCAAGTTGCCCATCAGCCCTGTTTACTTTCATTTAGTGTCAGCATTACGCCAGAAATACTGTTGCTCCAAAGAGACAAGACACACTTAAAGAAGGAAAGGAAAAGCAGCACATGGGCTTCTTTGTCCTAATTTTGCCTTGGGGCAAGGCACAGTTCCCACTTAGAGCTCTGTCCTGCCTACACTCAAGGGAAATAGCAAAGCTGAAACCACAAGATCAGCACTTTTTAGCATAATTTGGATCATCATTTCTGGTTTTATTTCCAAGGGAAATAGCTATGAAGCATTAAACAACACACTCGGGGAGCATGGATAGCACAGTAACCTGCAAAGTCCATATTTAGTTCCAGTAGAAGTGACATTATTGCACGCACGGATGTGTTCCGTTCTGTGTCCCATCAGCTCACCTGACCACGGGAAAGAATGGCCAAAGGGAAAAGAGGGGACCAATGCTGTAAAGTAACTCCTTCACTAATCAGAAAGCAGAAGATATCTGGTTGTGTGCAGCACAAAGGGGCAACACTTGCAAATGAAAGAAGAGTGAGAAGGGTTCTGTGATTTTTTTGGAGGGGGAGGTAATTTTAATTGCTGTTGCAAAGCTATTTTGTGACACAGGTCCTAGGAACCTCAATGTATAGAACTACCCATCTGTTTTGCTCTGTCTCCTGTTCTAGACTCTTTTCCATCCCACTCATCCTGTTCCAACAGCCTTTCCATTAGGTTGTGTCATTGTTATTATTACTATTGTTGTTAAACTGTAATCATTTCAGAAAGTGCATCCTTTCCTTGAGAAATACTCTGTCTTGATAGGTTAAAAATATAGTTATTCACTTTTTCAGAGAAAAACTGAGATCTTCTGCTGAACATTTTGAGAAATTATGAAGTATTATTTAAATTCTTCATAAGAAAAACCATCCAGTTTCCACCTGGTTCCTCCTATGTTTCCATCTACACTACATTTTCCTCAATGGTAGGAATCAGTTTCTAAACACAAGTTTACTTTGGTTGACTGATTCTTACAGTATGTGCAAATAACAGTGCTCTAAATATCCATTTGTCTAATAAAAATCAAGGGACATATTCACACGAGAGAACCCCTGCACAGAAGTTATTAATCAAAGGCAAACATTATGGCTGCTTTTATTGACTCCAATAGCTGCTGGTAGGTGCTGTCTTCCTGATAACCAGGAAAAGCACTGAAAAATAAGAGGGAAAGAATGAATTTCGGGAATTCACTTATAAAGTTGAAATTAAGGAACTATATCAAGAGATTATAAAAATCTTCTTCAATTCCCAAAACTATGTCTTCTTCAAAATTCTAGCTTAACTCCACCATCCTGTGAAAATTTGTATTTGCCTATTGCAACTTCTTTCTTTCCTCATGCAGAGTGTAAAATCAGGATTCTCTCTTGCTTCTTCCATTACTACCTGTATTACTGCTGTGTGTGCTGAACTCTGGATCTTGGGCTCATGTCACAGCATGGAAGTGACCTTGACAGGGACAGGAGGGTCCAAATTTTCAACTCCAATGTAGCTCATGTAGGGGCTAAGATACTGCCAGCTGCTGCAAAAATTTCAAATCTTCAGGAGCAAAATAATCATGCAGCTGGGCATTTTGAATGCTGACAACTGCTTGCGCTCTGGTGATTAATTAAGAAGTGCTCAGAGTAAAAAAAAGACTCACTTAAGAATTATTAAGTAAAATAAAATCACACTCCCTCCTGCAGCTTGTCTCCTAACAGCACAGTCTTGTCTCAGGATGCCTTCTCTAAAGAAGAGAGGACATGTCTGTTCAACTGTGATTCACAGGAGGCTTTTCACTGCTGGCACAGGGAGCTGCAAAGTGCTGTCTGTCTCACTTCCTTACCTCCTCAAACAATATCTGGTGGTGAACAGGCACACGAGAATATGAAATACAGACAGAGTTATATCTTACTGCAGAAAAGGGAACACAAAAGGGAGAAAAGTACCCAAAGAGATGAGTGTTCTCTAATGAGGAGCATTTTCAGCAGTCAGTGGGAACTTACCCACTTAATTACTGCCCATTTTAGTTTGTATTGGTTGAACAAAGTTAATTCCTTCCTATTATCCAAGAGGCATTTAACTCTCCAAATGAGACTGGAAAGTTATTTCAGATGGGTAAGAATAGAGAGGCACTCTGTGAAGCCGACAGACATTTAATATGGCTTGCTGTATCCCCACAGCACGATCAGCTATCCCCACAGTGCTATGAGGATGTTTTGGCTCCAGTTCACAAACCAGCAGTGTGATGCAGAGATGCTGAGAAGCCATTTATCAGGGGCTATGCATCAAACCAATGCCTAAGCCCAGAAGTACAGAAGGGTGCAAACTCACACCCATCTTCTCACTCTGCTGGAAAGGATTAGAGAACCATAGGATTGTTTGAGTTGGAAACAACCTAGTTCCAACCCCCTGCCATCAGCAGGAACACCTTCCACTAGGTTGATCAAAGCCCTACCAAACCTGGCCTTAAACACTTCCAGTAATGGGACATCTACAGTTTCTCTGGGCAGCCTGTCCTAGTGTGTCACCACTCCCACAGTAAAAAATTTCTTCTTAGTATCTAGTCTAAACCTACTCTATTTCAGTGTGAAGCCATTCCTGCTTGTCCTGTCATTGCATGGCCTTATAAGACGTCCCTCTCCGGCTTTTTTGTGGGTCATCTTTAAGTACTGGAATGTTCTACAAGATCTGCACAGAGCCTTCTCTTCTCCAGACTGAACAAGCCCAACTCTCTCAGCCTGTCTTCATAGAAGTGCTCCAACCCTCTGACCATCTTCACAGCCCTCCTCTGGAACCACTCCAGCAGGCTGATGTACTTCCTATACCGGGGGCTCGACAGCTGAGCACAGGACTTCAGGGCAGAATGACCCCCTGCATCTGCCAGCCAGGACTCTTTTGAAGCAGCCAAGACACAGTTGGCTTTCTGGCTTCAAGTGCATGTTGCCAAGTCACGTCAAGCTCCTTGTCAACCAACAGCCCCAGTCCTTCTCCTCAGGGCTGCTGTTAATCCATTCTTCCCCCAGCTTCTATTTGTGCTGGTGATTGCCCTGACCCACATGTGGGGTGTTGCCCAACTCACCATGCAGGATTTGCACCCCTAATTACAGCTCACCTCAGTGGGAAATGATGATGCCGCAGCGAGCATCAAGGTCAGTTCCATAAATGATTGTTAAAGATCTATCCAGCCATATACACAGTCAGTGAAGTAAAAGAAATGCTGGAAGACACCTTCCCCTGCTCTGAAAGTGAGGAAAATGTTGTTCTTTAACTCCCTGTACTAAGACAGCACGGGTCTATTCATCAGCCGCAGGGAGCCAAGTCTGTATTTAGGAAATGGTATTTATAATGCAGTGCTATACTCAATGTCAGTTCCCAGAGGACACTCTGTGCTGTCTCTGTTGCTCTAGTGGAAGTGAACAGCTGCTTTCTAGATTTCCCAAAGCCCTGGTGCAAAATAAATCCTTCTCCCTCCACTTAATTTTAAAGAGCAATGACGCCTGAGCAGGGAATATATGCAGGAGAGGAGCAAAAGCAAGGAATGAATTGGTTAATATCATTTAACATTTGTATTATCTGTAAAATTATCATTTAAACTACAAAACTGACAAAACTGAAAGTACAATCACAGATGCAAGAAAGTAACTGCCATAAGGCACAAACATCACTTCCCTCTTCCCCTCCCCGAGCTATATTCAACCTTCTCTATTCCACACAGTCTTTACCACAATGAGGGAAAAGAAAAATGAATCTGCAAAATCAAACATATTTCATCCAAGAGAAAGAAAGAAATTGAGAACAAAAAATACATAGGTTCACTTCAGTTCCTGTAAGCTAGCCTTCACGGGACTAAGGTCAACACTGACTTGTTTCCATTTAAATCCTTATTTTTAGCAGGTTTATGCAGCACTGCTGACTTAATACACTGCAAACTGAAATCTAGTTTACAAAGCAGGACAGCCAATTGTTTCATGTCATGAGGTCACAAAACTAGTCTCAAGGTTATGTTACATGGTTTTTATTTCTAGCCATGTGGGACTTTAAAATTTGATCTTTTAAAAGCTGAGCCAAGTCTTCAAGTTCTTCCATCAAGAAATCTGGAGGGGGCAGCTTCTTCATCTTTTTGTCCCCTTATTATGTGCCCTACATGTTTTTAAGCTTTTCTCAGAGTCCTCTTTTTGAGCCCACACCCATAGCAGATTAAGATGTCAGTATCCAAGCTAAAACACAATAGGGGAATACAGCAAGAACAGCCTTGTTTTCATGCGCTCTTATTTCTGGCACGTGATTTCCAATGTATATTAGCATTTACACCACCCATCGACCTTCTGAATCACCAGTGAGCTCTTCAGCTCACGCAGGATTAAAGTTAGCGTGCTGCCTTTCACATTCAGGCAGTTTTACTAATGAATACAGCTTGTCTGATTGACAGAAATCTGTCTGTTGCCTGAACTTCGCCTAGAATGCTACCTTTAGTACTCCATCTCCAAATGCAATTACAGCTTAACTGAGCAATGTCTCATCTCTCATTTCCTGACTATAAAGGAGAGAAATTAAATAAATAGTGATGTATACATTTATACTCCCACTTTTGCACTCTCAAACGTGCATCTGCACACACAGAACTCACATGCACAAATTGTGCATTTTATGTGTTCACATATAACATCAATTTAATGTTCTCTCTTCTTTAATCAATTATCCATGATAATCCATTGTATTCCCCTAGGTACATAGTCATCAAAGCCACTTTAAACCTCTTCTTGAAGATCAAATGGCTCTTTAATCCATTTATTTACAGTTTACAGAGTTATAGAAAATTAATCAGGATCATAAGTTAGCTACTGCAGCAAGCCTCTTCTGAAGCCTGCTATCATTACAAACACTAATTCTCAGAGACCCAACAGGACAGGGGAAGAAAGGAATAAATCTCCTGACGTCTATTCCTCCCATCAGCAGCTGTCAATGACCGTCTCTCTCTGATCCTTGTTTGATCAAACTCTGCTCCATCAAATCCATTTAAATGAATTAGCACTACTAAGGTAACAGGAGAGCTAATTAGTCTTAAACTTTGTACTCAAGTTCTTCCTATAGGGTCTTCTGGTGTCTAGCAGGCTGGGCTGGATGTTTCCTTCTGAAGTTCACTGGGCACAATAATCTGTATGTGAGGAAATATGTGGAGCACACAAGAGACCACATTTCTCTGAACTCTACTTGAGTTTCTCTTTAGTGTTCCATGTCTTCATCCAAACACTCCCTCCCTTGTACACAGTTCTGTACACTAGGCAGCCTAGCAATGAATATTTAATGGCCAGCTTTCTGGTAATTGTCTATACTGAACCATTATAATCATGCATTAACTGGATGAGACCTCACAAATTTGGAGTGTGACAGTAATCATGACACATTAGCATGTGAGTTGTGCATATTCACACCAGTTATTCTCTACAAGAGTACAGAAACTCTGCCAGCAAAAGTGAGCTCCTGAATTAATTCCTTATTAATTCTTCCAACCCCTATAATATTATTATTACATTAACCTACACATGCAAAAACAGCAACCCCTGAAATGCTGTCACTGCATTAGGGATGGTAGGATCAGAATGTAGCTGTAAAGACAAGGAATTGACAAAAATACCATTGGCAACTGGTTCTGTTGGAGGTGTTGGAGTAAACTCAACACTGTTTCATGAAATAAAATTGAGTGGGTTAGAGGGAGGAGAGACTTCCAATTCTGACTTACCCCACAAATTACCCAGACTTCATTTTTACTTCTCCTCCAAAGATATTACGATCAAGAACTACATTTTCAAAATGTACATAGAGCAATAAAATAGATACATTAAAGCTTTGCTAATATTGTAATCTGTTCTCATGAAGAGATAATACATAAAGCTTTTCTTCATCAGAAAATATTTATATATTGTGTCATCCCATTCAGAAAATATTCAGATCATTCCTTTTTTTTGTGCAGTGCCTCCAAACAGCTTCACAAATGACCTCTTTATTTGCAATTACTCCTGCGGATAAGTGATAATCTCATCACATTAGAAGGTTGCCATAGGGTAAAAGTCCCCTCCTGTCATATAATATCTATTTACTTTATTTTGATTACAGAAAATAATCAAGGAGGTAGATCCTCTCTGAAACACAATGTGTATATAATAGCACTATTGCTGAAAAAGTGCAAGCTGAATGCTCCTGAGAAAGCAGCATTTCTGTTCTAATTTCCAGACAGGCTACATGCTAAAACATATTTTTGTTGGCATTTGATTTTTTGGTTTGTTTTGTTGGAGTTTTGTTTGTTTGTTTGTTTGTTTGTGTGTTGGGGTTTTTTAATGCACTTTGGTAAATAACTTGGGTCCTGACAGACTGAAATCCTGTGTATTAAAAATTGTACTGATATATAAATGCTATTTAAGCAACTAGACTGCTTGGTATTCCTTCAGTAGAATTATTGAACAAAGGCACTTGGACCAAATCAATAGGAGGATGTCAAAAGGAGAAAATTAAACTAGATCCTCCTAATTTAATGTGACAATTTCTTCTGGTTCTCTGCCAAGAAAAGATCATACCAACTTGCATTCTTGTACAATCACATATCAGTAAGCATCTATTAGGAAAGTCTGGGCATCTTATTCTTCTCTCACATATTTCAGTCTGCTCTTAGAGAGGTGTTACCATGGCACGTGACATTTGCATCAGAGAGGCTAATTTTGCTTTTTCTCACATTGACATAAATCTTCAGTAATAGAGTTAACACCCAAAAAAATCTGCACAGGGGAAAAGAAAGTTGAGTCTAATCAATATAAATACAATACTATATCCTTCTTTTTCCTGATTACAGCCCTACTTTATAATCACCTCAATCATCCACCAAAATGGTACAGTTACCAGGGAAGACAATCAGATAAGGACACAACAGAGCCCTTGAGAGGGATTCAGACCACTTTCACAGTTTCCCTGATTGTGCTCAGCATGGAGAGAAAGCCCTGTAATTCCTCTGTTTGGTCTCAGCATGGCAGCGACTTGCTCCGAGAGTTCCTGCCTCCATTTTCCCTGTGTCTGAGCTTCATTCCTAAACTGCCCAGTCTAAAGCTGTTTACACATCAAGGTTCTGGTAGCCACGGGGCTACAGGGGCACCTTCTGTGAGAAGCTGCTAGAAGCTTCCCCCATGTCCAATAGAGCAAATGCCCATTGATTCCTAAACACACCCACTGGTGGCCAAAGCCAAGCCCATCAGTGATGGGAGGAATGGCATTGTGCCAAAGCAATTGCAGGTGGAGAAGAGAGGAGTGAGAAAATGTGAGAGAAACAGCTCTGTAGACCCCAAGGTCAGTGAGGAAGGAGAGGGAGGAGGCACTGGAGCAAAGATTCCCCTGCAGCCCGTGAAGGTCCACGATGGAGCAGAGATCCACCCGCAGCCCTGGATGACCCCACAGCAGAGCAAAGGAGGCTGTGACTGCACGGGGAGCCCACACCAGAGCAGGCTTCTGGCAGGACCTGTGGACCTGTGGAGAGAGGAGCCCACACTGGAGCAGGGGGGGAATATGAGGATCCTCCCCCTAAGGAGAAAGGAGCAGCAAAGACAACGTGTCATGGGCTGACTGCAGGCACCATTCTCTGTTCCCCGATGCAGTGGGGGAAGAAAACTGTGAGTGAAATTGATCTGAGGAAGAAGTGAGGGGTGGTGGGGAGGTGTTTTAAGATTTTATGTTATTTCTCATTTTGTTACTCTAATTTGATTGGAAATAAATTAAATTTATTTTTTCCCCATGTCAATTCTGTTTTTCCTGTGACATTAATTGGTGAGTGATATCTTCCTGCCCTTAACACATTTTATTTTCTCTCCCCTGTCCAGCTGAGGAGGTGAGTGATAGAGCGGCTTTGGGGGCAAGTCCACCACAAAAGCCAAAGGTCCCTAGCAGAACTGACAAACATTTGGATCAGAAATCTAGACAAGTCTCAAAACTCTTCCCAAACATAAATAGAAACAGGATGGAAATTTCATTAATTGGAATATAAGAGTAGCTTCAAAAAGTTTGACACATTTCCTAAAAATAGACAAGGTAAAATATGATATTCACACCAGAATTATTTACCTGCTATCCTTTATATCCTAAAGCAGCTCCATACAGGGTCTCATAAAGCCTTCTCTAAGGCTGTATAAGTATTTTTCTTCAGAGCACCAAACAATTTTGCTTTGTGTAGGTCATTATTCCTCTTGCCTGAGGAGAGAGATGTATTTGCATTTCCTGGACAGATGCAGGAAGAAAAACAGTGCAGCACTTTCCAAGCACTGAAGTAAACACCAAAACAGGAGATGTAGTTCTCCAGGCTCCTCGATGCAACACACTGCTGCATAGGATAAAAAAAGTCATTGGAGCACATAATACACCTCTCTCTTCCAAGACACCTATGAGAAACCCAAAACAAATTACACAATACATTTCCCAGACACCAAAAGATGGCAGTGTTTCAGAGCATTACATGTATCTGGGTGTGGTTTGGCTAGTCTTACATGTTGTGCTCCTAATGGTAAAGAATCAGCTGAATTGTGATTCTGCAGTCCCATAACAGGGAAATAAACAAAATTGTTCTATGCTATTTCATTAAAGGTAAGCCACAAAAACAAAGCAACCAGCTGCAAAAGCCACAGTGGTATTCTGAATATTTAGCAAGATTAGCAAGCCAAAGCCACATTCAATATCTGCTTGTAGGATACACATGTGTGTATGTCAGTAAAAAATAAGTTCCATATTAAAGGTTATATTTTTAAAAGTTTTCTTCAACAAGGTCTGGGAAAGGAGCACTGGTGAGCTAAATTTGGCTTCAGAAAATATGTAAGAGCTCATCCTGTTGCAGGGCAGGCAAACACAAGGAGGGAAAATCACGCATAAGCCTGTGAAAGTGCTGTAATTTTCTTTCAAAGGTCCAAATTACCTGAGAACTCAAAGCTGCACCTTGCTGACCTGTATCAGCATCACTGTAACAGGGAGATATCATTATAAAAGTGTACCAGAATCCTCCATGCCTTAATAAGGAAAACTCTTGTTTCCACCTTCAGCATCTCTAGTCCTACCACATTCGTAGAGAAGTCTGCATCCCCCAAGTGACTGAAGAGACTTGCAAGTTCATTAAGCCTACTATAATCCTCCTGTCACACAGGTAGCTTGCAAAATTGAGGGAACTTAGATTGTGTTCAGTATGCTGTTCTACCTCAGGCTCTCACAGGTGTTCCAGCACATCAGACAGGTCTTGAGACATGCAGGCCTGCACAGAGGGGCTACAGAAGCCTTGTAGAAGCATTCCTCATCTTCCTCTGTAATTGCCTAATTCTGTTCCTAGTTCCAGAAAGCAGAGCATCTGCTTGCTTTCTGTATTCATTTCACAGCTTCTCTTTTCCATGTCAGTTTTCAGTAATTCATCATTCAGCTTTCCTTTGCTTTCCACTGATTCTCTATGGCAAATATACGCTGTAGGCATCTTCCATTCCTGACACATGGCCAAGCCCCCTCAGCAGTTCTTCTTGATTATTCCACTGAAGCCTTGTACCAGCCAATTAGCTTTCAGTTCTTTCTCCTGCACTTTCTGTGGATACAAAGCTCTCACTATTCCATTTAATCATCTAATTTCTGCAGCTTTTATCTTGTCTTCATCGTGTTGCTTCAGTCCAGTGATACCAACTGATGCAAGAGCAGTACCCATCACTTCTCCCAAAGGTGCTAACTGCTGTGGTTCCTGAAATGTCTGCAGTCTCCCCCCTCCTACAAGGTTTCCACATGCCATATTTTCTTGATGTAACCTTCCCAATTTTTTTTTTCTTTCTTTTAATTTTACAGAATTAGTCTGTTCTGGGGGTGAACTGGGATTTGGTGGTGGAATGAGCATTTATCTGTAAGACTCAGGGTCATCTGCTAGCATAGGAAAACTAAACAGTAAGTAGGCAGGAAACTGGAGGAGGAGCAGAAAGAATTCATAGGTAAAGAAACTGAAAATTTACCTGAAGAATAGTATCCATTCTCTATCTCTGCTGCTGGATTTCCTTCTGATGTTTATTGGCTTTAATCTTCAGGTCTCAGCCTGCATTCTGTAAAAAGTGGGTATTACCCCCCCCCCTCCTTAAAAAGTCTTTTGAAATCTTAACTCTTTAAAACCTAGGAGGTTATTTCAGCACAAACACCCTAGAAAAGTCCAAGGTGAAAGGAAGTCATCCATGTTTACGGGAGAATATATGAAGGAGTGGAAAAATACTTTGAAAGATATTTGGTGCATGAGCACCAAGTGTCCTGTGTACTGGGTGAGACAGAAGGCCTGTGGAAAAAACATAACAAATAGCAAACAAAAGGCATATTGCATAGAGAGGAAGCAAATTAAGGCTTCTGATGAGCATGAATTCCAACACTTCTTTGTTTCTGAGTACTTGGCTTTGCCTCTTTAATACTATCTTTTTAAAATCATTTCATGCCATGTAGCTACCCTCTCATTAGTCAGACATTATGAATGCTTTTATTCCAGAGATGTTCTTGTGCTCACAGAAAATGAGTTGATAAAATGAGTCTCCAGTGACCTCAATGCAGAACATAGGGTGTTAGCAAAATAAAAATAGGTAACAAAGAAACAATTCATTTGTTTTATTTTTCTTTTCCTACTGCAAGGAAGCCACAGTCAGGGCTCTTTGAGATTAAAGAACGAATGGACCAAACAACCAAAACATTGAACAGGCTCAGCAGTACTTAAAAGTCTGTCAGAAGAAAGTTACAAAAAATATTACCACCTGTTTCAAAGTGGTTTTATATTCTTGGGGTGGCTGTGCTGTGCTCTGCTCATCAGTTCTGCAACAGCACAATCCAGTTGCCTTGTTCTTACAAAAAAAATAACTGAGGTCTGAATGTATCCACTCCTTCCCTTGATGGAACATAGCAAATCACCTTTGAGAGCCAAGGAACAGTAGCTAAATATACAAAGCTGCCTCTTCACAGCTGCCTAGGAGGTAAAATCTCTGTGGAAAGATGAGAGAAACTGGAAGGGCTCCCTTCTAACTATTCACAAATGCCATCCAGAGAAGGTGGAAGAAGCTATTGCTGGTTTATCCAGCTCATCTTTGCTGGATGTCATTATCCTAGAAGAAACATTTTCATTTCATTAATCACTTTGAAGAAGCATTGAGAAGGGAAAAAGCTCTAATAACTTGACATCATTGAATGATTAAAATGAAAATGAAATTACTAGTAGCAGCACAGGCACTGGGTAGACAGGCCGTGCCAGCAGACCCAGTCTCTTTTTATAGCTGTCCACCTTTTCCTTTAGAAAATTAATTTGGGCCAGTGATGCTCCACTGATTTCTCTAGAGCTCAGCCAGCTTCCTCCCACAGAGGCATGAATGCCAGAAAGCTGTTATCAATCTTCTCATACAACTAGAGAGTCAGTATCAATTCTGACCCAGAATTCCAAAGATTAGTGCAAAAATAATTATAAGAAAAATTATTTCCTGAATACAATATACAATAGGCCCATCTATTGTTTCCCATCCTGTACTTCATTTAGCATTTTTCAGCATCAGCAAGTTTTTCAGTAATCCAGTGTGTCACTAGTCCTTATGCCACTGTCACTGTGCTGTCCTTATCTCAACACCACATACTTGTAATATGTGTTTTTGAAGGAATGTCCTTGCAAGAAAAATATGGCAGTCCAAAGAAAGCAAAAATCACAGAAAATCAAAGATGAGACAATGCATCTCTATCAAGAATTTGGATTTAAGGTTAAATGCTCACATCTCAATTCTTCTTTTACTCCTGGATAATATTTTTTAAAGTATAATACTACATAAGAACATCCAAATAGAAAGACAGAAAAATCTATTTTTATGGGACAAACAGCAGTTAGTGACTGCACTTTCATTCCTTCCTGGGGACCAATATCTAACTTTGCTACAATAAATTCTCCCATCTTACATCTCCCTCTATCAGTGTTTACACAACACAACATTCCTCATATCTGCCATGCCACAATACCTACAGTCATATTCATCAATATTTACTGCAAGCAGTGTTTTATACAGTGCATACAATACCTCACAGAATATTGGAATATACAATAAAACAATGCTGAATTACTTAGCTTTTTTTTTTCCTGCAACATCTCCCACATAAAGTGTATGGAAACAGGCCCCAATGGAAGTGAAGTTGGTCATAGTTTCCTTCACATTTTTCCAGCAGGAAAAATATATTTTTCTGCTTCCCCTACCCCATCCCTCAGTGGTCTATTATACTTGTACTTCCACAAAGTACATGCGACACCATCTCCTGCCTTCTCTTGTTATCAGGTCCCAGCATGTCAACACCTTGCTGAGAATATTTACCTTTCTGTAAACCCCTGAATTACCTGGGTTAGCTTCTGAGCAGATCCCCTCAATGGATGGTGGGCATTCATGGGCTCTCTTCTTGCTTACTCATCCTTATGCTACCAGTCCTTTCCATTTTGGAGCACTGAACCTACACCATGAACATCCAGTTATGGAGGGAATCCTGAGGATAGGCAATGCAAATCTCTGTCCAGATGCAGTGAAAGCACCCATCAGTGCACTGCAGAGGGTCATTCATGGCTTCAGTCAGGTCCTGCCTCCAGGCATTTTAAGAGTTTGTTCACTCCATCCAAAAAGTCTTTCAGCTTTTGCTGATTCTCAAAAGAGAAATGTGGAGTTTTTACCCATAGGCACCCTCATTTCTCATTCCAAAACACCACCAGTATTTTTCAGGGCTATACACATGATGAGCCAAATATTACAGAGCATTTCTTTTCTCTCCTAACAAAAGCTATTAAAGCATTATCTCATTTTTACCTTCAGCATGACCTTTTTCCTTGTTTCTAATCTTCCACATCCAGACAACTTCTTTAATGCTCTTTTCCATCACCTTCAAACCTTGACACAACATTGGTGGTTTAACACTGCAGTTTTGGTCAGTTTGTTGGCAATGCTTGTTTCTTTCACACAATTGTCCTCTACTAAGAATAGGCTGGTTTTACAGTCAAAAATATAACTCTGACAAGTCTGAGCTAAGACACCGCAGAGAGACATTTTCTAAGTGACTCTGCGAGAGCACAAAAGTCAGAAGACACCACCAAGCCATTGTGCCAGGCTGTGGAAAAGGAGGATGTGGAAAAGGATGACATTTCTCACTTGAGTACATAACATCTGATTGAGCTATAGCATCTGTCTAGGAAAAACACCTGTGACTGATCTCAAAATATACATCAGACCTTTTTTGTTACTTGAATGCATTGAATACAATACATAGATAATAACCAGGATGTTTTCTTTCAGGATTTGCTTCAAAATTAGCAATTTATAACAGTGATAAATGCACATCTTGCTAATAGTCCAGGGGTATGTACGTTTTTCAATTCTTATTCAAGTAAATAATTTTCTCATTTTCACCTTGAGTATCACTGAGATTCTCAGCTTAAAAACAAGAATAAACGCTGTCCAAAAAGCTGAATAGGGTCCTCTTGGGGTTGTCTATTTGAAACAGTATTATCCTAACAGACAGACAGCTGTTTTAACAAAATCATTGACTTTTAGTGACTTTTTGCAATAATAATCCCACAGTGATTCAAGGCATAAAAATATCCAGAAAACGCTAAGAAAGAGGAAAGGTATCACTAACTGTTAAGTAAACATTAAAGAAAGCAAGCTCTCCAGCAAAGAACTGAAGGACACTGACTTAATCCATGGAGTGTCAGAAGAAATTGTTTCAGAAGGATGAAGAGAGCTCTGCATCCAGACAGGTATTGATTTCCATGGACCTGCAGTTCAGTTTTTTCTGCTTAAAGTCACGTATCTGTGCTTGGGCAGTTCCTTTGCAAATCCTGTGTGCTTTATTTCAACTGCCATGAATCTCCCAAAGGGGTTAAATTGTAAGCCAGGATGTATGTGCTTTAGGATGCACCAACACTGCCTTTGAGATGCAGGAAAGGGACTAGAAGAAAAGATGTGTCCCTGAAAGAGCATTTGACGCTCTCCACATCAAGAGAGAAGTGAATTCAGCTCGAAGAAGAGGGCTCTACTACAGAATTTTAACATTAGGTCCAAATAACACAATCTGGCCACCATCCACTTGGGAGGCTCAGCCAAATCATGACAAAATTCACAGGCAGCAGATCACAGAAAATCCTCTCTTTGATGGCAGATGATGAAAGGACAGGCATGAATTTCTAGCTGAATTATGCCTGAAGTAGAAAATAGAGACAAGAGAGATAAGGCAATGGATCCTGAGATTAGGAATCAAAGGGCTTGCAGTTCTCATGGCTTTAGCACTGTGTCACCTTAAGAATACTTTCAAGTCACACTATATTAATTTGACTCAATTTCCCCTAAATATTAGATACAAAGTATAAAAATAAATCATCAAGCTATATAATTTTTTTCCTGTTCTTAAGAGAAGCAGCAATAAAGTATAAAAATAAATACAGCAGTTGTTCACACCACAAATCTGTAACCAATTTGCAATGTTTTATAGTAATTTGCAGCCCCACACTAAAGAATTCCCAAGCATGCACACCTTTGGAGTCACAGACTTTCCCACTCTGCAGAGAAAATCACATTTAGAGTGCATGTATTTGTGGTCTGAGTACCCTCAGACAATCTCTTCTCACAAACACATCTATCAGTTATTCAGAAATAAATATTAAATAGTCACTTGTATAAGACATGGTAAGTTTTTCAGGACCAATAAGTGGTACAATAAAGTACAGTGCCATGTCCTCCTGTCAGAACAACCTATGCCTTACACAGCTGAAGGACTGGGGAAAGAAAAAACCTCACCACCACAGTGAACAAACAATTCCACTCAGGCTCCCATGCTGTAATAAAAGCAATTGAGGAGATGCCTTGATCCATAAAGAATAGAGTCATTAGGAAGAAAAGGAGGTGACATTGCCTGTGTATTTAATGTATTTTATACTAATCCCAGGCAAATCATGCAGTCCTTTTGGCTGTTTTTCCTGAAGAATAATGAAAAATAGGTGTGAAAAAGCTGTTTAAAAATGTAAGAGCTTTACAGGGACAAAGGCAATGAGTGCAATGCCTTTCACAACAAACACAGAAGTAATTGGAATGGTGAGGAAGAGGCATCCTAAGCAGAAAAAAATCAGCAATCCATTAAAAGAGAAGAGAAAGGTAAAATACCGACAAGTAGTTCAAAGCAAATTTCAAGAGATTAGGTATAAGATTTGTTGTTAGTTTTCTTTTTTATAGTGGTGGTAAATAAGCATTTTATTTTTCTTGCAAGGTTGGGACTGGATGCCTATTAGAGCAATGCATGATGGTTTTTTTCAAAGAAAACCAAAAGGAGCAGCTGAGGCCAGGACAATTCTTCCACAGAGGAGAGGTGGGTATATAATGACTTTCTAGAAAGTGTCACACCACCTGGCAGGTGTGGTTGGTACTTAGTGGCCTCATAGAGATTCCCAGGGAATATGTGGAAGTCAGGAACACACAGCAGCAGGGGATTCCAGGGGTGGCTGTGGCCTTTTACACACCTCCCTTTCATGATTTTTCCTCAACACTTTTATAGCCCTTCTGAATTCACCCAGCAAAGATGCCTCCCAGCAATCTCTCTGTTTACAGGTTAGCAATTGGACTTCCACCACACAGAAAATCCTCAGTGATGGTTTGAAAACTGTTGATTGTGTTCATCTCCTACCAGCTGGTCTTTGGGAGTAAAAACACCAGGTGAAACTGGGTGAGTCATCCCCTTCTGGGCTTTTCCTCTGAGTGTCTTTTGGAACCCTCCCCTCCTTTTCTTACTTTGCTTAAAGAATTTCAAAATACAGGAATTTTAAATACTTGCTATTTTTTGAACAAAGCATGGGGAAGAGACTAGGAAGCACAGTGAGACAAGGGAGGCCTTTTAACATTGGTCACATAAGGAAAGAAATCAGGCTGCAGTGTTCTCCTTGTCTGTGATGGGAGGATCCAGAAAGCCCTTCTCCAGACCCCAAAGTTTTATCACAGGATGCCTGGAGAATCTCTCTCAACTTCAAATCACAACTCACTCCCAGCACTCATTTACTTGCTTTGCCATATTGTATCAAGTATTCATTGTCCAGCTTTGAGGAAGATTGGAGGAGAAAGAGCAAGACAGAAAGAGTAGAAATGAAGGAATTGTGTTCAATGACACATTCATGCCTCCACCCAACAGCTAGCTTATCGAGTCCTGCCTTGAGCAGTACAAACAAACAAACACAACCCCACAAATTTAACAGTTCTAAGGCTCACTGACAATCAATTGCCTTTTACTTGAAGATAAAACTTACCTAATTTAATCTCTGGATCTTTGATTAGTGAAATTGTAATGCTCTCCTACCTTTAGATTAGAAGCTTCCCATCAATAAATACCTATGCCCAGTGACAGGATCCCTCCACAATTTCATTTTGATTAATAGAGAAGCTACTACTGCTATCAGTTACTCTAACATTTTACTGCAAAAATAATTGGGTTTTAACACACCAGCTCAAACAAGGAATGCAACAAAAAACTGTTCCAGACCTAGTCAAAACAGATATTTTCCAGACAATCACAATCATGTACACATTTTGTTCAATCTAAGACAACTTCTTGTGCAATTATTTGTGCTATTTAACCATTTTAGTATTTTTCTCTGTTTCTTGTTGTCTGTGTTTCTTGTTTTTCTCTGTTTGTTTTTCAGACAGTATCTAAAGATACACTGCTCTCAAACAAAAGAGATTCACAGGCTTGTATTGAAATATTGAACCGCTTCATTTCAGTACTTCCAAAATGTTAAAATGTTTTTATTTTGTATAACATTTTAAAATTTCTGCTTGCTTTTCATTTTTTGAAACACTACAGGGAATTTGTCAACTTTCATGAAGTTCCTTCCTTCCTTAAATGTCATTTTTCTGAAAATGGTTGGGTGGCCAGTGTCCCCACTCCCTTTGTAGACAACAGGGAATTTAACACATCCACAGCGTCAGACTGGAGAATCATAAACAATCCTGGCACCCCTCACTAAGAAAGTATGACCACAAAATATCAACTAGCTGGCTTATAAAGACAATATTGCCACCCTGGCACCAAATATGGGAAAAAAATACGTGGTCATCTAATCAAAGGCTGGATCTCAAAGCCCATGCACAAAGGGATTGAGTTAAGCCTGCATAGGCAAAGACCTTAATTCTGTAATTTAAGAACTCAACCAGCATTTCCTGAATGCTTTGACTTCACAATTTAAACAGCATTAATTAATTTAGGAGTTGTGTGTAGCTAATGATGACTAATGTGACAGATCCATAATTATCTACCTATCATGGTGGTAAAGACAGATCCTTAGATAGCCAAGTTTTTCATAGAGTTTCCACTGAATAAATAAAGAAGACTTGTGCCTGCTTTGAGGCTCACAACTCTTGGAGATAAAAACATGTTGGATAGGAGTCTGTATGTTCCTGTAATGTAAACAACAGCAGATGCTTCCTCACCACATTGCTCAACACCAAATGAAGTATAGGCTTCACCTGTAAATGATATCTTACACTGCTCATGAATTCTTATCCTGAACACAGTAATTGCCCCTTCAGAAAGACCACTACAAATTTTCACTGCTGTACCACCCCATTCAGGATGCAGTGATTCCTGATTCCTTTTCATCATCCACCAGAATGCTGTTAACACCACTGGAAGAATAATTTTGTGTGAACACTTATTTTTCAGTGTTCTAATATTTTTTCAGCATTTCCTTCTTCTCTTTTTTATTTACTTCTTTTTTTTTTTTTCCTCAAAATCCCTCTTTAGAAGGATCTCAGTGTTGCTCTTGAGCTGACTTGGTCATTACATTTCCCAGGAAATTTTTGAAACTGGCAGCAGTTCTATATGATAACAATAGCAGGACAGAAAGGTAAGTAAAAAATAATGGCCTGCCAATCATGGCTGCCCAAGAAAGATCATAGGTCCCAACCAGAATCTAAAGTAGTAATGGGAAATTTTTCTTAATAGACTTCTTCTTGGGCTGCAAAGTAAAGCCAGTGTGGCTAGAGGGATTTTCTTAAAGAAGATTATCTGCCAGCTCTTCATGTTAACACCCTCAGATAGTAAAAAACAGGAGAAATGAGATGGCAGTAATCTTAGGAACATCCTAAGAGGTATGTTAACAAGTACTAAAGACATGTATAACGTGTAACCTGGTACATTTCAAACATTAGAAGTCTGGAATTACCATAAAAAGCCATGGCAACAACAGGCAATTAATTCACACTTATTCAGATTACCATAGAAACTGGACCAACATATCAAAAATTATCTAAAATGCCTCACTTCACACATTCAAGCAGTCTATAATTTCCATAGTAATTGAGTGCTTGTAATAACCACAGAAGTATTATAAAATCTCTGTGAAATACTATGAAATCTTGACATAATGAAGGCCAAACAGAATTTTAAAAATCTGCACCACTTTTTCCAGCATTAAAATATACCACGGAGTAGCCAGAAAACTTTTCATCTTCCAACATGAAATTGATTTTTTCCAAGAAAAATTAATGGTATTCTGTCTGATGAAAAGGAAAATACACTTAGGTCACAACAAATCCCAACAAAAATCTGCCAGACAGGGCAGAGCTAGTGTACAGGGCTCAGGATCTCTGAACTGTTGCCTTGTTCATTTTTTTCATTGTCTTTTTTAGCTCAGAGTTGTGCAGCCCTTTTGTTAATGAAACTTGTGGTAGGTATTTTCTAGACTGACTACTGTTAAGGAAAGCTTTAAAAGAAAAAAAAATACATATATATATATATATATATATATATATATATATACTTCCAATCCTGAAAGACATTTTCTTTCAAAACCTATTGTTCTTCCAGGTGCCACAGCAACAGAACACTATGTGCAAACTCTGTGTACTCAGGAGTACTGTCCTTGACTCCTTGTATATGTTCATAGCTTTTACAAATCACTAAATAACAAAAACTCTATTTGAAATACTGTTAACTCTAATATAAGAAGTGGGTACCTGGTAGTCATCCAGTATGACTAATCCTATGTAAAGCCTACTTGGGTGCTATTTACATGGGATTTTCAGTAGTCTTAAAAAGTATTGTTAGCAAAACCATTGAAGCATAATTCAAGTAATCAACACTAATTATAAGTGGGGGGAGAATTACTGATTCAGTGGGGATTTGAAGGCATCAGACAGGCGGGACTGGTGCAGAAGTGAATGATAATTATTGACTCCAAGAGCTGTAACAAGGAAGAGCAGTCCAGAAGAGAAGTGTCCTCCTCTCTTTTGGCTCCATAGGAAGACTAAGGATAACTGCTTTCCCATGCTAAAATTTATCTCTAAACACTTCTTGTTACCATTACCATCAGCCCACGAATCCATTACTTATTCTGCATTACACATGACATACCTCAAAGCACATGGAAGTCAATGGGAACATTCCCATTAACTCCAATTGCCCTTGAATCAATTCTTCAGAGCAGTTTCACACCAGTTGAGCTTCATAGCTTTTGACTGAGTATTCCTAATTTACACTGGCACTAGAGTTTTCTGCCAGTGAATGTGAAAAGTCTTGTACGTGTCTTTCCACACAACAAATAATGAAACAACAAACATTTGCTGTCTGTAGGAAAATCAGAAAGGCAATCACTTTGTGCTGAATATTTTCAAAAAATATTTTGGAAGACTCTTCTCTCTTAAAAATGTGAAGAGCTTGAAAGGAAAAGATCAGAGTACACCAAGGTCTTGCTGAACAGAGAGACAATTAGTGAAAGTGACTGAAATACTGAGAAGTTGGAGCCCTGGTTTGGAGAAATACTAATTTTCAGCATTTTGCATATTTCCTCAGAATACCCAAGCATTATCAATCAGAAAGTAAAACTGACAAAAGGATGTAAGTTTCTTACACTGTAAGAAAACATACATGTTTCACACATGCATGGAATGTTTTCCTGTGCCAGTGGCATAATAATGGTTAAGTAAACAGTTGACCCACTTTTTCTGTTTTCTTTTAGTTACCCTTCTTGGAGTGTCTAAATTTAGGAAGCTAACATAAAGAAAGAATGCAAAGTGTCTATTTCAGACTCTATTGAACATCAACAAAGTTTAGTTCTTAGTTGTTTTGCAGTCCTGGCACTGTCACACTAAAACAGCCATGGTGTCTGATCCAATTAAACACTGGCTATTCTCATTTATAAATGAGGTACTCAATGACTACGTATGAGTCACTGAGCTTAGTTCTCTCATTATTGCATACATTAAGTGTTACAAGGATGTGGTAAATCGTTTGTCATTGATTCTTGAAAAGCACTAATTCTTGGCTGAAATTGCTAGAGTGATATAGCGCTGTACCTTTCATTGAATGAGGTTTGGGGTTTCCTTTTTAATATCCCACGGGATATTTTTCAGAAAACTTAGTACTTACAGGGAGGTACAAATTTCTCCAGGCTGCAAATGCACAATATAAAATATTTAAAGTGAAATCTGGGCTTGGTGACAGTTATAACATTAATCTAGCTCTGCTTCTCAGCCTTTGGAACAATTTGAGCACATCACAACCCATAAGACAAAATGACACACACTTTGACAGGTAAGTTAAAATTCAAGACCTTGTAAGAACCAGCTACACAAAGCAGTAGTTTCAGTAGCTTCTGTGGCTTCAGTGATGCAACTGACTGCAATTTCTGCTGGCTCTCAGATCCATGAGTGCATCCCAGGGAAATGAAGCCCCCCATGGCCATAGCAGAGAGTCCAGGACACCACAGGTGCTTACAGCACACATGCAGCCCGCATGAAACAGGCACAGACACTGTCACCACCCAGGCTTCCTCCTGGCAGGGCAGCTGAGATTCACAGACCCTTCTACAGCAGCTGTGACAGCCTATTCCTTTTTATGAAAATGACCTTGCCAGAAAGGAGGGGTTGTGAAGCCTTTACAGACGCTAGTTTAGAGACTGTGTGGCTGTAAGGCAGATGCAGAGCAGATGCTCAGTGTGGGCAAAGTCTAGTGAGGGGTCAAATAAGGAGCTGCTCCCAAAACTTAAAATTCAGAGACACAGCTCAGTCTGGGGCAGACACATTGTGATTTTATACACAAGTGTTTCCACTGAAGCTGTGATGTCGGGCTGTTAATGGTTTCAGCTTGATACGCTGATGTCCTTAAGCACCTCGGCAGACCTACACACACGCTTTGCATCATATGTACAAGTTGAATTAGTATGTTGCTGACTCGGTGTCAGGCCACAGAAAAAACATCATTTCAACAAAAAGGCCTAATGTCATCTCCAGAAGAGGGCAGTGCTGGCTTAAACTAGCTGGGCACAGACCCTCTTATAAGTCTTGGTTCGCAGAGGGCACTACACTTCTTAAAGCAAAAACCCCCGTCAGAGTCTTGCAAAGATGTGTAAAAACCACCTCACCACAGAGAAACAGCCAGGAGAGGAGTCCTGAGGGAGAAACCAAGTTTTGAAATGTTTATTAACTGCATTCATATTTTGTAGTGTGATTTGGGCAGAAGCTGGGTCCCTTTCTCACAAATTTCTGTCTTTAGAAAGCCCTAGACAGGTTAGATGAATTGCTATTTCTAGGAAAAGGAAAGTGATTGATAGTGGGGTTTATCTCTCATTTGATCTTGTAGAGCTCAATCTGCCTGGGTTTTTTATGAGTGGTAGAAGGAAGGGTTTCATGCTCAGAGGGACCTAAATATTACTACCCCAGAGGCACAGAGAAACTTGTGGGAAGGGAGTCTAAGTTCAGATCCTCCTCTTACCTGGGTAATTCACACATAAAACCAGGAAAGAAACTTCACACATATAGAACTGACATTACTTAGAGAACTGAAGTCCTGGGACTAAAAACTACAGAGGATTGTTCACCTTTAAGCAACAGAAAGAGGAATCCATGGTGGGAATGGTACAAAAGTAACCCCCATGCAAGGATCAATACCAGGCAAGGTCAGCAGGCTGCTCTTAGAGATCCTCTGTCTGTCCTGATGACCACCTCTCCTCCCTAAGCAAGAGCAAAGGGATGGTGAGGAGCTGTGTGTGCTTTAGGAAGAGGCAGTCAGAGGCAGGAGGTGTTTGGCTGCAGGCTGAGATGATGGGTTCCCACTTTGGACGGTCCAAGCAGTTGTTGGCCTCCTTGGCTCTGAGTGATTCCCAAATTACACATCATCCTGCGGGTAAAGCAAGCTCAGAAAACACCTTTGGAGGACAGAATTATTCAAGCCCCAGCCAGAGACAAAACTCATGGGAAATGGAAAGAAAAACAGGGGGCCATTGCCAAGGATTTAAACAGAGCTTCATAATGTATCAGCAAGAAATGGGTGCCAGCAAAGGGGAGGGCAATCAGAAGATAGCTTTGTCTCTGAGAAGCTCCATTCCTGACAGCCTTTGACTCTGATCATTTGACATTTTAAAGAGCTTTTAGTTATTTCAGGTACAGGAGGTTAAGAAATGTAATTACAGGAGCTGGAAGGGGCCTGCACACCAGATAAAGGCTTGGCAGAGGTGCTTTAAAGAAAAAGTCAGGAAAACCAAAAGCTTTGTGCGCATTTTAATGCAAAGAACAGGAGCATATCTGAGGCGTGGGCCTTAGATCTGAGCACAGGGAAACAAATTTCTGGAGTAGTTGGGAAAACACAAGAACTCCAACCAGAGTAAAGGCGACCTTAGGAAATGTGAACAATGGCTTCACACTGTGAAATAACAAGACACTACCCAAAATAAATCTGGAAAACAAAGGCCACACAAAGCTCAATGTCAGGGCACTTGGAGGGGCCAGTGGCTCTTTGGGGTCAGGGTCTGCCCCAAGGCACCTGAGAGGAAACCAGGAGAGCCCCATAACCTTTCCAGGGAGGGGCCAAGGCTGGGCTGGGACATGTGCCTGCAGGTGAGGGATCAGGATCAAGCCCTGTCATGGGAACCAGGGTGAGGAAAAGCAAGGCCTTATATCCCCCTCAGGAAAAACATGCAAAATTCAAGAAAACAGGAAGCCCTACGACACAAGAAGCTTCTACCCTTAGAGGTAACAAAATGCACAACCTACGACAAGGACAGGGCTGGCAGAGGCAGTGTTGGGAGGGAAATTATTGCAACAGATCCTAAACAAACTATTGGAAGTAGTGCCATGCCTGTCAGGGACAAGAGGAAAACTACTGCTACCCACAAGCACAAAACCCTGCTGAGTAACAGGAGACCAACAGTCCTGGGTTGGGATTGCTACACTTCAAATTTGCATCTTAGAGAATTAGGCAGGACTAGGAGAAAGGGAGCCCCCATCCAGTGCCCCTGCTCATTTCTTACCTCTGTGTTTTCAAGTTGAAAGTCAGTGCTCCTAGACAGACTTTGCCTTAGTACTCCTCTCCTGTTCATCTAAACAGAAGCAAAACTTATTAACAATTTCTAGTCTACCACTAAAGGATTGAGCTCCAAGCCAACAGACAAAACCTGGATTTCTTTAGCACAGCTGCACTGCTGGCTGACTCTTAGGAAGTTTTGGGTTTTGCTCCTTTTAAACATAAACCACTAGATGCCTAAAAAGCATTTGTGTGTCTGAGACCATTGCCTTCAAAAAGCTTCATGATATCCAGAATTTCAGTACAAACGCCCAAAAGAGGTTTTAGGTATTCCCCCCCACCTTCAAGTTAATAGTGTAAGAAGCAGTCCTGTGACTAGCAAGTGAATTGCATTTCACCTTGAAGGAAATGGGAACTTTCACTTCCACAGAGTGTGGCTCAGTTTCATATACAGGAAAATTCAAGGAAAGGGAGAGGAAAGAAGAGGGATCACTAGAGGGAGAGACTAAAAAGACTATCTTCAGTCTATCAATGAGATCATAATAGCACTGCCCCATCCCACATTCCCCTGGCAACGTTTTATAATTGTTTTTAAAAACAATGCTTTTTATAATTACATTTGCCTTTAAAAATCTTTTTCCTCCTTCATTGTTGTGGGAAAAATCCATACAGGCAACAAAGGAATCATTTGACAGTACATGGGGGAAAAGTGAAATAATTCCATGTAAAAGTGCTTTGAAATACACAAAAGGAATGTAATAAAAGAATTGCAATCTCTTGGATAACCAGTAACATTAATAGGCACAGTCATGCAGACTGAAGTGTGATTTGTATTTTTTTTAAGCCTGCACCATGCATCAGGCTGAGAGCCTGAATTATCTCCTTAATCCACATACAAAACAGTTTTCTTTTTCTCTTTACCTTATCATATCTCTTCTTTACTTAAAGGCTAGGATTTCCCGTTGTTCTTTATAGAGAAAAATACTGAGCTAACAACTGAAATCCCTGCACATGCGACACAGCTGGTGTCTCATTTCTCTGGTTTAATTCAGTCAATTCAGGACAGTTTCTTTAAATAAAAAATCTGATCTGGGATTCTTTAATGAGACTATTATGGTAGTGGCATCATACTGTGAGGGTGAACTTCACCTGTATGATTCTGAGGGCAGGACACTGCTACAGCCAAAAGCAAGCTTTTCTAAATTAGTTCTTGAAAAACATTGCCAATGCTTCATCTAGACATCTGATTTTCAAGAATTGGTGAGAGGAAGATAAATGGAATTACAAATGAACCGGCCTAAACCCATTGCTTCTGTGACTAACACCATAAGAACAGAACCAGTGATAATGCAGTAGTGACAAGCAAGCAGGCTTTGTCATTTCTAATTGGAGGTTGACTGACAGAAAAATGATATTGCTGGATAATTCACAAGGGCACGATTCATGCAAGACTTTCAGTAGATTTGTTGTGTGACAGACCCTGACAGGAAAAAGCAGTGTGTGGAAAGGGATATATCGAATACAGCAGAGAAACACAACACAGCATTAGCCAGGATCACTCTCTCTCTTTGGTTTCATTTTAGCAACAGTTGGACATGAAAATCCCAGTCAGAGCACACAGCTTTGTGTAGCAATCAGTCAGCTATTAGGTGCTACTCTGTGATGATATGATTCGCTTATGTAACGACAATTAAGTCGCTGTGCTCAATGACTGCTGCTGATTAAATGCCTCAGTGCAGGTGCTATTCAGATTTACATCCATCATGTGGAGCGTGTCTTAATGCTGATGGTATTTACAAATTAGCAGCTGCAGGGAATGGAAAGGCAGCAGAACCTCTGTGGTCAATACCAGAGGTGCTTTGCTCACAGAGGACACACTCTGATCAGATGATCCTTTTAAAGAATCTCCTTTCACTGAGGGTGAGAAATCCCAATACCAGTGAAGACTAAAGGGGGCCAAGCAATCTCTGGTTACCTCTTTCATCTTTTATTGCACCAGTTCCATCAGCACCCAGCATGACAAGGAACACAGCAACTGAAGGCATACGGAAAAGAGGCACCCAAGGGAACCTCGGAGCTGCAGAAAGAGGTGTCCACTAAACTTTGCTATGGGCTTGCCTTCTCCTCAGTAAATTCAACTTCCCACAGCCCCTTCAGGCCTGCATCTGACATGTGGTTAGTGTTGAAAAGTGTCAGCATAGCTTGTCTGTTAGACACAGTCAGCATTTTTGCCTGCTAGACAGAAATCAGACCTTTATACTGGGGGACCCCTAGAGAGAGTGGGTGCAACTGCTGCAGAGCAGAAGAAAGAGACAGCACACAGACAACACAGAAGGCTCTGATTTAAGCCTCTTCTATAATTTGGTAGTGGAATCTGTCACTGCTCTTGTTGTATTTAAAATTGGGCTCTCCCAATGACTTATAAAACTTAGACTAATACAAGCTCTCATGCAAGTTCCTATGGCTGGCAACAGGGAAGATTTTGCAAGGAGGTAACTCTCAGCTTGCCCTGCACTTTACAGTCTTTTCCTGTGGTCTGGCACTGGCTGCTGCCAGAACTGGGGACACTGACCCACAAGGCCTTTTCTCTAGATCCTCCTGACATTCCAGCAAAGCAGTGGATGTGTGCCCTGCCCTCTCAGCAGCGCTGTCTGAGGAGCCATGCTCCTTCTGAGAAGAGACACTTTGCATTTCACCCAGCTTGCAATAAGCTTCATGAAGCTGGGACAGGAACTGTGACAACACTATACAGCCTACCTGACAGACTGGGTATTTTTAATACATTTCCTTTCATCCTGGCTTTACTGCCAGTACAGCATGCCAACAGGAGAAAAGCAGGTTAAGCACCAATGTAGATGGCACAAAAGAAAACCTGTCAAAAGTCAAGCTTTCCCTTATAGTCAGATGCTCTATAAACATGTCAATAGTTTGTAGACAGCAACTCACCCCACAGCACCAGCTGAGGATCACCAGAACAAACAGGCAGAGAATCACCCTCATACCACTGCAATAAGTTTCTTCCACCACTGGCTCATGGTTGGTAAAAAACATGAGATGTCAAGATGTCAGAAGAAAATACTTGCTGTGATAGTGAAGATGAGAGAGGATCTTAAATTCTGCACAGAACTGCTAGCAACATGCTGAGGTAACAGTTCTGCTCGATACATCAGCATCAAACATCACAGCTTGCCCAAGGGTGAAAACTGCTGGAGCAGAAAACACATCACAGGGTTTCTTGAGGATATCTGTAATGCCATGGTCGGTATTCCTGGGCTGACAAGAACAATATAGGTTGGTAGACTACCCCCTTCTTGTCAATGAGAAAAAAGCCTAAGAACAGCATGGGCTACACAGATAGATGTATGTCCCCAGCCAAGAGGCAACTGTAAGAAAACTCCTTGGGCAGCTGGCTCAACAATGTGAAAACAACTGACCTTCAAAGAAAACATTCCAGTTATCATTTAGTCTCTTTTCCTCCATCCTGAGCAGGAGTCATCTGTATTTTCTCAAGTAACTCTATGTTTATAGTCATATTCTTCTTGTTAATTCTGTCTCCCAGCTCATTTTAAATGATTTCTTGTGGGTGAGAAGAGCAAATGTAAACAGGTAAGCATTTTCAGAGTCTAAATAGTTGCTTTACTTGCAATTCTCAGCAAGAGCTTATGCAGAATTAAAGGTCTGCATCAGTCAACCCTAATATCTAACCTTAATCTTGATATATTATTGAGTTTATTCTTGTCTATTGCTGTGACAGAAATTGCTCATCTATGAGGAGGAAATTGAGAAGAGCCCTGTTATATCATTTACATGGTGTCAAAAAGATGCTTTCCACACAAATAATTAAAAAAAAAAAAAAAAAAGGAAAAGAAAAGAAAAAGTTCCAGCCTTTGAGATTTTTAATCTAGCCTTAAGGATTCACTACCAGTGGTTCCAATACCACATGGCAACAGCATCATGTGTACAGACTGGTGGTATATGCATGTAGAGAGTTATTTTAGGGGTCTATTTTACTGACTGCCAGTACAGGACTATTTTCAAACTACCAGTCCCACAAGGACATTTTCAGATATCAGCCAACAAATTGCACCTGATGACACACATAAATATTGGAAGTTCATTATAAACAGTATCTTTGTGCTTGACACATTTACAAAATCTTTAATAGCTTTTAGTTTAATTTTTTTCAGTTGAAAAAAAATTAAGCTATTTTTGTTGGCCTGTTGTATTACCTGTTTTTGTAGTTAGCCATCAGTACCAATAATGACACTGGGGTTATGTTTTCTAGACACGTTCGTTGACTTCAGCATGAAAAGATAGAATAATTTTCTGAATTTACATGGATTAACCTGTGGCACTTAAGCAGTCCCAGAGTGCCAGTGACTTAATGTGATCAGGAGCAGGACATGAGGCTGGGCAATTCTAAGGGAAGTATAGCACAAGTTAATAAACCAGTGATATACAGGACAGCCATCCAGAAGGAACTACCAAAAACCTCAGACAAAGTGGAAGCACTATGTTACAAGAGGACACAAAGATTTCCTTGTTCCACCTGGGAAAGAAGAAAGGGGCAGAAAGGTTGCCAGAGCTGGTTTTTATAAATACACGAAACATTATGAGCATGAGATAGGGAAAAGAACCTTCCAAGCCAAAGAACCAGAGGATAAAGACAAGTAATGAATACACTTAGCCTGCAAATTATGCCTGGCAAAGCAATTTTATTCATGAACAGCCTTCTAACGGAGGACAGAAGAAAGAGAGCAGGAATTTCTAACTACTTTTTAATGGAGATTGATTAATCCATGAAGAGCCTGTATGATCCGTTTGCACCTCAAAAGTAGGGCTCGATGATCTGGGGCAGGAGGGAGTTTCTTGCACAGTTTAAGCCACAGGGACTGGGATGGGATTTGGGCACTGTGTTACACAGAGATCTGTCAACCAAAAAAATCTGTGACATGGCAACAAAGGCTTGTGATCCACTACGTGCTTGGCTGTGAATGAGGGATTAACTCCAGCTCTGCTCTCCCTTCTGCTTGGACCCTGTTTAGAAGAGCTAGTGGATGGCCAGAAGGTAAAAAACTGCTGCTGGGCAGGTCAAGCTCCAGAAGCAGGCTCATGGTACTGGGCTGACCCTTATGCCAAGGGATTTTCTACTGTGATTTCTATTTCGTGTCCTACACTTGCTGACAGGCTCTATAGTTTTCTGTTAAATCACTCCTTCTCATGCCATTGTGAATGAATTCAGGAACTCAGGAGTAGTTCCCAGAAACTGAAACTCAGCAGTTTCTCTCTTCAATTAAAACTTAACAGAGAGAGCAGAGGGCTGTGTAGACAAGTGTCAACAATACATCCATATCTATAGTAAAGATGTGGAACAACACAGGCTCATTCTCTGCAACTCAAACAGCTGTGAACAGTATGCTTAGAAAAGTTGCTGTCCTCTTCGCATAGAAAGATAAAAGACCAAATTTGTGCTGTTGCTTTTTAAAGTAGCTTGCTACAGAGTTCAAGTAGGGCCAAAGAGGTTCCACAAGAGATGGAGAAGTGTGTCTCTATTTATAAATGTTCAATGTATCAAGATTGTTTTACCCAGGGCAAAGCAACACTAAACTGCTGAGTTTACTGGGGTGAGGCCAATCTCTGCTCATCAAAAAAGACTGAACAAATGCAAAAGTCACTTCTAGCTTTCACACTTAGAGAGTGATCTGTTACACTTCCACAAGCACTATTACTGTTCAAAGGTGAAACCTGAGGGTTATACCTGTTGTGACCCTTACCTACTGTATGTTGCATCTCAAACCCAGAACAACAGCTGTCTATATATCTGACTTCACAAAATTCTCCATAGAAGTTGTTGCCACTTTCTCTACCTCTTTGGGATGTAGATCACATATTAACAGAGATTAGCATCTCATTACCTGTCTGATATTGTCCCTACAGGTATCCCAGTCAGATATTGCTGTGGCACCCTTGTCTTTGTATGAGCAGAGTACTTGAGATGTCATGTGTGACTTTCACAAAGCAGGCTTGCCTCACAACACTTGACAAGAGATTTTTACACTGAGCCACTGGATCACAACCTGTAGTGTTATTTCACACTTATTCACCACTGCACACCTGCTCAGGTTTCCTCCAAAACAATCTGCTCTGGCCCATTAATCAGTTACAGAGCTCTGCCCTCTGCAGTGATGGTCAGTTCCAGACACAGATGGGGAATTTTACCCAAGATGTTAGTGGGCAGCCCTGCTGAGAATGGGTGAACATCAATGTAAGTGGCTCCCAGTCAGCACCCTCAGCCATGAAAATTGATGGGAAACAGGAGGCTGTAACAAAATTTCAGAGTGAAAAAAAATCAGGCTCTTTGGTCTAGTGTAGCATCTGCTCCACCGCAACAGAGACCAGACCCAGAGCAGTGCAGAGGGCGACTACAGCTCACCTACTTTGCTAGGGGGTGGTTGCACCAGCACTTTTGAGGTGACACAAAGGGACACAGGACCCTTGGGGCTTGTGGAAGCTGGAGGAAACACAAGGTGGCAAGACAGCCCATTCCATGAAAGATTCATCATTCTCCAAAGAGAGGGGTCAAATAGTAGTTAGGATGAGGTACTGAAGAAAATTGAGGAATCAGTATTTGTTGGATCAGGAAAACTACTAATGAATGATACAGAAGCCTACTTACACTTCCTCTCTACACAAAGCTGTGAAGCAATGATGAAGGGCTTGTGTCTGAAGGAGAAAGGACAATAAGTAGACAACAGCACCCTCCACTGGGGCAGGATGCTTAGCACATCTGCAGCTGTAAGTACGGGTTTCCAGCATAGGAACTGGGAGAGTAGCAAGGAAGATGCTCTCCACCTCTTTTGACCAGTCACATGTTTGGGCTTGGCCTTCAAAGGCACCACTCAAGAAGGCTGGGATGTGCACCTTCCCACAAAGGATGGTAATTGGGGCAGACTTCCTCCATCTCTTCTCCAGTTCTTCATATACTTCAGGGGAAAAGGTTTAGTCAAGCTGCTCCTATTTTAACATTACAACAGACAGTTTAAAACAGAAGCAATTTCTGCTCAGCAAATATCTATCACTTCAGACCTTGCTGAGTATCTTCTTATTAGATAGTCACAACAAAAAGGCATCAATGCTTTTCTTCCCTTTTCTTAGCTGGCTTACAAAATTACACACCCCACTGCAGTTGTAGCTCCCTCTGTGAGGCTGGGGATGTCAGGAAGGAACAGCTGCCCAACAGAAAGTCTTCAAAGGCCTGCTTGGTAAGAAACAGGCACTTCTCTAGATTTAAAGAGTGTGAACAGCCTTTTTAACAGGTTAAACACACAGATCTATAGAAAGAGAGTCGTGAAGAAAAGTGTCATATCCCTAAAGTACTCTGACAAAGCTTTGAGAGGAGTTACTTGGCTGCAGGCAAGATGCCAATGAAAGTGGTCTCCTGACACGAAACAAATTCAGATGAGCCAGGAGTCAGGAAAGCTATAAGGTCACACGAAAGCCACAGTGAAAGCATCCAGAGCTGACTCTGATGGAGGCAGAACTCGGTGAAAGCCCTGCAGGAAACACAGTGTGTTGCTAACTGTGTTACTGCGAGAACAGAGAGCAAGTCATGGCTTTGAATATCCTTCCAAGCAAAGCCAAAGCATTCTCAACCCATCAACTGACCACAAGAATGGAAATCTTATTTTTTTTAATGATGTGCCTTAGACACCTCTGAATTTCCCTGATGGGAGAGAGATCCTCCTTTCAAAACAAATTACAGCACATTTCACTTGTATGAAAACAACAGTGTCAGCAAGACTCTGGCTGTGTTTTTAGACTTCCCATATTCAGCGTATGAAACCATGTAAGAAAACAATAATAGCTGTATTTTCTTAAATACTTTTAGGCAGACCATTGTTTTGGGGACAGCTAGAAGAACATCATGATTCAGTACTGGTGGTGTCATGGCACATAAATAAAATTCTCACCGAGAGCATAACAATCGCTTTGTTTTGATGTGCACAGCTGAGCAAGAAGTCATCACCAAAATAAACTTGATTCAAACACACCAGAAATGTTTTTGTTTCTTTTCTTTTTGCTCTTTGCACTGAATTCTACGGCGTGCAATCTGCATAGACTAGAGATTATTTTAACTACAACTATTCGTTTTCAAAATATCTGTTGACTTATCTTTTTAGCCTTTTTTAACTCTGCCTAAATATTTTTCATTGCTCATTATTTTGTTTACAGCCATGTGATAAAAAACACGAGAAGTAGATGCGCGCAACTCTAACTTGTTATGGGAAAGAATGTGAGATTTAATTTGCATGTTTGAATATAAGCTCTGCTTGGAAAGACAAAGCATGTATGAAATTTCTTATCATAGAGGCCAAGGTATTTTTAAAGTGTAAAGTCAGGCATATATAGATAACAGGGAGCAACAGGGCATTTGAGTAGAAACCCCCTGGTGAGTAAATGGGACTCTAGAGGCTTGCAAAGCCTCACCTTCCATTCCTTCTCCCAAGAACAGCATAATTACTGAAGTAATGATAATTGACAGTTCATGGATGCACCTTAGTTTTGTTTATATTTAAAGCCTCCTCACATGGGAGGGAGGGAAGATATTCCCTGTCAGGCAATGCTTCCTCACAATTCTTTTTTAAGTCTCATTAAGGAAAAATTTCAAATCACCACTTTGGCTGTAAACTCCCTCCCATTGCTTACTCCCCTTTGCTACTTTACTTTTGCATGCTAGCAGTGATACAAAGTCTTCAGAAATTTTCTACACAGACTCTAACTATCCCGGTTTCCTTAGAGGTTTGAGTTTCTCCCTCTCACACACTGTGGTACAATCTCAGGATAAGCAGTGGTGGTATTGATAGAAGAGTCATGACTTGCCACAAAACTGCTCAGGGGAGGGTATGGTCACCACAGTGGAAAAGGATACTGAGAGTATTCAGGTGGGATTCCAGGTCTGGTTTTGTCTTCATTACCAAAGAAGACAGACATGAAAAGCTGGTATCTGCTATTCTCAATAAAAGGCTAGGGAAGACAAAGCTCCTGTAGTTTTCACTTCTAGGCAAACATCTAGAAGCTTACCCCACAGGTAAGGCACAAAATGCTGAGGTCATTTTCCTATCACAGAGTAAGAGTTCTAGCGATCTTCTTTCAGCTAGGGTTTTACAGCTTCGGTATCCTGTGTTTGGAATCCACAGGGGAAATTCCCACCTTTTTGGCTACAAAACTAATACAAAAGTTTCCCCCCCCCCAGTATCCAGACAGTCTGCTTGCATTGTGACCTCAAACAAAACAGAGTAACAAACAGGGCAGAGGCAATAATTTGTGGTCAATCACACTGAACAAATGTCATAATGTCAGCAGGTTAAATAAAAGTCTAATTAATATGGTCTGACCCATACCCACACACAAGCCCACTCATGGTTTTGTATTGTGTTTTTGGGCACAAACAGCCTGTGCTCTGCTGCAGTTCTGATGCACATGTGTGCACCTGTGTGGATCCCCACAGCAGTGGCCAATGGCTTACCCACATCATAAATACTGCTGAGCTCCCTTCAGCCCCCTTCCCACAAAGCAAACTCATCTTAATCACAGTGGGCTCTGGTGGCATTTTAAATTCCTTTTTTAGACTGCAAAAAGCTCCTTCTTTTTATTTTTAAATGAAAGTTAAATTCTTATGCAACCAGACTCCAAGACCAAACTTTAAAGAACAATGCAGCTGACCTAAAGGCATAATATGAACCACTGGAGACAGCAAATCCATCACCACTGAATCAAGGCTTAGCTAACTTTGGATTATCTTCCCACAAGTGATTTCTTTATTGTTCTCATGAAAGTGACTTCTAAATTAATGAGAAATACCCTGGGTGTTTATCCTATTGAGCTCTTTCTCTTGCTGCCTGAAAAAAATTAATCATTGTTTAATTAATTATTTAGTCAGGTGCCTTTTGCAAAGAAATATCTTCATGCAAGCGGCTCTCACGACCAGACTTAAACAAAATCAGCAGTCCTATCTCATTTGATTTAATAGGAGATTACAGGCTAAATACCACTTTAATATTACATACTAAACAAACACAAAAAGAATAGTTCACCCAGAGGAAAAGAGCAAGTTGGGAAGATCTGGTGTTATTTGCCTTCTACTGTCATCAAGGAGGACACTTGAGACTTGGAAGGGCAGGCCTGTCAGCACCATAGGACATAGCTCTTGTTAAAAGGAACACTATTTTTATATAAATAAATAGTGTTATACTATTATAAAATATAACACAGATGTCTTAGCAGAATTCTAAACAGATAACACACAATCCACACATAAATAGAAATGGCCAAAGGCAAAACAACACAACTGGGCCAAAAAGTGAGGCTCCTTTTTAGTTTTGATTCTTTTTGTAGATAAATATTGACTAATGTAATGCAAGAGCATTGCAACCATATCCCCACTCCAGGAGAGTGACTGAGACTGATATATCAACTTTCCTCATTGTTACATTTCTTGGCTCAGGTGCACCTTGAGAAAAGTCCTTCCCAAGTGTACTTAGCAGCTGTTCTGAAGCCACCAAATTGATGAGTAACAGCAGTGCCAAGTCTTGACTACGAACAAAGAGGATATGACAAGAGATTTCTGTTATTGCAGTGGTACTTAGGTGACAAGCCTTGTGGAACAAGTACATCTGAGGGACATTTGGGACAGGCAAAGCAATTCAACCAAGCAGTGAACTTGGATGACAATAATTCATGTTAAAACCTGTCAGCATCCAAAGGTATGATAGTGTCTGAGAAGTGAAGCTATCAGCCTCAGTCTTGTGTTCCTCCTGTTCAAAAACCTGAGCTCTGCTTCGCTTCTGCAAGGCAGCAGAGCAGCCCCTGCAAGGACAGAGCACACAGTGCACACCAACCACCTCCTCCCTCACTGCAATTTTCAGTGCTTCTGTTACTGCTTCCTCTCCCTAATCTCACATAGAAGAGCAAATTCCTTCTCCTCCCCATGGCTGCCCCAACACTTGCCCTAGACTAAGCAAGAGTCTCTGCAGCAGAGATTGCCCAGCACATGGGGCAGAGTAGAAACTGCCCTGTCCCAGGCAAACACCTCTCTTCAGATCTATCTTTTGGGGGTGTTGGGTGGTTTTCTGACTCTTCACCTATCTTCTCTTTGCTCATCTGTGACTCCAGATTCCTCCTGTATGAAGCAATCACCTCTGCACTATGGAAGTTTTCTGACCAGGCTCCACCTCAGCATGAATTTGTCAGAAGCTGACAATTCTCCTACAAAATGTCACAGGATTTCCCACATTACTTTTCTCTGGGTGGAGAAAGGTATGCAACACTAATCCTTATTTACTCTTCCTACCAGTGATGTGCCCAGGATGCCTCCAGATCTGAGGATGAAAACCTGGATTTTGAGAATCTTGCCCCACTTCAGCAGCCTGCTTATGCCACCCCAAGGCTGTGCCTCCATGATGCTCTCAGAAAACCCTGGAGGTTTCTTTGAGCTCAAGGCTGGGCAGCCAGGGCTGCACTTTTCATCAAGGTCAGAGGAAGCACTGACCATGCTGGACAGTGAACACCTATGCTGGGTGGACAAAGCTGAAAGTGCTCACACCCCTACAAAAAAAGCCAGGTAGTACAATACAAAGGAAGCCAGGAGGTCCAGAGACAAAGCTGTGTTGAACCAGACACATTGCCTCTGACATTCCTGTTCCCAGATTTAGGTAGCACACCAATGTTACTCCCATTTTTTCCACACAGAAATCCATATTCGAAACATCTCAAAGGAGAAAAATTATCCCTACAAGTCACCTTCAGGAAATCAAGATATGCTTTGCTCCCCATCTCCTAAGGCTCTTCACCTCCCTTCCCTACCTCTGCCCCCATTTACTCACCATGAGCATCAGCTGCTTGGTGCAACTCATAGAGAAAACCTCAGCAGCAGCATCTCTCACCTGAAGGAGGTCTGAAGAGCAGGGTGAGGAGAGGGAAGAGGAATCAGGTTACCAGAAAAACTCTCCTCTGTTCTCCAAATTGTAGTACAGAAAAAGAAATCAATATTGAGTTTCAGTTGAAAATAAAAAGGTTTTATTTTAAACACTCTCTCTGTCTTTCACTGGGGAAGGCATATTTTCTACAATTAATAAGTTCTACACCTTTATGTACACTTTTAAGGGAATATGTAACTAATAAGGTTTTAAAGTAAACTTTGTAAAAGACATTTTAATATCAACAAATTGTAATTTCAAAGCTAGCTATTGACTTGAGCATGTATCCAAGGTTATTTCTGTTCCTCAACATAACAGTGTTGGGTCAATCCATTAAGATAAAATGTGCTGGTTTGTTATTGAAAGGGTATTTTCCCCTAGAAATGGGTATTTCTTTTATCTTTATAGAGCTATATTAAGAGAGAAAAAAATGGGCAAACGTGTCTTAGTATGTACTTCAGCTTTATCTGCAGCCCAATTACCAATTTTATTTGTATGCATTAATTTTATTTGTTGTTTCAAAGGTTATTTGTTATTTAATAAATATATAAAAATGTAGAATCCATGTGCTAACTTAATAATACATAATATCTTTCCCATCCTGGAAAAATAATCTGGAGTACCCAGGAGAGAGGGAAGGGCAGGAGGGACAGGGAGAGGCTGATGACAATTGCTTTTCTGGGAAAATGGAGTTGCAAAACCACCTTAGGAGGCTGGGCAGAAGAGGAGGAACAATGGAGAAAGGGGGCTGCATGGAAGGTCATACTGCTGCTGATACTTTTGGAGGCTTGAAGAAGTGAGGGGAAAAGGAAAGAGTAAACACAACTGCTTCCCAGTGATACCACCATGCTCAAAAAGGATGGCAGCAGCAATCCCAGCACTGCCTGGGGCTATCCAGTGCTGGGCAGCCGTGGATTGCCCAAGAGCCAGCTCTCACATCAGCAGGACAGAAGAGGCAGAGCATTCTTCCTGGCCATCCTGCCCCACACAGCCCCCAGCAGGAGCCACACAAAGCGTTCTCTAACCTCACCTCCCCATAGCTGCAGGAGAGACTCAGCCCCAGTGCTCCTCCCTGCTAACTCCCCAGCAGCAGGGTGAAGGAGCCCCAGAGGGCTGGCTGTCTGATCGCTCTGAGTGTTGGCCCCAGGTGCTCTAAGAGTGACTGCATTAAGACAGGACTGACTGTCACCAGTCTGGGGCTTCCCTGTCCAAAATAAGAGCCCAGGGAGGTGTTGAAGGGACTGCAATACCTCCCCTGAAAGGAAAGTCAGAGAAATGGGGCTGCTCAGCCTGCAGAAAAGCAGGTTTAGGAAGAGTTTCATGATATGCATAAATACCTGAGGGGAGGGTGCAAAGAGGATGGAGCCAGGCTCTTACTGGTGACCTGCGACAGATCAGACTCAGTGGGTACAAAACTAAAATACAGGAAGTTCTCTCAGAACACCAGGAAACACTTTTTCACTCTGAGGGTGCCCAAGCACTGTGACAAGTTATCCAGAGAGGTTGTAGGGTCTCAGTCCTTGGAGATATTCCAAGTATCTCCGAGATATTTGGAAAGATATTGCATAGGGGCCATCTCTCAGCTGGGGCATATATGACCTTACTCCAGCATCACTTCACCTTCATCTCCAAGAGACAACTGGGCACAGAGGAGCTTCCCTGTGCCTGCATTTCTCCTGGAAGGAATCCCTGGAGGAATTGCAATGTGCATGTTCAAACTCCAGCCCGGGCCAGTAGATGAGAAGGTAAAATTCACTGACAGGTGTCATCATGGCTGGTGATCCCTCTTCACTTATGTTTTCTGGATGCTGCACCAGCACTGGCAAACGTAGGTGCTTCATGTCAGCCATGCTTAAGCCACCTGACAAACTAGCTCCTTCTCCTGAGGGACAGGCCCCCATGGCTGGCACATCCAATCTTCTAGTCAATATTTCATCATTGCTTTTAAAATATGCCTTCCAGGTCATAATAATAAATGGAATAGGCTTTCAAAAGAGAAGTTGCTGCAGAAAAGAATTGCTCGTACATGATTGCATACAAGTATTTGAGCCCCTCTAAGGTAGAAACAATACTACAGGCAGCACAGAAAAATCTTTGAATACATTTGTACTTTCATGTACTACAAGTCTTGGTTAAAAAGTGAAGTGTTTTTTCCAGAAAATTTACCTGGGAGATCTGGACCTGAGAAAAAAAATGAGCCATTTATCCTTTAGTATGTGGGGTTAATTTAATTTTCAAACCATACCAAATTGAATTATACATACTTTTATTTTTTAATATTAACACAGTCTCAAATATAATAGAAACATTAAAGGGCGTGTGGCATTGTAAAAGGAAGACTTTTTCAATGTGGAAAGGAAAAAAAACCACAGGAAGGAAGGTAGTACCTACCCCATGAAAGGTTAAAGGCTGTCACTTGAGGAAATGTTATTGTTTATGCACACATGTATTCCTTTGGCTAGGGCGGTACACCTAAACGGCATTCTTGCTTCCTCTCTGTGTGCTCAAGGTCTAATAATACAAATAGAATTAGAGATAAATGTCATTTTTAGGCTCATTTTTTCATCTCTGGCAAGTCTATAAAGTGATCTCTAGATAAAGTGTCAGGGCTAAAATAAATTCACACACTTTGCAGTAAGCCTAGATGGGCTGCAGAAGCAGTTACATCGAAACACCATCTAATTACAGAAAATAAATTCTTCCTATCCAGACCCCATACCAACAGCCTGCGTGCCATCTTTTTCCCTGAAAGGGGAAATCTCAGAGTTCAGCTGTTAAATATTCTTAGACTGGAGTGGGCTCGAAAGGCAGCTGTAGACCACTCATCACTGTTTCTGGAGGATGCCTCGAGCAGAGGGAGAGAGGGGGTCACACCCCTTGCCTGCAAAGGATGGGTCACCCTGGCTCTTTGTGCTCCTCACCCTCACACAGGACTCTCCACAGGGATGGGAATAAACTGGCACTTTTTAACACAGGAATGACACCTGCTGCAGTCTCACAGGGCACCAGCCAGCGGGCCTGACACCAGCGTTTCGTTACCACCATCGGAATTACAGTGAGTGACAGCCCGAAAATTGTTAAGTATTTCAGCAGGATTGGGGCAGAGCTCTGATTAGTATTTAAGCACCTATGTTTGCAGAAGCAACACTCTTATTTGCTTTAAAAATACTTCTCATTACAGTGTAGTCCAGCATTCATAAGGCAAAATATAGCCACGTGGCTTTTGTGAATAATCCCATCCTTCGTTTTCTTGTTTGAGACAATTTTCATAACCATATGGCAGTCTCTCAGTAATTCACACTGTAATTGAACTGGAACTGCTGGATTAAGACAATCTTCCATCATCAATGCCTACCTGCAGAACCAATTTACTTCAGAACCTACCTCACAAATGGAATACTGGGGAAATTGACAATTTTCTGATTGCAACTATTGGCTGCAGGTACTGGAATGGCAGGGGACTGCGCTGCGTCTGTGAGTTTCTTCTGTTTCTGGCTCTTACTGCCATAAAACACCTCAACCATGAAGAAAAAAAATTGCTCTCATAACCTTGAATTAGATCTCAGTCTGCAACAACAACAACAAC
Organism: Fringilla coelebs; assembly: GCF_963513975.1. NCBI lineage: Eukaryota > Metazoa > Chordata > Aves > Passeriformes > Fringillidae > Fringilla > Fringilla coelebs. The sequence continues at coordinate 82,874,636 of NC_140028.1, forward strand.
TGCAAAAATCTGAGGTGAAGGTATGGAAAGATATTGAAGTAAAGTTATTTTCCTAGTTTAGGTGGGAGTTCCTGGAATTAAAATAAATCAAACTCCTCTCAAAATAGTAAATGGTCTGTACCCAAATGTGGAAAACACTAGACCTGAAGTAAAGGTCTGGAAAAAAATACATGGGATGAGTCTGGAGCACACCTTAAAATGAGCAGGGCTCTTCCTCAGTGCAACCTGTGCAGTAAATCTCTCACACTGTCAACTGTTTGAAACCTTGGGAGCTTTTGCTGGTGAGCCACAGGAATTACAGGAAGTGACCTTAAAGAAGAATCACAATGACAAATTTTCATCATCAGTGCCAAGATGGTAGCACTTCTATCACTGTTGAAAACATAGAAAGCAACAAAACTTAGTCTTCAATTTGGTATTGAGATTAGCTACGTTATGGATAAAATCCTGGAAATTAAAATGCAGTGAAATCTAATGGACATACCAGTGCCAAGCCAGGTCAGTGTCAGGTGAGAATTGTGTGCATCTAAGAACAAAATTTTATGTGTGTTGAAAGCTCATATCTTTATTTTGTCATTGGAAATGGATTCAGGCTTCAGTGACCAAAGTAAACTGGCACGGGGTTAACACATGGAACTCCAACAGCTTCTGATGAGCTGTACTTTCAACCATTGTCATTTCTGCTGTGGGCCTGCAAGGACTACACAGAATTATCAAGAATTAATGGAATCACATATGCATGTTCTGGAGAAAGACTGTGCAGATGATACGTGGGAACAGACTTGGTGTAAAACCTCACATCTCCTGGTGTATCAGTAGGAGGGTGTTCATTTACATCAGCTGAATTTCAGTGTTCAGAGTAACGACAGTGTTCAGAGTAACTTTTCAGAAGGTTTTGAAAGATGAGCCTTCTTAATAAAAGGGTGGATTTACTTATGATAGTTTATATCTGCTTTACTTTCTTGCTACTAGTAAATCTGTCAAATGAGTGTTCAAGGTACTCTCTAAATTCACTGCTCCAGGAACCTAACGATGATTTCATGTATCTTAAAGCACCGTGCATTACTACTAAAGTGGTAGATGAAGCTATAAACAAAATTCAAATGACTTTGAAAATACCATTATTTATCTTAAAGCTGTCACTGTAGCACAGGAGAGATTGCTTCTACTCAACCACACATAGCACCATGCAAAGTTTTTATAATAAAAGAGTTAAAAGGCTACCAGTGAGCATAAACCAGAACACTGTGGATCAGTTCTTAACAGAAATAGAAAGCAGAGTGAGCTTTGTGCTTGGAAATATTCCATGAATGAGTCCAACACAGTAATTTCATTTGATAAAGGAGATGTCAGTCTGTAATTCATAAGGCACTTCAGTTCTGTGAGCATTAAAAACTGAGCCAGTTTAAAAGATTGCATATATTAAGGTCCTGGTCCCTTAGTCAGGCAAAATAAAATATTTTGCCTATGTCAAAGAAATCTTTGCTGGGAGGCTTCAAGATTGTATTGTAAGGGAGAAATATTGCCCTCTCATCAGGCAGTAAAATTCTGGTATTCAGTGAGCCAGTATGCTTCTGAAGTGTGAACATGACAGGATTTCTGAGCAAGGACTGAGCAAAGCCATTTTGGAGACACATCTGCACACTGACAGGAGTCTGAGAAGGGGAGTCTTCCCAGTCACAGGGCACTTTAAAGAAACCCTCCCTTTAACTGCAAGACCCTGCTTTGCCTAAGTACCCCTTTCAAACCTTGTTTTGAAAGGTAATTCATAAGGAGTGTTCACACATCACTAACAGCATGGGGTTGCTGCTTTCATCAACCCTGGAAATGTAATCACTCAAAGCTATAAAATAGCTTCTGCTGAGGAGAATGGATTTGACTGAGGGGAGATGATTTACACACCAGGGCCACCTGTCAACACCCCAAAGCAGCATGAGCTTAATCCCTTCAGAAGCAGCTGTGATATGCCCTCTTGGAAAACCATTGAGTGGCCAAAGGATAGATCTCCCAAATCTAGACAGAGCATGTGAGCACAAGTGCTTTTGCCTTCATCCACAGAAAAGTTAGGAGGCAGTCACTCAGAGCAAACCAAAGGTACTGATCTACCTGACCCCTTTCCAATCACATAAGCTTGCACAAAAAGAGTTTACAGGCTATGATTGGATGTGTATAACTGGGAAACTGTCTTTAAGGAACCTACAAAATATTACTCACAAGTTCTAGCTTCCTAGAAAAAGCTAGGTCTTCCTTACCTAGGAGAGGTGTCACATCACAGAAAATGCTTCTTGCTCCACTGCCTGCACCACCTGACTGAGCTGGTACAAAGCCAATGCAGGCTGCTGCTGAACTGAGAGGTACCTTCTTCGTGTTCAACTCAGAAAACAATTCAGTGAGAGGGATCATTCCATAGAAAAATAAATTTCTGATGTATGTTCAATTCAGAAAACAATTCAGTGAGAGGGATCATTCCATAGAAAAATAAATTTCTGATGCCCCCAGAGATAGATATATATCCAAACCTTGCTTTAAACTCTGTATTGAAGGAAGCTGAGCAGCAAATAATCAAAATACAAATCCACATTAAGCCAACAGGGAGGTAAAAGGCAGTGTGCTTACCCAGGACTTTCTGGTCTGACTTCCATGCAGTATCCCAGCCTCTCCGAGCAAGAGCTTAGAACTTCCAAGTCTGGGACTGGAGGACAAAATAAATCACTTGCCTGAAAAAAAATATGAGTTGCTTAGGTATTGTGGCATACAGGGAGGTTAGCTGCAGTAATATCAGTATTTCTGATGTCTGTGCATTTTAAACCACACCGGTTGAAAAATAAATTAATTGCACTGTCATTTATTGCACAGTCATGAATTGCACAGCCAAACTGTCCTGCAAAGCTGAGGAGGCACTGCCAAGCTCTTCTTATTGTAAGATGATCTGAAATACAGAGGGTAGTTTACTTCTGTAATTGACCTGAGGAATAACTGTAACATAAACATTCCTATGATTAATGGTATTTCAGATAATAGAATATACTGAAAATTTAATATATGGAGAAATATGAGAAACTCAGTGTGATTTGTTCCTGTGTTTCTTCATGCAAATGTTAGAGGCAGTTTTAGACAGCTGAGATGACGATGAGGAATGAGACCGCAGAATACCAGCCTCAAGTATGTTGCAGTCTTAGTGGAGAAGGCAAAATCTGGGCATGAAGAAAAAAAAGCTCCAGTCTTAGTTAAAATACAGCTACTCTCTTTCCATCACCAACTTCGAAAACTCTAAAGGATTTTCCCCCTCTGCTCCCTAGAGTGGCCTACTCCAGGTAATTGTGTTCAGATTGAAATTAAGTTCTAGTAGGGAAAACCCTACAAGCTATTAAAAGCTTCTGACAGCATTGTACTATTTTTACAACTTTTCTTCCATCACTTAGCTATGAAGTATCAAGACTACTGTGCTGTGGTTTGCTCCACAACTTTTCAGTAAATCACTCCATTCCACAATAGGTGCTTAGCAGGATAAAAACTGACTCAATCTCATACACAAACCCTTTATTTTTAGTGATTTTCTAAAGCCATTGATTGCAGTGTTTTCTTTATCACTGAAACTGAATGTGTTTCTATCCCCAAAAGGTTTAAGTGAAAGGGATAATAAATAAGAATAATTCTCCTGATTTTATATTAAAGTCATGATTTAAAAGGATTACAACACGATTTGTTGTTTAGTAGATATTACGGACCAGATTTAAACTGTGTTATAATCAATGGAAATTTTTCCTTGGGGCTTAAATTGGCTCCATATCAAGACACATACACACAGATTCTCTCCTCCCCAGTACCTCAGAAACCTCTCAGGTTAAATGCATAAGCTCTATTACACCAGTTGCTGTAGCCTCCCAGCTTAAAGGAGGGCGATGGAAGTGGCACAGTTCAAGCAGTACAGTGCCATAAATTCACAGATGCCAACTCTCTGGGAACAGGGCACACAGAAATTGATAAAACACATATATCCCACACACACAAACTATTTTGAAAGAGCTGCTATCAGGCTGTAAAGCCAAGCAGACAAAATTGCCCAGGAGTGAGCTGGGAATGCTTGCACACCATCACAGTGGGCTTCATCAGCTCACTGCTCTGCACTCACCCACACAGCTTAGAGGTCTCTGCCCACTCCTCCCAGCTCGAGGCTTCTCCCCAGGCAGCTCGTGTCTGCCTGCACCTCCTGATGTGCAGAATTATTGCAAGGGCAGCACTGCACAGCCAGAGCTACCTGCCTTCTTTACACAGGCTCCGCTTCAACTGATTTGGCAGCTCCTTCACCTTGGTTCATGACCAGCACAAGATTCAGCCCAGCAGCCATGAAAAAGCAGTTCTATGGAGTGGTCTGCCCCCTCAGATCAGCTGTCCCTCATTCTGACACATTCCTCACATCTTATGCTTGCATCCTCTTCCCACTTAACCTCCTGCTGACAAAATACCTGTTTGCTCTATATTCCTCTGGCCAACAATTTTCCTAGAGCATCCTGATGAGAAAACCCTGGTATGCTAATTCCTCCACATCTTCCTCTGTGAGGGCTAAGTTAATGGATTTTACTTTGGGGTAGAACACCTGATAAATGCCCAAGCCTGAGACCGGGACACCTTTGTCCCTATAATTATCTTCCTGGGTACCAGGCAAAGAACAGCTCTATCCCACACCCCTATAGGAGGAAAGCTTCACAACCCTATTCAAAATTCCAGAATCAAAGAACAGCTGAGTGTAACACCCACTTTCTGTTCCCCTTGCACTTTTAGCCACTGTTTGCTTCTTTTCACCTCATATCTAGAATTTATTTTTCCCACTCTTTGCTCTATCATTCCTCATTAACAAGTAAATAATATAAATGGGGAAATGTTGTTCTGAAAAAAGATTTTTTTTTTCCCCTCCAAGAAAATTTGTAATATTGAAATGAGTTTGTATTGTATAGAATGTGGCCGGTCATTTCATTCCAGAAATCATCACGTTATAGTCATTAACCACAGGACAATGGTGCCTCAAGGTTAGTGCCCAAGGTCTGGAAGTTTAGAATTTAGGTGACAGCAATTGCATGAGCCATGAGAAAGACCACACTAGGTTAAGCACTGTTTAACATGCTGCCTACATCTGCATGGCAACAATGAGGGCATTATGTCCAAATCCTGTGATAACATCCCCATCAGAAACTGAAATCCTACATTTAAATGATAAGACAGTGAAGAAAGCCAGAGACTGCATGACAAAGCAGCACCTGCAATCTCAGTCCTAAACTCTGAGCTGATGGGAGACAGACCTGAATGCTAAAGGAACAAGGAGAGTATCTATCACTTTTATATCCTATATTCATGACATAGAGGAAAGATACCACATCAGAACAAATAAAACAGAATGATCCTGGTCTCTGAATAGTTTGTGATTGAAAGGAGTGGGCATAATAGATCCACAGGGCTGTAGGCCACAAAAAGCAGTAATTAACTGACCCAGTGTGCCTCTCTGTATTTTAAAAGTGACTAATGCTCATCTACCTAGTCTTGTACTGGAACCAGTGTCTTGTACTTGAAGTCAACATTCCAAAAAGGTGATATGAACGTCAGAAGGATGGGGAAGAAATTTGTGGGGTTTTTGTTGTGTTGATACCAGAGCTCCTAGTTCAAAATCTGTGCTATATTTGCTGTCTCCATGGGTGTAATTTTAGCTTCCAGCTATAAGATCATGTCACACGCTTGTCTAGACCTCATTATTCTCTCTCCTTGAAAGAACTTCTCCCCTGTAAACCTGTCACCTCTTGATTCTCATTGCTGATAAAATAAACTGAGATACTTAAGTCTTGTTTCAACACCAGATCCCCAAGCCCTCAAAAAACATTTACTCTTACTTCATTTATGTTTCAAAAAATCCTTTTGAAACAGCAGACACTGGAAGACTCTGTAGCAATCTCACTGTGGCCACACGTGGGTCACATACTATTAACTAATAGCTTACTTATAGTTGAGTTATTAATATTAACACATAGGCCACAAGCTAGTAACTAACCAGTAAATCAGCCTTAAGTATTACCTATGTTTCACCTATATTTCACCCTTCCTGAAGTACAAGAAAGTTCTGTTTCTGATATATTATCCATCTCTCTCCTTCTTCACCTCCTTTGAGAGAGATTCGAATTTCTGAATTCCACTGGTTCCTTGAGACCATTACTCCACTCCACCAAAGCCTGTTTATGCCTTTAATGATAACTTATTAAAACTAAGAGTCTCAACTTCTGGCACTGTTAAGACACTACAAGTTTGACACTTATTTCACCTATGTTTATGTTCATTTGCCACTTCCACTTCTATCTTTCACTTCTTTCTATAACAGAAAAAACCCTTTGTTCTTCATCAGCCAATTGTATTATACCAGAATTTCATTCATATCAGTGAAAAATAAGAGGTGCTAGGAGAGCTCATAACCTACTCTGATCATTTTTAAGAATGGTTTTCTTCTAGATCTCAAATTTCAACTCATTTTCCTTAATATTAGTCTGAAAAAGTACCTCTTTTATGTCACAAGCTGAGATGTTCTGCATGACAACAATAATTACTGTGTGTAATAAAGCACTTAATAATCTCTATTAGGATGTCTACTGAGACTCATTATGTCTCAAAGTCTTAGCCCTCAGAGCAGTATTTTGCAGCTCTGTAAATCTTGATGTTGACATCAGCAGTAGTCACTGGTCATGGACAGAGAATACAACTGAAATTAAGAGGAAGCTGAGTAAATATGGCAAAACAGCTCACTGGGGCAATATTTTCACATTAACCTGTGTGTGACAAAAATAAGAGTGATCTTTGGTTCTTCCCTTCTAGTGACATGCATCAGAATTAGTCACATAACTGGATTTGGAATGTTGGTCTGAATGACCAACAAAGAATTTAGAAAATACTATGACATTCCTAAGTTGAATTCTCCTATTGAGGAATGAATATTCCTGTTAATTTTAATGATCTTCTAAATGCACTGAGTCTGAAACCCCTCAAACCAGAAAAATTAAAGTTGGAGAATTCTCATGGCTTACATTTCAAATGTCCAGTTCCTCCCCCTCTTTTCAAATGGAATGTCACATCCATTCTGTTGGCTCAGGATTTGGTTGAGGGGTTTTGTTTGGTTTATTGGTTTGGTTTTTGTTGTTGTTGGGTTTTTTTTGGTTGTTTTTTTTGGTTTTTTTTTTTTTTTGTGAAAGTCATCTGCAGCAGAAGGCCCTTTTCAAAAATCTCCCTTGGGAACCTAAAAACTGAACCTGGCACACTCCATGCAACAGCGGGAAGCAAAGACGTGAGATCAATGAGTAGAGAAACTTTGGAGAAGCAGCTGATCCCACTCAAGCCCAAAAAGCTCCTTGCCATTTTCTCCTGACTTTGCTAATCAGGACAAAGCAATTCAGATGTAAGAGCTCATTTATAATGTCATCCTTCAGGTCAGCCTCAGACAAACAGTGCAAAGCAAAAGCACTTTGGTGTTCAATGAATCATGTTGTGGGTTTTGAATATGGAATGTGAATGAGCTTGCTGCTGAGGGAGAGCAATGGGCAGGAGCCCAAAGTGTCAACAAATGGAGAAGTAGGTGTGAAAAATGAGCTTGTTTGTGAGCCTGGTGAATGGAGAATGGTCGGTCAGAAGGATGAGAATGAACAAAAGCGAGAGATCCCTTGGCTAAAAAGTGGCAGTTTTTTCTACAAAATGCCAAGGTGAGTATCTGAAGAGCAATCTACTGTTTCTCCTCTCCAACAATCACAAACTAGGTGGGCTTTAAATCAAGTTGCAAAAAATTGCATCGAAAGCAGATATTACTAAGGGAAGGCGCAACTACCACCACTTTGGGCTATCCAGGGTGAAACTCTCTAATGGGCAGGCATCTCAAAGGCTTGGAGTCTCAGCAGTTTCTGAATCCATTTAGGATCCATTTAACGTGTCCCAGTTGGAGCACCAAAACAATGAGGCTTGGTTGTTGCTGACAGACAGAAACAATCAGTCAGGGATAAAGGAATAAATGTGAACAAAGCAAGGCCCTTGTTTCTGCAAAAATGTTTATTTTTAGGTGCAGAATTCAACATAGCTGCATACAGCCACAGGTTTCAGCATGAGCAAATGTGCACAAACAGGTCTGATCCTGAAAGAATTTCCCCTTAACTTCACTAAGAGCAGAAATGGATGCTGAAGGCTAATTCTCTGCCCTGAATTCTTCCAATTCTCTGAGCAGCTGCAATAATTTGACCTGTGAAGTACAGAGGTGAGAAATGATATCATCATTCAGCCCCAAGGATTTTGTGAACTCATCTGACTCAAAAAGAACCAAAAATATAAATATTTTCCAAGCTCTGACCATACAGCTGATCTTCATAATGCTGTCAATGCAGAAGACTTGAGAGACAGCAGTTGAAAGGTCATAAAATCAATACACAGAAAGTCATCTCATAGAAAAGCCAATAGGAGCATACCTGTCCTTTGTTTCAGAACAGGGGAGAAAGGTACACATCCCTGATGGTTTCTAGGTGGCAGCCTCTCTGTTGCTTTGAAAGGCCAAAGGGGCATCTTTGATTTTATACATCCAGCTTAATTTTGCAATCAGTTTCATGTGCAGACACCATTATGAGATCAGTTCTTTAACCCAGAGGTACACACACTATTTCTCCTGGACAATTTACAAGCAAGGAATTAGAGAAGTGTTGTCTGATCCTTGAGCTTTCTGGACTCCTCTGTGCAGGCTGCAAAAGGAGCAGAGCTTGGGTGCCTATGGCTAAAAGAGGCAGTGCAGCTCCAGCTGGCAGGGTGAAACCACACAGGGTGCAAACACAGCCCAAGTAAACCCTGTAGCACGGTGGTGCTTAGGAGAAGCCCAGTGTTCATTCACTTCCACCCCACAGCTGTGAATGCTTTCAGGACTCCACCCAAACCCTTCCAAGGATACAATTGCATAGCACATCTCCAACTGACAAACTCTGTTGTGGGAAGTGTCACTGGATGGATGTCAATCATTTAGTCTACAGGTGGTTTTCCATGGACTGTTCTAAATGGTGGTCAAAATTGCATGGGTAGGATGCCACAGCCCACTCAGGATGGGGCATGCTGTTCATAATAAATTCTCATCTGGCTGAACAAAGACACTAGCCCACATGTCAGGGATCTCTTATCTTTTATGATATAGTCGCTGTCATTCCAGAAACTAGCCCACTATAGAATGAGAGAAGTGTTGGCTAACAAGCTCTCAACTTCTACAACACCCTTTAACCTGCTCCCAATCCTTACAGCAAACTTCAGTACAGAGTACAGGGTAAGAATATGATAGCTGCACTTTGCCAGGACAAAGCAAGGGAGGAGAGAAATAAAGACAGAAAAGGGAGAAAGAGAAGGAGAAAGATCACCAGTCCTTAGATCCCACATTGGTCCTGCCACCATGGATAGTCCAAATCCAGAGTCAAAAGAGAGAGAGAAAGAGAGAAAGGGACTGATCCACTCGTCTTCTAGTTTGTCTGGTGCACATCTCTTATGTAAAGTAGGTTTTTCGCACCATTCACATTACATTATTTGTGCATGCACACACAGCCCTTTAGAGCCCTCCAGGAAGTGAGTTGGGCTGAGGGGGAGTTGGTGCAGGCACAACAAGCACAAGCCTCAAGGCAGAAAAAGCTGGCTGAGAACAGTGCTGCTGCATCTCCACAGGACCCTCTCTTCCACTAACAACTTTCCTCTTGCAACAGTCAGAATGCTCAAGAATAAAACATGCTTATCTGCTTATGCCCAGTCCTCCACACAAGATTACCCTGGAAATGATGTATTTTCTTCTTGCATGAGGTGGCAACCATAAGCATAGAAAAATGGACTGCCACACTGCAGGTGAAGGGGAAAAAATTGAAGACCCACAGAAAGGATAGAGAAAGATATGATACACAACTTGCTACAGTGTAAGAAATCCCAGCCATTCAGTTTAGGTTACAAGCATTTGTGTACATAATGCATTTACTGCAGTGCTTTTTTCCCAGCAACCTCCCTGTCCCAAACTCTACAGTCTGATTTCTTTTACCTGTTAAGACCCCAGTATAAAGTCTCCCACAGAACATTTTGCATATTTTCAGGTCCCAGCTACAAGTAATATAACTAACCCGGGCATATCCATTATTCCTCTGCAGTGTTTCCAGGGTTCTTGAGGGGTTATGAGCTATAAGTGTGAAAAGCTCTAGTAGCACTTGTACTTTGGAGAAGCTTGAGGAAAAAAAATCCAAGCATTGTAGCTAAAGGTTCCAATAGCCATTAGAACAGCAGAAATGTGCAAGAGTCTCACTTGCATTCAACTGGCAGTGGCAGCTACCCTGGTTGCTCTGTGTCATGGTTACAAATGGTACTCCCCAATTTAGTGCTCCCACTGAGACCCTCCAAACTACACGCCCTTCACTCACTCGCTCCTCCTCCCTCTTCCCCTGTGGCAGGATGGAGAGGAGGACTGGAGCCACAAAAGTTGAAGATTGTGGGTTGAGAAAAGAACAATTTACTGGAATGACATATGAAAACTAACAATAACAGCAATAGTACTAATAACAAAGTTGTGCAAGAAACAAAGGATTTGCACATGAGTTCTCACCCCTGACAATACCAAACCTCTCCCACCACCGTGCTATACCAACCCACAAGGGACCCCTTTCTCCATCCTTGGAAAATGACCTGAAGTGGTACAAAACATCCTCCAGGTACCAGCCAAAGCCCCTCCTGGCCACTGCAAAATTTAATCCTGTCCTCCTGAACCAGGACATGCTGCTAAATCCATAATGAGATCAGAAGTATCTAGTTGTGCTTGCTTCCTTCAAATATTTAGTCAAAGGAATAGAAGTAAAAGCAACTATCTTAAGAGTGCAGTAACAACAAATGCATTTTTTGTTTAAAAAAAAAAAATGGATCAGGAAAAAGAAGGCATATCCATACGATCTCTCCACAAAGATTCATATGATCCATATGAATCTATACTGATCCACAGTTCACCACACTCTTGCCTTTGACATACCTCTGAATAATTTCCTGCTGAGCAAAAAAAGGATGGTTGAAAATGCAGTGGGGTACTCACTCACAGGCAATCTGTGGTCTACAGTAATGTTCATCCTGCTCTGTTATGAAGCATTCCTCCAGATTTTCACAGGCATACATTACATCAGCATATCATATAGATCAATTTGCACAGGACATTCACCTGAAATTGTTTCCAAGATGAAAGCGACCAGGGGATGCTCTTTTAACTCTGGAGTACAGCCATCCAGTAATTTGGAGTCACCTCCTATGAGGAGGTACATCCATCCACATGTGTGCATGCATGAAAGGGTAAAAGAGCAGAGACAGACCACTCCTTGCAAAACTGAAAAGCTCCATGCTGAGGTGAGATGCATTGAAGAGTAAAATCTCCAGCCTTATATGGCCTCTGAGCAACTGGGTCTAGTGGGAGGTGTCCCTGCCCATAGCAGGTGGCTGGAACGAGATGATCTTAAAGGTCCCTCCCAACCCAAACCATTCTGTGACTCTATGACTATTCTCTCTTTATTTTAGATGAAAGGATTTTGCAAGCTTTTCCCTTTGAGTCTTTTACAACATCACAAAAACTATTCTGTGCTGCTGAGGCTTTTCAAGCAATGCCATGTGAAATTTTTCACTATATGTATCATTAAAGACAAACACACGTATATATACACATGCACACATATAAATGCCTACTTATACACATGGATATTTATAAAATATGCTTTAGCTTGCACTATTTCTGAATATACACACAGATTTTGGCAAAATGTGAAAGAACATCTAATTGTGGCATTATTATTATTATTATTATTATTATTATTATTATTATTATTATTTCACAAATTTTCAAGGAATACATGTTGTTAGCAAATTTACCCAATTCTGACATGATACCTCCATCGTGCTTCCTGTTTGACTATAATGATAAAGGCATACAAGAGGAACAGTTCACTAACACTGATAACTACATTACCAAAGTAAAAGACAAAACCATGCTTGTTTGAAGTTTTCACTTTCTTTCACCTTTGAACTTGTCAACTGTTAAATAATTTCCAAAGCAATGAAAGGGTGGTGTTAATTACATTAATATACATTTTGATGTTGATACATTAATATACAATTCAATTTTGAATGTGTATGCAGTTTTCATACAAGCTTTAGTCTGAAATGGAGGGCAATATTTTAAACAAGTTTTATGCAGATCATTTTTAATTCAGCCATGTATTCTCAAGTGATCAAGGTCAGAGACTTAATTTAAAAACTGCACCTGAACATATTTTTAATAAGGTATTTTAAGATAGTTGCTGCACCAGGTCTTCAGGAAGTGCAATATGGAGGGTTGGTAGTGGTGGGTTTTTCTTTCAGGTTTGCACAAGTAGACTGTGCTACATCTCAAAGATGCAGCATTATAGAACCTTACAGAAGCTGGGAGGGATCACTGGACCATCTGGCCTGATTCTCAGTTTCATCCAAATGTCCTGATGCTACAGGCACACCTCACTCCTGCAAAAAGTCAGAGTCTGGGGCACTCATGGGAAGCAAGGTGGAGGAATGGATCATGCTCACCTGGCAGCTCTCCAGGGTCTGATCCTGTGTGGCAGACACGTGTAGGTGTCCCCAGCAGCTGAACCTCAGCTGACAGAACACCAGCACCCATCTAACCTTGGAGGGAAATATTTCTGCTGCCCTTAGCATGGGTGATTGCCACTGCCAGAAGCAAGTGAGCAGGGCATGGCCATCAGGCATCTCAGAGAATGCTCAGTGTCAGCAGTGAGCTGCTCCACTCAGTTTTATGCCTATGAAAAATGCCACATGTTTATCAGCAAGGGCAGGAAGCAGTGCTACTCTTAGCTCCCCTGCAGCATTCAGGGGCCCACATGCACTAACAAAGAGACCTTCACACCTCCAAACAGGCCAGCAGAGGAAGCTGAAATCTTAACATTCCCCTCAAAACTTTTGAGGCTTCTAACATAGGCAAAAAAAAAAAAAAAAAAAAAAATCAGTGCAACAGATTGTCAACCACAGGAAAACACCTACAGTCTACATTGCTTCTCCTGGACTCCTGGCAAACTAATCCAGCTGCTGTGGGGCTAGAGGGTGAAGAGGGACCCTGACAGAGGGGCTACTGCATCAGCAGATACTGCACTCTGCTTCAGCTGTAGCAGCCCAGCACTTCAGTCCAGCCCCTTTTGTCCAAGCACACTGCCAGCAGACACAGGATTTCCCAGTTCTGGGAAGAAAGACAAACAAGAGCCCTCCTTGGATGGTGTGGCAGGAGACTAACACAGGGGTGCCACGTCAGCAGCTGCTGCCCCCATAAAACCAGTGATCACAGAGTGAATTTGGTCCTGATGGGGTGCCAGCTCTCCGCTGTGCACCTCTGCAATGCAGCTTTGGGACTGGGTGCCTGCCTGTGGCCAAATGGGATCTGCATTAATTTAATAGAACACAACTGTTTTGATTTCAAGAAGATCCCTTTCAATAAGTTCCAAGGGAATCTGGCCTTGCTTCAGGTTATGTTTTGCTTATTCTAGCACTTCCTGGAGACGGAATTTCTAGCTAAGCCATTGTAAATTTGTTTTCTTGCCTAGGTACATTAGTACTTCAAACCCAGCTGAAGACAATAATGGTTAAAGTATATAGATTCAACAACTGAACTCCACCCAAGCTTTTGTTTTAGTGTGCTACTCAGACCTTGCCCATTCCTTGCTCTCTGTGTAGACTTCTCTCATCAGCATTTGAATACACACAGAGAAAAAAGGAAAAGCAAACAAAATAAACATAACTGGAGACAAGAATGTCAGGGTGTAAGTAGAAGAAAATGCTTAATTTTAGATAAGCACTTGGCTCAGTGTGCTAATCTGCTGTTCAGGAACACTCACTCGTGCTGAGACTATTTCCCTCACTGTTAGCCCTGGTGCTTCAAAGCCCTCTCCTGACCAGGCTTCTTGCTCTGTGAGCACAGGGGTGGCAGAATGAGGCCTCCATGATTTATCCACCTTCCTTGTAGAGCAGCCACAAAAATCTGCACAAGTTGCATTGTTCTCCCTGCGCAGGCATGACTGGGATTGGTCAAAAGTGGTGATACATTGGTGCAATTAAAGTGCTCATCTGCACCTCTGACCAGCTAATTAGGCTGGAGACACATTAATTAGGCTGTTGAGCTGAACAGCAGCTTGGGAGCCTCTTGCCTGGCACAGACAATTGTCCTGGCTTTCTAACCAGGGCAGAAGTGGATGGAAACACTGGTTTGTTTACTTAATTGTGTGTTTTGATTCCCCTATGTCCTAAGTTACAGCCTCCACATTTTTGGTTGGGTTGTTTGGGCCGGTTTTGTTTTGTAGCTCTTCTCAAATACAGGTAGGACGGAGAGCTGGGGGTCACTGAGTGAAGGAGACACCTCATTTGTTGAAGTCTAGGGATTCTGGTTTGTCCTGGACACAAAAGACTTGGAGACAAGACCATGATCCAGATGCCTCAGCAGCAAAAGCTGTATATAAAGCTGATGAAAGACTCAGATTAATTTGTATGAGTTTGGAGGCTTGATATTTGGGTAAGAGATAGTGTCAGAGTGAAAATCACTGAATATACTTTGTGAGCCGTGCCACTGTATTTATTCTACTCATACATTTTTCAGCCATGCCAGGGAGCACAACCAACACCCTTCTTCTCAGTAAGATTTCCTGAAGGATTAATTTGACCCACTGCATTTTGCAGGCAGCCCCTGTCCTGGCAGCTTTCCAGCTATGGCTCCACAGCTCTCAGCTTGTGGCAGGTGAGAGAAGCACAGAGAGAAAAAAATATGCAAGTGAGAGCCCCAGGCCAGGACAGTGCTGGCACTAATCTAAGCCCAGCTCAGGGTGTGTGCAAATCAGCCAGTCAGTTCTATGCCTTCCAGTCAGGGCTTCATAAGCTCATTTGCATCCACTCCTCCAACCTATTTGCTTCATTCCCCTTCCCTAGTGCCACCAAGAGCCCTGTGCTACATCTTCAAACACAGACAGCACCTAAAACACCAATAAAACACTACTAGGAGCCTTACTGCTCCTACCCCAAGGTCAGCTTGCAAGCATGCCCATTCAAAGAGGCAGAGGCAATCACTCTAATGTAGCCACAAGGCGAAATGAGGAAACGGCTCTTAGCTAGGTAAATTGTTGTGATATCATCATCAAGCCCAGTGAAGGAAGAAAGAAAAGCAATGGACATCATCAAGGTTAGGGAGGCTGTATTCAGGCAGTAAACACACGAAGCAATATACTCACCTCAGTGAAACTTAAAACTGCCACAGATAACAAACAGCAGACAGCAAATCAGTCCTTCAGATACCAGGAGAAACTTCTGAAAAGCAGTCATTAATTTGGCTACTGTGATGAATTCCTCCATGGTGAAAGCAACAACCCACTTCACTGCTTCACTGATTCATTGCCTGGGAGGCCATGAAGAGCACTGTGATAATTTAACCTGTCTTCCCGTGTAAGACTTCAGCTACCAGCAATCTTTCATAATGCCTTCAGCTGGTAGGAAAGGGCTGGTTTTGATGAAGCAACATTTTTCATACCTTTGTGTGCAGCTGTTGCCTCACCCCATTTCTTGTAGGAAGCCTCCTCCCACCTTCCTGCACTGGCAATGGAGAGGAAGCCCAGGAAGGAGGAATCACTACAACAGGGCCTATTTTACTTTCCTTTTGTACTCAGAGAAACAGAGACACGTCCCACCAAAAGACGAGCTCAGCAGAGCAAACCTGCCTGTTGCACCAAGAGGGAACTGGTTACGGTGCCAGATGCTCGCACTTTGCACAGTGATATTTGTAACTCTCACTCTGGAGATGCAGCTCTTGATTCCAGCATCACAGTCTGGGACACACACAAGTGCAGGGTTCAGGGGAGTCTGCATCTCCTAATGGTTATTCAACCCCTAGGTAAGCCTAATTCAGTTTCTTTCTCTTTCTTTCTCTCTCTCTCTCTCTCTCTCTCTCTCTCTTTCTTTCTTTCTTTCTTTCCTTCTTTCCTTCTTTCCTTC
This sequence comes from Fringilla coelebs, assembly GCF_963513975.1. NCBI lineage: Eukaryota > Metazoa > Chordata > Aves > Passeriformes > Fringillidae > Fringilla > Fringilla coelebs. The sequence continues at coordinate 82,890,692 of NC_140028.1, forward strand.
CTTCCCTTCTTTCTTTCTTCCCTTTCTTCCCTTCCTTCCCTTCCTTTCTTTCCTTTCTCTCTTTCTCTCTTTCCTTTCTTTTCTCACACTCCATCTGTCTGAAGCAGCAACTGCTGACACACAATTTTTGCTCCCCAGATGTATTTTCACTGCTTAGCACTCTTTAAGCTATTCTAGATAGCTCAGTGACATACAAAAGGCTTTTTTAATCACTGAAGCTATGTATCAAGTCTTTGGACAAATTTGCCTTATAAGAGACTTAAACAAGTGAAAATACCAAATGCTCTTATGTTGAGCTTTACTCAGAAGCTCTGTTTAGTATTACTTGGTTTAAAGACACTGGAAATGTCCACTAAGCCTGCCTGTTGATGGCACAGGGAAAAAAAATACATTGCTATTTGAGAATATTTCCATCTGGCTTTGGAATTAACAGCTGTACTGGATGCTGAAATTTCTTCATCTGTTAGACCGCTATCTACTGAATATCCATATTTCATGCCAAATTATGTCTTCCCCAGGCCTTTTCTCCCTTAACCACTTTAATTTTTCAGTAGTGAAATTGCCTCTTGCAATCTCTACCTATTCTGTTTGGCTAAAAGCTCTCCTGGCCTTCAACAAAATTTCCTCTCCTCCATAGATTGTATCTCTCTTACTCTCTCAGTATTCTAAGTAGCATAACTAAGTCACCTGTGCCTAGATTTGATGTTGGCTACTCTTACTACAGCCTTGAAGAAGGTGAGCTTGCGGCGACAATAATTCATTAATTTCCTGTTTATTTCTTCAAGTAATAGCACATTACCTCACCTAACCTTACACTCCTAGTTCATCCCAACCATATCTACTATGCTATCATAAATGACAGAGCACTGTATGGTTTTGCCTTGCTTCTGCTACTAAAACCCAGTCAGACACATCATTACAGGCATTTCCTTTTGATGACGCGCCTCTACAGTTCTGCCAAATGGTATCTGTCCCCATCTCAGTGAAATTACTTAGTTGTTTAAAGTGATGTCATGAAAGCTGTGCTATGACTCTACTAATGAAGAGATTCAGCTTCTGGTGGCTGCAAAACTCCACTTGCCTTGGGCTGTATATTGGCAACCAGTGCCCCTTAAATTCATCACTCGAGACCAAAATATATGTATAGAATCCTAGAAGAGGCTGCATTTCAAAAGAAAATTAATTGCATTAAAAGAAGAAAATATAAAATCTAATTTCCTGTGCTGTCTCACTGTTCACTGCAAGTTTCAATTTGAGTTTTTCTTCTGCTTGGGTCTTTTATTGGGGGTCATCCCCCACATGGTCTTTATAATGAGATTCAAGTACACACTGCAGCTTTTTTAAATATTTGAGATTAACAAGATCTGTCTCTCTCTTCCCTCTACTCTTCTACTTACACATCATCAAAACAGAAATTTAACTATCTTTTGATAGGTATCACTGCCTTAAATTTGGGTTGCGAGGTCAGTGGAAAGGGACACACACATGCAGGGTATGTGGGGGCATGTCTCATTTCCATAGGAAATCAGGCTTTATAAAATGGAAGATTTACAAGGAAAAAGCTGTATTTGTAGGGATGAATACAAGTTAAGGAGGTAAGAGAGCATCTCTAGATCTACACACATGAGCAGAGACATGAGTGTGCATGAGCACATGTGCACTCAGGCATCACAGAGTGTTCATAGCAGCTCCTGTCCCAAAGGACAAAGACTTGCACCTGAGCCAAGACCAAAGTTGTACCAAACTTGAAAAGGCAGAGCTGGCCAGGGAAAGAAGGGGAGTGCAAACCATTTTTCTCCCTCTCCCTCACAAGCTTGCAGTAGTGGCTTTCTGATGGACCACTTGAATGTCACCTCCACCCATCTGAAACTTGGCTGAGGATCTCAGTCTTTCTTAATTACTGCACAACTCTATTAAAGCTCTCAGTGGAACCGATGAGTGAATGTCCCGGCCAATTTTACTTCTTGTATTTTAAAAAAAGCACACACTAGTCTGTTGAAAATAATTTTTAGGAATTTTAATCATAGCAAATGCGTCTGAACCATTCTCATTAAAGCAGCATTTCCACCTATACAGAAGACAAGACTACAGAGGCTGACCTCTGAAAGTACCATGTATTAAAACAGGGGCAGGGAGAAGGGGGTGGTTAAAAACTGAGCAGTATTTGAGACATCCTTCTAGGACAGACCCAGCAAGCAAAGAATGCTTCTCCAGACATTCTGATTTATCCAGCACTTTGATTTCACACTTAGAAATTAAATATTTGGCAAGGTTTTGACATGGTGGCCCAGCAGGTCCTGTATCTATAGAGGCTTGACAAGAAAAAAAGGGGGAAATTATATAAAATCAAGTGATACGTGTTCTTGCCTCTGAAACACATCAAGGCCTTCAGTTCACAGCCACTGAACACTGCCAGTCTGCTTATTTGGCTAGAATATAATTAATGAGTACTGGGGAGGGAGCCTAGGGAAGGCAAGGGACCATGTACAACAGAGTGTAAAACAAGGAGCAGAGACAGTGGTAGAGCTCTAGGAGAGCCATGTAATACCTGCGTGCCTGAGGCTAGACTCAACCTTCCCATTTTTGGTGCAACTATTCTCAAAATAAGACACAAGCCTTCATTCAGCTCTTGTTTTAATTAACACACTGAGAATGTGAATAGAGACACACATCTTCAAAGCTGGCACAGAGATAGAGAACTAGCTCTCACTTCAAAGCTGTGCTGAGGACACTTCAGCTGACATAAGGACTGTTCAGTATTTTTCCTTCGCCTCTTTGTTTTAACACCTGTCAAAGTTTGTTTGCCTTCACCAAAAAAAGGAAACCACACCCCAACCATCCCCACTCTTCCTTACCTCCCCTAGTAATACTGAAACCTTTCCTTAATGGGGACGGTGCAAAGACAGGCCCTGTGGGATGGGCTTTTCATGTCTGCTTTAGGTTACAGCTCACTTGCAATGTCTTTGGAGCAATCAGGGATACTGTAGCTGAAGTAATTTAAACGGATACCAACTGCAAGCAGCTCGAAATACACATTGGGAAGCTGTCAAGCAGCACCCCGAGAGAATCCATGTGCGTGCAGCCAGTCCTGCCCTCCTGCTGCTGCTGCCCTGTGCTGCACCAGCCTGCTGGTTTTGAAGCACAGGAAAAATACCTCACTGCAAGGACTGCCGCTGCTCCCTCTGCTCTTTCCAGCAACCACCGACCACATCTGCTCACTCCTGGGACTTAAAAATTTTCTTTCTTCTCAGAGGTCCTCTGCTTAGCAAGGTTTAGTCTCCAAAACAGGAAACCCAATGGGATTCATTTGAAGCATAGCTGAAATTCAGGGGCACCTCTGTTTTCTCCCAATAGAGTTTAAATAGATACAGAACAGATGGTATAAACGTGGCCTGCATGAAGAACAGCTTTACTCTTCTTTTTGCTTTTCTTAGTGCCTGTTTTTGTTTTTTCCAAAACAATTATAGGCAAAAAAAAAAAAAAAAAAAAGGGTGAAGGAAAAGGGGAAGAATGAGAAATACTTTTTAGAGGCTATGCAAAAGAGAATCTGAGCAGCACATTAGCCCTCAGTGCAGCATCAGACACAGTGCCCTGCCACAAGGCAGGCTACTTTGGGACTTTCCTCACCTGAAGCTGACTAGAAGAGCAGCTCCTCCAGTTTGCAGAGCACCTCATGGCCAGAAGAGCTTCACATTTCTGTCAACTTAGAAAGCTGAAGGAATCTTGCAGAATTTTAGAGTTTCTTTTAAAGCTTAAAAGTCCTACGTACAACAGAGGAATCCTATGCTCTTATCAGAGAGGTCATGTTGGACCATTCCAGCAAGGAGCGTTGAGATATGTACTTATAGGGCCATTGTCTCAACAGAGATTTGTGGTGAGTCACATCCCATCAGCTGGTTCATCACCCATCCCAAGACACCTCCTTCCTCTGGGCTGCTAAGCAAGAACAGCAGGGTAGGACAGAGCCTGGATGATTTAACCAAATTTCCATTTCCTTTAGCAAAAACTGAGTCATTGACCAAATCAAGCTTTTAAGAATCTCTTAAGGAGGTGGATAACTCACCCTCAAAAATTTTAAATGTCTCCCTATCAAAGGCTGGTTGTTTTAGATCCATAAAGTTAGGACTGCCACTGCATCTAGGACATATGACAGATCCTCAGAGCCCAAGGCAGCTAACAGCTCCAAATGAGGTATAAGACTCAAGTTTGGTCTCAGAGAAGTGACAGTCACAACTAATTCCACATGCAGTGCTCTGTGTGCTCGACAGCCAGAAAGCCCAGACTCTGCACATTTCAGCAGGCATTTTGATCTTAATAGGCAGCACGTGACATTTCATTAAGATTTTGGTGCTACTGCAGCGTTCAGCTGTTAGGAGGTTTGTGAGGTTTTACATAACAGAAGCACATACACACATTGTGAAACTCAGCAGATCTAATCCGAGCCATGAATATGGATTTTCGTCTTCCTTATCTCCCTCCCTCATCAAAGGAAGTGGAATTGCAAAATTAATGTCACTGATACACTAAACCAAAAACAAACAAACAAACAAAAAACCCTAAAACTCAGCAACTAAACAAAAAATATTAATGATCCATTCATGTTAATAAATGATCCTATCTTAAAAATCAGATTGTACAAATAATCTCTAGTCTCCAGGTTGCTTTATCTTGTTCTGCTGTTGCTTTTTTCAAAAATATTTGGGCTATATTAAAGAAACAATAATCCAAAATAGCCATTTAGAAAGGACCTATAATAATAACAGCAGATAATGGGAACTTGGGAGCCCTGGAGATGTTCCTGCTTCTGTGAAGATTTTTTTACCAGTTTCATCACTGAAAATGCAGTAGAAATTTGCAGTCACTCATTCATACAAAGGTAAGTTTCTCCTTGCAAATCTGTAGGGAGACAGGATGGCCCAAACAAAGGGCTGAAGAAGAGGAAACAGGAGACAACACGCTCCTAAGGAAGCAGCACAAAGGGATTTTTAGGCTGCTTGTTATAACGGACCAAAGAAAGAACCCCAGCCCAAAGATGTCAAGCATCAGCAATAACAGACAGTATCTATGGTATTAAAAAAAATCTTCGTTTATGCACTACTCCTGACATTTCTCTCGATCCCAAGGGTTTGCTGGAGTTGCTGAATGCTTGTTCTGCCTGGATGGCTGCCGAAAGACATTCAGTGTTGCAATCCTTTGTTTATCACAAAACCACACTCTTGTTGGTAACATTTTACAACTCTTATCACGCTGTTCAATCCAGCTACAACTGTCCAAATCTTGTCTTCTCTAAACCAGGGGAGGTCAGAAAGAAAGAACACACTATATATCCATTGCAGTTAGCTGGTTTAGCAAATATAACCATTAAGCAGGGATTCTGTTTTATCAACCTGTAGGTTTAGCAAATCCCCTCAGCATTTCAGCATAGCAGAAAAGAAGTGATTAGAATTCAGTTTATTTCTCCCAGGCTTGTTAAACCATCGTTGTTCTGGATTCCTAAAGGTGGGTTTTAGTGTGGGTTTAAACTGCAAGGTTGTGGGGTTTTCCACCATAAATTAAGAATGCTCAGCTATGTTGCAATAAGCAATTAAAAATAGAAGCTACAGAAATAAGTTTTTAGACTCAGATGCTTGAAAACAGCTGCCTTGGCATATTAAAGAGCCTCTCCTAGTCAATATACTTTCAAATTTCAAAATAAAGCCTTTCCCAAAGCAAAGCTTTTTACTTCAAACATTCCTTAAGAATTGTGCAGACTGGCCAAGCATCAAGAAACAAATACGTGAATGTGAAGTCCACCTCTGTTCAAGAATGTATTTAATCATCTGTGACTGAATCCCTTTGGCTTCCTCAGATTTAGTACTTCAGTGCTTTTTCATATAGCATATTTTCTGAATTGTGTCCCCAGTATTTAAATACATTCTGTAAGCGTATCTTCAAGAAACATCTGCAACCATTATTCAAAAAATTTAAGTGAGAAATTAATTTGCAATTCAATCAGCAAATTGGCCATACTTGGGAACTGATCTCCCTGTTATGCTCATAGCCAGCCCCATGTGTCTACCACATGACAGACTGCTTTGACAGTCTTGTAAGATTCACCACTGTTTTTAAATTCTTCAGTGAGATCATACACTTACAATGACACCTGAATTCAAAACATCTTGCAGAAGATTATTTTCCCCCCTCCCCCCCCAAACCCCTCCATCTTGAGGCACATCCAGATTTCTCTTGAGCAGATGCAAATCCCAGTGGTTCAGATCAAGCCAGGGCATGCAGGCACCTATAGGGCAACGCTTCCCAAACTGATGCATGCAGTGACAACAAACACTCATCTTTTCATAACTCTCAAAATAGGAATGTAAATAACCTTCAGCCTGAAACCACTCAGGTTTCTCAGTTCAGGTTTGTGGTTTTTTTATTTAATGTTGAAAACCAAGCCAGAAAGCTACAGACCCCTAATCTAATCCTACTATTTCCTTTAAATGCAATAACTGTGCCAAATAGCCACTTCTGCTTTCAGCTTTTCAGATCTAATAGATTCATTAAGTCCCGTCTTCAGCTGTTGGGCATTACCAACATTGTCAACTTCATGATTTGTCCTGGGAGACACACATGCAAAGTTTTTATTATAAACAATGTGACTCAACTGCACACACCGAGAATTCAAGATTTGGCTTTGTAATCCCAGTTTCTCCCCACTGAATTCCTGTTCAGCTTTAGTCCAAGTCGTCAGCTTCACTGACAATTCAGTATCCTAAAAAATTTCTGTACATCCATCAAGTCTTTCAGTGAGGTACAAAACTGCACTTTTGAAATAGGCTGCTTCCCAGCTCAAAAGTGTTGAAGAAAAAGCAGATCTGGAGTTTCAGTGACATTTTTGAGACACAATTTGACAGAAATGACATAAGCAGGCCACTGCAAAACATGCCCAGTAGATGTTTTTGCACATACAGATCTGAATTTCCAGGCTAGTGTCTAATCGTGTGCTCATTTTCAGGTGTCCTTTCTTTCTCCACCCACTCTTCACTCTTTCAAACCAGTTAGGCCAAGTCTGTATGTTGCCTTCCAATTTGCAAGAGTATTCTATGCAGTTCTGTTTCAAAAGAACTCCAGTTTATCTTACAAACTAAAAGCCCAGGCATCTGGTTGTTCCTTTTGGATGGCTACTCCAGCCTGGAGGAACAGAGGAATGTATGGTTCCTCACCTGAACTCCAGAAGAGGCATCAGCTGAGGAGTTCCATCCAACAGCAGTAGGAGCTGGTTTGCAGGGGACAGCTCAGAGGGAGTAGCAACTCATCTCACAGGAAATCCAGGTAATCATAACAAAGCTTCATGTTACCAAGCTATCCCAGCACCATGAAGTACATGACCTTCTGAGACAAAATAGCCTGAGGCTCTTTCACCAATGTTTTTGATGAGGGCTCTACATGAGCATGTGCTGTGTGCATGCCCCCCCACCCCCACCCCACCCAGCACGGGAATGTGATCCTGTGCTTCTATGCATAGGTGCTCCATGCATGCCCATGAATTCCCATTTCTTCCCCATGCCTATGTGCTCCAATGTGAAATGGATGAGGAAGTGAAAACAGACTCATATACATCTGAAGGGGGAATGTGGGATGGATAGGAAATGTTTTCTTCTGCCTGTGGATCTTAACTAATCCCTTGAATTGACTCTGACATTCAGGAACATGATTAGCTCAAAAAAAAATAGTGGATTTAGAACTATAATAAAAATATATTGAAGCATAAGAAAATGCTTGAAAAATGCATTTTCCCAACACTCATTAAGCATTAAATTTCACTGATCTTGGAAGGTTAGTTTTTTTCATCAGAGATGCTCAGGGCAACTAGGAAATGTCTTGAAAATTGTTCAACTTGAGGCTGAAGCAAGAAGCTTTGCTTGTTGACACAAGCATGCAAGAGGTGAAGTGACAAAGAGAGCAAGCACAACAAGCCCAGCTGTCAGGCCTAAGAACACTGTACAGCACCAGAAAGGTCACTAACATGTTCTAAATCCACTGCAGTTACAGACAATCTTGTCCTACTGAAGCTCTTGCTCAAAAACTTTGCCTTCAGGGCCAGCAGATCTTTCAGCAGCCTCCCAGACACTGCTGGGATTAATCTGCTGCCATGTACCTTCTTCCCTCCCTTCCCCCTCCATCCACCCATAGAAAAGGTCCGGGAAAAACAAATCTCAAGCCATACTTTCTGTGCCATTGGGATAAGGAGGCATTAACACTTACTAGAGAGGTGTTCACTCGATATGTGAACACCTCCTGCAGTACTCATGCAAGTGGCTCGTGCCAGTAGGCCCCATTCCCTGGGGCTAGTTTGGCTGTGGATGGCAGGTAGAGATCCATTCTCATGAGTGGGAGGGAGCGACATCCTCTGCTCCCTGGCATTGTTGTGAAAAGATCCAGCGAACAGAGGCTTGGCTCAATTTACAAGACAGACTGGTGCCTGGAGCTTTTGATTCTGGGACATCTACAGAAGAGTTCAGAGCATGCGTTCATTGTTTGGTTTTGGTTCAGCCCTGCTGTGAATGTAACAAAATCAGTGTGCAATACCAACCACCCTCACTCCAAAAAATCATGTGCACTATCCAAAAAAGCTGGATGCCCATGGGTCCAGCAATCATGCAACTGGGAAGAGGAACTCAAGGCAAGAGGGAACCAGTGTACCAGTCTGCACAATGCAGGCTTAAGTAAAGGCCAGCAATCCCTCATTCCTATAAGCAAAGCATTTACTTGAAGTTTTTTATTTTATTAAAACAGAAAAAAAAGTTCTGTGGCTTAATAGTCATCAGCTATAGTTCCATACCAATTAAAACATTAATGCCCTTTTACTAGTTACTACAACCCATACTCTACACATTGCCTTCAAACACCGAGTGATGAATTTCAGCCACCCTCTCATAAAATATGGAGCAATTCTGGCAAATTCCCTTCCACACTCTTCATTTGATGGCAAAATAACAGAGGGACCATAATTCACTTGCTATCATTCTTTTCCTGCTAACGTTTTATTCAGAATGAGCTTCATTAGTAAAGATGAAACTTTGGACTCATGACTGCTCCATGTTTACAAAACATACAGGCTCCTTTACATCGTGGTTAAGCATGAACAATCACTGAACACACAATTTCCTAAAAAAATCCTGCATACCAAAATTGCATATTTTGAATTTTTAAAATTCACTAAACAAAATTTCACAGAGTGAACCCTAAAGTCTGTTTGCCAGCAAAGCACAAGCCAACAATAGAAGTTGGGACCATCCAGGAAAAAAACTGAAACTGGAACCCAACACACACACCTTTCCTATTAAACAAGCAAATAAATACACATTCATACAGAGTAATGTGCTCTAAAAATGCAGGTGCTTGAATAATTACCCACACATTTTAGCATAAATTTTGGTTTCTCAAACAGTACTGGGTCACAGTAAGCTTCTGTCTTTCTTTTTGGTGGAACTGGGCAGTGACTTCTTACTGGACACCAGAGAACAAAAGCTGACCTGGAACCTGATGATTTTGGCACAAGTCTAAATGTGTTTCTTCTCAAAGGAAAGTTTACAAAGACAAGGCTGTTTGTTTAAATAATAATAAAAAAAATTAGCAGTATCACTTTTTAATGCCAGGTATTGAACCAAGGAATGGGACAGACTGCACTGCATTTTTAAAGTAGTATGACTATTGACATACTTGAGAAACATTTTAACATTGTACATTACAACAAACTATTTAGTTCATTTCTACACAAGTCAGCAAAAAAGCTAGGTGATCTAACATATATGACAGCTGCAAATTTAAAATTCTAGTCACAGTCTAAAGCCAGAACAAAAACTTTTCCAGAACTCCTATTTATAAAAAGGAATGAACATACACACCATGCGCGTACACGCAGGCAAAAATCTTGAGGTTTTACTTATTGCTCTTACACAAGGCTGTGAGCAGGCAAATGTCTGGATCAGAAATTAGGTCAAACATGCATTTCAGCAGGCACAAAAGTACAGGAAATTCATATTAACGAAACAATGTACTGTGTTACGTAGTACAGGATGGTATTCTGCTAATATAACACTTAACGTCATTAATTCCGGATAAACTCCAGGTCTGCCTGTTGTATAACGTGTTATGCAGTGCGGTATTTTAACCTAATTTCTGATTCCTCTTTTATTGTGCACTCTCCATAGGGAGATGAAGAGGGCCTTTCTTTGCAATGTCAGAGAATGCTTGGCCTCAAGAGCTTCAGTCGGGCAGGGATGGCTGGAAGGAGGTAACGTTACCACCACTGTGTCGCCAGGACCTGCTCCTTGACTGCCTCGCGGTTTTGTGCATTCGCTGATAACTCAGATAAACAAATGCAGAAGCTGGCACAAAATGCACCAGCACTGTTCTCGGAGCATCTTTCACTTATGCCATAAGCTCCTGGCACACCCAGCAATTGCTACAGGATAAGGCAGTAGAGGGTCAAGTCCTGTGTCTGGTCAGTTCCTCAAGAGTCTTGTAAAAGGCAGGATATTTTGTGAACTGGCTTTCCTTTATACAATAAGCAGCATAGCATGGGTGTCAGTAAAAACCTGACTAGCTACTGGCAACGAGAGACAAGCACGTTCACAAGACACATTTGGGAATACCTGGTGTTCCCTACTGCAACCACATGAAACATGCTGCGGAGAGGTGTCCATGTAATTACAATACTTGCAAGCCAGATTCAAGGCATACTGCACATGGGTCTTGCACAAAAAAGGCATTGAGTGTTTTATCTGAAGACTTTTTTTTCCTGTGCTATGCATACATGACAGTAGATAAAAATCAGCACAATGGTTTCTCTCCATATGTGAGCACACATCATCACAACTAAGCAGCCTATATTCCATTCTTCCGTTAATGGAAATCAAGGAAGAAAAATGGTGGTTTAGAAACAGGGAGGGAAAGAAATCCAGCATGAAGTCAGAGGTATTTTCCTGACAGAAGTGTGAGCTGAGAATGTTTATTGTGAGCCAGCAATTGGATTTTGTGACAAAACCAGAAAACCAAGGATGACTATGGAGCCAATTTGGGCACTGTGTAGTCGAAACTATGTTATAATATGGCATTCAGCAATCTCCAAGAATTAGAAAGAACAGTAGGTAGACAACAAGAGGACATGGTTCAGGGCAGTTATGCCTTGTACTCACAAAAAGAAGCAGTGCAAATCAACAGATTTTTCTGTCTTAAAGGTCTGCCACATGCCCCTTGATCCAATCCCTAAATCTCATGTAAATTTCAGCTATCAGACTTGCCAAATACTCAAATTTACACTGGGCTCTATTTTACTTATGAGCAGTACTACTAAAGCTAGTGGGACTGCTTAGAGCAAGGTGCTACTGCAGTGAACATTCAGGAATTTGGCTCTTCCCAAGAAGCAAACTGCAAATGACTGGGGTTTCACGACATTCATAGGAGACTGTCATGAAAGGGAGGAGGGACACTTACTGTGTTTGTTTTTCAAATCTGTCCTTATGAAATCATCAATACTAGTAAGACTGAAACATGGGAAGAGGCTCTGTTAAGCTCACCCAGACATTCTGACACCAGGACAGTCACAGCAGTTTAGGACGGGTGGCCCACCCAAGTAAGAGGTTAGGCTGGCCTGGATTCTTCTCCAAGATACGTCATTGCCTCTTACTAGATGACTGCATACAACAGTCCTTGGTCTCAACTCCAATGGTGAAGCTTTCTTAGAGCAACACCTCTGTCACACCATCCATTAGTGCACAGTTGCAACTCCTAGGAAAGAGGGAGGCAAAATAGGTCTAAATTCTTCAAAAACAATTAAGTAAACCTAACGTGCAGAAAAAGAAAATTAAGAGCAATATGTTATCACATCCTTGCAGGAGTCCCAAGACTTCTCATGACCCATTTCTTCACTAATGGCTATGAAGGCCAGGTCATCAGGAAGTCTGCAGCCAGACTGGAGATCAAACAGCATGTCCAATGTTTACCATGCAAAGCTATCCTTCCCATAAAACTGGTTAGGCAGAACTGTTTTGACTGCACTTTTTAGGTATTCTTTCTAGTCCACTTTGAATCCCTTCTTGAAAGCTCCTTCAAATAAAAGACGCTGGAAGTACCACTTTTCTGTAGTTGAAAGAAATGGGGAAAAACAGAGGCAAAAAACAGACACGAAGGAAGGGAATAATTGCTTGTAAAATGCTACTTTTAAAAACTATTCTAGAACTCCCTAACTTGGTTTAATTAATACGCCATTTAAAACATATAAAATACTTTACCAGCTACATGATTTCTCTGTTTTATGAGTCTCCCTCCCTCCCCTCATTAAAAAATAATGCATGTGTGGACTGGTATTGAACAGCTTGTACAGTTGTGCGCCAGTTCTCATTCAATTCTACGCTGAGCAGTTTTGATTTTAATACACTGTGTGTAAAGAAGAGCCCGTACCGTATACTTCACAGTATAACCAACTACATGAGGTCTTTAATCTTGTAACGCAATAAAAAAAGATCACTGTGGAGTTGCAGTCCCTTTGATAAATGGTTGAGGTGACACATGCAGTCCTCCTCAGTGCCACCGCCGCCAGACACGGGATGTGATTTTCTCCGCAGGCTGCCGACGGGCCTGATGCCACCCCTCCAGGGGCCGCAGCCAGGTGGGCACCACTGCCCGGGCGCACAGCGTCCTGGAGTCACTGGGGAAAGCTGCACGGAATTGTCTCGCTCAATACCACACCACCGACCCGACCCAACCTGACCCCGGGGGAGCACAGCCCCCCGCGCCTCAGCCGCAGGAGATCACCGTGAAGCGCTTGGAAATGCACGACATGTTGTGGAGGACGATGCCCAGGAGGAAGACCAGGACGCAGGCCACCAGGATCACAGTGCACACCCCCGACCAGGTGGAGCTTTTCACGGCGCCTCTCCGGTCCGGCTCCTCCGCTCCCGCCTCGGCGGGAAGGCCGCCCTGCAGCGGCTGCTGCTCCGCGGGGATCGTCACCACCGTCAGGGACTTCTGCTGGCTGCCGGGCAGGAGCCGGCAGCCAATGTCTCCCGGCAGCAGCGCCCGCTCCTTGGAGAGAGGCAAGGGCAGCATGTAGCACCCGTTGCTGGGGAGTTTGATGAAGACAGGGGTGTGCTCCGAGGTGTGGGGGATGGCGATGACGGCGATCACCTCGGGGTCGTCGGGCAGCTGTGACACAGAGTACCCCGGAGGCAGCTTGGTGATCCCACGGCACCAGGGGCAGCGCAGGTCCTTCTGGCTGGTCCTCATCTGCTGCAGGCACACGGAGCAGCAGGTGTGCTTGCAGTCCAGCAGCTTGGGCCGCCGGCGGGGGCTGTAGTAGTTGAAGCAAATCTGGCACTCCAGCAGAGAGTCCTGGGATAAGGTCTCCATGGTGGCCGGTGCAGGGAAGGACAGCAGGCCTTGTGGTGAGCTCTGAAACCCTGTAGGCAAGGGGTAGCAGCCTTCCCACCACTTCTCCTCAGGACAGCACTTGCCTTCCCAACGCTGCTGTCCTCAGGGCAGCACTGGGCAGCAGCTATGGAGAGCACAGGAAAACCTCCGGCCTGAAACTTTCAGCACCTGAGACAAACAGAAGAACGTGAAAGAACAGGTTATTCACAGGAGCCGGTGGGAGCAGAAGAGTCCAGCCAAAGGAGAATGAAAACTAGCACTGACTCTGTTATCAGGTAGGATAAACAAATTTGTCGTCCTTCACTAGAAAGCATCTTCCCACCACCCTCACCAAACAGCCCAATGGCAAAACTTCCAGTCAGTCATCAGCACTATCACTAGGTCGCTTAATAGTTTTTTCCTCCTTATTTTCCCAGCAATCAAACCCCAATCAACCCATCAGTCCAGCACTCACAGTTATATTTATGCACATAACAGAAGCGGCTGTATAGTTCACTAGCCAGGTCCCATAGCAACAACCTCCTGTCATACTTTCAGCACTTTTCAGCCCTTCCTACACCAAAACAATTGTTCTCATTTAATCCTTTAAATCCCTGAGGATTTTTAGCTATTTGGCAGCTACACTGGCAGCTAAGGCTGCATGAAAGGTGGGGGAAAGAAAAAGTATGTTTAAATGGAAGCATTTCCACAGACTCCTGAACTTGTGCTTGTGCACGAATTAGCAACCAAGCAACTATACTGCAACACCTACATTTGCACATAATGAAAAGGAATGGTATCATTTTCAGTCAAATTAACTGTTTGCTCAGTTACACAAGCAGCTTGTTGAACATGGCCCTCTGAAACATAAACCTTCTCACTAATGAAAACCTCACCCTAGGCAAAAGGCTCCGCTTAGACCCAGGACCACTGAACACCACAAAGAAAAGAAATAAAACAAAATAATAACAGAAAGAAAGCTAATGCATTGAATTAAAAGCAAATTGTCACTGATCTTGTTCTAAATCCTTATAAAGGGATTTCTTTTACAATTCCTATTTTCCCATTTATTACTTACATCTTTGCCAAGAAGAAGGCATCTGTGTTTACCTGCAGCGCGTAGTTCAGCTCTGTTTGATTTTGGTCACTCCAAAGCAATTAATAAAAAGGAATAACAGTTTTACAACATTTTCCACTTACTTCCTTCCTGTGTTTGAAGAAGTATCAGCCTGAATTTCCTTCCAGAGAATAAAGAAAACTCAAAATATCTGCAGGGTGACCTTTGATCTTCTCTTATTGCAATGTTATTTCCAAACTAGAGTTAACACCCAAGGACCACAGCTTTCAGAGAACTTCTTCCTTTCTATACAATAACTTCTTGCTCTCCTCTCTAGATTATAGCAACGAGGTTGCAACATACTAATCAATGGGTGATATCAGAAAAACAAATACTGTCGTTTAAGAAGGGAAGGCAGGCATAGACATGGGATTTGCAACCCAGGACAGCACTCTGGACCTCACTGGCCTGTACCCTGCTTCTGGCGGTTACCAGTATTTGAGTAGGGAAAACAAAATTCACGTCATCTCTTCAGATGCTGATGACTGGTCTCACTGACATTACCAGAACTGGCCCTGCTTGCAGATTTTGTAACAGCAGTGGATTTTGGCTCACAAGATGCTTCAACAAACACGCAGTGATAATCCTGACTTGGGAGGGAGCGGGGGACAGTTAGAAGGCAGGAGCTCCGGAAACACAAAAAATGGTTGCAGGGGCAACTGGCACACACTGTCCACCAGCACTTTTGGGATGCTTTATCTTAATGAGGCACAGAGGCCACTGCTGAGAGACCCCCACCATCATGAAGCCCACAGGACACCTGCTCCACACCAGTGCCATGCTACACAAAGGCATCAAAAGATACTCTGTGTGCTGGGGAGCTAAACACTGCTGCAGAGGGGGCTACACATCTGTGTGCAGGCCACACCAAGAGAAAGTGGAAGAAAATGAGGAGAGGTTTTATCTTCCTTATTTCCTTATCCATTACTATCTCCATATCCCTGTGGTACAGGCACACACAAAGGAAGACTATCAAGAAAGGAGCTGACATGATAACAGACTAGCATACAGCTGAAAGAGAAAAATGAAAGAGAGATATCCGTGATGCTGGGCAATTTCTGGATGAAAAAAAAAATATTAAGAGACAACAGCCAGAATAGAAATTAGTTACAGAAACTCAGAAAAGAATCACTGAAGCCACCAGATCCAGTATTCAGCCACAAGCAACCCAGCAGACTTGCATTTTCCACAGAAGTATCCATACAAAATCTGCAGTTACAGACCATCCAAGCCAAAGTTGAGCTCAGACAGTACAAGACACAAATCTTACCTGATTTATCTGCCAATCTATCAAAAAAGCCTCACGTATACCAACACTCCAGTATTATTACAAGAAAAAAATCCCAGTGCCTAGAAATTCAGATATTAAGGCTTATCATAAAATCATAGAAGAGACTCAAAGATCATCTGGTTCCAACACCCCTGCTGTGGGCAAGGACACCTTCCACTAGACCAAGTTGTCAGAGCTCCATCCAGCCTGGTCTTGAACACTTCCAGGGATGGGCTGCCACAGCTACTCTGTGCAACCTGTTCAGTGCCTCACCACCCTCACAGTGCACACTAATATCTAACCTACACCTGCTCTCATGTGACTACTCTGCCCAAGGACAGAGAGGAAGTACTGCTTCTGCAGACGTAAATCAGTGAATCTGCAAGGTCAGGAATGGGCTTGCCACCTACGTGACATAAACTGCTCATACTTTCCCAAAACATCTCAAATCATAATCAGAGGTGTGGATCAGCAGCAATGACCAGTAAGTAGAGAGGTTAGTATGATTCCTTCAGAACATAACTAAAGACAAGTTAAAGAGTAGCCACAGCCATCCAACCCCTCGACCTTTGCTGACATTGCCTTGTTCAAAGGTTGGATGTGCAGCTTTGCAGGTGCAGTGCAACTGCCATACAGTTCCAACCATACAACCCTCTTGCACTCTGCCACAGCTCAGTTTCAGGATAAAAGAAAGTCAGTCAAGCCACCATCTAGAAGAAGAATCTATGTGAAAAAAATTTGCACTACATACCTAAGAAGGAAAAATCCATGGGAGTTCTCAGTACTCTTCTACCACTTCACTTTAATAACTATGCCAAGAGGAGCCTAGAGGAGGTTTCCTCTAGGACAGGAGACCAAACTCTTTAGCTTGTGCTTAATGCACCCTCACACCAGCTGAAGGTACTGAGCTGCCACAGGTGAACAGCTCATTCAAAGCTTACTCAGACTGGACTCTGTGCTTCAAGCACAAAGACAAAGAGGCAGCCAGGACTGCACATCAGGGCACAGCTGACATCAAGTATCAGCCAAAACCATTGTTGTGTATTTGCTCTCTTCACACAGTGACACCCAAGGTGAGCAAGGGGACTGTTGACAGAAGAAAACAGAGTGGGGAGAAAAAGCAGAAAACACTGTCAGGGATATCCACAGGTCTCTGCAAAAGCGATATATATGTATATGTGTGAATAGGGGCACATGTAGAATGGGGACTGGTGACTATGACAGTGAAACCACAGACACAGAAGCAATAGCAGCTACAAGCAGTGACTGCCTGGCACAAACCTGACAGCCCTGGAAGTTCTTCAGGGCTGAGATCTAACCTGTAACACAAATAATAACTAACTGGAAATGAAAATCCATAAGATCCAAAACTCATGTGTCAGAAAGGTGCAGCAGGAGCAAAGGCAGCAAGAAGAGACAGGCCATGAAAAGCCTCTCTCCCTGCACTGCATTCTCTTTCCTTTTTGTTACATCTGCCCAATATCCACAAGGTTGCCAGTGGCTGGCAAGGAGAGGAATTCACAAGCAGTTATAGAGACCCACAGAGAAACCTGCAAAGCTGATGACCTCTGCAGCAGCTAGGTGGCTGAGAACACGGCACAAAGGTCCTCCTTGCAGATTTGGGCTGCCCTCTGCACAAGCCGTGAGTTTTTCAAACTGTATGACTCAATACCAATAAAGCTCTGATGAATAAACGTTTCAGCTATCTGCTAGTCACGCTATCTGTTCTGCCAGTACCTCACTAGAGACCACAGATATGACCCAAGTTCTCTCTGGGTGAGCAGGAGGCCAGGAATACCAAGGCATCAGCTTCCTACTCCTGACGAAGCACAAGGGGCATTTGTTGCTCTTACTATTGACACTTTCTCAACACAGCGTGCAGAGGTGCTGTGGGAGGTGAACAGATGAAGGCTGCTGTAGCTGCAACAGTGAGAGGAAGAAAGCACAAGTTTGCTCCGCACAAATGCTAGCTACAAACTGGCCAGGTCACAAAAGACAGCTGTTTTTGGAACGTAGCGCAAAGGAAGACACTGAAAATCCAAGCCCAGAGCTGTACATAAAGTCAGAGAACACAGTAATTAATGGTAAATCCTTGCCTAGCAACGCAATATTTTTCCTATGTAAGGAGAGCCCCTGTGATATTAAGCAATGGAAACCACAGCCTTGAAGGGGTGATGCCTTCACTGAAGGATGCAGAACTACCTTAAGACATATTTCCTAACTTACTAGGCTCCAAAATTATATTAACTTAAAAACCCCAAAAATATACTTCAGTGATGCCTGTGGAATCCAATACAATTCACAGATGACTAAACATTATATAACATTTTAAAGGGCAGGCTCTGGGGCATGCTGATGTAGTTAACTGATCACTGAGAGAAAGCCTCAAAAACTTTGTACAGATTTACACATGAATTTAGGCAGTCTACCTAACGTACAGCAAGGTTGCAACAGAATTTCAGCAAGGCAGAGCATCGACCATACTTCACCTTAACCAAGAAAGGTTCATTATGTAAACTCCCCAAACACATTAACAATTCTTTGGCAGTATTACTGAGTATGTATGATTTATGAAGAAGAAAGAATCATTCGTTTCAGGTGCCCTTAGGCTGTAAAGGAGATGGGGTGAGGAGGGAGTGCTGTTCTCAATAGGAGGACTAATTGCAAGAATCATGTGCCCACAGATACGGAAGGAAATGTGTGCTACAGCTGCCTCCAAAAAGATAATTGGAAGCATTTCTGCTACAAAAATTCAGAATTGGTGAATATTTTTCACAAATTCGCATTTGGACAAAATACACTTGGGCTAACTGCAAATGCCCAGGATGTACTACTTGATTTCCCCTGAATATCCTTCACTAAATGATTTTATTTATTTTTAGGCTGTTCTGTAGCACTAATTACCATAGTAACTGAGAACAGCACAATGAACAATTAATTTATTCATCACAACACCCTTGTTAAGAGACAAGTATTATCATCATTATATTCTTTCATCATCTAAGAAAAGAAGCACTGAGAGACGAAGCCGTCGGTCCAAGGTCACGCAAGCATCACCCAGATTGCCTCAAATCTTCCAGTACAATTTCATCACAACTCTACTTTTCACTTCATGAGCCACAGGGCAGAGGTGACAGATTCTTTTCTGCAATAAAACTCAGAAACCTACACACTTTTCCCCACCTCTTTCAGCTGGCAGCATCCCTATGGTAGGTCTGTGATTTGGGGGGCAGCTTTCATTAAACATATCGGCTTTCTCAGAGATTACGAAAAACACAAGAGCCTGTGCCCCAGAAGCCACCTATCTACACAGGCATAGTTCATCTACCATGCAGATTACAACTGAGAAACAATATGAATTTTGAGGGACATAAAGCTAACAATAAAACAGCAAAGTAAATCCATCCTTCTCTCCAGAATTACCTGTTCTCCAGGAACCTTCCTGTAAACCAAGCAGCCTACTCCCACCATCCTTTCCATTTCATTATTCACAATTGCACAGATATATTGCAGAAGGAAAGTATTTTAATTTAGTCAAAGCCTCAGCCAGTGCAAGCTGTCACTGCTCCTTTAGCTTTAGTCCAGCCCCTGCCAAGATGAGCATCTTGGTATACACAGTCCTGGGTGCACAAAGCCACAAAAAATAAAGCTGAGTGGAACTGTGATATATGAGTCTGTAATAGCCTATGAACCAGCACCAGGGGATCCATGCTGATGGCAAGAGAACCTGCTGTGGATGATTCCAATGGTACACATCGGACAGAACACCAGTTTCTCCTGCCTCTCAGGCAGCTGAGAAATCAGTGGTGGATCACAAAAAAGGAGCCTAGTTGCAAGGTATCATTCCACTGCATTTACCTTAGAAATTGTCACCAGCCAGCCCTAGGAAGAGGAAACAGGCAGAAAGGTCACCTACAGGAACGTAATGAGATGTAGACATTTATGGGTTTGGAGCAAAAACAGATCAGGTGAAAACACCAGCCTTTGGTGTTTAGAGAAAACAGAGAGAGACTCACAGGCTGCTCTGTGTTCCATCTGACATCATCAGCTGTGCTGCTCCCTCTTTTTATCTGCAAACTTTGACACGTCCACATTCCCTGACTCCAAAGACCTTATTTTGGTCAAATATGACCAGGATAAGCTGCACTTTGTTCCAACAGCAAACACTACTAATCACCTGAAACGTGCCAGGTCAGCAAACATTTCATCATGCTGAGGCAGAACAGTACAGCTGTTCTGTATGATATGCTCATCAGACAGTTTCACATGAGGCACTTTACAAGTGAAAAACATTATCTGAAATTAAAATATTCCACAGAAATATGCCCATTTCAGACAGGCAGAGACAGGGAGTGGACAGCTTTCCTGCCTCTCAGCAGCCCTCTGTGCAGGTGATCCTAGAGGCCAGGTGATGGGAGCATGATCTGCTCCTCACCAGCCCAACTCTGATATGTCCACAGGTTTTTGACAAGGTCAGTTGTCAAGCTATGATTCTCTAAGTCTCCTAGTCCCCCTCCATGCTGGCAGAGCACCTGCAGGTGCAGCTCTGCCCTGCTAAAAGGAGTGTGATGGTACTTCTCATCATTCCTGCTGTTATAAGTTGCCTTTCTGTCCATGAGCAGTGCACTAGAGACCTGACTGTGGTCCTAAGACATATCACATCTGAAAATTTTCCAGCGCAGGATATAAAAAGGTTTCTGGCATTTTGCAAATAAACAGAATCTCCAGCATTCAAAGCATCCCAAGGGATGATGCTCATTTCTACAGCCCAGTCTGAGCACAACACTTGCAGGACCATTAGCACTTCCTCAGTTTTGCTGGCTGCTCTTAATTATGCCTGACTCACTTCTAAACCCCAGGATGAGAGGAATGAAAAGCCCGGTTTTTCCACTACCAAGTGAGAGATCCATTTGCCATTCAAACCAATATCTTAAAGAATGGCAGTGGAAAGTGTGATGTGAAAGGAGTTCTACTTCTCAGCCCTGAATAAAAGCAGCACCAGTAGCTATTTATGACCAGGACACAAGGGGCAAGTGATTAGGTAGTTGGCAAGACAGATTTAGAAACTGCTTCCCAAACTTAAAGTGAGGTCACAAATTAGATCACTGAGGCCAAATCCCACAAAACACAGGAGGAGCTAGTGGTGCTAAACTCATACTCAGTAAGAGCTTTCAAATGCAACGTAACATCCTCTTTCTAAGGGATTTTCACTTATGGCAATATGACATACTACTGTGGCATTCAAACTGCTGAGAGAGGCATGAAGCACCTGATCACTTAAATTACAAATTTTACTCTCCCATTAGAGCTTTATGCTTCATCTGCCATTGACAGAATTTGCCTGATACCTATATAGAAACTTAATTAAAAGATTCTTCCCTCCCTCCCTTGAGGATCTTTTATTAGACTTACAAAATACACCACCAAAAAAAAAAATTAATTTTAAATAAAGCTCAAATGGAGACTTTTCTCACTGATACAGGTCAGTGGGTGAGTGAGTCTATTAAGACACTAGTCTATAATTAGAGGAGAGAGTGCTACAGCTCTCCAAGGTCATTGAGTGGGTTTTGATAAAACTAGGATAAAATCTACCTGCCTATGGGCCCAAACAGCAAGGAATCAATGCTCACATGTTCATACACTGCCTATACAATGCAAAAACTGTAAACTTAGTTTCACACTTACCTCAGGAAACAAAGGCCCTTTAAATGACAATTTTAATTGCTGTGTCTGCTCTATGCCCCCACCTCGTACTCCCCACTATGTGCTTAACGTGGTTTCTGCTCTCTGCACTCATCCAGCACAGATTCCCTGAGGATGTGAGTATGTGACCCACCTCCATCTGGCTGCTCTCAACGCCTGGGATGGCCTGGGGTTTGTTTTCTTCAAGTGTTTCCTGGGGTTTTTTTTTTGCTTCGGAAAAAGTGAGGGGAAAAGCACAACAGACCTAGAGGAGTCAAAGTAATACATCCTTTTACACTGAAATAAATGGAATTAAGGAACTGGAAAATATTTTGTTAAAAGCCTTGCAATAATAAGTAAAGAAATTCTCCTCCTTCATCAATCATAATTGATAAAATAAAGTCTGAAAGAGATTAGAAGGGCACAGGGAGCTTTGTTCCTCTTTTTACCTTTCTTCTGCAATCCTCCAAGTGGGCAGCATAAAGGAGTAAAACCCCCTGTTTATCAACAGAGAATGCAGAACAGCTGTGCCAAAGCCAAACCACCACTTCCAGGAGTTCATCTTCACAAGAGAGGGGAAGGTTGCCAACTAATATGCCTCCTCAAGGTCAACAGCTCTGTCATTTCATAATGCAGACAAATCATCATCTTCATGAAGTTTTGGCCTCTGATAAGCGCTACAGCTACTCCAGGTCACAGCGCTGGTCATTCAGGTTTGCAGATTACACCAAAAGGAACTGGAACTGATCCAAAAGCTCCTTTCTTATTGGAAACTAATCATTCACCCTGTAACATTCTGTCAACTTGTAATATTAATACCACTCTTGCTTCCTCGATTTTGGGAACAGTCCAACACTCACTGCAAATATGGATCACAAGCAGAGTTAGATCAAGCCTGAACTGCATCATATTGATTATTTCCTATTTCATGATTTATCTCTTTGTCTTTAGACCAGTAAAATCCTCCAAAGAGATGTAGCAAGCTATACCAGATAAATAATTACTTCCAATAAATAAACAATTACTTCCAATACTTTTCCAAACCACATGTTTCTACCTGTGACTATACACTCCACAAGTTCCAGTTCAGACAAGTTATGAAGCACGTGACCTGATGTTAGCCAGGAAACTAAATGGGATGACACATGCTCTTGAGGTCAGTTGCACATTTACACACTTAACACATGATCCATCAACACCACCAATACAGAGCCCAGTGCCAGAAGCCACAGGCAGAAAAAGGCAGCTTCCAAGCGCTGACACCTTTGTTTCCCCTACACCACACTGAAAAGGTGTGATCTGAAGAAACACAATGATAACCTTCCCAAAACAGCTGCAACTAAACAAACTGGTCACACATCAACTATCCCAACCAGCTCCACGCAGTCACAAAAAGCCCCAGCACCACCAGGTGAAACTGCAGATTAGCAGTGAGACAACAAAGGGAAAGGCTCCTGGCTCTCTCCATCCCATGGTCGTGGGACCATGCCCATGACAGAAACAAGACTCCCAAGGATGGACTTCTAGAATGAAGCCTACAATAGAGTGAGGGGATTTGTACCCTGTCTCTCCAGAACCACCACTGTTTTCAGACAGAAGTAGTCTCACAGCTAAAAAAGCAGTGCTCCCTCTCAAGGGCTCAGGTTACTAAGTGAGGTTAGCACTACCACAACCCTCTCTGGTGGGCTGAGATAAATTACTGCCCTGGGACACTGAGCTCAGAGCTCCTGCCCCTTCTGCTGTGGCAGACACACTGCAGTGGGGACTGGCAACTGGCTGCTCAAATGCTCAGGCATGGGAGGATGAACTATTCCTGCCCACATTATGGGAAACCTCCTGTTGCTTTCCTTCACAGAGACGGTACTGAATTCCAAGAGGCACTCCTGTAGCTGCATGAAGTTTATCAGGCCTGCCAAGCTTCGTTATGTTAAATTTCACTCTTTACAGTGAGTTTGAAAGTTTAGGCCAGACATCGCCCATCATACTTCTGCCAGTCAAAATTTGCTTTTTAAACATCCTGGTGTGAAAATACCCTCCATTTGGCAGCACTTGAACTAACAGTTTACAGCATTTTTGCTGTATGAAGGAGTGCAAATGCTCAGAAAGGGCTATATTACGCCACTACAGAGCAAAACAATCAAAGCGAAGCAAACTGCTTCACACCTCTTAATTTTTTGCTTGGTTCTGCAGTCCTTGCAATGTAACAGCACAAGAAACTTAGGCAAGGAAACTAACATAATGCTGCTAATGCTCAACACATCATCACAATCCTGATAGTCTGTGGCCACAGTGAGTCCTAGGCTCACAGGAGTGTGGACAATCAAGGCAATCTTCTGTAAAAAAAGAAGGCTGCTAGTCTTGTTTATCTGAAGAAAAGCCTGGAAATATGAACTTCAGATCCCAATTAGGTAGGACCTCTGAAATTCAGTCCCTGATTTGCAGGCCAGTCTCATGATTTCTGCATGAGAGTCATAGCTAACTAAAGAAAAAGTTTTGAGGTGAACAAATTCATTGGCAGTTTCAGATCAAATTATGCAAATATTTTCTCCTTCAGCAAAAATGGAAATTTCCATTAAGACGTCAGGTCGTTTCAACTTCCATTTCAATTTGACTGTTTTCTTTCAGAAGAAATTTTTTAAAAGGTAATGTAAAGGGCAAACAAAGCTTTTTGTACTTTTTCTTCTGATATGGTCGAGCCAGAAGTGTAACTCACACTGCTCTACCGTTAAGTCTAGTGATACACCATGACTTTTTTTGCTTTCCTAGTTTAACAAAGGCAAATGAGATACACTGAAACTATCAGTTGAAATTATCAGCTGTAGTTTTATGGAAGTGTGCTTTCAACAACTGTGATTCAGCTTTTTTGGTTGTTGGCTTAAAAATAAAATCACAACATGGGGCGTTTACAATATACATTTCTTGATGTGACCAAAAGCTGAAGAAGACCACTGGAGTGGTCAATAGATTGCTGGTTTTTACAAGTGTTTCTTGCAAAGGATTGGAAGACTCTTACAGCAAAAAAACAGGTGGTTCACAGATTTCTTAAAAAAAAAAGGAAGTCAGGAAGTCACACTCGTCCCAATGTTCTCCAGCATACATCCCAAGATCATTAATTACTTTTGAGGCCTTACATCAGAGAAGCCTTATGGCCTTACCACATATTTCCAACATGCACTTCACCTTGAATTCAATGTTCATTTCTGATCCTCTCACTGCAAGAGGAACATTGAGATGTGTCCAGGGAAGGGCAGCGGAGCTGGCGATGGGTCTGGAGCACAAGTCTGATGAGAAGCATCTGAGGGAGCTGGGGGGTGTTAAGCATGGAGAGAAAGAGGCTCAAGGGAGATCTTATCATTCTCTAAAATTGCCTGAAAGGAGGTTGTGGTGAGGTGGAGGTTGGGCTCTTCTCGCATGTAACAAGTGACAGAACAAGAGGAAATGGCCCCAGGATGCACCAGAAGAGGCTTAGATTAGATACTAGAAAAAAAAATTATTCACTAAAAGGATTGTCAAGCATTGAAACAAGCTGCCCAGGGAAGTGGTGGAGTCACTGTGCCTGGAAGCATTTAAAAGATGTGGAAATCTGGCACCTGGAGACATGGTTTAGTGGTGAACAAAACAATGCTGAGTTAATGGTTGGACTCAATGATCTCAAAGGCTTCTTCCAACCTAAACAATTCTGTGATTGTATTCCATGCAACATCACACTGAATAGCAGTTAGGAACCAAGGAGGTGCCTTAGGGACAGCTCACTGGATGTGATTGTCTCAGACACACAGTGTGAATACACACAGCTTTATGCATTTCTGCAAGATCTGACCATTTTCCACTCAGTTGAGTTCTTTACCTAATTTCTGTTATAGGATTGTATCCGTGTCTTACAGTGGCACACTGGACACTGGCAATGCCAATGCACACAACCAAACTGATGCCAAAGGCACCACACTGATAACACCCATTTAGGCTTTGACTCACAGATGCAAAATCAGTGTTAAAAAACAGAATCAAAAACTGCCTCTTTTATACTAACAAAACAAGTTCTTGAGGGGAATGAAAAAAATTCAGCTCTGGACCAAGGTCTGCTTTGTGACACAAACTACAATATCTCTTGCTTTACAGCCAAAAGGTTTTCAGAATTACTTCACTGACATAATTTTTACTTTTTAGAGTTGAGTCAGTGTTTTCTTAACTTTTGCCTAAGTGCCTTCACTGTCAGGTGTCTTTCAATGAAATGGGTACTGCTTTGGGGTTTTTTTGGCAACCACAGAAGTGATCCAAACATTTTACTAAAGCAAGCCATAAGTTTTAAAAAATGCTTCATATTTTGCCAAATAACAGCATGGATTGGAAAAATAATTTTCTATTTTTTAAACCACTCCTTCACACTGTGCTCTCTATTTTTTAAGCCATGAAACCTCTGCCAGTTTCTTTCATGCCAAGTTTGCAGAACACCTGCCAGAGCGCGTTCTTTGCCAACAAACAGGATCCATAAGTACCATGATGATTAAAAAAATAATGTAAAGATCAATACAAATAATTAGTACTGTTATTCCTATTATTAACATTCATGCTTTTTTGCTCTGTGTTCTCATCTTCTGGAGCAGCTGCCTCTAGAAAAGAGCAAGCAAAGAGAGAGGTGCCAGCAGGTGGCACTCCAGAATATAAACCATTAAGCACCAGGGCTCGCGGGACCAAGTAAGCCAGTTCTGCTTGGCTGTCCCACTATGCCTTTAGCACCCTTCAGGATGGTTTAGGATGATTGTCTCCACCTTCCTTCTCCTAAAGAGCAGGGAAAAGTGCTGCTAGTGGCAGCTTTTACCTTGGTGCTGGATGGGATGCAGCAGCACGCTGAGATGCACCTTGTGCGGTCCTGTCTAGTAGGACATAAGGGGCACCAGCACACCCAAAGCACTGAGCTCATTACTCACTCCCTGACCAAGGGGAGAGCTCCCACAGGGCCCTTACAGTGGCTTTCCCACCTTGTGCATGCAGGAGTGCCAGCATCTTGCTCCCACCACTCTCCCACACTCCTCCCAACACAGGACAGAGCTGAAGCAATGCTGGCTTTTACTGCTTTAAGACAACACCATCACCAAAAACCAAACCCCAGCAATCAGGAGACCAGTTCCTTTGTGTTTATTTTTAGCTGTGCCCTACACACACAGAACAGCTACAGCACCCACCTGCACGGCCAGTAAGTGTCACTACAGATGGTTCCCCAAGGCACCATGGTGAAAACACCCACCCTGCTCTGAGCCTTCAGCCTTGCCCCAACACTGGCACTCCTCCCACAGCAAAGCCAGTCACACCAGCACTTCTTCCAATCAAACACTGACTGTCAGTAAAGCCTCTATCTAGACATCTCAGCAGCCAGAAGAAATAAATACACCTCAAAGAGCTGTGGCCCCCCTGGTCTTTGCATCTCCCATCCAACTCAACAGTAATCGCTTATTTTGCTCCTGCTGACAACACTCCCAATCTTTCAATGTTCAAAATTAGGCCCTTGAAAACACTGTGCAACTTGAGGGAGATAGAAGGACGTATCCTTAAACCCAGAAGGACTGTGCCGTTACCTTAGAAAATGAAATTTTAAACAAACTGTAAGACAGTTGTTTTGTCCAACCCTAGGCATCAAGCACAGCACAGCAGTCAACATTTAGAGAGGTAATGGATTGCTTCATTTGACAAAGATGCAATTTTCACATTGTTCTACCCTGGAAAAATTTAGAGTTTAAAAGTACTGAAGGTTCATACAACTGGGTGTAAAAAAAAAGCCTGCATTTTTATCAGAAGTCTTTATGAATTACCTAAAAGCTACACAAACATGGAAAATAACCAGCCCTCTCACAATAAGCGAAGTATTTACCGCTTAAACTCTCCTTAAAGGCAAACCTGTACCACAGGATCCATCTGCTCATGTGGAAATAGCAGAAAAGATCTGTCATAAAGTAATTTCCTTTCCTCTCCTGTATATGTCAGTGGATCAGTGGCATTTCCCTGCCCCCCTCCGTCCAAATTGACCCCAAATATAAATAGACACAAAACTAGAAAAGTTTAAGGTCAAATCTGTGGATATGAACAACAAATGAAACCAAAGTAATGTGTCCTTCTTGCAGAACAGGCCCCACAATCAGTGCTTTAACATCCATCATGTTTAGGGAACTCCTTTGTATTTAGAATTTCAAACTCATTTCCTCACAAGCTATAAACACCTTTTTTCTTGATAGTGCACTGAAAGAGGCACAATGCAACTCAAGGTTTATGCACTATATGCTCTGCACACAAGTTTGCTCAAAACATGTTTTTAGAGTAAGTTATCTTTAATACACAAAGATGGGCTGACAGCATGGAAAGAATGAAGCAACTGCTCATGCTTACTCTGCCTTCCTAGCTGCTATCTCACTGTGGATGTGGACCATAAAATATTCACCTGTGGGGAGAAAAATTATGAAGCATAACTGTAACCCATACACAGAGCAGCAATGAAGTGTGTAACTGGTTAATACCAGAAGTATTTCCAAGTTCACAGTCAGGCAGCTGTTGCTCAAAGAACTTACCTGAATCTCCTGTTTCCACAGATATCCCTGAACAGATGCATGGACGCTCTTCTCAATATCCCACCCACCTGATCAGGAAGCAGAACTAAGGGGTGATGAGGCTTCAGTACTCTCCTTGCTATTAGGTGCAATAAACCTCCACCTCTAGTGAGGAGACTGCAATTAGTGTGGACTCTCAGGAGCCTTAATGTTGCCAGGCAGCAAAAAGCAGGCAAGTGCATTGTAAGAGGGTTCAGAAAGGCAGACAAAATTCTCTGTCACTCAACAGTCAATAGATATGAAAAGGGTCAATCCCTTTCTAAGTCATGTGATTCTGTGCAATTTGGAAGAAAATATCATATATTTAATGGGGGTGAGAGACCAAAGGAGGAACATTAGAATAAAAGCTTCTTGCTTTAAAGACAATAGTTTTATCCACCTATATTCTTTTTTAAGCTTGATTTTTGCAAAAGAGCTCAGATTTTGCAAGCAGACTTTCAGGCTCCTCAAAATAAAGATTGTAGGTGCAAGACACAAGTGTACATTGTACAATCATAAGAATAAAGGCATATGACCTCTTTTAAGAAAAAAAAACCACATTAAATAATTTCATTCCTGTATGTTGATCACATAACCCCTCTAAAGAAAGCAGTCACTGAAATGCACAGGCCTTCGCTGATGGAAAAATGCTATTGTTTATTGTTTAAAATGACACAAAAGAAATCAGCATGAATGCTAGAAAATTAGACCTTTAAAGGAATGAGCTGAAAAACTCCAACTCAGCATTATATTCTGATTTAAAAATGCACAAGTACAGGTTATGGACCTCTGTGTCCCTCTTCACTTGAAAAAGCAACAGTATTATAATTTTATTAAAGGACAATTTTGTAGTTTTGTCTTCTTAAAACTGCCAGTTCATGATCCTCAATTTTTTTGTTCTCATTTCATAATCACCCATTAACCTAGAAGATAAGAAGGGTTTTTTGCTGCAGCCACAACCACGAAGTTTCTGTAGTTACGGGATTACGTTTCCAATGCCCCTCACCAAAACCTGCCACTTATCTTTGGCTCACAGTAACTCCAAACATAAGGAAGGAAAGCCAGTATGCCACACAATTCTAACTTTTCTTCAAATAACTCCTCACTACCATAAGTAGCTCAGCTCACACCTTTTTGTGTCAGGCATGCAGCTGCATCAGAAGAGATCTGCACAGTACATCAGGACTCCAAGAGGTAAATCAGTGTGAGGGAGTTTCTTCCCTTAACTGCTTTTGAATACAGGCAAAATAAACTCTTAAAATGCACATTTTCTCACCAAAATGCTTTTTACTTGTTTACCTTGCGTTTTTGCAAAGATGTTCAGGAGCACCAGTATGATAGCATGAATTTATTTTATCCATGACTACAATTATAAATTTATATATGAATCTAAGGAAATGTATCACAGACACTTTGTAGGTGAGCATACAATTTCTTTTAAGCTGTGAAAACCAGCCTGGGTCCAGTTCTGCCAGCACTTCTTTCTGCCACTGGCCACTCCATACAAAGCATTTCCACTGGGTGAAGTTCCTTTCACAGTAATGGCCCTCAAGAGGAGATTTGAACCAGACTTGCCCATGAATCCCCGCAGTGGAGAAACCGTCCTGGTCAAATTCCCAAATGCCAACACATGTGACACGTGCT
Source organism: Fringilla coelebs (assembly GCF_963513975.1). Classification (NCBI taxonomy): domain Eukaryota; kingdom Metazoa; phylum Chordata; class Aves; order Passeriformes; family Fringillidae; genus Fringilla; species Fringilla coelebs. The sequence goes on from NC_140028.1 coordinate 82,920,372, forward strand.
GTCTGAGAGGAACAGACCTCCCCAACCTTTAGACAAAGAGGAGAGAGGCTAAATCTCAAACATTCAGCAAAAGTTTTCAAAGAAGACAACGACTGGATTTTTTAAGACCACCTCAAAATCATCCTGACATGCCCTAGATTTCATGATCTATTTTAAAATTCCCTTTCAACTACTATTACTTGTATTTTCTGTAGAAGTCACACAAACAGGGAGAGTGGCAGCTTGCAAAAGATTGTAAACTGAAAGGCAGAAGACACCATGAAATTGAGAGGATTAAAAAATCCAAGTTTCTGTATGCTTGAAGACTTTCAGGAGGGTTGTGTTTCTGTCCAAAGGGGGTTGCTAATTAGCTAACCATAAAAGTAGCAGTTGTAAGCAGTCCTTGTTAAAATAGCTCATTGGTTATTGAAAGCAAATTTGTGAGTAATACAACTTCACTGAATTCTAACTAATTTGCTATTGCTGACCACATTCTCTCTTCTACACATCCTTAAACTTCATACTGACACGTCCTACTCCACAGACTATCAGTCTGTTCAATTAACACAATTCCAGCATTTCTGCTGATTTCTATTTTAAGAAGGGAATCTTATCTACTTCAGAAAGTAAAATCTGAAGTCTGAAGAGTAGTTTATTCCCATTCCCAGTCCAGCTCCATTCCACAATTCAGAAATATTTATGCCAAACAAGAGGTCTCCTCAGGTAAATCATATCATATCCCCTACTTGCTATACCTTGAACTCAACTAATTTTAGTATTCTAGTATCACACTTGGTTAGTGTGGGACAAGCCCATAAAAGCGGTATTTTGTGCTTGCAAATTAAGCCAAGATGATTAATTAAAAAAAAAAAGAAGTGAATTTTCATGAAAATTTATGAATTTTCAAATTAACACCTTATGAATTTTTATACGAAATGAACAGCTATTCCAACTGTATCAAAGGAAGTGATGCCTTTCTACTAAATAGTGGAAATTTGGTAGTCCATTTTCAGAACTGTGAAATGCTGCTTACTGCAGCTCAAGGTACTTGTAGACAGGATAACCCTTGTTCCCAGCTACACTGCATCTCCCATATCCACAACAGCAACTACACTTTAAAAGAGGAGATGGAAGTCAGCCATAAAGCCAAACCCCAAGGGAAATAAAGTATGCTAATTACAGTTCCCATGGGGTATGGTGCTAGCATTCCTAAATCTAACCCTTCAGTTCTATTCCTCTGTGAAAGGAGATTGGGGGGGGCAGTATCCCTCCATAAAATAAACCAATGAACCTTGACAAAATTAGGATGCAGAAAAACTATTCCAGAAGGCAATGCAGGGCAAATCCTCAAACCAGCTTAAAACCAACTGAAGAAGCTTCACCCTTGTACTGCCCAGAAGCTAAGGAGGAGGGATTTTTCTTCTAAGAACATTCTTGAAGCTTTGTACCAATGTATCCCTGACCCCATCTTTCACCACACAGCTCTTCCCATTTCTGCCTTAAAAGAAAATCACTACGCAGGACCAGATCTTTACACACTTAACTCACCAAAATCTCTCAAGGCTGTAGCTAGTTTGTCCCACTCTGACAGAAAGGCCTTGATGTAGAGTCCTCATGGTGGTGCCCCAGTGCTTGACACTGAAGTGGAATGGAATTAAGAGAGGCTCATGGCTTCTGGATGCTGCAAACACACTATTTCCTCATGCCACCAATACCTCATCCTCAAGCTAAAATATAAATATGTCAGGGCTTAGCAATGGGACAAGACAGTCAAAACACAGCAAACTATCTCATTAAACATGAGGGGAAAGCAATCCTTTTCATCATCTCCAGGATCTCTGTGCAAGTTACCACAATGAAAAAAAAACCAACCCAACTATTCAAAGAATTAGGTACAAACAATCTAGCCTGATGAAAAAACTAATTATTTCAACACAATCCAATAATCTAGCATATCAGTAGTTCTGATAACCTGCTCTTTTCAATGGCCCCTTGTTTCTCTCCTTACTCGGAAAAAAAAGCTATTCCAAGCTGCAACGCACCTGGAGCGGCAAAGAATGCAGCCATCACAGGGCTGGCTCACCTGTGTAAGGGGCTGGCTTGAGAATTGCAGTAGTCACTCCGAGGGGTATCTAGTCTTACTTTCCTCCAGGCAGAACCTCAGATAGATGATAATGTTTAAATTAACCATTTTGCAGACAGTCTTTCAACAGAGTCTCAAGAGTGGCTACCTCAAAGGGATCTGGGGAAGATAGCAACAAAAGTGAGCCTGCTGACTGCAAGTTTAAACTCCCAGCAAAGATTACACCATCATCATTAAAAGCTTAGGGGGTACTACTTTAGAAGCAGTTGAAACACGCATAGTTGCAATACTGGGTCTGTGATCTGCAATTTAGAAACCACCTCCATTAATACAGTTATGCACTGGAACAAGCATCTAAACTATTAAAACTGACATTATTGGAGACCTCAGCTTTACCTGCAATAGCAAGATCTAAGCTGGCCTAAATTTCACTTCAAACAAGCCTTCAGTTCAAACTGAGCTGCATGCAACAGGGTCAGAACTTCCCCAAGTCACACGCCAGTAGCACACTCAGTGAACTCACACAAGAACCTGGGTATGCTCACGGCAGAAGGAAACTTTTCTTCACTAACGGTGAATCTGACTAAATTACAATATTCTTTTCCCTTCTCCCAGATTAAAGTTTCAAGTACCAGGAATTTCAGTAGTTCAGGAGAGCTTCACCCATGCCTCCTCTTTAACCCCATTCCACTTCCAAATGCAAAATTCAATATCCAGGTCAGAAAGGAAAAGTGAGTGTGAGGGGAAGGAAGTTCCTGTCCCTGCTCCAATGAATAATTATTTTATATTAAAATTAATTTGAAAAAGGGCTAGAATCCAGGCAGTCTAATGGACTTACCTATGAAGAGAAAAACATCTGTGATCAAAAGCTGCTAGATAAAGGTGGGAACTCAGCCTTAGCTTCCTTTGGGCTGAGTATCAGACCTAACTCAGAGAGAACAAGCCCTAGCTCATCCACTGCTTACAACTCCACAGAAGGTACTTAACTCCACAAAGGAATACAAAGGAGAAGTTCAACTGATTTTTATGCAACAGAAAAAGGGACACCAAACTTAAAAGTCCTCATTTTGATCCTCCCTTGTAGCCAGTTCATGTGTCTCCTGATTTAGGATGCCAGCTTTTGCAAATGCTGTTCCAGCTTTTCTCTGGGCATTGCACAAGAAGCCTTGTTATATGCATCCCACAGAACACAGAGCCCAGAGGCTTGATACTGCGGTACTTTAAATCTTTTGTGGTGGACCAACTCTGTTGCAAATGTTCCCAAGTTGCTTTAATGTTTTGAAAACCATGTGATTAATGCTACAAATGACAGCCAACCCAACTGAGCTAACCGCTGAACATCAAGTACTGTACCTTCCCATCGACTGCACCCCCTCATCTGAAAGAAGTCAGGAGGGTGCAGGGTTTCCAACACTCATCTGAAGTCACACATGAAGAGTTAGTCAGTATAAAGAAAAAATGGAGCTAATTCAGAGGTATTTCACAAGCAGAAGAAAAAAGGTCAGCAAATAAATTATCTTTAGCAAACAGCCCACATGCAGTGGGCTTTAGTATTTGGCTTAATACATCTAAAAACAGGACAAGCTAGCAGATTTTCTTGCCAGTGAATGGTTAAAAAGGGTGGGTGGGAGGAGGCATTCTCTTTGCAGAATTCAGGAGCTGCATCTCCTGTGCAAACAGGAAGCCATGACCTGGGCTGTCCCTCCGGCCAGGAGGCCAGACAGGGACTCACTGGCCTGCCTGTCCAATCAGGCAGCACCGAGGCAGCCAGCAGCACATCAGCTGGATGCTGCTAAGCTCTGGTTAAAAAACTGCCCCAGCATGGTCCCCTTTTCCTGAGCACTGGGGTTCAGCTTTGAAAATCAAAGCATGTGTGACTGTGTCTCCATCTCAACCAGAAGTGTCCACCCAGAGCAGACATAAAAATTAATTTTCAAAACAAGCTACTTGATTACTTTATTGTTATTTTATATGAGTCCTCATTTAGAGACTGGCACCATTGCTGCCTTCAGCTAAAGCCACATGCAAGGGACAATACACCAGGCAGCTTTCGCTGCGTGAACTGAGGGTAGACAGGAGGGGGCACTTCCTTTGCTTTCTAGAAGCAGATGAACTCCCACTCAATAGTTCCATCAGACTCTAAGCTATTTTCACCAATCACTTGAAAGTTAAATAATTATCCCATTTAAAGAAATCTAGCAATTATATTTTGCATTCCCCCCCCTTCCCAACAGCTATTGCTCTTGTGACAATATTCATCTTGTCCATGATGTCTATTATCTGCTATATAAATATTGATGATCTGAGTAATTGCTGTTCTGTAGATATGCTTCTCAAAGATATAAATTTCTTTGCCTGAAGTAGGCTGCTGACAAAGTGCTTTCCTCATTTTGCATGGCAATGAAACATTACTGGAGGTGTCACTGGGCAGGGGGGAAAGAAATTAAAAAAGCAGCAAGTAATAACAGCCTTTGAAGAGGAGAAATGAAGTGAGGTTTGTCTGTGCTGGGAAGACCAAATAGTAACAAAGAACAATAAGTTAGCTAAGCTGGTATTCAGGCAGCTTAAGTTTAGCTTACGCTGTGCCAACACCAAGCACAGCTGAAAAGGAAAGAACTCCTCTGGACTCAGCGCTGGCCACCACTAAACTGGGCAGGCCTAGTAGTGACATGTTGTGTATAACATCCATGCTGTACTCACCCCCTGGTGGCATGGGTTATTTCTTCTGGATCAAAATCCAACCAGAAAGCCAAGCCAAGGAGGAAGCACACCACGCTGAACATTATGCTGGGACAAACAGGCACCCAATGCCACCCTGTAACCTTTGGCAGCACAAAGCCAACGTGTCACACAAAAGCAAAGATGGTCTTGATGCAACCTAACGCTCATCCATGGATACCACAGGCACAAAACACAGCATTGCTTCAATACGTTCTTACTGGCTCAGTAAATTTGCCCAGCAGGCCTTGTGAAAAGCCAGGCAGTCCTCTGTCTTCCTGCAATTGATGAGAATCACTAAAAACACCCTGGTGCACGTTCTGGCTCATCTGATCATACTGCCCTCTGGTCTGGCAACTCGATTTTGAGAAAACCCTCCCAATGGCATGTGGCCTCACCCTTCCAGACTTGAAATTTGCCTCTGGACAGTAAACAGTATGTGACAGATGAAGGCTCTTCCTTAGTAGACACAGACTTCCTACAATTCAAAACCTGAGTCTGAACCTCAATAAAATTACCCCTCTGAAATTATGGGTCAAGAGAACCCATAATTTTTTTCAGTCATGTAGAATTTGGCAAAGTTTATACTAAGAGAGTTTTCTCGTGGAAATAATCTAAGGTATTCACCAATCATTTACAGTATCTGGAAACAAACACTGGACAAAGACCTTTATTAAATATTCTTTTTAAAGCTTTTGAACTTATACATGCTACAGAAATTAGGAGGAAATAAAACTCTGCCTGATTTACATCTGTATTACTTAAGTTTAGGAAGTATGTGAAGAGGATGGAGAAGGCAGCAGGAGAAAAGCCACCAGACTCCCTATAGGAGCTGAAGGTCAGGGCAGGGGCAGGTAGGAGGTGGGCAGAAACAGAGAACAAGCAAGAAGCAAGGAGGAACACAGATAACAGGCAAGCAACATTTGGCATGTCCAGAGGTGGAGAGAGAGGAATGTTTGTTTGTATGAATGTTTGAAGCGAGCATAAGAAGTACATCTGGAAGTCTTATCTCTCTGTTGCCTTGTTCTAACAACTACATAATAAGCCATTATACATAATCATAGCAGCCACTTTTTTAATATATATTATATGCACATGAACAGATTCAGTCAAAGCAGTTACTAAACATCCATACAATCTGTCTTCTCCCTGCAACACTGAATGTTAAGCCATCTGCTTTTTCAGTGGATCCCTTGTCATATAATTAACTCCCAGTTTCTACGGATTCTTTCCTTCCCCCTTAATTTCTACAACGCTTTGGGGTTTGTATGTTACAATCTCTAATCACAACTGTGCTCATCTCTGCATTTTGAAGGGAAGTTGCTTCCAGCAGAAAACTGAAGGTTGAACTCTTACCAGTAACACTGGGCATGCTTAACTACTACTAAGCCACACAGCATAGCCTAATTAGTCCAATAAGTCTTTTTTAAAAAATCCACATGACCTCGGTTCTTGCACTGAGTCACTTTGGAGACCAGTTGAAACAGAGCCCTGAGTAATTCTCTAAGATCAAGAGCAGACTGCATTACTTAAAGAGAACTGGATCCTAACTAAAACAATCACGTAACCCCCACCATCTCACCTCCATTTTTTTCCCCTTCTTCTGTTTTTAAGACAAGACACAATTTAGTGACCTCCTACAAGTAGCCCATCTTAACTACACAGCCTCCTATATTTCTCAGAACTACTTTGTCAGTGTGCTGATTACTTGCAACACATGCCGTATGCACATGGAATGCTCTCCAGCTAATGCAAATTACTTTGCATGTAAACACAAAATGCAGGTGGGCCAAACCACTAACTGCCCAATTCACAAGCACAGACTTCATACTCTCAAGCTTTCACATGCATATTCATTTCAATGCACTGAAATGTAAAACCTCTTTAAGAAATGCGCCTCAAATCTAAAGCATTCACATTTCTGAGTCACTAAAAAGTGAAATTAAATTATTTTCAGGTAGTTCCTAATCCCATGTTTCACTGTGAAATCACAGTCACGTAACTTTACTAAAGCTATGCCTCTCCAGCGCATCTTTTCCTGCACGGCAGCGTCGCTCTGGAGCGTGACAAAATACAATCTCCATCCACCACAACTGCATCACCGAATTTCCTCGGAGAGGATGCAAACCAGCAGCATTCCCAGCTCAGTGTGTTTTCATGAAGAGAGCAGCAAGCTTCATCACAGCTGTGCCAAAGTCGCTATGTCCACAAAAAGAAATGCTTCACTGGGTTTGTATCCGGCTACAGTCTCTCTCACGGAGATATGAAAATGCAATTTCACTATAAAAATAAATACAGTGGAGTGAATAATTTCTTGCACTGGGCACATGGCCATCTAATTTCACTGCTTCCAAAAAGCCACTGTACTAAGACCTAGGAAGCAGACAGTGTGTGGACTGCAGGACCCTGCTTCTCTAGTTCTTTCCGATCTGCCTCAGCATTCCCAGGGAGAGCAAGGCTTCCAATATGGTGTCTGTGCCTCCCAGATGCTGAGCACCCTTTTTAGGGGTACCTCCCTCTACCAGTGCAAGGTGTAAGGAGGCTTTGCGGTGGCAGCCAAGGCACCAGGAAAGAGGGACCCTTGATCTGTGATGAAGGAAGAGCTAAATCACCAACATCCATCCTCAAAGCAGCACAGAGACCTGTGTGGTTTTGGGAGAAGCAGCAGGTCTCCTAGTCTTTCCTTTCCTTCCTTTGTACCAGCTTTTTATAGGAAAGGAGTTCACAAGAAGAAATTTTGCCAATACCTGGAGTTTTGTACTTTACAAAGCTAGCAAAATCCAGTCAAAAGGCTGACAGAAAGTGTATGAGCACTATTCTAATTAAATGTATTTACATTATGTACTTCTGATACAAAACACCAGCTACCAAATACATCACCCAATAATTCGAAGAAACCTAATAAGCAGTTTGAGATTCCAGGCAGTCCACTGAAATTGCTACTCCTACAAATCTCTTTCTTCTTGATTTTTGGCTACTGAAGGTACCTGCCAGCAATCTCTCTTAGAACAGAAGTTGATAAAATGGGAGCATTTACAAAAAAAAAGGCAATACAATACAGTTCATGAACCTATTTGCTTACCAAATGAACATGTTTAGCAATTTCCTTTTATGCAGCACTAGAGAAAAGCAACTTGCATTTCTTCTGTTTATGATTTTTGTGACTTAAAACCTTTTCTTCTTCAGCTAATACCTAGATGGCTCCCAGTTTTCACTTTGAAAATATTCCAAGAATATTCAAGCTCCAGATAGTCTAAACACACATATCCTGACACACAAGACTAATCCCCATTTCCTAGGTGCACTACAACCAAACTACAGCTCTGTTTTCAAATGAAGTTGATTTTTAAAAGCTTTAAAAATGTATTAAAATAAGGCCAGCAATAAATTTGGGATTGCCTTGAGGAGGAATAGGAGTGGTCAGTCCTCTTTGTACTTCTCTCCAAATGTTGATAGTTTTGTGGGATTTTTCCTTTTTTTTCTTTTGCAGTAAAGCTCAGCTGGTTGAAACAATTGCCTTCAATGTTCTCACCAACACAGGAGAAAAGAGGAAGAGCTGATGCAAGAAGGTTTTCCTTTTGGTCAGTTCAGAGCTTTCAGTGCTCTGGCTTGCTTGGTTTCTGTCTGCTTGGAGCCTTGAATGGAAAACACTGAATGAGATCCACTGAAGGTCACGGAACACTGCCAGAGATCAGATGCAGATAAGATGCACTAAAGAAGCGAAACAAACAAACCCCCGAACTATCTGCTCCCTTATATTACTTTTCTTTTTTCTTGCTTGCAAAGCTTGCCACAATTGGAAAAGTGGCAAGAAAAGAAAATGTTAATGTGGTCATAGAGTAATTACTTAACCCAGGTTTTGAAAGTACAGTCAAGGACTTTACTCTCATGGAAGAGACACATTTCACACAAAGAAACTCAGAATTTCTGTCATGTCTGGCAGTACCAAAACACCCAAAACCAGTTTCATCTGCATGCATCCCTTTCACTGAACAAGCAAGCCATGCTGAAATATAAAAGGATCTGCACCCTACGATTTACAAAAGGGGGAAGCTGATACATCTCAGAAGTATGCAGCACATCACACCCATGAGTTCAGACCCTCTTAAGGCAGTCACTGCCTTTTGCTCAGACACGTGTCAAGAAGGAAATGGAGAAGAGAGGCTCCTGAAAAGGAAGCCTATGTTTATGTAGCACCAGAATACAAAGCAGAATAACTTGCAAAGTTACTGCAAGTTGGTAAATGCAACTTTTTCTTACAAGTAAATTTACATAAATCACTGATTTTTTTACCAGCCTATTTTTGGTAAATCAAAAACATCCACATATTTTGGCTTTTTCCTCCATAACATACATGCGTGAATGCCCATACAAAACATCTTCAACCTTTTACTTGTCTCATTTTGCCACCAAGAGAAACATAGAAGAAAGAGGGTGAGAGAAGGAAGCAGAGAAGTGGGATCTTTTTGTGTTTTGCTTTTAAATTAAAAAAAAAATAGGTGGAGTACATTTCTTTGCAAAGAATTTTTCTCGTTTGGGAAAAAGCATTTTCCATTTGATTAATTCAGTCAAGTAAGCATGTGACAAGTACCAAGAACAAATAGTTTTGTACCAAAGAGCCTGGCCCTTTGATTTCAGCTATTTTTAAAAAATGGGTACTTCTTCACAAAGAAAGCCAATCATCAGGATATGAAAATCAGATCCCCCTGCACTACACTGCTGATCCACAGCACAGAGAAGCATCTAAGCCTCTGTGGATTGCATGCCATGGCCGCCTTTGCTCCCATTTGAGAGCACAGGACAATTAGCTTTTTCCAGCTTCTCCTCCCCACTGCCACTGTGGAACAATAAAGAGTATGAATGAAGGTCTGAGCAGCAGCCCTCATAAATTGCACACACACAGAGATCCTTCTGTTTGAACCCAATCTTCCACAGGTCTCTAATGAGAGCCATGAACACCGTCTACTAATCATCTCATCAGTAATGCAAATAACCATCTTGACCTCCCATCAAGAGCCTCTCCAGCTTAAACACTGTGCCCTCAGACTGCACAGCCCTGGGTGCCAAAGCTGCCGTGTCCCACTGGAAGAACCTCAGCGTGACAATGCTCTGTATATCCCACAGCCTGCTGAGCACAGCCGCGCACCGGGAGCCAAAGCAAACCCTCAGCCACTTCTGTCCCTGGCTCTGCACCCCCCAAACAGCCAGGTATTCCACAGGCAGGGATCTCAGATCTCACAGAGGATGCCTTTATCAGCTGTGGCAACACATCTTCAGGCTCCCTAAAACAAAACACTGAATAAGCAACACAGCAGAATGGCTACAGCACAGGCCTGGCAACTAAAAAATGGAAACATGACCTTGTTTTTGACCCCCAGGGACATCACACCCTGCTCTGGATGCCACAGCAGTGCTGTTATCCTGGACAAACCTCAGGCTCATCCTATGCCCCCAGGCCCATTTCCACCCCCATCTCCTGCTGCTGAATGGTCCTTGATCCTGGCGCATCATTTGCCATGCCTAAGACTGTGCATGGACCCTGTTAGAGCACTTTGAAATCAAAATGAAAACAAAGGCATTCTTCTGTGAAACATCGTTACCACCCTGCCAGCAAAGTGTGAATTGCAAGAGCTTCCAAAATAAAAATAAATGTATTTATATTAGTCTTACCCTTGGCATCAGGCCCATCCTGCCAGTTCTCATAACATTTACAGGGAAACTGGCATACACAACAGTGCAGCAAACAAAAGGGAATTCTGTGAGAATCAGATCGAAACATACCAAACAGGGCTTGATACCACAAAAGCAAAGACAAGCTTCACCTGGACAAGCAACTTGTAGCTGTAGTCACTGACGTTAACAGATCTACCACGGCAGAGGGAAGAAAACAGGCTCCCAAGCATCTGCAAAATAGCACATTTCAGGTTTTCTTTTAAATAAATAGATTTGGAAAGTATTGCTAAGGGAAAAAAAAAGCTTAAAGGATTTAAATATTCCAAATAACAGTGCAAGTACTTCAGCACCTCTGGTTCTGCTGTGGTACAGCTCAGCCCCCACCAGCAGTTCCCTACCCCACTGGAAGGAGAGCTGGGCTTCCAGTGCCACTCTCAGCAAATTTCTACTTTCTAAGCACAAGCGCCTGAACAAGAGAAACCCTCCTATCAGCATTACCAGCTGTGCCCACAGCACAAACAGCACAAGCACGTACACTGCAAAACCTCAGCGTTTGCTTTGCGTAAACAGCACACTTCTGGAAAGGCAGAGAGAGTATTTTCAGAGTAAACACTGCAAAGATTTTGTGTCCTTTAGGATGTCAGAAAGCTGCTGTGATTCACTGCTCATCTTCCCCACTTACTGCCTGCTTAGCTAAGGTGCCTCTGGAACTCACAGGGATCACAACCACATCTCACAAGCCTGTTTTCCTCCCTGCAACAATGGGAGGAACTTTACCTCTTACAGCAGCCCAGCTCCTTGGCGTGCTACCCTGCCTAATGTTAGCTTACAGACATTAAAATACCAACCAGCTCCAGAGCAGAAAAGGAAGCCAGAGGAACAAATTTCTAAACCTTACCACTGCTGCCCCATGAAGGTAAGTAGGAAGAAATGGGGGAGGCTCCTCACTGCCCAACTGGACCCCAGAAATATTTACAAAGGTATGAGAGAGATGGAAGAAACCCACATGCTAAAGTATTGAGGCAGAAGATCATCTCCACCCCGAACTGTTCATTTTCAGAAACAGAGCAGCCCTCCAAGATCCCAAAGATACCTTCTCTTATGCAACTCCACATGCAGCTTGTTTGATGCAGATGCCAGGACTTTGAGACTAGGACTTTAAATGAAAGGGCCCACTCCTGAAAGGTGTCCCATTCTCAGGAAGGAAGGGAGGAAGCAGGAGGAGACAAGCAAAAGACTGATGCTTTCTTTTCTTAACCACCTACACAAGTACTTTTTCAAAACATGCAGAATTACAGCATGTTATGTTTGAATTAAGGAGCCTGTGGGGAAAAGGTCTCAGTAACAGAGGAAAGAAAAGCTAGGAAAAATACTACAAAGAAAATTGGTTTATTTAAAACCTGAAGAAAAAATGAAACTTAGAAGAGAGTGTTTTGGTCCAATCCTGGATGAAGCATACTCAAGTAAAACACCTGTCCAGAAGAAAATGTCATGCGGCACACAACTGCTACTTGCAGACTGAGCAGGAGGGCTTCATCAGCTGAAAAAGAATCTCCCTCAGGTTAAAGGCCAGCACTGCTGGTCACCCACCAGCCAGACAGCTCCACCATCCTCACTCCTTTCCATGAGGATGAAGGGCACACAGAGGAAATTACAAGTCTAGAACCTAGGTACCCCTTACAGGTTTGAGGACCTTGACACCACAGGTGTTTGCAAGAGCCTCTTTTTTCTCTAGCTGCATCGGGACAGTATTTCAGATCTGATTTACTGTCTAGACACAGCATACTATCACACAGGGCAAGAGAAGAAGACTGAGAGCAGCAGAGTGTGGAAAACAGACCGGCCCAATCTCTTTCTTTCTTTAAAAACAGTACAGTGTGCAGTCCACATCAACGTCCTCAGAAAAATGCTTGATCCGTCCTGCACCTCAGAAGCTGGCTGCTGAAAACAATCCAGAATACAATTAAAACATGAATTCTGTGAACTTTCACTTCCCTCTGCAATTTTGTAATCGTCTCATCCATCAATTTTGAAAGAACATTAATAGTGGCATCAGCTGGCTCTCCACCTCCTCTGCTGAGCCAGCTTTTTCCAACCCCTGTCCCTGCCTCTAAGCATCTGACCACAGATGCTGTGAGGAAGAGGAGAGAAGAAAGCAAACCAGGGGAGGAGAGGCCAGCAGGGCACACCTAACATGGGGGCCACCCCTCAGAGGAGCTGTTTTTTTCCCAGGGGAGCTATTGCAACTTACAGTGCCTGAAGGTCTGCCTAAACATGCTTACTTCAAAAGGAAACCACACACACAAAATAGAGACAACAGGGTTCTATCAGGGCTTAAGTGAAGCCTATCCAAGCACAGACCAAATCTTAGGCACACACATAGGCTCACCACCTTCCAGGCTAGAGATGCCTATGCCAGTGTTTTTTTCTGTTTACTTTCTCCCCCCACAAAACCTGTCCTCCACTTCTTAAAGATGTGTAGATGTCTCCATTGACACAAGCCATTTCTCCCAGTAACCTTCCACAGGCTTGGTAAAGTCCCTGGAGCCCCAAGAACTTTCAGGTAAGAGCTGAAGACGAGTCCCATGTTCCTGTTAATTGTCTCTCCTCAAACACATTCAGTTTAGTAATCAAATACTGGCTCTTGGACTTACACACAGTGGCAATGCAAGGAGAAAAACCAGCTGGTGCCAGTTTTTAGCATCTGGCTTATTAATTATTTTGTAAAGGTGTACAATCCTTGGAGTCATCTGAAACTTTTTAAGACACTTTGACATTATTTTATTAAGCTAGTTTGACATGGTTTATAGTGATCATGGCCATGATTTATACCACAAACTCCCAAGAACACAAGTCTGACTTTTAAATTATTATCATCCCAAATGTTTCATTGCAGGTCAGCCTGGTCTGTTCCAAGACCAGATTTGTTGGCAAGGATATTTTCATTGCTGGTACATCCACTTTTCCTCATCTAGTAAAATGAAACAAAAAATCCTAAAGTATAAAAAGAAAGCCTATTGTAATGCTCATTTGAACACAATCAGAAATTGTCTACATCGTCCTCTCTTGCTGCTGCGTGAGGTTGGTATTAAACCACCCCCCTCCCCTGAATAAAGATGTAGGAAGAGACTCATTGTAATTGGTCAGAAGACAGAAGTGCAGACCTCTAATGACTAGCTGGAACAACAGACACCACTTTTCTGGAAAGCAGCCAAATTCACCAACTTGCATTTCAGCTGGAAGCTCAGCCTCTAGAACCTACACACTCTTTCTTGCACTATCATGCTGCTATTCATTTCCAGAAAAAAAAAAAAGGCATGAGCAACTAGTGTTCCTCACTATGAATTGTTGCAATTTCAGTATCATATTGCACCCCACAGAAGGTAGGTGACATCAAGCAAGACTGCATCTAACAAAATACTGAGAAACAGGGTGGAACACGACATATTCTTAAGATATAAGGTATCAACAGAGTTGGCCTAAAGCAGCCATTTCCCCAGTGCTTGATCTCAAAGTATCCCATAGTAATGGCTCTGGTCTAAAAGTAAGGAAGATGAATCCTCTAAAATGCTTCAAAGGCATTGGGCTGGCCTTCACCTACAGTTTGAACAAACAAAACTTACAGATCTACACTGGAATCAAGATTGTACATAACTGTACCAGGCTATCCAGAACCTCTGGAAAATTATAAGTGGCACCAGAAACAACAGGCTAAAGTGATGTCACCTGAGAACATGGAGAGAAGCAGATGGCATTTGTTAGAGGAACACAGAAACCGAGGAGGAAAGGAGGGAGACGGGGGAGGGCAAGTTTAAGGGGACAACTAGGCTGCCACACAGTACAGAGCAGAACAGACACAGGCACGTTAGAGAGGGACTTGAGAAGCACCAAAACTCTGCCTACCCCATCCTTAACTAGGATCTGAGGATATCCACACTCTGGGCTGCAAAGCACCCCAGTACAGCACCAGACAACCTGTTGAGCATGTCATCCCACTCCAGCCACTGACCACCATCCATACCAAACAGTGCTTCCTTACCAGGTCCTTGTCTCATGGGCTAAAAATTAATGTTACATCCCAAGGGTCTGTGCTCTCTGGATGACTCAGGGCACTGCAGATTCACATGACAAGGCCTAATTTTTATTTATCTCCCACTTTTCCCTTTGTACAGTTATAAAATTAAACCTAGCTATGGTATTTTTTTAATACGAAGACTGCAAATTGGATCACTTCAAAATTAGGAGGTATCATCATGAAGACTGCCCCTACAACCATCACCCCACCTCTGTATATATCTGCAATGACTCTGTTTCCAATTCAATGATCACAAACCATTTGAGCTCTAGAAATCAACTCCTTTCAAAAAAAGGCTGTTAAGGTTGTGTGATAAAAGTAACAGCTATCCCTCAAACTCTGCCTCTCTGAGTGAATGTCAGAAACATTAGTGAACAAAGCAATGCAGGAAGAAAGAGACAACCACCTTGCATGAGGAAGTTGGACATACCACCTGCAGACAGGAATAACCTCCTCCCTGGCTTCACACTTAACCTTTTAAGAAGCTCAGCAAGTCTCTGAAACCAGTTTTCTCTTCAGGTGACCCGTAATGGGGCGGTTCCACGCTCAAGTCAAGGCATTTAGGGCTAATCTACAGACACCAGCAGCTGAGGTCAGCTGTCCTTGCACTTCCAGCAGATGAACTGCTACATCATGCCAGGTATTCTGGGATGAGTGAAAAATAAAACCATACCCAAGTACCTCTTTGATGTAGCCAAAATTGAAGGTGCTTCAATCTCCTGAGATTGATTTGTTCTTTGACTTCATTCCTCAACTATGAAAACACAGACAATACCTGTACCTGATATGCTGCAAGAATAACTTCTCCACCTGAGAAAGCCCTCCAGGAAGGAATTAGCAACTGTTCAGTTCAAGGTCTAGGTAGGGTGTAAAATAAATAGATGTAGAGACACATGGAGAAAGTAAATGTGGGGAAGAGAAAATGAATTATGCAGCGATTACCTATCCAGTGAAAAAGGGCTTCTGTGAAAGGGAAAAAATGATGCAATTACAGAATTAAAGATTGTATCATAATGCAGATGCAAAGGGGAGTTCTGCAACATTAGTCCTGGAACTTCATTGCTTTTTGTCCGCCTGATTTTGTAACCCCATTGTTCCCCTGATATCATTATTTTGTAAGCAATTGAAATGCAACACAATTATGTGATCATATGTTTATATCTTTTCATCATTAATAACATGTGGAACAACCAGCAGCTTCTGCTCCCAACACGATGGATGCCTTCAGCAGATGACTGTGAACAACTTCCTTTCTTCCACCTTTATCTGAGGTAAAGAGCAGGGAGAACAAAGGGAGCTTTTACGCTTCAATTCCATGCACAAACTTTTGGGGTTGTTTTAGAGGAGGAAAACAAGACCAGTATCAATCACCTACTCTGAAGCTGATTGTCACAAATCAGATTTTATGAACAGAGGCACTGAGCAGCTGATGTGCTTTGCCCAAGGTCAGAAGGAAAGCTCCCAAGGCCTGGATCCCAAATGACACCACTAAGAGCCTTCTGCCCAAGCCACTGAATCCCTCCTACCTCCACAATAAAACTTGTTTAAGTGTAATCATTGCTCCTAACTGCAGGTCAGGGAAGAAGCCCATCATCTCCAGGCTGTGTGTCTGTGTTTGTGGGTAGATACAGCCAACGAACAACTTCAGGGAGAGCATCATATAAAAAACTGGCAAGCAAACATTACAGCTGTATGTGTTCATGCTGAATGATAATTGTTATATTGGGTCTTTTAAGTAAATTACCTTGCATACATCCGACTTCAGGCCAATTGCCAACATGTTTCTCAGCGTCTGGGTCACCCTGCTTTGTGAGGAAAAGCAGCTGCAATTGCAACAACCCAACTTGTTTTATTTGCAAGATGGTATTAGCTGGCAAGAGGCAGTGCGTCTGACACCATGCTCCCTATGCATGCTTCATGCTTTTTAAAGTCTTATTTGCCTTTGTAAGTCCCCAGTTGCAAACACACACCCAGGCTTTCTTTTAAGTAGTACTTTCAGCTTGTCTGTGGGGCACTAGCAGCTACTACCACAAGCTTTACAGGATCTTGTGCACCTAACAAAGCAGGTTTCACTTCTGTCTTTCCCCCATCCTCAGAGAGCAGAGTTTGCAAAACCCAGAGCTATTAAGGCCCTGAGGTGAAGCCATTCAGAGCCTGCAGCGTCCCAGGCACTCAGGTCACACCAGCTCTACTCAGTGCACATCTTTTGGAAAAGCTCCACCATGGAAAAGTCCACTGTGATTGGTAATGGAAACATAGCAATCCTTCCCTCTTGGCATGCATGCCTCCCTCCTGCTCAGTTCAGTTTAAAAGCTAACAGAGAAAGCACTGCACAATCCCTAAAGGTATAGGGGTAGCACAATACATCTAAGAAGAACAGGCAAAGATAACACCACAGCTATGTTTTACCCCACATCTGCCTGCTTCAGGATTTCTGAAGCTTGAGTGGCAGGCACCTTGTCCAAGCCAAAAAGTCCATTCTAACACAGTCACCTACAATGCCAAGCTACCAGTGGCCAGAGATGGTGTTTATGGAGGGGAAAAGAAGTGAAGCAAGAGATGTTCTGCTTCACTAAGTGACATATCCCTCATAGTGTAGAGAATTACCCTTGGATGCCAGAGATGCCCAGGCAGTTTTTGTGTGGGGAAAGGGAATAGCATTTTGCCTTGTTAGCATGACTTGATGCTCCACGTGCTCTATAAACCATGATGGGGAGCCAGCTATACAGTTCCTCCCTTCACCTCACCTTGACAGATGCATCTGGTTTTACCTAGATCTATATGGGTGTTTGAGATTTACCTTGGCCCTCTAAGGTGTCACATAATATTTTGATATTAGAGCCTGATACTGGTGATCTCTGCAAGGCCATGCTCTATGCCCCACAACAACAGGTATGCATCTTCTGACCACCAGCACCAAAAAAAAGGCTATCAAAATGCACAATGGGTGAGGAATTGCATGTGCATCCCGTAAATGCCCAACACCTCTGACATTCCTATTTCTACTGTCAATGCTTGTCTTCAGTCTAAGTCTGGAAGAACTGTGCTCACCACATCCAGCACAGCTATACTGTCTAGCACAGACACAGCCTGGTGAGGATAAGTCTGCTTTTCTTAGTTTCAGAAGCAGACCCCTCAAGACAGCCATGCCAAACCAGCTGCATCTGTACTGGGATGCTCAGCAACACACAAGCATGTCCCTGACATCTCACAGCAGCACCTCAGCCCAAGTGCACACCTACCTGAAGTAACTCTTTAAGCCCACAGTAAGCCCAGTAAGTGGGCTGTGTGGGAATTTGAGACTGCATTCACTCACAGAAGCTGCTTTGGGAGAAACATACAGCGCTGAATGTCACCAGTGTCAAATTATCACTGAATTCAACAGCATGGCTGGCATCAGTCAACACCCAGACTATCACAGTGCCATTGCACACGTGCAGAGTTTGTCCATGCACACACACCTCTGCTAAATCCTGCCCAGTGTGCATATTCCCATCTGCTCCAACACTCACCTCCCAAGGTGTCCTGGAGGTCAGAGAAAGCAGCCTTGTCCAAGCTGTGACTGTCAGCCCACAAGCCTTCCTAAATCTCACGTGGCTCTAGTTTGACAAACCAAAGGGTAGCCATGCTGCAAGAAGAGCAACAAACAGGATTCATCTGTGGGACATCTGTGTCCTCTGCCCTCCTGCCCCTGCAACTGCCTTCAATGCTGCCTCACCCCTGCCCTGGACGACACACACACCCTGCAAATTGGCCAGGGCTGCAGAGCTGCAGCACGTCTGACCACCACACATGCAATGCCTGGCTGGACAGCCACTACCAGGCAGAACAGAGTAGCTGTAAGCAGTCTAGTTTTCATCAGAGAGAGCACTGCTTCAAAGATTTCCCAGCCACCCACTACTCTTAACAAACACAAGTGGGAAATAAGTGATCTTCCAAACTGCCAACCATTGGTGCAATCTGGTTGAAACTAGCCAAACAGGAGACAAACAGCACTCATTTCCTGGGGAAACTAAGTTAAAATAAAACCAGATGAAAATCATGATGTTTGATTAGTGGCCTTCCCACGTTCTGCTACATCCCAAAAAACAACGCCTTGCTCAATCCAGCCTGTGAGCTGCATAGCACACAATGCAGTTCAGCTCTGTAACTACCCAGATGTTACACATCTGGAGCAGGAAGGGGCAAATTTCAAACTTATTAACATCTGGGGGTTGCTCTGAAGGGGTAAAACAGGCAGAAAAAACAGGCCAAAGGGATTTGCATCTGAAAGGGGTGAAATGCTTTGTCAGGGCTGAAGGACTATCACTCATATCTCAGGGTGAAAGCAGCTCTCCTTCACAACTCTGAAAATGAACTCATCCCAGAAACCTCAGCATCCTTCTCCTTGCCATCCCCAGCGTCCCCTTAACCCATACTGTTGGTGCTTGGCCACCATCACTGCCTTTAGGGCAGGGGGCAGCTCTGCTGCAGTCAGACAAGCAAATGTGGAGCCCTGGCCAGTCGAGGACCCAGGAAGAGGCTGCACTGATGCAGGCTGGGAGGGTTTCCTCTAACCCCACTCAGTGTGACAAATCATGCTAAGGAGCTGCATCAGTTCCAAGGACTCCTCTGCTCCCTTCGCAGAGCACAGCACAGCAGGAGGAAACAGCAGCTACAAAGCAGGAAAGCAACTCCGGGCAGACTCAGAAACAGCTGTGGAATTTCTCTGAAGAGCTGCTTTCTGTAAGGGGAGGAAAGCCCAGCCTTCCATCTGACTTCCAGCCCACCCACCCACCGGATAGAGGCAAAGCATAAGAACAGGAGAAAATTTAAGGCATGCCAAGATCCCAGGCTCTGGAAATTAGTTTCCTACATGTTCCACAAAAAGAGCACTCACACCCAAAATGTGCTGCTTTGAACTTGGATTGCACACCATTTACTCAGCTGAATAACCACACTCAAGTCAGAGACATTACTTGCCTGAATATCTTCTACTCAGTGTACAGAAGGGGGCTGCAGAACTGGCTTACAAATAAACACGTATACAAATGCAGTGTAAGGATATTTGATCTTCTTGAAAAATGCTTGATCTTCTTAGAAAGGCTAGAGCCCTAGGCCAAGTCCCAAAGTCAACAGCAATGTGGTCAGAACCACAAATCACCAGGTCTTCAATAGAGTCATGTCAACTGATCAGGGAATCATCTAAATTCATTCATACCAAAGACCTGTATCCTCCAGGCCCCATCAACTGATTGAGGGTCACAGTCTGAAAAATATTTCACTGACTTAGAAAACTAAATTCTGCTCAAAAGGATGGCTTGAGCATTTAGGAGTATAAGCTTCATTAGCTTCCAGCAAGACTTCAAGCCCCAAGCACAAACTAATGCTCCATAAAACTCCAGCAGAGAAGCACCACCGCTCCTGTTCTGCCAGTACTGGTCCCAAGTATGGTCAGCCGTTCTGGATGGAACCCAAACATGATGTGGCATTTGTTCTCAGCCCCATGCAAGGCAAAATGATGTGCAGTTCACACCACGGAAGGCTTATGAGAGGCAGCCCTGAGACTGAAATCTCCACACGTAAGCTTGCTTTCAGGTATCCCTCTAATATCACTGGGGCAACTCACATGACTGAAGTTAAACCTGTGCTGAAGCCTCTGCTGGACTATGGCTGATGGAGCTTCTGATCCAGTTCATTGAGGGGTCAAGGTGAGAACCCTGAACGGAAGCCAAGAGCAGGTATGACAAAAACATATCCACAGTTTTTGGCAAAGACGAAGGACCAAGTGAATCCCTCAGAGAAGGGTGACCAGCACCCAGAAGGATCTACTTGTCCATTCCCTGGGCACTCTGCTAAACCACAGCAGGTCTTTGGATGAGATGCTCAGTCTGAGCTCTTGGATTTCTATGTATAACTTAAAAACACAATATTAAGGCCAAAATATTTATTGTCTTCCTGGCATTTCTAATCTGGATATCTCACAGCACTATCCAATACTCCCAAGAAGACTTCACAAAATATTTCTATCACAGGTGGTCCAACCACCTTTCCCCCAGAAAAGCGGCAAAAAACAGGTATCATTTTACTTTGTCTTCACATACCTGGCCAGCTGTCCAAACGCTCTGAGAGACCTCACAGCTTTGAGCCAGAGGCTTGGGTTGTTTAACTGTACTGCCAGCTTGTGCATAGCGGGAATTTTCCACAGAGCCCTGTCCCAACAGCCATGGGCATGCCAGTGCCACCAGTGCCACAGCCAGCAACAGCGCAAGGCTGACCCAGCTTTGCACTCCTCAGCCAGGGCTACTTTTACATTCCACCTTTCATGCAACTAGTAAGAAGCTGAAATCCAGCTGCCCACTGTTACATAGCCAAAAACAGAGTTTTCAGCAGAAGGGGTTTTTTTCTGGGATTGCTATTGTTGTCATCCCATAGGCTCAACATTAGTGCAGACTCACTGGGCATTTCAAAAAGGCCTGTGGTACAGCAACGCTGAGAACAGGACCTCCATACTCATCTGAAAGTACAAGTAATACAAGTAATTGCCAACAGCCTAAATCAGACCAAAAAAAAATCTAAATAAATCTGTATCAAAAACACTCTAAAACATACTAGTTGAAAACAAAAATAAAAAGCAAACAAAATCAAACCATGGGCCATATCTTGGAGGAGAAGGAAGAGTTTCAGTGAGCAAACAAGCGCAGAGGAATTACTATGTTTACAGTTCAATTAATGGAACCTTATCAAAATCCCGTTTGCGCTTTTTTTTTTTTGTAAGACACCTATTACACAAACACACACTCTTAACGCCTCGCCGGCTGGCACCCTGTGCACGTATCCTATGTATCCACATTTTAGGAGAGGCAGAGCTGCTCCCGGAGAAGTCCCTCCACCGGACGGCGTATCGGAACAAAGCGCTTGGGTGACGGACGTCGGCAGGGTCCGTAAATCACATTTTTGGCAGCTCGACCTCAGCTGGGTCGGCATCTAACGCCGTAAGGAACTCTGAGCGCTGCCGCTCCGTACAGCGGGGACCCTACCTGGACAGAGGGCTTCACGACTCTCCTCGAAGCTGGTTAAGAAAATAATTAAAGCCTTTTTCTAAAAGCCCGGCCAGAGATCTGACACTTAATGACAGTACCCGAGTTACCGCGTATCTTCTCCGCTAACTGCCAGCATAAGGAAGGGAAATCAACGCAAAAAAAAAAAAAACCAAAAAACCCCGAAACGAACCCAAACCAACGCAAAAGCACCACCGAACATCCCGCTGGAACAAAGGACCCCACCAAACCCCGTCTCTAAGTTATCTGGATTTACTTGCTCGCAGAGCACACGGATAACCCTCCTCCGCTCGCAACAGCGCTGGTGCGATGCAGGCGCGACCCTGCCGGGTTTCGAAGTAACCTCGGCGCCCGCCGCCCTCCCGGGACGCGGCGGCGGGCGCTGCTCGGCCGCTCACCTGCACCGCGCATCGCGCCGCGGCACCGCCCGGGGGGACCCCTCTCTGCCGCGGCCACCCGAGCGTGGCGCGGCCGGCCGGGGCAGGCGCTTACGAAACCCGCGTCAGCCCCTCGCCCGGGCGGGAGGGAAGGAGGGAGGCGTGGCGGGGGGCATCCGCGCCCGCGGCGGCCCCGCTCCCCGCCGGGAAGAGGAGGAGAGAGAGGCGCCCCCGCCGCTGGATCCACCGCGCGCGAGCATCGCCGGCCGCCCCGGGGGGAGGCCTGGAGGGGAGCCCCGCCGGCGGGCAGCGGGCGCCCACTGACCTTGCCGCCATCCGCCGCCGCCGCCGTGCCTGCCCGCGGGATGGCAGCCCCGCGCCCGCCGCCGCAGCCGGCGCCTTCGCCCCGGCAGCCGGCGCCGCCCCCCGTCCCCCCCGCCCCGCTGGGGTGCGGGGCCGAGCGAGGCGTGGCCGAGGCGCCGGGGAGCGCCGGAGCCGCCCCGGACCCCGGTGCGCCCCACCCCGCCCCGGTCGGGGCCGGCCGCCGCTCCGCGGCGGCTGCCGCTGGCCAGGCTGCCCAGTGGGGCCGGAGCGGGGCGGCCTCGCAGCAGCGGCAGCAGCAGCCGACAGCCCGTGCCCTGCGCGGTGCCACCCGGCCCCGCCAGCGGGGAGAGGGACGATGCAGCGGCCGGGGGGCTCCTCAGGGCTGAAGAAGGGCTCTGCGGCTTTAAGCTGCAGCGTGTTGTGCCACCTGGCCCAAGGTGAGGGACAGTGCACCTGAGCGCATTCCCGGCGGGACGGAGCGGCGCCTGCCCCGCGCACCCTGCGGAGCTGTCGGACACCCCGCGCAAGGCAGGTTATCCGGCTCAAGTGACTTGAGGACCATTAATCTCAGCTGGAGGCTTAGAGCTGTATTAGTAGTGCACATTAAAGTGGTATGTACATGTGGTGTGTTGTCTTACCACAGCAGACCCAGGGCCAGGCGAGGGAATAAGGCCTCGTTTTTATCCACTGCACCAAGGCCTTTGCCGGCAACAGAGCACAGGACCACAGACTCGTTTATTCTCTCCTTGCAGAGAAAACAGTCCTATTTCCATCAGCAGTAAAAGTAAAAATGCGTATGTACCTCCTAGCGTGTGTCATGGGATCAGTAATGCCAAGCGGCAAGAGCTACAAATGGCAACAGTAGGCAGGAGTCTTTCACTCCTCGTTGCCTCATTTTTTTGCATATCCAGTGTTTTTTGGGGGCAAACAGTTGCAAGTGGTGTGAATACAGACCTGTAGGTTACCCAGGTGTCAGGTTTGTATAGAACACCCTTCTCCTCCCCATATCATGTAGCTTCACACTGAAACTGTTGCCTAGGAAGGAGTAAGCCCTCTGTAATCAGCTAAATAAATCATTTTCAGAAAATAAAATTCCTTTCCCCCTTCACTGTACTGGGGCTGTTTGCAGCGCAAGGTCTCCAGTACGCCAGGCTTACCACTAGGGAGAGTCTATAATGCATTCACTAGTACAACTCCAGGTTCTGCCATAAATATTTAAAACTCAATTACCATTCTCACAATGAACGTTTGAAGCAGATTTTTGCATCCCACAGTGCTTCTTGATTCAAAACTTCCTAATGAAATAATTGAGATAACACAGGAGAAGTCAAATAGGTCAAATTTCAGCCATCAGTTTGAATCTGGTTCCCCCTTCATGTCTGTCTCTGAAGTATTAGTCACTACCATCTCTGACCTCTCACGATGTATTTTACACACAGACATCATTTTAGCACTTGCAGCTGACTTTCGCTTCTCTGTTGATCAGCTGGAAGGAGTCTGTGAAATATTTTGCCGATCTCCTCTTCCCCCTCCCATTGCCCAGCTGAGTAATCTGAAGAGCAAACATCCAAATTGCTTCTTCTGAGGTGTCCCTTAAAGGAACAGCGGCCTCCTGCCGTCCTCCTCTCTGCTCTGGGGGATGGGCCGTGGACCATGGTACCTGATGTGACCCACACCTTCCCACCATGGCCACTTAATGTTCTACAGATTTTGTTCAGAAAAAGCCTTTGAGATGCTGGGGAGGAGGGCTGTACAGTTGTTTTTACAATTTAAGTAGGTGCTTATGCCAAATTCTCATCAGGCATTTGTGTAACATCCTGTCTTTGAAGAGATGCATCAGGTTTGAAAGGCACAATTCCTTACATGCCTCTGTGCACCAAGCCCCTACCCTTCCAGGGGTCATTTTCCCCTTTCTTCCTCAGAGAACAAGTGGCATCTCGTTCCTGCAGGCAGTGCTATGCTACCAGGTCTCCATGGAATCAAGGAAGGAAAATGCATTACAAAATGGAACCAAATGTCCCTCCAACTCTGCACTGGTCAGCCCTTCTGCAAATGATGTCCACCAGTAAGGCAGGGGGGCTACACAGATGTAGAAAAAGATCACACACTCGCCAAGATCTTGCGGTGCAGTGTTGAAGAGCATTTACACAATGACTCAATGGTATTGCTGTTGTTGCTGCTGTGATTGTATCAGTACAGCAGAGTTTAGCCAGCTCAGCTGAGACCAGTTCACCCCATACACCCCCATCCAGGTTAAGAAGACAGCAAACAAGTCTTTCAGATCCCACATGCAAATACAAGGTCCTGGTCTGGAGGGGCTACTGCAGATTTTAGCATCTGACTCCCTCTGCTGAATGGATTCCACACACAGCTCCTGGCAGAAGTGCTACCAGAGAGATGCAGCAGATGAGGGGAACTGGAAAAGGTAATTACTCCCAGGAGGATCCCTGGATTGCCGCCATCGTCCCCAAGGCTGCATCTGTTATGAGTAGAGTCTGTATAAGTCTCTGGGGAGGAAATCTTGAAAAGTTCACAGCAATAGGCTTGGGAAGGAAAAAGGAAAGATAAATAGATTTCATCTTCAGATTGCTTCACATGGTTTATTTCGATAAAACTTTTCACTAGGAGACGGTTTTGTAAAAGGCAGCAAGTTCTTTGGTACTGCCCTTTTCAGTTCCTACCTGAATAAAAAGGATGAAAAGGGTTCATCCAGTGCCAGAGGCATCAAAAGACAGAGGAAAGGCATGCAAAGGCAGTTGTGCTCTTCTGCCCTTTGCTATTCTCTCACCATTCTGGTTGGATATGGGGACATTTTCTTCCCCCATCTGGATTCTTCTAACAATTTGTATAATTTTAATTTTTACATCATATCTAACAGTCTATGAGAGCAAACTGCTATCAGATGCACTCACTCAAGTATACCCAGTACTGGGGAGGTGGAAACACCTATCATTCACAGAAATAATAGGAGCAATCCCTGCAAGTGCTGGGGTAGCATTGGGATATCATAACAAAGGTAGCTAACTCATGGTTTCTCCATTATGAACACCTAAGAGACCTCTAACACACAGTATGTATGCAAGACCTCAGTGTCAAACTTTCAGTTCCAGGAACAAGTCCCCAAATAATCATAAAACCGAATGGTTTTATGGGAACTTGTGAGCATTTTAAAAATAATCAGCACATAGGGGATCCATTCCTTTTCATTTCTGAGTCAACACTGGAGGTTTATTCTGTTTATTAAAAAGCCTAAGAACTCTTTTTAGCCCAGTTTCCTAGAGAAGCAAAGTTTTTATTACCTCACTGTGTATCCTTCTATCTTCCTGTTTTCTTTCAGCTGCTTTTGAAACTGTTGGTAGAGGAGAAGAAATCAGACAGCAATGTCCCTAATTTTTGTTGTTGTGTATTAAATCGTTAATGGGACAAAGGAATCTTCTTTGAGGGAATGAGGTAAAGAAGAGTCTTTGAACCCTGGGGAGAGTTCAGCTCTTTTCCCTTCAGTATGGCAGCCAGTGAGCACAAATGCATGAGGCATCAGTACCTCACCAAACTTCATAATGTCCCTTGCTCAGGTAACATCTTTCAGTGTGAAAAAAAGAAGACTTCTGTGATCTCAGAGCTCTGGGACTAAGGGGGGAAAATTACATTGACCATTAAAATTGCTACTGAGTCAAGGCCTGTCAAACCCCACACCTTGCACAAAAGCTTCACAGAAAGCCGTCGCCTAAAACAGTGAGACAAAAGTACAGCCCATAGCGATTAAAAAAGCATCTATTGGTGGAAACAGCCTCAAGCCCTGCTGATCACAGGTAATTGTCACTTCTCATATTGATACCCTGTGATAAAATTACAATGAACATTTTGGCTCATTGAAATCTGACAGGCTCATACACATTCCCTTGTTCTCTTCCATAAAACTCTGCTTTATTGTATGCTTTAAAAGATTCAGCAGAGTGAGTACTTTTACAGGTCGCTAACCTGAAAACAGGCACGTAAAATGGATGCATATTTGTGGTAACTCCATTTAATAAATTGCTGTGAAACCCCAGTCTCCCTCGAAAAAGAAAAAAACTTCACCTTAAAGTTAACAGGAGAGGCTTCACCCCTTCATTAAGATTAAAGGCTTCACTGGGACACCTTTCACTCGATCAGATCCTCTAAGCCCTGTCCAGCCTGGCCTTGTACACTTACAGGGTTTCCACAGCATCTCTGGGCAACCTGTTTACAGTGCCTCAACATCCTCACAGCAAAGAACTTCCACCGAATTTTCAATCTAAACCAACTATTTTTTACTTTTAATCAATTCCCCCTTGTCCTGTAACTACATGCTCTTGTAAAAATCCTTCTTCATCTTTCTTGTAGGTGCTCTTCGGGTACTGGAAACCTTCTCTTTTCCAAGCTGAACAATCCCAACTCTTTCATCCTGCATTGACATATCAGGTGATTTAAATCTGTAAGTACAAAATGTAGGGAAGTTGCTTCTTCAGGACCAGTTGACTGCCTTTACACTCAAAGGGGACATGTCCCTGGAGGTAATTCACAGCAGAAATCCATACTCTGAGTCACCTTCTTGCTGTCTAGGCTAATCTCCCTCCACAGATAAGATAGGGGGAAAAGCTTCCTGCACTGAAGTTTAGTGCCCAGAGATAGGCAGCGCAAAGCACCCCCTGAGGCTCTCAATCTTGGGAACCACCTGGGTCTGCTGACACATCTCTTTCCTTCCTTCAAAGTGGTGGCCCAGACTCCTCTCAGTGAGTCACCTTGGAGTAGCCACAAACCCTGCATCCCACCAACCACAGCCCCATCTCTGGCACAGTGTCACCGCCTGCCTCTGGGCAGCATGCGTGGATGTGCCTGAGATGTGTTACCCATGTTGTCAGCACAGCATAACCAAGGTGGAAGGGGATCTCTGCAGATCCTCCTGTCCATCCCCCTGCTCAAAGCAGGGGCAGCATCAGTTGGGCACTCAGGGCTGTCTCCTGCTTTGTTTTGAATATTTACTGCCAACACGGAGAGCTGGATAAACACACCAGGGGTGCTACCACAGCAGTTGCTCTCTGTACAGTCCTGGATATTGTCTCTGCTGCTGCAGCTGTCACAAAATGAAAGGGAGGGATTGTTTATAAGCTCTGGCAATTATCTCCAGAGCTGCACTTTTCTCTCCCCTTATCCTATCACAAGGTGATATTTAGAAAAATACACTTATAGGAATCTAATCTTTGTTTTTTACTGTACCAAGTCATGCCTGTATCTTCTTAATAATTAATAGTTCACTGTATATTTAACAAAAGAGAAAACATATATGTGAAAAATATTGTCACATCAGTGAATTTCAATTACCAAAGCCCGATTATTTTAAAAACCCTAACTCTTCTGTTATCCAAAGCAACACTGAATTCGTTGCTGGGCACTAACTATACTGGAAGTCCATTAGTTAGACAGCCTCTCAATCATCCATGTTAATTCATTCTCCTCTGAAGTAGATGAGTTTTAAGAGAATTACAGTCCTTATATACAAACAGCACCACAAATAAATGGCATGAAGATATTTCATCATAATTTACTAAGTGCAACTACTTCACTGTTCAGGACTTGCATACTAAAGCATCAGGATAGCCCTTTGGCAACAGCTCTACATAATAAATACAGGTAGTCCTATCACTGACAAAAAACACAATTAAAAAGAAAACTGAGGTTTCAATCATAAGCATTTAAAATTAAAAAGCACCCAAATTAAGGCTGACTGTGCAAGTCCTTCCTGACATAACCACGTTTCCATTACACGAGTGCATGCTGCTTTTCACAGCGCCCTGGGCTTCTCTTCAGTTGCACGGGATCTCAGAAGCAGAACCCCAGCTTCCTACTCCCCAGTGCCAACCTCCTTCGTCATCTTCCCCTGTGCCACCACCCAGGTTCCATGTCCCAGGCTCCCTGTTCCCTCATTGCTGGTCTCCAGCCCTGATAGGCCACTTTCTTCTCTTCAGCACCATCTCCCCCATTTTCCTTGTCCAGCTGTAACCCACATTTCATCCCAGCAGTTCCCAGCCTCAGTTTCCAACCCCAACTCCCAGACCAGGTTTCTTACACTGAGGCCCAAGTACTTTCTCCACTCCAAGTCTCCAGTTCCAGTCTTTCACTGCAGGCTGCTTTAGTCCACCTGTTAATGCCAACTCCACAAATAAAGGCCAAGTCCCTTCCTCCTCATCGCTTGGGATCCAGGAGGTCATTGACACAGAGCACAAGTCTCCATGGCTGTAACAGGACTCACCAACAAGAGCATTGCCAGAAACCTCCTATCAGTCCCTCCAGCCACAGACAGACCAGAGCACAAGTCTCCACAGATGGAAACATCAAAGAGAGCAGCAGCCACACTTAGAAGCCTCTGCCAGGAGTGTGCAAACTGCAATTTTCCAAGAATTTATAATTTAGCTGAATCTGGGTATTTTTCACAGGAGCCAGAGTTGAGTTGCACCTTTTTTTTTTTCTCTTGCATTTTGGAAGGGGAATCACAACCAGGCAGTGATTAATGTTATGTAGAAAAATCTAGTTTCGAGCATTCAGCCTTTCACAGGAAGAAATGTCATAGAAAGAGCTGAACAGCCAGAAACATCCCTCCAGACTCAGACTGAGTTATTCACCTGGCACAGAAAATGTTAACCCAAAAGATTAAGGTTTCAAGGTTTCAACAAGTTACAGAAGATGAAAAGGGAAAAAAAAAAAAAAAAAAAAGTGGTGCAACTACTCTGGCATTAATTAAAGCAAACTGAGTAGAAGAAAGGTTATTTTCTCTAGCCTAGCAGAAATACCAGATATATTATCCTTAGGATAGTACGAGTCCACAGTTCACACTACAGGCCTTGAGAAGATGAAATTCCACTGTGTAAACACTTTAGATATAGTTCATTAGGACCATTAGGACCCGTCACCAGGTTCAGGGTGCTTTGCACCCTGTGACTGGTGTTATAAACCCTATGGTTACCCCAGGCAGAACACCCAGCCCGTATCCAACAAAGTCCAGAAATCATCCAGACATCATGTCTGTCATGGTGTACTTTAGCAGAGAAAATAAAGTGAGGTATGCAAGTCTCTGTGTTTATGCAGACTTGTTTTCTTGACTTTTTACACTACACATTTCCATGCCACTGGCTGATCTTTCCAGCTCTTACCTGCAGGACAAGCTGCTCTGAAGTATCCTCAGCTGAGTAACTTTACTCAGTGTTAACAGAAAAAGAACCAAGGCCTATGTGAAGTACACACAGAAAAACAAGAACACTGGGATATTTATGTGCTGGGTGCCGGCATGGCAGTGACTGCACTTCATCCTGACACTTCCTGAAAATTACATCATTTATCATTTAACACTAGAGCTGCAGATTCCCCACCATTTACAATGAATTAAGTAGCAGAGCTCTTCAGGAAACCCCATGGATTTCCTGGGATATCTATCCCAGTATGGCTAGTTAAATACATGAATATATGAAGTAAATATTTTTTTGTTTTACTGGGCCATCTGAAAATGAAAGCATCCGGTCTGTGCCTCACAGAGGAGAGGGCATTGCTGGTAGCCATGAAATAAAACCAATGCTGTCCCTGCCAGAGGTGCCTGATCAAACTACACTGGTTGATAACCTTGCACAGCAGTCTTTCATTCAGGGCTTCATCCTGCAGTCCTTACAACCCAGGAAGAAGCTTGGGGAATTTCAGTGATTTCTAACTTGAAGTTTATTTTTGCAAGCAAATGTCTCCAGGACACACCAGCGAAAGCAGACACATTCAAACCTATGTCAGCATGTCCAGAGTCTGGGGGACTACAGTTGCTGTTCAGTGTCCACACGGGCTCCTGCCTCCTGCCTTACCGAATTCAAGATTATTCTGAGGGAATTTCTGCAGTGGCAGAGCTTCAAAACAATCTTTTCCCAGCCTCACTCAGTTAGTAGGTGTTTTTTCAAACAGCCTGCTTATAGTCTGAGAGAATAATCTTCTTATTAAGTTCATAGATCAGTCTCATTAGTACTCACTCTTCTAGAGTTAAGCATGTTTATGTTTTCTAGAACAGCACTGCTTGTATCTCATGTAAGATTGCTGCCAGAAAATAAGTGCAGAGTTCCCAGTTCAGACCTGTGGGCTGCAAGGACTTGCTTAAGTCCATGTCTAATGTCAGTCCTGTAATATGGTAGCTCTTACATTTAACTCTGATTTTAAAGAGGTGTTCAGAACCCCATTTTCATACCTTCCTTAAAGGAGTATAGACCTCCTTAGAGATGTGGCTGAAGGGCAAAAAACTGCCTAAGTCTTATTTCTGAAGTCAGATGGGACTTACACCCTTAAAGCTTTTGAAAAATTTACTATGGCGCTGTTTGGGCTGAATAAAAATTACCTGTGAGAAAGTCTTTTCTTTTTAACACTCTTTTTAGGCTTGGAAAAGGCTTACTCAGGAAAAGAATTAAAAAGATTAGGCTGCTTTTCAATTTCACAACTTTCACAATTTTTCCATATTCTCTGAAGAGGCCACAGGGTGCTGGTGGGTGTGACTTTTAGGGCTCTGAGCCTTGCAGGGCCACACCAAGTCCCATTAAAATGTGTGGTGGAGTTTCCATTGACTACAGCAGGATTTGGAGGGTCCCATACAGAAGCTGCTCTAAATCTAGGCGAGCTGATGTTCCTGCCCACCTATCTGCAAGGAGTGAGCACAGGACATGCAAGGGGGAAGTAAAATACATTTCTCTTTTTTGCAAGGAAAGTTTGCCTGATTGTCATTTATTTCAATTCCAGTATCTATATTTCAGCATTAATAATGGGCCAACCTGCAAAAAGAGCTCATGGAAGCTGCCAGGTTTCCACCAGGGAGACTCGAGTTTGGCTGCCCAAGGCAGAAGGGAGCTTTGGAAAGTGCTTTGTTTAAAGTTGAAGCGTTCAAAACTGTTTTGCACATTCATCATCCTCAAAGAGAAGTGCTTGGCTGCCCTCCATGGAGGGAGGGGAATGCGCAGCAATGGGACCCTCAACAGCTGCCAGCAAAAAATAATCCAGAAGAACTATGAATAAATAAAATACATTTTGCTAGGCCTAATATTACACAGCTTTCTTCGTGCTCTCCCTCTAAAGCTGTGATTCCCTTCCAACCATTTCTGGTTTTAGTTTTTTATCATGGATTGTTCTCTTCCTATCTCTCTTTCTGTAAAGCCTAAACTGCGGTTTTCTCCTTACCTGAAAGTTTCCCCTATCCATTTCCTAATTTCCTACTAATTTCTCTCCTTTAATCTTCTTTTAAAACCATTCTGATGCAACTCCACAATACTTTGCAGACTTCCAAGCCTCTTTTATCTTACTCTTTTCTCTACGATGTTTCCTCTCATCATCGTCTTCCCAACTTTAACAAAGATTTGTCTATGTGTGGCAGAACTCAATTCCATTTTAAAGTCAGAAGTGTTTTGCTTTCTCTGAATATGTTTTTACACCAGTGGTGCTAGTGACAGATGAGAAAACACAGATTATCTACTGCACTATATCAGAAGTGGAGAAATGAAGTGGTCTGCAGGCTCTGAACTCAGGATCAGCATCTTTCAGGCAATGCCTGAATGGAATCATGAGAGAGACCAAATTCAGCAAACCCTTTTCTTGCTTGAGATGTCACCTTTCTAACTCGTCATAGCTGCCTTGGGCAAATTGGGCTGCTCTCCACAGGACACTCACTGGCCCAGACAGTTTCAATCTTGTTCATTGCAGCTTTATCAAAGTTAGATCAGGAAGCATAATTCTCAATGCTAGGATTTTATTTTATTCTTTCCACCTCATGGCAAATTAATTCCTTCCCTGCTGCTATGAATGAACTCCTTAACCATCCTCCTCATCCTTGCTGTCTTATAAATAACAGCATCCTGCTCCATCCAGATCCAGCCCCAGCCAGCTTGTTCTATCCTTTAATTCATGAGGAAAACTTCTCTGATATGCAATGGTGGCTCCAGGAGACTTCTGCTTTTGGCAGAAGTGCTCACTGGACAAGGAGGACCAAGCTACAAATCTAAGGTGAGGAGGAGTGTCGCTGTAGGACACGAAAGAACGCACACACGCACCGTTCTCTAGGTGAGAAGGAAAAGAGGGCGTTTATTCTTTGACTCTATAATTTATAGTTTTACAAAGGTAACAGTGGATTGGAGGATGACAGTGTTACCTCTCTACAGACACTGGTTTAACTAACAGTTTGTCAACTGTGTTCGTTTTTTACAAGAATGTAAATTATGAGTTGTTTACAGGAAAGTGTGTGGGAAAGTTCTTTACAAGAATGTCAATATCAGAAGGTTTTTCTAGAAATCTCAAAAACTCAGAGTAACAGAGGAGCCCATCTCTGCTGCCTTGGTCCTGCTTCTCTCAGTGCAGCCAATCCTTGCCTCACACTGAATTACTTCTGAGCTCTGAAAAAAGCTGCAGTTGCAGGTTGCTGCTTGCCAGAGCCTAATGCCAAAGTCCTACCTGTCCAGACATCCCATATAACAAGAAAGTGCTGATGGCAGCATGACAAACCTCTCTTTGGAGCTGATGCTATGTAGTCATGTCTGCAGCTGAAGGCCCAGCACAGCCTCACCAGCAGGTTGGTTCTTGTGAACACTATTTTAAGGCAGAGGGGGTGCAATGGTGTTGCCACCGCATGAAAAATGAAATTTAAAATAGTGGATATTTACAGAGCAAGGTTAATCTGACTGTCTGTGTGGTGTGATCTTTTTCTGCTGAGTACATGTAGTGCACCATATCTCATTTCACTCTGCCACCTGTAAGCTTAGGAAAGAAAAGTGTTCTATGGCATAGGGCTCTGCATTATGGACTCACCGGCGTTCCCTACAGGACTCTCACATCGCTGCTAATCTGGGATGTAGTGGTTTGGGGTTTTTTGTGGAGTAGTATCAGAGGGAGAGTCTCAGTTTAAGAGCCATGGCTGCTACTTGTCCACAGACGTTCGCATGCTTATCAAGATCGATAAACAGCGATAGTCTCCCCCAGTGATGCACCCTCGCCTGCAGCGATTGCTCTGGGTCTGGAAGTTGTTAAATCTCTGTTTATCTGCTGATGGCTGAACTACTCTTATCCCGAGTGTGCCTCTTTCAGGAAACATTCAGCAGAGTAGTCACACTGGCCAGAGAACTAATTGCGCTAGACCTTCATCTTTTAATGTTGCAATACTACAGCAGTTGCAGATTGTTTTAGTAAAAAAAAATAAAAAAAACCAACCCACCACAACCCCTAAGCTGTTGCATCACCATTGTCTTCTCCAGATAATGTCCCAGTTGTCTCGGCCAGGCTTCCCTGTGACTACAAAGGGGTGTTTCACTCAGTAACCAGTCCTCAACGTCTCTCCTGGCTTCTTCCCTCCGGGCACCATGTGATAGCCTGGGATGTGGCTGGGATGTTCCCTCCAGAAACTGATAGTAATCATGGTCTTTGCCTCCTCATCCTCTCCCTCCTCTGTGAGTCATCAGGAATCACTCCCAGTCTTTTGTCTCTTTGCTTGGGTGTCATTTAGCTGTATTCATGTTCCTTGTCTTCCTGCTCTCACCCCTGATGGCCTAGGACTTTGTTTGTCCCCTGATCTAACTTGGCGTTTGTTTGAGGAGCTGAGTGCAGGGGAAGGGGGTCCTGTGATGGTGACAATGCAGCAAAACCAAATTCCTGTTAACCCCATTGCCATACTTTGCTTTGTCCCATTTTTCAGCTTCGCTCCATCTGGGAGCTCCCAGCCTAAAGCAGCTGGTCGTAGCCCAGAATGGGTGGTTTTCTCCAAAACGACATTGGAGGACGACCATCATAACAGAAATGTCACCCAAGGAGAAAATTTTGGATGAAGGGGGTGGGGGGGGGGGGGAAATACCAGCATTGTATCCCACACATGAAAATGCGGAGTAAGGAGTTGCTGCCCTATAAAGCTTGTTTAAACACCCACGGTTTTGAGGGAGTTTGGTACCAGCTTTGGCTTGCACAGTAGAATTGCAGGCCAATGCACATTCATCACTCTAATTTTATACAGCTGCATTATTTTCACAGTTTATGGTGGCACCATCTCATTTATGAAGTACACACTGCAGTTACACATATGGCTGTATTATTTTCAGCGCTGAAAGTTCAATTAGTAGTTTCGCTGAGCTAAGACTGTCAAAACAGCAGCAGGAGTACACACCGTATTGTAGCTGCCCAAAATTTATATATGTTTATACAATAAATACATCGCAGTTTGTGTGCTACAATTTTGGTCACTGGTTCTAAAATAATAGCAGAAACACCAGGTGAAACTTGCTGTCACTGACTCAGTTTCAATGACTGTGGCTCCAGCTCTTCATTATGTTGTTATTATACTGCAAAGGTTCCATATTGCTAGAGTTTCGTACCTCCTTGATGTTTCTTGTAAGTAGCTTCTCTGAGCACTGACTCTTCTGACTTCTCACAGTAACCAACTAACTCCTGTAACCCCTCAGCCAACCCACTCTTTTATAACACTCTTCTTCTTATTGGCTACAGCTGAGGCCTGTTAGAGTCAGGCCTGTTCTAATCTCTAATAATTGACTCAGCTGCAACTCCTTAGGAATAAGATTACTTTCTATACTACCTTTAATTTCTTATATTGTATCCCCCTACACATTTACACCTGGGATAATTATGGCACGATCACGGGTCACAGAAACACTGCTTCTTTCCTGCCCAGAAATGTCATGAGACAAAACACTGATGTGAGCATCCGGGTCTCTTATTCACAGACCAAGCCTTTAAATACAAATTCCTGTTCACCTCATTATCTAAGCAGTAGGGTGCCAAAAGCTGGCCTTTGG
Organism: Fringilla coelebs; assembly: GCF_963513975.1. Lineage (NCBI taxonomy): Eukaryota > Metazoa > Chordata > Aves > Passeriformes > Fringillidae > Fringilla > Fringilla coelebs. The sequence goes on from NC_140028.1 coordinate 82,955,453, forward strand.
AGACATCTCTGTCCATATTACTTTATTTGAGTCATTTGCCAGCACCATAAGTGATCTTCCCCATTAAGAAACAATTTCCTAGGGAAAGAAAGGGGAAAAGGAGAAAAATTATGCAAATTTCCTGGGTGATTGCGCTTGCTGAAAAATGTGCGAGTTTGGGTGTCACTGATTTGCTGATTTATTCCTGGTGCATTAGTCATTAGGGAGGGTAAAACCACAGTGATAATGGAGGTGCTATCAGGTGCTGCAAACAGACTGCAAAGTCTGCTTTAGTCGATATCAGTGCTGACTTTCCCCAGCATTTGCATACTAGCAAATTTAGCAAAGAGGTGGCTGTTGTTCAAAGTTATGAGAAAGAGCTTGGTTCCTCCCAAGCACTCGTAGTGCTTCTGAAATGCTGACCTTTCATGCAGGTGCTGAGCAGTAGGAAACTCTGAAAATCAGCTTTTCAATGCTCCAGTTTCACAGTATGCAAACCAGAGAGAATAAAAACTACCTTCAGGTGCATTCAAAAACTTGTTTATAGTCTTCTAAGCTTTCTTCAACCCCTGCATGGAAGGTTCCACTGGGACATTAAGTACAGTGAAGTTTCCTTCAGCTCCTATGGCTGGTTCTGGTACAATGAGAAGAGGAAGTGGCCTCAAGGCACCAAATCCAAATTAACAGATGTTTATAGCAGTCCTGTCTTCCTCCTTGCTCCACAAAATAATGGATCTATCCTTATCACTATCCCTTACACATGGCCAAATATATATAAATATAAATATGAAAATACTTACAGCATGAAATGAAGACTTGTTGTGGGACTCGTCAGCCTCTGAGCACATTTTCTTTCACATCCTGACAGAGCCTGGCATAAATTCAGCTTCTGACACACAAGGGAAAGTATACCTTTTTTGCTCTACTTTTTTGGCAGTTGTCATTAATTTGGCTTGCTTTCCCCGGCAGTAATGTTAACAAACACATTGCTCATGGTAGCATTTCAGCAAGCCCATTCAGGCAATTTATGTTTCAATATTTACAGACAGCACTGCCTCATGCCAATTTGATCTTTTTGTAATGAATATGTTTTGACTTGAGACAGAGTGGGAACTTGCCTGTCACAGTCACTGCATCTGAAAGTTTATACCCCCAGTTTCACAGTACAAAGACGTGTATTAAACCCCATATTATGTGGTTTTCTCAGTTTAAATTGGTGTGTTTCCTTCCTGTTCTGCTCATTGACTCATTTCCTTAAATCTCACTTGAGCTTGCTATTGAGTTTTAGCCTCAGTACACCAGTGGTGGCTGTAACACCCCCAGTTCAGCAGGAAGAGAGGTGACAGCAAAAGAGAAAACATTTTCATTATTTTCACAAGATAGTACAAATTATTATTTTCTGATAAGAGACAAGGAGAAACAACAGTGGACAGGACAACCATGAAGCAGCAGAAGTACTTCCTTCAGAGGGAACCTTACCTGTCACTCCAGTGTCCAAGCATGTAGTAAATGCCACAGAAATGCTGACGTGGTTCACAGAGTTGTCATGAATTCTCTTGTAGTTGAACATGTTTGAATTTCCCTTACAAAAGAAGAACAGAGGCCAAGAGTGCTTTTTTCAGGAGCTGAGGAAATTAAAGAACAACTGCTTTTTTCCTCTACCTTAAGAAACATTTAAGGTTTCTGGTACTCATTCTGTCTGGATCACAATGAACATTTTCCTTAATATAAGGTCCTCTACTACCTTTTTTTTTTTAAAGTGGATTAAACATTTATGATTTTAATCCACCAGAGCACAGATTTCAACAGCAAATGTGATCTTGCTTTTCCATGCTCAGGCAGATATTTACTCTAAGAGAAGCCTTTGAGTGTAAATAGCAAGGATACAGCAAATGTTCTTGATTCAAAATTGTTTTAAAGCCAGCAGCTGTCCGCTCCCTTATATCTAGTCCATGATTAAAGAAATGTTTTATTGAACGCTTTCCCCTGGCTCTCTTTCAGCAAGGTGAGAGACCTATTCGCTATTCGTGAGGAGAAGCCCATTGTTGTAGGAGTGGCTGGCCATTCAGTGTCAGCTGGGCTGTGCCCAAGCCTCCAATGGCTCAAGCACAATTTCCTGCCTGCAAAAGCACCCATTTAGACACCCAACTACATGATCTGCAAGGAAGCGCTGTGGCTCTAGTTTTTTGCCAGCATTTCAGCATAGATTTAATAATGAACTGAAGGCACCCTACTTGATACTCACATTTAATTGCACCTGAACTGTCAAAATGCAGCCTTTGATCAGGGGCAAGTTTCAAGCTCTTGCTTGCGGTTAAGGAGGAAGGTGCAGGAAACATCAGACTGCATTTGCAAAGAACCCAGATGCTTTAATTCATGGAGAATTTGTGGGTAAAGATACTATGAGAATGAACTGAGACCCTGCCTTTGGGACAAAGCTTTAGGAGTCCAGGACTCACGAATAGTCAGGCCTGATAGTCTTTGGCCTTGGGCAATTCTTTTAGCCTCTTTGGCTCCCCTAAAAAGATAATGTGATAACGCCTCACTTTCCTCACAGGCCTTAGTGTGAGCTCATTACTTAGTGTCCTTAAGATACTGTGCAGATAAAAAATGCAAATTGCAGCAAAGGCCAAATCCTCTTCTCATTTATACCAGCTGATATTAAAGTGAATTGAGGTGGAGCCAGGGAAACCTGGAGGAAGACTTGGCTGTAGGCATGAAGCACCATGACTGATCTGTCTCTGCAGAGCTCACTGAGGAAGTTTCTTGAGGAAGCTATTCCAACCAGCTCTCTGGCCTCAGCTGGCACAGAAGCCCCATGCTTATTTTATTTTGTTCCTGTTTCTTTTTTATATTGGCTGCCAAGGACTCAGTACTCCTGTTTATGAAGCCAATGGGCTTTGGCTTGTGTTGATCTGGATGATCTGCAGGCAGAGCCATCTCCTCGGGTTCTGCAGTGCAGGAGGCATCACTTTGGGGCAGGCTATGCAAAGGTGACTGGGAACCACCTGCACTCAAACTCTGTGAGTGAACCAGCACCAGTGTGCAGAAACAAGCCCCAGAGAAGCCCTGTGAGGGTGGGGTCACCTCGATGGGCTGCTGTAGTCATCGGGTAACAGTACACCCATAAAAAGAGGAGCAGAAAGGCAGGTGTGATGACCTTTGAAGGGTAAGTCCTTCAAGGGAAACAAAAATGGGAGACTCTCCATCAGCTGGATGAGGAGACTTGACTTTTGAGGCTGTCCTCTCTCTGGTTTGGGGACACTGGCACTGGGTCAGGCAGGCTGAGGGGTAAAATTCCCCTGCCCCAGGCAGCTGGAGCACTCTGCAGGGAACCACCAGCAGCACACAGCCAGGCCCACCTCTCCTTCTGGGGTATTTTGATTGTGGTGTCAAGAGACAGAGAGAGGAAAAGCTTGTTCTATGCTAAATTGACATTTGAATTGTGAAATGCTTCTAATAAATTGCATCTCAAGGAGGGGCTCCATCTGCCCAGCATTTGGATGAGTCTGATACTGAATGACATGGTATCCTATAATACACCACATCTGAGATTATTATTATTATTACTGTCACTACTATTATTATTATCATTATTATAATTATTATTATTATAATCTCAGGGTCTTGGGAATCTAATCAAGAAAATATATATAGTGGTTTTATCTAGCCTAGACTGTACTAAAAGAAGATAGAACTTATTGTCCCTTCTGCCTGTTTAGTGAGAAAGGAATGTCCTCTGCATGTTCTTTTGGGAAAAAGGAAAAAAAAAATTAAAAAAACCCCAAAGAACATGTTCATGATACTGGCTCACTCATACATGAGAAAATCGAGGGAGACACCCTAAGGATCAAAAGCTTGCCATACACGCAGCTGTGAACTTACTAGTGGGGTAAAGGACTGTTTCCTCCTTCTCTCCCAACCCCACAGACCCTGTTTGTCTGGTCCCTGCTTGATGCTCAGAATAAACACATTCCTAGACTCAATGGACACCATAGGGTTTATCAGCTGCCTCAAAACTCCTGTGATGGTCCAGCTCATGGCCCTTTTCCACAAAAGCCTCAAAGAATAAAACACACATACAAGCAGAGGCATGGTACATATCATACTAAAACATGTCCAGGCTCGGGCATTTCCCTGAGTCATGGATGCACATGACTTTTGGGTTCCATGGACCTGTCCTTTGCATGGTCCTCCTGGGCCATGTAGCTGCCTTTACACAAATCATGCAACAGACAAGGAGCAAAGCACAAGCAACAGCCAACAACAGTATCATTAGCTTATCAACCTTGATTAATGGAGGTGAACAGCTTTTTATGGCGGGCAAAGTATGTAATAGTGGCCATCTCAGGCTTTGTGGTGATAAATGGTATTTTCAATACCAACATTATGGTTTTCCAGGGGTAACCTCTGATACTGAGAATAAATATGCTTTTCTGCTTGTGGCAGAGAAGGGAGCTGGCAGAGCTGTGCCGGAAGGGCTGCCCACGTGCCCCCATCTCTCCTGCCAGCCCTTCTCACAGTGGCAATCAGGGTGATAGCAATAATTCACCTCTAGCCCAAGATCCAAGAGCCTGAAAGTCACAAGTAACATTGTCATCACCTCGTGTGCCTCACCCACAGCAGTGGTGTCTCTGAGAGGGGAGGGGAGCAGCGGTGAGGTTGCATGGAGAAGGATGGGGAGGGATGGCTGTGGAGAAGAGCAGTCACAGGGTGGTATCCATGGCAGTGCCCAGCCATGTCAGCACTCTGAGCTCACAGGCTGCCAGCACCAGCACCACTCCAGGGAGAACCAGCATCCCAACTGCATTGCTTCCTGTGAGGCCAGCCTATGGGAAAAAATCCCCCAGGTAGGTCAGTGGGACAAGGGTTTTCTTTTTCTGATGATTCTGAGAAACTTCTCCTTCAGGCTAAGGTGCCATCTGTAGACACTCTGTGCTAGCAAAACACTTTGGTGATGCAGGGTTTCCCCACACTAGCTTTGGTTAAAAGCCTTTAAAGCTCTTGCACACTTCTGTTGCCCTAAGGGAGAACTATCACCTAAAAGTCTGGCGCTTTATATATCAAAGAATGTCAAGAGTAAAATTAAGCTAGATGTTTTCATTAAAGAGTATCATCTTAAAATCCACTTTGGTGTTGTTGAGTGAAGAAGCTAGGATCTGAAGAAAAGCTTAAATAAAAGCTCCACTTAAAAAAAAAAAAAATAAATACAGAATATTTGTACATTTGTACATTGGGACATTTGTTTTCCCTTTTGAGACCACTCATGAGCTATGCTGGTGTTCAGCTTCTGACTCACGTGCTTGTTCTCAGGAAATTAAACACCATATCCCTGATTTTTTTTTTTACATGAACATAAGATGAGCCTGTAAATATAAGCTGTCTCCACATTTCTTAGCAAGCATATTGCAGCTCCTACAATTATCTAAATAAAATGCACATAACTGTAAGCTAAATTGCCTCTTACACCATTAGCTCAGGTTTTATCTGGCTGTTGTTAGGGACAACCACATGTCACTTATGGAAAGCCAGGGGTTTTGAGATGTAAGCACAGGGGGTTCATTAGTTCCCCAGCATCTGATCTGAGCCATCTTTAAATAACAGGCTGGCTTTTCAGAGGGACAAACCTCATCGCTTCCTTAAATTGCTCAAGCCTCCTTTAAGTGTCATAGACTGAGCCCATTAATGCAGAACTACCCGTGGCAATGTGCAATCACGGTATTTGTGTCCAGCTAAAGGACTAATTTTTATCAAATATCAGACCACCCATGCTTGTATAACCACAAGAATAATCCAGAAAAAAACCAGGTTTGTCTAAACAGGATGAAAGAGACACCAGAGAGACCAGCTTGGTTCAGCATACACATATTATACAAACAATAAATGCATACGCAAATATACATTCAAGCAAAAATACCACTAATGCTCATGGTTCTTTCCTCCAACCCAAGAAACACTATAAAGAGAAATATTTTTAAATTTTCCTTTTTGTCCTAGGTCCTGAAAACAAAACTGGTAACTGGTAGAAAAGGAAAAAGAAGCCAGATTTCACTGAATAATCCCCAAATTAGTTAGAAGCAAACATGTAAAAAGATTGGCAAATACAAACATGTTGAATTAAACTCCTTCATGTTTTCTTCATTTGCAGTAAGTCATGGCCATACTATACCGAAGAAAGATTTTTAAAAAAAAAAAAAATCTTTTCAGCCAGTGGTGCCTGCTCAGAGCTAATGTGTATTGCGCTGTTTGCATCACGGCTGCAGCAGGCTGTTTCCTGAGAGACTGGCTTTGCATTGCCTCCAGTGCCCAGCAGGACAGGATATAGCATATTACTGTCAGGATGCACCGGGCTAAGTACAACCAGTCCAAACAGTTCTCTGGGCCAGCTCAAGCAGAAAACAAAAGCTAGTTTAAAGTGGCTTTAAAGTAACTGCTCCCAGGACTCCATTAATCATCAGTCTGCCGGGTCTTCCTCAATCCCATAAACAAGCAGGTCATCCACCTCTGATTGGTAGCCAAACAGGGTTGCCTTGTTCCATTGACCTGGGAAGGGGGAGAGAGAGCTGGAGAGCAGAGCTTTGAAAAGTGTCACGGTTTATGTACAGCAAAAGTGCCCTTCAGACTTTGTGAAAGGCTGTTATGCACAGGGGCATCATATGTGCTATGCTATTCTGTAGGTCTAAGTCCTGAATTTGTATTTTATCCACAGAAACTAATGTGGACTGAAGATATGGACTGCAGAGGCATGTAATAAAGTGCTTCTGCATCTGTACAATTTTTCACACTCCTTTCTGTATAGCTTTTACACTCATCTGTCCCCTGAAAAAACCCTCCTTCTAAAACACCCATAACTCAGCAGTTTTGAAGAGGCAGGTTCTGCCAAGCAGAGAAATGCAAAGGTGGGAATCAAGACCTAAACCTGAAACTCACTGAGCTCAGGCTGTAGCAGGGCTTTGATCCAGAAACACCTCTGGTAAATAATTCTTTTGATTCCCATATTGTTTGGGGGGGGGGGGGGAAAGAGGGTGCACTCTTTTCTATCAGGAAACAAAATCCATGGAACCCTCTTTTGGGGAAGGATTTTTCCTATGCCGCATAATGATAAATAGCCAGTCCTTCTCTTCTACAGCTGCCAAACCTCCTTTGTCACCAAGGCTTTCTGAAACAGAAATCTTAGTTTAGGATGACATTAGGGCTGCTTCTTTAAAAATGTCTAAGCAAGGAACCAACTTCTTTCCCATGCAGGTGAGGCAAGTTTTCCGATACTTGGGTGTTAATTCATCTCACAGCTAGCGATGGACATGTTCTCGAACAAAATTCAATTCTTCAAAGCATGGTTAAATAATGCAGCATGTTCCTTGGGGGTCCTAGATACTTCTAGAAGTCTTTTATAGCCTGGAATTAGTCTGCAGGACATTTGACTTTAATTGGAAAGGCAAATTCAGTCCAACATCCTAAATATGGTCCTAAGCTGTGGCTGTAGTTGACATGAAACACATTATTACAGAGAACAGCAGTGACAAACTACACAGCCATTTCCTCCCCCACCCAAGGCAGAAATCAAGTGTAAGCTGAACCCTGCCAATCATCGCACACTATTAACAGTGGCAATTACAGATAATAACCCCAATTACTAATAAAACATTATCAAGGGTAATGGAATGGGTAATTGCTACCTTTCATTTAAGAAGGCCCAAGACCACGGCAAGACACTCTCAAGAAGGATGATTCCCAGCTCCCTTACTATTTGATGGCACCCATTAGGAGACCCCACAGCTACAGCTCTGGAAGAGAAAGAGCAAAGGTGTGTCAATCCTCTTCCCTGGAAGCAGCTTCCAGGGCAAGACTGGGAGCACAGCTGCAGTAAAAAGTACCAGCAAAATAACTACTTCTTAAGCACTGTAGTATCTGAGTGTGACTGAGATGCCCATGGACAGCCTAAAATGTTTCCAGCTTGATGCTTCCCAGAGCCACAGTTGAGGATCATGCTTGCAGGCTCTTGCTCAGGACAGGCTCATGGCAACTCTGTGGCTTGTCTTGACCCTTGGCACTGATCTTTGGTCTCCATCAAGCAGGAGATCACACATCCTCCCTCAGTCCCCCAGAATGCCTGGGTGTTGGCTCCAGGGACTGAACACAAAGAGTTGTGGGAATTGAGCAAATCCTCACTTCCAGTCTAGTGTGCATTTGCAAAGGCAAAAGTTAGTGCAGTGGAATTGTTAGGCCATCAGCCTTCCCTAGCTGAGGGTCACCTCTTCACATGGTCAGTGGGGGACATAGGAGAAAGGTATTTTTCCAGCTGACCTGCTGTCTTCAGAGGTTTGCATTTTACCTCACTCTCAGACTGATTTCCCACATTCCACATTAAATTATATAGGAGTAAATGGTAACTTGTGTGCAGGGTGACACAGTGCAGCAGCAGCAGTTCCCATGCTGAAGAACAGCTCATGCACTTGCTTATTCTGTCAGAGGAGCTGTGCTGAGATGGATGTTTGTGTCCTCTGCAAAGAAACAGCAGTGGCTGTAACCTGGTGCACAAGCACTGATTTGACTGGCATACATCTAAAGCATGGGTACCCAGTTCCTTGGGGATTATTTAATGAGTAGCCCCTCTGAAACCATTTGGGTGGGCATGGAGTGTGCAGCATGGTCCCATTTTTTGGGGACAGTACTGTTTGCACAGGGTGCAGCAGTGGGAGCCTCATCTGGACAACAGAGAAGCTCAGCTTGTTTGGCTCATTTTAATACATTCAAGTAAAGGAAAGGAGTCTCAGCAATGCAGAGGATAAGAATAAACTCAGTCTTGGTCCAAAAGTAAAGTAGAGAGTAAAATTATTGCTCTTCTACATGTCTCTTAACAGTTCATACTGAGCATCAAATCTGGACCTTATCTCGATTCCCAGCACATGCAGCTTTTTTTCCCATTCACCAGAATATTTGCAGTCACAGGTAAAAGTACCTTTTATTGGTTTTACAGTCCCCTTATATTGCTGTAAAAGAAACAGGATTTGAGTCAGTAGCAACTATGTGTTGCTGAGCACAGAGCAAATTCCCAGGGCTTTTTATTGGATTTCTCTACCTGGTACTAGGCAAATCCCCCAGGGGGATCAAAATTACTGCAAAGTCCAAGAGGAGCAAAAGTTTCACAATAAATGGCTGGCCCAGATCCAGCAGGCAGTCTGGAAGGTTGCCAGGCTGCTATGCCTGAAGTAAAGATGGCTGGAATCTACAAGTCAGGTCCCAGCAGTGTGAGCAAATTCAGGGTGATTAGCTGGCAGGTCGCTGCAGCATGCACGGGAGTAGGAGGGAAGTCACACAGGTTTGCTGAGCAGGTGGCAGAAGGTCAGGGAGGAAGAGGACACCAAAAAGGAGTGAAGAGAGAGCCTATCTGATCAATGCACAGAAAAAAAGCCCCTTGCTATATGAGAAAGTAGCACAAAGGCATATGCAAGTACCTTATTACACATCTCCCATGTACGTAAACAGTGACAACAGTATCTGGCTTAAAATAAGGGCTGGAAAACCATTTAAAAAACACTTAAAAAAACCAAAAAACAACACACACTTTAAAACGTATCCTATGTTGACAATAGCATGACTAGCAGGTCCAGGGAGGTGATTCTTCCCCTCAATTCTGCTCTTATGAGAACTTGCTTGGAGTGCTATGTCCAGCTCTGGAGCTGGCAATATAAGAAGGACAAGGATCTGTTGGACCAAGTCTGGAGGAGGAACATGAAGATGACCAGAGGGATGGAGGATTTCCTCCTCTGTGGAAAGGCTGAGAGAGTGGTGGTTGTTCAACCAGGAGGAGAAAAGGCTCCAGGGAGAACTTATAGTACCTTCCAGTACCTAAAGGAGGCCTGCAAAAAAGCCAGAGAATGACTTTTGACAAGGGCATGTAGGGAAAGATGTCCCTGCTCATGGCAGGGGGATTGGAACTTGGTGATCTTTATAGTCCCTTCCAACCCAAACTACTCTGGAGATTCAATAAATTTGCTCTATAGTTACAGAGTAAGCACAGAAAAAGGAATTTTGCTGGAAATTCTTGGTGGAAATTTTCTGCAATATTTTCTGTGACTTACACACTGTCCAGTTGCCTTTCCAAAGACGCTTTATGGAGAAAGTGGGGGCAACCACCCTATGATGCTTCAGCAAGGATGAGCAAGGCTCTGAAACCTGAGCGGTATGCATACCCTGAGAGACGGTCATGCAGAGATTTGAGAACAGCTGTAAATTCCATACCCTAAATAACTGAGGCATCCTGTCCACCCTGCAAAACATGACTTGGGCCCACTCTGAAGGCAAGTCCATGCTGCCAGCAAGGACAGCCTACATGGGCTATGGTGGAAGCTGCTTCTTCAATGTGCTCCCTTTTCAAAATGCTGCTTTGGTGCCAACCCAGAAATCCTCACTCTCACCTGCAGGGCTCACTAGGAACTACTATGAAATACAACTTTATCAGTTCTAGAAATATGGATGTCAAGTATGAGCATCTGGAACAAAGCAATTTGAGAGTAGATTCCTATGAACTGTACTGAGTTATAAATCTCTTTGATGGACAACCATTTTTGATAAGGGATTTCCTGAACAGGATGAGGAATTGTGGTTAAATTCCTAGAGACTAATGAGCAGTTCTGGGGAATGGGAAAGAAACATGCCAGGCCTGGGCAAGGAGGGCAGCACTGGTTTTTTCTCAACTTTTCTACAAACATTTCTGGGGATTAACAACATGATAGATATAACTGAAAACACTGGATGAGTAGATCAAACATATGGAAGAGCTACTTACATTAGGCTAATACAAGTTTATGTTTTCAATCTATATAACTTTTCTGTGGATTTAAATCTCAGCAAATGGGCCTCTTCTCCTAGACAGCTTCACAAAGTCATCTTATCCACCCTTCACTGCAGCATCTCTGTCTGTGAAAATGAGATTAATAATACTTGTAAAATATCCTGTGATCTCTAGATACAGGCTATCTCCACACCATAGAATTTCTGGCAAATAAACATGGCTTTTCTCTCCCACTCACTCAATGCCTTAGGTCTGGATATCAAGTTTGCATGTGCAATACAAAAGGTAGAAAAGTCAGGCATACCAAGCTCAGTCGCTTTTTCACCCTTCAGCCCAAGGAGCCACAGGATGTGAATGACCTGGGTTTTACAGCTCAGGAGGTCATGACTGGGAAGAAGAGTAGAGAGCCTGTTCTCATGCTACACTTAGGTCTGCTGGAAATCACCCCTGCCCAAACGAGGCACAGCTTTAGCCTCATCTGTGGCTCACATTGCCCTCCCCAGGAGCCACACGCTGAGATGTCCAGACAACTGCCAGGAGGAACAACCAGGGCTACAGTGCAGCAGCCTCTGCTGGGGCTCCTGTCATCCATCCTCAGCCAGGAAAACATGCAGGAGAAGCAAAGGAGAGGAGGCATGACATTCCACAACACCCTGCAGAGGCAACTGCAAACCAGCTCTTTGGAGAGCAACAGTTTTAGTCACCATGTGTAGAAGATGTGAGACAGGACTTCTACCTACTGCCACCGTAATGTAACTTCCAATAATGAGCAGTAAATGTAAACTGTGGAGTTTCCTACCACCTACAGGAAATTTCTAGTATTAGGGAAGTGTGTGTTTGTGTTTCCCTGTGACTTTGCACATACATTCAAGCTTATGTACTTTAATGATGTTGGTTATTCCTAGGAACATGGATGAGGACAGGCTCCATTTGTCCTCCAAGATTTATAACAAAGGAACAAATTAATCCCTACTTAGGCATCATGCAAGAGAATGGAACTGAGCAAAAAGGCAGCTCTGCCCAGGCAAACTTGTGAAACAAGTTCAGGAAACCCCAGCAAATCAAATCAGAATACGGAGATTCTTCCGAAAAGTCCGAGCTCACTGCCCGCAGTGCCAAGGTGCTTGTAGAGATGAGGTATTGCTTTCCACAGAGGAATTCTGCAGAACCCATTTCTTTATAACAAGTGACACCAGCAAAGCACAAAAGGAACAACACTTTTGCTAATTTGTTAGGATCTTTGGAGAAGTTTTTGTAAGAGCATGTGAATTGTCTCATATGAACACAGTTCCATCCAAGGAGACCATGAGATTCACAGCCTGCAGGTATGAGGATGAGGTCTAAATCTGACCTTGATGTTCATTAATTCATGTCACATTCCCACCAGTGGTGCTCACGTTGAAATCCACCTCTTCCAAGTTAGCACAACACTATTATGGTGTCATGTTTCTAAATATCTGCTAAGAAGCAGATGCAGTGAGGTCATGGTAAGCTTTGGTCATGTAGGAGCAAAGTAAATTCTCAGAGCCTTTAAAAGGCAAGAAGAGATAAAAGAGAAGCAAGACTTCCTTGAGGAAGGGATGATGTATGGATATTGCAGTGTCAGGCTATGTAAACACAGCTGCAAATCTCCACATAGAGTCAAGCTGCTTTATGGGGTGTTTATTACACATCTAGATGGATATCTCTTTATATACTTATAGAAAACAAATATCCACATAAAACACCCTTCTGCAAGCGCTACTCAGGCCTCTTCATTGCAAAGAAGTTGTTACAAGAGGGATAAGGGAATATTGTGAAGCATTCAGACCAGAGTAGTGACTACAGGTGAGCCATCCCAATGAGCTCTATGGCATTACAGTCCAGCACTCTGCAGTAGCAACATCAAAGTCCTGCAAGAACTGCCACCACTGGGTCTTTTAACAGCAGTTTGAGGCCGTCAATCAGCTGCCAATATGCCATCAATGCAGGGAAGGGTCACCAAAACAGGCTGTAGCACTGCAGTATCATTGGACATACAATAGAAATTGGCTCTAAAAGAAATGAAGACATAAAACTGAATAACATCAGTTGGCTTGGCAAGGGATCAGTCTGGTTTATCAAAACATTTATGGATGCAATATTGTAGCTTGCTTTCCTGAAGACAGTCACCAGGAAAAGAAATGTGGCTGGAAGAATACCTGACACCAGATTTTGCACCTTTATAGTAAGCTCTGCAGAGATTGTTCTCAACTTGCAACCAGCACTGTAGCAGTTTTCTGGTTCTCATATTTATTTTCAGCCAGATCAGCACCCTAATCTCCAGCTACATCATCTTTTGTGTCAAAGCAAAGAAGAGGGCAGGAACAAATAGCCAGTAAGAAAGGCAAATCTCCTTTACAGTGTTTCTTCACTGGCACAAGTTTTACAACCAAACTTCCTGTTAAATTTCCTCCATACCTTGCATCACACTTATGAATTCCAATACTACCTGTATGTACCTTATTTTCTCTCCAAATTCTTCCAGATTTCTTTCAGAGGGGCTATATACCAGTCAGCAAAGACTAAGCTAGAACAAGAAAAAAGAGCCACGTATGTGGACTAGCTTCAACTGAGAGAATGATGACAACTTCCAAAAGAACTTTACTCCAGGACTGACAGGTGCTGAGTAAAAGGGACGCTTTCAACAGCTCTCTTGCTACCCTTTGGCCCCATGGCACTGGAACAGAACATGGAGGACTGAAGACACAGTGGTGTCTCTCTTTCTGGTGGAAACCCTTGATGTGACTGGGCAAGTATTAATGCTACCCTAGCAAAACACAGATGCTACACTCCTGACCACCTTCTTACTGCATCACACACCAATCCATCAGAGTGTGTTTCTTCAGTACAGGCATAGCTGAAAAATTTGGAAAATAAAACACCAAAATAGAAAGCTGGGAAGAATATCTGTAACCATCTATTGGAGGAAACCTAAACATGAGTTTGCATAAGTCCATGGGACCTGGTGAGATTCCTCTGCAAGTCCTGAGGGACCTGAGAGATGAAGTTACTAAGCCACCACCTGTCATTTTTGAAAAATTGTGGCAGTCGAGTCCCTAATGACTGAAGAAAGGGAAATATAACCTCTATTCTTAAAAATGGGCAGGGCCAGCAGGTCAAAGGAGGTGATTCTCCCCCTCTACTCTGCTCAGACTCCACCTGGAGTGCTGCATCCAGCTCTGGGGTCCCCAGCATAAAAAGGACACATAACTGCTGGAGCAAGTCCAGAGAAGCAACACAAAGCTGATGAGAGGACTGGAGCACCTTCCCTCTAAAGACAGGCTGAGAAAGCTAGGGCTGTTCAACCTGGAGAAGTTTGCATGGAGACCTCACAGCAACTTTCAAGTACCTGAAGGGAGCCTACAGGGAAGCCAGACAGAGACTCTTCATCATGAACTGTAGTGATAAGACAAGGAGTAATGGGCACAAATTAAAGAAGGGGAAATTTAGGTTAAATATTAGGAAGAAATTCTTGGCTGTGAGGGTGGTGAGACACTGGACCAGGTTGCCTAGGGAGGCTATGGATACATCAGTGTTCAAAGCCAGGCTGGATAAGGCCTTGAGCAACCTGGTTTAGTGGGAGACATCCCTGCCTATGGCAGGGGGCTTGGGAATAGATGACCTTTAAGGTCCCTTCCAACCCCTTAATATTCTATAACTGAAGTATTTATGCAGCATCTATTGCATAACTATCAGATATTATGGCATCTGTGGGTAGCCTTTATTATTTCCAAATTTTCTTTCTGCATTAAAAAAAAACCAAAAAACAAACCAAATTTCCTAATCACACATCTTTTCCTCACCATTGACTTCTCACTGACTAATCAGATATACCAACCACTTCAACAGAGATTCTCTTAAACTGAAATTCACTTAACATTTTCAGCATAGTTGCAGCAAGAAGCTCCATTTTATGATTTAGAAACTGAAGGTTTTGGTTGCAATAACAATTTTGCAGTCATTATGTATTTTGTTAAGGGGATCCTTATGAACTGCCCCTGCATCAGGAGCGCTTTACCAGCAGAGAGCTTCTGGTCAAGATGCCTGGCTCTAATAAAAATATTCCACTCCTCCAAAGATTATCAGATTAGATGGGAGGCTTTTTCCTTATTTATTTTTCTTCTGGGCAGGCTTAGTACCCAACAAACCTTCAAGGACAATACAAGGCACTCTGAATCATGGATGTCTCAGACACTCTCATGCCTGCATCCCCTCCCACTGAGGGAAAAGTAGAGAAGGGCAACCAAATCCTCCCCCAGCAAAAATGAGTGGTGACAGGAGATGTAAGCTGCTTCCCCCTGCTTTTCTCTCCCTCCATGTCCTCCCTCTGTGTGTGGCTCTGAAGAGTGTGGTAAAAGGTGCAAGTTGCCGTGGGAGAAGGAGAAGCAGCATTTCTCACAGCTGAATTTTTGCCAGCATGAGCTGTGGTTCATGAACTCAGCCTCTGGCCCAAGGCTAAGTTCAATTGTGTCTGAAGTCTGATGAAATGCTTTGCATTGCTCTAATACAAATTTCTATTTCAGCTGAGGTTTTTTCCAAGGCAGGAGACAATTCCTCTGCCTGACTAAAAAACAGGCTTTGAGCGCTGTTTGTAATGTATTAAAAGGGATTTGCTTTGTTAATTTTCACAAATAACAAGTCCATTCTGCAGGCATATAAAATGTACAGTAAAAAAAACATGTGATTTATCTAAGGATCACAGAGGTTCTCATCTTCACATTATGTCCAGTGGAGATGATCAAGATCCTGAACTTAAGGATTTTGTAATTCACAGTAAAAACCTTGACTGTAAAAAGATATTTCTAATACTAAATGGCACTTTATGAGACAAAAATGGAACAAGATCTAATGGCTGGAAACTTGGCTAAGAAGATACAATTAATTTTAATAATCACTAACTATTGAGAGTAATTATCTGCTAGATCAAACTACTGAATAATAATAATTTTTTAAAATCTTAATTTCTGGCTTCATTTAATTGAAAGTACATGTTCCCTTATAAGGTGCACAGTAGCTCAAACAGAAGTTAGAGGGCTGAAGCAGAAATTACTCAGAAAAATGCTATGATCTGCATTAAACAGGTCAGGCTGGATGATCTAATAGTCCCTTCTGGCCCTAAATCCTATGAATTATGAATCTAGGGTGCTCTCCTTGGAGAGTTTGACAATGCTTTGCTGACACAAGGTTATAATCCACTGTCATACTGCAGGCCAACCATGGCATCACCTCAACGTCCAAAGTCTATGTTTTATGGCCGTCTCTAAAGGGATAAACTTTACTTATTAGGGTATTATATATTTCAGAGGAATAGCTAGCAGATCTGATATGTGGAAATATTCCCTTTTACAAAGGGAGAGCAGGACAGACATGCACTATGAGTGTCCCTATGCCAAGGGACAGTCTGCCCAGCAGACTTCTGCCCACCATCTACTTCTAGGCTGACGTCTTGATGTCACCCTAGCAGAGCCACAGAGACCTCAGCTAAGGATACAGGCTTTTCCTCACTGAAAGGACAAATAACCTGACCATCCATCTACCCCTCTCTGTATTATAGGCAAAATACAGGGATGAAGACTCTCCTACTTTAGGTACAGCTAAACAAGCAGTACAGCAAGGCAGTGCATGCTCATGTGGACACACTGACACCAATATTAAAACACAGGCATGTGGATGCCCTATCCCTGGAGGTGGTCAAGGCCAGGTTGGACAGGGCTTTGTCCCTGCCCATGGCAGGGCTTGGAAGTAGGTTATATTTTAAGGTCCCCTCCAACCCAAACCATTGTATCATTCTATGATAACAAAGAATACATTTTCAATAGACAACTTTAAGCTATACAAGGGTTGCTTATTTTAGTTGCAGACTAACAAGACTGCAGGCTGCAATTGCCTCTATGAACTCAGCTCAAACTTTGGGAGACTTCTCTGTTTCGACACAGTAACACAATAAAGACTGGTTCCAAAGCAGCTCAGCTCCAGGAGAAGATATCCCACTTTTGTGTAGCAGGGAGCCCAAACCAGCAGCAAACCTGGCAGACACAAATGAGTTCTTCCCTTGGCACCCTCCCACCAACAGCATAGCAAGGTCCCCCTGTACCCAGGCTCAGCCTATGCTCAGCAGCCTCATAGGTTTGGCTGGATCCAGACCATGCTCTCTGGTACAGCTGGTCTCTGGAAATTCAGCACAGGGTGCTGAGCCACAATCCAGAGCTTTCCTGGACTTCCTAGTGCTACTGAGGGAAAGGATTCTCTTCTGAGGATCAATAAAGTCTGGAAAGCCCAAAGATGTCCACTGAAATAGCATTAATATGCCTGAACCCAAATGCCTCCTCTTTACAGAGGCAAGAAGAGCTTCAGAGGCCTTTTCTGTGTGGCTTATAGAGAGGAGGGCGGACTGATCATGTAAAAACTTTAACAGTGAAACAAGTGTGTGAACATCAAGGCTTGGAACAATTGTGACCGTACAAACCTCTAAGGGTATCAAATCACTGTGGTATCAGAATTGCTGAAGCAATGTTTGAGAGCAAAGCAGGGAATGACCCCAGAGAGGATCACCCCAGGCTCCTGCTCAAACAGAGTGTGACCAGGCAGCTTCTCATGCCCATGTGACTTGTGTTAAGCCGCTTGAAGCATCCCTCCGTTGCAATGGTCCAACCACAGATCTCCTACACATAAAGCTGCTATAGAATGAGCCTGAATGCTTTTCATAAAAGCCTGATCCAAACCTGCTGAAGAAGACATTGCATTTAATTCTGCAATCAAACCTAACAGGTGTTTTTTAATATGCTACTGCATTGCTCAGTATGCCCTTTCTCTCCCTTCACAGTCACATGGCTTTCCTACTGAGTTTTATTTTGACCTAAGGTAGCATTTTCAGCAGGCACACATCATGTGAACAAAACAGAAAATTAACAGGCTGGTGATTTGCTGCTGCTCTTGTTAAGTCAAACAGAGAGAGCACCCTTGTCTTCATAAAGCTCCGCTACAAAAATCTCAGCCAGTGAGAAGTTAGGCAGTTGCTGCTCCAGTCAAATTACCCTGAGGTCTGTTTTTAACCATTCTGTAATCAAGAAAAAATGAGGGACCAATGGTTTTGCTTCCTAGCTGAGCCTTTTTATCTGCTTTGGGCAAGGACTCTCTGCTTCTGGAAAGCTTGGTCCCATTCCTTAGACTGTGCTAAGGCTTTTCTACAGGATATATGTGGGTATGAGGCAGGTGGGAGCTGTAAGCCGCAGAGCATTGACTGTCTCATCTGGGACAGGGCTTAATGGTTCTGAATCATTGTGCTGAGGATCTTCAAGACTTGGGAAAATAGATTAAACATCATAATAAAACATATACTGAAACAAACATCCTTCTTTAAATGAGGAATAACCCCACTCCGAGTTCAACAAATGCCTGTGCTTTGTCTTTGTTCCCTTTGTGTAGAGAGTGGGTTCACCAATATTAGTTCAGAGCAATGTGTTGAACTATGGATTGTGAAAGGAACATCTACCACAATAATGGAGCTCTATAAATAACCTAAACTAAAAACACTTGGACAGACACATGTAGCTAAAGGACTTCATACTTCAGTGGGCAAAACCACAAAATACCAAAATAATTAAATTTGTCCCTCAGAAGCCTTGAAAATAATTGGGTCAAGTTTCCCTATTTCATCCCCTCCTATTTTGTAAGATAATTATGAACAACTCAGTACACCCAGTTTCTGGAAGCAAAATTCTGCACATCCTTCTTTTTCCTTTCTGCTTCCAAAGAAGCAAACAAAAGAAAGAAAAACTGAGTCTGAGCACAGTTAGGTCTGCAATATGCCACTGGCTTTCCTCCACACAGCCTCCTTTAAGTCAAACCAGCTGATTAGCTCTGAGATGTCTGTCTGTGTAGAATCTCTCTTCCCAGAGCCAACAAGAAACGGAATTGTGGTTGCCTGAACCAGAACAGTGCTTCTGGGATTTTTTCATGCACTCTTCCTGTGCAGAAGAGTCAACATAATAGTGCAACATGACAAGATGTTGAGCCACAGTGCCAAGACAACTTGCACACTTTGCATTTTTCCTATTAGAGATGCATCAGTGGTTCTGGAAGGGAAAAGAGGGAGAGGAAAAGAGAGAAAATAGTGCAGAAGAGTCAATTCCAGCTCCAAAAGCCGTTGTGTTCTCATTTTTCTATCAAGATGAGGAGTACCTCATCATCACAAGACAGTGATGATTTGTAGACTTCAAATACTATAATAAATTTGCCCTTTTATTAAAACTTTTCCCAGGAAAAAAACAAAACAAACCAAAAAAAAAAAAAAACAACCAAAACACAAAACCCAAAACAACCAACCAAACACCAACAAAAAACAAAGACCAAAAGAAAAAAGGACCAGAACATTACAAACTACATAGTTTGCACTCAACTGCACACTTCATGCTAAGATGAGCAAACAGAGAAAAAACTGAAAACAAAACCTTCTTTCCAGTCCCTCCTCACAGTTTTTCTGGGAAATATTTCCCCAATCACACTACCAAAAAAACCTGTGAGTTCCATTTCTTTTCTTAATACCAGGAATGAAGAAATATGGGAAGTTTTGAATGCATTTTCCAATTTTCATTTTTATTCTGAAAGAGACCTGATTTTAGGCCAGTCTGTCTGGACATTTTTGATTTAAGGGAAAGAGGATTTGTACATTATCTCTGCACCCTTCCAAACCAGGGTTCTCAAGTGCCAATGCTGGGTGTGGCAGCAGGCAGAAGTTGGCCCTCTGCTGCAGTCCCCCCTGTCTCAGCATCCCTCCAGCTTGGTGCCCACTGGGATGTCCCTGGTCAGGACTCTCAGCCCATCTCTGGCTGCCCCTCTCCAGCCCAGGGTGCTGTGTAGCAGGGAGCCTTTCAGCCACCCCAAGCATCGAGGGTGCCTGATCTGGACCCCAGTGAGTGAGTAGCAAAACCTTGCTTGGGTTGTCACCCACCTGCCCAGGCTTAGTCCCCACAACAGAGCACCAGGGCCCCACCACTGCCCCTCGGGCCTATTTTTGCAGCCCATCCTACACTGTGACCTCATCTCACAAAGAGTCTGTGACTTCTCATAGCTCTTGAATCCTTTTAATTTGTAGTGACAGAGAAAGGGGCTGCCCATTGCTGATGAGCCTGTCTCTGTGCTGGAGGTATGCACATATCTGTTCAGTCGAAAGGAGACAGCAGTTCATTTTCAGCCTTTTTCACTGTAAATGCAGTGGTAGATTATGGGGCAGGAAGGTGGTATAATTTCTAATGGAAATTACCTTAATTATAAATTAGAAACATTAAGAGGATTACCTCACAAAGGAAAGTATTATCTCATAATTTTTATAAAAAACCTACTGCTCTGTTGTTTTAACACAGTCAGATTAAAACCTCAAGGCTGATAAAAGGGTTCACTCTCAGTGTTCTTTTTTTTCCAAGTAAGGAGAAGATATTTGGATTGACTTCCCTCCCCGCCCCACTTCTAAAGTGTCTCTAAATTGCACCATAGTGTTGCTGATCCATGAACTGTACTGTAGATGTTTGCTCTTAAAGGTCCACAAATCCCAATTCTTTGCTAGGTGACAACCTAAGCCTAGGGCCCTGGCAGAGATTATTAACTTTACCATTTAGTTGGCTTCCTGACAGAGATTTTTAATCCTGTGAATTACTTTTAGGAGGGCAACATCAAGAATTTCAGAGCTGCTTTATTATCTATGAATCAAGCCTTGGCTGCACATTCAGAACATCATCCCTACTTGAGAAGAGCAAACATATGTATGTATGGGGTTATAACAAATGAGTCTTTCAGAACCATCTTGACAATGGAGTTCATGAATTTACATCCATTCTAAAGATGCAGTAGAAAAAGGACAGAAGGTCACAAGTTTCTTTCCAATATAAAGTCTGATTTTAGCCCCAGCACAGCTTTGTTCTATGGAACCATGAGCCTGAAATTTGCCAGACACCCTCAAGTGACAGAGGGTATTTTTTCAGGAAAAAGAAAATTAATTGGAGATTTGTTTTTTCAAATATGGCTTAGCAAACAGTTACCTTCTGTTGAGACTCTGACTCCTGCACTGAACCAGTAACATTTCTGCACAGAAACTTTCCCACAAAAGTAGTTTTTGCTCTGATAAAAATTTACATATAGAAACAAGGCAAAGAAGAGTTACTTTTTTAGATAGAAATCACTATTCCAAAAAACATTTCCTCTTTGGCCTTGTCTTTCAGTTAAAAGTGCTTTACCAAGCTACCTTTTTAAAGATCATAGCATGAACTCTGAAAAGGCTGGCCTTATTGGGAAGGGCAAGGCTCTACATCAGATTTTCTTTATCCATCCATAGGGTCACATCCATAGGACTATTAGGCAAGTGCTGCAGACACCTTTGGGGGCGAGGAGGAGAGGGAGGAACATGCCAGATATGCATCCTCACACCCATCTGTGCATAAAGCTCTTGGAGAAATCGGCTTGGCAAGCACAGCAAGGTCTCGGAAGAGCCCATGCCCTCTCCTTGATGGTGGCAAAATGCCATTGTCTTGGTAGGGAAGCACTGAGCCCTGAGCACACCAGGGCTGCAGAAACCTCTCCTCAAGGCCACCCGCCAGGCACTGGAGGTCCCTCAATTCCTTGGGCTTACATCTGCCACAGACACTGATGTAGAAAAGGGCTGCAAAAGCAGCAACGTGCTGCCAAAAGGGGGAAAGCAACAGGTACGGGATTTCATGGACTATGGGAATGCCAGCATCTCTTCTGCAGCTCGTTGGGCTGGGAGTCCCAAAAACCTAATAAACTGGGAGCCAGGCATTCACCATGTTGGGAAGCACGTCCTCAGATCACCGTTTGGCCATGTTTATACATTTAGGCTGTATGCAAATCTTGTGGCGAGCTATCAATTATAAATCCTCAAAGGCTTTTGCACTGTTGTAAATGAAATAGCATGAGAAATGTTAGAGTCACGGCACAAGTGTTTTCCGAAGCAAAGGCATACAGCCCGGAGCCAGGAATGAGGTAATTACTTGTACAATAGAAATGTAAATTCAGTAACCTGAAGCGGGGGTGGGGGAACGCAGAAGCGATACAAGTCCTTACAGAGCCAGGTCCCAGGGGTAAGTCTCAGGCACCAAGAGGCAAGCAGACAGCAGGAAGAGAAAGTTTTTCTATGAAAGAATACTGCAACCAGAATGGTCACCTTTAAAATCAGAGGAAGAGGTAACAGAATATCCCAGCCCGAGTAGCAGCAGATAATGAACTACTCCAATAAGCTAGCTAGTTGAGGGAATAGCCAGAAAAAATAAATACTTAAAGCTAAGTAAAATATTAATAATTCTTTTATTTTATTAACTTTATTCTAGTATCATATACCCTCAGGCCTAAGTAAACACCCTTTATCGTTCAGTCTCATCTACTGAAAATGCTGACTGTCGAGAAACATAAAACACAGGGTTTCCAATCCTTCTGGGGTGGAATCAGAGGATTAGTATATTTTAACAACAAACAACAGCTGAGTTTAAGAAAAAAACATTCCCGGGATATCACAAACCTCCCCAGAGAGGAGGTAAGCTCCTTCAAGAGCAGCTGGGCATGGGAGCCCCTCTGATGTTCAGAAGGGGGTGGGAAGGACCCTGGGCACAAAGGGTGTGCAGCGCAGATCCATGAGCAACGCTGGAAGCCTCTCTGCCTCGAGATATAAAGCCACATACAAAACCCCCATACAGAAGGAACTCAGGACACCTACCTGAAGGAGCCTGAGGCAGGAGGAGAACCACTGGAACCATCAGGAAAACCCCAGCAATCTCACCTCTTGGGCTCAGCTCGAAAAACGCTTATTTCCTAGCGGCTTCCCATCATTGTCCAGCCCCTCTGTCTAAACAAGTCAGCTGAAACCCATAGCCCAGGGGCACGGCTGTTCAGATGGAGGGGGATAAACCAGCTGTGTTTTGGCCAGACCTGATTGAAAACCCCAGTCCTGCACTGGCAGTTAAAGCACATCAGCTGGTGAAAATCAGCTCCACATGCCCACAGTCGGTGCGACTGTAGGAATTTGCATCCTGCAAGGCTCTGTTGAATGCATCCTGGCTTCCTTTTCAATGTCAAAAATAAAGCTTGTTATTTGCTGAGGTTTGGGATAGGGGTGGGGACGTGACAGTAAGATCCTGAAATGTTTAAATAAATGGAGGCAGCAGTGTTTTGAAGTACTGCTTGTTCCTCTCGAGGCTTCGCCCCAAAAAAAAAAGAAAAAAAAGGATTAAAAAAAAAGAAAAAAAGGATTAAAAAAAAGTGTGGCCTTGTGACTTTTTTATAAAACCCTGCTGCATCAGAAAGTCTGAAATATAAACAGCTGCTTTTACTGACTACATCAGTGCAGCTGGGCTGCCTAATCCTTGGGTAGCAGTGCTTATAAATACTGCTCAGACAGGCAGGTTAGATCAGATTTTCCCATGAGCTCACCCAGGATGGTTGGCTTTCATGGACAGGCACGCTGTTATCTCTTTTAGCAGCCAGCGTTTTAACAGCCGGCTTTTGAAAGCCAGCCACCGTTTTCAAAGAGTCAGTCCTAGGGAGGAGGAGAAGGAGGTGGCAGAGGAGAATATCTTTCATCACAAACCTGACACGGGAGAAGCTGTGCCTGGATTGATGCCACCGGAGAATGCATCACTCACTGTCAGGCAGAGCCGGGCCATTTCCAACAGGCAGCGACCGGCAGCGACAGGGCTGCTGCAGAGCCCTGGGCTCTCCCCGGTGGGCACAGGCCTGTTGAGACCCAAGTGCCCCTGGAACACTGGAATCTGGTTTTGCCCGGGGGTGGGTAAAGTGTAGCAACAAAGGATGTGGTGCTAACCTCCTCCCTCTGCATCCCTGAGAGCATCCCAGCACCCCAGTACTCAAGGGATGGGGTCTTCCCACTGCAACCCCCCAGCCTAGAAACACCAGTGGGGAGGACAGAGAGATGGGATGTGGGTGTTTACATGAGGATTGTTCACCTTATCATACAAGCTGGGCTTTTTTAACATCAAAGGGCAGCAATGTTTCCAGCTGGACCTCCTGGCCCTCAGGGGTATTTATCCCAGTGACATGGTCACCTCCATGAAGGGCTACACGCCCTTAGCTAGAGGAAAGCATCTTGCAAAGAAAGGATTTACTGTAAAAACAATAAAATGAAGATGCATTATCAGTAGAGCTTAAATTGTAGGAGGATGACTAATCAGAGCCCAGCTCTGGATGGCCTGTGTGCCCTGTGCCCGGCAAGAAACCATTAACCCAAACCTCCTCAGCCAAGACACGCAGAAAATCACCTTCAGTTCCACTGCCTTCTTCGAGCTGATCACTACAGAGGTGCTTCAGAACAGCAAGTACAGGGCTGCAGCCTCGGGGAGAAAGAAACCCATGGGCAGTGAAAGGAGGAGGTCCCACAGAAGAGCAGGTTGAGGAGCGTTCTGAGGAGCGCAGGCCAGGCCTGCGATGCCGGAGCCGCCTCAGCGCTCGCCCCGCCAGGCCCCGGCCGGGCTCCGGCGCTGCACGGCCGCCGCAGCTGCGGGGCACCGGCCACCCTTCCTGTCAAAAGCCATTCCTGCAAATCTTGCTCTGGGCATTTGGCTGATGTGTCAGGAGAGCCCCGAGGAGACCATGGAGGTGACATTATTGCTGCCGCGGAAGAAAAGTGCAGAGAATGAAAACTGTGGCTTTCATTAGTGTCAACAGCACTGCTGAGGAAAGGCTTTTTCCTCTCTATGTTTCTGTTTCTTCAAATAGAGAAGCAAACCTCCAAGCGCTGGCAAAAGAAAAAGTGCTTTTCTGGGAGTCCACTGAAAAATGCAGCCAACATGAAGCCATTTGAGCTTGCTGGCTCCACTAGAGTTAAACCCAATGTATCCCTCAGTGAAGGATCCTGGGCAAAAGGGCCTTCACCCCCATTTCCTTGTCTGTCCTCATAGCGATCCCAGTGGTGCCATCCCAGATGGAAAAAAGATGTTGAAAAAAAGCCACTACATCTGCATGTACACTCAGGAGGGGCCAGTGCACAACAGCTCTCTGATGAGGGTCTGAGCTCCAGCCACAGACCCAGCCCAGCACAGGAGACTTGCACCCAGCAACCCCAAAGGGCACAGAAGCTGCCTTTCTTTCCTGAACACTGTCAAGACTGAGGAAAAAAAGCCAAAGCTCAGGTCTTCATAGCCCCCTTCCAAGTTCAAGGAAGTCAGTTGTGAACAGTGGGACAGGGTTGGTTTTGTCCCATTTGGATAACAAAGTGAAGAGGCAAAAACTTAATTTGCCAAAAAAAGGGTGATCCACCAAAATGATTTCTGCCAGATGGCACAAGCTGTCTTTAATTTCCAGTTGCCATGGGCTGCAATAAGGGAGGGGAGAGAAGGATGGTCATTAGAAGGCCGGAGTTATTAGCCTGTGTCCTCAGGAGAAAAGACTTCATCCCTCTCTGCTTCTCTCTCTCAGCCAATTTCAGCTGAATTCAAAGGAGTCTCAGAGGTATAAGTCTCAAAAACAACTGAACTTCCACATGACTGATGAGACATAGGAGTCTGGGAGAATAAGAGATCCCAGGGAAAAGCACATGATGGCCAGTGGGTCAGCAATGCCATTTGTCTGGATGGCCCCCACCTGGACACTTGAGGAACATGGCCAGGCAGCCAGGGGAAGGGAGCACAGGCACAGCCTTCCCAGGGTCCTACAGGTCTTCTGATCATGGGACATAACTTCAAACAATACAGGACATTGCTGGGGAGAGGAAACAATTTCAAAGTCATTTTCTGTGACTGCTTTCTTTGACAGGGCGTTTCCATGCTTTAGATAGAGACTCAGCATCAAATTCCTTGGCTGCAGTTTGAAGGAACATTATCCAGGTTGGAAACAACCTCGCTGTTTTCAGAGGTGATGGGGATTTGTCCTGTATGCTGCAAGAACACACCATTTCCAGCACAGGGTTGCACACCTTCCTGCAGCAAGATCCAGTCAGGGCTGTAGGCTTCATGCAGCAACATATGGCAGCTGATCACACTGATCCTTTGAGCCTTTAAATTAATTAATGAAAAACTGAGAGTAAGCTAATCACTTTCAGTTATAACGGTTTCATATGATATCAGAATGAATACCTATCATTTTGATAAGATTACAAGCAAAAAGTGGGGAAGAGATGAAAAATTCCTTCATTTCTGCTTGTGTATCACAAAGAAAAAAACAAACGAACAAAACAAACAGATGCAATCTCTTCTTTCACAGCCCATTATACAGGCTCCTGGAAAGAAAATATCCAGCCCTACAAGGATCTCCATTAAAAGACAGATTCAGTTCCTGTCACTTCTGACATAGAAGCGCATGCAGAAGTAATGAAGGTTTGCTTTGCTTACGGTTCTCTGTGCATAGCTGCTGGTAATTGTTCTTACTGAGCAGTGGGGCATTCTTCTTTATGGAAAAAATCAATAAATATTTAATTCATAAATGCAAGAGAGGTGATGAGCAAAATATACAACTAATAAAGATAAATGGCTTTTGTACTCATGAAGAAGTCTCATAAAGAGTCAGTGGAAAAAAGTGTCCCTGCTGAGCAAAGAGAACAAAATAAATGGGAGATTATATACTGCAAACATAGCATTGAATTAAAACAAAAAAAGAAAAAAACCAAAAAAATCCCCACCCCCCCCCCAAAAAAAACCCAGAATCAAACAAACAAAAAAAACCGCCACCAAAATCACAAGAGAAAACAACATTAATGCATCATTAATGCTGAGTGTTTAAATCTACAGAAACCAGCACAACATAAAGGAAGATTCCTGAGGCAACATTAATTGGGACTTATTGTGGGCTCTGTTATTGACAATTACATACATTCAACTGCATAAACAAATTGCCAAGGCTGTATGCAACTGGAATGCAAATAAGGGATGTGAAGTCATGTGGTTTCTCCTACACTGTGAGACCCAGTAGGCAACACGTGCAGCAGGAACAGCTTAAGGGTCACCTACATATGCACACACATGTATATATGTTCCATGGACCAGCAGAAGGCAAAAATTCCACCCACAGTACCTTCAACATAAGTTACTTGTGTTTGTTTATTTATTTGCAGGCAAGTTAAAGATGGGGCTAACAATGCATTCTTTTAGTGCTTGCATAATTTAATTTGTTTCATCTGTTGTATCTGAAAATGCTGAGACATGACAAGAATGTAAC
The DNA here is from genome assembly GCF_963513975.1 of Fringilla coelebs. Classification (NCBI taxonomy): domain Eukaryota; kingdom Metazoa; phylum Chordata; class Aves; order Passeriformes; family Fringillidae; genus Fringilla; species Fringilla coelebs. The sequence goes on from NC_140028.1 coordinate 82,982,415, forward strand.
ACTCCCTAAGTGGTAAAGTACTTCTATTTAGTCATTTCTATGGCCAAATGAAAACTTTGTGTTATTTCATGTCCCATACTGCCAGTATAACCACAGCTGAGCTAACATGCTCCAAACCCTATGCCTGTTTTCCAAAGCACAACATCCTGGGGACATATTCTCTAACTTCCTTGCAAAGGCTTTGGAACCACACAAATGCAGCCTAGAGAAAGAGCCTCATCCATCAGAAAGGCCAGGGTCTGTCTTGGCTCCAGCAATAACATTGTACCTTATCGGCACCAGGCAGTCACAACTTGGCAAATGGCACTCAAATTGATGCTGGAGGGGGTATTATTTGCATCACTGATATCCCCAGAAACCCCAACAGAGATCAGATTCCTGCTGCAAGTACAAAGCAGGTAGGCTATTAACCTTTCAGAGGAGGGGTTAAGTGTGAGTGGGTCACCCTTTCAAACAATTTCCATTACACAGGGGAAGAACTGACCCTTCTACTGAATGCTGTGGATTGAAGTGGGAATTTTGGTGTCCTGACAGTTTGCTAAAAATTAAATCAAGCTCAAAAAAGTGATCCCAGACACTTTATCAAGTTACCCAAAGTTGCATACTGTGACAGAACGCAGAGGTGCCACTCTTTTCCCCTGGCATTTCCCATGACTAGCCAGTCCCTCCCCACCTTTTATGCCTCCTCTTTAATCAGAAAAAAATAATGGAAGTGCTCATGCAGTGTTGCATCGTCTTTCTACTTTTGCTTTCAGGCTCCCCAGCATCCAAGCATGGGGTGAAACAGACAGGAGGGACATTCTGCTTAGATGATTTAACTAATCTCATGCAAATGTACTCAGCAGTCTTGGTACCCATTGTGTTTTCACCTACATAATGGCCAAGACAGCTGAATATAGCTTTTTGCTAGGATAATGGCATTTTTATGCATTATTCCTTAAAGCTTTTTGTGCTCACACACTGAAAAACAGCTCCAGCTGAGGAATAGCTGAAGTCAATATACTCAGTCTCTGTCCAGGTAATTATGCATCCTCCTCCCATGCTAGGTTAAGAAAATATGATAATGATAGGACATCATTAACATGTCTATTTCCCCTACCCCTTTTCTTACTTTCAGCATGTGCAACAGAAAACTGCAGTTAAACATTTATTATCACATATTTTCTGACATATATTGCCTACTTATCCCGCATTTGAGAAACAGGAAGGATTTTGGAGGCAAGGCAAAACACAAAAGAACTGGTTTAAACCAGAAAACAATACACTTACCTCTCCTGAATTTACGGGATTTACTGATTTCTTAATTGTCTGAGTCCAGAAGAAAAGGACCAAAAAATCCCCCCAAAAATACACATTTTATGTGTGTGTATATATATATATATACACACACACATACACACACACATATATATATGTATAAATGTGTGTGTATATATATATACACACACATATATACATATATATGTAGTTTCCTTTAGTAATAGAAGCAAAGCCCTCTAATGGTAATGAAGAGTTATCAGCTCCTCTTCCACATCCCTCACCAATTCTCAGGTTAATTTGCCAGTGATAAAATCCACCTCCATATAGCTTCTTCCCAAGGAACCAGGATTGGTTGTGAAAACCAATGTTAGTGGGTTTTCCCTCTTCGGTTCTGCTCCTGCCCACGCTCGTGGGTTGACCAAAGCACAAAGACTTTTGAGTAAAGATTGGGATTTCAAATCTGACACCAAGGGAGCTGGAGGACTTGCTGGAGGGAGTGGGGTGGGTTGCATATGAGAAGACAATCAGCTCGTGGCCACCTGAAGCATTACCTGGAAAAGCTGCAGCAATGCGGCACCTGCAATAACATTCTGGAAAGCCACAACTTCCATATAGGTCTAACACATTAAACTCAGCTGTAAAAAAGGAATGATAGCAGATTTACAAAAAATGTAAGCACTTGAATTTTGAAATAACCAGCCTTTAACTTATGCTCCTGAGAGAGCATTTTGACTGTTGATTTATCTACAACTGCCCTTTCAATCCATTGCCTTCCATGGGCTTAAGGAAATTGCTGTGGATTTTGACAGCTGTTGGCTTATATCCAAGGTCCATGCCTTAGAGAAGCATGAAACCCATTCTGATGCCTTAAACAGATAGGGAGAAAGCTCCAGCCCCCCCATCCTCTGATACAAAAATGTGACTGCTTTCATTGTAGGTGTGTCTCATGCTGTTTGACCATTGTTCAGCATCTTTCAAGTTAGCTCCATTAGGAGGAGAAATTGCTGAGGGATTCAGGTAATTTGATGCAAACCTGTTGATTTTGAAAAGAAAAAAGAAATACAAAAGCCTTGAAGGCAGTCTGAATCAAATCAGAGATAATTTATCATTTTCTAGTCTGCACTTGTATTTATGAGAATTTTCAGCCATTCTCTCCAAACTGTATTTCCAACTCTTTTTTTCTGTCTTCAGGACTTTCTAGATCCTATTTTTCCTGCTTATTTCCTGGCTATTCAGGCTGGCAACACACTCCAGTAACAGTATCTTATTGCTTAGATCTTAATTTGAGCCCTGGATAAATATTTTCATCTTTTTCTGCTTCTTGTTAACTATCCAGAACCTATGTTTTGGGCACTGAATCCATTCATATTTATTCCAAAAAAAAGGAGATTATGATCTTCCTTCTTGTTTCCTCAATGAAAGACACCATCACACTGACACACTTTAATTAAGTTTCACCCAACCACCAAGAACTTCAGACATGGTTTAAAAGAGATTATATCAGCAGAGATAAAATAAATTTTAAAAAAATTAATTATGGTGCCAAAAATCTTCCCAAAATGGAAAGAACATGCAACAGCAGCATGTATCACTTTGTGGTGACATAAAAGCTGACAAGGATTGAGTGAACGCCTGGTGAATGTACAGTAGCCACTGCTCCCAGGTATCTGCTGGAGGTGGGAGGGGTAACTCAAGGAGCAAGTCACTCTGACAGCAGATATAAAACCAAATATTTTCCTTTAGAAGAGATAAAAGGAGAAAGCAGTGGACTTCATCTGTAGCACTCTTTCAGTAAATCTCACCCAGGCGCATGGAAACATTCCTGAATTGTTACATGGAGACCAAAACCAGCTCCATCAGAATGACCCTCATCTGGGCCTTCTACTTTTGCTTAACACTTGCGCTTCAGAGCAGCTTCTTCAACCTCCAGCTACAGGAACTTCCAAATACACTAAGAAAATGGTTTGTGATGAAGCAAAGTTACTAACAGGATTCTTAGCGGGTGCAAAATTAATGCTGGAGAAGAGTTTCAAATTAATGGAAAATTAAAATACTGTTGGGAGGTTGGGGGTTTTGTTTTCTGGGAGTTTCTTGGGGGTTTTTTTTGGCCAAATCTCATTTTCAATTAAACCATTTAGTGAAAGCAACATTTGGCCAAAGCAGAGCGTGATTTTCACAGAAGAGCAATAAAATATTTAGCATGTTTATGTTCTCAAAAATTAAAAACAAACCAGAACAAAATGCACAAAAGAAAACATTGTGCTGAAATGGGCAGACTAGATTAGTCTTTTGCTGCAATACCTCTGGTTTTGCCCTTTGTCTGAGAAATGCTAGGCAACAGACAATTCCCACTTCATCAATAGGAGCTGGGGATGCTCCATCTGTGATGAGCTCTGATCTGTTTACAGACCTGCTTACAGCTGCCATCCCGATTTAAAAGCATTCTACGAGAAAGCTTTTCCTGTTTACAAGCTCGCTTAGCCAGACGCTGGTCCTCCTGGTCACTTAAGCACACATTTAACTAAAGTGCAGGAGCAGATTCCCGAACTTAAGAGAGGCCCTGACACTGCGAGCAGGGCCAGGTTGTTTGAAGTTAAGCACATGCTTAAGTGCTCTGCTGGATTTTTGCCCAAGCTGCCAATCTTTTATAGTTAATCATTTATCACCCCGCTTATGTTCTGGTAGTTATGCTTCAGTGTGCAAATATGTAAATTGCTTTCATAAAGCTCCACGCACTGAGCACAAATAATGCTTCCTCAGCCCTTTGCAGTTCTCCAGCCCTGTGACACCTCAGATAGATCAAGCGACACTTAGAACTGGCAAGAAAGTTACTTCTCCCTTAATTAAACAGAATCATTACCGTGTTCGTCTTCTTAATGGTAAGGCACATTCACAGACTTGCAAAGTAAGCAAATAAATAATGCCAGTTAGCTCTAACCTGACAAGTATCACACATTTTGCCTCTAGAAGCGTGTACACTGATCCATCTTCCTCCTCCACTCCCAGACTGAGAAAGGGATCAAGCCTTCAAACCCATCGTAAGCATATTTGCATAACTTTGGCAAAGATTAAGGTAAATCACTGCCTACAAGGGTATTTGCAATGCATCACAAGGTAATTCTCCCAAACACCAGTGACCATTTTAATTTTTCTTTCCCTCCTGTGGTTAATTGCTGTGAACTACAGGGGAATGTCACCTCCACTTACCTGTGCTCTGTTGCTTTGTATTCAGAAAGCTCACAGCTGCCGTGATTTTTCACAAAGAATTAAAATTGCCACAAGGAGAGAAAACATAGTTACTGCCATTCAGTTCCAATATATTTATTGGAATGATAGGCAGCAATGGTGCCTCACTGAAACAGAGCCTTAAAACACAATTAGTTGCAGTTCTATAAATTGCAGAGCCAGTTATTCTGCGCTCCTGCCCGTGGGCCTTCCATGCACCCACTAATGAAAAGGCTGCTTTTCCCCAGATGTCAGGTACTTTTGCAAGAAATGAGCAGCAGGAAGGAAAAATGACAGAGTCTGTTCCCTTGCTCTGTAGAGCAACTTCTTGTAAAAATTTATTCTCTGTCAAGCAAACTGCCTGGAAAAGAAAAAAAAAAACTCAGTCAGCTACATTTTCTAAGAGGAAGCTTGAACACTGCTCAGATTGAGTCATATTAAAACAAATTAATGCCGACAGCTGGTCTCACAATCATTACTTGAAAAAAATTAAACCTCAAGCTTTAAGCGTAAATTAACAAAAAAATCCAACTCCTGAACAAACAAACAAACAAACAAAGAAGCAGCAATCTAAGCAAATGGGCTCTCCTGTGATAGACCTACTGAACAGGACAAAACTCATTCCTTGAACTGTCCTGGGTTTGGGTCCTGCAAAATGCTCCTAAGATTTTCTTGCAGAGTTGGGCTGGCAGATCAGGTCCTGGACCACCCAGGACACAGACTGCTGGAGAAGCAAAGGCAGGAGGGACCCTCCAGGGAAACCCTCATGCTTGGGAAAAAGAAATCTCAGGCAGGGTTCACTGCATGGCTGTTTTGGGATTAGTGGGCAAGTAAAGCCCCAGGAAATGAGGAGCCTCAGTCAAATTTCAGAAGGCTTATGTTCAGTTCAGGTCGTGGATGGAGATTTGGCCATCATCCCAAATACTAGGAGGTTTTCCTGAACTATGTAATTCTTTAAAAATGACATGCATGTTAACTTCTTCTTTTGGTTGTAACCGCCAGTTAATTACCAAGTTACATTAAAGCAAGTAAGTTTGTAGCATTTTAAAGGAAATATAATGTTTTAAAGTAGGTTAGAAAAGACACAGAAAGATACCACTTATATGAAAAAAATGCATGGTGGTGAAACAGATATTTTCCTTTCACAGTAGGTCAGATATAACAAGCCCTTGATGGAAAATATCCACTCACTTCTGGGGATCTAGTGAGATGGAGGCACAAATATCTGAGCAGCTAAATATAGTTCTGGATAGCAGTGCTTTGTACAGTAAGTTCTAGTGTCTCTTAACTTAATATGGAAATTGATACAAAAATAAAATCACAGCATTTTCAGAGTCTCTCTCTGCTTGTGTGCTCACCGCAACTCACACCACCAAATTTCAGCCTCTGTTGAAATTACTCTGCAGTTTTTGTCTTGCACTGCCTCACAGGCCAAGACGGCAGAATAACGATGTCCATCACTAAAAGGCCACATCTATTGAGATATATAAAGGTTACTCCACAGAAAGTCAATATGAGAACTGCACTGAGAATGCCTTGTCCTTCAGCATTTCCACAAGAGCGATAAGCTAAGTTTAATTAGAGGAGTCTAGGTCTTGGTCAGAGGTTTCCCCAGCTCTAAATGCCAGCGGTTCAATTGTGCAATGTTTGTTAGTGGACATGCGCCCTTTGGATCAGCTTGTAGTTGCTGAAGCTTGGAGCCAGGCTTGGGCAGGTACTGCTGGAGCTGCAAACCCCTCCAGAAGGAAGAGGAGGCAGTGGGAACAGTGACGAGCCATGGTAGTGACACATGACTTTTCATATTTCTCCTACCTTCTCACTTTGAGGCAAAAACTTTGGATCCAGGTGTGATTGCTTTTGCAGTGATTTACACTTAAATTCCCCAGGCCTGACTGTACACTAACCTGTCCCTTGCTCAACCGCTGGCCTAGCACTGGGTGTGCAGGACTTGGCGGCTGTACACTGGGTCACAGGACGATTCAGGTCAGGAAGGGCCTCCTTGCAGCAGAGGTGATACCCTAAGAAGGAGGGTGCAGATGGCAGAAAATTCAGAGCAGAAGTGGGCTCCATCCCTGGCCGTGTACCATTGCAGTCACAGAGAGCTGGGGGAAACTTGGTGTGGTGCTTTTTCTCCCTCTTGCAGAGAAAGCACTGGATGATATCCAGTCATTATTAACAGGTTTGTCAGCAGTATTGACCTGAGCAAAAGGTAAACCTTTAAGTCAACTTCACCTTATATAACATTAGAGGCATTTGCTCTTACAAAATGCAAACAAAACAAGGTATGTTGTCATTGAAGGTGGATAATGTAAAGGCAAAGTTAGAAATTTATGCCAAGCATAAGTCAATAAATAAATAATGAAAATATCAACAAGCTTGATTTCAAAGGTCATGGGAAGAGGGAGACTGCCATGCTTTCAGCCTTCTTCTTCCTCTTTTCAGTCCTCAAATGCTAAAACACTGTGCCCTGCCCTGGGGTGAGGAGGGAGGAGCTCTTGCAGGAAGCAGCTGGATTCAGAGCTTGTATAAGCAGATGAACTGGATTCAACACTACACATCCCGATGAACTAGTCCAAGAGAGACCAGAGAGAACTGCAAACAATTTGGTGACTGCCAACTGCTCTGATGGTCAGTCCCAGCTCACCACAAGCCCTGTCTCATGGATGGATAACCAGAACTGACCCGGGGCTGTACCACACACCTGGCAGCTCTGAAACACAGGTTCCCAGACCTTCCCCAGCCACAGAAACTCACCAGCAGCTTTCCAAAGACAACACACAGGAGAAGACAGTTTTCCACCTGCAGGCTGGATAAGCCATGTGATGATGAAGAAGGGGGCATCTGGAGATGTCCCACCACTGTGACACACAGCATACCCCAGAGCAGGTGCAAGACAGTTCTTCCTTCCCTACTACAACTGCAGCTTCCAAAAATATTCTCTTCAGCTGGCTCCTGCTCACAGAGCCCATCTACCAGATGCAGAAGCATGGCACCCTCCACATTTTCATCCTTTTTGCCAAAGACATCTAGGTGAAGTACCCCCACCGCTCCAAAGCAACGGGAAAAGGGACTGCAGGGTTCGCACAAACAAGCTGGAGAAGTAACGAGCATCGCATCCTTACAAATTAGCTGGGGTGGTAAGAGCTAAAAAAACATTTGCATTGTGGCTTCTCCAAACTAGACACCGTAGTTTAAGGTTCAGTTGAGACCATGAATGTTCATTCATATCATTGTTCTCATTCAAAAATGTGACTGTATCAGACTTGCAACTATCAGGCACAGTATGCATTGAAATCACCAGAGCTTGTAAAATCTGATTTACTCTGTGAGGGAGAAGGGGAAGTTATTTAGTTTGAGTCATAAGAGGTCTTGATACAATCTAGGCTTCATCATTTCTGAAAAAACAGCTCACTCCCTGGGCAGATATCAAAAGGCTGCTGTGTACAGCTTTGATAACAAAAAAGCAGAGAACAATTCCTAGTACTGAAGATTACAAGACCTTGGTATCAGCTGCTCTTCAGTATGGTTTCTCTTGCATTACACCACCTGATGGGCACTCTAGGTTTATGGTTAGCTCTTCAGGGATCCATGGATCTCAAATCAGGAAGACAGAAGCTTTGCAGAGGTTTTTAGTTAAAAAAAAAAATTAGAGTTGTGCCACCCTTGGCATGAATAACAATGGCCATCTACTTGCCTTTTTCAGCCTGAGGCTCTCACCCTCTGGACCTCACCTGCTCCAGAGTCAGAGAGTGTATAGCTCTGCTGCAGGTGAAAGAAGGCAGGCAGAAGGGCTTGGGGTAAATTCTGCCTTCATGTCCTTCACTTGTGCTGGAAGCCTCTGCTGGCTCAGAACCCCAGTCTGTGGCCTGAATCCTGTCGGGACACTATGAAGAGGGATGATAATGCTTGAAGACTCACAAGTAGAACAAAAGAAAGCTTAAACCCACCCAAACACAGAATTTTACTCCCTACCTTAGCTGCTGAGGTTGGGGAGGATGTTTTATTGCCAATGCCATTTGTTTCTGGAGAACATGCATCTGTGGGAGGGAAGAGTCAACTTTCTCACACACCCCATGGGGCTGTGTAAAGTAGCTGAGTGGGAGAATTTTTGACACCTCTCCATGCTGGAGTCAACCCAGAAGTGTGGGCCAAGACTCCAGCAAGAGCCTTCCCTGGGGAAGACACAAGAATAGCAGAGCCAATCCTGCCTCTCCATGAGAGCTGCTCTCCAGCACTCCTGTGGCCTCCGATAGAAACTGAATTAAAAAACGGCACAGAGATGCAAGGAACCAGAGGGGGAAAGGGAAAGGGCAGCTGAGGTTGCTACCACCATGGTCCAACCAGAGCAAATGACAAAGAACAAACCCCTGCAGAGCAGCACTGGGGAAAAACAACACACAAATTGCAAATATCTCCCTGTGCTCATTGTCCCCTTTCTTCTCTTACAAGGAACGATGTAAGAAACAAAACTCACTTTGTAAAAAAAGGTGCAATGGAAACCATAAGCAGAAAGAGTAACTGATGCAGGTTGTTCTTTGCACGTTCATTTCCACTTACCTACATAGCAGAGTATATAGATTATTCCTACCACTACAGATGAGCAGCACCAGATGCAGTGGGCTGAGATGCCGTTTTATTACCAGCCCCCTGTGGTAAAAAAAGGAGTAAGGCTTGAGCTCCTCTGCATTCTCCCAGGGACCCTGCAGTGCCAGCAGCGTGTACCTCCCAATAGGTAGGACATCCATTTGGTCTTGTCATAAAAAACAAGCAGTTCTGATGAACTTGCAGAAGGTGTGACTTAAGGGTGGCAGCCGAGTGAATCCCACATTCTCAATTTTTCAGTCAATTTCTTCACATCACATCAACGCCAGCTGTTCAGCTGCTCCCATGAGTGAATTGTTCTACATACAGTAGTTCTGCAAAACAGTAACTCCAGCAATGGAGACTGAGATGGTCAGTGGCTTAGAATTTTGTGTACTGAAGGGAAGCACTATGGACAGAGGTCTCAAGACATCAGCTAGGGCACAGAAAGCTGAGGATGCAATGAGTACCCACAATGATACAGTATACTGTAGATATTTGTGGAGTGAGGCTGAGGTAAGGATAGCTCTCCACAGCAGACACTCACTGGATCCTGGAACAAGTGTGGCACATTCCCATGCCTATACACAGACTGTGCTGTAGTGGCAACTTTCTAGCTGCTCATGGCTGCTCCTTGCCTTGGCTGTAGGATACAACCACCAGCACCAGGCACAAGTCCACCTTTAGGTGTCCAGTCTGCAGGTAGAGCCTGTAACAAATGCAAAATATCTGCTGCAACTGAGGCCAGCTGTGAGGCAACATGCCCGATAAGACCAGTGGACCATCACCTAGTGGAAAAAATAACTCCCTTAACAGTACTCACATACTCTCACAAGGTACTCTGAGCTGCATCAATGACTGCAGGCCGTGATGCCGTTTTTTTCTAGTACCCAAGAAGCAGATGGAGGTTTGTAACTGGTTTTTCCCAGCCAAACTTCCTGCAGAGGGATGACTAGTTTTCAGAGTGTTTAAGAGACATGTGACCATGGCCAAATGCCAGATGGCTGGAAAGAGCATTGGAGAAGCCCCCACGATGCATGTCTAGCCTTGGCTGCCAGCATCATGCACCATATGTATCAGCTCCCGGATAGAAAGGCCTGGCTGCTACTTGGGGGTGTGACATAGGGAGACTACACAGCACAATTTTTAGTGATGCCATCATAGAATGGGCTGGAATGAACAACAGTTTTTCTTTTCCTTGCTTCTCACTTGCAATCAGTATACAAGGAATCTGCATTAGATTCATTGTGCAGCCATTACTGATGCTTACAGTAATGGAGCAGAACACAAGTGGAAAGAACAACAAAGAAACAGAAAAAAAAAGCCTCCACATAGCATCACTTTCTGAAAATCAGCAACTCCAGCTGCAGTTTCATGACCTCTTTATGCTGATCTAACTCTGGGCTGCTATGGAAACAATCAGCCCTAACCTTCCTGCCCACCCTATCATGAGCTGGCCCAGGGAATTTGCTATTTAACCGGGTTCCTTTTCATTTGGATCACCTACCTGAGTGTCATACTGCTCAGCCTGCCCAAGCTCAGGAGGCAGCAGGAGAGCACAGTCAGCAGCAGCAATTCACAGCAGGATGAGCTAAGAGATGTTGCCTTACAGCAACACCCTCACAGTACACCAGCCTTAACCTGCCTCAAGATATTCTCAGAGGCACGCTGACACAGCTGGCAAAAAGCACAGCCCGGTTCAGAGGTATTCCAACACGTGTGCCACATCAGGTAGACACAAACCAGCCATCTGCCCAGACTGATTCCATCCATGCCTTAGTCTGGGAGGTGCTTATGCAAGACATGAAACTAAGCTAGAACTTTGCAGACTCCTAATGAGAGTATGTGTAAACAAAAAGCTGGCAGCCAAGTTATGAAAACAAAAAAAACCCCAAAAAACAAAAAGCCACCTCCCCAAAAAACACAATGCAAAAAACAGCTGCCCATGTATTTTAAAAATAATTTTGTTGCTGTTTTCATGTTCAAGAAATGTGTACACTTGAAGAATAAACAGAGGCCTTTTTATTCCCATAGGTACCTAAATGGCAACCCTGAAATGCAAATTTCAGTCATGTGACAGCATTTAATTTGTATTAGCACAGCACTCGATTGCTGGATGGGATTTTGGCACTCTAGTCCATTAACCATTATTTACATTCCAGAGCTGGAGGTTGGTTCAGAGGAAGTCTGAGGATGTTTCATCACATGGAATGGTGCTTATTCCCTCTGGGAAGTCCAAGTCTCCGTGTAGTTAACAGCTGGGCCAGTCCATTCATCACCATCATAAATATGGTCAGTGACATCACCAGCACATAGTGGCTGATGCTGCAAGGAAGAAACAGATAAAAAAAGTGAGAGAAAAATACAAATTTTCAGAGTAAAGAAAAAAAAACCCCGACATAAACAACCCTCTGAATATTTCTTTTTTTTCCCATTTTAAATAGGCCTAATTATTCACCTAGGACGTAATTTTATATACACTGCTCTTAGAAGACAAGTATTATAGCAGTCCTGTCATGTAAAAACCCAAGTCTCTGGCAAAATAAAATGGTGGGGACAACAGAAAACACAACTGAGCATACAACAAGTGAGTAAGAGTACCAGGTGTACTTGTCATTCAAATGGATAATTCAGTATATGTGAGCAAAACAATTGCAAAACTTTCATTTGCTGTCAATTAGAATCTAGAGAGACCTTGCCATCAGGCAGACATTCCTTGGTAGTAAGATAACTCAGATATTTATGTCAGACGAAGTGCAATTTTCTAGAGAAAACACTATCCTAGTGACAAATAGTTTTAAAGAAAAACAAAACAAAACAAAAAAACCCCAAAAAACAAAAAAAAGCGCAAAACCCTACTACTTTTTCACTGAACATTGGTAAAATCTGTAGAATTCTGTGTTGTGGTAGCACATGCAAAGAGATTAAAGAGATGAGTTCAAGAGTGGCTAATAAACACAATATGAAAATGCAGCTTCTGGGTTAGGATGTCCTGAAGCCACTAATGATTAAAAGTCTAACAAGCAGCAAGCTTGCTCCTCACTTGCTCAAATTCTGTTACCTGAGGTTCACTGGTGTTACAGATGAGCTATTTAGGGTCAGAACAAGATTCAATCCAGGACATTTAGCATTCTGTGCTCAAGGGGTTCAAGGCCCATTTGGAATTAAATCTGGCTTAGGATACCAAGAAAAACAAGAAGGGCTTCTTCAAAGACATCAATAACACAAGGAAAACCGTGGCAAATGTAGATCTCCTACTGAATGGAGCAGGGACCTTTGCAACAGAGGCTGCAGAAAAGACTGAGATACTGAATGCATTCTTTGTTTCAGCCTTCACTACCATGGCTATCTCTCAAGAACCCCTGACCCAGGAGATCGGGGAGAAAGTCTGGAGGAAGGCAGACTTTCCCTTCATGTGGGAGAATTGGATTACAGACCATTCAGTCAAACCTGACTGTGCAGGTGCCTCCTCAGCAAGTTCACTGATGGCACAAAGCTGGGAGGAGTGGCCGAGACCCCAGAGGGCTGTGCAGCCCCTCAGAGGGACCCCAGCAGGTTGGAGAGATGGGCAGCAAAGAACTGCCTGAGATTCAACAAAGGCTGTCAACAGGCAACATTTGCTGTCAACTATAACACAGACTCTAGAGAGAACTTGCCATCAGGCAGACATTCCTCGGTAATAAGACAACTCAGGTATTTATGTCAGATGCATGCATGCAGGGTTCTGCATCTGGGGAAGAATAACCCCAAGAACTAAGACAGGCTGGGGACTGACCTGCTGGAAAGCAGCTCTGTGGAGAAGGACCTGGGGTTCCTGGTGGACAATGAGCTATCCATGAGTCAGCAGTGTGTCCTTGTGGCCAAGAAGGCCAAAAGTATCCTGGGGCACATTAGAAGAGCATTGTTGCCAGCAGGTGGAGGGAGGTGATCCAGCCCCTCTGCTCAGCCCTCATGAGGCACATCTGGAGAGCTGTGTCCAGTTCTGGGCTCCTCAGTACAAGAGACACAGGGAGCTCCTGGAGCAGGTCCAGTGGAGGGCTAAGAAGATGATCAAGGGACTAAAATACTGGAGCATCTCTTTTACAAGGAAAGGCTGAGAGAGCTGAGCCTGTTCAGTCTTGAGCAGAAACAAGCGAGAAGGGATCTCTTCAATGTCTGTAAGTATCTGAAGGGAGGGTGCCAGGAGGATGGATGCAGGCTCTTCTTGGTGGTGCCAAGGAACAGAACAAGAGGCAATGAGCACAAACTGGAATACAGGCAGTTCTACCTCAACATGAGGAAAAACTTCACTGAGCAGGTGACTGAGCACCAGAACAGGCTGCCCAGAGAGGCTGTGGAGTCTTCTTTCCTGGAGAACAGCCATCTGGGCACAATCCTGAATAATGTATTCTGGGGGACCCTGCTTGACCAGGGAGGTTGGACTAGGTGACCTCCAGTGGTCCCTTCCCACCTCAAGCATTGTGTGATTCTGTAAGATCTGAATCGGGTACTATTAATGTAAACCGCTAGTAATTCAGAAACCAGAAATCTTCCAAAACCAGTGACATTTCAGGTTAGAGCTGCAGATGAAACACTGCTACACCTATGTCCATTACACAGCCGGTGTGGCTTTGGTTTTTCTTGAGATTACTGAAGAAACAAGCACTCATCAGGAGGTACGGGTACATGAGAGGTACCCATACCTCCTGATGCACCCATACCTATTATTCCAAAGCAGAAGACTCTTTAGGACAAACAGAGTAACTTCAGGCTCGAAGGCTGAGTTTAGTCACAAAAAAGGATTGCAAGGAATGCTTGCTGGCTTAATGACCTGGAATTTCTGCCAGAGGACTCATTCAGTTTGAGAGTTTAGCCACAGAAGAGCAGTAAAGCTCATAATGCCGACACTATCAATCCTCACAACCCTGAGACTGTGACAATTCTGGCTCTAGTCTAGCACAATTTAGACCTGTGAAGTGGAGAGGCACCATCTCTCCACAAAGCTGGGCTGCTAACCAGTGTGAGAGAATAAAAGTAATCCAAAAAGTTCTTCCACAGCCAGGGTGCCAGCAACTAAAGGACCAAATATGGAGAACATGAAAACAGACTTGATGCATGCTGTAAGATTTTTCTGTTTCAGTCGAGTCTGACTAAAACACCTCACAAATGCCTTCCTCAAATGAATAGTTTTAAGAAATCAGTTAGAAAAATCCACCATCATAAAAGGGCTCAGACCTCAATGAGGATGAGTGGCAGAGCAGCACGTCTACAAGATCCAAGCTCCTGTCCTGTTTCTGTGGGGAAGGTGTAAGAAGGGACACAGGGGGAGCATGAAGTCAGGCACAAAGCCTCCTGTCACCTGGGCAGTGCACTTTGGACTTCATAGATCACAGCACATTTACAGCAACAAAGATAAACTCCCTCGAAAGCTGCCCTTGAAAGATCACCTGGGTGTGTTACAAGTTTGGTTTCAGTTCTCCACGGGAAAGGACACATTGACAGATGAAAACTCCAACTCTTGCTGCAGTTATCTTCATGGTGTAATGTGGCCTTGGGACTGTACATTCACCACAGGTAGATAAGGTTGGTGGCTCCTAAGGTAACAGCCACTCTGGTAAATAGCTGGACACTTAGTGTCTCCCGCCTTACTGGTAACACCTCAGCTTTGCTTCTCACCTGGCACCAGAATTCTAGTTTTTCATGTAAACAAGCAAACACCACTTTCCTTGTAACTTTCAAAGAAAGTGTGAATGAGAAATCTGAAAATCACAAGCCAAGTGAAGACCCTGCCTTTATTCCCATAGACAGCCCAAGACCATCACAAACAAAATATGGTCCTCTGACAGGCATCTGAGTTACTGTGAGCCCCCCAAAAGGAGCTCTTTCAGATGTGATCAGGATTTGGTGGGACACAGGGAGGGGCTTTCTCAAAGCAAAAAGGTCTCTTCAAACTCTCCTCAGCCACCTGTCATTTGAGGAACTGGATCCTCTGTACTTCTGTAAAAACGAGAGCGTTGCACACACTTCTCCCTTGCTATACTGCACAGGTCTGCATAGTTATGCTCCTTTAATAAAATATGAGACATTCAAATATACATATATAATGCCATAGAGCACAATAAAAACAACTTCAATCTGCTTGTCATGTAATTACAAACACCTAACATCTCTGGGGCTCTCAGAAACTGGTACTGCACTGCCTGCAGGCAGCTCTGCCAGGTAAATTACTTCTTAGGCTGGGGTAATGCTATATTTAAACAAAAAAAACCAGACTCTTACAGGCATATGCCACAACAGCAGTGTCAAATCTTGATCCCTATACAATTCAGAACCTGCACCTTTGACTGGACCTGTAGTTACAGTGAAGGAGGTAATTCTCAAAACAAGCTTTCTGCATCAGAAGTCAAACCTGAGATAATGAGGAGTGAGATTCTAGACTCCAGGCAAATTAGATCCATGTAGAGGAAGAAGAGCCATTAAACAGGTACAAGAGAAGAGCATAATGGGGCACAGTGGGGCAATGCTCATAAAGGATGAGATGGCAGAGGTAGCAGGTGTGGGGGATCATGGATGATCTATGCTAAGGCAGCACTGTTCAATGGAAAGGTGAGGGGCCATGTATGGATCAATGTCAACAGGCAAAGCTGGTGGTAGTAAAATTTTTTATCAGGGAGCAAGACACCTGTTTCAGTAGCAGGGAAGCACAAGGAGAACATATGAGGTACTACCACCTCCTGGCTTTGTGACAGTGTATATTGGTGAGAAAAAAAGAAGACAAGAATCTAAGATATTGAATAAGCAGTGGGAATCAATCTTGCTCCAAAACTTGGCTTTCTCCCAAGACAGGCTAATTCCTAAGATGACAGACCTGATTAGAAGCTGGAAAGACAAGAAGATGGAGTAAGTCACCATAGCAATTAAAACAACTAGGAACAAAATAAGTAAAACAAAAACAACTCGTGCAAAGACTTGGACGAGCACTCTCCAGAAGAGTCCAGAGACATTATTTCTTTGTGACATGCTCTTTGACCTGTTCCCAAGCACACACTGAGACCCCCAGATTTAGATTCTGAATTTTTATGTTTCCTGCTTTTCCAGCCAGGATGCCGCACCCTCTCTCCTCAGTTTCACCAAAAACAAAACACAAAACTTTTGTTTTAACAGTTCATCCAAGAAGCCCCAGCACCCCAACCCCAAAATTGACACCATTACTCCTAAACCTAAAAAACTCCAGTTTTGTGCTTTATTTATGTCCCCTGACCTTTGAAACTGCAGAAGAGCAGTTAAGATCATATCTTTATCTTCCAGCAGCTATAAAGAGAAGGAATAGTACAGTATGCGTCTGTATAAAGCTATATAATAGCCATATAAAGAATCTTTAAGGTTTATCTTTACTATCAGGTTATACAACTATTTACAAAGTGCATGTACTGTAAAGATATACTAGGCTTTAAAGGCTATTTCTCTCTCTTTCTGGAAATCTACAGACAGAGATAGATAAACACCTTTTAAGCTGCAGAGAAATTATTTTAGTGACAAAAGCTGAAAAGCTAGCTATTCCATTTGGCTCTTATTCAAAAATAAAAGGACCTGTCAGAACAAACCTCTCACGATCATGTACTACACACTAATACATCAAAAACACTAGGAAAACGACATTATTATATTTAGGAATTGAGGAAATTTAGTGGCGTATTCTTCTGGGGCATATGATGCAATTCAGGTTACCTCAAGGCAGTGGGCAAGGTTAAGCACACCTTAGAAGTTTGTGTAAGCAGCTGCTTTGAGTTCTGCATTCCCTGCAAGTCTATTATCTCATTATTATATCAAAACAATGAAAAGCACTTTCTGAAAGACAAGCTTACATTGATTTTGGCATCGCCATTAAGAAAAGGGGCTTTAAAACTTTCTAAGAAGCCATAAATATTTATGGTAATTGATAATTCACTGAGAGGAGGGAATCAGTGGTGCGTTGATAATTTGCTGAATGTGGTAATACAGGACTGTATGTTGGATCTGCTGTTGCTCAGCGTTTCATTAACAAACTGGAAGAATGGAAGACATAGAAATCTGCTTCCATTCAAAGACAACACCTATGTGACCTGGTGAATTCCACTGGGAGACTAAAGACATCATATTGTTAAGGCAAATGTGAGGCATGGTAAAATGTCATGTGATTAAGGCATAGCAGAATAGGATGCAAAAAGCCAGGAGTTGGGGTGAAATTTTTAAAAATAGAAAATGTCAGTTCAGTAAACAAACCTTACTTGCAAACAATATGATCCACTAGGAAAGAAAACATCAAGGTGAAAAAAAGCAGTGAAGGTCTTTTTATTGCAAGGGATTTAAAGCCAGCTCATCTACATGAAACTTGGCCGTTGGAAAAACCAAATATTGCCTAATGAGTCTCCTACTCAATTTGCATATTCTTAGTAAGAGAGAGAACATACTGAACTTTTGAACATGGTAGTTAGAAAATCCGTGGAAAGCCCATCACTACAAAACAGGATGAGTAAGGATCCACAAATCAAAGCTCTACAAATGTGGCACATACACCACTGAGCTCTGAGAGACTTTAGAGGAATGAATCTCCACCAGGCAATTAAGCTGCTGGTTTCCTACCTCTGATTTCACTGATGTGCTAACCAGTAACATAACACAAATCCAGATATTTTTGCTGACACACACATACACACTTCCTATCAGTGTGACAAGAAAAAAAGAAAAATATGAGAGCAGCTGTCCCTAAAGACTTCTCCTATTCTCAGGAAAGCTTTGGCAACATGGAAAATGTTGCCTGTCATAAGAAAGGATATTTTCAGACCTTGCTGTCAAAGCAGCAACAGACAACACTGCAATGAGAATGCCACAGTGCTGTCACTGCACTTGCAACAGGAGGACAGGAAAGAGCTATGTTAGTATCTCACTCCCACTGATTTTGGGAATTACCCAAAACCCCTTGAAGCTCATCTTCCCTTTCAGGAATAAACAAACAAAAAAAAAATCATCTGCTGTTGCCTGCTAATTTTGCCAAGCCTGAGGATCACACATTAGAAATCTGCTCAGAGGAGAAAGTTCTGGTGCCAAAATAATGCTCCTGCTAGATAAAGGAAGGACCACTTAGCTCCACACCTATGGCTTCACTTCCTTTCTTAAGCAACCTAGTTATTTTTCTTATGTGCATATACACACATACATATAAGACATATATAAAAAGACTACAATAAAATAACATAGGTGGTAGAGTCAAGCACTCAAAAGTGAAGTAATGGCAGAGGTTGCCTGAACATTATCAATTTCCATGTTAAAAATTAATCACAAAATACTCTTTCGAAAGGCCTTTTTCAGTGCTGTCTTCAGTGATCAAAACACACACATGGAGAGGCAGAATTAGTGGTGCATAATGAGCTCTCCTAAACTCTTCAGAATAAGGCAACCTTCCAGCTGAAACAGATCCAGCAATGCATTACTGTTGTAAAGCTCTAGCTATGAAGACCATGTATCAGAGAGGAAGCTTTTGGGTACTTGTAACAATTTATACTTTTGCTGGTAACTCCCAATTAAAAACGTCTTGCCCAACAGAACAGAAATTTTCTGAGGGCTTTAATATCCTTATTCCTGCAGAGGAATTCAAATCAAATGATGAAGGCCTCTGACTTGCCATAAACTGACCATAGCAAGGAAGTGGGATGCTAAAGTGACATTTTCACTGTATGATCTAGACGTACCTCTGCCCACTAGGAACCTTCAGAAGGTAAGGATGAGCAGGAACTGGGACCTCCAAAGAACACGTGTGCACACATATGTCCACACGCTGCTGCGAACAAAGGGGCTCACAAAAGCAAAGCACAGAGCACACGTAGACTAAACAGAACATTAACAATGGGTCACTATTCAGCTTCTGTTTAAATAACAGTGTCAAGTGACCAGATTGGCTGGATCAGAAACAAGGCATTCCCTACTAAGCTTACCACGGCATTTTATCTATTTTCACAACTCAGGGAACGTAAATCTGAAATGTGTATTCTTTGTATTTGAGGTTAATATGACTCCTAATGCAAAACAAATTCTCTCATTTTAGCTGTGATTGCTATGTTTAAAGGCTAAACTCTTCCCCAACTAGAGGGAGGGTAAGTGCATGGGCCTTGGTAGCCACCAACATATTTATACAAGGTTCACTAATTCACAGTGAGCTGTATATGGAGGGTAACTAGAAACAAGATAATTAACAGCTTCAACAAATTGTTATTTTAACAGTGATTACAACTAATTAAAATGCAAAACAATTAAAATAGTTTTTGTGTAATTACTCTTCAAAGCGATCCCACTAACTGCATTTCTTGCCATGCTGGATTTATTACTTATTCTGTGTTGCTCTAGCACAAGTTTTATCTTGGGATATGTATATGTATGTGTGCACATGTGTTTAAAGTATGTGGAATGTCCCCAAAGTATTTGATTAAGCAGAGTAACTGGAAAAAATGACAAGTTCATACTATCTATGAGTAGATAAACAATAGTATGAACCCATGAAGCTTTAAAAATGCAATGGAAGCAAAAAAGCTACTGTACCTTGTGCCAATATCCAGCCAGCTTCCATAATCTTTAACCAAAAAGAAAAAATGCTAGGAAATAAAACAATTCTGATTAGTACATCAACACTGCACAATGTGAAAGAAAATTCAACCCAAAGTTTTTCAGGCTGCTTACTCCAAATTTCTAATTCTTCACAAAGAATAAGTACGACACCTTTCCAGGAATGATCATTTGGACCACAGTAAAGAATAGTCTAGGAACCAGAAAGAGATTTAACATGAAATGAAACAAAAACATCAAGAGATGGACTAAGTTCTGTCCAGCTTGGCTTGCAAAAACCAGAGAAATACCAGAACTTTTTCAATAAGAAAAGCCAAGCCACCTTATGGTTTGAAATAACAACATGCCAAATAATGCATAGTGCCTGAAAGTTTTCATGGAATTTCAACAAATGTCTTTGGGCAACTCGGGCAGTTCTCCACCTGTAAAGAGGGAATAATGTTGGGAGAAGATAGTACTTCCCTATTAGTGAATTCCCCTAATTCTAGTTGGTGGTCCCATTGATTCAAGACTACAAACATGTTCTCTTTTTGGCCTGCTACTTTCTCATTTCTTAATTTAGTTCCTACTTTCTCTTTTCTTAACAGAGTTCCTACATATCTCCTACAAACCTCTTTGGTAATTTTGGGAGGTTTTTTTGTTTGGTTTTTTTTGGGTTTTTTGTTGTTGGTTTGTTTTTTTTTTTTTTTTACACCAAGCCCATTGTTTCAAAATACTTAAACCAAAACAGGAGAATACATGAGATATAAGACCTTGAAATACTAGGGCTTGCTACACACCAGCAAGTACCTGTAGTCTTCTTTTGGTTTAATTATACTGGTTTTATTAGTGAAATGCTATGAATGTGGTTTTATTGGTATACTATTGCTTTTCCTGTGGAAGTCACCCAAAAGCAGATTTGACACACAGACTTATTTAAATCTTGACACAGCCACACCTTCTCCTTTTCTCACTCTACAGACAAATTAGCAATTAGTTAGTTTTTACTTGCTGCTTTTCCTATCAGGTGATATTTACAGAGCACACTGTACTAAGAAATAAGATCAGGAATGCTCACGCCAAGGGATAAAACAAAACCAGCATGTATAAAGTGACAACACCAGCTCTACCTGCTGATTTGAAAAGGTTTCTATTTACCAGTGGCACTGCTTGCTGATTTGAAGACAGCTGGAGTGGGCAATGAAAACATACTTTTAATCTGCAAAAACTGTGTTGGGGGATTGCTCAGCTTTGGGTTGTTCTGGCTAGCTTGGTTTGTGAATGCAGGCTTTTTGAAGATAGCATTTCCTTACAGGTTATTACAATAGGCACAAAGAGTCTTGTTGGATGTTGCTGATCTCCTGGATTCTGACAAGTCTAATGGAGCTGGTAGGTAAAGTATTTCTCCTTTTCCTCTCTTTTTCAAGAGAAGCTGGGGTGGGTAAAAGGTTTGGAATTCTTGAGCAATTAATTAAAGCCTGCACACAGCTAAAACTGATATTCCTCTTTAATTTTTTCCAAGGAATTTGATCGTAAAGCACATGAGGAACTCCAAATGTTAGCTTATTATTTCATTTTGTCTCTCATTATTATGAGAACATTGCTTCTTCAGAAGCATTAATTACATGAAATTTGAAAAGCAGTGATTGGAAGAGTTTTATCTCTAAGTTATGCTAGGATTTCAATCCAATTCTCTGCCCTAGTTAGAAAAACTTTGAAGTCTGAAACAAATTCAGATCTCTCTTGATGGAATTAGGAGAACTCTCTGCTTCTTGATCTTATTTGAAGAGAATGTGCAACAACAACTTACCAAAGCCATAATGTCTGAAATCACAAGAACAATGAGGAAAAGGCTGCAAAGAAAAAAAACACAGCAAAGTCAGACCATCAACCTTTCTTTATGGACACAGCTATTAAAAGATTTTAGTAAAACCCACAGAAAGAAATGAAAGAAAGATATGATTTCTTGCATTTGCCTTTCAAACAATCAGGTACATTTCAATCTACTAGAAAACAATTAAAATACATGACTAGGACATCTGGCATTTATAATTTCACATTAATAGGGTTTCAATTTTGCAATGGAGAAGCTTAACATGAGTCATTTTTTGGAGAACAAAAGAATCTTACAAAAAGCATCTGGCCCATTCTTGATGCAAAGAGCTGTGTGCTGGTTGGACCAAAGAAAGCTGATTTAGGAGCTTCATGATGGACTCAAGAGTGAGCAAAGCTGCTTGGCAGGTACCTGAAGTGTTCAGTCCCACCCTGCTGACAACCACTCTGCTGGGTCAGAGGCTGCTAAAGGAGGTGCTTGCCCCCTTCCAAATCTCTGGATGCCCATAACCTGCTCTGGGAACACCCAGCATTTTGGTGGTCTGCTCCCAAACCATGGGCCTATTTACAGGTAGCAGTTAACTTCTGGAAGTTAGGCTTAGGCTAGTAAAAGGGAGGAGTCAGAGCTATTTTTTCCCCCCCATTAACCTAATCTTCTTTTCCTCAAACTATGTAAATCCTAAATTACATGAAAGCAATTGCTGTAACTGGTTAAAACTGGTTTCTATGTTAATGACACTGAAGTAATGTTGCAAACAGCTGACCCATTAACAAAAGTTTTTCACTAGAATACAGCTAATTTATCAGTACTACCATCATAAAACCAAATTTTTTTTGGAAAATGCCCTGCTGCAGGATTGCATGAGCAGGTGCTGGGGATATACCATACCGATGCCTCCAAATGAGGAACTTGCTGATATTGCCTACATCAGTTGTGCTTCATTAGTAAATCAGGATGCAGACACTGGGAAAGGCTTCTCTCTGCTAACCCATGGCTCAGATAGGCAGGATGTTGCAATAATAGTGCTTAGGAGGCACTCAGCTAGAGAGATATTTTTTTATAGGCAAGCTCCGAAAACATATTGGGATAGAATATTCCCCATTAAAAAAAAAAAAAAAAGGTCTTTAATCTGTAATCAGGGACTTTAGGAGCAATTTGTCCAAATCACAAAAACCTACTTTTTGCCCTTCTGAACTGCAGGAAGACTTTCTCAACAGAAAAAGACTAATTTTAGTGCATGTTTATACACTGCAAAGACAAGATTGTTCCCAGTGATGGTTTCATTTATCTAGCAGGGGCAGCAACAGCAGTAAAGAGTGCAGCACAGACTTCAGGATGTGCTGACAATCAGAGCACAACTTCTCCGGGGATCCCGGGTGCGCCTTGCGGTTTCTGCCTTGTTCCCAGGCGGATGCTGTGGCACTAGCACTGCATTTGTTACCTGAGCCCAGCTAAATGAAGCTGGCACAAACACCAGACAGAGTTACAGCCACAGCCTCATGAAGTGGCACAGAAATACTTGTGTACCCTGGTTTATGAGGGCAGTATCATTTCCCCTCTCACACACTCAGATGCACATTCCATAAAAGTTTGCAATATCACCAGTGCTGCCAAAGCAAGCATTCACAAATTGGGAAATGCTGACCTTTATGATGCTTGAGCCCTAGAAATGGAAACCACTAGCTGGTCATCTGAGCAACCCCAGGTCCTTAATGCAGCCCTGCCCTCATACAAGCCTCAGGGATGAGGACGAACACCCTTCCTTGGGGATCCAAGGATGACGCAGGCGCAGTGTGCACACAGCTAAGGCAGAGCAGGTGAAAGGGGTCGGGAGCATCGTGCTGCCACTCCAACAGGGAGTCAGACTTTGGGCTGCCCTACCTCTCTTTGGTAGTGGGTGGTGTTGTACAAGGAGACAACAGGCAGGGTCAGGCAGGATGAAAGCAAAGAGAAAAGCAGAGGGCATCACAACAAGTGAGGGCAGCTTCCTCATGCTCTGCTGAGTGATGCGCAGGAAAAAGTCCCTGATGTCCTCCTGCCACACACAAGCAGGACTTCTGGTCAACCCCACACAATATCCCACAGAGACAAAGTCACATGGCTGACAGGGACCTCCTCCACTGCACCATCCATAAAACCACACGATGACTGGAGGATTCAGTCATGTGCACTGGGTCTGCTGAATGGGGTAAGCAGGGCTGACAAAACAAAAGTCTTGAGAGAGGGAAAACGTGTTTCAAGTCAGGATAAAGCACTCCAGGAGGCTGGGCAGCCATACTCTGCAAAGTCCTTAGAGATAGGGAAAGGACTGGCAGCCATCTGCTGCTACTGCAAAAAATGTGTAATACTGAACACATCTGGGAAGCACTGAACTGCAATGCAAGGACATCCAGTGCCTTTTTTTTTTAATGCTATTTGTGGTGAGGTCAGTGCTACAAAGCTATAAATTGGTTACATCACAAATGGACTATTTAAAAATACTATGCCAGAGATGCAGTATAAAGTAAACATCAGGCTTTAGATTCTGATAATTTTTAACATTATGGAGGAAAAAGGGTCTGTGTATTGTCAAAGAATATTAAATACCTGATTGTTTCAGACAAGGCCAATGCTTCAATTTATACTCATTTATCACTAAGGAAAAAAACCCCTGAACTTGCAGAAATCACTGAACAAACCCCAAGCCCTAATAACAAATAAAAGCAACAATGAGATCTAATCGTTATTTTAAATTTACATTGAGATTTGAAAATTCTGAATTCCTCCAAAAGAGATTTGAAACCCTTACTAATGCAGAAATACAGCATGCAATGTACCTCTTAGAAGACAGCTGTGTTGTGACTTGAACAGCTTCGAAAGCACACGATACCAGAACAAACGGGATTGCAACCTGTTCAAAACACAAGCTACATTTTGGCTTATAGTCATATTTACAAAAAGAACCTGGGCAGGTTGTGAAAACATTTTCCTGTTTTTAAAATTATCACAGAATGAGTATGTTACAAAATAAAATATTGGCTAGACAGAGTAGAAAATAATTTTGCAGGAAACATTTTCAGTTAATTAATAAAATGCCCCTTCCACGGTCATAGCTGAACTGCAGTGAAATAAGCCATGAGGTAATATTGAAAACTATAACTAAAACATATCCTCACTTCCTTTATCCATTTAGCACTAGTGGTAAATACTTGAACAAGGCTAGAAGACAGAACTGTGCAGCCTGTCATGCGAGATGCTGGATCTGGAGAGTTTCAAGTGTAAAGGACAATCTAATCACAAAAAAAAGTCTGAATACAGAAGGCATTCAATAAGGCAAGGGTCACATTGCCCCTCCAGAGCCAAGTCAAGCAAATGTAAATGGTTCAGTAACTTAAGAACAAAAACTAGAAAACATGAATGTTGCCTTTTGCTCTTTCCAAAGTTGATTTGCAATCCTTTTGTTAGCAGAGTATAAAACCTGACTGCTGGCATCCAGAAGGTTTGCACTATGGATCTGTGTCCTGCGGGACAACATGCAGTGTACCTGTCACTTCAGTCTGCTTCCTCTAGGACAGAAGCAGCAGAAAAGGAGTGGTGGAAGACACTGCTTATTTTAGTAGTAACAAATAGATTTGTGTCTCACTTCACCCCCTCTGGCAGATCCTTTACTCAAATACTAGAAAAGAGCTACCACATCTTGCCTGCAAACCAGAAGTGCAATCCAATCTCTGACAGACTGTTAAAAATACAGAAAATAATGGCCATAGTAAAATGATAACCTAATCAGTAAAACATTCAATACCTCTATTTAATGCAATATAGACAGGGCTAATTATATCTATCCTCAACATTTCTGTTGATATTATACTACAGGAAAAGCTTATAACTTTAAAAATTATTTAAAGTACTTTCAACATTTGAAATTGCCCTCTTAATAAACTGACCTAATGCTGTTAAGTTACACTTCCCTGCACTTCACCTTCTCTTTTGGGAAACAAAATGATCTCTCTAGAAACACTACAAAGACTGAAAGCTTCACACACAGTTAAGAAGCCTAATGAAGCTCAAATATATATACATATGTTCTTTTGTGAATTGCAAAGTAACAACCATGTATGCGATACGTTATTTATTCCACAATTCTCTGAGAAAATCTCCCCAAGCTAAGATTACTGACCTTCAGTAAAAGCAAGCCTCCCATCATGAAGGGACTGAACACAGTCAAGAAACAATAGACAGAAGCAGGATCAAAACTAGAGAAACATGAAAAAGACATTACATATCTTTGAAATGGTGTTTTCCATTAAAAAAAAAAACCCAGCCTTTAATTACCTTGTAACACACTGGGTTGTATATACATTTTTAAACAAGGCTTCCAATTTTATCTTATCTTCTCTTGATGAAATATTAAATCAGCAGGGACTGCCAACCTCACCTGTATTTCTCTACAATTTTTCTCTGATTGTTTTTTTCAAGGTGCCATGGTGTTGGTGGGCAACCAAACCCTCTCTGCTCATCCTGATATCATCCTGATAACATCTAATGGAGTTGAGACAACCTCACAACCAACAAGCTCAGGCTCTTAGGGTAGATATTACAGAGAGCAGAAACAAAATAAATTGTTATCTCTCCACTGATTACTGCTTTGATTCTGCTGCCCTGATGTTGTTAACTAAATTTACATTTAGTACGTCAACTGCAGGAAGAATTTTTTGTACTCTGTGTCACAAATAAATGAATAAAATTTACCTGTTAATAGAAGCTATGTTTCCAGTGCCAAAAAAGGCTGTCACTATGAAGAAAACCTAGATGTATTTAAGGAAAATACACTAAATAAAAAAATAAAAACCACATTTCTCCTCCTTCATTCCCATTTACTTTCAAAAGCTATCATGAAACTACAAGAAGCTGATCCACTGCTACAGGTTTTACAGCACATTAAAAAATCCAAAGTATTTTCTAGCTCTACCCTAGATTTCACACACAACTATACCAATTTTAAAACACACATACTGCCTAGGTAAGGTTTTAGAGCCTGTCTTGAGGCCCTTGTAAGAAAGCTGCAGCTGGCTTTTTGGGTCTCTGCCTAGCAAGACAGGAACATCCCTGGACCACAAACCCAGCAATGCATTCAAACAAGTGCTTTTGCAGAAAGTAATGACACAGGCATGTGTTCTGCACACCAAAAGAGAAGGCTTTATTGAGGAACTAACCATGGCTCTTAAAAAAGTCTAGAGGTTCCTATACTAGCCTTACTACAGACTATGTTGAGTCTACCCATGGCAATATGGGACTTCCATTTTCTTCCTCACTTGAGGGAGAATAACTCCAGCAGTATCTGTACAGCTAGAAGCTTTTTGATAAACCCTACCTTTTTCATCTAGATACAACACTTGCTACTACATGAGTCCATGAAAGGTATTTTTCTTGCTCCTGAGCTCCTTGGAGCCCATAAAAGCTCACATGGCTTTAGCTGAAGAATGGTTTTTAACTTATTTTGCATGAGGCAGAGGGTCATAAGTCAGTGAAGATGGGCTGCCATTGCCAGAGCTCCCTCAGGTCCTTTTGCTCCTGTTGTAGCTCCTGTAATGGGTCATTTAAGTCTCTCCATAAACAATTTGTTACCAACTGTTCAGTAGAATAGTTGGGATTCTGCATGCAATAATTTGGAAGGATTAGGTCAGCATAACTGAAGAAATCAGGCTTCCCAAGAGTATCACATAATTTCAAGTTCTGTAACACGGCAGTCTAACAGCCTAGCACAGTTGGGCCAGTTGATATTTATAAGAGGAGCAGGGCTGCAATCAAACAAACAAGAAAACACCAGTAACACATCGGTCTAAGCAAAATGCTGAGCATGAGCAATCTGAATCTTTTCCTCAAAGACCAGACTCTGATTTCTCAGCATATGCCAGCTACTGGGCCCGATACAGGAGCCTTGGGACAACCTTAAGGCACACAGTTCACAGGGCCATTGCTGCAGTATGACTGTTCTAGCAGAAAAGGTTTCTCCTCTAACACCACTGTTTCTAAACATTAAACAACATCAAAATTCAAAAAAATACATAACATGTTTTGAGGAGACAAAGGAGATCTGCAAATTGGTTATTTTTTCAAGAGCTGAGCAAAACACATTTAAGTGTTTTAAAGTAGTGCTCACTTGTGGGGCAGTGTGAGGAGCAGAAAAGGCCTTGACTCTGTGCAAGCACTGAATTATCAACACTCCTGTCATCACAATTGCAAAACATAGCCTCACACTAGCTACCATGAAGAAAATTAACTCTAGCCAAAACCAGCATAGCTACATTCCAGTGTTAAAGAAGTACTAAGCTGAAGCTTTAAAAAATACAGTTGGATTAGTTGATTTATTTTTATAGTATTTAGCAACTCACAGCAGTAAGCTTTACTAAAGTTCACATATTTTTTGTTAAATGAAATTGATGCATTTATTGCAAGGTCTCAGCTCTTTTTAGGTATACTAAAGCAAAGACAAACATCAAACACCTGGCAAATAATTCTGCCTTCTTTCTTAGCTTTAATCTGCCTTCTTAAATTGGTATCTGTTATACTTTCTCTGCTGCAGGTTCCTGATGTCCAACAACACAGTTCCAAATTCCAAAAGTGTGGACTCTGTGACTGCAACCCACCTCTCAGATCTGGTTATCTGACAAACTATAAAGGCTGTTTTTGTAGGAACCAGTATTGAGACAACTTCCTCCCCAGATACAGTAACTCACCTGCACAAAACCCCCCTGTGTTCTGGACTAGCTCAATTTCTCTCCCATTTGCCCATCCATCTTCCTTGCTACCAAATAGCTCTCACTTAATTGCAATCCCACCATGAAAGAGAAAAATGACAATGTTATCAATGTACAGTATTAAAAAAAAAAAATCAGCTGCAGTATCAGTTACAGGAACACAAACTAACTGCTATGTTAGTGAACAAACAGCTCTTCCCTCCTAAGACCATATCATTTCTAACAGTAGAAATCACTTAAGATATAAATAATTCTAGGTCAGATTCTGGGAACATATTTCACTATGAGCCTGCAGGAACTTTCCTCCTTGCTTCATCTGCCTGCTACCTAACATCTGCTTCCTAACACACTGCCAGGTTCTAAAAATGAGAATAACTTTAATATCACCTATTTCAACTGATTTGTGAAGGTGAGCAAATTCCCTCCAGCCAAAATGAAGTCAAACAAAACCAAATTGAAAACAGAACTCCTCAGAAGAAAATTTACCTAAGCTGCAATGGCTATAAGTGGGCAAAGAGCCAGATTCTAAAACTGCATTTTTAACTACTTGATAAAATGCCTAATGTACAAGACCATCGCCATCTGAGCGATATTAGTCAAATCACCTTTACCGGCTGCTTAGTGAGATCAGGCTACAAATTTTGACTGCAGGTCCTTTTGTTTTTGAAACAAACCCTTTTTTTGTCCTGGGGTGCAGCAACCAACCAAAGGATACAAAGAAGAAGGACCTCCGGACATCATCCAGGTGGAGCTGTCGGAACTGAGTTATATCCATCGTACAGGTGAAGTTGAAAGCAGCAAGCTGGAAAGACAGCAGAAGGAATCAACACCAAATATGAATTAATGGACTTTGACAGAGCACTGTATTTTTACTGAAATGAATGAGAAAGAAACCTACTTCCCTATTGCCTGTTACTGGAGTATTATAGTAAGGACTGCAAACGTTTCTCATGTTTTCATTATACTTTAATGAATTAATGAATCTACCAGAAAGACTGTACAAGTGAGATGATCAAATGAACAGTGAAACTTCTGCTGTTATCTACACTAAAAATGAACTTCTATGCCTTAGACTTATAAGCATATTTTATCATCAGAAATATTCCTCCTACACACATACACTTCCACTGCTCACATGAGCATATGGATAAAGATCAGAAATAAAAGACTGCAATTATCCTTGACTTATTTTGTGAGTGAAAATAGTAAAATACTCTCTGTTTCCTTTACTCAGTCCTCAGCACAATATCACTTAACTTGAAGAGAAATTATCTTCATGGAATTTAAGAGGTCAGTGAACTCCTTTACATTGGGAAAAAAAAATCAAGTAATAGACATTCAAGACTGATAACATTTTAATTTAAAATAATCTCTCATCGCAGAATTGAGCTGCATTCTCTAATACAAGATTTACTTTGCAGCATATATTAACAAGCATTCTAGGGATGATATCTTATGGGGTAATCATTATTGTTCCTTTCACTTGAAACCATAAGGTTCAAGTAAATGTTGACAAACAGTGAGTGACAACTTAAAACATAATTACAGCCTACCTATGTTCTTTTCACTTACATTTGATTAGTAAAGTGTTCATCACTATTTAATACTACTTTAATAGAATTTTATTTTACAATGAAGAGAACACCAGACTAACAGCAGACAGGCAAGCATCATAGATGCCTTCTAACAAGGTACAAAAGAGAGTGGGTTCTATAGTGGAAGAAAAAATACATCCCACAGATGCTAAACACCTTCAGTCACTATTGTGGCATCACACTAATTGTAATTGCGATATTCAGATTCCATCCCGGTTGCTTAAGATGCTACAAAACACAATCACACAAATTATCATAACTAAAGGTTGCATAAATAGAAAACTATTCCTGGTTTTATTTTTGATTTTTAGCCTTGAATTGGTAAATCCTACTCTCTCAAATTTCAAAACTCTCTTCCTTGTAAGAGCACCACAAAACCACAGTATGTGTCAGGTTTGCTCTGGTGACTGTCTTGGCTCAGGTTTCAACCTCCAGGACTTTTTCCTAATTATTATGAGTTGCAAAAGGAAGGAAAGATGTGTACCAACACTTCTCTTCAAGTGACTCTGGCCCCTCCCATGCATGTGCAGCCAGGAGGGCTCATGTGGGAGAAGCCAGGGAGAGCTGTGGCGCACACCCACCCACCTGGCACCAAGGACCCAAACCACTGTAACTGGCACTTTGGATCTGACCAAAACAGCGGCACAGCTCCAGTTTGCTCAACCCCACACCTAACCTAAGAGCTAAGTTGCAGTGTGAGCAGCATGGCTCTTGCAAATTGTTGACAATATACTAAATTTTAAAATGGAAGAAATTGCATTGATTACAAAACTCCCTTTTCTCCTCCAGGCAAATCTGATAAAGTGTTAGTTCCAAGTTGGTCTCCAGTTACTTGTCAGTCTAAACAGAAATAAGTCTCCATTTTTGGACAAAGAGGACAAAGTGAAATTTAGATTTCTAATATTTCCTATGGTCTTTTCAGAAATCAAATAATTTCTTTTCAGCCTCTCACTCGAGAGCCTGCAATGAGACCAAAAAACGTACAGTGAGATTGTACTTACTCCGCAGAGTTACTGCACCTTATGCTACACTTGACAGAGACAGCTCTGTATCCTACAGACCACACCACTGTGTCTAAGCCAGCCTGTCTTCCTGCATTTCTGGAAACGGCTCTGATGTGCAGTATCTTCCATAAATGAACTACAAATCTTACTTACAAAGTCATATTCCTAGTTCACAATACAGCTAATACTGACTTCCCAAACTGAAAAGAAACACCAAGTGTTGCTCTCTGAAAACCACTCAGAATATTTATTACATCCTCAAAAAAAACCAGATAAAGCTTTTAATTACACTGATATATCTGTCAAGAGCTGTTACCTTTGGTTTGAGTGAAAGACCATAGTGCTGCAGTGCTTCTTGTTCCATATTTATCCACACAAACATCAAACCAAACAGTGCCAGTGGAAAGAGCGCCTCATATCTGAAAAATAATGCAATAATCATAATGAGTGCAGTTGCTGACAACTAATTAACATCAAATGTTAACACGTTTCTTTTCTTTTTTCTTCACACAAAGAATACACCAAGACTTAGTGGCATTCTCACGCTTCTTTTCCCATTTCTGAATACCCACAGCTGGTGGAATTTTTAAGCCATAAAGTAGTTAAATGGCAAAAGCAGGAGAAACAGAGTTTGCTTCAGCTTTGTCATGTTTTGCATTTTTTTGTTCAATGGCTGCCACAATGTTGGATGAATGCCTTTTTTAATTTCAACAAAACTGGAATAAAGATAAAAGACAGAGGAAAAAACCAA
Organism: Fringilla coelebs; assembly: GCF_963513975.1. Lineage (NCBI taxonomy): Eukaryota > Metazoa > Chordata > Aves > Passeriformes > Fringillidae > Fringilla > Fringilla coelebs. The sequence goes on from NC_140028.1 coordinate 83,013,956, forward strand.
ACCTATTTGACATTAATTTTCTGCAAAATGGAATATTTCTCAATGATAGCCACTTGGAACTGAAGGGTTGCAGTTCAACTTAAACAGCAGCTAGAGATTGTGTCTCTTTAGGACCTAATCACACAAACTCATTTTGGTGATCTCAGTTTTGTTCTAAGAAAAGACACATCTGTACAATAAAAGGAGCACAACATTTCACTTCAGTGAAATGCTCTTTTCTTCATTGTATTCCAATCCTTCACAATAGCAGCATCAAGTCACACTCCAACCATGGCCACTAAGCTGTTCTAGCTACACCCCCAATCTCTGAGTACTTCTGACTCCTACAGCACTCAAATTCCAAAGTGTGAGTGTATTTGTGAGAGAGATGACTACCCCCAGAAAACATAAGGGTGTAAACTGAAATTGGATAACATTTAGTTTCTCCAGTTGCACTTCACGGTATCTCCCAGGCTTTTTTCTTTCAGGATAAAATTATAATACCGATACTGACAAGACTGTAAATGTTTCCCTTTTTATTTTTCCTTCTTAGACAAATATCTGTCTGAAAAATAAGGAAATCACTGCAGTCACTGCAATCTTGGTATTGTTTCTGTTGGGCTACAAAGCAATTTCAAACTGGAACAAAAAATTTTGAATAGACATTTCCATTTTAATTATCAGAACCACAGGCAGCTAAACATGAAGATGAAACAGTTATGCTGTCAGTAATAGAAACACTACAGTCCTTATAATGGTCTACACTTGCCTTCAGATTAAATGCCTTCAACAGAGTTGGTGACAAGTGGTTGTATGCAACCATGCTCTTAGGCTGGCTCCAGTGTTTCCACTTAACCACCCCTAGAGAGGGGCTGCAATTACCCAGGCAATGTGCTGGGTTATCAGTACATGATAGAAGAGTGCACTGAGGAGAGAAACACTGGACACTTATGGCACCAGTGCCTTGGGTTTTGTTTTCTCTTTTAAGAATCACTCCAAAATTTTTTCATCTATTTGAACATTGCAGGAAGGCAGCAGAGAGCTGTCAGTGTTTACGCGGTCTGGTGCAGGGCCAAAATACAAAGAGGGAGATGGCCAGCCTCAGAGAGAGCAACATTCCTGCTTTATACAGTGGCCAGCACAGGCTAAGAAGGTTGAGTGTAAGAATATGTGTGCAGTCAGGAGTAACATTAGGATCAAAATCTTAATGGGGAAGTGGGAGGAAGGGGAGGCAAAAGACTGGGGAGAAAAAAAAAGGAGATGCTTCAACTAAAATGAGAGTATCCACAGGAGGCAGCTATTGCAAAATGTCTGCTGCAAGATGTTTTATTCCACTTAATTTTCCAGTGTAATTAAATCCAGAGGATAAGTGGGAGGGGAGGCGGAAAGAACAGTTCCTATACTCCCCATTAATTATGCTCTTAAGAGCTACCAAGTCTGAGAAAAAAGAAAGGGCTGGCTGACATAGTGTTTTCTTCATTTAAAACATCAGAGGAATTGACTTTTATCCAAAAAGAAGCAAGGTCTAGTCTTTATGGGGAAACAATATCCCTTTGAAAAAAAAATAATGACTTCCACAAAAATCTCTCAGAATGCAATTTTCCCTCATTTTAAGCCTACCTGTTTCCTGGCACACATCATTTAAGCCATAACTAGACACCAGTGCTGAGCAGCTGGGAGAGATGCTATTTCCTTTTGTTTGTGAGCAGAAAAACACATAGCAAAACAACAAAAGGCATAAACAAAACCAGACTTTCTTTTTTTTGGTGCAAGATTGTTTGAACACACACCCTTCCAGCCACTGCCTTGTCTAGTCAAAAGGAATGTCAACAAACTCTGTTTATAATACAAGGAAGAACATGAAAGTTCCCTTGAAATTTTATTTAGTAAACTAAACAAGGAAATAAATGCTGGAAGCACACGTTACACTTTTAACAGAAATGTGCATGAGATGAAGCAGTTTCACATATAGTCCTGGATCTTCATATGTAAAAACAACTCAAATAGAATGAGATTGAAGTACCCTGTGCTGAGGAGCAGGTAGGTGGACATCAGGGAGAGCAATATGCTGAAGAGTCTCTCAAAGAGAAACGTGGGGCTCAGTAGTAGCAACACTGGGGAAAAAACTGCAATAAGAAGAAGAGATACAGCAGTCACAACATGCAAAACATTCATCCTCAGCAACAAGATAACTTTCCTCAAATCTTGACATTTTATGGACAATTCAATACAGATCATATATGACCCTCTATTTTCAAAAGTTACTTTTGCTAAAGAAAATACAATCTTTGGAATGTATCACATTCATCAAAAGTAATTTCAGTTCTGTATCATTTTAATTCCCTGCCTTTCCACGTCACAGCCTTTATAATTTCTCATGAACTGATGCTAGTAAGATTTTAAGATGATGCAGAAGCACTACCCTCAAATCCAATCAAACTTGACTACTTAATACTACTCTGATAACCAATTACCAAGGCCCTGAGAACTCTGGCAGCTCAAAAACTGCAGTGACAAAGCCACTGCTCCACTGGATTAGAACCATAGGAAAGCTTGGATTGGAAGGGACCTTGAACCCAGTTCCAAACCCCCTGCCATGGGCAGGGACACCTTCCACTAGGACCAGGTTGCTCAGAGCCCCATCCAACCTGGCCTTCTATCTTTTGTATTTAGATTAGGAACTGGGCTACTGTAAAAGGAAAGATGTCCAGTGTTTGAAGAAGGGAAAGGAAGAAGGACACTGCTGTGACAATCTTTAAACCCATTTTTTTGAATACAAAACTGCACATTTATAGGAAGTATGCTGACAAATAACATTCATGTGATTCTTCATTGCAGTATAGGAACCTCACATTACTGAATCATCCAAAGGTTGCATCAAGAGTAAGTCAAAATTAATAATCACTTTAAGGAACACAAAACTATAAGATATGGAAAGTACTCCCTTGTGATTATCATCATTGTATCCATTAGTACTTATAGTGAATATATCAATGAAAGAGAGGTGAGGAGGTTTCTAAGTCCTCAGGGTCAGTATGTTTTCTGGCTTTCAGCCTTGGCCACTGCTACAACTACAGAATAAGTTACTTCAAGGGGCTCCAAGAAGGCCCAATGCAAGGAAGAACTCCAGGGACCTCATTGAAAGCCAAAACAGTTGGAAATACAATTCAGCATGGCAACTGGACTCTGTGAATGACACTGAACATCTCAGATGTGTATCACTCTGAGTACAATCATAGATGAGAACAGATAAGTGGCTAGTAGGTGATTATTGGTCTTTCTCTTCCATCTCTGATGCAATATATCAGATATCAATCATAAAAAGACCTGTAAGTTTCTGGCTGACCAACACAAACCTCTGTATACGACCCCTGCACACAGTCGTGACACCAAATTCCTCAAGATTTAGCAAGTTGCTATGCTAAATTCCCACAGATGAAAATTTTAAGACATAATATATATTCATTTAGAAATATCTGCTAATATCAAGAGGGTTCTGAAGAACATGAAAAGCACTTGAATTAATGCTACACCTCCTGGCTTTGCCTCTGTGGTTGCAGTTAAGTACACTGTATGAACCATACAGTGTTACAGCTAAAGCCACTTGGACACAGGCCGGCAGGAACCCAGCCATCACTAATTCATTTGCCTGGTTCCTCAAACACCAGTCTCTCTCTCAAAAAAAAAAAAAAAAAAATTAAAGAAGAAAGTAGGTCAAAGTTAAAATTTGAACAGTTAGGCTTCATATTAATCAGGATAAACAGCTGAGAAGGGTGGAAAAATTCCCTAGAAAACTTCTGAAGTGTTAATATTATCCTGACACAATAATAAAACAGTCTTATTATGAACAAATACTGTTAACTGTGTGTTTCTAGTTCTATAAATACACAGAGACGCAAAAAGAGAGTTCAGTAACAGTGCCATTCTTCCACAACTATGCAAAAAAAAAAAAAAAAAGAGGAGTTGGACTACCTGTAATCCCACCAACCTTGGAAAAGCTACAGTAGAGTTTGGTACTTGAATTTTTATGGTATCCCATTTGTGGTACACACTGGCAACAAGGCAGGTGCTAGTTGTGGTGATGGTAATGACAAGGCACTTCTCTCCAACAGGAGTATTGAGGACATGCTGGATGCCTTAGTGTTTTACCTGCTTATTTCTGTGCTTAATTATGGAAAGCAATTTCAGCAAGTACACAAAGCTCCTATCTTGTATATCATATTCACTTAGAATGATTACTTCCAGTCTGAAAGACTTAGCTAAAATATTCAATACTACTGTGGCAGCAAGTAGATATTTTGAGTACCTACAGTTTACTTCACTGTTAAGCTTTATTTTTATCATCACCCACAACAAAGAGAATTTCTAATATACTTTTTCCTCATAACTCTAAACCTCTTTGACTGCCTGAATCATCTCTTAGATGAAAAATGCTTCTCTTTCATCCTTACACAAGAGAGAAATATAACCTTTACACTCAACTCCTGCTCCAGTAAGCCAAGCAGGACTTCATCGATTTCATTGACTTTACAACTGCGAGAAATTCATCCACACAGAGATCCCCATTTAGCTTTAGCAGGCTACAAAGAGTTAGGGGAGCATGATGGAATGGAAAATGCTCCAAAGAAAAATGCATTACTAAGGAAGCATTGCTCACACACACTGATCACAATCACTGAACTTAATCTTGAATCCATTTGCTCAAACAGAAGCAGGATTGCTAAAACCGACAAGATCGGCTTAAGTTAAAACAATGCCACCAGTACAGGAATGTGCAAGACAACCAGCAAGTAGGTAGCATGGGCCACAGTTCTTTCATTGAGCCATGTTTAAATTCCTGATCTTGACTTGCAGCAAAAAGCTGCTATCAAACTTTATATGGGGTATGTTTAGCTCTAAAACAAATCCCACATTTCAGAATCACTCAGGTGTAAACAATGATTAACATTTTCTAATGGAGCTCTATAGAAATTATTTTATAACTGAATTATGAAAGGTATTGCTTCACTGTATTCCAGAAGTCCAGTTAACAATTCCACTTGCTCTGTTTAATCACACTAAGAATTTTGAGTGGTGAAAAGTTCATAGACTTACAAATTGCTTTTTTCTTTAATAATTAGATACTAACAGATATCAAACATACACTATCATCATTATTTCACAGGTATTTTGCACAGCAGCTCTCAAAATCACTTCCACAAGGGTCACTGCCATCTGCTGCAGCTCCCAGTTTACATTGAATTACAGCAACAACCTCTGGTCATTTCCCTACGTTCAACTGGATTGATGGCAGAACATCTCAGATCACCCATATCCAACTCCAAGTGAAACAAAAAGGGAATTTATGCCATTATAGCCCTAAAAGTGGTCTTCATAATATTCAGAAAGCTCAAAATAAAAGACAAAGCTATTTGTAAATCAAAGATATATGCATTTTATCACAAACTTACAAAGGATAATACTTTCGAAGACTAACACACATCTCAAAAAAACTCACTTAGGAAAGCAAATATCCAGAAGGACTATCAGCAGTCAGATAAAGGAAAAGGAGATGTTAGCAAAAAAGTGTCATCATCCCCCACCCTATCCCAGACTCCACAAACTGCCAGCATAGAAGTTTGAGAGGGAAGATTTTCTTACCTAGTGTCATCCAGCTAATAATTTGATTCATTACAGGTAATCCCTGTTTGATCTTAAGACTGTTATGGGTACTGCCCACAACATATGTCGAAAGTGCAACACTGAACATCTAGAAAGAAGAAATTGGGCAAAGAAACACAAAATTAATATATGGATCTCTGCCATTCCATCCTAAATATCTAGATATGCATAAACACCTCATCGAAATCACCGTAAGAACAGGAAGTCAAAGACAGTGTCAAAATTTATACCTTTTTATAACGTACAATTACTGGCTTTTTAAAACTTCCATCTAGATTACTTTTTATGAGCATTCTTGTAATTTATTTGTGCTGTTTTAGAATAGTATACATGAGTGACCTGGACCACTGATTTGACATGCTATGCTCTTAGTCAAGAGTAACTATTTAATCACTCCTGCAAACCCCAGAAAACACATGGCCCCAGTCCTTCAAGGGGCAGCCACAAGGAACAAGCAGAGCCTTTGGCTTTACTGCAGAATCAGGTACAGGGAGAAGGGAAAGGCTCCTGGAAGAAGGGAACAAGCAGCAGAACAAATTGGAAGTGGCTTTTAAGAGATGGAAAGAAGCTGCTGGGTTTTTGCCCCCCAGATGAATTGACTGAAGCACCTCAAGCAGAGCCCTCAGCCTTGCAGAAGCAGAAAAGTTGAAGAGGTTTTTTCTTTGACTAATTCAAGAGACACCATTCAGTCATCAAGTACGTGCAAAAAACCTTTTGAAAATTACCCCATGAGTCAGTTATTTTTGAAAGGTGACAATTATCCAAGAAAATGCTTGAGCCAAGTTTTCAATTACTGCTATTTATTCACAACTCTGCAGTTCCACTAAAAGGCAAATCAGGCATGCACAGTACTTTGCAAACATGTGCTTTAAAACTGCATTAGAGGATGTAATTGCAGCGGTGGCTTTTTAGTGCACGGCAACTACACCATTCACATCCATCACTTTGTACCATATGAATAGCTGCTATTTCCCTGCTAGACTGCAGTGATACCTACTGGGATCAGCCAAGACGATACATTTAGCACCAGCATTATTTTTTGACAAGTTTCACGGATGCTCAGTATCTGCTGCTTCTATTTCATTTCAAGCCACAAGAACATGTACCTTGTATTTCTCTGTGACATCAATAAACAATGTCAAAACAGTAGGCATCCAAAAGCTCAGGGAATTTTAGACCTCTGATGTTTATTTTGGACACTTTTGCTGTATTCAGGCCCTTTGATATATATTAGCAAGTTCTGTTTGGTGTCATGAGCTCTGGTAATTCCTCTGATATCCCCTAGACACTGTTGAAGTCACTTTGCACTGACTTTTTGTCACCCTCCATAATACATCCTGCGCCTTGGAAGACTTGTGATGGCCTGGGAACATTAGTAAGCACAAGGAACTGCTGCTAAATCTATGCCAGTGTCCAGGGAAGGGCTCAGCAGGTGCTTTCGAGAATCTGTGCTCGCATTTTAAGTAACATTCAAACTGGTCTTGGCTTTCACCAGCACGTCCAGGAATGCAGAACCGAGCAGAAGAAACTTGGAGAGGCAAACTGAGCTAAGCTAAGAATCTGTCTCCCTTCATCCTTCACAAACCTCTCAGATGTTCAGAGATAATTCTTGAATAACCTAAGAGCAGGTCTCACATACCCATACCTGTAGGTCATACAGCTACAAAGAAGAAACCAAGGGTGACCCCTGCAGTCCCAACATGCCAGCTGCTCTGGCTGGGAGCTCTCCTAAGCATCAAACATCATAAGGACCCATTGGGAGAATGGCAGGAGAACCAGCATCATCAGCTGGGCACAAGGCTGGTTGAGAACACCCTTCCTGGCCCCTGCTTCCATCAGAATGGTAGGGACTCCTACTGCTCACTTCTCCTATTTTAAACAAAATGTAGATGTTGCACTTAGGAACATGGTTTAGTGGTGATCTTGGCAGTGTTAGGTTAATGGCTGGACTTGACCTTAGAGGTCTTTTCCAACCAAAATTATTCTATAATTCTAATTGAGAGGAGGAAACTAAAACTGACCACCTTGGACACGCATGAAGTCCAAGCATCCTGGGAATAATAACTTGGTCCAACATTATCAGCCAATGAAAAGAGCAAGTTTACAGTAGTGTGGCAGAAACCGGACAACACCTATGAAATAGATGGCAGAGGAAAACTGATGCTCTGTCCAGCACAAATTAAATTACACAGTAAGCACTGCAGCAGTTTAGCTGATGGATTATGAATTACTCCTGTTTTCATCATTACTGAAGCCTTAATGACCTCTCAGAGATCACAGAAACAAAGAATTGTTTAGGTTGGCTTAGTGACTCCAAACATGAAGTAATAGCGTTATCAGAGGAAGGCATAACCTTGGATGGCTGCCTTCAAACATCACTTATGGGGGACCTGCAAAACCTACTTTTAAGAAATCCCTTGTCAGATGCAGAGCAGGAATCTGAGTGTGCTTATCTATTTGAATGCCAGTGACTCGATCACCATTTCTCACAGCAAAATATGTATTTTCTCCCGACTAGGGGATTCATATCACCTTTAAAACTGTCTGGGAGTTGTAACCAAAATTCAGGACCTCAAAATGAGCATTTTTGAAGATTACCCCTTCCTGTTCCCACTGAAAAGTCCAACTCAAAGGAAAATATAAAAGTGGAATTAGGCAATTTCATTGACTAGAAATACCAGTCTTCTGACAAGCACTTTCCTTTTGTATTCCTGTACATTTCAAAGCAACGAAATGTAACCTACCCACAAAACAAGATCTTTATTTAGAAACACATAGAATGCCTCTGTAATGTCCTTTTTTTCCCTCTACATCTGAATAATCTCACCTCCCAATCCTCTCCTTACCCAAAACGTGAATGGTGGATCCCATATTTTCCATTCCCAATTAAGGTACTGAAACAAAAGTCTAATAGAGACTAGTAATTAAATGTCACTATTGTTAAATATCTTCTGATTAAGAGGCCATTTGAGGAACTTTATGATCTTCTTAAAAGTTGGGAGGAAAATGAAGACATTACTTCTGGAATAAGGAGGCAGAACACTTTCCTCAAATTAAGTATCACTCTTCTGTGAGTGCATTTCCTGATTCTCTACGTTTGCTAAAGAATAGTCTGGCATTACTTTTTACTATAGACCAGTTTCTTCATAATCATGAGATGCTGCAGCAGTTGTGTGGTGAGTTGAGGTTGGCCAGCTGCCTACTGGGCTGCTCCCTCACTTCCCCACCCAATGTAAGCTTTTTTCAGGCATTCCAGCAAGGAATCCATTGCTGAGTATATACTGGAAATTTATCTTTTAAATGCTTAGGAAAGGAACTGACATCTCTTTTCCACATGTAGGCTGAAAAAATTAAGAGACATCACCACCATATCTGACATGCATTCATGCTCAGCTACTAAAGCCATTTTAAACATTCATTACTCTTTCCTTTTGTCCTTTCAACCAATTTGAGCTCCATACCTTAATCACTGATATAATGAGTGCATTGCTTTGCTCAGCAAGAAACTCCAGCACACACTAAATCATAAGAGATAAAGCTGGTCCTGAAATAAAACTATTAGCTTATAATAGGCTGAGGGGAAAAAAAAAAAAGAAAAAAGAGAGGACAGCAGACATGAGAGGTATTATTAGAATCTTAAAGCTCTCTAGAACTTAATTAGCTCTAAGCATGAAAAAAACCCTAACTATTTCACAAAGATATAATTCACCTGAAAGAAGACTTAACCAACAGAAAACCAGCTCAGTATCAGTCTCACATTGTTCTTCTGCAGCCAGAAACCAGAATTAGGTCAGCCCCCCAAACCAGCAAGCCCTAGTGTGCACATGCAACTACTGCAAAGGTCACTGGAAGCGAAAAACACAGACCAAAGGCAGGACAAACTCTCAAACTTTCCAAGCAGACCATCAAAATCTATATGCACATTGATATATCAAGCATATATATAATTATGCACAGGATGGGAACACAGCATGATGATGTTTAAATATGTGCACGTGGTCCTCTTGAAATAGCCAAGAAGAAAACTCTTAGGAACAATCTTTTTTTTCTTGAAAATTGTGGCCTTGGTAGAAATATGTTCTCATAAGGTAAGTTAAAATTTGCATATCAAAACCCTCTAATATTTAGAATTACTGAAAGTAACAACTGACCTGATAAAAATATACTTTCAGATCTTCATTATCTCTGTACTTATTTTCACTTTTACAAAGAGATGTCCATGAGAAGAAAGATATCAAGATGGTCAGCAAACCAGCTGCTATTCTGCAAAAACAAACAAAAGAACAATAAAATCTCAGAAAACATCATCAAAAATTTCTTTTGCACTGTCTTGTTGCACTTCACACCCCACACCAGATTCAACCCCAGGAGTGTTTTGGGTTTCCTAATCTATCTTGAATATTCAGTGTCTCCAGGTACCTCTTGGATTATCTAGCACTGCTTTCATCCCCATGTTTCCTTTTTAGGACTGAGCTGACTCAGGAGCTCCCTGCTCCTACCATTCAAGTTTCATTGATGTACTGAAAAGCCCTGACTTGACAGTACTACTGCCCAAGAACAGAAACACCTATTTCTCACTGGCTTTCTGATTTCTCCCTCTTGTATTTTCTCCCCCAGCATCAACTTATCTGCAACATCCTGAAGCGTCACGTGTATTTTTAATTGCTGCTTCAAACCTTTCCAGCTTCAAAACTCCCTTGAAAAGTTTCAGACAAATACAGTGTTTCAAAGGTAAAATGTTTCATCAGAAGAAAAACCAGAAAGATGTACAGCCTGGGCAAGGTGAATATAAAGAGGTGTCAGAGAGGAAGATCTGTAGGTAACTTAATTCCATTTTGATTTCTAAGCTGTGCACATGTGTTCTAAAGAACAGAAAAAGGTCAGTTTGGGCCACCAGAAATACATATATAATTATCTACAGCTGAGAGGCTATAACACAGTAAAGGGAAATCTGTGCTGAATATTTCTAATGTGCCCAAGGAATGAGACCAAGAAGGGTTTTCAAAGATAGATTTAAAATATTGAGGGAGAATGTCAATATTCTTGGAAATATCTGGGTTCACAATTCTACCTGCAATCACGTATTGCTGCTCAAATCCCACATTTCACTGAGGATCAGGCATCCTGGCTCAGCTGAGGCATGACATCTACCAGCCAGCAGGAACCATTGCACCCTAGGGTAAATTCACTCTTTCTGCAGTAGCTACAAAGAGACCACAAGCCTAACCCCTTCAGGCCAACCACCTGGATTGCATCCAGATATGACAGAATGCTCCTATGACCAAAGAGTGGCTCACAAGAGGAGAGGGACATATAAAGATGTACTAGAAAAACAATAAAAAACAACAACTGTAGAAAATCAGACAAGCAATACCAGAAAAGAAGACTCAGGATAGAGAAGAAGTGAAAAAGAAGAGACACAGGAAACAGAGGACAAGAGAGCTCTGCCTATCCTGTTTATTTCCCTGAATATCTCATTAGGTACAAAGTGCTATTCAAAGACAAGTTATTCAAAATTGGATGCACAAATTCTGAAAGATGCTATCAAAACTATATTGCTTTTGACTAAATTCTTATTCACATATGATAGTTCTGTTTTCACACCCCACTGAAGCTTCTCCTTTAATGATCCCCTTTCTTTTTCTGTAAAATGTGCAAATTTTTGTATTGTGAGAAATGTTTCCCTAGACAAGAAATTATAGAATAACACAAAGAGCAAATGGATGTGGCAAAATAATTAAAAGTCTATTCTCATCCTCATTAGTGAATAACTGAGGTCTCTATAATCATGTTATTTAAGCTCTGAATTTCAACTCCTGTCTCAGCCAGCTTTCAATAATGCAATTCCTCCCAAATACCAAAAGGCAGCCTAAATTTTGAATCAAAGAAGGAATAGAAAATTTAAAGAACAAGATAAGATTCTTACACCAGAGGAATGTTTGGTTCTCTTCCTACAACAGGCATTAATGGAAATATTGCCAGGAGCACACACAGGAGAGTCCAGATCAATGATTTTGTCTAGAAGAAGAAAGAGGTCATGTGGACAGACAATTGTCTGCTCATAAAGAAATACTTCAGTAAACTACTAACAGCTACTAGCATCTCCCCTAAGCAAAGACCCTGCATCACCAAGGAGTAAAATTAACTAAAAAGGTACTACAGAACTTCAATTTAATGCAGAAAAGAATTTCATTTCTATAGCTGTCAAAATCCCATCAAAGACAATGATAACAAAAGCCAAGTTTACACTTATAAACACTTTCTCAGTGTGACCTTCACACATCGCAGGCCCCAGAAATCTGACAATTGGCCTTCTAGAAGGATGGCATAAAATTAATATCCTCAGAAGGTTACAGCAGTTAATTAATCAACACTGAGAGGGAATACTCTGAGAACATGGTAACATTATCCAGTCTTTGCATCTATGTGCCATTTGATTTAGCCACTCTAATCATCTAAGTAGTTCCTGAAGCTCTTTGCTAGGATGAAAAAACCCAACCTATCCTAGGTGTTTTATTTAACTAAAAACATTAAGAGCTGTGTCCTTTTAATTTTTCAAGCTCAAGTCAAATTTATATTCCTGAAAGGAAATTTTATGCTACAAAACATGATCTGTGCATATCCACCTTTAAGACAAGTTACTTAATTACTCAACTAGAACAAAAAATTGTAAATTAAATACAAGCCTCCATCTTGGCAGTTCTTGGAGACCAAGACGTAGCAATTTGACTCCTTTTCTCTATCCCAGAACCCTAGGTTTTAGGCATCCCCTGAAATAAGAGATGTTGGAATCAATTAATGGAAGAAACATCTCTTAAACTTATTATCATGCCACTTGATGAAAGTGGAGTTTTTTCCTAGGAAAAACAATACAGAAAGCTGTCTCCGAGGAACAGTGTGTCCCAGCTAATTGCAGACAACAATAAGTTGACAATTGCCTTTTCATTATCTTCAATATTTTTTTTCTAAGAAATGATCATGTTAAAGGGTAACACTTTCACCAATCATACACATAAGCACCACAGTCACTGCAACAGTTTGATAAATGATGCGCATTTCATGTGATTGAGTCAAGCATTTTTTAGTCATCAACAACAGAAAACTGATAGCTAACCCACAGATACCTCAAAACTCTTAAGCAACTCTTATTACTTCTGCTGTATAACAGATCTATCCAGATCACATTAAATTCCCTTGCCTTGCTTCATGCAGCTTATGACAGAGATCAGAAAAAGAGAATAATGAATAAGCCTCCAAAGCAGCATTCCAAAGCACCCCCAATATCCCAAGATGCAATCCAGCTGTTCACCAAAGCAATACAATACCTTAGCTTGAATCCACAGCTGTGTCATCACTGGCCAGCCAGCAAAGACAAGAAGGCCAACTGTAAGTGCAGAGCGGTAGAAAAAGCTGAAGACCTAATTAAAAAAAAATCCAAAAGAGGACTGAAAATCAAACACATTAATTCCTCCAAGAGGTAGAATACAAGAAATGAGATACACTGTTGATACAGAAGGATAAAATACTTACTAGTATTTCAATTCCCAGTATACAAACCAAGAGGAATCCTGCAGATTGACCAATATGAAGCGACAAAACATTTGTGGCAAGGTCCTGAATGACAGGAATTCTGTTCAAAATGATAGAACAAGATAACATTCATTTAAAAAAGAACAGAAATAGCATAGCACCTTACCTTTTCAGGGCAAGGATGGGATCAGAGCACAAAAAACATCAGAAGTATTGCTGGCCCTGCCTAGACCCCATGGTTGATGGCCAGATGCTCCTTCTGCCCAGTTTTACTTGACAGAAAATCTACAATAAAATCCTCCAGCTTTTTTCCTCCCATATTTGGCACATCTTTGCCAGTGTTTGGACAAGCTTCAGATTATTCACTACCCAAATTGACTCTGAGTATATGAATATTTTTGGTTATGTTGTGCTTAATGTCTGTCATAACTGATGAAACATTCAGAAGCTTTAGAGAGAGAAAAACCTTCCTTGTTAGCTTTTCCTGTGCTTTATGAGACAGCTCATTATCTAACTGCAGTTGGTCTCATTTTCTCTGAATAATACTGAGTTGGTATCTACAAATTGCCAGTAGATCAAGAAAGTAAAAGGAATCTGAAGCTAACAAGCATTTTTGGGCCTCGAGTAAAAGGAGACCCAAACAAGACAAATATATTTCAATATGGGAGCACATTCCTCAACATGACTAGCGCATGCTAGTTCTCCAAAAGTGGTTGATGTTCCACTTGACACTTTGCAGGATCATTTTGCAAAATAAGTCAGCTGCTACAGGTATTTGCAAAGATTTTAGCACTCTTTTTTGCAACACTTGCAAGGGTACTAAAATTATGTTTTCATGGAAATAGCTTAATTTATTTTTTGCTAATAGATATCTTCTAGAATTGGCAACTGTGTCAGTCAGTTTGGACACTATTCATTATGTCAACTGAAATATAAACCAGAGTCCTTCGGAATGTCTCAGGAAACACGTAAGGACATTTTTCTCCCAAATTTATGGGAAAAATTTAATTCTCTACAAAAAGGAAGTCCAGACTTAGTCTTATAAAACAGTAGTAGTAAATTGCATTCTTTACTTACTCTTTCACAACTGCATACCATACTGGCACTGGCAAGAGACAGTATATATAATATGTCCAAGGACATGTTTGAATCAACAGGAAAAAAGTTATTATCATTCCAGCAGAGGCAAAACCATAGAAGAGAACAGTAGATTTCTGAAATACAAATGTTTGACAAACATTCTTTTAACAGGAATAAAACGTTTTGAACTACACTCTATTTTCCATTTGTTGGTTACACAGTAAAACAAATGCTATTTTAACAAGCCACACAAGCTGCCACGTGTCTCTGCACAACTCTAGACAAAGTTGTCAGCCAGATTAAAAAAAACAACTGTAGGATTTGAAGATCTAATTCTAAATGTGTCCCTTCATAAGGTCCTGCAGAAGAATCCGCATGGGAAACACATACTTGCGCAATCTGGAAGCCCGATACATGAAATGTCATTTTTGTTCAATAGGTACTTGGAATCCATGTGAAGCCAGAGATGCTAAGGGGTTCGGGAAAAAGTAATCTCAAATTTAGATTCTAGAAACAGACTTGGAATATAACCCATCAAATTCATAGCCTTACAGTCAAAGCATTTAATGAAAATTCTTTCAGTACATTTCCTCCTCCTGCTTGAGACATTGGTAAGAGAACTAATTAAATTAAAATATTAAGCATTGATTCCTACCAGAAAAAAAACACTACTATTCAGGATCTAGGAACAGCTACAAAAGGAGGCATGTGACCAACCTTCCACAGGATAAACTTCCTTCCTCAAAGAACCCTCAATTTCAAACTACAACAGAGGACTAGTGCTGCAAGGCCCTAAAAGGTAGCATAGCTACAACTCTTACGATATTTCATTGTAACCTACAGGTACTGCTTGGGGCTTTTCTTAGAAAAAAAATAGATATAAGATTGGAGCATTATGTACTCCAAGAAACACATTCTCAGACTGAGAACACTCTTAAGGAGAAACATCAAAGAGAGAAGAAACATTTTTAAATGGGTTATCTCAGATAGGCAGGTCAGTCCTTAATCATCAGCAGAAATCCCTTGTTTGTGCAAAGAGAAACATGAAACAGTCATTCTGCATCTGCCTTTTACCTGGTCATTGAGCTATTCTTCCTTATTCAGGAAGAATTACTGGTAAGGGAAGATTATGTACAAGTTTTAAATAAACAATTTTATTTGTATTACAACTGGACATAGCAAAGGCAGCTTTAGTGCAGGTAATGACAGACGCTGTTTTCTTATGCACAGATGCTATGTTTTTTGAAAGAGTTAGGTAGACAGATACAAAACTGTGTTAAATATTCTGAGAAGAGACAGTCAGCTCACAGTTCACCTAGATGGATTAACATCTTTTCTGGCTTCCCCTCCCTGTCACTGATGCACAACTGCCTTGATCTAAAATGACAGCAAATGCAAGTTCTAAATTATTTTTAAAAAAGAACTTTTGCTAAGATATACCATTAGCCTAAGAAAAGATATGTCATTTAGAAAGCTGACCTAGGGCAATTTTGCTTTAGTAGTTTTAAATTTTACATTTGCTGACATATAGGCAGAATGAATATGCATATATATGATATGCACACAGTATAATTTATCACTGAATGAGTAAACACACACAATCAACATTTTATTCCAGATAGTGACACAAATACTATAGAGTCCAATATAGTCAGTCATGCAGTGAAAGTGGAAATGAGATTTGCAATTCTGTGAATATTTAAAATAAAGGTTATGCTTCTTGCTAGGCAAAACAACATCCTACACCAAAAGAAAAAAAAAAGTTTTTTCATACACAGCATAAGAAGCCAAAAACTTTTAAAGATGATATATACAGGGTATGCAATTTCATTACTCAGAGGTTTCTTGATTTTATAAGGGTGTGCTTTGCAGGAAACTATTTGTCAATGGTAGATTAGTCTCTCAGCAAATTTCTTTAAGTTGCTTCAATATAAGCTATAAACCAAATAACTTCCCTATATGAAGCATTAGCCTCATATTGGGATTCTCTAAGTATTTAGGAACACTAAAAAAGGTTCCTACAGAAAAGGGCCTCTTATGAAAACTGAAGAAAAATAAATTCTGTAGACAAAGAACTAAGATATCTTTTTTTCTGCCAGAGTCACTAGCATAAAATTTGTCTTCAACAAGTAAAATCAATACACAAAATTAGAATCTATGTCAATTAAGAATGCAAATTTTTCCTTAATGTAGTTATTAATATGCCTGTTATTCAGCCTATTTATTGTAATTATTTTGCTTGTATCTAACATAACACGCATTCTGGATTATTTCCTCTCAGTTATTTGATGAGAGAACAACTAAATCATGCAGTACAGCACTTATGAATATTTTCCATTTTAATTTTGTTTGAGCATTTTCACTAAAAGGTCAAGACTATCTCATTTCAGCCAGTAGTAAAACCCTCAAGATAACATGACAGGAATTTTCTCAGAGTAATATATTGAAGACAGTAGTAAAGATGTTAAGTGAGTGCTCATTCTCACCAACATAAAATAAAACAACTCGCTTGATTCTGCAACAAATTCTTGAAGTTTGGGAGAATTTTCCCTCCCCACAAATGCTTTAACCCTTCTCTAGTGAAATGCTAGCTTTTTGCCTATTCACCTTTTTGAAGTCTTTTTTTCCCTGATGAATGACTGAAAATAAATTGTTACGATTTTATACTTTATGAAAAATCAAACCATAATAAGCTAGTAAAAAGAGTTTCCTTCATCTTGAATGTCTTCTGCATACTTGCAAATTACAAAGAGCAAGAGAGCACACTGTTCTGTGAAACCACAGCTCAACTTCTATCAAAACAGGCCATTTAAAAATGCCATGATTGGACTACACAATTTCTAAGAACAGATGTAAAATTACCAAAGAGGGCAGGAATAAAAGTATTTACATGCTGGGGCTTTTTTTGGCCTTACAGTGAAGAAACATCAATAAAACTGGAAGCCTGAAATCTGTATTTTTCCAAACAATTATTATTACAGAGTGCTGTCAATACTGAAATACTGGGAAAACTAAACCTGGTTAAATACAGACCCTTAAATAGTTTTAAATCACTACGCTTTCTCACACTTGCATTAGCATCTCAAATGGACAGGTGTAGGAAGAAAAACTGAAGAAGCACACTCAAACTTATACATCTGAGGAATACTGATCCTAATCAATGGATTTAATAGCAACACTACACAGGATTACTGCAGCTGGAAAACTCAACAGCTTGCCAGTTTACACACTAAGTAAAAAGAAGTATAAGGGTTCAATTTATCCTGCAGAGTCACTTAGCATACATGTAATACTGAAAACTGATAGAAAAAAATAATTGAATGCTTACAACCTACCTTTTTATTAGCTGGGACAGTCTTGGTCAAATTGGTATGGGCCTTGATAATGACCAAAATCACATAGGTTGTCCAGCCCACAAAACTCACTGCAATGCTTACACCCAGGAATAATCTATCATACGTGTGGTAGTAAGACAAGCCTTCCAAAGCAAGGTTAATCAAGGTTTTGCACAGGGATACCTGGAGGCAGACAAAACATTTAAGTAATGTATTAGAAGAGTGTGAGCTCCCCATTCCACTTATCAACCTAACTGACAGCACCTGGAGCTCTAGCAGCTCTACTGCTCCTGGCATATGTGTCCTCTCCATGCTCAGGTAGTGTTTTGGCCAGCACCAACTGCTGGAGTGCACACTGCCTTGGGACTCCTGCTGGATATCAAATCAACCATCACCTGGCACCTTCACCATCCTCCCTGGCCATGACAGTTAGAAGGTGAATGCCACACAGACAGCACACCTTGAACATCACCTGCTACCAAGCATGCCATTTGGTTTTCCCACAAGCATTTGACTGTACATATTCCAGTGTAAGTTACCCCCTTAAAAAAGTCATGCGCTCCTGAAGGCACATTTACACAGGGGGAGGATTATGGATACAGCTGAAACATGGTCACTCTCCATAGCCTCAAGTACTCCCTGCCTGGGTTTTGATGTCCTGCACTTAGTACCTGATACCACAAGCATCAGCAGTGAATTCAGAGACTAAACTGGAGTCCCAAATGCATTTACAGAGCAGCTGCAGGTAGCTCTCAGGACATAAATAATTTGGAAACAAGAAGGGTTGTACCCAGTCTAATCACGGTCCCCTCACTCAATACCTCAACTGGAGAGACACCATCATAAAGACCATGGGTTTTCCTACTGTGCCATTTGGGTGTGATTTACCCAAAGATGGGGAGCTCGTCTGTGTGACTTGGAAGAGTACAGTAACAAGGTGAACATACACAATGAAGCTTTTCTATATGTGCAGGTATCCAGCTGGGATTCAACAACAACAAACCCAGGAAAAGGTACAGCAACTACCAAAGAGATCACAAGTCTGCCAGTAGGCAAACTCACCCCAAAAGACATCTATTCTATACAATTCTGAGTGCATATTTGCAATGCAAAGAGTTGCAAGATTCAATCAAGGCAAACAATCATCCAAACCCCAGGTTCTGGGAATGGAAGAACCCTTCTGCATAGCAATACAGGATGCTGAGGATAACAAAGGCACAGGCACAAGTCTGATATGTGAGTGATAAAGAGTGAACTTGAACACCTGGAGCACTCGAACAAACAAGGAGTAAAATTTACATATAAGCAACAATATAAAATCACAAGTTCTACTCCTGAAATGCATAAAATGTCTCCTATCAGTAAATGTGACAGCCAAGTAGCAGTATTAGCAAACCAAAAAGAAAACCTTCTTCCACAGCAAAACAGATCCATTTATTTAAGCTGAACAGTTTCCAATTTACAAACAAGTAAAAAGGCATAAAATAGATTTAGCTGTCCTGTGCATAAAATAGTAATTTATTACCCTAAGAATCATATTAGGAAAAAAGAACTGAACCCTAACACATAATGGAAGTCTTCCTTGTGCCTGGCAGGTTAAATATAATTTAACCTTACATAATTAATATTTTCATACTTTGTAACATAGAAGTCAAAGACCAAACCACATCTGTTAAAATGAAAGACTTCTTAGTATCATTTAGCTCTACAAATTCTTTCTGTGGACATCAGAATACAAGCATTGGTGAAGTGCACCCATCAAGTACCCCACCACACAATGAGTGTTGGCAAAAGCTTAGGAAAGTAATACTGGAACTGAGAAGCAAAATTCCATGTATGGCTGCCAGCCTGACACACTGAAATGTGAAAGTAAAACCAAGCACAGCTGGTTCAGGTAAAAAAAAAAAGGCTATCAGGTAAAGCAGGATCTATGATAGAGCAAGATACCAGACTTTTTCTCATGAAACTAGCAGTCCAAACAATTTACCCTCTTCTAGTGTGGAAAATAAAAACACACACAGTGTCATTATACTATGAAATAGTAACAAACAGTTTAAGAAGTATGAGAAAAAATACAGCAAGTCAGTATTATTTATTAGAATTGGTATCAAATTGTAAAATTTTGAAAACTTACAGCGGGGTTTTGAGTTAATGAAATGTGTATCATAAGGATGAAAAAAGTTTTATTTCTCAGTTAATTTCAATTTAAAGAAAAAAATATTTACATATAGCAAAACCAGACTTACCGCTTCATCGTACTTCTGCTGCTCAATACATAGTCTTATTTTTTTTAAAAAGTTGTTCTGTTCAGAAGCAGAAAGTGGTCTGTACAACAAAATAAAGAGATATTAACATTTCTCCTTTTCACGAACAGAAAAAATTAACTTTGCAATTAAAATAATTATTCTGTAATGAAACCAATATATTCTGAACTTCATTAGAAGCAATTAGGTAATTGAGACTAATCTATTCCTCTGCATTCATCTTCACATGTGTCAACACAGCTGCTTTTTAACTTATCTCAAAATTACTGCATTAATAGACATTTCTTTTATGTAGCTGATCCCATCTAATACTGCTGAGAACTCTCTCTCTTGTGCATTATTATTGACCATTGCTGGACAGGAAGCATGGCACATAGAAAAATTAAGCAATTTAATTGATATGGGTGTAAGCAGTTGATAAGACAACACTGAGTGATTTGCTCACATTCCCCATTAACAGCAGATGATGCCTAACAAACTTCTCTTTGAAAAGTATGACCGTGTTGCCTGCTACTCAAGGAGATATTAGCTAAGTCCCCAGAGCAGGGGATAACACAGTTACCTGGCTACACTGAGGTCAGTGATAAAAATCTCTTTGATTTTAATGAATCTGATCATCAACCTAAACAACTGCTACCATTCTTCTCTCACAGAAACCAGCAACCAGGACAAACAAGCCAGTCGACCAAACTCCACCAAATGAAGGGAGCAGGAGCTGTTTCTCCTGTACCATTTTTTCCCACATTAAGGGACAGCAGCAGGCCTGCGAATCCCAGGCTTACCCCGGATCAGTTATAAGCCACAACACAGTCCCTGTCGCTCTTGGCACCACAGACAAACCACCACGGGCCACGGCTCTCTGACAGCCAGGGAATTCATACAGCAGGTTTCCTTCACATCACCCAGAACATGGCAGTGGCACAGCACCAGCTCTCAGCATCCATGGCACAAGGTGGCCCAGTTGCATGCATGCCTGCCTCCCTCCTGCTCCTTCCCATGCCTCACTCACAACCACCAATCTCATGTTTCAGGGAGCGACAAATCAGGTCACTCCCACCACTTAAACCATCAGCAGCTGCCCATGTGGTCACTCAGCTGAACCACGGGGGCAGGTCTTGATTTCATGCAGCTGCTGCGTGGAAATGCTCATTCCTGCAGCTCCCAAACAGCCATGAACCACTTTTGCCTACAACCCAGTCTATAGGCTAATAGATCACTTAATAGATACATGAGCAATACATACACAGCATCCTTTGAGCCATGAAATATATTGCAAGTATTCTGTGCCTGAACAACCTGAATTTTTATTAGTAGTAACATCCTGTTATCTTTTGATGCTATTTCATTAAGTTCAGAGCACAGCAGCATCATGCAGGAATCTTCCAAAACACTGAATAACTGGAACAGCAATTAATCTTACTTTTAAGAAGAGTATTACCTGTATTAAGAAAATGTTATCTCTTTTCAATCTAGAAAAGAACTGAAGGGTGGTATGTATAAACAAGTAGGAAGAAAGAGGTCCCATGGAAAGGAAAAAGGATAAAAAGATAATCACAAGGTCATGGTAACTTAACTTTGAGGGGAAAACGGAGGATTTTAAAAACCAGACTTCAAAAATAGCAAAGTGATTGTTGGTTGTTTCTGCACCTTCATGATATGTCTCTATGGAAGCCCACCTTAAACCTCCACAAGCTGAGGGCTACAATTAGAAACAATTCTTAAAGGAGGCAAAACCAGACCCCAAGCCCTGCCTCAAGGAAATCTGGGCTTTCAGATTTTGCTAAGTTGTTTGGTAGGGGAAAGGGAACAAAACATCCACTCAAGATGGGAGTTTCACCATGTGTAATAATAGGAGGAGGAAAAGTAGGAGAGGAAAATATAAAAGATATCTTAGCTTTTAAGTAAGAATTAAAAAAAAATCTGGAATAAATATTCAGAAACTTTATTTAGGACTTAAACACATTCAAGTTGCTCCTATGTTCCCTGGCTCGTTTTTATTGTTTTACACATACTGTTTTCCGCAAATTCTATCCTTGTCAAATTCAATGCAAATTTCTTCCAAGCCAAAATCATATTTTACTTCATATCTTTATTCATTTAGCTATAACCCACTTATTATCTTTTTATTCTCACTGAATCATTATATTATTAATGAACAATAGTCTTCACCTATTCCTTCTTAGAGGACAGCACCAAGGATCTTTGTACATGGACGGTGTAACAGAATAAATGGGGTTTTCAAACAGTAAAATTTTGACTAAGTCAAACACTGAAAGCAATTATTTTGTCAAATTGGGTTACCATTGGCAGGTGCATTGTTAATTTTCAATAGCTAACATCATAACACACATATTACCTTACTTCCATATATATAATTTTCAAGAGGTTGAATTTACAATTGTCTAACAATTGTTTTTGTAAAATTTATGAATTCACCAGAATCTAGGGACTATTCATATATTACTATGAAAATGAAAGGAAAGATCATTATCTTGAGCTATTTTTTATCTCTGTATTAAACAAAAAAGCAAAGAAGTGATTAAAGAATTTTTGTATTTTATACCAGTCTAAAAAGGTCACCAAATATGCTGAAAATACCTCAATTCAAGAATGGGCATAGTTCACCATAAGCAATTTATCATCCATTGAGGACACTGATTCACTTCCTGAAGCTGACAAAGTAGATGAGAGATTTAAAAGAAATCTAGATGTAGCAGAAAGCATAAAGAGACAAAGATGAGCCATGACCAAAAGTGGAAAGTTGCCTATGAAAAAAACCCATGGACTTTAGAAATGGTGGTTCTATAAAATCTACAAGACTTACCAAAAATCAAAACCACACAGAAAATTTAAATCTGAGAAGTTAAAGTTGAACCATTCATAGAACCACTTGATTTTAACTTAAACTATTTAAAGGTCTCCAGCAGAAGACAGTGTTAGGAAATAATCAACTGATCAGAGTTTTTCCCTGTGTTTTACTATACAGCATCCCAGAGGCACTAGCAAATGTCAATGTATTCTCAAGGTCACTTAATACACATATCCATGCAATTAATATTAATAGCAACGAAGTGAATTTACTGATCATGATTAGAAATATTCTCAACTCTAGAAGGAAAACTGGAGTGTATGTGAATATGCTCTTGCCAGCTCTCCACCATCAAAATCCAATTCTAACAAATTCAAGATGAAGAGTCTTGCCTAATAAAATCTGAGGTCTTTTTCCATAACACAAAAATACCTGTCCTATTAAGAGGCACACACAAAGAGAATTTGGTCAGTAGACTCAACTCTGTCCTCCTTTTCTTAAGAGTATTGCAAAACACATGCACTTGAAAGAAAAAACAAGAATTCCACGATCACATAGATTATAAACACACATTAATTCACAATACTATCAGGATTCTAAAGACTTGAGATTACATTCTTCACAGAAAATTATGGTGGTACTGGAAGAGTCATTTTATTTTTCATTATGGCTATCAGAGATTAACTTCCTGGTTCCAGAGAGAAATCACAGCTTCATCCATGAATAAACATAATTAATTATGAAAC
This sequence comes from Fringilla coelebs, assembly GCF_963513975.1. NCBI lineage: Eukaryota > Metazoa > Chordata > Aves > Passeriformes > Fringillidae > Fringilla > Fringilla coelebs. The sequence goes on from NC_140028.1 coordinate 83,037,360, forward strand.
AAGATGATTGGGCTAATCATGCAAGTGCTTGTAAACTCTCCCTTCTGAGATGTTAGTTACCCTTGTCATAGGTATACCTGACAAAATTAATCTTTGCAGCACATCATTCATGCTTCACATAAGCTAAGCTATTTGACAGCAATTCACAACAAGACTGTGATGAAGTACATTCACCACAGCAATGTCAAAGGGATCTCTCTTTGGCCAATGAGTCTTGTTTATCATCACACTACAGAAATTACCATCCCCAACGGCATAGGTGGCATGTTGCAGACAAATCAGGAAATAAAAACTCACAACAGAAGGAGATGCCTTGCAAATACATCGGTATCCACCACTGCTAGTTTGTTAATTTTATTATGCTGGTAATTTGGGTAAAGATTTATGGTAATTTTATTGCACAGTACATTTTCCAGAATTCTGCTATAAAAAGTAACCCTTTCGTGTCTGTATTAGTTGAACACTTATAATGCTGCAGATTTAATAATAAAAGTCAAGAAAGCACCACAGGTCTGTAGATGAAATGTACAAGAGAAAGACTGAGATCTTTGCCTAGCTCATTGTCAGATGAAAACAAATTCATTTCAGCTGCTTACCTATACACACAAATCCCATGCACCTGTGTCAGCTCATGCACATCAACACCCTTCTATCACTGCCTTTTCACTCTCTCCATCAGAAAAAAAGAAAATGCTGTATATCCTACAACTCCTGGAGAGTGGCAAGATTTGCAAAAGACAGTGATCACATTTCTATGACCCTTATCCAGCAGCAAATCAGAAGTAGCTGTTCAGTAGCCTTCTATCTTTTTTGTACTGGCTGTTTGGGAGATGGGGAGGAAAGCACCTGCTCCTCCTGTTGATGCAAAACTAAAAAGCTAAAGAATATGGACACACATCTCTAGACCCCTGTGACAATCCCATGATGGAGCAAGGCCATTTGAATATAGCATGATATGATTTTGTATAGGTGACCTTTTCAACACCACATAAAGCAGAGCTTCTCACGTGCTTTGCTATGAAATTTCCAGCTCCAGAATTGTTAGCAGCAAAAGAGCCATCAGACTGACACTGTCCAAACAACTCCAGCAACTCTTCTGCCAAATGGCTGAGTAATTACAGGTTCTTGCCCTCTTCTCCAGAAAGAGGATCCCTGGTACCTGAGTAACTTGCAACCTGAAATGAATCAGCCAGGATAAAGTTGGGCACGCACCCTGCAGAGCATCTGAGGCCTCTGCCATCCACTATGGGGGGCAGGTGCCAGGGTGCCTCTCTGCTCTCTCCCCATGGGAGAAAACTGCCAGCAACACAATCAGTTGAATATGTTCAAACTCTGCTGCCACACACTCCTCTGTGAGAGCGCCACACTGCAGAGCAGAGATGGCTCCTACTCCAGCAGTCCTGCAAGCAGCTGAAATAGTACTTACAGAACCTGCTATTACAGCTTTGATCCACAAAGCCATCATTTGATCCACTGCTGGCAAAATGTCACCTTGAAAATGCAGCTGTAAGACTGGCCTGATGTTTTTGCAGGGCTGCTAGTCAAAAGCAACTGAGCCAGTGCAACAACAGGCTTCAAAAATGCAATCTCCCATGAGAGCTGCCTTCAAACGTTGCCAGTGCACAACAGGATGGTACCTGAGAAAGCATCAGGTGGGTAAAGGCAGAGTAGAGACACAGATCTGTCTGCATTCAGCACTATCAATGTGGCAGAAACATGACTGCACACATCAATTCACACATGATTATTTCTGTTCTACAACAAATTCACTCCACTTAGCAACCCATGAGTGCAGAGACTTAATAATGGTGGCAGTGCAATCTCAAACAAACCCAACTTGGTTATTCTCCTGTTTCTTGCTTCCTGTTTACTTTTCAAAGTACTGTGCACAGTCTTGTAGGAGCAGAATAAAGTGCATAAGAGAAAACTTCCCCACTTCATCAACAGCAGAGAACAATCACAAAGACAATGAATGGAAAATGATGGAAATACTTGAGTTCATTCAACAAAATGTGAAAAAAATTGACCAAATAAATATTTCAAAAATCACAGTCTGGAACCATGATATTTACTTTCTGTTGAACTTGCTGTGTTCAGAGTACATGATGTTACCTGGGGCAATGATCAGGAAAAAGAAAGCTATTACAATTCTATGGACCTCACCAAATTACCTATTTACATGAATTTTAATGGCCAGAAGCCAATTTTTTCCCATTTTCAAAATCCATTCAATTCCAGTTCTTTAGATGTGCCTTTTCAGAAAAAAAGAACTGTTTTATAGTATCTACCAAAGACAGACTGAAAGCACATAGTATGAGATAAAGAGACAATCCTTTGCATACATTTTAGTTCTGATCAAAGAGTGAAGCTTCAAAGATTAAACAATTTGATGAGTAAATCAGTGGTCGTTAATCAGTGGTTTAGATGACCTTAATTTTACTTGTTTACTAAAATATTTTCAGGTAAGCTGCTAAAAGAGGCAAGTCCTAAAAACCATCATTTTGATAATTAGAAGATGCATGTTGATTACAGATTTTAAAAATTACAGCCATAGTTTTAGTATACTAAAGTTATGCTTTTTAAAAGAAAATGTGCTCTACATCAACCTACACTAAAGGGTTTATTACAGCTTCATAAAGCCCAGAACCCACAATATTCCCTTTCCCAGTTTAATCTAATGCCTTTGCTCCTGCTGTTCCACCGCCAGGACTTTCAGTTTTGGAGGGTCTAAATTTCAAGTGGGTTTTTGTATTTCTGGATTTTCTGACTGCTCTGTTAAATTTTTAGTCAGGTAGTGTAGCTGTAGGGTTGTAGTAAGTTATTTTTGCGACTCAGTTATCCTTTTTCTTTTAAGAAGCATTAAAAAGCACTGCTGGCACTCCAAAAGAAAGAAAAGGCTCCAGTTATATTAAGTTAGAATAAGATGCTCCAGATTTTAGGTTCTGAGGTTTTTGTTCTTTAAAGCATAATGCAAATAAAAGAAGGGCACACACACTTCCACAGGCCAAAGGTAGCAAAAAGTATATTTACTGACACTCTGCAGAAGCCTATCAGTACACCTATACTTTTGTATTCATCAGATTCACAAACATGCAGAGGAGGACAGCAGGACATCAGTGGAGCTGCAGGAAATGGTCTGACTGCTAATGCTCTAACCCTGGACTGTCAAGTCTAAGGAATTAAAATAGCCTTTAATATTCACAAATCAGAATCCCTGATGTAGCATATTCAACAGCATAGTGCCTTAGGATATTTATGTAAATCCCTTAGATAACAAAGATGAGAGAAAAAGGAGCTGACAACTAAACTGCCAGCTGCCAATTCACTGAACAGAGAAGCAATTAAGGTAACTGGGCTGCACACAGCATATTTTGCATGTAAACTACTATGGCAAGAGCTTCAGAGAGGCAGAGGCCAGAAGGGAGGAGACTACACTCCGAAACTGTCCCTCTGGTCCCCTTAAAGCAGAACTGAGAAGCTGGATGCAGGGATCTTCCAGGGGCAGGGGGTTTGTCCAGAAAGCCATAGCAAGACATGATGCTGCAGCTTGGAAAGGGAAACTTCCACCTTTCAAGGAAGGTGGAAGGTCCTTGAAGGAAAAGAAAGGCACCATTTTTAAAGTCCCTTCTATTTTAGTACTACAGGGGAGGGATACATGCTGACTGTACATAACAACACCCTGTGCATGCTGCAAGGGAGTCCTCACCTCTGCAAGATACATGATGATTTATGTCAATGACTTATGCATGATTTATGACAATGAGCTGTGCAGTGTTGTGGCTACGTAGTGTTATACCACAGCTCCTCTTCTGCTCCACAATTCTACATGCCCATCCTAAACCCTAGTGACCATTGTTGAAGCAGCTGCATCCAGAGCAGGCAGCTTGTGCTGGGCTGGGCAAGTACCTACTAGCAGGGTCCCATGGCCACCAAAACATGTCTGGGAGACCACCCCTACTGATCCTAACCAGCAGACCAATGCACATCAAGGAGTCACTGACCCACACACCCTATGCAGGCCCAGGCCTGTGGCACCCAAATACCTTGGCCAAGGGACAGACCCAGGTACCTGGGAGGAACAGAGGAGCCAGCAGGCGATTCCCACTCCGTAACAGGGATTACACCGCCAGCCTGTCCTCACGTATGCAAGAGCTTCAAGAAGTTCTCACGTGAATCTCCTTTCTGTCTGACAGTAGAAATTATCACTAGGGTTGCTTTCTTGATTGAAAATCACCTAGCAGCTTGAATGAGCAAAACAAGGGAACGCCTCCACAGCCAGTATCCGCGTGGCCCCATCAGAAAACTGATCCCACGCTGCACAAACACAGGGTGCCCAGCATGCGACGGGATGTACAATTTACTTGCTATCTGTTTTCTTCCATTCATTTCCTATTATTAAAGCAGATACTTTATTAAGCTATTTGTTATTGGGCCTTTCTTACTGGGATCCAGAAAGAGCCCTGTACTCTGCCCCTTACCTCAGACCCCAGAGCAGAGCATTCTCTGTCCATCCCCTCCTACCACCTCCTGGAAACCCTCCCTCACACTCATTGCACTAAGCCTCAGAAGTTCCATGAAAAGGCCAAAAGGATTTATAATACAAGGAAATACAGAAATATACATTAATCTTCTGATATTTTATCTTATATACCAGCCTTTCAGCTCCTTCTTAAGACCTTACCTACTTCCTACTTGCTAGTAAATCCAATTACATCCAGTCCTCCTGCGCAGAAGCCGCTGCCAGTTAGCTTTTCAAGTACAAACTAAAAGCCCCCGAGTGCACTGCTGAAACTCAAGACCAGCAGGATGTCTGCCTTCTAAGAGGATTGCATCCTCCCTGAGCAGCAGTGTGCTTCAGACATGGCCCATTCAGTGACAGAGAAGCTGACATTTTTGCCAAAGAACAGGCATTGATTTCTCCCTGAAGAGACAATACCTTAACTATTTAAACAGGAGGGCTTTTCTTAAAAAAATAATACAAAGCCATTATTTCCATTTGAGCACTTTGTCTCTACAGCACTGCAGTTCTGTTTTTTGATGTATATACACATGTCCTTAAAGCCAAGGGTGGAGAGGAGAGGGCTGCCAGTCTGCCTCCTGACACCAGCAGGTTAAAGGTGCCCACACTGACCAGCTTGTACCAGCAGTGCCAGCAGCAGCCTTACGCCTAGACTCACACCTGATAACACAATGGGGACAAAGCGGAGACAGGAAAAGGCTGTCTGCCTTTCCTGGGTTCACTTGGAATGGATAGAAGCTGCTAGTCCTTCATTCTTGACCACAGGTCCTTCATTCTTTCACAGGCTGAAATCTCTGCAGATAAATCAGTGCTTCTGCTAAATAAAAGGTCCTCTGAAGACACAAAGCATTCCAACAAACATGCAGGGAGAATAATCACTATTAGACTATCCTTCCCTACTGCAATATTTTCACCCTTTCCTCTTGGCATTCAATGCTTAATGTTTGCTCTTGCAAGCATTATCACATGTCTCTCAAATACCTTACATATTACCAGTTATTTCAAGGAAAGTAATTTATTTAAACAAAACAAGAATAGTATGTGTCACAGGATGTACTGACATCTTAAGGCACCCTGCCTTACTCAATGGTGGAAAAGAAATCACTTGCTTCACTTTGATCCAAATGTCAATTTTGTGGGAATATCTATTATTTAAGTTTTGAAAGGCCATCATACAGAGGGAACAATGTAGTACTGTATCTCCAGTCATCAGAGAAAGGAATAAAAGAGAGGTATTTGTGCACATGGCAGTTTTTTGAAGTTTCTGTAATCTTCAAAGACACTCTACACTCTATTTTCTTTTCTATCACTGACAAAATACATAATGGGTAATTATGTGGAAAGGCTCAGCCTCTGCATGATTGATACTTCCTTGCACCAAGTCCATACAAATGTTTAAGGGAGTTATATCTCAGTACTAGAGGACAGAGCAAAGAAGAGTTATATTTTCATATGGTGAGAAGTACATTTTTATTTAATAAATATACACTGCACATTAAAAATGCAGTGACTGTCTACATAAATATGCAAGTTATAACTTGGTTATGCACACAAAAGTAATTATTTGGTATGATTAATATGTAGTATTCAGACAATTAGGTTACTTTAAAAATGCAGCATAAGGTGGTATGGGATTTTTCATATATGAGAGGATAGCTCAAGTATCTCATTTAAAGTCAAGTTTCTATTTCCTGCTAAAAAAAACCCCCACCATTATTGATAAAAACTTCGAGACATTCAATAAAAAAGCACAGCTAGTGGTAAGCAAGCACTGATTATACTTCAGCTGTTCATCCCTTGGATTTTTTTTCTGAAGATGGTTGGTTTTTAAACTACTGCTCCTACCATCTTACTGTTAGGCACCAGAACCTGAGCAGCTGGAAGCACAGCTATCCCTGAAAGCATTGCATACACCAGGACTATGCAAAAGGACTCCTGTGCTTTTGTGTAATTTATTACCTTAAATCTCTTGTACCTGTTGGGACAATAGAATTGCACTAATCGGTTACGCAGATTTTAGGGCAACACTGAGGCACCATTTACTCACCACACCACCCTGTCCTTCTGATACTTCTTGCAGGATTACTTCCACAGGCCAGAGATGCCAACTTTGGGAATGATTTTGCAACAGTAGCATCTGGCCCCTTGGCACACTGGTCTTTGAGCTGTGCCAGCTTGGCAGTTGCCCTAAGGTGCATCAAATGGTCAGAAAATTAAGATAGTTCACTATCCTGGACATCAGTTTTCCTCTGTCAGCAGTCTTGAGATTTGTCCTCTCACTTCCTTCAAAGCATCTGGTATCTTGGCACCTCCTTTTCTTACACATAAAGGTCAAAGCCTTGTACTTTTCTTCTCAGAATTCTGAGAAAAGCCTCTGATTTTGCTAAGCAAATGCTTTTTGAAAATATGTCTTTTGTAGTCAGGGAAAAAAGGTAGGGAGACAAAGGAAGCGGAAAGGAAACTAATTTCAGATAGTAACTTCTTTCATATATCCAACTAGAACTGCAGGTAAGTATTCAGTCTCAGCAAGGGATACTGCACCTCGCCTTGCAGAATCAAACGCTTGGAGTTGAGTTTCTGAAATGTATTCTCAACAGTTTCACAAGTAGCCTCAAGATACACCTTTACCCAGATTTGGTCCTTGATGAAGGCACTTTGATAAAGCAAAAATGGCATTACTGGCAGCCAGCCACATCCTTATTAATAGATAGAGCTATTCAAACTCTAACCCACCTCAAGTCTGGTCAAGTAGACGCTATTGAAGTTTCTATCACATAACACAATGATCAGCTCCATCCTCCTTCTCATCATTATACACCTGACAGATGGATTTCAGAGAGAGATGCAATTTAGATCCAAGTAGAAAAGGGCACATATCTACTGGCCTCCTTCATTTCCTGTCCACTGTGCCAGCCACACTTCTGCTAGGGATGAGATTCCCTGTGGAAATCAGAAGCTTTCTATCAATTCAATATTCTTCCTCTGTTGCCAACACTTTCAAAATAGGCTTATTTTATCTATAAATATATATGCACATACTAGCTTAATGCTTTTGGTGCAATATATCCAACATACAACTCAAACACTGGTTTTTGAGTCATTGCAGCTGAAGGTCATGAACAGTTTTCTACTCACTCAGTAATAAAACACCTGAAAATCAAACTAGAAAACAGGATTTTTCCCTCAGAATGTCAAAACAAACATTTTTATGCTATTTCTGACTGAAAAAATTACATCCAGGTTAAGTTTGTTAAGTTGCAATTTCTACAAAACACATTGTTTGTGAATATATCCTCCCCTCTCCCCTACTCTGAAAGCTACATATTAATTAGTAATTACACCTCTAAAACCAGAATGTCTCAATTTGAAATTCTAAACTCAGATTTCTTCTGGAGCTCATTTCTACATTTCTATTATACAGACTTTATTCAACTACATCTTTAAATAATTTAAGAAATTCCGTTCTTAGAGATATCTTTGTTCATTTTCAGGTCACCAAGTTGCTGAAATAACACAAAAACATAATATTCACAAACAAAATAGTTAGAATTTTCTATGTAACTTCGTGATTCCAAAGCACTTCAGACATGAATTACCCTTCACTAACCTCCAATAAACTATGAAGGAAAAAGAATTATATGTTGGAGCACACACTTTCTGAGCTTCAAGTTACATATTTCAGGCACTAGAAGGATTAAAAAAAAGCACAACTCCTTTGTACAACAACTGAAAATGAACAGAGGTGGAAGAAGTTATTTGTGTCTGAATGAAAGGACAGTAGAGCAGAAACATGGCACAGAACTGTGCTCAACTGCAGCAGCAGGTGAGGCCAACCATAGATCAGGGGTGAAACCTGATATTAAACCTGGGCTGACAACTCCCAATAGCATACAGCTCTGCAGAAACACAACCTCCACACAAATACCAATGACTCTGAAACACAGCACAGCACACCAGGACTTCCCTTGCTCTGGACAGGAGGTAGGTGTCCCCACCTTAGCACTTTTAACTTCTCCTGAAAAAGCAATCATACCCTTCGATGCTCTTCTACCTACCATCAAAAAAGTGTCTCAACAAAGACAGCAGAAGGGGATGCATGCCTTTCCCTCTCATTCGCATTCAAGCATAATTTGTGTGGAGAACAGACGTGGTTTTCCTTATACTAATGCATCAGATCATGCACCTGCAGCTGAAGTTCAGGCTTGTGTTCATTGCACACACATTCAGTCATCTGCATGTGAAAGAGGGGATGGATCTATCAACAGGTCATTCCTAAAAATACCTTCAGTCTTCCTTTGGTTCCTGCAAGCTGGAGCACTAGGAAGTTACTCATCTGTTTAAAAGTAAGTTTGTGTTCAACCGCTTGATCCCAACTATTAGTAAGAGGTTGGACAAGACCCCTTGGTAACTTCCCAGTCATGAGCCAAGTTTCAAAAGTCAAGGAGAGCTGTGAAGACTAATCAGAATGTGGCCAAACTACTCCCAGCACCCTGTGGGTGATTATTTACATCAGTGTGTGACCATCCACGGGGAGTCTTTTTCTGTTTTCCTAGCATGACTAAACAGCACCATCTTGAAACAACAAAGAAAGTCTTCACTCCCCACAACATTCCTGTAAGGCATTTCACTGTGGTAGTGGATCCCAACCTCCCCCAAAACCACCAACCAAGTCTGGAACTAATTCTGGACCCAGCTGCATCTAAACTCCCTCTGAGAAGGAGGTTAGAATCTAAGGGGGTCTTCTCTGAATCTCACAACTCAGCAGGAGGATCTCCATGACAGACCCATCCTCTATGCAGTAAATAATCAAGTGTACCTTGTCACTAAACTCTTGCTAACCGCTGTGGCATTTACCATCAAACATTGTGAAATAGCTATCATTTCTCTCTGATGAGTGAGGTGCATCACTCCATCCATGACATTCACACATCCAAGGAATTATTTTGGTCTCGAATGAAAATGTTTCCTGGAGCAACTATTAATCCAAATTTTGATTCAGAAAGAACTGTAGAGTATCTAAAGAAAATAAACTTATTTTTGCAGTAGACCATACCAAAGTAACAATATGTTTATACCAAGTATTAGTTGCATTTTCAAAGTGATAAATGCCTCTGACATTTCCACTTAAAACAATCCAACATATCATAAAAATGCAATCCATAAAGCAATTGGTAATACTTATATCCTCTAAAGATAAATATAGCATTAAGAAAAGCATATCCTATTGTATGGACTCAGTCTTATTTCTCAAGGAAGGGTAAAATTGAAAGAGCTGCAAAATCAAACTGATAGTCATTTATCAGAGAGAACTGTCCATCCTTTCCATATGGGCATTTTACTTCACACAGATCAGTAAATTCTTTGATAATGCAGCTGTCATTCTTATTCAGAATTTGTTCTAAAGGATTCATTATGTGCCCAAGATTAACTTGACTTTTGCCTCACAGACTGTCTTGAACCTTTCCCTTTGAAGGAGCTAGAGGTATAAAATAACACAGCAATTGTCTGTTCAGACAGACAGCAATCATCTTCAACAATAAACGTACTTCACAGGAAGCGACTCAAGTATGTTTTACTGCTGCTATGATTTAAAGATCTTAATTAACACTGCTCTATTTCCCAAAGGAAAACAGCTGCTCTTGGTGACAAAGCATTTTTGGAGCATTTCACAAACTGCGAGCAGAACTGAACACTATCACATGCACCCATGGCAAAGCTTTCAAAACCCTTACAGAAGAAAGGAAAAGAAAAAAGTTTTAATTAGATAAGACAGAAGGGTGAGGGGAGCAGTAACTGTTCCATACACTAGAGCAGAGTTCCCAGATACACAAATCACTATTAAGACTCCTTCAACAGCCCTGGAAACACCAAGACTAGGCAACACAAATGCTAAACATTGTAAGCTTCTTTTCTGGATGCAATGCATTTTATTTATTCTTCATTAACATTTAAACCACAGAAGAAACAATTCTTAGTTCAATTTATATATATATATATATATAAAAATTAAGAGATTGTAATTCCTGACCCTGTAGGGACTTGTATCTCCCCAAGTATGCTGAAAAAATGCCCGAAGCGTAGCAATGAAAAAAAAAAATCAGTGCAATCTATATAGCTATAGTGTCAAAAAAAAAAAAGCTTAGACAAATAACCCTTAATGGAAAATAAAATGTAAGGAATAGATTTTAAAAAATAAATTTATCTTAAAGTTCTGGTGAGAAGAAGCAGTTAATTGCATAGAGTTCTAGTGCAAAGTTTCATAGTCTGATAAACACTACCATCTAAAAAAGATTTAAGAGACTGAATGTGTTGTTGCAGCTCACTGAAATACCAAAGCAAGTGGTAAGACAAACAATCAGGTAAAATATACATAGTTTTTACAGACACTTACTTGAATGGTGTGAACAGAATTGACAATGTAGTTTCCTTTTTCTGACTCATCTTAACCTGCGTAAGAGAGCATTAAATCATTACATGCAAGTGGCAACAAGACTAAAAATTGTATCAGGAATTAAACTGCAAACGATCACAGAGGATGTCTCAGACTTGGAAAAGGAATGAAATCACACTGTCAATATGCTGTCCACGAAACCGCGTGTTATACTCCAGTATGCACAACTCCTCTGAGCTCCTGAAAACTCAGACCTGCCCTAAAGTAAATAAAGTAAACCATGCTCCAGCCAGTGCTTTTCTCAGAAGGCTTCCTACAGTTTGCAGGATAAAAGGAAGACATGGATAGAAGTGTTACCAGGCTTCAGTGACAACCACCCTCAATGAAACCAGCACCATTTATGCCAGACAGGCACCAGTACACTGCAGCAAACACCGCCAAAGTGATGCTGTAAATCAATGAACCTGCACATGGACAAAAATAGAAGGTTGTGATGCCATCAGAGTCACTTTGTCCAAGGTCCTCCAACACATCTTTAAAGCCTCCTGCAGCTGCCTGATTCAAGTCTGACTGTTAGCATAATGTGGAGTCAGGAACTTCCTAAGCACACTACTTGTAAAACCTGACAGCTGGAAGTAGGAACCCACACATTTCATCCTTCCCATCCAAGGCAACATCATCTTCAAGGAGCACAAATTGTGGTCAGATCAGCACATCACAGGAAAAGTAAAAATCCACTTGGCATGTCTAAGCCAGTCTACTTCTGCTTCAGGAGACAAAAAGGAAATTCAAAGGAAATGCAGACAGGATCATTCCAATACAATGCTAAAACAAAGCCAACAATAACAATAACCCAGCACTAAAGAACAACGGAACAAAAGTAAGCTCGAAGGAAAGGAGAAGCAGAACTACTTAGTTTTTAAAATAATCTCCAAGATGCCAATTTAACTGAAAAATACCTGAGTCATCCTTAATTCTTAAAGCAGAGGTCTTCCAACTGCAGAGGTGATATAAGTACGCTTCAAACTACACACCCAACCCCACCAGTTCCTTGCCCTGTTAACATGCCAGCTCTCCACCATATTTTTGAAAGTGATTCTGCTGCTGACACTGCCACTTCTGGTATCTACACCTTTGTGAAGCTAGCATTTACAAAGGGACAGAAGATGCTGAAGGTGCTAATCTCATGTAGGTCATCTCATGCTTGTTCATTGTTTCACTATCATGACAGGAATTTCCAGACAGGATAACAGCTCTTTGGTGTCTCGGCTTCTGTCTGGGGAGGATGGTTTTCCCTCAGAGTACCTCTATGCCTTGCCAAAACTGGGATTTTGGGCAGTTACTCACTCCACTGCTTAGTGAAACAGAACCTTTTTTATTTGGACCACTCACATGTTCTCATAATGTAATATCCAATATTAAATGAATCAAGACAGAGGAACCAGAGATGAACACTTGCGAAGCAAAACAACAGATATAACAGCATTAGCTAAAAGTTAATTAGGCCACTAATTTAATTTCTTTAATGCACAGGAGCCTTTTACCTTTCTGCTCTGTTTGTGCACTGACCCTGATTTAAGGCCTTGTCTCCCAGCCCCCATTACAAAGGCATTACTTCCCTTCTCTGGTATCAGCATTCCAACTACATACTGCAAGTAGGTTTACACTAACGCTAATAAACATCACCATTTTTGTTAAGAAGCAAGAAAAAAGTTACTTATTCTCCTTAGAAAAAACCAACCAAACTTCTTTATTAAAGTATTTCAAGCTTCTCCAGATAAGTCTCACAGCTATTTCATCAAATGAATGTGCATTCAATTTTAATCCTTTCAACTTGGCACACTGTGGATAGGGTAAGTCATACAATTATTTTACACATAGCAACAACTATTATTCAAATAAGTTGGGCTTTTTGACCATATGTTTAGTACCTTAAATTGCTCAAGGATCTGAACAGCATTGGTAAACATGCTCTCTGCTTTGAAAAGAGCACTAGTGTTCAGATACTCCAGAGGTAGAGTTCCCTGAGGAAGAAAAATACACATAATAAGTAAAAAAAATTAAATTAAATAACAGGAATTTCTCTTAAGTGAATTGCTGGCCAAATAAGCAGTAAGAACACTCCAAATTACTGCTGAAATAACTCATGTAACTCCTTTGAAAATACTAGTCTCACACAGATTTGCAACATCATAGGGATTATTTGTAATATCTCAGCTTCTACAGGAATGCAAAAAACATAAATAACAGAAGTTGTTACTAGACTATGCACTATAAAATAATATAAACTCAACTTCTAATCAGAAGCCATTTTTGATACCCCTAACAGTCTTCCACCCAAAGCCTCACCTGGGCCTGACTCAATCCAGTAACTGTGGGAGGAAAGGGAGCAGTTCCCATGCCACCTTGTGTTGGGCAGCTTTCCTCACAATGAGTGCAGGACAAGGGGACAATCCCTGAGACAGAGTCCCCAGAAGAAATATTCAAAAAAATATGCTGTAAAATAGGTGTTTTATATGTGAAACTAGTAGCATGACAGCACACTAATGAAATGCTAATTGTCAATTCAATATTTATGAGGCAACTTTTGGACTATGTAATAATACATGAGAGAAATTAAAAGAAAAAGCCGTCTCACTGTTCACTAAATTAGAGGCACAAGATAACATCTGAAGAAAGTACACTAGTTTAATCAGGAAATAATTGAACATTAAATTGCAGGAACTGGCTTGTTTACAGGCTTAGCTTTCATGATCAAAATCATGTGTTATTCAAACCATATTGCATTTTTACCATCCCTAAAAACAAAGCAACAAAAAACTTTTATATAGCTCAAGAGTATGAAGTTGTAGATTACAAAAGGACCAGATGCCTCTCCAATTAAAAGCCCTATACAATACATCAAAAAAATTTAAATTTGTACTCTAAAGATACACACATAAAATTAAAACTACAAGCAGTGTTCACACCCTATAGCACTTTAAGAAATCTGTAATCCTTCTCCTCACACACCTCAAATCTTGTCCCCAGCACCTTATCCTTTATGGTGAACAGATTTTATAACATAGAAAAACATTTGTACTTCTTACCACAGAGTTCAGGGGGAAAGGCACACCGATAAGGGAAGCCATCAGTGGTGCTATATCAGCCTGTGCAAACAGAAGCATTCCCATTTTAATATCATTTCAGCCTCTAGAGATAATAAATTCAGCTTAATTTTAACATATCTGCATATGCAAAAGATAATTATGTAATATTGCCAAATTATACATACAATTCTCCCTTACAGTTTTTTGGTTTTTTAGTTTCTAGTAGTCATGACATGATTAGATTCAAAATGTGAAGATCCACTGCTGAACAAGCTTGAAAAAACACATTTCATTTAAAAAGCAAATATAACCAGCCCAGTATTTATTTGCAGGAATTCAGCACCTCCTTTACTGCACTCAGAGAGGCATATCACCTTTTATGACTATTTATATGACCAAAAGAACTAATTCCATATTTACGGTTTTAAGCAGTATACTGGATATACTGCTTTTCACAACATTCTTTATCCCATGATTCCACAGCACAGATTGCTCACCTCTCCCCTGCAGAGGGAGTTTCTGCAGTTTTTTAATGTCCAGTCAGGCCTCAGAAAGGCCCTTCAATCTTCACCAAGGCATCTCATAAAATAAGTTACAATTTCCTTCTGTTTGTGATAATAAACACTGCCTCTTACTAGGTGCATATTTTCCTTTAATATAAAACTACACACCAAAATTCTTTGTTTCTCCAGCATAAATCTGAACAAACTACACCAAAACCACAGGCACTGCTCCAGCCTCAGATCTACTGGGCAGACTCCAAACCATTATTTGTGGAGGACAATACACTTGGAGTGTAATGGTAATTAGAAGTCTCATTTGCTATTTTTACCCCTAGTCCCATCCCACGGGTACTACAGAACAAAAGCTGTGTCTTTGGGAACTCCATTATCCAGGGCAAAGTAATACTCAAGACTCTTCTCTACAGTCTCAAAACAACATTGCCATAACTCCTACCAACCCTGAGAGGAAATGAATCTTTTTTTGTAGTTTTTCACTAAGGCTTTGCTGAAAGCAGTTGATCCAGAACATTCCCAATATGAACCTTTTAGCATGAGAATATTTCCCTTGTTTGAGTAGGTTTGCAGTCTGTTATTCATATATTGATTTTTGTAGGGTGATGAAGCACCACAGTTTAAAAACGCTTGACTGATTAAGGATCAATGGAAAAGTTCACATTCTTTTCTTCCTTGACTAATTGCCTGAATTGCAAAATATTTGGGCCACAATCACAGATGAAAAAAAACCTAGAGTTTACCACTATAGCAAGAAATTGGTTTGATTTTGTGACAGCAGCTTGGGTTACCTGGTATATTGTACTGCACTCTTCCTACAGCCGTATGGGAGCACTTAAATAAATGGTGCAATAATGCATCTTCAGGAAAAGTTGTGTGTGCAGCTGTCACATGCCAACAAGCAATTTAAACTTGTCCTCATTATGTTATTGTAGTTCCTGTTTCTAGGGAAATGGTACATTGGTGGGATCATTCACTCAAATTAAGTAAATTACTTTAAATCACACAAAACTCATAATTTATGGGGAAAACTTATGAACTATTAAATTAGATGTGTTTGATACCTGATTGACATCAAGCCTCTTCAAGTTCTCCAGTTTCCATTCTGCAAGAAATAACAGAGCACCTGAACAGCTGAGCTACACAGATTTGAAAGGACAGTTCAAGTTCAGTTGACATTTACTATCTTGTTGCCATTTTCTGTAAAGTGTTGGGACTAAAGAAAATTATAATTTTACATTAGGATGCTAGCTCAAGAAGGGTTACAGATGGAACGCAACAGGCAGAAACAACAAAATGCATTCATTTCAATTCACATTTTCTTTTATCCAGCAGGATAAATTGCTGCTGCAATTGTGACCTAGATCAGTAGAAGAAAGGCCAAGGCTTTTGTTTTTTTCCACACAGTGATCTATTATCTCCTGTGCCAACTAAAAAAATCAAATTCAGATTTAGGAGATTTATAGCATCTCTTCAATAGTTGGTAAAAAAGGCTAATCCAAGGTCCTAACTACACTGGTACAGAGTGGTACAAACATTAGATCCTAAAGCTTTGGCACATCATACAAAAACCTGGTTGAAAATTATATTTTCCTGCTCTACGCTGGCCTCTAAGGAAATAAAGAGAAAATTGCCAATTTTCTTTGGGGGTGGAGAGTTATTTAAAAACAGAGTTCAGCAAGGTTTGCTTTTGTTTTGTTTTTTTTTTTCTTTCATACATCTGCAATATTGCATACACCAAACTTATTTTCAGCAATTAGTTCATACCACTGCTACCTTGGGGGTCTGAGTACAGGTCCACTGCTATTTGGTCCCACAAGCACCCTGAAGAGCAGACTTGTACTTTAACAGTGGTGAGACAGCTACAGGGAGTTCCCATGGCAACACAGGGAAGTATTAGCAGCATTAATCAAAAATTCTGTTAAACTCCCACCAAAGGTACAAGTTTGCTTCCAAGAAAAGGAAATGGATTTATATATCTAGAAACAGAGTCTTACCCATATTTCTATTATATAAATGAATTGCCCATTTTCCCTTTAAATTCTGTTTTCCAAAGAAAAACATTGGGAAAATATCTATGCACACACAAAATGTGCCTAAGGTAGGAAGAAACTGTACCTCTGCTAGAGAAAAATATCTCTTTTTGTCAGAAGTTTTTCATCTCTGTGTGCCCTACTCAGATATTCCAAAACGCAGAAGTGAAGACATCTGCTGGGGACCAAGAGCCACGGGACATGGAGCCCAGGAGCTCCTAAGGACTGGGACACACCTAAGGACTGGGACACACCTAAGGACTGGGACACACCTAAGGACTGGGACACACCTAAGGACTGGGACACACCTAAGGACTGGGACACACCTAAGGACTGGGACACACCTAAGGACTGGGACACACCTAAGGACTGGGACACACCTAAGGACTGGCCAGTCCAGGCTGTACTCCCAGGAGCGAGGCATCTTGGCTGTGCATGCTGCCCACACTGGTTTATGATTCCAGCTCACTGTCTAGGTTTCCTGTACAATACTCAGCAGTTTTCCACCCACTTTTTGGAGGTTTTTTTTTTTTTGCCTTTATCCTGTCCTGCTTTTACTGCAGCCCGCTGGGCTGTCAGATGCAAACAGTCCAGGGAAACAGCAGGGAAGTGCCAGTTCAAAAAGAGGATGAGGGGACACAAAGAAAAGAAAATCTCACATAAAACCTCACAGTAGCCAAACTAGTGGAGGGTACACTGAGCTCCCTCAGCTGGGCCAAAGCAGGCTGAGCCCCCTATAAGCAGGCTTGTATCAAGCACCCCACATCCTGATGCTGCAGGAGGCTGTGCCTTCACTCACTGGCCTTGTGCCCCAGGGCCAGCCATCAGCCCCTGAGCAGCTGGAGAGCAGCTCTGTACTCTCTTTCCTTCTTCCTTCCCGAAGAAGGGTCAAACCAGTGGCCAAACGGGTAACGCCACATGTCGCCCACAGGATACAAGGCTGCCATAACAAATCTTTCCAAGAGGATTGCATGAGCAGGCCTGAGGGAAGGTAGAGCACAGGTGACAAAACTGATGAGGAGAAGGCTGCCAACCCAGAGCAGATTCTGTGCCCTTCTGGGCATCCAAGGAACACATTCATTTCTCTGCGACAAACTGGACAGGCTAAGTCCTGCCTGTTGGCACTGCCTTTGGGGGGTACGAACCCTCCATGGCAACAATGAGAAGAAGACAATTCACTGAGTTGCCTACAGCCTGCTTGCACTGAACAGACCATAAGAAGTTTGTCATCATTAGAAATGTTCTGTCAATATTTCTATAAACACTTGGAGAAATTAGAAAGGATTGTCAATAGATGGAAGAACTTGAACACTGCAGCACGCAACTAGAAATGTAAGCCTAACACCTGCATACATGAGTGACACAGCAGTCTTGAAAACACCCTCCTCCCCTGCACACAGTCACAGCTGCAGCTGTATGGAGCAGGAAAGACAGATTCAAAGAACATTTCAAGAGAACTCTTTTAAACAGCTTTTCTTGTGTATGTTACCTTTGTGAAAATATCTGGGATTGTAACAATGGAGTAGCTGAGCTGTATTGACCTGTGCAAGCACCAAGTTCCCTTTCAACAACATTCTCTTCACTTCTAAGCTATGTAACCTACTAGAAGCTCAACAGTCCCTTTTTAAGAAGGTACTTATTACTCAAATAGAAATTCAAACTCTCAAGATACTCAGTGTCCCAAATCTCCAATAGAGATCAGGCTTGGCCATTAAGAATCTGTAAAGTCTAAATAAAGCAACAACATGCTTGGCAGATGCAAAGCTAATCAAAAATGAACGGAGGAGTTTCTGATGCTTGCTTTGGTGTGCTTGGTTTTTTGTGTGGTCATTTGGTTTGCTAGCTTTTTTAACCATCAGAAGGAAAATATGAAGCAGGCACAGCAGGCTGCAGACAAATGTCATCCTCTAAGTAAATACACATTGCCTAGCAGATGAGGGCCATATAGCTTTCCCTACTGGGAACCTGGGAGTCAGCTCAGTGCTCATCTTTTTTGAAATCTCTCACATCATTTTCATCATGACTTGAAGTCAAATGCTGAGGTTTGCACTAAAGCTGCTGGGAATCAAGGAAACTGACAGATGTAAAATTCAGCTATTACAGATCAACCCAGATATCAAATGTCCTTAAAAGTCTAGCAGATCAGCCATCAGTGACACCAAAATCAGTTGTTTTATTCTGTTTCCTCTTTTTTTCCTACAACTCATTTTCAATTTTATCACAGATATCATTGTTTTAGAGCAGCAGTTAGGCACAAAGAGTGAAATGTTTGCACTATTTCTGAAATTACCTAAGCTGTCACCAAATACCTTCTCAAGAGCAGGGTGGAGTTAAAACCTTGGGGCTGAAGTAATTTTTGCCTGTTTTCTCTAATGTACCTTGACAAACAATCCAATGAAATTGGAAGTCATTACATCATTGATCATGAGCAACAACCCAAGACTGAAGGCATCTTAAGAAACAGAGCAGGCCACAAGAATGGGGCACATAAAAAAGGAACAGCTTCAAAAATTTAACCATGTGTTAAAGACTCTCTAACCCCACTGATATTTCAGTAAGACAGCATGTATTGTATTATGCATGTGAAATAATAAAAACTAATTTCTTTAAAAATGTTTACTCTTAAATAAATTAGAAAAGGGAAAAATAAGGGAAGGGAAGAATCACAGTTTTTCATTCAGAAAAGCTGTTTACATTTGCAGAACAGCTGCAAGGATGCAAATGAGACAAAACAGCCCCTAGAATGTCCACAGGGTTGTGCTGTGAAGTTAGAAAGGAGTCTTTGAACTTCTCAACTTATGTTTCTGTACTAATACATTCAACATCTGGGAGTTAAAAATTAATTCTCCTTCATTCTTTAAGGAATGAAGTTTTAGGAGCATGAATAGCCTCCTGTCAACAAAGAGAAAGTCTTCAATTTCATTATTAGAAAAGAAAACTGACTGATGTTATCTACCTAATTTTGCAGTAGCTTCCTTAGGCATACCCTGCCACCTTTTCCTTACACATCACGCAAAGCAAATCACACTTACTGAAATAGAACAGAAGTCAGCAAAGCTCAACAGGTGTAATGGTTAAAAACACCTCAGCTTCCACCAGAATCTTTCACTTAAGTCTTCTATTTTACCTACCTTTCAAAAAATTGTCTTCAAAGAACTGGGTTGTAACTTTCTGTGGATAATTTACCCCAGCACCCCAAACAATCAGTGGTGTTAAAGTTTCTGAGGGATGACCAGCTCCATGGGATCCTAAGATACATCAAACAAGAAAAATAGAAACTTTAAGACGTGCTGTAAAAACAAACAAAATCTACATGCAAAAAAAATCTGCACACATATACTAAGCTCTTGCTACAGACATACTAAAAGCCTGTAACAGACAACCTATTCCAGCTTCATAGCTTATTTTTATGTCACTAACAATAAGGGCTCAATTCAAGTTTCAAGCTGGGAAATCAGTATCAGTTAAGTCAAGACTAAATAGATAGAACTTTTCATATTTAACCCCCCAAAATTTTAACATACAGAAAATAAAGCCATAATATTTTTTAAACCTCAATATATGGAGGAGTTACCAGCTCAAAACACGTACATGTGCTTATCCTGAGCATCTCAGTGAAACCAAGAATGCCTGATTTTAGTAATATTAGGCACATGTGAAAAAAAATATATAGAACTGACCTCCGAATAAGAATGAGACTTCCACTTTAAAGCCAGGAAGCAATATGCATTGCAATTGTCATCCTTCCAACAGTGATAGGAGCTCATTTTTAAGGTTTTAAAGTCTAGTAGCACATTCCTTAAAAATTGATACAACATCACTTTCTTCCCTGGGGGAACAGATTCCCTCCAGCTTAACATATCAGCCACCAAAAGAGGAAGGCTGAAAACTATGACATCTCAGCAGAAGGTGTACTAAAGCAGGAGCCACATGAGCTTAAAAGAAATGCTGGTTATTGAACCCAGTGGGTGAGGTACCAGGGCAGTGAGATAACCCAGCCTCAAAGGGAAGGACTTGGTTATACAAACCCTATGTAGGTCTCTGCATGGTCTACAAGATTACACATTTTCCTTATTTTTGCACACACACATGCTCTTCTCTTCTTCTCTTCATGAGGTTGTATTTAATAAATACAACCTCAAAGCTATTCCCAACATCGTACCTAATTCTGTCCTTAAAACAATCACTGTGGCACAGCTGAACAGCCGACTTTACTTACTTTAAACAGCCCAAAGCTTAAGAACACACTGGTCTGGGAATTAGATTTCTGATGTTTCTTGGTGGGCACTCTCTGGGCTCAGAAAACAGCAACAACTGCTTTTCTTTGAAGAACTTGGGAAAAAGAGCTTATGGAAAGAGCACTTGCTGCATCTTCCACAGACCAGGGATTATTTCTTATATCAGTTATAGTCTTATTACTGCAGGAGGAGAATTTAGGCAAGCCACCAGCTCCATCAGCATTTCAGTGAGATTCAGCCTCTATGAATACTTTAAGACAGAGCTGAGAGAGGCAGCTGTACCCACTGCCTCCCTGTTATAAAGAACTGTTTCAGTTCTAGTCTGAATAACTAGAGGGGAAGAAAAATAATTCTTTTCAGCTAGGTCAGTTCCAGGTTCCACCTCCAGCACTCTCCAAATAGACCTTTTCAGGGAAAAGGGGGGATGTTGTCAACTTATTGCAGGGGTTCCATACTGCTGCCTCCTATCACAAAAGTTTCACACCTCCTTGGTGTTTCTTGTGGGCTGCTCCTCCGAGCACTGACTCTTTCTTCCTCGCAAAGGAGCCAACTGACTCCAGTTCCCTCTCAACCAGCCAGCCCACTCTTTTATAGCACTCTGCTTCTCATTGATTACAGCTGTGGCCTGTTAAAGTCAGGCCTGTTCTAATCTTTGATAATTGGCAAAGCTGGAACTACTTAGGGGTAAGATTACTTTCTATACTACCTTTATTTTTCTTATCTTCTATCCCCCTACAGGGGGAAAAGGGTGCTGTTGTTTAGTTGTCTGTTCCATAGACCAGCATACCACACAGGTACTTGTGCCAGGATGGTAGCAGGAACAAGAGGCCAAGGTGAGGGTGGGTATGGAATGCCCTGCGTTGGTGGTCAGCAGTTCCATCTGACATCAATTTAAAGCAAAATCATGGGGTCAGACTGAGAAAGCAAGTGACATCATTGGCTTTTGCCAGCAACCACAATGTCTTTGATCATGTCTAATTCAGTTCATATTCTTTTCCCTAATAGGCACCCCCATCCTTCCAATGTTTCATTTGTTTTAAAACTCCCATTCTGCACATCCCATTCTGCAAATAACCACTGAAAGGCTGCAGCAGGGCCTGATACTACCAACCAGCTCAAATTAAAACTCCTGAACTATCCTTCAGACAGCTCACAATGGGCCTGAGCAGAACCTCTGGAGTTGCTCTCGGAATCACTGAAGTCAACTTCAAAGTTATTAATACTTCTGGCACAAGATCAAGCTTTTCCTTCAAGACAGAAAGAGATGACAGAAAACTATGACAGACCAGTGGTTCTCAAAGCCTGAAGAAGTTACTCCTAACACCTTTTATTCCCCCTCCAAAGGATCCAGTGCATAATGAGAACACCCCTGCAGCTCAGTCTGGCAGCGAGGAAGGCCAACAGCACCGCAGGCAGTGTTAACAGGAGCATGGTACAGGGAAGGGATTGTTCTCCTCTATTCAGGACCTGTGAGACAACCCCTAGACACTGGATCCAGTTTTGGATCCAGGGGGCTTGAGAGAGGATGGAGCCGGAGCATCACTGTGCTGCACGGTGGGAGCACGACAGAACAGGCATCATTTGACACAAAGGAAGTTCGGATTGCAGATAAAGAAAACCTTTCCCCCTCCATGAGGGCAGGCAAGCAGCAGAGCAGGCTGCCCAAAAGAGTTGCATAGGCTCCATCCCTTTTTAAGGGCCCTGCTGAATAAAGCCCTAGCATCTGTGTCTGATTCAAAAGCTACGCCTGCCTTGGGCAGGTGGTTGGAACTCCTGAGATCCCCATGGTCCTATATCTAAATAAATAAATAAATAAATACATATACAATATATACATATATATACATACATACATATATATATATATATACACCCCTTCCCTATTAAAAAATAATTTCTTGAAACATACAAAAAAAATATAGCAGAATTAAAAATTTATTGCAAGTGGCAGTCAGCTCAACAGTAAATATAATTCAAAATGGTCTATTTTGGAAATGAACAGATGGTAATTAGGCTGATTGGATAAATACACAAATATTTTTGTTATCTCTGATGACAGAAAAAATCTGCATCCCTTCAACTGAAAAACTTTAGGATTTCACACCCAGAGTAACATGCTGACTGTTGTTTTGCCACCACCATGCCTGGAGCAGCCTTGGTTCAAACGTATCATAGTTAGTAGCTGCAAACACACAGCATTGGAAGAGAGACTTATCATTTTCACTGGCTGCACACAAGGACAGGAGTGTTCTTAAGATTCTTGAAAGAAGAAAGAATTAGGGAAAAATGTCTAAATAAGCTTAGCACTGGAAGATTTTCTCATCTGCCCTCAAAGTATTTGCCCACTGTGGCCATGCCCTTCACAAGTCTCCAATGTGGGTATCACACAGTTGGCCCCTGCCTCCTCCTCTCTGTACTCTCAGCTCCTTCACCTGTTTCCAGCACCAGCCTCCTCTACAAAGATCACACAGCAGTCCCCTCCTTTCTGCTGTGCTTAAAAGGCCAAAATAAGCAAAAATATTCTGCACCCCTCCCAAAAGCTCTCTCTGTAGTTTTTCCACCAGCTCTTGGACAGATTTCCCACCTTTTCCAGGTGCTTTAGAGCACCGAAGTGAGAACTGTTTCTACCAGAGGGGCTGGAACAAGACCAAATTTGCTGCTGGCAGCCACATAACACCATCTCCTCCTGCCTGAGGTAGTTTTCTGCAGCAATCTTTCTATCCCTGCTAGCAGTCACTGAGGAAATTAGGCTTTAACTTAGTGTCTTTTTTCTGTCCACACATGGAATGCAGCTGTCACAGCAATTTGCATGGATTTTCATACACAAGCAACATTTAGGATACCAAATCAAAGCAGGGGTTCCAAAGCTTCTCATGGGACAGAGCTCTCTAATCACATGCCAGATGCCCATAAACTCAACTGATTCAATATTTAAAAACACTCACCCCAATCTGTCATTCCATGGTCAGAAGTCAAAATGAATGCAGTCTTTCCATCATTTCCATAAAAATTGTCAATCAATGAAGCAATTTCTTTCACACCCTCATCAACTTGTTTAATATTCTCCTGGTATTCCCTTGAAAAATAGGAAAAAAATGTTACATTCCAGATGGCTCTCCCACTTTGTGTGAAGCAACTTATCCATGGCCATATAGCCCAGTCCTTTGAGTACAGACAGCTTTAATCTCAAATGAACATCAAGCTAACAAAAGGCTTCCTAGATGTAAAATCTCTCCTCCACTGAGTCTTACTGAGATATTAAATCGTTAGAGCACAGTTTGAAGATTACTGAAACCACAGTTTCAAATTGATTTATACTTCAAATCTGACCTGTCCTTGATAT
Source organism: Fringilla coelebs (assembly GCF_963513975.1). Taxonomy (NCBI): domain Eukaryota; kingdom Metazoa; phylum Chordata; class Aves; order Passeriformes; family Fringillidae; genus Fringilla; species Fringilla coelebs. The sequence continues at coordinate 83,061,488 of NC_140028.1, forward strand.
AAGACTATAATTTTACTACTCACAGCTGCCAGGCAAGTTAAGCAGAATGCCAAAACTAAGGAATTCCGGAAAACTCAAACACCTTAACTGTAAGTTGCAAAAATTACTTTAAACTGGTAACTAAATGGCCAAGAATGATCTCATCAGGCAGTCAGTTTTCTGGAATAGAAGATAAATAAAAAATTGTATATTTTTGGAAAAATTGATTGACCTTGATTAACTTTCAGACAACTAATTTCTTATCTGTTGCTAAAGACAGGTTTAAAACTCTGTCTTTAAAAAATCATAATAAATGAGCATTAAACACACAGCAAGTATGAACTTTATGATGATGCAGGAAATCAGAGAATTTTAAAAATATGCAAGTATCAAGAGAAAGACATAAAATCCTGCAAAGCAGGACGTGAAGAAATTAAAAGAAAGTTCACACAGAATAACACACTTCAAGATGAATTGGTGATGAGAACTGTTAACCTAAACTCTTCTCTTTTTTCAAGTGTAATAAAGAAAGGCAAAACATAATGCTGGAATTTGCAGCCATTATTGCCAAGCTTACTGTTATCTATAAACTCAATGATATCACTTCAGCAGTGGGGTATCTGAAAACTGTATCCATTTTATATTTAAAACTGCACTTCCTACCTATCCTCTAGTTTATGTGTTGGCTGCAACTAAGAAAATTGCTAAAAATCAGACTTGAATACAGGAATATAACCTGACATACTGTATGAAGCAAAAATCTGTCTTTTATGTCTGTCTTTAGATGGGACCTTAAAAAACAAAATAACCACAAACGTTCAGGATGTAAGCAATCATGGTAAATATATGACCCCAAATACTACAACTCTTGTTTCTGGCTTGATAAATTGCACTGTTAAAAAAATCACTATATGCATTTAAAACTAGTAAGAAAGATATCCTTAATATCTCAATTACCTTGAGTTTGGCCGATGAGCATGTCCATTGGTGTCTATGCCTAGCAAATGCAGGAACAGAACCACTTTCTCTTCATTCAGTGCAGAGAACAATGTTTGATTGCTTCTGGAAGAATTAAAGAAGCTCTGTATGGAATAAGCCATTAATATATTAATCTGAGCAAAATGGAAGAAGATAAGCATCTTACTAGAACTAAAACACTGCTGTTTCCATGTCAAAATACCAGTAGTTGTTAAAGTTTAAAAAAAGGAAAAATAATGACTTCCCAATTTACAGCTTGGAGGACAACTACTATCAGTAAGGTCAGTCCAAATTTTCAGCTTATCTAAGCCAACATAAACATTGAAGTGTTCTTTTGTTGTTTGGGGGGCTTTTTTGTTGGGTTTTTATTTGTTGGTTTGGTTTCGTACAGGGGTTTTTTTTTGAGTTGCACAGGCAAAAATACATCATCCCTTCTTTGCCTCCTGTATAAACAAATTGATGAACCACTCTTGAGTGCCACTTATGGCTTTACATTTCTATTGATTTACTGAATTTAAATTGGAAGCAAAGGTCTCAAATATTCTTGCTTTGGAAGCAGGTTCTGCAGGACTGAGATACCAAGCTACAATTTGTTTGCAGAAACAAAATAAAAACAGAACAAAATATGACATGCTTTGCAAATACATGAACTACAGAACATACATCTGCCTTGCACATGTCCTACTTAAGCATCCCTGAGGCAGATGCCAAGGGAGAATTTTCCCCTTGGACTGAATGAGTCTTGACAGGGCTATTCTATGTTAGACCAGCCATGCTGCAGCAATGCAAAATGTAGGCAGACAGCTATTCCAGCATCAGCTCCTTAGTAACAGCACTGCCCAAGGAAACAAAGTTGGGCAGGGTCTTAGTTTAAAAAAGCATCTAGAGAGCCTTTCAGTACACTAACATAAGTGAGAGTGTCTTTGAACTTCATGCAGGAGTCCAGGGAAAATGCTGGAAGAGGCAGGGAAGTATTTCTGCCACCGAAGACTGGCAATCCACCACACAGCTGTGACAGTGACGGAGCTCTTGAAATCTAAAGCTCATGCCTTGTATAAACAAAAGTCACTGTACCCAGAGGAAGACCAAAGTGGCAGCGAGGATATCACAGTGAGCTGTGCCAGGAAACCATCCAGTATGCAATTCCACTTTTCTAACTCCCTGAGTACACACAAGCCACATGGACTAATATTTGCATGCTCTCAGTTTCAGCTCTTGTCCAAACAAAATCATGACCAAAGTCCAGAGATATTTTAAATAAAGATACAAGAACAAAATCTGATTACATTAAATAGCAATAGAATTATTTTTAAGGAGATTTTCATTTCCCACAGAGATCCGTCCACCTGCACATATTTGACCACAAACTGAAGAAGCTTTCCAGAGCACACCAGTAATTTGCAGGATACAATAAAACTGTTTCCTTAATTTTAATTAAATAAAAGGAAATCAAAACAAAGCATATCAAAACAGACAAACAGGAAAACTCCCAAAATTAAATCTTAAAATGTAGATCAATATTAGAAGGCATATGCTTTTCTATCACAGAATGATTAAGCAAAATAAATCATTCAGAGGAAGGCAAGGCCTGAGCTTCTCCTCTCCCACCAGGCAAGTCCCCAGGATAAACCAAAAGCATCCCACTTTCACAGTCCCAGCCACCTCATAAGCCAGAGCAGCAGCAGCCAGAAAAGTCTGCCCAAATTCTGGCCAATTACAAACAAGAAGACAAAAGGAAGACGAATGCAACGTAAGATGTGATTCTTGTGATGAGCAAACAACAAACTTTATACCATGAAACTTGAGCAAAAATGGTTTACTGAAAAATATCGCAAAAAACAACAGGAAGCTCACCTGGATTGATGGCTGATAAAGGTGGTGAGTTGGCAAGCAGGTACCAAACACACCAAGGGCAAAAATCACTTCTCCTTGCTCTGGATGTTACTGAACTATTTGTTCAGAAGTATCCTTGTATCTCCTTATAGCCTGCAAAAGGCCTCTTCTTTTGGTACTCAGTGTTCACAAAACTTGAGTCCTACCTCTATTCAACACTAGTTTCCAACCCATCACTCTATTTTAACTGTCTTCCTGTCTTACTCTTTTTTGTACTTGCTTCCCTTTTATTTCCTCTATTCAGTAATATTGCCTCCACTGTATATGTAAGCTGAATCTCACCAAGAAGTTTCAGGGACAACAGTAATCAACTAAGAGGCTGAGAGCCCTCAGATTTTCCAGTCTCAAGAAAAAGCAGCTAAGGAGAGGTCCCATTCCTGCATACAACCATCTGCCCTGAGGGTGAAGGGAATCTCCATCCTCTGATTGAGCCAGACTGGTCAGAGGGTCTCAGAGATGACACAGGGAGACACTCACAATTTGGAATGTGAAAAATTGCAGTAAGACACAGAGACTTTTAAAAATTATTTGGTAAGCCATAACTATAGCCATACATTGGAACAGTGCTTAAAAGGCTGGCTTGCCTTTGGAGATGCTCAAAACTTGACTGGGCAAGGCCTGAGCACATTGCTCTAACTGAACCTCCTTCATTAAGAGATCTGGACTCAAGATAGCTACAGCTTCCTTTCAACCTCCTTTTTAAATTATTCTGGCACATTTTGTTTGATTTTCTGGCAGCTAGTAACAAAATAATGCACTGGTTACAACTGATGTGCAACTTAATAAGATGAGCACAAAGTTCCTCATTAAAACATTTACAGCAAGCTGTGAACTTAATTATAATGTCATACTAAGTAAACTACCACAACAGAATTTTACTTATACCTATGTGAAATCTTGATCTAATCATCTGCCTCCTCTGATGGGAGAAAGCAAAGAAGAAATAAAGACTACTTAGAAAGTCTAACAAATGATTCATAGATGTCTGAACAAAATATGAACTTTAAAATGTTAAATATCTAAGTAATTGGGGACTTTCTGTTCCCTCAAACAATATCTTCCATGGAATCATGATTCTTTAGTAGAGCAGAAAAACTGTTGCTGACAGCATGTACTAGAGAGACCAAACAAACTTTTCCCTTTCACAAAGCTCCTTAATCTAGGACAAGTTAATTTAATTGGCTGCTTAAAGCCATGCACACTGATTTGTGCTGCTGGGAGAGTTTAAATACTTCTGCCAGTTTTCAGATGTAAAACAAAAGTACAAAGGCAGGACAAACATATATGCCAGGTTGAGATCCCTTGAGCATGATCATACACAAGACTCTAACACATTTTAAATGAATAATAAAACCCCTGCACTGCTAATTGGAGCAGAGCTATCTGTATTGAAATTCACTGGCACAAATCAACATCCAGTCACAGCACTATCTGCAGAGCTTCAGAGTTTAATGTAATTCAGTTCTGGACTCCATCCACCACCCTGCACAGAAGGGACAGTCTGAGGGCTTGGGTGGCCTTTCTCCAGCAGAAAGCACACAAAGAAAGAATGGAATACTGTGTTCAAAATGAGAAAAGACTAAAGGAAAAAAAACCACAATTTTTTGCCATCTGTATCTACTCGTCCTTTTCAGTGAGAAGATATTAACTGAATATCCTACCCTTTGAACATAATAAATTGTGGTTAGGCTATTACTGGAATTTATCTCCAAGAGTTCCTGGAATTTTAAACTTTTTACCCTAAAAAAAAAAAAAAACCAAAAAAAAGAGTTGAATCTTCCTCAACTATTTTCCACTAAATATTTTCAAAAATCAGAAATGCATCAACAAGATCTTTTTTTCCCATTAGTTAATGTAGACTTTCAGTATTTTGCTCCTTAGTTGCTTAGCATAGACTCAAACTCTGATTTCAGTAGAAGTTATTTTACTGAGAATCATTGAGTCACATTACAGTGATTAAACTCCACTCCTTCATTATTTTGCCAGCTTCTTAAAAAAAAAAGCCACAAACACACCAAAAGAAGTCCCAAACAACCCAAAAACCGGAAAGAAACCACAGTCCATCAACCCCGTGCCCATCTGGAACTCCAAACCACTCCCAAGTTATTACTGTACTTTAATATTGCTGAATTTTCACACTGCTGTAGATAAAAATCCCAGAGAGTCTAGTCCATGGTGTATTTTCTGTCCCAAGAAAGGGTTATGATCACCTTGTATGGTGAGAAGAGGAGACAGAACAAGAACTATCGAGTGCCATACATTTTTCTTCTGCTCATGATTTAAGCACAGATACAAATAAAAAGTAGTTAGAGTTTACCATCTCCTGACAGTAAGTTACTGTTAGTTAGCATTTTGAAAGAGAACAAGCAATTTTAGAGTGCCAGCACTAGCAGCCCAAACATGAGCTAGCCATTCTTCCCATTTTATCCCCATCGTTTTTGGGGCAATGGAAGTGGCCCCAAACAAGTGGCCCTCACAATGCTGTGCACTGCAGAGTAAAGAGGAAGTATATTTGGTGTCTTTTTTCTCCTAAACAGGCAGAAACCAGAGACCACGTTAGCCAACATATGAGTTAAACAATATATTATTAAATTCTTGAGATAAAACACAAAAGAGGAAAAAAAAAGACTAGGCAAAGCAGAATTTAGATTCCAGCATAATGTCATTCCTACTTATATAGAATCTCACTAGCACAGCTGAAAGTTGTTTGAGCTGTAATAGCAGAGTGACCTTGGTTTCAGCAAGCCTCAAGTTTCACACTCCTGAAGCAATTGTTGATGTGTAGTTGAAGAGATGATTAATGGAATGTGTGGCTTATGCCAGTCAATCAAGTGCTATCCATCCACAGTAAGGAATTTAGACGGGCAAAATAAGCCTTAAAAATAATGGTGCTGGCTCCAAGGAAGAACTAATCAGTAATGACATATATTTTAAACATATCATTATAGCTTGAAAGCATAAACGCCATTAGGTGTTCTGAAGCAAAAGAAAGGTAGTACCAACCTCATATACTTGTGCAGTTCCAAATGACAGCAGGGTGCAACTTTATGACAACAGCTATTCAAGTGTAACTGACAGCCTAATTTGATTTGTATTATTCATATGCATTACAACACACAACATGGCACAAGTCCACATTCAGGGAAATGATGGCACTTATAAAAAACATCTTTTCACCTGCAAACTTAGAAAAATCACTTCCTTTGAAAAGTAGCAAACTATAATGAACTTTTCCACCCTATGTCACTGTTTAAAGCAGAACTACCTTTCACTTCCTAAATAGATGATGATTTGGTTCATTGATTTATTTTGGTTTTTGTTTGATTTGATTTATGCTGGTTAGCTATACTAATGAATACAGCCCAGAGATCTCGTGAAAAAAAGTTTTAAAGTCTGAAACTCCATTAACATCACTATAAGATCCAGAAAGTAACTCAATTACTTCACTGATACAGATATTTATATACCAATGCCCACTACCAGCATTTCTTAATCCAGAACAAGTGAGGCAGCATGGCATAACATAAATACAGGAATTAACAAATAATTGGAAATCATGTGCCTTGGAGTATTAACATGGTGAGAGTGTCACAGAAAACAGCAGTCATGAACCAGCACTGACCCAAGTCAGCTGAGCAGAGCACCACAGCAACAAATTCTACAGCTCTGGGTCCTGAGCTGCCTGTACCTCACACCCCATCTCCCAAAACAAACTGTGCCTGCTCTGGCAGCCACAGCATAGTGTGAGCCACAGCAGAAAATTAGAAGCCAGCTACATCTGTGAGGAAAAGCTACACAGCTTGACAAAAACTAAGTCCATAATATTGCTTATTTTGCTTTCGTAACAAAGACTTATAATTTCTATCATCCTGCAACAGCTGTTACAATATCCTTAACTAATTGCATTCAAGATCTTAAAGGGTCTATAGTACTCCAAGATGGGTTTCATATTATAGGCAAACAAAACAAAGCAAAAAAATGTTTTCATAGGATACTTTTATTGATGCTAATTTTTAAATTAGCATTGAATGACAAATACTTCCTTTAAGCATCTATTACACTTGTCATGAAAGTTGATTCAAGAAATTTTTACTTATGACCCCAAGTGATAGGTCTTTCAAAACTTTCCTTCTAGATCTATAACGAAGTGTTAACAGGTTCTGTGATAAAGTTAACATACAATTGTGCTTTTTATAAACAGATAGCATAAAAGAGTCTCTGCTTACCTTAACATGATCAAAAACCCATATGTCAAGCTTGGCTGCATCTTCTGCTCCAAAGTCTTCACTTTCTGCTGCATAACAAAATGTATAAACATGATCTCCAGTAGCACCTGCAAAAACAATATAGATGGCATACAAGATACAAGGTTTTTTGCCTTTCTCATAGTTAAAAATACTTTAATGTACAGGGGTAGAAACCTACCAAAAATGATGATCCTGAAAGAAGTCAAAGAAATTTTATCCTTATTTTAAACTTTCCCCTAATTAATCCTTTTTGGAAGCTGGGATAACATTTTACCTCATTAGCTTATCAGCACCTCAGAGGAATGAGGGACAATGTTATCCAGTATGCTCAGGCAAGGAAGTAAAATGTGGAAAAGCAGATAGAAGAAAATCAAATCCCAGTTTAAGCAAATCAAACAGAATTTGGTTTTGAAACAAAGGACTTCACGGAGAAACTTCTAACCAAGGAAGACACATATTCATAGTCTCATTTGAACACGTGTTTTGGAGGCAGGCTGTTTAAGAAAAACATGCTCAGCTTTTGGTACTTCAGCTGAATCATACAAGATAATGCCTTATCCATGAGGTGTCTCCCACAGAAAAACATATCACATTTAACAAAGGCATCAGGAGGGTTACTGTATTTCAATTCCAGCTACCAAAGGCCCAGTGGACAACTTCAAGGAGACAATATTCAAAGTCTGCATCCTTAAAAGAAGCATCCAAAACAGAAAAGGGAGAACTACTCGACTATGTTCAGTCACAAAGTGCAACACAAGGGCCACTGATGTGCAAACACAGCATCTGGACGAGGCAACTCCATTCTCTACTCACTGTCAAGGGAGCAAAGCAGAGAAGGGAGGGGGCAGGAGGAAGATAAAGACTAGCAAGAAATTAAACTTCAGAAGTCCTGAACAGATTTGAAGCTAGATGAAGCTTAATTAAACAATTCCATCAATGACAGAGCTGTTACGGCTCAGGGGTGCCATTCATACTATGACTATATAAACTCTCAGAGGGGAAAATGTTCTTCAATCAGTTGATGACCAGAGAGAATATATGCAATCTGCTGTATGGCACAATTCTCTCATGCAGTTGTGTAAGCTTCCAGGCTTGTGAATGAACTAGCATCCCAGGATAAGGCAGCTGCTTAACCAAGATTATGTGGAAACACGCACAAAGGGATGCAGGTATTTTAGGCTAGGAAGATGAAAGCTGGCACAGATTTTCTGATGCAGCTATCCCCTGTGCCTCTGGAGATGTTACTACTACTTATAACACAGAACATTCACTGCAGTTCTCAGCCTAAAAGAAAAGGAAGAAAATACTGCCAGGCATTAAAAGTGAATGCAAGAATTTCAATTGGTGGATAAATGAGTTTAAAAGAAGAAATAAGTCCTGTCCATCACTGCCAGGATGACTGACAGTCTAAGAGGATAGAATGCTGTAGTGTTTTTCCACAGCGTCACAGCAAACCCGAGAAGTCCTTCCTTGAGAAGTGCCACACCAAAGACAGCACAGAGTTTGCAGAAAAACAAAGGAACACATCTACACTTACCCACTTCTAGTTTCTACCAAAGCCAAACAAAACAATCCACCTAACCCTGCACTGCTATAAAGAGAAATGGTGGTAAAATGAAGTCATACCAGGAAAGTTTTGAAAGTGCCTGCATAACTTATAAAATAACTTTTTGTTGTTGTTTTGTTTTTTTTTTTTTTTTAGTAAGAACTTCTACTATGAAAAATGTTAGAAAATATTATTTTAGTTCTATTGTTTGAGGGGGCAGGCAACAGCATACCAACACTTTTTTGAAGTCTGGGAATGAGGAAGTAAAGATAGGATAGAGAAGTAGAAGAAAGTCAGGGATGAAAACATCTTTTAGAAGGACAGAGCTCTACTGGGTTTGATGATGCCACTATGGGAAATAACTGGAGGTGCCAGAAACTCCCAAACAAGGTATCACTTATTGCTTTTGCTCTCTTCTCTAGCACTACATCTCACACTTAGCACCCATATCCAAATATTAGGATCAGGGGTGAAGTTATCATACTCTTACAACCAGATTTAGGTCATGCAGAAAGTGAATGTCTCACTCAACTAGTGGGGCAGGTTGTGCCTCTGACAAGTCTGTCACGGGTCAGAGTCCAGACCAGCAGGAGAATTTGCCAGCAAATTTTGCAGGCACAAAAGAGGGCAAAAAAGAATGAATACACAAAGACAGTCAGACAGTGAGAGCAGTACAGTGTGGCAATCAGAGAGCTGTCATCAAATACAGCCATGTGAGGGATACGAGAAATACTGTACTGTTTAACAATAAGGAACTAAACCAGAAGATAGAGAGGTCTGTCTGTCCAGAATAATCCTGACAATGGTTTGTCCCAGCTGTTCCCATGATCCTGATGACACCTTTCTTTATACTCAAGTTAAAACAATGACCCTAGCCTTTCTGGAAGCTTTCAAAAAAGAGAAGGGGAACCCATGAAACAAAGAGCAATCTGGATGCAACAAACTAGTATCTACTTCCCCTTCGAGAAGCAACAGTCTCAGCTCTTTTTTCAGAATGACATTGTAATATACTCCAACCCAGACCACTGATGGAAGAGTACAGGGCTGGATTTTTCAGGTCAAATCTCAAATCCTGGCAGATCCTAGAAGAGAAACTCAAAGTTTTAAGGAAACAAAATAGGCATTTTCAAGCCCTGTTATTTTTAGATAATTTCAAGGTTATAATCTAAAAACATCACAGAAAATAAGGTTAAAATTAGCACCATGAATTTGTGTATCTTAAGTGAGTTTAACTATTAGAAACAAACACCTTTTGTTTCTAATAGTTAATAAACTATTAATAGTCAAAAAACCCCTTTTAATCCTGCTCAAGATACAGAGGTACTCCAGACATTTTCTCAGACTGAAATATTAATCACTTTGCCAAATTTAGATTTCATTTGAATCTATTTTGTTATTTTAAAAAAATATGTGAGCATTTTTTTTGCCTCCTTATAGAATTCTCGACCATTTTCTTGAAATATATATTTGATTACAAGAAACATACCTAGAGAAAATAGACAATGACAGGAAACAAAGGATTTTTCTATCCTTCCCAAAAGGCAGCCGGTGTCATACAGTCTTTATGCATAATCCAATGCAAGTGGTGAAACAGTAAAATTTGGAACATATGGGCATGATAAAATATACACAAGAAGAGTCCTGCGGCCTCACTAATTTGCAACATGAAAAGAAAGGGGCACATAGCTCAATTTCTCTCTATCTCCTTCTTGGCTTTTTTGTAAAAGTAAAAATAAAGAACAAACACTTGATTCCTTTGCCTTCCATACTATAAAACTTGGCCTCGTTGAAAGAAAGGGAACTATCTTTTTCTAAAGGAAATTAATCTATCCTTCTATCATTAGAAATCATGATTCATGTTCTGACACAGCGTCTACTTCTCAGATACATTCAACTTTGCCAAATTTGGGGAATTTTCTTCCCCCCTGCAAAAGGAAGCTGCATGGTTGATACCACTCAGAACAAGCCATATAGAGAGCATTACCCTTGCACATCTCTTTAGATAACATCAAAGCTGCTCACAAGTACTCTGCTTATCATCTTACTCAAACAAAACCAGTAGAAAGACAGGGCCCTGGGAAATTCTTGAATTCCCCAAATATTTTCCCAAGAACATATCCCTTAAAACACAAATAATCTGTGCAAGGGCAACTACCTTTCCCCTCTGCCCACAACCATCACACTAATTCCAAATACAAGCTGTAATCTGAGGTCATGGGAAATTATCAGGAGATATTTTTACAGCTCATCAAAAATTTATGAGGCTTAAGCAAAGAGCAGAAAAGAGTGGCATGTGGGGGGAATGTCAGGATGTGAGGGGGAAGAGACATGAGTTCAGAAAAAGTTCAAGAATCATCATGAGAAATATGATGTATATTTTCTCTAAACCAATATTACATTTCACTCCTGCCTATCCCATTTTTCTTATTATTTGTCAATACCAATGCCAGAACAGAACAGCAGCACATGCCCTTAGCTTGTCCCCTTTTCACTTGAGTCTGTTTATTCTGAGATTATGTGAAAGGGTGTATATGTACTCATTCTTCCAAGAAAACAACAATATTAAACTTGGAGAACCTTTAAACATTTGAAGCGTTGCTCAGCAATCTCTGCATGCTCAAACACCAACTGCACTGGCCTGACAAGACTTTAACACACTGCACACCACAGGCAAAAGACCTCAGCTTCAGGAATAGTACCAGGAAGTTCTTGCTTGCACACAGTTCTTCCCTTTACATATTAATGTTGTGAGTAGAAGCAGAATAACCCACAATAAGCAACTTCTTCAGCTCCAACATTGAAAAAGCATGGCTGCAGTTCTATCTCCCTGCTCACTGGAAGCTGCAGGCTTGAAGAAAAATCTCAGCTGCAGGCTTGCAAAACAAGAATTTTAACCTCACCAAAGCAAAAAATACTATGTCCTTATAACTAAAGGCATGTTCTTTCAGTATACTGACAGATTTAGCTAAGGCCTATTTAAATTAATGAGAAATAAATAGTGATATCCTCATCAAAAGCTTGCTTCTTTTCCTCTGCCCCATCTTCATGTCACAAACCAGAAATCGAGTATGCAGAAATACACAAACTGAAAATACTTTTTTCACCTTCTGCTCTAACTCAAAAATGCCTATATTTTACTGCCTGATAACTACGTGTTAAAGATTCATAAAATTAAGTCTTACCTTTTGCAAACATTGGCAAAATATCTGGGCTTCCCCAGCTCCAGGTATATTTACTTTCATTGAAAACTGAGTCAAATTCCACTGGATTCTCCTTCCATCCTGTTAAACAAACACACCTGCATTTAAATGGCTTTACCAGAAGATCTCATTGACTGCTAAAATTGATAGTCCATGCAAAATGTTGTGGTTTTTTTTTTTTCCTAAGTTTCCCCTAAATTATTTCACAATGAACTCCAATTTGTGCATCTTAATTCCATTTAAACATCTATTATAATTACTCCCCCATTCATTATTAAGTGAGCTGAAAACCAGACCAGTCTCATTATGCAGGGTTTCAAACAGACAAAGCACACAGCTGGTTTACCTTCTAAACAGCTAACAACTCCCTCAATTCTGCATCTCCTATTGCCTGAACTCAGTTTTTGGTATTTCAGGCAATAAAAAAACCACTTATATTTCCAGAAGTTATGTTGTACTTCCTTACAACAAAACCTTCAAGATTTTCTGTTTCCACAAAAAGGCACTTGACAGAAATACGGAGTTGCTCTTGACTAAGTATCCTTGCCAATTCTGCATTTGTAGTGATTGTCAGAAGGAAGAACCTTTTCATGAGGAACACAGACAAGACCAAGTAATTCCTCTCACCTCCCCCACCCAAAAACCAGCACACATGATTACTGCTCAGGCCTGAAAGCCTGGGGGAAGGCAGAGGAGCACACAAAAGACCAAGTCAGTAATGCAAAGGGTTGTTCTGCATAAATAAGCCCCAAACGCTCAGTAAAAGCTCTAGACAAAACATGGGCTTGGAGCTTTTAGTTTATTTTTGCTCCTGATTCTCCAATTCAAGCTTGCAATGGTTCAGCTGAGACACTGCAGTTCATTTCTTGGTTGCAACATCCACTTAGCCATATCCTAGTGCATCCCAAATGATAATTGAAAACTCTGTCACATGAGCAGATGAGGCCCTAAGATACTTCTGCTTTTAGATTCAGGCTGATAAATTCAACCATATTAAAAATATTAATTTAGGGAAGCTATTTTCCTAGCTATCAGTATTAGGATTTGAAAATCCATCCAAAATTACTGTTTTCCATATCATCTTGGCATATGAACTACAACACAGGTATTTATCAATAGTCATCCAGAAACCCAGCACATCACTGAAACGCTGTACCTTGGAGGACAACATTCAAAGCTTTAGGACCAGCTTACCTTTAGCAACTGCACTGACATCTTCATAAAATCCAGCAATAAGTGCAACATGCCCCGGCCTGGATTCTGTTGGGACCCGGGTGTGAGAGATTCCCCAGCTGCCATTATTCTCTAGAATACTCCTGAAAAAAGGATTCAAGGCAGTTAATGTTCATGACTTGTCAAAGTACAACAAATTCCAGATAACAAGAGTGACAGGTAGATGTGAGGCAGGAAATGCAAAAAAAGGTTCTCACTACCTCCTGCTGTGCACTAAAACAAGCAGAACATTAACCTGCAAGTAGCTCTATATTGCAACACTGCAGAGAACATCACTATTGTGGCCCATCAACACTGCAAACAGATGAGTTCAGCTGCTGTTCTAATACACCTAAAATTAACATACTATTTTTTTTCTGCTGCTTTCCTCTTCAGCTTTTTTTCCCCCAACAGATTGTTTCTGCCTGGTGTTACTCTTCTTTGTTCTTTCCATTTAGCCTGAAAGTGTCTAGTTCAATCTTATCTTACTCTTTAAATACACTCAATTATAATTAGCTCTTATGACCATATCTGCCTTTATCTGTGCTGAATCCTGGAAGCAACATTAAGAGAATTTGAACTCCACATAAATCTAAGGTGCAAATAATCTTGGCAGCAAGAAGAAAATTGAGTAAACCTTGCATCTTTTGCAATTACACTTCAGTGAAGGAGAATGCATTCTCACCACATGCACAGAAACACATCAAGTGTCTAGGGTTTATGTACATACAGTAAATAGTTACAACAGATAAAAAGCAAAGAAAAGAGAGGACAATGCCCAAGCATAAGAAACAGCCTCATAAACTATTCTCATCTACTGAAGGTCTGAACAGCTGGAGCCTGTCAGGAAGCAAGAGGTGAGTGTTACCATATGCTGTTTTCTTGTCTCCATCTTCTGGAAGAACAGAAAGATTCACTGCTCACTGTCAGAGCATAGGAAAAAAGAAAACATAACACAACGGGACATATCTTTTACTGATTTTTAGGAAAAACCAGCAGAATCTTCTCAAAAACTTCTAAGTAGTTTTTAACAGTCAAGTTACCAGGAAATTAAAATTTTGTTGCTCATGATATAAACTACCAAATTTGCTATGTTTATGTGTTTTAGTCCAAGTAAATTCTAAGTTTGTGCCTTTAAGCACCCTAAAATTTCAGGCTCCACTTTGAGCTTGCAGCATTCACCACTTATTTGTTGGGGTTTTTTAAAACTCACCTTAGACCTCACATCCTCAGAATTACTTGAAAGCTCACAGAACTACTTGGAATAGCCCAAATACTACAGTCAGGAATATAAAGGTATACAGAGACACAGCACTCCAATATGTTATTCCTACTCTCATCTTAGCCGGGAGACAATGCAAGTTGGACTGAAAAAAGTAATTAGAAAAAAGGATTTATGTATTAGTCAAAGTGGTTTCTTATTTTTCGCACTACAGACTGATCAGGATGTATTGCACTAACATTCATGAAAGATTTAAAACAAAAAGAAAACACTTGCAGCTCTCTTTAGACTTACATTGTAACAACAGGTAGAAAATTGATTTAATTAGAAATTTATTTCTATTGAATTGGAAAGTAATTCTTTACCTTTGCTTGTCAAAAACAGGATGACTTCAGGATCGGAAGTCAACAATACCAGGCAGAAAAAATCACATATAAATTTGTCATTTACCTACTCAAAATTCATTCAGATACTTTGAATGACTTCAATGCCTCTTACTCAGAAGAACCACTGAAAAAAAATTAGTTTCCAAGACAGCATAAACATTAGCTACCCATAATAATAATGGTAAGTATTAATATGATATAGTAATATGGCTGAAACATGACAGGCAAGGAAGAAAACATCTTCCCTGAAATCACCATTGCAGCAATTCAGATCACTTACTGGCCCTCACAGCTATGACAGCACTGCTGAAAACCACATTTTTTATGAATAGTGTGGAAGATTAGGTACTTGGCATACATGTATTATCCAACAATCTGCTTCAAGCCTAATGGATATTTATTTTTAATTCCATGTACCTACTAAAACGTTGCTTCTTTTAATAGCACACTGCTACAAGAATGGCTCTTGCTCATTTAAAGACAATCTTTCCTCATTAACAATGCAGTAGTTCCCAAGGTATTCCACTTGGATAAGACTAATCACCTGGCTGTTATGTTGCCCACTACTATAAAGTGGGTAAGGGACTGAACACTTGGAACTTAAGAATGAACATGCAAAAAAGTAAAATTTATATTAAATTGCATATACCTTGAGTTAGTATGACTGAAAAAGGAATGTTCACACAGCAACAACTTGGCAGAATGAAAAAGGAAACATTTCCAGAAACTAACACATGATCTTGTCAGCCTGTTTACAAAGTTAACTTACGGAAGTTGTGCAGCTCAAAGGTTTAGGGACAAAACACTGAACCTGTTGCTTCAAAATTGTAGCAGCTTGTGTAATAGATGTGAAGATATACTCTGGGCTACCTGATTCTCCACATTTCAAAAGGCACAGCATGCTGCATGTTTTTTTCTTTTCATCATCTCTCACATATACACGCTCACACACATATGTACTTCTATGCAGAATGAGAGATGAGAGAAATACAGATGGCACTTCACACCTCTACTGGCATTTTCTTCCACTCAGCAACCTACCAGAATCTTTGCTTGTTACAAGGCAGTTCTTCCCCTCCACTCACACATGTACTTTCAGCACCAGGGACAATGCTTTACTTCTAAAGATTCTGAAATAGAAAGTCCCTAACTCCACAAACATGGTCAAGCAGAGAAAGCAAAAGCGACAGCTTTCCAGCAGTAGACAAGCTAGTACACAGTTTAACTTTGTTCTATGTAAGCATGATAATGCTGAGTGGATAAAACTTAAAACCTCAAATCACTTAGTAAAAGAAAATAGTGACCATAACCTTGTCCTGGCCACTACTCACCCCTGCTCCAAATGATGGGGCCATTACAGCATTCACACCTCAATGGTGTTGGCTGGTGGTCCAAAAGACCAACAGTTTTACTGCTAAGGAAAGAAAGAAACTGCTCTGGGGTAAGTGTGAAGTCCACTGCTAGAAGACAACATGGTAAACTCACACTGATGTGGCAGACACTTGCCAGTGGCAGACAGCCCCCTATAAAAACAGTAACAGCAGCAGAAGTAGGTACAAGTAAGCACATATGGGCTGGCAAGCCATGTAGCAAGAACTCCTCACATTTCTGTACTACTTTTGCAGCAGTGGACTGCAAAAGCCCTAAGAGCTTCAGATGACTGATTATTTGGGTTTGCTCTGATATTCAAGCCCAATCAATTACTATGATCACACAAAAGTAGTCTTATTTAATACTGCCTTTTTTTTCAGTCTAGGAAATTAATTGTCTTATGCTCAAATAATTACCTTGACATAAGAAGACAGGGAAAGTTAACAAAAATTAGTTATAAGCACACAAGGATATGACTTTAAACACTTTTTAAGCAGGATTACTTTTTCACAGCCTTAAACTAAATCATTCCTTTAAGCAATTAGACACACACTGTAGAGAGTACAAGAGAGGCAGCAGGGTCATGCAC
The DNA here is from genome assembly GCF_963513975.1 of Fringilla coelebs. NCBI lineage: Eukaryota > Metazoa > Chordata > Aves > Passeriformes > Fringillidae > Fringilla > Fringilla coelebs. The sequence continues at coordinate 83,078,111 of NC_140028.1, forward strand.
ACAGGAAGGGTGGAATGAAGAGGAAGTGGCAGCCTGCTGTTAGATCTATTCAGGACATCTCTTTTAATTGCTCCTTAAAAAGTTTTGTCAGTAGCTTAGAATTAGAAGACAAGCACATTAATGTACTACTACTCTTAAACTGAGCATCCAGGAAGCAGTTTAAATTAGTGACTACCAGGCTTCAGAATTGATACCATGCTGATGTGAATGGAGAAAGTTCACTCCCCTCTAAGTTACTGGTTGTCTGTAGAGTTCAGGGGACAATAGGGACTCAATTTATACTGTCCTGGTTTAGGTAGCTTTCCTGACAAGGGACACCAACCCAAGCTCACGCATTTCTGCACAGTGTAACTCTGCAAAGTTACTTAGAGGGCAGAAGGAAGGCACTACTCAAGCCACCAGAACTGTTGTTGTTCATCTCGTTCTCTTCTCAGCATTGCCTAGAGCTGCATGCAGAAGCAAAGCCCTGCAGGTCAGTGTAGTTTTGGGCTTACCGCAGGTAAGGTGCCCGGGCTGTGCCATTGCTGTCCAATTCATACAGGGAATCTGCTCGCAGACCATCAGCAACAAAAAGCACAAGACGCTTTGCGGGAGGTGGCAGCGGAGTCTGCTGAGGAGTCATTCCATGGACGAGGGGAGAGCTGAAGTAGATGTCAAAAATGGACACCAAGAACACACAATGCACAAGGAGCCCCGCAAGAATGAAGACTGGTATATCCATGGCAGCAGCCGGCTGGCAAAGGCAAAGTCCAACACTAAGAGAGAGAGAGAAAAATGAAGTTAGGCAGACAAGACTTTATCAGAATCAATATTTATTCCATTTGTTAGGGAATGGGAGCAACAACCACAGACATCCCCAAAATCCATAATCAATTCCTGCTTCCAACAAGCTTTATTCCCCAGAAGTCCTGGTCAGAGTCACTGCATGACTCTAAGTCTAATTCAGACTTTCGACAACCATTATGTCTCAGCAACTCATCTCTGGTGTTCAGGGGTTTGTTGGCTTCAAAAGACCACTGAAACAAGCCAGTTTGCTTTGTGAGCTACATCTGTGACAGAAAACTCAGACAATGCAATGTCTCCATGAACATACTACCCTCTACTGGCTGGTTGCACAACAGAGTTGAAGTTTGTTCAGGCGAATACAAGCCAGACAGCTAAGAGAAAGCCATCCTATAATAAATATCCATCCAACACTGCTTTTTTTTCTCCAAGTTTGCCATCAAATCTGGGCTCATTATATTCTGCCTAGAAACTGAAACCTTATTTTAAAAGAATAAAGATCCTGTGCTGAGCACAGAATGCTATTCCTCTTCTTAAACAAGTGGCAAAACCACAATAGCTGAAGAATTATGTTTCAGGAATTATTATATTCCCTTTTTGAGTGTTTTTTTCCCTCCCTGTCATCCTCTGATGTCATATTAGAGATACAAATATGCTTAATAACAGGTACACTGGAAAATGTCCATGTTACCAAGCATGCTGTGGGGTTCTGCAATGACTCCTAAGTAAATATGTAATTATTTAAACAAAGTAGGAAGTAAATATGAATATTGGCTGAGGTAAGTGTGGGACCTGTGCCCGAATGAGGCTCAGTTCTGACAAAGGACTATTAGTGCTGTTCAAGCTGCTTAGTTATTTAAATATTAGCTAATTATCCACCTTAGCTAAACATCCATTCACCAATTAAGAAACAGATGCTCTTAACAGCCTGGAAGGTTCAGACTACCTATGTAAATACACACCTCTCTCTAAAAGAAACAGTTTAAGAATCTAGTTAGAGCTTCCCAACAACAATATATTTATTAAGTTTATCTTGTTACTTTCAGAATTCCAGTAGCTGAACAGACACATACAGCATCATATGGTAAATCTACCACTCTTACCAAATAAGGATAAAAGGCTTCACTACATGTAACCTTAACTCTAACCAGAACTCTGAAACGTGTTTTTTAAAACAAAAACTTAAAAGGCCAGGGAAACCAGAGGAAAAAAAGAAACATACTTTAAAAAAAATTTGAAAGATAATAAACAATATTACTTACTAACCCAAAGAAAATTCAGATCTGAATGTAACAAACATAACTTCCAATTCCACCCATTTTCCTTACTGAAACACAGATGCAACAACTCCAACTCTAATCTGAAACATTACTATAGCAATTTCTCATTTGAGATATTTGAAGGGAAAACTAAAAAAAAAATTGAGATAACAAAATATTCCAACACTTCAAAGAAACATGTAGTAGTCACATTTAAATAAACAAAAACTTTTTGTTAATCAGGAACTTACAAGCTTTTATATCTACAAAGTGAAAGTCCAAGAGATTTGTAATATCTGTAAATATCAGTTTGTTTCTTTTTTATTTTTAACTATTCAGAGTTCCTGCATCAATTTAAATAAATGAAATCACAATCACAGAAATACCACTAAGTTCAGTGCCAGAGCTCATTTTATTCAATCAATTTTATTTTCCACAGGGTTTTTACTTTTGAAGCAGTTGTGCTTGATAAGAGAATATGAACTACTCATGGCTTAAACTGATGAGACTAAACACCCTACTAAAGAAAGCTGTTATTCCACTTGTTGCATGCTCCCAGTGCTACAATTCTATAGCTTAACATATTCTATGTTCTTCTAATTAAAGTATTAGTAACCTAATCTGTTTTCTGCACTAGCTAATTCTCTTTGCTTTAAACTCTCCCTAGGCCTCAATCTTTGCAAACAGAAAAGTTCAATCAACACAATTCAAATGTAATGCTTAGACTATAGTATCTATAGAATTAGTGAGAAAAGAAAAAAAAGAAAAGGATATTTCTTTGGCAACCACAGTTTGATTACATGACACCAAGCCATTTATCTGGGCCCAGCATATCCTACTGCTCAACACCATCACATGGGTTCCAGACAGGCAGCTCCCAAAGCACCTGCTCCTGCCACGTCCCTCCCTTCTGCCCCTGCTCCTTGCATGCAGGACTTTGTGTGTCATCACTGTGACACAACATTGTGAAACAAATTCTGTCCTCAAGCTTAAAAAAGTTTCCCACAGGTACAGAGGCTTTAGAAAGCTCCTAATTGTACTCAGCTGAATGCAAATTTCTCTACAGAGCCTGGTGCTCAACTGTTCAAGACAGCTCGAAAGGCATGGAAACAATAAGGATAACAATTTCAATAACAATTTCTTCCTCACAAGGAAAAATAACCAGGATTAAAGGAAAAACTGGATTAAGCACTAGCTTATAAGAAAAAGCAAAAGCCACAGCCTGCTGAGAGAAGAAAAGCAAAAATGTTTAAGCATACACACTTTTGAGGATGAGGAGCCATATCTAAGTATTTATGACTAGTGCCAAAACATCTCTGCCCCCAGGTGCTGGCCATCCAAAATGTGTGAGATAAACAAACCGTCACTTGGAAATACATCTTATATCTTTCTGTCAAAAAAACTTGAGCCAAAGATATCTCAATATTTTTGTGTCTTGTGATATTTTCTCAGGCAAACCCTTAGTGCAGTGCCTTCCACAGTCCTTATTTTCACAGGGCAAAACACAAGCTTTGCTCAAATTCTGACTGCATTACTCTACTTTCTTCTCTTAAGTCATTGCCTGTCGCACCAAGAGGAAAGAGACCCTGAGTCCTGTAGGTAAGAGAAACATGGTGCAACCTATTTGCCAGGTGTCATTTCTTACTGCCCACCCAAACATATCACTTGCTACAACAGAATCCTGGAATCCTAATAGAGTTCAGACAGCCAAATCACCTCCTCTATAGACTCAGCCCAACTAGTAAGCTATATATCAGACTCTAATTTATATTCCTTTCTTTCTACATTTTCCCCCTTCTGTCACCATCTCCTAAACTATACAGAGCCAATAATGATACTCTCCGACCCCCACCTAGTATGCCAGACCTTAAAGTATTCCAACAAAATATTTTTGTTCAAACAATTTGGAGTCAAAATCACAAAGCTGGTGTGGATTCTTAAACAAAGATCCTTTTCAGATCATTAACAGGAAAGTACTAAAGATCCACTAGGCTACTCACTGCCTGTTAAATGAAAGTTGTTCACATGGAGGAAGTAGAAAATGAGCAGTGCCAAGGTGATGCAGGGGGCTCCAGCAGACCTCAGAGCTTCTCACTTCTTTGGATGTTGCACAGGAGCAGAGAAGAGAGTGAGAAGATGCACAGGTGAGATCGACCTGAGAGACAGCAAGGCAGAACCAGCAGACACCTTCCCTAAAGTTTAGGAGATTAAAGAAAGCAAAGCAGCAAGGACCTTCTGATTGCAATTAATTACTTTTCCAGAATAAAGTGATACACGCAGATTTAGAGAAGGGTTTTTTGGTGGTTCTCTCCCCTCACTCTGAATTCTCAGGGAGAAAGTTAAGCTCCCAGCTGGTGGCAAACGGGATGAAGAGACCCTTTCTTTCTTTGTATTCACACCTATTCAAAACAATACCAAAAAATCCTGCTATTAGCCACAAGTTCCTCTCCACGTCAGTGGAGCCCCCAGTCAGCAGCCACTGCAAAGACTAAAACACCCTGATGGTGATGGTGGCAGGGGAGCAAGACAGTTGCAATGAGCCACCCAAGACCAACTCTTCTTCACACAAGCTTTTCCCTCTTTTCAAGTTCATCTGTAATTTGTTGACAAGAATGGTTTTTTCCAAACCTTCTTTTTGATGCCATAGAATCTATATCCACAGCACCAGACTGGATCAGGTGCCTCAACAATTAACAGGAAGGCTGGCATAATTAAATGAAGCACCCCAAGTAACCTACCTCTAAGTTGCATTGCCTCTGAAGTTATAATCTCTCAGCATTATTTATAAAGCAAAGGAAACCATTCTTGTACTGCAACACAATATAGTTCTTCATACGAAATGGAACAATTCCTGTTTATATTTTTCTTTCTCTGAATATGCAATGAAACACATACAAAATACTGCATGGAATATGCCCCATTGGCAGGAATATTTTCTTAAGGACAATGAAGTGTCAAAACAAGGAGCTCAAGGTACATTAGTCATTTCTTTTAGAGGGGCCATGCTTCACTAATACCATCAAGTCCGTTGATTAAAATGAAGAAAATACATTGCAAATGCATTTTCAATAAGCATCAATGGCCTTATTTTTTACAGAAAAAAGAAATAGACAAGAATGCTGTGCTTCTGGCTAATATTTTTCAATTAAACAGTGTTGTGTATTTTGTAATTTAACTGTCAAAGTTGTGACTGTACAATTTGTCTACACATTAAAAAATGATCCTTTTCTTAGGGCAGAGGAGCAAATGGAACTTGGGTGGTCTGACAGTACTTTGCATGATATGACAGCTCTAAAGGTGGTGTTAGCAGTCCCAACCCTATTCTTTCACTAATTTAGATTTTTAAAGAGCTACACTGGTCAGGAAACGCACTCAAGTCAATCCTGCTGTCACAGCCCACACCTATTGACTGCACAAAGCTGTAATTTATACAAGAGATGTACCAGCCAATTCTGAGTAACACTCATATCTTCACCCACTACTTAAATATAGGAAACCTCAAATCCTCATCTTGACTTCATCATGTATGAAGTGGGAAAATGGTTAATTCCCTTTCCCTCTTCCCCAAATTTTCATTTTCTTTCTCTATTAAAGTATAACATACTCTGCCAGACAATGAAACTACAACTACAGTACTTCCACTTGCTCTGGCACTGAAGTGGCTTTTGTGATTCAAACCATCTGCTTAAAATTATTTTATGTTCAACATCTTCACTGAGCATTTTAGGGATTATAATAACAAATGACAACTGTTTTAAATTTTAAATGTGGTTCAGTAAAGCACATCCAAACTTGAGGCGAAGAGCTCAAAGAATACTTAATTTTCTTTTTAACATCACTTGATAATCAAAATTACTCTGCCTGCCTAGAAAAGTCTCTTTTGCCAGAATTTTTCAGGGAGAAATTTGACTATGGGCTGCAAAGCATCAATGAAACATCAAGAGTTGCAATTCTTGAGAACACTGCAAAGCAGTCACCGCAGTGTCAGCCAATGCAATTTTCTCTGAATTATCCTTAAACATGGGAAATTGTATCCACAAGTTTCCCAGGAAAAAAGCCCATACCTGAGAACAACACTGACAATGGGACAGCAGTGAACAAGAGCACATCATTAAGAAACAACTAGTTTTTTGAGTCATGAAATAGAAAACAGGAGTACCACCCTTTTGTACCATTTGTTAGCCAAGTGCAGGCAAAGCATGGAGTAGAAATTTAGCATTACATTCACTCAGGATGCATGCAGCTAAAAATTCAGAACTCACAAAAAACAAAACCCAACAACAAGAAACCCTGAATGATCTTGTTGTGAATTATTTCACTGGGTAACAGCATTTGGAGGACCTATGCCTGGTCTCAGGAGGTATCTGCAAATGCTCTTGCATCTTTCTTGATTTCTAAGTCATTCAGCAGTACTCTTCCAGCAAGTCTTCTTCAAACATTGCTGTGATACTGTATATTTTTTTTTCATCTCAATATGGACTGTTTAATTCTTTTTTGTACCACCAAAAGTAGAACATTCCCTCAGATTTCTGCATTCTTGAATAAAAGAAGAATGTTTTCCTGTCACTGTTTTTTTCTTAACCTGCTTGGAGATTTTGTAGACAGATTCTTCATATTAAAAGTTTTATGGGACACTCTGGGGGAAAGAACATCAGCCTGATAGTGTCTAATAAAACACATCCTACCAGTTTTCACAGGTCAGGGTCAAGGGACAAGTGGCACTTAAGAGAAGACAAGCACATGGAAGGCAGCTTGCCACAGCAGTCTTCTTTCTTACTGGAGCCCTCCCCCACAAACCAAGGCTGAAGGCCCCCTGGGGTATTTTAAAAGCCATTTGCAATAAAAATAGACAATAAAGCAGAAGTACCAATAGAAGCATGACAGTTCTGCCCTTTAACAAATAAGGGGCAAGGATCATACTTTAAAGTCATACAACAAATATTAATGTAGAACACACAGCGATGAGGATGAAAAACAACTTTCAGCTACAGTCTTGCAAAACTCGTTTGTAAATGTATTATATATACACACAGAGGAAAAAAATACCCTTTAACAAAAAAAAACCCCAAACAAACAGTGCTTTATCTATGTTCTAGAGAAGCTAGTATGAATAATGAAGGTTTAAAAAAGTTGGCAGAAGTTGTTTTGCTTCTACTAAGTCACATTTGCTTACTGAGAGCAACCATTACAAATAAACAAGAATTATGTCACATAGCAACAAGCACATCTGTTGGATCTTATTCATCAGCCTCTGAATGCAAATTTACCAAAAGCTTCAGTTTGAAGGAAAAAAAAGACCAAAGTCTTCCAAGCATAGAGTAATACTTCCATAAAAGATAGTCAAATAATCTATTTGTAGTTCCTCACCTTTTCAAAAGTTGGTGGGGTTTTTTTTCTTTCTTTTTTTTTTTTTTTTTTTGTAAAAGACTTCAGAACTTTTTGGGTTCAAAAGTACTACTTGGTTATGCTAGCAAGTTGACTATAAAGTGTAGCTGAACACTATTCAACCGGCTAGCATAATCTACATTTTCTATACCTTTACCTGCCGAACTTACATTCCAAACAAGGCTGACACGGACAGGGGCAGGTTAAGCGGGGCACGGAGAACAAAAACTCCTTTGCGGCCGGAGGAGAGGCCGGGGCAGGAGGGCGAGCCCAGCTCGGAGCCGGGACGGGCCGGGGCCGGGGCCCTCGCAGCGCCCGGCGCTCTCCAGGGTCCTGCACCGCGCCCGCCGCCACCGCGCACCCAGAAACACGGCTAATCCCACCCCTCCAGTTTTAAAAGAATTGCAACAGTCAAGTGGTAAAGCGTAGAAAAATGATAAAAAGGATGGATTATGCCTCCTTTAAAAGAGCATCAAGTCATAGTATAAGCATGCACAGTATTTGTGCAAGGATACTTTGAGATCCAGTAAGAAATCTCTATGCAAAGGAATCACCTTCTCTTTAACTCTTCCACCAGCAGCCAAACTTGCAAACTGCTCACAAAGGAAGCATTTCCCTAAACTCCCAGAGGACTCAAAAAGTCACTGAACTTACCAATCACTGCAGCCTGAAATATTGGCCTTTACTTTAGTATAAAGTTCTCTGTGCTCCTACATTGGCCTCCACTAACCAAGTAGTTAGCATTCATTAGCATTTATGATATATCAACTTGCAAACGCCCTCTGCTGAAGGCCTGTGAGCTTGTATTTGTTTTTATGACAAAGCCAAGCCACTTTTCATTTGTATAAGACACCTTTATTTTTCAGCTGCTGACTCAGTCTAATAATGAATGGAGACAGAAAATTATTCCTGAAAACAATCAGTGTTCTGCTTCTCTGCAATACGGGGAACTGCTGAAAAATGAAAACTCCCTGGCACTCCAACTCTTTCGGCAAATGAACAGCAATAGACCCACTGTAGAGAAAAAAAGAGCTCAGAAGGCAGATCAAAAACTGCTAGGGAGAAACCCACAAACCTGGAGAATAAAGATGGGCAACAACTCCCCAGTTCTCATATTTGAGGTGATCTGTGTATCAGTTATTCACCTGTACCCTGCCACCTATCAAAACTTGCTTGTAACTAAAAGCATATTTTCCAAAATACATGGGACCAGTAAGGAAAATATATTTTATCAGGTCTTTTATGTAAAAACAGCTGTCATGGGGGTAGCAGTTAGCAGAATACAATGTTTCACAGTTATTTCACAGTTATATAAATATTCCAAGAAAAACCATGCCAGTACAGCTGCAGAGAGCTGTCCTGTCCTCCTCTGCTCCTGCCCACTTATTCCCAAGCCAAATCTCTTCCTTGGACTGGCAGCCAGGTGTACAACTGGATGGTTAAGCATTCTAGAGAATGAATTGAATTGAAAAATAACCTCAAGGAAAAAAAAAAAAGGCACCAGAAAGAATAAAGATTACTTTGCTGTAGTTTAGTTCCCCAAATTCCCAACACAAACCTCTGTGTTGGCAGCAGGACAGGAAGCCATCTCCTCCTAACAAAAGGCCTAACTCAGCATGCTCAAAGCATGTCCTCAGACTACTTTGTTCCTTGAAGCCTGCATCCCACATTAGCTGTAGTCAGCAGGCCTTATAAGGAAAAAAATAATGCTGATTTTTTTGTTCAAAACTCTGCAAATACTAAATTGAAGAGGAATAACATGAAGCAGACAGCAAAAGCAGAGAGCACCTTCCCTTCCCCACCTCCCCTGTCCTTCACCATGGTGAGGCAGGGTCAGGCACCCATCTCAGAGCCTCTGCAACACCTTTCTGGGCAGCCTACAGTCCAGACAATGTGCTCCCTCTAACAGGCTACAGTGAACAAGGCCCAAGTAATTCAATACTCAAGGGTTTGCAGTGTCATAAAAGGTCACGTCTTTGATTCACAGTTTATATATCCTCACTCAACTATAACAGCAATTTTTCCTTACATATTTATTCTCATAAAGCCATAAATAAACACATAATAAAGCCTGAACAAGTTTTCTAAAATACTCCCTAGGCTCTTAGTGTGTTTGATGTCTTTTCCTGATGGTAGGTTTCCAAATACCCACTGTTTACAGCAATACTTCAAAACAGCAGTTTTGGAGGCAGAAACAGAGAGCCAAATTTGAATTCAAAGGGATTTTGGGGGGTTGTTTTGTTTAATTCAGGTCTTCACCTGATTTCATATGTCATTATCATATTTTTGGTGACACTGAAAATATCTCCAAGCGCCCCTTCACGCTGCTGTACTGCCTTTACTTACAATCCCAATTTTAAAAAACCCTTGTAAGTAGGGCTCTCTGAGTAAAGCTACATCTGAATGTAACACACAAGTAGCCATTAACTACTGATAGTTACAGGCTGTTCTCATTAAAAAACATTCCTTTGAAACTGGAATGGACAGATACAATTTCAGAGATGTGGCAGAGGTCTTTAAGCACAAGCTACCAACATTATGCATCTCAACATCTGCATTATTTGTCTCCCACAAAATATAAAAATATTTTGGAGGTTAGAGTTAACAAAGCACTGATATTCATTTTTAAGGTCTAAAAGCAAACATAAAAATCACAATTGCCTTCAAGTTTCTTTTGAAAGGAGGCAAAAGTCAGCCTTCAATAAACATATAGACAATTACTCTTTCAGGCAGCTCACTTTTAGAAGAAAACTTAAGCAAAAGTTGGTAGAACTCACAGATCAGCATTATTTTAAAGTAGAAATCAGATTTGCTTCAGCTAGTTCTCCATTATTTTGTTCCCTGTGCCCTAACTGGGATCCCAATCAGATCAAAAAAAAGCCACCCTATTTCCTTATAGGACCCACTAGAACATTCATATACTTCAACTATTCAGCACAGAAAAAAGCCCCGGTATGTACCTAATAGAATTAACTTCTTTGAATAAAATTAACTTTGTGTGGGGGAGCTGAAACAGAAACTCCTTTAAAGCTTGACTTAAACTGTGTGTTCACTGGCTGTGAGAATGGCTGATGCTGCACTGGAGTAGTGCAGAAACAAAGAACACTTTACACATTCATGACCCCACCAAACAACAGAGGGAACCTGAAACTGGTCATATGTTTCAGTTCATTAAACTCTCAGGCATGAGCTCAAGATTTGACACTCCTACCAAAATCAACACGGTAAAAGCAAAGGTTTTTTCCTACTCATTTTTCATCTCAAGGACCGTAAATTTAAAAGTTCATAAAACAAAACATGCATAGGCTGAAAAAAAAATATGTTTACACCACCTCCTCCAAAAAAAGACTCTTCAGATTTTTTTTTTGCACAAGCCCATGTATTTTGGACTCTTAGCTTTCCGAGATGTATTTAGATATGTTGTTCTTCATAGAACTCAAATCCTTTAAAAGTTAGAAGGAGACAGCAACTCCAGTAAGAGACAAAGCAGCTTGATGAACAATCTGCCTCTCTCAGAATGACTACTGAATAATTAACTTGCAGCTGTCTGCCTCGAGTAGACCTATATAATGCTCCATTTCCAGAACTCATGCAGCTTTTTCTGCCTCACATATCCTCAGAGGCACTACACTAGTTTTTCTTCTCTGGTTTCTCAGAACAATCCCCTTTGGCACATAAACTCTTTTAAGCATATTGTTACAAGCACATTTTTCTACCTACGCTCATTATTCCTGGAATACACGTTTCAGCAAAGACAGCTTTTTCCCAGCCATCCAGAAATTATTTTGGACCAATCGAGTGACATCTGTAAATATTTAATTTAGTTTCACAAACCCAAACGAACCTCTTCCAAAGCACTGCAACAGTGGGACGCTTTTACATTGATTTGCGGCGTGGAAGAGTGAAAAAAGTTAGTCCTTACTGGCACGGCACAGAGGAGTGGGCAGGAATGAGTTGGCGAAGAAAAGGCAGAGGCGAGCGCTGCAGAGCCCGCGCATCGCCGCCAGAGGCCGCTGCAGGACCCCGGCAGGGCTCGCCCTCCTTCCCCAAGGAGGCGAAGCACCAGAGCCAGCTTCCAACCGACTCACTCTGAACGCGCTCTGACTCCCCGGAAAGGAATGGAAATAGCAAAAGGTTTCTTTAAAGGTTCTCAATTCCACCGGAGAGGCTTTTGTCCCCATTTGTGTTGTGGTCCCACTGAAATTTTTAAGCATTTTCAACACACTGCTATTTTACGTTATGCTACGACCAGTTCATGCTCTGCCGCTTAGGCTCTTTTCAGTGGATCAACAACATAAAACAATACAGCAGTAATAAAAGCCAAAGTTTATTATAGGACAGAAAGCTAAATTGAGGATAAAATTCACAGAAAAGTTATGCAAATCCAAAACTGAAAGCACAGTCTTTTACGGCATACCACCACGTGAATGGAAGAGTTTGGAGTGAGTTCTCCAGAGTGCTTTTAGATCTCCACGTCACTGCCAAACATTCACATTATTCTATTACCAAGAGTTCAGCCCCAATATGCAGGTCCTAGTGGATCAGCTTTACACAGAGCTTCCATTGGTGGGAATGGAACAACATGTCCAAAGAAACCAAACAGAAACCAAAGCTGGCCCTGTTTTGCATAGTTTCCAGTAAGCTGAACTTCCTTCTGTAGCACACATTTCCTGCTGCTACATTCCGGCTTCAAGTGTTTTGCCAGGTAACACACAAAGTAACCACTTTGCATCATCTTTTTTAAAGTGATAACTTCACAACTTCAGATGCACAACTTCATGGATTCATAGAATCATTAAGGTTGGAAAGACCTTGAAGGTCATTGACTCCAGCTGTTAACCCAGCACTGCCAAGTCCACTGCTAAAATACATTCCCAAGTGCCACCTTCACATGTCTTTTGAATATTTCTAGGGAAGGTGATCCCACCACTTCCCTGGGCAGCCGTTCCAATGCCTGACTACCCTTTCAGTGAATAAAGTTTTACTAATATTCGATCTTAAGCATATTAGGAAAAAATTCAGTGGCACAACTCGAAGTGATTTCTTTTCCTCCTATCACTTGTTACCTGGGAAAGGAGGCCAACCTTCACCTTGCTACAGCCTCCTTCCCAGTGGTTGTAGAAAACAGGAAGGTGCCCCCTAAACTTCCTTTTCTCCAGGCTAAATGACCCAGCTCCCACAGTCATTCTTCAAAAAACTTGTGCTCTAGACCCTGGACCAGCTCTATTGCCCTTCTCTGGACATGTTCCAGCCCCTCAATGACCTTTTTGTAGTGAGGAGCCCAAAACTGGACACAGGATTCAAGGTGCAGCCTCACCGGTGCCGAGTACAGAAGGGACAATCCCTTCCCTGGTCCTGCTGGCCGCATTATTGCTGATCCAGGCCAGGATGCCCTTGGCCTTCTTGGCCACCTGAGCACTTTGCTGGCTCATCTTTAGGCAACTGTCAACCAGCACACCCAGGTCCTTTTCTGCTGGGCCAGCTTCCAGACACTTTTCCCGCATCCTGTAGCACTGCCGGACACAACTTGTCCAGATCCCTCGGCAGAGCCTTGTCACCCTCCGACCCAGCAGGAGCATCATTCCACTCCTGTTCCCTTCATCTGGCTCAGGGGCTGTACATCACAAGGGTAACTGGCTTTGTCATTAAAGAGCGAGGAAAAGAAGATGTTTTGTACCACAGCCTTTTCCTCATCCTTTACCAGTGCTTCTCCTTACATCCACAAAAGGATAAACATTCTCCTTAGCTCTTCTTTTGCTGCTGATGTATCTGCAAATACATTTTGTGGTCTTTTACAGCAGTCGTCAGATTGAGTACTAGATGGGTTTCAGCCCTTCTGATTTTCTCTCAGCATAACGTTACAACATGCCTGTAGTTCCCCTGAGTTGCCTGACCCTTCTTCCAGAGGCCATCAAGTTACCATCCACCTTTGCTTGTGCCCTCCCCAATGGCAGCGACACCTGATGCTGGGACATGGCTCACACGCCCAGCAGGAACGTGGAGTTACAGAACCACCTTGGTTGGAAAAGGCCTCTGAGATGATGACATCGAGTCCAACCCATGACCGAACCCATGTCACTCAGACCATGGCACCGAGTGCTGCGTCCAGTCTTTCCTCAAACACCTCCAGGAACAGTAACTCCACCACCTCCTTTGGCAGTCCAAGGTCCATCTGCCCCGGGGCGCTCGCAGGGCGCTGCTTTCCCCGGAAAACCCTACCCCGACCCAGTCACCACTACCCGGCGAGAGTCCGAGCTCCCAGCCGGGCTCGGAGGCCAAGCCGAGTCGCGCATCCCTCCCGTCCCAGCAGCGCCGTGAGCCCATACGGGCTGGGCGGCCGTCGTGGAGGCTGCGGAGCGAACCAAGCTTTGCGGAAGCGGGGAGGCGCAGCCCGTGCCCACCCCCTTCCCCGGGGCCCCGGGATCGGCCGCCCCCTCCCCGCGGGAAGCGTTCGGCGCCCACACGCCAGGACTCACTCCTCCTCCCGCGCTGCGATCCACGGCCGCTTCCGCTTCCGCCCTTTGCCGCTCTCGGCCCCGCCCCATCCCGGTGCGTCACGAAGCCGCGCCCCGGACCGCGCCCCGCCGCGGGCGTGCCCCAAAGCCCCGCCCCCGTTCGGCCACGCCCCTGAGCATCGCTCCCTCCCCTCGGGCCCCGCCCGGCGCGGAGGGGGCGGGCGCGAGGCCCGGAGGGGGCGGGGTCGCGTGCCGGGGCGCCGCTCGCGGTTGGCCGCGGGAACTCTCGCGAGAGCAGGGATCCGGAAGCGGCAGCAGGGCGGGTGGGAGGCCGCCGAGGAGGCGGCGGCGGGGAGTCGCTGTGGCCGCAGGTGGCGGCAGCGCCCGCGGTAACAGCAGCATCGTCAACATCATCAGCACCATCGCAGGGGCCTGGCAGCGGCTCGGGCCCCGGCCCTGCCAGGACCGGTGTCTGCGGCGGCGTCTCCGCTCAGGCTTTGCCGCGGTAGCGCCCCGGCAGCGGTCGCGCCGCGCCGGGCTGTAAGATGGCGGCGGCGACGGCCGGCGGGGGCGGCAGTGTGAACCCCTTCCTCAGCGACTCGGAGGAGGACGAGCCCGAGGAGCCCCGGCCCGGCGGCGGCAGCAGCAGCAGCACCGAGCCGGGCGGGCCGGCGTACCCGCAGCAGCAGCCGGAGCCGGCGGCGGGGAGCCCCGAGGAGCTGCCGGGTCTGCGAGCGGCGGCGCCGGGCGATGCTGCCGCGGGGGCAGGGGAGCTGCCGCGGGTGCCGATGGACGCGATAGCGGCGCAGCTGCTGCGGGACCAGTTCCTGCTGACGGCGCTGGAGCTGCACACGGAGCTGCTGGAGAGCGGCCGGGAGCTCCCCCGGCTCCGCGATTTCTTCTCCAACCCGGGCAACTTCGAGCGGCAGAGCGGCACGCCGCCCGCCGGCGGGGCCCTGGGCAGCCTGGGCGGCAGCAGCGGGCTCGGGGGAGCCGGCGGCAGGGAGCCCGGGGCCGGGCAGCTCAGTAAGTGACCCTGGCTCGGGGCCCGGGGGGCTCCGAGAGGCGGGGACAGCCACCGGTGGGAGCGCGGGGCTGGGCGGGGATGGCTCTCGGTGTCGCCGGGCGGCCGGGAAAGGCGCTTGGCATCGCTCCTTGTTGCAGTCATTCCTTGCTCTCTAACCTGTGCGGGAGAGGCGGGGGCTGTAGGAGCGAGGCAGAGGGGGCTGAGGAGGTGCGCTGCCAGATCCGGTGTCACCCTGGTCCCACAGGCGTAGTTTCATCGAGCTTCGGTATCCCTGTGTACGTCGCGGGTGTTTGCCAAATGTAGGAGAAATTATTTCCAGCAGCGTCTTTAGTGCTCACTGCCAAGAGATGTCATACGGTGCTAGGAGAAAGAATGGGATGTTAAAAGCCGTGAGTGCCCCGTGTAAAGTCTAAAAACTGTCAGAAAGGGGATATAAGGAGCCAGGGTGTTATTTCTGCTGGTGCACCTAAAGATGGGTCTGAGTTTCACAGGTCTTGCACAACTAATACAATGCTTCCTATAATTAACACTACCATGTTTACCAAGTGTCTGTAGTCTTTGGCTAGCCAAGGAGATGGGGAACAGTAAATATACTGAGTTGGTAAAAGTTTAGGGAAGAAGAGGAGTGCAGATGTTCGGACAGTTGTCATGCAGCTAGTCTTAACAGCTTTTGTGTTTTAAAAGTAGCACACTTGGCTTGGAATAAAATCACTTCTGTGTCTTGTTAGTGTTGTTGTCAAGACACATAGGGCTCTACAAAGGAGGTAGCCTGTGGAAGTGGCTTTGGGAAAGAGAAGCTCATCAGCCACCCGACTTTTGAGGACTTCATGTACTCGGGAAGGTATTGAAAGGAATTGTGGGTAGCAGACAGGTGAAAGACATAATTATGTGTTTACCAAGATACCTAAAGGCCTTTTGTGAATTGTCCTGTATTTTCGTTTATTTTAAGAGTTTCTGATATCACAAAGACATGAGGTTACACATTAAATTGGAAATAACTAGTAGCAGCTGGATGGCTGGGATAATAGACATCTAAACTTCAACTTGTTAGTGCATTTGAAGGTCTTTTAAAAAATGTATGGCTTCTTTTAAAATTCCTGTTGTGTTGTTTATGTTCTGCTTGTCTTTTTTGTGAATAATTAGAATTTCATATTTCTCTTTGTCCAATTGAGAGCTTCAATCTGGTCTTCTTCATGATATGACTAGTGAATGTTGGAAAAACTTGTGCTTCAGGCCTTTGAACTGATAAAAATTTCTGTTTCATCCCCACGCTGCTTCCTTGGGGATTCCAGTCAATTAATCTGATTAAATATTCTCTTTTCTTTGTTAACATAGTATGTTGTTTCCAGTTATTGACACTGTACATACTTCAGAATTAGAAAAACAGCAGCCTGTGTAGCTGTGTTGTTATGCACGGGGAAAAAAAGACCTCTTGCAGTCTTAGAGCAACGTGCACTTATGTAAGAAAATCTTAATTATTATTTTGCTGACTGGCTAATTGATAGATGCCTGTGGGATGTCCCTATTAAAAAAGGAGGGAGGAGGCCACAGCAGTGGGGAGAGAGAGAAGGGGGGACTAACACTTAATTTGGACAAGTTCAATAATACTGAAGTGCTGAAATTAAGTATCATGCTAGACCTTATGCTAAAGGTGTGTCTTGAAATCTGATATCTACAATAGATTAGAAAGTGCATTTCAAAGGATTTTTTTTTGTCTCAACTGTGATTCCAAAGGCACTCCACATTAAGTGACATTGAAAGGTGACAGATGCAGAACAATGAAAAAAATATTTTTATATAGCTCAAGTAGCTTTTTTAACTTAGTGCCATCAGACTTCTTTCCTTGCAGTCTGGAGTCTAGCATTGAGCTAGGAATTGTGACAGCACTGTTCAGACTGATTCTGATTGAACAAGAGCTAGTAGTCTCATGCCTCTGTAGTTATGTCATTTTCCAAATACTAAAATGTAGATTGCAGAAGACTCTGATGGGCTGAAAATCATGGTCTTTGGAAGAGTTCCCTCACTTTTTTCCTAAGCATCTGGTATTACTTCATTTAGGTAGATGGCTGAGCTATTGCTTAGATCCAAGAATAAGTCTGAACAGTTTCCTAAGTTAGTCAAAATGTCCAGTTTTGTTGAGAGATCCAGTCTGTTGTACCTGCCTTTATAATAGAGTTGTGCATGTACCTTCTCTTGCTTTAACATGTCTAAAGGTATTTGAGAATAAACTACTAGTTTTCTTAATAGAAGCTATGGAGGTAGAAAGTAGTGCAGGTTGGCATGATTGCCATTTCAAGGTCATGTGGATTTTACGCGTCAGTGAAAAAAATTCATAACATCATTAAAAAAATAATTTCTATTGATTTCTGAAGTCAGAATTTGTTCTCAGTCCTTTGTACCTGCTCCTCCCAGCCCCCAGGTTAGATTAATTTCTCTGGCTTTATTCTGAGATTTTTCATAATTGGAGTGGATGCAGAAAAAGTATGACTGGCAATTCTTATTGAATGTGAAGTATGTTTGGAATGCTGCCTGAGGATTTCCACTGAGCAATAGAAAGCTTTCGTACTTTACTTGCTGTACAGAATGGGAGAATTTCAGTACAAGTGTTCATTGCCTTAAAGGACTCTGAGAAGTGCCAGTCTAAACTCTGAGTGTGTGCTGGAATTTATTTTGGTGTGGTTTTATTTCTTCTCTTCGTCTTCAAAGTCCGTTGCAAAAAGATTTTGCTGAAATGTCATTGGATTTAAACAACCAGCATCATGTGGTCAGCGAGTGACTTAGAAGCTGTTTTGTCTTTGAACCATGCTTCAGAGCTGTTGGTTGCAACAGCAAATGACAGTCAGATGACTGGGATTTCTTAGTTCTTTGCAAAAACACCCTTCCTTTTTCCAGCAGCAGCCGCAGCAACATCGCATCTACAAACTGAGATTAAGATAAATTGTAATGAAAAATGTGGAAATGTTTCTTGTGTCTAGCAATTTTGCTTTTCTAGTTTGAAGCATGTGAAGGAGCTAACACTATTCCTTTAGGTGCCCAGCACTGTGTAGTCATCCTTCATGTCCTGTATCTCAGCCAGATGTTCTCAAACTTCTGAGAGCTTCTTCCATTGGTTTCAATAGCAGTAATTTCATATCTGCTAGAGCATTGGATACCACTTTTCTAATGCTATTCATGTGAGCAGTATGGTTTGGAAGTCCCTTCTTCTTACTTTTTACAAGGCTTTAGTCAGCACCTACATGTTAAATATAAATTTTTATCCCTATATTTTTGCCTAAGACGGTATAGTACCAGTTGAGACACTCAAAATTTAGAAATAAAACTGTGGCTCAAATGCCTCGTCTGTGTTCCTGGACCACAAATGTGTTTATTATACGCGTGACCGTAATTCAAGCTTGTGCATAGTGGGTGAAGAAAACTTCTTTTTAATGTGATTGATATGATGACCTTTGGTTGCCATGTTTGATTAATGCCCTTTCCTGAAGGAAATGCAGTTTATACTGGTAGGACTAGTGTTAATTTGCCATTTATTTTTTTCTTTATTGCTACAAAAGTGCAATATTCCCAAAATTTGAAATACGTTTAATGAAAATCATCAGGGATTTGAGCACTTATGTTACATTTGTGGTTTTCAGGAGATAATTTTTTTCTAGTTACAGCCATAATAAAATTGTTTATAGCTTTCTGGAGATTTGATTCCAGTTATATTAAACTAATCCACGAGCACGAAGATATAAAGTATTGCTGCTTCTTCATAGTAAGCTTCAGGCTTTGTTTATGATGTGGGGTGTTTGATTTTCCTTTGGGTTTTTTTTTTTGTGAGTGGTGTGGAATATTGTAATGCATCACTCCTTTTGTAGCCTTTGAAATTCAGGTGCATCCTACTGGAAAAAGCAAAGTGGGAAGAGTATACAGATTCTACCTTTATGAGAGGGGGATATCTTGGTAACAGCTTTTCTCAATCCTGAATCACAAACATTGTAATTTTGTGTGGAGCTTTGCCATGACCGGTGTTTCAACTGATTTTTGTTCTGAGTGAAAATATAGCAGAACAGGGCTACTTCCAAACAGTTCATAACACCTCAGTTTAAATAGCAGTCTAAATAAAACAGGAAATTGAGAAGATGGTAAATAATTTTTGTTCTAATGACTATTTCTTAGGTGTTTTGGTGTTGTCAGCTCAAGTCTTTGGCTTGTTACTATATGAAAGCAGGCAAAACAGTTTAGTCCTGTTGGCTGTATCTGCAGATAATGGGAGGTAGACTGGCAGCTTGTGATTAAGAGTGGTTTTACTGCCTGATTTGGAATACATGCTCCCCTGAGAAAGGATGGAATGGAAAGGTGCAGATAAATAGGTAATCAAAGCTGCTGGTAATCAACAGATGTGAAAGGCTGATTGTTGTCCGTTTTAATGAAGTACAGAAAACATTTGAAAGAGTTGAGGTTTGTATGTAATGCTGAAAGAAAAGGAAGCAGAGTTCTCTTCAAACCTGGCAGAAAAGAGCAATGCCTGAAGGAAATCTGAGAGGTTTCATAGTGCTCTGATGTTGGCTTTACTGATAGAGAAGCCAGGTGAACTTTTCCTGTTGTTACTTTAAACCCACTCCATTTTGCTGACACTGGTGTTTCTGACAGGTTTTCAGTAACATGCACTTCATAGCTTACAAATTTCTTATGTTAAGGCTTTTGCAACTGTTGGAATTGTCAAATGACTAAAACTGGGTGTGCTGGAAGCTGTCCTTGATGGATGAGTCTAAGCTTTGACTGATGTCTGTGCTGGGCTGATTTGGGATGTAATGGTAGATTGTTCAGAAGGCAGGTTAGTCCCCGTAAGTATGTAACTACACAAAGAAGTAACAAGATAAGGTAGCCTGATAAGCATGATAACTATGGACAAAGGAGGACAGAAGCCTCTATTATTAGGCAGGTAGATATCAAGTTATCCACTGAGTAGCGAGTGACTGTGATGACTACGTTCTAACTTAGTGCATGTTGTCGTTCTTTTAGGATCTTCAGAGCTGAGATGGGGAATTTAATTGCTTTTGTCCTGGCTTCTGTTCTGTTCCTGTGCCCCTGTTATTTTTCGATGTTGGGGAAAGCAGAAGTGAACCTCTCTATATATGCACTGTAGCTAGTTCAGTTATGTGTGTGTTTAACCATCCTGTGGCTGAAAGCTTCAGCAAAACAAGCTGGATTTGTGCTGAAGCAGCACACCATCCTTCTGATGGTTTTGCTGTTAGGGAAAGAAGAGATTGGGTTTTGCTAGGTGGAAAGAAGGAAATTAGAATGTTGAGCTAAAGCTTTGCATTTCAGAACCAACCATTGGCAACTTTTCTAAGTTCTCCCATATGTAATTCCAATTCTGTTTAAGTTATATCACATTTCCTGTAGCTTTTTTTCCCTCTGAGAATTGCCTTTTTCTAAATTGAAGATGTGACTCATAAACTCTGTCCAGCTGAGAGAATGCTTGCTGAAAATTTTACACAAGTTCATTTCTGATGAAAAAAGTTTGTCTAGTATTTGAAAGCAAGTTATTATCAAGTAGATATTGATATCGTCTATTTTGGAAGCTGATCTGTGTGCAGTCTGTCTCTGTGAATTTAAAATTTATAAACACCGGACTTCTGTGTTCTATAAACACAGAATTAATCAAAATATGGGAAAAAGTCTTTTTCAGGATGTTCTTGCACTTCCCAAATAAATTAAGATTTTTTACAAAATCTGAGTTAGCTAATTTATATCCATGGAGCTCTCTAAAATATAGTATGAGGAGTCTTTTTCTTTTAAATGAGTAGATAAGTTCTGAAACCTTATACTACTGAGTTCAAACTGACAACTCCGTATCTTCAAGATGTTACTTGTATTTGGATTTCTAGTGTATTGTAAAGTTGTAGTTTTGAGCAACTGAGTTGAAATCTCCTCTAGCACAGGCTAAAACATTGAGTAATTCAGTCAAGTTTGTAGGCTTTGTATATTTCTTTCCGATGTGAATGCCTGAGACACGCCACTAAGTATAATGAGTGTGTTGGACAAATAGTTAAAAAAACTGTAAGGTTTTTTTTTTTTTTAAGACAGACCAAGTTGAAAAAGCTTTTGAGAAATAGTGAGTTCCTTCTTCCAGTGCACTGTAGGGTAGAGGCAATTTTCTTCCTCCCTTCCTGCAATATAACTCTGCATGATAGTGATGCAGCTGATTACTTTGTTGTTGAATTGAAGGAAATACTGTTACGTAAAAAGTCACAGAACAAGAATTTTGTATTTATATAACAAGTACTTTTTCATCTTGTTTGATATTAGAGGAGAAAAATAGCTATGAGCTATTTTGTCATTTGAAAAAAAACTTTTGGAGTAAGAGAAACCATGGCAAGAATAATCTCAGAATCACAGCATGGCTGAGGTGGGAAGGGACCTCTGGTGATAATCTGGTCCAACCTCTCGCTCAAGCAGAACTACTGTGGCCTACAGCTGGTTTCCCAGGATCAGGACCAGATGGCCTTTTAAGTATCTCTGGGGACAGACACTCCCTCATCCCTCTGGGTAATCTGTGCCAGTGCTCAGTCATCCTTACAGTAGACGTGTTTCCTGATGTTCCAAAGGAACCTCCTGAGTTTCAGTTTGTGCCCACTGTCTGTGGTCTGTCACTGGTCACCACTGAGAAGAGCCTGGCTCTGTTCTCTTTGTGCCCTGCCTTCAATTATTTATGCACATCATGAGACTCCTCCTGAGCCTTCTCTCCACACTGAACAGCTTCCTCTCTCTCTCAGCCTTTTCTTATAGAAGAAATGCTTTGGTCTCCAGTTGCTAGTTTGTTTTTTTTTTTTAATTCTCTAGAAACCACATGGACACAAGTTTTAACTGGAAAATTTACTACTGTCCTAAGATAAATGTAGAAAGTGGGCAAATGAGAACTTACTGAAATTTAAGTATGAAAAAAACTGAGGCAATACAGTGCTTGAGAATAAAGATAAATATTATCCATAGACTTTAAGTAGTCATTCAGCAAGGGCAACCATTTAAGGACTAAATTGAGACAATTTTGCTTGATGTTAATCTTTAACAGAAAGCTTTGAGACAATTTTGCTTGATGTTAGCCTTTAACAGAAAGCTGGGTTACTGCGACAAATGGAAAACTCCTTGTGGTGCAAGTTAATGGATGCAATTTTAACAGTGCAGTCCTGCAGCATCAAGCATATGGAGTTAATTTGATGTTGGTGAAGCTTTCTGATTTCTGCCAAAGCCAGCTGGGGTCATGAGCTGGAAGGAGTACCTCCATGCTATGCTTGGCCCTTGGCTGTTCTGTTTTGGGAAGGTCTGCTTGCTCAAGAGCGCTGCAGCTTGAGTGACTCCTTGCACGTGTGTAGGGGGTCAGGCTGGGTTTGATGCTTTTCCTAAGGGCACACCCCTCTCGACCTCAGTGTTCACTGCAGCAACCAAATGTTTTGTGCAAGGCTGGCTTAATTCTTTCAGACTCAACTGATTTGGATGCTGCCTGAGAGTGTCTATGCAATAAGCCTCTCTCCAAAAGCAGCCTGGTTTTGGTATGGCTTTCCAGGAGATCAGCCCAGGTGCATCTCAATCATAACCCAGTTCTGTGAGCATGGTATTTCTGTACTAGTCTGCACAATCTTACCTATTTTCTACTTGTAATTTCATCTTTCTGATGAGCTTCTGCAGTGTGCCTGTCATGGGAATGAGAGTGATACTTTTTTATTGTAATGTGTCTGCAAAATGTTTTGTTTTACATATCTGGTGGTTGGTTTTTTTTTTTTTTGTTTTGTTTTGTTTTTTTTTTTTTGTTTTTGTTTTTTTTGGGTTTTTTTTGGGTTTTTTTTTGTGGTTGGTTGGTGAGATTTTGTTGGTTTGTTTGGGGTTTTTTCTTTTCTTGGCCAGCAAGCATAGGTTAGTTTTCTCTAACCAGCTTTAGGGAGGGGTTTACCCTCATGTGCTTCCTGTGAATTTTTATAACATACCATAAATATGAAGTAGGAAAGTATATTAATCATCTGTTTTCAATCCGATTTGGATTACCCATCATGGACTAGTATTGAATGTTCTTGATAATTGGTAAGTAGATTGTTCTGACAACTTGGAAGTTAATTTTATTCTGGTAGCTTTAATTAGCTAAGTTTTCATTTGATGAGGGTCTGAAGTCTTCAGAACATACAAATTTGGAAAATTCTGCAGGTCTCATTGATTAAGAACATCTGGGAGAGGGAAAGAGGCACTTGAGTTGCAAAGCAAGGTGGGTAGGTCAGGTGCTTACAGTTTAGTGCCTGATGCAATGAATTAATTTAAGGCTTTTTGTTCCATCCCCAAGTTACCATAGTAATGTGGAATGTGTTGAGCTGGTAAAATTTACTCTACAAGTTCAAGTTGGTTTAAAAAATTGTTGTGTAAGTCTGTTTCTACTGTAAAGGTTGTATGCTAGATCACATGTCTGCTGCAGTGGGTCAGGTTTGCTTTGCTGAAAGATCCAGCATCAGTAAGCTTGGAACAAGTTGAAACATAACAGAAATTTTAAATGCAGCAGACTTTTAAAACTCTTCAAAGTAATATTGGTCCAGAGATGTCTTATGAAATGTGGTATGGTTAAAATAAATTTGCGGTACTAATATGGGGCTTAAGCATGTACAAAGAAGTACAAGAGGAAATTTGTTTTTCCCTATTAACCTCCATTCCCTGTTTCCTTGGCTTCTGCTATTTTGGGCATGTGATATTGTGCAGGGTAGCTGAAAATACAAGTTATTCAAGGACATACTTTTTCAGGCCAGTAGCTCTAGAAAAGAGCAGCCATCTGCTGCGTGACCCTACTGGCTAGTTTACTCTAGGTCTGGAATGTTTAAGGTAAGTAAAATACCTCACCTGCGGATTTCTTTACTGCCAGCAGAAATAGATCTAAAATGTATATTTATACATCTGCATTCCCTTAGGTCTGAATTTCAATAGTTCTTTTATTATATCTGTAGCACAGAAGAAAGGGGAAAAGCGTCAGACCTGAGTAATTTTCATAAAAGCTTCTCATTTGGAATCTGTTATCAGAATACTTGCTAGTTTGCTTGTAGCTTTGCATTAAAAATTAGGTTGGGTGCCCTAAAAGTAAAGGTAAGCTATGTCTCTAAAATATGAGTACTGTTGTCCTTCGCCAATGTCTATGAAATTTTTTTCTGACCTTTGATTTGCAGGCGCCTTTAAGTTTTGGCTTTGATCTCTTCATGGCATAATTTGCTTTTAGATGGAGAGGTTCCTCCATGCAAGAAGGGGCTTATGTGTATATTGGAAGGACAGACGGTTTAACTCATAGGAATAGCACAGCTCATCAGGGAAATCTTGTTTGTTTTCTGAAGTTACATGGAACTATATGGTTATTTCAAAGCTTGTCTTAGTAACAATCCATGTCTTGTTGGTTGAAAAACATTGCAGTAGGGGCTTTTATAGCTTCTCACTTTTCAGAGATCTGAAAGAGTATCTCAGAGTAACTTGGGTTTTTTCCCGCATGCAGCTGTAATTGCCTGCTTTTCTGACATCTATAATCCCCAACAACTTTCTTTGTATGATAGTTCATAATATTTGGAGTCTAATTTTCTGCTGTGTGTTAAGTGTAGCATATTTGTTGGTTGAATTATCCTGTTTTGTTTTGGGTTTTAATTCATAATAAAACCAAACCTTAGCACTTCCCTATTTTAATAATTTTGTTCTGCAAAACAGATTTTCAGTGCCCAGTTAAAGAATTAAGTGCAAGTTATTTCTACTGATG
The DNA here is from genome assembly GCF_963513975.1 of Fringilla coelebs. NCBI lineage: Eukaryota > Metazoa > Chordata > Aves > Passeriformes > Fringillidae > Fringilla > Fringilla coelebs. The sequence goes on from NC_140028.1 coordinate 83,102,771, forward strand.
CAGAGAGTTGTAGTCTGGAGTCATATTGGGTTTTTTCTTGCCTAGAAGTAGCTATCAGGATGATGATGCTAAAGAAGAATTTTTGATAGCCTCAGTCATTCACTTATGTAACTTTCAACGTCTGGTTTTATTCAGGATAAGCTAGAAGGCATTAACCTGAGATGGCTTCTAAGTAGGGTTGTACCTGACACTGAACTGGCAGGCCTTGTTTAATGTTTGTCCCTAGTGAAATCCAATGTAGTGAAAATTTAATTTAGTGAAGAGAGTGTATTATTATCAAATAAAATTACTACTGGTGGATTAAGTTGCTTGTAAGATAATTCAAACACTAATGTTAAAACACTTTATATAAAGTAAAATAAAAAAAGAAGACTATATGAAATAAAAATTCTGTGCTTCTGGAAGCAGAGCTGTGCTTGGATGAATATTCAGAGTTCTTGATATAAATCTTCATAGTATCCAATAGCATGAACAATGTTCTTAACAGTTTTTTTGATGCCTTTGGTATGTTATATATTCCTGTTTGATAATGCTACAGTAAATGACAAATACAATTGTATTAACCAATTGGATAGAATGTATTCAGAGTGTTCTTTTGCTTGGTTTGGGGGTTTTTAACAATGCAAAGTCATGTTTGGTTTTGCTTCTCCAAATAGTGATGTGTGAGGGTGGAGGTTGGAGTCCACCTGATGGCCCTGATAGCATTATAGGTATAAGTTATTATCCAGACCTTTACTATCTCAAAAAAGCTCAAAAAGGTTGTATCTCTTTGTGATATGTGTGAGCTATCTGCCTACAGCTGTTTCATCCTCCATAGACCCCTATAATTCATATAAAGCCTGACTTAAACTGGGAAATGTGTTGTCCTAGTGTGTGCAATATCCAGTGGGAAGCTGCTCTGATCCTGCATGGGAAATATTCACTTCTAGTTCCATTTGTATGCTTACCAAAACCCTACTTCCAGTAGCCAGTTATGCATCTAATCACTGTAAAATGTGGCTAGCCAGCTATTTCACTCAGCAGTTTAAAATATGGCAATAGTCTGGTTTCAGGATTACAGATATTTTTCAGTACAAGTGAACATTTAGTTAGCTAAGTGAATCTGTCGTGTACAAGCAGAGTATCATTTCCTTTCTTTGAATTTCAAGGACAAATTGTGGCTTTCTGGGTCTTCATGTGTTCCGATTGATTAACTGTTAGTACATGATGATATTTCTTGTGATCTTAGAGGAAATGTGACAACTGGGCTGCTTTATCAACTAGTAATTTTTAAAATCAAATTGATGTTTGCAAATTAAATTCAAATAGCTTCTGAAACATTAATTTTTAAATTTTTTTTTCTTGTGTCTTCTATCAATAAGTAATGCCACTTAGTTTGTCTGTGCTTTTAGCTGATTTACGGTGTCATGAACATGTAAAGATTATTTAATGAGGTTTTGTAGAAGACTGCAACTTATTTTTACTTAATGCACGTACTGTGGCAATATGGCTAATGTGAAAATATGGCATATATGATCATTCTTGGTGTCCTTTAGGTAAAGTGGTAGAAATAATCTCTTTTTATCATCAGAGTGAATGAAACATAACCTGCTTCATATTATGTATGTCAGTGGAGGGGGATGTATCACTTTGAGATTCCCTTACATTTTCCTACTTTGGTAGTTATGCTCAACTTTCAGGGAGAGCTGAATATATGCCATGGGAACAGAAGCTGTCAGCAGAAATCTGCATGTCATTTGGTGCCAGTTCTGGGAATAAGAAAAGAATTAAAATTCCTTTCCTCTGGAATGAAGTAATATTTTTAAAGACTGTATAAGTTAATAAGCAGAATGTGATATTGAACCCAATTTTTCACTTCACAAATGAAAATGAATGCATTGCATCTTTTAAGGGATTAAAAATCTTCTTATCTTTGAGTGTATGAATGTTGGCATTCTGATTTTCTCATCCTTTTCCAGTGGTAAAGGTAAGAGACTAGAATGTGCACAGGCTCTCCTTTATTATCCTGATATGTCTCCTGGCATTTCTCTGGTATGAATTATGAAAACCCTAAGCCTATTTCACTGCTGCTCTATGCACTTTCTTGTTCCATATTGAGGGGATCTGTGTTCTGCAGTTGTTTATACCTGCTTGTCAAAATTGTTCTTGTTACTTTGCTTTTACCATTTCTGAAACATGAAGCTGACAGCAATTATTTTGCCAGTATTCAGTAGGAAAGCTTTTACACATACCAAGACAACAAAATGGGTTCCCGCTGCTGTGGCAGATTGGGTTTCTTTCTGGGAAAGAAGCAGATTTCAACCAAAGTGTACTTTTCCTTTTCAGTGGTTTCTCCACAAGAAGTTGCTTTGATATTCTTTGCCAAATCACTTGAGACTCAAATTTTCTTTTTATTTTAAAAACTGAGTATATGTTTTCTTCAAAAAAACTGTGTTTTTTTTTCTTTTTCGCTTTCAGTTCAGAAAATAGTTCTGTTTTCTGAATGCTGTAGTTGAAATGCTTCCACCCAGTGTCCTGGAGTACAGCTGTTTGTACTTCAGACAGCTGCTATTTCACATTCCTCAGGTGAGCTGTGCCACTGAGCACAGCCCTTCCCTTTGATTCCTTTCCTTCTAACAGCCCTCCCCATTTTCCTACCAAATGAGGCTGTTGTGCTGCCAGCAGGGAGGTGCCTTTTACACCCTCTTGATCCTTCGCAGAGCAGCTACATCCTTTATGGAAGTGTAAAATACAAGGTTATAAGATGGTTTTCAGTTATTTTCTAGACAATGGCATTAGTTTTAGGAGTTAAACCTCTGCTGATGCCTGCCTACAGACAGTGGTAAGTAGCGAGGCCACATGCAGTTTCCCCATGGTGACATTTGAGGCAGGTGAGGCAATGGCACAGGTGTGTTGCTCATCACTGTGGGTGCTGTTCAGCAGTGCTCTGCCCTGACAGTGCACTGATAATGGCACCTCTTGGGTTAGGGGTGTGCTAATGGGTGTGGACTTCTGTAATGGAAGAAGGATCAGCACTACTGGCAGAGTGAAAGAGTGGTATCAGGAAACCGTGAGGGCTGGGGTTCCTTAGCAGATCTTCCTTGGTTTCATCACTCTGAATCTAGCTGTTTGTGCATCTTCCCAGTGTCAGCCTCTATGAAAAGGAAGTCCAATGTTTGCTTTTATTATGAACACGGTAATGATAAAGCAAAGTCAAAATAGTGAATGTACAAGTTTCAACCCTGTAAATTGCTGCTGTGCATGCAGGGGTGGCGCTTAAGGCGGTTTCGGGGTGTTGAACTCCTAAACCCCCTTGGTGTTGCTTGTTCCTGTAGGACCATTAAGGTTGTAGAACTGATTGATATTGTGAGTTGTTGGATTCACAGCTGCTGGTGTGATCTTCAACAGCTTCTGTTGTCTGAATCCTGACAAAGATTGTGATTACCCTCTGCTTTTTTTATAGGCATCTGCGTTTTGGTGGTTTGTTTTTTTTCCAAGAAGTTTTTGGCTTTGGCAAATAAGTTTGTGTTTTATGCTTGGGTTTATCAGTTCTCAGGGGAGAACCTTGGCATCTGAAGTGCACCACTAATCATATAAAGAAAAAGTTGCATTGCTTATGGCTTTAGATGCTTCAGTAATTGTGATGTGGTCGACTTAAGTTGAAATTTGAGCATTGTTTCTCTGATGTTACTTTGCTTCTGTTCACGGATCAATTAGAAAATTGATCTGTGAATGTGGCAAGACTGCAGGGGGAGACAGTTTTATTTCTGCATTTGACATAGCAATGCTGTATGTGAGACTTGGTTACTTCTTTTCAACATCAGCTTTTCATTGAGATCACCATTTAAATGTTGTCTTGAATTTGATTTCAAAAAATTATCTTGTAGCTCCCAGTGAAATAAGTTGGAGCAATATCTACTCATCAAGGTGTTGGGTGTTTTGAAAAGTCATTTCTAAAAACTCTCATACTGCATGAATTCATGTTTATTTTTGAATTCATGTTTACTTTTGAACTTAATCTCTTCAAATGTGATTCCCACTGGTTTAGTTTCACAGCAGTCCATTTTTCAATGATGCTGTAAAAAGAAGAGTTTGTACTGTGTTGCTAAGCTATATAGAACAGCCTACAGAGAATTACTAAATCAGACTAATGTATGAGAAAATGACTGGGAGCTGCATATGAGCAATAAGGTTTAAAACCAGTGACTGAGTAGAGACTCACTGGAGGAGCAACAGCTTGTTTCATTGTTTGGATAAGAAAGCATCGTAACAGGAAAAACCCCTTTGGTACATATAAACTGTACGCCCATGGAAAAGACAGGTTAATGTTTTCAGGCAAGTCTTGATGTTGTGGAACTCAGCCAAAGTTGGTAGCTTTAGTACTTCTGTATCTTTTAATTATTCAGTCTTAATTCGGGTGTTCTTATTTGAGTGTGATGCTGATCTATATGTAGAGAGGATGTCAGAAGACCTTACAGTAAAATTAAGCACAAATATACAAAGAAAGTCATTAATAGATTTTTGTTTTGTTTAGGTTTTTCTTTTTTTACATAATGCAGAATGGGAGGAGAGGTTGAATACTTAATGATGTTAGTCATGACAGAGTTTGACTGACAAGTGATGAAATTGCTTCTATTTCCACTGACAGATAAGAGGTTTTTTGACAGCTCTGTGGAGTTTGTTCTTTGTTAATGTGACAACAGTTCTAATGTAATTAAAATTATTTTTGAAGTGCTACATAGAAATTAATTTCAAAAGGAGAGGAAAGATACTAAGGTACTTAATATAATTTCTGCATGTTCAATTGTGCTAAGAACCTGTTCAATTTATTTTAAGTTCTGTTGCCAAGTAATCTCTGCTTTTTTATAATAAAAAGGTGAATATGTGCTTCAACAGACGTATCAAAATTGCCTTTTTGTTGATGGTTTTTTCTTTGCCATTCCCGTGAAATGAAAATTGTCAAGATCAGATCCAAACCTTATGCTGGTTACTGAATTTAATTTTTTTTTCTTTTTTAAATTCAGAATTTAATTATAGATTGCAAATATTTCACCTGCAGTAGCGTGAACTGTGCTTCCTTTGTTTTCATTAGATACTGCGTTCCTTAAAAAATGTTAATTTAAGTGGGTATGTACTGAAGTTAAAAGCTAGATCAGGAGATATGTAAAAAATTATTTGGTCACAGTGACAGCCTTAAAATACTAAACATGGGAAAAGGAAACAGAGCGAGGCAGTCACAGGTTTCTGTTAAAAGGGAACTGCTTGAAACTTGTCACACAACAGTTTGGTTTCTTTGACATTCTCACCTGGGTGTCCAAGCCAAAGTCCTTGGCCCTTGTGGAGAAGGGGAAGGGCTACAATGCACTGCTTCTCCTCTCTGTGAACAGGCTAGAAATGCCATCTTTTAGGGAGAGCAAAAATATCTTACAGTCTGTTCAGTGAACTTGCTGTAGTGCTGCATTTTTGGTTCAAGTTTACTGATGTACTCTGTACTTACAGACCTTCAGAAAATGCAATACAACTTGAGTTTTGCAGAACACATAGCTTCCAATTTATAGTTTCTGAAATGAGATGCTGTTTTGACTTTCTCTGTGACTTTCTCTATAAAAGACAGGCAGCTCTTCAGAATTCCTTCTGATATCTTTTTTTTTTTTTTCTCCTACCCCTTAAGATCGTGCTGGAAGCATCAGTACTCTTGATTCTTTAGATTTTGCAAGATACTCTGATGATGGCAATAGAGAAACTGATGAAAGAGTAGCAGGTAAGTGTTCTATATGTTTTAGGAATTATAGAATGTTAGTTTTACTCTTTAACTTGTTGTTTCTAGCATAAGTATATTAAAATTAACATTTCTGGAGATTACAAGATTTTGCTGAGGTGCTTTAACTAGTTGCTTGATGTTGGACACTTCTGCTGTAATTTCTCTAAATATTCAGGCAGGTGTACTTGTGTATGATTCCAGATATCACCAGTGCAGAAAACATGAAGTATACTTGAAAATTGTGCCCAGCTTTTGGCAATAGAACTGTATCCTGGTATTGCTGACTGAGTACTACTGTTAAGCTGAAACATTTGCTAAATTACTCTACATAGTGGTCTGTTCCTGCTATGTGGGTTAGAGCTTTCTGACATAAAGGTCTGTTGCAAGTCATCTCTTAAATATAGCTTTCATCAAGATCAAATAAGCACTTCCAAACCCAGAGCAAATTTAGGATTTCCTCAGTTCCATAAATCTTCTTTGCTACAAATCTTAAATGTAGTGCTTTTCTCTCCTATTTGATTCTTTGTATAAGACTGGGGTTTTTGCCTTTTGGTCTGAGCCTTTGGCACTTTTAATTTCAATATCTATTACATCACCAAGGGCAGGACCTTCTCTTACGTTAGAAATTATTTTACTAACCACTTTTGCATGTGAGCCATGTTTCTCTGTCCAGGTTTTTTTCCAAGTCCTTATATTTATTCACAGCTTCCACAGAGAAACCCATAAAAGCTCTCCAGAAGTGGCTACAGAGCTCTGTTTACTTCTTATCAGTTAGTAGTGTTCAATGTCCTGAGCTCATGGAAGTTGTCCATGCTGTGACTTCTGCTCACGTGGTTAAGTTTTATGAAACCTGAGGTGAAGCAAGCTGCCACGTCTCTCTTCCATCCTATTGTCTCTACTCTGAACCACCAAGCAACGAAAACGCTGACAAAACATAGTTCTGTAAAGGATCTTCATTCTGAAATTTCATCTCTAGGTCAGACTGAAATGGTGGGAAAATCTCATTTTTCTTACCTGCCAGTGTTGCTGAGTTAAAGGACTGGATTAAATTCACAAACACAAAGCAAATCCAGGTATTTTGGTGTTCTGGTCTAGTACTATAGGAACTTAGTGTTCTTCAATTTGTATGGAAACTTCTGGATTCTTATTACAATTTAGCTACTCTCTTTTTCAATATACACAGTTCTTTTTAAGGAGGCAATAGTTCTAAATAGAAAACTAATCTTCTAAAAAAATTGTGTTTAAGGAGCCCAAACCTTTGTGAACTGTGTCCTGGAATGCAAGGAAGAAACATGCAAAATCCCAATATTTTATTCATTTTCATTATCGTAGTAGATTTTTGCTGATTCTAGCTAGTATTTCTTGGCAATAGTGTTACTGAGAGAGCTGGTTTGATTCTTGCTTGGAGCTGTCCTTAGAATTGGATTAGAGATGCTTATAGAAAATACAGACCAGTCAGAATTGACATCCAGTAAAACCAGTAATCTTCTGACAAAACGTTAGTGACAAAATACTGGTTACTTCCAGTATTAAATTAATATAGCCTAAAATTAAGTGTTAAGTTTAAGTAAATAGTAAAATGGATTAATATTTTTGATAATTGCTACATAGTGATTGACTGCTGTCATATGTAATTGATGAGGAAATTGAATGTCAGGATATTTAGAGTTCTGTGTTCCTTTAGAGATGTTTTTCAAAGAATTCTTAAAAAGTAACATAAGAATTTGAAGTAAGATTGAATATTATTTCTGGATGTTTTTAAAGACTGGAAGTTTTCAAAAATATTTTGTTTGTACTTAAAATTATGGTTCAGTCTTAATTGCTTAAAATATTTTGCCTCAGTCATGTTTTAAGCTATCTTCCCGAGCAATTTCAAAAACTGATAAGTATTTATTTTGCACATTAAAAAATTATGTCAACAGAGGTTTCAAAAATTTTGCAAATCCAGTTCCTTCTTTAAACAAACTCTGGCTTATAACTTCTGCTTTTGAAGTTGTTCTTAGCTGCAAATGCACTTTGAAACCTAACTGGAAGTCCATCTCACTTATTTCTTCTAAAATTCTTTCTTTTCTGTTAAGAGCTTTGATGCGTAGGAGCTTAAAATTGTAATCTGTTGTGAAAGCTTGGGGCCATGATCTAATAGTCATATTTTTCTTCTGATAGTTCTGAATGTGAGGTTTGAATTGTTTCTCTTCGCAAATGCCTTTCTCATGCTCCTTTGTTTTTTACGGTTTGGACAGAACACATGATTGCCGTATCAGTTCCCTATCATATCAAATGAAAGATAGGACATAAATGCATATCAGTCACTAAATGAGACTGCTAAACTGATTCCAAGTCAGAAGGACTTTAAAACTGAGGTTATAACATACCCACTTTACAAATACTTTTGTATCTTGGCTATATTATAAAACCCCAAATCAAAAAACGTATGCATATATCATCATCTACAGCCTCCATGTTCCAATTGCCCATTATGAGTAGTGGTAGACTTAGCTGCCATTTTTTTTTTGGTTTGTTTTAACAGCCCAAAAATTCCTGGAAATAACTGTATCAGCTCTTGTTTGAAATTGATTTCAGTACTTAAAAGCTATTATCCCACTCCATTCCATCTGGAATTAGAATCAAAATTTGGCCTAGAAGCAAAGATGTTTTGAAGAGTTGCTGAAAAGAGCTTTTCACTTGGGAAATCTGCTGGAAGGAATCTAAGTGAGTCCCTTCTATAATATTATCACCTGTTTGACTGAAATGCAAGTCCTAGAAGCCAGTCAGGATGTGGCTAAGTATGACAAAACTAACTGCAATTTAGAAAACATAAATTTTCTTCTTTATCTACATGATCTTAATGAAAATGAGAGTTATGTAACAATTTGGATAATACATTTGAAATCCACTAAGAGATGAAACAAACCAAAATGCATCCCTACAGCTTGAAATTTACTAAATGGAAACAATTTGTTCCCTAAGACTAGTAACTTTTGAATACAAAGTCATGTATTAAGTGCTTGAAATAATTGCTCCTAGGATAGACTGAGTACTGAAGGATTTGTTAGGGGTCGTATACCTCCTCCAAATACTCATAACTTCCAGAAAGCAGCTAGAGAATGGAAAAACTGCTCCCTTCCTGTATAGTAAGGGTACATCTAACTTGAATACCCACAAGATTTGTTTAAAATAGGTTGCCTGACATTCAGTCTAAGGAACTGAATCTTCTGCCGTATCTTAAATTTGCCGTGGTCTAAACCCCTTACTTTGCATAATTCAAAATGTTTATTATGTCTAACCCACCTTTGACATCAACTCAAAAGATGAGAATCTAATAATTTTTGAGAATCTAATAATTTTAAAAACGCAAGCTGTGTTTGCAAAGATTATAAAGGTAATTTTTATAATCAAACTCCATTTCAATCATATGTATTCTCAGATTTCCCTGTATTTGCATTGATTTCTAGGTAGTCTGTGTGTCTCTGATTAGAAGAATAAGACTTAAAAAGGAAGGGACTAGTTCAAAAAACATTTATTTTTGAGAATTTAATTTATCTAAACTCAGGTTCTGCTTTTTACAGAGCCCTTTTTTGTGGTTTTTTTAGTAGGCACTATTAAGTTGTACACACCAAGATCAGAAGAAAATCTTTTAAACAATCAAACAAAATTTAAAAACAGCACAAAAGGCATCTGTAGTACAACAATCACTTGCTAACATTGTGTGTGTACTTTGTTCATCCTGAAAGCAGATCTGGTTTTGTCTTCCCATTGCCTGTCTTAAGTGTGTGAAGGAGTTGAAAGCCTCTTAAATTTCCTTCCAGGTTGTAGGTGTCCAGGGGTTGAAGCTGAAGACAAGTCTGCTGTAGTTCAGGTCTTCTCTCTAGGTGGTCCTGTCTCATTAACTTCCAAGCATTAATGAGGCTACTGAGTCAAGTGTTGGCCTCCCAGTTTTAGAGTGACAAGTTCTCTGTTACTTGCTCATGAACCCTCCTGCTGGTCTTTATTTTTGTACTGTGGTGGTCATATCTTGTGCTGAAGTACAGCTTTCTGATTTGGGGCTATTTGTTGTATGCTGAAGTGTTTCACATTTCAAGGCTGCCTTTTTTCTTAGTACTTCCATCAGGAAAGGGAGAGTTGGGAAACCTCAGGTCCTGAAGTATGATTGGGACAGTGTCTTCATTGCCAGATGTTGTCAGAAAATTTAAATTTCTTCTGATTGATTCAAAATATATGTACAGATTCATCAAATTTAATAGGATGTCATACATGATTTAGGACATCTGGAGCTCTGCATTTACTTGGCAAGGAGAAAGGACTCCAAATGGCAGTCAAGGAGCAACAGAGCTTGTAACAGTATGAAAGTGAGGAAAGCTGGGTAAGCACAGGGGCCCTTGATACTTCAGAGGAAAACTCTGTTTAAAAGAAAACGTCCAAATGCCATATAGTGGCTTCACAGCACAGAACTACCCTTCTACCTTTATCTGAAGTACTGGGTACTTCATAGTGAAGTATGCAAAAATCTGACAAGGTATTCTAAATGTAGATTATAAAATTGTAATATAATTGGAAATAGTACTGCTTACACAGCACAAGTGCTGGATAATTTTAGAAGTACTGTTTATTTCCTCAACTTTTTTGCCTTGGCTCAACAAGACTGCTGTTCATGTAGATCTCAACTAGATCAATCCCAATTGCAGGTGGCTCTTTGTAGGTTCTTTGTAGGTATCTACAATCCAATAACTTATGAAGTCATTAACAAATGTGAGTCAATAGAATAAGACCTTTGAGAAAGCTTAATTTTGAAATTTCAAAGCTCATCAGACAAGCTACTCATTTCTGATATGCACTTCTCCTTTAATGTGTATTAGATTAGCTGCATGAAAACTGAAACATTTAAAAATTGCTGATCTGAAAACCTTGGTCTAATGCATCATTGCTTGCTTGAAAAATTCACCCATTTTAAGTTAGGCTTTGTAATTATTTCAGGGTAGTAGCTGTACTGATTAGAAACTTTTAATAACAAAAAAGCCATTTAAAAGCCATCACTAAATAAAAAGAGCCATTGAAATTTGGATAGTTTTCTCCCCTAAGGCAAGCTAAATTGTTCAGAAATGCCCTTTCCTTGTAGGAAGATTACCCAACCTCAAGGATCTATATTTCTATTCTTTGCTTTCCTGGTGCTGAGGAATATCTGAGTCTCCTTTCTTAGGCTGTCTGCAGCAAAACTTTTGTGCATTATTCTTAAGGAGTGTCAGCTCCTTCACCAGTTGCTGGGAGTTGTATGTGTTATCAGCCTAGTCAAGCATGAAGCTAAATTTTGGTTTGGCTTTGTCAGTGCTTCTGAAGGGGTAGCTTCAGCTTTGTAACAGGAGAGGGGGAGAGCCATCAGGTCGTTTATATTAAAAGTCAGTAGTTCATAATGGTTACAAATGAAGGGGTTAAAAGGTTGCCTTTTTATTTAAGAGAATGCTATAGAATCAACAAGTGGGGATTACTAATGTTGATTTCATTGGTAGATATGTTGAATTAAAAATCATTACATATTTTGGCAGAAGATCACATTTCAGTATAAAGAGCTTTTAATCACAGTTTAATATTTGACTGAAGTTAATGTTATAGCTATTACATGTATAGTTGCATAAACACCTATAAACTTCTTCAAATAAAAGCTACATTTGTGAGTGACTTGAAAGCATCAAGGTTTGTATGATGGCAATTATCATGTTGCTGTTAGTAAGATCAGATGAGATACAGCTGTAACAATGCTGTGTTATGGTGGGATTATGTGGCTGTTTTGACATGCTACCAAGTGACAACTTCTCAAATACGCTATGTCTAGAATCTTCTACTATGTAACAGAAACATGCAGCAGAGTAATCTACTTTTAAGGTTGAATGGGTAAAGTCCTAATGACTTGAAAGAATTGTCAGCATCGTCACAGTTCACTAAAAATCAATTCTTGCCGTCTGACATGGGTTTCTCTGACATGAGTTTTTTGGCTTTCTATGCCTTCAGACATGTCTTATTCCTATTTTCCTTAATTGGATTCCTGAGTTTTTATAGTTTGCATTGTTTTTCTAACTTTTTTTATTATTTATATCATTCTAGTTCAGGGCACTCCTGATCTGCAACTGTTCTGGTCTTTGAAAATATTTTACAAGAGTAAAATGTTAACACGTAGTTATTTCCATAAGAAAAATTACTTAATTTGACTTCTTTAAAATTTTCAAAAAGTAACAAATTAGTATCTTACAACTGTGAATAAGTAACTCAAATGCAAGGAAGTGCTTAAATTAGGTACTTACTTTATAATGAGAGCGTTTTCTAACTTTGTTGCACAGAAGTATTTGCAGATCAGCATTGCTGAATACTAGAGAAATTTTACATATTTTATTCATTGTATCCTCAGTTGCGCTTTTGTATTGCTGCAGTAAAATTCTGTGCATCAAACAAGTTACCTTCATGTAGCAAATGTGGTGTACTGTAGTAACTCCTTCAGTTTTTATGCAGAATTGCAAACTGAGTGAATCTTTTTTCCATGAGTGCTAATTAGCACAAGTCTTAGTTACAGATGCTCAGAAGAGGGACTGGTTTTATTTGCAGCCTTCAGTGACATTTTTTTACCAGCAAGGGCCAATGCAGTGTTTCTGCTGTGCATTATGTTCTGTGTAAATATTTCAAAATGCCATGGTGAATTATTTCTAGGGAATGATTAAAAATCTCATTGAAACTTCCTTGTTAAAAGTCACTACAACATTTTTCCTTTTGTTTGGGAATAAAGTAGATATTAAACTATTCTAAATAGGTCATCTAACACTTCAGTGTGGTGGATGTTCTGTGCTCATCTCTCCTAGTTAAGACTCCTTCCTTCTGGTAACTGTATATTTCAGTGTGATTAGATTAATCTCAGAATTAGTGAAATGCATGTATTTATCTGGTCATCTTCTAAATAGGTTTCCTTAGATGTTCCACATGTAAATGACTTTTAAAAGGACATTTGCTATATCTTTTGCAAAGGTCCAGGGAGTTAAAATTTGAGGCCACCACATACATATGACCTCAGCATCAAAACACATGAAATCCCAGTACACACAAATCACCACTGGCCCTTTTTGGAGGAAACACTGTAACATGAGAAACAAATAAGAGTGACTAGGAAAGTGGAAAGATGAATTAAGAGAGAGTGGAGAACTAGAATTGAGTATTTTTGAATTTAAAGCTGACTCTAGGTCTTTGAAAAATCAATGTAAATTTTCAAGAATAATGGTGCAAAGACTTTTTTCCTTTCAAGGTCTTTATTAGTACGCAGCAGAGCTGCATTTTTGGGGTATTTTTGGTCTTGTACATCTCTCTTCATTTGAATTCAGTGACTTGAATTCAAAATCCTAATCAAGTGTAGGACATTCCTTAAACTCCACTATTTTTAAGTAGAATATAAAATTGCTCTTTTTTTTTTTTTTTAGCAAGATAAAGTATATTTCAAGATCTCCAATTTAAACTGCTAAAATTTTGGCATATGATTTTATTTTCCAAAAGAAGTCTGTGGTGTCAATGGGACTATACATTCATTTCATAGTTTAAACTTTCCTATGTGGAGACAGCTTCCTCTGCTGCCACAACATACTTGTTTCATTTAGATCTGTGTTCTTATTGCCCACATACTCCTCTTGCTCCCAAAAAACCAAACCATTCGACAGCATCAGTTCCCAAATATTTTCCCAAAACCTTACAGCGAGTCCTTGTCAGACAGCTTGAAATTTTGACTTAGCTGAGCTAAGGCCAGTGAAACTATGGAAAATGTTCACCAGTTTGCTTTCAGACCGACTCTGCTGCATGTGTTCATAAGTTCCATAAAGATTGCATGCTTTACGTTTAATACAAACGGTATCTTTTTTTTCACACCCATCCTTGCTTTTTATATTTTATTTTTGTTTCCCTTGCCTTGGTTGGATGCCTGTGTGTGTTTAATCCAAATCCCTGTCCAGTCCTGGAGTTTGAACTACGGAAAGCCAAGGAGACCATACAGGCCCTTCGAGCCAACCTGACTCAGGCTGCAGGTGGTGTACATAAACCTTTTCTTAAGTCTTTACTTTAAACAATGTAGAAGTAGCTGAGCTTATCCTCTGTGAGAGAGTAAAATTTAGTTACTTCTTTTTTCCTCCCCAGAAAATGAAGTTCCTTTGCAGGAACGAAAAAATTATAAATCAAGTCCTGAAATTCAGGTAGGTGGCTGGTGATAAATGAACTTTGCATGGATTTTAGTATGAATATGCTTCGATTGTTGGAAGGAAGATAAACCAAAGATCTAGTGTGTTTTCTTTTTTTTTTTACAGGAGCCAATCAGACCTCTTGAGAAAAGAGCTCTAAACTTCCTAGTTAATGAATTTTTATTGAAGAATAGTTACAAGCTTACATCAATAACATTTTCAGATGAAAATCATGATCAGGTAAAGTTTCCTTGTGGGTTTGAGGTTTTTTGCACGCCTGCTTTCCATATTCCGATCTTGTCATAAACTCAAGTGAACTTAAGTGATTTTTCCTGTGCATGCAGTTTACTTCATATACATGAGTACTCTAAAAGTTAAATATATTAGTTAGCATTTTCATATATAAACCATGGTTTGAAAACACAGCAGTTTGAGCAGTAGTTTCCCAAAATTTGTAGGAAGGAGACAGAGTGCTTGCATTCTTTAAAGGAAGCAAAAGAAGAAGTGAAATACTGTGAGTTCGATATTTCCTTGTATTCTGGTGTGACACATATTCAGTTGAACTCAAGGATGTGGATCTCAAGCATAATCTTTTCCTTAGATCCTACTCAGTTGACTTGTGCAGAATATAAAATTTTCTCATTGGTTGTCTTCTAGGGATGTGTATGTGTGTGTGTGAGAGTCCTTGTGGCACTGAGTACAGTATTGAATAAGCTCTTGGTAATAAGGTGTTATCCTGGCTCTTTCCCAACATAGCTATGCTTTGATGGATTTTTGTTAAGATGATCAGTTTTATATCTCTGTTGGCTTACATTTGATAGGAAGAATATTTTGGGGAGAATGTTTGGAAGGTTCTAATTACATTCTGTTTCTGGGTAGACAAAACTTCCAGTAATATCAATGGGTGTATGTATTCATCACAAAATTGGAATATTACCAGAAGAATTACAGAATTTCTTCCAGTTTTATCTGAAACTGGTGCTCCTATACTTTTCCTACATTTCATATCCTAATCTGTCAAGCACATATGTTCTTAAATAGAATTTCTGAATCTTCCACCTCCACTGAATATTTGCACTTAACATCCAAATACTTGTGAGAATACAGTCGCCCCAAAAGAAAATATGAACAGTTTATCCTATTTGTGCTCTCAGCTGAGAATATTTTGTGTTGTGAGACAATTAGCAAAAAAGAGCAAAATTCTTAATTCTGAAAGGTAAATATAAGCATACTGCAATTAATGTATAGTAGGCACATTTTTTTCTACATTATTCACATAATTCTTTGAGAAAATAATCTTTCTTCAAAGAAACTTACGTGACCAGACTATGGAAAAAATACAGTGAAGACTGGGAACAATAGGAAAAAAGTTTAAACCATTACTTAAATTTATTGTCATTAAAGAGAACATCACAACTCCTGTGTAACAGTGCACAAACTTACTTGTGTATACAGACATGGAGTATTCTTGTATTAATAGGATGATAAGATGTAAATGAGAAAAGGAAGAACCTATTTGAGACAGGAGGCCCTTGTGTTGTTTGCACCTCACTATCAGTCTTCTACAGAGCTGTTTAAGCTACATTAGACATCTGGAGGGAATTCTTCACGGAGATGTTAAACATTGGAACAGACTGCCCAGAGAGGTGGTGGAGTTACTGTCCCTGGAGGTGTTCAAGAAATGACTGGATGTGGCACTTAGTGCTCTGGTCTTGTTTACATGGTGATGATCAGTCAAAGGTTGAACTTGATCTCAGAGGTCTTGTCCAGCCTAAATGATTCTATGATACTATGCCTGTCTTCCCTAGGGAAATTGCACCTGCACTTGTGAGTGAAATGTGAACAAAACCAATATTTCTGCCTTGTATCAACTGCATTGGCTTCTGCTAAAATTTGAGCAATACTATTTCTGATTCAAAAAAGTGTTTGTCTTAGCAAAAAAAGAAGTGACCTATGTGGTTGGAAAGGTACTCTCTCTAGTATGATACCTAGAGCTGCCTTTATGGTCAAACTGTTTTGGTTCACAAAGTGGATCCTTCATCTACTATTGTTTCTTGCTGAGTTAAGTTTCTATCTGATTTACTACAATGCAATCTTGATGTGATTATTTTGCTATTTCATCACCTGTGGTCAAAGAGGAAGAGAAAAGAAAAGAAAAGGCAGTATATTGTATGCTTTAGTTTCTTTTATTCTTTTGAAGGATTTTGAACTTTGGGATGATGTAGGATTGAATATTCCAAAACCTCCTGACCTGTTACAACTCTACCGTGACTTTGGAAACCATCATGTTGCTGCAAGAGATGTGGTGGATGCATCAGTTGGTGTAGAAGACGATGAGTTAGAGGCTGACACTCCTATACTTGGGACCGTCCCTGTGTTTGAAACAGCACCACAGTCAATAGAAGTAAGATGGTACAGAAGAAATGTTACAAGTGTTTGATGTACTGCTTAACTTATTGTACTAAACTCTTCTGTTTCTATCTTGTGTTTAGCAATGTTTAATAGTGCAAAAACTAGAAGATCAAATTAGTGTGTTAAACAATGAGAAATGGTCTTTGATGGAACAAATCCAAAGACTTCAAAGGTATGTTCTTATCAACCTACTTGACTCTTGATAAATGTTGGATAACTTTTTCTAACACATATATGGAACCATAACTTAGATATAGGAAATCACTGGGAATTCTTCAGGGCAGGGCAGTCTTTTCTTTTCAGTACATAGTATTTGATTTAGAAAAAGGAAGAGACTTCAAACTATTTCCCTGTATTATCTATACAATTTAATTTTGTAACCAGTTTTGTTCTTTCACTGTAACTTCTTTATTTCTTTGAAAACAATCGCTTCTGATCTGTTTTACATAGGTTTTTTTTCAATTAGCTGTATGTCACTCCTTAGTGTGTACAGCTTGCAAACGCTGTCAGAAAGATGCTTGTTTTAGCATCTGATGTCCACACAGGTTTTCTTTCTGAAGAGCAAGACTATAGGCATGACGGTTTCTTTAATAACAGCAAAAAAAAAAATAATTTAAAAGTTTTGACCAAACATATCATTCTGTAAGCCATATCATTCCTCTTAAGAGGTGTACTAATGCAGTGGGTGGAAAAGCGCATAAACTTTAAGTAGCTTTATTGACTTGCATAGTTACCATTTCAAAGCCAGATAGGATAGTATATATTGATTCACCACTCTAGTATTTTATGTTGCATTCTAGATTATCTTCTGTTTAATGACGATTTGTGTCTCAGTGCTCAGATTTCAGCCAGAAGATAAAGCTGTTGTTACTCACTTGTTTCATTGATTCACTCACTCAGAGTGCAACATTTTTCCTGCTACTAATTATTTACTAAAATGCTCAATGAAACTAGTGTTTATTTGAGGAGTTTGTGTGATGAAAGATATTTATATTAGAGGAATTCTTAAACATTAATTTAAGAGTATGTTGAGCTCTTCAGTATGTTGTCTTTATTTCTGTGCTGCAGTGGTGTGATTTGAATAGTATTTGCATGAAAGCTACAAAAATATTTCATATTTTGCTTTTTCAGTGAAATAGATCTTCTCAAGAATGAAAACTTTTCTGTGTCAACTGTTTATGGTGTAGCTCCCCATCCTTCTTTAAAACAAGTGCCTCTCACAGTCTCAGAGGACAATGGACGGTACTTGGATATCAAGAGTTCTGAGAATGACAGTAAACATGGAAACATTGAGGAAACAAGCCTTGCTTTATCAGCTGAAGTGGATTCAAGGACTTCTAAAGATGATATGCTAAATTCTGTGCCCTCTAAAGAGACAGAGAAACTGTCCTCATGTCCTCCATCATCTAAAGCTGCAGTCCACTTTGATAAACCTAATAGGTTAGTGATAAGTTACAAACTGCATGGTATTATTAAAAATTCTTGTAAAGCGAGTAGATAATTTTCTAGCAGTGAACTTCTGCCAAATGAATAGATTGATTGTGTTTTGAAGGCAAATAAAAGGCTTAACATACCTCTAGGGTACAGTGCTGATATTTTTATATTGCTCCTAATCTCCGTAGGAAGGAGTACATATGACAAACTTACAGTTTTAGTATTAAATTTCAGAAATTCTTTTCACTTTCTACTTGTTTCTAAACCCAGCCCTGTTTGTTGCAACAAAAAAATAGGTGAAATCAGAATAGTGAATGGGAAGATAAGAGAGTTCTGTTCTAAGTTTTTATTGAATAATTCTCTTCTACTTGAAGAGTTGTTGGGAAAATAATTTTTGCTTTTTCTTTTTTTTTTTGCATAGATGTGTATAACTGTCTTACCGAGTAGTACTATTTTTCATTTACTTATTTTGTAGTTATCAGAAAGGTATCTAATGGCATACTGCTTTTTTGAGTTTTGATTTTGGGGCAAGCCTTCACTGGGTAGCTATGATTCTTTAAACTAAATTAGGGTGTTCGTGTTGTGTTATTACTTGGAGACTGACTTTGTGCTTTTAAGTGTTCTTGAGAAAGCCCTTTCAATCTGTACAAGTGTTTCTGTAGTGAAAAAGAGAAGTGATTTGTTCATTAAGTGATAGATAAACCACTGTAGTTAGCAAGAGTAACACGGACTACAAACATAATGAGGGTATGTACAACTTGTAATTGTTACCACTGCGGACAAAGATATGCAAGTAGCTCACCTTATGATCTTACTCTTGCTGTTTGTAGGGAAGCAGTAAGAGTAAGTTTGTCCCTTAGTGATATTTTGCTGGTTTTGATACTGTAATTTGCTTCTAGAATTATCTTTCCATCTGAAAATACCAAGTAGAAATCTGTGTGACGTTCTGTGCGGATAGAAAAATAAATGCAAGCTTGTAGTGGGCTGGAGAAAAGGAACACCTGAAAAAAAGGAGTTGCTAACCCTGCTAGTAATTACCTTTTCTTACAAACCCTAAGAATCCTGCTTTTTCCGGATTTTCTCTACTTCTTGTGCTAACTGCTATTGTCAGGGCTACTTTTTCAGTGGTATCTTAATTTTTAGAATTGGACAAGAGGAAAGATTTCTGTTTTCTGAATATAATACTTTGGAGTCTCATAACAAATTTCTTCCCTCTTAGTTGACTGTACTACTAGTGCTTAACAGGAAAGTAGAACAGCTTAGATTTTTCTGGAAAGTGGTCAGTGGTTCGGTTTAAGCTTCCCAGATTTTTTTCTTTTTAAGTTTCTTTCATATCCTAGCTAAAAATCCAAACTATGTAGTAATCAAAACTTCAAGCTGTTGCTATATACTTGTCTACCTACTTTCATTTGGCTCGTTGCAAGTTTCTTCTTGCTCATATTAATGGTGAATGCTGGGTGGCATTAAGTACATGAATATTTCATTGATGGTTTGGGGATAGTGAGGGTGTATATCAAAATAGGATTAAATCACTGAGTAAGGAATGAACTGTGTATTTCCAGTGGAATTTATGATGGCAGAAACTAGAAGAACAGCATTTCCGTTCTGCTGCTCACGGATGTTTTAACTATAACTGCACATGGATTTATTTGAAAAGTAGTTCAATGAAGCTATGAATCCCCATGGAGTTAAATTCACAAGTCTCCTCAAATGCAGTTTACTGCAGAAATAAATAATGCATGTGTAATATGTAGCTATTTTTGTGCTCTGCTTTGGGCTTAATATGTCAGCAAAGGGTCAAAGGAAAGCATATTTGATGCAGTGTTTTATAGACCAGTATCTAGTACTAAATTTTCTTCCTGGATTATGCTCTAGGTTTGTAATAATGCAGTAATTTTTCTCACTGAATAAATAGATTATTTGTTAAATGTTTTGAGATCTGTGGGAGAAGCAGCACAATGGACATGCTGGATATTTATTGATTTCAATCCACGTTTATTTATAGAAGACAATTGCTATCATTTACTCAGAATGTACCAAGAAGGGTTAACAACTAAGACTCTATCCTAAAAGGCAAGATCATTACTACTATATCTATAGAGTGTTTTCTTGGCATAAATCTTGCCCAGATGGGAAGAGAGAAGGGGAAGTGAGCCTGCCTTGTGTGACTGCACTCAGAGCAGCTGTGCATGCATGCTGGCAAATGAGGACATGACCATCATTGGAAAAATGCCTCAGTTAACAGATGGTAGTGCAAAGCACTAGCAGTGGTTTAAATAGACTGCACCACATGTGTTTATTCAACTAATTCAAGGTGTCTGGTAATTTGCACCAAATACAAGGTGTTTTCTGTACACAGCAGTCCTGGCTTTTTGAATGAATTGACTCTTTTGTCCCAGAGTAGGATAGGATAGCATAGAATAGAAGTGCCTGGGCTTTTTCTTCATTGTACTTTCTTGTATTTGGACATCTTCACTGCTGGCATCTGTTGGCCCTTGAAGAGACTTGCCACTGAAGTGTGTGCAAGAGGCCTTGGTCTTTTATTCTTTTTGTCCAGCATAGCCATCAAGGATTTTGTGAGACTTCATTAAGGAGAAGCTTTCTGGACTCCAAGTATAGCCAGCAATTGTAAGAGGATCCACACTGCCCAGAGCTTGTTGTTACTTAACCCACAGGGAAATTCAGTGACATATTGTCATACTTACTTTTCATTCTCTGCAAAGTGGGAATGGAACTTTGCCCTTATAGGATTTTAATTAGGATTCCAAGTGGGAAAGGGTCTGATTTTTCTGTAGAATGAATGCCAAGTTGAAGGACAGACTGGGCAAAGGGCTTGCCAAGGTCTTGCCTCTGTGTTAACGTTAAGCTGCTGCTTTGCAATGCTTGCTAATGCTCTCCCAGTGTAAAAAAACTCTACAGTCTTGAGTAGAGTCTGTAAATCTGTCACTCAAGAATATTTTGCAACATAAGGACTAACATATTGTGAAAGAGGTCTTTTACAACTTGCTACCTTTAAGTAGTTGAGTAGCTTTTTTAAAGTGAACCTTGCACAAAACCAAACTGAATAGAATTAAAACAAGCTTCCTTCATTAAAATTTAAAATGTACTTTAAAAATCCATACTGTTAAAACAAATACTTTAAGCAATATATTAAAATTCTTATTTATCATAATTTTCTAAATAGTGAGAAGAGGAAAACTGGTATATATATTGATGTCCTCTTGAATTAGTTTAATTGTAAGTAAGAGCTTTGATTCTTAATGGGCTTTTTCAGTTAGAAAAGGGTGAATGATGATGTATTTACTGTAAGAAGTATTATATTTCAATCTATTAGATAAAATGTATATCCATGCACGTAATCATTTGTGTGTCGGATTTTGTGCACTCGTGTGTATTTTCGAGGGTTCAAAGGTGTTACCAATTTCCACATAAAAAATAGGAGTTGCCTCCTCTCAATGTCATTAGAGGACTCAAACAGCAGATGATGGAAATGGGTGAGATGCTTTCCGTGCATATTTTGGAAGACAAATGTTGTCTTTGTTCTTTAAACATAGTGGATGAAGCAGTGTTAGATTAGCATCTAAGTACAAGGCCTCTGTAAAGTAGAGGAAGTTGTCATTACTGGAAATAATAGGGTGCTGCTGCTTGCCTGTTTGATGTAGTGGTCAGTAATTGCTTTCTGAGAACATTTCTGCCAAATTACCTTCTTCAGACACGGCTGTTTTGAAGCTTTTATCAGGGCTAATATGGATGCTTAAGGCTTTGAGTAGCTCGGCTGCATTGGCTGGTGCTGGATGTGGCCATGAGGCAGTACCTGTGCAGATGGCTTAGATGCCAATTTAAGATTGATTTTGAGGTTCTGGCAGCATTTGAACCCAGAGTTAGATCCTAAAGTGGAAGTTGAGCAAACTCTGTTTAACCCTGAAGCTCATAACTTGACTGACTACTTAAAAGCTTTTGTGCAATTTGCAGAATCAGAGCATTAAGCAAAAATATTGCTTCGTGTGATTTCTGCGCCCGCCCCACCCCGTTTGCATAATTGTATGCTTCCTCTTGTATTGCCTAAGCTTCCTTTTCTTCATGCTTTAGTCCTATTTTTGTCTGTGCAGCAGTTTGAAAGATGGGGTTTTTTTGGAACTAAAACTAACTTCTGGATTAGGACACTCAGGCTTTTTTCATGCTACAAACTAAACACCCTAAAAGTCAAAGATAATTTTAAAATTTTTGTAGTATGAGTCATTTAAACATGCTTTTTGGGTGTCATTTTACCTAGCTGATTAAACCAGAGTGAAAGGACTCGCTTTATCACCTTTCTGATTTATGCTTTCTTCTCCCTCTCCCTTTTTGGTGATATTTCAGGAAATTGTCACCAGCTTTCCATCAAGCACTACTGTCTTTTTGTCGGATGTCAGCAGACAGCCGTTTGGGATCAGAGGTATATTTCCAGTTGACGTAAACTAAAAGATCCTTCATTTTGCATGGCAGCCACAGTTAAACAAGTAATAATTGATTTGAAAAAAGACGTGGGAAGATGAATTTATGTGCATGAAAGTTAAGAAATAAAGATATGTTCTCAGATTTTATGCTAAATATGAAAACGAGCAATAGAGGTGTAATTACTGTGAACTTTCAGTCTCTACTCATGCTTTTGAAATTACTGACATATGAAAAACTTACAACTTAACGTATAGGAATAAATGAAATACTTTTCTGCTAAGTGATCAGCTTGCTGCAATTTTTATTATTCCTTTCAAATGGTATTTTTCTGTTCCCATGCTTCTAAAAAAAGCAAACAAGCAACTTGGTTTTCTAGGTATCTCGGATTGCAGACAGTGAGAAAAGTGTCATGTTAATGCTGGGACGCTGCCTGCCTCATATTGTTCCTAATGTGCTGCTTGCAAAACGAGAGGTGAGGAACCCTGAAATTTTACATTTTATTTTCATCACGCTATTTTGTTGTTAATTTTGAAGATGTTGTGTCTGGTTTCATGAAAGTCTATTACTTGCAATCATGTTCTTACTTTTGTGCATGCATCTCTGCTCCTAGAAAATGGTTTTACACCTCTGCCAGGTGAGTTCAGTAAACCTGCATGGTATCCTAATATTCCTTCCTCTGCTTAAGGCACCCATTAGCATTCAGCAAGACTGTTACTGTAGGTCCATCTGTTTGTGGTAGCACAAATGTTTCTGTTAGGGAAGGCCATATCAATGTGCATAGTAAAAACAAGGTCTATAAGTTCAAACATGGTTTCATTTATTTTGTCTATCAGTTTAAATAAGCAATAATGTTCAGGTTCTTTTGCAGCACTGTGTACTTCAACAAAAATAATTTTCAACAAACAAATTATTTTAATGTCTTTTCTTGGAAGCTCCATGTGTCAGCCAAGTAAAGGTTCATCAAAAATACCCCTTCATAAGGAAATGAGCAATCTTGCTTATATGTTTTCCTTAACTTTAAAATGAGAATGAATAAAAATTATGACTGTGTAATGTGTATTTTGAATGTAACTGAAGGTGATGGTTTGCATAATCATTCATACTATATAGCATACAAAAGGAAGGAGAAAAATTGACTGGTTTTGTTTTGCTTTGTGTAAATATTGCACATTACCAAATATGTAAAAAAAAACCCAAAAGCTGAAGAGATATCAAACAGAAATTCAGTGTCTTTGTAGTTGACACTGAAATAAAGGGTTTGAAATAACATTTCTCTTTGAGCAAGTTTTAGTCCTTGTTGACAGGACCTACAGTATGGTAGACTTAGTTGTGTGTTTTGCATAAATTCATTTTAAGGCTTTGAAAATTCCTCAAGAAATTTGTACTGATCCTGTAATCTAAAATTTTTACACCATACAAGTAATTATCAGCAGCTGACATGATGAACTTGAGATATGTGCAATGGTTTGAAAATTCATAAAAGGCTTTATTTTTAAGGGGGTGGGGGTGTTAACTGGGTGCTCTGGAAATGCTTGTCTTTCACAATAATTCTGTGAATGTTCTTGGATCAGTGCTTAATTTCTGATTTCTTATTTATTCCTTTCCTTCCTTCTGCTTGGCAGGATGTGGTATTTTGGCTCCTTTCACAGCTTTTAGCATAATCTGTGTAATGTATTGAATATTTTTGTGACCTTTTAGTCTGTTTCCTACTGGTTCTTTCCTAGGTTGTTTTACAATGGAAATTACATTTCATTATATGTATTTTTGCCTTAAATTTTCTGCTTCAATTTAATTGAAGAAGCCGCAAATCACAATTGAGTAATTGTATTACATGGGATGCTTAATGTTTCAGTAATTGAAATTTGTTTTAAAAATATCTTCTTTTAGTTCCCTGCCACCTTTTGCTATAACCATTTTAATGTTCTTTCTGATGTAGTCATGGAACTTGAAGGAAAGGTTGGGTAGTCTATCTGTCAGTATTTATCCTAATCGAATTATGGAAAGCTAACCTAAGAACTAAGCTGTCTTCAATGAGGTATAACTTGGAGTCTTGTCCATAAACAACCTTATAATGAGACTTTTGCACAGAGAAGTGACTTAAAAATATACCTAAAGATCACTAATTTGAGAAAGACGTAACAGGTTCAGATCGCAATGCAAAGTTCGTGGCAGTCTGTTCTGAAACAAGAAAAATGGTGGTATTTAAGATCTTACACTATCAATATATGAGGATGAGAGTTAAACATAATTTTTTGATGACTCCCTGAAATGTCTTTGTTCTTTAAGCATCCGTCATGGTGAAATTGCTTGCAAAATCTTAAGCTGAAAATTACATGCTGTGCATCTTCATTTTGGAGAAACTGAGTTTGCGGAGGCTGACAGTCTCTGTGGCTGTTGTCCTTTAGCAGAGATTCAGAAGCCATTTTTCCTATGCTTTTAAGCATCTTAAGGTCAGTAGCAGCCTGCCTGATCCAGTAGTAAGTGTTCTGGCAAATATTATAGTTGACATTTCTGAAATTATTTATTTTTGTGTATTGGTGCAGCTTTAATTGTTCTTCAGTGTGTGTAGTTTAGGTTCCAGTGGAAGGTCACAAAGAAAGAAAGACACAGTATTGACTAGGGTGGCTGAGGGAATAATTTTAATTGTTTCTGAAAAAACCAGTTCAACTGTGTAAAATCAATAATGCATCATACAGAAAAATTGCCTCAAAGCAATTCATAGTCATCAAAATTCATGTAACAACAAGTAAATTTAATTTTGTTTTCATCTCTAACATCTAGGTTATCTTAGCTCCCTGAAAACATGTATGTCAATATTTAGATTTGTGTATGAAAGCAGTCACGAATAAAGGTGGTGTTGCAATCCAAGTAACACTTAAGTGCAATGACCAGTAACAAAATGCTAAAGGCCAATACTTTAAAAAAAAAAAAAGCCCATTGTTTGGGGTCCAGTCTGTGATAATACTTGTTAAAGATGAGCACCTTGTGTTGCAATCTGCTTTCTCAATTGTCAATTT
Source organism: Fringilla coelebs (assembly GCF_963513975.1). Lineage (NCBI taxonomy): Eukaryota > Metazoa > Chordata > Aves > Passeriformes > Fringillidae > Fringilla > Fringilla coelebs. The sequence goes on from NC_140028.1 coordinate 83,128,003, forward strand.
ACCATTTAAAATACATTAACAACTAAAAAATTGCAAAAGTAAAATCAGACACCTTCTATTTGTTCACAGATATACCACAGAAAAATTCCTTTGGTAAAATGTAATTAGAGAGAAGCAGTCTTTTAAAATTTTTGTAATAATTAATACTCATTTGCACACTTTCTAAGATGGGAAAGTCAATGTTTTTTTGCCAGGAAACAAGAGTAACCTTGTTTGTACGTACAGCTTCCAAACTCTGCAGTATATAATCCTTTAATGGAGTTTGGCCCAGAGTAAACTTTTTGCTTAAGATCTTATTGCTCTTGTTCTTAATCAGCACTTTTATTTCATTATTTACATCTTTCATCTCGCCCATTATTCCAGTGTTAGTCTTTAACTTCTTTTGTGTTATGCAAACTTAGCACAATCATGATAGTGGTCTACTAAATATGCACCACTGAATAGTTATACTGAGAAACTGTTATTTATAGAGAGTTCAACATGTCAAAAATAGCATTTTGCTTTTATTTGTTTGTGAAGTTGAAGCAAAGATAATGTGTAATCTTCAGGTTCTGAATTGATGCTATTCTCAACTGCACTAGATTTCCGCTGTAGATTGAAAGTAATCACATTAATGTGCAGTAACTGCACATAAATATCACCAAGGCACTTTAATTCTCTGGCATGTCTCTTAAAGCACAGTAGAGTTGAGTATCTTACTATAAATTTTCATCTCAGTCTTATGCTTTAAAAGCCATAAAATAACTGGCTTTGCTAAAGAAATGCAAAAAAAGACTGTGTCAGATCTTGGCAGTATACTTAATTGTTTGCTTCCAGGGGTTGTGTCTAGCAGATTTCATATGATTGGATATGGACAAAGGTACATAAACCTGAGTTGCTGGGCATGAAAATTGTCAGTTGTCGATATCTTCTAGATGACCACTTTAATTTCCCATTATAGGGGAGAATAGAGAAACCTAAATGAACAATTAGAGTACTTTTGTTACTCTGTGAAACTTTTAATTGCAGTAGACTTCTAAAGATTATGTTTCTGAAAAACAGGGATGGTATTGACCACAGCCTGTTTGCTGGTCCTTTTCTGGTATACATGCAGTGCTGGTTTTGGCTTGCCGGGCTGTTTTGTTCGGGGGTGAGGATGCACATGGGACATAACCATTTTTTAAGTCCTTTAGTTCCCTTCCCCTCAATATTGAGGGCCTAGTGCAGTTTCCTTAGAGTAAAATACTCAGTCTCATAGAATATCCTTTTCATCTCTAGTCTGAAAGCCAATGTCTTTCAACACTCTGTCTGTAAAGCTTAGATAGTTCATGAGTGCGAGGAGTTGAATTTGATGTTTATTAATTAAATTGCCAGCTTTTGTTGTATCACAAACTTTTGTATGTGTGTTTTCAAGTAAACAGTAGATACAGACGAAGAAGTAGAAAGTTTTTTCACACCCACACCCTACCATTGATTCTTATGTAAAAGCATCCCTTTGAAATCTCTGAGAGGCTTACTTTGGATCCTGGAATAATAGTCTCACCCTGTGAGAGGTAATTAGAGCTGTGACTTTAATATTGGTAAGATTAGTAGCACAAAGTTTTGAGTCATGCGGTAATCCTATTTTTTTTTTTCATTTTAAAACTAAAATAATTAATTTGGAACTTTAATATATTCTTGCCCAAGACAGTTCCTATCAGTATTTTGTTGGTACCTGCAACTATTTCAGTTGCAGACAATAAGATTATTTCATTTTATTTACTTGTTGTCATTGGCTATGTTACAGAATAATTTTAACACAGTATTGGTTCACAATATAAGCATTAACTGTTAAAAAAGATTAAAAGGCACACATTAACAGAATTAATCATGTCATCCTGGTTTATGTATTGTTGCCTGCAATATTAATACATTAATATTTGGATTAATAAAAATATTATTATCTGAACCTACTGAAATAACCAGTCTTGACACTTAACACTAAATTTATTCTTTGAGGTCATTATTTTGCTTATACAAATCCAGCAAGAACACAGTAATTAGTGAGAGCAATAAGATGTAGAAGACTTGTTGGAATATTTAGCAAAACATTATTATAATGATGGAAACAACACTGACAGAAAAGTCCTTGCTACCTTCTGAGATGATGCACTTTTAAAAAACCCAAAGTTTAATATTTTGTTGTAATACTTTTAATGTGTAGGAGGAACTGTAGGCATATAGTTTAGATGATATTAATTACTATTAAAAAGCCAAGTTCTTTTGTCCATATTAAAGAGAGAGCTACTCCATATGTCCATGTAAACGTTACCTTTATTGATAACTCAAATAGTGAATCCCTTTCAAAGGTAATGGAACAAGTTGTTGTTGTAAGTTAGGAAGAAGTTGTCCAGAGATACTATGGTGAGAAAAAGGTGAGTTTTTCTTTGGAGAAACCTACATGGAGAGTTATGGAGAAGTAGAGCAGAGGGAAGATGGACTGTTTCATTTCTCCTTACCACTGTGTTAGGTCAGCCTCAGAGCATTGTCTGTCAGTCACCTGCATGTAGCTTCTCTCTCAGTAAAGCAAAATATCTTCTTTTTCTCCATTCTGCATCTGGGTACCTCACTGGTATAAACTGCCTCAGATTGGAATTTGGCTTTTCAATAGTAGAGGTGGGACCTATGACACATAATGTTATATTGCATCAAGCTGCAAGTGCTGACAATGTTGTGATGTTGGTCTGCTTGGAATCTAATGGGGAAACAGTATCAAAGCTCTGGAAGTCACTCTTCTTGCTATGGTCATGAGTCGCTAGTCACTCCTGTCGACTAACACTGACATGAACTATCAAAACTCATGTTCTGAACTCAAAGGCAAAAGAGAAAAGAAGGACTTTGGGGATGAACAGGATGTTTAGGAAAGTTCCCAAATTAAATAAAGGGAGAGTTCTTGTGTTTTTTTGAAACTTAAGTTCTTCTTTTATGACTGTCAGCGCAAGTGGTATTCCTTCCCAAGGAATGCAGTGTTTCAAATAGCACTGGAAGTCCACTCCTTGATGATTAATAATTATATAGAGTCTCCAATACCATATTGTGAACTCTTCTCTTTAATCTAAACAGCCAAATACTAATCTTACTGTGTTTTATTGGAAAATTGCTGCTTGTTATGGCTTCTCTGCTGGTTTCAAGAATGAAAAATCTGAGATTTGTAAAACAAATCTACATCAAAGGCATGACCCTTAGCACCAGGAAGAAATGATCTCAAACCTCCAGTAGGTTGGTTTTTTTTCTTAATGCTCTGGAATGTCCTGAGGAGAATCCACCCCTTATAAGTCTTTGGGAGACTTCACTTGACCTGTTTGGTCCCTCTGTAGAGCAGTTTTGTTCTTCTGGTGCCACAGTCCCCTTTGCCAGTTTTACCTTCCTGTCCTTGAGGGCTTTAGGGAGCACAGAAAACACTGTTTGAGACTTCTCACTGTTTCTCCACTCCCGTTAATAGAAGGAGCTGTAGAAGCCCTGATGCAGCGATGCAGAGAACACTCTCTTCTCCCATAGTATGCATGAGAGAATGTGACCAATGGACGAGAAAACACAGCTAATTCCGTCAGCTATAATAACCAGCTTGCTGCAAGGTAAAGAACCAGCCTTGGATCTGCCCATGTCAATGCTGTTAGGTTACTCATTAGCCTTTCAGACACAAGGCAGTGGTTTCTAGGTGAATATTCTCAGGTGTTTCCCTTTCACACAGACTCAGCTGAAAAAAGACAACGTTAACTTCCTTAAATTCCATAAGAAGCTTAAAAAGCCCCCATGGTCGTGCTTTAAAATTTAGCAGTAGTTCTGAGTAAGCAGTTGAGGTTTTGGAGTAGGTACTCAAACATACTAAGGAACTGAAATCAGTCTGTTAGTTTCAGCAGATGAAACAAAAATCCCATAAATGTCCCATTTCATGGAGTATATTCTTTGTAAAGTTTTCCATAGGAGTATTTAAGAATACATGCAAGAGCAGTTGAATAATGAGAATTTAGAGTAGATTTCAGAAAGTTAGATTTCACTAAAGTAATAGATGTATATTTAGCTTTAAGTTTTTAAGTGAGCTTTATTCTTTATAGTAGTAATTTTGTTCTGTATCAACAAATTGCAATTAGATTTCCTATTTTAAAGATTCTAGTGTAATGTGTAAGTCGTGGTATTTAGAGTGGTGTTGAGGAAGGTATTATTTTAGTAATATTCTTTCAAGTCTTTTTGAATTAAAGCAGCATTTGCAGGAGAGAAAATTCTATGCAGTCCAAAAAAATAAGTTAAATAAGTTAATCCTCTGATTTCTCATAACTTTAAATGGGCAAAAATCTTAAGTAACCAAAAATAATGAGATCTAACATGCAGATTCTAGAGGGAAAGAAGCTCAGCTGATGAAAGTTATTTAGTTCTTCATGCAATTTAATTTGTAAGGCTCCTTTAATGCAGGTCTTCAGTTCATGTTATTTGTGTTGTGCTACACTTATTTAAAAACAACCCCAGTTACTCTTAAAAGTATTTAAGAAATGGAAATGTTCAAAGTATGCAAATTTATTTTTCATTTCTCCTTCTTGCCTTTTAGATTTTTTTAAGTGATAGGTAGGATATTTCCATGTTGTCTCTTCTGTCATAAATTCTCTAATCTGTATCATAACTGAGTTGAATATTACAAATATATCTTCCAGAATCATAGAATGTTAAAATACAGTTTAGGTTGTGTCTCAGTCATCTTTGGAGATGGAAAATAGCAGATCGAGTAGAATTCTTGTAAAATGAAAAAAAAAACCCAAAAAAAAGCTTGTCAGGAGTTGGCTAGCTTAGGCACTGCTCTAAAAGGGAGTCTTGTTCTATGTTTAATGCAAACAGAGCTCCTGCTGTTGAGGGAAATACAGGTCGAGCAGTGAGGATATTGTCAGTGGTGTTTCCACAGGTCCACAAGAACATCATGATTAGGTCTCTTTGAATATCTGCAAGAAGAAATTTGCACCTCCCTGCACAGTCATTCTAAACAACCATAGGTTTTTCCTGGTTTTGTATAATTTCTCCTACTAATGTTAGATGTATTCCCCACTGTCACCTGCTTATTTGTCACAGCTTAATAATTCACAAAAAGTTTTTCTCCTGAAAATGACTCCGAAGTACACAGCAGGTGTGCAAGGTTATCTCCAGATTACTTGCCCATGTTTTTTTTCCAGACACTGTGGTTTTTCTTGTTCTTTTTTCCTGACCTCCCAGTGTGATGTTTCTCTAAGATATTAAATAACTTAAAAACTGTCTGGTTTCCAAATCACTTAAAAACTGTCTGGTTTCCAAATTCACTTGGAGTAAAAGCACACATCAACAAGGTCAAGGGAAGGGACTTCCAAACAATGTTTTAGAAACATTTGTTTCTTCTGGGAATGAATACCATGAGCTTTGTAGGCATATTTAGAAAGGAGGAGGCCTTCACTATGAAGATCCTTATATTTTCTCTCCATGTTTTACACAGTATTTTCTTTGTAATTTGTTCCTTTAATTGCTCCAAAAAGAAAATTCAGCTTCAGAGATCGCTTTTGTATGGAAAAAAAAAAATCACAGAACCTTTACAAAAAATCAGATAATTGTCAGGCAACACAAAATCTGTCTGCAGTCACCTTTACCAATGTATGTTTCTCAATGTTTATTTTTTCAAACTTGTGCACAAAGCTGTATGGATGTTTAATTGGAAAGTTTCATCTTTAACTCTGTGGCATTTTTTCATAGGAGCCTTATTCCATAGTTGTCTGTGGAGCTTCAGTTCAGTAGGTAGTGAAAACAGTTGAAACCATGATTGTCCTCTAATTCTGGTTACAGGTGACCTGCATATGTTAATTGTAATCTTTGCACAGCTTTTTATTTCATGTGCTGATTATCCCCTGATTTTTCCTAGCAGGAAAATAATTCTAACTTTTGTAGACCTTCACTTTCCTCAAGTCACTTTATAAGACATCACAACTCCAAAGTATCTTTTCTAACTGTTTTGCTGTTATGTGGTTTTAGAATTATCTTCTTAGTTTCTTTTGCAGTAAATGAATGTATGCCCAAAGCAATTTTACTTTGTTTGGTTTTCCCCTACCCACAACCTTTTAGGAATTGATCCCACTCATACTGTGTACAGCCTGCCTCCATCCTGAGCCCAAAGAGAGAGATCAGCTTCTGCACATACTGTTCAATTTGATCAAACGACCAGACGATGAGCAAAGGTGTGTTTGCGCTTGTGTGATGTGGGACAAGCAGGAACTTTTTTCTCTGTGCAAGCAGCAGAACTAGTAAAAATTGGATATTATTGGGTGGTATTGAACGAGTTTGTTTAAGTTTTGCTTGTATAGTGTTGACAAATTTATGCCAAGTTCAGGACTTTCCATTTCCATCACCTGTACTTCCTAGTAACTGAAATGTGAGAATGTGCTTGTAAGCTACAGTGTCATTTCAGTTACTTTTTCTGTTTAAAGATTATTTTAAACTGTTTTGCTAAAATGATCTATAACATCATAATTCTTAGCACTGGTTGATGTAGAAATCAAAACAGCTTTTTTTTTTTTAAATCTGTGTTAGTGATCTACATGTTTCTTCAGATGATCACCACATTTCTTTAGGGAAAACTGCTCTTTCTACGTATGGCTCATTAATATGGTAGCAATAAAAATCGGAATAATGTAGCAGTGATCTAGGTCTGACAAGTGTTAAGGACTTTGTTTCATTTTGGTTAACCTTCTGAAACAAATTACACCTTTTGTTCTATGAATTTAATTCTTCCCTAGTGCTCAGGAAATCTGACTTTGTACTGATCTTGATGAGAATATCCTTAAGGTTGAAAGACAGTGGCCAAGCTGGTATGTTTCCTTCTCTTAACTGTGGAACAACTTTTCATGTTTGATCTGTAGCTCTTCCGTTATTTTCATTAGAGATGTTTTGGAAAGCATCTGTATCTATTGTTGCACTAGGCTGTCTTCAGACGAAATAGGCTTTATCAAATAGGTGGAAAGCATTTCTTTTAGAGACTCTCCAAAACTGAAGTGTTCAGGCATCTGTTTAAACTGTTCCCATGGTAAAATTTAGAGAGTAGGTATAATTGAAAGAGAAAAAAAAAGGCTTCAATAAACAAAAGCAACTTGTAGCATAGTGGCACCATGTAGATTGAAATTACAAAAAGATACAGTCTTGGTTCTACTTCAGAGTCATTAGAAATCTGCTTCTGAAGTGCTTTAAATGTCCCAGTGGATTGAGAAGCTAAAATCATTTGTGGTTGAAGGGGAAGGAAATTGCATGTCACTTGGAGTTTCTTGTGATTAATTTGTTACAGGATTGGTGGCCTATCAAGTAGACTTTTCATATCCCCCTATAGGTGCATTAGGCGTGTCTTTTCCAGCAGTTAAGAAAGAAGAAAAAGCAGGAAAAGCTATTTTTCCTTTATTTTTTCCCAAATTTTTGTTGCAAATTAGAGATTTATATATAAAAATAACTTGTTTCCATGAAAAATCTGGGAAAAATAGGTTACCCTAAACTCTAGGACCAAGCATGCATATACATAATATACATTTTCACACATAGAAATAACAATTTCTTTTGAAGGTGCCATAATCTGATGGAAAACCAGATAAGATAGATAAGATTCCGTGAAATAAAAGAGATTCTGAATAGTAATTAAAAGGAGGTTATATTTATAGATTTGTATGGAAGTGTATTATGCATGCTTTGTTTTTATCTAAATACTTTTAGATAATATTTTAGAAGTCTTATGCAATATGAAGTGAGCAAAGACATTCAGGTTTAGTCACCAGAATGATGATGTTAATTATCTCCTGTTACTTGTTTACCTTCTGCTGTACTGTACAGGCCTACTATATTGTATCTTGATGTAGCAGCTGATTAGTTGACATTTTTAATTTCCTAAATGTGAGAGACTGAAATGTGACATTGCATTTCTAAGAATTAACCCATTAAAATAAGTATTTTGTTTTACAATGTCAAATATCTGAAGTATGTCAATAATTATGCAGAAAGCCTGGATTATACCTCTTGCCCATGGGAGATGCTTTTTGGTGCTTGGCATATTTCTGTAGTCTTGTACACTAACACTGTATTTGACAAGGCCACTTGTATCCTCAAGGCTTTGCTCATTAATGTTCCATTCAACTTTTAAAAATGCCTATCAAATTCTGTTCTGCAGAGGAACAAAAATGTGTTCACATAACCTCCTTTTTCTACAATTATGTTGGTTTTGGAGGCTAGGAGTCATGAAGAAATGAGATTAATGTTTGACTCTAATAGGACAAGATTAAAACGTTACTTCAATCACCTCTTATTCAGATCCTTACAACTTTCCCTGAAATGCTGACTGTTACCATGTGCTTTTAAAATGGTTGCAGTAAAGTATTTAAAACCTTATTTTAAAATATTTTTGAAATATCTTTGAATTCTCATCTTAGTAGGCAGGGCAAAAAGAAATCTGACTTAATTTTGAGATTTTATGGAATGTTTTAAAAAAGATTTGATTTAAGAAAAAATATTTTGTTTTATCCCATTTATAAAATAGAAAACTTCAAGTGATTACTGTGTTCTGCTATCTTCTGCTATTTTAATCTTAAAAATATATATTTTCTTGCCCAGTTCTGTGATTAGGTGCAGTGTATAGAACAACAGTCAGTAATTCAAATGCCTATTTTGTTTGCAGTAGAACTGAGAATTATCGCAGGCTTTTGTCTCCATATTGCTATCAGCAGCTGATTTCTTGAGTCTTATCTAATAATTTTTGTTTTCTCCTTACTTTTTACCTTTATCTAAGGCCTAGTTCTGTGAATGTGGCAGAGAGGTAAAAAACCCAAACACACACAACACAGAAGAGCTTGCTCTGATTGTTGGCATAAAGAATGCTGGGATTAAAAAAACCCAACTTTTTGATAGGATCTTTCTCCTAACAAATTCTTAAAGTGAATGAGTTTTTTTGATGGAATATGTTCTCTAAGGAGTTAGAAGATAACCAGTAGAATCTCTGCCTTTCAACCTTAAGGGGATGCTTTTGGTACAGAAAATATTTAGGAGTCTAGGCCTGACGCTAAAATGGTAACAAATTAATTCCGACTTACATTTCACAGAGTAGTAATAATAAACTCTGAGTGGTGTCCTAATCTTACTGAGGAAGTGATAAAATTGAGTCTCATGTCCACACATTCTCATTTGAAACTGGGTATTTAATAATTCATGTAGGCTCCAAAGGTAAATAGAATTGGTGAATTGCATTCAAAGTTGGTACTATTCCAATCCTATCAACAGGAAAAATAGAAGTAAAAACATCTTAGCAAGATAGACAGTCATTAAATAAAATACCACAAATGACAATTTAGTACAGTCTTACCGAAATTTTATATATGCCTCTATGCCTATAAAATTGATGGAACAATGGCAATTTCTTGCAAACTTCAATAAAAGGTAAAGTATAAGAATATGAATACAAATAACAGGCAATCATAGATCCTGCTGGTTGATTACTTGCTTTCAATTTTTAGTGGGCTTTAAAAGATTTCTCACAAGAGTGAAGGTCAGGATTTTATGAGAGATGAACAATAACTTGCATGTAAGAAGGTTGCAAAACTATGTCGTAAAAGAAATAAGCTGCTTGCTCTGAAGAAAGTTCATTAAATCTCACAAATGCTTCTAAATAAAATCAATTTACTTCAGTGAAATACTGATAGTATGATAGTATTAGGTAATTTAGATCCTTTTACTGCATGATAGTATTCAGTACTAAGAATTAAATGAGAAATTTAGTCAGAGACTCCCAATCTCAGACTTTAGAAAATCTGAAATACCCAAATCAGAGATTCTGAGACTGGTTTGTGGAGTTGAGGATCTGCAAGATTTTGGAAAAGGAATTCTGAATATAAAAAAAGGTAAAATCATAGAATAGGTTGGGTTGGAAGGGATGTTTGAAGGTCATGTAAGCAAATCCCCACCCTGCAATGAGCAGGGATATTAGTGGCTTTCAATTTAATATTTAGTCTTTAAGTCAGTATGGATGGTGTGAAATCTTGACTGCAGAAAGCTATTTATTGTCTGTGAGCATGCGCTTTTCCTGACTTAAGGAATATATGTTATATATTATAAAACTTTATAAACAGGTTAAAGCTTTAAATTTATCTTTTCAGACAGATGATACTGACTGGGTGTGTGGCATTTGCCCGACACGTTGGACCAACACGTGTAGAAGCTGAACTTTTACCCCAGTGTTGGGAGCAGGTAACTGATTAGTGTTTGCTTTATGCTCCAAAATCAGTTAAAAGTTCATAAATTTGAGTTTTACTTGTTCAAGGGGAGGTTTTGGGTTTGGCTTTCAGAAAGATATTTGGATGTTCTTTGTTCTCATCATCTATATTTTTATCTAATATTAAAAACACCTCAGAAGCAGAAAGCTTATTAAAGGCTGTCTGGAGAGATTTTAGTTACCTGCTTGTACCTGAATACGTTTGTTATATTGAAGTGTAGATAAGCACGTGTTCATCATCAGTGTTGTGTAACATAAAGGTAGGTACCTTTATAATTTTTACTCTGCCTTTGAGCCTGTTGGAAATCCATTTTCATTCAAAGATTTTATTTGCTGATTTTTTTTAATGTTGTATTAAGTCCCTGGAGCAGTGTCCACACCAGCTAGTTTAAATTCTTAAACAGAAAATCAAAGACCAAAGTACTCATAAGCAAATCTCTCATAGAAAGGCACCTGTGAGATGAACCTGAAGTTTACATATCACTTGTAGAATCACAGTGATCTTTTTTACAGATATTCCAAATTAACAGAAATAACTGAACAACCAAACCAAAATGTTTTTACTGTTTCATCTGAGGCATGGAAGCAGAACATCATGAGTTCAGGTGAAAATTCAGTTGTATTTTCCTACCAAGGAAGGTAGGGAGTTCAAGGAGAGGGAGTTCATCATTGCCTCTCCCAAGGAGAGGGAGTTCATCATTGTCTGAAAAGACAATGAATAACTAAGCCATGACGGAGTGGGAATGCCTGCTTTGATGGCAGAGTCTTTCTGCTCTGGTAGTTTGCTACTGTTCCTTGCATAACACAGCAATCTGTGTTTCCCAGTAAAGTCTAAGCTTTAATAGCCTTAATGCTTTCTGACAGTAGAAGTACGAACTATATGCAGCGTTTGTGCTTGTTGTGAATGACTGATGTATCTGTTGATTAAGGGAAGGTCTCATGACAGTAGTAGTTTTAAAGGAGCCATACAAAGAATTCTGGATTTTTGCCTAATTTTGTAAGCAATACTTTGTTTTCTTAGCCCTCATGAAATTTAAACTGTGCTTGAAAAAAACTATCTCACCTCAGGAAGAGCACATTTTTCTCATCCACTTCTTGCTAATTGCTGGTGCAGAAGAGTCCAACTGTACAAGTACAGCATCTCAGACTGCCAAGTCATATGGCATAATGCACTTACTTAATGCAGTTTGCCAGACTTTGTTTGGCAGTACTGGAACCAGGTCATTATCTTCTCCAGCGAAATACCAGCTGAATCTCACTGTCACAAGTCTTGAGTTTGTAGAAGGAACTCTAGTATGGACATCATTTTCTACTTTTTGCAGTAAATGTGTAAATCATTAAAAGAATTCATGCTCTTGGTCTCCAACCAAAATCTGTTTACAGATGCAAAGGACTGGGCCCTCAGGAAATTCATCCTTTTCATTGATACATTGTGGAGCTCAGTTATCAGGCTAGTCTTTTTAAATTCTCTACCTGCTCTTTTGCAGGTAAAATTTGGTAACTGACTCAGTATAGTTGAAGGCTCTGTGAATGCTAAAAGGGTCACTCAAAACTAGTGAGCAATTATTGGCTTCCAAAATTGGAATGCTGCTTACTAAAGACAAAAGGAAAACAAATCATAATAAACATTTTAATTACATTTAGTTTCCTAGGGCTACTCATGTTCTCTGAACACAAACCTGACAGAAATTTGAGTCTTTTTTCCTCCATTATGTCTTTACACTATCAGGGGGTGATATTTGTATTGCCATGCCAGACCACCTAAAACCAGCTGAAACTAGTCATTGCTGTTTCCCTCAGGTAGGCAGAGCTCCAGAAGATGATGTGTGTCTCTGCTGCCAGTGGGGAATTTGCATTGGAAAAGATGACACATAAGTGAAAGATTTTACAGAATAATAAAGAAGTTAGGATTGGAAGGGACCTTAAAGACCATTAGCTCCAAGCCCCATCCAACCTGACCTTGAACACTTCCTGGGATGGGGCATCCACAACTTCTCTGGGCAACTTGTTCCAGTGCCTCACCACCTTCACAGCCCTAGTAGGTTTTAAAGCAGCCTCTTACTTGTCCATAATATTTTTCATCTGTGAAATCTACATACTTCCAAAAATTATTGCAGGTGCTCTACTGATGAAAGAATGCAAAATAATGATAGACACACTCAAAGAACATTCTCATGCTTGAGACTTCAATTTAGTCCTGAAGCTTATGATTTGTTAATTTAAGTCTCTTTGAAATCATCTTTTCCACACTTGATTCTTGAGAGAGTTCTCAGTAATTTCATACCAGAGCAGTCAGAGTCAGGCATCATTGTTGAGTGTGCTGAGCCAGTCATCTCAGAAAGTTGTCAGGTTGGTTGTTATGTTTTTTCTATGTAAATACACCGTGGCTATTTCCAGCCACCTTCTTGTCCTTCGGATGTTTGGAAATGCTTTGTAAGGCCGATTGCTCCGACAGCTTCCCGGGAGCTGGTGTGAGACAGACTGGCCTGTGTTTGACTGGGTTCTCTGTCTTGCCCTTCCTGAGGGTAGCAGTGACGTTTACTTTCTTCCAGTCCTCAGGAGCTTGCCCCATTGCCACATTTTGTTAATTGTCAAGAGTGTTCTTTGAATGACATCAGCCAGATCCCTGAGCACTCGTGTGTACATCCCCATCAGGGCCCACAGACTAGTGTATGTCCAATTTCTTCAAATATTTCCTGTCCTGCTAGTTTCTGCCCAAGGTCCTCCGGGTGCCAGAATTTGGCACGGATTTTAGGGACTTCAGACTACTGAAGGCAAGTCTTTCAAGATAGAGACAAAGAAGGCAGTGAATACTTTGGTCTTTTTTCATGGTGAGACGGCTGCCTCACCAAGGCTATACACCGCATAGCAAGAAAGAAACAATTGCACCAAATGCTGCATATGCTATTTTATCTGATAGCATCAAAAAATTCACATTTTACTCTCACCATGGTACCATAGACTTTTTTTATTCATCGAGTATTGAAACACTTCATTGTTTCATTGTACAACCATTACACTGGCTCCACCAGAATGCACACTTGATTGCAAAGTGTCAATAATACTAAATTTTGACAGCAGAATTTTCAAGCAGCTTTTGAGTAGAAAGAGGAAATATCACAGGATCAAGAGGTTCTTGGTAATATGAATTGTTTTTAGAGGTGTGACATATTTATGCTGGACTTCAGAGCAGAATTTTAATAGAATGTAAATGCATTTAGGCTTCTACAGGTGTCTTCTTCTGACTGATTGCTCAGCAAGACCTGGGCAGCTCTGCTACACTGCTTGGCTCAGAGCACTAGAGGGCACTTGTGCAGCTCTTGGAGGAACAGTGCTCCTGAAAGTCTTCATAAGAAAATATTTCATGTCATGCTAGTTCAGGAGTTTTGCAGATTCTTCAGAGTACAGCAGCCCATACGCTGCTTTCCTTTTTATTGCTTATATGTACAAGCTTCTCACATACATATGTGCTTGTCTGACTTTCCCTACTATAAGCTATGTCTTATAGGACAACTGCCTCACATTTATGCCTCAGTGCAAGAATTTGAGGCTGCTTAGTACCCAGGTGCAACTTCTGTGAGCTCAATCAATGTTTATTGAAAAGGTGCAGACACACTCCTCTAACAGGCTGTGGACCCCTTTGCAGTTCATTCTAACCACATTTTGAATGCTGGTTACTGCAAAGCAAATAGTCCATCTGTTTCTCTTTACCAGATCAACCACAAATACCCAGAGAGACGGCTACTGGTAGCAGAATCCTGTGGAGCTCTAGCACCATACCTTCCAGTAAGTATTAATAGACTCCAAATACCTGCTAGGGAAAGCAGGGTAAAAATCTGATGCAGAATGTAAGCATCCTTTATAATTTTAAATATCACCAAGTGTGTATGTTATGCATAGACAGTCACATTTTCTTCTACTTTATACACACATGAGATCCATTAAGTCACTTTAAGGAGGAGATAGTTTGTTATGAAGAAATACAGGTTAATCTAGGTATAAAGTGTTTCTAAAAACAATATGAATATTTATTTCAGTAAAAATGAGGTAAAGAAAAGATTGTTTCCTTAATTGGTCCTAACTATCTATGAAAAAGGAATTGGCACCCAGCTGTAGCATTCTTCAGACACTGTGGAATGTTACATCAAGAGTGCTGCCAGTTAGAAGAAGCAGTGAAATTATGTCAGTGGTAAACTAGAATTTGAAGCTTCAGAGAAAAGTTGGAGGAAGGGAACTTAAATTAAAACAATTTTCTTCAATTTAGCAATGCAGTGATTATTTAAAGTCTAGGCCTATAGTAGTTTTACTGCTGTTATTTATTTTTGTTCCATGCGAATGAAAGGACCTTAGTTCTGTGCTTAGTAGGACAAAAGTCTGTGTAATGAAGCTACTGACATTTTATATTCATTCATCTTCTGTTGTGAAAGCTGAACATGTAATATTCATAAAGGATTTTATGGTTGGAGGAAGGGATTTTGTTTGTGAGCACTAATAAAAGTGAGTACTTTTTATTATAATTGATACAAATCCACATTTCTTGTTTCCTTGGCTTTAACAAATGTGTTTCTCATTTACAAACAGAAAGAAATTCGTAGTTCCTTAGTGCTTTCCATGCTGCAACAAATGCTAACGGAAGATAAGGCAGATCTGGTACGAGAAGCTGTGATCAAAAGCCTTGGCATCATTATGGGCTATATTGATGATCCAGATAAATATCAACAGGTATCATTTGGTTTGGGTTCTGTATGTGGAAAATGCTTCCTATAGATATTTCATAAATAATGAAGGGGGCTGTATAATAATAGACGACTGTTTAAATTCCTGCATTTTTATTAATTCTTTCAAGATACTTTTAAAAATTAATTATTTATATGAATGTTGATTTTACTATATCACCAAGACAAAACAAAAAAAACTACAAATAGCCTTAGAATTTCAGGTGTAAGCCTTATACAGAAGCTGGTCTAATAATTCATAATTTTCCTTTAAGAACATAACACTTCACTGCCATCTGATATTATTAGCCAGTTTGGCATCATCACTTACTAACACAGATGCATTTGCTACAACAAAGCCTACTGGTAGTTCACCTTAATGCTGCCCAATAATGTTTCACAAAAATTTTTGTGTTTGAGTTTTTGAAGGCAGAGTGGTAAAAAAGGCGTATATCAGCTTTTGGGAACTGTCTTTTTTACTGTCTTTTTATTCTTTACTGTCTTTTACCAGGGTTTTGAACTGCTGCTTTCAGCTTTAGGAGACCCTTCAGAACGTGTGGTTAGTGCAACACATCAGGTATTTTTACCTGCTTATGCTGCCTGGACAACAGAACTGGGGAATTTACAGTTTCATCTTATACCTACACTGCTTAACAAAATTGAAAAATTGCTCAGGGTATGTACTTAGCTGTTTCTGTATTGGAGATTTTTCTTTGTATTATTCACTTGTACTTTGGAAGAAGGAAAAAAAAAACTAGAAAAAACACCAAACCTCCCCCAAACTAAACATACTCTTCTTTCATACTGTTCTGTTTTATATCCTAATAGCATTGCCCCATGTCTAAATTGTGTAGATTTTGGTAAACAGTTTTTATTACATAAGCATGAAAAGGAGATTTGAATGGTTAAGTTAGGTCATTTCCAGTTAGGATCCAGTTTGCACATTTCATTTCATAGATATCTGAGAAGTTCTGGAAAAACTGTGTGCCTCATAACTATCTAACACAATGAAAGAAGATGTTTACATTCAAGAGTACAGTTGACTTGTTGATTCAGTTTAGATGCCTTGGTGTCTGAGGCAGAGGATCCACATTTCCAAAATGTGCTGAAAAATGTTCTTTCAAAATATCAGTCTGTTCACCAGCATGGTCTGCTAAAGGCCAAAGGTTCTATTGCCTGAATCTGTTCAGTAGAGGTGACTTAAGAGTGGCAAAATATGCTTATGATTAGGCTAAATTGCTTTATAATTAGTGTGTCTGGGTAGAAGCTCATCACAGATGTGTTGATGCCTTGCCAGGGAATACATGCCTAAGGAACAGATCTTCTAAACTGAAAACTTCCAAATCAATGTCCTGTTTTTTTCAGGAAGGAGAACATGGCTTGGATGAACATAAGCTCCACATGTATCTGTCCGCCCTGCAGTCTTTAATTCCTTCGCTGTTTGCACTGGTGCTACAGAATGCACCTTTTACCAACAAGGCTAAACTTCAGGGAGAAGTACCACAAATAGAAGGTAAATTATTAATTTCTGGTTTTTTATGTTGGTCTGCCTTAGTAAATTCTTAAATAATGCTTCCTTTTTTCACCCCTTGCTATGCTTGAGATATCTGATTATCACAAAAAAAAAACTTCCATCTATTTTTCTCTACTTCTTATAAGAAGCTTTTAGAAAGCAAAGCAATTTTTAATTGTACTTCCTAAAGGTTTCTAAAGAACCTGATTTCCATTAATAGCCAATAATAGCTCAGGGAGGCTGGCCTCAGATTCAGTTAGCTCTTACAAATTTATGGAGTGGGAAAAACACAGCATAATGCAGCAGCATCACCATCTGTTATCTATCTGTGTAATATCCAAGAAGACCATCCCATCCCTGAAAGTGTTCCAGGCCGTGTGGGGTGGAGCTTTGAGCAACCTGGTCTAGTGGAAGGTGTCCCTGCCCATGGTAGTAGGGTTGGAGCTAAGTGATCTTTAAAGTGCCTTCCAACCCAAACCATTCCATGACTGAATAGCCTCATGGTGAAGTTTTCCTTAGATTAGCAAACCTAGCCTGTGGAGTGTTTTCTCCTGTTGCAAATACTTTAAAGATATTATTGGTGACACCTGCCACATGCTGATAATAGTGCTGTGTGTGAAGATGCAATAAGAAAGGGTTACAAAAGAGAATTTGAAAAGTAGCTAGTGGTACATTATTGTCTGATACTGCTTTGAAAATGGATGCTATAGTAAGGCGCATCTGTCTGACTTGAGAAATTTGAAGATGAGCACTTTTTCACTGAGTGGTTACTACTTGAATAACAAATTCAAAAGTTTCAGGTTTCCGCCTAGTCTTCTCCAGGCTGAACAAGCACAGCTCTTTCAGCCTTTCTGCATAGGAAAGGTGCTCTATCTTTGTTCACAGTTTCGTAGCCATCCTTGCGACTTGCTCCAGTAGGTCCATATCTTTCCTGTACTGGGGACCCCAGAGCTGGATGCAGCACTCCAAGTGGAGTCTCATGAGAGAGAAGCAGAAGGTTAGAATCACCTTCCTCATCCTGCTGGCCATGCTGTTTTGGACACAGCCCAGGATACTGTTGGCTTTCTGGTCTGCGAGCAAATATTGTTGGGTCGTGTCCAGATTTAGCATTCACCAGCAGCCCAAGTCTGCTCTCAATCCCTTCATATCCCCCAGCCTGCATTGCCCTGACCCAGGTGCAGCACCTTGTACTTGGCCTTGTTGAGCTTCATGAGATTGCCATGAGCCCATTTCTCAAGCTTGTCCAGGTCCCTCTGGATGGCATTCTGTCCCTTAGGTGTGTCACTGCACCACTTGCTTGGTGTCATCTGCTAACTTGCCAAAGGTGCACTCGATCCCTTTGTGTTGTTGGTGAAGAGAGTGAACATTACTGCTCCCTGAGAGGCGCAAATGATGTCCATCTGGACATTAAGGCATTGACCACTATCCTCAAGATGTGAGCATCCAGTCAATTCCTCATTCACTGAAAAGCTGATCCATCAAATTCATATTTCTCCAGTTTAGAGAGAATGTTTTGGGAGACTGTCAGAGGCCTTACAGCAGTCCAGATAGGTGACATCTGTGGCTCTTCCCTGTTCACAGATGTTGTGACTCCATCATTAAGGGGCACCAGGTTGGTCAGGCAGGGTTTGACCTTGGTCAGTCTTGTTGCTGGCAGTAATAATAACAACATAATCCCCCTGTATTTTCTGTTTTTAACTGAGGGTTTCATAATCTCTTCAAAGATCATTTTAACTCACTGATTTTTAAAAAGCAAACTGATACCCTTATAGAGA
Source organism: Fringilla coelebs (assembly GCF_963513975.1). NCBI lineage: Eukaryota > Metazoa > Chordata > Aves > Passeriformes > Fringillidae > Fringilla > Fringilla coelebs. Next base: position 83,146,264 of record NC_140028.1, read on the forward strand.
AGGCACTTAATGAGTTTGAGTTTCTTAGCTGTTGTTTCTGACATCACCTGTGTGGTATTTTCATCTTCTTTGGCTCATGGTTGCTTGTTCTCTACTGTTGCAGTCACTAGGTTTCCCCGACCTGTGTCGCCCCTTCAGGACGTCGCTGTCATCATTGGAAGCCGCGAACAATTGGCGGTGCTGTTGCAGCTGTACGATCATCAGCTGGAACATGAGGGCACCACAGGCTGGGAGACTCTGCTATGGGTAGTCAATCAGCTGTGAGTTAATTTGTGTCTTAGGATACCTATTTTTAAAATGTGTCAAAACTAATAGTTCTTAAGCATGGTCTGTGGCGTTCACATTCTCTGATAAAATTCCTTCGCCCAGGATTTTTCTCCTGGGGACCTGAGAAGCCTCAGAGGGAAGGAAAACAATTCTTACCTCATTTGCTTCTCCTGTGTTGTGCTCATGTGTGGAATGTGTCTGGAGATTGCTTGCACACAGGTGATTGTTTCATTGGTCTCCGCTGTGAGTTGTTTTGATGCATTGGCCAATTGGTGCCAAGCTGTGTCGAGACTCGGAAAGAGTCATGAGTTTTCATTATAAACTTTTTAGCATTTAGTAAGTATCCTTTCTGTATTCTTTAGTATAGTATATATTCTTTCATATAATATAGGATTATAAAGTAATAAATTAGCCTTTTGAGAATGTGGAGTCAGATTGGTCATTCCTGCCTTCGTCAGGGCGTTTCCCTGCAAATACCATACACAGTTGTGTTTAACAATTACTGAATTTAATAATGCTAAGAATGATTGCATTTGAGAATTACAGAAGAGGAAAACTTTAGTTTTAGGCATTTTAATTTTCATGCTGAATTGCCTTTGATTTCATTCAGAAAATATCAAGTCTAGCAGAACAAGTAGGTAACTATTTGCTCTGAAAACTTGTTTCTTTTGTTATTGCATCAGTATAGTTAATTCTCTTGTGAAGTAAAGATTGTTGTATTCCATTTCGTAATAGCAACAGATGTTTAAAAATATGGGTCAGACTCTTCTGGCACTTAAACCCTTGCTTTCTTCACAGGTCAGGAATTGTACAGAACATGTAGCTAACTATTAGAACCAGTAGTGCTCTGTGTGTGCGTGTATTTATTAATATAAGCAACAAATCTATACAAATGTAAATGGACAAAAGCAAAAAGCCAGAGCAGTGTTTAATATCCTTTTGTTTCCTGATTTTTAGGCTACCACAGCTTATAGAAATAGTTGGCAAGATCAATGTAGCATCAACTGCCTGTGTTCATGAATTCTCTAGATTTTTCTGGAGACTTTGTAGGACATTTGGGAAAATTTTTACAAACACTAAGGTAAGATATTACTTTAAATATTCTACATACTTGGTAACTTACATTCTATATATTTACAGTATGTTGGAATACCCACAGTTTTTGACCATTTATATTTTCATGTCACATTGATGTTTTTCCATAAGTACATTTAAACCTGCTATTTTTAGAGCTCTTTGTGTCCTTTTCTGATTTTGGCAATTTTGGAATTGTCTTCTCATCTTACCCAACCAGGGACACAATATTCTTCATATTTCCTTTGTGAATGACAGAGAGAGTAGGAGAGATTGTCATAATTCTGGTTATTGAACAACTTTCTTTCTTCAGAGCAGCCTACTGTTCCCTCTTTGCACTGTACATAAGTACTTCAGCTTTACTTGATTAAAAATTTGAAGCTGATGCCTTCCCACCTGAAATATTTTCTGTTGGTGGTATCTAAACATTTTTATCAAGGAATTATATAACTTTTCTCAATAAAATAACTTTTGAATAAAATTTTAAAATACCTCAAGGAAAATTGTCACACATGAGAGGATTACCTAAATATAAAACTCTCTTAGCAGTACGTGCTACTTCCAGAGAGGGGATTGCTGTTGTTTGGTTTTGGGGGATTTTTTTTTTTCTTTGTTTTGCAATTCTTTTATTTTTCTAAGTTAATTGACACTGGTAACAGGTCAATTACCATTGACCAATTCTTACATGGGATTCATCATCCTTTGCATAGGTAAAACCACAGTTCCAGGAAATCTTAAGACTGTCTGAGGAAAACATAGGTAAGTAGCTTTTTACTGAAATAAATCCATCTTAACTGCAACAGAAAAAAACTTTCATTCTCTTGTTCAAGTAACATTGTCAGGCTGCAGTTCTCAAATTTCTTATCTTTGTGAAATGTTGAAAAATCTAGTCTTAATCTGAATGGAACACTCTGAAATTATAGACCATGTGACAGGTAAAAAAACCAGTCTCAAATCCAAATACCTCTTGAGTATTATTTAAGCCTGTTTCTGTATATATGCATATAAATTCTTAGTGTATATATCAAAAGGTGATTGAATCCATAATACTTAAATACACACATGTAAGTCTACTATAGATAATATATATGTTCTATACTCATATGTATGTATAAAACCTCAATTCTTCACTGTGTTTCATTAGATTCTACAGCAGGAAATGGGGTGCTAACAAAAGCCACAGTTCCCATCTATGCAACAGGGGTCCTTACATGTTATATTCAGGTAGGTTTGGGTTTCTGTTTCTTTGTTGTGTAATAATGTGTGAAACTTATTTTAAAAAACACCTAAACATTACTGTGTTCATTGAAAACTTACTGTTCTTGTGTGTTGAAGATAGGTAGATGAATGGGCAGCTGTAAATACATTTACAAGCAAAGTTTTCTAGTGATGGTGATGCACATTTAGATCATGTGTTACCATGTCCCTCTGTCATAACTCTATTAATGTTATTCCTGAAACGGGTTCTCAGCCATTTAACTGTGAACTTGGCAAACATCATGGTGCAAAACAGGTACTGAAACAGGTAAATTCCATTTGAAGCCTAGCTGGAGTCTTAAAATTTTCATGTTACCTAGTACTAAAACAAGCACACTATAAATCTTACCTAATCTTCCAGCAACGAGCAGTCAAGTTCTAGTACACACATATCTTACAGGAAAAAAAAGAAATTCTTGATAATCTTACAGATTTTTAGTGGATTATGATTTGTAAACTTTCAGGAATCATAAATGTGCTTAAGTACTGTTCTTAGAAGTTTCTTTAAGAAAATAATTTATGCCTGAGTATGTGCTTAGTAGATGAAATACAATCTCGTGTGTTTGCTTTGAAAGGCTCTTGTTCTTTAAACACATTTTTGAAGTTCCTAAGAAAATTGTTAAATGCTTAGTCTCATTTGTTCTTTTTCATAGTTTGTGTCCTCTGCAGCTGTAGGTTGCCATCATAACCTCAGCAATCCTTCCAGTACATTCATCACTGTACTCCCTTCTTCCCTTCTTTCAGGAAGAAGACCGCAAGCTGTTAGTTGGATTCCTAGAAGATGTAATGACCATGCTTTCATTGTCCCATGCTCCTCTTGATAGCCTGAAAGCTTCCTTTGTGGAACTAGGGTAAAGAATATACCTTGGGGTTACCTACATCTAAATACATTAGAAGCTTTTATTAAAAGCTGCTAATCTATTTGTCCTTTTTAATTACTGTGGTGCTTTGGGTGAATAAAGGGTATACCGGCTTTTTTTCCCCTGGTGTAAATGTAATTTCTAGGTTAATAATGTAGCAGTTAAAAAAAAAAATGAAGTGTAGAACAGGAACGCTGAAATCCAAACAAAAGATTTCCAGAAAAATAACTCATTCATAATACAATGGAAATTAATTTTGTATTTACCATACTATTGTCATTTGTTCTAGATATGCATTTGCATTCAATATAATTCATTGAAAATTATGTTCTTAAAGTTGAGCTTGGGTTCTTTTAATTAACTGTAAAAAGGAACATATTTTCTAGACTGCAACATGTTGCAAGTCTTTTAGAATGAGATAAGTATTTTGTATCCTTCAGAAAGGATAAATGTTGGAGTTTTAGATTTGTTGAACAAGGAATTCTTAAGACTGCATTCTTTTAGGTAAAGAACACATCCAGGGCTTGGGAGTATTTTTGTTTGATCAATTGCCCAACTGTTTTCTTCTAGTGCAAACCCAGCTTATCATGAGCTACTGTTAACTGTTTTGTGGTATGGAGTTGTCCATACTTCTGCTCTTGTTCGGTGTACAGCTGCTAGAATGTTTGAGGTAAGTGTTATCCAAACTGTTTTTCATTTTTATAAAAACTAGTGTTTATTTTTTAAAACAGGGATCATTCAGACTATGTTTCTACATTCTTAATAATTGCGAATAAATAAGCTGTGTACTGTGTGATGGAGCAGGAGGTCGTTGTTCAGCTGTTTCTGTATCTGTTCTCTGTTCAGCAGCACACCTTTCTGTAGGTCTGTAGTTAAATATAATCATCTCTGAGTTTTAACTTCTGCTTTTGCTATTCAACACATCCATCTTCAGTAGTCTAATATACAACTTAACATTTTCGGTAGGTCTTGTGTATGCTAATGCAATGCACTTGCATTGTAATTCAAACTAGTTTTCTTTGCACCAGATATAGCGGTGAAGACGCAATATAATTCTGTATTTTTTGCAGAAATAAAAAGAATTTTAAAAGAATTTACAGTTACTTTACTTTCCTCATAATGACAACTTCATTTTTCCCTTAATATCTACAAATTTTGGTCAGAATAAAGACTGAAATATATACCTAGTCAGTTTGCTTTTATTTTCACATCATGCCTTTGTTTCAACAACTGTTCATTTTAAAAGGCATATGCAAAAACTCTAAGACATACTCCATTGGCTGAACAAAGAGAGAACTTTCTGTCCTTTGCGTGTTAGAAACACATATTTCTAATCACCATTACTTTTTCCTTCTCTTTTTTTTGGGCATTTTTCCATTTGTCTCATTTGGATAGCTTTGGAGGGAACCTCTAGCTGAACCAGACATCTTGTATCCATTTGCAAAACCAGATCTGAAGTCTCCCTCTGAAAAAAGGAGCACTTAACGTATCCATCAGCTTTCTTTAGTGACACTCTGCAAGTCAGGGCAGAAAGAGCAGTAAACAACCACAACAAGCTCCATCCTGAGACTTCAATTAAAAACATCCAACGATGTCCTTTTTTGCTGGGTTTTTTTGTTTGGTTTTTTTTTTGCCCCTCCTTTTAAAAAGGAAGTGGCAATTTTTGGATGCTGTTACGATCTATTTGCATATTTTCCCTCTCACAAAGGCGTTTTTTATATCCTATTTGTAATAATAAGCTCTTTTTTCCTAATAAATATTAGCCAAACATATGAAACACCTCAGTTACAACAGGCTGTTGTCTTGGTTGCAGCTTCTTTTCAAATTCAGCTGCATGTTGATTATTTTTAGACAGTCTATGCATGCTGTTTCATATCTTGTTTCTTAGCATATTTCAATTTTTATCAAAGCCCCATCAGCTTTCTTTTAAATGCCTTTCTTACTTGAAAAGAGTAACATATTGCTATTTCCTGGATAGCCATGGCATACATATTTATACATGGTATTATGTAAATTTGGGAAGTCACCTGTGCAAAGAGGTAGTAATAGTTGGTTTCACTGCTGGAAGATTCCATCACTTGAGGAATTTCTGTAACCTCAGAGGCTGCTGACTGGCACAGCCCAGTATTTAGATAATAGGATGAAGAGAATGTGATCTGCAGGACAGCTGTATGAGAACAGTGAAAATTCTGAGCAGCACAGAGACTGCAGGCCTGACTGCTTTACCAAATCTTTACAGTCTATTAAGGGTTGGAAGGACACAGAAAAGATGTGGGGCCTTTCCACTCCCTTGCTCCTTTGGGGCTGGAAGCTTTGTGCTACCATTTTTAATCTGTAGTATGTGTGAGTAATTATCTAGAGGAATCAAAAAAAATAACAATTTACATTGTCTGTCTCACTCTAACCTTACATGCTGCTACATGGCTTTGCCCACCAGCTGTTCCTGTTGCTTCTGTATTAATGTTTGTATTCAGCAGCTTCCCATTTGAATGCTGATGGAAACAGATTTGATTGCTCTGATTTAAACGTGAATAAGTCTAAGTTGACTTATGCATCAGCTTTCTTTGCTGGTCTGTTTGGGTTCAGGGCTGGGAACACATCTTCAGAATGACACTTGTGTTATAAAGCATATTTTATTTTCTGTATGATGAAATGCATCTGTTCACCATGCTTTACAATACTTAAAAATGTGGCAGATCAGACAGGAATGAAACTGAGATCATTCTAAATTATTTGCTAATTATACAAATCCCAAGATTTTGGCTTTTTTTTTTTTTAAAGCAGTGTATTAAAATCTAGGCTTTTCTCTAAATGAAGGTTCATAAAGAAAACTCAAGTCTCTGTTTGTCTAAGATTGAAAATCATAAGCATTCTCTATTTTAATAAATGTGAAAATTAGTAAAGCTACATATGATAGTTAAACCATCCTAAGCAAACAGTGAGCTGTGTCCTTAACAGCTGTTTGAAGAGTACCCCATGAACTCAACAGATTGGCACTTGGAGTTGTTGCCAATGTAAATAATTGTGAAATGTATTAATGTTAAAATGTTGTAGTTGAACTGACATCCTAATACTTTCTGAATAACAAGTATAGGATGTTGCAACTTCGCCACTCCAGGTGCTTTGCAGCGATACTGTCTTATGTTCTTAGACAGCTTCTCCTTCTTCTTCCTTCTCCAGTAAAATTGTCTGTGAGGCCACACTCTCTTCCATGTATGTGTGTGCACTCATGCATGCACACACATACATGCAGACATAAATGATGCTTAATAGAGCGAGTCCTTTATATAGAAACTTCTGAAAACTCAGGTTCCTTCCAGTATTTTACAGCTTACTCTGGTTTAAATTCAGAGTTGGTAAAGCAGCGATGCTCTAACAAATAGCAGAATGTAAAATCTTCTCTAGTTAGAGGATGTAAATACTGTCTGCTTTTGGTACTCATATACTGACAGCTACTGCATTTCCCAGGGGAATAGCTTAGAATTTAATTTGTGATCATTATGCAGTATGAGTAATCAGAATATAGCTAAATATTAAAAAGACATTTCATATTTTTCATAAACCTACTGATAAGATTTTTATATTCCTCTTCCTAAAACCATCAAATACATGCAGACTTCCTTACATGAGACACAAAATGGAAATATCTAATCTTTCCTCTTTTTATTAATTAAGACAAACCCCACCATTTTGTTGAATATGAAAAAGTTTGCAACTTGGTTTGCAAATTAGTAGGTTTTCATATGAAGAAAGCATGTAAAGGGCATTTGCAATGTATGCAGCAAATGCTTGTGTATAACTACATAGGTAATGTAAAAAGATCACCTGGGAACATCTGGATTTAAACAACTTTGTTGTGTTCATGGATAATGGGTTTTACTGTGATTTCAAGCTTTTAGTGTTTGGGATGCACTGCAATAAATACATCTCTTCCTTAGTTTGCAAAAAGACTTGAGGAAATACATGTCGTGTATAGTTCAAGGACTCTCCATCAGACCAGCATTCATACTGTTTGGATGGTTGTTAAATATCAAGGAGCCCTGAATTATTTCCAGGAAAACATTTTGGCATCTGGGAAGGTGCTATTTGTCTCATTGTAAAAGGTGTGAGAGGTATCACTCAGTGTGGGGAAATCTACACACATTTGGCCTAGTCAAGACTTCTGTGTTGCATGTGACAGCCACCTACTATGATAAATAGTGTTGTGTTGAGTTAGGAACAGCATTTACATGAAATCATCAAATTCAAATTGATATCCCTGTAGTACTTAATTATACATAACTTTATTAATAGTTATAATCATATCTGAAATAAAACATGCAAGTACTTGCTAAAGGTTTGAGTTCAAGTTTTAAAATATCTGAAAATAAAGAAAACATTTTATTGTTGAATATGTCATGTTTGTGCTAATTGCCAGACCACTTTAGCTTTCTTCATGCCTTTGCATTTATGAAGCTCTAGTGTAGCAGTATTTGCTTAGCTTCTAATTTTGGTTTGCTTTTTGTGTTTTTTCTTTCTCTCTCTTGGTTTTGCCGTTCTTCTTCCCATGATACTGTGCTCGCTCTTTCCGTGCATCACCTGTGATACCCCCCTGCTCCGACCATTCAGCTGTTGGTGAAGGGGGTACATGAAACTCTGGTAGCTCAGAGAGTTGTTCCTGCTCTCATTACTCTCTCCAGTGACCCTGAAATGTAAGTTCCCTGACTGTCTTATATACCTAGCATCCCTCTTAATACTTGGAAAGAAATAACCATCACTTATGTCTCTTAATCTAGCTGAACAAAAATGGAATTCCTTTTAAAGGAAAGCAGCCTTTAAATCATTTATTTCTAAATAACAAGGTTTACTGCAACACTTGGAATTAAACTGTATAAAAATGCTGAATAAACTTTAAATAGAAAACTTAAATCCATGTAATTGAATTTTTGTTTATATTTAATAATGTTCTCAGTTTTCAAATTTGCTTACATCATTTCTGGCAGAAAGCTGAATACTACTATTCTGTAATGCTATCAGCTTTGCTAGTGCAAAATTATCACCTGCATTAATGAAATGCAAAGTGGTTTTGGCTGCATCTCATTTCTGATAGGCAACCGTGGCACTTCATTTGGTGGACGTTCTGATGTGGTATTTCTTTCAAGCTAAGGAGGGATGCTTTGCTAATCTCACTAACAACTTGTTACTAACAGAGGCTCCAGCATGAATAGAGTCTTAGTGGCTTTAATGTCTTGTGTGGGTGACTAAAGCAAGAACAACCCCAAGAGTCTGCCTGCCCATCCTCAGTCACAGCTAACCCAGTTGTTCACGTTTACCAAAGCGTTTTTTATTGCATGTTGACTGGTTTACAGCTGGCTCTTCGAGGCATGAGTGAAGCGTTAGTTGACAAGCGGGTTGCTCCGGCCCTTGTTACCTTGTCCAGTGATCCTGAATTGTGAGTTTCAGACTGAGACCTTGAGTTCTTGAGTTAATCCTCTCTTTTTCCTGGTCTGCTTTTTTTTTTTTTTTTCCTTTTGTCATTGCTAGAAACTAATGTAACTTAAAAGTACTAATTTTTAAATTTTTATTTAAGTAATTTTGTTCTTGTGTTGATTACATCTTAAAGACCCTCTTCTTCCATTGTAGTTCAGTAAGGATTGCTACTATCCCTGCTTTTGGGACCATCATGGAAACTGTTACTCAGAGAGAGGTAAGACACCTGTTGTCACCTGTGTTTTTGTAGCATAAGAAGAGGGTGATTTTTTTAATAAATCCAGAATAAAAGAAAGGGCAAGTAAAAAAATCTTTCTTTCTTTCTTTCTTTGTATTATTCTCTTCCAAAGTGCTTTCAGGTTTTGCAATGGCCTTTTTTTTTCCTCTCTAAACAAACCAACCCTTGTAGCTAATAAAAACATTTCCTTCTAAATTGCAACCAAACATAAACAGAGACAGATAAGTAGAGGGGAGGCCTGTGCTAGATGATGGGAAATCCCATGCTCAAAATGTTTTTTTTAAAACCTTCTTCAGTACAGTTGTGAAATCTAACTCCATTATTTCCAAATGAAATAGTTCTAATTTAAAATAGTGACTAAAAACATCCACATATTGTACTATTGTTTATTGTACTTTTTTAGGTGCTTTAGGGTATCCTGCTTGGCTCCCAAATACTTGAGAAGAGCACAAGACTCTTGTTGTTCCAGTCATGTCTGCTGGTTTAGCCCTTAGTTTAGTCCAAGATGGCACTGAAAGACATAATGACATTAGCAAAGTATTCCTGGAAGATAATGCAGAGATGCAATTCCTCCTCATTTTTTCAATGATGGTACTATGGTAATAGATAAGAATTCTGAAGACAGGATTCTGCTGTAAACAGTAGAAAACTGGATTTTGTTTCATGTAACAGCTGTGCAAATTTCCTCTGTAAGTCCTTGCAGCTTTTTGCAGAGCTTGCATTCTTCCCGTAATTTCAACATATTCTAAAAGAATGTGTTTGAGGAAATGTGAGTAATGTGAGTCAAGTCAGTGATGACTCACACAAATTTGGACGATGGAAAAGTTAGAGTTTTGCAGCTTGGAATGCATGCCTATAATCAGTTGGGAAGAATATTGTTTTGTTACCACACAGAAATTATTGTATCCATTGCTCTAATTATGATAAGCCTTAGAGTACAGAGGTGATAGCACCTTCCAAAATGTGTCATAAAATGTTACTTTTTTCAAGTTTGAATCCAAATTAAATACCTGTCTCATTTTTGGTTTTCTAGCCTTTAGTTGAAGGAATCTTTTTAATTCCATTGATTTTATGATAGTTACTTTTGCATCTCAGTCCTATGCAAAAAAATTTCAACCTACTAATTGAGATACATTAAAAAATGCTATTAATTAGTTTCTAATTAAACGGGAAAACTCTGTCATTACTAGTTATAAGTAAGAGGGAAACTGTGATAGGTTAAAAAAAGGGAGTATCAGACTCAAGGAAATCTCAGGAGGAAAAATCAACTATATGGGAGCACCTGTCTATTGTTAAAAAACAGATCAGATTAAAACCCTGGTAACAGTCCTTAAAACATAGAGGTGCATTGAAGAGTTTGAAACATCCTCCTAGAACAAATCTGTAAATTAGAAGAAAGTCCAAGATCTGTCATCTGAAATACAGAAAATTGTAAACATACTCTGAACTGATCATAACAATTTCTAGTATCTTGATTCTTTTGTGTTTTTCTGTTTCTCTGGGAATATTTAAGCTTCTGGAGAGAGTAAAAATGCAGCTGGCATCTTTCCTGGAGGACCCTCAGTATCAAGACCAACATTCTTTACATACAGAAATCATAAAAACGTTTGGAAGAGTTGGACCTAACGCTGAGCCCAGATTTAGAGACGAATGTAAGTTGCATCCATGGGAAGATGCAGTCTTCTTCTCTCTGTTCAAAAGCTAATAGGTATGCTGGTTACATTGATGGGGTTTTTCTTTCTTTTCTGTAAACTGTTATTATTTCAAAGGTACTCCAAGGTACTTTTGTATTTTAGGTTGTGCTACCACAAATTTTTATTTCAAGTTTAAGTCAATCCATTAAATGTGCAATGGCAATCCCATCAAAAGCAATTGTTTGCAGCTCTTATTCCTTGCTGATGTGTGAAGTTTCAAATGCCTGCAGTTGCCACATAGCACCTGTTTAATGCTAAACAAGTCTGTGGAAAGCAGTTTCAAATACTTATTCCTGTATTTACTTTTCCAGTTGTTATTCCACACTTGCACAAGTTAGCCTTGGTCAACAACCAGCAGTCTGTTGATTCGAAGAGATTGGATATCGCTACGCACCTGTTTGAGTCCTACAGTGCTCTTTCCTGTTGCTGTATCCTTTTTTCAGGGGAAGTTTAGCTGTTAGTTCTCTGGTGGTGAGAGAAGTTTAATATTTGTCTTTGAGTCTGTGATATAAAACATGATCTATTCAGCATAAGGGGGGGGGGGCGGTTTCTGAGATGGTGAGTATCACGGATTAGCTGGACACTAGGTGCCCCCCAAGCCATTCTCCTTCCCTTCCTCAGCAGGATGGGTGAGGGTGGGGGAGAAAATCAGATGGAGGAAAAACTTCTGTCAAAATAAAGACAGTTTAATAAAGCATAAGCTATGTATGAAAGCAAAGCAAAACAGAAGATTTATTCTCTACTTTCCATTAGCAAGCAATATCCAGTTATTTTCCAGGAAGCAGGGCTTCAGCACATGTAGCAGTCGCTCCAGAACACAAACATCATAATAACAAATCGTCTCCTGCCCTGCCACCACCACCTTCTCTTAGTTTTTATATCTGAATAGGCATCATATGGTGTGAAACATCCCTCTGGTCAGTTTGGGTCACTTGTCCTGGCTGTGTGCCCTCCCCCAGCCTACTGATGGGGGGAATGTTTATAGAGAGCACCGATGCTGTGCCAGCACTGCTCAGCAGTAGCCTAAGCACTGGTGTGTTACCAACACTGGAATTTCTACGTACCAGTGCAAAGCACAGCACTAAGGGTTGCTGTGCAGAAAATGAACTCCAGCTCAACCAGACCCCATACAGTGGAACTGATAGATACTTCAAAAAACAAAGCTACAAAAACAAAACCCTTGATCTTATCCAATAAATCAAGAAAAAAATCTTAAAAGGATTATATGGATGTATGAAGTACATTATGTTAAATATGTGTAAGATCTTTTTTCCTTTTTATTAGCCATGAAGTGTCAAGTGCTGTTCCATTTTCTTAGTTTTGCTGCTGCCCTTGTGTTCCATAAAGCAGCATTATCAGAAGACAGAAAAAAAAGTATAATTTCAATAGGCAATCCTTATAATACCTTAACAACCTGGGGTTTAGTTATTTCAGAGGATTTAATGGTCAATCACTTTTTACCAGGACTGAAGTGTTTACGAACCGACATGGAACATCTCTCTCCAGAGCATGAGGTGAGCAGTAAACTATGTTTACTGAGTATGAGATGTAGGTGGCAGAAGTTGAAATGTGATGGCATTTAAAACCAGAAGTTAAGGAGAGCTGCTCATAAGTGGTTTCAAAACATGACATTGAGGAGGTTTTTTGATAAAGAATAGGTCATGTGATTTCAAAGCCAGTAAACTCTTGTAAAATCTATTTCTGAGCTGAGAATCTCTGCAGACAAATACTCAACCATCAGAAATGCATGTAGAAACATAGATCTTCCTAGACTGAAGAAAAACAAAATGTTTTTACCATCTTTATGTTAATCAAACCAAGGATGCATTAAAATCAATGGCTACAATATATGCAATTAGGCAAAAGTTTCATTTTCTTTCACCAATGGGATAACTGATCGAATGCTGCTACTTCATTTTTGTTGTTGACTTCTAAGGTTTAAAGACATAGTCAGTTCAAAAGATACCCTGAATTAGAACAAGGGGTTTGATTGAGTTTGAATTTTGTAGTCAGAGAAGGAACTGAAGACTGGGATAGGATTTAAAATAAATCAGTAGGTAAAGACAGCTCTCAACTCTCCATTACCACATTCTGCATTACTGTGCTTAATTGACTTCAGTCATAATGCCAAGTGCTTTGGCTTTTTAGCCAGAGAGCAATATAAAATTAAAAATATTTACTCCTGCTCCAGTGGATTAGAAAACTCACTACAGGCTTTAGAGTTTTTATCCCTTTTTTTGTAGAAATTGATATCTAGGGCTTGATCAGCTTCCAACTTCAATAGGATGTTTGTAGGCATCATGATAGAGGCTTCTGAGACCCAGTGAGTTCTAGTGTCAGAACTGTCTTGGAAGCCTTCTATCTGAAAATCATGTTTTCTGAAATGAATGTCATTTACTGTCTGAAATAATTAGATATTTCCATAAACAGAATTATGCCTTTTTTCACTATTTTGGCCTCTGTGGTGTTATTCATTATTCAAACGGCATATCGCGTGACAAACAGACATTCTCTAAATCACAGAGCCTTAGCTCTAAATGGCTTTAACGTCAGTACAGAGTTTATGCTCATCTTGGAAGGGTAACATTGTAGAATTGGCTTGTGTGGTCCTGTCTGGCAGCATTTACTACTCATACCTCATACTTGTTTTCCTTTCTTTCATATAAATAAAAGTGTAAGTTGGGCATTTAGGTCAGACCTTCTCATCTTTAAAAGAAACATTTCACCTTGTGCAGACATTCAGATACTTTACCAGCATCTCTAGTTCAATGTTAAGTCCCTTCTTCCTCATTTTCCACTTACCTTCTATGGGTTTTCAAAGTAAGTGGATTTGAGTTGCATGATAGTGAGTCAGTACTTGGTAAAAATATTTAGTCCATATACTGCAGCACTGTTTATAAGTCTTCAGCATGGTAAGTCTCTTAAGTGTCTCTAAATATAGAGTTAGTACTCTAAAATATTTCTCTTTAAGGAGATGTGATTTCATAATCAGTCCTATTACCAAACAAGGAGAGCCCAAGGGAGTAGGTCTGAGCAGTATATGCAAAGCCATAATGTAGAAATTTAGAAATTAATCTGCAGAAGAGGCAAGAATGGCTCCACTTCATCCAAGAATTACATAGCCTTCCCAGAAGGAGCTGTGCAATGGATGGGAAAGCCATCCTGCTATTGAAATGATCCTGGGTCCTTGATGAATTATTCTCCTCTTTGATCAAGGCTTCATATTGTTGATATTTGGAACATCTGGATTCAGATGTACAAAAATGTAGGAAAGTGCCAATGCACAGTTGGAAATGATAAGTAACAAAAATTATGGTGGCTGTGCTTGAAAATTTCAGGGCTTTTTTTCATACAGAACAAAAATTCTGAATGTATTTCTCTTCACCTCTGTACTCTTGAGCATTAAGTATTTGTGTAACATTTTATGCAAATGGAGGCCAGCAAATATAGTAGGAAGAGTTGTAGTCCTGTTTGAATGCCGCTCTCTGAAACACTCAAGGGTGTGTAACACCTGCTACCTAAAATGTTTCAAATGCTGAAGTAATACTAGTGGATAAATAGAGTGAGCAGTGGCACAGGTCTGCAGACCAGGCCACATCTTATCAGTGTAATTAATGGTTGTGCTGCAGACTTGACAGAAACCAGCATTTTAATTTATGCAAAAACATTTTAAAATAGTTATCAGTTGGTAGTAACCATTAGTGACTTATCTGTATTTTAGAGATTGAAAATAGTATTTTTCCTTTGTTGTATATATTCAGGTTTGGTGAGGCAATACTAATTTTAATTGCTTGTAGCTTTGAGATTTTAAGTTTAGTGCTTCAAAAAAGTATTTTGCTTTCTTCTGAGCTGTGGCAGAGGAACTTTCCATTTATGCAGTGCGTATATAAGCGTGTATATGTACATATTTATAGTTCCATACTTTGCATTCTAACTTTTTTGCCTAAGTGTTTCCAAACATGTCTTGGTTTGAAAAGACAGGTGTCTGTTAAGGAAGGCAGGAGCCTCTCTTGAAATGGAAAATGTAAACCCCCTCCCTCCGAATTGTTATAATTTTGAAATTAAGGGGCTCAGGCAAAGATATGGGAGTAGAAATAGCCGTTCTTTATTAGGAAAAGTAAAAATAAAAATTCAGTAATACAAAACAATGCTGACAGAGACAGAATACCACCTCATACCCTGTTTGTCAGGGTGTTGGTAGCAGTCCCATTAAATGGTGGCTGCAGTCCTCCTGGAGTGGCAGATGTGGTTCTGTTGAAGCAGTGATCCTGTAGAAGGGTGTAGTCTTCCTCTGGAGGTCCAGTGGTGGTGTAGATGGCCCTGGTCTTCCTCTGGGAATCCAGTGGGAAAAGGCTGCCTGTGGCATTCCAAATCTCAGATTATATCCAGGAAGGAATACTTGGCTCCTCCCCTTGGGCAGAGCATCTCACACTGGGATTATGTAATTTTATCAGTCATGCAGTGAGATTCAGTGGCCCAACAACAGAAGGTATGTCCTGGAGGGAAGATGGGTTGTGGAAGAGATAAAGAAAAATTGCCCAATTAACAGAAGAGAACTGCCCCACCTCTAACAGATGACAATAGAATACACACCCCCAGACACATCTTGCAACCTAAGAGAAAAAACTTTTGTCTTAATGTGTTAAAACAGTACTGTTGTGAAACATCGCAGGGAGTCATTTATCTGTCCCTTGAATTAACTGTATTATTGTGTTTTAAAGCCTGCTATTGGGAATCATTTCCTTATTTTTAGATAAATCTAAAAATGTCAGTGTGGAGGTGTCTTCAGTCTTAAATACTCTGCAGAAACCTTTTGAGCACTGTACTTGCTTAAATAAAAGGAAAAAGCCATGAGTCATAGGAACTCTGGAAGACACCAGTGGAATGGTATCTAGTTGATTTTAGCACTTCCTTCCATTAAGATACTGTCCTAGGATACCATCACACTTTTTTCTTTCCTTGCTTTTTCTTTCTGCATAATGTTCATGAAGATAGAGCATGTCACAGATGTGGGTTTGTTTTAGTGCTGTTTTTAAAAGCCTGGGGCAAAAGGACGAAGTGCTGAACTTCTGTAACTATTTGGAAAACATTTTCTTCCTTAAGTTATTTTGAATGTTTTTGTTGTTTCTAACCACAAAGCATTATCAGATAACTGGAACTCAAAGGCACTTGGAAAAAAAAAAAACAGGGAAATGTTTTAAACAGTTCTGCTAATGTCAGAATTATTTGAAGAGTAGATTTCATAAGAAGTGTTAATGTGAAAGGAAAAATGTCAAATGTCATGTATCTCTCTTCCTTATGTCTCTAAGGTTATTTTGAGCTCCATGATTAAAGAATGTGAACAGAAAGTGGAAAACAAGACCGTCCAAGAACCGCAAGGGTAAGACTTCCACTTCCCTTTTTCTGTGTGCCTCCAGAGCAGTGTTCTGCAGAGTGTATTCCATAATGGTGTCCAAGGTTTGTGACCTGAAATCCTGCACTGACATATGCTGTATTTGAAAACAGGTTTTGGAAACTTTAATACAGTGGTTGTTTCTGTCTCCAGTGTAAAACATGAGACACCAATTATTTTTATAGGAATGATGTTCTTAGTTCTTAATTTTTTGTCCCTTTTAATTTCTGTCCTGAATCTGAGAAGTCAGGGAGTGCCTGGCCTAAGTGCTTAGAGCAATGTTTGTAGCGGACACTTTGCCACCCATGGGCATGGCAACCTGCAGGCTGAGGGAATTGTTCTGATTCTGGGAAGGACTTGCTTCAGGCTGCTGTCCTGGTTTGCACAGGACTGGTGCACACAAGAACAGTTTTCTCCAGTGTATAAACTGACCCCTGTGTAAGTGTACTGGTTAGGCAGTAAGCTGACTTTGGGAAGAGCCACCTGTGTTGCACTTTGGTAAAGCACCCTTTACACAAGCACAGAGTAAACCCAGCTCTCCAGGGAGGCAACAGACACACAGCGCTCATGCATCCATTTGCTTAATATGTAGAGATGGTATCATTTGTGTGCACTTCTTGATAACAAAAGTAGCCAACAGACCCACCTTGGATGTGGAAATTTGGAATGCTCAGTGTCATTATGATGAGTTGTATGTGCTCTTTTGCCTGCTTATTGCCTGGAATGGCATGCCAGCAGGTAAATTCTTGTGGATTATTATATAACTTTACAAATCCTTAGCAGTGTTGCGAAGGAAGGGTGTGAGAAGGTATCTGAAAAAGAGACTCTGTTCTGAATCCCAATGCCTTGTCATGAGCATTGAGACAATTACTGAAGCTTGTTCGTGTCATGTTTCCTTATCTGTAAAAAACTGATAGAATTTACTTCTTGAAAAAGTTCACCCATAGTCCTGGAAGCAACTGGTGGTCTGAGAATGATTAAAATAAGAAAGGTGTATAACAACTCAACAGAAGAAATGTAAAGTAGAAAAAGGGTCAGTCTCTCAGGCACCAAGTAAAATACTTCAGGCTAGTAGTAAATACTTTGAAATGACAGTTAGTCCTGTTAAGCCATTGCAGAAACAGATAAATGCAAACCTCATACAACATCTAATGTATTTTCTTTATGAACGCAACTGCTGAAAACTAAGATATGAAAAGGATAAGTCTTTGCAATCTGTTCCTTTGTTCTTTAATTAGCCTTCCCCTTTCTTATTCAACGTCAGACTATGGTTGTAGTCTTGTACTGTACAAAATTAACAAGAAATATTTTACCACTGAAGAAATGACCTTTTCATATACGTAAATATCTGTGTTTTCTTGTTAAGTGCTTGCTAATTTCAGTTCCTAATTTCAATGACAAATACATATTTGACAAAGGATTTAAATACAGCTGGGATTTAAATTACTGGAGTTTGTTAACAGCACGGCAGTGCAGGCACAGAAGTCAAAATGGGTGCAAAAGCAATCTTCTGATGTTCTTATCTTGTCTTTTCCCCTTGCTGTTAGAAAAACTTGGTCAAATATTACAGGATCAAAGAAATAGTTTTTTCAGAAGATTAAACTCTGCATTTTTAAATATTGGATAGCCACTTTTGTTAAACATTTTGTTTAGCAATTAACAAGGTATTTTAATTGTGGGTAACAACTTATATTGCAAACTGATTGCTATAAAATGCCCATTAGGAATGTTTGTTTTGGCCTAGAGCTTCCCCATAAAACAGGCAGAATTCTGTGTCGCATTTGATTCATCTGGACACCAGGAAAAATTTGATGTTTACACATTATTTGTGGGTTGGGTTTTGTTTTGCTTTTTAAATAATGGATTGCTTTAAACAAGATATACTATTGCTTTGTTGGGTTCTTTGATTACTTTTTAAATATGTGAGATTCAAATTATTTCATATTAATTTTTGCTATATTTAAATATTCACTTTGCATAGTAATGGAAGTACTTTGGAGGCAATTTATTTTGAATATTTAAACTTTTAAGTATGCAGGATGGTGTGGATTATGTTTCTATTTATAGTAACAGTATTAGAAAACAGTAGTTGTTACTGTTTAATTTTTGACATCAGATGGCTGATATCCCCCAAACTGTTTCAAGAACCGATGGAACACGTCCTTGTTTTCCTCAGTCTTATTCAGGATCATGAGACTAATGAAAGCACAATTTGTTTAGAAGTAGGGGTTTGTCACCAGTTGCTAGGCTTTCTTTTCTGAAGTGAGCACTTTTATTTTCTTAATGCTGCTAATGCTTGGAATGTACAGTATTTCCCAAATAAGCTTTTGTAGCTACACACAACTCTAGGATACCTCATAGTCTGAGATAGCTTCTTGTCCTTAACTAGCTGATATTGAGTGTTTAGTGTAAGTAACTAAACTGTTACTTACATAATTTATATGCCCTTGCTTTATCATTAAGTCAAAGGAAATTGCAAGAGGCATCCATCTTACTGTAGCAGTAATTTCCCAACTGAGTTTTATCAGCTGGAAATATGTGATTCATTAGTTGACTGGAGATGTTTAATCAAGCCAAAGATGTCTGGCTATGTGATTGTGCCTGAAATAAATATTTTACTTTAAAAGTTTATAATTAAACTATTTGCAAATTCACAATACAACTTTAGTGAGAAGCTTCCCTTTTATTTTTAAGGTACTTTAAAAAAAAACAGAAATCATTATTACTTTTTTCTGTGGTGTGAAATGGGAGAAAGTACTGGGTGTATCCCTTCTACCTTTGAAGAAATCATTCAAGTTCTCTTGAAACAATTCAGAGTTATCTTCAGTTTTATATCCTTGATGCAAGTGTGGCTAACAGAACTGTTTATAACTTTTCAGACTGAAAATTCAGTTCCTGGAATCTGGCCTTTGCCAGTAAGACAGATTTTGTGGTCTTAGCTATAAGTTTGAAATGCAGAGTCCACACTGAGTTCACAAGGGAGAATTTATTTGGTAAGGTTTTCTAAAATTGTCCTTGTCCAATGTTGATAAACACTTACCTTTTTGACTACAAATATGGGAAGTATGGAATATTTGTTAATATTCCTGCTACATACATTTGCTGTCTTGAGACACAAGTCCTACTGTGCTAAATGGTTTATATATATCTGAAATTGAGCTCACTGTTATGTTGTTAATTTAAAAAAAAAAAAATCTGTTAATTTCACATAATAGGGATAATTTCTTAACATTATTCAAAGCTTAGCATCCTGTAGCTTCAGCATTGATTGGATTGCTCCTTCCAGTCCAGTTAGTGGGAAACCGATGAACTCTCCATTGTCCTATGTAGTATGTCTCAATTAGGAACATCCAAGCACAGGTAACAGGAGCCACTTTCACAACAACCAGAAGTTCCTTACCCAGCAAGGGGCTGACCCAGTCGGGCTCAGGGTGGGGTTTGCAAGAAATTTATAAGGAGATCAAAGGAAAGTTGATCAAGTAATATAAAATAAAGACTTATTGAGAAGTTACTAGGTTGACAATCCTCACCAGTTTTTAACTCTGCTCAGGTGGAAGTAGTTGGAAAATAAATTGTTGAAAATTAAGGAGAGAGGTCACTGTTTTGTACTTACCTTGCTTTTGCTCATCTTTACATGTCTGCTAATGTCACTGTTGGAGGCAGGTTTCTTGCATTAGAAAGGTCTGTGTCTGAGCTGATACTGGTGAACTTACTCTAAATAAACACAAGAATTGACATTTCTGGTGAGAAGGCAAAGGCAGTCTTTCACAGAGGTATTTGTCACTACAGCAATTCCCCAGTAGGTAGCAAATGCTAATGTGGTGACATTCAAATGTACTAAAAATTAGTGCACAGAAATATTTTACCATTTTCACAGACACTGTGAACACTTTAATAAGTTTAACTGTGTATATATTGACTAAGTAGTGATGGGTTTTCAATTTTTCTTCACAGACTGGTGTTTTTTGTTGAAACCTATGAAACACAAAGACAATTTAGTTGCTTAATAAATAACAACATAATGTTCTTTTTAATTTGTAGTCTCATGCCACTAAATGTTTTTCTTTCCTAGCTCAATGTCAATTGCAGCAAGCCTGGTAAGTGAAGATACAAAGACCAAGTTTTTGAACAAAATGGGCCAGCTGACTACATCAGGTGCAATGTTGGCTAATGTGTTCCAGAGGAAGAAGTAAGATGGGAAAAGGAACTCCCAGCTAACAACACTAAGGTGGACCTC
The DNA here is from genome assembly GCF_963513975.1 of Fringilla coelebs. Lineage (NCBI taxonomy): Eukaryota > Metazoa > Chordata > Aves > Passeriformes > Fringillidae > Fringilla > Fringilla coelebs. The sequence goes on from NC_140028.1 coordinate 83,166,752, forward strand.
ACAGAGACTGGTTCCTGTACTTGAAGTACTTGCCTTTTAATTTCTTCTGTCTTATGTTCTTGTAGTATAATTTTATTCTAACCTCCAAAGATATTTGCACTGCTTTTGAATATCGCTGTGTATCTGTTAATTTTGGGTTAACTGTGGTTGATATAAAACTGAAATCATAGTCTGTACCAAGTCCCTGTTCTGTGTTCTTGTCTTTCCAGCATATTTTTTTTATATAGTGGAAGGTTTTGGGTTTTTTTTATTTTCTGACAGGATATCAGCAAATATCTGTATTATACATGGAGCTATTCTGACGGTACTTAAAATAATGTAAATTTGAAGTCATTGTCATGAAGTAATAAAAGTGGAGATTACTTATGTATTTAAATTATGAGAGAGTAATGCAGATTTTTTAATAATGTTTCTAAAAAGAAGAGGAAGAGCCACCAGCATTTGTCTGTGCTTCTAGGGTTGTTTTTGTAAGTATTGTGCATCTTGAATCCAGAGGAATTGCAGTATCTAATGTGTGAGACTGCTTGCACTGCATCAGTCTGCAGGGAACGCTCATGTTTCACATGCTTTATGCCGACATTGTAAATGCTGTACAAAGTCCTTCAGATAAAATTCTCACATCTATGTGGTTTTTTTGAGGGGTTTTTTCTTTTGTAGGGTTTTTGTTTTATTTTAAAGCACTTTACAAGTCTACACATCCACAGGCACATCCATTAAGTAAAGGAAAAACATGATAAATGAATAAATGTTTATAAATATGTAAGCTATTACACAGGGTCCCCAGTACAGTTCTGCAGGCAGAGGAAACCTTACGCAGGAGAGAGACAGCTTTCATCCTGCACTCAGTGCGCAGTTCTGTGGACTGTGAAAACTAAAGATATTTTGTTGTTTAGATTGAATTTCAGTTCAAATTTAATTTTGGAGTGTTTGAAGTTATGCTGAGTTTGATGTGCAGTTTCTTTAAAATGCTAAGTAGACTGCCTACATACTTTTTGAAAATGACATTACAGGGAGTATATTCAACAACCAAATATTTTTGTTAGCAAGGAAGCATTAACAACTAAATCCTTTTCTTCTTATACAGCACTTTTTTCCCCCCTCTTTATGTTAATGTAATCTTCTGAAAGTAAACTCAAGTGCATGCATGAACTGGTATGAGGTAGCAAAATATAAAAGCTTGGGCATTCTCTGACACGGTACCATTCAGCTGGAAGTATGGACGTCTTTGAGAACAGGGAAAGCAAAAAAGAGGAAGGGAATAAAGTATTCCCCCCTGAAACAGAATTTGGATGGAATAACAGGTTGGGTATCACCCTTAGATGGAGATAATGGAAATAACTTGAGGCTTCTGCCTGCTTTCATGTCTGTGCCTGTTGGCTCTGCATACGCTGTTCCTGCCACGGCTGTGTTGTGACAGGGCTTGCTGCTCACGTGCGCGCCGTCAGTCCCCTTGCACTGCACTGATGGAACATTTCTCTGGAGGTTACAGACAGCTCCATGCCTTCGTGTTGCTTGTTACCATGAAAGTACACTTTTAGCAGACTGTCTGTGAAATTGAGACATTCCTGAGGAATGGGAAGTGGTGACGTTCCTCTCTATTGTTCTGTTGTCAATAAAAAGTTTTGTATACCTGCCTTGTCTGGTTACTTCTGCTCTTCTCTGAAAAAGATAATCACATCAACAGAGTGTTACAGGAGAGACGTTTAACGCACAGAAATTGTTTAGCCTTAACTCTTTTTACATAGAAAGTGGTAGACTGAACTTGCTCAATTTCCTTGGCTCCTAGATGTGGCCTTACTGCCATTTTCAGTCAGGGTCTCCTCCTGTGTCTCCTGTGCCACAGTTGTGTTTTGGATTTTTCTTCTCCTTCTCTTTTCTGACTTCTCAAGCAGTTGCAGTGCCAGAGACAACTTTGTAGTCATGAGAGTGAAATAACGGCCATGGTTAAGCTGCCACTCTAAAGCAGGGCAGCTGCCTGTGAGAGTAGCTGCTCACATCCATTGTTTGGAAAACTTGCAAATTCACACAAGCCAAAAAACTGTGACAGCAATTTAACTTTGGAGAAAGTGGGATGAGACTCTTTAGTTTGTTAGTTTAAAGGTAGCATCTTTATCCCTGTAGGGTAATAGGTCTACTCTCTCCAGCCCCTTGAAAAGTGTAGCTTTTGCTACTCATGGTTCTACTTCCCACCAGTTGTAGGAATTTGAGCGAGGATCGCAGGAAGACCAGCACGGTACCTACTGAGGTGAGAGAATTGCTGTGTAGGCAGCAAACTTCCAATGCAGGTTGTCTTCAGGAGTTTTTCCTCCTAAATTTCAGGTCTCTGTTAGTATATGTTGGTTGCAGGAGTTTTTCAGTGGATATTAGTTTTCAAATATGAACAGATTTTCAAGATTGCAAGAAGCTGTTCTCTGTGGGGGGCTTGGTGATATTTTGAATTTTTCTGATTATTCCTAACTGTCACTAGCATTCAGGACTGGAAAATAAGAGACCCATTTAATGAGAAGAATTATCAGAATATTTTAAATTAATCTTCCCCTGCCTTTCCTGTTATTATTCAAAATAAGTGAACCTTTTGGGAGAAAATCTTCTGTTAAAAGAAAGCAGTTCATCCCGTAAGGTTTGTCTTTAATTGCTTATGGCTCTGCCTGAGTAAAGATTCCGTAGAAAATCTAAATGTTTGCTTTATTGGCATCACCTGAAATTCTTCAGCTTGTTAGCTTTAAATGTCAAAGGTCTCATGCTGCCCCTAGTGAAGTTTCAGAAAAAATCTTAGTATCTTTTAAAATATTGACTCTTGTGTTCTTAAACAAAAGTGATCAGTGGGCTGAAGGTACCTGGCTGCCTCAATATATTTTCTCTGTAGATTAAGTATAAAGCTAATTGGTATTATGCCTATATTTGGTTCTGAAAGATTATTTTCTAGAACTTTAAATTAGGCAAATTGTTCTTTTTGCATCTTCTAAGCAAGGTGAATAAAGGGAGCTCCATAAGAAAAGCTGCTCAGTCTTCTGTTAGTCTCCTCCTCCCCTACTGCACCAAGAAGAAAAACAATCCTGCTCTTACTGTACATGAAAGTATATTCTGGTTAGGAGAACTAAAAGCGTTTGAATGGATTTGGGGCTAGAAAAGGTAAGGAAGCTGATGGATTTAAAGATTAAAAATTATCCATTAAAAGCATCTGTTGTGAAGACGAGGAATTTTTGTAATATATTGTGGGAATTCATTTCTACATAGGGACAATAAGATGATTCGAAAAGATTCTGCAGAAAAGTAGCTTTGTGGAATATTTCTATTCTCTCTGTTGTGACACTGTTAATGGCATTTCTATGTTCCAGGAGTCAGTGGTTATATTTTAGTGAATTTATGAGTGTGAGTATAATGCATTGGAACTTACTGATGATGGTATTTAAGTAAACTCATTAAGTCTCAGCTCAGGTTCATGGAGCAGACAGTCACTGACGTGTTGATACGGCAAACTGATTGGCATAGCACTAATCTGAGGTGGAATCACAGAAGCTCCTGCATCAAATGTAAGTGCTGATGAATGAAGGCAAAAAGATTTCAAGGAAATTGGTTCACTGCTTTTCTGAGTGCATTTGGCTAATGTTTCTAGTAAATACATTCAGATCCATAGCTAATTTGGTTTAGACTATCAAATTGGTCAACAAAGGCCCAGAGGAGCGTGGTTGTTGAATAAAGCTATTCAGGTCCTGGATGTCAGCAGTGTACACTGATATATCATGTGTTAACTATTCAAATGAGTGACCATGAATGACTAATCATTTTTCCAGAGAAGCTGTTTCTAAGATTTAGCTTAAAAGCTATTTTAAAGTTTCTTTAGGTTTAATGCTGTCCAGTTTTCATCCATACAGGTAAGCTGTAGAAAAAGATGATTCTGCTTACAGAGTTAGTAACAAGCAAGTCAGTGGCACACAGTCTCTGTCTTTGGAGGCATCTGCACTATGTGCTGACCTTGAATGTCCATCACACTTCCAGTCTGGTGAAAGACTTCCTTAGGCTGAAGATTTCCATTTCCTAGAAACTTCTGAGCATGAGCAGTTCTACTGCAGAAGTGAGTGACTTGAAACAGTGACTTACCACGGTGTCAAGGGCCAACACCATGGCAGTGGTCAGTCTGGTTCCTTTCCCAGCACTGGGATTGCATGTGCTCACCACTGCCTCCCTCAGTCACCCCATGTCAGGCTGGTCTGCACCTTCTTGACTTCACCATCCCACAGAGCAGAGGCTGTTTTTTCTACCATTTAAATACTGTTTGCAAATAGGGCAGTTTGCTGTGTATTTGAATATTTCCATTCCCAAAACTGTTGTGACTGTGGCCTTGTGCTGCTGCTCCATGCCCTGCACTTTTACTGAGTTTTTTCCCCATTTCCCCACCTGAGAGGTCTCTTCAGGAGATGGAGGCAGTACAGTGGAGTCCTGCTGAAGTGACAGCAGCTGTAGCAGAGCGTGTGCCTTGTAGGATCATGTGGGTTGTTCTGAAAGGCATTTGCACCTTCCCTTTAACTATACTGCAAGGCAAGGGGAAGTGGTGATGGGGAAGAAGCAGCTGCAATGTTTAACAGGCAATAAGGGCTCATGTAGGTTTGATCCCTTGCTGACAGATGAATGTACTCTGTTGATCTAAGTATGAGTTATCTCAATCAGGTGAGTTTTCAAAGGAGTTTGGGATCATTAAGTGTGCTGTTAGATAAAATGGCAGGGTCCCTCTGGGCAGCTGATAATGGGGTGTTGCCAAGAGGTTAGGGTCTCAGTCCCCCTGCTGGTAGGTGTTTGCCAGCCTTAAAGACTCATCTCCAGGGCTTAAGGAATATCCTGGGCAGAGCAAGCTCCCAAGGCCATGCTGGTATTGCTCTTGTCCCAAGGATGAATATATGACTCAAGTCTTAGAGGTCAACAGGTATCTTATAAACATCAAACATCAAAGTTAAAAATTCTCCATGACTTTGTGACTTTGTATTTCCTCCCTGGAGTATGCAGACATAGCTGTTGCCACAGTGGCTGGTGATAACCTATCAGCTCAGTGTCTGCTTGCACGTACTTCAAATATCTGACGTACTAGCGGTGGGTGGTTGGGAGCATTTTTCTTTTGAATGCTGTGGACTTGAGGTTTTCAGGCAGGCATTTAGCAGTGGTACATTTTTGTGGGATTGTAAAAGGTGTGTTGTGTAAACCACACCACTGTGACTAAGGAGCTTTATTATAGTTGCTCTGTCATGGGAAATATTTGTGTGTTTGAAAATTTCAAGGAGACTGAGCAAAAGAATGCTATGGAAACTTGCCTGTCACAGGAAGAAGAGTTTCAAGCTGACAACATGATTTTGTGTATGGGTTGGAGTTTTTTTTAAAGAATAGATTTTATTTTTTAAATTTATTTATTTTAATAGCTAGAGTTCTCAAATAAAACTAGAGCCTCCTGTGCTAAAATGTGCAGATATTTTTCTACCTTTTTTTCTCCAAGTGTAGAAAGCTCCATACGCTGGGTCATACAGTAGGGCTCCCTCCCTGCACTGAGTGATAAAGCAGCTGAAATCAGCCTTTCTTCCTGGTCCCACGGCAGACTCTCTGCATGGATTGCTGGTACTCCAGAAGCTGCACTGTGACCCATCTGCCCCACAGGGCATCCCCCTGATTTAGAGGGATCTTTCCTAGACCTCTGACTTTGCACTGCACTGCCTTTCTTGCTCACCTGCTGAGAGGCAGGTGCTCATATTTACATAACCTGTGTTTAGCCCACAGACTGAAATCTCAGATAACCTTGTGACACATACTGAAAGAAAACCATTGATTGTGATCGATCAAAACCCTTAATCTCATCCTCTATTCCTCGGCAGAAGGTGAGAAGCACGGGAATGCCTTCACAGCCTTCCTGCACATGAGAAAAGGTTTCCCAAGGTACAACCATCTGCCTTTCAGTGTTGCTTCTCTACCCAAGTTTCCATCACGTCACTTTGAAGATTTAACACAGAGCGTCCTGGTTCTCCCTCCTGGTGAAAGGGGGCATCACAAGGTGTTGGTGTCCATGTGCAGGTAAGGGGAGTTCAGTGGCATGGATAAAGTGAAGGAACAGCTGGGGATTTAAACATGAGTGTACAGGTGCTGTTCAGATGCCCTGGTGCATCCACCAAACCATTCCTGGCCTTTGCTTTTTTGGGTTGAAAGTTTTGGGAAGATGGGAGACAAATTCAGACATTGACTGGGACTGAGCTGCCATTTATCCAAGCTCATGTAAAAGAGGAGTTTTTACACTGATGCTGAAGGGGTTCAATTTTCCCACAGCTACAAAACTTGCAGTTTTGATGTAGATAGCAACTTTTAGAATAGCATTTAGCAGGTAATACCCACTTTTCTCTCTCTAGGAAGGAAGTAAGAAGAGATCCATATTGACCGCAGCCCTGCTAAGTGGTCAGCCGGGCTCACGGCTTGTTTTCCACGGCAGGCATCACCAAAGAAGGGATCCTGGAATTATCCAAGGTATTATTTTCATTCTGTCACACGACTAAAACTGCACAGTGTTTTCCATCTCTCCTCTTTCATAAGAGTTTCCCAAAGGCTAGTCCAGTTTATGCTTGTGTGCCACAGCGGTGAACAGAAACAAGAGGAACCTGAATGTCACCATTAAGTTTGTAACTTTAATATTTCAAACATTTTGGTTTTATTCAAAACAGGTGCTTTGCAAAGGTAGCTGACAAAATAATGTTCTGTAAGAGAAAAAAAATTTCTAGAACAGGCAGACAAACCAGTTTTGGTATAAATGTTTAGGTTTTATCTGTGCTACATGGAATGATATATAAGTGTGAGAGAATTGACAGTGCTACATATTCACCGGTTCATATTTTATAGCATTCACATTTTAGTTTCTAACAATCTTCTGCAATCCATAATTAAGACTGTAAAGCACCCAGTAGTGGCTTCTGTGGATTTGGCTCAGAAACATAAAATTAAACTCAGAGGAAAATGTCTCAGCTTTCAAAAAGAGGCTGTTTTCACATAGTGGTAGAAAAAGAGAGAAATTTCAGCCCAAACATGAAATATTTCAGGCAGGATCAGGGGTGAGAATGCAAAAGTAATTGAGCTGATGTGCAATACCGACTGCTCTGGAGCTCCTCCGAGCTGCACAGGGCTTGCCTTTACTCGATGCCTTCAAAGCCTTCACTTGACACCTTCAGAGCAAGCTGATAACACATCTAACTGCTAGTGAGAGTGTGAGTTTGCTCTTGTAAATCTCTGGTTAGAACAAGCAGCTGGTAAATAAACACAGCCTATAGCCATGGTGTTGTGCTAAATGTGAAAAGGGGAAGAGACTTAACAGACTGTTCTGTTTAAAAGGAAACATTTCCTTGTACCATAAACACAAACATTTTAAAACATCCCGGCTGGCACAGAACTGCATGTTTTCAGCAATGGGTGGATGAGGCTCCAGCAGAAGGATCTCACCCCGGTGCTGTCCCTCCCTCTCAGTGGGCTCCCTCCAGGACCAGCCAGGACTAGCACCGCTGCCAGGAGCCGGGCACACACCTTTGCACAAGTCACACCTTAACTTGCAAAGCCCCAGTGAAGTCTGCTTTGCATTTGTTGTCTACCAGGCCAGCTGGCTGCTGTGGCTATCCCTCCTACTCCTCACTCCCCAGTCAGTTCTGTTCTGGCCTGTCCAGTCCAAGTGTGAGACCCTGACTCCTCAAGCAGGGTGACAGGGCTCTGACACTGCACTTGCAAGCGCGAAGGCTTGCTGAAACTCATCAGCATGATCCTTGCCCAGTCACCTCCAGAAGAGTGAGGGCATCAGGAGCAGCAGCTGGCCCTAAGCCAGGCACATCATGCAGTGTTGCTTTGAGCCACAGCCCACTGTGGGGCATCAAACTCACCTAGGGGCCACCAGTGCCCAAACAGCCACGCGGTGTCAGAGAACGAGGCCAGGACCTGCAGGAGCACAAGGACCTCAAGCAGGACCTGCTTAAGCAAAGATCAGGCAGGGCCCAATGCTTGCTGAGAACATTGAGGGGGTCAAGCAACTCTAGGGAGATTAAAAAGGCTTTATGGCCCCTGGGAACTATCTAGGGGTGAAGGTCACAGCTTGCTGTGGAGGCAGGCCCTCCACTAGCTACAGGGAAAAAGCTCAATAGCTCTTCCTGTCCTGAGTGCAATCATTCCTCTGAGCAGAAATCAAACAGCACCACCGAGGAAGGATCAGTTTTTAATATTCTCTTCATATTTTGTGTTTGAATTAATTTATTTATTTGAAAACATAGAGAAACTCTAGGTTTTTTTCCTGGTCAAGGGTTAAATCTAAATACATAAGTGAAAGAACAACTTCCTTCTTTGCCCAAGTCAGAAACATGCTGCCAAGCTCATTTCTCAGCATGTGAGCACAGGGCAGGTTTTGTGTCCCCAGGGTCAGCTCCCCTGGATCCTCAGCCTGTGTAAACAGCCGGCCCTGTCCTGCGACACCACAGAGGACTCCTGACCCTCTCTGAGGGCAGGGACACGGCGGCCGTGCGGGCATGCCAGCAGCTGCAGCCCCTGGCCCCCAGGCAGGGCGGCTGCCGCAGTGCTGGCGGTGCAGGCTCTTTCGGGGGTCAGGAGGCCACCGTGCAGCGTTCCGAGTCAGGTCGCAGGGACTGGCCCCGTGCACGGCCTGCAGTGGTTTGGGAGAGCTCCCAAAGTACATCTTCCGCTTTTCTTCCCCTCCTGGCAGCAATCCCGTCCGCCAGCTCCCGACATCAGCTAAAGTTCGTGGAGGGGGAAGGGAGGGGGACCTCGAGCTCTGCCAGGACGCCGAGGCGGGCACCCACATGTTGCACGGGCACCGAGAGGGGAGAGGGCACGGGAAGGCATGGGACAGGAGCTCTCCTCAGGGCTGGGGGCAGACCCAGGGCGCGTGGGGGGCGAGCCGAGAGGCAGGCTGAGGCCCACCGTCTTCTGACAGTGACAGGCGATACCTGCGGGCGTGAGGAGAAGACAGCAATTCCAGGGGAGATGACAGCAAAGAAAGGGGCTGGGGGCTGGAACGGGAGGGCGCAGAGGCGGGGGCAGGTGGACGTATGGCCCTGCCGAGTAGGACTGACCGGGAATGCAATCCCCACCGGCCGGAGGAGGGACGTGGGCATGGTGACTAAACTTCTTGTAAAAAGGGGTGGAGAAAGGAAAGGGAGGGACGAGAAGAGAGGGAAAAAAAAAAAAAAAAAAAAAAAAAAGCCCTACATGTCAAGGCTGAGGAAATGCTGTGGGAACTACAGCCAGGCGCTTTTTTTTTTTTTTTTCTTCTTCTTCTCTCTTCTCCCCTCGTGTAGCTGAGAGGAAGGAAAGGAAGAAAGAGAAGTACTCCGCTCAAATGCGCCTCGCTGCGCTGCCGGAGCGCGGGGGCTTGGCTGGAAGGATCTAGTTTCCCTTCGGTGGCAGGAAAAGGAGCCACGGGAGGAGGCAGAGACGCACACCCAGACATGCCCGTCCCGTCAGGCTGCTGGCTCCTTCTCCTGTGCCTCGCTGCCGCTGGCAAACAGGTAAGGCTGGGAGCCGGCGGAGGGGAGGTGGGTGTCGCGTCCCGCCCGCTGGGTTGGTTTGCTCGTCCCGCTGCTCGGGGCCATCGGCGAGGTGGGAGCCCGCGACGTCCCGCGGGGCTGGCAGAACAGCTTCGCCTGCCTTGTCCCCGCTCTGCTGGTTTGGGTTTTGGTTTTGTTTTTATCCCAGGAACTCAAAAGCTTCTCTCGCTTCTGTAAAATCAAAGTAGTCCAAACCCAAAGTTGCAAAGGAAGCCAGGGGTTCTGAGGGAAAGCAGCCTGCTTCTGCCCAGGGCAGGGTGTGAGAAACCAGAAAATATTTGCAGTGAGGTTGTTGAGGGATATAATTTGCATGTAGAGTAAAAATTAGGCAGACTCCACCCGACTGAACTGATTTATTCGAGAGAGCGTGGGCACACTTGTCCCTCAGGCATGGGTCGCGGGCTTTTCGCAGCCCGGGTTCAGCTTTCCAGCTTCCCCGGCGGGATGAGTCCCCTCACGCTCTGGCCATCCCGCCATCCCAAATGCTGGCAGCCCCCGCGCGGCTCCGGGACTTGGACGGCCTTGTGACCCCCGGTCCGCGAGTGGGCGGCCGCGAAACTCGCCCGGAGGTTGATGTGCTGCTTATGGCAGAGCCAGGAACCCAAGCCCGGAGCCCGGTCAGCCGCCCCGAAGGGCAGCCCTTTCCTCCGACGGGGGAAGATCTGAGCGAGGTTTTGCTCTGCTGTTGTTTGCAAACACAGCGTGCTCTGGTCGCAGCTCTGTGCGATGCCGGGTGGCTGCTGGTCAGCGTGGTACACTTGGGATCGCGGCTGGTCTTCCCCTGCTGTCGGAAAGACCATTTTCTACAGCCAGCTCTTGCTCAGCCTTGTCAATGGCGTACATCGCGTTTCCTCCAGCAGTTTACATCGGCAGAAGCTTGCTTTGCTCTTTCTAATTATACAGCTTAAAAATTATCCTTCTCCCTTGTGGTTGTTTAGACCCTTCTAGACTGGCAAGATTTACAAAAACCATGCTACCCTTTATTTACACTTTATTTCCTCCATTAATCGATGTTTGGCAGCCTCGCTATCGTTTGTATTTATGTCATCTGAACTTCTGGTATTTTTCTGTGTGTCATTATTCTTGATAAGTTATGTAACTTAAAGTGCTTCCCTCAACATGGGGATGTAACCAGGCCATGGCTGGGTTCCCTGAAAGCAAGGTGCAGCTTCAAGAAAAAAAGAGATAAAAACCCAAACCAAAACAGAAAACCCTCTGCTGTCTACAGCTTACAATTTCATGTCTGACCGCACAGTCCTGAGAGCCTTTCCTTTGGATTCCTGGTCCTAAATATGTTGCCTAAAACCACACAGGCCTTTTTTCCCCTCTAAAACATACATTTCATTCTGTCCACCCTCACTCTCAGGCTTCTCTCAAATCGCTGCTTTCCAGGTGTCCTCCATATGTATGTGTATGAGCCTGCAAATTTCAAAAGTGACTTTTACATTACAGCTTTCAGAGGGTTTTCCCTCTCCCTCAGTATCCTCTGGGACTCTCTTTTTTCCTGCCCTGGCGCTCAGGACTGATCAGTGCAGCAGGAAGAGCAGACCACAATGCTCTTCGCATCTTTACTTCAGGTCACTAACCATCACATGCGTGCTTCTGGAGCCATTTGGGTTTAGTGCAATTTTTCCTTTTGGAATATCCTCATTGCCTGGAACTGGCTCAGCGTTTGACCAAATCCTGGAAATTCATATTTCCATGGTATAGCTCCTGGCCTGTTTCAGGTACCGTGATGTAGGAGCCAGAGGTCCTCATCATTTCTCACCTCTTGATTCATAGCCTTTCACAGGACACAGAACAAGGAACTTGTATTTATTTTGGGCTGATGTGTAAAGTCTTTCCACTGCCTCCAACACGTGCTCAGTTCTGAGTCTGTGATTGTACAGGGTGCAACTTTGCATCGCTGTTGCTTTGGACAAGTAGCAGCACAAAACTGTAGGAAGCTCCAGGAAAGCTGCAGCGTAAAGATAAGGATAAAACATAATTTGTCAAAGAGCCCATTCATTTAATATTCTGCCTTCAAGAGTGAGCAGAACCTACAAGAATCTGAAAGGCAAGCTTAGAGAGGTGCTGCCCTGGAACAGCCTTTCAGTTTCTCCTTTGTCTGACTGATTTGAGCAGTGGTTTCTTAGAAGAGAGTTGCTTTCTGATGGAACAAATGTGAGAATACCTGTGGGAGGGTTGAGGTTTTTCTGATGCATTTGTGTTAGTTCAGACTGGTGAAAAGGGTGGTATAGTGCTTGAATGGTGATATTTGCAATGTATTTCCTGCAAAGAATGAGAAGCATTTAGAACTATAAGTTATTGCATACTCACTCATAATTCTGCTGAGAATAGACATGATCATTGTCATCATTTTCACCAAAGAGGAAATGGGAACAGAGAATTCGTGACTTGCTCTAGGTCACACACCAAGCATGGAGCAGAACTTCTGGGAACAGTGCTCAGCCCTACTTATCTTGTGCTTCAGCCACAAGATGATCTTTCCAAGTGATTTGTTTTGGGCACCTGTCAGAGGTATTTTGCTCTCTGGAGCATGATCTGCTCAGCTTCTTTGCACGGAATAGTCACATCCCTTTCCTTGCTTAACACCAGTAAAGAGTATCAGTGCTACTATCAGATGGGACTCAGTCTCTGAGAATGTGCATTTGCAAATGTGCAATAAATCAGTTGCACCACAGATTCGTCTCCCCTTGTGTAGCATGGAATGGGTCCTTTCACTACTCTGTAACATCTACTTCATAGATTATGTTTGCTCATTGCAAGCATTTGGAATTCTTTGCAATGTAAAAAAGGTTTGGCCAAAATATAGATTTTTCTCTAACTTCCTAAAATGCACAGTTTGTACTACGAGAGAGGGGAAAAAAGAGCCTAACAGTGACTATGCTGTGTTACACCATGGGCTCTTCTGGTCCATTATTCCTGCTCTGATCAGGGCCAGAGGAATCATTCAGTAGAGCAAAGCTTCTACAATATCTAATCTGAACTCCTGGATAGATTCTACCATTAACAGCATGGGCTTCAAAGCTACTGTAATTCAATTAGTTCATTTGTCAAAATTCCTTTGCAGCAATGGTTCCCATGAGGAACACTGGCAAGCATTCTATTGTTTTGCCATTTCCCCCAGAACATGTGAAAAATGTTACAGCACCTCATATCAACAGAATATAATGTATGTAAAACTACATCAAACCACAGTTAAAGAGATCTGTCCCACTTCTCTTTTCATGTTAAGCATCATCTGCCTGATGTAATTTCTTCTTTCCCACCAACAGGACCAAAACAAACCTTTGCCACATTTCACAAATTGGTAGAATTCAAAGCTTATCAGACATCTCAAGAGTACTGACCAATGTCATCTAGGTCACAGGGCTTTCTTCATACTGTGCCAGAAGGAAAAAAAAAACCAAAGCAAACAGGTCAAGCAGAGAGATTAACTGCATCCCTAAGGATCTTTTTTTGTTTCTACTGCCCATTACTGTCTATAACCCTCAAGCTCAGAAAAGCAGGATGTAACTTGAGAGCTGAGCAAGAACCAGTACAGATGGTAAAAGGGATGCATGTGTAACTACGACATAGAAAATCATGGAAACCTCAAAGTGATGCCCTCCAGCATCAGTTAAGACTATTTAACACATCCTTGATGCCACTTAGAAGAATCATACTTGAGTCACTTTGCTGTGCTTATCCATCTGTCCCTAGGAGTTCAAGTGGTGAAAGGTATGCGCGCAGATGCAAGGAAAAGGCAATGCTTGCTGCAAGGCTGTCCTCCTGCTTCTCCCTGCCCACTTCCTCTCTGTATGACCAGGTCTCCAGGAAATCTTTGTGGTGACCAGAGCCAGGAGGGTTCCTGCCACCACATGCCGTTACCACAGAATTCAGATCTCCCTCCATCCTGTGCCCCGTGCTGCAAGGGGCTGCTCTGCAGCAAAGGCTGCAGCACACTTGGAGGAGATGGTTGCTTCGGGAGCTGGTTGAGCTTACAGAGGAGGGAAGAGGGAAACAGAGATACTGTTCATTGTGTTGTGAGCTGCAGCTCTGCTCCTGGCATAGACTGTCCCCTTCCTTTCCATAGGAAACTGGAAACTCAGCTTGCAAGGCAGCACTGGCTTCTGCTGCAGTCACACACCCCTGTTTTTAAGGATGCCTTGGTTGGCGTTGCTTGCATAGAGAAGCAGCTGCTCTGAGAATGGCTCGTTATTGCCGATGGAGAACGCAAAGGCAAATATTTGTGTGTTATAAATGCAAGATAAAAATTAAGTGATGTTTAACCAGGTTGCACTCTGGACTTGAGTAGGCCTTGGTCTGTGCGACACAATAGCCTGCCTGCAAGAACTTGCCCCTTTTTATAACTTACTCTTCTTTGAAAATGGTCCAAAGTTCATGTAGTAGAAGAAAAACTCCACAGGCAGCAATGGCTGGAAGTCACAAGGTGGGCTGCAGGTAGGAATCCAGCTGTGCTGGCACTCAGGGCAGCCTGCTGTTGTGTCTGCCCTGTGGGAGCAGGACTTGTGTGATGCTTTGGCGGTCGGGAAAGCAGGTTTCCTGATTTGTCCCCATCTGTGTGTCACTGCCGTGTGCTATCATATTTGTGATGGGGTGGCTTCTGGAGGGCTCAGCACTGCACAGCAGGAGCAATGCTGACATCACCCTGGCACTCCAGGACATCCTGGTTTGTGTCTCATACTTGTGCAGCCGCCTCAGCTGCTTTGTGCAGGGCTTCTGATGGTTACCTCTTTTGTTTGCCTTCTCAGGGTGTGAGCTCTCTGGGCATGGCTTTCTTTGGTGTTTGTGCAGTGCCCAGGATGTCATGGCTGCAAATGAAGCCAAGGAATCATTAATCACCTTGGGATAGCGCCCCATGTGTTTCTCACCAAAGTCACAGGGAGGTCTGCCCACGCAGGCCCAGGATGGGAGTGGATATGTTGCCCTGGCTGGATGCCATGGTGTAGGCTGCAGCATCCAACCCTGGCCCTTGTTCTCTGGTTCTTCTGCCCAGGACCCCAGCAGCATCCCCATGGCAGAGGCACATTCCTCACACCATTTGGCCAGATGTGTTTGTGCTGCCTCCCTGCAGCATTCCCAAAAGAGTGGCTGGAGGAGGGGCTCTGGCAGGGAATGGCAGCATAGTGGGCAGGCAGAGAGAGCTGAGACACAGGGTTCTCAGCCTCTGCAGAACCCTCTGGCTGCCTCCCTTCTTAAAATCTAGATAAAAGAGACCAGAAGAGGCTGTGTTTTGGTAAAAGAGCCAAGCTGGCCGGTTTAATCCACCCTGCAAGAGCCAATTAGCCAAGGAGGGGGAGAAAAAAATGAGGTCATTCACCCTCACCACTTTGTGGCTACTCCAAAAGAAAAAAAAGTATATAGGGTCTGTTCAAGAATGGCAAAGAACAACATTTGTGACTGCAGATGGATGCAGAATATATTTAGTCAGTGGTCAAAGGGGAGGGAAAAGAAAAGAATCTTGTATGGAAATAAAAATACTGTGAAGTTTTGTTAGGCAACCCATTAATCTGGAATGCAGAAATACAGATAGGGAAAAATGTGCAACTAGCTTCATATGAAGTCCTAAAATTGCTTATGTAGCACACAAGAAAATCTATTTCGAGTGGATTATTTTGCCACAGCGAAGAGTTTTGCCTTAGGAGCAACATATGCTCCAGTAACTTTGCATTGTTTGGTAGCAAGGATGAGATGGTTCCTTGAATGTGATCTCACAGGAAGAAAAGCTCTCCCCTGCAATACCACATGCTGTAAAACAGCCTGCTTATGGAAAGCAGCCAAGGCCTCTTCCAATCAGGGAAGAATATTTCCGTAGACATTACTGGCCGCAGCCACCGGCAGAGCTGGTTCCTCATGATTGACACCTAAGAGTGAATTAATCAATTCTCAGCCCAGTCCTGAGCTCTTTTAATAAAGGCAGCAATTCCTTCACTACAGAGAAGGTGCAGATACAGTTATGCAGTCCTCCCTCTATCTCACACCGAAGCAGAATGGTCTGTGGGTGTTACATGCATCCCCCAGACAGCCATCATCCCCAGCAAGGGCTGCAGCCCCACCTCTGCCCTTCATGTTTCTACCTGCAGAGTATTCAACAGTTGTTCCATGGACAGTGCTAAAATCCAGGATAAGGAAACCAGAGCAGAGCATCATGTGGTGAAAGGAAGCTCTCTTTTACAAGCTTTCTCATTCTGCCCAGCAGCTCAGCTAGGATTGTGGGATCTCGCCTCACATCATAAGAGATTAACATGTTAGGTTCCACTCTGAGGGTGTGCTGGAAGGAAAGGGTACATTAATATACAGATTTTTAAGCTTAGAAAGTCCACATTGGACTCCTAATCTGGCATCCAGCCCAAGAAATCTGTCATGGTCATTTCTTCAGTAAGACTCAGCTTTAGCTGATGAAGCACCGAAAAATTATCTCCTGAACTAAAATGCAAGAGGAGCATGCTCCCCCTAAATCATTGTACCTTTACTGGGTTTTTTTATTATTTTTTTAAGCATGAATGGGTGTAGAGTTACTCATGATGAGTCATTGAGACAGTACCTGGAGTGGTAAGGCTACTAAACTTTCCTTTGGAGCGCTGCTCTTGCACCTCTTCAATCTAGAAGAGATTTGCCTCTGCAGGCCTTACCACAAGCACACCTAGGTATTAGCTTTGATAATGTCATTATTCTGCAGCCTTTATTTCTGCTTGTTATGGACTGTTGGTCTTGCTGTCAAGCCTTTTTGTTAAATATTTTGGTTTGGTTAGCTTTGGGTTCTCAGTCTCTGATTCACCTTCAGAGTATTCTACCTAGTAGCTGTTAGTCTTTGAATTGCTGCAGCTGTGGGTGCACATTGATTAAAGCATGAGGTTTTGCAGCAAAGTGCAGGCAATGTGCAGGCACTGCTGACTGCCCAGGCAGTGAAAATGTTAAGTGTGCCCCTCTGGCTGCAGTGTGGAGATGAGTTTGTCTCTGAATGACAAATGTTGTGCACGTGATGGCAAGTCTTCGGGCAGTGGAAGCAGGCTGGCTGATTCACAGCTTCAGTCAGTCCCTGTTTCGGCCCTGCCGTCTCTCACCCCCATTGTCTCCCATCTGATCTATCTGATATACCTGAGGTTCCTGTCTGCCTGCCCCCAACCCACCGTGAGAGCCGTCAGTGTGGCACTTCTCCTTTGCGTAGCTGCTGGCCAGAAATAGCTTTTGGTGGGTTTGAGATTGAGGAATGCTCCTTCCCTCCGGTGGAGCAGCACCAGTTGCTCAGGTGTTTGCTTTTGGCTGCACACTGGAACAGAGGGACAACGGGAATGGGCAGGACAGAACTTCTGCCACCATTTGCCCAAGTCCTGGCTGCACGTTACAGTTTTCTCTTCACCTCTTCATTATTGATTTTATCCCTTATGCTCTTTCTGGCCTCTTCAGGCATTCAGGCTCTAGCAGGGTTTTAAGGACCTATTTTTAAAAGTGAAATAATATTTAGTTTAAGCTGTTGCCATTTCCCGGCTCTATTTTACCACGTGGTGGTAGTTCTGTGATGTGGTTTACTGGTCACTGGAAAGTTGACATCACCAAAAGCATTTCATTCACAATCTAAGATTTTTGTGATGAATTACAGGCCTGCAAGCAAATATTGCAAAGCTGTGACTGGGGTGCTGCTTTGATTTAATTTTTATCAACAGTGAAGACTATCCATGAAGGAACTGTTGCATGCAACGTGATTATGATTAAGTCTTTCACGCAGGACTCCTCTTTCCCCTTGTACACCCACAACTGTAAAATTTTCCAGAGTTGTTACTATTATGTGCCTCAACAGAGTGCCGGGGAGCGCCAGCCAAAGCAGCACCCATCGAGAACCAGATTCTGTTTTTACTCTTAAATAATTTTTTAGGCAAGCCTCTGGAACTGGCAGTGGGCTGAAGAAATCTGGGGTCTGGTTAGCTGTACTGCTGACCCAAAACAGGTAGGAGGCTGGAAGGCTGTGGGCTCCGTTGGTACCTGTGAGGGGAGAGGCAGTGGCTCATATTTGAAGAAGCAGCAGTAGATGACTGCAGAGGCCCTCTTAACTGTGCTTGCAGGGACTACTTCAGTTCAGGAAACATTGCTCAAAGCTCACTCCTGTTTACAAAGGCTAATAAAGCCCCAAATCCACAGATTTTTTTTCAGTTTTGTAGCAGGCAAGTCCAAGGACCTCAAAAGTAAGTGGCGTGAATAACCCTGGGCTCCAAAGTATAAAGAAGAAGTGGTGTGTGCAAGGCAGGACAGACCAAAGTTGTCTTTCCCATAGGTACTTTGATGCTATAATAATAAATGGAGAAAAAATGTGCTTTGCTCAGTGAAATGATGACAGATGACTTGAATACTCTCCAGAAACAACTACACTGGTCAAGAAGGTGTCATCTTAAAAGACAGTTATCCCTTGACGTGTCTCTTTACGTCTCAATTTCTGCAAAACTGAGATTATTGCTAATGAGCAATCCTCATTGAGGCCTCAGGTTCTTGTACAAAAGTGTCACGGGAAAAAGATTGTGGAAACCCCCAACCTTGTTCTTCCAGATTTTTTTCTTTTAAAGGAAAGAGGCCCATGCAACTCTATCTTTTCTGAAATGTGAAGAGTGAGAAGAGTAATTTTAGCATCCATGACACACAGCTTCTGCTGCCCTCTGATTGCTCAAGGGCACAAAGAATAAATATTTCCTTAAGCCTGAGGACAGGAGTCTGAATGCTTCTGGTTCTCCCCTTCAGAAGCACCTGTGTGTGTGTGTTTTTAAGGTGTGAGTAACACCTTAAAAACACAGTGTTGCTTTGTAATGCTGTCGTCGATGTTCTCTAACCCTAAAAGCACAAGCACACTCTTTCTTAAAAGTGTCCTTTTCAACAAATAAGCAAGAAAAAAATCCAAACCTGAAAAGTCTGCCTGCAGCTCAACATCAAAACACAATCTTTTTGCAAATCTTGATGTAAGCATGCCTGTTTTTCCAAAGAAGTCCGTTGTGGTAATTATGTGCTTAAAGGTAAGCAGGTGTTAGTGTGCTTTACCAAACTGGATCTACTAAGCCTGGAGGAGGTTTGTGTTTTTCCCCCTGGCTTCTTCCCCAGTCAGATATACTTGTTCTGAAGTAATACTGATCAAATGGGAAAGCTGCCTGGATTTTTAGGAACTGGTGCAATCTGGGTGCTTTGCACACTTTTGAAATGACAAATTAAACTTACACAGGATACCTAGAGCTCTCTGAAGCACTTATTTACACATGGTGGTGGGATTTAATGAGCAGCTTTGTCAATAGCAAGACCATTAAAGGAATGAGCAGGCTGGATGTAATCTCATTTAAGCACGTCAGAGGAAGGTGGCACTTTCTCTCTCTAGATAAGAGCTTGGTGGTGTCCAAATCACTCTGACCCACAGGCTAGCATCCGAGGAGAGGAAGGATGTTCCAGGGGTTACGGAGCAGACTTGGGCCTTGGGAGACTTGGTTTGGTTTCCTGTCACCTCTGTAAAGCCAGATGGCCTCCTGGTACAAGTTCCTCATCTGCAAATGAATTGCACTTCCCTGTCTCAGAAGGACACACTGGCAGGAATGTGCTGGTGATGGTGAAGCATCAGGTCATCGTGCTCTCAGCAGCACAAGTACTTCTCATCCTCCAAAGGAAGTTAATGTACAGTTTGAGACAGACACATCTGCCTGGCAGTGGGATCAACATGGGATAGCCTGACATCAACAGAGCTGTGTTAGCAAAAAGTCTTGAGTTTGGCTCCCACCATAAGAAAATTCCAGGTTGTTTTGGTTTCCCTTCCTGTCCACTCTTGCCCCAGCTTTCATGCTCAGCAGGTCCAACCAGTCCACAGCAGGCTAGAAACCCTCACCTTCACCTGGGGGTTAGCCCCATGAGAGCCTTGTCTTTGCACCATTGGACATAAATCAAAAGAGGGAGTATTGCATTTATGAATGCCTTGGCTTGTGTGAAAAGGGGAAGGACACAGACACAGACATAGACACAGACACAGAAGAGGCTGCTTATTGACACAGAGCACAGGTTAATGCGGCTGTGACCTATTCCATAACAATAGCCCTCACTGTGGTATAAAATATGTCCAACAGGTGGCTGAGCAATTAGCCTGCTCCCTTCACCTTGGTTCCAGGGCCCTGCTGCTTCTCCTCAGGCTGAGTTGTGATTCTCAGAAATTACTCCAGACCCTTTAGCTGAATGCTCCTTAGCAGATTTGCATATCCTTCCGCAAAAAGGATGACTTTGCCCTTGTTTGACACTTCAGTAATTTTTTTAGTCTTTTTGTCTAAAGAGGAACTATTAAACTGGGGCAAACAAGGAAGAGGAGGATATTCTGTAACAAAAAGCAAGTGGCTGAGACTGCTTTTGGTCTCACCAGGATTGTTACCTTTGTGGATGGCTGGGTAGAGAATCAATTGCTCAAGACACTCTTTGTGCTTGGTTCCACATCATCACCTCAGCCCTTTGCTGGCCATCTCAGTGTTTTAGCCTGAAGTGCGTTACAGAAAACAAGCTCTTTCAGGTATAGGGGTCACTGAGCTGTGTCGCTGTTCAGCTGTCAGGCTGGCCCAACTTTCCTTTCCTTAGATTGCCTCTTCCCTCACCAGTGCTGCCTGTTATCCTGTGCCCCTCCTTGGAGGTGCCATGTAAACGGGGAATGCAGTGTTTGTTCCAAAAAGGCATTATCTAATCACAGGAAAGGTGCTGCTAATGAATGCAAAGAAAGAGACAAGGAAACAGTGAGACAACAGAAGACTAGACTCTTAATTTGTCCCGGTTGTGATGATAAACAAAAAAGGCTGTAAGTTGTTTATACCCTGCAGAAATACAAGAACTCAAGACCTCTGGCTTGTGCTACTTTTCCTGTTCCAGACACAGCTAGCGCAGTTTTGATAAACCCAAGTCATGCACCAATGCATGGCTCAAACTCCAAGCCAGAAGGTGGTGTTTTAAAAAAATATTCAATTTTTTTGGTCATCTTAAATATACAAGACCTTTCCCATCATTAGAAGAGGGCAAAGTGCTTAGGGAAAAGTAATTTTTTTAAGGGGTTGCTATTGCTTAAACGAGAAAAGGAGAGAGGAGAAGATGTAAAGACTTGGTGAAAACAAGGGGAGAATGCTAAGTAGAGGAATGGAACCAGCACCAGCAGGCATAGGGTTGTCATGTGCTATTAGATGGCAAAAGCTCCCTTTAACCAGCAGAAGGAGCTTTATTGCAGCTTTGTCCAAGTTAATGCAGTTTTCAGGGCTGTATCTGGGAGTGAAGAATTCCTTGCTATGGGCTTGATTTTGAATCACCTAATCTAATTTCAAGATCAACAACTGTGAGGTGTTGAGTTTGCCTTGAGGACTCTGAGCTGCCAAAGCGGGGTCAGTGAAGGGCTGGGCACAATGCTCAGCTGGCAAGGATCCCCAGCACAAGCCATGCCCTCAAGCCTGGGCTCTGGTTGGGACCACTGTGTGCCCAGCCAGCTGAGAGTTGAGAGGGAATGCAAAGGCCCATGAGGGCCCATGTCTGCTGCCCACTTTGCAGATGCCCTGTCATGTACCCAGTTCACGTGGGTGGGGGGAGAAACTTTGTGTAGATTTGTGTTGGTTTTGGTTTGGTTTTTTGAGACACAAAAAGCTGTTGGATAATTGCTTCACCTTTCTGGGTGGCTGCCTCAGTTCCATGAGACCACCTCTGCAGGACACAATGAGAGCCATAAAAAGCTGCAACATTCAAGCCCAGTATTTTATGGGACTAGCCAAGAGCATTTTGTATCCCAGCGGAAAGCTGGGAACTTCTTCTGTTTCAGGAATATAAATCATTCACTTTGCTTGTTTGCTTAATGTTCTGCGTTAAAACTGGCAGTTTCCCAGGTCTTGATCTGAGGTAATTTCTGTGGAAGAGACTACAGAGGTATCTCTATGTCTTCTTTTGCCTTTACAACTGTTTTAAAGTTGTAGATTTTAAATAAAAGAGTACTGTAAGAAAAGGTTATGTAGCAGGCCAAAAGTTCATAACAAATTGCAAGATGGGTTATTTATTTGTCACCTGGCTCTATTAAAAGTCCCTATGTGTACATCATCAAGTACATACTCTTAGCATGTCTACAAAGCACCTTTGAAATCACAGGTGTTGGGTAAGTTTTATTGCTTGGCTGTCCACAAAAGATAGAGATAGAAAGAACATCTTCCTTCTCTCTGCCAGTGCTGGGACTGGGTAGGTCTGGAGCTCCCCAAGTGTACTGGTTCTCATCATGTCCTCTCTTTCCTTCCCTGCTCCAGCTGTCACTACAAATCACTCCACCGTGTGAGAGCGAGCAACACTATGAGTACTTGGGACGGTGCTGCAGGAAGTGTGAGCCAGGTATGTGAGCGCTGCCTGGGCTGTGAGGCTGAGAGGCTCCTTAGCAGCTGCTCTGTGGGTGAGGCAGCCAGCTCTCCTGACTGCTGGTGGATTGGCACGTGCCCTGCAGGTGCCTGGTCTCAAGTGCCTTCCTAGGGCAGGAGTGGTCCTGCTGGCCTCAGCAAAGGCCACAGCAGCTGTTTTATTGGGATAGCACTTAACCACTGCGGGAGACAGACAGGAGCTCGATTCTTGTGCTCCTAGGCTGTCCACTTCGCAGATGTTTCGGTGCCACACTGAATGGGGACCAGAATGACAAACTAAAAAGGTGCAGGAAAAAATGATTGTCCACAGCAGTGTTAGCACCCAGTCTCTTATTTTTCTCTAACCTCCTTAGACAGCTGCTCTACAGCTTCCAGATGACCTACTTGTCCCTTTTCTCAATCACAGGGAAGTATTTATCTGCTAGATGCACTGCTACTTCTGATAGCGTGTGCCAGCCGTGTGGCCCGAACGAGTATATGGATGTCTGGAATGAAGAAGATAAATGCTTACTACATAAAATATGTGACCAAGGTGAGCTGTTCATACTGCAGAACCTTTTAATCCAAATTAGTGAAGCATGAAGATTGGAAAGGGGATCTAGGGAAGTTGCTGTGTTCAGGTGCCCAACATTGAAGGCTGAGCTTGCAGAAGAGCCTGGCAGAGAGCGAGGTTCCCAGACAGGAGAGATCCTTTGCTGTGCAGAGCACCATGACTGCAGTCTCAGTGCTGCTGATAGTGATTATCTTCACTGGGGCCATTCACCCCTGTGAGCTGATTTTAGAAGTTGTCCTTTTGCCCAGCACACTCTGCATTCACTTCCCCTAATGTGTTTGTCTCACCCTTGCAAATGCTGTGTTTATTTTCTACAAAAGCCACAAGGAAATGTATTGTTTAGAAGTGCAGTGGGTGAGGAGCTCCGTGCCGATCAAGGGTCTCCCGTGCTTCCGGAAAGACACCATTTCCTCTAACATGAATGGTTTTGCATCTGCCATTCAAGCAAAGCATGTAGGTAGAACAGGAGGTTCAGAAACTTGAGGCTTGTTATCAGAGAGATTTTTACTCTCATCTGCTTTCTCTTTTAGGGAAGGCCTTGAGAGAAGTGAACCCAGGGAACAGCACGTTCCAGCGGCAGTGTGCTTGTACAATGGGCTACCACTGGAACGAGGACTGCGACTGCTGCCAGCGAAATACCATGTGTGCTCCCGGACTCGGAGTCAAGCCTCCTGGTAAGATACAGAAAGGGCATGTTCAAAGTTAAATGTCCAGCTCAGGCCTACTGGATGAGGCCAGCATCGTGTGGGTTGTGACATTAGAGAGGGTTCTTTAGACTCTCAGATGACAACAGAAGATGCATGTCTTGTCATTACTACTGCATGTAATCCTCCTGGACTATTCACATTTTGAAGGCTCCTGCCTCTGTAGTTTAAATGATATCTTGGATCAAGTGACTTCTGCAAGATATCACATGGACGTGGCAGTAGTTGCAAGGTGTCCAGTACATTTCTAATGTTTGCTGAGGTGTCTGACTGTGAGTCACTAGGTCATGCATTGCTCCTGTATTCAGAGAAGCACTCTTTTTGGGGGTTGTTACTGAGGTCAGATTTGCAGTCTGGTTTTGTGCAACGACTTTGCTTTGCCACTTTTTAATGTTAAAAACAAGTTAAAACTGATTAGCACTTTTCAAGTAGCTCATGTATTCTGTTTTGGATGGCTAGTAGTACAAAGGTTTATTACGGACATTTAATTTAATTAAAACCAGATGTAGGCATTTTGTGGGTGGAAAACAGAGAGTTAAGTTCACAGTGAACACTGGGAACAGCTGCACCAGCCATAAGGAACCCCAAAAAAACAGCAAATAATAGAGAAATGGAGGAAGAAATGCTTCATGTGTCTGGAGGACAGTTGCTGTTTTTTCTCCAGCCTAACAAATCCTGATGCAGCATTTTGTTTATTGTGGCTTCATAGAAGTGACAATACCAGTCAGCATCATTGTCTGTGGCACGGCATCATCATGACGGAATAAATAGAAGGGGAAGGATGTAACATCTGTGTGTTATTTTTCAATAAATAACTCAAATGGCTCCTGGTCATTTCTCATTTTGATCATGTAGAGAAGTGCTCAGGTGAGACTTTCCAGGGCTTACATGGGACTTGTTACTGCCCTAATATAACCCAAGACCCCACTCTTTATGAAAGCTTTTAGTGGGATTGCGGGAGGAGGGTGGAGAGGGAGAATGGGGTGCATAGTCACCTTCCTCTCACTTGGAAGGAGCCCACAGAAACTCATCTATGACATTTTTCCTTCCTACACACAGTGCAACAAGACAGGGACACAATGTGCATACCGTGTCCCAGAGGCTACTTCTCGAAGGTCTCTTCATCCACTGATGAGTGTAAATCCTGGACCAAGTAAGTCCTTGGGTGTTGTAAATGGACCACACCAGTCAGAAGGCAGGGAGAAGCTTGGGCAAAAGCATTTCTCAGTGGGGTGTTCCAGACTGCCTGTAGAGCAGTCAGAGCATCAGCACTGGCTGTGCAGTGATGAAGGCATTGTCAGGCTGAAGCTTGAATTCTCCTTAGAGGAGAACAAGAGAGAGCAGTAACAACAGAACTGCTGAGACAAAAATAAAGTATCTGAGGTTCTTAGGGGTGGAGAAATGTCGTATTTTACAACAGAAAATACTGCTCTGCATAAGTGTAGGAGGCACGAAAAGTTTCCTTGAGGGAACCTATCCTCTTTGTCTTTCTTTTTTAGCTGTACAGCTTTAGGAATGGAAGAAATTGTGCCTGGGACTGACAAGTCTGATGCAGTTTGTAAAGAACAGAAGATGCCTGAGACATCAGAAGATGGTTTGTGTCCTTATCAGGGTTGTTGATTGGAAAGTAGCAGGGAGGAGGAGGGATGTGATTATTAGAGGTTTGAGCTGACTTAAATCCATTCTCATTGTGGGTGACTCTGGGGAAAGCAGCTGTAGACCAAGACAGTGCTCTTGGATGGAAAATCCCATCTTTAAAAATTGTTTCAGGCTTGGTGACTCTGCGGCCCATGTCCACTATTAAGCTGAGTTTGACATCTCCCACTAAAGCTGCATGGCAACATTGCTGTTATAGCCATGTTATAACCATGACTCCCTCTCATTTACAGCTTGTTCATTTTTGTGTGCTTTCTACACACACATTACATGTATAAAGACTAGCAGCTCCTCTCCTTGCTTATTTTATAGCAATGGATACAGTCTCAGCCTGATTCCTCTCAGGTATCCCTTCTTGCCCATCGTCCATTTCCTTCTTCAGTGTGGATATGGTACCGAGGAGATTGCTTTCCTGACATGCAGTGATCCATCATAACCTGAGATAAAGGACAAATTTCTCCACGTGTATCTCCATGAAATGTGTGTCCTCTGTCCCCTGAGTGAGATAAAGCTCATCCCAGTGGCCTTCTGGCAGCTTGCAAGGGAACATTGAGAGAAGCCTGGCCAGACAACATTGCTCTGTAACACCAAGAATCTGGTTTTTATGGGAATGTCTTGGTACCAGGTACCATCATTGTGGCTGCTTGTCACAGAACTGCATGAGTGCTAGAGTTACTGTTCTTATTATAGAAACTTATTATAGAAAGATCAAATAGGAAGGAAAAACAACCCTCTCCTGCACAAAAGCAGGTAAAATGAGCAAGTTGTCTTTCTGCTGAGCGCAGGCTGTGTTGATGGCACTATCCCTTTTACACCCTGCAGGAACAAACAGGATCTTGTACGTGTTGATTGTCATCTTGTTTTTCGTGACACTAATTGGCATTGTCGTCTTCATCGTATACTACAAGAAGAAGGGGAAAAAGCTGACAGGTACATCATAGCTAATGGTATTCGTGGGTGTGACAGCTGTGGCTCTGTGCACTCTGATTTCATGGGTAACCAGCAGATTAAGAAGCTCAGGAATTACACTGGAAGTTCTATGCCATCCCTGTGTCTGTCCATATGCATATGCTTTATCTAGCGCAAAGCCAGGCCAAAACTTCCTTTCCTCTAGGCAGGCAGTAATTTACAGTGTATTACACTTGACCCACGGAGTGACCATCCTCAGGGCAGACATGAGTGTGGTTAGAAGGAGAAGGGTTGGTTCTGGGGGCTTTCATAGCAGCACCTGGCACAGCTGACCCCTTGGCTCAAGGGAAGCAGGGACAGACAGAAGTCCTGTCTTCTTCACCTTAGTTTCCCTCCCACCCAAAAACCTGCATCTGGACAGGTTAAAATATGGATTTCAAGACTGATGTGTATTTTTAGCTGAAGACTGAAGTTCTGGTAAGGTATTGAAGAAATACTAGAAGGCAATAGTATGAATAGTTAAAGTAGAAAAATAGAAAAATTGTAGCCACAGGCATACTGGATAACAGTGAGATACTGAGTTTATTATCAATAGAATAGAAACGCCTTCATATACCTCTACTCTATGTTAAGTCCTGGGTCTCTTTAGTGAAGGACTTATAGAGGTATTGTTCTCTTGGTTCTTAATATTTTTCCCCTAAACATGGAAAGCATTTTCCATCAATTCCTTTTCCAAGTGCTAGCAATTTATGAAAAGTTTTGGTAGCAGTGGAAAGGAAGACAGCACTCACTTCTTGTAAAGTATATTTCAGCCCATGTTTTAGAAATAGGCTGCCTCTGCCACACTAAACATGGGTTGTGCTAAATCTGGAATTTCTGGGATGGGCTGAAGGAAATGGTGACTCTCTTGCAAACCAAATACTTGCAATGCAGAGCAGGTTGGGGGGGGGGAATGCAATTTCTTTGGCTTTTTTATTGCCCTGCTGCTTTGCAGTGACAGAGCAGCATTTGCTCCTCATTGCCTTTGCATGGGGAATCCTTCACACCCGGCCTGGGAGAATTGCAGGCTCAGGAAGAAGCCCTTCCTGCTTGTTGTGGGTACTGATGGTAAATCAAAATCAGAGCAACAGAGTCATTGCTGGGAACTGGCAGTGACTGCACAGCTCATCTATCTTCAGCCATGCAAAACCATCGTAAACGTCAAATGTACATGGGACTTCAAAATCTCCTGTATTTATAAGCAGAAACCAAGAATGCTCATTGCTTCAGTTGTTGCCCTAAAGCATGTTGGACTTAAAGCTTTTCTTTGGGAGATACTCCAGAGAAATTTGAATGAATTTCCCCATTAAGCATACCCTGATTAAGTAGAGTATGCTATATTTGAGGCTGCCATCCTGTGGTTTCAGTGGTTTACCCTCTTCTCTCCAGGCTTCTCACTCCTGTCTGGGAAGGGCCTTTGGGCCATCCATGTGACTTCTCTTGAAATAGAGCATTTCTGCTGTGAGCAGGTCGTTGTTGGGCCAGTCATAGCTTGGTGTGACATATGACCAGCAAAGAAACCCCATTTGATGTGGAACACAATTTAACCATGGTCTATTTTAGGAGTTTGGAAACATTTGTTCCACAGAAATATATCCCTGTTCCAGTTACAATGAATCCTTAGCTAGACCAATACTGGGACACTTGAGCAGGCAGTAAAAACAGTCTTGCTGGTTTTATTTAATATGATATTGCGGGTTGTGAATGACTGTGGGTGTTTAGGTCTGTGGTTAACTTAAGTGCCTGCTATATGTTACAGCTACTCTTTTGTTTTCCCTACAGCAGATCTACAGAACTGGGCTAATGAAGTGTGCAGCCAAATAAAAGGAACAAAGGTAAAGTCAAGGATGGTAGCATTTTCTTTGTGTTTTGTGTTTTCCTCATGGCATTCCTGATACCCCTTCTGAAGCAGACTCCATGGTAATCTTTGGCTAGAAAACAAATTTTGAGTTCCTCAAAAATTGCTCATAACTTTGGCTTTTTCAGTCTGGTTTTCTGTAAATGTGAGGCATGTGAAATCACCATTCACAAATAGCTTCTGAACCTGCTCTCTGGTTTTAGCCAGTTTAAACAGAGATAAAGGTCTCGTGATTATTTAATATTTATGGTGAGAAAGTTAATCATGAACCCACTGGTCACTGAACACCTGAGACTGCCTAGGAGAGAGCCTTTCTAAATCCTAAGTGCAGGAAAAACTTCAGCTGAGTTTGCCCCTTGTTACATACCAGAGTACTCACAGGGAAGAAACTTGGATTTGGGTCATGCCAAAAATGCCAGGCATGCAAGGGATTAAACACAGAGCCATCAGCTAAAGAAACTGTTTGACTCCTTAATTCTAGGGAGGAAGAAATCCTACTTGTGCATTCCAATATGAAATAAATAAGAGCTTTTTCTCTGGAAGGACACCAGCTCCATGCTTGAAACAGATGGTAACACTGCTTCAAGTTCATGTGCACAGCCTGCTTAACACCATGGATGTGGACTGAGGTGTCTCAGATGTCCCTCCACCCCTTCTAGGAGCTGTGATGAGCTTAGCTGTTGAAAGACTCCAATCTCATTGCTTAAAAGAAAAACCAAACATACCAAAAAAACCCACCTTTCTGAGCAGGCAGTTCCTCTTTTGTCTCATAAGTCTTCATGCAACCTCCTGTCTTGGCAGCTGCTCAGGTCCTCTGGGACAGAGGAGTGAATCAACAGCAATTAGTGGCTGGCAGCACTTACACTCTCTTTTCTATCCTGGAAGATCTGAACAGATGCTAGAAATTAAGGGTATCAGTTCCCAAACACCCATCTTTAAAGCACAACTTGTACAAACTGAAGAAAACCCCTGAAGTATTTACCAACCCTTTTTTTGGAGCTGCTACCAAAAATGTAGCTTTACTTTGTCAGTTAATGTGACAACAGGATGTCATGAGCCTTTGCATTTTTTTGTCCTAACCTTTCAGGTTAATACAACCTTGCTTGTGTTTTCTTCTAGCTTGACTCAGAACTTCTGAATCAACCCAGGTTCTTTCTTCAGTCATTGCTGATATTAAAAATTCAGCCCCCAGTAAGGCCTTCACGGATCAATAGCCCTTCAGACACATGGAAGTGTTTCCAAAACCTAATAAGCAGTGGGTCTTACTAATGGTCCATAAGGAACAGCAGAATCCAGCAACTCTTCTAGGTTTATTAACTCTTCTTGAGTGGCCTTGAAGAAAACGCTAGCAATAGTTGTCTCACAAGATTGAATGTTATTGCTCCCCAGGCCGCCAGATTCCATTCTCAGCACCTGCTGAGCCCAGCGTCGCCAGTCACAGTTTCACAGCAAAGTAGAATTGCATATCAAGACTCAAATATAGCAGCACTGCTCAATCTCAGCAGCTCCACACAGAGGAAGGACCATGATCTGCCTTTTCCTTCTTTGTCTAAAAAATAACTCCATGTTGATCTATTTGTTAAAGATGTTTTTACTTTTCATTTCTTTCAGGAACTCCCCAGAGATGCACTCGTTACTGTGAACATCACAAATGCTCCTGTCCCCCAGACTGCTGAAGGCACATGTCTCTTGGTCCCCTCAGGCTCTCCTGTCCCTGGAAAATCAAGCTGCACATCTGGTCACACTCCTTGCAGGAATGAGAGCCCCAGCACAGAGCCTTGTGAGACAGGAGAGTTTTCTGTAGTAACCGAGACTGATGATTACCAATTCCCACCAGTTCCCACGGAAGACGAGTACATGGATAAGGATCTCAATAACACTGATTATTTATCTTTACTAAGTCAGACTGCCAGTAAAACTGTGTCATCATTTTCAGAACCAATGGAGGCAGGGGAGAATGACAGCTTGAACCAGTACTTCTCAGGTATTGGCAGCACAGAGGATGTATCAGTCTCTCCAGGCTTTCACCCTCCCTCCAGCACAGATGGGGCACACATTGCCACGGACCAGCTTCTACAGAAATCTTGCCAACATGCCCACAGTTGCCCGAAGGAAACAGGCAACAAAGACACGGATCATTTTGCAACAAACTGTGACTCAGAGAAGATCTGTGTGAGGTGTGGCGTTTTGTACAGAGAATCTCCCCAAAAGTGTTACAAACCCTGTTGTGCTGCAGCTGACAGCAGCTTCACCTCCCCAGAAACTGGTTCCTGTGCCCAGTGCACCTGTGGTTTGAATTCTCTCTCTGCCGGTCAGAGCACTCTAGCAAACAATCTTGGTATGGAAGATGCACCTTCAGATAGTACCAACGTGAAGTACCAAAACACAAACAGAAACACTTCAGGGACTCAGAGCAGCACTTCAGGGACGAACAGCAGCACTTCAGACCTCCCTCCAGCATCTGGTAAGCCCATTAGGCTTCACCCATACACAGTTGTCCTCTTTGCTAGCTCAGTAGCATTCAGAGGATCTGATTTAGGAGAAGAAAATTTTGCTTTTTCACTTAATTGCCCTGAAGATAGTATGAAAAAAAATCTGAAACTGTAAAGCCGTTTGGTTTGTATTGAATTCTGCAAGAAGAATGAGCCCAGCAGGGGACCATTGTCCCACCCTGATCTAACCAGCAATGCAGAACCCACCTTCTGGCTGTCACTGCAGAGGCCAGGCAGTTCTATTAGCAGAACACAATGTTGGGACCTAGAGGCTGAGCTAAGGAAGGATGCATAGTGCTCAGGCAGATACTTTTCATTCACCAGTGCGCACACATATTTTTGCCATTAGATTTAAGTCCAGTTACTTTTATACATTGGTCAATGAAACTCCAGCTGGAGCTGTAAGATGGTGGCTGTGACTGGGTCTAAGAGATTATCTACAATTTTCTGCTTGTGACTCTTTCTCTTTGTTTTTATTTGCTGGGATATATTGTTCACATAAAATGGTTTTATACAGACACTGTTTCTCCATACACATATGCTTTCTTCCCTAAACAACTCAGAAACACTGATTACTTTACTAATTGTCTACCAATTTATTAATTGAGTAAATATAGCAAAATTGTCAAATGAAAGGGAAGAGAAGCACTGAAGCAAAACCAGCAGAAGGGAAGTTACGCTCCTTCTCTGGATGAAACCTTCCTTCCCCAGACTTTTTTTCAGAACAAAAGTCTGCAATCTGCCTGTCATATGTTATTAGTCATTTTAGATTATAATCTCATCAAGTTGGATGGTCTATTTTTATTTATATCAGTGCACTGCCAAGCATAATGAGACCTTAGTGTTGAGTGGGACATCCAAGCTTTACTGTAATACCCACAGCAGTTGTAAGCTGTTGCCCTTCTTTAAAACCATGTCGTGCCTTAAAATTTCTTACGGAGACATTCTTGTCAGTCTGCCAAAGCCCTAAAACAACACACTTGAAGGCCCTTCCTCTCTCAACATGCATTCCATATGGGAATCTGAAAGTGTGTAGCATTCATCTTCTGAAGAGCAGAAACTTTCTGCTGCTTCAGTTTCCTGCAGTCTTGACGCAGTTTCACTGTTTGGTCTATACAAAATGCAGCAGGAGTACAGAGAACACAGATTATCTTTTTTGTTGTTGTTGGACTCTTGAGGTACAACTGAAAGCCAAGTTATATTTGGTACTGCTTTTCTTTTTAAATATGACACAAAGAGAAAGAGAAAATATTAAGGAGCAATAGAGCAAATGGGAGAGCTTGGATATAAGTGCTGTGCTAGCAAGTGCCATCTTAGATCTGCAGCACAATCCTTTATGTGGGATTTTAATTGTGTCTGTGCCTTTGGATATGTACATGCTCTAGTGCCATCTGGTGAAACCTGAGCACAGATACCATGTTCCTAATTTGCCAGTTTTTATGCATGACTACAGGAAGATACCGACAGAGCTGTGGGCAGTATCAGAGCGTGGGTTAGTTGATCTGTGGGTAACCTGTCTTGTTGGCAGAGTAATTTTTCTGCCCACAGAATGGCCATGCTCCCCTGGCAGTGCCTGGTTGCATGAGGACCGGGACAAGGCTTAGCCACAGGCTCCTCACTGAAACAGCCCAGGCACACCAGGGCTGCCTGTGTGGGTGATCAGCATCTGTCATTTTGCTAGGCCTTGTGAAATGCCCCTTCCAGGGCTTACCACTGGAGATGGAGGTAAGCCTTCAAGCAGTTCTTCAAAGCTGCTCACAAGTTCTTCTCACAAGCCTGGAGGCAGTCAGAACATCAGAAGGATCAGTTCAGGCCCACCTCAAATCCTGTGCAGGGCTACAGCGTAATAACACGAGTGCAGGAAAACTTAGCTGACTCATAATTGGGACTGGTTTTGCAAAGCCTTTCACTTCCAGATCCCAAACCAGCCTGGTTTGGCAGTGACAAACAATTCTCACCACCTAGAGGCCATTAAATGTCTCAGAGAAAATTATTTGCCTGCCTTGTTCCAGTTCTTAGTGGACAATTACTACAAAAATTAATCTGTCTTTGTTACTAATATCAGATAGCCTGAAGAGATCAAAAGGCTGAAACACTGCAGAGAGCGATGCCTTCATTCTGAATGTGTCCCTTATAATTTTCAGGTTGGAAGCACTTTTCTTGCACAGTGTAGGAAGCTCTTGCATCCATTTTCTGTGCTTTCAGGCCCAAAATATCCTTTTGTTTCAGCATGGTGTCTTCAGAAAGCACAGAAGGTTTGCCAGCCACATTCAGCTAAACATTAAAAATGTGTTAATCTGCCTTTTTTTTCCCCTTCCCACTGTCACATATATTTCTAAATGTTTAATCTCGTGCTGAGCACTGGTAACTTTATGCACAGCACCTTTTGCAAGTGATGGGCAATCTGTTTAAAGACAAACAGTTATTTTTGTACTGCCATTATGCCCAAGACTTTTATTCATGGCAAACAGTCACACTGAATCAAACACAGGGAGAAGAACCAGCAGGGAAAAACTCCCGCAGAGAAAACCCTTATGGACATCTCATGTTAATCAACAGCACGTGGGAAGAAATCAAAGAGCTAGCAATGCAGTGGTTTAGGTGAAATAAATAAGATTGCTTAGGGGAATTTATTAGAGAGACACTTCAATGCTGCCCAGACTCAGCTCTGAGCAGGCACAGATTCTGACTCTACACAGCTGGAGACCAGGGCCCAGTGCTGGTGTGCAAACAGCACCTGTGGCCACTGGAAAAACAGCATTTCTCTGGGCTGGGCTGTGTTTATCTGCAAGAAAAATAGGAATGTCTCGGGTGTTGAGGAATGTAATGAAGAAAACACAAAATATCTAAAAGGAGTTGGATCAGTCTGCAAGTAATGATGAAATGAAGGACAGCAGGAAAAACATTTCTTAGAAAGGGTGTTGACAGGCTAGGAAAATTTTGTTGGTTTCTTCAGTTTGTTTCATTTTCAAACTTTAGCAAGCTTGTTAGTTTGATGTTGGAAGTTTGTTCTCAGTTATTTTCTTTCTGCTCTGAGGAAAGTTTATTAATTCCCAGAGCCTGGTCCTGCTGTCACTTAGGTCAGCAGCCCAGTCCTTGAATAGCAGAAAGATTGCATTTGTACTGAAAAATCTCTAACCTCAGGCAGACTGACTGAAGCCATAACTCTGTTAACTTGCTATAATATAGACTCTGTCTCTTCAATGGCATCAGTCTGTATCCAGCTAAATCTGTGCAGAGGCTAGATGAGTGCCAGAGTGTAGCTTCATGGAGGATGTGGACTATATAACATAACTGTATAAGCTCTGTGGTTTTTGGACACTGCGTGTCTGTGTGATCTGCTGTTCAGTCTTTCAGTATTTATTCAGTAAGTCTGCTACCTAACCCAAATGGTAGGATTGATTGGGGGTTTATTGTCTCTTTGGTTACCAGTGTTATTTCTAGGACTCTAGGAAAAAATAAATCTCATAATCAGAAATAATTAGCATTTCCTCACAAACTGCAAGCAGAGGCAGATTGGACACAGCTTTGTGCACCAGGCAGCATAGGGAACACGAGATCGTCACCTTCTCTCTGGCTTCCCAGATCACAGCTCAGAGGGAAAATGTTTCCAGCCCTTCCAGACAGGCTCCTTGCATATGACAGACTTTGTCCTGAGGAGATGAAAATGGAAATAATGA
The DNA here is from genome assembly GCF_963513975.1 of Fringilla coelebs. Taxonomy (NCBI): domain Eukaryota; kingdom Metazoa; phylum Chordata; class Aves; order Passeriformes; family Fringillidae; genus Fringilla; species Fringilla coelebs. The sequence goes on from NC_140028.1 coordinate 83,200,577, forward strand.
AAAGGTCCAGTAGAAGGCATTGATTATAAGAGCATCCTCATGTCATGGGGGGAAAAATAATGGAACAAGAACAAAGCCACCACAGCAGATAAAGTTCACTGCACTAAGTGTCCACCTTGTGAGGGGAAAATATTAATCATGTATGTCTTCTTTTCTCCCCCGTCCTTCCTTAGGAAATGTGACTGGAAACAGTAACTCCACCTTTATTTCCAGTGGACAAGTAATGAATTTCAAGGGCGACATCATTGTTGTCTACCTTAGCCAAAACTCTCAGGAGGGGACAGCGGCCTCCTCGGGGCTGAGCGAGGAGAACGTGGGCAGCCCCGTGCAGGAGGAGAACCTCAGCCGCTGCGAGACTTTCGCCGGCAATGCCCAGCACTACAAGGAGAAGTGTGCGGAGCTGCAGGGCGCCCGCCCGGCCCCGGGGAGCGGGGGGCCGCGGTGGCCTGGTGGAGCCCTGGCCCAGGAGTGGGGCCCGTCCTGCCGTGGACAAGCCTCCCAGCCCGTGCAGGAGGAAGGGAAGCTGGGACACTTCTCGGAGAAGGTGTTGAACTGAGGGGACACGGTGTCCTTGCTGCGGGCCAGGGCACTGGCACACAGCCCCTGACAGGGTGTGGGGTTGCTGCCGTGCTGCCAGAATCCTGGGTGTCACGACAGACTGGGAGACTGTTGCTGCCCCTGGTGTCTCCTGGGAAATTTTACAGCTGGAAGGACCCTCATGGCGCACATGTCGGTGGTGGTGGTGGTGCTCTGGATGGAGGCCAATGAGGACGGGCACACGTGTGAAGCCGGGCACGCTGCCTCTGTTGCAGAAGCAGCAGCAGGGCTTTCTCCTCTCCCCTACAGGGAGATGGGCTCCCTGCCTGCCCCCCATTCCCTGCTGCCTCTCCCTGGCAAGTGGCAGAAAGGAGCTGAGATCCATCGACCTGGGGACTCTGTGAGGAGGAGAGCGCTGCCGGCCAGGTGGGCAGGATCCTCCTGGAGAGGGGACGGTGTGGCCGAGGGCTGGACTCCTGGGTGTCCCTGAGCTGTGCCTCAGGGTTTCTTTTTTGCAACTAAGCTGCACCCATTTTGCTGGGTCTTGGAGGTGGAAGGAAGCCATGGTGCTGCTGCAGCCTTTGCCTCCCTGTGGTGATGTGGCAGGTGGCATCATCCCTTTCCATCTTTCCCCAAGGAAGCAGACACTGCAGTCCCAAATCAGCACCAGAGCCAAGGTTTTGGGCTGCCCTTTATTGATTTGTGGGTATAAATAGGTGTGTGTAATGTTGCCACAAGAAGATGATAACATGCAAAATACAGCTGATATGCCTTAAAAGCATATCAGATTAATCTCGACCCTGATTCACCTTTGCCTTATTGCACCTTTCCAGAGGAGTTCAAACCTCTGGAGATGAGAGTGATGTGTGCCTGGTACACTGCTGCAAGAATAACATCACTATAGTTTAAGACAAAGAGCTGCTAGCAGAAAGAGAGAAAGGAAAAAGGGTCTGTGACAACCAGCTGTGGATATTTCCAGGACTTACAGGAGAGGGAGGGATTACCCAAAGATGGAGAATTCGGTCAGGGTCAAACACTCATTCTTTTATCTGCCCAAACAATTTTGTCATTCTCTTTGCTATTTTCATTAATAGGCAAAGATTTACTTAGGTAGCATGAAGCTATTTCTAGAACTTGGCCTGTGTGAGCTGAAGTCAGAGTGTAGCCTCTGTTGAACTGACAGCTGATGAGCAATGGGACCAAAGGTTAGGCATTAAAAAATAATAGTAGTTGTATTTAGAAGGGAATCTTGGCTACTCATCTGGCTTTGTTTCATGTCCAATATCCTGCAGCCTTCTCCAGCAGCCACTGTGGAGAGAAAGATGAAGGGAGCAGAATGTCAAGGAACTCCCAAAAGAACAAGATAATATTTTTAATGACTTCCTGACAAGGGATAATTTTCTGACATTCTTCTGCAGGTGTAAGTGCTGCAGGCATCTACTTGCAGCTGGAGCCTTCAGGAGGGCAAATGCTCTGTTCCCTGCCAGACAGCAAAGGGATATCTTACCTAGTGTAGCTTTGGCTTCCCTGTTGGAAAAGGTCTCTGGCTGGGAGGGCTCCTTCCCAGGAAGGTTTTAAAGTTGAGGGGTTCAGTGCATAGCTGCTGTTTGCAGTAGTACTGCTCTGTGAGGGAAGAGTACGTATAAAGCTGACAAGGTGATCACTGTGTCACAAAGAGCTTCTCATGCATAAAACAATAGGATGGACTTAGCCACCTTCACCTCTCAAGAGAATAATTCTGCATTGTTTATATATCTGGGATGTAAAGTTCAGTACAAATGTGGAAGACTCTCTCTTGGGTGACTGGCAAAAAGGGCAAATGAACAGCCAGTCTCACTTCCACCTCTATGTGGCCTTCAAAAAACAAGATCACCCTAGCCTAGACTCAGACGGGCAGGTAGAGTGTCCCATTCAGTGATGGCCCAAGTTACCTCTGCCTCTCTGAAGGTGTGGAACTGAGGCTCTCTTGTCTGTGGGATTCTTTTGTCTTTCGTGCTGGATCTTTTACAACCTCTTTCTAGTCTCTTCTGGAGTAGTTCTGTATCCCCTTGGCACTGGTACAATAGGGACAAGGAAGCAGAACTACCATCACCTTCAGGAAAGGTGGTATAAATATTTTCCCACTTCATCTTAATTTTTTCAGTTGCTTTTTTCTGGAAGGCATTCTGCAAGACATCAGTCCTGCTGGAAAACATCCAGCCAGCCCCATTTACAGGGCAGGACTGAATTCTTGCCCTCATCTCTGGGTAAATTACCCAGGTCTGTCTCTTTCTCCTTCTGCAGCTTATTTCTTTTCTTGGTTTGTAAATGCCACCATAGAGCAGGCTCAAAATCATGGTTTGAAAGGAGGTAATGGGAATTTATTGTGTGTCCTCAATGAGGACACATTTTTCACTTGTTGAATTTCAGGTTCCTACTGAGCAAGGATTGAAACTAGGATCATCAGCAAGCATGAAGAAATTAGTCCCATATGGGAAACATGAGGCACCAACAGACCCAGTTCTTTTTCTTCCTCCAGAGTCTATTGCAAAGTGAAAAAACAGTATCACAGCCATTAGCATGCTGCATGTTCCCTGGGTCTCTGTGTGACTCCTTAGACAAGGATCCCAAAGGGACTTCTTTATCCTCATGATTTCATTTGTCATCAGCTTGGAGCTGGGAATGGTTTTTAGCATCTGTTTGTACAACAGGGACCTGTGCATTGGGCACTAATTTGGAGGCTTCTGGCTGCTATTGTAATACACATAATTAATGATAATAAAAATCTGAAATATCTATTTGAGAAAAGGTGAAGGTTTTATTTGAATAAAGAGGGAAGATGAAATACATTATTATATGCCTCTGCCTGTTCAAAGAAAAAGAAGAAAGAGCGAAATGTGAGCATAATCACATTCCTAGTTAGGCTTTTTGTGACATTTTCTGTATGTTGAATTGTTTTAACAAGAAGTGCTTACCTTCCACAGTGCATTCTGCAATGCATATTCTGCACGTGCACTGAGCCTGATAGGAGCTTTCATAGACCTGGTGTGGTAATGCTTTACTGCTGAGAACTAGGCACTCATTCCTGAAGTTTCCTCCTGCTCAGCATGCATTTTTACAAGTCTTTTAGTTTGAGGAGTCGCATGAATTATCCTTGGGGAATATACTAGGTGTTCTAGAAAGTCAGCCACTTTCAGACCTAGCAGGACAGGAGCAGTTCTCCACATATTAATGGGAAAACAAGGACACTGGAGCAGCCCTTCTTATTCCCACGGAACACAACATGGCATTGAAGATCAGTGTAGACAGTAATGGCTGTTAACCTGTGTACTTTGCTACATGTTCACACAGAGACTGGAAGTTACTCTGCAAGGCTTACAGCATTCCTGGGAGTAGCACCACTAAAATGCCATTTCTACTTGTCCATTTGGGTTTCCTCCTTTTTATCATGTTGATGGCATCTGAGCAATTACACCCCTGTGTCTATCATAAAACAGAACCCTGCTGAAAGGTGTCTTTGTGCTTATCAAGTATTTAATAGCGCTCTCATTTTATCAGACACCTACATGCACCTTAGGCAGCAGTGCCCCTGTAAAAATAATCTACTATGACTGAAGAATTCACTTCTGCAACACCTGGGCAGACCCCAACCTATACCCCTGTTTCCCATTGTTTTCTCTTTTCTCTATTGCAGTTACTTGGATTTTCCTTCTGCCAGGCATCCAAGTTGGTTGTGGCCTCCAAGGTGATTGTGTTGTCTCTGCAGCAAGTGTTGCTCCAGTCTTGCCTTCAGGCCCTCCAGCTGACTTGTCACATCTGTTGTGTTGTAAAATGTGAGCATTTGTAAGCATAAACTTTGTGAAAGAATGCTTTATTACAATACTCTCTGGCTTTTGAACAAGGCAATGACTGCATAACTTTAAGGAACCCTGCTGCGGTAGGTGAGGGTGCCAGAGTGTCCAGTCAGGTGTGTTTTAACACTTTTTTTTTATTTCTTCTTCTTCTTCTTCTGGCTAGTTGGTTTATGGTTTCTTTGTTTTAGCTGAGGATTACCACAGCTCTTCTGGTTCGTTTCTTGGCCTGCCTCACCACTTGGTCGATCCCTGGGCATTTTTACTTGCATCAAAGTTTTTACTTGCATCAAAGCTGACAGGTCTGTTCCATCATGTTTCTATTGGTGGTCTCACATTTCTGTACAATATATGTAGATGGCCATACAGGAAATTGCTCCTATTTCAGCTTCACAGGAAACTGTTGGAAAGGTTTCCATCGAGAGCAAAGGAGCTCAGCAGCGTTTGAGACCACCTGTACAAGTGGGACATACACAAGTCAATGGGACTTGGCAGAATGCGTCCAAAGCTGCTGGGAGGGCTTGCCAGCATCACTGCAGAGGCACACTGCGACATCCTTGACAGGTCGTGGAGTTTGGGGGAAGTCCCAGCTGACTGGAAAAGGGCAAATATTACACCCATCTACAAAAACAGGAAAAAAAAGAGATTTGGGAAATTACAGATGAGTCAACCTCACTTGAGTACCTTGAAAAATTATGGAGTAGACTCTCCTAGAAGCTATTTCTGGGCATGAAGAAGAAGAAGGCAACTGGAAGAAGCCCACACATACCTTAGCTAACTCAGCCTTTTCCCACTGTCAGCAGTTTGTTATTTGCTTCCTCATTGATTCCATAGAGACTTGGAAGCATGACCTTCCTCATGAAGATCTAGGCAAAGAGGGCATAAAGAAAATCTTCAGTTCTCCCTCTGTCATTGGTAGTTAACTGGCCAACCCCACTCAACAGTGGACCTACCTTTTCCTTGTCCTGCTTGCTAACACACAATACAGGAATGTTAGTATTTTCTTGCTATTCTTGACATCTTTTGCCAGCTCAGGCTAGGGCTGGACTTTAACCTTTCCCTCTGCATCTCTGCGTGCCTGAGTGATATTTCTATATTCTGCTTTGGAAGCCTGTTCCTTTTTCCATCACTTTCATGTTCCTTTTTTTTTTGCATCTGAGCTCTTTCAGTATCTCACTGTTGAACCAGGCTGGTTTCTTCCTGTGCCTGCTTAGGTGGATGGACTGCTCTTGTGCATGGAGAATGCTGTCTGAAAGCAGCCAGATGCTCCTGAACGCCTTTGGCTTTCAAGGCAGACTTCAGGGATAGCTCCTGACAGCTCCCTGAGCAAGATGAACTCTGCTCTTATGAAGGTCTGGGGCTTTACTCTGCTGTTCACCTTCTTCACATTCCTTAGGATAATCTTACCAGTGCAGCCAAGGCTGCCACTGCCAGTCTTCAATTGTTTGAAGATTTTATCTGTTTCCACATCAGGTCTTCCATAGCAAACACCTACCACAAGCACTTGATGGTGACTCCTCTGATTTTGACCCAAAGACACCCAGCTGATCTGTCCTCTCGTCCACGTCCTCAATCACTCTTTTATGTAGAGTATAATCCCTCCTCCTCTTCCACATTTTCCCTCAAAAGCTTGGAAGCTGTTGCCTTTTTCTTTTTCCTAATAGAGCTGTTTCCTTAGCTGGTTTCTAAAATGATAGAAAAACCCCTCACCAAGTTGCCCACTGTTGTGCCTTTGTCTGGTTATAGGTCAATAAATTTTATCTCATGCCTGGGAATGGGCCTTCAAATTTCCCACCTGTAAGACAGGGAGCATAAGAGACAAGAGCTGGAGCTGGTGTGAGGAGCAGAGACTGAAAGATGTGCTCCCTCTTCCCATTGCCCTGTAGAGATGTGGGGAGAAGAACTTAATGCTGCTGGAAATGGCAGCATGGCCACCAGCATCCTGGAGGCTTTGTCATTCCTGGTGTCCAGTACCAGATCTTATCCCATGAGACCTCAGTCTCCTCTGTCCTGCAGGGAAGAAGCAGCTGGCAACTCATCCAGTGTTTCCATCAGATGAAGTCAGGCCTATGTGTGTGTCTCTCTCAAAATCAGTGAATACAAAATGAACTGAAATTTGACATAAACAGCACATGAGGACAAACCATTTCAAATGCAGAAAACTGCATCAATAGGCTGTTCCTATTGATCATCAATGGATTATAAGGGAAAGCTGTTTATACACAGTCTCAATTATTTTAAGCACTTCAAATGAGTATTTGGAAGGTGTTTTTTAGCATGCAGGCCTGCCATTGCTGTTCTCAGTTACATTTCCTTAGGAAGCAGCTTGCTTTCTTTATTCTCTCTGGTTTTCTTCAGCTCAAACATTCATTTATCTCCCTTTTAGTGTTGTAGGCACCACTCAAGCACAAAAGTTCTTGCTCCCTGTGGGAAATACAAAACAGTTTCCCCAAGGGACGTTTTCCTTTTGCATCATTTCAGTTCCTTGTTGGGTTTTTTGCAAGCTTAGCTGGTCATAAATGAACTAGACAACAGATGGTAGAGCTCATGCTATAACACAGAAAATTTTAATTTAACAGAGGTTTCTACTTAAAAATGCAGCTGCGCACTGGTGTACGGCCAAATTTTCTTCTGAGAACACACTTTGAATGTATTGGAGAATGAGATGGAATGCAAGTAGCTCTAATGATTGTCTCAGCAGGCTGCTCATAAATGTTTTCTGCAACCCCTGTTCTTTTCATCCACACCCCATAGATCCAACCTGTCTGCTGGATGAGCCACACTTCAGGGATACATTAGAAACCTGTCCAGTTCATTGTCTTACACTTACACAAAACAATCCTTGCCAGGATTTTGTCCCCTTTGTCTGAAGGGATGCTCCAAGTATGACAGAGGCATAAATAATAAATCCACTTAAATGCTTGGGTTTTCTCAGTCAGGCTGGCCTACTGTATTTAAATATTGATACCCTTTGGGTCTGTTCTCTTCAAAGTCATGTTCTTTGACAGGTCCCATTCGGGTCCACCGCACTACACTTCTATCTGCTCTGTAGGAAATGCTACAGCTGGTGGTTTATTGATGAAAAATTATAGAAATCAGTTTAGTATTTTTTTGTTCTTAGTTGTGGGGAAAAATACATTCAAGAATTCTGTCCCATCAGTAATTTTTAAAAGTCTTATAGGACTTGTTTCCTTTTGGATTTTCATGTTTTGGTTACTTTGAGAGTAACAACTCTTCCCTGCCACCATTTTTTCCCTTGCAGGATAACTTTGTGTTGCTGAGGATGGCTGAGGGGCGTGATTGCTCTAAATTAAAGATGGACTCTATTTCTAAGTGAAATATCTCATATGGTTCCTTTACTGGATGAATGGACACAAAAAGCTTTGCTCTGCTTTACTGTGACCAGAATATGCCTGCTGCAGGGATTGCAGAGCTGTTGACATGATTCCCTTGGAGTTCATGCAGATACACTAAACAAACCCAATCACAGCCACAACTTCTTTAGCTTGCATGTGAATAACATCAGCTGACTGTGTTTCAAAGAGCAAAGATATGCCTGGGTTTGGGTGTTTTACCGTTCCCCCCTCCCCCCACTCTAGTTTTCTTTCCCTGTCCTAAGCTTATCATTCCTTTTTCGGTGTAAATACAAAGGTCATGGTTTCAGTACGGTAGGTGACTCATTCTCATGTTTGAGCAATGTGATCAAAATGGAAACTTAGAATTCCCGGTGTGGTGTGTGTCCCGTGCCGCCAGCCTGCACGAAGAGTGCCTTTGTGCATGCTGGCTCTCCTGAAGGGAGCCGGTGTCATGTGTGCGATAACTTGAGTGCGAGATCGGAGCAAACGCTTTTAACCTGATAGCGCTGCATATGGAAAAATAGGGCAGATCGCTTTTTGCTGTGGGGTAGGCGCATGTGACACCTTTAGCAGCCGTGGGCGTGTGTGTGTGTGAGTGTTTTTATGTATATCTGTGTCTGTGTGTGTGTGTGTGTGTCTGTGCGTTTGTATGTGCGCGTCTGTGTGCGTATCAGTGCGTGTCTGTGTGTGTGTGTGTCTGTGCGTTTGTATGTGCGCGTCTGTGTGTGTATCAGTGCGTGTCTGTGTGTGTTCTGCGTGTGTGTCTGTCTGTGTGCCAGCCCGTGCCAGCGCTGTGTGCCGGGCCGGGCCGGGCTCAGGCGGGCGGTCCCTCGGGAGCCGTGCCTGCCCCGTCCCGCCGTGTCCCGCGGGGCCGCGCGGTGGCGCCGCAGGGCAGCCGTGCCCTCGGGAGGCGGCGGCCGGAGCGGGACCTCTCTCCCAGAGGCTGCTGTTTCCCCCGAGCATGGCTTCTCGCAGCAGCCAGGAAGGAGAGCTTGCTTGCTGTCCGGCCAGCGAAGCGAGGCGCAGCCAGCGGAGCCCGGCCGACAGCCCTGAGCTCCTGGCAGGCCATCCCTGCGCTCGGTGCCCTCAGCAGCCCTCGCCTGGCCTGGCCTCATCCCCGGGCAGCGCTTTGCCTGCGGGCTGTGTGAAACTGCAGAGCCGCAGAGCCAGAGGGGTCCTGAAGAGCCAGCCTGAAAGGAGGCACGGCTGTACATAAAATACCGTATAACCTACCCTTAAAGTCATAGACCCAGAGAACAGCCTGGGTTGGAAGGGGCCTTAGAGGTCATTTAGTTTCAGCCCCCCCTGCCATGGACAGGAACACCTTCCACTGGACCAGGGTGCTCAGAGGCTCGTCCAGTCTGGCCTGGGATACTTCAGAGACGTGGCATCTGCAATTTATCTAAGACCTGTTCCAGTGTCTCACCACCGTCACAGTGAAGAATTCTTTCCTAATTCTACGCTCTGTTTAAATCCGTTCTCCCTTGTTCTGGCACTACGTGCTCTTGTAAAAGTCGGTCTCCATCTTTCTTGTAAGCTCCCTTAGATACTGGAAGACCACAACCCCGAAGCCTTCTCTTCTCCAGGCCAAATAACCCAAATGCTCTCAGCTTTTCCTCATAGGAAAGGTACTCCAGCCCTCTGATCATCTTGGTGGCCTCCTCTGGACCCACTCCAACAGGTCAATGTCCTTCCCTCCTGTTGAGGACCTGAGATGGATGCCCCACTCCAGGAGGGGTGTCACCAGGATGGAGTAGAGGGACAGAATCACCTCCCTTGACCTACTCACCAGACTGCTTTTGAAGATGGAAACACTGCAGCATCCTGTGGCAACATAGTCCTATGTGTCACTTCCTCTATAGCTAAATAATTCTTCCTGCTGTCTAAATTAGATCACTAATTTAGATCTAAATTAGATCACAGACAATGGTTCAAGTCTGTATTCTCATTTTCAGGCCATTATATAGAAAGAGAATATACTATTCCTGTGCTTTTCAAATACATATTTTAGCCTGTGTCACCCGTTGACCAATCCTTAAGTGAAATGCATAAATGTTGTGCCCAAAGCCCATGGGATTGCGGTCACAGAGCTTAACAAAGGTCTAAAAATAGGGTGACCAGGGTTCTTCAAGGAAATGTAAATATGGACTCAAAATGGAAAATGTATCTAAATCCCTGAAGCTGCTTTGAAATCCTTAGCCAACGAGGATAAACAGCCACAACAAATAATATAGCTGAAATCTGTATGGGAGGAATAATAACTTATGAACAGATGCTGATGGTCTTAAAATGAGATCTTATCAGCTGACAAAGTCAGTGGGACCTTGGGCTCCCTGCACACAATGCACATAATTCTGTATTTTACCAAATGCATAAACTCAGGAGCTCAGTGAGCTGGGCTGCAGCCAGCACTGTGTGCCACTCACTAACATGCTTTACAAGAACAGACATTTAATTAGTAGAAAACATAATCTAAAGAGGAAATTATTGGTTTTACTGGTCCTGTGCCAGCTAGAAATTAAGCCTTTGAAGTCAAAGACTGTTTTGTACTAGAATTAAAGCTTTCTTATCTGACTCTTGTTGTATTGGGACAAGAGTTGCCTCCATTTGAAATAATTTCCTAGAAGTCTTCTAATTTCTGAGCTGCCTTTGAGAGTAGAAATTCTGAAAGAAAAAACAATTCCTTTCTTAATAGAGAAAAAGATCTCTTAAAATTTACTCTATTGAAAACTACTATATGGTAGTATTTTTTTTCCTGATGTGTCCAACCCAGGCCTACTTTCCTGAAATAAGAACTGCATTCTCCTTAATAAACTCAGCACAAAGAAAATTATTCCTTTTGTAACGACTATAACCTCTGCACTTTTGAGTCTGAATGATGACACTTTGGGTTTTAAAGATGAAATATGTCTGTGTGGTTTTCATTCCATTGCCATTTCTGTAAAACATGATGTATGGCTAAAATCTGGCTTACATGTGAAGAACATATATATATATCAGAAAGGAAAACATTAATATAAGACTGTAAATTTATGAACAAGGACTACATATTGCAGCCAAAAAAAAAAAGAAAATTAAAAAAAGCATGGAAATGTAACCTGGCTACTACAAAAAGTTACGTTTTTAAAGCAAATATTGGTAGCCTAGTAATAGCCTCATAATCTTTCATTGTATTAACAGCAATCACACACTGTTAAAAAATAATAGAATATTTGTGAACAGATTCAGACTTTATCAAAAACAACACTAAGATATTTGGGTTTGCTTTTAACAAAGCAGAGGCATTGCATGATTGGTGAAAGAGTGAATGTTGTATTGCAATGCTGATAAGTAAAATTAATAATATATAGGAAATACATGTTATTTCATAATGGTTATATACATAATACAACTCTACAGAAAAAGCATTAGTTCTGAAAGAACTTTTTTCTGTGTTTTCCCCAAAGTTACATGCATACAGATTTAAAGACAAAAGTGCCAGAAATATTTTCTGGCTGAACATCTTTTCCCACTACCTGACTCACCTGAGATGAAGCACTTGGTGTCTCACAGGAGGCTGGTGAGCGTCAGAATCTTAGTGGCCATAGAGGGGTCTGCTTGGTTTGTTTGTGTTCAAACCAGTCTCAGTAATGCAGTCCTATAAAATGCAGGTCCCATCACACAAAATCCAGGCTGCTCTTCTACCTGGGTAGACTAAAGCAGGGCTTAATGTTTGGAATATCAAGGGATGACCAAAGGTGGGTAGAGTTCAAACCACTCTGTATGGCACTATAAAGAAGAGCCTAATCTTGGAGTTATAGCCTTGCTTCACCCTGCTCCTTGAGAGAGCTGAAACCCTCATCCCATTAGGATGGACCTTGTTCACTCCATTTTGAGTAGACTTAGGTCTTCTTCTGCCTGTCCTCATTCTAGCTTTCAAGTCAGCTGTGAAAATCTTTGCTTCTTTTCTCAAAAGTTTTTGCCTATTTTTTCTCAAAAATAGGCCCCAGTGGCTACAAATTAAGTAATCGTGGTTCTGCTACAGAGAAAAGAATCAATGTCACTTTTCAGACTGACGGTGAGCAAGACACGAGTCTGCAAAGACTTGAAGGGTCTCTTTTCCCTTCTGAAAGGGATGTATGTCTCATTAGAGCAGCTTATATCCTTTAAGGCTGTCACAGTAAGATGTTATGTGCAACATAGGATTCCTGGATTCTGCAAGCAGCCCAAATATGACTTTCCCATTGGAATTATTAGGGGTCCTGCACCTAGAAGCACTGCTTGTGTAACTGGCCCACACATAAATAATGGCACATGTGGAGAGAAATGCTCTTGAAAGGCCTCACAAAATTGAAGCCTGTATTTTACTTTCTGAGTAGAAGTCAGAAAGTTTCCTCACCTGCCATTTTTGCTCCTCCCCCAAGCACCTGCTTTGCTAGTAGCCCTTCTACCCCTCCTGCCCACAGCAGAAAACCTGCCCTTGCCAGTCCTCTGCAGCTGCCTCAGTGGCTGCAACATTAGCAGGCAGTCTGGTGACAGTGAGGCAATAGCCTCCAACAGTTTCACAGGGAGTAAAGCCCTAAAGATGAGTTTGACTTACTCAAAAGGGAACTTCTCCACAGGTAAAAAGCTATTTGACTTCTGAGTAATTTCTGTCTGACATTGGATTGCTTCTCTGTTTTCTATTTAACACACATTGATGTTCACTGTTTAACATACACACTCCCCTGTGTAGCACACAGTGATGCACCGTTATTCTGGTGGATCATGTCCCCCAGAACAATGACCTGCTCCTCTATGCCGTGCTGTGGTCTTGTGACCCCATTCCTCTACTCCCATTTCAGCCCCCCCCAGCTAACAGTGTCTGAACAGCAGACTGCCGAGGTGAGCTTGCAACACTGCTGTTGAAAGGTCCTAGAACTATGTTGCCTGGTGGGTGGAAAAAGTTTGCAATTTTTCTAAAGTTTCAGAAAAGGTCACTGTGTTTTCAGAAGGTCTTGCTGCTTAGCCCATTTGCATCTACACAGAAAGAGATAAATTCTCTATCAGTTAATTTGGGTGAACTGCTAGGGCTCTGGTTACCCACACAACTTGTAATCCTGCTTGAATCTGATTATATTTTTGACATTCACGCTTCCTCCGTAGATTAAGGTTTTGTAGCTCTGACATATATTTGCTGAGCCAGCAGCTGCAGCTCTGTTTCATCACATACTTGTTACTGCCTCTGTGTTGCTGGCTTTCAGTTGCATAATGAAGTGGAGTGGAGCGTGTGCCCCAGCTCCCAGCTGCCAGACCTCATACATCTTGCTACGTGGCCACTTTCATTCAGGTTTCTTTCAGGCTAAGGTTTCTGCCAGTGATGGGGGGGGGGGGGGGGGGGTGACAAGAGTGCCAGCACATGGTTCTTCTAGTGTCTGCACTGCAGGTACAAAATAGCAAAGAGTATCCAGGCAGTAACCTCCTAGACTGCTTTCACAGCATTTTCCACAGCATTTTAAAACGTATGGACTGTGTAAATGTATTTCCTTCTTGATATTGTGAACTTTCCATCTTCTGAATAACCCCTCTTTTTATTACAGAGAAGGGAAAGGAGAGGCTCTTGATGTCTCCAGATAATTTCTCTTTCCCCATGCTTGCTCTCAGGCCCCCTCCTAGTTTTCTGCATCCTAGAGGATACAATCTCACTCCTTCAGATGCTCTTTAATGGGAAATGGGGAAGGGTTTCTTACTTCCTATTCTTTATGAATGCTTGTGATACTTTTTATGAAATATTTTAATCAGTAAATGCACAATGTTATACCACAGTCTGCCCAGTGCTCAGTCATTTGAGATGGTCTTAAAACATTTTCTTTTTTTTTTCTTTTTTTTTTTCTTTTTTTTTTCTTTTTTTTACTTGCTGCCCATTCTTTAAGCCTTCTCATATACTGTCAACAATTTTGATTGCATGGTAAGTAATGACTTTCACTGAGCTGTGCATTGCCACCTGGGTCACTTTATGAAATTGAGGTAGTTAGTTTAGAGCCCTTACGGTGCTTGAAAATGCTCTCGCTACTCCTCCAGCGTGTATTACTTTACTGAGACTGAATCTCATTTCTGTTCATCTAACCAGTTCTCATCTCTGAAGATAGATAGCAAAGAATTCAAGAGGGCAATCTGCTGGGAAAAATACAAACTTATGTTAGTTACCAACTAGCCTGTTTAATGAGGAAAACATCCCAAGGGAAGCAAAACTCTGTGCAGACTTCCCTCCAGCAGCCTGCTGAGGTGAAAAGGTGGAGACTTTCTGGTTTAGACACTCAGATTTCATATGTAAACAATATTATAAGGCAGCGCCCTTTGTGGTCTGGAATATAGTGTTGCCAGGATTAGTGAATGATGCTTTTCATTTGCAGAACTGGGGCTGGTTGGCTATTGTAACACCCTGATCTTAGGCATATTTTAAATGAAATGCATCAGATGAAACAGTGGAGCTTGCTTCTTTCTGTAAATGTCTGTAGTTTTGAGACAAATATGAAATGAAGGTTTTGTCCTAGGTATGTAGGGTAAATTTCTGTGCATGAATAATCCTGGTGAGGGATATTCAGACAGCACATGGATCCAGCTTTTCAGGGAATCGTTTATTCAGGATTTATTAACACAGCTTTTCCTGCTAGCCAAGAGAAAAAAAAAAAAAAAAAGTCAGACATTTCAGGCACAAACATGTCTTTCTGGCAGTCTTGGATGGTTCACTTTCAAATCTGGGAACACCCACTCCTCCCTACTGTCTGGAGCAAGGAGGTCACTGGAGTGTTTCAGTGCACTTTAATGACTTTCTGCAAGGAAGACAACCCAGCCTGAAAGCTGCTCACCTTCCAGCAGATTAACTAATTATTCTGAAAAGGACTAAAATGACCAGATAATGAGAACTGTACATCACTTTATGATCTGTTTTGTGCACTACAGTACATTACATCACCCAGGCATGGTGTGCCATTAAAGTGTTGATATTAGGATGTGTGTTCAGGCTCACAGGGATTCTGGTCACTACAGCTTTTCACCTCATATATTCCCCCCTTTAGTTAGAAATCCTTGGAGGACAACTAGTACTTCCCAACACCTTCCTTGTTTTTGAGGGGGAGAGTTTTGGGGAGGGGAGGGGAGGGTAGGGTGGTGGGGATGGGATGACTTAGGGTGAAGATAGCTCCAATACAAATACTGGGCAATCCCTTTGGGCATCCCAAGTATTTTGGTACTCTGGCCAGTAATCCTGCTGCAAGGAGATCTAAAGAGGTAGTGCATCCAGATGCTTAAGCAGCCTAATGCCAGGGTGTTGTCCTGCTGTGGCCACCTTTGCCTTTCGTTGCCCCATGGTGCTGTTGTACCCTCTGCACCTGCCTCTGTCTTACAGAAAAGCTATTTTAGAGCCTGCCAAATTCAGTAATGTTGATCTATTTCTTATTCCTCTCCCTGTAATAACTAGTTGCCGTAGTTACCTCATGTATCTAAGGCAACCAGATGTTACAAACGGAGGCACTGAAATAGCATCAACAAGTACAAAAATTAAATGGTTCAACTATTTTGCCTGAGTTAAGCCACTCAGGGCTCTTTCCTCCTTGGCTCTGGAATTTGCCACTTCCTCTGATCAAACCTGCTGGCCTGTTCCCACCTTTGTACTGCAGCTGTTTGGAGCTGTAGACATCCCAGTGTCTGGGACAAAAGGGAGTGATTACGTACTCCCCTTCCCCCAGAACTGATAGTAATTGGTCTGCTTGACTTTTCTATCAAGGACATATTTCTGGGCTCACAACAAATTGAAAATGTGGCAGTGGGGGAGCAAGGGGTGTTTACAGTTAGTGCAGACCTGGAAGCAATGACCTGATTTTATTCAGTTTGGAAAAAATCTACTCACAGAATGAGGAGGATTTATCTCATTATTGGTTGGGAGTTTTTAAATAAGAATTTGCAAGACTGTCAAGTGGTTTCTAATTTCTAAGTACTGACCCATGGAGAACCAGTAGCTTCTAAGACATCAACAGTGGTGCTATTTTCACGCCAAGTTGGTCAAACTCAAAATACTGTCTGATCCCTATTCCCACCTTACTAAGAAGCTCGCTGAGCTAGCAAAGAGAAAAGTAAATTGTTTCTTACATATAATCATTTTCCTTAAGTTGCAGCTGCTCCAAGTTGCCCAAAGAGCTGGATGTCTGGAATGAGTCTTCCTTCAGGTGCAGTACAGCACACGGGGAATTGGAAATGCAGCATTGAAAATGCAGGAAGCACAAGAAATAAGAACAGCAGTGCATGCACATGTTGAAAATCCCTGTTCAAGGATAACTGCTCTGTGTCAGTAATATTTACAAGCTGTGAGCCAGTCCCAACGGGAGTTGATTTCCCTATGGCTGTGCACAAGTTACAGAACTTTTAAAGATTTGTGAGCAGGAACGGTTATGTCTCCCCTCCATGCCCTTCCAAAAAGGCCATGAGATAGATGGAGAGGGACCTGCATGCCAGGCCAGGTAGGAGAGGAAGGAACATGCACTTTGCCGCATGATGCAAGCAAAGGAAGTGTATCACTATGCTGCAGTCGAAGGTAAGGTGTTCCCAGAAACACTTTTGGAGCATGTGGTCGCCTAAAGAGTTTTTTGCCAGGTGCAATGCTGTATGGATGGGTTTGCTTGTGTTCCCAAGCTGCATGCACAGGCAGGGCTGCTGCTTAGCTGGTGACAGCCATGCTTGGAGGAGGAGGATGGCTCTGTGCCACACAGGTACCCCAGAAAAGAGAGAGACAGACTCCCTTGGAGGGTGCGAGATGGGGGTAGGCTGGATGAGGTTCGTCAGTCCTGAGCTTGTACAGGTTTTTGTGTATCTTAACTAGTTTTGCTTAAACATGAAAAAAAAATCCAGACTGGAAAAGTCTTGAGGTTTTTGAAAAATAAATTGCAATGGAAGAGGAAGGGTTAAGCATGGATGCCAACCAAGGATGTATTACAGGGAAGTGAAATTAATTCAGTAAGGTGCTGCCTTTATTCTATCATGGGTTTCATCTTACAGCTGTTGTCTTTTCACTCCCTCATTTTTTCAAAAGCTCAGATTTCCATGTGAGAGCCCAGGGAAGGCACCTAAGCAATTAATTTCACATGGTTAAAGCATCTTCTTCTCAAGGTTGTAAAAGCAGAAATTAGACATAACACCCTTCTAAGGCATCTTTCTCAGGCTGGAAGGAAGCAGGTGTTTAGTGTTACATTAATTTTAAACCCATAATTAGTGTAACTTGAGTCCTGGACCTCATCCAGTTTAATTCATTGTATTCCTGCAAACGAGACTCCCCTGCTGATTTTATGTGAATGCAGCAGGCCAGGTCTTCAGCTACCAAAGCCTTTCCTTAGGATGTTTGGGGTGGAGGAAATGAGGTGTCAGGGAGGTGCCATATGGGTTTCTATATGGCCTCTGTAACGGAGGTGTGGATGACACAGGCTGTGCTCCACGTGCTCACTGGCCATGAAAAGGATGTTGGTGGCCCAGAGGTGATGGTATAAGAGAGCTGCCTTTGCCTCCTCTCGCTGCTTAATGCCCTCCAAAATATAAGATCATCAGAAGCTGTTTACTGAGGTTTTTGCTGCATGCCTTCTTTGTTCTCAATCCAGTGGATCCCCTTTGGAGTGCTTATGTTTGATGGAGAATTTTTCATTTCCCACTCTATCTTGTGCAGCTGTGCTGGTGGGGTTGCTCCTGCTGGAATGGGAGCTATAGCTGTTGGCAGGGAGGAGATATTGCAAGCATCTTTTATTTTATCTAGTTTGGAGAAATAAAACACCAGGATGAGCACTGAATAAAGCAAGTGGGACTGCTGTAACAAATGGCATACAGGATTGCTTTTGTTTGTCCTCTTGGAAGCTAATTGATATCACTGGGAAGTACTTCATGTTGGAAGATACAAAGCACACTGGCTCAGCCTGGAGCGAGGCGGGGAAGAGGATGCATACCTCGACTAGCTAACCACAGAGCTTTTGAAGTAACTGTTATTACTTATGTGTGTGTTTCCTCTATGGAAAGCTGGAATTACTGGGGGTACTCTGGAGGAGTGGTACCCGCCCAGGCACTGGCTGTGGCATTGTGGCTCTGGCACTGTGGTACAAGACCACAAGGTACAAGCCCAGTTGTGAAGCTAGTCAGTGTGAGTCAAACCTGCCTCTGGCTTTGCTAAGCTAAATATGAGCTACCTGATTTAACTCTTGCTTTGTACAGCTGCTGCTTGGCAGCTGTACAAAAATATCTGGGAAAATATCTGGGACAGGAGCAGAACTAGGGGAGAATGAGAGGACATGTGAGGGGGAAAGAATTCATCTGTTTCAGGCAGGATTTTAATTTATCTGAGCACTCAATTGACCAGAAAGAGACAGAAATGCCATTGTGCCAAAACCACTTGGGAGCTCACCTTCCCACCCGGAGAAAGCCGTAAAGTCAAAGTGAGGGGAAATGGAGGTCTGGAGGAGAGCTTCGGAGGGAGCCTGAGGTGCTGGAATCTGCCGGGTCATCTGCAGTCAGAGCATAGAAAGTGTGAAGTGCCATGACTTCCTGGGGTTTTACTGAGCTTGGTAGGATGTCTGTTAGCCCTGTGTGAGCAATTAGTGCTGATTAGCAGTTCCCTCTGCTGGCTGAGCTAACGAAGTTATCCCTTCGGCTCTGCAGGAGTGCTTCTGCTGCTGCAAGGGCGCGTTAGGTTGAGCTGCGTGGTATCTCCACTCGTGAATTAACGAGACAGGACTACTGGGCAACTATGCAACAAATAAAATCGTGGTTCACTCTACTGCCACCGAAGTCTTCTCTGGGAATAAAAAGAACAGAGCAGCCACAGACTCTTTAGTAGGAGTGATTTTGACAATTATTTCCCTCAGAGCCATTGTTGATGTTACTTTGCGTTCCTTTAGCCACTCCATTATTTTGTGGAGTTTTTTGCTCTGTGTGAGTGATATATGCTGTGTGTTACGGAGCTTTGAGCAAGGACATAAGTCTACTCATTATTTTTTACAAAAATAGTGGTTTTGATATTCTATTTTTGAAACAGAACAAAATATTCTTGTTTTTCTTCAAGGAACAATAAAGCAGAGCACTAATTTGACTTCTACATCTCTTAAACAAAATGGAGATGTGGTGGCTTACCACATCATTAACAAGTTGTGACCTAACTGATACAGACCTCTGAAGGTTTATGTCACCTGAAATAAGAAATGAAGTCAGGTTCTCAGCATCTAAGCCATCTTCCCTTCTGCCCAAATGAATCTTTATGATGTGGTTCCTCAGGGCAGGAGAGCTCATGGCAAAGCCAGTGTCTGCTCACAGACTTAAACAACATCAGCTGCAGTCACAGCTCAGTGATCCTATGAAAACAATGTTACAGACAGATGTGCTTTTGTTACCTGTCATGTATTTAATATCCTTTTTTCCTTTTTCTTCTCTTTTTTACCCAAACATGGCCTGTGAATGAGAGGCCTCTGCTTCTCTTTACATTTTTGTCATTAATTTGCCAGGTGCTTTTAGACACATCTGCCGCTTCTGGTCTCTGTGGAGGGGGCTTAATGTTAACTCACCTCTCGCAAAGTGCTTTACAAATGAACATAAAGAAGGCTATGAAACTGTTAAGTAGCTGTTTTCACTTCCAGGGTACCTGGCCCAAGCCCAGTGTCTTAGACAGCCAAAGGCTTTCCACGAGGAAATTCCTGTGGGTTTCTGTGAAGAACCCACCTCCCCTTGCCACCAGCCCCCACCATCCAGTCAGGAGACAGGCCCGAGGCAAAACCACTGCCTTGTTCTTCCTGCCAGAGAAATCCTGCTTCACTCCTGCCCCGGCTGAAAGCTGAAATATGTGCTTCCCGTGCCGGGGCTCGAGCTCCTCAGGAAAACTTCAGCTACATCCAAATTAATAACTGAAAGCAAGCATCCCAGCCTAAGACCAGGCTTACTGTGGGAACGGCTGGATGCTGGCAGCGAGACTGGCTGCCGCGGGAGGTGAGGACGGCCAAGCTAAACAACCGCCGTCTGGTCCCATGTCCTCCTCCTCCTTGTGAGCAGCAGCTCTTCCACTGCTCACCATGAGGCCAGGATTGGGGAATCCTGGTCATTGGCCCCACTAGCCAAGAGGTGAGGGAGCCCTTTCCACACCTGTCTGCGCCAGGACTTTGGATACTCAATGCACCTGGCTTCCTGTACTATAAACCACTTTCACCTTCTTACTCCAGCTGTGGGAATTTGCATACAAAAAGCCCCATTAGGCCCCATCGAAGGATATTTAGGTTGCTGGTGCTACATTACCAGAAGCAGGCAGTTTAGTTCTGAGTAGAAAAGTTTCCCACTTAAAAGTGAAACGGTGTCATAGGAAGGTTTCCCTCACCTGTAAATAACAGTTGTTCTGCTTTGCTTTCTGGGTCTTCACCACAGTGCTAAAATTGAATTTCTGTAATGACAGGAGATTGAGTTTCAGGAAAGGTAAAATTTCATGCATTTTTTTTTCATTGTTAAATATTTTTACATAAGGTGTTGAGCATTATTTATATATACATCGTTTCACCATTACCAAATGAAATAAATTTGATTTATGCTACAAATAGTATTAACAAACCAGACAATAATGGCAACAAACCTTCAAACAGAGTCACTTCTCTACAAGTCCTTATCCCCTTTCTGGTTCAAGATACTGGCTCCAATGAGGTAAAGACTAGGTCACAGTAAATTATTTTCAACTAACTCCTGATTTGCCATAGCTCAATTGAGGTTCAAGTCACCCCTTGTTTTGTATGCTGGGCTGTCTGAACCACAAATGTGTAACCCTCCTGGTTTAAATGGGCTAGGAGGCTTCATTGCAGGTGAGAAAAGTGCCCAGATGGAATGGGCACAGGTACAAATATGTTCTGGACATGCATTTCCTCTGGTGTGTACCTGTGCTTTTTGTGCCTCAGTCACAGGGGAAATTCAGAAGTCCTTGTGTGTAAACTCAGAAGTACTGGTATGCAAATAGAGGAGTGTGACTAAGTAGTCTCACTGCTCCCACTATTTCACATGAGAAGTGCAGTATTGACAATGCAAATGTGGCATGCTCTGTATGCTCTATCAAAGCATTTCAACCCCTGATTGTGTGTTTGGAGTATATGGATGCATCAAATCTAAGGTAAGAGAAGCACTTTTCCTTAATTAGACAATGTTTAAATTGGTTGCTCCGTGGGATTTCCTACTGAATTAATTCTTATGCTGTAAAAGGGATTTTTCAGCTCCTCAGGTTGAATGAGAGCTGCCTCTGAGATGCTTTCTGTCAGAAAAAAATACCCAAATGTACACAGGGAGGCTCAAGAGGAAATAGGCTGGGAAAAGCATTCTAGGAAATGAGAGTCAGCAGCAGCAAACCAGAGGTGGCCTAGGAGCCCACAAAGTCCAGCTGAAAACCACGGTGGGGTTTCTAGGACACTGGTAAGGGCCTCACAGGTGTGTTCAGTGTGGTTCTGTCCCATGCTGGCGACATGTAAATCTGAGCACATGAAGATGACCGTGCCAACAGGTTGATGGAGGAAGGTTTTGGTCTGGAAGCAGGAGACAAAGGACACAGCAGGCAGGTGGGGAGATGCTCGGCCAAGACAGATGAGAAAAGGGATTCATAGTAAGGTGCAGTAAGAAGCGTGTTGGATTTCAGACAATGACACATGCTGTCAATAAACCTGTGTGTTTTAGAGTGAAAAGGAATGAAAAGTCGTTTTGAAGACCCTAAAAAAGAATAAATCTTTTGTAGCAAAGCTGTATTTAATTTGGTTATAATCCACTGAATTGAGATATATTTCAACTTGACTGAAGACTCCCAAGCACGGCTCATAGGAAACCAGATCACTTCTGGCAGAGGGAAGAAAAACTGTCTGTTAGAACTAAGTTCTCTCAGCTGGCATATTTATAGCCAGAGATCAATGAAAACCAGAGCATAAATAAAAGCAGATTTTGAAAATGAACCGATAGACATTCAGGCACCAAAAAGCATTTCTTTTCTGTGTGTCTTATTTTTCTTCACTGGAGAAAATCAGCTGGAAACATGTTTTATTGACAAGCATGTATCTTATTTGCACATTTGCAAGACCAATAAACAAGTGGCCCAGTGTCATGGAGGTTTCAGATTTGCTGCCCTTTCAGACCTATTAGTTTGTGGAGACTTGGATGTGGTGAGTCTTTCAAGGTGGGACACAGTGTTCTGCTTTAACAGGAAGCACGTGGCCCAGCTTTAACCACAAAGCAGGACTTAGATGGGAATAAAATTACCCAGCAGCATGCTGATGATTTTATAAAAGCTTAACTGTATTTCCCCAGGGTGCCTTGGTATTTCTAAGGGAAAGAGAGAGTAAACAGTATGTTTGTATTTAATAACAGATACAGGGGTGAGAGCATCCCACATAGGCATAGCTATATTGCTCCCAGGATCTTATGCAATGTAGAAGCATCTGTGATTAGTGTCCTTGCACACATCTTCTTGTGTGCCTTTCTTTGCTTTCGATTCAAATGTAGTGGAAGAGCTGAGCTTCTATTCAGTGTCTGCCCCACCTGACCTCTCTCCTCTGTGCTCTTTGCCCTCTATTAAACAACACAGCATTTTGTTTCCATCCCCTGCAATATTATTGCCATATGTTGTCTGTCTTCCATGTCTCCAACTGCTCCCACTTGGCCTTCCTCCCTGAATTTGATTCTGGGCTCCTTTATCCCTTCTTTCTGCCTTTTACTGTGCCCATGCTCAGAGGAACACCATCCCTGTCCCCGCCAAAATAGACAGCCCCTTGAAGTGATCTTCCTATGACCCTGTACTGTCTCCACTTTCTGAACAGCTAAGGAAATTAACAACACCAGGTTTTCTCTGACACCACTTTTTCTGCTTTAAGGGAGTTTACTGAAGGTGTGCACAAGGCTGTTATTAACTGAATTCACTAGCTACCTTAAAGAACTCTGCTTTTTTATGGTGCTGATAAAAGAAAAGAAAAGGACTAAGCCACTAGGGTGCTGTGACCAGGACATTGTACACAGATCAGTATGATTTCATTGGTTCCACATATTTGCCCATTTATTGTCCCCTCCATCCAGCCCTATATCTGTGCTGTGAACTCTCCATCCTTTTGTTCTGGATTTGTGCTGAGTACAACGAGATCCACACCCAGATCCCAAAGTCTTTCTATAACAAAATATTTAAGAAGAGGAAGAGTATTTATCTGTTACCAACAATTGTTATGGCTGGAGTAAGACTTCAATATAGAATTCAAACAGGGAAGTATTTTATTTACATACTATTCCTGTGCTTTTTGCATATAAGCATGCTTTACAGTGAATTGTTTATAATCTAAGTAGCTTTGGATCCGTATTTCCTTTAGAGAAACAATAAATCAAGAAAAAATATGACCAATATGGAAAGGTGGAAAGGTGTTTTTGTCATACACTGTATTTGAACTAAAGCCTGTATGACAGCTGCTATGCAGTACTCAAACATTCTGGTTGCAAGATAGAGAGGTCAGCATGCCTGTCCTCTATTGATCTTACTTTATTTTTTTCTTTCTTTCCTGAGAACAGCACCACTAAAGTCCTTAGATATTAGTAGAAAGGTGTAATGCAGGGGAAAAATGAGGTTGGATGAAACAAAGGCTTGATTCAGTGAAGTGTCATGATGGAAGAGAAGTAATATTTTTTCTGGTTAAAAGAAAGACTCTTATCAAGACTGTCTCTTTGATTTGCCCATACTATTTGAAGCAGATTCCTGGCATTTAATGAGCTGCAAACACAATGACAGCTATAATTTGGCTAATTGAAAGCGACAGGCAAGGATTCTTCCTCAAAGGCAGGAAAAACCCTACTCATTTCTCTTAATAGTTGCTTGGCCAGTCTAGATCTTCTCATCAGCACAATCTGGTGAAGTACTTCTCCAGCCAGGTCAGTGCCTGGGCCTTTTGCTGAGAGCATGTCCTGGCCATGTGACAAATTGTCGTGCAGAGACCTGCAAGGCAGCGATGCCCTCACTGGCACTGCAACCCAGAGCTGTCTGGTGGAATTCCCTAAGGAGCAAGTGGTGTTAGATGCCTTGGGAGGTAATGAGTCCCCACCAGCTTGTCAATTCTGTACATCTGCACTGCTGAGTTTTTGCTACTCTCATTACTTAGGGCAGCAGGATTAGAAATGGCCCACATGTGTATCTATTCCAGTCATACCATTATGTGCTTCCCTTATGCTTTTTTGGGGCAGTTTATTGTCACAGCTAGTAGAAAATGATCTCATCAGTTTAATCCCACCACTTCTTCCTAGCCTACCTTGTTTCACTGCTTCCCCTCCATACACACGTTCATTAATAATTTCTTTATATTCCCATTATCTACTCACTCTAATTTAAAACTAGATGGTCAAAGCAGCTTTCTTTTCTTCCTTCTTCTTTCAAGCCATTATGTGAATGAGGGAGGGTTCTCATTTTGCTGAGCTAAGTCAGAGTTGGAAGTTACTGGTCTGAGTTCTGCTCAAGCCTCTGCAGTTTAAACCAGCTTCTTTACATGTCTCAGCACCTCAACCTGCAATGTGAAATGGCAAAAAAGCCCACCTGTTCTGAGCTTTACCATATTGCTCTTGGGAACTTGCTGTAAGATCTTATGATGAAAAGTTTGCAGGGACATGAAATGCTTTTTTTTTTCTGGGTGCTGCTAATGGATTAGCACTGCATTGTTCGTAACCACTTATGTTTATACCAGTCAGTAAACAGTGTAACAAACAGCAAAGGGGAGTGGTGGGAGCCATTTTGTGTTCACACTGCACGTTTGAAATGTGAGTGAAAACTAGTGATGGGGACCAAGCCACCTTGTGATAGCATCCCACCCCTCAGTCCTGTGTAATTTTTCACTTTTCATCTCTGTGGGATATATCCATTACTTCTACCCAATTGTTCAGTTAATTTATGCTTTATTCTGATGCATATCCATGTCACTTTGTCCTGACCACTTCTCCTATGAGCCCCACCCCATAGATGAGCTTTCCTCTCAGTCCCACTGCAGCACTACTGTGTCAAAGCAGTCCCTTCCCTGTCTGCTGGCAGATGCAAATGGTCAGTCAGACAACATGTAATAAGTTGAACTGTGCTAGTCCAAAGGAAATGGATGCCCCTAGGAGCTCATAAGCATTCATAACTTATTTAATTCAAGTAAATCTGTGTCTTACAACTCTCACAGAGCAGGATAACTTGCCTGTACATCAGCACATCCATTCTTATGTGAATGTCTCCAAAAGGGAGCCCAAATAAAATGCACTCTGTGTGTAACCTGGCTGCCATCAATCAAGTATTGATTTTCAAGAAAACCCACACCTACACACGGTGCTATTATAAAGCTGTGTAGTTACAAATTCAGGAGGTCGTCCCACAGTGTCAGTGAGACCTTACCAAGTTTGTGGTTTGATACCAATCAAATTATCTTCAAAGACTTAGCATAGGAAGAAGTTCTCCCCTCTCACCAACAAAAGTGAGGAATAAATAAGCTTCCCCCTTCTTTTACTTGAGACTGGGAAGATAAGCTTATTTCCTCTCTCTCAATAGCTTTAGAGACTAAAGAACCTCATCAAGTTAAACAAAAAGGAGAGCAGCAGAAAGCACCACTACAGAGAATAACTCAGGGATTTCTTATATTACTCCACCCAGCACAAAGAAAAACTTCCTGAAATAGTAGAAATCACCTAACCAAAAAAGAGTGTCAATTGCCTTTCCTTCAGCCTTCAGATAATATTTAACATGCCAACACACACACCCTGCCTTCCACCATCTTCTGCTTCCTGGAATAAGAAGCCATGCCAGGTCCCTTCATTCTCCCCAAACTCCATGAAGAATGGCCATGAACTGTCGTGCTGAGCAGTCGCACTCCTCCCAGATCTGTGCATGCACCACATCAAAGATCTGTCAGTGCTGTGCCCCATCAGACAGGAATGATACAGTGTCATATGATGCCACCACCGGCATCTTTTCCTGCTCCAGCTCCTCCCAGCGCTCCGTGGAGAGCCCCTGATAGGGGAAAAATCAAAGTGCCTTGGGCTCAGCTCCTGAGGCCACTGCTCATCTCTTCTGCTGCAATCCTGGATTGGCACCAGGGCCATACACTTCAGCTCAGCATCACCACCAGACGTGGCCAGGTGCCCAAAATGCTGACCAAAACTAGACATGCAAATTATTAAACCCACCACTGCTGCCACCAGAGCGCTGTACAAAAATTCTTGTTTTCAGTATGACAAGTGACTGAAGTACCACCTCCCTTCAAAATAAAAAGGATATTGAAAACAGAGATTGAATAGTTCAAAGCATGTGTAATAGGGGATGAGGCCTCTGCCAAATCAATTGCGAGTTTAAGTAAGCTCAGACTTGATAGCTAATTACTATTATGTCTGGGATGTCTGTTTCGTGGTCTCTGCCAAATATCAAGTTTTGTCCTTGAAAAGACTCTAGTGTAGAGCTAGCAATAGCTCTAAAGCAACTACCACTGAAACAAGCCAGCAGATTTCACTCTAGGCTTAGGAAACATCTTAGGTGTATTTTCATGACAGCTTAAGCTGATCTAACTCAGAGCTGGAACAAGTACAGGTCCAGCCAGGCACTTGCTTTGCCCTGACACAATGTTTGTCTCATGATGAGAACAATTGAAAAAGCAAAGCAGAAAATCAACAGACACAAAAATGAAATTACCAAGTTGGGAAAAAAAAAAATCCTGTAACTTTTTCCTCACTCAACTGCCTGAACTAATTTGCAGTAGAGAGAGAAAAATGCCAGCAGCAGACACTTTTGTCCAGCAGCCTTACACAGCTGAGGTACGTGAACAGGTCAGACACAGGAGCAGACCTCAGGCTTCTCTCCTGAGCACTGGAAATCACTGGCACCTTTTTTTGTCCTATGCTTTCTTCTTGACCTTCCTTTCCTTCACAGCCTTTCCATTTTGTCTCCCTGAGCGTGGCTAACACCTGGCTGTTTTGCATTTTTCTTTTTCCAGCTGTTCTCTGTAATTGCCTCCTGTAAGTGATGCGACCTGCTTTCCTGTCAGCTACTTTTCCCTTTGGTGAGCTCTGGAATTTGGAAGTTTGAAAGACTTTTCTGTATGCTAAAGACAGCATGAGCCTAAAAGGCAGCATTTCCCACCAAAAATATACATGTCCATTATACCTATACAATAAACTGGAATTGGCTGGTTTCATGATCTTTGCAGGTGGACAGGGGTTCTGACACACAGAATGATGATACAAAGATTGGTGGAGGATCTATTTATTTCAACTGTTCTTATTTTATTAGCTATTCCTTGATGACACCTATGCTGGTCATCTTTGTAGGATTCTTGGCACAGAAAGCTACATCTATAAAAGCAAACAGTGCCCAATACTTATTCTGTGGGTGTTTATGCAAGCTCTGCTTGAGATTATATTCCCCGTGTTCCAACAGCAATTCTGCACCCTTATAGACACGTAATGGGCTCTTAAGAAGACACAAGTATCATTTGTAGCCAACCTCAAGACATGAATTCCCTCCCACCATTTGGAAATGTGCTATCAAGCTTCATTAGGTTTCAAAACGATTTTTATGCAGCAGAACAAAATTGTGTTGAGGCATCAATTGCAAGATAAAAAAAAATTCCAATGTTTGTTTCTGTTTGTGCCCTGGTCAGCAGTAAGAAGGTAATGCTGTAGTTTTCAGAAACCATCAAGAATTTCATTACAACCAATGCATCCCTACAAATCATTTCAGCTTTGACAAGACAACATTTTTCAATGCAAATTCATTTTGTTGGATGTTCTTGTTGGTTCCAATCATCTCACTTCCACTTTACCATCCTTTTAAAATGGCTACAGTGCAGTAAAATGGATCTTCATGTTGAGTGTCAACAGGGTTGGGCAATAGGTGTTAGGAATAATTCCTAACAAATTGTCCTGCTTCTGCTGTGTCCCTAATGAGACAGTTCGAAAGGGAATTTATTGCAAATAATATAGTTTATTAAAAACAATTCTTTTCAAGTCTGACACCATTCACTCATTCACGCTGAATGAAATGCAGGATAATTTTCAAAAGCTTTGCCTTTTTTCTTAATTTCTTCCTTTCTTCCTTTTTTTTGGTTTGTTTTTGTTTTGGATTTTTTGTTTGTTTGTTTTGATTCGGTGGTGGTTTTTTGTTGTTTGGTTTGTTTGGTTGGTTGTTTTTTTTTTTGTTAAAGTCAAAGGTTCTGACTGTTCTGATGGTATTTAAAAGGGCAGATACTGCTTAGGGATAAATCAGTCTACTTGGGTGCCTAAATTCGTTGTATGACATTATCTCATTGGCAAAGTTCCTGATCTGCAGGAGTTTTAATCTGCAACTAACTGCACACTGTGGACTAATTCCGCCAACCTTCTCAGGCTAAAGCTTTGAGGTGGCCACAGGAGAGACAAGGCCGTGGGAAGCAAGCTATTAGATGTGGCCTTCTGGGTCTTACAGCCAACAAGTTAACCACTGCTATTCTGATGATGTTGCATGGTAGGGTAAGCATGTGTCCTGTTCCTCAGATATGCTATCAAGGTTTTTCAACCTGCAGGTCTTTTTATTGCAAGGCAATGTGTTTGGCCAGGAGAAAAGAAGAGAACTGACAGTGCTAAAACGTGTACCGGGTATACCCACCCTGGCAGAGGCAATGGTGCGTGGTGGTGGGTCAGTGTTTGGCTAACCAGAGGCAATGAGGTGGAGATTCATTTCTCACTTCTGTCATAATGCCCTCCTGCTTTCCTGCCTGAGGAGATCTACCCAACCATTAGGTCTATTTTGCAGACAGGAGACAGAAAGACAAGAGACAAAGGAGGGCTGGTGCCACAGCCTGAGGCAGGCTGTGCAACTCATTCTTTGCTTCCTTGAGAGCACACAGGCTCCCCTCAGGCTTCATGTCCTACTGCCTCACCAGGCCTTTGCATTTTAGTTTAACTCTCAAACATTTTACAGGACTTCCAAGTAACCATTCCTACTCCTCAGCACAATTCCAGTTCACATACTCTTCTTTAATCTGTTCATCATTAAAGATGCCTTCCTCTAGAAACTTCCTAATTTCCCCATTCTTGTCCTCTCCAATTGCTCCCTCCAGCCATCAGTTCTGAAGACAGAATTGCTGAAGAGATTGCATCCTCTGGGACTGAATTCCTAAATGATGAGGCTTAACCATGTTTGTTTCAATTTCTATACCTTGAAAAAGAACGCACTAATTTCCCACTGGTCTCCCAGGAGAAGGTTAAGATCAAGTAAACAATGGTTGAAAAGCTTTTTGCAGATGGCAAAAGGAGTCCAAGCATTTCCAGAGATCTAGTGAGAGGAAACATCTTGTTAAGCTGCATGTCTCAAATCTCAAATAACATTTTTTTTTTCTCTTATGGTTACAAGCGTATTTAAAGGCAAAAGTAATGTTCAGGTTTTTTGGCATTTGCTGTTTGAAATTCATGTCTCTGTCATATTTTTTCAGCTTTTCTCTTGTGCTCGTTACTATGCTCTCTAAGTGCTTAAAAAACATGAGCTCCTAGGACAGTAGAATTTTTAAATTACTCAGAATGTGATGTTCAGAGGAATTGAGGGATCTGGGAACTCCTTGGAATTCATTAGATGCCAGATTTAAACTACACATCCAAGCTAGATTTTCACATTTCAAAGATTATTTTTTAACATATTTAAACAGAGCACTCAGGACTGAGGAAGGGCAATCCCCAGAGACTCTTTAAAACAGGAAATGTAGAAAAAGAAAGAATTGGGCAGAATTATGTTGCAACTGGCTTCTGACACTGATTAGTAATTAAACTGGTAGAAATTAAACTCTTGAAATTATTTAAAATGCATGCACAGAGCATTCTTTCCCAAAGAGCTGGAGTGCCTTTTTAAGGATCCTGCAAAAGGCTGCAATGGTAATTCATTTGATTTAACTGATTTTGCCACTTTTCTCTGGGAGGTGATAAAGCAGGTTTGTCAAGACAGATAAGAGTGCTGTATTGTGGACTGTGGGCTCACAACGTTTTCCAATTTGAGCTTTCTATCATCAGGGCTTTCTCATCTTCAGGCAAACTCAAAGCATTACAGATTGCAATTCTTTCAGTGTCTCAAAGTGCACCAGGCATATTAAAGATAGAGAAAGCAACGTGTCCCAAAGAGAGGATTTCTTAAGTACTATTTATTATGTACCTTACTATTTTCTAGAGGCTTTGATCAATGCTTTGGCCACTGCACAAACACAGAGGAAGTCTCTGTCATGGCCAGGTGAGTTTATCCTCAAAACTGAATGCAGAAGTACAGCACAGAAGAAAAGGAAATTCTTGAATGGGGACTGGAGGCAAACACAGTAGTCCACATTGTCCTGGAGGCAGTCTGAATTCTACATGTGATATTTTCCCTTGCATTGGGCAATATCGGGACCTCTGCAGGAAAGACACTGAGCAACCTCATTTGGTCAGTGTTGCAAGAGCAGAAGGGATGGCTGGAACAGGAGGCTCCAAGAGATTTGGCACAAGTCACAGCAAGAAAGCATCATTTGGGCCAAGAACAGATTTATTAAGGGAACAGATTTCAAAGCCCATCAAAAGACTTTTGAAGCTCATTGATATCCAGTGGCAAGTATTTAAGAAAGAAGAGCAGTTCTGTAAAAAATGGCCCAGAGAGAAGAAAACACGGGATAAATGCAGAAAAATCTTGAAATTCCTCAGTTGAGAGGAAGATGCTAAGAAGTTTTTAGACTGAAAAGTTTTTAAATTTAATAGTTAAAAAGCAGCCTATTGCCAATGATTCCTCAAGCAGGCTTTTTGTTCTTCAGAGCCTGTAATCCTTCGATTGCTCTTTCAATACATGCTAGAGAAAGCTAAGGCATGACTAAACTATTATTTGAAGAGTTCGTAGATGATTGTGGGTCATAATTATATCCTGTTTAAAACATCCCTTGAGGTAGGGATGGAATAGGGTAATTTGTGACCCTTCCCTTGTCTTCAATTACTAATAACAGCCTGAACTGATGAACAAAAAAAAAAAAAAAGAGTAAGGCCTTGGGTTTCAGCTTCATGAAACACCTCTCTTTGTTAAACAAATCACAAGCATCACTGCTTTTACATTCAAGTTCAAGATAAGCATGTGCTGGAGTGCCCTTGCTGAACCAGAGTGGGAATGAGGTGAGCACCCACTCACTTCATGAGTACGGAAGATACCCTGTATTCTCCACTTAGAAATCGCTCTTCTTCCTTATGGAAAAGAAACACAGCTGCTCCTGAGCCTGGGCACCACTGCCAAAACAGGCAAACCACCCAGCCAGGGGAGGGCCTAGTGGTGGGAGTCTGTAACGCCCCAGGGGGTGAGGCTGAAGGCTGGCTGAGCTGAGGGCACTGCACTGGTAACTGCTCCCAAGCTGCTCTTCAGTGCTCGGACATGCTTTAGATATTTTCTGTACTGCAGTCCCCTACTTCAGCTTTACTTGGGATTTGAGATGTTGACACTAAATAGCAAACCTGATGCCTTGGACAATTAAAAACCACCAAAGTGGGGCTATTAATTTTAGTAGGAACCAGAGCTTATGTAGGCTCTTTTTTTTCTTCTGTAGGAGGTATCCACCCAGTTATTCATTGAATTATTTATTTTTCCCACAGTAAATTTTATGATTTTTTTTTCAGATTGTAAGACATCCTGCTTATATGCTATAGTCCTAATAAATACAGATCAGACTTAAAGAGCTTCCATAAATGTCATTATTTTGAGGCAACCTACTCATTCTTCAGAAGTGGAAAGCTAGAAACACCTCCAGAATGAAACACCCACACATGGAGAGATTTCCAATTCCTTCTTTTATTCCCAAGATGTTGCCAAATGGAGAACTCCTGCTTTACAAGCAGGGATTCGCAACCAAACTGATTACTGGACATCCCCAAAGATCAAACAGGAAAACTCTCAAGGACAATTGAACTCTGGGCACCTCAAAATAAATACATGTATTGTGGGAGAGAGCATGCGGAAAGTGAAGGTTGCTTCTTTGGTTTTTCTTATTTTCACAACTTACTTTATCATAACTGAATGCCAGTGTGTAACACCTCCTCTGGTGAGCACTCCTGCACTGTGTTCAGGTTAATGCATGCAGTGGGTACAAACAAACAGCATACCGAGGTGTGCTGAGGCTTGAAGATTTTTTTAACAGTGATGATGTGTGCCCTGACGAAAAAAAAGTGGTGTGGAGCTGAAGACAAACAAGAAGCAGCAGACAACCACCTCACACCTCCAGTAGCACTGGGCTGTGCAGCTGGGGTGGTCATTTTTCCACCAGACCCAGTCTCATCCATAGGCTCATGACAGGAACTCCCACCCCAGAGGAAGATCTCTCCTTTTGCCCTTCAGCTGGGCTTCCTGGCAAAGACTTACAGGATCCCAGCTTTGTCCATTTGTCTCTGGCAGTTGCAGCCACAATTCCTCTTCTGAGGGCTTCAGTGGGGCATAAGCCATTCTTGGCACGAGGGGGTTCCCTGTCTGCAGGTGAGATGCTAAGCAAGGTTTGAGCTACGTAGAACACCACGCTCTGAGCACTGTCGGCAATGGCTTTGCGCAGTGACGGCGAGAGCTGTGTGTCTAATTTGGGCAGCAGCAGATGGATCATTTAAGACAGAAAGAGACTGGCACTACCAGCAGAGCAAAGGGATAACGTGTTCCTTCTGCAGCACAAATCTCACAAGTGACTCATGGCTCTTCTGCAGCTCACGCTGGCATCCTTTGGTCTTTGTGACTGTAACTGCACATTTTAAAGGTCAGGACATAGTGCTTTCTCCCCGGTACCTTGGAATCCATACAGGTGAGGGTTTTGCTCTGAAGAACCTCCAGTGCACATGGTGGTTTCCATATGGTTTGATCAGCAGGTTGCTCTTCTCCTCCTTCAGGCCCAAGCGTAGATATTATGAAATAATCTAGCCAATAAGCCTCTCAGTTTGATTCCCGGGTGCTCGCTGCATACATAATTATCATGTACATGACTAATATCAGGCAGGCCTGGTGCCTGAGCCACACCCACATTCCTTCTGCCAGCCCTCATTTCAGAACAGATTTCAATTAACTTTCATCAGATGTTTAAGGTGGCCTAAGTCTTTTCTTCTTTGTGTAGGTGTTTATATTTCAGTGCTTTATATTTAAGGATGTACCTCACTGCTAACTGGAACAAAGACTGGTTTGGGAGTGCGCTTAAATGGTATTTGGACTACTGGTCTTATTTAGGTGGTGTTTCCTCTGACAGCAAAGCCCTGGCATTAACTGAGCTGTGTGTGCAGGCTGCTCATGTTCATGAGTTAGTGTGCTATAGCTTGTGAAAGCACACACTGATGGTTCACCTGTTACAACCTGGAATCACAGGCATTTCACCACTGTCCTTGCTGAAACATTAGAAAGCCTGAAGCTGAATGGTGTTGAAAAGCCCATTGCTTTCTTGCCTGAAATGCAATTGTCATCTAGATTAGGTAGTAGCTTTCTGTGCAAATTTCAGTTCTGGGTACAAGGTATCCTGGTACTGCACAATTTATACCAGCCTTAACTCAAGGGGACTCAAATCAGTGCAGGCTGTGCTCAGTGATGGTAAAATCTCACAGAGAATTACAGTCAGTGCAAGGAAACCACTGGCCAGAAAGAACACCCAAAAAATATTAATATACCAGTGCTTCTGCACATTTAACTTTCCTCAAATTCTCTTGATAACTTTACAAGGAAAAAACAAACCAATACAGATGGCCATGTGTTTCACAGGCTGGAACGTTGCACTGAAGTTGAAATAGGCCCCCCCTATTTTAGCAGCTTGGTAATGTTTCTATCTTTCACAGGTTTCTGAGCTGGATCCAGCTGAAAATAGTAATAACTCACCTTTGACAGTTATGTAAAAGATAGACTGTGGCCTCAGTTCAGCTTCCCTTGAACGGGGAGCTGAAGCTTGCAACCATGTTTCATAACAGTACCTTTACTGCCAAGCTTGCCAAACAGGCCTGGGATAGGTGACCTTTGCAAATGAATAACCAACAACTTTGACTTTAGAAATAGTCTTTCATAATGAAGCTGATCCTGGGAAAACACCCTCTGCCTACACTGAACTTTTTTTCAGTAACTTTAAATCCAAAATTATGTTTAAATAATTTAAAATGTGCTTAAATTGTATGTTTATTCCTACACTGAATGCTAACATAATTAGGACTATGGGTCATCTTCTGCATTTAACTACTCATATTGAATATAAAGTACTAAATGTCTTTAATATGCATGTCTTCACTGCAGACATGCATATTTTAAAAAGCGCTTTTTTAAAAGTATCTTCAGTTTTCAAACAAAAGCTTTCTCAACTCCTGCTGAAAAAGTTTGAAAGAATAAATCAGTTTGAATATTCAAAATACACCACAGCAATAAGAATTAAAAATCAAGTAATAACAATCTATCAATTTGACAGGCTTTATTCTTAGTGAATTCTGAGTCGTCACATTCTCAGGGCTTTTTCTTCCAGATCCCAGGGCTAAAAAGTAGCTACCTCCTATTTAACGAAAGGCAAGTTACACAAAAAATTCCACCTGTTATGAGATAAAGAACAAATCATGAGTCAGCAAAATCATTCCAGAGCTTTATCAAGGAACTTAGGCTTTTGTTCCAGGTTGTTTTCTTTTACGTGACATTTGTCTGACATTGCCTGAAATGATTTCCTTACACCTTGGGAGTTTGGCTGGGAGACCTGACAATATTACTGACCATGGATTAAACACATCTGCAAACTTTGTATAAAGAAGCAACTGATCATCCTGCAGTCTGGAAAAGGAGAAGAAAGGGAATAAATGTGGGGAAGGGAAGAAAGGAAATAAAGGAGGAAAGGAGGATAGGAAGATTTGTTTCCTTATTTATGTATCTTCTACCCCATAGTATGGGCATCCGTGCAAAGATCCTTACTGAGGATTTGTTACAGCCTTTCTTAAAAGTGAAAATACTTAGTAGCAGAGACAGTACCTGGGGAACAGTATCAACATGAAAAAAATATCCTGATATATATGAAATATATATACACTACTCAACATGAAATATATATCTACATATCCTACAATGTCCCTCTCTGATTTTTAAATGGGCCACGGATCTGCTTCATTCCTGTTCTTACAAAATTTTTAGCAAATCCTTAGTAGCAGTAAATGAACAAACAAACAGAGACTGTGAAACTGATTTTATATGTTGCTGAAAGAGAAGTCAATATTTTTTTAAAAGGATTAAAAAACAAAAACCCAAAAAGAAATGTATGTTGATAGAGCAGAAGGTTGCTTTGTTGGTTCTTCCCTTGGCTTCAGCACTCAGTCCAGTGTCCCAGTGTTTTAGTTTTAATTTTTCTTAATGGTTTTTCTCACATCTAAAAGCATTGCTGGGGAAGTTTTAGGCCTCCTCAACAAAAACCTGCAACGTCAATGACCTCTTTGGAAGAATTCAGTGAGGAAGGAGGTGTCACTCAAAAGATACATTGTGGCTGCCTCTACTCGGTTTGGTGGCACGCAAAGTGTGCCTCGCCAGGGCTTCTGTGTCTCCTGGTGCTCTGCACAGCTCTTGCATCCCAGCAGCAGTGGTCACAGCCAGGTGGAAGAGCTGATCCAGAAGGCTCACAGAAGGACCTGTCTGTAAGGACATTTCTAGACTGGCAATGAGGCCTCTGTGCACTCAGGAAGCTCCGAGACTTTGGTAAACAGCAGTTATGACGTGCAGAAGGAAAGACAGCAGGCGGGGAATATTCAGAAAAGACACTGTTCCTTTTGCTGCAAATCCCGTGGTGGCAACCACGGCTCACTTGGACCTGGGGGGTCAGTTTAGAGCCTTGCTGTACTCTGAAGAAAGCCATTTCCCAGAGAAGTGGCAGTTCCTGAACCAGCAGCAGTGTCCTGCTGTTCCTCTGCCTGCTCTGTGTTGCATCAGAGTTCATCTGGCTTCCAGCTCTGACAGATTACACACATATTTTTCCCTCTAAGGCTCTGCACAGTTGCTCACCCTCAGTCAGCATGACTGTGGTCCCAAGTCATTAAAGACCTATGCAAGCTATTCATTTTTCTAAAGAAAACCAGGTTAGAAAACCTCCAGGGCACTTGCACTAGGCAAGATAATTTTATAGTAGCTTTTCCCACTGTACTAGCTTGCCAATGTTTGAGCACTTCCCCTCCGTGTTCTTATTCCATTCAAAGTCCGGAGTTTCACTTTCATTTCTCTTGGGCACTTAAGTTTCAGTTCTCTTTCAGCACTGCCCTCTCCCTTGCTGACACCTCCCTCAGCTACTGAATTACTTGTAAACCCATTTGGAATAGCTTTGTCTTCTTTTTGCTTTCTCATAATATTTCCTTATCCTTTTTTTTTTTCTTTCCTGACTTTGCATCTTCCTCATCTCTTTTCCTCGAGTATCATAGTGTAAACCATTAAGAAGGGAAAATTAAGAAGAGCTGAGTTAATTAGGTTCTTAAGCTTATTTGTGAAAATAAGAATCAGCTTGGGAACTATCATAAATAGGGACGGGCTTCAAGCATTTTCTGGATGAGGAGAGTGTACGTTTAACCACTACCCTCATGAATTTGTGATTTACCTGACCTTTGTGGATTTTTGAATGGAACAGCATACCTTCTCTTTCTGTCCTCAGCTCATTCCCACAAAAATAAATTCCTTTTGCACTCTCCATGGTTTGATCTGTTTGGAACTATGTCACATTTTATTTGAATCACAGAGTGTTAAAGTAGGAAACGCTATTTCTAACATTTGGATCATTGCAATTCTGATCTTGCGAATTCTCTTCAGACTGAATATCTGTTCAAATTACTAAGCAGAAACCTCAAGCCTTATTTCTGTACTTCCACAATTCCAGCTTGGCACATCCCCCAAGACAGTCTCAGTAATTTTTCTTTGGGGGGAAAAAAACAACAATAATATGACAAGAATTGCTGTAATTCTAGAATTACCGCTTCACAATGACGACGTAAGAAAATATTCTACTGTGGCATTATCATAGCTGCTTTGAGGAATGACTGCAGGGATCTGGAGTGATTCACAGTCCAGCCCAGCCATAAGCAGCAAACAGAATCAAATAAAAGAGGATAAAACAAGTTTATGAGACTTCACGACACTTTTCTTCACCTCCCTAGTCCTGGGACCAGCAAAGA
Organism: Fringilla coelebs; assembly: GCF_963513975.1. Taxonomy (NCBI): domain Eukaryota; kingdom Metazoa; phylum Chordata; class Aves; order Passeriformes; family Fringillidae; genus Fringilla; species Fringilla coelebs. The sequence continues at coordinate 83,237,424 of NC_140028.1, forward strand.
ACTGTTGGCAGTCTGGGATGGAAGGGTAAGGTCCGACCCACTTCCCAGTCCCCTCCCCACTCCTGAAGATTTGGTTTGGACAAGGCTAGTGCTCCTGTGATGCCAGTGAATGAGGAGAGCTGTGCTGAGTTGGGGTCAAGTCCATTTGTGTCACCAGAAGAGGACTGAGCTGCCACTAGGAACTTATAAACCCAACATGAGCTACCTTCAAATTAGTCATTTAATGTTTAAAAATAGAATACATATGTTTGCTGTACATGCATAAAAATGCAAGAAATTATATAGTCTATAACTCAAATTATATATATAGAAATTATATATATAGAAATTATATAGTCTATAACTCAAGTCTGCTCTGTGACAAATCTCAGTGGTGCATACAAGACTATTATAATCTGCATGACAGTTTCTTAGTTGTTTGATAAAGCTCCTCATCGTAGCACCATTGGCTCCTGGACAAACAGGTAAGGGGCAGTCAGCTCTGGCAGTTTATACTCTGTGGCTGTAAGCAGCTCAAGGATGCTGCTCTGCGTAATTGTAACAAAAATTAATTTTTTATTAATTCAGTGTGCTGTTAAGGAAGCCACAGGCTTGGTTCTCCTTTTCAATACACTTCCTTTTTGTAACTGTGGGGGAATCAAAGTGAGGAGCATTGCAACTTTCTGACTACTCAGAGCACTGCTTAATCTTGTAATTGTAGGCTTTTCATCGTGGAACACAACAGTTGGGAACCCAGTTGGGGGAATGAGAGCGCAGCACGCCTGCTATTTCCTAACAGAGTATCCCTAAGCCATTTGCTATATTTTTTCTGTATTTTTTTCTTTATTTCTCTATTGTTAAAAAAAAAAAAAGACACGATTCTAGAGCAATAGTAGTTTTAAAAAAGGAGACATCTTACAATAGCAGAAGTTTCAAGCGCATTAGAATTTGGAAAATAGGAAATAAATTTAGAAAGGCCTGTAGCAGCCATGTTTCCACACTCAGCATTGTTCCAGCACCGGCACGGCACAGCTCTGGGCCCGCTCCCGCCGGCTCTGGGCAAACCCACGTGGCTCCGCACACCAGAGCCACCAGGCAACGCACGGGCTCATCTCAGGGAAATCCTTCATCCAGGAGATAGGGAGGCTCGCTCGGACCAGTCCCAAGCGAACTACTGACCCGTTCCCATCGGCGCGACGAACGGCATTCACCGGGCAAACCCGGAGGCCCCGACCGTTCCCAAAGCGGGCGCCGCTCCCTGCGATGCGCGCGGGGCGGGGCTGCGGCGGCCGCGCGTGCCCGGGGCGCGCCGCGCGCGCAGCCCCGCGCGCAACGCGCCGCCCCGCCTCGCGCCCCCCGGCCGCCGGCCGCGGGCGGGCGCGCGCGCTGACGCGGGCGGCGCCCATAGGCGGAGGAGAGCGCGCGCGCTCCGCCCGCCACCCCCCCCCTTTCCCCTGCCCCCCGCCCCGCCGCTCCCCCGCCGGGAGCTCGGGCCTCAGCCGGTCCCGCCGCGCCGGCCCAGGGCCGCGAGCGCTCCACCGCCGGCGCCTACCGGCTCTGCGCGGGCGCCAGGCACAGGCGGGGAGGGGGAACCGCCGCGGGAGCGCGCCGGGGGGGGGGAGGCGGAGACGGGGAACGGCCGCCGCCCCCGCGAGCGAGTCGAGCCCCGCCCCGCCCGCCCACTCCCCACTCCCCGCCCGCCGGGACCGTTTCGGCCGCCTTTCCCCCCGCTCCGCGTGCGCGCGCGCCGCTCCCGCGCCGGCCGGGCCGCATGAGCGGCATGAGCGGCTCCGCCTGAGCGCCGCGCGCGCCGCCACCTCCCCGCTGCCGCCGGGTCCCGGCGGGCGTCGCGTCCCCCCCGCGCCGCCGCCGAGGATGCTGAAGATGAAGCTGCCCCTGAAGCAGACGAGCCACAAGGCAGCGGCGGCGGAAGATGCGACGGCGGCGGGGTTGAAGGAGCCCGGTGGTACCCTGGACTGTCACCTCCCGTTGCAGCAGCAGGTGCCCCGGGCCCGCGGGGGCGCCTCCGCGGCGGCGGGGAGGGGGTGTGGGCTGGAGAGGCCGAGCCGGCTGCACGGCCTGGGGCCGGGGCCTGGGCCCGGCCCGCCGCCCCCCCCCGCCTCGCTGGGCGCTCCGGGCGGCGGCGGTCCCGGCTCGGCGGCCGCCCGCACCGACAAGGAGACGGTGTACGAGTGGTTCGGGCTGGTGCTGGGCTCGGCGCAGCGCCTGGAGTTCATGGTGGGGCTGCTGGACCTGTGCAACCCGCTGGAACTGCGATTCCTGGGCTCCTGCCTGGAGGACCTGGCCCGCAAGGACTACCACTGCCTCCGCGACTCGGAGGCCAAGGCCAACGGGCTCAGCGACCCCGGGCAGCTCGGCGACTTCCGCGACCCCGCCGTGCGCTCCAAACTCATCGTCTACCTGGCCCTGCTGGGCTCCGAGAACCGCGAGGCCGCCGGCCGCCTGCACCGCCTCCTGCCCCAGGTGGACTCCATCCTGCAGAGCTGCCCGGCGGCGCGGCGGGCCCCGGCTGAGGAGGAGGAAGAGGAGGAGGAGGAGGGGGACGTGGTGGTCGTGATGGACGGAGCCGCCGAGAACGGGCAGGCCGGGCTCCCCGCCGCCCAGGGCCTGGGCTGCGGCGCGCAGGAGGAGCTGCTCCTGCTCTTCACCATGGCCTCGCTGCACCCGGCCTTCTCCTTCCACCAGCGGGTCACCCTGCGGGAACACCTGGAGCGGCTGCGGAGGGCCCTGTGCGGGGACCAGGAGGAGGAGGAGGAGGGCTTCGGCCGCCACCCAGCCCAGGTAACGGCGCGTCCTGCGCCCTTCCTTCTGCGCCATCTCAGCGGGTGGTTTCGTCCTTCTTCCATCGCTCCCTCCCGTTTTCGTAGGAGCGGCTGCTTGCTTTCCCCGAATCCCCCCATTGGGATGTGGTCCCTTCCGTCCTCCCCCTACCACGGCAGTGTCAGCCCTGGCCGCCCCCACAACCTCCTGCGGAGTGTCTACTACAAATTTCTTGGCGGGGGGAAGGGCTGATTTTCCTAGCCTGCCATGCTTTCTGGAACGCTGTTTTTTTTTCTGGAACTCTGCCGTGCTGGAGTGCAGGGTGCACAGTACTGAACTGGCTGCCTTGTACGCTGTAGGTCACTGTATGAAGCAGCAGTACAGGCAACAGCTTGACTAGACTTGTAAAAATAGAAATAATAATAATGCTAGATAGATACTAGATTGCCTAAGAGAGCATTCTCTAGGGGCTTCAAACCAATAGAACAAGTTGAAATAATTTTTTATATCGAGTCTGCTTCCTTGCCCGCCCCTTCACAGAATGAGACACAAGCTTGAACTTGGCAAGAATCAGGGCAGCAGTCGGGTCACCAGCTCTAAGGCTGGTTCTCTGAAACACCAGGTTCAGTGAGATGGCTGACAACATTAGGGAAGAAGTGGTAATGATTCCACTAAAGAAACAAATTAAAATGTCACAGCTGGAGCTTCTCTGCAGAGAAAAACTGATTTTTTGGGTGGCTCTCAGGAAACAGCAAAGCTCATCCTGAAAGCAGATGTGCCACTTGTTGCTAGGATGTGGCTGTCACCAGGGATGAGGACTTGCAGTGAGTGACAAGGGAAGCATTCTCCTGTGCAGTAGCTCTGTTGAAGCAGAGGTTTTCCTGCAGTGCCATTCATTGCTGCCCTCTTGATGAGCATTGGCTTTAAAAATTGCCCCATATTTATGCAGCCAAGCTGTTCTCAAGGAGCTCTGCAGTTTTTGATCTACAGATGGCCTCTCGTGCAAAGGGGAAGGAAGGGTTGGAAGACGGGTGTTTGTAGTGCTGTTCCACTGAACCCATCAGGTTTTCATGAGTTACTTGACAGAAAAGGGTACAAAGCAGTAAGTGATGGGGTTTTGGGATTTTGTTTCTAAGTTTGCTGGCAGTGCAGTCCATTTCAGCCACTTGTAAAAAACTTCTGCATTGCCTGCTGTATGAAAGGTATGGCTCCTTCTCTTTGCTAAAGATGGGGTATGCTCTTGAGGAGTACTCAGAGGAGACAGGGATCAATTTCTAAGCCTTCTGGTATTATATTTATTAACTGAATGCTTATATCATTTAAAGGCCAAAATGCATTTGGCAGGTCATAAAGTAATGGGCAGATGTTACAGACCTGAAATCACAATGAATTTGGAATATCAGTCCAAAAAGTGTTTATTTTGGCTCATTGGCCTGCATCAAGTCTAGTTCTATCCCAGAATTAATCCTGAAAGTCCATCTTTCCGGGGAAAAGATTGAATTGCAGGAAGTGGTAAGACTGGACACTGTCCCTTCTGGGTTTAAAGTGCTAGTAACCGGAAACATACTTCCTGCCTGGAACTGGCACAGCAATTGTAGCTGCTCAGTGTGTCCCACCAACTGCAGTTGGGAGAGCAGGCTCCCGTGAACTACTGGAATTGAAGTCAGTTTTGTGCAGTGTTCTGGCTTCTGTATAAAAGCAGCTGTCCAAGTTGTGGTGGTTTTGTTTACTCGGGGAACACTGAGAGACCCGAGTCAGCTTGGCTGAACATGCACATCACATACATAGTCGACACAGCGGTGAAACGGCAACGCTTCCCTAGGCTTTCCTTCCCCTCCCCCCTCTCTTAATGGCTAATTGTAAATACAGCACGGCCTTTCTGGGAAATAATGGCTGACAGGGAACACAGGGATCGGTGAATTTCTGCTGAGTATTTTCAGTCAGCGTTCCACGGGGACGGTGGGACCCTCGCAGATAAAACGCTGGAGATGGAGCCAGTAGCAGAGTTAAAGGCTGCCTGGCAAAATGCTGCCGTAGCATTACACTGAACTTGATTTAAAATCCTGTCGGGTGTCCGCAGGCCTTTTCTCCTCCTTTAATCTCTGAAATTTGAGTGCCTTCAGGGCTCTGCGTTTGTGACTGGAACGGTTCGTAAAGACCTCTGAAATTTTATTCGGCTGGGCTCGTGTCAGAAGGGCTGGGCTCCATCTCGGCGAATAACGCGCTCCGTGCCGGGCAGCCCAAGCAGCTCCACTCGGCAGCCCTCGCAGTGGTCGCGGTGCTCCCCCTCCGGCCGCGGCCGCACGGGAAGCGCTCGGGCAGGCGGTGCCTGGGAGGAGGACAGGGACTTTCTCTTCCCTGTAGAGGGACACAGCCGGGCGGCGAGGGCAGAAGAACCGGCAGGAGGGGCTGAGCACGGCGCCCCAGCCCACCGAGCACCGTCATGGCCCGGGGAAAGGGGGTGACCCCTCTCTTTGTTTGCGGGGAGTCACGGATCGCCCGCGCCCCGTGAGGGCACAGCCGCGCTGCCCCTCCGGGCAGCTCCGCAGCCCCCTGCGCGGACAGGGACGCGGTGACTGACGGTGGCCGTCGCTTCCCGCCCCGTCCAACATGGCGGCGCTGGCTCCCGGTCACGTGTCCCTGGGGCGGCGCCCGGCCCGGCCCGGCCCGGCGGGAAGGGGCGGTGCCACCATTGCATAACGAGGGGGGGGGGGGGGGGGGGGGGCTCGGCCCGGGACCGCTCCGCTGCCCAGGGCGGGAAGCGTGCGTGCCGGGACTGCGGCGTGCTCGGTTGTCGGGCAGAGAAAGCGCAGCAGCGGCTCTGTGCACAGAGGCTGCCAGCTCTGCTCTGGTCTTCTCGTGCTTAGCGCTCCCGGGCGTTCTCGGCTCCCGGGCTCCCGGCTTCTGACTCGTCGGAAGGCGGTCACTGAGCTGTTGTTCACCGTGTGGGCCGTGAAATACGAATGTATTCCTCTGGCTGGCAGCAGCCAGGCATAGGAAATCAGTCTGCAAACGTGAGAGAGTTCAGAGCTGGAGTAGAGTCAGGTGGTTTGTCAGTTTTGAATTCTTTAGGGCGAAGGAGTGTGCTATTGCACGTGGCGTATCTAACTAAATGGCTCGGTTTGAGGTTTTAAGGAGCTGTAACACCTAGCTTTAGTCTTTAGTGAACACCAAGGCTTGGGAGGTTCACCTGCAAAGAATTTGTGGGTGATTTACTAGAACATAAAGCAATTTGCTTTTTCCCATTGTTGGGGTTCCGTTTTCTGGTTAGGGTCTGTGTTGTCCGATAAAATTGAGCTCTCAATAAGTTGCTTCATGACAAAGGGTTAATAAGATTGTTGCTATTTTTAGTGCCTTATTTCAATGCTTTTGAAAAATGTAACTTTTTTAGTGATATATTTTAACAAATTCAGCTCAAAACATGAGTTCTAAAGTTGTGGGAGGTAGGACTTGCAGTGGGATGGGCAAATCTAGGATTACCTTACAGTTGATAAATTTGGTTGCGTTACAAAGTGTTCTGAATTAAGTTTAGGGATTTCTTATGCTTAAAGTAGAAACACTTGATACTGTTTTCAAATTCTTAATTTAAGGTGTGATTTATAAGAACATCTTTTGGAAAAAAGTCATTGGTATGTTAAACTGCAGAATATCAACTTCGAATCTGAAGTTGAAGTATAAGAATAAATCAGCAGTATTCGCTGCTGAACAAAAGAAGTGTTAGTGTGCAAAGATCCTGTTGATACCACTGTATATTGGTTTAAGTAGCAGAACACATAGCTTAACTCTTGCGTTGATTATTTTTGTTTAATAAGTGCATCGTTATCAAAGGAGTTTGACTTTATTGTTTATCTTTCTCCATCCCATCGGATGTCTGGGATCAAAATGCTGAAATACTGAAGAAGCTCTGTGTATCTATGAACATATTAAACGTGGCTTGCATTAGGCACTGGAATATTTAATCAGGCATACTTGACAGGAATAGAACCAAGGTTCTGTTTAAATAAGCAATCTCCTGGAGATAATGGTTTGTTGAATAGTAATATAATTAGTTGGCTGCAGGATTCTTCACAGAAAAAAAGTCTCTGCTTACAAACAAAGGGGAAGTTTCTATTTACAGAGTATTTTTCTTAGTGCACTTCTATTTATAGGATATTTTGTATGCAAATTAGAAGAGTGCTTTTATAATTGATCTTCAGTCACTTGCAGCAGAATAAGGTAGGGGAATTTAATTTTAGAATCTAAGATCTCTGTCTGCAGTGCACTGTTTTTAGTGTCATAGAGTTGAGTATAAGGAAAAGTGTATCTTCAGAGTCTGGTTTAAATAGGAGACATAAAGATAAAAAATGTCATTTCAGTCTTGGCAAAGATCTTTTAAATGGTGATGCACTCCAGGGAAATACAAATGTTTTACAAGTTTTGCATACTGAGATAAAAAGTATTCCAGCTGCCTCAGAGAACCTAACAGCCTTGTCTCTAAACAGGAATTTCTCTGTCTCCAAACAGGAGTTAAGAATTTCCAGAAACATTACTGGAAGTCTTCTAGAAAGGAAGTCATAGCTAGATAAAAAAACAATGCCTAAAATGAATGAGTTCTATGTAGATGTGCATGCTGATGTTCCAGGAAATTGCAGAGTAAAAACTTTCACTGCTTTGAGCTGTTTTAGCTGTTTAATTCTAAATATGAGGTGTTAGTACAAGTTTGTAGCCTTTCCCAGTCCCATTATACTGAGTTAATTAGCCTCTTTGTTGTCCCTGACAGTTTGTTCTCCAGCAGAGTAAATGAATACTGAGGGTGTTGAAAATACACCCGTGACTTCCTAATGCTTGAACTTCGATTCTTGCAGTTGAACTGTGGTCCAGTTTTCAGGGTTGCCCAATGCTGACTTATTTATAGGTAGCAGGATCTCCCTGGGCTTGGAGTGCAGAGGACTCTCAGCTTTTTCTAAAGAATTGCAGAAAAGGGTGCAGACAGCAGCAGTAAGGTAGTTGTGTCTGTGAACCCTCTGAAGTGTGTAGGATTCTGCCTGTTTAAATCTGTCACCTTGTTTGTCATTATCAGTCTCTAGCCATAGCTGTTCTAGAAAACACTACAGGTGATTCTTTTAACTGTAATTAAAACAAAATACCTACTTTTCCTTCAAGAGTTGGTGAATTTCTATAGTATCCTCCAAGTCTAAGGGTTTATGCTTCTGGAGGCCAAAACTGGAAGAGATCTGGCTAGGAGCTGCATTCCTTTGTGAGTTTATTGCCTTTCCTCAGCCTCTTAATCTTGTCTTTTTGGGAGAAGAAAGTAAAAATACTTCAAACAGCTAAAGAAAACATAGTGTCTTTGGAAGTGTCTTAGGAGCAGTATAATCACAAGACAGAGATTTTCTGTTATTTGAAAATGCTGTACATAAAAGAATACTTTCAAACTATGCTGGAGTTCAAGGATTGGACAAAATGACATTGCTCTTTGATTAAATGTAGTAATGAAGGCATCCTCCCTTCTCAGTACTGACTGTACTTCAGTGAACTACTCTTTAGGGGCAAATGTTTTTTAAATCTTCCTATCACTCTAGACTGTTATAAGAATAATTTTTTGTATTAGTCTGAACTGCTACATTCAAGTAATTTTATTTTTATTCACTCAGCTGACAGTAGCACAAGTATTGATGTTGCAGGGTTGTTGAATGAGCAACCACCTGGGGACAGAGTAACACTTGAACTGATGCTTGGCTGGCTCTAGCTTCAAGTTCTCTACTGTGTCATGGACTAGCTGGGTTGGACTGAAACTGGTTTAGGTCCTGTTAGAAGCTCAGGTGGAGGTGAGACTTAGACACACTGTGTTTCTAGCAAACACGAGGGGCATTATTCCTCCAGCACTGTAAATCATAGGTGTAGCTGCCCTGTCTGGTACTTCAAATGTAATTGCCACAGGCTGAATTTGTTCATGTGATGTAAGAGGATTGGTATGCCCTTTGTCTCAAAATTGTTATGATTTGGTAGTGCTGTACGTTAGTATGTGATTGCTGAAGCTGTCACGTGGTGTCATTTTCTTCTCAGAATCAGCTGATGTTTTGTCAGGTTTCTGTCTCCATTACAGTGTTTTGTTGCAGCCTCTTACAGGCAAACTCTTAACATAGTTTTGCAAAACAAATATGCTTTTAAGTACTTTCAGGCACCTGTGCATACTCTCTATGCAGTCCAGCTTACTAGGTGTGAGTTAATAGGGCAGTTGCACATAATCCATTTGAACTGTATGTTCAGCCAGTCAGGCTTTTACTGCACATATTATGGGATTTTATGTCTGGTCAAAGAACCATGAAGGGACTGAGATTGGCTGTGACCTCTGGAGGTCATATTGCTTAATCAGGGCTACCTACAGCTTATTCCCTAGGACCATGTCCAGATGACTTCTGAGTGTTTTCAAGGATGTAGACTACACAGCCTGTCTGGGCAACCTGTGCTCAGTCACCCTGACAATGAAAAAGTGTTTCCAGATGTCCAGAGGGAACCTCCTGTGTTTCAGCTTCTGCCTGTTGCTTATGTCACTGGTCATTGCTAAAAAGAGCCTGGCTCCATCCTCATTGCACCCTCCCTTCAGATGTGTATGTACACACACACACATTTTTATATGTATAGATCTTTTTCTGCAAAGCTACTCTATAGACTGTTAGGTCCCCAAATGTGTGGCACCTGTAGTTATTCCTGTCCAGGTGTAGGATTTTGCACTTTCCCATGGTGAACTTTCTGAGGCTTCTGTCAGCCCATTTCTCTGGCTGTGATTCTATGTGGAATAAGCATTATTGTGCTAGAGGTTGATTCTACATGTTAAAAGATAAGTTGACATGGAAACATCTAAGTTGTATGTTGGTTTGGCCAAAAGAGAGATAATTTGGCGGGTCTTTGTGGTCCTAGATCTTGGGGCTGATTCTGCTCTATTGGATGGTGCCCTTGCATAGTTCAAAGTTTGCAGATTGGAGCATGGCTTAGCAGCAGTGTCTGTTGGGCATTTGTCTGCTGTCTTGGTCTTGCATTTGCCTAGCAGCTTGTCTGAGACAGTACTGGATTTTTTTGGTTAGGGGACAATCTGTTGTATCAACAGTGGTAAGCATTAAATAGTTTGCATTTGTGAGTATTGCATATGCTGGATTTTCATTTTAAAATGTTCTATTCCTGTAGCCAAGCCACACCATAAAGTGATGGGATGCAGGTACAGTTGCTCGGAGTGTTGAATTAGGCTTCATCTCTGCTGCTGTAGTCATCAGGAGAGGGTTCAGCAGCACAAAAATACGCAGGCAGTTTCACCTGGTTGTTGCTGCTTGAGAGGAGATGTTAAACCTTTATGGTACCACAGCTATGTAGTAATACATCTGCGTATCACAGCTGTGAAGCAATGAGGGTAAGAGCCTGCAAGTTTTGTTATAAGCAAATCATGGCTTTGGTCTTGTAATTGGCGCCACATCTGTTAATGATTATTCTGACATCGCTCAATTTTGTTGAAGGTGCAGATGCTGTAGTTGATAGCTCACAATCATGAGTTAGACCTTGATTTTTTCCAAAATGCCTTCTTTCATCTGACATTGTTTGTCACTTCCCACTTGTAGATGAATGAACAAGCTGTGCCAGTTTATACATCTGCACAGCCTGCAAGGCTGAGTAGTGCTGTACCTCATAGCACATTTACTGTAGTTCTTGCAGAAAAATAATATTTCATATTTGGGCATGTTGAACTAATCAAGCTGTCCAGCTGCTGCAAGTGTGTTTTCCTTGTTGGTGCTCATCAGAGCTGATAAATGAATAGTTCTTTTATGAAAGTGCAGTGCAAGCATCAGAAGATTTACGTGCATCAATTGCTTGCTCGTGATGATTAGTAGGCTATCCAGTAACAGACTTCACTGCATATTGCCAAAGCAATGACAACATGACATTGTTTGATCAGTCATCTACATTGATAGAAGGCAGAGTTTGGACATCTGTCACGTGTAGGTTAGCTGAGATCTGCTCAGCTCACATGGCATTAGACAGAGCAGCATCCTTCTCAGCAGGATGGCTCACCACTTTATGGATTTGGTGCTTGTGTTACAGACAAGCACCCCTGGACCTTGGGGCATAAATACTTCTGGACTCTTCCTCAGGAGGCTGATTGGTAGAGTAGCATGAAATAAGCCCCAGAGGGAAGAGGGGCCCCAGAAAATTGATTGATATCACAGAATCACTTATTCTAAGCTCATTAGTGATGCATCCCATTGAGGAGGATGTCAGGCAGAAATACTAGGAGGCCTGCGTGGATAAGTAAGTTGCTTCTCAACAAAATCAAACGTGTAACGGAAGGCTACGAAGGGTGGAAGGCAGTGACAGATACCCTGGGAGAAATATAGACAAGCTGTTTGAGCAGCCGAGTTAGGAAAGCTAAAGCCATGATAGAACTAAATCTAGCCAGGGATATCAATGGCAACAACAAAATCTTATGTAGATAGATGGGTGGTAAGAGAAAGACTCTGAGTAAATGGCATATATGGTCACTTGGGATATGGAGAAGGCTGAGGTACTCAATAACTTTTTTTGCCTCAGTCTTCACCTGGTGTTCCAGCTCACACCATTGGAGTCATGGGCGCCAAGGCAGAATCTGAGAGAATGAGGAACCACCAGCTGTAAGAGAACATGTTGAAGACTATCTAAGGAATGTGGAGGTGCTCAAGACTATGGGACCTGATGAGATGAATCCATGGGTCCTGGAGGAATTGACAGTTGAAGTATCTGAGCCTCTATCCATCATACTTCAGAAGTCATGGCAGTCTAGTGAAGTTTCCACTGACTGGAAACGGGGAAACATAAGCCCCATTTTTAAAAAGGGAGATAAGGAAGACCCAGGGAACTAGAAGTTGGTCAGTCTCACCTCTCCCTGGCAAGATCATGGAACAGATCCTCCTGGAACCCATGCTAGTAAGGCACATGGAAAATAAGGAGGCATTTGATGGCAAACATGGCTTTGCTGAGAACAGATCAATGCCTGACAAATTTGGTGGCCATCTACATCAGGGTGGTAGTGTTGATAGGAGGAGCGACTGACTTCATCTCCCTAGACTTGTGCAAAGCATTTGACACTGTCCCACATGCTGGCCTTGTCCCTAAACTGGAGAGACATGGATTGACAGATGGACCACTCGGTGTATAGGGAAATTGGCTGGCTGGTCACACTCAAGGAGTTGTTTTCAAGGGCTCCCTGCTCCAAGCGGAGACCTGTGACAACTGCAGTTCCTTGGGGTTGGTACTGGGATGGGTGCTGTTAGACATCTTTGTCATTGACACGGACAGTGGGATCAAGGGCACCCTCGGCAAGTTTGCCAATGACTGCAAGCAGTGTTTTGCTGTTGTCACGCCAGAGGGAAGGATCCACAGGGACGGTGACAGGCTTGAGAGCGGAATCTCTGTGAACATCATGAAGTTCAGCTAGGCCAAGTACAAGGTTCTGCTGGTGGCTTGGGACAATCCTAAACACAAATACAGGCTTGGCAGAGAATGGATTGAGACCAGCTCTGAGGAGAAGAACTTCAGAGTGTGATTTGATGAGAAGCTCAATGTGACCTGGCAATGTGTGCTTGCAGACTAGAAATTCAACCATATTCTAGATATCAGGAAGAAATTCTTTACTGTGTGGGAGGTAAGGCACTGGAAGAGGTTGCCTGGAGAAACTGTGGATGCCTCTTCCCAAGAGGTGTTCAAGACCATGTTGGATGGGGCTCTGAGCAGCCGTGTCTAGTGGAAAATGTCCCTGCCCATGGGAGAGGGATTGGAACTAGGTGATCTTTAAGGTCACTTCCAACCCAAAGCATTCTATGATCTTATGATACAGTCCTGGGAAGTGTCTCAAATAATGAGGTTTTTTTTCAACATAGTACTTGCTTTCAACCATGTGAGGATAGATCTAGATCTGTTAAATACAAAAGTCTGATCTAGGTTGTAAGAGCAGATAATTTTTAGGGTGCTCTCCTAGCTTGTTTCACTTTCAAGGAGAAATGTAGTTAATCCTTCAGCCCATTATGGAGATCTGTGTGATTATCAAATTAATTATCTAGCAGCTGGTTTGGGGCCACCCACATTTCCTGCTTCACTATATTTTAATCATTAGCAGCAGCAGCCCTGTGATTTGCAGTGAAGTCTCACAGTGAGAAAGGCTTATGTGAGGGTTAGCCTTACGCTGGTGTGTGTTGTGTGAACATGGAATATGTTGTATTCATTGACAGGAAAGGATGAGCACAGCTGGTTCTGTACAGCATGACCTTCCTCAGCAGTGTACCAGGCTTTAAAGGGCTTGTGTTCCTGGTGTGACTGGCACCACGTGGCAATACATGATGCTGCTCTTAATATTCTTTGGCCCTTCAGACTTTGCAGTCACTTGCTCCCTAGAGTTGTCTGCTCTGACAGTGGCACCTGTGTTTCAGTTACTTGTGAGTTTGATGTAGAACTGTCACAGCAGGTAGCACCAAAAGTGAAGAGTTGTAATGCAGCTTAAGACAGGATCTGGAGCGTTGCAGGCTGTAAGATAAAGCTGTGACTGCTCTTGATTTCCCACTGTCTACGTCCTGTGTTGCACTAGCTATTGTGAAAGCTAGCAGTCACAAAATACACACAGTGCATATTACTGGTTAACTTTGGACATGAAGAATTCTGCAAATGAATAAATTTTGAGTTTATTATAGTTATTTTATAATAATCGATATAATTATTTAAATAAGGTTTGAAACATGTAATATTTTGCAGTTCAGAGGGGGTCTTCAACTGCAGTTGTAGTTTGCCTGTTACAGACTGCTGCCATGGATGGAAAAATAACCATTCTAGAATAATTCACTGCAAAAGTATTTGAATGCTGTTACAGAGATGATATATGTGCTTCGTAAGAAGCAATTTTCTAGTATTAGAAGGGGTAGCAGCAGTATTTAATGCTTCTTTGACATGAACTGAACAGAATACTTTTTTTGAAGTAAATCCTATTTCTATACATCTCCCAAAAACTGCTCACAGTTTATTTGACTTTTAAACTAGCAATTATTTTTTAGAATAGTCTGTAATTTGTTTTCCATTAATCAAAACAAATATCCTGACGTTGAATGCAAGAGAAGGTCTGACCTCAAATTTGATTGTTTTTAGATCAGGAGTTAACACTTAACCAAACCAAAGTACTTCCACTTTTTCTGCCCACACTTGTTATGAAATGTCTGCTGAAACAGTATCAGTGGGTTTTTTGAAGAGCTCTGGAAGTAATTCTCTCCAGAGCATGCTTGGGTGGTGGCTTGTTTGGGGGGTTCTTTTAGTAAACTAAGCTTGAAAATGTGCTAAAGCTGTTAAAAATTGCAGTCTCATTGACATACAGCTGTTTTCCTTTCTTACCTCATATCTGACATTGTGCTCATAATTTATTAGATGTTTGCTGAGATTGTTTACTGGGTGACTGGGGACTGGTGTGAGTTTTATCTTGAAGAAACAAAGCAGGCTTTATATTTTAAATCTGATGGCTTTGAAACCTGAAATTTCCAACACTCAGCTCCGAGCACAAGTCATACACTGGTTTGATGAAACAGCTGAAATGTCCTGCAGTGCAGTCTAAAGGCACTTGCTAACTGTGCTTCTATTGGTGTCACTGACCAAAGTTAGGTTACTGGCATGCCTAGGGCAGCCTTGATGCCTGGACACTTCCTGGATCTGCATGTGTTGGATATACTGTTAGGAGTTGCCACAGTTTGTACCCATGCTGTAGATGAAGTAAAACTGGTTTAGTAAGATGAAGCCAGCTTTAGCTGATATCTCTGTCACATCTGAAGAAGTTTGTTGAAGAATTGGCAGGGGATTCAGGTGTCTTTTGTCGCCTCTGTGCTTTCTCATTCTGGTCTTAATGTTGTGACAGTCTAGGGGTCCTCTTCAACAACTACAGCAACTAATCTTGATTGATGATTCGTCTCATCACATTGCACAAGTCCTTAAAATAACCCAACAAACCACATATATTCTGGCACTTATTATTATTTAAATGCATTTAAAAATAAAGAGTGCTCTCTCTGGAGATTTATATTTTTTCTCTACTCATCTTTTATGAAGGCCTTTCAGTGTTCTTCATCCTGAATGAATAAATCTTGTTTTCATGCAGACCAGTTCTGAAATATTTGTGGTGCATTCAGTTCTTTCTATTTCATTGACTCATATGTTATACTACTTGTTACAGATAAACAAAGGTGCTTTACTTAAAAAAGATTAGTCCAAACACTTGCTAGTAACTTCCTGTATTTCCTAGTTCTTTGTGCAAGTACCTTTCTAAGGAATGTGTTGTTTTCCTTGAACATGGAATTAAATAGCTGCATTTATGTCATTGGATGTTTTGAAATATTTCTGAGTTTTAGCTTGGTTGGTCAGTTTGTTTGTTTGCTTCCTTTTGTTTTAGCAAGACCTGGTCATTGAATGTGTAAGTTGATACATTAATGTTTCATCTTAATTTGGAAAAAATTATATAGGCTCTTGTTACCCTAGGGAAACCACTTGTAGTCCATGCTTTTCTAATGCTTATTTCTTATTTATCATTGTTAGCCTAGATTATTCTTTATCCTCTTACTTACCTGTCCATGTTATCTATCTCCTATGATTTCTTGTTGTGTCCCTTCTTGTGCACTGTATTAATATGTCTTGGTATATAATTTTGAAGTCTGCGTGTAAATGTGGGGGGAGATGAGCTTTCAGTCTGTCCTTTTCTCTATGAAAGTGAGGGTGTTGGTGGCAACTGCTTGTGTTCTCAATGTTTAGTTGGTAAGAGATGCATGGATTTAGTTGATTAGAGATGCATGGACTACATGTCCTCATAGACTGTCCAAGCAGTTACTCATGATTCCCTATACAGAAGAGGTGCCAGGCTGAAGGTACAGGGCATGAATATAATTGAGGAGAATATATTTAGAATGTAGTGAGTAGATTACTTGGCATATCAGTAGTTGAAAGAGTTCATTGTAATTGTAAATTATCACTGAAGTTCTGAGGTAATGGTCTTGAATTGTCCAGCTTGAGATACCCTGTTCCTTACCCTATTCTGTTTTTAAAATAAGGTCAGTGAAACATTGGAGGTTATAGGTGACATTTGAAAAGCACATAAATAAAGTAAGAACTGAAATGGTTAATGAGCACCTTTTTGCCACTGTCAAGAGCTTCAGGTTTTTGTCGTGTGGAATAAGAGATAAAGGGTTTGTGGGTTTTTCTGCAATACCTGCTGTTTAGAGTAAGCTTTGGTAACAGACCTTCTACTAACACCTTTCTTTTTCTCTCTTTCTTGATTTAGAACGACTTTTCCCATGGTGACTGCATGTCAAGTAATGAGACCAGTTTGCTAGAACGAACCACAGCACCTCATGATGGACTCCCAATGGCTTCCCACAGACCTCAGCGAGAAGGTATGTTGTCTGAGGCAGACTCTTAAGGGTTTACTTGAACATTAAACTCTGCTTGGAGTTGTGGACGTCTTGTAGCTCTCTTGCTGTTAATCTGAACAAGAAGCTGCAGTGATTGGTAAGTAAAATAGCTTCTCTGCCAATTACTTGGTCTTTTCTTTGTTATAACAAGTTGTCATTTGTGTTAGCTGCTAACTGCCAGTGAATGCCTGCATGAAAATTAGCTGCAAATGGGTTTCCCACTGAAAAAAGGGGCAGAATTTGGGGGAAAACAAGAACATATAATGCAATTGTATTAACAGTATTTAGATTTTTTTAAGCAAAGCTAAACACAAAAATATTGGGAGGCAGTCCATAGATTTTGCTGCTTGATTCAGTTGTATTTGGTGAAATTAGAAAAAAGATAGCAAAGAAAATCCACATATTAGCAGGTGTTATAGACATGGCAGTTTGGAGAAGTGAAAGGCTTCATAGAAGTCACTGTTTTGGCTCTGTTTGGGAGAATAAGAACAAGGCTTCTGAGTATAAACGAAACTCTGATATGCAATTGCCAGCACAATTTTTTCTCTTTGAAGAAATGAGCATTATTGAAAACGGATTTATTCTCACCCTTTATTCTTCAAGAGGATTAGCAAGTTACTTGTCTACTCAAAATTAGTCAACAGATAGTCTGCAGATAGGAAGGAGCCAACAATATGGAAAAACGATTGCTATTCATTTTGTCCTCCTAAATGTCCTTTTGTCTCTAGTGTGGAGATTTAACTGCACTTTGAAGGCAGGCAATTTGAGAGATTTGATTCCTTGGAAAAAAAAAACAAGAGAAAGATAATGGCAGATTACAGACAACAAACCTGTTTCAAATCCTTTTATGGAGTTCAAAGTGTTTGTATTCATGAGTTAGAAACCTAAAAGGGGGAATCTCTTTAGTAACACTCAGACTGAGTAACAGAAGCACAAAAAATTTGAATAACTTAATCTAGCAAAGAGCTTAAATATTTTTCTGCGTTTGTATTATCACAGTGAGAAACCGCAGTGAAGGATCAGAGTACCTTTGTGATACTTGCTACACAGTTATGTGGTAGAGATTCCCTGGTGCAGAAATCTCCTTACTGGTCAGAAATACCACTGATAGTAAAACTCAGGTTTTATTCTCAGCTGTGATGAATATGAATTTTTAAAATCTTGACTTAGAATGGAAACAGTGTCATGTATACATGCTTTACTTAATCATCCTGGATGCATGTGCTGTGTCCAGAATAGAGGTAGAGATGTGACACGCCTCATTGGCTTGTGTATTCAAACTTTTCTTCCGGCCATTTAGAATATCTAAAATATCATTGTGGAGACAGAATTATAAAGGAGTCTGTTGAAACTGTAGAACTAAAGCTGTGCAGCAACAACAGTGTAATTACCTGTTGTATCATGTATTACAATAAAACATGCAGCAGAAAGAAGTAAAGGAAGTTGAAGGTACTGCATTGTGTAATCAATTTTTTTTATACATGAGGACAAATTTTTAGCATTTAGAACACTCCATAATTTAAAATAAGCACAGTCTCATTAGGGAGAAAATGCTTGTCTGTGAATGTTAATAGTCTTAGTTTCCTAATTGTGTATGCTAAATATATGCATGTAGTGGAATGCAATTTAAACCACTATTCTCAGTTCCAGTCATGGGAATCAACTTCTTAATTAACTTATGAATATGAATTCCAGTATCAATTTGAATGTTAGCCGTTAAGAAATTTTAGTGCAACAAAACTTCTGTTGTCCCACGGTCCTTCTTCTAACAGCACTTTAATCTATACCAGATAAGTAAAAATCAGGGTCACTAAATATTAATCTTTTCATAAAATATTGATATTGTCTGGCATCCTTAGCTCATCTCAGATTTCTTTCCTTTGTAATTATAAATCTTCATTAACTGGTAAAAATGAAGTGCTTGTCTGTCTTCCTAACTCCTAGCTAGAGGATCACAACCATTGTATACCAGCACATTCAGTATTTGTCTCTCTACTAAGAAAATTGGAAGCTCTACCACTATCACTAGGCTTATTTGCTGGCTTATTTTTCCTTTATGGAAATTGCTGATGCTTAATTCTCTTAAAAATGGCATGTTTGATGGAGATGAGACTTGATTTGCAACTGCAACGAAGTTAATTTTAAAATGTTTACATTATATTAGATGATAATTAGCTAATATCCATTAATAAGTTTTGCAACATACAACTGTAGGAGGTTTAATTTTTTTTTTTTTTTTTTTTTTTTTTTTTTTTTAAGGAAAAACCACTGTTATGAGTAGTTCCTAATATATCCCATGTAAACATGCAGTTAAAAATTGAAAGGAAAACATTAACTGTTAACACCACCCACCTCCCTCCAAAAAAAGAGAAGCTTCTAAAGCATTGAAGGGAATCATTGATGATGTAGGGCAGGTCGAGCTGCTTTTAAATAATTTTTTTCTTCACATGTAAAGATGTGTTCAGGCTTGCACTAGAATAAAATTCTCTTGAATTATTAGGCCAGAATAGCAGCAAAAGTGGAAAGCCCCTCTCGGCAACATAAGGGTTTTTATATGGAGTATTACCTGAACAATGCCGTGTGCCCTCAAGAAAGTCTCCAGACTGTGAAAGCCGAATGGTGCTGCAGTTTGCCAGGTCACAGCCAGAACTTGCCTATTGCTGTATACAGTAGGCTGTGGGGAAGGAATGTGAAAGTAGCAAGTACTTATAGTACCTTTTTTCTCCTCTCAGTTCAGTTCAATGACACTCTTTATACTACAACTGTCAAAGCTTTCTGCTTCTTCTTTGTTTTCTGTTTGCTGACACTCATTTCTGCCTCCTTCAGGCCTTCCCTAACTAATTCTTTTCACCTAAGTACCCTCAGAAATGTGGGTATTTGGCCTTCGATTGCCCTCATTTACTACTTGGTATTTCTGATACCTAGGTGTAGAAGGTACTGTCTGG
Source organism: Fringilla coelebs (assembly GCF_963513975.1). Classification (NCBI taxonomy): domain Eukaryota; kingdom Metazoa; phylum Chordata; class Aves; order Passeriformes; family Fringillidae; genus Fringilla; species Fringilla coelebs. The sequence continues at coordinate 83,256,559 of NC_140028.1, forward strand.
TTTTTATCAGCACTTGTTACTTCTTGGAGTAAAGATACATTTGACTTCCTTTTATTGTCTTTTCAGTTATAGTGGTTGTATTGTTGTAGTTATATGACATTTGGTCTAAATAAGCTCTTGGGTAATGCATAGATTCTCATGTGTGCCAAAGAGATTGTCATTCGGCCAGAGACGTACTTGGAAGAGAGCAAGGTTCTGCCTGCTCCCGGGCTGTGCGCATCGGGATTTAGCCTACAGGCATGCTCAGAGAGCCTGGGAAAGTAAGGAATGGCTTGCAATCTGTCAGTTTTGGAGTGCACAATAAGGTGTTTTTCTTTCAGCTGTACACATTGAGAAGATAACCCTGAAAGAAGTATCAAGAAAAAGGGCTGACAAACATTTGGAGTACACATTCAAAGTAAGCAAATAACCTCCAGGATGTTAAAATTATTGTCTATGTACTGCAGATACATACAGCTTGTTTCAAAAACCTTCACAGGAGGCAGTTTTGAGATTCTTTGGATTATCGTGTGATTCTTTTGAATTCTGTGTGCAAATCAGGTGTTTTACGTAATTGTGGGCATGAAGTGTGAGGGCATAAGGTGGGAAAGTTGGAAACATCAGCCATAGCTGGGTGTGTGACATCAGTTCAGGAAACTTGGCTTTTTCTAATTCATAAGAATTCTAAAACTAGTCAGTCATTTGCTCAAGTGGCACAGGAGCACAGTTGTGTCTGCAGCTGTAGATTGCTTGAAGTCATATGGTCATCATCCTGGGTCTTGTTTCTCAGTGTTTACTATACATAAACAAGAAGGGGTGGAGCCACTCTAAGCCTCATAGGAGAGTTGATCCTGTGCTTTTTGAGGAAACTGGAGATTGGTGCCTTTGCTTTGGACTTTGTTTCTTAAGGTAAAACCAAACAAGCTGCAAAACAGCCAAAAACTGGACAGCCTACCTAGTGTGGTCTTCGTCTATGGTAGTAGCTAAGGGCAGCAGGGCAGCATGTATTAAATGATAGTTACTAAGGCTGTTGGTGGTGATGTTTTCGCTGAATCGAAGTAGTAATTTTCTTAGCAAGGGCTGACTAACACTATGAGTCATTGTGCCAATAGATGTGAATCTGGTATTATACCAGATTTGAAGTTAAATGTTCCCCTTTTTCACCCCAAAAAAAAATGGTTCACATCAAACATTCTAACTGGTCATTTGACATGGGGGAGGTCTTTGAAGAAGCAAACTTTAAAAAAGCCATTTTGAGCTGAAAGTTGATGTGTTGATGACAGAGTTTGGTATTGTATTCTGTGATGTTGTGTTCTCTAAATGGATGCGCTCTTTTGTTGAGGACAGTAATATGTGGAAGGTAGCCTTCAAAGTCTTTAAGGTTAACCTGGCCAAATATTTCAGCCACATAATAGATTTTTTTTGCCACATAGTCTGTGAAGTGAATACGAAGTAAAATACAGTAGGAGATGGGGAAAGTTTGTACTGAATGCCTGCATCAGTTATCAATATTTAAAGTCCAAAAACTATTTTAAAGATACAGCATGTAGACAGATTTGACAGTGGTTTTGAATTTCTTTGTTGAAGGGGGAATGTGGATATATTCTGGTAAGTATTTCAGTAATCTTGAAACTCCAGTTCCTTTAGGATGGAGTTTCCTTTTCTCATCTGTGCAGGTATATTCTGTGCTCTTCACTGTAGATAATTTTGTAGTCACCCAGACACTGCTTTTTTAAGGTTGTAACAGCAATTGCAGTCATGGCTTCCCAGCTGAGGACACTGAGGGTAGTTGGCATTTCTGGGGACTAAGTTGAAGGCATTTGGTGGATGACATTACTCTGTCAACTCCTGAGAGTAAATGAATTTTTATAATTCTTGTGTCCACTCCTGTTATCCTGAATCTTGCCATGTAACTAATTGGAATCTTTGGCCCAGAAGTGGGCTTAAAGCCAGGCAGTACTCATCTAACCAAGCTTACTTATTTTTTACTCAAAACATGCATGTGAAGGTGCTGTTTTACTACTTGCATGTCATGTCAGAACAATGAGCTACTGAAATTTTATACAGGCATATGCCAAAATGTTGTCTGATTCTCGAGTGTCTTCTTTTGTAACTTGCAGTACTTTTTATGACTTGTAGCCTAAAACAACTTCTCTATGACTGTGTAAGATTTGAGTCTGAGGCAGATAAAATTATTTTATAGGTAATATAAGCAGAGATTTTTTTCTTTCATTTTGGCTCTTGGTAATGGCAGTGAGAGCTCAATCCAGTATATCTGACCTACAGTCCTTTTCTCTGGTACCTATTTTTTGTGGTTAATTATTTCAGTTTGATACAAGTCCCATAATTACAGAGCCTTCTGCCTGGCTTCTTTCTGAGTCAGTAATCTTCAGGGACTTCGTTGTATTTCCTTGAATTTGCCCATGCTCCCTTTAGCTACAAGTAACATGAAGGTGATCCTAAAATACACACTTAGAATTAGTATGTCTTTGAAAAAGTACAGCCTTATCCCTATTTTGCCTGGTGTGTGCCTAATTGTGAGTGTTAACTCTGAGACTGCCAAATTTATGGAATTGTTCAGACAAGCTAATTGCTATGAAATTTGGAAAAAGGAACTTTCCTCATTCTTTTTTCTTTCATTCTAGGTAACCTGGTCCGATTTTTCTGTAACATGTGTAACAAAAACACATCAGGAGCTTCAGGAATTCCTGCTAAAAGTATGTATTCAAATATGAAAGTAGTGTTTATACATCAGGTTTATAACTCCAGAAGTAGTCTAGGAGAGCTGTGATTTTTGGGGTGTAATTATAGAAAAAAAAGCATGCCAGCAGATTTTTGCACTTCACAATTGTATTAACCATTTAATTATATATATTGGAATGAAGGACCTTGACAGAAGAAGCAGCCCTGGAGAATGTTTGGGGAATTCCCCAGGAAGTGATTGTTTGTCTCATGCAAAACGGCACTCAGAGTTTTAATTCAACTACCATAAAACTGCCAGATGAGGTTTTAATATTCCCCATAGAGCTCATGTATAGGTACAACCACTGGTTGTTTGCTTAAGTTCCTGCTAGAAGGACCTTAAAGAGTATAATTTGTTATGTTTAATTAGTAAGACATAGCCATAAGCATAATAGTTTTTAATTTAGCTGTTGTATTCTTCAGTAGAACAAAGGCTGGCCTATTCATCATCACAAGGAGTTCAACTTGAGGAAAATCTAGCAACTCTATGTGCGTGTGTATCCGTGTTTAAAAAAACTAAAAGTTTTCTCAGTTGTTTTCCCCTCTGCTCTGATCAGAGAATACATTTCCATGCATAGGCCACATGCAGACCTCATCAGTGTGATGACCTCGAACTGTGTGTTCATTGCCAGTGTCTAATATTTTGGATTCCACCTATTCTGGGAGATTATTCTATATTTAAACTCTCCCCTACTCAGGGCAGTAATGAGAGATCTGTTTTGGACATGTTTTGATGGTATCTGGTGTTTTTAACTCCAGTGTTAATTGCGAGTGGAAAGCCAGTCACAGTACAAAGGTCATTGTCTTGTTCACTGTTTAAATAATGAACATTGTTTTTCAATATTCTAAAAATTAAGCAGTGAATATTAATCTAGTTGAATATCTGGTTCTAAGAGTTACCAGAGCTTGGTTTGTGAGGATTTAAATTATGGATGGCATGTCTAGTTGCAGGTGGGTTATCCCACAGCTTAAGATACATGCATCTGCACCTGAAGAGAACCCTAAAACTAGCGTTTCATACGGGGTCCTGTGCAGCTCTGGGATGAGCATTCACATGTATGCCTCCTGTTCTCCCACTTGTGTAAGGCAAACATCAGTGTCTGAAATGGACCTCTCTAGAGCCTGCTTGCTTCCTGGAGGAGCCAGGAAAACAGACATGATCCAGAGCGTTGAAGAGTTGTGCTGTTTGGCTGATGTAGCGTGTTCCATGTGCTGACTTGACTGCTCCAGCAGGGTCTAGGACATGGCAGAACAAGAGGAAGACAACCACAAGCTGCTATGAGCTTCCTGAGGTCTTCTGTGGAAAGTGTTCACAGCTGAAAAATATATTTGGTTTGTGCTGGTTTGATAGCCATAGGTATAGAAGTAAGAGAAAATTGTTAAGTAAAGCAGGACAGAACTTACTTGCTTTAAAAAACATAAAGTACAAACATCCACTTCATACATCCATGCTTTTTGTTGTTCTTGTTCCAATGTAAATGACATTGTTAAATAGTGTGGTCAGATTCCTTGGGACAGAAAAGAATGGTCAAAATACTTGATGGAAAATTCTAATGCTGCATGTGATAGAAATAAGATAATGGTAAAAATTGTTTCAGAATAGAAGCATTGGTGGGAAAACTAAGGTAGTAAATGGCATAACTTGGATGCTTTATATTAAAGGCTGGCTTGTCTTAGGTCATAAGCATGAAAAATTCTTTGCAAGTAGGAAATTACCCACATATGTGGAAGGACTAATAAGCTTTTAAGTAACAAGGCTGTCCCATTACCTTAAGCACCTAATCTTGGGTTTGTATAACTGAATCTTTAACTACAGAAGGAATTGCATTCCTTTTAATGGAAGTTTTAAAGACAAGAAGGTAACTGTTTCCAGAGACAAATCTACATTAAAAATACTAGGCTAGGAGATTTGCTCATTCCTGCAGTTCTGCAGTAACTTCCTGGTACCTCTTGGCTAACACTGACTAATTCTTCAGTCAGAATTTGTCAGTAATGCATATCAAAGCCAAAGCTAAAAACAGCTGCTTTCAGCCCTTTGTGGTTTTAGATCTAAGACATTTCAGGTGTTGTAGTACTGTACTAACATAAAACTAACAGCACCTGTCAGTCTGGATTTGAGGAATTCCTCTTATGTATGTTACCAAGCAATTATCTGCATCAGACACAGCATCCCTCTGTTAGTGCCACTTCATTCAGTGAAGGATTTACTGAGTCCTGGGCTGTGGTTCCAGTAGCTGGATGCAGTATCCAGCTGCACTCTGGGTCAGGTGTATTCCAGATATGCAAGAGGAAGATGCTGCTCTAGTGTGAATTACTTAGTGCTGTTGATCCTAACTGGTGGCAGATGTTAACCACATTTGCAACAGCTTTGAGCTTCAGTTTTAAAAAGCATTTTTCAGTGGCAGTTTACTCTTAATTGTGCCATATTAATTTTTTTTTAAAATGTAGATGAACAAATCTGATCAGCTTTGATATACTGAAGTACAATATTTGGAAGTTCTAAGGGTGAAAAAACTTTGTTCTGGGGAATATTCTGATTTAAAACAGACATGCTCTTAAGTACCAAGAATTTTGCCTTCTCAACTAGAACATCAGAAGACCTCACTTTGTAGTATTGGCATTGGAAAGTTACAGTGAATTTTGAGAAGATTCAGTGTTAATAGCAACTGGGGAGGGACTCGCTATTGATTAATCTCAGTGTTGCCCACTGAAGTCGAGTGTATTAAATAACTGAAATGGTTTCCTTTCTACTCTCATTTATTTAAAATAGTTTAGTCTATCCAAGTGATGATAGTGAGTACAGTGCATTCAGTCATGCCTGGTTTTTTTTTTTGTGTCATTTTCAGAACTAATTTCTATATGTGAAAGATTTAAAGAAATAAATTTTAAAAGAGGCTATAAACTATCCTGGAAAAGACCATAGTATTTGGTAGATTTACAAATGTAATTCTTTTAAATAGAGCTTTAAACAGTTTTATTTCTGGATTTGCTGTGAGGATTTACAGCGAAGTGTTTCTCTTGCAAAACTAGATGAGGTTGATTTGTTGTACCTTTGGTCTGTAAAATACATCACTCAAACTGAAACAATTGAGTTTCTTGTTGATACCAAAAGGTATAAAGACTAATAGTGAACAAATATAGTCCTTAAAATGTCAACTACTCATTTTTCACATTAACCTTTTTCTCAGCTCCCAAAGGAACTGTCTTCTGAAGCATTTGACAAGGCTATTTTAAGAGCACTAAATCAGGGTTTTCAGAAGAGGGAAGAACGAAGGCATGCTGATCTTGAGCCCATAATCAGGTAAATGTTTTAGCAAGTAGCCTGAAATGCATCACCAGAAAAGTGATTGAAGTCAAGTTAGAAGACTTCTATGGACAGTGGAAATTCTGCTAGCTAAACCCAATTTGCAAAGAAAGTGGGAAGGCAGTGATGAAATAGATACTCTTGACTCTTAGATTTTCTTTAAATTAAGACTTTTACTAAACTTCATAGAATTACTTCTTGGGAAGCAATTGCACAATTATGAAAATATTTGTTCTAAGCAGCATTACATAGTAATGATTGGCATTTGTGGAAGGATACTACCTCCCTTACACAAGGGTATATTTAGAAATACTAGAAACAGTAACTCAGAGCACATATGTTCTACTTTTTATGACAGGGTAGAGTGAGAGAGCGGAAATTAAAAGGAATAAACAGTAATAGTGAAGTATGTATATAAAATTAAAAGTAGCTCATGTATTTGTAAGAAAATGGGCCATATCTGATGACCTGCTATTTAGTGATGAGAGAGCTTGGTGGTCAAACTCTGTAACTCAGGACAGTAATATGAATTTGGGTATGCCTACTTGTTTTTGGGTTTTTTTTTTTTTCCTGGTTTTATACAGATACCTTGTTATGTTTGTCCTTTTCAGTCAGGATTGTTCAACCTTGTTGAAAACAAATTATTTATCATATTAGGCAGTGTCTCTTGAGTTGGGGTAGTTGAGGAATCGGGCCCTGGTTTTCAGACTCCTACTCATAATGTTCTGTTGGTTCTAGCATTTTGTTGTAATATTTTAGTTAAAAAATATTTGGAGCCACTCTGAGCCTCTACTACTCCCTTGCCAATTTTTTAATAAATCTTGGTCTGTAATATTTGTCTGTCTTTATTGGCTTGATTGTCAAGCCAAAAATTAAACTGAACAGTTTTGGCTAATAAGCATAGTGGTTTTAAATCAATAAACCTGTTAAGCAGAGGTCAACTGAAGGGAATGTATTGTAATACAGAAAGGTTGTGAAGCCTCACTGCACAGTAATTACAAACGCAAGAGACTCACTTCGAAGATAACCTTTGAACATACACAACTGTGTTAGAGTAAGCAACTGTAATTACAATTTGCAGGTTGTGTTGTGACTATACAGGAATGCTACATGAATAATCTCAAGAGAATACCATTACTGTATTCAAATTCATTTTTCTTTCAGTGTCAGTTTTAGCATAAATATATACTTATTTGGGGGTCTCAATATGTGCCCATTTGCCAAAAATTGCTCTCCCCTGCCCCTCCTCCAAAGAAATAGAGCTGGGTAGTGCCTCTTGGCAAGTAATATCTGAAACCTTCATGTGTGGGAAATGAAAACCATTAATTGTTGTCCTGTTTTCTTATTTGAAGCTAATAAAATTTGTCACTGACATCTTGGTAACTGACTCAGACCAGTGCAGAGCAATGTTGAACATCCCACCCTCTGCTCTTGGAGATAATTGCAAAATTCACATACTGACCTTATAGGTGAATTCCACTTTGTATTTACCCTTCAAATGTATTTAAGAAAGAGATGCATTGTTTTAGGAAAATAAAGGTGTTCTCAGTTTAAAAAAAAAAAAAAACAGTCAAAATATAGAGTCCGGTGCTTTTGGACTCAATCCAAACTCCTCTTTAATAAAATGTTATGAGTGGCTAAAATGTTTAAATTAGAATGACTCAAAAGCACCCACCTTTTTAAATTCAAAAAAATCATCGTACTAATTGCTTATCTCGACTGTACTCCAAGCTTACACTTAACAGCAAAGCTCAAAAGTAGCTTTTAGCATTGTTAAATGTGCGATTTGAAGGGTTTGGACCTCTTTAAGAACTGCGTATTTTGCTTTTAAATGGTACTGTAGTAAATTTTTGTGTTCTTCCTATCATTCTTTTACTTAGTTTAACAAACTCTCACTTAAATTTCAGGCAGCTATTTTCAAATACATCGCAAGCTTTTCTGCAGAATCAGAGAGTATACAACTTCTTCCAATCAATTTCATCAGAATCTTTGCACACTCACAGTAAGAAATATCCTAATACTGTTTTATATAATGAAAAGTCTCTAAAAAGCTAATCTTGCTGCTGTGCCTAAGTACAGTTTTACAATTTTTTGTTCATGTGTTCTGTTCCACTGGTTGTATTTGAACTCCTGGTCAATGAATAGTTTCTTGAGCAGATACTCATACTTTTGACAGTGGGAGCATGCTATGTAGCATCAGCTTGTGTTCTTTTTGTTCTTTCTTTCATTCTTTCTTTCATTCTACTCTGTACCATCATGCTCTTCAAATAGGCTGTTATGAATTGAGTATGTTCAACAGTTTGGCATTTCTTCCTTTCACAAAATTTAAATTTTGGAACAAAAAGTGTGAACTGACCCAAAAAAAATCACTTCTGCTTTTTGTTTGTTTTCTTTTGTTGATAGGCATCTCTCTTGATATTTAGACTGAGAATTGTTTTGAGTACATAAATGATAGCATGTCCCTGATTTCAGAACATACAGAATTGGGTTCCATCATTTGCACTGCAAAGATTTCTTTGGTAGCCCTCTTAACCTACTTGCATATTACAGTTTGTGTGACCAAAGCTTGGCTTCTCTGTATGGATGCCTTAGGATGATGTGATCTTTGTTTCCATTGAATCTTTCATTATTTCAGTGCATGTTACACACCATGACAGTTGAGCACTGACTGGGAGGCAACTGCCTCAGAAGCTGCCAAAGATCTTAGTAGGGAATTTAATAGATTGTAGGTTCCAAGCAGACAACTCATATTCATTTAGGAAAAAATAGAGATTTGAATGTCAGCTGACTTCAGTTTGAAATGATGTGTGTGATCTGTGATGGATGTATTCTTTCCATGATGAGATAGAAGCACTGTGCTTAGGGTAGAAGCTGTAGGTCACTTTATAACATTTTTTAATAACAGTTAGTACATTCTTACATGGCAGTTTTGTGAAAATGTAAGCTAATAACAATCAGGATAATTGTGGAACTGGCTGGAATTTACTGCTGTAAAAATTGACATCTCTGTTGTAGTGAAAGGCTGCTTGGGGAGGAAAGAGTTTCCAAAATCCAGAAAGATTCATGTTAATGATGGGCACACTGGACAGGGTGTGCATATTTTAGACTGTAGATTGCATCTGGTTGGGAAGGACTTGCAAATGCACTGTTATACAGGGTAGTTGTTTAAAATGGTTTCAAAAAAGAACCAGTGCCAAGTTCCATCAAGACAGAGTTGACTGGGCAGAAATTATCTGCATGGTGGGTGGATCAGAAAGAGAATAGACAAATGTCAATTCTGTCAGAAGTCTTATAGATTACAAAGGGATCTTAAATGTGAGATAATTTTTATACTAATAAATAATTGAGCACATGAAAGTTCATGAGGATTTGTCAGATGTAGAATGTATGACAGACAGGATGAGAAACTTAATTGTTTAGCAGAGTGGAGGAAAGACTCAAATGGAAAATTATTTAAGTCATCAAATACCAGAGTCCTAATGTAAAGAGGATGATCTGTTCTCTCTGATGGATCAGACAGAAAGCACTAGGCTTAACTTCTTACGAGGAAGATTAGGACCAGGGGCAGACAAGAACCTTGTGATTGCCAGACAAGTCCAGAGTAGTGAGGCAGGTCTGAGGTCAAGGCAGAAAAACAAGTCAGTAGGTCAGGGTTAAGAACAGGATCAGCAAGATTCATGTCCAGGCACAGGTGTGCCGGCAGCGCACCCTAGGCAAGGGCCTGAGCTCAAATGCAGCTCCAGAGCCAAAGGATGGAAGCCCTGGGTGAGGCATCTTCCAGTTCTTTTCCCAGCAGTCACACCCCGAATTGCAAAACTGCAGTGTACCAGATTGGATCTTCACTGTGGGCAGGTGAAACCCTTGGGAGAGCAGGGAAGAGTTGGAAAGCCTATTGGCATGATACAGGCCCTGATATTGAGTTAGATATTAAGCAAACATTTGATGAGGAGAATTACTGTGTTAGCAGTAATTAGCATAGGTGTTTTTCTTTTGGGAAGGGGGACTGGATGACTTGTCCATGGTAGCTCACAGTCATATTTCTTGTGGTGCAGGCTAATAGAAGCTATACTAAGGCAAAAGTACTCACCCCATCTGTTGCCAAAATTGCCCCAGTTAAGTGGCCCTTGAGGGGTTTTTTTAAATTGTTGGCTTCTGTGTTTTTCTAGGTTTCCTGTTTGGGATTCCTGTAATCCTGCTCCTTGTTACTGCAAGTTAGTTGTAGTTGCACATTTTGCATGTGCTGACAGTGTTGGGAAAGGAAGCATATATTTAAGAACAAAATCCATCTAGTTCTCAAATAGAACATGCAGAATGACAGACCATTTGTGGCTTGAATTGGTCTTCAGTTGCTATACAGAGTCAGTGATAAAAATATCTTTTCACAGAAATACAAAGTTATTTAGCAAAACCTATGTGGAAGTAAATTCTATGTTTGTGAAAGGTCTTCATACCTTAAATAATAGTGGGGTTTTCACACTGAATATTCAGTAAGCTTGATTATGCTGCTGTGTTCCATTAAGGAAGAAATCAATTAGCTCCCTCCTGATTCATAAATTCAGTTGTTTAGACAATTTTTCAGATTGGAGGAGACTTATGATTCCAACATGATCTCTGGGGGTGTAGTATCTTCAATGCAGATGATATTCAGAAAGATCTTATCAATGTTTCAAGCTCCTAAGCAGCAGCTTTCAGATGCTTTTACCTGCACTAACTTGGAACTTTTTGAGAGGGGAAGAGTAGACTCTTGGAGTTAGATTATTAAAGAAATTAAGTCCTTTCTCAGAGCATGGAAGTGGGGGTTTTGCAACAAAACTGTTACTATTATTCTTACATATTTTTCATCCTGTCTGGCATAAAAAGGCAAAAATGGTGTGTGAAGACTGTGCTAAGGGCACTAGAAGACTTTAGCCCAAATTAGGTTGCTTTTGGCAGATGAATGATTTGACAGCGGAGGAGTGTAATTTGTTGCAGAAGAATGCTAGTAACTATCATTGCTCTCCCATTTCCTGTTGTAACACAAAATTATTAGAGAGAAAAATCTGAAGTGCAGCACAGTAGGGATATCTCTAATAATTATCACTATCACAGCCTTTTGAAATTGTACTATAGCATTAAAATTATTTTCAACACTATTTTCTTCAAAATAAAAGTATCTCTTAAGAGCCTTTACTCTTGGAGATGGCCTGCTTTGAAGAAGGCAATGTTCAAATTGCTGCCACATGCCAGCCAGTAAGTTCAGTCTTCCATTTCCCTAGCTTCCAGTTTAGTGCAAACATTCAGGAACTGTCCAGTTGTTCAAGATCTATAAAGTTACTACGTGAACTTTATTCTCTGCAGGTAACTTACAACCCTCTTTGAAGACGGTTAAGACAGCAGAACACTTCAAGGAGGACAGTTCAGAAGCTTCAAGTCAGGAGGAAGGTAGTTGTGTACTCAAAGGTGGTTCTTGGAAATATTTAACCACACTCAGTTCTGGAAATCATACGCTTGACTGATTTCTCCATTGGTATAAAGTGGTACAAAAATGGAATTAAATCTGCTATGCAAATGAAGAATTTTTGTGTACTTTCAGCAGTTTCCTTAAGAGGTTGTTCTGTAACTCAAGAAGTGGCAGCATTCATAGATTGCTCAAAGGCAGAAGTTCACAGCTGTGAATATATATACACCTCACAATTTACATGAGCCAAGATTATTTATAGACTTTCTTGTCTTTACCTATTTATTCTTCAATTATGAGGGCTCAGAGTTAAGTGCAGTATTTCAAGGGTATTTCAAGAGTATTTCAAGACTGTTTTACATTAAATATGCCAAATTTGTCTAGCTTCTAATTTTACACAGAAAGAAAGTTCAAGTTTTCCTCTTCTTATTCTTAACCTATGCTGCTTTGATACTCTGGACTGTTACTAAGGTTGGGACTGTAGTGAGTATTGATTACAGTCTGAAAGCTTGTGTTTTTCAAATGCCTCAAAAACAGTTCACTCATGGAAGCAGCAGCCTGGTGACTGGTCAGTAGTTTCATTCTGAAAGGAACAGCGAGCCAGTTTTGCATTGTTTTTAGAAGGAAACAAGTACAAGCTCCTGGTAGGCAGAAAGAATGGGAGGAGGGACTGATGGGTGAACACAGACCACTGAACACTGATGCTGGCTTTCAAGTAATGACAGCACTCTTATCCTCTTTCACATTAATAATTCATAAGAAATTTGCTGTTGAATTTCTGTGGATTCAGTAATCTACATATGCAGTTTGAACAGCTTTTTCTTGTGATAATAATCATTGCCATATTCTTAAGAGTTCAGAGCACACCAAATAAATTTACAATATATTACCCAAATAGTCTTTTAGATACTACTCTTAAAAATGCATAAATCTCTTCATCTGGTGAAACTACAAATGCATTTCAGAACACCTTTTGTGCCATTTTAGTGAAGCGTTTACCAGAAGTTTAAAAATATTTTTTTTTCAAATTTTTAAGCTTGAATTTGAACTTAGGTGTAGCATTGACAGGAGTTCAGGCAAAATCCTAAGTACCAAGAATACTAAGGTCATCAATAGTTGGAATTAAAGGAAGTTGCTTTTGTTGAAATGTAACAGTTGCCTTTAAAAAAAAAGAGTAGACTATATCTCTGACATTCTCAGTTTTTCTTCATAGACTCTTAAAATGGTTTGGGTTGGAAATCTTCAAGGTCCAAACCATCTGCCACAGGCAGGGAATCTTCCACCATACTGGGTTACTTGGAGCCCCACCCAGCTGGGCCTTGAGGCTGTATCTCTTTTTGCCAGGTGTAATTCGCAAAGCTTTACTTGCCTAGTGAATTTTGAGGTTCAGAATGCAGTACTTTAGTGTAGGACTTGTCTTCATTTGCTAGTCAGAATGTCTAGTTTTGAGATTAATTTCAATATTCAGAAGAAATAACAAATTGTATTTTTTTCTGACTCATTCCTTTCTTCTCTCTCTGTTCTTTCATACTGGGTGATACTCAGTCATGCATTCAGTGCTTAGAATTAAATATAGAGGTGAGCAAACATCGGCATTGTCATAGTTCTTCTCTTTGTGTCATTATTCTGTGAAATGGAAGGTAAAGAGTCTTGTTTATATAATTTATACAAACTGATTTGTCTTCTATGCGACGCCTGCTAATTTCAACACTGTAAATTAAACCTGACCTGTTTAATGGAGATGTCTTCTGCTATGTGCCTAGTAGCGATGGAAAGATGAATTTTCTGGATTGATTTAAAATATTAAATGGAATTTCTGTTGAAATTATGCTTTGGGGTTTTTTTCAGATGTAATGCAGCACACAGCAGTTCACAAGAAGCATAATGGAAAAAGTCCTGTTGCCAAGTAAGTACTAGGGTGTAATGTGACCATGTTGCATGTCTGAACTTCCATTTGTTGGTGCTTTGAGAGTATGTGTCCTTCTAGATTAAAGCTTCTTTGTGGAGCTTTTGTTTGTTTGTGGTGGACTGTTCTGGTCCTATTTTTATAATTTAGGAGGTTGTTATTAACTTCTGGACTATTAGAAAAATAGTTCAGAAGACCCTATTTCTAAATCTGTAGGTCTGGGTCATTTGGATAGCTCTTCTTTCCCAAATTTTGTGACTCTTCACTATTTGAATTGATGTTTTGATTTGTGTTTATAAGATATTACATGCCATAATCTGTATGGCGTGTATCTTTCCTGTGTGCACATACCCCCGTGCTTGTACTGAAAATTTCCAGTGCTATTGATTTGAAGTCTAGGTAACCTCAAAGAGGAGCTTATAGAAGAAGGCAGTCCATTCTGGCCCTTGCTTACTGGCAAATGCATGCACACCACACTGGTTTGTGTCCATTGTAAATGGAAGCAGTTCCCAACTGTATTAAAGTAGTTTATATATGCCTTCAGATCCCTGAAGTACCTAATGTGAATTCACTCCTTAATGTATTTTGATTAAAAACTTCAGGTATGTTTGCACATAGTTGTGCATAATTCAACTAAATTAATGGAAAGGAATGGATACAGAATTTATTGTGATTTACAATTTTGTTCAGTGTTGATTTGTCTGTAAAAGGTATTTATCTTGTGGTGAAAATTTACCTGGAATTCCAATAATTAGAATATAAAAATAGCACAGGACAGTGTTGATTAAGGTCCAGAGATCTTTACCAGACAAAATTCTTGTGAACTCACCACAAGACAACTTAGTGCTTTGTGTCTGTTTTGGTTTTAAATTGTCCTACTTTCAGCTTATATTTCCTCAAGAAGAAAGTGTAAACTTGACAAAATCTGTGATTACAAGGGTGGTTATACAGTCTACTACAAAGCTATCAGATCAGGATCCAGATATACTAGCTTATGGTTATTAATAAAGAAATTGTATTTTTTTTTTAGTCATTGTATAATGAATTACACTAAGGCTGACCATAGTTTAGGATGTGTCTTTCCGGTTGGAAAGAAAGAGACAGACATTTCCACAAAGTTCTGAGAAAGAAACTTCTTTAGCTATTATTTTCTGTTTATCTAAGAGGGGGAAATGTATTTACTCCTTGATTGCTAGAGGTCTGTTAATCCTCTCCTGTTTGGTTTATGTGTCTGTCTCCTTAAAATCTATGCCTTTTGTTTATGGGTTTGTAAAGAAATGGCACTGAATATAACTTCTCTGTTTTAAATACGCATAAAGCTGCTTAGAGTCACGAGCAGCTCATCTCAAATAGCATTGGTACATTGTGCATTTGTATACCTCTTGTTTTCATTCAGTATTGCAGCCTTACTCTTGAAAAGTTGAAAAATTTACTGGTAGGAATGAGATCACACATACAAAACAAAAACTTTAGTAATCTTAGAGTTTTCATGAAATGAAACTGTACATTTGGCAGTGAAATCATTTACTTCCACTTGGGAGAAGTTTCTAAAGTGACCTTGCTTCTGTCTTTGCAATCAGGGGTTTATGTCTGTCTTTTGGGACCTTGGGTTCTTGCCATTTTCTTAAATTGTATTTTTTAAAATATTCTGTTGTGTATTTTTTAAGTAGTTTGAGCCCTTACTCATAGAGGTATTTGGTAGGTAGCTACTGGAACTTCAGCATATCTTGTGCTTTCCAGTGAGCTGGATTTCTGCCATCATGGAACTGAGTAGCATTTCATATTGCAGTAACTTTTGTGAAGCAGCTTGCCAGCAGCCCTGAATTAAAAGGCACTTTCAATTAACAGCATAAGTATTTAGATAAGAATTTAAAAGTGTTAACTCCGATTTTCTTTTTTTCTTTTGCATCCAACCTGTAGTAAGGCATAATATTGTATGAGATATGAAAAGGTTATAGGTCCTTGTGCCTTACTGACTCTGTCAGAACCCTATTTTCCAGCAGCTTTAGTTGACCAGTGTTTTCTCAGACCTAGTTCAATATTTCTTCTGACAGGCTGCTGTAGAACAGAGCTTCAGTGGAAATCACTATAAAGGCCAAAGTAAATGCCAAGTGTAACTCCCCTCTCCCCGCACTACTCAAAACTAGCATTCCTGAAGGTAAAAATGCAAAGCAAGATGATCATTTTGAAATGGAAACAAAAACAGCTGCAGTATGATCTGTAGTAACTGTGTGCTCCATTCTTTCAATTTCTCATGAATTCTGAAACAGGGATTACAAAGTAATTCCAGCTTTGTCATTAATGATAAGGAAGAAGGAAGATGAATTCAGACTACATTTCTGTCTGGAAAATTGCCACATGTCTGGTATGAAAATAGCAAAGTTGTTGTGTATAGAAAGAAATATCCAAGGAAACTCTGCCCTCAATTACTGTTTTCTACAGATTCTGTTGTTCTGAATTTTACGTTAAATTATAGTAGACAAATGAAAAAGGAATTCCAGTTATGGTCAGATCATAACTTTAGAGCACAAGAACTGCTGTAATTTGCATCTTTTATAGCTCTTGAAAATTCCTAGGGTTTTCTGAAAGCAAAATTTCCCAACATGATGCAAAATATGTATGTTGGTAAGAGAAGCCTGCAAGTTTGTTCACATCAGCATAACTTTTGGGGCTTTTTTTTTCTTTTCAGCAGCACTAGCAGTGCAAAGTGTTCTTCACTGGATAGCCTTAACATTCAGCACTCAGAACAGAATGGGGTAATGGACTGGAGAAGGAAAAGCTGTATTGTCCAGCAGCATCCAGAGCACTGTACTAACCTACTTGACCAGGTGTGTTGCTCTTTATTCTTTAAAACCTGAGAAACCTGAATTCTGAGAAACTTGAGAAGGCTGTCCACTACACATGATGAGATTTAGCTTTTAAAGATGACAAATGCTCCTAAAATTGTGCAAAATAAATGTTGAAGTTGCTACTGACTTACGTTGATTAGAAATCCCTTCATAATTCCTTACTACGCTCTCAGAAAGCTGAATATTTTGTTTATGAATTGGTAAATAAAATACACCAGGAGAATGTAAGTAATCAGAAAAATCCAATGTTAATTTCTGATCAGGCACTTTCCTGTTACTGTAGCATTGTCATCAGAGAGGATTCCAGAATGCTTGGGCAATTTCTGTTATTGCAAACAAACTAGAAACCGTATTAGTAGCTAAACTGTATTAATGCTACAGTAGGTACAATAGGTTAAACATATTCTTTCTATCTTACCTGTATTATTTAAGTAATAATCTTTGAAAAACATTAATAGATAGATGCATATACACTTTTTCTGGGATTTGTGTCTCTTCAATGCTCAATCTCATTGTGAATATAGGTAAACAGAACAATTATTTATAAATAAAATTATCTACTACCGAAGTTGGGGGAAGCAGTTGCTCACTGCTTATATATGAAGAACACAGAATGTTAGAATTGTTTGATATTACTCTCATTTATGTTTGGAATTTGGCTATTGATTGTTATGTGTGGAATAGCAAGCCAAACAAAAATAGTTTCCTTTTTTCATAAAGCAGGGTAGTGAATTGAGGTTGGCTTCTAAACATGAAATGGTAGGCTGCATCAAAGCTTGAAATACTGCAAACTTGAAGCAAGAAAAAGGTTCATTTACTAAAGCAAAGGAAAAGCTATTTAAAGGAAGTCCAAATGCAGTGATTTGGACAGAGATTATTTCAGAATTTTCATAAATTTTACTTCCCTGCCAAATATTAGTTGTTAATAACAGTTATTGATAGCATACTTTAAAAATTGTGTAGGTTCAATGTTTTTTCTTACGTGCTTCTATGCTGTATTCTAGAGTTCAGTTAGCAGCTTAAACCTCCAGTTTAAGGCTAGGTACCTGCTTGTCACTATGTAGAAATAATTTGTCACATGTATTTCCCACCCCCAGCTATCAAATAATTCCATTTATATAAACAAATTTTATAGCTCCTTAAGCTTGGTGATTGGCCTTTTTATCAGGTATGTGATGAAACACATTTGTTTTTATCCTCTGGAGGAAGAACAGCATGCAAACAATAATTTGATTGATATCTCTGGCATACTTGCAAGTAGTAATTTGCTGAATGTTTTGCTGATTGTCGTGTAAACACAAGACATGATACATTATTTTATAGGCTCAGATGCACTGAACAAGTGGTTCTTTGGGTGGTTATAGCACCTGTGAGCCCACTACTCTTGGACTTGTGGACCTGTCAGCCTAGAAGTGGTGTTGTCTTGGTTTTCATAATTGTTTGACTGGTGTCTTTCTATTTACTGTCTAGCACACAGTGGAAAAACGAAGTCTGTCTACAGTAAGCAAGAAGAAAGGAAAGCCACAGCTGGAAAAGTAGGTTTCTAATGTAACTGGTAATCCAGAAATGAAGTGTAATGCATTCACTCTGATAAACAGAATCTGCAGTCAATTAGGTGCTTTCATTTCCTGTGCTGGCACAAGAGCTGGCATGGTGTGAGGCAAGGCTACGTAAAAATACTTATTTTATATTCTGTAAAGAAGTAACTTGAAAAATAGAATTTTAAGTGAATGCATTAATTTCTCAAAATAGTGCTTGGCATTTAATAAAAAGATGAAGGCGTGTGGAAGTATATTCTTAACCATATTGCCGTTTCCTCTTTATATTTATTTGAAACTTAAAAGATGTAAAGCTGTCCAGAATATACTGAAAATCAAATCAGGGTTGATAACAACCTTTAACATTATGAAGTGGGTAGTAACTGGCTGAAATGTCTTATTGAAGATAATTTGCACATCAGAGGGCTTCAGAACTTCCTGCAGGCTACACAACTCTGCACTGCGAGAAGTGAAAGCACTTCCACCCTTACCTGACCTGATACTCTGCCTACTTCCAAGTCTTCAGATGCTATTACACTAGACTGGTGTAGGGCTACGTTACACACATCAGGTTTCAAACATGACTTTACTGTTTGCTGCACCTATTCCTTTTTGGTATCTTTTTTTATATAGATCTTTATTCATAGTGTTTAGTAATGCTGCTTGTAGCTTAGTTCCTGGTATATTGCACCAGCAGCCTCTATTTAATTGTTTATTATTTGGTGTTATATCTATTAAATACACATTTCTGGTGGAGTCGCTGCCTTTGTTTCCAGTGTCATTCCATATTCATCCATGGTTGGTTATTTGTACTCATGCATTTGCAAAAAAGCCATGAAATTATTTACACAGGGAGAAAGCAAAGAAAACTGACTGCAGGTTGACTAACAGGAGCAACGGAGTTAGAGTTGCAACATCGCAGCACATCCGTACTGGGACAGCAAAAGGTAAGGTGCTTTTTCCAAAGCTGTTAGTAAGAAACAGAACTTGCAGCTGATTTATTCGAGGCCTTCTGTAAAGGGGAAAGCACAAATCTGAAACATGTTCTGGTGCAAGTTGGTATACTGGCAGTCTAATATGTGCTTTGACTTGCTGTACAGAACGCACTAGACTCAGTCTTCTGTATCCAGTTGCTTGGAGTGTGTCTCTTTGGGCATAGGTGCTTGCACAAAATGCTTGTGAAGTCTGCGTAAGTCAGCTTATGGGTGGAGTAATTGCAGAAACAGCTACTGTTGGGCTACTTCCGTATGAAATTCAGCAGTCTGAGTGTATGGACATGGAGCATCTTGCCATTAAGTGTGCTCTTTGTAGCCTACTAGTTTCTTCATCTGTTGTGCAATGACCCACAAGAAACCTGTCCAAAACCTATGGTGTGAACCGTTGATGAGCTGTAGTGTTTATATCAGGTGACCACTGAACTACAACACAGAACTGTGTATGCTGCCCTAGCAGGGTTGTCAGTTTAGGGTAATCCTAAATGGAGTGTCTAGGCCAAGACTTGTGTACATCAGTCAGTTGTAAGAAAAAAATTATATTTGTGTTCCTTTAGTAAACTGAGTCTTCAAGCTTTATTACAAATTTCTGTAGTCTGTGTTACCCATTGACTTTGACATCTTGATGTTTTCTAGATTCCCACTATCAGTTGTGAACTTGCCTGTCCTACATGTAGCTCTTGTGACGGAAGTTTGACAGTTTGCCTTTTTTTACACCACCCAATTGCCTAAGTGTTGAAAGGACTCTGTTGCTTCCATTTGTGATACAGTCTTGATTAAGCTTTCGTACTTCTCACTGCTTCTCACCTTGGAGGGTTCCAGCTGGATTGGAATTTTTGACGTGTTTTATGAGCAGGTGTTTTTACCTTCTACAAACAGCATTTGAGTAAAACTTTTAAGAACTCACTGTTCACAAACTTAGCAAAACTAGAACAGTTTAGGAAAGCTGTAGTTAAGGGCTGTTAAGCAGAAAACATACTCTACAGCAGAGCTCTGCTGCATGCATTTCTGCTTGATTACTGTTTTTGTTGTCAGGCAAAAGGCACTGAGTTTTATGAACTGACAATGACTTTAGGAGGTGATGCAGTGGTGTGTAAGGGGAGACCTTATCACTCTCTACAGCCACCTCAAAGGAGGGCGTAGCCAGGTGGGGATTGGTCTCTTCTCCCAGGCAAACAGCAACAGGACAAGAG
Organism: Fringilla coelebs; assembly: GCF_963513975.1. Classification (NCBI taxonomy): domain Eukaryota; kingdom Metazoa; phylum Chordata; class Aves; order Passeriformes; family Fringillidae; genus Fringilla; species Fringilla coelebs. Next base: position 83,276,499 of record NC_140028.1, read on the forward strand.
TACGCAGACTTAAGCTGTGCCAGGGGTAGTTTAGGCTAGACATTGGAAAGAAATTAATCACAGAAAGAATGACAGGGCATTGGAATGGGCTGCCCAGGGAAATGGTGGAGTCACCAGCCCTGGAGGTGTTTTGAAAAAGACTGGATATGTGGCACTTGGTACCATGGTTTAGGTGGTGTTAGGCATAGGTTGCACTTGATGATCTCAGAAGTCTTTTCCAACCTAGTTGATTGTCTGATTCTGCAAAGTTAATAGGGAATGCTTTTCCATAGGAGTTCTGTTAGCTTACTACCCACCCCTCTACAGATGTCAAACGGCCACCTGTGAGTGAAACTGTTGGCTGGTTCAAAAAGAAGCTGTAACCCACAGAGGCTGGAAGCCATTAAATCCTGCTCAGAGACAAGCTTTCAACCCACATATAAACATCAAAATGTCTTTTGAGAAACTTTGGAGAAATAGTCTATGGGGAAAAATAACAGTCTGAATCTCTGCCTAGGTTTATATATCCGGGTTTGGTTTGAAATGCCCTATTTTGAGTCTGTGGTTCTTAACTGCATCATGTTTTCTTTCATTTTTTTCTCCCTATTTTGCGCTCATATGAAGCATTAGTTAGTTACAATGGTGACTTTAAAGACTGGACACTTTCTGATTAGCACTTTACACTCTGGCTCTTAGTGATCCCAGGTTCACACTGAGGCTCCAATTTATATTAGATGTTCAAAGTACGTGTTAAAGTAATTTAAGCAATTATGGGTTTAATCCAGGAAATTATTTCAAGAATTGAAGCATTAAGGCAACTTTTTGGTGAGCCATCTCTGTTAAACTTCTGGTAGCAATAAAAAATGGGGAGAAATTATTTTATTTATAAATTATTATAATAATTAGTGTTCTAATTTTTGTCCTGAGGTTTTGCTAGCCAAGGTTTTGCAAGCTGGGGTTTCCAGCTTGTGTCTGTCATAGATTCTGAGACAGGGTGCGTTTGTCATTCTTCTTCCCCTCTGAGGCTGTTCTTTAAAGCCAAACCATAGTAGCTACCCACCGTGAAAGTTGGTTTCCAGCAAGAGTGTCCCATGATCCATTCAGAATTTAGAAAACAGTTTACCACTTTTTCAGTTCACCTCTTTTTCTTTAAACAGGGTTTGTTGATAGAGTTTGGTCAAAACCTGTTCTAGAAGAGTGAGTTGTGAAGTGGTGCATTGTTTTGCTATGTCCTGCTGAGTTAGCTTCCCGTTTGTGCTGGTGTTACCGAGGAGCACTGCAGCTCTGCCAGCAGAAATGCTGGGCGCTACTGCTCAGAAGAAATTGGTGTTGTACTACAGTCCAGTATAAACATCACAGGAATCATTCAGGATCATCATTCTTTTCACTGCTTTGCATAAATACCAATCTTCAGTATCACCTTCTTCAACACCAAGGATTCACTCATCACAAATTTAGAGACAAGACCAGTCCTGAGTGCTGGGAATGGAAGTGATAGGAATACAGGGGACAGATGCAATTAAGTAGAAACAGGCAGAAATCTCAACTAGTGGGAAATGTGAAAAAACCAAAATAACCTCACTTCCATACACTGAGATCAGAAATAAAACTGACAACTTCTATTTGTAGATCTGAATTTGGATGCTGGATCTGGTCATGATACGTGTGGAGAAACATCATCTGAAAGTTACAGCTCTCCTTCTAGTCCGCGACATGATGGGCGGGAAAGCTTTGATAGTGAAGAAGAAAAAGACAGAGGTTGTATTTATGGAGAGTGTGCATGAATGCCTTTATTCCTAGACTAATCTCTTTATTGCAATTATTTTCGCTCATTTTTCAGTTTGATTAGGTACTTTGTTTTCTGAACTAGCCACAGAATACATTTTTCTTCGTGGATTCATGACTGGGTACTTTGAGGGCTTCTAGCACTGTTTAAATACCACTGAGCTTTAGGTTACTAAACACATGTCATAATTTTTTTGCCTCGGTGATATAGCTCTCTTGAGAAATTTCCACAGTAATATGGAAAACTTTGGCCTGAAAGGGCCTGGGTTTATATGAAATTATGGGCGGCATGTCCAGGAGCTCCGTCTTTTTGTACTGACAGTTTGCCACTCCTTCCAAATTTAAATAATCTCTGTTAATATCTTTCTAGACAGATGCAAGTTCCAAATTCACTCTGTGTCCTGCTCTTTGCATTTGCGAATATGCACGAGTCGAAGACACACTAGCTAGTTGGGCAGGGAGATATAAGCAAGTCATGAAGATGGACCTAGCTTAATTTGGATGAATGAAAAGAATCTTGAAGTTGTCACAATTTGGGAAGACATAACTATCGTTCATGTCATCAAACTCAATAGATTTTATATGGGTAAATGTGTCCAGGGCATGATTCTCTGTTGCTTGAGCTTCATTCTTATGACTGACAAATGCTTTTGTCCTCACAGATACAGACAGCAATTCTGAGGACTCTGGGAATCAAAATACAACCAGGTTTACAGGCTACAGTGCTGTCAGTTCATCAAATATGAACAAATCATCTGCTCAGATATCTTCAGTGAATAATGAAAATGGGAGCCTTTCAGAAGATCCTTTGAATGCAAAGTTTCAGCATATTTCCTTCATGCCTGCCTTACACTGTGTGATGCACAGCGCTGCCCAAAAGCCTGAAGCAGTTGTCCCACCCCCCATATCTGCAGATGGCAAAACCATGGGAATGCTGGTTACCACACCTGTCGCTGTCTCGCCGGTGAGAGAGGCTGCGAATTCCCCTCCTGCGGGAATGGGCCCAGTGACCTCTGGTGAACCTGAGAAACGCCTTGAGCTCATGGCTTCCCCTTTGCCAGTCCCATCCTCTTTCCTTCCACATTCTGTCCAGCCTGGTAGCCCTGCTTTGCATTTGGCAATACATAGGTTGAAAATCCCCTCTCCGCAGGGATCATCAGAAAGTTGCACAGTTAACGGACCACAGCAGCCGACAGGAAACTTAAGTATTGGATCACCAAATACTGCCTTTATCCCAGTCCACAATCCAGGTAGTTTCCCAGGATCCCCAGTTCCTACTACAGATCCCATCACAAAACCTGCATCCCAGGTGGTAGGACTGAATCAAATGGTGCCTCACATTGAGGGAAACCCAGGAGCAATCCCTCAGCCTACCAATCTCAAGGTAGTTCTTCCAGCAGCTGGTCTCTCCACAGCAGCACCGCCACCTCCACCAGCTTCGTACGCTTTGCCAGGCAGCCCTCACGCTACCAGCGTGTTGCCCAACCAGAATACAAACGTGCTGAGCACTGGAGCAACTTCCTCACCACCTCAGTCTGCTGGCCTCGGTGTTGGTCAGGTCCAGTCCACTGTTCCTCCTGCAATCCCGACGCACACGCCAGGCCCTGCCCCCAGCCCAAGCCCCGCTCTAACACACAGCACTGCACAGAGTGACAGCACATCCTACATAAATGCTGTTGGGAATAATAACACTAACGGGACAATGTTACCTCCGCAGCAGTTGGGATCTGGCCCTTGTGGTTCTTGTGGACGTAGGTGTAGCTGTGGGACCAATGGCAGCCTTCAGATTAATAGCTATTTTTATCATAACCCACTTCATGGACAAGTCTACAGAGTTCCATCTTTCTTCACTCTGCCATCACTTTGCAATGGCAGCTACCTCAATCAAGCACATCAAAGCAATGGAACACAACTTCCGTTCTTCCTGCCTCAGTCTCCGTATGCAAACGGGCTTATGCATGACCCAGTGATGGGAAGCCAAGCCAACTATGGTATGCAGCAGATGGCAGGATTTGGGAGGTTCTATCCTGTATATCCAGCACCTAACGTAGTTGCCAACACGAATGGGTCGGGACCCAAGAAGAATGGGAACGTTTCATGTTACAATTGTGGTGTAAGTGGACACTATGCGCAGGACTGTAAGCAGTCATCCATGGAGGCCAGTCAACAAGGTAATCATGATAACTCCCAGAGGACTTGCTTTTGAGTTTGGTAGTTTCTCTTTACCTTTCTGAATGTGCTGTTTTTGGTCTTGCAGAAAGGCGTGCGTGCGTGTGTATGTTTCGTGTAAATGGTTGTGCACTAGTGACCTGCTCTAAAACTGCAAAGTATCCTATCTCTGCCTGAAAATCTTGTAGAACAGTGTGAGGGAATGGGGCTCACAGCGTGAAATTGAAAATGGGTTCAGAGCTGAAAAGTAAAATTACACCAGTCCTAAATTGTCATCCTTTTTTCACTGGTTTGGTTTTGGCATTATGTTGAAACTTGCATGTTGTTTCAATTTTCCCATTCCCATTCAGTGGGGTGCTTTTTGAGAGAATTCATTGGCAAAAAGAAATCAGTTATTGTTTATGATATGACCTTGGATTCCTTAAACTTCTGAGAATTGAAAGAAAAACAGACTGGCCATTTCATGTTTAATATTTTCTAGGGCTTGCCTTTGCACAATCAGCCATCCTTCTGTGCCCTGTCATGCAATACATTTAACTTTTCAGACAAGTTGCAACAAAAAGGCAGAAACTGATTGGAGCTAAATATGAAAGGAATAGCTCCCATTTCTCTCTCTGTCCAGAAGAATGGGGAAAATGCAGGGTTTGCATCGAGCACAATCTATTTTTGATTCCTGCCCTTGTTCCCATTCTGACTTTAGTAGTTTGATTGGACCGGAACAGGAAAGATGAACCTTGTTGGGACCATCTTTTCATTTTTCTAGTAGAGCTCATGTACTATATCTACATTCTATATCTTTTTTTTTAGACTTACAGTTCTAGCAAGAGGATGAAAGAAAATAGGATAAAGTCTGAGGACCTACTTTAAAAGGACTGGAGGATGATAGTGCCTTTTGAAGAGCATGTCCATTTTGATACCTTGTAGTGGTTTTGTAATCCATTTTAATTGTGAGCAGTGACTTAGTAGTTCTCTTTCCTGTTTTAGGCACTTACAGACTGAGATACGCACCTCCCCCTCCCCCTTCCAATGATACCTTGGATTCTGCAGACTGAAACAAGTAAACATTGCCTACTTAAAGTGACGCTTGGGAAATTGGGGGAAGGTGTGTGTGGGAGGGGGAGGTTGGTTTTGTGTTTTGGGACATTCCCGGTTTTATATTCTTTTGGAATTTTTCATTGCTTTTGCGCCTCTGTTCCGTACAAAAGAAGAAGGCTGAGTCCCTGGTCTCCTCCTGGTTCTACAAGAGGCTTGAGTAATGCATGTAATTCACACACACAGCCAAACAATCAGACAGAGCATTCGAACCATGCTTTTGCACTGAAGACTTGAGACATGTGCAATGTTTACTGCAGTTTAAAAAAAAATTCCTCTGACCTCTGACATCACTGGTGGAGCAGTCACATGGTGAAAGAAGAAACTTGGTCATGTTCCCCACCACAATCTTCTTCCCTCCCTCCCTGTTCTCCTTATGCTGCTGTTTTCTTTACTTCCCCTGGTTGTCCACGTGGATTCGTTGGACCTGCATGAGTGTTTAGCAGTTCATACAGACCCTGCCCGTCCTCTAAATTTAATGCTCATGAATTGAGGGGAGATGTTCAAACATCCTATTAGCAGAGTCCAAAGGCAAACACGACAGTGTATGTGTACTATACCTGATAATAAAACAGATACGCAGCTCTCGAGGGGTCCAAACAAAGGAAAATACATAGAGCAGGAAGGGGCTGAAACTGTGTGGACTGGAACAGATCTAGAACAATGAACGAGCTTAAATTGACAGATTTTTCTTCCCTTGTAGCTTTTTAGCCTGTATGTTCAGCAACAAAGGTGAAAAAAATGGTATGAATGTTGTACTCAGTGTGTTTGCATTTGTAATGAAAGTTGACAGCATTTTTTCCTTTTTTAAAGCTATTCTACATCGTGTCAACACAGAATGAACATTACTTGATTGAATATTTTTTTCCTAAACTATTACAGTGTTGCATTGTACTTAGAATGTAAATGTTTTATTTCAAACTGAACAAAAGCTATGGTTTTCTACAAAATAGTCAGGTATTAGTATTAGAACCTGTCTACCAAATAGGAAAGTCACTATTTTATAACAATTTACCACTATGCGTAATTACGGTATAATGTGAAAGACTGAAATGAGTGTTAAGATGGTATTAAACATGTCAGTATCATGAGTAAGTAAGTTTAATGCTGCTGTATTTTTTATTTTATTTTTAAAAGCCAATATATGTACTAAATTGCTTCCAGGTAATATTTGATTTCCTAAAGTGCACTGAGGTTATCTGGAAGACGAGTGTGTTTTTTGACTGCTGCATTCAACACCGATGAACAACTACCACTGTATATCCATAAGGTTTGGCATTCCTCACAGTTCATGGCAGAAATGTTTCTTTCTTAAAATCAGACCCAGTGTCCGGTAGAGGGATGAAATAAAAATCAATCTTTGGTTCAGCTGTCTAATAAATTGCTAAACAAACAAAAAACTTGAAGAAAAAAGAAAGCTTGATTACTACATTTCTTCATAGATAGCATTTATATTTATAGCACCAGTGTACATTTTGAAACTTTTTTCTTGGGGGGGGGGAGGAAGGGGAGGGAGGTAGATGAAAGCTTTAATTTAAAAAAAAAAAAAAAGTTTAAGTAGTAAATGAAAATTATTTTGATTAAAATTTTTATTTGATCTGGGTATTTTTGGACCACTTGAAATGACTGAACTGCGTTTGAGTTGAAGTGAGGGTGTTAAACCACCAATGGACTTGTATTGTGAATTACCTGCCAGTTGTACTTTATGGAACTTATTTTATGATTTAAAATACTGTACTGTAAATAGGAGGTATGTTACCTTCTCTTTATTTGTATGTTTACCATATACTTTGATATTTGAAATGTACTGGAAAGGTCACTTATATTTCTAGAAGAGATTGGATTTTATGCAACCTTTTTCCTTGAATTAACAGCAATAAAAAAAAAAGAAAAAAAGTACCTGTGTGCATGTACTGTCCTTTATCATTGAGAACAATGAATCACTGCTGCTGGGTATAGGGGTGGGATGATGGAGGGTTTTGGCAAGCTACCATTTTGGGTGGAATTCGTCACTTTTGAGACAAAGCCAAGAGTATTTGACTTAAACTGAGGTCAGTCTTGTTTCTGAAGTCAAGGTACTATATCTTGATTTAAACTTCTTTAAGATATAGGAGATCTCCTCGTAGAAACAGTTTGCCCTTGTGTGACAGGCCCAGGATTTGGACCTCAGCCCTTTGAGAACAGGTAAGCTTATCCTAACCTGATGGCTCCTGGATTTGGCTAAAATCCAGGTTGAATGTGGTTTTTTTTTTGTTTTACTGCCATGCAAATAATGTGTGTCCTAGTCCTGTAGTGACCAGAAAGTGAAATCTTCTATTTCTAAAGTAAAAGGAAGGGCAACAGGAGTTGATGGGAGTAGGAAAGAAGCTTAGAAAAATTTGCCTGATTGCAGGGCAGTTGAAAGGTCTGCTAGGAATGCAGTGTCTGGATGTGCTCGGGTTGTTCTTAGGAAGAGTACTGAGGACTCTGATCTCACTATGCTGTAAGGAGAACTTGTAATTCCTACTACTTGGCTGCAGTTTATCTATGGAGCCAAGGGCCATAGACTACCTTGGATTTTTATCCCAGATTTTTTTATCCCAGAACAACCTACTTCTGGAGAAACCAGTTCAGGTGATAAGCTGAAAGTTGCCCATTTTTGGCAACTTGCCCTTTCTGGCAATTCCCGTGATCATGGTGGGCTATTGAACCCAGGAGTCACACAGACACCATCACAGAGTTTCCATTACTGCAAGTGGCCCATGTCCTTCCCTGGACTCCAGGGAGTGCAAATACCTGTCCAAGGAGTTTGTAAATGGAGATACTACTCTGAAAATGCTGTCTGCTACTTACAGTTCCATCTTGAATATACTCATTTGCCTCTGTGCTGCAAACAGCCCTGCCTTTGACAGATCCTGGCTGGACTCAATTCGGAAGTGTGAAAATACATACCCTGTGGCACAGCAAACAGCAGAAACACCTCATACTTCTGGTGCTTGATGTGCTGGAGAGCAGGCAGCACTTGTACCTGGCTGTCCTCTCTTCTCTGGCTGCACCACTGCTGTCTATGCAATCTGGTTTCACTCCAGCTGCAGCTCCAGAGATTCTCCCTCCTGTGGAGTGGCTTGGAAGCTGCTGAATGCCTCAAAGATAAACAAGAAAATCCCACTAGTTGGTTGGCCTGAGCAGCTATCCAGGCTGTCCAGGAGTGACTCCTGAGTACTGTGGTGCTCCTGGTTTGCAGTGCTGCTCTGGATTGGAACTATTTGGTTCCTAAAGCTGGAAGAAAAAATTAATAATGAGGCTGGCCTGGGGAGGATGGGAAGGAGGGAGCACAAGGGAGTGTGATGATGCATGCCGCTTGCTGTGGCTGAACAGATGGCCTCGTTTTCCCAGCTAAGAGACCTTAGGATGGCAGGGATGGCCTACTGCCTGGGTCTTGGCTTAGCTGATGCTACTGGAGAGGTGAAGGAACAGAGCATCTCTGTGCTCTGCCAAGGCAGAGGGGGAAGTAGAAAGGTGGGGAAAGGTACATTGAGAACTGCAGAACTTGACCAGTGCCAAGCTACTTCAGTTTTAGAGAGATGAAAGTACTACCGTAGTTTGTTTCAGCTTTGCTCATGGTGTGAGCCTCTGGAGGTGTGCTGGCCTGGGCCTCCTGAGGCTGCTCTCCTGAAATCAGTTTGCCTAAATTCTGCACACAGGAAAAACAGAGCTTCCTGCTCAGGGTGGGTAACTGCAGCTGCTGGAGTTGGGCACAATATATTATAACGGCCACATGGGCTGCCCTTGTGCTTGAGGGAAAGAAGAGGGGTCCTAAAGGCACACTCATATGTTTAAACTGCAGCTCAAGTGCTGTCTCAGTTTCGTGGAACTAGCCTATAGTCCTGTGCTCCTCGCATGAGGGAGGAAGGAAAAGCACATCTCTGAGCATTATGCTGGAGGAGCACTTTGCCTCTCTGCCCATGGCCACACTCCCCAGCCACTGACCGGAGTAGAGAAGCAGGGTTCTCATTTTGGACCAGCTTTTGAGTTGACAGCAGCAGAGAGAGCCAAATTAAACTGTACATGTGGTAGATTAGAGACCAGAATGTATGAACACTGTATTTGGTCCAGCTGAAAGGCCACCTACGTCTGCAGCCTTTCACCAGCACTGATCAGTTGCAGGTATTGCAGAAGAAAGTACTTGTAATACAAAGAAGAGAAAGACAAGTGGTAATTATTGCAAGCGTTGCCTAGCAAAATAACGTGTGTCAGGTTCATCCTCGCAATAGGTGGCAGCATAACTCCACCAGTGGAATGTATGGGAACTTCTGAGTACCACAAGATCACAGAAATCACAGAATTTTCTGCCTTGGAAGGGCCCCACAAGTCCAGCTCTTAAACAATCAAACCCATGATCTTAGTGTTATTGGCACCATGTTTTAACAACTGAGGTAATCTCAGATGCTTCAGTTTAACTTGGTTTCAGCATCTTCATGCCATCTAAGTAAGCTTTGACTTGTGATTCTGTAATGCTTGTTTTGGCTGAGTTTTCTCATGTTTATGTATTTTCTTACATGATGAGTTACCCATGATGAGGTAACTACTTGTTACCTCTCAAAAAAATAAGAATGGTAAATGTGTGGCCAGCAGATTGAGGGAGGTAATTCTACCCCTCTGCTGCTCTATGGTGAGATCCCATAGCTGGAGTAGTGTCCAGCTCTGGGACAGCTCCCAAACTTAAAAAGGATGTGGACCTTGAATCCAGAGAAGGTTCATGAAAGATGATTAGAGGGCTGGAGCACCTCTCCTTTGAGGAAAGGCTGGAAAAACTGGGGGTGTTCAACCTGGAAAAAAGAAGGCTCTGGGAGACCTTATTGTGGCCTCTGATACTTCAAGGGTGCCTACCAGGAAGGTGGTTTTAAACTAACAGGGGGATGGTTGAGATTAGATACTAGGAAGAAATTCTTTACTCTGTGGGTGGTAGGACACTGGCATGAGATGCCCAGAGAGAACGTAGGTGCCCCATCCCAGGAAACATTCAGAGTCAGGTTGGGTAGGGCTCTGAGCAGCCTGATCTAGTGGAAGGTGTCCCTACTCATTGCAGGGAAGTTAGAATAGATGACCTTGAAATAGATGACCCTGCCAACCCAAACCAGAGTAAGAATAGTCTAGGTATCATAATAAATATTGAAGATGCAGAGAATTGCAGCCAGATGTGGAAGCTGTATCTTAAGAACTGTTGAGGATTAAAATGGTTCTAGAAGCTTGCATTCATACAATGAGAATTGCTTTCTGAGCATTCTGAAGCTTTTTTTTTTTTTCTGGGAGTAATTTCTGAGGCAGTCTGGTTATCTTTGAGGGTAATGTCTTACTTTACCTCTCTCTACTTAGCCTGAAGGTCCACAGATCAGACATTTATCTGAACTATCTCATGCTTGGGAACATTTTGTCCTAGAGACAGAACATAATAAAACTATTATTTTTAATATTGATATGTGTTCCCTGACTGGTGTACAGGGTCACTGTTACATGAATGAGTCAATAGCACAAGGTACAAAAGCAGAGGCTGAAAAAAGTGCTGAACTTGGAAAAGGAAAGCTTTATCTTAGAACTTTCCTCTGATCTAAAATGTCCATTTTTTACTGACTTTCAAAGTATGCTTTTTTCCTGAGGCAGAGGATGTTGAAGATGGATGCAAAGATAAGAATTAACTCCTACCAATGCTCATTGGTGTGCCTATGGAAAGATGGGGATTGTTGCATTAAAAACTTACTTGCCACTTAGCTTTGGTGTTAAAATACTGCTTAGGAACTTCTTAAAAAAATTATGGGATACATAATAAAATATAATTTATATAATCAAACATTACATTAAAATAGTCTTTTACATCATTTGTAGTTTGAAGACATTTCAACATCTTCAGATTTCTTTCTTGTTTTTACCAAAACTAAGATTTGAATGGCATGTCTAGGCTGAGTAAATATAATGTTATAAAAGTAATTGTGTTGCTATCAAAATGCTCCTTTCCTTTCTTTAAAATGTTTTTTACAGGATATGCACATGCCTCAGCAAAAGAGCAGACAGCTTAGCAGTCTCAAGATTTCTGGATGAAAGCATCATGGGACTTATTTTAATTGCTCCTTTAAGACCAGATTGGCTCTGAGGTACATCTTGCCAAGGCCTCCTGGGTATTTCAAACCAGCCATGTAAATCCTGGCCTCTGTCAGCGTACAAAATAAAGATCACAGATGAAAAGAGCAGTAACATGAGGAGAGGAGAACAGGGGAAAGCAACAGCAGCACCAAAAAAATAGGAACAGGCATTGGGGAGAGACAATTTCCACACATCACTTGATTTCTTACCACAGCTCAGATCAATTTCATAGCACAGAACTTCAAAGAGCAACTGCATCAATTTGGTACAAAACCAGCTGAATTTTGCATGTCACCACAGTGCAGTTGGCCAGATCAGACGCATGACAGAGGAGATGAGCCCTTCCAGCCATCTGCACAGGGCTGAGTTATGTGGACATGGGACTGACTAGAACAATACATTCAAAACCTTATAATGTGTTCATAATTGTTATGGCTACACAGAGCTAGCTAAGGCACTCTTCTGAGTGTTGTCTCCCTTTGATTTTTTTCCCCTCATTCTCATTTATGTTTGCTGGGGCTTTTTTTCATCTCACTTTTGCCCTGGTTAGCCTTTCTAAGTCTCTTACCCATTTGTGCTAAAGCCATGCACATGATGAAGGTGACAGAGACTGTAATGTTATGGTTCATGGCCTAAACATTGTTATGAAGGACGTGGAGGGCCATTTGAAATGCTTTAATCTGTGATAAGGAAACTCCCAAATGATAGTACAACTTGCTAATTCAAAATAAAAATAACCAGTGAAAGAGGGTAGCTCTCAGAATCTGAGCCTGTGCCAGTGCCTACCATTGCAAAGGCAGCTAAATGGGAGCTGGGACTTTGCACTGCACACTGAAAACACATTTTTCTTCCTTTCTGAGGAAGGATATCTCATTTCTAGCATGTTCTTAGTTGGAGGAGGCAAAGAACAGGATGTTAATTCAGAGTTAGACAGGAAAGCAAATGTGCTTGGATACTCTACAACTAAAGCTTGATTCCCAAAGTCTGTCATGCCTCCAGCACCACTGGGAAGAGCAGCTGCCCTGAGGTGACAAAGCTGTCACTTTGTCCAAGCCAGAGATGTCTAGCCAACCTGCTGGAGACTAACAACAGCATTTCCTAAGTTTTGTTCTTGATGGTGGAAGGGAATACGATAATGCTTTTATTGCCAGCAGGTTCCTAATGCTGGTGCCTACGTGGGACAGCTGGTGCGAAGGTGCTGTGCTTCGTTGCCCAGTGCGGACCTGGCAGGAGCAGGGCACTCATGCCCTGACCAGCACTCTGCCCTCGGGCTCAGAGACTGCTGCCCAAAACCTGGCACGGCAGCTTGAAGAAAGAGAATGCTGATGTTCCATTTCTGAAGCTTTTTCAGGCACCTGTGTGAGCCGTGTTTTCATTTGCACCAACAGCCCCATCAGCAAAGACAACTGGAGCAGGAGGTGCTTAGTTCACTTCAGAAGAGACCCTCCTGTGGCTGGCAGGATACATCTCAACCTGCATTTAGCCGGCCATCTGCCCTCACTTTCCTGCTCTTTCCAGAGCACCTGGGACGCCCTCGGGCAGGGGGATGCCACCTCCTGGCCAGTGGCAGGTGACATGCACAGCACTTCAGAGCGGGTTTTGACTTGCACAGGGATGGGGGTGAGCATCCTGCTGGCAGAGGAGTGGATCATGCTGTGATCAGGAGCCACAGGGGGACCATGACTGCTTGCTGGTGGTCCCTGCTACAAAAGCTTCATTTACAAGCTTCAACTGTTTCTGGTTTTGGATCTATGTTAAAAGCACCTAGCCAGTGGTCTTTTTGCAAGCAAGTAGAGCCTGGGTTGGGATGCACTAGGTCAAGCCAGCCTGACACTTCCAAGGGTGAGTGTAGGCAGAGTGTGGGCTCCTAGAAAGTTTAACCATTTATTTGGGCCCTTACTTTCTTAATTGCCAAAAAATGCCTTCTTGATTAATGCCCTAAACTTCCATCTTTCAGTGCACATCTTTAACCAGTTTTAAACAACTTCCATATTCAAAAGACTTTAGTGCTTCAGGCTTTCTCAGTCAGAGGGAAGGCGATGGGAGCCCTCTCCCCTCCCCATGGGGTATTGTCGCTCACCCTGTATTTTTCAGCCTTTTTTTTTTTGTTTGGAAATGTATCTAGTTTCCTTCTGAACTCTGTAAAGCTCCTTAATTCAATGACAGACATGTGTAACACATTCCATATGCTCTCTTCCCTTTGGTCCATGAGCTCTTCCCGTCTGTCTCTGATGGAGGGACATGCCAGGCTCCTCCTGTTGCACTTAAAAGCTGGGAAGCTCCCTCGGTTCTTTAATAAAATTAAACAAAATTAATTTTGCTTCAAATGCTCGCTCTCTCTCGAGCCGCACAGAGCCTCGCTTTGCTCTGCTTAGGTGTTTGCATATTGTGCCGTATTGTTCCATCCATGCCAGGATATTATTTTTACAGCTGGCCGTGCCTTTGATAGAGGGAAACGTGAGAGTTTAAAGGCGGCAGAGGGAGGGAGGGAGGGATGGATGGCGGGGAGCCACGGCAGCTGCCTGCGCCGTCCCCGAGCGGGAGCAGCGCTGCCCCGACTGCTGCGCCGAGCAGAGCAGAGCAGACAGAGCACCAGCGGGGTGGCTGCTCGGCAAAGCACGGGGGAAAACACGCCAGAGCGATGCGAGATGAACAGCTGGGCCCTGGGGGCACTGACGGGCCCAGCCGCCCCCGTTTAGCTCAGCCCGGGGCGCCGGTGCTGCTGGGCTGGCGCTGTCCGTGCGCCTCAGCCCGGCTGAGGGCCGGCCAGGCCTTCCCAGGCGGCTCTCGGGGCCATGGTTTGGGTGCTTCCCTCTCCTGCCGCTCCTGCCCAGGCTCCTGGGTGCTCCTTGGGCTGCCCCGTCGCTGCTCTTGGCCTGGGGCTGTTCGTGGACCTGTGTCCCTCTCCCGGGGTCCCTCTCCCTCACGGGGCGGCCTCACTGTCCTGCATCCCCCTGGCAAGCAGCTCTTCATCTCGGGTGAGGGCCCTTCTGCAAGGTGCTGTCTTAAAAGCCCTCCCAGGTAAGTCATGGTTTCCTTCTTGCCGGTTCTGTATCGGCTGTGGACTGAAAAAGAGTGGGTGGCAAATAAAGATGGAGGGCACCCAGATTGCGGGGGCAGAACACAGATCGGAAGAGGGGAGAAAAGATGGAAAGACTCGGCCTAAAATGTAGCTAATAGAGTCAGTCAGTATTGTTTATTTAAGGCTGGTTCAGGTTCAAATTCAGTCCCAGGTACTCTGGAACTGATTTTGGCCACACAACAAATGGAGAGCCAAAGGAACCTGGTGCTGGTTGAGCTGGCTGGGGCCCTTCAGCCAAGCACACAGAGCTTTGCAGCCACACTCCCACACGGGTGTTCTTGCAGCACTGAGGAAGCCATTGAACAGTGTGGTTATGGATTTCACTGCTCACTTGAGACCTATTAAAATAAGGTATTACATCGTGTGCCTGAGGCAGCAGGGACAGGTGAAAGAGGGCAGATTTGGCATCAGACTGTAGTTGTCTTATCAAAGAAAGCAAAGTAGATTTCTCTAATTTACAGATGCTGTAGTCTCAGCTAAAAACTCGCTTGCCTGTGCTTGTTAGCACTCAGTGTCTAAAATGTCACTTTTCCCTCCTTGAGAAAAGGAGCAGCAATAATCCTATGGTGCTGCCTCACAAATGTTAATGCAAATGCATTGAGTGGTGGTTTGTTTATTTCCAGAGACATTCTAATCCAACAGGCTCCTTGTTGCCAGTCTAGGGCTTTGCCTGCTCTTTGTTTTATCTGTGGAGAGCAGAGTGGTTCTGGCTGGGCTCTCACCAGTGGGGTGTGCAATAGCACCTGTGAGGAACAATCTGGGCTCAGCTGGGCACACCTGTGAGAAAAAACCTGGGCTCAGCTGGGCACACTTATCCAAATGAAAAAGGCCATTTCCCCCTTCATCTCCCCTTCCATTGTGCTGCCTCTGTTGGGTCTCATCTAAGTTTTGGCCACAAGCCATACTGTGCTACCACTTCCCATGTTCTTGCTTCACCTCTCTCACAGTGAGGCAATGGGATCAGCCACAAAATCCCTGCTTCCAGGCCTGCTGCTGGGTGAGTTGGACAATACTTTCTCTTCCCTGGTTATGCCATTTTCCTGCGGTTTCCCTTCATTACAACTCCTTGTAAGTCTCATATGCTGCTGCTGTTTGTCTGCCTCAGTGTGTCCGCAATGACCTTGCTCCATCCTTCTGTTTTGGGTTTCACTGGCTCAAAGTTATTCCACTTTTAATTAGTTTATGTATTTTGTTTTGTATTGTTTATTGTAGCATTGTGTTCTGTTTGGATAATGTTATGTTTCGGCTCAAAGGGCTTTAAAAGCTCAGAAAATGTAGTTGGAAACAAACTCTCTCCAGATTCAGTTTCTTCTGAGCATCAAGCAGATTGTCCTTGTCTTCACACCCGTGGGGAGCATCAGCTGGAGTGGGGAGCCAAGGCCTGCCTGTGTCCAGGACATGGGCACTGGACAGGAGAGTTGCTGTGGTTTCTGTCCCTTGTGGAACTGAAGTGGAAACTGGGGCATAGGCAAGGTGGTCACTTCAGTGGTCACTGGAGCTCAGAGGGTGGCAGGAGGGTGGCTGAGCTCTAGACTAGAGTGGCACGTGGTAGAAGTGCATGTGTGTGTTCTGGGTTCTGGTTTTGGCCCTGCTGCCCAAGGGCCAAAGCAAGGCTAAACTTGGCTGTGCTGCAGCCCAGGAGAAGCACGAGGCTTGGACATGAGCACTAGTGGAAATCTCACCCAGCACAACAGGTGAACCTCAGTGGCTCAGCAGTGCTCTTGTCCTGCTTCCTCTGCATGGAAGCTGCCCTCTTGTCCTCCCTGAGGTGCTTGGGGCATCTGCTTGGGCCAAAGGGCCTCTGAAGCCACCACCAGCATTAGGGGTTGATGCTGTCCTTCCCTGCCAGGCTTATTTCTTTTTTCCACTTTAAACAAACCCACAACTTGTGGTTTGAAGGTAGGCTGAGAGTGCTTTTCCTTTCCTCTAAAATTTTACATCTTCATGCTGAAGTGACAGCTGAAAAGGGAGCAGCAGCATGAAGCTTCCAGATTAATGTACACAGACAAATCACAAGCCAAGCAACTTTCACTCCTTCCCTGTCTCTGCCTTCAAGGCTTTTGTTTGTGTTTCTCCATGGTTCTTGTTCCCTTCCGACTCAGAATATTCTGTGATTCTGCATCTCCAGCAGCTCCCAGTGAATGTTAGTGGTGGGAATATTTCTTCATCTCCTGCCCCAACCCAGCCAGTGCCACCAGATCTTAGAGGTCCCACAGACTGTGTTCCAGATGGTGGCCTGTCCTTCCCACTGCTGATACAAATATCCTCAGGCAAAGCAAGAACTATGGGCCATGCCCCTTTGATATTTATCATTGCAATTTTTGATAAGCTGCTCCTGTCTCCTCCTGTCCTACTAAATGCTCTTTTTTGGTGTAGACAGGGGGCTGGATTAAAGTAGTTCAGGTATAGACATCTAGCATAATTTGAGGAACCTTGGTACATCCCAGCAGGCCTTCAGCTGCCCCTCTGGGCATGTGGATGTCTCCTGTATGTCTTGAGCCTTATTTTTCTCTGCATTGCTGCCACAAGTAGCTGTGGGTGGCTCTGGTGGCAGTGAGAGACCATGGGGCTGAAGGAGGCCCTACTGCACACCCTTTACCAATGGGGAAAATGATCAACTCTCCACTGATTGCCAATTTTATCTATTTTTATCAAATTTTCCCTCAGTTCTACTGCCTACAAATGGCATTACATCCAAATGGAGGCACACCTGCTGGAGTGTGATAGCCAAGCTTGACATCACTGCTTCTGATGGGGCTCCTCTCTACCTCTAGTGCTGTGCACTCCCCTTCTCTTTCTAGTGCTTTTTCCTTTGCTCTAAACATGTTCCTGGAGAAGGAATGATGCACATGGCTGCATTCACTCTCTGACCTGAGCAGAGGGAAAGCTGTCCTATTCTCCCAGTATCCAGCTCTTTGTGGCATGGGGGCTTTTTTCTTTCTCTTTCTGAGTTTACAGACCATGACTCAAGGAGGTAGCTACACTATGTAGACAGGTCTTGAGAGTCAGGTTATCTGAGCGCTGAAGAGTTCTCTCTGTAACTACTTCCATGGCTCCATGGGACACAGAGATGCTTTTGTCCCCCATGGCACTGATTGTAAACAGCAGTGTGAAGCTGGAAGCGCAAATCCTCTCATCTCCAACAGGCATTTGCTCTGGGAGAAATGTGTCCAGCTGGTGTCAGGAGCCCAAGGTTACATCCCTGCTCCTGAATCCGGCCCGTTTGATGGCTGTGGGATGGGGCTCACAACAGAGCTTGGCTGCACGCAGCTGATCCCTCTGCCCAAAGGTGGATGAGAGAGACTCATGGGGGATCATGATGTGGTTGACATTGTTTCTCAGTGCAATGAGAGAAAAGGAGAACAGAGTTGCCACCCTGGACTTTAGAAGAGCTGACTTTAAACTATCTGGGAGCTATTTAGCAGGGAACTCTGGGAATTTGCTTCTGAGGGCCTCGGAGTTCACAAGAGCAGGTCAATTTTTAAGAATCACTTTTCAGACGCACAGGATCAGGGAATTCCACTGTACATCACCCCTGCAGAGTGGAGGGAGTAAGTGGGGATGGAGGGCCACCTGTGCTGAAACTTTCAGGTATTTTGCCACTGTGAGCTGTTCTTGCTCACTTGGTGAGGTTTCTGCTCAGAAATCTGTGTAACAGATCAGGTGCCCTTGCCCCTTAAGCTTAGTCTTCTCTTGCCCTCTCTGAAGCCTGGATAAATAAAAGCTCCTTTAAGAGTCAAAATTAAAAAAAGAGAAAATAGCTGTTTTGTAAGCAAAACTGAGGGCTCTCTCACCATAAATTGGTGGTGGCTTCTGCAAAGGCTTCCAAAGTCTTTTCCTAAGAGGTGCTGGGTTGTGCCTATAGGACTTAGGGACAGCTTTGCCTTGTGCCTTGTCTGAGGTGCAGCCTTGGCTGTGCAGGCTCAGCTGGCCAGAAACAGCAGAGTTAGCCCTGACTTCCTGGATGGGGAAATTAGTACAACAGCAATTGGCTTTATTCCCTACTGCCTCCAGCTTGCCTCACAGAGTGGTTTTAATGCTTTTACTCATGGCAATTCCTCCTGCAAACTCTGGATTGGTGATTTTGTGAGTGGGAGCCTCAGCATTCATTTGCTTCCCACTCAGGGTCCCTTTGCCAGTGTAACCCCCCCCACTGCCAGTGCTGCTTCCTTGGCTGTGTGTGGTCCTTTTGCCGAGTCCCAACATTTTTTATTTTTGGTTAACATCAGAATGGAGCTGCAGAATAATTGCTCTTTCACTCTGCTCTTAAATAGGCCATGCTGCTCATCTGCATAAATGTTCTCTCCATGCATGGTGCCGTTCTGCCTTGCAGGCTTCTTGGAAGGGAAAAAAAGCCCCAAACCACTTTGTTTTTCAAAAAGATGCCTTTTCTTCCTCATGAATTGCCCCTGCTCTGTATGATAGCCAGCAACTGGCCCCAAAGGATGAATAATAAGGTGTTTTGCCAAGGTGCAATTCAGCCATAAGGCATCCCACCTATCCTAGGCTATCCTGTGAGACCTTTCAAGCAGGGGGCAAGGCTACCTCGGCAGATCCACCCCACTCAAGCACCATTCGCACCATTCTTAAAGCCAAAGCCAGGTTTTAGCTACTGGTGTGCAAATCCCAGGAAGACGGGCGGATGAGCCGCAGATGCAAATCAGTCTTCTCCAGGATAAAAGCTTTTGCTGTCAAGCTGTCCAAAGGGAAACATCCTGAGGCTGAAAACTGCTGGTGAGCACTGGTTCCTGCTCCAGAGGCTGGCCACATGCCTCGGCTTGCCTCAGACCTGCAGGGATGGAGGGATGGATGGAGGGACTGATGGAGGGAGGCAGAGAGTCCCAGGAGGAGGGTACAGAGGAGCAAGCCAGGCTTTGCAAAGCTGGCTGCAGAGCCCCTGCCCTGCTTGGCCCTGCCTCCCTGCCCAGAGGCAAATGTGCTTGCCTCAAATGCGACAGGACTTGGCCAAGGAATGCACAAAGCTCTGGCTCTGCCATCAAGCACAGCACGGAAGGGTTTGCCCTCCTTGCTGAAGAACTTGCCGACAGAGATCATGCAACTGATCATGTCTGATGGTGTTTATGCAACCTGCTTACTTATCAGAATAAAAGCCAGCTCAGCCTTCAGTCCCGGTCAGCTTTCCCAGCGATGTTTTCCAAGCACACGGAGGCCACCCTGAAGGGAACGAGCAGGGGAAAAGCACCACGCACCCTGCCGGGCTGAAGCCTGTGTCCCTCTCGCAGAGCCAAGGTGGAGTTTGCTACAAAAGGAAGAGAAAAAAAGGTGTAAGTCTGACCATGGGGGGGAAATGAACCATGGGGAAGAGAGGATGCATGTGGGAGCAGCGCCCGTACCTGGAGGGGTGAGCAAAGCGGGATGCGAGGAGCTGCCGGGCTCGCCTGGCGTGACTCCGCGGATTCGCAGGAAAAGAAGAGTGACGCCAAAGCGGAGCGGGCCGAGATCGCTGCCGCAGGCTGTGTGCTGCTTTGTGGGCACGGAGGTAAGGGCAAGCACAGGTTTTGCCTTTTAAAACGTTGAAGAGGAAGGTAGGGGCTTAAGAGATATCATGAGACTCCTGTGCAAGGCTTGCAACCTCTTCCATCGCCCACAGCTCACTGCAGGCTTCTGTTTCAGACTGCCCTAGCTCTGCTAGGGCAGTAATTAGGCTGAATTTTGTCCTACTTCTCTCAATAAAAGGTTGTTCTGGAGCCTCCCTGCTCTGGCAATTTAGAAACCAGCCAAGAAGAAGGGACCAGCCACATGGGGTCAGCTGGAGGATCTTTCTGAGTGTCATTTGCCCAGCAATAGTCAGTAGGGTATTTTAGCTGGAAAAGCAAGACCACTTACATTTAGAGAACCTAGATTATAACCAAACCAAACAAGTCTTCCCCCTCTCTGGAGGAAAACACAAAGCATTTGGGAGGCCACATCTAAGTGTGCTGTGTCCAGTTGCAGAGTCCTTGGTACCAGAGCAGGTCCAACAGAAGGATGTGGCATACAAGGAGAGGACAAGAGGGCTGGGTTTGTCCAGCCTGAAGAAGAGAAGGCTGAAAGGAGACCTCAGTGCTGTCTGACACTACTTTGCTGGTAATACAGAGCCAGACTCACCTTGGAAGTGTGCAATGAAAGGATGAGAGGCACCAAACAGAAGTTACATACAAGGAAATCCCAATTAAATACTAGCAAAAATTTTTCACAGGGTTGGTGGTCAAACTGTCTCCTGCAGGGATGTGCAAAGCTCTCCCAACATAGGCTTACTCTAACTTTAAAGCTGGCTGTGCTTTGGGTAGGGATTGGGCCAGACAGTCCCTTCTGACTTTATTTATTGTGTGATTCTATGTATTGTTTATAGGTATACCTGATTCTTTTGTTTCATTTGTATGTATACCTGTAGCCCAGGCAACTGTAAGTGTAATCAGCCTTCTAATAAGACCCCATTTTCACTTCCTTGTGTACTACCAGATACCACCCATTTATGCTGAAATTGCCAGTGAAACTCGTTGTGCATCATCTTTTCTTTCAGTATGTTAATCTCTTTCCCTTTGCTGTTCCAGTTTCCGGGCTGCATTTCAAAGAATGAGATTTCTGACAAAGCCATGACCAAGAGCCAGGTGGTGGCTTGGGAGCCAGGCAGCACCTCCAGCAGATGTGGCTGACAGGGTTACCAGGGTTGGTTACCAGCTGTGCAGATGATCAAGGTTCACACTTGAGCTCAGCTGCTGGGTCTCCTTTCTGTGGTGGTCCTTTTTCCCAGACAGTGACACAGCCACGCGTGGGTGTCTCTGAGTACAGCTGGGGTTGGTGGGAGTCCTGCTCTCACATCTCCAAAACATGGCCCTGGCCCCCAGGGGTTTGGTGCCCAGAGGGTGCCTGTGGCTCTTGCAGTGGCTCTGTACCCACACCCTGGGGATAGAGTCTGACCTCTTGGTGTCAAGGCCAATCAGGCAATTACAAACCAAGGTGTGGAAGCAGGTCCAAAAGGAAGTAGGTCCTTCCCCTCTGCCACCCAGAGAAAGCCGATTGCTCTGGATTCATCACTCTCTCAAGCCAACAGCACCATGGTTGGATAAAATGGCTGTGACCTCCACACCACCCTCTGTGATGCTTTAACCATATCAGCTGAAAAACATATCTCAAATGAAGCTGCTGGGGCCCTAGGCCATGAGCAAGCCCTTCAGCATTACTGTCCATATTGCCCTTTTTGCAGCCTGTCCTTTAATGCAGAAAGTGGCACTTTAAATTGACAGTCATACTCGGAGGACCAACGCTCTCACTTGTGAACCCTACTTGAACCCAGGAAAAAATCAATAAGGGGTTGAAAAAGACCAGCAAAATAGCATTTAATCTCCTCTGTGTCAGCAGATCTGCAGAGCAGGTTTAGGGTTGTTTTGCATCTGGGATCAAAACAAAAAAAAAAAAGCTATGTAGGATTGCCTGCAGGTGATTAGGTTTTGTTTTAAAACTTTAAACAAACATGAAAATCCTAGCATAAGCTTCTCAAAGATTAAGCACTCATGAATTTGGGAAGAAAGAGCACAAAGCTGGGATTCAGGAGATTTAGGATTGCTGTCTTCTCTGCCACTGTGCAACTTGGAGTGTGACTGTGTCCTGCTTCACTCAAGCCAGATCTTCCACTGAAATCAGAAGGCATAAGTTAGCCTGGGAGCTGAGGATTTAAACACCATCAGGAGACATTTGCTGGGGTTTCTCTTCTCTCCTGTGAGGCATTGCAAGAGCTCTGGGATGAGGACTGGTCCCTGCATGTTTGGAAAATGATGAGCTCTGATCTTTATTGCTCTTCTCTGAGGGTCCATATAGTTGTGTTGCCACATGCTGGTGGTGTCCACGCTTTGTCTGTGTCTGGAGATATTGATTGCAGCTTGAGGTCTGTGGCTCTAAAGAGAGAGAGCAATGTCAGTGACCCAGGGTGGGCTCTGGTGATGTGCAGCCAAGGGCTCCAAAGGAGCTGAAATGCCTTGTCAGGCTCTATGACTAGTGCCAGAGTCCTGAGCTCCTGTGAGCCAGTGGCAGCAGGGTATACACAGCCTCACTGCGTGCACGGCTCTTCATCCTTGTGTGCACATCCACAGCGCATGTGGGACAAGGTACACGTATTAGGTGTTTCCTCCTTTTTTATTTTTTCCCCAAAAAAAGAAAAAGTGTTGAGCTTGCACCCCCTCATATTATCAGACTGCACATTCCCACTCCCAGAGAAGGCTGCAGCAGAGCTGGCACTCGCTCTGTCCCACAGGCCCGGGCAGCACCAGTGATCCCACGTGCCCATGGACAGCAGCACCTGACTCGCTTCCTTCTCTGGGTGGAGCAAAACCTCTTGCGTGGTGACACCTCTGTGGCCCCCAGGTACAAAGGTTGGCCAGCAGGAGCAGGTTTCTCCTCCTCTTTTCATGTGACATAAATGGGAATGACCCAGGGTTTATGAACCCCAGATGGAAAATGTCAGGAGTGGAAAGCAGAGCTGGTCCAGAAGCCATGTTTCCATTTGCAAGACTCATTTTGGGCAGAGGACGTGAGGCCGTTTGGTACTTTGGGACAAGGGCTGGTAGTTTTTCCTGTGAGTAAAACAGCGTCCACCCATGCAAACTGAAATCATTGTCACGAAGCTGCTTCATCTTCTGACCTCAGTTCCCTCACAGTCTGTGGGGAAAAGAGGATAGCTCCCTGTTTGCCCAAACAAGCAGGTGTTTGATGTGTGTGTGCACACAGTGGGGCAGGAAGAGGGATGTGTGGTGTACAAACGCACCCGTGCTCGCAACACAGCTTTGATTGCACAGCTGTATCATAGATGGGGGTGAAACCAACAATGTTGTGTAACAACAGAAGATTTTTCCACACTTACACAACAGCTGTATCCCGTACTGTAGATCAAGAAACTGTAACTAATTTATTCCAGGTAACAAAGCACACCCTAAACAGTGGAAGCTTGGTACATTACACAGACACCCCCCCGCCCTGCAACTATCCCAGTATGGATGACAACATTTTAATTTGTTTTGGATCAAGATTAATGGGCTTGGCAAAAGTGAGGGAATAAAGATAACCCTTCCAAACATATGTGGTGTCTGCTCTAGTGGAAGATGCAAGGTGCCTTATAGCTTTCCACAGCAACCCCACTTGTGAGCACAGAGAAAAAAGTCAAAGTGGAAGCAAAATCCAAGTGCATTGGATGATGGTGACAGCTCCAAAAAGCACACTTCTACATGTGGTCACAATAAAACCTAAATTTCCCACTTTGAAAAGCCAGGGAAAGCAATCCTTATCAAACCTGGCTTCCTCAAGATATACCAGATGTATCTAGCTGCCACAGGAACACATGCTAGGGGGAAAAAAAAAAACCAAAACAGAGAGATATGTTAATCTGGTTTATAGGGAGAGGGATGATCTGAAAGAGCCCTGGTGAGCTCTGTCCTAGATTTTTTTCCAGTTGCTTCTGGAAAAATCCTGCTGCATATCTCTTGCAGTTGCAGCACCTCGAGTAGTTCTGGAAGACAGATGAAATTGCCATCTTCTGCCGTGTGGCCATAGACTCTTCTAGAGGGCAAACCACCTCCAGGCAGAGACACCTAAGTTCAGCTAGGAGCCTCACAAGACCAGACTAGGAGGGCTGAAGACTTTTCTCTGCATAAAACGCATTGCAAGGCTTTTGGCAAATGTGCTGTGGCTGACGCAGTCGGTGTCAGTGCCTCTCCCTTTGCTGCAGAAACCCCCTGCAAGGCAGCCCTGGCCGCAGATACAGATCTGGTAATGGCTCCAGGGAAAATAAAAATGGATTCTGCTCTACAAGGGAAGCCAGAAAGAGCCTGGTACTGGAGTCAGGTTGGGAAAAATGACCAAGAAAGAGGCCACACTCACGACTGAAGCATTCAGCACTAAATGCCCTGCTAAGGAGCTGATGTCATGAGGATGGGGAAATCCATCACATCCTGCTGTGATATGATGTTTACTTGGCTCTGGAGCTGTAGCATGAAACTTGTGCAGATGCTATGAATTGAAAGTGTTTGTCGGGGCTTACATATCACTGCAGTGAAAACCAAAGTCAGGAGTTCTCCACCACCACAAGAGTGGGTTCACACAAAGTCGTGAGATTTCATCTCTTGCTTTCAGTGTCTGCATTTTATATCAGCTCCCTGTGATTAAATGAAGAATACAGCATGATTTTATAGCACAGCCTGTGCTTCTCATAAAATCTCTTGGCAAGAAACGATTTTTCTCAAGACACACAGTGAAAACAGCAAGGCTTTTTCTGTAACCACAAAATAATTGTTCTAGATCTACTACTAAACCAAGCAGAACCTCTTCTCTTTATATCTGTTATTTCTTGGCAAACAGTGATCACTGCAATGAAAAATGTTTTAAAGGCAAAATCTTGTGATGGAGTTTATCCAAGATATTTTTGTGTTCGTGAGGTGCATTGCTGACAACTGCTCTGTGCTTCCTGACAAGTTCAGAGAATAGTAAACTACTAGCAAAAATGTTTCCATTCCAAAAAAGAGCATTTATACCCCTCAGTAAGAACCTGGCTATGCTTACTAAAGCTGGTCAAAAGAAATAGTTGTCTGTATATTTTGTAAAAGCTTTGAATCCTTTTTACTTACCTGCAGTTTTTAAACTCTACTTAAGAAAAAATAAGTGCAAAGCCCTTTTCCAAATTCTGAGATCTAGGTTGTTTTTTTTTTTTCAGAAGAAGCACCAAATGCCAGCAGAGGACGTTACCAGGATTCATGGCGTCCCAGTCAAAATCTGCATCTTGCATCAGGCAAGCCAAATTCCCATTAGCACCTGAGGTCGAGCCAGCAATACAATTCCTGTTCCCCTTTCTGTCCTTTTTTCTTTTTTTGAGCTGATTCACCACCTTTGTCACCCCCGCACAGAGGGTCAGCCTAAGGACTGTTGCCAAAGGAAAGCAGTAACCTCTGAGCTGGTACCCAGAGGAATGGCTTAGGATCATCTGCTGGGAGCAGGAGGCATTGCTCCCTCTGCAAAAGAAGTTCTACAATTGCATGTGTTACAACTGGGATGGGAGAAATTAGAGAACCACCCTCATGTTATAATTCCTTGGCTTCCTTATGAGCTCCTTTTCAAACCCTAAATGACCTAAATGGAAAGAACAGTCCCTGTGCTTTGCTCACCCACAATTAGGAAGGAAACAAGTTTGAACCGTGTGTGTTCTGTCTGTGGCAAAGGGAAGACTCGTGCTCCCCAATCTGCCCCCGAAATCACTCCTAATAGGACTAAATAGTGTTTTGCAACTGGGCTCTGGGCAAGCAATGAGCTGCCTTCGGGAGGCTCTGCTGCATGCTACCACCAAAACGCCAGCGTGCTTTCGCATGTATCATGCTATTGTTATTAAAATGGCAATTAACGAGCTGTAAACAAATTATATGTCTCGATACAGCCCTTTAAATGAGCTGAGGTGCATACCTAGTGGTAGGTAAAAGGTAAAACAACAGCACTAGACAAGTCGTTTCTGGAGCCATTACAAGTAATTTGCAAGTGCAGGCATCTCAGTTTTGCAATCTCACTCATCTTCATTTCCTTCGAGCCCTGCATCTTGCCAGCGACAGCAGGCTCTGGCTTCTCTTTTGGAAAGATTTGCCTTTACTCAGCTCTCTTGCTCTGGCTGTGCTTGTGCAAGCGTCGACAAATCTTTAACTCCATTGATATTTCTAGCCTGGAGTAAAAGAGAAAAGCAAGTCTTCTATGGACAGGGATTAATATTTTCTCCTAAATTTGCCCTTTTAATTATTATGTGAAGAAATTAGGGTTATATTTGCCTAAGGGCGCTGCTTTTGTTACATGCTTTGCAAGTGTCTGAAGTTGCTGCTCTAAGCTTCATTAGCCAATTTTAGCAAATCGTGGCACGTTCCTGAGCCCTGGCTGCTGATCCCGCAGCCTCGTGTTTCTGCGAGCCGCCCTACGCGCAGGGAGCTGCCTGGCAGAAGAGAGCTGCGGTACGGCGGGACCCTGAGGAGCAAAAACAAAAGCAAAGGGATGCACTCGGAAGGCGCCTGCCAAGCAGGACCCCTCGAGTCTGGGCTGGGGTAGCCAAAAAGGTGTGCGTGTTCCTGGCAGGCAGCTCGGTGAGGGGGGATAGGGGCACGCAGACAAACCGCAGGAGCTGTCAGGAGCCCCAGCCTCGCTGTAAAGAAAGAAAAATCCACGTGCCAGCAAACAGTTGTTGAGGAAAGCAGCACGCCTGCACCAGGATGCTGGGGGAAAAGAGCCTGGCAGCAGGAAGGCACACTGTGGGATTTAAGGAATGAGGCAAGGCAGTTTGTCCCCATTTGAGTTTAGGGGTTCTGAACAAGCACAGGCCCCTGCACTGTAACACAGCCCAGCACAAGGAGAGACCTGGCCCCACAGGCTGTGGGCACTGTGTGGACCTGGAGGCACAGCAAGCCCCTGACACACTGGGGGTGCCATGATAAAGCCTGATGTGGCACAGTGGCTTCATCTCCCTGGGAATCTTAAAGCCCTTTTTAATTGATAAACCATTCCCATGACATTATAGGATAATATCTTTAATCCTTAGTGTTTTGGGGGGAAAAAAATCCCCAGCACAAGACAAGCCCAACCTTCCCGCGCTGTGGCTTAGAGAAATTATGTGAGCTCAGCTGATCTTACCAGTGGGAAATGCTGGCTTCTCCCAGAGCAATGTATACTATAAGAAGGAAAAAAAGTAGGATGAAAAAAGGGTTGAATAAGAAAAAGGGAAACACATTTTGCAGTAAGAGCTTAGGAATGTTTACCTACAAGACAAGCTCATGTCACCGCCAGGGTGAGAAGGGGCCACGTGCTGTGTTTCTGCTTGTGCATGGCTGCAGGTGCCTTGAAATGGGAGCAAAACCCTCTTCCAAAGCGGGCTTTGCCATTTGGGGAAAGATGGGCACACATGCCCTGCAGAATGTTGGTCAGGGCCACGGGTAAGTGCTGGGGTGCTCTGCAGGGACCTGTGTGATGGACTAACCAAGTCATACAAAGAGAAAACATATCAAGATCCCGTAAGGCTGGACTCAGCTTGTATCACTCACTAAATATTTGATGAATGCTAACTGCCTAACCTACTTTACTCGTCTCGCCTACTGCAGCGTTGACTGTCTCCTCCATTTTTTCTCTATTATTGATGCATTTTTGAGGAAGACCCCATCTCATGGCAAAACAGTGTTCTTAGATGTGAGATAAAAAAGGAAACATAAAAAGGGAAGGTACAACAGACAACCCCAGGAAGACGAAAGCAATATGCAGGCAAAGGAAAATATAAATTGAGAGGAAGGGCCCTATCATCATTTTACAGTGGAATGGAAACCAGAAAAGTCTGGTGATGAAAGTGTGTGGAGAATCACATAATCTTCTATCCCTCTCTAAAAAAAAAAAAAAAAGTAAAATTGCTTTCACCCTGGGAATTGCACAGGCACGAATCTTACTGATATAACTATATGGAAGAATTGCCAAGGAACTTCATTCTATATGAAATTGCTCATTGCATAATTTTAAAGTTCCATGCTAATTCATGCTATATCTAGTTTTGCCACCATAAATATTCATGAAGGAGAGAGAAAAGTGGGTGCAGGCAGGACTCCAGGTGGCAGAAGGGTTTTTATGTGACAGGCACCTCAGTAAGGTCACTCAGTGCATGGTTCTCCTCCTCCTGCTGAGAGCAGAAATTGCTGAGCCAAGGTGCTCTCTGGCCTTATCAAAATCAGGGAAAACAGATGAGGAGCAATAAAAATAAAATGCAGTTATATTGGATGAAGTCCCACAACAGCCCTTGCTCCAGTATTTCGGAAGCCAGGGTTCAGTTTAATCAAGCATAGCTTTCCTGAGCAGAGCTGCTCATGGGACTTCTGGGGATGCGTAGTGGCAGCTCCGTCAACAAAGAGCCATTTTTCTTCATTATTAACAAAACATGGTTGGCTTGTGCTTTTTGGTCAGCCAAAGTGGAGGAAGAAATAGTGGGTAGAGTGGCAGAGAGCAGCCACTGGCCTTTTTCCAAGATTATGTCAAGTACCTGCACCCTGGCGTTCCCGTTACCCTCTCCTTGTCTCTCCCTGGGCTGCTTTGGGGATGTTTCCCTGCTCCCCAGGTTCAAAACAGCACAACAGCTCTGGCATTAATGGTATGGCTGAGCACCAAGTTTCTTCAGGGCTGATTTATGCTGCAGGAAAGTGTTTTT
This sequence comes from Fringilla coelebs, assembly GCF_963513975.1. NCBI lineage: Eukaryota > Metazoa > Chordata > Aves > Passeriformes > Fringillidae > Fringilla > Fringilla coelebs. Next base: position 83,304,914 of record NC_140028.1, read on the forward strand.
CACTCTGAACCAACTCCTTTCAATGGCACTGTGAGAAATTGGCCTCATCAGTCCCATGAGCTGGGGTGGGACATGGTCTGCCAGGGATGGCCACATCCGTGTGGATCTGTGAATGTACAGATCTCTTGTGCTGGCTCCATAAGCAAAGCCATGCTGTTTCCATGAAATCCGCTGATTTACTGTTTTATTTTACTTACAGCGACATGTACCAGGGCATGACTCACTTATTTGCTCTCTAAAACCTTTTATTCTTTAATTGCTGCAGTCTTCCATTCTCAGCACGGGAGGGAAATGCCCAGGAAGAGGACACCTGGCAAGCCAAGCACGTACAAAGCATTGCCCCAACGTGCAGGGGCAAGTGAGGGCCAAGGCGTAAGCCAAGAGGGGATTATCAAGGGACACCAGGAACCACATTCTAATGTGAATCACATCAGGAATCCCATTCTATGATTCTATGGTCTCTAATTCCTGAAACTGGAATGCTTCCATTGTGCACCTTTCTGTAGAGGAGGTGTTTAGTGCCTTTAGTTTCTACTTTTCTTACCCAAAACACCAGTTGCATGTGGGTAGGTAACACAAACACCAGCAGCACCACCAGCACCACCAACAGTGGGAAAGATGGGTGGCTCTAACAAGGAAAGAGTTCATGCAGAAGTTAATTATTTGCAAATTGGCAGGATACTTTGACCTCAGATACTTGAAGACCTGGCCAATGGCACCTCTGGGCCATGAGTAGTTAATTGCCTGTAAGACTTGATGGAGGATGAGTCAAACTGTGACTTTGTACGGAGATGGACAAATAAAAAAATGCTTGCCCTTAAAACTGAGAGCAAAGGAGAAAACTGGCCAACTTCATGTCAATGCCCTGGAAATACTGGAGCGAGTAATCAAATGTGGGCTAATTCACACTTGGTGATAAAAGGAATGAGCACTAAATGAGCTCAAGCAAATTTATTTCCTTTTATGGCAGCCATCAGTTTTACAGAAAGGAGATGCAATGTCACGTATATTGTCTTCCAAGTGCTTTTGACTGTGTCTCTGGTGCCATTCTCATCATAAGTAAGCTCAAAAGAGAAATTTACAAGAGGCTGACACCAGGCTTGACAAACTGTAGCAAGAGGGTGAGTGACAGCAGGCACAGTGGCTGTACCAGGAACAGCAGGGCAGGCTGGTGCCGGGGCTGGCATCGGCACTGGTGTCGCTGAGGGGACGCTGTTCTTGTGTCGGGGGAAACACAAGATGCCATTCAGAACAGGGACAAGCTCACATGAGATGGTGCTATCGGGCAGGAACAATGGTCAAATCCAATCAGGCAGTAGCCCAGATTGCTGGGCAGGAACCTGGCTTGTGAGCTAAAGCATGGGAGCGCTCTGTTTCTGAGACAAAGGCAAACACCACACTGGGATGTACCAACGAGGGTACAGCTGGCAAGGTGCAGGCACAAGCCCTTTTCTTCTACCCTGCTGCAGTCAGGCTGGTTTTGGGGTCTGGCTCTCCCAGAACAAGAGCACCCCAGCTGGACACAGGGGCAGCCATGTGGCTGGCAGGAGGCCTGGAGAACAACACCTATGAGGAAAGTCCAGAGGCACTGCCCTTGCTCTGCCTGAAGAAGGAAAGAAGGGTATTTCAACACGTGGGGCTGTGAAGCGGAAGGCAATTATTCTGCTCTGCCTGTGGGGCAGCAAGGCGGTTTCGGGTTAGTCACTGGGAAATAATTAGAGCTGGTCAGGGCAATGGGGCAGAGGACAAACAGGAACTAGGCATGGAGGCAATGGAGCCTCTGTCACTGCATATCTAAAAGACAACTTGCTGGAACATCGTGGGTGCAGTTTATATATTATTGTTGACCTACTATGAGTAATATTTTTGTATGGTATCTATAATACTATAAGTCAGTAAGAGACAGTAAATATCCCACTGGGATCCCTTCCAGCCTTCATTCTTCATTGAGCACAGCTCAGACTGAAATTCTACATGTTCCACATCACTTCTAGGAGAAAAATTACCCAGAGCTCAGCATGAAAGCCAGTAAGAAAGGTCCCTCACCACAGTGCACTAGCCCACGTTCTTCAAGCCACAGGACACATCCAACTTTGGGGTGTCTGCCAGAGGCTCCAGTGAGTCAAGATCTGCAGAGTTAACAGTACCAGGGCAAAATCTGAAACACCCCAAAGTACTAAAACAGCACAGGCCAGGGACTGTGAAGAGAGATTTGCCTACAGATCAGGGAAGTAGCAAAACCAGTATCCTTTTTGGTTGGGGAGTTTTAAGAGCAAGCTTTGCACATACTTTCAACTGCATTCCCCTTTCTAAACAAGCCAACGCAGAGTTTAAGTCCTTATGTAAGCTGGAGCTTTAAGAGAAAGAAAGTAATTTCTGACTTATGCCCTAGGATGTCTGTGTCTTCTCCTGGCCCTGTGCCTGAGGCTGACCAAATCTGAAACTTGATTTGGAGGGCAGCGCCAGATGTTCCAGTTTGCTCCAAAGGGACTGATGGCAAGAAGAAATATATTGAAGATCTTTTTAGTTGTGGGTGCATAGCTGACCTGTGCAGAGCTGACTTGTTTGTCCCTGTGAACAGCAAACCACACTCCAGGAATTACTCTTTCAGCCTTAACATTCTCACCAGCTATTGGAAGGCATTTTGATAATTACGTCAAACATAAGGAAAACATCTCTATAGTTACTCAGTAACTAAGATACTTTGTCAACACAGAACTGACAGGGTTCTTATTGCCTAGTTAGTTACTTGAAAAAAATGGAATTATTTACTACAGAGGCATTTAATATATTGTATTTGCTAATGCTGCATATCAGTGCTATGGCCGTGGAAATTGAGATGGTTTAATAGCCTAGAGCTTGTCATGTTTGCATCATGGAGGAGCTTCTTTAGAAAAAACATAATGCTTTCAGGGGATACTTTATATACAGAAATATATTTTATTTGATGGCAAATTAAATTGACAGTCAGAAGATACCAATACTGAAAAGTTATTTGTTATCTCTCAGTTAATTTCCAAATACATGCATCACTGTGCAGGAACTTGTATTATTACAGGCATTTGAAGTCCCTTGAGTTTATTCAAGTCAGGTTAAGAAAAGAAAATTCTGGTGAATATGGCAGAAGGAAAAGTAAAGGGTGTTCACAAATGCTGCCTTCTGTCTGTGGGTCAGTGAAGTTGCCTCCTCCTAAGCATCAAGAAAATGAAAGCTGTGCTGTGAGAAAACAGCTGTTTAGGAAGATCCTTTTAAACATAGATGCCGGCATACTGCTGGGAGCTTGGCTCTTTTTAATGTTTTGCTACTGCCTTTTGATTTATTATGTGTTCCGTTCTCCCCTGGCCCCCTGCCCACCACTTCAAAATCACTGAAAGAGATTAGCTGTGACAACAGCATGGGGAATGTGTGCACGAAAGAGGTGAGCCTAGAAGAATGAAACAAACCGCAGTATTCGATATTCTGCAGTTGGGTTTAATTAGGGTAATTAATTGTTCCTCTTTCGCAAGTGGAATGAAGTGCGCAAAGCCAAAGCCGAGTGGCTTTGGTGCCGGAGCTGCAGGGAGGTGGCAGAAGCCACCAGCTCCGCCACCAGCTGCCAGGGAGAGCCCCTGTCCCTTTGGGGAGCAGCACTGTGCTCCCTCGCTGCCCTCGCACACCGTGCCACAAGCACACACTTGTCACAAGCACACCCTCCCGGGGCCATCCTGCTGCCCCGGGCCTGGCCTGCAGCTCCACGGGCTCACCCACACCTCCCTCCACCCCAGGGAGTCCCCAGGTGCTGGCGCTGCCTCCGTGCCAGCAGCAGCAGCAGCTCAGCCTTTTGGAGGGGCCTCTGTGAAAACTCCCTTTAATTGTCAGCGAGCATGGAGCATTATGCAAACAAATTCCACTGGAAACCAGGAAAAGAGGAAACCATAGGAAAAGAAATTACAAGATTCCCTGCTGCTTAGAAGCAACTCCCTTGCTTTCTAAAGTAGGCTGCATAAATATTGATCTAGCCGGGATATGACCTACATTCATTTGCACAGACATTATAAATGTGCTTGAGAATGAGAAATCAATCTTGTTTTCCTGTGTGGTAACCATGTACAGCCAAAAATGTGTACTGATAACGCAAATCACAGTTCTCAGGGTTGCCACTTAAACACGGAGTCAGAAAAGGTGTTCTTGGGGAACACAGGAGGAAAAGATCTTCCTTATTTGCTTCTTTTCAGGTATTTCCATTAATCCCTATACAGACCATCTAAAACATATGCCCACTCCAGTTCCAACCATAGTCTGTCATCTAACTAGTTTTCTGTATTTTGCCTGCTGAATTTGTTTAGGTTACTGTTTCATAACCTCCTCCAAGCAAGGTGAGGTACAACCTTAGGAATCCCCATAACTTTGTCTCCCTCTGTCATCAGCCTTCCGTCTGGCTGAGCACTGCAACACCGCAGCTGGGAAAATCATATCATTAGGTTGCAAAAGCAGAGTTCCTGCACTAGACAGCCACAGGGTGGCTTCTGAAGCATTGGGTGATTAATAATTAATATGTAATTGTTGGATAATCTGTTCATACAGTCCGAGTGTAGGAAATATATGAGTATTTTTTGTGGAGAATGCTGCTACTAAAATAATGAAATTTTAACAAGCCCCCTCTTGTAACAGAAATAGTGTAAACCTGCTATATCTTGCTCTACATTGTAGTGAAAGATTCTGCCTTTTACCAAGCAAAGTGTATGTGTTCATAAAGTAGAAGATGTGGCAAATGTTAGGTGACAGAGATAAGGAACTGCATGTCTAGCTGGATTTTTAAAAGAAAATTATTCAACTGCTTTTTAATATGTGATCTGTAGCCGTCTTTTAGCTACCATTTGGCTGATTCCTCTGCTAGTTCTATTGGTTTGACTCATTATTTTCAGTTATTTTCATCTCAATTTATGCATTCTAAAAAACATCACCTTTACAGAAAGCATTAGAAATGGTTTTATTGCTTCAAAGACAAAAAGCTTCAAGTTAAAAATGCAGACTCCCTTTTCATAAACATAACTCCAAAATATAATGCAGTAAATGGAATGGGATAATGGAATGGAATAAGCTTTAGATGGTGGAAATGGTATCTTTAACGACCTGGCAAAGGCAGGAAGAAAAGATGAGTCAAGTGATCCCTATTTCTTCTAATTACTTGCCATGCTGACAGAGCTCATCACCATTGGCCTCAAAATGAAATAATTGTCATGCTGCATTTTAAGGCTGTGATTCAGGAGCTGCAGGACGTATCTTTCTGTTTCACAACATTGTTATATATGGAGATACTCAACTGTACTCTGAGGTTGCTGAACTTAGAATATTCCTGCATTACACAAGTAGGGTTTTTTTGAACGGTGACTGAAATATGCAGAACTTGATAACCTATCAATTTACTCTCGGTGACTAATGATCCTGCGTTAAAATGCTGGATATTCTTATAATGGGCAGATGCTCCACTTTATAAAACGTGTTTTGTTCAGCAGTACATTCAATGTGATTTGTAGCTACGGTGCAGAAGCAATCCAAAATGATAAATTTGCTTACTGAAGGTAGCTGTCAGGCTATACTAAGGAGCAGAAGCACCAGCTTTCAGAAAGCAGTGTCTTCCAACAAAACAATTTCTGCCAAAGATACGGAGCTTAGAGAATAATGCAATGTTACAGCTGAAGTACCAGGATAATTGAGCCTATAACATCTGCTCTAAATGTAGTGACACCAAAAATAAGCCCTTCTGTCTGTGTTGCTGTTCCTTGTTAAAGCAGAGTGCAAATATGCAACATGACCCCAGCACATCAGGGAATTTGGGAACAGAAGCAGCTTGCTATCACAATTACCCTTCCCCTGCCAAAGAAGGAACTTTCTCAGCAAAAATATAACAAAGACATTGCTTGGTTTGTTTTCCAATAACTTTTACAAGAAAGAAAAAGGGATCATACTTAATTAGCCCCTTTAATAAGGGATGTTCTGACTGTTTTAAAACTGGAAGAAAGCATTAGGGTTAAGGTTGATTGATTTTACCTTGATTTTTAGTCATAGAAGCGCAGAATGGTTGGAAGGGACCATCTATTTTCAACCTTCTTGCCATGAGCAGGGATACCTTCCACTATCTTGCTCAATTAGAAATTGCTATTTCATAGGATATTGTATTGAATCAAATACAATAGAAGAAAAAGGGGGAAGGGAGGCAGAGAAAAAATATGGGTGTGTTGTAAGGACTAACTCTCCTAAGACTTTCTCTTTGCTCCAAATTACTGTTGAGTTTGATTAACCAGAACCCTTAATTTGCGTATTCCACTCTGTTGTGATTTCCCCTGGTTTGAAGCAGTGGGAAACCAATCCCAGCCCCTGTCCAGCAAATCCACTCACAAATACATGCTGCTGGTTTCCCTCTCACAGTATAAACACAAAGGAATATTCAATTAAATTGAAAAAGGACACATTTAAAACTGATTAAAAGGAAATAAATTTTTTTTGCACAGCATGCAGTTACTCAGCCAAATCCCTTCCTACCTAGTATCATCACAACCAAAATCTTAGCAGGAGTCAAAAGAGGACTGCTAATACATGCATAAAAATAAACAAGAGCTTTGGAAGGGATTTATACTCATGCTTCTGGAGTAAAGCCAGATTCCAATCACTGCAGTTTTGGGAATAGGTTTCTGAGACTGGCTATCCCCCACCATCTACCACAACTGTCCTTTCATCTTTCCTTCAACTGTGGGGTAACAGCCCCTTTGCAGCAGAATGCTATCTAGAAGGACCAGTAGTCTAATCCACTTATGCTGCTGAAAAGATGTAGGTAGGAAATCCTGCGAATGATTTACAAATCATTTCAATATCTCAGCTCTTGCCAAAAAGCAGCCCTTGTTTAGGTATTTGACAATCTGTCGTTACACTCGTTCAACAGCAACCACATTGACAACTGATTCCTGGCTGAGTGACTCAGCCTGCTAATTCCAGCCTGCCAGAACTTCTCTGAGGTTTTGTGCACTGCGAGGCCCTGGGTGATGTGATCTCACTTTGACATTCGCCCTGCTCCTGGAAGGATGACCTGAGGAGGCCCAGAGGTCATCCACCATAACACACATTACTGACCAATACTTCCTCTCTGTAGTGAGATTGGACATCTCATACAGAGGCTTTCCAAATTTCTTGGCTTTCTTCAGTCAGTGCATCCCTTCCAGGATTGTCGTGGAGCAGCTTGCTTTTTTGCCTGCCTGACCTCTCTCACTCCATGGTGACTCCAGAGCAGTGTTACCACTCCTCTGACAGCTGGTCTGCACCACTGATGACAGAAGGAGAGTCACTAGAGCTTTTTTAGTAGCTGTTTTCTGCATGTTCCTACGCAGCTTCCCTGAGAGCTCCTGGGCAGGGTTGCTGGTCTCAGAGGGCTCCATGGTCCGTCTGATCTGGAAGAGCATTCATTCTCAGAGTTAAGTGAAGAGGAGCAGGCATGCTGGTGGCAAATTCTCCCTGGTGGCAGCAGAACTCTGGCTAAAGCACCTGAGAACAAAACATCACACACTGGGAATCAGTGGATACTTTTTGCAAGCAATGCCACAATGTGGGGGAATGATGGGATAAATGGGTTTCCAGCAGTCACCTAAAAATCTTCTGCAAGTTCCTTGTAGGCTGGGATCTGATATGAAGAAAATATAAAAGGGCAGCCAAGAATGGTAGGACACAAAATACTTGGCTATCACCCAGAAACGCCTGCAGCCCAGCTGTGCTAAGCCGTGGCGGATGTGAACCCTGGCCAGCAGCCTGGCTGCAATCACTGTGGAGAAGAGCTCTCTGGTTGGCTCTTGTGTGCTGGACTATGGACCAGCCTCATGGAAAACCCCACCACCTGGGCTTCTTTCAAAAGCCTGACTGCTCACAGTCACAGGTACCAAGGGAGCTCTGTCCCTTTGTCTCTTCAACTCTGCAGGAAAACTCTTCACCATGTGCATCCCCTTGTTTTTTGGTCAGAAAGCGGGTTCTGGAAAGCTTTGGTTCCTGGCAGTATAACATTCCAGATCCACTACTAGTGCAGGACAGATCTGTTTGGTGAGGCAAGGAAGCGTGTCAGGTTGCTAGAAGGTGAAGTTTGTGCTGTTATTATGAAAGCAGGTTATCAGTACCTGTTGGCAGAAACAATGTTCCTAAAAATCTGGCTGTCTTCCAAACACAGCATTTCCCAACTGCATGGGGGCCACCAATGGGTTTTCACCATGGCTTCACTGCCTGTCTTACGAAGAGGCTGATGAAAATTCAACTCCAAGGCATGTCTTGATCTGCAGGGTGCTTAGGTCACAGGCACTGAATACCTTGGAGAACATGCTACCAGTGAGAGTGCCTGGGCATGTATGCTTTTGGGAAAACGAAGAGCTCATTCTACTCTAGCAATGAGAATTCACATCAGTTTGGAGAACCTGCTTTTTATCCTTGCTCTGACCAGAACACGTGGAGTCTCACAGAGCATTCAGATCTGTTCTTGGCATGTAGAAAGCAACAAAGGACACCTTTAGAAAGACAAAAGCAGGACAATGCTGCCTCTGAAAAAGTTTGGATGCCAATTATATACACGTGACTGTAGTTTGGTGTGTCCTGACCAACATCTGCAAAGCTAACAATGCACGCTTTCACCGCAGTCAAACCTGGATCCTCAAATATTAGCTGTTCTCCCTTTCCTATGGTTTCCCTTCCTGGCTGTGCCAGGCCAGCTTCTGCACAGACTGACAGCACGGAGCAAGGCACCACAGTGACCCCCACTGTAGGTTACAGCATGGGGAGCCACATGATCTGTTGGTGAAATGACAGAGTCATTTTCCTGGAAGTTTAGTTTAGCCTCACCCATGAATACTGAGCCCATTCCCATCGTTCCAGTGTATTGCACTGAGCTGTCTTAATCTCATGCAAGAGCGTGTCACAGCCCTGTGACTACGCAGTCATCGCTGGAGTGGCTGAGCCCGGGTGCAAGGGAGGGGCGGAGCTCTGAAGCCAAGGCACCTCTGGTAGCCACATCCATGTGCAGCTGACACGGTACATTAAAGCCGTTCTGCACGCAAGTTCATGGCTGCCAGCCTACAAGTCAATGGGAATTTTGTCACTCGAATAGCTAAGGAAGAAAAAAAAAAACCTATTCTCCTAGATTTATGGTCATTTTCATCAAAGCTCAGATATGTTCCCTACAGCTTACCTCAAAGCCCTTCTGAGAGGGGTGCCTGGGGAGCCACAGAGGTGACAGTGAGCTATTTTAATATTAACTTCTAAGTTGATCCTGCCAATATTTTAATTATATAAGGCTTTATTTTGTAAATTTCCTTGGAGGATTTCTGTGTTTACTCTTAACAAGAGACACCTTTGGTGTTGAAGAAATAAATTTTAAAAGGCTGCTTCAAAGGACATAATGTGCATCTTTGTTTATACTTCAAGTAAAGTACTGTAGATGCAGCTGTTGATAGCACTCTGTACTAGGATAAATCATGACTAACACATATTTTGAGGGTTTAGCTTCCCCTGGGCTAGTCTCACTTCAGTGCTTATGACATTCACAAATAAATAACTTGCATTTATGTGATAGATTTTTACTGTATTAAAGGGATACCTGATATTCTTCAGGCACAATTTGTTTTAATGCAGAACATTCCCATTATCCTGCTGGCAGTGCTGTTCCCATCATCCTGGCACACCGGAGTGGCAACACACCGTGCAGAAGAGGCAAAGACAAGTGAGTAGGGACATGACCTTTCTAAGCCAACTTTGCTGCCAAACCTGCTGTATGGCGGAAACATATCCCCAGTCTCACATGAAAGGCCTTTATGCACAGCCTTTAAACAACAGACAGTAACCTTCCTCCAAGATATTTACAAGGGAATTAATGGGAGATGACTAACCTCGTGAAAAGCTGATACCAAAAATGTTGGAGTCTCTTGGGTCACTTCAAATGCGCCAGTCATGCTATTTAGGGCATTATGTAAAACCATCACATTCAAGTCACTGTGTTGGCTGCAGCTTAATGAATCCACATTAATCCATCTCTATCAGTAGTGATGAATACTGTACCTTGAGGAGTTGTAGAGCTCTGAAACAAAAAGGGCTTAAGACGCCATATGAAGAAGAAAGATAAAAAGAAATAATTACAAGGAACGATTTATAAAGTTCTGGAAGAGAATCTTTTAGTGCATTAATATCTTACAGGCAGCAAAGCTCTTTTTCTTTAAAAAAGCAACAAACAAAACAAATAGCTTAAAATGGAAGAGTTGAAGACACAGTAAGAGGATTAGTGTATGGTGTTGCTGAGTCTATTGGCAATTACAAAGTCTGGCTTTGCAAATAGTATCAACACAAATGCAAAATTTATAAAATACTGGTTTAATTTTAACATAGTATTTAATATAACACAAAATGTATAACATAGACCTGTAATCAATCCAGGTATAACAAAGCTGAAATTCTTTTTCCTCAAGTTTGTTCCTCTGCATGTGGCTTTCAGCTGTACAGTTAATTCACGATCAGCTGCTCATTGCCTTAAACTGCAGCAGAGGTGCTGCTGTTTCCTTTCTTTCTTCGTGTGACAGAAGCAAGAAGTTTGTGCTGCAGAAGAAATTCCAAAATTTGCTAAGGAAGCTGCACCTCCCGTCTGTTTAACTGCAATGCTAACAGAGCCCAGCCTGTGCATGTCACAACGGGAAACATTTGTGTAATCAAAGGATCTCCACACCACACTGCTGCTGCTGGCTTTGGAAAACCCTGCCTTGCTGAAAGCAATACAGGTCAGCTCTACAAGAAACTGAAATTCAAGTGGCCAAGTACTGCAAGTGAGAATCACCGTCACTTGAACAACCTCACAGCTGGATTCTTCACCCGCCTCCAGCCCCTCTGCCCAGAAGGAGCTGGGACAGGACTCCAGCTTAGAAGAAGGAAGTTTCGAGGTCTGGCACTTCACTTTCAGAACATGGGGACCTGATTTGTGCCTATCACCTTTAGAGGAGTCTAATGTGCAGCCAAGAAGGTCCTTGCCTCTTTTCTCCTCTCTCCGTATTATGAAAATATTTACACTTGCTCTCCTTTGTGACGTGTTTTGAAGTGCACTGCTGAAGAACATGTCGTAGTGTTGATATTACTTGTATGGAAGTGGTTTTGGAATTAGAAACACAGATCAAACCTTGCTGAAAATTATTTAGGGAGCTGTAAAGGTAGGTAGGTACAAATAACTTCCCGCGTCATAAGAATCCAGTGTTACTGAATGTTTAAACAAAAGGGCAACTGTAAGATCACTTACAGCCTCTAAATTATATTTCAGGCATTGAGTAATGGAAACTCCCTGTTCAAGAATAGTTCTTAATCATATCTTCAATATAAGAACACTTTTAAAAGTAAACATTTCCCTGAATTAGCACCATCTGAAATACCTTACTACCCTGAAAGCCCTACATGCCAAGATGAGCACAACTGCATGGAACATACACACGCTACTGTGCTCAAGTTCACAGCTGGAGCATAAAATTTCAGTTCCTTGTTATCTGTATATCCAATTGGTTCCTACAGCTGTGGCAATTGCAAATATGAATGAGGGGCACAGGTGCATAGCTAGCATTTCGAAAAATGATGTTAATCCCTACTGATAAAATACTATTTTGAGAACAGTTTCCATATGACAACATTGAATTTCTCTTTAGAAAGAAGGTTATTCTTACTACGTTGTTTAATTTGAAATGGTCCCTTTGCTCATCCATCTCCAGCTCTCTGAATTACTTATACAGTGGCAAATGTCTTTTGTTTCAGCATTTTGACATTGAAATAAGTCTCTTGCTTTGTCATCTGTAGAAAAATTCTCCCTTATACAAAAACAGACTACTAAAGAAGAGAGCTGAGTAAGCTCCCTAACACTATGCAGGGTTGAAGGACATTAAATTCTTTTTTTCTGAGCTCCCTCTCCACCTTCACACATTAACTGGAATCACTAAAGTGATTCATACCTTCTTGAAACACAGATGAACATTTAGCAGCATCACTGAAGATGACTTAGAGCAGAGAAAGTATAAATTTAATCTTTCCCACACTAGCATTTCTCAGCACTTAGCTTTTGATCCAGAATTGACTTGTCAGTCAATTTTTCTGTAGTCAAGGACTGGGGACTGAGCAATTCCTATTTAATGATGGCATATTATTTTGCAATGATATCTTTGAAAACAAAACTGAAACTGGGTATTTGCTGTGTATTTGATATAACTAAAAACAATCCCTTTGAGTATAGTTCATGGTAAAACTGAGCCTACAAAAGCTGTTTACTATCCCACTGTAGCAGACATTTCTGAAAAATTAGACAGAACAAATAAGCCATCATTGAATTGTCTATTCACTATAATTATTAACTATAGCTAAACCAAGATGTTACCAGAAATGAAGGGGTATAATGCTAACAAAGAAGAGAAAAGAACAGAACCAGCAGCAATGTGAATCAAAGCTGGACCTGGCCCTTTCTTCTACATTCATAATGAAAGAGTAAGGAAAACCACAGACATCAGCTGATGTCCATAATCTGTCCCTTCCCTTGCAGAAACATTTAATAACAGCACAGTGTATCCCTGAGGGCTTTAAAGGAATCTGTGAGAACTGGGGGAGGCAGATTTCAGAAGAGGCTGAGCAGGAATTAACACACTCCAAGCACCGCTGCAGTTACTCAGTCAGCTCCAGGGCTGTGTATGCAGCCTGATGCCTCCTGCTGTAGCCGTAGCAGCTGCCAGCAGAAATGTAGACAGTGAAGATCACAACAGCTCCAGCCTCTGTGAGGATTTCAGATAAGGTCTGGTAACTCTGGACATAAAACTGTCCTCAAAAGTCTTCTTGTGGTTTCAAGATCTTCTGGCATTTTCCTGCACTTATGTGCAAGAGAGTATAATTTGTTCATTCAGTATAAAAAGTTTTGGTATGAAGTAATTTATAGTAATCTCAGATAAATCACTTTTCATTCCCTCATTTTTTTGTTGGCAACTCCTGTAATCAGAAAACTCCTCCTCAAGATCACCTGAGTCTGGTCAGAAAACTGCAGATTGCAAACCACCCTGTTTCCTTTTACCTGTCTCCCAAGCAGCTGTCATCAATCCAACTTTAGAAATGGAAAATGTATATTTCACCCTTCCACTTCCTCCTGTCAAACATCAATTTCACAAACTCCATTCCCATCTCTGACAATACCAGTTAATCCCTATAAAAATTCACAATTTCAAGAGAGTTTAAAAGTATATATGAGATACCGGGAAATGGAAAATAGCAGAGCTTTCTCATAAACTGGAGAATTCAATTTAAAGATGCATATACTTAGAGATTTCAAGCACACTTCCCTGCACAATGCAAAAATAATCAGGCTGGGTACTGCTAACATTTGGAGGTGCTAGGCCACTACAGAAACTGTCGCCGTCACATTGAGCAAAGTATGGAAATCAACCACACACTTTTCTTCTCACAGCTCAACTCGGGGCTCATAGGATGTTGGGAGCCTCATTGCAGCTCCTGAACAAATGTCATGGGGCAGAGATAAATCCAACAACTTCTCCACTCCCTCTGGACTTTAGTACAGCTACTTTGTGTTTTAATTGCATAAAGCCATTCATGAGTAGGGCTGCTGGCAGCAGTGAGTTAGCCTGGCAAGAGGGAGAGCGAGGTGAGCCCAGTCCCCGGCCACTTCTCTGAGCTGTATCGCAGACGGTGGCTGCTCCATGCGGACTCACGGAGAAAATCCAGAGCCGTGGCTATACCAGTCCACCCCATGGAGGATCTGGCCCAAGGCTGTCCAAATGACCTTAACTGTGTGTTCCTATGCTCTGGGATTTATCTCCTCAGAGGACACAACAAGGGTGTGTTTAAGTCTACCCAAGAGAGAAAACAAAGCCTGCCAGGGAATACTGTTGCTCCTTCTAATCACCTTGGGGTAAAGGCTCTGGAGCTAAAAAAACCCCACAGCTATTTGAGTCAAAGGGCAATGCAATGCTGGCATGTGCATAGACTACCCAAGTGTAAAATTCAGGCTGCAAATTGGAAGGAATGTCCCAACAGGGAGGACAGGGTGGCCCTGGGACAGTCTTCCAGTTAGGGCAGAGGACAAATCAGCTGAGCTCAGTTCAAACTGATGCTCAGCTTCTTTATCTGCTGTGTTAGGGGGACCTTACTAACATGTAGGATGTGACATCTCCAGCCACAAGGGAGAAAACTGGAAGCCCCAGGAGATGTCTCTTTGGTTCTGTGTTCCGGACTTTTCCTGTATGGATGAACATTCAGGTATTTTAACAGTTTGAGAAAGGTAAATCTTCTCTCTTGCCACTCCTACCAAAGAAAGAAGGGCTGGAAACTGTTTGCTAGAAATATTTCAAGTATCATCATTAACAATAATGTCCCTAGAGCTTGTTGTCTCCTTCTGAGTGCGTGTGTCTTGTGTGTGTGTGTGTTTGCATGTCGAACATTTCTGTCACACATTTAAATCAGGGGACCTGGTGTAACCTCTATGAAGTAGGTGGCACAAGGGTGGTGCAAAGCAGTAGAAATAAATCAGAATATATCAAACAGCCAGAACCAGAGCTCATCTACTCAGTTCTGACTTCTGCTGAGTGTCACTACTGCCAGAGGAGGTTTTGGGCACCAGTTTAAGTCTTTAATGGCCAAGTGCTGCCGTCATCTTCTGCCAGTTTGTGCTCTTGAGTTCCAAAGAAGCTCCTGCTGGTGATTGCAGCTCTAGATACCGCTCCGCATCAACTCCCAATCAGAACAGTTAGTTTTTAGATTGTTCTGTTCAGAAAGTGGATGGTTTTCACACGCAGTAAACACCAGCTTTGTTGCTAAAAAAAACTTTAAAAAGGCAGCCACATGATTCCATTGTAAGTTCTTAGCTGTGCTCTGTTTTGTCTGCTTCTATGTGGTATGAACACAGTAATGTGGAAATGTGGAGAAACATTTTATTATGAGAGGGAAACCTTAATTTTATTGTGGTTCTGGTTTATTTCGGTGTTCATATATTACACATGTGCACTAAAAAGACCAACCAGCTAAAAATAATGTTTTGCTAAGAGTTTATCTCAAGATGCTTAATGATGATTTATCTCCCCTAATATTGACATAACTGGTCAATTGCCCAGAGCTCCCAATTTATTGCAGTCTATTGTGTTTTTCAGGAGTATTTGGCAAGATGCTTCATTGTGATTTTACAAAATGTATTAAAAAGAAAAGATCTTAGGCAGTTACAGCCCCATCCAGCCGGCATTACTCAGCTAAAACATCTCCACGAGCATAAGAGATTTCTCTGAATTCCATAGTGTGGTGTCCCTGCAGTATAAAAACTCAGGTTTACACTGCTAATTCAATGTGTGGTTTTTCTTTTCAGTGATATGTTTTAAACGATGGGACATGTTTTTTTAAAAATGGTTCTATTTAATAGCTATTTCTCAGCGATCTTCTACAAGTAGGCATCTTAGGTAAGTTTAGTGCCTGAAACACAATGACAGACTAATCGCACTGAAACCTTCTCTGTGCCTACTCACAAAGCAGCTCTTCTTACGGTATGTGCACGTATATACATGTGTGTTTCCACCCACATTTCCATGTCTCTCTCCATCTTGGATCTGGAAAAATCATCTCCCTTTTGAGAAGGGAAGACTGCCCGCGCTCAGTGCTCGGGTTTTGCGCCGAAGCAGCCAACAGGGAGAACGCGTAAGGCTGGGCAGAGCGGGGCGAGCGCGGTCACTGGACCTGCCAGATCCGCCGACCAGACCTAAGGAACACAAACATGGAGCGCGGGACGAAGTCCTGGAATAATTTTAACACGGATTCAGCCCCGCGCCGTAAGGGAACGCCCGCACTGCCGGCGAGCTGCGGCCTCCCGCCCGCGCCCCCGCCCGGAGCCTGCGCGGCCCCCGGGGCCGGCGGGAAACCGCGGGACTGCCGGGACTTGCGGCCGCCGCGGGACTACAGCTCCCAGCAGCCCCCGCGCGCCGCCCAGGCCGGCTGGGAGTCACGCTGTGTTTATCGGCGAGGCCCCGCCCCGCCGCGCGAGCGGTGGCGTCACCCTCGCGAGCCTCCCTCGCTCCCCGTGGGCTGGTTAATATTCATGAGCCGCGCGCGCGCGGGGAGCGGCGGACGGCGGTGGGATCGCTCGCTCCTCGCCTGCTTGCCTCCCTCCCTAATGGCGCTGGCGACAGCCGGGCAGCGGGACTGAGCCAGGCACCGGCGGAATGCTTCCCGCGGCTGCTACGTAATCCCCCTCCACCCCCGGGACGCGGCGCCGCGCCGCAACGCCGAGCGGCGCTCCCAGCAGGGCGGCGGCGGCATCCCCGGCCCCGCGGCGATGGAGCCCGCGCAGCAGCGAGCGGCAGAAGCCCCGGCGGCGGGAAGCGGGCGGGGGGAGCCGGAGAGCGGCTCCCCGGACAAGAGGAGTCAGTCGGAAAGCGGCGCGGAGCCGTCGGGCGGCGGCGGGCAGCTGGACGGCAAAGCAGCCGGCGGCCCGCGGCGGAGGCGAGGGGGAGCCGGCGGCTTCGCTCCTCCCGCGGCACTGGCGGCCAGCGGGACTCCGGCGGCCCCCGGCGGGGCCGGCAGCGCTAACTCCCTGCTCCTGCGGCGGGGGAGGTTGAAGAGGAACCTCTCCGCCGCCTCCCCCTCTGCCGGCGGCGCCCCGGCCCCCTCGCTGGGCACCCGCAGCTTGGACAGGAAGGCGCTGCTGTTGCTGAAGCCGCCCCGGCAGCTGCAGCCCCTGCAGCCCCCGGAGCGGGACTGGGTGCGGCGGGACCTGCAGCGGGGCTGCGTCCACGTCTACGAGCGGCACATGAATTGCTACCTGCGCCCGGTGCTCTGCACCCTGGAGACCACGGCGGCCGAGGTGGCCGCCCGGCTGCAGCAGCTCGGCCACCGGGGCGGCAGCAGCGTGGTGCGAGTGCTGGGCAAGGCGGGCGCGCCGCCGCCGCAACCCCCGCCCGAGCCGCCGGCGGGCCCCGCCGAGGCGCCGCCCGAGCCCGCGGCCGAGGGGCTGCGGCCGCAGCCGGACGAGAAGCCCAGGAGCCGGCGGGGGATGCGGAGCGGGTTGTCCGGAGGAGGCTGCGGGGAAGCGGCGCGGCCCGACCGCCTGCCGCTGTGCAGCGGCGCCGAGGAGAGCGACTTGGCCGGCGGCCGGCCGAGCCCGGCGCCCTCCGACTTCAGCCCTGGGGCGCCGCCGGCCGAACTGTACCTTGCCGGGCCGCCGCTCTCCTGCCCCTCCCTGCTGGGGGAGCTGGGGCCGACCGGCTCCGACACCGAGAGCTTCAGCCCCAGCGCCGAGAGCGTCTCCGACCGGCTGGACCCCTACAGCAGCGGCGGCGGCGGTGGCTCGTCCTCTTCGGACGAGCTGGAGGTGGAGCCGGCGCCCCCCGACGGGGTAGAAGAAGCAGGTGCGGGGCCGGGCCGGGGCCCCCCCTGCCCAGGGGAGCTGCCCCCGGGGCGGGCAGTGGGGGTGCCGGCGGGCGCGGCCGGCGGGCGGGAGCAGCCAGCGGGGCCGCCCGCCCTGTATGTACAGCTGCACGGGGAGACTAGCCGGCGGCTGGAGGCCCACGAGAAGCCGCTGCAGATCCAGAACGACTACCTCTCCCAGCTGGGCTTCCGGGACCTGTGGCGGGTGCAGGAGGAGGGCATGGACTCGGAGACCGGCTGCCTCATCCGCTTCTACGCCGGTGAGCGGGGCTGGGGGGCGACCGTGGGGAAGGGGCGGGAGCCGCGCCCACCGCCCCGGCTGTTGGCGCGGCGGGCGCCGGGGTGAGCGGAGGGCGTGCGGGCGGCTGGGCGCCGCTCCTGCGCCGGGCTGTCCCCTGTCACGGAGGAGGTGGCCCGGGGCCGTCCCCAGTCACGGGGAAGGCGGCCCGCGGGTGTCTCCGCGCCGCGCCTGGGAGGGGCCGTGCCGGGAGGTCCCCGGCGGCGGCGGGAAGCGCTGCCCCGAGCCGGCTGCGGGGAGAAGCCGCGGTGTCAGCGGCGCTCAGGCTGTGCCCGGGGCAGCCTCCCCTTCTTTCAGCGCCTCGGTAATGGAGGTCGCGCTTGTGTTGTTTTCCCGTTCCTAGCAGCGGCACTGGGCGTTCGAGGTTAAATCAGCCTTAATCTACTACTGCTTTCCCTAGTGACGAGGAATTGCATCGGTGCCGCTGCTAGGCACGGGAGGTCGAAGGTTCGTTCCGAATGTTTGCGGGATGCCGGCAGCTGGCTCACGGGTTAGTGGAGCTGTGTGCTCGCTCCGGGGAACACCGAGCCCGCCCCATGGCGGAGCCGAGGGCACGGCCGACTCGTTCCCAAGGGGGAAGCCCCGCAGTTCTTGCTCCTGAAATAGGTTAGCGCAGCACAGGGCGCGCGGCTGCCCGAGCTGAGAGCGGTGCGTGCCTGCAAACAAAATCCTGCGCTTGGCTTTCTGCGTTGTTGGCATCAGTTTTTCCCGTTAGAGTGCTGGGAGTTCACTGAGAGACTGAGGGCAGCAAGCGAGAGAAGTAGGGAAGTACAGGTCGTGGTCTTTGGAAGCGGGGTGGTCAGAACCTTTATAATGAAAAGGGAGAAGCTTTGTAATACAGCTTTCCTGTTGCACCATACAGTACAGAATTTGGAGAGTGTTGGGTGGAAAAGTTAGCTCCCACGTTGTAATTATGCAACCTTCTGCTGTTTTAGGGAGGTTTAAAAATACCTTGTGTGTCAGTTGAGTTGGTTTGTGTAAAAGACTTACTGTAATCTCGGAACTTCTTGGGTTTTCACTATCCTGTACATCTCTTCAAAAAGAAGACATTGTTTAATGTCCAAGTATGCATTCAGACACCTTGTCAGTTTTCCTGTGAAAGAGGTAAATGTGATATCCCGAGATGAGGTCATGCTAGCAAAGTAGCACATGCCATCCATCCCCTTGCTGGGTTGGCTGAGCAGAATGGTCCTTCAATGAACCGTGAGAATTCAGTGCTTTAACTTTGAAAAATACAGAGATTCTTTTCTCGAGTGAATTCCACTGAATGTCAAATGCAGTCGGTAATGGTGGGGTGGGAAGGAGAGCAGTACGCTGGATAAGTGCCCTTTTTTATTCAGAAGAGAATGTGGGAGTGGTGGAAAGTGGTCAATTCAGCTTTTCTTCAGATTTTCCTGATTGTACAATGACCGTGGCATAACGAGTGCAAAAGTAGCATTTGTTAAAGGAATTGACAGAAATAGGTTAGATGCATTGGGGTTAGAAAGTAGCTTAAAATACTTTTTTTTTTTCAGTTCATAATTGTGGTCTTTTGTGTTTCTTTGCCTGCTCTTGAGGATGGAAGTCAGCAGGTGATGCTGGGAGGGATGTTGCTTCCTTTATTTCCAGTCCCACCCTGCCATTAAATGGGGATGCACACACGTGTTTTAAATTGGGACAGCTGTGTGCCTCCTTTTCTAACAGGATGTGTTCTAAAGAAAACACAATCAGGAAACATAGTGAAGTCTTACACACAGTTAAGCCTGTTTGCATGTAGTTTTAATGCATTAAATGATTAATTATACATGCTAAATGAGGATGTTCCAGCTTTGTTTTATTTCAGTGTCTCAACTTGACTGCTAATGTAGCTCGTACATTTTAGACTTCCTTGTACAAAACTACTGGTTAGAAAGATGTTTCTGTGAGCATACATAGGATTAAATTAATGCAAATTTCTTACGCAAGTTCAGATGCTAACAAGTATGCCTCTGTACTTCAAAAGTGCAGCGTTTTTTGAAATCCTTATCTCTTTGAGGGGATCTGTGATCAACATCTAAAACACCTGTGATCAGGTGCTTGTAACAGAAAGGTTGCAGCATCTAAGGTACCAGACCAGCAAAAAAAAACAGCTAAGAAAATATTACTGACACATAATTATACTGATTTTATATAACTGTCTTGGCAAGTTATCTCTGCTTCCTTATTTTATACAAACACAACCCAAAGATGAAAGGGAGGGAAGGAGAGACACTTAAAAAGAATACATACCAAATTACGCTGGAAAAGGGAGCGATTTTTTTGGCCCCAAAGTTAAGTGTTTTGCTTAGGAGAAATACTTTTTTAATAAATGATCCTCTAGGATCATACCCTAAGGAAAGCTTTAAAACAGTGATTTCCTGTTTGCCTAGGATTCGTTGATTTAAGTGGCCTGGCTTGTCCCAATGGATAGAGAACCACTAGCATCTCTATCCCTGTAATTTCCTGCAAGCTATCTCAATAGGATTTGGTGATACTTGTCTTTTACTGATGTGAAATCATATAAACCTAGGTTGGATTTATTGCATTGCTTCTAAAAGGAATTCTTTCACCTAATCCCCCTGGAGTAGGGAGAGAAGAAGAGAGAAGTGATGACTTGTTTTTTTTTTTTTATTTCTGAGGAGAGACAGTTTTAAGACTGGAAGATGACTGTACTGAAACTTACCATTACAAATTCCACATAAGACAATAGAGCAAATAGTTGTAGTGATTGCTATAGGCTGGTAATTTCTCCTGTTGTGGAATCTAGAAAGACAAATTCTCTCTAGGAGAACTGCAGAGAATCAGATTTTTCTGCTATGACAAAACAGTTTTTCTAATAAATAGCAGTCCACAAATATTCTGTAAATGAAATATCTGGTCTTTTAAAAATCCTCAGAGCCAAAATGGGATACTAAGAAGGTGAAAGTGCTTCCCGTACATTGTCTTGGTTTGTTTCAGAATGTGGTTAGTGCATGTTTATTCTGGTGTTTCCTCTCATTTTCTTCCTTAAGAGTGTGAATGTGGTTGATTTCATCAGTGTCTTGACTCTTAAACATTAAATGGATAACACTACTGCTAAAACAAAATCCCTTCCAGCTTTAAGGGGCTGATCCTACTTCCTGTAACATCAATTTGAGCAAAACTGGGCTTTAGTGATTGGTCAGGCATGTCGATTTTTCTCTCTGTTGAAATCTCTCTTAACAAAAGATGATGTCCTCAAAGTTTGAAATACTTAATCTCTATTTAAAAGTACATGGTTAAATAGCTTTCTGCTGAGATACTGTGTGATGGAGTTATGGAACTGTGTAAGAATCCATAGTGCAATTACAGTTGTGATATTGTCGCTGGGAGACCGATTAGGTCAGACTTCCTAAACTATTCCAAAAACCACAAGAGTGGCTGTGATCCAGAAGACTGCTTGCAAACAAGTTAGAATATTCCTTATTGCTTTGTAAAAATAATTGTTGTCGTAGTGGCCTTGATGTCCCAATAATTTGCATGTAGAAGGAAAAATAGACTAATACAACAATCTCATTAAAAGCTGCAGAACTGCTTATTTGTTTAAAATCAAAAATAAGCATGGAATTATATATGCAGTGCTGTGTTCTGGAGCTTCTGCATGGCTAGAAATGTGAGTAATATGATCCTGGTCTTGGAGACTGGCTCAGTACAATGGATGTTTGAGGCTTTTTTGTTTTAGTGCTGAAAGGTAATGTTTCTGATTCTGGCACTTGGCCACCATTAAATTCTCTGCCCCCTGATGTGACATAGGGCTTCTGCACCTGCTGGATATATCAGTTTTTCGATAGGTGACTGCCTGTAGGCAGAATACTAAGAAATGCCAGATGTAATTAAGGGTGTTAATTTTGCATCTGGCTGTCAGATGTTATTTGGGAAGAGATCCTTTTGGCTCACGTGGCCTTTTGGAAAGCTGTGAAGAAAAATGAATCTAGCTTGGTCTTGAAGTATAGGTGATGCTGTTCTGTCCAGTAAAGGAAAGGGGAGGAAGATCTTGTGTCAGGATCGGTTGTAGTGCTCTGAGCAATTGTGTTTGCTTGTCTTCTTTAAAAAATGTACACCTTGTAGTTGGGGTCATACTAAGACTTCCAGCTAGATGGATGGAAACGTGGTTTTAGATGCTTAGTTTAGAAGGTGCCAGACGCCTGGCAGTGCAGAGCTTTGTGGAATGTGTTGAATTGCTGGCTGCTGTTTGTGCTACTTGGTGAATAACTCAGTTCAGCTATTTAATACGTTGATAAACTCGATTTAAGGTGACTAAGTGCTGTTATGGGGGGGAAGCATGCCAGAGACACTCTTTTTATTATTGAGTGTGGGAGAGCAGCTGTGCCCTAAAGAGCTGCTTTTGGAGCACTTGACATAGTTCTGACATCTTGTATCTTTAAGATGAAAGGAATTAATTCACGTTAATGTGAATGGATGTCTTTTTGCAGGTGTGATTGGACAGGAGAGGTCTCCGTGGACTTGTCTGAAACAGAAAGGAAAAACAACCTCTGCCTAGGGCTGCTATGATCCTATTTTTTTTTTTTCTTCCTAACGTGACTCGGATGAACATTCTTTACCTTGTAATCATTTATGTGTTGGCATGTCCTGCGGAGAGAAGTAATACCTAAAATTTTCCTCTTTGGGAAACTCACTTTTCAGCTACATAGCAGTTTAAGTCTGGGTCTGGTCCATGTCAGTCCCAAGATAATGACATTTCTAGTCCTGTTCTGCAGGAGAGTATAAAATGGTTGCATTGCTTCTGGCTGGCTCCACCTGTTCATGGGCATAGCCGTTTGCTTATCTTTTGTTGGAATGGGGTCTTTCTGAGGTAGGCAGCTTTCATGGGGGCTCTCGGGCTCCTACAAAGGAGGAGCCGGTGCAGATAATGCTGGAATGCTGGTGCGGCCGCAGCTGAGCTTTGGTATGTGACAGCTGTTAAGTACAATGGTCTTTGCAACTTTTAAATTCTGTTGTACTCCTGGCTAGCATCCATAATTTAAGTACGTGTTAAGTACCGACACGGGAGATTTTAGTGTGATGTACATAGCAGTTACTATATATACTGAATATGCAGTACCTAATTTGGTACATCCAAGAGCTGAATTTCTTCACTGCTGCAGCACAGAACATGGCATTCTTTTTTCTTTATTTTTTCTTAATGTATTTTGATACAGTCACTGTTGAAATTTTTACCAATTATCCCCTTCCCTTTTTTAAAAAATGCTATAAACATCCTCTTGATGTTGGAATTGCTGATATACCTAAGAGCCCTTCTCTAATTAAAGCATCCATCTGTTCTATTAGTACACTGACAGACTGCTATGCATCTAAAGCACTACATGGTTCTTGGAAAGGTACTACTTAATAGTACAAAAAAAAAGGATTAATTTGATCCACTGTTAGCAACTGGTGTGTGCTTCTTAACTATCAAAACCTACTTTGATAGTTAAAAAATCTCTTTATAAAATAATATAAAGAGATATTTATTTGTTAATTAAGTGGTCCTGTAGAAGACAGGCATGTATAAGATAACCTGCCTGAGCAGGTCAATTTGAAAAATATATGCATACAGAATTCCATAGAAGTTTAGAGATGGAAATCCTGGAGACTGCTGCTTCTTATACTCAGCTTTCTAATTTGGAGGGATCCTGTGCCTCACATACTTACAGCTTCATTTCCCTCTGCGTTTAAGGGGTGATCATTTCGAGTAACTATTTAAGCTATTAGCTTATTAATTAAGGGGAAGGAAAAGAAAAAGAAACCGAAGACTGACTGTCTTTGCAAAGCAAAGATTGTCTTAGTCTGCAGTGTTTCATTATGTCACTGTGGCATGGGGCACACTGGCATTTTAGTTCAGATCAAAGTGTTTATGTACTTGTTTTCAGCTTCCCTTGAGTCAGTTTCATTGCTGTATTTTAGGACTTTTGCTCAAAAGAGGATTTGCACTCTGGGAAGCCGTTTGTCTGGAGTAGCTCTGTAATAACTGTATTCTTTAACCCAGAGAACTGAATGCTGCAGTTAACTTTGAGGGTATGTTGGTAAAATTTTTTTTGTGTATGTATTCAAATGGAATAGATTTTGATGCGTCAAGTCAGTTGCAGTTTGTGTGGGGAAACTTAACCCAAGTAAAAAGGATAGGGTGTGGTGTACCAAAACATCTTCAGGTTGTAAACTGTCTTGACTATATGTTTCCCGCTTAGTTTTTACTTCTCTGAGGTGTTTAAGAGAAATGCCACCGACCTTCATAAACAACTAAAAAGTTTTAAACTCACTGATAAATGAATGTGTCTTAACTTTTTCTATATTTGTCTCTAAGACAGGAATTCTGAAACACTAAGACATTCACAGGATATTTAAAAAACATCAAAGGAGGACAATGGACCTCATTTAAAAAAAAAAGCAAGCAATGATATCTTTCTTATGAAAATCATCTGAGAGTTTGGAAACCTGTTGTTAAAATTACCACTGCATGGTAGTGTTGGAGTTATGTATAGATTTGCAGTAGTTAAGGTCTATAAAGTTTATGGCAGAAAAATTCTGTGAAAATTCTAGATTTTTCGGTTTTGTGCTTCATTTCAAAGTGCCAAGTTTTATTCTTTCTGTAACTTTTGTCCTTAAATGACTTTTCTGAACATTTGCATTAGCTGAACATACTGAACAGTTGCATTAGCTGTAGCGTTGCCTTTTTTGTGAGAATAATCTGTACATTTTTCACTAGAAAGGAACCTGTATTCATTGTAGATTGGTTATTTTTTTCAATGAGCTTGGCATTTATCCACCGTGGTATCCTAACATAGATACCACTTTCTAAAAATAACTCCTGGCAGATTTGAATTGAACATTTTCCCACTGATTGCTGTTACATACTGACATCCCCTTAGGTATCTGAGAATTTTAAACTTAAGTATTGTTATTTATTATATATTTTATTGAACTCTTTGTCTACTTTTTATTATATGTGTGCTGTATAATAAACTATGAACATCAAAAGAAGCATTATTTGCTGTTTGGAATGCAGCAGCTGTTTTACCATCATGGAAGGATGTCTGAGGGTTTTAAATGAATAACAATACTGTGTTTTGCTGAAGTTCTGTTCAGGATTTCAGGTTGGCAAAATGAATGGTAGAACTGGTTTTCTGTGGTGTCTGTGCTGGCACAGCCCCTGTGGTGTTTGTTTTTTTTTTTAAAGAAGGCACTGTCAGTAATGACTCTTTGGGGTCTTGTCCATGGATGTGGTCACCAGGGCCCTCTGTACTCCCTGCCACTGTCACATAAAATCATTTACTTATGTAAGTGGATAGTCCAAGTTCTTTATGCCAGTTGTCCCAACCAGGATTCCTTTTGCTTCCCTGGTTAGCTAGCTAGCTAGTCCTGACCTTGGGCTCTGATGGCTGAGTCTTTCTGCTCCCATGGATGGGGTTAAATATGTGAAAGAATGGGAATGGTACATAATCTCTTGGGGGTTTTGTACCCCTCTTCCTGCTCCATCTCCCCATTATTTAGGGGGCAAAAATTGTTCTTTGGAGGGCATTGCATTTAAAAATGACAACTGTAAAATCAGGAAGAAAGACCTCCTGGAGTGAAGTCATTTAATTTCACAACATAGCACACTCTTCTTTGAAGCTTTTTCTGTCGATAGAGAAGTAAAATTTCTTCCAGCTGGCTTTGACTTATTTGGAGGGATGCTGAAAATACTCATTGCTCAACTAACTGTGTGTTCCTCGATTTGACAGCTAAGAATAACTATTTACATATTGATGCAAAATACTGAGTTTCAGGGAATTTTTCTCTCCAGTTTTATCTGGTTTAGTTTTTGGTAGAAGGAAAATGAAAATTGTGCAAGTGGGCAAGATTTTTAGAGTTTAACTCAAGGTGTTTTTGTTGGCCAGAGGTGAATTTGTTCCTCTGCAGGTTTTTAATTGTTCTTGGTCTTGTGCAGTGGCAATGGGAATCTTCAACTTTACAAGGCTCTGGATTGTAGTAATAATTCTCAAAAGCCCATAATAGCTACTTGAACCGGTTCTTCTCATCTTCAAGCACTCCAAATGCTGTGCCAACTTATTTAAATAAAGACAAAACAATGGGTCTTGGTCCAGAGGGTAATGAGGAACTGGAATGTCTTTGAAGTTCAGGACCCTGGGCTGTAGGTGTAATTTACATAAACCTCATTATGTAATCTGAATGCAATTTCTCTTCCTGTTTGTTTGATTTATGAAGCTTTGTGTCCAAAGAGAAAGAGATAGTAAGACCTGTAATTAAGATAAGTGGCAGGCCACTCCTTTTCTGAATGTGTGCTCTGGGGAGGAGAGAATGTAGATGCAGCATTAAGGGTAGAACAAAACCTGTGATTCAGGCACCTTCAGTTGATGAGAATAATTCTGACTCTTTTCCTTTGAAAAAGCTGCATGCTTCTTTAAGCAATAACTATGCCTAGTTCAAACTGTTATTTGCTCTAATATAAAAGGTACAGAAAAGTTTGGAAGTCCTTACCAGCAGCAATTTTGCTTTTATATACACCATGGAGGAGTTCTATCTAAGCAGCTCTCGTGAGTTTTAGAGCTGCCTTGAAAGTTTTAAGTGTCTAAGTGGACAGTGAGTTTTCTGATCAGAATTGTGTAGAGTGACATTTTGTTGCTCTCATTCAAGCACTTGCTTTGTCTTACTGCCAGATCCTCTCTAACCTTTTTATTACAGGAGCTAGTTAAGTAGGAGCGCTGCATTTGGGCTTAGAGTCCTACAAGCAGCAAAGCTAAGTATGTGTGCAGTCTACTTGCTTATTAGGTGATTGAACAGCTGAACCAGTGACTCCTTATCGTGAGTGCTTTATGATTATTGACTCAAATTCATACGATTGTGGAGGTTGTAAAAGACCTTCAACATCATTGAATCCAACCTTTGATTGAACACCTCCATGCCAACTAAATTCTAAGTGCCATGTCCTGTTGTTTATTGAACACTTCCAGGGATGGTGACTTCACCACCTTTCTGGGCAGGCTATTCCAATGCCTGACCATCTTTTCAGGGAAGAAATTCTTTCTGATTCCAATTTGAGTCTCACCTGGTGCAGCTTGAGGCCATTTCCTCTTGTACTGTCACCTGTTGCCTGGAAAGAGGGACCACCATCCACCTGGGTATACCCTCCTTCCAGGCAGTTTTAGAGGGTGATAAGGTCCCTGCTGAACTTTCTTTTCTTCCAGCCTAAGTAACCCCAGCTCCCTCAGGCACTTCTCCTCAGACTTGTGCTGCAGACCTTTCCCCAGCTCTGTTTTCCTTCTCTGGACCTGCTCCAGCCCCTCAATGTCCTTCTTGCTGTGAGGGGCCCAGAACTGGACACAGCATTCAAGGTGCAGCTTCAGCAGTGCTGAGTACAGGGGACAATCCCTGCCCTGCTCCTGCTGGCCACACAAGTGTGATCCAGGCCAGGATGCCATTGGCCTTTTTGGCCACCTGGGCATACACTGGCTCATGTTCACCTGTTGTCAACCAGCACCTGCAGGTCCTTTTCCACCTGGCAGCTTTCCAACCTGTACCCATAGCCTGTAGCTCTGCATGGGGTTGTAGTGACTGAAGTGCAGGACTAGTGAGTGATGGAGGAAGGTATTTTTCCTTGTTGTGTGTTACTTAGTGGGACAGACAGACCTCTAGGGGACATCAGTGAGCAATCATTTTATTTATGAAACTTTTTATGTTGTCTCAGGAGTAATTACTGCGTGTCAGTGTTGACTTTCTGCATCTACGTCTGTTTGCTTTCATGCTATGAAGCTTGTCTGATGAAATAAAGACGTTAATGACAAAGTGTTAAGAATGAAGTGGTGGAACATGTAGAAGATGGCTAGCATGTCTAATGAACCGAAGTTAACAGTCTAGGAGCTCTTGGTTTCTTCTGGTACCAGTATTTTATGGTCACAAAAACTAAAGCATGATCGTTTGCAGGTTGCAAACAGGATGTGTCTCAAAAAGAAGTTAATCATATATGTGTGGGAGATGCAATTTAACATTTCAAAAATACAAACAGAAGTTTGTTGAAAGCTGTGCAGTATGTATGTAATTACACAAAATTGTTCCTGAGTTGAGGACTTCTAATGTACTGTCTTGGTAGAAGCATGGATGTCTGGATTTAAAATGGATTATTTAGAAGTAGACCTGAGTTTTTATCCTTTCAGAGCAAGCAGTTGACATTTTTGTCTTGGGTGTCCTAGTTAATAAAAGAAAATACTGACTGAAAGAATTTGAAATGTCCAAGCTCCGGGAAGTTGCTGGAATGTGTCTTATCTTTTTTTTTCCTTTTTGTTTGTTTTTTGTTTTATGGGTGAAGTGGGTGGGTTTGCTTGATGGCATGAAAAACATCTTCCTTCTCTATATAAATTAAAGAACCTATAGTCTGTATTTTCTCTGTGAATAAACAGAAGGTTAATGTGGTACATTTCAGACCATCAAATATAGAAAGTGTTTCTATTTCATGACTTCAAGAACAATGGTATCATCTGTATAAGCATATTCATCCCTGCTAAGATTAGACTATAGCACTGGGAACTGCTTGGTGTGTGTGTCTTTAATCTCCTTAATCAAATGACAGTGTTAATTCTTGCTAATACGAGAAGAGTACATTAAATTATTTTACTTATTTTGCTTTACAGGTTATGTATTCATGTGTCTTTTGTAAGAAAAATGCTTCAGAATTCTTCTTTTCTGAATCTCTGTCATAAAAGATCCTAGTTTATTTTGAAACTTGCAGCTTCTTGTAATTGAAATCTAGAATGAAAATATATTGATCAGTATCACTAGATACTGTAGTACAGAGATTAAGACAGCTTGTAGCCTGCAGTGGACTAGGCCATATTCTTCTGTGAGTGTCTGAGTAGATGTTTCTCTGCTGGAACCCAAGGTATATTTGATGTTTAATTTGCAGCGCGGGGTGGGATGTGATCCTTTGTGCAGTGCTCCACTGGAGTGTGAGCAGTTTCAGCACCTCTTGCTGCTTCAGTTCTGTGTTAATAGGAGATAGATTTTGAGTTCCTGGCAAATAACTGATACTACTTTCTTACACTGTGGAAATGGGGGATGCAGATTTGTCACCTTAGTTGTGAACAGCACTGTCTTGAGAGTGTCATCAGATTGCAAAGCAGAGATCAACTGTAGATCCTTTCAGCCCAGAACAGGCAGCTAGATACTTCTCCCCCCTTTTGCCTTATTCTTTTTTCCTTCTTTTTTCCTATTTGTCTTCTTTTGCAGTGCTTTTAGTTTTCTTCTTTTTCTGTTTTTCCTTTTTGTCTTTTTTTTTTCCTTCCTGCCTTCTTTTCCTCTTTCCTCCCCCCCCCCCCTTTCCTTTTTCTGCTGGAAGTTTTTGGACATTCTTGGCTGCATGTACCAACTCAGCCTTTTTGCACATTTTAAGTCTTCTTATTGAAGATTTTGAAGGGTTTCTTTTCAATATGCATGTATCAGCAGGCCTCTGTGTGTTCCTCATTCTCCTGCGCCTGTGTCTGTAAGGTTGTGTATCAAAACAGTTCCACTGCATTACTTGTGGAGAAGAGCATTTGTTCTAGCATGGCTAACACAGGGCTGCAAAAATAAGTAAAATTCTCTCCAGAGAGTGACAGCACATGGCTGTAACAAATTGCTGTCTGTATATGTCAACAGTGTAGGATCAGGCAACAGTGTAGTCAAAAGAGATGAAAAGAACTGAGCCTTAAAGCAGTTTAAGGTGTGCTGTACCTTTATATTACAGGAATAAGCATTTGCAAGGTTTGGTGTTTTTTTTGTTTTGTTTTGTTTTGGTTTTTTTTTTGTTTTTGTTTTTGTTTTAATAAAATCTCCTGTGTCACGTGTCCTGTTCTTCATCCAGCAGATCATCTCTAGCAAATGTAGGGTTTGTGGCCTGGGTTGTCTGTTATAAAAATTTGTAAACTGATTATGACATAAAGGAAAAAAAGGCTGATTTTGCATTGTAAGAACTATGGCTGATGGTAGAAGTGTTCATGCTGTTATAGCCTTTGAACCTAGAATTGGATGTACTGATTCTTTAGCATTAGACTGACTTGTAAAAAGTGGTATTACATGCATCACATCCTTAAAGCTTCTGCTTTCAGGAATATATACAGCACACATGGAGGATATTCAGCATTTGGCGCTGCTCTCATGTTTGCTGTCACCAGCTAAGCTAGGCATGATCAATAGACAAGTTAAATAAAACATGAAGTTAACAATCATTGTCCTTTCTGAATTGTGAACGAAAGTGCTGCTAGGGAGTATTGTACAGGGAAAGTCTAGTCTCCTCTTGTAGCCCTGAAAAAGGTAGGATTCCTGGTAGGCAGGTCCTGGGACCTCAGTGTTCAGACTTCTGTCCAAAAGAGGATTGCATGCCATCCATATGAATTTCAATGGGGCAAGTGCCAGATGCTGCGCCTGGAATGTGGGAACCCTAGATGTGCACACAATGTGGGGAATGAGAGGTTGGAGAGAAGCCTCACAGAAAGAGATCTGGGGATCCTGGTCAATGGCAAGTAGAATATGAGTGAGCAGTGTGCCTTTGCAGCCAAAAGGGCTGAACAGCATCCTGAGGTGCATCAGGCACAGCACCACCAGCCAGTTGAGAGAGGGGATTGTCCTGCTCTGCTCTGCACTGGTGCAGTCTCGCCTTGAACATTGTGTGTAATTTTGGGCACCACAGTATAAGAAAGATTTCAAGCTATTGAAAAGAGTTCAGAGGAGGTCTACAAAGATGGTGAAGGACCTAGAGGGTAAACCTTTTGAGGAGTGGCTGAGGTCAACTTGGTTTGTTCAGCCTGGAGAAGAGGAGACTGAGGGGGAAACATCATTGTAGCCTACAGCTTCTTGCCAAGGAGACATTGAGGGGCAGGCACTGATCTCCTCTCCTCTGTGACCAGTGACAGGACTCAAGGGAATGGCATGAAGCTGTGTCAGGGGAGGTTTAGGCTGGATGTTAGGAAACCTCCAGAATGTGGTTGGACACTCAAACAGGCTCCCCAGGGAAGTGGTCATGGCACCAGGCCTGCAGGAGTTCAGGAAGTGTTTGGAGAACGTTTTCAGACACATGGTGTGATTCTTGTGGCTGTTGTGTGCTGGGTCAGGAGCTGGACTTTCATGACCCTTGTGGGTCCCTTACAACTCAAAATATTCTGTGATTCTATATGTCCTTGTCCCTGCTGAAACAAGAACAACTGTAATTTTAGTAGAGGTGAACTGTTCTTGCATCTATGTGTTCTTTATTTTGTGAGATTCTTAACCATGTTGCAGTTGAAGCTGGGGGATTGCCTTTCCAGATGTGGTATTATTAGTTCAAGTTTGTTCTATTACTGTGTGCATAATCCTTAATTAGAGATGGTATTTAACGTGCTCTTCAGTAGGTTCTTTGGCAATTGTAACTTGGTACTGTGCTTTTCTGGTTGCACTGGCCTTTTCCTTCACATTTTCTTTCCATTTTTCACATTCAGGTTTTACTTTAGCTCATATCCACTAATTTTCATATAGAGCATCTTCTCAGTTGAAAATCCCTTGGACTGTTCTCTGTAGACGTGACTATACTGGTTTGCAGCAAAACACATGGTTGTCTGAAGATGGTTGGAGACTAATGTCTAACTTCCATTCCTAATGTAAATGTCCCTACTGAAACAAATGCTGTGGCCTAAAGTCTTTTATGCCCACTTTTTATTTTTATAAACTCACCAACCTTTTTGTAGCAGACATGTCTAAATATAACAATGTGTTCATCTGTAGCAGGGAAACAGTGCAATACCCTTACTTTCCTAATGAAATATTAGACAAACCTTGTCTTATCATTCATGCATAAACATCCCATTCTGTCTTTTTGGATTCTCTTGTGCATTTGCTTCTCCACACTGGAGTTACAGTTGTCCTTTTGGCAGCCGATGCCGAGGAGAATACAGCCCTGTGGGACTGTCTGCAGGCATGCACACCTGGCAGTTTTGTTCTGGATGCGAATATTTGCTTCCCTTCTTGGTAGTGAAAAGTGTGGTGGTGGCTGGTTGCAGGTCTCATTAGGCCATGCCAGCTCGGCCACTACCCTGAGCATTTCACTGTGATTTGATGAGATGTCACCTTTCTGGCAAGGCACAAGGGTGACGTGCTGCTGTCTCACGTGTGCCAGCCTGGGTTCCCAAATAGCAAGCATGGCTAGCTGAACTGTAAAAATGAGTGCACAGTGCTCTGGGTCACTGTGATCTTTCCCTCTGTGCGCTATTCTTGCCCTGTCCATTTTCTCGTGTGTATGTGAGGCTGTTGAGGGATTTGATGAGCAGCAGAGTCCTCAGTTAGAGGAAGCTGCTCTGACTTTGTTTCCTGATGACCTGTAAGGCAGATTGCTGAGTTCCTCGGTAGTTATAAAGGGGGGGAACGTAGCACATGATGCGCGGCAAAAAAGACTTTTTGCATCTTGCTGGTTACTGATAGTCGTTACTTGTATTAACATGTGTGCTTTGGTTTTTACTGAAGGTACTTGAAGTGAAAAGAGAGTTTGAATGCTGACATATGAGTTCATCCAGTTAACAGAGATAAATACAGTTGTAGCTTGCTTGCAGGTGCCATGAGTCTCATGGTGAGTGAAGAGCAAAGGTAAAAACCCCGTGTGGTAGAGAAGCACGGCTTGTCTCAGGGCTAGCTGGTGAGGACTCTTGCCTGCAGGTAGAGCAGTGCTCTGCCGCCATCGGCAGCTCTGCTGGATCTGGCAGCCTTGTGCTGGTGACATCACCCTCAGGAGAGGGAGAAGGCTAGGCAGAGTCACTGGGGCTGCTTGTTCTGCGCAGGCACTCCGGGAAAGGGTTTCTTTCGTATGCTGTCTAATAGATTCAGCCTTTTATTTTTTAATATAATTAAATAACCAAGCCTTTGTGAGGCTCCTGAATTCCTTTAATTTAGCGGCAGCACAGAAGCTGAATTCAGAGTATTCATGGGCCTGTACTATCTCCCTGACTACTTGCCAGGTCTATTCATGCTGTTCTGAGTGCAGGAAGTTCTCACATTCATTCAGGGTTGGGGGTTGGGGGTGGAAGGGGTTGTGTGGTTGGCTTTTTTTTTTTTTTTTGTAAGCAAGGGAAATAGTTATAAGGAAAATTTTTCTGCAATTCCCTGGGACCAATTTACCAACTGTTAATCTGTGAGTAAATAATGGAAACAGTTTATACACTTGGCAGCTCTTGAGAAAGAGCAAAGAATCATATGAGAAGTTCACAGTCCACAGCTCCAAGATAGCTGAATCCTTTGATATGTTCGGATTAGTCTGAACAGAGATAGATTAGTACTTTTTTGCTAGCACATGTAATCTTAGATATTCTGAAGTGCTGAGTTTGATGAGGAAAACTTTATGCTGGCATGTGGTGGCTGGCTGCTTACATTGAACTTGCTCAAGTTAAATAGTTCTTTTTCTATCTGAGTTTTAAGGCTCTAGCCAATATTTTGTTTGTTGTCCATAGACTGTTACTAATGGTCTCTCAAGGAGGGGATGAGGAAGTGTACTTGCTGCCTGGTGAGAAGAAAGCTGGTAACAGGGGCTTTCCTTTGGTTCAGGGAAGGGGAGAGAGAAAGAGAACAAGAAGGTGAAAGAAAACTGAGAAAACAATTACTAAATCAAAGCTAGTAGTCAAAGCTACAAAATGCTCTGCAAACTTAAGCATTCATTTCACTTCTCAGGAACTGTCTCACATCTCTGATCTGTGGTCTCTGATCTTTATAGCTAGGTATCACAGTGATAGACATTACTGACACATATAAAGGGCATTGGAAAAGGGAAAGTGGCATATTGGTGTGGGTTTTCTGCTGTTACAGCTGAGGCATTGAGAAAAGCACACAGCTATATAGGATGAGTATAGCAGGATTTGGGCAAGTTGCCATTTTCACCAAAACAAACAGATTTGGGGTGATACAGACCCTTCTGATATTTACTTGTTAACAAGTCTCTGGATTGTATGTTGCAAAATGGAGAGAGAAGTGCTTGATGGAACAGTTGGATATATATGATTTGGTTTCTGAATAGCAAGAAAGTCCGTAGATGAAAAGCTTTTTATGTAGGCAGGGTGGGCTACATCTAGCATGTTTCATCTGGAAACTGAATTGGAGGTGGGGAACCCAAAGTTTGTGTGTCTGGCTCATAGCATGT
Source organism: Fringilla coelebs (assembly GCF_963513975.1). Classification (NCBI taxonomy): domain Eukaryota; kingdom Metazoa; phylum Chordata; class Aves; order Passeriformes; family Fringillidae; genus Fringilla; species Fringilla coelebs. Next base: position 83,338,765 of record NC_140028.1, read on the forward strand.
AGTGAAGTACGTGTTTTTATGCTGGTGTATAAAACCTGCAAGCCACTGTACCCTTAAAAATAATGTTTTGAACTTGGATTACCTTAAAGCTAAGTAATCACCTATATAAGGTTCCACCTTTATTGGGATCCTGGCATGTGTAGGACTTAAACATTGCCCTGCTGTGAGACTTAATTTGAAACTCTGATGCTTTTGTAGGCGAGCTTCCTGTTCTCCTGAAAACTGCAATGTGTTTTTGAGTTTCATTCTGTTCCTTTCTAGTTTCTATAAGGAAAAGGATTGTGCTTATTACTCTGTCAGTGAGTATGTTGGCTGGTTTTGTTCTTTTCCCTTTCCATGCTCTAGCTTGCAAGTTTTAGAGATCAGTCTGAATTACTTTCATGAGTTAAGTCTTGTGAGTGAAGTAGCTTTCCCAAGGTGTCATTGGTTCTGGACTGTGGTCTGGATTGAGAACATTTACATATGGATTATGGCACCTGTTACCACATGTGCAACTGAGAAAGTAGTGCCAAGTATCTGGATTGTTCTAGCAAAAATGAGGAAGCAAGGAGTGAAAAATTGTTGCTGGTAGATAGTCTCTTCATACTGCTTTTTGCCCCCCAACTTTCAAACTCTGAGTTATGAATTCTGTTTTCTATTATAAATACTGGTGCTAAATATCCATGGCAGCTTTCCTTTTAGAACAGCTTACCATTTTAAGCTCTAAAAGTACTGTGGCAGCTTTACTTTTTACAGATTTATATTAAAAACCTTCTGCTTGGCTGTATGTATAAAATTACACACTATGTGTAAGGTTTTAATCTCTTCAAAGTTAGAAGGTCACTACTTAAACTTACTTTGTGAACCCAATTTCATAACAAGACTAAAAAGTACATGCAAGCACAGATTTGCTTCAAGGTTGGTTTTCTGGTATTTTTTCAACACCTTGTGAAAGTCTTCAGCAGAATGAAGTTAAATAGCTTCAGCTATTCCACACATTCTTGAGTACTGGAGGAGGGGAGTGTGTCAGTGGAGGGGAGATTTACAAGTAAAACTCCTGTTGCCAGGCAGCCATAGAAGTGCGTTGGCATCACTTGGAAATGAGTGCAAATTATGGGTTGCTGTTGAAGCAGAGTGGACAATGGAGATAAAAAGAGTGTTAAGAGAAACTTGACTGTTTTGAAATCAGCTTGTTTCACCTTCCAGAATACAGGACATGAAAGTTAAGGTAACTATCTTTGAAACTCTGACAGTACTGTGAGTAAGAGGAGAGCTGGGCTACACAGAAAGTGTAATTCCTATACTTTTTAAATTATTATAGCATGTTCTGGTGAGCTGATGATTGCTGCTACAAAAAGGGGTGTTGGAATGTGTGCTTATGCTATTGCTCCTCCTAGCTGTTAGCATTGTGAGTAGATGAATGCTTGAGAGCTGCCTGTTCTGTTGTAATGCCAAGTCTTTTTGTTTAGCTTCTGGCTTATATAAGCAAATCAAGCACTTGCCACAAGATGCTTTGTGCAAGATACTATCACCTGAAAGTACCAATCTCCATAGGAGATTGTCTTGTTCCCTCTGCCTTTATAATCTGGTATTGGGGACCTATCACACAGGTAAACTAGGGGTCAAAGGCTTATTACAGTGTGGATGAGTTTTACATGTGAAAACCATCTTGGTTTTTATTGAAAGCCACTTCTTGTGTGTCTCGTTTCCCCACCATCAGTGGTGTGGGATTTACTCTGTTGAAACATATGCCTTTGTGTGTGTGTTTAGCAGTATGTTGTAAGATAGTAATTAATTCTGTAGCCATCATGTGAATGGAAAATATTTCTGCAAACATGTCTATATATCTAGATACTTAAGAGGATAAAATTAGGCTTTGGAATTTCCCTCTGGTCCTGTTCAACTCAGCCAACTCTTAACTATTATCACCATAATAAAATGTCTGTCTGTCTTTGTTTCACTTTTAATGTCAACATTGTACTGTCTTTTGCAAGAGCATAACGTGCAAACTAGTGGCAAACCTGAGGCAAATCAGGACAGTCAGATGGAGGCTATGTTCTGTCACCTGGCAAGCTTCTGTCCTTTTTTTCAGTTTCCTTGTGAGTTTTAAAACTCTTGTAGTCACTGTGTAGCACCTTCCTTGAAAATATTCTAATATTTCTACTTTAAACCCTTGAAGTTGGAAAGTACATGTATATATATTCATTCACAGGTCTTCAGTGTTTGCATTTTATGATGACTGTAAAAAACACTGATTTACCTGAGACTCAAAATTCCTCTAGGATTCTTATGTTCATACAAGAGAAAACTGTATAATTTACTGATGCAACAGTACCACGTTCTTCTTTCGACTCACATATTTTTGTGATTAAAAAAAAATGTGAGGGCAACTCTAGTGGATACACCATGTTGAGAGCTTTTATTATTTTTAAAATTATGTTTAACTTTTTCTTAAGTATTTTGAGATGAAAAATTGTTTAGGAGGGCTTTGGGCAAGATGGCAAACATTGTGGCACCTGGTGCTTTCCCCGCCATATTCCTGATAATGATAAGAAACATTTTAGCAGACACATTTCTTCCATAGTTTTGATCTTAAAACTACAGGGGGAAATGGTGAATTACTTTTTTCCTCTTCCCTTTAATTTCTGTAGCACACCTAGAAACCCCTGGATTTTTGTCCTTCTATTGGGAGTTCTCTCTTGGAAGCTGGATGCTTGCAAGGTGGAGATCTTTCTTCTGTGGTATGACTCTAACATTATGGGAAGTCACAAGAGCAGCGGCCTTTTGGTTTCTGCAGTGTATGGGTGGGCACTTTCTTCCAAGGAGACCTTCCAACAAACTGGCTGGACATGATGCTGGGCTGTCATACCATTATCTAAAGTAGTCAAGCAGTCTTCCATTTTAAGTCACTGGACAGTCCTGGAGCTGCATGTGGGTTGTGAGTACCAAAACGGATGTTTCATGTGGCCCTGATGTTGGAACATACAATAGCTTGCATTAGTAAATTGTTGGGCTAAATAATCCAAAAGTTCAGTAGCCACAAATCCTTTGTTTTCCTGTTAACTTGTAATCCAGTTGCAAGAAATCATTGGAGTGCTTTTCCAGAAACCTAATTTGCAGCTCTTCTTTGTTTTTCACTTCTCCATGAAAAAAAATTTTAAAAATCAGAATTTGAAGATTCTAAATGTAAATTTTAGAAGAAAAAGTGGAGGGGCTGGGAGGGGTTTAAAAGGCAGAAATTATTTTTGGTCTTTAATGAAACGTAAAGAAAACAAGTTGTCTTTAACATCTTTAGCTTTTAAACTTTATTTCTGCCTGGCTTCATGACAGGGTAGATAAACACCACCAATCAAGTGCGTTGCTCAAATTTTTGAGCACTTTAAACCTTAATCAGACTTTATAGTGTTGCTTTCAAGCTCTGATGCAGTTATCTAGATGACTGAGATTAAATATTTGTGATTTTTGGAATTTTAACTCAGCTCTTTTTTGGCTGTGTATACTTTCTACTGCAGAAAAAAAATGTGGTCACGGGCAAGGGCGTTGTTGTTGTCATGGTTTTAGGGACAGATGGTTTTAGGGCATGCAGAGAGCAAATACAGAATTTCCCAAGGGGAGAGGCAGTACAGAGAGTGCTCTGCCATCTCCATTGCCCTACTGCCTGTTAAAAATTACTAATTATTAATTAGTGTGGAAGAATGGATATTCTTTTTATTTTTTTGAATAAAGCAGATTTGTTTGCAGCAAGGGGAGGGTTCTTGATTGGTGGTTTATAATGTACTGTCCTGAACCACTGTTCTTGGAGGCTCTGGGGAGTCAGTCACTGCTTGCACAGCTTCAGGCAGCTCTGAACCTTGAGTGCCAAAGGGCTGGTCTGGGCTGAATGAAAATGAAATCTGTTTCCTTTCAAGGGATTGCTGTACCGAAGAGAGTGCTTTATTACATTTCTTCTAGAAAGCTTCCTGAAGCAGCCACTGTTGGAAATTCTGGGTTTAGGTGGGGCTTTGTGCTCAACCTTTCTGAATCTGCATTAAAAGAACACCGTGTCTGTTCTTACTAGGCTGCTGGTTATGTTTAAGTGAAATGTATGTTGTCTGTGCCTTGAAAGGATAGTTTCTGTTTTCTATGTCTTCCCGCCCGTAGAAATGAGTGGGAATGGGAAAAAACTTTTGAAAGGCGGAATCTTGCTTTGGCTGAAGCAAGATTTGGGTGGGTGTATTTAGCCATGCTGGATTGGTTTTTCACTGTGGTGTGTGTAACACTTTTGTGCCCTGTTAACATAGTTTCTTTTACTCCTCCCTGTGGAGTAACATGCAGTACTTTTTTCCAAGATTGGCTAATCTTTATAATAGATAATTTTGTTTTGATGAAGTGGGTTGTTTTTTTTTTTGTTTGTTTGTTTTGGCTTTTGTTGTTGTTGTTTTTGTTTGTTTATTAGTTTTTAAAATTTCCTATGTTCAATTGCAACGACAAGGCCTTGCTTTGGCATCACCCAGAAGGGATGCCTTTTGAGCTTGGTGCAGTTAGCATGGGCCTAATGCTGCTCACCAGGACATGCCACTTTCAGGGTTGCCTTCCATAGGCAAGTTCTTCCACCATAATGTCTGTAAGTCTGAAAAACAGGGTTTTGGGGGTCAGATCTGTAGCTTTCAGGAGGCAGTGCTCCTTACCTTTTTTTTTTTTTTCCTTATTGGCACTTGGGGGCTACAGAAAATTCTTAAGATAAATGATTGTGTCAGTACCGTTTACCTGTGTCTCTGGGCATCTTTTGTACATCTGAACAAGGAGTAATGCTGTCTAGCTGTGCACTCTTGTGTGTGGACATTCTGTTTTTGAAAAGGTTTGGTATAACGGTCACTGCAAAATCAGATGGTACTGATATAACATTGTTTTTATAACATCTTAAAAACCTGTTTTTGAAGTATCTAAAATAAGGAGTGTGCCTCTATCTATTCAACATTTGTTGAATTCTCACAGACTTTTAACTTGAGCCTTCTTAAAAATAAATGGGCAAATATTTACATGATACCTTTTTCAGTGAGTGTCCTCCCACGACTCCTGCTGCATACCATGCAATTCACCTATTACAGGATATAGTTAGTAACATGTTGAACCTCTGCTGTTATTCTATATTAAGTATGATAATAATGTAATTTTAGCACTAATAAATCAAAAACTTGAAACTCTAGTCTCTTTCACCTTTGTTTATTTTAATGTCTGGAAGAAAGACAAGTTGACCAACTTTTGTAGGGACACGAAGGGATAAAATCAACAGTGTCTTGTTATTTGAAGTTTGAGACCTTTCTGTCAGTTAGACTTTTTTGTATTGGGATCATAAAATGTGTATAAAGGCGGCACATATAAAACTTCTTGTCCAAAACAGAGGGAACTGTGTCAGTATTATAGGTAAAAGAAACTTGTCTTCTTATTTTTAAGAAACTTACAAGAGGAAAGTTGATCTTTTCTTTTGCTTTCCTTACCTCTGGTGCTGGGCTGTCAGCTTGCAGAGATTTGCTAATTGTGTAATTGGTGTTTTGAATTATGCTTAATTCTGCAGAAAGTTTTTTTACTATAGAGTATGATATGATGTGCTAGAGCTAAAGAAAACATTTTCAAAACTTACAAATGGCTAGTTAAAATTGTCCACCAGTGATGTGGAAGAATTTGAAATTAAGAAGACTGCACTTTTGAACACAGAAATTGAAGGTTAAGCCTGGATGCCCTAACTTGCATAACTTTTAAAGACTTAAGCTCCAGGCATAAACAAAACAATCCGTCCAAAGTAGCACTTGGTGCAGATTAGAGAATTGCTGGAGGGTAACTTGCACAGTAGTGGTAGTATCATGTTGACATGTCACTGGCATCCCCTGGATCCAGAGGTCAGTAGGAAGTAATCAAAAGTAGGAGAAATTAGTGGCACGAGACCATGAAAATGGCATGATATTAGGAGGTTGATTAAAACTGAGCTTTTTGCACTGGTACTTGCTTTTTTCCCCCACTCAGTTCCTCCACTGTGCAGGTGGCCAAAATGTTTGGAGGGAAATCCTTTTGCTTTGTGGGGTGTTTGTTTTTCTTGGGAGACCCTTTGAGGAAAAAGGTTGTGTGGCCTGCCTTGCTGACAAAGCAAGTATATTACAAATAGAAAACTGCAATGGGAAGAAGGAGTCTCTTGGATCTTTTGGAGTTCCATATTTCTTCTAGGCGTCTGGGCAGTATTTGTACATGGGGACTTTTTGGGGAGGGATTAAAAAAGAACGTTATTTTGGGCAGTATTGCCTTGCTGAGGTTTGTCTAAAATTAATCAGCTTGTGTAAGCTGACCAGTTACTGAGTAAGCTGTCCAGTTACTAACTAGTGTTGCTGTATGAAATAGGTTTGGAACCCCTTTTGCAGCAATTCTGTTGACATGCTTGTAAAATGCTCACAGAGAGTTGACTTCCAGAGTAGAACATGTTAGCTGTAAAATATGTATTTAAAACCACCAATTATAAATGGGTGGTTGTTATACTAATCAGATGTGCTTGCTAATATTTAAGACAAATATATTATGAGAGGTTCAAGAAGGTCTTTTCTCTGCCTGCGTTATAGTGGTACTTACACAAGCAGTGCTGGGTTTGTTCTGTGCTTATGTGTTCTCCCAGAATGATGGCTAGACAACAGCCTACTTAGCTAACAGGGTAGCTTGGGCAGCTGTTTTTTAATAGGAGGATTGTGTGTGTTCAGACACTGTTTTGGAAGAAGCTGGGCTTGTTTTTTCGAATTTCTAGAACAATGCTTTATTGCCTTCCTTGAAAATCACCTTAAGACTATAGCCAAAGCAAATTGGTGACTGTTATCTGTTCTTATGCTAAGATTCTAATGCTAAGAGAGAAACATACTTAAGCATAAAGATGGGTTGGGGGAGGGGGAAGGGGAAAGGAATGTATGTGTTACCTTGTCCCTTTTCCCTCACTGATCTCCATGATGAGCTCTATTTCTAGAAGAAAGTGCTCTCCTAAGGCTATATTAAGGTGTTCATGTATAATGGGAAAAGAGACATGTGTTGTACTGATCCCCTCAAAAGTACAGCATTTACTGGAGTTCCATGTTCTTCTCCTTGAATGTAGGTGGCTGTCATAGAAAAGGACTGGTTCAAGTAATTGAGAATGGAATTTACAAAGCTGGAGTTGAGGTGATTTTAGATGCTGGCAAAATGGAGTTTGGGGAGGATTTGATCTACACCTAAATGCTTGGGGTTGAGTACAATCCAAAACTCAGTGCTTTCATCCTATCTAATACAAGGTTGTTTCAGCCATCTCTGAACAGAGAACTGCAATGTAAGGAAAATAAATGTGATTTGACTGTGTTAATGAGCATTTTTAACGGGTATGTCTATCTCAGAGTTTCTCAACTACTGCCTGTAATGAGATTTTCAGAATTTGCCTTGGAGAAAAATGAGCTGTGTAGGGAGAAAAGGACGCATTAGTTTGTGCATATTACACTCTTTCATAAATGCTTAGCATCGTCTTTCAGTGCTGCACCACTTCTTAGCAGTTAAGATCTTTCCTATTTAAAACCGTGGTTTTGAAGTTTTTTCTCCTAGAGAAGAAATGACATTTTTCTGCTGTCAGTGGGATGAGTTCTACCCCATTAAATATAGCTTCAGAGGTGTCTGCCAGGGTGTTCCTCCTACAGCCTGGCTTCTTGAATAAGCCAGAGTCTGCTTTCTTGTATTTGAGTACCCACCCTGCTGCTCTGCTTCCTCGCTCCCGTCAGGATCTTGAGCTCCAGTGTCTCATGGTCACCACAAGCGCGGTTGCTTTTGACTGCTATAAGCCCAGTCAGCTGCTCTTTAGTCAATAAGAGATCGAGCTGCAAAGGATAAGAAAATGTGTATTAAAACTTCCCTGAAGTGAGTGAACCTGGAAAGTCAGATTTTATGTTTGAGTTCTTTTGTGGGTGTTTCTGATATCCCTGCTTGAAGAAACAGCTCTGAAAGCATTTAAATATCAGATTTGTTTGCAGATTTACTCTCTTTAACTTATAGCTACTGTCACAGATTTACCACCTGCATTTAATAGTTTACTTCTGCTGTTTCTTTTTGCCATAATCGCAGGAAGTAATTGGTGGCTAATTTTGTGTTTTACTTACTCTTCTCTCCCTTGTCCTTCAGTGTAGTTTTGGTTTCTTGTACAGTGTCTAAGGCCATTGAAGTGTGCCAGAACAGTGCTAGGAGGGAAAATCGGGTGACTTCCTGAAATGTGGTAGTGGAGGGGAAAATGTGTAGCACCCTGCCACTGTATTGATCTTAGAATGGGTAAAATAATGTGTGCATATATTTGTATCTATGGAGGAGCAAAAATACAGGTGTAAAACTGCAATGTTAAAATCAGGTAACTTTGGTTCCTTACTAATGCTTAGGTCTCTGACCTTTTTGAGTCACCCAGGAACACATAGTTCTTCTGTTGCTGCAGAGACAGCTTTTTATGATAAGTATGTTATGTAGATAATAGGGAGCTTGGAATACTTTGGATGTTAGACTTAGGGAGGGTACCTAGAGTCCTCTTCTATAGGAAAAGAGGGAGAAGGTTCTGTTTCATAAATACTGCTATAGGCAATTATAAGACTTTATATGGTTTCAGGATTTTGCTTTATTCCATGGTTTGTCTAGTTTGGTTTATCCTTTTTATCTAGGTATCTTTTGTCTATGGAGGGTAATGGCAGGTATCTCACAGTAAACCTGTCTCTAACGAGGCTCTTGAATTTTTGTTCAAAGGTCCAATAAAGTGAAATACATTTTACGGTCTTTTTTTCTGCTGGACTCACTTGGAGCTAAAAATGCTATCCTTTGTTACCCATGTGACAGAGCAGGTGCCTGTCTGAGGCTGTGGGCTCAGGAGGAGACTGAGAAACGTTTCCAACTGGGTTCTAAATTTCTGTTACATTCATGAAACATTGTTTTAAGTGGGACAAAACTAACTGGTGTGCGAGTGACAACTTTGGCTGGCTGAAGGGTTGAGTCTGCTTGTGAGACAGTGTGGAAAACACGGGAGTTGGAAAGAGGTAAATTGTTCTAATCAAAGGTTGCATAGGAGGTGGAGGCGCTGCACAGCAAAAGCCAATGGGCAAGGTACTTGGGTTTTTGAAGATAGACTTCTCACAGATGAGCTGTGTTGTATGGAAGGTGGCTGAATATAGTGCAGGAAGAATTGGAGGCAGAATTAGACCAGACTGTTGAGGCTTTTCTGAGAATAGAAAGCAAGTGGAGTACCATTTGTATGTGTGGACTTGGGGGAAAATGGGATGCTGGATTAAAATGGGTTGCTGGATCTAGCTCAGAGGTATTGTTAGAGTTCTAAGAACTTGTCAGTGGTGGGTCTTTTACCCAGATTTATATATGTAAAGGCTATCTAATAATAAACAGTAAGCTTATAACTTAGATTGTGAAAGCTGCATGTTATTGAGAAAAATATCTTTCCAGGTTTCTAATATTTGTGTTGCTGAATTGGAAATTAGGTCTCTTGTGAATTGGAAGTTAAGATTCATTAGCAACTCTGTGTGGAAATATATTTTCTTGTCCAAATTAGTATATTTGTGTGCAAAATTGCTTTCAAGCTGTTTTAAATAAAACTTTCTATGTCAGTGGATTAATTTCTTGGTATTTTTAGAATATGGTATTTTGCCTTGAAAAGATATTAACTATTTCAGTGTTGAAGAACAAGCATCCCAAGGAGATTTGAAATAACTTTGTGGAACATTGGCAAATCTTGTAAAAGAATTCTGCTGCTTTTGCAGCAGTAATTTGAACTGCAAGGCTCATTCTCCTGCTCATGGCTGTTGTAGGTCCTTTCCTATTCTGCAGCTGTTTTATTGAAGTAATGGAGTTGAGAGGTGTGCTGTGAGTCATTCCTGTTAAAGTCCACTTGATCTGTCGCAGCATCTCCTGTAGAGTTCTTTTTCTTCACTTTTACTGATTAAAAATATAAACAGGAGATGGAGTTTAATAGCAGAATCTTCAACCGTATGATCTAGAATAAAGTAGCATTGCATTCCTCAAAAAGCACTACATATTATGACTTTTCTAGAGGACCCTGTCCAGGTAGGTAGTTTTTAATTTTAATAAGATTAGTAGGGAATTGCCTTTTATTTAGATTTTCAATTAGGTAAATAATATTATTGTCAGAAATGGAGGCTAAATCCATGTGGATTAGGATTTACTTCCAAGTAGTTACTCTTTATCTTACAAATGTTATGCATATTCTTTAAAACAGTTTACCCTTTTTTAAAGGGGTTCTTTAATCTTTCTAAGGACATGTTTAAGATTTATCTTCCCTTGGATAGCATGAGTAAGCACAATGTCTTCAGTAAGCTGTGGTAAATAGATGAAGCAGTTGTGTTCATTAGTTTGCAGAACTGGGCATCCACTGTGATAGAAATGACACTGGCTTTGATCGTTTTGATAGTAATGATATTTAATCTAATTACAGGTAAAATCAGTTTTTATTTATGAAAAAGCTCAAAGCTTACCAAACACTTGAATATGCATAGGTTGAAGTACTTGTGTGCCCGCTTTTTCTAGCTAGAAAGTTGTCCAAAAATGTGCCTACCTGTATCTGTTTGTGGTATCTGAGGCTTAATTAATATCTGTGGGATGGTGCCAGAAAACACTCTAAGATTGGTGCTTACTGACTTCTGTGACTAAACAAAAAATAGACTTTAATTGTGATGAATAACTGAGTGTAGAAATCTGTCTTCAGTTTGGCTTTTTTATTTTCTGAGTAGCGCAACCTGTGTATCCTATTTGACACAAGACTGGCACTTTATCAATGCCCTGTTGCAGTGGTTTTGTTCAATTTTTATCTGTCTTCCAAAGTAATGAGCCAATATTACAGCCAACATGGAGGATTAACCTCTAAAATACTGTAAATCCATTGACCTTACAGAATTAATAGTTTTCTTTATACATGTGTTTAAAGTCTTCCTTTTCAATGTGACTTTAATGTCTGAGATGATGATTGTTCCCTGCTGAATTCCTTAATGCCTTAGCAAAGGCTTAGATGCCAGTTTTATCTGATGCTGCCCTTAACATAAATTACTCCATCAGGAAATTAATTGTATACATAAAAATAGGGAGTCCTGGCTGCCAGGCCCTGCTGGATTAAAACCTGAGCGCATTTCATGGCTTTGTAAGATGAGGAGTTTTCAGGGAGAGCAGAAATTGAATCAAAGTGGTGTTATTTATTTAAAAGAGAAAAATAAACATTAATTTGAAGGTGCCATTGCACAAATTTTTAAGCTCTTGAGAGAATACTTAAGCTTTTCTGTTTAGTGGTGGACATAATTGATTCACCTTCTCATTGCACAGAACATAACTCAATTATGGTAGGAACAAACATTGTCTCCAGAGATGCAAGCTTGAGTGGATATGTGAGATCCTGGCCTCCATCCAGCAAATGATGCCATTACTTCTCTTTCTTCTGGTGCTTAAAATCTTATACCAGACTCTCTCTGTGGGAATTAATGCAAGCAGAGCAGAGGGTGAACTAAAGTTGTCTATTCAGTTTTAGATACTTTGGTAAGGCATTGCTGTCAGTTTAAAAAGCAAGATGGAAACTTGTTTTTATTTGTGCTTTTTCACGATGCTTGCTTGCTTCTGTTTGGGTAAGCAGAGAGTTAAGGTGTTTTTTTTTTTTGTGGGGGTTTTTTTTGTTTGTTTGTTTGTTTGTTTTGGTGGTGACCTCTTGGGTTTCTGTTTTGTTTTTCTGCATGAACTCTTTTGGGACCTTTTTTCTATACTATTCCTGGTCTAGGTGTATTTGACATATTTACCAGAATGGGTTTGTTGCAAGAGTCCAGTTATGAATGTAGTGTTCTCTCTTGTCTTAGCATTTTAGCTGTAGGTATGTAAGGATTTTGCTTGGGTGCTTTCTTGTTGTTAATTCCCAGTAGGAACGAAGTTTGAGATTCTTGATTTAAGAATACAAGTCAAGTGTTGAGGCTACTTTCAGAAAGACTTGTGAATCTTTTAAGCAGAATAGTTACTGTCCTTTTCCATAGTACCTCTGTTGTGGCTCTTAGTCCTTTTATCTGCTGAAACCAACAGGGTGGCAGAAGCATAACATAAATCTAACAAAGGCTGCAACAGACATTTTGGGATTTCTTTAATTAAAAACAAAGCGTAGATCATGGTATAACTTAGGTCAGAAGGCATCTCTGGGGCTCAGCTGGTGTCACTTCCAACACAGAGCAGGTCAGGTCTGGTTAGATTAAGTTATTCAAGGTTTTACTTGAAGTTTGGAATTATTTCCATGGATATGGGACAGCCTGCAGTTGGGTTTCATACTGATTTCAAGCCACTGATTTTAAGCCTTGAACCTGGTGTTATTGTCCACTTAGTTCGTATCACTAGCTGAGGATGCTATAGGAGACCAAGCAAAAGGTGTTGCAAAAACGGCAGTGAGAAATATCCACTGCTTTTCCTTTGCGTGTACATGTGCCTACTTGTGTCCCTTGAATACAGTCAGGTTGGTTGAGTGCAGTCTAAGCTCATCCCAGTCACATCCTTGTTGTTCAGGTGCCCAGAAATGGCTTCCTGGAGGACTGGCTCTGTTGTGACTTTGGCTGTGCTGACAGCCCCCAGATCTTGTTTCTTACAGAGGGCCGTGCTGTTTGCCACCCAAAGAGGATGGTGGGGCTAATGACCTCCAGACCTCTGCCCCAACCACTGTGTCTGTAATCTTAATCCAGTGTGATTGCCAGTGAACCTGGGACTGGCTACTGCAGTTAATGCTGCTGGCACCTGGAACTTCTTAAAATCTGTACTTTCCAGCCTGCAGATCTATGCGTTATTTCACATGTGTTGTTCCTTACTCAGACTCTTTAGGTTCAGTTTTTTCTCTGAGAAATGACTTTGGCGCAGCAGCAGTCTTGTCTTGAGCATTTAATTTCAATGGTGTTTTGGTTCACTGAGGAGATAAACCTTGTATGGATTTAGTAGGGAGCCATAGTTCTCTCGTAAAACTTCGGGATCTGAATTATTGTTAAATAGAGAAGTCGTTTGTTTTGGACCTGCAATAAAATATAGGGAGTGCACTTGATTAAAGATCTTATGTATCTGTATACTGCTGCAAGTGCTAGCTTCGATTAGAAATCCAAAATGGAAATTTTACCTGTTTTTAGGAAGTTTTAGTAAGAGCTGTAGCTTCAGGTCATTTGGCTCTAAGTGTATTTCTTCATAGGAAGAGCCAAAATACAGACAATTGTCTCCTGAAGCTATGAGTTTCTCCTGAGCTTCCTGCTTCTGGCATGAAGTTGTTAAGCAAGAGAATTCTTAGATCTTGGAACTTTTTGGTGGAAGGAAAAGTTCAGCCGGGAAAGTCTGACTTCTACATAAAATATGTTTTTAGTGTTAAAATGAAATAGTTATCTGTTATTGGTGCTATTGTTATGGCCATCTGTTGAAAAGTATAAGCACTGGAAATGGAAATAGAATTCCATTTCCAGTGTTCCTTCTGTGCCTGAGCTGAAACTTTTGAGATGGAGAAATTAGCCTTTACTAAGGGGGTACTGTGATTATTCAGGATTTGTAAGCTTGCTTAAACTTGTGTTTATGTTTTTGGCAGTTTGGAAAAATTGGTTTGCCTTCTGGCTTCAGGGGTCAAACTTGCGAAACTGAGCATGAGTAACTTGAACAGTGCTTGTTTAGTCTATTTGTGCTGCTAGGGTAGAGATTGTAATTACATGTTCAATCCAATGTGCCCTTCTGGAAAGGTATGTGTTGCTGTTCTGCACGAGTCCAAACAAGTATTTGTATTCAGCAATCTGCATTCCTTCAGTCAATGTGCAGTCTTTAAAAATTAGAGACTTAAATATACTTACCACGTTAAATTAAGTAGCACAGTTAGTCTCCTCATTTGTAACAGAATATATTTAGAAATAATGTTTATAAATGTTTTACGCATGTTTCTGTAATAGAGGAAAGTGTGAAGTATGTACTGATGTTATTTGAATTTGTTATTTGAATGTCTTACTATCTCTCAGTGGGAGGTTACTCAGGGATGTAGTAGAGTAGCTTCTGAAATCCTGTTATTTTTATTGTCCTCTGAAGATGGGACAGAAATATTCCAGGCATGGGATAGATGCTGCTTTTTTCTATTTCCCATGCAGTTTATCAGTGTTGCTGTTCTTCTCTCCTCTGCAGAAGCTAAGGGCATGCAAGTAGGGAGGGAGCTGGGAGGTCACGCCAGTCTAAAAATGGTTTTTTCAGTGTGGTTCTTAATGTAGATAAGGTAGCTCTTAAGATGCTACATGTTGTTTAAGATGGAGTCTGTTTTTTTCTAAAATCTGCCTGCCAGAGTGGAGATAAGTTTTCTCAATCTGAGTCCATACGTGGGTAAATTTGGTAGTGGTAAAATAAAGTGGACATGGAGGCACGATTTGTTTGAGTGTGTTAAAACTTCTGATTTATGAAAGTCTAAATCAGCACTGCTGTAGGATATATGGGGAGGAAAGGAATCCAGACTTCTCACCTGGATAGGATGTGGAAAGTTCATAGCTTGCGCTTCTTAAAATCTGAGATTGAGCTTCAGGAGAAACATGTGGAAACCCCCCCCCCCAGCAGAAAAAATGTAAATGTAGGCATAGGCACCTTAATTATGTTGGGTATGGACTTTGTGAGTTCAGAACGTTGTTTCTGATGTTATACACATGGGTACTCTTCCCCTCCACAAAGCCTGTCCCTTTGCTGTATAAGATGCAACTTTCCTTGCTAGCTGTAGACTAGAATGATTTAAATATTTTTTCTGCTGTGTATTCGCAGACCAGCTACACCTAATGCTTCTTAGATGAAGCTTGGATAAAAATGTGCTCAATTAGTAGATTACTGGGTGGTTAAATTGTGAGTTGTGGGCCAAGCCTTAATCCTAGTCCTTGCTTGGATTTTCACCTGTAATTTCTTACGGTTAGTACTTTTGGGTTTTGTCTTGAGCATTTTTGAGCTGTCTGTTCTGTGTGCGATAGGCTTAGATAAATCCTAAATTGTAGTGCTGATGGTAACAAACAGCTATTGTACTCTCCTCTCCAGAATGAATGTCTGCTGTGTTCTGTAATTACTCTGGGGTAAAAGAGGACACTTGAGTTCTTAAAGTAAGCTATTTTCTGCTGCTTTCCTGGGTAGCAGTCATCTAGGCTGTAGAGAGTGTTTGTGCTGTCACTTCATGCAGAAGAGTATGATACTGGTTTATTCCAGTCTGCTCTTCCCCCTTTGTCTAGCAGTGTCCTTCAAGTAATGGGAGCTCACGCAAGTTTTGTTTTATTGCTGGTTTTGAGAAGGTCTGTGAGGTGGAAAATGGTGTGTAGCATTGCCCATAAGAAAGCTATATTTTAACTCCTTCTGTGGCTGGGACTGATTGAATATGTGTTTCTGTCTGAATGATTCTGTCCCTGTGTCACTGATGTGTGGTTTCATGTGAAAAAGTTCTGTATTGGGACAGTTGAGCATCCAGACATTGGGGCTCCCAATCATCAGTGGATGTTGCTAGTCACTTTTTTGCTCAGTAGCTGGGCAACATCATGATGGTCTGTCTTCCCAGAAACAGTTGGGATGTTCAATCTATACATTCTTTTGGTACCTTAAATCTTGGCCATTCAT
Source organism: Fringilla coelebs (assembly GCF_963513975.1). Lineage (NCBI taxonomy): Eukaryota > Metazoa > Chordata > Aves > Passeriformes > Fringillidae > Fringilla > Fringilla coelebs. The sequence continues at coordinate 83,354,368 of NC_140028.1, forward strand.
TTGTGTAGTCCTTGGAGCTGCAAGACACCCTGTGATGTGGGGAAAGGGGAGAACAGTTCTTGATGGCATTGGCAACAGTGATGTAATAGGTGGGAATTAGAGTTTCTCTGCTTTGCTTCTGTGGTTTTCTTCCTGAGTTGTTACTCTGTGCAAGAACTAATGAGCATGCATATGGTATGATGGATGCCTTACACAGACCAAAATGAATATTTCATCACACCTCCCAAAAGATAATGTGTAGTCTGCTAAGCAGCTTTTTTTACAGCAAGCAGCTCAGCTTCCTGAAAATATCACAGCTTCCAAGTATTTGTCTCTTTGAAGAAGAGAGGGCTTGGGCTTCAGACTGAAGTGGAGAAAGTGGTGTAATGTAGTTCTTGCTCACCAACCTGGGTGGTCAAAGGTAAGCTGTAGGTCTGATTTCACAGTGATGCTTAGTTACTGGGGTTATCTAAATGTACTTTTTAGGTTTTTGATGGTAGTTATTTGCAGGCTTTGGCAACCTAGCAGCTAGTGTACGGGTAAAAGATGTCTTGTGATGGAGTGCTGAATGGGAATTTTTTTTTTGTTAGTTTGCTTGGTTCTTAGGAGTTATGGGGTTCTTTTGGTTTTGTTTGTTTCTTTTTCTCCCCATCCTGGAATGTTCCTGGAAATAACATCTGAGAACACTGAGAGTGCACTCCCTGGCTGTGGTCTCTAATCGCAGCAGCACTGAAGTGCTGATTACTTATCCTGAGAAGTTACTGACCATAGGGCTGGAAACCCTGTTCCTTGAGAAATGGATGGGGTTTCAGCAAAGGATTGAAAGAACTTTTGGTGCTCACTAGTGTATTTTCTTCTGCCTTCCTTCTCCAAGAGGGGAAATATGTGGTTTGACAGGAGCAGTAGCTGATTTTTCATACATGGGTCCCTGCTTTTTCCAGACATCCAAGTGCAGGGGAAGCATCATTGCTCTCATGAGGGTGCTGACAGGAGCAGGCACTGTAGAGTGTTCTCCATGTCACTGAGCACTGTGAAAGAGCTGTGATGGAGGTGTTGTGCTGGACAAGGTCTATTCCCTTTCCATGGGCTGGCACTGTGGAGTTGTTTGAAGTCCCTTCTGAGAGGAGGCTTGGGTATTATGGTGAGATGCCTCCTGTGGAGACTGTGCTACACAGCTTTTTGTGATCAGTGTTAGAGGCAGCTGAGGTGTCATAGTGGTGTATGTGAGCTGCAGTTGCTGTCTCTAAAGATGCTTCTGCTTTTATTTTAGGCAATCAAAGGCTGACCCTCTCTTTTAAGGTGTATGATTCATATCTACTACTTTTCTGTTTTGATTGATTTTGTCCTGTAAGTTAAAAAAAGAAATAAAACACAGACCATGATATCTGGATTAACACCCTCTGCAGCAGATAGCTAAGATGGCAGAGAAAGAAGGTGGAGTCTTTGAAGCAATTAAAGGACAAAAATTTTTCCATTTTATGGCTTGCACAGTAAAGTCAAAACTGTTAGTGATATTGCATTTGTTTGCTTTGTTAGACAGCTTTCCTCTGTAAGAGACAGCAATGCAGTTGCTGCTAAGATGGCCAAACTGTATGGGCTTACATTTTCCATACAGAATATCTGCTTTATTCTGGGTTATTTTCATAAAACCTCAAGAAATATTTAAACTACTTTCAGGAAAGATTAAAGCAATTAAATTGTCTTCCTGTGGAAGAGGTAGAGCTGTTTGTTCTGGTGAGGGGAGGGGTGGTAACAGGTTTAGCACTTTGGTATTCTGGTGAAATAAAAGTTTGTGAGACAGTGTGTATTTTTCTCTTTTAGTGAAAATCTAAAATTTCTGTATCATTTTGCAGGCAACTGAAAATCTTACTGTATATGTAATTGATGGAAATGTAGTTTGGAAACTGTATTCTTGGAGGATAGCAGCTGTGTCAAACACTGAGCTCCTGCCCCTCTCCCTCCCCCCCCAGTGGCAATGAGGGTTTAGACTGCATATAGGATACAAAAATGCTATTTTTATATAATGTGCTAGTGAAAACAAGGATATCCTTTTCCTTTACTATTTTTTTTTTTTAGCTTTTCAAAGGCAATATTTGGAGTTTCAAGTCTTGAGTTGCTGGCAGAAGGGAATGAGAAACCATCTTGGTATTGCCTAAATCTGAGGCTTTTTAGATATCCATTTTATTCCTGTGGTGGTGTTCCATTGTCAGAGTGTTTGGCAGGTTGTAGATCTCCATTTCTCAAATGCGTATGTCCTATCCCTGTATTTCCATATTTACTTGAGCATTCAGCAAAAGCTTTGAGGTGTAGCCAGCTTCCTTGCATGATGTCTCTAGTGCTCTTTTTTTGCCCATATTTGAATCTCATTAACTTTCATGCAGGTTTAGGAAATTACTTATGCTTCATGAAGGCTTCAGGTGCCACTGATAAACTCTTTCTCATCCTCCAGCTGTTGGACTTTGTATATACTAAGGGATATTTCATCCTAAAACAAGAGGAGGAGTTGCTGCATGATTTCTGGCTGAATACTTAATGCAGTCTTACAAAATGAGTGAGCTTGATGTGTGTTTATTGTGGAAGAGGGTCCCTTGGTGTTTATTATTAACGACAGGAATTTAAGTCTAGTTTTCTTTACTGCTAAAAAAGACAGTCACTTGCAAGCTTCAGACGAATGATTTTTTTTGAGCAAGACTTTTTTTCTAAGCTAGGCTGTTTCAGACTATTCTTGGGTTTTTATTGCTTCTGGTGTTTCAAATTGAGACCTTTCATTTGTAGCTAAAGAGTCTGTTGTAGGGCCTTTTAGACTGTGAAAGGGGTTTGAGATTTGGAAGAAGAGGAATTGTGTTGCTGTCTCAAATCTTTCAGGCAAATTGAAAAATTCAGGCAGGGAGCAGTCGATTCCAGCCCTCTATAAGACAGGGGGGGCTGATGAACATACAGTGTGGGGGTTTTTTGTGTTATGTGTAGTGTGGTACTCAGCAGAACTTCCAGAAGTAATTTTCTTTGTACACAAACCTGGGAAAGCACTAATGTCTTAACCAGAGTGAGAGTGGATTACACTTCAGAATGTAACTGCGTTTGCTCTGACACACAAAATGAATAGATTGTATGGTTCTGACCTTGTTAAATTATTGTGGTTTCTCTCCAAATATAACTGCTTAAATTAAAAAATAGAATAGGATTGCTTTGAGAAATTTAGTAATGAAATCATGAAAAAGAGAAGGAATGCAGGGAAAAATCACTCCTTTCAGCCTCTCTGCAGCTCTTCAGTGAGAAAGAAGGGTATTCCCTGTCCCTGGGAATTCTTACTAGTGTGCGCTCTTGCTAAGTTAGCAGTCAAAGAATAATGGGGAATTCTTGTAATTGGTACCTTTCCTATTTAGGCTTACAAAGACTGGTGACAGGTTTTTAAATTAAATTGCAAACCCACGTCTGAATGTTCTTAAAGAACTCATTAGTACCACGAGCTGCTGGAATACTGGATTCTCTCATAAAGAAGTTTTGCCAACAATGACGTCTTGACTGCTATGCAGAGAGTCCTTAAGATTTTGTTTTATGAGGAGGGTGAGAGAAACTTGGATAGATCTCAGCAAAATCTTTAGCAGGGAGTGGAGAAAATCTGAGAGAATTCCTCCTAATTTACTCCCTGTTGTTAGATTTAGGATCAGTTTTCCTTCCATACCAAATAGTTGCTTCTGCTTTTGTTATGACACAATACGAAGAGCAGATTTTGCTGAACTTGCCAACATAACTAGGCCAATATTGGTCAAATCTTAAGCTGCTTCTAATTTCATTTTCTGTTACTTACTGCGAGACCACTGTGATACTGAGAAGGAAAAAACTTCAGTGAGCTGACCAGGATTGGAAAGTTGAAAGAATAACTTTTTTCAGGTCTGAAAATGTTGGGACTTAAAAAGATATGTACTTGATATTCCTTTTTCACTTTGGAATTATATTTCACTTACAGATTATAAAAATATGTCAGAGCTTGCTTGTTGTTCTAGTCAAACTACGTTTTTGTTTGAAAAAGTACCTTAATGTGTTTTAATTTCTGAAACTTTGAACTACTTTGGTAAGGCAGAGGAGCATTGTGAAACTAGAAGATTATGGTTGCTTGTCCTCTTCCAGTTGTACATGGAATTTTTCAGACATGTCTAAAGGTGTTTTCTTCTCATTCAAGCCATAGAGTTCAAACATAAGCTTTTGCGCAGGTGAGATTCTCTCTTATTTCACAGGGTATTGTTTTTCCTATGTGCCTCTTCATTCTGTGTTCAACCCAGCCACCTTTTGCTGAAACTAATTCTTAGATGTTTCCAAAGAATAGCTCAAAGCAGATGACAAGAGGCGAGAGAGACCTTTTCTTGCTTTGAATTATTCAGTAATGGGCCTCTAGTTGGCATTTCTAACATTAAGCTTTCATAGAGGCTTCTGTCCCCTGGTAATTTGTCTGGATTGCTTGATTAGTAGACAGTATTTTTTTTCATGGAAGTAATGAAATAATTTAGTAAGAAACCCTGTGCATCCTTCTGTGAAAGGCTTCAGTCTGAATATCACCTACTTGCTCTGAAAGGTAAGATAGCACATAGATTTTTGTTGAACTGGCCACTACGTGGCAGGCGCACTTTGAATGGTCACCAGCCTTTTTAAGGGGATAGGATGAAATAATATTGGTATTTATTAAGTACTATATGAATATATATTATACAGTATGAAATACTATTGGTATTTACTGACCAGAGAGAGTCTTCATTAATCCACACCCCTCCTAGGACAGTTTTCATCTGCGATCCTGGAGTAGCAAAGCTTCCAGGAAGCTTGTACAGAAATCCCTCTTTGAGCAGCAGGCTGATTACCATTACCCACCTGGCTTCCACTTCAGGGCTTGGTCGGCTTTTTGGCAAATAGGAGGAGATGTGATTCTCTGTATGTGGGTTTGCACTTTTGAGTTGAGAGCTGTATCATTATGGGCAGTGCTGAGGGGAAGAAAAAAACTCTTCCATTGTAATGCCATCAGCCCTCTGGATAACTGTTGCTGGTATGTCCATTGTGTCTTGTAGAACAGCTTTTACTGGAGGAAAAGCTTAATAAAGACACATCAGTATTGGGGCACTGCAGTTGACTTTGTGTGTCTATCTTGCTTATTAATACATATAGCTTGACTTTATCTGTTGTAAATAATGAACTATGCTAGAGAAGTAGCAGGAGTCTCAAGTCAAACTTTGTTCTGTAAGCTGATCAGTGTTCTTTAGTGCGAGGGTGCTGTCCTGGTAGCAGATGGGGGAAACAAAGGTCGACAGTCATAGTCGAAAGACAAGGATAACTTCTGGTGTTTGTGTTCTCTCATAGCAGCTGGGACTCTAGAAAGCAGGAACACTGCAATGAAGGGTATGGAATGGAACAAACAGAAAAGATGAAAGGGAAAATATGCCTAAGCATACAAATTGCTGAGAGTTGCCACCTTTTTTTCTGTTTTTTTCTTTTCCTCTACTCGCACTAAATGTACGCAATTTCCATAGCACGGGAACAACACAGGCTGTGAAAGCAACTGTTACTATTTCAAAGCAGTATTTATTAAAACTGTTTTAATTTAGCTTGTTATTTGTCTCACCTAAGTTGCAGTATTTTACTCGATGAGTAAAACAGATAAAGGCTTTCTTCTCTTGTTCCGGAGACAATGAAAGATGATGTTACTTATTTTCAATTCTGTCATCCTCGAGGGAAGTAATCTGGTGTGCAGTGCTTTAAACACTGTCTGCAATACCCCTCTAAAGAGTCCTTCAGTAGCTGCTAGCAGAACAGTCTGATGCAGATGAGGAAATTCTACCATGGAGACTGCAGTTTGAAACGGACCAGCCCAAGTCTGCCACTGAAGGAACTCTTGCTATTTCTGTCAGCAGAGACTTTGCACTGTTGGTGTATCTTATAAAGCCTGAGCAACATCCAAGCTTTAAATCAGTTGGTAAAAGCTCTAGTGTTACATCAATACTGCAGAGCCTTGTCAATTCAGTCATATGCAAAACAATTGCCATCTTAATGTGTGTTTGATTGTCATCTTCATAGACTTAAAAGCGTTTTTTCAATAACAGCATATTTTACATTTTTAAAAAGAAAATTTCATTTAAATATGTAGGCTTTGCTACTTTGTTTTCCAGTTTCCTGTTTCTCCCCTGCAAATGAATTATAGAGGTGCAAGAACTGCAGAAACAGACTTGCATGTAAATTGTCACCAGAAAGAAACCATGGCTGTCATCGAGTCCCGAAATGCCCAAGTTTCATCCAATTATGACATAAGTTGAACTAAAAATACCACTGTTGTAGTCACACTTGGAAAACTGAAAGGGAAGGGTTTTTTCTTTTTGGAGACGTGCATTGTGATTGTCCACCTTTTGTAGGCAAGTATAGAAGACTTTCTGTGCACATACCAGGCTTGTAATGTCAAGGAAGTAGTTTCTTGAGTTTATGCTTTATTTGTGATAGAGATGCAGTGTGATAGAGATGCAGGCAAGAGAGAGTCTTTGTAGAATCAGTGGTTTATATCCTTATTTTTTATCAAGGTGCTTACTGAGTTACTTAAACGACAGATTTTTAGCAGTTATTTGTTTCTTGGTTTCTAGATCTTTCTTTTTAATTGTACTTTGGCAAATCAAGATACCATTTCTTAAGACAGTGGGAGTAGTAAAACGTTGCTGTCTGAAGGAAGGAGCTGAGCAATGAGAGATGATGAGATCCTGCTTCTACCACTGACTCACTGTGGCCTGGGGCAAGGCTGTCTCCCTTAACTGTCTGCAGAATGATGATGATACTTGTCTTGTGGTGGTAATTGGGAGCATGTGAGACAGTGAATGTGATACTGGAGAAATGAAGTGTTCCGTACATCTAAGGAGTAAGTAAGGCAGCGGCTGCTAACTAGAAGATAAATTATTTTTGTCTCATTTCCAGAAAAAGACCCTCTGTGTTCTAAGGTTTGTGCTTTACCCAGGTAAATTCCCTTTTACAGTGTGAATGTTCTTTTGCAGAGTGGAAGATTCTTCCAGCCTTTATTTTCTAATCTCTCCCTTGTGTACTCATGTTAAATTTTAGCTGATTATTTCAAAAACTTTGAAGGCCTAAGTGCTGATGTAGCTTCAACATCTTCACTACTACTCCATGCAGCGTGGATTTTTTTTTTTATATGACAGTCATATTTGCAAGTCCAGTAACTTCTCTTGATACTTAGCAGAGCTTGTGAGCAAGCTTGAGCTCATGAGCTCTCATTGAATACAGTAAGATGGTTGTATAACAGGAGATGACAGCTATAATGTGTGTGAAAGGAAGGAACCATATGCCATTTGCGAGGCCTGGTGAGAAGAACTTTACTAATTTCTTCATGTCCTCTTGACATCTGGGAAGTAGGAAACTCTTTTCCTGTTGTTGCTCTTAGTATTGACAGAGTTGATCTAGAATATCTTTGAGTGGGTGCAGCTTTGACAATTTTCCTTATAATGCTCCGAGTGGAAATTAATTTTAATGTTTTCAAAGCCTTTTTTTGGGGAAACAAGTAACTGATGACAGACAGTTGTCCACACCAGCTTCATAATATATTCCTAACATGAGTTCAACTTCCAGATCCTAAAAGAAAATCAGTTTATTTTTTTCTAAGGTCTCTTCCTTAGCAAATTGAGAAAGTTGTAGTAGTTGGGTAAAAATCTTGTTTTCTGAGAAGAGTGTATTTGGAGTGTAACTGAGGTTAGAGGCTGTAAAAACACTAACTATAAAGTAGAAGCACTTTGTCTGACAATTAATTTGTTAGTTGTGTTATACCTGAAGATTCATGGCATGTTCTTCACAGGAATGTGGAGGCATTCAGAGGAATGATGTCCTTGAAAAAAGTAGAGCTGTCTGGGACAGGCATGTGGGGTTTTTTTTGTTTGTTTGTTTGTTTTTTGGGGTTTTTTTTTTTTTTTTTGGTGGGTGTATGTTTGCTGCTTGTATTTAGGTATCACCTGGCATGGTGGATTCCTGTGCTATGAAGAGGATTTCCAGGTGCTACAAAGTGAAGTAAATACTCAGAAACAGTTAAAGCAGATGGCTTAGATGAGAGCTGTTGAGAACAAAGGAGACATCAATAATATGGTGACATGGTGGAGAAGAGCAGTGAAATATCTTTAATCATACCTTGCTGGCACCTGACTTTTTCCTTTTTTTTTTTTTCTTTGCTTCTCTAAAGAGATCAGAAGGGTTCTGAGCTGGTCTGCAATGACTCACTTGAAGTTACTCAATTCTCTGGGATTCTGCATGCAGCAAGTCCGTCCATCCTTCTAAACTCTGTTGACCTTCCTTTCAGAGTCACAGCAGTTTTCAGGAATGGCTTTTTCCTTCATGTGAAGAAAATCACTGAAGTTTATTCCCTGTGGCAAAGAGTGCTGTTCTGTTGGTTCAAAAAACGCAAGGCAAAGGTGTGAGACTACCCTTGAGCTGTTTTGTGTTTCTTTTATGTTCTTGGCATTCTTGCATACTCTTAACTTGCAAAGGACTTCATATAAGAAGGGGAGACTGAACATAGGTTCCGTGATGCTAAGGGAAGGCAAAAGATTAATTTTGAATTAATGTTACGTGGAGTGTTCTGTGATGGCTAAAGGTACCATCAGCACTAATTGTGCATTGTCTGGGTTACCTGGCTCTGTTGCTGTGTTTTCCTCTGCTAAAGCTGATTTGTTTGTTTTCTAATTTAGATTTTAAAAAAAAGTCTTTGTGGGACCCTGCTCCCTTAAGATGTCCTTAATTTGAAAAAAACAAGGCACTATTTTGCTTCTATCTGGAAGGGACAGGATTTGTTCTTGCAGAAGTCCAGTCTGGTATGAGAGCAGAAGGGGAGGGGATGCTGCTGTGTTTTGCTTCCCAGAGCAAGAAACAGAAAGGGCACTGTATGCTGCTTAGATAATAATATTGATAAGAAGGTTAAGTCTTTTAAATTCTTACAACATACCTGTGTGTGTTATCTTGTCCAAAAAGATTTTCATCATCCTTTTTTTTTAAAAAAAAAAGAAAAAAAAAAGTGGGAAACATTAAGAATGGGTATCAGCTTTTTCTTCAGGTGTAATATTAATTTTAAATCTAAGTTTAGAGGGAAAAAAATCTTCACAAGTGCAAAATCAAGATTAGCCATGAAGGTAGGACAGATACCACAAATTTCCAAATTTCAGAATGGCTCCAAGTGATATCTTTCTACTGTTTCCATTAATGGCCTAGAATCCTGAAAGGAAAAGTTTATTAGCAAAGCACATCTGGTTTCTTGTTCTGAAGTTTTTAAAAGAACTGGAAGCTTTGGTGTTGAGCCATTACACAGCTGGAAGGATGCACTCCTCCAGAAGTGAGTCTTTTTAGCATCTGTGGAAATAATTTTAACAACTTCAGCTGTTCCTTTGGTTGGTAATGGCTTAGGTTGAGATTTTTTTTTTTTTGAGACCCCAGCCTTTGAAGAGTGCAGAGTGCCTGGACTTGACACCAGATTTGGTGTAACAAAACTACATATATTTTTTGGCTCCCTGCTGATCAGCGACGTTCTCTGCTGTGAGCCTGCAAGAACAAATGATCAATTGCATGGTGAAAGGAACTTCCCATGAGCTAATCCAGCTTCTTGCTTAAGCTTTACAGGTCCTTTACATGAAGTTTTGTTTGGAAAGACTTTCTGTTTTAGAAGAGTTTCTAGCACCCAATCAAAACTGCAGAGTGTGTGTCTGTAAAATGTACTCCTGTGTCCTGCAGAATTCTTGGGGGGGCTTTTAAATTATTTTACCATTAAGAATGCACTTAAATTTGCTTTGTCTTGTAGTCTAACATGTTTAATTTCAGCTTTCTTCATTGTCTGTTGTTACATATTTTTTAGACTGGAATTCTTGAATTTTTCATCTAGGACAGAGGAGACTTGAATACTGAATTGCCCCTTATCCTTTTAATCGACTAAATAGATCACGGTTCATAAATTTCACTTAAAGATTGATCTTCAATCTTTTTATTTATTTTTTCCCTTTTATCAGATCTCATTTTATTCTCTTTAAACTGTGGATTTCAGAGCTGGCTTTTTATTTCACTAGGAGTTGTACCAGTACTACAACATTATTAATCCTATTTACTATTGTCTATTTATATTCTCAAGGATGAAGTCAGTCCTTTTGACCTAGCAGCATGGAGCTTTTCTGACTCAGGTGGGAAAACAGACTAGACTCATATGTTTGAAATTGCTGTACAAGGATGTCAAATCTGACCTGTTGCCCAGACCACCATGTGTGTCTTGGGTTAGTACATGCTAAATGTATTTTTTGTTGTTTTTGTGGGGTTTTTTCATTTGTTTTCCCCAGCTGCATAGAAGTAAAAGGAGGTCTTTCTAAATTAAATGGCTTCAAAATATTTCATGTACTGGCTGATGGCTAGCCATTCCCACTTAGCCAAAGAGATCTGAATTTCATCTGGGCCTGTTTCTGGAAGCCAGGGTCTGTTACTTTTGCAGAATTATGTTTTCCAGCTACTTGTAAACTTATCCTGTGAGAAACAATTCTATTTTTCCCCTCCCCTCCATTCATGGCTGCCACCAGATTAGATATTCCATTGGCACCACATGATTTTCTTTGGCTGAACTCTCTTGAAGAGGAGTCTTTATAGGATCACTTGCCTTGCACTTCTTTGTGGATTTACAGTGATCCTTCACTAAAAACACCACCCACAAAACTGACAGCCACCAGTCAAGGTAGTGGCAGTAGCTGCTGGCAAGGAAATCACTTTCCAGTTAATGAGATGCAGTTACAGCTGTCCTTGGTACACTCTGGGGCCTGTCAGAGGTGTCAGCTGGTTTGCTGCCTGAACCTGCATGATCATTCATGGCTTCTTCACACATTGACTGGTGTGTGCTTCCATCCTCTGCAGCTCATCTCCTGGGCTGTGTATTGATGACCAGGCCTTCCTTTATTTGCTGCTCCTTCTGGTTTCTGTTACATTTGCCACTGAATGCATCCCTACTGGCTCTCAGGAAACTTGGCTCACCTTGAGCCTTCTGCATCTCTTATGGCCTGCTGACCAGTTGATTTCCTAGTATTTCACTGCAGAGTAGGAAGAAGCTATCAAAAGCTTGCCAGAAATCTTTAGCAGAATTACCATTTTCAACTGCTTGCAAAAGATCTGTGTTTCTGGAGGGATGAGTTTACATCTGTTTTACTTAAAAACAAGTCGATTTGGTATGAATGGACTTATTTTACCATCTTATAAAACAGTATGTTGAAAGATGGTTTTTCAGCTTAGAAGGCCTTAAATACCTAGTTCACTTCAGAAAAAGGCATGGCTTTCTTCCAGTGCTGCTTTTTTTATTTTCTTTTTTTTTTCCCCCATTTCTTCTAATTCAGTAGCATTGATAGAACAAGGAGAGTGAAGTGGAGAAACCTTCAGAGCAACTTTTTTTTTTTTTGTCGAGTCGAGGTGGTGGTGGTGGTTTGGGCTTTTTTTTCCTTATGCATTTTGTTTGGTTGGTTTTCTTAAGCTTCAAAGTGTAAGCAAACTTTTTCAATAACCAGAGTTAGGAATTTAGCTTTGCCTAACTGTTAAAAACAATAAAATTGGTACATAGGCAAGCTGACATTTAATAACATACTGTACAGGAGCACTTGTGAATAATTGGATTGGGCTCCTGCAACACTAGGCATTGTACAAAATACTAATTCCTGCCCTTGAGATCTGTGTTTAGGCAGGACAAAACCAAGGCAGTAGAAGCAAGTGTAAACAAGCAGAGTGACAAGCATGGTGGGGCAGGTGTGTTTGTTAGGCAGCTGTGTTGCTTTCTGGTCTCGATTAAGTGTGGATGAACGTAATGGAAGGGAGTGAAGGCAAGTTGCAGGGGAGCAGGAGGGAAAGGTGGGAGTAGTGTTGCAGTCAGCTATGGAGAAGCTGGATTTAGAAGTAGTGGGGGAGAAATCACGTCTGGCATTAAGAACCAAGCCTGTAGCCTCTCGGTCTATTAGAGGGAAGGCTGGAGGAGGAAGAGGAGTGGGGATGAGGCTGGCTTACAAGGCCAGCAGCATTCTTGCAGTCTGAAATGACTACACCGTGAGATACATTCCTTCTGTCCTTTGGACTGTGAGAGCTGCTTCCCCAGCTTTGTTTACTCTTCAGTGTGAACTGTGGCAATAAAAATATTTACAGTAATTAGAAAAACTAATCCTTTATGAGAAGCAGAGGCAGTGATTATACCAATTACAAGTTGTCCTTATGCACTTCCTGGTGTGATGAAAAGCAATTGTTTATCTGTGTGGTTCTCCCTACCCTTTCTTCATTCCCTTGTCCTTTGGTATTTAAAAAACAAATACTTTCTCCCCTGCCTCTTTTACAAATGGCTGCTTAGTAACAAGGATGTTTGTGAAGGTCTTGCTTTAACTGAGAGAAATTGATCAATATGCAGTGTGGAAGGCTGTGAAGTTGAATTTTCCGGCACTCCTGGCTTGACATTGCCAGCAATGGCTCCCACATTGCCAGCAATGAACCTGGAAGTACCAGTGCTCTGTAGGACATGGAAATTCCCCCGAGGTCTCTTCTCTTTTAAGGGGCCTAAAGCTGAATCACAGTTGTCCCTCTTGTGGTGCCTGTGAATCATTATAGCTTTCCTAATGATGGAACACTGGTCTCCTGTGGTCTGCTATAATAAGATGAGTCACTGAAATGTTGTTTAATCGTTGAAATGTCTTAAGGTAATTTTCTTATTTAAGTTATTTATTCTAAAAGTGATGCTCATGTTCATTATCTGTTACTTACAATATATCTAGTTCTACAGCATCCCTTCCTGTAGATGCAGGCGGTGTGAACTTCAGAGGACAGATTTCCCTGGTGTTCGAAGGCAAAGGCGATTATCTTGTCTCCAAAGAGGAGCTTTCTTCAAAGGTCTTGGGTTGATTTTAGTGTAGGTAATTACAGTGAGGTAATTAAATGTTTTCATCTCTGAATGGCTGAGTACATACCTGGTCTATGCTCTGTTGCTTCAGAGAGGAATACCTTTTGTTTAGTGTAGTGGATGGAGCAGGCTGCAATGTAACCTCACAGTCCTGTGATTCCTGTATCTTGAATGCTGTTTTTGTTGCATTGTCTCTTCTTGATCAGTGGTGGAAGAAGGCTCTTCAAACACTCTGTAGTTGTCAAAATAATGCTATAGGTAGCAGCTTAGCACTGAGAAGAAGCTTAGCTATCACAGCTGTGAATCTCAGAGCCATGGTAGTTTTGGGATTTTCTTTTATTTCTCACGCTCATACTTCAGGTTGGGAGGGAAGGAGATATGAACAGTGAACAAATTCATCATCACATGGGAGGGTTTTGTGGATGGATAGTGGCTTTGGAGAAAGTATCAAATTGGGTTCACCTCCCTCTTGCACCAGAGAAGTGAAGCTGTGGCTCTGCTGAAGCAGGATTGAAAGGGTGTTGAAGTAAATGCTGTAGGATTCCAGTGTATGGAAGACACCTGAGCGTCCAGCAGGGAAACCACTGCTAAGCCTGGTAACAGTGGTTTTGCTTTCCTTCACTCTTCTCTGTAGACAAATCTATGCCCCTTGGAAGAAGCTACCAGGGGTATAATTGGACTAAGACTAACTGCAACTGTAAAGCAATCTCTGGTGTGTTGTGCTGTTGGCACTAAGCTAAATATTAAAAAGGGAGCTTAACCAAGAATGGGATATTCCACCAGGCTGTTCCATCTGACTCTTCACATTAACTCTAGAGCTCAGATACGAAGTTTGAGGGCAAGCAGCCTGGGGGCTCAAACAATAAATAGCAAATTGAGAAGTGATATTTTAAGAATTTCTCAAGTGTAGGGGGATGAGGGATTGATGTGCTTAAGGCATGCTAGTATGGATGAAAGTGTAGTTTTTCGGTGGATAGTAGTCTAAATGTGTTTTTGTTATTGTTGTTGCTTTTGTTTTGTTTTAAAACTTTGTGATACCTTGTCACTTGATTTGGAGACATTTTAAAGCTTTTATCTGAATTCAGTGTATTTTCTGCATAGTCCCAGCCATTTGTTAAAGTAGTTATTTAAGTGAAAGAGTAAACCCTCACGATGAGTTTGAGGATACCATGTCAGTTCAGGGGTTTTGTAGCCAGTGTGGAACATAAGGAGCACTTGTTCCAGATGCTGGAACAAGAATTTGCAAGAAATAGTAACAGAAAAGGCAGCAAACGTGATGAATTGGAATAATGCTTGCATTCACTTGTTTGTATGTAACTTTGGAAACTTATCTTGTGTTGCTTAAAAGGTTCTAAGGATTGATGTAGAAGTAGGTGATAAATGTTGTCATGGAAATTAAGCACTAATGAAGCCTTGAGGAATTCCTCTCTTGATAGTCTCATCTTACTTTGTGTTCATCATTCTTGTCAATCAGTTTAAGACATGTAAGGTAAGTTTCCAAAGTTTTTGGCATTCAGAAGGTTATATGCAAATAAGTGAATGTAAGATTATTCCAATTCATCAGTTTGCTGCCTTTTCTGTTACTATTTCTTGCAAATATTACGGCTGCTCTGATGAGAATAAGAAAACTATTTTGGGGTTACAGGAAAAAGAAGGAATTTAATATTTCTTTCTGCTCTTAGTCCTTTTCCCTTGTGAGAGGATTGCACAATATCACAGACACCTAGCATAATAAATATCCAGAATGTGAAAACTGAAAACACTAGCAAACTTGTCATTGTTCCTTTTTCTTCTCTTGCACCTGGGGCCAAAACCAATGTTAGTTAGCTAAACAGAATTGCAGACTGTTTAGCTTGCAAGATATCCATTGTTTTGGGGGCTGCTACACAGTGAAATCCAACTGCTGCTTTTTTCCCTTGCTTCTGAAAAGCTTAAAACTCTTTGCAAGTTATTTAAAACGAAAGCCAACCTGGAGCAAATTTATGAAAAACAAATGGATGAGGGAGCGCAGAGGTGCTGCTGCTGACCTTACAGGTGGAATGGAATGTGTCTGTTTACAGCAGCACAAAAATAACCCCACCAGGACGCGTTGCCTGGGCAGGAATAGCCACGTGAGACTGTCATCTTAGTTTATATCATTCTTATGTGAACTATACCAACTCACTCTGTTAATCTTTGCATTCATTAATCCAGTAAAAACTGAAGTTGAAATATCTGATATTTACTTGAAAGAGCCAAATGGTGTCAGACTTCTGTGAGAAGTGTCAGACTATCTGATGGAGATGCTAGACTGTAGCACTCAGTTTCCATGACCCTGCTTTTCAGTGACATTCCTGGCTGTTGCTGTTTTTCCTGCTGCTTAGTTAATACAATAGCCCACTTTTCTGGCATAGCATTTTCAGGGCATTAAACCTACAGGCAGGGAGCCTGTAAAGCGTTCAAAAAGCAGGGCATGAGCCCCTTTTAGCACATTCATGTAATGTAACTTTCTGCATTGCTGTACATTTCATCACAGTGGCCTCTCAGCTCAGCAGCCTTTCTACTTTAGAGAATGGTTTGACACATATTTAAATCAGTATGCTCTGCTTCAGTGTATCAGCTGGGAGGCTTGTTTGTTTGAAAGGAATAATACAGAGACTTTTGTTGCTGAGGAATAAGTGACCTGTATTGACATCAAGGTCCGCTATGTGCTAGCTTTAGCGCTGCAGCATTTGGCGATGCCTTGTTTCACAGGCAAGCAACTTGTTGAACAAGTTTTCCCGAATAAATACAACTTAAAAGATAATGAAGACTTGTGGTCAGTTTCTTCCTTTTTGAAACACTATCTGAAGTAGG
This sequence comes from Fringilla coelebs, assembly GCF_963513975.1. Lineage (NCBI taxonomy): Eukaryota > Metazoa > Chordata > Aves > Passeriformes > Fringillidae > Fringilla > Fringilla coelebs. The sequence goes on from NC_140028.1 coordinate 83,370,089, forward strand.
TTTTGTGCTCCTCTTTCATAATCTAAACTGGTTTTGTGGAAGTGCTTGGGGGTTTCCCTAGCTGTAGTTTGGAGACCAGTATGCACTTTGTACATGCCCTAAGTGGTTTTTTGGCATGGGAAAGGTTCAGATTTAGCCCACATGGTTTGGGTATGTTACATTCAACTGGTTGTTACTCTTTACCTTTTCTGAGTTGGTTCTCAGATCTTAAAGATTACTTCAGCTGTTGGTCTCTGATTTGGATGTTGACATGCAAATGAACACGTGACTAAGCATACGTAGCTGTAGAACTTCTTACCTGAGTGTTTTCCTGCTACATGTCCAGTTAGTGGAAAGTTCTCCTTTGTCTTCTGTGTTTCCACTGAATACCATGCATTGCCATCACTTCTGAAGACTGATTGAGGTGGTATAATTTTATATAGTGGGAGGGATGGAATGAAATTTTGTGTAGTGTCTATGGTTAGTTTGGGAGTTAAGATCAAAAGTATTTGATTCATGAGCTTGCTGCCTGACCTGTTGTTATCTCTCTGAATTTTAACATGTGAGGGAAGTCACTTGCACTTAGCAGGTGTGGAAGTCAAAAGGTGAGAAGATAGTAAGGTATTGGATTCTGTGAGGACTCAATGAGCAACAGTAGCTTAGAAAAATTAAAAGAAGAAAGCTGTTTTGTAGCAGGTAATTTCATGGTCTGACAAACAGTGTGTTCCCACAAGCAAGTGCACTGTCATAGCTGTGGGTGGTAAGGGAAAGAAACACTGGAAATTAACTGCATAAGTGGGGGGTAGGAGGGATGGGAATACCTTTGGAATGGTTCTGCTGCTGAACTGGTGACATGGTGTTAAGAAACCCTGGTCTGAGGAAGAACCTTGTATTCCAAGTGCAGAGGCAGTATGTGAAGTGGCTGTATATAGAGTCAATATATTTTTTATATTATTTTGGTGGGGACAGTGTTTGTTCTGTTTCAGTATTGCTAAAATTAGATTGTTGAGGAACAGTGTGCAGCTGGTGGCTGGGCATTTAATGGAGATTTCAGTCAGCAAAGAGAAGAACTCAGGGAGCAATGCTTTGAGTTGTGAGAGAGGGAGGGAGAAATTGTTGCAGAAGTGAGCTGTGGAGATGGCAACCTTTTGGTGAAACAATTTGAACTGCTTGTATGGAAGAGAAAGAGCCAGAAATAAGTCACCTCTCTGCAGGGCCCACGTGACTCTGCTTGCCTATACATAAAGACAAGTGGCTGCAGCAATTTGCAAAACTCATGTTGACACTGTTGATGCTACACTACTGAGACCTGGCTTACGTGCTTTACTGTTGAATTACTATTAAAAGATATTATTCAGTGCTTCATCATTGCTGACAAAACAGCCCCATAGCAGCAGCAGAGTGACCTAGACTGCCTAATGCAGCAGCAGCATAAACATACTCTGTTTCCTCCTACAATGGGAGAAGTGTGTTGTTCTGAGTAACTAGCATGCTTGCTGTTCTGTCTGCTCTGGCTGATGTTGAACACACCAAATGCTTATCTCTGTTAGAAGTTTTAAGAATGGCTTCCCTGTATATTGCTTTAATGTGAAACTACTCAAAGTATTAGTTGATGGTTTCAAAAGTTGTCTTCAAAAGTGTTATGAGCTTGTCAGTTGTATAGTAACTTCTCCCCTTACTTTAAAAGATGAATTAGGTTGACTGTACTCTAAAAAAAAAAATTATCAGGCTGCTGCATGGACAAGTCATTATCAGACAATAGGTTTTTAATCCTTCCTCCCCACAGTGAAAGTGACTTTCCGTTCAAGGCCGATGGAATTGTGATTTATGCTGCAAGCTCTTGTATGGATGTGGAGAAATGCTGAAATAATCCGAAGTATACATGATCTATTGCAAATTTAATTAGAAAAAGTGAGACTTGGGAAAGTTGACGGCCCTTAGAAATTAAATGGGCAAACTCAGCAGACTACAAAATGCAGTAAATTTGTATTTTTTTGAGAGGCTGAAAATGTTTAATTGTTGTAGGTGTCAAAGGATGGATAACTGTTAAACAGTAGCTGTTGACTAGATATTTTTATTGTTTGGTAAGTGGAGTAAGAAAAGTCTAATTTTTATTTAAGAAATTGTTTAATTTTTAAATTTAATTTTAAAAGATTATTTAGCATTTTAATTTATTACACCAAATAATTTATCCTGTAGTCAGTTTTAAGGTATTTTCTGTAAGCTTTCAGTTTAATTGACAAGACAGAATATAGTTTTTCCTTTAAGGAATGTAACATTGCAGTTATCTTTATATTGTTGTGAAACTGCTGATGAAAAAATTCCAAATTTTTTTGGTGTTTCTTTTGGTTGTTTTTTTTTCCTTCCTCCTATGTGACAAGGCTGGCCCTTGTTAAATCTTCTTGTGCCTTGACAGTTGTTCACAAAGCATACGTAACTTTCTCACCTTATGACTGGTACTGTTGTTTCTGCCCTTTGCCTCCATGTCACGCTGCTGATTCTGGGTATGTTAATATGGCTTCTCTAGGGTTACTTCTGTCTGCGTTCCTCACTAATAGCTGTGGAAGTTGAGTGAAGAAAGACATCTATAATCTGTCACATGGCAGATCTTTGGTAGGAAGGCTGAGAGAGGAGGAGTGCGGACTTGGATTTTAATCCCCACTTCAGCTTTCGACAGGTAGTGAATTGCAGCTGAGAAGCACTTGTGGCTTTTTTGCCCTCCCTGCTAAATTTGTCCTGTTGTCCTGTACCCCTTGTATGGTGTGGGTATGAGCTTTAATGTCCTTTTGTTGCTTTAATAACAAAGCCTGAGAAATTGAAGAGATGAAGCGTCCTCCAGCTGTCCTCTGATTGTGGAGTTTCACTGCTGGATTTAAGCTGTAAAAAGGGAACCATGAGTTAGAGGACTTGAGTGGATTTCATGTAGTTTAAAAGCAGGACCTAAGTATTTTCAGTCTGTAAGAACAATCTTTTTGTTATGAAGATCAATATTGAAGTTAAGGTGAAGTTGGTGTGAAATACCCACGTTTCTGAGGAAGGATTTCAAAGGAAAGGTAAATGGACAGGAGCAACTCGAACCAACAAAATTTGAGTTGCATTTGCTTCAGAGTAGCCTATTTCTCATTCAGCTGTGACATAAATAGGGATTGTATGTATTTGAATTTGTGTAGTCTCTGGCTGCAATAGGTGTTAACTCAAGTGAGATATTTGAAGAGCAATATTGTCATTTCTGCTCAGCTGAGAGTTCTGCTTCCTCTGCTGCAGAGAGGATCAGCTATTTCTGTGTGGGCAGTGTTTGCTGATGCCACATCTGAGGTGGCTCTGAAAATACTGAACATCAGCAGCCTTCAGTTTTTGGTTTTTTTTTTCCTTTTAAGGTGGTGGAGTTGATCTACCACTTTGAAGTTGCCAATGTAGTTTTAGGAATCTTGTTTTAAGTTATGGCTGTGACTCATTACTCTTTTTCTGGTTTAAGAATGCACAGGGATTTGGGGACAAAATGATGGTTTATGAATGTTACAGAAGAATGTTGTCTCCAGGAAACCATAGACAAAGATTTTTATTTGGAACACTTCAAACTCGCAGGTGGTTCCTTTTTCTTGTGCCTTACTGAGTAAGTTTAGTTTTATGTTGGACCAAAAATAGCTTTATCTAGTTCTTATTAAAATAGTGTGCTCTAAACTTTAAGACTCTGCCCTTGAATAATCCACAAACTTGTGGATGTGATGGGCCATCTCCCCTTTTCATCAAAAACTGAGCATTTCACACAGGCTGTTTTTTTCTGCTTAGGAAATGTGATTTATTTCTGCTGCTTTGAAGTTCTGTTGCAAGCATACTTCACCCTAAACTTTAAGGTAGCTTAGCTCAGGAAAAGAAACTTTATCTGAGCTGGATTTTTAGCTGCAGAAGTTTGTCAGCATCAAGGCCCTTCAGAAGATGGGCTTATCTGTCTCTGAGTGACAGATTTGCTTTCTGTTCCTGAAAACCACAACATGTGCTGTGGAATCTCATCTCTGTTTGAAGTAAAGATATCTTTCATCTGAGCATGGAGCTGTTTTGTTTAATGCTTCTGTTTGCCACTGGCATTTCTAGAGCAAGTAGAAAAGTACATGTGCAAGTAAGACTTAGGAGCTGTTTTCTGGTTGAGAAATGAACATGGACAAGCTCACTTAAAACTTTCTAGCTTTGTATGATTCTGTCTTTTCCTGTAGGCTTTGGAAGAGATGAAGATAAGTCAGTCTCAAAGAGAACTTTATATTGGAACAGGTGACTTCTCCTGTATTTGAAGTCTAGAGTAACACATTAGCACGCCATGTGGAGCAGAGGGGTCTTCCATGAGTGTGCTTTTCTGATGGCTGACACCAGGTAGGTGTCACTACTTGTTATCTCTGAGCCACTTCTCATCATGGTGCGCATCCCCTACTGTGCATGGTGGAGGCGTGCTGGCTCCTTTGCCCCTGAGAGAGAGCTTTGTGCCCTCCTGGTGATCTCTGCAGAATAATCTTGGATGGCAAAATTTGTGCTCTACAGCAGACGGGGTAAAAAGCAAAAAACCACTTCTTGTAAATCTGAAGCAATGTTCTTAGATTAGATCTGCCTTGAGCATCTTAAAACCCTGATGGCCCTCTGGTGCATTACACAGAGGTGACCTTGAAAATTCATGTTAGTGGTGGGAAGATGGAAAAAAAAGGAACCCGTGGGAGACCATAGTGAGGAGGGGTCTATGACACTATTAGTTTTGGCATAATACTACATTTTTTCCCCCTTGCTATCACATGACCTGCCATAGCATTGGTATTTCAGGTGCTAGGATGTGTACTGTGGCATATGGAAAATAGTTTGATGTGGCTGTGAGAACAGAACATACCAAAAAGACTGATCCAGAAATAGCCAGTCTGGTCAGAGAATTGGTATTCAAGATGCCTGTCTGGTGTATGTCTATCCCTTTCAGAAATTATTTTTTAAAAGGTGGGGAGTGTTCTGGGGTTTTGTTTGGTTTTGGGCTTGGAGTGGGGGTTTTTGAGTTTTTGTTCTTGCTGTGTACAGCAATCTGGCTGCAGCTGCTGGATTAATTGGGGTTTGTATATGGGAGTACTTAAATTGGGGAATCTTACACTTTAATGGAAGGATGGAAAATTTATGCAAGTTGTGAAATGAAATAGTACTCACCCCTGTAGTACTGAATCACCGTCCAGCAAAATCTGATGCTACCTGTTCTCTCCCCAGATTCTTAAACTTAAATGAAAAGTAAAAGCACTAAATACAGAGTTTCATTTCTGGTTTTATTATCACAGGTAGGCCTGAAATTGCATGGCTTGGCTTTTATGGATTTGGTCCTTTTTAGAAAAGAGACTCAGGTATGTGAAATGGAGTCGCAGAATTTTATGTAGAATCATTTTTCCAGTTTTTTTGAGGACCAGTGACTTGTACATTTAGGCATCTCTAACCCTCTTGTGTATATAGATGATGGTGGAAACATCTACCGAAAAGCATCATGGTCTTGATAGAGAATTTGGTAGGGATAATTCCTGTGCAGCTGATGCAGTAGACTTGAGAGTTTGAGTTAAGCAGTATGTATTCCTGCTTGTGTGGTAACTTGTGTGGATCTGTCAGCCCCATCTTTGAGCTTAAATATGCACAAATTTACATGTGAGAAAGTAATAAATCTTGTTTAAGAAGGCTATAGGCAGGTAAGTAGGCTTGGGAGAGGTTTGGGCTCTGGTAGTCTTTGAGAATCTCATGGTGGAAGAGACTGAGTTGAGCTGGTGAGTGGGGCATGCAGAGCAGCAGGGGTAGTCATTGAAGCTCTGCTGCTGTCACGAGTGTTGTGCCAGTATCAAGAACCAGAGGTTTCAGTAACCTTGAAAATAGTTTGCTTCATAAATGAGCAAGGGGAGGGTAGTGGTATGTTTAAGTTTGTCAGTGTTGTCTGGCCCAGAGCCATGAATTTTCTTGACCAGTTGAAGGAACATTATGTTTCTCTTGACAGTATCAGGTAGTGAAACAACCACGAAGTTTTCCATTTACTTATTGTGAAAGATGCATCTTCCCCCCACTACTGCTCCTCACCAAGTGGTGAGCTATGGGAACCAGGTTTAGTCTACCAGATATGATACTATCACCCTATAAAAAATCATGCAACTTTTTTTCCCTGTAATTTCTGTCAGGCCTACGTATTGCACCTTGCTGACTGCACACCCATAACCTATGTGGTTTCTCACAGCAAACAAATCCAAAGGCTAACTTGCTTGATTGTTTTCTGTGGAAAACTTTCCATCTTAAATAGGTAAATTGAAAATGACTCTCAAGAGGAGAGCTCTGAGGATGTAGCCACCAGTTCAGAGAAGCTGCTTGCTTTCTTCAAATCCAAACAAAGAGCAGACAGTGTATATTTGAAAGCCTTTTTGTCATGATTCAGATCACTTGTCCTAGTTTCCAAAGCCAACTCGATAATGTCAGCTAGAGGCTTACAATGGGGTATGTCAGTATTTATTCTACCTCTGCTCCACTTCATAACATCCTAGTCCCATTATTTCATCCCTGCTCTCCTCCCATTGTTAAATAGCTTGATTCTGTCAAGTTGAATAAATATCTAAATTCTGTCCATTGGAAAATGGCTCAGTTTCATCAGCAGATATAAATGTGCACAAGGTCTCGAAAATGGAGCAGCACATTGTTGTTGCCTTTTTCTGTCTGTGGGCTACCCCTCTGCACAAACCCACTAAGACTGACATGAAGTGATGAGAGCTACAGCTCCTGCTCTCCATGGGCTCTACCTTTTGTGCTCTAAGTGAGCAGGCAGTTGTGAGAGCGCAGCACCCGTGGGCTATGCTTTGGCTACCCATGTGCTCATATATCATAGGTGATGGTAAAATAAAGTGTTTTAACTGCTGATGGTCGCAGACATGCTGAAGTAGCATGCTGCATTTTGTAAATATGATTTGGAGCTAATGAAGCAGATCAGAGTTTTACATAATGCCATTGCTTCAGCACTAATATGACTAATCTGTTTGGACAAGTAACGATGAACTTCTGAATGGCTTATTGCAGGATGCTTGAGTAACTCGGTTAGAAACAACAACCTTTGTACTGGCATGATAATCTTTTTATAAGAACAAGTGGCTTGGTTCTCTTCAGAAGTGTGCTATTTTTGTTTCAGAGCAGTGGGATGACAAGTCTTGGGGTAATGCATTAATAAAAAGGCGGAGAAAAAAAATCAGCCGAACTGCATTGTAATAGCAGACTGCAAAATGTTATTTGGATCATTATCTGTGCATAGAGAGGAGAGTGGGACTAAGGATGCATAGTGATGTAGGATGTCTGTTGAAGGGTAGCTAAAACTGCTAGTGGCTGCCCATTTTCACCATTTGCTTGAATATAGTTTAAGTATTTTGTAATTTCCTCCTAAACTAAGGAATTTATAACAGAAAAAGCCCTAATTTTCAATGTGCTTGGATTTTCACAGAATCTAGACAAATCTGCATTACTTCCAGGTCGAGGGATCTGGTCACAGGTTTTTTTTGTGTTTGGTAGATTCCCTTTTTTTTTTTTTTTTTAATCTTTATGACTCTGTACTTGTATGTTGTGTGCTGTACTTGAGGAACAGTACCAGAAGATTAAATCTCTAATAATGAAGACTGAATGTACTTTTTTCTACAGATCAGTGTAATGCTGTTGGCTTGCCCTCTTTAAAATGTTACTTCTGGTCTGCTACCCTGCAGTGCTGGCTAACACTCAAGGAGAGAAGACAGCAACTCAACTTATATAAGTATGTGAGATGGTCGTAACTATGTAATTCTAATAAATGGAAGTTGTCTTTTGTGAATTAGTGGTATTGTGGCTTTATGCTTCTCCTGTAGAAGCTGGGTAGGTTTCTTAAACCTCGCAACAAGGCGATATACCACAGATAGACGTTCTAGTTACGCGAAAAGCGTGCAGCAGCCTCGGAACTTGCAGCATTCGCTCTTTTTCAGCCTGGTATGTTCTTTGTTTTTGTCAAAGGTACATCTGCAGGAAGAAGCTATCTATGGGTTGCTGAATAAGTCTCGTGCTTGATAGCGTCTTTTACCTTTCAGTAATATACCTCAGAGAAATGTGTCCTAAATGTGTTCTATTCCTCTTTTGTTTTCATTAAAAAATAAATTTAGGATTGCCTTAGAGCATTGCTGATTTTTAGCTTAAGGAGAAATTTAGAAGAATAGACCAAATAATGGCCTTATTCAACCAGAATTTTTTTTTATTTGGGTAGATAAAGCTGAAGGTGACTTGATAAAGAGTCCTGTGCTTTGAAAGGACAGATTTCTTGAATGCGCTTTTTTCATTGTTGCCATCTTTCCAGCCAGATCCCTCTCTAAAACTGCTGCTGTCGTGTTTTTACCTTTCAGCAGGTTTCCTTTACAGAAGAGTTATGAGCCTGTCTGATGCATCTCTGGGTAGATTATATTTAGTCACAGGGAAACTCACTGTTGCAACTATTTCCAAGAAATATAAACATAGTCCTGAGCTATTGCACTGAGGTTATCATTGTGACAGGTACCTAGTTAGGACTGTGAGGTTTGCAAGTAGATTTTGACGTCTAACTTCAAGTATTGAATTGTGTCTACTTTGTACCAAAACAAATTTCTTCCCCCCTAATGAGTGTTGGATGAACACAGCTGTTCTGCTTGCAGCTTGCATAGAAAGATTCAGAAGCAATTTTGTGTTTGTGCTTTCTTTCCTTTTCCTCTTTTTTCCCCCCTCCCCAAAATGGTAAACAATGCATAAAATTTAGAAGTCAAGAAAAGTAAGGGATAGAAGTTTGGGTTTCAATCCCATATCCTGAGGCCTAGCACAGTGCTCTCAGATAATCTCCACATTCTCCACAAGCAAACTTTACTGAGGGAACACGAGAATTTTCTTTCCGTGCATTGGATTCTGTGTGGTGAAAACTTAATACCGTGTGTGGATTCAGAGTGTCTTTTTTGCATTAGCTTTAAATGTCTTCGAAGGGATCATCTTCATGTTCATTATGAACTAACTGCTTCTAGTACAAAAAAAAACCAAAAAACCAACCAAACAAAAAATCCAATACAGCAGTACAGTCTTCTTCAGAGATGATCTATGCTCTCAATTTAAAATTACTAAGTTTTATAGATTTGACTATTTCAAGTTAAGCTGTTAAGACCAATATCTCTTTCAGATTGGACTTTGAAGAAAAAAGTTTCTCAGTTAAAAAGCTAAGTTGTTAAAAAGTTGTTTCCTGTAGTGATTAGGTTCTGGCAAATTGATGAGTTTATTTTCCAAAGATACTCAAAGGATTTTAAAACTACATGAAGTCCTCACTCAGACTGTACTTCATGATTCAGTAAGACAAGGCATCTGTGACAGCTGCTAAATCATTGCATCCTTGGAGCTGAAATCTCCAAGTCTCTAAGTTCAAATTCAAGCAGAGCCTATTTTTTGGAGAAGAGTGGTCAGTTTTGTTTCTGTAGCAAGTTCTAGTTGGCTTGATGTGTATATTACTGAATGTAAGAATATGCTGGCCAGCATTCCGTAGTGCTGTCCTACAACTTTGAGGGCCTTTTCCCTACAGTTTATTAGGAAAAGCTTTCCATAGTTTATTTCAAATGTAGAAATTTGTCAGGCCTCAGTGACTGATACGGCGCTCTTGGCTCCAGGTTGAGCATTGGTCTAGTAATGTGCTTTGTATAATTTTTACCATGAATTTAAGGTAGCTTCAGGGAAGTGATCTCTGCCATGTTAAGTAACTGTGGTCTTGGTTTATGGGATAAGCCTTCCTAACAGGACTTTGGGCTGTTTGTGTCGTTGCTGGGGAGGAGCACACGAACCACTGCCGAATACAGCTTGTGGAGACAGTGGTGAGTTCTGCCCTGGAAGTAGCAAAACTTGAGGCAAAGGATTAGCAAAAGCATTTCAAGGAGATGGAAAGAAAGTGGATTATAGGGTAAAACAACTGGCCAAGAATTGCTGAAATGCCAAGCTGTATAAATGTTTGAGTACAGTTGCTATGCCTGCTCAAAGCCTCTCTGCTTGTGAGCAGTCTAAACAACTGTATGCTTTTGTAGGAAAAAGACGATTAAAGTAAATGTGAATCAGAGTGTTTTTAAACTCACCTAGTGAGTTCTCACATTATATTAACAATTCTAATAGCAAATAGTTCAGTAGAGCAGTGAGAGAAAGTATGTCTAAACAGCTTTTCATACTATGAGTTAGTATGCAAAATGCAAATTGGATGAGGTAAACTACACAGTTCCTTTCCCTTAGTTACATTCTGGGTCACTGGCTTATTTGCTTCAAAAACCAGCAGGAGGCCACTACCAAAACTCAGATTAGAGTAGAATGTTGAGCAAGACAAACTGGGGCAATAAGGGGAAATGTTTTCTTGCATTGGAAGGGCAATTCTCCCTTCTCCTTCCTACTTCCCATTACACCTTTGCAGATGTTCCCATGGTGCAAGAATGTTCTCAAGCCTTCTTCTCCTCATCTAGGTTTGATAGCAAAACCAGAATAGAGATGCCAGTGTTCCTTGGAGCTGAATGCAGATCCTGGTGACTGGTTGCCTTTTTCTTACGTTGCCAAGCAGTTGATTCCTCAAGTTTTGAAGAGGTGCTTCTGCTGGTGGTGGTGTTCCAGCTAGAGAAAGCCTTCTCTCAAGCAGGGTTGGATATTGGGAAAAGGTTCTTCCCCTGAGGGCTGGGGCACTGGAGCAGGCGCTCCAGGGAAGTGGTCAGAGCACCAAGCCTGGCAGAGTTCAGGAAGTGTTTGGACAGTGCTCTCAGGCACCTGGTGTGACTCTGGGTGTGATCCTGTGCAGGGCCAGGAGCTGGACTCGAGGATCATGATGGGTCCCTTCCAACTCAGCAGATCCTGTGATTCCATGATGTGATTATTTTTCATTAAAAATGCTACATTGAATAATTTTATGGTGTTTCAGTTTAGTCTCATTGTCCTTATGTAGCTGAATGTGATCTGTCTAGCTATCTAGAAACCATTTACTAGTCAAAAGAACCTGGAAATTAGAGTATCTCATTAAATCTGTTAATGTAGCAATACTGTATATGAAACTTCAGTTAAAAAAAAATTCAACATGTGAGTTCTACAGATCTGAAGTATAATAGAATGATGTTCTTTTTGGAGGTTGGTAGTGCTTGGCATTTTGTACCCAACATGCTTCCCATGTGCAAAGTAAACAGTTTGTAATTTAAATTAATTATTGTTTTGCTCCTAATAAATTTCACTGGATAAATTCTTGTTGCTGGGATACTATAAATTAAAGTGCTGCAACTATAATATATCCTTGACTTCTTTCTTTCCTTTCTTGCTGAGGTGGAGATGAAGATATCTGGGACGTAAATAGAAAGTGTCAAAAAAAAAAAAAAAGTCTTCAGGAGTCTCAGTTCTCCCTCAAGGGAGGGTGAGTGGGCAGAGGAATCAAAATGATAGTATTTTGGGAAGGATTCTTTTCAAAATCTGTCCAAATGCGTTTCAGATTTAATCCTACAAAATGTTTGTGAATGAGAGGATCACAGACCTTTCCTGTGGTTTTTCTGACAGCGAAGCTTCATGTGTGTTTTAGAGAGAAGAGCTTTATTACTGTTCCTTGTTGTGGGTGTGTGGCTGTCTCCACTCACACAGCAGATCTGTGGAAAGGGGAAGCAGATGAGGTGGTTTGGATCCACCCTCTCTTGTCCCCTCCTCTGTACTCAGGTGAGATAGCGCAGGAGAGGATTTCTGCTGTTTGGGTATGTGATCATAAGGTCCTGGCCATTTGCATTCCTCTGCTGGAGGTGACCTGTGAAATGGCTTTCAGAAAGACAAATGTAATGTGATCCCTTCCTCTGCAAGGAGCCAGGCACTTAAGACAGTTGGTCAGCAAGAGTGGGTGGGTCAAAATGGAGAGCCTGCTTAAATGAGATCTTGCATATTTTAGGTTTTACCCCTGATTACAGGGTGGAGTGTTCAATACAGTTTTAATAAGATTAAGATGTTCTGAACTTTGAAAGGATGTGCTTTGGAGGGGAATGGTTTTGGTTTTGTTGGGGTCTTTGTTTTTAGATGCTAGCATTGGACAAGGATGGTGGGTAGAACAGTTTCATTTCCTCAGCTTTTTTCAAAGTAAACAGTTTAACTACTGTGTCTTTGTGTAGCCACAATATTTTTTCCAGTGGTAGAGGAAGCATTCATTTGTAGGGCAGAAGAATGAAATACTCTTATGGTCTGACCACAATCAATATATTTAAATGGACTTACTTGTGCTGTGTGTTATACTGAACACTGTTCAGCTGGACTGCTCTTGTGGTATTGAGAGGTCTTGGATTCAAATGCCAGTAAAGCTGATGCTTGACTTTCAGGATGGGGTCCTCCCATATGTAGGTGGGCTTTTCAGACTCCTCTGGGTATCTTCACTGAAAGGAGAAAATTTGGACAAGTAGCCCCAGCTTCAAGTTGATCCTACAACTAGTAGTGTTGGACAAAGGTCTCATGGTGGGTATTTATAGATCCTTTACTAAAATTATCGGGAACCAGAGTTAAAGTGGTGCTCTGATGAATTTAAATTCCTGAGGTTGTTTTTAGCATTCTCACTTTCCTGTCAAAGCTGAAATTTATGCACTTTTTTGGATTTCTCCTAGATAACTTCCTGAGGCCTCAGGAGCTCCAAATCAGACTGTGTACTTGGGAAACTGGACCTTTGTACAGGCTTCTTCCTGCTTTTGCTGTGGGTGTGGGAATTTTCAGCATTTTTCTTATAGGGATGTATAGCATCAAAGAAGAAACTTTTAGAGTGTAGTCAGGCTTATGAGCTAGTACTTGTGATTATCCTTTCACAGACCCATGGAGTGCTTTGGACAGAAAACTGATGGGTTTGGAGATGACTCAGATGTGTGATAGTTGATTTAATTTAAAAAGGGAATGGAAAAAGCCAATGTCTTCTGTTTTTTTCCTCTCCTTTGTAATAAAACCGTATGATGTGCACTCCTAGACAATTCCCATATGCTATCCAGTTACTCCTAGTCTCTGAGGTAGGAAAGAGAAGAAACTGTGTCAAACCTGATATCTGTGGGCATGTGATAAATCTTCTCTGCCTGTTTCCAGAGGTAGAAAAGCATTGAGAAAATGTTCTCTTTCATGTTTCTTCATGATGCATATCTCTCCCCACTGTTTTCCTTCTTCACACTTAATAAAATCAGCTTTCCTTCTGTCTTGTATTGTTTTTTTCCCCTGAGGAATGCGGTCTGAGGCACAGAATTTTGCTGCTGACACACGTTTAATGTATATCAGCATAATCCAACCTTTGTCATGTAAATTTGAAAAAAGAAAACACTTGAATGATTGAAGTCAAGTTAGCCCGAATCAAAGGGTCTGTGTTCTTTAGCAAGGAAACAAGGTGGATGGCTATAAGCCAGCAGAAATCCAGGTAGTGAAGCTTTCCAAGGGTATCTGCAAATCCTGTCTCTCCTTTTTCATCATCCAGGCTTCTATGTGGTTCTTTGAGACTGCTTTTGCTGATAAGAGAGAAGTGAAAAAGAAGGGCTTTTAAGGGTGGTGTTAGGAATGGTCTCTACAGCGTTGTAGGAAAGGGAGAAAGAGGCAACCGAGAGTGTCCTTGTGGCTTGTTGCAGCTCTCACTTTCAGCTGAATTTGTACTCCATGCCTACTTACTGAAGTCAGAACCAAAACTGTTATTGCTCTGACTAGCTCCTTTAAAGCAAAAGGTTCATATGAGCCTACTGCATAAAACCACATGCATGCATAGAGATCGATGACTAGTACTTGGGAACAGCAGCCAAGGTATCGACATAACGTGTATGAACTGAGCTTACCTAGCAAGTTGTGAACGCGATAGCTGATACGATGGAGTAAGATTGGATTATAAGGTCAGCCAGAATTCCTTCTAGCAGTAGCTTGAAATCTTATGTTAATGAAGCTGAATTTTAAATGACAGATAAGTCCCTGACTAATTGCTTTTGCTGTTTCTTCTGGGTTTTGTATTTCTCTGTCTTTGTGCAATTTAAAGCAGTCACTCAGTCTTTACCTACTAGTTCCTCTCTTTTTATTTATTAGGTATTGTGGCTTTTGATTGTAGTTGTTGCCAATTCTAAATCCAGAGTTTTGGCCTTTTCTTTGCAGGGCTAAACTTCGGAGGGACTTGACTGGACAAGCTACACATTTTTCAGTATAGTTTCATATCATAGGTATTTGTGATTTTTTTTAAAGCTAGACATTCTTGAGATGTGCTAGTAATAGATGTGCCTTGCAATACTCTACAGATTTGTTTTGATATAAGCTGTTTATCAGTTGGGTCCTATGATAAATCTTGAGTTTAGATTTTAATCTGTGCAACAATGCTGGTACAGTGGTAGAAAGTGTCATACTTAAAATGTTTTACCTTATCAAGGATTTAGATTAGTACATGCTTTTAGAGAAGTAGGATACCTGACTTGTTTCTTCTGATGAAAGAACAAGGAGAAAAATCACTGTACTTGGAACTTGAATACGTTTAACACACAAAATAGCATAATCATCTTGCAGTTGATGGAATTTTAGTCTAGAATACTTTGAAAGATAACATTTGTGTTATGTAAGAAGTTCATGCAAAACAATTCTTGACCTAGCATACACATGTGTTCCTCTGTAGGTTTTAAAAAGTGTTTGACTACCCACATCTTCCCTCCTTGGGACAAGGCAGGTACGTTCCAAGGCAGTGTGGGGATTTACTAAACTTCTGCTGGTAAGGAGCGTGGATTCCTACATTTCTGTTGTGGTACTAAGGCATACAGATGAACTTCTGCCAGGGGCTGTCATTCTTCCTTCTCAGAGGAATGTGCGTTCAAGTGGTTATTTTGGGCTTACATTGCCATGCCTCATGTTGAGCATCTAACACTGATAAAAACTGAAAGCTGCTGCTAACTTCAGTGTAATTTTGCTCTTCAATTCCATCAAGACTCTCAAGCTTTGCCTAAAACAGTTGGTTAGCTCAGAGCTTTTGCCAATACAGCAATTGCTTTAGACAGGATAAGTATCCTTTGGGATGCCAGGGATTTTACTGTGCTTGTGGCTTTATTGTGTGTTGGGAGTATAACAAGTAGAATTCAATTTTTGCATGACTTCACCAGAAAAAAAGTGCATTTTCAGCATTTTGTTCAGCTGTGCTGTATAGGGGCTGAATTGGGAAGAAAGGGGAAAGGTGAGTTGAGCATTCATTGGGTGCCATCCTACAGAAGCTGTACATGCTGTCATAAAAGTCATGGCAAGTACTGGTGACTTTTTAAGTCTTTTTTTTTTTTTTTTTTTTTGGCCCCATCTATTACATTTTCATCTCTTTACTATCAGCGCATAGAACTGTATAACTTGAAAGCGCAGTTTTTTGAGGCCATCTTAATAAAGGATAACTTAAAATATATTGCTAAAGTATTCTTTTAAAGAAATACATGTAAGGAATTTGACCAGAATTTAGCACAAGTCTTCCCAGTGTAAGACTAACTCTATTTTAAATTTACTTTGACCAAAAATACTTGGTAGATTATGTCACTGAAGAACTTAGTCAGTAGCTTCCTTAAATGAATCCTAAGTTCAAGATGGGAAAGTTGTTTTAGATAAGACTTCCTGGAAGCCTCTAGACCAATATTGCAGCTTTTTGCAACTTTGTTAAAGCACAGGAGGAAGATGACATTTTTTTCTTGATGGTACATTTTCAGGATATTTCAGTTATTTCTCCTTGGAGAGGTGACATATGGTTCTTTCCCAAAAGGGTTGGTATTGAGTTTTGCTACTGGAAAGCAGGTGACTCTCTCCCTTTTATAACCTTTCTTCAAAATGAGTTATTTGAACAAAACAACAGAATTCAGCCTGCATCTCCACTGTATTTTTAATACAAAGCTTAAAGCAAATTTCTGTTTCCAAGCAGAAGTTTGGACATCAAGTGTGCCTTTATTTTGCTAAACAACCCTGCCTGCATGTAACTTGCATGGATTTCCCGCAGACGAGTGAAGTGAATGGGAATGCAAAAGTCTGAGAGTTTGAATGTGAAGGACCTGTGTTTCAGCTGCAGGAGTAGTCTGTAGGGATAGATGGGATGAAGAATTTAAGAACCAGGTGGCTTTTCAGTTTGTTGGTGGTCAGTCTGTGTTAATGGATGTTTGCTTGTACAAACTGAACTTCAAAATCTGTCAAAATAACATTGAAGCAGCTAGATCTTGAGTTCACTTGCTACAATCAGAACAATTGCATTCCAAGGTTTTGTGTTTGCTGTCTCTACATAGTAATCCAGATGAATTTCCACTGTGCTTGCATGCTTTTAATTGCAAATAGCATCCTGTCCACTGCTACATATCCTGCTTTAGCTTGTTGCCTTCATCAGGTTGTCCTAGTGTAGGAGTTGTGCTGGTTAACAACGACTCTTCAATGAATTCTGCTGAATCACTGTTAGGTTTGCCTTCAGAAGCTTTTGCTTATATATGCTTATATACTTTGATACTTAGTTTTCGATATTAGAGGTATTACAGCCATCATCCATGGATCTACATGGCACTTGATAGAAAAACTTTTCAGAGAAGTAATTTTTGTTGCATTTTGCCTGTGATATCATGGTTTTAGAGCTCCTGTGTCAAGATGGTGAGTCTTTTTGAGAACAAGATAAAGGGAATGACCAAGTGAACAAAGACTGAACTCTCAGTGGGGAAGGATGGATATTTTCTGAATTATTAAATACATTATGAACCTTTCCTCCAGTGAGGATTTACTCTGAAGTGGAAGGCAGGATTATGGCTATAAAACTATTAACTATGTTTTATTGAATCATATCATGTAGCGGTAATCCTTGTTTTTAAGGGTGATCTTCCTGTAAAGTAGGAGGAACATGTTGTACAAAGACTAAAAGGTTGTCTGTGTTCTACTCTGCCAGTTTTGTCTCATAGTGAATGTTTCCTTAAAGAAAAGGATGAGTTTAACACAGTTCAGTAAAATTCATCATTTGGAATCTGCTTTTCTTTCTCTGGTGAAAAGGTAGTAGAGCCTTTAAGTAGTAGAGCTTGACCTGCTAATTCCTAAAGGAAACTTAACTACTTCAGTTTCCCCCAGCACCCATACAATACAGAGTGCAGCAAAATGAGGAGTATAATGAGTAAACTATGGAACTATGCTGATAGTTACATGCCCTTAAGAACAGTATAATGGTTCCTCCATTCTACTGTTCCAAGTTCCTCCTTGACCGAGCAGTATAGAATCAGTCTGCAGCCTTGTGTTAAATCTTGCAGCAATCTTTAAGAGTCTAAGTAGATTTGAGGGAAAAAATTCAATTGCTAATTTTGGAATCATTTGACAGGTGAAACTTTGATATATATTCTTGGTCTGTTACCTTTGCAAAAGCAGCCTGCTAGTAGAGATGGTGAGGTGAATCTTTGGTCTTAGTTAAATATAAAACCTGCTAATTCTGTGCCTTTGTTTCTAAATTAAGACAGTGGGGACAAGAAAAAATACTTCTAATAAGCATGTGTCTGTATGTAGGTTTTCTTTGTAAGTTTCAAATAAAAAAAAAGAGAGCAGTACAATAGTTTGAGGTTTTACTTGTATCTTTTTTTTCTTCCTTTGCCACCCTCTTTCTTCCTTTTTAAATCTCACTTGCTGCTTTATTTTTATCTTATTGCACTGGGGCTTGCCTGAAGTCATCACTGCTGTCCTTAGTTTGACGAGAATGAAAGGGGAAGCAGCCTTGCATGACTGAAAAGCTTCAAAAACATTGCAGGCAGTAGTTTCATCTGTATTTAATGAAAGGGCTTGAGTAAAAGTAGAAATCTGCAGAATGATCTGGCAGTAAGGTTTCAGCAACAGCAATTGCAGCATAGTTTCCCAAAAGGTGGGCAAAGACACTCAAGGGCTTTCTGTGTTTTGAGCTAATTGAGGCCTCTTTGCACTTGTATTTGGGCAGGACCAGTGCTGAGCTTTGATTTGCAGGTTTGCAGGCAAGGTGGGATGAGCTGTTCTGGTTTCAGTTCAGTGAGTGGTGGGGATGATGCTCCAGGTGTGAACTCGGGGGCTGCCACCCACCCTGCCAGCTCCCCCTGACCAGCTAGGGAATAGGCCAGCTTTCCCAAGTGGATTCAGATCTAAATCTTCAAAACTGAATTGTGGTTTTTGGCTGTTCTTTTGCTCCAATGCGTACAAGAACTGATATTCACAGAATATTTGTGTGTGTAATATCTTGTTTCTGAAATGACTTGCTGAAAGCCACGGGTGGGTTTGATCACACATCCTCTCCAGCAGCAGCCACTGTGTCACAGTTCTGGCCCCTACGTGCCATTCCTCTGCTCTCCATGCTGAACTACTCACCATGATCTGTCCCTAAGGCCTCTCAGTCAAAATGAGAAGCAAGAAATGAAGGCAGCCTGTCTTGTCTGAAAGGGCTTGGGGACACCTTGCAAGGAGCAGCTGATGTGGTAGGGCTGATGCAGTGCTGGCCTCGGGTTGGGGGCCCAGCACTGTACAGAGTAGGATGATGACCTCTGTAGCTGCCCAGCTGTAGCAGGAAAAGTACATCCCTAAATTAGGCACTCAGAGTTAATTCAGTCACTTCTGAGAAGTCTCAAACTTCGACACTATTGCTACTGAATAATAACTTAAGCCTCTCTTACCACTGGCCAATACCCGACATGGCTTGGGGCGGGCAGTCTCTCCAGCTGGCCGGGCTGCCTGCACCATGCAGGTCACGAGGAATTTTTAGTTTTCATTCCATCAAACCAATATTAGTAATAAAAATAAGACCTGCTGCACAGAAGTGAACGTGTTTCTTATGTCAACACTTTTCCCTGCTCTTATTTTGGTAATGTCTTAAGTCGTTCTTTAGAGACAGACTTTATTGGCTGTACTTTTCAAACAGGGGGGAATACTAAGTACTTGCAACTTAATCAGCCGTATTGCTGAAGAGAGGGGTTTTTCTCTCCCCAAGTACTTTTATGTCCCATAATGAGCTGGTATTTTATAACTATTGATGGTAATGTATTCCATATGCCTTTCATCGCTGGGATAAAGAGCTTTACTCCAGAATCCTAAGCCCGTGGCTGTGGGTATTTATTTAATAAAGTTTGAAGTCTGTGCACCAAGCAGAATGTCAGTGTGTTGTGTACCCAGAGCTTCCTCAGGCTGCTTGTGGTGAGATCTTAGTTCTTTAGCATCATGGAGAGATTACTCCTGTCCCATCCTGCTTCCTATGAAGCAGGGTGAGTTCTGTGATTCTAAAGACAGTCCTGCTGTTTCAATCAAATTCCTTGCTTTTCTTTATCCTTTGAATACCGATAGTTTCCCTTCAGGACTCAAGAGGAGTTAAAACAGAGGAATTCAGCCATGAATATCAAGATAGCCAAATGAGTGGTCTACTCCTAATTCCTTGAGGCATCTCTTCTAATGCCTTGCACAGAACAAAAGTCCTGTTGTGGGGGTGCTTAGGAGTTGCTGTAGTCTTGGAGACTTGACAGGAATGAAAAATAACCTTTTTATGGTTTCTTGCTAAAATACTCAAACTGCTTTGGTTGGGCTTAGCATTTGAAAAACATTTTCTGGTATGTGACTCTTCTGGATGTTCTGGCTTATTTGCCTTCACCCTGATCAGTGCAACAATAATTATATTTTAAGTTTTTGGCAGGATTCAAATTTATGTTTCCAGTCGCAAAGGATCATCATTACCATTTTATCTGCACGGCTCTTGGCTTTGGTATATTATCACAGGCCCCTGTGAAAGCTCATTTGCTTCCTTCAGGGTTAGTTAAAACTGAAGATTCATCTGTATGTGAATCTCATGCAGCCTTCTAAATCTTGAATGGGAGGTCTGTGAGGCAAATTGAGGAACATATTTCAGAACTGCTGATGCTTTTACTGAAAACACAGCTTCCACTGGCACTGTTAGAGGCAAGGTACCTCAAAATCAACAGATTTTTGGTGGTGATGCTGTAGTTATGCCATAATCTGCTTTATGGCCTGAAGGCATTCTGCTGTAGTCCAAATTGCTCCCCATCTTTCTGTAAACTTGGAAGAAAAAATGCCATTTGCCTTCTGATTTGATTATTTTCCAGGTCATAGAAAAGGCAGGTGCAGTTCTGAGCCTTTCCCTTGTCCTCCACTCCCCAGCCTGTCAGGAATGAGCCCTCTTGCAGGAGACTCTGCCACCTGCTGCTTTCCTCCCTGAAATGAGGAAGAGCCAGCCTTAGAGTGCTTCACACTCTTTCCAAACCCCATCCATTTCTGCTGTGGCAGAGCTCACTGTCATTTAAACTTTTCCTGCTTTTTTGTTCTCTTGGCAGCTAATACCTGAGCTCTTTAAAGCTCAGTCTGTCCAAGCTTATTTTTTAGTAGGCAAGGCTGCTACTTTTCAAACAGCTTTTGCTCACAGTTACCTGCAAAAAATACTTGGGCGGATTTAGGAATTTAGTTCCACAACTAGTTGGCATGTCCTTGATTAACTTCTGTTTAAAATCAAAATAAGCCAGTATCTTTTGACTCTTTTTTCCCCCACTTGCATGATAATAGTATCACAGTGTTTTATCAAATATCAATAATGACAGTCCTTAAGCAGGAAGAAAACTGAATATGTGAGCAGATTGCTTCTCAGGCAACAACATGTGATCCAATATAAAACATGAGCTTTTCAAGTTAGAGAATCAGGGAAGAGCCCAGGTTGGAAGGAACCTTGAAAGATCATCTGGTACAACCAGATGGTTGGTTATGTAGTGAAGTAGACAAGAAATGGAAGAGAGAAACCATTTGCTTTAATGAAATTGGTCCAGTGTTTATTTCTGTATGTTCTCATCAAGAACCTTCTGGCTTTCACTTAGCAAAGGACAGTACTTGCTGGGAAAAAGCACCTTAAATCCTTTGAAGGGTTCCTTTGAGTTTAAAGGGGTTTTTTTGGTTTTTCCCTTGTATTTGTAGGAGTAACTGAAGGTTCTTATTCCAGTAATTTTCTAGTCAAATATGAAGTTTGAGAGAAAATACAGTTCATATCTAGCAGGAATACTTCTAGTAATAGCTCACTTCCAGGTTTTTAAGTAAACCTTTACTAATGATGCTAATTGTCACTGTATCTTGTGACTGACAAACTGAGAATTTACATGAAATTTTAGGAACTACATTTTAGAGATTTATGAATAGTTTTACAGGTCCAGTTGTGCCTAACATCATGTACTTAGTCCAAGAGGTCCTAGAAAGCAGATTTCTCAGGCATCTGCATTTATTTTCCCCTGTAACTTTTTCCAAGACTAGCTTTTCAGTACCCCATGTGAAGTGTGAGTACCTAGTGGTAGTCTTTTTACCACTGGACTAGGCAGGATAATGCTACTTACTTGATTGTTCCAGAATGCTGTTGTGCTTCCTACCTGCTGCATCTTGGCTGCAGCACTGCAGCCAGAGCTCATACTCTTTGCTATCCATGATATTCCTAAAAAATTTCTGAGGTTTGGTGTTTTCCAGGACACAGGTTGGCCCAGATTAAGTGCAAATTATGCCCTTTGTTCCTGAACGTTTGTGAAAGTTGCATTTGGTTCTGTTGAAATGCTAAATGAGCTTGTCTTCCCAAGAGATTGTCTTGCAGTCTTAAGGGGTTTCTGTCAGCAGCATGTTCTGCTTTTTGTGGGAAGTTAGAGAGCACACAGTCAGAAAAAAGACCTGGGAAGATGATCATAAAACAAAATTTTAGAGGTGCAGCTGCACACACCCCTGAGAGCTATTCCTTATACAGTTGTGCTATTAATATTTACCAAGCACTTTTTACTCCACTACAGAGATGTGGTTGTTTGTGTGTGTTAATTCTTTAATCTGTGTTCTGTGGCATTTTGCACAAGCTAGATAAATTCTCAGTTACTTTAAGAACTAAATGTTTCATCTTCCAAATGTAGTGTTTGATTCAGCTTTTGTGTTTGTTAAGGCTGAGTTGCTCTAATTTACTTACTTGTATTCTCTATCAGTTGTCTTGTGGCTTGCACAGAACAGGTGTCCCATTTCTCTCTGTTAGACAAAAAGTTAATCCACAGCTTCTGTGGCTGGATATGAATTTTCTTGGCAGTGTAACTACTGCTTTCTTGGAGCACCTATTTTTGAATTTGATGCTGATACCTTGTGGGCATTAAAGTTTCAGTGTTTCAGCTTCAAGCAACAGTGATGTTCCTGCAGATCCAAACTGGCAGACGTTGGTAGCCTAAATGCTAATGTTTATTAGAGCAGAGCAAGGCTTGAGGGTAACTGTGCCAAGTGTTGGCTCATTAAATTGGCAGGAAGATTCAAAAAGGCTGCTTTTAAAGATAAGGACAAGAATTGGCATGGGCTAGGCAGGGGTGAGAGAATGGCAGTGGATAGGGCATGTGGTAGGTGTCTTCTATCTTTCTGTAGACAATTTGAAGGCAAGAGCAGACTCATTGAGACAAATGAGCTGTCATGCAAGCAGGAATAATAGCAAGTTGAAATAATAGTGTGCAGCACTTGTCACTGCTGGAGATCAGTAGGCACAGCTCCGAAATATTACTGTTAGAATCAACTCTTTGCTTTTCTGGAGTCCTAATGAGTTATTAATTCCTTGTATTTAGGAATTTTTTGGTAAATATTACTACGGGGAAATGAGTGATTTATCTTTTATTGTGGTGGGGAAGCTACTTGAAATCAACATACACTTTGGTTTGTTTATCCAGGGGAGCTCCCTCCCAAGGTTCATTGACACTGGTGTTCTTACATAAATTTGAACTGGTTTAACCTGAGCATTATTAGCTCTGCTCTCTGTTTGCAAAATACTTAGATGTATTTGGATGACTCAAATGTGGGCTGGACTGTTTAGGGTTTGATAGGGTAACTTGGTGTAGATAAATCAGATTAGAATGAGTAAATTGTGCCTCCCGTTTACATCCTGAAAGAGCAGAGTGAGATGCTTGTCTTTGTGTTGCCGTCGTTCATGATGTTTTCTGTAGAGTAGAATCTTATTAATAGATTAGATGAATAGAATCTGAGACTTAAAGTCATTTAACAGATTTGGTCTAATTGGTAGTTATGCTAATAATCTGAATTATTAAAAATAATGAATTCATTGTAATACAGACAAAAGAACCTCACTCTTTCTGAATCTTTACTCAGACTAAAACAGGGTCTTTGAGGAGTTTCATCTAGGTTGCCCCTGCTACTGTAATGGCTGAGTGTGCTACCTCTGCTGTGGGGTTTGGACTGAGCAGTGTGGGCTGGGGGAGGTAGGGCCTGGGTTCTTTGGGAAGCTTTTGAAGCTGTTTGAACCATGACCTGAAGGATAGCCAGAAGAGACATGGAAATGCAAAGATACGGGTCAGCAAGCACTACACCACCCCTTCTGCAGTTACCACACGCCTTGTGAACTCAACAGCAACCAATTACTTATATTTGAGGATGAACATTGAATTTCCAGGTTCCAGAGAGAAGGCTGATGCCATTAATTGGTGCTTCTCTGGTTGTTGCAGATTATTTAATGTCACCTGCTCCTCATCATACCAACTTGTCATATCCTTCTACCTATGGAAAAAGACTGTACTGAAGCTAATATTAAATTACCTACTTTTGCACGGTTTTGAAGCTGTATGTCATTTGCCATGCTGCAGTTTGTAACTTGAAAATTTCCTGATCAAGTCTCAGGATGACTTGAGTGAAAGAGGCAAAGATTTTCTGTGATTAAGTGGATGCTTTTGTTTCTATTTCAGGAAAGCCCCACAGCACTGGCAGCTCTGAACGGATTCAGCTCTCAGGAATGTACAATGTTCGAAAAGGGAAAATACATTTGCCAGTCAACAGATGGACAAGACGCCAAGCTATCCTTTGTGGAACATGCCTAATTGTCTCATCAGTAAAAGAAAGCCAGACTGGAAAGATGCATGTCCTCCCTTTAATTGGTGGAAAAGTAAGCTACTTTATTTTATTTATTTGCTTGGTTAACCTGTGTCTCTTGATGAAGAGAAGATTGCATTCAATTTGGATGATTCTGACCCTCCAGAAGCTTGTTTCTATAAGTGGGATTTTCAAAGTATATAAATGACTTTTGATTATGGTCAGTCATATTTAATGGTTTAGAATATTTGAATTAAATCTACAAAGAAAAGCAATGGATGCACAAAAGACACAAGTGTCCTTTTCCTGTGTGCCCTGCTAAGTGGTTTATATATCCAGTAGCATACAGCCAGAGGATACATGCAGGTCTGTTGTGTATGATCTCTGCCGTTCCTCCTCATCCAAGTTTTATCCATGCTGGGTTATTCGTAAGTTCTGAAAATTAACAAATAAGGGCATAGGCTGATTCTGAACATAGTGGGAGTTTTGAGTATTCAGCATTGTATGAATAGTGGTCTGTTGTAAGCTAACAGCAACAAACATTTTTCCTTGTGAAAAGCTAAAACCGGACTTTTTTCTGATAGATTACATCTAAAACCCAGGACTTCCAGACTGAACACAAGGAAATTTATTTTTTTCCCCACTGGGATGGTGACTGTGCACTGGCATGGGTTACCCAGATGGGTGATGGTATATCCATCACCCCTGGAGATACTTAAAAACCATCTAGACATGGTTGTGGGCAACTGGCTTTAAGTGGACCTGCTTGAGCAGGGTGTACCAGATGACCTCTGGAGGTCCCTTCCAACCTTAACTCCTTTGGGAAACTGTACTGAAGACAGTAAGATTACATCACTCTTTTAACCTAAGCAGTGTTTCAGAAAACTATTATTTGCTTGTTTAACTGAGGTAATGGGAAGAGAATCATACTCTTGAAGATGAATTTATAGCTTAAGCAATCCTCCTCTGTCTTACATACTGGTAAGTTGAATTCTAAAGAGTTATTTGGAGAGAAACAAACTTTGCAGTATTATATATGCAGACTAGAGTTGATTCATTAATATTCTATACTAGCAGTGTGAAAAGCAGAGCTGCCTTCTACAAGCTGTTTTTCCTGCCTCTTTTATGATTCTTCCCTTGATTCTCCAACTCTTCCTGGGAGGTGCTGAAGTAGAAACATTGTCTTCTTTTGGCAACAGTGTGTGAACTCTGGAGAGTGAGTTGTATTCTTGGCTGTAGATTGCTGGAAAGGACAGGATTAAGGTTCCCATCAGCCTTCTCTTTGAGATATTCTTTTTGTCTCAATATATTTTTTTTAATTTTAAAAGGGAAAAGATTATATACCATTTTAATTGCTTAATGTGGAATTTCTAAGCAGCTTTTGCATAGAAATGCCTTACGTGATATAAAACATGCAGACTGTGTTAAGCAGAAAGTTGACAACAAATTTTAAAAGAAAAGGATAACTAAGCTCAGAAAAATGTACTGAGGGCTTCTGCTGACAAAGCTTGGGAGGAGGGTGCTTGGCACAGAAGTAAGTGTTTTTTAAATTATTGCTCAAAAAATATTCTTCCTCATCCCCATAAATACTCTGCACTTCCTGGTCTGCAAAGGCTTTCCAAAATGCTGTACTGAGACATTGAGACCATAAGTTGTGTGGGACTTCTCGTGTATGGTAGCAGAATGATGTACTCTGAGTGTTTTTTAACAAGTTGAGAAATGCCAAAGAATTTAATTGGGCTGTAAGAGAAGCATTTTGTTAAGCCTGTTTTTAATAACCGGGGAGTAAAAATTGTATTTTTTTTTAGGTTGCATAAAAACAGCCTTAAATGCGTTTCACTGGCAAAACCTTTTATGGTGTTCAGTTTCTGTTAAAATGTTTATGTTCTTGGTGGTTTTCTCTGTTAGCTCTGTCCTTCTTTTCTCACTCCTGCTTATGTAGATTTCATGGATATTTGACACCCAAGATCCAGCTTGGGTGTTTGAGATGGTTAGTCCAGCTGTACTTGATGATCTGCTCTTGGGCACACTTGAACTTTGCCTTGGGGAGTTCTGCAAAGAGAGTTTTGATTCTTGACTCACAGTTTTGTGTCTCTGCCATAGGTGGAAGAAGTGAAAAAGCACCAGCACTGTTTAGCATTTAGCTCCTCTGGACCTCAAAGCCAGACCTACTACATTTGTTTCGATAACTTCACTGAATATCTGCGATGGCTGCGACAAGCATCAAAGGTGAGAATGCTGCTCACTCTGCTGTGACTGCGATGTTGGGAGAGTTTCCCCCAGTTCAGTCTTCTCTATGCAGCAATACTGTTCCTCTTCTGGGTTGATTGTCAAGAACTGCTGTTGCTGCTGTTCATGTTGTATGGAAATACCCAGACTGAGAGCTCATGGTAACAGGCAGCAGGGAGGCGAATTTTCCTGCACTTATACCAACACTTCTTTCTACTGAGGTTGTGTAAGCAAAGTGCTGTACTGAACTTCTTCCATTTTCTTATCAGCCCGATGAATCTACTGAGATCATTATAACAACAAGGATGACAAATATAACTGTCAACATTTCAGTTAAAAAACATTTTTTTCAGTGTTATTGAAACCTAAAGTAATGTCAGGGTTTTAAAAATTCATTCCTTACATAGAACCTAAATATTAAATTGCTAGAATAAAGGATTTTTTTTTCCTGCTTTGAAGTGTTGCTGAACCCCTCTGTAGTTTAATAACTGATTTTTGGGTTATTTGTAATAAGCAAATAATTTTCTATCAGTGAAAAAAGATTACTAACTAAAACCGTTGTAAAGTAAATTTTATACTGGGCTTAGAACACAATTAATTATAGGAGTTTAGGGCCTTCATTTTTTTGTTTAACTCTTCAGTTCCACTTTCTGTTGCTGAAAGGTATTTTTGCAATTGTCTGTTTTATCTCTTAATCCCTGCCACTTTTTTGCTAAAGCTTTATATATCTTGAACCATTATATTTTTCATACTACAACTGAAGTTTTTTTACTGTGCTGTCAGCATGCTCTTTTTTTTTGTAGTTGGCCCTAAGCTGCTCACTAGTTGTGTACTTGATAGGACTCTCCATGCTCTTTACTATGTAAAAGCCAACTTAGTTTTATGTAGCAGTACTTGGAGACACTCATGTAGCACTAGATCTGTTTTGTCTTTAGATTGCAATAATGTATTATCCAGCTGATTGCCAAGGATACAGCCTAGGTTGTGGGCTTTTTAAAAGGCTTTGATTGGATGTCAAACTTTCTTCAAACAGTAACTAATGCGCCTTCTAGCACATGCATCATTTAAAATGTCTTTTAGGTTTTTTTTTTCCGAGTAAGTTTTAAAATTATTTTTAAAGAAGCTGTTCTGGCATATCTGCTTAGGTCTGTTAAGCCTCAAGGTAAAAATCCCCAAGGCATGTTTTATGAGATGGTGAGGCACGGTCTGTCAGGTTTTTGAGTCCTTGCTGCTTTGGGCTGTCTCTAGGACAGTAGTGTCCTTTCATCTCCAGAGGGTTTGACATCAGATAAATGAAAGGCAAATCTAATGAGTGAGGAAAACAGTGGAAAACAATGAACTTCAGAGCTAGAGATAAATGGCCAGAAAGCCCCTCTGAATTACTGGCAGCATAAGCTTGTTCTGTGCCATGCTGTGCTTCTCTCTTTCTCTCTGGTTCACCCAAATGACTAACAGCATTGGGATGATAGCCAGCATGAGAACATATCCCCATGCACTCATGATAACCTCCCATTCTTATGTAAGTGTAGAAAGAAGATACATAGTTTCAAGTGTCTTTTCAGACTGTCAGAAGTGAAGAAACTCTCTATGCTATTCTTTTAGTTGGTAAAACATGCTTCGAGGAAAAATAAAGTAATTTTAAACCCCAACTCCCCAGCTCCCAAACCTGAAAATTGGCATTCTGCATTCATGGATTTTCAAAGAGCATTTTGCCACTTCAGGTTCTTTTCTTGATGTTTGGGGTTCCTGTCCTGAGACAGAAAAACAGGGACAAGCATGATTATATGCAAGGCACTTCCTGTGGGAAGTGCTGCACAGTAACATTGTTTCTGAAGAACAGAAACAGGGAAACTAGTAATGCTGCAAAAGTAACTCAGATTTCTTCCAGCTGGTGCTGTTTGTGTCAAAGTGCTTAATTGTAAGGTGCACCACACCTGATTTACATGTATAAAGAAATGACAAAAGTTGAATCTTCAGCTCTGCAGTTCAGGCAAACATTATGCTGGGAAACATTTATATGAGGTATTCTGCCTCAGGTGTTTGGGAACTAATCAAGTTCAAAGCTGCTGAAATAATCATGCTAACTAAGAAAATACCGTGTAAAGCAGTGTGTTTCTAAAAGCAAGCAAATTTAGGAAGGGAGGTATTATGGCTCTGAAACTTAGCTTCTAGTTGCTCACTATGGGCTAGGTCACACATTGCCTACAGATTCTAATACTGGTGTTGTATATAGTACTTGCACTTTTGTGAGTTGGTATGAATAATATTTAAGACTGTATTTTAAATATAGATGTTATTTAATGACATTTGTTCTGGAAGCGACATTTGTGTTCACTTATATTCAGTGGTTGTTTTTCCGAGTAGTTCTTCTCCTTTGTGCTCCTGAAAACTGAGGCTTCTGATTCTTACTTAGTGTAATGAAAGCTTGAATTATAAATTTTAATGCAGAAGGAAATCCCTGGTAAAGTATTTCATTAAAATTGCTCAATTCAGTTTTTAGCTATGAAAAAACAATTCATATCTGTCTTCTGTGTACTTCAGAAGAGCTAAAAGATGATGTTATTTTAACTTTTAAATAACAAGCTCAATCTTGAAAGGAGACTTGCAAAGAATGCTTGCTCTGCAGTCTTTCTCCCCACAGAATATTGGCAATGTTGACTTTTTAGTGGTGGTTCAGAGTGAGACAAATCATAATGCATCACTCCTGCAATAAATATGTGTGTGCCAGAAAAGATTTGAATTTGTGTTTGTGGAGAATGGAGTTTAATTTAATTAAAAATAAGCATTGCTCCTGTATAATCAGATTCATTCTAACAGTGGAATCTATCATAGCCGAGACTGCTCTCGTGCTCTGCCTCTGTAAATTTTTGGAAGGTGAATAGGTATTGGGATTGGTTTTCCTATATGTGTGTGTCCTGAGGTGAACAGAACTTCTGTTTCCAGGACAGACTAGAATTATTGCACAAATACTGACCTAAATATCGAACTTGGTGACATACTTATTCCAAATAGGCCACTTTTAGATACGCTGATTTAGCCTCAAACAGAATATTTTTAAAAGCTGGAGATCTGTCTTGTTCGTTAATATTGATAGTTCTATACCACAGTGCATTTCTTTCCTTTTACTTTCCAAAAACTGGAGGGCTAATTAAGGAAGCTTAAAAGGAAAACAACAGCAACAGATTTGGTCCTTTGTGATCTAATGCATTCGTTCTCTTGCCAAATGTTGAAAAATAGGCTTATGCAACTGGGAAGGGGGAGCAGAGGGGAAAGAAAGGAACATCTTCAGAGCTTTAAAGAATTTTGCCTGCACAAAGTTGTCATGATGGTTCTGGAACTGGCACAATGACTTGCGCAGCAAATCTGCCACTGTTTGCTACTTGAATGTCAAATGCAGAAGGACAGGGCAAAGAACATGTGTTTAACAGTGAGGAGGACATGATGGGGGTTCCTCATTTGCCACTTCCAAAAGCTAAAAAGCTACACCCTTCATGTAGAAGAGAGAGGGGTGTTACGCATACAGTGTTAGGGTGTGGTGGGACTTGCTGTTGTGAGGCTTTTATTTGGGATCTGGTCTGCTGTTGGATGTTTCTAACAGCTAAACCTAGCAATTTTTCAACACATGAAGTTTCTGTTATGAATGTTGCCTGTGACACAGTTCATGATATGGATGGTTTGGATGGGAGTATAAAAGGATTAGCAGTCCTCCATGTTCCAAGGCATGCAGTTAAAATGGGATGTCAAGGTCTGCCTTGGGAATTCAGTATTGCAGAGCTTATGCCAGGATGCATTACAGAATTTTATTTTCTTGGAAATAGTGTGCCCCACTGGGCATGCTGGGATGAGTTATGTGACCCCACAGAACCACTGTCTCCCCTCCTGGCTGCAGGAGAGCAGGAACTGTGTCAACAGCTTCATGTGACAGTTATTGCCTGCTTTAGTGCTTGGTTCAGTGGGGCAGGTAGAGGAAGAGAGGAGATGAAGGACAAGGGCTGTAACAGTGCATGTCTGTGTAGGTAGGGAGAGATGTACAGGCACAGAGCCTTGTGTGTCTGCGCAGCAATGACCAGAGTTGGACAGCTTTGGCTGGGCATAAGTTGTCATGCTTGCACACAAAAGAGGCCTGCTGTTGAAAATACAAGGAAGGTCCAAAAATAAGATTTAATACCTATGAAATTTAAGAGTTTTCTCTTGTGTGCTTTTATGTTTTCTTTTCCCTGTTTCAGTTATCTCTATGTTAATGTCTGTCATGGAAGTATGTGGTGTTCTAAACAACTGTAGCCTGTGAAAAAGGAGAGATGATGTCAGTGTACATTATGTTTAAAACATGGTAAAAATAGCAAGAATTGCAAATTCAGCTGAGAAGGGCGTGCTGCCATGTTGGCCTTATTCCTTTCATGTCAGTGCAGAATGCTCTCTTCTTACGTTTACTTGCACTGTGAAGCTAGCAAAAAATTAAAACAGATCAGAATTTAGTTTATACTATGAAGTAAGTAGTGCAGGAGCCTCTACAGCTGTAGTCTCCATCTTTCCTCGACTTGTGTAGAGACCTACCTGAAGCAGCAGTACAAAATTATTAGTTTTGCTTTTTGCTTTTTTTTTTTCTCTAAAGTTATCTAGTTCTGACCATCTGCCTCAGTTTGCTAATTATTTTTTCAGTACAAATATGACAATTGTGTACAGAGACTGTTGTAAAAAGGGGAGTATGAGCCCTGTAAAGCTGATCTATAACTCTAGTGATATGATGTTTACTTCTGATGAGGAGAAAAGGTTTGAGTTCTGACCACAGACTTGGTGCTACAGACCACATTTATATATATAAATTCTACAGAATTTAGAAAATAATTCCGACCTTGACTGCAGTTCTGCAAAAATATTTCTAAAATAGGAGACCAAGATGATTAGCTTTTGGATGAGTTTTACAGAAACTGTGCTAAGAAAAATGCAGTAAGCAACAATTGATGCTAAAGATGTACCTGCTTTTCAGCTGTGCTT
Organism: Fringilla coelebs; assembly: GCF_963513975.1. Taxonomy (NCBI): domain Eukaryota; kingdom Metazoa; phylum Chordata; class Aves; order Passeriformes; family Fringillidae; genus Fringilla; species Fringilla coelebs. Next base: position 83,401,106 of record NC_140028.1, read on the forward strand.
CGTCCACCTTTGAGACAGGGATAGATCATCAACCATTGGACTGCTTTTTCCTTCAGCACAGAAGATTCTGCTCATTAATTGAAGTGATGGGAAATAAGGTATATCCACTTGCGCATATAGCTTCATCTTGATTTCAGATGCTAGTATTTGTCTTTCTCCTGTCAGCCATGGTCAACCAGGAAAAGTTGAGTGAGAAACTTCCACACCAGCTTCATTGTGGAACACAGACTTTGCAGAGCTTTTTAATACAAAATACAGCTTCCAGTCTGTAAAGAAGGCTTGGAGCCACGAATCTCATTGTTAAGTTAGCCCTACATTGTATTTGCCTTGGCTTGCCCTCTAGGTTATTGACCTATTTCATATGTATTTCTGGATACTGTAATGAGCTGTCTTCACAGAGCGCATCACTGCAGTGATTTTTATTACCAAGCTTCAGTTGTTTCTGGAGGCATTAGGGACAGGCTTTTCTAATGCTTATTGGTCAAAATGGGCTCAGAATACCTTTTTGCAGAGCTTTGATCACAGGACAGCCCCAATTGTGAGTGTAGGGAAAGATCATATGCAAGGATAAAGTCATTTATTTTAAGATATTTGGGATGTTACTTGTTACAGTGCTGACAACTTTTATGTCACTGCCTGCACTGTCTCCTCTCCAAGTGTCTGTTAAACCCCCTAAGCAATGGATAACCTTCTGGAGGAATACTGTGCAGAATTTTACTTCCATGCAATTTGAATTTCTAGATTAGCATTTTCGTTTTTACCTTTTGCTCTTGGTTATCACCTGGGGTCATTTCACACGGAATTGTGTAGAACAGACTACTTGTGTTGCAGTTAGGAGTTTCTGACATTTCCTTTTAGCTTCATAGTCCTAGTCTATGTGTTTGAACGTACCATTGTGATTTGTGGCTGCCTGGTTTTATGTGTGTTAGGAATAGGTTGGAGGTCAGGAGCCTGCTGGTTGGTCACTGTGAAGGTGACCATGAAGTAGTTGGTTTGTTTCTTATGCCAGTTGAGCTTGGAGGCTGAAAAATGAGTCTTTATTCTAATAGGACCTAAAAAATTAATTTAGTATACTGCCAGCATCAGTGGGCTTCTTTTGAGAATAGCCTTTAAGCAAAGCTCATTTTCCTTGTGAATAACAATTTGTGTTTCTTCACACTTGAGACTAAGCAGCACAATTAGCCTCTTGGAAAAGTTGATTCAACATCTAGCCAAGAAAAGAGAACCCAGGAAGATTTTCTAGTTTTTTAGTGGGTCTTTTTTTGAGCTGATCCTTACTTAACAGGAAATATGATTACTCTAAGTTTAGTACAAGGAAACTATTTTTCCCTCTAATACTATAAAATGACAATGTTGAGATAATGCTTTTGCTAAAAATAGATCCCTAAAAATAAACCCACAGCTTCCTTTTGGTGGTGATTACAAATACTCAAACATAAACAAACTTCTGGTTTCCATGCGGAACTTGACTTCCTTTTCTCTGTGTGTGAGAAATCTTCAGTATTTGGGACCTTTGCTCTGAAGTCATGTCTGGTCATTCTTGCTGGTGATGGCTTCTTATCATCTAAAGTGTGAAAGCAGAAGATTGGGCAAAGTAAACTTGAAGCTGGTTTTCTTGCTCTTTTGATGATAACACTTGCAAGTTTTCCTCCTCCCCTTTCCCTGCAAAGCCTATTCTTTTGTGCCCTTTGTTATTAGAGGTTAGTTGACATTTTGGAAATTCACTTCTGGGTGTGTTTCAGTGTAGTCAGTCTCTTAATGGTTCAGGAGGGAAGCCTGATATTTTGTCTCAGCTGATTAATTTTGCATGTCTAAACAGTTCAGCTGATTTTAAAGTGTAATGGTGACTTGAAGCACTTCATTTTAGAGAAATTACATTTTCACTGTTGGTTTTTGTTTTTTTTTTTTTTCTTCTGCTGGAATTTAGAGAGTCTGTGCTTCTTGTTTTGGCCTTGCTGCCTTCAGTTAATAATGATTATTGAAGTATTGCAGCCAGGAGTGAGAACAGAAAACTAGGTATCGCCCACGCATCTGGAATAGCATTCAAGTGCTGTCTTTTGAAGCCTCTAAATCAGGTTCTGGTATTGTTGAAGCTGATTTTGTGCAGCTCTTGCATAATTACAGGAAAGCATCACCTGTAATCTCAGTTAGGTGTTGTATATGTTATCTTTTAAGGTGTGTTCAATCCAGAAGGATCCCAAAGTGTTTTCAGTAATCTCTGGAAGGGAAAGAGTAGAAATAAGTGGGAGAATTAATGTAATGTTGCTCTTAATGAAGCTCAGGGGAACCAAATGTCCACAGTGAGCACGTGCCATAGGACAGGAGGGGATGGCAGGGACTGACATACTGCCCAGAATTTTGGTCTGTGTAAGGTGTGATAATGGAGCTGATCTTGAAACTGAGTGGCTGTAACACTGAAAGCCTTTCCAAGCAAAGTCCAGCAGCAAGGAAGAAAGGAGAGGAATTACTAGCAAAACCTAATTTTAGGGACATTTACTCTCCTTTGGCCTCTTCTGTAGTCAGTGGAGAAGGATTAAAGTCTCCAAAGAGAAGAGGGAATGAGTGCTGGAGACCAGTTTTTGGCCACAGGCCAGTAGAGCTATATCCATGATTATTTGTATTACAAAACACTTGGGTCAGAAGGCCTTTCTGAGTTACAGTGGAATAATGGCATGAAAAGAGTTCATCTCATTGTAGAATGACTCCATATGATACAGCTGTGTCAAAGAACATAGAGCAGCAATTGAGGACCTAGCATAATCTCTTGCTTAACACAAAAAAAAACCTGCCACCCTCTCCATGTGGGACTGGGGAGACTCAGACAAGTGAACTTCCAGTGCAAGTCTTACTGGCAAGAGTCTGAAATCTATAGTATATCAAAGAATGGTTTGAGTTGGAAGAGATCTTAAAGATTATATAGTCCCAAATTTCCCACCATGGGCAGGGACACCTTCCAGTAGACCAGGTTGCTCAAAGCCCCTGACTGTGAACACTTCCAGGGACGGGGCATTTGCAGCATCTCTGAGCAACCTTGGATTATCTTTGTGGCCTTCCTCTGGACATGCTTTAAAAAGTTCACAGCTTTATTGTATTAGAGACCTTAGACCTGGTTGCAGCACTCCAGGTGGGGTGTCACAAGGGCAGAGTAGAAGGGGAGAATCATCTCCCTTGCCCTTCTGGCCACGTCTCTTTTCATTCAGCCCAGCCTGTAGTTGGCCTTCCTGGCTGTGAGTGCACGTTGTTGGCTCATGTCTGGCTTTTCATCAACCAGAACCCCAAGCTGCTCTCAGTGATGACTTCTACCAGTCTGTACTTACATCTGGGGTCATCTCCTGATCCTGGTGCAGCTCCTGGGACTTGGACTTCCTAAACTTCATGAGCTCTTGCAGGCCCACTTTTCAAGTTTGTCCTGGTCCCTCTGGATGGCTTCTCTTCCTTCTGTTGTGTTATCTGTAAGCTTGCTGAGGGTGCACTTGATCTTACTATGTCATTGATAAGGACATTGAAGAGCACCAGTTGCAAGACCTGTGATCCTGAGGGCCACTACCCTCCACCTGACAGAGAGCTTTGGCTGCATCCATCCACCAATTCCTTATCTGCTTAATAGTCCGTTCTTCAAATCCATGTCTTCATGGTTTGGAGATAAGGATGTTGTGTGGGACTGTGCTGAAGGCCTTAGAGAGGTCCAGGTGGATGACATTGGTTGGTCTTCCCTTGCTGACTGCTGCAGTCACTATCATAAAAAGGCCACCAGATTCGCCAGGCATGATTTGCACTTAGTGTCATTGTATGTGCTTTAGCATTGCTTCCATGAGGATCTGCTGCGTGATTTTCCCATGCTGAAATGAAAAAATGCTGAAAGAAAGTCCTTGTTGGAGGACTGCTCATTGCCAAGTCTGTGTGCTTGGCAATACAGCAGCTTGTCTGTTAAAAAATAAATCTAACAGGGATAGTAAGAAGCAAAAGGGGTTTTTCTTAATTTTTATTAGACTGTCACCTCTTTGGCAGTATTTACAAATGAATTATTTTCAGTCAAGCTGTTCTAAGGATGTTAATATTCTTTGCTCCACCAAATGGAGATTCACATGTCTGAATTAAAGGTAGCTTAATGCAACAGCTAATTACTGTCACTTAATTCTAAGTTACATCGTAAGCCTTGTCCTTGCAGGGATCTTAGTGTGAGCATCCCAGTGTGACTACCACCAGGTACAGAGTTGGTATCATTCCCTGGGTAATATCGATACCAGTACATTATCTCTGAAAGAAGACTACTTTTCCTCCAGGAAGAACAAAAGTACTCATATTGTGGTAATGACTTCAGATGCTACCTAGCATTTCCAAATGACAGATGATGAATGTCACCTTTTTTGTCAAATTCTTGCTCTCAGGTCTTTTTGCTAAACTTGGGTCACCGGCTTTCACATCTATGAATTTTTTTCTGGTCTCCTATAATGAAAAGTAAGGGAGCCCAACTTCTGGTTAGTCCCCTTCACGTTTCCCCCTCCCCACACATGTTTGTTAAGGCTATTTTCAGTTGTTAGAGGTTTGCAGAAGGGCCAAAAGTAGAAGTGACCTGTCTGTTTATAAAACTTTGTATAGAGATAAGGAGAGCAGAGAAGTGACAAGTTTAAATTATTTTTGTTCCCCTGAGTCTTGCTGGCATGAGATATTTGTACCGGGAGCTTTTGCTTCACCTGCACAGGAGAGGTGGGGCAAGAGTGCCCTGTGAGTGCTGCCGCACCGGCATGCACTTCTGCCCTGCTCTTAACAGGGAATTACTGCCCTGACCTGTGGCAGTGCCTCTTGGGTTTGTGGATGTGAGTGACAGGCTTTCAAAAAAACCCTTTGCTGGGTTTTATATTTTCTGTGCGAGGCCCTTAGCTTGAGTTGGCGTGTATCTAATTTAACATTTGAAAGAAAACAAAAAGGAGATGCCAGAAAAGCCAGTACCCTTTTACCCTTGGTCTGCACCCATTTTAACAGCTGTTATTTAAAAATGAAAATACATGGCTTTAAAGAAAAAGCAAATGGTTTTTTCCCCCCCTCCCCTTCATTAAGTTTTCTGGCATTAGATTGTTTACCAGGCTAAGGAGTTCCTCAGCTTGGCTGTGGCCGGGGCACCCATGTGCTTCCTGGCTGTGCACTTCAGCTCCATGGAGGGAAGCCTCTCTGCTGAGCAGGGCTTTGATGTTTGAATAGAAAGGAGGATTAGGATTTGAAGCAAGGTTAGTTCTGAGGTGAGGAGAACCTGTTTGCTCAAAGTTAGTTTAGGCATTTCAAGACAATGTATCACTGTTTAGTTAAGGCTTATGCAGGCCTCGGTGGGATGTGATGATTATCAAACTGTTTAAAAACAAATCCTAAAGGAGAAAAATTAAACTGCCTTTGTATTGCATGTCTACAGCAGGTATAATTTAACACTGTCAGCTCAGTTCAAACAGACTGGGAATTTGGCTGCCTCTAGAGTGTGGGCTGTTTTGCTATTTTGTCTTCTGTTGAAGTCCTAAGCAGTAATTTCTTATCTGAATAGAACTATAGGTAATGGGATGAGGGTAAACAGGAAAAAGACATAATTACATTGGTTTAAATTCACACCACAGGTCACACCAAGAGATGTCCTTGTGTAAACAAGGCTTGTGTTTGTTCGTACAGCTGGGTTCATCTGTGCCCATTGCTGACATCCATTGTCAGCAACAGATCATTTTTGTAGTATAGCCAAGGATTTAAAACAAAGACCATAATCAGTCTTGTTGCATAGCTCAGTGACAGAGGTGTCATTATACTGATGGACAAAGCAAGTGGTTTTTCAGCCCTATGTAGCAAAAAGCAACAAGAATATGGGTTGATGCAAGTGTTTTTCTGTATTTTTGTTGCCAGCTGATAAAGATTTACAGTGAACCCATACTGTATTTTCACAGGTCCTGGAAAACTGTTTTCCTTTTAAAAATAATAAGAAAAAAAACATAAAATCAGAACACTTTGGCAAATCTCTTCTATTTGAAGTGTTGCCTGGAACTCTAGGCATCAGAGGTACTGCTGGCTTTTTGGAATAGTTGGGGTTTTTTTGTAAATGTATTGTGGCACAAGTAACACATGTGTAAAAGTGAGTTTTCATATTAGGGAGACTCCTATTTCTTTGGCATGTATGCAGCTCTCAGGTGGGGAGGAGCAGAAGACATACTGCCCAAGTGGGGGAGAGCACTCTGCAGCAGCATTTATAGAATAAATCTGCATTTTGTTGCTGCTGTGGGAAAATAAAAAGCACAGTTACAGGTTTCAGGTGTTGGCAGTGGGTAGACTCAGGGCTTTTTGTAGTACATGTGCTATGTTGTGTATTACTTCTTCAAAACTACAGTTAGTTTGCCATATTCATCTGAAGATTGAAAAAAGATAGAACAGTGTAGGCCTAGGATGCATAACTGAGGTTGCAGCAGGAACTGGAAAAAAAAATCTTCCTTTGGAATTTGTGGTTTGATGTACAAAGTTCAGTGGGACCTTATCCCATTACTGCTCTTCTGGTGTTACAGTGGGGGACATTGCAACACAATGACAGACTGTAAAGTATTTAAAAATCATATTCAAGGAATGGAGAAAGCAGCATGTTTCATATTTTGATTATTAAATATCCCAACTGAAAAACAGACTTCAAAGAAGTATGAGATCTTGCTTTGTGTTTGAGCTGCATGGGTGTCAAATGGTGCATGTCCTGCAGAGGAAAGCGCTGACTCTACAGCTCCTTGCTGTAGCTCCTGTCATTGAGAGCTTGTGATGTACAATCTTCTGAGAAGGTCATTGCCCCAGCCATTCCCTCAGTGTTAGGAAATGCAGCGGTGGTTTCGAGTGACGCAAGTGTGAGGGGTCTGTGCAGTTTGAGATATGATGAGAAGACATTTGAGAGGGATTGGTTTGGGCCATGGTGGCTTCTGGCTGTGGAGTTTTGAATTGTGCTGCTTGTGGTTTTATTTTTATATATGTACATATACCCTATCAAACAGCTGTACTTAAGAGTTTTTCACAAGAAAACACCAAACAAACCATAACAGACACTTAATGCAGGTTCCCTGTATATCCAGAAAGCCTTTCCCTCTAGCAGGGCTACCACACTAAATCTCTTCACAGTTTTTGTAGGAGCATGGATGTGTTGAACACGACCCAGATAACTTGTTGGGATATTTATTTACAGTGGAATTTTTTGGTTTTGTTTTTTTCCTGCGGAAGCGTGACTTTCTGCAGATAATGTCCTTTTCTCCAGATGCATTTTATTCTTTGAGTGTAAAGGATATCCTACTCAGCATTTTCCCACCTTTTATCAGCTTATCTCTGCAGTGATTCTCCACAGTGAGTCAGGGAAACACATTGCTTTATTAAAGAACTGCATCATCTTTTAGAAAGAAAGTCTTTGCTTTTAATAAACAATAGCAAACCCAAGCATGTCCAGTCTTGCTACGTTCAAGTCATTTGTAGACAATTGCAAGATTGATGGATTTCAGATCAACATGATTTCACAATTTTAGTATTCAACTTGAAATTACTTAATGAAAATTTCTGGTCAATGAAAGAAAGTACTAAAATTATGTTCTCCTTTGTTACTCTTCTTTGTTTTTCATCTTGTTGTTCTATTCTGTAGGAATTTGTTATAGAACAGTATTGAGCAATGGAAAGAGAAGTTTTATACCTGCCTGTGAGAATAACTGTGTGTTTATATGAGCCTTCCTTGTAACAGTTTGTGAGTTAATTCATAGAGTACTTTGAGGCCATAGAAAGACTTTGATAAAATTACAGTTGATTCCAGAACTAAGACCTTTTAAAAGAATGGTTTTAACTTTTACGGTTATCTCTCTGGTAGAAGCATCATTCAATATTTGTCAAATGCATGAAAATATTATTTAAATGCTTTGTATAATAAGGTGTTCCCTTTAAAAAAAAAGTCAAAAAATAACCAGTGCATATAGCCTGTAAAACCGAAATTACTTTTAACTAAATTTATTTCTCAGGGTTTGACAGTTTTAAGAAAGGATTTGCATGCTTTTTTTGGGCAACAGTAGAATTTGTATAATTGATTTTGTTTGCCTGCATTATCATGATTCCCACTCAGAGTTACCATTTCTGGTTCTTGAGATATTTTTAGAGTCATGAGCCTTGCTAAGCACGGCTGGATTGCTTATTGCTGTTCATATCGCATTCCAAACAAGTAGTTGGAGCAACACTGTATACAAGTGTTACGCCTGAAATCAAACATTCCTCCTTTTTAATGGGTGTCAGCAGTGTGGTCAGAACTGTACAGTGCTGGACATAAACAGACTGAATACCCAGCATTCAGAGATGACTGCTCAGTATAGCCTATGAATAATTCTTGTCTCATACTACAAGTGGAAGAAAAATACTAGCTACAGTAACAAAAGGACTGCACTAATTGAGTAACAAAACTTCACGCATTTTAATGGATGTGGGAGGACTGGATTATTAATGGTTGCTTTGGAGAAAAACACTGCAGTGTCTGTTCCCCTTGAAGCTTATGGCTGTGTGTTTATAATAGCAACCACTTATCCTAAGGCCTGTGTACCTTGCGTTGGAGAGGAAAAAAAATTTCTGTGCTTTCCTTTCAGCGGCAAGCTACCTCCTCAACACCTGATGCCTTTAGTTTCAGAGTGCCTTGTAGCAGGAACTCTATCTCTGCCCAGAAGGTTGAGTGGTGTGGCCTTCATCGGAGTTGGGAAGCTCTTATTCACTGGGCATTGATTAGGAGTTGTTGGGTCTTTTTCTCTTTTTGCCCCTTAGATGTGGTATTTTTACCTCCAGAATCCCAGCATAAAAGGCCAGTGAAAAAATAGCTGCTTTTGGTGTGAGCAGCTGACATGACACCATAACTATTTGAGCACTGTTGGTGTGGTCCCAGAATCCTGGAATGGTGGAGAAGTTGTTTGATTCTCTTCCTTTGATCCAGCCATGCCTGCTCCAAAAATGCCTCTCTTCCTCCTATCATTTGGCTCCTCTTCCTTGCCCACCATCCCCACTGCCTTGCATTACTGTGTGGTGGTGCTTTGCTGCGTAGCATGTCTTGTGGCACTACTTCATGAAAGAACATTTCTAGTAGTGTAGAACAGAAAATATAAGTATTCTACATTGCAGCCTTGGTTTGTTTTTGATTTTGCTGGTGATTTCTTAGAGATATGAAAAGGGGCAGTGTTGCCATTACTTGAAGAAATTGCCTATAGGTCTCTTTGGAATGACACTAGCTCTGTGTGTGTGTATATATATATATATATATATATATATATATATATGTATATGTATATGTATATATGTATGTGTGTATATATTAAAAAATGTGTGTGTGTGTATATATATATATAGTGCCAAGAGATAGGATTTTTTTTTTTACCCTCTATAGATTGTGTTTGTTTTACCTTCCTCTTTCTAGAAAACAGTGTTAAGCCTCCAAATCTGTTTTATTTTTGTAATATTTTTTCTTACTTTTGAATAGTCTTCTAATTCATTGAGAAGAGTTGAGTGCTTGGTGCTTTGCTGCTGGGTTATTTATTTTCTTCAGTAAGGTGTAAATGGGATAACTCTTCTTCTGCCATTTAATACCCATCTTGGACGTATGAAACCAACAGAGTGGTGATGACTGCTAAGTCCTCACTTCCGCTTACTTGGAGGAGGCAGTGCTACCCAAAGGACTAAACTAAAGCTCATGTCAAATTTTTTTTCTGCTTGTCAAATATTGCATAACTTCATTAATGAAAATGAATTAATTTCATGTATTAATTTAATAAAACTTTGGTCTTTTCTCCCTGCTAGTTGTCTCTGGACCTGGTTTTAAGCACTGAGGGCAAAAAAGAGATCACAGCATTACTTGCAGCAATTATGTAAACTGTGTTAGATCCGCTATATATGCCAACACTGGCTTCTGCTGCGCTTAAAAAACTGTTTATCTTGTGCTGGTAGGGGTGACTATTACTCTATTAATTTTTACTATATTAATATATTGGTGGTTTTTTATTACTATATTAATACTATATTAATATATTGGTGTTGTACTTGACTTCCAGGTTGCATCACAACGCATCAGCTCAGTGGATCTTTCATGCTGCAGTCTGGAGCACCTGCCTGCCAACCTGTTTTATAGCCAAGACCTCACTCATCTCAATTTAAAGCAAAACTTCCTGAGGCTAAACCCCAGCCCATCCACAAGTAGAGCGCTTAGTGAATTACAAAGGTAAAGTAGTATGATTCTATTACTCTTCCTCTGTCCTTGCGGCCATGATCTGCAGGAACTTTCCTAAAAATTACTGCCTCTTCTTGTGGAACATTGGCCTGACTGTTATGCTGCAGAAATTGGTTAACTTTGTGTGTTAGAAACAGACTGGCTTTCATAAGAAACTTCATGTTTTTCTTGTAAATAGAAGGATATTTTCAGCTCAAAATGCAATTTTCATAATGTATTTTTATCTACCTACTGAGGCCAGACTGTAGTTCTTCAGCCTTTGACTTATGTGAGGATGAGCTGGTGAGCTGCCCATCAAAGGCAGCCATTCTAGGTAGGAGCAGTACTGCATGTGACCAAGTGAAGAAGTTTTCTGTTAGCCCCCCCAAGCAAAGGATAAACCCCTGATTTCTTAAATTCAGTCTGGGTCCTGTCTTCCTTCTACCCTGCTCGATCCTAATTCTTCTTTCTTAGTATCTGTGACCTTCCAGTTCTTTCCGCTGCAGCTCATCCAAGAGTGTAACAAATGGGTAGACAGCAGCGTGATTGGTGCTCTGAATGATTTAATGTATGTGTTCTGTGGAATCAGCAGCCTTTCTGTGTTCGCAAAGATGAATGTTCCCATACTGAATATAAAGCTGTGATTTTAATTTCAGTGGTAAGTGAATTGCAAAGTACCTCAGGATTGTATTTGTGGATGGTCCTGTTCAAACAAAATGTTTTAAACCACATTTCTAAATCCCTTCCTCTTTGAAAAACAACTGAAAAGTACAAGATGGATTATGCGGGCTGTTGTATTTTTATATCATTCCAATTTCATTTTGGAAAAACAAAAAATCTGGCATAATGAAAGATGAATGAACCCAGCAAGTCTGCTTCACAAACAAAGCAGGCAGCTATTCCAAGACCTTAGGAGCACAGTCTGGAGAGGAATTCTGACTGGACTGTGAATGTCAGCATAGGTCTCCAGATAGCAAATGGAATTTTACCACAAGCTAGCAATGAACATGGACAAATAATCAATGTCTCTTATTTTAATGACTTCTTATAATTTTTTCCTTTTTAAATATCACAAAGTGTAAAGGAGATACTTGATTATGCTTTGTCCATGTGCCTACAGAGAATTTCTGTTTGGAATAGGTTTGGATTTGTCCGTGTACCTGCAACTAATTCTGTTTGGGATTAGAAAGCATTGATAATTAATGTGATAGCAATGTTCATTCTCTGTTTAATGTTCTCTTGGTATTGCAGTTGTAGGAACAGCTGATGAGTCTTGCTGATAGTTAACAAACCGTTATATTTTTTCTTACTAAAATGAGGTTGAACATAAAAGAGAGAGTTCAGGTGACAAAATATAACTCTCCTGTTTTCTGAGATTCTTCTGAGATGAGGAGAATCTGGAGAAGCGGCATATACCTGAGGTGGTGCAAAACTGGTTGTCTCTCATTCTTCTGTGAGCTGGCCCTATTCTGTAAGCAAGTAATATTCTGCTCTGCTTCTATTGCTTTGAGCTTGGCAAAAAGGCACGAGGCAGATCTGGGAACTTCTGGAGAAAAAAAATAAAATGAGGCTACACAGCACTGTTTTGGTGTACGTGAGCTGGTGCATCAGAAACTCCTGCCTTTGTTTCCCTTTGTCTGCTTGATGTCCTCCAGCCTTATCTTCATCCAGGACAGGTGGCATCACCCAGACAGGAAGCTGTTGCCACTGTTTCCATTGCTGTGCCAGTGGGAAGGGCTCTGTGAAGTAGCCATAGTTCCTGCTGAGGGTTCTGAAAAGCGATGCCCCATTGGTTTTACCTCCATACTGCAGCAAAAGCATGAGCCTGACCCTGGAGTGTATTCCTGAGCCGTTCTCCTTCCTGCACTAAGAAACACAGAACTGGCTTCTCCTTTGGGTGGGAAAACTCGAGTTGTACTTGTGTTACCAAAAAAACTTTGAGCCAGCTTGACTGCTGGTAAGTCTGCTCTTCTCTGCACAAATATCTAGAAAGAGGAGAGCACTGTATGTTTTGAAATCATTAGTGAAACCAGTATCAAAACATCTGTAAAGTGAAGCTCATTGTTCCTGTGAACACACATCTGATTTATTTTTTCTTTTTTAAACCAATTCCGTAAAACCATTTTCAGATTTATAGGGGTTGCACAAGGTAAAACTTCACTGAATATACCAAAAGTCTTTTCTTGTTCACCATGTCCTTTCAAATCATAGGAAAGCAAGTGCAGAATCTCTGCTGTTCTGATTTGGTACTGTTGGCTTTTCTACAAAATTCTCAGTTGCTGAATTGGAGCGGCACATGAGGCACAGCGCCACTGAATCAAGCCTACAGGTATTTAGGGCTCCAAAATAGCCATGTGCTTGGATGTTTGAACAAAACACATTGACATTTACATAGCTACCTTTCCCAGTACAATTTTGAAGTAAGACCTTGTTAGCAAGGCAGTCTAAGAAAATTAGTCTTGCTATACACAGTTCTTGGTGCTGCTCTTAATAAATCACTTTTGGTGGTTATTTAATGAATGCTAGATTTCAGAACAAATGTATTAAAGACACAATAAAATACCAACTTTTCAGCCACCCACTGAGTAGACTTGCAAGCAGCTGGGTCATAGTAATGATGTGCTGATAACCTGCCACTGTCATGGCAGGTACAGTCAGGAATGTATTGAGGAAAAAAGGCATTTCTGGTTTTGTTTACACAGTTGCTTCTTTCAGTTGTTAAAATAATATCATTTGTTGCATTTATGAATAAAATGTTTAGTTGTGATCAGTACATGGCATCTGAAGGTGTAAGAAGTGTAGATGCACTTTTTTCCCAGTAGCTGCACTTCTACTTGCTTTACTGTCCACTCAGCCTCCTTTTGTTGCTGTAGATGCTCTGCAGCTGTGATCTTCCATAACTAAACACTCTGAATATTGAAAGTCAAATACAGTAACCTCTATTTTTTTTTCCCTGCTTATCAGGGAATACATACTTCATGCTATATATACAAGTAAGCCGTCTGAAAATTCATCTGTACTAAAAAAAGTAGCACATGTACTTGTTCTTCCTCACAGAATCTTTTTTAAAACTTCAGGAAGTTTTGGAGAAGAGAGGAGATTCCCCTGCTAAAATGTTAAGAGTTCAGTCTTGCTAATTTTGCAGAGTACTGTTGCTCTGAGGTACAAGAATATACCATAGTCTTTATTTACTGTTGCTCTGCTTCACTGTACTGAGAACACTTTCTATTTATATGTAATTGTTTCAGTTGGTGTTGTTGGAAAAAGTGGTTGGTATCAAGAATATTATTTTCTTATTAATGTTGAAAAGTAAGTTATCAGTATGTGGATTTCTAAGATAAGACTTGCAGATTAAAAAGAAAAATAAGGAAAAGGGAGATGTAATAAGACACAAAGTTGTTTTAAAAATAAATAAAATTTGCTTGCCAGTTTTATTTAAAGAATTAATTATTATTCTGATTGTGGTTGGTAATTGTTAACAGTGGTTATAGAGATTTTTATCTTAAGATGAGTTGGTATCATTTCTCTCCCAGAGCCCTTACAGAAATGCACTGCCTTCCGTGGCATCTCAGGTGAAACTTTTTGGGGCTGGTGGCAGAAATTTGAAGATGCATCTCTAGGTTAGGAGAAGGCTAAAGCACTCTGAATTACTGATGCACTCTGAATTACTGATGTTTCTGAAATCTCTTGCAACTTCCAATTTTTATCTGAAAACCCAGTATTTCAGGCAACCTCAAATTAAATTGTCCTTACAAATTCATTGTGCAATAAGGAGGTAATTTAAAATGCAATCTTTGTTCAGAGAACACTTGGAAGCAAGGGGGAACCAGTATTGCCAACCTAACTGGTGTGAACCCAGCAGGCAAGGTTGCTGGAAGTCAGTGTGAGATGCAGCTTGATCTTAGCTTGTGCCTAGAGATTGAGGAGCAGGGAGGAAGGTCTCCAGCCTGCCACTTGGTCGGCCTCAAAGTGCCTTGAGGTACTCCTTGTGATTATTGCTATTAGTGTAGGAAACTGAGGTCACTGGAGGAAGTTGGATGGTTTAATGAATGTCAATTCATTTATAAATCTACCCCCTAGATTTATAAATCTACCCCCTTGTCAAGCCTCACAGGGGCACTGCCAGTAGATGCACTGGAAATGATTTGATCTTTCTCCTTCCCCCCCTTTATTTTGGGAGTGTATGTTTGGGGTTTGAGGTGGTTTGGTTTTTTTCCCCTTTGTTTTCTTGTTGCTGTTTTTGGGGTTTGGGGTTTTTTGTGGGTTTTTTTTTTTTTTTTTTTTTTTTTTTTTTTTTTTTTTTTGCATGTGGGTTGTTGGTTTTTTGGGGGGGAAGGGGTTAGTGGTTAGGGTTTTGGGTGTTTTTTTTTTGATATTCAGATGGATCCTAGTATGTGAAGCATGCTAACTTTGCTTGTTCCATGGTGTGTGAAGATGTGGGGAGCTTCTTCTCACAACTCTGTTGGTCTTGGACAGGAGGAAACCTTAATTTTATGTAGTTTCTTCTCTTTCACTTAAAGTCAAACACAGAAGTGCAGCTATCTAAGCAGCAGGGCAAGAGGATAGGTTGGTGGGGTATTGACAGCCAGAGGTCTACTAGTAACAAACCCCATCCAGTGCTCGCTGTATTTTAATGCTACACTTATTTTCTCGTCTCTGTAGCTTTGGAATTTAAAAAAAAAATATTTGTAATGCTAAAGACGGCACTTGTAGTTTGTTGTTTATGTAACTTCACTGCTTTTGTTTTATCCAACTTGTAAAGATGTTGAACAAAGAGTTTGCTTTTGTTAGTGCATCCTTCCAAACCTTCATGACTGTGTTCTCCTTAACTCCTGTGTATCTTTGTGATCTCAAGAAAGTGCCCTCGTGTACACCCAGCAAAAATCAGTGACATTTAATTAAAGAAAAACTAAATAATAAAATTAAGTCTCTGCAAATGACTAAGTGGGGACAATTGCAAAATTGGTTTAATGCCTGAAACACATTAAATATTTTTTAATTTTATTTTTTAAATTGGAACAGTGAACTTATTAGTAGTATGAGAAAAATAAATGGCAGTAAGAGATACATGCTTTTAAAATAGTCTAGTCTAAAAGTAGAAATTGCATTTGGATTAATTGGATTCACTTTAGTGAACTGTAAGGCTAAGTACAGCAGTCTTCTTCCAAGTAATGTTTCAACAAGTGAACATATATATGGAATCCAGTTTTTGTGTTTCAGTCTCCAATTTACTTGTCTAGTTTTTTTAAATATGGCTTCCAAAGTAAGGGGTTTCTTTTCATGTAGTTAAACATGTTTCACTTTGGAAGTCCACCCCTTTTGTATTTCCATTATAAATTTCCAGTAGAGAGGAGGTGAATATATTTCCACTAGTTTTTCCTAAGAATTTTGTCCTTCCTCTGAGGTCAGTCTTTCTCCCTATATGAAGCAGTGTGTGTTAGGTATGTGCAGAAACTGAGAACTGCATTGTGTAGTAGTGTAGGTTCAAGTTATTTCCACTAACAAAACCATACACTTGGTTCTCTTGTCTTTATGGTACTCTTACCAACCATGTAATATAATAAAAGCATTATTGTTGTTAAGTTTGGAGGTAGTCTGATTTGGACTTAACATCTGATTATTTGTTCATTTGAATTATATTACTAATTTAGGACTTTTGCAACGACACCTTTCTTCCCCCAAAGGGAATGCTATGACAGCATTTTTGGCACTAGGCTAGCAACTCTCCTAGGCAGTAAGGCCGTGGAGGGTAATCCAACACAACTGCAGAAGGAGAGTAATTTGCACCTTTTATTTGCAAGGAGGAAATGGCCATGGCAGAATTTTAGGAAAATTCTCTTTGTGGTTAAGTAAGTGGCCACAGTAGCAGGTGTTCAAGAAGGTGGCAAGTTTTAGTTTGGTTCTAAAACTCGTCACGGCACTGCAAGGCAAACACTGTTGTTCTGCTCAGAAATGGTGCTGAAAATGAGAGACACTTACATTGATGCTTGAAAATAATATTGAGCTGTAACCACAGCACACTCATGAGAGCCCAGGTTCTGGAGATAGGTTTGGGAAAGTGATTGCTTTCCCTAGATTGAGTTCTGTATTAAGCCATGCCTTCCCTTGCAGGTGTAGTAAAATACTGCTTTTTAATTGTTTTTGGTAAAAGTAGGGCAACAGCAGTTTTGTCAGATGACCCTGTTATGGCTGGATTTCAGTGATGGTGTATGACCACCACTTGGAATACACTATTCCCCTTGCCCCAAACATAGTGGAACACAAATGCTGTATTGTGTAATGGAAGTTCTTCTACTTTCACACCAGGTAGATCAGAATTTGAAATTAGCCTGTCAGTCAGTTCATTGCTCTGCCGTGATACAAACTTCTCGTTAGTCCCTCTCCTTATTTTTCATACGTCAAACTAAAGCCCTTCCTGAAGTGGCAGCTTCAGGATTAAATAAGTGGACAGTTTTAGACTCAATTAGGGCAATTAGTGTTCAGTCATATTGCCTGTTTAAATCCAAGGGTTGACATGTCAACATTTTGCTCTAGCTTAAAGTAGGGCTATTTTTGTTCAGCAAAGTGAGTGTTTATGTATTGGCCATTACAATAGAAAGCTTAGTAAGCTAACTCAGCATAGTATATTGAGAGATGCTGTTCTTCCTTCAGGTTGACTTTTACTAAGAGATAACAAAGTCTGGAACTGTGGAAGAAGGACAAAGAGCAGCATATGTATGGACATGATATGAGGTTATCACACTGTCGTGCCTCAAACGAGCAGTGTTGTGCCTTTTTTTCTTTTTAGCAATGCCATGTGGGCAGCATTGATGTGTGTGCCTGCTTCTGATAAGAGTAAAGATTTGGATGTGAGAAAACAGCAAAGATGTTGCTCTGTAAAATCTGTTGGAAGCCTGATACTTTGCAAACTCAGCTGCAGCAGCAATCTTGAGTCTGTAAAATACTTCTCTCCTACCTTATTTATATTGATGTGATATACAAGTGATACTGGTGTGACTGACTGTAAATCTGTCTAGCTATAAGAAGCGCTATAAACAATGCAGCATTTTAGATGTGCAGCGTGGCAGCGCTCCATAACGGAAGTGCACCGGCATGTTTGTGATGTGCATAGTGTGAAGTGAGTAGCCAAAGATGAGAGGTGGACTTAAATCTTAACTTTACTGAGCCAAACTAGCAGGCATTTGCTCAATGTTCTGCACTTGACAGTGCTCCATGGAAAGAAATATTACTTTAGCATTTTCTAAATGAACATGATTGCAACAGGGGAAGAAAATAGCTCTTTCCAGCCAGATGTCTTAAATTAATGTAACTGTAACTAAGACTATGGTGTCTATCTTTCAGTGTTTCTGTAAATGTGACTCAACAATGAACCTTCTTTTGTGGATTTTTTGATGTACATTTTGTGCATTTTGTATGAGTATATCCAATTCTGGATGTACTATTCATCCTCATGTATGCACTACATAGACCTGTCAACTAGTTCAGTTTGTGTCCTGAGTAGTTAGATTACTCACCAAAGACTTTTAATAAGCACAACATGCATTAGAGTAGTAGAGATGTAATCCAGATATGTTGAATAGGGGGAACTTTTTTCCCCTCCTCCTCTTTGACCTAGGGGAGTTATGCACAAGAATGTATGCAGTAAACCTTGAAGCTGAACATGACACTGGAATTATTGTATTTCATAGCTTCCTTTACCACCTGCTGCCCCAGTCCTCTTTGCTCTCTTAGTTTGATCTTCTGTAATTTTTTCTCAATTTTGTGTTTGGGATCTTCTAGTAGATTGTTTAGTGGACAAAAGCCCTGAGATTATCCTTTTGAGACTACAGAGTGGCACAGGTAAAGGCTGTAGCCTCACTGTTGTTGTTAAATGAGTTAATTCTTTTTTTCATGGTTGGCTTGAAAATTGGAAAGGTTACATTTTGGTGTTTCTCCGGCAGCTGAGTTATTTTGACTTAATCTTCCCATTTTTACTTTTTTTGTATTTGCCTAAATACTTGGAGAAAATATTCTAAAGGCTCAGAGTCCAGTGCTTGGAGCACTCTTATTTGTATTTGCAGCTAACTTTGATGATGTAGGACAGCTGTTCCACCACAGAAACACCCCAAATTTTAAGGCAGTCTATCTGTGCCCTAAATCTACGGTTATCTTCAAGATAAATGCAGGATTAATGTCTCAGTTCTAGGTTCAAGATTTTTAAGTACTTTCAAAATAGAGGAGTATGAAGGTATATTGCTTAAAATGTGCATATTTATTTTTCTGGCTAGCAGCCCTTATTAGCTTACCCTTGCCTCCTTTTTAATTTACAGTTCTTCCTTTAGAGATAGACTAGTCATTGTTTCTGCACAGTAGCATTTTTTCCCCTGCAGCAGTAATTTGATTGCAAGATTTCCTTTCGTCTCCATCTAACTTTGATCCAAACTACTTCTGCCTCCAGCATAGCACAGGGTGTTCAAAATTTGTGATAACTCTGGCAATGTTTTTTCTCTGGGTTTTTTTTTCTCCTGCCATCATTGCACCAAAATACCACTAGAGAGTCCAGCATTCCCTTGCTTACTGCAAGCCTGTATAAATGCTATATGTGTTTACAGCCTGCCTTTGGGGCTCAGCAGCCTTCACTGAAGTACCATACAAAGGCACTGCTTACGTTTTCAGCTGAATTGTACTCAGTGACATGAGTTTGATTGAGGCAATACTGTGTGTGCCAGTTGATTGCAGTAGCTGCTAGGGATTTTTCACTCTTGTTATTAAAACTCTTTTAATGCTTGATGCATTTGTTCTCTATGTTTCCTGGTTGGAGGAGGACAAAGTTCTCTGAGGTAGGAATGGGCTGAAGCAGAGGCTGTGGATACACTGGCACAGGCTGCTGGAGATCACTTTTATGTGGAATAACAGCACTCATGGGTGCAGTTTTGCTTCCATTGCCAAGTTATATAAAAGTCTGCTCGCACAAATAAAGGACTCGATCCTTAATGAAGGGAAAATTAAGTCCAGATAAAATGTCCTGGTATAAGCTGTGCCAGAAAAGAAACTTCCTCCCATCTATCGGAGTCTGACACAGATCTTTTCATTCATCCTTTTACTTGGCTTTAGGCACACCTCCCAGTGGTTGTCAGGCAACCATAATAATGTTGCTGAACATGCAGGCTGGCTAATTGGATTGTCCCCTTCTTGGATTTTTTGTTTAAATTGTTTTGGTCATTTTTAGTAAGGCAAACACATGCAAGTTGCTTTTTTTTGGCTGATGTCATAAACCAAGGGGCTTTAAGAGTTCTGTGACATGTCAAGGACAAAATTTTACCTCTGTCACTACAGAAGTCGTGCTAAATTCTGTTTTAATTCAGCTCATTTCCCACTTGTATTCCAAACAGTCTATTCTAACGAGAATTTTTGTTTGGAAGGCAAACATGAATGGTCCTGAGCACACAGGGTAGTTTTACTACCAAAAAATGGGTTCAGGAAAATAGCAATGTTTTAGTACAGGGTGAGATGCCACAGAAGTGAAATATATAAGGATGGCAAGGGATTTTTTCTTTGTTACACTCATTGGGAAATGCATTTAATGTGTTGTTCAGGAGGGTTTGTTTCTCTCTGTCAGCTTAACATGAGTGAACTCTTGCAAGTGATGTTGAATTTGAGTGTCTGGTCACTTCCCTGGTTGTTCTGAGCATATAAACGAAAAATGCATGTGGTTTGTATTTACATAATCAAACTTGCCTTATATTAATCATTATGAGGCAATTTAGTATGGATTACTTATTTATTTCCTTTATTTTTTCTTATCTCATTTTAGATTCACCAAATTGAAGAGCCTTAACCTTTCGAATAATAATTTAGGAGACTTCCCACTGGCAGTCTGCAGTATCCCAACCCTGACTGAACTCAACGTGTCCTGCAATGCCCTCAGAAGCATTCCAGCAGTTGTAGGCGAAATGCACAAGCAAGTACTTCCTTAGAACTTTCACATACACAGCCTGACAATAACAAAGGCAACAAGGAGTTTCATGACTGTGCATACTCCTGCTATGAGAAACAGTTTAAACTTACTGGGTTCTGTCAGAGCAGACTGGCTTGTAGATCCATATGGAAGCAATTGTGGATGGAGGGAAAGCACGCTTTGTGCCTCAGAGCTCATCCAGTCTCCAGCATTTGACACAAGGGTCACCTTCACGGTGAAATAAAATCTTTTAACCCTTCTTGCTTATGTTTTTCAGCTGTCATACAAGTTGTAGTGCTGGAGATAGAACTATCTAACAGCCTACACTTCATAGTTGCCAAAGCTTTTAATTATTTGGTGGATATATTCTGTAGCAGATGTTACAGCGTTATTCATTAGCATTTTTCTTTCTGCTGCCCTTGTGTATATTGTATGTCACTGTAACTGCAGCAGATTTGTGTGTTTATAGGAAGGAAATGGGATTTAACAGGTCACTCATTTTCTTCACCCTCCCTTCCCTTCTTCTAATAGCTTGCAGACATTTTTGCTGGATGGCAACTTTCTCCAGTCACTTCCCGATGAATTGGAGCATATTCATCAACTCAGCTATGTGAGTCTGTCCTTCAATGAGTTCACTGACATTCCTGGAGTGCTGGAGAAGCTGACTGCCATGGATAAGCTTTGTATGTCAGGAAACTGCATGGATACCCTGAACCTACAGGTGTTAAAAAGGATGCCTCATATTAAGCATGTGGATCTAAGGTAGGTATTCAGAAAAGGTAGAGAATAAGTGAGCCTAAATTATTTGTGTTGAAAGGGCTTTTCCTTGGCTGTCAGAATTGCCTCAGGGTATAAATCTCTTGTGTTTGTCCACTGAACCATGTTTCTGGTGGTCTTATGTAACTCCCAGCACTTGCCGTGACTTAGCACTCTTTGAGGAAGTTGGAGCATTTAGGAGGATCAATAGGTAGAGAAATGAGTTTTAGGGGAAATGAATGTTTGCACCAAAGGATCAAACAAAACAGAGCCTGGGATGTTTGTGGTTCCTGCATTTTATGTTGCTGCAGTGTTAATGCAATAGACATGATAGTCCCTGGCCCAGAAAGCTTCTATCTGAAGTGTTACAGATTTGTGAGGTGAAGAAAAGATCATTGAAGGTGAAAGGGCAAAACCAGATGTTTTAATATTTCTTGGTGTGTTAAAAGGTCTTGTCCACCACAGCCTTTTAGCCATCCACCAATAAAATGTTATTTTATTGATACCTTCACAGGAGTCCAAAGAGATCCTCATTACAAATGGCTCTGGTATGAGGTGGTTCTCTCTTGTTGTGGTCTTTGGGGAAGACAAGTTCTGCAGTCAGCTGGTTAAGGCTCAATTCAGAGCCTGGACCATGGCATCCATATAACTGTGAATATTGTAACCACGTACTTGGGCTAAAGTAAGATAAAACTTATTTTACTGTGCTGCCAGATAGCTGTCAAGACTTTGCAGTCTAGGAAGGGCCAGCATAAGTTTAGCTAAAATAGGTAGGTGAATTCTGAGGTGCTTCTGGTAGGGTTAAAATATGTCTGTGTTTGTACATGTGTTAAAAGCAAATAAATTGGCCTCAGAGAAAGGAACTTGTGGCTGACCTGGCCATGAGTTCCAGTGGTGCAGTTCCAGCCCTCTCATTGTCTGCTGCATCCTTTCTGCCCCAAGCAGTGGTTCTTTGTGGCAGTAACTGAAATAGTAAATATTGTACTTGCTGTACAATGAAGTGCTTTGCTTAGTGAAATCACAAAGAAGCACTTTGCAAATTGAAAATATAAAAGGTTAAGGTGGTGTTGGAAGGAACGTATTAATTACCCTTATTCATTTAACTGGAAGATGTAGCTGCTCTAAAAACAACTGTTACACAGAGGGCAATGCTTGGAAAGCAGGAGTAACAGGAAAACTGCAAGTATTTGTCATCTGCTGTAGAGAGGGCTCAGCTGGCTGGCTTAGGAGGCCAGCAGAAGTTACTGTACTGATTCTAGTGTTCTGCTCAGAGCTGGGAATTTGAAACTGATCTCTTTGGAGTGCTCTGCAGTCTTAAACTTTAGGGGGTTATAGGTAATCTCATTCAATTATAACTTCTGGGGAAGTTGCTGAGTATTAACAGTATCAGTGCACTGCAGTGAAGATGTGTAAAACCTGTCCTCTTTTGTCTGTCAGACCCAATCATCTCGGATGTTTGCTTTGTTTTCTTTCAACACCCATTTTCAGGTCTCTGAATTTACTTGCTGTGAAGCATGCAGAGGCAAGAAGCAAATATATGGGAATTCATAAATCTCAATTTGGCCTTTCAATAAGGCAAGGGTCTCCAATACATGCTGGTTACTTGTATGTGCTGGATTTTTCCAGCAGATGATAGGCCAGCAAGAACTGTAGAGATTTTGTTCTTTTCCAAACTATTGGGCACAAATAACAGCCAGATCATCTTTTATTTTTATAGGCACAGTAACAGTAATGCTTAGCTTCTTGCAGAGCTTTTCATCAGTACTTTTCAAAGTAGTTTAGAAAGGAGCTTGGTGTCATCATTCCTTTGTCATGATGGATAAAGCTATAGAGCATAGCTATCCTGCTTTTCAAAGGATTAAAACCGTAACATAACAAAGGGGAAAATATTTAAAATCAACCTTGATCAGAACCTGAAAGTGTGCTAGTTTAATCCAGTGCAGCTGATTGATTGTAGAGCAAGCAATGGTTTGTCAGCAGGAGCCTGCCTTATAACTACAACTCATCTCCTTTTTTTGTCTGCAAGGTTGAATTCAATTAGGAGATTGGAGGCCGATGAAATAGATTTTCTGCATCATGTGACCCAACTGGATCTGCGAGACAACAAACTTGGGGAGCTGGACGCGACGGTTTTTAACAACGTGGAAGTGTTACACTGTGAGCGCAATCAGCTGGTGACCCTCAAAATCAGTGGCTATTTCCTCAAAGCTCTGTATGCTTCCTGCAATGGTGAGTGGCAGCTGTGGTGCTGTCGTTGTTCCTGGTTCTCTGTGAGATGCTTGAGGAGTGTAGTGCACATAGTCAGGAGGTTCTTGGCGCAGTCCTAGATAAAAGGGTTTCACCTGTGCTGTGTAATGCTACTGGCAGTTCTGAGCTTTGGAAGTGACTTCCTAATAAAAACACGATTTGGAGGTCTAAGAACTGTGAAAATCTTAGAAATTCTTCTCTTTGTCAGTAGGGAGGGTTCTTGAATTTGTCGCTTGTTTTGGTTGCATTGATGTGTTGCCCTACTATAACCAGTAAAGAATTTACTGCTTCTCTCAGCACTGAGAAAGTTTGAACAAATGGCCATTTGGGGGACGACCCAAAACTATAAATTTTTGCTCCTCCCTCTAGCTGCTTAGCCTGTCCAGAAAGCTATGAAATTCAAAATGGTAACTTCATTTGCTTGTATTTGATAATAAAAATAATGCAGCCTTCTGCATATGCAGTTGCTTGACTGCTGTGTTTCATGAACAGGATCTGTTTGATCTGTCTCTGGAAACTGCTATTACTTAAAATACTCAGTTTGCACCATGATTTTTATCATTTAGAGTAGTTCAGTGTGGAATAAAGAAAATGCAAAGTAGGAGAACTGTGCATTTGATGAGCAGTCTGAACTGCCTTTAAAAGGCTGTCATCTTAGCAATATCTAAGCCTGCTCCTTCATTAAGTATTCATGCCAGGATCTGAGAAAAGTTAACATAATCTGAGCATGTGCTGTTCAATGTGGGCTGAGAATCCAAGTCAACCCATGTCTTGCAACCAACTGCCTATTTGGTCTTGCTGATCCTCCTGGCTTGTCCTCTCATTACCCTCGGCCACCTTGTTTTCATCTCATTTTCCAAAGAAACTGCTTGTTAGAGTTGCACTTTAGTTGATTTTTCTGTAGGCTTAAATAAATGTCTGCTTGAGTTTTGGGTTTCTTTAAACTTAACACTAAGCACCAGCTACCTAAAACCTTAGGATATGAACTATATTTTGATTGCTTCAAAAACATTACTAGCTGTAGTTGTGTTATAAAAGATCTGTAAGGCTGCCTGCAACTGGGAACTCCACAGGCATGCCAAGGCTTATGTAATGTGTTGACAAATACTCTGGATCTTGCCATGACCTAAAGGACTCTGGTATTCTGTAACTTGCTGTTCCAGAGTGGGGAGGTTCCCTTCCCATGCTTCTTCTATCTCAAGTGACCAGTGAGAAAAAAGTAGAGCAGTTTTGTGACTGACTCTTCTGGGCAGAGGGCAGCGGAGGTGAAATTACAGTTCTTGTGACAGAAATGTTAAAAATGAGAATTTGCCATGAAACTTTTAAAACCCTCTACTTTCTCATCCCTGATTAGTTATGCAGTGTCAGTCATAGCAAGTATAATGTAACATAGCAAATGTACTAAAATATAATAAAGAAACAGAACTCACAAGGGGTTCACAATGGTCCAGATCTTCAGAAATTTATATTATTGATGTGGTCTGAAATTTCAGGGTGTTAGCTCTTAAAATAGTTCTTATGGAACAGTCATTTAAGTGCAAATCTTTATCACCACTTTTCTTGTTATATGTATTTTTTTCCCCTAGAACTTGTTCACCTTGATGTGTATCCAGTTCCTAATTGCCTGGCTTATATGGATATTTCTAGGTAAGAGTATGTTTTTTCTTGGACCTCTGAAATATAAATCAAAGAGACTTATGGAACAATGACATTCACTGTCATCTCACTGAGTGTGAATGGGAGTAGGAATTGAATCTTGGAATAAGAAAAGACTAATTTTCAGAGTTAGAGGATGCTTTTTTCCTGCTGGTCAGTTCCTTCCTGTTTCCTTTTTATAGATTTACTTTTTTTTATTATTAATACTGTCCAAATCAAAATTTGTATTTCTTTATAGTTAAAGAGTTTCCATGATTTAAAGATTTCCTGCCTTATGGGGTTAGAACATGATGATTCAAACGCGCAGCAATCTGAGGCTTGTTCAGAAGTTACTTTCTGGATATGTCTGCAGCGTAAGCCCAGCGTAGGTGATGGTTTGATAGTTTACTCATCAGTTTGGCAGCTCCTGCAGCTCCTTGTAGTTCTCTGCAGCCCTGGCTGCTGCAGGGATGTCTGCAGTTGCCATTTGAATGCATACATAAATTTCACCTTAATGATGGAGGTGGGATAAGGGAAGAAATGGAAAAAGGGGGTGTTTTAGTTTGTTTTACAGTTCCAGGAATGAATCAGGAAAACATTTATACACGTGCCTAATGGCTGTCTTATTTAAGCAATTACTCATCTGCATTTAAAGTGATAATCTCATTCATTAAAAAAACCTGTGTAAAGCACTCAGGCTGTTGAGGGTGATCATAACAATTAGTGAGCTACCTGGCCTAGTGGCCATCGACTTGGAAGTTTCATCAGCCCTGGGTTATTCACATTGTCCTAAATGTAACACACTGGTGTGACTGAATAAGGGATTTGCTGAAAAGCGATCTTTGAAAAGCCGTGTCCTCCATTTGATTGTTAATGAAATTGGAGCAGAATGCATGATTGTGATCACAAAACCCTTTTTGTGCTTCATTGCAATAATGGCATTGTAACTAAGTGGCTAGGGTGTCCTTAGCTTTTTGGCTCTCTTGCAATTTGGGAAATCTGTTTGAGATCAGAAAGGAAGCTCTCTGAGAAGAGGGGTTGGGTTGCCATTGCATATTTTGATTGAGTGCTATTGCAGGAATAAACTAAAGGATATGAGTACATGATTGATTTATATTCATGCTTCATAAGCAACCTATTCCTGAACTTCAGGTCTGCAAGTGCCTGACTATTATTTGATGTCCAGTTTGCATCTGTGTATTCTGACTGAAGTAGTCATTATGTGGATGCATTTGCACACAATCTCCTCCATGTATCTTGTGCTGCTAATTTTTGTCTTTAAGGCAGGATGCAGGAGTGCCCCATAGTGCCTATTTGCATGTTTTCCTACGGTATTTGGAAAACCTTGCCTCCAAGATTTCCAGAAGGGTTGGTTTCTGTGAAGATACATGCAAGAATAGCAAAACAGTTGGCTTGAAAGATATGCAGAAAAAAAATTTTGCTCTGTTCAGTGAGATAGCAAAAGAATGGTTGAGTGGATTTCAGTGTAGTTGAGATTGAAGAGATATTTCCACTGTGTAAGGTGTTGAGTATCTTCTGAGGAGCATCTCAGAAATTTTCTTCTCCATGGAGAGATTTCAGCTTTGGTACTGTGATACTCTTAATACTCCCCAGGTAATTTGGAAGCATTTTTTTTCCATTTTCTTAGTGAGTGCACATGCAGGGGGGTTACATTGCTGTTAGCTTTCTTGCCCCCTCATTCAGGACCTGGCTGCACTGGTAACGCCCTTGCAGAAGGACAGATGATACAATCTCACAGGCAACACGCTATGTAGCAGATTTGTTTCCTGCAGGTATCTGTATCTCTCTTGAGGCTGTGTTCTTAATAGCCTTTACATCTCAATTATAATTTAGTTACACCTCTTTGTGTTCTTTATTCATAGAAATCACCTGGAAAACCTGCCTGAGTGGGTGTGTGACAGCAGGAAACTGGAAGTGTTGGATGTTGGCCACAATCAGATACGTGAGCTGCCTGCCCGGTAAGTCTTGCAGACCAGTTCCACAATGGGGAACAGGATAAACAATTCAAAAATAATTGCTGACTCAGTGTTTAGCTTGTTCCAGTGACTGTCAGGGCTGTTTTATCTTTTGTTTGATTTTGTTTTTACCTTGTGGGGTGTCGTCATGCCTCAAGCTTCCACCTAGCCTTTCTTCTTTTACTTTCATGCAGAGAAAGTAGTGCCTTTGAACTTTGAAGCTGTTCATGTGGCTGTTCAGGCAGGAAAGCACTTCATTTTTAATACTGAATATTAAATATTTACAGCCATAACTTTACATGACAGTTTAGAAATCCAGCGCTTGCAATTTAGTTTCAGTGATGCTTGGAGACTCCAGTTCACAGCCCTGTTTGAGTGAAAAAGGGTTTAAAGAAGGGAAAGCCTCATCAAGTAAGTAAACTCCTGCAAGAAGGACAATTGCCTTCCTACCAAGATGATCTCTTTTCCAGAAGTCTAAACATATAATTGATAAATATAAATGATAAAAAAGAAGTCAAGAGAAAGCAAAATAGGAGTTGAGTTTTAATAATAAATGAATCTTGCTATTATTTTGTCTAGAGGGAGCTGTTTGTTCCAGGTGAATTATACTGCTTAGGTGGTGATTTTGGGCATTTTTAAATTCCTGCCTTCACTGTAAGAGAGCTGTCATTTAAGGTAGTTCTGTACACTCTGAAAGAAATGTTGTGTAAGATGATAATGTATCATGAGCTACTAAATCACAGAATGAGCTGAGTTGGAAGGGACCCACAAGGATCATCAAGTACCAGTATTTTCCTTAAAGAGCTGTACAGCACAGAAAAGCATCAGAAACCAAGAATGATAGTTTTTTCTGGGCCAGGTGGATATGTAAGATGGTGTGAACTTGTCCATTTTAGTGTCAGAAATGGGAAAAGAATGGATTTCAAAAATACGGGCAGAAGAGAATGTGAGGAGATTCACCAAGCAAACTGGCAGGCTGTTGTGCATACTATTAATTCCTCTGTTTTTTCATACACACACACAAAAATGAAGCTGTGCCTACTCCTAAGGTGGGGGTGCAAAAGTTCATTTTTCTTTTATTTGCACTTCATAACAGCCAGGACTTCCAAGGCATACCGGATATCTCTGGTAGATTAATGATTAGCTGAAATTAGGTACAGTCAACATCCCACTTGTCTCTCCTGCCATCTTATCATTAACCCCAGGAAATAGCTTATCTTTGGAAGTTCTTCTTTGTAGTATATGTCTAGATAACTTAGCTCCTAATAAGTCAGCTCAGTTTTAGGGTCCTGTTCTAGTCAAAAGGCAGGCTTTGCATATCTTAAACTTTAGGGGAAATTTGGGTCTGGACTCAAATGCTTATGGCTCAACGTGCTTAAGTATCAAGTAAATGCAAGTAAAAGCTTAATGAGTGTGTTCAGGTGCTCTGCTCTGTACTTCTTCTTCTACATAGAATAGCATTCTGAAAACCTGGGAAGTGAATCAGCAGGGCTCCCCTAGGAGGCTGCTTGTGACACTTAAACACAAATGTTCAAGCCTTGAGTGACCTGCATATTCCTGGTGGGTTGAATATTGTGTCTGATCTAAACAAACTACACTTGATGCTGTGTGTTTGCCTCTTGAAACGGAAAAATACTCCTTGAAGACAAAGAGTTGAAGCAGTTGAGATAGAGGTTTCTGTACTAGCATTCGTCTCAATTAAGGGAAAATGGAAAATGTCCCCTGGACTGTAATGCAACTGTTTTAGCTTTAAAAGTACTGAAAAATAACAAAAAAGGGTACTTGGTCTTAGCTATGCAAGACAAATTCATAAAAATCATACTGCCAAAGAGAAAGGAAATGCTTCAATTAGGAGTTGCCAAAATGATCTTGTTGCCATCAGTGAATAGATGTTTGTATATACTTTTGTTCCTTTTTGTCTGTTTTGTTTTTAAAGATCTATCTGTAGTCAACATTGTGTTCTCTTGAAGAGTTGCTTAGTAAAGGAATTGGTAGAATGCTTACACCAAACCGTGTTTTCTGAGAAGATGCTGATGATGAATGATGTGCTTGTCCTTAGAATTTATTGATTTCACAAAAACTTCCAGTGGGAATTGGGCAAGTGGGAAAGCTGCCTGTATGGAAGAGCAGTCCCAGCATCCTGGTTCCCCACCCAGCTTAAGAACTAGGCATCCCAGGCTCATCAGGAGCTTGTTTAGTTAAATGCTCTTCAACCTCTTTTCAGCCACCCCAGGTCCTTCAGTGCTTGTCTGACTTAAAAAATAAGAGAAAGCAAATTAAAAAAAAAAAAAACCTAACTAAAATCCCCCCAAAAATTACGAAGTTCTTCTGAATGATAGAAAGAGAAATTATGTGAGGATTTTGGCACAATTTCAGCTTTTTAAAAAATTTTTAATGGTGCTGCCCCCAACCATCCCAAAAAAAAATTCCAAGGGAATTTTTTTTCTTGCTGTCAACCAGTTCTGTTTTCTACCCTGATATTTGGTGTTGAAAATATTAGCCAGTCTCAAAAAATAGAATAGAAAGGCAAATTAATAACTGAGAGATTTTCAAGTAAAAATAGAGCAAACCAAAAATGGTTAAATAATGAATACATAAGAGATAGGCTTATCATTTTGGTAAGTCTTTTCACCCCATGTTGAGCCTTCTGGAATGATAGGGCTGGCTGTTGACTTGTATCCATGGCCATAACTCAAACAATGCAGCCAAGTGAGATAACTGTTAACACTGGCATGCAGATACTGAGAGTGACGGTATCTGTCAAGGGGAAAATACTCAACGTGCTTGATTGATGATTTTGGCACAATAATCCCATGACCTGATGCATTGTAGGGAAGAGGGTGGGAGGCTTGTTATGTGTATTTGGGTCATTGTGACAGAGGGAAGATTTTTGCTTTAATGCTGAATAATTTGAGAGTATTTGATTGAAGCAGGTCAGCATGTTGCATGAGCTTGCCAGATTAAGCGGTACAGTAGCAGGCATGTAAGACAGATGTAAGACATGTGGCAGATGAAGAATAATCTTTTTTTCTTAATTTGCTGAAAGTGGTTTCTGTTCAAAATTGAGAGTTGCTCTATTTTTGGTTTCTTTAGGTGCATGCCTTCATTCCTTTGTTTATCCTGTGAATTTAAGCTGTACTGTTTGATCAGAACAGCTATTTTTCTCTTTGTTTCCCTCTTCTCCTTCCCCTTCTCTAGCCCCACAAAAAATGGAGGGGGGGGGTGGGACTCCAGGTCATCTATTGACTGTAAAAACTCGAGAAAGTAAAGCCGATTAGATAAATTTCATTTGCTGTAGGACTGGAAAGGAGGTTTTATGTAAGTCTGGTATTAACAGAAAAGAAAAATTGTGGGGGTGGGGAATTGCATTGGATTATGAGTCAGCACATGATGAGTAGAGCACTATAAAGCTTGTGGGGTGACTGGTGATTTCACCCCCACTTCTGAAGTGCTTGCATTAGCTAGGGGTATCCCACATGTGCAGATCTCTGCAGCCTTTGTTAGCAATTACCTCCTTCACTGTCGTGCTTCTATATTCATGTTTTATACAGTGTCATAAAATAACCCTTTGTCACTACTTTCACTCCTGAATCATCTGTGAACCTCCTTCCTTGTCTCTGAAAACCTTTTGAAGAAGTTGATGTAGAGTGGGAAGACATTCTTGGATCTGTGCGTAATTAATACCACGTCTGCTAATCAGTTGGCTGAATCACTTTCTTGTAATGAGCCATGATACCATATTTAAATTATCAAAGGAACTCTTCAGTTTAAATTTCTCATTTTTGGTGTTTTTTATTTCTCTTAAGGTTGTTTTACAACAGCAGCTTGCGGAAGCTGCTGGCGGGACACAACCTGTTAGGAAGGCTCCCGGATCGGCTCGAGCGAACGCAGGTGGAGGTCCTGGACGTGCAGCACAACCAACTCCTGGAACTGCCATCTAACCTGCTTTTGAAAGCAGACAGGTAAAATGATAAAGAAATTTGATCCTTTTGACTTGCATGTGATGAACCTTGCTTGGCCTCTTACTTCCTGGTTCAGAGGGTAATCTGAGGTTCCTCTAATTTGAAAGTTGCCAAGCCTTGTGTGGTAAGAACAGATGTCTGCCCAACTCACCAGAGCACATTCTTTTTATTCTGGTTTGTTTCCTTATATGGTTGCTTCTTTTTTCCCACCAAGCTCCTGCTGAACACCTACTTCTTGAAATCTAGCTGTAGAGTTAGGCACATGCTATTTTCTACTACATATACTGAAATGGTTTAGTGGCAGTTTCTTTAAATACGTATTTCTTAGGCTTGTTTGATGAAGTGTGAAAGCTTTTTTTCCCCTCCTTCAGTCAGAGGCTAGAACTTATTTATACCTGTCAAACAAAACAAAATCTATGCATAAGGCTGTCAGAATAATTCAGTTATTCCCCTGTCCCTACTTTTTGAATTTTTTTCTATGCTTTTTAAATGTTTGTCACTAATTTAGCTGATGTCACCACTTGATCTGCTTTCTGGATTCTTATTTTTGTGCTGCTGTTTCTTTAGTATCAGAGTGTTCAAGGTTTTGGGTTTTTTTTCTGAATATGAACATATCCTTCAAGTGGCTGTGATTGAAATATAGGAGGTTGGTAGCATCATCTGGGGATGGTGGATGGGCTGGCCCCACTTGGTGTCAGCATTCCTTGCACTTTTTCACTTCCACATATAGTCATGGGATTTCTGAGTGCTCAATGCATGCATAATTTAACAGACAGTGAGATTGTGTGCTGTGGTGGGGTTTTATTTCTGATCCTAGTTGTGACAAAAGGAATGCAAAGCTCCTGGCTTTCTTGAGAGGTGCAGGAACAAATGAAGTGGTGATCTCACTGGCAGAGCTCCTTTCCCAATTAAGAGTATTGCAAAACCCCTCCTTTTATACTGTTGTTAATTCTGTCATGATCATCTGGTTAAATTTCCTGGAATTGACTTGGAGAATTAGGTTGATGGTTGAGATGCTTTTTAAATAAACTCTTTAACTGTTGAATGTGTTAACTTGGAAAGAAAAGAAACCTTTAAGTAATTTTCAGAGAGCTCCTGGCATTTTGAAAGCAACGAGAGAAATAATTTTGCAAAATTTGTATTAAAAGCAGGTTGTAGGTCTGGGATGTAGTGTACCACAATTTTTACAGAGAGAGAGAACCTGATTTTTTGGTACTTCAGCTCATCTGTAGGCAGGGTTGGGGTTTTTTTTGTTTGGTTTTTTTAGTTTTTTGGTTGTTCGTTTTTGGTTTTGGTTTGTTTGGTTGGTTTTTGTGACGCCAAAATGAAAAACTACAAAGCTAAAACCAGGACTGGGGATAGATTCCCAGAAGTTTACTAGGAATATGCTGAGAAGAGGTAGAATTAAAGAATACTTTGAATAACAGTGTTAAGTGGCTGATTCGGGCTTGGGGAACTTTTTTTCCCTCTGCAGCTTTTGAGCAGTATAGGGCTGGTGTTTTCAAAGTCTTCTACAGGTCTTAACAAAGTCATGCACCATCACAGGAGATAAGCAGGGCTTACCCATTCTGACATCTCATCACCAATGCAGCCTCCCTTGCCTGTGATGATAGTAGAAGTAGATACCCAATCCAGGTTGGCTTGGGTAGTGTTTTCCCTGTTGATCCTTACCTTTTAACTTAGTTTAAGATGGTGTGGCTTGTCCATGCTGGTTCTCCTGTGACTGCTGCAAGAGTGAGAACTCTGAAGGAAAACAGCAGTACAGGTTAATATATTAGTGTACAACATCAGAGTTTTAAGTTTGGAATTTCCTACACAAAACTTCTTTCCTTTTATTTTCAAATGGTTGCATCTATCAGCAGCTAAGTGTCAACAGAAACGTGTCTGGAAAGGCATTCAGGAGATTGTTTTGCTTTGAAAAAGGTAAAATGCTTCTCTTCTCCAGGCATTCCCTGGGAAGCACAATCTGTACTGCCAGACGTGCCAAGAGAACTGGTTCTCCTAAGTGGTGTGCCATGGTCTCTACCCAGCATGTAATATTGGACAAATCACTTTACCTTACAGTACCTTTATCTCTGCATAAAATGCCTTTTACAGCCTTGAAAAGATTTGGGCTTGTTTTGGTTTGGTTTTTTTGAAAGGTACTCGGGTCTGTGCAACTGACAGATGATATCTTGTCTGGATATGAAGTCTCATGCTGTGAATTATAAACGCTTTCTTTTTCTCAATCCTGAATATTTGACAAAGTGGGTGTGAAGTGCCTTGGGCAAACTTCAGCACAAGCACTGGTGGGCTTTGACATCTAGAAGAACATCTGAGGAAGCAAAGGAAATGGGTGCACTGGTGCACAAAGAGAGAATATCACTTTCACCAAAAAAAACCCCATCCAAACCCCAAATACTGAAAAACCTTAGTTCTCTTTATAGAGCAAGCTATAAACATTGATTTTTCTGCCTTAATCCTTCAAAAAACAATGAGAAGGTGTAATTTTTTTGCTGAAGAGTATAATTAGGGATATTTTGTTAGTCTGCTTTTTAATTAATTTTCTATTTTAAACTGTTAGTCAAGGAGAAATTGAGGACTAGCCTATGACACATCTCTCTGACCGAGACAGAACTTGGTTCTGTTTATTGCACTGAAAGTATGCACATCTTGATCATGTTAGCAAGGATTTCTCTTGTGGGGTGGGGATTTTCTTGGCAAGATCAGTGCTACAGAGGCAGCCAGATAATCTCTTCATTTCTCATTACCATATGCTGGAAAAACAGAGAATTCATGCAAGTGCTGCAGCTGATGGGGAAAACTCCCAAACTGAGTCCTGAACATTCTGTTGTGCACCTGCATTCCTGAAGCCTTTCATTTCTATGCTCTGCTGTATCTGTTGTGATGCCTTTTCCACTGTCTGATTCTTGTACAGACATTTACTGCCTTCCTTGAGCGGCTTGCAGGCAAACTACCATTTAATGGCATGGACACTGTTGCACCAAGTGCTCTCCAGATGAGAGCAATGAGTCTTCAAGAGATTTAGCTGAGCACAGTAGGAAAAGAGTGGTCAGGGCAGGGTTAAAAATGGGGGGAAGCACAGTGGTAAGTTGGGAAGGGTTTTGTCTCTTGCCTAAGCTCCTTTCCAGTTAGAATGAATGCTTTCAGTGTCAACCCTTAAAACAGCCATCAGACTTCTTAAAGCATTTGTGTAGCAAAGATTTGTAGCTGTGATGTGCACAGCTTAAACCTTGGGCTTTGTTTTGCAGTGTCTGGTAGTGGCCAGCTGTGGTGGTTAAGCCAATGTCAGCTATTCAGAGCTTGTCTAGACTCTGTCTGCAGGATTTTTGTTTTCAGCTTTGTTCAGCTGTTCTTACCTCATTTGATTTTCTGTTTGAGTTTATTTTATTTGTTTTGGTGGGTTTGGCTTTTGCTGGAGTTCTGGAAGGTGACCCAGTTAAATTTTCTCTGTTTGGTATTTGCCATTTCCACCCACTGTGGCTGCTTCTTTGTGATGCAAGGATTCGTGCTATCCTGGATGCAGGGCAAGTGTGAGGGAGGAAACCAAGTCAAATGGATGCCAAGTTCTGTTTGAGGGTTTGATGCACATGCTTGTGTTGCAGAAATGCTTTGCCACATTTGTCCCTTTGATGCGAGGTTAAGGATTGCAAGCAGGTACTTTAGAAACTGGGGAAATCCTGGTTTATAAAATAGCTAAAGATAGGTTAGAAAGTAAGAGCTGATGAGAGAGCAGCAGTGAAGTGGCTTTTCTGGCAGTCCATCAACAGGAAGGGGATTCACTTGAGTGTTTCCGTCTTTTAATTTATTTTATTTATTTTTTAAAGAAGAAATACTCTCTTCTGCACAGGCTGGCAGAACAGCTTTGATTTTCCCCCCCCCCCCCCCTCTTTTTCCCCCCAGACATGCTTAGCTTACAGGATTCTTCCTCACGCACCTGCTGCCACATTCATAAATTATTTTAGTCTTAGGCAATCAGAAATTGAGGGCATGTCTCTGCAGAAGGCACTGAAGAAGAAATTTTGTATTTTGATTGCTCTGTACTGATGGAGATCTTGGGGCATAGGCCAAACTGGAGATCTTGATTTCTCGGCATACTCTACTTTCTTTCTGCAACTGCAGTGTTCTTTCCAGCTCTTATCAGTACTTTCAAGCTAAACACTGTGGTTTTGATTTGTTGCTGCTTCACCAAAGAATGCCGTTGTCTGTGATCCTCTTTTTAGTGTCAAACATTCCTAAGCTTTTTGGAGAATTTACATTTTTTCAGTGATGGCTGTTTCTTGCCCAGCAAGGCAAGTTTGTCAAACTGCCTCACAAAATGGTGAGGAATTCAGAGGTGCTGTGTTCTCCCAATTGTCTCTGTTCAGCTTTTGTGTGTGCTAGAGGTAGGCATTGGTAGGCAAAACTCAAACCTTTTGCAGCTTTATATAGAAAATATTCTTGCTCTGCTTTTGGAAGTTCAAATTTAGATGGAATCTTTTGGGTATGAATAGGGAATGGATATGACTGCATATTAGGTGTTTTTAGCTGAATTAAATCCATGCCCTTGTTTCTAGCCTATTCTTTTGGGACAGTCCTTTTTCTTATTTTTGTCTTTTGAAGAAGTCCAGCAAGGGACTTCATACCCCAAAAAACCAAAGGGGACTTATTCCAGCCAGAGATCACTGCTTATGTTATTATTCCAGAGGAGAATATTCACCTTATCAAAGCTGACGAATTCAGACATCTCCCTTCCAGCATCTTCATTTCTTTCTTCATCTGCTATGCTCTTTTAGTACTTGTTAATTCATGCTTTCCTGGCTGTATTGTGCTCTGGTATGTGCACAGGCTGCTGAACCCAGGTCTTTGTAGTGATGCTGTAGTTTTTTCATGAGCTTGTGGTATAGTGTGTGGGTGGAATTGGAAAGGGGAAACAATTAATTTTGGACTGAGCTTTAATACTTGACATTCTGCTTCCATCTGATAAGCAGAATGAGTGGGAAATGTTCAAGGAAAATGAATTAGTTTAAGTCCATGCACAAGAGAGATGGGAACAGTTGTGCCCAAGTAAATCTCCACTCCTCTGGAGGGCGTTTATAAGATGTGCCTTCTAAGGTAGCAGCTGGCACATTGCACAAGGATGAAGAAAGAGGGAAGTGGAAATAACCTGGAGGAGGACTTCTGTGTTAAATCAGTGTGAGGGAAAACCTGACGGGCAACTAACTTTTAGGTTTTGCTGGGCTTCTTTGGTTGTTGGGTTTTTGTTCTAGGGTTTCTTTGCGTTGGGGTTTTTTTTTGATTTTTGGTTTTTGTTGGTTTTGAGGTTTTTTGGGTTTGTTTGTTTGGTTTTTTTTTCTTTTTAACACAAGATTATAGTACAGAATTGATAAATCTTTGGTACTAACAATCTGATGGTTTGTTCTGTTCTTTATCCAAAGAATAGTGTCCCTATTTTATTTTATTTCATTTTTATTTTTAAATCTAGACAATATCTTGAAAGAATTATTATGTCAGAATGTTTTTTGCCATTTTAATGTAACAACTGGTCTAAAAACATATAAGCAAGCAACACGCTCATTTCCAAAAGCTGATTTAATTCTAATTACGTCATCTGGAGACAGAGATGAGTATGTGACTTCTGACCCTGACTGTCAGTTGTTTAAGGTCAGACACCATGCTGCCACAGGGTTCCTGTTCTAAGTTGTTGGCAAGGCTTTTGCTGGTCACCTAAACATTGTTCATAACAAGGCAGTAGCCCGTAGGTTAGGATGATGGGGATTTATTTCCAGTGTCATTGTATCAGTCCCTGGAAGATTCAGCAAAAGATCAGGTTGAGGGGAATGGTATGTGTGTGCAGAGCATCAATTCTCCTCTCTCCCTTCCCCATTAGAAAATACATGCATCAAAACTTACTTCTGACAAGAACACACAGATTCCACTCACTTTTATTACCGGTGAGGGAACAAATTGAAATATTTTGTTACATTTCACCAATGTTGAAAGTTTTTTTCTTTTGAATTTAAAATGGGTACAGTATAGTACACTATATTAATTTCAGCTGTATCAGAGTATTGTACCTTTTCTTAATTGAAGCTTTTAGTTGTACTTTGGGCTAGCAGTTCTTGATCAGACTTCACAGCCATGGGCTATGATGCTCTCTAAATCACCTCTTTGGCTGCTGGTACCTGTGAAACACTGCAGCTTTTTCTCATGCATCTTGCAAGAACAAAACTAAGATACAGGTTCTTCTTCTGAAGAGCATGACCTTTCTCAGGTGTGTTTTGCTGGCACCTCTAATCCCCATCTTTCCTGTGACAACTCACTTTTTCTAGCACCCTTAAACCTAATTGTTTCTTAAGCATTTCCAGCTTGAGCTGAAGATGACCATTATGTACTATGAATGGTACAAAAAATACTGTGACTTTAATGTTAATCAAAGTGCCTTTATCTTGTGGAGAGGGAAGACTACCACGCACATTTGATTGAAGTTGCCAAAGTGGTAACTGTCTGTACTTTAGTAATAGCTGTACTTGCTGCTGTTTAATTAAGCACAGGGTCTGTTGATGCAGTACACTTCAGTTTAATGATCCAGTCTTGAATGAGCTTAGTATATTTTTAGTTTGTACCTAAAGGGTGAAATTGAGCATCTTTTTAGAATAAATAAATAAATTTAAAATCCCTTTCAGCTTCTTATTTTCTTCTCTGTACTAATCCTTCCTCTCCTCCCTTCCTCCTCTGGATTTTTAGCACCCTTGTGAATAATGAATGAGCCTGAGGATTAAACTGTTTCTCTGGTCTGTGTAAAACAGCTAACCTGGTTTCAGTTCTGTGCAGTGCTGAGAGGCTTTTGCTTCTGATGGAAATAGTGGGGTTTTTTTAATCTTTTGGCATTCCACATGACTCCTGTAGCATGCCTGACCCTTATTTACTGCTGAGCAAGTTTGAACCAGCTGCTACTCCTGCAAATCCACTTCATTCATTAATAGACCTTAAAGGTCAGTGTGGACTCCTGCATGCATGGGAGCAGCCATCAATATTTTATCACTCTCTCTTAAGATCGAGGACAGGAATGCACCTGCCTTTTGTGTCCTGATCAGTGGGCTTTACATGCTGGAGACAGCACATTGATGAGTCTTTTTTCTTGAATGAAGCCTTGCTCTCTGTAGCTGCCTGTTCCTACTAGTTGGTAGAAGCAGGACAGTCTGGTCTGAACGCAGTCGCTGCAGACTGGCAAGCCCACCCTTCCTTCTGCATTGCTCCAAGGCAGCCTCTTCTGAAAACAGAAGGGAGGTCCCATATCTGTTGAAAAGGCATAGTCATGCCAGAGTTGGTTACTAAAGGATAAATAGTCCTATTTTTCCATTTGTTTGGAATTGCTGGTGAGAGTTCTGGCTGTTAAGATACCTACAGTGCTGCTGTGATGATCACCATACTCCCTAACAAATCCTCTACCCACAGAACTTCACTGGCAGGAATGGGCAGTGCCTGTACCTCAGCAGGTCTTGTTCCCCACCTGGAAAAGGCCCTTGGGGGAGAAAGAATAGCTCCATTTCTGTGCTCCTTTAGTTGTTGTTCCTTGTGGTGGGACTACAAAAACATGGGCTTCTGCTGTGTTGGGGAGCAGGGGAAGGGCATTTAGAAAAGCTGCGTGGAGATAACGCGCTCTTGCTGCACACGTCAGCAAGCCAGGATCTAACTTTTAAAGTTTAATTTGCTACCAGCGCAGTTTCTCTTTAAAACTGAAAACATAAATTACGGTTTGGTCTCAGGTTTTGGTTTTTGTTGTGATTGATGCATCCTTTTTCATTCAAATATTCAAAGACTACTTTTCATATTTTGCAGTTGTTTTCAGGCCTGCATGTTTAAACAAAATACTTTCTGCACCTTAGACCAATACTGAAAAATTGGCTGGCCTTTTTACCATTGACTTGTTTAGTCACTTGAAAAGCAGTTTTCATGGTTCATTGATGATGAATACAGAACTAATTTTTATGTGTAATGAGTATGGAAATGATGTGGTTTGTTATTGCTCTTACCTGTAGCTACAGCTGTAGTAATAATGGAGATACAGAGCTCTTGATAACAGGGTAGAGGCACTTTGATGTGCTCCTTGTGCTGATGTTTTGTTCTTACAAATGTGGTCATTAAAACATGATCAGAAGTTTTGCTCATGTAATGCTGGACTTTTGGTCTGTTGTGAACTTGTTGCTTTTGACCTATACCTTATGACTATCTCAAGTTAACTCTTAAAAATAGAGGTTTTTATTTCTATTTCTAGACAAAACCTGCAGGATGTTTGACTAAACTCCCTTATGTAACTTCTCTTTGCAGCCTGAGATTTCTTAATGCCTCTGCCAACAAACTGGAAATGCTTCCTCCAGCCACCCTTTCTGAAGAAACCCATAGCATCTTGCAGGAGTTGTATTTGACCAATAACAACCTCACAGATAAATGTGTACCCTTGTTAACAGGCCACCCACACCTGAAAATCTTGCACATGGCTTACAATCGCCTACAGAGCTTCCCTGCAAGGTAAGGAATTTGTTTTACTGTCTCTGGCCCACAGGTGGGTGGGCATCATGAAGTATTTTCACAGTGAGAGCCGAATTGCACAGGACTCTGGTGGCAGAGGCTGCATTTGGGTGTAGTGGTACTGCAGTGGGTAGATTCCCCCGCTTATGCCCTCCTGCACGTTGGTACCCTCTCTTGCAGTATAGACAAGTGAGTGATGCTTGTTACTCGGTGAGTTTTCGTGGTGCTTGAAACTCTTCTCAGCTGGACTAATTCAGCATGGTCACTCTATGCTTTTGGAAGCCAAGCAAAGAGGTCCTCTGTTCTCCCTGGCTTGGTAACTTTGCTTACACCTGGTGAGCTTCTCCTCACAAGAGATTTGTGAGCACAGCCGTCTGGAAATGTCCTCTGGAAGTGGACTAAACTCCACTAGGGAACAATCCTCTCAACTCCAGAAGGAGATTCTGCCTTGGCAGCAGTTTCTGTGCTTTCAGTTCACTCTGTTTTAATCAGAAATCTTTCAAGTGTAAGATGTGCTGTAAAACTGATGGGGTACAACCTTGAAGAAGAGATGCCAATAAATAATGGAAGAGACATCTCTGTCCTTGTGTGATATTCTGAGCAGCTGGGCTTCAGCAGCAAGGAGAAGGAGATGCATTTAGGGGGAAGGGCTGAGTGGGGTGCTAGAAGCGGGAGGGGAAAATGTGAGGTGGAGAGGTGTAGTGAGAAACTAGAGTTGATAGAAAGGGGGAGAAAGGAGGAAAGAGTGAAAGTGAGCTGGTGAGTAGGGGGGATGTAAGCAAAATAAGTCATTTGAAAGGTAGCGTTAACAAACACTGACAGAAGTACACATTTTGTTCCACAACTGTGTTAGCATCTGACATGAGGAGAGATGACAGGCACTGCTGTGAACAAGAATCAAAGTCTCTGATTTTGTTCTCTTAAAGTAACAAAGCCATTGGTCTTATCGCCGCTTCAAAATAAAATATGCGTCTATTAGAAGAAAAATTCTCAAATTCTTGTTTTTATAGCAAAATGGCCAAGCTGGAAGAGTTGGAGGAAATCGATATTAGTGGGAACAAACTGAAAGCCATTCCAACAACCATCATGAACTGCAGACGTATGCATACTGTAATTGCTCACTCCAACTGCATTGAAGTCTTCCCAGAAGTCATGCAGCTTTCTGAAATAAAGGTATGGAATGAATGTGCTTTGGAAGAAGCAAGCATAATGCAATTTTACCAATTCTTTTATGCCCTCGGGTCTCCTTGCTATGGGACCGTATATTCTCAGAGAGTATGGGGATCTGACAGCTGCTTTCTCCTCTGAAATCATATGCAAAATATTTGCCCCTGTGCAGTCTCAGAGTGGAACGAAGAGGAGCCTCAAAATCTGATTTTACGCTTACCTTGGTTGCACTGTATCTTTTCTGCCGGATAAGTGTTAATTGTCTTCCTGTGCCAGTCTGTTTTGATACGACTTAAACATTTGGCAAGAGCTGAGTGTAATTAACTCTTGCTGCCTTGGCAATTAGTTGATTCTGTAGGAATGGACTTTGTTTAGAGCACGTCTTAAAAAATGCAGAAGCTATAGGATAGACCTCAGGGACAGAGATAAATTCAGGGAGCATAAGATTTGAGTATTTAGGCAATCAGTTTTGATTTTCCTAACTGCAGTCATATTTTGTACAACAGGAAGATCAGCTAATCTGTCTCCTGTCTGTGTTTCCAGAAGTAATTCTGTACTTTTTCCGACGTTTCTTTTTGAGGGAGGCGTTCTTCACTTGATTACACTGTGAACGCTATTCCTTACCTTCCATGAGCTGAGTTCCTGCTTCTTGCCTGGCTCTAGTGCAGAATAGCTTGCACTGTGTGCCCTTTCTGCTGGACAGAGCTGGGAGACTGTTGTCTCACAGCATACAAATCTTGTGATACAGCAGAAAAATCTGTCCTTCTCTGAGGCTGAGAACTGATTACCTATTCAAGGACTCAAAACAACTTAAGTGTCCTTCTGGCACTTTGTGAAGTCAAAAGGCTAAGTTCCCAGCCTGCTGTGTGTGCCTCAGTGTCTGGGGTCATGGAAAGCAGCAAGAGCAATAATTCTGTTGGACAAGCGAGTATATGTAAAGATGAGCTTTGTGGTTTCAGCCAGGAAATCTCAAACAAACTTGTGGGTTTGAATACTCCTCCCTCTTTGGAACAATGGTCAGAGGAAGCAGAGGGCCATTTAGAATCAATCAGAAGTAAAGCCTTTTTTTCTCAGAGGAAGAATTGGGGTGGGGGAGTGAGGCTCTGCATGGTAAACATTTCTTTAAAAATGTGAGGGTGGTGTTAACAAAAAAAAAAAAAAAAAAATTATGTAAACATACTGATAGGAAACAGTCACCTTTTTTCTTTGGTTTGTGCGTCTTGGAGAAAATGGAATGCTTTATAGAGGTGTCATATTTAAAGTGCTGCTTGGCCACATTGAGCAGCAAAATGCTCTTGGAAGAGCTGGCAGTTTCTTCCTGCTGGTTCCCTATGGTTTAGTTCTCTTCAGCAAAAGAAAGAGACGTGGACGTCACTAAGTGGTTTGGGAATGCAGGGATAACGTGTGGCTTAATCTAAGAGGGCAAAGTGTTCTTTGACTCCACCTTTGTGGAAGGAAAATGCCTGGTCAGTACTCAAGCCTAGTTTTGGCTTACATGAGATGAGTTCATACAGTTGTCAGATGGGAAGGTGCCTTGTTAGACATAAGAGTTCTGGCCTTGGGGTGATTTCTCTAGGTTGGGATTGGTGTTTATCAGTCTGGAGATTAAGCACGTGCTGCCTGCCTGTATCCATTTCTTGCCTGTACACAAGCTCCTCCTTAGATATGGTGTGGCATTCAAAATATGCTGAAGTGCAGAATTTGTTTCTTTAACTTTGGATTTGGTCACTTGGTGAAACAAGCTTGTTTGTAGCAAAG
This sequence comes from Fringilla coelebs, assembly GCF_963513975.1. Taxonomy (NCBI): domain Eukaryota; kingdom Metazoa; phylum Chordata; class Aves; order Passeriformes; family Fringillidae; genus Fringilla; species Fringilla coelebs. The sequence goes on from NC_140028.1 coordinate 83,443,262, forward strand.
CACCAAGTCATCTAGTCTAATGTCACCTCTGTGATTATATCATATTTGATGATTAATTTTAACTGAAGTGACATTCCCTCTAAACTCCTGGGGAAACTCTGTTACCTGAGGTAATGGCTGTTTTGCTTCTGTATTTAATTAGCCTGAGAGGCTGATGTATTATGTTTTTGGTGTCAGTGTCCCTGGAACAGTTAGTATCAGCAGTTACTATGCTGTCTGAAATGATTTCAGAAGGAAGACTAGGGTAAATGATGCTGCTTTTACAATTGCAATAACTCCAGGACTTCCAGACACAATGTCCTTTTAAAGATATAATTGTCTCTAAGCCTTTTTTAAACACTACAGTCAGGGCTACAGAAGTTCTGTGTTGTCCTCTCTTTAAAAGACCCCAGTGGAGACCTTGGAAGTACCTTGGGCAATATATTTTTAGGGCTTTTATTGTCTTTTATGACAGGTATTTATACTGTCAGAGTTAGGTTTGCCCTGTGCACACTGAAATGTCTTCTGCGAGCGGCCGAGCAGCTGGAAGCACTCACACCTGAGTCAGTGCCCCAGCAGACTCTTCCCTACAGCTGTTGTGTGACTTTCCTTTTCCTTGCTTTACCAAAAAAAACCCAAATAGGATAATATTGGTGTGACTATCTTCAGCAACAAGTGGAAATAACCCAAGTCCCTTCCAGCCTTGAACACAACAGTTAGAAAGCTGTGAAAGCAGCAGCCTAAGCAGATGCTCCCTGGTAAACCCTGTCTTCCAGCTGGCCCATCCAATGCAAAATCCTGGGTGCAGTTGCAGTTGTTCTTCTGGTGCTGCATGGGCGCGGTAAAACCAGCTTGCATTAAAATAACACAGGAGGAAATTGGGATAAGTTAGGAAATAAACTTTCCTGCTTGCCTGTGGAGTAGAACAAAGACTAAATTTAACACAGCAAGTCCCTCTTAGCCTGTTCTTCAATGAGTACAAGCAACAGCTAAGAAACTCCCAACCTGATAAATAAACCATCTTCACTAGTGCCTAGGAGCCAAGGGTTCTGCTCTAGAGCATCGCTGTCTTTGGCACACTGGGCATTTAAGGAGAACAATGAAATTACTGGTGCTTGTACTTTTCATTTTAGCATGCACTTCCATCAAATATGTAATGGCATGGAGGTGTTGAACACAGCAAGGCCTGCTGGCAGCTTCCTTAATCTGCAAAGTAATTACTGGCTCTCTGGAAGCAGCAAGCAGTTGTGCAGAGAGCAAAAGCTCGCTGGAATAACTGCTGCTAAGCTGTCTACTGTTTTGTTTGCGTGACTGATTCAAACTTTGATTTCCTTATCAGCCTTAGATAACATCAGCAGTTTGTTCTTCATAGATAATAAAGCTTCCATAATAGACAATCTCAGGATTCAAGATTTGGGTCAGAAATATTTTATTTTCATTGTGCTTTTTAAATCAAATGTTTGGAGACTGTTCTTTTCCAGGATTTAGTAGGTTATCTCATGTCTGCTTCCAGCTTAGGAGCTGATGTCTTTAAATATACCTACAAAAATGAAAGTGCCTCTCTTGTATTGATGGAAATTAAATAATGGTCAAAATGTGCAGCTTGAAAAAGTCTCCCTCTGCCCCTTTCAGCTCTTCTATTAAAGTTTCTGAAGTCTCTCACTTTTGCAACTTGAAAGTAGAAAATGGCCTTTCAGAAAGATGTAGATAGTTCTTCTGTCCTCTGTTAAATACCAATCTGCTCTGGCTTCTCAGAATTACTTTTTTTTCCTTAGTTTTTGGGGCATACTACACTAGTCATCCTTCTAGTAGTTTGGAGATTTGATTTTGTTCTTATATGTCCTATTTTTCCCTGTGTATTAACTTTCATTTGAATATGCAGCTTTAAGCAATGTTTGGAGACTTTATCATTATGATGGACTTGTTCTAGCTAATTGATGCTTAGCTGGTACATAGTCTGCAAGTTTCTTTGCTGTTTTGTATTTTTGAAGTATTTAAATTTTTTTTTCACTCTTTTTATTGATTTTGTATTTAAATACAAATCCATCTAAGATGGCACTAATTGAAACCATGTTTAAAACTGCTCCAATATTTTCCCCCCTCTACTCCTCCCTTCTGCATACATTAATAACACTGCTTTTTTTAATATCTCTCAGTAAATACTGAATTCCTGGGAGCCTGATGCCAGTGGCTTAGAAGCCCCAGCTGTACTTACCTCCATTTTCTTTGTCTGTTAAGAGACTGTTTTCATTAATAGCATTTCTTTAAATTACTTTGAAAATCCACTGACTATCTCTGTGAAGAGCAGACAAAACTTACTGGTTTTGTAACAAGATGACACCTGACTAGAGATGGAAATGGAAGGAACATATTTCTAGGTGTCCCAGACATCTGGCAAGATGGCTAAATGCCATGTAAGAATTTCTTTTGTAAGAACCACTTACTTAAATGAATGGTCTTAGGTCTTGATTGCAGCCTTTATTGTTCATGAAACATGCATTACCACATTTAGTGAAAATTTGTATGATCTTGATGACAGCTGAATTCTCTTGCTTTTTTGGCTGCTTTCCTTTTGCAGTGTGTGGACCTAAGCTGCAATGAACTGAGCGAAGTCACATTGCCTGAAAACCTGCCTCCAAAACTGCAGGAGCTGGACCTGACTGGAAATCCCAGATTAGCCCTGGATCACAAAACCCTAGAGCTTCTGAAGTAAGTTACTTTACAGAGTGGGGAAGGAGCAGAGCAATTCTAGATGTGAAAACCACAATACACAGAAGTGGAATATCTTTGAAGGGATATGGTTCCCTGTTGCCAGTGGGTCAGAAAGTAGCAGAGAGTGTGAATAGGTCTGAAATTGATGCTTCACTGAAGAGGATGACTTTACCCAGTTTGGTGCAATTGCTTTCAGCTGTAACTCCTGGAGGGGCCTGCTAGTCTGGTGTAACCACTGTTGGGCCAGTTTGATTGGTTTTTTTTCTGACACTAGATTCAGCCAAAAGATGTATTTTATACCACTGATGAGATGTCAGTAGCTGCTTGCTTTATCTTTTTGTTGCATACCTCCTGCTTGGGTCTGTCTTTGCCGTTGTGCTGCTTTTTACCTCCTCACGTACTGTTTCTTGTTCCCCTTCATATCTGTCTGCTTCTGTGCTAGATATTCTATGGTTTTTTTGTATTTAAACTGCTAAAGACTCACTCTGTTTGCAGAGAAACTGGTTCCTTTGCTTTGGGACCCTCAGTTTCCTTCCTGTCTACCTGTTTGTTTCCTGTGGGATTTAAGTGTCATCCATAACTGAAATTCCCTTTGTCCCTTTTTCTGCAGTGTAATGAGGAGCTGTTGCAGTAAACTGGATAATCTGTGGACAGTGGTGCTGCCTTGAACTGCACCAGCTCCAAGTTTCCTTCTAAATCTCTTTTATTCTTAAACATTGAATGGTTCCAAGAAGGATTGCTTTACTTTTTAGGGGTTGAGCTGTTACTTCATTGTGTTTCCTTTTAAATGGTTAAGATAAGACATTGAAGCAGCAAGCCTCATCTGTTGTGCAAGCAAGGGAAATTTACAGTGTGAGTTTACTTTTAGCTTGAATCAGCAGATTTTCAAAATATAGGTGGAAATTTGAGTAATGATGATTTCTCAGAGATGAAAACAAGAGTCCATATTCTGTAGCAGACAGTGAAAAAAGGGGCATGCCTCTATTTTAAGAGCTGCTCTTTGCATACAGGAAATCTTCCTGAAGAAGCAGTGTGTAATATTTCTCTGGTTCATAGGGGAAAAGCTATACATAGAATTAATGTATGGTGTCAAAACTTAGTGAAATACCAGCTTTTCTTATGTATAACCCAGAAGACAAGATGGTCACACATTCTCTTGCCACTTTAGTATTCAGGCTTCGTGCATGGTAGCATTCTTGTACAAATTTAAATTCAAAGTAGTTGAAGGGTAGTGTGGCCCAGTTAAATGCAGTATTTTTACTGGCATATGTGTGGTCATTAATTCACAGGAAACTTTTCCTTCTTGCACGTGTATTTTCCTTGCTGTTTGTTTTGGCATTGGCAGTGCGGGTGGGTTTTTTGTTTGCTTGTTGGTTTGGTTTTTTGTTGTTGTTTGGGAGTGGATTTTTTGTTGTTTTGGAGGGGAGGAGTGTATGTTTTATTTGGAGTTTTTTGGGGGGTTTTTTGTTGTTGTAGGATTTGTTGGGTTTTTTTTAGTTTTGAGGTTTTTTAAAAATTAATTATTCTTAAAACCACAGGTCCATTCTGTTCATTTGTGTTCATTAGGCACAATCAGGTGTTTCAGGCCTCCTGAGGGGTTTCTCAGTGTCTGATATGCTACCCTTACTTTTATGGTATTCTGCTATAATTGACTGTGAGGGAGGAGGTGCTTGTTTCCCTTGATTTTTGTGGCAGGCACAAAAATACTTGTGCACTTGGTACTTTTTATATCCTCCTTCTGCATGTGGAAGGCAGCTCTCCATCTGTGCCCTGGCAGAATTCAAGCAGGTAGTAGGTTAATATGTATTCTCAGTGCTGGTGAGAAGAGTCCTGTCATGCATGCTTGCTTTTTTAGTATGTATGGAGATCTTAAAGGAAGCTTGCATACTTGGGAGGATGTTGCCAGGTGATTTATTGGATGCAAGAATTTTCATTAGCAATTAAAATGAAAATGAAGGGAAAAAAAAAAAAGGATGCTGTTACTCTGATTTTTAAGAGCCAGCATCTAGTTCAATTGTAACAGTCATTTTAAATTAAGGGGGAAACAAGCCAGGCTGTCCAGAAGCCTTAGCCTGTCTTGCCTGCATAGGATGCTCTGCTGGGTATCATTCCCTTCAGGAGACATGCTCTGTTTGTACTGGTGCCCCTAAGCAGGCTGAAACCAGTGTGTTGAGGTAGCTTTTTTTTTTTCTTTCCCCCCACTGCTGGGAAGCCTTGAGACAGCTCTGGGTCCTTGACCTGCCCAGGAGCCAGAGGTCAGTGAACCCAGTTAAAAAAGAAACAAGAAGAAACTTTTGTGACCCAGGTTCTTCTGCCCTGGAGATAAATGCATTGTATGAGAAGTCTGCAATGCAAGTGTATTTGCTCATGAGTGTCCTGCTTGCCGGTGCAACAGAATTAAAATCTCTGCTACTTTAGAAGAGATCCAGGTTTCCAGTTTGATTTGGGGTTAGTTAACCTTTTTAATAGTCGTGGCAAGATGTTTGCCTCCTCTTTGTCACACAGAGGGCTGCAAAACCAAGAACTTAAAACACAAGTGGTTCCAACATTATTTATGTAATTTGTTGGCTTTTAGTCTGCCCTCACTGATGTACATCCTGGTTATTACTGTAAAAAGAATTCAAACTGGATGTGACAGTACTTTAGGTTATTTGAGGAAGGCTTTGCAATGCAGAAAAGACTTTCCTGTGCGTTCAGGTCAGTGGGGATTTAGAAGAAAAGCGAATGCTCAGAGTGAACAGTTAGACCTTTCTGCTTGTGTCCTTTTATGTTTCATTTGGTTCATGAAAGGTTTGGGTGCCTTTGAAGTGTCTGCAGCATGTGGGGAGCTCGCCTTTCCTGCCTTTGGAAGAGAGCAGTAGGGAGCAGGGGATAGGTCATCTCTCCCAGCAATGCAGGGCTGTGAAGAGAAGAGTATAAACAGAGAGGGCTGGGCCCTTTTTAAGTCTTTACTATGCTCCAGGAGATACTTGAAATTCAGGCTAAAGGCTATGTTGTTAGTAAATTGGAGGGTAGAGGATCAAGGGCCTATGTGAAAATTGGACTGCACAAATGGAGAACGCAGAAGGGCTATGCCTGCCGTCAGGACACCAGGCTGGCTCTTGCAGGTTGGTGCAGGATCAAGGATGGAGCTGATTTCTGTTTTGTGGGTGTTTTCATGAAAGGCTGTTACTACACATTGTTGTTTCTAAACAACTATTTTAAATTATTTTTTGTTCCATTTAGGGGATGCTGCGGGTCATAAGGAGATTCCATTTGAGTCCAATGAAAAAAGCACAGAAACTTGTTAAAATGTGTGGAGACACATAAGTTTAAAAAGTCACTTTGCTCTACTGGCTTTCATCAAACTAGTGGCAAATTAGCTTTGTATTCCTGCAGGGCCTGGTTTGAACCAAATAGCTCAGGGGTGAAGGCAGGGAAATACAGGCCAGTTAAACAGAGTAGTGCAGCTGACACCCTCACTCGTAGTGGCTCAGTTATTGTTGGTTGTATACAGGCACCTAAAGGTAACCACTTTGGATGTCCTGCTTCGTTTTCTACTATTAAATGTCTTACTAAGAACTGGGAGAATAAAAAGGGTGTTCTTTTCACGTTTGAGGCTGGATCATGTCAGCAAGTCCATCCATTGCATCTCTCCCCTTTCCCTTCTCCTTGCAGCAATATCCGGTGCTTCAAGATCGACCAGCCCTCGGCGGGCGACGCGTCGGGAGCGCCGGCGGTGTGGAGCCACGGCTACACGGAGGCGTCCGGCGTCAAGAACAAGTACGGCCTGGCACGGGTTCCGCTCTGTGAGCGCCTCTGTGCCGAGACAAAGACGTCCTTTCCTCTGTGCAAGTTTTGGGGGCGTTCTAGGGGTTGCGGAGGCCAAGCCACGTCTCTCCATTTGTATACCGGGCTCTCCTGCCTGGCTCTCCCTTTGGGTCTTTGTTAGGGAAGTTGCTAAGATACAAGGGCAGCCGACACATTTGGTCTATGCAAGGCTGCTACTTGCAAAAGATCCGAGTGTTTAAAAGCATTTTCCTCTTTGCGAAGCTTCTTTATCTTCAACCAAAGGATGTTTACCAAGCAAATCAGAGATACTAAAGAAGAGACAGAATGGCCAAAACTCTGAATATTCATAGTGTGTGGCGCTCCTCTGACTAAAGGCAGCACTTGACAAATAATGTACCAAGAGTCTGCTAGTCTCTGTGTTGCTGGCAATGTCATGAATCTTTCTTTGTTCCTCAAATACCTTTTTAGAAATATTCTGCTACCTAGGTTTCCGTAGCAAGTGCCAGCAAACCTTTCCTAACTCTTAACTGATTTGACACCCGACTTGGTTATCAGCACGCTAGATCCCAAGGATGGCTTTTGGAGCAGCAAGTGCAGTTTAAATTGGTGTTGTTTCAGAGATACTTTACCTCCCATTTTTACAATAAAAAATTCACTTGCTGCAAAGGAGGAAGAATCCTTAGGGCTTAGCTTGAACCTCTAGTGTAGTTCTCTCCATGTCTTAGCACTGTTGATGGGCCTGACTCGTCCCCACGGCTCAGAAAGCAGTTCTGAAACAGCTGTGACCAGAGGTGGTTAAAGCTGGCACTCAGAGCAGGCTGCATCTCTCTGGTCAAAATGACAACTTGAGAAACTAGTAGTGGGATAGAACCCCTGATGTTTTCCTGCTTTGTTTTTTCCCTAGGCTGTGTGTGGCAGCGCTTTCGGCCAACAACTTCTGCGACAACCGGGAGGCCCTTTATGGTGTGTTTGATGGGGACCGCAATGTGGAAGTGCCCTATCTGCTGCAGTGCACAATGAGTGACATCCTGGCAGAAGAGCTGCAGAAAACAAAGAATGAGGAGGAATACATGATCAACACGTTCATCGTTATGCAGAGGTGAGTCTTGGATCTGAAGCTTTTTTTTCCTTGTCTGTGCTTACAGTGCAGTTTCTTTGCTTTCGGGTCAGGCACCTGCTCTTGCTTCAAAGAAATGTCAGAGTGGGGGGAAAAGAGCCTTGGTATCTGGCTACACTGTTTCCTTTTATTGCTCGTTTTGTGATATTGCATTAGGTCCTTCAAGATGTGGGGAGAAAAATCCCAACACCTCTCCAACCAATCAAACAAATCCCAACCCACCTGAAAAGTTACTAAAATGCTCCTGACTAAGTGGTGGGTGGAGGTTTATTCCTTTTTGGTATCATCTCCCGGATTACAATTGGCCGTAACCAAGTCAGTGGTATCAATCATCTTTTTAAACTTCCTTGATAGAACTGCCTTCAAAGCCTGAACTTATCCTTGCTGTTTCTGCGTACCAATTCAGGTTATGTAAGGTTATGCAAATATTTAAAACGCATAGTCTGACTTCTTAGAAATCCCTTTGGCCTTTGAATATTATTTGAGCAGGACCCATCACAAGCTCTCTGGAGCTTGTGATACAATAGCTGTGCATGTAATAGTAGTTCTGTGTAGTGGTTTGGAAACTGTGTGCTGTTCTGGTCAGAAGAAGAAATTGTGCCTAGGGGAGAGATTGGGTGAAGGAGAAGTGTGAAGGGAATTGAACAGAGGAGAGTGAAGAGGTCAGGGAAGCAGAGGGGAAAGCAAATAAGCAGCTTAGAGACTGAGTAAATTGATCAAATTAAAAGTAGCATTGCTTCTTGTTGAATTTCTGCACCCTTGGAAAGGAAAAATACTGAAGTTGTTGTATTGGAAAAGATAGGGAAGCAGTAGGGTGGCATTGAATCTTACAAACACAAGGGAGAAAACACTTCCTTCCCGTAATTGCTTATAACAGTGCCTCAGACTGCTAACTGAGAAGGTGGTTGCCATATACTTAAAATATTCAAAAATAATAACAAATTTGAGTACTGGAAGTACTTATTAAGTGGTTTTGTTTGCTACTAATGCAATTTACAAGGAATGCGGCATTCCTACAAAAAGCTTTTTTTGGTTTTTTTTTTCTGTTTTTGGTCTTCAATCAAAATTGGCTAACCATTTCTTTGGAGAACCAGAAATAGTATTCATTCCATTTGTATTTAGCCACTCACTGGTGCTTAGAGATGATATGCAGCACTCCTAGAGTTTAGAGTTTTCTATTTGTAAAAAATAATGTAGAAAGCACATTGAGGCTTGGTTGCAAATTTAGTTGTCCATTCTGTCCTCAGGATTCTGATTTTTGATTTTTTTGGTCATAATTTGGTAACTTCTAAGAGCATTATCCTGAAGATATTAAAAAACACTGAAACTCTGCCTTCTGCTTTTGCTCAAAAGTAGACGATTTTTACAGTCAGAATTATTATTTTTATAGTAAGTTCCATAGCTTCAGAAGCTCTATCTGACCTTTAAAACAAATATCTATTAGATGTAAAGGAAAAGAGAACTGTGAAACTCTTAAAAGTGCAAAGATTTTTTTTTTCTAAAATTGAGCATATTTGAGTATCTGCATATATGAAAATAACACCCTGCCTGAGAGTTGCACGTGGGATCCCTGCAGTGCTGCTGCTGTGGTGTCACAGTCTTCAGTAGAGATTTTTGTTTCTGTCCCAGTGATCAACAGAGCCAGTGCCCTGAATGCTTCTGGTTGTGGAACAGCGGCTGTTTCTCCACAGTGCTCCTAATACTTGTTTTCCAATTAAAGAACAATCCCTGTTTTGTTTAAATTCCAGGAAACTTGGAACAGCTGGACAGAAACTTGGAGGCTCTGCTGTCCTTTGCCATATAAAACATGATCCCATGGACCCTGGTGGATGCTTCACACTAACCTCAGCAAACGTGGGGAAGTGCCAAACCGTTCTCTGCCGGAACGGGAAACCTCTGCCTTTGTCCAGGTGTTACGTGATGAGCTGTGAAGAAGAGCTGAAGAGGATTAAGCAGCATAAGGCCATTATCACAGAGGTTAGAGAGCTGCTGGGGAATGTTGCAATTTGCAGCTTCTTTGGAGAGCATTTGCACAGCAGTGCGTGAAATTACGTGTTGATATCAGTAACCTCTAGGAGGTGGTGTTCATGGTGTGGGTTCTTCAGTTGCATTTTTGCTTTCAAGGTGATTCATACCATGCAGTGAAGTTGCTTTTTCATTCCATTGCCATGCTGGACTTCGGTTACCTTTCAAGAGTGAGCAGCTGTGAGCATGTTGCATTGAAATAGGAAAGCAGATACTCTCCTTCTAATGGGAGAGGAATTGCTGTGTTGGAACTATCATGGAGAGCCTTTCCAATTAAAAAGGATGAGAGGGCAGAGCACTTGGAGCAATGCCGTCCTTCCCTTAGGAGACTCCTTGCTCCTGGCAGGCTGACTTTGCTGCCTGAGCTGTGTTCCCAGAACTGCCCTTTGACAGGCTGCTCTTGAAGAGAGCACTTGCCCAAGAGGAAAACTCACCCTGTGCTCAGCTGAATCATGAGAGAGGAGAAAACTGTTCCTTTCTTAGAAGCTTGAAGCCACTGCTGTCAGTTTTGCTTTGCCTTTTGTGACACATGCAGAGGAATAGATAAATATCGAATCCTCCTAATGGGGGGAAAGGGCAGAAACCTCCCTGCTGTGTGCCTGAGAGCAGAGTGGGTGTGGGTGTGTGTGTGTGGAGTAAGTCATGTGCCTGTTGATCTTGCCTGGGAAAGGTGAGGGCTGGGATCTCAAATGTGACAAGTTGAAAGGGAATTACTCCAACATAGGGAGGCACGCTCATTCTGTGGCTCCATAGAGGAAAGGGGAAATTTCTGGGCTGAATCTTCAGATGACTCACTGATTTCATGTACACTGATGGCTTATCACTGCTGTCAGCCTTCTAATGGGAAAGTTAACAAGCTGACATGGGGGCTTTTTTTTTCCCCTGAGTGATTTTAAAGAGGAAGCTTTTTTAGTCTTGGTTCGCTTTTCTGTGGTTATCCGCTTTATAACAACCCCTACAGTTATTAGCTGGACCCAAAGAGTGTAAAGCCTCACCTTTGCTGTTCTTCTTGAATATGCAATTAGCAGGGTGCAGCCATCCCCAGCAGGCTGACAGATAGGCAGACTTGCTGTTTCAGACACTTGCTCTGCTTATTCTGGCAGCTTGGATTCTAACCAGGACAGGATTCTGGGATTTGGACGTGCATGGGATTCTTTTCTCAAACGCGTCCATTTTTGCTGATGTTATCCCTTCAGATACTACTCCTCCTCCCTTTGGAAATGTCATATCTAAGTGGAAATGTAGTAAGTAATTGGGGCGTGTAAAACATTTCACTACAACTCAGCTGACTGAGAAATGTAGACTTGCTCTCTGCTACATTTGACTTGCATGCTTAATTTAAAGGGTTTTTTAAAATGAACCTTGGTTTCTAAAGTGATGAGCCAAGATGAAACCTACAATTGCTACAGCTGCAAGAGAAGACTCGCAACTGAATGAGCTGCCCCCCATATCAAGTGTGTGTTGCTTTGCTCTGTCTAAAGCCAGATACTGTGGGTGGAGGAGGGATAAGTCTGACTCACTGGTAAAAGATTTGTCCAGTTGGCTCTTGCAGCTGCAGGAGCAGAATAGATGGCTCTTTGTTGCAGCCTTCTGCTTTGTTGGTCTGTGCATAGGTGGTGCTGATGACAAATCAGTCGGGTGTAGGAGGCGCAGCACAGGATTGCAAACCAGCCCTTGCTGTGCTCTAATCCCAGCTCTGTCACCTCCTTGCAAGTCACTTTGCTTGTCTGTCTCCCCTGTCTGTGAATAGCAGTGTTGGGGGTACTGCAAAAACAGCCATCAGTAGAATACAAGGAGAGGCAGGTACTGTATATCCTTGTCTGTCTTGTTGCCAATTTCCTGTCCTTTCTAATTTCAGGATGGCAAAGTGAACGGTGTGACAGATTCAACAAGAATCTTGGGGTACACCTTCCTTCACCCAAGTGTTGTGCCACGTCCTCACGTCCAGTCCATCACCTTAACTCCACAAGATGAGTTCTTCATTCTGGGGAGCAAGGGGCTGTGGGACAGCCTCTCGATGGATGAAGCTGTTGAGGCCGTCAGAAACGTGCCTGATGCGCTGGCGGCCGCCAAGAAGCTTTGCACTTTGGCCCAGAGTTACGGCTGCAACGACAGCATCAGCGCTGTCGTGGTTCAGCTCAACGTGACGGAGGACAGCTTCTGCTGCTGTGAGCTTAACGGGGTCCCACCCCCCAGCCCGGGCATCTTCCCCCAGTCGGTCAACGTGGTCATCAAGGACAGGCCCACAGACGCGCTCGGGATGCCGTCTTCGAGCAGCGGCATGGCCTCCGAAATCAGCAGCGAGATCTCCACCTCGGAAATGAGCAGCGAGGTGGGGTCCACAGCCTCGGACGAGCCGCCCCAGGTGGCCATGAACGAGAACAGCCCGGCGTACCCTGGGGAGCAGCGCTGCATGCTGCACCCCGTCTGCCTGTCCAACTCTTTCCAGCGGCAGCTCTCCAGCGCCACCTTCTCCAGCGCCTTCTCCGACAACGGCCTTGACAGCGACGACGAGGAGCCCATCGAGGGGGTGTTCACCAACGGCAGCCGCGTGGAGGTGGAGGTGGACATCCACTGCAGCCGAGCCAAGGAGAAGCAGCTTCTCCAAGTGCCAGTGGAAGCCAGTGACGAAGGGATCGTCATCAGTGCCAATGAAGATGAGCCCGGCCTTCCCAGGAAAACTGAGTATTCTGCCACGGGCACAATAGGGCGGCGGCGGGGCAACGGCTCTGTGGCGCCACACGAGAGGAGCCATAACTTAATTGAAGTTGCGACGGATGCGCCGCTCAGAAAAACCGGGGGCTACTTTGCTGCTCCGGCACAACCTGATCCTGATGACCAGTTCATCATCCCACCCGAGCTCGAAGAAGAAGTCAAGGAGATTATGAAGCAGCACCAGGAACAACAACAGCAGCAGCAGCAGCAGAAGCAGTATCCGATGGACCACCTGGCAGACTATTATGACACACCACTATGACCCACTCTCTTTACTGCTCAGAAATAAACTAACAAATAAGGAGACTTGACTGTGAGACCCAGTGGGCTTGCATTACAGCAGGGGTTTTCCTTATCCTTTTCCTTTATAGACTTCCTTTTCCTTATCCTGCCACTACAGATAACTGCAGCTTTTCAGTTTGTTAGGTTTAATATTCATTGACTTTCTTCTAGAGACGCTTGACTGGTAAAGTTTAAAATAGTTAACCCTCCCTTAACATATCAAGTGTAAAAACAGGAAAACAAAACAAAAAATAATAAAAAAATAAAAAGGTTTAATATATTGCTGAGAAACAGATGATGATGTAATATTTTTTAAAATGGCTTGTTTGTTTTGTTTGAAAAGCAGGGCAGTAGCCAGTGCTAAATGATTTAAGTAATATTGTAATACTGTATTTCTTTGAGAGAAAAGGCTTTTTTTGGTCTTGAAAATGATAGACATTTGTAGAATATGGAGACTAACTCCTAGGAGTTGCTTTACTCTTTCAGGTGACTTAAGTCACTGAGATTCACTAATTTTCTCTGAGAGAACAGTTGATTGAGAAATTCCTGTAAATAGCTCAGTGTTGTATAGTGATGCTTACATGTTTTGTAGCCTTGGCATTAAGGACACAACCTGAAAAACTGACCTTTTTTTCTTAAGCGACTCTTTGGGCCATGGTCATTAAGCGTAATGGACTGTGTGGCTGTGTACAAGTTAGCTAGAGCCCAGGTGGTGTAGACTGTTCAAAGAAACCCACTTTTTCCTCCGGTCTCTTTCTTTCCTTACTTTTACAGACACGTTTTGTTTGTGTTCCTTACTGCTGCCACAACCAGCATGATTGTATAGAGCTCATTTGCTGTAGAACATTTACATACCAAGAGTTATATTAAAGCCGAATGCACAAAAGAACATGTCATAATTTTTGTTATAATAAATATGAAATTTACACCTGATGTCTGCTTTTATGTCTGACTAGCTGAGCAGCAGCTCTCAAGCAGCAGTTTGCTGTGGTTCCTCATTGTGCTGCTCAGTTAAACCAAGAAATGTTGAACTTTTTCAGCTCGATCACATTTTTACACTAACTGCAGAAGCTCACTTGTATTTTCAGAATTCAAAGGTTGTGCAAAGTGGCCTTTAAAAGATACAAACCAACTCTCTGAGGAATTGATCTCTTCCATTTTTTTCTTTCTTGGTACTAATGCAGCACTATTGATTTGCCCTTTGCCACAGCATTGACAATGCCAGAAGACTGAAGATGAGCGGTGTGCTCTGGCTCTGTCCCACTGGGACTGAGTGACTGAAGATAGAAATGATGGAGGGAATAACTAAAGGTAGAAGGAAAGCATTGGATACTGAGAGAAGAGAGAAAATAGGAGGAGAAGGCAGAAAAGTGAATTTAAAACTACCTATGTAAATTTGCTTCAGTGTGCTGCATGAACATGAGTTCGATGGCAATCAGACTGTGGTAGCAAAGGGGCATCTTTTTGTGATTCCTGTGGGAAAGGAGAAGTGTCCTTTCTCAGTACTGCCCTCAGCCAACTGCTCCAACTGCTCCAACTCACTCTTTAAAAGCTGAAGTAGCCTGCTGTCATGACAGTGTCTTGTTCCTTTTTGGCATTGGTCTGTATTTGGGAAGAGGACTGTGGTGACAGGCTGTTGTCCTTATTCTGTTCTAGGCTGAAATAACCAAGTTAGAACAAGAGTGCTGTTCACAGAAAATTTTTAGTTACTTTTCCTTAATAACAATAACAACAAAGGAGCAAACATTAAAATACCTGGTTTGATAAATGTTTATAGCACTGTGTACTGTAGATCTAGAAGATTGTATTTCATTGTAATTTGAGCTTCAACCTATTTCTTTCTTAAAGAAAACTCATTAAATAATGTATTTAAACAAAAAGGGTTTATGGTTTATTGGTCAGTGACTCTTAGGTGTTCTTTGGTAAACAGTTCGTATGTTTCAGATTTTGCTAAGTGATTCATTGTCCTTAGAAAAGGTTCTCCTTTTTTCCTTCTGTTCTGATGCTGCTTGAGGCTGAAGGTGATAACTAGCAAGGACACTACCTTTATATTCCTGCTGCTCTCTCTGTTTGTGCTAAGGTGTCTGCTGTGCTGTCCATGGGGTAATTCAGAGGGAGGAGTAGAGGGCAGAACAGGGGTGGAAGGGGAACTGTTTCATGTGAGCTAAACTTTGGGTCAGTGCTGATGACTGATACTCCCCTTCTCTTATGTGAATAGAAGGATGTGCACTTAGGCTTTGTAAAGACGTTCCCTCCATTTGAAGGACAGAGTCCCAAGAACTTGCCAGTCCCTGTGGCATTCATTCCTTACAGGCAACTCTGGTTTCCCTTTTTATGCCCTTACTTTGAAGCGTAGATGGTCAAAACTGACAGCCCACTGAAGGCTGCCCCATTCAGCCTGGTGCCTTCTGTAAAGCTAGCAGCAGCATCCTGGAGTCAGGGCTTCTGTGGCAGCAGAGTGATAGGATTTTGGTGGAGGAAGTATACCTTTGGATTAGCCTGTCTTAGCAAGCCATGATGTGCAGGGTTGATGCGTTTATAGGGGTGACTTCATCCCTCTGCTGGGCTTTGTGTCATGTGTTGGGCTAGATTGCTAGGTTGGATGGCTTGCTGCATGTTTGTAAATAGCATTTATTTTTCAACAGGGGCAAAAGTATTTTGTCCTGGCTTTAAACTGACTTGAAAAACATGGTGCAGTGTTTGCAACTCAATATTTTTTCTGGACGTTACTGTCTTTCACAAAAGCGGGTTGGTGTGTTCTTACCTCGTGAGGGCTGAAGCTAAGGTCACTGATTGCATCTACATGCACTAATACTGCACATGATTTTTGGATTATGTTCACAGTGTATTTTGCACAGTTTTGACCTACTGGGAACTATCTGACTCCAAGAGATGTGGATTTATTTGCAGAACTTGACAGCTGTAGCAGAGTTGATGGTTGGGAGCTAAAAAGAAGGCTTTCAGCCATGGAAAATGTACAAGCCCATTACCTTTATAATCAAACCTTGCATGTCCTTTGAAATTTGCTGATAGTTGTATCTGAGACAAGCAGAAATGCGTGAATAAGAGGAGGTGGATAGCTGATGGCAGAGAAATGAACATATTTACATTCTTTTCTGGAAGATAATTTTAAACAGAAAGTTGTGGTATACTATTGAGAAGTAATGGAGTGGGTTCTGTGCTGGTAAATGCGAGCCTTTTGTTAAAAGCCATAAAAGCTTTTTGCTTGCTTTCTGCCCATAGTGCTCTAATGTAACACATTTTGTTGTGCCAGAATAGCCTGTTGGCATCCTGCATGTGCATTCAGCGTGTGGCACCACCATCTCCATGATGGCAACCACCATGGTGGCATTGCCTTTCTCTGGCTTACTGGCCTCAGAGAGTGCTGCTGCATCCATGTGGGTTGTCTCCCTCATGGCTACAGAATGTGCTGCTACTGTAGTGTCAGAAGTCTTGCTTCAAGTAATCTCTTTGTAGCAAGCTTGGCATCATCACCAGCACTTGTGTTTACAGCTCTTACATGTAATTTTCCAATAAATTGTACATATTTCTTTTTTAAGCATAACTTTGCTCTTTAGGAAGCATATCTGTGTGGGGCTGGGTGCTAATGAAATGTCACACTTGGCTCTGAAGGTAATTTCTGCATCTCTGCACTAGTTATGGATGGTGTCTCTTGGGTGCAGCCTTGCAGGTCTGGGCTTGCAAATGTGTGCTTGAGTGGGTTGGTTGGGATAACCCCGTGAAGGGTGTTGCTGGTCTGGAGGGCAGGAGGGCTTGAGTCAATTGAAGCAGAGCAGCAGTATTCAAAGGGGTGAACAGAACAGTACCTTCAGCCTGATCTGCCCGATTTCCCTGGACACCGCCAGCCCCTTAGTGGAGAGGTGTGCTTTTTCTAAGAGGAGAAGGCACTCAAGCCAAACAGTTCTCAGCAGTGCTGTTGGGTCAGGGTCCCTCAGAGCTTTGGCTGCAGGGGGGAGCTACATGACCAGAAGGTGGTAAAAATATCTTTTGGGCTCGGCAGGAACCAGGACAGTCTTGGCATCTATTAAATGACTCTGTGTTTACTTTTCTCTGTTAACCTGCTTTACTGCCCTGCTTTGTTAGTTCAATTGATTTGTTCTATTGTTGCAGTAATCGCTGTCTTACAGATTGGTTACCTGTGTGCTTGCACTGAGGGTTTCAAGGGGTGCTTCGTAAACCAGTCTGTTTCCTCTTGATTGCTTGCATTTTGCTGTGCCTTAGACTGATGCTGTAAGTTCAAATGCCCTGCCTAACAAGACTGCTGGTTCTATGGAAAGCTGAAAGTTAAAATTTGTCTGCTGCGTGAGAGCAAGTGACTCTTTGGAGCCATTTCAATCAAAAGGTGGGGGTGGAAAACCCCCAAATATTAAATAGATTAACTGCAGCCCCAGGGCAGAATCAGTATACCATTTATCTGGGACATCAGTGTGGAAAACCTTCCCTGTTTGCTCCAAGTCCCTGGTTTAAGTGCTTGGTCCCTGTTTTTATCAGACTGTATTATTTGTATTTCCATTCCTGTTGAGGTCAACAGTTCATCCTTTCGATCATCCTTTCTCTGGCTGACAAGTTTGGATTCACCTGCGGTTGACTTGGATACCTCGTCCTACCTTTTATCTCATGCCATGAGCTAAGCTTGCCCTCTAGGTTGAGACTGAGGCAGATCTGAACAAAGCAGACGCTATCTCATCCTTTTCCATATTTTTTTAATATTGTAAGCTAAAGGGAGATACTTAAAACTGCAAGAGCTCATCAGAAGCATGACGGCATGAGGAAGCTGTTGTATAATAAGTGCAGTGTGCCAGGGACCTGGGACAGGCAGAACTGGTCTGCTCCCTCATAGGGAGACCCAGGAGCAGATGATCCCCTGAGGCTTTCTGCTGTAGGAGATTTAGGGTGCCTGATTTACAATCAGAGTGTGGATTCCTGCACGTCAGACTTTGGGGGAGAGGATGAAGTATGCAGTCCCAAGGCTGGGAAGTAGTTCCTGCTGGTGGATGAAGTTCAGCTGGCTCTTCTTGCCCTGTTGCCCATTAGGGTCTCAGCGCCAATGTCCTGCTGCTCTTCACAGCTCTGGTGTGTGTTTGGTGGTTTTGTTTGAGCTTGTTCTTCTGTGTCTCTCATTAAAATTAAGGAAACGGACAGAAAAGGGATCTTGACCAATGGTTCTGTAGAATTGTCTTTGGAGGTTTGTGTTTAGGGCATGTAGGTAACTTAGAGGTGTCCCAGGGGCCATCGGTGGGCAGGGATGGGGCTCTGGAGGCTTTCAGGAGCTCCCAGTGCAGCAGCCCTGTGATGAGAGCCTGGGCACCAGACACAATGCTCTGAGCACAGCAGGCTCTTCTCCCCTCGTCAGATTCAGCACAGCTGCACCAAGAGAAATAAATGTGTTTTAACCATAAAGTTGTCAGTATTGACTCGTGGAACAGATGGGATTGTTTTGCTAATTAAATGTATGCTGTTGAATGCTTTAAAGGAAATTGGGATGCAGAACTATGAAGAGAAACTGGTACAGCAGAATCTGTGACTTGTAAGATGCTTTTTCATTTTAATTCCTCTTAAGGAGAGAGACACCCAGCATTTGGTGGAAAAAAAAGATCTTGCAGTAGGTGCACTTGCAGTTAGTACTTAACTTGGTCCTGAAATTACAGAATATATAGTGACATACAGTGCACAGAATAGTGCATAGAATACATAGTGCTCTGCTCAAATGTATTTAAAATTGGGTGGCAAGGAAGAGCAAACACTGCTGTGTCTTTTTAAAGTGGCCAGAGCTGTCCTCCTGAAAGGGGCAAATCTCCCTGAAAGCAAGCTTTGCCAGTTCACCTATGGTAGTTTCATTTAACAAGGGGTGAAGAGATTTTTCTGTTCTCTCATTTCTGTTGAGCAAAATTTGACCACAGTTTTTCAGAAGTTGTTGCTTTGCTGGTCAGAATCCGCTCAGGTATCGGCAGAGTCATTCCCTGAGCTGAGTCATTCATTTTTGAATGCTTTGGAGATAAGAACGTGGGAAAGGATGTCCCCAGACCATCCTGCACCGTCAGAAACGGGATGTCTAGGAAGGGGGATGCACAGCAAAAGACCTTCCCCACTCCCAGTGGTTTGTGGCTTGCACGTGTTTGAACCAGGACCAATGTCCTTGTGAAGATGATCAGAGATGGCTTTCAGGCCTCCTGGGTTTTTCTGACGAGGAACTGAGCCATGTATATTTGGGGTGGGAAAGGCGTATTCCTGCTGTCCGTGTTACTTGGGAGCTGCAAGGGCTCCCCCTCGTGTTACCGCGGCACAGGACCAGCATTGCTGCATCCCCTCCTTGGCGGCTGCCAGGGCATCCCGCACCCTCGTGCTCCCACCCCATCGTGCGAGCCCTGCAGGAGCACCGGAGGCCCGGAAAAGCCTTTCTTCAGACGAGCAAGGAAGGCAGCAACACAGACATAGCAGGAGTCGGCTTTGCACAGACTGAGGGCTCTCAGAAGCCTCCTGAGCATTACAAGTCATTGCTGTGAGTCCAAACAAGGATGTGAGGGCCGAAGGAGCCAGGGAAGCCACACCTGCTACTGATCCCGAGAGCACCTGCCGTGCTGCCAGGTAAAACAGGATCTCAGCAAGATCTCCTGTAGTCTCAGCAAACTATGTGCAATGAGATCTTGATCCCAGCATGTCTGATTTATTTGGATCAATAAACTGCCAGATCTTCACCGTCAGATCTGATTTACAAGTCGAAAAATCTGAATCCCCTTTAAGTTGCACAAGTGCTGAAGCATGTCCAGAGACAGGCAGTGGAGCTGGTGAAGGTCTGGAGCACAAACCTGATGAGGAGCAGCTGAGGGAGCTGCTTTGTTTAGGTTATCTAGGAGAACTCAGGAGATGTTGCCGCTCTCTACAACCGCATGAAAGGAGGGTGTAGCCAGGTGGGGGTCGATCTCTCCTCCTAAGTAACTAAATGAGAGGTAATGGCCTCAGGTTGAACCAAGGGAGGTTTAGAAAAATGTCTTCACTGTAAGGGTGTTCAGGCATTGAAACAGGCTGCCCAGGGAAGTGGTGGCATCACCATCCCTAGAAGTTTTCAAAAGATGTGCCTGTGGGCACTTGAGGACATGGTTTAGTGGTGAACACAGCAGTGCTGGGTTAACAGCTGGACTTGATGATCTTGGAAGTCTTTTGCAACCTTAATGATTCTGTGATAGGGCCACCTTGTTGGGGAATTATTTTTGCACTCTGAAGCAAGGAAAACACCCTGTTTCACCTGTGTGCATCTGTCTCGTGAGCCTTTCTACATCCTTCTGAAAAACTAATTACCTGTAAAACACATGCAGCCATTTCCCAGACCTGAGCCCTTCAGCACGGCCTGAGAGTTTTGGGGAGCGCAGTCGCAGGTGCAGGTCTGTGTGTGAAGGGCGTGCCTGGAAATCAATAGACCATTTGTAGTAATGAAGGGCATCCTGTGACTTGCCTGTTTTGCACTGCCACACGCCCGAACCAATTACATCAAACGCCTTGACAACTGGTGGACCTTTCGAGGGGTCTCATGTTTTATTTATGACGGGTGATGCTGAGCATCTGTGACAGTTTTTATGCTGTGCTGGCGTTAAGCTGCTGCAATACCCTGAGCGCCACCATTTCTGGGAGATGGATGATTTGAAGGAGATGAGTAACAACGAATGTTACAGCTGTCATAAACACTGCACTTCAATGGTGCCCTTCAGTAACTTACCTGAGTCTTGAAAAAGAAAAGGAGGCAACAAAGTATGGCAAATGTGATTGAGGGATCTGAGTTACTGAAGCTCTGATGTGTATCTGTAGCTTTGCTCAACTCTGGTAAATGTGAGTTGTGGTGGAAAACTACCAGAAGAGTAACTTTAATGAAGCTGAGACTGCACTAGGACTAAAATACATGGATTATGAAGGAAAAGTTCCATTCAAACTGTTCTTTAGTGTTTTAATCCCTGCATGTATTCTCATCAATTTAAAGCAGTTTCCCATGTAAACTGAGATGCCAACTTTTCTTAATGGTAAGCCTTGAATTCAGTTTCTGCTGTTGCACAACCGGTTTGTGTCCCTAGTTGCTTCTGCACATTGGATACACTCAAACTCTTCTCTGGAAGACTCATGGAGAAAGCTTAAATTGGGATAAAATGTATTATAGGCTGGGAATGCTTTCTTTTAATTTTCTTTTTTCATTAGAATATAGGAGAGCTTCTTGTTTCTGCTTACCTGAAAATTTCCTTTCTGCCGATGGGTA
Source organism: Fringilla coelebs (assembly GCF_963513975.1). Classification (NCBI taxonomy): domain Eukaryota; kingdom Metazoa; phylum Chordata; class Aves; order Passeriformes; family Fringillidae; genus Fringilla; species Fringilla coelebs. Next base: position 83,464,123 of record NC_140028.1, read on the forward strand.
CACAGGTCCTTCCCCCTTACAGCTGCTCTGCAGCAGGATGGCAATGCCCTAACACATGCAGATCTTCCAGCAGCACCAGATTTCCTGTTCCAGATACATGAATTATTTGGGAAATGTAAAGGTTATGTAAAGCTTATTTGGAAGAGTAAACATCCTCTCTCCTCTTTGTCTTCCACCCCCCAGTTTTGCCTTTCACACTGAAACAAGAGACCCATGTCCTTGAGTGTTGATTTGCCCTCTTTTGGACAAGATTTACCCCAGACTACACTGTTTTATCAATTTGTTTGAACAAAGGACACATCCAGGAAAATGGGTACTCAAAGGTGCACAGCCCAGCATGATGAAATTTTCATGGCAGTTTACTCAGTGTTGGGATGGGGGATCAGGGGAGAGGATTCCCTCCCCTCCTTCCTCCTCTCTTCTTTCCTTTTTCTATCTTTCTGTCCTTCTCAACATAAATATCTTATGCCCTTTGTTTCCTCCTCAAGATTAGGGCATGGAGACACATTTTTTTCAAAACCAGATTGTTTTTCTCTGAGAATCTTCTGTGGGGAGGGGTCCCTCTGTGGGTAGCTAATGCTGTGGGGCTCAGCTGGAGGCTTTTCTCTCTGACTGACTAAAGCTGTTTGCTCACACATTGAAGCAGAGTGGTGCAAATTGATGGTTTAAATACAAAGGGGCTGACCAGGAGTCTCACAGGTAACTCTGAGATGAATGAGGTACTCAGCCCAGCTCCTTTCACTAGTGACCTGTCATCTGCAGTGGGGCTTTTCTCCTGCCAGGCAGGTTTACCCTGCAACCTGCATCCATTTGCTCATGTCTCCAGGGATGGTTGCCATTTTAATCCTCTCTGTGAAGGTTCAGAAAAGGCTTGGTGTGCCAGAAGGCTTCTTGCTGTACCCATGATTGAGGTTGAGAGATGCTGTGCTGTTTATCCCCAGGGCAGCCTCTTGGAGAAGGGCAGGTTTGGCCTTTGCTATCCCTGCTTTCTTCACAGCAGATGAGGAGCTGTGGTGGTCACAGAGGGCAGGCTGGATACAGCCTAAGGATCCCCCTTACCAAAGAGGGACTGAGGGTGATGGCTGTGGGCAATCCTTTGGCTGCAGGTGAATTAGGCTGTCAGGGGCTGTGTCAGAGAAACAGCTGAGCTTGTTTTCAGTGCTGCATTGAAGGCTGCACACAGGCAATGCAGACACACGTGTGCACAGGGCAAGCAGCAGGGAAAGCTCAAAGGAATGGAAGGGCTGACAGGAGCCATTTGCCCTGCCTTTGTTTACTGGTCCAAATGTGGAATATTGTCCCATACTAACTGGCAGTCTCTGCTCAGAGGTAATGGTCAGGCACAGCCATCTCCAGCAGAAAGTGGGAAGGCTAATCTGCCCTGGAAGAGGGACCACCTGCAATGGCAGCTGGGGACAACAGCCTGTTGTGGCCTTAGTCACATACGTCTGCTAGAAAACCTCTGCTCTTGTTTTACACCTTTCCAGCTCACACAGTTGGGACTTTCATGACTTCTAGAGGACATCAAGCATGTTACAGTTGGAAAGCAGGGTGGTTTGAATTGTTCTGATGGCATTTGGCTTGTCCTTCACCCCAACAGGTAGAAACCTGCTTCTTTCTTGCCTTAGTCTTCTGAGAAGTATTTCTGGGATTTTCCCCTCTCCTCACCACTTCCTTCAGTGAAAGTGAATGGAGGAAATGGCACTGTTTATTACCTCTTCACAATTATTTCCTAATAATCTTTCTTCATGGTGTCAAGGAAGGAAACAAATTCAAGGCACAAAACTATAGGGAAACTGTCATTCACTGGGTTGTGGCTTTCTTTGGGGTCCCTTTGCTTGCAGTGTTTCAGGACCTCAGTGTGTTTGCTGATGACATCAGGCTGACAGCTGGAAAGCTTGAGGGAAGGGATGCCATCCACAGCCACCTGTCAGGGTCTCCAGGCCTAAGGGGTGGGTCAATGTGAACCTCACAAAGTTCAAACAAGGCCAAGTGCAAGGTCCTGCACCTGGGTTGGGACAACCACCAGGATCAGTACAGACTGGATGCTGAAGGGATCAAGAGCAGGCCTGTGGAGAAGGACAAGAGGGCAAAAAACGGTGCATAAAAAAATAGATTTGAACTGGCAGTGGGCTCTTGCAGCCCAGAAAGCAAATCATATCCTGGGCTGCACTGAAGGGTGGCCAGCAGGGTGAAGGTGGGGGGATTCTCTCCCTGGGCTCTGCCCTGGTGAGACCACCATCCAGAGTGCTGCATCCAGCTCAGGGGTCACCAGCACAGAAAGGACATGGACCTTTTGGGGAGAGTCCATAGGAGGGCCAGGACAATGATCAGAGGGCTGGCTATGAAGATAGACTGAGAGAGTTGGGGTTGTTCAGCCTGAAGAAAAGAAGGCTCTGGGAAGACCCTTCTGTCTTTCAATATATAAATGAGGGCTGAAAAATGTGGAGAGAGACATTTTACTAGAGCCTGTAGTGACAGGACAAGGGGGAATTATTTTAGATTAAAAGAGAGTAGAATTAGTTTTGTTATAAGGAATAAACTTGAGGCTGTAAAAGTTAGAAACAAGAGGGGATGATGAGGGTCCCTTCACCTAGGGAAGCAACTGGGTGAGGAGCTGAGAGGATGTGACTGGGACTGACCTGTATTCATCACGTATGTTTTGACTCTCCATGTAAAACACATTAAAATTACTTCTGCTAACAGGAAAGGGACCCAAAATGTTTGGACTGTGAGGGACCCAGGTGTCCAAGGGAGGAACACCACAGCACCATTTTCCAAAGACTGAAATACTTGCAGCAAATAAGGACTTTACCACAGACACAAGGAATAAAGAGACAAGCAAAAAAAAAAAAAAAAAAAAAAAAAAGAAATCAATACTCCCAACTCCCAAGAAGATTATTGCTTTTACACAGTGATGGCAGGCAAGCATCCCAAAATGAATGGGACAGAATAAGAAGCCCTGAAATTAAAATTCATATTTTTATATTTTTATATTCTTTTTATAATTTTTATAATACATGTATTTAAGGACTGATTTAAATTAATGCATTCTTACCTGCAACATTTTCTAAGCTTTTGCATTTGTCACTTCAAGGTGCTGCCTTTCTGTTGTTTGTGTAAATTAATAACAGTGTGTCATTGTGTAACTAAGCCTGCTTTCAAACTGTGCTAGCAGTAGCAGAGAACAGGAGCGCAGGCAGAGATGCCCAACAAGTGGTCAGCTGCGGCTTTAGCTGCATGCCAGACATCCCTGGAACAGACTTTGTAGCTGATTACAGCATACCAGAGAAGGTCTAGGCTTTGGCAAAGAGCTAGAAATCAAAGTCCTAATTTCCTGATTCTATGATGACTGTGAGTCATAGCCAGTTTGGAAAAACTCTATTCCTGTCTCTCCATATGCATGAAAATGCTATGGAGCTTTTTCTTGTTCAAAGTGTTAAAGAGATGTTTAAGGAATTATATAAATGATACTTATTGTAAAGGCTCATGTAATCACTTCTAATCAGAACCATAACACTTTTTTGTTTGGCCTCAAACACAATCCTTTGAGATATGTGTGTGTGTGTGTATACATATGTGTATGTATGAAGTATGAAGTCAATAAGCTCTACTATGGGTCAAAAAAGCCTCATCTGGGCAATGACTGTGAGCCAGACAAAACTGAAAAGAATGAAAATGGCCAGAGCTTTCTCTCCTCTCTAGCTGACAGATCTTATGCGCTTGAAGAACAGCCTTTTCTTTCTCCCACTCCCTCATCTTTGAAGACCAGTGATCTGTTTCATCTGCCTCAAACAACAGACTGTTGAAAGATGTTCTCTTAAATTTATTTTCTCAACCCTGGGGCATACAATTACTGCTGTTCACTCATGCTTTGCCTGTTTAGATATTGGAAATATACATGTACCTTCTGTCATTGTTACAGCATTCCCAGGGCAGGCAGCATGTTCCCGATTCAGGCTCTGCCCACCACTGGCTGCAGAGTCAGCAAGCCAAACCTCATTTAGGTGCTTACAGAAACAAATGGTATCTTTACTAAGCTGATACCTGACCAGTGTGATGCCTCTCAGGTTCTGATCTGTGCTCAGTGAGATGGGAAAACGTAGTAGGAAACTGGATAAGGACCCTGAATGCTGCCTTTGACATTGCAGCTAGGTCCCCCAGCGGCATTCCTCAGGGAGCACATGATCGGCATGTGTAAACCCCCGTGACTCAAAAGATAAAACGCTTCACTAGCCCAGGCAAAAAAGGTTACAAGTGTAACTTCGGACAGGATTCAGAAAAGCACTCGGGTGTTCTTTGCTTTGTAAGCACTGTAGGATAAAGGAATAGGACACGCAACAGACACAGGATCTGTTGAAAGCTGCCCATCCTAGCTGGATATTCAATTCCCTACGTCATGGGAGAGGGAAAGGAAGTGGCTGTTAGCTCAAGTTTGGCAGCAACGCAGTTGTAACCTGTTAAAAGCCCACTGCTGTTTGGATTTGCTCTGTGCAGGATGAAAACATTACAATGAAATACATTTTAAATTCAGGAGTCCAACTTGAGAGACCGGTGCAAAAATCCTTGTTAAAACAGTCACTCAATGTCAATTTTATTACATCATGTTGTAGCAGTACGGTTACAATCGGTGATTCAACGCACACTTCAGCACCTTGTAGGAATATATACTGTGGGCTGGCTGCCTATTTGCGAGGTCCATCCTTTGCTGAAGCCTCAGCTCTCTGGCACAGTCCCAGACCTGATTTCACACTAACGTGGCGAGAGCCCGGACGCTGTGGGAGCTTTCAGAGGTCCTGTGCACGGCGTGGTGGTTTCTGACGCTTCTGTCTCTGACGCTGCCCTTGGGGCTGTGCTGAGCCTTGGCCACGTGGCTCCGGAAGGCCCGGACGGTGCGGATAGCGAGGATGCAGAGCACAAAGCTGGCAAAGTACAGGCAGGAAGCGACGACCCCGAAGAGGCCGACGGCCGCGTCGCCGCCCTGGACGTCGCAGTTCATGGAGGTGTAGCCACGGCGCGCGTAGAGCCGCTCGCGCCTCCTGCACACCTCGGTGGCGTTCACCTGCTTGACGAAGTGCAGGTAGAGCCCCACGGCCACCAGGTACGCCAGGCCAGCCAGCAGGCTGAAGGCACATTCGCCTACCAGCAGCCCTGTGCGGAGCTGCTGGATGGGTTTTGCCCCCACCACGAGGAAGACGAGGGTGAGCGTGGCCGCTGTCAAGCTGAAGGCCACTCCGCCGTACACGCAAGGGGCTCTCATCTGGGTGAACTGCATGTCCAGGTCCCTCACCTCCCGCAGCTCCGTGCCCTCAAAGGGGCTGTAGGCTGAATTCAGGTTAAAGGATCCGAGGCCTCCGAAGGACGTGAAGCCTGCAACGGAGGCTTGGGAAGCGCCCACGCAAATCAGCACCAGGAGGTTAACTGTGATTTCCACAAACTTCAAAATGCCTGGAAGGAGCACAACGATGCAAATAGACATCAAAACCACATCTTGTGCAAACTGTGGGTGACAGAAGTACACCAAAACCATAGACAGAGAGTACTAATACTGAGATATTCCTCTTGGCTACAGCTACAGAAAAGCACTTGGAAAAAAAAAAAAAAAGAGAAGGCTGAACTCTCGCGGGTACATTTTGGAGGCTGGGCAAATTACTTTTTTTAATTTGTCAGTGTGCTTGATAGATGGATCTTCATGCAGTGAAAAAAAATCCATAAAAATTTTACAGTGCTTGTGTTACTGCCAAGGCAAGCGCACAGTGATTATATTTTGGCCTGTAACTACTTGGCATAAACACACTGTGCAAGAAATATCCAGTATGAACAAAATGCTGAAGTTGATGCTGACAAAAACCTAGAAGCTTCTAACGACTTGAAAAATCATGCAAGTTACTTCAGTCCTTCAAAACATGTTTACTACTTTAACTTACACCTTTTTTTTTCTTCTGTGAAGGTATTTGTTAATTTAAACTTACAATCTAACCAGATGCAACTTGCACTTTATCTCCTTCAGAGACAAAAAGCGCGCGTAACTCTGAAGAAGGAGTTTCTTATTGCACAAAAAAAAACCAAAAAAGAAGGATAGTAAGGAAGCAAAGCCCACCTTGTATGCAGAAATAAGTTAATTTGATACTAAGTCATAGGCACTCTTTCACACCCTGACCTTCGGAAGAGAGCCTTACAACTTCTGAGTTGGCTCTTCACTTTTTCGTATGTTAGGCTACTAGTAATAGCAACCAAGTATCTTTAAGGGAAAAAATACAAACAAAACCCAGAACTGAAAAGGGGAGAAATTACTTATTTTTGTGGTAGCAGCCTCTCAGGAAGCTGCCTCATGTTTGATAAATCTGATTATTCTGTGACAGCTCACTAGGGGTCAGACTAAGATTAGTAAACATGACGGATGGTGAAGCGTAGCACAGCTAGAAAGTTGCCTACTGGGGAAATGAAAACCCTTAGCGTGTCAGGCGTGTTACAGCTCCAAAGTTCTGAAGTTAATTACAGAATTGTAAATCTTATTATTCCATTGTTGTCTGACAGCCAAGAATGTAAGATGCTTGACACAGTGGTCCTATGTTTGTCTTTAAAGTGGAGCAGGATCTGTGGTTTGCACACAGACTTTCATTTTATGCTACTAGCGCTGATCCACATGGCATTTCCCTCTTGCGCAATGGCTCAGTTGTTGTCAAGGCTGTATGGGCTTGAAAAGGAAGGGCTGAAGCAGGAACACAAGGGAATTAAACAAATTCCTCTCTTGTGTTGCCAGATGCTTCTAACCAAAGAAAGCCAGTGACAGCCACAATGATGGATTATCAGATATTCCCATTCTGCCCCTTCTTACTCCCTCCACAGAGGGCTAAGGTAACGAGTCCTTTCCTGCTGCCACTTGCTCTGCACAGGAAGGTAGTGTTAGTTAGAGCAGACAAAATTCTTCCCCTTGTTCAAGGGGAACCAAGCGAACAGTTCTGTGCATGTGTTCTTCAGAGATGATGCTGATTTCTGCATGGCAGTGTGCCTTTTCTTTGACCCCTCTGCACAACCATTTCTGTGAAGCAGGGCAATAACTGTGCTGGTTACCAAATCTCTTCAGAAGGCTTCAAGTACTTCAAAGGAGGTATTTGTGGAGCTAAATGTAGAGAGAAATTTAACTTTTGGCCCTGGAGTTAGGATTTGGAACTTCTTGTACCAAATTCAAATGACGCAGCCAAAAGACTCATCATTTTTAACAGGTAAAGAGTCATCACTTTACTAGGACTGTTCACAGTATTTGGAAAGAATAGAAGCTGTGCAGAACATTAACTGGAACTCAGTCAGGTGTTTTTTGGGTTTTTTTTGTCTGCTCAGTTGGGTTGTACATTATACCTTCCAAATACAGGGAGTCAACTTAGATCCTCGGGGGCCTTAGTGTGACAGTGTTGGATGCAGGAGGGCACTTCCCTTCTTAAAGGCTGACTATTGATTTCATAGATATTCCAGCAGGAAACAGTTCTTACAAGCCTACATGGAGGAAAGACCATTTGATTAAGGGAAACATAAATTTTAAGTATGTTTGGCTCCTTGTTAGTTGGGAACTCATGATCAGTCAGCTGCTGACCTCAGAATTTCCTTTTCATCTGTGTGTACTGAGGCCCCCTGACCTGCTGAGCATCAACTTTTCCTCTACCTCACCTTGCTAAGCTTTGGAAAAGGCAATTTTCTGTTCTCAAGGTAGTCACTGCCTGCTGCTAACCTCCCCACATTTATAACTGACCCCAATCCTCAATGATGCTGCTCCAAAACTTTCTGTGTGTTCACAGACATTCTGTACGCCACCCCTTAACTTTGCTGAGCTGACTGATAACGGGATGATAAACGTGATCAGTGCAGGTCTACTGTATTTTTAACCACAGCAGTAGATGCTTTAAAGGCATGCCTAAAAAATTTCCTTAGAGCTTTTAGGCTGGACAGGTTTTCTATGTACCTGCACATGCCTGCTGTAGAATTAATTAGAGTGCCTAAACATTGGAGAGAGCTTCAGCAGCAGCTACTTCACCAATCACTTGTATCATTTAGATTAACTTAGATTTTTTAAAAGAAAGTGCAAGAACAAAGCCTCCTGTATTAAAGACAATTTTAAAATGATAAGCAGTGTGTAAAATGAATTACAGGTCTATGATGACAGCCAGCTGGGTTTATGAACATAGCAGACAATTAGTGGAAATGCCTAAGATGTTGTATAATCATCAGGGCTTTGATGGAAATATTAAGCCTTACAGTATGTTCCAACCCAGTAACACTAAAAGCCTCTTGCAGCCCTAATCTGTGACAGTTACAAGCTGATACAAAACCCTACTAGTATAACAGGATAGAGACAGATTTGAGAAGTAAGGAATAAAAGGACAGGTAAGTTTTGAATCTTAGCTCTGCCAAGGTATGGTCACACACATCCTAGCAGTGACCTGTGTCAAGCAGTGTGCTGCTGGTGCAAAGGATTGAGTTACAAGCCATGCTTCTAAGCCCTGCCATTTCTGCTTTCACAGGCCAGTTAGCCATGTCATCTTGAAGTTACAGCTGCAGAAACCAAAATGTCTTCCTATAGGAAAGTTGCTTATCTCTATAGTAATTCCCTAATCCCATGCAACAATGAATGCATTGCAAAATTTAAGTGTAAAATAACCAAAGGTCTGAACAGCTCAGAATTCTACTGGTTTAGTTATTTTTTATCTTTCTCAAGTTCAACATCTTTGGATTTACCTAAAATATTACTCATTAGTATTAAAATCAGCCCATTTGTATTTGTATTAAAATCAGCACAGTCAACAGCTGGCTTTAGGAACTAACCCTCTCCTGACTGAATAAGTTACAGGAGTCCTGTCAGGGCTCCTGGATTGCTACTTCCTTACCTATGCTTCTTTCCTGCACTGCTTTCCAGCAATGAAGGTGGGGAGAAGGGCTGCAATCTCGAAGTGGGTGTTGCCAGAGATTTCCAGAGAATTGTTTCATTAGTTCCATAAAATCTAAATCTGAATTGGATAGTAACTTCAATGTATCCTACTTGTTAATTTTGCTTGATTGCAGTTGTCTTTTGTTGTGAGTACACTTCCTGCTATAACCAATGATATAGCCTTCCAATTTATGCTATTTATGTACTATTCACTTTCTCTTTCCCTTTCTTTTCCTTGCTGGGATATTTCTGTGGCATTAACCCACTGAACAATGGTTTTATCTTCTGTCAAATGTGGGCTTGACCACCCAGCAAAGCTGACAGGTGGGCTGGTTAAGGGTACAGACCCACAGGCAGCTGACTTTAACAGCTCCCACTCTTGGCTGGGTAGTCACTACTTGTTCAAATAAATTAAAATAGCAGAAAACTATTTAACTCTTTTCTTTTGTGCTGCTGGTTTTGTTCTGCAACTTTAGCCTCTTGAGGTGACTCACAGCATATCTGATGAGCAATTGTGTTGGCATGAGTTTAGCAAGGGTAGTAACAATCAGGACCAGAGAAGGACCAGAAACTCCCCTTCTCAGGTGAGGAGAGCAGTTAAGGAGGCGTGCTCTGCCTCATAAGACCACACTGTGGCTGAATGTGTGGTACCCAACAACTCAGCTGTGCACTCAAGTCTTGCCCTAAAGCCCTAAAGAGGAATTTCCATCCAGGCACTGTGGCAGGACAGCTCTGATGCTCAGGTGTGGGGGTCAGGGTGTGTGTATACATGCCTACATAAAGTAGAATGGTCAATTCTTGCTTGTTCCTTTGTTTCTGCAGCTGCCATAAATAAATTTGCAGGACATACAGTTCTTGCTCTTTCTGTTGAACTCCCCTGATCCCATTAGGGTCATACTAATGGAAAAAGCCTTCAAAGTGTCTCCCTCCACTGTATCTGGGACAGAAGTCACCTTCTTCCTCTGCTGAATGTACATGGACGACTCCTCCTGTCTCTTTTTGTATCACTTGCTCCTCTTCAGTGAACATCACTGTGTACTTCCAGAATATTCTATGTCTACCATTCTCCATTTTGGCTTGCCTTCTCCCTCTGCTTCCTTTGCAGACCACACACCGGTGGGACCAGCAGGACCCAGGGGCAGCCCTGGGGATGTGTGGCTGCCACCCTTGGATACCTGGATCCCAGTGGCAGGGCTAGTGACACACAGGTCAGTGGTACCCACGTCACATCCCATTAGGGGTCGCTCCAGGAGAAGGGAAGAGAGGAGTTAGAAGCTACAACACACATGAAAAATCTTTCTCCAAACCTTTTTCACTGTAAGTTGTATTTTGTTTCTTTTCTCCCACCCCCTATTTTTGGGTAGCTTTATGCTTTTCAGAGGTAATATTTCTTTTTTTTTTTTACCCCTCAAGAAGGAGAAGACAAGTATTTTGAACATATATAGTGACTTACAAAAGCAGCAGTCAGTCCTGAAAAGGATCTCAAAGGGAGAACATCTCTTGGCAGTGCAGGTTTGGCATTCCCCAGAGACTGAAAGCACAGCTCAATGCAGCTTCGGTCACCCCTCTGCTAAACTGAATCAGTAGCAGGAGGAAAAAGAATAGGAAAAGGGGAGAAAATTTCAAAGTAAAGCAGGGTTTGGCTCTGCTTTTGGAACAGGACAAAATGTGACAGAAATAGGGAGAAACCAAAACAGAGGAGGAGAACTGATAAAGGAAAAAGAAATGAAGACAACAGTTGCAAGAGATCAAAACCATAAAATCTCGATGCAAAGTTGTTTTAATACCTTTCTTTTAATACCATTATTCCCTTTATGTAGAAAGCAAGATCTTACTGAAACCAGTAACAAGAATTCAACCAGCTTTACTAAAGCAGAATAAGGGCAATACACAGCTTTTTCAGAAACAAAGAAATGCCCCCCAAGTTCCCACACCACTATTATTTTTGCAGGTCTCTGTGTTCTTCAGCCAGTGGTGGGACTTAGCTTTCACTTAGTCATGCTAAAATCAAAGGCAGAAAAAAAAACAACCCAACCCTAAAACACAAGAATTAGGCAATGTAACACCAACAAAATCTTGGCTTTTCAGAGGACCCAAGGGATGCACATACTCAGAGCCAAATGCATTTATATTGCATGGATGTGCCCAACACACTTATGCTCATTTGAGATATCCATCTTACTGGAAATCACTGAAAAAAATAGTTTAAAACTGGGAAAATTAAATTATTTATGTGCTCTAGAAAAAAACTATATTATTATTAGCTTTTAATAATTTGTCTCTCTTCAGTCAAGATAATCACTCTGTTAGGAAATCTCAAAGGATGACCAGCCTTGGTTTTAATGACTCAGAGAAGTTTTGCATTCACAGACTGCTCAGATCCAAATGTATTATCCTGTTTTTTCTGTGTATCCTCTTCCCTTAAAGAACAACTATCCCACCTGCTCCATTCTTTCTGCTTAATAACTTCCCATCCTCTAAAAATTGCTGTCCAGTTTTCACAGGAAAGGGTGGACTTAAATTGTAGAATTACTGCATCATCCTCTATCCCCATATTTTCCCACCACTGTAAGACAGTTTCAATACAACCCAGCCCTTGCCTGGGAACAACAGCTATGGTTTACTTGTACCCAGTAGTTCTTTAAAGCATCACTTCTAGAATGTTCTTGATTTCTCTCCTGCTAATTGAGCATGAGTCATCTTTCCTAATTTTGGAGAGGGTGGGAAGCAAAAGATCTTACATTAAACTGTAGTATTTGACAGTACTGCTTAAATATAACAACTGTAAAAGGCTGTATTCTATTTGTAGCACTGGTATGTCTCTGTATGGTCACCTCACATTCTACATTTCAGGAAATGGCCTTTTTTTTTCCTCTTTTTCTTAATGTACCAATAGTTTTTTCAAGTAGTAAACAAGTGTCTCAGTACTGAAACCAGCTTGCAGGGTTTTTTTTTTTAAAGGAGTTCAGAAAACAATGAAATGCTCTTGTTCTGTAAGCCAACTTTCCATGGCCACTCCCTCTGTCTGAACTGAAACTGAGCCACCTTTACAAAGTACAAAGATTGGGGTGTTATTGCTCTTTAAGTTATCATAGTCTGGCTGAAGGCGGGTCAGGTTGGAGGCACCTGTGAACCCAAGCTTCTCATTCGCTTCACTAATTGTACGTTGTCACACTTGGTGAGCAACATTCCTGTCTGGGTGGATTTTCTCCTTTAAGAGAGCGAGGATCACTTGCTCAAGAAATAGAGCTACATTCAATAGATAGTCTGTCTGCTGTATCAATTGGCTTTGTGTGCCACCTTTTAAAGAGAAGAGTTTCCCTTTGTTCCCATAATTTGGGTCAGATGTAGGGAAGACAAACCTGGTTCTCTCACAGGAAAGATGGTGTAACTCTTCTTCTGTAAACCTAACAAGATTTGCCAGTATGGGAAACATGGACTGCAGTCTAACACACACCAAACAGCTAACAGCAACTTTGCCAGTATCTTCCCCTGCCAACTTTAGTGAGTCTTCTCAGTTGCAGCTCTCCCTTCTCTAAAAACAATCGTGTACACGTTAGCACAATGCCAAAAGGTGGATGAAAATAATTTCATACGAAAACGTGGGCAGAGTGAAGTCCCATGTGTTGGCAAGGCAACAGTTTGCTAAAGGTAGGATTTGGCATCTGCAAGTAGTGTAGCTCTCCTGAGTGTTTTTATAGCGCCAACTGCTCAAGGCTGTTTGTATTTCAAAGTAAAGAGGACTGAGCTCCAAATGAAATACTATAACATCAGAACAGGAAGGAAGGTTACCTGCAGCTCTGCTGCTGTATCTTGTTACTCTGCTACTTTAATTAAGCATTTTGAATAACTGGGATTATTTTAATCTGCACAGCTCCATCCAATTCCCACTATTAATATCGTCTGTCTTCACAATTACGAGATTAAAAAACTTGATGGCAACTTCAGCCTGTTAGTCACGCTGTATTTAAAATATACTTTGTGAAAGAAGGGGAAGCTGTCTAATTACAATGAGACTATAGGGGACCCTAGTGCTCCCTTCTTAGGCAGACATACATGGAAATTAACTGCCACAGGAACAGTGTACAGCAGCTTTGGGCATAATTTAAAGGAACTAAGCACGGCACACTGTGGGGGCAAAATGTGAAGATGGTGACTACAAAACACAACAGTTTCTCATCCTGTTGTGTGCCCCCACAGGAATGTAGGTGTCCTGCATTGCCAAAAAGATGCAACGTGCTGCTGAATGTACTTGTCAAAAGCTTGTGTTCAGACACAGAGTTACCTGCACTATGCACATTTAATGACCCTTCAGTGTTTTTGAATGTGCATACCTAAAGCTACAGGAGATTTTTTTATTCCCCCCCAACATCTCCACAGCACTGAAAGGGGTACGAGTCCTCCACAAAATGTTTTCCCCCTCCTACTTCCATGTCTGACTCCAAGAGGAACAGTATCACAACACAACACAGCAAAGAAACAATGGCAGCATTATGGCTGAGAACAATGGCATAACTCAAAGCGAGTTTTTATTAGTGTGAACCCTGTGTCTTGGCTAACTTTTCATCTCAGTATTTTTTCCTAGTCTATGAGTACTTCCCAGCATGCATAGCTATAGGGGAAAAAATCTGACTGTGTTTTGTCAAAACAAAAGCTTATAGATGTTTACATTTGAATTAATGCCGGCTTGTTAGTGCATGAATGTATCCTGGAGAAAGTTATTGTTACTCCCTAATTCTATTTCCTCCTCCAAATAAATTCAGTTTGATATTTCCTCCTGGCTATGCTTGAAATTGGAGACTTTTCATGTTGTTACAAACCATAATGCTGTCTTTTTCTGAGAGGAAATTGGTCTGAAGGTTTTAACAATTGTGGATGTTACAATGTAGGCTAAAGGCATGATTGTTTGGAAGTGCCTACAATATGCTTAAGAAATCTAACACTATTCAAGGAGCAAAGCTGTATTCATAGCACCAAAGAACAGGGATTCAATTAGACTTGCTCCCTCACAAACTGTTTCATAATCTTTTCAGTGTTGTCTCCCTTAAAGGGCAAATGGGTTGAAAAATTAAAAAGTTATTTGCTCAGGAATCACGACCAGCACAGTACAATCCTATAGAAGGCAAAAGCACAAGTAATTTTCTGAGTCACATACTGACCAAAGATGGCAGAAACTTAAGTTTAACTTCACTGTTTAAGCAAAACTACAGGAGGCAATATCCAAGAACTGCATTGCTCCACCTCTTTCACACCAACATAATAAATATAATAAAAACAAAATCAAAAGTTTTGAAGGTCAAGTGACCAAATATCTGAGACCAATTTATGATCAGCAATTCACTCTTGGGTTCAACTCAGATTTTCCTCTCACTGAGGTGAAGGATGGCAGCCAACCTTGAACACTTTTTTCATTCCATCTGCTAAACAAAAGCACTGAATCTGGTTATATTTTAAATATATCTAGGGGGGTTATTTGAAAGACAAAATGATTACTAATTTAGGTCTTCTACACAGAAGAGAGAACTACATAAATTTTACCTGCACTGTGAAAAGCAAATTGAATGCTTCCTTCTGACAGAATTTCAGCCTTAAGAATCCCCACATCAAAAAACTCTTGTTGTTTTCAACATGTGCTGCTTTAAATGGCATTTGTAATATATTGTGTGTAAGCAGTAAGAAATGGCTATTGCAAGCAGCAGTTCCTTGGTTAATGAAAGGTTTGTCTTTGTCAAAAACAGTTTATTTCAAATTCCCATAAATTACATAGTGCATCTAGGCAGTTTGACACCAGTCTATAAGTTGTTCCCTCAATCTGCTTCACTACTGCAGAAACAGCAGGTGGCATACTTCTGTTTCTACTGCCTTTTGATCTGTAATCTGCAGGCCCACAAGTGTAGCTTTCCTATGTAAAATTACCCAACATATAGAAACTAGACATAAAGACAGCACAGCAGGGAATAGTCAAGAGTTTTATAGGGAAGTCACTTAAAAGAATCAGCAGATATCTGAAGAAAGGTAATGCTCTTAAATGACACAAGTGCCTGTGAGATAAACAATCATTTCATTGGTTAGCAGTGGTAAAAGGATAATAAAAAGGAAACAGCCAGTTTTCAGGCAGCTAGAGTTAAGGGAGTGATCTCTGGTTCGTGCTGCCTGTCACCAGTATGCCCATGTTGGCAGTGCAGTGGGAGGGGATTTGCAGAGTCAGGTGGAGTTAAAGACACAAGGGGCTACAGGCCAAGCATTTTCTGGGGAGAGAGAAGTACTTCATTCTGCCTCTAGTTTGTTCCAAAGGACAGAGTGCCTGCTAGTAGTTACAGCTCACCCTTTCATTTAGTTTTATCCAAAGAAAATACAGTTTGTGCGCCCTGGTTCTGCTCTGCAATGTGGCCCAAAGACCTGTAAGTGGAGGTTCCAAGCATGTTCAGCTCAAAACTACATACCAAAATACTATGGTGGATGCACAGACTAATGAACTGAAAAGACTGAAAACTGAGATGGTGAAGTGTGCTTTAATAATAATAATCATAAAAATTTCTTCATGCTTGCCAACAGTAAAATTAGTAGGCTGCTAAGAGCTCAAGCTTTGAATGAGAAATTAATGAAATCAGTGTTTAATAAGTAACCTCCACGTCATGGTTGTACAGAAATACCCACAAACACTGATGCCCCCATTGACAGAGCATGCAGACAGATTCTAAGCAAAGCATTTCCATTTCAGGTATCTTTCTCTGAAGACATCAGCTCAGTGTTCACTGATAGTCAAACACCACACAAAAGCTAGGAAGCATTAGAATAGGATTACAGAACCAGAGCCTTTAGGGAGATGTCTGATTCTTTCTGGAATTTATATAGAATTTTTACTGCATTTCTGGTCAGCCTATCTGAAAAAGGTGTGGTAGACCTGGAAAAGATATAAGACTGGAAAACTGACCAAAACTGGCTATTTTTCAATCTGTGAAGAAGCAATAGGGGCAGAGGGAAAAAGGGAAGACTTCTTCTAAAACCACAACTCTCATAGAGAAGCTGAACATATGAGATTATCACTACATATTTAGAATACCATCAGAATCAGAAACACCTTCTTTAAAACATTTTAAGGAATGAAACAGTAGTACTTCAAGTGAAACTCTGGAACTCCTTATCTTAAGGTAATGCGAAGGTCAAGCATTTAAAAAAGCGATTCAGCAGAGAATTAAACAAACTTCATAAGTCTGTAAAGAGGTATTAAACACAACAGATGTGAGTGCAGTCTTCCAATTCAGGAAATTCCACCAATCCAAAGTCTGGAGTCTATTCCAGAAGACAGCTTACTCTCTACTGGTCCAAACTTTGATGGTCCTCCTAAGCTTTTACTTTAGTCCATTTTTGGGGGGGAAGAGTGATGAAGTGCCTCTTATGATCCAGCACTGCTATCCATGTGATCCCACCTGAATGGCTTTGAATAGGTATTCCTCATATAATGTTCTAACAGACTTTTTTTCCCCCTTCTGTTTTCAAGATGAAAGGATTAAAAAAGAGCAGAATGTTTTGAAGTTTCTTAGATGGTATCAAATGTTCCTACCAGCAAAAGGGGTCAGTATCAGTTTTTTCTTCCACTATGTTTGGGTTGGGTTTATTGTCCTAATGTGGTTGTAAGGGAAAAAAAAAGGGGCAGGGAATAGGGAGGGACAGGGGGAATAACAAAGACAGGAGAATGAGGTCCTAAAGCGTCCTAAGCTGTTTAAAGGGTCCCTAAAAATTCCAGCTGCTTATTTCTCAAATTCAGCTTGAGTTTTTTGGGACATAGCTGGTAAAAACATGGATGAAGGGGGAACTATTTGGGTGAAGCAAATACTATTCAGACATCTGGTTGTACAGAATTCCTCTCTAGTTTGCTAAACTGCTCAAAATGCATAAAGAACATAACCTAGGTGTGCTAGGCAAAAGATAAAATCCCCAAAGCTCTACTACTTAGTGGACCATCAGAAATTAAGGTTCACATTTCAGTTGTTGCTTTGGGAAAGATTGCATTTCACCACTTGATTTCCCAGCCTTGTTTGAGTCTAGTTTATTTTAAAATTATGGTGACTGGGAAGGGGAAATTTCACCAGAGTGCTGATAAATCATTGGCAAAAGAAGGAGATGGTTAATAAGTATTTACAGGAACTTTTCATGCTTTAAAGTGTTGCAGCTCCCATGAACTGACTTCTTAGTAAACAATCCATGTAGTTCACTTACAGCATCTACCATAACTGCAGGGAATACAGAATTCTGCAAAACAATTCTAGTAAAGTCTGCTAAATCTTGGTGCTTCCAAAAACTAAACAGGGTAGTAACATTCTCATAATCTTATCAACCTTCAATATATTTTCATTTTTTGAAATAAGGTTGCTAATAAAAGGATTTATTTTCTGCATGATCTCTTTTCCCTCCTCCACTGCAAGCTCAGACATGAAATTTTTGGAAAACACTGAGCAATACCTGGGGGAGGGTGGGAGTAAAATCATCATTGTCAATTGATGTATCCAAAACTAGGACATTTAAAAAATCTTAATTATGTTTAATGCACTGAAATAATGAAAAGCAAATGCAGGGGGAAAAAACCCAGATATTCACATTAAGCTATCCATAAGCCCAAGCAACCAGTGAAACTGGAAACTAAAACTAACTTGCCATTCCATTTTTCTAAAGCTCTGATAAAACAGGGCATGGAATTTTAAGCAGCTTTTCAGACAAGTTAAAATAATTCAGTTTGTTTAAAGAAGAAACTGATTATACAATTTTATCATGGATAAAATATCAGTATGGCTCCATGTCATTAAACCTTTATTAATAGTTGCAGTTACATCTGAAGAGGAAAAACAAGCTGCACACTAATAAAGAGAACATATTTTTAAGACAAAATAGTACATCTCACTCTTAAAATTGTTCACATATCCACATACGGAGAAATATTAAATTGATTGTGCTACTTAACTTTCCTACATGGAGTGAAGAAATAATCTAACATTATGTGTTTTAATTTACTTCCAACAGCTAATCTCTTCCATTTTCTCTCTACTGGAGGACACTAAAAGTCTATTTATAGACATCAGCCATTATCTGACATCTATCATTGCACCTAGCTGCAAGTTCAACTCAGACTGCAGTGGAGCTTTCCTACAGAAAAGGTGAGAATGATCAGTGCCCTGAAAGAGGGAAAACTTTCAAGGGGTAATGAATATTTTAACGACTTCTTTTTTTTCAGTTTATAGGAATGAGTTTACTAAGGCTGATTTCCTCCCACATTAAGGCTCATTTCTGTCCTTGTTGCAGTTACTTTCTTCCTAAGAAAAACCCAAGTTATTTCTCCAAAAGTGTTTTATTGGATTCATGTCCAGAAAAAAAAATCTGTCTCCCACAATGATGCTTTTTAAAGATGTATGCGTGATAACTGCAGAAAATCCATAATTGATAAGAAGTGTGAGAAGAATGATTGGGAAGTCAACTATCATCAAACCATCAACAGCCATCAGTAAACTGCTCTAGATTCAAATGTCTACTTTATTCCTAAATCCCAAAGGCTAACTCTTGTTGCACAGACTGGCTGATTACACACATGACCTACTCTGGTGCTCTGGATGCATATTCCAGAGATGTATTTTCAAGTAGCTAAATATCTGTATAAATATTGCCTTTAGGTGTCTAAAATGGCATAACCCTTAATTATGCCATTCATTAATTCTCTCAGTCCTTGTGGCCTTTTTTTCGGTAGTTTTTTTCCCCCCATTTGTTTTCTTTATAATATTCCTCTAGGTTTACTTTGTTGTGTTTCTAAACACAAAGAAACCAAATCCAAGAGAAGTGCTTGGAAAGAGAGGGGTGGATGGCAGGCAGTAAGAGTCTCACATACCTCTTGTTGTGCATACCTTTGAACACTTCATTGAGAAGCTTTCCTTGGGAGGATAAAACTCTGGTGGTGGGCCAAAATACTCCTGTGCTGCTCCTGAGGTTTTAGAGTAAGGATCTGAGCAAACAGGAGAAGTCCTTGAGTGCTGGCCACCTCGGATGTCTCTACAATGGAGTAAACAACTGATGGTCATACATTAGGTCATACTCTCTGCTGAACATGAGAAATGAATGTTCTAATGTCCTCCTGAACATTAGAACATGAGAAATTATCAGATGTTCCTCTTAGTGGAAGCAACTAGCTTGCTTCACAGGCATCTGACCTTTTTTGCTTGCCTGTTTTGAAAGCAAATATCCCAAAAACTTGCATAAATCCATGTTCACAAGACTATTTTCATTCAATGGTCCTTATTTTGGAAAACAGTGTACTCACTGGGTAGGCTGGCTGAACTGTTTAGCTTACTGGCAAAAGGTAGAAAGAGGAAATAATAGCTTTTTCATGAAAACCAAACAACTTAGCTAGTTCATAGCAGGCCAGATAATAGAAATGAGAGAGATTTTGGCATAATAAATATGCAAAGTAGCACAACTATTTAATGGGTGTTTGTACTTCCAACTAGTGTCTCTCACAAAGATGTCTTTCAAAAGAAGAAAAGCTATTACAATAAACAGATAAAGATTTTAAACTAGGGAAAAAATAGCCTATTCAAATTTTTGAGGTCCTTGAAGATATTTGAAGAATCTAAAATCAAACCTCCTCCCCAAAAGATCCATTTCTCCTGTCTCCAGTTAGTCTCTTCATTGATACAATGGTCCAGTTTTCTGCAATGATATACAGCTCTGTATCTGAAGCCTGATGATTTTTAAAGTTGGTGAGATTAAGGTTATTTTATAGGAAAAGTGCAATTTTCCCTTTAAACTGAGCTAACACTCAAGTTAAAAGAAACCCTGCAAATTTTTTGTGTGGTCTAACAGAAATTTTCTCCCTCATTTGAAGAAGAATTGGGGCTTGCATTTTTCAAGGTACAGCTGGATGAGTTTTTATTAAGGGGTATTGTAAGTCTCATTCAGCATTATTATTTTTAAATAGTCTTTTTTGTATTCCTTTTTTATCTTGAATTTCTTATCCACAGATCAGCATTTTCTACTGTAGTTTTGTTTCCTAGTATCATTGCACTTCACTAAGGTTTATCTTCATCCAATTCCAGACTCAGTATTATCTCGTTCATCCACATTAAATCATGTTCTTTGTAGTCCTTGTATTTTAATTAAGACATTCAATAACAAGACCAATGCTAACGTCTCAGTGTTTAGCTGCCAACAGCTCTATTTGGCTGAAACATTTCTGATTTTTCTGACCTCTGTCCTGTGTCTTGTGCAACTACCAAAGCATCCTGTGCAGCTGTGTCACATAAATTAAATAAGCTGTGTGATTTATAAGACTTCCAGTAACTTGAAAGCAATCCCTTTGGTACTTCTGATGCAGCTGCTTCTCTCTATTGTTTCCTGTTACTTGCCAGAAAACAAAACAAGACAAAAAAATCAAATCAACCCCCCCTCCTGCCTCAATGTTCAGCAGCAGAGTACATTTAGGGGGAAAAAAATCCCTTTTTTAGATGCCTTTTCTTCTCACTATGACCTGTTCTGGCCACCTTTGATGCTGTTTTCCTTGAGGATTTTACCATTCTAATTAATTTTCCTCAGCACTGGGAGGAAGGTTGCTGTAGGAGTTTCAGACAGAAATACATCTGGAAAGAGAAATATTCTGGCTAGAAAGTCTGGTTCATCAGGGATGAAAGTATTAGGCACCCAAAGTACAGCTTCCACAAAATTCTTCCCATGTACTTCATTACAGGGTCTGCTGGTCTTCTTATCAATCAGCCAAAGTTTTCACCAAAACCCATGAGAACTCCATGAGAACCAAGCAGAGGAAATGCTGTTAGGTTAAGCCAAACTCCTTCAAAACAACGGACAGAAAAGTTTTTCAATCAGTTTTAGTGGGGTCTGATGGCCCCCAGATGCTTGACTTGACTCTAAGAATTATCTTCATGGCTGTTACAGATTTGCAACTGCAGCTTCCCTTCCTCTAATCCCTGGTGGATTCAGGGATGTCTGTGAACCTTTACAGTCCATCCATCAATTTTCGATGTACGAGTCCAAACATATAAAACTAACAGCAAAACCAAGAAATTCAGAGAAGTGCTTTATTAAAAAGTGGTGGTTTAATTTATTGCTAGCCTTTCACACATTGCTTATATTATGCTATACATGCAAGAAAAAAAAAAAGCCCACATCAAACCCCCAACCCTTTTGTTTTTTTCTTTTTCTCTCCACTGGGCTATTAATGTGTTACTGGCACTAGCTGCTCTCGCTTCTAATATATTCAAGAGAATTTAACTATATTGCCTGCCAAGCTCTGCTTTTGCTAAGGACAGGCATTCAGCCTCTGAGGATGAATCTTAGGCTGGTCATTTTCCCCATTTCTCTCCAATTTTTCATAATTTAGGAGAGACAGAAAAATAATTTATTAGCTACTTTCACGATGCTATAGTCTTAGTGCTATCCAACTGTTTTATACTTAGCAATAAGTGTTACTTGTAGTCCACACAGTGCTCTTCTCTGCTCTTTTTATTGTTATCCTGTTTTTCTTACTAAAATGCATATTATAAGGGAGTACCTCAGCATTTTAGCTTTTCAATTAAAAAGCTTTTCAGCTTTTACATTATATTTCCTCTCCCTGTTTGCCTTTATTCCTAAATTCCCCTACAATCATGTCCCCAGAGACTAAGTGGCAGAGATGAACACTCTGCTGCCATGACCAATTTGCCAGTGGTGTTTAGACCTACAGACCTCTCTCCTGCAGTGCAGCCACGCACTGGCATGACTTAAAAGGAAAACAGCCTAAGCTCACGTCTAGTGTGCCGCAGCCAGACCAAGCTGGAAGGAGAAGTGCAATATCCTAAGAGTTTATTTGGCACTGGAAACCCATTACTTGATCTGCTCATTGTGGTGGTAGGGGCTGACCCACTCTCAAGTGCTGCCAACAGCCTTAGACACTTCAACAAGCACTCATCTATTGACAGCAACTACTGAAAGTAATTTTATTTCAGATTAACAGGAACATGTTCACAGCAACTTGAGAGCTCACAAAGTTCCTGTGTTGGTCTCAGTCATGTAACATTTTTATTTAAGCAGTGCATATTTGGCAAGCCACAGCTTGCTGTCACCTGCTAACCAGTGTCTTCAGGAACTGTGCTAAGACTCATAGCCACATTTCACCTACTTGTCACCCAACCTGACTGAGATCATCCCAGGAAATTCACATCTCTGCCTGTGTTACACAGCCTATCTTTCTGTCCTGTCTCCAGCCCAAAACAAGGAAAAAAGGTTAAATTTCAATGTGTAAAATAGCTCCCTTCCAAATGCAGTATGCTCATGCTTTCACAGCTAAGTAAAAGCTTTCTTTACTATTGTAAGTTAAGCCTATTTAAAAGCAGAGAGAAGGCAGACATTATAGACCTGCTGTGATCTATTTCTCTGAGGAGATAAAGACGTACCTTGCATTGTATGGATATGGTTTTCTTGCTCTTCTGTCTTCCTTATATCTCTCAGATCTATGGTTCTCCTGGTGCCGGTATTGCTTATCTTGGTATCGACTCTCAGCATGAGACATCTTGTTTCTCAGATGTATTCTCTCCTTCTAAAACAACTTCCTGAGCCAGAGAAATAAAACCAGTTCATTTTATTGCTCCATTTAAAAGTTATTCATTGACCAGCACTCACTTCCATTAAATGCTGATTCAAAATTAGTACAGACTTCTTTAAGAAGTGAAGGAAGTAAAACACTTTATACAACAAAGTAACTTCATTAAAGCAGGAAATTTTTCTTTACCTTCTCCTTTTCCTCAAATAAATGCAATGTTTCTGTACCTGACATTTACCGCACTTAGCTTTTTTACTAGCTCTGATTCTCCTGCCTTTGCTGCCAGGGCAAGGGATCCTGTCCACCAAGAACTGAATCTTGTCTTCTGCAATGTTGTGTCTCAGGTAAAGCATTAAGCCCAGCAAGTGCCAGTGCACTGCACGAGGGTGCACACAGCTGCCACTGGCACAGGGAAGTCTGGAAGGGCAGGCTGTGACCTTTGTCCTGGGAGTTTCTAACAGGAGGGCACCCGTAGGTGTAAGCAGAGTCACCACCACACGTTGCCTATGATTTACATAAACATTAGGTACAAGCAAAGCTGTGCTGGCCTGAAAGTAAGCTGGCAAGAAGCTATACCCTGATAATTCCGTATTAAAAACTACCAGTTTGTAATTTGCTGAAAGCGTCTTTATCTTGTCAAGTGCGATACGATTAAGCCCAAACCTCTAAAATAGGGAAACAGACTTCAAACACCTGAGCAATCTTTAGACTCATTTGCCTTCATCATCTCTGCAGAAGTGTCTGCAGTCGGTTTAATTTGCACGGATCAAGGTCTGATAACCTTCCTCCATCTCCTTTGGGTGTTACAAAGTAAATAAATATAAACATACAAAAACACAATATAAAGGAATAAATTAATTTTTGTTTACATCTAACAGGGAAGGAGCGCCTTCCCCCGAGGGCAGGAGCCATTCCGCAGGGAAAGGTTCCAGGTGCCGCCGCCGCAGCGCCGCCGCAGCCACCCGAGACCCCTGTGGCGCCCCGGGGGCGGCCCTGCCGTGGGCGCTGCCCCGGGACACCGGGGAACACCGGGGGACACCGGGGGACACCGGGCACCCCCCGCCGGGCACCTTCGCTCCCGCGGGGCCAAGGCCCGCGACCCCCGGCCCTCACCTGAGGGAGCGCCGAGCTCCGTCCCGCCCGCAGCAGCTCCCGGCGCCGCCGGCACCGCCCTCCGGCCCGGCCCGGCCGCCCCCGCCTGTCCTGCCCGGGCGGGCCTGCCCGCTCCCGCCTCGGCAGCCGGGGAGGGTGAGCGGAGTTACAAAATCACAGGGTTAGTTTGGTTGGAAATGGCTTAAAGTTCTCTGAGATCATCAAGTCTGTGATTCAACACCGCCGTGTCAACCAGACCGTGGCACTGAGTGCCGCGTCCCGGCTTTCCTTAAATACCGTCAGGGATGGTGAGGCCGCCACCTCCCTGGGCAGCTCATTCAAATGTCTAATCACTCTTCATGTGAAGAAATTTTTCCTGTTGTCCTGAATCTCACCTGGCACAGCCTGAGGCTGTGTCCTTTTGTTCTGTCGCTGGTTCTCTGGGAGAAGAGGCCGTCCCCCACCTGGCTACACCTTCCTCCCAGGCAGCTGTAGAGAGTCATAAGGTCACCCCAGAGCCTCCTTTTCTCCAGGATGAGCACCCCCAGCTCCGTCAGCCATTCCTCATGGGATGTGCACTCCAGACCCTTCGCCAGCTTCCTTGTCCTTTCCTCCTCCTCGATGAAGAGGAACAAGGGCTGTGGGGATGAGCTGGTGTCTGGGAGCACAGGACAACCCGGGCTTTCTTTAATTTAATAAAATGATGTGCCCTGTGCCCTACAGTGCTGAGGAAGAATTTGGTAACCATGAGAGGATATAAAACCTGAAGGTTGAAAAAGTTGAAATTCAAGGTTCTCACAGGTTGCCTTATTGTTTTTCCAAAGCCACCTCCATTGACTGGCAGTGTTCAGGGCAGAAAGCCCCACAGAATGGGGGGTTGGGGGAGGTGAGGGGAAGGAGGTAAAAGATAATGGGTGAAACTTGTGCCCAGGAGCAGCTGTGTGGGAGTGGCCTGTGTTACACTAGACAGGTTGCACAGGGAGGTAAGCAGGTAAACTCTCCTCTGGTGCAGAGCCATGTTTTGGATAAACAGCCATTTGAATGATGCAGTCTCCTTTCTTCCTTGGTGCTCTGCTGAAAGCCCTCCCTGTGGTGTATCGGCAGGGGCTTTGTCGCCCCGCTGCCAGCCTGGGATGTTTCTCTTGCAGAGGAACAATGTGCTGGTCTCCTCAGGATGCCTTCTGTTGGCATTTATAATCTCTTTTTGGAGTGAGTCTGGACAGGCTCTTGAACTGGAATTGCAGCAAATGGCTTGTTGGTTGTGCAGTCCTGTACACAAAAGCAGCCTGTGCCGGGAAAACAGGATGATGGTGTTAACATGACACCATGCCCAGCTAATATTGAGCTTTGGAAAGCTTCCCTATGCTGTGGCACTGTCCTGCACAAAAGCTGGGAGCAGGAAATCCCTTTCCTTCCCAGGGCTTTCACAGCAGAAAGCTTGGGGTACCAGTGCTTCCTGAGTTTGGGCTAAGATATGTAGCTGTAAGTGCAGTCCCATGGCAGAGGTAAATCCAAAACCCCCTGTAAGTAACACACAGGTCCCTGAAATGAGGAGATAGCTACAGGAACTGAATGCTCAAAGCACATGTGTTTAAGTGTGGTAGGAGTGTGATTCCCTGCTCTGTCTGAGCTGTGTTAGCAGCTTCTTTTGCTGTTTACCATTCTCACCTTGCCTAGACCTCTTCTACTGTTCCTGCCTTTAGTTGTACACTTCATCTTCTTCTTGCTGTCTTGCACCAACTCTAGTGCTTCCTTGATCACATAATAATCCAGTTCTGCTTGCTTTCCAGCCAAAACCAATTTACTTTCTGCTGTTTTAGTGAGCTGAATTGGCTTTGTGCTGCAATCAAATGTGCACTGGAGCAAGGACTTGGCAGAAGCACATGTCCCACAGGGAAGAAACTGGGGGAGGGATGGGGGAAGAGGGCTACCTCTCTTGGCAGCAGTGCGTGGTGACTGTAACTGAAGCCCTGATAAGTTGCAGTTTGAGACACCACTACCCATCAGTTGCTATACCTTCTCAGGTTGGGGCTGTCATCTGGCTAGCAAAAGCAGCCTAATAGCAGGAATGTTTTACTGTTTCATAGCTTTGTTTGTTTCTAATTCCTACTGTTTCTATTTAAAGGTTGTTTAAGCTAGTTTGGCAGATTTTACCCCAAAGATTAGGGTGCCTGCATGAACTCCATTCTCCTGCCTAGATAATAGATATTTGGGAAATTGATTCATCATTTACATCCAGCAGAGGATATCTACTCTTGATGGAGGGCATGAGGAATTACATCTCTCTTCTGGTGGGCAGGTTTCATACAAACAGTTGAAAAATCACAAGAAGTCATGGCTGGAAATTGGTTTTTTTGTAGGGGCTGAAATATAAGAGTATCCTTGACAGCCACTGTTTGCAGTACAACTGGTAGTTTTGTTAAAGCATTTCTCTTTCAGGGCTGAAAGGGTTCAGGTGTGGCCATTTTGGTTTGGAAGACTGGGTGGGATGCTGAAGGGATGCTATTATGGACTGGGTAAAATTCAGTGAAGCTGTTGGGCAAAGTAAGTATTTAGAAGAGCTTAAAGTCATTATGGAACCAGGTAGTTGAAATAACAGGGTCACAACCAACACAGAATTACAAGGTGAGATCTACATTAAAAAAACCCGTAACTCTATGACATAAGGGTTTTTCCCTGGAGACTCATAAAGAAAATACAAGATACAAGTATACAAGTCACTCCAGTGACTGCTGGAGTTGCCTATATATGACATAAGAACCAGTGAAACAAGCCACGGAAAATCATGCTAACTAGGGAGAAACATCCAAATGCAGGAGAAGGGATTAGATATTGTACTGGCTAAGTTTAAATGACAACCACCAAGGAAAAAGATCAGATCATTTGTTTTTACATTATTGCAGGTGAAAGGATGCTCTGTCGTATGTAAGCAGATGGGTTTGTATCAAAGACGCACTCAATTCTGTCATCAATTTCTCTTTGTAATAGAAATAACCTTTGGGACTGAATTTTGGCTAGCTGATGAAGTCCAGAGGGACTGATGTGCAGAAAATGAAGTGTGAACTGTTTTGATATTTTTTTTCCCCCTGGTAATTTACTCGAGTAGGTCACATCTGTGTCCTGGATCAATGTAGTCCTGGATACATACTCCCGCCTAACAAAACAAAACAAAACACAATGAAACAAAACAAAACAAAAAACCTAAAACCTAATCTAGATACAGGGTACAAGGTCCTATAAATAGATCTCCAGGGACAGATTTCTCCAGCCAGGCAGGCAGGGCACCACTGGAGTCTGTTCAGTCTGACAGGAACACTAAGCTCCTGAGATCAGCAGGACTAAAATTAGCTTTGGAACACTATTTTCTACCCTTATGCTGCTGCTTTTATATGAAATCTGTTGTTTATTGTTATAAACAACAAGAAAATAGTTTGGATTGAAGGCTTTTTTTTCCCCCCTTTCTTAAGGAGATTTTGAAATCCCTGGTGTTTGGAATGGGAGGTAAATTCAGTTTGGGAACAAAGTAATTTGTTATGTGTCGTCAATTTTTTTCTGGGCTAATGACAAAAAAAATCACAACACTAAAAATTTCTTCAGCAAAAGAAATGTGAACAGTCATGACTGATTTAATATTATATCCTTGGTGTGTGCTGTTACAAATACCTAATTTTAAAAGCAGTGGAACCATAAGCTTCTTTTATTTTTGTCTTTGGAAATGTGTGAATTGTTTGGTCAGTGGCTGTTTCTCTTACAAGGCTGAGTACTTCCCAGCATCTTCTGAGTAATTGTCTAGCTCTGATTTAGAGATCTTACAACATGGCTTTCTGAAGAGAGGGATTTTGTGTCACTGAATCTAGACCATGACTGTGGAATAGCCAGTTTCTGGGACACATCCAAAACAGACTGGAGGTAGTGAGGATGTTTCTATTGAAGCCTTGAATCCTAAAAGGCTGTTATCTGTGGGCCCCTTCATATTTACATGAGCTTGAAGTACAGAGCTGTAACACCAGCCTTGGTAATGCTCTGCATCACCACAGCTGTCACTTTCATGCTGGCTTTCCTCAAGTTCGTCTGTTGCTGGCCACCCAAGATGTATCTGAAACCTTATCATACATTTTCTTTTTCTCTGTTCCTAAATGGAGATGGAGTAGGCTAAAGCCGTTTTTCCCTTCTAAAATGCTGAGCAAAACCAAAATGGCTTTTGAAATTTGAGAAACTGTTAGCATTAAAATTTCTCCCTCATTTCTTAACAATCATTCTCACAAATTCCATCTGTGTTGTGCTGAACTTGGGGGATCCCTTGTCTGTGTAAATCTTGGAGACTGTCTGCAACCCCGTAATTAGTTTTCTGTAATAATTTACCACTTCAATGTGAGAATATGTCAGGACTGAAATTTGCTTTCAGAGGATTTTTAGACCTTGTGTAGATCTCTGCAATCTGGACTCCTCTAAAATTCAGACTGGTAGACCTTTGTGCAGTGCTTTTGTCTCAACCATCCCAGAGGTCTCAGTAGTCCTGGGCTTCTGATTCTGTGTGCCAGTTTGCAAATTGCACAAAATTGCAGCAAGAGTGGCTATCTGGGAGCTCAGGCCACTTCCCTGTCTCTTGGCATGAATACATTGCATTCCATTTTATATTAGTAAAATATTTATGAAGTTCTGTTAACATGGTAGGGGTTCTTGCTCTTTCACAAGAGGTAGCAATTACGAGCAGCCTGCCTTCTCTCTGATTTAATCTACTCTCCTATCTAGTGTTTTTATTTTCTCATCTGGACACAGATAAAATCCAACAACAGGGTTTTTATTTTGTGGACAAAATTATTAGAGTTTGAGTCAACACTTGGGGCAGTCATTGGAAAGATGTCATGTGCATAGAAATTTATGAAGGTACAGAGGTGCTTGGTTCAGTAATGGAGCCTTAAAAGGTCGTCAAACATTTGCTCCTGAAGAAAATTCCTGTGCAGCTCTGAGCTGTTTACAGCTGGATGGTCTGTCTTGGGCTCTAAACATCAGCAATTGTATATGTTAAGAAGGAAAAGAGGTATTAAATTTAGGTGTCCTGTTCATGCAAACAATTTGTCATTCTTTCTTTCGACCTCTTGAAAAAGAAATGCAACAGTGGCATCCTGTGGCCCGAGCAGTTCATGGCAGGTGGGTTTGGTTTAGGGCAGAATCTGCCACCAAGGTCTACTTTCACTGAGCAGGAAATGGATCAAGTTGTTTCTAAGTTAGTTTTCAGAAGAAGCCCACAATATTTCAACACAGTGCACATTTAAAACCTGAAGTAAAAAGCCGCTATATACTTTACAACCAGGATTTTCCACCACTTTATCTTATTCTGCTTATTTTTCTACCAAACACCTTGATGTTTGGGACGAAGAGGATGATTTCAGTTACTCACTGAGGAGACAGGACTTCTGCATTGCTGTCTTTTTGCTGATGAACATTTCCTCCAAAAATAGGAATAGAGGAGAGACTTCTGTTTCTAATTAACCCACAGTTTAGTGCAGCATACTGAGTCTAAAAATGAATGCTTCGGGGAAGCCCAATGAAATGAATACAAAGAAGAGTTGTTTTCCCTTGCACCTACATCATACCCAAGTGCTCACTCCTGCACAACGTATGTGGGTCACTTGAGTGTTTGGAAGTCCTGGCTTTAACTTGTTTTACTTGGACAGGCTGTGATTTGCTTACCTCCTCACCAGCAGATATTGGAAGCCGTGACCACCAGGCTCTCTCCAAAAGCCTTCAGGCATGCCAGAAGCACCTTAATGAGGAACATAAAGACTCACCTGCAGTCATGTGGGCAGTTGGCCAGCAAGCTCCTGATAGCCTCACTTTTGCTTCTTCTTCCCCTGGTTTTATGGCAGCTTCTCTTCTGTAAGAAAGGAGGTGTTAAGGTGGTTTCTTTTAAAGCCTCTTCCTTCCTACTTCTTACCTTTGCACATAGAGGTGTGAGTGCTGTTGAAGGCTCAGCATCAGGAAGGAGTGGGGGGGAAAATGAAACAACTTTCTTTGGTTTAGTTTTTCTTTTTCTTGTATCCAGGGGCCTCTGCATGTTTTGAGTCATGTATCTTGAGAACTGGAAAAGCAAAGTAGGGGCAGCTGTCCTCTGCTGCCTGTGCATGGAAAAACCTGTGGGCATTCAGTTTTCTGTTGTGCGGGAAGGTCACCATGTGATGGCTGAAGCAGGAGGCAAGGGAACAAACCCAGCAGCAGGCAGGGGCTCAATTTGACGAGTAAGTACTCTGAAGATTTTTGTGGAATTGCCTAACCGAGCTTGCACCACACTTTCTGGACGGTATTAATCCCCGGGCTGCCTCTTAAAACACGGACATGCATGAAAACAAACAAATGTTGAGACTGGCAGTGGCTCCAGAGATGTTAACCCTGCTCCTTTTTGTCAGTTAAACTGACAAGCCAGATAAGAAGAGCCGGTGTTGGTATCGTCTCTTGCATAACAAACCGCTCTCGACAAAAGAAGCAGCCTCCTGTCAAACGAATTTCCTTTACAACTGCCGAGGGGACTATTTTTAGTTTCATCTGCCATTCTTTACTCCTTAATCATCGGCTTCGCTTTTTCTCAGTTCTTCCCCCTTTTCCCCCTGCACAGCTAGCTCCGGTACCAGGTGCTGCTGGTAATTGGCAGCAGAGGAGGAGGGCTCTCGGCTGTTCCCCGTTAATGTGTCTGTATGGGATGCTACTGACCTTGCCATGTGGAGCTCAGCTCTGGGCTTTGTGTTTCCATCTTCAGAGAAAGGCAAACAGACCACTCTGAACCTAAATGAGGCATGTCAAAGACCAGCAAGTGAATGGTATCAATTCCAGCTGGGAAAGGGTTTTTAGCTAAGGCTGTGTTCAGAAAACATGTTTTTAGTTGCAGGAGTAGAGCTACAAATGTCCAGTGTTGAAGTGGCATCACAGACACACTGCATCAGGCAGCAAATTCTTCATATACCATTGGCAAAGCAAAGCAGTGCCTGGCTTTTCCACTGGAGAGAAAATGCAAGTACTTTGGGAATGATGGTGTTTGTTTAGTCGGTCTTCACTCAGTGGTACTGCCTGCTTTTCCTATTGATCTGCTTGAGCCTCTGCATGTTTGTAGCCTTTTGAGCAGCAGAATAATTCTCATCTTCTGGCTGAGATGTAAAACAACAGTCCTGCCTATCTGCAACCCATTAGAGATTTTGTAGGGCTGTTTGCAAGCTTAAGAGCATCTTAAGGCTTTAGTTATTCAGGAAGCAACACTACTTTGCTCAGTTGAGCATACTAATTCAGTCAGGTCCATCATCCTCCCAGCATCTTTCTAAAGCCTAATTCAAGTGGGTTTTTATGTATTCTATACCTTCTTCCTCCACAGTATGCAAAAGCTTCAAATAATGAGTGGTTTCATGTCCGTGGTGCATCTGTAGAGTACAAGTTTTATACCCATTTTATAGCTGGATTTGAGAAACACAAAGGCAAAGTGAATAGCCCAAAGTCAAGAGGGAGGTCTCTGGCAGCAGAGGAAGTTATGGTTGTGTCACCTGAGGGAACCTAACAGTACTGAAGTTAGTATACTAGCAAACATTTTCCAGGGAAGTGCCACAATTCTCATAAACAAGGAATCACTAGAAATGGTCAAAAGTTTTTATCACCGCTATTTTCTTAACAAATGAGTTTTCAAATGACACAAGATGTTTGCAGAAAATGTACTTGTTTTGAGAAAGTAAAGTAAAATTGTTGGATTCGAACAAAAAGGAGTTAGGTTTATAAGGTTTATAATGTAAATGTTCCAACTGGTCTTTTTGTCTAGTGTAAACAACAAAAAACCCAAACAACCAAAACAAAAAACAAAACCAAAACCAACAACAAAACCAAACAAAAAACCAACCAAACAAGCAAACAAAAAAGCTGGAAAGAAAGCGAAAAAGAGACCTGGTTTCTCCAATGAAATGAGAATGCTAATGTATTGTTTATGGAAAAATAAAACTAAATCTTTTTTCAGGCTTAGTTCTCTTTATTCTTAGTCTTTTCTTTTTGTCCTTTAAGTGCAAGTATGACCAATCTCCTTAACCCTAATAAACATGCACCAGCACTTTGAAC
Organism: Fringilla coelebs; assembly: GCF_963513975.1. NCBI lineage: Eukaryota > Metazoa > Chordata > Aves > Passeriformes > Fringillidae > Fringilla > Fringilla coelebs. The sequence goes on from NC_140028.1 coordinate 83,495,793, forward strand.
AACACTCATTAGCCAAGGAAAATGAGAGGCAGAGAGCTTGGAAGAGGTCTTATGGCTGATAACAGTGGCTCCTTGTGACTTTGGTTGCTTTACTGTCCAGTAGAACAGAGGTCTCCTTAGTAATTCTTGCTGGCTCACCTCCTTCCATGGCCTGGTTTCTCATTGTGCAGTTGCCTGCAGATTCATGCACCTGTGCTGAATGAATTACATTACCTGGTGTAATCCATGCACAGCAGAATTATCTGTGGGCTTCTCAAAGTCTGGTTACCCCTGGCTGTGGCATACACCACTGTGCAGCCTACAACCTGACATAAAACTGTTCCTGCTTTTCTTTTCCCAATATACCAATTATTTGCTGTTTCAAATAACTGGTATATTAATTATATTGCTATTATATTTATATATGTAATACAATATATTTGCTTCTGACAATGTGACTCTTTACTTTCAGCTTTCTGTATTGGGACATTTGTGAAAATCTGTTTCTGATTTTGTTCTTTTGAAATCTCTGAATTTGATTTTGGTTTAGGAGCTGGAAGTAGGGAAAACATTAAAAGCAAGATTAGTTTTGTATTTTTGAAGATGCTTGAAAGACTGCCAGAGAGCTGTCAGGTTAGTGATGACTTGTGACATGTAAAAGCAGACAAGCAAAGGTTCATAATAATTCAAGATCTGTTGAAAACCATATTGAAATATGGCTAGCAGTGAGGGGTTTTTTAAGAGAAAATTTTCATTGTGCATATTCAGACTCAGAAGTGTATTTCAGCCCTGACTGGGAGAGAAAACTTGTGACTTTAGCTTTATGGGTATCCGTGGGTTTTGCCTCTCTTGCTCAGACTTTCAGTGTTTTCATCCCAGTTGATCTGTCACATCTCTTACCTGGCTTCCTGGCAGGGATACTGCCTTTAGGTGTCTGCACACGTGGAGTCTCCATTTCCCTGCTGCCTGGGTATGTGAAGCCTTTCTTTCATACATTTATCTACTTCTTCAGTAGTTCACTTCCCTGCCTCTCTAGGCTTTTGTTGCTCTACAAAAAGGACCAGTCAGTTGAAACTACGTCTGGATCAGTGGTGTGAGAAGTAGCAAGAAACTTCTTGATGAAGAGTCTAGAAGGAAATCTTCTAGGTTCTGGGTAAAGAGGGCCTGACCTTCAAAATTTCCCACAGCATGTTAAGAGGATTTGGGCAAAGATCTCAGGGAAAAATGAGAACTCTGCTTTCAGAATGGCCATGAAATGAGAAAGACAAATTAAAAAACAAATTTTCCTCTCACACTGTGTAAAGGGCTCTCTGCTGAACAATCACCAGCTGAATGCATATAAGAAGCCGCCAGCAATCATTAAGCTCAATTAACCATATTCTTGTGCCCATGATACATCTGTAGATCATTTAAGCAAAGTGATGGTGGGCAAGGAGGAGAGGAAAATTGAAGAAAAGAGGTTCGGCTGTGAACACTCGTACCACCATCACCCAAGCGATTCTGTAATACAGAAACTGGGTCAGAGACACCCTTCCCCCTCCATTCTGCTGTCAAAGTTATTTGAGTGCCTATTGAAACCCTCACAATAGAAGAGTTTGGCTCCTGTATTTGCTGAGCAAAACTGATTTGTATTTCTTCGTTCAGAAAAAACTGCTGGGTAATTTTCTGAGCAAATACAATGAGGCAGTTCAGTAGATCCCTGAAAGCTGATTTCTTGGTGATTTGTTTTTCGTTTAATGCTTTTATTTAGCATTTCAGAATTGACATGCTGACTCTGTGTTTCAGAGCCTTAAACCTCTCTCTTGCCTCTGTTAGTTTTAGGTCTGGCACTGGTAGTATTCCTCCGAAGTCCAAAAGATTGTGGAAAGTCTCTTGAGAGGTTGTCTTACTGATGATTTAAATCTAAGTTAATTTCTTTATTTCTTTCTAGGATGATTGAAATAAAAGATATTAGTTTGGAAGTATGGCTTGGCTAAATTTAAACAGTGCTCTTCTGGGCCCTTCCCACTCCCCTTTTTAATCCTGAATTTGATCTTTCATCCTTGTTTACAGCTGTCCCATTAGCAGTCTCAGCCTTCCAGTGCACTCTGTCTGCTCTGGGATTTTTCTGTCTTGTTTTTCTGGCTTCTGTCAAGGAGTCCCAGTTGCTCTACCTTGTCCTGAAAAGAAACCAAACTACATTTCATGCTTATAAGGACAGTGTGCAGAGATTGTCAGTAAGCACGGAACTTGGGTGTTTAGCTATAAGTAGCGACATTGTTTAGCAGTTGTTGTTAGCCCTTATTCCACAGGAGACATGAGTGAAGTGAAAAAGCAAGGTCCAGAGATTGAACCTGTTTTCTGAGTTAATAAATTCTCTAATTTCACATCCCCTCCTGGCTGCCCTCAGCATGCAGGGAGGAGTGAGAACATATGCCCTCTCACACATTTTTCCCTTATATAAAATGTCATTTCTTTCCTGAAAATTGCCCAACTTGATGGACACTCTGGAGCTGGCTGGGGGACTTAATTGACCATGGAGCCCCAAAAGGTGTTTGGGCCATGGCTACTGGGAATAAGTAAGTAGTAGTTATATCATGTGTTAAGGAGGCATGTTTGGGAGTGACAAAGGAGGAGGAGATGGAACATCATTTCCTTGTTTTCTCTGTACCTCAATCTACTCTCTGAACAAGGTATTTAATTATTATCAAGCAAAAGTGAGAACCTTTGTGCCCATTCATATCTAGCTTATTTCTGATTCTTCATATTATTGTGTGTTTAAAAGAAAAAGGAAAATGAAGGAAACAATACCCTGGGTTGGGTGTTAGCTTCAACGGTGAGCACCTCTTGAGCTACCTTTCTTAACAGGCACATAGTTACCTATGTCAGCCTCTCTTCCTTGCATCTTGAGTACCAAGAGAAAGAAATTGAACCTCTTGCCATTCCACCCAATTGCTCAGATTTTGGGAGAAACTCAAGAGAAGAAGCTGTTTGTACCCTGAAGTCTGATGGCAAAATGACTTCTCTTTTTATCAAGGCTAATCACTTTCCAGCCCTGTCTCTGGCAAATCCTCTATCTGTAATAATCAAGGCAGTATATATGACATAGTTTTTTGACAGAACAATATTTCTTAATTATTTAGTAGCATTGTACACACACAAAAACAGAGTTATAATTAGCTCTCATCCTTAAAGTTGGAAGAGCTTTTCAGTTCATTGGAGGCTGCTGGCCAATTCTCTTATCTAATTGGATGAAGTTCCTACTTTCTCCCATTTGTATAATGTCTGCTTTTACACAAACTCATTAAGTGCAGCTGTACTCCAAGTTTCTAACAACAGCCCCAGTGAAGACAAGGCAGAAGTTTAATAGCTGTTCTGTTCTCTCTTTTTCATCTGATCTTAATCCATTTTGGTGGTTGATGTGTGCCCAAACATCTTTCCCTAGCACCTAATTCTACCCCCTCTGGCTTTTTATTATGAATTATATTAATAATTAGAAACCAGACAAATTGTGTAAGATTGATCTGTCTGTTTTGAAACTGGAGAGTTTTCAGCTTGCTTTCAAGGAAGATGGATTTAAAGCAATTATTTGTTTCTGTGAGGCATACAGAAGTGATTTTTCCCCTTCATTTTGAAGCTGGCATTAAGATAAAATCACATAATCACCACACTATTCTTTAAATCTTCAGAGACATTAAACTGATATACAGGTAGAAGAGCAGCATCATAGTTAACATATTAAGGTTTTTCATTTAGATGGATTTTTTGGCAAAATAAATACATTTTAAACAAACACATTTACCCCACACACACCCACTTTTGTGAGTCTGACTGCTTTTTTTCTCATGTTGCTGTGTGTAATTTTCAATTTCTACTAAGATGAGTATACAGAGTATACTCATATACAGTCTTCATTTGCCAAAATTCAAATTTGTCTTACAGTACTGCCTACATACATTCAAATCACTTTTACAAAGAAATGTTTACCACACACTTCCAGCAATACAGATATGTCATTAGTATGTCATTGGTATTAGAGTGATTTTATAACTCCTATGGGTGTTTTTTTTTCTCACTGAAGAACTATTCCAAGGTTTACTGGGGAACTTCCAGCTGTATAATTTCCTTTCCTTACAGTGTTCCATTTTCCCACCAAACAAGTGAGGCTGTAGGAAAGAGGGAAACTCAGAGAAGAAGTTTCCTTACAGCGTTGATTGTTTCATGAGGACACGGATCTGTGATGATAAATGCTCTTGCTCAGATAGCCAGTGATAGGCAGACATGGGTGACAATAAAGATGACATTCTTTGGCACTGGGGGCTGAAGTTACAGCTGTGTATATGCACATATCTGCAGTGCAAAAGAGGGGAGATAGCAAAGAAGCACAGTGAGACATTAGTAGAGGGACTCAAACTAAGCCTAAACTGAATAAGAAGGGAAATTTCCCTCTGTTGGTGCTCCAGCTCCTAGCATCAATATTCCCTTCGGGTGTAGTGCTCTCCTGGCTCTGAAGGTCACCAAAGGCTTGACACTTACAAGGTTCACAACATCCTTAGCTCTGTCTAGCTTTTAAAGATGCAAACATCTGGCAAAATCCAAAGGCCGGTATGAATAGGGAGGAGCTGCTGAACCTTACTTCCTCTACCTTAGAGTCTTTCCTCAGTTCAAGTCCTCATAAAGAGGTACCAGAGTTGAACATTTTGTTTCTATTCCTGTGAGTGTATGAAGACTGAGCAGTGTTGTAACCAAGTCCTAGTCAAAAGACCTTTATGTCAAAGTTGGCAAAATTCAGGAGGGCAGGTTGAATATCAGTCTTCTCATTAATGACACCAAGAGGTAGTTTAATTCTTTGTTATAATATAAAACTAATGTTAGCATGAGTCACGTGTAGTTTTTTGACTGATAAATGTCTCTGATCAAAAACTGAAGTCTGTGAACATCTCTTGTTTTCAGATAATTGGCTCCATCTGTAGACATGTACCATCCTAGTCTCAATCCCTGTGTAGACAAATACAAAACATGGGCATTCTTGTTTAGAATCCCATTTGTTGTCTCCACTGGGCCTGCTACCCTACACATACATAAGATAAACTTGTCTGACATTCTAAAGTGAGAACATTTAGGTCTTTTCTACCTAATAAAGACAATGTCTTCTAAGTGTGCAAGCTTATTTTTAGAGGAAATATTTGTGTATTAAAAGGGCTCTTACAATGCTGGAACATTTGTTTTTCCAGCTACAGTCATCATAGGTACATCATTAAATTTACAACAGTAGCTGTTCTCTGCTAATTTTGTAATGTTTTGACAGAACTTAATACATGAATGTATGTTTGTGCTACTAGTCATCGGTGAATCATACCACTTAATTGGATGGGTCAAGAAGATAAATAGATGTGGTCTTTGGGAAATGAAAATGGCTTCTTTCATTTGTGACTGAGTTTGTTTGTACACTGCTTTTGTTGGAAGTAGCAATTCTTGATGGGTTTTATGGAAAAAGCGGTGACTTATTTTCCTAACACTTGAGTGAGTGGTGATAGTTGTTGGAGGATGTGATGACAGAAGAAAAGAGGGTTTTAATTTTGGTTTTGAAGTGGGTGGGGGTGGGCAAGTGGATACTCAAGACACATTAATGAAGTTATGTTGACAACTGCTAAGTGTGAAGTCTGTCATGTATTTCATTGCAATGAATGTGTCTTTATAAGCAAACTGCATTGGAGACATCTGTGCAATTGTCAGCTGTAATTAAAGGATGATTCAGCAGTGGACATACAGTTGAAAATGAAGGACAGAATGATTTTTTTTATGTGGGTGTGTATACTTCTGTTTGCCAAAAGTGACATATCTTTTTGACTAGCTAATTCTTTCCAAGTATCTACTAAAACAAAAAATTATTTGACTTAATTTTTTTTTAAATACAATTTCCACAGTAGGAGAGAACTTGAATATTTTAAGGCAAGCAAATTGATGCTTTTTGGTCATATCCTTGTTGGTGGCATTCTGGAGATACATAGAGAAATTACTTCCAGAAAGACTTGGGAAAGCATGAGGTAATATATGACTTGTCAAGCATGCTATATAAGCAAAGCAAAGGATAGTGCTTAGTCCAGGGCACATCTCTGCTTGCATGTGCCATGCTCACTTGTAGCTGCAGCTGTGTGTCATGGTCTATTTTCCTAATTCCTTTCTGACTGGACTATGGATTTTGATGTTGCTTTGAAAGGAGCTTGCAAGGGACAGCTGGGGTTTCTCCTCATAAGGGATGAGCAATATTCGGGATGGCTGGCTGATTTTTTTCCCCTGCTTCCCATTGCAATCAGCCTGAGCTTAAGAAAAATAAAGGTATTTGAGGAAGGATCCAGGCTTTTCTTAGGGAGTTGAATAGCCTTGTGTAGTACTTAAAGCTGTTCTGCAGCTATCAGTACTCCACTTCCAGTGCAAGTACTAAAATTTCTCTTCCTAGCTCCAGTTAATATCAATGGGAGTTTCCCAGTAGATGATGATTGGAGTAGTTCTCAAGTGGGTAGCATGCTTTGAAAAGTATGTGATATGAAGAGGAGGTTAAGCCTATCTGAACCTTGGATGCTGTCTCATCTCTTCTTGGAGGTAGCTGTATAAATTTTTCTTTTTATACTTGAATATCTTTTATGACCTCTGGACTGGCCTGTCTTTCCCCTTCCATCTTGGCAGAAGCAAGAAAGCAGCTACAAAGTAACAGCACTGAGGTCTAATTCCAGAACTGGAAGTTGTTATTTGTATATAACTGGAAGCATTGCTATTTGTCCTTGGTTAAAGATTGATTTCATGTCCCTAATGAAAACACAGGGATAAGGAATCATGCTGATTTAGGTGGTAGGCAGCTGGAATGAAGGGCTTATTAGGTACCTAGTCTGTGAGGTGAAGGAGTGAGGAGGAGTTGAAAATGAGCATCTTTGTATAAAATACATGTGTTTCTTTTCCATGGCCACGCTTTTCAAGTGCATAAGGTATCAGCTTCTTTTAGAGTTGCGAGTTGGAGGAAGCTGTGCCTGCCACTAGCAGTAAATGAGTTACTTAATGGGAAGAATGTTTGCAAAGCCTGGAGAGAAATAACAGCTGCTTTTTTAAGTTTAAAAAAAAAAAAACCAAACCAAACAAAAACCCCCCAAAAAACCACACCAAAACCCCAAAACCCCAACCCTATAACATTTCAAAACTGTAGCATGATCAGGGATTTTTTTTAAAGGCCTGGATGAAAGGAAATTAGTAATGTGTAGGGGGTGCTGAGTGGCCCAGGCATCTCACCTGTTTTATTCCTAGCTGCAGAGGGAATTCAAAGTTTGACACCAGATGTAAAGCAAACCCAGAGCCACATGAACTACTAGCCAGCTTCCTTCAGCAACATTAATTTACAGTCTCATGAGAGAACACTTCGGCTTGCTGCCAGTTTTGACTTCAAGCAGCGTTGTCGGAGGACGGAGCAGTGCAGGCAGTGGTCCCTTTCAGGCCACGGCATCTGGGCACTGGAGCAGACAGCCCGGGCTCCTGGCCGGGCTCCGATGCAAACATTACAGAGCACGTCTGTGCCCCAGCTCCCCGCTGAAAGGCAGCATTAATTATCCTGCAGCTCCGTGGCTCTGCGCCGCCTGCCTGGTGCGTTACGGGGCGCTGGCATCTTTACGCTGCGGAAGCGGGCTTGCCAAAACTCCTGTCTGAGGTTGGCTGACGTGTTTGGCACTGCTGGGCCCTGCCAGTGGGCTCCTCTGCTGTTTGCTGGGGGGAGGGCAGTGGAGGCGGTGGAGGTCAGGAAGAGGAGCTGGTTAGCCAAAGTCTCTTTGGTTTGCCATTGGCAGTGCTGTGGGATGACACAGTAAGAGGTAGGGAGGTGTGATGCCTCTCAGCTTCTTCCAGCCATCCTGTCTTTGAAGAAGTGCATTTCCAAAGTTCCTTGATGCCTGTTAGGGTGTTTTATGTGACTCGTGGATTCACTTTTCAATCTTTTGCTGTTTTCTTTTGCTTTCTTTTCAAACTATGCAGTCATATATGGATATCCCATCCATGGAAGTGTTTGAGGCCAGAGTCTATGTGAAATCTCATCTACTAAATGGTGTCCCTGCCCGTGGCAGGGGGGTGGACTAGATGATCTTTGAAGGTCACTCCCTACCCAAATAATTCTATGATTCTGTGAAAGGCTGTGCAGTTTGAATGCTAAGCATTCATGCTCGGGCAACTGGAGGTGTGTGTTGTCACTCTAGTGACTGGAGGGTTGAAGCCAGAAGAGAGCAAGAGGCTTTTTGACAAGTGACTTGTTTTGAGGGTTTTTTGAGTAAAATTTAAGTAAATCAAGGGTGATTACTTCCACTGCAGCAGTAATGTACAGTCTATTTTTTTGTCTGTTTTTTCCTGAACACAGCATTTTCTCCTTTCACAATTTCTGATGTAGTTGCCTCAATAAAGACAAAGGATGTATCAAAGTTGGTGCCACACTAATATGCAGAATGCATTCATTGACTTTTATGTGTTTGCATTCGATATGCTCATCATTTCATAAGATTATTGTGGGTCAGTGGAACAATAAATCCAATTTTGGGATTCATGATAATTGACTAAAAGAGTGTTTTTTGAAAGACTATGTAGTAGTTCTATGGCATGCATTCATGTAATTTCATTACACAAAGTAATGAAATTACTTTCCAGTGTAAGTTTCTCCAGTGTAAGCTTTCCCCTGCTGGGTCAAGTTGACTAAATGTTTTCTCCACTACTGTTAATAAACTTTCTGCAACAGGGCTTTTTGGTGAATGGATATGGTGGATTGACCCTGGCTGGATGCCAGGTGCCCACCAAAGCCACTCTACCACTCTCCTCAGCTAGGCAGCAGAGAGAAAATATCATGAAAGCTTCCTGGCTCGAGATTAAGGGCAGGTAGAGATCACTCACCAATTACCATCATGCAAAACAGACCTGACTAGGGGAAATTAGTATAATTTATCGCCAATCAACTCATGTTAGTATAATGAGTAATAAAACCAAACCTTAAAACATTTTCCCCCCAGCCCCTCCCTTCTTCCTGGGCTTAACTTCATTCCTGATTTTCTTTACCTTCTTCCCCCTGAGCAGTGTAAAGGAACTGCTGTTAGGAGTTGTAGTCAGTTCATCACATATTGTCTCTTTCACTTGTTCATCCTCAGGTGGAGGACACCTCACACTCTTCCCCTGCTCCAGTGTGGAGTCCCTCCAACAGGAGACAGTCCTCCACAAACTTCTGCAATGTGGGTCCTTCCCAAGGGCTGGAATTCTTCACAAACTGCTCCAGCGTGGGTCCCTTCCATGGGGTGCTGTCCTCAAGAACAGGCTGCTCTAGCATGGATTTCCCCAGGGGGTCACAAGTCTTTCCAGCAAACCTCATGGGCTCCTCTCTCCATGGGTCTGCAGGTTCTGCCAGGAGCCTGCTCCAGCACAGGCTTCCCATGGGGTCACAGACTCCTTTGTGCATCCCTCTGCTCTGATGGTCTGTGGGTGAATCTCTTCTCCATGGTCTGCGGGTGAATCTCTCCTCCACCATGGACCTCCATGGGCTGCAGGGGCACATCTGCTTCACCATGGTCTGCACCACAGGCTGCCAGGGTGCCTGGAGCACCTCCTTCCCTTCCTTCTTCATAGACCTTGGTGTCTACAAGGCTGTTTATCTCACATATTCTCTCCTCTCTGCAGCTGCAATTGTGTGGTTTTCCTCCCTCACCTTCTTAAATAAGTTATCCCAGAGGTGGTGCCATTGTTGCTGATGGGCTCAGCCTTGGCCAGCAGTGGGTCCATCTTGGAGCCAGTGGACATTGGCTGTAATGGACATGAGGGAAGCTTCTGGCACCCCTGTAGCCCCACAGCTATCAAAACCTTGCCATGCAAACATGATACAATGGGATAAAGCTGTGCTATTCTAACTAGATGGTGCTGGATCAGGTATCATTCAGCCCCCCACAGCCCCTTAGCATGGTCTGTGGCTGCTTTGACAGAAATGTGGCTCTCCATCCCAGTGGTCTACCAATGCAGAGACCTCCATGGTGCTCATGCTCACAGTAGCACAGCCTGAAAAATGCACTTTGGACTTTATTGAGCCCTGCTCAATCCATGAGCAGTGTCATTGACATGTATTGCACCTTACCTCCCAAAGGGTCTTTGTGTTACCAGAAGGGTAAGAAGAGTAATAACCTAGAAGTCACAGGTAGGAAAGGGAAAAGTTTACTTACCAGATATATTAAGGATCAGCAGATTTTTTGGAGTGGGAGTGTACAGGTGGGGAGAAATTTAAACAGGCACAAAACTCAAGGATATGATTAACTAGGGCATTGGACAGCATATCTGACCACATAGGCAGAGAAGTGCCTGCAGCTTATCAGGTGGACAAAGAAAGGGAAGGAGGCTCTTTTTCCATCTCATCCCCAAATAAACAGATTGCCTGACTTCTGTCTCTGTCATCTGTGGCTTTATAAAGGTTTGCATCAGTACTGTCTACTCCAAATGGACACTTTCAGCTGTATTACCAGGACCTTTTCTGAGTCCAAGTTTTCACCACAATCAAGGCATTGAATTCCCACTATTGTGATTGTGCTTGTAGTAAAAGTTCTGGAGGACACATGCAGAAGAGGGCAGGCTGATGTGTTTCTCTAAGATATTCAAGAGGCAACTCAGTACATTTAATGTAAGTTGTATAGGTGAGTACCAGAACAGGTACTCCCACTGGAGAGGAAGAGGAATCTTCCAGGTGAACTAATCCAGAAACACTCTTCAGTGTATTTCAGGATAGTAAGGAGTGTGTCTGCACCTTTAGAAGTCTTAAAAAAAAATTAGATACACATTTTTTAACTGTCATGTATTTATCCCCATTAGATTTTTGAGATCCATTCTGAACATTTTCAGTACTCGTGCTCAATTGTAGTGGGGAGTCGTGAACTACAGCCTATGATGGGATGCTTCAACAGCTGCTTTGTTGTTTGTCCGTCTGTGCAAATTTGTTTCTTTCAGTGCGCAAATCTTGACTCCATTGTCTTTTGCCCAGGGTAATGTCCTCAGAGGCAGTTCAGGATACCAAAAAGTTAGTTCCAAGCAGAAGGCTAGCTCCTCCTAGGGTCAGTTTTTACGTGAAGCTTAAATACCATGAGCTGGTACCCAGCCATTCATAGTGGAATGAACTTCATTTTCTACCACTTGTAGACTCCCGTTAAATATTTAACAATTGAGGAGGACAAAAGCAGGAGCTATGGGTAGTATGGGATGGAGAGCCTGCTGTTGCAGAGGGACAACTGCACACTGCTGCTTGTGCAGCTCCAGTGGAGATTCACAGTGCTTGAAACCACTTGGGAATGTTTTGAGGAGGGAGCTTTCTGGTTTTGGCCCAGCAAAACTTTTCTTTTTAGGGTGCTCCTACCTAATTTTCAGACAGCCAAAACCCACCTTAGTTATCAGGTCTACGGGCTCATTTTGTCTTTATCTGGACCTCTTCTGTTCTCCCCATCTGCTCACTCTGCTTGGTCCCAGTGGTAAGGTAAGCATTTAATCCCAGGTGCTGGTCTGTTAGCTTTTAAGAAAAATTGGAGTTATCTGAGTTATCTGACTGGGCATAAAGAGAAGAATCCCTGAACTAATTTACCTGGTTTTGCTGAACTCCCTGTGGAAACTTAATCCCATCTTCCTTTGTTAGGTTTTAGCTAGAAAAAATGCAGTTCTGGGACTGCTCTCCTCCAAGACCTTGTCCTCTTATTTCACAAAATAATGACAGAGAGAAATGGTAGTACTTGCCCTACTGTAATGCGGTTTACTTTCTACCTTGCAAAGGTTTAGTAACCTTGCTCTCTGCTGGACAGTTAAATCCCAGAGCCCAGAGGACAGAGTCCAGCACTGCATTCTGTTGTGTTGCCTCTTCTTTCAGTTTCAGGCTGACTTCCTTCACCTTCTCTGTCTTCATGGACACAGGCAGAGTAGATGTTTTGCACATGTGTCTGAGTTGTGCTTGAAAAGCATTAAACTGTGAACTTCAGGCGCTCATAAAAAGTGCATCCATGATGTCACAGTACACACATTTGGCTGCAAAACCCACCCAAGAAGCTGGGTAAATTCTTAAAGAAGTTAAATACTCATTACCTGAACACATTTAGCTATGTTCTACCTGAGTTAAAGGCACAGAAGATAAGAGGCAACCCCTGTGAATCAAGGGCCAGTTAATAGGAGCCTGTAAGAAGCAAAATACCCAAACACTTTTTGGGAACTGGTCATAACTGTAGGAAACCTTCAGCAGTAACAAAAATATTTCTTTTGCTCCTGTTAAAACTTGCTAATGTGCATTTCCAGCTCATGGCTGCAAGAATGAAAAACAGTTTTAGCAAATAAATAGAAGAGCCTTGCTGCACTTTCTGCAAGGCATCAAATGAATGGGAGGGCAGAAAGGGTGACACTGTCCTTGGTCCCAAAGCGCAGACTGCACCTGGGGGCTGCATTTCACACAGCAGCAGCTGCTGGAACCTGGGTCACTGCATCTTTGTGAGCAAGGCTGGCAAGTACTGGCCACTGCTGAGCAGAACGGGTGAACAGAACTATGAGGAAGGTCATTTATGGGATTACACCCAAAATGTTTGAGTGGCTTTTTATCGACAAATCCTAAACAATGCAAATGCAAAGCAAGTATCTCACAGTGTGCTTTTATTATTTTTTCACAATATAAACTAGACAGACATGGAAAGTTTAATGGCAGCATGTTCTTATAACATTTTAAAGACAAAGAACAACATAATCATATTAAATGATGATAAACTGACAAACTACATTACCATACATACATCATCCAAAGGTACTGGATAAACAATATCTGCTTATGTACATTTATGCTGGTGATAATTAAAATTCAAATATTCAGAAGAAAAGGAAAAAAACTGCTATTTAAATTATAAAAATATATAGTTTTGTGTGGAACTCTTAATGCTGTATTACTTTTTGAAGATAATTTCTTTGTGTGATGAAGCTGCTTTAACTTAGTATAGAAGTGTGATTTAAACCAAATACAGATTAAATTAGCTCTTTTGTCTACTTTGCATTTAGCCTTGTTGGAAAGAGAGACAGGAATGAAAAATAAAGCTGGGCTTTTGCAATGAGAAAGAATTTTTATACCCATAAATTAAAATATGTATAATTTTTCATATAGTACTGAGCCATAACCTCATAATAGAAAAAAATCATTCTGCTAGTTTGTTCAGATATAGAGAGAGGAAAAAGAAGAAAGGCTTTAAACATGCTACTTCACAATACTTGAATCAATAGGTTTGTGAAGTGCAGGTGCACAGCTAAGCAGTGTCATGCTTCAGGGCCAAAGCATGCAATCCAGACTCTTGCTGCCTCAGCTGGGGAGACTGTGTGGACTGGGGGGACTGGGACCGTGTTCTTTGAACTGCATCACCTTCGTGTTACCTTTGCACATCTGGCTTCAAACTTCTTTCTTCATAACTGCTCCTTCTTAGTGCAAAACTACTCAGGCTATGTAATCCCCAATCATAACGGCAAACTGATGAACTTTTACAGACTAGATAATTTTATAATAATTTACCTGTAATTTTGTAATTGCAAATTTTTAGTAATCATAGCCATGTAGTGCACACATTTGTAGCTGCTTTTAGTTAACAGTTATTTTCAGACCATCTTGAGTGAACTCCTGCAACTTGTGAAACTGAAGATTTTCTTACATACCAATGTCATTCTCCATTATCTTCCAGCTCCCTTTCTTATCTCTATATACATTTCCCTGTTACCTTGATGGCCCCATTAGTCCTTTGGCGGATCCGGTGCTTGTTCCATTACGAAATGTCCTCTGTATCACTTCTAATTTCAGAATACTTTCGCACAATTTTTTCATCTGATCCTAAGTTACTGATTTATGACAGATCTCAGGTGATCCTACAGATTATTTTTTCAGAAGCAAAATACTTTTCTTCATTATTTTCTTAAAAAAGAGAGTGAAAAAAATTAAGGACACCTAAGCTGAATATAGCAAAACCCAGTACTTCTCTTTGATGCCTATGCATTTGCTGTTTTTAAAAAGTATTAACAAAGTTCTATAGTGAAAAATAATTGTGGTGTCTCTGCAAGCTTTTTCTCTGCCCTTATATCATCCTTTTTCAATGGAAAGGATGAAAGATAAACAAATTCCAGGTAGCACTCATCTTTAACCAGGGAGATGGTTCAGTGATCTCTCTATTTCCCTCCACTTCTGACCTCTTCCTTCACTTTTGATCTCTGATTCTCTACACCTAAACACTTCAGAAATGTCTCTCTTTAAAATTTTTTTTCCCTTTTACAATTTGGATATGGTGGGAGTGGTCAGATGTCTGTGCATACACAGTGACAGAGGATGGGTTTTCACTGAAGCGTAGTCTTTGAGCGTGGAAGTCTGTAAGGCATTTTGTGGAGAAAAAAATCTTACATGGAAGTGTAATGAAGAGTAGGAAAGACAGGAATTATTGCAAAAGAAATGCAGGAGTGAGAAGAGAGAATTTTATTTAAGAAGTTCAAGCTTTTATATACATTCAATGTTTCTAAATGTTTTCTTAATAAATGTATTATCAACTACCATTATACCTAATGCAGCCACAATACTGTACTATTCTGCAGTCAGGATGGGAAAACTCCATCAGCTCTTTAATAAAATAAAATCATCAACAGTCATCATGACTCTTCTCTTTGCCTGGTACTAACAAATACACTGGGAAGTCCAGTGAGTAGACACAACAGAACACAAAATCCTCAGTATTCATTTAATTGTGTATCATGTGTCGTCTTCATATTATTTCTAAAGCAGCTTTAAAAAACTTTAGCTATTGGAAGGTATTAAAAACCAAAACCCCATTCAAATTATCCTGGTATTATAGCAGCACTGGAATTGACATTTTTTACTACTTTTGACAATGTAAACCTTTAATAAAACAAACAATGTTGAAACAATTTGAGGTCTAATAGTTCATAAACTTTAATGGGCATATGGGCACAAATCGAAACGAAGACTAGATTGTGAAATGAAACATAAGCTCGATAGCAGCCAATTCCAGTTGTGCAATTGGCTGCAAACAAATTCAGTTTGTAAGCTGAGATAAAAAACAAAGCCCACACTCAATCCACAATACTCCTCAGTTCCTCTGATTTGAAATATTTTTCATAAAACCCCTACATGACCATGCCCACTTCTTAGAAAAGCACTCTGAAAGCACTGCAGGTACTAATTGTCTGATGATGGGATTTTTCCTTTAATCAAGCATAGTTCACATTTTTGTCTTCTTAGAAATATTTCCTTTCTACGTTTCTATAAAATTAAGTAATTTCAAATCTGAAATGTAAGCTTGCCCCATCTTTGCTCATACAAAGTGTAGGTGCCACGACTAAATAGCAGTAAAAATGCTGAGATGTACAACTCTTAAAAAAACCAACCAAACATAAAAGCAGCTTTGAAGACACAATATCAACTACAGCCTTAACATTGAACATATTACATTCCCGAGTTACTGGAGATATTTTGCATATAATGCCACAAAGTTATTCAGCTGAAATCTTGAGGTTGGAGCTACAGTTTATTCACTGTGTGTTTTTCACCCTTTGAGCACTTATGTATTGTACGGTACATTTTATCCAGAGCTTTGCAAACTTTCCTTTTATATCTGGACATCCATTTACCCACAAATCCCACATTTCAAAAGTTTCATAGAAAAAATAGAAGCGCAGGATTTTAAACATTTGAAGCTGGACATTTCCATGCCTCAGAGCAGCCCCTGGGACTCAATGCTTCAGAGTCTTCGGTTTCCAGGGGACTCCTGGCCCCCGTCAAGCTCACGGAAAGCCCCGCTTTGAACACAGGTCTGTTTATAAAACTGTGTTATGTACTCTGCGTTAATTCTACATGCGTTGCATTTTGTAACAGGAGCAGATGACTTCACGCCTCCCACTCCCCCTTTTCCTTCACCCTATTTTCACTTGAGATGACAGTAGGCACCTGCACAAGAGAGGTGTCAAAGAGTCTCTGTCCAGAGAGAGGATTTTTAGTTTCTTCATCAACTTTTCTTCCGCAGAAAGTCTTAGGAGACTATTCGCATGAAAATATTTTGAGGGTGAGGGCTGGGATGATAAATCTCACTTTCCTTTCCTGTTATGAATATGAACTTGATTTTGGTGTCCAGTTTGATAAACAAGGATAGTCAGAGCTAATCTGTAACTTAGCTGAGGTCTGCTTTTTGCCAAATAAAATTAAGATCTTTTTCAACTTTCAGGGATTTAGAGACCACATCTAATTGGTTTCAAACCCCCGGAGGAACTCTGTAAGTAAGCAGGATTAGTTGCAGATATGAGCCCACTAAAGTGGGACACAGGTCAGGTCTTCAGACTCCAGCTCTGCTCTGTTGAAGCAGGCACTTAAGGTCTCCTGATGTTTCTGTGTCAGTAGCCACAAAAAACATTTTGCTGTTGAGAAAATCATTGGAACAGCAATTTCCTGCGAGCCCCAAAGATTCAACTTCACACTTCTATTAAAAAAAAAAGTTGACGTGTTATGTGGGTGTTGTGATTATGATGTGATGGCACAGCTGGTAACTTGAAAACACGTGTTTAAAAGGCATAGGCAATCATATTTCCAACTGTTCTCCTGTAGGGATAGCAGAGTGTCCTTCAAGAAGTTTCTGTCTTGACTCCACATATGTACCATGTTGAATTGTTTACTACATCAGTTCTTGCCAGCAGGACAGGGTGAGAACTTTGTTCATGCTGACCTTGTCTTTCAGATCCCTCCCAGAAAATGCTAGGAAATTCAACACAATTTGGCAGTTTTTAGCAGCTCAAGTAACTGCCCTTGTAAGTGTAAGCAGGTAGGTCTTTGTCAGTATATTCGCTCTTCAGAGATAAAATAATCCAGCCAGCGGCATTAATTAAAAAAAAAAAAAAAAGAACGTAAAATACTCTGGGGCTCATTAAAGTTAAGAATAACAACATGATGTGATGACAGATACAACTTGCTGAGGTTCTGAAAATAGCAGGTTAAAATGTAAATATCTTTTAATAAATAATTTTCCGGCAATGTAAAAATAAATGATATTTCCTTTGGCAGTAATAGCTGATTTAATCTTTCGCTGGGAAGTTGCTTTGCTCATAAAATATCATTGTGCTACAGAAAAAAAAATATTATTTTGTTGTTTTGAAAGACTTTTGTAATCCACAATAAACTGGGTGACTCTACTTATGTCCGAGATAAGCGCCAAGAGTGATGCAAGCTCCCACCAGAACCAGACTCAGGATAGTCTTCAGAGAGATCCAGGAGAAATCGAACAAAGGCCTCATACTGTTGCCATACAATTCCACAAAGGCATCCTAGAAAGGGAAATAGTGAGAAAAGGAACATCAGAATTGCAGTTACTGGGTTTTTTGGGAGGACAGGGGCAATGGGGAAAGGGAGGCAACTTCTTCACCCTCAGGGGTCACCCAACAATCCCGCTGGCACAAGAAGACCACACAAACCTATTAAAATAGTGATTTGGGAGGTCTGTTTTGTGTGCTTAAAAAAAAGTTCTCCCGCCTATTTCTTTATAAATATTGCTGAAATTACTTATGGTTGTGACTTCTTCTTTAGGCATGCCTAGTATCACAGAACAGAGAGAAGTAGCATTGTAAAATATAAGTTACCACTATTTTGGGTGCAAAATGTTGTCTATATGAACGCATATGAAGGAAGTAGATGAACCTTCATTCTCCAAATCTTTCATTTCCACTGGATAAGGAGCATCTATATTGCAGGTCAGCTTCATTGAAAATAAGGCAATATTTGTTTGGTTCCCTGGGGATGGGCTCAGAAGACTCTGTGTAGTAGCCACAGATGAGGTGTTAGGGTTGTGTTACACCTATGATAATCTTTCACAACTGTCACCAAAAAGGGTGATGCCGTGGTCCAGTGCTCCAGGAAAATCTGGTCGTGCACATAGGCACCAAATGGAAAGGCTGTTTAAGAAGCAAAGATAAAGTTTTTGTGACTCATAAATAGAGTGGGATTTGACCAGGCAAATGACTGGATTGGTGATACTCTGCACGTAATGCCTTTCTTTCAGGCTGCAATTCCTAACGAGCATGACGCTTCAGGGCATTCCTCAGAGACAGATAAATCATACTGTATGGCACAAAAGCAGTAAATAGCCAAGCTGAATGACTTAAAAAATGTGACAAAACTGATAGCATCATTTGTGGCAACTCTTTCACTGTGCTGCCAATTAAGGTCTGCTCCCAAGCTACTGCAATAAGCCCATGAAACAGCTACCTAACGTGACAGTTTCTGCCTCTACTTTTATTACCCTAGACTTCCCATTTTTTAGTAGAAGTTCACATTCTCTATTAAAGTTATAGTGCCTTTAGCTGTTTTGCAATGTTATTATGCAAGGAGTTGACCTGTCTTCTAATAATGCATATCTGTCTTCTAAGAATGCATATATTGTTATGGTTTACAGCAGGAACTGAGGAGAGAAAGGTGTCCATTATTGATGTAAACTTCCCAACCGAGCTAATGACAATCAAATTCTGTAGTTAAATTAGCTTTCTTCATCAGGCATCTCTAGTTATCGTCAGAAGAGGCACGTTTGTGGTTTTACCACGAGAGGGCGTGTAAGGATTTTTAATATTCTGACTTCTATTCACTAGACGCTGAATGAGATTCAAATAAATAATAGATATTTGCTTCCAAAATGTGTTATCACATTAAGTAATATTAGTGCATGTTGTAGGTCAGAGTGGATGTAAGTAGGTAAGGCTTGACAGCAGAACAGCCACAGGCTCTGGCCAACTGAGTGACGTGAAAACACGTCTGCCTCTTGCTATTTCTCAACACTTGTTCCTCTAGGCAATCATTTTCCAACTTGGGTTTCCAAAGGTATATTCTTAAGTGAAAGCAGCTTAACCTTTTGTGGGGAGAATGGAATGTTTTAATGCAAACTCTTCATTTCAGAGAGAAATTGGCAACTTTTGCTTAGCTGCCTGTTTTTTGACATAGACATTTGCAAACTCTGGCCTTAATATTCTGCTGTGCTTGTACTGTTGCAGAGCTGAAAAAGCACACTCAGTTTGCTGCGCAGCTCTCTGGAAAGCTGCTTTTATTTCTCCTTAAGGCTATGAAGTAACACAATATCCTAAAATGTTACAGACTGGGCTAAATCCTGTTGTCGCCAGTACAGACTCACTGACTTCCACGGGAGCCTTCTCTGTATAGGGAGTTCAAGACTGAGCCTTATAAAAATACAACAAGGGTAAAGTTCAACACTTGGTGATATTATTATGGGTGGAAAAGAGAGGAAATGAAAAAAAAAAAAACCCATGGAAACGCAAGTCATGTGAAAACATTTAAATGTTAAGGTTTTCATGGTTTCTTTCTGTGGGGAAGGTCTCACTTCTGTATATTCAGGACAGTTGAGGCATACACAGTATCAATATCAAAATGAGCGTATTTTGTGTCTCCCTTCTATCCCAGTTCAGGAACATTCCTCCCAGTTTTTCTGTGAGACCATTTCCAGTGATTCCATAGAGCTTCTGGTACTGGGTATGGAGATGGACTGAGAAGAACAGCAAAACTTGGACACCAGACAAAAATATGGCACAACCTATGGCTCAAAAGAGGAATGTTAACAAAAAATGTGCAGCATGCAGTGCTTTTTTGTCCGAGATTATTACAACAATAACATGAACCCAACCTAATGGTGTCTGCACTATATATTACAAGTAGCCCTTTATGATCGTTCCCCCTCCCCTTCTCAAACATTCTGATTAGGCCTATTTCCGAAGCTTGTTTGAACAGCCTGTCACTATTTGTTTAAGTTTCAAACCTGTTTTAAATAAACACATGTCCATTTTATGTACTAAAACAAGAGGGGTGGGAGGAGGGAAGTATGACCCGTTGCTGAGAACTATTTTAGCACAAAGAGAACCCTAAACAGAATTTTAACCTTTCATAAGGTTTTGTCTTCTGTAAACCCATGTATTTGTCACTGGATTTTTGTCACCTAAACTGCTCTGTTTAAAATAAAAGAATCTCAGCTAAAATAAATAAGATTAGGAAAATTGTTTGAAACACTTGATGTCCTTTGAAAAGCACTCTTTTTAATGAAAGCAAGGGTCCCCTTGGCAAATAGACCGAGGCAAGTTCTGGCTTGGTCAACCTTTCTGGAAGTCTTACACAATTGGAAAGAAAATCGTTGCAGACCTTGCTTTTAAGACCTTCAAAATTTAATGGGAAGTTATATCCTGGATGTAAAATTATATCAGGGCTGTTAAAAATTATATGGAAAAGAACTCTTCATTCAGTGCTGTAACTTTTTAAAAAGCCATTTCTTAAGAAGCTTTTATTAAGTCAAATCAGTCTGTTGCTGATTTACTGTGCAAATTTGTGTTGACCGTTTCTGTGAAGCATGAAAGGTGGTGGTGGAGAAGGAAAAGATGCTCTGCCTGAGCTCCTCTTAGGCACCAAAGCCCCTGAGATGTCTGCTTCACCTTGCCTGCTTTGACTGGAAGCCATGAGGATTGCCCCAAGGGCACCCCTCACTGCCTTCTTGCACACCGGACTATATATATGGAGGACAGAGCATGTTCCTTGCCAGAGTTCCAGGGATTTGCAGGGAGCCCAGGACAGAAGTGAAGTTCATCACTCTGGGAGGATTAGGAGGTGTAATAGTGCACTGAGTCAGGGCAGTCTCAAAACAAAGAGATCACACTATCCCGCTCTTCCTCTGGCCCAAATTCGACAGCTCTGGTCCAAGAAACAAATGTCATTAATTACATGGGCATTCTTTGCTAGTGGAATGAGCCAATTTTGTTCAGCCTCGGTCCTTCTGCAGCTCGGCTTGCACCCCGGCTCGAGAGGCAAGGCACAGCTCCTCAGCCACAGAGGAGGACCTGCAGCCCACAGCTGAGTCCAGAGAAGCATTATGGATTTGACAACTCCTTACCAAAAATGTGGAGGGAGAAGGCAATTTCTGCCTTCTGGCCGGAGGTATTTCTGACCGAGGGGGCGGCGGGGAGAGCGAACATGAGGAAGTAAACGCTTCCTTTTTCTACCTGAATCAAACAGCTGGTGAGGAAGTGACTTTATTTCCCTCGTTATCATTGGTTTGGCAGGATATCCTCTTGAGCCACATTGTATTGAATGAAGAGCCAGAGAGACTACCATTTTACTGTACGGGAATTGCCTCGCAGCTATTTTACGCTGCCCTCTCTGTGACTCCAAAACAAACAAACAAATAAACACTCAGTAGCCCCCGGCTTTTGAAGAAACTTGCACAGGTCTGAACAAGGCTACTTTGCGACCCACTACGGGGCGGGAGAGGGAATGGCACACACTCTGATGCCAAGGTTTGGCAGCTGAATGACTTTTACCTCATCCCTGCCTCCACACGAATGACATAAATTCTCATAAAGGCTTTTGTTCCCGCATGGTAACTCATTTCAGAAAGAGTTTGGGGAGGGAGGAGGGAGGGAGGGAGGGAGGGGGTGGACAGAGCTGGTTAAATCGTCCCATGTTTTCTATGCCATGAAACCTCATTAAAATGTCATCTTGCAGCTAACAAGAAAAGTTCTTGGAACACAAAACGTAGACAAATGTGTAGCTGTTCTTTTCCCAGAGAGTTTATGAGTCTTTCATGCAAGCCTAAGTCGTGAGTACAAATAAGGGCAGCTCAGCCCCTGGCTGTGCTGTGCTGAGGTGTGGCGTTTCACAAGGTCTGTATCTTTAGAGAGGCCGATATCCTTTTACACCTGGGAGTGCCAACATGCTGGTAGTCCTGCCAGGTGCACATTAACAAATTATAATGGGAAGGAAAAGAAGGTGTCACCACACAAACCCTGCTGATCATGGAAAAAGAACCTGCCCGGGGAGTGGCTTTGGCACGTGAACGCCTGAACCAATTTCCATCGGGGTTTTTTTCTTTCCCCCTTCACCTCTGCTCGTGGTAGGAATTGGGTCTATTTTGGAGACACGGTTCAGTGGTGAACATAGCAGTGCTAGATTAATGGTTGGACTTGATGATGTTAGAAGTCTTGTCCAACCTGCTATGATTCTATGATTCTGTATTGAATTCTCTGCTTCTGCAAGGCCTGACACAGTCTTAGGTCTGCAGCTGATGTATTCGATGCTGGCTGCATACACTTTTTAATTTTGTTTCTCCAGTGTTGTCTGAGGTTTCTGACTTTGAACAAAACTAGTTTTCATCACAGTAGTCTTGCCTAACTTCTTTGTTCCTTGTCATTACTATCTATTTTTATAAATTCCTGCATCAGTGAGGCTGTGATTTTGGGGCTCTCACTGTAAGGCTCTGTGAACTGGCATTAGTGGAAATAGTATTTGCATGACTGACTAAACATGTCAGTCAGATGGAGACATCTAAGGAGCAAGGACTGACTGTGGTTAGGTTTGCCCATGAAAAGTGATGCATAGGCTTAGAAATACATAAATGTGAGTAGTTACAGTAATGGTGATGACTAGTCCTCCTGTCTGTGCTCCTAAAGAGTGACTCTGCTGGCAGGTAGGTTTTCTCCAGACCCCTGAGGGATGAAGGGTACATCCAGGCTATGACGAATAGTCAAGCCACATCTTTAAACACAGGATTTGTAAGGTGCTGATCACTTAGCTTGGATGGAAATCCATCTGGTGCTCAGACTAGGCCACATTCTTGTCAAACCAAGTCAGCATGAGAACTGTTTCAGTTATTTAGTCTTGGCATCTCTATTTAATTCATTTAGACATGGTTCTGCAATATGCAAAAGGCCAGACCTAATGGAGGCTGCCTCGTTCTCTTACTCCTGGAAAGGCCCACACTATAAAATGAGGTATTTCTGGCATTAGGATAACAGCTGTAATGCCACTGCAGCAGCTAGCTGGTGGTATTTGATGGGTGCCACTTCTGAAGGAGCACTATTAGCAATTACGAGAAAAAGAAGGCAAGAAGGC
This sequence comes from Fringilla coelebs, assembly GCF_963513975.1. Classification (NCBI taxonomy): domain Eukaryota; kingdom Metazoa; phylum Chordata; class Aves; order Passeriformes; family Fringillidae; genus Fringilla; species Fringilla coelebs. The sequence continues at coordinate 83,518,714 of NC_140028.1, forward strand.
CTTCTAGATAAAATACTGTGTTCAAACAACACAGTCAAAGCCACCCTATTTGATCCTTCACAATTTTGAGATTTTTTGTAGGTTGATAGTCCCATTCAAATAATTTGCTGCTTTATTTAATTTTCTGGAGGTATCTTACTTAAATAGAGTGCTAGAAACTCTTCTACCAAGGAAACAAATGTGTCCCTACACATGAATCTCAGTTGCACAAACACCGAGTCATTAGTGGGCCATATTCTTCCCCAGTTTATCAAACCCATTCTAAAGAGGTTACATTCCCATGCAACAGTAAAATTAGTGACATCCATTTGTGGATTTGTGAATCCCTTTGAAGGAGAGACCAAATGTCACAGAGCTGCTGGGGAGACTCATCTCACGCTGTAACATCGCTCTTATACCGACATCCTCCAAAAAGAGGTTGGATGCATTAAGACCCCTGTCAAATCTTTAGAATGGCTTAAAAAACAATAATGACAAAACAGACTTGAATGTCAATGCAGGCCTGTTTTTCTCTAAATCTTACTTAAATTCTCTGTCTTGTTTGTAACTGGCTTTCGATGTGAGTGCCCTTTTCCTGCAAATAGCCCAGCCAATTTAAAACCACAGCTCTGAAGATTTGTCTACAGTGGGTGCTGCACAGACAGTAGAGGGAAATGTGAACACGTCCCCCATTATATTCCCTGCCTGCTCCAGCTGCCAGGGCTGCCCTTGGGCTGCTACAGAAGAGTTAAATCACGTAACCGCCTGGGAAATGGGAAATGAAAGTAGCTGCTTGTACAAGCGCTCAGGGTGCTGCGGCACAGTGTCTGTCCTCCAGGCCACAGAGGCTTTCATTTAACCAGTGCATCCAGAGGTGCCGGGCTCAAGGCACAGGTATGAGCGGAGGCAGAGAGAGGACAGCAAGGTGGCAAAGCTGTCAGCCTGGAGAGGGACCTGGCTCAGGGTGGCCTTGGCCAGAAAAGGCTCAGTGCACGTGTGAACCAGATGGGTGAAATCCGACTGGTCTGAGCAGGTTGTCCCATCGACTGCACCACGAGGGACCAGTCATGCGTTTTTCTGCTGCTTGTTTTAACATCCCTCAGGGATATGCTCCATCTCATGTTTGTTGTTTCAACACTCAGTTCTGATCCAAACTCCTTCAGCTTGACAAACTCGTGCTCGGCATTGAGCAAGAGTAGCACAGAGCTGGAGTGGTGGCCTGGCTGTTCCATGATGCTCCATGGTGCTCCAGCAGCAAGAGGCCGTGCAGAAGTGCCACCCAATCCTCCTGTGACTTGATGCAGGCACTTGTTTTTTTCATAAATCTTGTGACAAGCAACTGATTTACAGGGCCAGTGAGACAACACAGCTAACATTACGCCAAAGTAACCTCACGATAAATCCGCAATTTAATGAGTAAGTGCAAGAAAAGGCCATGCTGTAGACTTCAATGGACAGTTACATTTCTACCACCAGCCACCTGGAAAATACGAATTTGCCCATGTGTTTTCTTTGGCAGCCTACACCTCATTAGCGGCTCAGACCATTTCTGCTCACCTGAAAAAGCCTCATTTGAAGCAGAGAAGAGGCAGCATTTTTTGGTCATTTCTGTCTTTTGCCATTTCCTAAGTCAGCCCTCCCAGCAGGAGCTGTGGGAGGCAGACAGGTCCTGGCAGTCTGATGGATCGCTGAAAATTCTCCCCTTCCAATGTGGTGCATGTGAGAATGGGGCCTCTTGGTGTCTCGCTCCATGTTCTCATCAATTCACAGCTAAGTGATAATGGGAAATTAAAATAAGGGGAAGTTCTCTGCTCAGAAGAGATTGTTTTTAAATGGGTGCCTTCCCCCACCACACTTTTAGTCCTTTCTGTCCTGTTCACCACTTGCACAAAAATGTTTCTCTGGTAGAGAAACTAAGGGTGAAGGAGCAGGGAAAGGAATGAGCAGAGTCTGCATAGACTGAGGCAATTAGAAACTTGAACAAAATGAACTAAGTGGGACAGGTGAAAACTGTTGTCAAAAAAGCTGAAATTTTAAGCCAAGACAGCTTTATGTGTTGCTTGCCTTATAGATGGGGGAACTCGTAGGTTAAAGTGGGCTGGTAAATCTTCAATTTTTGGGTTCATCCAGAAAGTCCTTTGGTAAATGTTATCAGGTAAGAGCTAATAGAGACCACTTGAAAAAAAAAAGGACCAGTAAGAGTGCAAGAATACAAGCCAAGTCACAGAGTAAAGGACTTTGTTTTGTTATTCAAAACAGCTCAAATTCATTTGCATACACAGTTGTAATTCATTAACTATGACCAATAGATTTATTTAAATGTCACCCAACAAAACCAAAATATGAAGACCTAATAAAAGGCAAACCTCTCGACCTCCAAAACCAACACCAAAACATATAACAGCCATCCTGCAGGAGAACTGGGATCTTCTCCTATTCAAAATACCACCAGGATGTTGGAAGGCAACACACCTCCTATCCATATCTATACTTTAATTCTTCTGTAACAAGAAATAATGTCTTGATGATATGAGAAAGGGCACAAATTCTGCATATTTCCTTTTAGCAGAAAGCTCTAAAACTGAAAAATACTGGACACTGGTAGCAGGAGAAAAAATGCTATTCTTTAAGTACTTCAGGGGTGTCACTATTCTGGCCATATTCCTTGATGGAAACATGGCTTATACCAGCTGCAGCAGTCCGCCAGCATGGTTGAAGTATCTCCCAAACAATGTGAGTTACACTGGCAAAAGGACTCCTCTCTGGTCTAAGTCTACGTAAGTCTACATAGTGGGGAAGGGAATCATGCCAAAATAGCTATCTTTGTAGGCTAGGGATGTGATTTTTTCCCCATGAGATAGTTGTGCTGGCCAGACTTTGTCATGTAGACCCTAGGAATTTTTATTTGCAAAATAAGACTGTAATTTATTTTAACCAGATGTTCAGCACTGATCTGTGTCTGTGCATTCACAGCACACTCCAAGTAATTTTTGCTGTGAAAGACATATACCTTCAACACTGGTAAGATTTTAAAAACATAATGCTGAAGCTTTAAGACTGTGGTGGGCTTTCCTTTCTTTTTGTTAGTAATGGGTAGCTCCCAGTGAAGTAAGCTGGTGTTCTGGGTGTTGAGTTTTGCTCCTATCAATCAGATCCCCCACAGCCCTGTATGGCAAAAGCCTCAGCTCTCCCAGGTATCAGAAATTCACATCAATTGCTGGAGCAAGTCATGCAGTTCCTTACAACCTAATGGTTGCTGGGAGAATAGAGTGGGAGCTGAAATGACCTAGGATCTCTCTTTTCTCAGTAAAAAGCAGGAGGTGCGAGTGCCAGTCCTCTGAATAAACAGATCCCTCTTTGTTTTCTTTCATGCCTGGTGTTCTTGAGGGGAGGCAGGGGCTGGTTCTGCTACAGGACAGTGATCATCAGAGTGGTCACGTAGCTGTCACTGGAGCCTGATGTACCAACCACTATCAACATGTTACACATACACATCCTTGGGAACAGCTGAAATACAGCTTAGCCTGCATTCCTATGGCCAGTCATTCAAAACAGAAACTAAAGGATTTAGCTAACTGCTGGTTTTTTTTTCATAAGCCTGCATGTCCTTGCAGATCATTCACAAAGGGCTGCACATTTATATTTCCTGTTGACATCCTCTGAAAGGGAGAATGCCAATGGAAATTGGATCTTTTAATCAACAATTTTTGTGGACGGCAAGTCAGATGAAAATTCATGAAGGATTAAATTCTATCATTGTGACCTTGAACTAAGAGCACAAGGAAGGAGAATGCTGTAAACTTAGGCAGGAAAGATTGGTAATTACTCAATGCGTTGGTGCTTGCAAGTCAGTAGAAATTTCATGCAAAATTTCAGATCCTCAAAGGAAAGAATATAAAACAAAATCAGGACTGTCAGCCAAGGAAACAAAAAAACATCACCTATAAAATCGGCCTTGAAAGCTTCTCCAATTTCTAAAATAAATAAGACCCCACAGATCAGAAACCACAGATCAAAACTGATATGAAGTCCTTCATAAATGTGATAATTTATTTTTTTAATACTTCTAAGAGCAGGTGGAAGCACACAGCAGAGTGCAGTTCTACAGAGGGGAAGAGAGAGCTCACCTTGCACTCATCAAGCTACCTCAGGATCAGGGATAGGGGTGCAAACACTGTGGGTATATTAGAATAGCACTCCAGGCAGACTGAATATTCCTGCTGTGAAAGTAGCACAGCCACTGCTCAGAGGCAGCTCCAGAATCCCAGTGCAGCGCTGCGCTCTGCCCTGTAGATGTGCCCCGAGGCACTACGGGAGAACAAATGACGGATCCTGCTCCTGCTGACGGCATTGCCTTCCCCGTAGAGCAGCGTGAGCTGTGAGTCCTGTGCCAGCAGCTGCTGCTGAAAGCCTCGTCTCTCCTGCCCAGTCACTTCAACGTAGCCTCAAGAATTTCATTAACACATTAATCTGCAATTAAAGAGCTGCCCTTGCTTAAGAGCCAGAGGAAGTGATTACAAGGGCTGAGGAATTCATTTGTGGCGGAAGGAGAGGCACTAGATTGGAAGTAGGTACAGCAATCATCTAGAGGATGACCACAAGTAACTCCTGTGTGCAACCACCCCCGTTTCTGTCCCTCTTCAGGTGATGTCCCTTGAACATCTTGATGCTCTTTTCCGTAGAGTTCTGCCATTGCTGCCAAAAGGCTTCTTCTCCCCCTAGATCTTCCATCACCAATATCTGCTGCTCCTAGCCCAAAGTAGGAAGGCCCAAAGATGGTTTCCATCAGTTTTGCTTCCTGCCACAGTGGTAACTCTCAGCTGGCTCTTTATGGCTAGAATCCAATGTATAAGTGTCATAAACCCATCCAGAAGCTGCCTTCATAACCTCCTATAATTAACTGTTGCTGCTATAAGTTTAGACAAACCCAGGAAATCACATGCAAAATTTTGTCTGATTTGCTATCTAATCATCTTCTATCTAGGTTCTTATACCACACACATTGCTGTGGTATCTGAGCATCTTGATGCCTGGATGCAAGTCAGATAAACCCTTTTCAAGCCAGCTAAGCTGCAGTCCTGACACTTCTACACTCTTTTTCAGCCCACACTTTTGCTACGAGCAAACTGCAAAGAAGCTTCTTCAAAGATTTGCTGAATGTACCAGCTTCTCCTGTCTTCCTTTCCCAGATAATGTAAGGTTGGGAAATTTGCCAAGCATCATGCTAAACTGAAAGAGACATTCAAATTGCAGTGAGTGCATGAGCCAAGGGAGCTCAGCCTGCCAGAATGTTATTGTAGTGTTCTCAAGAAGTTCTCAGCATTAAGACTTCATTTCGCTGTGTGCCTGTCTGTCTGGTTAGGAGATGCTCCACTGGAAACCAGAAAGCCATTGCTTCCTCAATATTAAATACAAGTGTCTCAGCCAGCTAGAAACCATTTGTTAGCTTCAAACTTTTGAATCAGTTTTGTTTCTTTTTCTTTTAAGATTGGAGGCGTTTGAAACAAAACTTTTGCTTTCAAGAAGATTTTAGATATACCCTTTTCTGATGACCATAGGATCGAAGCAAGAACACGGACAGGGACCAGCAGTCAAAAAGGAGATGAAAAAAAGGTGTATTTTTTCTGGATGAGAAATAATAGATATGGGTTTGATTGATTTAAGAACAAGTAAGGGAAAAGTTCAGAACTTATTTATACTTTTAACAGTAAAGAAACAATCCTCCCCCCAGGAGGAACCATTTATACTGATATCAAAGTGTATTCTGACTCATTAACTGAAATATGTTGTGCTGGTGGGAGACAGTTGAATCAGCAAGATTTTGTCTACAGAAGGGTTCACACCAGTGTAACTTATATCCACAAAAAAAGTCAGATACATCAGCAACAGGGGCACAGTAGAGTGCAAACCAGGTATGAAACATAGGGAAGAACTTGCAGATCAATGTTTTGGGCTATTTTTCATATCTGTGTTGTAAAAGTTCCTGTATGTCCATAGTGAGAGCAGTTAAAATACAAACACCCTCAACCCCCATCTAGAAAAACACAAGCATCAAGAAACTAAAAGAAAACCAAAGCACCTTCCTTTTTTAGGCTATTTACTCCCACAGCTTTAGCCATTGAGTTGGGGGGAGGGGAGTGAGGGAAAGAAGCTGAACTGAGCTGGTAATCACAGCATTAAGTTGATTTGACTATTAGAAAACTTTAATTTCAATGTTCCCCATGGTGTTTGTGGTATTTATTTCCTTATTTACTTCTTGAGCCTCTTTAATACTTTGACCTGAAAGAAGAAGAATTCGTACAAGCAAGAAGATTAAAGGTTCAAATTAGTTAAAGATGAAACAAATCTATTGATTCATTACAGGCCAGTGTTCTCAGTGTCACCAGTGATACCATCATGTACTAATGCAATAATGTACTGTCATGTACTATGCTTGAAGAAAAAAGGCATTTTCAAGATCAGGTTATAGATGGTTTTTGATTGGAAAAAATACACAGCTGCTTTGCATTCTTTTTGCCCAATGTTTTCTGTCCCATCCAAATGGTCCTTCTACACATGTAAGAACCAAGAAAGGGTCAGTGATTCTCTTGTCACACCAACCTTATATGTTGGTTTCAGTCTAATTTTGCCATCTGTGTTCACTCCAAAATTGTACCTCTGAATTTGCATTCCTCTCACACATTGAGGGCTTTTCATATGCTTTGTTCGTGTAGTCGCTTTCCTTATGGTGTGTGTTTCTTCTGCCATTTCTTGTGTGATTCCTTCTTCTTCTGGCTGTTTACCCTTACTTCCTTCATTACTTCTCTTTTCACTATTCACCTTCAGGCATTCAGTGCTGCCTCGCAGAGTTTCCACAAAGCATTTGTCCATGCACAAGTTATGCCTTTCCTTGATGGTATATTGCTTATTCCTGTCTATGAAACCCAAGTTAGTGGAGACAAATACATGATTGTCATTGTGCCAGCTAATCATGCTTGAGCCGTGGTCCCAGCAGGTTTTAACTGCAGTTGGCTGCTACAACGCTGAGCGTAGCCTAGGTGGATGCAGTAGCCAAGTCACCGCAGGCACTGTGCCAAAGGGACTCTTCAAGGTTGTGCTGTGACACAGCGGTAGCCTGCAGCGAGACTAGCCCTGACTAGTACTCAATGATAGCTCAAGACACAGTTTGTGACTCGAAGAAACCCAAGCTGAGATGGTGTTCCTCTAGAAGCAAGCAGGGATTGGGTAGGAATGCTTAAAATAAGGCTTAGTCCAACATCAGTCTTGCCAGGTTTGCTGTGAAGCCAACACAAAACCGTGCTCAGAAAGCAGGGATACCTGGGCACTGTATGGCTGGAGACCTGCATGCAAAAACCTCCTATGTGGAAAGCACAGCACACCTGCATGATCTGTCAAGGAGTTGGTAGCAGCTGAGCCGTGTGAGAAGTTCTCTGAAGGCCTTCACGCTCCCGGGAGGAGGAGCAGCTCATAAAGCTGTGTTTATTACTTCCCCTCTGGTCAATTTTTAAGGGTAGATTTAGGAGGAGGAAGATGAAGTTGCTCTTTGTTGAATTTTTACATGTTCAAATACATATTTATGTCACAGAGGTTAAAGAAAACAAAAAGAGCATCACCTCAAATGGGTGAAAGTTCAATCCCTGAACTGCCATCCCAAATTAGGTTTCTGGTACACCTAAGCGTTAGTACCTAGTGAGTTAGCTACAATCAGTTTGTAATTAATACCCGGGTTAGTAGTTTCTTTCTTCTGTCTCTCACTTTTCCAAGATAGTGTTGTGTCAAGTGTTAAGAAAATTGCTCTTCTAATTTGTGTGCCTCCTGATTTATTTGGCCAGGCTTAGGGGAGTAGCCCAAGTCCCCGTTACCACAAATCTGTTAACAATTCTTTTGAGTTCAACAATGCTCATTCTGTTTCCTTTTCTTAAGCTGGATATTAGCAACAAAGACCTGCTAATGTCTTTACTTTTCAAAAGTTGTAAAAATGCTTTCGAATTTCTACTTTAGCATTTATTTATTTGTCTTCAGAGATTCAGTTGCACAGCCCTTCCTACTTACAGTTCAGCTAAATAATGTTCATGTTATCCTTCTATACAGGAGTATTTCCTCTGCCTCTGCGGCCCAGTCTTTCTTTCCTGAACAGTTTGTAGGTAGATAATTATGTTTTTCCACTACATTTCCCTACCACCCATGGCTATTAAAATCATCCTCCATGGCAAAATACTCCGATTGTTCTTTTGCTTTTAAGATTGTTACATTTGTCTAAATAGTTACGCTACTCAATTCCTTTTTCTGATACCTTCCCAGTTTTCCTGAATTCCCTTTTATACATTTACCAAAGTTACGACTCTCCAATGGTCGTAATTGGCATCGTGTTCTCTGAATTCACAAGACGCTGCCATATATACAGATGTCTTTAATAGACATATCTGACTAATATGTTCCCCAGACGCTCATAACTTCTGGCTTATTTGCAGGATCTACTTCTGTTCTGGTCCTCTCCATTTTCTAGGCTCTCCTTCACTCAGTTACTGTACTCTCTATCTAGCAAACTAAAACACCTTCTTGCACAGTCTGTTCTGGCCACACTGAGAACTGGCACAGATCTCAGTGCTTCATCAGACTTGCGTATGAAACTGGGAACAGCTGAGTCAAAGCCATTTGCCCCGTCTTGGACCAGAGCTTTCTGCCTAGCCAAATGATGTTACTTCCCAGACAATTTCTCTTACTTACTGGTAAGAAAAGTTCATCCAGTGCCTCATGATATCCATTGTTTTGGCTGAAATTAAGAAGCTTGCTGAGCTCATGTTCGTCACGACCGTGTTCCTGGGGACAACTGGGGGTGTTTGCCTCACCAGTCTCATTCTGAGCGGTGGCAAAAGTCAGCTTTAGTTGCAAAGAGTCGCACTGTCTGCCAGAGAAGGATGATCTGACCCTCCACTCTGCAGCCATAGGGGGACTGACTTCTTGAAGCAAAGCCTTGGCCAGCTTGTGCCTGAGAGCCACCCTTCCCTTCCCAGATGATATTTCAGCTTCTGAGCTTCCTCAATTTGTCACAGACATTTGTGGGACTTCAGAATATTTGAAAGTAAAGAAGCAGAAGTTGTGTCAGATCAAGGGTCCTTAAGGTAAGATATTTTAACCAGTTCCATAGTCAAAATAAGAGTTACTGTCTTTTTATCTACTTGCTTGTGGTAATAAAATGTTTGGCTTTTGGCTGGGCAAACAACTGTCAGTACTGTATAGTTCATGTGAGTGCTTTCCCATTGTCACTGGAATGTATCCCACTCACCTAAATATTCAAAAAATATGCTTTCAAAATATGCTAAACACGAGTAGACACCTGAGAAGACTGAGCTTCGCAGTGGGGGCCTCCTGCCTTGGTGGCCTGAAGTTAGGCACATGACAAGAATTGGAAGTCTTGGGCCGAGAAATACACCACAAAGCTACAGTCTAGATGGGGACAGAGGAAATCAGTAAATTCCTGATCCCATTTCTAAAATTTTAATATTATGCATCAGTCAGTGCACTGATAATAATTTATTAAAACTGTTGGAATTTAAGAAATCTATTCTGAAGATGGTGTTCGAATTTTCTGCACTCTTTATTTGACAGGGATCAGAGTAGAGCAATAAGACTATAAGAACACAGAAAACTTTTCCATAGGGAAAGCACTGGAACAGGCCATTTGGGAGTGTAGCCATCTAACTGAACAGGGAGTCAATGAGTGACAGGGAGAGAGAATGTGCAGATGGAGATTCAGCACTCCCGGTCCTCACCATGCAAGCAAGAAATAGAGGGATTTCAATAACATAAGGAAGGACAGGAAATTCAAAGCCGGTAAGACAGCATACTTTTGCATGCCATCCTCAATTAGACCATCTTATTATATAAAGTATTTAAATTAGATAATTGCTACAGAATGCTGAGACGAGAGTTTAGTGAGCTTCAAAGAATAAGTAAATATTTCTACAGTAAACAACAGCCATTAACAGTCCAAAATAATAGGGACAGTAGTAGTAATAATAATGGTGGCAATAGCAATAATAGTAATAATAGTTGTTATTATTATAATAATTATAATGAAAGGCTTTTGTTTGAAGGATTAAATAAATCTCTGATTTTGGGGATTACTGTGAGATCTTCAAAAGGACTATACAAGACAGGGGGAAGGGTGGGAGATGACATTATCCTAAATCCACCTCTTGGGGCATTTTTTTGCCTTCATTTGAAGCAGGTCGTGCCCAGTACAGGCACAGACATGGACACGGTCTATGCTAGATTGATCATGATTCCAATAAAGATGGACGATTTTAAATAATTATGTATTACCTGAGCAGGGGATTTTTGTGTCCTTTTGTGTTTATAAAGACATCCTTCTAATTTTTTTTCATGTTCATCAAACAAAAAGACTGATTGAGACAAAATCCATGGATTCCTAAAGTAAGACTTGTATAGAAATTTGAAAAAAATTCTATACAAACAACATAGTATCTTTAACTTAAGAAAAAAATTCCAGGATGCTTTTTTATCTGCAAAACTAATGGGATTATTTAATATTAAAAAAATGCTGTGAGTTAAATGCAAGGCATAGTGAAAGATAGAGAAAAGAAGTTCAAACCCGAATTTTAAAATGGGCAAATTCTTTAATCTTAGAAGGAACATTTTCATAAACTCTTTAATGAAAACTAAAAAGGAAACAGAACAAAATTTAGGCTTTGTTCACGTGCTTTATCCAAATGGAAGGAATAATAATTCAACATATAACAACAGCATCATAAAGGGAAGAGGCTGTATTTAAAAAAAAAAAAAAGATAGTTCTGGTCCTTACTTAGCTGAAAATAAAGCTAAAAAACCTGGTAACAATACAGAATTTAACCATGTGCCAGGGTATAAAATGCTACTGTTTATGTAGGGCTGCCTTCACTCCTTTGTCCAGCCACAGACACTGTGATGGGTCAGTCATGGGTTTTTAACTGAATTAATCACAGCAGGGGAGGACGCTCTTCCCGGCTGCTCTGAGGACCACCCCTGCATTCCCGCTCTGTTTGAGGCTTGAGTGAATGCTGGAAGAGGCCACAGAAGTGTGGCTGATGGTGCTGGGGCAGAAAAGGATTCACTATGCCCTAGAGAGGGAACTGGATCCTGTGGCTGGAGCCAGGGGCAGAGGGGCAGGCTGAGCACAGGTGTCCTCATGGAAGGTCACCTGTAGGAGCAGCGACACAGACTGTCTCCCTTCATGTGGTGCTACAGAAGACAGCAAAATCACATCAGTCTGCAGGAGTTTATCAGTCTTTGCTTCTTCTCTACTCTCCCTAGGGGACTTCTCAGTTTATTTTTATTTTTCAGCCTTCCCTGAATCTCTTTCATTTCCTCCCCTGCTTAATTATGCAGCACTACATTATATAATTTAGACAGAAGTGCGTGAGCACTTTTAATGTCATCAAGTCTTTTAAAACTGCTTCATGGAAGAAAATACAGCTTGTGCATCTGTACTGTGCCACGGGGTAACACAGCAGTGTCTTTCCCACCATCAGCCCTCCCCCAAGTACTTTCACTCACCCCTTTTCAGACCACTAAGCAACCACTGCCAATCACCCTTCACGCCCCATCCCACCACTTTCGCTCTCAGTCATTTGCCCACTGCCTGTGAATCTGTCAGGACTTCACCAAACCATTACAGACACCCACCCCTTCTTAAGCACCTCCTGAACCCTTTCATGCGGGCAGGGATATTCAGCAGTTGCTCAGCTACAGCTCTCGGTACTGTGGCCAATGCAATAAATTCAGAGAGAGAGAGGAAAGAACCAAGTGATACGAGCACTAGGTGGGAAACTCCTCAGTCAGAAGTTTAAGCAGGTATGAGACTCTCAGGACAGCTGGGGAGTGCAGGAAACTCATCTGTTAGAAACACTTCTGTAATGCAACAACTACACCCAGAGGCAGGTCCCCTTAGGTTCAGTAATTACAATGATTGAGAAAGAAACTCTTCCAGGTGATTCAGAGAAACAGCCACATAATGTGGCTATTCCCACACGTCCCTCCCATGAAACCTCTCTTCCCGTCTATCAAGCATACGAGGGAAAGTCCTTGCCTACCTACCTGAACCAGAATCCCTCATTTAGTCTTTGTATCTCAGCGCATCATCTGTGGGTGGTGGTAACAAAGGGCTTGTCTGGGGCCCGTGGAGAAGTGTTCCTGGAAGGTGAGCGCTACGGCAGCTGTGGAGGATCACCCACAGGGGGAAATGACAAGTGCCTCTGCATGTAGGCAGAGCTGGGAAGTCCCCACAAATGCGGTGTCCATGCCTGCTGAGATCAAGCACGGACACTCTTCTCTCTGTTTCTCTTGTAAAAAGGGTCATGGTATTTCCCTTTGGGAATTGTGTATTGTGGCAAGTCACTTCCAAGCTGTGTTTATCTTAAGTGGTTTTATATTCCCGTATGAGTTTGCTATAGCAAAAGAAACTTCCATGTACATACCTCCTCAGTTTTTGAGTAGAAAATGACGACAAGAAGAAGAAATTTCTCAACAACTCTTCAACCTGAACACTGCTTATCTTTCCTTTCTGTCTACTGTTGAATGAAGTACCATTTAAGTACCAGCTAAGGGAGGCACTATTTGACAGAACAAAAGGTATCTCTCCATGCCTGTCAAGCTCAAGAATATCTGGAAGGTACTATATTCAGATTTACTACCTTACAGAAGTATTATGCAGAATCCAAGGATATTTTTCCCTGTAAATAAATCTAATGCCTAAATACTGGAGATACACCTATATGTATATGTATATACATATGCATATTATTCATGTGTGTATATATATATATATATACACACCCAATACATGTGTGTGTATATATGATGCTGAGCAGTCTGAAGATCTAAGTGAAAAATCAAGACCCATGCAAGGAAATTAAATCCAGTATTCTGCTACTGTTTTCCCAGCCAACAACCATCCTCTAAAATACTCTGGTTCATTAGTAGAGTCCACCAGTGAGTGGTTACCGATGCAAAACATCCATCTTACACATTGTAAAGGCTCAGTGCCAGAGCCTGCTTCCTGTAAGCACCTGTTTTATCCACAGCCCTGAGGTCAACAGAAAGAGTTCCCATGCTTTCGTTTGACTTTGATCAGGTCCTCAACATCCTCAAGTGAACCTTCCCACCGTTCAAAGAAAGAACCTCCCAGCTGTGAAAAGGACCCCAGAGCTCAGCTTGCTGTGTTACCAGGGGTGTGGGGGTAGTATCTGCACAGAGACCGGGCAGACCCTGGAAGAGAACGGTCTGGACCGTGCACTGAGGGTTTCAATTACAAGGTTCATTTAACCCAGAAAGCCTCCTGCTGCAGAAGGCCACAGATGTTTCGTTACTCCCCCTTGGTTCTTCCTATCTTGACAGACATCACAGAGACACCGTGCATAATAAGGGTTTATTCGAGTTTTCCGCTCGGGACTGTGTCCTGACCCCAGACCACTGAAGAGCCGATCTCATCCCAGCTAGCAGATGCCTGTGTGAGATCTTAGAGTTCTTGTCCTTCACAAACACTTCTTAGTCCCATCTATTGCCAATTAAATCTCCCTATTGTGATGCAAAGAATGATAGCAGCATTTTCTATGTCCACACACTGCCTAAACTGATAAAACGCTCAGTATATGTTAAGAATGTAAGTGTGCTCAGTCCATTCACAACACACAATAAGTGCACAATTCAATTAACTAATGCAATTCATATTTCATTAGGACAGAAGCTGTTTGTGACCTTAAACGGACAACAATTTCATGACGGCACTGCAGAATTTTAATTAGATAGGAAAATAACAAAGACAAATGAAACAGAGGGAAAACGCGCTGCCTGGCAGAATTGTTCCGAAGAACTTATAAACAAAAGATGCAGTTGTTCTGCTAAGTTCTTCTCCTCCTTCCCCCTTACTAATGATGCAGAGAACAAAACATTATCGCCTTTCTTTGCCTTAGGTTTGCAGAGAAGGCTGTCTCAGCACTGGTGGTATGAACCTGGTATGGTACCGAAAGGCACAGGCAAGAGAAGTCCGAGGGCCTGGTTTAGCTTTTGTTCTTGGGTACCTAAGGGAAGAGCAGCTCCTCCAAGAATAATAATTTTTATATCAATTCTTCAGAAAAGGCCTAAATATTGGGGCCTAAAATCATTTGTGAAGGAAAGTGGTAAACCAACCAACAACAGACATGATTAATAAAATTGTTAGTAATATTAGGAATAAAAAAATAACACAATCACAGTATATAAAGGACTCCGATTAAAGCCGAGAAGGATTCAAATACTAAGCTGTGATTGCTGAAATATTTCTTTTTGATCTACTCTTAAGAAAATGAGAAAAGATTAACAAGGTTAGTTATTACAGTCCTGTAGTAATTTCATACTTAATCCAAAGTATTACCATATATGCTGACCCTTATGTGAGAAAAATGGCTCCCTACAGTCTGTAATTTGGTTTCATTATTTTACTACGCATTACCAGAACTGTATCTCATCTTACAGAAACATAAAAGGATGACATCCTTCAGGTTTTAGATACTACATATAAAGAGATGGCAGAAGGATGAAACTATAGATCTGAGTTCACGTTCTGCAGAACAGTCTTCCCCCTGCCCCCTCCTTCCCAGACTATGATTTATGTTTTAAAGATAAAAACAGTAAATACATTTTGTACAAAGCTGGCCAGGTTTTGTGTTAAAGGCAAGATGCTGAATAGGAAGCAGTTGGATGTGTAGCAAGATGTGTCTGTTTAATCAGGATATTTGTTGATCTGGGTCAGTAACAGGATGGTTGTTTGTCCCTGGCCAGTGGGTGGCAATGGCAGCAAATGGCTTATAGTAGACAAGGATTGATTTTGATAAACATGTCCAGATGGGTATGATTTAAATCAGTAAATATATTGCTTCATATAAAGAGATATTTTCAAATTAATTTTAAACCAATGTTTGCATCTACGAGTCAGTAGGTCCTACATATACACTCTTAAAATAGTATTTGAACCAGGAGAATATCAGTAAAGAAAAAGGAAAATAGCTTTGCCTTCTCCAATCGTAACACCTCCGATGCTTTAGTTTTTCATGATATATTAGATCAAAGCCCCGCTGTCTGTATATTAATATTATTTAGTAGTTATTTTCTCAAACTTATTGTGATCTGAAGCTAGTTTTACTGGAAGAGATGAAGCCAATTTATCGTCAGTCTTGTAAAGTAAGTTTTTAATGCAATGAAAGTATCATAACAGCTGCTACATGAGAGAGACCATAAAAAGGGAGTTTCCAGAACTCACTGATATTAGCTGCTCACCCATACATTCCCTTCCTCTCAAGTTTCAAGATGAGATTATTATAAAAAACAGGCTGATTTGTTACCAAAAAAAAAAAAGAAACTGTCTGTACAAATCTGCAAATAAACCAGCTTGGGGGAATTCCCATGTCTGTGTCTGACCTCCATGATCAAAATAAGGCATCCTCGACCCGATTGAAATTCTGCTATTTTTTAGTACTTAACTCTTCACCTGATGGGGTATCTGAGCATCACGGCTCATGCTCCAGGAAAGCTGTGCTTTAACTGTGGTGGGCCCAGCCTGTGCCAGACCCCTCAGGCTGGAGGGGTGACTGCTCAGGGATGAGCAGTGGGGAGCAGGGTGGTGGCCATCGCTGGTCACGGCAGCAGCGTCTCGCCCAGCCCCTGAGCTCCGCGCTGAGTCCCCACACCATGGAGAAGCTGGGCCCAGGCTATTTATCTGTGATAAGTGCAGCCAGTTGTGCAGCCAAATTGCTCTGTACGGCTTCCTTTTTATTTTTTTTCCTGTTAAGTTTTTGGCTTGGCTGATGGAAGACGAAGAGGAAATGCATCCCAGCAAAACTGCCTCTCTTGGATTTGCGGGGGCCTTGTTCCAGTCTGCTTGCTGGCCTTGGGCTGACTATGAGCTGCGATTGTTTTATTTTTTTTATCCTTTTCTACACTTCAATTTACAAATCTGATGCCAAATTCTTTTCTTTCCCTTACTGTACTGCAAAATGGGAATCACCCTGCAGACATTCTGGGATCTGCTTTGCACAGCCAGAGATGCCACTGACAGCTTTTAGATAGGAGGAAGCTGAGGCTAAAGAGCAGAGAATATTTCTTGCCCTACATTGTTCTTGAAGACTATTTCTGGCACACAGGAAGGTCTCACAAAATTACCATCAAACTTATTTTAGCTAATTCCATACGTGACTTGAAGTACTCCAGAGGTGTGTGTCAAGCCTCGGAGAACTGATGGCAAGTTTCACTCCCTGATTAGACATAGAAATAAATGTATGACACTCTAGGGGTTGCCTGGAAGTGCTTTTCTTATAAACAGAGGGGAAAACAGCTTCAAATGATACACAAGAAAATTAACAGGAGTGGCTCCAAATATTGTACTCTGAAATGAACACTTTGATAATCATAACAATGTGGTTTGAAAAGCATCACTTTAAAAGGTCAGCTATACCACCCTCTGACTGCACATTGAAAGCACAGCGGATATATTGAGTCATACATATTGTTCATTGTCATTTGCATTTGGTGAAATCCCTGCATTTTACCCAATTTAGTAAGCAAGCACCGCCTCGGACTCCCTTGGCAATACCTCTAAATGCAGTTACTGTTTGTTGGGCTAAAACAACATCTTGTCCCATCCTGCACCAGTAAATCACTCTTCGGTCTTTTGATCAATGTTTGCCTTTTCAAGCCTGTGAGTCATTTTGCATTAATGGAAAGAGAGGGAGTGACACACGAGAGCAATGTGGGTATTTTGAGCTGCACCTCTGGGATACTTTTGTGCACGTTGTTCTGAACAAAACGACCATCTGTATCAGTTTGCTGACAGCCACTAGTGCATCAAAAGATCTGACTTCCTATCTTTGTGGATAAAGACTGGCTGAATTCTACAAACACCACGCAGAGTTGTCGGGCAACATGTCATGAAAAGGCCTTACTGAAAACCAGCACACTTTTTGCAACCCAGCATTTTTTTCAAAATTGTCCTCAGCATCCGACCTCATGGCCTTTTCCATATTTTCCTGCACATCACCCATCACTGTTCAACTTCCCAATAGTCATGTCAGTGATGTTTCCAACCAGAATAAGGCGGAAGCTGTCCTCACCCTTCCGGGGGCTACACCTGAAGAGTAAGCAAATTTTGTGGGTGTTTAAGCCTTTTTAAATTTTCTATGAGCAATGTAAAAATGACTCATTCCTGCTTTGGCCGGAATATATAATTGGTAAACATTGGTGGGGAGCAATCATATTTCTAAATTTGTAAATATAAACAGTGCATAATGCACCAACTCTTTGGTCCTGTGTTTTTTGTGGGAAGGGCAGGGCAGAGGCTCAGCCTCACAGCTGGGCAGGTTTGGTAGCTACAGCCAACAGCAGCTGAGGGGGGAACCAAGAACTGTCCAGCAGGAAGGAGACTAGGAGGAGGTGGAGAAAAAGAACAGAGGCACCTTCCCATCACAGCACTGATTGGGGCTTTAAAACCATTAAAAAAAAAAAAAACCTCACTCACAAAGATGCATGGATACGCAAAGCACCATGGAGCCTAATCACCACAGGCAAAGGAAGATCCAGGAAGGAAAAGTCATGGATGTTCTGGATTGAGTTCCGCAGGGAGGACAGTCAAAACACATGTCCCTGCAACACACAGACTACTTTAAAACTAGTTGGTTTGCTGACTGAAGGAGAATTTAGACTGATTGTGGAAAAGCACATATATAGCATGCACAAACTCATCAGGAAAGAAGCCAACCTAAAGTGCATTTATAAAACCTAACACTTTTACAGTGCCTTCAAAATGTTGCTAATAAGGATTTTTGTTAGTATTCAATAATTTGAATACTAACAATGACAAATTTGTTAGCATTCCACCCAAGAATGTATGCAAGTCATATGCCTTCCCTTGTCCCTGATAGGGACAAAAGAGCAATGCTCAGAGGGTTTCATTTGGACCCCTAACCCAACTTGTATAAGCAATTCTGATGGAAAATCTGGAATGGGAACCCACTGACTTGCTCCCTTCTCTCCATCAACCACCAGAAGGAGCACACAGGCTGCTGAAGGTCACCTCTGTGTGTGTCCTCCCATTCTGCTGGACTGGGGTCGCTGGGCTGCCATGCCCAGCACTCTGGTCCCCGCAGTTGTTCACCCACTGACTTCCCAGTCCCAGCTGAGGATTCATCTCACACAGCACTGCTTCCCTGCTGCTGGGCCACAAAGTTTCTTTGAGACTCTGCACATCCCTCCAGTGACGCCTGTTCGGAGTTACCCGCTGATGAGTAATAGCGTGTAAAAGTCAATTACATTCATATTCATAGAGCTGCTACTTAAAATGTTAACGATGAGGAAACTTGCCCTACAGGAATGAGGATGGGGGCAAACTTTTATTAGCCCCACATGAGCTTTTATCTGTTTTAAATGTTACATTGTCCCAGGGAAAGAAGTGCCATTGTTAACAGCATTGGAGGCAGTCAGCTGCACTCAATTTAAAATTAAAAGGGGAAGAAAAAATAAATGAAAAGGGAAAAAAACCAAGGGTCTGCCTGACGCACTGTAGTATGGCAGGCTATGGTAACTTGCCCCAGAAACTTTTTATTGAATCCAGCCTTTCACTACAAAAGAATTCATTAACCACTTCATGATGCAAAGTCTGCTAAAGACATTACCCTCAGTGGCCAGCACGGGGCTGTTGCCATACACTGTGAGCACTGCTTTCACTGATCACTGCTGAGTCCAAGGTCACATCTACGAGTTACTGTTATCCAGTCCTGGGCACCAGTGGGATGTCCATGCTCTAGATGGCTCCACATCTCTGCCCACTGTAGCCCTGCTCAAGTCAGGTCTGGAGAGCTCAGCTCAGGAGAAGTACAAAGTTAGTGTTTTAATCAGGTGGCATTGAGTCTCTTGAGGGCTGAATTTCCTCCCCTCTCTGAACAAGCACTACCAGGGATGCACAAAGCCCTTCTCCTGCTTTCCCCAGCAAACTACCTGTGCCACACACATGTTGCACAAATGGCACAAAAACCACCGTGCCAACCACCAGCTCAATTCTGTATGGCTGGGTACACCCACCCTTGGGGCAGTGCAGGAGCTACTCTAACGAAGTCATCCCAGTGTAAAAACTCCACAAACAATAATGCTACATGAATGTAGCCTCTGTTACTGGGGGAGCCCCACCTTTGAAAATGTTCTTTTTAGGGCCGTAAAAAAGGCTGGGGCAAGAGGAGCCAGCGTGACTCTGGGAACTGCTAGAATCTTCACATCAGTTTATGATTTCCATTCACTATCAGACAGTTTGCACTTCACCGGTGCACGTGGTGCTGAAAGAGATGCACTAGTGGATGTTTGTTATATTTACGAACCAGGTGGCCCTAACTGCCCCAATTACACTCGCTGCCTTCCATTCATCACGCCGCCTTAATGAACAGAGAGGCTGGCGGATGTCAAACAACCAGCCAGAAGAAACAAAAGAGAAGCCAGGCACGGTGTCACCCGGCTTGAACCAGCCCACCGGTACCTCTCACGTGGCTGTATCCATTCAGCTCCCCTGCAAATCCCAGCGTGAATGAACCACAGCCACTGCAGAGCAAACAGATAAGAGTCCAGAGGAAGTGATCGATATATTTAGATAACGTGTAACAAGAACACGTAGCAACCTGCCCCCTTTTCCATGCTTGGATAAAGAGGAGAGGAAAATAAAAATCTCTGTATTGGCTGCTTCAGGCTGAGTGATTCTTTGACACTATGGTTAATCGACACCACCGTAACCATGGAGTTAGCCTAAGTTCAGGATAACACGGTGGCTTTATTAAGAAACTCAAGCCCAGAAGTGCAGTTGGAAAGTCCTACTTCTCCTCAGCAAATGAATCTTTTGAACTCAGCTCAGCCACCTGCACCTTCGCGTTCGCTGTTTTTACAGAGCAGATGCTGGAGGTGTAAAAATAATTCAAAATATGTTAGTCATGCTTGAAATGGTCAAATGAAGATTAGAGATAAACCCAACAGCTTAAGAGAATGTGAAGGGACATTAAAAGGTATGTAAATATTTATCCATAATTTTAGAGCAGTATGCTAAATACTGTACTTTTTTTTTGCTCACACACTGATTCCAGTGCTCATTAATTGGAATTTCTTCAACTCTGAAAAGGACCTTTATGGGATTGAGAAAAGAAAAACTAGGACAGCACTGAATACGAACTAGCTTTTGAGACAAGAGCCACTTACGTGACCAAGACTGTGCTCAATTGCCTTTGCTGTTTTCTTGCAGAGAAGCAGCTGAGCAGTTTTAAATAATAGAAGAAAAGAGTCTGTTTATAGAATAAGCTGGAAATGAGACTCTACCTGCAGAGGCTGAGCACACAGCCAGCCTTCCTCTGGGTTCACTTTAGTTTTGAGTTTATTACAAAGCTTAGTTCTCAATCTGAAAAGAATGTTTTTCAAGCTGAGAGTTAGTCTTTGCTAACTAGGGTATAGTTCAGCAAAGAAGGTATAGTTTTTCTTCTCTAAATGACATATATATATAAAGACACATGCAGGGACACACAGGGCAGAAAGAATAAGTCTGTCTGTATAAAAACCCCTCTATCCTTAGCTGAAAAATTTTCTGCTGCGTCAAATTCATAATACAGTGCAAAACCAAAATCTAGAGAAGAGTATTTTGAGACATATTTAGTTTTCAGGGGACTTTTTTACCTTAGAGATAAAATAGACTGTGAGCTTACCTGTGTCTTGTGTAAGAATCTCTTAATGTTCTGTGACTATATGTCTGTAAGACAAGGTGTTTGGCATAGGAAATGCACCAGTTACACAGACTTTTGTTAATCAAATCACAGAAAAACTTAGCAAATTGCTTATGGGGAAAAAACCCCCATCCCATTAACATCTTAGCATCTATGTTTGTTCAAATGTATTTTTTGTAAGCACACGCTGTATTACCCACCAGAAAAAAAACTCAACCAAGCTGCATCCCAACTCTCAAGTGCAAGGCATGTACATGGGTCTCTCCCTCTGCTCTGTTCCTTTAAAAACAATTTCTCTTCAGCTCAGTCAGGTACTTTATTTATAGCCTGGCCCAACATTTCAGCTGTGGTTTTAGCTTCAGTTTTCATCCACTGAGTCCAGTATATTTCAAGTGTTGTTTTGGCCTTTGAGGTGTCCATCGTCCATCCCTTGTGCAGATTTACCTCTTGGCAGCTGACAACAAGGAACCCTTCAATGTCAACAGCATCCAGCAGGCCCACAAAGTGATTCATACCTTAGTTGTCATCTTACCCACACCAGCCCCAAATTTAGGCAACCCCTCTCAGTCACCGTGAGCATTAATGTAATGTTTTTTAGGTCTCTAGGTGTTGGCTGCCTATGTGGCTTTGCTCTGGCTTGATCTGGTATGCATCTACACAGATCACTGTCAAGATCAGGCCTTCCAAAAAAAAAAAGACTTGTGTAATCCTTGTGCTGCTATTCCCAAGAATCAAGGTCTGCTCTCTCCCTTGATCACTACAAGGAGTATAACATGACCTGCAAGATTGCTCTATAAAAGAGCATCTATTTTCAAGTTCATCTTTTTCCTATTGAAGGTCTTCCATTTTGTTTTAAGCATTTAAAATTAGTCCCTAGAAGATGATGAATCCCACATCTTACGTCTGGACCAGCATGAGCCTGCAGAGTCAATCTGCAATAGTGTCTAATACAGTTATTGCAGGGAAAATGAAACAGTATGGAGAGGAGATTACATAGATGTGGGCTGGCTACATAATTCAGGGCCATGGGAAGATTCCTCAGTGATGGCCACTGCAGCCCTCAACAATTTCTTTGTGAAGACCAGACCAGTGCATGTTGCTGATGCTTCCAGATTGCAGGATGCAACATTCACAGTAATTATAACCCTAGCATTTGGATTTGTATCAGAAAAAAAGCAGCTCATTGCCAAGTGCAATTGTAAATACCACTTACATTTTTGCAAAGCCTAAGCCAACAGATAGATCCCTACAATCCAGAAAATGCTGAGCTACAATGTTCCTCATGTGCCTGCAGAGCCAGGGATGCTGTAATACCACGATGCTAAACTGCAATCATGCACTTTTCCCCCCTGAACATTCACTTTAATGAATCCTAAATTATTTGCAGGCATAGTAATAATAACAATTGTCATTTTGATCACCTAAGACAGGCACATTATCACCTGTCTGAGCTAACAGTGTGCACAGGGCTGGGGTTTTTTCCCCAGCTCAAAAATAAAGTCTAGCAGAAAGTACTGCAGAATGACCAACAGCTGTGACAGTCTTAGCAAAAACTAACTCTCAGCTTGAGAAGCACTATTTTCAGCTTGAGAAGCACAATTTCCAGTCAGGTGGGGATTTGTGGGGCAATTCCCACACTGACTGAGACACTGGCTCCTTAGAAAGGAAGAAGTAGCATCACACTAGTGAGACATCAGAGGCCTGTAAGAGAAGGTGTTTTAGAAAGGACAAAGTCATCCACAAGCCCTTCTGCCTCTAAGCCACCTGCAATCCTGAGAACATCCCGCAACTCCTCTTTCATTGGACAAAGATTTGAGAAAAAAACAACCAAACAAACAACCTTAGCTTCATCTTGAGAGAGGCAGAGGGGGATATTGTACACAGAGACCCTGAGAACATCTTGCCTTGTGCAGGTGCAAAATCCCCCTCTCCCCTGCCCATGCTGGGAGTCATTTCCAGGGCTCTGCCCAGGTGGTTATGTGCTACTACCTGCAGATAAAGAGCCCCATGCTAAAGTGAATCTGAACTGCACAGCCCAACGCTCTGCATCTGTTCAGCTTGGATGGGTTCAGTGGTTCAGTTAATGTAAGCTCAGGCTAGTCTGAGCCTGTTAAGTGCTCAATTAAGCCTGATCCACTGCACCTCTTTATTTCCTTCGTAGCTGGGTTCTGTTTTTTCCATGACACAAGCATTTCCCTAGCCTTTTGGAAAAGGCATTTAGCTGAAAAGCACGGAGTAGTAGGAAGTTGTTTGCTCTTGGTATGCTGTGCCGGAAATAAAGTCAACATGATAGATTAGTACTGAGTAAGTGGAAGTTGTTTTTCCCAAAATGTCACACTTGTGTTTCAGAAATGATTGATCTTGAGCATCAAATAAAGCACCAGCAAACCCACCAAAATATACATCAGGTATAGCAAAACAAATGCCATAAAGAAATGTGCTATAAGCTCTTCCTGAGGCCTGCAAAGCCCAATAAACATTTGCTTGTCACAGGGCAGAGCAATGGCTACAGCATGCAGAGGAAATTATGTCTCCACCAGAAGAATGTGTGTCTGGACTTAAAACTAGGTGAATGGATCAGATCTTCATCTGGTGTAAGTCAGAAAAGCTACAGACATTTCAGTCAGGTTTTAGATGATTACTCCTAATGAGCTCTTGTTCCATGATGTCTGCAGAGATGCTTGGTTTACAAGGCCACAGCTTTGAAAATTCATAATCTTCCTTTTAGGCTTCTCCATCAGGAATTCCTCTTACAGATTTGTTGTTTGATCCTCCACAGGAGGAAAAAGCCTGAATAACTCCTCTCTCGTTTGACTACAGCTGACAAATTGACACAGGCACCGAAATTAAAACTCTGTTCCGTTCAATTTGGGAATGAAAGAAGAACCTGCTTAGGGGTTGGGGAGGTGGGGTTAAAAATAAAGCCCACACAGCAGATTGCCTCCAGCAGCTCTCACAGGTCCTACGAGCTCCTATGACACAGACAAAGCGCATCTCCAGAAGCAGGGATGACAGGGAGTTTCCCTTGAGAGCTGTAGCTGTAGTTTATGAACGTGCAACTTCATTAGCAGCCGGTGACCCCATTAGACAGGGCTCTTAATTTCTTGGCTTGGACAAAACTCTCCAGGGATTATCACAGCTGTGTGCCGCGCACAGAGATCTCATTGCTGGGGCAAGGAAGATGGCTTTCAAAGTCACCTTGAGAAAAGCTCAAAGATTCAAACATCATCCTGTGGATTCACAGAAAATAAAGTGTTTAATTTCAGATTTTGCTGAATGGAATTGCTGTAACTTGTAGGAAACCCACTCGAACTCCCAGGTGAGGAGCTGACACAGAAAATCACATGTAGCCCAACAAGGCTCCTCTTTCTATTATTAGGGGAGAAGGATGAGACTATTTATTTCTAACATTACTTCATACTGTGGGGTTTTTTTGAGAAAAAAAATTAGAAACAGAAGGAAAGCTCACAAGCAGCTGATGACCTGCTCCATGTAGAACAGTTACAGAGGAGCAACTGTGCTCTTCACAAAGGACTTTTCAAGTAGGCAGCAGGCCGTGATTTAAGATGGGCCGGGTTTGCGGGGTGGTAATGGCAGGCCCAAACTCTTTTGTCAGTTACCTCAAACCACAACAGACCTCAGAGTTCTGTTCTCTGGGAATGAGGGTGTTTGGGAAGCCCGCGGCGGTGTCTGGATAGCTGGGGGCGCTGCCTTTACGAAACAGAGGAGAGGGAATAAGTGACCCTGCAACTAGAGGTCCTAGTGGGATGGATGGATGGATGGATGGATGGATGGATGGATGGATGGATGGATGGATGGATGGATGGATGGATGGACGGATGGAGCAAACTCAGCATATCAAGCACTAAGACTAGGAAGACAGCAGAGATTCAAGTATCTACTGAGAAGAAAGGAGCTGTGAGAACAGTGCGGAAGGAAAGGTCATTCTGATGTCATGTTTTTCAGTATTCAAATCTGTCGGGTCACAGAGGCTTTCAAGCAGCCTGTAATGCTTTAAGTTGGATCGCTCAATTAAGAGCTGTTTACAGCTTTGACCCAAGTTTAAATTTTGTCTGGAGGGAGAAGCAACAGTAGTAGCGTTCAGCAAAAGCCTGCAGTGGTAGGAAGATGTGGTGAATGTTGTACTAACGGAGTTTAAACAGTGTGCTCTGGCTGCAAGGTTCTCACATCTATTTTGGAGAGAAAGGGGATATATATGTTGTCATTAGTACATGCCATATTAACTGCTATTCCTAATGCGTTCATCTGGCATGATTTTCTGTTCCTTTCCTTAAAATCTCCTTTTATGGCTGCCACGCAGTAGATCTGTTATTTTTAAACTACTGCATTTTTTTCCTCCTAATACTCATCTGATTGTTCAAAGCCTGACCATGGACTCTCAAAATACACATCTGCATTTTTCCACAGCTTCATGCTGAGTTCAATCTAGATTTTTATCAGCAGAAGGATTTCAGCCTGGGAGGTTTCATGGCTTCAGCCCCAGTGGCTACAGGTGGGAAGCTTTGATTCATGAGCAAGCAAGTTCGAAGGCTGCAAAACAATCTCCTGCCATGGCACTGAGGCTGAGCAATGAGCTATCTAATGTACCGCAGTTTCCAGTGAAAGGCATTTTTCAAGATGTATCAGCAGTCTTGAACTGCTGGTATGAGCGAAGGGTAGTTTTTTTAAACTGCCCCAAACTCTCCCTTTGTCCCACTTTTGTGCTCTTGTTCTACTTGGGAAACTTTTTTCTGTTGTTGGTTTCTTAATGCCGACGCTTTCGTTTAAGGGAGCTGCCCTTCGAGGCAGTGCCGTGGCTGATGTGGAGTGGTTCAGCTCCACTGACTTTTCACTGGAGTTGCGCCAGCTTGCACCACCTGAGACAGAGCCCTCCCTGCATTTTCAGAATCAGATCTGCTGTATTTAGAAGCAAAAATCAATTTCAACAGTTTCTTAATCTCGTTAGCTCTATAAAATCATGCAGCAGGGCAGGGAATGGCAGCTGGCAGGCATCTGTTACAGAACAAATTTTACCAGTGAATGGAACATCTCCTCAACCATCTGTTTGTAATGTGTAGAGAGAGGAATTACCATCCTTGGTGACTTCAGCCTCAGAGATATTTGCTGGAGATCTCATGTGGTGTGGTCATTCAAAAAATACCTTAGACGGTCATGCACCCAGCACACTTGAGATGAGTACTGACCTCATTCAGACAGATAAAAAGTAAAAAAAGTTTGTGACTGAAGGATTAGCAGGTGGCTGGGCATAATGATGACCATATTAGGATCAAATAGAATCAAACATCAACCCCGAAAATGTACGAAATAAATTTAAACGCATCAGTATCCCCAAACTTGACGTATTAGCATAACTGAGGGGCAACAAAAATTAACAACAGAAATAATTGACAAAAAGATGGTTTTATAAAAGGACAGCCGCAATTCCACAGGCAAATTCATGACTAAAAAAGCCTAAAACTGCTAGTCTAGATAGAAAGGCATTTGTACTAAAGAACATACAGAAGCAGTGTGAATACAAGTATAAAACACGGAGGAAAACCAAAAAGACATATCCAGTTACTAAGGGATTTAGAAATCACCACAGGAGCCTGGTGTGAAAAGATGAATGCCTTTTTCCTTGGTCCCAAGCCAGTGAAAGGTGCATGAAAGGCTTACCCATGGAGAAACACCACATTTGGGAGCCATGCATGAGACTGTTGGGGTAACACAGCACGGTGCAGTGCTGTGTTCATCTGTCCTGACCTGCTCTTGTATTTCCAGGCCCAGAGGTAGCTTGGAACCTGCACATCACAGGAGACAAGGCTATCACCATGATCCATCACCTGCACTGATCATCTGGAGTACATTTCTGGGCCCATCTGGGGATGCTTCATTTTCCCCTCCCTTTTTGGCTCCAAACACCGCAATATGAAATCTTTCAGGCTTAGCAAATGAACAAGTGGGTGAAACTTATGCGTGACACACAGGCAAGTAGGTCAGGTGAGTTAATAGCCACCATGTCCCTAACCTCTGCAGATCTAAGGAGAGTCTTACTCTTTCCCAAAGATCAGAGACAAGTTTAACTACCCTCTAGCAAGCTCATTTCCCAGCCAGGTTGCAGGTGGTAATGTAAGACCTGCTCTTCATCTCGAGGCAGAAAGGCATGCAAAGCTGCACTGGGGTTGGTCTGGCGGCTGAGGAACTGTGCCAGCCCTAACAAACGCAAGCTGCAAAGTATTTAGATACAACTGCAGGTATCACATCATAAACAGATAACTTTTACTTGGCTGTTTTGCAAAAACAAAGTCCAGTATTTACAAAGCTCTTTTTGAAGGCACATGAGCACTCCAAGGAACTTTGCTGACTCACTGAGCCTCTGCAGTGAAAGGAGACCACAAGCTCTTGAGGAGCAGCGTACGTGCGGCAGGAGAGCTCTTGGGTCAGCAGATGAGGATGTTTATGGCCACCAGAGTGTCATCATTAGACCTGAGGCCCTTTCCAAAGGGAAAAAAATCAAAGGAAAGCGAGTTCAGCCATAGACTGTCAATAGTGACAGCTCTGCAAGGAGGGAGAGCCTGGTGGGTGTTACAGGAGAAGGGCTAGGCTGCTGTAATCTCAGGGTGGGCAGGGGGAAAGAGTCATGTATTCTACAGTCTGAAGGCTGAAATGGTTTGCAATGAACTTCAAGGCTCATCAGCTGTAGACAAGGCATGGGTTGCATTGGGACTGCAGCTAGTAAAACAAAATGCTGCTGCATGGAGATCCTGAGAAAGATTTCTTTCAGCTACGGACATCTTCACATATCCAAGCAGGGGGTGCCAAAGCCACAGGCTTTCTAATCAGCCCCTGGCACTACAGATGCCTACCCACTTTGCCTCGGGACAACCTTATTTGTGACAGCCTCAAGCCTGCAAGAGCTGGCCTTTGAGTCTGGCCAAAGCCTTGTGTGGGGCTGGGGTTTCTCTGCTTGGAGCAGAGGGAATTTTAAACATTTAGGAAAAGACTTAGTGAAAATCAGCTGGCTAAGCGATGAGCTAAACCAGAGAAAATGTGGGAGACAAACCATGCCCTCACCCCAAGGCCAAAGTGTGGGGTTAACTCGGGATTGCAGAGCAATGCCTGTGTCCTCAGGGAGTTCAGACACTTACATTTGGAAGCACTTACTTTCCTTCAAAGAAAAAAATATAACCCAGAGGCCTGTGCTTTCCTCTTCCTTCCAAAACTATTTCTCTCTGATCTAATCCAGGGGGTCTGGGCTCACCCCACTCTGCAGGGATATGGGAGGACTGGGGATCATTCCTCTCCCAGCCCAAAGGGATTGCAGCCCACTATTTCACTTCATTTCAAACTCAACACCGTGGGTTTGAATATCCTGAGGAGAAAATGCAGCAAGCCCCACCTGCTGTAGTGTTTTCACATCTCACAGCTAATTTCTTGAGACAGAGGGAGGAACAACCCCTATGATGGAGCAGCAGATGCCCTCGCCCAGGAAACATTGCGAGATCCAGCATGAATGGCAGCAAAGGATGGCTGCCCAAATGGGCATCTGTTCCCCACCACCATCCACTGGGGTAGGAATGCTATAAAGATACCTCTGCTGCCTACAAACTCTGCCTGTCCCGCTTTCCATCGCTGGGGTAGCAGCAAACTGCAGATTCCCACACTCCCTGTGTTGTACCTTAGCCCACAGAAATGCTGCAGAATCACTGGAGCAGTCTCTTTACAGGTGTGCACACTGGGCTTTCTTTCCTTTGTTCAAAAACCAGCCAGAGCATTTAAAGGAAAATAATTTCTTTATCCTTTGCTCCTGCAAGTAGGATTTACCTTGTGTATCTAAAATGTCCTGCAGAACAGCATGAAGGGAACATAAAAGAACCTCCTGCAAAAATTATTTATTTTCATGTGTCTTTGAGAAAGATAATTTTATGTTTGTTACTTTATATAATCATAAATATGTTACAAGCCAGTAGATACAAGCAACAGAGTTTACTTAATATAGGGGTTTTTTTTAAACTATTTTCCTACATTTTAAGGTGTCTTTCTCTATACCTTTTATCACTTCACTTGGCTTAAAATTGGAACTATTGCTCTTTGACCTAGAACTGATTTGTTTTTCTAGACTTTTGGCCTACATGTTCGTAATACAACAACCCAGGTTATCCAATATCTAATTAAACACAGGTGGAGCTTGAATTTCTTACAAGAAGGCAGCAGAATGAGCAGTCTGAAAAGGGAAAGGACTGCATTGGCAGGGAAGTGGGGATGATGAGGAAAAGAGATCACCTTGATTAACTTGGTCTGCTACTAGCAAATGTATTCCTAAATAGCCAATTTGTATGTGAAATTTTTGGGGGGTTCGCTAGTATCTGTTGCATTGATTATGTTATTATGGGTGAACAGGTTTATCTGTAACCTTGAAGCATCCCCACAGCACTCACTTAGAAGATGTAGCTAGCTCATCCTTACCCACTCTTGCTTTTTCTTTGTGCCTTGAATGTATTTCATATTATGTTACTGCTCCCTGTAAAAGGCACTGTGCTTCTCACCTTCTCCTGCCTACAACTTCACCAGAAGTGACAAAGAAAATTTTTAGGCTTACAGTACAGAAAGTAGAAGAGAAATGAGTTCTTTGAGTTCCACTTATATACGAAGCTACTCCTAAATAAGAAGAGCTCTATTAACAACCCTGTCCTATATGAATCATACTCAGGTTCCAAAAATGACAGAAGCTTTGTAATTGCAACCTTATCTCAGAAAGATGCACTCCAAAAAAGATCTCAAACTCTGCACCAGATTAGTGCCTTGGGCCTCGGTTCTGCCCCCAGCTTTTGTATTTTTGCATCTTTTACATTTGGAACCCCAGAATCACAGAATGGTTTGGGCTGGAAGGGACCTTAAAGATCACCCAGTTACAACCTCCTGCCACAAGCAGGAACCCCTTCCACTATACCAGATCATTCAAAGCTGCATCCAGCCTGGCATTGAACACTTCTGGGGATGGAACCTGTACCATTG
The DNA here is from genome assembly GCF_963513975.1 of Fringilla coelebs. NCBI lineage: Eukaryota > Metazoa > Chordata > Aves > Passeriformes > Fringillidae > Fringilla > Fringilla coelebs. The sequence goes on from NC_140028.1 coordinate 83,548,479, forward strand.
CCACACCACCCTTGCAGTAAAGAATTTCTTCCTCATATCTATCCATCACCTTTGTCCTATTCCTGCCCATGCTTGTAAAAAGTGTCTCTCCAGTTTTCTTGCAGGCCCGTTATAGCTAGTGGGGAGGTCTCCCCAGAGCCTTCTCTATTCTAGATGGAACAACGCCAGCTGCCTCAGCCTGTCTTCATAGAAGAGGAACACAGATGTAACTGCCTTAAAGACAATTGATTAAAGAGGTGACGCTCTCCCTGACACAAGAGCATGGAGCTGGACACCAAATAGGCAATTCCAGAACCATGTTGTGAGCCATCCTCCCTGCTTCCTCATCCAAACAGTACTGTGGTGTTGGATTTATACAGAGATTACCATCACAGGTAAGCCAGGCAGGTGAGCACCCGTGTCTGTTGGCTGCTAGTGGGTGCCTGATATACCTCAAGTCCCTCGACAGTGTCACATCAATTAAAGGCACACACTTACTGGTGCTACAAAACTGAAACCCCTTTGTGCCATATTTTCTTGGATTGCCTCCTCAGCATTCTCCTTCTGAGTGCAACAAAACGGCAATGGGAAGAAGGGCGATGGAGCCAGATGGGTGAAGGCACTGGTGGCGGTGTGTCTTTAGCCAGCTGATGACTGTGAGGGAGATGTGCGACATGAGCTGGGGATACGGAGCTCACTGCCTCACTGCCAAGTGTCTCGAGCACAGCTGGACCCAGGATACCACCCTGACAATTCCCCCAAGACCAGAGTGATACCAGCCTTCCCATGGCAGCAGGATGCTGGTGTGTGAGCCTCTCTCTGTAGGATCATTGCAATTTGCTATTGCATTAGCAACATGGAAAACACTGGTGATGACAGTGTCTGTGTTTCTGTAAGGAGGCAGTCGTTCAACACTCGTGGGCACGGGCATAAGCACCAAGTATGGACACAAACCTTGCCCACATTACCCTGCCAGTGGCCCCAAGACATGAAGTTCCCATGAAAAAATGCCAGCGCAGTTCCAGCCATCAATCCTTTGGGACATCCCGGTGCTGGGGGCTGGCCAAAACACAGGGATGCCTGCCTGGCTGCGAGGGCACCAGCAGCACCACCCCAGCTCAGGGTGCAGCGGCGAGGACGCACCTCTCCTGCAGTCAGGGGCGAGGTCATGGGTGCTGCAGAGGTTCTTCCTTCCACGATCTCCTCCGTGCGCAGGAAGCCTGTCTGATGCGACGGGGCGATGCGGCGCAGCAGCAGCCCGCGCCTCCCCCACTTCTGAGAAGCCCAGCTTTCACCACTACCGGCTTTCCGTGAGGCTGAGGGCCACAGCTGGCACAGCGCAGCACCGCACGGCACCCGCCTGCTCTTTTCACTGGAATCCCCTGCTTCTGGCTATTTACATCCTTTTCTTAGAGAGAGACAGGAAGCCAAATGAATCAGAGCCATCTATGGTTACCTCCGCCCCAGCCCTTACCAGGCTCTCGGCGGTCCCCGTGCCTTGATGGAGATCCCTCCGTTTGGGTTTGTGCTCAGCCCCTGCTGAGATGGGGCAGGAGGGGACCAGAAGCACCTGTGTCATCCCTCCTGGGGCAGTGGGTAGGGACCAGGGATCACACTGGCCCTGGGGAAATGGTGGCGGGGGGCAGGCAGAGGCATCCCATGCCCTGCTGGCTCCAATGGTCCTGTCAGCATTTCCTACAGGAGCCAAAAATTGGGCTCTCCTGCAGAAAGCAGGAGACAGGACAGGTCCCAGGGCAACCCTGCAGCATTCCTGCTGCTGCAGCCAAAGTCCTAATCCTGGGTCTGCAGGGGTGTACCCCAGAGGAAGAGAGGAAGGATGTAGGCAAAACATTTCATGGTAAAAGTTGGTTCCACATAAAACTAAAAAGCAAGTTGTTCCTCTGAATGAGCACAAAGTATATGAAAACACCCCACCAGAGTAACTACAGTATATTCTTTGCTCTTCCCTTGCAATACCTGACTGACACACAGGGTTAAACACCAGTGAGCTTTGCTGTGCATCCTCTGCAGAGAGGTTTTCTTCCCTCTGAAACTTCGAACAACAGGCAAAGTGCAAAGCAGCAGTTTAACCAGATGCCTCTGATCAAGGAAATAAACCCCATGAGTGAGGATGGGGCCCTTCCCTCCTGTAAGTGAATAGCAGTTACAGTCCTTTGCCCATCAGATGTAGGAGGCTGCCTCTGAACTCCAGTGATACATCCATACACACACAATTGGTTCTGTTTTAAATGACACCTCTTGCTTCAGGGAATGCTTTTAGCTGCCAGAAAAAAAACTGCAAGGAGGAAACGAACATCATATTTGGGCTACCTTTGTCCAATCCTCTTGTCTTAGGCTGTATTAGCTGAGGGTCAGTGCTGCAAAGGAGCTCAACTCCCACTACCCTAAGCACAGCTGTGCTCAGCTGCTCAGATCCTTCCAGACCTCCTGGGACCCCCCAAAGTTACCAGGATTTCTGGCTGCATGGCAGGTTTCCCACGAACTCATGGAGGCAGCTCTCTGCTGCACCAAACTCGCTCGTGACATATGCATGGGGTCTGGGACACTAAATCAGAGCCAGGCATCTTCCTGACAGCTTTAGAGCCAGGCTCGGCAGCACCATGCCTAGTGCTGCAGCACCTGAGGTGAGGCAGGCAGCTTGCTGGGGACCCACAGAGCGCAGCAGGGAAAGTCAGATGCCTGCAAATGGCACTTGCAGAGCCTTGCAAGTATTTCCTATAGAGGTCTATCCAATTGCCTAGTGGGCAGTAACACTCAGGGGAGATGGCAAGCGATGCTGGGAAGCTCCCCTGCCACCCCAAAAAATTCTCTGTCCCGCAGGCTGCCAGCACACGCTCACTCTGTCGACCACAGCTCCCAGACTTTGTTCTGGCTCACACAGCAGGCCCCAGCTCTTGTATGGGAAACCAGAAATGTTCAGGACTTCTGAGGTCCAGGCCCTTTTTGCCAATATAAAAAATTTACCAGCATGCTGGGAAGGTCAGAACAACGCACCCTTTGTGTCTCAGCTGAATCTGCAAAACAAAGCGTATGTCTTCCCTTTTCCTCTTCTTTTCATTAAGGGAAAAAATTATCCGTAAGTTACAGCAACAGGACAACCAAAAAAACCCTCTCCAACCAAACGAAGCCTAAACTTGCAAAGGCAAGTACTTAAAAGTTCAGAGATGCCAGAACTGAGCCTGCCTGCTCAAGAGCAGAAGCAGTAAGTGACTGAAATGAAGGACATTGGTCCTGCCTCTCTCACAGAGGGAAGACTGCATTCTCTGGCCACGTCGCACTGCCATAAAGTACCTGGAGAGAACAAATGGAAATATTTTCTTAAGCGGCAGGGGAATGCTGGGGAGAGGTGAAGCCAAGCAGCTCAGAGCCAGGGAGCTCCAGCCTGGATGCATTCCCTCCCGCACCCAAGGACTGTCCCACTGCACGACCCAGCAGAGACAAAACCAAGTTATGAGTCTGATTCAATCCGGCCTTGCTCCAGTTTTCCACCAGTTCAACACCCATTACTTGAAAACAAGCAAGCCCTTAGCTATAAAAAAAAGCCCTTAGCTTTTCGTTTTAAGGTAGGGACAGAGGAAAGAAAAGAGAATAAAGGACCCTCTGCCAATAATCCATTATATGGAAGCATTTAATGGGAGCTGCATTGCATAACAAAGCAGTGGTTTTGTTCTTTCCTGAACAGATAGAGCAGACGATGCTTTTTATCAGCATCATAAATATCAAGTTATACTTTTTGGAACTCACACTTCAATATATATTTCTGCACTGTGGTGTAGTCATGACAGCTTGGGCTGTCAACTACTCAGGTCCTGTACTAATTCTGAAACTAAATGTCTGTGCTTACAAACAAGCACCACAAAATATTTGGCAGCTCGAAGTCACACAGCTATAGAGAGCGCACCCCCCTCCCAATAGCTGATCATGTCACTGAAAAGGCACCTTTTTTTGGAAATTCAGGATCCAGAGATGCGCAACAGAAAAGGGTTTGTTTCAAAGTTTCATTTGCTCCATGGTTCCAGTCATTTGGTTTATCAGAGGGTTCGATTTATTAGAAAAATACAAACAGTGAATAGAAATTAAAAATGCAGTGACCTTTCACTGCAAGGAACAGCAGCATCACAATGCATTCCTGATTAGAAGAAAACACCAAACTACCCACATGCTGGTAGCTGAGCAACTGCAAAGCTGACTTTTTGCTATCTACAAAATCATGGGATTTTTCAATTTTTTCTTTAAAAAATATAAACAGTCTGTGTTCATGTTCCCAAGTGGAAAAAGTGTCTGAGGACCTTATTTACAGACTTGGAAGGACAGCCTAATCCCTTGTCCTTGCAGCCAGTTTTAGGAACTTACAGGTTTTTCTTGGCAAACACTCAAATGCAACACTGCTGTCTTGCTCAGACTAGCTTTAGTCAATATGATTTCTGTTAAACTCACCTGCAGCGTGAATCGGGCAATTGTTTGGCCTTATTGCTACCAAACAGCTATTTTAAAGAGCAATCCTTACAGTTTACGAAATGACAGCGGAGGCCTTGGCTTAGATATGCACCAGGAAGAGAGCATTTTCTTAGAAAAGCATAGTTCTCAGTAAATGATAAACCACAGAGCTACTGCTGTGCACATTAAACCACAGAGCTATATTTATACAGAATTAAGGGGCTGAAATCCCACCTCCACCTCCACTCCCCAGCTTCTGCCATCCAAAAGCAAGGATTTTGAGATGCACATCTGGCATTTGGACTCCTAACACAATCTCCTGACCCACCTATAAGGCATACACATTATAGCCATGGGGAACACAAACTCTTTTTCCATATGACTGTTTGATTTAAAGCATCTGAAATGTCTTCACTATTTATTATTATTGATCTTCTGGGCTATGGTGATGCCAAGGAGCCTTACTGTGCCAGCTTCTCAGCAAACTAAAGAGTCCCTTCCTTACAGAGCTGCAGTTCAAAGAGACCACAGAGGCATCAGGAGTCAGAGGAAACAAGTGCTCTGATCCCAAACACGTACAGGAGGAAATAAATCAGCCTCCAAAACAAGCAAGCATCCCGATTCAGAAACACACTTTAAAAATGCCCACACTTAACCCTTGGCAGGGACCTGTAGGACTAGCGAACTCCACAAGCTACTGCTTGTCTGGGCTTCATTATATGTCCCAGGCACAACCAGTGCTACCACCAGCACTGCCAGGTTGGCAGGGACACTTGAGGCTCACTTCATTTTTCCAGTGGAGAAGCATGAATAGCCCTTACAGAGGGTTCGTATCCAAAGCTGGTATCCATAGCTGTGCGGCTGCAAAAAAGTATTTGGCGAAGCAGCTTCTGTCCTGAGGGGGAGAAACGCAAGGCTCATGGAATGGGACAACAAAACAGACCATGGAGATGTTTTCCTATGCCTGATCATGGAGCAGATTCTCCTGGAAACTAGACTGAGGCACATGGAAAATAAAGAGGTGGTTGGTAACAGCCAATGTGGCTTCACTAAGGGAAATCATGCCTGATAAATGCGGTGACCTTCTTTTATGGAGCTACAGTGCTGGTGGATGGGGCAGAGGAACTGACATTGTCTACCTGGACTTACGAAAAGCGTTTGACACTGTCCTGCATGTCATCCTTGTCTCCAAGTTGGAGGCATGGATTTGGTGGATGGACCACCTGGGGATAAAGAACTGCCTGGATGGCTGCACACAGAGAGTTGTGGTCCACAGGGAGGCCAGTGACCAGTGGTGTCCCTCAGGGGTCGGTCCTGGGGCTGACACTGTTCAGCATCCTGTTGGTGACAGGGACAGCGGGACCGAGGGCACCCTCAGCGAGTTCAGTGCTGACACCGAGACCGACACCGACACCGACACCAACACCAACACCGACACCGAGACCGAGACTGATACCGAGACCAAGACTGAGACCGAGACCGACACCGAGACCGACACTGACACCGAGACCGACACTGACACCGAGACCGACACCGACACCGACACCGAGCTGTGCAGGGCGGTCACCGTGCTGGAGGGAAGGGATGGCATCCACAGGGACTGGACAGGCTGGAGAGGTGGGACTGTGCAAACCTCCTGAGGTTTAACAAAACCAAGTGCAGGGTCCTGCACATGGGCCAGGGCAATCCCAGGAACACCCACAGGCTGGGCAGGGAGGTGACTGGGAGCAGCCCTGAGGAGAAGGACCTGGGGGCGATGGCTGATGGAAAACTCAGCGTGAGCCAACAGTGCGTGCTCCCAGCCCAGACAGCCAATGGAGCCCTGGGCTGCATCCAAAGGAGCGTGGCCAGCAGGTCAAGGGAGGTGATTGTAGCATACCCCTCTGCTCTGCTCTGCTCTGCTCTGCTCTGCTCTGCTCTGCTCTGCTCTGGTGAGACCCCAGCTGGAGTGCTGCATCCAGCTCCAGGGTCCCCAGCACAAAAGGACATGGAACTTTGGGAGGGCACAAAGCTGGTAGGAGGACTGGAGCCCCTCCTCTACAAAGTCAGTCTGAGTTGGGGCTGCTCAGCCTGAAGAAGAGAAGGTTGCAGGGAGATCTCACAGCAAACTTCCAGTACCTGAAGGGAGCCTGCAGGGAAGCTGGAGAGGGACCCTTCATCAGGAGCTGTAGTGATAGGACAAGGAGTAATGGGCACAAATGGAAGGAAGGAAAATTTAGGTTAGATAATAGGAAGAAATTCTTGGCTGTGAGGGTGGTGAGACACTGGAACAGGTTTCCCAAGAGATTGTGGATGCCCCAACCCTGGCAGTGTTAAAAGCCAGGCTGGACAAGGCTTTGAGAACCTGGTCTGATGGGGGGTGTCTCTGCCCATGGCAGCAGGGTCGGGACTGGATGATTTTTAAGGTTCATTCCAATCCATTAACATTCCATGATTCTATTATTCCATGTGATAAACTGCCAGGAACATTACTTCTGAGGAATTTTTTTCACAGTTTCAGATAGACAAGAAGAAATAGGAGTTAACAGTGCTGCACCTGCACAATGCAATCCAAACCTGCATTCCAGAAAGACAGACTCTCCTCAGGAGAGACTTGGGGGGCACATCCTGCATTTCTCCAGGCTTACATGTGTCTCACCCTTTCTAAAGAAACCAAGGGAGGAGGCAAAGGGCACATGAGTCTTGTCCCAGCACAGCCTTTTTAAAGGCATCTGCTTGAAGGAGGGAATGAGAAGGTAGAGAGACTCAGCTGAGGCTCTGTCAGTACACTCTAACACTTTAAGAGAAACACAGAGCTTTCTATATGCCTGGAAAGACTTCTAGGTTTAATCCTGCTGTCACAGAGCTGAAGGCAAAGAGCAGCTTCACTTAGGCACTTAGGAGCAGCACTTCTCAGGAGTCAGGGGGCTGTGTGTTACCATGAACAAGCCCCACTCTCAATCCCAGCTTGCAAGGACTTTGTTCTCCCGCTGACAAAGGGAAATCAAATAAACCCTGTTTGTCAGAAGAGGCTTCAGCTGACCACAGTCGGACAGTTTCTGGCCTCCATTGTTAGGTGAGTGCCAGGATTCAGCAATAAATCCAGCAGAATTGAAAGCTGTCTCAATACTTCAAAAAGAATAAGCAAGATACTCTTTGCAGAGTAAGGTGGCCACTGGCTGTACCAAAGCCTCAGAGCAATTGCTGAGATGTTCCTTGAATTTATTTGTGATTTTGGGCAGTGTTAGCTGTAAAATGACAACTGCCTACATCTTAGTGGTACAGAGTCGTGCAGGGCATGCAAATACCAGTGGGGCAGGGCCTGTGATAAGCACTGAGTAACATAAAAATCAGTTTCCCAGCTCCCTGAGCCCTCAAGAGAGTTAACAGAGCTATGATCACAGAGGACAGAAACCAAAACACAGTTATAGGCAGGACAGGGGCTGAGTGAAAGCAGGATGTGCAAGCTCAGCCGGGCAATGCCTGCCCATGGCCCAGGGGCAGAGCTGGCTCAAGGGACAGCCCTGAGGAGCTATTCAGTAGTTTGTGCCATGATCTAAGTAGGCTGTGGGTACCACTGAACTTCATAGTTACTGATTGCTCCCCTCATTGGCTTGAGTTGGACAAAGATATCATGCACTCCTCTCTGACCCCACAATGCTGACAGCTCTGGGAAGAAAGTGGAAAGACTCCAGCAATGACTAGGAAAAAACCAAAACCATTGGGTGACTCACTTTTCCATATCAAACATGATTATTTTGTATCTATAAAGATATTTAATCCCACAGAGACTCCTACATCAAGTTCACTCACAATGCAAATAATAATTTTCCCCTCTCAAAACATCTGATTTGGGGGGCACCTGTTATCAAAGCACGTAGAGCTGGAATGAAGGTGCAATTGGTTGTTTGACCTAGGCTGACCAAGCCAAAATATTTCATACTGCACTTTTCAGGCTGCTGAAGAATGAGGCAAACATGGGTTAAAAGTACTCAACTGACCCAGTGTGGAAAGAGAAGTATAATTCTGGTACCAATGAATTCTGTATTAGCAACGTATTCACTGGCGGGAGGAGAGGAACATTTCTGTCACATCTCAAAGGCAAGTGGGAAAGCAGCCTTATGCTGGAAATATAAATACTGCTTCAATAACCCTTACTATATCTAAAGGGGTTTCTGTTTGGGGATAATTATCTTTCTTTCCCTCCAGGCACTGCTTTAAGTAAGTGCTTTGAGTAACAAGGAAAACAATGACTAAAATAGTCACTGTGCTCTCTGTAAGCTCACAGTGCTCCATTAGCTCCCAATGGGAGACACTTTGGACAAGTTTTTTTTCCCCAATCCACACCACCTAAAGTCAGTGAGTGTTCCATTTCTGCTCCTCCAAGAGGAATTTCACCCATAATATTTCACTACAATGAGCAAATCCACCTTATTAGATATTGGTGGACTGGAAAAATGCCCTAGGTATTTTTAGACGGCAACCTGGAGGACACTCCAGATCCCAGGGTTTACCGTGGCTAAGCTCTAATTTATGAAGCAAGAGTTTGGCAAGAAGAACAAAAGCACATGGACACAGCTATTGCACATCTCATGATCAGCTCTTAAATGGAAAAATGGATGAGATACCTGAGCTTGGAATAAAATTAGTCCAGCCAAAGGAATCCACAAATGGAGTGGGTCTTGAAAAATTGCAAGGCATCAAGAAAACATGAAGATACCAGTCTAACACTATGTCACTATATATTACACAATTATTATCATAAGAAGGGGTTTACTAAACAAGGGAATACTTGTTTCTTTTATTCAAAACAAATCAGAGTGGAATAAAAAGCCGCCTAACAGATGAGCAGCTAAAAGCTGAGGAGAAGACTAACAAAATCTCCTGTTCATGGACCCAAAATTATTAGTTGGATAGAGCACACCACAGAAGCAGTTTCAGATGAGGAACCAAACACTTCATGCTTGCCACTCAGATTAGCCAGCACTTAACATGAAAAGTTTAAATGCTGCATAAAATTAATGGGGGTGTTGGTGTTGGTGGTGCTCTAGTTTATGTCTCTAGACCAACTGATGATATGCTCTTGGCATTTCTATAACCTCAGAAACTTGCAGATGTAAATTTAAAAGAGTTGCTTAGATCTGTAGAAACTTTAAAATATAAGTGCCTGGGGAAGTGAGGAATCCCTTTTTTAAAGGAATGGGATTACGCAGAAGAAATGTGAAGAACTGTAAAAGGGAAAATATCAATGGAAGAGTAGCAAAAGCCTTCCTGATGAGATAAGTTTAGCTACAGAAGGAGTAAAAACACTATCACTGGATGCATATAAAATTTTACTAGGCTGTCATAGATGTCTTGCATACTCACTCACAACCTTTTCTGGTTAGAGTTTCCTTTGTAACAGATGGATAGGCATGAAGGAGCAAAGTGTTTTCCAAACACTTCTCTTACCAAAAAAGTTAAGGCGTAAGACAGCAGAAAAACTTTTCACTCTTGAAAGAAACAAGCTGAACAAAATCCACACCACCACATGACTTTTCAGCAAACCCTACCAAGGGTTGCACAGAGCAGAAGAGGTAACTTTACCTCTTTGTTCAGGTAGTAACAGATGGGAAAGCTGGGAGAAGAAAAGCTACCCAGCTGTCTCTGGAAATTTTAGTGGCATCAACAAATTCTTAGCTTGATTGGCCCCCATATCACCAGCTCCAAATAATCCTTCCTTTACTGTGGCACTGGAGGATCGAAGAAAATCTCACCTCTGTACAACTGCGGCAATTGGAAGGACCTTATTTGGATTCCTCCCCCCAGCTCCACTTTGCGCTGAGAATACATGGCTTCAAGAGCATTCACGAAGGGATTTTTTTCCTCCTCTGGCTTAAACAGTGAATGGCAGAGCTCCGAGTCTGAATAAACAGTGTGGGTGGTGACTGCTCTGTGAGGCCCATGTAAAGGATGCAATCATTTTCTGACTCTGTTCAGCATTAAATCATGTGAAACTAGCTTGATTACCACACATAACATTGACTCTGTTACAGACTATAACGTACCGTGTATCCTTCCCTAACTTTGCAGGGGAAAAAAATAACAATTAATTCTCCCAGATTCAAGTGTTTAATTGTGTATAAAGTTCATTGACCTCACTAGTTGCTGTCAGATGATCTTGCTAAGGCCTGTGAAAAACATCCCAGGAATGCAGTGATGTGGGCAGAAACAAAGTGAGTTCATGCCACAAAATACTTTAAATGGAACAAAATCAGCAACCATCCAGAGAGCCTGCACTGAAAACAGGACTTCAGAATAATCGTTGATTTAACCTCACCTAAGCACAGCTAGTCCTTGAAAAGGGGCTATTATAAATCATAGCCTTTAAAAAAATAAATCCTTTAGGGATCCTGCATGTGACTACATGAAGTAACTTTGTTTACTGGGAAATCTCTGCAGCTGACTGGGGAGGCAATGTTTTGGAATGACTGGAGAAACTGGGGCACTCAGGAGATAAGCTGGGAAGTGGGGAACCTGCTTTTGTGCCCTGTCCAGTCCCCATTAAGGGCAATCGCAGATAAGTCGGTTTGCCTCTGTGCAACTCAATTTCTTCCTCAATAAAAATGGAAATAGGTCTGCTTATCTACATGAAGACATGCTATGCTTTTTTCTGTGCAGGGAAGCCACTGTTAATGGGAGGTATTATCATGTATTTGACACATACGTGAGCATCCTGCATCGTTTTTGACATCCCTCTGAAATGTAGCTTCTGAGCTGTGTTTTAAGAAATCTTTCCCTCAATGACCCCAAAGAAGTGTGTTGTGTTACTCATTTCATACACCGTTTCCAAATGAATAATTCAGCATGAATTCTGCTGGTAGTGCCCATTAAAATGTAAACTGCTCCTCTTACCTACTTTTCACAATTGACCTATGCGATTTCAGAGGGATGTCACAGTCCAATTTTCTAGGGAAGCAGTGCAAGTACCACTGATTAGATGGCAGGTTTTGTTAACCTGTAAATCCAAGCACAACTTAAAGCACATGTGCTAAATGTCTGTCCGACTGCAAGGCCTCTGGGGCGGAAACCACAGGTACCTATGGGCATGGATGGCATTTTTACCATCCCCGCTTTCATCTCAGGGTGATGCAGCCAGATGAGCCCCATACCTTACCAGGACTGCAAACTGAGTTCTTCCCTGCTTCTGCTGTTTTCTTGGGAGCCTCCAGCAGAACCTGACTGTTAAGAAACAAGTTCTTTAAGTGTGACCCAGCAAACTGCATCACTGCAGGGCACTTATTCATTGCATTTATTTCACATCCCCTCCTGTACTGCTCTCACCATTCCTTCCCTCCTCCTCTCCAAAGGCTGATGTACACGAAGAGGGAAGGTATGGCTCATAGACAGTAGAAAGGGGATTGAAAAGCTGGTCTGCAGTGATGATCATGCTTTCATCTTATTCAGAATGCTGCTTAACAGCAGCTGTCTCTTTGCTTGGTGGGGGGCACCATTGCCTGAATCCCTTCCCATATACTTCTGATATTTTGCATATCTTATGGTGGCTATAGCAGATAAGCTCCTGAACAAATAATTCTGGTGAGACCATTTTGCATTTGGTTATTTGGTTCATTTTGGTGATCATAACAGGCTTGGATTATAACTTCTACCATCTGGAATTTAATCTTCTTCACAGACAGTTAAAACCAGATAATAGCCATATTAAATTGTGGATTATGATTTCTCCTGGTATTAAGTTCTAAAGTCTTGCCCCAGAAGGGTATGGGATTAAGACAACCTCTACTATTAAGTGCATTGGAAAATATGTAGTTCATAATTTCTCATATCTATTTTATCTGCTCATTATCAATGACAACAGTGGCCTTAAAAGATAAGAAAATGCTCCAATCAAGCTCTGTAACCCAAACAAAGTGTCTGTGGGAAAAAGGAGTTTAATTAAATTTTTCTTTCCATTGCCCCATTGCAAGTGTTTGCATGGGAGAGGAGGGGATGGAGAAGGAAAAAACAGAAAGTGTGATGCAACTTCATGTTTATGGGAAAAATATTTGGAGGACAAGATATCTATGAAATCAATGGGTTCCAGGCCTCAGTCAGCATTTCATGCTTTTCCCAGATGGTGACATATTGGAATGTTTTCCCAAACAGCAAGAAGCCAAACTGGGGTTTTTGCAGCTGCAAATAGGTAAGAAAACTTTGAGCCAGTTCCTCAAACAGCTACAAAATATCAAAAAATTTCAAGGTATGTGTGAAAGACAACTGTAATATACAATGACATACCATTCTTCTGGATTCTACTTTTACTAATAGCAGAGCAAACTACCTAAGTAGTAATAATAAGAAATAGGCTTCTGAGCAACACCCACACATTTAAAAGTAATGCTAAGACTTGGGTTTAGTTCAATCATTTCCAAAGTTCAAGATAAATAATCTTGAGCAAAGGACTTAATGTAAGTGCAACCCTATTTTATTACCCAGAAAACTACACTCCACCAGAATAAACCAAAGAGAAGTTATGGAGTTTGCAGCTTGTCAAAAATGGAGAAGACATTAAACTTGCCTTAGGGGAAATACACACATGTATATATTATACACTGTGCAATCCTTGGCCATTAAGACTTCCTCTTACCTGAAAATGCCATTCTCTCTTGTTAGGAAATGAAAAATACAACACTAGTAATCCAAGAACAGCTGGTGAAAACCAAACAAACCTAGGAAACCATCTGCATATCAATTCAGAAATTCTTACCACATCATTCCCTTCCTTCAGTTTCATTTCAGGAAACCTAACACATCCTGCAAGCAGGAGTTTTACCTGAGAAAATCCTAAATAGCACCTTGAATCCTCTCCCTCTATCTCCTCCCTGCTGTTTAAATCCAAAATTATTTTATCGGCCCAACAGCTAAAATTTCCTTGGACTAGCAACCCCTGCTTTGCAGATTCCAAATGCTGAGTTTCTGAACTGTATAAAGAAGGGGGTTGTTACGTCTGATAGCTCCTGACACAATCGACAGCAAAAGCATGCTGAAATTTGAATTAAGATGACAAGTATTATCTATATATACATGAATAAAGACTTTTATTTATATAAGGTTTGTATCCTCAGATAGTATGGAGCTAGAACATTGTTTGGATAGTGGTACAACAATATAATCCCAGCGTTCCTGTGGGATACAGCATGTGTTTCTATCCCTGGTGATTTATGAACTATTGGACCTTAAAACTCTTGCTGCTTCTTTCCTTTAGCAACCTTTCACTGGCACAGATCCAGCTCTGAATACAACCAGTCCACAGCCTTCGACTATTAAAAGTATTTGGTGCCTGTTTATGTCGAGGTGAGGGTCTGCACAACCAACCCTGCAAGGCCGACTGCTACACTCACTGAAAGAACCCCACCAGGTTCAGCAGAGACATCCTGATTTACACCCCTTCAGTATCTTATCCATGATCCCACGGCAATCCATTAAAGAAACACTGAAAAATCTAAGAACAAACAAACAAATCAACCCCGCATTCCCATTAAGATAAAAATGTGAAATGAACATAAAATGAAGGGAGATACTGCTGTCACTTCAAGGAGTGAGGATTAAAGGACTCCAGCCTCATCAGATAAGACTCTGGATTTTCTTGTCTAGCACTCTTGTTTTAATCCATTTTCCAGTTCTATATGAAATGAATTATAGCTAGATCTGCATAGCGTTTAAGGACATAAATCTATCCTACAGTGTATTTGAATTTAAAATACACACAGCCTAATATCTTTCATTCCTGAAAAAAATGGACGTGAAATCTCAGGGGGAACAGAGCAATTACCTATTTCAGTCAACGTGTGAAGAACAGTCAAATAAATGGGCTAACAGGCCCACCAGCTGGAAAAATTAAACTGAAAGCCTGCTTCTGAATATATGCATTATATCACCCTTAGCCAGAATGGCTTTAATTATTCTTAAATATAGCAGTGGAATGAGAAATAGGAAAATCTTACAGCCCTTTTCTCCCACAATGGAGAAAGAGATGAAAATTGCCATCATTATAATTTTTGTTGCCATTAGATAAATGGGTAGTCTTCCAGGTCATGGTAATCCTCCTTGGCTTTTTATATTATCTATTTAGCCCCAGGATCCAAAGATGTTTTTTCAAGTGCTTGTGGATCTGTCACTCATATGTCATCTGCTGGTTATGGAAATAGAATTGGGCCCATTGTGCAGGTAGGGACAAACACAGCTCTCTCAGTGACAAAGTGTGACACTGGCTGAGCCCGTGCAGTCAGGTCTCTGCTCCGACCATGAAGCCGCTCAGAGAGTCAGGGAAAGGAGGGTGGGATGTATTTTACCTAGCTTGAGCTGCCTTAAAACTGCAAGTCTAAACAAAGTGTTCATGTAGACTTGCTCTCTGGATGATTCATCTCATTTCGCACCACCTATCTTAGGACCAGATGAATCACCTTTTGAAAGTGTCTGTCTGTTGGATGTCTAACTTTTAGGCACCTCAAATCCATCCTATGCAGAAAAGCATCATCATCTCCACTAAATACTTGATAAGCTCTAAAATGCCATCTCTCTAAAGCTAGTAACAGAAGAGTTTTACCTAGTATTCTTTGACAGAAATTACAAAAAATACCAAATGATTATTTTTTATAATCTCAACAGTTTCTCCTCACAGAAAACAAACAAAAGAGCCACTATGTTTTAACAGAAAATGCTTCAAGAAGAAACTACTACTTTGTCAGGCACACCACACAATTGAAATCAAGTCTCTCCATTGAGATAGTGAGGAAGACAATGCAAACACACAAATAAACTTTGCAGCCAGGATACCTTTTTCTGTAGTTCTAGCTTTGTACATATGTCTTAGGAAGGGCTGAAGTTACATTTGTGTTTTCTTGCCAGTCATGTGCCAGATGGGTTCCTTCTCAAATGTGGGCTGTTTTAAGACCCAGTCTTGCCTAAAACAACATACAGCTCCTAGGTCAAGCCCACTTTGACACTACAGCTGGACACAAATTTCTGCTGCTTCTCTCTCTGTTGCTCGCTTTCCTTTTAATGTCCAATTCCAAAGAAGATTGTGGAGCTCAGTACAGATCTAGCAGCAGGAATTATTTGCAGAGATGAAGTGTTTCCCCTCTCGGGGAGACTCCCCAGTGATTCCCATGTGACCAAACCCCTTCCAAGCCATCAACTTAAAAATAACATGTTGGGTTTTGGAAAAAATGTAATTCCAGGGGGTTTGTGGAGCCTCTGGTTTTGACTTTTTTAGGCTGCACTGGTGTTGAGTTTTCAGAAGACTCCTCCACAACCGAGAAACTTCTCAGCAACCAGCTCCAGAAGCAAAGGTCTTAAGGACACGGGTCAGGATGAGACTCAGCCCTTGTAAGGAAGGCTTGGCAATGCTGCCAAGGCACGTGGCAGCCCAAAAGGCCTCTGAAACCCAAGAGGCCCATCTGAGCAGACCTACAGACAGATAAAAAGCATCTTTGCTCCCACAGTGACAAGTGCCTCAGGCAAGCCAACGGATAGACTGCCTCAAATTCAAACTGTTGAGTTTCTATTTCATGACTGATTTCACTCTTATGGGCAATCCCCAGGGTAAAAAATTGTCCTTGCTTTATGCCAACTGCTACCAACAGGTTTTAGGGAGGTTCTGCACAGCTTGGGGATTTTTATTCAAGTGTTTTAAAGCCTACATGATGAAAACCACAGTGACTAAAACAAAAATCCTGGGCATTCTGCACCATATGTTACTGCTTTGCCATAGAAAACTTCAGAGCTTTAGGGCTGGCAACTGGGAGATGATGACCTCCTGCCTGTGAAGTTGTGAGTAATTAGTGCACTTGCACAACTGCATCATTCATTCTTTAAGCTCATAGGCAGGAGGAACAGAGGTGGTTTTCATTGTTAAATCTGTTTCTCTAAAAAAACCCCATATTTTAAAACCTCTGAGCAAAAATGGACTTAGTGGATGCGCAGAGGTCACAGATGGACTTCTCCCCTTTGCCCCAAAGTGCAGTTTCCTTGCTTCAAGCAGTCAGGTCTTACATTGTTCAGTTGCAAAGCAAAGCTTCTGGATGTGACCTGATGTGACACATACAGTCAGAAAAAGATCAAAGCTCTGGGAATTGCTCCTTTGAGTTATATGGACAACTTTATTGATAACAGCTTCAAATTACTGCATTGCTGATAATAATAATGGAACAACTCCCTCGCCAGGTGTACGGGCACGGCCAGGAGCTATGGGTGAACCTGAATATAGTTGTACACAAACTCCCAACCTTATAATATCTTCTCTATATGAACAGCTGACAAAAAATATAGAGGCCCTTGAATCTTCCTCTGCTTAAGTTCTGAAATCTAGAAAAGAGATTATATTATATTTTACCTTACAATGAATTAACTCCTTCTCAGCATGTCCATTCCAATGCCAGGTTTGTGAACTAAGCCACGACAGAAAAACTGCCAGTAAGTGCTAATTTAGTGCTAAGGAAGACATTTCTCTAAAAATGCAGCAAGGAGAGGGTGATAAACCCCAAAACGTTGTAACACAAGTTTTACTGAAGTATGTAGGTAAGTAAAAAGTGAATAAAGGGTGGTTAAACTGAATGCACTTTCCCTATTCTGGGTGACAAGATTATTTGGGATTAACTTCTGTATTGGATGGATGACTCTGAGTACACTGTGGGTAAGAAGGAAATAATACACATTCTTGTGGCTACAAACACTAAACCAAAAAACTAAACTGTCTGGCTTTATATTGCTAAAACACCGAGTTGGGGAAACATTGCTAAAGTTTTGTTGGTACAGACCATGGAACTAATCTTGTCTCTTTCTCAGTGTATTTGTCTCGTGCTTTATCTCCCCTTTACTTTCTACTTTCTCCCCCTTTTTCTTTTCTTCCACATTTCTCTCCCCACTCAGCATTCAGTTTCTTTGTGTCTCAGGCAAAGCAAGGTTGGTTAGCAAGGAAATCCTGATGCAATCGTGATGCTTTCCTGTCACCCTCCATTAGTCATTAAGGTTATAAAACCATAATGAATGATATTGTTATTATTAAATAAATTCTGCACAGATTAGATTTCAATAGCTCAATCTTTCTCTTTTGTTTCATTCTTTAAGAAAAAACATTTCATTTTTTTCAGTACAGTCCACAGAGGGCACAAGAACATCTACAGATTATCTCTGAACATAGTCTTTTTTTTTTCTTTTTGCACTGCTCAGGCTGCAGTGGTGGCAGCCCATGAGGCCACCTTGGTGGCACCGGGTGCTCTTGGAATACACCTGTGGGGCAGTCCACCTTCCCTCTGACCCAGGGGCATTGTCCCCTCTGGTGGGACACTGGCCACTGAGGTGGGCAGCTGCTTCCTGAAGGCTCCTGAGCTAATGGACTGCATCCCTTTGCCTGCCTGTATCCACAGGAAGAGTGGGAAGCACAGCTTTGCTGCCAGCACCATGCTGCCACGCTCAACAGGAGGGCAGCGATGTCCCCACCCCAAGATGCAGACAGAGATGGGGTCACCACGTTTCCCTGAGGTGTCTGGCAAATGACCCAGAACTTAGAAGGATCCATAAGTGGAGAGGATTTTGAAACTCAATCCAAGGCTTGAAAAAGCAGGCCCTAATATCTCCTCTTCATTTTCATCCAGTGTAAAGCTCTAAGCACACTAAGGCTGGTGAGATAAAAGAAGAGAGGCTAACATACTGCGTCTACTGCTTCCCCTTTAGCACCCTCCTACCGATTCCATACTCATTTCCATCTGTGCAAAGTGCATGTAAAACAACTTCACCCCTTGCCAGCCAGACATTGAACTGTGGGATTTGGATCGTTCTGAGTTCCTGGGCCTCCTTAGGTACATAAAAGCCGCGTCTGCGCCTCGGGAGGCGGCTGAATCGCAGCCTTTGTGTGCCGGGCACGGGGGAAACGGAGCCCAACTGCGGGCATGTGCCAGCCCCTGCCGGGTAAGAGCTGGCATTGTCTGCCCAGCGCAGCCCCGGCATTTCCACCAACCACACGGAGCAAACTTTCAATGGCAGGATCAGGCTGTACATAGTGAAATGTACAAATCCAAACTTCCTAAAAGCGGGAAGGTCTGTGATCAAAGCACGCCACAGAAAGACCTGGGTTTCCTAGCTTGGTGCATAGAGCAGAGAGAGTAGCAGCACATTTGGAGCATCCTCAAATGCTGAGTTTTTAGAGCATCCTCAGCTGCAGCAACCCATGCTCAAGATAAGGGCCAAAAGATGCTCAGCATTGCATCACCTATGGGTGCACAAGGGAGATGTGCCCAGCAGGACAGTTTTGAATGAAGCAGTTCTATGCAAAACAGCCTTTGCTGTGTCCTGTTTCCCCTGGACAGATGCATCTCCCCGTCACAGAGTAGTGAGGGGCACCAAGCGCACTTGACACAGCAAAACAGAGGCAGAGGAGCGTTATGGCACATCAGCAGTTCCAGGTTACCTCTTCCAAAGTAATAAGAAAGAATAACTTGTAGTCTGCTACATGAAAAAGTCTTTCTGCAAAGTTTTTCTAGCTACAGTGAGATACATATAGCTACATATTAACAGTTAAGACACCAGGGAGATAATCTATGTACATATACTTCCAGAGTAGCTTTGGACAAGAACTGGAATTTTCCTCTGCAAGTAGCGTAACAACTAAATATTTAAATGGTTAGAAGGCCAAACAATTGCAAACAAGTCTGCAACAACCATACTTCTCTCAGTTCCTGACATCACCCACTAAAGACAGCTGTAAGACAGGACCTGAGTAAGCCCCAAGTTATTCCTTTAAGCTGATCATACTCCTCCTCCTCCTCCTCCTAATAATAATAATAATAATAATAATAATAATAATAATAATAATAATAATAATAATATTCAACCAAGAAACAGCTATATGAAGTAGAAATATGTATACGCCTCTCAGAAAAACTACAAAAAGC
The DNA here is from genome assembly GCF_963513975.1 of Fringilla coelebs. Lineage (NCBI taxonomy): Eukaryota > Metazoa > Chordata > Aves > Passeriformes > Fringillidae > Fringilla > Fringilla coelebs. The sequence goes on from NC_140028.1 coordinate 83,567,825, forward strand.
CAGTGCTTCAGAGAGTTCACCATTTTTTCATGTAGCCATCAATAAACACTTCTCTGATAAATTGTTATGCAAACTGATGCTTGATGGAGTTTGGACTAACTAAATAGTCTTGTGTCAGAGTCAGACTCATAGAAGAGCCTTATATGGGTACCCAGCATCTCAGCAAATGCTCCCAGTGCTGCCTGCTCAACTGGTGCTGTGCCCTGCAGACAATCCGTGACCGCTGGCACCCTCACAAGCCCACACGTGGCGAGCAATGGCCGAGCAGGCTAACCAGAAGCAGCCAGCGAAGTTTTGGGGTGCGAGGAGCTGCCCTCCCCAGCCAGGGAGGGAGATGGGTGCAGGGGCATGGGGAACGGCATCACGTGAAGGAAGAAGCGAGGCACTACAGATGTCCCGCCGGGACAACGACACAGTGTTCCTGCTACATCCCGAGCGCGAACGTGGTTTGTGTGCATTCAATGAAATTGTTTTTGTATACAAAGAGGATTTCAGCTGCTGTGAGGCAGATGGAAGGCGCTTTTGGCCGCGCTGAAATGTCTGGTACTGCCTGCGTTCGGAAGCATACACGGGGCAAGAACAAAATACACTACTGTGCAATGTAAGTTGTCTGGTAAAAAATTAATTCAGCACAGAGCTATCTGAACTACAGGAAAACAAGGAGGAGTGGATGGCTTACCCTGACGCTCTGCCCGTTCCTTTCTCTTAGAAGAAAGAGAGCTGCTCACACTGCTGATCGTGAACCCGGGCAACCCAAAGAAAGGTGAGGGGGCGGCAAGTGTCAGAGGGCAGCAGCAACCATGAGAAACTTCATTTAGTTGAGTTTAAACTTGGAGTTAGAGAGCAGAGCAGAGCGAGCAGGGAGTAGCCACAAACAGGGAGCCTTAACCTTCGGCAGAGCGCCGCTCACCTCCTGTAGTTGCTGGCAGCAGTTCTTCGCCCTGGGCTGGGGGGAGGCACCCCCAGCCGGCGGCTACAGCTCCCCCTCCCTCCGCTCTACTTTCCCCCAGGAGCTGAACTGCTTCTGCATGCCTTTCAGGGTGGCACAAAAACAGGTGAGACAAAAGGCAGTCCTGCTTTCAGAAAGTTTTAGAAACTCTTTACCAGCTAGTTCATCCTACCAGGGTGTTTGCATCACTTAAATATCTGGTTTGCTAAACTCTTTTTAATTGGGAAAGTGTTTTTCTATTAAAATTGGCAGGTCTCCATAGATCATTTACCTTCCAGTACCCCATGCCTGTTAAAATCTTTCTCCCAGCCCAGTTTTGTATGGTGCTAATGTCAATCCACATCAAAGTCCACAGGAATTCTACACATGTGAATCCAAGTTTAAGCAAGAAAAAAAAAAGGGGGCTCAGATTTTTATTACGTGAATTTTATTGGAACATTCCCTTCATGTCCCTACATACAGAAGAGCGTCTGGATTGAGTTACAGCTGCATTTACTCCCACACATCTGCTCCCTTATTGTTATAGTTACCTTTTCTCAGGGGATTTAAGAGACTACCCCCCCGAAAAAAAGCCCTTCACCTTTAGGTCCATGATGACAAAGATCAAAAAGCCTTCAGCATTCCTGCACCATGACATGAATTATGCTCTGCAGCAGTTTAAAAATTGCTTTTCTAATTCGAATGCTGCTGCTTGACCGCTGGGTTTCCAACAGCGGCGCGCAGCAGGGCCGGTGCCCTGGCTCTCCGTGAAGGTGTGCAGCTTTGCTTTATAACCCACAGCACGTCTGTGACTGGCGTTGCACTGGGAGGGGCGTGAGGCAAGGTATAGCAAATCACCCTGGCAACAAACATGGAAACAGAAAAATAAACTTTGGATGCACAACACCCAATTGATTTCACAAGTTGCTGGGCTGGCTGCGTGATGGAAAGCAATCGGAGGACAGCTGAGCCCGCCAAGAGGGGATGCCAGCCAGATTAAAGGTACCCAGCACTTAGAAACATAAGGGCCCAATTGTGTCAAAAATCCTATTTTAATAGAATAATACTGTATGAAGCAAGATACTTCCCTATTTCCAATTACTCCATTGTGCAGACCCTCAGGAGAGCTTTGAAGACCAGATTTTATCTTGGTCTCACTGCAAAGTCGAACCCCATCCCAGCTGAAGGCAGGAGGAAAGTCCTGGTTTATTTCAGTGGTAATGAGGGCGGGCATTAAATGCATATGTTGATGGACCTCGTGCAGGAAGTGAGACAAGGATGTCAGGGACATCAGGAGTGAAGCCCCGCAGCAGCACACCTAAACATACACCCTGGCAACGGGGGCTTGGGCAAAGGAGGAGAAACCACTGCTCCACTGCAACAATTACAAAAGACAAGGCTATTACTGACAGGAACAAAAACACATCGATTGCTTTCATTAGCTGGCTATGGCCAGCTAGTGCGTATTTGGGGCCTGGAACTTGAAGTGGTTCAAAGACAGACATTGACTGCATTTTCTATCCAAAAAACACAAGGTAGGTCCCAGAAGTAATAATCTTCTGGAGAGACAGTTCAGAAATACTTGGTTTTAAGTATGGATGGATATGATTTCGAAGAACCAAACTTGTGCATGGCAGGGATAAAGGCTAAGACCAAGGGAGGCACAGCTTATCTGAACTATCTCCTGATAACCTCACTAGTGAGCTAACGCTACTGGGTGCAGAAATGACATGGGCAGATGGGGTGCAGGCTGCAGGACTGCCTTTGCCCTGCCCAGCCTGATGACTGCCCTGGGAAGATGCTAGTTAGTCTCAACAGCAATGTGCACATTACCATCCCAACCATACAGTAGCAGTCCTATCTGAGACCTGTAAGTAAGGAGAAACGGCGTATTCCTCAGCTTGTAAATTAATTTAATTCCTGGAGTGCACTTATAGAGTAATGCCTGAGGCTTATGAAGGCAAAATGGAGCTAGAGACAGCACATTAGTCTCTGGAGAGACATACCAGCTGTTTCGTGTCCTGATGGGGGTAGGGTGGAAAACAGTTGTATACAGTCTGCACCATCCACTTAAAATCAGACCATTTTCCCCTTACTTTCCCATACTATTAAAAATCATATACCTGAATAAATATATAGGGAATTGGCAACTCACAGAGATGCATTAAGTCCAAATCCAGCACCTCCGAGGTGCAATGCTAAAATAGAAACAGCAGCCTTCTCCTCCTACAGAGTATTATCAAGAAATAATGGTTCTCTCTGATGAAGAAACAGATTAAGAGAGAAATTAAAGTGCAGATTTAATTTCAATAGTAGTGCACCCAAGTCAGCCTGTAAATAAGCCAATCTCACCACCTAAATTAGGCATCAATAGAGAATTAATGCTGGCCTTAGGAAAACTTTAAGCCTTAAGAAAAGGAAAGGGTAGATGAGTGCACCCTTTTCAAACATAAATCTATAATCAACCCTCTCAAAACCAGATAGAGGCTGATGGCAGGCAAATTTCATTTTAGAAGTATCGAAAGAGTTTTCATCTTACTGAAGGGTATGATGAAATCTTACAGGGTTGGCCTTAAAGCTGGGATCCTATTGCTCCTAAACTTTGTGGAAGCCAAAATTTATATCCAGACATTATGACTGGCCTATATATCTTTAACAAGCTATATCAAGGGCTTGCATTCAGATACCTTATCAAGTTGAAACACCTCAGATGCAAAGCTCATCTATGGATCCCAAAGCTTGATTTCCATAAAAAATCCCCTTCCAAAAGCTTATAGTACCTGCTAGGAGGTTCTGCTTTGGTGTCCTCCTTTCTGCCTCCCAATGAGTGGTGGTTGGTACAGTACTGAGTCAGAATATGATGTCTCCAGCTCAGCTTGAATCAGCCAGGTAAGGCACAATGCAGCTGATCACTTAGAGCACATAATTATATCATCCATGAGCTGCTCGGAGGATGCTGGCACTGACAAAGTAGGAAAGGCTAAAAGCATCATATTAAAATGTCATAAAACATTCATTTTACATGATTAGAGAAACTGGTAATTAGCATTTTTCTTTTAGTGCTTGACTTTTTATTCCAGCTGCTCTAATCCAGCTTCTTTCCATGGCAATTATTGCCAGGAAAGCTGAATTTGGCATCCTTTTCATGTCCACTTTAAAACCTGCTCTGTAATCTGTCAGCTAGGCAGGTCTCACATGCAGTATTGGAAGGTAAAAGTGAGGGGGGTTTTTGCCCTATAGTCAAATTACATTTATAGTAAGCCTTAATTGTAGGAATATGTCCATACACCATTAAACAAATCATATCAATATGTTTATTCTCTGTTAGTCTAGATTTATCTTGCCAAGGCTGAAGCTTTGCGTAAAAGGACTGACCCCAGGAGTGCATATGTCAAGCTGAATTAAGGAAGAGAAAAAAAAATAGAGCCGTATCTAAACTTCCTTAGAATAATAGGATGTTGATTAAATTGTTAGAAAGTTAAATAAACAAGCGATTTTTTTGTAATTGTCCTTTGAATGCCTCAGACTTCCACTCGCCTTAGCTGTCTCTGAAGGTGAGGAGGAGAAATGGCCCATTGCTGGAGGGCACATAGATTTCAGGAGGCAGCCACCCTGCCAAAGCTTTCTGAGTGACATTGGGTAAGTCGCTAAAGCCTGGGGCATTTTGACATCTCATTTCCATCAAACTAATTGAGTTGTTGTAGGAGTAAATAGAGAGCAGAGCCCGGGACTTCTGCAGCAGAAGGGCAAGCTAAGGTCTGCTTCAATGGGCAGGGCAAGCAGCCACGGTACTGCAGCCAAGAGCCGTGCTGGGGCCCTGGGCTGGCCTCCTGGAGAGCAGGCACCAGCACCATCCTGCCAGGAGCACAGGCAGAAAACCTGGGTCAGGAAGCTCTGAGAAACAAGCCATCACGTGGCTTTGGCTGTGCACTGTTTGGAGAGAAAAAGACAAAAGCCATCAAGCAATCCCCAAATCTTCTGACCAAGAAAGGGTCAGGTGCTATTTAGACCGGGGTAACATGGCCATGTCTGTGCCACAGACACAGAACCACTACTGTGAGGGGAAGAGAGAGTGCAATTCAGAGGCTTAAGCCATCATCCATCCCTTTTTGGGGTCATCACTTCTTGGTCTGGCTTTAAGAGAGCAATCTACATTCATGATTTGCAAACTGCTTGCCACCCTTCACTTCCCTGAGGAGGCAATATTAAACCCTCAAAGCCCTTAATGTAGCAAGATTTCCTTAGCACTTAAGCTAAATTTTGGCTTTTTCAATGTCATTTCTGCCCCTGCTGTGCTCTGACTGTCAGACCTCATTACGTGAGTTGTCCTAACCAAGAGTCAGTGGCTCCAGCCACCCATGGCTGAACTGCCTCCACACCACTGGAAAGCCATGCAGCCACCTTTGTGTGGCACCATGCTCCAGCCACTGTCTCCAGTCCCCAGTAAGTGTGTAACCTTGGGGACAGCCCCACAATCATCCACAGACATGGATTTTGGTCTGGAATTGCCTTAACCTTCAAGCTGACCTTAGTGGGTAACCCTGGTCAAGTGTAGGGTTGTCTGCATCCCCTCCCCATGACCCACAGCCACTTAGAAAAACAACAGGCACCCTTCCTCATACATGTCCTTTTTAGCACTCCCCCACTAACCTGCTTTTGTTCTTTCCTGAACCCCTGCAGAGCTATTAATCTCTGTCTGACAAAAAGTGTCAATTTTTCCAACTGCAGCAAAGTCATACAGAAATGCAATAGCATTTCTTGGCTCATTAATAATTCCAGAGAGGTAGCAACATTTTTCCTCCTTTGTATGATTGACAAGCTGGTTTTTCATTTCATATTAAACACCATAGGTAGACATTAACTAGCTAAACAAAGATACTTTTATTTCCCTAAAATGATGCTTTAAATATTTCAAGTTCCAATCACATTTCTGGTGCAACATGAATTCCTAATAAAACCATTAACTAATAAATGCTCCTCTTTGATATGTTAGTAAGAAGCCCCACTATGTCCATGTCTTGCCATAAAGCTCTAGAGAAACTTAGAAAGATGCTTGCATTATTTACTCTTAAAAGGATCTCGCCAGCATTTGAGGAAGAAAAACATGGAAATCAATATCAAGGAACATAAACACAAACAAGGAAGATATTAAATTAAGCCACAGTTGAAAAGTTCCTTCTCCAATGAGTACATGGTGTGCAGCCAAAAGCCTATTTTTATACTACAGAAAGTATTTAAGTGAGCACATCTGCAATAAGCTTCTGTGGGAACATATACGGGGGAATCTCGTTCGCACGAGGCACTCAGGTGGATTCCCGTTCAGACAGCAGACTTCCAGAGCACTGCAAGTGGCTCCTGCCCACCCCCCCTGCCACACACCGCTACAGAAAACTGGCTCAGCCCGGCTTCCCAGCATTTTCAAGATCTCTACACATATGGCTGTGGCTTTTCCTACTGCCTCTCTGGTTTTGCTGAAAGGGAGCGTGACTTCCTACACGTCAGCTTTCCCCCACTACTTCCCTGTGGCAAGCAGGCAAAGGTATATCATTTTGGCTAAATCTTGAATCTGCTGAATGTATCTGAGGAGGGTGCCTGCCTTGCTCTCCTCCAGCACATCCTCTCCTTTTGGGAGCCCCTGGGTCTCCCACACCCAACCTGGCATTCCGGATGGATACGAAGGGCCCCTGCATTACAAGCAGCTCCCCAGCAGCTGAAATTGTTCCAGAAGAACCAACTGCAATGCAGTGCCCAAGGGAAACGGCAATTCCTGACAGATACCATCTCTCCTGCCTTCAGATACAATGTCAGCAGTGCACTTCGCCTATCTTGGTGACTGATAAGAGGAAGTGGCAAGGTAATGTTGGACCTCACAGGAAAAACCTGAAGAGTAAAACTTTCACAGCTGAGCAAAACCAGTCCCTTTTAGTCCTTCGTTTCTTTAGCTTGCAAAAATGGCGAGCTCTGTAAATGTTTCCAATAGACTGCAATTCCTTTTTGTGCAATTATAAATATTTTAACATATGACATCAGTACAATATGTTTTCATTGTGTTTAGATCTCTTTAATTAGGATGGGGCCTGAGTTCTCCTTGCTGCCTTTGGTACTTGGACTTGGCAACCAAATTTGTTTTGTCTCAACTTACTGTTCTTTCTTTCAGTGCAGAAGGAGCAACACGCACTTTTTTATTTATTGTTCTTGATAATTGGCTTCATTTTCAGTCAGAACTGATCTGATCATCATGGAAAAAGAAATAAAACACATAAAAAAACCATTAAGGGATATTTATCTCCAAGTTAGAAGGGTAGTGAAAATATCCAGAAGGATGAGATAAGTGGTATTTCTAATCTAACGGATAAAATCTCCACTTAAACATCTACAGACGACGATACAGCTTTCAAACGCAACTATTTATGCCCTTTTATTTCTGGACTTTGCACTTAATACGGCGGTTAATTTATAGCAAGCAAAGGCAGAATTTACAGGACTGCAATAAACCAGGAGCCCATTCCTGACATAAAAGAAGTCACTGACACACCGTCCGTTCCCTCTCCGTCACACGGGCCACAGCTGCACGCTGGGTCACACCTGGACAATGTCACCAGCTGCAGCGCTGGGCCACCCCAGGTACCAGCACCCCTTCCTCCTTGGGTGAAAACAAGAAGCGTGTCCCACCCCACCCCCTTGCTCCAAAAAGCCCTCAATTCCCTCCCAGTGACAAGTCCCACCACCCTGAAGCCATACTGGGAAACTCTGGGATTATTCATCCCGTAGCTGGAGCCCCTGTGTGCTGCTTAGTAATGTGAGAAGTGCCAGCAAAGGGGACTTTCCATGGCTTGTTTAATGTTTCCTGGTAATGGCTTAGGTGAGAAGCAGGCCCAGAGGCTGGGCAGAGGGGACTGCTTCGCTGGGACTTACACGAATATGGGCAGGAAACTTCTGTTTGGGTACGTCTGACTACCAGAATTAGTCTACAACTTTTGCTTGCTTATTTGTGGTCATCGAAATTGAGCTGCTGCACCGCATTATTAGTCAAGGCTGATACTAAAACAACTGAATCTCTAGAACATGGAAATGAGCTAGTGAGAATGAAAGATTGCAAATTAGTAAAGTACATGGAGTAAGAATGCAACTCTTGCCAGCCAATACAGCAAGGACAAGTGTTTTCTTCCCACAAGCAAGCTGATCAGGAATGCTAGGATAGGCTCTATTTGTTCTTGAGAGAGAGAGGCTTTTAAAGTAGATTTAAATGTATTAACTAGCATACCAAGATGCTTTATGAGAAACCCTGGCAATAGAATTACTGAGGTTGACAGCACATTCGAAGTGAGAAATTAAATCATAAATGGTGTTCCCTGTCTAATCCCATTCATTTCAATCAGTAGAAGAGCAAAACTTGTCACAGAAAGAAAAAGAACTAAACTATCATGATGCCTGGGGACCCTCTGGTCCTTTCCTTGATGTCTCCCAGAGGCATCGAGAGGAAGTTTCATCCAGTGATTCAGCCAACTGGCCCAAGACTGCATGTACCTGGGCCTGATTCTCTAGTCCCTGCCTCACTTCAGGCACATCAACTCATGGTCTGATCCAGAAACAGCAATTGCAAGCATTTAAGCAGGACATGGGCTCTTCATGTCTCTGTAAGACCCACAGAGAGCCCAGCTGGGCACCACATAGCCCTGGAGCTAGGGAAGTTGCTGGGTCACCACAACTTCACTTTTCAAAGCAGCCCTACCCAAGGAGGTAGGACCTCTTAGCTATGGAGCCAAACCAGTAGAGCATCCCTACCCATGCACAAGAGCAGCTCCTCCCACCTGACGCAGCTCCTTTCTTTTCTCTAAGCACAGAGCAGTGGCCATCTCCAGGCCAGCAGTTAACATTCACCTAGGGAGTGGATCTCTCTGCCTCCAGTCTGATGGAACTCAAGGTGTCCACTACCATGGAAAGCAGCCTAACCATCTGAACCAGGGTGGGAAAAAGAGCTCAAGTTTGGGAAAAAGGAGATAGCACATTACAAGCACCGATGAACACCAAGAGCTGAACTCTGTACAAGGTGCCTGGGAAACCAAAGCTTACAGTGTGTTCTCCTGGCGAAAGAACAGTGCTACGAATGTAACAAAAATACTTGCTCAGGGTCCCTCTGAATTCAAAGAAAGGAAAGGATTTCACTATACAGCATTAAATGTAAAAATATGACATGTGAAAGTACTGAAGCAGTAACATGAAAGAGATGGATATTTACATTTTAAAACCTCCAACTGTTACACAACTTTTTTTTTTTTCTTTAAGGATATACAAAATTTGCATACAGAAGAGGGAAAATGTTTGGGGGGTAAAAATAAGGAGGAGTAATATGATCCTCAGTTCAGATCTTCCACGAAGTATTGAAAGAAACCAGAAGGAAAGCAGAGGCAAAGCTTCCAACAATACTGTAAGTTACTCAGTAAAAGTCTTCGGGAGCACATGTCTTTGAAGTACCACGGGGAAGGCTCAATCCTATTACAGCCCTCCTGAGGAAGTGTTAATCTTCTAGACAAAGAAACCAAGGCTCACTTTTTATGAACTCCCATGTACTTTTGATTGCTTCTGGCTTGGTTTATTTGTTTCTTTAAGGCTCATCAAACCTGATTTTTTTCCTGAACCACTAAACCTACAGTTCAACTCGAAGGCAAATGGAAGCTGCTATGAAAAATCAGGCCACTTTATTTTGGGAAGGGTGAATTTATGGGCCTGTATTCTACTGTTATTGATGAAATGCCAGCATTGTGGAAATCAATAAAGCAGCCTATCACCAAAAATGGCACTAGCACTAGGACTGTATTCTTGATTTAGAAATTGCTGGCTATGATTAAAAAAAAAAAAAGGCAGAAAAGAAGACAAAATGCATGCTTTGTGGGTTCACAAAAAAGGCAGAATGCTAGGAGATAAGCTATATTGATAAAATGTAATCCTTTTATGTTGGAATTATAAAGGATTCAAGGTTTATATTTCTGGTGCTTTAGACTGCATTTATCATAAATAAACCAAAGTTAGTATAACATCGTGGCACTGTCTGTTGGTGAAAATTTATAAATCTGCCTGTTTATTAGGATTACTGTTATTACTTTAGGGGGAGGGCAATCAAATCCAAACTCTGGGCTTTTTTTTTTTTTTTTATCTTCCAGAGACAGATGAACAGCTTTTGGTTGGGGATTTTTTTTTTTGTATGAAAACCAATTACTGGTCTTGACTGAAGCTGAATTCAATTCTTTTTTTGATGTTCTGCAGTGCACTTCTGAGCAGCTTTTGCAAGCTATGACTAGAGTAGAGCATTTGCAGTCCCTCCAACAAAACAGAAAAAGTATTTGTAAGCTCATTACTACCAGAGTAACAGCACGAATACGACTCACACAGTTTGTTCTTGCAGCAATGATGAAGGAAATTCACAGTATGAGCAAGGGGAAAATCACAGTGAAAAATTTCTGATTTATACAATCAGTTAGGGTTTTTTTTTTTTTTTTTTTAGTTTAGGTGTGGATACATTGCATCAGATGTTTTTCAACATCTCGGCCTTCTTGCAGAAAGGTTAGCAAATCCAAAAGGCAAACTGTCCCAGAGGGCAACATGCATCTTATACAAACCTGTACCCCTGCTCAGGAGGCCTTCAAAATGGGATTAAAGAATTGAAAGTCATTTTGCATTTCTTCCTCCTTTGCAAGGATCAGTGATGCCATCCTCACCCTTGCTCTCAGTGACCAGGGATCGGCTGCCCATGGTTTGCCCACTGTTTCCCCCAAAGCCCAGCCTTGCTCCCAGGAACATCATCCCGCCTCCCAACCAACAAGAAATGCTGCACGCGGCCAAACCACGGAGGAGAAGGATTTGTGACTTCAACATGGACTTTACCTGGTATCCAACACTGGGGCCAAGACTTAAAACCCAGCAACTGCATTTGCTGTGGCATTATTGCTGCTCTGCATGCACACCGCAAGCTGCTCCAGAGTAAGTAGAGAAAAAAATGCACTATGGAATTTAATTATTACATTAATTTGATTTTGTTCAACAGCAAAAGGGAATAAAAAAGACATATGAGAGCAGCTTCAGACATAAACAAGGAGCGTTTCCCATTCTGGAGCGGCTCACGTGCTGTGTATGGCACAACATGTAGTTTTCTTCTTTTTGTTTGTTGTTTTCAGTTTAGGTTTTATCCAATTATATATCTATTGTGTGACAGGCCTGGCATGAGAGATCCCATTTACAGGAAATATTTCTGAGATCACAGGCCCTGCAGGCTAAATGCAAACACTGGAGCAGATGGTAACTGATCCAGTAGAGCTGTACCTAGGGGTGCTGGAAGGGGGAAAAGACTTGGAAAGTCAAGCTGCTAACAAAATAACCTCGCATTATTAAAAACTACAACCAAATCAGCCCAGCGAGCAGCTAGGGACCTCATTAAGGATGCCTCTGACCACTGCTGCCGACCTGCTTGTGGCAAGGGGCCGGGGCTGGGAGGGAGGGCAGGCAAAGGAGGGTGCTCGCTTGTGGAATGACTCGCTCCTTGCCCGAGAGCAGAGCAAAGGGGGTGCTCTGCCCACCGAGTAATCACCATTGAACAGCGGTGAAAGTCGTAGAGGAGGAACAGGAGAGCTAAATGTCCATCCACTCTTTAACACAGTCGTTCCCAGGCTCTCCCTCCGGCACGGCTGCAGGATGCCGGGCCAGCCCTGTGAGAGGAATTCCCTCCCCTCCCTAACACAGTGCCTGTGTCCTGCCGGCCCGCCGATGCTCCGTTTCAAGCAGGTGCTCTCTAGACTGCAATGCCTCTGGGGTTCACAAAGCTGAGCTGAGGCTGGGTCAGCAGGAACAAGAGCTGACCAGGTTAACAGGCAACTGCATTGCACTGGTGAGCTCAGGTGGTGAGCAGACTCTTATCCCGGGGAACAGTGCAGATTAAGGAAGGAAGCAGGCATCAGTATGCTCCCTTTCTTGCAGCAAAAAAACCCTTTTGATGATAAATCTGCATTTATACTAGGGTTGTAGAAGTGTGGCTGTGACAAGAAATCACAGCCCTAACGAAGTGTACTGTAGCAGGAAAACAATTCAACTACAGACCCGCAGAAGCAGGTAACTCTGTCTGCCCATACATTTAAGCAGCATTTCCAGTGCATTTCCAACCTCATTCATACTCTGACAGTATCTCAGTATACTGACATAAACCTGGTTCTGAATACATGAGGGGAAGCACAGAGAGACTGGATGACAAAAGTGAGATTCCAGACCAGTAAATGGGAACATCTGACCAAAGCCCTTGAGAAACACTGACTCATTCACAATCAGTATTTCAAAGATTGTTAAAAGTTACATCATTTCATAAGGCAGAGTGCAAAATATCAGCTTAAGTACTTCATCTACTTTATTTTCTGGAGAGGGACTAATTATACCCACTTAAAACACATCAATTGTACTGTTCCATCTTTACTAAGTTGAGTTTCATTAAGCTAGCAGTGATCCCTCACCTATGTGTTTTTGGTCACTTCTGTTCTTGTCACTTTTGTTCTCTGTCTGCTTCTCACTCACTTGAGGACTTATCCTTCCATCCTTTAGCCTTCTGCACTTTTTCACAGAGCAAACAAGCAGCTTTGCTCTGACTTTCCTTGCAGACGATGCTCCCCAAGCCATGGGGGAGTCCCCAAGACTCCCTCTCACAGTGGTCAGCTGCTTTTTTGTTCGAAGCAGGGCACAGCATCCAGCTGAGACTTCCCCAGCGTGGAGTCGCTGTATAAAGGTTTCTTCACACGTCTTGCATCTCACTCCCCTCATGTGACTTTTTCACCCTTTGGAATGCAAAAATAAGCCTTGATTTACATGAGCAGTCCAATCTTACCAAGATCCTCTAAAACAAACCTCCCTGCTGCTGCTGAGCGCTGTTTAAATCAAGAGGCCTTCACATGGGTGAAGATGTCTTAAAAAAAGATCAGGATGTAACTCTGTCACAATTATTATGATTTGGTAACATTTAGCAGCTGTGTTTTTTTGCTGCAGACATCAGTTTTATAGCTGAAACTGTTCCTTTAATTTTTTTTGCAAGAGTGTTTCACTATTTTTTTGTCATTGTTGTTTCCTGGACTCCTAAATATAGCCAAGTGGAATAACTAGCACCTCTGTAAACTGTTGGTTAAATGCCACACTGAGTTTCATTTTGCTCTCTAAAAGGCCATTTAAAACACATCAGACTTGTAGAGCTCAAAATTTAGGAAATTATTTACATTCTGGGAATAACTCATAACCATTTCCGCAGCCTTTTCTGCCTTTAATACACGTTAATGCTATTCCCACCAAATAAAAGCATGGCCTGATAAATACCAGGTATCAAAATAAATGGCACTTCAAAGTTTAAGAAACGCAATTGAGAAACAAAAAACTGTAAAGGTTGCTCTGCTGTCCTGAGGTGTTTTATCACTAGGGTGTTAAACAGCAAGTAGTCTGCTTTAGGCTTCACGGGACATTTCAGGCAAACTCACTGCTGGCAAATGAAGTCACTGCTGCTCTTAACCCTACAGAGCTGAGCTCATTTATGTCATTATCTAGTATAAAGATGCCCTACTTCAAAACCAAAAATGCCATGGAACTGAGTGCCACATTCCTGCCAGAAGGGGAAGTAAGATGTCCATCCCTCTTTGGTTTACATGCCACAAGGTGTCAGATGGTGAATGGCACTGCCGTTGGACATGAGGCCAGGAGTTATGGAATCACAGGTTGGAAAAGACCCCCAAGATCACCCCCAGCCCAACCACCACAAATCCCTCACTCCATCCTGAAACAGCACCACACACACACACCTGAAAGCTGAGGTAGGGGGATCAGTATTGAAAAACATAGTAAGTCCTCAGAGACCCAGATCCTGTGCTACATCCCTTTGCTCCAAAGTTATTTCAAATAATAGAAGCTCTGAAATCCCTCTGAGAATAAGACTGCCTGACCCCCAGAGAGTAGAACATGCTTATTTATTCAACTTTCTGTCAACATTTAAAAGGAATTATCATTCCCATTTTGCAGCAACTAAGCTGTTTGCCTAAGGTCAGAGAGTGAATTAACGTTAAACTAGATTACACAGTATCGTAGTTCCCATTCCTGTGGTCAACCAGCTACCATCTGATTAGGTCACCTCAGCACATTTAATTTAAAAAGAATGTTGAATCTAACACTTTGCCGAAGAAGTGCTTGGGTCTTCAAGAAAAAGTCATGTGAAAGAGAGAGAGGGAACAATAAACAAGAAAGCTTCCTACGTCTCAGTAACTTGCAAGTCCAAAGAGACAAAGAGTAATTCAAAGTCCTGAAATACCATAATTTGCTGCAGAAAAAGTCACATAAAAACTCTTGGCTTTTGGGGCGGAACTGCAGCCCACAAGGCCGGATCATTGCTGTAGCTCAGGGCCAGGGCAAGCAGCTTTGGGGAGGCTGAGCTTTGGGGAGGCTCAGCCGTTCCTCTCCCATAGCCCAGTCCTCCATGCAAAGGGCATTGCAGCCTGCCCAGAGGCAAGGTGTTATGAAAATTAGGTAGAATGAAAACACTCAAAACGACTTCTTGTATTTTTCAGCTTTAAAACAAGAAAATAGGCTGCAAGACCTCTCCAGACATCCCCATGAAGAGAGCCTCTCAGAAACAGCAACCATCCTGTGCTGGAAGGGAGACTGGAAAGGTTTTAAATTAGGAACTGCATTCCTCTTCCAGGTGCTGATGAAACCCACAACACCAAAACAATTAAGATGTTTTCTATTTTTTTTTTTATATTTGCTGAAAGAGCTGGAGCTTCTCAAAAGAAGAGAAACACATGTTTTTGCAAGGCCCAGCTATTCCTTCTCTTACCACTGGCAAAGCAGCAAATAGCTGCCTGCCCAAACAAAACTAAGGCAGCCCACGAATGAGCACTGTTACCCCTGCACTTTCAATATTCCCAAAGCATCCCGATCTCAGAATGTGTACTTTGAAGCAGCAGGAAACATACAATGATTTTGCTGAAAATCCAATGTCATTTGCTGACAATTCCAAACATCATCTAGCCTTCTACACCTTTGTGGTCATTTAAACAGAGCTTGTTCAGCCTGCCTGCCAAGCCAAGTGCTCCTGAAGTCACCGTTCAGATGACCACTACAAAACATAAACTGTGACAACAGGTGTTCAGCCGGCCCAAACCAAGCCCTGCAGCACATCCACAGAGTCCACTGAAAGAACACAGCTCAGCTTCATGTGGGATTACTGAAGAGCAGCTATTTATGAATTCTTCCACGAGTTGCCACCTTTTGCTCTGCAATAGGAGTGCTCTGTTCCTCTTCAGCCAATACCAGCGCTGCAATACCCAAAAGATTGTTGAGGAGTGATGTGGCCTCTTTCCAAAAGAAAAAGACTACTGGTTCATGGACTTGTTCTGGAGCAACTGCTCTTCCATACCTATTTCTGAATAACACGAGCAGAGAAATCATGGGAAATCTGCATCATCAAAAACGTCAAGCTATAGTCTAGGGAGATCTGTCAGTCACCTATGCACAGGTCACTACAAATAAAACAGTGGAGGTTAACTAACACTCCTGGATGAGCTGCACAAAAAGCTGTTAAGAACTTGGAACAGTCACTACAAAACCTTAATGATCAGAATCTCTGCTGGCAGAACCACCACATGTTTCCCAAAGGAGATCTCCCTGTGGTATCATCTTCCATCTGTGTTGGTATATATATCTATAAATATCTATATATACACACACACACACACGTGTATATATATATATATATACACACACACACATATATATACATACACATATGCATATATATACATATACAGGGTTGTATTTCAATAAAAGAAATTATAATTATGTACTTAAAGAAGCTTTTCTTAATGGGCAGGCAGCAAATAAAAAGAATGTATTCATCCATCTATGCCATGTGGTCTCTGCCCATGAAAATCAGAGGCTTCATAGTTGCATGAGGAGGATGTGGGATGCCTTTCCTCTTGTCCACTTCCCCTGGCTCCCCTACTCTAAAAGGTCTTAAAAAGCTCTACAAGCTCTACAGCTCTGGCGGTAATTTGGCCAACCAGTTTTATTGAGCCTCTTCTCCAAACTCCCACACAGCTGATGTATCCAGCTTGCATCCGCATCTTGTGTGCTAGCATGGAAGAGAGCTTGAGAGCTACTGCTACACCCACAGCTGTTTTCTGTGAATCTGAAGAACACAATCAGCTTAAATGTTTCTTTGAAGATAGACCATCCTTTTCCTGTGGCCTAATTTAGACTCAACATTAAAAGCACATAAAGCTAAAGCTGGAAAATCAGTCATAATTAAACTTGTAAAATATAGAATCTATTTTTCATGAAACAATCTCAAATTCTACTTTATTCCTCCCTCATTCAGACAGTTTCCTACTTCAAATGGAAAACATAATAGCAATGACCTACTCAGTTATGAACTCCAGCATTTCTGATCTGTAGCAAGTAGGACACCACCCGGGGTGAAAAAAGATGCCTTCGAATCTGACTCAAATTGCACCAAGGTCAAGTGAGAGCCTGCTAGGACTGGGATGATGACCACAAGGACTGCAGGCCTTCTGAGACAAGAGCATGAGTGCAGAAGGGTGCAGAGGCAATAGCAGGAGGACAATAACCATTGGCCTTTCAATGAAAACAAGCAGGTGTGGGGTGTTGGGATAAGCTGCTAAATAACGCTGTTTACCGCCAGTGAGTAAGCAGTTTCAGGGCATGCTTGGTAGAGGAAGTGTCATAGCGGCAACATGCACAATTTTGAAACATGCAACATCTTTGATGCAGCAGGAGAAACCAAGGTTGTGATATACTCAATAACCTGTTTGGCTCAGAGCTCAGGGCTCAGGCTGAGCCCAGCTGACCATACCGCCTCCACACAAAGGCCGCTGTGCAAGGAGCTCCCAAAACGCCACAAGACAAGAAGTCTTAATGGGTCCTTGCAAAACCTGGGAACTGTGCTATCCATTCTTCAGCACCATCTGCTGGTACCATACCTAGCACCAAATGGGTTATCTGCCTGCAGGCCACAGCTGGCGGCCACTTGCCCACTCCTCCAAGACAGCCATGGACCCCACCAGGTCCAGGGTCCCTCTGGCACTAACAACAAGGTGGATACATCCCAACGACACTGCTGGAACTTACCACACTCCTTCCCAGGCTGAGACATCTAAAGCTTAGACTTGAACCATCTTATGTGATACCAGGGGCCTGGATAAAGGCTGTTCCGGCTCAAGAAATGAGATTATGTATTCCCATGATCAAGGAGTTCCTGACCACATGTGTGACACTGACCTATAAATATCCTTGGCTCTGCTGGCCAGAGTGCTATCTGACAAGTGCTATCTCTCTTCCTCTTCACACCTTTATCACCTTTTGGCCTTCAGTCACATCTAAGTGGCATCATCACACTGCAATGACTTGGATGCCACTGCTTGACTCACTCTAGAGTGGCTTCAGGAAGGCAAGAGTCCAAGTGCAAGGCACAGCAGCATCCCCATGGATGGTGCCCATGCTAATCACATGCAAACAGACTGGACTTGCATGGGGGAAGTGCAGACCACCCCCACTGAGCCTCCCCTGATTGGAAAGCTTTGTGTCGCACCATGCAAGCTCTGAGCAGCATTCAGGAAAACAGCCCCCAGCAAATACTGCAAGTGCAGGTCACAGCTGGTTAGGCTGCTTCTGGAAAGCAAAGCAGTTGAAGGAAATATTCCCATTAATAGAAAGAGGCTTTCTGGGGCCACGTGGACAGTTCTGGAGACCGGAGTCAGTACAATGCACAGGCTCTCATCTCTGCTTCAGTGTCCCCCTGCTCTGCTGTTTCATTGCTTTAGCGAATGTTGGGAAAGTGCTGACAGGGATTTCAAAGGGAAGTTTCTGGTCTAAACACATTGTTGTATCCAGGCCCTTGGTAGTTGTTTTGTTGCACAAGAGAAAGGAGGGAAAACATTGAATAAAAACCCCACTGCAAGCACTTTCCCAGGGCACGGGCGCAGTCACGCCAGGGGCTGAAGCCCGGTCAGTGCTGTGCCCTGCCAGCCCAGCCACCAGCTCCTGCACAGCACCCCGCCATCCCTGCTGCACCCAGCTCCCAGAGGGGACATTTCCCAGCAATGGCTACTGGGGAACTCCGTAGAGCGCAGTCTGAAGAGCAGATGAGAACTGCCGCTGGCAAAAATAATTCCAACTGGGATTTTTCAGCCTGTTTTGGGAAGACGCAGTACATGTAAAGACCAAAAGAAAAGAATCATCTTTCTTATCTTACTGCCTAAGAAAGCACCTTTGAAGAACCAGAACAAACAAAGTTTACCCAAAAGGGGAATAAAGGAGGACTCAAATAAAGATGATAACTACTGACATTCTACTTTAAGCCAAGTTTTTAGATCTGAACATGGAATTTAAATATAACATACATAATCCTAGGAGAAGTGAATTTCAACCTCTGTTACCCATGTTTTTTTCCTGTTTGGTTCAGTCATTTAAAGGAACAACTTTCCCCTTGAACTCTAATCATTTTTGAATGAATTATTAAACAGCCTGACTTTACAAGCAGATTTCCTTTTATATACAACAGCGCACAAATAAAAGAGGAAACTGATTAAACAGGGAACATGACAGTATTCACTTGACAGCATACTTTGTAAAAACCAAATTGGGCATATGTGGTGCATGTGTGCACAACTGCTGGCAAGGAGGGGTGGTTTCTTTTTCCAGTCTTCCTTCTCTGAATATTCCTATTTAGAATAACTGTGTGCTGTTCTGGCACTTTTAATTTTAACATTATGATCCAGCTAATTGTGATAATTTTTAAAGTGGGCAGTGCCTCTTTAAAGAGATAAAATATTTTAGCTTGCAATTATATTTATTTCTATAGCTTTATTTTTAACTAATGGAGCTTAAGTTGCATTCCTGAATGGCTTGCATTTTATCTAAAAAAAAAATACTAATAACTACAGAATAATATACAACTTATTCCTTCTCTTTGCAAACAAATTCTATATATTATATCCATAATAAAAACAAAGAGGTGCTGCCAGCTGTCTTTCGAAAACTTGTGGCAATAGGAAGTCTATATTCTGCAACTTCATGTACTTACTCTTGACTGATAAAAGGCTCTTTTTGAAGTCAATTATAAGAGTGCAGTACCTTGAAGGGACTAAAATGGAGTAAAATATCTAAATATGACTAATTTTTGTGTGAAAGCAACCACTTCTGTAACAGCAAGGACGTAGCATAAATGGGAAGAGTTTTCCCCTATCTCCACACCTTAAAGCAAAGCTGCTCTCAGAGTGGCTGGGCACACGACCAACCACGGTTTCATGTCTGCTTACACTGAGGCTCACTGATGGCCAAGGAGCCACAACCATCCACCCCCCGTACTCTTCATTTGGCATTTCTCACCTGTATTACCTTTGCAACGAAGACTTTGCCTTCCAAGAACATTTCCATCTAAAATGCAACAGGCAGAGTTCCCTTAGCTCTGTGCTTCCTCTGTAACACATTTTATTTTCATATCCTTTCTGTCCATTTCTGCAGAGGGTATACACATCCAGTACCTTACATCTTTGTCTGTATTAGATACTTTTAGCTTCTCACATGACTTCCATTAAAAAGAAAAAAGTTTTAAAAAAAGATTTATGAGCAGCATGAACATACCAGCCAGCTTGCTTTCAGAAAATTACAAATCTATGCAAGAACATGATGACAGGATGATTTTGAATGAAAATAACACCAGCATAATCCAAGCCTGGGAAATCATTCCTCTGAAATTATGTTCACAAAACCCCAAGGCTGATTTTTTTTGGGTGCAAATTGGACCGTGAATCTCAAACTACATGGCCACTCAGAGTAACCTTGGTTACCTCTGTAAAACTCTGCCGCACTCAGAGGACCAGCATGAGCCTGCCCAGCACCAAGAGCCAGCCGAGGCTCACTGGGAGAAGCGCCGTGATGCCGACGCCTCGCCCTGAGCCTCGGCACTGGGGTGAGCTGTGCCCACAGCGAGGAGGGGACCTGCTGCCCAGTGCCACAGCCGACACGGAGCGGCCAGATCACATACCCTGCTACGGCACGGAGCGCGGGACACGGATCCTCTCCGGCGCGCGAGCCCGAAACCTCGGCTGACGCGGATGGCCAAGGACTGCCTGCCAAGATACTGACTGCTGCACTGGGCCCTGGGGTCATACATCAAATGTTCACATGCACTGACAGATGTTTATGTTGGTCATCCTGATTTAACTCCCATTACATCATTTACCAAGCTACTGATGTTATCATAAACGATTAAACAAGCCGGCAAAGGCGACTCAAATACAAAATACAAAGCTGATTCCCTCATGGTATGAGGGCATTACCACTCCGGACTGTGTCTTGCTCTTACATCAAATTGAACAACTGCACGGATTCTTTAATTCATTTGAATTCTGCATGGAAAAGTGCTCTTTTTTTCCAGAAGACTGATTTCATTCATCATTTGTCCATCACAGGATGAATGAAAGGTATTAAAAGGTGGGGGGTGGGGGGGGTGTCAGACTTGGAATCACAAATTATTAGTGTAAAACTAAAAACAGTTTTGTACTTTAATTTAGGAGCTCCTCGGGCTGGGATTCATTTAAACTACCTTAGTTCTTCAAAGTCTGCTGCATTATTTAGTGCTCCCAGTCACTTCTGGTTTGTGTCTGGACTATTTTAAGATACTGAAAATAACTGAAAGTTCTGAGGGAGCAAAATTAATAAGCAGAGGAAGTCCTCAATCTAGCGTGTACATAACATGCTCGCTGCCTGCCATTGAAATACAGCATTATCAAATACAAGGGGTTAAACTTAAACTCCGTGACCACCTCCCTGCTTGCTTGGTTGTCATTAAGTGTGGGGAGGGAATAGGAAACACTTCACACATCTTGTTTTCCGCTTCTAATATATTTTTGAGTTTTCTAGTGCAGGCTTTGCTTGGATGTGTAATCACTGTGGAATGGCTACTATACTCTTGCTTCACTGCATAATACTTTCCCTTCCTCCTTCTGTAGGATTCCTCATGAAAATAGGCACTTTGTGTTTTTGGCCCTAAGGACAGAACATAATGTACTGTCTCTAGGAAAAAATTAAAAAAAGAAAAAATCATTAAAACATTTTCCACTACTTAAAAAAACCTCGACACATGAAGTACTACTGTATTTCTGTTACACACATGACCTCATAGATAGATGTGTGCATCCACACACACAAATGCATTCAATTTTCAATTTAGCTATTTATAGAACTCTATAATTTTTCCTGGCTCAAGTTTTAGTAAGTCTTCCCTGGTGGGGTTCAGTTCACACGGTTTCGCAGCCCTTCATTTTGCTTCAAGTTCATATCCATGGAATGCCCCTCCCCGACCCTGCCTCCTCCTGGAACCCCATTTAATGTTTTGCTGATTAAATTGGCCCTTTGCTTTACTGAACTCATCACAAAAACCAGCAGGTTTTTTATTTCCTAAGGAGCTCTGTGTGTCTTGACAATTTTTCTTGCAGTCTCCTAACAGCAAAGTTCAGGGATCCAGTTGCTTCTGTCTACAACCACTCCTTTCTTGCTGATGAAACATGTAAAGCACACCTAGGAAGTCTTGGCAGAGAGGCACATAAAGGTCTTCCAGCCATGCTGCTGCTCCCTTAAGTAGGAATGATGGAGATCTGGGGAGTGTTTGAGAATCATGGAGCCTTTGTCCAAGCTGGCAGCCAGGCAGAAGTTCTGGAAGACAGGCGTCTATGCAATGCTGCTCCACTTTGCTTGCTCCACTTTCAGCGAGATGGGCAAAAAACAATGAAGTGTTCAGAGACCTCAAGGCAGGAGAACCTTTTTTTCCCTGAGTTCAGTCCCCTCATACTTCAACAAACCATCCTGTCCCAGGGTAAGGATGCCCCTAGCTGATTTAGGATGGATGGATCTCATGGTACTTCCATCTCTTCCCATTCTCCATCCTCTTTCCATCTTGCCAGGTGGGAAGACAAGGCTGAACTGCACTGCAGCCCAGCAGCTGTGTGAACGCCCACTGAGATCTTAATGCCCATTTGTGTAACTTCCAGCTGAGCTCTGCTTTCATTTGGTAAGAAAAGCCATCCTGCCATGTCAAGGTGCAGTGCTGGAATGCACAACAGCAACAAGAGGGAATTGCCCCCTCTCCCCACTCTCCAAAGCTCAGCTTACTTGGGCCGGGGGCATACAGCCCGCATAAAGGACAGAGAGGCAGTGCTCAGAAAGTAAAAAGTCATTAAAGGGAAAACCCATGAGGCAGATAACAGCTTGCTGCCAGACTTCTCAAAATTTAAGTGTTGATTGTTCAGAATTTATGTCTAGATTTTTCTTAAGAATGCAATTTCCTGGCACATGGTACAAGTCACTCTAGACCTGCATGTCAGCACAGCAGGCATCCTGTTGCAAAGGTTATTATGGAACTATTGAATGTTTTCATGCCAAATTTGTCCAAATTAAGCCGAGGGGAATGGAAATACTTTCCCTGGATAGGTGGTGGTTACATTAGGTGGGTTTGTTTATAAGGAGAATAAAAGTTACAGCTAAATATAAAAGCAGATATATCATAATATTGTCTGAGAACTTGAATAACATGTCATTCAGCCTGTGTGCTGTGGAAAGAACACGAAGGTCAAGTCTAAAATAAGATCAGTGACTGTTTGACAATAGAAACATGTAGGAGGTAGAGCAGGAGAATTTTCCACATTTTTTTCAAATGGCATTTTTCTTTCAAAAAATATCCTTCTCTACCTTGCAACGAGTCTGATGCAAAAAACCTCTTGAACTTCATGCAAAACATACTGCTGAATTCAGTGTGTTTTTGATCA
Source organism: Fringilla coelebs (assembly GCF_963513975.1). Classification (NCBI taxonomy): domain Eukaryota; kingdom Metazoa; phylum Chordata; class Aves; order Passeriformes; family Fringillidae; genus Fringilla; species Fringilla coelebs. Next base: position 83,590,604 of record NC_140028.1, read on the forward strand.
GCCCCCTGGCAAACCTGTATTAGTAATTTGTGCCAACTGTTTACTTTTTTGCATTATGCTTGGGAAAATGAAAGAAAGCTGCTCTGTCGCATTTGTGTTTGTAAAGAGTTTCACTTTCTCCTTGAGCCCTCTCATTCTGCTTCCCTGGAAGTCAGAGGCTTCAGTGAGTCTGTTGCTACCTTTTAAAGGTGAGCACACCTGAATTCCTGGCATTGGGGAGCACGCAGAATCCTTGCCAAGGTCAAAAAAAGGGGGGGGGGAAGCCCAGCCAAACTACTACTTGGAAGTATTTTATAAAATCTAATGCATTCCTTTTTTATTTTGTTCATCCACCAAAACCCAGGGTGAAGACATGATGTTAAGGTCTTGCCATTTGCCACAGTGCAATGGAGGGGGCGATTTCAGCCTCTGCCCTGCAGCAGGCACAACCATCCCTCAGCGAGTCTTGCAGGAGAAAAGGAACTTGCAATCCCAGTCTTGACAAAGAACATCCAATTCCCCCTACTTTTACTTCAGTCAGTGATGTCAGACATAGTTTTTATTTGTCCCCTACATTCACTTTCAAATACAGTTACAGCCACTTCCCTGTAAAATGTGTTATAAAAGGAATCTTGCAAATGCCCTAATCCCCCTGCCAACAGCTCCAATGGCAAAATCCCATGACTTTAAAGCAAAGGCAAGAGACAGCTCAAGGCTAAGGCCTGAAGGCAGCTGCCCTTCCTTTCCCTCTGAGCTGTGGTACACAGTCCATGTAGTTTCCAAAGCCAATGTTGAAAGATTAATTGCCAACTTGTTCCTCCATGGGAGGACTCTCAGGGTTTCTGGGAGGAAGGGCCTGGCAGAGGAAGGAAATGTGGGGGTAGAGCCTCCTTATCCTCTCCTCAGCTCCCCCAACCTGTCCCTGTCCTCTGGAGACTCTGCACCAAAGCTCAGGGTGCCAAGGTCCCTGTGCAGGGGAGGACTTGTCCCCTCTGAGGAACCTTCAGCGAGACTGCAGGAGAGCTGGAGGAGGGAGCCGGTGCCGTGTGGCACACCAGCCCTACCAAGGGATCAGAAGCTGCCCCAGGCTCAGGCTGACCAGAGCCCACTGCAGGGACAGGTCCTGCGTGGGTTTGTGCCCAACAGCCCCCTTCCGCTTGACCTGCACACCCTGGGGCACACACGGCCAAAATTAGCATCACACTCAGGGCTGGCACACGGTGGCTTAGACCCTAACGATCCCACTGGGAATGCAGTATTGTTCTGGCCCTATTAACAATAATTTGCATGTTGTCTAATGGCCCTCGGAGGAAAAAAATAAAAAAGAAAAAGGGTGGCAGGCCCTAAGGGAAGAGAAGAGGAAATGGGACTGCTGCCATTTTCTTCTGAGACCTGGCAAAGTAAGAAGGCTGACTTTCTTAAGGAGCCAGAGGTAAAACCATTCATTGCAAAATTATTTAATCTCTAACTTAATCATTCAGCCTTCATTGCTTCAAGGCAGGGTTTTGAGAACCTGAGCCGTTTAACTACTCTGAAGAGCTCCTGTCAAACCAGCCTGATGGGGACCTTGATCATAGCAAACTGATTTTAGCGGGACTCTGGGTCTCTCCCAAGGCACTGGTGACAGTGATCTTTCAGGATGAGGAGTTGCTCTCAGCAGGAAGGTCTGAAGTACAGAGGCAAGGGACATCTGCACACAGCGCTTCCCCATGGAACTTGGAGCCTTACATATAAAGAGCAGTCAGCAACACTGAGCTGCCACAGTTCCAGTCATTATTTCCTTTTGTCAAGAGGAGTTTCTTTAGGGATCAAAGTCTCCTGAAAACCAAACAAGCTGCCTGTCCGTCCCTTCCAAAAGAACAGGTAGTTTATTCCAGCTGTCAGCAACTGCAAACCAAACAGCTCCTCTCCCACTGTCAGTTTTTGCTCTAGGCCAGTTATTAAAGTTAAACAGTTGCGTTTGCAAGAATGATGTATTGTGTCTGCAGGGGGGAAGAGAAGGGAGTAGAGAGACAGGGAAAAAAAAAAAAAAGCAAGCAAGTTTTCTAAAACAAACCCTAGGCCAGTTTGCATAGTCTAAGAGGGTGCCAGTGCTGCCTTTTCCTTCAGTCCATTGAACTCCCACAGAAGTCCCAGCCTGCAGGATGTACTACCATGTCACAAGCATCCTTCTCACTGCGTTGGGGAAAATAATTGTTTTTCCCTAAAAAAGCAGGAAAAAAGCAGTTACTTGTAAAATAAATATACTATTCCCTTGTGAAAGAATCCACTTCAATAGGTATGAAAAAAGGTACAGGTTTCCCCACCACCTGTGCCACCCAGACTGAGAGCAGGGTGGAAAGGCCCCTTCCAAAGCTCCTGGAGCACCAAGGAGGCTCCCCAGCTTGCCCCTGGGGCTGAGGAACAGCTTTACTGGCCAAGCTGAGCAGGACCCATTTCTAGAAGGGTGTTGTGGTCCTGGCAGGACACTACCACCCCTGCCCCACACAGGCACAGTCAGAAGGATGTGTGTGGCATCCTGGGCTCCCCTTACAGCGAGGATGACTAGGGAGGCTGAAGAGCACTCGCAAGGAAAAGCCAGAGGCAGCCTTGCTCCAGTTTTCCACCCCTGCACAGCCGTGCCCAACCACCCGCTGTAACCAGGGCTCTGCACAACCCTTCAGCGATCCCTTTCTGGGTCTGTCCACATGCTCACTGCTGTGTGAGGCTAGACACCGCCCGTTCTAGCACCCCCACTGAAAAGAAACAGCTATTGACCCCAAAAGGGCAAGGGTTCCACACATTCAATCCAAATACATGGATTTTCTACTGCAGGGATTTTTTTCAGACAGCCATGAGCTACTGCAGAAGCCTGAACAGACTCCAGGCCGGCTCATTTACTTGCAGCCTTGATTGCCACCTGACATTTCAAGAGATTGGTTTATTTTCTCCCTTGTCAGGGCGCCCGGCTGCGGCACTCCAGCCCCATGAGGAGCAAAGCCTTTCCCTCAGCCAAGCTCCACAGCAGCGCTGCTAATTACTGCAGATCTGGAAAACAGAGAAAGGAATGGGTCAAGCTGGAATCTGGAAATAACACAGGCATTAGGATTCCTTCTCAGTTATATCTGGGACCTTGCACATCCAGCAGCAGACAGAAGATTAGATATTTGGAGAGTGTGATTTAACGTGATGTGCCAGATCACTTCAGGAGAGGGGTTATGGATATGCCTTGAGCGAAAATTTGCAGACATTTGGAGCACAGTGTAGAATTTGCTTCAGTTATGAACGAGGGAGTCATTACTACAGGGTTTTTTGTGTCTTTTTTTTTTACTTAAGCTGTGAGTTCATTCTTGAGAATGAAACCTCAACTGGTTTTATCTATGTACAGCACTGACCACCTTATTCTGCTAATGGAAATGCCAACTCATTCACTAGAGTATTTATCTTTGATTTATTTCTAACTCCTTTTTCTCTATAAAAAATAAGAGATTAGAAATAGGATCCTCTACTATGTCTTATAACAAGTCTGAACATGGGAAGAATATTCTTAAGAAAGGAGCTCATTCTGTTAGAGAAAAGCCTGCAATAGTTATTCCATCGCAAAAACAGGCTACAGGACTGTCCCATAGATTTCACTGGCCAGCTGTCTGTGGTCTTATTCCATCTTTCTAGCAACTCATGCAAGTCTCTCCAAGGCACATAGCAAGAATTTTGTCTTCTAAGGCTCAGTTCAGCAAGATATTTAAGAGTAACTTCAAGCTCATGGTTAAGCCAAAAGGTTTGATTACAACTCAGTTTTAAAAAATATTTTAAATTGCTTTTGCTGCTTGCATCTCAACATTTAATGAATCTTGTGAATGGAAACACAAGAATACAAGTGTATAAAGATACCTCCTACAGGTGCATATGATATACCTATGCTACTCCTGAAGTGCCACAGACTGCTTTTTCCTACAGTGGGAATAGAAAAGGAAAGACAAATTCCTTTCGAAACACCAAATAAACTGTGCTGATACTTAAAGGAAAACAAATACCATCACTTGCACATTTCTCACTGCACATTTCTCACTTGCACATTTCTCACCCGTCCCCTACATAAAAACTAGAAATCAACACCTGAAACCCATCTTTTTAATCTGCTTCCATCACAAGGATTGCTAAATATCCAAACAGTGGAACTGAAAAAGTTTAAGCCTAATTTCCATTTAACTTTTTTTTCCTTCTTTTATCTCGTCTCCACTCAAATCTCACCCAAGATACTTTCACAATCTGACTCACTTTGCTCTTTCCCAGGCTAGCAAGCTCCAGCAATGACAAAATGTAATGCTACAGATTTGAACTTTATTCTAAACTCCAAATTACTAAACTGGACATTTTGTTCCAAATTTTACCTTGTATCAGTCCTTTTTTTTTTTAATTATAGACCATCAGCTCAATTCACAATAGCAACAACAAATTTCCCATACCTTGGGTGCTGTATAGCAAGAATACCTATTTCATATATGGGTTAACTGAAAAAGAGAGGTATTAGTGATTTGCCCCATTTCCTATTCTATACTCAGCGCTAGAGCAAGAAGAGGAAGTTAAGTTTTGACTCTTAGTTACTTTCTCAAACAACTGTGTGATGGCCTCTTTCAGTCACTATGCGGGGTAAAATGAGGCCTTTCCTTTTTCCTTATACCTGACCCACATTCTTAAACTACTCGCTGAAGTGTCCTGAAACCCACTGAGCTGCCTTTTCAATCAACAAAGCGGAATCATTCTTTTTATGCTTCCTAAATGAAATAGCAATAAAATTCTGTATGCACTGAAGGATGCAGACTATTTCTTTCAACTAACTCAAAGTCACAGAATCACAGAATCATTTAGGTTGGAAAAGACCTCTAAGATCATCGAGTCAAACCACAGTCAAACCCAGCCCCTGGTTCTTTTCGCAGAACTTTGATAACAAATAGAAGCAGGATTGGCTTGCAACTTAAATGAGAAATGGCAATGCATAACAGAACTCCAATCAGCACACGAGTAAATTCTGTGATGTAGGTGCTCTTAGAAACACATCAAGTGCATTTACAATTACCATAACAAAACACATGCAGGAGTAAGTTTTCCCTGGATGGATGAGACCAGCAGAGCATCCATCCCAGTATCCCCAGACACCGACCAACACCAGGTGCTCTGGGGGAGAAGTAAATGGAATTGATAATTTTGAAATAGCATTGCCTGCAGAAAGCTCTACACTCAGAACCTGGTGATCTGATTTCAGCAGCTGATGTTACATTTACCCCAAGGTGTATGACTGCCCTTTCAAGCAATTTGACTCAAATGGCAGCACAGATGTTTTCCTTGCTCTTATAAATAAATATCTAAACTTTTCCTGAATGCAACTCAGTACTTTCACTCACAGCTTTCCCATGAAAACAACTTCCAAAGGTTAATCATGTGTTGCAGAAAAGGCTGGTTTTCTCTATTAGCTAAAAACCTGTGGCTTTTTCATTTGATCTTATTTTTCTTGCCACATATACAAAGTAAACACAACTACAATTGTCGAAGTAAGTGCCTCTTCCTGTTCCTATTGAAGTCAATGGCAACACTTTCTAACATCAGATTTGTTTTCTTACTCATTAACTGTAAAATCCAGAAACTGGCAAGGAACTTTCCAGCAAGGGGGAATTTTGCAAAGTCTATCAATATACAATAATTATGACAGCAAACTAACATTAAGATAAAATAACAGAAAATAAATTCCAGACTTTCAGATGCATTTGGAAAAGTTATCTGGTTTCATAGTCTTTTGGGAGCCAAAAGGAAAAAAAAAGGCAAAAAAAAAAAAAGCCATCAGATTGTTAATGAGACTGAAAGCCAGAGTAAAATAAAAATCCCTCAAATCTGTCATCAACATTCATGTTTGCCAAGGCCTGGATGTTATCCTGCTGGGGAAGAGAAGATTTATGGCATCGCACACCTTCATCCATCCTATTATTATATATGAAATGGAAAATAAAACAGGCCGGTACTGCCCTTAGAAATAATCAGTATTTTGCTGCCACTGAGTAACAAATGTTGTTATTATTATTACTAAATCAGCAGGAGGGCAGGCACGAGGTGCTCATAAATAAATTATTTTTAAAAAACCAACAAACCAAACAGGGCTGGGCTCCACCCTCCCAAGGGTGTGAAGGAAAATAAAACAAGGATGGAGGTGGGCAGGGCAAGGCCAGACCTGGCACACATAGTTCCTGAGGGCCGGGTGGCAGCGCCCAGCGCCCTGCCCAGCACCCAGTGCCCAGTGCCAGCAGCAGGGATGGAAGGGGGCAGTCAGCAAGCTGAGGACTGCTGCTCCACAGACTGCTGGTCTTGAAGCAGAAAGTAAAAACAGGCAAAGAACCAGAACATCTCACCATAACCCTGATCACCAAAAGGGATGGAAATGAATCAGGCAAGAAGTAAAAATCCTCCTTGCTAACAGGATAGTCATTATTCAATCAGATTGCTTTTTTAGCTCCAGGACTGCCCAGACTGCTGACCCAGTTTGGGGCTATCCACACCTCAGGTCAGAAGCCAGGGGCCACTGCCTTCCCAGAGCCCTGGGCAGGACCATGGTGATAAAAGGCTTTGGGCTGGTTCAGCGAGGGGGCTGCAGAGCAAGATGGGAGACAAGGACACAGCAGGACTGCTGGCATCCTGTGCCAGCAAGCAGAGAGCCGCCACTTCAGCCACCCTTGCCCCAAGGCCAGCACCCCTTGGTGGCGATGGCAGAGCACAAGGCTGGCTTTCTGCGCGCCAGGCACAAACCACCACACGAGACCAAAACCACAGCGGAGGTTTCAGAGCGACACCTGAGCGCCACTCCCGTTTCTGCATCCACCTCCCTCCACCATGCCAGGTCCAACCTGCTGAGAGATGACCCTCCCTCTCATCAAGGACACCTGGATTGAGCATGAGGGCTTAATGTTTGCTGGCGATGCAGTACAAAGTTCCCATGCTGCCTTAGGAAGCCCGGGCACTGGGATCTGGCCGCTGGGAAAATGCTTCTGCTCCACATGCAATTTCACACATCACTGCATAGGTCTTGTGATTCTCCTGCTGGAGCCGTGCTTTGCCATCGGAGGAACGCTTGTGCCTCGACAGAAAAATTCAACTGGATTTTCTTCATGGATTACCGACTCTGAATTTCAAGCTACATACTCAAAAAACTAAGCTCCTTACTGTCCAGCGGAGCTAACACAGCAGCTCGGGAGATGCCTGTGTTAGTGCAGGCACAGAACAAACTAATTTCTCAATATTGAAAGTAAAGTAAAACTTTTTAATAGGATTGCTGTTTGAACTTTACAGTTCTTTGCAAGATCAAGGCAAATGACATCATCTCCAGAAGTGAGACCCCTGGTTCTGAAATTTTAAAGGTCACAGTCAATACATTTTTTTTTTGTTTTTTTAGAAAAAAAACAGACTTCTGAGAAAATATGCAGCCCACTGTTTCTGCAAGTTACAGAAAAAGCTATTATAAATGAAAGGGACTAGAGAACCACAATCATTTTCTCTTTCTGCCCTAGCTCTTCTCCTTGCTTCGGCACAGATCCTCCGCAGAATTAATTTCTTTCTCTTCAGCAACAGCAAAAAGAAAAATATTTTGATAATATTTTGAGAATTTGATTATAAACCCACAAAGCCACAAAAACTGGCAAAGGACATAGAAGGTGCAACACTTGAAACTGCCAATTCACTTATTTAACTGAATGGATTTCAGATAGTTTCCTTTTACCAGTCAAACAGTGACTTGGGGTTAGCCCCACAGGGGATTGAGTCGTTACAAGGCTGCACGTCGCCGCTGAAGAAAGTCAAAGCTCCTCTGCTCCATGCTCTCCTTGGCATCCCTCTGCAAGCAAGGTGAAGTCCTGTGCTGAAAGAGCAAGAGGCTTTTGCTTGGGACTTGCACAAGAAGCAGCATGTTGTGCAGGTGGGTGCCTGGCAGAGCAGCCCAAATCCAGAGACTAAGAGGGATGGGATTTTGGTCAGTGCCCCACACGAGCTCTGGAAGGACCCTGTGCCACACTGATCCATGATCTCTAGCTCTGTCCTTGATGCCTCTGCCATCCCACACCTTCATGACACAGCCATGGACCACTGCAGGGCACAGAGATCCTCCCAGCTTCCTTTCCAAGGTGTGCCACCAAGCAAAGAAAATTAATTATTTAATAGGTGCAAAATAAAAGAGGTAGTTCAGTGATTAGGACAGTCAGCTCAGAAGAAGAGAAAGCTGGGGTCTTGTTGCTTATCTAAGAAGCATTTATTCATTTGGCTGTGGACAGCCACCTGAGAAAACACATCAAAACTAGGGAATTAGACACCCTAGTTCTTCCTCCTCCACCAAATGAAATCTCACCCCTGTAGAATTAGAAGGAGCTCTGTTGCCAGAGGGGAAGACACCTCAGCAAAATCAGCAGCCATCTGGAAGGTGAACCCTCCAGAGATGTTGGAGATGTGATGCCCCACTGCCAGGCTGGAGAAAGTCTCATTGCCAAAGCTCAGGAGAGGCCTAAACTAAGGAGCCACTGGGAAAGTGGGGACTCCTGCTCAGATGCTTTTGCAAGCAAGGATGGCACCTAAGTGACTGCAGCTTCGGAACACGGAGATTCCTGGGAACAGTGTCCCACACAGCCCTGAAGTGCCTCCCTTCTCTCAAGGCAGAATCAGCTCCTGACCAGCTCAGGTGAGGAACAGTGAGAAGCCAGGGACTTCCATCGCCACTCTGGCTAGGCAGGCACTTGGAGGATGCAAGTGCTTATGTTCCACCTAAGGTCCTCTTCAGACATCTAAATCCTTCCCTGTATGTGGCCTTAACTCTCGAGCAGAATATAAAGAACCACAACAGAGGAACAGAATTGCATGAAAACACATGGCCATTGCATTCCTGGTTCAAATGTAAATAGAGTAATTTATAATCAAGTGTTCGTGGCTGAATTTTCTTTCTGGTTCTCTCACCTGGGCTTCTTCTCATACCTTACATCAAAATTGTACATGTCTATGTAAATATGATGGTGCCCGTGTCTCCTTCTGTAGTGCTCATGCTCTTGTTTTTTGCTTGAACAGCTTGGGGAGAAAGCCATATGTTGGACTAGAAGTGCCCAGAGCTGAGCATGGCTCCCACGTCTGTTAGGTTGTGTGCCCAAAGAGGGAACCCATCACTGCAAGACACACACAGTTGTTTCTCCCACACCAACTGCATCCCTTCAGTGTTCCCCATGTCAATGTCAAAAAAAGTTGCCAAGTGTGACAGGCCGCTGCCAAGCCAGTCCTTCTGTAGCTCTGGAAATTAAACTGAAGCCATTAGGTTTTTAATCAGAAAGCATATATTAGACCAAGTATCACAAAATTGCAGAGATGAGCGAGTTCTCCTCTTTTTTCTTTTTTCATACAATTAAGATGTTATCAGGCCAAAGTACAATATTGCGGTATCCTGGCCAAAGTGAAAATCTTTGAAAGCAGCATTTATTTGCCACCAGAACCACAAGCTAATAATGCAGATTACGTGCAGTCCCCATCTGTTGCTTTTTCTAAGTTTTGAACAAGCCCATGAGGCCATGTATTGTAAGGGCATTAACAACCCCAGACACCATTATCAGCAATGTCTAGTGCCTAAAATTTATACTCCACCAGCTATATCCCCCTCCTACCCTGCCCTGCTTCGATATGCTTTCCTTCTTTGTTTCCCTTGCAATATAAAGAATTCACATCCTGAAAACACACTGCCAACTTAAAGCATGGATTCAGACCAAACACACAAATAAGAAAAACACATCAACCAAATTTCAGACCTGAGTGTAAGACACAGGCTCATTCATGAGACATAAGGCCCATGCAGCCCAAACTACCCACTGTGCAAAACATGCTCTGATGACTAACTGTGGCACTCTCTTCTCTGGTACCTCTAATAAACTTACCACTCTGCAGCCTCTAATAAACTTACCACTCCACAAAATACCAAGGAGCCAAAATATGAAGAAGGAGAAGGCTACAGTAGCCAGGGCTCCTGCCTGCATGACAGGCAGATCTTGCAAGAGGCTGTGCTGAAGTCCTACCAAGCCTGACCACATACAAGGCTACTTTGGAAGAGCCATTTATGAATAAGGTTCATACATGGGGTATGGTGCAAGAGGCAAGTTGAAGACCGAGCACATCTATTAAAGCATCCTTTTACACTGACAGATCCTGAAATCTAGAAGAAGGAAAAAAAAAAAAGGAAAAGAAAAATCCACTGCCCCATGCCCTCCTTGATTTTTTCTGCCTGAAGAGAGGATCCCAAAAGCTGTGTTTGCAACTTCATGTTAGTCTTTTGTTCTTTGTAACCAGCTATAAGGTTTTGCCTACATTTAATAATGCTAGGGCTCAAAGGTACCAGCCACATGCCAGAGAGACAAGCAAAAGCCATCTTCAGGTAGTATTCTGCACATATTCCATGTGTACATTACAAATAACAAGGGACAGTAAACGGTATCACATGCATCCAAATTCTGGAGCTTTTGTTGATAGGAAACCTCAATAAACAATTAAATGGCTATTGATAAGAAGTATCCTTTCCTTTTAAAGGCAGTCATTGTTTACAGTCCGAGTTTCTTGTATTTCTAACTGTCGAGCAACAGCTCCAGCACTCGCCTCCTCTGGCCAATCACGCCTGGTAACACCTGTCTTTTCACATTCTCGGTTTTATTCATTATTTATGTTTCTCTTTACACAATACACCCACAGGACAATACATCTCCAGCATGCTTACGATTTGATCCAAAGCTCACTGGAGTCAACAGAATGACTTCACTGGCTCTGGAGCGAACCGAGGGCCCCAGCTCCGCAGACGGGCTTCCAGCCTGAGGAGGGACTTACGCACAAGTTAGGCATCCCAGCCCAGAAGTGCAATCGCAAAATCCCTAACCCTTTAGCTGCTCGTCTCTGAACAAGCCAAGCTCTCCAGAAGCCTGAACCATTCAGGTTTATTTTTTTTCCCTCCAGTTATCTGTTTTGTGAAAAAAAGACGCCCACAACACTAACTAACCCTCTGTAGTGATCCATGACCTAGGGGGTCAGGGGATAGACCTGCCTCTCCCAAGTGTGGTCCCAACAACCAAGTGCTGGAGTCATGCTCTGTGTATGTGTGTATATACAGAAGTGTGTGTCTGTGTATGTGTGCATACTTGTATATATTACACAGACACACAGACACACACACACACATTTTTTGCTCCCCCTTCTGGCCCCATGAATCTTGATTTTTTTTTAATTCTTGATGGAAGCAGAGGAGAGCAGGAGAACAATCCTGCCTCTAGTGCGACTTGTAGGCAGGGATCAGCAGCACTCCTCTGGGAGGTGCACAGTGTGGATTCCTGCTGAGAAAAGGGCCCCAAAGCCTTGCTCCCTCTGTTACAGCAGCAGGAGATGTCCTCTGCATCCCTGGACACGAATCCCCTTTAGTCAGGCGGGTTCAGCAGCAGGGAAGGCAACACCTTCATTTTTTAACAGAGATAGTCAATGCAGGCAGCACATTATTTAGCCTAACACTGATATACCAAGAGAGCCAGTGCTAACAAACACCAAGCTTGAAAAACATGTTAAATTCAAACATACATGTAATTTACATTTTTTTACAAACACCTCTTAAAGGTGTGCTGTGTAATTGAGTCAGCTTTCTGTATTTCACAGGAGACCGAACCTGAAATTGGCAATGTCCTACCTAGCTGACCTCCATTTCTAGGTGAGTTATGCCAGCTCTCAACATAGGTTTCTTCTTCAGTATAACTTTTGCCTTTTCTCTGTCCAAAACAGTAATATCATAAGCTCTATACATTCAACAGGTTTGGTTTGTGGGAGAGCAGCTGGGACCACATTTTGTTCCAGTATATCAACTAATAAAGGAAAAAAGGAAAGAAATACTCTTCTAATTCAATGCAGTTACATATTCTGGAAAGTGAGGGAGGGAGAAAAAGCAAAAGCTTTTAATTGACTAGAAGTGAAAAAGCTGTACATTTTACACAAGTGGAAAGCTTCCCTATCTAGTTGATGCTGAAGCCCGCCCCAGACAGGGGTGATCTCTACCCCAGAAACACAGCTACCCATCAGATCACCACAAATACTCATTTTCCAGAACAATCCCACAGACACAGCTCCCAGCACCTTTGTTTCATCTCAAGACAAAGATTTTTCACTCTAGACTTATCCCATAAAACCCCACCCAGTGACAACCACAGCTGCAGACACTGTCACTGATGGCCACCTGCTTGCTGGAAACACCAGGATCCCGTGTTTGCTGCACGCCAGCCCGGTACATCACCCCTCACAGGTAGGGATACTGCATGCACTCACACACAGGTGGCCCCGGCTGTCCCGACACTGCCTGGGACCTGCGGCAGTGCGTGTGTGCCTCTTCTGCCTGGATGGGCATCTCTGCTGCCCCTCCCACCCCACTGCACAACCCTGCCTTGGCTAGGAACCTGCCTCCGCTCTGCCAGCAGGTGAGGGTGGACAGGAGAAGTGGAGACCACAGGAAAGTGGAGACTGCTGATGAAGACAGAGCCTTGCTCACCCCTTTTGCTCACCCCTTTTGCTCACCCCTTTTGCTCACCCCTTTTGCTCACAAGCTGTAGCAGCTCCCCTCAACTCAAACCACTCCACCCTACCCCGCATCCCGGTGAAACTTGACAACGGGCAAAAGGCCTGCACTGCTTTGGCACATCCCACTGCAGACACCCCCTGGGCAAACCTTTTGCCGCCACGAGTGTGATCTCCCGGGCACTGCCCAACCCGGGGTCCCACCAGCCACGGGCCGGAGCTGGGAGAGGAACCGAGCAGTCGGGGGACTTACCCAGCCTCCGTTGTCCTGGATCCAGTTGTGCAGCTGCCGGTTCAGGTACTCAGTCATCCAGGCAGCGATGCTGTCCACGAGGTGAGCCATCTCCCGGTTGACGCTCTCCACGCACATCACACCGCCAAACTCGAAGAAGGCCACAATTCTGCCCCAGTTAACCCCATCTCGGAAGAGCTCCTCCACCACCGCCACAAAGCGGCTCCTGGCCGTGAAGGGCGTCAGGTGCAGCTGGCCGGACATTTGGGCAAAGTCCCTCTGGTAGCGTCGGGAGAACTCGTCGCCCGCCTGGCGCAGGACGAGGTGGACGACCTGGGGTGCGGGACGCAGCCCCTCGGCCGGGGGCGCGTGGCTAGCAGCAGCCGAGCCGGGGGGCTCGGGGTGCGGAGACACCAGCCCAGTGTGATCAGAGGAAGTCCCAGCAGCAGCAGCAACCGCAGCAGCAGCAGGAGCAGAGAGACCTGGAGGCAGGGATGCCCTGTCCTCGCTGGCAGGCCAGTCGTATCCCCTCTGAGAGAGTTTATAGTGGATGTACTTCAGCACTATCTCCCGGTTATCGTAGCCTCTTCTCCCCGGATGAGCCATAATTCCCAAGAGGAAGCAGCAAGAGGAAGGGAGAGAGGAAGAAGAGGAGCAGGATGAACCCAAAAAAGTAAAGCAGCCAATAATAATAAAATTAACACCAAAAATTATAATCCAGTTATTGTATTGGGCACGGTTTCATTCATGCTGGTGTGGGGGAGCTCTCGGGGTCTCGGAGGTACTTTTGTCTTCTCAGTGTTTCCTCCTTGGTTTGAGATGCACGGCATAAATAGGGATTAAAATGCTGTAAATACTTTACTTCCAGGTGCACATTTATTACTTATTATAAATTTACTTTAGGACCATTTCCTCCTCGGTGTTGAAATACATCTTAAAAAATATTATACCGACTCAAAATCAGGTGCATTTTCCCCTAGGTGCTGGACTACCATGGACACGAAGGAGCAGACGAACACACACTGTAAAAACTGCAATTCAACACAATTTGCTAAAGCAGCCTTGGATGGACGTCAATCCAATGCACTTTATGCTAGAAACCTCAACATTAGGTTTTGGGTTTTTTTGTTACACAAACTAAATTTCCTCTGTAAAGTACTTACTTGGACTATAAATATGTTCCTCTGTCAAGTTTCCTCTATAAGAAAAATAGCAACAATAAAATCCAAACATCACAAGTCTTCAGAAGCGTTAAGTTCTGGTTGCTTTGATGCTTCAAGTCAACAAGGGGATGGGAAAGGGGCAAAAAAAAAAAAAAAAAAAAAAATTCTACGATTTCAAATGTTTTTTCCCAGACTCCTGTTTAACAGACATCTCCAAAGATGTGTCAAAGCTCAGAAAATCCCGCCTCGCAGACCGGGAAGGCGAACAACCCCAAAGAGATGGAAAATCCTGGAGACCAGATGAACCACATTTGAATCCAAGCTCTCGCAGAAGTGCTCTGTTTTTCCCTCCAGTGCAACGTACAGACATATGCATTTACGTAGTTTCATTCAGACACCGATCGCAGGAACCCGGTGCTTCCACACACACGCACGCACACACCCAAAAAATTTAAAAAATTTTTAAAAATTGTATGTATTTAGGAAATTAATTCTTTTTCACGAGAAAGAGCGCAAAAAAAAATTAATTAAAAAACGAAAATAAAAATAAAGAAGGAAAATTGCTTTTGACTGCTGCCATTTCCCGAGCAGCTTTGTATCGGCGGAGGAAGAGCCCCTGGCGCTGCCGAAGAGGGGCGCGGACGGGGCGTGTGTGCGGTGTGACTGGTGCCGATGGGGACCGCGGCCGCGGCGCCGCTGCCCGCCCGCCCGCCCGCCCGCGCAGCCCCGCGCACCCCGCTGCCTGGGGGCGGCTCCTCCGGGCGCTCCGCGCTGCTGCTGCCGGCGGCGGCGGCAGCGGCGGCTCCGGACGGCGGCGGCGGCAGCGGCGGCTCCGAGCGGCGGCGGGCGCGGGCGGGGAGCTCTCCCGGCGGCGGCAGCGGCGGGGGGAGCGGAGCGGAGCGGCGGGGGCGGGGAGAGGCGGGGAGGAGCGGAGCCCGAGGGGGAGGCTCCGGCCCCGCGCGGCGTAGCCGGGCGCGGTGGTTTCCTAGAGCTCCGCCTCACGCTTCATTCAAGAAAAGGGGGAAATGGGGAGGGGGGGGTGCTTAAAAAAAAAAAAAGAAGAAAAAAAAATAGGCGGCGGCGGGGGGAGGCGAGCAGCCCCCCGCGGTCCGGGCCCGCCCTCCATCGCGGCGCGGGCCTGGGGCCGGCGGCGGGGCGGCGGAGGAGGCGCGGAGCGCGGCGGAGCGGAGGGACGGCAGGCTCCGGGGCCGCGGGCGCTGCTGCCGGCCCCGCCGCCACCGCCGCCCGTGCGGAGCAAGCGGGGCCGGGGGCTGCCGGCCCTCCGCGGCGGAGCGCGTCCCGCTTCGCGGCGCCGCCGCCGCCCCGCACGGATTCATTTAATTTTTTTTTTTTTTTTTTAATAAATGAAACCGTGCGGGAGATAAAAAAGAAAAAAAAGAAGTCACAATACACCCTTTTAAAAATCAAAGTGGCCCGCTGCAGGCGCGGGGGGCTCCGTGCATTTTGGTCCGAGGGTGTGCGCTGGCCGCAGCCCCTGCGCGGCCGCGGAGCCCGTGCGCTGCCGGTCCCGCCGGCCCGGCTGTGCGGGTACCCCCTCCCGGCGGCGGCCCCGGGGGCCATGTGGGGTCCCGCACACCTGCTCCGCGCAGGCCGCCCTCCCGGCCGGTGTTCAGGCGGTGGGACAGGCAGGGAGTTAGGTTTTAGGACTATTTGTAGAAACGGAGCTCAGGTTGTCCCTGTGCCCCGGCCTGAAAATTTTTTTTTACAATAAAGAGAGGCATTGAGGAGCTGCTTGAAGATGAGGTCAGTCTGGAGTTGACCAAAGAAGAAGAGTTAACCTTTAAAGCTGATTAAACCCACAGAGCTTGGGAATAGCGATGGCTCAGCCCCCTTGCCATCCCGAGCAGCGACACTGGGGGCCAGAGATGTGTAATGCTGGGGCTGCCCCAGCTGAAATGGAGCACCATACCGGGGAAATGCCAAGCCGAAGGGAGAAGGACATTCCCGGCGCCTTTCTCTGCTCAATACAAGAGGGGAAAAGAGACGTTTGATAAATTCTTCCAGGTTTTGTCGATATAAGGGTGATTGGGATGATAATCTCATCTGTAAACTACCTCGAAGCTAAAAGGAATAAAATGCATAAACGAAGCTGTGACCATGAATTCTCTTGGACAGAGGGCACTGGGAATGAATGCACCCTGCCCTTCAAGTCTGTTTTTAGAGACGGTTCCTTCAGGTAGGTCCTGAAGGAACCGGTCACGCGTACTTCACAGGGTGGCTGGTCCTCTTCGGAATGGCCTTGGTGTGGGAAGGGTGAGCAGCTGTCCCTCCAACAGAAGAATGGGAATGCGTCCAAACGAGGGTTCCCCTAAGCGCAGCTCACCTGTGCCCTCGGTGATCCCGGGTTTTGTTTCGAGGCCGCACCGAGGAATTGTTTTCTGACATGTACGGAGCAGCGTCTTTCCAGGTGCCTGAGGAGGCGTTCAGGGTATTTAACCCTTCTGGCGTCTGTTTTTTAGGGGGGGCACGGCACCATACCTAGTGCCAGCATCCTCCCCTCTCTCCCTCTCTTCCTGTCTCCTCTTCCTCTCCCTCCTCTCTCTCTTCTCCGGCGGGCGGCTGTTGCCACCCAGCGGCCGCCGCTCGCCCCGGGCTCGGCGCCGACAGCCCCGGGACCTCGCTCCGTCCCTGCGGGAGCGAGGAGCTCGCTCGCCTCATACCCGCCCGGGAAACTGCGGGGGCGAGGCGGTGCCCTCTCATCTGTCCCGTGTGCACTCCCGCCTGCCGATGTGTGAAACGGGGCTGGCTGTGGATGGTTGAGTTCTCGGGGGTTAAGAGGCACAGACTGCAGGACAGCAAGTGAAATGAGTTCAGATAAGACTGATGATGCTCTGTGAAATCGTGGACTAAGGGCTGTACCTGATCAGGGTAAGTGTGCAACTTACAGCATGGTTTAATGATGGACCACAAGCTCATCTCATCCCCATCCATATGAAAGACTCCCAAAAGTAAGGTGCTTGTGATGACCTGAGGGATGGTGTCTGACGGCAGAAATGCAGACAAGGGATCTGTCAACCACGTAGCATCATCACCTTTATATTCTTTCACCGAAAGAGAACAAAGAGCAAGAGGTCTCTCCAAACTCAAAGTAACGTGACATTTCCATGTAACCATTTCCATGGTTTAAATGGGACGAGGGATACAGGAAATCAGAACGGCCAAAACCAACCTGACTGCTCATTAAGTCCGTCACTGTGCTGGTGATTGAATCTAATGCAATTGGTCGTGCAACTGAAAATGCATCAGACAGAGAAGTTGAGTAACACAGAAACCCTGTCTAGGTGCACAATGACGTTCTAGAAAGATCAGTTTTAAAGCCCAAAGAGTAAATCAGTGTGGTACAGATACAAAAGGTGCATATAAAATCAATGGGATTTTGTATAGGGGAATAGAAAATATTGCTGATTTTATGGTATTTAAAGGTATTTTGCATGTAGAAATGCAATTGAGGCCAGCTAAATGAACAGAGTGTACTGAGGACACAGTAAAATAAGAATTTCATAATTTATAACTGATTCCTGATGAAAACAGGTACAGCAAAATTTTATGAGGTACCCTGTTTGAAAGGGATTTAGTGATGATGCTTTTTCCTCACCAGCTCCACATTCAGCACTTTGTTATGGGAATGATAGCTCCCAGCTTTTAAAAAAAGTTTAATAGGAAAATAGTGGTCATGGTTCACCAGTAAGCTTGCTAACACCAAACACAGCTGAGACTGTACCAAAAAATATAAAAAACACAAGGGAAAATCCTGGGAAGTGTTTGCTTTAAGCAAGGGTATTAGCATTGAGTCATGGGAAACAAAAACTGTGCCTCGAAGAATGACAAATTTGGACTCTGTAAAAAAGCAAAACAAAATTATGCACTCTTGAAGCCTTGTTCTTAACATTAAACGACAAAAGCATTGCATCTGACCTGTATGGCTCTAATTGAAGGGAGCGGCATCTTAAAAGCAATTATGCTACCTGAATGGGTGATAAACATCTATTACAGTGTCACGAGCTTGCATCACAGCACTGCTTTTCACCTTGCTTGTTTGTCTGAGCTCAGCAGGATAAAACAACAGTTAAGAAGACATCCAAAACAAAGGCAATATGGTTTTGGAGGCAGATGGAAGAAATGGCAAGAGAAGATCAGGATTTATTAAGGAACATGCAATCAGTGCACAAAGTCAGCTAAGAAATCACGGGGCTTTTAGGTAGCAGAATAAGATGCTGACTACTTAAGATCTGATCCTGCAAGTCCTTCCACACACATTTACCTTTATGTGAGTCAGCCCACCAAAGTAATCAGACTTAGAAGAATTAGCTGTACAAAAAATTGGAACTTGATTAGGAATACAAGCAGCAGCTCACCTGCAGAAAGCTCTTTTGACACTAAAGAGAGGTGAAAGCATTGCCATTCAGGCATCAGTCAGGTCTGGTAGCATGAGGGACAGATTATTTTCTTGAGATGGCTTTCTTATCCATGCTTGGGCAACTGACCAGACAGGATCCTGGAAAGCCTGCTCTTTTTTCAGAGGCCTCCCAGATGCCCACTGCTACATCAGTATTAACAAATGACGTAGAAAAATTTGTAATGTCTGGCAACTCTAAACTTCCCAAAAACCTGAAAGCGGACACCTTTTCCCTGTACCTTTGTGTTAACATCAACAGGCTTTCAGCAGCAATCCTGGCTCCTGGTGACCTGCCCACCCTTTTATTTCCTTGGCTCATGTGCAGGGAAGTTAGAGAGGCAAATGATTGTTTAAAGCCCTGCCTGAGCAGGCACGGAACAAGCAGGATGTGTGTCTGCACTCACAGTCAGCAACAACATTGCCACATTTTTTTTTTCTGAAAATCTGCAGGGGTTTCCTATTCTGGAAAAAAATCAAAACCACCATCACCACCAACCAAAACCCCCAACAACAGTCAACTAAATTTGAGTGACCTGAAAGAAGCGTTAAGAGCAATATAGGTAAATACACCTATGACATTGCATTACCTTATGGTGTTGGAGCACAGCTTAAATACTGGCTTTACTGAAAGAGTCCACTAAGACTGTGCCCACAGGTGGGGAATTTGCCCATATGCAACTCACCAAGTCGCTCCTCACACAGCCAATGGCTCTGTAAATGCTTTTTGGTGCCGTGTCCAGTGAGGTATTTGTCTGTCTGTGCCACCCATTATGGCCCTGCTTCCCTCAGTTCCAGGCATTCAGTGCTGCTCCCTCCCATGCCAGCATTCATTTACCCTGCACGTCTTTGTTCCTGCAAGAGCTTTCTAACTCGCCCTGAGTAAAACTAACCACCAACCACATGACCTTTCATGTTTTGTTTCTGTCCGTGAGACCACAATACCCACGGATCTATGGTATCTCTGCCAAGCTGGATGAAATGTCTTGAAAGCAATATTCTTGTAGAGACTTGCATGGATGCACATAACTCTCTGCTATCAGGTGCCACCATTTATTGCTTAGACTCTCTCAGCTGGTCTGCTCAATGTGTGGCCCAGCATTGCTGCCTAGGAAGCAGCCGTCTGTTGTATAGAACGCTTTAAAAATCAGTTTTCTGCATGAAAAAAGTATAAGAAAAGGTACTACCCATGAAGCCTGGATGCATATTTTCCTCATTCTTAAACAGGATGGTGGCAGGCTAATCTGAACAAACTTCCTCACTTCTTCAGAGTGCATTCCTGAAATGGGAAACTGCCTTTCATCCTGCTGGTGTTGCAAATGCTGCAGGTGTGGAGTGGATCCTTTTTGGCTGGAAGCGCTTACAGAGCAGATAATGCTACTGTAAAACACTTAAAGCACACCCAACCTGCAATTATGGTTTATTTCATGGGGTTTAATTGCACTCATCAGGAAAGGCAGCTGGATGAGATACTTGGATAATATCCTTAGGGTCCAACATAGCAAACAGCTCCTGGCTTTCAGATGCCTTTTACTGTACTCATCCCTCAACCATCTTCACTTCTTGTCAGGATCCAAAGGCCCCATGGTTCGGATTGGAAGGAGGCAAACAGCCCTGGATATCTCTTTCTTTGACATCTCTTGTGGCAGTACTCTTGTACTTCTCTATGTGGCAATAGGGTCTTGCCTTCACAAGAGCTGAGCTGTCTCGTCACCTTTCGCAAGACACCAACCTGTGCTTGTGACTGAGGCAGTGCCGCCCATGCCCTGTCTTTCTGCTCTGTGGAAAAGGATTGGACACCAACTTCCCAGATGAAACTGCAGAGGAGCAAAGCAGGCAGGTTCTGCACCAAGGAATAGGTAATCGAAACAGTCTTCTAGACAAACAGGAACATCCATCTCTGATTCATAAACTTTTATTACACCTGTTAAAATTTCTTAAAGTAAAAAGGGGGGGGAAAACACTTTTTTGAGTAAATGCTTTGAAATAAAGACAAACACACTTCATTTTAACAACTCTGAAGCACCTGTTAGCTTTAAAAAGGCAGTTCCCCTCAGCTGCAAGTAACCTATGTCATTAAAAATTTCATTTTAAACTTAATTTTATATACATTATTTACAGTTGGTATCTTTATAGATTTAACACCTTTTTTTTTAGCCAAGGGAGTTGATTCCTGGTGCTTCGTAGAATGATTGTGTTAATCATGTATATTTTGCTCTTGCCCCTTATGTTTATTTACATTGCTCTAGCAGTGCAATTACAGAATCAACTTCAGAGTTAAAACTGGAAAGGTTTAAAATTAGCATGGGGATTCCCCTCCAAGCTGAAAACAAACTTGTTTTCAACTTAAAAAAAGAAAATTTTAGACTGGATTGGTGGTATTCTACCACAGAGGAGACTTAGTATTTTATTCATCAAGGTTTCCCCAAACAGCAAATCTTCCCAATCAAGTCTATGAAATGAATCTCCCACATGAAATTAGATTCTGCCCCTCCATCCCCCCTCACCCCGCTCCAGAAATTAGATATGCATCTTTTGGTTTTTAAAAAAAAATAAAAACTTGTACTTTCCACTTCCTTCAGTGCAAGTCTCATCCAAAAGCATACCAGCATTATTTCCCCCCACCGCAGACTATCACCCACAGTCAACATTTCCCACCAATTTAGAGCAACTTAGGTTGAAAGTAGTAAAAGAAGAATGAGAGGCATGACAAGACAGACACCTTTTGAAGTCTCCCTCCAGTGACAGAGGAAAGGAAATTACTTCATGAGGTTTTTACTACCAGCTTTTCACAGACAATCACACACACACCTACTCTACAGTGTGCCCGGTACTGGTTGGGCAGGAAAAAAACCCAATTAAATGAAACTAAAAGATAATCTTATTTCACTTACAATTATGAAAAAGATTGAAGAGAAATCTAGTTTAGCCTGCTACTTGTACTGAAGTGGAAAAAACAGGAGTTGCAGAATGGCCTTCTCCCATTTAAAACTCTAGGATGTTGGGGAATTAAAAGATTAACATCAGCAACACATTTTACACAGCATATGCTTTCTTCAATCCATCTTTGATTCTGTCTCTCTGATAATTTAATACAAATGTCTTTTAAAAGACTGAGCATTTACAATTTTGAATTTACTTCGAGAATAAGTATCTTGGCACTATTTTTTCCCTCACTGTTATGCTGGAGGCAAGCTACACACTCAAGCCTGTGGTTCCTACCACAGAACTCCAACATAATACAGTGATTTTCTACACAGCTGCATGCTCAGTGCTGGTACAGAAAGACATCAGCCCTAACTATTCCTTCTATTGTTTACCACTAGGAAGAATGAGCATCGCTTGGCTCCTCAGGATTCTCAAGCACTTCCAGAGAGCACAAGCACTGGTTACATACTGGCAGTACCTCCAGCAACAAAGGCAGGTTTTGTCAATTTAATCTCACTTTCATTATAGTTTGAGGATACTGGGTTTGCTGACAATGCTCAGTCAAATTTTTTACATCCGTTTTTTACCTCTGCCCTCAGCTGCTAAAATGGAAGGACATGTTGCCCCCTCTGCTGTCCTAAAAATTAAGAGACTCCTGCTGAGCTAATCTCAGGTTCAGAAAAAGAAAATCCCAAACTAAAAAACCCCACCACACCAAAGCCCTGCAAACGAATTTATCCATTACTCTTTATCCTCTCAAAGAAGTTAAAAGTTACAGGCTTTGTTGATTCTCCATTTATTTTGAGAAATATAAAATATGAAAACTAGTTTACAGTTCTGGCACAAAAAATGATGTCGCAATAAGCACAAAGTTTCTTTTTACAAATAACGCTATATATCTTTACCATTTCAAAGTGCCTAGAGTTTTTCACAGCAAATAAATTTTATTCACCTATATATTTTTTCCTTATTAAAATATTAAATCTATTTAAATTGCACGTGAACACCTCGGTGAAGTAAACTAGAAGTAAAATTATAATAAATCTGTATATAAAGCAAACAGTCATTAGAAACTACATGGAATGGAAAAGACTATCAAAGCCTAAATTGAATCTTAAAGGCTGACCAAGAAAACAAGAGACAAGACAGCAAATGATATGGCACAAGTGATTAAATTATTGACAATTAGACAATAAGTAGAAAGTAAAGCCTATTTGAAGATCTTCACGGATCTAATACACTGCTAAAACATTTCGATGCAGAGGTTTTGTAACATTTAAACTGGCAAGAGTTTTTCAACTGCTAAGCATTTTTCCACAAGATAACAAGGCATCTCCTTCACTTTATATTGGACCTTAAAATGAGTACATTGGTAGACAGAGAATGTGCATAAGAAAAAAAAATTTACACCAAAGGTTGCTGTAGTTGACAATTTACCTTGTTTTGACAATAAAACAGTGGAGAAGTTTATCACCTAAAATTAACATCATTAACTTGCAACAGTAGAAACTAGAACAATGAAAAAGATTATTCTTCTTGCTTTAAAAAAACATACCTTGTTCCAACCTCCACAGTTGCTGAGGGGTTCAACCTACAGTTTCACTGTTAAGACAACCACTCACACTATGCAAAACTGAAGTGCCTGTAGATCAGGGCCATAACTTTCACCTGGTAGTCTTAATTATCCAGATACTTGCACTGAATTCTATCAGTCATGACTGGGAGGTGAGTGGCAATTCAAGATGTCCAACCTGAAAGCTTTAGAGGCCCAGCTGCCATAGTGTTGGTGTGCTCTGACCTTCGGGTCATGTTTCTTAAATGCAAACCCTTTAACATTCCAAGCTGAAGATCCAAAAATTCAAGTATCCAAAGGCTTACTGGTTTTAAGTCCTGACCTTCAAGCTTGTGCTGGTATCGAGTCACCTACATAAGCATTTCTTTCAAACTACAACACAACCAATTCACCCATTTTGGTATCTTTCCCAGGTGGTCAAAAGAATACTTGATTTGCATCAAAATAAGAATAACACAGATCATATGGTCTGAAGAAGTGTTCCAAGGCCAGGTTGGATGAAGCTTTGAACAACCTGGTCTAGTAGAAGGTGTCCCTGCTCATGGCAGGGAGGTTGGAACAAGATGATCTTTAAGATCTCTTCCAGCCCAAACCATTCCATGATTCTATGAATAGCATTGTTATGTTGCTTTAAGAAACACACCAATGTTGACAATGGATGTATGGTAAATGCTCCTTTATGTCACTCACATTAAGCAGCACAGGAAATACAAATGCACACTGGATTCCTTTGCACTGAAGCCAAGCTGTTTAAAAATGCAGGAATACACTATACTCTCAAAATTAGTATTATAGGCATGCACAACTTCACATATCTAAACAAAATCAGGAGGCAGGACCTAAAACACAGACTTTGTGAAGAATTCAACAGCGCCTCTATATTTGCAAGCTAATGAATTCTCACCACTTAAAATGAGAGCACCAGTGCGATCCTCTCCAAAAAAATATTTTTATATCCAGGTATTAAAGCAAGTTTAGTCTACGTGAAGAAAATTTGAAAAGTGATCAACCTAATTCAGAGAGAGAAAAAAAATAGCCTCAATAAATTACATTCTAAGGTTTTCCAGTTAGCAACCTATTAATTTTTATCTCAGTTTAATTCAATACATCTTCTTAAATAGATATAGAGAATCTCTTAACAAAAGCAATCAATTTTGCCTATTTTGGTTGTTAAATATTACTGTCAAAGATGTGAAAGTGCCCGGTTTTACACACAATTTTAGATTCAGAGTACTGAATGAAAATGGAAATACGACACTGAAAACACAGCAGTGCTAACAAATACAAAATATGCAGCTTTTGAAAAAAAAAGCAGCTCACAAGGCACTTATACTATAGTGGTCCATTAAATAAACTGTATACATAGTGCACCCTTAAAACATCATTGTTATGCATCAAGCTTTT
The DNA here is from genome assembly GCF_963513975.1 of Fringilla coelebs. Classification (NCBI taxonomy): domain Eukaryota; kingdom Metazoa; phylum Chordata; class Aves; order Passeriformes; family Fringillidae; genus Fringilla; species Fringilla coelebs. The sequence continues at coordinate 83,614,870 of NC_140028.1, forward strand.
TCAGTGTTAAACGAGTTTTATTAGAAACCACCACTGGGTTCTGTGTATTCTGAAGCAGTTATTGAGCAGCCTTGTTTCAGATAATGTAAATGAAACAAATTAGAAGTGGGTCATATAAGGAGAGTATTTTATGTAATTTCTCATGTGAAAGCTTTTCCGTGCAGTGATAAAATGCAGTGTGGAAGGCCATTCTGACACACACCTCTCCCCCCTCCTGACCCCTCTGCCCTAAAAAGCTACATCCCTGCTACTGGAAGAGCCCGGCATTTTAATTACAATTAATTCTATCATCAACTACTGGTTTGGCTCATCATTTGCAGCTTTGAAATTAATGTGCATAACAGTAGCATTAAGCCACTTTCCAGAACAAAAACTGGCAGATTAGGTCTCTGTAAAAATTGTACATTGTTTCAATGGCTTAAAATGCTGAGTTATAACTGACACACTTGATACTGGTTTGATTTTTTTTGTTGTTGTTGTTCACAACATACTTCAAAGGCCAGAAGAGCTACAGACCCAACCACATCTCCTAGCATTTCTCTGTGGGAACGGGTTCTTCATCTCCCTTTAGAAAGTATGCATATATTAAACCATACTTTTTAATTACTCCCACACTGAGAAAGCTTGGATCATACAAACATATTTGTGATCTTCAGGTTTCCAGTTGTATGTTGGACAGAATAAGGAAAGCTGTCATTGACAGAAGGACCTGTAGATTGGCCAAAGGAAAAGTTAACATTCTAAATCAAAAGCAGTCCCAAAACGTTAGCAAAAGGTACCAGCTTGTTCAGGGGACTTCAATCTACTTCAGCCCAGTCTGTCATGGTACTTATTTCATCCATAAGCACCAAAGTGAGAAAACTTAAGTATTTGTCCAGAATTACCACACACAGTCCATTCTCAAATTCTACTCTGCAGATCACTTACGAGCTCTCCAAATTCTTTCCAACTCAAATCACCAATAAAAAAGATATCTAATCCTCATTCACACTTTTGCATAGTTTGGCATTTTCTGGATTTGTACTTTTGTTTTTTCTTTCATAGCTTTTGAGGGGACTCCTCTGTCACACACGCAAGTACTTCCAGCCTAAATCCTTCAGGAGCAAAACTGAGTCCCACAGCAAGCTGTCCAGGACCGCTTGACATTCTTCTTTCCACTCAAAGCAAAGATTATTCAGTTTTATCTGCACTTTCAGATTTTTCCCTTTGCATCATGCAGCGACGAACTATGCTGTCAAAACTTCCTAGGTAAAATAGGCCAATGATGCGAAAAATGCCCATGCAAACAACCTGGAAACAGAGAGAAACAGCTTTCAATTCATTTTGGATCCTGGATTGCACCATATTATTGAGTCATTAAATTTTTAAAAACCCAAGTTCTAGGCAGGCATGTTATATAATCTTCAGAAAACAAACTTACCAAACCAAGCTAACTATGTAACAGTTCAGGACTGAGTAGCAGTGGATACTCTCAGCTCAGTCACCAACTGGCTGCTTTAGCTTGAATTGCAATTTCCTAAACCCAAGTGCCACAGTATTAACAGATGAAAAGATAATCCATTTTTCCATCATGTTTTACATTCTGAAATTATTTTGAACTACGAGAAATGATGACAGCAGGTACTTCCCAAATCCTACCTGCTGAAGACCTTCAGTAATAGAAGTGACTGGTGACATTCCACTGGTCAATATTGACAGCATGTAACCATCTGATCCAACTGAGCTGTTGAAGTTCCCTTGCTGGATGGAAGGATTAAGAAAACAAAAAGTAATTTCCCCAGTTGTGGCAAATCACAATGTGTCTTATTTCAACAGCTACTCGTGATGGACACAGATAACTGATATCACTAACAACAAATATTTTATTGCCAAAAAATATTGCCACAATTAAGAAGCAAAATAGTCCAAAATATTTTGGGCTATACAGCAACATTCCAAAAGGCATTCATTTAAAAATGGAAAAGGAAGCTAACTTGTCTTTAAGAGAGAGTGTGCTAAATTACTGCAGAGTTCTACAAGATATAAAGGCTGTAAATTTCTTCTTGAGGCATGCTTACTTCTATAGAAAATACATGACAGTCTTCATAGCTATAAGCATATTCCAGAAACCGAATGATACCCTAAGTCTATCAGATCACCAACCACTACTGTAATTGCATGACAAATACAGCTTGCCTTTTGTTAAAACTCGCTAGCTTATCACATGAGATTTGCAAGGGGGTGTATTTCAAATGCTAGGTAGCAGGTTCTCTTTCACCTACATCAAGGATTTTTAACTGCAAGACACAGCTTGCTAAGCAATTCAGAGGAGAGAAAAGGGGGGGCGGGGGGGAAAGATACAAGGAAGGAACCCCAAACAATCAAACAACTTTAATTACTTTACAGTAAAATTGCAGTTCTACAGCTCTTACTCCCAGGCTTTTCTCATTTGCTTTCATTTGACTTTATGCCAGACAGACTTTCTGAAACATTGTGGGACTAAGTCTGTGGAATGTGGAAGTGAAAGGAAAAGGTGGAGTTCCTGATTCAGGGTTAGGGGTAAATCTATGCAAAGTAGTAGAGGTTATTAGATCTGATTATTTCCCAACACACACCTGAGAGTACACAAACACCTCCTTGTTTCTATTTCAGTCTCTCTGCTGATGGCCAGAGTGCATAAAGACCATGTCTGAACTAATATATGATCCAAAGTGTAGAAAGTATGGTATAAATATAGCAGATGCTTAAGATGAGAGAGGGGATTAATTTTCCTCAATCACCAGAGAAGAATACTCTGTTGAGGTAGTACTTGCTTTTAAAACAAAATCAGACATAATACTGTGTTTATGTGCTGTATTTGTGAAAACACTGTAAAAACTTCACAATTGAGCACCTGCTGTAGATGTAAACCTTGCTGAAGATCGAGAGTATTTGGAACTGCAAAGTAATTGCAGATTTTAGCATTCAATGGGTGTGCTTTATGATAATGAAATTTCATGGTTTTTTCTATTCTAAGGTGCTTTATTAAGCATGCAGGCATTCCCTAGCACAAAACATTGAAAAAAAATCCTCAGAAAGGCAATACACTGAGAACAGCATTTAATGTATTTTAATCACTCATAAATCACATACTTCAGATATTAAAAGCCAAAAAAGGTCAACTGCCTTCCTTTATTGTAAAATTATTTTTCTATGAACTCATCTTCAAGAAAAATAAGAGAGTACAACAAGCTTTTGAGGTTAGACAAATGGTATTTGAGACATAAAAAGTCAATAGTTTAGTGCTTTCAAGTCAGTCATAATCCATCTTTGAGACATTGCATCATACTGATGCATCATTTTAATCTGTCTACATACAACTTCAGATACCTTTTACTTCTGAGAGACTGTATAAAATCCTTTGTGGGCACAGTGGCAAAAGAAAAATAAAGAAAACAGCTCTTGTTCAAACTACCCTAAGAGAACTGCTTTGTGTTAATTGCTTTTGCATTTAGCTTAGCCATTTTCTTACTGTCTCAGTCCCAGTCTCTTCAACACAGAACATGCTCAAAAAACACAATTTACTTACTATGGCATCTTTCACTATAACTCTGGCAACTTGCTCTGCTTGGCAAACAGATGAGGTTTCAGAAATCAGCTTCGTCTCTAAGGGCTTTAACAGAAACACACCAGTTTAAGTTTGACTAAGCATACACAGGAGAGAACAAACTGAAGGTCACATTTTGGGTCTTTTGTCACAGATGACATCGCTGCTAGCAAGTGTCACCTAAAATACCCATTTAAAGAAAGGTATAAACATGTTTATAAATAGTAGTCCAATTTTACAAAGGGAAATGACAACTTTTCCTTGAGTAGTACTTTTTTGTATATACTTTATTACTACCATGACAATGAGGTTTTTTCCCCCCAAGTATTTTATTTTCAGTATCAGCTATCAAAACACTTGAACTACTTTTCTTCAATACTTACACTCATTCATTAATGGTTTTTTTGCCAGAAATTAAGTATAAGATGAAATATTTTAAGATCCTATAAAACAGCTTGCTTTTTTTTTTTAGGCCTACTATAATACTGTGATTAGTTTAATTTTGGGATTATTATTTTTTAAAAAAGCACTTCTAGGGAAAAGTTGAGCAACTACAGGTTTCTCATCATCAATTTGAAGTACTACAGTAATTAAATTTCATAGAAAAGGGCCTATTTCCCAATATTTGTAGAATTATGAGTTCTGATTTCATCAACCAAGCTCACTGAATTTTATTTTTTTTACTATGTCTATTTTAAGGGTGGCCAGGGGTATATCAGTGCCTTTGCCAGCAGAAATCACACACAATTTTACATGCATTCCTACAGTGATATGGCTCATGTCATCAGATCTCCATTTCACAGCCCCTTATTTACTTTTGAGCTTACTGGCCAGTATCAAACGAATCTGAATGAGATATAGGGATATCAACAGTAATTCAAGTACTCTAAATCTGGGAAAAAAATAGCAGCTGTACAGGAGTGACAGCTAAAGTTAATGACATGTTGGGAATAAGGCAGGCAGAAATCAGCCATTAAATGCTTGATCTGGCTACTCAGCTGGCCAAGGCATGGCTGTCATGTGTGAGGCAGCTACCTCAAAAAAAAAAAAAAAAAAAAAAAAAAAAAAAAAAAAAAAAAAAAAAAAAAGCTTACTGAATAAACACAGGAAAGCTGTATCCTAGCTCCTGACATTTTCTTTTACTATATTCAAAAATTACAGAGAAAAATAAGGAGATGCAAGATAGAGGCATATGTTCTAAGTAGTCTTAAATATTAACATTAATTCAGTAGTATTAAATAAATGCAACAATAAATGAGTATCTGAAATGTCAGAGCAATAGAATATTGCAGAGATTTAAGCTACACTATCATGCTAGAAGCAAGTCATCAAAAGAGGTCATGTAGGCTAAAATAAAGCATAATTCTCTCCTAAAAGACAAAACAGACTTTTTTGACAAATAAGATAAATCTCTCTGAATCTCTTTCAAAGAGAAATCTTAGATGAACAGTACATTCTCCTGGTGCCTGCTGGTGCCCTGAAATAGGCTAAAAATCCTAGAGAATATGCAAGCTATACAAGTATCTGCAGATGTCTAATTCTGGCACTTCATGCGGATGTGTGGGAGTATACATTTAATACAGAATATCTGTATCAAGAAATGATGAAGTAAGAATTGTGTTATACAATCCCTGCTGATTCCTATTCAAAGGGTGAAAGACAAAATGGAATTCAAACTCAATTTCCAATTGTACGTGATGGTGCATGTTGAAAAGATGATAGCCTTAGATAGCAGATTTCTAGGTCACAGTATGCAAATAAAAAATAAAGAGATTTTTTTTTTTCTGGTTACCTGATGCTGTAGTCTGAACAGGGGGCCTGAATGTGATTTTTGGAATTATATACTTCACATGTATGGACATGGCAAATGACAAGAGGTGACTAAAGGTCAAAACTTTCACTTTTAATGTAATCCAAATGAAAAATGCCTCCTGCTGCTGACACATCCTTCTGAAAAGCAATACTGTCATTTCCACTATGAACACAGTAGCAAAGAGTTTCCCTTCTACCGTAATACTAGAGAACAGCCATTACTGAACTGGGTCATTACATGCACTCATACAACATGATTGCAGGCTCTCCTGAAGGAACTGAGGTTTCCTTCCATCAGTCACATCTATCACAACAGCCACACATTATCGAAGATGCAAAACAGCAATATTATTTTTGCTTAATTAAGTTTTAGTATCAAAACAAATAGTGATTTTACAGTTTACCCCCCCACAGCAATATTCTGATGGCATGCAGGAATATTCTGCAATGTTTCAGATCTTAAAGACACGTATTATAGCCTCAGAACAAGAAACTACACAAAATTATTCTACAAGCTAAATAACTCTGCGGAGCTAAAAACTGGTAAAATTGAAGTGTTTAAGAGTACTTCTTAAAATCTTAATATGATTTTAAAACACTATTTCAAAAATTGAAGGACAATTTACCTTTGTTTTACTTTCTTCTGCAAAGCCAGGAGTATCAGTATCTGGAGGATAGGCCACTGTTACGTAGACATTGTAAGGTTTTACCTGTGTTTTACAAAAGCATTAAGCGTTACCTTAATACTGACAGCTTTTACATGTCCCTTATAATTTCATCAATTTCTCTTGTAATTAATAAGTTCAGCAAGCAACAATTCAGATTGCTTCTAGGGTTAAGTATTCAGCAATTTCACGACTTGCAGCTTTGTCAACTGAGAAACAAAAGAGCAAAGCTTTTAAAAAGGTGGTTGTGGTGCTTTTTCTAATAAAATTCCCTAAAAACTTTGCAAATCATTTTATGAATCTTGGTGGTTTTCAAGACATTTAGGAGGAATATTAAAGTAGTTTAGGTCTATAATTTTACCTATTTCAATTTCTAAAAGACTAAACCACTGTCAAATACCAGTACCCAACATTTATAAACACAAGGCCAAAAAGGCTTTCACCGAGGAAAAAAATGAACAAAAATGTAAAATTCAAATTTGTTATCTTTAAGAGGTATACTCAAGTCTCAAGGCTTTCCAACCCATGGTATAAACTTGCAAGAGGTCATAGTCTAAGGAGACAAAAAATAATTGGAAAATGTAAGGGAAAATGGAAGGTCTTACATCAAGGATTGTATTTATTTATGTATTTGTAGTACGCGTTACAGAATTACTACTTAGTGCAAACCTATTCAAACTGCTACAATGCAAATGTGTACCACAATACAAATAGAAAAAAATTAATGAAAATATTCAGAGGGCTACAATAAAGCAAAATGCTGTAAAACACCGAGCATTTTTATTTATATTATGAAGCACTCTATATTGAAAACACTTCCTGAAATACCACACCCACACGCCCATAAACACCCTATTTTTAGTCTTGAAAAATTCAGCCACCACAAAAGTATCTGTCACCAGTCAGAAGAAAGACCCTGCACTCATACTCTTCTGTTTGGCAGACCAGAAGTGATTAGAGGCAGTTTTACCCCACATTCTTATCCTGATCAAGGCATATGACAGGGACTATGTAAGGGTCTGGAACCAAACAAAGGCATTTTATATATAAACACGTAATTACTCAAATACACATTTCTTGACAGGAAAATGACAAAAAGAACCTTCAAATCAGTTTTATCTCTCTTATTACAATGTATTTACCCACCTTGTTCCACTGAACAATGAAAATAGTGTTCGGTTTTGGTCTTAAACATAAGCTTAGATCACTGCAGGATAAAAAGCTCATATATATGAAAATATAGAAGAGTAAGTAACCGCAAACCCAACTTTTGTTTTGGTGGACAATCCTCAAATTCTAGCTTAGGAGTTTTACAGTTTCATATGGTTCACATACCACTTACCATGGACTCTCAAACAAATTGGCAATCATTGGCCTGTCTCTCATGCATCCGTGTGGTATCTTCAATATAATTTTGCACTTAAAACCTTGAAGAAGGCTTTTAATAAAGAGTCTTAAAAATCTAGTCCTTTTAATTAAAATGAAAGATTTAAAAAATGTCTGCACATGTGGTCATACTCAGTTTTAGGAACAGATTCAATCTATTCCCTTTATGCAACTGAAATCAGGCTAGTTTCTGCAACCCATGCAGAGCAGTAAGACTGTACTGCTGCCAAATGAGGGCAAATAACACACAGATATTAGCAATATTAGCAATGCTGCACAATACAAACCCCCCACCGCCCCAATCCGTTTGAATGAACATGTCCTGTGCTAAACAGGACAGTTAAAACAAAATTGTTTATAACCAAAATTACTTAAAATCATTGCATACATACCTCCATTTGCAGGGCTTCAGCCAACCCTCGAAGAGCAAATTTTGTGGGAGAATAAGCTGTATATCCAAACAGGCCTAACTGGCCAGCCTGAGACGACACAAAGACAATCCTTCCCATTCTGCGTTCCTTCATGGTAGCGATTACTGCTCGGCTTGGGTAAACACTACCCAGGTAATTGACTGCCATTAATCTCTGTACAAACAATATCAATATTGGAGCATTTCAGCCTCACAGCCAGAATTCTTCAGCTGTTTGGTCTTATTTATCAAAAAAAAAACCCTCTACTTGAGTCTGCTTTAACAATCAAGTTCACCAGATCTGTTCTGGCAAAAGAAACAACTGTTTTCTATTCTACAGCTTCATAAACTGTTTTATAGCTAAAAATCTCACTCCAAGCCAAAAGAAATCCTGTAACTCTTAATAGCATCCAGGATACTGATAATACTGTGAGCCATATGGCCTTGAAGGAGAAAGAATAATATTTCAGGGAAAACCTAACCTGAACAGCCTCCAGGAAGCAATCCATTTATGCATGAGGCATGAAAACATACTGAAAGTTTAAAGAGCTTTCTAAAACAGGAAACAGGAAAAATGCTATGTATCTACACGTTTCAGAGATTTTATTCTTTGCCAGGATAAAGGGAAGTCTTTAATTTCATTCTCTACAAGACATAAAACACAACTGATAGCCTATACAAGCAATAAAATGGATGATTCAAATTTATTATAAAATTATGCCCATTTAGAATTTTCAGATGATTCAGCATTGTCTGTAGATGAATGGAGGCCTGAGGGCTGCAGGTAAAAAGTAACCAAAATACAGGTGTTTTGGGGTGGCTTTTTTGTCTTTTCATCAGAGCAGCAGCTTCTCAAGCTGAAACAATATGTGCATCTCAGAACTGAACACTGATAACAGCTGCATTTTTTTTTAACAGGTTAAAAATATTTTTGAAAAATCTTCAACAGAAAAAAATTAAACTATGTGAAATCATTAGGGGAGAAGTTAGAGGCAACCTTTGCAAATCTGAAGAGATTCTGACAGCTAGCACAAGTCAAGTGTAGCACTGTTCAAGTCCGCAGACACAGGAATGCAATCTAATTGTTAGAATGGTTAAATAAGAAATCATCATATGATGAAATAAAAAAGTATGCTCACTCACTTCAAAAGAATTCACTTCAATATCCTCAAATTTTCCTGTAACTGATGTTCCTGCACAGTTTACGAGCATGTCAACTGGCCCCAACTTCTCCTGAGCCTGAAAGAGGGGACAGAGGTTAGGTAAGATATTCTTTATGAGGAAAAAAACTTTCCTATATCACTGTACCAAATAAGAAACTATATCCAACAGAAATACAACACAGAGATAAGCTTCTCAAGATATGTAGGCGAATCAGTTATTTCCTCACCTGTTTTAGAACATTCTCCACCTGTTCATAGTCTTTAGACACATCAACGGAAATACAGAGTACAACCTAGAAAAGAAAAGTGAAAGCACATTTTCACAACACACTAGAGTCCAGCAATTGTTGACTTAGAGCCTTTCAAAATGAAACAAGCGCAATGTCGTATCTTTTCCACAAAAAAAGTCTTTTTGACAAGATATTCTGCACTTCTTACACACTGGAGAAAGCAGTTTCTGCTACCTCCAAGCTCCTCCTCCTCACACACAGGTTCTAGTATAATAAAGATTATATTAAGAACAAATAAGCACCTGATGATCTTCAAAGTAGTGACTCACGTGCAAAGTACAATTCTAATTTACTGTACTAAGAAACACTGTTGACCAAGTTATTTACATGAAGTTTAGTAAAAGCTATTTTAACTACGACAATCAAAATTCCCCAGTGTTTTGTTTAACTTTCATCAGCTAAACATAAGTCTGACTTAGGCTCATCTTTATAGAAAAAATTGGTTTTTTTCCACCTCATAGCAAGGCTATGTTGCTGCAGTGTTACCCTGAAATGGCAGCACCAGCAGTGCAAAAAAAAAAATCTGTTCCAAAATTTAGGAAGCAAGTGTTAAAACCCCTCTAATTTTAGTACTTGCAATGCACACTACCTCCTTATTTCATGACTTTTTTTCTTTTTTTTTAAGAATAGTAGTAAACCTAGTTGCATAATATTTAATTGGGACACCTCAAGGACAAAATTAAAATAAAAATTCTATGAGAAACTGACTCATTGCACAGTGTCATAAATATCTAAAAAAGTGAAGGCATGTGTACAAATTTACATCTTGTCTGAAAATCAAACATTAAGGGGTTTCGTTTGAAAGGTATAGAAAAATTAAAATAACCAGGGAAGAAAGAAGCAGAAGGGAGGGGTGGGCAGGCAGGATGAAGGAAAAGAAGTGATAGTGATATGGATTTTTTGCAGCTAAAAGTTAGGGCCTGTTTTCCTTGAAAGCTACAGACTACTTTCAGCAAGATGGTCTCAGAATCTAGGTTTTCAAACACCTTCAAATCAACTTCTGGCCAAAGAAAGCACTGCTTCTTTTGGGTTACCACTTCCAAGCTGTAAGACTGCTGCAAACACCACATACTGACAATAAGCTACTCTCTCTGCTAAACCATCAACAGAGCTCTGAGGCAATTCCTCATCTTGAACAGAAAAGCCATCTATTGCAATAATAGGAGCGACTCGTGCATTCTTGTTCCAGCTTCTATCCTTTCTGTTACTTTGGTCAATTAATTTAAAAGTCAGAGATAAAATAAAACAAAGCCATCAGTAGTTTGTAAAAAGTATGCTCAGGGTCACTTATCATGGAGCATGTGGGCAAACACACATACACACACACACACACAAAAATGGTCACCATAGTGTAACTGACTGCTTTGGCAGCCGGTGATTCGTCCCTGCCCCTGGTCAGACTGTGACACTTCTTAGCTGCATAAACAGAATCTGCCTGCCATTCCTGTACAGCAGGTTGGCTATTCCTGCCTCCCAGCACTGTGTGTAGTTGGACAGCAGAGTAAACTTGTGGCACAAGTTATTGGCAGGAATCCCCTTAAGGCATTTATTACATTTTGGAAACATTCATCTTTTTCGTTAGTTTAAGAACAAAACAGCAGCTGAATGCAAACAACATTAAATTATCATTTAGATGTCTTTGCCAAGATCAGTGAGATGAAGTAAATCACAGTTCTCTACAGAAACTGGAGCAATTTGTTAATTTAACAGATTGCATAGATTAGTTACACCGTGAAGAACACCGTCGGGAACTACCACAGCTTTTACTGACTACTATCACATTTTACAATTCACCTCTTTGCTTCTATTATCATACATTCTTTCTGCTACCATATACTAATTTCCTTTACTCCAAAATATGGACCATAGATCCACATCTAGGACACTAGAAGTAGTCTTATGCCCAGTCCTGCTCATTACATTTTGTTCTAAACACTGAGTGATGTTGGATTATTAATAAACCCTTCCCCAATAAAAGATCAACTCTACTCCCAGTAAGGTAACTGAGAATATTCTAGATTAGAGAAAGGATTTAAAAAATACTGGAAAAAAACTCTTAAGGGTAAGGATTTTGCTGTGGTGCACACCTACAGCCAGAGAGGCTGCACCATCACATGCAAAGGTGAAACATTAAAGGTACATCTAGGCCAGACTCTGGTTGTCAACACAACTTGGTTTCAAGTACGGGTCCAAGAGCTGAACAGTGACAGCACATGACCAAGAAAACAGTAATCTTTTCTGAGGATCTCTGTCTCTTGACATGGGACCACTCAGTGTCTTCAAGGTCACAGACAATGAGATCTGCAGGAAGCTTGAAGGTGATACCAAGCTTGGGGGTGCAACTGACACACACCAAGGACAAGATGCCATCCTGAGGAACCTGGACAAGCTTGAGAAGTGGGCTCTTGGGAACTTCATGAAGTTCAACAAGACCAGTACAAGGTACTGCACCCGGATTGAGGCCATCTCCCCCCTCCATCGATGCAGGCTGGGAGATGAACTGATTGAGAGCAGCCCTGATGAGAAGGACTTGGGGGTGTTTGGGGGTGCTGGTGGGTGAGGGGCTGGACATGACCCAGCATCGTGCACTCACAGCCCAGAAAGCCAAAACCTGTCCTGGGCTGCATCCAAAGCAGCGTGGGCAGCAGGGCCAGGGAGGGGATTCTGCCCCTCTGCTCTGCTCTGGTGAGAGCCCACCTGGAACACTGCATCCAGCTCTGGGGCCACAGCAAAGGAAGGACATGGACCTGCTGGAGTGAGTGCAAAGAAGGCCACAAAAATTACCTGAGGGCTGGAACAACCCTCTTATGAGGACAGATGTAGAGAGGGGCTGTGCAGCGCGGAAAAGGCTTCAGGCAAACCTTACAGCTGCCTTTCAGTATCTAAAGGGGGCCTACAAGAAAGCTGAGGAGGGGCATGTAGTGATAGGACAAGGGGAAATGGCTTTAAACTGAAAGACAGTAGGTTTAGATTAGATACAAAGTAGAAATTCTTTACTGGGAGGCACTGGCACAGGTTGCCCAGAGAAGCTGTGGATGCCTCATCCCTGGAAGTATTCAAGACCAGGTTGGATGGGGCTCTGAGCAATTTGGTCTAATGGAAAGTGTCCCTGCCAAGAGCAGGAGAATTGGAACTGGACAATCTTTAGGGTGCCTTCCAGCCCAAACCATTCCACAATTCTGTGATCTACTAAAGGTTACAGTCAGTGTAAGTTACCTACACCAGGCATCACCTTTCTCTACGGCCTTTCAGTAATCCTTTTGTACAGCTTCTCTGTTTATCCACTGTCACTTCACAGCTTTTGATCTGTTGTTCCAGGGCCAGCTCTGCCCCAGACTCCCTGCCTTTTACAGTTCTGCTCTTTCCATTCAGATCAGTCAGGCTTCCCTGAGACCACGTCCACAACCCAACAGCTACAGAGAAGCCATCCTGCCCACCACCTCTGCTGCCAACTGCTTAACCTGGCTGCAAGCCTGAAACTGCTCCTGCAAAAAAAGTCCTAGTCAGTCCACACTGGAGCTTGCTCAGCCTTGAAGGTACTTTTGGAGATTTTCATTGAAACTCCTAGGTACATGCACCAAATAATAGTCTTTTTAGAAGTCAGCATCTATCAAGCTAGGACAGATTTTTAACAAGAACATCCTGACACAGTGTTTGACAAGGGATTAACTGTAATGCTAAGCTTGGGAAACTGCTAGAGCAGCTAAAAGAAAATGGTTATCAGGATTTTTTTTTTTTAATGGGCAAAATACACCTTCTCCTCACCTCAAATGGCTTAGATTTTCAAACAAAGTTGATCTGAGTAAGGCAGCATGCACAGGAAAAAAAAAACAACAGCTCAAGCCATTTAATAAAAGTATAAGGAAACAAAGACAGAATCTTATCTTATAAATGGAGATATTAAAATTTTTTTTTAAAATATAGCTACTATAGCAACATTTTTCCCGGCAAATATTCAGCTTTTTTTCATTGCTTCTTTTCAACAAAATATCTAGTTTATCAATTCAAATCTCTAAAGTTCTTGAGAACTTTAAAGTAAGTTCTCAAGTGTAAGTAAATTATCAAATCAGCTGGGACTGAGGGACCCATAAAAATTATGGACAAATAAATTACTTTTATTTGTGATCATGAAAATAACTTAGTTACTAAGTTACTTTTATGATAACAAAGTTCTGGAACACAAGAAATCAAAGATGTTAATAGTTTCAGTACTATTTCCCCTCTCCCCTTCATTATTAGTAGTAAGAAAAAATTATTTTACTATTTCACCTCAAGGTTGCATATTTTGAACACAGCAAGCTTAGCTATTCCAAGTTAGTACTTCTGCAGGCTCTAAACCACTGCCCTCATGCACGACTGCATTATCTATTTAGCAAAGCAGCTTCTATGTTTAGAAGTCTCTGAACTTCACAAATTTAACTTGTGTAACTGGTACAGGAATTAGTCAGGAAAAGGAACAAAAGTATGACATAGCAAAATAAACCTGGGAACAAGCAACTAAATTTCTTTCCCAAGACAGATGCTGTATTTATGAATTGCAAAAAACATGGTATTTGAGGAAAAAAAAAATTGCTTCTTCCACTTCATTTGAAAGAATAAAATGCTTATCAAGTGACAGTAAATTGCAGCTATCCAAAAAAGCATTCTACACCTACACATGAAGACATCTTTTTCTAAGAAAAGCAGGCTAACGTACCAGCTAGGCAACATCAAATATAGCAAGAGCTCAAAACATCTCATGTAAACAGACTGGTATTCCTGAATCCAAATACTGAGTCCTCACTCAGCTTTGTCTTAAATACAGGACCAGTGAACCGTGTTGTAGTCACTGTCTTAAACAAAACACACGACAGCCCCTCTTGGCAGTGACCTTACCTGCTTGTCATTAACAGAGTACTTTTCTATTTCCTTCTTCGTCTGCAACAGCTTGTTCTGAAATGGACACAAAGACAACGGAAACATAGTTCTGAGAGCAGTAGTACTCCTCAGTACTTCAATATGGCTTAAGCCCTATAGCCTCCCAAAGTCATCCTCATCGAGTTAAGAGCATTTGAATGTCATTTTGAAGACTTACAAAGATATGAAAGCATTAAATTTATCAAGAACTCACTTCTCTGTTTTTCACTTTGTGTTCTAAAGCCAGTAATTATTTCCATAGATTTAACACTTTTGTTTCATGCTACAGAGAACACCTAAAACCGTAGGTATTGATTCTTCTCCTTTATTTTAGCTCTATTTTATATTTAAATGATATTACATAAATCTTCCTGCAGAATAATCACTGGCATAAAATCATCAAATCCCAAAAATCTGGTAGATTCAAAGTGTAGTAATCCTTTCAAGAAAAATTCTCTTAATTCTGACTACATTCAAGGTTATGTAAAGTAAGTTCTCAAGTGTAAGTAAATTATCAAATCAGCAGGGACTGAGGGTCCTCCAAAAAATGAAATGCTTTTATTTCCAGAATAAATCGGTTTTTTGCAACAAATAAAACAGCCTGTTATGAAAACAAAGTAATTCCAATTAAATTCTGAATACCTCTTAGTTAAAAAACAGCAATAAAAAAACCAACAAAGCAATGCTTTTCCTTCAAAAGCTGTCTTGATGAAGAGTTTTTCACTAGTAAAAAATATGACATAATGCTGATTAGACACCAGTACATTTTGTGAATTTTAGAGATTATTAAACTCCCACATGTCACTTACTGTAGAGAAATTCCACATTTTTAACCAATATAGGGGTTTTCCTGATTTTGTGCTCTGGCACAAATCTAGACAATGATATAACAAATGCCAATAACAAAAACAACAGCACTGGCAAACTTTTAAATCAAGCTAATCACAAAGTCCATGTTGGGCTATGCTTCTTAAAAAGCCAGCCACCTCTGCTATTCAAAATGCATTAATTTGGAATGCTTAGGGTCCCCTTGAAAAACACACTGAAGTAGTATGAATAATCATCAATTCCAAAATGATTCCCCATCTATACATATTTTGTGAACAGTTTAGCCGGTAAAATTACACATGCACTTACCTCATCCCTTGCAATCAGTGTTATGAAAGCACCTTGCTTATAGCATTCAATAGCAATACATTTTCCAATTCCACTGGAACCTCCAGTTACCTAAAAGGTGTTTGAAAATATCAGTGTTAGTCAACTATTCTCATCCCTTCTCACATATGTATGAGGCAAATCACATGAAAATTGTAAAATCATACTGGGGTTAAAATAACAGCCGATGAGATACAAATATAGGAGATGCACTAAAGTTAGCTTACTTATGGAGTATGAATGAAACACAAGATCTGACTAGATCAATGAGCCTTTGTTTCTACCCTAAAACCAGTTTTACCTCAGTGGTAATTTTTGGTCATTTCTGTTGTCAGGCACACTTAGACCACTCCCCCGTGGGTGCTCTCACACGTTCCGCAGGCTACTTCTAAAAGCATGCTGTTAGAAGTTTGAAATCACTATGAATGCCATGATAGTACCATTACATACTGTTCCTTCAGACCTGGCCACAGTAGAAATTTCTTGTGAAATCAGCTATTGGAGATTGTTTTCTGAAGATGTCATCATGTAAACATAAACAGAAAACATCTTCTTTCTTATAAATGAAAAAATCCCATTAAGTCAACAATTTGCCCTTTGTAGTGTATTTTTCAGTCCCCCAGTCAGAGCCTTGAACTGCCCCCATTCCATCCTGCTATTTCAGTTTACTGGGGATGCCAGCACCTAATTTCCATAACCTTTTCTCTTCCTCCAAGCTGTAACATCTGGATTGTCTTATATGCAAACAAGAAGTTAATATTTCATTAGACAAACACAGGTTGATGGCTACAGTCCTGCATCATATGCTGCAGGAGTGTACCCTGACAAATCATACCAACATATAGGTGAAGGTCACCTTACCACCTCTTTCACTACCCTCAATAAACCTACTTATGAGCTGCCTGTGGAACAAGATGTAGATGACAATCCTGACCTCTCTTTTTGACTAAAATAAAAATGTCTGCCCGACATCTTTAGGTGATTTGGATCAGTCTCAGTCTGCATGTGCCGTTGGTTCTAGGACACTGGTATCTACCTTATATACCCAAGTTATTTGAATTTTCCTTTGACGGCATTTTAAAACTCATATTGAGAAATTATTGGAACAAAATACCTAGAAGCAGTTATTTTAAAGAAAAACACATTGATGAAATGAGTTCCAAAGAATTGGAAAAAGATGAAATTCAGATTTCTTCGGAAATCATCACCTTTTGCTCTTTATCAAAGCCTTTCCAAAAACTCCAGTGAAAGCTTACCTCCTCCATTTTAAGAAAATGGAGGCATTGAGCTAATTAGTGTATCAGCAAAGATCCCAATCTCTAACTATACATCCTATCAAAAGCTTTGTGTTGTCTTCTCATTAGGTAATGTCTCAGTTTTGTTTTCAGAGATGCATTATCCTCAAAATTCTTTCCACTCCCGGAGGCAGTAAAGTCAGAAGAGTCAGAAGTACATTCCCATGAGTCACTAAACTCTTCTTTCATTTGAGTATTTTACCACTACCCTTCAAAAACAGCTTAGTGCAAATAAAATAATCCCAGCAAAGATTTTCGACACAATCCACAGTTTCTGACTGGTTCATCTGGAGCCGTAAATGGGCCAAGAATGGGCGTAGCACTCACAAAGACTAATTTCGGCACTTTAGGCTTCCTCTGTTATTAGAGAGAACTGCTTCAGATTAACTTCTAACTGACTCTGCAAGATCAGCTTCACACTACCTGAACCTCTGAGGATAACTCCAAGATGTGTGTCCTGTTCTGAAAATGCAAAACCCTGTCTGTAGTATTACCAACAGCTTTCAGAGTAAATAAATCCGTAAGAGTGCAAGTGTCAATTATTGATTTGTCACTTCAGCAGAACCACAGAATTAATTTAATAATTTATTGGGGAAAGAAGCAACAAATACACTTTGACCTTTGGTACACTGAAATTCTTAAAATAGATTGCAATGCTTCAATACATATCTGAAAAGGTTAAAATAGTTTGATACATTCAGGTAGACCTCAGATCCACAGTATGTGCGACACGCTTTCACAGATCAGCAGCAGGTACACCAGCAGTAATCAATGGACATGGAAGACTGTTCCAACTCCAATTCTTGGTGAGACAGCTGATTACTACCAGTACAAACTGGCTACTATCAGGAATGGTTCAACTACACCAGTGCTTGAGGAATTCTCTGCAGGTGAAGGTAATGGCACCAAGCCTCCAGCTTGTCAAACAACGCTAAGGCTCACTTCAGAAAGACAACGTCTGAAGTCATGCAAGGAACAGAAAAAGGAAGTTTTTATTTACAGTCACACCCAAGAATACTGGATAGAGCTCATGTCAGATTGGTCAATGATAAAGTGCAATATCAATTAGCTGGGAACTTTTGCATTTAGGTGGGAGGCTGCTACAAGCATGTGGGAGGTTGTTACTGATACATCTTGAAGGAGCATTCACCATGAGTGCTAATATAATAGCAAAAAAAAAAAAAACAACTCCCCAACACCAGTGAAAAGTTTGCTTTGTGCTATAATGACGTTAACCTAAGCAAATCTATGAGGTCTGTTAGGTATGCAAGTTCCTAGCATGCTCAGAACTAACAGAAGAGCACACACCTACTCTGTTAAAGACAACACTATTACAATTACTTACCCTTGTGGCTAATGGTTCTACACTGCTATTGCATTTCATTAATTCTGAACATTTGAATTGGCACCGATCCCATTTTTAAATTTTACTGTAACCCAGCCTCAGAGGAGTTACCAAAAATAAAAATCTGGCCACTGCAACTCAAATCACAGACTAGTATTTTGACAAGAAGGCCCAATTAAACCTTAGCATTAATTCAGATATTCAGAATGCAGCACTTGAGCAGTGTTACTGAGCTGTTTCTATGCTTAAAAGAAACAGCTACCAAACTATGTATGCCAAAAAGTACCTGGCTCAAACTTGTTAAGCTATGATCCTTGATAACAGAGTTCAATTTTTAAGAGTCACAGGATTTATTTCCCCCTTATAAGTGGAAACAGTGGTATGAGGGACAGAGAATTGATCTATTAGATCTTCAAATTTGAGACACTGGAAATTCACTTCATTTGATGAGACAGTCCAAATCCAAACTAACTGAACTATCATCAGGAATGATCACGACTTGATATGGCATCTCCAATAGAACTTAGTAACTTTCACAGAGAACTGGAAGCAAGCTGGCTTCATGCTTTGAGACAGTGCTCTGATAGAAGGTTCTACTGAAACAGAACGTGCCTTTAATCGGTTCTAGGATCAAAATGACTAGGCTCAAAATGACCTCCTGTCGAACCACTCAGATGTGTCCAAACCACAGATCTTATCACTCCCAATACAGGAACGATGGTGCTAAGACACCAAGATGGGTCTTCCTTACAGCTGACCACAGTCACCAGGCCAGGTTCTGCACAGAAGTGGGGAAATTACTGGACTAGAGAGGACCCACGTGCAGGAGGGTTCAGCACAATCATCCTGAACTGCACACACACGAAAAAGGGCCCTTGTCAAACTGAATGGGAGACAGTCCCAAGCAGGTAATGTTTTTCCATTTCCTGCCATCGCTATTCCTCACTTGGATAACTCCATTCATAACACTGAATGCAAACTCAGGAGTTTGGGTTCTTCTCAGAAATTCAACTTGGTTTTAGAAAGATTAAGGCTGAAACAAGGGGAGAGGATCAGCGTTCATATTTCAGCATGGTGTTTTTAAACAGCGCTCAAGAACTTTTGTACAGAAACTCAAGAGAGAACACGTATAGAGAGCAGGTGTAACATCCCTGACAAAGTGCAATTAAATGTGGCTCGAGTGAGCTCAATGCAAATGCAGCAGTGGTGACTGCCTTAGCCTATTTCCATACTTCTGTCTACTGTTACAGCCAGCTGCCAAAATACTATCTTATTCTCACAGAATCCATGACATGTACTAGTTTGTAGCCTGAGACCAAAGGAGAGAGATAAAGCCAATGGCAAAATAAGGAATGTATTAAACCGCCTTCTGAATCACAAAGCACAAAGAAGTTCAGCACATGAAGCCGCATCTCTACAGCACAAAAGTAACTTTTACATCCTTTCTTTGAGAATCTTTCCGTAGTCATGAAAGACGTTAAAAAGTATTAAGCATCTAAGAAGCATTTTGTATAAAATAAGTTAAACCTAATGCCTGAGCCAATTTAAGAGCAGAGAAAGCACTTATCATTTAATGGTGCTAGCTGGGGTAAAGAAAATACATAGCAGATGAGGAGGGGGGCAGGGAGAGGAACCCACAAGATTAGACGATGAGTAATTTGGAGTTCTCTAGACTCTCACTCTGAATAGCACTCCTTTTCTAAGAAAAAGGGACACTTATAATTCTATGATTTCTCCAGAAACTATGTCTCGCCTAACACAGCGAGGGCTTCTGTCAAGCAAATGCGCAAATGACTGTGGGAGAGGACAAAGGAAAAAAACCTCAAGTTTTCTGCTTCAAATTCCTATCCCAAATGGCAGCCAAAGTTATTCAGCCATAACTCAGACATCTCCTAACCATAACTGCTAGGAGTAAAGAGAAATAATTCTTCTGAAGGATTAAAAGTGAAAAGAATGCTGACTTAAGTTGAAAATTCAATAACTGGAATGTAATAGACTCTGAAATTGCCCAATGACCTTCCTTCAGAAAAGCAACAGATTTCATTATACTTTGAACAGATCCATAGAAAGAAATGTTTCTAGGGAAGACTGACTTTTTCTGCTTCAATAAAGCAATTTATTCAGGTATATTTTGAAAAATTATAGTGTGCAATGACAATCACCCTGTTGAAAGGGCTCAACCAGCTATATGCACAATTTGTAGGTCATTCTTTTATTTATTTCAACAGTGGGTTTAACTGAGGCCTGATACTTAAACAGATTTTGATCTTTTTCAGTGAGAAGACTTCAAAGAAGTTCTTACATAATGTTATGGTCCTTAAATATTTTCATGAAGTCTCTCAGTCATTTCAGTAGCAGAGAATATTCACTCCCACTATACAATTAAAGAATTCACTTTACACATACAACATGGGAAGTCTTCTTGAATAGTATTTCTAGATTTACATTACCATCATCCAATACTTTTCCTTATGCATGATATTAGGGAATCTGAATTCCACAAGTACAAGTGTCCAGCATTATTAACAGCATCTACACATCTAAGAATTAGTGACCTTCAAACCAACTCTTCCATATTTCATTAGTTTGCATGAACACTTTAGGAGCATAACTGAAGTCAAAACAAGCAGTTCTACAAGTGGTGACATAAGAAAACTGTTTGCCTGCAGATTTGTATCATCAAGTTGGATATATCTTACAGTTTTTTCCTTCATCAATATATTAATATAGTTAGTTTTCCAGCTGAACTCCTAGTTTTACAGGACTTGCAGGAATACTGTTTTTCAGACTTCTACTAGTACCAATTTGAGCATAAACTGCTAATTAGTAGCAATGGTTACAGGGAGGCTTCTCCAACAAGAACAGTCTCATCATTTTCAATGTCAATTTGTTTAAATGAACCCTTCTGATTGGAAGAGCCAGGACAGTAGCTTTTAAAGAGTTTAATCATTATACAGAATGAAAAAAAAAATCCACGTAGTCACCACATATATAAATAAATAAAGCCAACCAAGCAAAATCCATTTCACTTTTTATGTTTGCCGTTCTATTTCTTCACAAAAGTCACAGAAAATGTGTAAATCTCCTTCACCTTTGCCTTCATAATCATTACTCCTACAGGAAAAGAGCCATAACCCAAGAACCTTAATGCAACCTTGAACACACCTCACACAGAATATCATGCTGTAAAGCCAGTTACAGCACCCAAGTTAACACCTACTGCATAAAGCAACTGGGGAGCACTGTTGCAACTTGGAAACATTTTAATCATGCTGGGGACAGCTCCATCCTCCAAAGAGGAACTCCAAAAGATAATAATGAAAAAAACCAAACCAAAACTACTCACTTACAGCAAATTTAAACAAACAGTAAACTACAGCTTCTCTACACACAACATACCCTGGAGATGTGGAGATAAACTAAGAAAGCTAATAAACTAAGAAAGCTAATTCTAGAACCCTGAATCTTTTGAACTGCTTAACTCATTTGCTGTCATGTGCCCAAATTCACTATTTTGTGATGCCTCTGAAAGCAACTGGGTAGTATTCCCCTTTCTTTCGCCCCCCTCTTCCCAAGCCACATATTCATATAACTTCCAGAGATGCACTACTCATGGACTCTTTCAACAGTATGCTCTTCCAAAGACTTCTTTCTACCATCTCGTCAAAATATTGCTCAAAGACATCCATATCAATGTGCTTAAAGATCAAAGGGCGCCCAAGTGTCATCTGACCACTTCCTTTGTATTGGTTTTTCCATTTCCTCATACCTGACTTGGTTTTCTAGACCAAGGAGATCATAGATTTATATGGCCTTTGGTTTATGCGGATGTACACACACCACGTCATTACCCTGGGAGATGCTAAAAGAAAAGAAAACTCGAGATAACCGGTAGCTTTGGACAATACAAAAGGAATGTCTCAAAAAGCCAGCACTGAGATTGGAAGATGGTGACTCAGACCATCGCCTTAAGCCAACCGGGACACGCAGCGGTTGTCAGAGCCATCGGGACAGGTCATTTCCTTATCACCCGGGACTTGTGGCTCCCGGTGTTCTGGTAGCTCGGGGTGCCACCGCCAGCTTTCCACGATTCCTCTCGGAGCCGCGGGCACCCCCAAGGTTGCCGCTCCCCGGCCGCCAGCCCCGCTCCGGGCGCCCCCAAACCTCCCGCTCCCGCCGAGAGCCTTCCCCGCTCTGCCCGCTCCTGCCGCGGGATTCCCGCACCCATACCCCCGGCTGCCAGCGGGGCATTGCCCACAGCCTGCGCCCCCACCTCGGAGAAAGCGGCTTCCTGCCCTACTTCCTTCCCTTTCCCGGCGCAGGGCGGGCGGCTCGGGAGCCATCCCGCCGCCTCCCCCGGCGCCGAGGCCGAGCGGCAGCGCCCGCCCGCCGCCTCCTCCCGCGGCGGAGCGGGACGGCGACCGGGGACCCCCGCCCCGCGCCCTTCCCGAGGGGCGCCGCACTCACCACGACGTGCGCGCCGGGCAGCTTCAGAGACTTGGGGCTGATAAGCGGCGACACCATGTAGAGGAGGAGAACGAAGGCCACGATGAAGGCGGCGGCCAGGAGCAGCATGGCTTGGGCTGCGCCGGCGGAGGAGGGGCAGCGGGCGGGCGGGGGGCAGAGCCCTTCGGGCGGATGCTCCGGCGCGGGGGTCGCGGGGCCGCCCGTCCGCTGCCCGTGCCGCGGCGGGACCGGCGAGGACGGCGCTGCCGCGGCGGGAGCGGGAGCGAGCGCGGCGCGGAGGAGGCGGCCGCGGGAGGAGGGGCCGGGCCCGCCGCCGCTCCGCCGCCCCATTGGCTGCCGGGGCGGGGCGCGGGCCCGCGCGTCGCCATTGGCCGGCGGGGAGGGGGCGGGCCCGCGGATTGGGGCCCGCGGCGCTGCCGGGGTCAGGGACGGAGGCAAAGGGCGGCGGGAAGCGGGAGCCGCTCCCGGCGCGGCGGGCGCCCCCTACGGGACAGTGGCGGCGCCGCGCGGCCGTCCCCATGGGTCCGTGCCCGTGGCGGCCTCTCCGGAGGGCACCGAGGAACGGCCCCGGTCAGGAGAGCCCGGCCTTGGCGGCGGTACCAGCGGCAGGGCAGCGTGAGGGCGGGCTCGGCCCGGCCCGTGGGCTCGCCGCTGCGGCCCGCCCCGAGATGGGCAGTGCGCGCCGGCTCGCCGCGGAGGCGTGGGGTTGGAGCTGAATGCCCTGTCCGCGATGAGGGAGCTGCCGGCCTCGGGACGGAAGGGGGGAAAAGCCCCTGACGTTGGTTAATCATAAAATCGTAGAATGTTTTGGGTTCCGAGGGACCTTAAAGATCACCTCGATACAGCCTCCTGCCGTGGGCAGGAACACCTTCCACTAGAACAGGTTGCTCAAAGCCCCGTCCTGCCTGAATGCTGCCACTCATGGGTCATCCACAGCTTCTCTGGGCAGCCTGTTCCAGTGCCTCATCATCCCCACAGTAACGCAGTTCTTCTGTATATCCAACCTAAATTTCTCCTCTTTCAGTTTGTACCCATTCCCCTTTGTCCTATCACTACAGCTCTTGAGAAAGAATCCCTCTGTGTCTTCCCTATGGGTTCCTTCAGATACTGTGAGGTTTCTCTGAGGTCTTTACACAGACTCCTCGTATAGAGTATGAAGCACCTGTTTGTACACCAACTTGTTAATACATTGCCTGAGGTTACCAATTGACATGACGAAAATTGTGGAGTTGTGTCGGAACGTTCCTGCAACATGCACTCAGAATGGGATGAGGGCAGAGAGGTATTTCCCTTCTATGGGAAATACCGTGTGTCAGTGAGGTAGAAAGCATAAACCCTTTATGCAAGACGATTAACAGACTTTATCACAGCGTGTTTTAAAGCCTGTTTTACATCATCACTCCAGTAAAAACAGATGCAATTTCTGTGGGACTTGGTTTGCACAGTGGTTGAGCTCCACTGGGTTCTGCTGGCTGCACTTGGAGCTCATGCTGCTCTCTTCTAAATCCAGAATTTTTTTCAGCATGGTGTTCCCTGCTGAGTGAAACTACAGGTTTTTCATGTTATTCACATTAAAAGAAGATAAAAGCACAGTTTTCAGCTTTAAGGCAGAATATTGGAACAAATATTCAAACAAACTAACAAAAAACCCAGAGCAGTCTGAATAAAATAATTCTGTATGCTTGACTTAGACATTTAGATATTTATTTAGGATATTTTCATTTAAGTTATAATTATTTGTAACTTTAAAACTCAGATTATTTTTTCTTACTAGCTAATATGCAGTTATTAGCTTGCACAAAATAGTTCCCCCTCCCGCCCCAAAAAAACCCCAAACCAAAATAAAACAAAGGAAAGCCTAAAATCCCCTAGGCAAGAGGGTGTGCAGAAGGGCGTTGAAAATAATATTGTAGAGGAGGAGATTAGAAGGAGTGAGTAGGTGGAAATGGAAACAGAGTTGTGGGCAGGGATTATGCAGTTTTTAGGGTGAGAACAAAGGACCTGAATTTGATGCAGTAAAAGAACGAGAAAACCAAGGATTAGTCTTGAAATGGGATTGATCTGGAATATGTCTTTGGTGGCATTTTGAATCCAGTGCTTCAGAGGTAGAGGCACAAGGAAGTGAGAGGAAGATACTGTGCATAATAAAAAAAATGCTAGCTGCTAGGGTGACATCCATGGAAGCTGATTAGTGATCCATCTAAGAAAATTATGTCAATTATGTTGTTAGCAGAAGTCGAAATAGGATGTGGACAGGAAAACGCAGCAACCAAATATGTTAATTTCCTCTTTTACCTATGGGACAATCTATATGTGCTGTCTTTCCGACAACATCAAATTGACAAAAAAGAGGAGATTAGTCAGGTAATAACTATGGATTGTTTCTAGACTTCCACCATAAGAGATGTTGAGGCTTTCAAAGCTCAAATGTCAGCAGTATAGAGACAGAGCAAAGCAGACAGAAGTAAATCTGTCTTTCACCATATAACTGTTGAGATCAAGGTAAGGCGAGGACATGAGTGCAAATAATCATCTGCACTAAGCTCCCAGTAAAATGAAGATTAAACATTGGTAGGGCACCTTTAGAATCCTTGAATTTGTGATGTTGCCCTGGTCAGTCACAGTTAAATGTTCACAGCTTATTAATGGGGAATTTCTCTTGTAGTAGATTTCTTGGATAAAAACATACTGCTTTTTTCTTCTGGCTAAAAGGCCATTTTAGCAACCTTGGGATTGACAGTGCAGCTGTGATAATGTTTGCTCTTGTTTTGCTCTCTGCATTGTAAAGTGGCATTGACTTCTGTGTGAGAAAGGCAATCAAAAGAGAAGTCATGAACTCCACACAAGTTATCAATGAATTCCCCAGCAAAGCTTTTTGATTCTTTTAAATAATGCCAATGGAAACTGAAGTCTGCCCTCCCCGAGTTACCTGGTTTGTATTCATCTCACATGACCTCATTCACGGAGGAAATGCATTCCTGGCACAAGGGAATTGTTTACAATAGAACTGTTTTCTCAATGACTGTGGAGCTGGAACTTGAATGCTAACATAAACATCATAACACCACTCCAAACTGCAGTTATATATAAAGCAATACTTAATTAATCTGACCTTCATAAATAACATCACAAAGTGTATAATTTTCAAGAGTGAGCCGGCCAGTGTCTGTATATACCCTGAGGATGGGGAGGGAGAAAGAATGGATAAAACATACTCATTACTTTGCTAATTAATCTGCAGAAGAAGCTTCAATACAACAGTGATGTGTTTAGAGGACAGAGAATATAACACAAGTAGATGAAAGCAAAGTATAAGAGCTGTTGCAGCTGTGGTTTTCTGCTTCCTCAGATTTGTTAATTTAAATCTTTCAACAGAGTTTTGCAGTGACAGTTTTGTGGGTTGAGATATTCAGTATGAAGCAAAGTGTGGCAACTGTAGAATCAAAGTTATCATTTAAATGTGGAAACAAGTTTTTGAATTGATAATACTGCAGGACAAATGGCTGATATTAGAAATATCCTTTTGCTCTTAAAAGATACATGCTCCCAAAACACATCAACATGTAAAAAAAACATGTCACACTTCCAGAGGCCTTTGGGAGAAGGGATGAAGTTTTGGAAGAGCAGGTAGCATGGTTGCAGCCTCCAGCCTCTGGAATCACTTGTGCCTGACTATTCATCTCCTGAATGTTCTGGTTGTGTTTTCTGCCTATTGGGAAGGGCAGGGGAAGATCAGGATCCCATAGGCTAGACTGTGAAAAAGCTGGAGATGCCTTGGTGAGATTTCCATCCAAACTCTCCTACTGCATTTAGAAAAAGAAATAGCAGTGAGAGAGTAATTTCCATGGCCAAGCAAAATAACTTTTTAATTTTCTCTTTCAAAAATAACTTGCTTTCTTTTCTAGCCTTCCCCAGCTTTTCTTTTCTTCTTTTTTCTTGTAGCAAGCATAGATGTGGCATCTATTAGCATTAATGGTTACATGAAATAAGAGCCATGTTAGTAATTCTGGGATTCCTGGGAAATGCAAAGTTTTAGAATAATGGTAGTGCAAATAGGTGGTTCCTGTCAACCAGCTTTCATAACCCCTTATCTCTTGAAGAGTAGTTAATAGGAACTCAAGAGCTGCTGTACTCCATCAGAAAAGGATCAAACATACTGTCTGTCCCTGTCCATTATCTATAGAGGATACTTGGGAAAGAGGAATGAAATGATGGCCAGTATATGGTGGGGACAAATGTAGAGTGGCTGAAATGTGTATCAGACCCACTTGTCTGCTTGGCTGCACTTTCCCAAACAAAAAAATGGCCCCGCTGTAGCTGTACAACTCGTGTGCTGTTGGTCCTGCTGGCAGAGATCACAGAATTGTCTTTGTCTTGCAGGGCCACACAGCTCCCAGAGCAGTGCTCAGACCAGAGCACCCTGTCCAGGTACCCTCTCTGCTGAAAAAATGTCAGCCTAATCCTCTGGGTCTATCTGGAAGGAAATTTCCTGTGCCACTGCACTCTGTGTATCTCCCAGGAGGTGCTTGTTTGCAGCAGAGCCAGGTCCCGGTGCTCTCACAGCCGCCAGTCCTTGCCACGGTGAACATGGGCAGGGCTGATGGCCCAGGGGCTGCTGCAGAATCCCTCCTCAAGGCTGTGTGCACACAGGCAGGTGGTGCTTGTAGGCAGCCAGGGCTCAGGTCGAAGAGGGGCTGCCTGCTGGGAGCAGAGGAGGTGTTGGTGCCTGATCGTGTGCTGCAAAAGCAGGTGACATGTACATATATAGCCCAGGCACCAGCCTGCTTCCCCAGGGCTGCTGCAGCTGCTTTGGGAGGAGCGCTCTGGAAACAAAAGTGCTCAAAGCACTGTTTGAATCAGAACTTTGTCTTCACACTGTACTTCAAAACCTTTTAAACTGCTTAACATGTTTGGCATAGGTGTTAGAAAGAAAAAAAAAAGGAAAACAAAATTCTAAATTAACTACTTGTTTATGCTGAAGAAGTAACTGTACTGATATTTTGCATGCTGAGCACTAGATCTATTGAAATAAAATTAGTGACAACCCAGTAGTAAATGCAAGTTATTTGAAAAGACATAAATTAAACTTGGGACCAAGATGATCTTGAACTTCATTTAGTATGTGTTTCTTTTAATTTGGTATACCTACTTATACCAGACCTCACACGGGAACAATTTGCTGTTCACACTTGGACATGAGACTCCTTTAGCTTGCTAATTATTCCTAGGGATGCTGCGGATTGTGGGTTGGAAGAGAAGGCTGAGCAGCCTACCTTCTCCTCAGGTGGCATGGAAAAGTACTGCTGAAAGCAAGCAGGCACAGGAGGGAAGAGGATGTGGCTGGTCCCTCCACTGAAAGGTTCAGAGCTAAAACATACTTAAGTATGTGCAAGAAGTGAATGCAGGCCTTTTGCACAGGGGCATCCACTTTGTCTCTTGACATGAGCATCCTCTCTCAACTGATCTTATCACCTCAAGAATTATATTTAAGCAGATGATTACAATGCAAGTTGATGCTACAAGATAGCACAGCTGATATTACAGATAACAGCAGCTGTCTGACTAGATGAAGCTCCAGAGACAACAACTATGTGTTTACCTGACACTGTAACAGTGTCTCACTGGCCCTCCCACCTTATTGCACATCCCCTGGGAACACTCTACTGGGCCACAATCATTGAACATGTACAGGAAAATACACTATAGGATTAGAAGTGATACACGGGGGAGTTTGAAAATGCAGTTCTACCAAAATCACCTTCCTTTCAGGTGTAGTATGATTTTCTCCATTACTTATTATACCCTGAGTGCTGGCTAAGGGGGTTCTTTTATTCCTAATGAAAGGCAGTCCTTTTTCTAATATGTAGACGTGCCACAGTCTTTATTGGAGGAAGCTTAGTGTTTGTGTTTTGAAGGTCTTTGTCATAAAATCAAATGTAGAGCCATTCTTACAATCAGCAGTATTTCAAGATGTGACACGTGTCAGCCTTTTCTGGAGTTGCTCTGGCTTTCCACACCTTCCCCTTGCAGCCTTCCACTTGTCAGCACTGCCATACAGCCTTTCCTCCTTTGCCAGCAAAATTATTAGCAACTCCTATCCTGCCTCACAGTTTTCCAGCTGGTTGCAGCTGCCCCCTTTCCCCAGTGTCCTAAGGAAGAGCTGAATGGCTGAGTGCAAAAACCAAGGATCTGCCGACCAGAGGGATCAAAAATATGCATTGCCTGGGAATCTGTGCTTTGGGGGGATGGAAGAGGAGAAGATGCCAGTGCTGTGCTTACTGTGGGGTGACACACACCTCCTGCTGAAAACTGGATAATGAGAGAAAAAGAAGAGGTTCACAGGCTTGAGAGCCCCCCTCCCCCTTTGCTTAATAAACACAGATAAGAGTAATGTGACGATTACCATGGCTTCACCTTCCCTTGGCCCCTGCTCGTCTAGAAAATCCACAGCTGCTGCTTTTATGATTCCTAAGCTCCTATTATGAGACTGTGGCAGGGAGAGCTTTAATACAAAATTTCATCTATGGGGAAATTAGTTCCTTGGCCACTATAATTTTCTAGGTTTTCAGGTAGAAACGGTAGGTGGACAGCTAAAAGAGGGAGCCTTTTCTGGCTTTTTTCAGAAAAACAGCCAGAAAAGTCTTAGGAATTACCATTGAAGCTACTGCATTGCTTGCTCAATGTTTATATCATGTTTTGCATTCCCTCAGACACAGTCTTTACCTATTACTGTCATCATTACCTTCCTGGATATGTATTTTCATTAATGCTTTCACTTTTTAGCCAGATAGGGAACATTTTTGTAGTTAAACTTGCAGCAACTTCTGGTCTATGTCTACTTAGCAACTTGGTGATTAAGTTGCTCCGCCCATGCTGCTAATGTGTTTTTCAAAAATAGGAATAATTTTCTGCTTTGTATTGTGCTTTTAGAAACACCTCCATGTAATCTTTAAAGATTGACAGGTCCTACACGTTTGTCAGTCTTCTCTGCCTCAAAACTAAGCTACCAGTTATACCACCCCAGTTAAGCCATGTCTATTATGCTCATGTTGATATGACTCGATCTTGTTACAAAAGGCTAAATTAATGATTTGGAGTCTTGGTAGGCCTCTGGTTTTCTCAAGAATTTACCTTTTGTAGGTGATCTTAGGTAGTTGCTGTGCTTGCAAACAACAACATTGCTCCCCGGGTCTTATTTGTGCCTCTCACTGACATCTCATTTCTAGAGCTGCTTTCCCTACCCCACGTTGTTGCGTGGGACAGCATCGCAGGCTCCCATTGCTCTTTGCTTTATAGCTGCACTCTTAAAAATACCGGAAGAACTGAAATTACCTCCTCCAGGTTCATGCCAGGTTCTCTATCAAAGTCATTCAGACAACTTTGTTTGCTCAATCTTTTAAC
Organism: Fringilla coelebs; assembly: GCF_963513975.1. Lineage (NCBI taxonomy): Eukaryota > Metazoa > Chordata > Aves > Passeriformes > Fringillidae > Fringilla > Fringilla coelebs. Next base: position 83,644,719 of record NC_140028.1, read on the forward strand.
ATGAATTAGGTCTGATTCCAGTTCCAGGTAACACATAGGATATTGACAGCACTGGCAAGAGGCTGATGTTTATTTCTTGAATGAAATTACACAATCTCTGCCCTTGCCATCAGTCCCTGCTAATTTATCTTTGGCACGCACTGCAGAGAAGCTGCTGCTACGCAATAGAAATTTAGAAGATGTCTTGTACATAGCTCTGTTTTCCCCCTCTAACCCAAGAAACAGGTACAAAACAGGTTGCTGAACAGAAGCAATTCAACCATTCCTCCCCCTTGCACCGCTACCAAATACATCAGAGTTGCTTGTGCTCCTCCAAGTCCCCATCCTCTAACAACAGCACAGCCCATTGCCTTCCTGCTGTCAGCCTGGGAAAGGACAGCGTGTACAGATGGGCCTGTTGCTTTGAAGGGAAAAACAGAAATCAGAGACACTCTGTCAGCTTCTGCTTTGTTGGATGTAAACTTGCTTTACTATAAACACTGGAGAAATATTGGAACATAAAGAGCTTTGAAATAGGATTTAAAAAGAAGTCAGTGCTTTATCTTCTTTTTGAGAAAGGAAAAAAAAGTGGTGTGAAGGACAGAGAGTAAGTCAGACAAAAAAAGAAAGAAACCGAAATTAAAAAAAAAAAGCAAAAACCCCAGAAAATTAGTCAAAAGCAACAGGAAAGAGGCAGGCAAAAATTGGCAATTAACATTCACATCAAAGGAAAATTCTCATCAAAACCTTTTTCTTCTTGTAAGAAGCATCATGCATTTCCAGTATGTACTGCAGTGAAGCTAGCACACTTTACACAAAAAAAGGCCCAAGAGAATAAGCCAAATAGCCTTAAAGCTTGTGGAAACCATTTTACACAGCTGACAACTAGGACAAAACCCCACAGGAGCCCTGAGTGTCAGCATCGCTGCCCTTGTTCACCAGTCAACTTCCAGCCTGTACCAGCTCCAGGGGATCTGAAGCACAAACCTTACACATGTTTTTGTGGATTCATTTATCCCATGAAGACCCTCAGGCTGCTCAGGATGAACAACAACACTATGTCCACTGCCCCACAGAAACCCCATAAATGCTCCAGCACAGTTGATCCCAGCTGGACTGAGCCCACCTAAGCCTGGAATGTGCAGGAACCTCGCAGTGCTCCAGGTGCTGGGTGGAGGTAACTTTGCAGCCCCTCCCTGGTGGGTGGTCACACAGGACAGGACCCCGCGTGTCTGTGAGGTGTTTGTCACCAGCATTCCTACCTACGGGTGTGCCCGTGTGCCCTCTGTGTGAGTTTGGGCCATGGCAGTGTCTTCATAGGGGCACCTCTTCTGTCTTGAAGCTGGTGAAGGGGCAGTGAAGACAAAGGGTGGACAGAAAGGTTTAGGCTCTGTCAGCAGGTCCTGTGGCTCCTGTGGGAACTTTGGCTGTGCTGCAGCTAAAACAGCTTTGCTGTCAGGCAGGCACAGTGCCCTGCTTGCTCCCACACTGAAAGGGGTCACGTGCATCGTGGGCATGAGCTTTTTGGGCAGGTAAGAAAAACAACAACAAAAAAGAAAACATTTTAAAATTATAGTAACAGGGCAAGGCAGGACACAAACATACCAGTCCACATACCTGCAAAACAAGAGCAGGTATAAAGATTAAAACAGTAATAATTTCTTTGCTGTTCAGTTGTCTATGGAGCAACTAATAGCTGTGATTAATTAATTAAAACATCATTAAAATTTCAAGTGAGCTCATGCTCAGCCAGGCAAGAGCATGAGCATTTCAACTGGCAACTTAAGTGGGACATTTGAAAACAGTAATCAGCTAATTTTTCCAGATTTTCTAAGACCTTGCATAAAGCAAGTCTTACTAGGTCAGAGCCTCCCTGCTGGAGCCCATGCTCTAGCCTTCAAGGAGGAGAGGAGGAAGAAATGATAATTTGAATTCATATGGTTTTAATATTTCCTAACTTTCTACTGGGCAAACAATTCACCTGGCTCTGTCAGAGCCTAAGTCACAGCTGCAAATAACAGTCCCCAATTGCTTCTGTATTTCCTGAATGAGATGGTGATATTTATAGCCACTTTCCCAGCCCCTCGCCTAGCTGACTCGCTACTGCTGAGACATGGATGGAGAAGCAGCAGAAGGCAACTACTCCAGCTGAGATTTTTGTAACAAATTACCTGTGGATGGCCATCAGGCCAACAACAGAGTGAGTCAGAGGAAATTACTGTTTATAGTTGACAGAATGCATGTGACACTGAGCATGTTTGAAAGCAAAGTCCCTGCCTTGAATAGCTTGGATTTAAATGAGTTGAGGCAGCAGAGGAGGAGCGAGGGCAAGCAAAAGCAAGTCCTGCCAATTCATGTTACAGTGCCTGATAATAGGTCACCAAGCAGGAAAGAAAACTCAGGCTGCATTATCAACATCAGGCCTGTGTCATGTGTCAGTGACTTATTTCCTGGAGATGTCTCAAAACACAACCAAAGCCTATTTAGAAGGGAACCCAGCTCCTGCTGTGATGCAGATAGGACATTCTATTGTGTTTCCATGAGTAATGGTTGACAAGTTCGGCTGAATGTGTCCAAAAATGTCAATTATTTCTGCAAAAGACTGGCCAACTGTACATGTGGCAGGTCCCATGCACAGGTGGCATGGATGTATGGAAATCCAGTGTCCCTGAACTTGGGATATGACAAAGGAAAGAAGTATCCTTGAGTGTTTATTCATCAAGCTGGAGCCTCTCAGGTAGGAAAGCTGCAAAGTCGAGTAAACAGAAAATGTCACAAACCAGCGACCTAGTAGAAAAGCTCCCATCAGAAGGGTGTGTGTGCATGTAGAAGTAGGGAGGGAGAGGAAGAATTCTAATTAGGTCACAGGGACCAAAAGATAAAAACAGGACAATCTTATCTAATACCTGGGCTGTCACTACACAAATGCCAGGACGGAGGATGAACGACCAATTAAAAGAGTTTTTACGCAGCTAATTATGACGACAGGGGATTTGTAGAATAAAATCCCTAGATTAGTATGTTAGTAAAAACCTAAAGAAAAATTGAAGGGGTAAGCACTGAAGCTACGCCACAAGAGCTACAACAAAAGCTGACTGCTCGAGAATAAAAGAAACGATGTTTTGATAAGAATTAATTATCTGCTGGAATAGCAGCACAGTATGAAACAAACAGTCCACTGAGTTCTTGCAATAGTTTACGTAAGTTACAGGAATGGCTTTAAGTCAACCGTGATTACTAGGGTGAATCTGGTTAAGACCAAAAACATGTATGGAAGCCAATCTTGAAACAAGCTTGTCATTCTGGAGGAAGGAAAGAGTAAACAGCAAAATGAAGATGTTCCTGCATATTTCAACATATTCAGAACTATTAAATAGCTTTCTGTCAAGATAATCCCCTGAAGAACAACAAAAAAATGTGGAATATAATATTCTTATTAAGAACACTAAATAAACACCAAAAGTAGATCAAAACACCTGACCAGAGAATATTCAGCTGCCTCTTTGCTTCAGTTGACAAAAAGAGCAAATTCTGACAGGCAGAAACATGAAAAAAGCCAATTCCAGAGTATCTCCCTCAGCTACATTTGTTCTGTTCCACTACTTAAAACAAAAGCATATGAGTAAATTCAAAGACCAGCAGACTTGAAAAACCAAACCAAATTAAAAACTTAAGAGATTTATGGAAGACTGAAAAGATTTGTATGCTTTTGTTATGCTAGACAAGAACAAAAAGGCAACACGTAAATCAAACTACTCTGGAACTTGATGTCAGTCAGGGAATGCAGGAAAAAATGTAAGTTGATTTACTGAGCTCTTCTAACCCTGTAAGTATGTACATCAAGAGACAGACCACAAATGGTATGAAATCCAAAACTTAATGTCACTGTGAAGAAACCATCTGTGAAGGACATAAGCACATACAGAAGTGATTTAATTGAAAAATTATTTTACACACAGGAAGGAAAATGACATTTTTTCATATTGCAGTCAGAGTAAGCAGTAACACCAGAAGGTATGAAAACAATTAATAAGCTAACCAGCCAAAGATCAAACCTCATTAAAAATATACAACTAATTTGTCCAGTATTTACAAAGGTTTTCATTATTCAAAGCAAATACAGCCTTTCATGAATTCTTTGATTTAGAATATTTTCAATTAACACTAAAAACTAAAAAGTGATTTTGCATGCTCCCTCATTAGGCTTTCTTCTGCTATGGATAACTTGGCTAAGAAGCTTGGTGATATATATATTAATTTATCATAATTTCACAAAGACAGCAAACCAAAAAGTTGCCCTTGTAGCTGCAATTTTAAGCAGCAAAGTTTATTTGGAATATATTTCTAAAAACAACTTTCAACATCAAATAGTAAAGGTTCTGTTACAGATGTCATCTGAGCAAGCAGCAAGATGTAAATTTAAAACATACAGTATATTTTTCTTTTGCATTTAAGATACGAGATTATACAGTTAAGCATATGGAAGCCCATAAGACAAATCAGCTTACCACAAAAAGGAAAAAATAAACGAAAAACCAAAATGTTCCTGAGAATTTTAAGATTGCAGGATTGCAGTAAGGGCTCTCATTTTTCAAAAGATCAAGAGATAAATACTTCAGACAGTGGCTTCAAACCTCTGAAGGACAGCCATGCTAGTATGTGGCTTACTTCTGAAGTGTTCACAAGAGAAATCTACCAACAAGCTCTTGTTGCAATAAGGATTATGTTTACTAACCATAGTTGCCTGTACCTATGCTGGAATTGCTGCCCTCACCGACTCCCTCTCCTGCCATCCCCCCAAAAGCTGTCAGAAAGATTTGCAGCTCACTGATTCACATTGACACATTCTGATGTAAGACAAAGGTAAAGCTGTGTAACTGAAGGATTTTGGAAAAAATGCTTCATCATGTTAGTTAAAAAAAAGCTCAGCACCTTGCAGATCAAAGAATATTTAACTATTTTGTTTGGCTATTAAACACAGAAACAAAAGTCTAAGAAGACAATAAAGCAGTAAAAACTTGAACGTAACATTGAAGAAATACTCAAATAACATAGCTGATGTTGTACTACAACATTTTACTTCATTAAAGTACAGAAAATGTGAAAATGTCACCCATCCTATGATTTATAAAGTACACAAAATATGTACATAGAAGAAACCAAACCCCATCAAAAGATGATCATATTTATGCATATGTACATAAAACATACACACCTAAATGTGCAAATTTCTTTTAATGCAAGTTAAACAAAACATTTGCAGGATAGAGTTGGACAATGATAATGGAAGATAAAGTATTCTAGATATTCTAATGATGTTTCATATCTACAGCCAGTGCAAACTTACAAGGCACAAACTCAATGCTGATGCTGTAGTGTTTTAAGTTACATTCAGGCACATCTCCATTTGCAGTTCTGCAGAAAAAGAGCAATGGAAGTGCTACTTCTGTACTAAACTGCCAGCCTTCTCTCCCAGTTTAAGCACTAAATTGATGTAACCTATATGCTACAGTTACCAGTGGGGTTCTGGGTCAATTTATCACTTGAAAGGCTGCGGCTTAAACATCTCTTCTAATCTCCTTGCATGTGAAGTATGCCATTTCCCAAAGTACCTCCCAGACATTCTCCAAAGACTACATATATCTTGCCAGCCTCAACACATGGGATCATAGAGGACATTACTAATGCTTTTTTCTAACTTCAGTCAAAACTTCACCAGGGAGAGAATCCCGATTTTAAAAACCAAAACAACAAATAAAACAAATCCAAAAAACCTCTCAAGAAGGGCCAGCAAAACACCTTCTGAGTTACTTGCATTTAACAAACTTGTGTTAAATTGCATAGTGACAGTGTGTACCAGCTGGTAAAGAGTTAAAAACAAAAGCTTGCTGTTTAAGGCAAAATTTTAACACAGCACAGCAGAAAAAAAAAGCCAAATAACAGGTCCATCAATATTTAATCAAAGTACTGGCCCATGTAGTCTTATCCTCACAGTGTTTTCTTTCTTACTTTAACAGCAAACCCACACTTGCAGTATGCTTGATTAGAAAATTTTGTTGCTATTTTCCTAAATGAAATGAGAGCAGTTAATACATATGCTGATTGACTGATATTGAAAACACCTGACAAATACGTTCTCTCCCACCCCTAAGAAAGGTTTTTGGCCTTACTGGGAGGTAAGGTCAAAACCTAAAACTCACTGGTATCCAGGTCTAATATACTACCTAATATGGAACTAGTAATTTAAAGCTTTCTAGTATTTATTAGACTTTACCACATCACTTTGCTGTCTCACCCTAAAATTGCATTTTTGTATTATTTTTCAATAGAAGACATTTAATAGACATCTGAGGAAAACAATACAATACAAAAGCTTAAGGGTCTTTGCAAAGGTATCTTCTATTCCTTCTGCAAAGTAAGAAAGGGGTGATTTTATTGGCATTTATTTGAAGTGCCATCAATAAAGACACAAGAATACTTTAAAAAGAAAAAAAAAAAGGTTCTAATGCTTCACACATATCTTTGGTTTAGCCTTCCTGACCAAAGTCTTCTGTAAACTTCTTCAACTTCTCCAAGTCCTGTTCATTAACTGTTGGTTTTGTGCTAGCAAGTGACCTGAGCATATCGGCCTGTCAGAAAAAAAACAAACCTGTTTTCAGAAACAAGTATAGTACCCCTGCTGGCAATTTTGCTGCCAGACAAATATGCATTAAAAAACCCATTAAAAAGTTCCTATTAACACAAAACTTTAAGTGAGCCTGAACACTTCTGCCCAGAGGCAGCCTTTTAACCCTTTGAATACAGACAACTGTCTGTATTCCAGTTTTCCAGTACCAAAATCATAACCAACAGCTTTCCAGTAAGAAAATCATAACCTCAGGTTTAGGTTTAAGCCACTCATCCATTCAAGCTTTATTAATCTCTTTTTTTAAAAGAACTGAACTTTGTTTTGGTCAGTTGCTCTTTTCAACCCATGATTAACTACAGCAGATTAAATGGAAAATAATCAGATGTTTCCATGTACTCTTCACAATCCAACAGTGTAGAACAGGAGTTTGTGATTAATCTCTAGCAAAGTTTTACTGCTCCTGACTGGTAATTTCTGTCTCTTCAACTCAGTAAATTTCCTAGATAAATATTTAGCTGCTAGGAAATGGAGCTTAGAAAAAATCTCACTGGTCTATGAAGTTGAAACAGCAGTTAAAATACACAATGAAAAAAATCAATTCCCAGCCAAGGGCAACTGAAAAAAGTAGATGCCCAACATCTCATATTGCTATAAATTACAGGTAAAATCCAAAAATTAGTATAATGTTTTTCCATACATGATGTTTATCTCATCAGATCAGAGGCACCCTGCTCAAAAAGAATTAAAGCCTTATATTTTAAAGATAAGAACTGATTTGGGACACTGAAACATCTGCCTGTAGCACATCAGAGCCCAGGTACCATTAGGAGCACAAGAGGAACTGCTGTCTTTAATTCCAGGAAGGACTGATTAAAAATCCAATTAGATCATGCAGAGAGAAGTTTTAGGGCAGGCCTGCACCTGCATAAATCCTCTTCTGCTTCCTCAATATGCAAATTCACACAGGAAATTATTTTCTGAAATACAGTGATGGTTCTATTTTCAAAGCATTGCCTGTGATTCCCCATGAAATGCATTGATTTCTTTCATTCCTTACAAGACTGTTTGCACACAGGAAACTACAGGAACATAGATTTGTTATTAAGCGCTTCCTACAAACTTTGTACTGAAATACAAAATTTTCTTCTGCTGCTCTTGGGGAAAAATACAGAATGAGTGTCCAGCAATTATTTTTTTCTTAAGCAGTGATCTAAAATTGAAAACTGTCTTACATATTTTATGCCCTAGGCCAAAGCAAGTATTTTCATATGCACAAAGAAAACAGCAGAAAAAGCTGCTTTATTACCTGTAATAAATTTAAACCTAAACTACCATTATATCCAAAATCTTCTTACATTTTGGTTTTATACTTGTATCTATTTCATGGGCAATATTTACCTATAGAATATCACTTCCTAATTTACAGTGAATGTCATTTTCCATTTCCCAGTATTAATGCCACAGTGATGAGAAGAAAGTATATCACGGTGCAGGAACCCTAAAGGTTTTGAATGAATAAAAGCCAAGTGAAAGAACAGTGCAAGAGGCAGATACTGTCTATGGATGAAAGCATGGCAGCTGCATGCCAGCAGACAAGAATAAGAAATGCTTATCAGGGATAGACAGCTGTCTTTTTCATAGCATGCCATACTGTAGTGATTTATGTTGAGAATTCAAATGTTATCTGGTATGCCCAGCATTTCTGAAAACAAACATCTCATCCAATTGTCCTGAAAAAGACTCTTTATCTTAAAGTCTTTTCAGAGTTCTGCAAAATAAGAAAAATGCTACAAAGAATACCTACCATGGAAACTCTAGGCTCCAGTAATTTATCACCTGGGACCTCCATCCATGTCATTTCTTTGGCTTCAGGATCACCTGGAGAGCAAGGGGTGAATAAATCTACCATCATATTTGGATTAGACACTGATGGTCCTTTTACCTAAAAATAAGAAAACACTCAGTTTATGGGAGTTATTATTTAGAAGACAGAAACCAGAAGCTGAACAGCACCCCAAGCAAAAAACATTCCTTGATTTTATGCAGATGCCATACCCATTGGGAACCCATGTCCTGTGAAAGAGAAATTTTATAAGTGTACTGGTATTATTCACCTTGAAAACATGCAGCTGTAGCAAGATACTTAAATTCACATGAGGTCAAACCCCAGAAGCCACATCCTCTTAAGGCTGAGGATTTCTGTGGAAAACTGACATGCCAGGAAATCTGCTTGGTGAAGACCACCCTTCCTGCTCCCTGGTCACTTTAGGAGTTCATTCATCGCTAGTTAACAGCTCTCTAAAAGCTTCCCAGTGCTTTTCGCTCTGAGCCTTCCCAAGCTCCCAGCACCTTTCCCGGCACCGCCGGAGCAGCGCTCCATAGGAAACAGCGCCACCTAGCGGGAGAACAAAACAGCTTTCCCCCCACCCCGCGGCAGACAGACGGACAGACCCAAAAGCTGCCCTGTGCATCTGTTCCCTTTGTGCAGTACACTGTCCGGTACCAGCGATGTTGCCTTCCCTGGCTGTTACGTGCAGCACCACACACCCATGGGAACTCGGAGCATGCACAGAGGTTAAAGGACAACACACAAACTGACTAGGGACAGAACTGGATCTGCTGTTCCGAGCTGTATTTAGAGCAAGATGCTGGGCAGCAGATTGCAATATTCAAAATGCACTCTGGCAAACCTGCATTATCACACATGGCAAGGAAAGGTTTACAGTTAATTATTGACAACTGAGGAAAGCTCTGCTGAACTGAGGCAAGTTGTCTGTTACAACACAAATAAGATTTTGCTTACAAAAACACAAAATCGCATCCAATTAAAGCATTAACAATACAAGTAGAATCAACTTGGCTCATGTCGGAGTGTTCAAAGCATTGCAGTTGTGGGGTTTTTCCTTCCTTTTATTTTCTTAAGCAAAAATAGTTAAGATGCAAGAAGTGCTTTTGAAGTTGTTCCACAAACTGTGACAACTGAGGTTATTTCACTGCTCCATGGCAAGCTGAAACATGCCTCAGTTCGTTCCAAATTTGAACTAAACACTAAAAGCTAACAACCCTTTAGCCAGAAATGCCATTGTCATGTCAAGTTAACAACAGATAAATACTTCAGACATGACTGCTTAAGGGAAGGAAGCATCTAGAAAATCCTTGATATATCAAAGTCACGGTTTATTTATCAACAAATACAGCTTACATCATATTGTAATTGTGAGTTGTCCTCAGAAGTTAAATTCCCTGCCCTCTCATATTCTGGACCATTCACTGGAAGAAGCACATTGAAAAAAAGGAGCCTATCTTCAAAGTCAGTGTAGCTGTTCGGTTCAGGGCCCTTAACCCTTTTATGTCAGGTTGAGTTACTGGTAAAAAAAACTGTAATTGTAACTGAGATGACAAAGAACTGCTGCCAACACAATATACATGGTACTCAACACCTTAGGATCTAAAGTTTTTTCTACCACACCTGCTCTTTTAAGAAGTAACAAATTAAAGCTTCCTTTTACAGTAATTAGCACCTCTGCAGAATATCCTGACCCACCTTCACCCAAAAAACATGAATTGCTGTAAAATCAAACTTTGCACTAAAAATATTAACAAAAAGTACCTTTATTCTGGGTCTACTTTAAAATATGCTACACAGCAAAATAAAATTTTATTCAACTGATACATATTGTCTATATTTCAACCTCTGTTTATAACCATCGATACTATCACTCCTTTTTTTCCATGAAAGAGTTTAATAGTTTTCAGGGAATAATAAATTTGACTGAACAAGGCCCATCTGTGCAAATTCTCCAGGGGAAAGACATTCCCAGATGTAATGGATTTAGTGGTAAAGAATGCCAATTGGTTCTTGTACAGATAAAGTTTCTGAGATTCAAATATTGTGAAGAAATGTTACTTAAGTCAATACATAGCATGTAGAGGTAACTGGAAAATAAGCCAAACAATATAGTTTGAATAGGCTCTTTGGGGTGTACCTATGCAAAAGTAAACTGTTTTTTACATTTCAGCAGTGTAAATGAAACACAGACCCTGCTCAGTGGTGTTGCATCTTTACTACTGTAATTGATTCAATGTTTCTACCAGAACTCTACAAGAACCTTAATTTTTCAGTTTGAAAAATATGCCAAGTAAACAGAATGTACTTAAGTACAATCCATCTGTTCTCAAGTGGATGAGGGATACTTTTATTTTTTTTCCCAGCATGGTAAGAACCACTTAACTTGAAAGAGAAAAAAAGCACTTCTGTAACATTGCCATTTAAACAGCAAACTGAATGCTTTTAACACTCTCTAGAGACATGAAGAGTCAGAGCATGAATATTCAGAAATGAGCTCTACCAGACTTATGGCAGGACTAGAGGGGATCCAGGGAAAGGAAGAACAGTTCTCCCCAGTCAATAAAAGGAACATTCGTAAGCATGCAGTATTACCCAAAACCAAATTCAGTTTACTTGTAAGGAATTTTCAAATTAAGACAGCTCTCATAGATGAAATAACTTGAAAAATTTTGATTCCTACTTACTTTTTTAAAGTGAGTCGCTGATTGCACTTTTCTAACGGGCTGCATCAGTGCATCACGGACAATGATGCTTATATCTGCACCAGAATAGCCATCAGTTCTCTTCCCAAGCTCTCGATAATCTGAGTCTTTTAGGTCATTTGGAGTTGACCCAAGGTGAAGTTTGAACATTGCAGCCCTGGCGTGGTCTTCAGGTAAAGGAATATAAATACGCTTCTCAAACCTGGTTTAAAAAGGACAAAAGCAAAGCGTTCCCAAGATGCCAACTCATGCAGGTGCACAATGGAAAGAACTCATGCAAATGGGCTTGCTTCTAGCAATATTAAAAAGCAGTTTCAGTACAACAGACCTTTAAAAAAAATCTGATGCAAATATTCAGCAACCTCATAAATAATACTTTAGTTAGTATAAGGTAATATCTGAATATAACAATTGCTTCCTTTCCATTAAAAAATCCTTCTCTCCAGACTGACATTTTTCCAGCAGAGTTTGAATCTTAAAAGAAAAAACTGAGAGGAAGAAGTCTTTAAGTGTTAAAGTGTATTTGAACAGATTTCACACTCAAAGAAAGAACTGCCTGATAACAAGTTTATGCAACAACTTTCTACAGTCTCCAACTAAATTAAGAAAACACCATAGATGGCAGTAAATTTGAAGTAATTCACAAGAAAATATTGGTAACAGCAGTTCCTCCTTTGAAGCAGCATCTGTTCTCAGAGTGGATATTACGTCTTACCAACAAAGAACAACTCCAAATCCTGCTGAACACAATAAACCTGATATACATGACAAAGTGGCTCAAATCCATGAAAAATTAATTTTATCACAGCCATTGTTGTACAAGTTCCTTTGAGTCTTGTGGAGAAGAGCTAGGGAATTTCTCTTTCATGTTGCTGGGAATGAGAAAATTGTTTGGGTTGAGAGAGACCTTGAAGACTGTCTAGCTCCAACCCTCCTGCCACAGGCAGGGAGACCTTCCCCTAGACTAGCTTGCTCAAAACCCCATCCCACCTGGCCTTGAACACTTCCAATGACTCACAGCTTCTCTGGGCAACCCGCGCCAGTGTCTCACCACTCTCATCGTAAAAACCTCTTCCTTATGCCCAATCTAAACCCATCCTCTTTCAGTTTGAACAACTGCCCTTTGTCCTGGCTTTAGAAGCCTGGGAAAAAATGAAGGAACAACTCTCCACCCTTCTAGGAAGATACTGAAAGGCCACAATAAGGTCTCTCTGGATCCTTCTCTTCTCCAGGCTGATCAGCCCCACCCTTGTAACCTGCCTTCAGAAGAAAGGTGTCCTGACCATTTTCATGGCCCCCTTCTGAATACACTCTACCAGGTCCATGTGTGTCTTTTACTGTGGATCCCAACCAAAGTCAGAACTCCAAGAATGACTTGAAATTCTCAACAATACCTTCATTTTTAAATCTGGCTCATACAACTCCAGAGTCATGCAGATGAGAAGTGACATCTGGAGGTGACCTGGTCCAACCCCAAATCAAACTGAAGTACAGCCAGCTTGAATTCAGTATATAAATAAAAGTCAGTGTCAGTCACAAAAAAAAAAAAAATTCCATGATTCTTAGGCAACAAAAATGGCCATTATCCAAGCTGTGTCCTTAACACAACATAATCCTGTCACATAACTGTATCTGTCCTCTGCTTGCTCTGCAGCTCAGAGAAAGAACCAAATAATTAGGTACAGGCAGTCCTGTATCTGCAAAAGAGCAGTTTAAAATCACAAGTTATGCCTGACTAGTAGAAAAACAAGGCATTTCTCCATAAGGTTACACTTCCATGAAAAAACTCAAGCTACTCACCAGTTTGTTAACAGCTGAAAGTTCCACCCTCTCTTGCCCTTCTGAGGTGTGTACTAAGCCCCCCAGAAAACCAAAAAGCAAGCAGAAAACTCCTGTTTCTGCAAGCATAATCATCTAACCAAGAAATCAGATAAACTACAGGATTGAACAACCTACTTTTCTCTAAAGGGGAAAGTGACTATCAGTTTAGCTAAGTCTACTTCATGGAATTGAGTTGCAGAACATTAACCATGTCTGCAAACATGAGCTGGATGAACACCTTAAGCACTCTCTGGCTGAAAGCTCACACCAGTTGTGAATTGCACACAATGAAAAAAGTGCCATCATACCTTCTCCTGATAGCAGAATCCAAAACCCAGGGTATGTTTGTTGCTCCTAAGACCAAGATTCCTTCATTGTCAACACCAACCCCTGTATCAGGGCAGAAATAATTTCACAGTTTAGAAGATAAACAGAGCTTGTTTTAAAAAGCCATCAAAATTAATTGGGGTGGAACTGCAGATATTTTTAGTATTTTAATGCAAGTTACCCTTAAAAATACATGTCTTAATTTCTATGTCTGATTTTGAAAACCAAATAAACTTACCTTGCATCTGGACTAGAAATTCTGTTTTTATCCGTCTAGCAGCCTCGCTTTCATTTTCACTTCTTGACCCACAGAGGGAATCTATCTCATCAATGAAGATGATAGAAGGTTTGTTTTCTCTGGCAAGCTGGAACAAGTTTTTCACTAATCTTAAAGAAGGAAACAGCTTCAGCTATATTAATAATTACAACAGCAGGAACACATAACTTCAGAATGTCATACAGTCATTTCTCTTAGAGAAAGCAAGGGGAAAAAAGCATTAACATAAAGCTACTCAAAGAAACAACATTCTTCCAGCTCCATGACTCAGAATTACACTCAATGAGAGAGCCCAGCATAATAAAAGAAAAAAAAAAAATTAGAGTGCTCCTGGCATGATTTTGCAAAATAAAGCCCTTTTTCAGTTTACACTTCTGCATGACAGCCTGGACTATACAAAACCACCAATTTTTTAGAAAGATTCAAAGGAAAAAGTCTTTCTCCAAACATTTCTCACTTAAATTAATTCTAGAGATTTTGTAAGAAATAACATGTATCTTTACTTTATACAACTTTACTCACTAAATAATTTTTTTATTACATGAAATATTGGTTTCAAATCAAATAAACAAAACAACCTAAAACAAACCCCATATAGTCCTAGCCATCTCTCATGAATACACTTTACTAGTTTAAAAAAGAAAAATAAATAGGAACATGCTGGGAAATTCTTAATATTACAGCACTAAATCTCATGCAGTAGTCTCAAATGAAGTCAAGCATAAAATCTAATGCCAAGCTAGTCTCCAGTTTGGTATTCCTTTTGCAACAGAAGAAAAGCAGCTTAAGGTTTCCACCTTTCTGGGGAAAAAAATAACTCACTCCAAACACTTTATCTAATAGCCTTTCTTTCTCATTCTATCAGCTTTAAACAGTTTTCCTCAGTTGTCCCACACTTCAAACTATTAAGTCATGGTTATGACAAGCATTCTTATCATTATATGAAAATCCTTTCCCTGTAAACCCAGAGCTTTTTATAAATTCAGGAAATCTCTTTTGGAAGACTAGATGGACAAATTCCTGGACTTCTACACTGCAGCCATGTTACTCATGGTCTTCTGGCTTCCTGGCCTTCTTCATACATCACACAGTAACAAATGAAGAATTAGCATGAGCTCTGTGGTGCTCCCAAAATCCTTCTGAGCACTGAAAAGAGTTTCTCAAAATGCAGCATATAATGGTATCTTTACATGGCACTGCAGCATGAAGCATAGAAACACTTATAGTTGGGTTTTAAAAGGCAAGACCGTTCTCTTAAATTCTTTACGGCACTTCATAATAATTTCCTCTCCACAATGTTTTCCCGGAACCTCTGGCAACTTACTTTTCACTTTCACCTAACCATTTTGAGACCAGGTCAGATGAAGATACTGAGAAGAAGGTAGAGTTGTTTGCTTCTGTTGCTACAGCTTTTGCTAAATAAGACTTTCCTGTTCCTGGTGGTCCAAATAGAAGAATCCCTCTCCAAGGCGTTCTCTTGCCTGCAAGAGAGAAACCAGCAGTTTTCAAAACACTATTTTCTGATTATCCTCCTCTAGGTGCTCAGTGGTTTTCTGCATCTACCCATGAAAATTCTGACAGATGGATCAAAATCTCTTTGTTAAGAGATCAGCTTGAATCTGTGATACATTGGCACAACACACTTCACAGGCCCCAGTGCCACTCCTGACTGGCCAATAGTAAATAAATGCTGTAATCCTGACCTGTAAACAGGTGTGGAAATTTAATGGGAAGGATGACTGCTTCTTTAAGCGCCTCTTTGGCACCTTCGAGGCCAGCAACATCACTCCATTTGACATTTGGTCGCTCCATTACAATTGCTCCTGTAAGAAAAGATGGTCTAAGTTAGAGACGTACATATCTTTTCACAATTACAATAAATTCCATTGGGTGAAAAAAGTAATCTATGCCTATGTCTATACTGAATAAAAACAAGGCATTTCTAAGCTGATAGGAGGACTGAATTCTATTAGTCAAATGGATGTTATTTTTACAGAAATCTGTCACATTTTTTTACCGAAATAAACCATGGATAACCAGAACATCTGTGAGTTAGTAGAAGTCCTGGCACCATCTCATAACTAAACCACCACTGCAGTTCCCGAAAAATTTGAAATTTCATTTTAAACAATGTAGCTGCACTAGCTCAGGATTTTTTAAGAGTCTCCAGCAGAGGAAGTAACTTGTTGGTATCTCCAGACATGCAGCAAACAGATGGATCATCTAATGAAAAAGAGGTTTTAGAGCTAGGGCTAAAAGCTTCAGAAAGGTTATATGAATCCTGCTGAGCTGTAGAAGTATTTTCTTAGTCAAGGCACATTCAAAGTTTTGCTCCAAGTCTCATCTTCTTCAGTCAATGAGTTCAGCCAACTGGGGCGTAATTCAGCCTTCTCTTCAGATTGGTTAGTCTGGCATGCTAAAAATTTTCTCTCAACTACTTCTAGATGTGAAAACTTGGAACTCAGGTAATAATAGGCTATTAGACCTATAATATTAGATCTTGTAATCCTAGCCACGACTTCTGCTATCTGAGGTCAGATTCATGTGGGAAGAAACGAAGTCTGTATAGTGAGAGACAGGATAGGAGTTCAATGCTCATAAAATTTCTGTCACTTTTAAAAACCAGGACACTGTCTCTTATAACTGTGAATTGGATTAAATAATGTGCAGAGAAGCAGAAAAAGCACAGCACAGTTTCCAGTGGTGATACAACTGAAATTACACGAGGCACAAGATCTGGTAAATGCATTTGATCTTTGTTTGTCAAAAACAGGAGAACAATGAGGTTTCTTCAGATCCATAAGCACCTTCTGGTAGGGAAGTTCTGAACAGTTCTTCATTATTAAAGGGAAATAAATATAAAAAAGCCTCCTTTTTTACTGCACACCAAACTGCTGGTAGCTATACATTGCTTCTCTGACTGTGTTCTGTATTTGAGTTCAAAAACCCAAACTATGCTACTGAACTGGGACAGCATCATCACTGCATATAAGAAAAGGCTGCCTCTTATTATAAATGGGCAAGAATCCATGTTTCTGACTCCTAAAGATGAAAACCAGTCTTTTTGTGAAAACAGTCCTGCTTACACTACATATTTGTATCATCATTTCCTTAGCCTCTAGGCAACGTGTTAGTGCACTTCAGAGTAAAAAACCACTAAATTGGTTTAGCCAACAGCTACCTGGGATTTTGCAATTTCTGTTGGAAAATGCTAGCTTGATAGGTGATAGAATTTTAACAAGAAGCACAGGGTGCAGGAGATACATTTCAATGTAGTTACTGTATAAGTTCATGGCACACAAGTCCTTTTACTTCCATAAAGACAATTCTTTTGCACCTGAAGATTACATACTAACTGAGCCACTTACAGACATTAAGTTAATCCATAAAATTTAGATCGCAAAAATATAGGAACTTGCTTGACTGAAGTAATCCCTATATAAAGAAAAGGATACTTCAAATTACCTTGAAGTTGATTCTGTAGCTTCTTTTTTTCAGGGTCCTCTGATTCCCCTTCCCCGTCACTGTCATTCCTGATTAGGAAACAAAATGTTGAAATGCAATAAGAGAGACTTCTGTTTTAGCATAAAAATCAGAATGCAAAAAGCAGAAAACCCAACAGGCTCAGGAATGAAAGAAACATTGAGATATTTTCAGACCTCTAGAGGTTTACATGACTGTAGAAAAGCAGAAGTACATTTTTCTATGATTTCTTTCCAATTCCCCCTCCTTTGCCATTTCTACTTCCTCTTATGGGTCTGAGCCCTCTTAACACACTTCTGTGTGTTTTGAGCCAGCTTTTAGGAAACACAGCCCTTTTATCCAGCAACACAGAGGTGCGGGAATGTTTTGTTTGTAGACATTGGCACTTCTCCTTTATCTGGACATGCAACAGGACTTGGCCAATTCCATCTAGTAGAACAAAACTCTCATCAGAGCAAAGGAAACTGTAAGTTAAAGAGACTAGAGAGGGAACAATTGGAGTGGAGGTCATGAAAATATATGTAGCCTTTGTGGTATTACCATTTCCTTCTAGTATAAATAAGCCAAAGATGGTACAGCTCAAAAAATAAGGCTGATAAGATGAGCAGACATTGAAAAAGACTGAAAATCAGGTGAAGTTTTAAGAGACAACTGAGCAACTTTAGCTGTTCAGGACTCCTAGAAAGGGCAGTCCCACCAGAAGGTATAATCCTGAATCCTTCCTCTCTCCTATCCCAATAAAGGGAGTAGCAAAGGCAAAAGAGGCTGGGCTTGTTTGGGTGGCTCTGCTTGTTTGACTCTCTGATATGCAAAGTGAGAAACAAATCTAAGAGAAGGGGAGCAGTGGAGAGACCAGGCAGCAGCAAGACATTGGAAGGACTCAGTCCACCTTACAGAACTTCACCCTACACAGGGCTTTTCATCTCTTATCAAGTGTGAGACAGATCAAACTCAGAAACCCCAGTAATCACCAGTCTGAAATTATTTTCTAGTTACTAAGTATTTAAATGCAGAAAGCCTTTAAAGGTCAGCAGGCTCCTTGCTATTAAATACAATAATCATTGGATTCAGCTGTTAGTCTGAAGCAGCTTTCATTCTTCAGTGAATTTCCTATGCAAATGTTCACATTTTAGTAAACAAGCACAGAAACGCTTGTGATTCTAATTCAAGTTAGTTTTATTAGCCCACTGTACTTCAGCATTAGTAGTCATCTGAAGCATTTCAGAAACACAAGTTTAAATGATCTTTGAATAGTTGAAGTTTAGAATAAGCTGAGTTCAGGAAGTATTTTGCTTTACCTTCTCCAAAAACATACCCTTTTCCTTCAGCAGGACCAGACTCTTTAACTGGTTTTGGTGCAGTTTTTTCTCTCTTTTTCAGATATTCTTTCAGCTTTTCTGCTCGATCCAAGTATTCTGTACATTTTGCTCTAATGCTTTGTTTTGCTTTATCACCCTGTGCTTCATCTAAGAGTTTGAAGATAAACAATTCTTTGTTAACAGCAAAACACATGTGCGTCAATCAAAAAACAAGACTAAATATCTATCTTCTTTATCTCTTATCAATACACCTCTCTCAGGGCTCACAACATAACCAAACATCTCAAGTACTTATTTTGCCACTATACCTTGGAAAGAACTGACCAGAAGGATGTCATCATGTAACAGATATCAAATATCCACCTGAACATTGCCTTGGCTTAAAATTTGACTCTAAAGGATTAAGGACATCAGCACTGGAAGTTTTTCTGTCAGCCTTTCAAGCTGCTAGACATTGCCTTAATAACTGCTTTTCTAAAATAGCTAATCAAGAAGCTGCTTGTGCAAGGCAATTTTTATTTAGAACCATACTTGATTCTTCCATAGCCTGCTAATTTTAAAAGATAAAAAAACATTACATAAAACATCTGAAAGAACTAAGTGTGTTTCAACAGCCACGATGTTCTCATAATCACTATTACAGTATTTCAAACCAACAATCAAAATTTAACATGCCAGGTTTTTGAGCTAAGTTTCCAGAAGTACATCAATATTGATAAAGCATAGAAGGTGATATTCTGAGAAAGTCTGTAAGATTTAAATGGTCAGGAAGTGATAAACACAGATTATTTTAATAATAATGGACTATAAAGAAAACCATTTTTTCCAAATCATGAAGATTTGTAAGTGTACTTTTGTCAGGCAAACAACCCTAGCCCACTTACATTAGGGCTGTACCCACATTAAGAAAGCCCATTCCTTGCATACAAACACTGAATGTGGCACAAAAGGTACACAGAAGTGTGAAAAGGCATAAAGTAACGAGAATATGGAAACTGAAGAAAAATTGTTACATACAAGTCCATCTCATACATTTTCTCGGCCAAGATAAACAGCAAGACTATGACATTAAGGAGCAAAAAATGTCAGCAGAGAGGCTTTAGAAGGGCAAGCAGCATGAATTAAAGGAGCAAAAGGCACTCTGCAGATACAGCAAAGACTTAATGTGTAACATGGTTTTCAGCACAACAGAAATACAGGGATCCCTGTACTTATTGTCATATTTCCTCGTGCAGTGGCCAGCTTGAAACACTGCTACAAAAGTCCAGAGGAGAGACAGCAAACACCTGCCTCCTGTCTTAAAAAAACCTAAAACAAAACACAAGTAAAAAATAATCTAATTTCTTACAAGAATGGAGCAAGCACACAACACAGTAAAGGTAAAAGCTGCAAAATATATGACCTCAGTCAAACTACAATTAGCAAGTATCAACTGTTGATGAGAGCAAAAATTTAAATACTGATGTCAACATAAGAGATTACTCTTGTGCAATCTGACGACTAAACTCTACTTAATCATCCAACACATCACACTTACATTTAACAACATGGAGAAAATACTGCACGGCATGTTGGTACAAGCGGAAGGCTTCCTCATAGTTTCCTGCTTTATCTTCTTGTGCTGCCTTGCTAGCAAGGTCTATTGCTTTCTGTAACACAAACAAATAATTAATTGCTGTACAAGAGCATTTTCCATGATCAGAGACCATTTAAGCTGTTACTGTTCTTTGATGGCCAGTTTTTCTGCTCCTCCTTCCTCCCCCTCAAAGCTGGAGGCAATTGATTGTCATACATGGTGTTTTGTACAAAACACAAAATTTCCATCCTTTTATGAACAGCAAGATTTACAAACTGCTGAAATTTACTAGCAGACAGAAAAGTGCAAGTGAGAAGGACAAGTTTCTGTGTACTAAGCTGGAACTACTACTCTTTTGTCTATGCAGTCTGTCTTACCAATCTCTTGTGTTTCTTATGGAAAGATTTGGAAATCCATTATAAGGCTTGGGTTTTTTTTATCACAGACATCAAAACTTTGAACTATGATATAGATATGCTGTTTAAGGCGTGGTTTAGGGGTGCACTTGACAGTGCTGGGTTAATGGTTGGACTCAATCTTTTCCAGCCTAAACAATTCTATGATTCTATAACTGATGACATCAGTAAACCCTGTAAACAGCAAAGTCAATATAGGAAGTACTTGATTACAATCACTGAAACTAGCACTATCACTCTTCAAACATTATGCTTGGAGACATCTTCAAAGACCAGTTGCTTAGCTTCTCTAGAAGGATTTAGATTCTTGATACCCTAGTGAGAAATTCCAATTATCACTCCAGTGGGAGAGGAGAAAAAAAAAAAACCAAACAGACAGAGAACATACCCAAATCTTAAGCACCAAAGAGTTCTATGAGAAGTTATGAATGGATTTTTACTTTATTTCTTCAGCTAGTTTCAAATAAATCTGACTGAGATCTAAGCCACTGTATTGTACATGCCGTCCTGTGGATTTATTGTATCACCACTATTCCGTTGCTTGCTTCTAAGTGCTTATTAGTTTTTATTACACTTTCCTTCTTGGAATGCCCATACCTCTTCCAGATAATTAAAACTGTCATTCTGACCACCAGTTCATGTAAGTTGAAAATAAGCAGTCAGACAGAGTTAACCAATACCAACTAAATATTCTATAGTCCCTCACCTATTTTTTCCCATGTGGTTCCCTTTCCTAAGCATTGCTAGTATGCTCAGGATGATTATGTAATGTCAGGGAGCAAGGTTGAGAGTTTGAACTGCAGCAAGGAGTGTCCATTAGACATTCCAGTATAGATACTCTTGCCACTACCTACACTCTGCTGTGTTTCAGGCAGAAAAAAGCTAGTAAACAACAGCCATGAAAGAAACTGCAAAATATTGCATTCTATTGCTTTGTGCTGTCTTGGAAGCAAAGATCATCTCAACAGATCTACCTGAAATCAAAGGTATTTAAAAACAATGAACCAATTAAACAGACTATGGCTCTGTTGTGGCACGTGCTGAAGCACTGTAAGCATCTTGTTCTTCAGAACAGAACCAAAGTCTTTCCTTTTTGGAGAGGCTGGGAGCTCAGGAGCAGTTTCCCAGGTATGAATAAATGGACAGCTGCCTCCTTGCATTTTATGCTGACTCCCTTACATACCTCTGTACACCATTCAAATCTAGCAACAGAGCAAAAATTAACCCCTCAAAAAGTTATTTTCATATTAAGGTTCTTAAGTCCTGTCAGTGACTTTAATTACCACAGGGCAGCCCAGTAACTGTATTATTGCCCAATATCCAGGGCAACCCCCTGAATCCAGTACAACAAAGACAGTGATACACGTGACATTAATTCTAAAGAATAAATGGCAAAGATCCCCTGCTAAAACAGAACTGTGAGAAAACAGGGCATGTGGCAGACCTGCTCCTCTGAAATAGGCAAAAGCCTGCATCACGTATTGTCTGGTTTTGCTATACTCTCTTTTTGTAAACAGCCAAAGACTATTACCTGGCTATTAGACTCTCAGCTCTAATACTTCATTACATCAGCTGCATCTTAGCCTGTTACTGTGAAGAACACTACTGCTAGCAAACAGAAAGCATTATTCAAAACCTGTATGAACTAGGGCATGGATGACCAGCTCTAACTATCCCGGAGGCACAAACTATGTTTTATCAGGCCATGGGTTTATTGTTTGATTAACATCACCCAAGGAAAGTATGTCAGCTTAAAGAGGTGTCATTCTTTTCCTGCTTGTTATAGACCCTATAATATGTCCTCTAGCTTTGTCAATGCAAACATCCCACTGCTAGTGTAAACACGGCATACAAAAATGATCACGGTTCAAACAACCGGAGAGAAAAAAGGGCTATTTGGAAGGCATTTTTTCTCTTCGGGGTCTGTTTTGCCGGCCAGCCGC
The DNA here is from genome assembly GCF_963513975.1 of Fringilla coelebs. NCBI lineage: Eukaryota > Metazoa > Chordata > Aves > Passeriformes > Fringillidae > Fringilla > Fringilla coelebs. Next base: position 83,667,039 of record NC_140028.1, read on the forward strand.
AGCACCGATTACACCCCCGGAGCCGAAAGTTAACACAAGGGGAAGAGCAGAGCAGGCAAGAGCTTCCTAGAGCCACCAGGAACCTCACGGCAACACAAGCCAAACCACGCGTCCGGAGCAGAAGCGGCAGCAGCGCTTCCCGGGCAGGCACTAGGCCTGCTGCCCGCGTCCCGCAGGGCGGGTGCCCCAGGGCCCCCCTTCCCGGGACCCCCTCCGCCGGGTCTCACGGCCCGGGGCGATGAGGGCTGACCCCGCGGGCTCTGCCACCCCGAGCCCACGCCGAGTCCCCCCCAGCCCCCTCGGCTGCGGGGCCCGCCGCCCTCCTGCGTTGCCCCCGGCCCGCGGAGCGGGGGGCGTTCGCGCTCCCTATGCTGCTGGCCCGGAACGCCCCCGGCCCGGGACACTGCCGGCCCCGCTCCTTCCTGGCGCCGCCCCCCGCCCGCCGCCGCTTGCCGGGTCCGCCCCGCCCCGGGCAGGGCCGGCGTGGCTGTACCTGCAGGTTGCCGGTGTTGGCCGCCATGGCGGAGCGGCGAGGGGAGGGAGCGGGAAGAGAGTGGCGCGGGGAGCGGGCTCGGCCGCCGGTGGCGCAGCGCCCCTGCCCCGCCGCCCGCGGAACCCAAAGCGCGGCCTCCGCCGCCGCTTCCGCACCGAGCGCCGAGCGCCGCTTCCGCCTCCGCTTCCGGGCACGCCCCGGGATCCCGGCCCGCCCCGGCCGCGGGTGCGCCCCGGCCCGCGCTCAGCCGCTGGGCCTTGGGGCTCGGAAGGGACCCTGGGGAGCGTCCAGACCAATCCCCCTGGCAAGGCAGAGCCGCCTGGAGCGGGTGACGCAGGAACGCACCTAGGTGGGGTTTGGGATCTCTCCACAGGAGAGCCCACGGCCTCCCTGGGCCGCCGCTCCCGGTGCTCTGCCACCCTCAACGGAAAGGAGTTCTTGCTCTTGTTGAGGTGGGGCTACTCGTGCTTTGGTCTATGGCCGCTGCTCCCCGTCCTGTCGCTGGGCACCACCAAAACTGTCTGGCACCGTCCTCCTGGCATCTGCCTTGGGGGTATTTACATGCGTTAAATGAGATCCCCTCTCAGTCCTCTTTTCTCCGGATTAAACAGGCAAAATCCTGTTTAATCAATCATGACAGAGTCATGGGCAAGTGTCACTCACCCGTGGGTTAGTGACGAAGGTCAGGTGACGTGCGATGCTTACGGAGTGGGGAGGAGGAAGTGACTCAACACGCCAGCAATTTCAAACCAGTTCTGGAAGGCCAGCTTGCTGTATGGATGTAGGGGCATCTGCTAAACAAGTGCCGTATCTTCCCCTCTGGTTCATTAATTCCTTTAGGGCAAAAAAATATCTGGGAAACTCAACTGTAATAAAACCCATTCTTCCAAGTACCTCCAAGTTACCACAGTGCAGCTTTGACTTAATAATTCCAGTGTAACTTTTAAAATTTTATTTTGTAATAAAAGTCCTCTGAACCTTTTTGATATGGTCAGCCCTTGTACTCTGGGCACAAGGGAAAAAGGCACATCTACAGTTCCCCCTGTACCAGGGAAGGTCGTGGTGAATCTCTTCTTTAAGTCATCTGGTTGGCAGTTTATTTTGGTAAGTGTCCTCACAAGTTGGAGATGCTTTGGTTGATTTTTAGACACGGTCAATAACAGCAGTTCTCCTTGGATCGACTGCAAATATGTAAAGACATGATGTAGGAAGACTAAGTCATGTAATCAGGCTTTGGGAAATGAGATGATAAAGAGAGTTTGCCCCTAAAGACAACTGATATTGGCCAAAGTGAAAGGAGAGATGATGATTTCTAAAGGAACCTTATAGCAGTGTGGTCATCAGGATTCAAGCATAGCATCAGCAGTGGGAGGGGCTCAAGAAAACTGGGTTAAATATTGTATTTCCATTTCTTTCTTATTCCATCTTCAAAGGATGAGGCAAAACCATCCCTTTCACTTTTTTATGGTTGATTATGCCATTACGAATCCTTTGGGCTACTTGTAACCTCCTTTTTATTTAAAACAGGCTACTTCCTTGGGCTGTCATTTCCTTTTTGGCCTTACCTTATCATTCTAGTTAGTGTAACAGAATATTCTCAGATACGTTCCTGTTGCTAGTAATTCTGTGTCATCTGTACCTGATTTTTGATTCTTTAATGTTATATTTAGGTTTTAGACCGAGGTCTACAATAATACATACCTCAAAAGAGTGTAAGCATGCTTCTCCAGCCACACTGAACTGGCTTCCAGAAGAAACTCCACAAAAAATGACTGGTTTCTGCAAATGTGATTAAAGAAAGTAAATCAGAAAAGGCACCTCTGCCATTTACAGATAACAGGCTAAATCTTGCACTCCTTACTTAAGTCTTACTCATACAATATTCCTGCTATAATTTGACTTTGCTGCTAGTTTTGCCTGAGGAAAGACTAGATGAATGCTGAGTAATGACATCAAGATTATTTCTTGAGAAGCTAATGAAGTGTCATGTTAAGGACATTACTTCAATTTCAGGGACAAGGAGAGTCACATTATCTAATACTTCCCAGTGCTGAAGTTCCTGTGTTACCATGTTCTAAGAATGATTGTGTACAACCAAGTGTAATGAAAATAAAAGATATTAAAGGTGTTAATATGGGTACCTACTGGCCTCAGCTAAGTCCCTTCCATAACTGCCGGGGGCATTATTGCTCACATTGCTATGGCATTGCGTGGCACAGGCACTGATGATCTGTGTTTCCTAAGGCTGAGTAAGCTGCTGTGGAGAATGCTTCCTGCTGCCATGCCTTGGTTTGGAGGGAAGGGATCCACACTGCGTGTTGCCTGGACACCTTGGGCAAGAGTAGATGGATACATCAATAAAACAAGTCATGCCTACAGCACAACCAGGTGTCATGTCTGTGATTGTTCTCTGCTGTGGCAGCTGAGGGGTGGCTAGAGGTGACTAATGTTAACCATCAGAGTGAGATTGGCATCAGCTGAGTGATGTGAGAGCCATGCAGGAAGTGAAGTCACTGCCTTAGGGACCTTTACAGTGCAGACAGACAAGACAGAGAAGGCAGGAAAATAGAGCCTCGTTTTCCTCTATTTCTCTAGCTGATGAAATGATGCTGAGTCTGGTCAGATCAATCTGACCTAGGTAACAAAGGCTATCAATAGCAACACTAGCAAGTAATATTCAGGTTGTCCAAATTCCATTGCGGCACCTCAGTCCAGTTTGGTGTACATATAACGAGGGACAGGACCTGCAATGCCCTCGTGGTGCAGCTGGGTCTCTTTTTTGAACCATGCTGGGCTGAAAAGCAGGAGCATTTCAAGCCACCAGCTATCTTTGGGAACCTTTCTACCTGTTACATAGTGCCTGGCCTGTGGGAGTCCTGCTGCTGTGGTATTCCCAGGTGGATAACTGCCATACATAGCTCCTTTAATAGCACTGAAGCCATAGGAGCCTTATTGAAGAGAGCTGTGTCCTAAGAGCTCTTATTCCTGAAGCGCTCGGTGCTCTAGGTGTAGAGATGGTGTTGTGCAGCTATGGAGCCCAGGAGGGAAAGAATTAAAGCTGTATTCAGGACCAGAAGGACTGACAACAAAATAAAGCCGTGTTACATTCATGGCATTAGAGATAAGAATGAGCTTTGGGGCAAGACTTGAAGGACTGGGTTTTGAGGATTTTGTGGTCTTCCAGGTCTATCCAATCTGAGGTGGATGGTGACAATATTTCCTGCCATAGTACAGTAATGGGTGTGGTTGTGCCTACCTGGAAAAGAAAACTTAAATTTGTCCCTTTTGAGCTAAACATTTCATATTTCTTAGTTATGTGAATTTTCAGTCTAATTCTGGTTTAGTTTTTAAACTTGGAAATTCGAAACATGTAAAGGCTTGAAGGCACGCTGATTTCAAATCAGGTGTGCATATATACAAAATGTGTTGTTTTCTGGACTAAGTTAGTTTATTCCAGGCAATGGAATGACTTAGGATGTATATTCCTGTAGTTCATATTGAGATTAATCCAGCACAACATGAAAATAGTCTATGACAATGATTGCAGGTATAACTCAGGGCACAATTTGAAGCTGTTCATTTGATCTTTTGACAGAGCATAGAAATAGAAATGTTGCTTATTTTCTTAAGTTGTGAAATATACAGTCCACTGCTACTACTATGTTTTTTGAATGACATTTAGCATAGTGAATTTCAGGTTACATGAGTACCAGCAGAAATTGTCATGAATAAAAATGAAATATGAAACAGAATTTTTCTTAACTTTGCATGTGTTATCTTCAAGGGCAATATTTGCCCTCTACGAGCATAAGTCTGGAGATTTCTGAGGTTTTTCTCATCTTGAACTCAGCAGACAGGGATCTCATAGGCATTCTATATAGAGACCAAGGGCAAACATTTCACCTAGGTCTTTTCTGCATGGCATTTCATTTGTTAGGTCTTGATAACTTGTTGAGATTGAATGGAATAAAATCTCTTCGATGATGGCTTTTTGTACAGTTGAGCAGATGTGGCCTCAGGGTTGTATTATTGGTTGACTCATTTTCATTTAAAATACAGAATTTTGCCAGCTAGAAACTGCCAGCTCTTTTACACATATATGAGTTCAGGGATTTTGTGCTATGCATTGTTGAGTTTGGTGCAGCAGCATTTCTTTTTGAAACGCTTTCATAGTCAGAAAACCTAACAGCCTTATATAGCCGTATTCACCTCAGAGATTTTATTGTTAAAAGTTTAAAAAGCGCTCCCCAGCCAATGTTTCTTTGAATTTAGAAATGTTCAGATTTGGACTGTGCACTTTAGATTGCTTCATACTGCCTTCATTTAAAATTTTGATGACTTGTAGAATCATTGGAACAACTCCTAAGGATATTCTAGATGCTCTCATCAGCTGGGGGTCTGTTTTCATCACTGCCAGATTTTTCAAAAATATATATGCTGTAACCCAAAGAGAAATCATGGGTCTCATAAAATTGGTAAATCAAGTTCTACAACCTGTGTTATGAAAAGGTTCGAGCCAGCTGGTTGTCACAGCATGTGTCTCACTGTCTTAAAAAAGACACAAATCTGTGAGTTGACCCAGATTTTCTTTCTGTGAATCTCCTATGCAATAGAAAGTCTGTAGCGTTTACTGTTGCCAGAGCACCAGAAATCTGAATTGTGTTAGGCAGGGAGAAACATAAAAGCAGTTCTGCTCCAGTAGGTCCTTTTTAAAGTACTACCAGACTCCTCTTAACAGATGACAGGGGAATAACTTTTGCCATTCCAATATACAGCAGAATAACTGAACTTGGCTCCTGCAAAACAGAGATTCATCTGCATGAGTAAATTTTAAGACTGATGGGCTGCCTCTGATGCTTCCAGACTTAATTTTCATGCTAATTGGCTTTTCGAAGTGGCTTTTGCCTGTGTGACTGTAGAGAGCAGTGTTTCCAACGTAACTCAATGGCTTGGATTAAGGTGATAAAGGGAAAGAGAACTGGTCTGGGACTAGACTATCTGTGAGCTACTGCAGTGTAGTCTGCACTAGATTCCTGGGCTAGAATTTCCCCACTGGATCCCTGTTTATTAATCCCTAAGCCTTTTAATTAGGCATGGAAAGGAGCAAAAAACTGGATAGAGAGGTCATTTAACTTTCTCTTGATCCAAGCCGCTCTTAGCAGAATAATTTTCATTTTAAGCAGGAAGCTCTTGGAACCAGGCTGTTATTCTACTATAACCTGTCTATAGTGCTTCCACATGTACAGTGCTCCCACACCTTTCAATACCATTGTCTCTAGGAAGTCTGTTGCCCTTTTTTTACCCAAAACCCACTGAAGTCAGTAGCCACATTTGCAGTGGACTTTGAATGTTGTCCTTAAACAAATAGGGAAGTATTTGCATTACCACAAGTAATTACATCTTTCCTTATTACATTTTTGTGTTATTAAATTTAATGCCCTACTCCTGTTATATAAATGTTAATGTTATAATGTTTATTAGCTTGTAATATACATGCAGTATCCTCTCAAGTTTTTCCCTAGAGCTTAATGGGACCATTAGATCCCAGAAAGACTGAGGAAAACTAGTTTTCAGTGGATTACCTATTGCCTGGGTAAATGTAAGTGGGAAAGTAAGAAGGAAGAATTCTATTATCAAGTCCTAGAACTTTGTTTTGTAAAATATGTACCTGAGTCTCATGATTTACAGCATTTTTATACTTTTCCTATCATGGACTAATAAAATATTATTTTCTACATGTTTTGTGGTGCAAGTCTTGCACTCCTGGGTCAGTGGTCATAGGACCTAAATCAACTGACTGTGGGAATAGCTGCCTCACTTTCATGGGCACTAGGTTTGATTTTGCATTAGCTGGAGTCTTGGACTGTTATTTGTAAATTTTAAAACTGGGAGTCAAGATAGGTTTGCAAGTAAAACTTCTGTAATTTACTGGTTGCACAGACAATGTGCAGGGTGTGTTTCTCCAAGTTGTGCATAAGAATCCACACGGTGTTTTGGTTGCCTTTCACCTGCAGAAGCAAGAATTAACACGTTCACCCCTTGTTTTAGCTGCATGCAGGGTTAAACAAAGACCATCCTATTCTGAAAACACATAAGAGGACTAAATTCAGCCTGTGAAGCCACGCCCATTTCCAGTGAAATATTCAGCAAATATTAATTCTAAGCTTTTGTTTTCCTTTAATGCGCATGAATTCAGACTGCAAACCTGCACTAAGGAAGCCTGGGAAAATATGTGCCTTCACCAAGATTAATCACACAGAGTTAACTACTTGGATTACAGAAGAAAGTGACTCATCTACAGATGACAATGGATAATAAAAAAGGGGGGGAAAATTCCCTAAGTCTCATTCCCCCTTCCTCTATACTGATAAGGAAGCACGTGAGGGAGTAGTACAAAAAACACAGAGCTGGTAGAGAAACTGTGTGTCAGAGTCCAGGTCTGTTATGGTGAGCAAAGAAGGTCATGTAATTCCTTCCAGAATCTGCTGAATCTTGAGTTAAAACTGGTTTGGTGTGTGAGGGAGGGATCTGCTTGGTCCCTTTAGCTCTTTTGGCAAAGATACTTCAGGTAATTTACCTTATATCAGTGTGATCTCCTCTCTCTCTAGAGTTTCCACATTGACAAGAACAATCCTATCCACACACAAGTTTTATTTTGCTGTTTGAAGGCAAATAATTCTAAAATTGCTTGTATGCTCAGTTTGGAATTTACTAATGGATTATTATGCTGCCAATAACTCAGTAGTGAGGTCTTCCACAAATCTATAATCAAGCACAAGAAATTGTGGATATGTAGGGAAAACATTCCTAATAGCAGCATTCTTGTGGTTAAGTGATTTCAATTAAACAATACTAGAGAGTGACACTTCAAACATTTGAAAATATCACTAAATTGAAAAAAAAATACTGAGAAAACATAACAAATGTGAGTGTGTTTGCATTTTTTCTGGGACAAAAATAGGGCAGGTGATTTTGAATCATAGATTCAGCCTGGCGAAGGAAGCTGATGCAGTAACAATGGGCAGTGGTGGCAAAGGAAAAAGACTATTATCTTTGTCCCCATGAGATGGCACCCTGAACCAGCAGTGCAGACAGGGATGGGCTCAACGTTGGGTTTTTTCATGTAAGGAATGGACCACAGGTGTTTTGGTGAGAAATTTTTAATCCAAAACATTGTCTCTACTTTTGTTTCACGGAAGTTGATCTTTGTACAGTTTCAGAGTAATGTGTCAGAGTTTTTAGTCTGGTTTACATATATTAATTTCCCCTTGTGTTTCAAATTCCTAGTTATATTGCAAGGGTCTTCCAAGTAGTCAGTCAAATCTCTGTCTTTATTAAGTTGATTTATACTAAGCATTATGCCTGGTGCTAAGTGTTGGGAGCAACACCTTTAGGGAAAGTAGTCAAATCTTCAACAGCCTTATCTCAGCACACAGAATCATTCATTTCCTACTGAGCAAATTAAAGGCCTTGTTCTCACTGAAATCTATCAGCTGTTTGGTTGCCTATCTCATTTTTTTTCCCTAATGAAACATTTTTTCCAATGAAACCTGTTCAGAAGAGTTCAGAAGAGCCTCACCAAATAAAGACAACCCAACACAAAAGTGAAAGCGTTGAAGTATGAGAAATTAATTTCCTGTCTGTTATTAGAAGTAACCACTGGTGAGTAATACTTCTACATCAGCAGAGATGTCTGAAGAAAACTATTTTGCTACCATACGTGTTGGTTAGTTGTGTTGCTATGTGACACCATCCTTTACATGTATTGGTGAAGATGCCTTGGGAGGGAAAAAAAATAGGCTGTTGCTGTTCAGTTTATGTCTCTCTCAATGGAAGCATAGAGTAATGCTTTGTTATTGTAGTGTTATTTTAATTTCAAATTAACTTGTGGTCTATGTGATCTTTTACTCACATTTCTTATGAAATGAAAAATACTTTGGCTATGGCTCATTCCTGTTATTAAATAGTAGTATAGACCCATGCTATGTGAAAACCATGAAAAGCTCTGCTGTGTATACTTGTTTACAGACACTGAAGTCTTTCTTACACTCTGAATATTTCTAATTGTATTAAAGCTGTAGGCCACTAAATCAAAACAAAAGTGTACAAATAACCTCCTACCGTTGGTTTCCTTGCAAGATCCAAAGCTTATTGTGAAAGCTGTAACTCAATTAGAAGATCTTTCATGACTGAAAGCACAGAAAGAATGCACCAGTTTTATTCATTATTCAGTCCCATTTGTAGATGATTTCCCATGTGGTCTTCTACATATGTGGGCATTAATTGCAATCGGACATGCACTAAGAGTTAGTGAATGGGGGAAGGAAAAATAAGGACTACAGTGGATGCTTTGAGCCTCTGAAATAATTGAAATAGTTCTTCATGCTGTATTGAGCAGCAAGAGTATTCCCTCCCCACAGCAAGAGTGGGGAGAAGGTAGCTGGTGCTTTTTCCTTTCCAGCAGCATGTAGGAACAGTGTTCCTAGGAGGGAGTGGCAGGGAGAGCCAGGGGAGTGAGGACTGAGAGCAGGCTGAGTAACAGGAGAGTCACCTGGTGGGTTGCATCCCTTCTGCAATGGAGTGTGTGTGGCATGCCAGTTCAGAGATGGCACACAAATGTAACTGCTGGATCCTAGCATCCAGCAACATCTTTAGATTTTTCTTTGAGACCTGGAAGAGTGAGGACAGTAGCTCATTTATTACTTTGCTAGTAGACTGTAACTTGGCTGTGTTAAAGGCTTCACACTAAGATTCAAAGTGTTCCATGTCACATCCCCACTGTTTCTACCTTATTCTTTGTACCTATTTCTTGATAGGAGATGTCCAATTCACAGAGGGCTTAAAAATAATTTTTACTTTTTCATAAGGAAAAATCCTGTTATTGGTTCTATTTTTTTATTGTGGTGGCAGAAAAATAGGTCATAATAGGTGTGAGTTGAAAATACTTTGGGATTAAACTGAACACAACTAATTTAGTGAAAGGTAAATGAAGGACATGGGGATGCTGATTCAAGTAGCTGTTATTCAGTCAGACTGAGGAAGAGTGTTCATAGAAACATGAAGCTTTGCTTCTTGTGATGTGCAAACTTCAACTACCTGAGATTCAGCAGCTTCTTACTTTTCAAGTTAGCATCTTCTGCTTCTACACATCTTTCTTGTTGGGCTGCAATTCCCATAAATCTGAATAAGTAGCTAGCAAGAAGTCACAGTTATTTTAACACTGCCTCCAAGAGTAAGTGAGCCCAAACTGTCCATTCTTAGGGGAAGCAAAACTGCCCCGTGAGTCACTCAGTTACCAGAGCCAGTGTACTTCTTCCCTTGAAGCATAACAATTGAAGCAGTAATTACTAGTTTCATGGCACCATGATCAGAATTAATTAATTTCTCAGCACTAACTAGGTCAGACAGAAGGATTCTGTACTGCTACATGGTGCCAGATCTCAGCCATCGCAGAACAGTTTCCCAGTGAAGTGTAAGTGATGTTTACGTACCTCCATCTTGGCAATGCAGAGCCTTTTCCTTTTTCCACTGTCCAGCCCTTTGAGGCACATACTTATATCTGTATTTCCTGCCTATCAGTAAGAAGGAAGTGGATCTGCTGAGTTGTGCTGTCTCTATGAAGGCAGTCTGCCTGTTGTCCACCTCCCCACAGCTTATCCAGTAGCTCCTGAGCCACTTCACAGAGGCTATACTTGTTAGACCTGGGTCTGAAAAAAGGTTTGCTTCTGCAGAGATGGCAACACTTGGCTTTAGATTACCTGCAGACATCTGAGAAGAGTCTGACAGCCAAAATTATTGTGTATTTTCATAAACATTTCCCTTACAGAAAGCTTAATTAGATACATAACAATGATGTCCCAGATGGCACAGTTTAGCCAGCTGGCTTGTATCTTATTTTAATTGCCTAAACATATCCACACCCTGTCTTTGTTATGAACTCAGTTATGGAAAAGGATATGAATTTTAAATTTGCTGTCTGGCAGTGGTGGAAGGTGAACTCCATCTTCATCACAGCAAAAAAAAAAAAAAAAAAAAAAAAAGAAAAAAAAGAAGAAAAAAGAAAAAAAAATTCATTTGGGTAATAAGAGCTTAGGAGCTTCTTGGAAGGAAACATGGGTAGGACCCAATCAGGATGATGTGGTGTGGCCTGATTTATGCTCAAAGCAGCACAGAAACATGTCGTTCCAGAAGGAGATACCATCTCCCCAATTCCCACTGTCACCAAGGGAGTACCATGATGTGAAAATGCATCCTTTGGTGTCCTACCCCTTTCATTTGGGCAGCTGGGAACACCAGCACTTCAAACCTGAAAGTAGATTCAATTATCTTGCTTGCTTTTTGTAGTCTAAAAATATGCAGAGCTGCCTGGGGTTACTGAGGTGTGAACTCGAGCTGTGCCTGTGGTGTGGGGCCATGTCCTCATGGGGACAGAGGGGCAGCCATGGCCTCCCAGGGTACTCGCTGCTGTTGTCCACTGTGGACAGCTCGGCTGCCCAGCCAGGGAACTGTGTGGAGCAGGGGCAGGGCTTGGTAAGGCAGCATATGTCTGTCAAGTGATAGAGAATAGACCCGGTGGGATGCACCAGCACCTGTCCCTGTCCCTTTCTTTTCCCACCCTGTCATGTTCATCGGTACTAATGTGGGCTGTATTTACATGAACCCAGTGGTGACCATTCTTGAAGTGAAGGGGTGGGATTTTCTGTTCTCCTACCACCTCTGGCACACAGCTGGCACAGCTGGCAGCAGGGGAGGCTGCTCCCCTGCAGAGGACCTGGCTGCTTATGGGAGGGAGCTTTGCTTCGCAGCAACAAGATGTTTTCCTTTGAGCATTAACTCCAGTTTGACCTTGGGCTTTTTAGGCAGCCAAACACACACATATGCCTCGTGGGCAGAGTTAAGATACTGTCTTAATGCATATACAGATGCAAAGTGCCCAGCCACACACTTCTACGTGTTTTGGTTTTCTTCTGGGTCTCTTTTTCACGATTACGATTTTTCTGCAAATAGCGGTAATCCCAATTGGAGTTTCTTGGAGTGCTGGTTTTGTTGAGAGGATCTTTAAATTGCTCATCGACTCCTGCATTTGCTCCTTCGTTCATTCTTGTCTTCTGCCTTTTGTACCGCGCTTGCTGAAGGCAACACACAGGGCTGCTCTTTCCTGCCAGAGCTTGTTGTTGTCTTCAGTGGCTGGGCAGGCAAAGACAGCTCTGGTGTGAATCATTTTGCTCCTCCAATGCAGGAGTTGCCACGAAGAATGATTAAGGGAGGGGAAAAAAAAGCGAGAGTGAGAGGGAGTGTGTGTGTGCACAAATTGAGGCTGGGAAAGTGGGAGTGGTGTCCATGAGTAGGCAAGTAACAGAGTCTTCTGCTCAGCAAGGTTTCAGCACGGGCAGCTGGTTCTTCGTGCTGTGCTCACTTCATTGATTCGTTTACCAGGATTATAGCCTTGCAAAGTAAGTACAGCTTTTTTCTTTCTCTGATACTTTAATTTATGCCGAGCTAATAGTTAACAAAGTTTGGCTGTGAAACATAATTGAATGGAGGGAGTGGGATAGGGAAATTTGTGCCAAAAATGTACATGTGGAATCAAAGAAGCTTTTTTGCCTTCCTAAACAACACTGTTTTGGTTTAATTTCAAAACTGCTGCAACTGCTATGCTAGGTTTCCTTCTTTTTGGAAAGATCCATTGGAAGCAGTGAACGAGATCTGGCAGGTGAGACAGCAAGGGCATTAGGAATTATTAAAATACAGTGGTTTATTGCAAATGGCTATTTCCATATAAGAAAAAGCCGGTTGTGTATGATGCCATGAAAATATTCCATATGCCAAAGAAGGATTTAGGTTGGTTTGTAAGCCCCTGCTAGAATGGAATATTCCTCTTGTTTTCTGAAGAGATGTGTACACTCTGCTCTGTTTGCTCTGAGTTATTAAAAAGTGACTAATCTGCACTTGTTTAAAGTGAAGGACAGGAGCTTAGGCCTAGTAATTACACATTTATTTTCCCTGTGACCATTTAGTTTGAACAGTTCATTGGCTATTGAAGTACAACAAAGCATGTTGCAGTGGCGTGTTCCTCTTTCTTTCCTGGAGTCACTTTCCCCGCTCTGTTGCTGACAGTGCTTTTTCCTCAACCACGAGATGCTCTGGTCCCACATCAGTCTGATGTCTTGCACTCCTCGATGTCTGTTCAGACAAAATTGTGTCCTTGGTTTTTATCCAGGTAATTTGCCAGGTGAAGAGTTGTCATTTCTGTAGAAGAAGAGAAGGCTCGGATAAATCTTTTATTTCCTTTGTATTGTGTATGCTGAGTAAGAGCTGAAGTAGGGTCATGTTAAACTCTTGATCTAGTTTCAATATTAATGCCTCACTTGTGAAATTTGCATGTGGATTGTTTTATATAATTCATCCTCTTGGAATTTTGTTTGGACTGGAGAGACTACAGCACTGGCACTCACAGCTCCTGAGATATAAACCAATAATACCCCCCAGGACTGGATGGCCAGCATTGTCTATGCTTTATCTGCCACAGGTGTCCTCTCCTGGAAAGACTGCTTAACCAAGAGAAGAATAAAATAAATACTTGGTTCTGCTTTATTGGATTATTCCTGCCATACAACTAACTTGACTTGTCAGATGTTTGCACACAGATGTTGCTATTCTTGAGATTATATTTTTGAATATAAGTTATATTTAGATTTCTCCTTAGTAAGCAGATAATAAAAAAAGCCTCTTTGGGTTTTTTTTGGGGGGGGGAGGGGCTTTTCTTGTAGTTGTTGTTGAATCCAAGAGTGACTAAGCAAAAATGGTATCTTCTACCAAGAAGCAAGCTTAAGTAAGGCTTTTCTGAACTGGTTCTGTAGCCTTTCAGCTCCCTTCTGTATCTGAAAATATTTCTTTCACGCTGTGACAGTCACAGTTTTAAATAAAGTTGGGTGGATCGCAAGCTCCAAGTGCTTAGAAGATGCCCCAGTGGTGCAGGCCTTTCTGGAAATGCTGATAGTCTGCTTTCCTGGGAAAGGAGGCACCCAATAAGAATCCATGCAGCAGGCCTTTTTAAAATTTCATTTTCAGTTTTTTGACTCCTCCCTGTTTGAGGGTTCCCTGTGATTACTGGCTCAGGAGCTCTGTCTGATTTCTGAGACTGCTAATGGGCAGCTAATGGGCTTTCCTCTCACTGGGAGCCTCAGCCCTTCTCACCTTGCTGGAACTGGCTTTACTGGACTTGCAAGGCTTGGGGTGCTCAAGGCTTTAAGGAGATTTAAGATTCTTTAATATTTAATACTCTAAATTCTTTTTAGTAATATGAATGTCATAAGTTCTTAAACATAATATAATAAATATAATATAATGTAATGTAATATCATATAATAGTCATTAATAAATGGAGAATAAAAAACAGACAGTTGAAAAAGATGTTGGAATAGAGATTATTCTTTGTTATCCAGCCAATAATTCAAGGTCAAGGGTGCAACTGAGTTTTTCCCCAACAAAATGCCCTGAACGGTCCTTATTTCAATAGCAGTGTTGAAAGGAAGAAATTAGAATGGAGAGCTTTGCCACTACCAGAAACAATTTCCTCCAAAGAAGCTTTGAGAGTATCAGTAGTTACTGGATGAACAAAGGTACATAAAAGGTTCACCATGAAATTCTTCCTGTTTTTCTCACTGAAAAGTAACATTGAAACTTTATAAAAAATGATCCAGCATGAATAGGATGAGAGTTACTCATGAGGCCAGAGGGGGTTTTAAGCCATGGTACAGCTTTTAACTGGCATAAGGAAGAAGAATTTAATTCAATTATGTAAAATTTCCTATATTATTTTCTTACTCTGTATGTCTTGCAAGCCAAGGAAGTGAAACACAGGTAGTGCATCTACATCTCAAAGTCAGCATTGAGCTAGAAAGGAACAAGGGATACCTTTTAATTGGGTATGAATTCTTATTGATTTTTACCCTTTAAGGAATATCCAGAGGCCTGAATAGAATAATATCATGCCAGCTAATACTAAATACTATACTCCATTAAAATTAAATTAAACTCCAAATTAAATGTTTTTCAGGTGTACTGCGTGACTCATGAGATTTTTTGTATTATTTGTCTTTTTGAGGGTGGTAGATATTTACTGAATGACGCATTCTTGGTTCCCTGGGTAATTTTCCACCAGTTCCTCCGTAAGAAATACCTGTGAAGTTAGTACTTGCCCCAGATCTTCAATTCTGGGGGTTGGAGTGGGGTGGGGCAGAGAGAGAGATAGAGAGAGAGAGAGATTGAGAAGCAGACACAGTATAGGAGTGTATTGTCTGTTCCTGTGAGAACGGTTGAGCTAATGGCAAAGATAAGGTAGGGAGCCCATGCAGGGGAATTTATTTAAGACATGCATAGGCACAAAAGAGCACATTTGCAATGAGCAATTGCAAGGAGGCATTTAAAGGAATGATTTTATGTTTGCTTCTTGGCCCCGTTGGTCCAAGTCACTCCCTCATCAGCATTCTCAGTCCTTCAGACTTGTTCTGTCTTTTGCCACTGTCCTGCCTGAAGCTCTCCTCCCTTAAGGTGTGTGCTGAGCCCATGGTTGCTGGCAAGCTCGACTTTTCTGGTAATTAGTTGCTTTAATGGCTGGGAAATGGTGCCTGCGTAAGCGAGGCGGGTGGTTGCAGCGCTTGGCTGGCACTTGGTCCTCTCTTTACGCCCGTAAGAGCTCTGGGGTGTTTCCTGAACCTCGCTGTGACATCAGCCTGATGCCTGCTGATGCTGTGAAATGGAATCTCCCATGGAAAATTCCTCTTTGCCAAGCAGCTGCCAGAGACTGCCAGAGTACTGGAAGAGAGACAAGTCCAGCCAGACCCATTCTGAATTCCGAGTCTGACAAACCTTGGGATGTTGCAAAGCACACTGCTCTTTATTTTCATGTCGGGATAAGTTTCTCCAGTGAAATATGTTCAATGTTTGCTGTCTTCAAGACAGATTCTTTTTCTTGGTGTTTTTTTTTTTTTTTTTCTTCCCCCAGTGGGAGGGGATTTGTTAGCAAACAGTTTGTTGCTAATACCAACAGTCAGAACATTTTGCAAGAGTGCAGGGTTGTGTGCAGGTGTGCTTTTCAAACTCTGATTTAAAAAGCCTTGGTTTAATGCCACTATATCTTTTTTTAAACTTGATTAAATGCAGTGCATTTCACTAACCCTTTATGCTGCATGTTTTAGCCCAAAACAAACTAGTTGTCAAGTAAAACAATTGCCCTACCTAACAGATCCAAGAACATGTATAAGTTAATTAAAATAAAAATAAAGACATTTATTTTGTAAAAGGCCTTCTGTAGTCAAACAGGTCTTACGAGTAAATCAAAGTTCTTTCTCTACTGTGTTGCAGGCAAATTATGTGCCCATTCTGTTACTCCCACAAAAAATAGTTATAAAAATTTATAACTACCACAAACTATTTGGAAGTCATTACCACTGTCAAGTACCACAGCTGCTCTAGAGTGTCTCTGTACAATGGTGTCAGATGTTCAGCTACATGTGGGCAGCATAACACATGCAAAATTTTCCATTTCCTTTCTGTCTCTGTCAATAGCTTTGATGGAGCTGTTTAGCACCAGTTTTAACAGTTTTCTTTTTTTTTAGGGATATATGGTATTGGGGGCATGGTACTGTCAAATTCTCTATAGCAAAGGGGTCATCTTCTGTGTGACTGCTGGTCTAACGCCAGACTTGTGCTATTGACTGAAATTCTGGGGTTCACCCTTCTTGGCTTGAATCTACACAAATGTGCTTATGTAAAAGTGCAACTTTGGACATGTGAAAGCAGTCTGGAAGATGGGAATAGTCTCTGGCTTTCCCAGAGCGTGGACAGCAGTAACTGTGCCTTGCCTTTCCTGACTGCACAGGTCATGTAACAGCCCTGTGGCAACTGCAGTTACTGAGTGGCTAGGAAAACCTTTGAGTTAAAACAGTGTAAGTGATGGGTGGGCACACAGCAGTACTTTTTAGAAGGCCTCCTTTAAGTTTCTAAAATAATCTCAATGTACAGGACCAGACAGCTTTCTGGAGACTTCTGGCAAGGCCAGGGATAATCAACCCCGAGAGGAGGGACATGTACCAAAGCTAAAGGTTTAATGGACAATTAGCTATGAAGAAAGATAGAGAAGTTATGAGACTATAAAAGACTTGACTGAGAGCCAGGAGATCCCAGAGCATAGGTCAATTACCTTCTGAGTCGGCACATTTTAAGAGTATCAATTAAAAACAGATTAAATTAATATGGGATCCAGTTTGACTCAGGGTGTGTGGGTCACCCTGACCCACACAGATTGTCTCAAGTGCTTCTGATAATATTGGCTCTACATAACATATGGCATTGCCTGCTGTCACTTGAAGATGATGGCTATTACTGAACCTCTCCTCTCCTCTCCTCTCCTCTCCTCTCCTCTCCTCTCCTCTCCTCTCCTCTCCTCTCCTCTCCTCTCCTCTCCTCTCCTCTCCTCTCCTCTCCTCTCCTCTCCTCTCCTCTCCTCTCCTCTCCTCTCCTCTCCTCTCCT
Source organism: Fringilla coelebs (assembly GCF_963513975.1). Taxonomy (NCBI): domain Eukaryota; kingdom Metazoa; phylum Chordata; class Aves; order Passeriformes; family Fringillidae; genus Fringilla; species Fringilla coelebs. The sequence goes on from NC_140028.1 coordinate 83,684,066, forward strand.
CTCCTCTCCTCTCCTCTCCTCTCCTCTCCTCTCCTCTCCTCTCCTCTCCTCTCCTCTCCTCTCCTCTCCTCTCCTCTCCTCTCCTCTCCTCTCCTCTCCTCTCCTCTCCTCTCCTCTCCTCTCCTCTCCTCTCCTCTCCTCTCCTCTCCTCTCCTCTCCTCTCCTCTCCTCTCCTCTCCTCTCCTCTCCTCTCCTCTCCTCTCCTCTCCTCTTTCATCCTGAAAGTTCAAGATACCCAGTCCAGATCCTGGTGCCAGCCTCTTTCAGTGCCCTGATCCAGCCCCACCACAGCAGGAATTAGAATTGGAGCCTGAGTCATCTCTCCTTTCTCTTTTCCATTTCAGGATGACAATGGACGCTCTGCAACTAGCAAACACTGCCTTTGCAGTTGATATGTTCAAAAAGCTATGTGAGAAGGACAAAACAGCCAACATTATTTTTTCCCCACTGTGCACCTCGACGTCTCTGGCTCTGGCATACAAAGCTACGAAAGGTGATACTGCAGAGCAGATGAAACAGGTAAGCTGCCAGCAACCTGTTCTGTGGCTGCAAAATTATATGGCTGTTGTAGGGGTCTTATTAACTCTTGTTAACCTTCTCCTGGATGTCTGGTTGCCTTGTAAGACAGACTTCAAATCATCCATCCAAATTTCTTGAATAGTTCCACACTCTATGGCCCTGCACAACAAAAGGGTGAAACTCTGTCTTAGATCGCTGCATGGATCTCTGTCCAGATCACTGCATTTTCTAGATAGCTGTTTTTTCATTATTCAAAAATGCTTAAGCTTTATAGAATTGAAAATAATTTTGCCATTGTTGTCAGCAGCAAGTATGTGCAGCAGCCCTGTCACTGACTTTCTCCCACAATACTGTAAAGAGGAGATGGATAAAGTAGAAGGGGAACAATTTCATCCATGTTTCTCCTTTCAAGCAGCTCCTGATGCTCAAGGTGTTTCCAGCACCATGATCCAGCATGGCAGTCATGATTCAATCAGTTTATGGAGCTCACCTTGTGGTGCAGGGAGCTCACCCTGTGGTGCAGCCCTCCAGCCTTTGCTGCTGCCTCTGTGTAAGCAGAGATTGAGCTGGATCCTTTTAATCCCAGTGAGGGTCGCCACAGTTTCTGCAGTTACCTAAAGGTGCATGAAATGCAAATTAAGTATACATTTGTATGCTGATTATCACCTGGCTCTGAACGACTCTCTACATATTTGAATGTATTTTCCCTCCTTTGGAAATTCCTCCATGTAGTTTCTCTTTCACTGAAAGTACCCCTGAGCACAGCCTTCTGTGCCCCTACTTATGCCACAGATTACAGGGAGTCTTGTGCTGCTCACAGAGCTGCACAGCAATATGTCCATGAAAGTCATAGAATCATAGGATGATTTCTGTGGGAAGGGACCTTAAATCTCCTTGCCACAGGCAGGAACATTTTCCACTAGACCAGGTTGCTCCTGACCCTACCCAACCTGGCACTGAAGACTTTCAGGGATGAATTTTGTAAGCTCTGCACATTTTTACAAACAATATTAAAAAAAAAAAAAAAAAGAATTAAAATTTAAATTAAAATGGTACCCTGAAGCTCCTTTACCATTTCAAAATTCAAGCGTTGTCTTTCTGGTGGGAAAGTTAAAAACATTACCCTGCCCTTATTTTGCTTTCACCTGTGTCTGCAATTTGCTTTGAACCATTCCATAATGACAAGTTAACCTGCACCTCCTCAAGTGGAGCTCTGTTACACAAGCACACTTGTGTTTCATATTTCTCTAGTGGTATTTAAAAAGTGCTGACTACAGATGCTAAGGAGAGCTTGGTATGCTTTTAAGTGTAATATCTCCTATTTTCCATGTCTATTCTAGCTTCTGCTTTCCCCTGAGTTTGTGCTTGTGTTTTAAATACTAGATGCAAAAGGAGCCAGATTGGCAGCTGTACTCTGGAACATTGGTCAACAAACTTGTGCCAAAAATTCTTCCAGGTAGAGAAGCTGCAGTACCTTTTTCCTCCAACCTAGTTCCCAGGCACAGAAGCTTTCTGTACTTAACATGCAAAGAAATAAAACTGTTGGAGGAAAAGAAAATAAGTTGGGAAAGTTGTTTCTAAGGAGATGGACTTGGAGTTGGCTATGACAGCTGTGCTGCTGCTGTAATGGGAGTTTATTTCCTTCTACTCCCACTGAGCAAGGAGAGGGGAGGTTATGGAAGGGTGACTAAGGCAGAGCAGCAATTTTGTCTGTGAAGTTGTGATGTGTTCTGAGAGAAAGAGCTGTAGTGATGTACAAAAGGAAAAGAAGGTCACATGTGCCTGCTGTGCTTCATAAGGCAATTTGAGGCAGGTGAGGAGGGTGGACAGGCTTCCTTTAATGAAACGGCCACCATCAAAGAGCCTGTAATAAGTAGGCATTAAAAGTTGAATTCATATTTATAGGGTTATTTTCAAACAAAGGCATTATTATCCCAGTATTTCCTAGAACTGGACTTGTCGTTCCCAGGAGTTGGGAGGTGGCCATGTGTGGGTCAGCAGCCCTACCCATGCTTATACTCTGTCTACAAAACCAAGCACAGTTATCTTTATCTGATCAGCTTTTGCTGAAATGTTGTGTGATGTCATGCATTAGTCACAGCAGTCAGAAAACTTGATGATCTGTCAAGCATTTTTAAAGGCATAGCCCAGTTCTAGAAGGGAGATTATCTGGGAGTCTCACGTGTCTGTCTTAAAAGCTTCAGGATTTTGGGTGGGAATGTAACTTTGACAAAAACATTATGACTTCATACTATGGAGTTTTAGTTGACTAAGTCACATCAGCAGCATGAACAGCTCTATTGATTTCTTTGGACCGCTCATAGGAAAGAAATGCATTTGATGAAAGTTCTGGTAGGATCAGGTTTTTAGATTTATGTGAGCACGTCAAATACATAAATGATTTTTGAGTAACAACAGTGAGAGGCCCTGTCATTAGCTTAAAAACAAAAAGCAACAGCTCTGGTCACAAACTAACATTTTTTGCTTAGCTGTTAGAAATGCTTAGACAATAATAATAATTTTAAAAATGCTTAGTGTTTTATCATTTTCATTTAACAGGTGCTCCATTTACAAGATGTCAAAGATGTTTCTTTTGGCTTTCAAACAATAACTTCAGATGTTTCCAAACTCAGCTCTTTCTTTGCACTGAAAATGGTTAAACGGCTCTTTGTAGACAAGTCTCTCAATCCTACCACAGTAAGTACTTCAGGAAAACCCTGGTGTTATGAATTACTTGGCCATCATGTTGATGGATTACGGTGTCAGACTGCAATGGGATTTAAAATTAATTCTTGTACTTTTGGTTGTTGGTTGACTGGACTCAAATGAAAAACAGCAAAATATTGTCTGCTGCCATAAAGGTTTGTAGGAGGATAGATGAGTCTGTTGCTTGACCCCAAGCTGTGCAACTCTTACAACACTTTTAATTCCTTCATTAATATGCTTTAGGTCAGTAGCAAGTTTGGTTTTGAATGCAACATAACTTCTATGCCACATCAAAGTCTTTGCATTGCAAGTATGAGTGAAAATGAGTATAAAAAAAATTGGTGGTGCAAGTGTATGTCCAGTGCACACACCCAAGTAATTACTGGATAAGCTTCTGTTCTCTTAATCTGCCTGAGAAGACAGAATCCTCACTATTGAAGCAACACAAGCAAAGAGGGTGGTGTTTGGCCTTTTAACTTATGAACTCTGCAAACAACTGAGGAGAATGCTGTGTGTGTTGGGTTCTTTCCCCCCAAAGTTTTCTCTGAGTAGAGTCCCAAGGAGGGACAACATCAGCCTAAGAGAGGTGTTTCAGAAAACTCAACCTGCTGCAGTGATGCTGTGATCCGACCACCTGCTGCCAGGACCCAGAGCAATGAGTGTCTTCCCTGGTGAGGACAGACGTGATGGGAGAAGACTGTGGCCTCCATCTCAGTCTTGCTCAGGCCTGGACTGAGGGCTGTTCTATGCTGTAAATCTGGCAACATGGTCACTCCTGCAATATCTGAGTTACTTTACTGCTGATGTAGCACCACTGGTCTGAAGACGACCTTGGGAGGGATGCATGGGATGCAGCTCCACGTCCTTGTTGTCTCCTGCAGTTATTTAATACCTTTCCTCAAACAATAATGAACTCCTCAACTACCCCATGGCACTTAATTAAGAATGACTGGTTTCTTGTGTCTTTCAGGACTTTGTCAACTCCACAAAGAGACCTTTTCCATCTGAACTGGAATTAGTGGAGTTCAAAGAAAAAACTGAGGAAACCCGAGAAAAGATCAACAAATCCCTTTCAGAGCTGACTGATGGTGGGTACAGCTTAACCTTGGGAATGCTCTTTGCCTCTTTGGAGAAAGATCTTTATCCATGTGACACTTCTTTAGGAGTAAATACATAGTGAAAGAAGCCTAGGCCTACTATTTGGATTCATGAGGATTAGCAGCACTGACTTCACTACTGCAGCACTTTTGAAGGTGGAAATGTGAGCTTGACCTTGCATTAGCCTTGGGGAAAGCTGCTCACATTTGACTGCAGCAGGATGGGCTGGGAGAATGACAGGTCCTGGCTGTGGAGCATCACAAAATATAAAACCAAAACATCAAACCCTCTAATTCCTTTAAAACCTTCATTGTAATGGGAAGTACTTGTTGGACGCCGGGTTTCAGGCTGTTAATTAATATCTCAGCTGCTTTAGCCAGCAAGGGTGCCACAAGCAGATGTGGGTCTCTTATTTGCCACCTTGTGGAAGCCCTGGCAGAGTGGCCCTGGGGTTGGTTGCCACCTGTTGCCCTCGTGTGGTGCAAATATGGAAAGCCAACAAATTCTCTGGCGGTAACTCAATGTATTGCTTCCATGCAAGCTTACAAACTTTCCTCTGTCACCATCTTATCTGTGAATGTGGAAACACCACACACGAGTCTGCTCCTTCCCAGGCTGGCTCAGGTGCCCACAGGGAAGCACCTGGCCCTGCCTGGGCAGCTCCAACACAGGACTTGCCTTCCCAGTGCTCTGAATTCAGGGTCATTTATGGCAGTGGGCATTTATAGCAGAGAGAGAGGACATTTACATCCTCTTTTGAAGTCTGTAGTGGTATTTTGGATATTAACTGTAATCAAAGCAGCATTTTTTGTTATCCTAGTTATTTTATTCTTGTGTATCAGTCTAGAAAAGAGTAGCTGCTAATTTGAAAATTCCCTTCAAGTCTTGCTCTCCAAATAACAAAGTGTTTTTTCACATAAACCTGCTGAATTTCACTGAAAACTCACCACCTTCTTTAAGGTACTGAATGAAAGCAGGAGATGTAGTTTTGATTACATGCAATATAAACTAACTAAACTGTCATTTAGAAGATCTGCCTTGATCCCAAACCCCACATCAAAAATTAAGCTGCAATTTTAAGTAAGTGCTCCTTTTTGTAATTTTCTATTAGAAAGAAAATCTTTTATCTGTGAGATGCAGGACACAACCGTGCTTAGTTCAGTGAAGTGTTACCATATTCACTTAAAGCAATTGATAGACTGCTAATGTATTGCATTAACAACCATCTTAAATCTGTTCACAGGGAAAATGGAGAATGTTTTGAATGAGGATAGTGTAAGTGACCAGACTCAGATCCTTCTAGTTAATGCAGCTTATTTTGTTACAAACTGGATGAAGAAGTTCCCAGAGGCAGAGATCAAAGAATGTCCTTTTAAAGTCAACAAGGTATGTTCAAAAAAAAACCCCAAAAAAACCCATACTGTTTTCTCTCATGAAAATGCAAACTTTGAGCTAAGGAAATCCCAATAAGAGGAAATGAGAAATTTGTATTACTGTGGCATTCTTAGACTCTATCTAATCTTACCCAGTGTTTCAAGGGTCCCAGACTGTCCTGGGAGTTAAGACCACTTGTGTCACAAGTGATCATGTTAAGAAAACATGAGCTGAGCACAAGTGGTCAGAAGCAGCTGTTGTCTGCAAGGAGATGCAAATTTTCATGGGTAGCTTTTTCCAAGAGATTGGAAGGTTGCAGGTGCCAGAGGCTGCATCCAAAAACCAGCAGAGGTGAAGCACATTGCATTTCTTGAGCTGGTGAAATGTGTACAGTTGTGTCACCTCTTTGACTACATCCCTTAGGTGCCTGGCCCTGTGTTTTCCTCTTCAGAGATGTCATTTCATCAGTCTCCTTCTTCCCAGTCCTGCTCAGGGCTGCAGCTCCCTGCATGTCAGTCCTGCAGAGCCATGAGGTCTATGTGGGAGCAGCACCTGTAGCTGGTGCATTTAGGAGTCTGTGACCAGTGATGAATATTGTAATCAGAAAACTTACAGCCAAGATATAAAACTGCACAACATTTGTGAGATAAAGAGGTTATATTCCAAATATACACAGACACGCATATAGAGATGCATAAGCAAAGTCGGAGTTTCAGGTTCTCTGAAAATATTCATTAATTACCTCATCAGCCAATAGTTCCAGCTAAAAAAGTTTTTAGAATCACATAATCAACACTAAAATTTTAAAGTGAAACATCTCAAGATTTTTTCCCCCCCAAAATAACATTTTTCTACTGAATTTGCATTTTGAACACTTTCATGTGGACAGAACAGTTTTAATGTCTACCCCGTGAAATAAAGTGTTTTGTTTTGTTCTGTTTCATTTCATTCAAAAGCAAAGACTTAGAGATTTGGGTAAGCCTGAAATTTCTTCTGATCCTGTTTCAACTCCTGAACCACAATATCAATTACTGGAATGAACAGCTTGACCTTCACTGTTTAGCTGTGCTCAGTGCTTGACACTTGCTAGCATTACAACGCCCTGTAGACAGTGTAGTCGGTAGTACTCAGTGAAAAGGCATGAAGGGCCACCAACATTAGATAAATTGCTCTTTTAAGGCACATCCCCCATATGTTGCAATTGTATTAAGTAGGATTTTGTCCCACGTTTGTTTGGAAAGCTGCCGACTGTAAAAAGCCAACTCTCGCTGCTGCTTTCATTACCTGTGAAAGCCAACAAATTCCCTGGCGGTAACTCAATGTATCCCTGCCACACAAGCTTACAAACTTTCCTCTGTCCCCACCCCATCTCTGAATTAAAAGGAATGATAGATTGTTTCCTCTGTGTTTTGCAGACTGAAACTAAGCCTGTGCAGATGATGAATCTGGAAGCTACTTTTTGCCTAGGCTATGTAAAAGATTTAAATGTTGCTATCCTTGAGCTCCCATGCCTTAACAAACATATAAGCATGCTCATTCTCCTGCCCAAAGAGATTGAAGACGAGACCACTGGCTTGGAGAAGGTGAGAGAAAAAAATAGAATTGCTATGATGCTTCCCTTGGAGACAGCCCATATAATGCCATATGTTTATGGAAGGTTCTTGTTATTTAGAAGCAATGTATAAGGAAACACAAAGTAACTTGCCTGTGAATTTACCATCTCATTCTGGCTCTCTGTTCCTCCTCTCATATTTGTGGCATCATCATTTTCACTGTGTCCAGTGGGAGGTTGTACACGAGGCTTTGCTCTAGATAAGGAATATACAGAAAACAGTGTATAGTGCAGAAGGTGCCCTTATTTGTGCTATCCTTATTTTTTTTTCAATTGACATGTGTCCATGATTTATTTTAGTAAGGTCTTATACTTCTCCAAGTTTTAATTTGGAGCAGAGATGCCTGCAAATGAGCCATTTTTTATTACCAATTGCACATAAATGTGAAAATTAATACAGCATTTCCTAAAGATCAACAATTTCTTATGTCATTTCTCTATGAAAATTTTACGACATATTTTCACCCCTATTCAAAGTTTATTAAGGACTAAGTAATTAATAATATTAATTAATAGTAAAGTTATTTAAGGATTAAAAGACTCATGATTACTCAAGTCTCCTTTGTAATTTGCTGCAACTGGCCAGAAATTTTAGAGGCAGGAAGAATCTGTCTCTGCAGCTGTAAGATGCTTTTATATGTTGGAGTAAATTACAGAACACACCTATCATAAAATGCAAGTGAGGCCTTTCATGATACCAATTTGTTGTGGCCCCACATTCTGCCTCCTCCCTTTCCAGTTTAAAAAAAAAGTTGCTTGAACAGCTGCATGTTTGATTGAGATCAGGCTCTGGGTTTGGATTTTGTGTCCCAAATACCAGCAATTTCATTACTCTGCAGGGTCAGGAATAAAGACTTTTGGATCTCTGCCAGTTGGCCAGGTGTAACCTGGGTAGGGGCTGTCTTCCTCAGGTTCCTTCATATGGCTGTTGAGGTGATTGCTTATCAAAAGCTTGCCAGAACATGCACATGCAGAAGAGTTGCTCCAGAGGCTTGTGCTATGGATTAAATCATACTTGAATCAATATAACTGGGAGTATGTTAAGCCTGAGTGCTATGGTTGTGAATTCAAAAACAAAAATTGCCTTCGGACTTTATGTTTTGGAAGTTTGATAGGAGTGAGAAGTTCAGGAATGATCTTTTTTTTTCTCCTTTCACTTTCTTCAGACTGCTCACTAATTTCCTTTGTTCATTTATGTTTTCAGCTGGAAAAGGCACTGACCCCTGAGACATTATTACAGTGGACGAATCCCAGCATGATGGCCAACACCAAAGTGAATGTATTTCTTCCAAAGTTTAGTGTGGAAGGTGACTATGACCTGAAGCCACTTCTGGAAAGCCTGGGAATGACAAATATCTTCAATGAAAGCGCATCAGATTTCTCTGAGATGTGTGAGACAAAAGGTGTGGCTGTGTCAAAGATCATCCATAAAGTCTCCTTGGAAGTCAATGAACAAGGTGGCGACTCCCGAGAGGTACCTGGATATCGGATTCTGCAACACAAAGATGAATTTAAAGCTGACCATCCATTTATCTTTTTGTTTAGACACAACAAAACTCGCAACGTGATTCTTTCAGGCCGCTTCTGTTCTCCTTAAGCAGGGCATGTCCATTACAAAAAAAGCACGATTACATTTGTGGTGATGCACACTCCTGTAAAGCTTTTCTTCCCAACTATCACCTTTGAAAGGAAATCTAAGAGGTTCATATATTGGCTGAGTAATACAATGTACTCTACATATGCAGCAGAAGTAGTTTCTCTCCTTTTGCTTCCTCCCCTTTAGCGGAATAATTTCCACTGTGAAGAACACACTCTATTTTATTGAGAAGTATCCCAGCTTCAGCAAATAGAACTTTTTGTTCCTCGCTGACACTTTTTTCCCCAAATGAAGTGAGAGCCTGATTTAAGATAGCTCAGGAGCTGGAAAGGGCTCTAGGAGGAAGAGCTGCATTCCTACTCCCTAGTGAAACCTCTCTCTCTTGTGACTCACACTCTCTGGATTCCTAATGCCTACAAGGGGAAATGTGGACATGTGGTATGATCTCCCTCTGTACCTGGCCACGCTCTGGTGGTCCAGGGTGCCCTACCAGACCCTGCCAGCACCTAGTGAAGAAGTGGACAAATTCTGCAGCACAGCTACAACAGTTCAGGCTGGAATCAGGATTTGCATCTCTGATACAGCAGCCACACCAAGGCCTAAGGACACCGGAGGCAAAAATCATGGGGACAGTATGTGTCCCCAGAAGACTCTTCAGCATGAAGCTCCCAGACTGGGGAGGTTGAACCCTGCTGTGTGGCCTTTTTTGACTCATTCCCTTTAGACATGGAAGATGGGACAAGAGGAATCTTGTTGTATATATCCTAAGGAAAAGAACATTATGCAAATCAAGGATAGAACACACTTGGATTAATACTGGAAGTGCCAAACTTCTCATGCACAGATTATCTGCCATTTCTAGCCATGGATTCAGCATTAAGGAAACTCCTTACAGCTACTCAATGTCTAAGGCATGAGAAAGAAATAAGGACTTCAACTTGACTGAAATTAACTTTGTAATTACTAGTCTTTAAATTCCACAAGAGATTATAGTAATCAGATTTAATTTCTATCTAAAGACTGCCTGCTGCATATGTTCAGTACTCGTTTGCCTAAATACTGTTCAGAATAAAGCACTATAAAACCTGTGTCAAATGTACAATACCTCTAGTGTCAGTCTGTGTGCTCATTGACAGTGTCAGTGTTCACGCCTGACTTCCAATAAATTACAGGAATGGAAATAAGCAGATTCACTTAGGCCACAAAGTCAAAATAACAAAAAAAGCGACTAAGTGAATGTCTGGATTGCCCTTCTGAGCTACATGAGAGTTCCCAGTCAGGACTATGTTACTAGGTGGTAAGGATACATGCAGAATTCAATTATGTATCCTCAAAAGATTGAAGCATTCTACTGGAGAAATCCTCTTGGCGCCTCAGGTCTGAAAGAAACTGGAAAGAGATCTCTACATGAGAACACTCAACAACCCCTAATATGCATACTTTCAACATCAGAGAACTGCTTATTGTGAATTTAGAGACAGGAGTTTTGTTTTGATTCCTGAACTTAACAACCTATGAGAAGCCTTTAGTCACAATAATCCAGTGGTTTTCTCAGAGGACCTTTAATGGTTTCTAAGGCATTTTAGTGCCAGAAGGTTAACTGGGGGTCTTTGGCCCATATCTTTGAGGGTACTGAGATTAACTTGGATCAAGAACAGTGGGAGGTGAGACCCTGCAGATCTCTGGGGGTCTTTGCTGATATGCATCTGATGTTTTGACACAAGGATAGCAGTCAGAAAAATGAAAAATACAACAATTTACATGAGCACATCCTGTCTGAGAAGGACTTAGCTGCAAAGATCTTTACTGGCTCAACTTGAGTGATACCTGAAAGACTGGTAATGATTGATACACCCCATCATTGTCTGATCTGCTCTGGGGGCTGGGATTAGGTGTATCCAGGGCTGTTGTCACTGTGGCTTCTGCTGGTTCTCCTGTAGGAGGTGGGAGAGGACATTTTGCATGGGGTTGGTGACTAAGCAGCTGCACAGGCAGTCCATGCCTAGAGAAGAGGGACTGTACAGTTTGTGCTTGGGCACTGACTCTTTGTCAGGTGGTTCCAGTTGCCCAGCAGGCCATTTCACACTTACTGCGACTGCTCTGCTAGACTGATGAAAACCTCTGGCTGATCGTCTTTTCCTCCCCGGATGAGATTTCCTAAAGGAGAAAAGCTCAGACATTGCTTTCTCATGTTTTTCAGATTCTGAAAACATTCCAGTTCAGGAGCCAGTCTTCATTTAATGGAAGCTGTAGTCTGTTTAAATGCTGATCAGAGCATTTGGCATATCCCCACAAATTTATGACAGCATTCTTCTCCTTGTGATAGCTTGGCCAGAAAGGGTTATCCCATGAAAGCTGAGAGAAACACTGCTTCAGGGTGGGGCACGTCTTTCTCCACCTGCTGACTAATTCCAAGGTATCCCAGCCTGTGCAAGGCGAGCAGATGTTAGAGATACAAAGCTGTCTTGGCCCACACAAAGCAAACTCATTTATTGGTTATTTATGAAGAGGGTGGCTTGCTCATGAAAACCTCAGGTTCATTTTTCACTTCTGCCTCTTTTCTCTGCCAGTCCCAGTGTGAAGTTTCCACCTTGCAGCATGTGAGGGAGAAGTATCCATGAAACTCCTGCTGCTGTGAGAAACCATGTCACAGTCTACTATTTTCATTCTACCCTTTGCTGGCCTCTGGGTCTTGGGCAAGAAGTTGCCCAGGAGGACGTGGGAAAAGGCGTGTGGGAGTTTGTGTGCAGGAACTCTTACGTGCTGGGAGGTGCTGGTCACAATGGAGACACGAGCATAGCTGAGGGCTTGCTCAGACTGACAGGGAGCTCCACCTCCCCTTCCAGCAGGGCACTGCTACCCAGCGATGGATGGTGCCCAAAAGCAGCAAGCTGTGGCTGGCTTTGGCAGGTGGTTGCAAACTGCAGGGCTGTGTGCCTGCTCACCTCATCCCTTACCCACCTGCACAGTCACTGCCTGCTCCTCAGTCCCAGCATTTGGTTGAGAAGGGACACATCTCAGTGTCTCGTGGTAGCAAAAGGGGTTTGTGGGGAAGTTCTGAACCTTGAAAAATGCAACTTAGGGCAAATTGGCCCCACTGGAAAAGCAGTACATTTTTGTGAATATGCTGTCCTAAGGGCCTGGAAAAGACAGAATTTGCACCTACATTGACATTTGCACCTACATTGACATTTGCACCTACATTGACATTTCCTGAGGCAAAGCAGTTGAGCAGATGCCAGGGAAGCTCTGAGGGAATATATGACAGAACAAGCAAAAAAAATCCATGGAGGAATTATGTCAATATAGAAGGAAGGTAGAAAACAGAAATTGGAAGAAGGAAAATCTTGCAAGATACCCAAAAATACTTAGGTTGTCACTGAAAAGATGCATGGACTAGAAAAGCATCAGAAGATACATGGAAAGGCAACATTCATAAAAAGATAAATTTAAAAATACAGAAAGAAAGAACTGAGAAAGAAGACTAAGGAGCACTACAGAAACATGCAAGAAGAAAAAACAGAAACAAGGAAGTGAATGGCAAATGGAAGCAAAGAAGCAAGGGAAAAAACAGAGGTTATGAGAATGGTCATTTTATCCTTGTATCTTCCATTGCTAATGGATTCCTGTTTTCAGATGGGTACGGAGCACTGGAGCTTGGCCAGCTGGGCTGAGGCCTTGGCAGAAGAGTGGGGAACAGCAAAGCTGGACTGTGCTGTGCCTAAAGAAGAGGATGGTGAAGCTTCTGCACTAGAAGGAAAGCATGGGCAGGGCAATATGGTGCTAAGGGCCTTCTTCCTCTTTTCTGCTTACCATATATGATCCCATCAGTATCCTCTGAATCCAAAGCCAGGTTTATGCTTTGTAGGAAGAAAGAAGAGGTGAGAGAGAAAAGACATAAAATTTTTGGTGTCGCAAAGCCACATACAACCCAAGTTTAGCTCTGATCTCTGAGTCCAGCTGCCATAACCCAGTGTTGCAGCTGAGTTCAGTGGTACTGATTAGTGATCAAACACTGTGCTACTGCAGCTCCATGCTTCCCATCTCTTTGCTTCCTTCTCACTTCATGCTGGAGACTCAACCTCAGTGATCATCCACTCCTAGCCTGCTTTTATTCTTAACTCCAGTGATTTAAGATTTAAAAGAATACCCCCTGGCTGGGGATTCCTGTTACAGTTCAAGGAAATATTTCTTCCCTTCTCTAATTAAGCTCCTTCCACGCACATGAAGCCAGCTCCTTACCTGAGAGGAAGAGATGGCTGTAGGCAACATAAAGCTCATGCATTTCGCATTCATTTGCTCTATCTCTGCAAGCAAGATCAGCTCTAAACAACCTCGGCATGAACCCTGCACACACCTTTGTCCAGGCCAGACCCCATCAAAATTTGAAAGGGACTAAGCACAGCAGCGCAGTCATGGGTCTTCTTAGGGTTAATGACCAGTTTTCCAGCTGAGAGTGCCTTGGCATTGTGATCAGGAGATGTTGCCAGCAGATATTGCCTGCCAGACTTGTTGGGCAACTTGAGAGAAATGCTAATAGCATATTGCTAGATATAGGTTTCCCATTCTTCTGTGGAGAAACTTCATGGTAATGGCATTTGCATTAAACAGCAAGATGCTGATATCAGCAATCATTGGTTAGAGGCTGAACTTTCCCACATGAGAAATTTTTAATACAGTATTCACAGGAACGTGCTCCAGAACTCAGCTGTTGTCTTCTTCATTTAACCTCTTCAGGCAAGAAGGTAAAAAATCTATGTTGTTTTGTTGTTTTCTTCTTTTTTTTCCAAAATAACTGTGATTTTTTTTCTTTTTTTTTTTTTCCCCTGATCCAAAGTACTCTACAGGCTAGTAAAGCAAACATCATTTTTACATATTGGGCAGAAAGAGAGATGCCTTTACAGGCTGCAGGCAGCAAAACACACTGCTAAAATTCAGGTGGCTCAAGAGCTCACACAAAGGGAGCTGGTCTTCAGTGGGACATGAATGAGGATTTTAGGGACACATCTAAAAATTCTTGCCTAAATTTCACAGGCTTCCGAATCTGAAATTTCCCCAAAACCTCTCTGTCCAGCCAGTAAAGTCTAATTGCCACAAGACTGATGGGTTCAGTGGGTTATATGAGAAAATAGATGCTTTTCTGCCTGTCTCTCCAGAAGGGCTGAAGTACAGGCACTTTCAGAGCACTGCTACTCACTCTGGTAGAAACAGACTTCATATAAAGCCATGGTGCTGGTGATCTGGGCAACCTGACCCACTGCATGAGAAATGCAGGCTGATTCTCCTTCTTTACTCACATTTCCATGGCACAAGAAAAAGCCTTGAAATGTTCTCTAGAAGAGAGAGAGGGCAGGCAATCCTTTGGCTGGGTTCCAAGGCATTTCCCCTTTACAGTGATCCCCACTACCAGGGAAGTTGTTTATGTTTAACAATGACACTGTAAAAGAGAAAGGGTGGAGTGGCATTCAGATTTTATTTTGTTAGTGGGGGTGCTAGTCTTTGCAATTAAAATATGAGCTCCTTGGTTTGGCAATGCTGTTTAGAAGCTTGCAGAGAAGCCTGTGCAGCTGCACACAGGCACAGCAAATAACTTGCCACCTTACAGCCTGTAACAGGCTAATGCACATCCATGCCTGTTTGTGCAGAAATAACTGGCCTAGAAAGAGGTGTAGAAGGTACCAGAGGGGCTGATGCAAACTAATAAAAGCAGTCAGGAAAAAGCTTTCTGGCATAAAAGTAGCATCTTGAGAGGCTAGGTTGTTTGGAAAATGAACTTGGCACCATTTCGCTTGAAAATCTGCTTTGTACTGAAATGTATTGGTTTTTAATTTAAAGCACGTGTAGTGCCATTTAGGGATGATCAGAATTGCTGTGTTATAGGAAATTTAATTTTTATTATGTGCTGCTTGTCCCTTTCACTCCAAATCAGAACAGGAACACTTCAAAATGTATTCTTGTGTGAATGGTCATGAAAAATAAGAAAGTCACTTCTACTGATTTTCATGTGAGGGAACAGCACTATTTGTCATGTTGTCTTTTTCTAGGACAGACCATGTAATTCCTGCCAATTTTATTTCCCTCTGTGTATGAAAATGTATATTAAGGCACCTTTATGGGACGCAGATTGAATAAGTCAAACATGCAATGGGAATTATCATGTGGCATCAGGCAAAACAGGTTTCTTCTTACTTAACTTGTATGAAATACAGAATTACCTTAACAGCAAGGCTACAGGTCTCTTACCTTCTCCACCCTATTTACTGCCTCCTCCTCCTCTTGACTGAATAATATAATCTAACACAACCATTATGACAGCTTTCAGCACAGGTTTCTTTATTCTTTGATAGTTTTTGTTTTGATTTCATCTAACCTTAGCCAAAAACAAACTACAAAGAGAGAACATATCATGAATAGTTATAGAAAAGGAGTGCTCATTTCACACAGCCATGGAGGAAGTTTGTAATTTTTATGAGGTCTGTGGTATGCAGTGGTTTCTTCTGAAGGAAGCTATTTTCCTTGGTACCTTCTTGCTCACATACTGCAGTGCCAGTAATTTCATTCGCCAGACTATGTTAAAAGCTGCTGAACCATCATGCAAAGGATCTCCTGTCATCAGGGGTTCTGCACTACTAATAATACTCAGCACAGATGCTTTGGCTAGTGTGGATCAGCATTTAGGAAGTTCCTGGAACACTCCTTTTGATCCTGTATCACCCCTCCTTGCCACTCCAAGATTATTTAAAAGTGACATTACCATTTGCTGTCCACCATGTAGATGTTCTCCAAATGCTGTGATCCTTGCAGTAGCTCCAAAAGTCTGATTGAATTATTGCACAGATTACACAGAAGGCTTTGAGCTGTGGAATCATTCATACGCTTGTTCCCACCCCATTTTAGATTAAGGAAGTTCACAAAATCCTCTCATTGTGCTGTAAGAAAGTTCCTTCACTAGCCTACACCTGCCCTCCCTTCCTCTGGATTTCTAGGGCAGCTCTCTAAGTAGCTCCTCCTCACAAAACCATGGAGCTGGCTGTACTGTTTGCATCTGGATGTCTCCCTGGTGACAGCCTGCTGCTTTTGCTGAAGGAGTGGCCGCATCAGTGTGCCAGACACTCACTTTAAAACCTGTTCCCAGATCCTGGGCTCTCCCTCCATTCTGGGCACTCAGCCCTTTCCCTGCAGGGTGGGGTGGAGCTGCCTTCTTCCTACTGAGTAAGATTATTAACTCTTTGTTTTTCTCCTTGACTTGGTCTGAAGGTGGGACACACCTACAAAGTGCCTCATGCCCTACATTCACTGTGTCTGAGTTCACAGCTCCATTTCAGATCTTTCAAGAGATGTGGGAGTATAGCACTACAAACTTCAGCACTTTGTTTTGTTTTCAGAAGGTTGTGTAGGCTATGAAGGTGGAAAAAAAGAGAAATTGTTTAGTGCAATGTCTTGTTGTAAGAATACAGCATTAGTAAAAGGAAAATGAAAACCATGTTACATAAAAATACAGTAACAGCAGAGCTCAACCAGTGTTCAGAATAAATGAGATAAAACTCATCTTTAATTTGTCTGTGCAAAGAACCCTTTGGTACTTCTCATCTGTTTTGTCCATTTGCATTAGGTCTTTATGTGAAGTACTTCTGGACTCCCGAGCAAAACAGAAGTCTCAGTATGAAACATCCATGAACTTTTCTTTCAGCATCACAGGTTCTTTCCACAGAGCATCACTCAGAAACAGGATGAAGCACTGATTGCCGCTGTTAATTTGTTAGTCAAATGGAAAGAAATGTCTGCATTTGCCAAATATTTTACCTTTATGTATTCAGAAACTTTATTTTTTCATCTCTTCCAAGCCTCTGCACCAGTTTGTTTTAGGCTCAGTCTGTTTCAGTCTGTTTCTGTTTCTGAGCTGAGTTCAGTCGCCATTGTCTGGCACTTGCTGCAGGTGAAGATGGTTTCACAGACAAATGCTGTACCTTGGCTGAGCCATATCAACTCCCACTGCCCTGGTAACTTCTGGCACCTGAGTCCCAGCTTTCCATGCAAAGTCATGCCTGGCTCATGGCAGAGCTGGACATAGTGTGCGTGCTGCATCTTGAGAGCAGTGCAAGGCATTTTGAGCAGCTCTTTGCATAAAGGGAGCTCTGTGAAGGGAGGGAGCTGTGGCTGTGGTAGAAGAACTGGGGCCTCAGTGGGAGGCTGACAGGAGAGTTTTGGCTGGAATGGGGTGCAGGTCCCCAGCACCAGGCAACCCCTTCCCCAGAGGGCTCAAGACAAGTCTCAAAGGAGCACCAACAGCCCAGGACAGGCTGTACAAGTGTCCTGCTGATAAAAGATCCTGAAGTTCAGCTTTGCACCAGCCTCTTCCCACCTTTCACCTCTGGTGACACAGACTGGAGCTCCTCATTTAACCTCACCTTGCAGGCTGCAGCTTCAGGGCAGAGAGGGCTGAGGAAGAGTGCTTGCTGTGCTGTGCCCATCTGTGGGCACTGGGGAGAACCACTTAGGTGTGCACTCAATCCTTTTTCCAAAAGAGGGGAACTCTGGCAGCTTTCTCTGGACCATGCTGGTCCCAGTGCAGGCTGAAAGGCAGAGACAGCCATATCTGTGTCATGGGAGACATGAAGGACTTGTCTCCATACTGCAGCTGTGTATTTACCCCTAAATAAATGATCCTTCTGGAACACAGACCAGTGCAATTTGTCCAAAATGTTTGTTTGATACTGAAGGTGATGTGGTTTTTGGTTTTTTGGTTTGGTTTTTTTTTTTTTTTTTTTGTTTGGTTTTGGTTTGTTTTGGGTTTTTTTTTGGTATAATGAGTCCAGAAAATTTTGTGTGATCCCACTGGTATCTACACAACACCTTTACAATTCTCCTAAGATTCAGGAAGGGAATTCCTAATTGCCTGTTTTTCAGATGGCCTCCTCCTTGCAAGGACCAAGCTGAACTTGGTCCTAACTTTTTCTTAGCAGAGTGGATTGAATGTAAATGACCCATGGGAGAGGTATCAGACTGTAATGTTTCCAGTACAAAAGTAGAGAATGACACACATCTTGTCATATCATTAAGCAGGAAATTACAGACTTCTTTTCAGGGCTCCTGGGCTATTACTTTGTTTGGAATTTTTACTTGTGGATCCTGCCTCCATCTGTGACTCCTGGAAAACTTTTTAGAAGTTAAAAGTGTGTTTCAGACTGTTAGTGTTTCCATATGTAGTTCAGTCTTCATAGCTGTTAATGAGCCTTTTTCATGTATGAAGACATTTAATTAATTGTCATTTTATTTTTAGAAACCTGTTGTTTGGAACCTCCTTGCCACAGCTCTGGTTACCACAGATGGTTATATGCAGGCTTAGTTTCTGTCACCAGGTCTCTATCACTAATGTATGTTGTTACAAGGAAAGAGTTGATGCAGGTGTATGCATCAAACCAGTGTGCAGAAGGAAAATGGTAATGCATACCTGTCTAATTTCAATACCATAGGCTGAAATAAGGCACAGCATGGGCTAAGGCAGAAAAAGGGTCCTTTCTGAGGAATGTACATATGTTGTGAGCACAGGTCCCTTTTGCAGACCCTCTGTGCCTTTGCTCCTGCTGTGCATCATAGACTCATCTGTGCAAGGCTGATTAAAACTTTCAGGATTTAGAAAATGTCTGTATGTTCAACAACCAGCAACGGGACAATCCCAGGGCAGACAGATGCTTTATAGTGTGGTCTAGCTAGGCCAGCTGCACTAAATTTCTTAATTCTTCTGTGCTCCCACTCAGCAGCCACTGCATGATGGACTCCATTTCTAGACCTGTCACTGAGTTTTGCCTTGATCTCTACAAAAAGCTCAACAGAAGTGCAGAGGACACAAATATTGTCTTCTCTCCTATGAGCATCTCTGTTGCCCTGGCCCTGATCCATCTTGGTGCAAAAAACAACACTGCTGCTCAGATAGAAAAAGTGAGTATGAATGAACCACGGTGAGGCGCTTCCACACTGCTTGCTGCTCCCTCAAAGGAAATGCTGGGCATCCCAGGATGGCACACGTGTGAGTGTCTCACAGGAAACCTGCACAAGGGCAGGCACAGGTGCTGCCTGCACAGCTGCTCTTGGAGCACTGTGATCCCTGCCATCTGCTGGGGTGAGTCTCATCGTCCCCCCTGCAAGAGCACAGAGCAAGGGCTGGCTGAGGGGAGGTGATACAGCACGGTGGGGTGCTCTGGCTTTCCCCAAGCTTGTGCAGAATGTCAGGCTTTATTTCAGAATTATGGGCAGGTGTTTCCTCTTGTGGTTGCTACGGGAATCCTGAGAGTGGGAGTCTGGGTGGGCAGTGGGGAGAGCTGCACACACCTGAAGGGGTTGCACCTGCGTGGCTGGAAGCGTTAGCTCACGTGTCCCTTAGGACATTCAAGAGACAAAATGTCTCACCCCACAGAGACCCAGGTGGGCAAGGAGGAGGTGAAGAAGACCATCCCTCCAGTCACTGTGCCTTTACCTCCTGCAGTGCTAGCTCTGCTTTCTACTATCTTCTCTTTTCTTTTTTTCTTTCTTCTCTCTTTATTCTCTACCATGAGTGGTAGAAGACCAATAATCCTAAGGCAGAGCTTCTCACCAGGGTGTGGTGGGTTCACCTTTGCTGTGGCTGCCAGGTGCCCACCCAAACACTCTGAGTCTGTTCTTTGCACAGAGACCACCCCTACAGCCCCCTGGCTTCGATAACCCTGCCACATGACTACTTTAGACAGGGACTCCTGCTTATTTTAGGAAAGCAATGGAAATTGCTTTCAATATCAGTATCCTCTAAAAAAGGAGAGTAAGTCTATGTATGATGCAACATTATTATAATAGAAAAACCGCTGAAAATTTTTCAGTGATGTCTTTGCAAAGTAGAAACAAGGCCTGGTTTCCATTAAGAGCACTGTGGCTTTGATCTGTTTCTTAAGTTGATACTAATGTTAAGAACGATTGCAAGAAGCCAGTTTTGGTGTTTTTAAAGAAAATTAATTTTTGTCTCTTTACTTGGGGCAACTTTTTGTTTTGAAATTTAAGATAACTGTAGCAATGAAAACACAAATCAAATATATCAATGAAAACACAAATCAAATATAAACATTTTGAGGTAGTGATGAATAACATTTTGAGGGATTAAGTGCAAATTCTTCTTGGATTGTTAATATAGAAAAGTGAGTCTGAACATGAATGTATGAACAAGTTCAAGTCTGTCATTTCAGCTGATGAGTGAAGCTGCTAAAACACTGCTTTCATGAGTCTACACCACTTATCCAATAGGGGACAGCAAAGCTTTTAAACAAGGAATATGGATTATCCCAGTTAAAATTGACACAACTTGACATCTTCACCTGCAGGTGCTCCATGTCAGGAAAGGTGCAGGAAGAATGAGTCTTGGACCAGATCACGAGAGTGCAGCCCCAGAAATGGAGCCAGAAGGAAGCCTGGAGAGTCAGCCTTCCTTCCCAGAGGTGCGTCCTTGGGTGGGGAGCCCTGCCTTCACTGTGCGGTAGGCTAGCGCAGGTAAAACGCTAGGGTTTGCCACTGGAGGGAGTCAAGATCACATACTCAGAGTCTGCCTAGTCCTCTAGGAAATGACTGATACAAGGTTTTATTTTATTAAGGGCCGGCAAGTCAATACCAAAGCCTTCAGTGATCTCATCTGAAGGAGGATCAGGCTACAAAGCTTGCACTTAGCTGGATTTAAATTCAGTACAGCAGGAATTAGCCTTATAGTGTTATCTAATTAAGATGCAAACTAGCAATCAAAGCTGTACAAAGGAATAATTTTAATTGTTGTGTTTGTGTTACTCCCAGTGTAACAAGGAGGGAGACCTTAACCATAAAGTGTTCCAGGAGCTGCTTTTGCAACTACAAAACCTTGGTGAAGAATATGTTTTAACCTTGGCCAACAATCTCTTTATACAACAAGGATTTGAGCTCCGGCAGGTAAGTCACCTGCTAACTGCTGTGGCCATGACCTCAAGCTTCCCTGGAACTGTGAGCCTCACTGTTGCCCCTCTTGTGTGTGTTTTGGAGCACATGATGTGCTACATGGAGATATAGCTCTTGAGGCTGCCTACTATCCATGCTTTTGTCAAAAAAACCCAAAAAGCAAAAAAACCCAAACAGAAACAAACCACCCTGTGGATATTAAAGGCTATAGAGCAAAAATAAAGCAGGGACCTGTTTGGTTTTGGCACATTTTTCACACGTGTGCACTCAGCCAGAGGAGAACATACAGCCAAAACCAGCTTATTCAAGCTGTCTGTAAATTACCTACTTCAGGCCTTGCAAGTGGGACAGCTGAGGCAGCAGTAAGCTTGGAGAGGGTTTATCTCCAGGAAGGTTGTACAGGTTCATGCACAGGACTGCTCTGCTGAACTTCTTGTTCCTTTCCTACTGAATGACTGAGTACAACTCATCTTGATTTTTTTCTGTTTCTTTAATTTTTTTATCCAAACCTCAGTTATGCAGTTCTCCATGACAAGGCTCATTCTTCTGGTTTTCTTTTTACTTATTTACATTTTGACCTATCTCTTTTTCAAAGATCCTCTGAATAAACTCCAGATACTTGACATTTCCAAAATGAAATTTTGCTTTACAGATTCAACAGGTGCCTCACCATTTCTAAAATACTATCAAGAGACTGACTTCTTTCAAAAGGCACTAAGTGCTTAATAGATTTGACCAATTCATAATCTTTATTTTGCTTTACAGCAATTTCTAACATGTACCAAGGAACTGTATGGAGCAATGCTGCAAACAGTGGACTTTCATGGTGCTGTTGAAGCTGCCAGAAGAAAAATTAATGCTTGGGTTGAAAGTGAGACACAAGGTAAAACAGAGCAAAACTACTGCCATTCTATCTCTGCCTTCCTACATGGGTTCAACAAAAGAAATTCCAGGGTAGGAAAAGCAAAGACCTGTTCACATTTCTGTGTGTTCACTCTTATGCTGTTTAAGGGTAGTTTGTCTTCCCATCTGCTCTTGAAATATTAGAGTAAGTTACAGGCAAAATTATTTATAAGTTAAAGATATGCTTGCTGTAAAATATTTTTTATTCCCACCCTTATGCCTGGCCTGATAATTGCAATAATAGCTATAAGTCTTGACCAGACAAACTGCTCCTGCAAACAGCCATAAATGCAGATTCAGAACACCAGGGGAAAATTTGGTGACCCCCATTCTCCCTGGCTGGTCACAGGGCAGAGGAATCTACCATTTGTTTACCTACTTTGTTTTTGTCCTTTGAATAAACCGAGAACGTGTTTCTAAGTTTTTCCAAAACTAAGTTCACAGACCAATAACAGAGTCAGTCCAGAGTCCTAATGGCAGCTAACAAATAGATCTGTGTTTCAAAATTCCCTTTAGGGAAAATCAAGGAACTCTTTGCACCTGGTGTGATTGATGGACATGCATTGCTGGTGCTTGTGAATGTAATCTACTTTAAAGCATCTTGGGAATGCAAGTTTGAGGAAGAAAAAACAGTTCAGAGGGATTTTAAACTGAATCAGGTACATCTGCATTCTGTAAATCTCAACACTATTCCCCTTAGATACTGTGAGCATTGCAGCAAGCATAACAATGTCCAGGGCTGAGCTGCCCTGTGTGTAAGCTGTGGGTGTGTTGGGAACTTAACTTGCCTCCCCTGTTGGGCAGAGATGTAAGAGCTGTATTGCCTAACTGACTGTGTAATTTTCTTTTCAATAGAACAGAAAGAAACCTGTGCAGATGATGTATCAGAAAGGCAAATTTAATCTGGGCTACATTGAGGAGGTGGGTGCTCAGATCCTTGAACTCCCTTATGCTCAGAAGTCACTGAGCATGATCATCCTGCTGCCAGGGGATGTGGCTGATGGATCTGTCAGTGGGCTGGAGCAGGTAAGGCAGCACATGTCACGGACTAGGGCTGGAAGCCAGTTGTCTGAATTAACACTGGCTAAACCTCTAGATTTTTCAAAGCTTCCCACCTGTTTTAATCTCCTTTTCCTCCCCATCTTATAGATTGAGAGCAGAATCACCTATGAAAATTTAATGCTGTGGGCCTCCTCAGAGAACATGTTTGAGACAACAGTGGAGGTTTACCTGCCCCGATTCAAGCTGGAAGGCACCTTTAACCTCAACGAGGTTTTACAAGAGATGGGGATGACCGACATCTTCACTGAATCAAAAGTTGACCTTTCTGCAATGACGTTTGCAAAATCTCTGGTGCTGTCAAACGTTGTCCACAAGGCCTGTGTGGAAGTCAATGAGGAAGGCACCGTGGCGGCGGCTGGCACAGGAGCTTCCATTGCCAGGAGGTCTCTGCCTCTCAAAGAGGTGTTCATGGCTAATCACCCTTTCTTATTCTTTATTAGACACAATCCTACCAATACTATCACTTTCTTTGGCAAACTCTGTTCACCTTAAAATCAGGGCCGTTTTCTAACATTGTGAGGAGCCCCTGGATGAAAAGCAGAAATTGTATTTTTCTCCCAAATGCTTTCTTAATCCTTTGCTGGCTAGTTTGTACTTCAAAATAACCACTGCAGCCAGTTTTGTTTAGAACCTATGAATCAAATGGTCTGCCTTGAATTGCAAATATTGATCTGAATCCAGAATACAAGTAAATTTTACCTTAAGCTCACTGGATATGAATGACACTTTGTTTCCTTGATGTGTGCATGGGCTCATGGTGACAATAGGGCTGAGGTGGGAAGGTGACCTCATCTGGAGCTCATCTGGTCTACTTCCCCTGCAGGAGCAGGGCCATCTACAGCTGGTTGCCCAAGACCAAGTCTAGATTCCTTTTGGATATCTCCAAAGATGGAGACTTCACCACCTGTCTGGACAACCTCTCCTAAGTCTGCGTTAAGTTCTCAAATAACTCCAAAGAGAATTTTGTATGCAGGGTGTCTGCAGGACCAGGATACAAACCCTTGTATTTTTAAAGACGGTTAATTATTTACATAGTATAGAAGGCTGTGTTTTATCTGGGGATAAATCAAACTATTTATCTCAAGGTTTCAAAGAATAGGAAGAAAATGGTCCAAAACATCCCACTGATGATACCAATGTGGAACACTCTGGCAATGAATTTCCAAGAAATGTGTTTTCCTTTTCCCATGTTGCTGAGTAGTGAATTTAGAAGTTCTGAGATACAAATCTGAGAAACAGAGTTCTCTCCATGCTTTGAAGAATGAGGAAAGGTTTTCTAAAGTGCAGTATAATTCATGGAAATCACAGTTAAGCATTATCTGGGAATGCTTGTGGTAAAAAAATTAAACTTCTTTCCAGCTGATAGGGAGACATTACTGATAACTTCCTGGTTTATCATAAGTGATGTCTTCCTCAGAGGGAGGAGGTTTAACAAATTAACATTTGTTATGTGATTTTTAAATTTATATGTAATAGAAAATCAGTGAATAACATGTTTAATGCACAGAATTATATATGGCTTCAGAAAGAAGAAGACACACTAAAAAAATGATATGTCTCTTCTAAATCAAATATAGGCTGGATTTAAACCTTTACATCCAAAAAGCCCTCTGAAAGAAAAATTCCCTCGTCCAAAATTTGTAGGCATTTTGTTTTCTCCTTTTGTAAGTTTTCTAGCAGCTAGCATTTTCCTTTGCTTGCTCTGATCTATCTTGATGTGAGCAATGAGATGCTTGCCCATGTTGAAATTCAGGAGCAAGGTAAGATGAGGTGTAAATTCCTGAAGAACACCTAGTGAATGGATTCAAAGCAGACCTTGAGAAAGCTGTTCAAATAGGGCCCCTGAAGAACACCATTACAATGACTAATTTCTTTTTCCTGTCTTTTAAAATTCAAAATAGTACCTAACTTCTGTAGTGGAGAAATTCATGTGGCTCTGGAGGTGAAGGGCCTGTATCCCATAACCTTGCTGGAATTCAAGCCTGCAGCTCTCAATGCACCAAGTGCTCTCAGGCACTAGGCTTCAGCACAGGCTGCAGGGCAAAACTGCCCACCTTCGTTTTGAAGTCCTTACATGAAGGAGTGCAGCTTAAAGGCACAAGAAGAGAATTCCAGGACTGATAATTTTGCAATTCATTAACTGCATTTTAGATGAGTTCTGGTTTCCAGGGCCTGGTGCTATTCCTGTTTTAGTCCAGTAACAGAGGAAAAAATTATCTAGATGTGGGTTGTCTATCCTAACTAGCATGCTAAGGAAGAATTTTTGTCTATATTCTTCTGATATCATGAATTTTTCTTCACTTTCTTAATATCTGCCTAGAAAAGAACATAGTGAATGAAGTAGGTCAGCTGTGAGCTTCCTCTGAGCTCTTCAGAGAGTGCTGCTGTGCAGCTTTTTCATCTGAATCCTCAGGCATGAAATTAGATATTCTTAGTTACGGGATGGCAAGTCACAGTTTTTGTGTAGGAGCACTGCCGCCTACACATCTCCAAGATTATTTTGCAATCCTCCCTCACTTGAGTGCTACAGTTTGGAAACAGAGTCCAGCTTTCCACACACTTACTGACAGTTTTACATGCTGGAAAAGCAGCCCCAAAGGACCTCTCTTGCCAAGCCTGATGGATGCCTTATTTTCTTGTGCAATGCCTCATGAGGCAGGTAGCTTTTGGCACAGCCCTAGTTGCAGCCTGCAACCTCACAGCCCCAGCTGCTGCTCTGCCTCCACTCACACCCTGACAGCTCCTTATCCATGAGACCCCCCCCTGCAGCCCACTCTGCTGCCTCTCACTTCTCTCCCCTGCAATCTGTCAGCACAAAGCTCACCCAAAAGTGGGCCAGCAATGACCAGTCCTACCTTTTCCACAGCCCTCAGCTTGCCCGGTGAGGAATCATCTTACTGAATTGTAGTGGGATGACCACTGTGGGGAAAGGCTTTTTCAAACTTGAGTTTCATAACAGGAAAAGTCCCTCATCATATTTTCAGATTATATTAATGCAATCATTGAATGTTATCTAGTGGAGACTTGGCTGCATTTTGCTCAATGCATTCAGCTGCTGGTCTTCTGTGAGAATGTGATATTCTGCCCAGAGCACTGCTGAGCACAGTGCCTGTTGGCCTCAAATAGAGGCATTGCTGAGGCCACAGCCACTCTCCAGACACCAGGAGGAAACACTGTGGAAAAACTGACTGCTGCTTGTGATGCAGAGCAGCCTCCAGGGTTGAAGGATGAATGATTTGGCATTTCCTTGAGCCAATTTCCGTGCTCGTGAATGGTGATGAATATGACGGATCTTAGAAGTCACGCCCAGGGGCCTTTGGTGTATCTCTTGTACCCCAGACAGGAACAACTCCACACTGCTGCCTTATTCTCTTTTTGGTTTGCTTGGTACAAACCTTCCAGAGGTGCAGACTGACAATGACTGTGGAAGTCAACAAAAGCCTCAGGAGGCCAACATACATTTCAAGACATAACCATCAATGCCTCAAGCTCCCCACACTGTTCTGCTGAAACATCTGGGTACAAGAAATCAGATCCATAGCTGGAGTACAGCAGCAAACATCCAGAACTGAGAACCTCAGCTATCCTCCCATACCACTGTCTAACTTCCTGTGTGTTGTGGGAAAAATCCACATCCAGTATGATGTACTTCAGTGAACCACAGTGTCTGAAGCTTGGTCAGTGCTTCTAAACCATGTAGCAGTTCTTGCAAAAACCCCAGGATGCTGACTGCATGACTGTGTTTACACAGAGTATAGCCTTTAGAAAAAGAAATGGAGGAGATTAAAGTGACTGTGGAGCTAGCTGGGGCAGATAGGGGAAGAGTTTTCTTTGTGGAAGTTAATGAAGAAGGAACTGAGGCAGCTGCTGCTACAGGGGTGACCAAAAGAATGCTTTGCCTCCATAATTCCTTATGTATTTCATCTGTATTTCATCTGTATTTCATCTGTATGTTCAGCTGTATTTCATCTGTTCCTCTTGTTGATCAAACACAATCCAAGTGAGAACATTCTCTACTTTGGCCAATGTTGTTCCCCCTAAGGGTGGAGCAGGTTCTGCTTCTTTCTGCACAAAGAGAACACAATACTGTGGTAGAAAGAAGTAGGGCATAAATAACATGTTGCTATCAAGTGCCACTGACATTTCCTGATATCTATATTCTTGAACCCAAGAAAAAACACCACATTGCTTCAGCAAGACAACTGGAAAAATTTAATGGGCCTTTCCTGTTTAGAGCTCTTCTCAAACCAGTGAATACACTTATTATTAAATAATCCTTATTTAATTCTTATTTCACTCTTAGCCACGAAAGCTCCCATTGCAGTGGGGTTGTCAAAGAGTTGGATGATGTGCTGTGTAAATCAGAAGTCCAGCATGATGCCTTCCCTCCTCGCTCACATGAGAAGGCTGACGGTGGGGCCACACTCCAGGAGGTGTCACAGACCTC
Organism: Fringilla coelebs; assembly: GCF_963513975.1. Classification (NCBI taxonomy): domain Eukaryota; kingdom Metazoa; phylum Chordata; class Aves; order Passeriformes; family Fringillidae; genus Fringilla; species Fringilla coelebs. Next base: position 83,711,327 of record NC_140028.1, read on the forward strand.
TGTCCCAGCCAGCAGGTCCCGAGCCAGAGACAGCTCAGGGCTGAATCCCTCACTTTCCTGCCACATGTCTCCAGTTACCCCATCTCCAGTGCATAAACACCACCATGAGGGAAGGCTCTTGGCTGCCATGAAGGCAGTGAAATCCCACAGGTCATGTTCACATCCTGAGCAAGTCTCCATACAGATGCTGGGCATGGAGATATGTAAAGATTTCTCCCACACTCTTCTCCTCAGGTACTCTCTCCAGGCCCTCCCTTTGGAAGTAGTAAAGTGTGGCAGCAATAAAAGCATTCAAAGTATTTAATTGGTATGGCTTTTTGAACATTGATTTGAAGGTTGCCTTAGGCACTCAATGCTTTTGAACATCTGCCATGTCTTGTCTCTTGCCTGTTGCACTTCATCCATGAACTTCAAGCACAGTAGGTGTAATTTACCACCACCAAGAGCCTGAATGTCTTTCACCTTCATTTCTCTGACCTGTCATTCTGAAAATAACAGTGAATGCAAAAGGTAGGATTTATTTGGTATCACTATGAAACTTTCTAAGAAAGTTCTTCTCCAGTGCTCTGGTGTTTGACACGTGCCTGAAAAACCGTGCTCCTTGGACACCATGAGGTGTTTGGCCTTGGAGCAAGATTGTTCTCAGTCTATAATTTCTCAATCTGCCAGTTCTATGACCCTCTGCCTGATGAGTGGGAAACAATCTTACTGGACAATACAGATGTGACTGCTGAAGGGAAAGTATTTCTCAATCCAGAATTCCATAACAGATGGAAGTGCCATAATAATTTCAGAATATATTAATGCAATTGTCTTGTGTCTGCACTGGGGTGCACTGAGTGTGACTGGGATGGAGCTGACTGTGTTCATAGCAGCCTGTATGGTGGTCTTTTGAGATTTCTGGCTAAAACAGTGTTGATATATTTTGGCCACTACTGAACTGTACTGTAAAAGAAATTCTGGTCCAATTCTGCCTACACGATTTTTTTGCAATTACACAAAATATGTTTATAAACTATTAAAACATCAGTGAACAGGTATTGGTGGAGTTAGGATAGATTCACACTCATGTCTGAGAACAGAATTCACTCCCAGTTCTCTAGCCGAGCAGGAAGAAAAAAGGGCCATCTTGACGTCTCTGTTTAGAAACGAATACACAGAGTTTTGTTTCTCCACGTAGCACAGAAACAGACAAAGGGAGACTGTATTTATGGGTACATCCTGTTTCTGCTTTACAAATGCAGGAAGAAAAAATTACCACGTCTTAAATATACAGTAAATTTCAGCTCTGTGCATGAAGATGTGGGAAGCTTTCCCAAATCTCAAATGAGAAGGCTTGCTGGCAGGGTCAGGGCTTTGAAGTCACCCCACAGGCATTTGATGGTGTTCCAGATCCTGTTTACCTCCCATGGCTTACTAGTAATGTTTACTTTGTACAAAAAAAAGAGGTTTAGGGAAAGGGCCAAATGGCATTTTCTCCCAGCAGCCACGCTGGCTCTGTGTGCCTCTGTACCTGGGGATCTCTGTTCCACTGGCACACAGAGTTGCAAGGGAAGTGTTGTGCCATGATTTCTCACCCACCTTTAATGTCCCTTTGTCAGTATGCTGTAGTTAGATACCTGCCTTTATCTGGAACAATGTGAAGCTCTTCTGCATGTGAATTTCACTTGGAGGTCCCAGGCCAAACACCAGAGCTATTGAACATCATGTTCTGTCAAGACATTCCTGTTTACATCCAGTGGTTACTCAAGAACACAACAGCAGGGACTACTTTACATGTTCTGCATGATGTAGTGGTTCTTGGAAGCATAATGCTTTTCAGTCAAGTTTTCTAAATATCTGTGCAGTAAAAGTACCTTGTTTTTTGAAAGTTGTTGGTAAGTGATGCTGGTCACAGGTTCCCCATTAGATTATACACAAATGTTTACAACCAGCCAGGACACAAGTATCTGGGAACCACAAGGTGATGTGTCTGGGTTACAGGCAGGCCAGAAGAGAAAAGGGCTATCAAATTTGATCCAGGATAACATGGAAGCAAAAACTTTATCAATGGTAAAAATCAGGGGAACTGAGGGAAAGCAGAAATGTGAAGAGATATAGAGAACTTATTTTCAGGACAGTTCAGCAGTCCTTGGTTACCCTGGGCAGGTAGGAATTTGAATTGCAGAATGAAGAAATGATATATTGTACAAATTCCATGGCAGTATGTGGAAAACATAGCATTTATACGTCTGTATTATTCTGTGGCCTGAAGAGGAACCTTTTTCCATGGAAACAAATTATCTTTTCACACCTCAATTGGAGCTGAGTCACTTCACATTGGCTGAAAATTTGACTCTGTGTTTTCAAATTATTCATCTGCCTGTTCTCCACAGTGCTTGGCAGCTTAGGAAGGGTATTTTCAAATCTCATTTTGTTTTCAGAACTCAGTTACTAAAAAATATGTGCACAATATTGGCAAACAAGCTCCATGTCTGGACCTATGATACATCTAACTTCACTAGCTGTAAAGACTGGCAAGCATTTCTGCACTAACATTTATGCAAATGCAGCATTTAATATATGGGACTACTGAGCCACAGCATAATTTGACTAGATTATACCACAATGATTGTGGCAGGAATGAGGAAGAACAATTATTTTTAACTTCCAGACTGATGGCCAAAAGCAATACCATTCTCCTTAGAATGGTGAAAATTATACAATATGCTACAGGGCTGAGCAGCCCTGAAGGGTGTTTCAGGTTTCCAAGTCCCTAATTTGGTAAAGTAGCTCTGTAGCTAACAATACCTGCAGGTTTTGGGTAGTGTGATTAGTGTAATGTTAAGTTCCTGGTTATGAGTACAGCTACAATAATTACATTTTATGACCAGGGAGACACTCCCAAATACTACATCTTTTACAAAGGATAAATTGACCTAATAAGTATTTGAACAACTTAGCCAGTATAGCACATATCAAAGTTTAAATATAACTGAATGCAACTGTTTTAACTTACAGTCAGGACAACTTAGGACAAAGTTGAGTTAAAACTTCACGAATAAGGAAGAACAGAAATGCAATAGAGATTTGAAAACACTTTGTCCAGAATCTTCAAAAACAGGTTCAGCAAACCCCTATCAATTGTAATCTAGATCTTTCATCCCACCTTAGGGAGCAGATGCACCAGGAATCTCCAAGATCCTTCCAGCCACAGTTCTGTCATTTCTAACCAAAGTTAACAACAACAGCTCCATTGCATGAAAACATCTGTTATCTTTTTCACTGCCTAAGCAATATAGAAAAACAGCCTCTTTTTAAAAATGCAAAGGAAATTTCCTACTTTCTACTGCATCCCACAATGATGAATGAGAAGAAGTATGCACTGAGGCAGAGCAAAGAGAGGAATACTTATAGACATTTGGTATCACACAGCTTTAAAAAATGCTGCACTTGCTATTAAAGTAAAGAAACCTGGCTTATAAAATGACTGAAATTGCCACCAAGAAATGATATACTATAAATGAGATCACTCATAAAGCCTGAATTATAAAACAGGGTCATCATGCAGAAATATTTATCTGTGTAGTCATATCACCTTACACTATGGAAGTCTGTTAAGAAGACACATGCGCACATCCCTGCCTACAAATGTAATTTCCTGTTAGTCAAAGCTCGTGAAAAGTGAGAAAGGGCGTGAGCAGAGAAGGTGCAACAGGCAGAACTGGCTGTATTGCTAGAGCTATTTTTGGATGCTGATAAGTGAAACAAATATGAAGATTATTTTGTGTCACGTCTAAGTTTTCCTGGGGAATAAATGGGGTTTATTGCAATTGTGGAAAAACTTCTGGTGCACAAAGAAGTTCAGTTGGAAAACAACAGTACTGGGCTCACCTTTTCCCTGGCAAATTCAACGACCAGCATGGGGTGGCTCAGATCTCTGCAAAGTTCACACTCATCAATTCTTGCACCTTGTTGACAGTAAATTCAGTATTGGAGAGTCAGCAGACAGCAGTGCTATTTATAAGCTGACACTTAGTTTTCAATAGGTTCTTGACTCATACAACCTGAAGATCACAGAAATGAATATCAGAATCTGCTCACGTGGTGCTTCCCAAATGAGCTGAGACCATCAGCAACATCTGAAGCATCTCTAACTCCCTCAACTTCAAGAGGTATGTTTTTTGCCATGCAAACGTTCCTGTGGATCACCACAGATACTTTATCACCCTAATTGCTCTGATATATTGTATAAGATTTGTTATTTGTTGTAGCAGATGTCTGACAAACAGGGAGGGGGGCCCTCTTGGCCAGTGAAAATCAAAGGAGTCCTTGTTTTATTCTTGCTATTCAGCAACTCCACTTATCTAATGGTACCTTTACTCACAAGCAACCTCAGACAAATCAGGTACTCTGTAATTACCACCTGAGCAGGGTGGTAGCAGAATGTGCATTTTGTAAGATGAAAGGGGCAAGAAAAGCCTTTGCTGTCAGACTTGAGATCAGCCTCTGGTTCCTCGACAAGAATCTGCTTCCCTGCTGCATCCTGCAGACAGTGACAGCAAGGGAAGCATATGGCTGCAAACAGTGAGGGAAAAGCCAAGGGAGAAGTGGAGACATCCAAGTTTCTTGTTTTCTCTTGAAGCAAAGAATAATCACGAGGAATATGCTGGTGGTCTGCTCTGCTCATAGAGTGAGTCATTGCTTCTTGCTGTGAGGTTGTGTTCTGCTGATTGACATCACAAGCTGGATCTTTGTTCCTTGCTTTGGCTTTCCTATGCTTATCTCACCCATGTAATCAGCACTCTTTGTGGTTTAAAAATCATATAGAGAAGTCTTCATTCCCTTGGTCCTGGTTCCAGGGCCATCAGAAACATTAAAAAAATGTTGCTGGAAAGTGAAGTAAAATTTTGAGGCTTTCAGCCAAAATAAATGCAAACAGAAAAACGGTGCTGGGCAAAACTTATTTCTAAGGATGTAGTGTTATTTACAGTCTTATCTAAATGTGTGGAATTTTAAGTGTAGAAAGCAGGTCAGTCTGCAATCCATTCCTCTGTGCCTTAAAGCAACTTTACTATGACAAGCATCTGACCACCAGCAAAAAGGGCAGAAATCTGCATTCCTGACAGAGTAGTTTAACTATCTGAAACAAATTCTGTCAGTGCCTTTGTACTTGCAGTGCTTTTACATTTTCATCTTCCTTTCCACACGATGCATCTCAGCAATTAAATCTCTGTAACCTTTAGAAAAAGTCCTCCTGGTATTTATCCTTTCCTTTTAGCAAGGTCACTGATGGAAAGGAATAAAGAGAGTCTCCTGATTCTGAGACTACTGTGACCATCTTCAATCCACATAGTTTTTCTCTGGCCTGCAATGAACCTCTGCATTATTCAAAGAGCAAGAAGGGAGTCACATATCTGGAAAATGTGGTGAAGTCCTAGTTCAGCCCTCTGATCAACAGCAGGATGAGCTGTATCTTTGCCTTTGCCAGCAATCATTTGCATAGTGAGTCTCTTCAAAACTTACAATTCAGGAGATCCTTCAATCTGCTTGAACAAAAGCTCCTGGATTTTCAGACATTCCCATTAAAAAACTATCTCTGTCGAAGCCTTACTCTAACCTACACTAAACTAACCTAGATGAGAACAAAACAGCAGAGCAGGAGGCTAGAAGAACAGCAGAGAGTGTTCCTTTCTGGGAATGAAGGCCTGTCCAACTCTGTTTGTAATTTGACCACTAACAAAAAAATGCTTTGTGTGAAATAAATATCCACCAAATGGAAAAATGGAGCCATAGTTAACCTTCAGATTAATTCAAAATGAATTAAGAAGTATCTACAAAACCAGAGAAATAACAAAAAACATTGAAGAAACCTGGAGAAACCTGTTCACTTGAGACAGTTAAAAGTATTAGAAAACTAAGCAGGGGCTAAGAGAGTAGTGTTTCACTCTGTGAGCATATTAGATATCTTGAACTTTGCTTTAACATATTCCTACACAGAATGCATTTTAAAGGTACTTGTGGCTTTTAGCACATACCCCTGAGCCCAAAGGCCATGAATTATTGTGCTTCGGGATTGCAATTTTCCACTCACTGTATTGATTTGGATTAAAAGTTGCCAGTGTTCCTGAAAGAAAAATACTTGGTTATGTCTTGCTGTTCAAAACCCCTCTTATTTCTGTTCTGGGAGACACCTGGATGCTACACTGACTTAGAACAGTTGCATCTTGTAGCTGTATACTTACCCCCTCTTATATTCCAAAACATTTTTCCTCCAACTGTGCCTAGTGTCCAAAACAAGAGTGCAGAGAACAGCCCATCACCACAAGAAGGGGAACAACATCTGCCCAGTTCTGCTCTGCAGTTCCCTGTCAATGACAATGCTGAGTGCTGGGGAATCCATTCAGTGCAGGTAGCTTGGGGTGCAGCTGCAGGTTGGACTCTGGATAGGAGCCCCAGGCAAGGGGCTGTGAAATGCCCAACCAGTGCAGAACAAAGGGCTCAGGGAGCTGTGGCCTGGCCAGGGAACAGGACAGTCAAAGATGCAGCAGGAGTCAAGGACCTTGGACTTTCCCCCACTTAGCTTCTGAGGGTATAAAAGCCCAAGGTATTCTTTCATTGGGGTCCTTCCTTGGAGGCACCAGCTCGAGCTGATATTTTGTTATTGCACCATGATTAAATGATTTCAAGGATTGAGATGTCTGAGGCTCTGTGATGGTAAGAAAATCTGGTGTGACTCTGGGTGCGGGGGATGCAGCTGTGAAGTGGCCTTGATCCCGGCTTGGCTGGTGCAGATGTAACTGCTGGAGTGGCTCCTGGATGGTCAGACAGGGCTCAGCACTGAGGAACAGGCTCAGCAGGTGGGTTTTAGGTGACTGTGGAGAGCAGCCAGAAACCAAGAAAACAAGCCACATGCTTCTTTGGGAAATTTTCCTACCCTAGTCCTGAGCAAGTTAAACCAGACTGCATGGCTTTCATTGCTTCAGGCAAAATCTGTGCAGGTCAGACTCTCTTGTTCTCAGGGCTTGAATGAACAGTGTGTTTTTAATTTCTATTTCCTCCCAAGAAATAGCTATGGGAAAATTCAAACTGAAAGGGAATTGAACTCCATGAGTACTTTATGACTGATAGGAAACTGCCTTCAGAGCTTCCTAAATATCAGAGAACCAGTATCTGGTTGGATTGATGTGTAAATACATCTTTGTAGTGATAACTAAGTACTTGTTACAAAACAATGTTGTTAGTGCTTGCCTACACTCATACGAATACTTGCCCACCCACACACCATATCAGCCTGAATGTGAAGAAAGATAATTTCTCAGGAAAATAACACCAGAAATATACTACTTCTTATAAGCAGGTTGCTCTGTCCCTGCTGCCTACACCTTACTGAAGCAAAATAAGATAATGATCAGGTGTCCTCAGAGACACTGACAAAACTGAGGAGTAATGGGAAGTTCTGGGCTAAACTTAAGATATAGTTTAGCTCAGGACCAAATCAGTGGACTGGTTATAGCAGTATAATTATTTCTACTACAAAAACTGTATGTTGCATTCATCGGTGCCACTTCTAACATCCAAACACAACAAAATTCTTAGAATTATTTTTTTACAGGTAAAAAACCCCTCTGAAAACACCTTTGTTTCTAGGAGTGTGGTTTCTTTTTTTATAACTACTTTTTTTTTTTTTTTACGTCTTAGTATGCATTTAAAATGGTGACTACTTTCTGAATTCCTAGGGATATATAAAAATTCAAGATTCCACAACAGATCCCCTAATTATACTAACTGGTTGCAACAGACAGGAATGTGATTCATCATGAGTGAAATTTATGCTGCCACTGGGAGTGGCAATGGTTTTATATCCCATTGCTCCGGAAGCTCCAGCAAGAAGCTCGAGTGTCAAGTTTACAGCATCAGTACCGAGGAGAAGGTAAATATCTCCATGATCTTTAATTCTGTATGACAGAACTAGGATCTAAGGATCAATATGTGCATTAGTAATATACATACCTCCTCTGCACATATATATGGCATGTGACATATTTTGAGGAAGTGACAATGTTTTGGATTACATTAAAATGCATGGGCTGTGTAATGAATCTGTGCTTAACTTGTACATTGGTACTTCTAAACTTCTGCTTTCCAAGTGTGCTTCTAAAGAAGATTAAAACCATTTGCCACTTCTTCTGTATGACTCAGACTGGTAATTCATAAGAGCATAGTCTTTCTATAGTGCTCTATCTTTCAAATGTTTATGTGGATAATTTAATTCTTCTTCAGTAATAGGGGAAAGATGCTTACTACATGTGTGGAGGAAATTATTCAGACTCAGTAAGAATCAAACCAAATATGACTTAGAATAGTGGAACTTCTAAAATACTGAACTTATGATCAGATGTTTCTACAGCACTTCACTGGATGCAGGCACTACATTTTTAATTTTTAATGAGAAAGGAACTCTGTTCTAGGTCTAAGATATGAAGAGTTTTCCAGAACATTCAAGATGATCTACTTGTAATAATTGTGATTGTATCTGAAGGGTATCTGGGGAAAAAGAGTTCAAACCGCAGGAAAAAGAGTTTAAGCTTCAGATAAAAAAATATGTCTGGAATTTTCTACTAATGCATAATGTGTTTCTGCTCAAAGTCTTACTAAGTGAGCCTGTCTTTAGTTCCATTTTCCGTCAAACATTTGTTAAGCAAGCAGCCTTAGAAGGACATGTATGTGAGGCACAGCTGAGTAATACACATAAAGATTTTGGAGAGAAACAAAGAGTCAGATATGATCAAGGGCGTTTATAAGTGCTATGCCTAGAGCACTCAAGGCACAAAGATCAGGGTATAAACTGAGCTGGAAGTTTGGTTAGGACAAAGTTAGGGCTAAGTGGCAAAGCCATACTGCTATTGCTTGAGCTGGAGAAGCAGCTCAACTCAGAATACTGTTTCTGTGAATGTGTTTCTTCTGCTATTCAGGGTGCTGGTTTTCAGATTCACTGTGAAATCCCAAATGTAATGAACAGGGAATTTCCATAAAGTACTGAATAATTCAGCCAAGCTATTGCAAAAAACCTTACCAGGGCATATAACACAGCAAGTGTAAAGATGAGAAACCTAAATTATTTTTACCCTTGTTTCAGGTGATCACAGTGCCACAATGTGCTCTCTCAGTGCAGCCAATGCCAAGTTCTGTCTTGACTTTTTCAGAGAGCTGAACAAAAGAAAAAGAAATGAAAACATCTTTTTCTCCCCACTAAGTCTGTCAGCTGCCTTTGGAATGGTTGTCCTTGGAGCCAGGGGCAGCACACTTGAGCAGATTGAAAAGGTAGGGCTTTGCTCTGTAAAGAAAACACTGGCAAGATATGAGCCAAGAGGCTGATTGTACCGTCTGATACAGTTCCTAAACATCCAAAGGGCTGATGCACACAGAAAGCCCTTTTAAAAATACATTATGCTGTTCCTAATACCAAACTTCTTCAGACTACACATTATTATTGAATTGACTGTTCAATAAATACATTAGTGCTAAAGAAAGTGTTTTGGAGTATCCCTGCACTCTCAGAGCTCAGAAGTGTTCCTTACCTTTAATGTGTTTTTTTGCCTTCTCTGGACACCCAAAGCCTCCTTGCTCATATGGAAAGATTTCAAAGATTTCATGCACTCACCATCTCCTAAAACTATTTGCTCACTTGCAAGGATTTTATGGTAAAGAGCAAAGGGGCCTTTCCACAGGGCCTGTGTCAGGCTGTGTTTTGGGATAGGCTTGCAACACTGCTTTAGCTTTGAAGTACCTTCACTCACCTGCATTCACCCAACATTTACATTGCAGGTCTTTCATTTCAGAGAAGTTTTGAGCAGTACGAGACAGGAAAACAGATACCCTTCTGAGCAGGTAAGACACAATTGCAGCTCTGAGCTGAATCAACAGGAGCCAGTTTGTCAGCCTTTTTCCTTGAAGACAATCACTTAACCAGAAAGCACAGCAGGGCTGATCAGCCTCTCCATCTAGATTTGCCGACCTGCTTATTACTGTTTATTAGTTATTTAAGGGGCCTTTTGAGATCACACATTTCAACAGCTGAGCCTTCTCATTATGGGTTTCTAACCAAAACAGCAGTGCCAATCTAAAATGTGATAAGTGCTTCAATAGCCACCTGCAAAGGTTTGCCTACAGAGCATGCCAAAGGCACCTTGGAGCTTGCTTCTCCCAGTCTCTTAGCCAGCAGCCTTTTGCTTAGTGTGCACAGAGACATCACTGTAAGATATGGCATGGTTTGGAGGTGAAGAGCCAGAAGGGGAACTGTTTTGTCACTCTGTACGTGTGGCACAGGGGGAATAGGAGGTGTTGTCCTGGTGCATTTATTCCAGTGCCTGAATCAGCTGGGTGGAGTAGGGTTTCTCATGCAGAGAGAGGCTGCAATTCACCCTCAGGTCCAACTTTGCATAGGAAAGCCCAAGCCTACCACGAAACATCTGTTTTCCTGTTTGAAGTGTGAAGAAGATGAAGGAGTCCATTCCCAGTTCCAGGCTCTGTTGGCTGAACTCAGTGAACCCGGACCAGGCTGTTGTCTCACCATTGCCAACAGGCTCTTTGGAGAAATTACTTATCCATTCTTCCAGGTAAGCAACCATGGTCTCCCTTATAACAGCTCCTAGGAGTGGGGAGCTCAGCAGAATGTATTCCATCATGAAGCACAAAGGGACATCTGCCTTTTTTACTAATTTCTTTCTTGCTGATCTACTACATGGAACTATCCAGAAGCCATGAAATTATCTATCTTATAAAAATGATCACATTGCAATAAACTTCTGCAATTTGTACTTTCCAGCAATACTTGGATTCCACAAAGAAATTCTATCGAGCAGAACTGGAACCAGTAAATTTTAAATACACTGAAAAAGAAGTCAGAGACAAAATTAACTTCTGGGTTGAAAATGAAACAAAAGGTAAAGAAAAAATGTTTTTTGGTTTGCAATTGAACCATTTATGAATATCAGTCTCTACTTTTTTTTTCCAAAGATAGCAAGATTTTTATATATTAAACACGTGCACTAATTTTTTCTTTTCAATAGAAAATAAATGTAGTAAGTGGAACAAAAATGCCTTGAGTTCCTTGGTTCCAAAGCTGTACATAAATATTTGTCATTTCTCTGACAGCATTATATCACTTGTCAATTTAAAAGAAATAACTATTAGTAGTCAAAGCTTGAGGCGAAAAAGTAATAATTTGTCTTAATTAATTATTTTTAAAGGTAAAATCAAAGAGCTATTTGCTGCTGGTTTTATTGATCCCTCTACTGTACTTGTCTTGGTCAATGCTATATATTTTAAAGGAAAGTGGGCAGCAGAATTTAAGAAAGAAGACACTAAGGAAGCATATTTCCACCTGAACAAGGTACAGTATGGGCAGGAACTGAAGCAGCTGGGGTATGGAGGTCAGATGTCTGTCTCCTATTATAACAGATGGGGGCTTTTCTCCTCTCTGTTATCCCAAGACAGAACAGTGGTCTTAAGTGAGAACAATAGAAGGCTGTATTTCTCTCTGTTTTCCTAACCAAATATGTAAATGTTTGTACCAGTTCACATCAGAAGTGGTTCTTGTGCAGCTGAGATCCTTGTTGGACCAATTCCACTGAGCACATGCACTAACTTTCTTGGGGATTTTGCAACTAAGGGTGTTATTTCAAAAATAGTCTGCTCTTGAGATTGAAAGTGAGGATTCTGCTTCTCTGCTACTATTTATGAACAGAACAGTGTGTGCTTTCAGGAAAAAAAGTATTAAAGACAAATTATCTCAGGGGAATGTATACATTATTCATGAAGAATTTAATTTATGGTTGCATAAGATGTATCAGTTTCCTCATTTGACACAGCAGAAAAAAGAAAGATGCAATGAGGAAGTTGTGAGTAAAGTTATTTGGCACCATTAGAAAGGGAACTGTAGTTTTTATGCTTCTAAAATGGATAACTTCATTGGGACTACAGTTGAGAGGAACATATCAATGCTACAAGTATATTAAACCCCTAACCAGTTTAAATAATGCTTTTGAGCTGAACTCTAACCTCAGTGCTGAAACCAATTAAAACTAGGGTGATAATTTCTGTATTCTCCATTTAATATATTTCATATGTTCCAGAACGAGAGAAGGAAAGTGCAGATGATGTTTCAAGAAGGATATTTTAACATGGCCATCATAGAGGAACTGAAAACAAAAGTCATAGAGCTCCAATACTTCAATAATGAACTGAGCATGTTCATTCTTCTTCCTGAAGATGACTGTGAGGACTTTACTGGCCTGGAACAGGTAACACTTCATTTTCTCTCCAATGACATGTAGAGAGAGCAATGCTTTAGCATTGCTCCAGTGTGATCAGAAGACAAGTGGGAAAACCTGAACTTTCTTTCCTTGCATTGATTATGGTGCCACTCATTATTCCCAATACCACCTTACAGCTTGAATGTGCCCTCACCTATGAAAAACTGGCAGAATGGACCAGCTCAGCTACGATGCAACCACTGAGAGTGAAGGTGTACCTGCCCCAGTTCAAGATGGAGGAAAGTTATGTTCTCAATAACACTCTCCAGGAGATGGGAGTAATGAATGTTTTTGACTGGGGAAAAGCTGATTTGTCAGGAATCTCTATGAAAGGTGGCTTGGTTGTGTCCAAGGCTATCCAGAAGACAATTGTGGAAGTCAATGAAGAGGGCACTGAGGCAGGTTGTTCCATGGGCCTTCTTGCAATGCCTCTGTGCTGCCCAGTAACTTGTGAGTTCAGAGCTGACCGTCCATTCCTCTTCTTCATCAGACACAACCAAACCAACACCATTCTCTTCTTTGGAAGATATTCCTCTCCTTAAATGGAGGAGGTTATACAGGAAATTAGATCATTCTCCCCACTTATATACCAACTGGCAAGCAATAAGGATAAAAGACAAAACAAAAGACATTTCTCTAGACTTTATCCTAAAGTCTGGTTTGCTGTAAATAAAAAGACTATCTGAGAAGCCCCAAATTAAAGATAAAAACCTAAACCCCATGAATCATAGGCATATTTTACTTTTAGGAGGCCTCATGAAAATGACATCTACCTTAACATACTCTATGAGGTATTTGCCAAAAAGCTGTAGTCCTCTAGAGATACTTGCAAAGAATAAACCCATGAGTTTAGTGCCCAGAAGATAAGTAATGCCTTCTCTCACATGAAGTAGACAGGAGGATAGAGATCTGCATTAAAAGCATAACCTCTGGTACTTGGTCTCTTTTAGCCTTACCTACCTAAGGTCTCCAGGAAAATACCGCTTTATAGGGGAGCATCACAATATTCCCCCGGGGCCTCCTGTTCAATACTGATTGGGGGCAGTGTTTCAAACTGGAGCTCTCAGGGTTTATTCTCAGAGAGCAGAGAAGACAGAAGATTTTGTGGTGTAATTTTGCTTGCTCTCAAGAAGGGCAGACTTATTTTTTTTGGTGAAAAACCCTGTGTGACCAAGTTCTTCACCTTCCTCATAAACTCCCACATAACAAAACCAGGGTTTCAGAATAATGGAACAATTTTCTGACAAGGCCTGCTCTGTGATGGCTGGAAATGAGACGCATAATTCACACATTAAACTTTTAGCAGTGATCAGCCCTTCTCACTTCTAAGACCCTGCTCTGTTTGGGCCTCAGGTAGCATGAGTTTCTTGTTTCAGCTATTTTATTAATCATTAACATAAAAAAATAAAAATCTATAGTGATGGTTTTTAAATGGGTAGTCTATTATTTATTGTTACTATTATTATTACTATTTATCATGATAAACCCACTGCAAACTAAATAGTAAATGTAGCAGTCTGCAGAATTAAGTAAACAGAGGAATAGTCTAATATAGTAAGTAAAAATAATGGTAATTCTTTCCAAAAAACGGTCTTACAGAAGTCTACCTCCCACTTCCAAATATTCACCGTGCTGAGTTTAGGCATTGGACAATTCAACATTAGGGTACATGAACTCTGAACCTTCTCCCTCTTTTACATGACCACTATTAGTTGCCTGACTTGGGGATGAGCAGTTCTCTGGCAAGCAAATTAAGAGGAAAATTTCTGGTAAAGCTAATTTTCTTGCTTATCATCTAGTTCCCTAAACCACCTGCTGGGTGTTGTGGAATAGGTGGTGGGAAGGAATAGCAAGAAGGGGGCAGCCTGCCCAGTCTGGCAGATACATGAAGAATACTTGCTTTTATGGGAAAAATATTCCAGCCTTTGATGACTCACTTCTCCTTTCCTTGTTACTCACTGATGGGGAGAAGGTAAACCCTGGGAGCATACTGGTACCATTGTAGAACTGATGATTCAAAGGGCTCTTCCAAATGCTGAGATATGCAGGGAAAATTACAGTAAATTACAGTACTCAACACAAATTGAACTGCTGAATAAAGCAGACTCATTATAGTCTGGAGATACTTCATATGGCTGCAATTGCAGTATGAAATACAGGCTGAAATAGTAGAATTACCTGTAGAGACACAGTTTTCATACCAATTAGCTGGTAAGAGAACACAAAACACAGGCTGTTAGCTCTTTGATAAATAAAGTATCCAAAGAACAGCTATACACTTTTTTCAACAACTGCCATTGGAATTCTGTGTATATCTGGTTTGTCTCCAATTAAAATTACTTAGGTTAAAAGAGAAAAAGAGAAATTATCAGTATCAGAATTTATTAGCTTGCACAATCAGGCCTATATATTTTCAGATAAAATGTAAAAGAAAAAGCATTAATGTGATAAAGGCAAGTGCTTTAACATATTATCCCAAAAAGCACAAGTCTTACAACAGGAATTTTGTGTGGGAGCAAAGGAGGAGGTGTGGCTGAAACAAGGATGTCACTTACTTTACTACAGCAGAAGTAACTTTGTATTGTAATTTAAAAAAAAAAACAAACAAAAAATACTTAGGGATATCTAGATAATTCAGAGCCTGCAACAGAATACAGTATAAATTATAATTAAAAAACCCCTTCTCTTCTCTTTATGCAATCTTTTTTCCTTATTGCCATTTTAATCTACAAGACATGAAAAAAAATGTGAAAAACACCAGAAGCTGGAAAGTAGCCCCCTGCTGCTAGTGTAGTGGCAGCAGTTCCTATTGTGGAGGGCAGTGCTCCCACAAAATCATGGATGTTTACTTAAAAATAGAAGGTAAACCCTCCACTTTGGCAGCAAATGCTTCTCCTGTGGTAAAACTGTAGTTCGTAAAAGTTTGATGCCAAGCAATAGAGCTCGCAGAGCAGAGAAAAGCTGGAAACTCCAAAGGTGCCTGGAGCAGACATAACCCTGAAGGGCATTCCACTGCCTCCTCCCTAGGAACATGCTCCATGCCAAGTGTTGAACCACACCAGCACCCATGACAGCCTACAAAAGTTAGACTGGGCAAAAAGCAAAGCAAAAGATGTCAAATAGTATTTGCAGGAGGATCCATGGAAAGGTAACATGTGCTTGTCCCACACTAGAAAGATCTGTGGCTTCCCACAGTCTGATCACCGAGTAACTCTTTACATATTCACATTTCCACTGGACTTTATTCTCCCTGATGGTTGCAGTTCTCCTTGCTTTTCTCTGAAACTGTGCTTTCCTTTAAACAGTTTTTTAGTACCTATTTAGGACATAATTTCTTATTACATCTTCAAAAGCTTTGCAGTGGATAGGCAAGCAGGGCAAAGGAAGATTTTTGCATTGTCACTGAGAAAGCCAAAGAGGGCAGCTTTGAGTCACACTCCACCCTCTCCCTCACCTTCCCCCCTCCGTCCCCCCCACCATGAAGAAGACTAATGTTTATTTTCCTCAAAATATAAAAGGTAGTAGGTTTTATAGTAGGAAGTCCTGGTTCCTTATGGTCTCAGTCAGAAAGGCACTCAGGTACAGTGTACCCAGCATGTGTCCTACAGACAGACAGGCCATCCAAAAGCACAAGCAAACATTACTCTCAAATACTGCTCAGTAGTTCCCGAGCAACCAGAAGAAATTGCATGTGAAAATAAGAACAGAAAAATGTTGGAAAGAGCTGCTTTCCCAGCTCCTTGGTCTCTTTGTTTATGCCAGCATCAGAGGAAAGCTCCTTCTTCTCTTCAGATTTTTCCTATCCTCATTGCTGCTATAATATCCTCATTCTGAATGGGGAAACTAAAAACCACTCCAATTATCAGGCTCTGCACAAACATCCCTGCATTTCAGCAAGGCAAAGAACACTGTTAAGGATAAAGCAGCTTCCCTTCTTTTTCACAGAGGGTGCACTTACTGCTGTATGCTCTGTGACTTAACACACACAAATTTGGATTTCTATTGCCCACCCCTATGGCCTTGGCAGATGCCAGATTTGTTTCTTTACTGCTCATCAAGTCTATTATTTAATAAAGAATAACAGCTTGTTACAATTGAATTATATTTTATATTGTGCATTATGGTTGTCTAACAGACCATGAATGTTCCTGCAGGCAGATTCTGCAGTTTATTCACCTGCCATACTTACAAGGTATGGAAGATCTATGGGAATGGCCTGTGCAAGTACCATGGGCCTTGCTGCCATGACCTGCACAGAAAGAAAATTAAAAGCTGACTCTTAGTCATTCTTTAAATACGACTGGCTGGTTTAAATAAATTTCTGAATAGCTGAAAACTCTGGGGTCAGGCTTACAGCCCAGGAAATATGTAATTCCCGACTATTCCTCAAATCTTTTCCTCTTCCATGCCCATCTTCAGGCCCTTAAGTCAAAAGTGTTGCTCTAAATGTTTTCATCAAAATGAAGTTTTACAAAATGTGCTTTCTCCTCAGAGCCTTTCTCCCCTCTTCCTGCATGCCAATGCTGTAGAGCCTCATAGTTTGGCCTCAGGTAAAATACTGTAGGCTCACCTAGGCAGAGAAATGGATGTGGCTGTGCTTTTAACAAGTACAAGCCATACTCCACACCAGACTGCACTCTAGGAATATATTTCTGCATTTTCTCAGACCAAAAGCCTTTCAGCCTTGAAAACTAAACAGAAGGTTTTGAGTTTGCTCTAACATGAAAAAAAAATCCATTCCAAACCCCTCTCAATAGAATGACCATCCTGCAGCTGGCTTTACTTGGGATTACATTATTTTGGAAAGGTCAGATGGCCACCGTTCTTGAGGAACTTCCCTCTGTTCCACTGCACAGATGTTGTAGTGAGTTGTTGCATGTCTACCAGACCTCCAGCAGTTAGCCCAGCATCCTCCTTTCTCTTCATGATTGGTGGGAGTGCTGTGTTAGAGTGCTTTCAGCACTGAGAGTGCCTCACCCCTGAGGAGAAGGTTACAGCAGAAGCTGAAATAATTCAGTTTTAAATCAGATTTTACGTAATAAAGTTGACTTGCTGCAGATAGAATACCAGCTTAACATAGGCCTGCTCAGTGTTTCAAGGTGCAATGAATCGTGACAAAAGGCAGTGTTTGAAGATGACTCCTTGAAGGCAACAGTGGGAGTGTCTCAAAATCGTGCTCTATATATCACCAAGAGCCCAGGGAGCTGTTTAGCTTCAGCTGGCAATCTGGACAATTACATGCCTCTTTGAAGTTTGTGGGGTAAGTATTTCTCCAAGAAAATGTAATTTCTAATTTGTATTTTTTAAGATGGAAAAAAAAATTATATTAGGTTTAAGAACCTTAAGGTAAATATAAGACAGGTATGTAAAAAGACAGCATATACAGTAATTTTGCCTTGCCTTCTCATTATATCTTATACTGTTTGACTATCAAATAATTTTCTGTGTGCAAAATATGTGGCTTGTGCATCACAGCATTGAATAGAAATAGTACTTTTTCCTTTAAAACCTGTTGTCACATTAAAACTATCCTTTTATAATTCTAATATTGGGAATAACAGTATTTCTCTTTCCTCAATCTCACTTCCTGACAAAACCCATATATTTTATATATATTTATATATGTGTACATACATACATACATACATGCATGCATACATACATATATATATGCATGAGTGTGCTAAAAAGCATCAGCAGTGATGAAATGTCTGAAACAGGACCACAGGAAAGCCCTAAATTTATATGCCAGCATCCAAGCAGCTGTCTTACAGCTCGTATTATTGCTATAAACTAAAGAAAAGCAACCTCCAAGTTTGTGGCTGGTTTTACTAAGCAACAGTGAGAAGTAACCAAAAGTGTAGTGACTATATTTGATTTAAAGATGGAGAGCAGCCACAGAAGAAATGAAATATTATGTTTACATTGCCTCAAACACCATTCAGAGCCCTCTGGATGGCCATAGGGAAACTCACTCAATGTTATATTTATCATCTTGAAGGGTGGATGAAACTTTCTATTTCCTAAAAGGCAAGGACAAGGTACTATCTTGCTAATACGATCTTGTTGAAAGAAAACAAGCACATGTTCATATGTAAATGAATCAGGAGTTACAATATTTCTAATGATCACAGAATTTGTAGGCTTCACATACTTCACTGGTTCAGCATCACAAAACCAGCAATGAACTGGCGGTTTCTGGGCTATTGGCAATGCTCTTTAAAACAAGAACTACATATTGTGACCATAAAGTCATATTTCTGTTTGCTTTAGGAAACGCACCATGGGCTCCATCAGTGCAGCAAATGCAGAATTTTGTTTTGATGTATTCAAAGAGGTGAAACTTCACCACCCCAATGACAACATCTTTTATTGCCCCTTGAGCATGATTGCAGCCTTGGCCATGGTCTATCTGGGAGCAAGAAATAACACTGAGTATCAGATGGAGAAGGTAAGTGATATAAATGGGTACAAACTCTCTTTGATCCCTTTCAAAGAGGCAGCAGATTATCCATTTATATCTCCCAAACCTGGCTAGCAAAAAAACGGCTTTCTAAACTCTGGAGCTACTTTTCAGTTATTGCATTTCTCCATGAAGGGCAAGGACAACTTTTGGTTTTCATTAAGAAAGAGCAGTTCTGGAGGATGGTTAAGGCAGGTCTCTTGCTTCAGCTTATACTATCTCAGAGACCTGATTCCTTCCAGGTGGAAAGGACAACTTGAGACATACAAAAGATGAAACATTCAGAAAACAAGAATCATAGTTATAAATACAATGCTGTAAGGCTGTAGCTGATTTATGGACAATGCCATTAACTGGAAAAGACAGGATCTAAGCTGAGGATCACAATCCCAAATTTTCAGTGCAGTGCCTGGTTTAAAGCTCACATGAAATTTCTCAGTTCATCCATGTGCTAATCAGACTTGATTAATGAAAATCTACTTGGCACAAATATGAGTGACTGACAGTGGACTTCACATACCTAATTTCTACTTTCAATTGCAGGTTCTTCACTTTGACAAAATTGCAGGACTTGGAACTATCCAGACCAAGGTACAGAAATCTAAGGTACATTGATTTCTCTTTCACATCCTTTTCCTGTTCTGACTGTGTTTTTAGTAGTTTCAACACCTTGCCAAACCTTTGCTTATTCTCTTAATTTAAGAGATATAAGTTAAAAAAATACAACAAACCACCAAAGCCCAAAGAACAACAGCAACAAAACAAATGCCAAGCAAACAACCACCAACAAAAACAAACAAACAAAAACCACCCAAAATGAACAAAAACAAACCTCAAAACACCACCAGAAAAAGAAGACAGGCTGCACATATTGCAAGTGACAGGACAGGATAGGGTGCTTCGGGCACCAGGATACACTTTGGTGTAAATGAACTCCACACCTGCTAGTGCTGATGGTCTACAACCCTTGGAAGGGTCTCAGTACCTGCAGCCAGGGTACAGTAGGCAGACTTGCTGCTGAGACTCCAAAGTGGGACAGCAGAAAAGAGCCCAGAATCTCAAAGGATGGAAAGTAACCACACTCTTACAAAGCTGCAGGGACTTTTCCAGCCTCCAATTCCCACTGCTACCCCAAGGGCTCCCAGTACCTTGATACCTGTATGCTTCTGTCCATGTTAATCTACTGCCTCTGTAAACAAAACCCACAGAGCCTGGTGTGTCCCCATTTACTTGGGATACAAAACACAAGGTGAGACTTCAAAAAAGATGAGACTTTTTGGTTTGTTTGTTTTTTTTTTTTAACAAAGGCAGTATTGAAAGCTAGGGCATTTAGGGATTCAGTAAGCATTTAGAAAGGGGATGTTCAACATGATTATTCTCAAAAAATACAGTCCCACCTACTGTTTATCATTGTGCAGTTTTCTTACATGCTTTTAGCCTGTGTCACCATTCTTAAAATTTGAGACAGGTGATTAATTTTTTCGCTGTATTACAAAACACGTCCTGACTCCCCTGCCATCTAGCTCTCTTCTTCCATCTGCAGCTTCTGCAAAAAAATGCAATGAAAATGCAAGGAGTACTTGGGATTTAGAGGCTTTGTACCTATGAAAAGTCGCCAATTTCAATAATTAACCTCTAGAATGAGTGGCATCATAGGCTATGAATGAATTATACATCCTTAGCTGCTTATACTGAACATCCCTCCCATGGAACTCTTAGCCTCTATTACATGTTCATTTGCAAATGTTCAAACACTGTGTGTTTTCCCATGCTATTTGTACCTTATAAATAATCCTCTTTCTCAGAAAATAATCTAACAGCTATACTTTTCTGTCTTCTTACCAACAACTCAGTGTGGCAAGTCTGTGAATATCCACCTACTGTTTAAAGAAATTCTCTCTGATATCACTGCACCAGAAGCCAATTATTCCCTGCACATTGCCAACAGACTCTATGCTGAAAAAACAAGTCAGATCCTACCGGTAAGTGATCTCTTGCTAAATCCTTTAAAAATCTGTAATCCAGGAGGACTGGCTAGAGTAGATGACCAGTTAATCCAATAGTCCCTACTGGTGTGGATTTAGATGGATTTCTCTTTGCCATGGCCCTGGCAACAGTCTAAATAGAAAGCAATTTGAGGCAAAAATATGGCCCTATTAAAAAAATTACTGTAGTAATAATCAATATTATTAGTAAT
This sequence comes from Fringilla coelebs, assembly GCF_963513975.1. Taxonomy (NCBI): domain Eukaryota; kingdom Metazoa; phylum Chordata; class Aves; order Passeriformes; family Fringillidae; genus Fringilla; species Fringilla coelebs. Next base: position 83,732,283 of record NC_140028.1, read on the forward strand.
GTAACTCCTCACTCCCCACTTGCTCCCCCAAAGCATTTCATTTTAACTGGTTGTTGGAGTTTTTTTCAGAAAATAATTTGACTTTGGCATATTCACTTGAAAACTCAGCTCAAAACCAAATTTTGAAAGTGTCAAAATCTTTCTTTCACATTTTCAAAGCAAAAGATACAAATATTCTAAATCAATAGAACTTCTTATCTTTAAAAAGAAGGAAAAATGCTTTGAAGAAAGGAAGTGGACTTAAAGATGATAAAACAGTCTAAAATTGACCTGAAAACAGGGGGTTTGGATCAGGATTTTTTTCAGAAATTCTTAAACATTTTTGATATATGCTCTTAACTGGTCACGTAGTAAAGATGTCAGATCTGAAATTGTCATGAAACAAAATAATTTTTCTGGTCCAGTTTTAGTAAATTCTTTCAGGAAGTAAGCAATGAGAACACTTTAACCATGACATCACTACAAAAATCTTATTAGCCATATTTTATTTCACTTCCATATTGTTTTTAAAAAATTTCTAGTTCACTGGCTACCATTAATTGGTTTCTTTACAGATCTACTTAAAATGTGTGAAGAAGCTGTACAGATCTGGTCTAGAAATGGTCAACTTCAAAACAGCATCAAAACAAGCCAGACAGCGCATTAATTCCTGGGTGAAAAATCAGACAAATGGTAAGTCTGACAAGACTATGAAATATACTTCTCTCTGACAACTGTATTTTAGCAATTTCTGAAAGGACTAAACATTAGAGGAGAAATTTCCTCTTCCTGTCCCCATTAGTGGATATTTTCTGTGGAGAGGGATGACACTACTGAACTTGTGAGCCAGTGACAGAGTTAATTACATCTGACAAAGGCAGTGGTGCCGTGATATGCACACTTAATATGCACATTTTATATGCACTCTTTTTGTATCTGGAGAGATTAACTCATGTAAGGTTACTCTAGTTTCTCTAGAATAGTGGCATATTTTTACAAGGATGTGATGGATAGGTAAGAAGTGGGCTTCCAAGGGAGAAAGTAATGCATACTAAACTGATGGTGAAAAATCAATGTTTCAGAAACTTGTGCGCATTTATTATTTTGAGGTGGGAGGAAAAACCTAGTGAGAAACAAACATATTGAGAAAATCTGTGTTGGTTCTTCCCTCTCCCTTTCCTTCTTTTCTATAGAAATATTTATTTTTTCCAAGCACTGGTTAGACATGTTCCTGGGAATCTATAACACTCTTGAATCTACCTGTCTTCTTAAAGAAATGTCTGGCCAGGTGCCAGTCTTTCAGTGTATTATTAAATCATCCTCATGATCCTTAATTCAATGTGCAGACTTTTGGAGAAGGAAAAGTGAAGTGAAGGAGCAGTATATTGATTTACTTCTAAAACTATTGCTATGAAACATACCACTCTGTGCCCTACTTCTTTCTTAAAGGACAGATCCAGGATTTCCTTGAGCCAAGCTCTGTTAATCCTCAGACTGCGCTGGTCCTTGTGAATGCCATTTACTTCAAAGGGAAATGGAAGACCCCGTTTAAAGAAGAACACACTCAGGAAGTGCCCTTCAATGTGACAGAGGTGGGGGGCACAGACACAGTTTCTGGCCAGATGTGTATTTGTTGTATTTACAGTTCTGTTGTCATTGGCTGGGTGATTTACCTGGTGCCTCACTGTCAGATTTATGACAGCTGTGTCTGACAGAGCAAACCAGCAGATGAGGCAAAAATGGAGACACAGCTCTTTTCAGTCACAGCATGACTGATTGAGTCCTGTCCTTTCAAAGGCTCTGTACATTTGTCTGAACAAAGAAAAGGATTGCTCCCACATCACACCATCTCACATTTTGGTTTTGCAGCAAGAGAGCAGACCTGTGCAAATGATGTATCAGAACAGCACCTTCAGAGTGGCAAGAGTGGCTGAAGATAAAATTAAGGTGCTGGAGCTTCCGTATGCCAGTGGAGAGCTGAGTCTGTTGGTGCTGCTGCCTGATGACATCTCTGGCCTGGCACAGGTATGGCCCTGGCAGGGCAAGCAGAAGGGCTTGGCTGCTGTCAGACCTTTTGCTGCCCATGGACATCTCAGCTGCCCACCCCATGGCTGTGCTGGGTAGGCAGGGGAGCACAAAATCTGCCCAGGTGCTGAGGCAGAGCCTCTTAGGAGAGTCCTGAGCTCTGTTTTATAAAATGAAGGTAAAGCAGTGTAGTGCTGCCTCAGCCCTGCAGAAGAGGATGTATATGTAAGCAGTGTTATAAAATTACCCACCTGTACTCAAGAAAGGAGAAAAAGCAATGTAGTCTAAAATATATGAACAATCACTCATATTTCAGTAATAGTTTTAAATTATACAATAGAGTTATAACAGATGTAGAAGAGTTTGCATTTGTTAGGTGCTACAAAACGTAGGTAAATTTTCATGGTCTTGTTTTTGCTATCTTTTGCAAGCTGACTAATTTGCTAGTCTGTGAAACTGTTGGGTTGTGCCTCATGAGACACAAGATTACTTGGACAAAGGGGGATGTGTTAGGTTGGTAACAATCTGAATAAAAGGAGAGTGACACAGGCAGTACTGGAGAGACAATTAATAAAATACCAGAAGGATGCCAATAGGATGAGCTTCAGGAACCATTCTGGTCATGGTTTTACTTTCATGATAGCCTTGACAGAAATAAATGGTAGGAAGAAGTTGGATTTACATCCCACATGTTTCATTCCCTGCCTCTCTTTGCAGCTTGAGAACAAAATCAGCTTTGAAAAACTTGCTAAGTGGACCAGTTCTCAGGTGATGGAAAAGAAGAGAGTAAAAGTGTACCTCCCACGCATGAAGATTGAGGAGAAATACAACCTCACATCTGTCCTGACATCCTTGGGTATGACTGACCTGTTCAGCCCCTCAGCCAACCTCTCTGGCATCTCTTCAGCAGAGAGCCTGAGGGTGTCTGAGGCCATCCACGAGGCATACATGGAAGTCACTGAAGAGGGCACTGAGGAGGGCACTGGCTCAGCAGAGGACACAGAAGACATCCAATATTCCTATGAGTTTGAAGAGTTTAGGGCTGACCACCCATTCCTTTTCTTGATCAAACACAATCCAAGCAACCTGATCCTCTTCTTTGGTAGATATTGTTATCCCTGAAGAGAAAAGGGCTGGAAATAATGCTTGCCTACCCCTAAGAAACAGACCCCCTTTTCTCTAGTACTGTAGTATAATCTCATCTCTTCAATATTTTCTGCAAGTGTAAAGACTACTCTAAGTCATGCCCTTTCCTGAAGCTTCCATAGCAGAGACACACCTGCAGGTGAGGAAATAGCAATGTGTTTGCTCCTTTCCCTTCTCAAACTGGTTTCATTGTGGATTGAGCAAAGCAAAGAGTAAGCCCTCAGAGAATAGAGCCCCTCAAAGACCAGGAAGGGGCCACATGATTTTCACTTGAGGTAGGAATTGCAGATAGGGCTCCAAGTCTTTGGTATTCCATTATGTAGAAATCCATGGGCTATGCTCATCTCATTTCCTGTTCTCATCCTGCTAACAAACCCATGCAGTTCCCGAAACACTGGCTTTGAAATCCCCAGTCTGGACAAGATTCTGCTATGCAGGATGTTAATTGGTGCCTATGTAAATTTTTTTTTTTAACTTATCTGTTGGGAAATGGTGCACCAGAGCTGTCCTCTCACCATGAGTACCTCATGTAATACTGAATTTCTTCCAGAGGCTTTCTGAAGTCATGGAGAGTTTCCCTTCCACTTCTAAATTTTCAAGGAAATCTAACTTTGTCTAGGTGCAGCTATGTCTTGTCACAGAGTATAGCTTCATAGCCTGAAACATGGATATCTGCATGATCCAGGACTTAACTGCCAAGCAAAAGAGTTATCTGAATTCTTGTTTAAAACATTGGAAGTCACTTCAAATTTGAGAACATTTTGATTTTTGTGAAAAATCTTGTAAGCGATGTTAAAGAAACTGATTTCTCCATGGGAGTTTTGTGAAAAAACACAACTTTTAAAGTAATTCCTGTCTCTGTTGATCTTATTTAGCAAATAAACTTCAATTTGTTCCTGGAAAGTTCTCAGTTGTTCAAAACTCAAGAGCATTATTATTCCATGAATGTAGCTGGGCTTCTTTGTTCCTATGGTAGTTCAAGACTACATCTCTTGTTTTCAAGACATACACGAGAATCCTAATTTTCTCTGTCTTTTTTCCCAATGCATCTCCACGTATGGCTCCATTGGCACAATACTATGACCTGTTTTCATTCTAATCATATATTACTGATTTTAATGCACATAATTGATTTTTTCTTTCTTAACACAATAAAAGAAAGTTACAAACCCTGGTCATGAAATTATCTGAATTTTCTTTATTTTCTGGGTGGCTAACCCTTAAAATATAATACATTGGTAACTGTTGTGAGCAGAATGGGACTTAGTACAAAATCCTCCAGTTTTTAGAATTAATAAAGTTATGTAGATATGAAGTTTCCTACCCATTTATGAATCAAATGAATGGACACATCTATAGTTTGATTCCTCTCTGTAATACTGATTACCAAAAAATTGCCCAATGAAATATTAACTTGTTCTTATGTGTTCTTTGATATAATTCCAATGGGTATTAAAGATGCACTATTAGTTGGATAAATATTTCAAGAAAAACTGTTCCAGCAACTCTGTCATTTGAGATGATGAAATTATCCAAAAAATCATGTAACTCAAAGGGCATAGGAAAGAATAAGTAGATGGACAACCCTTAGGCAAAGCATTTCCCCACTGAGAGTTTTGAGAGGAGGTACTCTGTCACTAATATCAGCTATTCCAATAATAAGGGACAGGGAAACCCTGAATGTACATATAGACTGGGCAATAAGTTGCTGGAGAGAAGCCCCATGGAAAGGGACCTGTGGAATCCTAGTCAGTGGGATCCCTGGGGGTCCTGGTTGATGGCAAATTGAACACAAGTCAGCAGTGCCCTGGCAGCCAGGAGGGCCAAGTGTGTTCTGGGGGAATCAGGCACAGCATGGCCAGCCAGGCAAGGGAGGGGATTGTTCCACTACGCTCTGCCCTGGGGCGGCCTCACCTCCAGTGCTGGGGGCAGTTTTGGGAACCACAGTATAAAAAAGACCATAAACTATTGGAGAGCCTCCAAAGGAAGGCTATGAGGTTGGTGAAGGGCCTTGAGGAGAAGAAATAGAAGGAGCAGCTGAGATCTTGGTTTGCTCAGCCTGGAGAAGAAGAGATTGAGGGAGAGACCTCATTGCAGTCTGCAGCTTCCTCAGGTGGGGAAGCAGAGGACCAGAAACTTGTCTCCTCTCTGGTGACTCATAACAGACCCTGAGGGAATATCAGGATTCTGTGTCTTAGATACAAGGAAAAGACTTTTCACCCAGAGAATGTTTGGGCACTGGAACAGGCTCCCCAGGGAAGTGGTCATAGCACTAGCCCGATAAAATTCAAGAAGTGTTTGGACAACGATTTTGGGTACATGCTGTGATTCTTGGGGCTGTTGTATGCAGGGCCAGAAGTTGGACTACGTGATCCTAATCCTTCCAACCCAGGACATTCTATGCTTCTATGATTCTATGATTCTATTCATGTGGCATGAAAAAAACAGATCTGTAGAGGAAAGAAGGTGGTGCTACCTGTCTGACATGCATGTTATTTGAATATCATCAGGATGTTTGTGATATAGACTCAGAGAGCTATTTCACCAAGTAAATTTTAATTCTTTTTCTTTAGAAATTAAAGCAGTGGTCTAAACTGTTTCAAGAGATGCAAAATTTCAACATCTCAAGACTTGCCATAAGCAGTTTAATAACTTTCTGCATCTCTTGTAGCCAGAAGCACTTGATCCAGTCTGTTAAATTTAAAAGTCTGTACACTTAAACAATAAGAAGACTTCAAAAGGGTTACATTTGAAAACTTTCCTTCCTATAATAATTAAACCAGAAAGTGCTCAAAGTACAAAGATGACCAATGCTGTTTGGTCACCTCAGTGACCAATGTTGTTTCCTGAACAGCAATAATGGTCAAAATGAAGGAATGGGAGAAAAGTAAAGGGGCCATGACTCAGAGGCAAGTACAAAGCTTCTCCTTTCCAAAAAGAAAAGACAGGAGGCAGTAAAAACTGCAAATTTGGAAATACTATACTAAACCTGTAACTTGCTTTAATATTTGCTTTTAATAATATTAAAATGCTTCAAAAGTTTTTCATGAAAAAAAGGCAAAAACAAACCTTGAAAACATCCTTGTTGTGACTGGCATTTTTGTCAGCCTTCCAAATGTGTTTTCTGGAAAACTGAGACTCTTTTTCTCTTAAAGACTGCTGTGCAGTACCAGAAATAAGGCTTAGCAGGTAACAAGAAAAAATCTGAAACTTTCTGCACCTTGTAGTACAAATTGCACCTGTCCAGAAAGCACAAAGAGACATCCAAGGGTCTGCCACTGTGAGGCAACATTTCTCTCCATGCAGCATGGAAACAATACTTGTCTGTGAAATGTGCTGTACACTCCCATTCCAAGTGCCTTATCCACACTGTTGTACTTTCTTTGCACATTAATGTGTAATAACCCTGCTCTCTTCATCTCTCTTGAGACCTTCCTCCAGATATAATATGGAAGCAGAGAACAGCTGAGACTAGAAGTGAGCTCTGCTGATTTTTTATTCCAAGCTCTACCTTTCCATCAGGGTCAGCTACAGCAGGTTACTTGGGATCATGTTCTTCTGGGTTTTGAATATTTCCAAGGATGGAGACTCTTTGGGCAACCTGGATTTACCCCCCTATTCAAAAGAAAATGTATTCTCTTATGTTTAAATGTAATTACTGCTGTTTCAGGTTGTGTCCTTTCTCTCTTGTCTGTTCACAGGAGAAAGTCTAGCTGCATCTTCTTTTTACCCTCCCATCAAGAAGGTTATGCACATGGATAAAACCCCCCGCACTTTCTCCTCTCCAGGGTAACAAGTCCCATGTCTCCAAGCCTCTCCTCTCATGACAGATACTTTAAGCACTTAATCATCTTCTCTGGTCCTGCTCCCCAGGACACCCCCATCTCTTTTGGAATGGAAAGTCCAGAGCCAGACAGAGCATTCCATCTGTGGTCCAGGGCTGAGTACAGGGGCAAGAAAGCTGCCCTTTACCTGCTGGAATACTTTTTCTAAGGCATCCCCTTGTGCTGTTGACTTTACTTGCCACAAGGACACATTGCTGCCTCATGGTCAGCTCGGTGTCTGCCAGGCCTCCCAGTTCCTTTTTGCAAAGCCAACATGATGGCATGGACCTTTGTGCAGTGACATTTCACCTTTTCTGCACAGTCTTTTCCTGCAGGAGGCAGGAATATTGCCAAGAATCTCAGTAGGCTGCTATTCAGAGGAGAGGAAGGCTTTGTGGAAGGATGTCTGTGTTGAAACAAACCAAGAGATTAGTTTATCCTATTTTGTGCAAAAGGAAAATGCTATTTTTCCTGGGAGTATGTGCTGAGATAAAGGACATGGTGGGCAGACTGTGAGTGATGGGAGGTAACGCAGTAGGCATGGTGACATGGGCAGTGTTGGCCACAGGCTGCCACAAACAGGCTTCTCTGTGGGGAGGGATGCTGGTAACAAGGTCCCACATGGCACAGCCAATGCCAAATGTCGTGCCAATGCCAGCTGCCATCTTTCCTGCCCTGTGTGTGCGCTGGCTGAAAGGCCCTCGTTACCCTGCTACCTCCTTAGGAGCAGTGAGGAAGGCAATACCCAGCATCACCCTGGCTGCTGGCTGATTCCATGGAATGAGAGACGAATAAGGGACTTCATGTGCTGAAGCTGTGGTGACTGATGAAGGGACAGCTGTGTGTGCTGGTCCACAACCCGTAGAGCTGCAGACCCTGGATGTTGTGTGCACTGCTAAGCAGATGCAGTAAGGGTGAGCGACTTGTGACCAAATCCATCACAGGGCCCTTCTGAAGATGCCTTCACTGGAGAAATTCACTCTGCCAACACTGAGGTACGCACAGCCCTGTTCCAGCCTGTGCATCACCAAGGCAGCACTGCAAGCAAAGATGCCCAACCACTGCAGGGTGGCACAGGGCTGCTAATGAAAGGCAACAGGTGGGCTAAGAGCTCCTGTCTGAAGGAGCTTGACCAGGCACCTGAAGTTTTTTCAGACTGGGGGAAGAACACAGTCCTACAGCACAAGTGAGAGAGAAACCATCCTTGATTAGCTACAGCACCAAGGTCTTCAGTAGCACCTAACTGAACAATCACTGGCATTCACTCTGAGCAAGACAAACACAAAACAAGCAAAATGCTCCTTCCCACTGACGAAAGAACAGCAAGCATGGATGCGAACTAAGTCTAGAGCTCTGCGTGGGATGTTGTGATTGGATGAGAGGCTTTGGTCTGTGAGCTGACCTGGACTTCATATCCTTTTGTAAAGGTCCAAATGTCCAAGAGTCTGTTGGTTTAGGGACAGCACCACAATGAAATGCCTGGCAGAGGAAAGGGCAACCGAGCCTTAACTGACCTCTTTCTGGGGACAAGCATTGTCTAACAAAGATACGTGGATAAACACATCCTTTTGTGTTTGTGCTGCATAACACAGCTGTGTTGGACAGGGCAATACATTATCTTCTCTCCTAGGAAGCATTTCAACTGCAGGAAAGTTTGCTTAACCTCAATGGACTCCATGACAGATCTAAAGTTGCCCAGTTCACTAGGCCTTACCTCTCATATTCTTATAATTCTGTGCTGATAACTGATCATAATCAAGATTTTTACTTATTTGTGGAATGATTTAGTTGCCTCTGCAATTTGCTTTACATTAATACTAACAAAAACAGTAATCTGGGCCTGTGCATTAGCACACTTCTCAAGCAGTGGACTGCCCCTTCTCTATTTTAAACCAAAAAATTTCTCTCATTTGTGAATACATTCAACTCAGAAATATTTTGCCAACAACATTAATACTGTGAGTAGGCTGCTACAAAACACCTGTACCAGCTCATGGGACATTTTTGTAGCTACCAAGTTACAGGCTGTCCATGATGATACAAATATTCAGGGACATGGTGCAAAAGGGCCAAAGTGGCTCACATACAGTGAGTTGAAGCACACCACTAGATAATTTGATTGCCAAGGAAAGACTGAAGGCATAGTCGAACATTGCAAGTGACAGGGACAAACATACTGGCTAGTCCTTTGCCTTCTGAGCTGTAAAGCATATTGCAATGGACCATGGCCAGAGTAGAAAGCAGTTTGAACAGAAACAAGGCAGTTTTAAGATGGAAAGGCAGAAGGGGCAGCAGCTGCAGGAAGAGCTTGAAGTCTAGGGAGCATCTCCCAGCTGTGTGGTTAAAGGTTCACCCTACACTGGCACATGCACTCATTTGACCTGTTGTCCTCCAGCAAGGTGGGACTCTTTCCAGCTAAATGGGACTCACAACAGTGCTAACCAGTTTACACACTGCTCCTGTGAGAGAATATCTCATTCTCTTTGCAATAGATCTGCAGTGATGAGCCACCCAAGTAGGTCAAAGTCTAAAGATCTCTCCTCAAAAGCCCTGTTCCTGCATAGTTGTTGTAGACTGGTGTGGACTGCACACTATACCATGTAAAGTACCAGGGTGATGTAAATGCACCAGGCCAGACCGAGCTCTTCATGGCTCCTATTGCTTGAGCAACTTCAGCTGAATGGGACTATGAAGAACTGTTCTAGAGAGAAAGGTAGGGATGATCCAGAGGCTTTCCTCTTTCACAGACAACGAAAAGAGTTAAAAAGTCCGCCTCTACTCTCCTGAGGCATAATTTGTTCTAGACAATTTCAGAGCCATTTTGTGTATTGACTTTGGATTTCTGTCTTAAAGTTATGTGGCATTCAAGAGGTCAAAGCAGTTTCTTTTATTGTCCGTCCATTCTTTTATTTCAAAGGAATTATGCAACTGGTTTCTGCTTGCTATTGTATATTATGACTGTCTTGCAGACCATGAATGTTTCTTCAGCTGGTTTGTTCAGCTGATGTGCCATGAAGTTGCTTGTGGAAGAATGTAAGAATGGTCTTGTAAGAATGGTCTCTGTATGTAAAAAAGGCACATTTTGAACCTAGCATGTGGTGCTGTGACCTGTGGAAAAGAACAGCACACCTTAAACTACCCTTCAAAATTATAGCGGTGACTTCAAATCCTTTTCTGGTAGCATCTGACTAGGATCTAAATACCCTGATGCCTGAATTAAAAAGTTACAGAAATCTTATCTTATTTTCTCAACTTCTCTTTCCCCAACACACTTTTCATTAGTTCTGTAGTTCTTCCCTCTATAGATGCGCTGAAATTAATTTGTATTCACAAAATACTCTCACTGAGGGTTTTGTTCCACTGATGTGCTGCCCAGACTGTGTCTGAGTTCCTTGAAGTAGATTGCTCTGGAATGAAAAACTGTGCTCTGTGAAACACTATGTCTGTGGTCTTCTACAATGCAGCAAGGGACAACAGACAAATACATATACTTATTGCAGAAAAATGTACTTCAATTTTATTAAATTTGGCAATAAATATTAAAAGGAAATGCTCTTTCTTATGCTCCTCAGTGGAAAATTTTCTCCATCCTTTAGGAAGAGCTATGGATTCTGGTGGGAAGCAAGAATGGTGATACTGGTAGTCCAGCCAACAGTGCAATAAATACATCCCTGCATATGCTGATCTTAGCAAAAATTTTAAGTTCACAAAATGGTGACTCTGAAATGGATCTGGCCTGTCACTATTCAAGATAGAGGAATATTAAGGAATATAAGGTGAAATTCCTTACATTCTACAAGACTGAATTCCTCACCATTCTTTTTTGTTTTATTTTCACAAGCTATGTTACACTATTTGCTGGCATAACCAAATCATGCTTACTACTCAAGTTCCAATGAATAGCTTTTATCATTATTTTTGTTTCAGTCATTTTAATGTTCTCCTGTCTTTTCTGCAAGGTTTCATGTACTATGATGAATAAACCTTCCTTTTTGGAAACTTTAAGTTAAAATCCTTTTATTCAGGCTTTTTTTTTGTTTTGTTTCAAAGAATGGACTTATTCCAAGTCAAAGTGCATGTCTGACATTGAGCTCCATCCATCACTTTATGGGTAAACACAGAACAGGCAGCATGGGGCGTGTCACAAAATAACACAAGATATATTTCAAGGGGTTTGTCAAGTCTCCCCCAAGTACAGCTGAGAGGCTGTGCTCTACCTTTCCCTGGTGAATCTGATAAGGTAAGCATTTCTTTCAATTAGGGCTTAAGTTCTAATCTGCAAGATAAAAGCAATTGTCTTTTACAATACTTATAACTGTATTGATGTAACCTCATGTTTGTGGCCTTCAGTATCAGTTGAAGAAACTATCACAGGATGCCTTCTGCAGAAACCTTACCTACCTTCAGATGTTTCGTCTGTATTATTTTGCTATTTCACAGTCTGCCATGCATAAAGTCAAAGTATTTGCATTTATGAACTACAGTTTTTTTTTTACTAACTCCTCCACATTGAAAAGCTGGTGATAAGTTACAGCAGACTTTCTCCCTTCTTCCTCTATTGCTTTAACTTTTCATTTAGTATTAAAAGACAAAATTGAATTTGTTTAAATTCCAGGGGTTATGTAAGATATTCTCTAAATGAAATCAAGGAGTTTTGAATGTTCATATGATCCTATCATTCTATAGTTCTGTGTTATCTTTAATAGTTACATTTTCAAAGATAAATGACAACACTCCCCACCCCCCCCACCCCCCCCTGCCCCCAAGCATTTGCTTCATGAATCTGTTTCTTCTCCAGGAACAAAAACAGAGCTTAGAGCCTAAAATATAACAGTAAGTAGAATAGGTAAATAATAAAAAATCTACCTTATATCACCTATACAATCAGTTCAATCAGCTAGAGAGAGAATAAGCATCCATTCTATCAGGGGAACAGTTGGATGCATTGTTGTTCAAATTATCTCACATTAGGAGATGACAGTCACATTACCATGTTGATTTGATAGGAACTGTGATACATACGGCAGAGTACCCTGGATTTTGCTCTCTAGCAGCTGCACATTGTATTTTCTAGTCTGTGTTTTCTTCTTTCACCAGCCTATGCACAGCTGGCAGATGTCTAGCCCTTTGATTGCTCATGAATCTAAAACCATATCTGCCCTTAAAATCCACACCACTGGATTCTGTTTGCTGAAAAAACTCTGTGCACTAAGTTTGGGGTTCATGTGCACTGAATTTTTTGCATTACAACTGACCTATTTCCCCACTGTAAGTCAGAATCTCTCTGTTTCCTTCAGACAACAGGGATTTCACAATGGGCTCCATCAGTGCAGCAAATGCAGAATTTTGTTTTGATGTATTCAAAGAGGTGAAATTGCACCGCAGCAACGACAATGTGCTCTTTTCCTCCCTGAGCATGCTTTCCACCCTGGCTCTGGTGTATATGGGAGCAAGGGGTAAGACTCAATCCCAGATGGAGAAGGTAAGTTACTTACACGGGTGTAAAGTGACCTCTACTTGTGCTACTTGTTCCTTCTAAGTAACATCACTGAAAAATATCCACTGACCAGGTTTTCACCTGTTTCAACGCACAAGAACTAAGCCAAAGTCACAAAATGGAGAACTGAATCAAGAGATACATATAGAAAATATTAATAGAAAGGCATATATTTTCAATATAACAGGCAGTTGACTTAAACATTAAAAAAAAAAAAAACATATCTCAGGGACAATAGCAAAATAGATTACCAGTCAGCAATTTTAGGATTTCTAAATTCTGACAAGGTCCAAATAACATAATCAGATTTTCTTTTTTAATATATGTAAAAGATAAATCCCAGAAAGACAGGAAGACAGACTATTTTTAGCAACACATAATATGTAACTCAATTGATTTCTAGATATTCACTAGAAAAAGAAATATAATCTAAGCAAAGAATAGTACTGACAGTTTCCAAGAAGGTCACAGAGGGCATAGACCAGTTGCAAGCTTACCTGTGAATTTTCAGTTAATCTATTTACTCATAATATTTTTTTTTCTGAGCCAACAGGTTTTTTTACACAAGCAACTTGTGTAGATCTCAAATTCACATTGTTTTTGGTCATGCTCCTCATTTCTACCACTGGTATTTTCTCTTGCAGGTTCTTCACTTTGATAATGTTACAGGAGATAGAGACATTTCTGACTCCCAGGTAGAAAAATAATTTAATCTTCCTTTCTGTCTTATTTTCTCCTCAGAATAAAAGTAGAACTTTCCTGCCTCTCCTCCTCGCAGTTTCAGACCCTGACAAAAACTACAGTAATGGCCTCAAACCAAGGGGATCTGTGGAGGGAGGGAAGGGGGGTGTGATTCACCTGTTTTTAAACAAACATAGACAGCAGGTTGCTTATCTTGCACCAGAACAAGTAATGGTGTGGGGAAAATGCTTTGGGCACCAGGGTGTCTTCCCAGGCAAGTGCTGCTGGGGGATAAGTGAAGAGGGCACAGTACCTAGAGCCAGGGCACAGCAGTTCAATTTTCAGAGGGTCAGGAAGATGCTGGGCAGAGAAGAGCCCAGAAGTCTCAATGCCAGGAACTCAACTGCATCTTTTAAAAAGCACATTTCAGGGGGCTTGTCTTGGCAAGGATGAACTTGCCCATTCAATGCACCACCACCACAGCACTGGCTGTCCCAAAGGTGACAGTCTGTGGGGAAAGACTGCCCTGTAGCGTCACTCTTAACTGAAAGGGACTAGACTTTAGGATCTTATTTCCTTATGCAAACTATGTTCTTTTTTCCTGTCATCACCTCAGTGTGGCACTGCTGAGTACATCCACAAAACATTCAAGGATCTCCTCTCAGACATCAGGAGGCAAAATGCTACTAACTCGCTCAGGATTGCTGACAGACTCTATATTGAAAAAACATACCCTATTCTTCAGGTGAGTTATTCTGTGAACTGACTTCCATGAGATTTCCTGTAAATCCCCTGTGACTGCCCTAGAGATTCACCACCAACAGTAGCCCACTCTGTTGATGAAGAGGTGCTTGTGAGCCATGAGAGGAACTGGTACAAAATGAGTTTGGACTTTTCTGTGCCTGTTAGATGAAGGCAAAATATATAATGGCATAAAATATGCCTATATTGCAAATCACAGGGAGTAATCAAGATTGCTGTTAATTTACTAGAAAAATGGTTTGTAATGAAAAATGTAACTTTTAAGGGAAATTAAATAAACTTTATTACTTGAAATAATGAAAACTGAAATTTTCAGTTTCTCTAGTGAAAGGAAGCTTTGCTTTTGAAATCTAAGAATGTGAGAACACAATATTCAAAACCTTAAATGAACACAAAGAGAAGGAGACAAACATTGTCTGTCCTTAGAAATGTTTGTTAAACTGAAACTGTTTTGGTAAAACAAAGGAAATATATCAAAATTTTAACTTGGAACCCTGTCTCATCAAAAAGTGCCAGACCTATATATGTGAAGCAGTCTTTCTTGTACAACTTTAAGATTCAGTTACAGGAAGATAGATGTGACTGACGTGTTCAGTGTCTGATGTTCAAACCCAGGAGTAAACATTTACTGTTCCCTAAACCATTCTGCTTTATTTCACAATCTTGCTTTAGACATTAATATAATTCCAAGTCCTCATCAGTCTGATAACTGCAACCCTTTTGCTTATAGGAATACATAAAGTGTGCAAAGAAATTCTACAAAGCAGAGCTGGAAGAAGTTGACTTCAAAACAGCTGCAGAGGAAGCAAGACAGCTCATCAATTCCTGGGTGGAGAAAGAGACAAATGGTAAGGACTTAAAAATTGATAGTAGGCATTTTCCCTCACCTACCATGACCTATATCCTTGTCTTCCTCTCCTCATAACCTCAAGAAAAGGTGGGTCAAGCAAGTGCAGGTTGCTTACTGCTCTGAAAATGAAACTCCACAAAGCAGGAGCCACGACCCTCACCCATACATCACAGAGATTTGTGCAGAGGAGCAGTATCTTACCTCTCTCTTTCTTAAAGGACGGATCCACGACTTCCTGGTGTCAGACTCTGTTGATCTCAATACTGCGCTGGTCTTTGTGAATGTCATTTACTTCAAAGGGATATGGAAAACTGCGTTTAGAGAAGAAGACACTCAGGAAGAGCCTTTCAATGTGACTGAGGTAGGAGGGCACGGACACGCCTCTGGCCAGGGCAGCTGTTGGCTCACACAGGCAGGAGTTTGGGTGCTACAAATATCTGTCACAGGCTGGGTGATTTTTTCTGAGTCCATCATTGTCAGCGAGTGGGCCTAAAGCTAATCAGTGCTCACAAGATCTGTGTCTGACCAGGCTTCCAGGGCACACAAGCAAGCAAGAGAGGAAAATGGAGACACAGCTCTTTTCCAAAGGCAGCATGATTGAGTCCTGTCCTTTCAAAGGCTCTGTACATTTGTCTGAACAAAGAAAAAGATTGCTCCCACATCACACCATCTCACATTTTTGGTTTTGCAGCAAGAGAGCAGACCTGTGCAAATGATGCGTCAGAACAACACCTTCAGAGTGGCAAGAGTGGCTGAAGATAAAATTAAGGTGCTGGAGCTTCCGTATGCCAGTGGAGAGCTGAGCCTGTTGGTGCTGCTGCCTGATGACATCTCTGGCCTGGCACAGGTACGGCCCTGGCAGGGCAAGCAGAAGGGCTTGGCTGCTGTCAGACCTTTTGCTGCCCATGGACATTGCAGCTGCCCACCCCACCGCTGTGCTGGGCAGGCAGGGGAGCACAAATTCTGCCCAGGTGCTGAGGCAGAGCCTCTTAGAGAGTCCTGAGCTGTGTTTTATAAAATGAAGGTAAAGCAGTGTAGTGCTGCCTCAGCCCTGCAGAAGAGGATGCTGCTATATGCACTAATCTCTATCAGGTATCAGAGGCAGGCAAGGTAGCAGGATTTTTATCACTGTGAGTGGATTCAAATGTTTGCTAAAGAAGAAAAGTTCTTAGGGGAAATAAAAAATGAAAGTGATGAAGAAAGCATTCCAAGAACTGACTAAAAGGAAAATGATAAAAGTAACATTAGAAAGGAAAAAAGTTGTGGAAAGGGATCAATAAAATATCTTCCAATAAAAACAGTTTTAGAGCCAATTTGATTTGATGTGTTAAAAAAACTATACTTTTACAAAAAAAGACTTGATCTGATGAAGAAATTTTCAGATAAAAAAATTTGAGGGACTTTCTCAAGACAGACATTATATAGGCTCCAAAGTCAGGAGGAAGGATAAACACAGGATAAACAAGTGCATTTAAGAACAAGCATCAGTTCTATTGTGTGCCTAAAGTAAATGGAAAAAACCACTAAGAGGTGGTAAAAACACAGCTTTTAAGGCCATTTAACTTTTGTCTCAGACACTTAATTCCCTGCCTCTCTTTGCAGCTTGAGAACAAAATCAGCTATGATAAACTCCTGGAATGGACCAGTCCCAGGGTGATGGAAAAGAAGAGAGTAAAAGTGTACCTCCCACGCATGAAGATTGAGGAGAAATATAACCTCACATCTGTCCTGACATCCTTGGGTATGACTGACCTGTTCAGCCCCTCAGCCAACCTCTCTGGCATCTCTTCAGCAGAGAGCCTGAGGGTGTCTGAGGCCATCCACGAGGCATACATGGAAGTCACTGAAGAGGGCACTGAGGCAGGTGGCTCAGAGGTTGTGACTGGAGACATCCAACATTCCTCTGAGTTTGAAGAGTTTAGGGCTGACCACCCATTCCTTTTCTTGATCAAACACAATCCAAGTGACATGATACTTGTCTTTGGTAGATTTTGTTCTCCCGAAAGAGAAAAGGGCTGGAAATAATGCTTGCCTACCCCTAAGAAACAGACCCCTTTTCCTCTAGTACTGTAGTATAATCTTATCTCTTCCCTAAGTGGAAAGCCTTCAGTATCTAGGGAGATATTCCTGAAGAAGTGTGTGACTTTTCAGATCTTTGGGTGCTGATATTTCTGCTTACACAAGTTGTACTTAGGACTTATATCCAGGAATAAATAAGAACTTCAAGAGGTAGCTTAACATCATGATTGAATAACTTAGGATTCAGGACCACTGTTTTGATTCTTGTGAGAAATTCTGACACTGATATTAAGAGTCTCGTTTTTCTAAAGGGGTTCTCTGAAATAAACACAGCTATTAGAATAATCCCATTCCTTTCTGTTGAACTCGCTGAGCAACCATCCTTGAAATGATGCCTGGATGAAATTCTCAATTTCAGCAAATCATTCTTCTTTGAGTAATTAATTTGTGCTTCTTTAAAGTATGTGCTGCACATACTGTAAGGCTAAGGTCTTGTTCTGAGGGGGCATACAGAAAGTTTACCATTCCTTCTTAAATCATCATCTCAGAACACAACACCTTCCTGACCAATACAATTTCCCATCTTCATTCCCATGATATGTCATTGATTTTGTGAATGTCAATTGTTGGTCCTTCTATTTATTCTAATAAAAGCATTGCAAACTAAACATGTCTCTATCTGTTTTGTGTTACTGCACCACACAACCAAAATATATTATATATTGGGTAGTGGTTATTTACAGAATGCATTCAGACTAGGATTTAGATACTATTTTCAAAACCAGAATGTACCCATATATGAAGTCATTTAAGAGCCTAACTTTTTTTTTCTCTAAAATTCTGAATTTAAGCAAGATAAGCCCTATAGCTCCTATTTTTACCTTGCACTCATCTCCATATGACATATCAAATAACTCAGTTTTTTTAATCTGCTATTGTATTTCCAGATAGTTTTAAAAGATTTCCTCTAATTGCCCCCAGGAAATACATTGAGGTGATGCCTAAGAGATACAAGTTCAAAAACATGAGGAAAGGATTGCTATTTTTCTTAAAAGGTAGACTGCTTTAGCTGTTTTATATCCACAGGAACTGTGTGAGAAAATGTTTGTTACTGCCTTTTGATAACATAATCCCCTAGAGGTATCATTTCCTATTTCAGAGTCTTTAGGGGGAAGGTTCTTCAGGTTGCAGTTTATCCAATTGAAAAACTTCTTAGTGTTGATCACAGACTTAAGCAATCTCCCTTCTGCTGGCATACACATGCAGAGCTGCAAATCACAGTTCTTAAAAAGTGCTTAGAAAAGGGAGATACTTGGCAGTACTTGGAGCTGCCTCAAACATTTTAAAAGTAAGTATTAAATATAACTGGAAATGATGATGCTGACCACAGAGAAACTTATCTTGACTGCTATGAAGTCTATGGAAGAGCTGCAAATTCTAGTCTTCCCAAGACAGCTTTAAGGGATTAGACATGGTTAACAGAAGTATTCAAGTAAAAAAGTATTCTTATTTATGCAATTTCAAGCATTACTATGCATATAATGTTCTGCTTCCCTTAAAAACTAAGGCAGCAAAGAGTTTTGTTACAGTTAAAACAAAAAGGGCAGGATGTATAAAATACTTTTCCAAGAAGCTGAGGGTGAAAGTTTATAAATTATAGATCTGTTATTAAACTGAAACAAGCATATCTGTCACTCTGCACTTTCTAGGTACAATGAAAATAAAACTAATATTTATTGAATTATATAACAGGAATATAAAAAATAACTATTCTCTCGATTAATTGTTCCTTTGCTTGATGATTATTTTAAAGAAAATAAATGGAGAAAATCAATGGTGATGAAATGAAGATGAATGAAATGGTAAATGGTTTCCTAAAACTACATATGACAGAGGTCCACCTAGAGTCATCACCGTGAAACAGAACTATTCGATTCATTCTACATTGGGCCATTAGGTGTCACTAGGGATACAAAATGATGTCTCAAGTCTTCTGACTGAGTAACATCTGTTGAAAACTAGGTCTGGGAGCCTAATGTATGTTCCAATTTTGTTCCTAATTTTTGTGCAAGCAGATTATTATTATCAATATACTGAAAATGTAAACCAGTGGCACTGGGCTTGAAATCCAGTAATTTTTGAAGAAAAGGACAGAAATATTATTTGGTGAAAGATCAGAGGCATTTTAAAATGTCTGTGTCCTGGAAAAAATATCATGGTCAAACACTGTAAAATGGGTGGAGTTGTTTTGTTTATGAAAGAGAAACCATCCTCTAAAGAGGCTAAAATGAGAGGTAAAAGTGCAGATTTAGTGAGGTTGAATAAGATCCTCTGTATCAATGGCTGGGCCCAGTACTGCACTTGTGCATTGCTGGTCTGGGCTGGCAGGACCTGCTGCAAACGCTCTGCCACGGTCAGTGTGGCTGCTGCAGCTCCCATGGGAAGCAATTCTGAAAAGACCAGAGTGGAGGGTGTTACAAAGGGATGAGGGAAGAGCAGCCATGAGTAGAGCAAACTCTGCTTGGTGTTTCCTGGCTCTGAAGTCTAGTAAGAGTTTAATAACACTAATCCCAGCTCCCACAAAATCTGAGTATTGTCCTGCAGCCCTTGTTGCCCCCTGGCAGCATCACTGAAGCTGGTCAGTCAATAAACTGCCATCTGTCCATTCACTACACTCCATTTTCACTATGTGCTGCATTGTTCTGGATTTACTGTACTGCCAGGGGTGTGGGGAACAACAACAGACACCCACATTTGAAATGCTGTGTGAACTACATGTGCCCTTCCTTCTTATATCATTTGGGGAAGGGTTGAAGATGACATATCTTCCCTGCCCTTTGGGAAATATAAATTTCTGAGACAATTCCACATCCCTCTGCATATATGACTTGTGAGAGAGGCCTGCTGTCTCCTATGCAAACTGAATCCATGGCTGAAGGCACAAGATTTAGCAGGCATTATGCTGTAACCATAGTCACTAGAGGAAGTGCAGAGAAACCCCTGGACTCCAGGGCAGAGCTGTCCTGGGTTCCCAAATGGTATTTGAGAAATCACAGCATGCTGAATCAAATGGAAAGCTACATGCCTGCTAGAAAGGCTTTGACACAGAGCAGGGTTTTCTGTTTCTTGTGGCTAGTGAGCTAAGATTTACCACTAGGGAAAAGGGACAGCAGAGAGATTGTCAAAGAGCAGCAAGGGTGGGGCTGGTTGGCAAGGAAAGGGGATACACAGTAGGAGATGACAACAAGACCAGAAGGGCAGGGGCTTTCCCTGTAAGATATTAGATGCTGCAGTTCCCTGCACTACTGCTACAGTCCAGTGATTGCCAAACAAGCTGTGGTGATAAGGTAGGTCAAATATCAAGCCTGCAGGTTAAATCCACAAATCAGGGTCTGTAGTCCTCCTAACCAGAACACTATTGTGCATTGCGGAGTTAGTGACCATTAGTAAAAATGGATCTGATCAGGCTGATCAGTGTGTGCAGTTTTGTGTTAAGTCAGGCTGCACATACTGCTTAGTATCTGGGACTATACAGTGCTCAACATATCATGTGGCTGTGGGCTAAACCTCATCTGCTAACCATAATGGAGAACCTCACAGATGCTCCCAAACTGGCACCCTGTGATGATGTTGCTGGCATATCCTTGTCTTTATCTTGAAGTGAAGCAGCATTTTTCTGTATACTTTCATTCATCAGTAGAAATGATAAACAGAACATACCCATAAAAGTGTAAAGATCACACCACCAGTGAACCTCTGCATGCATGGGATATGCACAGTGTGCAGTTCCCTGAATAAAGATCTATCCAATGCTGCACCACTTTGGGATCTGACCACTGGAAGGGACATGAAATTGACTATGCTCTCTTCTTTTCCCTTCTCATGTTATTTCCAATAAAATGGAAATGGAAATTTAATAATTTTCTTACTAGTGTCCAAAATGAACACTTGCAGTGTCCCTCTTGCTGAGGTTCATGGCCAGGCAAAGGCATGCAAACTAGCAAGGGCCAGTCAAGACACTCCACTTAAATTCTTTTGAGTGAGGGGGATGTAGACCCGCATGGAGGCATCTCACAGCTCTGCCACAAACAGTGCCTAGATTCAAGGCTTGGAAGGCGCTTCACATGTCCCTGAGCACATGCAATCAAACTTTTAGGAGAGGGATGATCTCAAGAGCAGAGGTTTTTGAAGTCCTGAGTGTTATGGAGGCAGTGACAGAGGCTGACAACTTGGTATATCTTCTGAAATAGGAACTTCATGGCATTAAAAGAGGTTAGCAGAAAGCAGTGAAAAAACTTCAACACACATAGGTGGCTGACAACAAACAACTGAAAGATGGAATTAATGGTCAAAGAATGTGGAAGATGTGGAAATTTCACATGATTTTAAAGGGAAACTGGACAAAACCATGGGAAAAAAAACCAGTTGAGAGGTAATAAATATATAGAAAATACTATCAGCTATTTAAGTTCCAGGACTGACAGCAGCCAGTGTTAGGACCCTGAGAGCACAACCAGTTTCAGCAAGAGATTTCCCCAGCACCCTCTGCACATGGGTCTGGAGCCTGTATTGGGTGCTGGCACCATTTGTGAGAGGAGGACATGAGCTGTTCTTGGCCATTTGCAGCAGACCCTGTAATGAATGAAAAGAACTCATTGTGTGCCAAATCTCCAGACAGAGGAGCATACAGCACCTCTGCTTGAGTGTAATTAAGAAAGAGTGGACAGTGACATGTGGCAGATGTGTTTGGAGAAACAAAAGAGAGAAGATGTTAATAAGATGGGGATGTTTTAAAGAGCACAGCTGAAGGCACATTCTTGGGAGTCACCTCTAGGGCACTGCAGCCACAGGCAGCTCATGCCAGAGCAGTGACACTCCAGAGGAACTGCAGCCTGCTGGTCAGTGATGCTGCAGCAAGGAAATCCTTGTGGAACTGCAGCTCCTGAAGCAGACTGGAACTCATGATAAAAGTGAGCAGCAGCATCTGGCAGATATGAACAGTTATACACCAATCACAACCTCTTCCATTGCTTGCTGCTTCACTGAAGGGACTGGTGAGCACTGAGTATAACAAGGAAGCTGAAACTACTAAGCATAAGAGGAGACTCTTTGTATTGAAGTGAAATGTGGGGAAGCAGGATGAAAGGTCTGTTAGTTTCATAGTTTGTTACACTGATTTTGTCAGCTACCTAAGGGCAGTCCAGATCCTAAGGCAACGTCATGGCTATGAGGCAGGTGCAAAGACAACACCGACCACAAAGTCAATTCACACCGCAGAGGTAGGTCCAGGTCCAGTGATCACAAGCCAGGACCAAGGTCACATTAGGAGTCCTTGGCCAGGAATGGGCACAGCTGTGTTTGAACTGGAGAGTGACACACCACGGATGTAATACACATGGGAACTGAAAGTTCCGAGGAGCCTGGGTCCTCTGGTCACACGGGGCCCTGTCCTTACAAACCTTCCAGATCTTCACAAAGCACTCACTCATTACTCAGAGCCAGGCTCCTGAATGAATCCCCTTCCAGCCAGCCAGACCATCCCTCCTGGCTTGTTCCTTGTTCCTCTGGGGCCTTTTGGGGTGGCCTGACCATCTCACTCAGTTCTTGACCCCTTGTGCCATGTCCATTTCCTATCCACTGCCCTTGTCCCAGCTCTGTGTCCCCTGAAACTGCCCCCCAACACCCCACAGCCACTGAGTCACTCTGAAGTGGGTATCTCCTGAGCACAGGTCTCCCTGAGGAGCAAGGAGGCTGCACTAGAAGCCCTCAGTGGCCTTGATCTTCCATGGGACCTCTCCCACCTGCCCAGATCCCCAGATCCCACTCTACCTCCTGCCCCGGGCCATCAGCCCCTACCCCAGTGACACCACATCAGCGGCTGTTCTCCTGTTCCTCTCAGTCCTGCCCTGCTTGGCCATGTCCTGCTTGACAACAACTTGTGCACTCATTTCCTGGCTTGAACTTGACCCTGCATTGTCGCTGCTGACCTGCCTCGTAGTCACTGGATCTGACTGCAGCCCTCACTTGTGGAGAGACTTCCCAGCTTAGCTTTGGACATGCCCTGCCGCTTATATTGCCTGAGGGCTTGGTTGGACCCATCACCCTTTCAGGGTCTGTCCTGTTTCCCTTGCTCAGGTGCTACGGGGCTGGGCCCTGGTCAGCCAGCCTCCCATTCCACAGGCAGCAACCAGCTCTTGTTGTTCCCTAACCCTAGGCTCTGGAAATGGACCATGGCCCTGGTTCTGCTCCTGCTGTGTCCATGGATGTTCATGGACCCTGTCACTGACATTTGGATCTGCTTCCCTATGGTCAGATATTGTGGTGAGGGCACTGCCCTCCCTGGGGGCTGACTTGGCCCAGCTCACCGTCCTCATGGAGCAGCCCTGCTCCTGCTGCTTCTCTCAGTACAGACTTTCCACCCAAAATATTGCCTGCTTACTCAGGCGATAGCTCTTCAACGTGACTACAAGGATATTATGGGAGATCATCCTGAAGGCCTTACTAAAGTCAGGTGTACAATATCCTCTGCTCTCCCTTTGTTTATACAACAAGCTGTCCCATCCCAGACGCCAATGGTGTTTGTCAGGAGAGATTTGTCTTTGGTAAATCTGTGCTGTTTTTTTCTATCATCTTTTATTCCTTCACATGTCTCAAAATGTTCCCAGGAGGCTATGCTTGGAAGCCTTCTGCAGGGATTTGAGTTTGAATACAATTGTACACCAGGGCGTTAGTGACCTACATAATATTTGACAGGAGAAGGCACAGGCCTGAGCTTGCCGAGCTTGGCTCTCCATCCTGTGCTGTCCTGCACATCGCCCCGGGCTGCAGCATGAACTTTCTGTGCGAGTCAGAAGGGAGGAACCTGTAGGCAGCTCCCACTTGGCATGAGTGACTGCAGCCCCTGCCTCCTTGCATTTATCATGAAGTGAAGCAGCAGGTCTTCATGTGAACATCCTTCTGTTTCTCAGAAGAAATTAACTGCTTTCTTCTTTAAAAATTCCTGCAGGAGCTCTTAAGACCAAAGTATCAGTGAACACCCATCTCTGTGGATGGGACTTGCACTGCCATTTCTTGACTGGTGATCTTTCCAATGCTGCACAGCTTGGGGTTCCCAGCAGCTAAGGGAATATCACAGAATCAGCAATGTTGGAAAAGACCTTTGAGACGATCAACCTATGTAAGCAGGCTATAGATCCAACCTGTAGGTGGACTTAAGACCACCATGTCAACTAGACCATGGCACTGAGTGCCACATCCAGTCTTTTCTTAAACACCTCCAGGGATGGTGGCTCCACCACCTCCCTGGGCAGCCCATTCCAATGCCCAATCACCTTTTCTGTGAAGAATTCACCTTTTCTGTGAAGAATTTCTTCTTAATGTCCAACCCAAATCTCCCCTGGTAAAGCTTAAGAATATGTCTTCTTGTCCTATTGTAGTTACCTGGGAGAAGAGGCTGACCCTCACCTGGCTACAGCCCCCTTTCAGGTAGTTGTAGTGAGTGACAATAAAAATTACCTATATTATCCTCTTTTTCCTTTCAATGTTAGCTGCAATAAATGGATTTTAAGCAGTGTCTTAGAGAGTGTGTTTTTCTTGACACAGATCATAATGAGTACTAACCCTTAGTGCCTTGCAGCAGTGCATTACATCTTTTCAGTGCCTACAGAGACCTCTAGCCTCCTCAATTTTCCTCCTTTTCCTTTCTGAAAATTAGTCACTTTTTGAAAAAATCGGGGACTTTCTCCAATCATCCTGACTTTTCTTTAGTCTCCATTTTGCTGTTGTACCTAAAAAACCTTTTCTTACTGTCCTTCACACCCCTTGTCAGTTTTCCTTCCAGCACAATTTTTGCTTTTCAGATTCCATCTCTGAGTGCATGGTGAAAGCTCCTATACTCCTGCCTGGTAGATTCTCCTTGCTTTCAACTCTTGTACACTTGCTTTTTGCATTTGAGCTTTGACAGAAGGAAGGCACCTTTATCATCAGACACAGGTTTCTTCCACAGAAAGATATGTGGCATGTATGGAAGCAAGGCAAAGGTTTTGCATGTGTGTGAGTCTAAAATTCATTCAACCACAGTGAGGATGTTTTTCAAGTTCTGAGTCAAAGACTCCCATCTGACCCATTGCTGGCCTGTGGGATGTGATCATTGAAAATTATGCCATGAAGGTCACATCAACCTATGTCAGGGGGAGCAGTAAGAAATCATCATCTGTACAATGAAGTCTAAGCCTGTGTCAGTTTCAAATGAATAAAGGGATGTGAGATCTCATATGGGATATTGCAATTACAATAGAGCAATGACAAATGCCCTGTCACTGTCTGTGAGAGATCAAGGCAGCACTGCAGGCAACAGTGCACATCTCCAAGAGAATAGAGCTGTTGCAGAAAGGTGCAGGTGGGCTATGGGCACCTGTCTGAAGGAGCCTGACCAGATACTTCATTTGCTTAGTACTGGGGAAAAACCAGAACCACAGAGCAATGAAGAGGGAAACCATCAATAGCTGCAGCATCCAGGTCTGCAATGGTAACAAGTTAGACAGTCAGCTGCAGTCAGTAAATCTCTCTGTGACTGGTTACCTCTGTCCCTGACTGAAAGCCAGCTTCTAGAGTCACAATGTGGAATGACAAACACAAAACAATTAATATGCTCCTTTCTATTGGCAAAAGAGCAGGATCAAGGACAGAATCCCGAGTTCTAAGTAGGTTTTTGTGATTAGATGGAGGCTTTGTTCTGTGAGCTGACCTGGACTTCATATCCTTTTGGTTAAGTTCTTTTTATACTGCCAGTTATCCAAAGCTCAGGTACTCAAGAGTCTGTTGGTTTAGAGACAGCTCCACAATGAAATGCCTGGCAGAGGAAAGGGCAACTGAGCCTTAGTTGACCTCTTTCTTGGGACAAGCATTGTCAAACAAGGATGTGTGACTGAACTGTTTGTGCTGCTTGCACAGCTGTGCTTGACAGGACAATCCATTGTCAGTTGTCCCAGGTAGTCTTCCAAGTGCAGGAAGGTTTGCTTACTTTAGACCTCATGTCAAGCAGACTGTAAAAGACCTTTTCTGGTTGATGTTATGCTGCTGGTCTGCTCTGATCCAGTTCTTCATTTGCGCATGGGTATATTCCGTTGCTTAAAAGGGGCCTTGCATTAACTCCCAGTCTGAGCACAGAAAACCACAGCAGACCCCTCATAAAGAACACAGCTTCCCTTTATCAAACATTATCACAGCAGGGCTTTTTATCCTCCATATATTTGCTTATTGTGGGTGTGTTCTGAACCTGAAACTCCAATTCCTGGAGAGAAAACATGATTTTCCTATAACTTAGGGAACAAAACTCTGCATCAAATGCATACAAAGCTGTTCTGAAGATCCAGAACCAGGACACTACACAGAAGTTAAACTCACCAGATTTTAAAAAAACCCACTGGGATAATTTTAATACTATTCTTGCAGTGTGATAGTGTGTAAAAAAAATTATCACTACCAAAATTGCAGCTTCTTCCTGAATATGCTTGTAAATCCTAAAATGCAGGTCATACAAGATGAGCTGGACTTGTGATACAAGTCCGGACACTTCTGTAATTCATGTATGATCAATCAGACTAAGGGAATGGGAATCATGGTTGTTTAGCAGAGAGTTTTGAAGGACATTTGAAAGGAAGATTTCACTGAGGTAAATACACTGACCAACTCTCACATGCAGCAATTGAAGACCAGTGTGGTGAAAGTAGAACTAAACCCTTGTGGACATAAAGTGGCCCTGAACAAAGAAGGGATAAGGAGTGAAAATAGTGGCAGAAATCTGAGGTGCACTATAAACATAAATGTGATAAAACAGCTTATTAAGTGAAGACACACAGGTTTGAAGAATCATAAAGTATGTCAAATTGGAAGGAAACTATGAGGATCATTGAGTTCAGTTCTCTGATCCTTGCAAGACTACCTAAAAATAAACCATATGACTAAGAGCATTGTCCAGATACTCACTGAACTCTGACACACGGGGTGCTGTGACCACTTCCCCAGGGAGCCTGTTTCAGGGTGTGACTGACCACTCTCTGGATGAAGAACCTTTTCTCAGTGTCCAATCTGAGCTTCCCTCGATGCAGCTTCATTCCATTTCCTTGTGGCTCATCACAGGTCACCAGAGAGAGGAGAGCAACACCTCCCTCTCCACTGCACCCACTGAGGAAGTTGAAGGCTGAGATGAGGTCACCCCTCAGCCTTCTCTTCTTGTCCTCGAGGCCTTTCACCATCTTTGTCACTCTCCTCTGTACATGCTCTTGCAGTGTGATGTCCTTCTTACACTGAGGTGCTTAAAGCTGCACACAGGACTCGAGGTGAGGCCATATCAGTGCAGAGTAGAGTGGGAAAATCATAGAATCAGAGAATAGTTTGGGTTTCAAGGGACATTAAAGATGTCCCCTGCCTTTGGCAGGGTCAATCACCTCCCTCAACTGGCTGGTGATGCTGAACCTGATGCACCCCAGTATGTAGTTGATCCTTTTGGCTACCAGGACACACTGTTGACTCATATTCAACTTGCCATTGACCCAAACCCACAGACCTCTTTATGAAGGGCTGTTTTTAACCTTTCATCCCCCAATCTGTACTTGCAATGAGGATCACCCCATCGCAGATGGAGAATCTGGCACTTGCTCTTGTTAAATGTCATACATTTGGTGATTGCTGAGCTCTCTGGTCTATCCAGATCTCTTTATAAGACTCTTGAGGGAATCCACATCTTCTCCTAGTTCAGCACAGCTGGCATTAGCCCATGTTGGCATGTTCACTTCAGCTTTTTCATCATCATCTTAGAATGATGACTAATAATATTATTTTGTGGGCACAAAGCTTAAAAGGAAAGCAATGTGTGATACATGCCCTGTGACTTGGGGTCCAGGCACACCTCCCACTATTTAATCATATGTCAGATTTTCTTCTGGCTACCTAGCACTTCTGGAAAGCACTTCTGCCTCTCCTGATGTCCATGTTACCACCTCACCTCTCCTCCAGAACTACACGCTGACAGACAATGGCTCATCAAGGGGAATGTAGAATGTAGATTTATATGGCATGCTTATTTTCACAAGAGGAAGCAGACTGAGGCAAAGAACACTGCACTGCCTAAACTTTTGACAGCAGTACAGGAGACTACTCTGCTTAACAGAGATCACAGTTATGTCCCGTATGTTCTACAGAATTACATCCTACAGACTTTGAGATCCCCCTCCTGCCTTCCCCCCTCCTCCCCCTGCTTTTAGAAATTACACAGTGCTTTGCAGAGGTCAGAATGGCTTCTTAACTGTTTGTCCATTCTATTATTCCAATACAGAACAATAGCTTTTATAAATGAAATACATTTGCTATTATATATTATGATTGTCCCACAGACCATGAATACTCTAGCTAGATTTTACAGTTCTTCCATCATCTGTCATGCCATTAAGTTACTCATGGTAGATCTGAGAGATACAAGGCAAATGCATCCACAAATACATTTGGAACTGACTGTTTGGTTTGTTTTTACTTGGTCTAGAGTTATGTTTTGCTGTTAACCCTTGAGAATAAAATACTTTGCTATAAAAACACACTTACAGAAATATTTTATAAATATTCCAGCTTCTCAAAGAAAATGTTCCTGGTTTTGACTTTCACCTCAACTGGTTTTGTCACATGCACCCTACTTTATTTCCCCAATTTTTTTAGAAGAATAAAAGGCTAAGTCCTGTCTTCCCATCTCTTCTGTCTAGCATGGCTACATTTTGTACATTCAGAAAGGACTAACTGAAAGAGAGTTCTGGTCTATTACTACAACCATAATAACAAATTGACTAATTATTGACATATTGACTAATAACTGCTAATTATGTGTGACATCACTAAGGTTTTCACTTTTTTTTTTTACTGCCATCCCAGTATCTTGTGTTAAATGAGGCATTGTTTCCCAGCCTCTTCTCCAGCAAAGTGGTCCTGATGTACTGGTGGAAAGCACTGTTAAAAAGCACAAAATACTAATAGTTGTTTTCCCTTCAATCAAACCCAAACCCATTGACACAAAAAACTGACCTTATACCATTAATTTATTTTTATGGTGTCAAAAGTCAAACTTCTGAAGGACAGCAGTGGGTGGGTCACAACTCAGACTGTATAAATTCCCAAGGGCTCAGCCAGTACACCCACATACAGCTGGAAAGCTGTATTGTCTTTGGTGCTGAAGCTTGAAGGTAAGCATTTCTCTAGGAAAATTTACCTTCTTATTGCATTATTCCTTGGTTCTGACTAAACTTAAAAAGAGACAAGTTATTATCTCGTGTTTGATATTTTTCAGGACAGATTATTTACATTATATTCTCTACAAATCTCACCAGTGTATATGTATTCTACACTATTTTATTATGTGTAAAATCTGAATGTTTGTG
The DNA here is from genome assembly GCF_963513975.1 of Fringilla coelebs. Lineage (NCBI taxonomy): Eukaryota > Metazoa > Chordata > Aves > Passeriformes > Fringillidae > Fringilla > Fringilla coelebs. The sequence continues at coordinate 83,761,488 of NC_140028.1, forward strand.
GTTTTGGGGAGGTTTTTAAAGTTATCCTCTATGCTTAAAATGTTATTTTGTGCTCAAAACATTATTTTATTTCAGAGCATCTTATCTTCCCATTCTGTATCTTTTAAGATTGATCTTGACAGATAAGTAATAAGTTTCTGTGCTTGACCTCTAGTTCAAAACAGTGCATTGAGAGCAGAACTATGGTGTTCAGTGAATTTGCTAAGTTTATTTTAGTGTGAAATTTCTCTAAGAGTTGCATTCCTGAAAAATACAGTTGGTGAACACAACATAAAAAGGTATGTGTGTGCACAGATGTACAATTTTAAAATAACTTATAAGTGGGAACATGCATACGGAAAGTGAGAGAAAAATGTGTGTGTCTGTATGTGTACAGCCAAGAGGCCAGTCACAAAACACTTTGGTAAAGTTTAACATTATAAAGAGAAACTTGAGATCCTAGCATTTAGCTCCTACATAAGGGGCTAGATTTTGAAAAACAGCAATTTAATTTCCCAGACAGTTTATAGTCTGAGAAAACATAGCATGTTTATGCAAAGCAAACTATATCTGAAAGCACAATACAATGAAACATGAATTTTGTGCATCAGTCTTGCTCCTACATTCGGTGAACTTAGACAAATTATATTGCCTGTCCATGCTTCCATTACTAAAACAAGGGTAAGCTACAGGCCCTTGAGGATCTACACAGTAAGTACTGTGCTACAAATAGATACTTTACTGAACCTACTTGTTTTTGGAAAATAAAAATAGCTAGCCTCTGTTTTTACCTTTACCTGCCCAGACCTAAACTAAATGGAAACATAATTTGCACTTAAATGTCCAGCTTTGCAAGTATATGAAAGAGATAATATTTTCTTGTTTTCATCAAGCTACTACAAAGTACTAAGGAATTGTAGCCTTCAACAAATGAAAATAAGTACAGGCAATTGTTATTTGACTTCTTTGAAAAGGTAAACAGAAACCACATACAGATTCCAGAGCTCTGAGAAACTGTTAAAAAAGGCGAATGTATAGAAATGCAGAAGGAAACAGATTTGTGAAAACACTTTCTAACATGCATGAGATGTGAGCATAGCAACAGACATGTTAACATAGAATGATTTCCAAGTTACTTGTTTATATTTTATAGCCTGAACATTCCTAATAAAGTGCATGTGCTGCGTGTGTATGCTATTCCCATCATTACATTGCTATTGTACTTCTGCTCTTTGCTCTAGGCAGTACTGCTGCACAATGGCCTCCATCGGTCCAGTGAGCACAGAAGTTTGCTGTGACATATTCAGGGAGCTGAGAAGCCAGAGTGTCCAGGAGAATGTCTGCTACTCCCCCCTGCTCATCATTTCAACCCTCTCCATGGTCTACATAGGTGCAAAAGATAACACCAAGGCTCAGATAGAAAAGGTGAGACTACCTTGAGGAATTAAACCCTCCTGATGCTCAACAGAGCCACAGCCCTTAATGATATGATAATGTCCCTCAGAGGCTAAAACATGTGGATCCAGAGTTATCAAAAGCTGTGGCCACCTAAAACTCATAACAGTGCTAAATAAAGGCATCAGCCCAAAATCTTGAGACTGGATTTAAATTTTATCATAGTTTAGCAGCAGAATTCTCAAAGACAAAAATACATTCTAGCAACACTTTTTTTCTGGAATGGGAAGAGGAGAAAAAATCTATAGGGAAAGAGCCAAAACATATCCACAGACTGCAAAGTGTTTCATGTGTTTCCTACAGCTCTCACTATCTTCACGGAGAGTGGCTGGCTTGTTACCTACAAGAAGGTTGACATTATTGGTAGCACACACTGGAGCTGAATCCTAGATGCTCAATAGAAAAAAAAGATCATCTAAGCAGGCAACAGTATGCATGGCTATTCAGAGATGGTACAGATAGATTGCACTTTTTGAGTCATTCTCAGTCAATAGGCTTGCTTCAAACATGATGTGTTAATCTCAGTTGCATAACCTTTTTCTTGTCATACCAGTTATTTCAACCACTGTTACTCTTAATTACAGGCTATCCACTTTGATAAAATCCCAGGATTTGGAGAGAGTACTGAATCTCAGGTACAGAAACAATTTAATCCCTTCTCTATGTCAGTTTCTCCTGGGAGCAAAATCTTTCAGATAAAGCAGTCTCATAGCAGTTGCAACCCTACTCCAATGTGCAGCTAGTGCTCTTCATCCAGCATTTGGGGAAACACTTCATAAGAATGAACAGAGAAGGCAGGCGACAGGGAATTCAGAGCAAGCATAAAATTGGGCCATAATATTGGGCCAATAGGGGAAAATGATAGATATTTGTATAATTAGGCGAAGTAGCTGGGTTAAACAGAACTGGTTGGGAACTGATCTGCTGAAGCTAGATTACTGTAGCAGAAAATTAAAAGTCCCCCCAAATGGCATGAGGAAATTACAGTTGAAAACCAGCACTGAATGATATATATTACAAAATTACTACTTCAGCATAGGATGAACAATTTTATAAGCAAAAGCATCTGAACTACTATACTCCTCTCATAGAGTATGTAATACCTACTCATCATTAAAACTAGGGTAACATCATCTGTATTTTTATTTGTATTCATGTCAATCAGTGTGGCACATCTGCGAGCATCCACACTTCACTGAAGGACATCATCACCCAAATCACCAAACCAAGTGACAATTATTCAATCAGCATCGCCAGTAGACTTTATGCCGAAGAGAAATACCCAATTCTGCCGGTGAGTTGCTCTAAGATCTGATCTGAATGTCAAAACTGTAACTTTCTGTAATGCAAAAAGCACTGTCAGAAGTCTAGGGTCTGCTAAAGAAATTTTCTTCCATATGGAAAGATTCTATCTATCACAGCCCTAACCCCTGAAAGTCTTGAGAAAAAATGTGACTAGGCAAAAAGATGTTTGTGCAAAGTACAATAAAGATCCAATCAAGTCAAGGTATGATTAATAAAGAGATAACTCCAACTCTTCCCTCAACTGGGAAAACAAACCTGAAAAAAACCTTCAGGTTCTCAAAAATAATCCAAGGTTTTCAATTGAAAGGAACATTTAATTTGAAATTCAAGGAGAATACCATTGCAAAAAAAAATTAAAAGTGGGCATAGAGAATAAAAACCCCACACTTAACTGAAATTAATGTTGGTTTTAGACATTTAAACTCAGTTCTGGAAAATATTTTTTAAAAATGGGGGCATATACTCTTGCTTGAAACAATGCATGTCAAATCTTAAGATGCTTATGAACTAGCTCATAGTTTACTGATTAGCCTTAATAAGCAGATTGCTCATATCTGTTAATTTCATTCTTGCCTTTTACATCTACAAAATTCTTTGACAATCTGATCTGAAAATGGCATACTCTTTCTTTGCAGGAATACATTCAATGTGTGAAGGAACTGTATAAGGGAGGTTTGGAATCTATCAGCTTTCAAACAGCTGCAGAAAAATCCAGAGAGCTCATAAATTCCTGGGTTGAAAGTCAGACAAATGGTAAGAGGAAGTCAAATGTCAGCATAGGTATTTTCCCTTCCGCCACCATGCTTGAACAACATGTGAGAGCATTTAAGTCAGGTGATGGAAAACCAAAACATCTCCCTCTGCTCCTTTTCCTGGATACGAGATCAGTCCCCAGATACAGAACTATCATCTAACAATTTCTTTTTCCTCAGACACATCCCTGTTAGAGGACTCTCTCTATCTGTAGAGGCTTTGTGGATATGTAATATTTCCAGTCCTGATAAAAGGGACAGCACTAAAATATGCTTTTTATACATTGGCAAATAGCTTGACACCAATGTTTCAGCTTTTGTTTGATGCAAAAACTACTAAATGTTTGGTTAGGAGACCATCCTTGGATGCAAGGTTCCAATGGTTCTTCCTGTTGACACAAAATATGCTAATTTTGTATCAAGTAAATCTCTGGATTTTATATCTCTCACTATAATTCTTCATAGGGAGAGAAACAACAACCATTGCCAACAGCAGTAAGCAATCAACCTTGGAACTACAAGATAAAAGCTACAAAACCAAAGCAATGCCTTTTCCCCACACTCTCCTTCCCACAAATTCTCTACCCTCCATTTAATGTTGAAGTTGACAAGTAAGATGTGTTATACACAGATGTATTATATATGTTCTCCTTCCCTGTGCATTTTGAAAGGGTCGATCAAACATATCCTTCGACCAAGCTCTGTGAGTTCACAAACTGACATGGTCCTGGTCAGTGCCATCTACTTCAAGGGACTGTGGGAGAAAGCATTTAAGGAAGAAGATACCGAGACAGTTCCTTTCAGAATTTCTGAGGTATGTGAGCATATATCACTTTAAAGGTGTCATCTTCTAGAATTTATGAAGGGAGTCAACAAGTTGCTGTACAATCTTCCCGAAAAAGAGCAATCATCAGCTTTAACCATAAGTACGCATTTCTACACTCTAGGAATAATCTTTCTGAAAACTGTTTATGTTCTTTGGTTTTGCAGCAAGAAAGCAAACCTGTGCAGATGATGTCTCAGGTTGGTACATTTAAAGTGGCAGAGATCCCTTCTGAGAAATGCAGAATCCTGGAGCTTCCATATGCCAGTGGGCGGCTGAGCCTGTGGGTGCTGTTGCCTGATGACATCTCTGGCCTGGAGCAGGTACGCCCCTGGCAGCTGGGTTTCAGAAAACCATGAACACAGTGAAATTTTAGGTGCAAAGAAGCTCTTCACAATAAAGTTATCTTAAAGCACATCCCCAGCACAGATCTGAATATTGTCAGCGTAGGATGGTTGCACAGAGGCACTCAGCTCTCTCAGTGGTCCTGCAAAAGTTTGCGTGAGGATGGATTGCTAAGCAACTACTTTAATGGGTTAAATTTTTGCCACTGCAGAATAGATTCGTCTCAGATAAGCAGCTGTTACTCCAGCACCTTGAGCTCCAAAGCTTTTATATTTCAATTTCTGCATACTGAGGAACTTACTGGGAAGTTCATCTTAGCCTGAGTATTTGTAATTATTGAATGGTTTGACAGCCTTCAACATGCTTCCTTCATACTTTCAAAACTGAAACTGTCTCAAAATTGAATACAAGTACTGAAATGGTTAAAGCAATTTCAGAAAGTAAAATATACATGACATATTACTGTTGGTATGAAAAGAATATAGCCATTAGTGGGAATGCAGTTTGAGTAGGAAAACTTATGCAATAAATCCGAGTTCATTGAAATTATTGCGCACTAACTCTAAGAACCAAAATTATAAAAATAGTCATTTGAACACAGCAAAATTTCTTCAGTAATAACTGATAGCTCATTTATTACTGAAGAAATTTAGCTGTGTTCAAATGCCTCAAGATACTTCAGATATTAGTAAAACCTTTAACACTTCCTTACTTGGAGGTCTTAAATGTAAGCAGAGCTTACAACTCATAAGCACAGAATGACTTCTGGAATATATTTCTGAAGAAAAGAAGATAAACTGGCAATTGCTTTGGGAAATTTGCTGAGTAGCCATCTAGTCAAGACTATAAATTGCCAGTGAGCCTATTAAAGAAATAGGAAGCAGGACAGAGAAGAGAGAGTCATGGTTTGCTTTCCCTTTCTAGATACGTTAATCCATATATACCCAGAAAATACATTATAAGAAAAGCAGTCAGTTTAAGAGAAAAAACCCACAAATGGTACTGCATTGCTACAAAAGGTGTTGTGCTCTCATCCCAGAGATCTAATTTGTGTGTTTCCTTGCAGCTTGAGACCGCAATCACCTTTGAAAATCTCAAGGAGTGGACCAGTTCTAGAAAGATGGAAGAGAGGAAAATTAAAGTTTATCTCCCCCGCATGAGGATTGAGGAAAAATATAACCTCACATCTGTCTTAAAATCCTTGGGTATCACCGACCTGTTCAGCTCATCAGCCAATCTGTCTGGCATCTCTTCAGCACGGAGCCTGAAGGTGTCTGAAGCATTCCATGAGGCATTTGTGGAGATCTATGAAGCAGGCAGTAAGGTGGCACGCTCATCAGAAGCTGGGGTAGATGACACAAGTGTCTCTGAAGAGATTAGAGCTGACCACCCTTTCCTCTTCTTGATCAAGCACAACCCAAGTGACAGCATCTTGTTCTTTGGCAGATGCTTTTCCCCTTAAAGAGAGGAAAGCTGCAAGAGTTTCTGTCCCACACAGCAAGACCCAAAGTGCTGCAATATCAAGGGTAAAAAGAAACACAAACTTTCTCTTTTATCCATATTTTCTAAAACCAGAATGCTTGATTAAAAAAAAAAAAAAAGTTAAGGCAGAGAAATTTTGAAATTTTGCCTGGAAAGCAGAGGCCCTTTGCCTTTCCTTTGTGCTGAGTATTATTATTTATTCATAGATGAAGAGTTAAAGGAATGAAAATCTGACCCAAGAAAACACAAGTATTAACAGAGGTGCTCCTGGTGCAATTTAACAATAATAGTGCCAAATCATCACACTGAAAAAACCCATAATCTTTTTTGGGAAAAAAAATGCAGTCTTCTAACTGAGCCAGGTTTCTCTACAGACAAATTTTATGGTGACTTCTCTGGAATAAGTCACTCAAAATTTCCTAAATTAAACTCTTATCTACTACCAATCATACCTACTCTGACAAAGCAATTGGTTTTTATTTCTACCCCTGATACTGCACAACTCTTCCTCCCTTTCTAAGGATGCATTATAGAAATTTTGTAATTAATATTTCTTCTTAAGCCTTTTTAGATCAATCATCATGACCAAGTGTGGTGGTTTTGCAAGTTGCCATTCAAATTTTCTCCATGCATCCTATCCCTGTATACAATGGGTCTTGTGGGTGTACATTTTTGCTCCTTTCATCATAATAAAAACTTACTTAAGCAAATGCTTTCATTTGGAGTATTTTAAATGCACCTGGGACAGGGTAATCCTGGCTATGTGTACAAATCTGCAGCTTTGGGTGGATGGCAAGTTGAACACGAGTCAGCAGTGCCCTGGCAGCCAGGATTGCTAAACTGGGGTGTCCTGGGGGGAATAAAGCACAGCATGGTCAGCCAGGTAAGGGAGGGGATTGTCCCTGCTGTACACCAGGGCAGCCTCACCTCCAGTGCTGGAGGCAGTTTTGAGGTGCTACTGTGTAAGAACATCCCATTTTAAGAATGCAGAGAAGAGGGATTGAAATGGTGAAAGCTCTCAAGGGCAAAACTTACAAGGAGTGTCTGAGGTCACTTGGCTTGTTCATCTTGGAGAAGAGGAGGCTGAGGGGTGACCTCATCTCCTGCTGGGGGCAGGGGAGGGGGACGTGCTGCTCTCTATCTGGTGACCAGCAAGGCCATGAGGAAATAAAATGAGGCTGTTCCAGGATTGGACATTAGGAAAAGTTTCTTCATCCAGAGGGTTGGTTACTGGAACAGGCTTTCCCAAGAAAGCGGTCACTGTGCCATGCCTGTTAGAGTTCAAATAGCATCAGGACAATGCTCTTAGTCATATGGTTTATTTATAGATAGCTCTGTGAGGAGCAGGGAGTTGCACTCAATGATCCTTATGAGTCCCTTCCAACTTGAAATATTCTGTGTTTCTGCAATTTTCCTGCCTGAGTTGGTTCATTGATTCCAGAGAGGTGAGGAATAAGTCTGTCGTAACTCTGGGCTCAGACAGAATATTCAGACCAATTTTCTGCCAGGAAGGGACCTGTGTGACCTATACTCCCTTATGCATGCTACTCAAACTAGTCAGATGCAACAATTCCTGCACAAAACATGATTCACCCAGTTTCTCTGAAACAGCAGTTGATAAGCAGTCTGAAAGGCAGCTGGATATGTACAGAATCCACATGCCACTGAGACAAAGCATTGCCTCAGGGAATACAGGGGAATGAGAAATGGGAAGGAGTTTTTAACTTATCTTTATGGTGTGTTTACAAAGCTTTATGGGCTTTTATTTGGAAGCTAAATTGAATAACCATGCTAGGAGATGGAATGTCTATGGTGAGTTATAGTTTTTCTCTGGAATTAATTATTCATCTCTTTGACACTGAAGCAAGAAAGGAAACAGAACTGTGAAGAACTGTCACAAAAAAGCACCAGGAGAGGGAAATAAAAATTTTGGGGGTCCAGTTACTGGAAGAAGGCTATGCTCTTTCCTGATTCCAGTATATACAGCATAGCACCAGTGTCGGGAGAACTGTGGTGGAATGTTTTTTCAGTTCTACCACACAATATTTACTTGTTCTACTTGCTTTGGATTCCCTGCCCCATCCTCCAAAATAACACATACTTTGGCAGGATGTTGGGGACATGACTTGCTGGTAGCAAAGATGATCTTGCAAAAGAGCAAAGATAACATGACACCACCTTCACTGGTATGTAAATAGTTCAGATATATTCCTTCACTTTCTTTTATCTTAGCTGATTGCTGATCAAGAGATAACAATGGGGAAACTTATTGCAAGAGAGCTAACAGTGTGTTTACTACGGTCCTAGGGTTTCTGTTCATCTGGTCATGGAAATAGGGCACCTAAATTCCCAAGGACACTTAAATTTCAGCAAATTTTTTCTAAAACTGCAATATTTCCAGGCTGTTTAAGTTTTTATCAATTAAAGCTTATTTCTTCACAAACAGAAGACACAAAGAAGTCCTTCTGCTCCTGTTTGTAGACAGATATTTTCAGTGCTGCCTCCTGATTTCTGTTGACTTCAGCTGCCAGCACAGCAACAAGCAGTCATATTCTTGTCGTCAGTAGTCACTTCCTTAAAAGAACAAAACCCCCCATGTGTTCCCAGTCCTTTTTTCAGAAACCATTTTGGAATTTGGCAAATCACACCCCCATTAAGGAATGGATGTTGGAGTCCTCAGATCCCAGATAGAGAAATATTTGTTTGAATGCTTGAAGATAGCCTTCCACATCTGAGGTACTGTAGCTTCTGTATAACAGGCACCCAAAATACAGGGCCCTAGAGGAACATGACTGGACCTAGCCCCAAGCTAAGTGCCAGATATCAGACCTCCACCACTCAGCATCAGAGGACTAAAAGCTCAGAGGAACAAATCCTCTCCTTTGTGCCAACAAATGAGGCTAGGTTCATCTCACTATCCTCAAAGCAAAATAGTTAGCATCATGTCCTAGAGACTTCAGCATTCTGCTATGTCATGAAGTACAGGTGGATTATGCTTCTTTGCCCAGAGAATGTCTTTCAGCACAAGTACGAAAGAAGGCTCATACTCACAGCTTTAGGATCTGTCATTAGAGACTTTTATTGCTCTACCACCACACCCACATATATTTGTAATTTCAAGCGTGCATTCAAAGGATTGGTGAGTTGTGTCGATACAAGACCACACTTGCTCGCTTTCTTGTGGTCTTACAATGGGAAGGTAGTTCCACAGAGATGACAGAATTTGACCCTGGGGCCTTATTGTTTATTCCAGTACTAACTATCCTAATACATAAAAATGCAAGTAATATTGTTTGGTAGAACAAAGTCAGTTATTTGCAAAAATTGGCCTCCTTAAGTTCGCAGAGTTAGAGACTAACTTGTGTTGGAATGGGCAGCCAACAGTCACCTGGTCTTAACTTCAGTAACACATCAGGGCCCTTCCCAGCCAAATGTTGCATATCTTTAAATACGGGGAATCCACAGCGCTAGGGCTAATTTAATTTTAAACATAAATCTAAATATTACTAATGTAGAAGTAGTGTAGACTATCAAGCCAGCTTAGTTTTCTGTCACCAAATGAGAGTTGGCCACATGTGAAAATGAGCCCCACCAGTTCCTTCATTTTGATTCTCCCATGTCCAGCCCACAAAGCTCTCACTATTTTCCCTTACTTTTAAACCTCTTGGAGACGATGCAAAATACCTCTGAAAATCTCAAGGAGTGTTTAGTCAACTATGTGAACAGGAAATTCCTAGGAAATTCCAATGTTCCTAACAATGACTAGGAACAGAAGTGAGATAATAGATATCTTCGTGCTATGCACTTTTAGTCCAGAAGCATAATTTATACTTTATCTACATTTTATTATTTGGCAATATCACTGAGATATTGTTTGCACCTGGCCTCTATTTCCTCGTTGTTACCGTATTGAACTTCTCAAGAAAGAGTTTTAATACCATATAGTCCAACTGTCTTGTGAAAGTAACAGTCACAAATTGCATTCTACTCCCAGGAAAAAAAATGAATCCAAACTAATTATATGCTCTTATTTCTTTAACTCATTCATCACTTTCCTACTTTTTCTCATGCTAGCAATAGCATCCCACAGCAGACAAACAATGAATTTCTATTAGCGGCACCTTCAGGGAACAGGAAAAGGTTCCTAGAGGTGAGCAAATCCTTACAAGGAAGGCTGATTTCTTAGTCACACTGATAAAATTCCAGTTTAGTGGCTCTGATAAGGCACCAATAAGGAGTGGGAGAATAGTGAGGTGCCAGATGCGTTTTTGTAAGGAACGGAATTACAGATTAAAGGGGGCAGAGGAGGAATCATTGAACTTCACAGGGCTGTATGCAGGAGCAGTTCCTCTTTCCTCTTCCCTCTTTTATTCTGCCTCATTTCCCTTGGATGGGGTTCATTAACCATCTTTCCTCAAGGTACTGACTATCCCCACCCTTACCATGCCCTCCTTTTTCCTCCTTGCCCTTCAGCAATCTCTGCTTCAGTGGGCAGTGAGGGAAGAGGGCAGGGCTGGAGTCAAGGCTTGATTCTAAGAGGAGAAATGACAGGGAGAGGAAGAAAGTGGGAGGGCAGTTTACCCCTCCTACTGCCTGGAGGGACCATCTGCTATGAAATTATGCTGTGTCAGCCGCAGAGGCCAAGCTGCATCTGCCTGAGGTGGGGGGAGAGCCCCTTCCTCCAGCCACAAAGAGGGAGCCATTGCTCTGCCTTTCCTTACATGTCTTCTGGTAACTTTCCTTAGCCTGATCTTGCCTCTGTTCCACTGAATTCGAATCAGTCTTGACCTATGTGTTGGTCTGTCTACATTCCCAGACAAAGAATTAGCAACCACAGAAGCAAGGGATATGAAAAAAGATAAAGGATATTAAGGAAGATTAAGCCAAAGCAAAGTTAGAGTGATACACCAAGAAGAAAGAAAAGCCTAAGGCAATGGAAAGGAACTACTGCACTAGATTTAAACCACACAGACAGAGTTCTGGTTTTGGCTTTCAAAGAACTAAAACAGACACAGATATCAGTGCAAAAGATAATAGAGCCATGAAGATCTCCTTACAGTTGAATCAAAAGAGTTTGGAAATGCTTTGGTAAAAAGCAGATGTTCATCAGGACAGATGAAAAGAAGGTCCTCAGTACAATACCCTGCAAGTTCACACTTTGCCACTCTCACAAAAGTCTGAGGAACAAAATGAAAGCTTTCCATCTAATTTTACCTGAGAAATGAACATGAGATCATCTTATATTGTCAAGTATCAGGTCATTAGTTTCTCCTTGGTTGTGAAAAGCTTAATAACTTGAACCACGCAAAGGGTGTCAGGTCTCAAGAGACTGAGATCCTTTGTGCAACAGGCAGGGAATGTGAGAGATGGAAAGATGCAATGGTAAAGGCATTGATGAGATATGTTCAAGTGACGCTTATGACACAACACCTTAGCCAAGGTCCTTGCCAATCCAAAGAGGGAATTCCAGCCCAAGCCCCCATTTTTGGGTCTCCCTCTTCCAGGACAAAGCACTGATGCTGCTGTATGTGCACTTAAGTACATAGTTTAGACCAGCTTCAAGATTAGCCTAAAAGGCATGAAACTGTGAAGGGGCAGCAAGTGCCAAGCAGATCAGTGAATAGCACCTCCTCAAGCGTTTATTGGGAAAATTCTCCGGATGAAACTCCTGAAAACACCAACTGCCTTCGGAAATTCCAGGTCTTTCCACCAAGCCAGAATATCTGCAATCAAACTGTAAGAAGAACAGAGCAAATATCTAAATGGCTTTCTTAAAAGAGAGTCTTTCCTCTATATTCTGCTCTGACACATCAGCACAAGGCTCCTGTTTAGGATGGGCACCTGTTTAGAAGTGTATGTTGAAGATACACTGATTTGATATTCCCATCCTTCACCTCATAATGTGGCACATCCTTCATGATAGCAGTGGAAGGGGAAGATGGGATCAGCTTTCTGATTCAGTAGTTGTGCAGCTGACGTACAGTTCCACCCTTTGAGAGATTTCTTTGGAAAAATGACAAGTTTCAGCCAAAGTGCACAGAAGCCACACATATGTCATGACTCATAATGCAGAACTGTGTATCATGGCTGAGAAATTCAGGCCACTTTTCATATTTTTGGTGTCATCTGTGACCTGTGATACTTTTAATATGCTCACCACCTGAGTCATTCAAAGGAAAACTGCACCCTTGCACGTGTGGAAACAGTATGCATATTCACAGATAAACTGCTCCTTTTCAGATAAACAAACCAGTCCTTTATCAGAAGTACTGTGCTTCTTACCAGAGCAGAATTTCTCAGGACAAACATTGCCTTTATTAATTACAGTGCCTAAGCTAAAGCATGTAGAAATAATACTGAAGTAAGAGGAATTCTGCTGGGACTGTCAAATTTTACCACACCTTTGCCTCTGCAGGTGTGGAACAAAATGCCTCAATAATATTTATACAGGAACCTCACCACACCCTTTGGGAACTCATAAGGTTTTACATAGTGTTACAGTATGTCAGCAAGGATTGCTTGGCAATGGAAGGCTTGCAAATTTACTTGCAGGAGGTGCACAACAGATCACTATCTACTTTGTTTCAAAATAAAGACACGTGTATTATCGACCAAAGCCTTAAAAGGAAAAAGGATACTCAAAGAATTAATATCTCTTTAACTTAAAAATTGAGATTTCAGGTTGATAAAAACTTACCATTACACATAAAATTCCTTTACAGCACAGCACTATGACAGAGTTATCACCCAGGAAAAAGCCCTCCTTAGCGCAAAAAATGTTATGTTTCTAGTCATAGAATCATATGCTGAGGTACAAGAGACCCATGAGGATCACTGAGTCCAACCTGCAGAGGACACCTCAAGAGCCACACAATGTGCCCTGTGAGTGTTGTCCAAATGCTCTTTGAACTCAGACAGGCTCAGTGCTGTGACCACTTCCCTGGGGATCCTGTTCCAGTGCCCAATCATTCTCTGGTCATGAGAGTGAAGAGATCAGTATTTACCCCGCTACTTCCCCTCCTGAGGATGCTGAAGACCACAATGAGGTCTCCCCTGAGTCTCCTCTTCTCCAGGCTGAACAGAACAAATGACCTCAGCTATTCCTGATAAGGCTTTCCCTCAAGGCCTTTCACCATCCTCATGGCCCTTCTTTGGACACTCCCCAATAGCTCAAGGTCTTTTTTAGATTGTGGTGCCCAAAACTGCACACAGTATACAAGGGGAGGCCACATTAATGAAGAGTAGAGCACTTATCACTCTTACTATTTTCTCAATTTCTGTGCCCCTGTTCTCCTTACAGTTTTTAAATAAATCACACAGAGACTTAAAACAACAACAACAAAAAAATCACGCCTACAAAGGGATTAAAATATTAGCAGATTTCAAAACTCTTTTCTTCCCTATGCTTCTTGTATCTCCTAAAGTCTTTTTAAAGGTTTGGAGGTATTCAAAATCCTTTCATGTTTAAAATCTGGCCAACTCTGGCTGAGTCAAAAACTTGAATAGAGTGCTCTGCTGGGTGAATCAGAAATTCTTCCCTGCCAAGTAAATAAACAGTGCTTGTACTTGTAAAAAACACTTGAGGATGTCAGGGAAACTGAGGAGCTCTCCTTCAAATACCACTTTTTCTTTTGATCTACCTGAACACATTAGTTGCGAATTAAATCAGATTTCCAAGAGCTATACAGAGTTGATAGTAAAAATAAGCTACCAATGGGCATGAAAACCAGCCATGGAAAGTTGTACCCTAAAAATACTGTGTGAGAGCAGAAGCTACCATTTCTCTGTGACAGCAAATCTTTTTCTCAAGACCCTTAAGAACCTTCATAGGGCCCTTTATAATGTTCTGTTTAGACGTCAAACATATCACCTACTCCTGAACCCAGGCACTAATTAACCGAGCAACACACTGTGTAGTCAAAATGAGGTGTCCAAAGTTACACTGAAACCGGAGGAAAACAAAATGCTTTTATGTAGCTGGCCAGGGTGCTGGTATCCTGCCAATATTTGCCCTAACCAAATGGAAACATGAATGATTGCAGTGAAAGGGAACACAGGTTTACTTCCCACAGGAAGGACACTACTAACACAAATATAAGTCTCTTAGTGTGCTGCTGTGTTGACTTAGTAAGGAGTGGGAGCACCACTGCTACTGAGTCAGCAGTAGCACCCCGCAGTGAGTTGTGTCCTCCAGTGATACTAATTTAAATGGATATTAAAAAATATTATCAACTCATCACGTTGATAAAGCGTATTTTGTCTTCTGAGATGAATATAATTTTAGTTACTCAGTATGTTTTCCTTATTTTTATGTCCTAACCACCAGCCATGCCATTCAAGAGGTGTTCTAAAAAGGTAGCTGTAAAACCTTGTGCAAAAGCACAAACCACTCATTCAGCCTAACCCAGCATTTCTGGGTAAACAGAACACCTCAGTCATTTCTGGTAAGCAGCAAGCAGTAGCACTAGTTAGCAAATTAATCCCCACTTTATAAGCAGAAAATCCATACCAATTGCTTTAAGGGATGAAGTCTTTTCAAGGTATCTATCACTGTTCAACAACAGGGCTAAATTTGCAAAGATTACTCAAATCATTTATGCTTTGGAAACCATTTAAGGCCAATGTAAACAGATTACAACTTTCCCAGACGCTATGGGCACAATTAGTTCTGCAGTGAACACCGCTCCTACACTATGCTGCTCTCTGCAAAACTAACAGATACATTTAATTACAACTCACACTGAAACATGCCCCTTTTGCATAGCTACTATTTCAAAATATCTGAGGGGCAGGAAAACACCATCCAATTAAAGTAATGTGGCTCCTCACAGGTAGGAAAGCAACTTCAGCAAAGCTTTCAATTCCCAAGTTACATTGATACAGAAGTTTCACTATTGTCAAGGGATCCTTTTCAGCTGTACCCTCCTATGCCCTGCACCAAATTTTGTAGGTATTTCTATGGTTCACTCCTCATTATGAGATCCTTTATGCAAACCTCTGCCCTACAACATAAATCCATGTTAAATGCATGCTCACAGATAGAAGATCAGAAGAAAGCTCTCCAAAGGCAGTTTATGCCGAGGAAACACCTTGTGAGTGAGTCCTGCTCAGTGTTGGGGAGGTATCCAATTCCTACTCAGGTTTTCAAGGTGGTGGTATCAACAGTGCAGAGAGAAAAAATTAAATAAAGAGCAAGGTAGGATTTTAAAGGACGTTTCAGTTAGGAGTCAAGAGTAGAGATGGACAGATACAGGAAGGACTACAGAAGAAGGGACACCATGATTGCAAGGAAAATCAGAGAATGAGGTATTTTAGTGGCCCAGGAAAGAAGAAAAAGACTTGACAGAATATTCATCTCTAGAATGGAAAATAAGGAATAGATCTCTGACACGCTACATGGGTCAAACAGCTTCCAGACTGGGTGGGGAAATAGAAGCGAAGTCTAATCTAAGACGCACACTAAGTTCAAGAGATGTTGCCCACTGCTAATACAAGTCAGGGTCTGGTGCCTGAGTCTTAACCTTCCCTATCTCACAGTTACAGAGCTTCCCTGGCTGCATAGTCTTAGAATCCTCCAAGATTACCAAAACCCATTTTCCAAAACTGAAAGCCACCAGGAATGACAAATACTTTCTCAGAAGGAAGCAGGCAGTAAAAAACTGCCTAACAGTAGAAAACACACATAAGAAGTCCTTTTCTTTTTTTCTGTCTGCTTCTCAGAGATAAATTCTGTAATACAAACCATAAAAGAAGTAGGTCAGTGACTGCCTTTTTTAAAACACTCCAAACCACAAAGGATAGACTATTCAAAGTAGTGTGGGTTCAAGTTGTTACTAGCCTGTTGCCACAAAAGTGTTTATAGAAATACTTAAGCAGTCACTTTTGTAAAATTCTTCTATGGTATCATTCTTACCATCACTTCACATCCTACTCTGAGGTGATTCAGTTCTTCCACAGGGATGTGGCCTATAGGGCAAATTTCATTGCAGAGTCATGAGTCATAAGAACCTTTGCAGAACCGGCCAGGCGCACTATAAATTCATCCTACCCTTCATGTGAACTGCAGAAACCTTGGAGACACTCAGAGCAGCCGTGTTTCTCCCCACACAAAACAAGGTACTGTAATGACTTCTAGATACTATTTATTTTACTTATTCTTGGCTGATATTGCTTTGTTGACAAGTAGGAAAAAAGGAAGCAGGTATCTTAACTGGAAACAACTAATGCTCAGGGAAAGTTAATTAACAAAGATTGCACAGGCATAGCCTAGAAAATGAGTCTTAAAAATATGCAGGAAGACAACTTATATTTCAGAGTTGTATAATTTCTAGAGCTCACTGACTAGCATATATATCACAGCATACTAAGAACCATTGTGTTTGCCTAAGTCAGGTAATTTGTTCTTGTACTCTTTAGTGCTTAGAATTATCAGTTTAGCTCCTGGTTTGCAAGCTATTAGGGTCACAAACTATCTTTTATTCTAATGCCATCCTATACCAACCAAAATAGCTCTTAGTCCCTGACTAGAACCCTCAGCTAAACCTGCAAGGCAAATAACAAATAGCGGTCTGCTGAATATAGAAAGCTTCTATTGCAGAAGAACTGGGAAGCTAGGATCTGGGCTAGTGCTGTAAGACAGGGTTTCAGGACATTTTTAAAAGTCAGAAATGTAATTCAGGATGCTTAGCATGCAATAGTTGGGGCAGTGCTTGCTCAAGTATAGGAAGATGAGTTTTGTCTTGTCCTAAAGGAATAGTTTGACTGCTCTTGTTACTAGAGATGAGCATCAGAAGACTCTTGAACAAAGTGAAGCATAAAATTTGTGCTAAGAGACAGTTTCTCGGTAGTCTCTATCCCAGGCTTTGTTGAGTAATCAAAAATATCAAAATCTGCTATCAACTCCAAGATTCTGTAAAGGGCAGTGCAATAAATTTCCTGGTGAACAAATACGAAACACATCTAGAGGCTGGTTCATCCCTAAAAATTATAGCTGTTGCCATCAGTGAAACAGGACATGCTGAACTTTGTGACTTTATAATAGTTAATGCTCCTCATTCTTTACATAAGCAATTTTAGAAAGCCTTTTAATCACAAAAAAGTTCAAACAGTGAAGAGGAACTTCTAAACAAATAGCAATCATAGTTAGTCGTTCATTAATAGCATCTTTTCTGTCTTTCTGTGCAGCTTCAGGACAATGGATACATTGAATAAAGCAAACACAAGCTTTGCTCTTGACTTTTTCAAACAGCAATTGCAGGAAGATAGGGACAAGAATATTTTGTTCTCTCCTTGGAGTATTTCATCTGCCCTGGCTACTGTTTATTTGGGAGCCAAAGGTAACACTGCAGATCAGATGGCAAAGGTGAGTCTGGGCTTCAAAAAGTAGCTGTCTGAAAGGGTTGATTTCTTGGAATAATGTCCTCCATGACAGAAATTTGCTGTGTTGAAACAGAGGAAAAGAGTTTTGAGGACTCTCCTCTATGATTATTTCAAGTTTTACCTTTTGCTTAACATAAATCCACATCTAAAAGGTTAGAGAAAAACTATGTTGAGACTACAACCCTTTCTTTGGGGTATGTATTTTACAGGCAAAATTACTGAAATTGCCAAGTCACACTTATTCAAAGCTCATAGTGTCATCAGGGGACAGTGAGAACAGTCCCAATGCATGGTTTTTAAACACCTGATGTAGGTACCTAGCTCCTGTTGGAGGAAGGAGGACTGTGAGTTTGCTTCTGCTGTGGCAGAAGTTGTCCCACCTGCATTGATCTAACTCCTGATTTATAAGACAAAAGAGACCCAGTAGGGTAAAAAAGGAGTGATCTTCTGTTAGGATGAAGGGAAAACAAAACAACGCAAAAGACTCAGCTCTTCTGAAAAGCGTTCCAAGGTTGTTTGCACCCCTTTGTAGCCTGGTTAAAGTGAACAAGTCCAGAGAAAGGGATTTAAGGCATGGAACTGCCTGCACACTTTTCAGGCTTTTTGACACATAGCAGAGCTCCATTAAGACTTCTCCTTTGGTAGACTCCATCTGGGGGTAATTGGCTCAGGTATTAACAGGTCGTCCCAGGGCATAACTCAAAGCAGGCAGATTCCTCAACAAAGGCCAGGTACATAAGAGTTTCCCCCTGCAGCCCTCAGCTTAGTTTGCACAAGCCATTTTGTACACATGGGCATTGAGACCCAGACAAAGATTTCATATTCAGCAAGGACTGGACCCAAGAACAAAATCTGAGCTTGACTGTCCTCATTACCAGTCCCCCTGATGTCACTGAAAAAATTTGCTGAAACAGCAAATTTTCTATTGTTGCATTTCTTATTGCTTTTTCCACTACAGGTACTTCACTTCAACAAAGCTGAAGAAGCCAAAAATGTCACCACAACCATAAGAATGCAGGTCTATGCCAGAACAGAAGAGAGTCTATCAAATCGACGTGCATGTTTCCAGAAGGTATCTCACCCAAGCTGATGATCAAGCTAAGGGCATGGCCACATTTTCTCCTGTATTTTCCTTCCCCATTTGTGTTTGCTTAAGTTTGCCTTCCTCAGATTTAGTGTACGAAATTAATTGGTGCAGCATTGTGTGATACCTTCACCTAATGCAATGCTTATTGCATGCTTCCTCCTTTTACACAGAATTGCATAATCTAACCTCAAATTTGCAAAATTTAACATTTGATAATCAATAGATCTTCTGATCTTTTTCCTTTAGCTCTGAGGATAGATTTCTTTCTCAAACTATTACTATTCAAAAACTAGCACAATTCTTACCTCGGAGAGCTAATCCCAAGAAAAGAGATGTTCTTCAACACATTTGATTGCAGCATAAAGACAAAGAAAACCAGAACATCACCTTTTTCAGGCTACCTATTCTTGATATGTTTCAGAAATTATACCCCATTTCAGCTGAGAAGTTAACAATGTAAATTTACATGTTGGCATTTTCCAAAGTAGACCAGTTGCTTGCAAGAAATCTAAGGGAAATGGGAATAATTTTATTCCTGAGATAATCCTTTGCCATACTGGCAGGCATTTTCTCCCAATTTGTATGTAATTTAACATAGCAGAACAATACAGAAGAGCAAATATAATCCCTCTGAGTCAGTAAAGGCTTTTTCCTAGTTTACAATTCAAAGATGGTGATATCAAACTCTTCTCTCTGCTCTTTCCCGTCATCCTTATTCTCTAGGGGGTTGAGCTGTTTCCCTGCAGTCTGCCCACAAAACCCCAACTGCTGTTACTTTTGATGAATGGATCTGCATCCCACAGCCAAATCCCATGGTGGGAAGATTTATTTTAGGAGTTATGTCAACATCTCATTTGTACTGCATGAACAGGAAAGGGATTGTTCCTCATGAGTAACACTTGCCCTCACTGTAAGAATTACAGAGTGCTATGAGTGGCGCTATGGGTTCTGACACTTTGGAGATTTAAGGGTCTGTTCGTGCCTCTGATTCTGATATAAGGATGAGATGAATACAGCACAGGTGCAGATTTTTAATTTACTAATTCACAGTTTCTTCCTTGAGCTCATTGGAGACTCTGAACCCACATCCATTCAATTCTGTCACTTCAATATAGAGAATTTACTGCAATTACCAAAACATAAAAAAACCCCAAACCATAAAATATTAAGAGAGACATAAAGAAATTTAGGGGTAAACCTTACATGTAACACTACTTTCATAAATTAAGGGAGTGATAGAGCCAAATCTCACACATTGCATAAGAATTACTCTCTGACTTTTGTTTTCTGGATATCCAAAGTTTCACAATATCCACTTATAAACCCTTAAACATTTTACATTACTCAGGCTCTTAACACTTGCATTTCAAGATACCCACACACTGAGTGTCTATGTAGGTCTATACCACACCTGCAACTTCTAATACTTTAAAATGATTCTTTTAATAGATGTCCAGTTTAAGCACCTCTTCTGTTGTAATATAGGTAACAGATCACCCAAAGAGAAATACTCTACTTGGATCTGTGTGAAGTAAAAAACCAGGATTTTTACACAACAGATGACTAATGTCCTTTTTATTTCTATTTCTCCAAGACAGAGTTTGGCAAATCAGATAACATCCATACTGGATTTAAAGCACTCAGCTTTGAAATCAACCAACCCACTATAAACTACCTACTTAAAAGTGTCAACCAGCTATATGGAGAAAAATCACTGCCTTTCAGTAAGGTAAGACTTTAATTCAGATTATGCAGTGTCATTTAACCTTCATGATCTACCTATGGCAACATAAGCTACATACTTTTAAATATTTTTGCTACATTTGAAAATTATGTTATTATCCTTAACATTAACATTTTCTATTATACTTTTCCTTAGACTTTGGACACTAAAATTTTAGGTTTTTGGGATGTGTATATAATCTCAGAGTGATTTGTAGATGTAGTTAGATGAGAACGTTTAAATTGAGTGTATCCACTAAAAATACTTTGTTCCTTTGAGAAAACATTGTGTTTGTGCCCATGTAATTTTCATCTCTCGCTGTAGTAGTACTCATATAGGCAGGCAACAAACCTAAGTCAGATGTCTCTATTGCCCTGCAGGAATACTTATTTTTAGCCAAGAGATATTATGGTGCAGAGCCACAATCAGTCGACTTTGTGGGAGCAGCAGATGCAATCAGGAGAGACATCAATTCCAGTGTTGAACAACAGACTGAAGGTGAGTTCCACCCTCTCCTCTCCAAATCAAAAAGGAGTCATTTTGGCTTTTCTGTGCCCAAAGGGCCCATGGCAGGTAAACAATGCACCTCAGAAAAGTAAATCGGACTTTTCATAAAATACTCATCTACCAACAAGCTCTTACTAAAATTACTGTCCTCCATCTCAGTGTGTGAGGAATATGGCTTATTCATCTTTGTAAATCAAGATTACCCCAGTAACTGCATATTTGCAAGTAATCTCAAACTAGATGACTGCTATGGCAGCACTTAAAATTTCCCTGGTTTATATCCCCAGAAACTGTGCCAGCTCTTAGACTGAAACAGTGAACCTGCACAAATGTGTGAATGTCCCTCTGCTTTCTCTAGGTAAAATCCAGAATCTGCTGCCTCCTGGATCCGTAGATTCACTCACCAGGCTAGTCCTGATAAATGCACTCTACTTCAAAGGAAACTGGGCAACGAAGTTTGAGGCTGCAGCTACCAGGCAAAGGCCTTTCAGAATAAACATGGTATGGCAATATACTGCCCTATTTCCTACACTGCAGGTGGAAAAACCTGAAAAAGATGGGGGAGAGGAGGGGGAGGGAGAAATCCTGTCATCCTTTAAATCCATGTTGCAGTACAGTTATTTCATTTAAAGTGTACAGTTTATTCAGTATATTTACTTCACCACACTTTCAGCACTAAAACTGCACACACATACCAGGCCCTGAGGCACAAGTAAATTATCAGAAGCTGACTTCAAAAAAGCTTCAAATCTCCAAAGGCAGGAAAAAAATAGAGGAGAACAAAACTGTATGGGTTAGTTCTTTACATTTTCACTTTTAACCATTCAGCAAATCAGAGTGGCATACAGTTTCCTACAACTAGTGTCATCTGGGACAGCTCAGATGGCATGCCATGCCTCCCAGTGCCTTTCCAGTGCCTTGCAGGGATCCTGTGTTCTGTGCCTATCCATAAGGATGTTTCAGACACATTGGGCAGCTTGTAAACTGTGCTACTTTAACTCAGTCCTTTTACTGTTTAGAGTACAAATGTAAAACATTCCATTTGATTTGTTGCAGCATACAACCAAACCAGTGCCCATGATGTACCTGAGGGATAAATTTAACTTGAACTACATAGAATCAGTTCAGGCTGATGTTCTTGAGCTTCCATACGTCAAAAATGACCTCAGCATGTTCATCCTGCTACCGAGTGACATCTCTGGCTTACAAAAGGTAAAAAAACTGCAGAACATAAATACTGCGAAAAAGTAACAGTGTCATTATTTACTTAAAGCATATGTGAGGTAAAAGACCAGGCTGCAGTCATGTTTCTAGGAAGGAGGATACTGATCAGGCTCAAGGTAAAGAAAATCCCAAATCTGGTCTAGTACTGTGAGCTTGAAGCTCAGGCTAAATTTCTAAGTCTTGGAAGCCAGCATGTCTGTGGTTGCTAAAGTTCATAAGTCCTGGAAACAGGTAACCCAAACCCTGTAAGATCTCCCCTTTTCCAGCAGAACAAAAATAAGGACACAAAACCAGCCCTGCTGAGATCCACTGTCCGCACCAATTCAGACAGATATGACTTCATTCCAAAAAACACCCACCAAAAATTGGGCAGCCTCCCTTATGTTCCAGGATGTCCAGAACTAATATGTATGGATACTGCCACCTTCTGTAAAAAGCCTGATTCTGCCTTTGGATAACAAACCCTTAAGAAATTTTAATTTTTAAGGTGTTGTGTTGGGGGCAGGGGAAAGCTCTTTTGAGTGAATTCTAAAATATGGGGAAGACAGCCCTGGGAACAGAAGAAAAGCCAGACTATCATAGCTCTGCTATATTTCCTGACAACATTTCAAATATAGCATTGATATACCATAGAACAATATTCTCCTTTAGTTAAAAATATCTCCAAAGTGCTGTTTCATTACTGTTTTTCTTGTACTCTTACAACCTCTTGAAAAGTTCTCCATTTGACAGAAGAAATAGCCCATAGGGCACACGTTTTTGAACACATTTTAATTTTCTGATTTTTTTTTTTACTTACTGCAGCTGGAAAGAGAATTGACTTTTGAAAACTTGTCTGCATGGACAAATCCAGAACTAATGGAGAAAATGAACATGGAAGTTTATCTGCCCAGGTTCACATTAGAAGAGAAATATGACCTCAAATCTACTTTGAGCAGGATGGGGATACAAGATGCCTTCACAGAAGGTCAAGCTGATTTCACAGCAATGTCCAAGACTGGTGATCTGTTTTTGTCACAAGTTTTCCACAAGTGTTACCTGGAAGTCAATGAAGAAGGCACAGAGGCAGCAGCTGCCAGTTCAGCAACACTGGCATCCCGAAGTCTTGGTGCTACTGTCATCTTTTTGGCAGATCACCCTTTCCTTTTCTTTATCAGGCACAACAAGACCAAGACCATCCTCTTCTTGGGAAGGTTTTCTTCCCCCTAGAAACTCGATTACTAAACAGGGTATTGCAACAACAAAAGTGAACTAAACACACACCACAAGCAACATCTCAATAGCCTGTGAGCTTCTTAATTTTCTTGTACTGTTGACAAATCTCTCAATGTTAGAAGAGAGTATTTATGAAAAATAACCTCAAATTTATGCCTTTGGCTCATTTTCCTGGCCAAAGAACCCCAAAATGCTAGCACTACCTGCTAAGTACCAAACCGTGCAAAGAAGAACATTACTATGTCTTTTTGGCACTTCCTCCACCAGAATTTTCACAATTAAGAACACACTGAGTTGAGCTCAACCAGTAATTTTAAAGTTTTGATACCTAAGAAGTCGAAAACCCAGAAAAATCTTCTTGCAGAATGCTGCTGCATCTCCATTGGTTTCAGCTCATGCTGATCCCCAAGGAGGGCTACTCACCCACATTCTTGTCAGATTTTTACCAACTCTGCAGCCTGGCAGAACTGGCAATGAAATAAACCTGCAAAACCACCTTTGTTCCTAATACTGGTGCTTCTTTTTTTTGCTTGAAAAGGGGTTAACACACGTACTTTCTAATCTCTATCCCACAGCAATTGGAAAATATTTAACAACACTACAGAACTAGGAAAATAAAACACATGTGCCTCACAACCTTCTCCTTTGTAAACTTTCACCCTAACAACACTATGTCCAGCCTAGCACTGTACTGCTTTGCTCTCATGTTACTTTGCCTCTTATTCACTGGTTTGAGACAAGATCAAATGGGACAACCAAGTCTAAAGCTAAGACAAGTAATACTAATGGCCATAAGTGCTTTCTGGAAGATGAATGTGAATCTCCCAGGTCATATTTACTCCTGTCACTGTTCTTTCTCCTAAGAGAGTGTCCTGATCAATCATGCATGTTTGCAGGGAATGCTGCTGACTATATTAATTCACAATAGAGAACAAAGAACCGGCTTTCTTAATGGACTTGCACACACCAACAGCATCTTACTACAAACACATTTTCTTGAAACAGCAGGACTCCCTTTTCCTGGCAGAGACTGCTAACTGTCCCTGCATCCTTTCTCTATTCATTCAAGTGGTTGGCTGCTCCCAGGGTCCCTTCTGGCTCTGCTTTCCAAATGGGAAAGACTATAGGAAAAGTATTATGAAGCATGTGCTTTATCCCTATAGAGCCCCAAGAGAAATGCCTTCTGCCTCTCTCAGTCATGAAACATGGCACTGGATCCCTGTGCATTCGGGTCCAATTGTGCCATGCCCTCCTTCACCTCATGGAAGAATGGCATGTCTCCACAGATAAGTCTCTTAAGCACTTCCTGATATGCCTTGGGAATAAAGACAGAAAAGTCGCACCTGGAAGGCCAAGGAGAAACAAAACCATGAAAACATGAACATAAACTCACTCAGGCCTTTAAAGTCAATGGAAATGTGAGTCACCTTTTCTCCCTCCTTCACTATTTTAAGCATAGTTGCAAAGATGACACAGTTGATATCCTTTTTGGCAGTGCCATATCATTACTGAGTGGCAGTGGCCACAGCACATGAAAAGTGAGTTGTACATTAGGGAACAACCTTCTCCCAGGGTGAACAGCAGTGCTGGAAATGTTGTGGAATCTTCATCCTTCTACTCACAGCCCTGCTCCTAGCAGGAGGTTGATCTCTGGATGCCCCTTCAATTAATATCTGTGATTTTTTTTTTCTCTTGTCAAAAGCCATTCTGCCTTGCCATTTCCCTTTCTCAGCCTGTATGGCCTCCTTGCATCTTGACTAGCAAAGGCAACTATTTTGCTCATGGTATATATCTCTGGGACTTGGGAATCTCCTGGCTTGGGCTTTCTCACCACCTAACCATTCATTGACTTTTCTCCTATCCAGGTTTCTGGAGGACTTACCAAACTAAAACTAGTACTTATTTAATTTCTGGCATTTCTTCACTGCCTTGCACAACGCTGATTTTTGACATTTTTTAGAATTCTTGACCCACTGTATTCCTGTAATCAGGCTTGCAGTACAATGCTTACCAAACAGTACAATTTCCTTCCTTTCCTGCTCCTTCCGCTGCCCTCTAGGGTCTCATAGTTGTTGCCACCTTGTTCTTCTTCCATCACTGTCTCTCTTCTGGGACTTCAAAGTGACAGCTCTTGTGCCATGTTTACCTCTCTCGCGTCTCTGTCTTTGCTTGAGCCCTCCCATTAGGGTTTTTTCAATTCTTGCCCTCCTCCTTACTGTGCAGTAACTCAGGGTTTTGCAGTGCTTGATTGCAATGCAGCTGTGACTGCAATGAGATTTCTTCACCAACACAACCAGTGGGGTGTCCATCCCTTATCCTCCTTCACAGCTTTGCCTCTGTCTGCGTTCCTAACGATCTTCAGTCTGAAGCTGGACTCCCAGTGTCCAATTCAATCACTATGATTGGTGTTTTATGCTGAGGTACTGCATTTGAAACTCAGGAGTCACAGAGAAGAGAATCAGACCCTCAATATCTGCTTAAATCCAGAAACTAAAAGTATTGTGCAACCGTTTTAAAACTCACTTATTTTAAACAACACAGCAGTTATCTCTGCAACACCAGAAAACCTTTGGAATCAGCAGCTTGCTTTGCTATCCTGTCAGTAGGCTATTGTGATGTGACAACAAACTTGAGATTTTAATTCCATTGTCCTTTTGAAATCTCTAAACCTGAAAAGTGACCAAGTCAACAAAAAGGCCAAAACTTTTTTAAGATCTTTTGGGGATGTGGTAGAAAGGAACTTTGGGTAGGTGGAAACAACCTGGATGTAGATAAAAAGGAAAGGGAGGGGCAAGCCGTACCGTGTTCCCTAATTTAAAAGCTGCTTAACACACAAATGCAGAACCTGACTGAGGACAAGAACTAAGTCTTCTCTCTCACGGGATTAAAGGTAAATATTTAAATCAATTTAAGTAAATTTTATGGTGTTTTTAAAAAGCAATCTGTACCATGTGTGACTGTATGGATAAATTATAATATACCTGTGTTATAATGCATTATTCTTGCCTTGTGTTTTTCTGAATGTCAACCATTAGAGAAAACTGCTGTATCCTATGGAAAACTGCTAATTTGGGGCAGAATTTTTCACAAACAGGAAAGTATTCTTAGAGCAGCAACTGCATCACAACTTCATTTTGATAAAAGAATTCTGTACTTCAGGTGAAGGCACAGCACTGCACATTATCAGGCCAGAGACTCACAGGAGTATTCAGTAGCTGAAAACAGAAATTCCCATCCTGATGCTCTCTTGGTTGTGTTGTCCAAGGAAAGAAAATCAGTCTGTAGTACAGACATGGTCCTGAGGGCATAATGACTGCAAGAAAGAATGCAGTTGTTTGGAAACTAAACACTTCATAAATATCTGCAGACTTCCGAGATTGCCCCCCAATTTTTGTTGCTCCGTTCCATAGATACAATGACAACAACAATAATCTAAACATTTCTGATCTCTTGAGTGGTAAATTACATGACTCATCTATTATTGGGTAGATATCTTAAAGCCTGGAGCACTCATAACCTCAAGGCATCTGGCAATTTCTGGGGAAAATAAAATTGCCGAAACATACAGAAGGGGTGGTAGGTACACACGATGAATAAACTGCACAAGTCCAAATGGAAACACCAGCTTTGATGCTCGTGAAACTACTCAGAAATAGGTCGCTGGCCAGGAAAAGCAAATGAGCCTAAAAATTATGCTTAAATCCTTTTGCAGTATCAGCTGTCAATTCTATACAGATCCAAATGTAGTAGTGGGAAACTCAAACATGCTGTGAACCAATGTACTAAAAATGCATATAAATTCCCCTGGGAATGTTGCTTTGATAAATCATTAGTTAACGACAAAAAGGAAAAGAAAAACAGAGGTCACAAATCTACACATCTTTAGAAATCAAAGGCAGAAAGAACCACAAAGAAAACTGCAGCAGTAGAGGGAAAAAAAACTAAGAAATTGGTGCTCCTAACAGGTGGCAAACAGTATCTCTGTGGATGATAAACATAAAACTATGCTATTAATTTTAGTGGTTTAAATGGATTCTCTTGCACATGCAATATTTCTCACTAATGGGTACTGTGTACAAAAATGTAAACATTTAAAGAGTACAATTCTGTTTCTTGCCTCTTTCCAGGTTGTAAAAATGGAACTGGTCTCCACATCAGTTGGCAACTTCACTGTTGATCTTTTCAACAAGCTGAATGAGAACAACAAGGGAAAAAACATTTTCTTCTCCCCTTGGAGCATATCAGCTGCTCTGGCTCTGACATACCTGGGAGCAAAAGGAACTACAGCAACTGAGATGGCAGAGGTAGGTTACTTTTGTACCATTATTGTGGGGACAACCATTTGGATTTCCACAAACACATTCCTATTGTTGGGAGAAACAGCTGTGGAATGGAGTTCTGCCTTGCAGCATGTAGATAAGAGCACAGTGTTGGTCTGGGAAGGGGATGGTGTTACTCATTGTTATTCCAAGGGATTTATTGTCACTACAGCTTCAGCATCCCTTTGATTAGTCACCTAAGCAGCAGAGAGCACAGTGAGTTATCACAAGGAGAAAAACAAGACAACCATTTGATCCCCATTTGACTTTAGGTCTCACAAGGTCCTTCATGCCTATTTCTTATCTTTGAAAACTCTGCTTACAGGTCCTTCATTTCACAGTGGGAGCAGGAGCTGAAGCTTCTTCTTCTGTGGCCAGACCTTCTCGGGGGAGACCAAAGAGAAGAAAATTGGTATCTATTTGAACTGAAATTCCATGATAAAGAACCTGCAGAATCAAAATGTCTAGATACAGCCTAGGAGTCCAGCATTCATTGTCTGCACTCCTCTTTAAAGTACAAACCCCAGCCATACCACAAAACAGGATGATGTTCAGTTCCTTTCACTCACTCAGACTCTCAGGAGCTGAAAGGATGAGTCACTGGGATAGTCTGGAAGGTTTGTTACATGACAATTCAGTTAATCCAGTCATGAACAGGGCTCTTCAAATTTGCAGTGATGGTAAACTTTGGAAAATAAAGAGTAAGGAAGAGGAACCCAAATCCCTCTCCTATATGCATTGCTTAGCATGTTTTGAAAGCTTCATGCAAAAATGAAATTGCTGAATGTTTGGTTTCTTTTTCCAAGGATCCTGAGAACAAGCAAGCTGCAGACATTCACTCTGGGTTCAAGAAGCTTCTGACTGCCATCAACAAACCCAGAAGCACCTACTCCCTGAAAAGTGCCAACCGCATTTACGTGGAAAAAACCTTCCTATTATTGCCTGTAAGTTAAATCTCAGGGAAGAGGAAGAAAAGGTGCAAAAATATTTCTCTTTTTAATTACTTGCCATTAATAGAACAGTTTGGAAGCTGACCTTGAATACCGCAAATAGGAGCTCTGGATTCCAGTGATAACTTTAACTGGAAAATACCAGTCAGTCTACTCACCGAATTTAAGGATGCATTGCCCTTTGACTGTATTATAGGGATTCCTTTACATTAAGTGTGCCTTTAGTATTGGAACCCCCAATATATAAAATTGTAAAGGAGAAATTAAATAAGCACATCCATAGGATGCATGCAGCCTTCCTCACTTCTCCAGATAAATTTTGGAAAATGTGAAATTTCTGTTCTTTGCTTATTTCTTAATTGTTAAATCACAGTCCAGCACAAAATAACAAGCATGGTCCTGCAATCCACTAGGTCCAAGAATCCATCAAGTATAAGAGCTAACAACTTCCTTTTGGGACTAAAAATAGCATATTTCCCTAGTACAGGACTTTTTTGCTCACAGTTTTGTTATTTTTCAGACATACGTACAGCTCAGTAAGAACTACTACAAAGCAGAGCCACAGAAGGTTAACTTTAAGACAGCACCAGAACAGTCAGGAAAGGAAATCAACACTTGGGTTGAAAAACAAACTGAGGGTAAGCTGGGCTCAACCCCAACATCTTTGCTCTCCCACAAAGTCAGTCTGCCATTTCCTTTGGGCAGGTGCCCTTGCTTCCCCAGGTGCTACCGCAGCAGCCAGGTCATGCCTTCCGAAGCGGATGTGGGCAGTGAGCAGAGATATGGTGGGAGGACAGAGAAAGAGCAGCACATTTAAGCTGCTTCAAACACCTGGTCTGGACCTCATTGAGCTCCCTGAGGAGATCCCCATTGACTCCACTGTGCTCTGAAGCAGCTGGTCTGCTGGCACAAACGTGCTCTGGTGCTGCACCACTGGCAGAGCAGACAGAGGGAAGAGACACCAGAGTGCCTCACCAGAGTGCTCCAGGGCAGGGGGGGATGCCTGCCTTGCTGTACCACCCTGCACTGGGCAGAGGGGCTTCTCCTTCTACCTGGTGTAACTAGTCAGTGAGGCTTTCTGCTTCTAGCTGCTTGCCATGAAGCTGAGACAGTTTTTGAAGAAGGAGTAAATCGCTGTCAGCCAGGAGGACAGGTCAGGAAACAGCTTTGGAGCGGGTAAAGAATTGCATTGATTTATCTCAGGGGAGTATTTTAGAGAGCAGGGCATTGAGGCATGGACTTTTTACTAAGAAGATGAACTGAGGGAAAAACTGATCAAAATGTCCTCACTGTGCTATGCTGAAATGAAACCTGAGTCTTGTGCTTTCAAAAGGTAAAATCAAGAATTTGCTGAATCCACGAGATGTGACAAACTCCACCAAGCTGATCCTGATAAATGCCATTTACTTCAAGGCAGAATGGGAAGTGAAATTTAAGGCAGAAGATACAGAGCTGCAGCCCTTCCGACTGAGCAAGGTAAGTTCCTCCTTCTTACTGTAAACAACCTGGTCACAACAGCTATTGCCGAAATCTTTCCATTTCATAAGTCTTTTAGGTAGCCCTGTGGTAATTAGACTCTGTGAAAGCTGGTTGCAGCAAAATCTGTTAGTTCCCAGCTCACTGAAACATTAGGATGTGCTCAGGTAAACATTAGTGAGCTCCAGGTAACAGCTACTGTTTCCAAAATCACTACAGACATTTCAAACTTTTCAGTAAAGCAGTGCTAAAATTGACTCAATTGTAAAAACATGATTTTGAGAGTCCAGGCTCCATGGATGGGAACTACATGGCATGTCATGGTTGAGTACAGCACCAGGCCTCTGCGCTGCGCAATCAGACTGGGCACAATCATTCCTGCTCAAACACAGCTGCAACAGGGTGCCCTGAAGTGGTGCATGGCTATGTGAGGCTAGAAGCAAGGTTAATGGCATGTATCCAGAAGAGATGGTAATGAATCCACAGTTAAAGAACTCTGTGCAACTTCCACAAAGCATACCTTCTGCCCTCTGATCAGCACGTACACACAGTCTGCTTCCTCGAATGAAGGGATACAAATGTTAATAGAAGTTACATGCTCCTGGCAATGTGACTGCCTCCCAGGAACTCCTCTTATCATGAGCCCTTTTGCTCTCACACTAGAGCTACCTTTTCTCAAGCGACCAGCTGGTCACCTTTTACCTCCTCAGAGAGAGACCACTGATTAGTGCACAACACTCATACTCAAACCACATCTGGTTTTCTGCTGGCGTGTTTTTAAGGCCATATCCCACATCCGTTCCATGCCCCTAATTCTTGCACACATTTCTAACTCTCTTCCTCCTCGGACATGTTTTGGAGAGAAGAGAAAAATATCTCTATTCAGCCCCCTACAAAAGCTTTGGGACAGACACCAAGGTAAGCAATGTTATTCACTCAAGAAAAGCTTTGGAAAATGGATGATAAATCACTGTTTTAAAAGTTTATAAAATTTCCTCTCCCTGTACTGCACTGAGACATCATCACCCTTCTATATAAAGAATGATTTCTTACTTATAAAAAAATACTTTCCAGAACAAGACCAAGCCTGTAAAGATGATGTACATGAGAAAAACATTTCCAGTTCTCATCATGGAAGCAATGAATTTCAAGATGATTGAGTTACCATATGTGAAACGTGAACTCAGTATGTTCATCCTCCTTCCTGATGACATCAAAGACAACACTACAGGTCTCGAACAGGTACAACTGTTTTTCATTACTGCTCAGTCATTAAAAAAAAGAAGGGCAGGCTGACAATATCTCCCTTTCTGAGGACATGCTATCATGCTGTTTAACCTCATCCACCAGCTGAATTAATTTTCTCTAATACTTTAAACCCAAGAAAGTTCTTCCATGCTGAGTGTCCTTAGTTTGGCAGGAACCAAAGACAGGTAACACTTTGCATAATCAAATGCTCAGGCTTCACTGACTGACACTCAATTTTCCATGATCTGTAAGGGTTGAATCTCCCTTCCTCACACATTCAGGAGAGACACCACCACACAAGAAGTCACAAGAAGGTTCTTCCTGAGATGACACCTTTTCTCCATGGCCTGGAAGTTTATTTCCATATTGTTCTCACTCTTTTCTCCCCTCCCACCATTTGTCTGCTCAATAAAAACCTAGAATTTTGGTGAGACTGCATTTGCTACAATAATGAGATCTACTGTAGTTACTCTAATTCCAAGATTGTTAAATTCTTGGAGTCTATACCATTCATTGCTTTCCTCCATTTGATCTGGGCTGAACCCTGGTGGCATAGTGCCCAGGATACAGAGTGGCAGTGAAAGACTTTGCCAGAAGCACTTTGTTTCAAAGCTGTCAAGGAAATATATACAATAATTTTAACACCTGTTTTTATAGAACTGGACCAAACCATGGGCCACACAGAAATTTTAGTTCACATCAGGACTGAATTAAAAGAGAGGAAAGAACTATCATGGGGGATGGCAGCTGTTGAACACCCTTCCCATCTCTCTTTTGCTATGAATTTGGAAAGGGTGCTGCTCAAAACTTGGCAGCATTAAGACTCAAATACTTGTTGTGCACCTTGTCTGACCATTAGTAAAACCAAGTTCTATTTCATGCTTTCAGCTAAATGTTACATTTGCTATTTAAAATGTTTAATTCATTATATCACCGCAAAATTGATTAATTCATTGTTAATGAATTGTTTTTCCCTGCAAAAACCAAATTCCTTCTCTTTCTTAAATGATAGCTGGAAAGAGAATTGACGTATGAGAAGCTGTCTGAATGGACTGACTCCAAGAAGATGACCGAGACTCTAGTGGATCTGTACCTACCTAAATTCAAAATGGAAGAGAGATATGACCTCAGTGATAATCTGATCAGGATGGGAATGCGCAGTGCCTTCGGCAGCAATGCTGATTTCAGTGGAATGACAGAGAATGATAGAGTGGTGATCTCTAAGGTTGTCCACAAGTCTTTTGTTGCAGTTGATGAGAAGGGCACTGAGGCAGCTGCTGCTACTGCTGTCATTATAGAACTAACAAGTGCACATGTTAGCCATGTTCTGAAATTTAGGGTTGACCACCCTTTCTACTTCTTCATCAGACACAACCAGTCCAAGAGCATTCTTTTTTTTGGTAGATTCTGCTCTCCTCTGGAATGAGGAGACTTGCTTTCAGACAGCAACCAAGGTTCACTGTTCAATGGAAAAAAATTGAACTGCAGTGCTAAAATCTCAACCTTAAGCCATGTAGCCACCTGTACTGAAGTGCCTGTTCTTTTCCTTCCACCCAATCCCCCTCAAAGAAGGCAGCAAACAGAAATTAACCTGAGCCACCAAAGAACAGCCCTCTACTGCTTCTTTCTATTGTCCTAATGAGACAGTCCTAAACAGAAAAGAAAACACAGAATTTTGCTCCCTTTTATCAAATCTGCTCTTCTGGCTTTGTTGTTTAAAAGTAAGGTGGAGTCATGAAAGCTCTCTGCACACAGCCCTATGTCAAATGCTGACTCCAAGGGAAATACAGTTCATTCTTTTGACTCTCACAGAGAGGAAAAAGAGCCCTAAAAAGAAAAAAAACAAACTTGTAGAAATCTGTATGCTCTCTTTTGCTCACTGGGAAACCTGCATTTGTACTACAATGCTATTTCATAACTGAAATTTCAAATTCCAATGACTGTTGGAAATTAACAAAATTTAATACAAATCCAGAATAATCTCAGAAAGCCCCTTACCATTCCTTGTCTCACCACATGTATATAGGCACATCACATTCATTCTCTCCTGCTCTTTCAGCTTCCTGTAAAAGTAAGACTGTGAGGGAAAATTGTCCGACCCTTAATATTAAATTGCTGACTTGTAATCACATTGCATTTTTTCCTCATTTTTCTAAATTTTTTTGTTTAAGGTTGCTGAGCTTTCTAACCAGCAAAAATGCTAAGAAAATTATTAGCAACATGCCTTCTTGCCACCTTTTATTGATATGTAATCTAAACCTGTTAGAATTTAAATCTGCTTCCTCTTTTTAATTTTACTTAGTTATACCTGTTTTCTAATTAATACCTGCAAAGCTTCCTTGCCACCTGTAATAATGACCAATGTTGATTTGTAGCTTATGAGTGCATCTTAGCAAAGATGTATTGACAGAAACACCAGTGAAATTTTGATTTGGATTCATGCTTTACTCGCTATTTTACCATGAGCTGCATTTAATGAAATAAATACACTTGAACTTGTGTTTGTGCTGTTCAAGACACTGAGTTACTTGGTCCTCTTATAGCATCCTGTAACCTGCACAGCTGGAGCACATTTCCATTCTTGTCATTCCAAATCATCACACCATCCCAACTGATAAAGCTAAGAAACTTTACCACAATGGTGTCTTATTTTCACCAAGTTTCAAATAGGCCTCCAAACACTGTTATTCTGTGTGTCATCCAGGCATTTACAAACACACCTTTCACAACACACTAGAAATAAAGAGTCTGACCAGAGGCTATGGCCCAGAATAACACCTTCCAAATATTCCTTTTGATTTCCTTCAAGAGCAAACAAGCAATGTGAAAAAATTGAACTTGCTACACATCTCTTACCCATGTACAATAATGAACAAGCCATGCTGTACTGGCAGCATCAGTTCCCTCTGACAGCTTGGGAGGGCAGCAGTTGCACTATCTCTGTGGCCTCAGGAATAGCATAAAGTTTTGCAGCCATTGTGGTAGTCCAACTATGTGTCAGAGAACAATATGTAAGAAAAATAGGATCTGAATACAGGAGGGAGGTACTGGAAAAGCATTGACTCTCAACAAAATTCCACCTATAATTACAACTTGTTCCACCTCCCCAGAAGGTACTCTATTTGGAACTACATCTCCCTTCAACAAACTATACCCACATCTTCTTCCCTGTACAAAGTACTGCTTCCAAGATCAGTGCCCTCCCTTGCCTGTATCAGGATTTAGTTGTCTGTCTCTCAGGCCTACCCCAGATGTGTGCTATTGACTCAGCTTTACCGAGAAGATTGTTCTTTAGGTGTGGCAGAACACATAAGTGAAAGTTGTGAAAAACAAGAGGATTGAAAACAGAATCTCTGAGGCTCTCTGAGGAACTACAGTGACTACCAGGTGGTGGGAGATGCAAAAGGTCAAACAGGCTGGGTTGGCTATCAAGCCACTCCCAGTCTCAGCTTTCCTTGAAGAGTATACATTCCAGTGCATGACTTGGAGTCCAAGTGAAAACTGTGAAAGAGAAGAAAAGGAACCCCTCTAGTGCTGCTGAGCTCATCTCCTGCAAGCAACACTGGGGCTGCTTCATTTGTGCTTCCCCGCATTATTATCATGGTAACCAGCATCTGGGTCTCAGGTCAGGGTAACTCTTCCAGAAACAGAGAATTGTCAGGGTAGAAGTGGCCATTTGAGATCATCTGGTCCCACCCACTATGCAAACAGGCTAAACTGATGCTGGTTGCACAGGGCAATATCCAGCTGGATTTTGAATACCTGTCTCCACCAATGGAGGATACATAAGCTCTCTTGGCAACCCATGCCAGTATTTGACCATTCTCATAAGTGACCATCTTCAGCCTCTCTTATGTTCAATTGAACTTCATGTTTACCACCTGTGCCCATTGCCTCTTGTCATCTGTCATGGTTTGACACTGGCCAAATACCAGGCACCCACAAAAGTCATTTACTCAGCCGCCACAGCCAGGCAGAGGAGAAAAAAAAATTGACAAAGGGTTCATGAACTGAGATAAGGACTGGGAGAAAGTACTCCAAGAGCAAAACAGGCTTGGCTTAGAGGTACAAGGTGAATTTATTACAAACCAAATCAGAGGAGGATAATAGGAAATAAAATAAGCCCTTAAACACCTTTTCTTTCCCCAGCCTCTCCCTCCTTCCCATCAACAGTACTGGGAGACGGGGCATGGGAGTTTCAGTCAGTTCATCACCTGGGGTTTTCTTCTGCTGCACAGGGAGGGGAGTCCTTCCCCCCACTGTGAGACCATGGGGTCCCTCCCATGGGAGACAGTTCTCCATGCACTTCTCCTGCATGAGTCCACTCTCACAAGCAGGAGTCCTCCCAAAATTGCTGTGGTGTGGGCCATTCTTCCATGTGGTGCAGTCCTCCAAGGCCAGGCTGCTTCAGCCTGGGAGCAAGGGCCCCCTCTCTCCACTGGGTCTCCCACTGGATCACAGCCTCCTCCAGACATCCACCCACTCCAGCATGGGCACCTCCCCTACCCACTGGGTCTCCCACTGGATCACAGCCTCCTCCAGACATCCACCCACTCCAGCATGGGCACCTCCCCTACCCACTGGGTCTCCCACTGGATCACAGCCTCCTCCAGACATCCACCCACTCCAGCATGGGCACGTCCCCTACAGGCTCTGGGTGAATCTCTGCATCCCCCGTGGATCCCCATGTGCTGCAGGGGCTCAGCTGCTTCACCATGGTCTCACCATGGCCTGCAGAGGAATCTCAGCTCCTGCACCTGAAGTGCCTCCTTCCACTCCTTCTCCACTGACCTTGGTGTCTCCATGTCATTTCCCTCACATGTTCTCACCTCCTCCTCTTCTCTGGTTAGAAAAACACTCTGTGTTTTTATTTTCTTCTTAATTCTGTTATCATAGAGGTGTTACCAACGTTTCTCAGCTTTGGCAAGCAGCATGTTCATCTTCAGAACCACCAGGAAATGGCTCTGCTGGACATGGTGGACAGGAACCACCTTTGTGGCCCCCTTGCTACCAAAAACCAGGCCATGCAAAACTCACAGGAACCTCTGAGAAGAGCCTGCTTCCTTCTTTGTTACACCCCGTAAGGCATTAGTCAAGTCACTGGTGCAACGTAACTGCACTTCCAAAAACCTGTTTTCAAGAAGCCTTGGGTTTGTTCTGTATCATCAAAATTTGCAACTTTAGGTCCACGAACTCCTCTTTGAAAAGTCACAGTAACTTTGAAAACTAAAGAAATAAGTACTTACTAGAAACTGATAGAGCAAGCCTCAACAAAAAGATGTTGTGAGCATGGACTGCTTGTCACTTAGTGATTCCAAGCTTGTCAAAACACAGCATATTAACATGCTTTCAGCTTATCCTACAATGAAAAATGGGGGTTTTGTGTTCCAGTACCAATGTCAGATTCATAAAATAATCCCTGACACCTCTGTGGTAGACAGAACTCATGAAAAGCAGAAATGGTAGACATAGGTTACATTAATAAAGCCAAGAAAATTTACAGTGTTGGTGTACTGTTAGTATACAAGACAAGGACATATAAACCCTCACTCTAACTGCAATGCAAATGCATCCATATTTTAAAGGTTTTATTTTGTCAACAGAAACAGGCACAAGAACCCCACTTTTCAGGTGTTATTTATAGTCCCGTCTTTACAGTTCTATTGCAAAAGATGTGATACTTGGTCTAATTTTCTTCCTAAGAAACATAGCTGAATAGGATTTTTTGCAGAGCAAAAATCATAATGAGACTTAGTCTAACATTGATTTTAAATTCTGCTGCTTATTACTAGCAATAACTGCAAGAGAACTCATCTTCAACAAATGCCCAAAAGGCCCACTCAGAGTGGATAATTTACAAAGTAGAGATATAGGAATATGGTAGTCAATCAGGCAGAAAGATACAGCCTTCATGTTGAGCCAGATAGGAATGAAAGATGGCTTCATAAAAGACCAAATTTCTTGATCAGTATGACAGGGAAAAAAGACTGGTTTTATCAAAAAAACTTTTTTATGACCATTTGTCAAAGGTCAATCCACTTGAAGTCAATAGTTCAGGCATTGTGATGCAGTGAAACCTTTTTTTTTACCATTCTGTCTGCATCAATTCACTACTTGCTTTCACTGTTTACATCTAGCACTGCAAAACCAAGAGCACTTACTTGGCTAATGTGTTTCCTTCTGTAACTCCAATGTCTCTTACCAAACAGGATCTTGCAACAGCTGGTACATACCACAAAGAGTGTCTACACAGCTTGGGAACCCTTTCTTCATCTTCCTGCATTTTTGGCCAATCTTCAGAGCTTGTAGTACCACTAACTGCTTGAGGGTTTTCTTCTATGAATTTATCTAAAAAAACAAACAACAGCACATTAAGATACACGGCAGAAGCACTTCTTAAGCTCATAAGTAAATATAGCAATACATTTCTGGAGCAAGAAAATAAGATGAACATGTAAGGAACAAAAACTGCACTTAAAAACAAAAGGTATGAAGAAAGCAAGGCACACATATCTCTCTTGAAACCTTGCAAGGCAAGTGAAGCAGTCAGATTTTAAGTGTATAGAAGCACTAAAATATAATCCTTGTTCAAAAGATGAACTTCAAATTGATGCTTTTTCCATATAGGTTGTCAGCATGCAGGTAATTTGTTTAATCTGCATGTGCCATACTTGTGGGCAGGGGCCATTCTTTACTAAGGTTGAATGTAGCAGAAAAGACAGATCATGATCACAAATGAAATTCATCAATACAATTTCATCTGAGTTACAAAAATTAAGATCAGAATTACACTAGTTTAAAGTAAAACATTTGATTACATCTTACATTACACCTTTGCTGATATCCAGTTTTACAGAGTCTCCTGGTTTTGCTCCCTGCTCTTATATGACAGTTTCAGTAAAAGAAATCATTACAAGCAGAGCTTCCAAGTAGCTTTTTAGCTTTTGGTGGATGATTCATACTCCCTAAATCCACCAAAGAGGGATAATAAGCTCAGTACAATGCAGGGCCTGTAGGTATCTAAAGCACCTTCACTGACTTTGCTAGGAGCAGAAGTCTTTCAAAATCACATCTACCAGTTCAAATGAGCCCAAAATTCACTCTTATTTCATCAACCATTTTAGGTGACTGTGTAAATACCTTCTGAACTTCCTTTGCAATGTGTTTTCTTAAAGAAAAAAACAAAAGTGCAAAATAACCTTGTACAAAATAAGGGCTTTATGTGACCTGAGGTCTACAAGTATTTAGATGTCTCAAATTTAACCAGAAGATCAATGAGATAAACAGTCTATTTCAATATTCCCTTTTAGCCATAGCTTTGAGATCAGTTTCTACTAATTTCCCCAGCTGGTAGAGTATAAAGAAAAGGAAGCTGTAAAATAATTTCACTGTATGTGTTGGCAATGCAGTGTGGTTGAATTATTTTCTGCAATTCCTACTTTTTTTGCAGGTCAAACTCCAAGGTTGTGGAGGACACCTGAAGGGAACTGGAATACTGGCCTTCGTGTTCCAGGACATACATGTACTAGCAGTGACCTTGAACTGAGGAGGTCCCCAAGTTCTGAAAGCAGGTGACAGAGAGAAGAACTAGGAATAAATGAGGGAGTGTGCACATTTAATACCAGAAGAGGATGTAGATAGAAAAGGGAGGTGCAAATATTTCTACATTTTCAAAAGTACTCATTGCCCCACAGACTGCCACAGACCCTGACTGAAGACAGATCTTAACTCTTTTCTCTCAGGATTTCAGGTAATTAGATATTCCTATCAAAATAACTAGCTTTTATTTGAAAGTCTTAAAAATTCACTTAAAATTCTTTGGAACTGAGCAGTTAAATGATGGCACAAAAGTCATTCAGGGGAAGGGAGTGTTTATTTTTTTACTATGAAGTGTAGCCCTTAGGAAAGCTCTCTGCTGAGGCACAGTGGACAGAATGCAAACCAGGGTTGGGAAAAACCTACAGAGCCCGGGAGGGCAGAAAGTTTCCTGACCTCTAGGAAGGGTGCCCTAATGACCAGGGTGTATTGGCATCTCCAGGAACAGCAGTATGATATGTGATTTGAAGGACCTAAAAATGCTTAGGTATGAGCTAGGCTGCATGGCATTCACCTCTGAAGCACACCTGGGAATGGTTCAAAGCTCTTGCTAGAAGTTTTAGGAAGCTCTCCAGGAAAGCTTTAAAAACAGAACTTGAGGACCTCAGAGGCTCCAGGCATCTCGGACACTTCATGGGAGCAGCCTCCTTTGAGGACTGCAGTTTTTGATTTAACCACAGAAATTTTGGGCGAAGATGGATTTAAATGACCGGTTGCTGTTGTTGATCTAATGCTTAAATTTTACTTGATGTCATCTTACACTGACTTTACCAAATGTTTTATTAGTCTTTATTCAGGTGAAGACAATGGAAATGTCTGAGTTTGTCCTAATATTTATCAAAGTATTAGATGGACCAAAAAATGCTATTAGGATGCACAGGTTTATTCCAGAACCATGTATGAAAAATCAATTTCATCCAGGGGTTCTGGTTATTTGTTTTCTTTGGTTTTGTCCTGCAAAAACATACTTAAGAAAAGAAGCAGAAGAAGGATGGAAAACGTGCTGGATAAACCGGCAGGAAACCAGAGAAAATTTGTTGGTGGTCAAAAGAGGAACTATTTGGGGTTGTATGTAAGTTAAAAGAATTTTCTTGAAAAACATAAATTAGCAAATCCAGATACAGCTTCCAAGTATGGGAAGTATTTATCTACACCAAGAACGTGTAATGATATGTATCTCTCTAGTAGCCTTCAGGATATATCTGTAGTGCATCACCTGAATTCAGCTTTTTTTCAGCAGAAAATAATAGTAGAGGAAGTTTAAACAAATAGAAAAAAGCCCAAAGTAGCATGGTGAGAAATCATTCTGTTTCACTCTCTCAGAATCTAAGAATAATGCTATGAAAATATGGAAAAGAGCACATAAGTTTTTGAAAAAAGTCTAAACTCTGAAAATGTATCTTGCTAAAATTGTACTCAACTGATGAAAAATAAATAAACCTGGCAAGGACACTGCAAGGGATGAGGAAGGAAAAATTAATGCAGGTCTTAGAAAGAAACATACTAGCTGACTGTACTTGGTCTCTGTGCAGCATTTCACCCAAAGACACCTTCAGACTGCCTGCACCTCTCAAAAACACAATCTCCCACTGGCAGCTTTGTATTTTTTAAAAGAAGCGAAGGGGCAGTCACCACCCCTCTCTGACACTTGTTTGTCTCAGGTGTACCAATGGAATCTCTCTCAGTGTCAACCAACAGCTTCACTCTGGACCTTTATAAAAAGCTGAATGAAACTTCCAAAGGCCAAAACATTTTCTTTTCTCCTTGGAGTATTGCAACTGCTCTTGCCATGGTCCACCTGGGTGCAAAAGGTGACACTGCAAGCCAGATGGCTGAGGTAAGCTCTGATATTAGCCACGTACAATCTTTGGGGAGTTCCTATATAAGTTGCACTGTAATTCTGCCTATGCGGAACAGCAAGGAACAACATGGGAGGACAGTGATCTGCAATGCTGCCAGCATGAGTAGGGATATTTTCTGTACCAACACTATGGCAGGTCACTTCCACTTTATTTCCAAGATCTCTGCTCTGCACCAACCCTACATTTAGCTTATACTTACAGTTCACAGAGCATTGCAAGTGATCTGCCAAGGAGCAGTTATCAACATTTAGAGGCTACTCTTGGTCTTGCTTGGAGCTCTCTGTTCCATTTTAACTGCTCTCTGAACAGAACAATTACCCTGATATAATGCCCAAAAAGTAATGAGGACACACCTTTATTAAAAAAATTAATATGCCACTACGATATGCTAGAGAAAGGAAATCTGGAGATAATCTCTTGAGCAAGATATCACTGCTTCTAGACCTCAGCTCGTCCTGGCAGGAGTGTATCTGCTTTCTCATACTGCACACAGTAAAGCAAGCTCTCCTGAACATGTGTTTGGCTACACAGGAAAGGCAGAAATCTTTGTTTGTGACATAGTTAGTTCATAAAAATAGAAATTCTTCCACAATTAATGGAGATATATAAGAGTACTGAAAATATCAGAGAGTCATAGAATATACTGAGTAGTAAGGCACTCATGAGGATCATTGAGTCCAACTCATGGCCCTGCACAGGACACCACAAGAGTCACACCATGTGCCTGAGAGTGTTGTCCAAACAGTTCTTGAACTCTGCCAGGTGTGGTGCTGTGGCCACCTCCCTGGGGATACTGTTCCAGTCACAATACTGATCTAGTATTAAGCAGTCCATGTGGCCAAAATCTATCTAGTAATGATAGAGTTACAGAGATTTAATCAATGT
Organism: Fringilla coelebs; assembly: GCF_963513975.1. Taxonomy (NCBI): domain Eukaryota; kingdom Metazoa; phylum Chordata; class Aves; order Passeriformes; family Fringillidae; genus Fringilla; species Fringilla coelebs. The sequence continues at coordinate 83,803,100 of NC_140028.1, forward strand.
CCTCAATAACTTCAACAGACTATCACTGGGCATGGCTGGTGGATTACCATAGAAAATGAAGATATTTATAACCCTTGGGCATATTAATCTCAAACAAACAAGCTGTCTTTATGAACACTTATCATCATCATCACAGGTTCTTCATTTTAACCAGACTGCAAGAGAAGAAGGTTCATCTGAGACAACAAGGCCTTCTCCAGCAAGACCAAAGAAAAGAAAGATGGTATTTATCACAACAAAAGATTCTGAGATAAAAATCTCTGAGAATGGGATAATCCAATGCAACCATTGATTTTAGGCTTTTAACATCTTGTTTTCAGTCTATTATCTACTGTCTCGGTTCAGTAAGAACTATATACAAAAAAAGTGAACAAAGAGGTAATATGGCTGTAAAACTCATTAATTCAGTCTTTCAAAAGCAGAACTGAAACACTAACAGCGTTCTGATTGCCCATAATACTCTCTCACTTGGTTTTAGCTGGGCTGTGGAAATATCAAAAAATCATTAGTGCTAATATGCTTTGGACAATTCCATTTCTTATCACCTTCAGGTTGGTTGGGATATTTTTTCTGTAGTGATAAACAACTACTACCTTCTCACCTGACTATAGCCCTACCCACTAAAGTCCCCACCTCCTTTTGTATGCACAGACATATCAGGCAGACAAAATTCCCCTTTAAGGTAATGTGTATTGACTCACCTTTGCTCATCAGCTCCCCAGAGACTTGCCAGCAGGAGAAATGGCCCAGACATTTTTCAACAAATTAACTCCCTAATCAATGGAAAGTATTAAACTCAATCAAGCCATGGTTTTTTTCAGCATAGAGAGCTGAAAGAAATTAAGTTAGACTAGCTTCAAATAAAAAGGGCAAGAGGATTATATCATTCTCTCCCTTGATGGTGTGAGATGGTTCTTCAAGATGAATCACTGCACTCCCATTCATTTTAGCAACTCACTGACTTCATAAATTGTAGCACAGTCTGTCTAATCTTTTCCTTCAGATATTTCCCCCTATTGCCTCTTTGTTCTGTTCCCATCCCATTGAAAAAAACCAGCCTCTGCTATCCTGTGTCCTCTGGCTACCAAATTCGTTCCCAGGTGTCCTTCCTGGCAGCCCACATGTCAGCATGAGTGAGAAAAGATCATAGCAAGGAATGATAGACAAGTCAGCCTAAGTCAGCGGCAGAGACTCTCGGTGTCTCATGTGCTGGGCACAGTACATGACATGGGGGACGACACTGCATCCAGGCAGCTGGTGGGGAGCAGCTAGCAGGTAGCCCCTCATTCCTCCATTTGCAAAGCAACAGCTGGAAACAGCTGGCAAGCAACCTCATCCTCCCTAAAACCATCAAAACTGACATCCAGAACAAGCTCCAAAATCCAAATAGCAATAGAAAACACCCATGTGAAACATGAAAATTTGAATAATTGGTAAGTCCATGCCCTGACATTAGTTTCTGTGAAAGGAGAACACCTTCTCAAAAGCTGCCAGACTGCATTGATGGATCATTGTGAAACTGAAAGGTCTCATGAAACTGAAAATTGGGCCTGAAAGTGACAAAAATGAGGGAGATTAGGCTTCCTTGGTACACCATCATATGATGCCTCCCAAATACCTACAAAGCACTGCAGAAATAAATCATTGCCCTACAGGTAGAATCCCATTTATCTAGTTATACACAGTGCTGCATACATACAACATTCTCAAAAAAGTTTAATTCCCTGAAACTCCTTTTTAATTAAAAAAGCATGAACAATTTAAAAAAAGCAGGTGCATCGGACAAAAAAAAATCCATATTAATTGGCGTATCTTTCCAAGGATCCTGAGCATGAGGGAGCAGGAAACATCCATTCTGCCTTCAAAGAGCTCCTGTGTGACATCAACAAACGCAGAAACACTTACTTGCTGAAGAGTGCCAACCGACTGTACGAGGAAAAGACCTACCCATTACTGCCTGTGAGTTGAGCATCTTTACGTGGGAATATGCTGACATTAAGAGTGAATATCCGCAGAGATGAAAAAAAAATTCCAAATGATAGCACTGGGGTTTGAGTGAGAACACGAGGACAGCTATAGAGGGCTACTCTTGGACAGACAAGAGGTCCATCTGTTTTCAGCAGTGGGCAGTAGTTTGGCAAATGCATGAGAAAACTGTGTAGTGATTCTTCTCCAGAATCTGCCGTGGCCACCAACTGATCTGCAGCTCAGGGACTTCTTGAACCAGAGGGCATGTCTGCTTAAGTGACCCTGATGAGCTGCTGTTTCAGGACTTTGGACACTTGTCTTTTGAGTCTATTTCAGCCCTCAGTGCTAGGATTGCCACAGCTGAGCTATACACTGCAGGAAGGCCCTGTGCTTTCTCAGCTTGCTGCCTGTTGGCATTGCTGTTGGTTCACCTCCGTTCTGAAGGACATTTCTCCACATCTCTGGTCACCCTCATCCCCTGTGTCTGTATTTTTTATACTGTAGCATTTCTGAGACTGGGGAGGCCACAGCTGCATTGCAAACTCAGACAGTGGACACACCATAGTATTATAAGGTGCCATTATAGAAAAGTCTCTTTTGTTGCCTACTCTCTCCTTCATAGTTCCTGAATTTTTATTTGCGTTTTTGGCCATGATTAGGCAGATTTTTTTCATGCACCTGTCCATTACAGCTTCAATACCTGATTCCTAAACTGTAACAATCACTTCCTATATCTTACACTTTACTGGATCACCTACAAATATGTGAATAGATATATTTCAATGTAGACACCCAGATTTTGGTTTTGTAGAAAAAATACTGTAGCACAGATGCCAGTACACATATCCCTGTGGTACTCCAGCAGTAATAACCCTTCATTGTGAATGATTTTTCCTCCTACTCTTAGTTTCTAGTCTTTTAAACAAATGAGATGTAACTCTGTAGTCCCATGGATGCTCAGCCTTGGTGACAAGTCCTACAAAACGCATTTTGGTACCAAAAAGACTGTAATGGCTCAGCCCTTTATACCCATACATTGTCATCTTATTGCAAATCACCCATACCTTCTCGGTGATTTCTCATGTGCAGCTCCTCACAGCACAGCCAACAAACTCCATCTGTCTCCTTAACTAGCTAACCCACTCTTTTGTAGCACTCTTCTTTTTATTGGACACAGCTGTGGCCCATTAAGGGCAGGCCTGCTCCTAATCTTTGGTAATTAGAACAGCTGCAACTCCTCAGGTGTGAGATTACCTTCTGCCCTATCTTTGATTTCTTACATTCTATCTCCCCACACCCATATGCTTCCGAACACCTTCAGAAAGCTCCAGCAGATTCGTGATTTTCGACTTGCCATAACAAAATGTTGTTGACACTTCTCCAAGAAGTCACATTAACCCATACACCTACTATGCCATTCTATTCACTTGCCCCACACCGACTCATGAGTTTGTAATTATCCATATCTCTGAAATCTTTTCAAAACTGATGTTGGATTAATCATCTTCCAGGTCCTTGGAAGCGGGTTTTAAATGAGATTACTGTTCTTTGATTTTGGCATTTGTTTGGTTTCCTGAGTAATCAGCAATTTGTCTTTCTGAATGCGTATTGCTCATATTCTCCATAATCTCATGTGCGTTTGCTTTACAGAGAATCGAGGGAATTTCCTGCTGGGAATCACCCTGAATGATTTCATAGCAGACAGCAATAGAAACATTAATTCTGCTTTTCTGCCATGACTTTATTCTACCAGAACATTCCTTTTATTGTCTTCACAAATTTTTGGCAGGTTCCTCACCTTTGAAGCAAACTAAAAGCCTTTGTTTAACTTTATATGAGACTATTCTTCCATCTTGTACTGAACACTACTTCATAAAGCAGGAAAAAATAAGTATTTAAATTATATTAAAATGTCATTTTGAGAAATTAAAAAAATGTAAAGGTTTCATGGATATTTCAAAACTAAAAATTTCCACCTTTGATTTCAAACACAAAAATTTGAAATATCAAGTTTCCTTGAGATTGAAGTTTGATCAGTCCTTACTTAATATTTAGAATGGAATGTATCAGGCCTTATTATAAAGGTTACTGCATATAAACCAAGTTTTCTTAAATTATGTATTAGCAGATTGTATAATCTGTTAAACTGATTATTACTAATATTTTTATAAATCAAGTTTAACTAAATAAGTACACATTCTTTAATCCTGTCTTTCAGAAGTTCTTACAACTCATCACAAGCTATTACAATGCAAAGCCACAAGCTGTAAACTTTAAGAGAGCTGCAGAACAAGTCAGAGCACAGATCAATTCATGGGTAGAAAATAAAACTGAGAGTAAGTATCACTCTGATGGCTTTTTTCTTGTCTAACTTTCAAAAACTTTGTATTTCCACATTTATTGCTCCTGCAGCCAAGAATCCATAAAAGGTGGAAACTCAGGACAGGGAGGTGATGAGTTAAGTACAGCTAAATATTCTGAAGAATGCCTCACTCCAGCCTAACTGCTGCTCATCACAAGGTCCTTCCCTCAATTCTTTATCCTCTGAATCACTGCTGCTGGAAGGCATGCATAGGTCGATACTGTGTGGCTACACAATGATTAGTGAGGGTTTTACTACTGCATTCTTCAGCTGCTTGCAACCAGCTTCACAGAACATCCAAGCTATTCTGCTTTACCCAATGCCATTTATTACCAAAACTCCAATAAATATAATTTAAAAAAAAACCCTAGAGAATTTATAGAATGGTTTAGATTGGTAGGGACCTTAAGGATCATCTCGTTCCAACCCCCTGGCCATGGACAGGGACATCTTCTACTAGACCAGGTTGCTCAAAGCCCCATCCAACCTGGCCTTGAACACTTCCAGGGATGGGGCATCCACAACGTCTCTGGACAAAGGGTACAGAGATACTTCAAAAGGTCATTTTTACCGTATGTACAACATAAATACATATAAAAACCCCTCCCAAATGCAAACATTTTTCAAAGAGAGGTAGGCACAGACAAGGAGCAGTTAAAATTGGCAAGTTGTGCAGTTACATGGAATAACAGTCTCTGTCTGATTTTGAAGGGAAAATACAGAGTCTGCTGCCTGCAGGATCTCTCCATTCTCGCACTGTGCTGGTCTTAGTAAATGCCATTTATTTCAAAGGAAAGTGGGAGAAGAAATTTCTGGAGAAAAATACTTCTGAGATGCCCTTCAGAATAAGCAAGGTAAATTCCTTGTCAATATGCCTGCTGTCCTATGTCAACATGTCTATTACTGAGGAGAAAATACTTCACCTGTATTTCATATGCCACCGCCACACTACTTATAGCTGACAAAGTGCTATAAACTCAGGGAGAATACCAACTGTGAAAATAACTCAGCATAGACCTGATTATGCATATCCATGAAGACTAGATTTTTTATAAATAACTCCTCAGTATCAAAATACTTGGGAATTATTAAAGTTAATTTTTTTTTAAAAGTAAGCTAAGCAAAGTAAGCTAAGAAAAGTAAGTTAAGGACAAAAAGAAAGTTCTCTAAGTACCATTTCCAAACTGACCAGGTTGCTTTGGAAAGCAATGTTTATACACCTAGAGCTCACTTCTGCTCTTGGGACCCTGAGATCATGGGATCTAATCCAGCTGTTCTTCTCACATGCACCCTGGGTATTGCACAAAACCTCACAGGGAATTTTAATGGGGTTTGTCATTTTAGCTGAGTGTGTGAGGGTGATCTATTCAGATGATCTATTGATTGAGCTAACAGTATTTAAAAGATCATGCACTGACAATTCCCAGTAGCTGACTGTATGCATATTTTTGGACTGTGTCAAAAGCAAGCAAAACTATTTGTCAATTTTGTTTGACATAGATTAAGGCTGCAAGTACCTTTTGTATGCCAGATAACGTGAAGCAATTGAGGTGACTGTGTACCCGAAACTTACTACGCTACATGTGCAGTTTTAGGATCTGCCACAGCAGATGGTTGTGGTGGGTGACCTTGGCCAGCCACCAGGTGCCCAATGAGACTCCCTATCACTGCCCCTTGTCAACAGGATAGGGGGAGAAAAATGGGATGAAAAGGTCATGCATGGGTCAGGAAAAGAACAGGGGGAGCATTTACCAGTTGCCATCATGGGCAGAAGTTCAACTTCAAGAAATCAATTTACTGCCAATTCTCAGAGGAAGTTATGAAGTAAACCAAACATAAAGTGCCTCCCCCCACCCTCCCTTCCTCCCAGGCTCAACTTCACTTACAGCTCACCTGTGCCCCAAGGCAGTGCAGGGGACTGGGAACGGGCTAATGTTGTAGTCAGCTCATCACATGTTGTCTCTACAGCTCCTTCCTCCTCCTTCTCACACTTTTCCTCTGCTGAAGTGTGGGGTCCTATCTATTCAAAGCCCTTCACATTCAATGTGGGTCCTTCCCATGGTCTGCAGTTTTGCAAGAACTGCTCCAGTGTGAGTCCACTGCAGGGTCACATGTGATGCCAGAAAACAGTTGCTCTCCACAGCATGACGGGTCCTGCCAGGAGCTTGCTCCAGCATGGAATTTCCAGGGGTTGCAGCGTGGATATTTGCACACCACCATTATCTTCACCATGGGCTGCAGGGGAATATCAGCTCCAGAGCCTGGAGGACCTTCTCCCCCTCCTTCCTCACTGACCTAGGTATCTTCAGGGCAGTTTCTCCCACATCATCTCGCTCAGCTCTCCCAGCTGCTTTCATGCAGCAGTTTTTACCCTTTCTTAAACATGGTAATCACAGAGGCACTACCAATGTCACTGACTGGCTCAGATTTGGACAGTAGCAGGTCCATCCTGGAGCCAGCTGAAACTGGCTCCACCTGACAGAGGCATCTTCTGAGGTCTCCTCACAGAAACCATCCCTGCAGCTTCCCCACTACCATGCAAACCAAATATATTGGTGCCAGAAAGGGTTTTAATCACAGGATGAATACCAAGGCCTGCAAAGATAATTACTTGATTATCAAACTTAATTTTTATTTTAAATTTAGAAATACATTACAATACAGTTAATAGGTGTTTAGCTTGTGTGTTTATAATAATTTTTATAAAGATCTCAAAGACTTTGAAAAGAAGGTGTAGGTGATCCTGTCTAAAGAAAAGGGTCCTGGTATCCAGATGCTGCTGAATCTTGTACTTGTTTTCAGTTCAATGAAGCAGGTAAATTTTATCATCCTTTTAATGCATAAGGTAATTTTTATGTCTCAATTTTTTCCAGACCAAGACTAAACCTGTACACATGATGTTTTTGAAAGATAAATTTTTCCTGCTCCATGAAACCACCATGAAATTCAAAATCATTGAGCTGCCATATGTGGAAAATGAACTCAGCATGTTCCTTCTCCTTCCCGATGACATCAATGATAACACTACTGGCCTGGAGCTGGTAAAGCTGACCTACTGTTGCATCACATACACTATGAAACAGTAACACAAACAGATGAAAAAAGTGAGGCAGAACAAGCTTCAAAATCACAGTAGAATAGCTCCGATGTGCTCGTACTTTGCTTCAGAAACTGTAACACCACAATTCTCAGTTTAGGATTCAGGACATGTGGTAACATTACAAACACAGTACATCTAAAACCTATGTCCACACAACGTTCTTAGACTATTTTGTATTCTCTTTCCTATCACCAGTACAGCATACGGAAAGCAAGGATCACCTCTGAATCACCATGCCCTAGAGTTATCTTCCCCTGAGGGCTGTATTTATTAATTTTAATGTCATTTTCAGTCTGGATTTCCAGCTGATAGTCTGTGGTGGGGTTTCTCAAACTAAATGCTGACTACCCTGACCCAAAAGGTGCCCACAGCAACTCATGACTACGCCAGGATCAGTTTCAGATTCTAAACAGAGCAGGGCAAATACTTTTATTTGTACCTCAGTTCCCATGCATCCCACTTATTTATCACTACTAAGAGAAAATTTATCCATATAACAATAATGATAGGTGCTTGATGTGTGTATATAAGTAATACATTGCAAAAACAGCAATGTTCTTCACACCAGAGGAAAAAATGATAAACTACTCTGAGGCTTCAGACCTACACCTCCCCACCTTTAGGAAAATAAACAGGAGTATAAGTCACTCAGCACTTTGTCAGATCATGCCCTCTAAATATGATGCACGTTCCATCTGTAGTCACCGCTGGTAGCTGGGTCTTGCATTACATGTTCTTGATGAGCAATAAGACACTGGTCTGTGCATGTCTTATCTCTGTCATTCCAATTGCTTTCTTCCTCAACTCATTGCAGGTGGAAAGAGAGCTGACATATGAGAAACTGTCTGAATGGACCAAATCAGACAATATGACAAAAGCTGAAGTGGATCTGTACCTGCCCAAGTTGAAGCTGGAAGAAAATTATGACCTTAAATCCCCTCTGAGCAGCATGGGGATACAAAATGCTTTTGACCCAGCTCAGGCTGATTTCACAGGGATGTCAGCGAAGAAGGATCTTTACATCTCACAAGTTATTCACAAAGCTTTTGTGGAGGTCAATGAAGAAGGTACGGAGGCAGCAGCTGCCACAGGTGTCTTGATGATGAGATCAAGAGTCCCAACAACAACTTTCAAAGCTGACCACCCATTTATCTTCTTCATCAGACACAACAAATCACAAACCATCCTCTTCTTTGGCAGGTTTTGCTCACCCTAGTTGGTGAGTCCTTGCCCTGCATAGCAGGAGATGCTTGCTTGCTACCACAGAGGCAAACCCCAAACCTGAGGCTCTCTGCAACTGAGGGAGCAGGACTTGAACCCCTTCCTTATTAGACCACACTCTCTGGTGCCCGAAGCACAGCTTCTCCAATGTCTCCTTCCTAAGGTGAAGGGACAACCATGGCAGAGCCACGGGGAGTGTGCGATGCCTTGCACCCACGGCGCAATCCTGGCTATCATTTGGATCAGGCCATCATGGGTAGCTCTGTCCTTATCGCTTTATACCACCATGGCATTTCTATCTCTCCCACTCATAGCACTGTGCACAAATATATTTTGGCAGAGTCTTTCTCCTTACCCTTATGATGAGGGCTACTTATCCTGATGTGGTCCTAGCATGTACCCCCAGCCTGCAGCAGTCAGACCCAGCTCCTGCTTTTTAGTCCTGGAGTTAATACTGGAGGCAGATCCTCCCAACCTTCACCCTGTGGCCACCCCCTTGCTTTCCTTCCACATCTCAGCTGCAAGTCTTCAGCAGCTCCCAAAAACCCTCATGTTACTCCACAGATTCCTTTTAATAAAATAAAAAAATCTATATTAAAAAAATACAGTTCTCTTAGGGCTATTTGCCTCACTCAAACCCTCAGGAATGCGAGGAAGGGTTAAGGCCGTACGGTGTATGGCTGCAGCAACAGCTCAATTTGGCTCAAAGCAATCCTAGCTTCAGAAATAAGTAATTAATAGCGCCTCATGGACCGGGGGTGTTTCTGCCAGCTCTGCCACGAGAGGGAGGCAGAGGCGGAGAAACACGGGCCGTGGCCGGCCGAGCTGCAAGGGGAGAGGAGCGGCGGCAGCCGGGATTCCCTGAGGCGGGGGCGCCGCCATTTTACCGGGAGGGGCTGCGGCGCCTCCCGTTCCCGGCGGCCAAGGGTGAAGCGCCTCAGGCTCTGGCTAGATCCCGGGAGGGGCCGGGCTGCCGTCCTTTCCCTCTGCTCGGCTGCGCTTCCGGGAAAAGGGAACGCGGCGGCCGGCGGGGTGAGTGCGCCGGCCGCGTTACTGTTGCTGCTGCTGCGTCGTCCTGAAGGTTTTCTTTCTTTTTTAGGGTTTTCTTGATTTGCGGGTGTTTTTAGGAAGTAGAGCTGAATGGCGTTGCTTTTGCTGTATTTTGTATTTTCTTTCTTTTTCTTCCCTCTTCCGTGACGTTCCCTAAACGCAGCTGCCTCTTGCCAGCTGGAGCCGCGGCGGTGCGGCTGGAGCGCTTCTTGCGGGAGCACCGCGGGGCCAAGGCCGGGGCGGAAGAGGAACTCTTGGCTCCAGGGAGGGCCAAACCTTTGGCTTTTTGTGCCTCAACTTTCTGCGACAGCGTCAGGCTCCTCCCCGCCCCTGAAGAGGCACAGGGGTCAGGAGCCCGACAGCTGCGGGGCCGTATCATTCCCTGCTTTCCTGTATCCCAGGGAGAGCTGCGATGCCAAGGGCCATCAGCAGGAGCTGTCTGCGCTCCGCCCAAGTGTTTTAACATCACTCCCAACTCTCCAAATCCTAAATGAAGTTTTTTCCCAGAAGGAAACCTGCTTTGGTTCAGCGCGTGGGAAAAGGGATGTCTGTGCCGTGGCCAGGGCTTTTTTTGTCTGGATGGACATGGCTCATTGCCCCGAGTTCCCTCTGGGGTTGAGTTTGAAAGAGTCAGCTTGAGACTCCTCTGGTGTAGCTGACTCACCATGGGGAAGTGTCCTTCTTTGCCAGACACTGATCCACGTCGTAGTTTTTATGGGAAGTGTCTCTTGGGTTGCGGGCTGGAGGAGCGCTGCGCCCTGCTGTAGTTTCCCCCTGGGCAGGCCCTGCAGTGTTTGTCTACTAACTGACTTACATACAGCCTTCTGGTCCATAAAGACTGTCCTGAAGCATAGGTGTCAACTGCTGAGAATATAGGCTTCAAATTCAGAGCGACAGGAACACAAAACCTCCGCACAAGCGTCTCAGTGCTGACCCGCAGGGCGTGGGGAGAGCAGAGTAAGGAATGAGTTGCTCTCAGCAAGCCCTTTGACCATGAGGGCTTTGCAGTAGTTTACAACTGACTGACAAATATGTACTTGTGTTATTATAGTGCAAAGGTTCCATACTGGAAGAGTTTCATAGCTCCTTGATGTTTCTCGTAGGTAGCTCCTCTAAGCACTGACTTTTCCTTCATCTCACAGTAGCCAACTGACTCCAGTTCCCCCTCAACCAACCAACCTACTCTTTTATAACACTCTTCTTCTTACTGACTACAGCTGAGGCCTGTTAGAGTCAGGACTGTTCTAATCTCTAATAACTGGCTCAGCTGCAACTCCTTAGGGGTAAGATTACTTTCCATACTACCTTTAATTTCTTATATTGTATCCCCCTACATACTTCTATCATGAGGTGTTTTGTTCCTTAAAGTATGGTCATTGTGTATTGTCTCTGAAACTGGATTCCAAATTGTGCATTGTCTTTGATGAGAGGGGTGTCTGTAGGTATGTTGCTACTCCTGAGCTGCAGAGAAAGCATAGCTGACTGTGCCGATGTAACTCCTAGCATTGTGTCCAAGCTGTTGAATATTATTTGTGATATTTATGAATATTATTTATTATTTAAATGCCCATGATTTTCAGGCAGGAAAATAGTGTCAATTGTGTCCTTTTGTCTGTAAATTCTTGCCTGTTGTGGAAGTCCTACAGACACTTTCTAGAAAATAATTGCCAGTTGATGTCACTATTCCTGTGTGTTTTGACTCAGGGTTTAAAAAAACCTTATTGTTAGCAATCTGAGGATCCTGGGATAGTAGGAAAATTCTGGTCTACATTGTAACCAGTGTGAATGCAATGTGTCTCTTCTTTATTCTCTGCAGTGCATAAATAACTCATTCAGACACAATCGGAGGATTGTTTCTATGTAAGCATGCTTGTTTTTTGCTTGTACTTGATTTTCAAGTTATGGGAGAAGAGAAATAGGATTAAATTGCCACTGTTTATAGTAAAAGCTGCTAACAAGGAATTTTCTTGGTTTGAAAAGCATGCATGTAGAAACTTGCTCCTTTCAACTCTCTGTCTAAAATAATGAATCAGTAGTATGAATTAGGTGGTGGTTTTGTATTTGGTAGCAACATGTCAACACTAGGCCCTGCCTAATGAGAGAAACAAAAGACAGAGAGTAAAACCTATCAGCATTTATCTTATGATGATTTATGATACTTATCTGTGGTTAACTCAGTGTTCTAGTACTTGTTGCTCATTTAATAGGTGTGGTGTTTAATCTCAGATCACTGCCTATAGCAGATGAATACAGAGGATGACAGTTTATGATTGTGTGTGTTGCCATGTTGCAGGCAATCAAATGGAACTAAAATGAACTTTGATTTTTTTTTTCGTTCTATTAGAGCAGGAAATTGCACTCACCTGTCATGCTGGCGACATAAATTTTTTTCTTTCCTTCTTTTATCTAGCAGGCCAAGTCATTCTGCTGACTTCTCCCAGCCCGGCTGGCAGGCTTAAAACCCAGCGTCCACAGGTAGAAGCAAGCTGCAGGTACCACTGAAGGTCTGTAGAGAAGGTAAGAGTTGGTAATTCTGATGTCTAACTTTGCCTCTGATGGTCCAGTGAATGGGAAATTATTTGCTGTGTGAAGTCAAGAGAATATTCTTTCAGGAAGTCCTGACCAAAAAGGTGTTGTGCCTGATCACCTCAAAAGAAGTCACACTGTGTAGGTATGGGATTGAAATTTAGAAGTAGACTCTAAATTAGTAAAATAACTCAAATGTGTAGTATGGGATCTTGGGTGCTTATGGCACCAAATCAGTCTCCAGTGAGCTGATAATTTTCCAGCCTTTGCTGCCTAGCTTATGCTGGGAAGTGTAGAAGGGAGAAACAACTGATTTGCATTCAAAGAAATTTGATCCATTCTCGTTCTGTGTTTGATGTCCCAGGCTCAGAAGCATGGAAAGCCTCTGTGCAGCAAACAGCACTTTTGCTGTGGAGTTGTTCAGAAAGCTGTGTGAGAAGAAAAGTGGGCAGAATGTGTTCTTTTCACCATTTAGTATTTCTTCTGCTTTGTCTATGGTTTTGCTGGGTTCAAGAGGTAGCACTGAAGCCCAAATAAGCAAGGTAGGTCAAAATAAACTTGGTGGATGGCATTTGATGGGATCATATGAGGAAGAGATGTGTCATCCAGTCTGTGACATGCGCTTGTGCTAAACTGCGATTGTCACTGTGGTGTGTGAGAGCAGAGCTCTTCCTCTGGGGTGTTTGTAAGGAGAATCAATTTTCATTGATTTTGAAAGGGGACATTCCTTCATTATGAAATGAAGAATTTCCTCGGTTTTGTTGTGTGGGGATTTTGTGGTTTTTGAGACAGGCCATTCTTTAATATATAATTGAGAGATAGGTTTTTCTTTTCTTTAATTTTCTTTTTTTTTTTTTTAATTTAGCTTGATCAATTTCTAGCTCCATAAAATATTACATTCTGCTTCCTTGTTTGGGCTTAATATCAGACAATATATGTTTTCAAAACATGGCCAGACGCATAAAAATAAAATCCACAGTGACAGAATGTCAAACTGTTAGTATGGTTTACACTTTTTTGTTTTAAACTTGCTTAGGTAGCAGATAGTACTTGTCATGTGTTTTACATATGACCTGACAAAATTAAGTGCACAATCAGTCCTTTTGGTTCTGATACTGGGCTCTTTTGCGAAGTGAGAGATCAGTAAAAACCTGTATTTTTAAAAAAATATTTACTATTAATAAATGTTTCTCAGAAACTTTTGTTGTTGCCATAGATGAAAATACTCAAAATCCTGGACACAGTCCTGGATGACGGGCAGTAATGTCCCTGCTTGGGCAGGGCTTTATAGCAGATTGTCCCCACAGGTCCCTTCCAAACTGAGCCATTCTGTGATCCTGTAGGGCTTGGCTTGAGGGAAGGAAATGAGGACTGCTGACTCTGCTGCTCCCTAATTTATGACTTGTACAAATATTGCAGATGTTGTCTTTGTGCAGGTGCTTTCTCTGAAGAATGCCCAGGATGCTCACAATGGGTATCAGTCCCTTCTCTCTGAAATTAATGATCCAAACAGCAAATACATCCTGAGAACTGCAAACCGGCTCTATGGAGAAAAGACCTTTGAGTTTCTTCCAGTAAGTAGCCATTAAATTGGTGATGATTCTTAGGATACTGTGCTTGCTACCTCTTGCCTCTGGAGGTCAAGGCAGGCTTTGGAGTTTGCCATCCAGATTTTCTGTGCTGAGAGTCAGGAATGCAATTGATTCTGCCAGAGCCCGGTGTCTGAACTCGGTGAAGAATCTCCTTTGAATAACACGTGATCTGAATATGGCAAAGCAGGTTAAAATCCATCAGTCTTTTCTCTTGAGGGTTCTGTGATCCCTTCATCTATTTGGCTGTGGGACAAATGGTTGATATATCTTTTAGCAAAAGTCTTATAAAGACTTATAAAATCATATGTTATGTCCCTGAAGCATGAAATAAAAACAGGGGAAAAAAAAAACCCTACTACAGTGCATAAGATTTAATAACAATTCCTAGTTCAAAAAATGGAATAAATCCTAGTAGGAACTTGTCATTGAGAAGTTTAAGCTATATGAAGCTGGGGAAGGAAAGCTGGCAGATTTCCTTGGGGAATGTAAGGATCATCTGTGTCTGAATGAGAGTAAATGTCCTGCTGAAAATCTGTTGTGAATGTCCCTGTTAGTCATTTATAGAGTCCAGTGAGAAATCCTACCATGCTGGCCTGGAACAGATGGACTTCCTGCATGCTTGGGAGGATTCCAGGAAACAAATCAATGGCTGGGTGGAGGAAAGGACTGAAGGTGAGTGCTTTTCCAAGTGCCCAGTTGTGTTTAATGGGATCCATTGTTTGGGTAAACACCTATCCCTGGCTATAGGATTGTGAATTCAAACAACTGAAATGCTGAGTTTTTTGCTGTGTCTGGTACATAATTCTCTTCTCTATTGTTATTAATTGCAGAGCAGATACTATCTTGGATAATATTTAGATCCATGTCAACCTCTTATTTAATGTGTGTTTTTTCTTTGTGTCATAAAGGTAAAATTCAGAACCTGTTGGCAGAGGGGATTCTGGATTCCCTGACCAGGCTTGTGTTGGTGAATGCCATCTATTTCAAAGGCAATTGGGAAGAGCAGTTTGACAAACTGAGTACCACAGAAAGGCCATTCCAAATTAATAAGGTATAATGTGCTAAAATTCTGAAAATACCCTGATTATCTGAAGTAGTCTGAAATGACCACCTTTAAGGAGAAATTAGATTTTTCACGCAGGGTTGCCTTGGGTGGGCTGTATGAGTTTCTTTCTGCCCTCTCCTTTCACATGAATACCATCTTGGCTGAATTTCTCTGAACTTTCACATCATTACTAGAACCTTTCATATAGCACAAAGACAGGTGTGGAAGTTTTTGAAATTCAGTCTTCTTCAGTCAGAGCTTCCTTGCTGCATTCTAGCCCCTGAGCCTATCCAAAAGAAATGGAAAACAAATTTCTTTTGAAGACCTGTGTTCTCTGCAGTCTTGATTTTAGAAGTAGATCAGTCCCCTTGAGGAGGACTTGGCCCCTGGCATGGGCAGGCCATGGTTGCCCCTCAGGATTCTTTGCAGCTCTAGGTTGGCCTCCAGGAGTCATGAATAAGACCTGGTAATGTGCCTTCCTTAACTCACCTGCTTGAAGCAGCCATTGTGGAAAATTGAAGCCCTCATGCCTGTCTGGAAACTGTCCCTCCCCGCAGTGGTGAAATAAATCCAGGAAGGCTTTTAAGTGCTACTAGCACTTTTAAATAAGGGAGTGTTACTGTTCACCCCATACTCTGTACAAGAGCGCTTCAGAGACAGGTTTGGTTCCTCACACCTTATCCTCCGTGAACATTTGGAAATGCAAGGTGTAAGCTGAAACATTTAAGCTAGTTATTTTATATGCTGTTCAGTAACAAAGAGTTACTTTGATATCCCAGGAACATTTCCAACATCTTGTGGAATTATTTCTGTGACTCTTGCACTTCTTATGAGTCACTGGATGATTTTCTATTCCTGTGTGGCTTTCCTTTTGCTTATTGATTCTTTTTATGTTTTATTGCTGTTGCAAAATAATTTCTGCCATATTCTCTCTGGGCATTATTCCAATGGGCACTGCTTTAATTACAAAAAGCTGCTTATGTTACAATTTCATGAAGGGAAGGGAGAAAGTAATGAAACTGAGAAGAAGCAAAATAATGATGTAAACAATAGTAGATGCTGCTCCATGTGGAAATGGAATAAGATAGCAGAAAATGAAATGAGAATAAAACCTCTCCCCTTATTACTATCCTTATGTCTTTTAAGAATTCATAATAATACTCTTTCTTGGTTGTTTTAGTATATACATTTTAAAATATTTCAAGTCTTTGTATAGCCACACAGAACCACACAGACTAACAATACATGCACTGAAATAACTTACTCATTTATTGCAAAGAACAATCCCTCTGTTTATTACTAGCTCACTTTAGTGCTTATCACTAGTTCTTAAGTTAACAAAAGAGTGAGAACATGTATTTACCTTAAAGGACTTGTCCCAAATATTTTTATGTTAATAATTAAAAAGGAAATCTGAGGACTTTCAGTTATTTACAAAGGACAGTGTGGTGTCTGTGCTCTGTGGTGTGTTATCAGTTCCCTTTGGTACAATCCTAAAAGGCAATGAGTAACTTGCTGCTTGCTTCATAGTCTGAGATCAGCAGAGAAGCTCAGCACTAATTGTTGGCATCTCTTGATTTCTAGAATGAAACCAGACCTGTGCAGATGATGTTCAAGGAGGCAAATTTTAACATGACCTACATTGGAGACTTCCAGACCAAAATCCTGGAGCTGCCCTATGTGGGTAATGAACTGAGCATGATCATCCTGCTCCCTGATGCAATCCAGGATGGCTCCACAGGCTTGGAAAAAGTAAGTAGTTGAGCTGAGTGCAAAGACAGCCTGAATCCTTTCAGGGATGAAAGTCTGAATTGCAGAGAGACCTGCAGTTCAGAGCAATGGTGTCTCTGGTGCTCAAGGGCAGCAGAAATGTCCCTCTCCTCCCTGTCCCCAAAGTGAGAGTCCCTGCTCTGTCAGTGCTGCTCAGGCTGTATGCTGCTCCCTTAGGCAGAGGCTCTGGAAGAAGCCTCAGGAGCAGAGGTCAGCTGTGGTTGTGTTGAGGGCACAGTATGGTGATGATGGGATGTGGAGAGGGGGATTTTGGGTGGGCTCTTTGGAAGTGCTGTGGCTTGTGCTGTAGGTCTTCTGTGCTGAGCAGCTGGCAGGTGGTGTGTGGCTCAGTGGCTGGAAAGAGGCTCAGAGGAAAGGACAGGATCTCTTTTATGGTGAGGGTAGGATACAAGTTTGGGCTCTTTGGCACTCTGGTCCAGGAGTTTATGAATAAAGTTTTCTAAGACTGACTGCAAAGGGCCTTTGTGAGCACAGTGTCTTCATGATGCTGCTTACTGACCTGTAGGAAGAACTTTGGTAAACTGATAGAAGAACTGGGTTTGGATTCTTTGGACGCTTGTTAGCTGTTCTTCTATGCCTTTCCGTCCCGAAAGTATAAATTAAAAAAAAAAAATCCCAGAACAATTTAACTTGTTCTGTAGAAGTAAACATTACATGGAGGAGATTGATGCCTATTGTAACTATCAGAAGAAACATTAGTTAATGATCTTGGCAGGGGCAGTATGCTATAGTGAAAGGTATAACTTGCAATTTTGGCTTGAGAAACACAAACCAGGTAAAAAAAGATGAATCTTATGCAGTATGTAAACAAATCATATAATCAGTTCTTTTGCAAGTGTAACACTGATTCAATTCTCATTGTAATTAAGTAAATTTGAAATTTTTCTTCAGCTGGAAAGGGAACTTACATATGAGAAGCTAATAGATTGGATCAATCCTGAAATGATGGACTCTACAAAAGTGAGGGTGTCTTTACCCCGATTTAAACTGGAAGAAAATTATGATCTGAAACCCATTCTGAGCAGCATGGGAATGCCTGATGCATTTGATTTGGGGAAGGCAGACTTCTCAGGAATCTCATCTGGGAACCAGCTGGTGCTCTCTGAAGTGGTTCACAAATCCTTTGTGGAAGTCAATGAAGAAGGCACTGAAGCAGCTGCTGCCACAGCTGCAGTGATGATGATGCGCTGTGCAATGAGAGTTCCGGACTTCACTGCTGATCATCCTTTCCTCTTCTTCATCCGGCACAACAAAACTTCCAGCATTTTGTTCTGTGGCAGATTTTGCTGTCCCTAAGGAGGAGATGTCATGGCAGCATAGGTGCCTTCACACAATAAATTTACATTTCCCTAGAACTAGGTGACTCCTTCTGCACTAATTGTCTCTCTTCAGCTGTGCCTCATCTTCTTCTGTAGTCTTGATCTTAGGCTTGGCAGGAATAAGAGAGCTGCTTAGACAAACACACTATCTGCCATGTCCAACCCCTCCTGTGTGCAGAGGTCTCCAGGTTCTTGTTGACACAAGAACCATCCCACTTGCTCCATGAGTGCGTCTTCTGTGCTTGAATTCACTTTTGGTGTCCAGCAGGCAGAGTCAGGCAGTGAGAGCCCATGGGAGTGAAGTTACTTTTGCTTGTGACAAGGCTGGAGCACGTCTGTAGCTACCCTCCACTTTTACGTTCCAGTCTCCTCCACTGAGTGCCTTGAGAAAAGGAGGTTTTGGCAGCCTGTTCCAGGTATTGCTGAACATCCTGCATGGATGGGGGTTTTTGACTAACACTTGGGCCAGCTCTTAGGCAAGAATAGCAATGAAAATAAACTGTTATAAGAGATGTCCCTGTGAGGTATTTGAGGGGCGAGTACCTTTATTTCCTCACTCGAGAACACTTGAGTTTATTCCCTTTCCCCTGGTTCTGGTCCTTTAACAAAGAATGAAATAAAAGGGCACATGGTGCCTATGGAATAGTTGAAGGAGAAAGTCGTGATTTAATTTTTTTTTTTTTTTTTTTTTTTGCTACTGTTATACGTTTATCCTATGAATATTTTCTTAAACCCCATACTTGACCTGTATAATACCAAAGACAGAGATGCAACAGCTTTCCTTACACCGGGATGTATTTATGGATCCTGCTCCCGGAATAATAAAAGAAGTATAAGCACTGCATGGGTCTTTTCTCCTTTTCGATTCTAAATGATACACGTATTTGTCGGGCTGTGGCAGACGGGAGAGCCTTCTGGCAGAGCCCGGCGGGTTCGGTGTCGCGGCCCGGCCCGGGCGGGCGCTGTCCCCGCGGTTGTCGCCGGCCGGGCAGGGAGGCGGCCGGGGCTGCGCTGGGGCTGCGCGGGGCGGGAGGGGCCCGGGGCAGCCTCCGCGCTGTCCCTGCCCGCGGGCATCCTGCGGGAATGGGCCGGGGTCGGCCTGAAACGCCGAAATGTTTCCTCGGCTCCCGAAACCGCAGCGCTTCTCGGGCAGCGAGGGCTGCGAGCCGGAAAGGGGAGTGGGTGCGAGGCTCGCACGGGCGGTGGAAGGAAAGTAAAGACACCACGGGGACCTTGGTTTAGATGCTGGGTCGGGAGGTGCTGGTGTTTCCTTTAGCACGGAGCTTGCCAAAAGACCATTGCCGAGCTGCCGTGCCGATTGTGCGTCTGCCGGAGAGAGCTGGCAGTGATATCACGAATTTCTGTGGAAGGGCAGTGCAGGGATTTCCAGGAAATTCTGATGCAGTCTCCTCCCCGTATTTAAATTTGAAAGGAAGCAGCAAATCTGCCAGTTCTGCTTTAAGAAGTGTGGGGAGAGCTGCTGTGTGAGTGAAATGTGTGGGATGTGTAGGGTGTGTGAGTCTGAAGAATGTTAACATGGATTTGCCGGCACAAATCCTTGCAATTTCCAGTTATAATGCGATGAATTTATCTTTTATATATGGTGCCATTAACTTGGAGTGATAAGAAAAGTTGTTGGTAATGTGGGGAAGAAATATCTTATTATACTGTGACTTATATCTGCTTAGTATGGTTGGAGATTTCAGTTTGTTTGGGATTTCTTATTGTACGTTTTTTTGATTTGCTTGTGGGATTTTTTCCTTAATTTTTCGGTAAGAGAATGTTTCAGTGACATTGATAGTGCTCGTTCTCTTGCTTTTTAGGCAAACTCCTTCTGCTGACTTCTCCCAGCCTGGCTGGCAGGTTTAAAACCCAGCGTGCACAGGTAGAAGCAAGCCGCAGGTACCACTGAAGGTCTGTAGACTTAGAGGAGGTAAGAGTTGGTAATTCTGCTGTTCTGATGTCTAACTTTGCCTCTGGTGGTGCAATGAAGGGGAATTATTTTCTGTGTGAAGCCAAGAGGAGCTTCTTTCTATATGTCCTGAACAAAATGTAGTTGTGCCTGATCACCTCAAAAGAAGTCACACTGTGTAGGTACGGGATTGAAATTTAGAAGCTGATTTAAACTGGTAAAATAACTCAAATGTGTAGTATGGGACCTCAGGTTCTTGAGGCACCAAATCAATCTCCAGTAGGCTGATAATTTTCCAGCCTTTGCTGCCTAGTTTATGCTGGGAAGTGTAGAAGGGAGAAACAACTGATTTGCATTCAAAGAAATTTGATCCATTCTCATTCTGTGTTTGATGTCCCAGGCTCAGCAGCATGGAAAGCCTCTGTGCAGCAAACAGCACTTTTGCTGTGGAGTTGTTCAGAAAGCTGTGTGAGAAGAACAGCGGGCAGAATGTGTTCTTTTCACCATTTAGTATTTCTTCTGCTTTGTCTATGGTGTTGCTGGGTTCAAGAGGTAGCACTGAAGCCCAAATAAGCAAGGTAGGTCAAAATAAACTTGGTGGATGGCATTTGATGGGATCATATGAGGAAGAGATGTGTTATCCAGTCTGTGACATGCGCTTGTGCTAAACTGCGATTGTCACTGTGGTGTGTGAGAGCAGAGCTCTTCCTCTGCTGTGTGTGTAAACAGGACCTGTTTTCTTTGTTTTTTTTTTAGTTTTAGCTTTGTTCAGTATGAAATGAAGAAGTTTCTGGATTAAATGTGGATGAGTTTTTCTGTGGTTTTTGAGACTGATATTCTTTATTATGTAATTAGGATGTACATGGAATTGTTTTTTTTTTTTTTTAATGAGTTGATGACTACAAAAATTATTTTCTTTCACTTCTTTTCTGGGGCTTATTCTCATATGATGCATATTTAGAAATTGAAGCCAGGCACATTAAAAATATTTTTAAAAACCCACAGTCTACATTTCAGATTGATAACTGCAATGTGATTTATTTGTTTATAAAAATTTGCTCAGGTAGCAAATATCTCTTGGCTTGTGTTTTGTGTAGGAGTGACAGTGTTGAGAGCAGGACCAATCCTTTTCGTTTGGATGTTTGCTTCCATTGCAAAGTGGGAGAGGAGTGTAAACTCATATCATGTTTCCATGTACTTTGTAAAAATTTCTCAGAAACCTGTGTTGTTGCCATAGTTGCAGATACTCAGGATCCATCTGGACACAGTGGGAGCTACCAGCTCTAGGTGTCCCTGCTTGGGCAGGGCTTTGTAGCAGATTGTCCCCACAGGTCTCTTCCCACCTGAGCCATTCTGTGATCCTGTAGTGCTTGGCTTGAGGGGTGGAAAATCAGGACTGCTGGCTCTGCTGCTCCCTAATTTATGAGTTGTGCAATTCCTTGTTGGGTACATCAGATGTGCCTTGCAGATAAGCTCCAGATGGGAGGTGTGGTGAAAAAATCGTGAGGCTTCAAGTCACTGTATTTAACTTAAGTGTAATTTTAATATGAAAAGAGTCATGCTGTAGCAAGTGTGTTTAAAGAAGGTAAGGACACGGCTGTGGATGTTGTCTTTGTGCAGGTGCTTTCTCTGAAGAATGCCCAGGATGCTCACAATGGGTATCAGTCCCTTCTCTCTGAAATTAATGATCCAAACAGCAAATACATCCTGAGAACTGCAAACCGGCTCTATGGAGAAAAGACCTTTGAGTTTCTTCCAGTAAGTAGCCATTAAACTGGTGATGATTCTTGGGATACTGTGCTTGCTACCTCTTGCCTCTGGAGGTCAAGGCAGGCTTTGGAGTTTGCCTTCCAGATTTTCTGTGCTGAGAGTCAGGAATGCAATTGATTCTGCCAGAGCCTGGTGTCTGAACTCGGTGGAGAATCTCCTTATAAATAATTTGTGTTCTGAGTTGACAAGCGATTCCAAGCAGGGTAAAATCCATCAGTGTCTACACTTGAGGGTTCTGTGATCTGTTCATCTATTTGCCTGTGGGACAAATGGTTAATGTATCTCTTACCAAAAGTCTTATAAAGAAATTTATAGTATGTCATGTCCCAGAAGCACTAAACAGAAACAAGAAAAAAAAAAACACCTTCCTTGTCAATGAAGTGTAGAAGTTTGAAGTACAGTGCATAAGCCCTAACAATATTGCTTCCTCATTCTAAGACGTGGATTAAAACCTAGTAGGATTCAGTGGGCCTGAACTTTAATGTCTCTGTATGAAGCTGGGGAAAGCTGGCAGATTTCCTTGGGGAATGCAAGAATTATCTGTGTCTGAAGGAGAGTAAATCTCTTGCTGAAAATCTGTTGTGAATGTCCCTGTTAGTCATTTATAGAGTCCAGTGAGAAATCCTACCATGCTGGCCTGGAACAGATGGACTTCCTGCATGCTTGGGAGGATTCCAGGAAACAAATCAATGGCTGGGTGGAGGAAAGGACTGAAGGTGAGTGCTTTTCCAAGTGCCCAGTTGTGTTTAATGGGATCCATTGTTTGGGTAAAGACATAGTTTAGGATATAAGATTACGAATTCAAACAACTGAAATGCTGAGTTTTTTGCTTTGTCTGGTACATAATTCTCTTCTCTACTGTGTATTAAATGCAGACTTGATACTGTCTTGGATGGTTATTAGATCCATGTCAACCTCTTATTTAATGTGTGTTTTTTTTTTTGTGTCATAAAGGTAAAATTCAGAACCTATTGGAAGAGGGGAGTCTTGAATCCCTGACCAGGCTTGTGTTGGTGAATGCCATCTATTTCAAAGGCAACTGGGAAAAGCCATTCAGGAAAGAGAGTACCAGAGAGAGGCCATTCCAAATTAATAAGGTTTGATGTGCTAATATGCTGACAATAGACTGTTAGGTGGATGTTGTCTGAAATTAACTCCTTTAAGAAGAAATTAGATCTTTCAATCAGGATTACCTTCGATCAGCTGTCTGCAATTTCTTATGCCCCCTCTCTTTCATGGGAAGTCTCTTTTGCTGAATTTCTCTGAACTTTCACATCATTACTAGAACCTTTTATATAGCACAAAGACAGATGTCAAAGATTATGAATTTCAGTCTTCTTCAGTCAGAGCTTCCTTGCTGAAATTCAGTCCCTGAGCCAATCCAAAAGAAATGGAAAACAAATTTCCTTTGAAGACCTGCTCTGCAGCCTTGTTTTTAGAACTGCTCTTGTGGAGGACTTGGGCCCTGGCATGGGCAGGCCATGGCTGCCTCTCAGGATTCTTTGCAGCCCAGTGCTGGCCTCCAGGAGTCATGAACAGGAACTGGTCATGTGCCTTCCTTAACTCACCTGCTTGAAGCAAGCATTGTGGAAAATTGAAGCCCTCATGCATGTCCGGAAACTGTCCCTCCCTGCAGTGGCAAAATAAGTCAAAGAATATTTGAAAGGTTTGATGTGACTTTTAAATAAAGCAATGTTTTTGCTTATGCCAGACCAGCTCTGACAGCACATCAGAGACGGCTGGAATGACTTGGTTCCTGCCACCTTGCTCTCTCCCTGTTGGAATGTGTTGTAAAAGCAGGCAGGATTATCCAGAGACACTGCTGCATTTTCTATTCCCTGCAGCTGTGCAAGCTTAGAACCAGGTTTCATGCTGCAACACCAAAAGGATATAGGGCTGATGAATAATCTCATTTTGAGTTGAGGTGGATTATTGTGCGCTGCTGCTGCACATGGCCAGGTTTTACCTCGTGCCTTTACAAGAGGCAGAGGTAAGGCTGCAGTCAGCAGGGCCGCTGTAGATCAGTGTGTGATCTGTTCTCTTTGGTCGAATCCTAAAAGGCCATGAGTAACTTGCTGCCTGCTTTGTAGTGTGAGACCAGCAGAGAAGCTCAGCACTAACTGTTGGCATCTCTTGATTTCTAGAATGAAACCAGACCTGTGCAGATGATGTCCAAGGAGGCAAATTTTAACATGACCTACATTGGAGACTTCCAGACCAAAATCCTGGAGCTGCCCTATGTGGGTAATGAACTGAGCATGATCATCCTGCTCCCTGATGCAATCCAGGATGGCTCCACAGGCTTGGAAAGAGTAAGTAGTTGAGCTGAGTGCAAAGACAGCCTGAATCCTTCCAGGGAAGAAAGTCTGAATTGCACAGAGACCTGCAGTTCAGTTCCAGAGCAATTGTGTCTCTGGTGCTCAAGGGCAGCAGAAATGTCCCTCTCCTCCCTGTCCCCAAAGTGACAGCCCCTGCTCTGTCAGTGCTGCTCAGGCTGTATGCTGCTCCCTTAGGCAGAGGCTCTGGAAGAAGCCTCAGGAGCAGAGGTCAGCTGTGGTTGTGGTGAGGGCACAGTATGGTGATGATGGAATGTGGAGAGGGGGATTTTGGGTGGGCTCTTTGGAAGTGCTGTGGCTTGTGCTGTAGGTCTTCTGTGCTGAGCAGCTGGCAGGTGGTGTGTGGCTCAGTGGCTGGAAAGAGGCTCAGAGGAAAGGACAGGATCTCTTTTATGGTGGGGGTAGGATAAAAGTTTGGGCTCTTTGGAACTCTTGACCAGGAATTTATTTCTAAGGTTTCCTGTGTCATTTATTCCACAATTAAAAATCAAAAGAAAACCCTCACAGTCTTCATGCCTAATCCAGAGCAAAAAAAGTAGGATGTTATGTGCTATGTGAAGAAACACACAGAAATCACTACTTTGGCTATGTAATATCGACTCAATTTTCACTGTAATTAATTGACTTAGGAATTTTTCTTTAGCTGGAAAGAGAACTTACATATGAGAAGCTGATGAGATGGATCAGTCCAGAAATGATGAAGTCTACACACATGAGGGTGTATTTTCCCAGATTTAACCTGGAAGATGGTTACAAACTTAAGCACGTTCTGAGCAGCATGGGAATGCCTGATGCATTTGTCTTGGGCAAGGCAGACTTCTCAGGAATCTCATCTGGGAACCAGCTGGTGCTCTCTGAAGTGATTCACAAATCCTTTGTGGAAGTCAATGAAGAAGGCACTGAAGCAGCTGCGGCCACAGCTATACGGATGTCTGGTTGTATTGGCATAATGTCCACTCCACAATTCACTGCTGATCATCCTTTCCTCTTCTTCATCCGGCACAACAAAACTTCCAGCATTTTGTTCTGTGGCAGATTTTGCTGTCCCTAAGGAGGAGATGTCATGGCAGCATAGGTGCCATCACACAATAAATTTACATTTCCCTAGAACTAGGTGACTCCTTCTGCACTAATTGTCTCTCTTCAGCTGTGCCTCATCTTCTTCTGTAGTCTTGATCTTAGGCTTGGCAGGAATAAGAGAGCTGCTTAGACAAACACACTATCTGCCATGTCCAACCCCTCCTGTGTGCAGAGGTCTCCAGGTTCTTGTTGACACAAGAACCATCCCACTTGCTCCATGAGTGCTTCTTCTGGGCTTGAGTTCACTTTTGGTGTCCAGCAGGCAGAGTCAGGCAGTGAGAGCCCATGGGAGTGAAGTTACTTTTGCTTGTGACAAGGCTGGAGCACATCTGTTGCTACCCTCCCCTTTACATTCTAGTCTCCTCCACTGAGTGCCTTGAGAAAAGGAGGTTTTGGCAGCCTGTTCCAGGTATTGCTGAACATCCTGCATGGATGGGGGTGTTTGACCAACAGCTGGGCCAGCTCTTAGGCAAGAATAGAAATGAAAATAAACTGTTATAAGAGATGTCCCTGTGAGGTATTTGAGGGGCGAGTACCTTTATTTCCTCACTCGAGAACACTTGAGTTTATTCCCTTTCCCCTGGTTCTGGTCCTTTAACAAAGAATGAAATAAAAGGGCACATGGTGCCTATGGAATAGTTGAAGGAGAAAGTCGTGATTTAATTTTTTTTTTTTTTTTTTGCTCCTATTATATGTTTATCCTATTAATATTTTCTTAAACCCCATACTTTACCTGTATAATACCAAAGACAGAGATGCAACAGCTTTCCTTACACCGGGATGTATTTATGGATCCTGCTCCCGGAATAATAAAAGAAGTATAAGCACTGCATGGGTCTTTTCTCCTTTTCGATTCTAAATGATACACGTATTTGTCGGGCTGTGGCAGACGGGAGAGCCTTCTGGCAGAGCCCGGCGGGTTCGGTGTCGCGGCCCGGCCCGGGCGGGCGCTGTCCCCGCGGTTGTCGCCGGCCGGGCAGGGAGGCGGCCGGGGCTGCGCTGGGGCTGCGCGGGGCGGGAGGGGCCCGGGGCAGCCTCCGCGCTGTCCCTGCCCGCGGGCATCCTGCGGGAATGGGCCGGGGTCGGCCTGAAACGCCGAAATGTTTCCTCGGCTCCCGAAACCGCAGCGCCTCTCGGGCAGCGAGGGCTGCGGGCCGGAAAGGGGAGTGGGTGCGAGGCTCGCACGGGCGGTGGAAGGAAAGTAAAGACACCACGGGGACCTTGGTTTAGATGCTGGGTCGGGAGGTGCTGGTGTTTCCTTTAGCACGGAGCTTGCCAAAAGACCATTGCCGAGCTGCCGTGCCGATTGTGTGTCTGCCGGAGAGAGCTGGCAGTGATATCACGAATTTCTGTGGAAGGGCAGTGCAGGGATTTCCAGGAAATTCTGATGCAGTCTCCTCCCCGTATTTAAATTTGAAAGGAAGCAGCAAATCTGCCAGTTCTGCTTTAAGAAGTGTGGGGAGAGCTGCTGTGTGAGTGAGATGTGTGGGATGTGTAGGGTGTGTGAGTCTGAAGAATGTTAACATGGATTTGCCGGCACAAATCCTTGCAATTTCCAGTTATAATGCGATGAATTTATCTTTTATATATGGTGCCATTAACTTGGAGTGATAAGAAAAGTTGTTGGTAATGTGGGGAAGAAATATCTTATTATACTGTGACTTATATCTGCTTAGTATGGTTGGAGATTTCAGTTTGTTTGGGATTTCTTATTGTACGTTTTTTTGATTTGCTTGTGGGATTTTTTCCTTAATTTTTCGGTAAGAGAATGTTTCAGTGACATTGATAGTGCTCGTTCTCTTGCTTTTAGGCAAACTCCTTCTGCTGACTTCTCCCAGCCTGGCTGGCAGGTTTAAAACCCAGTGTGCACAGGTAGAAGCAAGCCGCAGGTACCACTGAAGGTCTGTAGACTTAAAGAAGGTAAGAGTTGGTAATTCTGCTCTTCTGATGTCTAACTTTGCCTCTGGTGGTGCAATGAAGGGGAATTATTTTCTGTGTGAAGCCAAGAGGAGCTTCTTTCTATATGTCCTGAACAAAATGCAGTTGTGCCTGATCACCTCAAAAGAAGTTATACTGTGTACTTATGGGATTGAAATGTAGAAGCTGACTTTAAACGGGTAAAATAACTCAAATGTGTAGTATGGGACCTCAGGTTCTTGAGGCACCAAATCAATCTCCAGTAGGCTGATAATTTTCCAGCCTTTGCTGCCTAGCTTATGCTGGGAAGTGTAGAAGGGAGAAACAACTGATTTGCATTCAAAGAAATTTGATCCATTCTCATTCTGTGTTTGATGTCCCAGGCTCAGAAGCATGGAAAGCCTCTGTGCAGCAAACAGCACTTTTGCTGTGGAGTTGTTCAGAAAGCTGTGTGAGAAGAACAGCGGGCAGAATGTGTTCTTTTCACCATTTAGTATTTCTTCTGCTTTGTCTATGGTGTTGCTGGGTTCAAGAGGTAGCACTGAAGCCCAAATAAGCAAGGTAGGTCAAAATAAACTTGGTGGATGGCATTTGATGGGATCATATTAGGAAGAGATGTGTCATCCAGTCTGTGACATGCGCTTGTGCTAAACTGCGATTGTCACTGTGGTGTGTGAGAGCAGAGCTCTTCCTCTGCTGTGTGTGTAAACAGGACCTGTTTACTTTGGTTTTTTTTAGTTTTAGCTTTGTTCAGTATGAAATGAAGAAGTTTCTGGATTAAATGTGGATGAGTTTTTCTGTGGTTTTTGAGACTGATATTCTTTATTATGTAATTAGGATGTACATGGAATTGGTTTTTTTTTTTTCTAATGAGTTGATGACTACAAAAATTATTTTCTTTCACTTCTTTTCTGGGGCTTATTCTCATATGATGCATATTTAGAAATTGAAGCCAGGCACATTAAAAATATTTTTAAAATCCCACAGTCTACATTTCAGATTGATAACTGCAATGTGATTTATTTGTTTATAAAAATTTGCTCAGGTAGCAAATATCTCTTGGCTTGTGTTTTGTGTAGGAGTGACAGTGTTGAGAGCAGGACCAATCCTTTTCGTTTGGATGTTTGCTTCCATTGCAAAGTGGGAGAGGAGTGTAAACTCATATCATGTTTCCATGTACTTTGTAAAAATTTCTCAGAAACCTGTGTTGTTGCCATAGTTGCAGATACTCAGGATCCATCTGGACACAGTGTGAGCTACCAGCTCTAGGTGTCCCTGCTTGGGCAGGGCTTTGTAGCAGATTGTCCCCACAGGTCTCTTTCCACCTGAGCCATTCTGTGATCCAGTAGTGCTTGGCTTGAGGGGTGGAAAATCAGGACTGCTGGCTCTGCTGCTCCCTAATTTATGAGTTGTGCAATTCCTTGTTGGGTACATCAGATGTGCCTTGCATGTTAAGCTCCAGATGGGAGGTGTGGTGAAAAAGTCTCGTGGCTTCAAGTCACTGTATTTGACTTAAGTGTAATTTTAATATGAAAAGAGTCATGCTGTAGCAAGTGTGTTTAAAGAAGGTAAGGACACGGCTGTGGATGTTGTCTTTGTGCAGGTGCTTTCTCTGAGGAATGCCCAGGATGCTCACAATGGGTATCAGTCCCTTCTCTCTGAAATTAATGATCCAAACAGCAAATACATCCTGAGAACTGCAAACCGGCTCTATGGAGAAAAGACCTTTGAGTTTCTTCCAGTAAGTAGCCATTAAATTGGTGATGATTCTTAGGATACTGTGCTTGCTACCTCTTGCCTCTGGAGGTCAAGGCAGGCTTGGAGTTTGCTTTCCCACAATTCGGGCCTGAGAGCCAGGAGTGCAATTGATTGTGCCAGAGCCTGGTATCTAAACCTGGTGGAGAATCTTTTTTAAATAGTTTGTGTTCTGAGTGGACAAGTGATGATAAGCAGGGTAAAAAACCATCAGTGTCTACACTTTAGGGTTCTGTGATCCCTTCATCTATTTGGCTGTGGGACAAATGGGTAATGTATCTCTTACTAAACTCTTATAAAGTAATTTATAATATGTCATGTCCCAGAAGCACTAAATAGAAACAAGAAAAAAAAAAAAACCCACCATTCTTGTCAATGTAGTGTAGAAGTTTGGAGTACAGTGCATAAGCCATAACAATATTGCTTCCTCTTTCAAAGAAGTGGATTAAATCCTAGTAGGATTCAGTGGGCCTGAACTTTAATGTCTCTGTATGAAGCTGGGGAAGGAAAGCTGGCAGATTTCCTTGGGGAATGTAAGGATCATCTGTGTCTGAATGAGAGTAAATGTCCTGCTGAAAATCTGTTGTGAATGTCCCTGTTAGTCATTTATAGAGTCCAGTGAGAAATCCTACCATGCTGGCCTGGAACAGATGGACTTCCTGCATGCTTGGGAGGATTCCAGGAAACAAATCAATGGCTGGGTGGAGGAAAGGACTGAAGGTGAGTGCTTTTCCAAGTGCCCAGTTGTGTTTAATGGGATCCATTGTTTGGGTAAAGACCTAGTTTAGGATATAGGATTATGAATTCGAACAACTCGAATGCTGAGTTTTTTGCTGTGTCTGGTACATAATTCTCTTCTCTACTGTGTATTAAATGCAGACTTGATACTATCTTGGATGGTTATTAGATCTATGTCAACCTCTTATTTAATGTGTGTTTTTTCTTTGTGTCATAAAGGTAAAATTCAGAACCTGTTGGGAGAGGGGAGTCTCAATTCCCTGACCAGGCTTGTGTTGGTGAATGCCATCTATTTCAAAGGCAATTGGGAAGAGCCATTCAGGAAAGAGAGTACCAGAGAGAGGCCATTCCAAATTAATAAGGTTTGATTTGCTAATATGCTGACAATAGACTGTTAGGTGGATGTTGTCTGAAATTAACTCCTTTAAGAAGAAATTAGATTTTTCAAGCAGGGTTACCTTGGCTAAACTGTGTGAGATTCCTTATTCCCCCTCCCTTTTATGGAAAGTCTGTCTTTGCCAAGTTTCTCTGAACTTTCACATCATTACTAGAACCTTTTATATAGCACAAAGACAGGTGTGAAAGGTTGTGAATTTCAGTCTTCTTCAGTCAGAGCTTCCTTGTTGAAATTCAGTCCCTGAGCCTATCCAAAAGAAATGGAAAACAAATTTCCTTTGAAGGCCTGCTCTGCAGCCTGGTTTTTAGAATTGCTCTTGTGGAGGACTTGGCCCCTGGCATGGACAGGCCATGGCTGCCTCTCAGGATTTGCCTCTCAGGATTCCCTGCAGCCCAGGGTTGGCTCCAGGAGTCATGGACAAGAACTGGTCATGTGCCTTCCTTAACACACCTGCTTGAAGCAAGCATTGAGGAAAATTGAAGCCCTCATGCCTGTCTGGAAACTGTCCCTCCCTGCAGTGGTGAAATAAGTCAAAGAATATTTGAAAGGGCTGATATGACTTTTAATTAAAAGAATGTTTTTGCTTATGCCCGATCAGCTCTGACAGCACATCAGAGACAGCTGGAATGACTTGGTTCCTGCCACCTTGCTCTCTCCCTATTGGAATGTGTTGAAAAATCTGGCAGGATTATCCAGAGACACTGCTGCATTTTCTATTCCCTGCAGCTGTGCAAGCTCAGAAACAGGTTCCAAGATGCAACACCAAAAGGATATAGGGCTGATGAATAATCTCATTTTGAGTTGAGGTGGATTATTGTGCACTGCTGCTGCACATGGCCAGGTTTTACCTCGTGCCTTTACAAGAGGCAGAGGTAAGGCTGCAGTCAGCAGGGCCGCTGTGGATCAGTGTGTGATCTGTTCTTTTTGCTCGAATCCTAAAAGGCCATGAGTAACTTGCTGCCTGCTTTGTAGTTTGAGACCAGCAGAGAAGCTTAGCACTAACTGTTGGCATCTCTTGATTTCTAGATTGAAACCAGACCTGTGCAGATGATGTCCAAGGAGGCAAATTTTAACATGACCTACATTGAAGACTTGCAGACCAAAATCCTGGAGCTGCCCTATGTGGGTAATGAACTGAGCATGATCATCCTGCTCCCTGATGCAATCCAGGATGGCTCCACAGGCTTGGAAAGAGTAAGTAGTTGAGCTGAGTGCAAAGACAGCCTGAATCCTTTCAGGGATGAAAGTCTGAATTGCACAGAGTCCTGCAGTTCAGTTCCAGAGCAATGGTGTCTCTGGTGCTCAAGGGCAGCAGAAATGTCGCTCTCCTCCCTGTCCCCAAAGTGAGAGCCCCTGCTCTGTCAGTGCTGCTCAGGCTGTGTGCTGCTCCCTTAGGTAGAGGCTCTGGAAGAAGCCTCAGGAGCAGAGGTCAGCTGTGGTTCTGGTGAGGGCACAGGATGGTGATGATGGGATGTGGAGAGGGGGATTTTGGGTGGGCTCTTTGGAAGTGCTGTGGCTTGTGCTGTAGGTCTTCTGTGCTGAGCAGCTGGCAGGTGGTGTGTGGCTCAGTGGCTGGAAAGAGGCTCAGAGGAAAGGACAGGATCTCCTTTGTCGTGGGGGTAGGATACAAGTTTGGGCTCTTTGGAACTCTGGTCCAGGAATTTAATACTAAGGTTTTCTTTGCCTTTTTTCCCCATATTAAAGATTAAAGCCCCCACAGTCTTCATGCTTAATCCAGGCAAAAAACCCTGCCTGTTTTGTGCTATGTGAAGAAACACACAGAAATCACTACTTTGGCTATATTATATTTATGCAATTATAATTGTAATTATTTAAATTTTGGATTTTTCTTTAGCTGGAAAAAGAACTTACATATGAGAAGCTGATGAGTTGGATCAGTCGAGAAATGATGAAGTCTACACACATGAGGGTGTCTTTACCCAGATTGAAACTGGAAAAAGATTATGATCTGAAACTTATTTTAAGAAGCATGGGAATGCCTGATGCATTTGAGTTGGGCAAGGCAGACTTCTCAGGAATCTCAACTGGTAATGAGCTGGTGCTCTCTGAAGTGATTCACAAATCCTTTGTGGAAGTCAATGAAGAAGGCACTGAAGCAGCTGCTGCCACAGCTATACGGATGTCTGGTTGTATTGGCGTAATGTCCACTCCACAATTCACTGCTGATCATCCTTTCCTCTTCTTCATCCGGCACAACAAAACTTCCAGCATTTTGTTCTGTGGCAGATTTTGCTGTCCCTAAGGAGGAAATGTCATGGCAGCATAGGTGCCATCACACAATAAATTTACATTTCCCTAGAACTAGGTGACTCCTTCTGCACTAATTGTCTCTCTTCAGCTGTGCCTCATCTTCTTCTGTAGTCTTGATCTTAGGCTTGGCAGGAATAAGAGAGCTGCTTAGACAAACACACTATCTGCCATGTCCAACCCCTCCTGTGTGCAGAGGTCTCCAGGTTCTTGCTGACACAAGAACCATCCCACTTGCTCCGTGAGTGCTTCTTCTGTGCTTGAGTTCACTTTTGGTGTCCAGCAGGCAGAGTCAGGCAGTGAGAGCCCATGGGAGTGAAGTTACTTTTGCTTGTGACAAGGCTGGAGCACACCTGTAGCTACCCTCCTCTTTTAGGTTCCAGTCTCCTCCACTGAGTGCCTTGAGAAAAGGAGGTTTTGGCAGCCTGTTCCAGGTATTGCTGAACATCCTGCATGGATGGGGGTTTTTGACTAACATTTGGGCCAGCTTTTAGTCGAGAATGGCAATGAAAATAAACTGTTATAAGAGATGTCCCTGTGAGGTATTTGAGGGGCGAGTACCTTTATTTCCTCACTCAAAAACACTTGAGTTTATTCCCTTTCCCTGGTTCTGGTCCTTTAACAAAGAATGAAATAAAAGGGCACATGGTGCCTATGGAATAGTTGAAGGAGAAAGTCGTGATTTAATTTTTTTTTTTTTTTTGCTCCTATTATACGTTTATCCTATGAATATTTTCTTAAACCCCATACTTTACCTGTATAATACCAAAGACAGAGATGCAACAGCTTTCCTTACACCGGGATGTATTTATGGATCCTGCTCCCGGAATAATAAAAGAAGTATAAGCACTGCCTGGGTCTTTTCTCCTTTTCGATTCTAAATGATACACGTATTTGTCGGGCTGTGGCAGACGGGAGAGCCTTCTGGCAGAGCCCGGCGGGTTCGGTGTCGCGGCCCGGCCCGGGCGGGCGCTGTCCCCGCGGTTGTCGCCGGCCGGGCAGGGAGGCGGCCGGGGCTGCGCTGGGGCTGCGCGGGGCGGGAGGGGCCCGGGGCAGCCTCCGCGCTGTCCCTGCCCGCGGGCATCCTGCGGGAATGGGCCGGGGTCGGCCTGAAACGCCGAAATGTTTCCCCGGCTCCCGAAACCGCAGCGCTTCTCGGGCAGCGAGGGCTGCGAGCCGGAAAGGGAGTGGGTGCGAGGCTCGCACGGGCGGTGGAAGGAAAGTAAAGACACCACGGGGACCTTGGTTTAGATGCTGGGTCGGGAGGTGCTGGTATTTCCTTTAGCACGGAGCTTGCCAAAAGACCATTGCCGAGCTGCCGTGCCGATTGTGTGTCTGCCGGAGAGAGCTGGCAGTGATATCACGAATTTCTGTGGAAGGGCAGTGCAGGGATTTCCAGGAAATTCTGATGCAGTCTCCTCCCCGTATTTAAATTTGAAAGGAAGCAGCAAATCTGCCAGTTCTGCTTTAAGAAGTGTGGGAGAGCTGCTGTGTGAGTGAAATGTGTGGGGTGTGTAGGGTGTATGCGTCCGAAGGATTCTAACATGGATTTGCCGGCACAAATCCTTGCAATTTCCAGTTATAATGCGATGAATTTATCTTTTATATATGGTGCCATTAACTTGGAGTGATAAGAAAAGTTCTTGGTAACGTGGGGAAGAAATATCTTATTATACTGTGACTTATATCTGCTTAGTATGGTTGGAGATTTCAGTTTGTTTGGGATTTCTTATTGTACTTTTTTTTTGTTTGCTTGTGGGATTTTTTTTTTTAATTTTTCGGTAAGAGAATGTTTCAGTGACATTGATAGTGCTCGTTCTCTTGCTTTTTAGGCAAACTCCTTCTGCTGACTTCTCCCAGCCTGGCTGGCAGGTTTAAAACCCAGCGTGCACAGGTACAAGCAAGCTGCAGGTACCACTGAAGGTCTGTAGACTTAGAGAAGGTAAGAGTTGGTAATTCTGCTCTTCTGATGTCTAACTTTGCCTCTGGTGGTGCAATGAAGGGGAATTATTTTCTGTGTGAAGCCCAGAGGAGCTTCTTTCCATATGTCCTGACTGTTGTGCCTGATCACCTCAAAAGATGTCACACTGTGTACTTATGGAATTGAAATGTAGAAGCTGACTTTAAACGGGTAAAATAACTTAGATGTGTAGTATGAGACCTCAGGTTCTTGAGGCACCAAATCAATCTCCAGTGAGCTGATAATTTTCCAGCCTTTGCTGCCTAGCTTATGCTGGGAAGTGTAGAAGGGAGAAACAACTGATTTGCATTCAAAGAAATTTGATCCATTCTCATTCTGTGTTTGATATCCTAGGCTCAGAAGCATGGAAAGCCTCTGTGCAGCAAACAGCACTTTTGCTGTGGAGTTGTTCAGAAAGCTGTGTGAGAAGAAAAGTGGGCAGAATGTGTTCTTTTCACCATTTAGTATTTCTTCTGCTTTGTCTATGGTTTTGCTGGGTTCAAGAGGTAGCACTGAAGCCCAAATAAGCAAGGTAGGTCAAAATAAACTTGGTGGGTGGCATTTGATGGGATCATATGAGGAAGAGATGTGTTATCCTGTCTATGACATGCACTTGTGCTAAACTGTGATTGTCACTGTGGTGTGAGAGAGCAGAGCTCTTCCTCTGGAGTATAACAGAACTGTTTTCTTTGTTTCTTATTGTGAGCTTTGTTCAGTATAAAATGAAGAATTTTCTGGATAGAGTTTGTGCTGGTATTTTTTTTGTGGTTTTTGAGATCTATTTTCTTTAATATGTAATTAGGATGTACATGGAATTTTTTTTATTGATCAGTAGGTGGCTACATAGATTATTTTCTTTCACTTCCTTGCTTGGGCTTATTATCATATGATACACATTCTGAAAATGAAGCAAGGCACAATAAAATACTTTTAAAATCCCACAGTCTATATTTCAGATTGATAACTGCAATGTGATTTATTCCTTTTTAAAAATTTGCTCAGGTAGCAAATATCTCTTGGCTTGTGTTTTATGTAGGAAGTGACAATACTGAGAGCAGGACCAATCCTTTTCATTTGGATGTTTGCTTCCATTGGAAAATGGGAGAGGAGTGTAAACTCATATCATGTTTCCATGTACTTTGTAAAAATTTCTCAGAAACCTGTGTTGTTGCCATAGTTGCAGATACTCAGGATCCATCTGGACACAGTGTGAGCTACCAGCTCTGGGTGTCCCTGCTTGGGCAGGGCTTTGTAGCGGATTGTCCCCACAGGTCTCTTCCCACCTGAGCCATTCTATGATCCTGTAGTGCTTGGCTAGAGGGGTGGAAAATCAGGACTGCTGGCTCTGCTGCTCCCTAATTTATGAGTTGTGCAATTCCTTGTTGGGTACATCAGATGTGCCTTGCATGATAAGCTCCAGATGGGAGGTGTGGTGAAAAAATCGTGTGGCTTCAAGTCACTGTATTTGACTTAAGTGTAATTTTAATATGAAAAGAGTCATGCTGTAGCAAGTGTGTTTAAAGAAGGTAAGGACACGGCTGTGGATGTTGTCTTTGTGCAGGTGCTTTCTCTGAGGAATGCCCAGGATGCTCACAATGGGTATCAGTCCCTTCTCTCTGAAATTAATGATCCAAACAGCAAATACATCCTGAGAACTGCAAACCGGCTCTATGGAGAAAAGACCTTTGAGTTTCTTCCAGTAAGTAGCCATTAAATTGGTGATGATTCTTAGGATACTGTGCTTGCTACCTCTTGCCTCTGGAGGTCAAGGCAGGCTTGGAGTTTGCTTTCCCACAATTCGGGCCTGAGAGCCAGGAGTGCAATTGATTGTGCCAGAGCCTGGTATCTAAACCTGGTGGAGAATCTTTTTTAAATAGTTTGTGTTCTGAGTGGACAAGTGATGATAAGCAGGGTAAAAAACCATCAGTGTCTACACTTTAGGGTTCTGTGATCCCTTCATCTATTTGGCTGTGGGACAAATGGGTAATGTATCTCTTACTAAACTCTTATAAAGTAATTTATAATATGTCATGTCCCAGAAGCACTAAATAGAAACAAGAAAAAAAAAAAAACCCACCATTCTTGTCAATGTAGTGTAGAAGTTTGGAGTACAGTGCATAAGCCATAACAATATTGCTTCCTCTTTCAAAGAAGTGGATTAAATCCTAGTAGGATTCAGTGGGCCTGAACTTTAATGTCTCTGTATGAAGCTGGGGAAGGAAAGCTGGCAGATTTCCTTGGGGAATGTAAGGATCATCTGTGTCTGAATGAGAGTAAATGTCCTGCTGAAAATCTGTTGTGAATGTCCCTGTTAGTCATTTATAGAGTCCAGTGAGAAATCCTACCATGCTGGCCTGGAACAGATGGACTTCCTGCATGCTTGGGAGGATTCCAGGAAACAAATCAATGGCTGGGTGGAGGAAAGGACTGAAGGTGAGTGCTTTTCCAAGTGCCCAGTTGTGTTTAATGGGATCCATTGTTTGGGTAAAGACCTAGTTTAGGATATAGGATTATGAATTCGAACAACTCGAATGCTGAGTTTTTTGCTGTGTCTGGTACATAATTCTCTTCTCTACTGTGTATTAAATGCAGACTTGATACTATCTTGGATGGTTATTAGATCTATGTCAACCTCTTATTTAATGTGTGTTTTTTCTTTGTGTCATAAAGGTAAAATTCAGAACCTGTTGGGAGAGGGGAGTCTCAATTCCCTGACCAGGCTTGTGTTGGTGAATGCCATCTATTTCAAAGGCAATTGGGAAGAGCCATTCAGGAAAGAGAGTACCAGAGAGAGGCCATTCCAAATTAATAAGGTTTGATTTGCTAATATGCTGACAATAGACTGTTAGGTGGATGTTGTCTGAAATTAACTCCTTTAAGAAGAAATTAGATTTTTCAAGCAGGGTTACCTTGGCTAAACTGTGTGAGATTCCTTATTCCCCCTCCCTTTTATGGAAAGTCTGTCTTTGCCAAGTTTCTCTGAACTTTCACATCATTACTAGAACCTTTTATATAGCACAAAGACAGGTGTGAAAGGTTGTGAATTTCAGTCTTCTTCAGTCAGAGCTTCCTTGTTGAAATTCAGTCCCTGAGCCTATCCAAAAGAAATGGAAAACAAATTTCCTTTGAAGGCCTGCTCTGCAGCCTGGTTTTTAGAATTGCTCTTGTGGAGGACTTGGCCCCTGGCATGGACAGGCCATGGCTGCCTCTCAGGATTTGCCTCTCAGGATTCCCTGCAGCCCAGGGTTGGCTCCAGGAGTCATGGACAAGAACTGGTCATGTGCCTTCCTTAACACACCTGCTTGAAGCAAGCATTGAGGAAAATTGAAGCCCTCATGCCTGTCTGGAAACTGTCCCTCCCTGCAGTGGTGAAATAAGTCAAAGAATATTTGAAAGGGCTGATATGACTTTTAATTAAAAGAATGTTTTTGCTTATGCCCGATCAGCTCTGACAGCACATCAGAGACAGCTGGAATGACTTGGTTCCTGCCACCTTGCTCTCTCCCTATTGGAATGTGTTGAAAAATCTGGCAGGATTATCCAGAGACACTGCTGCATTTTCTATTCCCTGCAGCTGTGCAAGCTCAGAAACAGGTTCCAAGATGCAACACCAAAAGGATATAGGGCTGATGAATAATCTCATTTTGAGTTGAGGTGGATTATTGTGCGCTGCTGCTGCACATGGCCAGGTTTTACCTCGTGCCTTTACAAGAGGCAGAGGTAAGGCTGCAGTCAGCAGGGTTGCTGTGGATCAGTGTGTGATCTGTTCTTTTTGCTCGAATCCTAAAAGGCCATGAGTAACTTGCTGCCTGCTTTGTAGTTTGAGACCAGCAGAGAAGCTTAGCACTAACTGTTGGCATCTCTTGATTTCTAGATTGAAACCAGACCTGTGCAGATGATGTCCAAGGAGGCAAATTTTAACATGACCTACATTGAAGACTTGCAGACCAAAATCCTGGAGCTGCCCTATGTGGGTAATGAACTGAGCATGATCATCCTGCTCCCTGATGCAATCCAGGATGGCTCCACAGGCTTGGAAAGAGTAAGTAGTTGAGCTGAGTGCAAAGACAGCCTGAATCCTTTCAGGGATGAAAGTCTGAATTGCACAGAGTCCTGCAGTTCAGTTCCAGAGCAATGGTGTCTCTGGTGCTCAAGGGCAGCAGAAATGTCGCTCTCCTCCCTGTCCCCAAAGTGAGAGCCCCTGCTCTGTCAGTGCTGCTCAGGCTGTGTGCTGCTCCCTTAGGTAGAGGCTCTGGAAGAAGCCTCAGGAGCAGAGGTCAGCTGTGGTTCTGGTGAGGGCACAGGATGGTGATGATGGGATGTGGAGAGGGGGATTTTGGGTGGGCTCTTTGGAAGTGCTGTGGCTTGTGCTGTAGGTCTTCTGTGCTGAGCAGCTGGCAGGTGGTGTGTGGCTCAGTGGCTGGAAAGAGGCTCAGAGGAAAGGACAGGATCTCCTTTGTCGTGGGGGTAGGATACAAGTTTGGGCTCTTTGGAACTCTGGTCCAGGAATTTAATACTAAGGTTTTCTTTGCCTTTTTTCCCCATATTAAAGATTAAAGCCCCCACAGTCTTCATGCTTAATCCAGGCAAAAAACCCTGCCTGTTTTGTGCTATGTGAAGAAACACACAGAAATCACTACTTTGGCTATATTATATTTATGCAATTATAATTGTAATTATTTAAATTTTGGATTTTTCTTTAGCTGGAAAAAGAACTTACATATGAGAAGCTGATGAGTTGGATCAGTCGAGAAATGATGAAGTCTACACACATGAGGGTGTCTTTACCCAGATTGAAACTGGAAAAAGATTATGATCTGAAACTTATTTTAAGAAGCATGGGAATGCCTGATGCATTTGAGTTGGGCAAGGCAGACTTCTCAGGAATCTCAACTGGTAATGAGCTGGTGCTCTCTGAAGTGATTCACAAATCCTTTGTGGAAGTCAATGAAGAAGGCACTGAAGCAGCTGCTGCCACAGCTATACGGATGTCTGGTTGTATTGGCGTAATGTCCACTCCACAATTCACTGCTGATCATCCTTTCCTCTTCTTCATCCGGCACAACAAAACTTCCAGCATTTTGTTCTGTGGCAGATTTTGCTGTCCCTAAGGAGGAAATGTCATGGCAGCATAGGTGCCATCACACAATAAATTTACATTTCCCTAGAACTAGGTGACTCCTTCTGCACTAATTGTCTCTCTTCAGCTGTGCCTCATCTTCTTCTGTAGTCTTGATCTTAGGCTTGGCAGGAATAAGAGAGCTGCTTAGACAAACACACTATCTGCCATGTCCAACCCCTCCTGTGTGCAGAGGTCTCCAGGTTCTTGCTGACACAAGAACCATCCCACTTGCTCCGTGAGTGCTTCTTCTGTGCTTGAGTTCACTTTTGGTGTCCAGCAGGCAGAGTCAGGCAGTGAGAGCCCATGGGAGTGAAGTTACTTTTGCTTGTGACAAGGCTGGAGCACACCTGTAGCTACCCTCCTCTTTTAGGTTCCAGTCTCCTCCACTGAGTGCCTTGAGAAAAGGAGGTTTTGGCAGCCTGTTCCAGGTATTGCTGAACATCCTGCATGGATGG
Organism: Fringilla coelebs; assembly: GCF_963513975.1. Lineage (NCBI taxonomy): Eukaryota > Metazoa > Chordata > Aves > Passeriformes > Fringillidae > Fringilla > Fringilla coelebs. The sequence goes on from NC_140028.1 coordinate 83,842,784, forward strand.
GGGTTTTTGACTAACATTTGGGCCAGCTTTTAGTCGAGAATGGCAATGAAAATAAACTGTTATAAGAGATGTCCCTGTGAGGTATTTGAGGGGCGAGTACCTTTATTTCCTCACTCAAAAACACTTGAGTTTATTCCCTTTCCCCTGGTTCTGGTCCTTTAACAAAGAATGAAATAAAAGGGCACATGGTGCCTATGGAATAGTTGAAGGAGAAAGTCGTGATTTAATTTTTTTTTTTTTTTTGCTCCTATTATACGTTTATCCTATGAATATTTTCTTAAACCCCATACTTGACCTGTATAATACCAAAGACAGAGATGCAACAGCTTTCCTTACACCGGGATGTATTTATGGATCCTGCTCCCGGAATAATAAAAGAAGTATAAGCACTGCCTGGGTCTTTTCTCCTTTTCGATTCTAAATGATACACGTATTTGTCGGGCTGTGGCAGACGGGAGAGCCTTCTGGCAGAGCCCGGCGGGTTCGGTGTCGCGGCCCGGCCCGGGCGGGCGCTGTCCCCGCGGTTGTCGCCGGCCGGGCAGGGAGGCGGCCGGGGCTGCGCTGGGGCTGCGCGGGGCGGGAGGGGCCCGGGGCAGCCTCCGCGCTGTCCCTGCCCGCGGGCATCCTGCGGGAATGGGCCGGGGTCGGCCTGAAACGCCGAAATGTTTCCCCGGCTCCCGAAACCGCAGCGCTTCTCGGGCAGCGAGGGCTGCGGGCCGGAAAGGGGAGTGGGTGCGAGGCTCGCACGGGCGGTGGAAGGAAAGTAAAGACACCACGGGGACCTTGGTTTAGATGCTGGGTCGGGAGGTGCTGGTATTTCCTTTAGCACGGAGCTTGCCAAAAGACCATTGCCGAGCTGCCGTGCCGATTGTGTGTCTGCCGGAGAGAGCTGGCAGTGATATCACGAATTTCTGTGGAAGGGCAGTGCAGGGATTTCCAGGAAATTCTGATGCAGTCTCCTCCCCGTATTTAAATTTGAAAGGAAGCAGCAAATCTGCCAGTTCTGCTTTAAGAAGTGTGGGGAGAGCTGCTGTGTGAGTGAAATGTGTGGGGTGTGTAGGGTGTATGCGTCCGAAGGATTCTAACATGGATTTGCCGGCACAAATCCTTGCAATTTCCAGTTATAATGCGATGAATTTATCTTTTATATATGGTGCCATTAACTTGGAGTGATAAGAAAAGTTCTTGGTAACGTGGGGAAGAAATATCTTATTATACTGTGACTTATATCTGCTTAGTATGGTTGGAGATTTCAGTTTGTTTGGGATTTCTTATTGTACTTTTTTTTTGTTTGCTTGTGGGATTTTTTTTTTTAATTTTTCGGTAAGAGAATGTTTCAGTGACATTGATAGTGCTCGTTCTCTTGCTTTTTAGGCAAACTCCTTCTGCTGACTTCTCCCAGCCTGGCTGGCAGGTTTAAAACCCAGCGTGCACAGGTACAAGCAAGCTGCAGGTACCACTGAAGGTCTGTAGACTTAGAGAAGGTAAGAGTTGGTAATTCTGCTCTTCTGATGTCTAACTTTGCCTCTGGTGGTGCAATGAAGGGGAATTATTTTCTGTGTGAAGCCCAGAGGAGCTTCTTTCCATATGTCCTGACTGTTGTGCCTGATCACCTCAAAAGATGTCACACTGTGTACTTATGGAATTGAAATGTAGAAGCTGACTTTAAACGGGTAAAATAACTTAGATGTGTAGTATGAGACCTCAGGTTCTTGAGGCACCAAATCAATCTCCAGTGAGCTGATAATTTTCCAGCCTTTGCTGCCTAGCTTATGCTGGGAAGTGTAGAAGGGAGAAACAACTGATTTGCATTCAAAGAAATTTGATCCATTCTCATTCTGTGTTTGATATCCTAGGCTCAGAAGCATGGAAAGCCTCTGTGCAGCAAACAGCACTTTTGCTGTGGAGTTGTTCAGAAAGCTGTGTGAGAAGAAAAGTGGGCAGAATGTGTTCTTTTCACCATTTAGTATTTCTTCTGCTTTGTCTATGGTTTTGCTGGGTTCAAGAGGTAGCACTGAAGCCCAAATAAGCAAGGTAGGTCAAAATAAACTTGGTGGGTGGCATTTGATGGGATCATATGAGGAAGAGATGTGTTATCCTGTCTATGACATGCACTTGTGCTAAACTGTGATTGTCACTGTGGTGTGAGAGAGCAGAGCTCTTCCTCTGGAGTATAACAGAACTGTTTTCTTTGTTTCTTATTGTGAGCTTTGTTCAGTATAAAATGAAGAATTTTCTGGATAGAGTTTGTGCTGGTATTTTTTTTGTGGTTTTTGAGATCTATTTTCTTTAATATGTAATTAGGATGTACATGGAATTTTTTTTATTGATCAGTAGGTGGCTACATAGATTATTTTCTTTCACTTCCTTGCTTGGGCTTATTATCATATGATACACATTCTGAAAATGAAGCAAGGCACAATAAAATACTTTTAAAATCCCACAGTCTATATTTCAGATTGATAACTGCAATGTGATTTATTCCTTTTTAAAAATTTGCTCAGGTAGCAAATATCTCTTGGCTTGTGTTTTATGTAGGAAGTGACAATACTGAGAGCAGGACCAATCCTTTTCATTTGGATGTTTGCTTCCATTGGAAAATGGGAGAGGAGTGTAAACTCATATCATGTTTCCATGTACTTTGTAAAAATTTCTCAGAAACCTGTGTTGTTGCCATAGTTGCAGATACTCAGGATCCATCTGGACACAGTGTGAGCTACCAGCTCTGGGTGTCCCTGCTTGGGCAGGGCTTTGTAGCGGATTGTCCCCACAGGTCTCTTCCCACCTGAGCCATTCTATGATCCTGTAGTGCTTGGCTAGAGGGGTGGAAAATCAGGACTGCTGGCTCTGCTGCTCCCTAATTTATGAGTTGTGCAATTCCTTGTTGGGTACATCAGATGTGCCTTGCATGATAAGCTCCAGATGGGAGGTGTGGTGAAAAAATCGTGTGGCTTCAAGTCACTGTATTTGACTTAAGTGTAATTTTAATATGAAAAGAGTCATGCTGTAGCAAGTGTGTTTAAAGAAGGTAAGGACACGGCTGTGGATGTTGTCTTTGTGCAGGTGCTTTCTCTGAGGAATGCCCAGGATGCTCACAATGGGTATCAGTCCCTTCTCTCTGAAATTAATGATCCAAACAGCAAATACATCCTGAGAACTGCAAACCGGCTCTATGGAGAAAAGACCTTTGAGTTTCTTCCAGTAAGTAGCCATTAAATTGGTGATGATTCTTAGGATACTGTGCTTGCTACCTCTTGCCTCTGGAGGTCAAGGCAGGCTTGGAGTTTGCTTTCCCACAATTCGGGCCTGAGAGCCAGGAGTGCAATTGATTGTGCCAGAGCCTGGTATCTAAACCTGGTGGAGAATCTTTTTTAAATAGTTTGTGTTCTGAGTGGACAAGTGATGATAAGCAGGGTAAAAAACCATCAGTGTCTACACTTTAGGGTTCTGTGATCCCTTCATCTATTTGGCTGTGGGACAAATGGGTAATGTATCTCTTACTAAACTCTTATAAAGTAATTTATAATATGTCATGTCCCAGAAGCACTAAATAGAAACAAGAAAAAAAAAAAAACCCACCATTCTTGTCAATGTAGTGTAGAAGTTTGGAGTACAGTGCATAAGCCATAACAATATTGCTTCCTCTTTCAAAGAAGTGGATTAAATCCTAGTAGGATTCAGTGGGCCTGAACTTTAATGTCTCTGTATGAAGCTGGGGAAGGAAAGCTGGCAGATTTCCTTGGGGAATGTAAGGATCATCTGTGTCTGAATGAGAGTAAATGTCCTGCTGAAAATCTGTTGTGAATGTCCCTGTTAGTCATTTATAGAGTCCAGTGAGAAATCCTACCATGCTGGCCTGGAACAGATGGACTTCCTGCATGCTTGGGAGGATTCCAGGAAACAAATCAATGGCTGGGTGGAGGAAAGGACTGAAGGTGAGTGCTTTTCCAAGTGCCCAGTTGTGTTTAATGGGATCCATTGTTTGGGTAAAGACCTAGTTTAGGATATAGGATTATGAATTCGAACAACTCGAATGCTGAGTTTTTTGCTGTGTCTGGTACATAATTCTCTTCTCTACTGTGTATTAAATGCAGACTTGATACTATCTTGGATGGTTATTAGATCTATGTCAACCTCTTATTTAATGTGTGTTTTTTCTTTGTGTCATAAAGGTAAAATTCAGAACCTGTTGGGAGAGGGGAGTCTCAATTCCCTGACCAGGCTTGTGTTGGTGAATGCCATCTATTTCAAAGGCAATTGGGAAGAGCCATTCAGGAAAGAGAGTACCAGAGAGAGGCCATTCCAAATTAATAAGGTTTGATTTGCTAATATGCTGACAATAGACTGTTAGGTGGATGTTGTCTGAAATTAACTCCTTTAAGAAGAAATTAGATTTTTCAAGCAGGGTTACCTTGGCTAAACTGTGTGAGATTCCTTATTCCCCCTCCCTTTTATGGAAAGTCTGTCTTTGCCAAGTTTCTCTGAACTTTCACATCATTACTAGAACCTTTTATATAGCACAAAGACAGGTGTGAAAGGTTGTGAATTTCAGTCTTCTTCAGTCAGAGCTTCCTTGTTGAAATTCAGTCCCTGAGCCTATCCAAAAGAAATGGAAAACAAATTTCCTTTGAAGGCCTGCTCTGCAGCCTGGTTTTTAGAATTGCTCTTGTGGAGGACTTGGCCCCTGGCATGGACAGGCCATGGCTGCCTCTCAGGATTTGCCTCTCAGGATTCCCTGCAGCCCAGGGTTGGCTCCAGGAGTCATGGACAAGAACTGGTCATGTGCCTTCCTTAACACACCTGCTTGAAGCAAGCATTGAGGAAAATTGAAGCCCTCATGCCTGTCTGGAAACTGTCCCTCCCTGCAGTGGTGAAATAAGTCAAAGAATATTTGAAAGGGCTGATATGACTTTTAATTAAAAGAATGTTTTTGCTTATGCCCGATCAGCTCTGACAGCACATCAGAGACAGCTGGAATGACTTGGTTCCTGCCACCTTGCTCTCTCCCTATTGGAATGTGTTGAAAAATCTGGCAGGATTATCCAGAGACACTGCTGCATTTTCTATTCCCTGCAGCTGTGCAAGCTCAGAAACAGGTTCCAAGATGCAACACCAAAAGGATATAGGGCTGATGAATAATCTCATTTTGAGTTGAGGTGGATTATTGTGCGCTGCTGCTGCACATGGCCAGGTTTTACCTCGTGCCTTTACAAGAGGCAGAGGTAAGGCTGCAGTCAGCAGGGTTGCTGTGGATCAGTGTGTGATCTGTTCTTTTTGCTCGAATCCTAAAAGGCCATGAGTAACTTGCTGCCTGCTTTGTAGTTTGAGACCAGCAGAGAAGCTTAGCACTAACTGTTGGCATCTCTTGATTTCTAGATTGAAACCAGACCTGTGCAGATGATGTCCAAGGAGGCAAATTTTAACATGACCTACATTGAAGACTTGCAGACCAAAATCCTGGAGCTGCCCTATGTGGGTAATGAACTGAGCATGATCATCCTGCTCCCTGATGCAATCCAGGATGGCTCCACAGGCTTGGAAAGAGTAAGTAGTTGAGCTGAGTGCAAAGACAGCCTGAATCCTTTCAGGGATGAAAGTCTGAATTGCACAGAGTCCTGCAGTTCAGTTCCAGAGCAATGGTGTCTCTGGTGCTCAAGGGCAGCAGAAATGTCGCTCTCCTCCCTGTCCCCAAAGTGAGAGCCCCTGCTCTGTCAGTGCTGCTCAGGCTGTGTGCTGCTCCCTTAGGTAGAGGCTCTGGAAGAAGCCTCAGGAGCAGAGGTCAGCTGTGGTTCTGGTGAGGGCACAGGATGGTGATGATGGGATGTGGAGAGGGGGATTTTGGGTGGGCTCTTTGGAAGTGCTGTGGCTTGTGCTGTAGGTCTTCTGTGCTGAGCAGCTGGCAGGTGGTGTGTGGCTCAGTGGCTGGAAAGAGGCTCAGAGGAAAGGACAGGATCTCCTTTGTCGTGGGGGTAGGATACAAGTTTGGGCTCTTTGGAACTCTGGTCCAGGAATTTAATACTAAGGTTTTCTTTGCCTTTTTTCCCCATATTAAAGATTAAAGCCCCCACAGTCTTCATGCTTAATCCAGGCAAAAAACCCTGCCTGTTTTGTGCTATGTGAAGAAACACACAGAAATCACTACTTTGGCTATATTATATTTATGCAATTATAATTGTAATTATTTAAATTTTGGATTTTTCTTTAGCTGGAAAAAGAACTTACATATGAGAAGCTGATGAGTTGGATCAGTCGAGAAATGATGAAGTCTACACACATGAGGGTGTCTTTACCCAGATTGAAACTGGAAAAAGATTATGATCTGAAACTTATTTTAAGAAGCATGGGAATGCCTGATGCATTTGAGTTGGGCAAGGCAGACTTCTCAGGAATCTCAACTGGTAATGAGCTGGTGCTCTCTGAAGTGATTCACAAATCCTTTGTGGAAGTCAATGAAGAAGGCACTGAAGCAGCTGCTGCCACAGCTATACGGATGTCTGGTTGTATTGGCGTAATGTCCACTCCACAATTCACTGCTGATCATCCTTTCCTCTTCTTCATCCGGCACAACAAAACTTCCAGCATTTTGTTCTGTGGCAGATTTTGCTGTCCCTAAGGAGGAAATGTCATGGCAGCATAGGTGCCATCACACAATAAATTTACATTTCCCTAGAACTAGGTGACTCCTTCTGCACTAATTGTCTCTCTTCAGCTGTGCCTCATCTTCTTCTGTAGTCTTGATCTTAGGCTTGGCAGGAATAAGAGAGCTGCTTAGACAAACACACTATCTGCCATGTCCAACCCCTCCTGTGTGCAGAGGTCTCCAGGTTCTTGCTGACACAAGAACCATCCCACTTGCTCCGTGAGTGCTTCTTCTGTGCTTGAGTTCACTTTTGGTGTCCAGCAGGCAGAGTCAGGCAGTGAGAGCCCATGGGAGTGAAGTTACTTTTGCTTGTGACAAGGCTGGAGCACACCTGTAGCTACCCTCCTCTTTTAGGTTCCAGTCTCCTCCACTGAGTGCCTTGAGAAAAGGAGGTTTTGGCAGCCTGTTCCAGGTATTGCTGAACATCCTGCATGGATGGGGGTTTTTGACTAACATTTGGGCCAGCTTTTAGTCGAGAATGGCAATGAAAATAAACTGTTATAAGAGATGTCCCTGTGAGGTATTTGAGGGGCGAGTACCTTTATTTCCTCACTCAAAAACACTTGAGTTTATTCCCTTTCCCCTGGTTCTGGTCCTTTAACAAAGAATGAAATAAAAGGGCACATGGTGCCTATGGAATAGTTGAAGGAGAAAGTCGTGATTTAATTTTTTTTTTTTTTTTGCTCCTATTATACGTTTATCCTATGAATATTTTCTTAAACCCCATACTTGACCTGTATAATACCAAAGACAGAGATGCAACAGCTTTCCTTACACCGGGATGTATTTATGGATCCTGCTCCCGGAATAATAAAAGAAGTATAAGCACTGCCTGGGTCTTTTCTCCTTTTCGATTCTAAATGATACACGTATTTGTCGGGCTGTGGCAGACGGGAGAGCCTTCTGGCAGAGCCCGGCGGGTTCGGTGTCGCGGCCCGGCCCGGGCGGGCGCTGTCCCCGCGGTTGTCGCCGGCCGGGCAGGGAGGCGGCCGGGGCTGCGCTGGGGCTGCGCGGGGCGGGAGGGGCCCGGGGCAGCCTCCGCGCTGTCCCTGCCCGCGGGCATCCTGCGGGAATGGGCCGGGGTCGGCCTGAAACGCCGAAATGTTTCCCCGGCTCCCGAAACCGCAGCGCTTCTCGGGCAGCGAGGGCTGCGGGCCGGAAAGGGGAGTGGGTGCGAGGCTCGCACGGGCGGTGGAAGGAAAGTAAAGACACCACGGGGACCTTGGTTTAGATGCTGGGTCGGGAGGTGCTGGTATTTCCTTTAGCACGGAGCTTGCCAAAAGACCATTGCCGAGCTGCCGTGCCGATTGTGTGTCTGCCGGAGAGAGCTGGCAGTGATATCACGAATTTCTGTGGAAGGGCAGTGCAGGGATTTCCAGGAAATTCTGATGCAGTCTCCTCCCCGTATTTAAATTTGAAAGGAAGCAGCAAATCTGCCAGTTCTGCTTTAAGAAGTGTGGGGAGAGCTGCTGTGTGAGTGAAATGTGTGGGGTGTGTAGGGTGTATGCGTCCGAAGGATTCTAACATGGATTTGCCGGCACAAATCCTTGCAATTTCCAGTTATAATGCGATGAATTTATCTTTTATATATGGTGCCATTAACTTGGAGTGATAAGAAAAGTTCTTGGTAACGTGGGGAAGAAATATCTTATTATACTGTGACTTATATCTGCTTAGTATGGTTGGAGATTTCAGTTTGTTTGGGATTTCTTATTGTACTTTTTTTTTGTTTGCTTGTGGGATTTTTTTTTTTAATTTTTCGGTAAGAGAATGTTTCAGTGACATTGATAGTGCTCGTTCTCTTGCTTTTTAGGCAAACTCCTTCTGCTGACTTCTCCCAGCCTGGCTGGCAGGTTTAAAACCCAGCGTGCACAGGTACAAGCAAGCTGCAGGTACCACTGAAGGTCTGTAGACTTAGAGAAGGTAAGAGTTGGTAATTCTGCTCTTCTGATGTCTAACTTTGCCTCTGGTGGTGCAATGAAGGGGAATTATTTTCTGTGTGAAGCCCAGAGGAGCTTCTTTCCATATGTCCTGACTGTTGTGCCTGATCACCTCAAAAGATGTCACACTGTGTACTTATGGAATTGAAATGTAGAAGCTGACTTTAAACGGGTAAAATAACTTAGATGTGTAGTATGAGACCTCAGGTTCTTGAGGCACCAAATCAATCTCCAGTGAGCTGATAATTTTCCAGCCTTTGCTGCCTAGCTTATGCTGGGAAGTGTAGAAGGGAGAAACAACTGATTTGCATTCAAAGAAATTTGATCCATTCTCATTCTGTGTTTGATATCCTAGGCTCAGAAGCATGGAAAGCCTCTGTGCAGCAAACAGCACTTTTGCTGTGGAGTTGTTCAGAAAGCTGTGTGAGAAGAAAAGTGGGCAGAATGTGTTCTTTTCACCATTTAGTATTTCTTCTGCTTTGTCTATGGTTTTGCTGGGTTCAAGAGGTAGCACTGAAGCCCAAATAAGCAAGGTAGGTCAAAATAAACTTGGTGGGTGGCATTTGATGGGATCATATGAGGAAGAGATGTGTTATCCTGTCTATGACATGCACTTGTGCTAAACTGTGATTGTCACTGTGGTGTGAGAGAGCAGAGCTCTTCCTCTGGAGTATAACAGAACTGTTTTCTTTGTTTCTTATTGTGAGCTTTGTTCAGTATAAAATGAAGAATTTTCTGGATAGAGTTTGTGCTGGTATTTTTTTTGTGGTTTTTGAGATCTATTTTCTTTAATATGTAATTAGGATGTACATGGAATTTTTTTTATTGATCAGTAGGTGGCTACATAGATTATTTTCTTTCACTTCCTTGCTTGGGCTTATTATCATATGATACACATTCTGAAAATGAAGCAAGGCACAATAAAATACTTTTAAAATCCCACAGTCTATATTTCAGATTGATAACTGCAATGTGATTTATTCCTTTTTAAAAATTTGCTCAGGTAGCAAATATCTCTTGGCTTGTGTTTTATGTAGGAAGTGACAATACTGAGAGCAGGACCAATCCTTTTCATTTGGATGTTTGCTTCCATTGGAAAATGGGAGAGGAGTGTAAACTCATATCATGTTTCCATGTACTTTGTAAAAATTTCTCAGAAACCTGTGTTGTTGCCATAGTTGCAGATACTCAGGATCCATCTGGACACAGTGTGAGCTACCAGCTCTGGGTGTCCCTGCTTGGGCAGGGCTTTGTAGCAGATTGTCCCCACAGGTCTCTTCCCACCTGAGCCATTCTATGATCCTGTAGTGCTTGGCTAGAGGGGTGGAAAATCAGGACTGCTGGCTCTGCTGCTCCCTAATTTATGAGTTGTGCAATTCCTTGTTGGGTACATCAGATGTGCCTTGCATGATAAGCTCCAGATGGGAGGTGTGGTGAAAAAATCGTGTGGCTTCAAGTCACTGTATTTGACTTAAGTGTAATTTTAATATGAAAACAGTCATGCTGTAGCAAGTGTGTTTAAAGAAGGTAAGGACACGGCTGTGGATGTTGTCTTTGTGCAGGTGCTTTCTCTGAGGAATGCCCAGGATGCTCACAATGGGTATCAGTCCCTTCTCTCTGAAATTAATGATCCAAACAGCAAATACATCCTGAGAACTGCAAACCGGCTCTATGGAGAAAAGACCTTTGAGTTTCTTCCAGTAAGTAGCCATTAAATTGGTGATGATTCTTGGGATACTGTGCTTGCTACCTCTTGCCTCTGGAGGTCAAGGCAGGCTTTGGAGTTTGCTTTCCAGATTTTCTGTGCTGAGAGCCAGGAGTGCAATTGATTGTGCCAGAGCCTGGTATCTAAACCTGGTGGAGAATCTTTTTTAAATAATTTGTGTTCTGAGTGGACAAGTGATGATAAGCAGGGTAAAAAACCATCAGTGTCTACACTTTAGGGTTCTGTGATCCCTTCATCTATTTGGCTGTGGGACAAATGGTTAATGTATCTCTTACCAAAAGTCTTATAAAGAAATTTATAGTATGTCATGTCCCAGAAGCACTAAACAGAAACAATTAAAAAAAAAACCCCACCATCCTTGTCAATGTAGTGTAGAAGTTTGGAGTACAGTGCATAAGCCCTAACAATATTGCTTCCTCTTTCAAAGAAGTGGATTAAATCCTAGTAGGATTCAGTGGGCCTGAACTTTAATGTCTCTGTATGAAGCTGGGGAAGGAAAGCTGGCAGATTTCCTTGGGGAATGTAAGGATCATCTGTGTCTGAATGAGAGTAAATCTCCTGCTGAAAATCTGTTGTGAATGTCCCTGTTAGTCATTTATAGAGTCCAGTGAGAAATCCTACCATGCTGGCCTGGAACAGATGGACTTCCTGCATGCTTGGGAGGATTCCAGGAAACAAATCAATGGCTGGGTGGAGGAAAGGACTGAAGGTGAGTGCTTTTCCAAGTGCCCAGTTGTGTTTAATGGGATCCATTGTTTGGGTAAACACCTATCCCTGGCTATAGGATTGTGAATTCAAACCACTCGAATGCTGAGTTTTTTGCTGTGTCTGGTACATAATTCTCTACTGTGTATTAAATGCAGACTTGATACTATCTTGGATGGTTATTAGATCCATGTCAACCTCTTATTTAATGTGTGTTTTTTCTTTGTGTCATAAAGGTAAAATTCAGAACCTGTTGCGAGAGGGGGCTCTCAATTCCCTGACCAGGCTTGTGTTGGTGAATGCCATCTATTTCAAAGGCAATTGGGAAGAGCCATTCAGGAAAGAGAGTACCAGAGAGAGGCCATTCCAAATTAATAAGGTTTGATTTGCTAATATGCTGACAATAGACTGTTAGGTGGATGTTGTCTTAAATTAACTCCTTTAAGAAGAAATTAGATTTTTCAAGCAGGGTTACCTTGGCTAAGCTCTGTGAGATTCCTTATTCCCCCTCCCTTTCATGGAAAGTTTATCTTTGCCAAGTTTCTCTGCACTTTCACATCATTAGTAGAACCTTTCATATAGCACAAAGACAGGTGTGAAAGGTTGTGAATTTCAGTCTTCTTCAGTCAGAGCTTCCTTGCTGAAATTCAGTCCCTGAGCCTATCCAAAAGAAATGGAAAACAAATTTCCTTTGAAGGCCTGCTCTGCAGCCTGGTTTTTAGAATTGCTCTTGTGGAGGACTTGGCCCCTGGCATGGACAGGCCATGGCTGCCCTTCAGGATTCTTTGCAGCCCAGGGTTGGCCTCCAGGAGTCATGAACAGGAACTGGTCATGTGCCTTCCTTAACTCACCTGCTTGAAGCAAGCATTGAGGAAAATTGAAGCCCTCATGCCTGTCTGGAAACTGTCCCTCCCTGCAGTGGTGAAATAAGTCAAAGAACATTTGAAAGGACTGATATGACTTTTAATTAAAGGAATGTTTTTGCTTATGCCAGATCAGCTCTGACAGCACATCAGAGACAGCTGGAATGACTTGGTTCCTGCCACCTTGGTCTCTCCCTGTTGGAATGTGTTGTAAAAGCAGGCAGGATTATCCAGAGACACTGCTGCATTTTCTATTCCCTGCAGCTGTGCAAGCTTAGAACCAGGTTTCATGCTGCAACACCAAAAGGATATAGGGCTGATGAATAATCTCATTTTGAGTTGAGGTGGATTATTGTGCACTGCTGCTGCACATGGCCAGGTTTTACCTCGTGCCTTTACAAGAGGCAGAGGTAAGGCTGCAGTCAGCAGGGCCGCTGTGGATCAGTGTGTGATCTGTTCTTTTTGGTCGAATCCTAAAAGGCCATGAGTAACTTGCTGCCTGCTTTGTAGTGTGAGACCAGCAGAGAAGCTCAGCACTAACTGTTGGCATCTCTTGATTTCTAGAATGAAACCAGACCTGTGCAGATGATGTCCAAGGAGGCAAATTTTAACATGACCTACATTGGAGACTTCCAGACCAAAATCCTGGAGCTGCCCTATGTGGGTAATGAACTGAGCATGATCATCCTGCTCCCTGATGCAATCCAGGATGGCTCCACAGGCTTGGAAAGAGTAAGTAGTTGAGCTGAGTATAAAGACAGCCTGAATCCTTCCAGGGATAAAAGTCTGAATTGCACAGAGACCTGCAGTTCAGTTCCAGAGCAATTGTGTCTCTGGTGCTCAAGGGCAGCAGAAATGTCCCTCTCCTCCCTGTCCCCAAAGTGACAGTCCCTGCTCTGTCAGTGCTGCTCAGGCTGTATGCTGCTCCCTTAGGTAGAGGCTCTGGAAGAAGCCTCAGGAGCAGAGGTCAGCTGTGGTTGTGGTGAGGGCACAGGATGGTGATGATGGGATGTGGAGAGGGGGATTTTGGGTGGGCTCTTTGGAAGTGCTGTGGCTTGTGCTGTAGGTCTTCTGTGCTGAGCAGCTGGCAGGTGGTGTGTGGCTCAGTGGCTGGAAAGAGGCTCAGAGGAAAGGACAGGATCTCTTTTATGGTGAGGGTAGGATACAAGTTTGGGCTCCTTGGAACTCTGGTCCAGGAATTTAATACTAAGGTTTTCTTTGCCTTTTTTCCCCATAATAAAGATTAAACTCCCACAGTCTTCATGCCTAATCCAGGCAAAAAACCCTGCCTGTTTTGTGCTATGTGAAGAAACACACAGAAATCACTACTTTGGCTATATTATATTTATGCAATTATAATTGTAATTATTTAAATTTTGGATTTTTCTTTAGCTGGAAAGAGAACTTACATATGAGAAGCTGATGAGTTGGATCAGTCCAGAAATGATGAAGTCTACACACATGAGGTTGTCTTTACCCCGATTTAAACTGGAAAAAGATTATGATCTGAAACCTATTTTAAGAAGCATGGGAATGCCTGATGCATTTGAGTTGGGCAAGGCAGACTTCTCAGGAATCTCAGCTGGTAATGAGCTGGTGCTCTCTGAAGTGATTCACAAATCCTTTGTGGAAGTCAATGAAGAAGGCACTGAAGCAGCTGCTGCCACTGGGCTGGTCATGAATTGCTGTGCAATGCTAGTTCCGGAATTCACTGCTGATCATCCTTTCCTCTTCTTCATCCGGCACAACAAAACTTCCAGCATTTTGTTCTGTGGCAGATTTTGCTGTCCCTAAGGAGGAGATTTCTTGGCTGCATAGGTGCCATCACACAATAAATTTACATTTCCCTGGAACAGAGCAACTCCTTTTTGCACTAATTGTGTCTTTCTGCTGTGCCTGATTTTCTTTTGTGCTCTTTATCTCGGGCTTGGCAGGAATAAGAGAGCTGCTTACAAAACAGAGCACCTGCCATGTCCCACCCTTTCTGTGCCTGTGTGCAGAGGTTTCCAGGTTCTTGCTGACACAAGAACCATCCCACTTGCTCCGTGAGTGCTTCTTCTGTGCTTGAGTTCACTTTTGGTGTCCAGCAGGCAGAGTCAGGCAGTGAGAGCCCATGGGAGTGAAGTTACTTTTGCTTGTGACAAGGCTGGAGCACATCTGTAGCTGCCCTCCCCTTTCACCTTCCAGTCACATTCATTAAGTGCCTCGATACATTGCCTGGAGCTTAGAGGAGGTTTTGGCAGCATGTTCCTGGTTCTAGCTGAGCTTCCTGTGTAGATGTGGGGTTTTGGCTAACTAGACCAGCACTTAGTAAAGAACAATTTTGCAACAGATGCCATTAGAGGCTGTTTATAGTGAGAAACATCAGCACAGGAGATCTTGAGTTTTTTACCATTCACCTGGTTCTAGTCCTATCAAAAGAATGTAGTCTAACTGTGGAATATGAAAGACAAAGCTGAAATGGCGTTTCTGACGTGGGGATTTTTTTTGCACTTTGTGTTTTTGATATACTGAAAGAACCTCAAGCGCTGTAGAGGTCTCTTTCTCTTTGCTACTATTAATAGTGGATTTTAAACCAGTTTTCTGAAAATTATTTCTTGTAATACCTGCTTCTATGTAGCTTGTTTGGAGTTCTTTGCTAAAACCCAAGATTTTTCTTGATAGTGAAACCCAAGGTGCTTACTTGGTTCACCATGAATTAGTGGTTGGCCTTGAAAGGATTTCAAGGTATTTCAAAGCATACCAAGGGGGTCCCTAGGTAACAATTTTTTTTCTGGGCAGCACTGCAACACTTCCTCTTGGTTTTTTGCATAGGTTGATGTCAAGGCTTGGTGGACATTATCTAAAAGGTGCTAGACGGGCCTATCCTTTATTCAGTGCACAGTAACCCAGCTGTGCAAGCAAACAAAAGCATTATGTGCAGGGGAGAGGGATGAGACCAACACTTTTGTCACTGAGACTCATGCCATACACTGCAGTTAAAGGGCTGTGCACCTGAAGCCAGTATGGGCAGAATAGTTGGGGATGTCGCAAGGACTGATGGAGAACAAAGATCGTGATAAACCACAGAAACCTCCCCATGCAGTTACTTTCTTTGAAAGGAAAAATTAAAAAAAAGCAAAATTGCTTTATGGAAGATGAGTGTAAATAGAGACACAGGGTGGTAAGGCAGACAGAGGAGCCTCCCTGGGCAGCAGGGGTGCTCTTGCCCCATGGGTCTAAAACACCTGGGTCTCTTACCGCTAGGGCAAGGTGGGGGTTGTTGGTTAATCCCTCTCCCGAAGCTCCCTCCTCTCTCCGCCGGAAAATCGGGGACACCCGGACGGGAGCGGCCGCGGGGTAACACCTGCCGCCCCGCCCCTGTCGTGTCTCCCCGCCCCGGCGGGGTCCCCTCGGGTGACACCGCGGTGTCCCCGCTGCGGTGTCACTGCGCCGCTCGGCTCCTTCCGATCCATCCCATCCCGTTCCAGCCCGCTCCGCGCTGCCCGGCAGGTAGGCGGCCAAGGGGCCCGGGGCTGCGCTCGGCTCCGGGGGGCTGCCTCCGCCCCTGGCCCCGGCGCATCCTATGGGAAAGGGACGGGAACGGGACGAGATGGGGAAATTTTTCCTCTCCGCCTCAGCGGGCGGGGTCTGCCCGGGGCGGGGGGGCTTCTCGGGCAGCGGGGGTGGGCACTGTCGAGCAGCTGGTTTGGGGAAAGGCTTGCGCAGGGAGGTGTGGGTAAACGAAAGTGAAAGCACGCCTTGGGGCTTGGGTTAGGGTATTTTTAGGGGTGTTGGTGGTCTTTCTTTAGACCGCAGCTCGGTAAGTACGTCGCAAAGCTGCCCGGTGTTTATTTGTCTGGCACGGAGGAAGCCGATAGTGATGATTTGCAATTGCTGTAGAAAGACTGTGCGGGAAACACCCAAATTTTGGTGTCAACTTCTCCAGTCAGTTGTGTCTGGAGGAGAGAAAGAAAGAAACCGGGACTCCGGCTGCAAGCAAGCGCAGAGCAGCCGGACTCCGAGCTGGGCGGGCAGGAAGCTGCCGCAGCATCCCGCGGTGCCGCCGCTCGCCCTTGCGTGGGGTTCGGTGCCTGAGCCGGTCCTTGCGCCTTTCAGCCTGCTCGTCAGCATCTCCCCAAAACGCATCGCTGCTCAGTGCCAGCCCTCCACTCACCCCGCTCTGCGCTTCGCTCGTGTCCCCGCCGGTCCGCGGCTCACCTGCAGCCCCAGCGGTCCTGGGTGCGGCGGGCAGGCGGCTCCGCGCTCCCGGCAGCGCAGGCGGGGGACGGCCGTGCTCTCCACTGCTGAAAGTCAGCGTGAGCGGAAGCCTTTGGCACGGTTGACACCGCTCAGGGACGTGGATTTGTGGAATGGAGGCAGGCGGGTTACTTAGAGGTGTCTGAATGGCCCTGAGCAGATACTTTGAATGTCCTCTGTGGGCTGTAGAGGAGCAGAGGGAGTGCTGCAGGACGAAGAGTCCTGATGTGTGCTGAGTCTCTGAGGCTGAGGATCTTTTGAAACCCTGCCAACACATACACTTCCAATTTCAGATCTGCAGGAAAAGAATTTTTTAAAAATAATGTCTATAAAGTTAGTACAATAAAGAAGGTTGGAACACACAATTAACAAGGAAAAAATCCCCTGATTTTTTTAAAGAATAAGGTGCACTGACGGCGATCTTGCTGTTTCTGTAAGCAGCTGTGTCCAGTTTAATCCAGTCTTTACTCTGTGAGTCACACAAGGTTAGACAAGGTGTTTGAAGAATGTTTCCCAGGGTCCTTATCAACTGTTTTATTTTTCAGCTATAACCATGGAGAACCTGTCCAAAGCCAACATCAGATTTGCACTTGATCTGTTCAGAAGGTTTAGTGAGGCAAACCCAACAGGAAATGTCTTCTTTTCTCCTGTCAGTGTCTCTGCTGCTCTGGCCATGGTCCTTTTGGGGGCCAAAGGTAATACAGAAGCCCAGGTGTTAAAGGTTAGTAAAAGAAAATGGTCATTAATTTTTTATTTTGTTTACATTAGAAAGGGTTGTGTTTTAGAGGAGAGAAGATGAAATGAGGGTGTTTTTGTTTGTTCAGGACAAGATTTCTGTCATGCACACTCAGTTTTCCTCAGACACTGCTGCTAGTTATCCTTTGCCTACCCTGCTCCAGAGCCCTCTGGATAGATTTTCTATGGCCCTTGTTGTTCATTTAATTTCAGTAGTTAATTCTTGACAGAGAAAACTAATTACATTAGTCAGTCTCCTTCTAAATTGATCATAACTTCCAGCAGCAAGGCTCTATGAGTTTGCATGAGACATTTTGGCAAACTGTTACTTTATAACACAAGATCACTAATGGTATGTTCATTTTCAATAATTCTGGTTTTTTGTAAAAAACACAGTAGCATTCTGGAGTTTTATATCTAAAGCTATGATGATACAGGGTGATGCTACCTAAGTACCAATCTCTCACTAACAGGCACTCGGATATCTCGAAGGAGCTAAGTCTGCATGGTTATCCTTACCATAGCTTTAGAGTAGGTAGGATAGTTTAAAAAAAAACCTCCTTATAAATTGCAAAAATGGTGCACATAGGAGTGTGCCAGTTTCCCCTGAAACCTCTGTCATGGGAGGAACTCAGTCACCGTTATTCTTGCACCCTTGTTAGGCTAATGCCTGCAAAAAGGTGTGGGAGTCTCCTCATTGCAGTCATCCCCATGCATTTGCCTATGAATAATTTCACCTTTGTATTCTGGACTTTAGGAGGAACTGTTTTATATTGTTGAGTCTTCTGGACTTACTCAATAAAATTACTTCCCCACTACTTGTTCAAACAGACTTTGAACATATTTCATGTAATCAGACTGACAGCCCCACCTAGGATAAACCTACTGACGGCATAAATCATGCAAAAGGAACTTGGGGGGAAAATAAATGTCTATCAACCCAGTCATCCTCAACAGGGCTTGTTTCTGTACCATAATACTTCACTTATGAACCCGGTGCTAATTAAAGAGGGAGTGATTAGCAATTGTCAAGAGCTGTTTGCAGGGACAAAAAATTTGTTTCTGGGATCATAATTCTATTGTAAGGTTGCCTCCGTAAGGCAGCCATGCACCTGAACAGCGCAGCTTGTACTGAGGAGGTCGGCAAAGCGTGACCAAAAAGCCAGTGAGAAAAAGAGAAGGCTTTCCTTTGAATCCAATCACTCCTTCACAGCACAATCACAATCACTCCTGGGAAACAAACATGTGGTTTGAGTTTGAATATGAATGTCCCTGCTTTGGTGTAGCCATCCCTGTCCATGAGATCTGTCAGCTTCTGCTCTCATATCTTTAAGCCCTGGCCAGCCAGCTTCCCTCTGGAAGAGGAGGTACTGATAAAGAGATATTGCCAAATTGCGCTTGATCTTAAGCATAATACTTACTTTATATATATAAAGTGTGTATATATTTATGGAGTTACATTTTCATAAAATTATAAAAGATAATTGCTCTAAGTTTTCTTAATACCTCACTTGTGATAATGTTGACTGTACAACCCCACATCCCCTTGGGCCAAAGAGGGAACCAAGAAAGCAGAAGAGTCTCCATGGCATCATCTCTCTTTTTGATTCCTCGCCTGGGAGCGAGTCCTTGGGCCCACAGAGGAGAAGCCCACAGAAATGCAGACAGGACTTGGGGTTGTGATCAAGAGCTTCAGCTGTGACTGGGTATAAGCCAGGATCACGACACAAGTGGCTGACATTGGCAGCGTAGCACCGAGGGACAGTTTGACTCATTCTTTGAGGTTTACAGAAATCTCTTAGCAGCTTCCAGCCTTTTCTCTTTCTTCACCCTACCTACTGGATCCTACCCTGCTGCATCAGGCCTACCCTACAGATTCACAGTATGTTCTTTTAAGACAGTATTAAACGCAGCTAGTTCCCTTCTTTTTATTTCAGACGCTTCACCTTGACAAAGTTGAAGATGTTCATTCAGGATTCCAGGCTCTGACAACGGATATAAACAGAAGCAATGCTCCCTATCTCTTACGGCTGGCCAGTCGGCTCTTTGGAGAGAAGTCCTACAGCTTTCTGCAGGTACAGTGCTGCACATCAGGATGGCATGTGCTGGAATCTGGGGGGGAAAGTGCAGCTGCTTGAGTATTTATTAAGTAGAACTATTTCCAGGCCTATTTCTAAACTTTTCTGGGAAGTTGACAAAAGCGCTTCATACTTGCCATGTGCATTTCCATAGCTGTGAGCATCTGTGCCTCTCACCTGAAGGGTGTAACACAGCAAACCCTTTTCTGTTCCTGTTCACTTCTGCTGTTCTTGTCCTCAAGAGAAGAATCACTGGTCTACGTTGTTAGTTTACAGTAACTATCATGACATCCTGTGACGGTGATCACAAGGCTCTCAGGATGAGGGGAGAGACGAGAATGTTGACTCCATGTTTCAAAAGGCTTGATTTATTATTTTATGATATATATTATATTAAAACTATACTAAAAGAATAGAAGAAAGGATTTCATCAGGAGGCTTAGCTAAGAATAGAAAAGGAATGAATAACAAAGGTTCAGACTGACCGAAACAGTCCAAGACAGCTGGGCTGTGATTGGCCATTAATTAGAAACAACCACATGAGACCAATCACAGATCCACCTGTTGCATTCCACAGCAGCAGATAATCATTTCCTCCTGAGGCCTCTCAGCTTCTCAGGAGGAAAAATTCTAAGGAAAAGATTTTTCATAAAACATGTTGGTGACAACATCCCACTCTGTTGCAACCAGCTTTTTAGGTTGCAGCCAGTGCTGTTCCTGTTGCAATCAGCTTTTTAGGATTTTCATCAGAGTAGTACCACGTAACTTCAATCTTTTTGAAAACACTATTTATTTGGGAGTGATATCCAATAGGTTTTAACGACATGCTTCTTCACCAGTGAATTACAACTTTGTGTGATATTTTTGTCCCTCTTCAGCTATTTTGGAAAGTTTTGTTTTATCCCAGCTGTGCTTGAGCCTGTTTCAGGAGAATGATAGGTAAATATTACTGCAACACACCTGCAGTAAGCACCCCATCAGCTCTAGACATAGCTGGTGTACTATGAGGCTTGTTCTAAGAGTGGGGAAAAAACCTGTTAACTTCAGAATTCCCCCAAGCAACGCACTGTTAGAGCCCCACCTCAGAGTTGGTGACAATCTGAGTACACCTTATCTATCTGATAATTAGATGTTTTCTTATCTGCATGCAGTGAAAGCTATTTTTATCGTTCCAAAATCTAGGATTTCCTGACTAATACACGGAAATTATATGGAGCTGACTTGGCTACAGTTGATTTTCTTCAGGCTTGTGATAAAGCCAGGAAAGAAATTAATCAGTGGGTTGAGGAGAAAACTGAAGGTAAATGAATATTTTGTTAATAACTGGCAGGGTTTCATATCTTGGGAGAAGGAATGAGCTTTATTTTCTGCTGTCCTCCAAACAGTTTAATTCTGCCCTGGGATACTCATTTGATGCATGGACAGAGCTAGAAATTACCTAAGCAAGACATTTAAACAGTTCCATAAGTCCTGAGTTTTCCATTCTGATTTTCTGTTCAGGCCATGGGTGCAGGAGAGATGCCTAAACATGGAGATGTACTCAGGAGTTGGAGAATTTGGCTTAGTCTGTCTTGGTCCATGTATATATTGTGTACATATTTCTAAATTCAGCATTCCTTAATGTGGGAGTTCTGTAGTTCTTGTACGAGGAGTAGATGAGTTGCATGTGATGGTTTAGACTAACAATGTTACGTTTTCATCAAATCACTGTATAGCAAAAGTTATAGTAATGTGTATTAAGAAAAAGTATGGTGAAGTAGCAAGACAGGTACTGAAATACACATTACTACAGGAATAGATTGATTTTATATTTGTAGTATTTCTATGGCATCAGTTTCTCAATGTATATTTTATATGCCATCAACTTACTGCATGATTTTGTTGTGACCCTTTTTTCTGCTGCCTCTGAAGGCAAAATCCCCAATCTGCTGGCTGAAGGCTCGGTTGATAGCATGACCAAGCTGGTACTGGTGAATGCTATTTATTTCAAAGCAAACTGGGCAGAGAAATTTCAAGAAGCTGACACCACTGATGCACCATTTCGATTAAATAAGGTAATACAGATACGTCCTGGTAGGACATGTCTAATGAAAAGGTCTAATAATATAGGTGGTGATGTGAAGCATTGCTTGCAGATAAAATATTTTAAAAATAAAAAGTAATTTATTAATATTTTAATTATTTTTAATGGACTTTAGTATTTTTCTATATTCGGCAAGCTATTTGTTGTCTTACTTACCAGACTAGTGTTAGAGACAATTCTCACCTGTGGTTTAGGACCTAGCAGGGTTTCTGTCTGCAGCAAATCAGCAGCTATGAACTGTGTCTGTTTGTGATGATAGATAAGCAGTCTTAAAATGACAGGACATTTTGATTAACCCCCATCTTCTTGTTCTATATTCTGCTTACGTTAACAGCTTTACAAGTTACTGTATGCAGTCATCTGCTTTATGCTAAACAGAGTTGATCTTTGTTGGCATAAAATTTTCATACAACAGTTTGAAGAAACTGTTTTTGTTTCTGTGAGGACTGTGCTATAGAAGCCAAAGGAGAACCAAATATAATAAAAACTCATTATTTCTTCAGAAGAAATCATTATTAAACAGGCAGTCAGAAGTTTGAAAAAAGTTTTATAATGGAGGATGAGTATTTACATAAATGCAGTTTTAACTTTCTTGTCTTCTGTTGGCTCTTTAAATGAGTATTTGCTTAACTGTTACTTTTGGTGCCTTTTATTCATCCAGAATGAAAGAAGAACGGTAAAAATGATGTATCAGAAAAATAAATTTAATTTTGGATACATTCCTGAAGAGAAGATCCGTGTTTTAGAGCTGCCTTACGATGGAAGAGAACTTAGTATGATCATCCTGTTACCTGATGACACTGAGGAGGACTCCACTGGACTGCAGAAGGTGACCCATCTAAGCCAATGCAGTTGTTCAATGTTTTTAAGTTCAGCCATTCAAAATGAAAGCCTTAGTGAACCCTTGTTCTCAGGGCACCAGATCTATCTGGTGTATTTTTAGACAACTCTCTACTAGTACAGCAAAAAAAAAAAAAAAAAAGGATATACTGCATCAGGAAGAGAAGTTGTGTTCTAATTTTGTAGGTTGTGTTCATGTGTCCTCTGCTGAACTGAATGAACCATGATGGAGACTGAAAACAGAGTTAACTGTGAGAATTACCTTGCCTCATTTGTTTTTAATGACAGTCTTTCAGTAGCTTTGAAAGCCGTTCTTTTCTTAACCATAAAGTAGTGAGACTGTTTTCCATTAAATGACCAGCTTCTTTGAGCTCTCTGATTATGATTTTTCTTACTTGTTTTTAATTAGGTAATTCCATTTAATTAGATGAAACAGTAAGAAGACTGGCTTGCTATCACTGCATGATTTTCCCTTCTGTACACTGCAGCAAGAAGCAAATGTTTGCCTTACTTTGTAAAGTAAAAACTGCACTGACTCCACCTAATTTTAATAGTATTTTTTTAATCTCTATTTAACTATCAAAGATATGCATATGTTCATTTTTGCATAGCTGCTTTACCCTCCTATAATGTTCTATAAATAAGCCTCATAAATGTTACTGAAAATGAAATACTACACTGGTGATAAGTAATGCTCTCTGTCTTTTTTATTCTAGATGGAAAAGCAGCTTACCTTAGAGAAGCTCCAGGAATGGACACGTCCAGAGCATCTGTATTCCGCTGACGTTCACGTGCGCTTGCCAAAGTTTAAGCTGGAGGAAAGCTATGACCTTAAATCAGATTTAGCTGCTATGGGCTTGCTGGATGTATTTGACAGTGGCAAGGCTGACCTGTCAGGAATGTCAGGGGCACGTGACCTCTTCCTCTCTGCAGTTGTCCACAAGGCTTTTGTGGAAGTGAATGAGGAAGGCACGGAAGCTGCAGCTGCCACTGCTGGCATTGCCATGCTCTGCATGGCCATAGAAGAGGATTTCAACGCTGACCATCCTTTCCTTTTCTTTATTCGCCACAACCCAACACAGAACATACTTTTCTTGGGCAGATATGCTTCCCCATGAAAGAAAACTTAGCATTTGCAGCAGTTCCTGCTGTTGTTAATGAAACTTTTGTTCCTGAACAAGTTAATCCTCCTGTTGTGAGTTCCTAGTAATTTGGCTGAGATTCTGCCTTTCCAATTAAACGGCCCCAGAGAAAATGAGGAGTAATTTATTTTTCATTCTTGAGATTGACATCATCTTTAACTGAACAAGGAAAATCTTGGAGTAGAAGTAAATATTCTTGGAAGAAATGCATGTCTCTTAAAGCACAGTATCAGCCTTTTGCATCCTCACGTGTGTTTTTCTGTGTTGACAGCTCCCCATTGGGATAAACAGCCACTCCTTAATAATCCAGTCACTCCTTATGCATAAATACTAGGTTGTTCTTGCAGAGCTATCCCTTCCCTAAAATCTTGCTTTACAAAAATACTGTAATAAAATCATTCCAGGCACCAAAAGGCATGTCTCAAACAGCTGGGTATACCCAGTTCTGTCACAAAATAGAAGGTCAGATAACATTTGTTTAGAGATATCTATTAATAGAGAATGGATTAAGCTATTTAAACAAAAGTAACCCCTTGAAGCTAGTAGCCAGAAAAATTACAACACAGCTTTTGAATGAGAATGAAAGAATGAGTAAGACTTTAGGTGACGTGTTTAATGAGGATTTTAAAAATTTAAATTATATGTTAAAATGTTTCAGGGTTTAGAGGTTTTAGGTGCCTTTTTGAAAGTTCAAAAGTGCCAATATGACATTAGATTCTGGCCAGTACCTCTGTAATTCCCAAAAGATACTTCAGCTTCCCGGAGGAGGATCTGCAAGAAATATGTGATGTTTCTCTTCATGTGCAAGGATTCTACATTTACTGAGCTGACTTCCACTACCTCTTTATGCAGAAACCTCTGTTACTGTACCACAGCCTTATTCCTGGTAGCCAATTACATACTGTCATGTTCTGTGGTTATTTTTGGAGGTTATTTGCTTGTATCTTGGCTACTGGAACATTTACCTGTACAACCTCAGCTCTGAATGGGGCACAGTAATTTATATAATTGCAAACTGTATTTTAATCTTGTCTTCAAGCAAAAAATAAAAGTCTTTAACCTAAACTTTTGTTCAAAATGGCAATTTTTTGCATGCAGTTTAGTATTTCAGAGTACCAGAACGACTGCCTGAAGAGTAGAGCCACAGAAAACCACTGGCACAACAGGTGCCACCGGCTGCCTGAAGTCGTTCAGAGTAGGTGAACATATTGAAAACCAAATTACTCAATAGAAGAGATGATTGCATGAACCAGCAGCTTCCCCTGGAAGTGTAAGCTGAGCTGCTCACCCCCACAGGGAACAGGGAGAGTCATGGTTTTATGAAATGGCACAAGAACTTGGTCTGCAATACCTGGTTGCAAAGGCTCGGGTAGGTTTGCAGAGGAGAGTGTGTATTGCAGCCTGCAGATGGGAACGCAATAGTCTCTGCACTGAGTGCTTTGAAAACCCAATGCCTTGCAAACAAAAAGTACTAGCACAAAACCCATGCAAAAATTTGGAACACTATGATGTTGTGTTTGTTCTGAGCTTCTGGGACTTGTTTCAGCACTTTAGCAAAGAAAGCTGCTGCTGCCATAGATGGGGTTTGCCAAAACAAGGCTAAAAAACTCCATTTTAATTTCATCCTTATCTTTATTTGCACAAACTCAGTCAATGAGTGCAAGATACATGACTGAAGGCCTTTAGGGAAGCAATTACCAGGAAATCAGAAGAAAGATAATACCTTGCATAATAGTACAAATCAGCTTTAAGAGGAGACTGATGTCTGTCTGTATTTATTGTGTTGGTATCAGCATTCAGTAACTGAACTGTAACTCAATAACACTGAGACAAATTTGGTTTTCTACAGACAGGGTGCACAAAACAAAATCTCAGCAATAAGAATCTCAAATCAGCTTCACATTGAACCATTTCAAAAAACCCAGCAACCCTACTGGCTAGTATTCCCCTCCCATAATTTATGTCACACAATAAGATGGTTGTGTTTTTCCTTAATACTCCATGCTTTTTTCCTGTGCTCTTGTCAGAACAAATGACTGACTAGTGCTGACTCCAACAGAGAAAACTGGCATGCTATCTGTATTCACATTTCTAAATAATATGGTGCTTCAACTATCCTCTTGAGAAGGATTTTGTTTGTAGAACCACTGAATGAACACAGACCTCACTAAGTTCAAAGCAGGGAAATTTTGAGTAGAAGATGTTTTAACTGAGTAAAATGGTAGAATATGTAATTTTAATGAGTTAAAGAGATACAAGATGAGAGACTGAAACATCAGAAGTCTCAATATAAAATCAGGAACTTAACGTTAGTCTTAGCAAAGCAGCATTCACCACATAAAAAAAATTCTGCTTGCAAAATCTTTGGTTTATATTACCCTTAGGAATGCAAGATATAGAAGTCAGCCTGCCTGTAGTTAAACTTTGTAGAAGGGAATTGCTAAATTCTTGAGCACATTGAGTATTTGAGTGCCCCGTTCAAAACCAATATGCAACAGGCTGCTGGTTTGAGTAGACAACATGTGAGTTTCTTCCAGTGAAATAGAGGATTACAGTAGCTGGATTTCCCCCTGCATTTTGGCCTCTCCAAAGCAGACCAGCCATTATAACAAGACAAAACTCTGAGAAATATTTATTCACTGTGCTGTGATGAGTAATCCAGACTTTGTACTTTTGCTAACAGACTTCCTAGGAAAGCCCTTTGGTTTTGTCATTTAAACAGAAAAACCACCACCACCCACCACCAATTGTTTGTTTTTTGTCTGATTCATACAGTTGAAATTGCTCATCCTAGGAAGTTGATACCATAGCGTGGATAAGGAAGACAGTTATCTCTGCATTTTACGTCACTTTATACGAGAGATAAATTTACTAGATAAATTTACACGGATGAGTTAACTCAGAGCATGTGTAGCTCTACTTTTGCTGTTAAATATTTTGGTCTACATATGACCAAAATCCTTGTAAAGTTCATAAACCTGATCAAGTCTTGGACATGGATGGTTGAGTTGATTTACTATGGTTTATTACAGTAATAAGACCAGTCCAGTTCTCTTGCACCTATTGAGATAAAAAGATACAATGGAAATCAGAACCTTGCTTTTGGTTTGGGTTTCCTTTTCTTTTTCAGTTAAGTTTTTGTTGTTAATGTTGTTTTTTGTTTTGGGATTTGTTTTCTTTTTTTTTTTACTGTAGTGAACCGCTAGTTCTGTCATATTATCTTGTGGTACCATCTAAAAGCAGGCTATTAGCAATATTCATTAAGAGGCCTACGCAATCCCAGACTACTTAGTAACAATAAAAAACAAAAACCACAGCCAAAATCCTGGAGAGCACAGCCTGTCTGGAAACATGCTGAACATGCAGGGTAGCTGCCGGCAATTCAGATAATGAACTCATCACAGCAGCCAGAAAATGTATCTTCAGGATAGATGGGAATTCAAACAACCAGCTCATATAAACACTTACATTTTTAAAGCCATTTCATGGAAAATGGTATGCAGTCATTTTGGTCAAGCACTTTTCTCTCAACACAAGAGAAAATGCTCACGGAAAAGGGAAAAAATGCAGTCCAAAGGTGAAACTGAGGGTTTCAACTTTTTGTGCACAGAAAACAGGACAAGAAAAAAAAATTCAAGTAATGATTTCACATAAATATTTAGTATGAGACAACTCCTTGCCAGCTGTATCATCCAAATTTTTATCTGTGAGAGTCAAACAAGCTAAATGCTGGAAACAATATTCATTAGGTAATTTTCTAAAAAATCTTGCAATGGAACGAATTTGGGGAATTATTTGATATTTCTGTCGCAGTTATTCGTATCGCTCACATGAGCATGTTACTGCTGGAAGAAACTTACATCAGTACAATTTGTTTCTCAGAGTACTGAATTCCCCAACATGGAATGGCTATGGCATGCATGGCCTTTCTCATGATCTGCATTATTTCTTAGTGGCACAACTTATGTGAAAGAAAAAGAGATCGTGGCATGGTGAATTTTGATGGTGCTCCTTACAGCAGAAGCAGTTGTTACCTGATGGAATCCAAATTTTCTACTGACACTGCAATGTTTGGTATTTCCTTAAAGCTCTACACTCTGAAGAGTAAATAAATATACCACTATACCAGCATGCAATTCATAACCATTTTTGCCCTTCAGTGAGCTTCTCAACGTAAATTTCAGGTAGTGAAAAGCCAGAAAACAAAAAAGAAATGTGCTCTGTGATTTTTGAATTTCATTCTTTCATCCTGTGCTTTTGAAGCAGTTTCACTAGGAGATTGGCTTTCGCTTGTTGAAAGCAGTATTGCCAATCCTGTGTGGAGACTGGATAAATTGCTGAAGAGAGGAAATGGATGTTTTTGCCTTGGGTCTGTTTTGGAGGGATGGGAGATGTCCACCTCTGAGTACATCTGGTCCTGATAGACTTTCTAATGGAGGGTGGAGTTCTTCAAAGAGAGGAAATGACCCTCCATAAGGGGATATAAAAGAGGTGCACATCAGCAGCAGGGAGAGAGCAGGAAGCAGCCACTCTCCAGTGCTGCTAATTACCGCAGGGAGGAAGGGAAAAGGTAAATAATCCTTGGCTTGAAGAGCAGCCATGCGACACAATGGCTTTGAAACATTAACTCCTTGTTACCAATATTTTGGTAGCCCATTAAACAGCACTGTCTGGTGGATCTGCCATGAGGGGCACGATTTCTGCCTCCACTGGAGGCTGAGGAATGAAGCACCTCGTCTGAGCCCTTTGCCAACCTGTGCTGCCCTCTGAAGGTGAGCACGTGCTGGTTCAGCATTGGAAAAGAACACACCTTGCTTTATTCCTCGAGAGGCATTTCAGAGGACCATCAGGATAAAAATACGAATCTAATTAATTACCCCCTTAATTTATGCAACAAGCAAGTTCCAACCAAACAACAACAAAGTGAATTGTATTAAACAGAAAAGCATGCAAATGTACATAAATAAAGCTTGCTGAAATACTTGCTTGTCTTTAGAACATTTTGCCCATTCAAAAACTACTTATTTAAGGTAGGAGAACATAGAAATGTTTAAAGAATATGAGTTAAACCCTCTAACAGTACACAATCATGCAAGAGGCTCAATTTCTGAAACATTTGAGTTACATCAGGATCTTTGGCTTCACCCCTACATCACGCAGAACTTCGTATGAAGGGAGTCTCACAAAAAATTAATCTCCAATACAAATCACAAAGTTTTGGAGGCTGTATATACAAAACTCTTGATCAAGGCCAAAGGTCAGCAATCTGTCTTGAGAATTAAGAGCAATAAGCAGAATATAGCTGGCTTCTGGACTTGGCACTGCATTCTCAGCCCACAGACCTCCTGGCTTGTGACCATTGCTCTGAATGAGCTCCAGACACGCGGCTGTGGCAGCCCCTCTGATCTGAGCCCACGCAGCACAAATACCTCTGCTGTCAAGAAATACCCACCTGCAACTGGTGTGTTCCAGACAGCTGACCTGCAGGTGGTCCTATCACAGCTGGAGAGCGCTGCAAACAGCTTGGTATCATTCCAGTAGTCATTTTCATGACTATTCTGCTTACAAAATGAATTAAACTTGCTCTGGAAAGAAGGGATAATAAAATTAAAGGGAGATCAAACTTTCAAAACCACACTGCTGTCATAGGAGTATTTAAACAAATGCATAGACACTATTTGTAAAAGCTTTATTGGTTTAATAACTGTCATACAAAACTGGTCTCTGAAACATCATAATAGCAAAAATTACTCTGTAATTATATTTTGTACAGTATTTTAGCAGAGGGGGTAAAATTTACGATTTTTTTGGAAAATAATGTTCTTGAAATCTGAAATAGACACTGATTTTAAAAAGCAGCACAGTAATATTTCTTGTCTCACAGCAAGAGCCAGAAACACAAGTCTCTTGTTTTTTTTAAATTTCATTTAAACCAGTGACAGCACTATAGAGATAAAGCTTATTTTTGCATTTCTATACTGCCTAGCTGCAATCCTTTAGAAAATACCTTCTGAACAACAGCAATAAAAGCAGAAAGATAAAAAAGTATCTGGAAGGCTTGGTGGCTTAATCCTTTTAACCACAGTAACAGGCAGCTGACACTGTAAGGGGAATTTTGATCCCAGTAGAAATGTATGAGTCATAAAATCAAAACCCATTCTGAGCACAGCAGTCATGTTTTTCGTTCCTTGAAGAAGTTTGTTCCTTTCAACTCTTCTGGTAGATAGTCCTGCTCCACAGGTTCCTTGTACATGGGGTTGTATTTGTAGCCTTTTCCATAGCCCAAGTTCTTCATGAGCCTTGTTGGGGCGTTTCTCAGGTGCAGAGGAACAGGGGGCAGTGGTCCTGTGTGCATCCTCAGGCATTCCTTGACATTGCCATATGCCCTGTACACCTCTATGGACTTTGGGGCTCTGGCAAAGTACACTACACACTGTGCTAGAATCACCTGCAAACAAACAGAGGGAAATGTTACATTACTTATTTTAATCTCTTTGGGAAAAGGCCTGCTATTCAGGTTGTTTGGACAGCATGGCAGGGAATGTTTTTAAACTGACCTCTGCCTGCTACCATAATATGAATACTATTATTTAACAACACCATAGCTCCACGGTTTTCACTACTAGAAAATAACAGCTACTTTTTCTATTATTGAAAAAAACAGAGAAAAATCATATATGTTCATGCATCACATTTTAACAATAAATATGCAGTGACTTCTTTTTAAACTACAGCATCTATTTTAAGAGCTACAATGTTCTCTTGTCAAAGGGACAGAATAAACAAGTAGCAGAATGAACAAGTAACTAAGTCTGCCCTGTCCTTGCAATCTGCTTCTTTTTATAGTTACAGATAGGTTTTACAAATTGCAGAACTTTCAAATCAGTGAATTAATGAAGCATTTACCTCACACTCAGGCATTCCAATGAAGTGACAGCCTTGATAAGCAGCAACTGCTTGTGTTAAAGCCAGAGGATCTGCCAGTCCTACAGAAAGGGATCAGATAAAAGCAGGCTAAAGTCAATTTACTTCACTTAATGTCTTTTTCTTTTTTAAAACTTTTTTTTTTCATTTCCTGTAAGGTATCCATGCACATTTCAGAGCTGCTTTCTCAGATATTGGAATTCCTGGTACAATACCAAATCATACATAAGATACACTCTCTCCATCCAAAAGCTTTCCTCCTCCCACAGAAAAAAAAAAAGGAAAAAGGAAAAAAAAAGAAAAAAAAGTCTAAGCTGTGGGTACGATTTATACTGAATCTGCTGCCACACACTGGCAGCCTGAGCAGTAGCTGACCACGTATGATTCTCCTACCTTTTGAAATTAATAAAGAAATGGGGAAATATTGCTATACAGACAGAGCTTTCCAGGTCTCCTAACTCTTCACCCATCACATATGTGCTGGATCTGCTGCTTTAGATAGGTAAATAGAGAGGCCTTACAGCTGTTAAACTTAAGGGTTGCAGGTCAGGGTAGGTATTTGTGTGCCAGATTTATTAGAAAATCAGACATCTCTGAAATACACACTCTCTGTGGCACAAGTTTACGGGTGACCTACAATCAGCAGGGCTTAAAAGAATCCATATTAATACACACCAACCCTGACCTCAAAAACATTTGTCTTTCCTGAAATAGGTAATCATCACAATGACACCTCACGTAGGTCTCTGCCTGCATATACAAAGTTTTTATACCATGTGGAGCATTTCAGTATTTTGGACCTATTCTGCATATAACTGTTTTGGGTTTGCTTTTCAAAAGCCAACTTTAAGAAACCAGAGAAGCCTGGCAGATCTTCATTCAATATGATTTTCCAATGTGAAATACTGCAAATACTGACCTATATCTTCACTTGCAAACCTCACCAGCCTCCTTGCCACATAGAGTGGATCCTCACCGCCCTCAAGCATTCGAGCAAGCCAGTAAAGGGAGGCGTTTTCATCAGAGCCTCTCATAGACTTGTGCAGGGCAGAGATGCAGTTGTAATGTTCTTCTCCTGTTTAGAATGGGGGAGAAACAATACACAAAGCTGTTAGGAGGAAATTAAGTGAAATGCATTTAAGGGAACAGAATATATTTTACTAGATTACATCAGTAAACATAAGCTGGTTTTTCAAGCTCTTTTTAGGGAAATGTGGTTACAGCATTCATTATTGTTTTCAGTGCCTTTATGGTTTCCCATGTGAATGATTCCCTAACTACATAAGCAAAACAGAGCAACTGGTGATGAAAAGTTTTTTTTTTTTTTTTTTAACATTGCTAGGCAAACAATTTGGGTTTTGTAATCTAACTGCCTTTCCTTCAAAAGAAAATAAAAGACAACCCCAGATATCTTCAGCAATTAGAAAGAAAACTCTACATAAATAGCTTGTAATTGCCAAAAAGTACAAGCACATACAAACAACTGATCATTGCTCTTGGACATACACAGAGCTCTGAGAAGACAACACATGAATCAGAGAAATCCAGTGCTATACCGTAATGGAATTTTAGAAAAAAGACATTTCACATAATCTAAAACGCGAAAATAAAGTGTGCAGTAAAACACGAGTTTGATGTGCTGTATAGGGATGAGAAAAAAGGAAATGCCATGGATATACAATGATGGAACATCATAAAATTTGGAAAAAACAGAATTGCAGTGCACAACCCTAGCAAACCACTAGGAAATGCTGAGTTCAAGTGTGGATACCTGCCCTACTGCAACAACACTTGAAACGCCAGGCTTCCAAGTAAAATGTGGAAAGACTGAAAGAACTGCAAGGAAATTTTTTTTTAATAGTAAAGCTTAATATATGATTAGATTTGGACTCCAAAAAGAAACAGAGCTATTCCACAGATCTTCTAAGGGCTACACTTAAAAATAGGGAGTCAGTAACTTGTAAGAATATTTTGCTGCAATGTTGTTACACTTTCCATGTTATCTACCTTTTTTATTTTTTCAAGTGCCTGGCATACCTTGGTTCACAGCTAAGTATGTATTTTAAAGACAACAGGCTGCATGCACAGCCATCTGTTAATATTCCTCTCCTTCCTAAGGCTAAAAGGATTTACAGCCGGAGGGGCACATCAGAACACACCAGTGACTTGCAGGCCCTGAAAAATAATAGGGCTTGCCTGAGTGAGTTTGACAACCAAAATCACCATGCTGCTGCAGTTGTTCCTTTTGTAGCCAACAAGATCTCCACCTCCCAGGTCTATTGCCCCCACCTCTGCTCCTGCTGGAGTGTGATTCTGTGAGGAATTCAACAGGCTGCCGGCGAGCACAGGCAGTCAGACAGCTATTTTTGCTAGGACTCCACACAAAGAGCCCTGGTATGCAGCCCTCACTCGAGCCAACACAAACAGCACGTCCGTGCTCCACCATAACACTTGAGTCAGGAGCAATAACCCCAAGCAGCTGAACTCGCATCATCCTCTTGCAAGAGGCGTCTCTTGGTCTCTTAAAAGTAAGGAAGATGGCCTTTAAATATCTCCAGAGGTTGCACTCATCCAGATTTTTCTGCTGGAGGCTTTTATGTGCTGTTTGGGCTACTGTAAAGTATCATATGTGGGGATACCAGCTGGAGAGGTAGAAGGGATCCAGCAGATAGGTTTGGTACAGATATATAAACCTGCAGGGAACTTCAGACTTCAGGCTGAGAAGGGAATTAGTTTTCGCTTTTTATTTCCTTCCTTACAAAGTCAGTGTTGGTGACAGAGCTGCAATGACAATACTTCAGGACAGTCACATTGCATTATCAATTAAAGACAAAATACAGTGATGTCCATTGGAGAGAGATCATACATTTCTGCCTAAAAATACAGTTTATAGATAGCCTGAGATAGCAAAAGCAGCTTAAAAAACGTAGAATGTTCAGTAGACCTTTATTTATTAGCCTTCTCATGCTGGTTAGCTAACATACAGGTTTGGGCCTTATCAATTCAGTTGAGAGACAGCCACATATCAGTTTATCTATCTCTGCTGTATCCCAGATGCCTCTTGAAATCAAAACTATGAAAAGTTTTAAAAATCAAAATAAATTTTCTCTATGCAGTTTCCACAAAGGCAAATACCATTCTGAAATAAGACACCACACAAGAGGCTTTGTGAAGAGAGAGCTTTCTAGTGTCTAACATATACAGATGCATAAATCTTGTTGACATATGCCCAGAGATTGCTTTATGTGCTCATGAGGAGTTTTCAGGCTAGTTTAAGATGCCAATTTATCTCAAGTCATATTGGTAGAAGATAGGGAAAAGGTCTCATTCACAGACCATAATTAATATTTGAGCTTCTTAAATAATTTCTATTTGCAAAGCAGTGGGCAAAATTAAAATCAGTCCCCATCTCAAATTATTTTCTATCTTAGCCAAAGGTAAACCTCAAACTGATCATTGATGAAGGAAAGAAGAAAGCTGTGGAAGTAAGAGTAGACCAACAGCATGGATGAGAAGACTTCTCATTCTGATCCAGCAGAAAAAAACTGAGCTGGAAAAAAACATTATGGTGTGAGTGTGGTGATTTAACACCAGTTGGGAATCCAACTCCAAATAAGCCACTCCCCTACCCCAGCAATGATGTGCATGGTATGGAATAGCAACTGATTCCTGCCCACATGGCTCTATGCTCTGCCGCGACAGCAAGTCCAGGACAGCGAGATACCTTCTCTTTTCTCCTCCAGAAAAGGTAAAGGAAAAACTGTGATCCAGACTGCAGAATATATTTACTTCAGCATAACACATTCCCAGTCTTTACCATACATGAAGTTATGTCACTACACAGACAGTGAAATTACTGACATTTATCTTATTAAATCAGTATTAGCAGAGTGATATGATCTGTTAAAGGAAGGGCCAACAATACAACTATACTTAAAAGATCTAATCACTGCCCATCTGCCAGTGAACTTCAATGAATTTGGTTGCTACATCATTTTTATAAAAGGATCGAAATTTTAACAACTGCAATTAAAAGCTAAAATATGACTAATTTTCTTTTTCCTCTCCGACTCCAAGGGCTTCAGGCAGATGCTGGCAGTGAAATTTGATTAAAGTTGTTTCTTTGTTCTTCCAGCTAAAATGCATAAACTATCTGCACAAAGACCTTTTCTTTACATGTCTGCACATAGATTAGAAAAACAGCCTAACAACTGCATTATGAATGACTCTTTCCTAGATTACTTGATGAAAATACAGAAAAGAATGCGAATTACATATATTTGGCAAATTTTTCAGAAGGTAGCAAGAAATAATGTAAAATAAAAAGTCCATATTTACACTCTGAACACTAATCAATTATTTGGTGTTTTCTACATGAACATGCAATACATGTATATCGCTGCTATCATGATTAGACCCTTCACTTCAAAAGACTGAAGCATTTTATTTTATAGGACTGTAGATCCCCCCACCACAGCTGTGATTCAAAATGTGTTGGCTAAAACATGATACCAAAAAAAAAAAAGAAAAAAAATTATGCAGTAGCCGCCATCTGAAAGTCCTTTGTATTTAAAAGCACAAACAGCTATCTCTACTGTGGACAAAAGCAGTCAACAGTCAGTGGTCAGACCATTCCACAGAAGAGAGAAATTCTGAAAAGACATGTACTCAGGCAACCTGCTACTGTGACAATATCTGTGTCAGGCTTTCTGGCTTTTATACAAGCCAGAAAAACAGACTTTTCACTGCTTTCACCATTCTGAAAATCTCTAACCAAAAAACCCCACAATAAACTACAAAAAAAGATTACTGAAACAGAGAAGGGCCTGACACAGACTACCCAAACCTGATGCAAGCCTCAGGAAGAGGCACTCTGTGCCACCTCTAGCAGAGCAAGAAGGTGCAGGAGGGTTGGGAGCAATGGACACAGCCAAGAGCTCTGTGTGACAGTGGCCACAAGGCGACAGCAAACACATAAGGGACCTGCACTGTGCAAGAGACTCGCACCAGAGAACCAGTCAGATTTTCCACTTCCTTCTAATCACGACCTCTTCCTGCCACAGACCCCATAAAATGTTTCTTCTCCCTCCCCCTGCCTGCCCTCAACTTCTCAGCTGCCATTAGATCAGTATCTGCCCAGCTGCCTTTCTCCTGCCAGTGAGTCATCATTATTTCTTTGTAGCAAGAAGGCTGCAAGCAGGCATATGCTACAACCAACCTCAAGAAACCTCTCATCACAGGTCTTTAACAGTGGCAGTTAATGCAGCATATCAGAAACAGTGGCCCAAAAAAAAAAAAAAAAAAAAAAAAAAAGAAAATAAATCAGTTCTCCAAATACTGCTTGACTTAATAATTTCATACTATTCTGCACAGTCATTCAAGTCTTGCTGAAGAACCAGCATATGCATTCAAGGGGATTCACCTTATCTGATACTCACTGATTTTTAACCCTCTAACATAAAATGGTTTAGTGGCCAACTACTGTGATGCCTAAGATTGCCAAGTCACAAATTTAGCAAGAGTGGTTATCACACTAGGAAGCATTAAGTGCAATGCGATTTACGTGGCCTGCCCTAAGCAAGCTACAGAATTCATTACCTTAAAAAGCAACTCTAAAAATAAAGCAAACTGCTCAGGTTTTGACATAACATATTGCTGTGGATGTGAGCACTTCCAAGACTTTCAAAGGAGTAGAAGTGCAATGGAAGATATCCAGCCCTTCAAGAAAAATGTCCTCATTAAATTCTTCTGCCGGTTTCACTGAAACCCTCATAGCCCTTAAATAACAAATAATTTCACCATGCAGCTAACTGTTCCCAGGACAGCAAATAGATCTTTCAGCTAATCTACACTTCCTGGTTGAGAAGGAATTTCCAGCTGAACTACACTGTAGACAAAAAGTAACTTTTGGGACAAACTTCAGTACAACCACTGTTTCAGTAGAGCAAAAAAGGTACAAAAAAGGGAGAAGAAGGGGGAATTAGAGAGGATATCACATTTTGAGAACACTGCATCTCAGAAACTGCATCTGTTACTCACCTGCTCGGTCATACAGGATGTGAGATCGCTGGAGCCCCTCCTTTACATGCTCTTCTGTTATCAGAATGCCATGTGCAGCACCACCTCTGGCAGTGGTGTTCAAAGGAGCATTCCTTCCCGCTGCTACTCTGGCCTGAACTGCCAACTGGAGTCCGTTCAGCCCAGTCCTGGCATCCCCATCACAAAGATAGGCAAGTGTGTTCAGAGCTTTCTCCTCTATGTACACCGGCAATCTGCAACAGAATAACCACACACCCTTAGCCCCCATCGAACTCCTCTCCCTGCCAGTTGTGCTGGAGATGACATTTCTTTACAAAGTTTCTTGATACACAGCTGGGTTTAAGATTTGTCTTAACTTGTCCTGCAGAACCAGGGGACCACCCTCTTCCTCCTGCTCCAATGCCTGCTAAATACAATTGCAGCTGAAAAATGTAGGGCAGGAGCTCTCATCTATTTAACCCCCTTATTTTTCCTCACCTCAATAAATTCAACAAAAACTAGGGTTAGGTTTTCACCACAGCCCAATTCTGATACAGCCAGCTGAGCTTTACAAGGTTTTACTCCATCAGCATTTCATTGGTAGCACTTCAAATTCCTTGGTGGAAGAACAGTGAAAAGACAGCAAGCTATCCAAATGCAGGTGTGAGAATATAGTGAGTTATAAAGTCATTAGCATAACGTTTTGAACTACTCACAACAGCAAGAGGTGCTATCAGTTGTTCTTTAGAAAACAACAGTTGGAAAGATTGTTTACAATGTAAAACACATGCATCCTACTTTTTTGGTATTACAACTTAGTCACTGGGGTACAAAAAATATCTTACTAGAAAGAAGCTGTATCCCAATACATGCCCATCACTCTTGTTGCCATCTACTGCTCTAAGTGTGCCAGAACTGTAATGTCAGGCCAAATTCCAGTGAAATCACAATGTAAATGAACAAGTCACTGAGATTAACTCAGTTGATTGGAGCATGGTGTTGATAACATCAAGGGCTTGATCCCTGTATGGGCCATTCACTTAAGAGTTGGACTTGATGATCCTTGTGGGTCCCTTCCAGCTCAGAATATTTGGTGATTCTATGACGATGAGAAGACCTGAGAAATGCACCAGCAGGATCTCCTGAGATCATCTAGGGAGTCCATGAAAAATCTGTGGGAACAACAAAGTCCTCAAGTTTTGTCTCTAGGTTTTCACCTGCTAGGCTGCAGTCCTCACTGTTGGGACACATCAAAACCAGTTCACCCATGCATGTTTCACAGGTACCCTTCAAACCTCAGTTACGTAGACAAGGTAACATCTAAGGTGTTGCCAGGCAGCGGGTGTAACTGATCTGATTTGGAGAGAGCAGCTAATGGAATTAAAACATGACATTAATGGCCTAACTGAGCCACTTGTAGTAGCTGCACTGTAAATCAAGAGTGACAGGTATCAGTAAGGATTAGCACATAGGCCTTGGTGTGAGAGGCCATTTCTTATGAAGCTCTTGCGTGTCAAATAATTAAGGATTCACAACAGCCCTGCACTTCATTTACCAGAAGATGTGTTACTATTACTACCAGTGTTGTAGAAAAAGGCAGCATCAGGATTCCCAGACAGATGTGTCCATTGATTTTCTTTACTTGACATCTCTTCCTCCTTGTAAACACACTCTGCACTTGTCACACAAAAGAAAAAGACTGTAGGTTCTGGAAAAAATTTAGCAGTTAATATTTGAGTCCTCTCATGCCACACATAAAAAGGAAGTATTAGTAGAGCTGCAATCTTAATCAAGCACTGCAAGTGAAAGCTGACAAATGTCTTATAGGGACAAATCCCATGCTGCAGAGAGTAGACATCACACCCTGGCAAAAATAGATGCACCACATGCATCTCATCATGACTTTTTTCCATATCCTTATTTCTCATGTATTTGATGAATCTAGTAAAAAATATAAACACATATGGAGTGGCACTTTTGCTAGGGTGTTTCAAACACCATCTTTGAACAAGGAAGCAGAACAATGCAACTGCACAGAGACTTAGTGCATTATCTCAAACATCAAATGCCTTGAAAATCAGGAAGCAACATTCATCCCTCAGCATTACAGATGGGTACCAGATCTTTCATAAGCATTAAATTAAAAAAGCCAGCAAGGAAAGCAAAAGCTCTTTTTAAAAAACCAGCAGGCATTACACACAGACATCCTGCTGCTAAGGCCTCCTTCAAAAGAAATGACCCCAAATATACAACATGATGAGCAAACACTTCTCACACACAAGAAGGGCATACCTGAGAGAAGGTTTCACCTTCAAGGACTAAGCTCATTGCCTGCTGCTTGCAGAGAAGCACATCCTGTGCTTGAGGCCTCCTCACACTGATACCACAATGGCAGACAGTCATTGCAAGTAAAGGGGAAGCATTGAGAGCACTAAAATGCAGGCACTACCTTGGAAGAAGGTAAGTACAGTCTTTTCCAAAAAAAGTTGAGGTCTCAGAGCACTTTTGCAATTTATCTGCTAATTTAAAGCTGAGTTGTATTCCTGTCTCTTGTTTCACTATAGGACTCTAACTGCCCCGTTGAATCAACGTAAGCAATTTATATTACAGTAAGTGAAACAAATATTCACAAGAAAGTATGAAAAATCTGGTTACAAGCAATGGCCTTGTCCATTTAAATGGTGAAATTTCGGTTGTAACCTAAGGGTAATGGCAATTCCAATCCAAATAATGCATTATGTATTATTGGCTGATCCAGTCCATGCCTACAATAGCATGACATGCAGGATGTGATGAAGAGCAAGAAAAAATGGAGAAAACTTTTGCATACAAGCTGTTTGCACAGCACATTGATGAGAATCACTGATTGGAAATAACACAATGCTTTCCTGTTGCATAATCTCAGCTCCATACACAGCATAGTATTTCAAAATAATAAATCGTTATACTCAGAATAACTGAATTAGCATTTTTTTTCAGAGCAATTGAGACCTTAAATTCCATTTTCTGATGATTTAACTTCACTAGACAGGACTCTAATTTCAAAATCAGGATGATGATTATTTCAATACCTTGGCTTCCAAAAACCACTGTTGTGTTTGACATTTTTAAGCCCATCCTGTCTTCAGAAGCTCAAGTGCCCTACTCCCTCCAGTTTATCCAACTTCTGCACCCATCAGAACTGCAAGGCAGAATAGCTCCCATGCTTTCTGACTTCTTTCCAAGCTCCCGATACGCTTGCAGATGGGCAATCCCATATTTTATTCAACTTCCAAAATTAACACCGAACACCCACTGGATGCCAATGGTCAATGTTGGTACCTTGTAACCAATGATACGGAGACCAAAACATAAACAAGCCAAAAGGGACGTGCTGGGACCCATCACTCACTGGGCTGAAGGTGATATACTAGCTCAAGGAATGGAAAACTACCACTACAGGATAATAAATCCTTCTTCTAGGTCCTCTTTATCACCATACCCTCGAGACAGTTTGTGCCAAGAACCAACATGAAATGTCTGATGAACAACCCATTAAACCCACACAGCACAACAGCATTTCAGCCAATGACAAGAGAGCATAAGCAGCATCAGGGAGTAAATATAAGGAAGCCCAAGCAAGGAGAACCTGTGTGATCAAAGCTTTAAAAAATTACTGAGCAAAACACAAGACAAAGTACCCACTGCTTCTTTCCCACAAAAATCAGTACTTTCTTACTTTCTCAGTACAATTATTCTCACTATGTTCACTCCTTGGCAGATTGCAACACTTTTACAGGCAAACAGTTCTTCAACTGAACTACTGCAGTGTGATATGCACTGCTCACTGCCTTACAGTATTGTCTCCCAGTATTGCCTCTCACCTCAGCAACTCATTTCCTGCAAGGAAATTGAATGGATATTCCAATTAAGGAATAATTTTCAAGAAAGTATTGAACACCGAAGATCCAAAGGAATTCCACCTTCAGTGTTGTGATTTACGAACCAGTGAATTCAAAACACGCCAGAACTTGTAATACGGCCAGTAGCAAGCTGAACTGCATGATGTTTGGGCTTGCCAACAGGAACCTGGGGTTCCTTCCATGTCCCTCAGCTGTGCGCCTTCTGTGCTATCTAGCTTCAAACACATTAATCAACCATCCAGTTTACTGTCTGACCTCACTTAGAGATACCCTTCTGAGGGCAGCACTTGAATGACAAAAATAAAAAGCCAAGAGAAGAATTTGGTTTTTTCCACCACTGACACAGTACAAGTGTAATGTATCAGCGCACACCTGGAACAGCTGGTGCTACTACTTACACAGCATAAACTGCAGAAAACACAAGTAGTTGTAGCAATAAAAAACATCTTGAACATTGACTTCTTACTTTTCTTCATCATGAGTATGTTTCTTCCTTTCTTGTTTCTCCATCTTCAGTGTACTGAAGACTGTACTTCAGTAGTCTTCAGATTTACTGAAGACTTCAGAGGCACAGTTTGATGGCAGTAATGCTGATGCAAATATAACAAAAAGCACATATTATCCTAAAGAAATCCAGTAATTAACATAAAAACTGTCAAAGAACCTTTGTGAGCCATGATGACACAACAAACAGAAAGATATCCAAGAAGTAAAACCTTCTGCTAGTTGCTCTAGCTTTAGAGCAAGAAATGTCCACAGTAGAGTGAAAGAGAATCCAGGTGATCTAACCTTATCAGAATCCTGCACCAATGGTGGAAGCAAGATAAGAAAAATCCACAAAGAAAATCTAAGGAAAGTTTTGGGTAGAGCACACTTTCCTTGTGGAGTGCAGATGACGAAATCCATTGAATCACTTGGGGATGGCTGCATTCTTGCCAAGGATAGAAGATGCTTGTAAGGACTAAGGAAGATTCACTCTCACCTTCTTCCTCAAGGTAATAGGAGAGACCACAAAGAATCATCTTGTCCTTCAAAATCTCTTAGATAAGCCATCCTGTCAAACAAGTGATGTGATACTAAAACCATCTGATTAACTGAGGCCAAATAGCACATGCAGTACTTCATACTACACTGCTGTGGCTTGGAAAGGGAGACTCATATGGGAAACCCAAAATTCAATGTACACACCTCTTGGGCCTTCCTGCTAGATCTCTGCAGCATTTTCACAGTGGGTACACCTCACTGTTTGGGCACGTGCTGCCTTACAGCTCCTTTTCTCACTCTGCTATAAAGGTGAGCACCGTTAACAACCAAATGAATTGTAATTGGTGATTTCCATTTATTCTTCAGGACAGCATGAACAGTTACCTGCCTGCACCTAATGACAGTCCTGTTCCATGGAGGCAAGGGAGTAAAAAGCTGAGACAGCTGCTCCTGCAGAGCAGTGGAGAGGAAATGAAGAAGCAGAATTGGTATGGACACTGAAGCAAGAAGCAGGAATCGGTGAGGAATCCAAACCAGAAGCACAGGAGGGTGGATGGCTTATAAAAATCTGAACTTATCAGCAACAGAATGTAGGAATTGTGGCTCAGCACCAGATTGCATAATGAAAGATAAGAAAGACACAACTGCAACAAAACCTCCTCAATCCAAACCCCCATTTTTATTTTTAAAGGCTTGGCTCCCATGCCTTTGGAGTGTGGCCCTCTGTCCCCACGGAGAGATTTCTGAAACTGTGTTAGTCTGACAGTCTGCCTGCCAGACTTCTTTCAGTTTGATGAAGCACCGTGCTGTTTAAATCATCCACAGCTATCAGAAGGTTACAGACATGGAGAGTCCAGCGAAACCCAAACCCAAACAACTGCAGCTGAAACTATGCCTTGTACTTTAATCCTGTACAGAAAGGAAAGTCTCTGAACCCCAGTCAGGGTGTAGCCACAACCACAGCTGTGCCACTACATTAATGCTGACATGCAGTACTGCCTTCTCTTCTAAAATTCACATTACTACAACACATAAAAGCTACAAATGACTAAACCATGAGGCAGGGTTACCTAAAAATAAAAAAGGAATACCTTTCCTTACCGGTCCTGACCTCAGCATTCAGGTTGGCAATTCTTTGTGCTTACATTCTGTGACAAAATTCAAGTGGATTCCCTCTCGTTTATTTCATACAGTCTGTCAATCACCACCATGCCAATGCACTGTAAATTACTAGGAGTGCAGCCAAGAACCAACACTAAGGAAGTGTAATAGCTGGCACGTGAGTACCACAGTACCACGCATTACTCTTATTTGCCAGCCTCCTGTTTCAGAAGACAGATTCTCTTGTAGACAAATCTGGATGTTGTTTTTTTCCAAAACTTTCTGAAGTGTTTAATATGAATTTATCTGTCTGGACATCAAGGGGCAGAGAGAAACAAAGTTTCTCTTAAAATAATCTATTAATGTCTCACAGCAACAGTCTCCTCTCATCACTGGATATCCTAAAACACAGCACAGGACTTACCCTGCAACTAAAGAACAGAAGCAGCATCATCGTCCCTGATCTCATTAAAAACAAATTCTCAGAAAAAAACAAACTTTTGGTAGGCACTTCCAAATTAAGAAGGGAATAGCCCATCCAGCACTTAACGGTAACACGATGCTTTTACAACCAGTAGCAAGAAGTAACACACATTAGGACATGACAAAGACCCAAATACAGGCTTCCACAGCAAATCCTCAGCAGCAGAACAGATTTAAATATCCTGAGAGGGTGAGTCAGGAGTTATGGATCCAAGTATAAAATTCTCTCCTAATCCAGACGGTGAGATTATGTTTTGGATGGAGAGAGCCAATGCTTTGAATTCTCTCTCTCCTGTCACCCCCGCCCCCGCCATATGCTGCCACTTCTTTTCTTTACTATCAGAAGTGGCTAGGGTTTCTCTTCCCACCCCCCAACTGCTTCATTCTCTCCCTGGCAGGCAGTCAGCTCCTCA
This sequence comes from Fringilla coelebs, assembly GCF_963513975.1. NCBI lineage: Eukaryota > Metazoa > Chordata > Aves > Passeriformes > Fringillidae > Fringilla > Fringilla coelebs. The sequence goes on from NC_140028.1 coordinate 83,885,600, forward strand.
GGCTGTGCACGTTAACACCCCGCAGCCCATAAAGTACTCACTCTGAGCTCTTGCTGCTGCTGCCAGTCGCAGGAGTGCCGTGCTGGTCACCCTGGCCCAAAACCTGGAGCCCTAAGAACCTGACGGCCCTCATCAGAATTGCCTCCATTGCTTCAGCCGAGAGCTTCTCCAGGACGATCACCCGGCACCGGCTCAGGAGAGCAGCATTGACTTGGAAGGAAGGGTTTTCTGTGGTCGCTCCAATCAGGGTCACCGTCCCACACTCGACGTGAGGAAGGAAAGTGTCCTGAGCATGGGAGGGAAGCAGAAAAAGCTGATCTCAATCAATGACAACCTGAAACATCCCATGTGAGTAGGCTACTTTTTTTTTTTGCATCTTGTGAGACTTTGGGTTCCCTGTTGATATGACAAATAACCACACTGACAAGGCAGTTCATCTGCACAGATATGGAAATTATTTAATTTCATGCACCCAACACCTTATTAATAAATGACTGCACTGAGAATGACTCTACCAGCTGAAAAGAAATAGGGCAAAGAAATCTGCAAATTTTGGGTTTGTGTGACTTTGGTTTATTGCATGGCAACACAAGAAATCATGAAATTGCCTTATCGAGTATAACAAATAGTGACGCTACTCCTAAATATGCTTTGAATCAACCTTTAGGGCTACAATTCCCTGCCTAATTCTGTACTCAGAAAATGACAGGAAGATTACATAATAGTTCAATTTAAAAACTGCAACCAGTAGTACAGAATTCAAGCTTTCCATGGCACAACTGAAAAAAACCTTATACCTAGGAAAAGAAAAAAGACAAAAAAAACCAAGTGATGGCTGCAGTGTTATCCTGAAGTACCATGCCATGACTTATTTTTTCTTACACAGAAGAGAGCACAACATTAAAATACCCACCTTTGGCACATTCACATTCCAGACCTTTGTAAAGGTAATACAGAACGCTAGCCCCCCAGATGGAGGCTGAAATGAAGATGTGTGCAGCAAATACTACTAACATGACTCTGCAAAAATAAAATGTCATAAAAATATCACATAAAGACTGGCACATAAGTATAATTCAGCCTTTTGTTTAAATCCTTGAATCAAAATAATTAAATGTTGGTTGGAAGTTAGCTGAGGAATTTAATTTTTATGTTTCTCCCAAATTCATCTACTACAAGAATTAACATTGAAATCAAAAGCTCAGAGGAAGGTATCACCTTAAGGCAAAGTAGAAGATTTTACAGAAGTGCTGACAAAGGCTCTTTGAAAAAAGCAGTGCAGTATAATACCTGCTGAGATTTATTGAAACGATGGATCTCATCAATAAAGAGGATAGTTTTTCTCTTGAAGAGTCTTTTTTCATTCTGGGCTTGGCTGATGACATCTCGAACATCATTTGTCTTGGCACTTGTGGCTGACAGTGTCACAAACCTCATGCCATTCTTTTTGCTGCTGTTGGCTATGATGTGTGCCAGTGTAGTCTGAAACAGCAACAGGAGAAAGCTTTGTAAAAATAATTTCAGATACAGAAAGTACCAATTTAAAGGAAATATGTAAAGAACAAAGCTATATATTTTGGACATAGGGACAGGGTTGACAGTTTAGAGAGTTAACTTTTAGCTCACATTATTCTAAGGCACAGAAGACTTAAAAACTTCCTGCTAGAGGTAGTTGCCAATTCCTCTGCTGCATTTCCAATGGCTGCACTTTTCCGTACCAGACCCAGTGAGCCTCAGTACTGAAAAGGACAGCACTGACAGCTGTGTCCTTTGTCACGGAAGAAGAACTCTCTGCCAAATACATTTCTGTCACTGAAGACGGGCTGACTGCAATTCCCTGTGCAGTTATTTTGTGGAGCATGTTAATGGATAAAGAGCTGGACTACCCCAAGACACCTGCCTAAGAGTTTACAGTGCAACTGCATGTGAGAAATAAAAAGCTACAATGTTATTAACTAAACCCTTTTATATTTCAAATACACATAAAAATGAAATTAATCAGACTGCAGTTTCTACAAAAGCATGAAAATATTAGCATTAGAAATTTACATATGTACTTAAGAAAATGTAACTCTTAAATCTAAATAGTCAACAGTAATCAAATGCTGGCCCAGAGAAACAAAAGGCAGCTTACTGAACAAACTGGTTGTTTTTAGCAAGCAGCTATGTTGTTTTTCTGTCCTTATGAACAACCCCTTCAAATCCAAATTTATTTATAATTTCACTTAGCCTACCAAAGCACCGACACAACCTCCATCAACCTCCTGGGTACATTTACTACACCAGAATATATCACAGACATGATTCTGAGACTTTCCTTCACAACGCTTAGTTAACACAGGTGTATGCCCCAAAGAGAATGTATCTCTATTTGAAAGTACTGCTAGAGAAAACAGGTGATTCCTCCATCAAGCTCACTGTTCTATTAGAGAAGGATCCAAAGGAGACTGAAGACAGGAGAGCCTCAGCAGATGAGGACTGGGACAGGTGCCAACAAAACCACCTCAGAAGATATTCTAAGTGCTGAGGTTAAAGCAGCAGGTGGTGTCAACCTGATCTTCTTGCAGGGAGGCTGCAGAAACAAGCATCTACCACTTGGCTGCCAACGGTGTTGCAGTACCCTGCTCTGTCCATTTAATGGATTTCCTTGTCCCTGAAACTGCAACCAGCCCAAGTTAGAAAATGGGAGGCTAAGGAGAAGGATATATTGTTATTTATTCTTGCTTTACTTTTAGTAAGGTCTTCCTGATTGCCTTCAGAAGCGGTGTAATTTCAGGTCCTGATACAGGACTCACATCCCATGTTAGATCCTTCCTCGCTTCCTGGAGCTCAATCCACCAGCCTATCCCCAAGCTGTATCATTGCAGAGGACAAGACTGGAAGAACACTTGGAAAGTGTTTGCAGCAAAGCCTACAGACATTAGTGAGAGCTGAGAAAATAAACAAATAAGCAAATTCCACCCCATCAAAACCAAAAGAAAAATATCTTTGAAACTGAGCTACGAAATTAAAACCAAAATTCATCTTTCCTTACAAAAGGGCCTAGGATCAGAATGTAACTTCAGAGGATATATCCATGTCTTAAAAATCTCTGATAGCACACAAACACCCAATACATCAAATCTGGGGAGGAAAAAGGAAAATGTACCTTTTTATTCTCTAAAAGTGGCAGTGGTGAGATGACAAAGAAAAAAAAAGTAAAGCAGCTATTCTTCCTGTAGCTCCACTTGGACTGGTAGCTCACATTGTACCCTGGCTGCCACTCAGAGAGTTTTGTTATTTACAAAAAAAGCAGCAAGGACTTTGTTTTATACACATGCACAAGAGTCCATATTTCTAACTCTAATTTAGGGGAAAAAATCAAAGAGATTTGTTTGAAAGTTACCATTAGACCAAGAATCTACTTGAAATCTGCTGCATGGATCTCAGCCAGCAGATACCTCTCCCCCTCTGCCAACTTGTGGGTCACGAAAGGTTGCAATAAGAATAACATACATTGCCTTTCAAATGCAATGCTTGACAAGGACAGGCATGTTCACAATCTCTTCCTTCTGTTCTGCACAATCAATCATTCAGCAAGTCAAACTGCCTATCACACAGATGTAAAACTTTCCCTGGTCCTCTGAAAGACTTTCCATGAGTTCAGGATTTTTATGCTGCTTTTTGTCCTACCAACTCAAGCAAAAGTCAGTAACAAGCTACAGTTTTCTCCCTCTTTGTAACTTCAGGTTACAACCTAAAGGAACACATAACCTAGTGGAGAATTCATGTAAGCAAAGTAGCTTAAGTATGAAGGCACTAGCACAGAACAACTGTAACTCATATGCTAATTTCCTAGTTTCCCCCACGGGCAATGTATTTAAGGGACAAGAAGAAAATTAGAAATCCTGATATGGAATAAGGCAGAAGAAAATGCACTGATTATCCTTCATAATCTAAAATAAATTTTGAAGTTTGATTCTTACACTGGAAAACAAATCTTTTAAAATAGAGACACTGATGTTGCAATTTACTGCGAGTACCCCTGAATCAGAACCTGCATAATAGGCACAAAAGAAAAATCCAAACAACGTGGTAATGTGTTCCTTTTATTATACAGGTGTTTCTTATTTAGTTCATGTTTTTTTCTTTATGTGCAGGAGAAGGAATATTGTTTCCCACAAATTAAGACTAGGAGTGATCCTGCAAACTAACCCTTTGCTAACTTCACTAAAAATCGCACCTTACAAAGCTCAGTGTAATATCCTTGCCCCTTCCCAGAAACCATTCTTAGTTCTCGTCTACTATGATGCCAAACTATTCAAACTCATACCTATTATCTTAACTTTTATGCTGAATATTGTGAGACTTTACTGACCTACATGATTAGACAAGCTAAAGCAGTGACACCATAAAAAGCTGTTCTGAAACAGAAATATGTTCACCAAGAAACTTCTGAACCATTATTCACCAATGAGTAACACTTAACTTCAGCCCATGGTCATTCATTTCCAGATCCATTACACACAGAACAAACACTTAACTACCGAAACTCTCCTTCACCATCCTGTACTTATTGCTTTGTGTCAGCCCAAATGAGAATATCCTTTCCCAGCAGCTGAAACTGTCTCAGATTTACAAACAACCAGCAACCAACCAACCAAACAAACACTCCCAAACAAGAAGCTCGCTCATAGCAATTATGCTACCTATTTTTCTAGGCTTTGATACAAGTTATGGATGAAACAAAAGCAACCCACAAAGCATGCTTGGCTCCACACACCTCGCACTGTCAGAGTAGAAAAGTCAATCAGATTTGCAGTTTGGTAAGCTGGGTGTTTGTACTAGGAGACAAGAATTTTCTGTATACCCGGAAGTTTCCCTGACTGGGCAACACTCTAAGTATGAACTATTTCTCTCCTCTCTGCACTGCCACTAGTCAAAGCTCCCTCACATCCACAGCTGGAAGAAAACAGTTAAAAGCTCATACAAGTTAAGCCAGTCTTATTGATGCTGATGTTCAAGGACTACCTGCTCAGAAGTAGTTTTTGATTTTTGCAGCCCTGTACCAGGCCATTAAACTGTGCTCATCACATTAGCTCACCAAAGCTCCCTACAAGAATGAAGAGTGGTACTGCCTAGCTCACTTCAGGAACCGGAATTGGAAAAAACTGGGAAGGGATTAGAACACAGGGTTAGATCATATCAAGAATACTGTGAAACCTAAGGTCCTAAACAGTTCTCCCAGGAAGTCTGGAAGGGTGTAGGCTCTACCAGGCCATGTTTAGGCAACCAAAGCAGATCTGGCACTGACCGACACAAGTGCAGCACAGCATGAATTATTCCTGAGCAGGGATAATCTAGTTGGCATGTAGGTTTCCCCAACAAGTGACTTTGCTGGTTTGTTCCAGAGCAACCACAATGTAACAAGAGACTGATAAGCCTAGTGCAAAACACACAGGCTAGTTACACCTACAGACTTGTAGGGTCTAAGCTATGCTATCAGAGTGCTGAACTAGCACCCTGATTTTCCTTGCTGCTGTTTGATCATGACTTTGCAGCTATTTTTTGCTCTTCCTTTATTCTGGTCAGGATTTCCAAATCTTTGTTTACATGGTGTTGCCATCAATGGTCTCCCCTCACCCTCAACCTTCCCTTTGCTGGCAGCAGGGCCATACTGTGGCTGCCAAGCAATTGGGAAAGGCCGTGCTCTGTTTCACTGCCTTGAGGGAGACACGAACAGCATCCTTGGATGCCACACAGGGCAGCAGCTCTCTGGGATGTAGCTCTGTGGATGTTCTCTGTACCACACTGCGTCACAGGAGATAAGCCAGGCCGTGTCTAAAGGAAATTGGCAGCACAGCAGGTGAACATGGCCTGGGGACACTGTCTATACAGATAAACACAATCAAAAGTAGCAGCAGTTGGTGTTTATATAAGGGCAGATGCTATTCTTACCCATCTTGTTTGGTTCCTCAAACCCCAAATAGCCCACTGAGATACTACTGGAGGAGTAAGTGTCACTGAACAAGAGATACAGCATGTGCTTTACAGGACTTCCAGAATCCAAGCCCAACCAAGCATAAACAGATGCAAGGTCATTGCATAACGTTTGTTGAAATGGAACTGTATCTCCATTTGCTGTATTCTGATTTGTGTACTTAAATTCCAACTGCTTTATAGATACAATGGTATTTTCTCTTCCAGCATTCTCTTCCTAGAGAACCATCCTATGTTATTCCTGGTTTAGATAAGCAAAGCAAAGCGCACTGCATTACAACACTGCTCTCAGGCAACTGCAAAGACAAACCCATTTTTCAGAGCTGTCCTGGACTTTCAGTTTACACTACTGTAAAAGACATGATGCATTTTCAGTTTAAAATTTCATGCTAATCAATCGAAAGAACTCATTAGTTCAAATGGTTCAAATCAGGCCCCAACCCGTGTGAATAACAGAAGACGAAACACATCAAGCAATCAAACAGCCCATTAGGTAACCACCTGAATCAGCAAAATAGGAAGCACTGGGAAGTGACGATAAATACGAGGGCATCAAAACAGGTGTTGGACTTTCTGTCTATGTTTCATAGGTCATTTATTGAATGCAAACAAAGAAAAGAAATACAGGGAGTTCTACAAATAAAATAGAATGTCAGAGATTTGCTAGAAACTTCAAAGACCACTTACTGAGGATTTTAATGTTTTGCACTCATACCAGTACTGCATATTTTATCTTATTACCAGAGGGCAGACATGAACCTCAGAAAATCATGCACGAACGCTCTTTGCCTTATCTTCTATAAGGAGTGGGTTCATGCCACTTGCTACCTATTTTTTTCTTGTTACACAGCAGCCATAAGAGGGAATGTTTACTGTATTCAAATACAGAATGTTCAGGTTTATAAGGCTTAAACTTCATCTGTGGCAGCAAAATTATTCGGTGCTCAAGTTACGCTGTGTCCCCCCGCTAACTCTTTACTAAAATTGGTGCCCCAATGGCAGACATGCAAAAATCTAAATCCCTGTATTAAGGTGCCATAAATCACAGCACAGCTTACTCACATTACATTCGGATTTATACAGGCCTTTAAAAATTTGCATAGTCAGTATGAACAAGCTAACTGTTCCTAAGTTAATAACCATGGCATCTCTTTGAAGCAGTGTTTCTTCTGGCCGGAGTCTAGTCAGCTTCTTAAAAGAAGAAAACTGGCTCTTGTGTTCAACAATTCAGAGTGACAAAAGTGCAAACAAAAAGTCAAAGTCTTTCCATCCAGAGCACCTTGGCTTCCTACATAACTAGGATGACAGATTCAAGGTACAAAGATCATGTTCCTTAAAGTAAGAGGACTTGGTACAGATGGAAACTCAAAAGAAAAGAGGATCACAACAGAAATACCCCCATTTTGTCTTTTCAGTTTTGAGGATGCTTCCTTGAATATTCAAGTGCATCTGAGGCCAAAATCGACTTGGACAGAGCAGTTACATAGCACACATGTTTTTACTCCAGTACCTAGCTTTACTGTTCTCATGATAAAAATTCTGCAAAAATACTCTTGACCTACAATATGAAATATTGCATTTATAGCACTTTGAGAAGCAAGATTATTTTCTTCTTGCTTAGAAAAAGTCTGTTGAACTACAAAAAAAAATTTTCATAAATGTCCAGATTGAAAAATAATACATAAACTGATTTGAAATTTGGCCCTGATGATTTACTCCACGTTCAGTTATTTATTTTTTTTTACTTAGTCCTGCTGTACCCTTTTCAAAAGTATCAGTTACCATGGCATTTGGCTGTAGAAATGGAAGAAGGCATAGATGGGCTGCAATAACCAGATTCCACGGGTAGCAAGAGCCTGTAGAGGTTTAAGAAATGTATGACCACCTTACACAGCACTTCTGAATTTAGACCAACATATCTAATTATGCTGCTATTTTAGCTCTTTGATGGGCAGAGCTTAGCATATGGCCTTGCTACATACGAGACTACATAGCACGCAGTTATTTCTTAGTGTTTTTCCTGCTGAAAAGCACAGCACTTAATGGAAGCAGTTTTTGCTGATCAGTCCAACCAGGTCCTGAGGCAGTGAGAATACTTACTTCTCCTCCACAGGATCTTTCAGGTTTTCAAGCCCTAAGTTGCTTTCTCATGAAATGTCTTCTTAGACACATGATATACATACAACTCAAATAGTAAGTGAGCGAGGTAGGCAGGCAAGAACAGATCTCCTTTTTCATCTTCAGATGGACTACTTTGCTTGCATGTTAAATCTGTCAGGAGAGGAATTTTATAAGGACATATCCAAGAAAAGAGCAGAACTTTTAGCTATTACACTCAGACAGACATTATGATTTATGGGTAAGAAGGCCTGAGATAAAAATCTACTCTAGCACCATCCTAGATAAACATGGGTGAAGGGGCGAAGTTCAACTTTTTGCAGAAGGAATTTCTGGTTCAGCCAATAAATAATGTGTGTTTCATCAGGAGCCAGCGGAAAGCAGATACACTCAAAACTCTGCTGAGAAGGAATAACCTAGAAAGCAGAAGAGTTACCCAATTTTATTTTTACTCGGTGAGTAAAAATGTAACAGATGACTTGTGGAACTGTTCTTTGATGGGTCAAAAGGCACAGAAATGACACAAGTTAGACAACTGAAGAGAAACAAAATTTAAACTCTGTGAAAAGCAAGCTTACTAAATACAATTATGCGTAAAGCATATGAGTGAAGAGAATGGGACGTATGAAAGGAGAATGAAAGCTGTGACATTACAGGCATAAAACAGATCACCCATTACTTAAAGACACTTTCAGTACCACAGAAGGTTGCTAAAGAAGACCTGGAACACAACTGTTAAGCTGTCACAAGCTCATGAAAAAGCACTTCCATGGTCAAAGCCAGGTGCATTCATCAGATCACAACCCAAAGGCCACTGAAGCCAGTACCAGTTTGCAGAGATTGTTCCTGCAGCCCTTGCTTTGCTACCACTGTACTTGTACAGCAAAGAGCAAAGAGGGCTTCCAGAAAGAGCAAGCACATGCTGTTGACAGAGATAATAAGAAACAAAAGGCAGGAGACCACAAAAAATATAGAAGCAAGCCCCTTGTGTTACTCACTCTGAAAGGAGAATTCCTATTTATTAAAGAGCTGAATTCCACTTCTCTCTCTGGCCATCTTACTTCAGTCAATCCACCTCCCCTTTAATCAGCTTTCAGAAACAGCCCTTCTTTACCCTATCTATTCTGAGCTCTTACTTTCTGCTATTACTTTGTTATTTTAAAGGAAGTGTCAATTATTGAAGCTCACTACTTGGTTCTTTTGAGGTGTATGTTATCTAGCTGAAGAAACCTGCTGCATCATTGCTAATGGTATTCATCTAATTCTAACACCTGCTCCTTATTTACTGTGATTGACTAGCATTATTATTCAAACACCACATAGCAAGTCTCTTATTTTCAACTAAGTATGTTGACAAGAGCAAGCTGCTGTTCTGTCCTTAACTTCTCCGCTAAGCATTAATTACTTCCCCTATCCCAGATTTCTCAAGCATACTCTCAGGCAGCCAACACACTAAATTATATAAATATATAATACATGAAACTGAATGTTGTGAACACATTGGACTGATGGAGAAAACTGCATTTTGTTTGCCCTGCCACACCACAAATCTGAAACAGGACAAAATTGAGACAAGATCTTAAACACTGCTCAACCACACCTGAGGCATTCCTTTGGTCCTTCTCTCACAACAACTGTGAATCCCTTTACTGCTGTGCTGGAGGGTCTCTGGGGATTCATGATGGCCCCTGGTATGCTAAAGGAGGCAGAACAAGAAGGTGCAGTGGTTAGATCCCACAAAGAACCATGAGCCCAAAAGGGGTTGAAGGTAGATGAGTGCCTAGCCATAAGGCTACCCGGCCTTCCACACCAGTGCTGCCTTCTCCAAGGGGCAAGAATTGGTAGGCTAAAACAGACCGAGTACTCACAAACTGTGCTGTGTTAACCTGTTGGTTTCCTAAGCATTTAGAGATTCTGTGTTGTGGCTGTTTTTCAGCTTCTCAGCCATTAACTAAATCACGGCTTATGTTTTAGGTATGGACTTTGGAGTTACGAAATCTGAATTATCTGAAAGCAAGAGAGGCCTTGTGTGGAGCGGGGCTGATGGGGGTGGACCAATTCTATTCATGAGGCAGGTTGTGTTTTTTGTAATCTTAAGTGAAAACTAGTGGACATCAGCACGTAAAGAATCTACAAAAGAAACCAAGAAGACAGAAAGGCGAGGAAAAGAGAGAGTCTGAAAATTAGCAGGTTTTACGTACAGCGGCCTCAAGAGCCACCTGAAGCAGCACCGGCCCGACCCCGCAGGCTGCGAGCGGGGCCGCCCTCACTCACCTTCCCGCAGCCCGGCGGCCCCCAGAGGATGAGCGAGGGGATTTCGTGGGACTCCAGCAGGGACCGCAGCAGGGTCTCCGCCCCCAGCACCCGCTCCTGCCCCACGTAGTCCCCCAGCGCGTCCGGCCGCAGCCGCTCGGCCAGGGGCTTCCCCTCCAGCTTCTGCGCCAGGCTCTGCCCGCACTGCGCGGCCGCGCATCCATGGCCCGCCGGCACGGCGGCCTCGTCCCGCCCCGCGCCGCTCCTCCCGCCGGCGGCTGCCGGGCCCTGCCCGCCGCCGCGGCCCTTGTGGAAGAGGGAGAAGACGGGGGACCCGGCGGGCGGGCGGACCTCCTCCGGCTGCCCCTCGGCCTGGCTGCCCGCCGGGGCGGCGGCGAGGCGCGGCCGCTTGCTGGGGGGCTCGGCCTCGGCCCCGCCGGCCTGCAGGCAGCGGTCCAGGTGCGCGTTGATGTCGGCGCCCGGCAGCTCCCGCAGGCACACGGGGCACTGCACCACCCGCTCCCCCTCGGCGCCCTCCGTCGGCTCCATGGGCTCCCGCGGCCGGGGCAGGAAGCGCAGCCGCCCGCAGCCCTTCGGGAGCTGTAGTCCGCCCGGGCCTGCTCCCCGCCCAGCGGCCGCGCTTTCCTGCCCCTCTGCTGCCAAGCGACGTCGCCGAGGTCTCTGACCGTGGGGTCCGCCTGGTCTTTCATTGAAATGTGTGAAAACGTCATTCTCTGCAGAAAAACCATCAATAAATTACTATTTTTAAAAAAATTAGATTCAAAACTGAGCTCTCGTATTCTGCAGAATGCAGGGCCGGTTGTATTTCAAAGATGGGCGCAGTAAGCGGTACCATTCGCATCCTAATTTACGACCCGAACTTGACCCAGTGGTAATTCTTTCCACATTACATCTTGTTTTCTTTCTTAAAGTATATGTTTAGGTTTAATTATACACTGTGACATAATAGTTCCCAGCTTGTAAAATTCAGGTCAGTCTAATGTCAGCTGTATTAGGAGGTAAACAAGTCTGGCTACTGGCTACAAGTACCCCCAGACTTAAAATTTGAAAATGGCTGGTTGCAAAGTGTCCAACGGGTCAGAGAAAAATAAAATTATTTGAACTGATAATGGAGGCCAAAGGACTGAGTTTGAAACAAAGTGCTTTACAGCCCATCATGTAAACCTGGTTCTTACTGAAGAAATTACAATCTATACCCAGATGTTGAAAGTAAAATGAGGTGTTTGTGGGTTCCAGTTTTCGGCTAATAACCTATTTGTCTGCACATTTCTATTCCTGATCAGATTTAGAAACAATTACTATATTGTTTATATTTTTCTAATACAAATATATTGATTTCCTGCTATAAGGTAGAAAAAGCAGCAGGACCATAGGTATGCACTGCCTGTGCTTACAGCTGAGCAATGATTTTATGAAATTTGTGGTCTCTGAGTGTGTAAGTGAAGATGTGGTTCATGAAGCAAGATATTTTGCTTGGAGTGAGCAATTGGCTTGCTGCAGATGACCCAGAAAGTAGAAGAAAGTATCTCCCAGGCCAGAGCTGGGAAATGTCAAGGACTGGGGGAAGGTTTTTACCCTCCTTTGGGGGAAAATGGAGCTTCACACCATGTGAAGGTCATCGTTTCCCATTGCTCAGTGGCATATGACCAGGGTGAGATTTCTATTCTGGGACTTTGGAGGAGGCACTTGCAAACAAATTTCACATTCTATTGTCCAGCTTTTTGTTTCAGAGATGTATTAAGGTAATAATGGGTGGAGAGCACAATCATGTTTGGAGTCAGTCCTAGTCTCTGCTGGTAACAGAGCCCAGTAAGACATTTGAGCTTGCCATCCCATTAATATTTTCCCAGATAACTAACTCACTGGTCAGCTTGAAGAAACATGTCTTTTAATTAAGATGTGTCAGTCTCATTAGATAGATGGCCACATTTGATGATCAAAGCGTAGGATGGTGTGCTCTTTGGAGAGCTATGGAGAGCCTGAATCAGCTTTCCTTGGTTGAAATCCTGTCAGGCCACAAGGTCTTCACAGCCAGGTCACTCTAAATCACTGTAGGATTTGAGTAGCTGCAGACATGGAGGTAGCAGGAGGGCATCTGGAAATGTGTCCCATTTTTTTCTGACAGCTTTTGATTACATCTTATCATCCCTTGCCGTGGAGTAGAGACATGATCCATGGAATAATGGCTCGAAGGTCAGACTGAACTGTTGGCTATTTCACCGGCAATTGTCAGAGCCTTTAAGAAAATCCACAAACCTGCTTTTAAGAAATGGGGGAAGAAAATCTCCTAAAGTGCTCTTTCAGCTGATAGCGGTGGAAAGGGAGGGATGTCAGAGCTGTGAAAGTTGGTGAGAGATGCTAGATGCAGCAGACTGGACATTTTTACATACTGGATGCACGACTTCTTGAGATGACAAATACCTTACATGCCCACAATGGTGTGCCTGCATCTCCCCTATTAACAGCACAGTCTACAACAACATGGTAGCAGGAATCTCTCTGGAAGGCTCATTTGAAAACTGCAAGCTTACGTGGTTCTTTGCTGTCCATCATCTTTAAATGCCACCACTATCCAACCATCTCTTGTGTCACATGGGATAGCACATGTCATCTTTCACATCTGGAAAGCTTGGAGGGCTAACTGTGGGCAGAGCAGTTACTTGCTATAGGTACACATTTGATCTACTGCACGTGCACAGATGTGGGGCCGAAACACTGAAGAACATTTTCTGTTGGAAAGCATTTGGGTAAAAATAACTGATTTAATTGGGTCTTTGATTGTACTCTGAAAGCTGTTTCTCTGTGCTGCCAGTGACTGTAAGGTTGTATATAAGTTCTTAATTACACCATATAATTTATGGTGTTTATGCAGGTTAAATTGAAACTATGAGCTGTGTAATGAGATTTAACAGATTCAGCTTTCTCGAGCTAAGGCATTAGCACTGTTCTTTTGTAGCTGGGTTTCCCATACAGTGAAGGAAGGGTTGCAAAAACAGCAATAGAAATGTTTTGGTCCTCTATTTCCTGGATATATAAAGAGATGCTAAGAGAAATTTTAGAGTACTCTTTTTAAAAAATTAGTTGTTCAGATCTATTCCAAGTGGAGCCAAGTGCTTACTTGAGGTGGGAACCCACGACCTTGCTGTGCAATAAAAGCCTTCTACAGAGAAGGCTTGACTTGCAGTGGCCTTCCAACCAATCCTACTGTTAGACAAGCCTCAGTGATCCTACATCCTGATGTGCCTTGCCAGGCACATCACAGGGGCCTGCAGAGGAGAAAAACCCAGCTGAGGACTGTGCTCTTCTGCAGCCTTCAGTAGAGGGCCAGAAATTGCCACCATTTTGGCAACTACCTATTTTTGTGGTAGAGGATGGTGGGAAGAGAGAGAAAAGGCCTGTGTTCATGCCTGCACTACTTTGTTTAGTATCTAAAATCTTTCTGGACTTAATAGCAGGGTCTTCATATATCAATTTGCTGGAACTACAACAGAAAAGAGAGCATGTTGAGCAGCAGGGAACCACTGAGATGGCTAAAAAGTGAGTAGTGCTCCATAAGCAGGGTGTGCAGCAACAGCAGCAGGTGTTGATTTCATTGAGCGAAATTGTTTCTATGAATGAATTCAGTTATATTGGTCTTGTAGCCTTCTTGAATTATCTGGTGTTCAGTGTAGAATGGTCTCTGTGAACAGGCAGTGCTGTATACTCTGAGTTTTGGTTCAGCAAGTATAAGGAGAGAGACCTGAAATATAAAGTGTTGCAACATGGTAATTTTCTAAGCCAAAATGCACGAATAACACTAAGACCTCTTACTTGTCTTTCTTTTGTACAGCCAAGAAAGAGGAGAAATCAGAAGTTACGAGTGTTCGCTGGTTTATGAAACTAAGGTGGAGAGGAGAACAGACAGTAAATTCACTGGACATAGTATGAAGCTACTTAAGATTAACAGGCTGGAAGAAATAAATACACGTTTCAGCACAAGCAGACTAGAAAAAACAGCCTTTTTTCAGAGTGTGGAGAAAATGAAGATGACTAGAAGCTTTCAGGAAGAAAAATTCAGTGAATCAGATCCTGGAACAGAAGAGAAAAAGGTAACTGACTAACTGCATAATTAATTTTGTTTTCCCAAAAGCACTGCCTCTTTCTTTTTTCATCTAGTTAAAGAATTTACTTTGTGTTATTTCCCAGTAAACTTGAATTTTTCATTATCATCTGTGAAAATGTATTGCAGCTGTGAGAGACTGACTGTTTTAAGATCTGATTATTGAGAGATGCCTCTACCCAAATTAAGGTGCAAATGAGACCACATGCCAAAGTCAATAGTATGGATTTTAGTTAACAATGAATTTGAGGTAGAGAGATAGAAATGGAAAAGAGAAGGGGGAGATAGAGGGGCTGAGTAGAAGGTAGTCACCACCTGTGGATCAAGTGACATCCCACTAGTCCTTTTTCACCCATGGCTTCGCAGTGGTGGAGGTCCTGAGGTAATACAAAACTTTTAATTATTTATATATCTTAGCAGAGAAAGGAATTAATGTTTATTGGCTGCACCGTGCTCCTATTCTATTGGTTAGATGATTGCCTCACTTTTAATACTAATTAGTGCGCATGCTGAGTCTTTTTGTTTGGGTTGGTGGGTTTCTTGAGTTGTGGGTGGTTTCAATCTCCCCCTGCTGGAATTAATTTTTACCCAGTCAGAGCTGACTTCAGCACAGTTGCTGAGTAAGCTTTCCTCATGGCCCATAAAGTATGCATTCTTTGTGTCCATTTTCAGTGATACATTCTTCTCATCCAGCTTTCTTTACCTCCTCCTCAGTCTGAGATAACACCTGGACAATAGCAACATCATTATCTTATTTCAGGTTATTGTCACAGTAACTTAACTAATTGTGGTGGCAGATGCCATCTGTCCCATAAATTGGGGTGATCTTTGTCTGGTGATATACATACAAGCAGTTGCTTCTTTACACAGTTTGCCACACTGGGAATTTTTGTTTGGAGAATTACCAAGTGTGTGCTAACCAAATCTCGCCTCCATCAGGTCTGGAGTTAGCACCACACTGTTGCTCGGTTCTGTGCTTATCTTGTGGCAAAGCCCTAACAGTATTTGGGACGGGCAACTGTGATCTTTAGGTTCTTACAGACTGGTTAGCATCTTTTATCTTTTGTGTTCATAGAAGCAAACATGTGTTGTTATTCTGGGGTTTAATTACTACTGGACTTATTATTCAGAAATTGTAAAACAGTTGTGTGGTTCTACTACCCTTCGAAATCAGAAGGTAAACATGGATTTTTTTGGATTCATGTTTTGGAAGCATCTGTCCCCTCTAACAGCTCTGGAGTTAGTGGAGACTGAATGAATCCCATGGAAAGAGCAGATTCCCCAGAGGAACTGAGGCAGCTTTGTGCTTTGCTCCGCTACCTGGTGAGCAGAGCGTGGTTACAGTGGTTACACGCTGTGTGCCACTCTTGCAGGGCTGAGTGTTATCAGTGTGGCTCTGTTCTCCACCTGTCTCCAGTAAAAATGCTATTAGGCATCATGGTATGGGGTCTCTGGTAGGAAAGTGGCTCGGTGATCAGCCAAAATATGTTTAGAAATAACAGTACATTTCATTGTATTATGGGTTTTTTATATGCAAGAATCTAAAGGAAGCAGTGTTTTTACTGATGCATCATTTAGATAAGAACGGAGAAAATCCACTTGCAGCAGGAAAATGAGAGATTAATTTTGCATACCAGTTTGTGAAAATACTTGAAAAATTTGTGCTGTGGCTCTTTGTATGCTGATTATGCTGATATGGCAGAGCAGTTTTTCAAGTGTTCTAATATTTTTGTGTTCAGAGGATACCCTGGAGCATTGGTATAAAGTAAATTTCACGGTCTTTCCATTTGTATTATCAAATCAAGAAACTGAATTTTTCAAACTCCCTTATCTTTTGAGTCACTTTTGTTCAAAATTATTCCAGTCTTCAGGAAGGTGGTGCAACTTTTCACTTTGTAGACATAGAAAGAGAACTTTATATTGAAACAAACAAATAATATCGTATATAAGTAGGGTGTGTTTATTTTAGAGAGTTTCATTTAGTGTTATAGTGAAAATGAGAACTAAAAAAACCCCACAACTGGGTGTTTGGGATTTGGAAGATGTTATTGGCTCTTTTAAGAGAGTATACTTCCATTGTGAAAATAACAAGTTGCACAAGTGAGATGTCAAAAGCTTCTGTTTCTGCCACCTAGCTCTTCCAGTGATCCAAAAGATCAGCAAAAGGACTGAGATCTGCTTTGCCTGTGGTAATGTATCTTAGCTTAATGGTGACTTGCAGATAGTAACTGAAGGTGGTGGGATTTTTTGTCAGTTTAATTCATTCTCTTGATGTTTGCTTCTTTAGTCTGATGGTTGGAACTGGCCCTTTCTTAAGAGTGCTGTAGGAAACGATAGGGAGGTTTGGTGGTGCAGTAGGAGAGAAAGGAATACATTTAGAAGATGAACAGCTGGTGACTAGTTGCAAGCTGGAGAAATAGCTCTGGGAGCAAGACTTCAAAGGTGAAAGACAATCTAACTGAACTCTGGTAATATACCTCACCAGAGTGAGCCTTCCAAATACATAAACATTAGTTATATTTCTCTTGGGCTTTTAAAACTTCACTCTCACACAGCTTGTTTTTTTTTTTTTTTTTTTTTTGAATTTCTCAATGGGATAAAAATCTGGGCCCTGTCAGTTAATATTGATGAAAGGAAAACCAAGACCTTCCTTTTAAAGGTCTTAGGGTAGCCTGCTAGCCTGATGAGCAGTTTTGTTATATTGATCAGGAAAGTATGGAAAGAAGAGTGTGTTGGCAGGAAATATGGTAAACCTTGCCCAGATTTGTGTCCTTGTGAATGTAATTTCTGTGGGTGAAGGTGAAAGCAATGACAACACATCCATTCACTTAAATGGGAGTGTGTTGGAGCTCAAGAGACTGAATAGAGGAATAGTGGTCAAACCTGTACTTGCTGGAGAAAAGAATTCTGTTTGAAACTACCGAATTATAATTAAAGAAGAAAATGATCTGCTTCCTCAAAAGAACTATTTCTCTTGATTTTTTTTTTTTTTAATAAAAGAAGCAAACACAATTTTTGTCTTTTGGTACAGTATGGTTTTGTAAAAAAAGCTCAATCCAAAACACAATGTAGTACTAGTAGAAATAATAATAATAATTTCATAGCTATTAGAAGACTTCAATGGAAAGCAAACCCCTCAATTACTGACCATCAATGATGAGTGGTTGGTGCTGTCGAGCAGTTCTGCTGTTGGTGCCCCCTAGATGGCACCCTTTGCCACTCCAGCTCTGCATCGACCACTTCCCTCTTGGACAGGATGGCAAAACAGCTCGTGACAAAACTGCTCCTTAGATGTTTTACTTGTGCTTTGTTCAGAATGCCCTCCGGTCCCCCATTTGTGCTGTTGGCAGCACATGTCTTTGTATCTTGGCTAGGTTCTGTCTTCAATGAGCTTTGTGAAGTTTTGCTTCAGGTTAGACATTAGCAAGTAAGAGACATTTTGTTTTCATGTGTGAGGACCAAATTAAAAGAAGACTAAAGATCCAGACCTGTCCTTGACCCATTGCACTGAACAGACACATGGAAATATCTGAAGGTGCTGGTCCAGGGGAGGGGGTGGCACAGGGTAGGAACAAGCAGGTATGAGAAGGTGAAATAATTCCTTTTGACAGCACCAGCTTATGCAAATGTAACTTGATTGTGAAACTGCCACACAACTGACCCAGCTGCATTAGATCCCAATGAGCTCCATATTTTACACCTGGACTGCTTTTGATGGCCCAGCCAAAGCTGTGCACTGTTGGTCACAAACCTGGTGTCTCTTCCCTCTGGCTCCTACTTGGATGCTATTTGGTGTCAGAATGCAATTCTAATTGTTTGATCTTGAATTGTTATCTGCAAAACGTGGCCATGAAATTGTTATCCAGTGTGGGTGAGTTAACTGGGTAAAGGGGAGCCTGGTAGCTTCTATAGTTCTGAACATCGCTAATATGAAACAACCAAGTTGCACTTGTGAATCATGGAGCTGGGGTTTAAACACAAGACACTGACCCTGAAGAAGATAATTTTACAGCATTTTCTATGTAAAACTATCCTTTTGCTGATATTCTGAAAATAGTTTAAGGACTAATTTCTAAATATTTAGTTCAGCTAGAGCTGTTGGATGCCCTTGGTATTTGATGTTCAGTTAAACTAGGCCTGGGGATAGCTAATTGTCCTCTAATTCCCTGTATCTTTTGAGCCTTCTGTCACCTCCTTCTCCACCACCATCACCATTTATCTAGCACTTACTTTCCTTGCAGTTCTATGCTGGAAATGAATGTGGTGGTAACAACACTTTTACAAATTCCTTTTTCCAGGGGAGGCCAGAGTCACGGCAATATTTTGTACAGAGAAAAAATGATCACTGTCACACTATGAACTCCAAATAACTCTTTCTGGTCCCTAACACTGTTCAAGATACTGAGCTATATATTTTGACAGAAACCTATTTCTGGTTTTGCAGTTTTAGTCAAGGATGGTTTCTAACAAAACCCTCTAAGGGACTCAGTAGATTTGGAGTAAAACTTCAACTATTGAAGAAGCAATCAAAGCCCTCAAGGCTTTCTTTAGTCTTGAAATTGAAGCACCATGTCTAAAGCTTGCCTTGGTATGGTCAGGAAATTGGAAGTGGACTTCAGCCAAGTTTGGGTCCATTTTGTTTTACCAAGCACCTTTTCAGCTTGCTTGGAATGCTGTCATGAGATACTGCGCTGCCAAGCTCAGCCTGGCGCAGCTTTGCGGAATATCCTGTTTGTGGTGCCCTCTTCACGTCCCAAGTTCATGGCTCTCTCTTGTCATGTGGCAATGTGTGTGTGATTCTGTGACTTCAGGTCGCTTCATTTTACCTAATGCTCCCAGCTCTTATGCTTGTGAGAGTAGTTTTCTGTCTTTCTTAGAAAGAAAGAAGGGAATATCAACATTTCCTGGCTGAAAGAAACCCTATCACTACACTGACCCTTCCCAACATAACAGCTATGTACAAAGTCTAAAGTGGCTTGAGAGTGCTCTGGAGTCACAGAAGTCAGAAGCTGACTAAGGAAAGGGCAGCAGTCATTAAATTTTTTTAATCTTATGACTTTTTTTCCAAATGATGTAATGATATTTGTTATCATGACAAAAATTATTTGTGAATTTTTAGCACTTGAGATTTCTGGTGTTTATCTATTTTGCTTATTTACCTCTGATCAGGTAAATACCCGAGCAAAGAAGAAATGACACTGTTTCTTCTTACTTCTTCAATAACTCTTAGTGCACTGTAATTATGGGCAGCAGTTGCATGGAATAAGTATATACATATCCTTATATATAAGGATTCCTTCCATAAATGGGACCTTATGTAATGATTCTCCGCAATCCTTACCTATATTCTTATATCCTTATTTATTAGACAATAAGCCACAACATGCTTTGTTCCTCAGATTTTAATTTTTTAATCTCTAAAAATAAATCTCTCTGGGCTTAAAATGGGACTGGTAGCAGGATTAGTTTTGTTAAAGTTACTTACATTTCCAGTTTTAATAGCTTGTTTTTTTAGTTGTTTAGAAATTTCCCAGGTTTAGTCTGCTCAAGCAAATATTTTGCATACAGAATTTTCATCACCTTGAATTGCTTGGGAAAATTCAACTAAAGCAGTCTATCTGCTTCTGGGAATTTCAGGGGAAAGAAGATACTTTTATGATAATATTGAGTGTTTCACATCCATGTCGCTGAAATAATTTGGCACCTTCCATTCTTTGGATCAAGGAATTGATGGTCAGCAGGTGAGCAGATGCTGGATATGAAAGGGCAGACAGCTAG
Source organism: Fringilla coelebs (assembly GCF_963513975.1). NCBI lineage: Eukaryota > Metazoa > Chordata > Aves > Passeriformes > Fringillidae > Fringilla > Fringilla coelebs. Next base: position 83,905,848 of record NC_140028.1, read on the forward strand.
GACTCTCTTTCTGCACGGTGTTGGTTTGGATATGGGAGCAATGGAGATATGCTGCAAGCACAGGAACAGAAGGCACTGAAGACAGTAAAACTATGGCATTTCAAACTGACCTTTCTATGCACGTGCACCGTGACACACATTAGGTTATTGCCTTGATTTTTTTTCCATTTCTTGCCTATTAAAAGGAAAAAAAAAAAAGATTCTCAATTGCCTGAAATATTAACTGCAAATGGATTGTGCTAAGAGTTTGCTTTCATTGGAGAAGTTCTGGAATGTCAGAGTAATTGCCTTCAAGTACGCGCAATACACATCCCGTGTAGATCCCTGCACCTGTTTCATGCTTGTCAGTGATCCATCACTTCTTTTCCTTATAGGTTCAGGGAATGTGTTGAAGTGTGAGATGGGATCCTGTGGAGTGTCCGAACCTTGTCTAGCTAGGTGGTACTTACGGAGCTGGGGAGGGTTTTGAGGGTGCCTGCCAAATTGCATCTGCTAGAGCAGGAGGACCAAGTTAATCAGATGATTAAAATTAAAGGGATGGATCTAATCCTGCAAAGAAATGCTGCCTGGATTGTAGATAATTTCTGCCTTTTGGCTTCATATCTCTGGCACACCTTGTGGACTGTGTTAAGCTGTGGAAGAAAGAAAGGGATCCCTGCACCTGGAAATGCACAGGTAGTAGATATACTTTTAATAAATTAGATACATTTCACTGCTCAGTCTCAGTATTGTTTAACTGGATGAATGCTGCTTGTGTTCGGATGTAACCAGTTAAACCTATTTGTTTTTTCCTGGAGCGGCATTTATTTCTCTCTTTCATACTGGCAGTATCTAGGTCTGGCCGGCAGTAAATCCTAGGCAGATGATGTGCTTTTTAGGAAGGTGCATCCCTTGCATTCGGAGGGCTTTGTCTTGCCATTAAAACATCCTCTAGTGACCTCTACTGGGTGCAGTACAAGGGAGCGCCTCAAGGTTACCGTCCGTGGCCATGGTGGGAGCAAGGTTGCCAGCCCTTCTTGCTGCGGGACTCCGAGATCCCTACTAAGCCCCTTATTTTCCTGTAGTTGTCAAGTGAATGTAGCGTTATCTCCCCGAAGAATTAGCATCACTTGTTATTACATCACGTTGCAAAGATAGTATGAGTGTTTGCTGTGGTTTCCCAGAAGGTAATGCAGGGATTGCCCATCATGTGGTAGCTTGGGAGTTTTTAGAATTCCTAACAGAAAATATTACTTAAACAAAAGTTTGGGAAGGCCAAAAGGAAGACACTTTTTTCCTAAAGTATGTACAAGGATGTAGATTGCCAAAATGCTCAGGATTTTAATTAGTTTGCTACAAATGACATTTTTCTTTCTTTCTTTGAAGACAGCCACTTACAGAATTTCAAAAGTGTTTTCATGACAAAGGTTTGAGGTCTGAAAAGTCTGCAACCTCATGCCTGTATATTCTTCTAGTGTTATCTGCCAAAAGAGTCATGACCTACTGTGTCAATTTATAGCAGAATTTTTCACACATAGTGTAAGAACCTCACATGATAGTGATAAGGAGAATAATTGAAATATTGCTACACATATCAGCACACAAGATTAATTAAGATTCACAAAGAAATCACCTGGCAAATAAAAAAATCAAGTCTGTTGTTTATAGTTTGCATTTTGTCTGAAACTCTTCCTGGACTCGTACCTGAGCTTGAAAAGGATCCATTCTCTTCTTTATGCCTTGCTCATTAAAATTTTCCATTTTCTCTTGAGTGAATTGTAATTTGAAATTAAAAAGAAATGAATTTCATTCCAATGTTGTTTTTGTTAATTTCCTTCCATATGCATTACACTTCTACTGTTTTGCTACCATCAATCTATTTTTCAGTTTTTAAGACTTAAAGCCAACATAATACATGGTATTTGGTAGCAAGAGAATTATATCCATTGCACTGTGAAGAAAACAGACTTTTAAACTACCCTGTATTAAGACTACCAGAGATTGTTTTCTCGTCCTTATTAGCACTAAAGTATTTTTTCCTGAATTTTGCATAAGTCAGAGCTCTTTGCCAGTTTTTTTGCATATAATTAACCCACTTTTGAAATTCAGAGTGGTAATATCTGTCAGACTTTTCCCTCCCCCCTCACTCTTTTTTTTTTTTTTTATTGTTCTGTGTATGTTACATTTGTTCTTTTGAGTTGAAAAGTCCTTCATGAAGTGCGAGTTTCCCAGGCTGTCTCCTAAGTCCTCATACATGGAAAGGTGGCATGGACTCACAAGTATTTCAAGGGCAGGGCAAGTGTCCTTTCCAGGAACTGGCAGTAGGGCTGTGCTCATGCAGGGATTCCTGGGTAATTGGAATCCTTAGCTTTGGGGGGGAGGAAATGAGGCAACAGCTGCCTGAAACCAAGATTGTTATGTTGTCATCTCAGGACCCCATGGCATGTCCATTCCAGACTCATCCTTCCCTCTTCCTTTCTAGAGAAGCATTGTTGTCAACTGCAAGAAAGCAGTTCCTCGAGTTCCATTCCCTGTGCATGCTGATATGTGTCCCATGGCTCTCAGACCTGTGAAGATTTGGACTGTGGTTTGGAAGGTTTTTCTGTGATGAGAAAGGCTGGTGATCTTCACCAGCATTCATATTAGAGAATGGTTCTTCCTTGAACTCCCAAAATGAGGAAAAATGGGAATTGGATCAAGAGAACTCAATGGGTATTACTCATTTTTCTGCAGTTCTGGTGAAAATATGAGTTTGGCTTCCTAAGAGACTTTAAGGGAACAGTTCTACCCTTTGATCATGATACTCCTTCCCCAAAAAAGTGCGAATTGAGAAAAAAAGTTTAGAGTTATAACAAGTAGCTAGCAGCAAATCCATTTTGTTTCTGTGTGCGATAGTAGAGCAGAGCACTACTGCCAGCGGGAGGTAGCTGGGCTGTGGCTGGCCCTGTGTTTGTTCAGCAGGTTGTGAAGGGCCTTTGGTAATAATTGCCAAAGTGGGTTATTATGAGCAAGCAGAGTCCCTAACTGGGGCTGTGTGAGGCTTAATACAGGTCGGATCCACTCCACAGAATTAATTATCTGAATAGCTGGATAAGGGAGAAGTGAAATGAGAAACAGGTACACACATGGATGAAGACTGTGCTAAGGTCATGCTCTCAGTCAGTGACATCTGTGCAGAGACAAGTGCAATGTGGAAATGAAATTGCTGACTCTCTGTCTAGTGTCCAGTGTCCTCTTTACGTGGCTATATGCTGAGATCTGAGGGGAGGCATGCCTCTGAACCCTCAGCCTGCTGGATCCCAGCCATTTCGTGAGTGCTGATTACTTTGCAAAGCTCCTACACACCATTTGGTGCAGGATCTAAAATTTCAAAAATCTATGGCATCTTCTAGATATCTTTATTTTTCTGGTGTTCATTTACGTACAATCCACTTCGTCCCCTCCCTGCTAATTCTGCTTGATTTTTATTTAGATCCTATGAATACCGTGGTTAAAGTCTTATTGTAACCTTTGGAATACTTGACTGTTAAAACATCTGAAAATCTGATCAGCTTCAGTGAAGGCATTTATATTTATTTCTGTGTAAAAGATGTTGCATCTTGTCTCTCTACCCATAAAAACTGCTTTTTGACCCTGGGTGCACAGCTTAGCAAAGAAGTCTTTTGGCCATGATCATTCAGAGGTGTCATGTTACAGATTACCTACCCAACCAATTTGTAATATACACGGAGGTCTGGGGAGAGACATTCAGACTGTCCCTGTGACCTTTCTCTTCTGGCATCCTTGTGCAATGTCTTGTGGACACATTTAGCAGAAGTCACGGTGCAGTAAAAGTGACTTTCCAGCACTGAGTGTGGCATTAGAATTCCAAACAAGGGCCCTTGCGTGGGAGAGGAACATTTCTGTTACCTTGAACGGAAACCTCACACGTAAGGAGCATTTTAAGGGGTTCAGTATCTTTATTTTTCCACTTATATGGACAACCTGATGTAATTCCTGGTGCTTGGTCCTTCTGTGTTTGCTGAAAATATTTTTTTAATTCTCCCGAGTTAAAGAATTTGCTGAACTGCTTCTATTGAAACATGCATTGTACAGCATGTTAGGCAGGATTTTTTCAAATACTATGTAGGCAGGTTCTTTTAACTGCTTATTTGCCATTTACAAATGAAATTCTTGAGAGAAATTAAAATGAGGCTCTATAATATGACTTCATGCATGGGATGTGGTTATATAAAACACGTAAATGAGTTTGTTATTGACGATAAAAAAAGAGTATTTTTCCATCATTCCCTGTCTTCAAGGCTGACCAAGCAGACATTCTGGTACGTGAGATGTCTCTAACACCATAGAGATCATAGTGATAGAGCAGATATGAGGGCAGATAGGTTTAATTTCAGTTATGATCCCAGCTAGTTATGACTGTCTAGTTTACCTCATATCTTAAACAGGGACTGCAGTTGAAGATGATAGAGAAAATCTCAGCCTTTAAAGTTAACTATAAATATATTGCAGTGAGACAGCAAGTTGTGGGGTGATTTTCTCTTGACATTTGATGCTTCCATAGCCCTTATTATCATAACTACATTTTAAAGAATATATTCACTAAAGGAATTACTGCTCTTATCAAATCAAACACATTCTACTGTCTTTCTGAAACTCATAGTAGACCCATGTTTGGTAATTCTAAATCTGGGACAATTGCCTAAAGCCTCTTAATCTTGCATGTTTTAGACCATAACAGAGAAACTCTATGTTCTCCTATTTTTACCTACCCTATGTATTTCTTCCAACTCATATCTTAGCAGGGTTTTATAATGGTTTCAAAAGAAACCTATTCTATAAGAATAGAAATGTAACTCAATGGTGAGAGCTTTTAAAGACCTTGGGGATCTGAACATAATTTCATATGGCATTACTAAAATGGAAGAATGAACAAAATTCAGAAGATTAGGACAAATTACTAGGAAAAATTGATGGAAAACTAAAATGATTAATTTATTTTCTATTTTAGTAATTTCTAATCCTTTAAGCTGTCCTTTTTTTCAAGACAATATTCTCGCCCCTAAAATGCGTCTTTCCAGCACTACATCCAAGATCTGTATCTTTTATCTCCCTTGTGTGTGCACTTTTAGTTGTAGAATAATTCACCGTCTGTAAAAATAGAGTAACATGGCAAGGCATAAATTTATCCAAAAACTTAAATTGAGCAGGTTATTCAAAGTGTTTTCTCTTCCTTTTACTGATTCCACATGCAACTACTGCCTCTCCTGACATAGTTAAACACGGTACTTGCACCACTTTTCTTACTTAAGGAGAACACCTTGTGCACTAAAGACTGCATAAAAATTGCACTATGATTTTTACATCAGGCAGCTACTCCAGAGAACAGGCATGAAAATTTTTAGCTTGGAATTCTACCTGCCACCCACTGCCAACAGATTGATTCAAAGTGTGTGAGGGCCAGCACGGGACTTGTAAGGAAAGCTTGTGGAATGCACAGTTCCTGGCTCACACTGTGCTTTACAAGGTTCCCCTGCTTTGTTAGTAGTAACTTCATGGATGGTTAGATATTTCAGAAGCCAGCTCAGGATGAGAATTTGCTCCTTATATCCCCAGACAACACAAAGTTTATATGTATCGGAGATTATTTACAGACACTGTGAGTGACAGTTGTCACATCAGAGACACGACATTCTAAGCAGACTGGCTGTTATGAAACTGAGTGGAGAAGCAGGGGCTTAGAAGGATGGAAATAAGCATCCAAGGTCACCCAACAGATCTGTTACAGAGGCAGGGATGAAAGTCAGACTTTCTGACTTCCAGACTGGGGCCCAAGTCATGCTGCTACTGCAGCGGGACCCCTTGCAATAAAAGAAATATCTTGTTTATCACACCTGTTTCTTATATCTGGAGCTGTATTCTCTGAGACACATTGTATGAAAGCCTTCATGTTATCAGCTAGCATTTGCCAAGTATGTGGGAGATACTTTTTTCCCCCGGGAATTATCCAGTCATCTCCATTTCAGCATCATCTGACTGCAGTAGAGAGTATTGGCTTCTTTGCTGTCTCTGAAGTCCAAAATCAGTGGAATGCATAATTGAAGGAATATGGGTTGGTAATAATGATTTAAGTTCTATTTCCATGTCTGCCAATCCTCCTATAGTTCCCAGGATCATCCTGCATCTGGAATCATACTCTTAATGTATGCAGTGTCTGGAGCTATGAATTTTCCAAAATGTTCAGCAGACACCAAAGGAAAAAATAGACTCTCAAAAATAACCACCCCTTGGCATTATCTTTCAATAACATTTGACTTTAGAAACTGCATTTTATCTTTTACCTTGGAAATCATAATAATTTATAAGGACCCGTCCATGCCAGGGAAGTCAAGAAGAAGAGAAATGCGATTCTATAGTGTTGCAAATAAATTTTATCAGCATGAATTTCGAATGAGAATTAATTTGTCAAAGGAAGTGCTGAAGTTTATGCCAAAAAATGTTTTCTGGAAAAAAAATCCCTACAAATATCATTGCTTTGGAGCATCTGTTTATCCATTGTTTAGTATCTGTCCTGGTTTTTTTTCCTCAACTTTTAAAAGCATGCTTTGTTTGGTCTTTGTGGTATTCCGTGTAGCTTAAAAAATTCCTCCACTATTAGAAAGAACTAACTGAAATTAAAGCATAGCTTTCTCAACTATGTAAGACATTTAATGTCCTGCTCTCTGTCAATTATAATTGCAAATTAGCAAGTATTGTTTGTTCCAGAGGAAAGAAGGGATTTTCTACCTTCCAGTAAGCCAAAATGACATGCTAAGGGATATAGCCAGAGATGCTTCACCAAATGGGTGGTCTCAGATTACACATTATTTACAGTGAGTGTCTTCACATACTTGAAATTAAGCATGTGCTGAAATGCTTGGTTAAATCAGGGTTGTTGGGCATCATGTATTCATGTACATTGAGGTTGTCTGAGCATACATCCAGTGAAAAGTTACATTTTCAAGGAGCTCATATTCCATGTGTAAAGATAAATGAAAAAAGAATGGCACAACAAAGCAGTAACATTATTGTTCAGTGAACTTGTTTTTGTAGCTCGCCTGTGCTTGACAAGGGTGATGCTTTAATCATATCAGAGGATTTTTTCAATCTTCATTCTTCAGGGTTTGGTCTTTGTTGGGATTTTGCTGTACCATGGATTGTGTTGATAAGCCCTCAGTTGCTTGAAATAGGTTAAAGTGCATAAGAATAAAGAGAAAAGTAAAAGATAATCAGAGGAGTGAAGAAAAGCTGGTCCCTTTTCAATTTATTTTCAATTTCTCAGACACTTATATTACTTGTCTTTTACAGAAGTTCTCAATTTGAGTCAAACAAGGCCAAACTCCTTTGGTGTTATTCTGGTTGACATAAGCCAAGAATTGGTCTGCTGTGTTTCACTGACCAGAAAATACAGAAACCTCCATTGGGATGATTCCCCTTCCATATCAAAAAACCATAACTTCAGTGTATAAAATGGTGTATTTCAGATAAAACTTGCCCAGCTGTCGCTGATTCATTGTCAAAATTGTGGTCAAGTGGGAGCTTCAGATGTGTACTTGAAATGGAAATTCTTTGGTTTATGAAGCTGCTAATTTTTTTTGTAATACATTGGGAATTAGCTGAGCTCATTTATCTTTATTCTTTTCCAGTGCTTTCATACTTATTTCCCCCAAAAGTGGCCCACCACCACTGTTTTGTGAGCATTGGCTGTTCCTTCTGATATTCATATCAGTAGGACTCCTACAGTGTGGAAGACAGGAACTCAGACAAACATCCCTCCACTGTCTGAGCATCGGTTTATAATCAGCAATGATTGTAGTATATATGCCTTGCTGTCTGATTGAGTGTGGTGGGCTAGAAAATGTTTGAATGATTGTTCCCAGTAATGGTTCTCTGAATACAATGAAGTGAGAGAAGAAAATTACATTCAGATGAGCTGTGATTTATGGATTACATAGGATGTAAACCTTCAAACCTAGACGCTTTTGTTTTTATTAGGAGCTCTTGCCAACCTTTGTCTTTTTCAACAGGTCCTAATTGTAATGTAGGTAATCCTACCCTTGTTTTCTAAAAATACCCTGGGATTTTCATGAGTTGCAGTAATAGGTCTCCCATTGTGTGCTCATCACCATAGCTTTCATTAGCTTGCCAGTGTTCAGGGAGTGTCTGCAAGACCAGTAAGAGAGGAAAGCTGACATGCAAAATGAGGCTCTTGTGTGTAGGCAGGCTCACGTCTAAACTCTCAGCTTGGAAGGAGTTGAAACAAGACTAAGTTTGTCTCCAGCAAGGACAAGTCCTCAACAATTACCTATGGGTGTTTTTCAAATACTCTACAAGTGATATTTCATTTCTGTCTCTCCTCAGGTCCTGCATTCTAGATAATTTGCCTGCAGTATTTTTTTTCTTTTCTTTTGAGAGGCTGGTAAAGAGCAACTACAGTTCACAGTGACCTCCAGTGGTGAAAACCCTCTTCTGAAAGAAGAACAGAGCTAATACCCAATTTTGTTGGAAAGTCATTCTTCAGAGGGTTTAGGTGATGCAACTTCTATACAGCATAATTCATTCTGATTAATCATGTTTTGTGCTGTGTTTCTGTTGTTGCTTTAAAAAAAAAAAACTTTGGACTTTTCTTCTTTCTGCTCTTTCTTGTTTCAGAATCTTTTTACTTTTTGGGTTGACAAGAGCTGACAATTGTCCTACTGGACCCATATTGTATATGAGCTATGAAGCTTTGCTTGATTAGGTGTCTCCTGGTATAATGGCATGAGATCAGTTCTGTTCTTTCCCAAAGAAATCTTGATTTTTTAATAGTCTTCTCAATGCACATAATTTCTTTAAAGCTTCTTCTACATATTTCTTTCTTTTTCATGTATTTATGTATGTTGTTCATTGAGGACTTTTTACGTTTTGCATAAGGTGGTTTCTTCAGTGGTCTGTGCTGAGCTGATTCTGGAAAGGTTTAGTCATCTGGATAGCCTAGACCCCACAAATAGTATGAAGAAATAGATTTTTGGAATTGATAATGCTAGAATGTGCTCTTGAGGGTGAAGGGAAAATATATCCATATTCTTCAAGGCAGGATATACCTTTTTGCTTTAGAGTCCCTCATAGCAATTTTAATAGAGGAATATTTGTCTTTGCCCGCACTGGCTTCTGTACTATGCGCAGCACAGAATAACCTGAATTCTTTACTTCCACTTCTCAGCATTACTGACCTTTCCCTGTAGAAAATAGACAGCTATCTTCAGGAATGAAAATAAAGCTGAATTCTACAAAGAGCAGGCAAGATGTCAGGTAATTTGTGGTTTTACAGGGGTGGGGAAGAAATTTTTAGGGTTAATATGACACAGGAATCATTTACCTTTCTCAGATGATTTCCATTCTTTTGTACTTCATATGCTAAGTAAATGTGCTCTGTACTAGACATGCAAGGGATCAGAAATCAGCAGGCCTAAGACAGCTGCAGTGAATGTAAATCCACATGTGCATTACTTGAGTGGACATATTCTGAGTTACCAATATGGTTATACTGGGAGTTGCTTTTTCCTGGGAATATCTAGATAAACAGAATAAAAGCCAAACAGGCATGAAGATCAGGTTTCAGAATTTGCACAGTCTTGTTTGCTGAATTTCTGAACTAAGTTTTGCTGATTATTATGGATCTTCTATTCTCATGGACTTTGGAACTCTGAGATGGTATTTGAGATGTCATTGGAGTTCCTTGTCTTCCTCTGGATAGGCTAAAATTTGGAAAACAAACTGAACAATTAGACAACATAACAGAGCAGCTCACTGAAAGATAGAGCGCAAAATGTTCTACTACAAACCGTGCTTGAACTGGGTCTTTTCTAAATCCTTCCCAAACAGATCAGTTGGGTGCTGTTGTATTTCCTTTACAGAGGTTTGCTGTACCTTTGCCACAACCCCAGTGACTGACAATGAAAGATCCTGTTGTCCTTGTAAAAGAAAAGGGTGTGTTGACCACATTTCTGCACTCCTTACTCTGGGCTTGTACAAGGGGGCAACTATGCTTGTACATGGGAATATTCAAATCCTGTAGGGAGGGAGGTTGGGTGTCATGCTGGCAAGGTGCTTCCTAGCTTCCTGGGAATCTCCCTGTAGCTTGCTCCTCATGTGCCCTGTAAATGCCTAGAATTGGAGAGCATATTTCCCATAGCTATGGAGTATAAACATGTATAAAAATAGTCCATTCATCTTATTGTCCGGGCCAGCAAAAAAGCAAGGCTCAGATTGGAGTTGAGGTGAAGAATTGGTGATAGACATAATCATGGATGGTTCTGCTGTGGCAGGCATGTGCTGCTCTCCCTGTAAGGTTTCACTGGTAATCTCTGGGCAGTGGAACACACACATCAGGTTTCATGCCTTTCTGAGAGACCATGGACTGCTGAAGAGATGCTGATGGTGTCACAGCAGCTTGAAGAGTTAGAGGACTGTAGTTGTCAGCAGAACAGCAGGTGTTGTAGTGACAAAGGTTCAGACCTATGCCATGAAATGTGGTGGTGCAATGGCTGGCTCTGCTCTTCTGGTTTATAAGTCATTTGCATCAAAGCAAATTGGGAACTGAAGTACCTGCAGATAGTGATGAATCCTGTGGGCTTATGAGACTTTGTAATTGTGGTGTTCAGTGCTATGAATGTTAACTATAATGAGTCCACCTCTCCTCAATTGTTTCTGTTCCTTAAATGGCTCCAGTCATATTTCTTTATCCCTGCTAATAATAGATGGGATTTACAGATGGCTCATATGCCAAGGCCTTAATGCTGAGCACTATGAAAATGTGTCATAGCTTCAAACCATGGTTTTGGATATTCTCCACAAACGTACTTGTGCCAGTACTTTCCAGAAGTGCTTCCTGAGGACAATGGTTTCCTCTTTTTGTTCAGCAGCGGTAGGCATCTTGACAATGAATTGTTTTCTGAGTGATTCTTGAGAAGCACAAGATAATGTTTAGGAACTAATGCAAACTAATTAGAATACACAATTATAAGCTGCCCATCCTATCTTAAAATCTACAGATCTGTGGCTTTGTGTATTAGCTTAAGAAAAAATAGGTAAAGCTGCTTGCATGCACCAACGTTACTTCCCAGCTCAAGATGAAGCAGGGAAGAAATAAGATTTGTGCTTCCAGATAAGGAATGAAAAATATCACTCTAAACAGAATTTCTGATGCCTTCCTTAGCAACTTGTATCTATCCTACCTTGGATAAAGGAAAGCTGGCATGCAAGCCACTGAAGCTCTTTGCAATGTGAAGGCGTTTGCAGGGTTTCATGTTTCAAATGACAATTATATTTCCCCTTAGTTTGAGGAGGTGAGATGGGGAAAGAGGAAAGAGGGAATAGATTAATTTTTTTTAAATTTTATTTTTCATTCTACCTGTCTTTCTTCTTTATACATTCTTGTCTCAGATTCTTTTGCTAAGTATTTAAAAAATCAAACTAAATTTTAAAACAATTGTACTCAAATACTCTGTCCTGAACTTAGGCAGACTAACTTACATTGCCATGAGAGGGACTGCAGAACTAATGAAACATCTGAAATTTTTACTTTGCTTTTACCAGGTTTAACTCTGTCTCTGCAATTTCTAATGAGTTCTGAAACCCCAAGGAACAAATTGCATTGTTTATTCATATTAAAGCACACCTCTAAGTCTCATGTAAATTATTGTACCTCGCAGTAGAGTAGCGTATTCAAGGTTCATGTAAATTTTTTTCTTGCATGCTCCCTCAGTGCCCCTCCCCAGTGAAATTTTTCCTTGAGTTGGATTAGTGTGTTCAAGCAGGTGAACATGTGTTAGTGTGCTGAAATGATGAGGATTTAGAACCTACTAGGATCTCCCTGTTTAATCTTCACACATGGATTAAGTCAATGATTCTTTGCATGTTTCTGCATACTTTGAGAGCCCAAGGGTTGCTGTGCATGGAGTTAGTGAGGGGCAGGGAGCATGCTGTGGTGGGTGTTCTGTCATGTGCAAACACCCGGGTTACAAGATTCAACAGGTTTGCACAAAATGCTTCTAAACAGCAACATGAACACGGTGATAATGTGTTTGAGAGGTGCAGATGGCTGACTGGTCCTTGATATTCAAGTTAGAATCATGTCTTGCAATTTCAAAGAATCACGTCTCTTTGTCTGTTACTTATTGCTTTGTGTCCACAGTAGTAGGCAATCATGTGAGCACTTCAGGAAATGGAAAGGTTAAAAGAGGTTGCTTACTTTAACTATCATTACTCAAAAGAGGCATAATTATTCTTTCTGTTGGTGTGATGCTTATCCACCCCACTCCAGCTCTGATAATGTGCCTGACAGTTAAAGTTGCTCCTGTGGAGAACTTTCAGAGTAACAGTCTGTGCATTTTTGTGGCCGGATGCTTCCTTCCAGTCTCAAAGCTCTCAACATGTTATGAATCCTCTGAATGACATTTCTATATTATTATCTCTGTTTGAAAATAAAAAGGAGAAACTGAATCAGAAAAGTATTACTTTCTTAGGGAGATGCAAGGAAGTAAGTACTGACTGACTTTAGTTCCCTGTTATTTTCCTTTGATCTCAAAAATCTGAACCTGAAACATAATACAAATGAGAGGAAATATTTTTTTTAAAATCCTAGGGGTTTTTTTTTCTTCCTATTTTTCTTTTTTACTTCATGTTCTACTAGTTTTGGCTAAGTCCTATAGCACTGGGTGTACTGATAATATGTTCAAGAGGAGTAGAGGGCACTGACAGGTCCTTGAGATTGAAAATGTACCTTTTCAAGAAATCGTGCCTCTTCAGCTCCCTTCAGGAGCACTGCTGTGCTAGTTTGGGATGTTCCTCTGTCAGTACATGCATTCAGGGTGTATTCCTTAAGAAAACATAAAAGTATTTATGTATGGAGCAGCAAGCCAAAGGCATGACTAGCAGTGTCTGAAAAGATTAACTGCACACACAGAATTGCAGGCACTGCCTGCCCAGAGACACACCTGCAGGAACAAATCAATGCTTGGCAAAGAAGCATTGTCCTCCCCCCCAGGAGGACAAACATTTAATCTCCATTGCCTTTGCAGCATTAGTCCTTGACTTCCAGTGGTGAAGCTTTGGAGACACAGCCTCCCCACTGAGGTCTGGGGTGGGATCTGCTCACTGCTCTGCCACACAAGACTCTTCATTCCTGGCAGTTACAGTCCTGATCCCTGACACTTGATTCTGGATGGTGGCAATGCAGACATCTGAGCCTTCATGCTTGATCTCTGACACTGGGTCTCTATTAGGAAAATTACTGGTACCTGATCTGCCTGATTACAGCTACTTGATATATGGTGATGTTCCCCATTGTGGCATGTTTACCACTGAAAGCAAACTCAAAACAGCAAGTACAGCAGAACCAAAGAATTGAAGAATTTTGCTGTGCTCTGCAGATACTGGGGATGAAACTTGATAAGAAATGCCATCTTTTGAGGAAAATAGCAGGAAGTAGCGATGCAGGTTAAAAGGAGACAATGAAGAGGAAATATTAAAAAAATCAGTGCTGATCCCAGTACTTCTACCTGTTGTCAGAGCTTCATGCTCTGTCTTTGTATGCTGTGTTAAACACAGACTAGTAGCATCTAAAACCAAAATTAGCTTCCTTCGGGTTTGTGTAAAATTGTCTTTTTATGTCAAGTTTAGTTGAGTCTATTTCACAGTAAGTACATTTCAGTTCAGTCAGAAGATAGAAAAAGCCTTTGACTAAGCAAGGTGACTGAAATTACTTTGCAAAGAAATTTATAATCTGGCTCATTTCATAAGGTTTTGAATTTCATTGTAATAATTTCACACCCTTGAAGAGAGGGCTGCAAAAGAAAAACTGCACTGAAATGAAAAATAGACATGCTTCATTCCAGCAGAGTTGCAAGTATTGCTCTGCATTCTTCCCTAGTTAATTTTACTTAGCACATCATGTGTTGATCAGTCTTCTGTTTTCATGAGCCATCATTTTCCAACACATTCCAGTGTTTTGTTTCAAAACTCTTTGGTTAGCTCCAGTGACAACTATTTTTAATTCTCATGTTGGATCATATGAATTGGTCAGGGAATAGAGGCTTGTGCTCTGGGTAATCACAGTTCATTTTCCATATTGTCAGATGAAAAATTTAGATAAAAACAAATGCAGCAGTCGCAAAATTGAATCCCAGAGGCAGAAAGGTGAGTGAGGTCATGGCAAGGCTTCCAAATGTTTCCAGGTGCACACACTATGTTCTAGTGGCAGAAAGAAAGGCTTACAAGCAATAAAGCACGGGTTTTCATGTGAGTATTTTTAAATTAGAGGTTGGCTAGCATCCCAGCTGCAGGTGACTAGTAGCAGTGTCTAAAACTGGGGGACATAAGATGAAATTCTTACCTGGGGAGACCTTCTGAGCTTCAGTCAGACATCAGACCATGGTCAGAAGTTAATCTTTGCTATTGCCCCTAATGCAACTGTCCTTCATAATTTTGTCCAATTCCTTTTTTATCTGCCCTTATTCCACCACCCCATCAATATCCTGTGTCAGTAAGCTCCTGTACAAGTAATTAGTGTGAGAATCTGTTGTTTCTGATTTGAAACTGATGTGCAGTATTTGTTTTCAGTGTCTGTATCCTCTTGCACTGGGAGAAATGGCAGTCAGTCATTTCTTATTCATCTTGTCACAACAATCATGATTTTCTAAAGCTATGGTACTTCTTACAGGTGGATGTATGACTCTTCAGCGAGTACTGAGGTGAAGGCATAAGGTTTAGTTAGAAACTGTGTATTTATTAATAAAAAAGGAGGGAAGAAAGAGCAACTGAGAGAAGAACGAACTATTTTATCAAACCATTAAGCCAGCTAAGCAGACTGATAAAAAACTGAACAACATAGCCTAATTGTGAAGTGAGATTGCTCTGTGAAATTGCCCCACCTTTCCAAAGACTGTGGATTTTTCCAGCTTGTAAAAATTGCCTTTCTAAAGTGTGAAAATCAGGTATTTTGAGAAGAATAATCCCTTTTGCAGTGCTGCTCTTTATTGTGTAAGCAGAGTGATGAATTAATCAGTTCTGATCAGTTCTCATGTATTTCCTACCCTTAGGACAAGATTTAATCCATGATTCCTGGCGATGCCTTTTTTCCAAGCAACATTCATGAGTTACATGATAGAAGTCACAATTAAAATACCATCTGCTCCATCTTCTCACAAAATCAAACCCTCACTATTTGATGTTCTGAGATGAGAACTCAGAATGACATAAAACTGTTGTTTCTTTGTGCTCTTTCATTAGTGCCTAACACAACAGTTCAGTAGAAGGAAGATTACAAGGCTGGCTCTTGCCCAGGGTAGGGAGAGACAAAACTTAAACAATGCTGAAATCCATGATTCAAGTTTCTGTGATGACAGACTATTTTTCTAAGCTTTATGGAAGTGAGGAAAAGGGATGAGATTTGTCTTCTTGGAAGTGAGGAAAAGGGGTGAGATTTGTCTTCTCTCCCCTAGTCCTTAAAACAGTAGCAGGTCTCTTCCTTTAGTCAGGAAGGAGAGCAATACCACCTAGGACATTTTCCATTTATCCTCCATCGTAGTCTGGGGTTGAACTCTCTTTAGACATTGCTCACTTTTTCTCTGCCTTGACTATACAAAATGCTAAACATCTTTTAGATGACTAGAGTTATATTATGGGGTTTAGGGGTTCTGTAACTTCATTTTCCTTGTGTTTATATTCAGCTTTAACCGCTGTTATAGCTGGCTATCCTGCTGAGGAGAAGAGGAAAGCCACACAGGGTATCAGTTGGGCTTTATCTATCTCTGATTTCCCTTCAAATAGGAGAGAGAAAAAGGATGCTACTTGTATCTGGGATCCCAAAAATATTATGAAGTTTAACAGGTAAAAAGGCCTATAACATAGGCTTTCATCAGTTGCATGAAATGAGAAAGGACCATTTTTATCTCTCAGTCTGCCCTTCCATGGTGTAGAGGCCATGGAAATTGGCCAGGGGGTTTCTGTATGGAACCCAAAAACTTGTGATCAAATTAGAGTGTGTAACGTTAATGGAGTTCTGTAAATAGAAGCAGGGAACAGATGAGGATAGGTCAGGAGAAGAGAGGAAAGTGACTTTGAGGTAAGAGGAGAGTTTGTTTCATAACATGACTGCTCTTCTCGTGTTTCCCTGTCCCAGAAGCAGTCACTAGACACTCAGGAATCCAGATCTGATCTTTCATTAACATAAATACAACAAACCTATTCTAAGCAATATTATGTTTCCTTTTTTGAATACAAAAATATGTAACAAATTAGCCTGAAAACATGTCAGTAAATACAATAGGTCTGGCTCCACAGAAATGTTAGTTTTCTTGTATTGCATAGGTATGCTGTTTCTTACTCCTGCTGTATTTTCAAATCAGAGTTTCCTATTTGTGAGGTTTATTAACTATTAAACTCCTACATGACATAGGAAGTTCACTGTGGTCAATTGTGCAATGCAGCAAGAGCCCTAACTTTTCTGGTTGCTGTTTCTTTGCATTTTAACCATTCAAATTAAGAGAGCCAATAGCCCCTCTTATGCAGAAGTGGGGAAGTTACAGGTGCAAGAAAACTGTGCTGTCTAAACACCATCACTCCCTTTTGTGTTCTCAGATAGGATAAGAAATCCAGGTATTTGGGCCAACTACATGGAGCAAGTGGGGAGAAATAAGGGTACAAACTCCTCACTTGTTGCTGGACAAGTTTCTAGGAGAGCACTGCTCGGACCATCTGTTTCACTAAGAAGCCAGGCCTGTTTGCCAGTGCACGTGGCTGGTGTCCTGCATGAATTGTTCAGAATGCCCTTTTCTTCAGCTTCTGAAGGGTTCCCACTCCTGTCACACAGCAGCACAGTTGTTTCCACCTGAACACTCCAGAAGGCTGTAGAGTTCAGAAGATCATATGAGTATGAACAGCAAGCACAGCTTCTCCCCAAAGGCTTTTCAAAGAGCAGTCAGAAATGCTTCTGGATGCAGCTGATAACATCAGATGGTGAAACACTGAAACATTCCTGTCAGCAAAGGTTACCTTGCACCTGTTCTGACCACCTGCATAGATGGGCCCTCCTAAATGGTTCGTACTTCAGTTCTGGTGTCTGTAGCTTAAAATTGTCCTCAAAACTAATTCTAAATCCCACAGCAAGGACCAAGCAAAGGCTTAAAGCCTCCACTTTGGTGGCCTGCAGGTGTGCACTGTAACAGATTTTAATTTGGAGCAGGTGTCAACTGGAAAGCACAATGTGTGCATTTTGGCAAAGAAGTGATACAACTGCTGAGCTTCTGTAGACTGAGTTCATTGGTTTGGTTCTTCTGAACTCACTGAGAGAATATATCTGGCCTTCAGCGCTTGTGATCTAACTTCAGCCATTCTGTTAACACAAGGCTTTCGTTTTGGACTCTAGCTTAATAATCTGACTACTGAGCTCCTGAAAGTCTAATGAAAGGCTGCATTGGACTTTCTGGAAGAAAAAAGAAAGACTAAATTCTGATAGTTGCACAAAATCAGGGATTTAAGAGGTAGGACTGCAAGTGTGGAAGTGATACAATGTGGTAGGAAGATGAGGCTTCTCAACAGGCTGCATAGAACTAATAAAATATTTTTTTTCCTAAAAAGAAATAAACCAGTATTTCCTCAGTATTCACAGGCTGAAACACATTAATATTCAGGAACATTAATAAATGAGTAATACCATCCTCTGTTTAATTAGCCAGCTTCTGTAATGCTGGTGCACTTTATTATTTACTCAAACTGCAGACTTATCCAGTGTTACATGTTGATAAAATTTCTGTGAAAAGAAACTTCTGCCTGGGAAAAGCTACAGCTGGCCAAAGGAAGTGCTGTTTTTGTTTAGCTAGTTGGCCCAAAGGCCAAGCACTTTATTTGATTTTACTTAACCTGTACATTAAGTTGGGGAAAAAAATTGTTTCAGTTGTGGGCACTGTGATCCAGCTCTGTGCGCTTTGGGTCACTGTGCTCATCAGATGTCTAAACTGACCTTTGAAAGCAGTTTTCCTGCAGCATCACCACAAAATAAAACCTTAGCTCTTCTTTCCTGAATGACACAGCTGTTATTTTATTTCTGGCCTGCCTTAGGGATCACTGCTTCCCAAAAAAAGCACTTGAAGTTGAAAAATGGCAAATGTGCAGCCTCAGTTTCTCCCTCAATTCTTATGGACTGTCTTAACATCTGGAAGCATACTACTTTTTTTGGGACCCTCCTCTATATGGTAAACATAAGCCTGTTTACAACAGATTGACTTTCAGACCTTTTGTTTCTTGCTATTTAGATCATCCTTCCTTGTGATACTCACTCTTCTCCATTTAAACAGGTTCTTTACTTACCCTAGAATGCCTGAAGGGTGTCAGAGACAGAAGTGAAAGCCTGGGAAGAAAAAATATCAATGTTCAGGGATGCAATGATATCAGTGCCAAGGCCACTGTGGGTTCTTGAATGTGAAAGAAGTATCTGCAAGGTAAATCCTGCTCAAACTCCCTGCATCTGCCAGGAAAGTCCTCCTCTGTTAGCAAAGGCAAACATTTGGCAGCAAGAGTCCCCTCCCAAGATTTTAAGTGATCATAAGAATATATTTAGTACACACAAAACATATTTTAAAATTTTTTTTCTTGGAATTAATTTAATTTGAAACTTCTCAGAACAATAAGGCCGAGACTGATATTCTTCTTTGGAAGTTTTCAAGCTGAACAAAACCTGACCTTAAAATAAAAAAGAGCTTCATTATAGAAGGTATTTGGTGAATCTCAGCTTGTTTGGTATATCAGTGCCCTACCAGCTACCAGAGAACCTTTTAGAACTCACCACATAATGCAAAATTGAAGAAGTGACACGCAGGGTCTCTGTAGCAGCTGTTGATATTCTTAATTTGCTGAATGTCTTTGGTTGGGCACTGAATGTGGCTAATCTTTGCAGCCAGGTGGCCAGGCCTCTGGAATGATCATTTAGTTGAAATATGTGGGGTTTAAAGGAGACAAAAATAGGTGATGATTTTGATGGCTTTCAAAGTTCAGCTGTAAGGCTAGGAACTTGCCATGTTTCATTTTGGAATGAACAATTTAAGGGCGAAAATAGCTAAAAAAGAAGACGGAGCTAAAAGGCATTTGTATTGCTGAAAATATCCACTAGTGAAAAATGGTATTAGCATGTGCACCCTGGGCAAGACAGAAAGACAAGGAAAAAGATTTCTGTGACCTTTATTTGCCTCATGTCCCTTCAGTCTGTCATGAAATTGAGCAATTTGTATTGAGATAAAACAAATATATCAAAGGGGAAAAATACTTTAGTACTTAGCTTCCTGGATTTTAGGGCTTTTTAATAAACGTCAGAAGTTAAATTTTAGGCAACACCCTTCCTTTGAATTCTTCATCCCTAAAGCATAAAGTGATGCTATGGAAACTTTCCAGGATCAGGTTACAATCTGTTAAAATATCAACATTGACCAGAATTAGCCAACCCTAGAGATAAAATAAGCTCAAATTGCCTCTTTCCTGAAAACACTGGTCATCACTATATGCATCTTATCGTGCTTTTTCTTTTTTCTTCTACACAGTCCTGGATTCTGAAATCCATGCCTAATATGAATGCACCATTTATTTCACTTTTTCTGATGCTAGATTTTCAAGAGATGATTCAGGGCATTTTTTGCATGCAGCTTTTTATGCTGATTTACTTTGTTAAAGTCTGTTTAATTCCAAATCTGGTTGCAGTCATGCTGGTAAAAAAATGTTTGCTTCAGCGGAGTCTGCTTGGATAAATAACCAGTGCCCTGGCTTTCTTACAGAGTGAGTGAATTCCTGTTTTTTGGTGCAGTAAGTGTATGATACAGAATTATGGGCTAATAGTAGTTGTGGGTAGTGTTTAGTGTTATGTTAAAGAAACAAACAAGTAAAAACCCATGAAATTTCCTTCCCACTTCTGCACTGCACAGCTGGTCTCACAGGAGAAGGCAGCAGGGAACCACGAGTGAAAATGTATCAGTAGTCATTCATCAGAAGAGCACTACATTCCCCTCTTTGCCACACTGGGATCTTTACTAGGCTGGTGGTGTTATCTTTTGGAGCGTTCTTATAGCAGGGAATACGGGTTAACTCTGAGGGAATCAGAAGATGATTGCCTCTGCACTGTAAGGGTTAGCTTGTAAAGCCAGCTGAGCACAGAGTGACAGCCCGAGGCACGCGTGGGTCTTTTCTGCTCTGCCTCTTGAGTGGGCAGTCACCCCAGAGGATGTTCACTGGTTCTGATCAGGGCTCTGCTGTTTTGTGCTGGACAGTAGGTAAGTTTAGCTTGAAGAAAGCTGAGCTATCAATGTGTTTCTTCTGGAGAGGATAATACATACTTTTGAAAACTTTTACCTCCCAACAGGACAGGCAGCTCTGGGGCTCTTCTCTGCAGCTCTTTTAAAGATCTTTTAATCAGTACAGTTTCCCTTTCTCACTGAAATTGCATTTACTGTATTTTTAGTATGTTCTGATGAAGCAGAAGGTGTTACTTACATCCAATTTTCCATATAACCACTTCTGATGACTGTCCCTTTCAAGTCTTTTCAGCCTATCCATCCTGAATTAACTTTTTTGTAAGAAAAGGCCTTTTGTAGTTTATAAATTTTAATACAGGATGCTAGCTGCCAGAAAGTTTTGGACTGAAACCAAAGATTTTAACCAGTCTACCCAGCAGATGAAATGAGGTATAGCTCCTGCTGCACCTGGACACAGTACTTCTTTCATTGCTCTGTTTCAGAGTTATGACACCTCTGCTTTAGCCTCAGAAAGTCAGGAATTTTCCTTTAAACAGGCTTCCTGGAAATAGAGTTTTAGGCTATTAATGGGTAATTTATCACACAGTATTTTTCAGCCTTAAGAAACTCTGGGTTTTGAGGTTTGTTTTGTTTTTAGTGTAGTTAATTGGGGACAGCTAAGCAAAGGTGAGACTCTTGATGTGATATCTTGACAGCAGGAGATGATAGTAGGGACCAACCTTCAGTGAGAGAACACTGTGCACTTTGATGGTGAAGTGCTTTGGACTTTTGATGCTAAGCAGACAGATGCTGATTTTGGTGGCTTTTTTTAATGTGCTGTGCAGTTCTTATTCATCCAAAGAAACCCATTAACACTGAGATGCCATATATGAGTTAGTTGTTCTTCACCTGGATAAATGTTGCATGCTGCACTATGCAACTTGCAGTTACACTACATTTTCTGTGAAAATGGTTTTCCAAATGAAGGAGATCTTCAGAGTTCCAGAATACAAGAGATTTCACCCCAAGAACATACATTGTGCCTTCTATTATCATTTTCATCTTCAAAGATATTTTCTACAGAGGGATATACAAGTCAATTAACATTTATTTTTCTGCAAAAGGTGGTCACATAAATGCTTACAGAGAGGCTCAAAATTTGAAGGTGGTAGTATATCCGAAAGACCAGTAACAGACATCTGCAGATTGATCACTGAACTGTATTGGGATCTCTCTGTAGTTTGTTTCAGGGGCTTGCTCTCATCATTTATCCCTAGGATATTCCAGGGTACTCAGTTACCAGAGTCATTACAGTAAAGGAAGTCAGAATTCATAATTAATTAACAGGTCGTAGAGTAGTTGCATGCAGAGAGCCCTGTGGAGCAGTAAATTCCCTAGTCCTACCTCATGAAGTTCAGTGCCAGACTTTTCTTGCTGTATGCTTCTGCACTGTAAGAAGCTGTTTCCTTTTCTGACCCTAAGCAGAGCACCAGACAAGTGTTTTGGGCAGGCCCCAGAGGAGCCATAAAGGTATATCACTCATGATACAGTATGTCACTTAATCTTGGGCATGCAGTTATTTCAGCCCCCAGGGTGAAGGAGTCCAACATGGCTGCTGATTGTAGAAGTACATCCTTTTGGATAAATTTTCTCATCTATCTTGATGGATCTTTTTTGATTGGGAAGGGTGGAAGGAATGGGGGCAGAGAGAAGAGAATGTTTTTTCTGTTCTACCATCAGGGACATCTGTGAACTTTCAGTAAACAGCATGACTTTCTGAATCTGGTTCATAGCTTTCATGCTTGCTTTCTAATCTGTTTCAGAGCCGGGCAGCTGTAAGTTTATACTGTTTCTCAGGGAGATGTTTTTGTGCGCTAGAGAAAGAGCAGACGTGCTTTGGCTCTCACGTGCATTACTGTGCACAGCCGTTCTCAGCTTTGTGACTAGCACATAGAAATCTTTGAGTATTTGGGACAGTGGCTTTCCTGTTCCCCAAAGTCTCAAGTTGTTCCTTCTTTGAGACTTATTGAGATAGGGACCTTACTGAGACTTCTGCACAAATATTCTGTGCATGATATAAGGGTCTTCTTCAAAACACCTTATTTGCAAATAATTTAAGGAGACAGACTTTTTTGTAGGAATATCTACCATTTATGACCACTGTCTCAATAGGGAAAAATACAAAGATATGATTTATCTCTAAAACACAATTGGTGATTCAGATATAAAAGATACTATTGGAACTCCTCTACTACATGCTGTAGCCAGTCCAGCCACAAAATATTCATTGCTGGGGAAAATCTGAGAGCAAAGTCTGCATTTCTCTTGATCAGAGTTTCAGAAAAAGGAGTGGTTTGTTGGTTGTGTTTGGTATTTTCTTTTAATTTGTAGAAGATAGATCATTAGAATAGTTAATTTGAACTAGAACTTCATAAAAGTAGGATAACAAATATTCCCTGACCTTTCTCAATTTATAAATGAGTTTTCATCAAGTGAATTCAGATCAACCATAGGATAAATGCTCAAGACAAAATAATGGTCAGGATGGCAGAAGATAATTAATTTTAAGGAAGGAAGAAGAATATGGAAATTCCAGATATGTAGGGCAGGGATATATAAGGAATGAACTAGACATTTAAAAGAATAAAAATAAATGAGAAGTCGGCAGAAAAGTAAGATAATGGTAGATAATCTTACAAAGGTCTTATTTTAACTCATTGAAATACAAAACAATGGATAATAATTTTTTACTTGGGCTTCTGAAAAGCATCCTGCTATATGTTTATGAAGTTTTTCTTTTCCTGAAGTTTTATTTTAAGGTTTAGGCAAATTTTTTTTTAATAGAAAAGAAGATTCATATAGTCTAAGAAAACCAAAATCTTACATTGTTTTCTGGGAGATACAACATAACATGTTAGCTTGTACTATTTTCACAAATGAATTTATTAAAAATCCACAAACACAGAATATCTTTGATTTCTTTTCATCTAGGAAGGCAACTTCTCCAGAAAAATACTCAAGAAAAAATCCTCCCATTTTTTCTCAATACAGATCACTTCTAGGAAATTCTAATATGTTTTTGTGTTCAATGTAACTATATATTTGAGAGAACACTGGGAAGGAGATGTAATAATAAACTTCAAATATAGTAAATGTATTTGCAAAAAAGAAGAGAACAGAATATTCTAGTCACCCGTGGATGGCACAGGAAGAAATCAACTTCAGTTGCACCAACAGAAATTTAGGTAGTATTTTTTGAAAACTCAGAAAGTCAGTCAGAGTTAATTGTTCACATACCTGCAGCCCACTCCCCTTAATATATTCCCTGTGTAAACCCAATCCTTGCCAGGACACAGACACAGAAATGTCAGGAGAACGTGAGTGAAGAATGGCTGGAACGTGGAGCATGCATCACACACATGCTGCAAACTCATGCATGGCAGGTGGCCCCATGTTATTTTTGAGGGAAGAACACCCCAATCCTCCATTGCAATAAAATATTAAACTGGACATGGGAGTTTTGGAGATACCTTGTTTAGAACAAGTCAAGATTTTTGAAGGTGTACCATGTTCTTCAGATGAAGTTCAGTTGTAGCAGTCTTCCACAAAATATGGCATATCCTGATACATGGCTTACAGCCCAAAAAAGTTGGAATAAGAGTCTACAAGTAAAACATTTCCACTTGTCTTCTTGTTCATAATGTTTGATGCCAGCAGACACAAATTTATGAGATGCACTCTCTGGACCTTTGATTGTTAGGAAAAATTAAGAACTGAACTGAACTAAATTGAGAAGACTCAATCTAAAAAAACATGGAGGGAGAGGATAACTCCTGGTAACTCGGGTCCAGTAGGACAAGATAAGGTAAGGCAGGGTAGATAACAGCTCGGCTGTATGATCAGAGGACCAAGAATTGATCAAAACTCAGTGAACAACTTTGTTAGGCAGAAAGCAGGCTTTCTTTGGACTGATAAGTTGTCATGTGAAATTAAAAGAACCACAGATATTAATTTTTTTTGGGCTATGATTTTCTCAAATGTTTTACTCTCTAATGCCTATGAGTCTGAGATCCAAACACTGGGGAACTGAGGTCCTCCTGCCTTTTACAGGCTTTGGGGCAGAATGTGCTAAAAGCTTGGTCTGGGCATCTCTGAACTAGAGGATCACTGTTCAGAAGCAGATAGCTAATAGAGCTTGGGACCAAATAACTATGCTGGGATAATTTCCTAATGCTAGCCTGCTTTCCACATTTGTGTGTGCAGAGAAAAAAAAACCCTAGCTGAAATTTGAATTCAGGAGAGAAATCAGAAGGGAAAATTTACATCTCTGGTCTGTCCAACCTTTACCTATAGCCTGTTTAACTATGCCTATGTAAGGTACAGAGTTTTATGGTATCTCTTACAGGCTCACTGTATCATGTCTGCAGACATGTTAAAAATGGGAAAGTCACAGTAGCAGCAATGTATCCATTGGTACTTCATTGATATTTCTTCCCAATTTTCAGTGCCATGACACTTGGAAAAATTGTATATGCTCCTTTAAGGCCTTTTCCAACTGACCTTGAAGTAAAAGAGAGTGACAGGTTAATTTTTTTTTATGTAAAAGCCACTCTAAAGAATTCATCATCAACAGGGCAGAAATTGTATAGAAGAAATTAATCTGTATGGCAGGTTTATTAAAATCAAACTATACATTTTCTCAGCTGATTAGCAGGTGTTACACCTGTGTGCAAAAATTCCCAGGGTTCAATGTCAGCCTTTGAGCTAACATTGTCACTGCCATAGTGCAGCAGCCTAGTGTTAATATTCTGAGTTGTAGTATTATGCAATATTGGGAATATGGGGAATCATGTCATCTTTAAAACTAGTGGAATTGCTTTCTGTCTAATGTGTTTCAATCAGTTGCACTTCTTTGTTTTCAATTCACAGAAAATTTTTCAGTTATAGGAAAGTAAATATTCCTGCAGCTCATACCCTTAATTTCAAACAGACTTTGAAGCATCTTTGATGCTGAGCAAATCCAGTGATCTGCCATTGCTAAAATTTGTGACATAAAAATAAAAATGCTCTCATATGGGCTTATTTTGGGCCTTAATGATAGGTACAGGTGCTAAGAGATTATCTTAGTTATTAGGAAAACTAAATTCAGCTATTTATTATAAATGGCTCAAATTATTTGCATATAGTATTATTGAATTTCATAATGTAGTAGTAATAATTCACAGCACTAAGAAGGGAATATTCAAATACTTTAAATCACACTAATTTTTACAGAACAATTTCCCTTAAGTAATTAATTCTTACTGAACTCTTGAAAAGCATCTGGATGTGTGAGGTTGTTTGCAGTTTACAGACCCAGAGGCAGGGATCACAGATTTCCAGCTGTGAAGAAGCTTTCTGAGCAAGAGCTTTCTGAGCCTAGAAAGCAAGCTGATGTTAGTTTTCTTTCATTTATTCCTATTTTCAAGCCTCTGCACAGGAGTTCTCTCTTCCAGTTCTCTTCAGCTTCAGACAGAAGTGCTAACATACTGATGAGCTATTAATGAAACGTTTTTATAGTTTGCTTTTTACCCTTTCAGTGTATGTCACGGTAAAATATTAAATCAGTAGGACTTTACAGATGATACTTGATAATAGGATCTTACCTTACAGAGCTTAAAATTTTTATTAGTGTTTATAGTACTGGTTTGAGGTATTTCACATTGTATTTCCCTGGGCAACTGTTAGGAGAGATTTTAATGTTTAACATATGTGGCTGTGCACAGTAATGTAACACATGATTTTACCATTGTTATCTGTATGTCCTTTTTTCTTTTAATAATTTCTTGCTTTAACAAAGTGTTCCTTTTGAATAGGATCCTTGTGCCTGACAGTCTTTGCCTATGAAATTCCCCAGACCAGGAGTCCTAGCTGAATGGGTGGCAAGGTCTAATAAGCCTTTAATCTTTTTTTTTTTGTGCAGGGGAGTGCAGGGGACAGGGGGAAGCTGACTGTGAACTCCTGCAGGGATGTTTCATTCAAGATAAATGGCTTTTTAAACCTGGCCAGTTAACCAACATACAAATGCTTCTTCTGGAAGTTTGTGTCCAGCAGGGGCTTCTGCAGATATGAAACTGTCAGGAGAGTTTAGTTCATGTTTCTAGCAGAGATGAACAGAGTAAGAAAAAGGGCTTCAAACTACTTTGAGGGAACTGATGTGATGTGCTTTGTTTTGTTTCCTCTTCTTTTAACTGCCATCCTCTATTATTATTCTTTTCATGAAATAGAGATCTTTAAACTCTTTTTTTTTTTTTTTTTTAATCCTGTTTCCTATTTTAAAAATAGTTAACCTTCTCAGTGAATACGCTGTGCACATGATGGCCACCTCTTGGTAATGTCTGTTATTTAAAGAAGAGATTTCAGTCCATGTTTTAGGGTCATGCATGAACACAGTTCACTTTCACTTGCAGTAACATGCTGATCCCAGAAGGTGACAAATGTACTTATGAACCTGCAGTAACCAGAGAACCAGCTCCTGAATTAGCTTATCCTTATCAACACTGACTACATGTTGAGTCACAAATGATTGTGGGACAATGCCTTTGGAAGCTTTTGGAAACTTCAGCTGTGATTGACTCTAAAAGACATGTTTGCCACCTAAAATTGAAGAGAAGACCATGCAATTTGAAAGACTACCTCATGTGTTAGGTATTCAGAACTCACTATGTCCCTTACCTAATTGTCCCTCATACTCCCTGTTTAAAGGATAGAGAAACTGAGGTTGGCAAAAGAAATAGTTCACAGGGATCACAAAAGAAGCTCTTGGTCCTTTGAGCAGAACAACAGTCTGGCTGTTTTCCAACCAGATGGCCAACTTTATGCATTTATTTCTAAAAAGATGTGGCAACAGTGCAGACGGACCTATGTGTGGTCAATCTATGAGAGTCATTTGTCCAATTTCTTTGTTTCAGAGGCAACCTGTCTCCATCAAGCTGATCCATACTGATTTACTTCTTGCTCTTGTGGAGTACAGCTGACTTGAGAAATTCTGGTTTTATACTTTTAAATTCTGTTTTTATTTTTCCAACCAATATGAAAGGTGTTCAACAATTCCAACCCAGCCTTAGGGGAAACCTGTTCCCAGTAATGAAATTTCTTTTTTGTCCAATGTTGTCTTTCTGAAAGAAACAAAGGTTTATTGCAAAAGCAAAACTTAAATGTACTGTTTGAGCTAGGAATATTAATCACTATTAATATTGATCATGAGACATTTGTTGTCAGGCAAACAAAGAAAAGAGCTGAGTCTCTATCAAATGTTATATTTTTGTATTTGGATGACCAGATCATAGTAAAACATAAGCCTCTTAATTTCTGACAAATTAGAACAGTCTTGATAAGTACAGAACTAAATGCAGAACTAAATGAAAATATTAGCTTTGGAGCTAATTGTGCATATAGTGGCTATGTGGTAGCTGAGACATAGGATAGGGCTCTATTTTTTTTTTTCCAAAATATTTGAATTCCAGCATCTCCTTCTTGTTTTATTTTCTTTATTGTATTTGGTTTTTAACCACTATATTGACTTCCTGCCTGGCGTAACAGGCTTTTCAAGGAATAGAAATTTTCATTGGAAAAGTTTACCTTAAAACAGCAATTTCAAGCAGCCACATTTAAATTCCTTGTAAGGACCCTTATTCTCTTCAGAGCAGGGATCACATTACATACTAGGCTTTTGAAAAGCAACAACTCCACTGCCAAAGTCTCACTACCCTTAATGACTTCTCATGTATCGCATAGCCTTTTTGCTGTCAAATGCCATTGGAGTGCAAATAGTTTGGTCCTTGCTAGGGCTGATGTCACTGAACCGAGTGCATTTAGGATACGCATCTCTATATTCACTTCATTTGGAAATAGATGGATAAATATGTAAAGAAAAGAATGGATGAAAGACTTTTTTCTGCTAAATAATTTGGGTGTCTCTTCTCTCTGTTTTAGTCAAATATATGAGAGTAGTTTATAAATTAGTTGAGTTGGAGTTGCCAAACTTGGCTGTATATCTGAGCAGCCTGGATGGAAAGCCTTTGCAACTGATATTGTCCTCAAGCAGCTGATCATCAGAGCATTTCCTTCCCATACCCAAGCCAGCAAAATGACCACATCCAGCAGGCAGAGCTCTTCTACGTCTATGGTCAACAACTTGGCCAAAATATTCGATCCAAACACTTTGCAAAACCAAGGGCCAGGTAATGGAATGGAACCTCCTCAAATTCTTCATGTTGAGAGAAATGATGTCAGCACATCTGAAAGTTTCAGCATCATGGATGTGAAGTTTGCCTCCCTTGAAGAGAAAATTGATAAACTATTGACTCTGCAAGACAATGTCCTCAAGAAGCTTAACAGTTTTTCCCAAGAAATCTGTTGCATTGAAAAAGATATGGAGACGGTAAAGGCGGAAACATCTGAACCTGGATCAAGGATGGAAAGAACCAAAAAAATGAGAAATAATGAAATGAGGAGACTTTGCCTGAAAATGAAAAAATCTCTTTCTGATATAAACAGGAAAGCTGAGCAGCAGGTTAAAAGGCTAGATGGACTTGAACAAAGTGTTTCTGGACTACAGAAACTTGTAGGACCTCTGGTAGAAAAGGTGAAAACATTAATAATTCATAACTCAAGTGTAAAGCATCATGTTAAAAAACGTAAAGTTTGTAAGGCAGGAGCTGGACATCCCTTTAGGATGCACATTTTCTCGGAGACAACAGCTGGTGATCTGCTCAAGAAGAAAAATGAAAAGGTGAGCCCAGGTTTGTGTTTCATCTTGGCAGAAATCATTGCAAACCATGGATATGTTCTGCTACATGCTCAGCGTTTTCGTTTTGTTGACATTTAAGAAAGAACAACCCATCTGCTCTAAAAGCAAAAAGTATAAGAACAAGCTGAGCAAATTATGTGGAAAAAAATATAGAAAAATCTACTTGTTATACAGACATTCATTTTTTTTTCCTAGTTTTTCCTTTGCAGCTGTAAAACATAACAACTAAGAACATAAAAAAGATTGACAGACTTCAGGAGTCTTGGGTCCTGGCCATGAATTTTACAATGATCTTTTCTGAATTTATAATTATCTGGGGGAATCAAGTTGCAGCAGTCGTGATATGAGCACCAGGGTCTAGAGATTAGTGGAACTGGTAAAAAGCCTCCTTGGGTCAGGGCATGTACATATGTTTGTCCTTTATTTCAAAGAACATCTTAAGTGTGCTCTTCCTATCTGGTATTTCTCTCCATTGGTGAGGACTAGGGGACTTCTAAACTGGGATCTGAGGTAGGGTTACTGTAACTGGAGCTGTGGCTTGTGTAAACTTCCCTGGGTAAAAAATGCCTCTGTTACCATAATGAGAGTTTCATCATGTTCTTTAAAGTTCAGATTAAAAAATACCAAAAATCTCTTGAAGGACTCTCTTGACTCTAATAAGTTTTTGTAAGGTAGTTTGAAAATTCTTTTTTGGTGAAGAAAATTAAGAAATTTCTTCTGACAAAGTATTTAATCAACCCACAGTGAACAAAAAAGGTTGCTTTTCATATTTTGTTCTATTTTGCCTGATTTTTTTTCTCCCAAAAAGTCACATGCAGGCTTTACTCTTTGATTCATTTAAAGACTAGCTCTTGAGTTTGTTTTTCTAAAGTTTTTGAGCAGGAAAAACATCATGTGAAGATGTTACTGGAAACAGCATTCCTTGAAGAAAAGAAGCACTGCAGGCAATATTACTCAGAATGGCCTGGTCAGCAAACCATGTGCTTTTCAGCTTGGTTACCCTAAGGCAACCCCACTTCATAGATAGACAAGAAGCATTTGAGCCTTCAAAGGAAACTATAAAAATATCAGTGAGTGCTGAGTAGCAGCACAGGAGCATCTTGTAAAGCTCTGTCAGCTGAACTGACCAATCTGTCGCTATGTAAGGATATAAATTGCACAGCCTTGTTTCCAGAGCATCGTTAACTGAAGAGAAAAACAGCTTCCTTGCCAGAGAAGACTGATAACAAAAATCATCATTAAAGGCCCTTCTTGAACACCAAGCTGGACTGGTTTAAAAAAAGGAGTTTCAACAGGAGAGAAGTTTTCTTG
The DNA here is from genome assembly GCF_963513975.1 of Fringilla coelebs. Classification (NCBI taxonomy): domain Eukaryota; kingdom Metazoa; phylum Chordata; class Aves; order Passeriformes; family Fringillidae; genus Fringilla; species Fringilla coelebs. Next base: position 83,936,223 of record NC_140028.1, read on the forward strand.
TTTTATACAGTAACTTTGATAAGAAAAGATTATTTATTTTGAGCACCTGAGTTAAGGGCTTATTTTACTTTTCAAAACATCAATGAGAACATCTGTTGTAAAAGCCCCATTGGAGTGAGACCCACAGGTCATCTCTGTAATCCTGCTGTCACTGCAGTTTGTGGTAGAGACCTACTTGTATCAGTGAAAGTACATACTCATCTAAACTATTTATAAATGTAAACTGAATCAGCCCTGGCATGTGAATGAACTGGCACCTCCTGGAGACCAGAGCAGGCGCAAGGCTCTCTGCAGTAGAAACACAGGATTGGAGAAAGGAGAGAACCTTGCAGGCTTTGCTAGTGAGTTTGTGGTAACCAACGGGTGTAGCAGAACAGGAGGAGCTTGTGCTCCTGACAGGTCAGAGGGGAGACAGGATGACAGAGATGCAGATGCCCCCCATGAAGAGTTTATGGCTAGAAAATACCTGGAAGTAGAGGCAAGGGGCCTTGAACATGATGGAAACACAGGTAGCCTACTGACAAGGACCCAATAAAGAGAGGAGCAAGTGGAGTCTCTGTCTTTTTCCCAACAGCAGCTATATTTGTAATTCCCTCACTGATTCATTTTCGTTTAGGCAGACTCTTGGCGATGTTGAGTGGACTTGGTAGGAACTTGCCTAGCATGTGGGCTTAGGAAAGGCAGCATGAGCATGTCTGGAATCATGCTGATGATATTATTATGTTGTTTATATTTTGTTTGTTTTATTACATAGCATACATATGTTAGCTTGTCATTACCTCCTCTCTCTGTGTTTGATTTATTAGAAAAGGGCCATCATAAAATTACCAAGCTATCCTGTGAACAACAGCTGGCTTTGGTAAACACTTAGTCATCTTAGGTTTAAGTAAAAACAGCCTTGAAGTCAGCCCTGCACTAGGAGTAACAGAACATGGAATGATACCCTTCAGCAGAGACTGCTGAGCTTGGCTGTCAGCTTAGTAGGAGACAACATGTACCAGCATTTAGGCCAAACAGACTCTCCTCTGGGTGAGAGGGAAGGAACAGGATCTCTGAGCAAGTTCGTCAAAATACTGGTCCATTAGACGCTGGAAAGTTGGTTGCTCATGCCTCCATATTTGAATTAGATCTACATATTTATCTATATGTTTTATATAGTTGTGATTAAAGTTAAAAGAAAAGCAAAGTAATAAAAAAATAGGGTATTTCACCCTTGCAGAGTTTTACACCTGAAATGCACCACTAATATCTGGTGACATAGCAAATGAACACTTTTACCCAAATGTGCAGATACTGGTCCTTGCTTCTCTTAACAGAATCCTTGTTCCCATCTCTAGTCCCTCATGATGATAGCTTTAAACAGTCCTGGCCCCCTAGAAGTGCAAGCTGCCAGGCAGCAAGAGCAACATCTCTTGTATCATAGGTGTAATTTTTGTGGCAACACTGAGCAAACCCTTCAATCCCGTTAGATATGCATGGCCCTATTCTGTTTCTGTACAGCCACGAACAATGCAATCCATTCCCTGCAGTTAGCTCAGAAGGACAGAACCCACTTCTATGCACTACTGGAGATGGTCAGATATTTTGGATGATGTTCCTATTTGTCATCCACCCTACTGCAGCTATGAGTAGATGCCATCTCTTGGTTCTAACAGCTGAGCTGTCTGCAAAATGTTTGTCTGTCCCCAGCCTGGTTCTGCAAAATAATCCAACCATAACTTATGAATGAATTACTAGGAGGTGGTGCAGTAGGTGGCCATGGGTACAACTGGATAAGGCCGTGAGTGGTGTTGACATGCTGCTCACCTGCCATTCTATCCTTGCTTCTCTGGAGAGGTGCTGCACTTTGCTTAATGTACTACTGTTATTCAAATTTTTCCTAACTGCTTCTTTTTACAGAACCATGTTATATAGAAACCTGTGAAAGAGGCAGAACAGAGAAGGAAGAGGGGGAATGAGAGAGAGATAAAGAAGGGGTATAAGCAGCTGGGGTGTGTAATTTCTCTCCCAGCATCAGCAGCAGCTGTAACAGTTTGCTAATCACAGGCTCCACAGGCATATTTTTTGTGCTCTTGCAAAATGTAGGGATTTCTCTCTTCTGAAGCAAATTTCTGCTTTCCTGCCTTTTACTGCCATCCTGAAATACCTCCACTGCCTCATACAGGAGCTTAGTTTATTTCTGGTTTGGGTTGAAGCCGTAATATGGTGTAGCTTGGAGACACTTCATGCTTTGTCGATGCTGCCAAATGTCTCCCAGCCATTTTCCACTGAGGGCAGCATGACCTTATCACCACATGGCTGAGAGGAGTAGCGTGTATTACTTGTCACAAGTAGTTACAGGTTATTTTGTCACTATTGCTGCTCAGGGAAATCAGCAGTTCTACAGTAAGCGTCTTTAAAAGCCTTGAGGTTTTCCTCAAATTCACCTTTTTAAGTAGTCTGTGATAATCCTGTTGCAAAATGTTCCTGTCTATAACTCAATTTTCAGTCCTACTTCTTCAAATTATAAAGAAAGAGGGTAAAATAATACTTCACTTATTTCCTCCAAATTAAAGACTTTAGAGATTCTATACTATTAACCTGCAAATACTCATCTGGAGAGTCAGGAAGTCCATTTTGTTGCCATCGTAAAGTAGTGTTGAACTTCCTGCAGTTGCTTGCAGGTGACTGTAGCTTTGATTTCCTGACATTTCTACAGGCTTTGCTGTAGGAATAACAACTTTTAGCAGTTTGGGGGTGTTTCCCACATTAAAAACATGCCAGTGGTGGGAGATGTGTTTTCTGCTTGAACCTTCTGTACCTCCTGTGAAGGTATCACACTGCAATTGCAGGTCACTGGCTGCTTTAGTAGGAGCCCACAATGAAACTGCTGTTTGCCACATGTGTTTTAAGATCCATTCAGCCTCAGTCTATAACTGTTCTGATTCCTTCATTTTGCCTACAAATGCTAACAGGTCCCTTATGTATTATTTAAATTCTCTCTAAAATGGTCATGTTCTGTGTATTTTTCATCTTTCAGCCAAATAGGTGGGAAATGTTTCTTTTTCTTTTTTTTTCTTTTTTTTCTTCTTTTTTTTTTTTTTTTTTACCTCTCTTTGAAAGAGTTTCTGCTGGGCTGGTGGTTTCAAGGGTAGAGATTTCTGCAGAATCTCAACAGATGGGTTGTCTGTTGCTTGGGCAAAGCAGCTGGTCAGCGCCCAGAGGTGCCATTATACTTGGGAATGCTCTTCTTTCCCTCAGGACTGATGCCTTTACTTAAATATGTTCTTGGTAGAAGAATTTCAGCTTTTGAGTGAGCTGTAGTATATCAGAGTTAAAATTCTCTCTCTGACTGTGCACCAGTCAGAAAACTGGTATGTTTTCTTAGGACAATGTTTTCATCTCGTTTTGCCCTGTTTTCTCCTTTGCTGACAGCCACAGGAGCTGTTTCATGCCTTTTCAATTCATAATGCTGTTTAACTTTGTTTCCATTTACCCTCAGAACTTGCTGCTGCTGTACAATGTTCCCTGCTTAGGATCCCTTCCTGAACACTGTTGGGATTTTGTTGTCTCTAAACCCTGAAAATGTGTGAAATCAAAGTAGACACAGCTAATTTCTAAATAACCACATGCCACATTGGATAGCTTTTGGGGCAGTACATGGATGTCTATGTGTTAGAGTGACCATTGTGGGAATCCGTTACAATTCCTTTGCAAAACTAGAGAGACCACATGATGAAGATAAAGAGATAACTGCTAAGTGCAGGGAAGCAAAGCAAGGCAGCTCACCAGAGAGCAGTCCTGGAAAAGCACGAAGTTCCCCAAAGAGGTGAGACAGTGGTAGGAGGGGTTGCTCAGGGAGGCATTGTTTATTCACTGCACCATCTAAAATTCACCTTTTGTTATCAGATATCCTAGACATTTAAGTAGTTTTCTGGTAATGACTCCTCTCAGCCCCTATCAGAAGGTGTAGAGGTACCATGCTTTACTATTTCCTCTGGTAGGAGAGTGCCATTGCAACTAAATGTGGGGTCTGCACCGCACTGAGTTTTAATTACAAGGGTGACTGCTCTGAAACACAACTAATTTGGTGCCATCCTGGCAGCACTCTGGGTTTTGCACACACATGCAGCAGTGAGAAGGAGTGGAGACGAGTGGCTGGGCAGCAGCCCAACAGAGCCTGGAATGAGCCCCGCCACATCCAATAGTGGGGTTCTGCATGGTGAGGTGCCACAGAACCATGGTCTGTCTATAAAGGGAAAATGAAAAAAGCCCCAAGCAGATCTTTCCCCACAACACAAACTCCCTTCTTAAATGAATTTTTAGGAAACCTACATTTCTGGAGTCCAATTCAAAGTGAGTCATCAAAGCTGGAGGAGATGATTTCTTAAGTTTATAACCCTTTTGGTGGAACTCTCCCCACTGTGTGATTTTGGAGAAAAGCTTAGGATGGGCAGTTCATGAAATCTGAAGGTGATTGCCATCCATACCATTGCCTGCTTAGATCAGCTGGGTTAATTAAATTGAGAAATGCACTCTTTACAGTGAGGCTACTTACTGTAATAAAAAAAAAATTGTCTGAGTAGTTTGACAAGTGGGTAGTTTATCCCCACAGTTAAAAAGATCTGCCAGTGATTTGGCTTTCAAGATGGATTTTTCTTCCTCCTGTGTCACACTGTGACAATAGTGGAACCCACTTAGGAGGGTGTCCTATTTAATAGTACGGGTAAAAATGTGAAGAGTAGCACATGGAAAACTTTTAGGGTTATGGCACAGGTGCATAAGAGGCAACATGTACCCTCTCAGTCATCACACAGGTGAGAAATTGAGCAGTATACAGAAGGGATAGATGTGAGGCTGTCCAATGTGTTGGTAAGAAAAGCAGCTGAATTCTCCAGCGCTTGTGCTTGCCTGATGTTGCCCCTTATTTGTTCAGATGAAAAACTCAAAACCAGCAGTGACTGGTTGATTTGATTTCCCAAATGCAGTGAAATGCAGTGAAAGGACGTGTGTCAAAGCCTGGTAACGCTGAGTGCTCTGGTCCTAGTGGGTGCCTTGGTAGCCTCAGATTGGTCAGTGATTGTTACAGGCCTCCATGCATTCCAGAGACATTAAAAGTAAACCAGTCAACTGGAGTTAAACAATCTACCTCCAAAGGCCTTCTTAGGCCTGTTGAGTGACCGTGACTGGACCTCAAGACAAAAGTGAAGATGTTTAGAATCAATGTGTCACTGTTAGTGCAACCTGGTGCATCTTCACCGAGGCCATGGGCTCTGTTGGGAGCCTGCTTGCATGAAAGCTTTTGCTACTCCCCAGTGTAAGATCCCCTGTTTTGGGAAGAATGGCCTGGCAGGAGTAAACATCCATTTGAAACAGCATAGCCACAGCTTCTCCAGCACAGTGGGTGGGAAGTCAGCAAACTTTAGTGGGGAATGGACAATGCTTTGGCTTCACTGATTTTCAGCTTCTTCCCTCCCTAGGACGATGTTGTTCTGAGGGATTTTTTCATGCAGAGGTTGTTACCTCATTACCTGTGTATTTTCAAAGCAGCAGGTCACATAGAACTTCTCTTGTATTTCATATTGAGGGAATCATGATTCTCATGGTTCAGAGCTTATTTTTTGTGTGTGATTAAAGATGCTGGTAGATTGAGTTTGGATTTTACAGAAGAATGATTTCTGTATCTAGTTCAAGGAGCTCTATAAAAATCATGCATTCAAAATCTTTGCCTGAAGGTGCCAGCAGTTGTTATAGTGTCCCAAGAAAATAATGACATGGAAGCAGATGCACCACCTGCCAATAAAAGCAGAATTCCCATGTGTGTGGTTTTTAGCATTTATAAGTTTGTTTCAAAAATAGTCTCACTGAATATTTTACACTGCTGGGGGGAGGAAGGTATTGAAGAGGAACAAGAAAGGGCAGGTGGGGATGGATTCCAGCTTTGATGGATGGCACAGGAGGCATCACCACACATGTGGTTGTCCCAAGGCCTCTGTGTTGTGTTCTGCACTCTCCTGGGAGCTGGTGAGGAGATACTGGGAGCACCCTCAGAGGCAAAACCCATGGCTGAGTTCTGGCTGTTAGGGAAACTCATTAATTGCAAACCTCAAGAAACTTAATAATTTTCATAAATGAATGGTGATCAGGTCTTACACCAAGCCAGGTTTTCTTGCCTTAATACAGCTCTGCAAACTAGCAAGAATATGAGAAAGTGATGCAGTTAAAATGTGGTTTAGGCTCATGCAAAGGTTTGTGCCTTGATATTGGGAGATGGAAGCTAAGGATAATGTCTTGGTATAAAATGAAATGTGGTGGGGTGATAGAGGACCTCTAACTGAATGGTTGGGGTTGCTTCATGGGGCCATTCATTACAAGAATTTTTGCAGTAGGAAAAAAAGAATCAAAGAGTTTTATGAGGTGAATAAAAAAATCTGAAAGTTAGCTAAAAAAACATTCCATAGGTAGGACTACTGCAGTATAAAGAAGGAATTTTACCATGTAGGGCTCATTAAAAAGGAGTCAGATGTCTATAAAAGACATTAATTTCTTGCTGCATTTGAAATTTCAATTAGAATATATTATATTTATATATATTATTGCTTTTTCTTGATTTCTGCAGGTTTCTAAAGTCAATTTAAATAATTTCCAAATGCCTTTTTTTTCCTATTGGTCTATACTGAAATTTCAGCCTTTGGATTATCTCACATTATTCTGTATCATCACCTGGGCTTTTATTCTGTCTCTCTAACTTAGGGTCTGGCAATACTCCATAAAAGAATATGTTTCAGTCTAGAAAACATATTTTTGAAGACACAATACAAAATTTTGTAGACACAGACACATTTTTGCTGTGGTATACTTTACAGGGTCACAACACAAACTTTGGTGTTTAAGCTTTTGTGGAATAAAAGCTTATTTCCCCACCCCCCCATAAAAAATGCTTACTTCACAAATTTGTCTTGAAGCTTTTGGCTTGTATGACTTGGAAAAATTACTGTAGTGTCATTTACCTGATTTTACATATTCAAGTCATTAGAGAAAAGGAAAAACATTTTCTACTAAGAAATATTGATTACTGTGATTTTAGAAATTACAGACTGGAAAAAAGTCATGTTGCATAAGTTTGTGAAGAATAATGCATAAATAAATACAATCTTATTAGGAATTAAGTTATAAAGATCCTTAAGAAAGTTCTAACAGACTGAGGGAAGAGGGGTGGTATGAAGAGTAATTAGGTGGGATAGATGTCTTTAACAAGCCACCACACCTTTCAGATGAGATTTTCAAAGAGTGTGATGGCTTTTGGGAATTGTGGGCTCTCAGAGCAGCTGCTCAGCTGCCTGGGGCTGGACGTCACGCACGCCCCTGACAAACTACAAGGAGGTTTTTGTACTGCCTGTGGCTGAGACAGGAAGGGTACTTTGACTTCTGGCAGTCCTGAGAACTTGGTGAGCCCCCACCCTTTAGAGGGAAGAAATAACGGGCAAAAGGTCTTGTTTTTATTGCCAGGTCAAGATTTGACAAGTTGAAGTCACGTGTTTCTACAAACAGCAAAATGTGGAGAAAACTGGGTTGTTCATGTATAGACTGCTCATGTATTTACAGTTATTTCAATATCTAGTCCTTATAACTGTATTTCTTACTCTAGAGCACTCTTGCCCCTATATTTATTGCAAATTGATTCTGACAGATATCAGTAAATATTTCATTTGTGTTATTATTTTTTTCATTTAAATTAGTATGAAGTCCCCTTCTGCTATTGAAATGTCAGAGATCAGAAATGGTGCTTGAATAAACACCGTAGAAATTTCTGTAATGCCCTGGCAGTCTCAGGTATTCAGCACTGTCCAGTGTTCCTTCCACTAGATGGATTTTCAAAAGCTGGCTTCTGTATTTCACACCTGCAAACTACAGCAATATTTAGTTGGAAGTGCTGTGTGTCTGCAATTAATTCTGAATGCAGAAGTGAAATCTGGCCTCATGCATCAAAGAGCTTGGAGGCCATTTCTCTGGTTATTTGCTCAGCTGACTGTGTTTGATCAGAGCTGATGTTTTCAGCGGTACGGAGAGGCTGACATACTTACAGGAATGCGAGTCCATTACTAATTGCCAACACAGTACAGAATAAATAAGTCTGTGGCTTTTCCCTATATATATATATATTTTTTTTTTTTTTTTTAGTGCTTTTTAGAGCACTGGTTGATTCCCTGTGCTCCATCTGGCAACATTACATATATTTAAGTTCTGTGAGAACAAGGCTCCGATTTATATTTCAAAGGTATTTACCTTGTTGTATTGTGGCCTTTCTCATTTTATGGCCTGCAACTTCTTGGGACAAACTGCATCCAAAAGAATTGTCAGTCTCAGGTCTTATGCTCATATTACATTTTCCTTGTCCTTTGTGGATCAAGATTTTCTGAACAAGTCCTCTTGAAATCCCTCCATGCAGTTACATCCAGTTTGTCTCAACTCTTTTGGCTTCTTGTGGAATTTCCTCTCCCTTGAACTCTGTTTATAGCAGATATACATTGCTTTGATTTCATGCCTATTTTCTATATAGCCTGATGAAATTAAAATAAAAAAATAAAGCATAAAAAAATGTGGAGGACCTACCAGAACAAATGTTTAATAATAGGACTGGCTGGTGCCCAGGGCCGTGGGACTGATCACATGACATTCAAAATTAAGACACTCAAAATTGAGGGCCTGAACTTGTATGTTTTGTTGGGATATGTACAACACTGCTTTAGCTGGTAGCCCCTCTGGAAAATATCTTGAGGAGAAAGCATTTTTCACACCATGTGGATCTAATATTAGTAATACCAGTGCCAGTTTCATAGCAGTGTGAGAGGAAGAAGGTGAAAAAAGGAGCACAGAGCAACAGCAGATACCATGTAAACTGTGGTCACCTTCTGGCAAGTCTAGGAGTGGCCAGGAAAAAACACTTGGAGCACATGGCATAGAAATAGGAGGTAATATCCATAAAGGTAACAGGAATTGCAGAGGTTTTATGAGGACCTGGATTGGTGTGAAGCACCTCTAGATGTCACTGCAACATTGTAAAATGTAAGTAAAAGAAGGACACAAAGCTGAAGTTACGGCTTGTACGCTCCAATTCCTGGTTACTGTCTCAGTCAGCCCTCAATAAATCATTGCACCATTAAAGAAGTCATTACCAAATATTGATTAGCAAGCATTACCAAATATTGAAAAGCAAGGAACTTTTTGATAAGTGCCAGTAAGATTGTTACTGAACATTTTCCTAGTATATTAAATTTCCAAGATTTGGTTTAATCTGTTTTTTTAACAGCAAAAGCTAGGGCAGGGCAGCAGGTGATTCCTGGATGCTTCTTTGGTTTAGTCTCTGAGGTTCAGTTCTAACCTTTTCTAGGCTGTTTGTATGGCAACATTGATGCTGATTACAACCAAGACAATTTCTCTTGCTTTGCACTGGTATCAATTCAGTCGGTTTGTAGTGATTAAAGTAAGGACTATCATTTATAGGAAATGTGTGAGTTAGAACACAGAGTATTTGCATTTGATCAAAAAAATAAAATCAGGCTGCGATTTGATGAGTACCAATAGAAAAGTACACTGTATAAATTCACTAATGTGTCAATTGCCTTCTTCACAGGTCATCAAAGAAAAGTCACATTTCAATGAAACAGAAACAAAAGAAAAGAAGCCACCAGATTCAACAGGTTAGACTATTTTTTTCTTTGATCAACTTCCAGTTCCTAAGAAATAACACAGAAATAGCCATGGCTTTCCTGAGCAACTCCGGTGAAGTTGCTTGGGTTATGTGTGTGCTCATCAGCATGAGTGAGCACCAGGTATCCAACTGCTCAATGAGGTGCTTTGCATGAGGAGTTTATTAAACTTGACTTGGCTGACAATAACTTTGAGTGAGAGAAACATTTTTTAGTGCTGTATCTCAAAGAAAGCATTTGGGACCCATGAAATCCCAGTTTTAAATAAGTAGTCTTCTCTTGCTTAGGAGACACTTGTACTGACCTTGAAAGTGGGAGAGGAAAACAAATACCTAGCTCAAAATTCAACAGAAGTTATGCTAAGTGCACAGCCCTACTTTAATACTGTTACTGACTATCAGAAAACCACTGACAGATTACTTTGTAATCTCTTATAGATGGGGACATCCAGCAGAGTCAGTCCTGCTCTCAGGAAGAAGAAGTTGATAAGCTCAACAAGGAAAATGCCAAGAGGGAAAGTTCCCTTCTGCTTGAAGTGGATCCTCCCAAGTTTCATACTGAAGAGTCAGAGGAGAAACAAGAAAGTTTGTCTTTAGAAAGCCATTACGAATATAGGAGAAACTCTTTTCAGGAATCCTTCACAGAAAAGCAGCAGGAAGAAGATGCTGTTGATGATGCTTGTCAAAAACTAACTGTGCAGGAGACAGAGAGTGAGTCCCCAGCAGCTGAGGAGAAGAAGGAACATCAGGTGCCTGAAGATGCACTTAAGGAACAACAAGAGGAGAAAGAGAGCGAAGAGAAGGAAAATGCTGATAAGAGTGAAAAAGGTGCTGAGGAATCACCAGCTCTTTCCCAAAAGGAAGATGAGGCAGAACAAAGTTATGATGAAGAGGTATCAGAGGGAAGGTAAGGTCTGAAACTGAAACTACACATTCTGAAGAGACCCTTGCTTCAGAAAAATGTGTAGTTCAAGTTTCAAGTCAAAGTGGCTGATTAATACAAATATTGGTGAAAATTTAGCCCAATAAAAAAGTGAAAAATATGTTTATACCTCTGATCTAAGTGAAATTATACTCTTAAAAAAGAGAGGCAAACAATCCACCACACATGGTATTAGCAGTGTGCTGTGGTTTTTTGCTTGGGAAATATGTTATGAACACAGGAATTATATTATGCTATTCTTTATCTCTGAGGAGAATTCTTCCATGGTTATGTTTATATACTGCAATGTCATATAACATCAGCAAAATAGATTAGGCCATCTGCCAACTGGCAATTAACTTACTGCAAATGTAGTAATTTAAAAGACAACATTAAATTGTTTACATAAAATAAAAATTAATAAAAATAATAATAATAAAAATTAAAATTTGCCCAGGCAATTGACCTAATAAAATTGTGCACTGCAATTCTATCTTTGCTGGGTTTAATATATAGCCTTTCAGGGAAAAAGAGGTTAGGGTTAGGGAGCCTGTATGAACAAAGGGGAAATTCAGTGCTCTCCCTTTCCTTTAAAGGCTAGATTGATAGCCTAATGTCAAGTTTAGAAGACCTCAGGTGAGGTTTTCAGTAACTGAGAAACATTTTGCTGTCATGATTAATTTAAAGGCCATTTTTATTTCTCAACATGAATATTAAACCAGTTAATTTTACACCATTAAACAAAATAGCTTAATGTTATTTGAATGCAATATCTGTGTAGGCCTTTTTCACCTATGTTTCTGAAGTTGCTCTGCTTTAAGTGTACTTTGCACTAATACCATGTTTTGTCCTTGCAGGTGTAAAAGCTGCGAAAAAGGTACAGGAAATTCTAGTTCAATCCCTGGGCAGACCTGCCAGTTTGAGCATAGTAGTAGAAGTGAGCATCAAGTGCATGATGAAGGTCTAGTCAAAGATGACGACAAAAAGAGCAGAGTAGTTGCAGAAAGCGCTGATGGCATACGTAAAACTATAAAAAGCTCTTAAAGGAAGTATCCTAAAGGCAAAGCGTTTGATTCCCCTGGTATTACAGTGATGAATAGAGACAGAGAGCTGTAGAAGGGAAGGATTTTGTGATTCTAATTAGTAGGGGAAAAAGATGTGCATGGTAGCTCTGATGGGAAACAGTTTTTCATGGGCTGCACCTTAAGCTGATGAGAAGTAACACGATTCTGCTTGCTTTCATATTAGAGGCTTCTGCTCTGTCAGAAATTATTCAAAATTAATTTGCTTCTGCCACAACTACTCCACTAACACTATTGTCTCTCCCTCTTCTTTTAACAAAAGAGCCAAAATCCCTAAGTGTAGAGTGGAGGGAGAAATTATATCAGGTGTGGCAAACTTGGTCAGCCTGAGGAAGTGTTGAGAATGTATGTTAACGGGGAATCTGCAATACTGTAGACGTAGCCTGAAAAACCAGCTTGCTCATATTCATACCATTGTAATCTGAAGGGAGAACAACTGCAGGCTACAAAGTAAAGAAATACTGACTTTTGTTTGTAAGCCTGAATTGCTGTTGAGCAGTCAGATAAAAGGTGCTCAGGCACCAAACTTTGAAGCAGTGCTCACCACGGTGAGGCAGAGATTTCTAATATTAGACCTCCATCTTGAGAATTTCAGTGGCTATTCCTGTAAATGAAATTATGGCATATGAGGAGGTGGCCTGAAAGGCTTGGAAAGAGATGAGTGTGCATGTGCATACACAAGACTTGAGATGAATTTATCTGCTTTGGGAAAGGGGGGAGACTGTGGGAAAGAAACATTTATTTGTGCTAGGTTTTTGTAGCAGAAAACAGGAGATAACACGCTAAAACTTTAAAATCCATAAACTGTTTTGAGCTCCGGGAGATTTTTATGGATGATGTTAAGGCTATAGTGTCTCTGTTGGAGCATCTTTGATCTGCAATAGGAAATTGTTCTTGAACAGGGAAACATCTCTGGTTTGCAGGAAAAGAAAAATAGAGGGTCTGTCATGGGGAACATCTTGAAAGCAAAAACTTAAAAAACTTAAACGTAGTTTTGAAAAGCAGTCTGGCGTCTTTAAAAGAATATTTCCTTGTCCAAAGTTTGGTAATGTTTTTAGCTGAGCCTTCAGAAATACATTTTCTTCTGTCACTTACATGCTGGTGCTGATGGAGTTTGCCTTAGGTTAGAGGTTTTCTTGGCATTTTTGGGTTTCGGTAACATGCAAAGACCCATACTTACAGTAGTGCAATTCAAACTCTGCAAAATCCCAAGTAGGTGGCAGACTTCCAGAAGCCCCAGCTTTTCACAATTCCTTGACCATGAACTAACTTCCTGACCATGTAAGTTATTAACACTGTCAAGAAAAAATCTAGGTACACAGCTGGTGTCCTGGAAAAATGGACATTCACTGTGAATAAGGACAATCTACTGCCACATTAATGACCAAAATGTTTCTGCCAGCTACATGCTGTCATGGGGTTTCTTGTTTGTGTTTTTGATCATTTTCACTGGAGTAATGAATGGTTTTAAAATTGCTCAACAAGCCTCACACAGAAAGGAGCTGGCATTCCAAACCAGAGAGCTCATATTGAAACACTGGGGCTGTAGCCCTCCCAAATGGTTGAAGAAGTATTTGTCACCTTGGTCAGCCAAAGGTCACTCTCGGGAGTATCAATCAAATGAAAAATAACGTGGGTATGAAATTGAAGTCGCAACCGCCTGCAAAAAGTCCAAATTAGGCATGGAGGGCTGGTCTCCAGCAGGGATTTTGACATCAGGATGGCAGAAAGGTCCAGCATGTGGAGGTCCAGAAAGTAACACCTGAGACCTGCCAAAACTCCATAGCTGCCGCAGTGCAATGTTGGGAACCATCCCTCCTCCATGCCCCTCTTTACCTTCTATCTGCCATCTTTTTTTAAGGACAGAAATTCTTCAGAGCAGCATATGAGAGTTTCCTTGTGTCCTGAGCCATACTGGAAACCTTAAGTGCTGTCTGCCAGGGTGAAACTCCCTCGTGCACAAGCTCTAAATGTGATCTTTAAAGGTGATGACCGTACTTTGGACAAGGACAAGTTTTGTCAGTCAGTTGAGAAGGGGATTCTCTGTCGACACCAAAAGCTAGGAAATAGCCTCTCTTAGCTGGACCTGCAGGAGAGTTGTTTGTCTTCCTACCCTACCAGAGAGTTACAGTGCATACTCATCTATTAACAGCCCCTGAGGAGGAAATAATATTTTAAAAAATCAGAGATTAGGCTGAATTGCAGAGGCCCCTGTGAGTATGAAGCTACGTTGGTGTAGTCTATTGGTCTTCACTTTGCCTCTCCCAACTGTTGTATGAAAGATGATAACTTAAAAAAGGAGTCCTTGTCTCAGTAGTGTAGCTCCCCAAAAACAACCTCTTTTTCTGAGCCAGAGCTTCTGGAATAAAACCCTTGTTCAATAACAGAGAAAGACCTGTCTATAAAGCTTACAGTAAGTGTATTCAGTTCTTGAATGAACTTATCTGGGGGAAAAGAGGAACTAAATATGGGATAGACAAGCACTGCATGTGACCGCTCATATGTTCTCCGTTGGTTTTATCTTTTTTAGATGATATTCCTACTCCACCAGCACCATTTGATCACCGGATTGTCTCAGCCAAAAGGGTGGGGATCAGCAATTATTATAATGTCAACGAGGATGAAATTCTGGGAGGGTAAGTCAGGTGTAGTAAATCAACTTGGAAAGCAAGGCATGAATTTACAGCCAAGCACCCTGGGAGGTGAATGGAGGCAACATGCCCCACTAGAGCTGAAGTCATGAAAGTCTAAGCTCTTAAAGTGCTTTATAGGGGGACGAAAAGAGGAGGCTGGTTTTATGGTGAGAGTGAATTTTGGCTTGCTATTTGGCACCAGCAGACTTGGCCTAATATTTGGCATTGTTCTAGGCCAGCCAGATGCCCTCAGGCTTTATGACAGGGCTCCTAGGATGCTGAAATACTTTACCTCAAATTACAGCCAGCAGAATATAGACACATATTGCACTCTTCTTCCTCTCAGTGAGTTTCACCCCTGAAAACACTGATTTTCAGATAGATTAGCAGGCTGGTCTGACAGGCCATGGAGTTACTTATCTCTTGTGCTGTCATTATTTAGGAGAGTGGGATATTGTAATTTTCATGGCAGCATATTCTTGGATAAGGCTTTGTATCATCAAGAAAACACAGCCCTCCCATGGAGGAGATCGATGCAATGGAGTCAGATGGTGCACAGAAGTGAGCCATTATCCTTATAGTATATCCTTGACTTTCCTGGGGTTAGTCATTGCAGGTTATGAGGTGAATATAGTGAATCATACAAGTGGGGTAGTACCAGATAGAACACTGTGTGATGCTGATGTGCCTAAATGAGTAGCAGCAAGTACAATCTAGACAACAAAATAGCAACAATAGAGCAATTGACATGAAAGCCAGTAGGGAGAGGATAATTTATAGTTGTTTATAGTGTAGCTTACACTCAGAGTTGACACCTGTACCACTGGATGATATTTGTTTCTCCTTTTTTCTAGAGGGCGTTTTGGGCAAGTGCACAAATGTGAAGAGAAAGCAACAGGTCTCAAGCTGGCAGCCAAAATTATAAAAGCACAAGGTCCAAAACAGAAGGTTGGTGGAGAATGATATTAGTCTTTTGCTCCCCAATGGATCACACACTGTTCTTCAACTACACAACAGGCCATGACCAAGTATCTCACAAGCCATCACACTCATAGGACCTGCTGGAATACCATTCATTCCAGTTCTATTTCCCTTCTCCTCCAAAACTTCCAATAGCTCATCAAAGTACTATTTTTGGGGTATTTTCTGTTTCTTTTAAATATTATATTTTTTTTTTCCTTTCTGTATCTAATTCTAATAGTTTTCTTTAATGGTAAAAATGTTTGTCAGGCCTGTGACATAGTGTATTCCCTCCCGAGCACACTGTAGCCTTTGCTGCAATGATTTGATGTCAGTGGGGTGATGCTGGTAACAGACATGGTCTGGGCACCTGACATCAGCACAAAAACAGATGAGAGGAATTAGTCTGGGCTGTTTTGCAAACCTTTTGGCCATCTGGGACTGGATTTCACTGGAAAGACATGCATGACATCCTTTGTGTGACATGGGTGTCATTGAGGGCATTCATTAAGAGTGGGATTTGTCTCAGGTAACTGGGGTTGCTAAGGTATAGCTGGGGCCAAGCTGATCTCCAAGAATCCCTTTATGGTGAATGGACAGAGACTGACATCATCACTCATCTCGTCTAAAATACTTGGGCTGAATGGAGGTACTCTGTCCTCTAACTGCAAAATTAGGTTTTGAAGACTGTCCTGGACTTCTCTCAGCTTGATTTTGTACACCTACAGCTGTTAGAACAAATTCTTCCTCTGCTTCTCTTTTTCCTTTACATCCGTGGGAGCCTGCCTCTTGTCCACGTGGGCTCTCCTCTTCCTTTTCCAGTAAATCCCTTACCACTGAAACAACCCCCCTCAAGCTCTGAGTTCAGTCTGTTACTTCCTATAGCTTTGACATCTACTGCTGCAGGAGCCCTGAGTTTGGTCACCACAAGAGAAAACATGAAGATAATGTAGATTTGCTTCAAATGTAGCTTTCCCAGGAAAAAATATCTGAAGCAATATTCATGGCTCTTTACAGGATGAAGTAAAAAATGAAATCAATGTCATGAACCAGCTGAATCATGTCAACCTCATCCAGCTATATGATGCCTTTGAATCTAAAAATGATATTGTACTCGTCATGGAATAGTAAGCATGTTCTTTTCTTTTCCTTTCTGTGTTTAATACTTTTGCTAGAATTGTCAATTTCCTTCTTGCTTTCTCCTGAAATGAGAACTAGAACTTCTTACAGGTAGAAAATACATAGGTGTTCTCATGAACAACAGGAAAAAAAGGGAATTTAAGAGAAAAGTTTTCCCATGCAGCCATTTTTGCATTTTTTCCAGTAGTCTTCCACACTCCTGATGCTGTAAAGCAACTGCTCCCATTGAAGATAGAGCTGTGTTACATATCTTATCTTTAGTTTAATACTTTAATTGGTGTCGGCCAAGAAACAAACCTCAGAATATCTCCTATTCTGTGAGGCAAACAAGAAGACATCTTACACCAAAGAGAAGCCAGATGTGGGTGTTGTCCCTAATCCTTATATTGAGCGCCTGAAAGGATAAACCTGCTTTGTATGCTGGGTTATCAGGCTAATTAGGCACAAAATACCTGCCTTAAGCTCAGGTTAAGCAGATACTGTCTTAAGGAGGCCAAAAAGGCCAAAACTAAAACATTGAAATGTGTGGCAGAAGGATTCAAAGTTAGGTGAATTTGACTATTTTGGACATTCTCAGATAGTCCTCTGAATTTGGTCTATATGATTAACATATGACAAAAGAAAAGTATCTGTGCACCTATGAACAGAAAAGCTAGAGGCATACTGAAATGTGAAAAGAAATTAAGTAAATTTTGTTGACTTTAGATAGTTTGAGATTGACCTTTTGGATCCTGTCCCTCTTAAACTCAGAGGGAAGGGACCACAAATTTAAATGCAGATTCTCCATCATGTTGTCTTGGTTTTCCATGGAACATCATTAATTTCACTGGTCCAAAATGAGAACTCAAGACTGCATAATATTAAATTTCAAGATGTTCATGGTTTTCAATGGATGAGAGACTAGACTCTTAGGCCTTGAAGAGGCCAGTATGCATCGGAACTCACATTTCAGAAAGTTCAGATTAGAGTACAGGCTCATCTTACTGAACTTGACTGTGAATGATAAAAATAGTCAGTAGCGTATTTTCTGCGTTAGTCTTGCTGTATGGGATGAACTTGGTCACTGCTTTATTGTCTTTTTCTCCTCAGTGTGGAAGGAGGAGAGTTATTTGACCGAATTATTGATGAAAACTACAATTTGACAGAGATGGATACAATCTCATTCATAAAACAGATCTGCAAGGGAATTCAGTACATGCACCAAATGTACATTCTTCATTTGGATCTCAAGGTAGAGTTTTGAGATATATGTTTTGTGAATGACAGATGTGGAAATTCCATTCTTAATGGCAGGCCATAAAGCTTAGCAGATTCCTGTGGCAGAAACAACAAAGAGCCTTATTCTGCTTTCCTTATTTCAATGCATATTTACTTTAACCACATTGAGATCAGTTAAATTACTGCAGGACTAAGTAAAT
Source organism: Fringilla coelebs (assembly GCF_963513975.1). Classification (NCBI taxonomy): domain Eukaryota; kingdom Metazoa; phylum Chordata; class Aves; order Passeriformes; family Fringillidae; genus Fringilla; species Fringilla coelebs. The sequence goes on from NC_140028.1 coordinate 83,954,066, forward strand.
TAGATGAAAATTGTGGTCATATGTCATCAAACTTCATAGTGCTTAAATTTTCCACAGAATGATTTCAAAGAAAGCCAGCAGTTTTCTACAAATATGTTGCTATTTTTAATTTCAGTACTTAGATCCCAAGATATTGTGCAAATATGATTTAATTCAACTTCACAAGATGCATGTTTTACACATCAGCTGTGGGGTGGCAATTGTCCCTGTTTTTTACTATGCAGAAGGGCATGAGTGAGTAGAACTAAATTCAAGGGTCATTCAGGATCAATGTAAGCCCACACAGTATTGTGAGGACTACACTCAACTGCTGTTGTCATGAAAAGGCATCAATAGATAGCCAGATTAAGGAAAAATACATTAAGGAGTTCTTTCTGAAATGAAAGGAATAAAAATAGTCAGTGGTTAATGTAACAAATATGGCTAGTGTAGCTGAAAGCCCAGAGAAAAGTGGCAGATTCTCTACCACGAACTTACACTTGTACAAGTACTCTACCATGTACTTGCACATTCTCACTCTGGTCAACTGCAAATGGTCAACTGCCCCCCCTTAGAAAATGCTCGTTATTATTTTTCATTAAACTGTACACTCGAGCTGGCTCTTTTTCCCTCAGCCCAATTTTTTTATTAAATAATGAACTTGTTTCTTACCTCTATTTAGCGCAGGAATAAAATGGGATGATGTCTTTAGTTTTATGACTGGCTAGAAAGCTTCCTAGTGATCCCTGAGCTTTACAATACAATAAAAAGAGACGAGGAGTGCACAAGATGGTTTTCTCTTCGGTGAGATTTTTATAACAGCTGCTGGTTTTGGCTTGTAATACCTGAGTTAATATAGTACATCTTTAATGTTGTTAGCATACATATTATTGCAGTGGTTAAGGAAATGAGCAGATGCTTGTTGGGACCTGCTTCTGTAGCCGATCGATGACCAGACTTACTTTTCTCTTTCTCTATAAACATCCAGTTACCTAGAAACCTGTCAAACAGAAGTTCGCACAGTTCTTTGGGACACATTAATTATGATCTTGAGATGGCACAGTTTTAACATGAGGTCAAACTGCTGACAAAAAGATACATATACAATCCAACAAATTAATCCCAGAGACCTCTTTTCATGTGCTCGCCAGCCACAGCTTCTGTCTTCTGTTTTGCTTGTTCATAGATTGCTGTCAGTAACAAATGAGTTTGGGAAAGAAAGCTTGAAATTGAAAGAAAATCATCTTGACCATAATCATCTAGGACCTCAGAAACTATGGACATATGGTGTTTAAAAGTCCTACATGTAAAATGAATTAGTAATGGTGACAAAGGTTAACTAATGTTTTAAGTGTTGAGGGCTGTTTTGTTTCAAAGAGGACTCACTGAGCAACAAGACAGAGTAGCTATAAAAGTGCTGGCAGTGAATATGGGACTGTGCTTTAGGTATTTACATTTCAAAGACAATCGGCCAAATCCTTCTCTCAGTTCCTTCTGTAAGAATTTGGAGTAATTCTTGGAAGTTAATGGATTCCTGCCAGGAAAGTGAAGAGCAACATTTGGCCCTATGAAAATCCAGAGTGATTTAACCTGTGACTCCTATTTTTTGCTAAAACACCTGAAAAAAACATAAAGTTGATGTGACTGGCTTAATATATTAATGTTCAATCTGACAGAACATTTGACCACTCAGAAATGTAAAGCTGTAAGATAAATTTTGAAGCCCAAAAAATTTAATTAAAAAAAAGAATCAGCCTGAGCTTATTAATGTCTGTAAAGTCACAGTGAAATCATCCTGGAACTCCTTCTTGGAAGTCTGTGTTCCCTGTCCCCCTCCCCCTAATGAGTTCTTTATCTGAACTGCTGCCTTATGTCAGGTTGAAAAGCTGTGGAGTAGAAAAAGCAGTTGGAAGGCGCAAAATGCATGGCTCTGATTGCTGTGTGACAGCAAGGGGGGTTTCCATGCAGAGAGATCTGAATAAGAAGGAAAGCAAAAGGTCCTTATGAGATACTTGCACTGTTATTAGTGGTTTTCTCCCTACAGTTTACTAAAACCCCTGTTTTCCATATTTGTTTCTCATTCAAATTTTTTTCTTTGTTTGTTTCTCTTGGCAGCCTGAGAATATCCTGTGTGTGAACCGAGAGGCAAATCAAATAAAAATTATTGATTTTGGATTGGCAAGAAGGTACATGCATGTGTTCTCACTAATCATTAATGAATGAGGAAACAATGAAAAGAGTATTGCATCCCCTCAATTATGTATTGGATACGTAATTGTCTTCTACTGTCCTTAGGACAAATTTGTTTCTTTTAACCAGGGATATCTTTTAAAATGGAATGTTTGGAGCTGAGTGAAAAAGATTTGTCCTGAAACCTTCTTTTCAGGTAGATGGTCGAAAGAGGGCTGATTTTTACTAAGAATGCATATAAGTATCTTGGAACAGCTAAAATGGACAAAACCAGTGGTACACCTTTCCTAGTCTCTTGTCTCCAGTATTAAGAGATTTTTTAAAAGAGAGTGTAAGATACCACTGAGGGCTCTTACAATATATCCCATGCTATATCCCTTTCTAGTTTAATTAGGTGCTATAACCTTAGTGAAGGATTTACTGGTTAAAAATTTCATGCCTATGATATAGAGAAATCCCAAAAGGATGGTAAGACCTGCTCTGAGAAGTCCTCAAATTATGAATTTCTTCCTTTTTGTAGCAATTGCATTTTGTCCAAGTATGATACAAAGCTTGAAAATACCTTTCATTCTATATGTGGGTATATTTCTTTTTAGTTTGTGCCTCTGTCTGTCCTTGTTTCCCTACTGAATTTTCTGTATGCTTCTGGAATTCCTCTAAGTGCTAGACAATTGATGATGCAACTTTAATAAGAGCTGTACTTGATGTCCTTTGTTAATGTTTCCATTTCCTAGATATAAACCCAGGGAAAAACTTCGAGTTAACTTTGGGACTCCAGAATTTCTTGCTCCTGAAGTTGTGAATTATGAGTTTGTCTCTTTTCCTACAGACATGTGGAGTTTGGGAGTCATTGCTTATATGCTGTAAGTAGGATTCAGTATCTGCTTTGTAAGCTCTTTCTGGGTTGAACTGTGTCAGTCATCCAAGTTTGCTGTTATACTGGAAGAGTGAAGAACTGTGTACCCCAAATAGAAAATTTAGACTTCTTTCCAAGTTCCATATTGAGAAATTTCTCCTCTTTTCCAATTGCCATGAACTTTTTGTCTTTGTTTTTTTGCACATATCTCAGGAGTGTTTGGGCATCACACTTCCAGAATAATGTAAGGTGCTTAGTAAATTCCCGGTGGTTAGTACAAGACTGGTCAGATGTCTAGAAAATATGAAAGACAGTAATGCCATAAACGACAGTAATGCTTGGTGTGATAGAGAAGAGGGGTGATTAAACATCTAAATAGATGAGAAGATGGGAATGGTCTGGAGACCTTCTTAGAGAGTAGTAGAGTAGTATTTTTTAAGTTAGGCCAGGGTGACAGGCCAATCTTAGCTGGCATATTGGAGACCACGTACAGGAAGAGGGAAAGACAGGAGGACTGAACATATTCCTTTTTACTTCAGCCTCACTGGATTGTCTCCTTTTTTGGGTGATGATGACAATGAGACCCTCAACAATATCCTGGCCTGTAACTGGGATTTTGAAGATGAGGAATTTCGAGATGTTTCTGATGAAGCCAAAGATTTCATATCGAAGCTTCTCATCAAGGAAAAATGGTATATAATCCTTTGAAATGTGTATTTCGTGCCATCATGACACATTTGTGTCACTTGTCCTGCTCCACTGCAGAACTAATATGACTTGTAATTTTTTATGCTCACATACAGTGTTATAATGACACTTCATTGATGTTGTTCATTGTATCCATCAAATGCTCTGAAATTATCTGAATACATTTTTGCTGTGAAACAAAACTTAATTAATCTGCCATCTGTCATATTCTGAAATGACAGCGTTGCAAGATGGCAGAAGATATTACCTGTAGCAGATAATTGCTGAATTGTAAGATTCTGGGAAAAACTCTAATAGCATTCTGGTTTTCCTCTAGCTGGAGATTAAGTGCAACTGCTGCGTTAAAACACCCATGGTTAACAGACCACAGGCTCCACTGCAGACTCCAGGTCCCTACATTTAAATATCCTTGTGCATCTACTGTTGCCCTCTTGTGCTGCCACATTACTTTGCTTTGACATGTTTCTTAACTTCATTTGAGTCTTTGTTGCTGATTCATTTCTTGCCACTGTGAGCCACGTTTGTCCCTTTGCTTTTTTTTTTAGCTGTTAGGATTTGCATGCTTACATTTCCTCATCAGTTCTTGCATGTCTGGGAGGAAATAAAAGATCCTGCAATGCTGTGTGCTGCTGAGTGGATCAATTTCCTATAAAAATAAAATTATTTACGAAATGAGCATTGAATTACCATATGAAAAGAATTTTCCAGCTAGGGATGATTCTTGTTCCTACTTTGAAAACCCTTTCAGGCTCCCCTGAAGATCCCCCGAGTGCTGTTTCATTCTACCTCTTCCGAAGATACACCTTTTCCAACAGAGCTTGGAACTTCACCTGGTGCATGCCTTGGTACTTAAACACCTTCTTGCCCTTCAGTGGTAGCCAGTTTAGTGGCCAACAGAAGAAGTTGTTTGCTCAAGCAAACAATTCAGTTGGGCTGAGTTGGAGGAGCAACAAGAATTTAAATTACTTTGGTTATTCCTGTCAGTAATTTTTGGAGGTCCATGCTGTTGGTCACACCTCTGTTGGCTGTTTCTAAGTGAGTCCACTCCATGGTTCAGTAGTTCACGAGGGGATAATTTTAAGCAGGTTTCAGAATTTTTCAGCATTTAAAGTGCAGTATTCACTTCTTCCTTTGCAGGCAAAGCACTTCTGTGTTAAATAAAATGACTGCTGTATTGCCTAGAATATATATGTCAAGGTGCATTTTCATATACAGCCATCATTAAGAATTAATAGATTACACTATTAATTAACAAAATAATGATATTAAAATAAAAAAAATTATGATGACAATCAAACAGAAGTAGCTCTACTGGTAAAGCAGTGGGATGGACTGAACAGCATCTTGTCAGCTCTGTCCTTGCAAGATGTTCCCGTTATAGACTAAGAATAACCAGAATTGCTATAAAATAGGATATAAAAAATCAAATAAATTACTCTAATTTTCACTTAAATTTAGTTAGTGAAGTTAGTGTGCACAGTAAAAATAGGATAGCTTGTCATGGTTATCTTCAGAGGTTTGTGTAGGATATAATTTGACTCCTTTAGTTGGGCTCCAGTGAGGCTCTGATTTCTGCAATCTGGGGAGCAGACAGTCTTTTCCAAATGCTGCAGGAACACAAGCTGCTGTCCTTCCTATCACCATTTTTTTTCTCAGGAAACCCTACCCTAATGCAAACCTTACAGCTGATGTTGTCCTTTGCATCTTCTCTCCCAATATTTTTTATTCATACTTGTGCTTTGCAAAAGTGCTTCACTAAATATGCTGATGTTGCAGTGTTCTTCTGCCATGACCTTAAGTAGAAGTAAAATGTGATTGATCTTCAATTATTGTTCCAATAACGGTGTCTTTTTTTTTTTTTTCCCTTAGAGAAAGGCTAAAGGTGACCGTGTGTCTCAAGCACCCCTGGCTAAATAACCTCTCTGAAAGAGCTGCCAAACAGAAGGTTTGTTTCAGGTCCCAAATGTTCCTTTAGATGTAAAAGCTGTAGCCCCTGTGGAAGGGATCAGTGGACAGCTGAAAACCTTGGGTAGTCCAAAGCGCACGATCCAAGCTGTATTCACCACCGCCATCCCTGCTGCTGTCTGGAAAGCATTCAAAATGTAAACTGGCTCTATTACTTATACCAAGTAACAGCAATGTGCAAAATAATTAATGGGTATGGAGCCATATGTGCTGCAAACCCTGGCCATTTTAGAGGGAATGGTTATGCTCCCACTGGCTCTCATGGGGCAGGGATTTCACCCAATAATTTTTCAGTGCTGAAAGCTTTCGGGTTTTCATGCTGTGGTTATAAGTACAATTTAAAAAAGGGTAGAAATATGAAAAATAATAACTTTTTAGCAGAGGCACAGGCCAGACCCTCAGGGCAGCTTGGCTAACAGCAGCGAAATCAAAGCAAGGTGACCCCTAAAAGAAGCTGCTCCACACGTCTGAGGTCCCAGTTCTGCCGGGGCACTTACCTCCCCTTTCAGCAACCCAAACGAGTTTGACAGCACATCTCTCTGTCCTTTCTCCCTGGCTCCTTGTCTTTGCCCTTTCATTAACAAACAGTTCATTAGTGGTTCTCAGGCTGGCTTGGTTGCCTCCCCTGGGGATCAGGCAGACTCAAGTCTGCTCTCTTTTTCTGTCCCTGGTCTTTGACTCACTCGGCCACTCTGAAATCACGCTGCCTTAGGCAGTGCAGTGTCTCCATAAACCAATACTCCAATTCCCACCGCCACTTTCACCAATTACCACAAAAATTGGTGGCTCTGTCCAGGGACCAGGGGAACTGCTCAAAGGTTCTGGAGGCCATCTCTGGGCAAAACTCAGTGGAGGTTCAAGATGTGAATTAGGCTGAGAACACACACATACACTGTAAAACCACTTCCTTTTAGTAGTGTGTCATGAGTAACAACAGGATGCCAAAATAAAAGTAGTCCACATTTCACCTCGTGCCAAAAGGCAAGTTTTTAATGATGCCATCATCCATCATCTGCTTGGTAGGACAAGTGATATACTGGCTTTTTTTACAACAAGTTTTTTCCAAGAACATGTGGAAAACAGAGTATTGTGAGAGGTTGAAATTTTTGTAAAATTATAGCAGATTTTATACAGTGTAGTGGAATAACCAGAAGGTGATGATGTTTACGTGAGCTGTTTCAGAGACATGAAGATGCCTTTCAGTGCATACCGTGGAAGCCAGTAAGGACTAAGGTACCATTGTTACATCGCACCTGCTCTCTGAAGCCATGCAAGTTCCTGATATGGTAATATCTGAACATCGGCTTCTGGAGTAGAAATCCAGTGGGAATTTATACCTCTTTGTGATCCTCAGTATTCACCCTCACTTCACTGGTGCTGAGACAGATTCCATGAAGCTTTGGTCCACTCACCTGTGTGCTTCTACACAGTAGATTTCTAAACAGGTTTTCCAGCCCTGTTGCAAGATTGTTGTTTGTATCTGGGTTTCCTATTTCAAGCCACTAACTTGTGGGAACAAACACAACAACAAAATGGTGAAAATTCGCCCTCTGTAATGCAGGAAGCACTGTATTACACAATTTTCTGTTACAACCAAAGTCAACTTTAAGATAAATTGACTGTCCAACAGCAGTCAAAATTATTTCAAAATAAACTTTTAATAGCTTTGTAACATAGTAACCTACCCATGATCTAACTTGCAGGAAAATCTGGTTTTGGCTTTTGCAGTGTTATTTCCTCTGTGTGTGTTTTTCTTTTTGGAGTTTATTTGAGTTTACTTAATGAGTGGATCTAAAGTCATAGCTGTGCTTTATTTTTAAAGAATCCCTTTAGCTATTTTTATCAGGCAAGTAGTATGGTTACCACATTTAACCCAAAATAATGCACTCAAGTGCCAGTTGATTTAAACCTGGCATTGTAAATGCTTGCAGTGGTAACCCAAATAAATGGAGAGGTTTGCAGCATGCCTTTGCATACCGTGATCTGTATGACAAGAGAGGTAAAAAAAGCAGAGTAGCTGCATTTAAAGAGATACCTCTAGGGTCAATTCTCCACTTAACAAAGAAATCTTGTCATTTTAATATTGTATAAAACATTTCACAGAAAAAGTGGCTGTGAGAATCCTTTGTGAGCAAGAGGCTTCAGTGCTACTTCCTTTTCTTTTTGCACAAAGAAATCACCATGTCATCATCCCAGAACACTTAACCAAATGAAAAAAATTTACTGCTGAATTAACTGGATTCTTGTTTTGTTTATTTTGCAGAGAAGCTGCTGTGTGGTTACTGCTGCTAAGAGATTTGAAAATATCAGCGGTCTCGGTGCTTTAACCCCCTGCCATGACTGAGACTTCTACTAAATGGACCAACAGCACTTTAGTTGCAGGACAAGTCCCAGCATTGTGGAGCTGCTTCTTCTCTATTCAGCTGTTAAAAGAAGAAAAGTGTTTCTCCAGGTTGCAGGAACCTGTTTCTTCTGAAGCAGCATGTTCTGCATGCCTGCAAGTGCTACATTAGCTTGGTTTCATAATGAACTTTTCTCTATCTAGTCTTATGTCCTCATTTACTTATCAAAGGCTCCTTAAAGTTTAAGTTTTCATGTAAAATTAACTGTTTCTCATCTGAGCCCAGAAGGCAATCTGTCACAATGTTATATCTGTAGCCAAGGTTCATTTGACACTAGAGTCTAATAATTAGAAAAAAACCCCAAAATCAAAAAAAAATTGCAGCAAATTGAAAGCTGCCTTTGGCAGATTTGAAGTTTGTTTTTCCTGTCACACTAAAATGAGTTAAGGATTAGCTCAACCAGAGTTAAAGCCATGTTAATGTAACACCAGTGGAAGGGAGAAATGAGGCTTTCTTTGTGTGCAGGTTAATTTGTTGTAACTGTGGTACAGTACATTTCAGGATTTTTCGGCCTGATGAATTACTGCTCGCTGTTAATGCACTTGGGTTAATTAAACAAGGAAGAGAACAAGGCACTATCCACTTGTACCTGTGCAGACCCTGTTCTCCAAAATATAAATATAATTCAGTTACTTTAACAGAGAGTGGTTTTATATCACCTAATCTGTTTAGTGCTATTTTAACTGATTAGGACCACTGGCAAAGAGGGGAGTCAGTGCTTTGCTCATTATAACCTCTGAGTACAGGCTTAAGTAAAAATCCTCTATATTTCTAGTTTTCTTATCTTGCTCCCAAGCCTTTCTGATTCTTAACTAGGTAAAAAAAAAATAGGAGTCAGAACAGTTGAATTCTTCACATGAAATGTTTTGATTATGGTTCATCATTAAGTGAATCTAAGTTGCCAAGGCTCTGAAGTTAAAATAATGAGACTTTCTGCTGTATATGGCTGTCTTACTGCTTGGTTTCAGAACCAGATAAATGCAAATTGTAATATTTTATTTAATCATGCTGCTGTGGTGTCTTTACATTGTCTTTGCTTAATGCAGTTCTGATCAAACCACATATTATCATAGCTATCTATATATATTTATCTATGCATTTCATATGTTTATATATTTAAGTTCTGTCTTTTAAAAAAAGGGATCAACATAAAGACAAAACAGTATTAATCACCACACAATGAATTGCTTCTCACACCTTTGTCCTTTATGGATAGCATTAATTTTGAAATGGAAAGGGGCCCATTAATGGGACATCGTGGCCATCACACTCTCTACAGCCAGTTTGATTCAATGTTTTGAAATCATTGTAGGACATCCCTTAAGACTGCTCCTGTAAATGAACTGGGCTTCTTACAACTGTGACATCTTAGTAATACTGATATGCTGCACCAGAGGTTGCAAATACTGCTATCACACACTGACACACCATGTAGATTTTATATGATATAGAGCACTGCCGCCTTCAAATCCTCATCTGTAGTCTTTAGTAGAGTAAGCTCTGCCAAGCAGAAATGGAAGTTTCTTTGGGAAAAGACTGAGCGGTCTCAAAGCAGGAAAATGAACATATGGCTTCTAGGTAGAAGCTGGGCTACTTGTTTTTAGTCACCATTTATATTTGCCTGGTCAAAATGAATAGAAAAGTTGCCTTTCTGTTCGGGCTGGAGTTCCCACTCCTGTTCTGAGTATCTTCAAGGTAGCTTCAGAGTATCTGAGTAGCTTCTCGTACAGTTCACAATTCAATGATCAGACTGAAATGCAACAAACCATTTTGGAATTACAGGATCTCATTATGCACTTTAGTGCCATTGTAGAATTGGATCAGGGTTTTGTTTTGCCTTTGGTAGATTTTACATGGATAAATTGCACGTAATTTTGAATCTTATTAACTACACTAAAATAATAGTGTGACTACAGTCTTTTCTACTTTGTTGCTCAGTTGAATTAAGAGGATTTATTATTTGTTGATATAAACATCTGAGTAGTAATTAAGAGCTTAGTGCCATGAAGATCAGCCCAGTGTTAGAGTGTGCTGCACTGAATCAACCACAAATCCTTCAGGAGCTGTAGGAAAATGTGGCCTCTGTTGAGCACATCTCCAAAGTTCATCTGTACAATGCTCTGTCAGAAATAGAAATGCATGGGCGGATAGAAGAGGTGGACATATTTCCTCCACCTTGAGAATTTAGGAATGAGTTGAGGAGGGGACCCCTCAGCAGCCTCTGGCTTGTGCTACTGGGCAGTGTGCTAACACAATTAAGGCATTTAACTTCCATTCTTCAGAACAAGGATAATGGTGGTCCCACTCTGGAGTCTCGTCTGTAAATTGTCCCACTGTTTCATTCTTAGAACAGCTCCTGCAGCAGGGGCTGAATTTGAGGGAGGGCCAGTCAGAGGAGGTTGGACTGAGCACGTCTCTGCAGTGACTGAAGGTGCCCAGGGTTAACCCCAAGTGGGCCTGCAGGTGTCCAGTGGAGGAAAAAAGAATCCCAAGTGCACTTAAACTTTTTGCTCCACAGGTGCTGGTACTGCAGCACCGAGTCAAAAGGGAGGTGCCTTACTTATGGCCTTACTGTCACCAAGGGTAAAAAATTATGCTGCTGTGTAATTATCACTGATGTGTATAGCAAAGTGCCTGAGAAAAATGTCTCTGGAGATGTGCATCTGTGTCTTGTATCCGCCTCAACATGAGAAAGACCTTCTTTACATTGAGGGTGGCAGAGCTCTGGAACAGGCTGCCCAGGGACATCATGGAGTCTCCCTCTCTGGAGGTGCTCCAAACCCCCCTTGATGTGTTCCTGTGTCATCTGTTGGCAAGGGGGGTTGGACTGGATGATCTCCAGAGGTCCCTTTCAACCCTAAAAATTATGTAATTCTTTGATTCTGGGATCTTTCCTGGCTGTTGTAATTTTAGTAAATAATAGCTTGAGACAGATTATTTTAGTGGCTTCCTAATTGTGTCTCATTTCACGTTGAGCAGCATGCTGTTTTGTGTGTGTGCTCACATATGCAAGTTTGATTTGCATTCTGTTTTACTTTGCCCTACCTCTGGAAACATTCTGGGGAGACTTGTAAGCAACTGGATCAAGTGGGAGACCTCATTTCTCATTGCAGGAAGGTTGGACTAGATGGCCTTTAAAGGTCCAGTCCAACTCAAACTATTCTATGATTCTATGATTTTATGATTTAAGTATGCTCTGTAATGACTAATAGCTAAGTCCTGCTGTGTTAAATAATTGTTTTAACACATCATAATTTATTTTTTTCTAGGTCAAAATAATGCTAAGGCTACTAAGGTGTAATAAGTTACCTACACTGTGTGAGTTTGCTTATAATTATTGCTACATATTGGCTTATGTGATTGCATTTAGAAACTGTGAATTGCTGTGCTTGTGAGTAGGTTTGGGTGTGAAAGGCACTGTTCTAGCTGCTTTTATTCCATTTTGCTGTATATTCATGGTCAGACAGGGATGACTGCAGGTACCTCAAGAGTCGTATACAAACATCAGTTGCAGTGGGAGGGATGAAGTGCCCAGAGGCAGTGCTTGTCTTGTGCATTCTTCCTGACATGTAAAAATTAAAAAATAAAATCCTGGGAACATGACAAGTATCACCTGGCACTCATAAGAATCAGGAAACTGTCATTCCCACTCCTATAGATGCAGCAGGTATACTGTATGCCCAATATACTGGTGAAGTCTAAGACTGACATCAAGATTAGAAGCAAATATACTTGGCACAAGATAGGACACCAATGGTTTTTCAACTGCTTTTATGTGTTGTACATCCTGAAGATTATGAAATGGGTAAAAACCTCTTCTGCAGAAAGATCTCCATGCTATCATGTCCATGTTTGTGAACACCTGCAGCCAGTCACTCCTCTGGGTACACTCACAGCATAAGTAGTTGGCAACCTGGACGATCCATTCTGGACATTACAAGAGCAGCTGCTTTTTAATTTTGTTTTTATATTACCTCTAATGTCAGAAGCTGAATAAAGTTCAAGCCAAACTAAGTTCTTGATTCTAACCAGGAATAACAGGGTAGCTCACAGAAATAAATAAGGGAAGTGCTAGATTCACCTTTTGTGGTGTGAGTAGTAGAAGAGCCCAGTTTAACCACCCCGCCTTCCTACCAAAAATATCTACTTTGCACCAGTCCTGATCAGTAAAAATGAAAGGAATCTTAATCATTTTAGCAGCGAAGGAATCTCAATCAAGAAACAGATTTTCTGCAGTGGTTAAATTGCTGCAGTAAAAGTCAAGTTATTTTAGCATTTTCAGTTTAATGCTGACACTATAAATCACTGACAGCCTCTTTCAGCAAAATGGCCCCCACCAGGAGCTGTGAGAAACTAAGGTGTTTGTCCGCTCTTCTCCACTGATGCAAACCTGGAAACATTGGATTCCATTCCTCTGGATCCAGTGAGCAGGGCAGTTCTTAGCTTTTGGACTTCTGATACGTGGTAACAGATGCAGTTTTGCACCCAGAGTAGTGATGAATGGATGAATGAGCACCAATGCTCCAAACTCCTTCCAGGAGGATGATGCGTCTTCACATACTACTTTTATCACTGAAACGTATTTGTTCTTGTGTCTCCTGTGAATAAAAGTAAACACTGCATGAATCTGTTTAGGAATGCTAGACTGTTTCACCTTCCATGAAGGCTTGGTAGCTGAACAACTAACTACCTGTTTCAAACTTAGATGAAGACTGGTAGAGATGGTGCTTTGTAAATACGTGTTTAGCTGTGTCTGTAGAGTTGGTGATCTTATTTTGGTGTGGCAGAACTAATGTTTGTGTACCCCACGGCAACTTCCCTTGAATTTAGAGGACAGGCATGTGGCAACTAAATCATGAAGCATGTGGATTTTCATGTACCTTATCACTTTGGTTTGCATATCTGGTTTTGTAGATTAACTCATGTATCTCTGGTATGTGTTCTTTTGTGAAAACCATGAAGCAATCTTGTAAAAAGATGATGAATAAGGAATAAATGCTGATTTTGTTTACTCCAGGGTTTTTGTTTGCTGTATTTAATGTGCCTGTCATTTATAATAGTGACAGAAAGAAGTGTGGCCTTTTCCCCAACTGCTTTCTCTAGATACATGAAAAGTAATTTCCATAGAAACAAATGTCAAAGGTTGACTCAGGCTCACAGTTTGTACTCACTCCTTGTAAGAAAACCTCAGCTCTCTGCAAGTAACTGGGACTTGAGGTGCTTTTGACTGCAGTCTTGCTGGAAGTCCTTAAGACCAGGTTACTGAGGAGGAAATTAGAAATTACTGAAATTTCTGGTGTTTGGTCACTCAAGAGACCTGGTATACTTTTCTCCCTAATTTGTCACACTTGCACCACTGGCCTCTTCAGTGTTGCCGTCTGGGAGCTGCACTTTAACCTTACTCCATCTAGGAGTTCATCGACTACCAAAACAGTCTGGAATCAGAATTATTGTTTCCTGCAGAGTTGAATCAAACTTCAAGTGGGCTAGCTAGTGAAAAAATAAAGAGTGAGAGTAAAAATTGAGAAAAAGGTTACAGGGTAAGAAATCAGGAAGCAACTTCTGATGGACACTGGCCTGTATTCAGTAAGTAGAAATTTTTCTGGCCGGTTTACCCACAGCTCTGGTTGCAGCACTTGAGACATGCGCCGTGCTTGAGAAATAACTTTGGCTTCTTGCACTGGAAGGTTGTCATTTACCACCAGCCTGTATTTGATAAGCCTGAGGTTTCTGGGTACAAGATTTAAGTGTACACCCTCCTGATGAAGCTGCAAGTTAAATCAACCAAAGGGTTGCATTCATTCCCCAGGGATGCTCCTGGCTGGTGTGGAACAAAGCATCGCAATCCGGCTGGCAGCACCTGGGGGCTGAAGGACTCAACAAGAGAACAATTTTACAGCAGCCCAGCACAGGACGTGCAGCTGCTGCCCCTTTACAGCTACCCAAGGCAGCCCCAAGACCACAAGCCATTTCAACAGGAGCCCAGGCAAAACCTGTGCTCCAGCATCGGTCCACAAAGGACCCTGGGGAGTTCAGTAGGTGTCTGGAAGTCTTCTGGGGTGACAACCCAGGGTGAGCTCCTGTGCATGAGCAGGCCTTACACCTTTGCTCTTCATGGGCCTTTCTTGAAACGTGTTGCTGTGTTTTAGTTTTCAGTGCTTTTGACCCTGGTGTAGGCGTTTTTGTCCAGAAAATATTAACATCTGTGCCTTAAAACTGTTGGGGAAGACTTTGCTGTTGTACCTTGGTCCTCTCAACAGCTAAATGCATGCCGCTGGCAAAAATAAAATAAATGGAGCTCAGCTCCCTGTATGTGTCTGTAAAGCAGCTCCACACTTTAAAAATGTGTTCCCTAAGTTCATGTGGTTAAAAATATGTTGACTACAGGAAAAAAATCCAACAAGGGACATTCATAATTCTTCATTAATTAATAGTCAACTCTTTTTCTCCCCCAATTATTTCAAACACCTGCTCACAGTAAATTTCCTTTGCAGTTTTTTAATGCTATTTTAATATTACCCAGAACTTGGAAACATACACTAAGCTTCTCTTATTTTTAATTATTTTCAAATTAATTTTAATTTTCTGAATATTTTCAGTGCTGCCCATTCATTCAATAAAACTGAATTTTAATTTTAATTTTTTTTCTTTAAAGGCCTCCTAAACTTTCCAGAGAAACTTTATGGGCTGTTTTAATGAAACCTTTTGGAAAAGGGACTGGATATTTCAAAATACCTCTCTCGAAACCTCCTCATCCAAAAAGAAGTGGGCAGGGGGAAATCACTTCATCTGGTGACTCACATCTCTTGCATGCAAGTAGGAATCCATCCAGGAGCAGAGCCATCTTGTACTTGGAGTGCAGGCTCTTCTGGGTGCAACAGCAGGGCCACCACCCCCAGCAGCACCTCTCCTGTGCTGGGTGGGCTGTGTCCACCCCCAGGCTTCCAGCTTGTGCCCATCTTCAGTGGCTGCACAGTACAGATGTCAGCATCTGCCCTGCCACCACAGACATCAGGCTGTCTCTGTGGCTCAACATACTGTCCCCTCTGGGGGACACAGAGCTGTGACTGTGGCAGAGATGAGGAAGGGAGGGTGAAAGTTATATTTGTGTGTCCACTCCTCACCAGCTGATCCACATGCACGTCCTCTCTTTGCTTTAGGTGCCCAGTCACTGTTCCATGAGCTCTGATCTTTGTTTATCTCCGTGTGTTTTGTAGGTGTGACATCTGACTGCTGTAAACAGATCAGGGCAAACAACTTTCAGGGTGACCTCGCTCCTCCCATAACAGGAATAATTTCATGGAGGGGGTACCGAGACACCCCTGCTCTGAACTTTGAATGTCTTCACCTCTTTTCGATCTGTGTGGTCTCAGAGGTCGGGGATAATTTAGAGACAGGTGGCAGGGTCTTGCCTCGTAAAAATGTGGTGGCCCCATTATGTCAACTGAGCATTCCTGCTGCATTGCTGTGTCACCTGCTGCTTGCACCCCTCTGCTTTGTCAGGCAGTCCATAATGGGTTTTTAATCCCTCATTGACAAAGCTCATGTCATGGATAACACTGGGGAAGCCAAACCACCAGATTGCTGAAAGGAGATATTTAACTGGCACTGACATTTGCTAAGTTTCTTCATTTTGCTTTTAGCTTTATTTTTTTGTTATGGTTCACTTGTGCAGACTTAAGAAATACCCATTGCAAGGAGCATTCATCTACTCTGCTCTTAATCCCGGCTGATGCCCAGGTTCCATGGACTGGAAGAAGCTTTCTAATAGTAGGAATTTGTTGATTTTTTTTCATCTTTGCCCCAGTGAAAATGCTGTCCCAGAACTATTCAGATGGCCTGAAATGTTAGACTTAGTCTCACAGGCATTTGCAGTCAGAGCAAAAGGCAATAGCTGTCGCTATGGAACATGAAAGAGCACAGGTGCACAACGCTGCTCTCAAGGTGAAGAGCAAAAAGGGAAGTTTATTTTCTGACTCCAACATTTATAGTTTCCCAAGTGACAGTGGATTGGAGGGTGACAGTGCCACCTCTCAAATGACGCTGGACAAACCAACAGTCCATCAAATTTCTCCTCCTCCATAAAGGAATGCAAAACAATGTGTCATTTACAGAAAGTGTGTGAGAAAGTTCTCTACAAGAATGTCAACATCAGAAGGCTTGGAGCATCTTAAAAAATCAGGGCGACAAGTAGAGACTGCTGCAACACCAGCAAGTTGTGTCCTGATGGTGGACGCCTTCCTGAGCTGGAGCAAAGCTGTCTGTCAGTCAGTCAGTCAGTCCCCCAGTACCACCGGGGGGAACCGGTACCAGTGGGAAGGCGCTGTCCCCATCACGGGGAGCATTTCGAGGGATGCTGCGCGGCTCCGGCGCCTGTTCCCCCGCAGCCGTGCGCAGGGCGGTGGCGGAGCGGGGCTGGTGACACGGCGCTGCCAAGGGCCGGCGCGGCCACCAGAGGCCAGCATTGCTGTGCGGGAGCTGCGACAGCGGCCCCTGCCTCGTCTGCGGAGGGATGCTTTGGGAAGGCTGAACTGCCGGCTGCCTCATGCAGCACAGGGGTTCTCCCAAATCGCACCGAGGGACCGCCGTGCCAGCCAATGCCTGTGGAGGCGGGTGACCTTTAAAACACCTCTGACTAATAAACCGCTATTTATTTGCAGGGGAAAACTGCACGAAACACAGCTTTTAACCTCTCCCCATCCTTAGCCTGCCCTTGAGTAGAAGGATGAGGGAAGTGCCTGAGGTAGGGTATCAGAAAAAGGCTGGAGAGTTTGCACCGTGTGAGGCTGGCCGTGGCAACTGCGGGCAAACGCACAGCGCAGCTGGGAGTGCTCCTTCCTTACTGCCATTTTACATCATTCTCCCCTTGGCAATAGCAGTGCTTCAGGTCTCCTGCAGAACACAAATGGAAAATTGATGTGGTTCAGGATTTGCCTGTAAATCAGCTGACAGGAGTAGAGAAACATAAAGAAACTTGCACACTTCTGCTATAAATAGAAATTTACATAGGATATGGTTGGTGTGTTGAGAAAGAGATCCTGTAAGAAAGGGGCTGAACACATCAAGTGAGACCCTGGGTGCTTCTCTGCTGACTTGAATAGGGTGTGAGAGAATTAGGCAACTATTAGGTTAGTTCTTTGTGTACTAAAATACTCATTTCTTTATTGGCTTGTACACAGAAATCTTATTTCTGTCTTGAAAAAGCAAAAATGGAGGTCCCAAGTTCCAAAATTTTATCATTTCTTTATTCATATGGAAGCAGAACGATTATTAATTAATTAGAACCACAAATTGCATGGTCAGAGACCTTTGTGATGGCTTCAACTGATCTTCAGTGACATAAAACCTCCTCCAATCAATGTCTTCTTGCACTATGGCACGTTAAAAAAAAACACCAAAAAAACTTCTTGTCTGATTTCTTTCACCTTCTAGCCATTGGTTCTTGCTTTACATGTGGCAGACTGAACAAATCCCTGCTAGCAAATGCCTCCTCACCTTTGTACTTCTAGACTGACTGTCCAAGCCCTCACTCCACCTTCTCTTTACAAAATGTACTGTTACCTCTTCATGTCTTTCATGACAGAACATAAAATATGTTCTCACAAGTCTCTTTTTTATGTGTGTGCTGGTTTTCCAAACCCATTTTTATTCTGTAGGCACTGTAATGCAGCATAGCCAAGCAGGAACTGTCACCTCAGTGCCAGTTAAAGTCATCTGACTTTAGCACATAATGCTGATGGGGGTATGAGCAAAGAACCACCCCCAGTAGCATATTTGCCCTGAGGATTTAGTGGAATTTTTTAGAAGTAAGATCATAAAAGAACTGAGACAAAATTCATCTGTTGTCATTCATTCTGGTCTTCCAAGCCATAGCTAGGACAGAATCCTTTGCCTATACAGTTTCCAATCCAAGTACACAAACAAGCCAAAGGCAGCTGAAGAGCAGACGTGCAAAGTTCTTGACCTGAGTCCACTCCTCTTGCAGACTTGGTCACACACTTGGTGGCCTGTCTCAACATGCCACATTCCTTGATGCTGACCACAACACATCCGCACTGTCACAAACCCTGCCATCCAGGTGTGCCGCTTCACCCCTGCCGTGAGCATTTCCCAGCCTTTTCCGAGCAGAACCTGATCTTGGGCAGTAGGTCGCTGCCAACCCAGCTCATCCTGGCAGAGACCAGCACAAATCTGTAGCATGGACAGGGAATGAGTCCAGCTTCCTTGAAAAAGGTGAATGTGAGCCCCAGCAACCCCGTGGGTCAGGGGTGAATCTGGTCGAAGATTAATGGGTAAAGGACAGCAAAAGGATGGAGATAGTTACAAGTGTGCCAAACTAGATGCAGAAGGTGGGGGGCATAGGTGATCCACTTACACTCTGCTCCCTGCCACAGTGATCACCACTGAAATTACAGCAGCAATTACTGGTGATTTGCCTCAACAGGGTCAAGGCCTTTGTCTGCACTGGTTTGCAGGGAAGGATCTCACCCAGGGGCAGTGAACAATCATCCATTGGCCTGATTCTTCTGTGGACCCCAACCCTGTGTTTGTGTCTTCCCATTTGAATGCTGAAACAGCTCACACTGCACAGCGTGTGCTTACACCAGCTCTCTTGTAGGCAGTGAGAAGTCATACAAGTCTGACTGGCAAAGTTGCCAAAGGCAGCAAAGGTGGGATGGACAGTGGTTTTTCCTCCTCGCTGCCACTTGCATCAAGAGAACAAGGAACAAGTTGAAAGGGCTGGTGTAGCATATGGAAAGAGTCTTTACTCCTAATTTCTTGAGCAAATTTGTGCATGGTGGCACACTCAATATAAAGGCAGCATTGTCAATTTTGAGCATCAAAGCTTCACGCCTTCCAAAATCCTGAGAGTGGCTTAAAGATCCTGAGACTTCTTAAAAACAACAAATGTCAATTTCCTTTTATTTTCCTTTGGGTTTTGGAGCCTTGTGGGGAGAATTTTCTTCCTCTTTGTTGTAAAAGTAAGGTTTACCTTCTGCTCTGAATGAATGCAAAGGGCCTTATGGAGTCCCTTGATTCCAGCTTCTGGGTCTTTAAGGGAAACACCAAAAGTCATTAAGATGTGCAATTAAATCACAACCGTGGCTAACACAGCAAATATAAATGCAAACCCTGCCCTAGAGAACAAAGACCTATTCATTCTGCTTAAATTGGTCTTGAGAGTTGCTTGCTGCTTCATTTTTTTTCCTTTTTCCCCCCGTCCATATTTCTTCAGAAGGAGGGGGAGCTTTCTTGGCTTATGCCACATCCTGGATCCTCAGAAAAGCCTGTGCTCAGCGGCCTGAGTCTGTCTTGCCTCCTGTCTGCAAACCCTCTAGAAAAGTGAGGTTACAGACAAGCATCAGCAATGAGTGAGCAGCAATAAAGAACCTTGATAACTGAGGTAAAGTGGCCATTATGCAACTAGGAATGATAGGTAGAAAAATAAAAGCCGGAAATGTCGAAAGGCAGCTGAGGTTACATTCCTCATTGGAAGTAAAAGGTGAAGGAAGATCAGCTGGCAGCAAGAACTCCTGCTCTGTACATAGAGAGGGATTTGCCAGCAAAGGATATTAATGATCTGAGAGTGAACTGCAAGTCCACAAGGGAAATCTGAACTGAAAATGGAAAAGACAGAAAGCTAGGCAGGGGGATTTGTATCAGGTTAAAATGTCAACATTTGGAGATGGATGAATCACTGGAGCTCAGACTAGGAGGAAGAAAATAACCCACCCTCTCAACAAAGAAACCAAAGAAAACAGCAAAACATAACGCCAGTGTGTCCCTTTGTCCCAAAGTTAAAGCTCTGCCAGCCTGACCTTTTTTGGATGCTCATAGTTGTGCAAGAGGATTGGCTCAGAGGTGAAAAGTGGTGGTCTACAGAAGCAGGCAGGCTGCCTCTGCCAACTTGCATAAACTGGGTTTTCCCCTTTTCCCCCAGCCCTCTCTTATTTAAACTGTCAAAAGGCACCTCTGTCTCTGTGGCATTCCGTGAGCTCTACCTGACCAAATCTCTGTTACCAGATGAAGGGCGTTCAGAAGCTAATCCATCTAAAGGGATTTTTGGCCGGGAAAGAGGAAAGGCCCACAGTGCAAGGTTTGGGGATTCGATTTTTTGGAGACCACAGTTTGTATTGGACTGCTCTGTTCTATAATCCTATCTCTGTTCCTGTCAAGAATATATTACAAGATGTGAAAAACATCTCCTATATTTTTTGCTCAGTGGAAGACCTCTTTCTAAACATCAGGACCACAAATTTGAAACTTTAAGTAAGTTCTGTGCTAGTGCTGCAATTTACAGGGTGGGTTGGGACTTTGATTGCATTTTTTCGTTCCTTTTTAGGAGTCAGTCGAGCTTCAGGCATTTCCAGGGCTATTTATGCCTGTTAATCCCTAGAAACTGGCTGAGAGCCTTGGATTTGTCTTCCTCTGTCTGAAAAGAGGCATGGTCCACTCGGGGTTGTAGCTTGCTAATGAGAAGAGTGGCAGGGCATGAGCCAGGTGAGGGGCTGGGGGGAGGACAGGGAGGTCTGTGTCCCCTTCCACTCTGCCCTAATGAGGGGCAGGTGACAGAAAACTCTCACCTGAAGAGACAATTAAGTGTCAGTCCAAAGAACAACATTGAATTGGCACAACATTCCTTTCTCTTTCAAACCACAGGATTTTTCAATCAAATATGAATTTCAGCAGCAAGATGTGATTTTTGGCTGCTCTTTAGGCTTAATTTATTAACAGTTTAATCAAAACTATTGGGCAATTAGCCAAACTTGTTACTTTGTATGGCCAAACTAGATATTAGGCCTTGTTTCATTGGAGAAGGAGATTCCTTGCAAGTTCCCCAGGATGTCTTGGTTTTGGATATCTGAGAAGCACAGATCCAGCAAAACCTATTCACCCACCGTGGTTTCACTCTCTCTTCTTCCACTTCCAAATGTAAAATATGCTGGTGTGTGAAAAACATTTACATGTGTTTCCCACACTTTCCCAAAGCCCAGCCTGTATTCCAGGGGAACATGTAAGCTAACTTTTCCACAAAGCCATCTAGGCTTGGCTAAATAATGTAAAAGAAGGAGTTGGGATACTTCAGGGTCTCACAATGTGGTGTATTGTTGATTTTCATATTAACTGGAAAGGGCTCAAAACTTCCTTCATTTTGCCTTTTGGTGACGCTTCCCCTTAAATCCTTAAATCAGATATATTGTCTCATGAGATTTTTCTGACGGTTTTTCTCAAGTCGTGAATTACCTTATGGTGCTGGTCAAAAATGTCCTAGAGCATCAGGATTTGCAAATGTTTAAAATGAAACAAAAATAAAACAAAGCGTTCTGAAATGCTCCTATTCATTTTTGTTGTGTTCAACCAAAGAGACTGATTAGATCAAGCACCTAAACCAGCTAGGATTGAACATCATCATTGCCTGGTTCTTACAAGAAAGACTTAAGACATTAAAAAGTCAGATCTGTGATGAAGGCTCCCAGCTTTCATCACTTACCTACATGAGCTGTCAATGCACTAAAGGGACTCCCCTGATTGCTTCTATTTCATGGCATAAAGTTAGCAGCCACAAGTGTTCCAGAAGACCCAACAAGACTGGCTCATTCTGGAGCATTTCTTCCCTCAGGACATGAGAAAGAACAGAATATTTGTGAAGGGAGGGATTCAAGAACAGGAAAATATATTTATTAGCTGGCAACCACAGCAGAAGGCCAGAGGAGTGAGCAGGGAGAGGAGCTTGGCATACACTCTGAGGAAATTCACCTCTCCAGTATTGCTGTGGGTAACTCTGACATGGCTCCTTTTTAAAATTTTCTTTTTTTTTTCATGTTGTGGTTGTTTAAGTCTGGATTATAAAGAAGGACTTTCACTGGTCTAGAAACTGCCATCCTCTAATTAAAATGCACCCTGGGTCCCTGGAGAGAAAATCTCAGGTTCACACAGGCTTTGAGGCATCTCATTTAAAATGAAGCACCTGTGTGCCTGCAGACCTGGCTTCCAGGCAGTCCAAGCCAGACACAGGAGCTGCTGCTCCACAACCCAGGGACCAGACATCTCCTGCCAAAAAGCAAAGCCACACAGATGAACTTGACAGTAAAGGAGGAGCCACGGGGCACAGCCAGGTGGGTAAACACTGGAACACCACGCTCCTGAACTTGGAGTGAGAGTTCAGGAGCTCTTGCAAAGCACCTGGCATGGAGGAGCCAGCAGAGCCACCACGAACAGCTGGGGCTGGCTCCTGACTTTTGGTGATACTGTCTGAGTCACTGCTGGCAAACGGTGTCCCAGGGAAGTCACTGAGGCTGCCTCGTGTGAGTAATCACTTGTCAGCTCAGACCTCCCAGGCTCTCTCTCCTGTGCTCTTGGCAATGGTGCTCGGAGTGAAAACAAACAAATAATCCAAAAAAACCTCCCTCAACCCCCCAGCAAGTGTTTTCCAACACGTTCGCAGCCTTTAACAAAACATTTGGAGCCTATTTTCCAAAAAGTTCCAAAGTTTTTCCAAAGCCCAGATTTGTCTAGACTCTCCCATCCTCAGTGCAGGGAAACAGGGTGAATGGATAGGGTGTGATATGGATTTTTCTGAAAGTTTGTTTGGATTTCAGGAAGTGAACAAGATAAGCCAAATGGCCCTTTCCTGCTTTTGCTCTTTTAATACTTATTTTCCCTCAGTAAGTCCTGACAAGAAATGTTTGAACTAAAGGAAGTCAGATGAGTTTGTTGAGTTCTCCCTGCCCCACCTCTCTGCTACAGACCCACCCACACCTGTGGCTGGGAGATAGCACCAAATCTTCTTTACAATAGGAGCCCTTGGGCACATGTGAGAGCTGCTCCCTTTGTTATTCCTGCAACATAGAAAAATGCTTTCCTTCTTTTTCCCCCTCATTTAAAGCTTGTAGGAGGCAGTGGGAAATAATCCCCTGGGGACTTTGGGATGCACCAGAGGCACTGAGGGTCTGATCCAAGGGGGAAGAAAAGAAATAATCCCCATTGCATTCAGAGCTGCAGGTGCTGGTGTGTGAAAAGGTCCTTTGATGTCACATCAGTTTGGCTGCCAGAAAAGCCTGAGCAAAGACAAGTTGGAGAAATTGGTCTCAGCTGAGCCACACCATGCCTGATGGAGAGGTTTTGCATAATGACCAGAAATCACTTCTTACAGGTGTGTTCCTTAGTGTACTCCTTGGCATGAGGTCTGGTGAAGGGAGATTCATGGTCCCTCTATTTTTACACAGTTTGGTGTATTCATGATTGCAAAGGTATCTGACCTGATCACAGCCCTTCATGTCTTTAGTCATACATATCTCTGAATTTTAGATGTAAGAAATCTGGATTTCATACTGACACACTTATACCCACGAAGGGGTTTCTGTGAGCATCACCTTCTAGAAAGGCACATTTGTAAGAAATAGAAAATCACGAGTCCCAATAAAAATTTCCTGACCACCCAACTCCAGCACTAACATGCCAATGTCTTTTCTTCCCAGGTCTCTATTATTTAAAGGGGAAAAAAAAAAAAGGCCTAAAGGCCTATCCTGCTTTGTAGAGAGGAGAGTTTTAATATTTGATAAGAAAAATCTTTGGAACCCTGAATATTATTGTAACTCTGAGGCTGGGGAAATAAATTTTGTTCCTCTTCTGGAACATACTGACCTTCCTACCCAGTTGTTTATTTGTATGATCTGAACTAATTTTTTGTTTGAAATCTACACTACCTAAAAGCATTTAGTAGAACTATTTTTTAAAGTAGCTTGCTAAACTGACTCTAGATGTTGCTCAGTGGTTGCTTGGTATTTGAGAATCATTTACTGCAGTAGAGACTTTCCCACCAGCAGATGCTACCATAGCATAACAGGAGGACGGAGAGTGACCACAATAGGAAGGAGAATAGTGCAGCTAAAGGAATGTAAAGGGTTAATGCACCAGCTGGATAACCTTTAAAAAACACACAATAAATGGTCCGGACATTTTGAAATCTGCAGCAGCCAAGTGAGCCACTTGTCGCACAGCATCTGTAATGACAAGATGTTGTTCTGATACAGAGTTCCTCTTTGTGATGTCAGAAAATCTGTGCTACTCCTGCAAGAGTTTCTGAAGTGCTAA
Organism: Fringilla coelebs; assembly: GCF_963513975.1. Lineage (NCBI taxonomy): Eukaryota > Metazoa > Chordata > Aves > Passeriformes > Fringillidae > Fringilla > Fringilla coelebs. The sequence continues at coordinate 83,978,261 of NC_140028.1, forward strand.
TTTTTTCCAGGTTGCTAAGTCATTTGCAGATAGTTGATGATCCTTTCTTTGAAGATGCAATCCTGTTATGAAAAATGTAAGCACTGAAAAAATCTTAATAAAATGCACATAGCATTATAAGCATCTGCCCTTCCAAGAGGTTTCATCTCTGTTCTGGAGGTCTCCAAAATGAAGGAGGGATAGTTTATTTCCCAATTTTCTTAAGTCGTTTCCCTTTCTAATGAGGCTGTCAGGAGTGAACTATGACAGGTGTTATCTAGGCTCCAAAAAGACTCAGCTTTGTGGATGTCTGAGTACCTAACCACAGTTGTTGGTAAGGTGCTCACACCCAACACTTTTATGCTAACCTGCCCCCAGTTCACCAGGTTTACTGGCTCTGAATCTCTTAATCTGAGATAATTCCAAGTCTTCCAGGTAGAATGTGTGCTAGCCATGTTTTTCTCATGGTCTCAGAGTCTCACAGGTCCACTCCTCTGCAGACTGGAACTGCATATCTGCAGACCCCTCTCAACACAGTGACTTTAAAAAGGGTATGAGTGTGTTTCACCACTCGTTCTGCTGCCAATGCTATTTTTGCCTTTTCCTTCATTTTGTTGCTTTCAATTATTCATTCATCTCCCTGGCGGGCAGAGACATGAGACACTAACATACAAAAACTGTAAATGGTCCCACTTCTAGGATATCTGGAACAATGAAAGAGATGTTGCCATTTGGACAGACTGGTGTTGACTAAAGAAAGAGAATCCCAAAGAAACTTCTACCAAACAGCCACATGACTGCTCCTCCAGCCAGCTTATTAACATGTGTTTTGGGCAGCCCAATTTCTAGTAGCATAGGCTTGTGCCAAAACTGTGATGATAAGTGCACAAGGGGCACGCACAGGACACCACAAAAGCATATTCCTTACACACTTGCATATCTCATTCTAAACACCAGATTTCATCAGTACCTCTTGCAAACAGACTATTTCTTTTCAGTTTTGACTGCTCCAGCTGTACCTAGAACATCTGAGGGGCCAAGGATGCTCTTTTCAGTGTGGGTGGCTACACAAACCCCAAACCCTGGGGTCTGGCAGGAGTTACGCTGCAAGTCTCAATCTGTCTTGTCCAATTTCACCATTTATGGCAGCAATACATTATGTTTGGAGAGGGAGTATCAGCAGCATGCTGTGCATTAATCCAAAGGCTGCATTCCTTAACAGATTAAATAGCCTTCATCTCTGATAAGTGATTGCATTTCTGGTGCATGAATGGTACTGCGAAGTACATAGTGCTGTTAATAGCTGGGAAAGAGAACAGCATGAGAAAGCCCCTTTCCAGACTCACTTCCTCAGGATGTCGTTTGGACTTACAAATATCTGTGGGCTGCAAAGCTTCCACCCACGTTTCTAACTTCAGTCTTTCCTGGATGCTTGAGTTCCCTTAGGACCAACATATCACGACACACCAAAAAATATTATATATAGCTTTGCCCTCTGGATCAACAGTGCCCTCTGGAAGAACCCTTGGCTTTACTGGCAGCAGAAAATACATGTTTTCCAAAGTTGCAAGACCAGCAGAAATGAGGAGCTTTTCTCTTTGACAGCAGCTGTAGCTGTCTGGCCTAAAATACCTCAGATTAAAATGACAGTTTACCACAATATATTCCCATCCTTCTGAAGGAGCTTGCCCAAAGCATGCCCTTTCTCTCTTTACCTTCCAATCTTGGCAACATGTGAAGGGTTATTTTCCAAGTCTATCACATAAGAAGCTCTTAAGAAATGTTCCTTTCTTGGTCATTTCTGCTAACTCTGTAACCTGCAAAAGGTTAAAATGCAGTGGGACAAAGCTACAGAAACTCATATTTATCAAGGGAACAGGGCAAATGTTGTTTCTACAACACAGAGGAAACAGAGAGCAGTCTATAACCAAAGCTGGAAGCCAAAGCTGCTTTTAGATCTGAGATAATCACCAAAATATTTAGCAGAACAGAATGCTATATTTTATGGCACGCTCTCTGCCTGAAAACTGTTACTTAATGCACTGGGGTGACAGTAAAAGAAAAGGCACATTTCTAATGATTTGGACAACACAATTATACTCTGAAAAGTAAGATATGGCTCTGTACACTGAAAGCTGAAATAAATGTGGAATTAAGTGTATTGATGAACAAATAGGAAGTTAATTTGTTTTAGTTTCACCTTTAGATCTAAAAAAATCAAAGTAAGCTCTTGCTGTTTTCAGAGACACTATTAATAGAACCAATTCTGAAAACCAAATTCTGCACACTGTTTTCTGTTACATCCTCCAATTCCAAAGATAACTGAAGGAGCAGTTTGGTCTCTTTGACTGAAGGTGGAAATTCTGTTGGTGATGTAGGAACCAGAAGAGGTTCCTTAGGTCACGACCACAGGTCATTCTCCACCATGCTCCACCTTTCTACTTCTTCCTCTCCTACAAGAGGACCTTCCAGAAATTGTGTGTCCTTTTGTGGTCTTGGTACACCCAAAGGATCCTCCAAAAGATTTCCTTGCCATGGTGTTCAGGACAGTAAAATTTACATTTCATGCAGTCTAGACAAGCATGTTCCTCATGTTTGAGATTTGCAGGTGTGACCACAGCTGCCTAAGCCAGGATTTTCTTACAGCTGTAAGGGTGGCTGTACCTGCCTGCTTGTTGGGGAGTCAATGGCTGGTAAACCAGGGCATTTGTTACACGGCTTCCAGGGGCATCCTTGACAAAAGAAGTTGTGATGAGTGCCCAAGCCGTGGTCTGGAGGTATAGATGTCATCAGGAGGAGTACTCTGGGGTGTGTCAAATCTTAGCTTAATTCTTGCTTCTGTTTGAGGGGATCTGAATGTACCTCCCGTGAAGGTGTATTTGAGTCATGAGCAGGCTGTACACGGTGTCCCAGGCCCAGACTTTCCCACCAGCGAAGTTGTTTTGCTTTGTTGGTAATAACTCTTCACCAGACTGGAGAAGGTGAAGTCTAGAGGTCAGAGCATTTTTGTGGGAATACGGAGATCTGCATCATTCATCCCAAGGGGAGGCTTTGTGTGTGGCCTGTGACACTATCACTCACACTCCTTCTGGCACACTGGCTATTTATGCAGGTTCAAATTACTGCAGACAGAGGAAGGATCTGAACCAGGGTCTCCCAGGTCTCCTCAGTGAGCGCTTTAACCTTCCAGCCCCTGGGGGAGGTTGGTGAAGGGGCATCACCTTCCCTGCCTGTGTTTTCCGTAGGCACCAATCCAGTTGGATTGGCCAAGATCCCCTTCACAAGTGAAGTTGGCAATGCTTGGTGTGCATTTGGAGAAAGTCTGTTGTTCTGGCTACGATGCCCACCTTTACTGGAGTGAGGGAATTTTCTGGCCATCTCTGCTGCAAGTGAAAGGAGAGGCTCCAGGCGCTCCCGTAGCATAACGAACCTAAATCCCTGGATTAGCTTAGTCTGACCCTGGTTTCATTAGAGCCATTACCTAAGGATGATAGCTACATAACATACAGGCCAGACAAAGAGCTCATAAGGCAGCATAGCAGGGAGCAGAACCAGAAGCAGTAAAGTATGTTTTTGCCTCCTGATGGAAAAAGAGAGGTGCATTGGCTGAGGTCTGTCAGAAATAAATGTTGGTATTGAGGCTCCTGCTCTCCTGCCGAGTTCAGTGCTGGCTAAGGCATCTCTACTGGAGTCTGGCAAGGAGTGGTGCAAGGGAAGAGACTGAAAGGGAGTGATTATTTAGCACCAGTGGGTCTGTGAGTCTCTGTTTGCAGCAGAGGGTTAACATGTGCTACGCCTGCATAATGCTGACAGCTTTGGATTCAGTGAATTTTAGTGGCAGGAGTTATGCAAACACGGCTGTGATCAGAGCTCTGCTGTAGCTATCTATAGAAGTCCAAATTTCTCAGGGAAGCCCTGAGTGTCCCCAGTCATGGAAATGTTCTTTCTGAGTTAAAGGTCTTTGTGGACTGTGCCACCTACAGCAAGATAGGCGGGCAGTCCCCACCACATTCATGCCAGTGTGACTAAGCAGCTCCATGAGTGACCATGAGCATGTACAAAGGTTATGAAAACTGGAATATAGCATCCACTCTGTTCTCATGTATGGAAATTCCCAGTGAAGGCAATGGGACGCTTTTGCCAAAGACTGAATTAGTACCCAAGCATTTGGTTATTTCTTATTTGCAATAATAGTCTTTTCCATAGTTGTGATACCTCAAAAGAAGCTGGAACCCAACTTACTCTGCATATGGTTGATCTACGGATATCATTCACACACACACACACATATATAAATATATATATAAAAAAGCATAAGATGAAACAGGCATAGCATAAATAGGGATCTGTTTCTTTGCAGGTTGTTTTTTTTTTTCATCGATTTAGTTAAGAAGACAGGAAAAAGAATATTCCTTCGGGGAAATAAAAAATAATTTTAAGGGCACTGAAACTTTCTCTAAACATCCAAATATTAGTCAGCTCAGAAACTCAAAACTGAGATTCAGTTTGAAGGAGAGAGGGCAAGATTCAAAGCAGGAATTCACAAGACAGCATGCATAAGAGCTAAATCCTACAGGGACATAAGTGTGTCCTGCCTGGAAATCTGTGGACAGCAGACAAGCCCCATCCAGCCCCCAGCCACCGCACTCTTCACAAAAGGCTCCTTGGGGAAAGTGGGAGAGGATGTGGGCAAAAGATTTAGACAGAGTTACTGAATCCCCGACCCCACTGCTGTCAGGGGACAAGACTGGACACTGGAAACTGCTGCAGAACAAGATGATCCATTTATCTTCCTCTGCCCATATCCCATCCCTGAAGGACCCCCTGAACAGCAGGAACCTCCTCTGACAAGGCTGACTGAGACTGTGATGTCTTTTGCAGCAGGGCACAGCCAGAGGAGCGAGGCCCTGGAGGGCACACCCTTCTGGCTAGCTGGGCATGGCAGAGGAGAGGCACGGGCACCGGAGAGGAGGTCGAGGGACACGAGGCAGCGAGCCCAGCAGGGGCAAAGGCTGAAACTCAGGGGAGAGGAAGCAGTGACGTGGGTAAGGAATGGCAGATGAGAAGGGTCGGCCCTGCAGAGCCTTGCTGCAGTCCCTGCTCCATCTGGATATTGTTAGGCCCCCTGCCCACCCACCCACCATGCCTGGAACGTGCAAGTACCTTATCTTGCATTTCTTGTAATGCAGAACACCAACTTCATTTTATGGTTCTTGGCACAGTTTATGACCTTTTTACAACTCCTTCCCTGTCAGGATATAGGCCATAAAGATATTTTAAATGGCTTCTCTCGGTGGTGATCTATTAGTTGGAATAGTGGCTCCATATGCAAAATATGAAGCCATAACCACTGTAAGCTAGCTCTCTACCTTCACATCGTTCAAATCTTGCTTAGAGAGCCACTTGTGCTTTGAAGCTATGAGAAAATAGCCAGCAAATAATTAAGTAGAAGGACTGCTGAGCATAATTTATGTAACCTTTCACATTTTCAAACTGCAATTACCTGTGTAGCAACTGAATGAATAGTGGGTTTTCAGTTCGGTCGCTGAACAGAATTATCAGAGGAAAAACATTTGGTTAAAACCAAAGCAGAATTTTTCAGATTTTCTTGAAATGTAAGACAGGAATTATTTATTTTCTGTTTCAAATTACTTAATCCCTTTAAAATGCTTTAGAAGCCGTAGATTGCCTGTGAAGTGAAAAATGTCATTTCAGAGTGAAAAGTCATGGTGTCACTTCAGCCTTCAAACAGAGAAGTTTGCCTTCCCAAACTTATTGCTTTATAAAACTACCAGAGCAAACTTCTTCATGAATTCAAAATCTTTCCATAAGCACATTATATTTTTTTCCCCAGAAATGCATTTTTTTACCCAAACTATAGTCCAGAAGAAGAAAGAAAAGACCAAAAATAGAGGTCTGTGTTTGCTGCCATCTATTACTCTGATCTCTGCCTCCTTGCTGTCTTTCTACCCTGCACCATCCACCCATTTGCCTCCTTTGGGGTTGTGGTGGTTACATCAGCCCAGAGCACACCCATCACTCCACGGGCATTCCCACCACCAGTGTCTGAGCAGACAACTGTATTTGCACCAGATACTGGCACACAGCACCATCAGTCAAGAGGTGACACCCATGTTCTCCAGAGGAAGAGCTGTCCTATGATATGTGGGGAGTGCACAGATAAATTAAACAAGCAGCAAAGCTTTGTACATTCATCTGGATAACTTAAGGGGCAAGAAACAGAAACTTTTTTTTTCTTTTTAAATTAATTCCTTTCAGGTTTCTGAATTGCCAGAAGAAGAAAAGTGGCCAGACCTGTAGTCCTTTGAACAGCCCAGGATACCAGTGGTATTCTTGATCTCTCTGGTTCATCATGTTTCTTCACTGCTTGATGTATTGAGCGCTGAATGGACGAGCCAGGCAAAGAAAATTCAAGAATATGAAAGACAAAAGCTATCAAAGGCCTATGGAACAGCCAGGGTAGAAGTGGGCTGCTTCTTCAACCTTTTGTGGGTTTGGTAATTAATTGCACGGCCATGTATTGGAGTGAAAGGATTTCTGCTCCTAACTCTGATTGTGCTATTCATTCAACTGCTGCACAAACACACATTCAGGAAAAGAGATGATTGCAAACTGGTGTGTGTACAAATGTGTATATGTGTGTATATATATGTACACATATATACAAGAGGATTGCTCTTGGTTATCTACCTCAAAGTTCAATAAGGTGTTATGTGTCAGACACTGATATTGCATGAGGAGAAACACCTGACAAAATCCCTCATGCACTTCAGTGGCACTACTGAGAAAACGAGTGACTTTATCATGGGGTCAAAGACCCTTGTTGCAAACAGTGGCTGAGAAGGTATTTCTGGTATATCACACCGTGGGCTGGGTTCACAGCAGATAAAAGCACTTACCAGTACAGGCATTTTCACTCAATTTGCACCAGCTCTCACCCAGTTGCCTCTAAAGTGTATGTGTCTATAAGCACCGCTCCAAAGCTGTCATTACAGTGATTTCTTCATGTGTTGAGAAACACAGAGATTTTAAGACATCTTGCTCTGATAGCTGTCCATAAGGTGGTCTACATGCAGCACTGCAGCAGCAGAGCAGTCCCTGGCAGCTGCAGTAGGGATGAGGGCACAGGCAGGCAGGAGTGGGGGAACACCAGCAGCACACAACACAAACAGCAACACACGCAGCAGCACACCACAACACAGAGCAGCTATGGAGTCCTGGTGTCCTTCTGCCACCTTAAGGTGATGTAGTCATCCAGCAGATTAGAGCAGGACAGAGTGATGTATGCCCAGGCACAGTCATTGTAGTGAACAATCCTAGACAGTAATTATGAATTTCCCCTGTGAGCTCATGAAATGTCATTTATTGCTTCATTTTCAAACTCACTCCCATTGTAGGCCTCTAGCCAATGTTAATGGCAGTCACATGCCTCGAACTCCTCTGTGCCTTGGAAGTTTGGTTGGCAATTTGTTGGACTGGGAGATGAGGAGATGACCGGAGGGGCAGGAGTCTAAAATCAAAGGCAGTCTCTTATGGCCCATCAGGTCTCCATCACCTGGTGAACCTGCCCTTACAGCCTGTGGGACCCGCTGGGGATCCTGTGTCATTACAGCCGGTGTCTCCTGGGAGCCACCTCCTTGCCCTCGGGGAAGCAGTTGGGAGGTTAAAATTTAGAGAGTGGTTCTCTGCAGCTAAAACACGTGTGGTTTCACCCTAACCATAAAATATCTCAAATCATTGGGATTAGCCCTTTTCTGCTTTCCCGTGTGCCTTCAATTAGCCGCATGAAAGCAAACCCGCGGCTTTAGGACCGAAAATAGCTGGAGCGAAGTGACGCAGGCTTCGCCTGAGATGAAAGAGCAGCTTCCAGAAGCCTAATTAAAAGCAACTGAGAAACCAGTACTTGATACAGCCTCTACTCACCTGAAAAAATAAACGGAGAGCTGCAGCCAGGCTTCGGCGCGGCGTTGTGGGAAAGCGGCTGGAGGGTTTCGCCTGGGTCACGGGAAGGCCCAGCTCCGCCAGAGCACAAAATCTTTCTGTTTCTGCCTGCCCCGAGTCAGGGGGAGGTCAGCCAGCCAGCCGAGGCCACCGCAGCTCCGGCAGGCCTTCCCCGTACCTGGGGACAAACGAGGGCCACATCTGCCACCGCGGCAGTCCCCGCGCCCCGCTGCTGCCCATGCGCCGCGCCCGCAGGTTGAGGGAGAAACGGAGCTTCAGGGAGGTTTTCCAAATTTTGCTGCAGGCTTGGTGCTTGCAAGCAACCTTATCGGCTCTGCAAAATGACTCATGGATATAGGTGTCATTTAGAAAACAGCCAGGCAAGCTGACAGGCTACTAAAATCACCATTTCTCTTTTAAAATTCACTGCCATTGGTATCATCCCTATAATGCCCCACTTTGTCCCTCTGAGATGCCAGTGGTTTTGTAATTTTGTTCTTCATTTCAAAGAATTTTTTCTTTCTTCTAATATTCCTCATCCAACTCACAAGCACTAAAAGTTATAGAGGCAGGAGTTGTGCAAAAAATCTTGCAGGATGGTTTAATCACAACTTAAAAGTACTTCTGTGTTCAAGTTCCTTGGTGTTTGGTCTGTTTCCTGATATTGGTGAAGGATCTTGACTGGGAAAAATCCAAAACCCTCTATAGAATATAAATGAACTTTACAACACTGAATTGGCACTCTCGAACTAAAACAGCTCCATTTTTTTTTCAAAAATAAAACTATTTCAAGATACATTTTACTGAAATTAAATTTCAATTGGCACAAGGCAATCCAGGAAAAAAATTCCTTGAATAAAATATTTGTTTCACAATAATTTTTTATCTTGATAGGGTGAAAAAAAATATTTTCAGGTTAAGGTGAAAATGATGAAAGAAGTATTGTATTTTTACCAATGATCTGAAAAACGAAATAGCTTTATCATTCCATGTTAATTAGGATTGCTATATCTGCACGAACATAAGTATGAATCAAAAATTTATACCTTAATGTAAAGAAGTAAGCAACTGCTTGTAATATGCATTTATCACCCTATGACACAGGCACAGGAATAGTATAGCACAGTTTGAATAGATTTTAAATTCTAGGCAGTAAAACTGGAAGCAGCAAAAGAGAAAGACTAAGACAAAACAGGGTATGGTCACATGTTGTCACATTTATTTGTAATGGGCTTTTCTCCTTCATAGATGAAGCATTTGGTTTAAGTCAGAAATGTTCATATTTTTTGCTAATTTTCATCTGAAGGGAAAAGAGAGGCCAGCTGATCCCTACTGCATGCTTTTGTGTATTTCACAGGTAGCCTGAACGAGGAGCTGAGAAGCTGTCAGGAAATCCCACTTAGGAGCAGCAGTATGCAGCAAAGAAAAATGGGACTCATAATTTCAACCTGATTTAGAGTCTGATAAAGTTGATAGAAGTCACCCAGAAGTCATAGCTGAGAGCCCTAAGAAGAGCCCCCACTGCACTGAAAGAGAGCATCATGCCCAGCACAGAAGTTTCTCAAATTATAGAGTAAGGTGAGACTTAAACTCTTTTTATCTTGTTACTGGATAAATCAGATAGTTGGGACAAAACCAAGCAGGCATTCTGTGGTAGGGATTTTCTGTGGTGCTCCTTGTAAATGCTGCTTAAAGTGTAAGTTAATGAGAAGGCACCTATTTCATTGGAATATTCTTGCTCATACCCAGTGGGAACAGATGTATACGTGATCTGTGACTATGGTGCATATTTTGCCACTGATGGAGCTGCAAATTCAAACGTAAGAGAAACATAAATGTTTTAAAAAAACACAAAGCCAAAAAGCCAAAAAATCCCCAAACCAAGCAAAAACCAGAAAAGGAGTGTTGAGAGTTTTGAGAGACACTTTGGGAGAAGATTGAGGGTGAAACCAGCAAGCACTGAAAACTCAGTAATAAAACCATAGGTACATATGTGTCTAGAGTGGCTGAAGAGACTGAAAAATACACATAATTAATCCACAGCAAAAGAAACACAGTCATATGGAGGCAAAGCTTGACAGAAAGCACTGCTGCATTTTAAAGGACTCTGTGAGGAACACTTTTCCTTAGAAATCATTGGAGTAACATATTCTCCTTTCTCGAGTTTGCTGAAGTGTGAAACATTATCCTGAAAGCTGTTTATTTATGAGCCCTCCGCAAGGCACATGGAATTCTCAAGGACATAATCTCTCCATTTCTTGTAAAAATATTTGAAAAGCATTTCAGAGGCCTCACTGCACCTCTCAACCCACCACTACTGATTCGACAGCCGCACTTATGGGACAGAATCATTTTGGGGCTCCTTTGAAGACTCACACCGGACAGGAAATTTTTGCCTGCTTTTTTTCTGCGCAGCACTCAACATGAAAAGGGCTCAGCCTAGCAGTGAAGCCTTAAATTAGCAAAGATCATTAGACTCTCATTTTTAAAGTGTAACTTTTGTGTTTATGGGTATCATTTCTAGAAGCATGCCTAGGGAAAAAGTACAGTTGGTCCTAACTAGGACCGGACAAGGATGAGATGCAGAAATATGAGGGAAAGTCTTAAAGATTATTCTTGAGGCAGTTACCTTTTCATCTGAGTAAAAAAAAAAATAGATTTGGACCTGAAAGATTTAATTTTTGAATTATTCAACTAGAAAATACTAAAAATCTCAGTTAGTACTCAGATGTGAAATAAGGATTATGTTTAAATGGGAATATAGTAATTGTCTTTATTTCTAAAATATTAGAACATATAAATGACTGAATTTATTATATTCCTCAGATGGAATTTTTAAAGTGCTTTTTGCTCTTGACATCAAGAAAAACCTGCTTTGTCATTGCTCTGTTGTTCTCTATATCAATGTCTGAGTTACAAGTGAGGGGTTGCTTGTGGGAGACATGAGGTGTGAAAAGGAACATTTGTGTATGACTGAGAGTGAGGAATAAATGGGTATGTGATAAGGAACATATTTTAAAGGCAAAGTTTTTAGGAAGACAAAGTTTTTTAGGAAGACAAAAGTAGTTCTGTAAGGCAAGCATTGAGAGTAGTCTTATTATTTTTAAAATATATGTAAATATTCAGCTAAGGAAAGAAGACAATCACCTAAACTTTCTGAATTACTTTTAAAAAATTATCATCGCCCAATCTATCATAATTGCTCCAATCTTCTATTTACAAACTTGGAGAACAATGTGTGCTTCATAGAATAATTGTCTCTCACATGTTTACTAATCCTTTGGTAGCAATGCTAATAGAAATACATGACTTAATTTCAGGTGTTAGTTTTATTAAGGCAATTGCCATTCTTTAAGAGATTTCAACAAATTTTTTTGGCACTTCGATCCTTCACCAGCTTTTTCTAAAGATGAATTGTCATTTGCTTATAAAGTATCACTGTATGTCTTGAAAAATAAAAATTAATATGGAAACAAAAGGCCCTATTCAATGTTCCTAACATTCTTGTGAAACAAATTTCATATTGACTTCAGCTGCAGTCAACAGATTTTTCTGTGAAAAGCACAAGGAATGGGCTCTAAATTAGATCCAGAAAAGTAACTTATAACAGGATAAGTCCCCTTAAAACTCTCTGTGAAAAGCAGATGGCTCTCCTGCTCTCTTGGCTTGCTCCCCCAGATCTCTGCCTGCCTCACCCGGACCCTGAATTTCAGAAACATTAAAACTCATTCCCCACAGCAGAGATTAACATAAGATTTGGATGCTTAGCAGCATCTTGAGACTGGAAACTTTGTGCAGAGTGAAATCATTAACTTCAAATGGAGGAGCAGAATTTGTCCGAGGCTGCCCGGTTGCCCATGGGATTTCTCTGCAGTGGTAGGGATACTGGGGGCAGGACTTCTCTGCTGGCTGCTGTGTGGAGGCTTGCTGGGAAGCTGGCAATTCTGAGAACACTGAAAGGGATGGAGGAGAGTGTGGAGGAGAGCAGGTGACAGGACCTAAAGAAGAAAGAGGTAAAGCTGAATAGCCCAAGGCAGCTAACTGATGTCATTCTCCTGTGTTTGGAGGCCATTGGTGTGACAGGGAGCAATCAGATCTGCCTCTCCTCTTGGACCTTCACAGCCTCATCAGCTCCAAAGGTGAAGCCAGGAAAGGGGAATGTGCTGCCTATGCCTCAGCCTACCTCATTTAACACTAGAAGGGCTCCAGGCTGCTGTGTTTCCCAAACTGGTAAGAGTTTGTTTCATTCCTCACAGCTTTCTTTGGGCACTAGGAGCCTGGTGGTAGCAGGAAGATCTTGCGCTTGATTACATGCTGGGGTGTCAAGATTACCCTGTATTTTTCTTAGCCTAGTCTTAATTCTGTGAATTAGAGTCCAAAGATGAAAAGATTAATTTTTTTCAACTCACCTCTTACTTCCCTTCTCCCTAGTGTCTTTTCCACTAAGGAAAAACAGGAGAGAAATTTACTCCTCCCAGGAGGCAACTTATTCATTACACAACTCAGCATGAGGGCAAAAACTGAAGTTAAAATTTAATTTTAATGTCACTAAATTAAGCCACTAAATTATCTTCTTAAAATGAGCCTGGTAATCCAAGAGGCAAAATCTCTCTCTCTGGGCTTAATTGAGAAAACAATTAGATCTAGATAAAGCCAGCTTTTGCCAGATGACACAGTCCAGAGCACACTGAAAGAAACCTAACCCTCAAAAGCAGAAGCAAGAGAAGATTGTTATAAAAAGGTGTTTTTTTCCAGGTTTCTCTGGTATTTCTGTGGAACCTCTTGCAATTCCCATGTGGAGGTTCATGAAATGTGGATCAAATAGATGGTGCCCGTTCCACAGGCCAGGAGCTCCTGAGCAAAGCCCTGATGTGCTGCAGCAGAGCCCAGGGACAGAGGTGTCCTCTGTGGGCACTGTGCCCAGCCTGGCATGCTGCCCACCAATGCATCCACCTCACTGGGGAAGGAGCTGGGCAGAGCAGGGAGATATTCCTAGGTGGTGGTGTCTCCTAAAAATCAATTTGAGGTCCCTGCTTTTCTGCTGGGGTCAGGATTGAGATTTGGGCTGTCTCAGAGCTGAAAGAATTGAGTGAGCACCACAGTGAAAAGCTAGTTGTGAGGCTTTTTTTTTTTTTTTTTTTTTTTTTTTTTCCTAAAACCCTTCATTTATTCATGTTTCCTGTAGGTTTGCCTGGTGTTACCCAGTGGAGGAGCTCCCCAGGCCAGTCTGGGAGCGGGGAGTGTTGATCCAGCTGGGCCTGGCAGCCTGAGCAGCAATTCCCTGCAACAAGCCAGCAATTGTTTGGTGGCCCTGGGGCCCCAGGGAGCTTCTGTGCCCCACAGGCAGGGGGTGGGTGGAGTGGGGCAGGGGGCTCCTGGAACCCCCCTTCTAAAGGCGGTGCCTTCAGTCACACTGTGTCACTGTCCTGCTTCCAGTCACTTCTGGTCATCCTTTTGTGTTTTTATTTTTCTGTTTCATCTGACAAAACTTTATTTTTTTTAACTTTGCATTTTGAAAACTATTTAGTTTTAATAAAATACGATAAAATAGCTGTCTCCTTATCTGTTCACTTTCTACAGCTCTAGAGACATCAGCAGGGAGTGCAGCTCCAGTGGAAATTTAATTCCCTTCTTTCTCTTTCAGTGACAGAACAGAAGCACTGGTACCTTTTCGTGCAGATTTTATCTGATAAACTGGCAGCACAAAGTGTTTTGGTTATTCTTACTTTCCATACATCTCATACTATTTTGTGTGTGTCAGCATGACGAAGTCTTCCAGCCAGGAAACTGTGACTCCCCCAAGTCCCCTAAGAAAGTACTACAACCAAGCAGCCACATGGCAATCATAATTTTCTTAATGGATATGTGTATGCAAGTGTGAGGCAGGCAGAGTTTGGAGGGGATGGGGAGAAAATGAAATACCATACATGCCTGCAGCAACAAGAGACTTCTGTCTTAATGCACAGCTAAGATTTTTGGAGAACATAAGTCACTTAAATTTCAACAAAATAGGAAAATTTTGTTTACTTGCAGAGCAGATCACAAGCAGTACATGCAAGATGTTACTCTGTTTATCCTTTATGCTCATCAGTTAGGAAATTCTTCTTCCCAAGCTGGAGGAAGTGGTCTGCAGGGAATAAGAGGCATCTCTTTCAAGCTATGCAAAGTCTAGTGCATTTTGCAAAAAAAAAGGTAGTTCTTCCAAAAACCACTTCATACTTTCTCACTGCTGCCTGCTGGAATGACTATCACACAGGCCAACTGGCAGCTATTCATCTGCATTCTTAATTCAGTGGAGAGTGAAACAAGGAAAACATTTTTATAAGGCTGCTTAAAAATTATATGCAAGGGAAACAAATAAAAAAATGTGCAGCAATTTTCTTGATGGTGCAGAAATGCCATATCCAATGACCAATTTAAATGGGCCAATTTTCTCCAACTGGGTTTATTGTGCAAAACCTGCCAGGCAGACAGAAAGCTAAATGGTGAAGTGTTTCATTTTAATATAACTTTAATTAACAATAGTGCCAGAAATACCCAGACAGGTTTATAGTGCACAGTTCATACTCATTCCACTACTCCTCTTCTGGCTGCCCCCAGATGACAGTCAGGTTTTTGTAGACTGGTTAGTTGGAACCTGGTTGGAACTGGTTTGAATTTAAAATTTACCAAACTTTCTTAGGACCTAAATTTTCAACTTTAAACCCTCAGTTGCTTTGTCTCTGGGCATACTCAGGCCACTAACTTCAAGTGGCTCTTTGTTGCTTCAAAGTATATATGTCACAGACTATTTTCACTGTTGGTCTCTCTATGCTTGATTTTTGTAGCATTTTGACATTACAAAAATGACAGTGTAAAGAGCTGAGTGCCATTAAAAAAAGCATCAGCAAATATTTTTTGTTTGAAAACATGAATGGTAAGAAACTTCTCCATCTATAACTCTCTCCAGCCTGTACTGCACTTTGTGCCCTCAGTGTAAGGTCTTGTGAGAGCAACAGCCTTTTCAATGTGCTTAACTTTCTTCTGGAGGGGAGGGAGGAGTGTCCTAGGTATAATGAAAAAGAGAAGTTGTTTCATTGTAGGAGCACTGCTGAGTCAGGTTGTCCTGTGACATACAAGGTCAGGCTACAACGGCAGCGGTGTTCTGGCTGGCTTAAATCTGGGATTTGTAAATTTTCTTGTGCCCTGATTCACAAAGCAGAGATGGGGCTCTCAGACTGGGGGAGGCTGAATTCTCCATTCACCCTCTGCCTGGCAGATGGAGGAGCTGCTGAGCAGCTGCTGAACCCTTTACAGCATGGTATTTGGAGGTAAACCCTCACCAGCCCCACTTTGCCTTTCAGTGCCCCTCTAGAAGTTGCACCAAAGGAGAGGTTTGCTTGTGCAAAGACAACCGCCCCTCCCCCGGCACACAGGATGACAAAAACATTCTGAAGTTATTCTCTTCTCATTTGCAACAGGCATGCCAGCCCTACATGAATTAGAATCCCAAGGCTGACCAGTGGAACTTTCAGATGTAGCTTACAGGGTAAATATGCAGGTGTTCCTTGATGGTTTCTCTGAATGATGCACATTCCCAAGTGTTGAAAAAAATCTCTCACCAATACCCAGGAGCTTACTTCAGGTAAGCTGGGAGTCCTCAAAGAGGAAGCCTGGTTTTGGTTGGGGCTTTCATGGAATACTTCAGCACAGCTGGAATAGAGGGCGTGCAAAAGACTGTGTAGGGAGAAAAATGCACACATATATATATTTTAAGTCAAAGTAGCAGCAAGAATGGACTAAAGCAGGGGTCAGTGTTAGGAACTGGATAAAATTTGTGTACCTGTAGCACATCTTTTCCATGCCTTTCACAAAGAACATAGGAGACATTGGGATACTCTGGTTTTACTCTCACCTATGTTTCCCAGGTTAATAAGGCTGCTCCCCTTTATGAGTATTGGTGATAAATAGCTCAGTATCTCGCACAAACATTTCTGATTTACTGTATTCCTATGGAACAGTTAAATACCTGGATAGTCTGAACAATTCTTTCACAGAGCTCTCCAGCAAAGTTAGCTGCTTCTGAGCAGACAACTAGGGGACCAAGGCTGCTAATTGGCTGTGCATCTTATCCAAGTCAATGGCAAAAATCAAACATTTGTGAAGATCAGCTGGTTTGGATGAAAAAGAGATCTATACTAATAAAAGTCCCTAGAAATGACAGGATGATATTTTCTACCATAATCCATAAACAAAATACATACTGAATCACAGTCTGTGGTTATTTGAGGTCTAAGAAAATGAAATAGGAAATTAAATCAGCTGAAAGATCGTGAAATTTCTCAGACCACAAGATTGCACCATTCTTGAAGAAACCAAACAATATGCAGTCCAAAATTCATTTCCTTCCACCTTTTTCTTCTCTGTTACACCTTAAAATTTGCTGACTTTTGAATAAGTGCTTTTTGTTGTAGCAGTGTTGTCTAACTTAGAAATATAAAACTATTCATTGCTATTTTTCTACAGAAAGAGTTGTATGGTAAACAAACAATCATATTCTGACATTGTACCTATCTAGTATTGTACAAATAGGTAATTTCTTCCCAAAACTCACTTCTGATTTTCTTCACACATTTTAAATATTATAAATCACTTGAACACCAATCCTGTTTCAAAAAGTAATTATGTTTGTGTTTACCCTTAAAGTTCTATTAAAAAAATGGAGTAAACTCACTGTGGAGGTTTAAATTCTGTGGATTTCGGGGGGGGGGGGAGCAGAGAAGGAATTTTTCTAAAAAAAGGAAGTTTTTTCCACTTTGTGGAATTAAAACTATTCAAAAAACATCTGTGTAATACTACTGACATGGATTCCTCCATAGAATAAGCAAATATATTTTTCACTCTTTCTGCACTTATCATGTATCCTGCCATTTCCATTATCTTTCTGATGTATTAAAACAGATCTTTTTCTTTTCCTGTTTTGATTTTATTGAACAAAAAATGTGTACAAAATAAAAAGTAATATATATAAAATAATATATATATTCAAAATGGACAGAATTACACAAACAAAACTTGTGTGATAAATAAAGAGCAAAAGATAACAGCACAATATTTTGTAGAGAGAAAACCTAGAAAACAGAACCTCTAAAAAAGACTTTATTCCAACCTGTTTTGTTCAATTCTTTAGTTTTTAAAATGTGTTTCTTCTGAAGTTTTTATGTTCTTACTGCTTATAGGTCCTATCTGTGGATGTGATCTATTTCAACTAGTTTAAATAAGTTGAGCTGGGGATTTTTCCTTGGTACTTTAATTATTTTGCCTTTGTTTTTAGACTGTGGCTGTTGGAAAATATTTGCTGGAAAGAAAGATGAGAAAGGTAAAGAGGAAAAGCATACATCACTGTAAAACAGCTTACTGAAAAAACAGCGAAGTACTGAGATTTTGGTTTTTAAATGAATTCTGCCTTCTTATAAGTTAGCTGAGAAAACAGAAAGGAATTAGGAAAAATTGTTCTGAACGGATGTGAGCGTTAGAATGAGAGAAGGCAGGTGACAGACTGTGGCTGGTGGAGTTGTGTCAGCTGCGGCACAAAGGCTGAATGAACCACCCCGTGTTACTCTGCTGCCGTGATCCCCGGCTCCCGCAGTGCACGGACACTGACTTGCCTGCAGGGCTTCATCCTTTCCTTGTCTCCTCAGCCTGCCCACGGTGACCGATGCTCTGCTCTTCCCCCTGCTGCTCTTCAGCTAGGGACACTCGTACCCATGACCTGCAAGGCAAAAATCACCAAACTGGATGACTTTTCCTTTGCTCTGACTATTCCCTACAGATGATGCAGAGGGGCCAAGAAACACTGCCAATGCTAATTTGACGGTGACCTTGTGGGGAGCTGGCTTTGCTGCCCTGTGTGAACTTGGTCAGCTTAGAAACAGCCTTGCAGTGTGCACAGCCACCTAAACAGGCCCATGGTGGGTGGAGGGGAGCATCCCACCAGTACAACTTAGGACTGTTTTCTTTTTTGATTTCTCCCATTCTTTTCTGTGATTCGCAGCCTAGAGAAACACTGCAAGAATGAGGAGAATCTCGATAGGTCGGGTGCAAAGGCAAGGCAGGATGTCAGAAGTGGGTGAAAGATAAGAAGCTGCATTTGCAAAGACTTTGGGAAAGTTGGACTGGAAGTCTGAGGAACAGCTGGGAGGAGGTGTTCAGAGCAGCGAGTGTGGAGATCAGCAGTCAGTTTTGTACTATCACTCACAAAGAATGCTGTCATGATTCTTGCCATCCTACAGATGGGAGCCCAGGCCTTACTCCTATCCGTAGGAAATTGCTTGTAGGAGGCTGAGGATCCCACAAGATGTCAGAGTCTCCATTTGTCAAGAGCTGTGTAGGGAACCCCATAAATCCATGCAGACCATGACAAAAGGTTCTTCAGAAGCACCCAAGGGGCCTAGAAGTGACTGAAAGAGAAGCAAAAATTCTCCATGGCTTTCTGTCTCCCTTGGCTTGCCTGAGAATGTGACACTCACAGAAATAGCTCCCAAAAATAATTGGTTTGGATGGACAGAAAGACTCTGGCTCTAGCATTTAGCTCCTCTGATTTATGGCCAGTGTTCATGCCAGCATCCTTTGTTGGGAGGTCACTCATGCAGCTGGGAGCAGTGGGAAATGCTCGCTCCAGGAGCAGTCAGACTGGCAAGGTGTGATATCCACGTTACACAGCACTTCCAAAGTGAATTCCTCTCAGACCCCAGTACACAGATGGAGCCTGCAAACAGGGTGTCTCTTTTGGGAACCCCAAAGAATACATGAATTAGTGCGTTAAAAATTATCTATCAAATATTGGAGGAAATGGGGAGTCATAGCCATGAGCTTTTTCTTGACCCTTCATATCAGAAAGCAGACAGTTCTCTTGTGTTATAGGTTTAGGAGAGGGAACATTCAGCTTTCTTTTTCAGCATGCTAACATATAAAACATTCTAAGGGAAATTCAGTAATTTTTTTTCCACAAGTAAGACACCCTTCTCTGCGAGAAAATATACAGATGTTTTATATTTTTATATCATTATAGTTTTGGAAAATATGGAGAAATACTTATGAGAAATGCCAACAGTATCATTCTTTTATTAATTTTTTCAGGCCTAGGTTAGGGAGTTGCTTTGATGAAATTTAAAGATATGTCTGTGAGGATTATTATTTTATTCAAAGACGATTGATTAATTTTGTTAAGGGAAGGCTATCTACATTTAGATGGCATGACAAATATGAGTGAAAATGTAATTTGTTAATCTTCATGGCAGGTGAAACTTCTTATAAAATGAGATATAAGGGATGCCACTGGAAGGAAAAATGATTGACAAAGCACAGTACAATGGAAATGGGAAAGGGGGACCTGGAAAATAGATAGTAGAAACAAAAAAAAGTGTTCCATGCTTTGTCCTAAAGGTTCCTCGTGTGGACCATAGACAAAGGCAAGGTGAAGAGTCACAGAGTGTGGTTTTATGGTGTCTTCTGCTCAGCAGAAGTGTTTAACACAGTGTTTAACAGAGCATCTCAGGTGAGCAGCAGACAGCACTGGAATGCCACAAATTTATGGGTAATAAAGTGTGTTGCCAGAGCGTGGTTAATTTAAGATGTCACTGGTCTGTGTGAGGGGCCAGAAGCCTCTGAAATTTTTTCTTCTTTAGGTTTACCAGAGTCTTTCCTATAAGTCACAAAAAACACTGTGTGAGGACGTGATGATACACTGCACTGGGAAACGGTGTCAGAAGTGTGTGTTGTTTCAAACACATCCCAGGAGCTAATCACCCACGTCCTGTCTTCCTCCTGGAAGTGACAGGAGGGGCAGGAGGACTCAAGATGCCCCAGGTGCTGAAGAGCCGGCTGGGATTTGCTGCCTAGAAGTGGGCAAGCCTGGTATTGCTGCAAAGAGAGCTGGAAAGTATGAAAAGAACAAAAGTAGTCTGGTTCCTCTTTCCCTCAGACAGTGACTTCAAGTGCTTTTCTAGGGAGGGTGATGGAGTGGAGCAGCTCTTTGCAGCCAGGTCTTCTTGCCAGCCTGTGCTATGCCCAGGCAGAAGGGTGTGGAGAACAGGCAGCAGCCTCTCTGCAACTAATTTACAGGGACACAGGAGATATGTGACAAGCAGGGTTGAGAAGAGTTCACCTCCCCACTTTCTTTCTCTTTTTTTTTTTTCCTTTTCACATCAGAACACATGCAGAGAAATATCTGATTGCACTAATAGCTTTATTACTTTTAGCATGTACTCACTTAGCCAAACAGGTGAAACTGATTTGTGCCAGGTTTTTACGAGCCCAAGGGCCAAGCGAGCAAAACGGGAGTTTTGTGTGACAGGGCCCAGCTTCTTCTGGTTCTCATCCCAGTTTGAAATTTGTGAGAAAATTCAATTTGAGCAAAGCACCCTTTTCAACTCTGAGACAAGCTCGCGGCCACCTGAATCAAAACCAGATGTACTTATCAGGCCTAAAGATAACAAATAGCGGCTTGAAATCCTGTCAGCAGAGGACCACCAGAGCAAGGGCTACAAAACTCGCTTGCCTCATGAAATTCTAGCACGATGCATATTAATGCTCACCAGATCTGGAGTCAAGTCTCCTCAGCTCCTTTCTCCCCCCCAACCTCCCCACCCTTTAATAAATTCTGAAGAACATCGCTGCATTGTAAACTGGATATTTGAGACTGTTTAAGTAAAACCAAAAGCCCCCACATCCCTCTAATTCCTCCCCCTTCTCCCCCTCCCTTTCCCTCTTCCCCCTGGGCTGACAAAAGCAGGTCTTTTCAAGTATGCCCATAGCAGGAGATGGTTTGTTTTGGCAAGGGAGCAGGTGCCTTCCCCAGCTCGGAGATCTGGAGTGTCAGCAGTGACCCTGAGGTCTTGGGTGGCCAGCTTCACGCTTACACTTCCCCATGTCAGCCGATACACCTACCACCCACACGCTGAAAGCTGCCAGCAAGCTCAGAAATGCTGAAAAAGAGAGCTGACCTTCCCCTCCTCTCTTCCTCCCTCCTCCTCCTCCTCCCCCTCCCCAGTCCTCTTCTCCTGTCCCCTTGGAGCAGCCCGGGGACATTATGAATGTCAGGCCCTACTTCCTATAAACAGCAAGGTAGGGGATCGTTTGAAGGCTGGGGTTGTGTAACCTTAGCTTCTTGAGGATGATTAAAATATGGCCATGTAAACAAATGATGCCTTAAATCCCTGTAATATTCTGCCCCACTCTTATCTAAGAAGAAAGAGAAGACGGGAGGATTATGTGGATATTTTTCAGGGTAATTTTATTTGGTGCTCCTAAGCCCAGGGTGTCTCTTTCAGCACTAAGTGGACCAGTATTCTGTTACCTTTTAATTATTCTTTTCTATTTGCATCTTCCAAACAAAATCATTTTCCCACATGGTGCTTTAATGAGCTTTGGTATTCTCCACTAAAATGCACCAGTGAAAAGAAGTGTAAAGCATGACCTAAACCAGTCCTTGGGCTGTTCTACGTCGGCATGTAAGCAGACCCTGGGGAAGCTCTAGCTGCCCATGCTGAAGGGTTTCCAGCCCATGCTGAGGAGAATGCTATTAATGGATAAGTACATTGACTGGAGCTGTTAATTTAACAGAATATTCTCACTTTGGCATTCCAGCATTTAATAATACAACTATAAAATATGTCAATTATGAAAATACCATTTCATCATTTTCTCCTGGTCTGTGGGATCCTGCATGAAATGAATGTCAATAGCACTGTAATTTTTTTTTTAAACACACACAGATGGACACAGACACACAGCCCAATCCCTTGCCCAGAAATGTGTCTCTAGATAAAATTGTCTAGTTCAGGATATTTAGTGGTGATAGCACATCCCAGGACCACATTTTGCTCTCATACAATCCTGCTGAAACCTTATCACTGTCCAAGCAGCCACCCAGGGGAAAGAGAGGCACATTTTGACCCAATAAGAAGCTGTAAAATGGCTTTTTTTTCAGGGGAAAGCCACGATGTATAAAGTAAGTTGATGTTCCTTGTATGTCCTCTCAAGGCAAATTACACAAGCAGTATCAGACTAAGCTCGATTCAGCAGTTTCCTTACCAGTTGCTTAGCTTTCCAGTTAACGCTACCAATGTGGTCACTGGCGCAGAGGCAACAAAGTTCCCATGATTATAATCAGGCCAAATAAGCCACTTCCTCTGCTAAGTGCTAATCAACATTTTCCTTTTGCCTTCCTAAGCAGTTGCAAGGGGAATATTGCCTCCTCCATGCAGGCCAAAAGAATTAGACAACCAAAACACAAGCCTTACTAAAATTGGATGTCTCCCCCGCCCTGGCCATGGCAGGCTGGATGCAACACCCAGGGTAACTTTCTGAAAAGGACCAGCGACCCTCAGGCTCCCAACCAGCTTCTGCTTTCTTTCTCCTATCACTCACCCTAATCAAGTCATGCCCTCCTTCCAACTGCCTCTTGGGGGTGGTGGGGGGGTCACATTTCCAGAGGTTTTTTGGTCATCTGTCATGCCGAGGCTTTTCCTTTGTGTTTACATTTCCCTGTTGGTTTTTATTCCCTGATGTTCCATGTGGGCTCAATCCAGCATGGTCTACTTCTGTGTTTTGCTGAAGATTTGGGAGCCTGATGTTCCCTCTCCCTCTCCCTCAAGCTCCTATTCTCATTACCTGCATCTCAACATTCTTATTCTTATTCTTATTCTTATTCTTATTCTTATTCTTATTCTTATTCTTATTCTTATTCTTATTCTTATTCTTATTGTCTTCAGCTATCTGAAAGAAGGTTGTAGCATGGAGGGGCTGGTCTCTTCTCCCAGTCAGCTAGTGACAGGATGAGAGGACAGAGATTCAAGCTGTAGCAAGGGAGGTTCAGGCTGGACATCAGGAAGAATTCCTTCATGCAAAGGCTTCTTAAGCATCAGAATGGGCTATCCGAGGAGGTGGTGGAGTCACCATCCTTGGAGGTGTCCAAGAAATGCCTGGACATGGCACTTAGTGCTGTCTCATTCACAGGGTGGTGTTCTGTTGTTGGACTCAATGATCTTGGAGGTCTTTTCCAGCCTAAATGATTCTCAGTTTCTGTGGTTATTCAGATGTTTTTCAATAGTCCCCTGAATCATAAATCCAACTGCACCTTGAACTTCGAGGTTAAAAAAAGTGGCTGGATTTGCTTTTGCTGCCTTAAATCTATGTAAGACCTGTAAAGGCCTATGCTTCTTATGCCATGTGGCACCTTCCTTTTCTAGAAGCAGCAGCCTTGGGCTCCCAGGAGTTTCACTTGCCTCCTGCTGACAGTGGCTTGTGCTGGCAGGACTTGGCCACAGGATGGCAATGTGTGTATGGAGTCAGACAGACACGCTGCTGTCCTGCTGGGACGTTCAGGATGAGGGACGAAGCTGGAAAAGCTCGACCCGGGAAGAGGGAGGGACCATAATTTTCCTGGGCTCCACTGTGTTTCGTAGTTGTTGTTGAAGTCAAACACACTGTTGGCTGGAAAGTACCTCTCTCCAAGAAGAGACCCATATTTAGCTAATTATCCCAAACCAAGGCATATGTAATTACAGCTTCTGATTTCAAAGGCATTTGCCAGCTCGGGCCCGTTGCCATCTTGTGAATAATTCTTTGTCACACAAGCTTGCTGGCAGGCTGATGCGAGTGGCTGCTATGCATTAAATTTGGGCTATACGATTGGTCATGTACTTTATAATGGGACGTAACTCTTCTCTCTTTTAATGATGGTAATTCTTAAAAAGAACCTGTTGGAGAGGAAGAAAGATATGGTGATTATCACCTCCATATGGACTACATGAGACCCAAGGTTCAAGACCTTGGACTGCTGTAGCCTTCCTATGCAATCTTTGGCAAACCTTGTCATGATGGATCCAAAAGGCTACCTAAGTGCCCGAAAGTCACCTGGGAAAAGCCCAGGCTTTGGCAGAAATGAAGTCCAGAACAGTATATTAAGAACCAGTGCTCCCAATCCAGTGTGTGGGAACAGCATGGCCCTTTCAAACAAAGTTCATTGCCTCTTCCTCCTGCCCCCTGTCCCTGGCTAGCAGGATCTGGGATGGAATGGGATCAGCCTTCAGCCCTGCTCCTTTCTCCTGGGTGCTGGAGGTGCCTTAACTTTTCTTGGCCCTTCAGTTTGGAGCCTTCTCCTGAGGTAGGCACCATCAACATTTCTTTCTGAGTGATGTTGCTATTTCATGCTCTTATGTGGTGAAACTTGCCTCCACTGTCCTGTCTCTGGATTTTGTCCTCATCTCCCTGTGTTTCTCTATTCTACTCCGCAATAGCCTGTGGGAGTATTGTGTGAATGTTTCTCTTCTTTAGGTCCATAAGGTTCGAGGCACTTTAGTAAGGTGGGATTGCATGAAGGCTTGGGTATTGACTGCTTTTGGAAATGCAGTTCAAACAAGTGCATAAGGCTCTCAAGAAATCTGCTGTGCTTAAACAATTTATGGTGAGCTTTACACTAGTAAGAGATTCAAAGTTGGATGCTCCAAGTGTGAGGGCAATAGCTGTAGTTCCCAGGGGGAGCCTAGCTCCAGGAATCAAATAAAAATACACCCAGAAATGTTATTTCTCAGCAACCCCCCTATTAGAGACACCACTTTACAAGGAATTATTTCCATTCCTCCTGCAGTCAGGCCTTGTTCTCAGAGGCTGTTTTATTTTGGCTTTTGTCCTGACCTAACATAAGGGGTCTTAGGGCCTCCTGGGGAGCTGGAGCCCTTCAAACAGCAGCTGAGGGGAAGGGGGAGCCAAGCAGTGTTTGGGACAAGTGGGTTTGAGGTGCCTGTGGTTCCCCTGCCCAGCTCTGTGTCCAGCTTTGGCTGCTGGGCTCTTGGGAGAGAGGCAGTCACAGTTTTCCTGGGGTAAATGCAATGGGGCACCAGGCAGCAGCAGCTGCTGTTGATTTGCTTGTGCCTCTGCTCCAGCCAAGTGAAAGTTACTCAGCTGTAAATATTTGACACTCGGAGTGGTTAGTGTGGGCACATAACTGTTGCTTGTTAATATGACTGTCACAGAAGAAAGTCTCAGTGTTTGGGGGTTTTCCCACCTTGGCTTCTCCCTAAGACTTTCCATTTTCATCAACCAGTCATCTTCCACTGTTGCAATAATCCTCCTCCACCTTTTTTTTTTTTTTTTTTAAGCCAATTTTCCACCTGTTTTACTTGCTACATTCTGATGCTGTGATTCTATGTGTCAGGGACTCTGGGGAAGACCAGGGTCCCTGAAGGCCTTACTGAGTATAGCCCCTGTTGGCCAGAAATATCAGGGAAAAGAAGAGCAAAGCCTGCTGATAGGAGTTAAAGGCTTCCCTGGCTTTATTTGGCTTTGGGAACGAAGCATAAGTGTAACTTATTTTACTGCTTTCATGTCCTGAAGGATAAATGAAACTTACATTTGAATTAATTCAGAACCTGCATTCCTTCCTAAAAGGGAAGGATTGTGTGCATGTGTGTAGGTGGACTAAAAGCTATGTCTCAGCTGAAGAGAAAACATAGCAACTCCCCTAAAACATCGCTACAACAAATATCGCTACTTCTCTGTTCTGTATTTTAAGCCATAAAATCTAAATGGGAGCTCTTTTCTCTGTTCCTCACAGGAAAAGGCTCCTGCAATGTTTCTGTGGTCTTCCTAGGCACCAAGATCAACTGGTTACAGACTCCTTTTACATAAACCCCACATCTATTGTCTGCCATTTGATATGCTCTATATGATGATACTGGAGTGAAAAATCCTAGAAATGCCATCATGTTCAAATATTTATTTCTTGCTCTAGAGAACTCACAAAGACTATCATCTTTAGTGACGGCAGAAATACTTTCTGAGAATTGCCAGTCAAATAATTGGTGAATTTCAGCCACCTTGTATTACTAAAGCACTGAAAATCACAGATGCAGAGTACAACAGTCCTACAAGGTGTAAATTTGGCAGCTGCCATCCATAATGTTGGGGTAATATGTGCATGTTCATCGTGTGTGTACACTTTATCTGAGTGTAGCTTACAAGTTCTCCCTTAAATTACTTCTCTCAGATTGAGGAGTTGAGTCCTGAAGTCCTCTTGAGGTAATCTGCATCAGAGTCAAAAGGTTTTAAGCCTGCACATACTGAAAGATGGAGTCCTATGGGAAAAAAAGAGCCCATTTCAGGAAAGAAAGGTCCCTTTATACTTCTTCATCTCTTTCCCCTTTCAGCTTTCACTGGTGACCTTTCTCTTCAGGAAGGGCTGAGTCTGCAGTGTCTCTGCCCATCCTGTCCTGGGGATGGGTGTTTCATGTGTGTGTCTATGTGCTTCCTTGTGGTTTTCCCTTCTTTTCAGCTAGTTCTTCATCAGTGACTTTTTCTGCTGCCATCCTGGTGAGGCTGCCTTAGGGGAGATGCCAAACAGGAGTCTCAGGTCTGAGGAAGAAAAACTCCTTTGTGTGGGTCCTACAGCAATGGATACACAATACTAGCATGAGTTATGTGTCAGGCTATGTGTGGGTTGAAGTGAAGCCACTGAGGTTTAGGAATTCAGGTCAGGAAAGGGCTGAGGCTTTAAAATAAGTGTCTCTGCCTCCAGCTGCCCTATGGAGATGGTTGGGCTTTGCCACCAACACAAAACAGTAGGTAGGTCTGTCAGACAGAGAGAAGGAAAGATGATGTCTACTTTAAAAATGCTTATTCCCATTAGCCCCCAAATCAGGAGAATAAAGGATTGTGGTAAAAATTCCCGTTGCTTAAGGAAAGGAGAGGAATTACATAAGAAATCCATATACATTATAAGATAATGAACTTGCTCATATTTTGGTCTCATTTTTATTTTCTTTTTTGTTTTCTTTTCTTCCCCTACCCTGCACTTGGTGTGTCTGTTATGATGTAATTATAGCAATAGTTACAGAAAAATCTTTCTGCCTTTTGATTGAGCACTGCAGTGCCAATTTCTGGGATCTGGTTTTATAAGTTGAGGAATGAGTTGGGTGGGAAAAAGGTTGTATCACCTCAAAATCAGACTGTGCTCATATGTTATGAGGTTAAAATGTTGTAAGACTTCTTCCTGATAACCAACTTGTGTGACTCAGGGTTGAATAATGTTGGTGTTAAAAGGTCTGATAGGTCTGTCCTTCCAAATGAGATCTGGCTAGCCAGGCAGGCATCAGTTCATTCCTAGAGTGTAACACAGTGACACAAAGACAAATAGCTTGGTGAAGGAGCCCTGAGTGGCAGTGGCATTACCTAATTGTGGATAAATAGGAGTAAAGGTCATCACCATCCCAGCTTTTACTAAATTTAGGTTGACTACTTAAGAAAGGAAATAGCTTTCAAGAAAATGTGGAATGCTTGCCAAGGAGTTAGGTGATGGAAAAGTCAAGGATCATAAATGGACTTTATATTCTGCAGTGCAAAGCTGAAGGATAGCTGAAAACCTTTCTGATTGTGCAGTAGCAAACTGTAAGAGCATCTATTGTGCCACCAGAATACGGAAATTCAGGGACTGAAAAAAGACATTTCTTGAAAATAAAAGTGTGAAAAATGCATATATGCTCTTTTTTGCACATGCCCTAAGCAGAACAAGACACAGAAAGTGAGCAACATCTGACTGGTTACAACTAGTTTAGAGTGGATCTTAAAAAAAAAAAAAAAATCATAGATAATTATAGAGAGAATAAATAGAATTCTTTAGAATCACATCTAAATGCTCCCCTCTCTTTTCCTTCCCTTCCCACTGCTAGCATCCCTTCTCCCTTTTACCTACCTTCCCTAGACACCTTCTCCTTCCTTAGCATGCAGTCACTCAAACAATCGGCTTAACATCTGCTTCAGTGAGAGGATGGAAGCTCTGGGGGCAAAAGAGTAAGATAAGAAGAAAGAAGATAAAAGAAGCTGAGATAAAGGATTGGAGGAAAAGAAACTCAAAAATGCATTAGCAACCAACCTGCAGTTAGTTGTTTTAAGAGACCTGACTCATTTCTGGACACCCCAATTTCCTTAGGATCTTCTTATGCAAAAGAAGAATGAAGTCTGACTGACAAGTACATGAACAACAATCTCTTTGCAGTGTAAAACAAATAAAAATCCACTTATTTACTCTGATGCTATCACATAAAGTGAGCAAAATCCACTACCTCAACAATAAGGCTGGGTAAATTTAAAATGATATAAATTCTATTGAATGCCATTTGGTGTTAATTTCTCTGTCACATTGCTTCAGTGTTGCATCTGGCTTTTTTATTTTGTCTTTTTCAATTGCTCAATAGTTCTATGATAAGTGGAGACTTCTCTGTTGAACGAATTGAGAAGTACCAGCCCACCTCCTGCACCATAATTAAAGGGCAGTGATTTGTGACAGACAGGAGAGCTTCTTATGCCAGTATTCATCTCTGGGTATCACTTCTTGCTCACTGCAGGGACTTTGGGGTGGGTATGTTGTGTAATTTGCGTGGTTTGAAGAGGGCTCCTCAATCCTCTGTCCCTCGTGAACAAGTGGCACAGGAAACGATGCCTACAGAAAATCACCAGTTTGGGGATATGTCAGCCACACCCAATTACAAACCCAGAAGAGGATTTCAAGTTGCAAACCAGATTTGATTCACAGGAGTCAGGTTCCTCAGTGATATGTACAGAGCTGAAAAGGGTGGATTACTCTGCAGAGGTCTGAAGACAGATGGAGCTGGCAAGGCTTGTGCAAGATTAGCTTGAGAAGCACAGCAAAGCTTTGATTCCAATCCTGTTGAGAGTGTCAGTGGGAACGAACCCATGGATATTCAAGAGCTTTGGATCAAGCTCCAGGTATGAACTGCAAATGAAGTTAGTTATCTAGTCCTAACTATGGGCCAGCATGCCCAAACAATAAGCATACCTCCTGTGTGTTAAGGAATTGAAGGTTTGGGGTTTGAGATCTGGAGTTTCTTTGGTTTCTTTGAGGTGTGGGATTTGTTTTTTCTCTTTAGTTGTTTCTGTCTGGAATTTTTTACTTCCCAAACACTACAGAGACAGAATTTTGATCTTCAGCAGTCAATACCAGTATGTATTTGTGTATGTATGTTTGAGGAAACCTGAGTCAGAAGAGAGAACATAAAGAGACAAATAAAAAAGAAAAAGAGAATTAAACTGCCAGTCAGACTTCAGTTGCTTTTTAATAACTAGCTTCTGGATGCTCTGTTATACAGCAATTTATTAAAATTTAATTTTGAAAACAAGTATTTCAAAGTCTGCTTTTCAACCAACTTTTAAAAAAATTTTTATTGAAACAGTGAGACAGTGTTGATATGATTATGGCAATAAATTATTATGGGCTGAAACAAAAAAGGGAAGATTTACATTGCATTTTGAAAGCTGTGAAACTTACAGTAAGTCTGTGGTTCTAATACCAGTAAATAGGTCTTATTATATTACAGAATAACCATTCTTTGTCTGGAGACTGAAAGCAGAAATTGAAAAATATTATTCATATATAAAAAATATTTTTAAAAAATGTTTCATAAGGCCATATTATGCAGTGAAACAGCTGAAACCAAAAATGCACTAGCAACCAATGTATTCAGGGTGTGATGAGTGATGTGACAGTGCAGGCTGTATCAATGTATATTGCACCAAAACCAATGATATATGAACCAAGTGAATTCAGATCCATTGCTCCATGTGGGCTACATCATTGGGCCTTGCTCATTGTAAAGCTTGGGATATGCAGAATGATCAATCCTTTAAGCTGTTACACACAGTTTTTAGGTCTGCTGACACTTAGCAGCCATCTGCTTTCTTTTGGCATCATGATGCCATTTACCATGCAGTCCAGGTCTGCTCTCCAGGCTGTGCTGACTTGTGTCTCACTTAAACAGTTCTGTAATGCTAAATCATGGTAAGAGTGCCCAAAGGGAAAGACATCTCAAAAGGACTCCTGAAATATCTTGTGCTTGGATAGAGTGGTGATGAGTGCCTGGGAGGATCTAGCTCCAGTATTACAGAGAACTGACTTCCCCCAGGGTCAGCTGTTGGGACCATGGGGAAAGAGGTGGAAATAGATTTACTGAGCCCTGGGTCATTTTGAGGACCTACTGAAGTACTGCTCTGGGCCTTAGAGATTGCTCAAGTGTTTGCAGGAGGGAGGTAAGGCTGGCTTGCAACCAGACTGCCTGCAGGTAGTCATCCTCACCCTTGTGCAACGATGCTGCAAATGTAACTAATGCTGCAGTGCTCCAAGAGTCCTCCAGGCTTGGATGTGACACTTGCCCAACAAGATCTTGGGTTTGATAAATCTTAGGTTTGGTGCCAGCCCTTTCCTGGAAAGGCATCTGAAGGATGTGCTGAGCACCTGGGCTGTGTGAGGAGGCAAGAGAGGGATTCAGTCACTGCAGGGCACAACTAACGTGGTGCTTGGCTGCCTTAGGATGGAAACTGCTGTCTAGGGGTGGAAACTGGGTTCAGCTCCAGGAAAAGAGCACAGCTTCAGGTTTCTGTATGTAGCTGTGTAAATGTGAGCTAATATCTGAAATCCTGTCATAGTGGAAAGCTCATCAATGCAGTCAGAGGAGTGTGGCAAAAGAGCTGGCTTATCTGAGACAGGCACTTCCTTCCTCTATGAAGTACACTTGTGGCTCTGTTGTTTGTATTCTTCATGCAGAAAAGCCTTCATCAAGGTGTTAACCCACTCTTGTGCATTAGCACAACCATCATCTGAAGTGCCTGGAATTCCAAAGGGGTATGTTACATCCTGAAAAGTAACTCAGCAGAGTAACCAGCCACCTGTTCCTCAGCTGAAGGAACCCATGTAGTAAGACTTGAATGTGTGTAGGTACAGCGCTGAGGTTCTGAGATCACTGCTGTTGGAAAAAGACCTGTCTGTGGTGGAGTCTGCTGAAAGATGCTGCGTGCTGACCCCTCTAGAGGAAACATCTGGTGATAAACTGCAGGAATTGTGCTTGACTGGAAGGAGCTGCATTGATGTCCTTAGAAAAGAAGACTTTTTTTGCCTTGGCAGAATGATGTGGCAGGTATGTTTGTGTATTTCTGAGAATGTTTCCCCTGTCACGGAAAATAAGAGGAGACTGATTCATTTCCTCCTGAAATGCCCACTATTCCTAGTACCATGTTCCTTTAGTGGAATTGCGTATCCTCTAGAGCTGGTATTACAGAAAGGTAGCTTTTTATAAACAGTCATTTCTCTTTATCTTGATGAGTCCCTTGAAAATGTTGCAAACAGCTGAATGTTTTGTGTCTACAAAGGATCAATAACTGAACAAAGAGTGACAAAGAGTGAAAGGATTTGTCTTTCTAATTGCCATTTAGTACAGCAGTCTGAAAATTGACAAATGTTTTTTAAGCACTAGTAAAGGGGAGTCTTTCAGGAGCTTTCTCTGCCAGTTTGAAAAAGAAATATGGTTTTTAACAAGAGGGGGGTTGGCAAAATTTGGTCTACAGCACATTACTAATTCTGCAACTGAAATGCACATTGCTAATTCTGCAGCTGAAATGCCATTCAGGATTTTCATAATACTTGCTTTTAAGTCCTTTTAGAAGCAGTCTGAGAATTTCTTTTGTATTTTGCCTTAATAGGGAAATAACTAAATTTGCAGCTATCAAAGATGGTTTCCCAAAGGCTTTGGCAAACAGAGAGGAATAAAAGAATGTCACCTGTTCAATTACTTTCAAAAATGCAGGAAGGAAAAGCATAATATAAGATTTCAAGCAGTGGACAAGAGAATTGAATGAGTGAAAAATTAAGGTAATAAGCTTCAGAAAGATCCCCATGAATTTTTTCTGTCTTATGTATACGCGCAAATGTAAGGATGAGTCCTGTGTTAGAAAGACCTGAGAGGCCAAGGAATAGTCCATAGTGAAATAAGTAACATTGATGAGTCCTTTCCTCGATGGATAAAAGGGAACTCAATAGAATTTAACATTTGGGTTTTTTGGGTTTTGTTTTTTTGGTTTTTTCCTATTTAAGTCAAATTTTAATTTATTTCCAATAGTGGTACTTCTCTTGGTTAGTAGTGTAAAGTACTTTGCACAGAGTTGTCTCTCTGCTTAATATGTTATCTTTGTACATTGTAAGTATCTTGGTACATTAGCTTATTTAATTATAATAATTTAATAATTTAATTATTCTTTAGTTTCCTTTTCTAACTCTTTAGGGATGAAATTTTGGCTCCACCAAGGTAAATATCAAAACTTGTCTTGACTAAAGTGGGATTCAAATCTCCAATAAAATTTCACCCCTTAAGGTAAGGAGGTAGGATTAAAAGGCAGGAAAAGAGATATATTTCCAAATGAACACTTACAAGGACAGTTTTTTTCCTGTGTGTATGGGTAATTTTAGGGCAGTCCAAATGTTTAAAAGAAGAAGTTTTACTTAAATACCTCTGAATAGTTTTGAAAAAGGTTGCATGATGTTCATCACCGAACAATGTCTAAGGTAATGGCATCTAATAATGGCAGCCAGGCACGTACTTGTAAGAAAACAATTAAATTCCTTACTGAATCAAGGCAATAATGTTTTTTGGACTGCCCTACATATTTGGGTTTAACCAGATCAGTCTCTGAAAAATGCTTTAAATATGATATTAACAGGTGTTTCACTTGATTTTAAACTGAAAAGTTACAATTTGGTCTTTATTTCTAATATAAACTCTTGAGGGATGGACACTGGAATATGGAAGAAGGAAAGTGTTTTCAATGAGAAACATAGTACAGTTGAGGTACCAACTTCCTAAAAGAGAGGCAGAAGAGCAGTACTGTTTGTCCATGGTGGCCTTCATGAGTCACATCATTCTTCCATGATATTGTAGCAAGGAGATGAATAGAAATTACTTCAGTTGCAGGATGGCTGGGTGCAAGTTCTGTTGAGAATTATTATTACCTGGTCTTTTACAGCAGCAAAATATCTGGATCACTTTGTGACTTTTGACTTTCTAAATCACTTTCCCCAAAACTAAGGAATATTAGCAATGTATTTGGCATTTTGTCCCAAGGACAATCAAGTGATGAGTTTGATAGAAACTCTAGAAAAAGAAGAAATCTCAACAGCTATTATCTACCTAGTATTATTAGACTGAACAAGCCTGAACAACAAAGTTTATGATTGGCCAGATTATTTTGAGAAGTTTAATGCAAAATA
Organism: Fringilla coelebs; assembly: GCF_963513975.1. Classification (NCBI taxonomy): domain Eukaryota; kingdom Metazoa; phylum Chordata; class Aves; order Passeriformes; family Fringillidae; genus Fringilla; species Fringilla coelebs. The sequence goes on from NC_140028.1 coordinate 84,011,289, forward strand.
ACAAGAAATAACAGCAACCATGATTTAAATGGCATGGTGGAATGGCATTATGGCACTGCTAAGCAAAATCATCATTCTCCAAGGTTTGCACTGAGGTGGAAAGTGTATTACCATCCTTAAAATAATTAAAGTATGTAGAAGTGCAAAGGAAAACCCTCCCTCACTGAAAGTGTATGGTGCTAGTTTCAACCACATGAATCTAAAAATAAGGATTTGATAGCATACCTAAATTGAAATTACTGGATGTTGGAAATGTTTGGTGTTTTTCTTCTCCAAACTTGTTTTAAAATATTGCTATTTCATATAAATTATTTATTTAAAGTCACCTCAAATCTTGAGGTACTGCAGAACATGAACTCTCTGTGATGATGTTTTTCTCATTTAAATACAAAAATAACAACCTCTGTCTTTTTCTTTGCTGTCATAGTCATCACAGCAATAAAAACAGAGAGAAATTACCTGTTGGGTTGAAAACAGCTCAGCTGCTGAACAAGAGTTAATTAATAGGGCTAATTAATTAATTAGGTTAAAGTATTGTAAAGGGTTTGCTGTTGTTTGGTACTTTTTAATCTCCCTTGAAGAAAATTTAAAATTATTTTCCATCTCTACATGGCTTTAAAGAATAGATTCTTTCAGCCTTCGAGGACCATACATGCCCTTGCCTTTTTCAGTGATTTCAAATCTAGACTCCAAACCTTTTTGTGTCCCCAGAGTGTAGCACACTGCAGCTTTCTATGCTGTGACTCCAGTCCAGTGGACTTGAATGGAGCTACTTTGTCTATTTTTTTTTCTTACTCTCTGTAACTGCTGAGATTCTTCTTAATGGAGCCTGAAGGACCTCATATGCTTATATAGAGCATTCATCAACCTGTGCAGTTATTTGCAACACTAATCAAAAATCTTCTCTTGAGGAAAAGGAGCCCTTGGTTGTGGGGAAGTGTTTGTTTGGTTTTGAAGATGCGTAGCTATAAGTGTTTTCTAATATTCTTGGGTTTAGTGGCTGCCTTGCTGTTCTGCACTCAGTGGTTCCTAATTCTGTTCTCCATCATATTGCAATCCATGTCATCAAGGGAAAAAGCTTTCCAGTGTTCTCTATTAATGTTTCACTAAAAGTAGAATGCTTAATAAATGTGGACATAACGGGGTCAAAATGTACAATTACACTACTTTTCATTCTGGTTCTTAATTTTTAATACTTCAGTGGTAAAACCACTGCTTTGTCTATCCAAACAGTGCTCTTTAACCTTTTAAAGTGTAAAGAAGCCTTAGCAAAGGTATGGACTCAAGATCAGAGCTCCAGACTGGGAAGGATTCAAGTGCTTTTTTGTTTCCAATAGTATCCACTTCTAAGTAATTTTATTAACTGTTCAATTGTCACTAGAGAAAAGAAAATGTACTTTTTCTGTATTCCAGTCCAACATTTCCATGTATTCAAGAAATGCCAAGGGATAAAATGATGGGCATTTGGTATTAAAATCTACGTCCTATGAAAAATTTTACTATGAATCAACTGTGTAAAATCCACATTTTTGTTCTATTATTAACTGCTATTTAGGCAGCCAGCCTGTGCACTTTTAATCTTGCTGTCATCAGTGATTGGATTTCACTACAGCAGTTTTTTGGACTGAAACTGAAAACTTCTGACAAGCTCCATAAAGACATGATTTTTGGCAAAAGGGACTTTCTTTGGCAATTAAAACATTTCTCTCTGGAATTGCCATCAGGGCCCAACTAGGGCAGACCGAGTCCATTTTTCTGTCTGACTTTTTTTTTTTTTTTTAACATTCAGAGTAAAAGATCAATTATTCTGGTAAATGTTCCTCATGTGTTTAAAAAGGCATATATTTCATTGGAAGAAGAATGCCTTGCTGGAAACAAAAATGGCTCCAGGGGTAGCTAAATTCATAACTGGTATAAAATCTTGTAGCTCCAGGGGATACCCTGTGATGGCTTAGCTACCTCCACTGTAATGGTGATTCCCAAATTAGGAGGCATATTCCTGGTGGTTAAGAGTGAGCTCATGCAAAATCCAGCCTAATCCAGTGTTTATGCATTTGGTTAAAACAGATAATGTGCCAGGCTGTGATTTGGTTGCAGTGGCCAAACTTTTTGCTTCCCAGAACAGAGATGCTTTTCTCTGATGGATAAATATTTTAGACTTGACACCTCTCACTCCCACCTTCTTTCTCGCATGTTCTCAGAGCCTGAGGAACTTCTTCTATTGTGCTTTGCACAGTGCCTACTGCTGTGAGATCAAGAGCTCTGACAGGCTTGTTTGGGTGATTCAGGGACTAGGTCACTCTAATAAGAAATGCAAAATGTGAGGCAGTGTTTCCTCAGCTGTGCTGCATACTCAGTTTGCTCCATTCTGCAAAGGTCCCTCTTGGCCAACATTTAACACCGTGGCTGGCACAGCAGAAATTGCTCTGAAGCCTGGTTCACACACGCTTGCTCCACAGGAACAGCTGGACTCCTCTTTTGTGCTACTAATAAAAATTCTGCATGCTTAAATTGATCTTAGTCTCAGAAATGTTTTAAATGCTCCCTAATAAAGTGCCATTTGAAACTCATGGGGTTTTTAAATCTGCATTTATGGAGAGAGTGTGTGCAATAATGCACAGAATACCCAAAGGGAAATTTAGAGTGACATAGTTACAAGTGTTTCTAGGGGTTTTCATGATTTATGGGGTCAGTAAGACTCAGCTGTAATTATCCAGATCTTCATAGCTTTACTTTTTTTTTTTTAATTTACTTTGTCATATATGAATTTTGTTACAAATAAAAATTAATGAGAGTTGGCTATGGTCTAGAGGTTTGAACTTTAAATTAAGAATAAATGCTTCACATAAAGATTAACATTCTGTCTCGATATGTAAGGTTGTTTCTCATCCCTTGAAATGAAGGGGGAAGAAGTTAGATTTTGAAGTGGGACATCCCCTTCAGTTGCAGTATTATTCCTTCTGGCTGCATCCCTAGCCATTCTTCATGTTATGTTTATATATATATGTGCAGTACATATTCTGTTGTGAACTCTTTAATGTGCTGTTCAGTAACCATATTTGAGGACAACCATCTGGTTGAAAACTTGCACAAGGATGGTCCAGTGACCCTGAGCACAGTGCAGAATTAGAACAATTATGGGGAGATGCCCAGAAGTGTGAAAAGTCCTCTGTTATGAATTTGAAGTGTTGCTGCTCTCTTGTACAGGACAGCAGCAGAAAATGGTTCTCAAGGTAGGAACTGAGGGACACCTTGAAAAGGAATCTCCTCTGGAGCTGGACTGCTCACCTTCTGATGGAGAGCTTCAGGCAGGCAGCATCAGTGTGCAAATCTCTCCCCTGCAACATCTCTGTAAGTGTAGCTTTTTCCCCTGAAGTACAGTTATTTATATTAAACACTGCCTCTCTTTTATTCTTGTTCTGGTGGGGGTTTTTTAACTTTTTTTTTTTTTTTTTTGCAATGATTTTTTTATCTGTATATTTTTTTTCAGTCATCTATGCATGTGGCTAAATGAACTTAAAAGGCTTTTTTTTTTTTCCAGATCAGCTGTACTGAAGTATGTGCTTCTGTGCTTTGTTAAAATCTGACCCAAAACAGGCAGCACGCTGAACATTTTGGAGCAAGAGGAAAATCAAAACCAGGTTGAATCAGATTTCTAAAGCACATTCTGAGTTTCAGAATAAGATAAAGAAAAATTCAGTCATGGGTAATAAAGGAGAATGTCTCCAAGGATACAAAACTACTTGTTCAACCACAACTGTACTATCCCTTTTACAAGAGCATATTTCCTCTTGGAGCTCTACACCCTTCTTAAATCACCTCAGAGGTCTGTGGCCAAGAATGAGAACAAAAACATGAAAAAAGCATTCTTCTATCTGCAACTGCCTGTTCCTGTCCTCTGCACCTCTTCTGTTCCCCTACACATTTCCCTTCCATTTAAAAGTCTTTGTAGGCAGTTCAAACACAGCTATGATCACCAGTGAAGGGCTTCCTTACCACCCTCTGTGCACACTTCATTGTTCATTTCTTTTGATCCATCTTGATGATACAGCTTAATAAAGACCCAGTAGAGGAAACAGCCATATTTAAAGTGATTCTTGTAATTTGGATATCCTTGGGTCCAGTAAATACCTTGATTTTATATCTCCAAGTTTTCTTTTAAAATAATTTGGTAGAACCTGAAATTTATTTCTCCTGTAAGTTGTTGTCCTAAACTCTGTTCTATAAAGCATGGAAGAAGATCAGTATATGAAGTGATCATGGATGAAAGCAACAGTGTAATCCCAAGAGATGTATTGCTCACTCTGGTGGGACTCAGTGTTGGAGACAAAGAAAATAAAAATAATTTGAGGTTTGGAGGGTTTGGTGTTCTGGCCAGCTGGTGAAAAAGAAATAAATTGTTTTGGGCTGACCTAAAAATGAATGTGCATATTTGGAATTGTTGGCAAAACAGAAAGTGGTCTTTATAGTGGTAATCTATGTCCTACAGTGTAGACTATGGTTACTCATCAGGGAGTCAAGAGGAACAAAGATTATATTGTATCTTTACCTGATTCAGAGCAAACATTCCTCCTTGAGGAATGCTGCATTTAATTCCGGTTTGCCTTTCCTTGTCTTGTCCTCTTGCAGCTTCTCCACATTATATGAGAATTTAGATGGCTGAATCATAAAAAGAATGAGAACAGAGAGCACATACTCTGGTTATGACTCTCACAATGGAGTGAGAAAGAGATGCTTTTTTCATCCAGATTCTAGTGTGTACTCTAGGAAGATTTATTTATCTGTCTCTGCCTAGAAATTGTGTGTAGCCTATTTTGGTTTTGTGGCCTGTGCTGGAGTGCTCTTGGAATCCAGCTATGTTAGTTAAAGTATTTGAAAACTAGTAAAATAACATGTTAGCACTTCCAAACCCAGTTATTTTCTTCCTTATTTTTATCAATCTTCCAAGTACAACTAAGATTAAGTGGTTTTCAGTAGAGCCATCCTGGAAGTACTAAAAATCTGCTGTCTTATCATGAGCTTTTTGCACTAAAAAGAATTTAAGCAATGAGAAGTGAAGAAAGTTCCTCAATGTGTCACGCTGGTTTCATTGTGGCCAGAGCTGTGAGATGATTAAAGCACTACCATCCTTATGACAAATATTGCCCTCACTTTCAACCCATGCTAACTTACTGGAATTGAATGCTACAGTACATGGCCTTTAAACCTGTCTGCTTCCTCTGCCTGCCTTTCCTTCTTACTCGAAGGAAAGAACAGAACTTTGTTGGAGAATTTGACTCTCCATGAGTTGATAACATTTTATTACCAGGAATTTTCATATATCTATTATTTCCAAAGATTCCAAGAACATCACATGTGCCCACACATGCAGGGAATTGGGTACTGCTGCAATACTTCCATGAAAGCTCAACAGTAGCATGCAATAAAACTGTGCAGCACTTCCATCAGCAGCACACAGCATGAAATACTTTTTCTCCTCAATAGGAGACTATGGAAAGTTGGAAGGCTGTGGTAACTGTCAGCGGATGGATCCATCGTGATTCACTTCATCACAAGAACTGGCTTCAAATCTTCTAAAAGTTTCCCCTCTGATCACCACACCAGATGTTGATTTGTAAAGCATCAGCTGAAGAAGTAGTACCGTAAAAATTGGCTTTATTTCAGAATGGCCCCAGAGCATCTACAGGAGTGTCCACTGCATCGTTTTTCAGCTCCTACCTGTCTTTGCTGGTAACTTGGGTAGGATTGGTATGAGCTGTAGCTGAGAGGGCAATGGTAGGGCAGTACAGGCTATCTGTGTTAGAGGAACTGGCTTAGACAGGAACAAGAAGGTAAGTAATAGATGCTTTAATAGATGCTTTTAAACTTGGTGGTAAAAGACAGACTCTCTCAGGTGCTTTGAATGATGTGCGTCATCCAGACTTCTCCTGAGACCATTTAAAGTCATTATTTTCTGCCCCCAAATCCTCTAGAAACTATTACCTTCTATGAAATGCAAAGCTACTAAATTCTTTCCTAATGACAGTCATTCAAAATGGATAGTTTAGAAGAGTTATAGCTAGCCTTATGCCAGGGACTTTTTATAGTGAAAGGAGACCTAAGCCGTACCTTTCCCAAGTACACCTTTCAATCAATGTAACAAAACCTGCCTCAGTCTAATGGGAGAGAGAACTACACAGGAGAAGGGTGATTATTTCCTTCTCTCTCTTTGCCTGGAGATGTCTATACTGACCATGCTCTGCTGAAGTAGAACAGGTTTGACACCTTTGGTTTTAGTAAGAGTGGCATTTGTAACTAAATTTTTTGTCTAACTCTACCAAACTTGTGGTTAATTGATGAAACAAGTTTCAATGATTGCACAAATGTTTCATTTGCATAAGTGTTTGGGTCATGACTCTTTTACTTTAGGGTTTTGGTATGTTTGAAAAAGGATTTTTGTCTGTTCACTAGTTTTTTTCACTTGTTTCTTCTCTATGTTCCTGTTTAAATATGTCCACAGGACTAAACGTGTTTAGTTACTCAGCAAGGAATCAGAAACATGATTATGGGGCCTAAGTGATGAATTACACAGCAGAAATGGTGCATGGAGAAAGTAGCTCCCTTGTGAACAACTTTCAAGCAAGAAATTGTTGACTCGCACTACCTGAACACTTACTAGTAATTAATCCAGTCACAAACATCTGGATTAAGTTTTTTAGAGTTGATGTAAATTTTACAACTATTTAAGGCACCATCCCTTTATAGATTTCTTCAGATTTATAAGGCTTTCCTCAATATGACACAGTTAACGGGAAATATGGTGTTAAACTCACAGCAGTCTGGCAGTGAGGTGGCTTCTTTTCAATACTTAAAGTTCTTATTCTGGAACCAGAGCAGGTGTCAGTGTGTCTCATTGCTGTGAGCCTATATGGGGAGACCTTCTATTTCTGTGAAATGTATGTCAGCAGAGAAACCAAACTCTGATTACTTTAAATTGGGTATATACTCAAGAGTCCAGAAAGCCATGCTGGCAGGCCATCCAAGATTTTGTCAGATGTCTCTGACTGGTTCATTTGCATAAAATGAAAGCTGAGGTACTTCAACTGCCAAACATAACACACTGGTTAACAAGGATACCTGTAACACACACAGTTCAAAGTTTATTAGTGAACTTTTACTGAACAGCCTCTGGCACTCGGATTTGTTTTCCATCGGTGGGGAAGTGTGGAAGTAGCTGCCAGGCACAACTTTCGCAAAACTGCATATTTCCAGGATGCTTTGCAAATAATTTCTGCATCTGGCAAAGTCTTTCTTGAGCAGCTTTGAGGCCTGAGCCTGAAACAGGCACAAGACTGGAGGGGCGAAGGCTACAAAAGTAGAGTACAGCCCCCGCATGCCTCAGAAGATGTGCAGGTCAGCTCTTTCATTCTCAAATGACTGCAAGGTGCTTCCTGCCTGTAAAGCTTGACACCATCTCTCTCATTGCATTTCATGTGGCTCATCCTAGAACTTCAAACGTAGAAGAAGTGGTTTATGTTTAAATCGTTTCATCTCTGTCACTGGTAAGCAGACGCAGTTGTGAGCTATCAGCCAGCCCTCCAATATGACCTCCAATGGTCACACGTATTTGCATGAAATTTGGTCACAGCGGCTCTACAGTTTTTAGAAGCTCCTAAAATGCCTGTATGAGCTAATAGGAAAGGGTACATGGATAGGGCCTCATCAATACGCATCTCTTCTCTAACTGGGGGACAGCAGAACCTCTAATAACACAGTTGGATGTGGAAGAAGATGTATCATTTCTTGAGCCATGCTGACACACTTGGTTTCCAGTGTGGGTTGATGTTGTAGCTAGTGTCCCCAGGGTCTCCACAGGCTGATGAAATTCCACCTCTTGATTTGCATGTTGAAATGAGTGTGTGGGGCTTCCTGCACTTCTGAGGGCTGGGAAGAGGTGGTGTGTGCGTGACTACAACGCCAGGTAGTGCAGGCTCTGTGCCACACCAGAGCAGCATTCTGCTACTGACCTCCAGCCAGACTACAGGCCAAGGCTAGTATCTTTTATTAGGCCATATGTTTTTATTTTATGCATCTAAAATAAGCCATTAACTCTCCCTACTGGCCTTGTCTCGCCTCATTTTTGATCCTAAGATTTTTGTGTTTTAAAAAAAATTGCTGAAAACTCATTCCTTTCTCCACTCCTTCACAATCTTTGAAAGCACTAGGAGTGATAAGAAACACGAGGAACTATTGCCAGAGGGACATACAAGCAGCATGTCCAAGCTTCCTCTAGCCAGCTGTGTCATTCAGCCTCATCTGCAGCAGCCTTTCTTGTCAGAAGTTGATACGAAATATATTGCAGATGATGATAAATTGTGGAGGCGTTTCACAATATGGGCCATAACTCACTGGACAATAGATTTAGAGAGCACTGAGCTCATTTATAGGTCGAATGAAATGGTAAGACATATTATCTCCACTGAGTTATGTACTGGTCTGCCAATAAATGCAGCTCAGTGATCCCTGTTAAGGTAATTGCAAGCAAAAAAAAAAGAAAGCCAGCACAAAGCACTGATTCAACATGTCATGGTAACATAATTTATTGGCCCCTGGGATTCAGAATTACTCTATTTCTCTTCCCTTAGACAGACAGCTATGAAAAGGAGGATGGCCTTGTGGTTAAGGATTTGGATCCTAAAGATATGGTTTCAGTTTTCAGTCCTCTCTCAGGCTTCCTGTGTGGCCTCAAACAAGCCATTAATGCCTTTGTGTTTTTCTTCTCTGTCAGTAAGATGATGATTATACTAGCAGGAAAGATCTGAACTGGACTGAACCCAGTTCTTTCTTTTTTCCTTTTTTTTTTTTTTCTCCCTTCTCATATCTGTAGTTTCCTTATAGCTTTATATTCTTTGGGTTTACACCAATTCATGGCTGACAAAGATGCCTAATCCATTCAGTGTTTACAGAAGAACAATGGCATTTGATTTGGGTGTCTTTATTGAGTTCCTGAGGAATGTAGATAACCCAAACACCCTTTGAATTCAGCGCTGTGTGCCGAACTGCTCTGCGTCAGAGCTGAGTATCGGTCTTGCCTTCTGGAAATGTGCATCTCTCCCTCCAGTGACTGCAAAGGGAGATCAGGATGACAGGTCTCAAAATCTTGATGGGAAGAATGCAAGCAACTGGCTTGTGGCTGCAGTGGACCTGCCAGGGGAGGGAGGCTCCCCTCCCTGAGAGCTGCTGTTGGGTTTGAGATGTTTTGAAGAAAGGCTTGGTGCACAGCAGATTTTTCTATGGCACTTTGCAACTATCTCACTACATAGAAGCCCTCCAAGTGAAAGGAAAAAACATCACTAAAAGCCTGTTAAATAATCTGCTGAAAGACTCTCTGTTTTTCTTCTCACCACAGCCTGTGGGATTTTCAGAGTTTTTGAATGGAACGTAAACCCCTCTTCCTAATATTAATTATCTTGGGTTTTTCATTATCCCATAAACAATAGTTTATTTTCTGTGCAGTATGTGAACTCAGTCCAAAGCCTTAATTTTTCACAGTCTACATGAAAATTGCAAACCAGATCGGCATCTGAACTTTTTTTAGCCCCTAATTTGAGGAGCTGAACCCAGCTCTCCATCTGAAGACCCATGAACTCTGACAAACTCAGTCTGCGTCCAAGCTTTGTACTATCTCTCTGGTATCAATCAAATCAACTACAGGAACAGCTTCAAATATAAACCCTCTCTTCCCATGCCCCCTCTTCATTCTTGCAATGTCAAGGCAGTGTTAAAGATATTTTGATGTGCTGCCAGCTTTAAGACCATAAAGAATGGTTAACCCAACCTGACTTTTGACCCCCTAACAGCAGACAGCATAGCCACAGAAGTGATGTGCAAGTGGTAGAGGTGGCAGGGTACATTTATGGCCCCCTTGCCTCCTCCAAGCCTCTCCAGTCATTCTTTAGAGATCAACTGCTTTAAAACATGTTTTGATAACACAGAGAAGTTCATGAAGATGGCCAGAATTTCTCAGACAGCTGCTGTCTTCTTACTTCTCTTCCTTTACATGCATACACATTTGCCTAAATACCTGTTAACTGCACTGAGGTGCTGAAACTCCAAGCTATTCCTTGGAACAAGCTGAAAGCCTTTGCTGGAGATTACAGCAAAGATGGACTTTATTTTTTCAAAATTCTTTTTTTATTTCTTTTTCTTTCCCTCCTTTTTTTCCCCACATAGCAGGATGCCATCAGCTGGGTCTCCCTGCTGGCAGCAGCATGATAGATAGTGATGCACCTCGTGTTTGCAGCAAAGGCTGCTTTGGCTTGTGTCTGCCCAGAGAGCAAAACAGAGGGAGCTGCCAAAGGAACCAGTCCGGGGTATGAAAGTTAGCAGTTAGCAATAACTGCGGTGTGAAACATTCCCATGAAGTCCAGACATCAAGGATGCTGCTTGGAATTGCTTGAATGTCCTGCATTCTTTTCCAGTGAAAACAGCAGATATACACCAGCAGCGTGGGAGACAGCAGCCAAGGAGGAACACAGTCCCAGAGAACAGGCCATCAATTTTCTTGCTGTGGCTGACTGGAGGAAACTGAAATGTATATTGCAGCAGCTTCTGATGCCAGCATGCAAGCTGCCCTTCAAACTCAAAGCACATTATCCTAAAAACTAAGAAAAAACCCCCCCAAGCCATTAATAGAATTGCATAAAGAAATACCTTGTAGTTTTTAATCATGTACATATGGAACTGAGAAACCACGCATAAAATGTCAGTGTGGCTATTACATGGGTCACTGGAACAGGTTTATGTTAGCTAATATGATGAAATAGTAGATTAGGAAGAGGATAGTTTATAGTCTTTATTTCATTTGTTGACAGGAAGAATCAGGAGCAGATTTGTTTTATGCTTGATCCCATCACAGAACAGCTACGAACAGAGCAGAGCTTAAAATCCAGGCAACTGAAATGGGATAATGACTAAACTGTGTATACATTTTTTAGTGGGTGAATGAGATGCTCATGAAGGGGAAGAGCTGATGAGATCACAACAATTAGCAGTGCAAAATGCTCTTGTGTGACCCTGTGAAGTGACTCAGCAAAGCAGTATTACTTGCAATCCTATTGCAGACCTGGTATATAACCCAGCCCCTCACGTTGCAACACTAGAAAAGATCTCCCCAGGACCTGTAAAAAACAAGTTTATTCTTAGAAGAAAAAAGTGTTCTGTCCTATGTGGTGATATGGGTGTTCTTGCAGGTCACTAAAAATAGTGAGGACTTTAAAGCCACCTTGACACATCTGAAAACTTCATCACTTCATTCCATGCTGTGTTTGATTGCTGTGCACTGTAATTCCTGGCTCTTTGCTCCTGCCTGCTATTGCTCCTGTGTTTATTCTAGCTTTATGAGCAAGCTGTCTCTTTGTGAGAAACAGAGCATCTTTGAAAAATCTAGCCACATGTATCTACCAGGCTTTCTTAAATTTTAATCAGAACATCATGAGAATCAAATCAGTTGAGAGGACCTAGGTGACTTGTGACACAGATGTGTTGTTGAGTGTAAAAAGTATTGCAAAACCTGTCAATAATTAGTCTCTTTCATCTTGTCTGGAAGCAGGCCAAAACTCAAGTGGAAATTCTCTCTGTAGTCATGACAGAGCAGACTGCAGCCTTCAAAGCACAGTGAAATGTGAGGCAGAATAGATGGGCAGGGCTCTGGCTTTTACCTGGGTTATAGCACTGCCACATTTTCCTCCCACCTTCACATATATTTCGGCTTTGTGATAAATCCTGCATGTTGTTTTGGCTGTGCTGGCATCCTGTGAGCTGTGTGCAGCGCTGTTTCAGGGAAGGCACCTGCAGCAGGGCTTTCCTGCTGCTCAAGGAGCCAGAAGGGAACAGCCTTCTCCATTCAACTTGGGAAGAACAGCAGGCTTTTCCTTTTGTTGTGGGACATCTGAACAATTCCAAGACAGCTCTGAATTGTTGGTTTTCCCGTGGTATGTAGTCAAAGTTCTCAGCTCAAATTGTCAGCAAACAAAACCAAATGACAATAGTAGAGAGCATAGATGCTGCTAGGGAACAAACCCTGCTATAGGACAGGTACAATTCTGTGCCTAACCAAAGGCAGATCTTCTTTTTCCCACGTCCTCCACCAAGTTTTATGTCTGCTAGTTTGATTTATTTTCAAACAATAGAAAGATTTCAGCTCCATCTTCAGGCTTGTATCTTGAAATCTGCCACCACCAGTGAGAGTAGAACGGGGACTTGTAAGAAATTATCCTAGACTTGCATGCTTATAACATTACAGATGGATGGTAAAACATGGCATTCTGATACACATCTTTCATAAAAGTCATGTCTAGTCTGTTTTGTTCCTTTTTTTCTTTTATTTGGAAGCCATACTTTCACAAAACTGGCAGGAGAGGAAAGTTTGCATCTAGTTTTCGTGGATTCATTTGAAAAAGGAAAAAAAATAGTTTCAAATGTTTAATTTCTTTTCTGATGTGATTGCTTTTCACCTCCAGCCTCAAAAAAAATTGAATGCATTTCACCACAGCTCTAGTTCATATATTATCTTCAGAGCCAATTGTTTCTTTCCACATTACATCCTGATGGACTATACAGCTTGGTACTAATGTAATGCAGTCTCAGATCAGCATATCCAGCTTTCCAACCTCAGTAAGGAGATGATAACTCAGTTCTTTCATCTCTCATTACTTCAGTTAAGAGATTGTGACACTTTTCCTTCCCACTTTCTTTTGCCTAATCTTACCCCTCATGCTGCTCATTACTTGGTACTTTTTCTCTGCAGAACAGCAACAAATATATTTTAATGACAGGCTTGGAATGGTGGCATACTCCTGAGAAACTTCGAGATCAGGAATCTTTTTGAAGATTAAGAGGGAAGGAAAGGGGAAAAGATCTTTTATTTCTATAATATTCTTCTCCTGCTCCTACTCTGTGTGCTTCAAAACATCCTTGAAGTGAACCAAACATGAAGGGAAAAATATTTCCAATGTCTCCACATCTCAGAAACAAAGTGCCCTGATCATTTGGACCTGCTTCTCCAAATAAATACTTTAGTGATTCTTGCCACTTCTGCAGCAAATTTTCTGGATAACCACCATGAAAACTGACCTCTTGTCTTGTTCCATAATGCTGTGTACATTGAACAGAGACCCAAAAAGGGACTCAGCACTCTCCCTCCTGTCATTCTTAGTGGCAGAGATGGAATATATAAGGGTGTAGGCATTTTGTCTGTAAAGCCCGAGAGATCTGCAGCCAAGGCTGTCCTTGAATGTTTTTTTGTGATTCTGAAGCTAGCAGTAGCTGGGATGACAGGATCTATTTTCAACAGTTCTGGACCAGAGACCTCTCTCAAATGATTTTGATCCTGCTGAGTGGATTAGAGAGTTTATGTAACAGAGCTCTGTAGTGTGGCTGAGGCTCCCAGCAGAAGGAGGCTGAGGGAAATGCTCCGTGCTGTCTCCAATGTCAGACATTTGGGCAGCTGAGCTGAGCCTGGGGTGTTCCACTTCATCAGAACCAGTGAAAGTGGGAAACCACACACTGGTTTTGAGGGAAGGTGACTACCTTTCTCTGCTCTTTCTAGATGGAGAAGACTTACTGAAATCAACTGAAAGAATAACTCCGAAGAGGATACGAGTAGAATGAAGAGATGGCATTTAATAATTTCTGACTGGTTTTCCCAAGGAAGGGCAGTGGAAAAAAAATCAGGGTCATGTATACTTACGAGGATACCAGGTCCTAATATTTTATTGCAAATCTTTTCACAGTGATTACAGAAATTTCTCACTGGAGAGGTTGTCTTATTTCTTTCTTGCACAATTTTCTTCTTGTAAACCAACAAACCAACACAATTAAAGTGATAGTTTTAACTCAGGATCTTTGTGACTTAGAGATGAAATTTCTGTCCCACTGTAAAGAATTAGGAAGAATTTTTTTTTTAATGTTTCATATTCAGGAACAGGAAGCTACAGACAGTATTTCATTCCTCTGCTTTCAACCTTTAAGATAGTAAAATTTGTCAACAGAAGTATTTCTAATAGATAAGTGAGCTGTTTTATGTCTTCCCACTCTGGGCACTGGAAAGGGTAACCCTTCTTCCATCTTTCATGTATGTTGTAATTCAAACCTGAAGCAGAACCACCAGCCCAGGAGAAAACAGGGACATTTCTGAGAGAGGTACATTTTCACCAGAGGAAGAAAAAAAGAACTATGGGGGAGAAAAAAAATCAGATTTTATGTCACCAGCAGTCATTTCTCAAGGCATGCTTATGCATCTGCTCTATATTTGGACTGTTTTACCAGCAGCTTTTTATTTAACCAGGTGAGCAACATTACCTATGGAAGAGGAAAAGCTAACAAAAACCTATGGGGGGCATTTCTTATGAGGACAAAAATGAGAGTAAAAATATAATTAGAGTAAGAAACACTGTGGGTATTGTTAGAGCCATCTCTCTTTGTTCCCCTTTTTATTGCAGAGCCCTGCGGTTTGGAGGTACTTGGCATTCTCTTAACTGGTTCTGCTTCCCTCCTACCAATTTCCCTCTAGGATTAGACAGCAGTACAAATATTATTGCACTCTGCAGGCTTTGCCTTCTGACCCACTCTACAGAGACATATGCGATGGAGTCAGGGCTGCTGAATAGAAAATGTCTTTCTTAACTCTGTAGTGCTGGAGGGATGCCAAGGTCCAGTAGTTCATAAAGGAGATGGAGATGGTAGCATTCCTGAGGGAAGTCAGACTAAAGAAGGAGCCCCAGGTATTTAGGGAAAAGTGTCAGTAAAAAAAAAATAAAGCATGGGGGAGGGGGAAGAAGAAGAGCTACAAAAGATGTGGGTGAGGGGAAATTAAGGGTGTTAGCTGGGGTGTCTGATCCCCTCAGGAGTGAGATGTGTGCTTCTGCAGGAGCTGTGTGACTGCGGCTCTCGGTGCGCCCCGCTGGCCTCGCAGAGCAGTCATGTTAGCAGAGAGAGATTCATGAAGCACTGCTGTCACTGTCTGCATATGAGTGTGTTAAGTGTGCATTGTAGGGAAAGTCTCCTTAGGAATGTGTTGGGTGAGCCAGAAGTGATACTAGATGGGAGGGCTTTGCTGCCCAGAGCTCCTGGTTAGAAGATATCATCCTGCACTGCCCGGCTCAGCTCCCAGCACTGGCATCAGAACTTCCTCTGTACGAATCACCTGTCCTTGTTAAAAGACTGGGGACCTTTCTGGGAGACCTTTGCCAAAATGTGGTGAAATCTTCTGTGGCAGAGTAGCTGTAGTGGAAGGGAGGGGCTCACAAGCTTGCTCAAAACCAGTCAGAACATCACCTGGGACTGTGCCAGAGTCCCACACAGCTCTGCTGACATGATGCCATCCTGACCAGCAGCAGCCCTGTGGCTTCAGCGCTGCAGGAAGGGGTCGGGAGCTCTCTGAACCCCTGACTTCCACACTCATGTGGTGGAGGCTGTATTTGTGTGCATGCCAATGTAACTCTTCCTTTTTGACCTTGACCAGGGCTTGAGCTACAGCTGCCAGTGATGGAAATTTCTGCCACTGGACTGACCTGGTAGGTGTGTGTTCATGCTGTGCTGGAGACTGGAGATGCCAGGGAGGGCAATCAACCAAGAAAAAAATCAACAAGAATCTTCTCCACAAATACAACTGAATCCAAACTCAGATCCTCATGAGTGCTGCTAAAGGCCTGTTGATCCTGCTTGGATTTTGTTGAGCTTTCCTCTTACTCTGTAATCCCTGACTCCATCAAGGGTCTGATGAAAAAATGCTAACATACCGTGATAGAAACTTGTCTGTTGTTTTACTGAGAGTCAAGAACATTGTAAAAGTGAATCTATCCATGGGCTGGGCTGGTCCTTATAATTTTGTTAAAATTTCAAATTATGTCTTTGGACATCATTTCACATGTCATTGAAACCAGGAAGGACAAGAAATTTTCACAGGAGCTTGTTTTCTGTGCAACCTAGTTCATGCATCAAAATGAGTTGGTTCACTGGACAAATCATGCAATATGAGTTTTAGTCTTGTCATTGCTTAAATTTTTATGGCACTGCATTAAGGAAGGGTTTCAACTCCTCTTCAGTGGATATTGTATTTTTTGGAGAAATGTGTGGTTTGTAAATCCTTCTTTCTGTCTTGCCCAGAGATAAGCAGTTGCAGTTGTCGTAAGAGTCAAATCAGGCACTGAGCATTAATTGCCACCTTCCCAATATGAAATACTGGATGGCAAACACTAGGAATATGTGGTTCATTCACACTGTACATGCAATGTATGCAAAAGCAACAAGAAAAGAATTTACCTTAGGTAAACAAAAGGAGATGATCACATACAGCTAATTTGTACCCCTATTATTTTCAAGTTTCACAGTCAGTTTCAATTTGTAGGACATCTTGCAGACCTTAGTACCTCTTGCCATGGGGACTAACCTTTTGTTTTAATTATCAGACTTTAGGAGCTTTTGCTATAATTTTCGTGTTCGTGTTTATCTGTTGAAAGAAAAAAAAAGGCACAGCTTATAAATCTTTCTTTTTCTAACACATTCAACAATAGCCTTTTGTGGTCTGAACTACTGTAGTTCACTGTACTTAAAGAAAAAAAGAATGCATAATTTGTGGCAAGCTTGATACCAAGCAGCAGCAGCAGCCTGAGTGGAAATTGCTCAGTGAGGTCCTTGCACACCATAAGTGTACATGAAGGACAGAATACAGTCTAGTTGACACTGAGTGAAAAATTGCATCTCTAAAGCAGGGCTTCTGCTTCCCACATCAACAGGCTTCATAGAGCCAGTGATGGGACAGACATTCAGAAGTTTTACTGTTATTGTTTTATTTTTTGCTTAGCTTGCCTGCTTGGTAAAAAGCTGCATTTTATTTACCATTAATATAATTTTACAGGCAAGGTTCCAATTTTATCAGTTTATAACTCTGACAAATGGGGCTCCTCATTTTCCTTCTGAGATTTCACAAGACCAGCTAACTTTCCTGGCAAGCTATATTTCCTATTGAATGCTCTTCTCTGTGGAGTTGGCTGGGCAAGTTTTTGCTGAAACTAAGCAGGAACAAGCCAGGTCTGCCGAGGAATCACATCAGAGCCCCGAGCCGAGGGTGTCTGTATCCAGCGCTGTGCCTGTGCTCCTGGCAGCAGATGGTGCCTGTGGGATGTCACTGCAGCTCTGCTCCTCTCCTCCCACAGGGCACCCAGGCTCTGGGCACAGCTTTCATTGCACCCAAATTTACCTCTCATCGTGACAATTCAGTGCCCTTGCTAAAGCCTTTGGTGAGAAATCTTTTGTGAGCTGAGCTTGATAACCTCAGCGACAACTCTGACGACTCTGTGCTCTGTAATAGCTCTGCTTTTCTTCTGGAGCTGTGAGGAGAATGGAAAGAGGGTAGAGAAGGTGGCAGTGGAGCCAGCCTGGCAGGTTCACTGGGCCACACCTTGCCCAACATGGAAAACACAGGGGGATTGTCAGCAAAAGCTCTCTCCTTATGGAAATGGATAAAAAAGCAGTGCCCGAGCAGATATTTTTAGGATTCTACGGCTGTTTTCTTCTTTTCTGAAGACTCTCTTGGCACTGTGATTAGGAACTCCAATGTGAATACATATGTAATGGTAGATATAAAACTAAAGGCAGTGGAGGATAAGGAAGTGATGCCATTAAAACAAGTGTTACAATCTTGTGCATCGTGAAAAAGCTTGTATCCACTGCTTTCTGCTTGTCTTATTACAGAAACTGAGAAACCTCAGCCTCTTAAGTTAAACTCTAAATTTCAAACACTATGGCAAGAGATAGATTGCCCTCCATTTCAGCAACTCAGTTTATTCTTGAAATATTATCCCTTAGAGCTATGGGAGAAAAGGCTGAGGGGTTTACAGGATCTTAGGGTGTTTAGAGAAAAGAAAGGACTGGTTGAATTCGCTGCCACCATTGTCATATGTAATTCCTCCCACCCTGCACATATCTGAAGGGCTGTAGCCAACTTGCTCTTCTCATTTCAGCTTTAAATGGTAACTATTTGATCTGGGACTTAAACTTACACGGTTCCACTTTTTAATGTGTCATCTTGAGGTGAATCCCTGTCTCTCCCAAGTGAGGTTGGGGCACATCTGTCCATAGGCGAAGTTGAAGCGTGGAGGAAGAATGGCACTTTCTTAGGACATACACAAGAGAATATTGTTTCCAGGCTTGCCTGTAATTTCTGTTAGGCTGATCAAATTTGCAGTCTCTCCAACTGGGACTCAATATCCAATGGTAAGGAGGGGGTCCTTCTTTGAAGAATTGACATCAGATGCAAAGAACTTTTCACTTCATGGCCCTGGGCACAAAACACCAACTTTAATTGACAGGACCCCAGGACTGCTAATTAGAAACTGGCAAACCTAGGACATCTGGACACCTTATCAGAGGTTTATCAAGATTACTGGTATGATCCATACAAAAGCTTAATGGGAATCAGCTGTCAAACAAGTGAAGTAATTTAGTGAAAGATTAAGACTTTTTTTTGTTACAACTACAATGTGTTACAAACTGAGTTCTCAGTGGCTGTAATAACTGTGCAGTTTCATAACCACTGGTTTTTTGCTCATTGTTTGACTTCCTAGCCAAAAAGTTTGGGTCAAATTCAGAAAGCGAGTGTTGCTCTAAAGAGGTCAGTGCAAACCCCTGTGCCAACACTGCCTCTGAACTTGGCCTTCAGTTGAGAGGCTGTGCCCTTGGTCACTAAGCCAGCTTTAAATCTTTTCCACAGCACTTTCAAGTATTGAGAATTCTGCCACATCATCTTGTCTGTATGTGGCCAGTTAAAAGGGTAATAAAAGGCCATAGGGAAAAGAAAAAAGAAATGGCTTTGAAATAAAAAAGTAAAAGTGTGTGATCCCGCATTTTCCTCAGAAGAGATTGGAAAGAGCTTATGCTTCTTCAGATTGCACAAATTGAGGATTATGACCATTGTTGAGTCAGTATCCTTAGTTGAAGTGAAGGAACAAAAGCCATCATCATGAAAGAAAGATGGCCTTGGGTCTTGCACTCCAGGAAGGCATGGGTGCTTTAATTCCACATACACACACCTGGAGATAAGCTGAAATCAAAATGCCCTTTTTTATAATAATAGACTTTTGAACCTGTGTTTCCTCTAAATCTTATCGGAGCCTTAACCAAGGAAAGCAATCAGTGAAATGTGAAGAAATGGAGTTTGGGCCTGATCTGATTTGGGGAACGTGATCTCACCTCCTGTTAACTCTGAGATGTGTTGAGCCTAAAGAAAAGTCCACTGCTGGGCAAAAGCACTAAAGAGAGCTGTATCTGGAGCACAGCCTGGGCTGCTGACTACCCAGTTTTGTGCCTTGATCTGGTTTGAGCCACCTTTTTAAGGGAACAAGAAGTGAGTTTTAGCAGAAAATTGCCAGAGAAATTTTTCTTTTACACGAAAATGGAGTTTCAACTATCTTAAACAAGGTTGACACTCAGCTGAGCAAATCTAATCTCTCTGTGTGTAAAACTTCAGACATAGTTTACATTTTAATGTAATCAGTGATCTGATTTTTTTTTTCCCCAGGTAGCAAACTTTTCTTTTGTTACATTTTTCTGAGTGAATGATGGATGTATGGAATATTCCTCGAGACTGAAAAGCAAGAACTTATTTTTTGTGCTGCTGAATGCCTGCATTATTTTGGCAGGTGAGGAGATACCTAGTAAATGGGGAGTTGGAAAGGACAACACTAAAACAAACATGAGCTCTTCAGATCCATTGGCTTGCATAGGGTTTCAGGTAAGACTGTTTAATCAATGGCCCCATGGGCATAACTGATCACCTGGCATCCTTTGGAAAGATGGAACACTTCATCTGTCCTTTGAAACATAATGAAGAGACATGAACAAAATGCAGATGAGCTGCATTTAAAAACTCACCTGATTCCACAATCTTCACTGGAGCAGGACTGATACTTCAAATAGGTAGCATGTAGGAATACCCAAGGGGCTCGGAATTATGAACAATATAAAAAAAAACCAATTACGTGAAAATCACTGGTCTTGACTTAAGTAGATGGGCCAAATCTACTTATCTCAGGAAAGCAACACGCATAAATTATATGTGTTCAGTAAATAGACCACTACTTATTGAAGGCCAGAAGAAGGCCTTCAGTATGACCAGTTTAAGCTGTGGCTCCTTTACACACAGTCCATACATTTTGGGGATTAGTTGCTTTGTTTTCAGGTTTCCTTTTTTTTGGTGGATTTTTGTGGGGGTTTTTTTTGGTTTTTTTTTTTTTTTTTTTTTTTTTTTTTTTTTTTTTTTTTTTGGTATTCTGCTTGTAATTTACTTTGGAATTGTTCTTCCTCCACTTGGAAAACAAAAATTGACCCCACTCTTCTGCTTGGATTCACTTTTAGTTTATAAAGAGACAGCATGGAAACAACAAAAGGGATAACAAAATGTTTCCACAAGGCAGATCCACAGTGACCACCTGTAGGAGAGAAACTTGGTGAAAGAATGCAGCTATAACTTGATAGACAGATGTTTGCTTTTCTGGAAGTTATAAAAACCATCTAAACAATTTCCCTAGAAGTATCACCAGCCTAGAAGGTTTTCACAGTGGTGCAAATGTTTTTATTTAATTATCATATCTTTGTTGATCTTAGATTGGATCCTAATTAAATTTTGAAAGCAGTATTAGAAGAGAAAATACATTCCCCAAAATAGTCATAATACTTTTATACTTTCTTTGTCAAGCTGCTAAGTGATAACAGAAATTTAATGGTATTTTTGTATATGTGCTCCTTTGTGAGAAAATCAACTGCACAATGATGTTTAAAAACACATCTATACTTTAACAGTTGTCTGCAGGACCGTACAACCTACCAAAAGTCTCCAGTGTCTTGCAACCACCAGGCTGCCTGTAGTTAATAGAGAACCCTCACCAGTTGCTTTCCTGGCTGAATAAATTCTGCAACCACTTTAAAGATGAATTTTGACATGGGAGAAACTTCTTTCTTTAATGTAAAGAATTCTTCAATATAAGGAGCTGACCAGTATTGTTCAGATGGATACAGTTCTTGCAAACAGCTGAGTTGTTCATTGATTCACACATAGATACCTCACTTGGTAAATTGTATTTTGATACGTCTGCTTTGGGCAGAAAATTTAACATTGTGTAATGTTCAGAAAACTATGTCAAAGTTCTTGTCTGCAGCAAGAAAATAAAGCATGTTTCTATCAATGGATGGCCCCTAAAATGGGCCTCTGAGATGCCATTAATTCAATGTGTGGAAAGTCCAGGTTTGGAGCTTTTCATCTAGTTCTGGCATTCAGTAAACAGTGCTGGATGCTAGTCCACGCAAGCTGACCTCAGCAGAGACATAAAACAAGCAGAACCTGCAATGTCTGAAAAGCTGTCTGAAAGAGGCAAACTTCCTTTCTATAATTTTCCTTTTCTCTCTCTCTTTTTTTTTAAATATTACCCTCCAGGGCTGTTACTGTTGTTAAGAGCTCTGATTTGAGCATAAATTAGAAGGACTGTCATGTCTCAGGGTGTGCAGCAGTGTGAATTTGCTGATAGAGGAATGAGAACTACAGTCAGCTGATGTTTCGCTGACATTTCTTCCACAACCATGAATGCCCTCAGTTTTACTTTATAACTGGAGCAATAAAGAGTGATCTTTCTGCAATGTCAATCCCAGCCCCTAGAAATGTGCTGCTTCTTTCTGGTTTTCATATGGGTTTCATCATAAGTTATCAAGGACATATGTGGCAGTCATTTTTTCTCACGTTGACTCATCTGTATATGCACGTGGGTTTGCATAATGTCTAAATGCCAGGTAAAGTTAGTCAACAATTCTGCTTTCTTATTGCTACAAATAGTAGTCTTATGGTACAGACACTTTCTTCCCAAGCCAGAACTCACAGCTTACCTTTCTTCAGTCTTCCCCAGATACTGATCCCATCATTTTCTAATTCAAATTATTGACAGAAGAGTGTTATGAATCATGGACAAGCAAGAAGAATGAGAAGGCTTGGAGGCAGCTCTGTATGTATGCAGTTTCATAATAAAACTGTTTCAAATCTACTTTAAAAACCGAAAATAATTACATATTATAGGAGAGCAGGTGCTAGTGGAACACAGAATTTCTGCTGTCAAGATTGCCTGCCTTGCTTTTTGCAATAACCTGTGTAGCGATCACAGTGTACGATGTGTGCACACACTCAAGGAACTGTAAATATGTAGGTAACTTGCTGTCTTCTCATAGGCTTGGTGAATTGCAGACCAGAGGAAGTGTGGATTTAATACAGGCTGCTGTGACCTGTTGTATAGTTCTGGAATATCTCCTCTTGCCTCCTCTAGTTCAAGGACTTCTCCCAGATTCCTCAAGTCGATAGAATGCTTCATTACTCCATTTAAATTAGCCTTAGGGCAGGAGCACCAGAAGTCATTGCTGTTACAAGTTAACAGCTACCTACCAGAGTATCAGGTGCTCCCCTTTCAAACCAATGTCTAAGAATGTTGATCCTGAGAGTGTGATGAAAATAATAGCTTTCTAGAGAAGAGAAAAAAAACCAGGTCAAGCCATGGTGTTAGCTTTTTTGGGCCTCTCTTTAAGGTTGTCCCAGGCAAAACACTCTGAAAGGCTCCACACTTTCTGGAGGCTGTACTTCCATCAGACCTGTGTGAGAACTCAGTAAGGAAGGTGTCCAAATCACCAGCCAGCTGAGAAGCCTGGTTTGGGAAGGACCTCCTGACAAGTCATCTTTGACGCAGTCAGTGCAGGCAATCTTGTCACAAAATCCTTCCCATAAACAGTTCAAGTTTCACATTTCAACTGCTGCTACTGATTTACCAGAATTTTTCTGCCCTTTCTACTAGAAAATATGTCATAATTTCCAGTGGGAATGCATTCAGGGCCAATCTATTGCTATTTGTTCTTCTGACAACATCTTCAGCTTAAATAGCTTGTCGGCTGTCCTGTCTATTGCCTTGATGTGTTTATAAGAAGTGAACACATTTCAACCTTCCTTTTTTTTTTTTCCAAACTAGACAAGACAGATTCTTTTGGCCTTATCTGGAAAGACAGGGTTTTTCTTACCCCGAGCCTTAAGTCTTCCACAACTGTCCCAGTCTGAATAAACTGATTCTTAAATGTGGGCAGTCTGAGCTGGTTAGTCTTGCCAAAAATCTTGCACAATGGCATTTCGAAAATTCAGGCTGAGCCTGGGGGTTTCTCAGTTATGTATTTTGCTTTCTGTGCAGCAGGAAGTACGTTTTAGATGAACAATTTATGTTTATGCAAAAAGCTTCTGGAATATTAAACAGGACACTCCCCCCCCCCCCCCCCCCCGACATTTTTGAAAGAAGCCACGGGGAACTGTATTTTCTGCTTTCCATGGGAGTTTGACTCTCTTTGATAATTCCAATGTTAATTACAAATAGGGCATATGATAGACACTTAGGCAGCAGTCCTGACATTTAAATAAAGAGCAAACAGTGTGTTTTGGTGATGTCTTATTTCTCTTTCCCAGAGATGTCTTATTTCTCTTTGGTATCAGTCGTAACCTGACTCTGTCTCCATGGAGGCATGAACCAAGAGTCCCTTTCTCTTCAGAGGGCACTGGTACAAAGCAGCCATACCAAGCTCTGCATTGCTGCAGCTGAAGAGCCCCCAGTCCCTAGAGCAGCCCCAGTGCCACGGCAGCAGCATTCTCCAGTTTGCCCCTGGCTGTGCACAGTCAAGCGTGGCCTCACAAGAGCCAGTGGGGGAGGCACAGTGATTCTTGGCTCTGCCCCCACAGCTGCACACCCCTGCTGTCATGTGTCCTGCATCCTTAGAGAGCACTTCTCCTGCTCCTGTCCTCACCCAGACCTCGCTCACTGTCCCTGAAGACTGAGTGACCATCCAGCTGTGGCAACAGACACAGCTGCACGTCCTGCATGTTTCCTTCATGCATTTACCGTGCCTGCAGCAGGGCTTTTCCTTGAAGGTTGTCACAGAGCTGCTATCCTGCCATACACCTTGCTTCCACACATTTTGCTTCTTCCCCTGCTTTGCAGAGGTGAAACTGTTTCCAGAGCCCTTCCCAAGGTCTGCAAGCAAAGCAATGGCTCATCAGTCAGGAGCTGCTGGTATGGCACATCTGGAGACAAGGGTCCCCAAGCAAAGCATCCACACCCCAGAGAGGCTCACTGTTCTCTGCTTCTGGGAAGGGTTAGTACAGATATCCCAAACCTTTGGGATAAGCCTTACTAATGTTGCTTCATCTTCCTCCTCCTTCTCTTTGTGCACACTAGATGCCTCCTTTTGCCTCAACTGCCACTTAAATCCCTGCTTTTACCTCTTCATGCTCTTGTCACCAGCTCCAGCGTTGCTAATATAAAAAAAAAGAAAAAAGGCCAAACAACAAACTAGCAAATCAGGAAGACCTTTACTTTAGGCTCTGCACCCGTTGTCCAGATGGGGCAGTACAGAGACTTTTGCCTGCATTTCCCTGCTGCTGGAACTGGGAAGCTCCCCAGTGAGAAAAGTCTGCCTTGCTGGGAACTGATGCTCTCTGCTGGAAGTCAGGAAATTTCTGAGGATGTTGAGGGCTGTCTGTAATATCTGTGTTATGCTCCCATTCCTGGGCAATGCAAACTGGGAAGCTGTTGAGGTACTTGTTGGTTTGCGGCATGCACAGCACAGGAATTGGAGTGTATGGCTGCAGTGCAGCAGAAATCACAACCAAAAGGAGAGCTTGCAGGTCTGGCAGGAGGAGATAAGAGATGTTTCACAGAGTTGGAGGAGGAACCTGCTTTTTCCTCACTATGTAAATCATCTCCATCATTTCCCTCTTCTAGGTATGCAAGTTGTCTGTCACTCTCTTGCCCTCTCCTCCCATCTGCAAACATTTTTTGGTACATGCACCTCATTCCCTGCTTATGAGGTGGCTCTCTCCCAGTGATGATTCTGTTCCACTTGTTACACCAGGAAATGCTGATGGCATACTTACCTAATTCATGAGTCTTTTAAGGAGAAGAAACATATGTGAAACAGAAAGAAAGAAGAGCGGGGGGGGGGGGGGACATATGTGAGGAGAAAAAAAAAACAAACCCGGATCTATTTTTACAGTACTTTTACTTTTTCATCAAATATTCCTGCCACTGTTGTTCCAGAAAGGCCTCCCAGCCTAGAAATAGTAGTTGTTGGTCATGTTTAGTGTCCTGCATTTTTGACTGAAAGGAGCTGTGACTCATAAATGTGTATAGCTCTCTGGCTATAAGCCACTCTAACTTAAAATGGCTGAGGTTTACTGTGAGAAAGCACATCTGACTTGTATTTCCTTAAGACTGAAAAAGCATCGTCAAATAACAGTATAAGGGAAAAATCCTGACCAGAAAGAATTTTACATTCTTTGGAATGATATCATAGTAGAATATACACAGTAGACTAATTAGAGTTTCATCTTTAATTTTACGCCAAAGTGGCTTGCATTTTTTGAAATGCCATTCCCTTTTATAATTTTTTTTTTTTATTTCAAAGGAATGGCAGCACTCCAATCACTTACTTACCATCATCTATATTAATTTGTGTTCTTCAAACAGCTGGATAATCTGTGGTAATTAGAATGATTTCCGCTGGCTGGGTTTTATCATCTTGTCAGAGGGAATTAGCCAGGCAGGCTTCTCTCTACCCCGAGCAGGCAGTGGAGGGTGCTGTTGGATTGGAGGTGCTCACTCGGCTGCTTGCACAGTCCCTTAACAGAGCTCCCAGACACAGACTCCCAACTGAGTATTTCCTGGGGTGACAGGGTGTCCTTGCAAGGGAGCAAGACCCACACAGAGAGCTCAGGACAAGGAGACATCAGCTCATTTTGTTATTTGGGCACTGAATGAAGAAGGATATGGAATAACACAGGTTTGGATTTTGATTCCATGGCTGTGTGTTCCCTAGGAGTATTACTGCCTCTTGTCCACAGATGATATCTTATACTAAATTCCTCAAGAAAAAAAGGGAGAGGAGAGAGAAAAGAATCAGAGAAATCTGTTTTTTTGGCCAGAGGAGTTCAGACTCTGCCCATTAAGCACTTGCTTCTTTTCCAAAGTATGTTCTGAATTAGGCAGAGCACAGTATGTCTTATTCAATGTACTGGCCAGCAGTCATGAAGCTATGATAAATTCATGGATGGCAAGCCTTGCTCTCAAATTTGAGAGGTGTATTAGGACACCCAAAGTCAGCACTTGTGCTCTTCAGCTGAGTTTGCATTAGCCAAACATGATCTAAGAGCAGGAGCGAGCAAGTCAGTCAGCCTGCCTGCTCACAGTCTTGAACAGGAAGCAGGATACAGCTATTGAATTTCCAATGCTGTATTTCACTGTCTTCAGGACACCGTGACTTTATTAGTGAATAGATCACTAACTGTATGGCATATGGTCAAAGAATGTGTCATCTCAAAATCCAAGAAAATAGCACAGAATTACCAAACACACATCAAAGCAGCCCTCTGTGATTTGTAAGTATGACTTGATGCTACTGCTGTTCTGGCAGTTGTTTTCTCTTTATATTACTTTTCCTGTAAAAATTTCAAGTAGAAATTCTGCTTGAGCTTCCCAGATCAAATAAAACTATCTGGTTTATGGATGAGTAACTGGAGAAGTTAAAGAAGTCAAATGATTTTCCCAGGATCTCAGGAGTGAGAACGAAACAAACCTGTGAATTAAATTCAGAAACTGAACTTCAGTACCAGCTGAAAGGGGCAGAGGCTGCAGCCATGACCCCTTTCCTTCCACACTCAGCTTTTCCCCACACTCAAGACCATGGAGAAATTTTGCATCCTGAAGTGAATGCACTAAGCAGGAGTTCTGAAGGGTGCACGCTGCTCTTTGTGCTGCAGAGGTCTTCCAGCTCCTCTAACTGGCCAGTATATCCTGATCATAATGTTTCCACGTTGCTTTAAGATGAAAAGCAGTACGTATATCAATGATAGAAAATATTGTACAATGTTATTTTTATCCCACAGGACGTAAACCAGCTCACTGAGGAAGTCACATGTGCTCTATAATGTCTTCTGCTCCAACCTCAAGAAGAAATTTTTCCCTAAAAACTAGTAAAAGTGTAACTGCAACAACCCCCCGGCCAATATAATTCTGATTGAATCAAGAACTTTTCCAGAAACTGGCTCCTTTTTAAATAACCAGGATCAGAACACGGTTGAGTGCAAATAAGTATGAAAAAACAATTTTGTGCCACTCACATAGTCCTGTGGCCATGTTCCTTTCTTGTTAGTTTGCTGAGGACTGATTTACTAACAGGAAATGTTTCTGCCTATCTTGTATTCTACTTACCTGGTTTTAATCTTCTTAATTTGAATTAGTAAAGGAGAATATGTCTATGCCTATATTGATAGATAGAAATAGAGATAGACCCCTTACTGGAGTCCACAAAGTTTATTTTATCTCAAAAGTTTGTTTTTCTTTTTTCCCCTCCCACTGCAATGTCACTGCTGCTGTATTTTATTAGACCTCTGGTTTTCATTATGCAAAAAGTCAAAACTGGAACATTGTAAATCTCCCCTCTCCTCCAAGCTTGCTGCTCTGAAGCCATTCAGTGCCTCACGGCTTCTCCTACCAAAGTGTGCTGTTTCCAGGGGCTTTGGGGAATAGGAGGTGAGAACAGGGAAAGCAGGGCAGGGGGGGACACCTCGCTCACCCAAGGCTTGTTAACCTGAGCGCACACTCTCTTTCTCAAATTTGTTTTCTCAGCTGGTGGCACAGTCGCTGCCCCAGCACCACCAGCCCAGCAGAGAGCAGTTCCATTCGAGATCTGAAGGCAGATTTTAAAGAAGTTGTTGGGGCAGGAGGAGAGGGGAGCTTAATAGCAGCTTAGAGCCTGACTCCCTATGTTTTCTTAGTATATTGAAATACGAACTGTGTAAACATTCTGCATTCCACCTGCTCCAAAATCTGCCAGAAAGCTCACAAAAGTCCTTTGCTCTTTTTTGCATCCTCCCATTTTCCTTGCCATCCTCCCCACAAGGTCTCCCACACCACCCTGCTGTTCTGCCCCCTACAAACACATACCCTTTTTTTCTGCCTTCTTTTTTTTCCTTTTTTTTTTTCCCTACTGGAAACCTGCATTTCCAAAGTCGCTTTGCACCTAACATGTGGTGCATTTTCACCCTCCTTTTTCAGACAGTTGTTGACTCACATTGGTTTCAAAACATCACTGGTGATGCTTGTCAGGTTATTATTGTTATTTTGATATTATTTACCCTTATTGCACATAAATATGGCACTAATCACCCAAGAGACTGAATATTTTCCACATCAAAACTCAGAACACACATGCTCTGAGTTTTACCTGTCTTCCCCTGAACGGGGAGCAGTTTCCATCCAGATGGCAAACCATCAAGAGTTTTACACTTTTACACTCAGTAAAAATGCTGAACAAAGAAGTACATTTTCCATCATATTCTGAAAGAGAGCAGGCTGTGCTGGCTTCACTGTGACAGCAGATTTCCCCTTGGCACCATCTTCTGCCAGCATCCATGAGCAGGAGCAGGACAAGGACCAGGTTTTTGATGCCTGGTGGTGTTCCTGAAAGGAACCCGAAGGGAGAATCATGCCATGTGTGCAATTTAGAAATACCTGAGTAGCCTCTGGTAACCACTCTCATTTCTCATGTCAGAGGTGATCATATCATCCCTCATGGTGCATAGGACTTGGTGGTGTTCTTGGAAGTGAACGGGTAGTACTTGTTCAAGAACATTGTAGTTTTGATTTGGAGATCCAAAGCAGCCAGCTTTTGGCTGAAGCAGCCAGTAAGTTTTGCCACGATTGCGTCAGACTGCAAAAGGCTGACCTGAAAATGAGTGGAGAACTGTGATTTAGGTCTTACACAAAACTGTTTTTATTTGACTGTGTAGGGAATTCAGTACCTCAGCTGCCCAGGGATGGTGAGAGTGAGATTCAGCTGGGCTTTCTACTGCGGCACAGCATTCAATGCACCAGGAAACCTGATCAGCTGAGTCCCCTACCTTCATTTACATTTGATGAAAAAATGAGGGTGCTCTTCTGTCTTCTCCTAGTGAGGGTGCTCTTTTACCAGCCTTTGCCCTCAAAATACTGCACACTACACAGTGTAGACCCCATTGCTTGCATCTCAGCTCTGATTCCCTTTAGACTGTGAGTTCTGAGGGAAATGGTTCTGCCTAGTTTGAAACGCGGTGAGGACAGTGTAGCCGTGAGTCTGGAAAGGATTTGGCAGCTCTCTAACTGCGAAATGGGCTCTAGATTTCACCTCAGGGAAGCTGGTGGGAGTCCCACAGCTTCTTAGATTTTTCAGGATACATAGGTGTCTTTGCCATTCATTGGACTTGTTTGCAACATCAGCACCTCCCTGGAGATTGGGGATTTTTCCTTTCGTTCTTCCCTGCCTTGAGCTTTTCTTCAGCCTGAAGCAGGAATCATGCAAACTATACTCACAGTCCTTTCCAAGCACTTGGCATTAGAAACACCCTTCCCCTCTGCCTCTCCCAGCCAAGTGATCTGTACAGCAGAGCTGGGAGCAGGGAAGGGATGGGACGGGACGGGAAGGGAGGAGGAAGAGGAAGCCATTCACCCCACCCTTCCAACCAGAAGCAGGAGCCTGAAGCGGTCACTCCAGTGGAAGAAGGTCAGGTTTAAAAGAAGGAGGAAAAAAACCCAGGAGACAAAAGGTGTTCCCTCCTGCTGTTGGGATCATTGCAGATGGGTGTAACCACACACAGACACCAGCCACCCTGGCCAGAAACACGGATGACGACAATGAAAAGCTGATATCACTGTGAGTGAAGCTGCAATCCCTGACAGACTCCTGGCTTGCTCTGGGAAGGTAGTCTGACATCTTCCCCTCTTAATTCAGTTTTCCTAAAATTGTCCCTCCAGCTGCCAAAACTTTTCTCTTCAGAAGGTAAATCTAGAACTGAGTATTTCAGTTAGGACAAAGGTAATAGAGTTAAGACAAAAGCTGTCATGTTTCCAACTATTTTTTTGGAAGGCTTCTGTGAAGGACTCGAGCAACAAAAACGTGTGTATTTGTTCCCTGAAAAGAGGAAGGATGACTAAACTGGAACATCTAGTATTCTTTTGAAAGAATTACATTACACCAGAAGAAGCCTGAAATAAGATAGAATTTGTTAATTTTTCTAATCCATTCAAAATCTGTTGGGCAATTGAACTATTATTTGTAACTCTCCACGATCTCTCTTTAGGGCGAGGAAACCATGTCCTACTGCAATTAGGTGTGGTGTGCTCTCAGAGCACATAAAGCTTTCAGCGGCTTTGTGTGAGGCTGATTTGGACTTTAGGTAACAGCACATATTGAATCAGCCGGGGAAAGAAAGTCTCCAAGCAGAGGTCTACCAGTTCTAAATTATCTGGAATTTCAAATGATCAGCGGATATATTTATCATATTATCCCTGTATTTATGAATTTGTGCGTGGGAGGCCAGAGGGTGTCCAAACCTGCAAATTGTCAATTCACGTTCAGTTCTTCAAACCAAGCCAAATCTGTCTCGCCTTTTCTTTTCAAGCAGACATAGCTAGAAAATAATTGAGTAGTTGAATTGAAAGATTTTTCCTTGGGTAATACTATATTGTACTGAGTACTCATAGTAAGAATAAGTTAACTGCCTTGCTCTCCATCATTGCAGAAAACTAAAGAGAGGAAGTAAATGACCTGAGAAAATTATTCTTCTATTTTAATCCTATTAATCTTTTCTCCTCTGTTCCAGTTAAAACAAAAGAAAGAGCTTTGGAGACAGATTGACTCTGTAATAGAAAAGGCATACTTTGGAGAAACTTTCAGTCTAAGACTATGCTTTGCCTGTCCTGCAGCTCTAAAATCAAAGCAGATTTCCTAGCTTTCAGCAGAGTGATGTTGCATTCTGAAGATGAAAACATGGGTCTGAAATGTAAAATGAAGTTTCATTTAGGATGCTTTCTATAGCACCTCGTTGTATGACAGCAGACATTGTATTATGGTCATCTGATGTTACTAATTCAGGATAACAAAAGTTCTGACAGGATTAAGTTGCCCAAAAGGACAAGAAAAAGACAAATAGCCTGGAAAACGAGCAGCAACACAACTGTACACTTCTGCTGTGCACAAAGCAGTAACAACCATGGTTAATATTTCTCATCTTGCTGGGAGTTCAAGTTCTAAATTTAGGGCGCTAAATAAGAGATCTGACATATGGGGGGCCTTATACCAATCACAGTCAATGGGATGTGCTGAGATCAAATCAGGGCATTTAAGTTTAAAATACGCTGTGAACATCCAGCCTTCACTTCTTGCCTTCATTTTCCCCACAGAGGAGGTGGGGCTGATGGGGACGCTTGCTTGCACAGAGTCCATCAAGGAGCTCTCTCCACCAAAGCTGTGTCCCAGTCCATCACTGGGTTCTTCTCATTGGGAGTCCCCATGAACTCTGCCAAGAACAATGGGAATCCATAAGGACTGGGTGAGTCCTCTGCCAGAAACAGGCACGGACCCCAGGGAAACATATTTTTAGGCACTTACCTTAAAATTATAATTGGTTTGCTCTTAGGGAAAAGACTGAATGACTTCTGTTGAAATATTACTTCTGTCTAGTGAGATGCCACTTTCCTGGCTGGCACATCTCCAGGCAAGAGGAATTTCCTCAGAAGTCAGTGACAGATTTTGGAACAGGCAGCATTTGTGACTGAGTGGAGAAATCAATGGAAGCAGCTGAACATAGGGTATAGGTAAAAGCTACAGATACTGCTGCAAACCTGGGGCTGTCATCAGCACCCTGCCTCTGGCCAAGGCTGATAAGCATGGGAGATAGAACAGAATGAAGCAAAACATGGGGACAGGATGAATCTCCACATCCATCACACATCCTTCCCACTATCAGGCTGTGGTAGCTGTTCCTTAGTATGCTGTGATGGGAAACAAAGCATTCTCTTTAAAATGGGATGGCAACCTCTGCCTGTGACAATGGAAATGAGACAGGGGAAGCACAGAAGGCAGCCAGTGCACCAGGCTGTGCAGGAGCAGGACTCTTCAAAGAAGGACTGTGTGACATCCTGTGGCACTCATGCACACAGGTCTCATCTCTGCTCCTGTAATTCACAAAGCATCAGCAAGAGGAGGCAGCGCCCAGAAACAGAGACATCCTGGAATAGCTTCCCCATAGCATGCAGGGGAAGAAAAACACCCCTATACACCCTTCATATTTAAAATGCAAATAGTGATGCAAGCATCTTTCCTCCAGGTCTAATCTGGGCAGGTTCTGTCCATCACAGCATCCTTCTGTGGCAAAGACTTCCCAGACACCTTGGGCTAGAGTGACATTTATCTCGGGCTCTTACAGTTCCCTTACAAGAGCTTCTGCAAGTGACCAGCCTACCATAATTTACTCTGCCTCCCAAAGCAGCCTCTCAAAACACTTCCCTGAGAGAAAAGATTTGGAGCTTTCTTTACAAGAAAAAGCATTTTTATTTGTTGGCAAATATGGATAAGGCGCGGGGAAATGGATTCACATTTTTGGGTTGCACTGCTTTTCCTGGTGCTTTGTTCTGCTCTACAAGTCAGGTGCTATGTGGGATGACTCCATGCTACCACTTTGTGCTTGAAACTTCAGCATGTCACCATTTGCCTCTCGCAATCTCACAACAAGACGAAGCCCTGGCCCCTGTGGGGCAAGCAGTTTTGGAAGGAGTGAGCAGCAGCATCTCCTCTCCACCCCAAAGCTGAAACTTCAGCAGGAACCAGAAGTCTCTGCCTCTCCTGGGCACAAGATAACTTCAACTGTCTGCAAAGGACAAAGCCACCTGAGGTACTTAGAACTCTTTTCCCATTTTTTCTCAATGTGTACAAAGATAAAGATTTTTTTAATCATGGTATTTGCCAGTTTTTACCAATTGTCAGCTTGTTTTGAAGCCACAGCACATTTCCTAGACTGTGTAGAAGAGGGGTAGGAACCCACAAACCTCAAGGAAACTGGCAGCTGGATGAGAAAGAGCACTCCCTCTGCTCCCACCCCTCACAGCACAGCAGGGTAAACATTTGCTATTCACCCTTTGTGCATTTTCTCTGGTTGCAGAGAGCTGGTCAGTCACCCCATACATTACCATGAACTAGCCACAGTAAAAGCTGTTTATCTCCTATAGAGCTGTCACAAGAACTTGAGCACATTTTTGGGGTGACAGGGAGAAGAATAAAGACAATTCTGTAGGAGACAAGGCTTAACTAGTTCTGCCACCCATGAAACAACTTGGTATTTTCTTAATTTTGAGCATCACCAAATGCTCAAAATGCTTCTCTTCCCCTTTGTAGCAGAGCCTTGTGGAAAATTATTCCAAAATGGGAATGGAAACCTGGTGTGTGTTTGAACACTGTCAGGCAGGTAAGATAATTAAGAGCTGTGACAATGTAATATCTAGGGGAAAGAGAAGAGCTTTGATAGAGACATTTTGATTCCAAATAAAAGGAAAATTATTTTCCCTTAAGTTTCTATGGTTTTCCTCCCCCATCTCTGCTCTTTTCAGTTCTTTGCTCTAAAGGACTGGCTCTTTTTCAGTGACTAGAAATGGTCTTAGCTGTTCAAAGAGAGGAGGAGATACTAGGGGCTTGAGGATAAGACTGTTATAAGTAACTTTCAAGGAAAATATTACAGCTTTAGCAGCTACAAAGGGCAGACTTCCACTGTATCTAGGAGAACACCCTGGGTTGTTGCCAGGAGCAAGTTGCTGATAATGGCTGCAAATATATCTGTTAATGAAATGTTAAGCTCCTTGACAGAGTTTTTGGGTTTTCAGAGTGACAGTTTTCCATTAAAATTTACGTCATAAGCATTTGAGGTGGGGCAAAATTGGAACCATTTGTTGACTGAATCTGGCAACTGGTTGGAAAAGAGCACGGTACTGAAGACTCCTTGCTTACAAATTACAGCATTAAAATCCAACTAACTGTCATCTAATCCAACTGCAACAGAACAAAATGCCTGGCCATGAGGATCTCCTGACAGGCTCAGGATCAAAGTTTGCAAAACCAGAGCTGTGGCCCCTCATCCCTGTATCTCTCAGGAACAAAACTGTATAACAGAGTATTTTGAAATAAGTAAAATTCCTGGCAAAATCTAGTTTGCACCAAAAGGGACAGAAATTAGACCAAAGAAAATCTTTATTTTGCTTCCCAGGTTATGGGAATTTACCCTCTATCCCACAACCTCTTTCATCCATTTGGCCTACTGCCTTGCCTGCCAAATCATCTGCACAGGGAAGAGAGAAGAGGAGAGGAAGGTAGACTAAGGAGAATTACTAAAATAAAAATAATATTAAAAAAAAGAAAAAAGAAAAGAAAAAAAAAAGAAAAAAAAAAAGAAAAAAAAAAGAAAAAAAAAAGAAAAAAGAAGAAAAATGGTTGCAAAGCTCCTGTTGATTTCAGTAGGTGTGGACTCCCACTTCTGTTTCAGGTACTCTCTGAAGAGCCCAGCAGGTCTGTGTGCAGACCTAAGGGGCTTGGGAGGTGTTATGAAGATAATTGTAGATGAGCTAATTGTGAAAATAGCAGCTCCAGGAACTTTCCAGACCACAGCCTTACTCATTCCCACCAAACATCTTCTTTGGTCCCAAACCTGTGAAAGGCTACACCCAAGGTTAACTTCAGGTGTGTGTATAGTCTCATATCCATGGAGTCTCTAGGCATGTAGATATCAGAGTAATTGGGACCTTGGGCAGTTTTGGTATTATGAATGGTGCTTGCTGCAAGTGTCTGTCTAGCAGAAGGCTCTTTAGGTTCACACTTTAGAGCAAAGATTTCAAATCACAGGTAAGGAAGACAGCAGAATTTATACTTCAGAGAACTAGGTGGATGAGAGGCTGATCTAAACTCATCTTTGTTTAGGTGTACACATCATAGCTTATTAAATACTCACACATTAAATGTGACTTCATCTTTAACAGCCTCCAAGCATTATGATTTTAAATGACAGCAACTTATATATTTAACATCAGAAAGCAGCATACTACCAGCTATTCTAAATAATACCTACTTTTCATTGTAGAAGAGTTATGCATTGCAGCTCAAATTCATGAAAATGAAAACTCTCGGGCTTATCTGAAGGTTGGTATAACTAAAACACGTGTATAAAATAAAACAAACATTTATGTGATGTCCTGAATCAATATCTGAATGAATTGTTTTTTCTGAATAAGCATAGAAGGACCATAGGTCTCCAAACAAATGAATTTTAACTATTTCTGGTAAATATTTTCACCTTACTTTGTGTATCTCTGTCAACTGGGATGGGCTGAAGCCAGATTCTTGCAGGTAGGAAAAATTAATGCACAACACAATTGGAAATTGATCTTTGCTGTGTTGTCTTTCCACCTGAGGAAATGAAAACTACTATGCAAGTATTTTGTCATTTTTATGAACAAAACCATGACCAGCATGTTAAAATATTATATTTTACATTTTTATACAAATTAGCAATTGAAAAGTTACACCTCAGCAGTTGTTTATGTCACCTGACTGGACTATCAATCATAATAATAATAAACCAGGAGATTTTTAAGCTAGCACACTTCTGAGTATTCAACCAAAATGGAGAAAAATGGGGAAAACACATCATATATCTTAGGAGTAGTAATGTCCTGTTATTGTTAAAAAACTGCTGGGACCTCATTAGTGACTATGAAAACATCATCTGTGAATACCGTGAGGCAATAAATCTACAGTGTCCAAGGAAGGGGGGGGGAGAGAGCAAGCACAACGTGTGTATTTGCCATTTTTTCTTACCCAGCTGTGAGTTAGTAATTTCCATCTCTGCTTGCCAAACAGCTTCCAGAAACTATTACTGATTATGTGAATTCAATAGGCTGCTAATGAACGATAAGATAATGGGTCTATGCTCAAGACTGCAGGAGACAAATAGTTGTTTACATGTCAAAAATTCCTTTTCCTCTTGGGTAATTTCACACACACACGTGCTTTTGAGGACCCATTTTATAGCGCTCTAGCTCTAAGCCAGGGCTGATAATGCTGCAGGTAGAGCCTTTTCATCTCCAAATGAAATACTAGTTTTTGTAGTATACCATTGGCGATACATTTTCCACAGCTTTTAGTAAAGCAAGCAGTGCTTTGAAAATAACAAGCTATCAGTTTTTTTGGAGGGAAGAATGGACTGAATGAAGGATGAAAGGCAGATAACTTATGGATGGATTCTGAAATACATTTGTGTCAATACCTGGTATTTTGAAAGACTTAGCATGAGACCCTTAAACAGTTTGTGATAGGACTTGCCTACCATAGCTACATCAGCAAAACCTTATAATGCTTTTCGCCTCTGACAATTTTATCATCTGTCAGCCTCCTAGAGCCACAGTGTGAGCAGGCACAATCTGCTGCTGTCATAAATACACGCTCTTGCGTTGCCGTGGAATTTGGCTCTGTATTTGCAGAGCTCACAACACCCATCATTGAAATTTCTACTGAGGAAAAGCAGCACTGCCAGCAAGATTGTTCTTAGCAGGGGAAGCAAAGGGTAATATAGCCAACTAAAATTGCTGGAGAGCTTACGTAGGAAGAACACAAGGTAATGACCTTGGAATCATTAACTGGAATTCCTTTAGGGCACTGGGTCTATCCACTCATACATGTCTGAGAAATGATACCAGGTCCCTAATGGCTGTGAGTACAGCAGAGACTGCACAAGTGGAAACTATTTGCTCTGTTGAAAATTATACATTGTTTTTTTGCACAGAACCCCAAATTTTTTGACTGTGAGCTTTCACTTCAGGCCCATTTTTTTTTTGTGTTTAGTCCCAGTGCAGAAGACCTTGGAAGTGATAGTCTGCAACTGGGCACCTTGTTTGTACATGGCACCTTCAAAAGCACTGAGAAAGCAAACAGAAAGAGACTTACCTTCCAAGATATTGGATATCTTGTCTCTGTGTGTGAAAATGAAGTGTTGGAAAGTAAATTTCACCAAAAAATCTAACATTCCCAATACCAGCCTCAGGAATCGGCAAAGGTGGCAGCTGCCTAGCACAGTGCCCTGCCAAAGCAGTAAAACATCTGTTCCCAGTGGCTTGTTCATGCCAGGGCTTTGGGCAGTGAGGCTTATAGATATGAGACAGGCTGGGTTTATGTGGTGCTGGGTGACTCCAATCTCCCCCATGGTGGAAGGAAGAAAGACAAACCCATTCCCACACAACTCTCTCCCAGGACTCCCCTTCTCAGCCCTACTTTTCGCCTTTTACAATAGAAGGAGCAGCCTGGAGACATGAGTCCTGAGATCTTGAACAGCTGAGTTTTACTTAGTTTCAGAAAAGCCTTAAACCTTGAGCCAGGTCTCTGCAATCCCAGGATGGAAACTCAGAGATGACTTGAAACACACAAATAGTTAGTTGGGTTCAAAAGGCCCTCTCCTATTTGATGTTTATTAAATATCCTGGAACTCACTCACTATGAAACATAGTCTCCAGAGCCTGAGAGCTTGTTAGACAAACTGTATGTAACTTTCTGAAACTGATTTAATGTGTTTATTATTAGACAAATGAAAAACAAAACCAACCAACCAACTACCAAAAAATACCCTCAATAAACCCCCCAAACCAGAACAAGGTCAGTGTTCCACTTGGTGTACCTGTGATGAGTCACTCTTTTGGGGTGAGAGAGCTTACACTCACAACATTCATTCTGCTTAATCCATGCATTAATAAAAAGGCCTCCTATGTTCTTATCATTATCACAATACATATTGGAATTCAGAGTTCAGACATGCTCAGTCTTTTTTTCCATGTTGTCTCTGCTTGTGACAGTCATGAACACAGAACAATCCTTAAAGGCCTTATCACACAGTGAACATGAAGAACTGTCTACCCAGTCTTGCAGTACTTGGACTCTAAGGATTAGTTAAGACTTCTGCCTCTGACTACAGACTCTGTGATTTTAGAAAGTTATTTTGGACATGCATGCATACTATAGCAAACTAAATGTATATAACAAACTATACTATAGCAAACAAAATATGTCCATAGAAAAAAAAAACTAAAATTGTGTAGT
Source organism: Fringilla coelebs (assembly GCF_963513975.1). Taxonomy (NCBI): domain Eukaryota; kingdom Metazoa; phylum Chordata; class Aves; order Passeriformes; family Fringillidae; genus Fringilla; species Fringilla coelebs. The sequence continues at coordinate 84,049,332 of NC_140028.1, forward strand.
TCCAGAGAGCTTGAGCACTAGGCAATGTTGGCAGAATGTGTGGGACTTTTGGAAGCTGGAAATCAGAGTTGAAAATCAAATGTTTGCATGGCTGGATTGAGCCTTGTTTATCTATTTTATCTGAAAGTTACTTGTTGCACTTTTGTCATTTGAGATGATATCCTTTTGCATGGTCTCACCTCTTGGCAGTGGGAACAGCAGCTTCTGAGGACCATGGAAGCATGAAAGAAGGCATGCTCCACAGAAGCAGTGTGGGTTCTTGCTCCAAACAGAGCCAACAGCAGCAGAAATCAATCCAAATATCAGACCCTGTCCAGTCAAAGGTCATCTCCAGTACCACATCCCATTAAACAAAAGTCAAAATGGCCAGTCATGATTTACTGTAATCTGAAATAAAGCATTGGTGCTTGTCTTGGAGGTAATTCCAGGCTTTGTAATGGAACTAGTAGAACTGTGTGTTAATGTGATCTGTATTAATTTATGTTTTGTAAATGCAGAAAAGCTAATAAGAAAGCAATTAGTCCCTGCTGAGCATTATGTCTTGGAAGAAAAGTCTCAAAGGCAGTAGGGAAAAGAGCACATTGCTATTCATTTGTAAGAGCTGGTAGCTACTCCCTTCTCCTGGGCCAGTGTGTGCACAACCACAAAAGGTCAATTTAGGCATATACGTGCATGTAAATTCAGTGATCTGCAACCTAGGTGCATCATACACAAACAACGGACTTCCATAGACAAATTAATCTGGACAAAAGTTGGAATCACTAGCTGACAGATTCATGCAGTCAGTCATACAACAGGAAACAAATTTTTTGACAGAAATTTCTCTGTCCTGCACAGTGTGGAGAAAGATTGCAAAATAATTTTTCAAAACTTTTGTCAGAGAAATAGTTTGTATTTTCATTCTGTCCAGGAGCTTGCTGTGCTTTTAAACTAGATCAGAAGTGATGTTATCATTGACATCTTTGTCTACCCAAAATGGAAGAAATGGTAAATGGGAAAAAATATATGCTGGCTCTGTGCCTGTGAATATTTATTTCAACATCTAATTTCTGATTGCCCAAATCAGATTCCTAAGTATGGACTAGCTAGTATATTATTTGAGATGAAAGAAGAATTTCTGTGAAATTTAGAAGGACACCCCACCCCCAATTACTGTTTCTGCTACTCCTCCTTCTTACGGACTGTATTTATGTAGCATTACATCACTACATGAGCTGCTTGCCCTGTCCAGATAGCACACTACTTTGAGCAAGGTTTTCAGTTCCATTGGGGGAAATTCAAACATTCAACTCCGAATAAAAGTCATAGGAATGTGCACGCACATCACTTAAGAAGCTTTTTTAAAAATTGCAGCTTTCTTATGCAATGTTCTGCAACAGAAGCATTAGATGAATGTATGCCAGTACTAGAATTGGATTCAAATTTTCCCCTCCCCTGGCCTCACTAAGTTTACTACATTGAAATTTCCTAATTGTACTTTCTGATTTTTCTTAATTATTTTTCTTTGCCTTTCTCTCTCTCGAAGGCTTATTCTCTTTCCAGCACCCTGCTACTTTCAGTGCTTTAACAGCTGCTGTCTTTGATTCCATCTCCTCTTTGCTGAGGAAGGAAGAACTACCTGAGTACTTCATACATTCATCTGAGGTTATGAACAGCACTGTCAGATAAGTAACCAATAGAAACTAATTTAATAATTGATAGAAAAAATATCTCTGTTTCGGATTAAATATATCTTAAATATTGAAATTTTTTGACAGAAGTCTGTTTAGAAAATCCAGAGCTCTGAGAGTGGAGCTAGAAAAATCCATCCAGTAATGGGACATATTAATTGGACCCTCATGCCAGTTAATTCATCCATCATTTACGGCTCTTGGAGTCTGGGAGCACTCCTGATTGCTGCCAGGGCTTGCAGTCCACTCCCTGCTTACACATGGGTGCATGTATTCTGCCAGACCTAGGACTCTGCCATTTTGGCCCCAGGTTCAAAGGCCTTCAGATGTGTCTGGCAGGTTATTCTAGGTTTATACCTCTGACAATGCTAATGGTAAGAGCAGATTTTGGCCGCACATTTTGCAAGTCAGATTCGTTTTTGCTGAAATCCATGCTGAAGGAGCAGAAGGAAGATCAGGGTGGAGGTTGATAGCCAGGGTGGAGTTTGATAGCCACTGGGGGAAGCTCAGATCAGTTCCATGTGCTCCATTCATTGCCAGAGGTGACAAGATTGATTCACAAAAAGTGTTAATTTCCATGAATATTACCACTACAGAAAATAAAGAGGTGACCCTAGAGAAATACGTGGTTTCTGTAGAGACAGGTGATAATTGTTTTCAAATCTCATGAAGGAGCAATGTGAGCTGCATTTGTAGCAGTGTGCCCTGAGCTGAAAGATTGGTGACTGTCATAACCTTATTCCATACATCTCTTGTGTCTCTGGATGCGAGGCAGTGTTTATCAGTGACTGAGATTTCATTTTATATTCTGCTCTGCCCAGGCAGCTCCTGAGCTTGTGTGGAGTCTCATCTCATGCAGGCTTCTCCTCTCCTCCATCCCAACACAAGGAGCAAGAGGGAGGTTGGCCACTGGCTACAAAGCAAAAAATATGTGCAATCCTTCAGGTTTTGACCAGAGTTCATTCAGTTCAAGACACTAATACAGACATGGGGGAGCTCAGAGGTCAGCCATTTTTACCTATTATTAACCTCAATGTCTTTCCTTTTGGGGAGGTTATTCATGCTGAGCTGTGGAACATCAAACAGCATTGCCAGAGAGAAGGCAAAGGCTCCAAATAACAGGCTTAAGCATTCACATCTCTAAAACTCAGGAAAATAGGATAAATACTATTCCTTTTCTACTTGCTCTCCAATTGATGTTTGTGAACGTATTTGTCAGTAGAAAATTCACAGGAGGAAGAATCTCAGATGAGTTTTCTGCACCATAATATGTATGCTTCAAATGCTTTTGGAAGGCCGTTTTGGAAGCACTGTGTTTGTTAGTTTTAGGAGTTAAGTGTTTAACTGAGCGCCTGAGCATTTCCATGAAAATGGACTAACTATCAAAGCTGTACTAACAGGTATTTCCAAGGAGCGCCCATCACAAGTAAGCAAAAATATGTTTTAAGATGTAGCTGCAACATATCAAATGACATCTCAAAAATTTTATGAGTTCTGATTTTATCTATTATCCCCAACTCTTCTCCAAATTTTACTGATGCGTATATTATTAACGGCATCATTCTAGAAACCTCAGAAAATAAAATACTTGCATGATTTCATTCTTTCTTTTCCTCTCCCTCTTTGCACTACAGCAGAAGGCACCTGACTGTGGGCTTACAATGTATTAATGTACTAAAGCATGATGTGAACACTTGGTATAAATTTTACAAAACTTTTCCACTTTCAGTTGCAATTCACTTTACTCATCAAGCATGAATCATTGGTAGCTGAAGGATGTGTCATTGGTCTAAGAGAACTGTATCACAGAATGTACATGTCATACTCTATTTTCTTCCTGTTTTCATCAAAAGTACAGCAGTAGGAAAAAAAAAAAGCAAAATCAACCCATTGATTTTCTCCCACTCATTTCCTGCACTCTATATTTCTGACTCAAAAAACCAGTGAAGCACCAATATGTAAAGGCACTAATATTAAGTTCATCTAAACATTTCCATTCTGAAGGCCCAGTTTCAGTTATTTATTATTTTCATAAACTTTAGCCTTCTTGGCTGAACTTTTTCCAGAGTTGTTCTCTTTCCAAGAGCGACTATTTTAGGAAAGTTTGAGCATGAATCAAGCAAACTCAAAACTTAACAAAAAATACACTTTTCCCACCATTTCTCCCAAATCTTGCTGTTTCTTTGGAATAGATATAATGGCCAGATCTTTTCGGACAAAAGGCTGGTATGTGGCAGATGGCAGTCTGTAAATGACGTGGCACAGACAGGTACCTTCCAAAGGCCTTTTGAAAACAGATTCAGATTTATCCAAATCATACATGCCTAAAAGTTAATTTCAATTTACATTCAGCTGTCATGTGATCCTAGGTAAATTGTTCAGATTTTTTTCATAAGTACTCAGAGGCAATTGGCATCATTGGTCTCCTTTTCTGAAATCAAGAAGCTGAGACATGGGAGAGAGACTCAATCTAGTTTCCTGTCTCCCCTTGGTATTCCTTCCACTCAATTCTTCTCTAGTTAGTATTATTCTCCATGATGTAAATTACCTGCATTCCTTGTGGAGACAATGCTGTGCAAAGAGAACAAGTGATGGCAAGACCCTGCATGTGCATCTGGGTGTAAATGGAGCAACCATGCAACAAACACAGCTATACTGGCAATGAACAGACGCTTTACAGACAAGTGAATGCTCAAAGGGCTTGCACACAGGGGGATTTTCTTCTCTTTTAGTAAGTCATGGCAAATAAATGTCACAGCTTCCTCATTCACTTAATAACATCAGGTCAGAGCACTGAATCATAGCGTGCTCACATGGAATTGAAAATTCTCTCTTGGGCCTCAGCCCAGAATTGCAGGGCTTTTTAAAAGAGTTTAGGAGTGAGTTTGGGGACTCAGATGTCCAATTCCTGCTGGCTTTCAGTGGAGTTCTCAGCCCTTCTCCACGGGCATCTCTGTCAGGAGGACAAGCCCAGGTAAAGTAAGCTGTGAACACATGAGTAACTCCACTGAAGCTTGGAGTTAAGTATGTGCTTAAGTGCTATGTTAGGTGCATTCTGTTTACACTCCATAAGACAAAAAAATCCAGAATAAATGGGGAAAAAAAAACAAATCCAAGTCAACTTCCCAGCTATGCTAAAATGCCTGACAAAAATATGCACATTTTCTAAGATATCTGGGAAATCAAGGTGAAGATGGGAAAAAGGACTGCTTGACATGAATTCCCACTCCCTTTTAATGAAGGTGCTCAGAGCTTGGGTTTTGTGTAATCAGCTGTCTCTGATGCACTGTTTCTGAAAACCTGCCTTCCTTGTCCATGTTCTCGTATGAAGAAACTTTGTGATACAACACATTAAACTATTTCTGAACAGTCTTTGTCAAACACCTTGCAGGTATGTCAGTTAAGAGGTTGTCATACAAGAGGCTCACATGGATAATTTTTTTTGCTAACTGGATTCCTCTCTTTGCACACAAACACTCCCAAATTCATTGTGCAGAAATGGAAATTTTTATTTCTCTAAGATAGAGTAAGATAGAAGGGTTATACCAAAGAATCAAAGAATCATTAAAGGTTGAAAAAGACCTCCAAGATCATTAAGTTCAGTGCAGTTAAAGGCCCAATCATATTCCATTCATGTGAGTTAGGGTGTGAGTGTAGTCTGCACAGAAATCTCCTTGCTTCTGAGTACTTCATTTCAAAAGTCAGTAACATCCTTTTTGATGGTGGTGTGTTGGATAGATTTCCCCATGCCTAATGGTAAGCTGTGGTAGTGGTGAATAGAATCACTGTGACAGGGCTGTGAGTTACTGTGATGTATGGCAGGGATGGTGCTGCAGATCTGTACCCAAGGAGATATTTGATAGATATTTCATAGATATTTGCTGACAAGCAGAGGAATGATCATGAATCCTGGGTTCCAGCCAAGATCGTTTAGAGATAGGATGCTTTGGAGGTCACAGCCCATTTCATCACCTCATTCTTGTCTTTGTTTTTCCTCTAACCTCCTTTTCTTAAACCAAACTGCCTTTGGCCTGATCTTCCCAGGATGTTGCTCTTCCTGGAATTGCCTAAACAAAGGCAGGGATCTACTCAAGCCCATTTAAACTTCAAGGCTTCCAAGGACCAGAGTTGCTGGCTGACTGCCTTGTCCCTTGATGAAGCCCCTGTACTGACCTAAGCCCTGTTCTGCTTGGTGAAGATGTTTCACAAGTTTCTCCTAAGACATCCAAGCTCTCAGCAAGAGTTCCACTGCTGCAGGTTAAACCATGTGTCGCTTGCTACTTGTAGACCCCAGGAACTTCAGCCCCTGGGCAGTTTTGCTCTGGTTTGTGCCTAAAAGATGGCCTGCCCTTTTCCAGTTTGTGCTCCTGTTGCTCCTTGGCTCCTCTTTGCCACCACAGTCTCCTTGACAGGATTAATCAAAACGCTTTAGTCTTTTACAAAGAAAAGGGAGGGGTCATTTGCTGAACAGATACAGTGCTTTGCTTTTTGGCATGGGCCACAGTTAGTGTTCTGTCATTCTTTTCTAGTGAAAGAAAACAAGAGGTCTGTGCATGAGGCAAACAGATCTCCTGGTCTAACCATACACAAAGATCAGATCAGTGGCCCAATGACCATAGAATCATGAAATCATACGAATGCTTTGGGTTCAAAGGGTGCCTAAAGATCATCTGGTTCCAACTCCCCTGCTGTGGATAGGGACACCTTCCACTAGCCCAGATTGCTCAGAGCACCATCCAACTTGACCTTGAACACTTCCAAGGATGGGGCATCCAAAACTTTTCTGGTCAGCCTGTTCCAGCACCTCACCCTCACAGCAGAGAATTTTTTTCCCAATATCTAATTAACTTAAACATACTCTCTTTCAGTTTGAAGCCATTCCTCCAGAGTCCTGTCCTTGCACACTCTTGTAAATAATCTCTTTTGCTCTTGTAAATAGTTTCTCCTATGATCTACTTACTACCATCAAAGTTGCCTTGTAAAAATTCTGGGGGAAGCTGGATGTGTTGAAAGGAATGGGGCAAGAATTAGCTTAGTGTTACTGAAATACTCCGTCAGACCACCTATCTAAGCCTGATCTGGATACACAGCTCCTGTGTCCATTCCTCCTATTCAGTGAAACTTTTTTTAGTTCAGGCTCTCTCCAGGTTTGGTTGTGTAAAGTCTTGTCCAAAAAATATATTCCTTCAGTGCAGGGCTTAGAAAGGAGAAAATTGGCACTTTCCATGCCACACCTGTTCAGCAGAGAGAGCACTTTGATCTCTGTGGCTACCCATCTAACAGCCCCATGGAGCAATAAACCCAATAAACCCATACACTCTTTTTTTTTTTTCTTTTTAATATATCTGCCAAAAGAGGGAGGGGGGAGAGGGGGGTGGGGGAAGTGAAAGGAAAAAAGTAGCCATTCCAGGAAGGAGCTGAAGTCTATAAAGTGATCTTTCACTCTCTATTGCAAAGCTCTTGCTAGTCAGCACCACCACAGATCTATCAGAATATTTTTGGTAACAAGCTTTTGAAAAACTGAATTTAAAATAAGAAGTGGGAAGTGGGAAGGGAGGCAGGGGGGAGTGTCTTCAAACCAAATGCCACGACTGCTCACAAGGCACTCCATAACTCAGAACTGGGCACCCTCAGGCACGTTATGCATACATTTATATTTTCAAGAGAACAGTCCCACAATGCAAACACTGTGAGTGGTTTTGCCTAAAGGATTCTGTAGGATTTATGCACATGGGGGCTCTTGTCACTTGTAAGTAGAGGTCAGGAACCTGCCTGGGTGGAGAAGGCAGAGTCAGTGCTTTCCTGAAATCCCTCCTTGTGCCAGGAAATAATCACCACACCCACAGCCACTACATTTGAGCCAAGGTGTTTCAGGGACACAGTCTGTCATATAGGGCACGCCCATGGAAAAAAGTTTTACAAACCATATCCCTTTAATCTTCCATTCCTTGTTGCTAAAAGAAATTTTAAAAATAAATTTAAAAATCAAGGTAGTTGCTTCTGAGATAAAAGAAAAGGATTTTCTGTCCAATATCCTAAAGTAAAAGATCAAAAAGCAAACTTTGATTTTTCACATATTCCAGATTTCTCAAGACAGGTTTTATTTCCACTGGGTTAAATGGAAGGTAATGAAATTTTGACCATGGTGGCATAAATCAAATTTTTTGAGGCAGTGAAGGGGTAAGGAGGAGAAAAAAGAACAGGCAGAGAGGCTACAATATCAAGTGTTTCTTGTAAAAATGTAGAACTAAATTTGTTTCTGTTAGGCATCTTAATCTGTGATTTATTATCAGTTCAAGAACTCCAGAATTTTTTATTAGAGCTGAATGGATTTGAAACTGCCGTTGCTAAATAAAAAGGCTAATTGTGTTTTACCGCTCCATTTCAAGTACAATTCTATTTTGGTGCCAAAGATCAGGCACCAAGAGAGAAAAAATGACACACTTTATTTAAAATAATTGCAGTGAAAAAATTGTGTGGTTTTCTTTTGGCTGTGGTAACTGAACATTTTATTATGAATGAAAATTCTAAATAATTGTCTTGTCAATAGGACCTGTCTTCCATCCTTTAGGCTCAGAAAATGTCCGGATTTGGTTTATTTTATAGCTTATAAATTGTCCTGAATTTTTGGACATCTTATTTTCATTTTGAAAACTCTGTCTGACAGTTTTGTCATGCATACCTAAACATGTCTCATTTCAAGTGGAGGCCAGTGATGTCTCAGAATGGGTAGGTAAAACAGACACACACAGAGAAGTCATCAGAGCCAGTGTGAAGCAGTGAGTGCAGATCACACCAGCATTTCCCCAACTGCAAATGGCAAGCCAATCCACATGCTGCAACCAAAATTGTTATCTGAAAAAATGCCAGGAGGCATTTGATGAGCCAGTCTATAGAATTGTGACTAGACCTCGGCTTTAAAAATATGAATTTGCCACTTTGTGCAATGGCCCCATGTGCCTGGGTGGCAAAAGAACAGTATGTCTCTCATCCTCTCTCCTATACAGCCATCAAGGGACAGCACCATTAATCACAGGAGCCAGCGGGCAGCACCTGGTCATGTCTAAAAAATACTTGACCTGATAGGTCTTAGGTTCAGGGGACTAGAAGTTCTAGAGAAGCTTTGCAAAGAGACAGTTTTTCTGTTGTGCATGGACTCAATACAGACTGCCTTCCTGCTGCTGGATTCATGCTCCTGGGAACATGCCAAACAAAGGGCATGTGTGTGAAGTCTGGTGTTGGTTTGGGGGCACTGGAGAGCTGAGCAAGGAGGAGCACCTGGTTTGCCAAAGGCAGAGCTGAGGAGGCCCCTCAGGTCTGTGGGGACATAAAACAGCTTCTGCAGGCACTTGAGCATCAGAGCAGGGCTGCTCAGCTTCCATATCTCTGGGCCCTTGTGCTACTGACTGAGCTTATCCCAACCCCTTCCTCAGGTGCCCAGCAATGCAGCTTGAAATCTTGGCCTGGCTTTGTCCCATTGCCCTGCAGTTGTTTGTGATGCTGCTCTACAGTGCCTCACCCACAAGATATATAACCTGACAGTTACATTCCATTTCCTAAGCTGGAACAAGGAAGGCTTTTATTCCAACGCTGTCAGTCTCATGGACTTTTCTGGTGTTTTTAAGGCACTGTGCACAACCAACTGTATTTCTAGCTATAGCAGATGTCATCTGTAGTAACAGATTCTGTGAAAAGAGATAGGCAATATCATGTAGGAAAAAGACAATAAGGCGATACCATTACAGACCCCATTTCTGGCTCTGCTTGTCAAACATGGCAAGTTGCTCAGCAGAGTTAAGTACCTCACTTTCACTCTGTGGAGCGGAGGTAATAAGGGAGAATACTTCAATGTCATTCTTATTTGTAAAATATTTCAAGATCCCTGGATGAAAGGATATTACATAAATCATGGCATTTTATTTTCAAATGTGCTAGTTGAGATAGTAGGTAACTTGTATTTTGTTCTGTCAAAATATAACTGTGCTAAATACCAGTAGTTTTTTAAAACAGTGTTGTAGCCAGAATTAATCTATTTCTGCTGCCATTCTTCTTGTAAAAAAAAAAAAAAAGTAAGTGTAACTAAACAATGCCTTTCTTTTAAACAGCTGGAAGCATTTGACTTCTGGATATATGCAACATTGACTATACAGTTATTCCTGGAACTAGGTAGCACCATTTCTAAGCTTTGTGAGAAATACAGAGTGTCAGAGCATTTGAACCTGTTTCTGTAATGTTTGGTGTGAAGCACAGAGACAGCTCCAAAATCCATTGAACTTAATCTGAGTCCTTTCATTTACTTCACTTTCTATAGAATAAGACCTATAAAGTTTAGTTTATTGTATACACTACAATTTTAACTTTTTCTGAGTTAACACTGATGGCAGTAATGGCAAACAGCTGAGGTAACTTCTCTTCTGGGGGAACTGCTATCCAGCTATTCCTCTATTCCCTGAAAATAACTATCACCATTTTTCATCAGCCGTTTTATGTGTATGAACAAAAGTGTTAGGGACACTTTATAGTGCCAGAATCTAGTGAACTAATTTTTTCAGGCACTGATACAGAAACATCATATGGTTTTATTTTAGTCAGTAATAAGATTATGTGGGTGAGTTAGTGTTTATGTCTTTGGCTTGCAAGATGCTGTCCACTTGACATGTCATATGAAAGAAACTAATTTGATGCTTTTCCTCTCTAAGGTAATAATTTAGATGGGGTGGGGGTTAGATTTAATTTTTTTTTTAAACAACAGAAACCAAAACAAAATGCAACAAAACAAAAAACCTGCCCTGGTAATTACTTGGCAACTTTCTGATAAAAATCCATGCTCCTAAAATAAGGATTTGAAAATAGAGCAGTGCACAGCACACTGAAAATCCAGCTTCTAGAAAAGAACTGCTCTAGTTCAGACATTTCACTGCACTGTCACATTTTCCACAAGATTTATAACTAGCACTTTGTGAGACTCTGGCACCTGAGCTGAATACTGAGCATTTACAAAGTTGTCCCTGAGGATATTTTTGGTTAGCCTTAAGTGCCAGGAGTACATGAGGTCCAAACTGCAGTTCCCATGCCACAATGAGCTCTGTGCGTGGTGGCTGAACCTGAGCAGAACTGCAGTCATTGAAAAATGGGACTACAAAAAGAAAGCATGGGGATAAAATGAAGCCTTGAATTTGCAGTGCTGGCTTAAGGCTAGTTTCTTATTCTTTTCTGAATTGCACCTGTTCAGCTGTGCTGCCTTATGGAGTTACGTGGGTACAGCCCAGATGAGAATTTGACCCTGTCTGACTCGCACCATGACTTGAGCTAAATTCTCACATCAGTTCCACGGGGCAGGCCCAGGGAAGTGGCAGAAATGAGGGATTAGCTTGGCCACAGAGCAAAAGTGCTGGATGTTTCCATATTTCAAAGAGTGTTTTGCATCAGCTGCACAGTGTCTGTGCTGTGGCAAACCAGTCTCTGGGAGGGCAGTGTACCTGACTCCAACAGGGATGTTTCCAGCCAATGCCCCACTACAATGCTAGAGATTCTACTAAAACTGCCTGAAATTAAAGCCAGATGAGATGTACAATTCCTTCCACTCCTTAGGTGAGAAAAAAATGAATCCTTAAACCTTTCAAGTTGCAGAGGCACTTGGGAGAAGGCTTAGGGTTTAGCATTATGTGACAAGTTGCAGTTCAGCCAGCGTCGAATTCTGAATGAAAACAACTGTGCTCCTGCTCCCAGCATGGATTAAGGACGATCCCTGACAAATTAAAAATATTTGGCAGTCATTGCTTTCTTATGGTATGTTTCCTAAAATTTAAAGGAATCGTGGCTGGCATTGTTTTGAGGCCATCAGAGTTTGAAGTGATTAAAAACTTAGAGGAATAAAATCAAAAATACAGATAGATGAATAGTGGTCAGGCTTCTCTGCCCTGTTCTCAGACATCATTTGGGTGAGGTAACACCAGTGCAATGTGCTTGCTTTTATAGGAGGCACCTGTCACTGCAGTGCTCTGGGCCACAGGTACTGCGTGGCAGCTCAGCACTGGCTTCCCACAGCCAGAAAACACATGTGTGAAATGCAGGTTGGCTGGAGACATGCAGACAGCTTCAAACACGGCAGAACCTGATGTTTTCCTTTACCACATAACCAGCTTCCTGAGTCCAAATCATTCTTCCAGGATCCAGGCAAAGTAGCTGGATTGCATTTTTGTAAGAGGTTGCCTGAGAGCACAATCTACCCTTTCTTGCCATAAATCAGAATTAACACGGTTCAGTTAAAAGCACAATTAAAAGTACTCCTAATTTCTCTCTAACCAGGGAGTCACTCAAACTTCTCCCATTCATTTCAGTGGTGGTTGGGTATATGCATAAAAATTTGTAGTATCTTGATTTTGGCTTCTGTCTTCTCTGGCAGAAAGGAGAGAAAGGAGAGAAAACTCATTGCATGCACTCGAGCACAGTTCTCTACAGAGTGAGTCAGAACAGGAGCCTCTCTGAAATTTATGTGGCTGCCAGTGTCAGGGCTGTGACATATTTTTGCATACTGTGGTTGCAAATAAAAACTTCTTGGTGTCTATATAATAGGACACAGCAAATTTACTATATTTTCTGTACTGGTTCTCTTTCCACATTTAGAGGAGGAAAACAATCGCACATTCAGGAGACAAAAATCCGTAGGGGTGTGGAAACATTGGTTTGCTGGGTGTTTAAGAGCTGAACTGCTCTTAAACTTGTTTTTAAAAAGTTGCCTGAAAAAAGCATTGCCCTGTAGTATCTGGTTTTAGTAGAGACTGTTTGGTATCTTCTTAGATAAGAAAATGCTTTGCCTAACTAGTGGGAATTGTGTGAAATAACATGGCCATGATGACATGGGGTGCTATAATGCAGTTATTGATAAGAGTCTGGAACTCTATTCTAATGACTCATAATGATCTTCCCAAAGACATGGTTTGTGATAAGAAACAATGATTTAAACAAATGTACAAGTTAGGGGATATTCTTCAGGGCTGAGACATCTTGTTTTATGCACAACCTTGCCCTGAATCTTGTGTTTCACGCTGTGTATGTGAACCACTTCAGTTGTGATGCCTCAGGGAGGCAGGATGTCTCCTGCCATTCCCTTGAGTGTAGTCCTTGGAAAAGACTCAAACAGGTCAGCTGACAGCATGCCTGGAAGGAAGCAAGACTGTATTCCTCCTTCCTCTCTGCTGTACAGCTCAAGGAGTGCAGCCCATGCATTCTCACAAACATCAGAAATGCAGTTCTACCCCATCCTGACAGCAGCTGTAGGGGTTGTCTGCCTGTGCCTCACTCCTGCTGGTCAAGGGCTGCACTCTATGGCAAGGTTCAGTGTTCCACCTGAGACATTTATCCTTAAACATTTCCTCTTAAATTAGCACTCACCTTGCAGGGCTTTGGCATCCTGTGTGCTAGCCTACGCTATTTGTCTTCAGGTGGAGAACAGTTCAGACCTTCACCAGTGCTCTGATGAGGATTAGGTCTAGATGCAAACAGCAAAGATTAAATTTAAGTATGCATATTGGTATCAATAGTTATCTTTCATAACAGTGGCCCTTGTTAAGTACTCAGGAACTTTCATGCTTGCTGCTGTCCATTACCTTTGTACCAACTTCTGAGTAGCAGCCAGTCAAGCAGAAGAAATAACTCTTTCAATCAGTTTTTCACTTTTCAGCTAAATAGCTATAGTAGAAGCTAAAAACAGGGTTTGGGTATCTCTATCGGGGGCTTAAGTACGTGCAAATATTCAGTATTTTTCAAGTATGGTATTTTTCTCAAACAGAGCTCTGTAAAAATGGTATTTTCTTACCCAGTAGCTTGTTCAAAGCTCATCTTCAGTCGGCCCTGGCCAACTTCCTACACTGTTCTGTGTGCTTTGACAGAGAAGGATTCATTTCCTTTCATTGGTACAATGAATTGCTGAGACACATTGCCATATTTTGGTTCTGTTAATGTGATTTAGATATAAACTTGATAGGAGACTTTTAGTCTTGCATTAAGATGCACTCTTTCTCTAAATACAAATATGTATATCTCAGGACAAAAAGTCTTAGTAAGGTTATTATTGTGGTTTTTACTGCCTGCAGCATTGTTCTGTGTCTCTGGAGTCTCCTCTTCCGCAAGGCACAGAACAGAGACTTGTCTGGACCAAAGGTATTCCAAGCTCTGCATTGACCAAAAGAGGTTGAAAACAAAATAAAGCTGGGAGTGATAATGATTGGTTCATGAAATATGTGAAGATTTATTACCTCAGGAAGGAGTCATTCACTTCTTGATAGAGGCTGAAAAGCAACAGCTACTTAAAACTGAGATTGCGTTGAGTCAGAATTCCAAAAAAATACCTGGAACTTGTTTCATAAGTAAGAGTAAAAGTAGGAGGGGGTCATGTAGGAAGGAACTAAATAAAAATCCACCTTAAAAAATTACGTGAATAATGACAGAGAGCCTAAAAAGAATGAGAAGAAGTCTAATCAGCAGAGAATGCAGCATCTTAAGAGGTCAAAGTGCAGAAATTAAGTACAAAAACTGCCAAAAGTCAAGTTGTGTTAGATCTTTCAGAGGAAACTAAAAAAAATAGAAAAAAAAATTGTCCATGTAGCTAGGAATTGAGCGCAAAAGAAGCATGGGAACAGCCATGCACTAGGCCAGGGTGGAGATTAATAGTGATATTTCCTAAAACTGACACACAGTGCCTTTTGTTTCCCTTTGTGCACAATTCCACTGACAATGGAGAGAGACACACTATGCCCATAGGGAATTAGTCTTATGGTGCTAGAAATGGAATTCAAAGCGCCACATCAAACTTTCTTTAGAGGGGACAGGTTACTCTCCACTCCAGAAATTTTGTGGAAACAGCACAAGAAATCATCAAATCCTTAGAAATTCCCCTCTGGGACACTTGAGACAGAAGACATGACTAAAGAACGCCATACCCAAATGTCAAAATGAAGTAACTAGAGGAGAAGCTCATTTGGTGATCATAGGGTCATTTATTTTTCAACCATATGCAAATCTGTAGAACAGATTTTGTAGAAAAGAAGAAAGATAAGTCGGAAAATGGAAAACACCATTTTTAGTCTGGTTTGGTCATAGTCTGGTCATGCCAGACTAACATAATAGCTTTCTTCAGGATGACTGCTTTTCCTAGACAAAGGAAATACAGTGTTCTGAATTCAGTAAAACAGTTGGTTTGGTGCCATGTGAGAAAGCGTCTGCATAGGTAAGGAAAAGGGGGATTAGGAGAGAAATGTAAGATGGCTCAAAAACTGGTTTAAGAGATGACAGCACTCTGTGTCAAGAGAGAAAGTATTGAGCTGGAGATAGGCTATTACTGGAGTTCCTCAAGGAGTGGTTTTGGCTCAAAATGTAGGAGTGGGCTTATGAAATATGTTGATGACACAAAGTTGGAAGGCACTGTCAATTCAGAGGAGGACTAGAATACCATGCATAGAAAGCTGGATGAGCATGAGGAGAGAAGTAATAGAAATGGAATGAAAGTGAAAAGCACTGCAAAATCCAGCCCTTCAGGATGAATAACAGTAATTTCTGTTGGAAGCAAAGGAGAAGAGGGACGTGTGCCTGTACATTGAAATGCAGAGTGATGATGATCCCCAAGTTGGATGCAATTGTGATCTTAGGATGCAGCAGGTGAAATATTTGTATGGCAGTTGTAAGACAATTTCAAGGCTTTGTGTGAAATGCAATAAATGATTCTGATTGCTTGTGTTCAAAAAAAAAGGTATTTAATCAGGAACAGGGTTTTGAAAATAAACAAAAAGATAGAGTACCTATTTCAAAAGGATGATTGTGGACACAAACAAAAATTGCCACAAAGTAGGTCACTAGAATGACCTAGTTTGAGAACTGAAAGCTGTGCAGTCACATCAATAGCCTGCCCAGGCTGCTGGAATAAATTGTCAGAGCCAAATGCAAGTTTATTTCTTCTAGGGTTTCAGCTGGTGGGGTTACAGTGTGATTCTGCTGCTTAGAGAACACACCACTTTAATGACATTGATATATTCAATCCAGTAACTCAAGTATGAGGATCAATTATATTACTTCTTTATTTGCATCAGTTAATGGAAAACTAATGAGGATAAAGAGACCAGCCACAAGAGACTGTGGAGATAACATGGATATAACATCCATCAATTGAGTCTGTAAATAAGGTTTCTAAGAACCAGGACAGTCAGACACTGAAGCAACAGAAGGGGGAAAACACCCCACCTACCTACCCATTCAGACTGCTTGGTAAATTGGTGAGACTATGAAAGAGAAGCAGCAGAGTCTGGACTCAGTTACCTGTAAGGATTTTCTCCATCCTGACCCCACCCAAAACAGTTCAGGCCAGAACCTCAAACAGCTCATCATACATCAACGATTCTTTTGAAGCCAGTGGATCCACTCTGCTCTACATTACCTGAGAATTTGTTTGTTTCTTTTCATGATTTAGTAGGATTTGTTATCTGGTGCTTCTATGTGGATAAATAGTGGCAGTAGCAGATGAATTAATTCAGGTGTGGAATAAAGCCTCCACACAGAAGAGGGGAAAAATTATGGGGAGATGTGTCCAGCCCTTACTCATAGAAGTGTACTAGGCTAGTAACAAATGACAAATCCAGCTGATGCGGCATAATTCATCAGGAGTATTCCTTCTGGGAGGCAGGTCACACTTCTGAGAAATCTGTCCACTCCCAGGACCAGCATCTTTCCCAAGGCATTTGGGGGGGCCTCTTTCACCACCAAACCAAATTTCAGCCCAAAGAACAACAATACAAAGAGTCAGGGCTTGCGGAGAAGTGTCCACAAACTCCTGCTGCTGATATATCTCTTGAGTGCTGTTTCTTACAGGTGATGTGGTTGCTGCTATTCCTCTTGGCCACCTACCTGTTGAGAGAACTTTTAACTAGTTGTCCTATCTCCCAACCCCTTAGTACTGAGGGGATGAACAGAGAATAGTGAAAAGAAAATAACTTTTGCCGTGGTTTCTAACAATTCTGATTTGGCTCCCATCATCATGAGAGATGGTGAAGAGGGGGATAGCCAGCCGCACCCTTAACAGCACTTAACACACATTGTTGTGCTCACTGTTGACTTTTGTGAACTCAGCTCAGCAGGGACACTGGTCACTCCTCATTAGGGCCATCCTTTACTCAAGAATTATATAGGGGTCAGAACCAGACTCAGTGAATAGGTTAAACATGAGACAACTCTTTCTGATCAGTCTTTCTTCATTCATGACTTGAACCCTTAGATGCAAAAGGAAGGAGCTGAAAGTGTTACTTTCATTGGATCTGGTGTTCATACCAGTTTTATAGGAATGCTATCTAGTAATCCTGCTGAATAGAAAGGTAAGTAAGCCCCCAAAGCAGAGAGTACCCTGTGATTTTGGAAATGGCATCAGAGGACTTCAAAGTCTTCAAGATTTTTACTCACATGCCAGTGAGAAAAAGAAAATACCCCTTAGCAAATAAAATGAAGGCATTTAATTAAAAAAGTCAAGAACAATTAAAATTCTGGGTCCAGCCCATTTATACAGTCTCAAAGAGCAGGGAATTGAATCCATGTCATGTGCTGACTGGTCCCACAGGATTATCCTTCACCCACTGAGGACAGTTATTTCAATTGTTCTGTAAAAGCATTTCATTGTTCTCTGTGGCAAGATGTTTCTTCACTCCACATCTGCACTGAAATCCCTGAATAGAGGTTTTTCATGCCCAGCTATGTTCTCATGCTGTGACTTTAGTTTAGTTTCCAAAGTGCAACACATACTGGCAGAATTGGCACAAACCCCCTGCCTTCAGACAACTGTGGATATTAGAGTTTACAATTAATTATACAAACTCTGTTCCATATCTATCAATTAATGAAATGGTCACTTACAATTAAATAATGGTGACATCAAATTACTGACCAATTATCCCAGTGCTTCTTTAGTTACAAGTATCTGAAATAACTAAACCAATGCATAGCGGGAGCAGAATCCCAACTTCAGTCCACTTAGGACACAATCCTTGCTAGATACTTCAGGATCTTTCCAGAGGAATAATTATTGTTCTCCAGAGTTGTTCTAGCAATAGTTATCCATAACTGTGAGACAGTGAAGGTTGTCCTGTCATTCGATATAGACAGAAATTACAATTGTGGAAGCTCAATTCTACGAAGCAACTGGCAATCACCAGATCAGTAATGATCTGTGCCTGGGTTTCATGCCCTTCCTTTTATCTCACGCCTCTGTCTGATATAGATGTAGGTCTCACTTCATCTGTCTGGAAAACAGCATTTTAGTCAGCCTAACAGTAGCCCAACTGTGGTGCTATATGTCAAGACATAGGAAAATAAGGTTACAAACTATGCAGAACCTGCGAGCCTCTATCTGACACCTTGTTCCCATTACACAGTATTTATGTCTAGCATTTATGACGGAGACAGCATTTTGGCTTGGCAAAAAAACTAGAATTTTTGCCACAAAATAAATGCTTAGAGCTGATTTCCAGCTTGCCTTTTAAAGTGGTGCAGATTTTAGG
Source organism: Fringilla coelebs (assembly GCF_963513975.1). NCBI lineage: Eukaryota > Metazoa > Chordata > Aves > Passeriformes > Fringillidae > Fringilla > Fringilla coelebs. The sequence goes on from NC_140028.1 coordinate 84,067,537, forward strand.
TATTATGCACCTCTGGAGTTGTACAGTGACTAATAGTGTTACAGTATCCTTTCAATTGTAAATGAACGTGAGGTACATCCAAATGGCAAATGAAGTCCATTCAAAGCATTCAGACCTTGACCAGCCAGAAATTATCAGTCCAAGAAAATACCATACCACACCACATCCTCAATTTTACTTTTGTTTGGGCTGCGAATGCATGTTCTGCTTCTCATAACACTGCACTGACAGATCTTTTTTCACCTGTGTGGGTTTTCACAGAGCCTTGAGACATTGCAGGGGAAGCCATGTGCTCAAGCTCTTTTCTTCCCAGGGTAAATTTCTTCAGACAGATGCCCCTTTCCTTTCAGGAGAACCTGGAGCCTAACAACAAGAGAAGGAGAAAATAAATGGGCAGGAAAAACTTAGTCTTTAGTTTAGCAATTCACTGTGGATTGACTGCATATGTAGGAAACTGAGCACTTAGTTTTAGTTGTAAAATATTTGCATATGGATGAAGTCTCAGTATGAAGAGGCTTGAATAATCTTGTTGGGGTGCTCCACTCCCCTGCCTGCTTGGCATGGGCAGGAGTCCCTTACAGTGGGGCTGTGTGGTCAGGCACTGCAGGGTCTTAAATTGCCTCAGGTGCATTGACAAGAGTTCTTGTTGGATTCATAGGGCAGCACTGCTGTACAAGGAACATTCTCCCACTGAAAGAAAGATAGGAGCTGTATCTTCTTATCTTGTACAAAATATCTATGCAGTGAATATACAAAATTAACTCAGCAAGGAGGAAGATTTTTGCAAATCAGTTTTGCTTCAGCTACAGAATGTGACCTAGGCTCACTATGTATCCTAACATAATTCAGATGATATTTAAAGTGACCTTGGAGCTGTTCTAAGCTACCCATCTGAACCCCATTTACAAACACAGGAGATGAAAGTCTACAAGAAGAAGCAGCTTTCTCCCTGCTCCTGTATAAGCAGAACAGCTGCCCAGAATTTTATCACTTCCAAATATGCCATTCTTACAGCTCAAGGAACTATGGAGATGGCTCTGTCATGTCTACCACGTCTGAGGATTTCAACAATCCACCATTCTGCTTTTTGAATGCGTAGTGGAGGGGCCAATGTGGATTAAAGGATGCTTCGAGTGGGATGCCAGTGAGTATAACTGATGTGAGAATAATAGATATCAGCAAGTTTTATTGTGGGTCTAGATTCTAAGCATTCCAAAGTTTGAAGGGTTTTAGGCAGGGATGTTGGTTCTGATCATTCAAGCTATTGTGAAAGATTAATTTCCAGATTTGAAAACAGATCATAAAAACAACCAGTTTTAGAGTGTAGACAATACATTGAGGTGACTCTTCCAATTGTTTAATTTGAAGGCAACGACTGAATTTAGGATGCCTGTGTCAGGATGAGCTTGGACTGAGGTTCAGACAAAACCAAGACTAGCACGGACACATCAGTGCTCCCTAGTCTACAGTTCAGTGCAAGTGAGAAGGTTAGTTTGGATCCAAAGTCTCAGTTGTGACTGCTAAAGTAGTTTATACGGTTCACAAAATCTAATCAGTTACTCATCACACAACTAGCTCCAAGGTGCATATCCCATTTTCCTCTTGTTGTTTCATATCACTACAGAAAGTCCTTCCTCAACTGACAGGAAAGTTCCTAAAATTTTCATGCTTTTTCATAGCCTACCATTGCTTGGTTTAATGAGTATATATTGTGGTACTGCAATATATTGCATTGTGACATCCCTGCTGTGGAAATGGCCAAGGAGTTTGTCTCTGAAGACCATTAGCTGGCAACATATTATGAATAAATAAACATACAAACAGTTAGTTCTGCAGTTTCTCACCCTCAAAGTTGACTTTTTTAGCCTTCTTTTTCTTAAATGGCTCCTCTTAGCTGTTCCATGGGTGGGTAGACAGATGTTTGCAATTATGGCCATATATGTGGTCCACAGGTATGCCAGAGCTGAGGAATCTGGTGCTTTGTTATTCTGTATTTTCAAGTAACCAGCTGCTGCATTTCTCCATGAGGCCAAACCACACCAAATGGAAATGTACTAAAAGAGATGGGTAAATTGAAGTACTCTTTTAAAAACAGAAAAATGACTCATGCTCATAAAATATAATTACTGTAGTAATTCTTTAAATATACTGACCAATGGCTGGGGGAAATTTCAATTGACCGTTCATTAGAGTAATTCCACCCCCATCCCCACCCCCTGCAAATTTCTATGCCAGTAATTGCTGCAGCATACCAGAAGGCTGCAACTAGAAAGAAAGAAAGACAAAAAGGACCTTTACATCCATGAACGAGGAAAGGACAGCCTTCAGGTGCACTCTGCACATTGACACATCATGCACCAAGTCTGCCATCACCTTTGTGCAGCAGTAGACTCAGGTCAAACTCTCTTTCACTAAGTGCACCTCAGCAAGTGGTGATGTTTGCTGTACAGTCATGGGATGCTCAGAAAGACAAATATGCCATGAAGTAAGAAAAGTGGAAATTCCCAGGTTTTATTAATGGCTACTACATATAAACTCATGACATGCTTTCAGTTTTGCTGGCCTCACAGGAAGCTACATAACTTTTTTTCCAGTATCATGTAATGGTTCATAATTCCACAAGTTATTTTTGGGAAACTAGCTCAGAAGACATGGGACATGAGTCCTGAATGCTGAAATGTAACTCAGTTATTTTTTACTACCCTAGGCATCATTTGCCACTGCACTGTGCACTTTGCCTGCTCCATCTGCTTGAGCCCAGAGCACTGGAACAGGCTGCCTAGAGAGGTTGTAGAGACTCTTCTCTGGAGATATTAGAAACTTGCCTGGACGTGGTCCTGTGCAACCTGATCTACATGAACCTGCTTTAGCAGGCGGGTTGGACTGGATGCTCTCCAGAGTCCTTTCCAACCCCAACCATTCTGTGATTCTGTGATAGAGCAGGTACAAAGCAAGTCTAGAAAATGCAATTAGGCAGAAATGCAAAGGTATATAGTGATGCAAGTGTAATCAATCAATGGAAGTTGGGATACTTTCATGTCTTGCATATATGTACGCATATATGAGCACACACAGGGCTGCCTGTGTTATGCCAGGCTTTTGAAAGAGTCCAGAGTCCAATAGCTGTTATTGAGCCTCCAGAGAGCAGTACATATGTGTTTGTGGTTGAAAAGAACTGTAGACAGGGTAGAGTGTGTATTTGTTATATTTCTTGCTATGAAAAAAATGTATTTATAGAGCCCTGTCTACTCAACAAATAGTTCCAGAACCAAACTTGGCAGGCACTTGGTGGCAGATCTGTTTTCTTAGTTTTCAAAATATGTGCAGAGAAAGACATTAGGAAACTGTCTTGTTCCTGTGCTTTTAAAGTAATGCAAAGAATTTAATATCAAGAGAAGACAACTGAGAAAACAGTAGCGCCCAAGGCTGATATATCCAGAAGAGAAGACTAGAGTTCTGTCCTTGGCTCCCTGTGCCTGTACACTTAGAGGCCAAACACATAAGCATCCAGAAGGCACAGCCTGCAGATTTGTACAGTCTGTACACCTAACTGAAGCAAGATCCATTGATTTTTTTAAAATTTCTTAAATTTTAATTCATGACTGATTTTGGTGGATGCCTAAGTTCCCAGCCCCTAGAGAAAGCTCCCTTGCTATGCTCAATTTCATTCCTCAACTTCCATTCCTAAGCCATGACATTTTATGTAGGGAGCTTTGAACTCTCAATAAATGTTGTCACTCTCCACAGCATGAGTGAGCCCTTTCAGGTGATTCTGAAGATTCTAAAGTCACCTTGTAGGAGTTTCCAAAGGGACATTAACAGCAGGGAAGATCCATTGCAGTCTGGCAATAGGATTTTATCTTATTATGAGGAGTAGGGTTTTGTAATTAGAGACCAATACAATTATGTTAATATTTAAATCTGGTAAGAGTATAAAGAAATCACCCAGATTTCCAAATATTTCTTATTTAAATTACGCAACATAAATGAGCCATAGAGGAAAATAGCTAGTGAATTTATGTGTCCTCCAACCAACTCGATCTTCTGTATGGAGGCAGAGTACTCTCTTAAAATTGAGCCTTGTTACATTGTTTGGCCAATTACCTGAAAACTGCTACTCTTTAAAAGCTGAGCCAATCCTACCTTAATAAAAATAAAAACCATAGGAATGACCTAATTTCTCAAGGTATGATAAATCTTTGTGAAGCAGTCTGCGTTGCCTTTAAGTAATTAGTGTAATTACATAAGACATCTGAAAGTGTCCAGGTTATAACAATGCAAAAATAATAGAATTATTTACTTTCAATTAAACCTTGGTAAAGTTAAAAACTCCCACTGGATAGTCCAGAATGTGCAGAAACCACATGTTTTAAATAGGACTTGAGGTAAAAGGCTTTGCAATAAAGCAATCACAGAGAGCCAAACAACCCACCCATGACACAGAAATATAATGAAATTATTTCACAGTGCACACTGATGAAGACAACATTTTGGTGCAGATGGAAAGCTTAATTCCATCCTCTCTGTCACGCTATTTTTTCTGTTGTTTGTTTGTATGTTGGGAAGAAGATCTCTTTGGTTTTAATTTTTTTTCATAAACACAGAGGAACCAAGTAAAAACTACAGCTTTTCAAAATTTTCCTCAGGAAACTGGCACTGAGGTGTTACAAAAACCCAGTAGACAGAGTCTGTTACAGGATTTGCCATGTCTTCTGAGTAGTTACAAAATTGAACACATTTTGCTGCCTCTGGTAAGAGCAGCCTTGCAGCCTAACATAAAAATCTCAGCGGTTTTGTCCCTTTTGGGGTTCCCTAATAGGCCTAAGCATTGACAACATTTCAACTGAAACATGAGATATAAAACCAAATAACAAATAATTGCATTTTATTTTCATAATTCCATCCCCATTGATATTTTTTATAAGCTCTTAAACACACTCTGCTTAAAGCAAACAATCCAAACCTGAGTAACAGAAGCCTCATCAAAGAGTTATTCTCCAGAAGATTTCCAACTGGCACTCCTTCTGAAAGCAGAATTTTTCTTATTTGTGGTAGTTTGCGCCTGGTTTTTCCACACATACCATAAATGGTGCTTGAGGTTGCCTTACTGTACTCACGTTACACCAGAGGGAAAGGTCTGATCCATGTACAACTTCTCTAAGACCAAGATGCTGTGACTGGATTTTCTTTAGCAGGTGAAATCTCTCTTTACACTGTCAAAGGCATGGGTGCATTTTGTAGGGAGGAGTTAATCACATCCCTTCCCTAGAGGCTCACTTGGGTGGAAGATCCTGCCTCAGTTTTATGGGTTTCAGTTATCTCACAAGGGATCTTTCTTCTCCAGGTGGTTGCAGTAGGTGTGGGGTTTCCAACAGCATTGCCTGCATATCAAGTTTTCACTTGCCTATTTTCCTAAATGCATAGGAGTCATCTGAGGGCTGCCCTCTTCGAAAAAGATATTTTGCCTTGCCATTGTACATTGCAACTGTACCATGATACAGAGCAAATTCAGCTGCTGCAGTAATAAAGAAATAAAGGAAGCAAATTTCAGAAAGAGGGGGGACAAATTAGGAGCTCAGAGACAGAGATGAGCAGAAGCCCAATTATTCCAAATGGAACCAGTGAGCTCTGTACTCTAGTCACTGCGTTTGGGAGCTGCTCACCTTCTTGGCAAATACCTCCCTGGGTGAGGAAAAACACATGCTAGGATGGTTTAGACCCCTTGCACAAAAAAAAAAAAAAAAAAGGGGAGGAAAACCCAAAAAAACAACCAACCAACCTTCTTTTTGGACAGCTTTTTGGAAAGCCATAAAATCAAATGCAGCTCATAACACATGCTGTGTGATCAAGCAGAGCTTTCCTTTGCTTGCCAGAACTCTGCCCAGGGACCAAGAGCTCTTTTGAAAACTGCCTGTGGTATTCTAATGTTTACTTTCCTATGCATTGGAATAGATTATTCTGAGGAAATGTACCTGAAACATGTATGTATTTTAATGTATCATATTCCTGATTACTGATATTTACACTAGATTCCTAAGAATTTTCTCCCTCCTCTTTTATTTATCAGAAAATTTATGCAAAATCCTGTATTTTTTCAATGACCCATTTCCTCAGCAAAACCTTGAAAGTCTCTGATTACAGCATCACAGCCTTCTCAAACAAAGCTGCCTGCCAACACAGCAATTAATTAACCTTGTTGACCAGCCATGCCCTTTTTAATGTTTCTTCCATTCAAAAACTATCTTGTATATAACATAAATGGCTGATGACATATGGTGGAAATGGAAATTTGCATTATTGCCTGCTTTAGTCAGCAACTTGTAAGCCTTACTGCTTTACTCATTTGGCAAAGCTCTAAAACAAATGTAAGCACATATCTAAACAAATCAATCTGTCTTGTGCCTGCAAGGGAGGTAGTAGGAGTGAGGGTCAGTTGGACAACTAATTGACGCCTTTTCCACAAGGAGCACTTCCTCTGGTGGAACATCCTGTCCAGACAGCAAGTACAATGGGGAAGCAGGACCACTGTCAAAGATGCAGAGGCTCAGGAAAACCAAAGCCTAATATGCCCATGAACAAACACAGCTGACCTGTACTGCCCTGACAAGAAAGTGCTGTGATATATATAGGCCTCTGCTCTGGAGTCCACCAGCAATTATAATTCAGTCTGATCTATGATTGTTTACAATGCAAGTGAACCTGCTTGCCTGGGTGACCGACCTTGGAAGGCATCTCGCCACGACAGCCAGGGAAGGAGATTTAGGAGGTCATTAAAACCTTTTACACCTTCGTCAAGTTGATGAATGAGCCCTCCCAGATGCCCTCACGCATAAAACTTGACATATCCTGCCTAGAAATAATACCCACCATGTTTGTTTACCGAAAACTGATGAACATCCTTGTCAGATTCAAGACTAAACAATTTCATATGTGTCAGTTCCAGCAATTAACTTCAATGTCTCTAGTATTTTTTATTTAATTTTACATTTGTTAAAGAATATAGGCAGTGAAAGTTGCTGGGTTTAGAACTGACAGATTTAAAATAAATTATTTTTAAATGTGGGGGTGTTTTCCCTCTAGGCTGCTTTAGCATTTCAATAGCAACCGACTTTCCACCTCCAGATAGCCATGGTAGTTATACCTATAATCCAAAAGGGAAAATGTAGTGATTTAGATTCCCTAAAGATTTAGAAACCAAGAGAGATATGAAAATAAAAAATGCAGCCTTTGAAAATTGGTATATTTCATCTAGAACCACAACTGTATCAATTATTCCAAAAATCAGTGAATACCTAAGTTAAAGATGTTTTGTGACCCATAACTGTGCATGCTTGTACTGTAAAGTCTGGCTTTCCTTGAACCGGTAAAATTTTTCCTGGGTTTTGGCAGTTAAACGCAAAAAACCTTGTTCTTTCACTGAGAAAGGTTTGTGGTGGAATGTGCACATCCCAATATATATTTCTTTTTCAAAGTACTGAGCTAAAAGCTTGCCCAGCAGAAGAGTAGGGAGGCCAACTTTACAGCAGCTGTCCATGCTTAGGGCTTTTTATATGTCCTTCTTTGAACAAGAGGACATTTCTTCTCTCTTTCAAAAAGGGCCAGGGATTCCCTTTCAATTGGGCCAGTAATACTGAAGTTCTGCACTGCATCAAAAACTAGTTGATGAAGCTGAGCCTCAAATTGGCATCAGGGCTAAGTTTGAAAGACATTTCTGGTTAAGAAATGTATATTTCCAGGGGCCTGTCTGGTTCAGAAGAAAAAGTGCTAGGAAATTAAATTGGATTGAGAGCATGACTGATTTCTCTTCATGTTCTTGCACAATAAATCTAAGTTTGGAATCAACCTTACCATGATAAATCTTGTATATATAAACATTCCTAACCAATATTTTATTAATGCAGCTGGAAGACTATCCAATTAAACAAAATATTTTGCCTTTAAGATACCTTTCATGCTGGAGCAACCCACATGCTATTCCTGCAACCTCCCTGCTCTTGGGCAGGCTCAGCAGACGTATCCCACAGCACCCAGGGAGGATGCAGAGGTACACACACTTCACCCAAACTGGCAGACTTAGACACCAACAGAGGTGAGGAATGGTCCTGCATGTTGAGAAGGTTGAACACTCTTCTTTTACTGTTTGTTTGTTTGTTTAATGTAAATGCAGGTTAGAGAATTTTGGTGGAACCATAGTACCACGTGCGTTGGACCACTTAGGCTGGAGCCCTAACAGAGCAAAGCTAATACTTCAGCAAGAAGCCATGCTATCACATCAGAGCTGAGGGTGAGCTGATGCCTCCTTTCTTGCAAAAGTGGAAATGAGAGACTGAGTCCATGTGAGGCTGTGACATTGTACCTGCTAGGGCATTGTCCCAAAGGCACTTGCATTTTGACAAGGAGTGTGGGAGCCTGTGCACTCCTGAGCACTCCCTGCAGCATGTGTCTTCACTTCTAGAGCTGGCAGTGGGAAGCTAGGACGGATGGATGTCACATCCTTCTTGTAGTATTTATTCAGGACATTGGAAACAAACTCAGGATTTTGGAGGAGACACGAGCAAAGCAGTTTGCCTGTTCCATCCAATGAGTCAGTGCTGTTCCATGAGGAAAAGGTTAGAAAGGAGTCATGACAAATTCCAAAGCCCATCAGAAAAGCCCACACATAGTGAGTTGTAGACAGCATAACCTGGTCAAAATATGGATCTTCACAATTCTAGTAGAGTTGAAGACAGTAATTAGCACAAGCCCAAGGTAAAGGAGAACGGAGGGTGTGCAGAAGCCCCACCAGCCCTTGACACTGGCTGTGAACCATATTTATGATATGGAGTCCTCCTTTTTGCTTTTGAGGCCTTCTCTCCCAGTAAGAACCCCAGTTAGGTGATGAAAAGCACCAAGCTGCCTAAACCTGCTGGATGAATATCCCAGGGGACTGTAACAGGGAGGCACTTCTGAAAACCCCGGTCAATGGTCTTTTGTGCATTTAGACTCTTAAATAACTTTGGAAATCTGGCTCTTAGGTGATTAATCCACCTTCCACAGGCACTTAAGTATTCTAAATGAAATAGTTTATTAGGCAGCAGCACTGTGCTCTGAGTTCATGTTCATTAAGCAAAGTGTGGCTGGTTTCAGGCTATTAAGGCCTCTGGAAATGTGCTTCTTGGCTGGGAGGGGAGAAGCACAGTCCAAAGGATCGGCTGTAAGTCTGAGTCTGAGCTGTGGGTTCACTCGCTGGCTTGGCTCTGCTCGCAGCACTAATCTGGGCAACTCATTCCATCCCCATGTGCTTCCTGGTTGGAGCCCATAGGCACTAAGGGAACACAAATAATCACAGAGAGCCATTTATAGTAGTTACTTTTAAATTATAAACAAAAGATTAGGAGGCCTTTTTCAAATTATGTTCCTGCTTCTCCTCTCACATTTCTAGCAATGATTTGTAATCTTTAAGGGGTTACAAAAATGAGGAAATAAAAGAGTGAAAGTAATTGAAATACTTGGAGGGCAAATACTGTGTTTCCCTCTTGTATCTCATTATTTTTACTGGCTTTCAGACCGAAAGTGAAGAAAATCAAAATACAAAATTTCTGTATGCAAAAAATAAGAACAGTACCTTGGAAGGTGTGCGGGAGATATCCTGCCTATGTCAGGATTACTTGGCAAAATGAATTTTTGCTGACCTGAGTTACTTTAGTAAGAATTACTCATTGTCTTGCAGCTGTAACAACTGCACCAGCGAAACAGATGATTTTGAGGGAACTGGAGCAAATAGTTTCTGTCTGTCCTGGGATCTTCAATCTTTATAGCCCATATTTACATTTTCAAGTGTCTACTTGAACAAAAGAAAACAAAGTCACTGGTGACCATTAAGTGGTCATTTAAGTAAACAAGATTGCATGCAGTCAGCATACTGGCACTCTTTTTCAGGCAGGGTGTGCTGCTATAAGTTGTAAATGGTCTTCAGGAACAAATGAGAGCCACTGTGGAATTGTGAGCCAGGACACATGGGAATCCTAGCTGTCACCACATAATAATAAAAAAAAATCCCCAAATACACTGTTTACCTTATTTGCAGTGACTGCCAAGCAGGACTTTCAGTTCAATGAAGTTATTTTGAAAACAATCAAAAAAGATCCAAGAGGTGATTTTTCATATTTTGAAGACATTGTTAGTTCTGCCTTATTACTTGTTCTATGAGAGCAGTGATGCAATGTAAGCTGCTCTACTCACAGCAGCAAGGCACCCCAAGTTATCTCATAAGAGTCACAAAAGAAGAAATGTATCATTCTGAAGATGTGTCTTTTCCAACACTATGTCTTTGCTGGTGCAGTTATTCCTATGTCTGTGAATCTGTAGATTCTCAAAAGGAAAACAGGAATTTCAATCTGAAAAAGGAAAGGAAAAGAGGAAAAGAAATACAGAAAAGAAAAGAGAAAACAGAAACAGAGAAAACAAAAGAATCAAAAAGAAAAAGGGATAATAAAGGAACAAGAGAAAAATTTTAAAAGGTGAAAAAAGAGGGGAAAAGAGAACAAAAAAAAGAGAGAAAAAGTGGAAAAAGGATAAAACTTTCTTAGATGAGACCAGTAGGTGGGAGTGTTGACTTTTTCCCAGAGCACTCACAAACCTTAACATGAACTTTTCTGTAAAAGGGTAATTCCCAAGAAATGAGCAAATTAATCTTATCTATGTTTTGCTACTTTAAAAGATATAGTCCTTTGTGTCACATACCAAAGTAAGCCTTCTTTCAGAAGTACTGTATTGTCCATATATTGATTTTGGCATCATGTCTTGTTTGGGAGATAGAAGGAAATTCTGATTTGTCAGGGTTTCATTAAGCCAGCTTTGATACTCACCATTCCCAGAGATGAAGAGGAAACTACTGTTCACCCTGGCAAATGCCCTTTCTTTACAAGAAATCAGAATGGTGGCAGAAAAAGGAAAAGCATGAAAACACTTAAACAGAGGAAGCTGGGGAGGAAAATCAGGAGTTTTAGAAGCAATTTTGAACTTTAGAAGTAACTATGTTCATATTGGTTTTGAGACTTAGGGACACTTTTGGAAGCTCGGGTCAATATCAAACAAGGTAACAGAATAAAACTGGGGAGGAAACGTGGGAAGGAGAGCAATTTCTATTGCAGAATGGGAAAGTGGGTCTCAGTAATCTGTAATGTCAGTGGCTCTAGCCTGCCTTTCCTTCCTTTCCTTTGGTTGCCAAGACATCTAGCACCAAGGTTTGCCACTGTGGCCATTAGTTTTGTCTCTGTATTTAGGGTGTCCATATTTAGGTAGCTGTGAACTGCAGTGGGTATATGTGAAAGTCGAATCCTGTCCACTGTCACTCTGCAAGCTGGAATTTAGCCATTACCCTGCTTTTGCAAAGCATGGAATCACCAAGAATATCCTAGCTCTGTAGCTTGGCCAGGGTACCAACAGCCCTGACCAGCTCCTACCTGGGACCTGTGCACACACATCTGCCTGTCACACAGGAGACCATTTCTGCTCAGGTCTGTGCACCCAGACCCTGCCTGAGCAGCCTCATGGGTGTGCCATCAGCTCTGGATGTCTCTGGCTGCACCTCAGACCTTTTCTGTAGGCAGCTTTTTTTCTGGATGGGCCTCTCAGACCCCTATTGTAGCTTGTCTCCAGCTGCATCTCTGGCCCTGTCTCTTGCTGCTTTTGACTGAAGCTGCATGACTGACCCAGGATCTGATCCACTGCTGCCCAATGAGATAATGTACACATCCACACTGCCATCACACCTTAGGATGCAGTACATGCTGCCCCATGGGTGAAACCCAATTGTCACCCAATGGTCCGGTGACAATCTGAGGCTACGATCCCTCCTTTAACCACTGAACTCCTGCTTGTCTTGAATTTTAGCACTGGCCAAACCACTGCCCTCAGCAGAGAGGTCTGCACAAATCTGTCACTTGTTGTGGCACCCCTTGAAGCCAAACAACAAAAGGATGCTTCCCTCTGGAGAAAGAGTACGTCTTTCAATGCCTGCAAACAGTATCTCCTATGAACTCTGCATCTTTAGATAAAGAGGCACAGATGTCACACCAAAGTATGAGGAGAGAGATCTTTTCTCCTGCCATGAAAACAGTTCAGATGTTGTCTTTGTAATGGGTCTAGTTCCAAGAGCAAAGGTTGGCAGGATGGCAGCAATGAAACTAAACTTCTTATGTCTCCTATTTGCTGAATGGGGCAAGTTCCTCCTTGGCAATTGCACTTTGCAATCTCATCTTTCCCTGGGGTGGTTGATGGGTGCAGTGTCTGCAGGAGAGCAGAGAAAGATCAGAACTCCTGAAGAGCAAAAAGAGCATATTCTGTCTATTTTGCAATTTCAATGCAATTCAATTGAAATTCAATAACAATTCTCTAGTGTTACTCTACCGGAAATTTTGAAATAACAAGATTTAGAGCATAACATTTCCATTTTCACTAAAGGCATAAAAAGAAATAAATCCCAAGACTTGCGAGGCAGGAAGAAGAAGAGAGCAAAGGACTGAAATGAAAAGTTCTGTGAGTAATGAACCATGGTGGCAGTTTCTTACAGTAAACAACAGGAGCCTTCAAAAGATTACCTTTTTGCTCTGGAAGCCTCCCACTAGTAAGGACAAACCAGCTTCTATTTGAAATCTAACCCATCTGCCCCTTCAAAGAAGGAGATTTCAGCATTTTCACCAGCTTTCAGTGGTGGCAGGCTTCCTAAACAACCTGTGTATTTCATGCCCACCACCTACCACAATTCCAAGGAAGCTGTGGGCTGGTACTGCTTTTGCATACCATTAAAGAGCTACAGTTTATTCCTTAGAGCCTTGGGAAGAGTGTTGTAGGAATAGAAATCAACTCATATTGCCTACATAAAACAGTTCAAACCTTTATTACAAATCCCTTGAAAGAAAATGTTACATATTCCACAGTCAGCCTGTCGCTGTAATGGAAAGAAATTAAGCTTGTAGTTCTTGTCTATCTTTACACAAGAATTTGTTCAGGGCTAAATCTATTTCTGTTTTAAATGAGTATGCAGTGCTTTTTAAAAAGTATGTAAATGATTGCCTTTTCCAAAAGTCATTTAGGGCTGTAAGACCACTAACTTTACAGCTGCTGGCCTCACAAGGAGCTATTTTACTGAAACACATTGAACATATGCTCCTAATTAATTTACACCGTTTCAAAGATGCTTACACAAAATCCTCCTGTCTGGGGTAAGGCTTTATGCTACCTTGGTCACATCTCTGTACTTTCCAGCTTCACAGAAGTGGAGTCTTCAGATGCAGATCACCTATTCAGTCCAGCTGGATCATCTGGGGTATTTTCCAGTCTTCTTTCCAGCGCAGTTTGCTTTGACTCCTAAAAAAATTACTAATCCCATTTTTCATGCTTGCACTTTCAGTATTATTTCACTTTGCTACACTATTCACTTTAACCTTTTAGAAACTGTAAATGAAGGTTGTAAGGGCTGATAGGGCTGGAAAATGTTTCCTAATATGCAGCGCATATTGTGAGGGGAAAAAGTGTGCTTAAGAAGGCTTTAGTTTAACACATTGTTCTGTAATGAAATTCTGATTCAAATAGAATATATTGTCACAGTAATATTCACAAAAATGAACGGAAAGGGCTATGCACAACAATATATGGCTTTTAAATTAAGGATTAAATATGTTTCTCCACATATATCGGAAGATATTTTGTAACATATACGGAAACTGCTACACATTTCTTCCAAATGTTATGAGTAAAAGTTTATTAATGTTTAATGACACTGTGAGTTTGATTTTTAATGGAATATAGGTATTTTATTTTGGCTTTTTTTTTAGTCTCAGTTGTAATCTTGAAAATCAATTCCCTAGCTTACCCTCTGAGCTCTCTTAAAAATGAAATCATTAGTCACATGTTACTTATCCATACTGCAAATTACAGATGTATCATTTCTTGGAGACCAGTAACCCACAAACCTCAGCGATCCTCTGAGGATTCTCAAGAGCTTTGCCAAATAACTACTGAAATTAAACTTCTACTCATTTAAATATTTGAAATATTATCAGTTGGCTTTGAAGACTGGGTATTGTTGGCAGTTTCTTGAAAATAAATACAAGTTGTGCTTCTGGAGTAAAACTGCAATTACTGGAGTAAAACTTGCCATTGCAAGTTGTCTCAAATATCTGTCAAAATTATCTGTAAGGGTAAGCAGCATAGTACAGAAGGTTCACTAGTAGAAAACTACACTTGGAGAGTAGTTTTCAGTGGCTATCAAAATTAGAAATACATACTGAGTGGATTTTGATCAGGATCTGCCCCACAACCAGAGCTATTCAAGATGCTCCTATGCAGTTTGTAAGATTAAAAAGCATGTGTTCAAGTGAAAGCAGTCTGGTGGCTGGGGCAGAGGATACGTACTGTTGGGGAGGCTAAGTAATTCCAGCAAATGCCAGAAATGGTCTGGAAAAAATGGGATGATACTCAGTGGGTCAAGTGAAAGATGGCATATTATGCAGGATAAAGAGCAAATGACATGCTTTTCTGTAGAAAGGGGTGAAGAGCACCTGTGGATAATAAACCAAGTGGAAATCAACATTTTGCGCTATTGACAAGCAGGAGAACACGGTGCTGGGTTGCAGAAATACAGGCAAAATTTGCAATATACAAAGAGCAATCTTTCTCTTCAGCATTAAGAAAGCCTGGAATGTTTCCTTTACAGTGTTAGCATGTGAGTACTGAGGCTGCTGCAAGGGAGAAAGGAATAACCTCTTCCCTCCATCAGTGGCAATTAGAAAGGGAAACACTGATCTTAAACAGCAGCAAGGGCACTCCAGCTGGACATTAGAAAACTCTTCTCTTCTGACAGAGACAGAGTAGCACGAAGAGTACAGCACAGACCAGGATGCAAATCCTGTATACCGGGCCAGGTAGTCCCGGCAGGAATGGCACACCTGCCGTGGGCGAGGAGGATGGATTTAATGAACAGTAAGAGCAGTACAGTTAAGACAGGTTTTCTCACAAAGAATAGGGGTTGGTAGTCACTTGAAAGGGGACTGCAAAAGCAGTTATCCAACCCCGCGGGCAGACTGCAGAACAAAGCAAGTGCCTCATTCACGACATGGGAAGGAGAATGCAGGAAGAGGGATATCCCAGTTGCTGGCACAGAAGGAGGCACCAGTGCAAGGAGGAAGGAAAGGTAGTCTGGAGATGAAAATCAGCAAATGGACGAATATTTCATACTTGCTGCTACTCAATATTAGCAATAAAGAAGATACTGAGCTGTCTTGCACCCAACTAACTCACTAATTGGTATGCTGCAGCAATGCCTTGAGAGGTTACCTAGAGCAGAGACTAAACAGTGTTAAAAGAATAAAGCAGGTATTTATTAAAAAGGTCTTCAAAGGATACACCTTGGGCAGTACAAGAGCACAGCCATGGCTCCACCCAGGATGGATGACAGGTCATGAGTTTTCACACTTTAATAAGTTTACATTTACATATTGGGGTTAATTGTCCAATTACAGCTTCAGGTTATGAAGTCCCATCCTCCCAGATTGCCCTCCTCAATTCACTGTTGTTTATACTTTTGGGGCCTGAAGCTTCAAAGGTGTCCTTGGGTCTCAGGCTGGAAAAGGATTGTTTTGTCTAACTAAACTATGAGGAGAACTTGCTAACACTATGCATGAAGTTCAGCGTTATAAACCAATGCAGTACAGAGTTTGGATAATATGAAAGCTAAAAGTTAAGGCATCACTGTCAGGATGTGAGCATCTATCCAGTTGACTAATTTTTGCAAATAGTAGAAATTGCTAAGCTTCCCAAACCTCAGCCTTACTGTGCCATGGCTTCCAGTTCTTTTCCTCTATGACTTCATAGTATTACTCAGAACACTGAAAGTTTTAGTGAGCCTTTAATAGTAAAAATTACAGCTGCCTTATCTCTCTGGCAGATCTTGGATGTTTTCCAACTACTCTTTATTTCCACCTGAAAAAAGGCAAGGAGCAAAGCACGATACTCTGAATCACAGGGCTCAGTCCTGAGGGGAGTCCTGATAATTCTAGGTGAGATTTTTAAAACATGATCTGGCCTTGATTTTAGAATGAAGTCCACACTGAAGCAAGAGCTAGGTGTTGCTTATGTCATCCTGAATATGCTATGGTAGTAGTTTTAACACAGAAGTTTTCGAAGTGGAGTATCCTGTAGAGACCATGTATTGGCACAAGTGGTGGATAACAAGTCTTCAAATATTTTCTTCACTTACTTGTTGCTAAGTAGGTGGAACTGCCATGAATGAACAGCCTCATAAATAAAGTATCCCATTAACTTCTGAGAAGGCTTTATATCAGGCAAATTCTGCCTTATGGCCAAGTTAGATGCTTAATGAATGTCACATAGCAAGTTCTTCTCAGCCTTTGAACAAAGTAGTTGGAAATAAGCTTTCAAGAGCTGACTAGGCCCAGGTAAGATGCTGAATTCTGATGCCTGCTTAAAAATTCAAGTTCATTATTTCCAAGGTTTCTTCTCAGTCAGTTTGACCTGGAAGACACATTTGGAACTATGACAGTGTGTATTTCAATATCTGCTTTGATCTATTTCATGTTCTTCTCTGTAGGGATCTTCTCTGTAATACCTCTCAGGTCTCACTCCTGAGTCAGCACAGAAGCGATTAAGCAATTGCACAGCTGTCTGGCAAAAGCTACTTGGAAATAATTATTAACTTTCTTGACTGGAGGTATTGAGTCAGATTATTATACCAAAGAATTTCTGGATACATCTTGCATGCTCCTTATGTACTTTGCTCTTTGGTTATTGAATGGCCCTGCAACCCTGCCCACAAAGCCAGGAATTCTGCAAGCTGAATCCTGGATTATATTTGCTTAAGCAAAAGGAAGGATAGGAAGTGGAAATTAATTCTGAGCCAATTTGTATTTGGACTGGATATCCAGCCACCTCAAAAATGAAGCCAAACACAATGCAGAAGGGCAGTCTTTTACCCAACGAAAATACAGCCATCCATCCACACCTACATGTGGCTGAAGCTAGATAGGCCCCTCCAGTCTCACCAATGTTCTAATTAAAGAAAAAAAAAAAAAGCACCGCTTAAATTCCATTTAGGTTTGTGGAATTGGAAACCAGAAGGGACTAGATCACATGGTGTAACCTCTAAGTCACAGGCCATTAAATTTTACTTAGTTGCTCTGTTGAGCCCAATAACTTTTATTTGGCTGAAGCACAGTTTGTGTTTTAGCCTCCAGTAAGGCAAGCAATCTTTTTTTGAAAGATAAGGAGGGACAAAGCTGTTATTTTTATTTGCACAATTGAGTGCATGTGTTGGTACATGTATGTTCTTTTTCAGCACCTGAGAACTAGGTTTTAGCTTGGAGGATATGCTCAGGTGAGCGAGGAAGTAACCTGCCAGCCAGCTGTCACCCACGAGGCTCACAAGATGATCTGTATCTTGCTGAGGAGAAGGCATGGGGAAAGAGGAGGGAGGGGAATGCACACAAACACACCAGTCCTGGTTCAGCTCCACCTCATGCATGCAGACTCCTTTCAAGGCTTCATTTAAAACAAAGAAAACAGCTCTTTGTCATTAATCCCTTAATTTGCACAAATACCTCAGATGTGTAATGTTTTCCAAGCCACAGTTTTAAAGGCTCACATAATTAACAGAGTAATATAAACCACTTTTATTCTAGCTGAAAAAAAGATGTGGCTGGTGTTAAAACAAGATTCAAACTCAACAGACTGAAAGAGTGAATCACTCACACTTAGACATTGTGCAAGTTGATTTGAATCCTTTGTGTTTTATTAATACAATAAATTATATTACGTAATAATTTAACTAGAAATATATTATGTGTTGATATCCAGATTCAAAAGTACAAACATCTTTTTGGCAGGATAATTGAATGCTCTTTTTAAGAGATTTAAAATAAAGACTCTCCTTCTAACAGAAATGGGATGCCTTATGCTTGATGCTTTATACTTTGAATCTTTTTAGAACTCCAGCTTTAATTTGCTGTTTTAATAATATCTCATCTAGGATTAATTTTAAATATATATATATTTTTTAATAGATGCTACACGCCCTGCAGAACTTCCATGCAGAGTTATGAATCAGTACAACTGAACAGCCACTGGAGAGCAGTCTACCAGCTGCAGTTAAGCATACTGATCATAGTTTGGCTATATACCGATGAGATTTTACCTTGCTGTGCTTCCATTGCCCACATTTATGTATTTTCTCCTGGTCTGGCCAGCTATTGTTTTCTAGTTTCCTTCCCCACAGTGTGGATAGACTAAAACAGCCTGCAGAACTTCTGAAGGAAATATTTTACAGCTCTATCCAGTAAAAGCTTGATACAAAGCCATTTAGCTTAGTGAATGTCTTTCCATTGACTGGAGTAGTTTGTGTCCAATCTTCTGGTTCACAGTCTCAGTGTTTAAATGACTGCACTGATGTTAGGGTTGATGAAATGAGGTGGTTACTTATTACATTTTATTCAGCCTGCCAAACAGTGTTTTGGTTACTGTAGTTTTTGTTGATGAACTTAAGAGAGAATCAGATTCAAAGCTCATGGACCTCAGGAAGTGATAAATCTGCACCACGGTGTTTGCTGCTGCAGGTGTGATACGGAGTCCAGGCCTGCAATTCTTCCCCTAAGCATGTACAGCCACCAGAACCCAAAGGGCAAGCCTGGCTGTTCCAGCTCTATTGAGGATTGAGACACTTGGAGAAGGAACCTAAAGGAAAACACCTTGCTGTCTTACAGTGAAAAAGATGATAAACATAAACTCATTATTTACAACCAATAATTTGATTCCTATTTTTTAAATGAGGTCTTCATTTCCCTGGGTGAAGGTTGCACCTGCCAGAAATTTACTGAAAGAAAAACATGATTAAAATGTGGGTGTGAAATCCTGTTTGGAAAAATGGAGATCACCAAAAAATCTAAATAGTCTTTTCTGTGTAGATCCTGTCCTTTACATTGTTATAGTGTACATTGCTGGCCATCTCATCCTAGTCAATGGGAAGTTTGGTTGGATATCATGATAAGGACTTTGCTGGACAAGTAATGCAGGCTAGCACATAAAGTCCAATCACTTAGAAACACAGTAACAACTTGGTTAAAAGTTCCAGGAGTTTCCTACAGGCTTTGTCAGACCTCTGTGGTTTCTGTTTGAAATTACAGCAGATTTTTTCCAGTGGAGCATAGCAGCTGAATGTGTACCCCATGTGCAGAGTGGGAGGTTTCTCACATTCCCACCTTGCAGTCAAAAAGTTTTCTGGCAGCAAGAAGTGCTAATTTAACAAATTTCTTTCCAGTGCCATTTTGCCAGCAGGCAACCAGAAACATCCCTAGGTGTTCAAAGCAGAGGTGATGTTGGGAATGGAAAAAAGCAAGATTTATCCAAAGAAGTTTGAGGCCACTCCTGAGGCTCTGGCCTGGGAGGCCCCACCCAATTCTGCAAAAAGCCAACACCAAACCTGATACGTGTTTGTTTTTAAATAAATGCTAGTTCAGTTGCCACCAGGGAGAATAAAGCCTCTTTATAATTTTGGATGAAGTCCCTGTATGTGTGACAGAGAAGCTCCATCTTGGTTAATCAGTTTTCTCCTGTATATCTCTTCCTTTTCCTTCTTTCTGTTCCCTGGTTCTTGTTTTCCCAAAGCCAAAACAGTGCTCATCCTGAAGTGGTTACAGGAACTTTCTTGAGGTCTGGCGAAATACCTTTCCTTGTTTGACTCAGTGAGTTTAATAGCTTGGTTTGAAGGGAAAGCATGCCTGCAAAAGCACACCCTTCCACCCAAGCCATAGGGATTCCTGCACAATTGCTTTTTGCCTGGCCAGAAGAGACAGCTCTTCAGAAACACCCTGGAAGGAAAAGGGAACAGGCTGGATGATGAGCAGGGTGGTATTCAAAGATTAACCACCAGAATTGAGCAGATGCTTCTATTAAACATCTGGCTCAGCCACACCAATGGCTAATTTGATCCAGAAGGCAGAGACACTACCTCATAGTCTCTAACACATGAGTCAGTGAAAGCATCTGACAAAGATGATCAAGTAATTATAGTCCCCAAAATGGTCAGATTTGTTGGTAGAGTCAGAGGTGGGACACAGCTGATGCTGTCACTTCCTCATACACATGGGCCAATTGTGTCACCAGGGCTATAGTCAAACACTTTAGCATGATGGCTTGAGTCCTGCCAAACAAACATTTCCCCAGTTAACCAAGAAAACTTTTTTGTTCCAATAATCATGTAGTGAGTGTAAAACACAAATAAAATACTGGACATTTTGGGCTATATTCTTTGGGGTCCTTTGCTGCTGGGCAAAGGGGCTGCAGCAATAAAAAGTGGTGACCACCTCAATTACACTCAGGGAGGTTATGGGTGTAGCACTGTATTCTACAACACAGAAAATGTTTTGGAAGGAGTGTTGTCATTAGCAGATCTGGTCTCTTGAGCCTAGAGAAGCCAGAAATGAGCGTATCAGAAATGTCACTGCTAATCTGCCCTATAAAAAAAAAATAAACCAAAGCAAAATAAAACAAAACAAATCAAAACAAAACATAAAACAAGCAAGCCACCAAACCAAACAACATACCCTCATTTCTTATGGCAACAGCCTTGAGAGTATGAGCTGGTTAGAACTAGCCACTGAGGCTGAAAATATTTTTGAGGTTGTTTTTTTTCCCTTGAACTAATCCTTATCAGTGGTCTTCTTTCATCAGTGCCTGGCTATCCTTTAAAATGCAATACGGATCTGTCATTCTGAATGGTGAGGAATTTGCTTTCTTTGGTGCTGTGGCAAATGTTTTTGCCTGTATTGTAAAGGCACTGCCCTACCCAGCCGTTTGGTAGCTGGTCCCTGAGGCCAGCTCAGACCTGGTGCCCTTGCTTGGAACCTTGGAACCGTGCTGGGGAAGGAAATGGGTGAGAAAAAGCTGAGGAAGGAGGGGTCTGGTCCCCTCGGCTTAAGGGGTCTGTTCAAGCCAAGGCACTCACCCATAATCCCTGTGCCTGGCCTTGTGCCTCACTGATTTGGACACTGGCTCTGGCTTGCAAACTTGATATTCTGGCTTGTCCTTGGCTTTGCCTCATTGCTACAGACTTGCCTGGTGAACTAGACTTGACTGACCCTGGTTACCATCACAGGACCTGCTCTGCTCCTTGTTTCTGGGCGCTGCAGCACTGCATCCCTCACCAGTGAAATTGTTGCCCAGCCAGCCTGGCTATAGCCCTCGCCTCCCAGCCCCACCCCTGCTGCTCCCTCAAACTGGGGTTGTCACAAGTGTTTGCTCAGCTATCAGATTTACGGCTGAAAGAACAGCGTGGTGTCAAGCAACAGGGAAGTGGTGACCTGTGTGAGACAAGAGTAATCTACGGAACTCACTCTCCCATTCTCTGATTGCAGCTCTGCTACCTGTGTAACCCTGAAGGGTCCACTAAGAGCAGGAGAGCACAATAAACCTTTGGCTGCTGTAGGATTAGCCAGTGCCATTTATGAGAGCCTGCCTGGCACTTGAGGATTTGTGGAAATTCAATGGGATTCTTTGGTATTGACCCTGTAGAGGTCAAGATCCCACTCCTATCAAAACACTGTAAGGCTGAAGGCATCCTTGAAGCATCAAGTAGAATGTCACTTGTCCAGGCCAAGGGCAACTGTTGCAGGTCATTCTTGATAAATATTCATCTAATCTCTTATCAGGGAACTAAATTGTAGAGCTGCCACAAGCTGCCTATGCAATCTATTCCAGGGTTGTAAATTCTTAACCTTAAAACTCTACAATATTTTGCCCTATCCATAAAGAGGACAGAAAACAGATTGCTCCCTAACTTTTTGTGGCACTTTCTTATGCATTGGAAGACTGTCTTGGTCTTTCCTTCCTTCCTGGACAGTATCATTCACTCCTATGCTAAAAGATCCCACTTTTTTTCCCAAACTTTGCTTCCAAATTTTTTTAGAGTTTAGTGATTTTCATGGCTGTCCTCCAGCTTCCTGAACACCCTGCAACAAACACAGAGACCCTATTTCAGACCCTAACACTTAACTATGCATCAGTATTGCTTCACCTACTTATAGATTATACCTGTATCTGTACTATGTTTTCTCATTTCAGTAACAATATGCTTTTGTTGGTCCCATTAGAAGTTTTTGTACTTATTTACACATCACAGTTCCTTATCCTGTTCTTTTTTAAAACTGATTAATTCTGCAACCTCCTCACCAAAATGCACTATTTTGAATTAGTCCCTGTTGAATTAATATGATTTTTCCCACAGACCATCTTATTTGAGATAATTTTTATTTCTAATCTAACTTATTTACATTCCCACTCAGCCTCACAGAAATCCCTCTATTCAGTCTTCTAGACTGTTAAAGAAAACACCTTCTTGCACAGATCCATTCCTTTGCTATGGGTCTTAACTGTCAGTCACATTTCAGCAAAAAGACATTAAATAATCTGTCTTTAAAAGTCATTTGCTAATAATTACTCTTCCATTGAGTAGTTCATTAATTCTGTTTTTTTCCTATTATTAATGCACTGACAGAAAGATTTGACAAGCAATAGTTGCCAGGACCATCATCTCATTGGCCTATCTGGTCTTGCTCTTGTGTGCTGTTGAAAATAATCTTTAGTACTCTGATTCAGTTTCTACTTCCTATATAATTTCCTCCCATGTTAGGGATCAAAGAGATATAACCAAGTTGGTCACTTACTCTGCTTCCTGACCATTGCCTGCACCTGGAAAGTTTGCAGTTGCACCTTTAATATAATTTCTTTCATGGTATATGATTTCTTTTTTAAATTCCCTTTTTTCCTTAGATCAGCCTTCCAGGAAACGTTACCTAACGACTCTCTGGATAACTGAAATCTGTCCTCCTGAAATCCTGTTGACTTTTACTGTAGTGTTGCCTCTTTCTAGTCCCAAGGAAATGTGAATTCTGTCATTTCCCTGTCACTGGCACCCACGTTCCTCTTTGACCAGCTTCAGCACGTTCTGTTTGTTGGTTTAGAGCCGGCACAGTTTGTGACAAACCAAAAGAAGGGCTACCAGGGTCTGACTCTGTCAGCACCTAGCAAACAGTTAATGCATTCTAATGGGGTAATAAAGAAGTAATTTTGTGTATAATTCTTCTGGGTTTGGTCACAACTAATCACAGAACAATTCGTCCTGGGGACACAAGGCTGTGGGACAGCTTTTACCCACTGGAAATACGCATGTTAAAGCAACAGCATTAATTCTTACCTAACACTTGGCCACAAATAAAATGCTAAAGGATACATAAAAAGTGTGAATGGCATATATCTAGCCAAATACATGTGCTGTTACAAAACAACACAGTTCCAGAAAAGCAGAGTCCTCTCTGGTCCGTGTCTTGAATCTCTAAGGTTCTATTCGTGTGTTCTATGAGTGGGGAGACAATTTGGAAAAGCAACCACAGGTATTTTGACCCATGTTCCAAAAAAAAAAAATCCAGACTACAGGACAGTTCTTTGTTTTCATTTTCCTGCTAAAAATTTTCATAACTCACTTCTTTCTTTCCTCTCTGCTATAGCCCCAAGTTCAGTGACAAGGAACAGATGCTGACTTACCACCCCACGTCAGTTAATTCATTGAATAGCTAACATTTGCTTAATGGGAACTCTCTTAACAGACACCATACCACTCTGTGAGCGCATTTGTTTTTTCCCAAGGTGGTCTTTTTTATAGTGTGAGAAATAGGGGGTTGTTTTCTTTTCTGATTAGAAGTCTTTTGGACAAGATTTATGTAAGGATTTGGGTGTATATTAGACTATATTTAGGGAAGGCCAAGAAAAGAAAGAACTTGTGTAAGAAAGAAGATGTATTCTGATGTCTTTCCAGAGCAGCAGTCCCTGATGTCCTCATTCACATTAGTGAGTGGACTAAAGAATTTCAATGGGAGTACAAACTCTGCATTGTTGAAACTTAACCCCCATAAAGAAAATGTCTATAATAAAAAGATGAATCTTGGTACATATCAGGGCACTAGATGGAGATACATGGGTTTGTCAATGTATGTGTATGAGTTGTGGCATTTGGGAGAAACCTGGCCTTGCAGTAGCTGCTCTTTTCTCTTTCTTTGGGCAGACTTTCAAGGTTTATCATATAACTTGTAGCTCCTTCTCTGATACCCTCTTCAGGAAAAGGAAACAAAGTCCAACAAATAAGATTCTAATCAGCCACATTTTTATATTGATGTTTCTCATTCTCATCACACCCAGTGATTTCTGGTGGTTTTTCAAACCTATCAATTAAATGTTGACAATATTCATTCTGTATGGTGTATTTTCATATCACTGCTATCCTGCTGGAAGCATTGCATGTGAAGACCATCATAGGGAGTTGGATATTTGGGATTCAGCTTCTCTCTTTATGAGCTTCTCTAAAATATGCAAACTTGCTTGTCAGGTCTAGCAAAATTATGCTTTTATAGTTTTCTCAACTTCAATCACTAGACTTCTCAAAGACCTGCCAACCCTTAAAGGTCTCATGACTCCTAGTACATACTGAAAAAATCATGTTGGGCAAACGTGTTTCTAATCAGTCATGCACAGAGAATTCTCCTTTCCTTCCAGTTACAAACCTGTTTCTTCTCTCAGGTGTTTTAATTCCAGTGGCTGCAGTCCAGTTAGCATCAGTTCACAAAGCTGCAAGGGACAATTGCATTTGCTAACACATCACTGGGCCTGATGCTTTTTGTATTCATGACTCCTTACTCTCTGCTGGGAATGAAAAGGGACATTTATTTGGTGTTTCTTACAGAAACAATGTCCATAATTAGGTACCTCCAGTGCTGGCTGAGATACAAAGGAACATTTGTTAATTATTTCCGTGTGCTTGAGGAACACATTGCACCAAGGGCTGACTTGCTTGGGGACCACAAGCAGGGAGGTACTAGACTGTCACTGCCACGCTCCTTTTAAACAAAACAGTATTTCTTTTAGAGTCAGGGCTTGGCTTGGATCCCTGGCTGCTCTATCTGAGCCCCAAAGGTCTGAACCCTGGCTGTCCCTGCCTGCCAACAGGTTCCTCCACCCCTGCTCATGGCCCAGAATCCTCTATCATCAGCCTCTGCCCAGAGATGCCGCAGAAGGGCCAAGGTCCAGCTGACCATAGCCCTGCCCATGTGCCTGAGGCTACCAAACACAGCCCATCATGCTCCCTAAAGCTCTGCCAGCATCCCCATTTCTTCACGTCCCTGCTGTTCCTGCACCAAGCAAGGAGGGACTGAGACTCGCATGCCTGCTCATGGTGCTGTTCCAGACTTGAGTCTCCCAGGAACAAACTCTTAGGAAGGATATAAACAGTGGCACCAAGCTCAGCCTGGATCCTGCTCTTCCATCTGTTTTACTGCAGGGTAGCACAATTTCCCAGTAGTGTTGGAGTTTGATGTGAGAGAGCAACACGCCTCTCACACTGCCTCTGCCTTTGAAACACCAGGCTGTGCAGAGTGCTGTAAAAATCACATCATGACAGCACCAACAGGAATTGGGTCTCTGCCTTTCAAAGGATGAATCTTTGCCAAGAATTTAGCAAGTCTGACCACTTACCCACCCCTTCAAAAGGAAGCAGCCAAGCCTTTGTGAAGAGGAAAAGGACACTGTTAGTACTTTGTGGGCTGGGCACAGGCCACAAATGCTGAACACAAAGAGCTCCAGCTGGGAGTCAGAACCACCAGGAATTTCCCCCCCTCTGTACTGCAGAGTCGAAGCACTGATGACTCGACTTCATTCTCCACTGAGAAGGTCCTCTTGGAAAGAAATTCAGCCTGTTGGGAAGAAGAGCAAGATTGGTCAGGCCCAAAAGATCCAGCTGAGAAGCAAGTGGTTCCCAAGCGGTGCTCATCTCCAGGCCCTGGCCTTGAGGCTCACTTTCCAGAACCATCCTTGAACCCTACTATTTCTGCTCCACCTGCTAAGTCACCGTGTCACAGCACTGAAGCTGTGGATCACTCCACATGCCCTCAAATCTTAAAGATAACTGTTAGAAAAAAAAACCAACTATGAGACTCTCTCCATTTATCCTCTTGTATTTGCCCACTCTTAACTCCTCCTTATTTCCTCATGAGATTTGGTGCTCTTCCCCCTCATGCCAACATCTGCACTTTCTTTCACATTGTGATGTGTCTCCCCTGAACTCACCCTTCCCTCCTTTTGCTCATGTTTTCCACCGCTCCCTAGCTCTTTGAAGTCCATGAATACAACTATTTGCTGCCATTACTTTAAAACAACAAAGCAGAAAAAGAAGTTATTTCTACAGTACCTTATCCTGGGCCTACCTTGCTTGCCTGCCTGTATAACCCAAAACTGCTCAGAAAGGACAGTGCACTGGCTCCTTTTCTGCACTCCCCAACCAGCCCTGGGGGTGTTGTGAACAACCCCTAGATGCCACCGTGGACTTCACAGCTGGGGACAGGATCCAAAGCATTTGGTAGCTGCAGATAAGCAAAGGAAAATGCATTGGAGTCAGCATGCTTCTGTGATCCATGGACATTGATTTAATGGAGTTCACAGCACCATAATGCACAAGTTGCTTAAACGAATGGATGTGAATCATTCAGAAGAACCCCAGAAAAAACAAAACCAGTCAGTTTTCCCCTTTGTTGCACTGAAAGATGCAGAGAAAGAGGGCTCCACTCAGTCCAATGAAAACTTCTAACTCCTGCTTGGAATAGGATGCAGTGGTATCGTGTCAACTTTTACCACAGCTCTAGCGCAAATGGTGCTACTATTGTAATAAAATTAGGGATACCTTTGTCCTACAGTGAATAAAGCCAGCATTTTAAATCAGCTATTTCTACTTCTGAAGTAAGGCTACTTACTTCCTACAAGAACTCACAATTGATTCACAAGACATCTTAAACCACACATAGTTACTTTTCCAAATTTCAAAGGCAATGTGGTCACGTCCCCATTCAAACATTGAGATCATCAGGACTGCAATATATGTGGTATTCAAGCGCATTAAGATCTCAGTATATAGATGTTCTCCCCCTTTTCACTTTTCCTTAACATTTAAGGCGCTACTTTTTGCAATCTAACACACTTCAGTCCTTTTCTCCTACTACACCTTTCTTCCTTACTCTCAATGACATTTATTTCCTCTCCAGTTTTCCCTCTCTGCTTCTTCTTTGCTCATTTTACATGATTTAATGGTTTAACCAGCTCAACTTCAATTAGCTGTGCTCTCCACCCTTCTTTTCCTGATGAGATACCTGTTTCTATCCACCAGCACCAAGTAAATTTCTTCACATCTGTCCTGTCCTCTTTCCACCCAGTTCTTGGAGTGGCAGCTTTAAAGGTAATACTGCACATACTGTTCTTTGTGTCTCCTGAGACTTTGTCAGCCCATTTACTCACTGGGCATAAAACATTTACTGGACACCCATGCTCACACAAGCATCTCCTCTTCCAGGGATCCAAGGGGGCAGGAGGTGCAGATGTGCATCAGTCTGCTGCCTCCTCTTTCCTTGCCAGTTTTAGGAGCCAGAGCTGGGTCCACATGGACGTGTGAGAAAGTGATTACAGGGTGGGCAGACAAAGCTCTAAGTAAGGTAGCACATGCCATGGTACAGGTGCTGGAGGCAGCAAAGAGACATCAGTGCAGCCTAGCACTCAGAGTGAATATTAATCCTGGAGTCCCTGGGGGCTGCTGGTCCAGTTTTCAGCTGCAGTCTGACATAAATTGCTGTCAACACCAGAGCAACTTAGGTAAAATCTAGTACCTGGGCCACAACTGAGCCTTCAGTCTCTTCTGTAAATGTACTTTGGAAGACTTTGGTGACAGAACAGTCTTTGTGCATTAAACCTGGAATGTGCCTGTGCATGCCAGGGGCAGACCTAGCAGGATTATGGTAGCTGGCTAACGGTGTCTGTAACTACTACTGCCAGACTTATAAACGGGACAGAAATTTAAACAAGTTAAAGGGGGCTTCTTTGGGTTTCTTTTTTTTTTCTTTTTTTTCTTTTTTTCTTTTTTTTTTTTTCTTTTTAGCTTCAGTCAGCTGGAACCTGAACTGGGCTGCACCCTGTCTGGTTTCACTTGCCTGTTTCTACTATTAATATTGACCAAAAATACAAGTATGAACCCTGGTAAAGTGTTCTCAGCTAAGCCTGGCTGAGATACTCCCCTTACAGAAGTGACACAGATTGCAGACTCTCCTGTTCTGAATCACTCAGGAGTGCAGCCACTGAGCAGGAAGGAGATCTGCTACTCTGGATAGAGGAAGAGTAGGAGGTGCCTGTCACCTGAGAGTAAAACAAAAGCTAAAGGTTATTGGGGCACTTCAGGACTTACACTGTCAGCCTGACTCACCAGTTTTCTGAGCAGAACAAGACTGCCAAAGAAAACCAGAAATGACAAGCTTATCTGGCCACATAAGAGGCAATTTTTAAGGGTGTAGCTCATAGATTGTTCTATGCAGCTCAGACCTAAGAGGAGAGTGAATGGGTGCATGTAAATGAGCAAAGAAAGGAAACTTGCTCCTAACTCCCTCTAATCTCAAACCCTAGGTTTTCAAATAAAGGTTTGTGCCTTATTTCTGGTATATGGAATTCTGAAACTCTCAGAATTTGATATCCTTTTATTTTCCTGTGTCATTTTAAAACTGAGAAGGTGGAGCTCATGTGTGGTGCCCCTCCTCTCTGAATCTGAGACTGTATATCCATAAAAATCCCTCTTAGTGGGATCAAGTCATTTTGCACAAGTAGTAGCTGATGTTGCCAACTTGATAAAACTGCATGTGCTTTGTCGAGAAGAGGCTTCAAAAACGGGAGGCAGGAATGGTACAACTGGGATGACGTCCTGCAACTGAGCGACCGTGAAGTAATACAAATTCTCCATGGCATCGCAGACTGCGAGGCTGCAAGAAAGGAATTTAAACCGAGAAAGTGGGGAGCAGGATGCAAGAAAAGTGTTCACAATTTGAGAGTACAGTTCCATTTGAAGGGCATTATGCTCCTAGACTCGGGGGGAAATTTGTGGGGTTTTTCTGGGTTTTTTTAAAATATATATATACTATGGGTTTTCAATGACTTTGAAAATTTTTTTATCATGTAGCACAATAATAGAAAAATCAACAGTACGATGGTCATCTGCATATGCAGAGGCCCCATCATCCAAGCATGCATTGAGGGAACCTGCGAAATCCTTCGTGGAGTAACAGCAAACTATGGGCAGGCACCTTCTTCTTTGTACATACAGCGACCTGCTGCCTGGATAAAAGCCGTGCTGGTCCAGTGCCTCACCAGAAGAAGAAACACCAGTTGTAAATCCCCTTTTCCAGAATCCTTTGGTCCGTTTATAACCGCTGGGTACCTCCAGCGCGGCCCCCGCGGCGATGCCTCGGTGACTCCTCCGCGCCGCGGGGGGCGCTGTGCGCCCGGCCCCGCCGCCTCACGCAGCACCGCCGGCGCATCCTCCGGCCCGACACGCGGTCAGGAAGTCGGGCAGCCTCACTCCCCCTCCTCTTCTTCCTCCTCCTCCTCTTCTTCCTCCTCCTTCTCCTCCTCCTCCTCCGGCCACGCCCCTCCCCGCCCGCTCTCAGCCAATCACCGCGCCAGCTTTCGGCCCCGGCGCATCTCCCGCCCCTTTAGAGAGGCGCCGGGGCTTCTGATTGGCTGCGGGGTTGGGCCGCGCGGCGGGAGCGGTGCCGAGCGCGGGGCGCGCTCCCGGGCCGCGCGGCGGGAGCGCGCCTGCGGGGGGCTGCACCTGCGGCCGCCGCGGGCGGGGCGGGGCGGGAGCGCGGGCAGGCGGGAGCGCGGAAATGCCGCGGCGGCGGCGGCCGGGGCAGCGCAGGTAACCTCGGGTGCCGGCAGGCATCCTCCCCTCTGTGCCCGCCCCCAGCGCCGGGAGCCTCGCCCCGGCGGCCGCGCCTCCGCCCCGGGATACCTCCGCACCTGGGACTACCCCGCCTCCGGGAGGATGGCACAGTCCGCGGCAGAGGAGGCGTGTGGCTGCATCGCCGCTGCACCGGGAGACGACGGCGAGGAGATGAGCGGCAGGAAGGTGGCTCTGATCACCGGCATCACCGGGCAGGTAACGGCGGGGGCTCCCCTCGTTCACGTGCCCTCCCGGCGGCGGAGGGAGAGGGAGAGGGGATGGGAAGGACCCGCCCCGAGGCGCCCGCAGGCAGCCGTGACTGGGGCAGGGCGTGGGAGAGGGGCGGCGGAGGGCTCGGCATGGGTCTGCCCGGCGCCTTCGCTCCCGGGCCCCGGGACACATCCCCGCGGGTGCGTTCCCAGCCCGGTGCCCGCTTCGCTTCCCCGTTGGTGCCGCCAGTTCCGCGCCGGGCTGGAGCTCCCTCTGACAGCCCCCGGTTGGGTCAGAGGCGGACAGACCACCTCGTGGGTAGGGCTTGTCTGCCCCGGGGGTCTGTAGTGTTCTTCAGCTGGTGTGAACGAGATGGGGTGCAATGCTTTTTTTTGTCTCCTGTCTGGACTGTCTTATAGTAGTCTGTACCAGGAATTCCTGAGAAATCAGCTAAACATGTGCAGGATGAGGTGTGAAGTGAGCATCGCTGAAAAAGGAGCAGCACCTAGGAAAGACAGTACAAGGAGCCAGTGTTGGGACTCTTCATCCTGACGGTCTGCAGTGGGGAAGGTACCAGCGCAGGTGTGAGGCAGCCAGCGTTGGTTGCGACCTGATCAGACTTGTCACTCAGGAGGGGTGCTTGTCACTTGCCACTGTGACACACTAGGCAGCCGTGCATATATAGTCAGTACCTGCTTTATCCTGAAACCTGAATGGATGACAAAAGCCTTTCCCCAGGCTACCTGTTTTGTATTTGTGTGCGTTCATTGCAGTCTTCAATTTTTTTGGCTATATTACTCATAGGGATAATGATGCTCTCAGAGTCCTGGTGCTTTAAGCAGGAGGTGCAGGAGAAAGATGGCATGGAAAGAGAAAGAAAACACAATCTCTGTTGGAACAACTTCTGCATGATGAAAAAAGATATGATGGTGGTGAGTTTAACCTGGTGAGGTGTGCAGGAGGGTTGATAGTTTGCAGTTTGTGGCTGGTGCTGCTGCACTTCAGTAGGCAGCTGGGATAGTTGGTTGGACTGTGCGCACAGAGATCTGCATTGCTCTGTCTTTGCTGGCAAGTGGGTGCTAAATGAAAAGTTGTCCTGGACATGCTTACTCATATTTGAGGAACATCTTATTTGCAATGTAGATACCTCCCACTACCTGGGAAAATTTGCTCTCCTTTCACATTGCTTATCTCCAGGAGCATGCTGGTACTGAATGACTTCTGCTTGGAGGGTGTATCTCCTGTGATTGGTATAACTTGTTAAGTAGTGTATAGTCGCCGTTAAGGCTCATTATAGAATCCCAGTGGAACTGCATTTTTTCTTTATGGCTTGCATTTAGTCAGTGACAGCTTCATACATGGAAGAACTTCTTCCCCTTCAACTGTGACTTGTCCTGGTGTGTTTGCAGATCCACTGTGAGGTGCTGGTGTGGATTATGGAGAAGTCCATGAGCACGGTGAAAAAGTACATGTCAAAACAAACATGTCACTCTTTTACTGTGAGACAGTCAGTGCTGCCTCTTTTTATTTTATAGTGGAAGAACCAGTGGGTTCTTTGTGAGGGAGTAAATCCAGAGACTAGCTTTTCATCAGCTGTCTGAGGGAACCTGCACTGTGCTGTGAACATTCACCTGCTGCTTGTGTTTCGCCTCATTATGCCTGGTCTCATGTGTTCTTGCCGCACTTTTTGGTCCACGCTCTCCTCATGGGTTAGCAGCTGTCTGCCAATAACAGGCTGGGGAGAACCCTCCAAGGGGCTGTCTGACAAGGAGATGTAACTATGTCTGAGAAGATGAACAACTAGTGATGTGTGTACTAACACTTTTGCTTGATGTTTATTTCTAGCAAGAGCACAGTCAGAGCTTTCCCAAGGACTCCTTTGGTGCTGTGTGAAAAGTCTTCCAGGTTGTTGGCAGAAGTGCGTTTCTCTTCATCAAAGATAGTAAGTTAGAGGCCTGTAGCTACAACACCATGATTCTTTCAGTACTGTGTTCCCTATATTACTTTGTCTGTTTCCAAAGCAGCTCTTTCTTCTTAGCTTAACTTTTGGCAGGCATATTATTTATCATTGGAATATATGGAGAGCAAGAACTAGGAAAAAGGCCTTTGTTGGGGCCATGAAGTTCTCTGTAATTCTGAGATTGGCTGCCAGGAGTCCTGGTCCATCCATTTTCTTAGATGAATTTTAAAGAAAGTCACGTACTACTTGTTCCTTACTTTTTTTTGAAGAAGCTCACCCAGAAATGGGTGACTTGGGTTTTGTTTCCTGTGTGAGGAAGGGAGACTTGCATCTCCCTGTCCCTGAAGAAACAGTGCAATATGTTTTTAAACTTAGTTACCATGCTTAAAATGTACAAATATGCTGAAGTGGAAGCTAGAGCTCAGGCAGTTATTTTAACAACTGTGCTAGAGAGTATTGGCCTGTTTCAAATTCTTCCTTTTACTGGTGCTCTTTCAGGGTGGGCGATAAAGGCTTGGATCCCTTCAGACTGAAGGTGGTATAGAACAGAATTGGATGGTAAACTCCGCTTATTTAAACTGTGCCCTTTCTGCTACAGCAAAAAGCAAGCTGGCATAGTTGAATTGAATAAGGAATCTGCTTTTGTTTGTGTGTGGCCACTGTTCTCTGAGAGTGTTTGCTGAAGTAATGCCCTGTAGGGCCTGGCACATAAGGATAGGTGGAAGATAAGTATTGAGCTGGATGTGGACCATGACAGTTTTGGGCAGTTGTGGAGCAGGGCTTTTGTTGTTAAAGTACTCTTGGGCCAAGTGAGGTGCTGCTTGAACTGTAACAACCCTTTCTGAGTTGAGATGATGCCACAGCAGGTGTGCTTAATCATAGTGCTGGGATCAGACAACTCATTATTTTTCAGAAATTCTGTGTAACTGTGAACATGTGGATTGTTCACCTTTTCCAGCTGGGGTTTTCTCTCTAGGATAGAGAGCTCAGATAGTTAAACTTTATTGCTCTTGATAACGGAGCAATTGACTGATGCCACGGCTTTTAACTGAAACTTAACACAGAGGTCTGGCACAACTGAAACTTCTGATTAAGGGACTTTTAGTGGGTTCATGAGACTTTACAGCATGCCAGAGAAGGATGGGCTGTCTGCCACAAGTTCTTCTGTTTAGTGAGAAACTGGAGGCACTTGCCATTTGCCAGCTTAACTTCACCTGTTAATGAAATCAGTTCTGGTGACTTGCTTTTCTTCTAGATAGAAGACATTTAGAGGACAGGGATCTGCAAGGGTGAATGTGTTACTGATAAGAAGGTGAGTTTGACCTCTGGCCAGATAACAGGAGGAATTTGCTGTATGCATGGTGAAGCCACAAAGGAGAGCATATTCCATAAATCTATGATCAGGACTTCAAATGGCCTTCTGGCTCCAAGGGCTGAACCTTAGTTTCTATTAAATCGAAGCAGATGTTTCAACCTCTACAAATTCTGCATTTGCCCTTGGAGTTGTGGTGAAATCAGTATCATTCTAGCACTTGCATTGCTGATAAGAGACTCTAAGCATGTAGGCTGTGGTGATATATACTCCTTTTGCAGTACTGAGATTTCTCTTATCTTTCTCACACCACAGGGGTGGGATGAACCACATTTCACTGTTTTGCTAAAATGACTTCCAGAGTGAGGCAGTTGCTGTGGCTAGATGGATGAAACATTTCAGAAGTGTCATGTAGGTATTGGTTGGCTGGTAGACTACTTGTGAGTAATGCATAGCACTTTTTTCTTCATTTAAAGAGAAGTATTTTAAATTAAACAGGCCTCTTGTACATGTTTAAGTGAAAATACTTCTTAAAAAAATCTCAAAACAGTTTGAATATGACTAAGAGTGTTTTCACAATGCAAAATAAACGTGCTGGACTTTTCAAACCTTGCTAACTTGAAGAGATACTCTGTAAAAATGGGAGTTTTGAATCAAATACTAGTATTACTAACAATGTAATTCTAGTTATGCAAACATGGCTTGTTGCTTATAACAGGAAGCTACTAAAGCAGTACACTTTTAAAACGCAGTTTTCCAGAGCTTGTGACTAAATATCTGTTAAAATTGCACTTAAATATCTCTTCAGAATGTCTGATTGCACTGTAGTCAGTCTGATTGTCGTTCTTAAACTGATAATTGTGGAAGTATTTAGATATTTGACTTCTTGGAAAAGTACCAAGAAATAATCTGTCTGAGCCTAACTATGAGGTTGTATGTTGATGTTTCTACTTTTCCCACTTGGCCCCTGGATTATGAGCAGTAAATAATATCTATCTGCATTTGGTGCTTTCCTAGGGGAGACAGCAAGGTAGCCAAGATAATTCAGCAGGCACTTCAGTGTCAATATATGCCCTGAGGCTATTGCAAAAGGAGGATGAAGGGAGCAGTTGAGTCTCTGCCTTGTGAGAGTTCTTACAGCAGTAGGACTAGCCCCAGCTTCTGCTCCTTTGCCTGCACTTCTGTCAAATACAGCTTCCATTTGTGCCGAACTTAAGGCAGCAACCTCAAAACTTTCAACCAAGCCTGAAGAGAGCTTAAAGAGTTGGGTCTGCCTCTGTCTTTTGTATTGAAATTTCAGTTGCTTACAGCCTTTGCTGTTCCCCTAACACACCGAACCCTTAAACACGTGTACTGCAAGTTTCATGCCACAGTTACAGCTCACAGTTGGAGAAAGGTTAACTGTATCAAGAGGGAAAAAAAAAAAAAAAGATACTGAGAAAGCAAAATTTGTTGTTGTAAATTGAGATCAAGTTGCTTGTTTTTTTAAAAAATTTGGCCGTTGAGGTGAAACTGAGCAAGACAGGCTCAGTGGGGCAAAGTACAGTAATGACAGAACATGAGTCGTTGCTTAGTATTAAAAACAACCCCGGAAATGAAAATAGGGTGGTATAGGGTCATATACTATAAAACTCTTTGATAGTCTGTAGCTAAAATAAAATAAATGTTTCTTGGAGAAGAGTAGTAGAGGAAACAGTTAAACAATGTTTCTGAAAGCTTCTTTCAGTACTGTGATCAAACTGTGAGGTGGGAATCCGTGTCACTGGAGAACATGTGTATACCTGAAAAACACAGGTAGAGAAACATTATAGCCTGTTGTACCAGAAGCAGGATGTTGGTTTGCCAGAAGGATAAAATCGGAGGGATTGGTTTTTCGCATTGAAATAGGAGGATAATCTTTGCTGAAACTGGCTAAAGGTAAATATTAGCATTGCTGCCAGTTCATTAAAACAAATAGTCTTAGTTTCTGAGTAAAGCTAAATATTAGTATTGCTGCCTGTTCATTTAAACAAATATTGTCTTGTTTGAAGCCAAGTACTCTAATTCAGTTTCTGTCTCTAAGTAGCCAAGAGTTGTCTTGAGCGAGGATTTCATGTGCATTGAGCATCCTTATAATAGTTTGAGGATGCAGAGATGTAGGAACACTGAATTTGGCCACAAACTTAAATGCAAGAAACTTCTTTTAAACTTGGGGGGGGGGGAAACGTATTTTTTTAGGGTGACTTTTATTAAATTGGTTTGTTTTAAATGATGAGGATGTCAAGCACAGAAGAAACTGACTGTAGAAGCTGAGTGTCTGTCCCTGGAGGTACCCAAACTGAATTGGACATGTTGCACTTGGTGACCCTGTCTTCAGCAGGGATCTTGAACTGCACACAAGTCCCTTTCAATATAAGGTTGTATGATGTTATGACCACTCCACAGGATTGGAAGTGGAACCACCTGCAGTTTGTGACAAGATGGCATAAGGGGCTTGTTGAAAATAATTTGCAGGATATTAATAGTGGCTCTGGCATGAAACTCAGCATTCCTAAAATATAATTCCAGGTATTTTCCCTTTACAGGATATAGATGAGGAGTGCTGCTATTGATTGTCACCAAAAACTCTTGAGAAAAAGGTATTTTACTGAGTAAAGTAGTATAACAAATACTGAAATGGAAGACTAGAATAGTTTCTGAAAACAGAGGCCGTATTTATACAAAGATGCCTGACTTTTGATTGCTTTGCCTCCCTTTTGGAAAGAGGAGGGCTACAAGACAGACTAATTCAACTTCTGCAATAATAGCCATCTATAAATACATGGTTCAATGCTTTACTCTTTCATCTTGTTTATACTCCACACCAGTATGTGCAGGGCTTTTGTCTTCTTCTAGGACTGGGAGTCCAGGACTTTGGTTGCTCTCTGTGCCTGCCTGGGGTATCCCATCTGTATTCAATTGCCTTTCAGAACAATGCAGTTAGTGATGGCATTTGAACATAAGTTACCTAGAAGATACTCACAATAAAAAGTATTACTGGTACAGGATTAGTTCATGTGTGCCTTGATGTATTAACTTCCTTTTTTTTCTTTCCACCTTTGCACAGCTTTGCTCAGTGTTTGTGACTGCCAGTGAACTCTGTTCTTTAGTTGTATACTGGAGAGGGAAGTTCTGGTAGCCTGGCTCAGCTAGCAGGCTTTCAATTCAAGGACCAGTGCAGGCAGTCTGATTCCTTGTGTTTGAACAGGATGTATGCAGGATGTGGATCGTAAAACATTGAGAGCAACAGGTGAATCATAAGGTACTGTATGCTGTGATGTGTACCTGCTGTGAATGTAGATCAAATACTGAAAGTGTCCCAGGTAAAAGAAAATGCTGAAGTTCCTGTTAATGGTGCTGAGGTATGAAACAGATCTACACATGGTGACCAAATGGTGTTTGGGAAGATGACTTCCTCCAGGCAACATTTCTCATGATATCTGATACTGTGGTTAGGGGGCTGTTTGACACTACTGCCTGGGCTGACAGTCCAGGAGAACAGAATACCCCATTGCCAGCAGCATGCAGCTTGTTTAATCTTTAATTGTTTTGGGATTTTTAAATTTTAATCAAGTGTGGTGACTGCTGGTGTAGACAGAACCTGCAGTTCTTTATTTCCTAAAGTTTTAAAGAGCTAAAGCCTCCTCTTCTCCATGTACCTACAGCCAATCCAATCTGAATAGAGAACTCTTGTAAAAATCTTTTCCATGTGACTTCATCTTCTACCACTAAATTTTGGTCTTTTTTTTTTTCCCTTCTGATTATCTCTTTCAGATCCTTTTGTCTGTTGAACTTTCTGCACAAGGGATTCGGTTTCTTAGAAAATAGATAGCTATGCAGAAGGGCAAGGAAAAAGGAGTACTTGAACCTGCTGATGGCCTATGTGAGAAACACATCAAAGCTACCACTGTGATCCCTATAAATAATAAATAAAATGTTGAATAAAAGGCTTCTCAGTGCAGTTGTGATGCTGGTGTTCATCCTAGTGGTGCTCCCTTTTGCTCAACACAAGACACCTTGTCTTTGAGGAGTACCAAGTCTGGGTTTCCTTGCACTTGCCTCTGCTTTCGTTCAGTCTGGGAGGCAGGAAGTACTTTCTTTCTCTTGGCAGTTCTTGGCAACTTTATCCCAACTCCTTCAGACTTCTGGATCTGGAGTAGAGTCCTGATTAAGTGACTGTTCTTACAAGCTTGTCAGCTCAGTTTCTCCTGCACTGTCGCAGCACAGCTCAGGCTTATTTTGGAAAGCACGGCTTCCTCGAAGCGCTGGGTGGATGACGGCACAAGAGCAAGGTGGCAGCGTGGTTGATGTCCAGCTTCCTCTTTCACAGGTGTATGTTCTCTCTTGCTCTAAATTTCTCCTTGCTACTTTGGTTGCTTTTTAGCCAAGTGAGCAAAATAAAAAGATTTTCTTTCTCTTTAGTATTTTTGTCACCTCCTGCTTCTTTCATATGAATTCACTGATTGTTTTTTCAAACCTTCAGCTAAGGAATTCCTTTGGGTCGTATGTATGTGATCTGGAGGATGCAGTTATGTCCAAATCCTTCAGTTAAGCAAAACCATGTAAGGTGAGGTGAAAGAGTATAATTCTCTCAAGTTTCCTGTTCCTGTTACTGGAAGCACTTATGTCTTGTTTCTTTTGAGGGTGTTCACAGGCTTTACAACCTAAATCCACAATGAAGCTTTTGTAAAGCCTGCCAAACAAATTGATCCGACCTGGCTTATCTTTTGCACCTGTCCTTTTCACATGTATTAAGCAACCCTACTTCCTCGACTGAACTTCCTCATACGCAACTTGACTGTTGTAACAATGTTAACCTAGTCACAAATACACGCAAATCAGTGTACCCAAGGTAGGCTTCCTTTTTCAGGAGCATTTCCTGTTAGAGTCTCATTATTTTCTTTTCTTTTTTTTAATGGGAAATATGAATTTTTCCTTGTAACTTGGTGTCATTTGACAGTAAGCAAAGTGTAAAAACCCATCCATTGACTTTGAAGTGGTTGCAGTTAGGTCAGTGATAAGTGCCATTAGATACCCTGAGACAACTCCAGTTTGATGAATAATGGTACATTTGCATTGTGCAGTCAAAGTTACTTGTGATATTGTCAGCTACTTCATTACAATGCTCAGCTAAGCACACTGGTCAAGCAGGTATGTCAGCTGCAAAGAGGTGCTTGCCTTGGATGTGGAGAGTGCCATAGATCTTGGCATTTTGCAAGGAGTATCCAAGTAGATAAACCAGCTTGTGCTGCATTGGCCAAGCTTGAACACCTTTGAAATAACAGGGAAAATTATGCTTGTTCTAGGAAAATCTGGCTAACCACTAAGTATAACAAGATATAGTCAAATTTTAGGAAATGTTTCTGCAGGGCTTTGTTTCAGCTGTCATTTGACCAATTTACTGCTGTTTGAAAATTCTTCTCAAAGAATCCCTACAGCCTGTGTGGTGAATTCTAATGCAGAAGGAAAAGATGATACCATGTCAAGTGTCTAGGTGAGTGCCTCTGCTGTAGTAAGAAGATGCCTTGTTTCTGCTGCATATCTGACACCTGCACAGCAGTTGAAGAGGTGCTCCTTGGCTCTTGATTATGCCTCAGGTAAATGGTAACTGTTCCTGTGTACCCAGAGGCAGTCTGAGGTAGCATGTCACCATACTGCAAAGAAAGCCTTAAACCGCCCAACCCCCAATTTAGAAAATGGTAGACAGTTTTTTTATTTGTTTTTTGACAGTTGACTGGCTTTTTATTATCCTAGGATGTCTGAAGCTGTGCCAGGAGTACTTTGGAGGCAATTACCACTTTATGAATGCAGATAAGCCTTTCCCAAGGTGTATAGATTGTGTTTTATTTTCTGCAAGGCATATATACCAAAGTAAAGAAGGAAATACTTCTAACTGCTCCTATACATCTTTTCCCCCTGCCCTTTTTTTCTGAATTTTATGTTTCTAGTTTCATATGCTGCAGTCCCTTCTGATTGTTACTCCAAGTCTTATTGTAAACTTCTGCTGGTGCTATTCTGGAACTGGGTAGCAGTATCTGACTGTTTAGGTTGCTATTTGTCAAATTACAGGCATGCTGCCAGGAGCGTGGCCATTTGTTTGTTTTTTCTTTTTCCTAGCATTTGCTTGGTCCATGAAGAATCTCTTCAGGTGCATTAGCAATGGGTGGCTTCATCAGTGATG
Source organism: Fringilla coelebs (assembly GCF_963513975.1). Lineage (NCBI taxonomy): Eukaryota > Metazoa > Chordata > Aves > Passeriformes > Fringillidae > Fringilla > Fringilla coelebs. Next base: position 84,107,057 of record NC_140028.1, read on the forward strand.
CTGGTGATGACCCATAGCTTCCTCTTAATTGAGATTTCTCAGTTGAAAGGATAAGAAACAGACACCATATCTTTGGTTGCTGAATGTTTTCCTTGCTTTTTTTAGTACTGATATCCTCTGTAAGAGCATAAACATTACTGTGGAGCACGTTTGGTTTTGAAAGCTGAAATTTCTGGGTAATCTGTCTGGATTTTATACAACTAAATAATTGTGGTTTTGATGTCAGTGTAATTCTTTCCATGATTACACAGTAATAGTCTGTCAGTGTTTTCCTGCCAAAACTTAGCATGCTGTTTGCCTCTGAAGTTAAATACTACTAAAATACTACAAGATAAACAGTACAAAAGGGGTACAGAACTCTTCAAGCCTGCATGCAAAATCTGTACTCTTCCATCTTTTAGGTGTCTCTTTGAGGTCTCTCTGCTCTATGGGAAGGCTTTAAAAGGTGCAGCTGAGAAGCTTCTTCATGGTGCTGATTTGACTGTTACTGGTCAAGCATTGCTCTGCTGAAGCCCAAGCCTGGTCTTTGTGAGCAGACCTTCACAGCTTCTTGGCTGCAAAGTGGTTTTGTTCCCTTCAGTGTTTGAAATGATACTGGAAGGTGTTCCAGAATCTCACTGGTCTTTGAAAAAGCAGTGGGGACTCTGTGGTTGTAGATCTGCAAGCTCAGTAGAATATGTAATTTTATTTTTGAAGGCAAAATGAAGTTGAAGAATTATTCTGATATGTGAAAGCAAGGAAGTTACAAAGACTAAGAGCTGAACTTTGCTTTTGCCCTTGCTAGTCCTCTTTAGGAAAACAGTCATACTTGCAGCTGATCTGAGACTGAAAAGTTGTAACTGTGTGGTTTTGTTTCATGCGTTTAATTTCTTGTGGTCACCTGTAATACATCAACTGTTTCTATGTTCTTACTGCAGCGCTTTATCGTTGAATACGTAGTGTAACTGTTTAAGTCCTTTTTCTGCATTTTTCAGTGAGAAGAGAATTTTTTATTAATTTGAGAATTAATTCAAGAATAAAATAAGAATCTTAAGACTGTGTCTCCAAAATTACACTTGCTGTATTTTCATTGGTATCATCATTATGTTTTCATACTCTGTTTATGCTGGATCCCTGTTCAATAATGTTATAGAAGCCATCTTTGTAGAAATGCATTATTATGCTGCTGTTTTTGATTTGTGAAATCTGGCTAGAATTTCAAATAATTTCATTGCCTGTAGCTTTACTTGTTTAAACATTAGGAGAGATCAGATTATTCTTAAAATTGGAGAGTAACTCCAATGGGAAAATACTGATTGCTGATTCCTTTTTGGAGTGCAATTCAGCTTTGTCACACATAAACTTTTGTTTTTCATCATATTCAAGGATCTCACATCTGTCTGCTGTCTTGATCAGTTAAAGACAGGTGCCACACAGACTTGGCAAATTGAGAGCAAATTCAAGACTACAGAAATTCCCTAATGATGCCATGGTTTTGATTTTGATAAATTGGGAGAACTGCAAAATGATGGTTTAAGTTATTTTTAGAAGACGTGAAGGTGTGTAAAGCAGGAAATAAGAGTGTGCACATGCATTTGAAATACATTAACTGAGGAGGAAGCTGTGTAACAAGTTCCTGCAGTGGTGAACAAAGAGCTTACTCTTGATACTGGTTATGTGGGCTTAGTTTCTCAGAATTACTTGGTGTGACTTCAAAATGTGACAGTGAACTTCCACTAATTAGTCAAATCCAGTTCATTTCCTTTATACAAGCAGGTGTTGCTGGTGATGGATTCTGTCATCTTAGCTGGGAACCTTCTTGCTTAACTGTTTCAACACCTGAGCAGGTTTTCTAGGCAGCTGTTTCAGTGAGTGAGAGCCCAGGCTTTTGTAAGCAAATGCAGGTGCCTGTTTAGGCTTATAGCCAATACAATTCACAGCACCTGGCTTCCCTATCTGCTCTGCTGAGTGTGAAAGGTTCTTAGGGTGGCTGCCTGATGGGACTCACACTTTTATTGTCCTGAGTCACACCTCATCTTGCAATGAGGAAGCATTTATTTTATAGAAGGTACTTTACAGGAAAAACAAAGATGATAGAATTTGGTTACTGGAATTGTCTTCTAGTAATAAAAGCATATTGTGCAGTAAATGTGTTTATATGTAACTAAAGATATGGGGTCTGGGTACTTTTACAGGTACTGTAAGGTTGCTGCTTTGGAGTTAATCTGAAGAGGAACAGTGCTTCCAAATCCCTGCTTGCCTCCTGAGCATCAACTGCACAGCCTCTCTGTTTCTGATCCTCTTTGTGTTTTGAGGGATTGACCAATGTGTTTAATTTTTCACTTTGCCTGATCTCAGTAATATCTTATGTTGCTTTCATGAGCGTACTGTGACTTTGGTGTTAAACCAAGTTTCCAGGCAGAAACTGAGTGGTTTTGCTTCCAAACAGTTTTGGAGAGCTGGTTATCGGTTCATGGAGACTGTGGTACTTGGCTGTGTAAGTGACTGTCCATCTTCCCCTTGTAAAACCTCCCTGTGTTTACTCACAAATGTTGGCAGCTGCTGTATTGTCTCTGTGTGTTGAAGGGCAGGATAGGGCTAGTTCATAGCCCTGGATGGTAAGGAAATGGAAAGAGAGATCAAAAGCCAATTAAGAGCAATTCTTTTGAGGGAAGTAAAAGCCCTCATTCCTAGTGAGGGTCTGTGATCTTGTGAGCCATTCAGTAAGCTGAGTGAAATGTCCCCTGTTTCATCCAGATCAGTTCTTGATGTTTCAGTGCTGGTGGTTTTGAAGATATTTTTTTTTTCAATTTTTTTCACAAAGAAATAATTTGAACTTATGAGAGTGGTATTTGCTAATTATTTGACTTTGTGTGTGTTCAACTTTCCTTCTTATATGTTTGGGATTGAGGCAGAGATGAAGAAGGGGAAAGTTTGTAAAGCCACACAATTTGTCAGATGTATTGCCTTTAAGTGTTTCGAGTTCCATGTGTTCTTCTGATTGTCTCAATAAGGAGGCTTTGTTTTAATGTGGGATAAAGAGAAAAAAATGTAGGAAAAGCCAGGATGAAAAACTACTTTGTTTCTATCTTTACAGCAGGACTGCATTGACTTTGTCTTTACGCTTATGGAGGAAACATAGCTCATATTATGTATCAGACTGTTAAAATTCAGCGTTTAATAAATTATTTTGTTATTGGAACTAAGAGACGTTACTGCTTTTCCATATCAAGGCAGTCAAGGGTGTTAGCCTTCTAAGCTAATCTGTAATGTTTTTTGTAATTTAATCTTAATAGCGAAATAGAATAAAATTCAGGGTGCTGGCAGTGCCTGAAGCATCAAAACACACTGTGAAGAAGTTTCTTTTGGGTTGTGGTCACATTCTGTTCAGGGTTTAACTCTGTTTTTTGTTTGAAAGAAGATGCTATTTTGTTGCAGGACCTTGAGTAATACATCCCCTAAGATGTGTTTGAAATGCTGCATTTTTCCTCCTTGTTTGGGTCAGATGTGGGTCTTGTGTCAGCATAAGTGGGGCTTTTAATTTTGTGCATGCACAGGGCTAATCATCGCTTATTTGGTTATGGATTGCTTGCTTGAAGAATCTCAAATGGTGCCTTTTGAAACATAAATCTGTTAATGCCCTTCTGTGTTTAAGCGAAAGATGGCCAAGTTATAAAGATCTATAGCTATGAAATGTGCATTAGCAGGCAGTTTCTTTGGAATGCCTTTAATTCTTGAAGAATGTATTCCAAAACATACATTCTTCACAAATACAGAACATCACAAATTCTTATTTCTCTTTTTCTTGCGCTCTACCAAGTTTCTGTCTTGCAGTATTTATCAAAGTATCTTTCAAGGTATAGTCCTGTTTGGCCATGAATGTTTTCCAAAACAATTTGCAGATTCTGGATCTTACTATTTGAAGATCATGTATTAAAAAGTAGTTGACTGTAGTGTTTTACCCAGTGAAAGCAGAAACTGTGCTCCTGTGGATACTGGCTCAATAAGCTTGAAGGCCGTTTTTACAGCTGGGTGTTAAAGTCATGAAAACCAAACTGCTGACACAGCCTTAATCACAGGGCCACAAGTAGCACTTCTTTGTTTTTGTGTGACAGTTTCATTGGTGCTATTAATAGCTGGCTCCTTACAGGTGTTGGTGTATAATAATTCTTACAAGACAACACTTGGTAAGTTTTCGAATGAATCACGTTAATTCCAGGATTAATTTTTGAAGAGAGACCTTTTGACTCTTTCTCCTTTTGAGGTTTTTGATCATAAAAATCCATATGTTGAAAATGTTCTTTTTTTTTTTTTATTTTTTCAAGTGCAGCCCTGTGTTTGGGAGAAAAGCAGGGAGAAACTGGCTTGGCTGTGGCAGTGGGCAGCCCCACTTTATCTGATGTTGTCAGTCTTGGAAAAAACATGGATCTCTGTTTTACTGCTCTGCCCTTGCTGCTGGGCTGGCAGGACAGTCTAGGAGGTGTAGCTGCAGCATTGCTGTCTTTGAGGAAATACCAGGTGTAGCAAAATTGTGAAGAAAAACTGGTATGCTTCTGTTTGAGACCCCAGCAAGGGGTCTGTGTATAAACTGTGTGTAGTAGTAAAGTCTTTCCCCTGTTCTTGCTGGGTGTACGTAGGGATGTCTCGTGCTTTTAGCTGAGCCGATGATGGAAGACAGAGTTCCCCTTGCAGGGCTTTCTGTTGCTCCCCTTTGGGTCTGGTGTGTGAGCTGGGGATGGGAGGACAAAGGAGTGACTGTAGAGAAGGTGAATCTGGAACAGCTTAGGTGGCTATAGTCACTCTTCAGACAGCTTGGAGAAACACGCTCTGCGGAGCGAATTGTAAAGGCTGCTGTTCCTCGTACGGTTATCGCTGAGCCTCATTTTAAAGCAGCTGAGGGCTGGCACGCTGCCTCTACCAGGTAGTGCTGGTGAATGCAATAATACACCAGGACATAATTATCTTGACCTCTGGAGAAACTGAACTGAGAGTAATTTGTTTCAGAAGTGAGCAATTTTCTGTGTGTGGCTCCTGGCGTCTATAAAGCAAACAAGTCCGTGTTCAACTCCAGTTATAACCTCTCTGGGACTGCTGTTGAAACATGGCTAGCAGACGTGGTGTGGTGCTGATACACTTCTTTCTTCCTGGCCTCTACCTGAGCTTCTTGACATTTGGAAAATGCATATGAAGTTTTTGTGCAATTGATAATGCTTTGATATGGATTTCAAAATTATATCAGATACTGTATATAGCTGATCTTGAAACAGTTTAGGTAGTGAAGAACCTGATCTGGATTTAGCTGGAAGTTCTTATTTGGTTTTTAAGAGCTTTTGTAGGAGGAATGGCTTAATTAGCAAGGAGACCAGCCTTGCTAATTAACACTAACACTCCTAATGCTCCTATCTTGTTAATACATTTAGTCACACTTAGTTTGTTAGTTATGAGGTAAAAGGCTGACTAATCCAGTGGAAATGTTGGGGAGGTGGTGGGAGGACTAGAGACTAAGGAGGAGAAATTATAAAGGTAAAGGCTTCTGGTTTCCCTACCTCTAGTTTTGCTTGTTTCAATGATCTGTCAGCATTGCTGCTGTCAAGCCCAACAAAATTAAATCCTCAGCTCATGAGAGGTGGTTTTGCATCATAATTTTGCAGGAAATGGAAGACTGTGTGTTCAATGCTGAAGGTTGCTAATGAACTAGCAGAGTTCATTAGCAAGACCTAGGAAAAGATGAGGGCTCCTAAAAGTTGCTCCAGCTGAAAAACTTTTGGGGCTTTTTGTTTGGCCTTCACATGTAGGTGACCTTGGTTGGCCACACAGGTGTACTGAGTGCTGGGAAAACAGCAGGAATGGATGAAATGGGCAGTGGGAATGCAGGATACGGGTAGGATGGCCCCTTTCAGTGGAAGCATGCAAGAGTGAAACTGTGTGTCGTTCATGAACAAAAAAAGTATTTTTCAGGAAAGCTTGTTAACATGTTGAAATAAGTGAATTGCTTTGTCTAGGTGTTTGCAGTATGCTGTGCATAAATTTGATTCTCCCGAAGTAATGGTTAAAGGTGAAACATGACAAGCTGCCTTAAGGTAAATATTGCTGCTCTGCATCAGCAGTTCTGGATTGGTATCGTTAAATTCTGACTTGATTCCTTGATTGCTTTGTTACCGTGATTTGATCATCATTGTCAGCACCTCAGCTGTACCTGGCTGTTTTTAGGATCCCACTTTTAAGCTATTTCCTGTGAATTCCCATGGCAAAGTATGACCACTGGTGGCTGAGCTTTGTAGTGATTGTTTTAGCAAGTAATGAGGTTTTGTATGTGCAGAATGTGCTTTGTGTCACTTCCTTAACTGCTTTCAAGAAGAGCTGCTGTTCCAGACAGCTCTGAGAGGACCTTTTGGGTGTCCAGACCTCTTGAGAGTGGAATTTGGAGTAAGTTGGGTCTATGCTCTTTCCTCCTTCACTGGAAACTCTTAAATGCAGTGGAGCATGAGATGGGCATGGAAACTTTTGCTAGTTTTCTTTGTGATGGGAAAATAAACTTTGTGTGTGTGAAGAATCAAGTGAGAAATTGTCACCAAAGGAGAGGGGCTAATGGCATAGGGAAAAGAAGAAAATTCCAAATCTGCACAGCACTGTTTGGAACAGGACTGGGGCAGTGTTTCCCATCTTTTCCTGCCAGGGACAGGAGGCTCATGACCCAAAATCCCATAATGGCTATTCTCCATTTGTTGAACTTTATTTCATGTTGGTGTGAAAATTAGCAGAGATAACTCTCCATTTTTCTATTTTGATTTTCTTTTTTTTTCCCCAGGCCTCCTTATGATTTTTTGTGACTTGAAAGAAATCACTTGCCTAGAGGCACTGTCTTTGCTTTGTTCATTCATTGGTTTGAAAGCAAGCTTTTAAAGTGTGACTGCACACCTTAGTCTGGCTGAAGACAATACCTGGATGAGTGCACTTCCTAACATGCTGCAAACATGTGGCTGGGCTTGCAGGAAAGATCTGGTCATGCCTACACCTGAACTTTTTATCACACGTGAAAGGTTGTGTTTTTAAGCAGCAAGCAATGTTGTCCCTCCAGTATATAAGCTTTCTCCCCCTTTTTTATTAGATCTTTTCTCCCACTGTGTCTTTTCTAATTTGGACCTTGTCTGTTTTTCGTGAAAATTAGCTGCCCACCTCCTGTGCTCTTAGGTTTTGGTTATTAGGGAACCTGTTGCCAGAAGCACTGTCATTGAGCAGCTGTGGCTGCCACCATTTCCCTGCTCCCCCCGCCTTTCCAAGCTCTTAGAGAAACTGATGGCTAACTTCACAGCTGATGTCAGCTTTTCAGTTGAGTGGGAAGGGAGAAAAACTCCTCAATGGGCAGTTTTTCTCTCCAGATATGAAGTTGTGAAGTATGTGTCTTTCTAGACAGAGTTCCACTGTGTCACATCTGGAGTGCTGTGCAGTGATGTAGTGCTGGGCAATGAGCAAAGCAATTAATGATGTTTCTATCTGTCCTACTCTGAGACTTGTGAAGTTGCCAGTTTATTCCCAGACTTGACTTTTTTGCATGCTTAAAAAAGACACAAAGTTAGCCAACAACAATCTGATTCTTTCTATTAATGGTTTAGCATGTCCAGATGTGCAGAGATTTACATACTTCTTCCACCCATGAGGAGCTGTGGGACTATTGCATATGAGTGTAGTTTCAGGAAGTGATAAGGTTTCTGTTCCAGCAGAAAATTGTACTTATCTTCTGGAAAGAGCATTTCAAGTCATTTGTTGAATGTTACCTATGTAACTTTTAAATTTATCTTGTTCATCTGGGTACTAAATATGTTGTTGCAGAAGGTGTGTTTTACTTTGGCATAGTGGCAGCCTTTTTAAAAAGGTCTTGGACTCTGATGAAGAATAGAAGAAATTCTGGTTTTTTGGCAAAAACTATATTCACTGTGTCTATTGTAGAAAACGTGTGTTACAATGATTCAAGCTATGTTGTCTTGACAAAGAGAGAAAACTTAATTTCATTCTTCTTTTAAAAGAAGGAAATCCTTGTGAGTAGGATGGAATCCTTGTGTTCTTACATATGCTTGGATGATTTTCAGTTTTCTTGGGTGTTCAGTTGCTTAATGTTTTACAGCACTGGCATCTGGATTTTTAGATTCCTCATGTGAACTGAGCTACTTTTCTGTTCCTCCTCAACTTCTCAGTGAGGAAGGTTTGCTTATGGATAACTGGCATGGAAACTGGGAGTGGAGGAAACAAATAAAGTAGTATTTTATAGTTTGGATGGTCTAAAAGGATGTGCTGGAATGTGTGTGTGTTTTTTGTTGACAACAGGAGCTTAGTTGTTGCTTTGGTATATTCGATTTTTTTAAATACAGTTTTGCACTAAATCAGTTAGAATTGCTGATATCTGAACTGAGGCTTCAGGGAAAAAACAAATGGTTAACACAGATTATATTTGGCAACACAATGTGGTGTTCCTGCAGAGCATTGAGGATCTTCTTCAGGGTTCTGCTACCACCATGATTGGTGAGTTTGGTAGCACTGTTTCCTAGAAACTTCCTGTTATGACTGCCCCATTTTGCCTCTCTGTTTCTTGCTGGGCTTTTACATTGCAACCTAAAATTTCCTGCATTGATCTTCTGTTTCATAATGTCAATCCAAGTGAACCAACTATGAGAGTAAACAGTGTGAGGAAGACAGAGGATGTTTTACAGTGGTGCATAATCTTTGTACCACTTAAGGTTAAGCAAGTGATTTGGAGCATGGTCTCAAAGGTTTTTTTGGGACAAGAGATTTTGCCTCTGATTTGGCTGTATTCTTGAATTCTTACATAAGTATGTTCATTCAGACAAATAGGGACTTTGTGGTCTTGGTTGTCAGACTCCTGAAAAGGCTTTCTCTCCATGTTGCCTGTGTTCCAGTCCTTATAACCTTTTTCTTCTGTGAGACTCAGCATCTTTGTGGGTCTGAAGTATTTTCTAGACTATCAGAGCTAAAGCTTGACTGAATTTCTCTTCCTCACTAAGCTGTGATGAGACTGGGGAACAGATGTGAAACCTAAGAGCATCTCTTCTGGTTCTTGGTAGTTTGGGTCAGAAGGCAGAACTGTGCTGTAATCTAAATGAGGGCTGTTGCAAATAGATCAGTGTTGTGTAGAAGAAAAATGGGGACTGGTGGTTTTGAAATAAAACCGAGGCAGAAGTCATCTGCTAAAGTAGATGGCTAAAACCCCTGCAAGGATCTAGTTAAACAAGAGGCTGGGCAAAGAGGTAGGTTCTGAATGTTGGCTAAGTCGAGGTGGCAGTCTGGGAGAGAGGGCAGAGGACAGCTGTTGTGAGGACCTGTGCAGCTGAGTTGGCAGAGCAGTGAAGCTAGGAAGAATTCAGCACACTTTCTGTGGTTCTCAAGGAATCTGTAAAATATGTGGAGAAGCAAAAGGTAATTTTTGGTCTTTTAGAGGAAATTAACTGCAGGATGCTGATTTTGGTGTCAAAAGTGTGGAATTTTATGTTTGAAGTGAGTTAGGGTTTTGTTGCAATTTGTATTTGACAGGATAAGGACTCCTTGCTGATTATTAGTTTGAAAACAAACCCCTCAATTTCTATATAGCTTGTCACTGTGGAGACAGGTAAGTATGTCTCTATCAAATGACTAGCCCATGTCATTTAAATGTTTAAATTCATCTTTTAAAAATCTTTGATATGCTCTGACTGACTGATGCTCTGTTTTGATTGAAGTTTAAAATGGAGCAGCATTTCTTCCATCAAGAAATTGCCTGGGCTGTTCATATGACTTTTTAGTTTCTCAATAACAGCTTTGTGACATTTTTTTTTATTGTTAACAAACAATTCCTTATTGCTATTTCTGAGCTATTTAAAAAATGAAGCAGACGTTGTTTATCACAGTTCAAGCATAAAGGCTCCACAAGTACCACATGTGCTACAGTGATAACCTTCCTTCAGTTCTGTATAGGAGTATTATGCCAAATGCACTCTTTGTGCTGTACTACAATGACTTACATCTGGTGTGGAGGGGTTCTTGGTGCTAACCTTTTCAGTTTTGAACATAAACAGGTTGGAAATATTTGATTTCTTTCAATTGTAATAAATGGGTATTCTTTCTGAGTATCTTCCCTTGATACCTTTGAATTCTGAGAATGCAAAATCACTGTTTCCTACATTTTGTAAACATGGAGGATAGCAAAACTCTCCAGTATTGATTGAATTAAATCTGGAAGTGACTCAATGCTAGATAAATAGACACCGTGAGTGCCCGTTTATTAACTATTTAAAACAAATTGTACATAATTATCAAAAGACAAAATATTCTGTGCAAAATAAGATACCTACAAAGTACCTTATGCTTTATAAGCTGCTGCTTATGGGATGTGGCAGCCAGATTCAGTCCTCTAATCACTGTCTATCCTTTTCACAAGTGAGAGAGGAAGAGGTGTCGAAGAACCACATGAGAAGCAGGGCCTGGAGCAGCCAGGAGTGCTTTGACTATAGAGGGTGCTGGGGCCACTGCACTTGGTGCTAGTGTTGGATGAGGAGCTGAGAAGAGGACAGTGCAATTCTTTCTCTGTCTCCAAAACTCAAGGACCCTCTTTTCTGGCAGTCTCCAACTAAGGGGCATTTCTTCCTCCATAAGGTGGATGTTGAATCTAGCTAATGCTTTCTCCCTCAGCTTGCCTGTCTTCATTCTCATCTTCTCAGCAATGAGGGAGGTATGAAATGCATCTTGGTCCGTGCACTTTATTCTTTCTTTCATCATTTGAGTAAAGAAACAGCCTTTATCCAGCTTCCTTGGGGAGCCTTGGTCAGTGAGACAGTCCTGGTCTGGGGCCAGTGATCTACAGGGTCTTTCTCCCTTCCATGGCATCTTCTGGGATCTGTTTCCTGTGCTGTTATTTGGGTTGCAAGTACAATGTTTTGCTCCAGAGCACTGTACAAATGCCCCTGTCTGGAAACTCACCTTGCCAGAAGTGAATGGAGCTGCGTTGCTCTGGATACTGGGCCAAAGTCAAGTGGGAGGATGGAGGGAACTTGCAGGGATCAATCTCAATGAAATCTGAGGTATGGACCCACACATATATGTCCAACTTTCAGTTGAAACATTGAGCTGACATCTTTGTAGCAAAACAAAAATCTACTTTTTTTTAAAGTCAAAATTTGAGGTGACCATTGCTTATTTCGCTGTAACTGTGTGCAGATGGAGATGGGGATTTGAATCCCTCTGGACAAACACTGCAAGCTGTCAAATGTGAAATAGAGAATTCAAGCTAATCAAAAAGGTGTCAGTCAAAAATGATCTTGTTTTAAATGAGTACAGATTTTAGCCACACAAATATTTGAGGGCTCTGGGCTGCTACAGGCATTTCTAATCTAAGTGAAATGAAGTGTGTGTACAGGTGTCTAATCAGTTTTGATACTGTTCAGAAACTTCTTGTAGATTTATTATGTTGAACCAAGTGACTGCAATATGTTGAGTGTGAGTTAGACTTTCTGTAACCACAGAAAATGCTCTAAATCTTGATTCTCAGTTTAAGATTGAGATTGAAAACTCTCCACTGAACTAATAAACCTGAACAGCTTTTTCATAGGAAATGATCTCAGTGCTTTAATTGTAATTAAGATGACATCTTTAATACCAAAAAGTTATGCACATGTTAAAGTTACTGATTATTTTTCACTTTTAGTAGGAGTCAAAATTCCAGCTATTTAGATTTATAGCAAGTTTGGTTTTTTTTTTTGTGGGGAGGGAGCTTCATATGAAGGCTTTCTTAATTCATATCTTAAGTGATTCTTACATACATGATATACACAGAATGAGCTGTGTGTTACTGCTCCTTCAACAATTCTCCATTTTCCCCATGAATGTTACAGAATTCCTGTCAAAATGGATCATCAATAAAGGGATGAATCTGCTTAATGAACTGTGTGAAAACTTAGTTGAGTCAGAAATAGAAAATGTTACCAAGTGGTTACCTTTTTTAACAGTAGCAATGTCTTTGGGCTAATGGAAAACTAGCTGTTTTCAGTTTCTTTCCGGTTTGAAAACTAGTGGTTTCCAACAGTTAAGTATGTTAGCATGGTAACTTACACCAGGTATGCATGTGGAGCACGAACTGCAAAAGCTCTTAGCAGAAGAGCTGAATCTGCAGTAAGGATCATCCCTGGTCTTCCTTGACTTTCTTCAAAGATCTTTGAACTTCTCAGAACTTCTGTCTTCATTTTATTTCTTTGCTCTTCTTTTACATCAGGTCATCTCCACTCTTCTCTGCCTTTCTTTTCTTCTATTCTTCTCTTTGTTTCTCTCCCTTCTTTGCCCATTTTTTGCCCATCTTTGTTCTTCTCTGCTCTTCTTCCCTGCTCTTTTCTGCCTTTTGTTGCAATATTGAGAGAATCGTGAGCGTGGGTTGTTTGAGGTTTTGTGAGCTTATTTTTTTATTTTTTTGCTTAACAAAGAAAGAATTCTGGCTTTATTAAAAACAACCAAAAAACTTTTAACCTTCTCTGGTGGAGTTTTCTTCCAGCTGTTGCTGAAAGTGGTGTGCCCCCGGCTCGTTAGGCTGCGCAGCTGAGGCTGCCGCGCTCACCGGAAAGCAGGACATTTATGATTGAGTTCCTGTTATTGACTGGCTCTAGAGAAAAATGCCAGATTCCATCAGACAATACAGTAGGTGAACTGTGGGAGACTTTTGTGAATGCTGTTGTGATGCTTTTTTAGAATGGGATTTTTATTTTTTTTATTATTTTATTTTTAGGGTTATTTTCTCAACAATTTCTTTTTCCATGCTCTTAAGCAATTTTGCAAGCAGTTCAGAGAATGACCAACTTTGTCCAGATAAGCCTGAGTAATGTGGCACAGGAAAAGCAATTGCAAATCTTTTTGCAACTGTATTTTGGATATGTCAGCTCTCATCCTTTCTTATACACTGAAGATGTGTGTGTCAGACGAGTGGTTCTTAGTTGTTGGTTGGGCTTGGTTTTGGTAATACTGGTGCACTTGTAAAGAGAGTGGTCTGCAACATAATCAAAATGGAGTGTAAAAGCAAAATACATTTGCTGCAGGTTTGTGACATTAATTTGCTTGCCACAGTTTATAGGAATAATTTAAACACTTGAGGATGGGCAAAACCACATTTATATTAACTGTAAAGATAAAATCTGTGGCTTTTCAGAAAGTGTTGAAGGCTTCCTTCACTCAAATACTTTCCCATCATGCACAAAGGCTTTAATTTGTCTTCGAGCATGACTTTGAAATCCCTTAGAGCTGGAATTGTTCCTGAGTGAACTAAAATAGCATTCATTCAAAGGTTTTCCATGTGAGAAAAATGTATAGTTATGGTGAAATAGGTCTCTTGTTGTGGGCCAACTGTGTCTCAGTTAATGGACATGCTTTCTTCCAAATATAAATGCCAACAGGATTTTTGTGCTGTCTTTTGTACTTTTGTACTTTCCCCTTATCCACCTAGGGGTTATTTAGGAGATAAATTGGAATATCTCTTCCTTAAAATCGGGGGTGCCAGGGGCCCTTGGTTTTTAAGTTAGTTAATTATTCTTGTTTGCTTCTGATGGTATTTCTCTACCATTCAGTCCTTTAGAAAATAATTTCATTTTCAATGCCTACACATTATGGAACATGCTGACTATTAAATAGAAGTTAAACACATAGGTTGTGTGCTCCTTTTAGTATTACTTCTCCTAACCAGGAGAACATTACTCTTTTTGAAGTACATATTTATACATATATGGTTTTATTTATTCTTAGAATTATGAATTAATAGTCCTTTGCTTGTTTACTGCTTTGGTAATATTTTCCTGTGACTGGGGTCAGCCTGTACTCAGTTAACATGACTGAAGCACCAGCATTTGGAGACCTTTCTACTTAAAGCAGTTTTAACTCTCTTGGGGGAGAGGAGTGAAGATGAGATTTTCAGCTTGGGAGCTGGGCTACAACCAAAAACAACAGAAAGGGAAGGTACCACCCATCAGGCAATCATCAGTGGTTTTAAATGAGATAAGCAGAGGCTTCTTTCATAGCTTGCTTCCTTTCTCTGCACCTTTGAAAGGTGTTCAGAGTGGAAACCTTCCTGCCATTAAGTGCAAGATTATCTCTAGTTATGTTTTATAGATTAGAAAGCTAAGTTTTCTTCCTGCATTTCTATTTAGAGCTGCTTCAGCTTTGTAAGAGCTGTTATTCAATTTTACAAGTGGAATAAATTCAAGTGAAGTAAATATTCTCTGTGCACCTGCTGAAGAAGCTGCTGTTGTGGAAAGCTTTCAATAAAATTCTAGGTGTCTAGCTAGCAGCTTCCTCCAGTTCTTTTAGGATTTAGAGCCTTTCAAGTAATGTCCTGCTTTAATTTTTGCAAACTTGAGTCTGATAGTGCAACTAATTTTCAAGGGCTTTAGTTACATGGAAACGCTTTGGTATATGCATTTAGATTGCATTAAAATTACAACAGACCAAAAACCCCACTAAAAATCTCTGTGCCTTGGCTAAAATGTTAGAAGTAGCACAAAGGTTTTCTATTAATCAGAAATATTTTATTCCTATTATTCTTTTATTCTTCTGAGAGATAAGGTATGCATGTTTGAGGGGGAGGAATTAAGGCAGTAAATAGTTTGTTTTGTCCTTTGTGCAGGTCAGTTGATTTACCTTAACTAGACAATGCACTCTAATTAGCCGTGTCCTACAGCCAGCAGCAGGCAAGAGATAGAGCAGCTAGTGATTCAAGCAGATTAGTCTTCAAAGCTGCAGATTCTCACCAGAACTGTTAAGAATATCTTTACAGGCACAGAAGAGTATCTTTCCCCGCCTTTCCTTTTTTTTTTTTGTTTCCCCCTTGGTAATAGTAATTTCTCACTCCTCGATAGAGGCAAACAAAACCTGGAGATAAGCTAGCCAAGTTTGAAGAGCTCCTGGTGGCATTGCTACACTAACTCAAAATGAGATTTTTAATGGTGAGTCTCTGGTACTCTTGATGATAGTTTTGCTCACAGTTTGTTTTAATGGTTTCCAACATACAGCAAAGGGAAGCAAAATTAGGGCTTTGACTTGCTGTTCAGTCTTATGGGGGCAGGCTGTAGGTTCAAGTGGTTGGGTAACACTTTCCTCAAGTAAGAAGAGAGAGGTTAAGTCATTATAATGAGCATATAATTTATACTGACAGTAGTATTTTAGGGTAAAGGTTTTAATACAAATGTGCATATCTTTAAAAAAAACATGCATAGCATCTTTTTGCTTTTTTGGAAGACCTTTGTTAAACAAAAATGCTTTTACTTAAGAAACGACCTTAGCTAAGACCATTGACTGAAGTGTTGAAAGTTACATTACCAAGACTGGGAATGTACAACACCCAAAGTTCATGGGTCAGTTTACTAGAGAAATAATCAGAAATATAACTGCAGGGCTACTGAATTATTAATAACTTCACTCCCCTGGGGGAAAAGACCCAGTTGAATTCCTGATTGTTATTTACAAACCTGAAAATTGTAATAATTTTCCTAATCTTGAATATTGCTAAAAGCAGAGAAACTTGCTGTGGAAAATTTGTGAAATGTCCTGGAAAATGCCACCAATACTAGAAAGCATTTTTTTAGAAGTTAATTAAAAGTGATTTTAGGTTTGACTCTCACAGTCTCAATAAGAAGCTAGAGCTTCAAGACTTGCAAAGATATATTTTAGTGTGAATAACTATTAGTTTAGAAATGGAGGTATTCTGAAAACTCTTCTGTTGTTTGAAAGGAACACCCATTTAAAAAGGACACCTTCCAATTCCACTTGAAAGTATTGCTTTTCTCATAGTGAAGGATTGATGTACTAGAATAAGGAAATATTGATAAATACAGAGAAAAATATTGTTGTGTAAAAGTTGTGATGGGAGACTAATACTCAATTTGTTTCCCTTAGTGAGGTTTCCTGCCTCCCACAGTAGGGAACCTTTCCTGAGATTTGATTTGGGTCACAACCATTCATCAGAACAACTCACAGCCTTTAATCTAGAGATTGGAAAGGGGGATTTGAGGACTTTGTTCTTTCCTTTTATTTGCTTTGATAGTAAGACTTTTAAATAATTTTAGTAAGATAAAATATAAAATGCTCTTTAAAATGGTATTAAAATAGAGAAGGCATGTAATTTGTTGAGTGTATTGTAAAGACTTGTAAATTACAGTAAGTTGGACCCAGAGATTCAATTTAGCCTCATATTTTCTGGAAGTGCTGGCTGTGTGAACTGCTTTTCTTTTGTGACTTGTTAGCAAGTGTTCATAGAAGAACTTGTAGATAACTTCTAGGTGCGAAATATGTCTTGTATCAGCTCAAGCATACAAAATGATGGATATTTAGAGTATGATCAAGCATCAGATGAACAGTCTATTTTTGTTGCCTTGCTGCTGTTGACTGTTATTTTTCCAGCCTTGCTTGGGAATGAAAATCCTTCTATGCTGGTTACTGTTGTCTGATTGGTTTCTATTATTTTTGCTTGCAATTGATATTATATGAATAGGTCAAAGCAGCCCAGGCTGTAGCTGATAAATTCATTTATTGTAGAAGCTTTGGAGATATATAAATGGCAAGCTTTTATTAGGCAAAGCAGAATCCTAATGAATTTATATAAATAATACTTAAAAACTGGCTCATGTCTTGTAAGTTGAAATTTTTTTTCTGATTTAAATTTCATACCATAATTGAATACTGCTTTGACTAGTTATGTTAGAAAGTCTTGAACCTCATTGCATAAGGTAAGCTAAATAAGTTTTGGTTTTATTGAAATAATATTGGAGTCTTGTGTTGAAATCATGTCCTGAAGGGAGTTATTGATAGCATTTTGTGAAATACAGCGCCGAAGGATAAAGGGTTTTGAAAGGCAGATGGTAGTTTCACAGTAAAGCTGACTTGTGTGTGTTAAAAGGAAAACAAACTTAAAGAATGAAAAAGGCTTCTACAGACTAATTTTTTCCTGTTTTTGTATGCAAGATTTCTTTTGTTTGTCCCCTGATGTTTCTAACAAGTTGTGTATTTTTCACTATAATGGGATGATAAATGGAGTGATGCTGCATTATTTGGTTTCTCACATCTTTTTTTCATTTTGCTTTATCCCAGAGGTCTGTTTTCAACTTGGAAACACTTTATACTGAGTTGAGGACATATTGAGTGCACGATTTTCAGTTTACAGATGTTGAAAGGTTCCAGTTAGCATGAAAAATGGTTGGGGGATAGAGGCTACCTTTGGAAATCCTAAAGCATCAGGTGTCCAGCCTTTTTCTTCTATGTTTTTGTCTCTCCTCTTGCCTGTGTATGTGACAAATTATGGAATGACAGCTCTGTCCTTTCCTAGTGGATGAGTCCTCTGAGCATCAGAACTGCTACAAGTAGTGAGCAGCATGAGCAGTTCCCTGGATTGAACCACATTTCTTTATGTAGGTTATCATACCACTGTGTGGCATCGCCTGGTTCATGCATCTTTGTGTAATAAATTGGTCTTTGGAATTCTTTCACAGTTTCAACTTTCTCTTTTACTCACTCAGTCTGGGAAAAATTAGGCATTGTGAGCATCTTCATTTATCTTCCTAAATTTGTTACCCTCCTCTACAGGAGTATGTCTCCCCTGCCACAAGGCCCCCAAGATTGGAGATATCTTTTGCTCTAAACAGTTACTGACTTGTTTAAAGCTATTTTCTCTTGCTAACTGAGTAGCAGTTTCTGTGGTAACAGGTAGTCTAAAGTTAAAACAGTGAAAGTGGTCTTTTATCTCTCAAGTGTTTGAAGAGATTTGTGGTCTTTAAGTGAGAACACTTAGAATAAACCTGTCGCAGTCAAATATTCTCTGTGCTTAACAGGCAAATGCGGTGTGATTAAAAAAAAGCTTTTGTCTCGTATGCAACAATTTTGTTTAATAGACCTTGATCTTCAGCACTGTTATCACCCTTCCATATGCTTACGTTTATGGGCTTTTAAATAAAATCTTAGCACAATAGTGGGTGTGAAAATCTAAGACTGCTGTTTATACGGTGCCTGTTGTGTTGAAAATGTGTGTTCAGCACCTTGGCTTGATTTGGCAGCACGTCCATGTGGGAATGCTTCTTCTATAAGCCTGGGAAATTCCTGTGAGCTATGGGAATGAAGAGCTTGTGACAGCAAGGAATACTGAGGCTTCAAGTAGGTTGTGTTGGCTGGCTGTCATTAGGAAGGAGGGAGCTTTTGCAAGTCAGCAAGGTCAATTTGTTCAGAGATCTATGCAAAAGGAAGGTATAATTATTTGAGATCTGTACAGAAGGAGTATAGTATGTGTATTAGAGAGGCAATACTGCAATAAGTACTTTTTTTTTGGTGATAGTCGAGATCTTTAGCTGGCAGTCTGAAAAGACAAGATCCTAGACCTGCTTGAGTGCAGTAGCTCCATTTAGCCTTTAATTGCTGTCACAGCATCTTCCTCTGAGAAAGTTCACCTAAGAAGTGCCCACCTTAAATCACAGCAACATCTTTTACAGTTTCACATTAATGTGTAATTACATATGCACTAGGGCTTGGGTTGGAACAGAGCATAACAGTTAATCAACCTTGATTAAACCACAAAGAATGATGTGGGTTGTAGCATCCTCTCTATTTTTATGCTTAAATCTTCTTGTTTGTGTTGTGATACAACTTGTATGCAAAGTGAAATTTGTCAGCTTCTGGCTGCTGGAGTGGGGCGATCCACTTTAAAGCTAATGCCATCAGCTTGCTAACAATCAGTTCTCTCTCTCTTTTTTTTTTTTTTTTTTTTTTTTAAATTTTTCCTTTATATTTCCTTTACTTTTCCTTTGTGGGCATCTAAAATTGTAATATATTTGCTTCTTGTCTGCTCAGTGAAGCTAACAATTTCTCATCTCTCTGACAGATGAATCTCTGAAACAAATTTTCAGTTAATCATCCAGGTTGTTTTTATTTCACTAGTTGCTCAGATTAAACAAGTAAATATTGTGTTTACTGGTTGTCTGTAAAGACCATATACAAATGTTCCCCCAAAATCTGGGAGTGGCTAACACCCAAAGCAAAAGCCCATGTGCTCAGCAAACCACGATGTTTTTCTCAGTAAAAATTCTCCCTAGTATATTCCCACGAAAAGTTTGATTTACCTGGAATTTTTCTTGTAAAAGCTTTTCAGAAGTCATAACTAGCTCAAGACTCATGCTGTTTCTAGGCCAAATAATAATCATAGTAGTTTTAGAGAGACACCATGACAAATGGTAATCTTTCACTGAACCAGGAGATAATTTTATAATTTTTAAAATATCAGGGTTTTTTCTGCATGAAGACAATAGCCACTTAAGCTAAATTACTGTCTCATGTTTAGAAGCTGTGGGCAGCTTCAATTAAGAGAAAACTTTTTTGCTATGCAATTATCTTTTTCAGAGAATGCAACTGCTTGGTATTCTTATCTGATCTAGCTCCTATCAAATATAGGAAGTTGTTGGACAGACCTTTTAAACTGAATTTTCTAAACCGTTTTGTTTTGTTTGGGGGTTTTCTGTTGTTTTGGGGTTTTTTAAACAATAAAATGCTTCTGGAGTTAGGCTATGAAAATGACCATATTAAAAAGCACTTTTGAATAAGATCTGATACATGCATGAGAGTATAAACTCCTGCTAGTATAAATAAATACTAAAAAATAAACAGAACAACAAATAGAATTATTCTGTTTTATCAGAAAAATTCTATCTCCCGTTCTGTGTAGGTGATTGACATTGGTTGCAAGGTGTGTTTGTCAGTTGGTTGTGTGTGTGTTTTTTATTTTCTCTTGTTGTAACTGGCTTATGGGCTCTATTTCTAGCAGCAAAGAACATTTTAGACCTTGGAACAATCTTCCAGTATGATCCATATCTGTGGCCAGAATTATGTTAGTCTTTGAGTGGTATTTTTTGTTCTTACCACAAAGATGCCCTGAAATTTGCCATTTTTAACAATCCTTAGCGTGTTTGTTGTGCTGTGTCTTAAAGAAACTCATCTGGTGACCAGCAATGAAACAGATACTCCATAAAGCTTTACCCAAGTATGGTCTTAATAATAAAATGGCTAGTTTACATGCCATATATAGTTTTAAAAACATTTAAGATGCTTTTAAAGTAATTACATTTTTTGACAGCTCCCTTGTGGGGAGATTTCACTTTGCTAAAATGTATCCTGCCATTCATATTTTATAAAACAGCTTGTCTCTAGTTTGAGCTTTGTTTTATCAGATTTATTGGCAAAACGATTTTACAAAGACAAAACTGTTGTAATAAACGTGTTGAATTACTTGCTTCCTAAATTTACTGACTTGGGACTGCACCACAGCTCCCTTGCTGAGTACTTATGTGTCAGCTGTAGTTGGATAATCTGCTAAAGGGGAAACTACTTTCTGGATTCCTGTATTCCTTACTGTAGAATAATGATACTTTTCAGTGTTAATATGCTCCAGTTGAAAATAACGTGTATGCTAATAAAGCTTCTTGAAAATTACACTTGGAGAGTAGAAATTAAAAAATATTTCTTCTTTTCCTTGAACTTTGCATAAATTTGATAGGTACATTAAAATGAAAAATAAGTGATATAAAAAAACTTAAAGGCGCTTCTAAAGGCCATAATAATAATAAAATTTTCTTTGAAAGTTGATCTGCAGTCACGTCATGATCTAGAGCTGCTGGATTATCTTCACTTTGATGGAGAAGTCAGTAAATGACTTTAGTTCTATACTTAATGTTATTTTTCTGGAGCATAAACCTGAAGCATCAGTTGTGGTGAGTTATATTCTTACTTCTGTGCTTTCATAAAAGCCCAAGCCACTAAATGCACAAACAGATGTGTAGCTTCCCCCTGCTTTCCTGACTTGATTGTTCATAGTGACTTGATTGTTCATAGTCCATAGTCTTTATGAGATGGCTGAATTTAGGGAATGCAATAATCAACTGGATTACATTGCTGTGGGATTGTACAGTTCAAGATAGTTTCAGACAATGGGTTTCTTGGGTTTGAATTTCCGTAAAAAAGAAAAAAAAATCTAAATTATTCTGACAATGACAGTAGCTTTTTTCTGTGAACTGTTAGCCTTGTGTTGGCTGTACCTCTCTGCAGCTTTGGAGAAGTCAGGGTTAAAAGCACAGCCATAGGAATTGTTGCTTTTCAGGTAATCCTTTGGCAAGCAATGCCTTCTTTTTTCCTTATTTAACCCTTCAAAGCTGGGAGTTCATTTTCTCAACCCAAGTGCAAATGCATGCTGGTATTAACATGTCACCCTTGAGGTAACCCCAGCTGCTGCCAGCAGAGTGTTAAAATCCAGACCTGTTTTAGCATTGCAGAGAATTGTCCAGTTTGAAGTGCTCTTCATGAAAACACGACTTTGAATCAAAAAGGTTTTGGGAAAATCTCAGTTCTAGAACAAAATTAAGAGTTTTAGACAATGTATATAATATAAAATGGTTAACAACACGCAATAAATTTATTGGGATAAATATTTATGTAACTGTGAACAGCTGAAGCCTAGAATACAGGGTTATGTGTTTTTACATGAAACAATTAAACTTACTGTTGCTGTTGAAAGGAAAACAAATAGTTGGTTTGTATTTACAGGTTTAGTTGCATGAGTAAGCTACTGTGTGAGTTTCAAAAATTTCAGATAAAAGAAGTTTCTGGCATATGTGTTCTTTAATTTAAATCCAAAAAGCATTCTCTCTTTTTAAATTGGATGTCTAGACAGGGGAGGTGCATTTCCTTTTATTGAAGAGAGTTGGATATTTTCTAAATATAGATTAGAGATGTTGGAGGCAGTTGAGATGTGAATCAGCTGTTTTAGGAAAGTTTAAGAGGTGTTTTTGTGTTGCATACTTAATGGTGTGCAGAAACCCTGTGTGTGTGTGAACCTTTTCTTCCTGAGCAATAGTGCCCAGTTATAGATTTTAAAACAAATCTCTCACTTTGTGTGAAAGCAGCCTGTGACTTGCTTTCCCAATGCCTGCCTGTAATGCTTGCTTTTTGGGAAGTGCTGATATATTTTGCGTGAAGATGTTTAAACATAATCCTGTTTTTTGGTGATGGCTATGTAGAAGGGTGAGTATCTTTTATGGTGGTTAAGCCCTGCTCTGGGATTCAAAATCTGGCTGCAAAAGAGTTTTGATTTGGGCACTGTAGCAATTTTTCAGATTCTTTTTGTTATTGAATATTTCTTATTTGTTTTGTCATGGGCCTCATTCAATACACTTCAGTGCATTATTTCAATAGTGGACTGAAGAACAGAGCATTGTTTTTGAAATGGTAATATACCAATGATATAGTATTAGTTTAGAAAACAGTAATAGCCTAATGTTCTAACATTTTAATAATATTTTTTCCTAAATGTGTTTTATCAACATCCATTAATTTTTATTCTTTTAGGAGCAATATCAGTGTAGAATCCTATGCTGATATGCAGTGTTTACTTAGATTAACATGCATTTCCATTTAAAAAATATTCTTGGGTTATTTAGATATAGTCTTAAGCTCTTAAAGCTTTCTGTCTATGTGGGAAAAGTTAGCATATTCAGGTGGAACTCAAACATTAAAATCCAAAGTTGACTAATCATTGTAATGCAATTTGCACTGCTGTGTTTGGATCTCAACAAACATTCAGCTTGTTCACTGCTTAAAGTGTATCCATTCCTCTTTGTAGAAATTTGAGTTATTAGCACCAAGGCTATTTAACTTTTATTAAATGTGAAAATACTGCGTTATCAGCTGCAGTCTTTTTTCCCAAATCATTGCAAGGAGTTGGAAATGCTTCATGGAATGCAGCAGACATTGTCTTTCAAGCCAAGTGATTGTGGTGATGTAAAACGTCAATGATTTCTGCACAAACTCCAGAACTCTTGGGGAAAGATAAAAGGGAAAGTTAATCTTAATAATTTTTTTTTCAAAGTTTTAGTTGTGTGGAAATTGATCTGGATATTTGCTGCAAGGAAATGATGTATCAGTTAGTGAA
This sequence comes from Fringilla coelebs, assembly GCF_963513975.1. NCBI lineage: Eukaryota > Metazoa > Chordata > Aves > Passeriformes > Fringillidae > Fringilla > Fringilla coelebs. The sequence goes on from NC_140028.1 coordinate 84,130,005, forward strand.
CGTGTTAATTTTAGTGCTTGGGGAATATATTTTTAAAACTGCATTGATTCAGGATGTTGATGGCAATGGGAACAGTCTAGATTGAAAACGTAGAAGCACGTGTTTTCCAGCCATAGGAAAAAGCAGTTCTTTAACATTGTAGTTGAAACCTGAATCCACAAACATAATAGAGATGCTTTCCTCCTATTGAAACACAGCACAAAGTAGTTAAATAGTTTGGTGGTTTTTATCCTGAGTGTTTTCATCCCAGTTTTCAATACATGTATAGTGGCATGATCTGAATTTTCCAAATTAGTAACCTAAGTGAGATTATGATGCAGAGAAGATTTTGAAGAATTCTACTAATGTAAATCAAGATTGTCTGAAAGGCTTTTTGGAGCTATTGGGAGAGGGCTGGATATTTTGAGATTGAAAGGTATCTAGGACCACCCTCAAGCCCACTCAAAGACCTGTCCCTAGTTTTTCTTTTTAACTGTTCACTTGATAGCTTTCAAGCCATCACTTGAGAGGAAAGCTTTTTTTAGATTGAGCTGATTAAGCTGTTCTCTTCAGTTGTAGGCTTCAAGCCAATTTGTATTGCAAATTCCAATTGCTGGTCTTGTCTTGGTGATACCAACCCTCATTATTTTTTGCTGCAGCAGTGGGAAAACCTGAAACTTTTTAAGCTGTAGGAAGTTTTCTGGTAAGGGAGGGAAGGAAGCAGGCAAAATGAAGATGGTGGTATGAAATGGGCGGGAGTCTGTGTTAGAGCATCTCTGCATTTGTGCTGTGGTTATCTTCATTCCATCTCTCTCAAGACTGTTAAGGGACTAGAAAGAAGATTAGTATTTGGTTTTGTGACTTCAGTAAAGGATAGAGTGGGAAAAAATTAAAGCAGTAAGTAAATAAATCATGATTTTTACCCTTCTGTCAATTGCACTATGGGTGTTCCAGTGAAGTATCTGGTGTGCCATATCCCAACAATGCTGCTTATTAGCGTTTTCCTAATGTCTATGAAAAGTCTAGAAAGCTGGTTAAAGCCTTGTAAATCCTCTCCATTACTTTGAAACTTCTGGGGCCGATGGAAAGACTATGGCTTCTTGTATTGTGCTGAGATTTCCTATATTATTTATATGTCTATAAGTGGTGTGTGGTGTTCTGCCAGGGTCTTGTATGATGAGTTTTCCTGTGTTTTGAGGCTTGGAACTAATTTTTTATAGCTTTGTAGTTAGCATGTTGGTATTTCTTTGTAAACACACTACGTATAAGAAACCATTTATAAACAGTATGGGCAGTATGTAGTGCTAAACAAGGATCTAAAATGTCCTTAAGTGTGCGAGGTGTTGGGTTTGTAGTGGTTTGTTTGGGGGCTTTTTAACTCTTAAAAGCTACTGTCTTTCAGTGGTGCCAGAAGGGGCAGCAGCATAAAACTGTAATTATTCCAAGCAGGATCTCTTGAAGTAATGGTTACAGTGGAATGGTAAGAAGATGGCATTTCCACTGGTCACACAATGCTCATTTTGTATAAAAACCAGCTGTGTGTTTTGGGACTGTCTTAGGGTGTAGAAGTGGAAATGAATCACTGTTGAATGAAATGGGTTGTTACATGAGAGCTGACTTGCAGTGAAACCAGTGTTGCCCCGGCAGTATCTTTGTTAGTTATCCTGTGTGTGCAGGGAATTTGGAGAGTTCGTATGTATGGATTCATGTCTAGTGTTCCTCTGTACTGAAAATTCTTTCCTTTTTATCTGAAGCTTCAGAAAACCCACACTTAACTTTCTGTCTTTGGTTCACTTAAGTTACATTGGCCCAACAATTTAACAATTTTGGAGGAAACCTTGGATTGTAGGACTTTGTTTTGAAGATGGTGCATGAAAGTGTATGAAAACTGTTGCATGTAAAAGTACTTTGCAGTCAGTCTTCAGAAAACATCCTCTTGTTCTTCTTTTTTGGGGGGGAATGTCATATAGCTGAGTATTTTTCCAGCTGCTATTATGGGCTGCAATTGTCTCATCCATGAGGCATTACATGTGTACGGACTGAATGCGTCTTACTTATAAGGACTTGCAAAGCAGGTTGCTTTCTAAAGAGCTGTTGGTTGGAATAACCAAGTGCTTAGAAAAGGGCGATTGACAGCAGCACCTTGGTGGCCTTGTGTAGCTCTACCGGCAGAATTCATGTTTTCCTTACCGAGGGAATGCCGCTTCACCGGGATGCTCGGATGGATGGATGGCTTTGACCAGACCCAGCCGCTCCCCATGGCGGATGGCGCTGCAATGCAGCGAGCGTGCCGCCAGGTGGCGCAGCAATACAGCGCCTGGAGCCGCTCCCGGCGCGGGCAGTGCGGGGTTGCAGCCGCGGGAAGCATCCCTGCTGCAAGTAAGCCCAGTCCCCGCTGCAAGTAAGCCCAGTCCCCGCTGCAAGTAAGCCCAGTCCCCGCTGCAAGTAAGCCCAGTCCCCGCTGCAAGTAAGCCCAGTCCCCGCTGCAAGCCGCGCCGAGCTTTGAGCGATGCAGAGCGACTTCAGAGCATCGCTGCCCTGCTCGGGTGCGAAGACAGCAAGGTGCCCTCCGCACATGCTCGGGTGATCTTATGGTGGGTTTGTACTTCCATCAAGCTTTTTGGAATTGATTTGTCCGAAGGTGATTTGTTACTCGGTTTTGAAGGTTTTGTTGAAACTCCGTGCTTAAGCCCTTCAAAGTAGAGGCTGCCTTGCCTAGGAAGTGGAACTAATAGTACTTTTATGACACTGGAAGTTGAAGTCTTTCCAAAAAAATTAAAGTAAAAATGGCCATGCAGCTGCAGAAAGAAACATGATACGTGGGATCCTTATCAATTTAGTAAGCCTGGGACCGAAATGTAACTATAAAAGTGTCACCTTGTTTTGAAAGAAAAATGCGAAGTTCTCAGAGAATAAGATGATCTTTCAGCCCGCACAATTTCCATTTTGACCTAGTAAAACTTAATATTAATTCTAGCTTAGATACCAGTAGGAATGCTAAACCTGAAGTGTCAGTGGTGCCTGAGCTAGAATGGGAGCAGATGTCATTCCCTGTTGAAAACAGCTAATACTTCCTAGTGCTGCTGGTCTGGGATGGGGGAGAAGGGAGTTTTGCCACCAAGGTGGGGAAGAGATGATTCTGAAGATTCAGGAAGAAAAATATTAACATTGCTAGCATTAAAATGCAGATCTTATGTGTGAAAACAAAGACCTACGGTGGGGAGTCCTGGGTTTCATTATCTCTCCTCCTTATTCATGTTGTGACTGCGTCTTGTCAGCATGGAAGTAGTAAGTACATGATGATCTGACTTTCACCAGCTGCTGATATTTCTAGCACCAGGAATGCAGGCCAGAGCAAGCTGAAAAAGATGGGTATCATACAATTACCCCCTAAATCTTGAACTGTTCTGATCTGTAGTTGGCTGTTTAAATTTCACAGCTGGTAGAAAATTAAAGTTTTTCAGGTAGCTGTGGAAAATGATGAAGTGATTGTAGCTTATAAGGGCTACTATATTAAGGACTAAACTCAGGTGGTTAAAATTGAGATGAGAGAAGGAGCAGCAAAGGCACCTCGGATACTGAAATGGTGTGCTGTTGCTCTAGTAAGTAACAGTAGAAGATGCTGATCACGTTTCATGAATCACACTGACATGGCATGCTCAGAAACAAGCACTTACTAATCTTTTTTAAATTCCGGCTCTGAATGCGCATGAAGTGTATATTTGGAGTTCATCCAGTAATGAGTAGTATTTTTAAAGAGAAGTCTTCCTGCTGTAGTCAGGATTTAAGTACGATGATGTTCACCCAAATCTTCTGGTTTAATTTTGTGCCTCATAGTTTTAAAACTATGGAAATGTTAATCAATACACAGCAGGCAGCAGAATTCATGCAGCCCTGTACCAGCTTGCTGGCAGGACGCTGTGGCACGTGCAGCCTGGCAGCTCGAGATGGGCCAGCACAGCAGTCCCTTGCAAGGTGTGCTCTTTTCCTGCCGTCAGTCCAGGACAGTGCCTGTGCTGAAAGGATGGCTCTGGTGCCTCAGCTGAATGCAGGCTGTGCAAATTGCTTTGGCACTGGTGATGTTACAGTGGTCAAGGAACAGGTGGGGGCCTGCGAGGAACTGGAAGCTGAGGGCAGTTCAGTAGAACTGGAGCCCTGGAGGTGGAGCTTGTGTGGTTATACATGGATGCTTGCCCTTGAAATAGACTAGTTACAAAGATCTCCTTTTTCAGGTCAGTGTTAAGGGCAGGTCTGGGATGCTTAGTCCTACCCTTTTAGGCATGAGGGAAAGCCTCAGGAAGGGAAATCTGGTGAACATCAGGCTGTACCACAGCTGCTTTGTCCTGAGATCATCCTTTTTTGAACCAGCAGGGTTTTTTTTTCTTTCACAGCAATGTGCTTTTTTAATCTCCAGACTAAAGGATCTTTGCTGGAAGCAGGACCATGGTAAAGGAAAGGGGAAATTCTGTGTCTAGACTAAACCACAGCTCTTCCTTCTCTGACGTGGCCAGTTCTACCCAACCCAAGCCTGTAATGAAGGTAGTGGTGGGACTGTCAAAGCTATTTTAGATGCCTGCTAAGGATGCATGCAAGGAGTGTCAAGTCTCCTACTTGCCCCAGCGTAACCGTGTTTGTCCAACAGATGAATGGGCTCTGTGTGATTTGCCTAGGCAAGGGCAAAATACAGACTATAATAGGGAAGGTGACTCTCAATATAAGTTTACAAACTGGGCAAGGAGCTTCAGCTGAAACATATGAATGGTAAATAGTTTTATTTCTGAGTCAGATATGGAAGAAAGCATTTCCTTCCCCACCCTTCCAAAATGAAGTCTCTTCAGCTGAAAGTTGCTTGGCATTGGTAGTGCTTACACATCCAACAAGGCGACAAATATTTGTTCCTTCCTATTATGATCCATAACACGCTCTAATATGGCTTTACTCCATGTAACATAAGTGAAAAATTCATCCTTCTACTTCCTTCCCTCCATTTTTTTATCCTCTTCTTGATTAGCAGCCACTGTGGCCTGTTTGTACTATCCTTGAACAGACTCCTGTTGGTCAGGCTGCTTAAAATTCATTACAGGATTGGATGAGAACCTTAATGATGTTAATGTGTCACTTCAATTTCTGGATTGGCAGCATATCAATATATTCCTTAAACATTGCTTGAAAATTTTGGAACCAATAAGGAGACTTGTTTCAGTGAATCAGTTTTTCTCAGAAATAGTCACAGAATCAGAACCTAAAGCTTCAAACAACAAATAATTTAAAAATTCCTGACTTGTAAGCATGCCAGAATATATCTCTCAAGGCCACTGGTATCTTCAGGTAAAAGGCAATATTTTAGTGGTGGCAGCAGCCCACCACAAGTGATGGAAAACAATACACCAATGAACACATGATGATTGGAGATTTTTGTGCCCTTTATGGAGAAATGCCCTGAATCTGTGAATACAGTGTTGATCTCCTTCAGTGCCTTTATTCATTGTGCTTTAATTGCAAATGAAAGCATGCTTTTATTCTCACTTTTAAGCAGGGCCTGCATCTATTTTTAGTACTACTGTCAGTCTTCTTTGCGATAAGATATGCAAGTGCGTAAATGTTTGAGCATATATTTATACATACACTATTTAACTTTCTTTTTTTAATGAAGCAAAAACTGGAATGTATTAGGGCCAGGAGGTGGTGGGGTTTATAAGGTGTGCCTAGTTTGTATGCCAACTCCTGGAATGAGAAAGGAAATGCTTGAAGTCGTCTGGCAAATGTTTTAAAATGACTTCATTTTTTTTCTCAACCGCAGAGCCTTATACTTGAGTTCTGTGTTATAATTGCCTTTTTCTTTCTCTATTTGGTAAGAGAAAAAAAAAAGCATCTCATGCACAGGCAACTGCTTAATCATACCTTCCTGCCTTGTTATGGAAACCTGAAATGTTTTGCCTCTGGTGAAATCACTTTTTTTTTTCCTCCTTAGATTGAAGACCAAGAAAGGTGACAGGAATGGTTGGAATCTACTTTCTTCTAGAACTGCAATTGCCTTATTTTGGGTTTTGGTTTATTTTGTGTTAAATTGGACTGGTTTTTTTGTATCTAAAAGTTTTGATAGGTTTGAATCTCATGTAAGTGTGGCATGTTCTTTTGCAACTATGTAGGAAGGAATATTTTCCAGCCTCTACTCTGTCTGCTAAAGGAAAACAAGTCTTTTGGCAAAAACAGAAAGGAAAAACTGGCATTTAAAAGAGCCAGTATTAAAATTATGAGACTTGAAAGCATGCTGTAGGAAAAGCTGGAGTGTGGGAGGGAATGGGGATTCCCCTTCCCCTCCTACAAGGAAACAGTCACTGTTTATTTAATGGTAAAGGTGTTTCTCATTTCAGATAAGCAGGTTAACATCAGAGCCCTGGTAGGAAAATCTGGCTGACTCACATGTGTTGCTTCTGTTTTGTACAATATAAACTTGTATCATCACTATCATATGTCTATAATTGATGCCTCTAATCATTTTGCTGGAGTACAAGGTCTCCCTCCAAACTTGCTTGTTTCCATGTTTCCTGGGAAGTATTTATCAGTTGATAAATATTTATGTTGTATGATCTGATATGGTAGAGTTATATTGTGTTATATCATCTTTTCCTAGCTAGATTGGTAGTGCTCTGAACTTGTGCTCTTTTACTTTTGTGCTTTTTAAATACAGAAAATACTTTGCTGTTTCAAAATAATGATGCTGTAGATGTGTTAACATTAAAAAAAAATGTTTTGCTTTCCTGTTCATGGTTGTGAGTATGCAAGAAAATTACAATATGCATAAAGTACAGATTTCTGTGCCAAGAACAGATGTAATCAAGCTTCAGGTTTGACAGGAGTGTATTGCCTGTTGTTGTCTTGTGTTTGTTGTGGTTTGCTTTGGTTTTGGGTTTGTTTTTAATGAAATGTTTAATATAACTTTTATCCATACTCTGTGGTCACCAATTTTTTTAAACTTTGAGTCAGGATTTAAATGTTACCTGGTGTCCTGGCACATTTTGTCTGTGACACTGTAGTCACAAGTACCATGTGTCTTAGAGAACAGATTCTTGGTGCTTGTGCTGTTTCATTGTGGAAAGAGAGGGTAAATAGTCTAACCTGGTTTGGGAGTGAAATATGACAAATGCTACAGCTTTGGCACTTTACCTTAAAACCTACTTGACTGACTTAAAATAAAAAGGGAATTTTCATTTTACAGATTTGAGGGGTTTTTTTGGCCAATGTGGACTTTGTTAGGATGGTGCTTTTTGGTATGTTTGAGATACGAAACAATATCAAATGGGTTGATTTTGCTCTGAGCTGTTCCTCTACAAGGAATTCTCATATATATCTATAGGTAGGTAGATAGATAAAGGGATAGCTCTGGGTTCTGTTATTGATACCAACTTAGAATTTTAAATCTCCTGTACTCACACAACCTGTTCTGACTAGGGAAGGATAGGAATTGCAGAGTTGAGTGTCTCTAAGGTGGTCAGGAACACTTAGGCTACAAATGGAGAAGTTTTGTAATTACCTTCCTCTTGTGGGAACTGGATAATAGTCCTCTCCTTTGCTTTAGCTGAAGCTATAGGGAAAGGTTTTCTTTTCTACTGCAACTCAAGAGAATAGCATAATGTTGGGTGAAGTTTGATGATGCTATTGATAAACCTTGTAGCTGTCTGAAGCTGTGAATGAGGCATAAGAATTGTGTGGATGCTTTGGAAATACGGATGATGTTTTCTTTGCAATTTGGTCAGTGAACACCAAAGCAGATTTTAATTTTTCTTTATAAGTTTTATGTGGTCTGTATTCTCTGGAATGAGCTGGAGGAGTATTCATTCAGCAGTGCCAAACATGGCCATGGCAATGTCGGCACTTTGTCTTACTGCCACAGGAGGAATTTGGGGAAATACATTCAGGTTAAGAACATGAGAAAATGGAAGGCAAAGAGGGTTCAAGGTAGCTATTTTTGTGTCTTTCCAGAGCTGGTGTTCATAATGCAATGACCTGCAACTTGAGACAACTTGAATCTGTGACTATGCAGCTTCTCCCATTCATTTCATGCAGCAACATTGTTTCAGCCTCTTTAGAGTTCTCTCCCTCAAAGACAAAAATTCAGGGTGGCTTTCACTGACATTCCAGATGTCTAAGCACAGTCTTCTCCTAAAACTTTGTGGCAATTGCCACCCATCTGTTGCCGGTTTCTAGCCACAACTGGCCAGCCTCTGCCTTTTGGGGTTTTTCCCTTTATTCTTCCCACTGTGAAGTGGGCTGGTTTCCCGGTGTTCCTCTGGATGCCCGTGCAGTTTGGAAGGGCCAGCTCTTGGGCTGGGAGTGCCCGTGTTTTAACTCTCTTCAGAAGAAGCTTCACTTGCATTATGGCTTGCAGAAAAGAATCAACAGCACAGAATAAACTCAGCTGCTTCCATCCCTGCCAAGTGCCCGCTCAGACTTTAAGATGTCTGTCTGTCCTGCGGCAGTTGTCTTTGCCCATTGGGGCTGGAGGAGAATTTGCAACTTCATTAGTGTAATACCTTTGGTACACCTGTTCTTGGGGGGATGCTGTTCTTGTTTTCTAGTTTGAGTTGACAAATGTGTCTGCTTCCTGCCCACCCACCCCACCTCACCTCATTCACTAAGGAAAAGCAAAATATTTGCCTGTTGTCACAACACCAGCCACCACTACTTGGGCTCCCTCTTTGCTGGTGGGTTTGAGCCTTCCCTTCCTCCTGAACTGACTCACGCCCAGTTCTTATCACTCTGCAGTGTGCCACACTGGAAACTGTCCCCTGTAAAGATGAGGTGGAAAAATGTAAGCTACAGTAAAATTAAATACTGCCAAGAAGGAGGACTGGCAGTGGATGTTTAAATGCAGTGACTATTGTAAACCTGGTAATTAAGGTTGAGAATAATACAGATGAATTTATGAAGTCTTTTTACTTCACAACCTTTCTGTGATTTGCTGTCTCACTTCTTTAAGTTTGTACTGATCCACCAAATCTGATACTTGTGTCTTCAAATCACTGAAGAATTGGTTGTTTCTCTTTTGGAGCATATGAATATGTTTCTGGTGTTTCCTTGTAACTTAACTTCTGGTTGCTTAAAAGTGGAATGTTTCAGCTTTCATATTGAATATAAACACATTTAAAAATGATATTCATCTGCTTATGTGTTTGAGAATTGTAGTTCTGACATTACTGTTCTGTGAAGACTGTTATACAATTGTATATTATTTTTATTTTGTGTTGTAAGAGGGTTGTGCTTTCTTCTCTAGCATATCCACCTTGGTGAAAACTTAACTAGTAATATTTACATTAGTCTTTTATCAAGACATGGGATCAGTAGTTTCAGAAACAATCCCCTCCTTTGTCAAGCATGTTCTTTTATGTAGAGATAAAAAAATGAATTTGGTACGAATGTTTCTTTAGTAAGACTTAAGTTTCCTAACTAAATGTATTTTTTTGGCCTTGCAAGACATAGCTGCATTTAAATTTCCATCTAAAGCTGTGTCTACAATCAGAATTTAGTTTTCTGGAAGCTATTTTCTGGAAGCTGCTGCTGAGTATTTTTCTTTTTAATATTCTTAGCACACACTCTCAAAGCAGTCTGATGATTTAACTAAATTTCATCAAGATAAACTAGTAGTTTAGCAGATTGAGTTATGCCAGTGCTGGCTTCCACTTTTGACATTCAAACAATGGCTACTATGTGAGCTGTACTTTTTTTTCTCCTCTCTTTTTATTCCAATTCCAGTGGGGAGATATGCTTTATACCATTCAGAGAATAGTTAGAATATTTAAGATTAGCAACATGGAAGTGATTTGGAAGCTTACGTTCTCAAGTGGTGCAATAGCAAACTCATTGGAAGAAAATGGTTCTCGTTTTGCCTTCTTCACAGAATAGCTCAGCTTATTTCAGGAACTTAAAAGTGCTGAAAGTTTAGCTCTGATAAAAAGCTTTGAAGCTGTCTGTGAAGCAAGTTGAAAAGAAGGGGGGAAAAAGCCAACCAGTTTTGTGAAACCTTTTGCATGGCAGAAGGCCTAAAATTATACAGTCTCTTTCTTGGAGTTGAACAGATACTATAAATTCCTAATGGTTAATAAATAATTATGCTATAAGCTTTTTTCAAAATTAGTATTTTAGGACATAGCAAACTTTGTCTGAAGGGGAGAACAATATGGAGAAAATAATTTGGATTGTGTGAGCAGCTCAAGTATGTAAACCTTGGTATTTTGGGGATGCCTGAAGGAAAAATAGTGAGGGATCCACTTCCTCTGGGATAGAAGCTGAATCTCCATTATAGGATGACTTTGTGTTTTTGTGTTAGCTAAATTAATGCAAGAGCCCAAAATCTTGTTCAATTGTACTCTTGTTCAAGAGTAGTCAATAGACTACTCTTAATGGCCAGAAGCAGGGTGGTAAATTATAATAAATTCCTTCAGGAGGACTTGTTTTATATCCCAGGAGTAGCTGCTGCATCAGAGCATTATGCATGCTGCGCTGGTGTGTGGCTAAGTCAAATCAATCATTATTTTTTCAAACACTGCATAAATAAAGCAACTCTTGCCTAACAGATAAACCTTTTAGAACGTATGCCTAGTAAAATCATTAACAGTTGAGATTTAGTTGATGTCTATACTAACAGTACTAATTACTATGCATGCAGACTGTATTTTAAAGATAATAGCACACTGGTTGAAAGAACTGTAAATTTTCTTACAGGTTATGATAGAGGATGCTGTACTTTGGTGATTCTAATCAGTGATGTAAACTGAATGCTAAAAAAAAAAGAGAGAGAAATAAGAAGACCTGGCATCCCTAGCTTGCAGATTTCCAGCTGTTGTTGCCAAGAGATGGTGTGCTTGGCAGCTTCTGTGTGTTAACCTTTAGTCTTATTTACAGTGAGATTAAATGCCATTATCATTATAGCTTTGACTTTTCCTTGGAAATTAAATCCCCAAATACAGAAGTCTCTGATGATGCTATCTGAAGTCTAGAGATGGAGACCTCTTTCATCCTGCTGCTGCTTTTTGCCTTTCCAAAGCCTGAAGGCTTTGTGGGATTCAAGAGACTGCCAGTTTTGTGACTGGGGTGCCTGTGATGGGCTGGTCAGGGAGGTACTGACCCTGATTAAACCACTCCTGCCATTGCTGCCTGTGAAAGTGAACCCAGATCTCTACTGAAGCTTCTAGCTCGGGGAACAGGGTTAGAAGTGAAATGTGGAAATGTGGAGGTTCCCTGCTTTATTGCTGTCCCCTCTTCTGGGGAAAACTGGAAGTTGTTCAGATACTTCTGGTACCTTTGGGTTTAAAAGGAGTAGCTGGAAATGGATTTGGTATCTGCTTGATTCATTTTCTCAGGATGACAATTTTGGAATTAATGATTTCAAACTAATACTGTGTTCTTCTGTACCATGCAAACTTGTTTTGAACCAAACATTGGGGAGTGGAAGTTGAAAATATCAGAGCTTGTGATTTACTTACTGGTTTAAGAGGTCAGTGTTTGAATCCAGAGAACCCTGACATGCAGAATGATAAGAGCTTGCAAAGAAAAAGAAGATACTAGTGACTTGGAGCCTGTCAGCATTTGTCTGTCTTTTACAAATTACTTGTTTTCTTTAGAATTTATATTCCTGAAGTCTTAGATTCAAAGATTTTGAGACTTGAAGAAACTTCTGTAAGGACGTTCCTCTAATTAATGTCAGTGTCAATAAGGTGTGCAATTTTTGACTCCCCCTTTCCCTTTGTGGTTTAAATCCTACAGAATCTTTTTTGACTTTGTTTAGGGCTAGCAACGAAAACCCCTGAAGTACTCAGTGCAATTCAGTACAATACAATAATAACAAGATACAATGATACAATAATAACAAGAATGTCCTTTTTTTTTTTTTTTTGTGCTGACATACTCTACCAACACCTCATTTTTATGAAGTAAAGATTGTCCTCAATGTGGTAATTTAATTGAAAAGCCAATGGTATTGCATAGAGTTTTCTTAATTAAAATAGGCAAACAAAACCTATGTAACAGAATTCCAAATCTGTTTACTGTCAGAGACCAGTCTCAGCTGTCAGGCTGGGTTCAGGTAGGTTGACATGTCCTCTGTAGGAATTGAGGGAACAAGAGGCTTCCTTTTAAATGCTGATGAGTTGTTTGCCAGGAACATCCAGAAGGAACTGTGGGTTCCTTCTCACTGGTTTGTGACTCAAGACATCCACCCACCTTTTAATTACTGTCAGCTACAAACTGTGGAAGTTCAGTTCTCTTTGGAATCAATAAAGTAATTTATTTCCATGACTGATTGCCAAGTTAGTGAAAAGGCTTTGCACCAGGTTAGAGCTCCTTTGCTTCTCCTCTTCCGTACTGTAATTGGAGCAGAACCATATCAGCATTTTCAGATCTGCTTTTTGTGCAAGTTTGATTTCTTTATATGTATATACATGCCAGCAGAAAAAAATATTTAGAAAAGATGCAAGTGTAGTCAGTTAACAGCAAAGTGACAGTGTGTAAATTCCTCCTGTAGAATCTCAGTATTTCAGTTGTGGTGGGGGAGGAGAGAGTTAGTCTGGTTTCTCCAACATCTGTTGTGTATTTTATATTTGCAGGTGTGAGAAGATGTCTACAAGAGACTGGTTTAGCTGATGTCATTATTTTAAAGTTATTTTTTATTAAAGTGAGTGTTAATTTACAGCTGAACTTTGGCCTGCTCATTGTTTCTCTGTAATTTCAAACAGTGACTGAAAGATTGTTATATTGTGCCAAAACCAAAAGTGTCACATCAAGTTGTAGCCAAACATTTTCTGTTCTGGGGACACATTGGTGAAGAATGGCTGTTTCTCATGGTCTAGTGGTACCTTTTCCAGCCTGCAGTCTACCGCTGGTGAAGGAAAGAAGCTTGAAATAATTACAAACACCAAAAAACCAAAGCAAACTAACACCCCCCCAAACAACCACAGAAATACTCTTCAGGTGAGGTTAAGAAAGAGAAGCTGAATGACTACCTGTAGATGAATCATGTTGATGAATTATTCAATTAATCCTTAGTATACAGATGAGAGTTAACTGTAGAACAGTGTGAAGTTTGCTGGTTAAATTGGAATCTTGGAGAAAGCTTCCCTGCTTTCAGAATGGAACAATGTTGCCTTCATATGCATCTTTAAAATTATAACACCTGTTTTTTTAATGCAGTGGATTATCTGGGAAGTGTTTTAGAGTGTCTGTGATCTGACATTGTTTCTTAAGTCTGTCTTAGTCTCCATGGTATGGGAGATAATTTTTGCCAAGTCTATTCAAGTTTTAAAACAGACTAATGACTTCAGGTGTCTTGATGAAAGCTGTGCAGGAGGGTGCTTGCAGTCCCTGCTGCAGACCTGCTAAACTGTGCAATGCTCCGTGACTCCATCCCTGAATCTTGGTGATGGCCACCATAACCAAGGCTGTGCACTCGGGGTGATGATATTTGACTTCTGGGTTTTTTCAGAGGTGGTCCTTTGTGTCTCTATAAGTAATTTGACTTACCATGGTACTGAAGGATTCTATGTTATGCTAGCATCACATTATACTTTGAAATACAAAGGAAAAACTTGATTAATTTATGTGAAAGGATTTTTTTTTTTTGCTTGGACTCAACCTCCTCTGACTAAATCTTAAGGCTTCCTCTAATCTGAAGGATTGCATTTCCTTAGCTAGAAGGGGAAAGACACATTAATTATGCTGAACTGAAATGTTTCTGAGGAAGTACTTAGTACTGTGCTTATGATAGCTTTTATTGCTGGTGAGCATTAAAAGATTACTTTTCTTCAGTCTGAAGGATTGTGTTTGTAGTTATTATATTGTACTATACTGTGTAGTTCATAGCTGTTCATGAGGTTTGGGGATAAAAGCCTTTTTGTATGTTTTTAAAAAACAAAGCATAGTTCCCCTTCCTTCTGTGCAATGTATGTGAAGTAAAATTAAACTGAATAGTGGATCCCATAACCTTTATAGCCCTGATGATCCACTATGAAGTATTTCCCCACTCTTTCTGTCCACACAAAATATGACACTCTGAAGGTTGAAGAATTAGAACAATTCTAAGAATAAGACATTCCTGTTCAGTGTCTGGCATACTTATATTTCTCTGTGTTGCTTGTCACCTTTTACTCATAACTTGCAGTCTTGCTATGTGTGATAAGCAAGGTCCTTAACAAATTTATTTTTACTGGCATAAGAAATGTAGTTCACCATAACATATGTAGCTACAGAGATATATAAATTCTAGCTGCCTTATTTTTTTAAGTATTGCAAATTCATGGGAAAGTTGCTCAAAAGAGAGTTAAAAAGAACTTTCTTTTCTTAAGAAATAGTGATGAAAACCCTCCGAAGATGTTGCAATATTCCTTTATTGGCTTGACCTCCAGATGGAGAAAATAAGCGGGGAAGATTGCTTTAGACAGAAAGCTTAATTTTTTAGCCTAGTTATTGTGTGCCTGGTGATATCAAGAGGAAATAATTTTATAGGGGAGAAGGCCAGAAAAAGAAGTGATGAGATGCAATAGAATGTCTTGCCAGCTGTTCCACAATGTACTTGTTGATTGCTGACAGGGAAGCTGAAGGTTTCTTTCTGAGCCTTTCAGCTACCATAGTACTGTTCCCTGAGGTCTGTCTTTGTTTCCATCGCTCTCTAGAGAGTGTTATTGATATCAGTAAAAAGCCAACCATTAAAATGATAAACTGGTTGAAAATGGTTCCACAAAACGATGTCAGTGATCAGTTAACTGAATGATCCATGGTCAGTGGATCTGATAGAGACTGATGTTGCCTTAATAGCTTCTCCATTTTTCCGTCAAACTTTTCTTAGGGATTTCAGCAAACCTTTTCAAATCAGAATGTGTTGGTGCAGCCACCACATGGTTTCCAGTAATCTTAACATCAGTACGTTAATTCTTGTTCTGTAAAACCATACTTGAATATTCCATTTATCAATATTTCTGCAGTTAAAAAACTTTCCCCTTTTCCTTCTTCTCATAATAGGGTAAGTTTGCCTAAGAATTTCTGCTGGGACTTGTGCTTATATCTGTGTTTTAGTCAGTTTTCATGCCTGATATCTATTTTCAGGACTGTTTGGATATGTTGCTATAGTGTTTTATAAGCAACATTATACATAACCATTCATCTTATGCTTTGGCAAAAAAGTCTTTAAACCAAGTTCAAGTGGATTGGGTGGGATCAAACAAAAATTATGCCAGAGGCAAAAGTCAAGGCCCCAAAGGACTGTTCTTTGCATGCTTTAAACTAGGAGGGACAGTTTAACTAAACCTCTACCTCTTGTTACATGGCATTTTTAGAATTTTAGTCCTTTACAAGAGATTGACACAGCACTTGTGGAATCTGCTTTGAAATTTGCACCTTAACTGCATGGCATCAACAAGAAGAATTTGTTTTATTCGGCCTTGCTATGCACTATAGGGAAAGACAGGCAATTTCTTTCAGTGTCTTGCAGTGCTAGTCTAGCTAGTTGTATTGCAGGTTGCATTTTTATTAGGCTTTTCCTCAAGCTGTGAATAAACATAGACCAAGTAAAGAACTGCCTTGTAGAGATGTTCTTAACATTGTTATTAACTTCTATGACTTTAGGAAAGCACAGATACATGGAGATGGAGAGGATTGTAAAATAGAGTGCATGAAACATAGATGTTCTGTTTGTTTTTCCTGTGGACATCTGGGAGAGCCAGTCCCTCTATTCTACAGAATGTCATTAGGCTTGTGGAGCTTCAACCTGGTGAGCTTCTCCCAGTTTGATGTGGAAAGTTAAATATAATTGAAGTGAGTTTACAAATCACTACCTTTCCCAAAGAGAGGAAGGAAGCAGCAGGATACTATACAATCATTGTGATTCTACATCAGTGAAGTGTAGAACAATTAAGCCATCGAGGCCATGGGGTGATCCAGTGGGATCACACACTTATTTCCATGTGTCCTTAAAGGAAAACTGAACTGTCATAGGTCTGAAAGGCGCTTGAGTTCACACATTAAATGTTTGCACTCAAATGATACCAGGTGCTGTTCAAGAGCTAGTGGTGAGCCTAGCTACTGCTTTTACCTAAAAAAAAAATACTAAGAATACTGTTTTTGCAAGATGACATAAAATACTCTTTACTTGATGAGATATGGTCATCTTCAATGTACCTTTTGTATGTTAGCATGGGTGCATGGAGAGGAAAAGAAAAATTTGGCATTCTAGTAGTATGAAATTAATTAAAAATAGGTAAAAATAAAAATTCATTAAAAATAGGTAAAAATAGGTATCTGGCACCGGCATCTTTGGGGAAATAGTTTTAAAAAGAGTTGTGGGAAGCATTCATTATCTGAATAGATCAGCACAGACACTTCCACTACAACTGACAATTTTTCCTTTCCTATGTGCCACATGGAGGATACCAAGCTCAATCTTTGCTGGTCACATCCCAGCAATTTTGGACAAATTTTTGTTACACCTCAGCAGGATGAGCACCTCTCTATTCACTCCCTCCCTGGGACCCCTGCTGTTCACCTTCTGATGCAAACTTTAGTCACTTGATGGCTGAATGCCAGGTTGAGGTTGTCCTGCAGAAGTACGTGAGAAAATTCGGAACTGCTTCCTTTGAAGTTGAACATTCCTTCATGTAAATCTTTGTCTTGAGCAAAACAAACATCCGGGGGGCAGGGAAATGGGATGCACATGCATCTAAAACTGTACTATGGTTTAGAAACAAACTTTCTAGAATATCTAGAAAAGTTTGTTTCCCTCACAGATCATCCAGATACACGTGGAATGTTTGAATTACAATGAGTAGGTATCCTGCAGCTTTGCACTGGCAGGCATCCTTTGAGCCCATTGGTTTGCCAGGTTCTTGGAGAAACAAAGCAATATTGACAAACAAGATGTGTAAACATGAAGCCACAGTTTTTCTTTGGATGTCTGCCATGAGAGCAATGTGTGTGTGGCTGGAAGAGTGCCTGTGCCCGTGGATGGTCTGTAGACAGCAGATGGCACAGATTCCTACTGCACTGATCACAGCCCTGA
Source organism: Fringilla coelebs (assembly GCF_963513975.1). NCBI lineage: Eukaryota > Metazoa > Chordata > Aves > Passeriformes > Fringillidae > Fringilla > Fringilla coelebs. The sequence continues at coordinate 84,147,025 of NC_140028.1, forward strand.
GTGAATGGGACATGGTGCTGTGTGTCAGCCAGCACGGCTGACCTCTGGGAGACAGGGAGAGAGGGGATGTACCTGGGATGCCTTAGGCCATGCAGGGGTTTGCCATTAACTCAAAGCAGCTTGTGGTAGTGTTCTTTGTGGGTGGTGGTAAGTCACACAGCTTCCTCCAAGGTGCCTCCCGGTGCCATGTCATCTGGGCAGTTTTCTGTGAGGATAGTCAAGCTGTTTGGTTGTATGCATCCAGTGCTTGCCAACATGTTCACTAGTACAAAAGCATTCAGTCATGCTTTTGAGGCCTTGTTCAGTGTATTTTCTGATGCACCAAATAAATACATTCAGCTGCTGAAGAGTAAGGATGCTCATTTAAAGGGTACTTTATGCTGTATAGTTTGATCAGGGCACAAGTTGTAAAATCAGGTTACAAGAGTCCTGTCAGATGCCTCTTCAAGCTTTCTAAATAACAGATAACCCTTAAGGGGAAGAACATGAGGGAAATAGATGATGCCCCTTCGGCTGGAGTGAGGCAGAGGGACAAGACAGATGGTTTGATGCAGAGTAGCTTACTTGATGTGGTGATACAGAACTCCTTCAGCACTGCTGAAATATATGTATGATGTAATCCAGTATTGAAGCTTCTTTTTCTGTTGCCTTGGAGCATATTGTAGTGATTCAGTGACAGGCATGTAAGAAGATTCATATGGTGTCAGGTGCTATTTGTTGTCCTTATTTGATGGAGGTGTTGCCTCAGTTCAGGCAAAAGCCAGATGGTAGGTGCAAATACAAAACCTGAAGACTATTCCAAATAGCTGTAGGGTGGTGTTGGTCTGCAATTCTTAACAGCATTAAAAGGAGAACCTGTGTATTTAATGGCAGGAAAATTGATTATGTATATAGGTCTGATCATCTTCTAATAGTGTATTCTTCAAAGAAATGGGCTGCTGTGGGTCCCTGTGTTTCTGAAGATGAGGCCCCCCTATACTTTGATGTTATGTTTACATTCCATTTTTAGCAAAACCAAGACTTCTCTTACTGTGCTAGTATGGAAATTTTAAGTAGTTCTTAAAAAAAGATAGGGTGTTACCATTTTTGAGTGGTAGTGACTTTGTAGTAAAAAAAGTAGATACTATTTTCTTCACGTTGGCCTTTTTTGCAAAACCTGCTGTGTTTGTTCAGTTAAAGCATACCCTTATGTCCCTTGGCAATTAAAGAATTTATGAATTTCAAAGAAGTAACACTGTGATCCTGTGGTGTTTGGCTTTTGGTAGGAGTAAATGTAACAGAACAGTTTACAAAGTTAGTGAGACAGGGAGGTTTCCCTAGAATTTCCTGTAGTTCCTAGGGTGCAAAGCCATTCAAATGAACTGCAAAGAAACCTTGAGATTAGAGGAAATCACTACGAATACAGAAAAAAATTATTAAAATGTGTCCTGTGTACTCCACTTCTCCACAGGCTGCAAAGACAGTTAAATTTAATTAGGTTTTTGTGCAATAGTAAATTAAAGAAGCTTCTTTGTGTCAAGGTCTTGAAAATTATCTGGTTTGATGCTTCTTGAAAGCTCCTTCATTAAATAGTTTTTCTGTTTTCAGAGATCAGTGCAAAACTGCACAATTCATTGGAACAAGACTGATGTGGAACTATTTAAGCTATTGTTTAAAATGTGGAAATGTTTAAACTATTTAAAAGCTGCTTTACCTTGATCTTGCTCTGTCCTTACCTTAATTAGGAAGCTGTTCATGAAAACTACCTTGATGAAAGAATTCTTTTGATTACTGCACTTGAAGATGATGCAAAGGGTTTTTGCTAACTCAGTCTGCAGGAGATTTTTAATACTGTATGACTTGAAGGAATTGGTATTTTGCTGGTGGTTTCGTGGTAGTTGTCTATTCCAAATCCTGCTCCTGACAGATGGGATCAGCAAATGCGATTGCTCACTTTGCTTTTCTAGTTCCCTTAGACAAGAACCTTGGCACTTAATGAAGCTGGGAGGGTTTTTTCCCCTCTTTTGAAGCTGACAAGGGAAAGCTGTGAAGTTGGGTACACAAGGCATTGTATGGTATCTGTAAATATAAGGACGACCTTCTGCAACCCTCTCTCAAAAAACACCGCATCCTTTTGCTATCGCCCAGATAATCCTTATCCTGCTTGGCTTCTCGCCGCCAGGAAGCTCAGTCCATGTGGCATCAGAGCCCTTGATTAGCAAGAGCAGCAGAGTGGAACAGAGGTATTGGGTCTAATGCCTAATTTCAGTCAATTTGTATTTCTGTTTTGAACACGAGTGCAGCTTTTACATAGTTAAGCATCTTCACTAAGGGTTGTCTTTGCTTAGAGGGGAAGGTAAGCACTGTCTGAATAAATGCTTCTGCTCATTCAAGGTTGTTTTACTACAGAGTTAATGTTTATTTGCAGTTGTAGTATAGAACATGCAAAGTGTATTACACAAAACCCAAGTAAATCTTAAACTGTAAAAAGCTCAAAACCTTAGAAGCATATTTACTCTTGCTTGAAAAATCCAACAAATATGAAACTGCTCCTTGGCATAATAAAAAGGTTTTGCAAAACATGGAATTCTGGCAAGTGTTACCTTTGAAAAAAAAAAGTATTCAAATCTTTGTAGACCATGTGTCTTTGACTTCCTATTTGTTTTTCTGCATTTATTTTTTTGGTAGGACAATGTTTTGGAAGGCATAAGAAGAACTTGTTGTCTTAAGAGTCTTATATTTTAATGTTTTGCCCTTTTTTTTTCCCAAATGAACTAAAGCATGGATTTTTGTAGGGAGGACTCAAAATGCATAACATTCCTTTGGTGAGGAAGAAGTGCATGTGGGTACAGTAAACTCTGGGGAACAACTCTTGAGAGTTCTTCTGCTAAATTTCTCCTCTGTTACTGTTTCTTCCATTTCTCCTGACCAAAAGGTGTTACAAATAGTTAAGTAAAGGCAGTAAATGAATATGTTACATTTTGGTCCAAGTATTTATATTTTTCACAAGAATCTAGCTTTGGCATTTCTGTAGGGTTTTTGTTTGTTTGTTTTGAAATTTTAATCACATTTTTCCCTTTCTAGTCCATTGCAGAACTATTAGGAAGTTTATTTCTGTGATTGCTCTTTGGGTTCTTTTCGTTCTTATTTTATCCCTTACTGGTATAAAGAGAAATCTGAGGTGCCCAGAGCTCAGGGTGTTGATGACCACAATTAGGCTGTCTGGTCTCTTGGCTACTCTGAATCCACAACTCTCAAAAGTATCAGAGTCCATCTTTTAAAGACCTCTGCTGAAAATTGGGAAATTTGGGGATCTTGAAAATAAAAAGGTGGGAATTGCATAAATAAGCAGAGTTACTGAAAAAAATTATTTATTCAGAAGATACCAGTGCAGTAAAAACTGGGCTCAGACCATGTAGATTGGGAGAGGCAATACCAAAGAGTTATGACAAGTTGTAAGGCAAGCTGTTTACTCCTGGAACTTGAAATGTCCAGAAACAGAGTATTTGCTCCTGTGATTTGAAGATCACATCGCTGCAGGATCAGCACTTTTCTTCCACCTAAGCAAATATTGCAAGACTGAGAACTGTTAAAATTATTACAAAAAGATCTTCCTGACTGGATTTTCAAATTTCTCACTATGCAAACTTTTAAGAAAATAAGATTTGGGTTACTGTGCACTGCTTCCCTCCTCCAACTTGAATACGATTTCTTGTTTTATGTTTTCCTGTAAATAAACCACATTTCAGACAAAATTACAGTATCCATCTGTAAAACTGAGTACATAAGAATTAATTAAAAAACTTTTCCTGGTCTACACTCATTTGCTTCTCTTTTATTAGCCTTTGATCTCATGCAAACAAGATAGCAGTTGAGGTGTTTATTTTGTTTTGCCTCAAATAACTGACCTTGCACTCTGTTAGGAAACATCTTGGGCTAAACTAAAGGCAGCAGACTCAGGAGGTGAGCAGGAGTGGATAAAGCCTGCTTGAGCCATCAGCCTGAGAGACTGGTGCTACTGTGCTGAAAGCAGCTTTAACCTCAGCAGCTGCATTAGGCTGCTGCAGAAAGGATGAAAAGAATGAAAGAAAAAAAAATTGGCTCTGTCTAGGACAGAGATGAGTCCAATATTTCTGGTAGGATGTGTGTTGAGCTGTGGTGATAAGTTCAGGTGGCCTCCCCAAATTACAGTGATAGCCATGTTACTGCTGCTGTTATTGGTTTTCCACTGTAGGATGTTAAAGGTGGCACGCCAAGATGTCATATTTTTCGTCCTGGTGTCACTTCACAGAATTACTCATTTCCTTTAAACATAAAAGAAACAGAATTCCTTCTGAACCCAAAATTTCAGAGCTTTATGGATTTTTACTGTGACAATTCTGAATTTTGAAATTCTGATGTCAAAGTTATTTTTTGGGGGACATAGCCTGCAGCTTAGTCCTGGGTTTCCTGGTTTCTTTGCCCTCTGCAGTAGGTTTTGTGTGTTTGGGTTTCCACTGGGGAGTGTTTGAGATGAGTGTGCCTTTGTTGCATACTGAGGGGTTTCCCCCTGAGTCACTGTGAGTCACTTAATGGGGCTGTTGGCTTAGACTGGGTACTCAAGGATAAAGCAGGTCCAAAAAGCTCATAGCTGCTGCTGATGTCAGAGCTCCTAACTGGTTTGGTTTATATTAGTGTACTAATCGATTAGTATACAATACTGGACACTTGTATATGAAGAAAAAATGAAGGTTTTGTGGCTCATAACTTTTATAAGCTTTAGAAGGCTCTCTACTGAGACTACTCTTCTTTTTAGTGATAGTTCTTTGGATAGGTCTGAGAGCAAGCAGTTATTTTGAGTATCTTGATGCCTGAATGTTTAGGGGCATGATTTTTTAGCTTTTTTTTCTAAAAAGCTTTCAAGCACCTGACTGTCATCACAGGCAAATTTGTGGTGTGCTTGGACATAACCTGTGCTGTGTGCCACAGGTTCCTGCAATCAGGAGAAAAGCTTATATACTCAGTTTGTTGGCATAATTTGTTTCTCCCAAGCTGAGATGTTGGGGGAAGATTTGTTTGATAGCTACAAGCTGTTTGATTATTGTAGTATATCATACTGGTTTAGACTAAAGGTTTTCTGTATTTAAATACCAACACTTAAAAAAATCAGCACCATTTAGCTGACATACCTTACTGTTGTTGGCTCAAGTTAAGCCAAACTGGTTGGTACAGAGCAAACTTGAATTGCAGAAGTTTATTCTGTTCATGTCAGCCTTAGAGTGGTGCAAGGCTTGCTCTTGAAATGAGGGGTCTGTGTTGAGGCTCACAGTAGAATAGCTATAATTATTGATGATGTGAGAAATGTTGTTTTAGATAAAGACAACTGGAGGGAGGGAGAAAGGAAGAGTGTGTTGGTCTTCTCTGTAACTGCAGTTGCAGTTCTTAATAAAACTTAATAGTTTACCAGTGGAATAGTGTGTGAGGCCAGATGGAGCTCAGACTAGGAAATAACACAGTGATTCATTTTTCCAAAGCAACTTTGCTTTTCTTCAGCCTTTAAACAAAACTTAATTGGAAAAGAAAAGAGTAGTGTAAGTAGAATGCTTTCCTTTTTGCTAACTTTTCCTCCTGCTGAATTTTATTTTGTTGCACTGCAGTTAACGAATTGCAAAAATCTTTGATTAATTGGACAATCTTTTAAAACAAAGATAATTTTTTTTACATTTACTGCCTTTTGAGTTTTTCTTTTGACAGCAGGAACAAAAGGACACTTATTTTTATATTCTTACTTGGCCAGAATACAAATCAAAATAGCAAAATAACTACTGCATTTAGAGGGTGGCAGCTTTAATAAATCAGTTAAATACTTCAGAGTTCATAGTTCTTCCTGTTTTCAGTATGAGGAATTTTTTTATGAATGCTTTAATGCTTTACCTCGATTATCACCTTGAAGATTTGAGACAAAGTGTAGCACTGTTCTTTTTATAGTATCTGCAAAAAAATTACTGATTTCCTCTGTAAATCACTGGAAATTATTAGAAGTATGCCTTTTTCAACAAAAATAACTTTTCATTTTATTGCTCTCATGGATTTTTTTAAGGAATACTGCTCTAGAGTATTCCTAGAACAAATGAATAGTTGCTACAGACTGCTATTAAAATCAGTTGGATGTTGCTTTAGAGTGGTGTGTATCTCCTGCCCCAAAGGATCTGTCACCATACTCCAGTTCAATAAGTCTCTGAAATAGCATTAGCTTCTGGCTGTGCAAAAGTTTAAAAGTTGATGAACCAACAATTTACTGTGCAAGGCCACCAGTGGCACCGCTTCTGTAGATTTTCATGGGGAGATGGGTGACTCATTCCAACAAGGCTAAATGAAAATGGTGACTCTGAACTGTTTCTGATGTTGTTGCAGAAAGATGCTTTTAGGAAATAAAACCCGTGTCCTATGGATGAAAGTGTTGCCTCTCTTTTTAATGCACCTTCCCCCAAACAGATTAATTGAACCTGCCAAAATTTAACTTCAGCAGAGCACAACTATGGTTTGTAGTGCAAAAGGAATTGAGGACTGCTAAGAATGGCCTTGATAATTGACATTTCGCTTGAACTTCCACAAACTCACCTTTGCAGTTATTCCTAAGGGCACGGCACTAGCCTCAATGAATTTTGAAATTTATAAACATCTTTGATCTCTTCTGTGGTATGTGGAAAACCATTACACATTCTTTTCAAAGGTATAATGAATTCTGAATACTTGATACACTGTGGGGTGTTTCTTTTCAAATGTTTATATTTCTCTCCCACAACTGAAAGCCCTTTCTCCTCAATGGTAGGGTCATAATACACTTGCTTCATTTATGTTAGGTCTTTAATTCTTTTTCCCTCCTTCTGAAAAAGCACTCCATATACTTCTTCTGGAACTCTAGGAGTAGTAACAAAATAACTCTATACCTCCTCCTCCTCTCGATCTTTTTCCCTTGATCTCTTTTCCCTCGTTTCTTCATCCATAAGATCCTTCCACTCATCTTTGTTAGCAGAGGGGAGCTGTGGGGAAGAGGGAGTCTTCTGGATTAGGAATGCTCAGGCATTCAGGCACTATCTAATTCTTGAATCCAAGAGCTCTGTGGATGGGTGTTGGGGCTGGCCAAATCAAAGAAAGAGGATGAAGATGGCTTGCACGTCAGGGTGCTTCTACAGTATTTCCTGGATATGTCAATATAAATCCCAAATTAGTTCATGGCAAATGGAACATGACTGTGTAAAACAGTGCAAAACAAAGAAAGGAGGTTGGATTGCTAAACAGGTTATTGAGTTTCACTTGTTTTCAGTTTTCTGTATAAATTATCCAGTTATTTGCTCATGGATCAAGTCAAACTTAATACTGTTTTTATTCTAGATGATTTTGGCAAAGCACTGTCTAACTCATTTGTCTCAATTTCTTCACCATGTTGGAAGTTTTTCTTTGATAGTGTGTCAAAGCTTATTGAAGTTTTTGACATTAACTACTCTATTAAATATAAAATACTGCATCCTAAAATTGTCTCATGCTAGTTTATATGGCTGTTTTCTTTTGTCTGGGAATTTTACAGACATGTTGTAAGGCAGCTGCAGTTGGAAACATGCTGTTGTGTCTTGGAAGCCAGCTGAAGTATCATTCTTTGTATGAGCTTTCAAACTAGTATTTGGAAGAAGACAGCAGAGAAATTCAAGTCTGAGGTGCCAGAGTGTGCTGATGAGGAACTGTTTTAACTGAGGTGGTTTATTTAGTCAGTCTTGTTAAACTGTTTTGATTGTTCAAGCTGATCTGACGTATCTGTACGGAGCCAGGCCTCATTGTAATCCTACTTAAAGGCAGCCTGTAGGAAATTTTGTTCCAAAACTGTTTGTCCACAGACAGAGATCTGCTTCTGTCTTCTGATATTTTGTTGATTTGTTGTAAACTAAATATTATTAGCTAAATATTATTATTTTACATTGCAAAACTAAGCTCTCAAATGAAATATAATAGCATCCATATTATAATAATAATTTAACACCTAGTTCCTTTACTCTGGTTCAGGGATTCCTGTATCTTGAAGACTGCGATATAAATGCAAATCAATAGCTTTGATAATAGAACTTTTTAATGTAATATTTGTGTCTCCTATGGCTAAAGGTTTAAATCACTTTACAAAGTTATGTATTATTATTTACTCCCCGACCTTATTGGGAGAAGATGGAAACTGTGCTGTCCTTACCAGCTGCAGGCTCTTTGATGGCTGTTGTGATTGCCATTCCCACTGGCAGGCAGCTGCACTGAGAGGAGGAGGAGGAAGGCAGCCGTGACCCCGGGGCCGTGTGCGATACGCTATCGCAGCGCAGGACAGCGCGGGTCTGCGCCCTGTGCGATTGCCAGAGCCTGGATCAGCTGCGCTGTGCCAGAGCCAGAAAGCAGGAGCTTTCACACTTGCTGCCTGTTTCCCACTCATTGTCAAGCCCTGCCCTATCACTTGATAGACCTGGAAAGGAAGTGCAGAGGAAGCAAGTGCCACTGCTGGTTCAAAATGTTCCAGGGTGACTGGAAACTTTGAGCAATGGCCTGGGTGAGAAGAACAAGACCTTATTGACAGGGTTCAATCCTAGCTAAGTCTGTTTCCCATCAACTTCCTAAGTAATCACAGCCTTTCTTTTTCCTCTCCTTTGCACTCTCTGGGTCCCCCCGCTTTCGCCTCCTTTTTAAAATTTTATTTATAATTTTATGTTGTAGTGGACTGAGCAACCAAGGAGAGTTTGGAATTTGTACCCTCTCTGGTAAATCCTGGAGGAACTGCTAATGAAAAAGATGACAAAAACATTAAAGGTAGCTGTCATCTCCCCCTTTGCACCCACGTTTTCCCAGATTTTCCATCAAATATTCTTTGAATTTCTCCTTTGAGCAGGGCCTTGTTCTTATCATTTGATGTACATATTCTTCCAGTCAAGCCATGGCAGATGTGGTTTGTTATTTTCCTGATTAACTGGTGTCATAACTATAGCCCTTTAATGGCTGTTACAGGGCTATAGTCCTGTGAAGATCTGTGCACACAGATGCACATGTAGTGCAAGGAAGATAGAAGCTGAAACTTTCTTGATTTCAAGGCCTTTTAGACTCTGTGAGACTTCATGAAGCATTTGCACCATGAAGTAATTCCTTTTCTAAAGCTGCACTTTTAAATGTAGAGCAATGTGCCTCTTGTGCACTGTACTGTGCCATTCTGCATACCCATGATTTTGCCATCAATGCAATAAGCAATTTCCCTTGGCAGTCCTGCTCCTGTAGGGCCTCCTAGTGCATCTAAAAGTTATTCTTCTTATGCTCTCTATGAGGCAAAAAAAAAAAAAAAAAAAAAAAAAAAAATTGTTTAATATGAGGTAAAAGGAAGGTTTTTCTCTGGAGCAACATGCTTTTAAGAGATGATCAGAAAGAGATGTCTGTTTATTTTTGCCTTTAAATGTCTCTGGCCATGATTATGACAGAGCAGATCCACATAAGAGAGTTTAAACCTGTAAGCATAGGTGGCATCTCATGTTTTTATGGCCTTTTTGTAGCAAGTCATTTGGGTCTGGTGGAATATATTCACATATTGAAGGAACAAGCAATTCAAGAACTGAGTGAAAACTGCAGACTTTAGGCATGGTCATCACTGAATTGGTTAGTGAGAGCTCTTTTGGAGGGGTAAACTTGCTGTGTATGTGATGGTGTGTACACATTTATAAAGGTGTTAACATTTATAAAGGTCTTATGACTTACTGGTTTTGGTAATCCTGGCAATATTCATGCCAGAAGAATCCTCTTATTTTAGAAAAATGTGTGCTAGCACATGTTTTAAAGTATTTGCTTTTGAGGAGCTTAATAACTTAAGTTTGACGAGGATTTCACAGAAGGGAAAAAAAAGAAAAACCCTTGAAATTAAGCGACCCAAATTCTCAACCTTCAATGATACATATTTAAGATCTGAAAGTGGCTTTTATTATGCAGTTTAAATATAAGGTGGGCTAGGGATGTTTTTGAAAACTCTGTAGGTCAGGCAAGGCAGAATTTTTGCTGCCTTCAGAAGCCTTGTAGGAGGAGTGCCTGGGCAAGGGAGATGCCAGTGTGACAAGGTGCTACAGAGGCATGTTGGTTTGCAGAGAATGCCAAGCTTGTACTATTTTTTTACATGTTTTTCCTTCCCTATCTCCAAAATAGTTCAAATTCAAAGACCGTGGTTAGGATATTTTAGAAAGATAGTCCCCAGGCACTTTATAATGGAACTTGGGAAGGGATTCAAGAGATGGGAATTCTCAACCAGCATTTGTAAGCAAGTCATCTTAAAATATACTGCTTCATAGTCTAAAATTAACTAAAGAGAAACTGTGGTATTTTTAGGTTGGTGTATGAATCTGGAGAAATCAAAGTATAGGCTTGTTACCCAGTCTACTCACTACAAGTTTTTTCTTCCCTCTTTTGAGATCTTAACCAGTCCAAATCTCCCAGGCCTATTCACTGTGTTTCTAACGTTTTCCTATATCTGGCTCTTCCCAGGATGGATCGTACTTGGCTGAGTTCCTGTTGGAAAAAGGCTACGAGGTGAGTGACTCGGTGACTGGCTGCAGGCTGACGGAGTCGTTTGGATGCTGCAGCCCCAGCCCGCTTCCTCTGCTCCTGTCCTTCTCTGTGTATGTTTTCCACTCCAGTCCTAGATAACAAATCAAAACTCCGGAGAGGAATGTGCAACATGGCCTGTAATCATGCCAGGTTATTGTACTATTTATCATCTAATGTCCACTGGTGGATTCCCTCTTCTCCTCGGGGTATAGCTGGTTCGCATGTTTCCCGCCAGCTCAGATAAGCAGTGACCTGTGTGAGCCAAAACTGTAAGGAATTAGGGAATAATTTATGATGCAATGTACCACATAAAGGAGTAAGAATCTCTTGTTTGTTCTCTTTCCCCACCTCTCTCTCTCCACAGTAAAGGCCCTTTTTTTGGCAGTTATATTTCAGCAATGAAAACCTTGCATTTTGCTTTCTCTGTTCAAAGAGAAAAAAACAAACCCTGAAACAAAACCCAAATAACAAACCCCAAACAAATTGTACTTTGGTACTATTACCTTCTACATTTTCTCTTGGATTAATTAATTATTGCTTAGCACATGATTTTTGCTGTCTTTTTCCTTGAAATAAAGGGAGTGATTCCTTCTTGCTGCATAATTTTCCCTGGCACAAATCACATTTCTCATGGTCCAACAAAGCAACGATCACGTTGTTGCTATTGTTATGGTATGATTGGAGGGGTTTGAACTGATGTGGGCATAAATGTAAGAATATTTGCCTTCTTGATCATGGAAGATACTTCTAAAATGTATGATAATGGAAGGATACAGGGTGCTCAAATTAATCTCTCCACAATGCAGTATTTTTTGGGGGTTTAGTAAAAGCTAGTGCTTGTTCTAATGTTGAATTTTATTACTTCCAATGTAATACTGCTTCGTAGCTTAGTGGACAGTCTCTTCTCAGCCAGTCTGTGCTTCCCATACTTTTGTACTGGGTTAATCTTGCCTTGCTTATTCCATCCTTTCTTTTGCTTTGTTGGTTAAATAGGTTACTGAAGTTGGGTTTTAAGTGTTGCAAATGTATTATTTTTTACTATTTCTCCATTCCATCTGGAGATGAGGGGTATCATTGCAGTTGCTTTTGCTACTTTGAAGGTAGAAGCGCATTCTCTCAGTCCACGATGGAGTTGGGAACTGATAACAGCAAATGAAACATAACCCTTTCAACGATGCAAAGGTTGCTATAGTTGGGTAGAGTTCTTTCCTTCTGTTCTTCAGCTCTCCATTAATTTTTTGGAGTTCTTTCCTGTGCTCCCATTTAGAAACCTCTGTTCCCACATAACTGAATGCAGGCCTGCATAGGACAACTGATTGCCTCCCTAATTGGGATGCTTAATTCAACTTCCTTTTCTTTTTAAAATTTCAATGTATTTGAAGATCTGGCTGTTTTGAGAAAAATCCACTGATACATTCTTGACTAGATTAACCAGTCTGCACACATTTTGGCCTGTCACAGAGTTTACATTTCACTGGCAATTCTCTGTCCCATGCAGACAAAGGTACCTTTCATCAGTTTTCTTACGGTAATATGCTGTCATGGATTAAGCATTTGGCAGGTTTTCTTGCTCTTGTATGTGCATACCAGAATAAGGAGTGGGAGAAAAAGAAAAAAAAGAAACAACAAAAAAAAGCAGGGTTCACATGTTTTTTTGTTATTGCTGGATGTAAGAGGCTCTCTGGATTTTTCTGTTTACTGATTCCTTTGAAGTCCTGGGGCAGGTGCATTTAGCACATTTCATTGGTCAAAAGTTTGTATCTCAGTAATGAGCAGACACAAAGCTCTTGCAAGCCCAATCTTTCATCAAGCTTTTGAGCTGGCAAGATTTGACTTATTGGTCAACCATTCAGATGAACATGAATTTCAGCATGACTTAATTCGGAGATAGATAATTGAATACTCAAGAAGTCTCTCATCAGAACTTTAAGCCAAAATATTTAATTTTGCTAGAAGAATCACAGAATAATTTAGGTTGGAAATGACCTCCAAGATCATCCAGTCCAATGGTTAACCAAACACTGCTAAGTCCACCACTAAACTGTCTTCCTAAATTCTCGAGCTACTTGTCTCATAAATACCTACAGGGTTGGTGACTCAACTACTTCTCTGGGCAGCCTGTTCCAGTCCTTGACAACTTTTTCCATGAGTAATTTTTTTTCCTGATATTTAATCTAAACCTCCTCTGTTGTTGAGCACCTCAGTTTGCTTCCTTCACAATAATTAGTTACATTGAAACTGCAAAATCTGATATTTTACTCAGCAAAGTAGTAGTTGAGTACTCACTCAAAATATTTTCAGCATCATTTGTGCAACTGAAGTCATTGTGAAAGTGAAGTTATTGTGAAAGTGTCTTTTTTTGAAAGTATTTCATTGTAAACCTGATGTGCCCATTAATTATTCACACAATCTATAAAGAACTGTGTTGACAGGGCCTTTAATTACATGCTTTTTATAAAGTATCTTCATAAATCCATCATTTGATGGAAATTTCTTTTGGGGGGCACGTTTTTCAGTGCCTCATTGATCCTGAAAGTGCAAATGTTTTATTCAGTTGTGGAAAGTTTAGTTTGAATTGTAGAACAAGGTATGTTGTAAGCAATGTGACAGGACACACAAGTGATTTTCTGCAGGGAAATTGGCATCATAAATTTGACCTGTAAGTTGTAAAAATGAAGTTATTGAGCTGTTTTAAATCTTGCTGTCAAAATGTCATTCTTAAATCAGCAAACTGGTCTCAATCTGCAGTTGTGTGCACTTTTTCATATGGTTAAATTTTGGACTTAAGAGGAAATGAAAAACATTTTCTTTGTCAATAACTACAGCTTGTGTTATGTGTAAAACAAAAATACCCAGACTAAACCAAAACTCTTAACGCTGCCTGTTCCTGCTTCCAAATTCTTGCAAATCAACATCAAGTGGGAGAGTAAAGGGATGGCCTCAACAAACCAAGTCTAGGATGTATCAAAGTACAAGGGATCACTTTGAGAAATAAAAGCCAGGGAGAGGTGGAGGACAGTCAGATGCTTAAGTTTGATTTCAATAGTGCAAGCACAACTTCTGTAGCTGTAACCAAAGCTAACATGAATTTTGGCAGCAGGCATCATGGGGCAGTCTTACAGGACAGGAAGAAACAGGGTCAATGTTTGAAAAATTTCTCTAATGTATTAGGCACAAAGGGTCTTTTCTTTAATGTTACTCAGAAGCAGCATAGCTTTTTTTTTCACCAGCTTATTTATCGTGGCAGGTTAAAGGAAATTCCCAACCTGGGTTTCATTCTTAGGCTTGTCTGTGTCTCTTGCAACCCACTGGAGAACAGTGACTCATGAGGTCTACAAAAGAGCACTGACTGTTCTGGCTGTTCTTCCACCACCCCAGAAAGTGAATGACAGCTCCTTTTTAAAATAGATTTGGGCCTTGCAGCTGCTGCTCCTTCTTTCCCCTTGTCGTCCTTCTTTCTACCCTTCTCTCCTCCCTGCCCGCTCTGTCTTTCCATAGCACCATCTCCTGCTGTTTCTTTTCCTATGCCCATCTTTGCCTCCAGAAAGACTTCTCTTCAGCCAAGGAGCAATGGTTTTCCTGGCACTCACACATTGCTTTTCCAACTCCAGTAATGTTGTCAAGCCTCACTCACTAGGAGATGGTGCTCTGGGGCAATTCAATGTGTTTTCTGTACTGTGTGTGATGTTTGGGCTCCTAGTGGTGTCAACAAGGGAGAAGGGGAAACCACTCAATGGTGCTAAATAGGACAGCACCCGACCTCATCTCCCAGTATCATATTTGGGAACTGGATAACTGTCCATCCTTAGGAATAGGGATGAGCTCTCATTCCCTGATAAAAGTGACACACGTGAGAATTCTGAGTGATGGTAATGAACTCTTTCCTATCAATGTTGACCACTTTTCCCTTTTTCCTTGTTCAATCCCCAGGTGCATGGCATCGTTCGTCGGTCCAGTTCTTTTAACACAGGCCGGATTGAACATCTCTATAAGAACCCACAGGCTCACATTGAAGGAAGTAAGGATTTGCTTTTAGATTTAAGGTGGTGTATGCTGTATTTAATCTGGGCTGTTTGTTTGGTGGAGAAAGATCCCTGGAAGCAGGAAGAGGGGAATTGAGTTTTCATCTGCTAGTGTTAGCTAGCTGCTCTATCTCAGAAAGAAAAATTACCATTTTTCTCTGAAGATGTGGTATGAAATATAGATACTCTTGTGTGTGAGAGTTTTTAAAAGTGGAAAATATGAGAGGGACCCAGGAAAGCACTAAATATTGTGTAGAAATGCTGCCATTGTTCAGAAATAGCTGGGTCGTAGCAGTTAGAAAATGGCTGGGCCTGGAAAATGCTATGTGAGGTTAAAAATACTGAGATTTCAGAATAGTTAAACACAGAGTTTTTGAGGCAGTTAAGTACTCCACCTGTGTTTCCTCATGAGCTCCATGGTGTCTGATGGAGGTGAAGGTTTGGAACAGCCTCTATGAGAGCATGAATAAGACATGATCACTACTTATTGATGAAAAGAAGAATGAATGGACCTTCTGAATTCCTGCACCCAAGGAAGAGAGTACCTGCTTTTATCTTGGAAATTTGCTGACAATTTACTGTATTCTCCATTATCAATGATTATCTGGAAAGTTGAAATGATTACCTTTAGTGTACACATGGCAAAAAAATTGTTTGCCTTATCTTAAAGGAAGTTAACTGGTCTCTTAACAAGAAACAGCTCAAATGTTGGATGACTCCAGTTCAGAGGAAGGATTGAGTACTTTAACAAGCACACAGTTCTCCATGATGTGTCTACAAAATCTCCATGATTTTGTAGGGTTGTGAAAGCTGTCTTAAGTAGTCCAGTTTAAGGTATTGTTAACAACCAGTATCTCCATGGTGTAAAAAAATCACGTCTTTGAAGTCTGCTTCACACCATGGTTAAACAGAGCCTAATTTTATCAAGTTTAATATATAATGCAACTTACAGATTTCCTTTGGTCTTTGCTTGTAATTTTCATTTTAAAAATTCTTAATTTCTGACATATATTGCTTTGATTAGCTGCTACTTGCTGTACACTGCTCATTAAAGTATCTGATAAGAGAGGGGTAGAATTGAACAAAATACCTTCATGAAGAATACTGAAACCTGTTTTTCTGTCAAGAACAATGAAAGAACTCTTTCCCATGACTTGCATTCTTGGTTCACAAGGTAGAATGAAGAAAATGCAATCAGACAGGAACCTGTGCATTGTGAGAACCATCTTGTGGTTATGAAAAGTGATTTGGGAAGACAATGTAGATCACAATAAATATATATACAAGCATTTAAGGAAAGGGATGGAAGGAAGAAAAGAGAAAGCAGATGTTAATTTCCCCCCCACTTCTTATCTCATTTTCCTTTAACTGGAGAATGTAGCCATGTGAATGAGAGGAGAAGGAATTGGACTTGGAATCTCAGGAAAGGCTGCTCCATGGAAACTGTTTGAAAACAATGGGTTTCCAGGCAGTACTGTAGGAAGCAAAGAAGCAATAGTGGTTGAAGTGTGAGCAAACCTAATTTTATCTTTGCCATGTGTGTTTTTCCTGTGAGGAATCGATTGCATGTTGCAAGATGGTGCTCTTCATAGACAGTGAACCTCTTTGTATGAAAAAAGTAGGGAGCACAGGAAGGAAGACAAGGTGCATCCTCGAGCAAGCCCTCCAGCTCTTGCTCACTAAGGAAGTTTTTAGATTGGATAATATTACTAAAGCCCTAAGGCTCCAACATTTGATCTGTGTTTATGAATCTGTGCACCAAATAAACTCCATTTTTAGTAAGTCTTACTGCTTAGCATTTCACTCTTGAAAGATCTCTTTTCATGGGTCAGGAAGGAACAGAGCTTTGTTCCCTGCTCTCCTTCAGAAAGGCCATTTGGACCAGAAGCTTTGAAGACTTGATGGTAGACCAAAATAAGCACTTTCCTTGAAAGCATTAAATTTTTGGTAATAGTGGGCTGGTGTCCCTGTTTCCTGGGTCAGCCCAGCTGGCAGCCCACCTTCCCCTGAGAAGCTCTGAAACTGCTCTCTGGCCTGGGGGTCGTGGCAGGACTGCATGTCTTTGGCGTAGGAAGAGGAGCACAGGCTCTGGCATCTCTTTCCTTCCTAGCATTACCTGTTAGCCACAGCTTCAGCTGAGTCTGAAGTCCCTTCAGAATGTCCTTTTCAACTGATGTTCATGTGACAATAGATTTCAAGAATATACTATGGCTGAATTACTTTATCAACTTGAAGAACCTCATGCACGTTACATGGGAATGTACAGGGTTGAACATCTGAGAACCATGTGAGATCTGTTAACTTCCTTGCTGTTTTATACTATTTTAAAAAAAGGGGAAAAAAAAAAGAAAAACCTAAACCAGCATAAATATAACAAAGTTCACACATCTCAACAGCAGTTAAAAATGGACTGTGGATTCACATCTCTTGTAATAAGCCTGTATCTCAGGACTAAAAAAAAAATAAATTAAAATTAAACTAAAATCTATATAAATATGGCAAGTAAACACTAACAGCTAATTCATCAATAGTAACAACTTTTTATTGGAATGATCTGTGAAAAACAGTGTGGTTGTTTCATTTTTCAGTTTTGTTTTAAATAAGAGCAAAAAGAAATCTGTTTTGTGGATTTCACTTTTGCAATATCTTCTTGACAGGTCAGGGTCTGAAAACAAGGACAACTTGATAAACCATTGCAATTTGCACTTTGAATTTTGACAGGAGGAGGGTTCATGCTCTTACGTTCTTTTTTGCACACATATTAGAAAGAAACTGAAGTCTGGAAAGGATAAATAACATCTGTAGCTAATCAATTTTGAGATTTTGATCTACAGCATCACAAACCATGTTTCATTAACAGTTAAATTGTTCTCTTAAATTCCTTTCCAGTGTGCATCTGTATTTTTTTAAATGGAAAAACAATAGTAACAAATGCAGCAGGTTGTACTGAAATATTATCTAAATGTTCACCTAGTAGATACCTTACACATTTTTGTTGTGTTGTGAAATTACTCACAGTGAGAAACTAAAACACGTGCAACATTTTGGGAAGGAGAGGAAAGCCATTGATGGATGCTTAAGAAGTTATTAAGGCACTTTTGAGTGAAAGACTGGAAGCCCAAACTAAAAAATGCCCTATTCTTGTGACTGGAATTCTGTATCTGACTTTGAACTTAATAATACAACCTAGGAAAATTAAGTGTAAGCTACGAAACAAATCATATAAATGTTGCTAGATAAATAAGATTATTGAGAAAAGAATCTGAAATGCTATTCACTACTCCTATGTGGAAATGTATTTTGTGGTTAAAGCAGGGGAGGAAAAAACCAAGCAAAACCAAGTTTAGCAGGTGATCTCTTGACTTTTTCCAATAAATGTTTACTCAGACCTTGACCAGAAATAGGATATGGACCAAAAATGCATTATTGTTCTGAGATTAAAGTGTATTAACTCTTGTATTCTTAAACTCTGAAGACATGAAGCTGCACTATGGGGATCTCACAGACAGCACCTGCCTGGTGAAGATCATTAATGAAGTCAAACCCTCTGAGATTTACAATCTGGGAGCTCAGAGCCATGTCAAGGTGAGTAACCTTCTCTGGCACTGAGAATTGTGAATGTGTGGTGGTGGTGTCAGTATATTACCTTGATTACTTTGGACTGCAGCATTTATAGCAGTTTTAACAACTGTTAATTTCATCAGGTAAACACTGCCTTCAGTCAAGACAGTCATGTTTGCTGTGGTGCTAAATTACTGCATGAGTTTGCTATCCAATATATATTAAGATTGCAGAAGAAGAGAGGTTAAATTGTCATTGTCAACAAAATCTGCATGTTTAAAAATCTGTTTTTTCTGCCACGTGAAACAACTTTTGCTGTAGACTTTGCTGCTGATCAGTCCTAGCTGAGAAATTACGCAGTGTACTCAGGCCAAGCAGTACTTAAAAGAATATTATTTGGTTTGTTTAAAATCAATGCATATATCAGAATGCATCGCTTCTATGAAGGCTTATCCTACCTCAGTTTTCACCCAGGTGATACTCTTTGAAATCTTGATCTACAAACAATAGGTTACTACCTGAAGTATTACAACACTTTTGGTTGCAAAAAATCAAATTAGAGAAAGTGGAATAAAAAAGGGTCATTAAAAACTAGTAATATGACCCTGGTAAGTACTGCTGCAGCAAAAGGATGGAAAATGAATAGCAGAGGCAATAACTTTGTCATTTACATTTATTAAGCTACGCTGCCATAAAAGCTCAGTTTACTAACAAGTGACCACTATTACCTTGCAAAATCCTCATTCATACTTCATGATTACAAACTGAAACTGATGTCCAGGTAGAAAATTGTCATTAAACTAAACGGTTCTTCAGTCATACATCCTGTTCTTGTTGTGTGTAATGTGTAAGCATTCTAAAGTGACAATACTCCCTGGCTTCTCTTGAGGTGTGAAGTGAAGGAGTATTTAAGCCTCCTGAAAATCAGTTTAGATTTAGTTTCTGAATAAGCCTTCCCACAAAAAGCAGCACGGTGTTCCTGTCACTGTAAGCCTTGAAACGCACCAAGAGGAAATCACATGGAAAGGCTGCAGTTATTGACAACACACACAGCAGAATACAGACATGAAATGAGAATAAATCTGCTTTTAATTTGCTTGCATGATTGAATTAACTGTGTTAACATGGGTCTGGTTTATTAGCTCACGTAGAGCAGTTTAACAACAGGGCTACATTAGTCCAAGGGCAGAAGATGGTCCAGAAGATAACTGAACTGCTGCTTTGCAGAGTGAAATCTGAGCCAGCAAATTATGCTGGATATTTGCAGTCCACAGCTAGGTGTCCCAGCATCCCTTTCCTTGAAGTGGTTGACTGTATAGCAATCTCTGTGGGAATTACCTGTCCCACTTAATTTGGGACCAGAATGTTAGTACCATGCTAACATCATCTAGCTCCACGTGTTTGTTGAAGCTGCAACAGCTTGGTCACAGCACTGGGAGAGCATGAAGGGGTAATAGTGGTGCTCGTGCTGCTGCTATGGATTCTTGGATGATTCTGCCATGGGTTATGGGAAGGATTATTCCGCAAACGCCTCACTTATTACTAACGCATGATTAGCTCAGTTAGAGCATGGGGCTTATAAAGCCAAGGTTGTGGGTTTAATTCCCATATGGGCCATTCACTTAGGAGTTGGACTTGGTGATCCTTCTAGGTCCCTTCCAGCTCACACTACTCTGTGACTCTGAGCCAATGCAGATCTGGTGCTGACTCTTGGCTTTTGGAAATCTAACGTCCTCATGTCCTGGAGGACAATGAAAATGGCTCTATTAGAAGCTGACCTGGATGCAGCAGGCTGATACTTAGGCAGTGATAGCAGTCCTATGGGAAGCGTAGATTAACTTCTTCAGGGTTTGCTTGCTTCCTAGCTTTTGCAGTAGTAGTACTGTTGTTGCACTTGAGGAGGGAAGATAAGCACCCCGAATCTGTTGACTGAGGTGGTTGGGAGAACTTGACTCTGTTATTGGTAGGAGTTAAAAATAGCCCAACAGTGTTTAGCATTTTAAAACAATTACCAGTGTTGAAAGAGGGAGTAGAACTTGGCCATCTGTTCAGGTGAATGTCTTCACTAAACAGCTGTTAGCATTAGACTGTAGTTATATAAATTTACTGGGTTTGCTTGTGTGCATCATGTTTGGGGAAGGAGGGAAAAGAACTTCTAATCTTAGCTTGCTTCACATTCCGGTCACTTTGAACCGGTGACGTCTTCAGGATTTTTTTGGTGGTGTTTGTATTGGCTTGTGTTTATGCAGAATAAAGTTTTCTATCACTCTCACTTCCAGTTAGTTTATGTGAGCCATGCTGAAATGAAGGAAAATAAAATCATAGGAAGTTGGTCTGGTTTCCTGTAGGAAACCAATGAAGATGAAATTGGTTCTTGGAATGAACCCACAGTAGTCTGGGAAATACTGTCAGAGAAGACGTTTTTCTGAATCATAAATAGTGAGGACTGTGACTCATAAAGTAGGTCACTGGGAGGCTGATCTGATCTTGTACATGGGAGAAAGAGAGTGAAGACTGAAACTTGTTCCTTATTAAAAGCAGTAAACTCAACAGAATGATATCATCAGTAGGAACAAATTATCCAGTGTGCATTGGTGTCTGTTTTGGTGAGAAACAGGGATTAGCTCTCTGCACTGTGGCTTCACCATGGGATGTTCAGAAAACAGTAGCACATTCACTTCATAGCTACTAAATAAACAGCTCAGACTCATTTTCTCTATCCAGTCTTTATATGTCCTCCTGCTTTGAATTGTAGTTCTTTGGGAATCTCTTGAACTCACCTTTTTTTTTTTTTTTTCATTTAATTTGGTTTTATGGGAGTTTACAGTATATTGGTTCTAAATAGTTATCTATTATTGGGTATAGTAGCATGCAGATGGCTTACTCTAAATTCTGTTATCCTTAACTCTATATTCATATCCCTCTGTTGAATGTCTTCAAAATCAGTTCTCCAAATGTAGTTTGTCTAAAATGATGTAAATGTCTCTTTTTACACATCTTTCAGAGGAGGCATACACGTAGATATAAAGGTGTAGCTATTTTTTTCTTGAAGAACAGATGATCACATCAGTGTTTGACTGAACTGCAAAATTTTGTTTGTTTGCTTTGAGTTGTACTGCACTAGTGAAGCTGGCAAGTATTTTTTGACAAATCCAAAAGGCAGTGTAACCTCAGTAAAAGTTATCTTACACTGAAAAAGTTTGAAGTACTATCTAAGCAGTTAAATGTGGGCTGGTTTCATGGCTTGCTGTCCTAATAGTATTACATAGTCTGGTCCAATTTAGCTGTAGTGCCTTAGTCTTCAGAGGCCAGGGAGGAAAATCCCAACTTACGCAAAAGCCTCTGCTCGCCCATGTCTCTTACTGCATCCTGAATCTGTAGTTGGAGGCTGGTTGGTGGGAAAGTGGATTATCTACAGAGAGGGGAAAACTTGAAGTACACAAGTAAAAGTTTGCATCATATAATTTCAACAGAGTTGCAGAATGGTTGAAGGTCAGAAGGGACCTCTGGAGACAGTCTACTCCAACCCCATTACTCAAAGGGGAGTTATCTAGAGCAGGTTACAAAGAACTTTTTGCAGTCAAGTCTTTAGTAGGATGGAGACCCCACAATCTCCCTGAGCAGCCTGTTTCCTCACCTGTGCAGCTCCTTTACTCTTACAGTAAAAAACTAGCACACACCACCACAAATTTTGATATTTTTAAATGGCATGTTTCCTTGTATTTCAGTTTCTGACCATTGCCTCACCTCTTGTCGCTGCATACTGCTGAGAGGAGTCTGTCTCAGTCATCCTTTCCCATCCCACTCATCAGGTGACACATCAGGGAGTTCACCCTCTGAGCCTTCTTCAGGCTAAACAACCTCAGCTCTTTCAGCCTCTCCTCATATGACAGATCCTCCAGCCCTTCAGCCTTTTGTGGGCTAAGACTACCCCGACCAGTTCTTCCTTGACTGTAAGAATTGTCTGTTCATAGCATTGCCCCTTGTGGGGTTTTCAGTCACCCATATCAGGTTATAAATGCCCTCCAGAAACCTTCTTGCTTGCACTTGCCGTGTTATCCCCACAGCAGATACTGGTATGGTAAAAATCACCCATGAAGACCAGAATATATGAGGATGAGCTTTCTTAGCTTACCTCAGGAGAGCCTTATCTACTACTACATCACATTCTAAAGCCTGTTTGCATCCCCAGACTCCTTGTAGTCTGAGGAATGTGAACCGTGTGGGAAACAGGTCATCTTTTTCATTTCCTATCATAGTCTTTTATGGGATGCTTCTTCCAGCAGTTGTAATTGTGGTTGTGATAATTGCTGGGGGGAGATGGTGCTGTACAACTTTATAGTGAAGAAGGTAGTGTTTGGGTCATTGCATGGAAGCTGGCATCTTCTCTTTAGTACACAGGTGAATCTGATAATTAAAACTATATATAGCTGACTTTCTCCTGCAGGTTTTATCAGAGATGTAGGGGCAGTACTCTTCCCCTATCACTTTTCTATCCCTGCAGTTAGTAGAGCTGATAATCACCTATGGCAAAGTCTGTGTCACAGAGGATGGTGTCGCTCTGAGGCAGTCTCACACGAGGAAGGCACTTTCATGGTGCATGTACAGTTAGTGCTTAACTATGAGGAAAGTCAAGGCACTAAATAACTTAGCATGGAGCTAAGTACTGTAGTCTTCTGATAGCAGAATTCTGGCATCATTTCCAAGTCTCATGCTGTTCAATAGCCAGGTTTGGGACTGTGCCTTCCTTTTGCAGTCGTTGTCTATTTGATGGATTAATTCTGAAAACAATTCTTTTCCACTGGATATGTGTTTTTGTAGTATGGTCCATTAAACAGGACCTCTCTAATTTGTTGGGTGGGTTTTTTAAATCACACATAAACATCATGCAGTTAAATCTTAATGATGGTACTTCTATTTTTATATGCTGTTTGTACACAGTTTGGTTCTGATCCTGCAATGCTTTCTCATGGCCAAAAATAGTGTTCGTTGTTGTGGGGTGCTTGGACTTTTAAACATTTTTTTTCATTAATCCAATATTGCTTATATTAAACTGTAGGTGAAATAATTAAAATAATTAATTGTAAAGCTTTTCCAGTATTTCATTACTTCCAAGGCTGATAATTGCTTATAATTACATAATTCATGGTTTATGTGCTATACCTTGTGGTTCTTATTGTTCAGTATGCTGTTTTATTATTGCATGGATTTTAAGCTTCTTATGAATGTCATGGAAGCTCACAGCTTCTGAGGAAATGAATGGATTTTTTGTATGTTTCATAGAAGAAAAATTTTGACTGTTCAGTGTAACAAGACCTAGTCTAGTTAATTTTAAAGACTATTAGCAATACTCTGTAGAGATGTAGTACAACTTATTCACAGGAAAAAACATGCCTAACGGACCTTAATTTCATGTAATTGGAGAATTTTATAGCTGTGCTTTATAGAATATGTTATCCTCTCAATTTGATATCAAATTCCTTCTAATTTAGCATGTGTGGCTGTTCAATTTGTTAGCCAAAAGCCAAGTTTCCAAACCTGATTTATACTCCATGAATATAGAGCCTTCTGCCCTAGGGTACCTCTGATCAGTGTAGGACCCCTGTGTGGGGCTGTGGGGCTGTGGCATGCTCAGGTGCCTGTCAGTCTCCTGTCATCTGTTTACTGGTGCTGGCAGCTCATAACACCAGCCTTGGGGACACAACCTTGCTGCAAAATTGTTGTGCTAACCAGCAAACACTGTATTTGCACTGGGCTTGAGGTGGTGGGGTCTTGGTCCTTAGCCAGGACAATTAGGCTCTCTGCTGTAAATACAAAGGAATAAAAACTAGCTGGGCTACCTACTGTCCTGCAGAGTGCTTCAGTGCTTTTGCACATGCTGGCATTACCCAGGGTGTGATGTTGTAGGGTGCTGAACTGTCTTAATTTAGTACAGCACACTCTTTTAACTGCATTAACTTCAGACTGTTGCTGTTGTTTGGATGCTCTCCTGAGTTTTGTGCAGGGTGCTGTGTCCTTGTGGGATGGAGTGCACCAGAGGGCAGAGTAAGCCTCTCAAGTGATTCTTTCAAATGCTTATATGTGTTGTTTCGCTGTGTACCTTAAATTCTTTAAGTAATCTATTTCCTTTTGAGTGGTTGGTTTTAGGCAGCTTTAAACTTGAAATATTTTGGGCAATGCTTAGAATAGAATAGAATATATATTATATATATTATATATATATAATATATTATATATATATAATATATATAATATATAATATATATAATATATAATTAATATAATATAATATAATTAATATAATTAATATAATATAATAACCAGTTTAAACAGATTCTGTGTGGCCTGGAAGGAAAGGTAATTCCGGTAATAGTTAGCAAATGGAATTATATATGTCTCTTCACTTGGTTCACTAAGCATTTATGGCAACTTTATACAATCCTGTAATTGCAGCTTGTATTGTCAGACTAAATAGATTTAAAACCAGGTGTTAGTAAAGAACTTAGTGCAACTATTAATTTTATTAAACAGATTAACTTTAATAGTTAACTGTATGTATTATAGCTGTAAATGCTATGAATACATAAAAAGAACAATGGAGTAATGCACTCAGTGGTACTAGTATTTATTAACAAATACAAGCTTTAGCAAATTGCTCCCCAAACCAAACACTATTTATGTTAATACCAATTAGAAAATTAAGGCATTATGTTTATGGGTATATTTTAACTACAGAAGAACTCTCATGACCTCTGCTGCAGGCTGGTATTGCCTCTGTGCCCTCCTATTCCACATTTTCTCCTTACCTGCACCCTCCCTCCAGCAGCAGAGCCCCTCCTTTTCTCCCTACTCTTGCTCTGAACTAAGGCGTTATTTCCCTCTCTGTAGAAAAATACAGAAGAGTTCAAATGCTTTTTGGATCACAGTGACATTATTTATAATTCCTGTGAAAAGCTTGCACTCTTTTAGTCTGTCTTTTTGCTTTTTTATCTTATGAATCATTTCCAGGGTAGATGCTGAAGTACATTCCTACAAATATGTTATTTAAGTGTATTGGGAAAGCAGCCATGTAAAAAAAAAAAAGTACTTAATCAGGGATGCAAAAAGGAGCAGACTGAGCCCTGAGACAGGGCTTTTCCATATGGTTTAGTAATTAAAGAGCAGAATGTGCGCTGTTGTGGACCTATAACTGAAGATTATAGATTCCTTTAAGAGTTTTCAATGGGTGTCTCTCACATGATATTTTACAAATGCAAGCTGGGGACTTTTTTCAGCTGCTGTTCTTGTTTTGTGCAGTCACATACAAAGCAGGCTGAATGCTGTGATGAATGAAGTGGTGTTTATCTTTGTGACCCTGATGACGGGTAAAGTACCACCTCCTTCATCTCATACTTTGTGTGTGGTTTCTCCTTGGAGGCTCTGTGATTTGACTTCCTAACTGACTTCTGAATTTTAAGTCTGGTGTAGTGAAGGGGGTCAGCTAGTGAATCCGTGTTCATTCAGCGCTGTGGCCCCAGTTACAGCTGGATACCTGCAGAAATCAAATGCTCAATGAGCTCTGCTGCTGCATAATTAAATTGCAAATTTTAAAATAATTCCTTTAAACCATATTTTATTTAGAGCTGGCTGATAAATGGAAGTTTGTTAGCTTGGATTCCCTTTTTAGAGAAGAGTGATATATCATATAATTCTACTTTTGTTTGCAGTAATCAAACCTCTGCTGTTACTGTAGCTATTTTTTTTTTAAGTACAAAAGTAATTGTTGAAGTGGTTTCTGCTTCTGGGCACGAGCAGGGAGGAGTGATCAAAAACTTCCCTGAGAGTTTTCTTCTAACAGCTGCTGCAGGGGAAGAGAAAGGTGGGGGAAAAGGGAAGGGAAAACCAGCTGTGGCATTCGCAGCGTCGTATTTCTTGTGTCAAATAGATGGCAGCAGAGCGTTGTACACAATGGAGCAGCTCCATCCTGGAATGGGAATGGGGGGGAATGACACTTCAAGCTGACTTGTATCAACTGCAGCCTTGAAAGACTTGTCGTTTGGCATAAAATAGGGAAGAAAGCTACTATTGATAGTGCAGGCGCATAGAGGATGAAGAAGGGTATGAGATGCTATAAAGTACTGAATTTCTGGAGTAGTCCCAGGTGGCAAAACTTAATCTTTTAAGGTATGTCATCCACTCATGCAACATGATTGAAATCAGCTAACATAATATGCATGTCAAAATAAAGAGACAGAAAGAAAAAGAAAGTATTCACAAGTTGCAACTGAAAGTGATATACAGCTGCCTTGGGGTACTGCAAGAGTTGGCCAGAAAGCCTATATTTTATTTAAGTGAGTTAGAGAAAGGAAATGTCAGTCCTCAATCAGGCAAGCATTCTTTGGTAAGGTTTACTTAAATGTCAGCATTCTTAGGAAAAGAGCTGCAGTCTGTTCTGCTCTGATCCCCAAAATTAGATTTGCTATTAAAATGGGTCAAGCTGCAGATCTCTCTCTAGAAGTGTTTGATTAATAAAACTAGTCCGGGGTTTGGCTTAGTATTTATTAAGTACAAAATTAATGGCTGCAAAATAGCTGCAGTCATTGTAGACATTAACATATTTTGTTGTGTGCTCATCTACATCTAAAATTTTGGAGTAGGGCGATCCCAAAATAAAAGGTGGAATTGAAGGCTTTGATGTCAATGATTGCTCAAGCCCTCAGATTTTAAGGTATCATGGTAGAAAGATGTGAAAGAAGTTGAGGAATTATTAGTAGTAGTATAGCGTGATGGGTCAAGAAATTGTGTCAAGGCTAGAAAATTCAATATGGGGTGCTATCTTATTTTGTAATATATTTTATTCTCTTACAGTTCTGAGTGCAACCATCCTGGCTGAGTGTTAGCTTTAGTGGTTATATTTATGATGGACCTTGTTAAGAGTTTACTTTCTGTAAACGTGCTTTTTAACCCAGCTGCCTGAAAAACTATTGCAGCAGCTTGAGGATATCTGGCAGGTTTCTATTTTGATAAGAACTTGTTTCTCCTATAATTATGTTTCTTTTACCATGTTTTGATATTTTAGTGATCCATCCACCCTCTTCATCAAGGTATTAAGAAACCCAAACCACTATGTAATTTATTTTTTACAGGTTTAAAGAAAATTATATTTGACTCACTTTGAAGTGTTGCAAATTGTGCTGGCTGCTGCAGTACTGGGATTGGAGGGTAACACAGGTCTCCCAGAGTGTATGTGATTTTCAGTATCGTTCATCATACCCCGTGGAAAGTGTTAATATAATGGCTCCGACTTTTGGAGCTTTTTCATTGTGCTTAAATTACTGCTTATGCAGAATAAGGAGGGTGTCTGTGTGTGCTTTGCTTTTTTAATTCTTTTGCTTATTTTATTATTATTTAATTTCTTAAAGTGGCAATTTTAAGAAAAATCTAGGCATAAGAATTATATACCATATCTGCTATACAAACATGGGTCAAGCTATGAAATTTAGGAAATGCCTGTGATTTTTTTTTGGATGAGTAATAATATGAAGCTATTTTAATACTTTTTTCTTTTGCTAAATATTAAGTCTGTTATATAATTTAATTTTTTTGTTTTGTTTTGTCTCTTAACACACTTCCATAGAGATATATTAAACTTCTTGGAAGAAATAACATGGTTGAGTTTTTATATTTTTACAAACCTTTTACTAAATTGCTGTTCTGAACACTAGAAATGGAAGCTATGAAAAATCTGCGACTACGCAATAATACATGCATTGCACTGATTGTCTTGATGAATTAGGTTGGCAGAACAAATGCAAACTTTTTAAAATAAGCAGTTCCAAAACTCTCTCTGTAATTCTTCTTGAGGCTAAATGCTACAGACTGCTATTGAAGCCAAACCTCATTGAAATGTTTGCGAGGGGGTTGCTGAGGAGGGAGGGTTGTTGTTGTCTCTTGCCACTTTTCCATTGAGGTAAGGATATTAGCTTGAATGACATCATTTAATTTTCCCAATTTTGAAATGGTGCATTTGCATAACAAAGCAGTATTTCTTTTTTTCCTTCAGTTTCATTAGAACTGTCGGGGTGTATGTGTGTGTGCATGTTTCCAGTCTTCTTGCTGAGTAATGCTAGATTAGTTCTTTGTTCTATGTAAGTTTGGCTTTGTGGTTTCTGCAACTTTAAAAATGTATGTATATCCTCTCAACTTCCTTCATCTATGGATTAAATAGACTGTGTGTCTTAAAGCGTCTCGGTGCTTTACAGGCATGCAAAACAGGAGAAATAAAGTATTTTCTGCAGTAAAAGATGGTTTAGTTTATTTTCTTAGTCGGCAAAGCAGCATTAAGAAAACCTAAATCACACAAAACATTTCTGTGGAAGAACTGTTGCAGTGAGACGTGCACTGTCAAACTCACAGAACCCCTATGATTTAGAATGACTCTTTGGACAGGAGTGACAGAACAGAGATTAATTCCACTGTTACAGTAGACCATGGGCACAAGTTTCTATTTTTCCTTGAGCATTTTAGAAATTGAAGGAAGAGGAAACATTATTTGTTTATAAGTTCCAGAACTATGTTGAGACTCTTTTTTTTTTTTTTGCTACTTCATTATTGTCAATAAATGTTGCTGTTAGGAAAAAGTGAAAGTTGTCATTTTGAGGTGTCTAAGATCTCTTATGTTCTGTTCATTTTTGTTTTTAAAGCAAAAATCTTGAGAGAATATCTACAGAATATTGTATCTTAACTGACTGTCTCTTGTGAATAAGATGTTTGCTTTGTAAACAGTGTACATCTGGAATTTATTGATAATCCATCGGAATCAGGAATCAGATTGGTTTAAATGCAGTTTAATCTCTTTTTGATGATGCTGTGTTACATTTTATTAGGCAGAAAACAGCTATTCAGGAAATTTCTTCATTTTCTATGGACACTTAAGAACTGTAACATAGGAACTTTCCCCTGCTTGTGCAAAACACTCTGGTCTGGAGAGGGAGAACATCTTGACATGAGTTTGTGCTCTAACATTCAACTTGTTTTGTAGAGGTTAGGTATGTTTTATGTAATAGCTAATCAGCTATTTGGAAAAAGCTTAATTAAAAAAAAATCTAGTGTGTTACTTTAGATTAAGAACTCCCCAATTTCAACTTGTTTTGATCACTCCATCTTTCTGAAATGGAGTTGTACTGAGTATCTTTGGCGGTAGACTTGGACTCCAAAAGACTGGCTAGAGCAACAGGATTAGTCTAGTGGTTTATTTTCCTATACAACTATGCATACTAGCTTTCCATTACCCTATTTTTCATTAAGTATTTACCAAATATATTGGCTAGCATAATTGAATTGTGAATGTCTGAACTGCATTTTTCCTGTAAGTATGTGATGCTGAGAAATAGCATTTTAATTTTAGCCAGACATTCTTGCATAATGTTGCTTCATGGTGATGCAATTTCACTGGCATAGCATCAGAACAAAGACTACAGCATCAAACAAGGATGTAAAAACAAATTAAAGGATGCTAGAAGCTTTAAGCACTGCTTTAAAGATTTTAATATGCTTAATATTCCTGAATTTTTTAAGCTCTGTGTGTGTTTGTGTAACAAGCTGTGAGTTCTGTGGAGCTTTTCTAATTTTATATTGGTGTAATATTTTTCCTTTGACTTGTTTCTAAAACTCCACTGTGGCAAAGAACATCCACCAGAAATGATGTATTTTAATTACAAGGCATATGCAACCTATGTATTTAGTTAGCTGGGCAGTAAAATTTAATTGCAAGGCTCTAAAAAAATGCTCCTGAAAACATTGCATACATTCAGCATAGCTAAGTCTTTGGAGCTAGTAAAAGATTCAGTTAGTTTCCTAAATCTACATTATCTAAAATCCCAATTCCACTGAAAAAAAATAAAATAAAATTTGAATTGAGTAAAGGATAATATAAGATGCTTTTTTATGATACTGATCTATACTGCTATCTCTTCCATGTCTAAACATGAATTACAGTAGCAGTCTTTGCAAGTTTATCTGAAATAAAAAGGTGTATAATTCTTTCTGCAGATTTCAAAAGTTACAACTGAATACTGAATTGAAACACCAAGTATGTATATAGCTGATAAATGAGAAATATTTTCAGAAGTAATATGCAAGGAGTTCTGTAAAACACTACAAGCTTTTGTTTAGTTTGTTTTGTTTTGTTTTTTTTTTTTTAATGTACTAGATGTTCCTAAAACTGGTTGCAATACTTTACTAAAAAAAAAAATAATGGTACTGATTGACTTGTCATGAGGTGTGCTCTGAAGGCAACTCAAATCACTGGCAGAGATTCTTTATAGTGCTTGGGAGCATTTCATGCTTGCAGGTTTATGTTACTGTACTCTAATACTTGGGTTTTGTTCAGCTATTCAGTATTTCTAGGTGTTGTGCATTTTCATTGTCACATTTAGATGTACCATTACTGAATGCTGCAAATTCCAGGGAACAGCTGCATTTCACAAGACTACTGTGCATCTTTCTGCATTGTATTTTTTAATTGCTTATTATGATAAGGAATATGTATTAGAAATTTGGACTGTAAGTGCTGAATGCTAATTAGATTTTAAAAGAACCTCGTGCTAGTCAGTTGAAGACAAGCTTTGGGTGGTTTTTAAAGAATTGCATATTGTTAAATGTGTTAAAATTGTGTACAGTAGTTTATTACTTATAATTCGCTGCTTTGGATTTGTGGTTAAGGTACTGAACTAGAATGCCTCTAAATATTAGTGTAGGGTATTCTTTTTTCTTACTGAATAAGTCAAAGCCATTATTTGAACTTTCCAAATGCTTCAGTTTAAAATAAATAATTGAAAATCTGACGATTAGCATCAAGTCATGTTGAAGTCAAAATTTCCCAATAATGACATGCTACTGATCAATAGAAGTTATTTATGATAGTATCAGTGTAGATTAGCAATCCATGAGCAGTAATATTGTTGCAATTTAATGGTTGAAAAATCCATGTAACAGTATCTAGTATGAAAACCTTTCCTCATTCACAGGGCAGTTTTTCCGTTGATTCAATGGTTTCCTTAATAAAGCTGAAATATTTTTAATCCATGAACAGTTTGCCTTAAAACAAAAGAGCAGGGGGGAGGGGAAGCAAAAGAAAGTATAATATAATGACCCCATTGATAAAACAGAATTGCCTGCAATATATTATCCTTTCTGTCAGCAAGTAGAGACTAAAGTTGACTTTTGATTTTGTAAGCAAATGCTAATATTTTTATAGGAGAGGTATCTTTCTTAATGATATGTTATATATGCATATTTATTGTTAGATGTTAACATGTTCACAAAGTGCAGTGTTAACAAAATGAAATGTGAATTTCTAATGCCATGGAGTATAAAAAATTTGAAGATTTAAAGGGTACAAGGACAATATATTGAAAATGCAATTACATTTCAAGGCAAGGAAGCAATTGAAACTTAAATGTAGTTCAACTTTTAATTTATGGTTAGATTTATATTATTTTATATAAGCTGGCACTTTTGATTTTGTGGGGTGTGGAAAGATGAACAATTTGCCTTTAATATTTGAAGAGGAACTTTTTCCATAGTGTCATTAAATGTTATGAATAAAAACATCACAAGTAATTTTTAATCTTTTTGAAGTAGCTTTCATTCAAACACCTACGAGTTTGAAAAGAACATCCCAAAGTGCACATGGACGTGAGTAAATTTGGCTGTCACTGATGATCCTCATTTATACCAAACATTTTAAACTACACTTTTAAAATGTTTGCTATAAATGAGGATGGATTAATTTTAAGAACTTAAGCACAGATGTAATTTTTTGTAAGCATAGTCTATAAGTAAGGGGAAGGTTTTTTCCTTAGTGCCTAGGGTTTTTTCTCCAGACAGTCTGTGATGGCCTGTTCACATTTTCTTCCCTTTACTGAAATTGTTATTAGTACATTTATTACTGTATTTGACTATGCTTTCACATAACTAGAGCTAGTTTTAAAAACCTTTGCTTTAGAAACTGTGGTTGAAAATAAGAAGGTAATAGGGAAATAGTTATTTTTGTCTATGACTGTAATTTAAAGGATCTTCATCAAATGGTAGTTTTCCCATAGAATTCCAATTATTATATTTCTCTTAACTTGGAAACATAGAGTAATTACTTTTAAAATGCTGTGTTTTAAATGAAAAATTGCTTGCTGACAGACAATGAGACCTGGAGGCTACATGATCTTCACTCTTGTTTTTTACTATTAATCAGATGTATTTTACCTACTATTTTTTTTTTCTTTTCCCTGATTTGTTTTGTTATAAGACTGTGTGAGAAGCTGTTATACAAAAGATGTGACAAATTATTAGAGAGAAGATAATAGAAGAGAGTGCTCTGTTAACTCTTTATTAAATTGTTATTGTTAGATACCACATTTCATCCATGTTGAACTGCATCATTATAAGACTTGGTTGCACTGTGTGGCAACAGATTAATTACTTGGAATATCATCAAAGGTATTTTCTGTATGTTAGTAATGCTAAAGATTTTCAGTATTTCTCATGTCGCGTGCTAAATGTAATGATAATAGTACAACTGCAGTAGATTGAGTGTTTTATTGCATACTAGAACTTACCAAATTGAAGTACAAAAGCCAAACCAAATGAATTAATCTGTTTCATCTTTCTTTCTCCTTTTCTGTCACTTTTTAATATTTTTTCTTTTTATTTTTTAGATGGGTGGTAGGCATGGGGAGTATGTGAAAATATTACACTTTGGAACTGATTTAAAGGGCTTTGACTAAAACCATGTGTTCCCACCTCCTAATCTTCAAGTTGCTTTTGAAAACTAGGCCAAAGCTTTTCCCAGGGGGCTAGTGGATAGAACTATCTACAATAATAATATGATGTAAAAATACAAAATATACAGATACTGAAAGCTCAGTGATCTGCAGCAGCTCACTCTTGCTTCTGGATAGTTTTGCAGGTCCTTAATTTGAGGGTCAACTGAATTCCTTAGTGGGAAGGGAGATACAAGATACACATGGAAGGGAAGTCACCTCTTTGTATGTTAAACAGTATGAAAGCAGTAGGATGGAATTTGGAATCTTCATTGTCCCTGCCCACAGTGGGGGGTTTGGAACTAGGTGACCTACCAGGTCCCTTCCGTCCCAAACCATTTTGTGTTTCCACTTTGACAGAGACACTGATGCTCTACATGGTCCCTGCTCTCAGAGCAAGTTAGGGAAGTGTTCTCATGTTTAGATCTAAGAGTGGGCATCTGAACATCACCTTTTTTTAAAATAAAAAGTTAATAATGCTCTGCAAACATCAAAACAAGACTCAGTGTTGGGATTATGCTTTCTAAGAGATGGTTTTGTGCACAAATCCCCATCAATATCCTGATACACCTTTTCCATGATATGTCTGATCACTAAATAATTCTGTCGCCAACAAGGTGGTTTTAAATGTAAATGGAGGCTCCTTGGGTTCAATGTTTTGTGTCAGTCTTCTTGAATCCAGAGCAGTACTTTAACTGCCATATGTATTTGTATGTACTCTGTATTTGTCATCTGGAATCCTTCTGAATATAGTTGTAGGGACCACTGAGATAATGCAGGTAGAAACCCTACCCCACATCCAAAAAAACCCTAAAACACCACCAAATGTAAAAAACTCCAAAATCCAAACCAGAACAATGACATTAACTCCCAACAAAAACACTACCAAATAAAAAAGGCAAATGTAAACAGCACCATTCTGCAGGTTTATCTGTCTTGTCAAAATCAGCCTTCAGATAAAGCAGTTGGCAGGAACAGTATAGTTAAAAGGTGATGGAGAATGGAAAATACTTTTCCAGGGTGTTTGTCTTCTGTCACATTGCTTAAAAAACCTGAGGTTGCATCGGAAGATTGTGCAGCATGTTATAGACACAAACTCTGTCACAGTGATTTGTGACCTAGCTCACAATAACTGCGCAAGCACAGAATATGTAAAAGCTGAAGCTGGCATAATTTTCATAGTTATGTGGAGAGCTTCTTCACCCTGAACTAGATATTCTTTTTTGTGCCAAGTCAACTCTGAGAGTATTTTTCTTGTTTACTAAAGGCATTTCTGGGCTTCATCCCAGGAGACATGAACCACAGATCATCAGTGCAGAGCTGCAGTACTTAGGAAGAGACAGATCCTAGGCTCTATTTGCTCCTGGGAGGTAAAAGTTATCCAGGCAACTTTAAGGACAAAATTTTTGAATTAAATTCAATTTTTAAAATGAAAAATCTGCACATGTCTGTCAAACCTAAGTACAAGTAAGCTGTAGGCTTTTATAGCCCCCTGGTCAGGAATGTTCAGTTGTATTTGTATGGATGTAGATATGAGGAGGGGAAGAAATCCATGGAGATGCTGATGATTGTGTATTAAATAAAATTATGGAATCAGAGTGGTTTGGGTTGGAATGGACCTTTACATGTCATCTAGTCCAACCCCTCTGCAATAAGCAGGATCTCCTTCAAATACTCCAGATTTGGTTGAACACTGCAAGTGCCACAGGATTTTTTCTTTTTCTCTCATGCATGCTTACTGTCACAGAAGATTGTGGAATTATTTTTTCCTGTATGTTTCTCAGGTGTTGCGCAGAAGAGAAAGATCCCAAGCATGCAGAAACTTGTGTCCTGTGCAACTGGTGTTGGTACCCAAGCAAAGTGTTGCTTCACCTCCTTCTTACAGCTTTTAACACAGCCTGCTTGCTGTGATGCTGCTATGATTTTGGATTTCTGTTTAAAACAAACCAAAACAGAAACTACAACCTCCTGTGCAGCAATACAGGAATAACATTTTTCTCATTAGGTTTTTGTTTGGTTATTTTGTTTGAGGTTTGTTGTTTTTGGTGGCGTTTGGAGTTTTTTTAATAAGAAGCTACATTTAAAGTTAGTGTTCTTCATTTTTAATTTGTTTTTAACTTGATTTGAAAATTTTGTATTTAACTTGATTGTAAAATTTGTAAATGGAAAGATCTACTGCACTGGATTTGGAGTTGCTTTCCCCTTGGCTCTTCATTATTTGCTTATAAATTAGAAATTTTTTTATTTAAGGAAAAAAGTTACAGTATGTTTCTCAAAGCTGAAAAGAAAGCTGGGTAATTTGTGATTTGCCCTCGGGCTGTTTCACCAGCTAGTAACCAGCATCCTGCTTCACCTGTCATGACATAAGATCTTTACTGAGCAGCTGACAGTGGGTACAAACTACTTTTCTACTCCTTTGCACCAACCCAGGAGTGTCTTTGCACATAATATTTAAACCCAAAAACTCCTCTTTTCTCATGTAAAAGTCTAATGTTTTTCAAATCCCTCCTGTAGAGATGCACAGTTCTGAGGTGTGTTGCAGCATATCTATTGCTAAAAGGCTGCTCTTCCCTGAGCTAGCTCATGGGAAACAAACTTGTGCAGAGTAGAGTACCCATCTGTCTCTAAGAAAAATGCTTTATTTCATAGTGAAAAGCATCAGCATTTAACTGCATCACCAAGGGAGGATGGTGTGTTGCTGTGCCCTCTTGGGCTGTGCTGATAGCACAGATCTGTTGTTCCATGTGACAAGAGCTGTAGCTCCTCCATGTCACTTTTGCTGCCTTTCATGTAAGATCTGTTGTTGTGGCATCTGATGTGGATTTTGTGAGGACCTTTCATCTTGTGTGTGAAGTGAAGAAAGCAACAACTTCCATTTATGGTTTCCTGCTTCAAAGCATAAGCTACAGCGAAGAGGTTCAAAGGTAGGCTGATCTCAGAAGTGCATATGCTTCCCTGCCAGAATGTGTGTGCTGCAGCCACTTAGTCTTCATAGGTATTGCATGGGTCACTTTAGAAAGCATGCTTGCACATTCTAATGACTAGGTTATGTTTTTAAAACTGTTCTGGAAAAACAAATGCTTTCAACTTTTTTGAGTGTTGAATTCTGTGGGAATAATTCAGACTTTGCAACGCGATAACTGTTTTTACTGCGTCAGACACTATTAATAAAGTGTTCCAGTCGTGATGTGGCTGTACCCCAAGCTCAAGGGATTGATTTTTTTGTTTGTTCGTTCTTCAAAAAGAGCCCTGGTTTCGTTGTTATTGCTTTGACTTCTACATTGAGGTTTTTGTTTTGTTTTTTTTTTCTTTGGGAGAATAGTGCACATCTGGGTTTGTGCTACAGGTGCCTGCAGTACTTGCTGTATCGGGTTGGATCCGTGCTCTGCCTGGTGTGTTCCTGGTCATGGTCAGAGCCTGTTCCATTCACAGGAGGAGAGAAGGGTGGTTTTTCCCTCCTCTTCTTGCAGCAGTGTCAGTAGGAGAACTGGTGTTTTCCTCTTGAAGAGTAAGCAAATCAATTTTTGTTTTATTAGGTGGTGACATGGTTTTGTTTAATGTACCAGTAGTAATTGCTAATTCAAGCAGCCAAGATGACAGTGACTCTTCTCAGAAGCACAGACATAAAAATAACACTTTTGCTGTAACCATCTTTAGTGCAGAGTGAGCATGAGCTTGTTAAGGTCCTCTTGGCACAGAGAGCTGTCATTTCCATTTTACTTTTGAGTAAAGTGCAAATACTTAGTTATGATTCATCTTTTGATTGTTGGCTGGCTGTGAATCATACGCACAGGTTGCTTCCATTAAGGCTTTGCTGTTGCTGTTTTTATGTTACATTGATATGGCAAACCTTTTAAGTTAATATGTTAAGATGCTGATCTAGTGGACTGTGCTAGGTGGTGGGAAGCCTCTGTTGCTCAGTTTATCGCAATTAAATTTCGGGGAGTTTTAATACATTTCTTTTTCTGATTTGATGTGAGAATAGAAAAATTTTAAAACCAAAATTTGATTTTGATATAACTTCATTTAAATAAAGAAACCCCTAACTTGCTCTTTATGATATCAAGTTAGAGAAATAGTCCCTTTTCCAGAGGGAAGATTGTGCAAGTGTTAATACTGTATTGTTGTATTTTAGCCAAGGCTGCGGTGCTGTTCTTGAAAAATGAAATTTAAAAGGTACCTTCTGAATTAAGTGACACTGCCCTTTCTTAAGTCAGCAAAGCATTTGATAACCATAAAAACATAAATTTGAAGTTTTTACTGTGAAAATGAAGCAACTCTAATAGCTGATAAAATGTTTTTTAAATATTAGGCATAAAATTTAGGTGTAAAAATCAAGTATTTTGGACTTTGTGTGACTGTTGACTTCCTACAGTAAAATAACAACAGATATATTAAATGCCTTAGGTAATTTGATCAGTATGCATTAAAAGCAGATAGTGACTACTAAACTTTTTCTTGGTCTTCTGTACAATAAAACAGGAAACAATTTGGTTGGCGACATAGAGGTGGAATGCAGTACGAAAATGAAATAAGATAAAACTCCCTGTGGAGAAGCAGTCTACATGTTACACCCTGAAGGGATGAATGCTGATACTGTGCACGAAAGGCTTCTTTAGAGAGTCTTGGAATTTCTAAATATTTATTATGGCACTATATAATGGCTGTATTACATAATGTGTTGCTGTTTCCTGCTTTCTATATCCTGAAAATACTTGATAATTCAACACTAAGTTTAAATACTCCTTGTAGTTTCATTAGAGTTCTGCAGATAGGAGCCTTGGAGCAATCAACATTATTGAAAAAAAAGTATTTAGGAACAAAAAGGAGATTAGTAAAGAACATATTCTAATGGCTAAAATACCAGGCTAAAAGTAGCAGTCCTGAGTTTTAACTCTTCCTTTGCCATTGTCCATTGGGAACTGAAACCCAGCTGAAGTTCTGATACTCACTGTAGTGCAATATTCACTTGTTAAAATAATTGCAATTCATTGTATAAAGTCCTGTCTTTCTGTTAAGATTTTTTCCACTGATTTTTGGTGTATACAAATAGACTGAAAATTATTTTCATTGGTTCTTGTGTTTGCAATATGGAACCAATTGCTGCATATCTACAAAAGCTGATTCAGACTTTGAAGAACAATTCCTATGGTTTTCAGGTTTGCAGGTTTCTCATAACATCTTCTCTTAAGATTCTTGGAGAGTCTTTGAGAGTTCCTTTCCTTGTTATTTGTCAGTAGCAATGACATGGTCAAATACAGATGGTGAGCTATTAACAAAATCCCAAATAAAGTACTCCCTAGAAAAACATGTAGGTAGCTCTTGGCTTATGAAAGCAATATATTATGCTGGTCTTGCCTATATGTTAAGATGCTATCTTAAACCTTAAAATATTTTGGAGGTGATTTTATCATCAGAAAAGAAAGGAAAAAAAATCCTTTTTCATTAATAATGAGGTATCTTGGTATCCTGTAGAATTAAAGGAGGAAAAACAAACCCTGACGATTGTTCCTAGAGTTGGAAAAGCTGTCACTTCCTAAAGATATGCACTTGCAGATAAAAAAATGTTGGAGGTATTGTTTAAAATAAGCTGTTTTTTCCATTCATGAATTTCATGAGTCAAGTCTGTGCCACCTTGAGGTGCAAAGAGTGTTTCTGAAGTTCCTGGAGATGCTTACTATGTCATTTCAGCTGGGTGAGAGAAGACATAGCTGAGGCAGAAGTTGTGCCAGCACTTCTCCACCTCTGCACTCACTACTGATCTGGCAAAGAACAAACTTATCTTTAGCAAGACCCAGCTTGGTTTCTTGGTGTGCCACTGCCACCAAAACTCCCTTTGTCCTCTGTTGGAAGTTCTAAAGCCATGAGAGCAAAAATGTTTTAGGAACCTGGTCTCAGCCCATCTGGGACACAGGAGATCTTCCTGAGGAGATGCTGCCTGCTGTTGCTGTTGTTATTCCTTTGGGGAGCGTAGAGAGCAGCGCGACTGCGGGCTGGGGTTTGGAACAGGTAGCTGCTAAATGCCACGACCGGATTCAACAAATCTATGCAAAAATACATGCAGAGATCCCACAAGAGGACTGACCAAGCAGGATAAGGGAGTCTGGTTTCCATTCTTCTAACCTACAGAGAAGCTACTGTGGCATCAAGCTTCCACAGAGGAATTAACACATTTTGATTAGTTCTTTGGAAGGAACCTCGCTAACTGGAAAGTCTGTGGCTAGAAAACCCTTGAATATACTTCTGGTGGTAGGGTTTGTCTTGTTTTGTCTAGTAATAAGGTTCTTATGGCTCAAAGGATCAGTAGAACAGTTTGGCACTTGGTAACTCATTGCCTGGAACCTTAAGGAAGAAAAATGAAATTTGTTTTAAATGTAAAGACAGATTTTAATTGAGCAATAGGGAGCTATGCAGGATTACAATAGGGAATTGTAGGATTACAGAGTTACTGTACTGTAGGAGGGTTCTTTTGCTTCTGTGGGTTTTGGAAATGTGTTGGTTTATTTTTAAGGGATAAAAAGAAAAGCCTAAAAATTCCCGCAAAAAATCACAGCTCCTGATTTACTCAATTTACCCTTCTTCTAGCTACTCATAGGACAGTGGACTGCATCTTTACTGTCTGTTCCAGTGACAATTCTGTCTTTCTGTGGAGTTTTGAAAGAATGAGTTGTTATTATGGAGCTCCATGAATGAGGAGGAGTTGGTTAAGGGTTTTCCCTGGCTATTACACCAAGGTAAAGGTCTGTGAACACAGCAGACAAAATGTTCTTAAACAAGTCATCTGATATGGATTTAATAAAAGGATGAACAAGCATTTTTCTCTTTTATATCTGTGTGGGCAAACTGGAGGCTGTTTTAAATTAATTCCCTAAATCCCTTGGGCGTACTCTTATTACTTCAAAAATTTTATGATGACCTGGCAGCTGGAGCTTGCTGGATGTTGATTCATTTTTCTCTGGTTGAATGTTGGTGTGCTTGCTGCAGAGCAAGCCTGAGGGACAGGGGCTTTCTCTAAGTGGGCATCCTTAGTCTTGTGAGGTGTTTCTGTGGAGGCCAATAATGAGCAGCACAACTTTTGCCACGTGCTTGGCTTGTTCCTGATCCCATCTTCCGCTCGATCTGAAGAGTCATTGACAGCGTCCAATCGTTATTAGACAATTGTGTGTTATATTATTAAGGTGGTTTGGAAAAGCAGTTTCTAGATATCTGCTATAAAGTCCCTGAAGTTCATGTGACTGAGATCCTGATGCCAGTCTACCTGGTGAAATTTGTGCTGGCATTCATTTTTCCATGGAACCCTTGGACGTCATGCTGCGAGTGGTTCCCATGGTGTTTGTACCAATGGGCACTGTTTACCCTTTGCCTGTTCCATGGAGGACTCTGTGTATTTCTAATTAAAAACACTTAAATGAGATCTGGTCCTGTAGATCATTAGCTTTGACCTTGTACATCATCAAGGCCTATAAACCAGGGTGTGAAATTCTAAGTGCTAAAGAATTGGTTCAATATAGTCAAGCAGCTAGACAAAATAAGCAGCAGCAACTGCTTTGTCACTTGGCTTCATTTTATGAAGATGTAATTAGGAGCTTTTTCCACCCCGCTGACCCCTCTTTTAACTGTAACACACACATATTATATGGCTATCTAGAATGCAAAGCATTAAAACTTACATTTTTCACTACTAAATGTGAAAGCTTAATTAAAAATTTTGTATTGTCCTTTGTGTTCAATCAAATCTAATGACCTGGTATAATCCCTAAAGATATAAACTACCAATTAATTTTGATTATATAAATTAGGACTTCAGTTCCTCCCCTGAGCTTTCTGTTTTGGCAGAAGCCATTAATACAGTTCACTCAGCTGCAAAAATCAAAACAAAGCATTGCTTACTGTTTAAGGAGCAAGTTGGTATGAATAAAATTGTTCTATGGGAGTAGATGAGCACCTTCCTTTCTTTAGAAAAATTCTTTTTTTAGGTCTTCTGATATTACTCAGTTTATGTGAGGTTACTTTTTTTTTCTCTACAAAAAAACAGTAAGTTTGTAACAGTATTAAGGATCTGCTCCACAATTTACTTGAATATTTGGCACTTTGAGTAAAACCACAACAGATGCATGGGAAAAGTAAAAACCAACCAGCCAACCAAAAAGAAAAAAAACCAAACAAACACTCCCCTCCCTCTCTTGCCAAATTATATATATGAGAAGAGGGAGTAAAGAGAACCACTGTGTATATAAAGGGAGATGTGGGAAATTTAAAACAATTTTATGCTTGTGATTTAAAAACAAAACATCACCTTGAAATGTACTGGCGAGTTCATTCATGAAAAAATATGGCCAAGAGAAAAAGAAAAGCTTCTGGCAGGTATTTTGGATCATGGCAGATGAACAAGCACATATAAGCCTAACAGGACAAAATGATACTGAGGCATCAGCCAAAACTGTTGTGTTTAGACAAGCATGATTTTACTATTAATACACCAGTTGGAATGCTGCATTTAAGCTGCCTTTAATGTGCAAAGTGAAAGTTATACGTGTTCAAAGATACTGTAAAGAGATTTCCATTTTAACATCTGGCAAAGAGTAAATTTGCCATATGACAAAGTGTGTTTCTTGATGGTGCTTGGAAGGAGCTGTCATCCTGCCTCAGCCCTACAAGCACAATTAATGCTCATCTGATTAGGTAAATAGGGTGCTCCACATGATGTTATCTCCTCACTGTATGGATGAGTAACTATTTCATTCCCTTGCCTGTCTTTACTTTTACCCTAAGCAGTAACTTCTCTTAGCAATAATTTTCTTCCTTTTCCATGCCTTTTGTTTAGAAGGATGGAGGTATAGGAGAGGGGAAAGCGCATGATGAGGAGAAAACCAATGTTTTCATAGCTTTTATATGGTCCTAGCCTGTCACTCCAGTTCACATCTCACTGAGCTAGAATAACAGTGTTGAAGCACATATTTAGACAATAGTAAAACACGTGGGACAAGGTGGATTTCACACTGTGATATCCATAGGCTGTTGCCTCAAGGATGGTTAAAAGGTGCCAGTGCCACATCTGCAGAACAATTGCAAAATAGACAGTTACCAGATTGGAGTGATACATTTTCAGGAGGCATTCTGTCCACTGTGGAAAAAAAGTTTTCTGCCTGAGAACATGGGTTAACATAGTTAAATGCAATGCAAAATATTTCCATGTTTTAGAGGTATTTTTGATATATGCATTCAGGTGCACACTGCCTGCTAGCATACACATCTTGTTCCTGCCATACTTGGGTGGCACTCCTTGTGCTGCAGGAGTCTTTCCCCATACCACGTTTTCCTGTAGCCACATTTAAAATGGAAAATATAATGAACAGTGTTTTTCTAAGCCAGTGTTCACATCAGGGAAGTGCCCCAGTTCTGCTTTATAAGTACTCCTGCTGGGGCTGCTAGAATTCAGCCTGTTATGCATACCTTGACCTATCCTTTCTGGTATTAGCAATCCAGCTACTCAAATGCATGTGATTTTAGCCATTGTTGTATTTTGTCTTTTGGTATGTAAGACCTTATTGTGTGTTGTTTTCTTTCTTTGAAAGCCTCTCCGCAGTCTTGATGGATAGACATGATTTTTTTCTGTTTTTTTAAAAAATAGGACTCCAAGAATAGGGTGTTTCAAAAGCAATAATATGTCTCCCAGTTCACATGCATTTATCCCCTTATTTACTCAAGAGAATTTTTTGATGTCATGCGCTGAAATTGGGTAAAGATGACAAATGAGCTTCTTGTTCTGAGGTGCTTCAATAATGCTCTTCTGCAGACTATCATAGACAACCCCCCTAATTTTTGCCACATTGAGGTGATATTCTGCTCACTGTAATGTTAGGGAGAAATAATGTTTTGGAATGATCTGCTAAACTCTTAACAGTTGCTCTGCATACAGTATAGCTAATTTCTCTGCTTACTGGAGCACATTTTTTTTCCGTACATGATTGTACCATCTTTTAAATTGGCTGCCCTGTTCACAGGTACATAATGAGTATGTTTAATTTGTTGCCAAAAAATGCTAAGAATTAAATTTTAATCAACTGAGGTATGTTTTTTCTTACCTTCTCTATGCAAAAAACACCTGTCAAGTTTCTCAAAAAAAGCTGAGACCAACTGAAAAGGTGTGTCTTTGACAGAAAAGTTTTGAGAGCTTTTATTGACGTGAAAAAAATACCTGTAGTGGCAGATCTGCTTCTAATTAAACTTTATCAAACAGCAATTTGTATTACAAGTAAAGTAACTTTTTTTAAAAAATGAATTTTCATTTGACTATATTACCATATCATACCTGTCAGCTGAATTCCATTAGCTTGCTGAGATTGATGTTTGCATTTTCCAGTTAGGAATTTAGTCCTACAAGCACAGTGTAAGCTAGTGTACAGTCTCAGAATCCTGACACAGGGAGAATTAACTGAGGAAAAAAGAAGCCAGACATGTACTTGTTTTGACAGTCACAGCCACTAAGTCATGAAATTCTTTCTTTAATGAAAATAGATGTCTTGACATTTTCAATGTTATAATACATGTGTGACTGAATGTTTCATTTTTCTTAATTCACTTTCAAGGAAGAAAGCAAGAGAACTTAATAGAAAAGTTACATTAAAACTTGTCATGGACTGGTTAGCTGCTTCCATTTTCTGATTCTTTGTATAAGTTAGCCTTTAATGTTATGGTATGGACAGTCTCATGCAGTTGAACAGAATGAATCTGACGTCAAAATCAAATACAAACTTTGAACATATAAGACTGGGGATTGTGAGAGAAATCATAACTGAATAGAACTTTGAAGACTCTTAGCAGTTGTTTTAATGAGTTTTTTGGATCTCTGCCGTAAATTGGAATTTTAAGAAAAGGCATAAAACTCAGGGGTATCTGATAGTGCATAACTCTTCCTGAGTTAATAAACAGAATGATGTTCTGAAAACCAGGTAAGAGCAGTCTCTCATCTGTACCTGTTGTTATATAATGTTCCTGACTTTTTTGAGGCCCTTTGATTGCCTTTTTGAGGACTTAAAGGTAAATTGTCCTACCATGAATAGTGCAAAATTTCTGCATGGTGTAGCAGAAATTAATTTATTCACCACAGATGGGAGTGGGAGATGGCTCTCTCTCCTGCTGGAGCCAGGAAAGGCTGCTGCCTCATCCAGATCTCTCCCTTCAGGATTGTAGCAGGCCCCTTGGCTCTCCAGCCACCTGACAACATGTATGTGCATGGATACCCTCATGGGCAGATTTTTTTGCTGCTCCCCAACAATCTGCAACTTTAGACTGCTGCTGCCTGTGTCTAAGCCAGCACTGGTTCTGCCCCAGTGGGATACCACAGAGACTGAATGTAGCTGGAGATGTTTGGAGAGAGGCCTCCCAGGGAACCCAGGGATGCAGCAGAGGTTTTTCTCATGAATCCTGCACACGTGGGCCATGTGCATAAGTTAACAGCAGGAG
Source organism: Fringilla coelebs (assembly GCF_963513975.1). NCBI lineage: Eukaryota > Metazoa > Chordata > Aves > Passeriformes > Fringillidae > Fringilla > Fringilla coelebs. The sequence goes on from NC_140028.1 coordinate 84,191,435, forward strand.
CTGCAGGTGGGAGCTGTATTCATTTTCTTTGTGCACTGACAGCCTAATATAAACATTGTGGTGTAAAACCACAACTGTTAGCTTGTATTCCAAGATCAGTGAGCCTCTGATAGTAAAAGTGCATGAAGAGAACCAATAAAAACTTGGAAAGAGTCATATAAAATATTAAAAAGACAGCTAGCGAACAGTTTGATTTTTTACCTAGATGAGGTAGTTTGGTGTTCACTTGCCAGCATTTCTCCTTGTCTTTTAGAGGTTCTTTGTGAGATGAGGGAAAGTAGATTCAACTTGGTGGTGAGAGAGAAGCAAAGTGAAAATTCTCTTCTCTTCAGCAATTTTTTTTTTCAGATATTTCAATCTGTTTTCATTTGCAAAATCCTGATGGAATGATCTTGAAAGAATTATGCCTGTTGCTCTTGGCATTTTGCGATCTTTACTCCATGCGGTGTGAAGAACCTGCTGCTTCTCCCAAAAAATACGAAATAGAATGGAGATTTATCTTGGATGTGCTCCAGTGTCATTCCTTAAACCTTACATTTTATGAGCTCTCCCCTTTTCCCTCTGATTTCTCTCCCTTCCCTCCCACCATGCTCCTTTGCAACAACCTTTGTAGGGCCAGGGATTTCACTTTCTCACTCCTTTCTGCAGGCAGTGAATATGTGGCTCTGTATAGATACAGAAAGATTAGCACACCTCAAAATGGCAGTTCAAAAGTATTTTTACACTATACTGGAAACTAGTCTGCTTTTGACTCAGCCAGAGTCTCAGTGTGTTATTGCTTTTTGGGGTTTTGTTTGTCTTTTTTTGGTTTGTTTTTTTTTTATTATTATTATTTTGGGTTTTTTCTTTGAGAAGTGTGGTCTCCTGTGTTGAAACAATTTGTTTGCATTAGGATCCCTCTCATTAAATGAGCATGTGCTTACATAAGATAAAGTATACAAATAAATATTTGACAGCTTATTGAAAAACCAATTTTTTGACCAATTTAATTGTATATTACCATAGAAGGTTCTTCTGATTTGAGGTCTCAGTTGCAGAACAGCCAACTCACCTCCTGGTTGAGACCTTCATGATGTGGGATTAATTTCACAAAGGCTGCCCGTCTGGACATGAAGTACATTTTTTTATCGGTCTGTCATATGTTCTAAATCTTTGCAGTTTTCTTTTGGAATAGCATACATGCTTTGGCTTCTCTTTTGAAAAGTGATGATTTCTTTCTTTCCTAACACCTTTCATCTAGTTCAGTGATATGAATGAGTTGCCTATTAACCTTAAATAACAACAACAAAAAAATTAAACAGTTATAAGTTTTGCTGCTATGGAGCAATGACATGATCAAAGAGCTTTGCTTTTGAGCCTGACTTCTCAATTAATTCATGTAGAGCATTTTTTTACCCCTTAAAATAGGTATAAGCATCTTGAATAACTATTTAGTGGCTGTCAGTGAAGCTGTCCTTTTGACTTCCCCATGCCTCCTTTTCATGGGAAATAAAGTCACACCAGATATTTGTCGCTGAATTGTTTCCATAAGTGTTTCTATGGTCACCAATATTCTAAAAATATTCTAGGCAAAGCATCCAGCTTAAAGGTGAGGGTTATTACTGAACCCATGCTTCTTGCATGATATTACATAGTAGATTATGAGTTGTGTTTCACAGTTTCCAGTGTCCAGATATAGCTGTTTAAGAACTTGCCAAAGCTGTGCCCAGTTACTTTGCAAGGTGTGAGGATTATTTTATATTTCTCTTCAGCAGACATTTTTCTGGGGATGGCTCTTTTCTCATTTAGAGGATCTAGCATTCTGTCTTTTTTTAATGCATTTTTATCTCAAACAGAGAATTTGAGGCTTGTCTTGTCTCAGTTTTTTGTTGACTGAAGTCTGTACCCCACAATTCATTTTTTAAAGTGTTTTTATATGTTTTGATTTCCACAATTAATAGTATGATATTTTTCTCTGAATCTCACACTCTGAATTTTGATCCCAGTATTGAAAACCAGCCAAAAGTGATTCAAAAAGCAGTAGGAAATATTATCTAAAAATCCTACAGTAATCTTTGAGAGAAGAGATTCAATCTAAGAATTAAGGTAGGTGTCTAGAAAGATTATTGTTTTTGTCATGCCTGTTAGTGTGTTTATTGAGCTGTTTAGTGCTTACCATCTTGCTAGGTAAGATTCCAGGTTGTGTTTCCATGAAAAATGTACAGAATTAGTAAAGCAGGTTAATTCCAATTTAAGGTAGCTACTTCAAAGATGAGAGATGTTCCTCTCATTACTTGAACAACTCTGCAAAACCTGCAAACCTTACACTGCACGTTTTTAGAGTTTTACATGCTAAAGCAGATCCTCTCTAACTGAGCAAGGGCTTCTTTGGGTCTTGCAGAATCTGCTTGGATGGGGCAGATTCCAGGCTCAGCTGAAGACGAAAACTCCCTGAGTCTCATGGGGAAATCTATGGCTGAGACAAAGGAGATAGAACAACCCCAGAATTCTTAGGTAGTCAAAGATAACCTAACTCTAGTAAAATTTAGGTAACTTAAAATCCTTTCTTGCAATTATAAAATTACATTTGTATTCTACCGTGGGTATTTTTTTTCCTTTATTCTAAACTAAAGCAATGAATCAGGAGCTGCTTCTGTTTTCATATTAGGAATGACTATCATCATTAAATATTACTTGTCTTCCACGATGAAGCTTATAATTCACATCTGGAAAGTTCTTTGGCACCCAGGGGCAGAATGGTGAAGTATTACCATCCATCTTTCCATTTACATTTTCCAACTCTGATTTTTCTAGTCCCCTGAACCAAGTAGTCTGACAGCCTGTGCTCTGGAATAAAGAAATTATTGTCACTTCTCAGAGAGTATAATAAACAAAGGGTTTTGAAAACAGTGACAGATCACCAGCTTCCTTAGTGAGGTATGTCTTGTATTGAGGAAAAAGTGATCTGTTCTGTCACCATCCAAGATCATTGTTCACATTTAAAATAAATGGAACAGATTATTCATGCTAAAGCAAAAATTAAAAATCAGTTTATTTTGTGAAATTATGTTGGGCAATGAAAAGGCAGCAATAATTCATGTCGTCTATTTTCCTTCTGCTCTTCCCCTGTTCCTTGATTATAGCAAAATTATAAATCAGCACACAAAAAGAATTCTGGAGAAATGGAAAACAAGGCGCCAACAAGCATTTCTGTTTGGATCCCATTTGTAAATTGAAGTTAATTTTTTTAAGTTTCAGGGCATGTTCCACCCTATGTTATCTGCCACGCATCAGTGATGTCTAAATTTGTTCATTATGTGTGTTTGCAGCTATATTTGTACCATCTGGCTGACCAAAATGCTATTTTTGAACATAAGCACAAAGGTGGTAAGCATGATTGTTATTTATCAGTTGGCTTTTTTAAACCTCTCTGAACTGTCTCTACTCTCCAAAAGCTTTTCTCTTTTTTTTTCCCCCACTTTTGCTCAGAGCACATTTGACACACAAACAAAAGTGACTTTTGTCTTGTAATGGAAACAAGCCAAGCTGTTTGACATACTGACAGGTGGGATATTATTTAGTGCTGCTGAAATTTGGGTTGTATGGGGTGCTTTGTTCCTCCCAGATTGTGTTTTGACTTGCATGTTTCTCACTGCCATTGTAGCATTAACCTTCTTTATTGGACTTGGAACATGCCTGCGAGAGTTAGCTGTATAAATGACATCAAGGGCTTTTTCCTGCGTTGTTACCATGTTTCTAAAACAAATTATACAATGGAAGTTAAAAAGTTTTCCTGTTGTATGTTTTTTTTTTAATTGCCCATTATAGTTAAGTGTGCACACTTTTTTTCCCCCCTTTCACACTTAGTGTGGAATATACAGCCATAAATAAAATATATAAATTCTATTCTCTTCAGCAGTGTTTATTAAAACTGTGCTTCTAAAACTGAAGAGCAGGGAGTACTCTGAGAGTAGGGAAGGGATCAGTACTTGTTTGCTAAGCATTTGGCGTTTTCTTGTTCCATTTGTTGAAGTGGAGCAGTTGGTTTTGATTTTGGTGCTGGCAGAGTACACATTTGTTATCTCTGTGCAAGAGTCCCCCAGCAGGAAACAAGCCATGATGTCATGTTTAAAACAGTATAAGTAGGAAAGAAATGATGGCCAGTAGGTGACTAAGGAAATGCTGTTGTTAGTTTTATGCTGTATGGTTCTTTAGGATGTTGCTGTTGGTACATTTGTTGTTGCATATCATGACTGAGAAGGCACATGAAAGGTAAGGTCTTCTCTAAGTCAGAAATGCTAAAGGTGAGGGGCCAGTTCTAGTTTTCCTGGAGTATTGAGTCAGGTGCATCTCCACTGGACTCCAGTACAACCAAAAATTCTGCTTCCATGAGAGTGCCAACTGACATACCTTTAGGTTTCCCAGGTGCCCGGTGCACATTCTGGACTGCAGCCCCTGCCTGCCTGCATGGGGTGACAGCACATCCATCAGAAGTACTCTAGGAACTTCTGCTGAACCTCCATTTCATTGGAAAAAAAGATCTGTGAGCCCATGCTAGGGCTGTGTTCTTGTGTTCCTTGTTTTAGTCTTGCATTAACTGCTGTCCCCATTTTTTTAATAGCCTAATGTTTTGAAGCAGAGAAAACACATAGAATCATAGAATGGTTTGGACTGTAAAGGACCTTAAAGATCATCTAGTTACAGCCTCCTTGCCATGGGCAGGGACACCTTTCACTCTGCCAGGTTGCTCAAGGCCCCATCTAACCTGGCCTGAGCACTTCCAGGGAAGGAACATTCACAGCTTCTCTCAAAATGGCCTAAACCAAAGAATATTAGTATTTTGAAATTTGGGATAGTTTTCTGTGAAAATGAAAAAAAACATGAAGTTTTGGTTTGGTGATGTTGGTAAGATGTAAATGATCTACTCAGGACCCCTTGTGTGCAGGTTACGTTAGGCTTTTTATGTTAAAAGAAGGGCTCAAATGTTAAAACAGAGTGGGCAGCAAAGGGCATCCTGAGGATTTGGGGAGGTTGAACTCCTCTCAGACTGTAGAGGATTTCTGGATGAAGCTAGCTTCCTCAGATTCTTAGTTATGAGGAGAAAGGAGGCAAAGCTTAAAATTTCATAGCAAGAGCCCAGTTTTCTGTGAGTTAAGTGGAAGTTCTGAGTATGTAAGGCAAACCAGAAACTTTGATTTGTGATACAGGAAGCAGACAGGAATAGAGAAACAGGAAACCTGCTCTCTTCTGGATCTGTCAATGTCACAACCAAATACTGTGTAATGTTGATACTGTGGATTAATCCAGAGTTTTCAGTTAACTACTGTATCTGCATCTTGAAATAAATGAATACATTATTGAGTTAGCAACTAATTGGAAAGAGCTCTGAGGCAGTCAGGTCACTGAATTAAGAAGAGATTGGCAGCAAGTGAATTGGTGATTTCACAAACAAAATATAATTTCCAGACTCTCTTCACAGGAACTGCCATTAACAATTTTGGCTTCTGAGAAATTGTCTAATCCCATTATGATGCATTTTTCTATTGTCTCAGGTATCTGTTGTGTAGCTTGTTTTCCACAGTTGAAGCCTAGAATGTCTTGATTACCTTCACCTTATATATGTTCTTCAGTAGGTCTTCTTTCCTCACAGTGAGGTAGGCAGATGAATGAGTTGTAACAAGCCAGTGCTTGAACTTAAGATGCAGTTCTTAACTGCTGTGTGCTCCTCTAGTGTGATGATAAGTTATGTGAATTGGTGTGGCATGGAATGAGTTGGAAGGTAGCAATTGGTGCATACAGGGACCCATGAAAACTGATGCTGCAGGAGTTTGTACTTGGTGTATGCCATTGTAATTTGCCTTTTTTTTTTTTTTTTTAACCCATGTCCATTGTAAGATGGGTGAAAATCTAAGCATTTGCTGCCATAACAAGTCTTTTCTGGCTTTCATTGAAATAAATTCAATAAAAGAAGCAGATAAGTATAATTTGTAATGAAAAACAGAATCAAGTGGGGGAAAAATGGACACTAAGGCTGAATTCAAATGAAATTATTGTACCTACAAATAAAGTACTGGAATGAAGCAGCTGAGAGGCCTATTTGCTCCTCCATGTGATCTACATTAAGGGTATGGTATGTATGCTGTATAATTATATAAGTGGTATGTGTGCTGGCAATCCAAAAAACATTTAAAGTTGCCATACTAATGTGACGATCACTAAGTGGAAAGAGTGATATACAAAATGATCATATAAAATCTGAAAAGAAAATCACTGTGTCTACCAATGTGTCTAAAGATTTTGTGCAATGCATACAATGCTGGTAAATAATAACCTGGAGTTAAAAGGCATGAGAACTAGAAATTTGGAGTTCATATTTGTAAATGTATGAAACTTCTCAATTCTGTTGAATGCAGGAGAAGCTACTGACTTAGAGCTATGGTAATGTATTGAAAGCAGATCAGAAAGCATTCCATAAAAACCAAATTCATATGTGTGTTTTCTAATACTAATTTTACAAATTATTTCAATGAGGACAATGAATTTAATTTATGGGAGCATGTTTTGAGTAGGAGAGTTGACTTGGAAAGACCATCAGAACAACAGAATGGGTAGAGAGACCTGTTGAGAATATTTTTTTTGTTATAGTATTTTAATATTTATATTGAAAACAAGAAAATTACAGGTAATCAAATCACCAGTTTCTTTTACACTTATTCACTTATACCCTTTTACACTTACACTTAGATGATATAAAATTTTTTGTGAAGCAGCATAATAAATTGCATATAGGTGTTACTGTGGGGTAAGAGAGCAATGAAAATGAAATTTCCTAGTCCAACATGCTTGGTGGCAAATTTAATATTGATTTGAAATTGGAGAATTCCTCCAAGGTAAGAGAAATGTGTTTAATATGTGTGTAGCACTTCTTCTCAGCAGAAGACTTTCTAAAGAATATCTAATATCTTATCTGTACTACCCAAAAATATCAACACAAGGCTGAAAGAGTGACCCTGTTATGTTCATGATGTTTTCAGAGACAGCTATGAAAAATTAGATTTCCAGATCAAAGCATAATAACAAAATTAGTGGTTTTAGAAGCCTGACATCTCAAAACTTCAAGACCACATTTTGAAGATAGAGTCATTCAGCCATACAGACCTTTACAGTATTGAGTAAGACCACTACATGGCATAATAAAATAATTGCAATCCTGAATTCTGGACAACAGAATAGCTGGAATTGAAGCAGAATGCATATGGTCTTTTTGGTTTAGGTGACCTGAAATGAACTCCAGCAGTGATACCTGCAAGCAGTAGACATTGAGAAATATGTCTTGTTGAAAAGTCAGACGTGAAATCTCTTTGGACATCTGAAATTAAATGTTCCCACTCATATAGTTTTGAGTATAAAAAGGAAAAAATCCCACTCAGTTAAATAGAATAGTTCTAGTATGGATATGATTCCTTTCAAAATAAGCTTTAAATCATTCAGGTGATTAAATTCTGTAGAAAACTCATCCCCAGTTTTTTTTATCTTGCAGTTGCATTGCAAGCATTACTTGAGAATTTTGTGCAGTGGGAAGCAGCCCTGTTTTGTTAGGACTGTTTAACTTGACAGGGAGTCAAAATATGTACTATAGGTAACAAGGCTTGATATATACTTGGTGAAGAGGCTAAAACACCTGCTGGGGAATTTGGGGTGTCCAAACTTAAAGACAGAGGTAATGCCATCTAGACGGTGGAACCTCCATCGTGTTAGAGAGCTTCAGCTTTCCCATGATCACAGAGTTCCCATAATTTTTGTCTGAGGAAGCATGAACCATTTCTTGGTCTGTAGCATGGTTTTGGCTGCATTTGGCCATGCTTTATGCTTTCTTTGTATTTGTGGATTTATCTCCATTTTTCTAATAAATAGACCAGTTTCCAGAAGAAGACATACCTTTGGAAATCTTAACAATGAATAGACTTCCTTGCTGAAGGGAATGAACATCCTGCTGCTAATGGAAAATATGCAAGGACTCTTAATACACAAACTTTTTTTGTCAACAGTCTATTCTCTCATCTCTTGTCTGAAAAAATATTTGTCACAGCTTATTGCCTACTTTTTTTTCCTTACTAAAAAAAAAAAAAAAAATGCAGGGTTGTGTGATGAAGTACACTAAATGCATGGCAAATCCCCTGGCTTATTTTGTTCAGGCAAAAGTCAAACAGAGAGTTATGCTTTCAAGACCTTGGAATTTCACTCTGGATTTTTTTTTTTGTTTGGTTAGAAATCAATATTTGAAGTTAATTGAGATTTTTTTTTTTCTTCTGATTAGACTTTTTTCTCTCTGGAGCAGTTCAATTGCTAACAGAAACAGGCAACTTCTTACGGCCATCCAAGATTTTCAGCCCACAGTGGTTTAGGACAAAATAAACATAGGAATCACTTGAGTGCTTGATTCATTCTTTATCACCATTATTCATGAAATCTTTTGAAGGAAAATATTTGAAGCTGACCTGATTCCTGAACCTCAAACTGACCTTTACTAAATGTACTTACATAGGAAAAATCTTCATGTAAAGCAGCTGCTTACTAATAGTTTCAAACTTTTAAATAAGTTTGTAATTTTCCTTCTGCATTAGTATAGTAATGATAGTCCTATGACTAATCTACTGCCATTTCTACAGTGAGATTTTGGCCAAATGTGGATCAGGACCATGAACTTCCTTATAAAACTTCTTGGTTTGTTCGACATGTTTTTATGGCAACTTGATTACCTGCTTGAAGATACTATTTTCTGTTGCTCTTGGATTAAAAAAAATATAATTTGATATACTTTAAAATAGTTTTTAAAGGAATTTCGTTTCATATTAACCCTCTGAAATGTTAGCTGTTTATCTATATTTTTCTTAGAAATATTTTTTGTCCTTGGCTGGTTTGTCTTGTCATTAAACTGTGGAGCTTAAACCAATGGAGAAACAAAGTCTGACTAGAAAACACCCCAATCAGGAAAAGTTAAAACCACCTGGTGGCCTATTGTTTCTAAACATAAAACATACCTTTCAAATTATTCCCAAAAGGATTTCAGGAAAATGTTTTAGAAATGATGACTAGAAGCACATTTTAATGTAATATTTTAAGTGACTGGCTTTTCACCAAGTCTGGCCCTGTAAATGTGATGGATCAGTTCTGAAACACCTGCATTGAAGTGAACCAGTGATACCTTTCAGCACCTTAAACCACTGGCCAGGTCCTGCATCTCAGGCAGCAAATGTAAGTAAAGGTCATGATGTCATCACTCCGCTGTGAGGGTGCCTGGATTAAAATGTTCTGCTATCCAGAGAGGGGGACCCAAGGAAAGAGGAAGGTGGGGGTGGACCTGTCATCCCTGAAGGAGGATTTTGCACAGTGAAAATACCACAGTCATCATAGCCAGACATGACAGCATGCAGCAAGATTGCTGCACAAAATCAGACTTACAATGCACAGTGGGCTGAGTGACAATAGGGTAATTGTTGTACACCAAGAGGCTTAGAAATGTGCTTCTTATGCTTAATACCTGCAAAAGTTCCTTGGAGTGAGGCATGCATAAAGGCACATTATGTACTAGGTTATAGGTTATTGCACTCAAAGTGCTGTGAATTTTTTTTTTTTTTTTGGCCAATGTGCCAGAATGGAGGTTTTTTGCACTCCCCGCATCTTTTTGGCATCGTGTGTCGACTGAATTTCACTGTTGGCCCTTTGGTGATCTTCTGCCCAAATTCTGACTAGGGCAGATTTTTAGTTTTGCAGCTACTGGCTCTGAATTGGATGTCCTTTGGTAACATGTGCAACATGGATTTGCTGTTGAGCTGCATGTGTCTGTCTGGGGAGGCTTGCATAGACTGAGGTCGCAGAAACTGTTGGCCTTTAAAGGAAGCAGGCTGGGAAGGGCAAGAAGGTGTTGTTCAGGTAATTATTGAATTTTAAAGTTGCTCATGATACGCAGAGAAAACAGAAAACAGCACATTTTATTGATCTGGTTTTGCTCCACATTATACAATGTTACACTTGGGATTACGTTTTTGTAGCGTAGATATTAAATTCAGTTATTGTTGTTGTTGTTATCACCACCACCAATGATAGTAATAATCATACTTCCTGTCAGTTGTCCTAGCAGATAAGTATTTGTTCTGTCTGCTTTAATTCTAAACTGTACAGTTTGTGCTTTTGAAGTGTGTAACAGATTTGATGTTTTGGTGATATGGAGGTACATATTTGCACTTGTCTAACTATTAACTTATGTGTATGTTCTGAAACTCAAAATACATTTTGCTTGAAATTTGTTAAATCGTTTGACTATATTTCTTGTTAGTTTAACTCAGATTGGTACTATTTTGTGGCACATAATCTCACAAATTATTTTCCATTTCTCCTTACTCAAATCAGTTAGGTTTTTAGCATGCCATCTTGAAAACGCAGAATGCAATTTTTAAGTAATGGAGTAAACACTGAAGGATTAGATAGAAAGTAAAATATAATACCTGTTTTAATAACCCCATTAAGATATTTTATGAGCAAAAGGAGTCTAGTTGTGGCCTTCCTCCCCACTGGGGTTTGGTATCAAAGACTGTGAATGGCTTGACAGAGCAGTTTGCTGGTTTTGGTTAGCCTGTGCTAACCAATTCTTGTGCATAGAATCACTTCTTGGTTTCAGCTACTTCAGCATAATTTTAAGAGTGACCAAATCAAACTAATTTCTGTGAAATTGTACTTGTCTATTAGTACTTTGAATTTTGCAGTGTTTTTTCCTCTGTTTGTCTGAAGAGGCTCTGGAAGTAACAGCACCAGTGTGTTGAAAATGTTTTTATTAGAGAAGTTTTCTTTTTCAATGCATTGCTATGCTATGAATCATTAATGCTAGAAATCTCCTATTAACTTTACCTATTTTCTTCACTCTTAACCTGTGCCCAGGGTTGTCTAGTTTGTTATACTGTCAGTGTTTGAAAAACAATGTTGTGTTTTCTAAGCCATAAAGTATAAGTTACAGAGATGTCAGTGAAACAAACATAAATTTAGCTGCTATGGGCCCTTCTCATATTTAAATTTGCCAGCCCCCAAAAATACACTTGGTAAGAGTTCAATTTTTGTTTTTCCCTTCATATTCCTTGCCCTTTCTAAAAAATGCATTGAGGGCAGAGTGAAGTTGGATATTTTCTTGTTTGCTACATTAAAAAGAAAATACAGCTGTCCTCCTGCCAAGAGGAATATCCTCCATCAATTGCTGATCTCCGATCTTTGATGCCATTATTGTATTTGACCTTTTTTTGGTATGTGGCTTTGTAAAAGTTTTATTGTATGACTGCTGTGGGGTATTTTTTCAGCAGGGTATAATTACAAATATGAATATCACCATAAATATCCTAAATCACTTGTTTATAGAAGGGTTGCTCTTCTTCTCTGGTCTTCTCCATGTAGGAGGAGCAGGAAGAGAAGTGCTCGAAGTGACTTACGTATTTCATGCCTGGCATTGGATGCTCACTTATTTAAAACTCTGGGTCCTAAGTTGTTTATATTTCCCAAGGAAGTTTAAAAAAAATCTGTTTATTTCTCCAAGGAAACCCATATGAGTAAATTTTTTACTTCCAATAAAAATCACGGTTCTCATTAGTATGATTTTTTGGGATGACTAAAAATGTTGTTGGATATTGCCTTTAATGCACAGCATGCTCAGAAATAATTTTGTTTTTTCTGTGGAAATGCTTAATTTTTCCAGCATATAACACGCTGTTTGCAAACAGTAGTCAGATACATAGATTACTCTGAATTAATAGCTATTAACTGTTAGTTATAACTACAACTATAACTATAAACTGTTAGTTTAGGTAGTAGTAAATTCTTACCCAAAGAAAAAAGTTAGCAAATATGCAGGCTGAATCTTCTATTTACTGCTCAGCATTTTTACATTTAGTTTACATTTGTAATAAAAGATTTCATAATTTGAAAAGTAAGTGTAATTTTAAAAGCTACATCTTAAACATAGCTGCCAGACAAATGGTACTGCTTTTTTGCAAATATTCCTTAAAAAAAAAGTAGAATCTATTGGTGTTCTTCTCACCACCTTTTCAATTTGTATTTTATAACCATTTTATTAGTCCTACAGTAGGTTTATAATTTAATAGTATCTCTTTGGGGGTTGAAAGGGAGGATAGGTTTGTAAGTATACTACATTGAGTTTCTGCAGAGGTATTCTCACTGTGGTATGATAATCTTGCTCTGGCTGTAAGAATAAAAGCACAGATTTGAAATGGGATAGTGTAAATTTCAGAGCAGGAAGCCAAAAGATGTATGTTTTTATATGGATTCTGGCCAATGTCAATTGCATAAGAACAGTAATCTGGGGCGTGACTTGGGTATCAGTTTTGTTACACATTCAAACTGTTTCTAAATCTTATTTATTTTTTTTAATTGTTGGAATTTTCCCAAATGTAACGAAGCCAAGCAATTCATACTCTCATATTCTTTGCCAGCAACTGAAACATGTATCAGAATTAAAAGGCTGGAATAAGGCTGATTTGTTTTATATTTTTGTTTGGTTTTTTTTAATCACCTTAAAAAGGATTCTGACTGGGATTTCCCTTAGAAAGGGAGTAGAAGAAACCTTTCATGCCTTGGATGCATTACTGCCATTCCATGTTATTGTTTGCTGGAAAAGCATCTCCCTGCAGTGAGGTAAAGTTAGTTTTACACTGCACAGGGATTGGGGTCAATATAAACTGCAGCCTAATACTGTCGTATCCTGTAAATACTTTCTTTTCATGACTGAAAATGATAATTTCAGGGCTGTGACTTCTTTATTTGTATGTATCTTTCCAACGGGAAATTATGTTATCTTAATTGAGATAATTACTTTTTTTCTAAGTACAGGATTCTGCTTTTAACAGGCATATAATTTCAATTGGAGGACTTAAATTACTGAAGAAGGTTAAGTGCAGTAAAATGTAAGCAAGGATATTCCTCACTTTTCAATCATTTTAAACTTTAACTAAGTTGGTTCATTCTTCTCCATGCTGCTGTTTTCTACGTAATAGGATCTTTTGGGGGAAGTTTAAATCAGCTGCTGTATGGATGATAAAAGGAAAAGGCAAAGGAACCTGTAAAGGCATTTATAAAAAAAATGGGAAAAACTTACCTGATCCCTTTGCTAGCAGCCCTAAGCCTGTCTCGTGGAGCATCTGAGTTCTAACTGTGTTCCTGACTGCCACTCCAGGGCAATAATGTTCTCCACATTTTTCCTTCTCCTGCTGAGTCCTACATTGTCCCTTGGTGATTTGAGGAAGGAGGGAGCAAGGGACATGATGTCAATACTGGAATTCATGGAGAACAGTGAAAACCAGCTATTGGGGAATGTAAAGGAAGAATGTAAATTTTCATGGAGTGCAGGATGAAGGCACCTGCATCATGATGTGGAGAGAGTGGAAATTGTGTGCAGTCATGCTGTGCTCTGAAGACCAACCCTGTGCAGTCAGCTGGTGAGCAGCAGGGATCAGGGGAAAAGAACAATATCTGTGCAGAGAGGTGGTGATGCTGTGCTGGTGCTCTGGATATATCTAGCTCATCTGTTTGATTCCTCACAATTGTGCCAAGGTGTGGTGGCCTGGTGGCATGCTGAGAGACATCACTTCTGCTAATAAAACTTCCCTAATCCTAAGGAAGAGTCCCCATCTGTTGGTGATTTGGATGTTTCAGGAACAGTGATTTGAATAGTTGGAATTAGGAACAGGAAGAGTGGGATAGCAGTTGTCTTCCAAGTGAAAATAGGTTCACAAACATTAATCTGGTTTAGATATTCCTCCTTTAAACTATTCACACTGCAGGCTTCAACAGACACATTGGTTTGCAGGTACTGTCACCTTTTACCTAGGTCTGCCTGAGCTTGGTCTTGATTCGATGAGATTTTGGAAACTATTTCTATGGGTCAAAGCAATACTCATCCTTGTTAATTATAAGCAAGCACTAGCACTTGGAAATTTTTAAAACTCAGCAAGGATAGATTTTTGGTAAGATCAGCAAATCCACATTCCTGGCCTGTAACCCACGTAATCATATCTTGTTGGTCCTACTTGAAATTCTGTAGGCAATACAGCTGTTCTAGAATGGCTGTAATTTAAAATTTTTTAAACACTGGGGAAATGTTTTCCTAACTTCAATTTTGCAAAAACCCTGAGCTATATCTTAAGATAAATTTGAGAAAAACAAAACAAAACACCCCACAGACCTAAGTAGAATGCAAATATCGAAAATACTGGTTGCACAAATGGTTAACATCTGACAAAAACCAGCTGAAGACAAAACCTGACAGTAGAGCATATGAAGCCAGCCTGTGTCTTTGTAAGAGTGAGAGCACAGTGGTGGTATGATAAGAGGAGGTGGGATTTCAAATTAGTTTCTGAGTTTTAGCAGCTGAAACTCAGTTTCAGGAGGAAACTTCCTTCCCTGTGGCCAGATTGGTGAAAGTAATCGTATTTCCATGGAAGTTAGGTGTGTGAGTACCCTGGAGAATCTAGAATCTAGACCTGAATAATGAAGTAGGTAATTATGATACGCTGTAACAGCATTGTTAATCATCAAGTTTATTTTTTTTCATGAGTAATAAAAGTAGGTTATTTTTCCCCATGCTTCTTGGCATACATTTATTGTGTGAAAAATGGCTAAAAATATCTGCTTTGATAGCATCTTCAGCTCAGATTGAGTTTGTGTTTATCAGACTCAGTTGTGAAGATTCAGATAAATTTCTGACCAGCTTATTTTTTCAGAAGACCGAAAGTGTTGCTGCTTGAGAGGCTACAAAGACAGTATTCATTATCTTGCAATTGATCTGGCATCACTGAAAGAAGCTTTTTTTTTTTTTTGCTTTTTGTAGGTAAATGTTTCCTTCTTTTCTTTGCAGTAAGCTAAGGCTTACTTTTCATCTTTCTCCATTTCCTGTAAAGAATGAAATAAGATTTATCTTTATTATACATATGCTCTGTCCTTGGAGATATTCAGAGCATGCCTGTGGCTGACCTGATAGAAGTTGTTCTTGCTTTCAAAATATTGCAGGTCTTTTCCAATCTCTATTATTCTACCACTGATGCAGTGGAAATTTTATACATGAACATGCACAGACCCTTGGTTCTACCTGAAGGATTGAGAGTGTAACAAAGAGCTTAATCATTAATTGTTTGGCTTAAGAAGTAGAAAGAATGTGGGCAGTGGAGTTACTCTATAGAGGGTACACGAGTCAAACATACTTGAGGGGAAGAGATCTTCGTTCTGCCAATGTTATAATTTTTTTCTAATTTGTCCAAAAGGGACAGATTTCTATGAAGTTCAATGCATAAAACTAAAATAAGTCAAATTCAGAAGTGAAGCAGGAAAAAAATAAGTGTAATTATATATCTTGTCAGAGTATGCTATATATGCTATATATGCAGTTAGAATGAATCCATTTAGTTAATTTTGTGTCTGCTTTGTGGACTGAATGAGCTGTTTATTGCTCCTTTTGCATTGTGTACTTCCTTTGCAGAAGATCAAGAAGAGATAACTAGGAAAGGTAATTTTTCAAAGGGAGAATTACAGTTAATTAATTTTACTGAAATTGTAATTATATGTAGCTGTGTCTTTCATGCTGCATTTCCCACATAACTCAGCTGATTACATGTGGTCATTAGAAGCATATGATTATTTTTTTTCTCTAAGTCATGATTCCAGAAGTCCCATTAGACAACCCAACAGTTATGTCACAGACCTGGCACATTATTTTTAAAAGTGTCTCTAGGTAGGTCTTCAGAGCCTTTATGGAATCTCTGCACACTACTCCTACTTTGTTTCTAATTCCTTCAAATATGTGCTAAGCTGAAACATAGTTTTGTGTTATGAAGCTGCTGTGAAAAAAATGGACTAAAATCCTTATTCTATCATTTTTGGGCTTGGTTTACTACTTATTTCTTCTGTAGTTATTGCAGTAGTGAAACCTTTTATTGTCAGGATAAGCAGGCAAGGAGCTTGTCTTTGTCTCTTGGAGAGGAAAGCTGGGTTTGAATGTAGGGAGGCTTGTCTTGCAAGGTGTAGTGGGTAGGTTTCACACCCAAGCATAACATTGTCATCAATGAAAGCTTTAAACATCAGAACTAGCAGCTGAAAGGTTTGTGTTCTACTACCATGATGGAAAACCTGCTTTGCAGATTACCTTGCTTTTTTGCGTACTTTTTTGTGTAAAAAAATACAGGCTGAGATAGCTGTCAAAATGCATTTTTACAGAAATATGCAGCCTCCTTGAAAGCTGAAGTTTTGCTTCCTTCATTGGTTTAACCCTCAAAATGTATGAAAGAGTGAGATGGCAAAATATTTGAAGATTTAATTTCTGCTTAACCCCTTCCCATGGGATTTTATTTTGTGTTTGTAGGAACTACGTTGAGAAGAGGACAGACAATGCAGTTGTGTGGGTTGTGTTTTCTGTGTTTGTGATTTTTTTATTGGTTATTTTTTAAAATCCCCTTTTGTGGCACAGCAGTTAGAGTTTTCTGTAGTTCTCTAGCTCTGAGTTATTCAATTTCCAATTTTTTTTATAGTAAAGTAAGCATTTATGTTTCATGTTTAGGAAAGAGTATGCCTGTGTGTGGTAACTTTTTTCCTGCAGCACACACAACTCCTAACTCTGTGGAGGGAGCTGAATAAGTTTGATTGCAAAATGGCTGGTTGTCCAAAAAAACAAATCTCACAAGAAAGCTCTCTAGTAGGAACAAGACATAAATCTGGTCAAGTGCATTGCTGCTCCCCCTCTTTGTCTTAGTTGACAGGACTAGCTGTAAATCTGGGAGGGACCTCTGCTTTGTTCCAGTGTTGATGTGTCCTCAGGGCTGTGTTTCTCAGAGAATCTAGTCCTTGAAGATTCAAGTCCATGCTTCCTGTGCTTCTCTTAGTGTGCCTGAACTACTCTCTGTGAGCTAGATACCAGAATACTCCGTGAATTATAATGTGCTGTGACTAATCAGTAAATCTAAGTCCAGTCCAATGTCTTGGTTTTCAAACTGTGATGAATCAAAAGAAGATCTAGTATGGGTTTTCTGGGCCTCTTCTAGATATTTAACATGCTTGTATTTGTAAGAAAAAAAAAAAAAAAAAGGGAAATGGTCTGTCTTCTGGTTTGGCCCTGCAATAACTATGGTGTTTTATGTTAAAAGCTGATATTTTCATGATCACAGGTCATTTGATATGAGTTCTTCAGAAGGCTACAAGCATAACCAGTTCACCAGAGAACAAAGTTCCTAAAAAAAAGGATTTGCTTTTGACAGTAATGGGTATCTATGTCCTTTGTGTTTCCACAAGTGGACATCAATCTGAAGTAGGACCTTAGTGTCATTGTCCTGCTCCATCTTTTCCACCCTACCTCAGTGATACAGGTGCTGCATGGCAGCAAGAATTTTCTTCTTTCAGTAGCAGAATTTTGGTGATCTTTCCCATCTTGTCTGCCCATCTCAGAAGCTTCAAAAACAGCACAGCATCCTGCCTGCTAATATGATCAGTCCTAGAAGCAGCTGGTGAGGCCCTTCATTACTTGTTTTACAGTAGCATATAGGATATCTTGTTAGCCTCATTCCTGGCATATAAAATGCATTTGCCCCTGAGCTAGAATTAAAAATCTAACTTAAAACAGGTAACAGGTGGCACTTGACAAGAACCCAGAGCACAGTTTAGGGTCTGGAGACAGAGGCATCACCCTTTATAGGTGATCAGAATATTCAGAACCTTCAGTATACATACTGCTGGCTCTACAGCAAGATCTCTGTTGCTCTGTGCAACATAAAATAAATTCTGTTTGTTGTCTGGCTTTTATAGCTGTAATCAGTTCAGAGGGGATTTATTTTGCCTAAATAAACAGAGTGATTTTAAATTAGGCCTTTACACAATCCATTCTGTTCAGATTTCTGTTCTTTTATTCTGGTGCAAAAAGGAAAAAAAAAACATCAACCACTTTTTGGTTTTGCTGTACCAAGTTTTTAATGAAGATAATTAAGAAAGCTTAGGAAGTAAAATGGTTGAGCACTCTTTTCTTGGTAAGAACACAACAAAACAAACAGTTTAAAATTTCTGAATGTTAGCACAATATGCTTTTAGTTAAAGTATAGGAAGCACTCTTACTATTCTGCTCTTCACTTGCACTTCCACCTAGCTTTTCTTAAAAATTAACATGCTTTATGCTAACTAAAATGTCTGACTAGCTACTAATTGTTAAGAGGGTGTCTAGTAGGATTTTCCCTTTAAGTAATTCCTAGCTGGCTTTTCAGAATTCTACCTGTATTTCTGTATTCCCTATCTAGCAACCTTTTGATGCCTTTGCAAATGTTTTAAATGTGGATATTTAGAAATTACTTGTTTGATTAAATGCAGACAGAAAAATTACTTCTGATCAATTTGATCAGTCAGTGGTATGTTAAAAGGCTAAGCAAAAATACTTAAATGTATTAAAAATATAGTATTTGCCATACTATTAAAATTTTCTGAAATAATTCCTGCTGATTTTCTATTATTGTTATCTCTGTACAATTGTCAGCATTAGCAGCAGAAAATCTGATGCTAATTTAAATGATTTTGTAAGAGCATTCATTTGGAGAAACTTTAAGTTTCATCAAGGAATATGTCTTATTCCTCATGTAGGCTAACATCCATGTTGATGCAGAGACACATGAATAAGTGTATGGTAATGGAATAGTGTGGTTCCTTTGGGTCAAGCATCAGTGGTTAGGCAATTTATTTCTTCAATTTTCAAAGGGTTTGAGTCCTAGAGTTATAGAGACATCAAGATCAGGACATTGTGGAAGAAAAATATTCAGTGTGGCATTGTATATCGCTAGTTTAGCAATCTTTCAGCCTTATTATGTAGGTAATGATTCATTTATATTTATCTGCCTGCTTCTAACTAAACTGAAATTTCATGTTATTTTATTGGAAGGGTAGAAAGCTTATATTAATTTGTATGTGTGTAGGAACTGTTTAGATAAATCAGATGACATGCTAAGAGAAAGATACCTTTTATGAGTGGATTTTTTTATACTAAGCACTGCTTATGAACATATTTATAAAATGTAAGATTTGTGAAAAGGGGAATAGGTGCTTTTTTTGCATCTCCATGACATTTATACTTAATTAATGATTTTATTTCTAAAAGTGCTTAGCTGAAGATAAGAAATTAATCCCAAGAAATCTTTGAATTACTTTCTGCTAGTAAAAAACAGACCTTTTTTTAATGCCACACCACTACTAACATTTGGAATTGCAGAAAATGCTTTCATAGAACATTAAAGTGAGGGAGATTTTTAGCAGTTTTCTGGTTTTATTTCCCATATGTACAGGGTATTACTTTGGCTTATTAAAGAATTGGTTCTGCTGCAATCAGAAGGAGTGTGTGCTAAAAGTAACTGGAGATGGGTTGGTAAAATACAAGTGGAGAGGGCTGTGCAAGAGATTTAGGTTACTTCCACGAAACAAGTCTTACATTCATTCCTGAAAGTCTCAGTCCTGGCTCTTTTGCTAGCTTTCACCAGTACAGCCTGCTTATCAAAGCACTTTATCAGCGGGGAAGGGATGTGGGTTAACCACTTCACTCAACTCAAACTTCCCAGCTAGCAGTCTGTCACCCAACAGCTGTGTTTCAATACATGCACTATGTGCTGTGGTGCTGGTTCAGAGCTCCTGACAAGAACAGCATTGTACTGTGGGGTTTGTTCACGTTCGGGGTTTGTTTCCTATAAGCTTCAAGGGAAAAGAATCCGAGCACAACTTCAAGGTTCTGCTTTTTCCTTTTTGTTTTTTAATTTAAAAAAGCTGTTTTGCCCATTATAGCTAAGCATGTGTGTGTGTACACATTTTATAGATGCAAAATCCACAGAATGGGCTTCAGAGCACTGGTATGTGGATTTTTGCTTACTGGTAAATCCCTAGCCCTTGCCATCTCCCCTTTCTTGACAGCATCAGAATCTCTGTTTCAAGGGCTAACTAATATAGCAGACCAGATCAATCAGTAGTTCTTTGAGTGGTATGTCCTTAACATAGATGGAGGCTGTGAACATGTGTGTTTACATTTCTATTTTTTCCTATTCTGTTCTTTAATGTGGTTATGTAGGAAATAGAAATAGATTCAAAGGTAGACTGAGCTCGAAAAATTTTTCAAGGGCACATTTAAAGGTTTAGAGCACATTTAGGGTGGGGAAACTAATTTCTGCCAATGTTGGCTTTCTTACTAAAGCACAAGTCTAAAGTCTAGCCTTCATAGGGTTGAACCTGACCCTCTGGAAAAGCACTGAATTTGGGGCAGTGGTGGAGAAAGACTTAAAACCATGCCTGCTCTTCAGAATTCAAGTGCAATAGTGAAAATGCTGGCCTTCCCACAAGCTACCCCTGGGTGTGGAGACTCCAGAAAACAGAGGTCCAGCCTGGGGAATGTGGGGAATCAGCACAGCAAACCTAAACCTAAGTGTCTGGAAACCTGTGGGGTGGCAGGGTCGATTAAGAGACCACCCAGTAGCTGAGAGGATCTTGAGTGGATTAAAAACCAGAGGAATAGCAAAGGGTTTCTTTAGTTTTGTGCTAGAGGGAGGCATGTAGGATGGAAGTGGCCATTGGGTATTTATTAATCACCTCCTGTATTAGCCAGAGGTTAATACAGAAGGATAGTTTCCAAGCAAAGTTAATGTTACTTGCTGAAAACCTTCTTCATTCTCAGCAGGTGCCCACAGCACTGGGGTCTTCACCAGAGTAAGTGCTGATGTGTTGCCCTGGCCCCTGCTGCTCCACTCCCCATTCCTCCCCCCTATCTTGTACACTGGCCTCGAGCTCGTAAATGCTCTGCAAAACTTCCAAGCTGCCCCAGTCCTCAGGAGATTAATAATTGCAGAAGGCAAGTGGCAGGAGTGGAATGCCGTTCTGCCAGGACAAACCCCGCCAGGGCGGTGATGGGGCCAGGTCTGGCTCCCTCTGAGTGTCCCTCTGGAGCTTGTCAGCCCTTCATGTCTCTCTGCTGGGTGAAGTTTGCCGGCTGACTGCTGATTTTTGGCACACTGCAGCACAATGCTTCACCTTGCAGACCGCAGGCAGCCCAAGAGAAGATCGTCCCTGCACCATTGTGAGTGCTTTGAATCTCGTGGTGCTGCAGTTTTATCAACGCCTTCTCTTTGGTCACATTGATAGCAAAGCAAAGTCTCAGGTTGGGGTTTGTGATTCCTCCTGGAACAGTTTGATGATGACTTTCCAAAACTGCTTTTCTACGTGAGGAAAATTTGTCATCAGAAGGGTTTTCCTGGGGAGAGAAGAAGAGAAGGGCATGTTAAATGTTCAACTTGTTCAGAATTTCAGCATTTGCATGGGATACAAATGAAGTCTAAAACAATTTACTTTGGTTTACTTTGACAGAAGTATGAGAAACCCTGTTAATTCGTTATGTATCAGTCTTTAAACGTGTGCAAATGAATTCTGTTACCAGACAGTGTTTTCATTCCTTTCCTTGAACATGGCAAATTAATAAGAGATGTGGAAGAGTGGAGAACTTTATTTTAGTACTGATTATTTGATCTGTTATAAGTTTACTAAATAACATTTTTTTAATGTCTTGGTTCTGGAAGACTTCCAAAGAAAAACCTAAAATGCTCATTTCGTGTTAATCCAGGGAACTAATCTGAGCTATTTGATGTGACTCTTTATAAAGCTTGTATTCTACAAGATGGGGAAGAATGTTCAAATATGCTTACACCAGCTTGAAACAGTGATTGAGGCTATCAAAGACTAAATCTGGACAAGAGGGATTTACACAACAACAACAGAAATACTTTGCAAGGGTTTTACCTAGGATGTGGTGCTATAAAACCAGCACTCAAAAAGGGCCCAGGCATCTCTGGCCATTGAGGGACCTCTTACCTGGAAGATGTTATATATAACTTGCTACCTAGATACTTCCTGAAATAGTGCTTCAATACAGATAATTTTTTCCAGTGTAACTTCTCAGAGTTTTTTGTGGAATATCCCCCACAATGTCCCCCATCCACGTACTGGTGTGGATGTGATTGGACAGCTCTTGCCAGGAAGTGGTCTAAGCACTACTTGAAATCAGCTGTGCTATAGTAATTTTTGCTATCTCTGGCTGATTTACAGGGCTCCACATAGTTATCAACAATATACATTAGTTTAGTATGCTTTTAAATTGAAGGAGGTGTTCAATTTAATTCTTATCAATTGTATGGACCGGGAGAATTAGTTACCCAGGGTGAGTTGTTAGAAGTGCTCATGCCAAAGGGAGGTCACTTTCTGTGGATTGCTTTACTGCCTTTATTTCAGATACTCAAACACGTTTTACAGGTGTGTATCATACCTTGAAAGCGAGAGGAGATAAACATGAAACAAGTGAATATTGTCAGTTCAGAGGAACGGTGTTCAAAGGTTAGGAAAAGAAGAAAGAACAAAGAATTACATTTTTTTACATTCCAATCCAGATGGTTTGGTGTTGAAGGCAGGTGCAGTGGTTTGAATGTGGACATTTCCTTTCTCCATTGCGCTCTCAAATTTATGTTTCATTTGGTAATCCATGTTTTTCTTGAGTTTGATGCACATATAACTAACTGTAGCTAATGATTTAATAAAAGTTTCATTTAGACTAGATACACTCATAATGTAACTAAAACTGACAGGTATCCTAAACTTTGACATAGAACCATAAAGGAAAATATCCCAGTTGGTCACCAAATGGGTAGTCTAGCTGAAAGGGCATTAAGACAGGACCACCTTCAGGTGAGTCACAACAGTATTTCCTTCCTATGGTGAGTTCCAGACAGAAAACTGGAAGCAAGAGGGGCAGAGAAGAAGGATTACAGGACTCACCTCAGTAGCCAAACACATTTTTTAAGTTAACTATAATTTTTAAATAATGTGGGGAAACAATGGGTGACTTGCCATAGTGGAGATTGAGCCGGCTTTTTCTCCCTGAGTTTCAGACTGACACAACTCCTTCAGAAATTTCAGAGGATTAGAGACTGTGTTGGGAAGGTGAATGTACTTTTAAATAGCTATACCTTAAAGGATAAGGGCAACTCCCAATGAGTAGGAGTTTTGAGTATTTGGAGTGCCAGGTGACAGCCTTGGGAGCTCAGTGGCATTATGGCAGGTTGGTACACCTTGAGTGATGGCCACTCCAAGAATGTACAGTGATGCCACTTGGTTTAGGTAAGTGACCTTTGGATCCAGGAAGTCATCTCTTCTACCTTCCTCCTCAGCAGATTGTAGAGAATTTAGTTGTTCACTCGTTGTAAGATCTAATTGTAAGTTTTTTTTGGCCTGATAATGGATATATATTAAAAGTAAAACTATAGCCTGCCATTTTTTAGTCCCTTGTTACCATCCCCTCTTTTATGGTGTGTGACGTGTAGTAATTAAAGAGGTCTAAATCTGACAGTAAATCTTGTTGCCTGATAGATTAATTCATCTAATTTTAAAGCTAATCTAAATCCTGCATCTTTGAACAGTAGTTGTGAGCTATATACACCATGCAGGAGGCTGTTCTCAAGAGTATTTAAAGCACAGTAAAAGTCAAGAGGGTTGGTTGTCCATGTTTCTCCATGCTGTATAAAGATGGCTGTGAGTGGTGGTAGATTCCTTTGGACACAAGTGCTTGGATATTGCATCAATACACCTCGAGTTTTATTAACACCTTGTTAACTTGAGAGCTGTCCAGAAAAGATTAATATGTTTTTTCAGAAAGGAAAATTTATTATTTAATTTTGCCCTTCTGATTTTTATTATTGACAAGTTGTGAGAGGTGGAGGTTAAACTGAAACTTTTTTATACCCCAGAGCATAACCATTAATTTCTTTTTTAAAAGCTTGTCAAAACACAACAATCTCATCTTTCTTTTTGCAGGGCAAATACATTAATAAAGTGGTGTATTCCCCAGTGCATCACCAGATGTAATTTATTATAAAATATGAGCTATTTTAGCTGCTAAAATACTACCCTGCAATATAAAGAAACTGCTAAAAAAATTGAATTAAAATAGAGACAAAATTCTTTTTCATATTCTGTTGAATGTCAAAGGTGAGATCTGAGTGCTGCAGAAGGAAGTAGAGATTGAGCACAGAATTTCCTTTGTATCTGGAGCAGTGAACAAGTGATGATTTGCCCAGGCCTATTGTTTCCATAATTACTGTTAACTTAAGACACAAAGGGTTGCAAAGTGACCTTTGGAGAATCTCATTTGTTACTCCTGCAGATATGAAAGAAATTCTTTATTCAGCAGGTTACTTTCTGTAAAGGGTAGCACTACAAGCTTCACCACCTTCCCTTTAGGAAGTGCTCTCCAAACAGCCAAAGGGAAACAGAAGAACATTTTTGCTGCTGTGACTAAATGTAGGTCTTGTTCAAGTATTTGGCTTGCTCCAATATCTATCCCCTCCTCACACAACTTAAAGGTTTACCTGGGCTGTAGGACAAAAATAACACTGAATTCCTTGTGAACCACTGCAGGCTTTCTTTTTAGCTGCCTGCTGCTGGTTAAAGTTAGAGCTCTGCTGGAAGCAGGGGCTCTGAGACTCCATCACCTGTGCTCCTTTCAAGCACCTTTCCCTTCTATGGTGTGTCTTTTTGTTGTTTCTGGTCATTTTTGCTCTTTCATTTCCTACTAAATACAGTTGTTGAATCATTCATCCAGCCAGTCACAAACACACCATTCTGTATTTTGGTAAATTTCAATTAAGATTTGCCAGTAATGTTATGGCTGGACTGTGTTGTCTCTCTGTGAGATAAGGGAGTTTGCATTCCTGAAATCAGATGCTAATGAATTTGTATCATGAAATAATCAGGAGTGCCTCTGCATTTAAAATGTCCCCAGAAAATGCATGCCCAAAGGTGAGACACTTGAGTACTTCTTAGGCTTGATTTTTTTATACTTTAACTCACTGGCTTTTCTCATTGCTCAGTTACATCTCACAATTTACCAGGCTTCTGATAGAGACAAAGGTTTCTCTGCAGAATCTCAAATTCTACAGGGCATCTTGTTCTCCTTTGGTGGGGTTTTTTGGTTTGTTTTTTATTTTCCCTCTTCCTTGTGATCCCTTCATGTCCTTTCATTTTTCCTTCTTTGCCTTTTGTCTTTGCTGTCAGCTTCTTCCCTTCTGGGTTATTTCATTGTTCCTTCCTCCTTGGTGCTCTCCGCACCATCCCTGTGCATTATCTCTCCTTCCCAAACAGCAGGCTTGCATTTCCCAACATCATCAGGTTAATTCTCACACTTTTGATCTGTGCTTTCCTCCTAGCTTTGCTCATTTTCTTCATCCAAAGCCAAGAGGGAAGTGTGGGGAGATCAGACAGTCCAGAGAGGAGCATCCTGAGACATGGTCAGGAAAACTGCTTAATAGCGTGGCATCCCACTAAATGCAGATAACTTGAGAAGTGTGACAGCCTTTAAAGGTTGTAATATCTGTAGTTGCTTCTTGTGTGCTCGTGGTTGCAGTAGCTTTCACTTTCTTTATCTGAATGGGTTTAATTACTGAGAAATATTTGAAAGAATTGTCTGTAAACATGTTCAGGAGAGAGAAAAGCCCCCTCATACTTAGAAACTTTTTTGTTTTTTCTTGCTCATTGGTTCCCAATAAACATCTAATTATATGCAATATTTATAGGCATCTGTATTCATCCTTCAGTCAGTGTTTAAGTGCATTGCTTGTTTAGTTAAACATGTATTTTGCTTCTTTAAATGTATTATTTATCTGACAAATCCTATTGGTTTATTTGGAACTTTTACAGCCTAAAGGGCAAACACATATTTTGGCATGGTGATAGTTTAGAAAACATGTATTATTTACCCATTGCAAAGTAATGGGTCCTGAGGAGCCATTATGGTCCAGCTTGTAAATCCTTCTCAATTTGCATATTATTGACCCAACAGACAGTAACAACTCTTGGGACCTGTTGTGGTCTATCCATATTCATTTGAATGCCATACATGTGTGCAAAGTCTGCTTGCTAGAAATCCTTATAAATACTTGATTGAAAAAAATATATACAGAAAGTTATATTTATAAATGAAATTGCTTGGTCAATTTTAATTTCCCCCTTTCCTTCTCTCCCATAAATACCTGGAGACACTTTCAAGGAAAATTGTTTGTTTTGGAATTACACAAGCACCCAGAAGAGCTTTATCCTCATAATTTTTTAAAAAACCAAACACTTATGTAATATAATACACAGTCCGACTTTTGCTGAATTTTTTTAAAAATGCTTTTATGTTCAAGTTTCAGGCTAACAGCAAACTTTTACAGCTGAATAATAAAGATTAAACACATGACTGTATAATGAAAATGTTGACACCTCCAAGGCTGGTGGAACAAATGATTTTTGTGTAATGAGACCTTTTCATTTTAGAGCTAGGTATTTTGAGGTCTTATTCAAACAATTTCTTTAAAACCAGAATTACTTCAGATAACATGGGAGTGCTGCATGTGATTCTGGCAGTATTGCCAGAACTGTCAGGCTTCAGCACCTGAGGACAAAAAGCTTATGGTATTCCTGAGTTTTGGTATTCAGTGTGTGTCTGAGCCTATGCTCCTGTTTTTGTTACATTTGGTTCTGCAACATGGTGGAAGAGGATAAATAAGGATTATGGCCACTCTAGTGTGCAGTTGTTCATAACTCCATTCCACAACAGATTCCCCATGCAGCTTACTAATATTTTGAAGACTAGATGGGAAATATGTCTTAACAGTGTGAAAAAGAGCAATGAAAAAAAGAGAAAGAGGCTGATTTTTGTGGTGTAAGGAGTGTAAGCCTGGTTCTTGCCAGTCACACGGAGGTGAATTTCCACTGAAGTGTCCATTGGTGTTTATCTTGGAAGCAGTGCATGGCATTTGCTGAGGAGCTCTTTGCCTGGATGTGCCAAGTGCCTCACAGAAAGAGGAGTGAGCAGCACCAGGAGCAGGGCCCAGCTGGGTGTGATGGTCTGAGCTGCACGGGGAACAAGCCTGCCTGCTCCTCTCAACCAGCTGTAAGCAAACCCTGGGCTGTGCCTGCTCAGAGCTTGGAAGGATGCCCACTTCTGCACGGCTATGCCAGCCAGAAGCTGTGGTCAGCCTAAGGACTCGGGGCAGGGGCAGGAAAAACAATCATCCTTTGAAACTCAAAATGGTTTATGATGTAATAATAATGGATGGCAACACCAAATTCTGTCACTTTGAAGGCAGATAGGAAACTTGATTTTTTGCAATAACCTTTTCCTTTTTTTTCAAGGGCACCTCACCCTTCTATCTGAATCTGTGCATATAAAAAAATTTACAAATTTATTTAAAGAATTTGTGTATGCAGGTGTGTGTATGTATACTTTAAAGCAATTACATTGATATCAAAGCTTTCTGTTCATTGTTACTCATTGTTACTCACGTTACTCTTAAAGCACTCTTTCTGGAACTATATGCATGATATGCATTCTCTCGAGCTTCAGTGGTCAAGTAATATGCGCTCAGAGAAGAGTGAAATGAGAGTATAGCAAAACATTCTATACCTTCTACTTTTATTTAAAATTTGTGGTCAGATAGTCAATCCTTGCTGCAAAACAGAATCCGTTTTTTATTACATGTTTAAACAAATGACAGATTTTTTAATGGAAAATAATAATCACTTTTTGATGGTTTGTTAAACTTGAAGAGAGAAATTTGCAAATCATTAGAAGACCTTAAGCCTGGCTAGTGTCTTTGGCTGTGAAGCTTAGCTTCAAGAAGAAAAAAATATTACAACCACTAATTCTTGCTGCCCCAAACCACTGCTGTCGTCTCTGGCCTAGATGAAAAATCATCAGTCTGTAATTATATCTCTTGCCACAGAGTATAATAATCAGTGCATGTTAATCTCCATTATACATACATAAATCAGTTTAAAAAAGAGGTTGAGGACATTTATTTGCTGTCTGTTTATTTTAAAGTTCTTTACAGGTAATCCACAAGAAGATGACTCCTGCCAAAGCTGGAGCAGTCTATTGCATTTTCTGTAGACTTTGCTTATCATTAATAGAAAGCAGCATGTGTACATCCTGCAAACTCATTTCCTTATTTAAAGTGGGCATCCTTCCTTTACTGAGATATGCTTCCTCTTTTAATACAGGACTGAGGATGAAGCCTTTGTAAGTCCTTAAAGGCACATCCCTTCCAAATGACCTTTTGTCCCATGCTAGTAAGTTGTATTGTTTAGTTGACTCCCTGTTCAGTGCAGCTACATGAGCTGTCTTTGGAAATGAAGAAAAAAATTTCTTTGCTAATTAAATTGGGAAACATGTAATATTTTCCCATTATAAAGCATAAATGAAAGTCCAGTTGAGTGTGGTGTGCCTTTTGATGGCCTGTGGGGAAATGAATTCCAGAGGGGGCTTATTCACACAGCTATCTAAGGACAGTTGCTGCATTTGTACAGAACGTTTCCCTATGGATTTCTAAATTCTTCATAAAAATAAAATACTCTATTTATTTTCCTTTGACCTCTATGACAAAAAATTGTCCCAATATATTCAACTACAAATAGAATTATACCCCTGTGCCTTTTCAGTATATGAGCACCAACATATAGTCAGGTACTACTACAACATTTCTCTTGAAAATTCAAATGCGCCTTCCAGAACACGTTTATTTGCATGGACTTATTTTTTCCTAATTTATGTCCTTTTTTTGGATTTAACTTTAACAGAAAATTATTCCTTCTATGAACTACTTGTGCTTGATTTTTCTGACTGTGGCAGATCAGTTAATGTGGAAGAGATTAATTTCACAGGCACTGGATTCATAGCATTATTAAATTAATTAGATAGAAGCTAGGTTGTAGGTAGTTTCTCTTTCATGACCGATACAGTATTTCACTAATCAGAGATTAATGAAGGTTAAATGAAAACTTTTTAACTACATTTTCCATAAATTTACCAGGCTATTTTGTTTGTCAGTTTTTTTTATAGAGGGTGTTTTTTTAGGTTTCCATTCTTTTTTTAATCCTATGGAATACATCTGTAGGTAATTAATAAATATTTTCTTTCAAAACCCTTTGAAAGGGTCTCTCCTCAAGTGGGACCTCAGTGTCTGTGCTCAGGCCAGGTTCTCTGGAGTTGCCTGGGACTCCCAGACCTTTCAAGGTGAGATGAGGATTCTTCCTGGCCCAGATTTGTTGAGATGCACATGTGGGCCTGTCATGAGTGGTACCATCAACTGGACTGTTCACACCTGTGAAAAATTAGAGGGTGGTAACACAAGCTGATAAATACTTTACCCTCTCCTGACTTTTGCCCAGGGAGGGGATCTCCATAGGTGCCTCATTAGTTACTGGAGAGAGAGATTCTGCCCTAGAGGGTGAATCTGAGAAAGTGCTTAATTGCCTCTCACCCAAGTTTTTTTTTGTGGATTATATAGTACTAACCACTGTTATTCAGACTGCTAGCTGAAATAGTATCCTACTTTATTCTGCATAAAGCCTGATGCTTAAGGTACCTTTTCCAGAAGTGTGAAACCAGCATGGTCAAATTTCCTCATCCTAGAGGACTTCCATTTTCCACTTACCTGTGAGAATACACCAAGATGGGAGCCACGTCATCAGCCAAGAATTCGGAATGTTTGTTAGAGAGACAAAGATGATCACAAAGTGATATGGGTGAGGTATGAAAAAAAGAAGAAAATTAAATATGAAATAGTTTCAATATGCAGTATGAAGAGAAGTTGAAACAAAATTAATTCTTCATATTCTCCAGGGAGAAGAGAGAAACCTATGGGATTGAGGTGAAATCTTATACCCATTGGAATCAACTGAAATGATATGATTGAGTGCAAAGCTCTTCACCTGTTGCTTTTAGTGACTTTCCCAAACCTGTAGTGGAAGTCCATGGCACAGCTGGGTCCTGGTGCCAGCATTCCAGGACTGTGTTTAAAAAAGTGAACAATGAGAATGGAAAAACGTGTGCCTCCATGAATTTTGTGCAGGTTTCTCTGACCCCTGCTGGAAAAGGATGCAGTTTGGAAACGTGCGTTGCAATGGTTTCAGTGCCGTAAGATCGCTGGAGCTGTTTTGTGATCAACCTGTAAGTGACAAACTTTATGGCAGCCTTCTTGAATGACAGTGATGCACCTTTTGAAACAGCTGCCTTCTGCACATGGGGTTTGGAGGAGACTGTTCTGATTAGGTGTTGGTGGGTGATAAAGTTGTGGGTGAGATCCTGACTCGATTGAGGTTTCCTGTTGAAGCAGGGAACCTGTTCCTTGAGCAGGTTTGAGTGAGTGTTTGTTCTGGAATCAATTAAGATTCTGGTAGCAAAGGAAGTCCATGTGCCCTTCTGTCCCTTCTTCACCCCCAAGATGGTGAGACAGATATCTTATTAGATCCTCTGACTAATGAGTGTGCATGTGCAAGGCATAAACTGACTCGCTATTGACCTGAATAATTCTGTCACACACATGTCTTTCATCATATGTTTAAGGATAAAAATGTTTGGAATGTTTTAATCAAACAAATTGCTATGATTTCTGAAGTTGTATTGCAATCATTTTATTTTTTAGCTATAATGTGGGAAATATTGTTATTTTTGCTTTCTTTTTCCCATCCTAAATGGAGGAGCCAACTCAGACCAGCTGGTAGCTTGCATGAGTGAAGAATATTAAATGTGTCTTAGGGTTTAATCTGTTGTAGGCAGTTTGTTCGGTGTGAAGAAAACTAGAGTGTGCAATGATATTGTATTTGGATCTTGTGCTGTGTGTATGTATAAAAGTATTATTGATTCACTCAACAATGTACATTACCACATGGACCTGGCTGTAAACATGTGAAGGTTTCAGAGGAGCTCCCCACAAATTTAAAGACAAGAAAATGTCTGGTTTTAGAATACATATCCTTCAGAATACAAGTCAAAATTATTTGAGCTAGACTTGCCAGTGTTGCAACACACATTTCAGTTTTTACAGTCTTGCTTAACAGCCTGGAGGGGTCCCTTCAGCGGATCAGGAAACAAGAAAGCTTTTCCCGTTTAGATGAGGACAGCAGGGAGTAGGGCTGCTGCTGTTTCAAGAAGGAGCCTTGCTGTAGAGTGTATAGGATATTGCACTCATACACAGGACTTGAATTTGACCTACACTGATGAAAATCAGTTATTTTTGTTCTAAATGCTTCCATTCCTTGTGAATGATTACCTTAATGGTCTGGGATGTAAAAATGTAGCCAGCTGACTGTCTTGGCTTACAGAGGCTGTTCATTCTGTCAGCAAAAGAGATTTATAAAAATAAGGTACGTTTATGAAATAATGTATTTATTTACCAAGTGTATTGTGCTGGCCTGAAGAAAATATTCCCTTAGATATGTTTCAGTAAGTATTTTGATGATTCATTTAATCACATAAAGCCTTGTGGATGTTTTTATCTGAAGAAATACATACATGGTCTGATGGTTTAATTATGCATTTGTTAGAACAAAACAAAAAATGCTGCCCAACCTCTAAATATACTGATATGACAAGAAAGAGGCCTAAAAAAAAAAATTAAAATTAATATAATAAGGCTGATAATACACTTTAATTGCAATTTGTACTGCCATGGTAAAAAGGATATAGAGTAGCAAAGGCTTCTCAAATTTCCTCTGTTTCTGCCTTCAGCCTTCCTGGAAATGTTGAGGACATTACTGCCTCCCTCCTATTCTTGAGGCTCTACTCCAACTGAAAAAGCCCAAACCCCTGCAGCTCTCCCCTCTCCTTGTGGTTTTGAGGTTTTTTTCCTATTTCACTGAGAGCTTCAGAGTGGGGAGAAAAAAAAAAAAAAACAAAACACCACAACCAAACCAAAAACCAGCAAACCCCAAACATCAAAATTGTCCTGTGATCTGGCACATTTTGAAAGTGAACAGGAATATAATTTGCAATTAACTTGATTTTGATATGCACAACAGGACAGGAATAATTCTTATGACCAAGCTTTAAACATAGTCTGGATGTTATTTATCTGCGAGTTGACTGAAATCAGTTGTAGACATAATGAAATATTAGTCTTGGAAAAAGGAGAAAAATACCAAAATTGAACACCTACTTTATATAATGAAAATGTACCATAAACAAATTTGTTCAAATCCAAAGTAAATAAAATTAATATGCTACTGACCAGCCCTGTATCTGAGGTGAATAAATAGGATTTTTTAAAATGATGAAATGACAATAAGTACCTGCTTGTTTTTCACTGAGATACAGGTGGGGATAAAACTTGTTATTTTATTTTGAAATTATGTTATTCAGTGCCTTTGAAGTCAAGTTTTTAAAGTATACATACAGATCTGCACTTTGGTTTCATAAAATATCTTTGTACATTTCTTCCTTCATTGCAGACTGGCAGTACTGGCAACCAACCTTGCTTCTAATAGTTATTCCCTAAACAAAAGAGGAGAGGGGTTGGAAGCGTCTCCTACCAGTTATCTTTTTTTTCTGTGTGGTAATTTGTGTTCTCATTGCTCCTAAACTCTATTTTCTTCAACCCTGAATTATCCATAAGGGTGGATGGAGCCCTGGCAGATTTTTTTCCTGCACCTTGTTTGTCCCTGTATCTGAAATGTGGGGGACAGACATGATCCGGAAAACTATTTTAGCTTCTCTTTGAAGGACTGCATCACACTGCTTTCCTCATTGCCCCATGGCAAACTCTGAGTCTTTTTAAACATGAAGGACCCAGCTGAGAGTGCAGGTCAGGAGCTGGAAAATTTTTCTTCTACTGGTTGTAATTGTTTCTGTATTGCAGCTGCTTTTTATCAGAAGAGGGCTGCAGCTAAGAGGTCTTAATCTCACTTTTCCTCTGAGGATTTCTAGATTGTCAGGTGTTGACCACTTGGCCACACCAGGCATATCTTCTACTTGGGAGCTGCCTCCTTAGGAGCAACTGTTGTTTTGTTGAGGGATAGATGCAAGTCCTTTCATCTACTTTTCATTGCACAGAATAGCATTTCGTGGTTGAGATCCAGTTAGCAAACACAAGAGCTAAACTTCTGAGTGGCAAACAATAGTCTGAATCATTACAGAAATGAAACACGTGACTTAGGATAAAATTGGGCAGCAGCCTGTAATGAGGAGCTGATAAAAACTTAATGCAAAGTTTCAACACTCCAAAAAATTTTAGTAACATACAAAGTAGATCTTTCCAGCTTTGCTTTGTAATGAGCCCAAACTGATTGGTATCCAAGTCAGACTTTGATATTTGTAGTTTTCAGACTGTCCTAAATAAATGTAGCTGCTCCCTCAGGAGAAAGATCCCTCTATAAACAATAAAGTTAATATTGCAAGTTTATTCTTCAGTCGAATACACTTCCATTTTAGTCAGTATCTTATACTTTTATATTTTTAAAATGTGAGAATGCAAAACTGAATGAAAGAAGGAAGAGGAAATCCTGTGCATGAGCAGGGTGGAGTGTCATCCCTTCTTTGACTGACTTCTCTCAAATTAAAACAGGAGAAAAAAAAAAGAAAAGTGAAAGGGAGTAGGAGTAAAACATTTGTCCTTTGGCATTTTAATTTTCAGTGCTGAAGGAGGGAAAATACCTTTAATGGTTATGTTATTTGTTTTATGTGCGCCTTTTCTAAGTGTATTTTTGACTGTATTGTCAGGGAAGCCATTATCTTACCTTGGACAGAAAATACTTTTTTTAAAAAAAAAATCACTCTTGTGCTGTCTTTAACTGTATCAACTAATTCTGTGACTACCCTCAATAATTATAGAGTTACAGAATTGCTACTGCTAACAGTGTGGGAAGGCAGGCTTTGCTCAGTCAGTTCTATTATGGCTGCAAAATCTTGGTACGAAAGGAGTAAAATGCAAGGAGAGAGGAAACACTTAAATCGCTTTAATGTTCCATCTGACATTATTTTGGAATGGACATTGAAAGGAATATCATTAACCTCAAAGATACAGCTTCTGATCCCATTTCTGTTTGTTTTTATGAGCATGTTGCCACTTATGGGTGCCTGCGCCGTTGCTTTCACAGGATGCTTCTTTCTGGCTGTTAAGGAGAAGAAACTGCAGTCTGCTCAAACTCCTTAGAGCTGCAGTTATAAATAGACTTGGAAGCAGCAACAGGCTGGGTCCACTGCCTCTCTAATGGCCCTTTCCAAATACTTTAAAACAAATGATTCATCAAATAAGGAACACTAAAAGAAGAAATCTGCCAATTTGTAGAATTTGACTCCTCCTAATCAGAGCAAGGCAACAGGATGTTGAGTTCCTGCCCTGCACCTGATTAAAGCCAAATGCACTAGGAACAGCTGGGAGTAAGAGGAAGCATCAAGCTCTTCTCAGTTGGGGGTAGGACAGCAAAAGAATTTTTTTTAAATCCCTTCCACCTTTGTTGTTCTGTTTTCCTGACTCTTTGACAGATAAGCACTTATTTCCTCTGGTATTTGGACCCCTTAGAAACCACGTAGGATGTACAGAATATAGGAAAAAGCTGCACGTGTATGTGCCTGACCTAGGCAGTCAATTTTGGTCACAATGCCATTCAACATTCCTCATCATCAGTGCAGCCAAATTGCTAACTTTACAGACTCTGGTCATGCAGGTGCCAAATTCTCCAAGTTCTGCCCACCCACCTTCAGCAAGTCGAAACCTGTAAGAGCAGCATGGAGACCGAGATGCATTTTCCATCTGGATCGCTGTGGTAGTTCTCACTGCTGCAGGCTCAGAGCCCCTCAATGAACGTGCTTCTCTTTCTTTTTTTTTTTTTTTTTATGGAAACACTGAAAAAATGTGAGACCTTTGTCAGTGCTTTCTTCCTGTGCTCTAGAAACCATAAAAAGCTCAGCTTTTTAAAGCTTTGGAGTACACACATGCCCTCAAATAAGTGTTAAGCGGTTATTTTTCCCCATGCAGTTGTAGAATGTGTTGCAGATTACAGCCAAGCGCAGAAAAATAACTGTCTTGTAGATTGTGCTGTAGATACAGTAACAGTTAAACAGTGGTTTATTGCTTAAAATACAGCAATTACTTCGGTGTCAGGAATCTTCCCAGAACCTCAAGACAAAGCTCCTTCTTTACCATTTCTTGAAGTAACTTCTTATGTGTTTATTCCCGGGCTTTTTGCAGCCATATCGCAGCGCTTCTTGATGTGTGCGCAGCTTCCCCTCCGAGCCTGGAGCCGATGGAACAGGCTGTTCACTCCTGCACTCCCTGGGCCTGATCCAACAAGCCATGAGGTCGGGAGCAAGACTTCTCTTGGCTTCCAAACTTTGGATCAGGCCTCCTTCTGCAAAGCATTTTGTGCTGTGGCATCCATGCCTCGCCTCCTTTCTCTGCGAGCATCAGCAGTGCCAGAATAATAACCTTCACTTTAATGCTTCAGAAAAGAAGGCAGTTCAGGAAAAAAAAACCGCATAAAAAAGTCTTTTTGAAGACATCCCTGAAACACTTTTTTCTCATCTTGAAATAAAGGAAAATATGCCTGTAAATGTCTTAGTCAGCATACACTTTTCTTCTCTCCTCTACTAAAGTTTGCCAGATATTCCATTTCTGTACCTCTCTTTTTTCTTCAGATTTTCAGGTTAACCTTGGAACTGTCTTGTGAGAAATGGTGTTAACAGTACCTGACATATGAGTACTGGGGCTTGCCATAACATTGTGAGAATAGCTGCTGCCAAATTTTATGACCTCCAGGGCTGTATATTTAAAATCTTGATATATGTCAACCAAAACAGTGTGCCTTTACATTAAGCAAAGGAGAGTGATATTTATATACGCAGTTGAAAAGCCAAGGGACTCTGCAGATATTCAGAGAACAAAAGAACGCTTCCATGAACTTGTGCTATAAAATACAAACCTCAGGTGCTTTATGTTTCTCTTTTGACTTCTCTGCGGGGTGCAGGATTTTGGGTGGGGTTTGGATGACCTTCACATGGTGTTGGAAGGGAAGAACAGGTCAGCAGGTGTCTGTACTGGACTGCTACACTGCCTTCTCATCTCTGCAATGGGAGGCTTTGCCTCTTGGGAGAGTTGGGGTGGGTTCTTTGGGCAGACAGGTATTGCTTGAGGAAAATGGGCATGTTTCAGAGTACAGCAGGTATCATTCTGTTGTTTGGCTTTTAGCACCTGTTGGAAAGTGACAAATTACTCTCTTTTTCCCTTTGATATGTATAGCCTAGCTTGCCTATTAATGTGTAATGTGCTTTCCTAATATAGCTTAGGAAACTCTTTATAAATTATTGTTCACGCTGTATATGATAATACAAGTTGTATTTATACAGATCTAGTCAAAGCACTGGAGCAATTAAACACCTACTCATCACATAATGTGTTTTTCCTGTCTTGTGGTGCCAAAAAGAAAGGTGTTTGAATTTATGTAGAGATGCTCTTATTTTCTCTGAGCTAATGGAACTTGCCTTCTGCTTTTGGAACATGGTCATTATGTATTCTTAGATATCTCTATATTTAAAGCCCAAAGCATATATTGGATGTTGTTAGAACTTGTACGTTAAGTCTGATTCTCCCCACTCCCTTTGGTTTATTTGTGGAAAGAGATTGTTTCCAGAAGAAAATGCTCTAATAGTTAGAGGCTAATTGCCATTAATTGAAATTGTATTTTTTAACAAGGATGTGAAAAAACCACTGTGAATAAGTTTATTAAACTTTTCCATTAGATGGTGTAGTTTTAATGGTTCAGTAGGTATTCTATATTTTTCACTGCATATTATGGTTTGAAAAAATTACTGTTAACACATTCATTTTCCTATATAACCTGGTAAAAGATTGTAAAAAATTGATGGACAATACTATTGAAAAATCTTTAAAATAATTTTTAGCAGATTCACACAGATTAATTCTTTGACTTATGCAGGTATCAGAATATGACAAATTAGATGTGCTTGTGGGATGCTAGTGCTCACATGTAAATGCAAATATGTGTGTGTGTGTCTCTGTACATTCTCCCTAGGGTTTATTCTACCATGTACCCTAAAGGTGGTGTGCTGTTGCTTTCTGTAAATTAGAATTAAGGCCCTGTGTGTATATGTATATATAGAAAACAACTGCTTTAATGCTTTTTGGCCACATTACAGGCATTCCAAAGTTTACTTCATTTGTGTTCTCCAGATCCCTTCATGCCAGAGAAAAAAAGCCAACAAGGAGAAAACAAATTTTTTATTATTTCACTCCTACAATGCTTGGTCTCAAAGTAAGCCAAAGGAGCATTTCTTATGGCTTTTTTTCTGTTCCTAATAAACCAAGAAGGCTGTCTCTGTTTAGGAGAGCTCTTTCCTCTCATTAACTCAGAAAATAAGTGCATCTCATGTTGCTTTCAAACACTTTTCTTTTTTTCCTTTTTTTTTCCTTTTTTTTTTTTTCCCTATTTTGTGGGGAGTGGTACATCACTGAACTGGTATAATGAAGTTAAGCAAAAAGCATATCCTATGATGTTGACAGAGACACAGAAGCAACAAAACTAATGTAAATGAAAGGAGGAACTCATCAGTACAAGAGAGAGGTGTCCTGTACTTGGGAAAATCTTTCATTTGCTTTTAAATTGTCTAATGACAGCCTTGCAGTGTAAAAAAAAAAAAGCTACTTCCAGTGTGTTCCTCTCTGCAAATGAAATTGGAATAGGCACAGAAGACTTGACATGAACCATAGTAAAACTGGACTTGCTTAAACAGGATTTTGTGTAGATTTAGGGGATGTTCTGGTCTTATAGGCATTGAGACAAACTTAATGAAGTTCAAGAGCTTCAGGGCTATTAATCTACTTTTTCCTTTTGACCTAGATGGAAGAGTGTTGTGATGTGACTCAGGAGATAAATACAGGAGTGTAACTTTATGACAAAAGCCTGGGAGGAGGGGTCAGCTAGTTTGCTTCATCTGTTTTTCCCCCTGCTTTCATTTTCGATCAATCCAAGTGAGGTCACTAATGCAATAAATATACTGATGAAGTAAGCCTCTTCATCACTGCAGCTTAATCTGGCAAATCAGCTCCAGAGGTTTGAAAGCTCTTCTTCTGGTGAGTGGATGATTATTTGATGCCAGCAGATCCAGAAAAAGAGGTTAGTCTCAGTCAGCTTTCTTTGCCAGGGTCTTATTTCTATCAAATTTGCCTTTTTTTGGGAGCCACAGCAAGGGCTTGGTTCCCTTTCACAGCTGTTGCATGGCACTGCAGGAAGGAAAGCTCACATGGCTGCAGTGATGTACCTTTGACTTCTGCTCAAGACCTGTGCCGTGAGGAGGGTCCTGACCTCCCAAAAACTGGACTTTCCATCAGCAGCTGTGTAAGTCTCTGCTGCTGTGTGGTACATCCTGAGCTCGAGGTCCCTTTTCTGAGATTTCCCAGGTACCAGTGTACATCTGTCTTTAATGCAGAGTTACAGTGTAGGAACTGCCTTTCGAAAAGATCTGTTCAGGACACAAATTTAAATGAACAATGCAGTTTCCCAACATATCATTTGATTAAATAAAACAGAAAATACACTATTTCAAATCACCCAGTTTCCCTCATGGAAACCCTAGAGAAACAATACTTCTAGTCGCATTAACCAAACCTTCCCACTCCACATACCCACAACTGGAAAGCCTTATAACTTTTTTTAAGATGTGTGCTGAGGAATTATTAGCCATTGGTCTGAAAATTTTATGGTGTCATCAAAGAAACTTATTTGAAAGAAGGCTGAATTATAACATATTACCAAGATACTTCCTATTTCTTCATTCTCACATACTCTCAGATGTGAGATAACCTGTTTGAAAAGAGAAAAAATCACGGTATCAGTCTTCCAGATAGATTGGTCACTCACAAATCTAGTGGTTTTTTCCTTGGAACTTGCTATAAACTTTTCAGCTTGCAGATAGAATAAATTGCTTTTTTAAAGTTCTTAAATTAGAAAAAGGTTTAATCATACTAGTGGAATGCCTCTTGTGACTTGGGTTGAGAAGGGTAAGTGCACTGGGTAAGATTTTTAGTCTAGGAAGAGGTTTTGGGAATGCGCACCCAAGGTGTATCTGTGAGGAGCTCGTTAGGGTCCAGCTTTAGCCAAGCTCCCTCCACTGCAGGACTGGGAATTTCTGTCTCTGAAAGTCTCATCAGAGGAGGGGAAAAGCATTGTTTGCTGAATGGTAGGTTCTGCAGAAGAATTCAGAGGTTGCAGTGAGTGCTGGACTACACACAGGGCAGCGCTGTGTCAGAAAAGCAGCGAAGCTGGTACCTTGACAGGATGCTACTGAGTAGAAATAAGGAGTCAACATTGCTTATATAACTTAATATGAAAACACCTCAGGTCTTCTGCTTTCCAGAATATGCTGAGAATAGGAAACAATTCAGAGCAAAGACAAGAGTGATTCTAGGCCTGGAATAGAGTCTTGCTGGTAAATGACATTAGGAGGCCACTAGAGTTACCTCATTAAAGCAAATGTGAAGCAGCTACTTGATCCTGCTCACAAAGGGAGTAAGATGTTTGGTATTACTGGGTGCTTAACCTCACAGGCAATTATTTGGAGATCCAGTGCTGAAAACTAAAGTTAAACAAACTCAAACTAGAGAAGAGGTGCAAATTTTTTAAAGTGAGGACAATTAGCATTTGAGCGGCTTACCAAAGGAAGTGAAAGATTCTCCATTTCTTGCAGTCCTTAAATCAAGATTGGATGCTTGCCTAAGAGATATAAATAACTACTAGCTATTTATACAGCTTGGTATAAGAATCACTGAGTGAAGTCATATGGCCTGTGTTATAAGGGACTTGGTTATACAAGAAAAAGGAGAATTCTAGGTAATATTAACTCTATGTGTAAAATTGTTGTTTATGAAATTAGTAAATACAGCAACAAAAGCAACTTTCTTCTTCAATAGTCATATTTTCCTTGAATCTATGCATGTGTCAGAATAGCTGATGCTTCTTTCAGTTTTTCATCCACAGGCTTAAATAATTCCAGCTATGTTTTTTTTATGTTTTGCTCTGTATGAAATTAGGCTGTTATTGGTGTTTCTGGTTTAGCTTCCAGATTCTTACTAAAGCATTTGAGTTATAAACATTGAAGTGTTTAAAAAAAAAACCAAAACCAACAAAACAAACAAACAATCTTGTTTTCTTTAGAAATTAAATTAAAAACTAAAATTATATCTCCAACTTTTATATGAAAATTCAAAACACAAAACCGATTTTTTATTTCCTTTGATTATTTGGAATACCTGAATTAACTGTAGTGTGTATATGTAGTATTTTAGCCTACAGATTTCACACATATATATATATATATCTACATAAAGAGACAAACACATCTTAAGATGTCTCACCTGGAAGGACAAGGTGGTGATCACCTAGTTTATTTCCAGGTAATGGTGTTAGAAATCAAATTCTTCTGAAACTGTAAAAACAGAAGGCCTACAGAGATCTCACTGGTTTTAAAAGCCTGTCCTAATAATCCCAGAATTACCAAGACAACTACACTAAAAGAGCTAGTCTTGCATTTAAATTACAGGCAAAGTAATTCCATTTGAAATTTATAAAAACTAAGTCTTAACTTCTGTAAAGACAACCTTTCCAAAAGTACTTTGCCAAGGCTTAGGTGTCTTCAGCCATCTGTAATGGATTACTTTCTCTTACTGCATTTCAGCAAGCAGGGTGGTGGGAAAGCCTTGGTGACAACGACACTAATGCATTAGGGGTGATTTTTTTTCCCCTTTCAATTTATTTTGGCAATCTTGCAAGAGCGGGGAAGCAGATCTAAATCAGCTACTGCAGCCTGCTGAATGTGCTGAATGTGCTTTGATATCCTCTCTGTCTTAGGTCTTCTGTAAGGTAACAATCGCGTGGGTAATACAAAGATGATGAGGATCATGCCCAGCCTTTTGATGTGCTTTATTTTCCCAAATTACTCCGTTAGGGGTGGTGGACACAGTGGAAGTTGGCAGGAGCTGGGCAGTGGAGGCCCAGAAGGGATGAGAAGGCATGGTCCCTGGTGGGTGGCTGTCCTCTGCAGGGCTGCAGGGCGGGCGCTGTTGCTGGACAGATGATTTGAAGCGGCAGCGGCTGCTCCGCTCGCCACCAAACGCTTCAGCTAATTCATCACGGGGCTCTCGGGCACTCCGCATGTGCAGACTTGAAAGGTTAAGGCAGTAAATAGTTTATTGCCACCGAGGCCTGTGGAACATTGATCACTGTTGAATTCCCTCTGTTTAGATGTGACTTCTTTTGAAATATGCTCTGTAGGTTTAGTCTGAGAGCAGGATAATTGCTACAAGGGCTTGGGGCTTGAAAGCAGACACTTCCACAGCCAGAGCCAACAGGCTGCCAAGACAGACTGGTGTGACACATTACAGCATTATATTTTCTTAATTCTCAGGGCTTGAATAAAGCAATAGGAAAGATTGTTTCTTGAGGCATGGGAGGGTAAAGTCATGTGGAGTTTGCCCATTTCATACCTATTAATAAAATCCTTGCTATTGTCCCATTTCCAACCTCCCTGGGGTGCGTGCTGCAGTTCAAGGCATCTGACGGTTCTCCTTAGCCTGGTGTGGAGGAACTCCTTAATTGCTGTGCAATTAAATTTTTTTTTCAGTGTGGGAATTGATATGGTAAGGTTACACTCCAGAAAGTACTCCTGCTCATGTAACTGTATGCATTTTTTCATATCCCACTTTTGTATACGATTCTTACTCTCACCACTGAGTTTCTGAAACACGGCTGGCAGTATCCTGTCGATGCATAGTGCTGGTTGTGCGCCCAACCAGGTTTTTGAGTGTCAAGTTCTGCCAAAATGTGATCTAATGACTCCAGGCTTTGGATCCAGATGGACTAATTTCTCTAATTTGAGGGAGGATTATGGGTTTGGGAGGGCAGATTACAGCAGCAGTTTAAAAATATGCAACACTGATTGTATGTGCTAAGCTTTAATGATCATATGTGATGATATGACAGTATATGCCACATTTTTGGTGATGGTGTTCTCTCTAGAAAGGTGAATTCTCAAGAACTTGGACCCTGACCCAATCATCAGCTCCCCCAGGATGAAACCCTGTGTCCATGGGGAACTTCTCAATTTTTCTCAACCTCTGTATGTGCTTGAGGTTCAAAATTAGCATTGATTAAGCTGAGGTTATTTATATTTACATCATTTATTTGTTTTTCAATAAAAGCCTGCAGATAAAGGCACATAAAGAATAAGACAGATAATAAATTTTAAAGAAATTTAGCTTGTTGAGTTATTGTTCCTTAGCATTTTGCATATGAATATAGACTTTTAAAGAGGAGTTGCAGTCTGGACAACATGCTGACAGATTTGGAGCCGTTTATCAAAGATAATATCTGCAGTCTTTTGTTCCAAAACCAGAAATGTTACCT
Source organism: Fringilla coelebs (assembly GCF_963513975.1). Classification (NCBI taxonomy): domain Eukaryota; kingdom Metazoa; phylum Chordata; class Aves; order Passeriformes; family Fringillidae; genus Fringilla; species Fringilla coelebs. The sequence continues at coordinate 84,233,735 of NC_140028.1, forward strand.
GAGATTGCAAAGAAAGGGAGATGAAAGACATTTTCATACATCATAACTGAAATTTTGTAATAAGTTCAGATTGAGCCTTTTTTCAAACTATACTGGAATATGGTAAGTCATTCCAAACCCTAATTTTAAATGTATGAATTGATGTGACTCTTGGGGATGTGCAGGGCTGGGAGTTGGACTCGATAATCCTTGTGGGTCCCTTCCAACTCAGCTTGTTCTGTGATTCTGTGGGTATTTTGACACAATTTTGAAGAAAAAGAAAAAATCAAATAACAAAAGTTGAATTCCTGTATTTAACAGGTTTCTCTAAAGTTCAAGACTGAGGCAGTAAAGTGAGAAGGGAAAAAGAAAAACCTGGTGAGCAGTCAATCAGTTTCTCTGTATGTGGCCTCAGTCTTTACTGAGAAAACAGTACCTCAGGCCTGCCAGCTGTGAAATTTTTAGTTCATCTTTACCACAGAGCGCATCACATTTTTTCCTCGTTAAGACAGGGCTGTGAATGGATGATGGATGAACTGTAGACTCATTGTGTTAGAAATACCTATTTCGTTTTAAAAGCTCGGCCCCTCCTTGTCAAGGCAGTCATTCCCTCTTGTAACAATAGAAGAAACATCATGAAGTCATAGTTCAGCTACAGTGAAAGACTTCATTCAAGATTTGATGAATAGCAAAGGGAAATGTGAGAAAAATAATGTGACAGCTAAAACCTTTTTGTTATCCCCTCCTTTGCTGTCTTGAACTGTAAAATTTTCTATATTTTTAAGGTTAGGTGAGATTTCCCAATGTAGGCAGAATAATTTTCAGCTCAGAGAGGTTTTGAGGATGAATTTGCAGATTTTAAAGAGACAATCCATCTGAAATAAACCTTATACTGTTAAGGATGTGCATTTTAGAGCAACTGTTGCATCACATCTGCTTCTTAAACAGCTTCAGTTTTATGATTTCTAGGGAAGAAGAAAATAATCAATATTTGAAACAGGATTCTGAGATGCAGTATATATTTGCTCTACTGCGTGCCGCGATGTCTTTACATACAATTTTAAGAGCATGCTAATTTTCCAGATACTGAATTTCATACAAATACATTAATTGTATGGAGTTTGAATTTGGAATTTTTGTGGGAAACTATAATTTCAAAAGTAGTGGTGGTTGTTAAATGTCAGTGGGAACTAAAGTCTTGGGGCAGATATGTAAGACTCCTAGGATCAGACTGCTGTACTTTTGGTATGGTATTTAATTCAATCTCATACCTGTCTATTGCAAGTTCCTGTGATGGTGCATTGCACAGTATTTGCTCTTGTGCAGAGAGCCAATAATATCAATTCAGTAAAGGGAATTGAATATCTGTGTGTTCCCTCACATCAGGAAGAAAATTCATTGTTTATTTCCTCTTTCTGCAGGATAAAAATGCCCTGTAAATATATTACTAGGCTGACACATCACTACACTTTACAAGCAGAGTAGCTTAGTTTTCTTCATAAATTGGGCAATCTTGTAGCATTAAAAAAAATGCCTCCTCATTTCAATACAGCAAAGATGTAAGTAGATAGCAGTTAATTTGAGTTGGGTATATATTGGCTAAGTCAGTTTACCTGAATCTGAGAATTGTCTGTAGGGCCAGTATGGCTAAGAAATCTCAGTTGGTTTGATTCATACTTTTTTCCTCAATAAAACACTTCCTAACATTATCCCCTTAATTTTTTAGGAAGAGTTCAGACTTTTACAAGATGATATGGAGAGCATGACTTCAGTGCTCTCTAATGGTGTCTTCTAGCACCAGAAAGAGAAAAGATATTTGTAGGTATCTGCAGGTGGGATTGTCAAGCCATGTTGATGGTTTAGGGATAGCACAGTTTATTTGAATTTTCTAAGTAATAGTCTTTGCAGAATGAGGTTTAATCACATTTTGTTTGTTATGTTTATTGATATCATTACTGTATTAACTGCAAGCTACTAACAAGTTTGGTTTATGCATATATGTGGATTTTTTAATGTGTATTTGCCTTATTGGCTTTTCTTTACCTGTTTTTTCCATTTTCATACTGGCATGAGATGTGGTGTCTCTTTTCTCATGCTGTTAACTAGCAAAAATCAAAAATCAAGAAATTCTAACAGTTTAATTTTAAAGTGTTCACTAAAGTAAACTATCAATCTTTCATTTTTCATACTCAGAAATGCAGCTCTTTCCCGTTCCTTTTCCTCCCACCCAACAGAGGAGCAAAGGAGACAGTTCTCGTGGGTGTGGCTATCATGAGTTAATTGCAACCCTGAGGGGTTTGAGACACTTGGGTGCATTTCATACCTTTTAGCTGTCCAAGGATGAGATTTTCACACGAAGGCTCCACCCCACGGTATTTTACTTTTTATTACATAAATCAGTCTGTGTGCCTAGGGATCATTTATCATTTCCCTAATATTCACCAGGGTACAAACAGTACTGTTCCAGTTCCATTTAACCTCCTTATTTCTCCCTCCTACTCCTGCTCAAAAAAAAAAAAAAAAAAAAAAAGGTTGGCAAGATGCTAAAATTGTATAATGGTGGTTCTGTATTTAATGCAGAAATCATACATTATCATAAGAAACTTTCACCCTTGAGTACTCTTTGTACTTCTGAGAACATGATCTATGGCTGACTAGTGCACTTAGCAACGATGACTTCATTTAAATCTTACAGTTTCTGAGAAAAGGATTACTGCCTAGAAACTAACTGGTATGAAAAATACATACTTTCAGATGCAACTGCAGTTAATATCAGCTTAAATTTGTGTGTGGAGACAGTACTCTTGCAACATGAGAGGTGTTAAAATCTATAGGAGTGGGAAGTGAAACACTTGCTGAGGTTTTGCTTTCATGCCAAAACTTTTTAATTTTTTTCCAATTACAGAATTTTTCATCACCGTTCACTATTTACATTTTTCAGCCCTCCCAGCCCAGCTTCCTTGGTATACTAATGACACAGGATCAAAAATTAACTAATGTTTCCAACTCCCATATGACACTTAAGAAGTTTCCTCTGTTTCTCTGGCAAACAGGCAGCACCAGTTTGTTTCTCCCAGTGTTTTGTGGTTCCTTGACAGAACTTTTTGCATCCCAGATGAGGATGCTCAAAGCCCCAGAGCAGCTTGGGGTCAGCACACTGGAAATTAGCTAAAACTCCTACTGCAGCCACGAGATGCAGCGTTCTTAGCTGATGTCAGGGTTGTGCGCAATCACGGATCTTAACTTGCGGTATTTTTTCATCCAGCCGTACTTCACAGCTATTCAGCACGTTTCCCTCGTGCATAATCACTGCCTGTGCAGCAGGGCTCTCTCAAGTGGTCTGTAGAAGTTCTAAAGACTTCCCCTTCTTGTATGTGCATTTTGTGGGCGAGTTAGTATCATGACATCTTCTTTGGCTTAATACTATGTGATAAAACTTACAGACTGAACTTGATTTTTTTCTTGCCTGATGGACAAGCTCTGGAAACACAATTTTTTTAGTTTCAATTAAATACTTGTGAATACTGGCTTGCTTGGAAGGACATGGAAACTGAGTATGGTATTTTATAGAGCCTTGCAGGCATGTAGAGAAAAGGTGCTTGGAAGGGAAGACAGGTTGAAAAAAATCCTGAGACAGATTTACATGACTCCTTCTACATTTATCTCTAGAGATAAATGCGCCCTGTTGGCATGTGCTTGTGATCCTGCCATTTCTTGACTGAGATATCCATGACTCATTCAGAAAAGAAAAAGCATGATTGAAAAGTGCTAATTGAAATTAAATATTTGCATACAATAGGGACATGGCATCTGCCTGAGCCATACATTTTTTTAAAACAAAAGTGCAATCGTTCACAATTTTACAGACTTCACCTTATTTGTCACATTTGATGTTTCCACTGATCGTGTCCAATTGGTCTTGTCTTCCACAGTGGTTTTCCAAGATGCCTCATCATGAGGCTGCCAAGTTCACTTTGAAAGCTGACAAAGCTTTTTATACATTAGTCAAGTCTTACTCAAAGCTGCTCTGAGAGGACCTTTTCTGGCACCTCAAGTGGCACCCTATGGTATAGATGAAGAGAAGCACTGTATTGTAGAGGTCAATATGGTCTTTTGTCCCTTCTAGAACTGCTAGAGACAAAAACTGCAATGCTGTTTTAGAGCTCAGTCAGGGGCAATAAAGAAATACAGTGTTTGTTTTTAGGGGCGAGAGGGAAAACTCACCACTTGTTGAGTTTTTGTGTTTAGTTGACTACCATATTCCTTTTTGATGAATGGCTTACCTTATTGTTCAAGTGAAGAGCAGCTGTTATTCCTAGTCCTTTTCTCTGTGTCAGAATCCAAGAGATAGGTGAAAAACAGGGCTGAGGGTAAGGTTGTGGGTTACAGTATACAAATCAGTTGCAATGTTCTGCTTTAATTTATGATCACCGTGGCTCATGAGTGCCAAAGCTGCCTTTTAAAATTTATGCCTATACATTGTTTCCTAAGAGTTGTAGCGAAGAGGCTTTAGTAGCCCATAATAAATGGAAGAATAAAGTAGGGCAAAGGGAATACTAGCAGAAAAAATAACAGACTGATTTATTCTCCGAGAGTATCATCCTGCTTGTTCAATAAAGTTTAGCCAGAAGAGTCTCATCCCTTTAAGCTCTCTGCCCCTTGGCCTTTTCCCCCTTACCTCCACATACCTGTTGAGACACATGTTTTTCTCAGGTTTCATCCCATAGGTTTCATCCTAGCCAGCCACCCACGTCCTTTTGAGACAGCTCAGTTGATTAAGTAGAACATTTTATGTGGGGGATCGCCTTGGAGTTCAGAGTGCTCACTGTCACACAGAAAACAGCAGCGTTCGCCTTGAAAGGATGCAACTGGAGAAGATATGAGGCTCATGGTTTTCAAAGTACTGTAACCTCAGAAAAATCTGAGCACCTAAAATAGGAATAAGAGGGTATTGCACTCCAGTAGCTTCCTAGACAGGATGAACTATCACAGTCCACTTTGAGGTATGTAATTACACACTGAGTTTACAGAAAGCAGTTTCTACAAGTTTATTACATCATTCACAACAAAGCCATCATCAGCCACTGTATTTGTGGATGCTATTAATACCCATATTTTAAAATTAATCATATGTAGTGCCTGTACATGCACTACAGGCATTAGAGCATTAGTGCTCCTCTGCTAGGGTTCACCCACTTTAGCATTTCAAGGGGTGTGGGTGGTTTTGTTTGGTTTGTTGGTTGCAATTTTAATAAATTTGAAGGATTCAGTGGTTTTGTTTCAGGGCTGGTGTAAACCTCAGACTCTTTTATTTAGTTAAAGAATGTTTTTAAGTATCTTTAAGTAGCTGTTCCCAAGAACAAGTAAAAGGAAAAGAATGCTGCTGGGTTTTGGAATTGTTGTCCTTTCTTTGAGTTAGATTTCAGAGTGAAATTTCACAGAAGATGACCTTACGCATTGGAAGAAAAGGCAATTATTTGCTCTGTTCAAAAAAAGAAAACTGAAAAAGCCAAACCCTGGTGACTTATTTCTTGACATGCTGTTGCATGTTTATTCATTTTCCCAGTCATTCCTGATGAAGTACTGGAGCAGGGAAGGTGGCACCTGTGGGAGCATGACTTTTGTCAGTACATACCTATCCATCCAAATTTGCACTATGCAACTAGCCATCCCAATTTAATTCTTAATGCACATGCAGTAAAGTTGAAAAAAGAAAAGGCTTGGGCATTAGTTGCATAGAAATCTGAGGTATGCTGAAAAAAAAACTAGCTAAAGGAGAGTTGTGTTGTTTTTAATTGATTCATGGCAAACCAGAAAGTTGAACTAGGTCTGTGGAGATGGAATCCTAAGAAGCATTGAAAGTGATGGCAAATAAGGGGAGAGTGTGGACTTATTGAGGAAAGTGATTGGACAAGAATAGGACTGAAGTGATAGTGTTTATTTAGAAAATGTGTTTCTGGGGCACTTTTACTATTGTAAAAGTGTGGTTTTACTATTTTAAGAGTAAACTGAGTGCACAAATGGGGCAGGCATCATTTGCCATTTGAGACGGAGTACTTAGAACTCTTTTGCCGCACAGATGCAGGTGTTGGACTCTGAGCTCTGAACTCCCCTCCCTGGGTACTTCAAGGCAGAGGTTGTTCCCTAGATGGAATCACAGTGCTGTTAAGGCTGGAAAAGACATCTAAGACTGAGTTGAAGCGCCAGTCTAACACTGCCGTCTTCACCGCTAAAATGTGTCCCCAGATGCCACACCTATGCATTTTTTAAATGTGTGATTCCACCACTTCCCTGTTCTGCTCAAGACAAGAAGTCATCACTTTTTCCTCTCTCTGTGTGTATGCACACGCTTATTCATTCCCTCACAAAGTCATGTTCTCATTTGTCTCCCTGAAGTCCTGTTCTGAAAGCTCCTCCTCAAGTGAAGCGCCACAAGCCGTAGTCAGAGCTGAGGTCCCTCTCTGCCCCCAGGCTGTGATGATGATGGTTTTTGAGTGGCTGACAATAAGAGAGAGCTAAGATAAGTTGCTTTATCTTGCATGGTTTGAGAGTGCTTCCAGACAGCATTACCTCAGCTCCACAGTGAAATGGTAACTTGTTTTCTGGCACTGACTTGGTGGCTGTGTCTTAGCCCCTGTCTGGGCCCATGTTCGTGGGCAGTCTCTCTGACTGGGTTTATGGTCTCATAAATGAGTAATACATGCACACTGATGTAATTATTTTTTTTTTCTTAGAGCATCCCTGTGAAGCAGGGAAGCTCCTTCAACCCTTAGTTAGCTGTTCAGAAGCAAGTAGCAATTCTTGTTCAGAGGAGGAGAAAATTCCTTTAATTTGACAAAATTAAAAATCACAGATATTTCCATAGAGTAAAAGCTAAAAGCTTTTGTTAATCATTATAGAAAGTGTTGTTTGTTTTTTTTTAAATGAAGTATATGTCATATTTCTATAGTTGCTTCATTCAAAGTGTACACATCTTGGTCAGAATGAATTGTAGGACTTTAACAGCAGTCAGTGTTTTTTTCTCATCTTTTTATTATGAGCTGGGCTGCATCAGTTACTAGTTGAAAACAGCACAGAAAGCCATCCCAAAATAATGAAAAGTATAACTTGGAGAACTGGGCAGATAATGGATAATGTAAATAATGGGTGGACAAGAGGAAAAATTAAGAAAAAATATTTTTTCTTAAAGAAAAAGTTTATGAATTTTTAACAAGTTTTCTCAGGTTTTTCAAACTAATTTTAAGTGATTCTACAAAGGATCTGCATAGCTTCAGTTTGTTTTTTTTCCAGATCAAATGCCTTAAGGTAAGAAGTTCCTACTCCACAATAAAATATGCCAACTCCATTTATGAAATATTATTTTTTGTCATGAAGGGAGAAGTATTTTTGATACATTAGAGGTATCTGAGAAGCTGAATTTTGAACTGCTTTTAAGCTTTTTTTTAACAGTGGCATTTGGAATAAAGAATTGCAGTCTGGGAAATAATCTTCAGTAACAATAAATGCTGAAAACAGCTTTTCTCTGGTTGAAAAGGCAGAACTTCTGACCAGCCCCATAAACCTAGGGATGTTTTACCTTATGCATTTGTAGGAGGTACAAGAGAGTCAGGCAAGGTCAGCATTTGCAAAGTTTTGGGTTAATTCTAGCCCCTAGGCAATACAGAGTTCTGTCAATATTTGGGAGGGTCCATTGTGTTAAGCTGTGTTTTGCAGTCCTTTTGGCCAGGAAGGCAAAGAGAGGAGACACTGTTGTTAGCAAAGCTTTGCCGTGCTAGATTCGTGCTTTATTCAGTGTCTATCTAGCCATCCATTGAAAGTCTCCCAAAATCAAAAAGCAGATAGATGGTGAAGGTCTGATTGCTCTTTCTTTCTTTTTTGCTGGTGATGATGCTTTTATCACTACTGTGAAAACATCTTTCAACATGTTCTGAAAGCATCGAGGAAGGGAGGATGAAAGTTTTTTAAAAAGCTTCAGAAGTACAAAAAACCCCAAAACTATAATATAGTTGTCATGTTAGAGTTTTAAATAACTTGTATGTTTTAAATTAATGCATTTACATGTGAAAGTGAGTAAGAATGGTGCTAGTTCTTTGAAAGTGACTGCATTCCCTGCATGGATGTTATTCATAGCTCTCTATTCCCCTGGTACATATAAAGCAAAATGAATTGGCTATCTTTTTACATCTCCCTTTGAATGCTCTCTAGTGACTCTGCAAGTTGCCCCTTTTTGTCTTTCTATTAAATAGCATTTAAAGCTTCTGGCACAGCTGGACTTCAGTATGTAAGAAAGCTTTTAGGGTATTACAATGTCATTAGCTATTGAAGCTACAATATTTGAAACATCGAAACCCATCCTGACTTTGCTGCATGTGGCATGTGCTTAAGAGTTTGGGTGTGTATGTATATTGTTGAAGCTGTCCCTGAACAAAATCATGCTGACAGTGAATTAAGAATCAATGCTGCTTTTTTAAAGCTTCTTTTCTAATCTCTGTAATTTGAAACTGAAGACTTAGAACAGTGGGTCAGAGATTGTTCTGCAAGATAAATCCCTTGCATCACATAACCCTGACAACTCCCCAGTTCCATCAAATTAATAACAAATGGATGAGAAGATAAGCAAAACTAATGGGGAGGTTACATTTTTGTGACAAAGGTTTATGGCCATACTGAATCTCATGTACTGTGATATCCCTCCTCCTTTTCCTCCTCCGCTTTGGTATTTTTTTACTATCAGATCTGAGCATTCCTCTATCTGAAGCTCTTCTGTGGAGGAGATATGATGGATAGCAAGCTGAACTGCATGTCTCCAAAAAGCTGCTGTGAATAACTCTCTACTTTTCTAGTAGAAATCACTGGTTTTTTACAAGGCCAGGCCTCATTCTTGCACACTGTACATCCACGTTCTGCTCCTTGGATGCTGCTGCATGTTTGAAGATTGAAACACACTGCTGTAATCCCATCTCCCTCTCTTCTTAAAACTGTGCAATAATGGAGTTTGGCAGCAGTGACTGAATGTCGTCTGGACTGGATCTTTCCACAAAGCAGGATCTTTCCAACAGGGTGGCTCAGGGTGATGTCTGATTGAGTTTTGAGTATCTCCAAGGGTGGAGATGCTACAGATGGAGATGTCATCCTGTTTCTGCACAACCTGTTTCAGTGTGAGACCAGCCCTGTTGTGAACTCTTTTTTCCCTAATATCTAACTGTAATTTCACATGTTCCAACTTGTGCCCATTGCCTTTTGACCTGTCTCTGGACAACTCCCTTTTAATCCAGTCTGTTAAATTCTCTTGATTCACTACAGTAGATAGGTAATGAGCAGAAGAGTAAACAATTTGCAAATTACTTCCACTGGAGATCTGGTCCAAACACACCTTTGAATCCAATGGTCAAGACAACTGTACAAGATGTAGGAGACTGGTTTTTTGAAATGGAGAATGAGTATTCCAACTGAAGGGTTGTGGCATCTAAATTTTGAAAATAATGAGCTAGTAGTTCTTCTATAGCTCCTAGCTGGTCACACATAAAGCAGCAGGCTGCTTGAGAGGCAAAGGTGAACATGATGACCTCGAGAGTTCAATTTACAACTGCACCTGCAGTTTGCCAGGAAGGAATCACTTGCTAAAGAAACTGAATAATGAATCCAACTTTCAACCCCTACTGATAGGGCACCAGATAAATATGAAACTTTACCTACTCGAGGAGTATTTCTCCGTGCTTATTCTCTTTGGGTTTATTTTATTTTTTCTCTCTTCCACCCAGCAAAAAGCAAGTAGGAGTTTTTACTCCTAAGAAGGAAAAAGGGAACCTATAAAGGTTAATAAAGCCACGTTATTTCTCTTTAAAGATTATTTCTGAAGGTTTGCATCAAGAACTTGAAATTAATCTGGAGGAGAGTTATAAGGAAGAATTACCCAAGATGAGCCATGAGAAATTGCTTTGTGAACACAAAACCACACACTGTGGAATATGTTAGGGGGCCTCTTGATCCTCATCATTGAGTATTTCAGCTGCATAAAGGAAGTTTTTTCAGAACCTGAAGATCATCAAGGATCATTTAAATTCACAAACAGTAAAAAGGTTATTTTTGTACTTTGGTTTGGGCCTCCAAGTTAGAGGTGAAGGTGAAATGCTGGCTCACTGATGTCAAAGCCAAACTTTTACCACTTCAAGTCTCTCCAGTCACACAGCCTGCAGCATGTAGTGGGACAGAGCCACAGTGAAACTCCACCATAGGACCAAAATATAAGCACTGGTAGAGAAGTAGAAGAATAAGCACTGGTTTTATCAAGAATAAGCACTGCTTTGATAACTGCACTCCTTTGCATCACAAATAACTTGAAAATACACATTGCCCAAGCTCTCTTGCCGCAGCAATATTGTGAATGTTTTAGGCTAACATAAATTTTAGGAAACAATGTTGACTTCTGCTTCCATGTATACAATCTTTTCTTTGCTAATTCTCCACTTGTAATCACGTTGTCCAAATACTCTAAGATCACTTTTTTTTTTTTGTCTTGCTAATCAGAGAACAAGGAAATAAATGGGAAAGACGATAAAGCTACAAAAGCCATATTCATTTTAGCCAGAATTTCTGTCACTTTTTTAGTCTCTTTCTGTTTAGCCACGAAATTGAATAAGGCTTTAAGATATCAAGAGTATTGCTAAGTAATAGGCTGTTCAGAACTATTGAAATGATTATTTTTCTGCTTAGCAAAATATGTAATTGTTTGGAGGATTTTGTATCTTTCAATTAGTTTTTTTATTGGGTGGGAGGACAAGCTTTCATTGAGTTAAGAGGCTGGGGGAAGAGGAATTGTCACATTCTCTTAGAAGGTTACCTGACATTTTCTTTCCCATCCCCTTAACACAGCTCAGCTCCCCAGATACTTTATATTTCCTAAAATCCCTAAGATTTTTTTTCAGTGTGTTAGGACTTTACAGGAATTCTTGGCCCATAGTCTGTATTAGATTTAGCAACTGGAATCTTATGCTTTACATGCCTGTTCCTAGGGATTGAGCAGCTTGTTTACTGAGATGATGTAAGTGATCCCAGTGGTTTTTATTGGCAGTGGAAGGCACACTGAATATTCAAAGCAAACAAATTGATTTTAAAGAATGCAAAAAAGTAACCACTGTGAAACTTGTGAGAGTTGAAACATTTCTGAGCAGTTTTTCTGTTTTGTGATTTGCTTTTCTGGCGTAAACCTTTTTTAATTACTTGATACACATATCTTCTCCTTTGATAAACCTAAAGAATCTACCATAGCCTTTTTCTAAAGAGCAGTGATGCTTAAATTGATGTTATACTTAGGTTAGCCACCTCTCTTTTTACAGTGAAAGAATAATAATTTACATTTATACTATCCGGTTTCCTCCTGGGGCTTCACATAAGCTTCCCTCTTATTACACCAGCCTTCCAGAAATCCCATCTTCTGAAACTGAGAAGACTGTAAGGAAGAGATGAAATTTCAAGTAATTATTTATATTCCTTCCATAGAGCATTGAAGCACATTCTGCTAGCATATGCTTTTTTATTTTTTGATAGAAAACTAATAATTAATATGATCACAGCTTGTCTGTTGGATTCTTGCAAATGACAAAGCAGAGATGAAGAGTCCCACAAAGTCAAAACTATGTGTGCACTAAATTGATAACTTTCAGAGTATCACCATTGCTGACAACAACACATTGGTCAAAAGCAAATATTACATCTACAGTCTTGTATATAGTATTTATAGACATGATAAAAATGTGGTCTTGTGGAGGGTAGGACCCATATGTTTTCAATTAGATACTTTTCAGTAAGCTTTTAAATCTTGTTGAAGACTTTACTAAGCTTGGTTTTGAATGATCAGTTGGGAAATATTGTATTTAAAGTATTGCTCTATTAAATTAATATCTCTTGTAGAGATTGAATCTGTTGATTATAAAGAGAAATAAATGGGAGAGGGGAGCACAAGAGGTCAAATTCAAAAGGTAGAAACCAGTTCACAAAACTGATTCTGATTGTAGCCACGTGAAAGAAGAGACATATTGTGGTACAGTGTGTTCATATTGTGTCCTGTGCTTGCAGAAGCGTTATAACTTATGAAACCATGCTTTCTTCATGAAAATTTTATTATCCTATAGTAGGCCTTGCTGTGGAAATTTTTTCTTGTCTGTGTTTGAAATGTACTATAGTAGGGATGAATCCAGCAAAGAAGATTCTCCGTATGTAGAATTCCCATGTACATAAGGAGTCTGTTTGCTTTTTAGTATTCTTTGAGGAAATTCTGCAGGGTGTTCAGAACCTGAAAACCTGGAAGAACTTGATGTACTTTTGTCAAGTGTCTCCTTATTTTTCTTTTTCCTCTTGTAATGACACACTTATCACTATCCACTGAATGAAATAAATAGATATATCTGAAAAATATACTTTTATGGTATCTCCAGAGATCAACAATGACAGCTGCAAAAGCATGCTGTCCCCTTTGTACGTGGGAAGTGAGTGCCAAGGTCACTCAGACTCATGGGTTTGGAGAAGACAATTTCTCTTTGGTTGGTATGCCATGATTTCCCTTTGGCACAAAATCTGTCCAAAGAGGCCAAAGTATTGGATTCATTACTTCAATACCTGTTGAGAAAACTTTCAGATTTAAAGTTTCTGCTGAGTAAAGCATCTTCTTTTCCTTAGTCCAGTCATTACAAAAACTCCATACTTCCTTCAAAACAAGTTGTTGCAGGTCTTAGTCTCTTGAGTAAGAGATAATTTGGGATTTTTGGAGAAACAATGGAGAATCTGTCTTATGTAGCTCAATTAAAAACTCAGTGTGTGTAAATAGGTTATAGCATCTCTGTTATGTTTTCTGCTGTCTGTATTGGTGTAGAGGAAGACAATCTTCCTAATTCAGACACTTTAAAAAGTTATAAATTAGGCAGTTCGAAAACTCTCATCTGTGGGTATTAGCTCAGCTCTTTTTTCCACCTGGATTAATGTTTAATCTTCCATAAAGTATGACTTATTTTTTAGCCTTGAAACACCTACCTTTACAGTGATATCCTTGAAGTTTTTACTCTTTCAGTGAAGGGTATTTGTAAGAGTAGCATCTATGGAATCTGGTTCTATATTTGATTTCTATAACTCAGTTCTTTTTTATGTGTTAGCGTGTTATGCATGCATGTTGTTTTCTCTTGCACATCCCTCTTAATGAAGCCCCTGCTCTGCTTTTTTTTGTTTTGCTTTGTTTTGGTTTTTTTTCCCTTTTTTCTGGTATTTCTGCTAGTCTTGCACAAAATAAAGTGTGTAAGGAGAGGGGAATAATGCTGTAAGGGATAAGCTATCACCTTTTCTTTCTTCTCTACCCTGTTTTATTTATAGCTACTTAATTGATTTAGTATTTTTTAAACCCTTTTACATTTTTAATTTTGAATTAGAATCAAAGTAAAATTTGGGTTGCTTTTATCTGTATTTACAATATAGCTGCCCCTACCTTCCACAGGTCTCTTAACAGAGTTTTTGGTGTTGGATGTTTTAGTTGATAAAACCATTTTTAAAATTTTCCTGAATACCATTTTTGTCTAACCTGCGCTCCAAAATGAAACGTATTTAGTGGTCTGAGTCCTGACCCTGGTGGACAGCAGTCTGCATTACAAAACAGACACAGCACTGGTGGTTTCTGCTCAGGGACACTCAGACCCAGTCAGCGTGGGGGCACAATTACCTCACACCCCAGGGAGTGTTTTCTGAAGGTGAAGACTGAGGTCATTCATCAGGCAAGAGGGAAAACCATCTCTTGTGAAACTGGTCTCTACACCAGCCAGAGAGAGCATTTCCCAGGGTTGCTGCTGTGGCCTCATTGCTCCCTTTGGTTAAGAGTTTTATAATCTGGGATCTCCTAGACTGCCTCAGTTACATGTGCCATTTGCTTTGCAGTAGAATATGGAAGCAATGATTTGCATTTCAGAGTGATGTTTTTAACAGATTATTTGTTGGAAACAATACCTTAATATAGGTAAATTCCTGATTCTGCTACAGTTATTATGTGTTTTCATTGGAGAGCTGGGACATGTGATTAATACACCAATTTATTTAGGTTAGTACATTATTGACTGTACCATCTACTCATTAAGATGCTTTCCTAAGAGTTACTCTGACACTGAAGCTGAGAGACTTAAGTGGCTGTCATCTTTGTGCCAAATGGATTAAAACAAAAAATGCACAGCCCTTCTTGGTAGATCAGTGCTCAATTTCAGCTGGGTCATACCAGGTTAATAAGACAAAGTATCAGGTTTCCTTTTGTGTTTTTTTTTTCTCTTTCAGTTAAAAAAAAGGAAGAGGAAGGTTTGGTTTTGTTTATATCTTTACCCATTTCAGCTCAAAACTGTGTGTGAACCTTTTTATTTCAGAGCACAGTAACACAATTTAGATAATTTCATACTTGTATTAAATTAACCGTAAGTGAAAATAAAAATTAATTCTTTTTTTTTTCCCCCATCTGCTGTGTAAATAAGCCTTAAACCTCCAGTGGTTAGTGAATAGGGGAAGTGGTTTAAGAGGAGGAATGAATACAGGGCTATCAGTCTGAATCAGCCAGAGGGGACATAGGTAGAATAATTTGTTGGGTCAGGGCCATGAAGGAAACTGCTCTAAAAGCCCATTCACCTTTACTTTTTGTAACACTGTCAATATAAGCAGGGAACTTTTTTTCAAAAATGGCATAAGCAAAATCCGTGAGTAGGTGAGAGGATGTAAAAAGAAGGAGGAACGTGCTGCTGGGATGGGCACTGGTGGGAATAAATTCTTCAGAGTCCAGGAACTTTGTTGGAACCTTTAGGAAAACAGCCTGTACCTCCAAAAAAAAAAAAAAAAAAAAAAAAGTCAGCTCCCTTCTGAGCATGTTTTCTCCTGTCTTCAGATTGGGGTGATCACAACACACCTCTTGCCTTCAGCTTACTTTTTCTAGGTGTTTTTTTTTCTTCTTCTGTAACTGCAAAGAAAATAATTAATCTGTTTTTGAAACACTCTGAAAGCTTAGACTTGAGCAGTGATTGTGGCATAGGCCACAAGACAAACTCATCATAAAGGTAACTATAAATACTGGAGTGGGGAGAGAAACAGGAATCTTGGCCCAACAGTGGGCATGACTTTATCATCATACTTTGGAGAATATGTCAGCTGGAGATGTCGGGGTATTTCTGCACACTTTCACCCTTTGCAGTCACATTTTATGATCTCCCTAAGTTCTGTGGAAAAGCCACAGTTCTGGTACACCTTGGTCAGATAGTGTCAGGGGGCTCATTTGATAGCAGGTATTTCTACTCTTCTCCGAACTTTGATGTCTGTAAATTGCAAAACCTTGGACCTTGTTTAAAGTCTGGGGGGGAGGTGGGGATTGTACATGTTGGTGCTGTAATGCTCTCTGTCCTATTAATTTTTTAAAAATATATTTTGGCCAATTATAACCAAATTCAAGTGTGTCAAAGATATCAAGCCCAAGTGATTGTTGTGGAAACTGGCAGCTGTGGAGATAAGAGTGCCTGATAATGTTCCCACCACGGGAGGCTTACCCCTTACTTCACGTGGGAAAATAATCCCAGGGAACACCAGTCATTTGGTTTGGCTATTTATGGAACTACTTATTTATTCTTAGAAATCCTTTGAGGGTACTTTTGTAAACTGAGTATCTGCTCTGCACAAAAATGTCTAGATGGTCTGTGGAAAGTGATGTATTGCTTTGGTTGGTTGTACATGATTTTGGCATGTTCTGGTACCCTAGTAAAATCGGTGGGTTTTTATTTCTTTCTCTCCCCAAGATTTCTTTCGACCTAGCTGAATATACTGCTGATGTTGATGGGGTTGGCACTTTACGGCTCCTAGATGCTATTAAGACCTGTGGCCTTATCAACTCTGTGAAGTTTTACCAAGCCTCCACCAGTGAACTTTATGGAAAAGTGCAAGAAATCCCGCAGAAGGAGACCACCCCTTTTTACCCAAGATCGCCTTACGGTGAGGAGTGCTGATGGTGTGTGTGCAGAGTCTGTCTGTCTGTTCTCCCTGCTCATGTCTCAGGGCTGAAGTCATTTGGATGTGAGATTAGAATGATGATAGAGCTAAAGTGACTAGACATGTTGAGAGGCATACCTTTATGAATTACTATATAAAAAGTATTTGCTGCCATTGCCTGGAGGTTGGAAATTAGCATCTCACTTCACAAGGCCTTGTTCATTCAGCTCAGAGGTGAAGAGCTCTTGAAGAAGGGAGGGTAGGGTGACTCCTCCTTCACAAAGGGTTGTGAGGTACCACTGAAGTGATAAAGTTTCATTTCTTTTTTTTTTTTTTTTTCCAAACGAAAGACTCCCAAGAGCTCACATCTTCCTTTGTGAACTCGTATGAAATTTGAAACACTTATTAAAGCAATGGGCATGGAGGATTTTGGTGATAAAGTTTCAAATCAATTTGAGTGTTAAGGCACCAGATTTTCACTTTTATTCCTCCAAAGTAATTTTGGTTTTGTTTTGGTTTCTTTTTAATTTACAGAGGTCACTACAGTGGCATATTTCACACGCTCTGACCGTGTAAATCAAATTGTAAAAGAAAAAATGCTGTGGTTGAGTGTGCATAAGAAAACTAGTAAAAAAGTGCCCTGATGTTTCTGGCCAGTTCAGAGGCTGCTCAGAATATGAGTATTCTCCCATTCAGCTGATGTTTATTGGGCTGTTTTGTTGGGTTTTTTTTAAAATATAAAATTTGGCACATACAGGGAACTGATCAAATGCCAAAGCATTTTGCTGTTGAAATGTGGACTTCCCCCTGCATGTGACAGAGACTTGTGTGTGTGTCTGAGCTGTGTATGAGCCAATAACACCTCAAAATTATTTTTACAGGGGCAGCAAAACTGTATGCCTACTGGATTGTGGTGAACTTCAGAGAAGCCTACAATCTCTTCGCTGTGAATGGCATCCTCTTCAATCATGAGAGCCCCAGAAGAGGTAAGAAAATCCATGTGAAACTGTTTCCAACTTTGTGTGTATCTGATTGGAAAAATGGAACAAGGCATCCACAGGTTTCATTTAAACTTGCCAGAATTCTGTAGGGAAGGTGTCACGACTTGCAGCCTACCCATGGCATTTGGTGCAACCCTCCTGGCAGTCTCAGAGCCTCAGAGCTCAAGAACAGCAGCTTTTCCCTTCCAGCATTGTATTCCACTTTGTAGCTCACAAACACCGAAGTTTGGGTGTCTGATTTTGTGTCCCTCTTGATAATAAGTAAAGGCAAAAATGTCAGTATGACACATTGAAAAAGGCTGGTTTTCTAAACATTTATTTGGGCAACTACATAACAGATGCAGTTTCAGGTGTGACATACTCAAGATTTTAATTTGTGTATAAATGTCAAATTAAGAGGCAGAAATAATAGATGCTCTAAGTTCATAAGGCTAATTAGTACAGCCTGGTATATTTTGAAAAAATTTTGAATTATGACCCATACTGTTTTACAAGATGGCTTTTAAGGCATGGCTTTAAAATGCCTTTCAGTTTAATCCTTAATAGCAATGCAGCTTAAATTCCACTTAATCATCCCTTTTCCGCTTGCAGTACTTTATGAACAATTAATGCCAGTATTTAATTTGAGTAAGACTCCATGGTTGATTAGAAGTCTCTTTTACAATGACAGTTTTCCTCTGCCCTTTAAGTATTGTGACTGTTGAAAACACTCTAAAATTAAACTTTAAATTAACACAGAAAACTGGATTCTCAGTGCAGAAGCCTTTTATTGTGGTCTGTTTCTAAATGAAAAATAAATTCAAGTTTTACAGGAATGCTATTATATAAATTATAGCCTGGCACAAAGCAGAAGATTTTTAATCATACTTATATGGTACTTATATAAAACAGACCATAATTTCAAGTCTGCTTAAAAGGGGAAAAAAAATAGGAGGAGAAAAAAGGAGTCCATGTCAATAGGATTTAAATATTCATTTCAGTCTTTGGGAGTCACAGCTGTGAAACCTCATCATACAGTGGGTAGGCAGCATTTACAGTAATTGGTGGTAGAAGCTGGTGGATCACTTCACTGGAGCAAATAAAGCACAAGTTCAAAATTAAAGGGGAATAATATTCACTAGATTATTTAATTTAGAAGCCCTAATACTTTGCTTTCTATTAAAGAGTTTACTGAGGTGTATTCATAGTGTGCTGTAAACTAATGCTCAAATTGTTCTGAGTTATCACTGTGCAATCAAAACATTCTGACCATTGTAAAAAAAGTGGGAATGTGCAATAAAAAATATGAGCTGGGCATGATTTCTAATAGCTCTAAGGAGCTACAAGGTGAGATGAAAATTTTATGAACAGGTGCTGTTTCTGATGATCTGGTATAGACTCGTGCCATTTTGAAGGAGGAAAACTTCAGTAGTCGTTGCTATTTTGATCCCTCTGGTGTTTGTTCCCGCTTTAACACTACTGCAATAGGGTTTCCAATCTGAGGTCTCTTTTCAACACATTTAATGTCCCCATGGAGCACTCAAGTCTGTGCTTTGAAGCCTCAGGCTGTACTTTTCACTGTGTGTGTGTTTGCTGGGTGAAGTTTTGGACCCTTTATGCCATGAACAGGAATCTTGTCCTAGAAATGGTTTCAGCTGACTCTTTTTGCCTTAGCAGGACCACTTGCCATGAAAGCAACTGTAACCCCAAACCAGTGCTATTGCATAGTGTTTTTGTGGGAAAAGGTTTGGAAACTATACTATACAGATAAGAACATGATGTAAGAGTAGTTTTGAGATTGCTTCTTGATAGCCATTCATCACTTTCTTAATATTTTTGAAGATTGCAAAGGCACTTCAGGAGGAAAAGAGGATTTAGCTGGAATTTGTAACTCCTATGCAAAGCTGGTAATATCCATGGAAGTTCTAGAATGGTTTATGGTTTAGCCTTTTTTTTTATACTGATTTCAAAGACTGGGAATAGCTAAATAAATCAATACATATTTTCTTCCCATACTATATACCACTATTTCAGTTGGTTTAGGGCTACACTGAATGCATCTAATACAGCATCCCATTGATGGTGGTATTATTCCACACAAAATGTGTCCACACAAAATGTAATGCCCAGGAATCAGAGCAGAGCAGAAGGTTGCAGCAGTGCCGCTTGCTGAGGTGCAGAATTGATCACTTCTGGCGGACAGTGCATACCTGAATTTTAAATCATACTTTTGAAAATTTCTCTAAGCTTCTTACACAAAATGTACTTATGGGAAAAAACTGTGAAGAGACAAACTAGTTTCTCTTGAGTTCTGTGTAGCTAGGGATCTGTGAAATATCCTGCACTGGAAGGCAATGGTGAGGATGAAGAGAATGCATTTTTCATACCTTGGAGCCTGCGTTGTGGGCTGTGATCAAATATAGAAGTATTTGTATTTGAAGTAGGAGTACACATGTTGAAAGATGGTGACCTGCAGTTGTCTGCCAAGCTGGTCACTGACGTTGAATTGAAACTGTAAAGAGCTTGCTTCATGATCTGTATTGTAAATAAGTGTTTGGTGTTGCTCAAAAAATCACCCAGAAAGGTTTCAGCAAAAATGGGTTTAATATGAATTTATAAAAACATGACTTAACAAAGTTTGATGGCAAGGTTCACTCTATTGCTTACTACATGGATGAAACATGTAAATGAATTGTGAGTTAGAATCAATTTGGAATGATTTGCACAGAGACTAAAAGCGCTGAAGTGTAAGGGAGACCCATTGAGTCAAGTTTATAAACTCCTGATGCAGTTTATGCAGCTAGTTCCAGTCTTAGTCTCAGACCTTTACAATTATATATGTCCAAAAAAATTAATTTTTTCATTCATTAGTATTAATTTACCATGCTTTCAGCAACTTACTGAGAATCTGTTGTGAATAAAGGGTCTCTCCAATGTGATACCTCAGTCTCAGGTAAAGACTCTCAAACCTTGAGATGAGTCCCAGATCAAGGTGAAAGGCCCTGGAAAGCAGTGAACCTGTAATTTAAATAGAACTGAAACTGCATTTAGCCAAAGTTTTTAGTAGAAAAGTCTCTCTGGCTCAAGGAACAACTTTGAGAGGTGTCGTAACTTAAGGAGGGATCACTGTCACACAGCCATGCTGCCTTGCAGAAAGAGATCAAAGAAGGCTCAATTAGACTGTCATGTTTATGGGATAAAGGGGTTGGCTTGTAGTTGAATTACACATGATGGGGAAGGTATGTATGAGACCCTTTGGACCCTCAACTGTCTTTGTTCTTCGCTTACTGAGTCTTGGAAAAACCACCCACTATTCATGTGTTCCAAGCATCAATGCACCCTGGGTCAGTCTGACCCTTTGTGGATTTCCTGGGGAGCTCTTGGCCTACCTGCAGCTCAGGTATTTACATCCTTTGGAGCCTGTACCAAGCTATTGCTAGTTTGGGTAAGGGGGCCAAGTGCCACAATCCCTCTTTATATTGTTTATATTCTGATTTTGTAGTGCTGGGGCAGCAGTGCACAAGCCTAATGAAATGAGAACTGCCTAATCTCAAGAGCTTCTTCCCTATAAAAGGAGTTCAGGAATCTACACCTCTTCTTTCAGAACGCCAATTCTTCTTCTGAGCTTTTCCAGTTTAAACTCAGAAAGGAGCACCAGTAGTTAATCTCATGTAGCCTGTAAAATAATAGGGAAGTCTGCACAGAGTTCATAAGGGTAAAGAGTGCTTAAGTCTAATATGAAAGGTTTCATATTTCTCAAAATTACAAAGGCTTGAGAGAAGTGCTGGATTTGGGAACATTTGGTTTTCTACTTTTATCTTGCTCTCTAAGAGAAAGACAGTAACAGGAGTAGTTCTAAGATGTGACGCCACAGTGTAAAGCTGAGCACTTAAGTTCACTGTGTGGGCTTCCTTTTAAGTATGATATTTCATGTTCTGACAATCAGAGTGACTTTACAAAAACACCGGTGATAAATCTGAGATTGGCTGAACCCACTGAGCCTTATATCTTAATTTGGGAATAGTACAGCATTATTAAATTGCACAAATACTTGGGTCTATACTCAAGAGATGTATGCAACAACAGAAAATATTATCTAAAATTTCACATGAAGTAAAATTAGTGGCTGTGTTAGACTAATCTTAATAAAATATACATCTAGTTTGAGCCTTTCTGTAATATTTTCCTTTCTGTTATTTTCTTTATATTGTACATACTGCCTCTCATTTCGCTTAGTCACTTTTACAGTTTTGTAAGATGAAATAGTCACTTTTTGACCAGTACATACTTTTTAGCTCACATAAATCAACACAGCTGCACTGAAGCGAGTAGGGTCGTGTTGATTTATGCCAGCTGAGGGTCTGGCATAGTACTTCCAGTAATAGTCTGGTAATGTAAGATAAGCATGACTTGCTTCCTTTGGGGAAAAGACCTGTATTAGCAGTATACTTTGTAAAGCTAATTTCTTCAGTTACTTTCATCCATTTTATCCAGGTATAGCTCAAGAATTTCGTGATTTATGGTCATGCCAAGGTGAATGGGATCTTCCATTTCTGAAGCTTATTTATTGCCTAAGTATGGCACGAGCTGAAAAGCAATATGCTCTACAGTAGCTACAGGCAGTCTCTGTATTTAAAAATGAACAAAAGAAAACCTAAAAAACTTTTCCAGGCTAATGTTTGGTTTTTTACCCTCCCCCTCAGAACAATGTGATGGGATACCCAGTGGGGGAGTGATGGCTATCAAGTTGCTGGTGGTAGCCAAACATGTCTCCCAGTATTACCAGTGTGGAAATGTTTGCCCTATAGCAATATTGCAAAGATATTTCTGTTCCGTGAGATGACGGTTTTGACAGTGGAAGAGTGAGGCAATTAGCAAGTCTAGTTTTCAGGAAAGCTGGGGCTTGATCCAAACCTTTTTTACCACATTGGAAAGATTCCTGTTCTTTTGTTGGGCTCTGGATCTCACTAATACCTCCTTTTCTGAGTGGGAAAGCAAACTGCTTGTTGTCAGTGTCATTTGTTTCGTCCCAGACAAGCCCTTACTGTTGTCTCTCTTCAGTTCTGTGTAAGAAGTTGTCTCAGGTTTACAAGATATGCCTTTGGATGTCTGAGATAACTTTCTGATTTGGTTAACCACTTCATTGCTTGCCTCATCTGATCTTAATCTGCCAAGATGTACAAACATGTACAGCATGTTTCCTGACACAATGCAACAAAAGTTTTTTGTTTGGTTTTTGTTGGGTTTTTTTTTTTCCCCCTAAGTAATACTTTGCCTCCATACATGACATCATTGTGTAGATCATTCAGTAGGGAATTTTTTGTGTGTCTGATACCAACTCTGGTAAAGCAGTTGTCATCAGACCATTGCTGTATAGCCAGAGGGAAAGGATACAACTGCTCATTTCTGTGATCTCTTTCAGCCAGGGTGGAAATGGCTAGGTATTAGATTGCAGGCTGAATGTTGTCAAAGTACATGTAGTAAGATTAAAATGAAAAGAAATCATATCTTAAATAGAATAGGGAGCGTTCTTTGCTTTTATTGTGCATCTGGGTCTCAGGTTTGCTAGAGAGAAGGGGAAAGAGTTTCCCCTACTCACTGTAAATATGCCTGTGTGCCTTTTGATTTTATGGTTTTTGTTGTTACCTTTTTTTTTTTTTGTAATCAGCTTTTAGTCTCCTTTTTGCCTCTATTTCTTAGAGAAGGCAGAAGCAGATGGTGACATCTGCTACTGACTTTCACAAGAAAACTGAGCAATTCCTACTGTAGCAGCTGCTCTTCTGCATCTAGTGTATAGAGATGTAGTCAACATCTGCCAGAGTTCCCTTTCTCATGTCTGTGGTTGGGACTAATCTCATAAAACACTTTCACTGCAAGCAAAGCTTGGCTAGCCCAGTACCACTGGAAATACTAAGAGCTATTCTGGTGCTTTTTTGGTAAGCTGAGGCCTGTGAAAGACATAAGTGTGTAAAATTTTACTGCAAAGCTACATCCATTTAATGCAAAATTTCCAAACCCATGAGAATATCTCAATAGATAAAGTCTGCAGAGTATTGCTTGTGACTTTCCTGCTCCTTGCTGCATGGGAAGCATACAAGCTGGCTGGTGTCATCAGGATCATCTGCCTTGCACATTGAATACTTGATGGCAAGGTACCATGGCCAATGTAAAAGGACTTACTCAGACATTTGTGTGCTGTAGAGCAGCCAAGATCATTTCATGCTTTTTAGTTTGCGTGTTTCAACAGAGAAAGCACGCAGTGTCCTGGAGATATGCATTCTTACTGGCTTTTTCTCCCTGCTGCGAGACTGATCCTG
Source organism: Fringilla coelebs (assembly GCF_963513975.1). Classification (NCBI taxonomy): domain Eukaryota; kingdom Metazoa; phylum Chordata; class Aves; order Passeriformes; family Fringillidae; genus Fringilla; species Fringilla coelebs. The sequence goes on from NC_140028.1 coordinate 84,256,995, forward strand.
CTAAGTGATCCATGCAGGTGTTCCCTTATCTACACATGCAGTCAGACACCACTGGGGATGAATGTGGGCATTACAGTCCACTTGCACAAATGCATTTGCAGCAATATTGACTGTAATAACAGAAAATTGTCAGGTAATACCTTTCCTTTGTTTTCCTTAAGTACATGTGTTTTCCCCTTGAAAAAGATCTGGTGTTACAAGATTAGTAAATTGAGTTAATTATGATGATGTTGAACATGCTACTGACCAGATAATACAGATCAGAGCATATGAAAATATGTGGAGATTTTTTGTCTGGTCCTTATGGTGCTAATAAGCCACATTAACCTTGTGTTTCTAGTGCCACTTCCCTAGTGCTAGCCAGCACTATGATATGAAAGCAGTGCAACCGCACCAAAACATGAGTGGGTTTCCCTTCATTAAACTGTGTTGTAAAAGCAGGACCAGACATCTGAAATAAAAACTGGAGGGTGAGACTATTTCTGCATGCCCTTAGTTTTGGGCATCCAGGTAATCCAGGTCAGTGCTGTGTAACTTGTCACATGTGAGAATGAAATAATCATGTACATGAACTGAATCAGGATATGAAAAAATATTTTTCTAAAGTGACTAACTGCTGAAGTAAGATACTGTGTCCAACAGTCTGACTGAATCTTTTTGATTCAGTCTTTGAAACAATAGTTCGTGGTAATCTTTTCCACCTCTTATTTTTTTTCCTTTTCAATCTCAAAGTAGCCCTGATTATTCACTTCTCTATCTGATGTACTTTCCTGGGGTTTGCCACCAGTTTATCTAAGTAGTTATGGACATAGCATGTACAAAAAACAAGTAATTTCTTGCCTGTGGGTTTAGATTTTTTTGAACAGCTGCATTCACAACTCAGATCTCTCCTTGAGCAAATCATTATCTTATCAGAAGCATCTTTTCATCATTAAATCATATGCTCCCTTGTGGCTTATGCTGTGTTGAGAAAAAAGTAGATTACAAGTTTTGCTATCTTCCATGATTGATTTCAACTTTTTTTTTTACCTAAAAAAAGAAGCCAGAGTATCTCCACAATTTACAAAATTTCAAAGCTGTTCAATTTAGAAAGCTTTACCAAGTAATTCTTCACATTTATCAAGTTCTATTAACATATATCAGTGTTATCTTCTCAAACTAAAACTTGCAGACTTTTTTTTTTCACTAATTAAATATCAACCAAAAACTTTGAAATAAAGTGCTATTAAATTTATGAAAGTCCAAAATAGGAAATGGAGTGGCAGACTATGTATCTCACCTGTAGGGTTCTTATGCCTTCAGTAATACACAAACTTCTAGCAGGATTTTGAGAAATAATGTTTTATATGCCTACTCCTCAATTTTTTCCCCTTTGTTACATTTCTTTTTCCCCAGAAAAAGCACAATGGAAAATGTGACCATTGTGCTGTTCTTGTGTTTGTATAAATGAGAACATGAAGTGAAATACAAGCAAGCACTGTAAGATTAACACCTTGCACTTTACAAACTAGCTTAAAGTGATTGTGGAGTTTGCAGAAGGTCAGAAGAACAAAACTGATTTCAGCCAGGACTCCATTTAGCCAACTTACCCCATTGCTGGAACATGAGGAGAGAGTATAGGAGACAGAACAGATACAGGGTGGTCATCTCAGATCTCAGTAGCTGGTGGCTAGGAGACCGTGCCCAAAAGCTGCAACTCCAGTCCACTGCCTGTCCCTTCCAGGGCTCTGTGGGAATGCAGTGAAGCTGCTGCTTGTGAGATCCTCTCTGAAGGAAACCACTTTATCTGGGGAACAACACCTCCTTTGAATGCATGCTGAAGTCATAGTTCAGTGGTACCCAGAGCCTAGAGAGAGCATACTGCAGGATACAGTTTTCCCCACAGCCAACCTCTTCTGTATTTCTTGCTTTTTTCAAGAAGTTCCTTGAGCCATTTTTGCTTGCAGTTGCATCTATATGATTATTTTGTTCTGTTGTGTTTCATTAAATATCACTGTATTCTGAAATAGAGGCAAGAAAGGAAAAGAAAAAAAAATCACACAGAGCAAAGGTCCCATCATTATTGCAAGAGATGTTGCATAAATGAATCTATCTTACATTGTTGATTAATTGTAAGTAATGAATGTTTAATATTTTACTCATTATTGCCATATTAATGATATCTTCAGTTTCTGAAGATCTGTGTCTTACTATTATTAAAATTCTGTCAAATATATATGTTTTCATGTGATATATTAGTGTACTGCTTAGTCTTCTTCCTGCTGTGTAATCCAACATCAGTGTTCCCCTGAGACTATGAAGTAAAAACCATTAGAAATTGCTTACAGCTCCTCTTCAGAGTCCTGGGTATCCCTGCAAAGATGTTAAGTGTGTAACCCTCTAGGCCTCAATCCACAACGTTCAAATTTTGGGCATAATCTACCAGGTGCAGAAACTTGAAAGCCTGGTAATACTCACAGCTTATAGGTATAGAGTGACTGGCTCATCTTAGTATATGAAACATTTTATCAGCAGTGTGCATCCTGTTTTCCCTAAAATAGCTCTCCAAAAGGTTGACAATTCCTTCTACTTAGTCATGCATAATTTTTAAAAATTAAATAAATCTAGTGAAAGTGCATGTTGTTTCAGAAAGTTATTTAAAAGCAACCCCCTGAGGCATTGCAGATACAGGAGACCGAACAGGAGAGACTAATTCACAATAGAACAGTTTCACCATTAGTGGTTCAAAAAACACTACAGAAGGAAATGGCAACTGATTATTGCTCTACAAAGTTAACAGGATTCATAAAAAGCAAATAAGTGAGAAATACAATGTCATTGGATGTCACCTCTGATAAGATTCACCATAGAATGGGATTTTATAGCAATTGTAGGAAGGTAAGCTGCTTTATCTGAGAGAAGATTAGTGCGTTTGGTCAGAGCTTGGTTTGAACTTAGGAACAGTTGTCTTTCTCTGTCTTGATTTCACTAAGTGGTTCACTTCCAGTTCCTAGAAGTGTCTTTAAAAATAAGAAGTGCAACCGCACAGACAAACGTTGCATGTGTAGGTAGTTTGAGTTCAGAGCATTATATGCATTATGTACTTTCTGGGGATGCACAGAAGTTTTACATTTATAAGTATATCCTGTTGTCACTGAAATAGCTGAAAATCCCAACAGCTGGCAGGCTGCTGATTTCTGCCCGTTTTATTCATCTAATTGCAAGTATTTTTGAACAGATTTTAACTTCTGTTACAAGGAGTTATAGCAGTGTATGTACTGTCAGCTACATGTGTTTCCCACACGGTTGGTGTTTGCACACCTTGCCAACCCTTTTAAAATATTTCCTTTTCAAGGATTTGCCTTTCTTAGACTCTTAAAATTTAATTATGTTCTACTTAATTGTTAGGCAATGATTGGCAAATGAAAGCTATGGCCCAAAGCATTGTAATAAAACTAGATACCCGATGCTATTTAGATGTTGCAATATCAGTTGCATATTTTGATCTGCATTGTATCTCGCCCCTATAGAATGATAGCTGTTAAGACACAGACTTAGCAAGTTTCCCATGAAACCCTTCAGGGCTGCTCTTTGGTACAGGAAAACAAATCAACCTCAAGCCAAGAGACAGAATACAGTATCACGTATTCTCTGCTTTCTCTGAATTTTTTGTGCTAGGACATGTGAGTTTGAGAAGCACTGCTATAGAAATGTTGCAGGAATACTGATGAATTTTTATTTTTGAAGTCAAGTCCTTGATTTCATTATATTATATGTGAATAGACTTCTACGTAGTAAAGAATTATTCAGTAAAGCAACTCAGATCTCCAGTTTACATCTTTTTTTTTCTCCTCATTTATATTACAGTCCTTACATTAAAAGAGATTTAAGGTGTTTATTCATTGCATCAATATCCATCAATAGGTGGATTTAAAACTTTACAGAAATCCTATAGTAATCCCAGGTGTAGGCAATGCAAATCTACAAATATCTAGAGCTCATTTTGGATTTAAGACAAAACCAGAAGATATGAGAAAAACATCAGTAACACTCAGAAATATTTTACCTTCAATTTCCTTTTTAAAAATTTTGAAACAGTTGTTTTTTTAAGTTATAAATTTTATTTGTGCTTTCTTGCTGACACTTTTCTCAGCCCCACCTCATGCCCACATTCTGAGTCATTGGTAGGCATGTGTGCATCCATTAGGGATACTTTTATCATATGCTCTGTGCTCTCACATTGAGTTTCTATTCGCTGCAGACTGTAAAAATAACCACCAAGATCTTTTGTTACCATTACTGCACTGCTTCAAGATAAATGGAGACACTGTGCACTTCCCAAGGCCAGGAGAAGTTCTTACTTCCCAAATTCTATGCAATTCTTGAAAACAAAGTAAATCGGAAATTATCCACAGTCTTAAAAACTTGTTGGTTTGGGATGGCACTGGTATTGTACTTAATTTTAAACATTTATACTGAAGTGCAATTGAATTTAAGGTCAACCCTGTGACCATAACAGGCATCATGCAAAAAGTCATTTTTTATTCCCCTGCTGTTTCTTTTCGTAAGTGTTGCGTGTATCTGCCATTGAAAATCAGGCCAGTGGTTGCTAATTTTCACATGTGTTTTTCAGGATGTGTCTTCCTCTTGTCAAGTCCTGACCCTTTAGGGAAAATGGGGGAATGGAATGGACTGGTGTTAGTAGTGTGACTTGTGCTCATGTTCTAGGGGGGGTAAAGCATCCCAGCTCCTGTGTTATGGACAAATCTCTCCCTTTTGTATGGTCTAAGCCTAGATAGTGGATGTGCTTCTCCTTTTCTGAATAGCTGCTCTGTGCCCTGAGCCATAACCTGTCCAGATGTGCTGCAGCTTCCAGGTAGTATTTGAATCATCTGGATTTTGCTGAAAACTATATGTGCTGTTTGAGATTTGCACAAAAATAAGTTTAAAAATAGAGCGTAGCACATATACAATAGTTTTATTTTTAGCATATTTCATGGTGCCAGCAGATCTTGCAATAATTATGAAAAATAGGGCAAGATTGGTGTAACAGCAAGGCTGGAAACTTGAAAGCTTGACTTCATGTAACAGCAGTCAGCAAATGCTACCTTTGCTACCTAGTTCTGAAAGTGCTGGTTTTACTAAAGAACTGGAAACAGTTTTTGTTGTGCTGGTGAATCCAAGGTCTGTTGCCAAAATGGTGTCAGAAAAGTGCAAGCCAGTGAATAACAGGTCATTATTAAATTTTCGTTATGTCTCATGATGATGCTTTTCTTGAGAAAAGCATCATAATCCTAAATTGCACTTAAAGAAGCTCTTTGTTTTGAAATCATGGCATGAAGCAATTCTGGGTTTGATTTCATTCCTGTGCTGCAGTTATTGCACAACTCTGGTCTACTTGCAAATAAGTTAAGTGTCTCCTGTTGCTTTGGTTCTACAGGTTCATTGTGGGTTTGGTGGTGTGGTGATATCATCTGGTTTGCCATCACATTTGTAGACAGTGATAACCAGGCATCAACACCCATGAAGAAACCCACAGAGTCATCAGGGAACGTTCATTCATTTTTTCCAAAATTATGTATGTGTGTGAGTGTGTGGATGATGCTTGAAAATGGCTGCCTGTACATTAAAATCTGGTGAAAGAATTTGTGTGTTCATTAAAATCTTCTGTAAAAGAATGAATCAAAATTTTCCAACTGATAATGTACATGAGGGTTCAGTCAAACTTAATGTTGTTAAAATGGTTGTTAATGGTTAAAATCAGATAATTTAATATTTAAGACAAAAGGCTTGGGATTAAGTAAATAAAATCTGAGAGGTCAAACATTTTTTAAAATATGCTTTTCCTTGAGACAACTAAAATGCAAAAAATTAGAAATCCTCAAGAATTAACAGAAATGCTCTTTTTCTGTAGCCTGTCAGGAAAGAAATACTTATGCAGTCACATGATGAAGAAAGTTATTTTTTAATAAGATCTCTGTTGCCTTTATCTGATTTTCAACCTTGCTGTTTAGTGACAGGACCATTCCAATTTTTCAAAGCCCTGGGAGTCTTTTATATTTTAAAGATGCCTCACCGAGAGCTTTCAAGACATAAACATAATATTAATAGTTTTAAGAGAGCCTTATAATTCTCTATTTCTAAAGCAGAACTTTGCAACTATGTACTGATGTAGATGGCAGCTGTCTTGAAATGTTAGCTTAGCCTCATTTCCATTTTAATCTACGATAATGTTTGTGGGAGACGCTGCTAAGATTAATATAATTCAGTTTAAAAATGAGAAAAAAATCATGTTTCTTGTAGACAATTGTGTTTCCTGGACTTGTGGTGTTTGAAAAATACCAACAGCTAAAAAAACCCCAAGTAAAACAGCATGAAGATTGTTTAGTTTGGATCTGATTTTTCTTAGACTCTGACAAGCCTGTTCAGTTTTGCCAGATCAATAATTATTTATCTGCCTTGGTATTCTGAATTAGTTCAAGCTGAAAAATTTTTAAATAAAAATTTGGTTGGTTAGGGAACTTCCTCCAAAAATTCTTTGTTAATTATTCTGATCCAATAATCAGGTGTTTTCTTCTTGGTTCAATTCTGCATTAGGAAAAACAAATAATTTGGTAGCAGCTGTGGTTCAGTTATCATTTTATATGGAAATAAACTGTATTGATTTGGTATTAGGCTGAAGCAGTTTGGAGAGGGTTTGTGTTTGTGTCTAGATCTACATGACTCTGGGGAGATCAAGGAAACGGGTTAAAAAGAAAAAAAGAGGAATGATATAAAATCTGAATTTTGAATCTGCATTTTTATAACCTATCATATAAAATGGATAAAGAGAGTATTTTGTCTTGAATCAAATACTGTTTACTGAATTCCATTGAAACTCTAAAGAATAACTTAAAAATTTAACTTTATTTTCATACGCCAGTGTGTTTATAGCTCTGGCTACTTTTTAATTCCTCAAAAAATGTTTTTTTCATGCTTAAGTTTATTATTTCTGTATAATTACTCAGAATTTTATTGGTTTTCCTTTTTCAGGAATTTGTTTTGGGCTCTCTTTTAAGTTGGTAGAGAGATTAGAGGACACTAGTGGTTTCTTTACCAACCTCTTCTAGGCTGCACAGGAAAGTTACTAAGAAGCAGGGCTTTTTTCTTGACATGCTAAACTGTAACTATTTTAAGAGAGACCAATGGGTTGAGTGTTTAAATATTTAATATAATTTTATCCATATATACTTTTAAAGTGTGGATTAGTATTAATTGATATGTTGGAGTTCAGCTGCATTAGGCATCTGCACAGTTGTGATGCTCAGCATCTCAGGAGATGGAGTTACAGGGTTTTCCCTTTTCCAGAATGCTGCCATGACCACTGCCAGTGCTGTGCATGGACATAGGAAGAAGAAAAAACCAGAGCGGGCAGAAGCATGCCACAGAGACTGCAAAAGGACATGATATCCCTTTTTTGTTAGAAAGTCCTTTCTGAAACCCTGCCTGAACACCAGTCCTGCATGTTAATTCACATCTCTGTCCTTCAGGCTCAGTTCTGCTTGTTCTGGACTCTGTGGGCTTTAGCATATGTGTGTCTGAGGAGGAAAGTCCCTGCTTTTTCAGGGGACTTGGAAAAAACTTCATGAGAATATCACTTGCTCTTAGCTCATTATTTCTCTAGGTTACTTCCATAGAAGACAAGGTTAAATCTATTGTTGTTGACTTGCCAGTCACATGACATCAGACATATGTGCAGCTGCTTAAATTTGAATTGAAATAGCCCTGGAAAAGATGGGACTCCCTCTCAGATGAAATAAAACGTATGTCCAAGAAAATCATAAATAAGCTGTTGGGGGTTTTTTAGTAGATCTATCTCTCATCATAATAATTACCAAAGTGTTTACTCACAGGTGCAAAATACTTAGAGAGTCTCCTTAATCTCCAATTATTGTTGCCCTCTCATCTTGACCTCTCTTGAAGTGTTTTATAAACAATTTAAAGAATAAATGAAGTATTAGAAACAGTTATTATAGAGCAGGCAAAGTTATTTGCTTTCTTTGAGTGAAGGGATATAATTTATAAAGGACTGATTACACTCATCTGTTTTCTGGGTAGCCTGTAAGTTTACTTTACCACGGCAAGGCAGAATAACAGAGAAATTGTGTCATGGGAGCCAAGTAAGATATTGTAGCAGTAGGAAATCCAATTGCCTTGTTTTACAGCCATTCGTCTCGTCCGTTGTTTCTGTCAAATGATCATTTGAATCAAAAGCATTTAAAGAGACTTTCTTCCTCTGCAGTAATGAGAACAACAGAGACTTTTGTGCTGCAGGACATTCCTACTAGGTCTTTCCTCCTCTAACATGGCTACCTGCCAGTCCTTGTTATTATTGAAAGTTGCTTCATTTAGTACATTTTATAAAGTGTCCCTGCCCAGCTCTGTGGCTGTCACTGAGGTTATGAGTCAAGAGGGAGAGTGGGAGCGGGAGCTCTGATTCAGCAGGGCTTAGCAGCAGAGAAATTAAAACTGAGAGTGTTAGTGGGTAGCTTACTACTTCAAACCCTCTCTTTTTCAAGAAATGTGTTTGAATCAAAAGAAAAATACAGTGGAAAGCATGTTTGATCTCTTTGCCTTACTCATTTTACCACATTGCTCCTGTCTTGCTTACTAATCGGAGGTTGGTGTCAAGGTTCTTTGACTCCAGCTCTCAGAAAGAAGGGCCTTGTCTTGGAAGGAAGAGCCTAAGACATTCAGAATCTCCCTCAGTAAGTCTGCAACTATTCCCACCTCTGCTGTGCACTTCTGTCAAGCAGGGATCAAATGAGATGCTGGTGTCCTGGAATCAGCAAAACAACAGAGCCTGTTGGCTCCAACACAGCTGGAACTGGGGAAAAGATGCCTGTTCCTCTTCTCTTACATGGGTTTTTTCTGTCTCTTTCCTGATCTCCCTGTGAGGCAGACAGAGTGGAGGCAGTGGAGCAGCAGGGAAGAAGAAAGGGTGACAGTGATTGTCTATTCCACATCAGAGGACAATTTTGTAGTGTCCCTTTGCAATTAGAAGAACATTTGTCAAGCCTGATGTCTGCCAAACATAGTTCTGCAGCCCCTGGAGAAGCTTATCTTATCAAAGTGCTTTTCTTTCCTGAACAGATAGGAGAGAAGACACTATCATTTCCAAGATCAGGTATTTGAATGAAGAAATAGGGCAGGATGTTGTTGTAGACACATATATAGAATTGCATCTTTATTTCTAGTATTCCTGGCGGAAGCAGGGAGGATGAGGGAGAGAGCTACGTTAATAACAGGTGGTTGTTGTCAACAGGATAAGACTCAAAAAGCCTACAGTGACTGTGTATCCTACAGTCATTTTCTTGCAGGTCCAACACCCTTAAAATATACCTTAGCAGTTCTAAGGTACTTCTGAAATATTCCTTACCTTTTAGAGTCATCATTTTGAAAGCCAGTAAGTCTGTGTGTACACTTTTGATATTTAATCACTGGAAGGGTTGGGGGCCCTTATGCAGAAGAGCGTGTTCAGAGGAAATCAGTTTGAGAGCTGATTCTTTGTCTGCTGCATCTGGAGCCTAGTGGGGGTGCTCTGGGGAACAAATGTAGATTTGGCTTTGGCTCAAGGGAGGTCCCCTGTCATGAGATGACATATGAAGGTTATGCATATAAGTACCAAACCCTTACACTCCCATACTGTGCAGCATTTCACAGCCAAGAGATAAACAGACTGTAGCTGTTTTAAAATAACAGCTATGTTTTTTTCTGTTTGCTGGGCTATTAGCTTCCTTTTGTTTACTCCTGCCTTGAGTCATCTCCCAGGTCGGTGTGTCCTGTAAACTGGGTATGATACTTTCTGCCAGATATCACTTGTACCTGAAATGCTGGGCACTGCAGACTTTCTTTTAAAACCCTCATGAGTAATTGCCAAAAGGTCGTAGCTACAGTGCCCCAAACAAATGCAGGTTATGAATGGTCCTCTTTTTCAGCCTACTTTTCCTTTAAACAGGCCTGTTGGGTTTTGAGTACCTGCAGTTAAATGGTGTTGCTTTTGGCAGGGCTTGGTGAGCAAATGAGGCATAATCTCTCTGATCTCAGTAGTCTGGTCAGTCAGCCATGACATTCTCAGTGTCTTTTCTTTCTACACCCTGTCTGAACAGAGCCATAGCCCAGGCAGCTCTCAGTGGGGTTGCCAAAGATTACCATGTGCACTGAAGCAGCAGATGGCAGGACAGTGGAAAATATGCAGCCCCAATCCCTGGGTTCATGTGGGGTTCAGGGTTAAATTTCAGTGATTTCCCTCTCTGCTCCTCAAGCCTGTCAATAAACTGCCCTTTGAGAAATGAACTCTTTAGTGTGCTTTGGGAAACTATTTAAAGTTCAGTTTTGTCCAGTTTTAGAAGTGTGTTCTAGACTGAAGCAGAAAATTTAAGCCCTCTGTGGCTATGGCTGTTGAAGTCTTCCTCACCGTAGTGTGGGCATAAAAAATGAGGTACATACGAGTATGTCCTGAAAACTGTGAAAGGAGGGTAAAAGGAGCTTTGCAAACTTGATTGGCTCATAAACTGTGTAATGACTGAATGAGGGGTGCCTCCACAAACCTAAACTTGTGCCTATATATTTTGATAAAGCCATTGTTTGCACTTCTGGTTTTTCTCCCTGCAGGTTCCCTCTTCCTTATTCCTTGCATGGGATGGAGAGTTTTCACTGGAATGACTAGATGTTCAGTCTTGGGCTGAGGGAAGGTGGAATGGTGGGCAGAGAAAAAGAAAAACATTCTTTCACAGCATATTTATTTACTCTATTGAGTGATTTCATCGTTTTTTGACTCTTCCAGGGTCTCATTGTTTCACAAATATCAAGATGCTTGACTTTCTCAAATTCCTGTAAAATTTTGGCATGTTACCTTCATTTGGGGTGCGGAGGTGACATTAAGGCATGAAAAAACAAAAGAATCATTGCTGGACTGATTAGTTCATGTTCAGAATAAAACTCTCATCTATTTCTACCTTGGCAACAAGCAGATAGAGGAATACGTGTCAGTGACTAAACAAGAATCTGAATTTAAGTGACTTTCTGAGCACCCCTTCAGAATTTGCACAAGAACCAGGCTTTTGTTCATTTTCCTGGTACAGCAGTAATCAGACTGAACTGTGCATCTATCATTTCTTTCTCTGACGTTCTTTACCTTTGGTTAGCTCCATAGGACCCTTGCCTACTTCATCTCTCACAAGACAGCAATTTTTACTCTCAGAGTGAGTCTGGTCTCCAGGCAGGGGGCTATCTATTAGGAAGAAGATTACAGTATGATATAGAGAGATGTTGTGTAAACTATATTATTGTGCATTCAGAAACAAGAGTAAAACATGTAATCCTGGCTTTTGGTGCTAGAATTTACAGCTTTATCCAGAGTATGTACAGAGCATGTGCATGTGTGTTTTTCTGAGTGCATACACAGCTACCTATGGGGATATAAAAACGATGTGAAAGGTTCCACTAAAAACACAAAGCCAGGAAATTCAGAATTGGGCTAACTTTCTGTCCTGGTTTCACCCCATTGTGTTCAAATATTGTAGACATCTCAGAACAGCAGGTGATCTGACTGCCTCTTGTGTTCCTAGAGGAAGTATAAACTAACTTAAATGGGAAATATCACAAAAACAGGATAACAATGAATTTCAGGAGTCCACAAAGGAAGAAGTGTTCTTAAAAATACTGTTATTAAAACAGTAGTGAGCATTGCAAGCTGAATGGTGGTAAATGGATGTATTATATAGACACTCTGGGTTTTTTTTATCATTGAATCACTTTCCAAATGTTTTGTTTCATATTTTCCTGTGCAAAATTTTTCTGGTGATTGGACATGTTAATGGTGGTATGTTTAAGTTTGTCCTCTTCTTTGTAAATTTAAGTAATCTGACTTCAGCCAAACTGCACCAATTTATCTTGCCAGAAAGCTGAGTTCTCTGTGTTTATAGCTGTGTATTTATTTATATTATTAATTACACTGGAGAAACTCTATTCCCACTGAGAAAGAATTCAGGAGTGGGATTCAGTTTCAGTGGCAACATTAGTAAAAAGGAATATTCATTGAAATGTGTGAACATTTCATAAAGCTGTTAGAATTTTACTCAATGATTATGTTTAAAATATTTTCTCACTAAATAAGGGTCCATTTCTTTTTTCGGCCCCTTATTCATTTTAGAGTAAAAATTAGCAACGTGCCCAGGCTTTGTCCCAGAGGGGAGTTTGCTCTCAGCAATGGGTTTTATGCAACCTCCTGACATACCCTTTCTGCCTGTGGGAGAGCTGCCTCTCTGTCTGGTGGCATTTCCAGTTTGGAGCTTGGGTGTGGAAGCTGCAGCACCCTTGCTTAACTTCAGGGTCCTCTGAGAGCGATCACATCCTGTGCTGCAGCACGGACATAGATTTTATGGGAAGTTTAAGCAACCAGCAGTAACTACAGCTAGGTGAAATAATGTTTTTATTGGCTTTCTGAATAGAGGAGGTCAACACAGCTAGACCAAACATGGCCAAGTCCTTTGGACCAGAAGGGACATGCTGTCTTTGTTGGCTTGAAATCTTGCTGGTGCACTGTCATTGTGGCTCTGCCTTTTCACCCCATTCTTTTCTTAAACTGTTAGGCCTTGGGGGCTTACTTTAGGGTTGGGTTCCCCCTGCTCCACACAATCAAGCAAAGCTTTTTTTACAGGGGTCTGTTGTTGAAATACCACATTTCAGGGTTGTTGCTTTGGTTTTGTCCAAAATAATGACTTCCAGCATTGTCCTGCTCTGTCTTCAGCAGAACCACTTGTCCCTGTGCAGGAGCAGAGCTTGGGAAATGGGGACAGCAGGGACAGGCAGAGTAGGCTGAGAGCTCTGTGAGCTGATCTCATACCCTGGGTTGCACACCAGCTTTTCTGCATGCCACAGCACACACTGTGGAGATATTTTTTTGGCTCTTAACATCTGAGCCAAGTGTTTACTTGATTAGTTTGTTATGAGTCTGAGAGGGTGTCTGTAGCTGGAAGATTTCATCCTTGTACTTGAAACTGTAGAACTTTGCAAGTGGTGATCTGTACACTGACTTGTTGGGATCATCAGTGGTGTTGGAGACGTATTTCTCACTGCATCCTAGCTGAGACTCCGACTGCCCATGACATGGAATAAAATGTAGCACCTTGCATTTTATGTACCTTGTACTAGAAAAAAATGTGCCTCCTGTATTTGCAGAAGCTGAGTGGTTTTTTTTTGGTTTTGTTTTTTTTTTTTTTGCTTCCCTCCAGTTATCACTGGCCCTCACCTTGTTACTTCTTGATGACCTCTTTCCCCTCGGCAGTTTCCAGCTCCCTGAAAAAATGATTCAGCTGTCTTTCCGAACCCCCTCTTGGTGATTCCAGGACTTCTGTAGCAAATTCTGGTTTAGTAAAATCGAAACACATTTATCAAATGATGTATTGAGGATCTAAAGGGTGCCTCAAGGACTACCACTGTCGCAAAGCTAACCAGAAGGAAGTCCTAGGAGAAAAATTGTTGAGCAACAAAGCTCCAAAGGGAGGCACATGGATTAGGAACATCTTGAGTTATGCTGTATAAGTGTCAAACCCGTCTAGCACTGCTTTATTAGTTTGTGTGGGAGGCAAAGTTTCAAATAAGCTGCTTGGCTGTAGCCAGACCATTTCTCTTGCTCCAAGAAAATACATCAGCACTGACTCAGCAAATTTGCCGCCGTGACTGGTTTCAAGGCTAGCTCTTGTTACAGTCTTTAACCTACAGAAAAAGTAAAGGAAAATTCTTTTTCCCCCTGACTTGAGGTGAAATGATACGTTTCATACTCAAGAAATTTGCACATTAAAAGTTAGGACAATTATGGGTGCACAGAAAGTCACGGAAAACCCGTGCAAAGCTTTGTTTACATCATGACCCACCGCAAACTGATGTCCCAGCCACCTGGAGAGGTTGAGAGACCAGCCAGATTTAGTCCCTCAGAGGTCAGAAGGTCCAAGAAACTGTATTAGTCAGTCATGTGTCACCAGGTAAGATTAAAAGCCTTGCCTGCTTCATCTCAGGAGATTGCAAGGGTAAAGGCTGAACATCTCAGCTTGAACCGTCAAACAGCAACTTTTTTGATGTGCTACTGGTTGCTGAGAGGATGGAGGAGGGGAAAAAGAGGGAGAAAAGAAAAGGGGTGTTAAATTTAAGAGCACAGATGTCTGAACTGTGATAGCCATTAAACACGGGAAGTTAAAATCACAGGGTTTTGTGCAAGTTGCCTAAGACTGCAGGATAATTCCATTTTGTACTGGATTTTCCAAGTGCTGGATTTTCCTTTTGATTGCATACAGTTCTAGCTATTGTAGCACAAATTAAGCAAAGCATGTACTTAGCTACAATTGTTTACACAAGCTTTAACAATGTAAAGAGTCTGTACTGATGGGCAAGCACACTCATGTTTACCCACAGCTCACACATGCAAGGGCTTGTGTAATTCTGTGACAGCTGAAATGAGAGGTTTAATTCAATAACCTTAGCTGTACAATTTTAAAAACACAGCTTCAATGAATGTTAGAAAATCAGAGGGGCTAAAGGCATTTACCTTTGTTTTACAATGTCGTGTATATGAACTGCGATTAAAAAAACCAAAGCGATAGTTTGGAGCAAAAGGTTAAGTTTTCTGTAAGCAAAACGCTGCTCTGTTTATGTAAGCACCATTAGCAACATAAACTTGGGAACAGAAATAACACTTTTACATATTGTTTTCAGTATTAATGTTTGGGTTTTCCTTTATAAGAATCTTTGATGCCTCACCTTTTCCTGTTCAGTGTACAGTTCCTGAGGGGAAAATATTTTAATTTAAGAAAAATTATGTGGAGGAAATATACTAAAATAGCACATTTTGGCAAACCATTATTGCTGGTATATCACCCTGTCCTTTTACCAACCCCATATGATAGATCTGAGAAGTGTAATTATTCCCAAACAGTGGTATTTTAATTGTGAAATCTAATAGCTTTGCGTTACGCCCTTCACATGCAGATTGACTGCTAATCAAACATCATTTTTTCACAGTCACTTTACAGAACTGCTTCTGTGTAGTCACAGAAATGATCCTGTCATTGTTTTTTGAGAGGTGGAAACCTGTATCTGTTTGTATGCAGCCCAGTCATGAGCAGTCTAAAGCCCTGATGACAGATGCCCATGGAGGGTTAGCACCACTGAGTCACTGGGGAGCGAGCCTTGGGCTGTGGCACACACCACCTCAGTTCTCATCCTTGGCTGGTGGGTGGGAGGTCTCTTCCCCTACTTCTGTGTCCCCTACTTTTTACAGAACTGACTAGTTGTCCTCTGAAGTAGGCTTTGTGCTTTTTACCCACTGGGAGGAAGAAAAATGTTCCTACTCTCTGCGCTCCCTCCACATTTCTGTACCTTGCTGTTCCTCACAAGACTGGCTCTTGCGCTCATTCTTCGCTCAGAGTATAAAAGGCAATAATTTGTGTTCCCTCCATGCCTAGTTAAATGACCTCCTGTTGCCCTCAGCTGTCCAAATCTTCTGTGTGCAAGTGGATGCCAGGGGCAGAGGTGTTCTGGGGCTGGAGAGCACCGGCCCCCTGCACTGCGCTGCCCTCCCCTGCTGATTCCCACCTCTCAATGCCTTTATTTTTCTGCCTTAACCTCCCCATTTTTGAAATATAGACGTATTTTAGCAGTGCATCTTCCATTATCTCAACAATGGGCACCCAAAGAATTGGTACCACATTTCTGTTGAAAACTGACGTGCTAATGGAAGATGGAACCATGAAGAATTAGTGCATTTTGGCATTGTAAAGGTTATAATGTTCTATGTTATAATATCAATATATTATTAAACAAGATAATTCCGTTTATATGCTGATTGATGTCTTTGTTAGCAGTATTTGAAGGAATTACTATCAGATTATTTTTTTTATATCACACATTTCAAAGTAGTTCCAAATGAAGGTCACTTGAGAAAGGGACAATTTCATCCTCATGTTACTGGACCACTGCTTTCAGTCTGGGATCTGCAGATTTTTTTGTTACCTAATTGTTTCCCAGGGGATAGATGAAGAATAACCTCTTTGAAAAGAATATTATCAGTAAAATTTCCTGTTTAGAGAAAGATACATGTCCATTGGAAAATAGTTTGAGATTTGTAAAACATTGCAAATATGAGAAAACCACTACCATAAGTTACTTCTAAAATTTTAAAGAACAGAGAAAAAGATTGAACTTATTATGATGAAAAAAAGTAGCTATACAGGATTAAAATGAAAGCATTAAAGCACTATATCTCATGTTTCAGGAAATAAAATGATTTATTGCTCCAGTCAGGAAGATGTTTCCCATGCATGAATTTGCAAGGAATTGCTTATGAATCATACCACCCTTATTTCATATATATTTCATTTTGCAAAAATCTGATTGTGGACTTCATGGCAAGCTCATCCAAAGATAGCTGTTTTTGCTAAGTAAAACTTTTATGATGACAAGCAGAAGGAAAAAAAAGTCGCTTTTAGCCATGATTTTCTCTTTATCACTAAACAGTGATGCTTCTACTTAGTGTAATTATCGTTGTGAAAAGAATTTATTATCTTAAATTGCACATGGATTCACAATTTAACTGCTTAAAATATATTAAGTAACTGCTCTACTAGTTTTATCAAAATGCAACACTGTATCTGTGGTTTGATCAAGACACAGTTTAAAATTCTGTTTAAACTCAAAATATGGAAGGTTAATTTAAAGATGTATAACTTGAGTTTTCATTTAATTTACAATGACAATAAATCCATTTGCTTTGAAATAATTGTTATTGACTTTCATCAGTGTGAAGAGATTTAAGGCTTCTTTTCTTAGAAGATATGGGTGTTGCTTTTTTTTTTTTCATTACAGCTTGTTACAAAAAATGGAAAAGGTTCTCATAGAATGGAAATGATGAGCAATGTGAATTTTCAGGCAATCAAAACATTTTAATGATCTCATTAAATGTATCATTTACAACACATATATGTTAAAAGAAATATGTTTCTCTGGGTTAGCAGAGGCGCTGGGTACACAATGTGTTTGAACATGTTAGGCTTCCACTAGAATCTATGCCAGAACTGCAGAAACTTGGAGGAAAAAAACTGCGAAGCTTCAAGCTTTTTCTTGTGTCAGTGTCTTCAGAGACAGAAACTTTTTAATCATATTTTATGCAAAATGAAGAAAAAAGGCGTTATGAGAACTTGGTAGATTTTTCTAGGACTGCATCTCAGTTGATAGATAAGGACTACATTGAATTCTGGAAGATTGATTGTCATTCTATCATATTGCTAGGATTAATAATGGATTTTTATAGGCATGCAACAGCTAGTGTTTTGCATGGAGAGCAAAGTTCCTAAGACCACAGTTTTATCAATAGTTGGGTTTTGTATGTAGTCTTGAGAGCTGGGATAATTAGGGTTCTTGAAAAGAAATAGATACTACAATAGTGGCTCTTAAAGCTGCTTCATCCATTTGGTTGCCTCTTCTAAACCACAGTATCCAGAGAAAAACTCCTAATTAAAACAGGCAGTTCCCTGATGACTCACAAAGGCTGAAACCCCAGTGCTGCTAAAAGGAATGGGGTGCTGATGCAGAGACTAAGATTTATTTTTTTCTGTCTTGGAGCAATCCAGCATTGGAACTGTAGGTGCACTGAGACCATGCCTCCTAAACAATAGTTTTCAATATGTGTTAATGAGAGATGTGTCCAGCTTTCAAAACTTCATCTTTGCCAGATGTAGGCAGCATCCTTCTGGAAGGGATGAGCTGTTTTCCACCCTGAGCCAGGCAGCACAATGGGTGGCAGGCCTGGGCTGGAGAGCAAAAGCTATTGCATTATACCTCTGCTATTTCTTTTCACTGTAGTATTGTTCCTGCAGTGGTTTGCTGACAAGTTATGTGTTTTACAGATCAGGTCTGCCTGATGAGGAATCCTTGCTTTAAATCCTGTCTAGGATAAATCAGGTTTGTAAATCAGACCTCATGGTTCCTATTGGAATGCTAACGATCTCAAAGGAGGGCTTGGATTTTTAAAACAAATCTAAACTAATGCCCAGGGTTCTTGAAAGAGCTGTTAATATCATGAAAACTCTTGTTAAAGGCCCCTTTTAAAATGTAAGAACTTGTCAGACCCTGCTTAAGGTAGGGGTGTTTGGAACTGCTGAAACATCGCACCAAAGCATCCTTAGATAGGTCTGCCCAAATCTCTTCTGCCTGGCCACATCTTTAATGCTTCATTGCAGCGGTTCCAGTGCTGCCAGTCGCAATGCAAACCAGAGCACAATGTGGCCCACCATGGTTTTGATGTATTTGCTGCATAGGTATCTATGCAAGGCAGTTAGTCCAGCATGCTTGGCCCTACCAACAGCAAGAATGACTCTTCTCGGGGTTACTGCAGGAAAGTGAGCTCCCAGACATTTGCCACCCACACACATTTTGAAAAGGTGTTCAAATCAGACAAAATTCATCAACCATGTAACTGAGTTTTTAACAGTCCACATTTATTTGTACTAGGTGTGAGCAATGAGTTGTGTTTCACAAAACCTCTCTGAACTGAGGAAGCAGTGCAGAGCCAGGAGAAAAATATGGGACTCTGACATCTCTCTTTCCCACCAGTCTAAGGTAGCTTGTGTCACTATCACCAACACATTTCCAGGTGAATCAGTAAGGTTAGTGGCATAAGAAATTAGGCTTTATTCAATGCCTGTGATAACTGGTGGCATTTTATCTGCTGCATCATCTTGATCCCATGAAAATCCACATAAAGGTTAACACACCAGCTGCTCTGATGGTACTCTTCCTGCCACTGAGCGGCTGTTTGGTGGAGAAAAATGCTCTTGTGTGTTCTGCATTAGCAAGTCTTCACTACCTCCTGATGAAGAAGGAAGCTAACCATTTCTGCACCTCAAAAGGTCCTTTGTATTCAGTCATACAAAGATATGTGTAGCATTTTGCCTAGACCTTTTAGATAGAATCAGTCCTGAGGAAAAAGACATTACTTCTGCTACATTTCAGACCAAAGCAATGTCATAGCCAAATTGCAAACCTCTAGGACAGGGCTTTTTAGTGGAAACGCTGACATAGCCTTAACTACTTTGTATGACTCCAGCAGGCACCAGCTTAAATTCTGGTTATGATGTGCATTTAATGGCATGGGATCAAACACAGAGTGTAAGGGGATATTTTAAGATACTGTGTTTGAAGGGAATAAGTACTTAAACATTATTTATGAACCATATCATTTAAATGCTTCTGAAATGTGCCGTTCAGTCCTTGGGTGCATGAAAAACTTTTCTAATCACGTTTCTCAGAATGAACAGTAGCATAGTTTTCTTCTACAGCTTTAATGCTGAGGCACTTCTAAGAAGAGGGTTGGTTTTAGTGGAACCCTTACTAGAGTATCTCTGGAAAATTAAGATTTTCCTTTTTTGCATTGCGGTGCTCTCTTGTTTTCCAGTTCAGCTTTTTGAGGAATATTCTGATTTTACTTGGATAATATCTTGGAAGATTGTTTCTCTCCAGTTAACAGTGGCTCTGCAAGAAGACAGCATTTACTAGTATTTGTTGTACTGTGCTTGACAAATCAGCTCTCTCTTGTGTGATATCTTTTGTATAATTAAAGTTAAATTGATAACATAAAAGTTTTTCTCTCACACAACCTAATATGCTGCTTTTTTCTTTTTTTTTTTTTTAATGCTGAGGAAGCATTTGCTCCAAAAGGGGAGTTGACATTCATTAGTTGTGCAGGTTGACAGTAAAACTTGCTTTAATGCAGATGGTGACTAGAACTCTCATTGCTTTTGCTGCAAATGGGAATGTAGTGTTGAAAGCAGTCAGTTTTCCTTATTACTCAGTTGCAGCTTGGAACTTTAAAACATCTACTTTATTCCAGAAAGAAACCTGTTCCTTCAGCTGTTATTTGCTGAATAAAAGTGCTAACTGAAATATTTTGGTGCAGAAGGTTTCAGAGCTAGTCCTAGTAATGTTTTGCCATAGGTTGAATCTGGTTTTAATTAATTAGCAATAATCTGTGAGAAGGTCTCAAAGCATTTTGATAAGTTAAAAATGGAAACAATCTTTGGATAGGTACCAGTCTGGCTCAGCCAAAGAGACTCTGTCACTGGTTTCTGTTAAGGCAGAATTCCACTCCTGCTGCAAGCCTGTCCAGCCAGGAACAGGAGAACCACAGTATTTTGCTTTCAGAAGTTCAAATAGCAGAGCCACAGTGTTAGTACTCTCCAACTCTTGAGAAATTTGCTTTGAAAAAGACTCTGGAGTATATTTTGTTTCTGAAAGATTGCAAATCACACTGTTTAGGAAGGTTCCTTTATATACAAACACCTTTTCAGGAAATGTGGATATTATGTGATTTTCATCTTTTAAAGAACAGGTGCAAATTGATGATATATTAGGATATATCAAATGGCTAATAACTGGAATTGCAATTAGTTCAGCAGTTGATGAAAATTTAAAATTCTGTCCTGATCCTGTGGTAAGGTCTGACTTTAATTAAAGTTCTTCATTCCACATGATTCTTACAGGTGTGCTATTTTTTTTTTAAATTTTAATAGAGTCAAATGACACAGAAAAGTACTGTGCTCTTGGCATTACATAGTAATCTGAAAAAGACACTTCATGTTATTAAATAATGTTGCTGCAACCTACTGTTTGTTTGACAGGAAACAGAACATATTGAGATGCATATCCAAAGAGCAGAGTTCCACAATGAAGTATGCATTGAATGTATAAGCTACACTTTGAGACTTTTGAAATTTGCTAAAAGCATTTTACAGCTACAGACATTTTCACTAAGTCTCCTGTTTTTCATTTGGAGGAGGTATCATCTGTCACCATTTAATCATATCTGGTTTTAGCTATTAAAAAGGCATGTAATTTTAATTTTTGTGGCTCATTAGTGTGCAAATGCCAATGGCCCTAAACTCCTGGTCTAAATTTAAATCCCTCTGCTTTTGAGGAGACTATGACCACCTTTTAGAAACACAGCCATCATACCCTGAAAATCAAGATCTGAAAATAAGTAACAAAAAATATTGTTTAAAGCAACTCCACTAGAAGAAGAAATGGGTACACAAATTTTCCAGAGTAATACAGTGGACAACATACTGAAATATGGTAAAATAAAATACAGTCTTCTACTGAAAAAGTTGAAATCACAATTTCATTATCTAACTGAATCTGAAGGACAAAGAATCCCAAAAAACTAGAAAAGAATAATGCATTTAGACATTGCAGTTCCTTGAAGAATACATAGTATTTGCATAGTCTCAATTTTTTTTTTTTTTGTTAATAAACACATTTATTTAGATATATGCATTCCTTGAAAAATAAATTAAAAAGGAAAAAAGAAACCGAAACAGAAAACTTGAGGGTGGTCTAAGATGTCTGTCTTCTTTATGTAACCTTTTGCATTTTGTGTTTAAGAACTGACATTCCAAATGATTTTCTTTGGCTTAATGCCTGGAGTGAATACTGAGGCAGCAAATTAGGAATGCTTAAGAAGTCCCACAAAGAAAGATGTTTGCTGTGAAAGTGCAACTAATGTGACACTTGCCCTGGAAGCTTCTTAGCTTGCTGGAATGATAAAAGATGGAGTGGGTCTGGGTGGTGCAAGGGGAGTGAGGAGAGACTGAAAGCACCATGTGCTGAGCTGGATGAGGTGTCTCCAGAGCTATCTGCCACTGTGACAATGCTGACACTATTATTATTTCTTTATTATTTCTCTTCCAGGGGCTAACTTTGTCACTCGGAAGATCAGCCGCTCAGTAGCGAAGATTCACCTTGGGCAGCTGGACTGTTTCAGCCTGGGCAATCTGGATGCTAAGAGAGACTGGGGCCATGCCAGGGACTACGTTGAGGTAAGCTGTGGGATTTTTTCTGAATCATCTCTGTGGAGGGGATAATGCTTATTGCTGTAACTTCAGGTTATGGTCCACAGAGGGCTATCTCAAGATTTTTATTTTTTTTCTTGCCTGTTGAGGTCTGTTAACTTTGTCTTGCTCTTGACTTCAGATTAGGGAATTTAGTAGCACAGCAGTCTACCCCAGGCATGACCTGAACAGAAAAATAAATCTTTGGGTTTACATTCCTTGCCTGAATTCCTGGGGAAGGGGTCTGACTACAATGTGGATCTATTTTAGAGTGTTTCTTCAATTCTTCTGGCAAATTTTATGACTGATAAAATGACTTGATTTCAGCAAGATGCAGTATGACCTGAGGTGAAAGATGCTGGTGACCTTTTTTTAGTAAGGCAAAAATTAGGTCTATATCAGTGATCAAAGCCCTCTTTCATTATACATTATAAAGAAACATCACAATATAGTTGTGATGGCAGGTATTGGAACACATCAGCCTGCATTTAGTGTCTGAAATGTTTGTGTAGTCAGGATTTGTTTCTAATTTTATTCTACCCATCTACTTAAGCAGACAAACAAACAATACCCCTGTATTGTATTACAAGGAGACATGAATGACCATGTAGGAAATATTGTCTTTTCCCCAGGAGACTTTTGTCCCCATTTTGGTGCTTAAAGATTTCCTGTGGTCATTGGACTATTTCTGTCTTTTAATAATTCCTTGCTGGGAAACCGGATTTGACTTCACCATTCATTGATGTAGTTTAAAAAGATGACGACTGTTTGTTTTGGTTTTCTATAATACAAAGTAAGAAGTATCTCAGTGGGCAAAAGTCTTGATTTTTATCATAAAGTGAGACTTTAAAGGTAGAGTAAAAGCTGAGCGCTCAAATCTTCTTTACGATCAAAAAGAGCAAGAAAAAAAATCATAATGCCTCTATAAACTGATGTCCTGGATGGCATTAGACAAGGTAAACAGCCATACTGCCTTGGTATCAAAAGGGTTACATCAAGCAAGTGAAGAAGGTGGTTTTTGGCAGCCAGATGAAGTTGTCTTAGGTTCTGTGCTGCATGTGCATGTGAGATGTTAAAAGCATCATGAGTGCAATGACTGTGCCTCCGTGGCTATGGTTTTATGTTTGTGGCTGCAACATTGGTTGACGCAGTTAAACCAGTAAACCATCCCAGTCATCTTTTTAATGCATAAAACTATGGTCATGAGTGATCATAAAATCAGTCACCAAGTCTCAACTGAAAAGAAGCAAAAGGTAAGTCAAATAAAATGATCAGTTGCATGAACATAATGAGTATGATTTGTTAACAGCCATTGGATATTTCATGAAGACTTCACCTATGACATTCCAACAGAAATTGCACTAGGTTGTAAATCATGGGATGAATCCTGTTGTCTGCTTCACTAAGGGAATCCTAAATAACTCTCTTGTGCCTTCTGGGTTAGACCCTTGTCCTGTGCTCACAGAATCACAGAATGGGTCAGGTTGGAAGGTACCACAGCAGATCTGGTCCAACCTTCCTGCTCAGGCAGGATCATCCTAGAGATCATTGAACAGAATTGTGCCCAGACAGTTCTTGCATATCTCCACAATCTCTCTGGGCAATCTGTTGCAGTGCTCAGTCACCTGCACTGTAAAGAAGTTCTTCCTCATATTCAGGTGGAATTCCTGTGCATCAGTTGCTTCTCTTTGCCTCTTGTCCCGTTGCTTGGCACCACCAAGAGCCTGGATCTGTCCTCTTGACAATCCCATCAGATACTGATAGACATTGATGGCATTCATCCCCCCTCTTCTCGAGGCTGAACAGGCCCAGCTCCCTCTGCCTGTTGAGGCTATCATTCAACCCTTAACAATCAACAAGTAAATCCAGAAGGATGAATAGCTTTCGAGGCCTTTGGCCTCCAGAAGGAATGTAGTTGTCAGAGGTCTATGGCACAAACACATGTTTTTTGTGCAAGTAGCATTCCAGGCCTTTCAACTACACATCTTGGGCCTGTCCCAAAATCTTCTGGAAAGAATTCCTCGCTAAAATATAGTTCATCTTGAGTAGTTCTCATCCCAGAGAGGTATCATCCCTTCAGATGATGGGAGAGTTATTATCAATTCTCTAATTCCCCGAGTATTGTGGAAATATGGTTACAGGCAGCCTTCTAATGGGTAAAAAATAGGGTAACTTTAAACTGGAAATAAACTGTTATTTGAGGCTTTAATGGACTGGAAAGTAGGGCTTAGAGATTTAATGTTGTTCAAATAAATGCATAATATGTTAGAAAGCATGATCATATTTACAAGCATTTTGGGAGCTTCCTTAAGCATATGGCTGAACACATAGGGATATATCTTATCCTCTCCATATGTAGCTTTAAATCCCATCGATATTAATACAAGTAACACATGTGCATACAGACTAGACCATGTACTGTGTTTCCTTTCTTCTTATTTCCTTATTAGGAATAATAATAAAACCATAAATACATTCCTTTTTGTTGTTTTATGAAATATTATGGGTCAATTCCTGATCTCACGAAAGTTTATGAGCCAACTCCCATTGACTTCATGGAGAAATAGTATCCTGTATGTGTTTGACTTGAGAACATCTGATGGTCACAAAGCACAAGCAGAATTCATGACTCTTGGCCTTTGATTATATGAGTTCATTTGACTGCCACTGTGGTTTTGGGCAACCTCCTTTGTAGGCAGTAAAGCATGGAAGCCTGTGCCTGCCCTGAAGCATGTAGGTGCCCACTGAGGGATGGGTTAAGGGTAGTTTAGTAGCAGATGATTGAGAAATTGGGGTTTAGACATGGTTTAAACATATCAGGGGAGAATAGTTGGAAAATATGTTTAATCAGGATTTTGACCTGGCACTTGAACTGCAACCTGCAGCAGCATTGTGCTGGTGAATGAAAACTGAGAAGTCCAATTCACTGGAAAGAAAGGATTCCATTAAGTGTTTGAAGAGAACAGAATAGAAAAATGTAAGCATTGAAAATTTTTGGTGTGGGATTAAAATTTTAACCTGAAATTACTAACTCTTAACATATTGGCAGAAATTGTTGCTGCCTCCATTATTTATTTTGCTGTGGTCCAGCACAAGTCTCATGAGATTGTATTAGAGATGATGATCAATGCCACTGAGTTGGAAGAGGGAAAAGCAATACGTCAGTGCTATTGACATATGAATCTTCTGTGTACTATTTTGCTTTGTGAGGATAACATACCCATTATTTGTTGCAGACTATCTGCCAGGTATTTTCAATTATTAGCACAACAGCAAGCCTTAAGAGTACTGAGTAAGGTGCTGAGTACAGGGGAAGAATAATCCTGCTGGTCATATTATTGCTGGCACAGGCCAGGCTGCCATTGGCCTTTTTGGCTACCTAGATGCAGAAGCCTCTGTTAAACAGCTGAGGTTTTTCCTGCCTTTCCTTCAGTTTCCTCTTTATCACCTGCTGATGCTCAGGCTGTCTTCTGCAATT
This sequence comes from Fringilla coelebs, assembly GCF_963513975.1. Lineage (NCBI taxonomy): Eukaryota > Metazoa > Chordata > Aves > Passeriformes > Fringillidae > Fringilla > Fringilla coelebs. The sequence goes on from NC_140028.1 coordinate 84,282,369, forward strand.
GCACTGCCCTTACCTCAGTGTTGTGCAAACAGCAGAAATACTGCACTGAAGAAAGCTGTGGAAAAGCCCCTGCATCTTGATCTTACAAAACTAAAAGGACAAGTCAAAGGTAACAGTTGTAATAGTCTTAAGGTTTCTTAGAAATCAGAAATATTTTCTCTTGCCTTCAATAGAAATCCAGCAAGTACCTCAAGTAGTAATTACAGAGGACTCATAATTGGGTCATAATAGGCTCCAATTCAAGTAATTACATGTCTAGTCAAAAGTTTAAAATTAGGTGTGTGTCTATATTCATGGTGAAGTCGGGTGCATTTGATATTTAGAATGTATGGGAATCGGCTTCCATTAATTTATATTTAAATAATGTAAAAGAAAACAATCAAAGCAAAAGAAAATTGTTTATAAATAACTAATATAGTAATTTATTGTACAGGCCAATCAAGCATGTTAAGAAACTGTAAAACTGCTTAAAGAGAAAATTTCTATCTTATTTTCTTCTTAATTGGTTCTAGTGCTTATTCATGTGCTAATCTGTGATTAAAAGCCCAAGAAAACACACAGTCATTTTTATTGTCTTAGACCGTTTTGCACATGTTGAAATTTAGATAATAAAATCTAATCTTTGTTTAAATCTCTAGTCAGCATCACCTGGTCTTTTATTCATGATCTTTCTACTTAGCATTCTAATAGGCAGAAACTGACCCTTGGAAACAGCTGCTACCACTGCTGTTGTGGGAAATCCCTTCTTGTATGTTTGTGCATATGTTTAAATATAAAAACTCTTTCCAGACAGAATTATTTAGAATTTTACTTTACTCTTGTGCATAAGAAAAGGAGACAGCCAGCAAGAGTTTTGGCCAAGGATTTCTACTTTTGTTTTGCTGTTTTCTTGTAGCATTAAGGATATGTTGTCCTCTGAGATACATTTTACCTCAGTCTGCTAAGACCTGAAGTTTTCTCTGCGTAATTTTTTCACTATCCCAGCTGAATTCTTGCTTGTGAGAGTCTTGCTTTGTTGAGGACTGTTGGTTATAAAGGGAAGGTCAATTATATCTGTCTGTGTAACTATCAATACCACATATAGTTCTGAGATTGGCTGATGAACTTAAGGCATGCTTCTAAATGCAGATTGCCCTTTTGGTATGGACTGAAGTAAAAAATGTTTTTCCTTTCTTGCTGCTTAGTTTTTATGTTTAAAGTCAATATCTTCTAATAAAAGTGACAAAATAATTTTAAACCCTCAGTGATGGGCTTGTTTCAGTATTAGTGAGTAGCCATCCAGGTAAAGTGTATTTTGTGTATTTCCAAATACACAGAACGTTTTCTTTCCATCAGCTTGTCTGAGGTGGCATAACTAACAGTTCTATTAGGCCAAACTGATCTTCAAATTAAATCAAATCTGCTCCAGTTGAGGTGATTATGCACTGAACTGTTTCCTTTTAGGTGGAGTAACTGTGAGAGCATCAGAACTTGTAAGAACCTTTAGGAGAAAAGTTTGATAGACTGTGCTCCTTTGGAACAACTACTGAACATTCACAAAACTCTTGACAAAAGCTTGCTGAGGCAGTACCTTTTCTAGAAGCACGTGTATCAAAGAAAATGAGACAATGAGCATTCAAAAATCTTTAATGTAGAAGTCTCATGCTGAAATGTTTTTGAGAAAGCAACATCTTCCCACAGGAAGTATGCTCTTGCCAAAGGCAGAATATTTTTTGATTTCCTCATGTAAATATTTAGGACTTCTGGAGATAGGTGTCCAAGATCAAGGAAGTGACATTTGACCACAGTAATAAGTTCAATCATCCACCCAAATAATGACCCAGTTCTCAGGATATAATGCAGCCAAAAGTGGTCACAGCACAGTCTCAGCTGGTTTCAAATCAAAGACGTGAAGCTCACCCAGAGCTGACCCACAGGCATCCAGTGGCCCTGCAATAGAGGCACTTCTCTTTGACACAAAAGGGTGCTGGAGGAGCAGATCCCTCTGAGTGAGTCTATGGGGGAAAGACACAGATGAGTGGATTTCCAAGATTAGTTCATGGCATTGTTATTTTAGTAAATTATTGGTACGTGTTGCACCTCAACTGAAATATTCCAACCCTACAAAAGAGCTTGTCTTGATATGAAGTGGTTTATGGTGTCACACTGCTTGGTGACACCAAACAGGTGTCTCCCCACCATGTCTCTCATGGAGAATCAAAACACAGTTCTGTGACACACCTATGTAATTCCTGCCTCTTTATTGCTGCCCAGCTAGGCTCTATCAGGCTGCCTCAGCTCTATAGGGCACCCGTGGCCCCACTTGACTTCTGGCTTCAGAAATTGTTGTTTCATTTCTCTGCTTTTAGTTACAAACTTATAAGTGGGACTGAAGACCAAACGTTTTCCCCAAGGCTATATCTGTGCAGTGCCAAAATGAACTGCCACAAATTATTGGCATGTAGTGAAGCTCTCCTCAGTGTACATTTTTTCTCCACTCTCCCATACAAGCAGAGAAAAAGATGAAATTTAAATAATTATGTTTTCTTTTCATTAGAGCATGATTTGGTGCCAGCAAAATGTAGGTATAATTCTCAAACATCTTCTTTCAGATTTTGAAAATATGGGTAAAGCTTCCCTTATGAAGAGAGAATGTGTTTTAGAATAACTGTGATAGGGAAAGATTTCTTTTTTAATGCTAAATAAAGGCTTACATTTTGGTAAATAACATTGCACACTAAAAGACTGTATAATGCATTTCTTTCAGTGCGTGTAATTTAGATTAGACTTCTTGACTATTAGAAATAGTTGCAGTTCTCAGCAGAGCAACACACTATCATCTTAATTTTACTCATGTGGACGATGTCTACAGTAAAGAAAAACAAACCAAACCATGTCCTTTGTGGTTTTTGAAATGCTGAAGTCAGCAAATAATATGATTCTAAATAACTACAGCATAAATGAGAAAATCTGAACGCCCTTTATTCATGTGTGCATGCACACACATGTGAAGCCTGTATAAATGTGTGCATGTATGTTTTTGTGTATGGATGATTTTTGTGGAAATTGCTTTCAATTTTATGTGGCTTGAGAGGTTCTTTATGTGCTATTTTTTCTTTAAGTTGAAGATGATTGATAATAAGAGATCATACAAGAAAGTAAGTAGTTTGGTGCAATGGACATGAATTGTCTCCATAGTTAAAACATAAAAATGAGGCAAGAAAAATTTCTTAATTACAATATGTAGGTGTTCTGTCTAATACAAATCATATGGCATTGATTTCCAGCAGTGGTGAACTGTAAGTCCAATTGTAAATGTTGTTGTTGTTAGACCTTTCAGAAAACTATTCTCATCTATTTCAGAACTGTAGCATCATTTTTCCCTTTTTATTTTCTTGCAGACATATTTTCTGTGAGGGAAACACATATGTAAATAATTTTTTTTCTTATTTACAGAGATTTTAATTTAACTTTCTTTTTCAGCACTTTCATGTTTGACCTATTAGTGTTTTTAGGCTTTACAAAGCCAGAAAAAAGTGCTTTCCTCAGCAAAACCATCTGGTTTAGTTTCCTGTGCCTCAACAATGATACATGTATTATCAAGGCCACCCCAGTGGTTTTCTAAGTGGTCTTGTTACAGTGGTGGTCTTACAATTCAATTGGAGTGATGGAAAGGTTAGACTAAGGCTTCTTTCAAGTATAAGGTTTCCAAACTGATAAATTATGTATTGTTGTCATATTTCTGACAGTGAACTATTTTGCCATTGTGACTTGAATGAAGTATCTCTTCCATCAAATAACACAATTACAAGAAATCTCCTGACAAATTCTGCTTTTGCAGCCTGTTCTTCTTGAGAATACCAAATTAAGGCACTTTGCATAAATAACTCTAAATATGTTCTGTGTTCCTGCCATTTTAGTGTTCTGCTCTGACAACATGTGGAAACTCAGGTAAAATGATGACAGGGTCCATATTTAGGAGCTATCCTTTCACTTGTTCTAAGGCATGTAGAAAGCAGATGGGTGTCAGCAGAGAGACCCCATAATGCAGAAAATGTACCATCATTGCAGTCCACCTCCGTGCATGCTGCAGGACAAGTTCTACTCATTCGCTGGTGACAACCAGGGTGAAAACTAGCCAGACTTTAAAAAAAAAAAGGTCTGTTCCGCCTTCCAGTCAGCCTTGTGGTGATTTTAACCTGGGATAACTCCAGATGAGACTGTGGGAAAGAGATGAATCTCGTGAGGAAGGTGGGATTGTCTGGACCTAGGAGTGAATGCACCAGACAGCCTGCTCAGGGCTGCAGCTGTGCCTGGAGGGAAACCACTGCCCCATCACGCCATGGAGCGTGTTCACCATGGAGTGAATCTTCACAAAATTTAACAGCAAAGGTCTCACAAGTCTCTCTTCAGTGCTTTTAAATAGGGATTTTACCTTTTTTGTTTGTTTTTTCCACTGTAGTCTGCCTAAAGCTTATGAATTGGGCAAGTTTAAGGCAAATGTGAAGGAAATGTTCTTGTAGACCTTCCCTAGGCTTCTGCATGCAAAATTTCAAATACTGACTCTAGAAGAAAACCCCTAGTTCATGGAAAAAAAAAATTGACATTTAATACAAATGAAATGTGTTTTTTAATTAGCTGAATCAGATCAATTGACATTTTTCCTTCCTTTTTTTTTTTCTCTTTTTCCCATCATCAGTGGGGGGGAAAAAGGGAAGGAAAAAAGCCAACCAGGTGTGGCCACGTTTGAACTCAGAATTTCTTTTTTCAGTCAGTTGGTACTTGGCAACATTTTAAAGAATGGGAAGCAGCATATTTTATTGGTAAATGTTAGGCAACATTAATAACAGGTACTGCTACCAGCCCCACCTGTAATAACCCAGGTAGTTTCTCTTTATTAACTAATCTATGATTTACAGATTTATTTGAAGCTTAGAATAGTGCACCACATTCTGAGAAAGCTCTATAGTAAGTTGGTTTGAATTTTAATAAGGGGGAAAAATCCCTCAAAACAGATCATTAAAATTTAATGACAACATTTTTAAAACCCTATAATGGTTCAATTTACACTGGAAGTCAAAAATAGTTAATGGTGTTGTTATGTCTGTGTGGTAACATCCTTGCTATAGAATAATTGTTTTCATTTGAAATCAAGCCAATAAAATATCATAGGCAATTCCCAGAAACAAAGTTTTTAGTCCTCCAACTTCAGGTCATTTCACCAAAAGAAGGAATGTTTCAGATAAATTAAAATGTCAGGGCTCACTTTTATACTACTCTAGCTGTTAATATTCTGTGCATTATTAAGAAGATTGGTTATCAGCAGAGTGACTGTTCTTTCCGTGGTCTGGGTATGGAAAAAAAAAACTTTTTTTGTTTTGATTTGGTTTTTTGAATAGGAAACATTCTCTAAACCCAGAGGGTGCACTTAAAATGCCACTTTTAGTTATAGGAGAAATGCTTGAATTTTAGCTGTAGGTGTTTTTGGATGGAGCCTTGACCTAAGAACCAACACTAATGATCCAAAGATAGAGCAGCTGAACTTTCCAGTTGGCCTTCTTTGGCCCATTTTAAGTTTTCCCTGGAGATGGCAGACTTGGTTACCAGGTTAAGGACGTGAAGAAAGCTTATTGCTGTCTTGCGCTCGATTTCTTTCTCTCTTCCTCTCAAAATCCACATGATTCCTGCAGTGAGAGCATTGTGTGTTTCCCCAGGAGTGACGAGCATTGCATTTGCAAGGTAGGTGAGCGACGTTGGTGTTTTCTTGTCCCTTCTTCCCAGTCAGCTTGGCAATGTGACAGGGATGGATTTGCCCGCAGCCATCAACGAGGAGAATAAAGTAGAAGTAGGGCCCTGGTATGGCGATTCCTTCAAACCTTCCCAGCACTTCCTGCTCTAATGGAGAGTCAAGGCTGATGAAAGCAAGGGAGCCAAGCTATCCTTCCTCACACCCCGCAGATACACAGCTCACGCTCCTGCAGCCTTGGTAGCCATTCCATTGCTTCCAGTGGAATAAGGATTTCAGTGGTGCTTCTGAAGTGAGCAGGCCCACACATGCTTCCAAATTTTCTGTTTGGCAGTGGGATTTAAAGGATCTCTGCTACTGGACTTGAGGAAGAAAATGAGGGGATCCATAATGATTCATATGAAAAGTTGCCTCTCTGCAAGGATGACTTACTGGGATTTTTCTGTAGAATTGAATGCAGCCCAAGCACATTTGCTTACTCTTTAGCTTTGCTCCTGATAGCAAACCTGTGCATTTCAGAAGCTGATACTTTTTAGCGCAAGCTGTGCATTATTATTTCTTGCTCTGCAAATGGGTTGGAGTTTTGTTTTTTTTTTTAATATCAAGTGGTTTTCCTTCTTCCAAGACCACTTTACAGATTTCTTTAAGGAGCAGTAAATTGCATTAGTAGAGCATGAACTCCTTCTGCCTTTACCTCTATCAAGTGAGATGTTACTCTACACAGTAATAGTTTATCAAGACAACCTGAATGGCCTAATACAAGGCACACATGTTGCTTTTGACATAATGAAAAGTTGGTAGAAATCATATGATCTTGTTGCACTGTGCTTTATTTTACAAGAAAAAGTAATGCTTTGTGTTGCTGATGCAGTATATTTCCTATTCAATACAGGCACATTTCCCCCTTCCTATTAATTTATTGTGCTGCATTTATTTCTAGACCAACATTACTTTTCCACGTCTGGTGGGAATTTCTCTCTTCGTCTGAGGTGTTTTAAATTCAACAAGCATAAGATTTTTAATATATCATGTTCATTTTAAAGGGGAAATAATTGACAAGGGAAAAATATTTTGTATAGCTTTTCATTTTACTGCCAGTATTATTACTGATATCCAAGGTAGACACATACTAAAAACACTGCAGGTTTAAACCTGTTCATCTGCCAAATTACAAGCAGATCTTGGAATATTGGAAAGGTATCAGGAGGCATGAGATAGAATGGTCTTCCCCACTGCTCCGATAGGTGCATGTTCTATGTTTATGTTTATTTGATGTTTTATTTTGGCCCATAACACCCACATGCCGTATCCATGGTATGCACTGCTGGAATGTGTCTTTCTGAGTTGATGGTACTGGTAGCAGAAGTGATACTGGGTTGCAAGGAGGAACCTGCCATAGAGCAGGTCTCTGCTGTATTCTGTTTTCTGGGAATGCTAAGGTGCAGCACCAAGGAGCTCCCCTTCCAAGGATCTTTCCAGGCTAACTAGTGCCTCATCTCTAGGAGAACCTTGTTTGGTTTTTTTTTTTAAAGAATATTTTAAGAGCAAGTAGTAGCAATTTAGAACTGGTGTTGGTTGGTGGTTTGTGCAAGTTCTTATGGTGTGAGCACACTTAATGTAACACTTTAACATTATGTATGGCATTTTAATGGCATCTTAAAATTATATGTGTGCTATTTTAGAAAATGTATTATTTATCCAGGTAACCATAAAGGGTAAGGACATATGTGAAGTGCTCAACTGTAGGGCTGTGTGTTCCCTCATTGCCCCCTTGGAAAACCTGAGGAGAGACATTGCTGAAAACCAACTGCAGGAACTGGTTTGGAGTGAAATCTTCTAATAATAATAATATTATGATTATTGGCTTTGGTGGGCCTTCATTCACTGTGTCTTACATGTGTGCACAGGGAGCCCAGCAGAAGAAAAAGAGGCTCTGTGCCTGGCCAGAGTTACACAGTACACCTGTGACAGGACAGCCACAATTTGGCTCTAAAAGTGACCTCAGGAGACATTAAAATGCCATTTAACACATTACCAATAAAACCAGGAAGCATAATAAAGGGTTTTCACCTGGCCTGCCCAGTGCCAGTTTTCAGTCTCAAGTTTGACAGAATAATGGAATTGGTGCACAACTGCCCGCCCCTTGTAATTAAGTAAATTAGACTTTCCTTAAAGAAGGCTTTTTTGTTGCTGGTGTTCATAAGGTCACATCTAAAGAAAGGCAGTGTAAAACCAACAGGCACACGTGTAAAAATATAACTTGCAGAAGAAGTTTCAGTAAAAAGTCCACCTAAACTGAAAGTAAATTTGTCATCATTCTTACCGCAATAATTTTGGAGTGATTACATAGAATGCTGTTAAATAATGGCAGAATCATGCAAATTTTACATTTACTTTTAGAATACACTTAAGTCAAGAGAAACAAGACTCAGTTCACTTGGCTTAATTTATTCATGTGAGGTTTGGGAACAAATTGTCATGGAATTGCATGCTGATGATAGGCATTTAGGTGTTCTGATTTGTCGCAGTCTGATCATTTAAATACAATGTGTCATAAATATTTCAAGTCAGGGAAAAAGAATTCAAATTCTGAAATCACAGTCTTAAAAATGTCTTGGATAGCTGTTTATGTTCTGGAGCTGCTTGCAAAACAGTTGACTCCTAACTTAGCTGATAGTTTTATTAGAAGTATCCTAAAGCGATCCCTTTTTGCCTAGATATGGACTTTTGCAGGGATACTGGTTCATATAAAGTCTTTTTAAGTGAAACAGTCCAACTTGTCGCTGCAAACTCTGTCTGTGTTGGTTTTAGAAAGTACTGCTGGAGCTTACAGTGTTACTACACTTTCTTAGAAGGAAAAATCACACACACTTTTATATGTTACGAAGGCAGATAAAAGCTGGAAAATAAAACTGCCTTTAAACAAGGACAAACTGGTGGTGCTCAGGGTGAAAACTAAGATCTAGTGTCCCACCCAGAACTAACTCCCTAGCAGCTAAAAGGAGCACTGCCTGGCAGAAAAATGCAAATTTATACTCAGGAGTACCACAGCTGGTGGAACACTGCATCCTCGTGTTGGGGGGAATGTGAGAGCAATACAAGATGGGGAATAAGACCCCGGTTTTTAGGGAAGTGCTGTGCTCTCATCACCTACTCTCAGGCCAAAGTGAACAACCAGCTGCCACTGTGCTTGGTTGTGTCCTTGAAAGGAGACTGCAATTCTTTAGCCTGAGTGGGTCAAGAAAACATGCATAGAGAGTAACAAACATTAGCATTAGATATTGATGATTTGTTTTCTTACTGAGTGAATAGAGATGAGGGAAGTATGTTCTCAGTAGACAAGTTTGACTTGAGAATTGTCCTTAACAATAATTAGACTTCTACTCTTGAAACTAAAAGGGGCAGGATCCCATTTACTGCATTATGAATATTCTGCATTTCTGCAGAATTAGTAATTTGGTATTGGATACACATCTCAGCTTACCCAGGGAAGAAGACAGCAAATGTGGGTTCTGCATTCTGTGTAACCTCCCAGCACAAATAGGCCTGTCAGCCTAGGCTGCTAAAATAGTCATTTTACAGATGATAAAATTAGTCATTAATGATGCACATCAGATTGAGAACACCCTTGCAGTTGTTTCTAATTAGCAGAAGACCCAAGTGATCTTAAACGTTGAATCCTACTGCTTACCTGCATGGTACCAGCTGGACTGTGGCCTTAACTTGCACAGGCATCAGATCAACCATGTACAGCAGAACTTTCTTCCAGATTTCACCCTGAAACTTAAAAATTAACACATAGATGCCTTTTTATTCATGTCTTCAGTCTCTTGGTTGTAATCTTTTTAAAGATGATGCATATGTTTTCATACCCAGTTTGTGTACTTTCCTGCTTTATGACAGCACAGATGCCTTCAAACAAGGCTGCATGTGTGTGCATGTATTGCTGTTCCTTCTGTCTTGGGTTACAGGGAATAACAGGAGTGCAAAGATTTGTCCTCCAAGGCTGTGTGTGGGGACTATTGAGGTAGCCTCTGAGGTCTTACTGAAATTTTAAGACTGGTGCCCAGGCTTTCCCAAAACATAGTTTTCTGCTAGATGTTTGTTAGGCACCAAAGCCTGATAGGTTTCTGCAAATATAAAGTACCATGGTTTTTTTACACTAAAATTTTTTTTGCTTTTCAGTTGCTGGAACTTCATTTTTTCTTCTCTTTGATTGGGCTGTAAATCCCCATAGATAGAAGAGAAAAAAAATACAACAAGAGTGAATTTCAGTTGGTGAGAAGAAAATACAAGAAGGGGATGCGTATGGGTATTTGAATTTTTAACAAAAGTACTTAAAGGAAAACAATAAAATTACTTGTTTCCATTAGAATTTTCAAGATAGAGTTCCTTTACAATGTACACACAGCAGGAATTAATTGAAAGTAGCTACAATAATATTCAGAAAAAACTTGCCAAGTTGTCTGTTTAACAGAATTTGAATTAAAACAGAACAAGAAAAGGACCTAAGAGAGCTGGCTTACCCACAGAAGCAAGAAATATTTATACCTTGAGCAGATTGGATTTGTTATTCAGTGGCTCCTATTACTGTGATGTTTGTTGCTTTATTTAGATGAACAGTTTGGCTCTGGCTGCCTTTGTTCCTGCTGTCCAGAAGACTTGGCACGTTTCACGTTGCGCACAGTGCAGTTTGAGAGGGAGACCTGCAAAAGGACATCCACCCAAGGCGAGCTGGCAGACAATAGCAGAACATCCTTTTCTTTGGAAGCAACTCATCAGGAAAGCATTGGTCCTGCCTCTCTGTATTTAGCTGAATGCAGATGAGAGGCGTGATTAACACTAATGAGTGACCAGGGATTTATTGTTTACTTAGAGATAAGGCATGAGCTTCCTTCGTTGGCACATTCTGCCAAATCGTTTGATCCTAGTTCACTAAGTCTTTTATTATTTGTTGTTGCTCATTTTGATAGTGGTAGTTGTTGCTTTAAGTGATTTCTTTCACCAGAATCTTTTCATCAGTGGTGCTTATTTTATTTAATTTTTATTGTAAATTGTCTGAGCTGTTTGTAATTTGGTCCACAGTACTCTGGAGGTCCTTTACGTGCATCACATGTTCTGCGTCCAACAGTGCTTTTTCTGTTCAGTTCTTGCCCTCCTCCCCAAAGCTGAAATAAATCAAAGTAGGTTGAGACTCAGTCGCAATAAATCAAGACCTGTCCAAAACTGGAGCCTGCCCAGTCAAAATGTCATAGCTTGGCTTTCACTGAGGATTAATTAAAGGCCTGATATAAAGCCCAGATGTGCTTCAGGAGAGTAACAAACTGCCTGGTGGTGGCTATGCTAAAAACCAAGTCTCCCCATGAATCTGCCCACCCAAGAACATGGAGGAGGATAAGGCTGAGGAAAAGGGAAGAAGGGAGGGGAGGGGAGGAAAGGAGTAAACTGAATCAAGCATGATTTTATAGCATCTATGTTGGCAGAAAACAAGACAAGCTCTATGCTAGAGCATTTCTGAAAGAAAATACAAAGCCTTCATGTGTAGATCTCTAACAGCCACAGAGAAAATAATTGTTAAAATGTTCAGCATTAATCGGGAGTGGGATAAAACTAACACAGTGGGTGAACTTTTGCACTTTATATGGTCAAACATATATATATATATATATATATATATACACACACACACACATATATATTTGTGGCCTGCCCAGTGACTGAGGTTGCTCTGGGCCTGTTTTACATTAAATTCCTGAAACTCATCTTTACTAAAATAGTTTAGCTGAAGATTCCTGTGGCTCTGATAGTGACAGATATGGAAATATGCATGTATCTAAATTCAGTATATTTAAATATAAATATATAAAATACACTTAACTTACATACTGCTTGCATTATGGCCTTTGCAAACTCTAACTTTCCTCCCAGAGGTTATAGCGATTTAATTGAACAGTGTGCAAGGAGTGACCCCTTTTAAAAAAGACAAGTACTTAAGGAGTGTTGCAGATCAGTTGTGGGACACAATATATGGTTATTCTCACTCTCTTTTGCAGGCATAGAAATACAATTTCCTGGGGGAAAAAAGGAATTAAAAGAATAGTACCTCATTGTTTGTATTGAATTAAATTATTTCCTGAGTAAGATTAGTCCAACATTTAATGCCATAATTGGTTTCATTTTCTTTGAATTTGCTGCATGTGAGTAAGGAGTACATAGACATGCTATGATGAGATGCAGTGTTAAATTTTCATAGACCTGGGTGAGCGGTTCTGGGATGGCAGGAGAGGTCTGCCGAGCAGCGCTGCCCTCTGATCTTCAGTCTGATGTAGTGAGTCACAGTGTGTGCAGCAGTCAGTTTTGATGCCCTGGATATTCCTAAGTGTGGGATGTTTCTATGCACATGTATGTGATAGATTTGTGTATCCATTTACTTATATATCTTCTTGGAGGCATGACATCTTTTCTAGCCTCGCCTCTGCTCAGATTGAATGAGTGTCACCTTGCAAAACAGGGAGAAAAGCAGGAGATAAGGAGCTGGACAAGAGGCGTGGATTAATGTCTTATTTCTGCAGAATGCGAGCCAAGAGTATATCAGTTCCTTGTTAAGGCCCCAAGAAGGTCTGATGAAAGCCAGGGCTGGAGGGAAGTTTGGTGTCAGGCTTCCCAGTCCTGCTGCCCCTGTGGCTTATCCTTTCTGCACATGGTGGATACGTGTTCGTGCCACCTTGGCAAAGCAGAGCCATGGCAAGCCTTGGCTGTGACACATATGTCATATGGCTAGCAAGTAACAGGTTTTGCTCTTCAGCAGTCTCTCCTCCTGTGCAGTGTGGAAAAACCTACTGAACCTGATACTTTCCTCCGCTGAGTCATTGTGCCCCAGAGAAACTTGCAGTGCTGGGTGGGTACACACTCCTGCATAGGTCACCGAAGGACAGATTGTGCTGCGTTGCCTCCTGCATGGTCCTGTCTCTAAAGGAGCCCTCAGAATTATTTGAGACACCTTCAGTCTCCCTTCTCATTTCCCAAGATTTTGATGTAGCCCCTTTGTGTTTTCTGCAGTCTTGATTTTCACATGCTGTCCATCTGGTTCACCAGGCTTCACCTACACTCTCCTCCTGCTCCCAGGAGTACTCCCATTGTAATTCTGGTCTCTTCCACACTGCCAGGTGATGTGTTCACCATACCTGCTTTACATGGCAGACCCTTCACGGATCTCACTCTCAATTATTGCCACTAGTTGCATGTGCTAAAAGAGTAAATATGCCATGAGTCTTTATTGGTGGTTCACTGAGGAGAAGGTCCCTGTCAAGTTGCAGTGATTGTTAGTTCCAGGGAGAACAGGAATGGAGCTGCACCATGAGGGTGACAGGCTGTGTGCTCACAGTGACCCCAGCCCAAGCAGTGTCCTCATCAACCAGGGCACAGCCCTGCAGTGTCTGAGCTGGATGGGCTGAGACAAGTGAGGGCAGCCAGGTCTCATCAGCAGCCCCAGGCAAGGCAAGGTGATGATTTTGGAGCTCATCCTGGTTCCAGTCAGGAGGAAAAGAAGGGACTGGAGACCATCCAGGAGAGACAGTGGCTGAACCAGTATATCAGAGAACAGGACAGGGCCAAGGTGTGCCTGCAGCACAGCCCAGGCAAGATTGGGTATTGGCTCTGGATCGAAATGGAGCCCCTGGACCCAGGGGTAGAGTGAGCCCTGACAATGTGCTGTCAGAGCAAGAAGAGAGAAGGGGAAACTTCTTGTGGAGGACTTGTGCAGTGGAGGAAGCGAAGGAACCACTGGCACAGTACATTTGGTTTAGCTAAGCAGGAATAAAACATAACTGTAGGTAGAGCAGGAAAGGTCTGGAGTTTCATTTTAATTAAAGTAGGGGGTTGACCCAATTAACACCAAATTACAGTGTTTCTGTGCCCCAGCCTATTGGGCAGTGGAGAGAAGTCCTGTGCCTGAGTTCCCTCTGGAGACAGGGAGTCAGTGTGCCTTGTGGGGCTGCTTGCCTCTGGGAACAATGGCTGGCTTTCAGGCTGCCAGGCTGGCCTCGGTGCTCCAGTTCCTTTCTGCTCTCAGGGGCTGCTGTAAAGACATGTTTGGGAATGTGTTACTGTGTGTGGGAAAGCCTGGACCAGAAAACTGTAGAAGAGAAACTTAGGGCTTGCACAGGAGTTAGGTTTTGTGACACTCATCCCACAGAGCTTTACAAGAGAGAAACAAGCACAAGAAGCTCTGCTATGGTCTCTCCTCATGGCTGCATCATTTTTAGTCTGTAATTTCCTATAAAATTTCACTGTAGGTTTAAATTTAGCAAAGCCCATCAAAGTCTGGGAACTTCTTAAGATTCTTGTTTGTAACAAATTTTAACCAAGTTCAACCTTTGAGCCAGGATTAGAAAACACTGAGAAAGCTCTGCTAAATTTAAAAATCTGCTTTAGTTTTAAATGTCTTTGCAAGCTGTTACTTCTGAACACGAACTATGCCTTTGCTCTGTGTGAGTGTAAAGGAAAGGGGAGAAAAAAAGATTTTAAAGGCTAAATGGTTAAAATTTAACAATTAGCTACTGTACATGCTCAGGAGCTTCCCCAGCTTTCCCCTCAGCCCATGTTTTCTTTATCTCCTGGGTGGTCCCTACCATCCCTGTCCTTTCTTCTGAGATCCCATCCCCCCTTTTCCTCATCTTCGCCCTCCCTGTAAAGGAGGCCCTCTCATCACAGTCACCATCCTTCCTGCTGGGAAGGCTGAGACCCCCTTTGGGAGGCAGCCAGGGATGTTCTTTATTTCATACTTGCAGAACTAAAGAGAGATGAGCGGTACAGAAGGAAAGATGACAGCTTTCTAGTGCGAGAAGTAATGCTGAACCTTGAATCTCCCAATGCTGAGCCCAGATGAGCAGCACAAGGAGTGCTGTTCCTGGCTGTCCTGTGCTGGGGGGTTTGTCCTTAGCACCTTGGGAAATAAATATTATCTTCCTTCCTTTGAGAACTGGCAATCCAGTTTGGGAACTGGCAATCCAGTTTATGGCAGTCCATTCCATTCAAAGCAGTAGAATTATGCTAGTTTATGATGGCTGCACAGCTCTTGAGCGAGGTGGATGCAGAACCACTAACCTATAGGTGGACAGTTTGCATATCCTGCTTGAATTAGCCTGGATGGTGTGTCTCTGTGAGGCAGACAGACAGACAAGGAAGTTGTGTGTACTGTACAGCTACTTTGTCTTCCTGGTGGGACTCTGAAAGCAACTGGAGCTTTACATCAAGCTGGATCTGCTTGATGTTATAGTAGTACAGTACTTCTTCCCATCTCCCCTGCAGCCTTTAGGCAGTTAGTTCTGTGTAAAGACGTGGTAGCTGGCCTTGTCCTGGGCATACCCAGACCAGGCTTTTTGGGATGTGCACTATTGACTTCTGTTACAGCCACTGAGGAAGAATTTTGCAGGGCTGAAAGCAGAAACAAACTCTTCTCCTTCTCTCGTCAGGGTCTCAGTGACATTAAGCCCAGCTGTTCCTGTTGACTTGAAAACCCATTGGAAAGGCTTTGCCTGAGGGTTTTTTGGGGTTTTTTTTGCCAGGAAGGGTAGTAATAATGTGATTTTTGGAAGGTGTAAGTGGTGCCTAGAGTATGGAAATTGCTTGGTGTAGCTTATGTTCATCTTGAAACCTCAGTGTGTGTCAGCTCTGTCAGGTCAGTAAGAGCGTTTGAAGGCTATCTTTTCTCTTTGCTTCAGACTTTATTGTGTACAACTCATAAAAGCATGAACATCCAAAAAATATGCATAAGGCAAATAGCTTGATAATGTACATGTTAAAATTTTACTTGAAATGAAAATATCTCACGATGATGTTTCTCCATTTCCTTGCCATTGAACACAATAGTATTGGTGTTAAATGCTTATAACTGTAGTAATTAAGGAATTGATGGCTTACAGGACTTCAGTGTAATGTGATCAGTCAGTCACTTGGCCTATGGTGTCTCTGAACTTTTCACTGTGTAAGATATTATACTGTATTTGCTTAATGCAATTATGGAATAATCCTTGGTCCAGTTTCCTGGAACAATACAAACAGCCTTTTCTTCTCTCCATGTGTTCCTGGTTTACAGCCTAACTTGGAAAGGAGCTGTGTTTGGGAACTTTTGTTTCACTTCACACTGGGGTCCAATTCCAGCATATTTCTTATTTGATTTTTGTTTTGAAAATGTGCTCCATTGTTAGCCCAGCGTGCATTCTGTTGAAATCTCATCCTATAGTTTTATCTAACTGGATAAAGACTGAAAGAAATACTAATTTCATTTTAAAAGTGTTAATAGTGCTGTATTTGTTTTCCCCATTTTGCTTTTAAGCTCTTTGAGGAGGTAGTAGATTTCATGTTATCTTCAGTCTCCAGTTTCTTACATTTTTGTTAGAATTTGGGCAAAACCAAAATCCTGCATCTGACTGGGCCAGTCTTCAAAGCAGATCAGGGTGGAGCAACTTTTTGTATTCAGTGCCTATGTCCCATTTAACAAGACAGGGTTAAACTTCTATCCAACACGTCAGGATACAGCTCTGGGTCTAACCCCTCATTATTCTCTCTTCCTTTGCAACCTCTTAAACTCTGTAAGAGAGGGTGAAGGGGATTGTCTGAATTATTATGGATTATGTTTTTTGAGCATCAATTCAAACTGAAATATTTTTAAAGGTTTTTTTATATTTGAAAAGTACTGCTTCTATTAAAGTTCAAGGACTCTTCTAATATTTTTATGGTCTGGATATATTTTGAAAAAACAAAGTAATTGGAAAATTTTGGAGGTGCCGTAACCACCATCTGCCCCTGCCTTAAAAAATGTGCATCGTTCCATACACACATTTTAAATGATCCATCATATATCATCACTTACTACAGTACTTCATTCATGTAGGTGTTAGTTTTTGTGTGCAAAAGGTCAAATCTTTTCAAACTTAATTCTGAACGCCTCTGTTTTATAACAACTAGCTTTTCTTTGAAGTTGGAAGATATATTTTAATGTAATAATTCATCATTAGCTGGAGGGAAGAAAGAAAAAAAAATCACGTTTTTGCTTCAAATGAAGTTGACTGAGGTCTTTTGGTTGATTGTTCTTATTCCTAATGTCAGAATTCCATAGTAAGTATGGTATGTGTTAAAAGATGTAGAAATGAGGTTCTCCACAGCCCTAGAACACTTCTCTCTTTGAAAAGAAGAGCATTTTAAATGTCCAAGTTGAGAAGGATGGAAAAAAATAGTTAATGAATTGTCCGATATGCCATGTTTTAAAAAATTAGTATAAGCTTGAAGTTAGCTCTTGGTATTGCTTGAGCTAATTCTTTATAAAGCCATTAAAAATGCAAGCTGGACCTGGAACATTTTTTAGGTCCAAAGAGTATCAGTGTCAAATTAGAAAAACAATATCTCTAAGTTTTTTCCCTTGGCTTCTGGGAGCTGAGTGGGTGGTGAGGAGTCCCTTCCTTGTAATAATGTTTTTACTAGGAGAAATTTAGCAACAGTTCAGGGAAGGTAATTCAGATGGAGAAAGAGAAGCATGTCAATGCATTTCATTTGATTATAATGCATTTTATATTAAAAAAAAATTCCTTTCAAAACAGAGAAGTGATGAAAATTATCATAGGTAAAATAATGAAACATATAGGGATTAGAAAAATATACAAGTAGATCTGTTAACTTTGTTTAAATTTAGTAACTTGGCTTTTTGAATTTGTTTCAGAATTTTTTACATGATGTTGCCTGTTCATATCATTATTATTAGGAGTCCCTTGGTACTTCCATTACCAGGGAATGTTTTCTTGCATTTTTAACCTAACACAGAAAATAGGAAAAAAAGATAAAAATACCTCACTCACTTTTTGACAAATGATGTTGGAGCCCCGGTGTAAAGTTTGACACAGAATTTAGCCTGAGTTCATATTCTGTTTGCAACATGTAATGTAATTTTTCAACATGTAAGTTATTAGCATGTGTAGATTGTGTTCAATATACAATCAAGGTCCTTGGCTGTGCCGAGAATTTGCCCTGGGGTGTCATATGGAAGGGGTAACAGCATCTTTGTGTTTGCAGTGGTGCTTTCAGGCTGGCTGCAGTCTGCACCACTGCCAAGTTGCTTTAGGCCCCTGGACTCATTTCCAGTAGGCAGGTGATGCAGGCATCAGGTATGGACTGCTTCTCCCTCCTTCCCTCCCTCCAGGCACTGTGTGTCTTCCAGATGCTGCTCAGAGGTCCCTGTGGTGCCAGGAAAGTCTCCTTTCTGTGTTTTAGATTTGTTAAGCAGTTTTTGTCTGGTTTGCAGGGCTGTGGAAGTTGATCCTTTATATGCTTGTTGTGTAGTGATTTTTTTTTTAAATTTATTTTGGTTAAAAAAAAAATCAAACATAGAAAGTAGTTAAAATGAAACACTAATTTACCATTGGCATAGAAGATCTGGCAGTTAGCTCAGTCAACAAGCCACCAGATAGGGGTTCCTTGCTGCATAAAACCTACTGGCTCAACTGTTCTCTGTTGGAAAGCAATGCAGTCCTTTCCAAAAACCAGAAAGGTGAGCCAGACCAAACATTTCTCCACTGTTCTTTGGGCCATGGCACACACTGATGGACTACGGAGGTTCCAGTTCTGGAAAAACTGTATTTGGCTCAAGTTATTATGAATTCCCTTTCTTCTAACTGGATTTTACACAGGGAAAGAAAATTTGAAATTCACAGCATGAAAACATGGAGAATCTGCAGTAGTAGTTAGTGCAAGCTCCCAGTGCAAATTGATGCAATCCTGCACCAGAGCTTTCAGTCCCACAGTCCTCACAACACAGGATCTACGTGGAAAGCCTGTTGGGAAGAAACATGCAGTGTGTCTGTTGGGGCTCTTTGCACTGTGATGCTTTTAAACTGACTTGGGGGTCACTTAGGATGAAGAAAGCCACAAAATCCAGAGCATCACACAGGGGATGGGGAAAGGCTTTCTTCTCAGCTGCATCCTTCTCATCTCAGAACAGGGACCTGTACTCTTCAGAACACAAAGAAAAATGCCTGGGAGCCTCTTCCTAGACATATTCAATTGAGAGCTAGGTATAGAAAAGTTTCAATCATGGGATCCTCAAATACACAAAAGCCTGTCTGGAATGTTCTGTTCTCCTAGGAATTGTGTGTGAAAGCTTCAAAACTGAATTGGGGGCAGGGGGAGGTGTAAAGTTTAGAAGCACTTATTATTATTAAGAAGTGCTTATTGAAGAAGAACTTCAGGCAGGTAACAGTGACCATAGGAGCCAATCAATACAACAAATATAAGTGTCTGCAGGGACCCTAAGAAATAATTTTCTTTTTCCTTCCTGCCCACAGATAAAACTCAAGGAAGAACTCAATGTGTAAATGATACATTTCCATTGAGAAACAAAATAAAATGAGACATTTTAAGTTTTGCCCATTCTTAACTGCAGTGTGTCTTGCATGCATAGTATGACCCAATTTATTTGATTAAATTACAATTACAGCCTGCTGCAATATCTGTAGAAAATCCATTCCATACTTCAAGCATTTTAATATCTGATGTGATGCCAACTTGCAGGGAGTTTGCTGAGCTGCTGGTACAGCTCATGATGCCTGCAGCTCACTCACTCCCTGCACCCCAAACAAATTTTCAACTAGTATAGCAGGAAAGATGTCACTAAACAGACCCATAAATTATGTTTCTATTTCCAGATATACTGTAGGTATCTCTGTTGAGACTGGCTTTGTAGAAACAGATTGTCCTGTGGCTGGAACTTGGGTTGGGAGGATGATGAATAATACCAAGGTAAAGATTACTGTGGAGTGATGGAAAATTTGATTTCTCCCATCATCAGGTTCATAATATTATGACTCACAGTTGGAAGGGGCAGGGGTGGGGAGGAGGAGAAAAGTGGCACCTCTTGGCAAGAGGAGAGGAGAAACTGGCAAACCATTGCCCCACCCTAAAAAGCTCTCACACTTGGGCAAAAAATGGCAAAATATACTGGTTTCCCTGGAAATTTACCTCAACAAATGTGACTGAGAACATCTGATTCCTGAGCATATTTTTCAGGAGAGTTTCTCTACTTTAAAAATGCTGTGGTCACCAAAGGGAGTGCTGCAGACCAGGTGCAAGAAATGTCTGAGCAAGATATAATTCAGTTTTCATTCTTGCTTTTCATGTCTCTAAAATGAACACAGTCTGGGTGCTTTACACAGGTGGTTACAAAGCTGAGCTTACTCCCAGTGGTACTTAGGATATAAAGTGTCACATCAGTAGGCATTATTATAGCTAATTACAAGCACTGTTATTCTGGAGGCATGTGTACAGATTTGCAGGATTTCAAAAACAGTACTAGCACTTGTAATAGAAAGAAAAGTTAGATGTAATGTGGATTACAATTCAAAGGCAAACTGTGAAAGCCAAGTGGTTTTTACAGCAGATTTAATTATATCAGTGAAGTAGCTCAAGCTTTTCAGGAATATGGAGTTTTGCAATTTCATTCAATAAGAATTGGGGGGGAAAAAACCCCAAAACATAACCAAACAAACAACATACCACCTGCCTCCAAAACTAAACCAAAACAAAAAATCACAAATAAACCAAATCCTCCCAAAGAAATTTAGTATTTCAGCTCTGAAATCAGCCACTCTAATAATCTTGTAGCATTTCTTTCATTGAAAAAGATCCCAGATTAGAGAGTGTTAGTAAAATATTTTTCTAGTTAATTATGATATTAATATTTACGAAGTTAATCAATAATCTCTCCAAAATAGGGTAGTCCACGATGTCAGTGAAGAGAATAGTGGCAAGAAGGATGAAAGGGCACATTTCTTTTTCCCTAGCTATCTGCTGATTGGTTAATTAAGTATTTTCATCAGCTGAAATGAGCTCTGTATTTGGGCTGCATATTGTTTTACAGTGGATTTCCCACAGCAGTGACTTTGTCCTGCACTGGTTTTTGGTTACAGAAATAAAACATGCCCCATCTATCCATCCAGAAGCCCAGCTTTTTATCAGGTGGAGTAGTTGTACATCCTCTGACATCTGTACCTTTGGCAGGGAAATAAAGCTGAGCTGGACTGGTCCTGCTAGCCCAAAGCTCCTGCTTTGTTAAAAGGTTCATAGTGGGTCAGGTATTTTTCAGTATATTTTTAAAAGCCCAGTTCAGCTAATTTAATTTCTGTTCATTAATGCCTCCCCCCATGCCCCCCTTCAGAATAAATGGCCCTTCACAGGAATCCAATTTAGCTTCAATATACCTTATTCACGCTGCCTTTTATTGCAAGCCACAGTTCAGCCAGCTGTAAGATTGCCCAGCTGCCTCAGGTTTCCCAATTTAGCCCTGGAAACGATTTCAACATGGCTAAAACTTTTCACTGGCCAATTTGGAAACAGGAGTCAACTTGTGAAAAATGCCCCCAGAATGGCCACTGAAAGCAAAATAAAAAACAACAAAACCAAAGAACAAAACCTGTACAAACACACACAAAAAAAAAAAAAAAAAAAAGTGGGTTGTGAGGAGATCTGGCTATCTGGGTGAGCATTTTTTTTTTCCTAGGGTTGAAAGGATGTGTATGGACTATGTTGCAGAAGTTAAAAATCAGTTCTTAGCCTTGCACTTCTGCTACCCTCTGAGGGACTTCTCTTCTTGGCCTGGGCTTAATTGCAGCACTGATATAAACAAGGGGCTTAGTGTGAAACTCTGTACAGGCAGCTGGAGGTGAACTGGCAGGGAAGACCAGGATTGAGTTTAGTATTGAGGCAAAATCGCTTGGTTTTATCTGGGAGCAATAGTAGGAAGGAAAAAAAATACGTTTGCAGCTGTGTGGTGAGAATGCATGTCTAATCAAAGAAGTCCAAGGCATCAAATGTTCATGTTTACATGGCTCAGGGTAAAAAATAGTAACACTTCCAGGTCTTAAACACCATTGAACTTGAAGCTATGAGCAGAGGTCCTGCCATGAGATCCGAGTTGTATTTTACAGAGTCCACGTGTGTGCAGCTCAACAAAGGGTTGATTAAGAATGGATTTATTGTTGCACTTTTATAGAAAACCTTAGCATGTCTTGGAGTTTATAGAGACAGGCATGTTAATGAAAGCCCTTTGGTAAACCTAGAATTCCACAATAGGCAACACACAGAGTCTGGTCTTGCAACTAAGAAAGTATGCATATACACTGGGATTATATAAATATCTTTTGAACCTGCATATAGATCACAATAATTAGGCAGCAAAGCATGAGACTTATTTGCCCACAAAGGACTTTGTCCAGTGAACTGTATTTGTATTTAAGAAAATGGATTTATTTCCATTGTTTGTTGTAGAATTTGGAAAAAAACTCCAAAAACCAAGAGTCTTTTTAAATTTGTTATTATTTGTAAATAACTAATTTAGAGCTTAGTGAAGGTAAGAAGAGATGTATTTTTTTTAAGGCTAGTGAAAGTCACAAAGATACCACCAGGAAGAAGAAAAGCAGTTTTTCATATGACCATCCTCAGCTACATTCATACATTTTTTGAGTGTGTGGGTGGAATTTTTTTCCCCAATACTTTGCAAATATGAGTAGGATTAGAATGCAGCTCTGAAAGGAAAATCTGGTCCATTGGATATTTTTAGGTAGGAAGTGTTATTTGATTTCCAAATGAGGGGAAAGAGAAATCTTTTTCTCTTGGCTGGTACTGACAATTTAACTAATAACTTCAAACGTGTGCCTGTATGCTTCATTACCTTCACCACATGTACATTTTTTCTCCTTCTTTGCTTTCCAAAACTTATGTTCCCTCTAAAGTCTTGTTCATCATAATCATTTTAGAAGGTCTCAGATATGAAAACTGAAGTTCAGGATCATGACAATTACATGTCGGTGTCTGTGTATGGGTAAAAAAAAATTTAAAAAATATGATAATCTTGTACTGTTAAGTAGATGAGCATTTATAATGAAGTGGATTTATGCTTTTGTTTACTGCTGAGCACTTGCATAAGGGTTTTTTTTCCTTACAGAAAGAAAAAAGAGTCTTTCTTGTCATAAATGTAGAAATTCATTGTAAAAGATGATAGTAAGTTAAATCACTATATCAAAATTAATGCAGGATTAGAAAATAAAATTCCTTGTCCCTTGTGTTTAGCTTTAAATAAATTAGCCTAGGAATGTATGATATGTTAAAGTAAAAAAAGCCTCAAATATTTCTGTAGGTTTATTTCTTTTAAGTTTTATCGGGGACTATTATGCGGGTAAACTGTTTATTCTGGTTATTGCACTTGGGGAGAAGAGGCTCTGGCTGTTGTTATTGTATTGTGTTAATTCTTATTTTTATTAAAGGATTTTGGCAACTCTCTCCACCAGCAAAGAAATGTAACTTAGGAAAAATGTCTAGTATGATAATCTCAGAGTTTTTTCCATGTAATCTCAATTATATGGACATCTAGCACATTGCTGCAGAAGTGCTGGGGCAATTGACACTTGGGAACAGCTGACTCATGCTAGTTGTTCACTTCATGTCAGCTTTGAGAAGCTGACCCATACTACTGCACTGTGGGAATCAGCAGCTTTAAAATCAGCCACAGATAGTCTGCACTTTTTCAGGGAGGTAAAAGCACTGAGGACAGGTTTTCAAAAGTGCTCATCATCCAATTATGTTCCCAGATGTTTTGGAGATCTCCTTGTCACTCAACAAGCTCTCAGTGCAAGCTGCCTACTACTGAGCTGTTTCTGAAGTATGACTCTGTCTGAGAAGCAATTACTGATTGAGCAAACCTTTTAGATTGTGAAATAGACGTTTTATTTTACACATTGCCCATTCTCTCAGACCCAGACCACAATCACAGTCCCAATTCTGCAGGAACACCTGAAGGAGATCATGGCAAGTCCTTTTTTTTTTTTTCATGCAGCCAGACCAAGTAGCATGAGGACATGACACATTTAAATAGACATGGGAAGTGGGAGGGAGTGCGAAGAGAACAGGGTAAGAAAATACTACGTGAGAAAGTAGAATATTGCAGACACATGAAATAAGACTGCTGTGTAGGGATTTAGGGAGGAGTGGGAGGGGACCTCTGGAAATATCTATTTATCATGGAGAAAAAATGTGAGAGCTGGTTTAAAAAAACTGTTGGACACTGGTGACGACACTGTTATCCCAATATCCCTCTTTCAGCTGCTTGTCATGGATCTTGCCAGCTGAGTTTTTGGTTTCTTTTTCTCAGCATCTTTTCTTCCTCTTTTTCATATGCCCAAAGGAAATGAGCAGACTGCTTCACCTCTGGTACTTCTGAAATGGGTTCTCCAATGAACTTTTCTCAGTAAAACGTGCTTTGTTGAATATTAGCAATGTTTTGATCCAGAACCAACATTGCAGCTGTAAGAAATAGTT
Organism: Fringilla coelebs; assembly: GCF_963513975.1. Lineage (NCBI taxonomy): Eukaryota > Metazoa > Chordata > Aves > Passeriformes > Fringillidae > Fringilla > Fringilla coelebs. Next base: position 84,306,451 of record NC_140028.1, read on the forward strand.
GGATATTGTTTGCTTTTTAATTAAAGAAAGGTAGTAGCGCACTGCAAAACATCCTGAAAGAGGCAGTGTGAGAATAGAATAAAATAATATTAAACAGAAAGCTCACTTCTTTTAAAATGCTGGTGCAAAAAGAAGATTCTTAATCTTTTTTCTGAATTTTTTTTTAAAGCAAAGAAGTATATGCTCTGTATCTTGAATTTGTGGCTTTATATTCTTCGCCACAGCCTTGGTTGCCTTTTATTGATGTTTTAATTTTGTTAATGTTATTATGCATGTTTTTGCCCTTGAATACCTTGAGTTTCTATTACAGGTCCCTTAAATTGCCTGTGATAAAAGGTGCTGGCCACAAAAGTATTTCAGAAATTCTAAACTAAATATTTTAAAATTTTTTAAGATCTGCACATTAAAACTGCATAGAACTCCAGACTTTTTCTTTTTAGTGTGCTTTTAGAAACAGAGAATTTAGATTTCCTGTGGGATTCATGTCTGTTTTCTAATTGCCCTCTCTCTTGGAAGCTAGCATTTTCTTCTAGCTGTGATATGTGGCAGGGAAATGAGGGAAATAGAAATGCAAGGTTTGTTGAATTCTGTGGGCACATACCTTTTCCTATCTCCCTTAGAAAGTGAAAAAATAATGGCCTTAAAATACAGCTATCCTCTTTTTCTATCTCTCTCTCCTGAGGCACAAATACCCCTTTTTTCTTATCTATGAAAGATGATTCTATTATTCTAGAAATGTTTTGAATAGTGTCTTGGAGCCAAAAAGAAATGAGAAAAACAGTTGAGAAATCTGTATACAAAACGTATGTGGTCATTTGATTCAATTTCTTATGCATTAAGAGAAATTTCTTAAAAATAATTGCTAACATAGATTAGGAAGATAAATTTGACAAAGCCAATTAGCATATTTGATGGGAAACTAAGTCATATACCTCCTTTTATGCCAAAGAAAAAGGGGGATGTTATGCAAATAATCATTTATTAAAATTGCGACCTGGTTTAGACTGTGACAACCAAGTTTACACAGACCACTGAGGCATTCAAATCTAATCTCTCAATTCAGATATCAAGCAGAGTCACCTTTTCTGTGGGAATGTTATTTACTGCTTTTTAATGGATGTGATGTTCTCATTTTCAAGTAATTTCTAGGAATTTGAGGAGGGGGGAGGAAGAAGGGAATGATTGAGAACTACTCGTAACTAATTCTTGAGCAATAACTTCTTCAGTAGATTGAGTTAAACTGCAAGTGTGTAAAAAAAATAGAAACATTTTTCTCCTATTAGATCAAATAAACTGTTGACTTAATGTAAGGATGCTTAGATTTGATATTTTTTGTTTTAATTCTAGCTTTACAAAAATCTCTCCAGGGTTTTTTTTATTAAAACATTATTTATAAAGTGTGAAAGTATACTGAGACCACTTTTTTTTTTTCAACAGTTCTTTTTTAATGCCTTTTCAAATACTTTGGCTTCGTGTCGCAGTGGTATTTCTTCTATACCAAAAGTTCTGGTTTCATCTGCATAGTGCCATCTGATGGAGCTGCCTGATATAAATGAATCCAAGTCATTGCTGGCATTTGCAGCTTACTTGGAAACTCAACTGAAATTTGTTGAAATGTTGCTTTTGGGAAAGTACAGCAGCAGTAATTTCAGGACACCTTTCACACTTGAGCTTTTTCATTCAGTGTCCCATTCACTAAAAATTTTATAGACTATTTGAGCCCTAAAGAGCTCTGTTGTTTTACAGACATCCAGACACAATTACTTCTTTTTTTTTTTTTTTTTTAAGTCATTGGATGTCCAAAGAATTTGTGACAATCCCTTTGCTGAGCTTGGAATGGGACATAATTTGTCAACACAGATGTTAATGTACAGTGATCTTAAGAAGGAGCAGTTGGAATATGCTTAGTTGGTCTGCTCAGAACATAAATGTAACCATCTCCTTAATTTTATTTGTATTAATTAAAGAGATTAGTGCTCTAAATCTTTCAGTATCTGAAGTTGGAGCATTCAGGAACTGAGGTGCCTAGAGTAACAGGCTGCTCTTGAAAATACTAAGACACCCAAAAATGCTTTCTTTTTTAACTTACTTTTAAGTGAAATAGGGGGGAAAGACTGCCCAAACATTTTCCAGGCAGATTCTGGTTTTCTAACATCCAGTGGAACATCTTTAGAGACTGATGTATCTGATGATTTAAATGTTAGCTTCGGGATTTTCAGTTTTTCTTTCGTTTGGGTGCTCTGGGGAATAGCATAGTAAATAACTGGGTCTAGCATATGGCACATACCTGGAAAAAACTGAGCTTTTTTCTCAGGCAAAACCTTTTTTGTTGGTCCTGGAAAATGTGCCCTTGTACCTCTTTCGGGTACAGAGGTCTGTCCTAGCTGTTAAGCTCTGCAGGGAGCAATGGCTCAGGAAATATATCAGACTATGAAGATATTTATAACTTTGGGCTCTTCAGGCATAGTTCAGCTAAGGTGCTCTGCCGTGGGCTGGGCTTTAATGCCATCCTTCTGGTTAATGCTCCACTTGAGTGGATTATGGGAGAGAGAGCTCAGGCTTGGTGGGGAGGTTGTTTCGTCAGAGTTCAGCGTCTGCCACTTTACTTGCATTTTATCTTTGTACTCATCACTTATTGGCCTCAATAAGAAAGAAATAAAGTCAGCTGTGAAGAGTATTGGAGGAATAATTTGATGGTCTCTCGGGCATATCTTCAGGATACAGTCCAGCAAAGTGCTGAATCCTTCTGCAGCTGCTCACTCTCCGTAAAAATATAATGCTGGAGAAAGCACAACAGGTTTTCAGTAAGGTCACTGTCATTTTATAATTTTTTCCCCCCCAATAAAAAATACCCTAATGACAACTACAGAGCCTGTTGAAATCCATGTTTTGGGCACTATTCATGAGGTGCTTTTTTGCTGCTTATCTTCCTGTTTCTTATATCTGCCTGAATGCAGATTTAAACTAAAAGAAAAGTTGCAATTCTTTGCTGGGATGTGTGGACACATCAAAGTGATATATGTGCTAGATAAAGGTGTAGTTAAAAGTGTGGGTGGACTTCACTTTTCCCTGGGGTGACTTCTCTTGTTTCTCTTTAAAATGAGAAGTAATAGCACTTATCTCTGTATCATAAAACTTATCTCCGCCATAATTTAATTTTTGTTTAGTATATTCTAATAAATTATAGACCCCTATTATTTTTCCAGCACAGATGCCCATTATAACATTTCTAGGTTAGGCTACTTCAGATCACAAACTGTTCCTTAAAAGTTATTATGCTATCCTACTTTATCCATTAGGTATTCAGAGCATCCTTTTAACTTTGCAGAGGAGAGGTGCCAAACAATTTAGTATTTAGTCTTTTATCTTGTACTTGCATTCATTTTTCATTGGCTTCAGCAAAGCTTCCCCACACTTCACAGTTAAACCAGTATTTTGAAAGTTAACATTTGGCAGGGAGTTTAAGGACAAATGATGAAACCTTGTAGCCTGTAAAGATAAATCTTGAGTAGCTGCCAGTAGGTAAATGACTAACGTCAATTCAAGCAATTTAACAGCAATCAGTTTGAGGTCAAGTAACTCTGGACAGTGTAGCTTAATGTATCATCTTTTTTTCCCTTCCCTGCAAGTAAACCACCACCGCCTTCTGCTCTGGTAATTTAGCTTCTTGTTAGTAGGTTTCCTGTGGATTGCTCCCCTCAGAAGTCAAATAAGGTACTGCCAGGATTTGGAGGGGACTGGGAACGTCAACAAATGGAAATGACTCTAATGTGAACCAGTGGATTATTTGCATTCCAATGCTTAAGTTATCACTTAATAGTTATAGGCTCTGGTGGCAAGACTGGACTGTGTTATGTTAGACTCAGGAACAAATGCTAATATCTTCAATGTTTTCAAATTCCCAACCATATTTGGTCAATTGTGCTAGTGTCGACCCTTGAAGGCTGCCAAGAGTCTTGTTGGCAAAAATGCCACTTTGGTGAAGAAATAACTTCTACCACAGCTTTATTTGAAGGCTGTCCTTATTTAAAGGGGTATCATCTCGTTTCTTCATGACTCAGGTTTTGTCCTGTCTTTTTATTTTTTAATTAAATGTGTTCATCTCCTTAATAATGGGTTTAGAGTAAATTACCCTCATGTATTACATGCTTTTCTCTACTGTGAATGTTTTAATCTTTATATAATCCTTTCAGCAGGGACAAATCTAGTTAATCTGCTCCACAAACTGCTGTAAAGTGTGGTACAAATCCTTCTGACCCGCAAGCACGTGCTCACACTCTTTAAAGACAGAGCAAAATTAAAAGTTTCTTTGCATTGCTGAGTACAGCAGGTCTGACCCAGACTACTGAAGGGACAAACACTTGTACATTTAAACATGGGATTCGCTGTAGCAGCCCAACCCAGCCATTCCTGAGTCCAGGGCTGCCAGCTCACCATGCCTACCAAGGACAAGGAATTTGGAGTGGGCAGTTGTGGAATAAATGCGTCATGGAGGAAATGTCTTCCTCTTTCCCTGTTTTAGAGTTTCATTTGTGTCCTGAAGCACAAGAAGTCAAACCTAAGGTTTTATGGAAGGTTGGCTTTGGTTTATTTCAGCTGTGTGGTTTTTAAATACAGCTGAAGCTGCTCAGGCATTATAAAGCAAATTGGCTGTTCTGTGTGGACATATTTACCATACATTAAAAAAAATTCAGCATTGAAAGCCTAGGTTTGAATAGGGTTGATTTGACAGAGCTAAGTAACCTGTCTCTAAACCTCTCTCTAAGTAATCCATTCTGCTCTACATAATTTTGCATGCATGCACTTAGGCACATGCACACAAACACCGCAGATTTTTATTAAGAAAGCAAGCAGGCAAGCAAACAAGCAAAACAATATTTGCTGGTTCTGCTCTGTTTCCGTTCCCACTAGAGTACTCGCTGTGTCAACACTTGCTGCTGATTCTTTTTTCAAATCTTGAATGATGATTCTTGCCTCGTCCCTGCTGTGTCTGAGATGAAAGCAGATGCTCTTGATCATATGGTGTAATATGAATCCTCAGATTTCAGTTTGACCTGGCAGGATTTCTTACGAAGATAATATTCTCCTTTCTACCCAAAGCCGTTGAAGAAGAAAAAAAACCCCAAAACCTAACAATGCAGAAGTGTTGCATATGGGTTTGACTTTTAAGTTTGTTGGTGATTTCTGTGTGTTTTGATTTTGGGCAGTTGTTGTTCTTGCTGGGCTGCTCGAGCAAAACACTTGGAAGTTTCTTTAGCAACTTCTTGCAGTGTTCTCTGCAAGCTTGTCTGCAACACCCATTCAAACCCCAGATTACTCTGTGCAGCATTACATTTCAGCAACGACTTCTGGTAAGCAGGGTGTCCTTCTGACAGCAGACAGCTGCATCACCAAGAATTCTCCTCACAAATGAGATGCAGACTCTGCGCTGTCTGGGCCAATAAACTCCTGTGCAGGCACTCAACATTATTCTACTGTAGTTTAGGCTGACTGGTTTCTGCACAGCATTGAGGTAGCAGAGCTAAGGATTTCTGAGGCTGACTATCCTGGAATATTGGAAGAAAGTAGTAAAGCAGCCATATCTGATGGGAGAGAGAACACAGCTCTATGATGCATTTAGCTAGAAGTTAGCTGACCCATTCAAATGCCTAACCACTGACCTTGTTTGGCCTGAAAGCTGTCTGTGTTGAGCAGAGTGGCTAATATTTTGCCCTTTAAATTTGCTGAATTGCTGTCTACCACTGCAAAGCAGGATTGCTTCTCAGGTACTGCAAAGGATTTTGAGGTTCTCAGGATTCATTCATGAAGTTGAATGTGCTATGAATTTGACCAGATATTATCCTTAACATCATTTAAGAATGCCTTCTGCATGCCTTTGTGTCTTCTTACCCTGATTTTCAAGGTATGTGTGTTCTTTATGCACATGGCATCTTGCTACAGCAAATATCCAGTGAACATACCAGTGTGGTAATTTGAGACAGGCTAAGAAATATAGCAGTGTGGAAAGGAGATCAGTAGGCATTAAATAAAGACATTGCACTTCAGGAACGTGTGGTGTGAAGAATATCCAGAGAGTTACTGAAAGATGAAGACTCAATCTGATCTGAATAATGGAGCTGAGAAGGAACAAACAGATGGGGATTTGTGAGATGCTGTTAGCAGTCAGAACCAGCCAATTTTTTAAAACATGCCTGAGGGAAAATGGGATAAAGTATGTGATGGAGTGGGGGAAGGAAAAAATTTACTTTAGGAAAAAAATCCTGGTCAGAGGAAAGAAAATAATATAAGTAACAAAGAGCTAATTGCATTCAAGAGAGGATGACAAGTTTTGATAGGACAGAGAAAGGCTATAGACATGTCTGAAGGGCTTGTTCTTTGTTTCCAAAGGTGGAAGATGTAGGCACTAGGTCCATGAGGCAGAGCTCACTGACTACAGCAAGTGATTCTGCTTAAAGCACAACTGGCAAAACAGAACATCTTAATGGCAGAGAGGAGACCTTAAGCTCTTCTTGTTCATGTATTAATTGGGAAATGTGCCCTTATAACATCTGTTGAAAGCTTATTTCAGAAGATTAAGACTCCAAACTTAAGGCACAATTTTCTCTAATTCCAGTGGCTTTTAGTTGCCAATTGCAGGCTATCATCACTGAAAACCTGAGCCCTGCACCTTGGCTAAAAGGTTTCAGCCAGTCTCATTTAGTGACAAGTTTTAATCCATACCCTAAATATTAGTTCAGAGGATAAACCTGTGTTACAGGTGCTAATAAACTGCCACGGATACAATCTTAAGTCTGCAAAATAGAAGCGGCAAAATAGAAAGGGTAAAGTAAGAATGTAGTGATTATCTATGTAGAATATCATCTCTTCTAACTGGATGTAGCCATCTACCCTTCCCTTCAAATCCTGGGGTTTTCAGCTCACTTTTCTGTAATTACTATGTTTTGCTTTTAAAGTATGAGCATCCTAAAGGCAAAGTTCAGAGGTTAACTTTGCTCACCTCAGAAATGCACTTTACATGCATTTGCCAAAGTTGGGGCTCTTTGTAAGAAAACAGGAGAGCCTGAAGGATTTCTGCCTTAGTGTTTGAATAATATTTTGACTGTTACTGAATAGGAGCCATTGTACTGTTAGTCCTTTTCTCCACAGATCAGAAATGGATTGCAAAAGGAGGCTGTTTGTTTTCCTTGATTACTAGGAGATCAGATGTTGGGAAAAAGCAGTCATGATGATTCAAGAGAAGGTATTTTAAAATATGACTAAATTTTGTGACTCTCACTGGAAATTGTTGTCCTGATGAAAAGTACCTGTGAGGAGTATGAGGTTACCCACCATATAATGATTTGTTACATTCACCATGGCTTCTTCCCCAGTGTTTAAATAAATAAATAAATGGAAAGGGAAGTGGATCTTCAAAATGAGAAGATTAAAACAAAGCCTCATGATTTATTTAACCTAAAAAGAGTAAGTGTTGATTTATTTGCCTTTTTGGGTTTTGGCACTTTCAGGGAATACTCAAGTTATGCTTCTAAATTTTCCCTGGAAACCAGAGAGACTTTCATAATTTTTTGTTTTATTTTTATTTCTTTTAAAAAGAAAGCTGAGAGGCCTCTGCAATCTCATGACCCTGCAAGGAATAGCTCTAAGGAAAGCACCAAAGATGCCAAGAGTGACAACAAAAATCAAAACTCTGTTCATGTCCTGCAGGATATGAAATCCACACTCTGCCACTAGTGGCTTTTGGCCAGACTGTCAAATTGATAACTCATCAGTTCTAAAAGTGCCACTTTGACAAACACCCTCTTACCTCTTTTCTACTTAGCTGTTCTACTGCCTAATATAAGCTGGAGCCTCCCCCCTACCCAAACATGGTTTTCTAGAAACACTTATCCCTCAGAGTATAACAGTTTTTGTAAGTTATAAAAACAAAATAAGTAATACCTCCATATCTGAAATTTTATTGATGAGTTATTACATTAATGCAGTAAAATGATCTTTGTCACAGTGTGCAGATAGTTCTTCTTTGAAACTTCTGAAAAGCTCAGCAGTGTGGCATAGATGCATGGGATGAAAAGCAAACCTTGACAAAGACTAATTGATACCAAAATTTAAAAAAAAAAAGAAAAAGAAAAAAGAAAAAAAGACAAGGTGCCAAAAGAATGATGAAATGTTAGGTAGTTAAGGACTCTAGTAAACATTGTCCAAAAAAAAAAAAAAAAAAGAAACCCAAAACCAATCCCCTCTTCATATAATTTACAGTTTGTTATATTATTATATGAAGATTTAAATGTGTTGTTTTTTCTTCCTAAGTCACTGGGAAGCACAAATACTTTTGGAAAATACATTCTTGTGCTACTTTATTCATGAAAGTATTCCTGTCAATATACAAATTCAGGAGTTCAGAATTTGGAAATATTAAACTTTTCTGATAGACAAAACATTTCCTTATGTTTTTAGAGTTGCATTGTCCCTGTTAAATACTTTGTTGATTTCTATATGGAGAGGATTTCAACACTTTTGCATGGAATACTAAATTAAGCTTTTGCACTGAAAGGCTGATGTTATGTCAAAAGTACAGGTTAAATCTCATGGATGATGTCACCATGCAATTAAAGGCAGAGGTTAACACTCCTCTGTGCAGGTACTTTCCCCTCAAGCTATCTGGAATAACAGAGTTGCTATAATACAGCTGTGGCTGCTGAGGAATGCTAAAGCACAGTCAATGACACTTTGCATTTTGAAAAGGAATGTGTGTGGCAGAGGGAGGTTTAATTGCTCCTGCTACATGTCTCGTGTGGGGGAGGCTTTGCTTGGATGGCTTGGAGTGACTGCTTTTGAAAGCAGGTCTGACATCTGCTTTTTTTACCCTCTGAAATAGGACAGTCGCATCCAACTGCGGCAGCATGTTGTGTTTTCTCACAGCCACCCGTTCATTCCCACTGAATAATTATTGTCTCTCACCAGGCACTGCTTTGTCATGCTCTAGTCATTGCAGGTACAGTATTTAGGGTAACAGTGACTTCTCTTTGGGGTATATTTCTCTTTGGCTGTATCTTTCTCCTCTCCAACCTTTGTTTTATCACCTGGGGTTTCTGCAAAGTAACAATTTCATCCCCCCTTCCTGAGTTCCCTTTTTCACTCTCCTTACCTTCCCACTCTCCAACATGGAGTATCTGCTAACCATCACCACATTTTTTTGCCTGATGCTGCCAAATTGTTTTTTGTTCCTGTGCTCCTCATATGCTGTCACTGTGTTTATATGAACAGGAGCACCCTGAATAGATTTATCCTATGAGATCTTGGATTCAGCCTTTGTCCATAACTCACCAAGGTGCCTCCAGCTGGGAAGTTGGTTAACTGAGTGGCACTAGAAATTCAAGAGGGGACTCAACAGAAAGAGCATACAGTTCTTAAGTGAGGTGCAAAGAAGAAAATGCAAGATAATTAGCAGTTACTGTAATTCAATACAGAAAGCCAAGGACTAAGCTTGAGAAACTGGTCTGAGCTCTAAATCTTGGATCTTTCCCAGTTTTTGAGTGAATCCAAAGTGATAATTTTTACTTTCACAGAATGGTTAAATTGGAAGATCTGGAGGTTGTCTTGTTCAGATGTCCTACAAATGTCTTTGTTTGGTTTACTATAAAGCATAATTATTACAAAAAGTAATCCCAGCTAACTGGAAAAGGATCCCAACTTCTGCAAGGTTCAGTTTATTCCAGCAGTGAGCTGGAAATTATGTGCAACCAGCAGATCTTACCTGCAGTGTCTCTCCCAGCCATACAGCTCTCTGAGCTTCCTGCAGAGCTGAGCAGGTACCCACAGAGCAGCCTCGAGCAGCTCTTGCTCTGTTGCAAAGGAGCACAGTGCCTCCCTCTCCACATTTCCAGAATCAACAACTTGCAGGAGAGAAGTGCAAACTACAAACATGTAAACAGCTGTTGGGGAAAGGGGAAGAAGCTCCAAGGAACAGAACTGGCTGCCAATTTCATCGCTGCCGTGTGTGCTGTGTATTGCTTGTCATATCAAGTGGGTCATTAAGGGGTTCCCCCAATGGCACTTTGAAGTGCTGTGACAGCTTGAGAGCATCTATAAATTGCCACGAGCAGCCCTCATAGTGTGTTAGCTAATTGCTTGCTCTTTGACTTATTAGGAGTCACTGAGTTAAATAGTTTGTCACATGTGTGGCTCATAATAAATAATGTGACTAGCCAGTTTGTGAGCTGTTTTGGTGATATATAGTGCTCCTTTTGAATGTTGTCACAAGCAGCCAACAAATATGGCCCCACGATTGTCAGACCTTTGTGAAAATAATAAGGCCTGATAGGGCAGCAGGTAACAAAAAGAAAAAAAACCTCTACATCTCACCTCCTGTCGTATAATGAAAATTGTAATAATTTCTTCTTTATAAAACAAGATTGTAACTTTGTTCTTGCATAGTTTGTTAACAACTGAGTAATATTTTATAGTAGAATATCTTTATTTCAATTTGTATAGGATTAGTTGTGAAGAAAAAGAAGTAACTCTCTGCTGGTTACTGAAGATACCTGTGTCCTCTTATGAAATCTGGAGTATCCTCTCAGCAAACTCTGTGTAGCTTCTGAAATATCATTGTGGGTTTTTTTAATAAATCTGATTGCTTCCTCTACAGTTTATCCAATATGTAGGGCATATGTTTTCTGACCCTCAATCTTAGTTCTGATTTTGTCTTTCAGGCAGTGCATTCCCATACTCATGCCTGTCAGGAGCTGGGCTTCTTAATCTATAAGCATAAGCATGGTGCTGTTACAAGTGGTTGTGCATGTGTAATGTTAGAGGTGCCTTTAGAAAGAACATAGAGAACAGTGACATATATATTTTTTTTAATACGTGTATATATAGAGAGAGAGAGGGAGAGAGCGAGAGAGAGTAATACATTCTTGGCATCTTCAGTTAAATAGGAGTCCTGTCTGACTTCTGTGTGGGAGGAGAGTCACCAGCATTTTGCCAAAGAAGCAAATGTGGTTTCTCTCACAGCTACAGGGTGATTTTTTTCCAAGAGACAGGACTTGTCTTGCACATTCGAATTCTGATGTAGACTGGATCACTGTGCTATAAAATCTTCTTTTCCCACAATTGTGCAAAACGAAGAGTGATGAGTGGTGTTTAATAAACCTTACCAGTCCCTTACAAGCCTGTTCCTGCAGTGACCCTTGCTATTGCATTCCTCCTATTTGAACTTCGAGGTGCTGGTGCTGTTAAACTGGTTCCCAGCTTGGCAGTCACTTAGGTTTAGGGTCATGTTAATTCAGCAGGGCCCACTGCAGTTGCTTCACGAGAGAGAAGACTCTCCTTCAGCTGCATCTGCTGAACAAGCTGGGGGTTCCCATGGCTCCTTCTAAATGTGCTCTGCTTTTCCCCAAAGCCAACTAGCAAAAGCTTTCAAGCTGGGGGCTTGCCTACAGTTCTTTATCTTTTCGCATCTCCTATCACGTAGGTGTTTTCTGGATGGCTGGGTGAGAAATTAATCTGATGTGCTCTTTCATCAAAAGGAAAAGGTGTTGGTGGGTTGTGCCTATCAGTCTTGACAAGAATAAGAATTATTATCAGTATGCAAAAGAGGCCGGTGCTTATCAGGCTCTGGCTTGATGAATGAGCTGGTGTTTGTGCTCCTCACTGCATATCATGAAGTCAGAGGTTCTATCCTCTAGTCTCAGTCAAATACCTCAGGCACTTGTGCCTCTGTCTTTGGCATTCCTGGGAAAGCTGCTGAGCCCGCTGGACTGCTGGCTGTTTCACTGTGCCTTTTATCTGTTTCCTGTGGAAAACTGGGAAAGGTGTTTTGTTTGGTTTTATGCACAAGGGCTCAGAGAATCTATCTGAAAATCTTTTGTCTCTGCTTTTATCTAGTTTTCGACAGCTTGGGGAGCTTAGTGTCATTTTGAGATAAGGCTCCAGGCAGCTCTGATGACACCTAATGGGTATTTTACAGTGACTGCCTTACTTGTGGTTTTTACCTTGAGCCTGGCAGTTTTTGACTGAGAGACACACGACAATTTCTGCTTAAAGAAACTGAGGCTATGTTTCAGATACAGAATTGAGGAGAATAGTGAAAATAGCTTTCTGCTCACTGTCAATGAACTCGTGCAAGAGTGAAATGCTGGGACCCATGAAGTCAGTGAGAACAAAAATTCTTCCCATGTGCTCTGGGTTTATTTAAGGCTTTGCTTTTAATTTTATTATTATTATTGTTATTATTATTTTGGCAAAAGGCCCACTTGCAGGAATTCCAAACTTGCTTATGTTTACAAAATAATTTTCCGTAATTTCATTAGCTGTGCAAGTAAATAAACACAACCACGGTGATTATTCTAGCTGGTTCACCTTTGCAAAGCAATACTCCAGATCCTGTAATTTTGACAGGAAACTGGTCTGTCCTTGTTGCATAAAAATTTGTGAGATTCATGGTAAGACCTGGTTCTAAAGGAGAGACATTTTTAACCAAACCCTATCATTTTCAGCTTTTTAAATTTTTCTCAGTAGTTCAGGGAGTGTTTGGATTTTCTTGTTTTTCTTAAAATCTCAGCCCTGGAGTCAAATGTTTTCATGAAAATCTGAATTGCCGTTTGGAAGATAAGAGGGGCAAATTTTTGCCCTTGGGGTTATGGAGTAAAACCTGAAAGCACAAAAACAAGAAAAAAGTTGAAAATCCATAGTGTATATTCATTCTTTCAAATTAGCAGGATAGAGTAGCTTAAAGCACCAATTTTTGACTGCATGCTCTTAATAGTATTAGACTTCCCTTTAGACTTTCCATCAGAATATTATCTTAACAGTTTATTTGCTTACTTATAAACTTCTAGAAACTTTTAGCTTATTAGAAAATTACTGATATTTATCAGTTACTACAATTCTGCTCCTTTCCGTGTGGCCCCTATTTTGCCCCCCTCCTCAATTTAATCTATTTGCATGCTTACATATTACCACTGGGATAACAGGCAGTAAAAATGCCAGAAAGTCTAAAGGAGTGAAACAAGTAAGTCACAAACAGCTCTCAGCTGCTACAGACTTGACTCCTTCAGGTGTTTGGAGGCTTTGGGTTGTTGCTTTTCTCTCCCCCCTTAAGAGCACATTTTACCTCACTGCTGTTTGGATGGCTGCAGTAATTAAATGCCTGTTCAAATTACCTCTCTAGCGTGAAGAGTGCTTTCTCTGTTTAAACCTCAGGTTTCTGCTTAATCCAGTGTAGCTGACTGCAGATGAGACAAGATAGCAGCCATTTGCCTAGGGTGGAGAAGATGAATGTACCAAGTAATGCTGAGATATCTGTTTATTTAATGTTTTCTGTAATTTTTTTAGCTTAACTGGACATGGTTGGTCCCTTCAGGTCCTCTGTGGCCTGGCAAACAGTAGTACCAAGTGAATTCATGAGGAATTTGGCATGGGTTGGATTTAAGTGTCCTTTTGTGCTGTGCCTTGTGTGTTCCCTTTATGAATTAATCTCAGTAGTTTGATAGGTAGAGACATTTTTATGGTATTCAGTTAATTACTAATAAATAATATGCTCCAATTCTGAACTATGTGTTCTACTGAATTTTTTGTATTTTTACAAGACTTATAAAATCAACAGTGTCTGGTTGCTAGTCACATATTCCACCTTGAGACACGTGCATGTGTAGTTTTCACCTGTGTGCCTTCAACAAAATACTTAAAAGTTTGATCTGTTATGCTACAAAAAATAACTTCTCTCTGAGGCTGAAGAATTATAGAGGTACTTTTCCATAGGAAAGCACAGCTTTGGCACCCAAGTGTATCCAAAAGTGAACAACTTTGGAGACTTTTTCACGCGCTTTCTCTATTTACGTCTGTCTCTGCTGTACATAGCTCATACTATGATGTGCTCTAGTGATAAACTCACTGGAACTCATTCTTTATTTAGGCTTTTTATTTCCACAGTCCTATTACTACCAGAGACAAAACAAACAAACAAAAACCCCAAACAAAACAAATCCACCCACTAATTCCATGCAAACTAATTGCATCAAACTCAATTTAGAGAGCAAACAAGTCTCATTTTTGCTAAAATAAGCAAAATGTCTTTGCCATTCTGTTTCAATGGGGAAACATAGTACAGTATAACTCTACAGTTCTGTTTTCTGTGAAAATATCTAGTGGTGCTTGACCAGAATAATATTTGAATAACCAGATTATTCCAGATGAAATGCTTTTACCAAGACATTGGATTCACTTTGCCATTTTTCTGCTTCGAGCAGAGTCTTGGATGTCCTTTAAACCAAACCTGTGATTCTGTGGACTAAAACCTTGATTTGAGGCTTGAATCTGCAGCACCTTTTGTTTGTGTCCAGTTAGTGATGTTCTGTGCTGTTCTAAGCCCATTGTGAAAGCCAAGAACGGATCAGGACTTTTGTCATATATAATTCCTTTCTGTTTGCTTTCCCTTCTGCCAGCTGCATTGTGGAAGTGATGGAAGGAAACTCTTCATTTCAGAAGTCAGGAACGTTAAATAATTCCCCTGTTTGGATTTTAATTTGTGGTTTTGTGGCTTGCATTTAATGATTTTTATTCTCACATTTACCTTTATGGTTCCAAGAAGGACCACTGTGCTTGGCTGTGCACACTGCCTGCAAAGTGTATACCGCTACAGTTTGGGGTGTATATTCTTAAAGCTGAGAATAGTTTTGGGTTTTTTTCCTTTTTTTCTGAGAAAGGGGACAAGATTACCAGTCAGAAATTTATGCCATTGTACATAGGAGGCAGTTTGGGAATGCTTTAGCTAACTTGTTCTTTTTGAACGTGTGCACTCACATATATTGTCCACTTTCTGAGTTGTTGAACATGTCATCTAGGAAGTGCTAGACAATGCAAGATGTATACAGCTTCTGTGAAAAGAACTGCATCAGCAGGTATATCCAAAAACAATTTTAAAAAACAGACTTGGAAGACCTTTGCTACTTGTGAGTGGTCCAGACCCTTTCCTGTGCTGCTGGCTGTGAGTGGGCCAAGGGCCCTTGCTGGAGATTGTTCTTCACCCCGTGCATGTCTTGCCTCATTCCCCATTCAGGTGTAGAGAGCTTTCTGCCCCTACTACAGCAGAGCATGGTTGAGTCATGCTGTGAGTAAAAGCTTCAAAAAAGTTGCTACTGGCTGAACCCAGCTTCTTAAAAGAGACTGAAAATGTGACCAGTGCAAAACAGAATCCAACACAAAGCATGCATTAAATAGACCAATAGTTTTATTGAAGTATATTCTTTAAGTCTTGCATAAGACCTCTTGATTGAACCTTAAGAACATCATAAGCTGCTGTTCTGATTTGGAGCTACAAATAATAAAACCACCTGAAATATATTTTAATGATGTGTTCTTTAGCAGTGTTTTCATTTCAGCATGGCAAGCATACTAGTTTGCCAGCTTTGTAGGTTTACTGGTGCACCCTAACATCCCAAATGATACACTTAAAATCTCCTACTATTCAGATGCTTCTGTTTATAAACCTATAAACTTTATAAGAAGCAGAGTTAAGTAAATTGTATTTGATTACCTCAAGTAATTGAAATTATAGAATTAGCATAATTGGTATGAATTCAGCAGACAGACATGATTCAGCTATTCCCATGGTCCTCTATGACTGTAATGATGTTGCTTCCAACCTACCCAGTATACTACACAGCGACTTTGGAACCAGGAAAATATATCTTTTTCAAAAGAGCCATATGAGCGGTACATGTAGAGCTTCCCTTAAAATGTAACAAGATGCTAGCAGAGTATCTCCATTCTCTTATGCATCAAAAAGAAAAATTAGGTGAGATACATTATGTTACATCTATTTATTAAACTGGACATTTTTAAAGAAGAGTCTGTTTCAAACATTGTGAAAGTACTTCTTTGACGATGCATCCGCTGAGTTTCATTTTATGTATATTTTTGCATATGGAAAGCTTATTACAGAGTTCCTAACTTATATGTGTGTACATATATATAAATTGTTTCTGTGTATATACATATGAAGAATATTTTCATCTGTAGCTATATATATATGTATATATAATTATAAACATAAATACATATTATCTATCTATATATATATGCACATATATATAAATAAAATATTTTGGGGCACTTCAGCCTAATACATTTTATTACAGGTTCAGCAAGTCTAAATCATGCAAACATCATCACGTATGCCTTCAATTGAGTTTGCTGCAGAATAGCAATGAACCCTAGCTGTCTCTGCAAATAGCCATAATTATGAGCCATACAAATAAATAGTGACCTGTCTCTAAGCTGTCTTTGGTAATTCTTCCAGCTGACTTAGTGTTAGCATCTTTTACCAATGTATGTATTGTAATTTATAGCACAGCCTAAATGTGACACGGCTTAGGTTTTTTAAAAATGCATGTTTTAGTACCCTGAAGTAGCCCAATACAGTTAAATCTTTGTTCCTTGCAGAATGCAAGCGTGTGTACAGTATATATTTATCTGGTCTGGAATAAGCATTAATCTTTAATTACTGAATAAACATATTAAACAGGTGTGGAATAACCGAACTTTCAACTGTGCAGTGTTTATCCACTAGCGCAGCGGATACCTTGGCTCTGCAGTTTGAAGGTTTCACCTTGACGTGCCCAGGGCTGAGTGAAAGAGGGAAAGGTTGGGAGGGTGGGCACACACATGCCCCAAATCCCACATAAATCAGAAATTTCCAGTTATAAATTATGCACCATCATAACATCCCGCTAGCGCCATTGGCGAGCCAGGGCTTGGAGCACGGGGTAGTTTATAGCGGAAAAATGGCTTTTCAATGGATAGCACACCCTCAGACTCCTTCTCCTCCTAGGCTATGTGTGCTGGGCTTGTGGTGTGAGGAGATATAAAGCAGCATTTTTCTAGCTGCCTGGTGAAACAATGAGGGCTCTGTTAGCAGGAGCCCAAACTTCTGTAGTCCCTGCCTCACAAGGTTGGAATGACTGCTTAAACCCAGGTTCAAAGCCCTTGGCCTCCAAGTGCTTTAATTTAGCACTATTTTTGCTGCGCTACCCTCTGTTTTTTCTGCTTAAACCATCTAAGGTCTCCTTGTTTTGCAGGGAACTAAGCAGCTCCTTTTTATAATTAGATTAAAGATAATCAAATGAAGACTTGGATATTTTTTAATGTCATTTAATCTTGTTCCTTTTTTTTAACTTCTGCAAAATAACTTTTTATCACCGTTGCCTACCTTCTTGTAAATTTACACCTCTTCTTTTTTTTTTTTTTTCTTTTCTGCATTTCAAGCTTCTGGTTTACTAGTTTAAAAAAAAATATCGTTTGACAGGTATTTTTCAGCATTTTTATTTGATGCCATAAAATAAACCTTTACCAGGTGTTTTTAGGTATGATTCACAACACTTTCATTCATTCACTGTCAGTTTTCCCAGAGCTGACTGGCGCGAAAATAAAAGAGAATGCAAAAAAGAAGCATGCAAAACGTGCAGAAAGGATACGAATGAAGTGGGAAAAAACCACATATGTGGAGTAGCAGGGTAAGAAGCAGCACAGAACTGCGCCTAAAACAGGGCTGTGCATTAATAAAAGTAACAAGTGCTAGTGTGATTTGCTTCAAATTTTAAAACATGAAAAAACACTCCTAAATGTAGGCATTATTCAAATAATAATCACTTAAAAGTTTGTTAAAACCACAGCTTAGTGTGAAAGCTGTGAAAAATCATGTAACAGCTGATGTCAAGTTTCTGAAAGAAAAATTGTTTCAAACTTAACTTTCCCATTTCCCCGTAATGCACAATCAATACAAACATATTTGAAACAGGAGAAAAAAATCCGATCTTGTACCAGGGATCAAATCACATTTATGGCAAAACCCAGAGAAATTGTACATGAACAGACATATTTAAAACAGGGGGGAGAGAGGGTGAATGATCATCTGAATTTACAATGTATAAAATATCTCTGTGCTCTTTGTCCAGTCAAAAACCAAGATTCTAGAAACGTCAACAGGAGATCCACTACCTGGGTCTTGACAGGAATCTCTTTTACAGACATTACAGTGGAGGCCAAGGTGAAAATCAAATTTCCAATCCGTTAGGTTAGTGAGTATCCAAGGAATACTGGCTGATGAGTCTTTTTCTCATTTTAAAGCTAGTGCAAAAAGTCCCAAGGTTTGCCCTTCTCCTTTTTCCTTAGGAAGATCATTACCAGATTTTGATTCTATTTCTTGACTTCCACTCTTTTGAGTAAATCTTGTATGATTATGATTGTGTAATGTGCCATTATATTTACTTGTTTTAGATTTTTTTTTTCCTGGTCTTGTGTGTTGTAAAAAGATTGAAATTGTGGAGTATTTCAGGTCTGAAGGGACTCATAAGGATGATTGAGTCCAGCTCCCATGAGCTTTTAGAAGCACAGCCCCTCATATCTGGGATGTACTAATGATATAAAAATAGGATACTGAAGGTTGAAGCCTCCATTATTCTGTGCTCACAAGAATAGGCCCTGTAACTCCAGTGGGTGAATGTGCCTGATGGAGATTTGCAGGGCCAGATCTTGCAAATCTCTATGATTTATTCTAAGTGCATCACAGAATATTGAGCTTATTGTTTGTAATACAACACTGGATATATTTTCCTTTCCTGCTCTGAAACCATGTTAATTTTTTTCACACAAGGCACCTAGTACTAAGTTTCATAGGCATGAAATGTGCATAAAAATTTATGGATGCACATGTGTCTCTTGACCATGGCCATGATTTCTTAAGGCTCTCTGTAGCTGTTAAAAATAAATATAGCTGTTAAAAAAGAAATTTATATGATTTCCAGCACAAGTAGGTACACTAAAATCCATCTTTATTTACAACTTAGAAAAAATATTCTGAATGTGTCATAGCAATCAGCACTTACTCATGCCTAAATTATTTTCAAATATTGTTTTCAATATATTTTTGAATAAACATATATTTAAAAAACAGAAGTAAGGACAAAGCTTGTTCACTGTGGTAATATGATTTCATTTTGCCTTTTGAGTTCCAGGTGGAGCATATCTTTCTTACAAGATTTAGTTATTACAAATCCATTTTTTTAGTCATTATTAGTGTTTTAAAAGCTCTGAAAGGTTTGTTGGTTTTTTTCTTTTGAAGACTCATCAAAATGTTAGACTCCTCCAAATATGGCTTAATTCACATGTTTTTCCTGACTAGCATATTGTAACCAAAAAAATAATAATAATAAAAGGAAGAGTCATGGCAACATTTGCTCTAAATACAACTCCTTAAAAACAAAAAAGCCTGCAATGATGATTTGAAATATCTGGTTGCAAAACCAGTTATCACAGTCTGCTCCATTGAAATTTAGAAAAGGTAAATCTATTTTGACTAATAATTTCTTGAATAAAGTGCCAAATGAAAGACATGAACAGATGTTAAAGGTGTTTTCCCATCATGGAAGTCATTTGTGTAACTGGAGATAGCAGTCATAGTTCCTATTGCCAAGGAGCCCATTAGATTTTAATAGTGGATGTGTGTGCTTAAGATGGTGTATTTTATACTGAAAAATGTACTCCAAAAAATGGGAGTGGAAAATGAGCTGCTGTTAGAATTATATATTTTTTAAAATGTTATTTACCTAAATTACTCTGAAAGATACATGGTCTAAATGGTTGGATGTTGGAAACAGAGGTGTACACTGGGAAGTGGAGTACAGTTTTTTTAGCCCATAAAACTGCTGTGTATTATTTTCAGGTAAAAATAACAGCAATTCAGATGGATCTTAACATATTCTAAAATTCCAGAAAACTTATACAACTGTGTCTTGAGTAAAAAATAAAGTTAATATTATCTTAAAAAAATTGGTTAAGTATTCCTGATTTCTGAGATCACAAGGAATCTTCAGCCAGCTGGAGCCTTCAGATTATTCAGTGATTCTAAGTAGAAATATAGATGACTAATGAAATAAATAGTTGTCTTCCTCTTAATTTTTCATTTATAGGGCCAACAGTTCTTACATTTCCTGAGGCACTCTGCATATATTATTGAGGTAGTATGTTAAAATGATCTCGCCTCATTTATCCTCCCCCACAAAATAGTTGAGATGTAACTTTCCAAAGAAAACATCTGAAACATTTAATTTTACCTGTCACTTTTTTTTCGTTTTCCCTGTTAAGAGTAAAACATTGGGCTGTACATTTTTAACAGCAGTTTTTCATGTGAAGGTTAGAATAAACAGAAGTACGATTTAACATTCAGAGACCAGAAAATGACTAATGGGCAACTCTGATTCATTTTCCAGGTTGTAGGTAGGCATAGTTGAAAGCTATAAAGGTAACAAAGGTTATCAAGACCTAAAGATAAGAAATAGAAATTGTGTAAGTTTAGTGTCTGAAATTGCAGTTTCCTCATTTTTCTTTCTACTATGTGAAGTAGTAATTCCTTCGATCTACGCTATTCTCATTCTCAAGTTAATCACACTACATTGTGATTTATCTATTCAAGGAATAGATTTTTATTTTATTTTATTGGCTTCATCTAGGTGCATTTTATTTTGTTATCATCTAGATACTGTGTGTGCATGCTTTCATTGTTCTGCAGGACTCTGGATATCTACTCTATCACCTTGATGAGTTTTATTTCTTGCAGATGTTATTGATTTAGATGTTTTGTACTAGTTTCTCTATCAAAGTATTTTCTGCTCAAGAGCATTCAAACTGCAGGTAATGATCTATGACTTAATGTTATTGTCTACAACAGTCACTGTGTTTTCTGCTGTAGGCTAATGCTACTCTATCAAGATTTGTCCAACTCAACTTTTCTGTTAGAAGCATTCACATTAGACATGAACCCTCAACAGATTACCTTTTCGTATGTTACAGAAGCAAAAGTAGTGATTAAACTCTGCTACTCACACAGTAAGTTACTTTTACTGAGTCCCAGGAGAAACTGGTGTAGGTATTTTAAATTAAAAGCTATTATAACTAACTAGAGAAAAATGCTCTTGGATCAAGTTTTTTGAATGGTTAATTCCGACATAAATGCAACCGTACATATCATACTTCTGTACAAATATTAAAAAGTACTTAAGATAGAACATTTTGGTTGTAATTTCTTGTAACTAGGTTCAAGCTGAACAAACTAGAGTTAGTGTTTTCTTATTTCACAGATAATGCTGACAAAGCTTTAAGGAGTGTTATCCGCCTCTAAAATCTATACTGAAATTGTTGGGTCTATCTCTTCCCACTACTTTTGTTTATATTTGTTATAAACATGTTATAAAAATTGTTAAACAGTAAGAATTTTTTTTAACATAATAAAGTCAAACCAATAATGTTACATTAGTTTGACCTTGTTTAATGAAAGGATCATTATTTCAGACATGAGACGGAACACTTGTCACTGGTTTGACTTACAGAGGAGTATTCTGTGGGATTGCAACTTTTTCCTCTTGTCATCACTATCTTCCTCCTCATCAGTGAAGTCCTAATCCAGTTCTACTGAAATTGGTTGGAAATTGTCTACTGGATAGAGAAAATTTGCTGCTGCATCTTGTCTAGGATCAAATAGTTTTAATATTTGCAAATGTAATTAAATTTTTCTCCTTTGTAGAGAAATTCTGCCTCTAGGAAGAGGTAGGCAGAGGAAGATACTTTCAAAAAATACTCTGTGCTTCACTCTGTTCATATACCTGCAAGCATATGGCAAAAGGAGCCTATCCCAGGTCTGGCTGAGCATAGCGAACACAACTTCTGCAAAAGAGATCACTTGTGCTGGAGTCTTGGTACATTCCTGCCCTCTATACCCACTTGTCTAATTTGTGTAGGTTGGATTTCATGGTTACTTTTATTGCAGAGAAGGCAGGATCCATCCCCCCAGAACTGCATAGGTCCTCCCTTTGTTGTTCCACCCCAGCAGTGACATGCAGGGGCAGCCTAACACCAGGGAGATAGGCAAGAGCACAGCATCTAACCAAAACCAGCCTAGGCTATTCATTACTGCCTATTGCATTCAGTACTACCACAGTGAGACAATTTATTTGTTATGCATTGGAAAAATTGAAAAAATGCCCTTTTAAAGGACTTGGTAACTTTCTTCTGCACACTGCTTTTCACACTTTGCCTAAATAAGCTGGGGGATAGCTAGTGAAATCCCCAAAATATAACAAGTTGCAACATGCATGAGCTATTTACAACATGTAAGAAATTTTCATAAATTACTTTTTTTTTTTATTAGCTACTGCTTAAGCACAGAGTTCTCACACATCCATATGCCTGCACAGCAGCCCTCAACAGGGATTTCACTGGCTCGGCAGTATTGCCCTTCTTGCTTAAATTTTTTCCAATGTCTTCTAATCCTAGCTTGGTTTCTAATCATTGTGAAGTTCAGTTTCAAAAGACAGGATGTTTTTTATTTGAAGAAGAATTTGCATCATAAAATTAAACGAGTTATTTTTGGCTTTGCAAATTTTATAGACTGGGTTAATTGTTTGGCCTGCTTTCATAGTTGTTTATACTCCATATTGATCTCCTTCCTCCAGATCAATCTCCTTCCTCTACACATCACAGAGGTGACTTTCAATATATGTATAATAGAGAAATGGTATAATGTTAGAAGTAAAGCCAATAATCTCCTTAGAGGGAACTGTAAGTCCTCAGATTTGTGTTTTGCCTGAGTCTGGGCTCTTTAACTCCCGCTTCAGTAACCTCAGTGCCTGCTTGTGGATTCAGATTTTCTGTGATAGACATAGTGTGCCTATAGCATGGCTGAATATGAGCCTGTTCTCCTCTTTTTTTCTTGGTTTCTAGTTTGAGACAAACAGGATTTATATAACTTCTTCTGTTGTAGATGAGTTTTGCTTTTAATTCATGAAAATGTTGACTACAGTTTGGGATAGTTCTATCCTTCTAGGAGCTGCTTTAAATCTAGTTTAATAGACTGGCATATATGTTTTCAGCTCTAAAAATGTGAAATTATCCTAATAGAACTCCACCAGAGTCAAGGCTAGTCAGAGAGCAGCAATTTCATTTTAAGGGAGGGGAGAGGAGCTTTGGGACTTGCGTTCATTTTGATGCTGAACTCTTTCTCACACCCACTAGAAATTCCATCCTGAATGTTTTCACTGAAACAGATACATTTTCATGAAATATTGCTCTTTAAAAGAAAAGGTATTCTAAAGAAAATAATTTTTTTCTATCCATAGGCTTTTATTAAGCAATGACTCAAAGCAGAAAATGGTTTCTGGACCATAGGAATACATTTTTGTATGACTACAGCACTGGAAAGTGCAAGAGTAGGAACAAGGAAAGTAGGAAATCAGCATTTCCAGTGATGCTGATTCAGTTTTAACGGAGGACAAAGGAAAATGGTTAGTATTCCCATAAGCCTCTCTCTGTAATACCTGAGGTCTGTGGTCTGTTTGTTGCTATGTAGTCTTTGTTACCCCTATAATTAATTAATTAGTTAATTAATTAAATAATAAATACTTCACAGCACCAATCATGGAATAGTTACAATGTGAAGAACCAACACACTGAACTTTGAGGTTAGGAGCAGCCCTGTTAATGCTGAGGCAAATGTTGCCCTCCTTATTTACCTGTAAACTGCTTATCAAGTCAGTGCACATCTGAGAAGTATCTTCTGTGTGCTAGTGGCCCTTGGCTAATCTGATTGAAAGCCTGATCCTACCTCAAGGCCAGGCACTGAACAGTATGGCTGCTGCTCCTACCACTTGTTTTCACATAGGCAAACTTGGAATAGTTGCATTTATTTCATCGTTCCTTCACCTGATGTCATTCCACAGCAGTGTTCACTTATT
Organism: Fringilla coelebs; assembly: GCF_963513975.1. Classification (NCBI taxonomy): domain Eukaryota; kingdom Metazoa; phylum Chordata; class Aves; order Passeriformes; family Fringillidae; genus Fringilla; species Fringilla coelebs. The sequence goes on from NC_140028.1 coordinate 84,330,231, forward strand.
GACAGGATGCCTTGTTGTGACTTCATGTTGCCCTCTCCTTCACTTCTCTGCCAACAGCATGCTGAGAATTTGGTCACCAACAGGGCTGGGCAGATGATTGGTCTAGTACATGAAACACACAGAACTACTTTTTAACAAATATGTGTATATTATGGGAAGATTTTTAAAGGCTTCTAATAAAAATCAAGTTCAAGCACTAATAGTATATTTAAACTTGTTGAACTTTTAAAAAAACCTCTGGTTTTAATCAGGGTTCTTCTTGAATAAGTAAGCTATCTCTTTACAAAGAAAAATGGTTCTACTGTAATGTAACAAAATTAATTTTCTTCTGTGCTTTAATGAAATACAGAAGTGGACCAATGATTTCAAAAGCATCTCTTTTGAATCTAACCAGAAGATGGTTGTCTATATTTATCTAGGCATCTTGGGAGATTTGGAAATGCATGAATTTTGTGGGGGAAAAAAAATAGGCAACAATAATTTTTTTTTTTTTTTTTAGTGGTCAAAATTTATACAGTTTTTCAAACCATACTGAAGAAAGCATTTTCCCTTGAATGCACTGTTGATAGCAGTTATCTTTCTAATTTGCATTCAGTCTGCTGTTTTACTGAGCCTGTTTTTCTTAAAGACATTTCAGCCTGACACAGTTTTTCCTTATTGCTCTGACCACATGGATTTTTTGGGTTTTTTTTATTATCCAGCCTGAGATCCATTTTTAAGGAATTATTTCATTGATGGCCATTTATCCTAGCTGAGGCTTCAAGAGAAGCCATTTTCTGCCAGTAAAGCCTAAAATAGCCTTGAAGGGTTTGTGGTGCTAAGTTTGGCCATGCAGTATCGATATCCACTTGGCGATTTCCTAGGTGAGGTCTGCTCTGGATGTCAGAATGGATCATGTGAAACTATGTCGGTCAATTAATCACTGCCAATGAGCCATGGCATGCCAAAGCTCCTTCTCATAACGGCCTCCTTGTTAACTTCACAAAACCCAAATCCACAAGCCAGACCTCCTCCTTTAAGACCTCCAATGCAGGCTCCAGAAGCGTTTGCAGGAAAATACATTTACTGCAAGAAATAAATGTTGCAGGCTTATAGGGTTGATCTATCAACAGGAAAAAAAAAAAAAAAAAAAAAACCCAAGAAAAATGTGGGGATTAGCTAGATAACTAGTTTTGTGGAATTGTTTTTGATGGATGGTTCTAGGGAAAGACTTCAAATGTGAATATAAAATCGATCAGCATTCAGCAGTACATTTAGCAATGTAATTGCTAATTTAAAATTAGTCAAAATCTGACCTTTATGTTTCATAGCCATGACTGCTCTAAGGGAAAAAGCGTCATTCATATTTAGTACTTCTCCTACCTTATCTTTACCACATGCAAAAACCTGGGGTGAGAGAGGTAGGGAAAGCCAGAATTGAATAGTAGCCTGATGAACTACTGAAATAAATTAAATTCCTTTGACAAGTAAGTCATTGTTGTGGGGGATGGGGGGAAGGGTGTGAGGGGGGAAGGGAGAGCATCTTTTACTTCACTGGCCCATTTAGGAAGTTTGGTCACTGGTATGAAGGAGTACAGCTGCACACAATATAAAGTAAGTTTAGCAGCATATTTGGTGAGTTTATAACTTCCCCGGGGCATTTTAACATTAAAAATAGTGATTGTTAACCTGGTCCATCTGAACTTAAATATGAGCTTGCTTTGCAAGAAATGAGGGGTAACATCTCAAGTACATTTCTTTGTTTTTTATTATTGCTTAAGGGCTTACATTGCTTTATAACTGCATTTTGTCTGGCTTTGCATTTTGTACTCAACAGAGATATTCAAATCCATGGTCTCAGTAAGGATGGCAATCCCAGTACTGGCTTAGAAATATGTTCTTTTATAGTTATGCACAGATATTAAAAAATAAACAGTATATGATAAAGTGGCAGCTGTACATGACTTTGACGTTAGCAGCAAGTCCATTGCATGTGCGTTATCTGTCTGCTGACTTCAGGTTTTTTCACTACCAGCAAAAACTCTTTTGAGATCATTAGTGTCTCAGACTGGCAGGCAAAATAACACTGACAAATATCTAAAGGCACATGAGTAATCGTGCTGAAAAGAATTATTATTGCATTATAGAATGAAGTAGATTATAGGATATTAAAATGAAGTTCCATTTATAAACATGTATTTCTGCATGTTTATCAGAACGTCTTTTAAAGCAAAATTCTGTTTTCAGGTCAATATGCAACTGGAAACACCCAAATTTTCAAAGCTATCAGTCTGAATTTAAAAAATCACTATATTGCCTACAAAAATTAGGAGATTTAAAAGAATAATGTTGCTAAGGGTCTTCTTGTTGTTTCATAAGTCTTTAGGATTCATAGTGTAAGGCATTTTTATGCAAATGCAAAATCTCAATGATTATGTATTAATCTTTGAAAACAAATTTTTGTGTACTTGCTCCTGGAATTAGGTATTGGATGCAAACGTAAGCCCCCAATATTGCAATTACTTCTATAATTTGGTGGTGTTGTGGAAGTGCAGAAACAAGCCCAGCTCTTATGTCACATGTGCTTCTGTGTAGCACTGGCAGAGAATGTCCTTTTCCATAAGTGGGGCTGTCCCAAGACAGTTCCCATCCATACTGACAGTCATGGCACTCTGTAAAGGTGAGTCCTGGGGCTCACTGTCACCTTTCCTAGAGCAGTCACTGCTCCAGGTTTTGTTCTCACGCTCTACTATTTTGCTCTGTCAAGGAAAAAATTATTTTTAAATATACAAATGTGAACTGTAAATGAATTTTTTCCCCCTTCTTCGCAAGATTCCTTTGCCTCTCTGTTAAATGAAAATGAAATCACTCTGGGCTGGCCTGCAGGTGGGTTTGAGGGCCATTTACACCTGCAAAGCTGTTTACAAGCTCTGCTTCTGATGCTCTCACGCAGTAGCCTGCCATGTCCCTGCTTCTCATGGTAAGCAGTGCACAGGGATCTTCATTCTTCAGACCACAGCAGCTGCTTGAGAAGCTCTTCTCTCTTTGCTGGATTAGTGTGGCTTCCACACACAGGCACTGAAGGTAGAATTCACATCCCAGTCTAAAGCCCAGTGAAGCTAGTTCTGCCCTAGGCACTGGTGCCAGGCCAAGAGGGAGCAGAACGCCCCCTTGGAACCATTCCTCAGGGCACACCCCAGGTGTTTCCACCACCCCAGGGATCCTGCAACACCCTCTGGTGAAAAGTTTCCTGCCAGCTTGTCCCAAATTATTCACAAATTCCCTGGCTGGCTTTCTGCTACTACTGCAGCTGTTTTCAAGGGAATCTTCTCACCTCTCTCCCCCTGCGGGATACTCATGCATGTTTTTTCAGCTTCTCACCTACTTTATAGAGCAGAAGGGGAGGGTGCCTTGTTACACCCTGTGGCCTCACCTTCCTTGGAGAACTGGCATGTTATTCTAATTAAGTGGTGCAATAGTAGCAGAGTTAACCCATCCACACCCCTGTTCTGGAACTTGGTTGCAGTCCATCCTCAGGTTGGACTGCAACCAAAAACCAGTAATAGGGTGAACACCTGCTGCATGAAAATCCTAGTCCCCTATAAAGGCCTTAGAATAGCAATTATGAATTTTAGAGGGTATATATGTATACACACACATTATGGCATGTAATTTATGTTTGCAGTTCAGAACTGGTTTGTATGAAAAGCATGCAATTTGTCAAAGTAACAATCCTTTGCTTTGTTTTAAACTGGCTGTTAAACCACAGATCTGAGGATTGAGATGTCATTCCTTAAAAGCTGCCTGCTTAAAAAGAATATCTATTCTGTGTTCTATCCATATGAATAAGATAGTAAGTAAGTAAGAAAAGAAAAAACATATATGTGCATCTTGACTCTGTTCCAACAGACAAATATAGTCCTAGTCCTCAGTTAAAGTGGGAGCAAGTTTTGAATAGAATGTTTAGCTTATAGATGCTTTTTAGAGAAAGCCCTTCTAATGCTGGAAGCAGGACAAATACTAATTCATCCAAAAAAATTAAGCCAAGTTACAGGTCTGTGGTAAGAATTATCAACTACCTAATTCCACTTGGTATAAACAAATGGCTTAATGATTTAGCCATTTCTAATTGTTCTAATTGTACGGAATACACAAACAATTTGAACTTCACTATGGTTTGGTTTTTCTCTTTGCCTTCCTTATCTCTGGTAGCTGAGATGAACATTGCCAAAGTAGTGTATTTTTTGTAGAATCCAGGAGAACCAGTTGGAAGACACCTCAAGGATCATCTGCTGCAAATTTCCTTGCTAAAAACAAGGTCTAGATGTCCCAGCACCCTGTCCAGCTGAATCTTGAAAGTGCCCAACCTTGCGGAATCTATCAGTTCCCTAGGGAGATTATTCTTATGGCTGATTGTTCTCACTGTGAAAATTTTCCCTCTTGTGCCCAATCAGAATCTCCCCAAGAGTAACTTTTGCTCATTACCTTTTGCCTTTTCCTTGTGACTCCCTGTAAAAAGGAAGGGGATGTAGATTTCTTCTTTGTAGAAATCCTTTCAGTACTGGGACATTGTGAAAAGGTCACCCCTAATTATTTTTTTCTCAAGCCTGAAGAAATCCATTTCTCTCTCAGCCTTCCCTCCCATCTCAGACTACCCAGGCCTTCAATCATCTTCATGGCCCTTCTCTGGACCCTCCCCACCTTTTTTGGCATTGTGGGGATCAAAACTGAATTCATTATTCTAGATGTGGCCTGACACAGTGGGATAGTGCCTTCTTTATCCAGTCTTGGAAGGAGCTCATAAGAAGCTTTCTGGCCAAAAAGGTGGACAAAGTCAAATGCACCAGTTTCAGGCTACATCTACTGCGCCTTTGTGCATCATGTATTCAAGAGATACTAATTTCTGTAAATCTGCTTAGCACATTCAGTCTAAAATAATTTCATGTATTAAATGAGGCAGCAGCATTTTCTGTGGGTTTGGTGAATACTATGTATAAAATTGTGTACCTCCACTCAGAACGTCTCTGGGAAGATCATTTCCCTCAGTTGCTGCTTTCAGCATGTCGCACATGTCTGTGTTGGCTCCTGTCTTCTATCGCACCAGACCAGCATTACTTGTCTCCACTTCAAGGGCCTTTCATGTCTTAGGTTCACCTTGTCATCTCTCCTCTGTTGACTGGCTTATTCCTGCCTGCAGCCAACTTCTGACGCCCATGTTCAGCACCCACTTGTTAATTTTCAGACAAGGATCTCTCTCTCTTCTCTCATCTCTCTTCTCTTCTACTGGTCAAGTTTGGGAGGTGCTCGCTGTAAACAGTCTCAAAGCTATTTCATCATTTCAAATCTCAGTCTGTGATGCCAACAGGAGTCTTCACAGCTGATGTACTGTAAGCACTGCCTGTCATGACAGTCAAGCTTGTTTTCTTGTATCCTCTGTGAAGAAAATCCCATCTGTATTGTTTCCATCTCTATGAGTCCTTTTGCTTTAAGTGTGTACTACTGCTGTGTGAGCTGCAGGGCAAAGTTTGTAGCCTCCCGAGGCCAGGTCATGCCACAGTAAAGCAACTGAGAAATTCTGTGATTGCATCAGGGAGTTCAGTCCCAGTTTCAAGAAGTGCTGCACTGAATACTCCTACCAGCCAGGTGCTCTGCTGGCAAGTGTGCCTGTTGCCTCATTGTCCGTGTCCTCATGCCACTCCAGAGTTTCCTTGTGAAACTGTCTGGGTGCCAATGCTGCCTGCAGGGCTCTCAGAGTTCAAAAGGCTGAAATATAAATCCCTAACTGGATAGAGCAGATAGGAGAGGCACATACCCGTGTGTGAAAGTGCTAGCTGTGTAAGCACTGATTTGTGGGACAACAAGGATAAAGACTTGCGCATGGTTCACAGCGCCCAGCCTAATTTGGCAAGGTGCCTCTGTCCATCTATTTTCTCTCCCTGGTTGATGGAAAGACAGAGGTCATTATCCACAAAGTAATTTAAAAACACTAAATCAGGCACTTGATATGATTCACAGTAGAGGAAAATAGGAGAGACCAAGCTGAGGCGTTTAAAGCTGGGACGACAAAGAACCTTTCCTTTTTCCTACTGAGTGCTGTATTTCCATGCCAAGGGCCTATGTTAACAAAGGGGTAGACCATGATAGCTCTAGCACTTTGTCTGCCACCTTGCAGCACATTAGAGAAGATGATCAGACAGCCTACAGAGAAGGGTGAAAGGAGAATGAGAAAGATGTGTTCATGAACCAAAGATCCCCAGCCTGGATTTGTCCATTATCTGGGTCAGGATGGTGAAGTCCCAGTCTCACCAGGGGAGTTAGAGGATCATTTAAGTTGAAAGGGAGCTCGAGAGGTCTTAATCAAACCAGAGATCCAACCAGTCCTTAATCCAATCCAGCTCAGGGCAGGGCCTACCTGACTTAACTCCAGTCACTGAGGACTTTATTTAGATGGGTCTTAAAAGCCTCAAATACACAGATGGTGAAATCTCCCTGTTTAACCTGTTCTACTGCTTGTATCACCTCATCACAAAATTTTTTCCCTGCTCCAGCTGACCATCTTGGCAGACCTTCATTGGACTCACTCCAGTTTTTCAACATTTTTCTTGCTCTATTGGGCCCAAAACTGGACACAGCATTCCAGATGCAATATAACAAGTGCTAAGTAAAGGGGAATTATCGCTTCCTTTGTTCTACTGGCTATAGGACTTTTGATATGGCCCTGGATGCTCTTAGGCTCCAGCACTGGCAGAGCGCAGAGCTGGCTCATGTTCAGCCTACTGGCCACAAGGACATGGGGTCTGTTTCAGCAGGGCTTCTACCTAGCCATGCTGTATTTCAACAGTCAATTAATCTGTTCCATTTGTGTCTGACCTGCTCAAATTTTACAAGGTTCCTCTTGGCCTGCTCCTCCTGCTTGTCAAGATACCTCTGAATGTCAAGAAAGCAATCAACTGTTTCCTCCAGGTTGGTGTCATCTCAGAATTTTCTGAAAGAGCACCCCATCTCTTCCTCCAGGTCATTGATAAAGATAACTAACCCAAGATTTCAGTGTCAAGAATTTCATGTCGTGTTGGCTCATCTCCATAGCCCTGTTTGCAAATTTTGATAAGTTTCATAAATGTTACATTTTAAAAAGCCAGATCATGGGAGGCAAAAAGCAGAGGTGTATAGTATGAACTCTTTGATCAAGGTCATGTTGCCATGAACTGTCCTAGTCCTGGACAGGAACCTTACAATTTTTCAATTCACACTGAGTGTCTGAATGTTAAAAGAGAGGAAAGAGAATCCCACTTTAAGCTAAGAGCATCCTGCAACCATAAATATGGTCTCTGTGTAGCTACATAGAACATATATATATATATATATATATATATATATATATATATATATATACACGCACACACATATATATACACATATATATATATGTATATATATATACACACACACACACACACATACATATATATATATATCTATATATATTTACACACACACAGATATACATGGACATGAAAAATGTATCTTATGGCAGGAACCCTCTGTGACAGCTTTCTGAGTGGAGTGAGTTTTCCAGAAGAGTTGCTGGCCTCTGGAACAGGGATTGTATCATGAAAATGCTGACATAACCTTTAACTGTAGAGCCACTAACAGCTTTGTTATATAACTTGTTCCTAGCTTATGTCCTTGCCCTGGAAACAGTGGTGGCATTGTCTGCTGCTAATTGTGTTAAGGGGTCGGGGAGAGTTGGAACTAATATCAGAAGGGAAAAATAATTTAAAATTAAAAATTCCCCTTATGTGAGTCATACAAACTGGGAGGAATTTTAAATGAATGGCTTTAGTTTTAGATCCATCTATATGATACCCTATTTTTTTTTCACATTGCAGATAGATGAAGTAAATACTCTTTATCAATCTAATATATTTTGGTTATTTTAAGCCCCCTTACATTTATAAATCTGACTGGTGGATCTAATCACCTTTTTTTACATGCTGGTGTTTCTCAGTACTTTATGTAAAGGGAAACCAAACCTCACACAATGCTTCCAGCTCTCATGATTTTAATGTGGGTCTTGCAATACCTAGTGTTTTTTTTAAGCCTCAGCTCCTGAAGCTCAAAGATTATTTCAAGATCTCACTCAGCTTTTTGTTTTGCAGCTCTTGAGTTTCCAGGAAAATACCGAAAGTCTGAATGCTAAAAGATCAAAAGTAACAATTAAACAGCAAAAAGAGAAAAAAATCTAGAAATGGCAGTCCTAAATGTTATTGTGACTTGACTATAATCAATTTGGATAGATCTGCTTGGAATGCAAATTGCCACCAGGACTCCCATTATAAATGCCATCTCCTAGAGGTGTGCAAAACAAAGTCCTAGGGCTAGTTGTTTCTGACTTTTACAGATATGAATCCTGCTTCACGGATTATCTTTTATAGAGTGTGCCAGCCTAAAATCCCAGAGCTAGGCCGTATTTTTTAAAGCATTATGAAGAGCCCTTGGTCTTCTGCTGCAGATAAAGTGTCATAATGGCTGACACCATCATGGCCTTGCAATCAGTTCTGCAAAGGGACACCAAATCTGAAAGATACACAACACTCCCGCGCTAAAGACTTCTGTAGAGCTGCCTGTTACTTTTGTTTTCTTTCCAGAGGTGCTAATTTCCAGAGATAAAGAACTGACTGCTCCCAGTGAGAAATGCAAAGGACCTTGCAAAAGCTATTAAGTGTGGGAAATTAACGAACATGGGAAGCAAATGGCTAAATATATGAGTTTCACTCAATTAACTTTTTAACAAACAAAACCTTCAGTAGCTTCCCACTATTCCAGCTGTTCTGTTTGGTGTCAAGCTAAGTGTTACTTAGCCCAGGGAATGGGCTGTTTTAGCCTGGAGAGGACAAGGGGAACTTTTAGGTTTTGCAGCAGTTACCTTTTTTGTGACAGATTAGCCTTTCCTTCACTTTCAGCATGAGAACATTATGGAAAGTGCAAGATAAGGCAGGTGTCTAATAGAGGGACTTTACCTTGCTGTGAAATCTGCTCAGAGCTGCCCTCTGTGCCATTCAGTACATAAACAAGAGCAGGCAAATGTGCGGTGCAATCTATAAATGCAACCCTTTGTGTGCCGCGTTCTCCCTCCGTGAAGCAGAGGTGGGCTGTGATCTTCTCTTTGTCAAGTCCTGTCCAACTTCAGAGACTGGCCAAGCACAGAGCAAGAGCTGCAGGGGCTTGTGGTACATTTCATCTTAGATGGCCTGCCAGCATGCCCAGAGAAGAGTGGGTTGTGTCTTTGGGATGGGAGGACAGGTGGTTAAAAGGAGCCTTGAGCGTGTGACCTCGCCTGGTTTCCGAGGACTGGAGAAAGTCCCCACTAAGCAAAGGTTTATGCCTTCCATGTGCTTCACAGTCCCTACACTTTCTGTCTGTACAGCTCAGTTTTAATGTGTTCTGAAATCTTGTGTAACCTGATCGCTGAATTAAATTATATTCTTAAGGATATCAATAGCCAGCTACTGGAAAGTTTGCCATCATAAAAAGGCTCCTTTTTGTTCTTGCTTAGTAAACACATTAATCATAATTCAGCAGGGGAGAAAAAAACCCCAATCTTTTACAGTAAAACCATCTGCCCTTTGTTTCTTTTGTTCAAAGAAAAAGACATAAAATTGAAGTTCCTTTAAAATTTGCCATGATAAGTGCTTCTCTGATTTCTTTTTCAGCTTTCTCTAATTTGTACGAAGGAGACTTTGATTGATTGAAACCCCCTAGTAAACCTCTAAGTCCTTAGCCACTTACTGCTTGCTTGATATAGCATTTGCTGTTGTTTATAGTCTGCTATCCATAGGATTGGTTTTCGGTGTAATAAAGTACTAAAAATCTCATAGAGTTGTATCAACTTGGGTGTTCTGCGGTTAGCATGGTGGTTGTTATGCCTAATTCCCACAGCAGAGAGGGGGAGTTAGGGGGAGCATCATAAAGAACAAAAGTTAGTGGATTGCCAGCTGAGTAAAGCCCTCACTGTGAACAGGTTTGGGTAATAGCAATATTTCTAAAGGGGAGGGTAATGACACTTAAGTGAGGTTGGTCTTAGTAAGCAGTTGCAGGTCTGGATCCAATAATGTATCATTTACTGCGTCTGGAATAGATCGCTTGAATAAATTAAGTGAACTCTTACCCTGCTGTGAGCTTTCTTGCTGTGTGCTCTGTGCTTATTAGCCTCCTAGCCCCTAGTTTGACCCTGTTCCTTTCTTAAATTAATGCATCTCCAATTCCCTAATCTAGCCCTTTCTTTTTTTTTTAATCTCATGTTTCTTTGTTTCCACCCAACTTGAGGAAATAGCTGAGGAGTTTTCAACTGTTTACCCAGAGGCAAAATTAACAGGTGCATTCGGGGTTATTGTGAGGCTCATCAGATGCACAGAGGGCTTGGCTCACCTCCAACTCTGATAAACAGAACAGTATTGTAAATTAATTGAAAACCGACCAAGATGAAAGTATCAATTAACACATAGGTATAGTTTTTAATTTTTAAAAATTTATTTTTATAGTGACGGGGACATTCTTAAAAGGGCATTTCAGCATGTCAGGAACTTATTATCTATGCTAAAGACAGAATACATTGTGATTCAGATTTGGTGAGGAGGTAGTACCATAAAAGAAAAAGCATAACTTTTTAGTGATTCAAAGCATTTTGAGTCAATATTAGCTGATAATATGACACACAGAGAGGACTTTTCCACTTGAGAGTGGTTCCTCCTTTGTTTAAAATGGAAAATACTTTCAATGCAGAAATATTCTTACACTGTGCATACTGATTTTTGACAAAAATTCTTCATTCATGGTACAATCAAGAATGCATGAAAGCGCATTTTCTGTCATTTCCGTGATTTAGTTTGGAAGGATTTTGCGAGCATGGAGCAGAGGGTGTAAAGGTTAAGAAGAAATGCATTAGGTGTTATGTCTTCATCTAGGGATCACTTACAGGAGATTCTAGTCAGCTCCACTTTATATTGAAAGGCTTTTCAGTAAGAACAAAAACTCTTTAAGATTCACCTTCATCACTGTGAAAAACTAAACCTCATATTTTTCAGAGAACTCTGTCTCCCTCTAAGCACTTCTAGTATTAAGGACAAAAGGCCTTGAAAAGTTCTTTGTTGCAAGGAGTTTTGCAATCCTTCATGTGTCACAATATGTGAAGGCAGCCTAGTTTATAAAATATCAGGAAGTTCATGACGAGCTGTTTAGTGACCTTGTAATAATCTGTCATTTTAGGCAGATTCTGTGGCATCTGAGCCTTTTAATGGTCATTTAGAAAACTGAATTCAATAAGACCGGAAAATAATTACTGCTCTGTTTGGCAGATAAGGATATGCTGGAAGATGCAAGAATTCTTTGGGTATTTCCTTATGATGTTTTGGAGACAACAGATTTTGCAATGGATTATGGAATAATCAGAATGTAGCAGCAGCATCAATTGCAGAAACTATTTTTTTTGTGCTGTACTTGTGAGTGTTGACTGACATTGTTTTGGGGAATCACAGAATGGGTAGGACGGCTGTCTGGTGGCTGAAACTCTGGAGTCATTTGCCATGTGGAGAACAGAACAGGATGGAAACATCAAGATGGCAGCAATACCTTCATGGTGAAAAGGTGAATGGTGTTGTAATATATTGCATTCACTGTGCAACGTTGAACTCCACACCTGTACTCTGCATAATCTCTTCCAAGCTGTAGTTAGGTGTTCCAGATGCCAGTGCAAGTTTGTTGAACTCCTCATTAGAAGGTGGGGCTCTAGATGGTGCCCCCAGACCTTTTGTAGTTTTCATACATCAAGCAACTTTGGAGGCTAAAGAGGGAGAAAGACATTTTTTGGAACTGCAGTGTCTTTAAGGTCCCTTCCAACCCAAGCCATCCTGTGATTCAGCTTTGTTGGCTAATATGCAGTACCAGTACTGACAATGATCACAAGACAGTCTGAGCTCTTTGACATCTGTGTAAACTTTCTCCCCATCTTAGTTTCTCAATCAATGCAAGGCTGAAATTATTTTGCTATCTGTGCTGCCTCTGCAGGGTCATATGGCAGCATAGATTGCACTGAAAGTTGTCAGAGAACAAACTAGATTAGGTTGGTTGAAGACGAATAGGAGATTTCATTGCTCATGGTTTCTCTGTTCTTTATATCTACACTGACAGGTTTCTCCAATAATCTTACCTGCTCTTTTCCTTCCTTTTTTTTAAGTTTTTCATCCTTAAGACTACCCTGGCTAAAGTCTTGTTGACACCATTCCAGAGATTATCTCAGTATCCTATAATGTTCCTATTAAAGAAGAAGAAAAGTGAAAGGACATACAGAGAAGGACAGCCTCTGATTTTGTAGCTCAGGTGATCAGCAAAGCACAAATGGTGTTTTGGAGTTGATGAACCAATTAAGAGACATAGGCAATAGCTGAGGGATTCACATGTACCCACAAAAGACAGGATAGTACTCTTCCTTATGGATCAGGTCAGAGTGGAGGTGGAGAAGGATTAGGTGTGCATTGGTTTTTGTAACCCCGGAATGAGAGGTTACTTCTGTCTCCGAGTTAATCAGTTCTGCAGTTTTTGCAACACAGCTGCATGTTTCCACCAGGTTTGCAGATCTTAGTTTGCCATTAATGCTCTTATTCTTAATGAAGGTGGGTAGGTCTGTGTGTTTCTCTTGGCATCCCTGTGCCCCTCCAGAACACTGTGTAGGTCTGCGTGGGTCGTGATTGCTTCAGAGCTGGCCTCGTCTTTAAGATATGTAAGAGTTAACAGTTGTCAATCTCCTTGACATTAGAATGAAATGCTATTCAAAGTGTTATCTCTGTTGGAGACCCCATGCTCTCTCTTTCACACTTTTGATCACCATGAAGTAATTCATTTAGATGTCAGAAGGATTAATTAATAGATCACTGAAATTAACAAGGACACTGTTAGGTTGCAAAGCTCTTGCTCTGTGTACTATCCAGACAAAAGCCGTGCTATAATGTTTACTTTTTGCTCTCAGTCAAGAATTTCTTCCAGCTGTAAAGGGGAAAAACGTGATATGGTTTACATTTCTATAATTAAAGTTTGAACACACAAATATAGATATGGAGACTTAGGAACATCATGGAACATGGAATTTATGGAATTTATTTATATTTTACCTCTTTAAACCTTTCTGCCATATCCTGGAGAATTACTTATGTTCCATCTATTGATGCACTCTCTTACTGTAGAAATGCAAAACACTTTGCAGAACCAGTGAATTTTACCTGTCTTTTAGGCAAGGGTAAGGCACAGCAAACCAAACTTGATAACAATTTCTGCTGCCTTTGATAAGGGGCCTGCTTTTGTGTGTGCTTTCAGCAGTGGGTCAATATCAAATTGCTGCCCAAGTCTGATGCAGAAGAATACTGGGATGAAGAATACTGGGATGTAGGTCATTGGCTGAACACCTATGTTACCTCAGACATGTCTGTGCACGTTGAGAGTCACTACAATCTTGGCAAAGGAAAGTCATGTATTCTGGGAGCTATCCTTGCGTAAGATGGCCGCCAATAATTCGTTCTTCTACTGTAATAAATTAGACTGTGCCCACACTGCAGGGGGAGAGGGGAAGAGGGAGGAAGCATTGGAACATGGTTTTGAATATGAGTGGCTCCATAAATAAAGTTGTATACAGAATTCATAAATTGCAGAAGAAAACAGCATACATTGTCAGAAGTTGTGTTCTTGCAGTTGGGGTATCTCTTGGACTTCTGAAAAGACATAAAACACATTGTGAAATATCCTGGAAAGTGTGAAATGCCAGGCAGAGGATTCATGTAGTGAGTGGTTTCAAGAGAACAGCCAGAAATCAGAAGCAAGGAGGACGTAGTGAAAATGCCTGTATAGAAAATATGACTAGACCAGTTGGGATTAAATGAGTCCAGAGGGCCATTAGAGTCTCAATTATTCTATAATTCTCTGATCATTATGTAAGTTGGATGTGCTTCTTTCTTAAAATTAGATATATCCCATGTGTCAGATTCAGCTTCTCATAGTGCTGTGTCTTTAAAAAGACAGTTCTATACTAGTAAAGACTCATTATTCATCTTCTTGGTTATTAACTTGCTCAGTTTAGGTATAGAAGTGTGATATATTTACTTTTGTATTCTTCTTACTTCTCCTCTCTTGCACAATTAATAATCTCATAGATATCATTTCCCCCTAATAAGTTTAGATGCTGGTAATAAGGATTGAATTGCCTTTTCTCTTTTTTTTTTTTTTTTGGCCATTGTTAAATGCTTGATTACTCATGCTTATAAAAATGCATCGGACTGACACACACTGTAAAAATAGAGGGGGTTTTGGTTTTGTGGGGTTTTTTTGTTTTGGTTTGGCTTTATTTTTTTGTGTGTTTGTTTGGGGTTTGTTTGTTTGTTTGTTTGTTTTTATCTCAAGAGAAGGCTGTATTTTTTGTTAAAATCAGAGATGTCTAGAAGAAATAAATGTGGGGTTTGTTGTTTGGATTTTTTTACTTTAATTTTTCCAAGATATCTGAAGCATCATTCGTGTGATGAATGCTCATGTAATAGTAATTGTGTGAATTGAACCCAAAGTTGTTTATATTTTCTGAAGTTGTGAAGTGCACAGTGCAATGGTAATTTTGATGACCCTTGTCTTACAGGGAACTTATTCTGCAGATAGCAGAGAGAGTGGGCAGATTTCCTTGAGTCATACTGCACTGTTCTAGAAGGATCTGGGTTTTTTCTGCTGATCTCATTGGACCAATTACCATTGAGAAGAATGAAAGGAATTCCTTGGGAAAATGGAATAAAATAATTTTTTCCTAGCATTTTCATGCTTTTGTCTCCATCCTATGACTTCTTGCTCTGGGAGTGAGGCTGACATTAGCATTTGCAGGAAGTCTGATTCAACAGAAAGGCTTGAGCCTATAAATATTTGCAGTTCCATAGCTATGTCTGTGATACCAGTGTGTCGTTTCCTACTTCTCAAATTATTGCATCCAAGAACAGATTCCTAAACAATCCTTTAAATTACTTCTGAAAAAGTACACACACAAGATACCTTTTATCAAAGTCCTAATATTTGTGTTCTGCATCTCTGAAACCGCGTTTTCAAATACAGTGGGATTCCTTGAACCATATATTAAGAAGGGAAATTATACTAATTCAGAAGGATAAGAGGCATCTTGCTCTACAGTTTTTTAAACTTTATTGTGGTTTTTAGAAATAGCTGAAGGGAGGAATGAATAGTCGCTCTCAACAGAGAATATCTGAGTTTGAATTCTCTGGAATATTCCGGTGCTATGGAATAATCATTTTTGTTTTCCTTTGCATGGGAGGTATGTCTGTCTGTTTGAGGGCCATGAGGCATTTAATTTACCTTTAGAAGTAAAATTATATATTTATTAATAAAATAAGAAAAACTATTTTAGAATGCTTTTTTTCAGAGGTGATGAAGGAATATGCAATTTTTAAGAGCAGCTAGACTACCATGCTCCTTTACAATATATTGTATAAAGTGCAAATTACCTGTAAATTAAACACTTCTGGAAGTAAGATAACTACATGCAAATAAATAATTAACTTGAGTACTTCTTCATATGTGTTTTGTGCAGTGGCTTGGATTTTGGAGGGGAAGCAGTGAGGTTAGGTTACACACTTGTGAGCCAGTTTGCTGATGAACTGTGTTAGAGGAATATTCCAGAGCTGAACACTGCTTATAAATCCCCTTATGTGTGTCAGTGGCTCTGCCACTACAAAGGCTTGCATATATGCTCGATGCTGAGCCATGGGAGCATTCCCCTCGACATGACAACTCATGCTGAGTGAAATCAAGGGTAATTGTAAATATTTTCAGGCTCAGATTCTGCTTTAGCAGCTGAGCGTGCACATATACATATGCTAACACTGTCACATGTTGCACTTTAAAAATGACTGTTTGTAGCTAACAGGTGTTTTTCTGTGCTTTTTGCCAGGTTTTTCACATTTATATTTGTCTATAGCAACACTGGCAGTGGAAAGTTTGTGTATCTTAAACTAGGCTGGCTGCTAATAAAAGAAGTTTTTAGATTATCTAGTAACCTGCTATCCCTATCAGCCAAAATCATCTTGTACTAACTCTCAATAGCCTTTTGAGGGAGGCAAAACATACCCAGGCTATTGCACAAGATTTTATTCATCTGAATTCTCTCTCCAGCTCTGCACAGAACTGGGAAGCTTCAATGGCCATGGAAAGGCCCTGGGTATCTGCTCCAGACTCTGCTTCCAGGCCTTGCAGGTGGATTTTGCCTATGGGAGGATGCATGTTACCCTTTCCCTCCTGCACTGATGGCTCTTCTAGGGCCATCAGCTGCCTTTCCTAGAGAAGGAGAGCATCTGGAGAGTTTTTAATAACTTGGAGAAGCAATAACTCGGAGAAGTTATTTGTGTTGTTTGAAGTACGGCTACTCCCTGGTACTGTCATCTTCTCACCCATGGGAACATGACCTCATGGAAAAGCGTGTGTGGGCTCAGTGTCATCATTTAAGCATGTCAGAGAATTGTTGTTTTTCACCCTGCACTCCACTCCTGTTACCGGAGAGGAGCACTGAGCTCATAATCAGTAACAGAAATCTTGTTTGATGCTTCTGTTAATAAACATTGCACTGAGCGAAGTTTATTGTCCCTCTGATGCAAGGCATCCTCTAGCACAGTAAAAGTGCAGTTAGCAGATGCTGGCCACACCACACAATTCCTTACAAATGTATCTTTTAATATTTCTTTTATTTTTTCATGTTTTAGAGTGGAAACCTAGCATTCCCCTTTCATTGGAAGGAAGAAGATGTATCTGATTTAGAGTGACTGGAGTAGTAAGTCAAGGGCAGAATGATGGATCTGAGATATACTTGAAGGGATAATTGTACACAACCAGTAAAGCTGGTAAATATTTAAGGGTCATGGGTTAAATGTCAGAGCCACAGTACTTGAGCTCAACTCCATAAAGTATCAAGAATGACTGGTAATTAAATCCAGGGTATATTTCACCAAAGGGAAATAAATTTGACAGCTAACAACCAATACTGGATTACCACCTCTCAGAGGTTAGGGATCATGCTAGTAATTGTAGGTGGTTTACAGTTGTTAACATAATAGTAATAGGTAGAATGATTGCTTACTCATAGACATCACAATACCAAGCAGGACTGTATCTTCTGTTGAAAGAGAGGAAAAGAAGTCCCCCCAATCATAACGGTGACTTTGTTTTATTTCACTCAGCATTTTGCTGTTTAAAATAAACATCCTTAGGCTATTCTGGTTCAAATCTCAAAAGTGAAGGTGATCATGGTACGTTTTCCTCAACTCTTCCCTGAAGCTGAATGTAAGAAATATTTAAGGCTGTAATAGAAAAGCGGCTTTGTAATTTTCTGAGTTGTTTTACTTTTAGTAACCAGTGTGGACAAATATGTCTGCATTTAATGGTTGTGACAAACTCCTTTCTTTCCCTGCTCCCCTTCCCAAGATGGTTTTTACCACCAAATAATCCTCTCTGATGACAGGATTATTCAGAGGGAAAATTAATTGAGCTCTCCTTGGTGGTCTGCTAAGGTCTTGCTTTTATGGAACACTTTAGCCAAAATTTTTAAATTTTACCACACTTAAAACCATGGTTGATGATTAACATGGTTTTGCATGGAAAGGTTCTGGACAGATCTGATCCAGCATTTATTAATTGCAAAATCTCCTATGTTGTGCTTCAGGAGATCACCTAACCTGGACACCAATTTCTTCTTAAAAAGACTCAGTAGTTTTTCTGTTTCTCAGCAGAAGGAGATGCAGAAGGAGAAGCTTAGCACAAGCTCTGGCTAGAGAAAAGATTCATTTGCAAGATTTGACAGCAGATATGGGGACATTATTTAATATTGGAATACAGCTTTAAAAATGCTTGAACAAATGGTCTCATTATTTTGAGAAGCATGTAAGAGAAAATTCTCTGTTCCTGTCTGTTCTCGCTGTGACTCCAGTTCATTTGGAATTTTGCATCACCAAGGGTTTCTTGTAATCATGCAATCATACAGAGAATGGTATATTTGGGTACAAGTAGGACTAATAGGACTTCAGGTCTGAGAGAAGGAATGCAAACTGGGTCAAATTGATGTAATCATAAGTAATTGTCTTGAATAAAAAGCTAACCAAAGATATCTGTGTCTAGTGTTGAAAAAGTTCCCAACTCTTTTCAACAATATAGTTCTTCTTACCCAAGGTGACCAACAATGGCAGAGACAGGGGTGTGACTTGAAATCTTGACTGCTTGTAAGCGAGTAGGACGTGTTGGTGTTCAGCACTGCAGTTCCTCCTGGCAACTGCTGCATTGCAGGTCTGCAGCTCCAACTTGGATTAAATTACCTGGAGTGGTAATCATGTAAGTGGCAGTGAAGACAAAGAAACTTACTGTCACCGTGAAGAAATTTAGGTAAATCTCTGTGTGCTTGCAAGTGTCTGTAATTTTTGTCAGAATCTTCCTACCTGCATAATGAAAAGGACACAGTTTGCCTTTTCTTGCCTCACAGAACTAAAACTCTTTGAGAACAGCAACCTTGACTCAGCTGTGCAAAACGAGGCGATGTGTAACAAACTTGAGCAATTTTATTTATTTGTTTAGGGGAATTTTGTTTGGTTTGAGGGCTCTTGGATTTTTTAATACTTTCCTGTACCAGCAAGCTTCCTGCTGGGACAGAAAGTTTCTCCAGGCTCCTCGGGGGACAAGTGGCTTTGTTTGGGTGGTCTCTAAGTGACGGCTACCTGTCGTCGACATCCGCACTGCTCTTGCTCACTTGCTGCCTTCTTCTCTTCCTCTTCCTCACTGTTTCTGTCTCTGCTCACCCCCTCCCCCCTGCCTTTTTCTCCTCTGTGGCCATTCAGCTGTGGGCAGTCATAATGCCTGGCACAGCCCTCGGTTTGTCTTTCAGGTCCTCCTGTTTCCTCCATGTGAGGCCCAGAGGTTTCCAATGTCTGCAGTCGTTTCAGGTCTTCCTTTCAGAAAGGCAAATGCTGCTGAGGAGATCCTGTCCAGACCTGTGGGAAAGTGCAGCCCAGCAATAGCTATTAATACTGTTCCTTTCCCAGTCCTTCTGAAAGGAACTCCCAACAGGAAGGTTTCAGTGCTCTGCACAACTTTGCAACTTCACTTTAACTCTTTGGCTCCTACATCATTAAGCTGCCCCAACAAAGCTGCCTTGGCTTTTTTTGCCAAATGCTCATTGTCTGTTGATGTAATTGCTAGCAGAGGTTTGCCATTAAGAGTCTTTACAACAGCATTTTTCCCACTCCTCCCCAGGGAGATGCTAGCAGGGCTTGATTCAGAGATTATTGATGTCGGCTTGAGTGTTTGGAAATACGTCTTTAATGTCACCGTGGTTAATAAAAGTGCTTTAAAGGATGGTACCAACAGGTTAAAAGGATGGTATCAACAGGTTAGCTTGGCTTACCAGTAAATGGTTGCACTGTGTGAAGGGGTTTGCATGCTAACCTGCTTGGAGTGCAGTTTGCTCTGCTCCTTGAGGCCTTGCTCTCCTTCAGCCTCTGTATTTGACATTAATTGCATATTGCATATGCTCTGCAAGGGAATAATGGAGCTTCTCATTGCTCTCTGGCAATCACTGTCAGCCCGTGTCATTTTTGACATGGGACAGGTATCTGCCTCTTCTGGCCTCTCTTGTAGGAGCATTAATTATAAAAACAATAGGGGGAAGGGATTTATCATTGCTACGTGGGGTGAGCAGTTTGCAGAGATGATTAATTTTATACATATTTAAAAGTGCTAAGTATTCATGATATAGCCACTGAAATACTAACACTGCAAGTTCTCTCTAGGGGCCTTTTTTGCAGTTTTTTATGGTTTTCCCCTCTAGGAAACAAAAATAATTTAGTTAGTTTCACTTTTGTTTCTAGACTGATTCTAATCAAGGTCATCCTTGTTTTTATTGTAGCCAGGCAGCACACTACTGCATTTACACCTTAACATTAAAGTATTTCCTCTGTAAAACTGAAAATCCTTCTTATCAGTATTTAACATCTGTGCTTATTTGTCCTACATAGTTTTAAAAATTACTTCTAAGTTTCTGTGGAAAAATTTGGTTTATGAATGTAGTCATCAATGGAGTTATTGGTAAAATGTCTGCCATCAAGATATTCCCAGTGGTTGTTGCCTAAACAGCAAAGAGAAAGAAGCATAATAATAGCAGTTTATTTACACATTCCTGGCATTTTTAAATTTAGAATTAATTTTTTTAATATTAATGAAGGTACAGGATGGTAGCAGTGCCACAGTGTTGTTATGATGAGAATATCCCAAAAGCATAGCTGTGATGGAGTTTCTGTGCTACTCCATTCTTCAACAATCCTTTCCTTTAGAGGTCCCAAGAAAAATAGGGTTGCTGCCTAAAAATATGTATCTAAAATGCACCACTTGAAATGCTTCTTCTCTTTTTATTATTATAAAAAAAAAAAAAAGAGGCACAAATACATGTTCTTTGTGGAAAACTAAATTATGTAAGAAAATAAATGCTTCTTAAGAGGAAATGTAACACATGAAGTATAAAGAGTTTTACTTCCTGTATTTTGATTTTTAACCTTTCCCAAACTTTCTCTATTGTAAAGTTAAAACAAAGTCTTATCAGTGAGTGCCATATAGCAGCAGCTGGATAGCATTAGAGCCCTCTGTATGAGCTATTCTTCTTCATTACCTTTTTCATGACAGCTCTTACTTTGTACACAAAATGTTACTTTTTATTGGAGATTTATGTAATTTTGGTGTCTTCCATTCTGAATTAAAGCATGACTGTGGTGAAAATTGCAGGGTTTTCAGGTAGAGTCATTCGAAATTTATGGGAGAAAAAACAATGAAATTTAAAATGTTCAGTGTAAAAAAAATGTGTTTCTACAAGGACTTTAATAATTCCCCTTTCCCTGGCCCCACCTTGAATCATCCCTTTTCCCTTCATTTCATGTCAGTGAAAGAAGATAATTACTTTGCTTGGTTCAGGGAGGGTTTTTGATGGCAAATCTGTTTCTGGTTTCTGTGTGTATTAAAGTTAAATAATCTGTTGGGTGCATTCCTGTTAAAGCAAAAATTGCACACAGTCTTGTTCATTACCTGATAAACTGATGTGATTAATCTTTAACTTCTAATGTTTATTTAAAATGTCTCTAATTTATTTAAATAGTAATTTAAATTTGGAGCCAGCAGAGTAATCTGCTACTAGAACAGCATTCAGGCCTGGAGGAATCAAATTACACCTTAGACTTTTCCTCTAACAGTGCCACCAGGAGCATGGGAATGCTGGAGAGGTGTTACCCTCATTCCCTGGGGTGAGAAGGCATTGGTTTTTTTTACTGTTTCATATTACTAGATGAGTTCAGGATTTTTCTGATAAAATATGTTATCACAGAAAAAAATTGTTTGTTTCAATCAAACATGCAAATCCTGGTGGCAGTCAGCAAAATAGGTTCAAGTCTTCATTACCATTACCAGTACTGGTTTTTATAGACCAATGATCCACATATTCAATCTCACAACAGTACATTTTACCATATTACTGAACATTCTAAAATGGGTATTTACAGGTCTATTCACAGATTTATTCTATAAGAACAATTTTGCAGGCAATGACTTTAGCCTGGCCTCCCACGTGAAATGTCTGGTCCATGCGCTGTAGAGCTCTTTGGTCCAAAAACTGGAAAATATTTATGCAAAGGTGTCATAACTCCAACAAAAAAGATGCATGGGTACAACGTGAGAATAATCCCTAAGGTGTTTAAACAACACATCTGAAGGGCTAGCCTTCAAATTCCTGAGGTGTTTTCAGTGAACTAGGGATTTGAGAGATGGGTACAGACTCTCTACGTGTTGAGCACTGGGTGGTTCTGGGATAGATCTGTCCAGGAGATGCTGTTTTGGTTTGCCTTCCCTCTCTCTACTTCAAAAGGCAGTAATATGGTAATACTGCTATGGTAATATGTTCAGTAATATGGTAAAATGTACTGCTGTAATGTTCATATGGGTGTAAGGTGGAAAAGTTTTAGCATTCCAGAAAGGTTATTAGTAACAAGACGGTGATTTTTCACCCAGACCTGCCAGTTAGCCTTGCAGCTCTTTTGAATGTGTTTAGAATTGTCTAATTTTAAACATGCTCTAAGCAGGACGTGTCAGCAGCATGTATTGGTGCTGCTGTTAGCCAAAGAGGCCAAGAACAGTAGTGCTGTCTTAAGGGGATAACTTTCCCTGGAAATTAACTTCTTTATACTCTCCTCTGTTTCCATGCAAGTGTTTGTGTTTGCTGATTAAGGGACCAGACCAGAGGAAGCCTGTAGTTGGTGTTTCTCATTTGAATGTGCACTTAGGCTGGTTTCCTAAGGAAACAAGGCTTAGGCAATCACAATCTTTTTTTCCGTGCCTTCCTTCTCCCTGGGGGCTTTTGAACGTGCTAGACAATTTCAAATTAGAGTCTCACAGAAAACTAATTTTCTTCAAGTCTGAAAATCAGTGGCCAGGGAAGGAAGAGGAACTGAAATTATTGCCCCCACTGAGGGAATGGTGAGTACAAGTTAGCTGCTGTCCCTTGTGTTTAACAGGAGTTGCCTGGTCAGACTGCACACACCTATGCTCTCCCCTGGCTCTAGCAGAGACTGTCCTTGCCTGAACAGCCACTAGAGTGACTGTGAGAAGAACAGGACCTGTTGGAGGAGGGAGGAATCAAACAGCTAAGATGGTGAAGGACATTAAAAATTAAAAATCTGTGAGAAGACAGGCATCATTAATTCTGTTGCTCACTGGAAATATTGTTGCCAGGGTGGACTTCACATTAGTCAGTTGTGGAGACCAGCATGTCTTCTTCATGCTTCATGGAAATACTCCTGTCAGCTGTGAGACTATCACACCTTCCAAGTCTGTGACAACCTAGCCCTTGCCTGCCACTTGCCTAGTAATTTCTGAGTGTAACCTTACATAGGAATATGGACACTACCAGGCAGAGCAGTTGCATTTCCTGTCTCTACATTCTCTCAAGGGTAGCCAAAAACCATTCTCTAAAAAAAACACTTTTCCTAGAGCTTTGTATTTCTGTGCATGTACTTTCTAGAGTACACCTGTACTTTTCAGTTCTGGTTGTTGTATTGTATTACTTGCATCATCTCAGTTGCATCATTAGTTGCATTATCTAGTTTAGGCAAAATGACTGACAGCTGTCTGTGTCTGCCTGTGCTGGCACTTGTTAATTCAGAGAGCCTGGCCCTCCAGCACTGAGCACCTGCAAACAATAAACTGTCACCATCACAGTGTAATTTTATTTTTTAGCATGTTTTAAAATATGTAATAGTATTTGTATGGCTCATAAAATTAAAGTACATAATACTGTCATCATGTAGGGGTCAAATAATCAGTATTGTGTTAGCTTTGCCTTTTTTACACACTACCATTTTTACATTATTCATTTGAAAACTTTCTTCAACAGATGTAGCATGTGTTATGGTCTGATGGCTGCCAAACTCCAGCTGCAGACTTCTTGAGGCCAAGAACCTCTTCTGAAACTCTTTGTCATTTTGAGTTCAGACATATATTTGAGGACAGTTCTCCAGCCTTTAAAGGTCTTCAGGGACAAAATCATAAAGTTAGTAAAGGGTAATCACACCCAAAGAGAGACTTTGAAGTCTGAAAATGTTTCAGTGCGATTCTGTCCTGGTCCTATTTTAAAAAGAATTAAGTAATTTTAGAATTGCTTGTTCCCTTCTGTCAGGATGTCAATCCTGTGATCCATACCCCTTCTGTCTCTGTTTGAATCGTCTCCATTTTGTTAAAATTCCTGGCTCAGTCTTCCCTTGCAGTCCATTCCTTGTTGCTGTTCAAGGGTGCTTAATTCCTGTTTAGAAGTAGGATGAAAACTCTGTCAGCTATGTCTGGGTCTTTCTAGTTGCTGGGAACAGGTTTTGGACTTTAAGACAGCCCTA
Organism: Fringilla coelebs; assembly: GCF_963513975.1. Classification (NCBI taxonomy): domain Eukaryota; kingdom Metazoa; phylum Chordata; class Aves; order Passeriformes; family Fringillidae; genus Fringilla; species Fringilla coelebs. The sequence continues at coordinate 84,354,197 of NC_140028.1, forward strand.
ATTCACCCAAAGCAGCTTTTTCTTTCTATGGAAGTTTAGCTGGGACCCATAAATATTTACTCATCAGCCAGGTTTCTTTTGTTTGTCCTGCCATCTCTTCTTGGTCCTGGCAACACGGCAAGTGACAGCTTGAAAAGTTTGGAATGTTAAAAAAAGCTAAGTGGAAACAGGAAGGAAACAGAAGGAGCCAAGAGAGAGTTTGTTTTCTGCTGCGAGGTAGGAGCAAGACTCACTGCAGTTAAAGTAAGTCATTTAGCTTCCAGAACATTCTTCTGGAAACTTGCTTGAACGAAGACAGCAGAATGACAGACATAAGTGACAGTGCTTTCCTACCCAGAGGGAAAATACAGAGAGATGAACAAAAATAGCCAGCAAAAGCTTTGTGTGCAAGTCAGTTTATATATGCTACAGCAACATCAGACCAGGGATGTATCAGGTTAAAACTCCAGCTGGTCTACAGATGGAGTGAGAAGGATTAGAGAAATGTCCCATCACAGAGAATTGCAAGAAAATCTTGAGAGTAGCTAGTATGAAAATACTGAACTTTCAACAGTGTATTAACTATTAATAGGAACTGCCATGCTGGCTCAAACCAGAATTTCATCTTGCTAAACGTACCCTGTCACTGTCAGAAGCCAATAATGAAAGCTTGGGAAAGCAGCACAGGAACAGGACAAGCCTAGAAGGGATCCTTCCCAATATCCACAATGAGTAAGGTGTGCAGTGTCTGTGAATTTTTCAGAGACTTTGTTTCAGCACTTACGTATGGAATTATATTTCTAAATCTCTGTGAGATTACTGGAAAAAATTGACATAATTGTTTGTAGCCAAGACCTTGGAAGACTATTTGAGCAGGGAAAACAGATCTAGGAGCATCTCATGTAAGATACTCTTTTTGTCTGAGTGAGATGTCATTAAAGCCAATACTAGATAATATATGTATCATGAAGAACATTGCACACATGCAACAAATTTTGAATATGAGCTGCCGCTATTTTTCCTTTTTTTTTTTTTTTTTTTTGTAAGGGGAGTTGGTTTTGAGTTTTTGTTGGTGTTGTTGTTGTTTTAACTGTGTGAGCACCCTAGAGCACTTTCAGATATTCTGCAGTACGATGACTGGTATGATTCAGTTCTACCCCTTACTAGTTCTAAAAGCACTATTCTCTCATCAGTGAAACATTCCTGCTTATGCTAAAGTCAAAGTGGTGTCTCAGCACATTTTAGCTTTGGGGTTTTAAGTGGGAGCTAGGTCTGGCTTCATGCTAAATTTTTGTTAGATTTGGACAAGACAAAACTGTTTGAAATTGGAATTGCTTGGACAGCAGAAGTAAGAAATAGTCCTGAATTTGTTGCTGGAAAAGGCTACATGTTCAGGTCGCAAAAAAAACCTTTTTCCTTCTCTGGTTCTCCTGTTTTTCTGGGAAAATTTAGTGCTCTAATTGTGTCATTTGTCATTTTGCGATGATTTCCTATGATTTTTAGCTGTCATTAAATGACTGAAATGCTGAATGAATAGAATGTTTATGTGAAATATTAATGTTATTATTGGCTCATCAGGTCCTGTCAGGCAGATGTATTTCTGCCTTTACCCATTACATTTTGAGTAATCCTATTGGAAATCTTACCATTATTAGAACATTAAAAAATAAAAAAAAAAAGACTATTGCCATATATTTGTAAAGAGTTAGTATACCACCACAGTTATACTTTATTGTTTATAAAATCTAAATAATTTCTCTTTCTCAGAATTGTATATTTACAAAGGGCTCAGTTATTGGCTTTTTTTTCCCCCGGGGACACGAGGAAAATGCTACTATGTTTGCTTGATTCCATCTTGTTTGTTAACTTCCTTAATAATTAAAAGGTGGTTATGCATGGGTAGCAGTTTGCAGCATACTTTTCCTGTTGATGTCTTTTGGATTCCTTCTTAAAGAGTATAGATCAACAAAAATGCATGTGAGTAACTTTCATAAAACAGGTGTGTCAGGAGCATAGTTTGAGCTTTCATTTCAAGAAATTTACAGTTTAATTACAACACACTCAGCTCTCTCAGTTGTTGGTTGGGATTTTTTTCCTGAGAAAAGACAAAAAGGCTTTGTAATCTTGAGCTGCTGCGTTCAGGATTTAGATCTCACCTTGTAAAAGTTTTTATTGCAGCCTCCTCCTCCACTTGTGCCATGAAACAGTGAATCACTCCTTCATGTCTCTAAGTACAACTGCAGCTCTCATGTTTTATCCTGACACCTCCTAGATGAGCTTTCCATACCAGGGAAAGGGAGGACATTTGATGCTTCTAATATTATTCTGACGCCTCCCCTTCTCCGAGGAGTCAACCTTGCTGGCTGCCTTGGCTGTGAATCCCAGCATGAGACCACATTCAGGGTGATTAATGTGTGCAGGGGCTCAAATCACCCCTGGGCTTCTTCCAGGGCATTCATTCTCAGGGCATAACGTTTCATGTGTTCAGCTGTAGGATGACCTGGGCAGAGGCCCAGTGGTGCTGATAATTTTCCATGCTTTGTATGAGTGTGCAGAGAAACTGGTCCAAAGCGACTGACAGTGGCCTCCCTGGCTGCTGCTAATGATCTTCAGTAGCTGAAGACTTCCTTCCCTGTGTGGCCCTCACACCTTACTGTGTAAATAGGTAATCTGTAATTGTGGCTGTGGAGACAGAAAATGTTAGCTCTTTTTCCTTAGAAAGTAATAGCCTCTTTCCTCTTCTGGGTTTTTTGAGGGGGCATGGTTTTGGGGACTTTATTTTTGGAGGGGTGGGAGCTGGGGGGCATATAATATTTTTCCAGAATGTTTTTTCTCAAAAAGCTCATCAAATGATGCTGTTGCAGGAGTTGTTTAGCAGGTTTTGCATTAGCTTTCCCTTCGGTGCTCCACTGTGTTTTACTTTGGCTAAATACAAAAAAATCTAATTTAGAAATTTTTTTTTTCCCTCCTTCCTTTTAGTATTTATATGTGAGAGCCAATACTGTAGTTAAAAAGTTTTTCTTTTAATAACCTATCTGTTTTAAGAAAAAGTACTGAATTTCATTTGAACAAGAACCTTTCTGTAATTACATAATAGTCAGCCTGGATAATGTGAACACAATTGTGCCCATAGGATGAGGACATGACTGAGGGAGATTTCCCTTGTTACCTTGCACGTGGCTGTTTCAAATTACCTTAATAACAGGGCAATGCACACAGAGAGAAGTGCACAATGAGAAGGTATCTTATCCAAAGCAAATAATGGCTGCATATTCCTCAGTAGCTGAAAAAGAGGCAAATGTATAATGACATGCAGGAGAAAACATGAGGGAATGTCTTGTTATGTAAAATACTAACTTAAGCTTAGATAAGATCTGCATGTAGAGATAAGCTTTACTGAGGCAAGCTGGTATAGTTGGAAGCAGCAGCAAAGTTTTTGGTCTAGTTTAAAGGTTTCTTCTTACTTCTCTGTTCTGTAGGTACAAAAAAGGTAATTGCAAATAGTAATTGAGCCTTGAGACTCCAAATACACTGTTTGTGGTATCTAGAAGAAAATCTGGTCCCTAAAATCTCCATAAAAATCGTGGTTAGTCTTGGAAACTCATTGGTATAGCATACTTCTCCAGGCAGATGAACCATAGATCACCTGAGTTGTGCTGAGGGATGTAGTGCCCCCTCCAAGCAACCAGGGAGCATTTTGAGCACTCACAACTGTCTCTGGTGCCTGTGCTAGAGTGTGATTTTAGCCCCTGAAAGAAAGCAGTAAAGATCTTGAGATTACCTGGAGTGATGAGACCAAGGCAAGAAAAAGGTAAGTCCCTTGACTTCCTTACCCCAATTGCAGGTAGGCAGATGAACTGAGACTGAGATGGAAAATGGGATGTACATCATTCAAAAACACAAACTCATTCCCAAATATGAAAGAGCGCATTCGGTTTCCCATTTTCCATCAGTGCTATGCACTGTTTTAATTTCAATAAACATGTGCTCTTCTTAAAAGCAGCTCTAAAGATCACTGATATTACACATAATATATTTTTTAGATTTTTTTCTACATCATACCCAGGCATAGAAATGACAGTTCATCTCTTGCTTGAAATATATCTTGAAAGGGGAAATTGGAAGATGTTGTTTTGTTTCTGGATAGACATTTGCATGTAGCTGAACTCTCTGTAGTGCAGAATTCCTTAGGTCCCTTAATTTTTGTAGGCTTATTTTCAGCAAAACCAAGGACATGGTGAATATTCCAAGGAAAGCAAAAAGCTGCCTGCATTTCTGTTCCCCAAGGAAAAGCACCCCACAGCTACAATTTGTGGCCCAGAGAGCCCATGGGAAAACTCTGCAGGAAGATGTTTCATGCAGAGCCAGATGCTTCAAGCCCTTAAGCAAGTGGCCTTTGATTTTACTAGGAGTGTTGTGATTTTACACAATCAGCTCTGGAGAGCATAACTTGTATCTAAGAAACAGGGGAGGTACACCATAAAACACTCACCACAGAAAGATTAGCACAGATTTAGCAGAATTGCAATATCAGATGTAGAATCCTTAGAAAAACTTTTCTCAGTTCAGTTTATTGGAGTAGATTTGAAACTTCAGTATGTGTTTTGGGGGTTTTAAACTTCTCTTTTCAAGGATGGTGAAGCTCACAGAGATAGTGTATCACATCCATGTGCTGGACTTGGATATCCATAAATTAGAGTAAAAATTTAAAAATTAGGGAAATAGGGCATATATGGTAGGAAAAGCCAGAAAAAACAGATGTTAACTTCTTACCTATTAAGCTTTCTCTGTCTTTAAAAGACAGACTGCCTGCAAATTTTGAAGGTCTATAGGAAAGTTTATGTGCATTTTTGTGAGTGTGTGAGGACAAGTCTGCACTTGGACCAACTGAGGTACGCCAATGCATGCAGGTAATGCAAAAACAAACACAAAGACTTGTTAATGAGTATGCAGTATTTAAAAAGACCTCTCTTCTCCTCATGTAGCTTCTGTTTGGTCCTGCTTTTAGAGCTCTTTAAATAATATTCACTAAATTCAAGGTAGCCTGTTGCACACTGGCCGTATGTTAGACTAGCATTTTCTTTGTTTTGCCATTTTAGTGCTAAGTTAGCAAATGAGTTCTTAAATTACTGCTCATTCAGAAATAGACACATGATTGCACATTGCCTTATGAGAATCCACTAATTTGTATGTTAAAAGATGAGTTAGTCTTTAGCAAAAAGACTGTGGCCATTAATACCGACATATTTCAGGCCAGTTTAAAGAGCAATTGCTTTAATAGGGCATATTCTAGAGAATAAAGTTTACCTTGTAAACCACAGAAATTCCAACCAATAAATAAGTATTTGCAGTAGCTGTTTACTGTTACACTTTGTGCATTGATGCATTGAACTTAGGAATATTTACACATGTAAAGTAGTTCCCACTCCAGTTCTTAGGGTTATTCATACTTATCAAACCATTCAGGTGACATTGCTTACAGGATCAGGACCTTTGCTGATTTTTTTTAACCCCAGGCTCTTTTTATTCCATTGTGTGTTCTCATTCTTTCATCTTTGTCTTTCTAAAGCTCTAAAATGAACATTTCTATTGTCTGCATTTTAGGAACCTCACTTTGTGTGTGTAAGAAAAATTTGTGCATATTATTTTGCCTTGATTTTTTTTTTTAACTTTGTGGAGAAGGGAGATCCTTTTCACGAACTCAGTGTGCTGTTCTGAAGCCAGTAAAAATTGAACTAAATGATCTATGAAAAGTACGGTTTTGGTGTGATTTTTAAAATATTTTTCTACCTTTAAGTAATTTAAATATTTTTAATTAAAGGCCTTCATAAACAGGTACAGTGTTACCAGTGTTTAATTTAGGAAATATTTCCATATTAAAAGGTTTCCTTTAATTAAGTAGTCTAAATATAAATTAATTGTTGTGTTTCATATGAAAATAAAGTACTGTGTCCAGTTCTGGGTTCCTCAGTACACGAAGGGCAAGGAACTGCTGGAGAGGGTCCATCAGAGGCCACAAAGATGGTGAGGGGTCTGGAACATCTATTCTGTGAGGAGAGACTCAGGGAGCTGAGTCTGTTTGGTCTGGAGAAGGAAAGACTGGGAGGGATTCTCATCAATACATAGAAGTATCTCAAAAGCAGGTGCCAAGAGGATGGTGCCAAACTCATGGTGTCCAGCAACAGGACGAGGAGCAATGGCCATAAACTAAACCACAAGAAATTCTACCTCAACACAAGGAAACATTTATTTGTGTTGAGGGGGGCAGAGCACTGGAACAGGCTGCCCAGGGAGGTTGTGGAGTCTCCCTCTCTGGAGACATTCCAAACCCACCTGATGTGTTCCTGTGTCACCTGCTCCAGGTCACCCTGCCTTGGCAGGGGGGCTGAACTGGATGATCTCCAGGGGTTCCTTTTAACCCTAACAATTCTGTGATTCTATGACATAAAAATGTTCCTGTATGTATGACTGTAGTCCAGCAGTTACAAGGGATGTGTAGTTCAAAGTGCATGTAACTAAAAGACAAAGCACTAAAACATCTCCAGGAACATGTGCAATTTCATCATTGTCAGAAATGTAAAAGTTTTTTCCTCATTTCTGTTAGTAGCTAAAATTATTGTGTTTATTTTAGTTTCACTAGCCAAAACTTTTTTCCTTGCATCTGTCTTACTACTGTAGGGATTTTGAGTGCCTTATTGAATTTTAAACTCTTGTGATGAATGAAATACAGAATCAGACTGTTCAGTTCTGTAGAAGCTAATGGCTGCTGCCGTTATTGCATCAATTAAAAAGAACAAGTAAGAAAGCAGTAGGTTTTGGAACCGTCTGCTTTATGGTAGTTCACACAGCCGAACAGAAATCTGAGAACAAGACCTGAAGGAAAACAAAGAGCTTTACAGTATTTTTTTTTTCTTTTCAGGAAAACACACAGAAGCTAATTTTAGCTTCTTGATCAAATTGACCCAGTCTTTAACCCTGGCAAACGTTACCACAACACACTTCCAATAGACAATAGTTTGCATACCAGCATCACACTGGAAACAGATGTGTGTGCAGGACTGGCTTTTTCTGGGAGGCTCTCTGAGAATTCCGCTAGCGTAAAAGTCTGAAAGTGCTTTCTTCCTAGCTGGGTTATAAACTGGGTCTTCTTTCAGACTCAGACTGGGATCTCTTCAGAGTCACTTGCACTCTTTAAAAACTTATTATGTCACGGCTATGTTTTGAACAGGCTTTCAAAATATTATTCAGTTTAAGAAAAGTTGCTTGGCATGAAGCCTGATTATTTTCTTGGGGGAAAAAATTGTTAACAGCTGAGCTATTCATGGGTGATGGTTGTGTAGTTTGTATATCAAAATGTTTGGAATGTGAACAATTACCTCTTTTAGTTTCTCACAAAGTCTCTTAGAGTCTATAAAGTCAGATATTTTTGGTTTTTTTCAAAAATATGTTGATCTTTTCCTGCTACATCTGTTCCATATTCACCCTTCTCTCTTGCCTGCTGCCTTATCCATTTTCCTGGTTTGATCATCAAGTTTTCCCCACTCCTATGGCTGTTACTAAGGTCATCACCATCATCTCTGATCCACTGCTTGTAAAGTCTGGCTCTAGCTGGGGCAATGTAATATTAGTGATCCCCTGGAACAGGCATTTTTGAAAAACAGCACTGTACTTTGAAAGGCCCTTCTCATTCAGATTTTTTATTTTTCTATAAATTGCAGAATCTTTTATTTTCAAAGTATTCAGTCTGGATTTTTCCTGTATAACCTGCATAGGCTCTCAAATTTCAGAGACAGAAAGCTAAGAGCTTTATTTTTTTTTTCAGAGGGTAGAGGAATAAATTACTTTGAAGAATGATAAGATAACACATGCTATCTCATTTTGCATTATATCTGATGGGCCACATCCTAAACATGCAGATAAGTTTGTTCACATCACTATTCTAGTCAGTCAGCCTAATTTATTATTTGTTTCATAATAGTATTGGGAACCCATTCCTGGAGCAGAATTCCATTACTTGCGCTGCTATACTAAGTACGAAAGGACAAAACACTCAAGAAAGTTTTCAAGCACAGAGTAGAAACACAAGTAGATGCAGACAAATAATAAATGAAGGACACAAGAACAGAGTTGCAGCTTCAGGACAATCATCAAAAGTATTTATAACATGTCTAAAAGAAGGGATTTTCCTGGATGGTCACAAAATGCCCTCTTCATTCACTGTGATCAAAGTGGGGGGAAAAAAAAGTTCTTGTGTACTTTGATCTTAACATACTTTCTTTTTCTATCCTGTGTTGGTAAAATGGAGACCAAGTGTCTTGTATTTTTATTTGTGCTAACCTGGTTCATGTCTCTGCCTGAGCTCAGGCATATAATTTAAATTTTTAAGTCTCAGGTACTTTTTCTTTCTGGTGCTGTTGCATTTTGCATAGAACAGTTACATGCTAGCATATGTGCATGAAGTACTTTTTTTTCAAAGTCACTATTATCTACTACAGTTGTTAATGACCTGAGTGACTGTATGATAGCACAATGCCTGGTCTCTGGGGCATAAAGAGAGGCTCTAAATTCCAACTTTTGTTTTTTTAATATCAACAGAATAGCAAAAAGTATGTTTCAAGTTTTACCATTCAATGTGGTTTGCAAATAGTTTTTGAGTTAAAACTTCACATAGGTGTTATGCAAGGGATATTTGCTAGCAGCAACTGATAAAGCACTAGCTTGGTTGTTCGTGTGCAGCCTAATAAAAAAAATGCAAATGTTACAATGCCTGGACTAGAAGTAGTTGGAGGGGTACCAGGGCACTTTAGCCATTTAAATACACTTTTCAATGTGAACACTTACTAGGATTAATTCTAAGCCTTTCAAAGCCTGAATTTTGGGGAAAGCAAGACAACCTGAATTAATTTGATAATCATTAGATGGTGTGTTCTGATGTTGACTCTCATATGTTAATTTTGTCTGCTAGTCACTATGAAGTTGTCCTTCTCTGTGTTTGGAGATTAGTCTGTCATAAAACACAGGGAAAAAGTAGCACTGAATATAATCACTATGAGACATAAAATTGATCCAGCAATGCCATGATTAAGAACTAGAAATGTATACAAACTTCAGAGGATATCACATTCAGGAAAACTGTGTCGTGCCATCATTTAATTTAGGAAAACCATGGGAACTGGCAGCATTAAAATTCTACATCTTGACAAATTAGTTATATTATTTCCAAATATGTCTTAGTTTCTCTCTTAGGTAAAGAGTGACTGTAGCTGATTGTTAAATTTGATCAGAAGTTTGGTTCTATTGGAAGGCCTTTTTCAGCTTTAAGGGAAAGAATGCTAGCTAGTCATTTAGTCATCTCTTGTCCTCCCAGCATTTTTTAAAAGGTCAGTGAGGCTTGCATCACAGAATTGGCATGTTAGTCTTGTCTTACATCTGGAATGCATGATACCAACATTTGTACTCTTAAGGGTACACTGTTAACACAAAGGTGAATTCTGCCTCGGAGACAAACGTCTGAGAAGTGTTTGGTGCTCTGTCTTCCAGCTTCACCGCAAACATGACTTTAAACTTCCTCGCTTGTGCCTGCTCTAGAGTCTGGTGTGTGTGTTGGCCAAGGGTTTGTCAGCATGATTCTGAGCAGCTTCAAGCAGGCCTGTCTCACACAACTGTCTCATACCAGACTTAAATGTGCTGTAAAACTTTGGAAGCATCCACTGGATGGTAAGGTCATCCTCTTCAGGCACTGAAATGGTGGCACAGCTGAGTATTAGGGCCCGTTTGGCTGTTGGGGCTGTTGGTGAATTTTGGCTTGTAACACCTTTATTCATAACGGGGCAGAAGAAGTCACACAGTTATACTACAAATAAAATATCTGTAACAGAGATTCATTTGTAATTATAATTTATTTTTTTAGGTATTGTTTCAGTTGCCAGTGCTAGAGAAACTTGTAACTTGTCTCTGAAACACAAAGCCTCTTGAAGTCTTCAGGCAATATGCATGGAACATCATTCAAATGCATTTATTTTGTGAGAAACTTAAAAGGGTATATGTCTTGAAATATTTTGTTGATTTAAATTTGGAAATTTAATGAGAAAAATAATTGTTACAAGGGTATTAGAATCAGTGATTTATTTTCTATCCCTGGAAGGCCCACTTGCAGCTTTACTCAAAAGATTTCAGTAGCAAGTTATCATCCTGGGCAGGAGAGTTTTCCTTTGGTTAAGCTGTGTTGTGCATTTTGTGGTGAGAGAGCAGAAAACAAGTCTTTGGGGAAAGCTGTTTTGGTTCAAGGTATTGCACATTTCAAAGAAGCAGATTTTTTCCAAACCCTCTGTATCTGAAGAAGTCCAGACCTAGCTGAACTAAGCAGTGAGGTGTATTCCAGATGACTGTTTTAGGGGACCTCCTTGGATCCTGTAACTAAGTTAATTATAACTATTCATATTGTCATTACTACTTGTCAGGAAGATATTAAAAAGAATGTGTGGCTAATGAACTTCTACCTTGTAATTGTCCCAGGAACAGAGTAACTCTTGCAAGCAATAGCTGCTGTAGTTGTTTTGTCTATAAATAGCCTGTACTTTCTGTAGCACAAGCTCTCCTTGTGGCTGCATCCCTAAACCTTCAAACTTTCTTATGACAGTCAACCTTGTCATCTGTTTTTGAAGACATGGCTGGATTAGAGGCTCAGATACCCAGCTTCTGTAGTTACAGTGGTGTGGATCAGGGCAAATGCTTCTAATTTTGGGCAATGCAGTTTACTCATTTCTCATGGGGGAGCCTACTCCTTTCCTATTTACAAAAACATCTGTGCTTGCACTTAACTGCACGTTTGAAGACTTACTTGAACCAGAGCCAAGGCAGGTCACGCTGGAACAGTTTTCTCACATGAACTATACTAATTTATTTTTTTCCCCATTAATTGCAGCTTCTTACTACTGCTCTGAGATTCGCAGTACAATTTGCATTAGTCAGGGTCTGGAAATGGCACCGAATATTTATATTTCTATGTTAGATAAGGAGATCTACTCCAGCTTGTCAAATAAGTTACAGGAAATAAAAAAACAATTGAATAAAGGCTGTTACAAGCATGCAGAGTGCTGATTTTCCAGTATTTTATATCATGTTTTTATTAAAAGTTTTCCCATTAGAATGCCAATGTAACTTATATTTTATAAGTTGAATGCTTGCCTGGATTAATTTGAAAAATTGTTTCTGTGTTAATATGTGAAACTGAGTTGAGTTTTATGTGCTAAAGAAAAGCAATCAAATTTGCTCTTTTTATCTTTTTATCCATATAAGTAAGAGGAAAACTTTCCAAGTACAAGATGAATTTTTTCTAGTTATTATTACATGTCAAATGTAAAAAAACTTTCTGGCCATTTTACCTCATGAAAAAGGCAAACAGGCAGAGCATTCTTCTCTTTTTGTTTTTACTTGGAGAGGAAAACATGGCAACTGTTGAACTTAAGGATACTTCTGGGCTCTGATCCTTCAGACAGTGAATTCAAAGGATATTATGACTCATGTGACATTATTTCTGAGCATAAAATTACTCACATATGAAAGTAATGGAATGTGTTTGAAGTTTTGGGCCAGCATTTTGGTCACTCAGCAGGTGGTTAACTTGTAACCTGGAAAAACTTTGTTGTTGGTGGATGTTATGGGCAGCACAATTATAGAAGATAGCAGGAAGGTGTGCCCATCTAAAGAATCAGATTTACCGCTGGTGTGCATGGGCAGGGGTGCTGTGCATAATCAAACAGTGCAAGATCATTTTCTGCCAGAAGTGAGGCAAGCTCCTTGTGTGCCTTGCTCTGTGAGCAGCCCTGTCAACTCCATGGGACCATTTGCCGGGTTTAAGTCCTGCTTAAATGAGTAAAACGCTGGCGCTCTATGCGCATTTAATGTCCCTTTTGTAAATCTCACCGCCACAAGGGGGTTGTGAGGGGATTTCTGCTCGTTTTGAATGATCAAGGCTTGTTGCAGATGAAATCATTCACATCAATGTCAGCTGTAAGCTTAAGGAAGTCTGTCATTTTGCAATACGTGGGAATCCCTCTGGACTGAATTCTCTGCTAGGCTCCAGTGGTAGAAGGGGCTGATGGTAGCACCTTCCTCCTGCTCTCTCAGGCCTCCCATCTCAAATTCTGATGAAATCAGAGAAGCAGAAGCAAACTGAATTCACACCACTGGTGTCATGTCTGTGGCAAAGCACTCAGAAGTGCAGAGTCATATGTAAAAGAGCGCTGATGCAGCACAGCTCATCAAGCCTGCGCTTCTCTCCTCTGGCCCCGGCACCAGCTGTTTCATTTTGGTCCTTGCTTTAGGCACGTGGTGAATGAACTCATATTTTAGAAACAATTTAAGTAGAAGCAGATTTGGGCATAAATCTTCTCTTTAAATATTTGCTTTAATATCAGCCCAATTTCTGCCGAGTGATGAATATTAGAGTTCTACTAAATGTACATGCAAACAGCTTGAGTACAAGCATAGACATTCCCACATCTCCGTTTCAAGCTGTGGGGAAGTATCTCCAAAGCAGCCACACTCATTTGTTATTCTAAGATTTCATTCCATAACACACCTTTTAGGAATTTGGATTCTAGGAGTTTGGCTCCGTTGCTTCTGTGTCTCTTTCCAGCCTGGGAGATTTTCTGCCAAAGCATTTTTGGAAAAAGAGATCCAGGCAAAAAAATAACATTCTGACAGCAGTATAAGGTGTAGTGTGAGTAGTGACCAATTAATCACGTATAACTGTAGACCTTAAAATTAGCTGCTCATCTTCTGACTCCCTTATGATTTCTCATGTTGGTAGGGATGACCAGGAGTCCATATAATGCAATGCCAGCAGCTAGGCTTTACTTACACCCCTGCAGCCCTTGGAGGACCATATCAGTGCTGAGCTGATGCTGTTCCAGCTGGTGTTCAGCAAAGCATTTAAGCCCCAGAATAGTTTGCTGAGTTCAAGGGACCTATATTAGACTTTTAAAGAGAAGTGCAAGCAGAAATGCTTTGCTGGGTCTGGCCCTAAATGGGTGGAGGGGGAATATGTTGCCAAATAGGTTTAAAGCTGCTCGGCTCACACGGCCAGAGTGATCTTATTTAAAATAGTATAAGACCTAGTATAAATTTAGAAAAAGACTCCTTGAGTCAGCCATTGGAGCTTCCCACCCTCGGCACAGACAGCTGTGTGTGATTGATAGGTGCACCTCCCTTCCATGTATGTGCAGTGAGGGTGTGAGGTTTTCCCAGTTATTCTTGCTCTTAGGTTGAAGCAGATGTGCTGCCTTGCTCCCTTCAAAGAGAAAAACGTTCATTTATTTGGCCTGAAAAAATCTAATTGCTGGGACAACAGGTCCTCTAATTCTTTTTGCAATTTATCATCTGTCCGTTCCTCCGGCTGCGCAGCCCTCGGTCCGCAGAGGGAAAGTGATGACAAGGCCAGCTGGCAGCAAGCACTCATTGCAGTTTAACCCAGGTGGCCACAGTGCTTAATGGACAACTCAGCCCGCAACATGCTCTGCTGGTGGTGAGGACTTCTCATTTTCATTTTTGCCTGCGCAGTCAGTTCTGGAATTCAGCTAATTGTCTAGTTAATGTTCTGTCTTCTGCTCCGCTGTAAGACCCTTTGCCAAAAAGTGAGTTAACACGAGGAAGAGGAATTGTGGGCCGCCAAAGCTTTTGGCTCCTTGTATGAAAACTGTGACAAGCAGACATTAGCTGAAGTTGGATGCAGCTCCCTCCCTGCTGAACAGCAAATTAGGCCATAAGTCTAAAGGAACATGTGGGGAAGCATCCTTCTCAAATGGATACACATCTCAGAGATTTTTCCTTCAGTGTTCATAGAGATACACAAGCTTCCTTTTCCAGGCCATAGCAAATGTCTTCTGAACCTAGAAGAAATGTGAGTCAATAGTTGGTGAATTTTTATTTTACTTTGTTTCCTGTTCTCTTCTGCAAAATCCAGAAACTAAAGTTTTGAAAGTCAATGAAAAATTAAAAGGGAAGCTGAAGTTACTTCGTGCTTTACTTCCTTCAGATTTTTTTTCTGCTACAAAAAAATTCACAAACAGAAAAGTAGTTCTTGCATAGAGATAAAATCTTGCTCTTTGGCCTTCTCAAACTCTAGTAAGGGTTTGTTTAGATAAACTGATTGACGGGGTGAATTCTACATTCAGTGCTTCTGGCCTTTATCTTGTGACTGCTTCAATGCAGGTTGATCTGAGGACCCTCGGGGACTCCTGTTGTGAAGACTCCTCCTTTCCAAATGTCTTCAGAATGGAACCATCATTACCTTTTAAAATAAACCAGAAGCAGCTCTGCAAAGAACTCATCATTTTTTGCCTTGAAATTACAATAACCAGCATTGCTGCACTAAGAGAAAAAAAAAGTATTTTTAAAATCTTCTCTTAAGACACTTGCACTACTTCCAAGCCAGTTGTAATGAGCAAATGTTCCAGCATATTTCTAAACCTGAAAATCATGTTGGGGAATGGGAGCTGGAGGATCCATTGTCTGAAATAGGATGCTGTAGGTATTTCATCGTTAGAAACTTGGTCAAAATTCTCTGCACAAGAACTTTCTCAAATGGACAGGCATATGTGAAAAAGATAAAATGGATAAGAGAAGAAATTGCATGTTGACAGTAGATGTCAATTATTCAATAAAAGAGAGGACAGAATTGGTTTGAAGAATAAAATTAACATTTTCTTGTCACTGGATCCTCTCCTTCTTACGAGAAAGCCAGCACAAGCCTTGTGCTATGTCTGCCTGATGTTCCCATGTACACAGGGACTAACTTCATTCATAGACAGCTGAAACCTCAGAGGGAAGTTTTAAAGCAATGATGTCTAGACCACTGATATGACTCATGAATGCACAGCCTACAAGCAATTCTACCCTCCTTTTTTGGGTCTGCAAACTGCCTGAAGCTATAGCTCAAAAATGCACTTGTCTACGTGTGTGTTTCATTTGAGATTTGTTGTACAACTGTTGATTTTGTAATCAACGCTTACTTGCTTTATTACCAATCATTTTAGATGATGGGAGATGGTTATTGGGAGCCTAGGCTACGAGGAGAGTAAAGGAAGAAACAGAAAGGTAAAAAGGGTGAAAAGCCTCACGTGAATCAAAAGGGAAGGTGGAGAAGTGGAGTAACAGAACAGGGGAGGAAGACCTTAGGAGCAGTCATGAGAGCAGACTTGGTGTGGTACTCAGTTACATATAATTGATTAAAAAATATTTTTTTAAATTACCATGTTGACAGAAAGATTTCTGGCCCAGACTATCCCCTGGCATTAAAAAAGAGTAAATCCTTCAGAAAATACTTGATGAAAAAATAATTGTCAGTGAAATCCTTAACAGGACAATCAGCAAGCTAGCAATCTAGCTCCAGAGGGGTAGCAGGGCTGAGCTAAGCGTTTGGGCTTACGTCAGAGCACGATGTGGCTTCTGCCATAGCTGGAGAGAAAAGGGATGAGCTCACAAAAACAGCGTGCATTTGCATACAAGGGAAAGCAAGCCTGGTGGAACAGCCAGGCCATACTCCCAAGGGAGCAGCCGCTTAACCAACAGATGTTTGCTCAAACAGCAAACATGTGGAATCTTCCGGTGATGGATTTATTCAAATCCAGGTGGCCAGGAGCCAGGAATATAAAAAAGAATCAGGGTAAAATTTATATTTATAGCTCTTTACTGGCCTAGCAGATTACACTTTTCATGAATGAGAGAGACATCAGTTAACAAGTTCTACAAGGCCCTGATTTTTTGAGGTCTTAGAGCAAGAGGACCCAATTCATTCAAACATGGAAAAAAGCAAATTAGCTGACCAGGAGGTTGCTAAATTCTTCCCTCGGAAATGCCCTTACTGCTGCCCTTGACTCAGTTGGGATTCATGGCATGTGTGCAAGCATAGGAAATGTCCCAGCTCACACCAGATATTTTTCCAGGGTTTTTTTTTTTCCTTAGAATAAATCTATCGTGCATTCCACATGATCTCCTTTGTCAGCCCTCTTGGACTTTCTTGACTTCTACAGATAACCACTGTAGCTCTTAGGGAATTCAAATGCCTCAAATGTTTTCAGATGACACAAATCTAGTTCCCCTATCACATGTGTATGAACAAGAATAGTGGTTGATATTTCACTGAGCTTTTTCACAAACTGTTGGCTTTTATATGTTGAGGTGATACTTTGGGACCTGTCTCCCAGTCCAGGATCTCGTGTGTCTGGGCACAGTATGTGTACAACAGCAGGATAGTCTCTTCTCAGATTAGATTTAAGAGACAACAGATGAAGACAATCATCAACAAAGTATAATGTAAGACTGGAACTAGACTGTTCAACTAGAAAAAGACCCAATAAATCAAATTTTCAGTTTGAAGTTCCACAACGCAAATTTATAAGCAATAAAAATCTTCTGAGAAAAACTCACATTTATTCTACCATAAAGCTGGTTTGTTTTCACTTAAAGAGCATAGAAAAATGGCTGCTAGTGGAGTATTCAGAGAGTTTTAATGGCAGCCTTCAGAATCAGGCAAAAGCCATATTTTGCAAACCAAACCAGCTTCTCCTTTTCAGACAGAGCAGTTGCAGCGCAGAGTTAACTTGTGTCTTTCATCTGTTTGATGTATCTCTCTGTTGTCCCTTGGCTGAGATTGCTAGGTCCCAGAGGAAGAAGCTGCGTTTTCAGCTGTGTGTTTGCACAGTGCTAAAAGCAGATTGGGATTCCTTTGTGTTAGGCACTACACAAATATGTAGAAAGAGAGTAGACTCTGCCCCAAAGGACTGTCAATCTGCTGTAGACAGGCCAGATAAAGGATGAAAGACAGAATGGTTAGAGAGGTACCAAAGGTCAAATCGTGGTAGAGAACAAAATCTCGTGACATTCAGCCTGTTGTTCTGCCGCTGGACTACCCTGCTGCTGCAACTGCACTGGCAATGTGTTTCCTGGGCCTTGTTAATTTGTCTTTTTTTTTCAGATTGAATCATTTGGCTTCGTAAAATCTATAGCTTCTCCTTAAAAGCTTTATCTTGCTTTATTCTCATTCCACTACATCTGTAATGATATAAGGTGGTGAAGTCTTTTATTTTGAATGAGATTGTCAAAATATCTTCCAGTTTTCCACCATGGTTTTTGTCCTAAAGAATTGCCGCGTTTCAGTGGAGAGAAACTTATTAGATACTGTCTGAGCAGTGAAACACAAGGTATTTGGGTTCACATTTATCGCATAGCATTGAGGACATGGAGCAATTTGAACAGAAAATGCCAACTTCAGACCTAGCAAGGAGGGCTTTAATACTGTGCATGTAGAGAAAGAAAAACCTTTTTAGGTCTCTCTGAGAAGCATGGGAGACAATAGAGTTGATACTCTGGGAAGTTTTGCATTTCAGTAATTCAATTTAATATCCAGTGAGAACCAAATACACAAACCTCAGTGCTTGGCTTGACTTGGGTGCCTCGATGTTGCAGTGAGACCTATTCCTGTTGAACCTTACAGACATGTCCCTTATGGATGCCCCTTCTGACTTTTACCTCTGTTAAGGTGTGAGAAAACGAGCCCAGGCTCAGGATTTCATCCAGGGAGCTGAGGCAATTCTAGCCTGTGAAAAGCACCCAGAATTTTGCAAGATTGCAAGAATTGCTGTGCAGTATTTTCTGGATATTATTGTCGCTCAGGGAGACTGAAATGTGCTCTGAAAGAAAAGTTACTCTGCCTGATTTCCAAATGCTAAAAAGAAATAGTGTGATGGGTCCTGTAAGCCTGTGTTGGGGAGTCTCGAAGTATTTCTTCATGGGTTGACTAAGTAGGTAAATGCATAATAATATAATCATTGTTATGTGTGTCTTTAAATAAATTAGATCTTATATTTAAAAGGAAAAAAGAAACTTCTTTAATTTTCTGGGAACATTGTCCAGTGAAATAACTGTCTTCCCTATGGACCAGTAAAATTATTGTATAGCTGCCAAAACTCATCTTGAAAAGTAAATAGAAAATCCTGCAATTTTGTCTCATGTGAGATGACCATGGCACAAAGCTTCTCCAGGTTTAATTAATCTTACTTTGAACATTAAAGTTACTTGAAGTGGGTTTGATTTTAAGCCTTTTGTATACTACCAGGCACAGCTAACTTACCTGTCTTCAGCAGAGAGGTCTGTTGGTGTTTTTTCCATCAGTGTAAAACTCTTTGCTGCAGTTAATCCGTATCCGTCTGTCTTTATGATTTCAGTATTGTTTCATGTAGTCCTAAACTTTGCCCAAACTCTTAATTTACACATTTGGTTTGGCTGAGTCCCTTTCACCCTGCCTACAGATTTATCCCATGTCATCTCCTCATAGCAATTTATGACCTCTATAAAATGTCATGTAGAGTTGCTTTTTATATGTTTCTGAGTAATGGTTAGAGAGAATTGCATAGGGAATCAAAAATCTAATGAGCTGTACATTATTTTACTATTTATAACCAGAGAGCAATCACTGACAATATTTGGCAATTTTACAGCTAAGAGCCCGGACTATTGTGCTTTTGAATGTAATTTATTAAGCAAATAAAACTCTTATTGGTAGCGGGTCCTGTTAAACCTGTGGCACCGCATGAGTCCCAGGCACATACAGCTGTGGAAGTTTCGTAGTACCTGCATACATCTTGCATGTCTGGACACTAATATTTTACACTTACTTCATAGTTTTATTTATTCAATTGCTTTTATGCACTCAATTGAGCTGTTACCAGCCATTTATAGTAGAAACCTTGGGTGGGGAAGGAGGGGGCAGGGTGAGAAATAAAATGCATTTATTCTGGGAAGATTTAAATCCTTATTTTATGATGCGTGGCTTTTAGTAGATCTATGCAGTGCAGAAAACGGCCAAAATATTAGTGGCTTACATTAGCATTAAAAAGTCTTGGAAAATAACATTGAGGGGGAAAAAAATTGCTAGTGAAAATCACCCTCTGATAAGTGAGACTGAATTCAGCACTGTTCCTGAACTGATTGTGGAAGTTTAATTCCTTTCTCACTTGACTACATTCTCATAATGGAGTTGTTTGACTCACTAGTAGGAAGTCTTGCAACACTATAGGGAATTAATATAATCTCATTGTATGAGTTCATAGTTGTGTGTGTAGGTAAATAAGTTTGGCTTAATTTCTTTCACAGTGATTTGTATCTAGCAGGAAAAACTTTTCTGTTTTTTTTTGGTGTTTTTTTTTTTTTTAATAATGCCTAAATAATTGTGGTTGACTCATATGGATATAAATCAGGATTATTTCCCCTTCAATTAGTGAGATGATACCAATACAAAACAAGCATAACCAAAGCCCCCCTGCATCATCTCTGTTAAAGAGGAGTAAGACCAAAAGCTGCTTGTTTATTCATGTGGCTAACAAGTTTGTCACTTGATTAGATCTTGCTATTTGCATAATACCTTTAAATGAATTAAAATAACAAGGTGTTGTGCTACTGGCATAAACATTAGCTTTGGAAAATAAAGGCAGTTATTAAAAACCTTATCTCCCCAACATCTTGTTAATTGATGGCAATTTAACAGAAGTGAGGAAACAAGAAGGTAGTGGATATTGAAATGGTGAGGTATGTGTTTGCATGTGTTAAAATGGATAGTTCGCACTGTTTTGTACCACTGACTTTTCTTTGAATGGATTGCTTTTTCTTAAGAGGCCAATTCTGTCCACGTGAGAAATGGCAGAGGGACTAGAAGATGCCATACTTCTTCTATGGGTTCTTTTTGTGCATGGTTTTTTGGCAAGTTTTGGTGTTTTGGTTGTTTTTTTTTCTTTGTCATCCACCCACCCGCAGGGTGTTTGGTTGCTTCTCCACATTCTGCAACCCAATATTGGAACATCTTCTGTTGTCATGGCTGCTGCTATTGCTTTCAGCAATAAATGCACTGAAAATGCAGTTCTGACCAGGAGTGGTGCAGGCTCTGGGAGCACAGCTCATAGAACCATACAATCAAAGAATCATGCAATCATGGAATGCCTCGGGTAAGAATGGACCCTAGAGACCCTCTAGTTCCAGCTCTGCTGCCATGGGTAGGGAACCTTCCATAGGTTGCTCAGAGCCCCATCCAGCCTGGCCTTCAGCACTTTCTAGAGATGGCACCAAATCAATACATATGGGTCATAGAAAACAGGCAGCGCTCGCAATGTGTCTCCTTGCTGCCATCAAATATGGTGTGTCCTGTTCTACCTTGTCACATGGCAGATTTAGCTTTTAAAATAATCTTTGCGCCCCCCACCCCACCTTTTTTTTTCCTTCCCAGAGACAAAAAGCAAGGCATGCCTTAGGCTGATTCAGAAGGCACCAGTGGGTTGAAAAGTCTGTGAGAATGAGCAAACCTTCTTCCTGCATTAGTATTTACCAGGATATCCTGTTCCTTGATCATCGCCTCAAGGATGAAGGAATTCTTATACCTTGGTTTGGGGCTGAGAAAAGAAGAGACTTCATCCATTTTAGGAATCTTGAAGGGGGGTGGCCGTGGCAGGGGGGAGGAAAAGTTAATAGGAAACAGATTTGGAAAAATATTGTTTCTATTCTTCTGGGTGAATAAATCAGTGACTGAAACAGCTTGATAGCTGTAACCATAACCTGCTACACTGCACAGAAATAAATATTCCCTTTAGGTCACTGTCTACATACCGTATCATATCTGTTGGCTTGGCAACAAGTTCCTGCCATGTGCAGTATACACTTGTGAGAGAGCACACAGGGGAAGGTAGAGCTGGGTTTTTTAACCAAAAATTATTGGGAAAACATCATTCCTAGATATCAGTAATGCATCACTTCGAGTTCACTACACCACGTTTATGTCCTGCACTGTTTATAATTCGATTGCCTATGCAAACATGCAATTAAACCATACCTGAAAGATCAGGTAGCTGTGCTCTCCTCAGTAAAAGGAGCAATTTCATACTGGACCATTTTTCTTCTCAGTTGCATTTGTTTCTTAATACTTGCACCGGTATAAACAGCAGGAGAAAATAGCTGATGCAACATCCTCTGCATTGCTAGCTTTAATTAATTTTGGTTTTCGACACAAAAAGTCATACTCACATCTTGGGGAAATACCTTCAAGTCCATTTGAAAACAAAGCTGGCAAAGATCGGTAGATTATTTTTTAATTTAAATTACTAGTTCCTGCTTTTTTTCAATATTGCTCTATAAACCAAGATATCTCTGCTTCTCATTTCACACCCCACAACACGCTCCATTAACGTCTTCCCTGCCTCCCCAGGCCCGTGTTCCTGAGGTGCCACAGCAAATGGAGCCCTGAACGACTCTGTTAACTTCTCCTTCTCATTCAGATTTACTGACGCAAGCCTGGGACAGAGGGGGAGTGTTGGCCATCGGCTTTACAGAGTTTCTCTAATTATTGAACTAGGACCTCTAGGGCCCAGTAAAGCTTTGCACTGTTAGTTAATAATAAAGTAACTGAACTACTCCTTTTCTGTTTCCTTTTTTTTTTTTTTCTTTTGACTTCTTTGGTACCTTCTGGCCTTTCTAAAGGAGCCCCCACCTACTGCAGTAAATTGTAGCTGTAGCCTTGATAATACAGTACTTTGACAATAAGGTCTCAAGGGGTGCTTACTGAAAGAGATTAAACTGTAATTAAACTGCCCTATGAGTAAGAAGGAAAAGGGAAAAAAAAAGATTTGTGGTTTTCATAAAGCAGAAAAAAAATACATTCACTGGTGTTTACAGCTCAGAGACTTTTTTTTCCCCTCCATCTTGACTACAAAACAATCTTATTTTTAGCTGGACAGGGTTTTGCTGTAGCGCCATATCAATCCCACAATCCTGTTCTTTGAAATAATTGCACCGGGTTAGTCCCCAGTCTGCACTAACTGACTGAAAAGCAGGAAAGAAACATTTAACACACATGCATGGAAGTGGATGAAATTTACCATAAAAGTATGAAATTTATGTAAGCAGTCTGCAGTTCTATGTGTATACGTGTGTGTATATATATATATGTATTTATAATGGGGCCTTAATTGAACATGCATCTATATAATATCCTTTTGTCTAGGCTCAAACTTTTGTTGGGGGTGGTGGCTTTTTTTTTTTTTTTTTTTTGTTAACCCCTGCACTTATCAGCTCAGCTATTAAATATTGTGATTGTGGCTTTGCAGCTATCAGTCTCTGATCAGCACAGTTAGTGCATTTTACCTTCCAAGGAAGTGCACTTTGAGCCAGCTGGAGCACAAAAAATGTAGGAGCTGGAGAAAGTCATAATTGAAACAGGCGACTGCTCCAGTACAGACAGGAAATAAAAGGAAGACGGGGCCCTTCAATGTATTAAATTAGATGTTTCAAATTCAGACAGTATCAGGAAAAAGAAGACTTATGCTAGAAAAAAAAAGGTAACAGTAAGTTCATTCAGCTGAACACCCAGCCCTCCCTTCTCCCCCCCCTTAACATGTGTTTTTGCTGGAATCTTACTCTGATGCACTGAAGGGTAGAAACTACACAGGCCCCTCCGGTTGCCAAACAGCAGAGTAGCAGGTCCTGTACTGTTCTACTGCCCACATTTTCTCTCCCTTCAGACAGTCATTGGGTATTCTCTTCCTGTAAATTAAGCATGAAATTACGTTGGGCTGAGGAAACAAGATTTCAGCTGCTCAGCAATTAGAGAGAAAACTATGTTGTACCTACAGCAAAAACATAAATTGTTTGCATTTCCTGCATGCTAGTTTGAGATATTTCACGTCTCTATACATAATGTGTACTTGTGTACAGAAATTATGTGCACATTTCCATGCAAATTAATTTCTTCTTGCCATACAGCTACATACATTGCTGATTTGTAGTTTTATTGTGCTTGAAGTCTTCTCCTTAGTCACATGTATATAATGCATGATGACAAAGTATGAAGATTTTTGTTATTTCAGAGTTTAAAATGGCACTACTGTTCATGAGTAGCTACACAGGAGCGCTTATGGATCACTCCAAGCAAGTGCCACTGAAAGCTCTATGTTATCCTACTCCATTGTGTAGTCAGTGAATCTGCAGCATGCATTTTTTGTTTTTGTTTTGTTTTTTTTTTTTTTGCTTTACAACTTAATAGCAAAGTACAAGATCTAATATTTGCATTCTTTACTCTTTGCCTCTAAAATGACCTCAGGGAAATTACTTAGCCCTGGAGCTGGTCAAGGTTTTTGTGAATTCAAAATGTAATTTTCATTTTGATGGAAAGCATTTTTCAGTCAGTAATTGAAAATATTATTTTTTTTCCAAACCACTGAAATGTCTACATTTTGAATTGAGAAGCACAGCACTCACACACAGACAGGCCAAAATCTATTAAAGTCTGACCTATTGGATACATCTTACTGTACACCTTGAATCCTACTAAACTTGGCACTTAAGGAAAAAAGAAATCTTTGGCTCGGAACAATTAGAGTTTACAAAGTGTATAAATTACAGCAGGAATGCCTCTAATCACTCAT
Organism: Fringilla coelebs; assembly: GCF_963513975.1. Classification (NCBI taxonomy): domain Eukaryota; kingdom Metazoa; phylum Chordata; class Aves; order Passeriformes; family Fringillidae; genus Fringilla; species Fringilla coelebs. Next base: position 84,377,641 of record NC_140028.1, read on the forward strand.
TTACCTTCTAAAATGCCTCAAGGGTTTTGGATTAGAAAAGAACCATTACAAAGATTAAGATGAAATATCTCAGAAGCAAACGGATATAGGGCAGAGTATTTTTTTCTGTTGGTAATTTTTTTTCATGTCATAAGAAAAGGTTTTGAGGCGTATAGGATGTAAACAGAAAACTGTTTATTGGGACAACAGGAGTTTTTAAAAGTGAGACAGGCTTCCTGGTAAGGAGGAGTAAAAAAATAGATGAATCATGAGATGAAGAAAATTCCTTAGCTGTTTGAGTGTTCTGTGCAGCTCTTGGTTGTCTCAAAAATTCTAGAGGTGCTCAAAAGTAGAGCACTGATTTTACATATTATCTTCATTTGAGCTGTTTAGGTTGTCCCCCCAAATTTTAAAAACAAAGTCATTCTTCTTTTCTGACTTTAGCCATCTTATGTGCATGCTACCCTTTTGATACGCACACAAGGGCTAATTAGATCCTAGAATAACCAGATGACAAGGAGGTAAAGCTTGGTGGAATGATGATTGCCTCTTTCTGTCTGGTCAGTGGAGGAGGTGTTGCAACTGTTTTGACTAGAGGAAGTTATTTGAAATGAGGGATCAGCTGGTTAGGCAAAGGTACGTGTATATACAGTGCGTAAAATTCTGTAACTATTTTCTGGATTCCTCGAGTACTGTCATTCTTTCTCATTTTTTTTGTAAGCTTTTCAATTTTTTTTAAAGACAGCATTGTGGCACCGTTTCTGTGAAGGAATTTCTCATTGCAACTGCCTTTGTACTTTGTGCAAAAGGCATCAAGAAGGAATCATGTAAGTAGCACAAAGGAATGCATCCTAGATAGAACTTAAAAGTTGCCTCTTGTTTTTTGCCCAGACATGGAAAAAAAGCAGAACACTTGGTCGAATTCTTCCTGCTGAACCATGGGGGAAAAAAATTACTCAAAGTTAGGTTCTTCTTGGTGAAATCTGTGGGCTGCAGGGGTTGGAGGGGTGATTAGCTTAAGTAGTTTCAGTTGTTTGGTTGTGGATTTGGTCAGGTTTTTTCCTATTTATGAGATAGATGGAGGTGAAAAAAGTGTATCTTTCCTTTCTGCAGCTCAATTTTATGTAGGTTTGATTCAGTAAACATGCATGCTTGTAAAATTATTAAATGCAAGAGACTTCTGTGTTGTGTGGCTTCATATCTGGCAAACCTGTTTTTCATCTTGAAAGTGATGGACATCACACCAATTTGCTTTTGCTGCTTAAATTAGTTTCAGAAAGCATTCCTAAAATTGGTCTTGTGACTGTGTTAAAAGAAGTATTTTTAAAGTAAGCAGTTCAGAAGATATCTTCAATGATTCAGCTCACATCTGACTCTTTGCAGGAAAAAAATGTATCGTGTTGTGCCTAGGGCAAAGTGCGCTTCTGGGAAATTATTAGAGTAAAATCTGTGAATAAATGACGTGTTTTCTTTATATTCTGAGCAAAATATACTGTGGTGTGAGAGCTTTGCTTATGTAGTGTGAAGTGTAGAGGTCATATTCAGTTCTCCACCTGGCCACAGAGATCTGTGTTTCTCCAGGGTCTCTGAAAAGGGAGTGCTCCATTTTAATGGCAGCCTTCTCAAGAATGTCCCTGCAAAGCCAAGCCAAGGCTGGGGTTTCCAAAGACTTAGGGAATGTTTGTAGCTTTGCGTGGGAGTAACTAAGCTTTGAGGAAAAAAAATGCGCCTCTTAGGCAGGATGGGTTTCAGGCACAAAGTATTTCCTTGAAGAGGCAGACCTTCAATAGCTACAGCCACAAAAGGCCTGTGTAGGTGTGAGAGTGAGGAACCAATACAACTTTTTCACCTTAGGTTTTTTAATTGTGCTGTGGGATAGTGGCATTTGGGTGCTCTGCCAGACAGACCATTTGCGTGCGTGGCTGCAGTGTGCGCTGAGGCTGGGGCAGTTTTCAAGTGGTGCTGTCAGTGCTAGGTCTAGACTCGAATTCAGAACTGCTTCCAAGCCAGGGTGCTCTCCAGGAGGGAGAAGCTGGTGGGGCAGCACAGGAAATGCAAGCAGACCAGCCTGTTCAAAGCCACGCTGGGTTGCTGTTTCCATCTGGGAACTGGAGATCGCTCATTTGGAGAAATCCTCAGTGTCATCACTTACTGACAGATGAGAGGTGTGACCTTCTGTGTTGTTGACAGATGAATGACTGCAGGGGGATGATAAGGCCTTGTAATCAAAGTGAGTGCTTTGATGAGATGTGCAGCCCCAGTCCACCAAGAAGAAAGGGGTCTGGGTGTAGCTCCCCAAGCTGCTCTGCTCAAAGAGTTGGAGGATTTGCTACATCCTCTCTCTTTCCAAAAAAAGCTGGTAGGGAAAGTTAGGTTCAGACTGGATACAGTGTTAACTTACTTAAAAGATTAATCTGATGAGGGTGTTCTTGAAAACAAGCTTTTTTTTCTCCATTGATTTGATTTAATTCAAATTCAGGATTCTACACTTTAAAAAAATAGCCAAAAGAATGGCGTGTTCTTTTCTGTCAGGGGTAAGGCGTGTTTGTGCCTCATGGGCTTACGTCACTTTGAATAATTTATTTCTGCCATAGTCAGCTTAAATGGTTTCTGCCTGATTAACAGAAACCAGAATTTGGGCCCACAGCTTGCACAAACATTTGTGCAATTTTTTAATAGTTTCTTATTCGCCTACAGCGGAAGAATGAATCAAGAATTAATTAGCACATCAGAAGATTCTCACCTCAGCTTCCTGTCTTTCTTTTGTATTTCATTATTTCCCTACCTTTCAAATTGGTGTTCCTAGGCATGTAACAATATGCAGCTCTAGTCTGCAGAGGCTGATAGGAAATATTCCTTCATTTACTTTTCCTGTCTTGTGCTTTGGTTGGGCTTGTGGGTTTGGTGCCAAACTGCCAGCAGTTGCCTGGCTTTGGGAAAAAACAGCAGCCATGTATTTTTTTTGTGGCTTTTACCTGAAGCCATAATTTCAGCCAAGTCTGCAAAAAGATACGTGGATCTCTGCAGATGTTTTGGCAAACTTGGCTTGAAATCCACATTTTTAATGAAGCTGAAATCCATAGGATATTTGGGAGTTCACAGAAAAAGTTTCTCACAGCTCCGTGGGCATATTGGCTGCAGCAGGTGCCAGCTGGATTGCCTGTTCTCCAGCCTCCTTTTCACAGGCACCTACAGAGCCAGTTTGGGGAGATGTTCAACAGCACACGTAGGAGCCAGGTGCTGGTGGTAGTCAGTGAAAACCAGACACCTGCTCATCTTTTTACTTTAGAAAACTTCTCTCATAAATTTTGAGTCATGGTAAAGTCTTGTAAGGAAGACCTATTAAATTGAGCGAGCTTGGATGAAAAAAAAAAAGCAAGAAGCACCCCTGACTGGTTTGAGTGAAAACGTGTTTTCTTGTCTGAGCTTGCTGACACAAGGAAAAACTGTTTGTGGAAAGCACCAGTCTTGAACAGAGAGTGCATTACCAGAAGATACCCACGGCATTTCAGCTGCTCTGTGGTAAATGCCTCATGTAGGGGTTTTTTATTGTGATAACTGCAACACTGTGTTTTCTGTGTGGCTTTGTGTGTCTGCTGTTGCCAGGGTGCCACTGGCAGGTCATGGAGCCGTGCCCTTATTTGTGTTGGGGTGATTTGTTCCAGCACCTGTGTCCCTCTATATTAAGAATATATTGAGAACATTGCCAGTCTGAGTGCATGTTGTTCTCTCAGGTCTCTTGTGTGCATCTGTGGTCGGCTGTGTCCTCCAAGAAACAAGGTAGCTGAGTCCTGCATTCAGCTGGGTGCCATCTTCTGTAGCATCTGATCTTCTGGTACCAGTTCCTTCTCAATCAGCACACCAACTCTGGCTTGGGGGAACAGCATTCCAAGAGTTGCTTATTTTTGTTGTTGTTGTTATTGTTATTTGTTTTCTGTGATGTTTAAATAGAATTTTTTGAATGCTCACAGTCTGATGGCTTTTTGTAAAATGTCAGGCTGGTTTTGTTTCTGCAGCTGTACTTGGAGTTGTGTGTGACCTCCCGTACTTTATGTTTTTTTTGTGGCATCTGAGAGGTCCCCTTATTTCTGTCTTCTGGTCATAACATGCCCTCTGACATCAATTTTGCCCTCTTAAACCTGGCTGTGCTCATTTAAGGCGCAGTTGCATTTCAGCAGTGCTTTGTGTGGTCCCAAATCCTTCATTACATATTCTTGTGTACAAACCCTTCCTGGGATGAAAATTCTCATTTTTCTCAATGGCATTGGACTATTAATATCAACAGTTGATCTGAAAAATGAGGAGGAGAAAAGGGTCTGTGGCAGACTCTGCTTTCTCAAGGGTAAAGTAAGTAAAAGGCACTAAGGAGCTGCAAGCTGACGCCAAATGATTTGATAACCTTGTCAAAATTAATTTTCTTTTATAGCTATTTCATACTCAAAGCAAGACATCTTATTTAAAAATAATTTTTTAAAAATAGCTTAAAAAGGAATGGAGTTTTTACCTACTTACAATTATTACTCCTCTCCTCCTGAGCTGGAGTGATTCTTCAGTATCTGGTTACAGTCTGCTTAAACTCAGCAGCGCTTAAATCAAAGTGATATTTAGATTCTATGAGCCAGGGTCTCCTTTCAGGCCAATAAACATCTAAAGTAACCACAGATTTACACCTAGGTAAACCCAGGACTTCTAGGGGGCTATTTTGGACTTGTACCACTCCAAGTGCGAAAAGAATGTGGCAATAAATGATGACAATAAAAATGCTTTATTAAGCTGTTGTGAGTGCACTAAAGTCATAATAAGCACATCTATTTACATTAGCATCCATTAAAGTGTAGCACATGCATTAACTAATAAAAAATAAAGTTTAATGTGGATGCCAGGCTATGACACTGTTGAACTCTTGAATTTTATCAGCTCTGTGAAGCAGGTCCCATTTAACAGAGCTCTGCCTCTCATGTTTTGGTAGCAAGCAGGAACTAGCAAGTTATCTCTCCTATTTTGGTGTTCTGTGCCATACTAAGAAATATTCAGTGCATACAAAGGCTATGACAGCAAGACCCACAGTCTTCCTATGATGCACTGACACAGGAGGCCAAATGGTGCCTGTCACAGTCACAGAAGCCAGCCTTTTAATTTCTCATCCTCTTTATTTGTGATGGCCTGAACACGCTGTCAGTGCTTGAATAATCATGATGAAACTGCATGAATGAGTAAGGTGATTGGGATTTGGAATTTATATGTGTCGCCCTGGATGGTTTGAGTTCAGACATGCAATATCAAACCTCAATTTACTCTTCTGTTTCCAGTACATGAATTTAACCAAAGTTCTCACTTAGTATAATCACCATTTTATATCATTGCACAGTAATAACTGTCTAATATACTGTAAATTATTGTGGGTCTCTTCCTCTAATTTGTTCACTGAGAGGAAACAGACCATTTTTATGGGAGAGAAATGAAGCAGCATTTCTCAGAATGCAAAGCGTGCAGATGACCATCTTATTATTAGAAAAGAGGAAACATCAAAAGATGCAGAGCCGTTTGTATAATCATCCCAAACTACTGTGGTCACCCTTCCAGCAGGCCTCCTTCAGTTTTCCCACCCTTTCCCTGCATGACTCTGCACCAGGTCACTGCATGGTCTGCACTTGCTCACTGTGCAGACCCTGGAAAAAAATGCAAAAAGAGCGTCAAGCCTGACAAAAATGTCCCATGCTCAGAGATGCTGAGAGCATTGAGTGGAGGCTGCATCTGAGTGAAAACTGTTCCCTGGCTGCTGACTCCAGAGCCAGAAGGGCTGCAGCTGGAGCCTAACTCAGCTTGCAGCAGAGAAATATGAATTTGAAACAGCACCTGGGGTTTCTTTTATTTTATTTTATTTTAATTTTATTTTATTTTATTTCATTTTATTTATTTTATTTTATTTTTATACAAATAGCTGGGATGAGAGTTTTTGATGGTTTAGTTCATGCCTGCATGTTTAGTGTGCTTCATTTAGCTGGCTACAGATGAATCTCCAGGTCTGGGTTTCTTTGTGACCTTATGGTCATTGGTCAGGGGTGCCTTCCCCACCTTCCCAGGCTGTCACAGTCTTTCCTGACAAGTTGCACTTCTAATGTTTTTAAAAGCCTGCCATTAATACACATGGGTTTTTTTAAACACTAAAGCTGTAATAATTTCCAAGTTCTTACTTTTTAAAGAGTGATTTTCACACAGTGGATATTATTAAATGTAGTTTCAGCTTGTGTTACAGATATTTCATGTAGGTCTCCAGAGGAAGGCTTATAGACTGTGTGAAAAATAATTAAGTTTTCCTTTAAAAGAAACATTGCTGAGAGATTAAAAATGTTAAAGTGAAAAAACACTACATAGCACTTTCATATACAGCACTATCTGTGCACTTGTTAGGAGTAAAACGAAATGTGCAATTTTTTAATGCTTTTACTTTGTTCTGAAAGAAGCATCCAAAAATAGTAAGTATTTAATTTCAATTTTTTTTCACAACTAAATATTTTATATATTAGTTCTTCTGTCATCAGAATTTTTACACACAATTTTTATGGGGAAAAATGTAACTAAAGTTACGTTACTACTTTTATCTTCCAAAACCTCCACTATAAAACAGGAAGTATCTCCTTATTTTCCCAGCTGTAAATATTTTATTTCCAACTATCAAAGAGTACAAAAAGCACACATAGAAGAAGAAAAAACAGACCACTGAAGAGACAAAAATAAAAGTACCCTTTTTTTAAGGCAAAAAAGGTAGCAATTTTTTGCTAATCAGTCAGCATCTGCATTGTTTCTTATTCCCCATTCCTGTTTAGTTGATGCGCCTATCAGTCACATAGTATCAGAGCTGGACAGGAATGTCCCATGTGGTTCTTCCAGTCCTCCTTCTCCTCCTCCTCCTCCTCCTTACACAGGAAAATCCTTGTTTGGATGGCAGAACCTACCACCACTTGGCACTGCCATAGGAGTTACAGAACAGCTGTGCAGTTTGACCAGAAAAAAAAAAAAGTATTTTTTCATTTGTAAAATTGACAGAAAAACCTGAAAGTTTTGGGCCCTCAGCATTTTGCAAAGTACTGAATGCTTAATACAGATGGAAGGGTTATGTATTATGCTGCAGAATAGCTGAAATACAGTGAAAAAAAGAGAATGAGGGAAGGAGCAAGAGGAGAAAAGTCAGAAATTAAGAATAATCTTTTAATCTCATTCTTCTCCCTGTATGCATTTTCTTTCCATTTTTTCCCCTCTCTTTGTTTTAAAAAAGTGCCATCACTGCATTAAAGCACTGAGAAAATTGCTGTGCAGTCAAGCCCCAGAATTATTACCATACCACATATAGGGTTACATAAAATGAGGTGGTTTTTTTTCCTTAAATCCTAAGATTGTTCATTCACACAGCTCACGCATTATAATCAAATGTGAACACAGGAAAACGGTCCATGGGATCAGCCCTCAGTACGACTGTAATTCCCAGTGAGGTGGGTGGAAGTCTGGATCACAGTGTGGCAGGAGAATAGAAGCCCTTCTGTTCTGAGATGGACTTATCACATGGTTAGCAGCTGGAATTTATGTGAAGTCTTATTAAATAAAACAGCAGTAACCAGTCACCTACTGCTGCAATATACTTGGAGGTACAGTACCTGAATATTTTCAGAAGCACTTGACCTTTCTCCTGCTTCTGCATTTCTATATTTTCTTTTGCTTACACTTGACAGTTTTTGACCTTCTAGTAAACTTTTATTCTTGTTTTTATTACAATTTAGAATTGTGAAAATTTAAGGGTTTGAATTATATGATGGCAGGTTTTTTAAAAGAAGAGTAAGACATACCCAAAGAACTTCTTTCAAATGCAAAACCATTTAATTTTAGGTTTTATTTTATTAAGTTGATTTTTATGCACATAAATGTTTATGTATACCCACACATATTTAAATATGAATGCATGTGTATATACTATTTTTTTCCACCTCAAGTTGGCGGGTAGAACATCTGGAATAGCTGTGTAGAACAGAAGTGTGAATGGAAACAATACTGTACTTACATAATAGCACAGGATATTTCATTAAAACAATTCCAGTATATTAAGAGTTGGCAAATTGCAACACTTAAAGAACTGATCTCCATATGGGAGCACTTAATCCTTTGAAATATTATATTATTTTTAATTTTGTCTCATTCAGTGAAAGGATTATAATTGTGAAGGCAGTGGGTCACAGCACATCAAGCCACTACACAGCCACAGTGAAATCCCTGGATTATTGATGTATCCCCTGGTAATAGTGATTTTGATATTTTATAGAGTTTATTAGTCTTGTACAGAAGGTGCAAAGACCAGGCTGTTTATCAAAGCAGAGATGAGAGCTCTGCCGAGTGTCTGCCTTTGCCCTGAAGCAGAGCCTTTTGCTGCAGGGCTTCCAAGGGCTTTTGAAATTAATTTCTCTTAAAAAATGGGGCTGGTTTTTGGTTTTTTGTTTTTGTTTGTTTTGTTTTTCTTTTGGGGGTGTGGTTTTGGTTTGTTTTGTGGGTTTTTCTGTTTTAGTTTTTTTGGGGGAGTTGTTTTGTCTTGTTTTGTTTTGTGGGCTTTTTTGTTGTTGTTTTTGTTGTTGCTGCTGCTATTGTTGTTACTTTTGTTTAGCTGGGTTTTTTAAAATTTAATGCCAATGCAACTAAAAACCACCTGGCCAACCCCTTCTTAATTACCCTGCCAAAATTTCAACCCAGGACTTTTTTCCAAGACACCTTGCAGAGGTGTCAACCACGGAGAGAGTTTGGCTTCTCAGAACCTGGAAACTGCTCCAGAATGATGCCTCAAACGTAAGCGGATAGAGGCCAGCTGGAAGGGAAAATGATAACTAAAGCTGCCAACCTGGCTCAGATCATGGTACAGAACAAAGACAGGCACACCAGACAGTTCACATAGCGTGGAGTTGGTCTGTGACTTGTTCCCAGCGGCTGGTGGCAGCTGGAGCTGCTGGAGGTGGGACACTGCCACCGCCTCGCTGCTGCCTGCCTCTCCTGCCGGACGCAGGCAGGCACGGAAGGCAGCTCCTCCAGGGCAGGCTGACCACGTCAGCAGGGTTTCATGTGCAGACAAATACAGAGCAACTGAGCAAAGCTGTTTTGCCTGCCCCAAGAGTTCACTGAACTCGGTCACTATGATGAAGTCTGCTGGAGAGGGTGAGTTAGAGGTGAGCAAATGGAAAGTGATGAAAGAACAGTGGCACAAAATACTGGTTTCTTGCTCCTGGCTTCTGCTGGTTTTATCTCTGTGCATTTTATTGAGTGAATGGATTAAAAGTCCATTGGAAGAATATGTCACACCTCGGTGAGAGGCTGGTGAAATTCCGAGACAGGATGCCCAGCCCATGGCCAGGATTTTCCCTGCAGGAGCCAGTTGACACGCACATACTTTCAATCTGTCTCACTTTTGCTATAAACGGGCCAAGTCTCTCCCAGCTATGCCGAGTAAAGTTGAAGAAAGAAAAATTGAAGAAAGTCTCGGAAAGTAATTTGTGCTTTGCTTTATGTTGTCAGATTTCAAGGCAGTAGTTGGTAAAAGTGTATTGTTTGCAGCCTGGACTGGGCTCGCAGCAGGCAGCTCCGATAAGCTACGCCTGCCCTGAAGAGAATGTTATCTAAACAGCAAGCAGTTTGTTTCTCTGTAAATAAGGAAAGGGATTGATACAGAGCTGTTGAAATAAATGACTATTGTTTCAATAAATATTTTTACTCGTAGAGGAAAACTGAAGATCCATTTTCTGGTATGGCAGATTAAGCTACATGTGCAGTATAAATTAGTATGTCACTGCCTACCTTGGTCCCTCTTGGCTTGCTGGTTTTAAAATGGCTTGTGGCATAGCTGGGGAACCCATGCTGACCATTTTCAAGTTTCCTGTCCATTTTAGATATTTCAATGAAGACTGTGTGCTAGCCACATCTCAGATGTTACAATATCCTAATTATTATAGAAAGCATTTAAAGATGCTGTTTTGAAGAAGATAAACAAAACCAGCCCTGATGTTTTCTCAGTGAAAACTTAAGCCTATCCTTCAGAAGGTTTTTCTATTGCTGTCACTTTTTTACTAATTAATTTTTCCCTCTCCTGCGCATTCTCAGAATTTACATGGCACATCCCAGCAGGAGCAGGTCATAATTTTTTCAAGTTCTGTAAATATTAACCTTATGGAGAACACAGGAAAGATATCTTCTTTGTAATCTCTATTTTAAAAACTTGAAAGTCTCAAGCACTCACTGTAAATGCAACTTAATGTTTCTTCTGGTAAGTCTCCCTTTAATCAGGGGGTTAGCCTATTGATGTTCATTTTAGTTCTTCCTCTGGAATGTGATGTTTCATGCTCCTTCCTTCTTCCTCTCCTAATCACCATAGCCCCTAAACCCATAAGATGTCACAAAACAACAGAAAATTTGGTTTCAGGAGTTCCCTTCTGCAGCATGTCACATTCAAGTTTATTTTGACATCTCTCAACCACAGCAAGACAAACCCTCCTTTCTAGGTCACACTTGTCCATCCTGCCTTCTGGGCTCCTCATTGATGCAAGGATCACAGAAGGCAGGCTGGGAAGAAGATGGAGAGCTGTGAGGATGTGGGGTGTATAGTTTTAAGACTCAGAATGAGAAGGGAAATCTCTCATGTAAAACGAGCCTGGGGACGGTAGTGATGACAGACAGTAAGGTGCAGTGGCCAAGTTAAATTGGGAAGCTGTTCCAGACATTTCTCTTTATGAACATATCTGGGTTTTTTGTGATGAAGATTTAGAGAGCTGTTGGCATACATTTGCAGCGGTGTTGACTGAGAATTCTCATGGTGGAATGCAGCCTGCAGTTGGCGTTTTGGTTTCACATAAGGGATGGGAGGGTGTCTTTTAAAATCATTTGAGTCAGTCGTGTATCTGTTCTCTGTCATTATTATCGCAGTTTTGTAAGTTAAGCATAACAACAGCATCAAACTGTTCACAAGGAAAAAGACAAAAAGTGTAGAATATTGGTCGTGATTCTAAAAACAGTCTAGAGGCTGCTTTGACTTCAGTCCTTTTTAATAAATACAGGGTGTTTTTTGTTTAGGAATCTGCTTATAAGTTTGTTTTTAATTGCACAGACTGTAAAGCTTCAGTTGCGTCTTCAATAACATTGATGCTGCTTGCAAAACTGTTCATTCCAGGAGAAAAATCATCAGTGACAAAAACTCCAGGAAAAGAAAATGGTTTTCAACCATGATTGTTCATTTTCTTGTACATAATCTGATCAGCTTTTAGCTTCTTGTTCTAGGTTCCTTCCAGTAAGTTTACTTTGGAGCTCAGGTTAACTGCTGGAATGTCCTTTCTGACTTTAACATTGAAGGATGTTTCTGTTCACTAAAATGAGAATGAGACAACTCATTTAAGAAATGGAAAAAACAAGGAACCAAAAAACATCCAAGCAAAACCCCCAAACTTCTGCCACCATTACCATTACAATGAAGCCAAACAGCATCAAAATAATTATTGGGAAGGAATTTTCCCAACCCACTATCAAAGAAAAAAGCCCCTTTTACTTTTCTATAATTCTGCAAAGTCTTCTCTAAAAATACATTAATCAATTGTCTTTTGCAGTATACTCAGCAAACCCCAAAATTTGAAGCTACTTAGAGTTACATCTAGTGAGTGAAATTCTCATGAGTGATCTTCAGAATTTTGTCATCTTTCACAGTAGATTTATCAATTTCTTTATTGACAAAGATCTGCTTGATTTTGATTTATTCCCATCTCTCAAGCAATGTAAGTTAGCTGAAGATAGGATAATGTAAGGAATTTATTTCTGTTTTGCAAAAAGTCTGGTGTCTCTTCCTGCTGTTTTTTTTCAGCACTTGGTCTGCCTTAGTTACATTACCAAAGATATATTTGCTATCAACCTCTTCTGAAGTTACTCACTTGAGCTGTATCTTGTATACAATAGGTCATGTTCATCTTTCATTCTTAATTAAAGGGCAGGGATTCTTCTCCATTTGAAAAAGATATTTGCTTCCTTAACTGTCCATGCATTAGGTTTCTAGTCTAATGTCACTCCAGATTTCCTTTCCTTTGCTCTGGAGGGCTTTTTCCTTGATTGAATCTTTAAAGACACCTTCAGGGTTTTGGTTTTTTCCCTGATAAAGTGGAAAAGGTTTTTGCCATTTGGACTAGATGAGATTTCCTCCTCTGGAAGGGAACTTGTGGCCATCTGGTAAGAAGCAAAGAGCCCAGAGGTCCAATCTTGCTCAGGTTGGTGAGGCTTGTGCTGGGCGAGCAGACTGACATTAGCCAGTGGCTCATTTGTAATATCTGTACCATGCAGAGGAGCTGTTGATCAAAGAATCAACATCAGCCAAAATGCTGACGACCAGAGGCAGCTCCTGTGGCCCCAGATCCCTCTTCCAGAGGCCCTCAGCATAAGGAGCATCCTCCTTAAGTCAATCAGATAGTAACTGAGAAATAAGAAGGCAGGTTCCCAAAACATAAAGAGGGGAATCAGGTATTAGCTCTGAGAGAACCATTGACATTTATGGTTTTGCAAACTGCCTACACATCCTGCTTCTCCAGGACAGTGGCCTTTTAGAGCAGGCTTGGAGGTAGCATGGCTGTTTAAAAGGGAACAGCACCAAATCAGAGCACCACCAGCTCTCTCATACTGTGCAAAATCACTGCTGGTCTCTTTTGGGGCTGAGCTATTTGTCTCACTATTGCAGGGAAGTTTGCTTTGCAATTTGTGGAGCGGGCTAATGAATCAGTTGGCTTCACACCTCGTTCTCTAGCCATTCAGCAGCAGCGTTTCTTGCAAGAGGCAGATGTAATGGTAACTGTCACTTTCCGGTTTTACACATGGATGTTACATGGTAGTCACGCAGAGCTGCTCTTGGAGACTTGATTATGTTGCACAAGCAGCCTCAGAACAAGAATCCCCCATGGGACTTTTATATAAAGAAATATAATGGTGCTTTCCCCAGGGCTCTGCCCTGTTTTGCTGTAATAATCAATTCCTGCAATTTCTGAGAATTCAGGCCCATGTTTAACAGTTAGCACAGTTTATGAACATTGAAATATCCAGCATGGTTCTTCACAACTATTCTTCACCTGTTCTTTTCAAGAACAAGTTTTGTTTGTGGATGCCTTGTTAGGACAGCCTAAGTAGCAACACAAGTGCCCCATACGTCGGTGGGAAGGAAGAAGAGGCCTTGCCTTGAACTTTTGGGTCCCCATGAAATTCACACTGCATGTCTTTCCTAGATGCCTCTCAGAGTGCCAGCACCCAAGTGTGGGACAAAAAGACAAAAAGCACCATGTTTGCATGGGAACTGGAAACATCATGGGACTTATTTCTTTAACTGTGTGTCTCCTTCTATAAGCTCAGCTTGTAGAGGTTTGAGTTTCTTTCGATTTTACTGCTACAAGAACTTTTAAATAACAAAAGCACAGAGGTAGGAAGTTTTCAAGGAAGATAAATAGCTTTGAGAGTAAAATGAGAGACATTTCTGAACTGTGGAACATTTGAGGGATATGCTTCCTGCAGAAGCTGAATGCAGTGGAATAGAAAATACATCAGATTTGAAATAAGAGCTAGCTTATCCCCGCAGTGGAAGAGATTTCAATAATCTTTTAAGCCTTGAAGGCTTCAATTAGTTTCAGAAATCTCTCATCACTGCCGGATGGACTTTTGTCATACAGGAAAATCATGAGGGGTTTGGCAGCTGAAGGAAAAGGATGCCTTCTGTTTCTGTCAGCCTGCATGCAATGATTCATCTCGTCTGAGGGAAAGGAAAACCAAAGCAGTAGGGTTCTAGTCAGAAATTAGTCACTGTGAGACAGTGTTTGATCGGTAGCCCAGGCTTGGGATTTTTTTGGTTTTTTTTCTTACACGAAGTCATGTGACTTACTCTCCATACTTGTTGTTCCTGCTAGGGGGTGTTTATAGCAGGACACTTGGATTGTTTTAAAGTTGATTAGTTTTCATCCTTTACCTTAAAGAAAAGGGAGTTCATTGTGGATTTGAAACTCCTGCTTGGCATCAAAATTACTCTTCCTGCAGCTGATGGTAGTGAATTGGTAGTGATATTCCCATCAAATAAAATAGAGATGAGAATCAGCTGAGAGTTCCTCTCATGATCTGGTCATTCATATTTTCCCAGCTTACATTGTGAGTATAAATGCAATATAAGAATGTTATATGTCAGATGGAGAAACAGAGGGAGAAATTAATTTGCAACTGCATTATAGTCATTATACCAGGAATTATTTTAGAAGATAGATTTGTGCTAAAATGCAGGATTACGAGTTGGGAAGATTAACATTCACATAACAACCAAAGGAATAATCATATCTAACAGAAAGGCACAGGGCAACAATGACTCACACTGTTGCAGCCCAACTGGGCAATGTCCCTACCTCGATACTCATGCAGTGGTCGCCTTCAGGTCCTCTTGAATGTGCTATAGTTTCATATATTCACTTCCTTGGCAGCCTGTTGTATTCTAATGTATTCTGTTGACAGTGTCACAGAGATCTAGACATGCTTATTCCTGCTCTTTCCAAGATCCCTTTTCACACAGAGGCTAAGGAGAAAAAGCAGGCAGGTCCCCTCACGCCACTGTGGAAGAGCACTGGGACAGGCTCACACTGAGTTTTGGGTTTATTGCAGCAGATCTCCTGCCTCCTTTTCATCTCACTTGAGTGAAATATTTTCCAAATAACACTTTTTGCTGTGCCATACTTTTGAGACATGAATATTTATATTGAGAGCATTTTATTAGAGCTCCACTGTTCACAGAGACGTGTTTCTTATTGCTCATTCGTCTCATGCCATGGGAAGATGGACATTTCAAATGATCTGGAAACACTTCTTGCACACCAAGGTGGGCTTTCTAGGTGTCTGGACACACGCTGTCTGCTTACTCAAACCATTAAGCTTGGAAATGGTTTCCAAGATCATCGTCCAACCTTCAACCTAATAACGCCATGCCCACTAAACCATACTGCAAAGTGCCACATCTAGTAATTTTTTTTAACACTTCCAGGGATGGTGACTCCACCACTTCACAAGAAACCTGTTCTAATCCTTAGTTAACCACTCTTTCTGTGGAAAAACTTTTCCTAATATCCAACCTGAACCTTACCTGGCCATTTCCTCTCATCCTGTTCTTTGTAGCCTGGGAGAAAAGATTAACCCTCACATTGCCACCACCTCCTTTCAGGTAGTTGTAGAAAGTCTCATCTTAGCTCCTTTACTCCAGACAAAACAACCACTGGAGAGAATTGTGACTGATTTCTAATTGGACTGTAACCCTAAAGAGGGGTCAGTTACCTTTGAAAATGCTTTTTCTCCAGCCTAAACTGTATACCATCATAATGTGTAGAGGAGGAAAGAAGGATCTTTGTTTTTTGTGAGACGCAGGAAACAGGAAGATCAAAGTGAGGAACAAGCATTCCAAGTCACACCATGCAAAAGCAATGTACAACAACACAACCAAGACTGTCACATGCACAGAAGTTTCAAAGCATTTTGTTGACAAAATTCAGTTTTTAAAAAATTCTATGAACCACAGTACTAATGGCTCATTGTACTAATGGCCTGAACGGTGTCTCCCCTTCGGTTGGATTTAGAAATACAAATATCAAACCTGGTTTTCTTTAATTGTGTGGCAATGGAAGAAAGTTCACTCAGAGACAGAAGAAAGAATAACTCTGAGATGTGTGGCACAGACAAAGGTTATAATGGTATTAATAGTGTAGCATGTTAAATAATATTAACTTAATCCTGCAGCTTTGGGCAGTGGCACTGAATTTCTATTTTGTGGCACGTTTTTCAAACTAAAATATTTTAGGGCTTGGAAACTGCTTGGCTTTAGTAGTCCAGCTCAGGAAATGTGCTTCCCTGCTATCAAATGCAGCAGTCTGTACTCTACATTATTAGCCATGGCACGGTGCATGCAGACAGTTCTTGTTTGCTACCTCTGCTGAACCTTTCACATCAGCTCATTTATCTTTCAGGTGTTATAATAATTGACCCTCAATCAGTATTCCATTATCCTAAACAGGCAATTATCCACATTGTCACTTTTGCATTTGCTCTTTTGACCCAGGGGTCAGGGAGGCCTAGTGTAACTGAATCCAACAAAATTATTCCCTTACCTGTCATATAAATAGTCATCCTAGCAAAATGAGACCCATGGGGGCTTTTGCTGAGGTGTTGAGAAGGCCAGTCTAACTCGTTCCTTTATTCTGCTCTTTAAGGAATGCAGTACTGTTTTGGCACTCTATCAAAATAAAACAAAGTTCCATTTTTTAGCCTTCTTTTCCCCCCCCCTTTTTTTAAGTGAGCACCCCTGCACTTACAAATGCTTCTTTGTGGCCTACTTTATTGAAATTTCCATTCAGCTCTTCCATCTGTTAGCTGTGTTTACCACTATTCCTGGGGAAAGAATTCTGCATTTCACCTTCATTTGGGGGTGTAGGGTCATAAAACTGTCTGGATTATTTCAGCTATATTTATACTTAAGTTAATATTCCTTCTTTAACAGGTTTAAAGCTTTTAATTCCCCAGTTCGTTATTCACGGTGACTGAACTAAAGTGAACGAAGTTTTTGTATTATAAAGAGGAAAGCTTTTGGTATTCAAAAAGTGTTTTGTAAATGTGGGTTGTAACCCTCTTCACCCCAGCTCCCCAATTCCGATTAAGCTCATGTTTCACACCCTCTCTCTCTCCACTGCCTGCAGCCAGCAAATGCCATGTTTTATTTAACTAGCTCCTGTGAATAGCTTGTGTGGATATGCAGGAGGGCTGTGTTTACAAATGGGGTGGTTGTGCACATCTTGCAGAAGCTGGCAGAGCGGCAGGGCCCACTCACACCACATGCACAGGAGCAAATTGTGGAGCCCCCTCATTTGCATGGTCTGCTAATATTAGTGTCAGGCCATCGTGGAGCCCCTGGTATACAGCTGTATCCCAGGAAGAGGGGATTATTCCTGTTGCTCTAGGGGAAAGCTACATCTGAGAATGGTGGAGGGGTTTTTCTGAGGTTGCAGGTGGCAAAGGAGAGAAGCAAACCTTGCTTTTCCTGGCAGTGTCCGAACTGCAGCAGCACACGGTGCAACGCGTGAGCCAAATGTGCCAGGCTCCCTCCTAGCTGTTGTGTGTAGATGTCCATGGTCTGAAATCTAAGGTACTCAAAGTAGAGGGGGTAAAGGGAGGAAAGAGCCATACTCTGATACAAAATGTGCTTATATGTGCTTGCATTTAGCTGCAGTGTCCCAGCCTAGCTCTGTCCCATCTGTTCTGTTTTGCTGTAAGGAGATAGTCAGCACCTTGAAACGCTGTCCTGGCTCCTCTCCACCAAGAATCTGGGAGTTGAAGTGAGAACACAAATGCAATTTATTTTTCTTTGTTGAAATGTTCATATTTTCCCAGTGGCAACACGACTCAATAGTTGAAATAATGTTATTGAGAGAAAAGAGCAGAATCCCAGTGTGAATACTCTGCATGCAGGCCCTTTAAGCTTAAGCCAGCAAATGTCTGAACAATATGTAACTTACTCTTTCTTTTTTAAGAAAAAGAAACGACCCACAAGAAACCTCAGATTACTTTGGGCCTTTCTCTTCCTACTTACTTGCAAAAACAGTTTTTCATTCATCCATTATTGTATTGCTTGGTAGCAACACACATTTCACACTCAAGAAGTTGTGCTTGCACTTTCTTTGTCATCTTTGTAACATCCTTTCCTGATCCCTTTGGTGGAGGCAGTGCTTTGTTTCCCATTAGGTACAAAAGTCTGATCCATGAAATCCATGAATAAGAGGACAGGATTGGCCTACCCTCTACAGACCAAAAGAAGGTGTAAGTGGCGGAGATACATTGTGGGAAAAATAATTGTGTCCCTATTGTTCCAAAGAAAGAAAGAAAGAAAGAAAGAGAGAGAGAGAAAGAATCTTTCTCAGGTCCCAAGGCAACTGTGAAAGTCCCCATTTTATCTGCTACATTTCAAACTCCATATTTGTCCTAAGAAACATCTATCTTGAATTTTACCCACTCTTCAATTTTCAGGCAATCAGCAGCAGCTTAAAACCATAAAACATATTTTGACCAAGAAAACTTCTTCAAAAAAAAAGCCAACTTGACAAAACAAGTCATGACCAGGAGAGTATTTCAGAGGCAAAAACTGTTTCAAGGTGAAAAGCAATCTAAATAATTAGAAGGCTCAGCTAAAAACCCCTAAGTAATTAAGAAACTTGTCTCAAAATATGTATTTTCTCGATTTTCTTCTTGTGATGGTCTCAGCTGGGGTAGCTTGGTTGCTGGCTGAAGTTAAATGACACATCAGAATGACTTTGCTGGCTTTTAGGAAAGTGCAAGCTCCAGTTTATTGTAGCACTTGTTGACCTCTGTACTGCAGTTCATGGAGTCCCAAGCAAGAGAGCCACCATGAGGGAGAAAATTGTCCCCCACTTTTAATCCCCACCTGCTCTCACTGGCAGCAGTAAGCTGAAGGGAAATTGAGGTGGCCTTTGAGTGGCTGTTTCTACACCAGAAATTTTATTTGCCTGATGCAGGGAGTATTTTAATGTTCAGTGAGATCCCTGCAGTGACAGCTGACGCCCTGGTCTCTGTGTCATTTCTGGGCACATGGATGTCTGAAGGCAGCAAGCAAACCCTGAAGATTCTTCTGCTCATCAGCCCGGCAGCTTAGCTCCATTCCCAGCCTTTTTCATATGAAGGGATACAAGCCTTTACCCTGGCCTTCCTGGTTTTTAAATGTTGGGATAGTAAAATCTTCCAGAAGTATCCTCAACACAAAATTAAAGATTCAGTTGTTCATTAGCTGTCTCCTTCTGAATGAGAGGATAGGGTGTCCTATCCTCCTGCAAGTATTCTGAATGGCAGCAGTCAAACAGCAGATAATCCTGGGCTGGATCTCCGATAAGAAAAAAAAAAAAAAAGGAAAAAAAAGGCTAATTTTGTATCTACAGCAGTGAACATTAGAGTAATTTTCCCTTTCATTCTAAAGTAGATTCTGTTAGGGTTAACACATGTTGCTTTGGGAGCAGACTGGTGTATGAGCCCTGAAGTTTCACTGTAGGCTAAAGCCTGATCTGTTGACTCACTTTGAAGAGTCATCTTCTGTTTCTTTCTTGCATTAAATAAAGCCAACAAATATTGCTTTTTCTTGAGTCATATCAAGATATACTGGGGGAAAAATTGCAGAAATTGAGGGCATTTTTGTATTGCTTATTGCAGCTAGACATGCATATAAACTTGAATTGAGAGAGGTGATGATACCAGAAATCTTAGCTGGGGGAACTGAAACTGTCCCCAGTGTTTTGACACCAGATTTGACAAATGCATAAAAATTACAATACCTCTCCACAATGCTTACAGCACTCTAACTTAAATACCTATCATAATTTCTTTCACTCTGGGCTTCAAAAAAATTTTACATGTGCTACCAAGATGTGGTCTCTTCTTGTGCAGAAGTATGCTGAGTTAGTGAAGTTATGCTCTGCATATGCTAGCATAATGGAGGGGAAGAGTCAGGCTTAGCTTTTTGAAGTTTTTCCTAACTGCATTTTATACGTGAAAAGTGATCTTCATCCACACAGTTGTGTAATGGCAACAAAAGCCCTATATATTGCACTTTGTGCATAGTAGACAGATTTTTGTGACTTCATAGATGCCCTTATGGGGGACTCTCAAAAGCTCCCTATCCACTTTAATAGCAGAGAGAGATTTCTGTAGTAGTTCATCGTACCAAATGTGAAACCTGTCAGCAGCTGTGATGTCATGGCCTGCATAAGTTATGGGACCTTTCTTCCACCCTTTCACTCTCCTCCTCTGACTTGGTCTTTTCTGTGCTGTGCATCCACTTGCTGCGTGTCCTTTAGGAGTATGGAAGAACAGCCAGAGAATGTGTGCTGGAGCAAAGAGGCAGGGCAAGGAATGCAGGCTCCGCTCAGTAACACACGAATAACAAGTGCAGAAGTTAAGGAAGATAAAGCCATGTGTCCCTTTGTTATAAATGCAGGATAGCATGCGCATAATAAAATGGAAAATTGAAAATAACCAAACCAGCACAATACACCAAACACTGTGCTCACACACACGTGCACAAAGAGCTCTTCCCTTGGAGAGAGGATGAGAGAGAGAGCGGAGAAACCACAAATGAGGGGGGTTAGTCATGTTGCTTAATGAACTACTGGAAGCCTTTCAGATACTGTGGTGATGAGGGAAATGTGCATAGAACAGTATAATGTTCCTCATCTGATATTATCTAGGAGTTCAAAAGAAGCGGCAGCAGCAACACAATAAAGCAGCTCTCTGGTATGTTATTAAAAGGTATCTTCAGCGTTCCTGCTTGACAGATATTTCTTGTTTTAAGTTACACTTCTACTTCCAAAATTTAGACCCAAGACAACAAAGTAATAATTGAGCTACTGACTAGCTAACACAATGCATTTATGCAAACCAGTTATTTTACAGTAGAAACAACTTGCTAATGTTATAGCTCTGGTAATTAAAGTCCTCAAAAATGGCAGTATTCTGTATTTGTGTGCTCTCTATGTTTTAAATTTTTTCTGCAATTTTCCACCAGTTTGTTCAACAAATAACCAGTCATTTCATATTGCAAAGGCACAACGGGAATGAAAATCTGCATTGCTACTTCTAGATGCTTAGATGGAAAATTATGATATTTACTCGTGTTCCTGATGCAGTGTAACAAAAGTTTGCGTTTTGCATTATGCTGACTAAAACTAATGGGAATAGTCCATGTCATCTCAGAAGTAGTTGTTCTAGTTTGCTGTTTTCTACTGTCTTTTGTTGGTTAGATTGCCCGTAAGCATGACTCAGCAACATCAGCCCTCCAAAGTATGGATGAAGCCTCATTTATATCTAAATTTAGTGTCTCTCTGCAGGGTGGCTTGCTATGTAACGAGAAGTATGAAATTCTGATGAGACTTCTCATTGCAGAGGGCAAACGCTCCATGATTACTCATAGCAAGGTATCAATATTGGAGGCATGGTCTTCTTGAAGCATGCACAAAGTGGAACTGGAAAATCATGGCATTAAATCCTTTCTTCTGTAAAACCACCCTGAAATTTTGGAAAAGTTTTGATACCCATGCCTTGCTATTGCAACAGCTTAGTGTCTTACATTGATATATGTAATTGAAGATATGCATGAATCACATTTCCTGTTATGAAAACCCTTGAAAACTAGATGAGCTGTGAGCTGAATTTTGAGGCATGGCTGCAGTATTACACAAAGGTATCAACAGAGAGTGAAATATATGTGATGCAGTCAGAAGTGTGAGGAGGATGGGGACAAGTGTGGCTGCAGGAGTGGATGGCACAGCAGGGAACTACGTGCAGTGGGTCCTGTGTACTCTGATGCCTGAGATATCCAATTCAGAGTTAGCTCATATACTTCAGAGCCCCTTGGTGACTTGTAACTAAAATCAGTAGGGTTTTTTTTTAATTTACTCTCTTATTTTGATGAGTGCATTAGTGAACTTATGTGAGATCATCAGTTATTTTATGGACTTAAGTTTGAGAGTAACTCAAGAGGCAAGAATATCTGTTTCTACAATCTGTTTTTATTTGTGATTCATCTCTGACTTTCCACTCTCACACTCTCCAGGCTAGCTTGCCAGTTATTTACTTGCATTCGAGTACCCAGGTGGTACTTGAGCAGGATCTGATACCTCTGTACTCATTAAAAGTATGGTGGGATCTCTGATGACTTCCCATGGTCAGGCACTGAGGTTTAGGTCCCTTCCAGAGTGCTGCTTCTCTGAAGACACACAGCTTGAAGGCTGATGCTCTGCAGGAGCCCTCACTCAAATAGTGGGATAGCAGGAATCTGGCAGAGGCTCCTATGCCAAATCAATTGTTTCTGTTATCACTAAGCTCTTTCTTTGTATTTTCTTGTCTTGTCTGCACCTAGGATTTAGCAGTTACCTGTGTGAATTTTGTGATATCTGTTACATGATGTTAGCTTATTTTTTTTTTTACTGTAACCCACTTCTGGCTACTTTTACTGGAGAAAAAGCATGGTGTGTGATCTTTTTACCCCTCCATTCTCCTGCTCAGAAATATATCCCAATTTAAACATTAGCAAAATCAAACATTAACATGGGAGTTAATGTTTTAAAATAATGATCTCCTGCCGGAAGCCTGTTGGTCCTGACATGCTGCCAACTACAAAATCTAAATGAAGTTAGAAACAGAAGAAAATAAACTTACTCTATTTTCATTCTCTGCTAACATCTTTTGTGCTATCTAAAAACTTGATCACTATATTTTATGGTACTGAGTTCTTTCAGTAATGGATTGCAGGTGCCACATTTCTGCTAAACAATATTTAGGCTACTTAGTTTTATTGTTTGGTTTAATTTCTTGAGTGAGTGATTTCACCAGGTCATCAAAGTTTCTAATTCCCGTTCTTGCAAACAACAGTGAAGGGAATTGAGACCACTGAATATGAACTTTGGAGAGATGGTAGGTATTACAAATATGTGTAAAAGAAAAGTTAGCAGAAAACTATATAAAATATATGCATGTGTCCATGAAGACATTGTCCAGAAATGTCATGTCATGACAAGTGATTGGAGGGATAACTTTTACAGAATTTAGAGGCACTTTTTATTTCTGTAATACTGTGTAGAGTGTAGGTGCTGTTGTCATCATATAGAATATAATATTCAAAAGTGAATGAGAGGGCTTGTGGTAAAACAAACCTGAGTTAGCAACAGATGATTCCAGAGCACACAGTATCCCAGAGTCTGACCACCACATAGACATGAATTATGACCCTGAGCACAATTTTTAAGACTGAGTGGGTGATATTTGGCCTCTGGAGCAGAACTTGGACAGCCTGTAGCGTGTAGTGATGTACATAGCACAGCACTGGGTTGATCTATTCTGGAGAACACTTTGTAATGATGTAAGAGGCAATAAGCAGGATTATGAATGCAACAGGGAGACATAACTGTGAATTTTAATTTTGGGTTTACTTGGCCTTTGGCACATGATTTCATTTCCCATAGACAATCTAAACACACTGTAAAGACTACCATGGGACCTGGATGCATTCACTAATGTAGGGTGCGGCGATTTCCTGTCTGTCTGATTTCAAATTATGATTACTATCTCGTTCTCTTATGGAAGTTACTTCACTGATCATTATTTAGAAAGTATTTTTAAAAGCAATTTTTAAGGTACTTAATACAATATGTTCTTAGAAAAGTTACCACCAAACCTTTTAAAATAGATTCACATGTCCATCAAGACATTGTCCTGAAATGCCACAAGTAATTGCCTAAGAAACATATGATTATTTTATCTATAACAGCCTTTCTGTATCCTCCCCTAGAACTAATTCACAAGGAAAAGTGTTTGATTTTTTTGTACTTTGACTTGCTATTTATGAGGCTTGATATGTGTCAGATTTTTTACAATGGAGTTGGATAGCATTAAATAAATTAAAAGCATTTACTGTCTTCCTTATGGTTGATGACATATGGTTTACATAGCTAATGCATACAGAATATGAAAAATATAAAGTATTATTTTATATTCAAATGATAATCTGAATAATCTCTCTTAGTTTTCATTCAGTACTTCCTCTTTCAAAACACTGTACTTCACAGGCCTCAGTTCAGGGAAGAACTTCAGTCTGGGCATAAATCTAATTAAAGTCCGCAGATTTAATCCCCTTCAAGCAACAAGCCTGTATTCAAGTCTTTTGCTTAATTGTGGTGGAGTAAAGGTATGTTTGAAATTAAGCACAAGCACAGCTATTTTGATGAACTGGAGATTTATCTTGGAGCATCAAACCTACTATGGAAAATTCATAAAGTAAGCATTGCCTCCTAATTACTGTGCTCATTTTAGCAAGTGCTGTAATCATAGGAACAAATTTACATAGTATTTACAAAGAGACGAGAACCTCTGTATGCTTCTGATGGTGTGGAGCTGCAAACTGAACACACACAGACAACATCTAAAGAAAAACAGTTACGAAAAAAGTCCTACTGGTGAAATTATTATGGGAAGATGAGGGCTTAATGCTTTTTATAGGACACTAATATAGCATACTCTTCCAAATAGCTATGAACACTTTCTCTTCACATTGTTGATGTACAGAAAAATGCTATCTAGTATCCAGTTGTAAAATTTTTCTAAGGGATTTTGGTAGATGCCACAAGATTAAAATAAAATAAAATAAAATAAAATAAAATAAAATAAAATAAAATAAAATAAAATAAAATAGAATACCTACCAGCTTTCTCTTAGCACAAAAACGGGATACACTCTCCAGTGTACCTCTAGCTGCCTGCCCAATAGGGCGCAGTAATCTGGCTGGATTAGCAAGTGTTTTTGCTGCAGTACATCCTTTCTCTTCCTCAGTGGCATTCCCAGGTCTGAGTCATGACTGAAGGTGTGCCTAGAAAGGAGTGTGTTGGGATTGCAGAAGGAAAGAATGGCTTCCTTTCGAGACTCAGATATATGGACTTTTTTACTTCAATTAAGAGATGAAATGTCTTGGCACATGTACGAAGAATTTGTGTTCCAGCTGAGTAGCCATGCCTGCTGGTGAGATCAGGGCTGATCCAGGTGCCTTGATGACAGCTTATACAGCTCTTTGGCAGATATTTGTTCTTCCCTTGTGGTTGCAGGATGTTATAGACTCCCCACTGTCCAGCCTCTACAGACAGATCCATGGGTACAACCTCTAGGGTTGTCAGCACTGAGAGCTTCCTGGGCTGAGTTGGGGAGAACAAGGGAATTAAGTAATCTCTCCCAAAGAATTTTGTTGCAGAGCACTAAGAAATGAAAGCCAGTTGGAACTGCCAACATTTTCTTGTTTGTGCTTTCTCATCTGCTTGATCAAAATAACCTCTATATATCAATCCACTTAAAACAGCAGGGTAGTGAGCATTCCTCTTGGTGTCATATTTACACCATTGATGCCTAAAGCTGCCTAGAATTGGGGGTGAGCAAGCAGATGCTATCAGCAGAGTTGGGCATGCACTGCAGTGATAAGACTGGAGATGTTTCCTGGCTTAACCCTTGCAGGAAGCAATGTTCAATTGTTGTGGCCCTCCAGACCAGTCGTGGTCTGCCCTCAGCCTCTCCCAGCCCTCTTAGTCTGCTCCTGGGGACACTGAAGTGTCCATCTGACTGGAAAGAGCAAAGGGCTTCCGTGCCAGCATCCCATGCACTTCCCTTGATAGGATAGGAACAGTTGGTGGGGAAATTCACGCAAAATTTCATACTGCTGGTCAGGTGTGCTGTGCAAGGCATGTTCAGCCTTTCCATTTGTAATTGTTATGTATTAGTTGTTATGCAAAGCCAGCAGCATTTAAAAGGAAACAAACTAAAAAAACCCATTTTATGTTATGCAAAGCCAGCAGCATTTAAAAGAAACAAACAAAAAGACACTGTGGTTCTGCACAATCTTTCTCCAAAGCTGACAAGTCTAAACTTCATTTATTAAAGATGTTGTTCTGTAAATGAGCCATTTGTTTTATAACACATGTTTGGGTGTATCATATGAGCTGCAGCCTCTGCCTGAAGTTTCCCATACATTCTGGTCCTTTGTAATAGCTCCTTCCTGTGTGCATTCCCTGGTTACACTCAGGCTTGGCCATTTCCTTAGTCATGCAACAGGGTATCTCTCCCTTTGTCAACTCCTATTTTGGCCAGACTTGCAGTAATTTAATATTTTTTTGTCCTGCATTTTGTCCTGCTGTTCCTTTGCCAAATTTTGATAGAAATAAGGCAGTATGAAATCAGGAGTTATTGGGCACACAACCAAATGCATGTGAAGTCCATAAGCCTTAGTAAACAAGACAAAAAAGTTGTGTCTGCCTGTTTTACACTAAATATATAAGAGCAGGTGAAAGGTTTTCTGTTGTGAACTTGGTTGGCCGTACAGTAGAGGGGACTGGGGGGAAATGCAATTTGAAGTATTTATCCTTTTTCTTTCAAAAGTGGAGTCCTTATAAATGACACAATTGGAAAGCTTTAAATGTGGTCTTGATGATAAGAAAGCTCATTACTTCTACCAGAAAATTTTAAAATTGGACTTTTAAGTGTGACTTGTGAACTGGTTGAGTTTTAGTGGCTACTATTTTGATTTCTGTGTCAGTAGTATTGGGATGCTGTTAAACTGGACACATTAGCCTATGCTAATTTACTGATTAATTACAGGAGTTTTTCAAAACATATATTCAGTTGTTGAGCTCTACATTTTTGTAGGTAACATTTAACAGGATAAAGCAATAAAATTCATGACTTATACACCTGATAGACAGAGGCATCACTTTGAACCTAGTGTGTTTGTAATGTATGGCCACAATCTTATTACTACTGTTATTATTATTACTATTCCTACTACTACTATTACCCCTACTACTATTAGGAATTTTCTGATCGGTCTGTGTTTCATTTACTGATTAAATAATTCATTCTGTGGTTTTATTAAAACTTTTGCACAGTTAGGATATAAGTATTTCTTTGTCAGTGATGGAAATAATGGTCTTGGCTCTGCTTTTTATTACAGTAGTGCAAATCTTGAATAATTTAATTGTCAATGTAACAGTGCCAGGGAAACAGCAAATTTAGGCCCAATGTGTGTTTGCTATTGTCCTTAAGAATTAGTTTACTCTCTTCTAAGTACTTCCATTCATAAATGATGTGTCATTTTAGCAACCATAATTGCCTTCTGAAACAATGTTTTTGTTGTTTTTCTAAGGATTTCCCAAAGTTGGAGGAGTGTTTTGGTTTTGTTTTAGAAAATGAAACACAGTTTTAAATCTGGGTCAGATGCCAGAAAATGTTCTCCTCTCCTCCCCCTTCCTCTGCATCTGCCTTTTTCTCCTAGCCCCACATCAACTCTTTCCTTTACCTGCAGAGCCTAAATTACTTCATGAAAGGTCTGAGCTTGATGAAGCTGCCTGATTGTCCTGGATTCTGGGCTGGGGGCGTGGGGAAAAAAGAAAACCCAAGCAACAAAAATAAAAGAGGAAAAGAAAACCCAACAAGAGCGGGCACTTAAGGCAGAGTTGCATGTTGCTTTGTGTAGCTGATCCAAGATAGCAGATGCACTGTGTGCACTTAACCCATCACAAGTGTAAGTGCTTTCACTTAATGCTCTTCATACCCAGTCTCAGGATGATACATTTACTTTGGCTTCACAACAGGGAAAACAAAAAGAAACCCTAACTGACCAGCAGTCATGTTTCAGTGGCGTGTGGCATCTCTGTGTGGTGTTGGTACTGGAACATGGCTGTATTTCCCCCTCTCATATGTGCATAAGTCCCCTTTGATGCATAAGGTTAAATCTGTGTAATAAAATATTCAGGATCAAGATGTCAACTGTGTTCTGGTTTCCCTGACATTCTCACACTTTTAATCTTAAAATATAAAAATTCCCCTCACTATAGTTGTTTGTTTTGCTTTCTGTTCTTTTAATAAGTTCATTTTCTCAAAGGTGGAGGAAATAAGTTGTTGCTGAACTTCATTGCAATAACTGGCTAGAAACATTCAAAGGTACCTTTAAATCTAGGATTAGAAAAGTCAGCACTTTCCTTTTGTGTGAAATTTTTCCCTACTTATGAGACGTGGGCTTGTTTCACGTCTGCCAAGTTTAAATCTTTTTTAGAAGCATAAACATTTTTTTGGGCGTTTGAATTCAGAGAGCAGTAACATTAATATGTCAAGAGACAAAGTGTTCAAGAAAGTAGAAATGATACATAAATCATTCCTCAAACAAAGTTATGCTTTGCTTGCTCAATACAGCGATTATATTGTTTTGATTTTGTATGGATAATTGGAAACTTTAACTTTGTGACTTCTTTGTCCAGTCCAATAACAAGTTGACTCCTGAGGTTTCTGAAAGTTCTCTCTTGCTCTTCCATTTGTATAGAAGAGATAGAAGATGTCAAAAATAGGGAAGGAAAGAGAGAGGGGAGGAAGAGTGAGAAAGGCTTAAAGGCTTCTTCCAGCAGTAGGTGCAAGAGTCCATCAGCAGTACTCCTGCTGAGCTGGCAGCTGCTTCCCTAAGTTCAGAAAGGTCACCATGGCTTCTTTCCTGTTTCTCCTCCAGGCATTGAATTGCTGGGGGAGTTGGAAAAAAGGCATCTTCCTTTCTTGCCCTGCAACATAAAGACAAAATCCTTCCTCCCTATCCTAGTGTGTTCTGGTGAGGCATGTAAAAGTTCAGATGTGATGAAAATTATTTGGGTTACTGTGATACTTTTACCCAGAAATATCTGAAAGACATTACTGACTAATTGACATACCAGGATATGCATATGACATCTGAGGATGTGCCCTCCTGTGCATGATGAATTTGAAAATGCAAGGATTTTCTTCACCATCAACTTGCTGCTTTCTCAGGAGATAAAACAGATTATTTGGTAAATCCTTCAAAATACTGTTGCTGATAATTTAGGACAATGCAGACTAATGTATCCAGTTAAAACTCAAGAAGGAGAAAATATGTTTTTAAGGAAACAGAACTCAAGCTAGCCCTCTGTAGATAAAGAAAAAAAGTAAGAAAAATTAATGTTTATAGTAAGAACTGCAAGAGTCTGTTACTCACCATACATGTTGTTCCTCATAGTGCAGTATGCTGATGGGTCTGGATGAAATAGTACAGCAAATCAATTCAGTTTCATTAAACCCCCATGGGGGCTTATCCACAGGACCAGAGAGTTCTGAATTTAGGTAGATGAAAAGGAGAACTCTAATTGGGACAGAGGATGTGTTTAATGCATGTAGAAGTAGATTTGTTGAGAGCACACCTTTAGTCTCTTTGGGTTAATTTTCCTATTTGCACCTTCCCAGGAAGTCCTACAATAAAGGCGAAAGCCTATAGCTGTAAAGTCTCCTTCCTTGTGGCTCTGATTCAAATATTTGAAGTTAGGTTGACTATTTTTTGGACACAAATATGATTTTTTATCCTTTGTTTTGGCATTTAAAAGGGGTTAGAATCTTATTTAGCACTCTTTCACTGCCAGCTAATCATATATTTTGCATGCTTATTTTCCCCTAATTATTCACTTACCAGACTGTAGCAATTTTGAACTGTTTATATATAAAGTCTGATGCTTGAAAGAGAGTAAGTTATATTTGAAATTTCCCTCTGTTTTTTAAGTACATAAACTCCCATGCAGTGCCAAATATGCCTTTCCAGTACATAATAATAGGGATCTAATTGCACCGGTTTCCCAAGGGGCACGAAAGCAGAAAAGCAGAGCCTGCGTGGAAAACACCCTTTCTTTTTCGCCTTTGGCCGTGACAAGCTCCTACACACGGAATGAAATTCCATCCTCACAGGAGTCTGTGGGGAAGATCTGCCTGACTCCAGGGGGGCTGGATTTGGGCCCACATGCCTGATTTCAGGGTGTGATTTTGGTGATGAAGCGAGCTTTAAGGAGTGGGTAAGAATATTCACTGTGGAAGGAAGTTATTTTGATGTGTTTTCTCCAGTGTCTCTCCCATGCAGGAATAACTTTCTCCTTTGGAGCATGATTTCATCTTTCTGAGGAAGACTAGGAAAAGCACTTTCTAAACAGACACTCAGCTTCTGGAAAAGCTCGGTGGGAAAATTTGCTTTTTAACTGCACGTGTACAAACTCAGTGGCACCCATGGCAGACCAGCGGTCCTTCTGTGAAAAAGAGACAATTATGAGAGGAATAAGAACCCTGATTTGGCCTGCTGGTGCCCCAAGATGTGCCGACTTGAAATCATGTTTCCCAGCAGATCACTGCCCTCAGAGTATAGCTGAGGGGCCATGCTAATATTTCCTTCCTGAAGGGAGAGAGCGCATTGGGTTGTCCTTAATGTGAACTGCATGAACTTTTGTACCTTTTCCTTTTCTTCTTGTCTTCTCAGAAGGAGGAGGATTTGTCCCAATATAGCCAAAGCATGCTGTTATGCAGGACTGGCTTATAAACAGCATTTAATAAAGATTTCCCTCTCTAATCTCATGTTTTCAAGAATAACGTGGTTTTCATTCATATTGTACTGAATTAGGTGGTCTCACTTTATTACTACCAATATATTTAACAATATTTTGAAGTGTGAATTCCTGGGTCTCACCAGCTCAGTTTTTCCCATAGATGAAGCTCAGGCAATGAGGTGTTTTGGGTACATTTTTGTTTTGTCTCCTGTTTCCCTGGTGTGAGCTGTAACAATCTCAGCCCAAGTAAAAAATTTCTGATTTGCTCCCCATCCTGTTTGCATACAGAAAATCAAATCCTTGTTTTGGAACTATCTGCTGTGGTGGTTGCTGGAATTGCTACACTGCTGGAAGATGAGGGGGGGTATTGCTGGGTGTGTGGATCTACCTTTGTGTCTTACCCTGCCCTCAAGTTGCATGGGAAGCATTATTGCAGAACAGCATGCAGATGTTGCCATTCCCTCTACTCCAACTTGTCTTTTGTTCCATCACCCATTGAAGGAACCCAAATAAAATTCTGTGTACATAAGTCATGAAAAACCCCCAAACTGCAAGTCTGGGACTTGGTCGTATTTGCTAAGCCTACACACATATGCATTCAAGTGGTGTTGTATGTTAAAAGATTAATGTTTCTTGATTTAAAAGCTCATCTAAAGAATGAAGTACATGGGTGCTTATCTTTTACCATTCACTCAGTGCCCCACGTAGTCACACACAAACAGGCAAAACAGTAACTAATCAGATCTTTTAGAGCTGCCTAACCCACTTTTTGTCTTTATTATGAAACTAAGATTTGGTCAGCTGACGTCAAGTTGTGCACTTAACACAGCTTCCATTATAGTCAGTGAACTCTGTAACAGAGAGTAAAGTCAAAATATAAACAGAGAACATTTCTGCAGCAGCTCTGGGCTGGGATTAACTTGGATCACCTAGTCTTCTGCTTTTAATGAAATTCTCTCCCTTGTATTTTCTTGTTTGGAAGAGAGTCCAAAGTTATCTCATGCTAATTTAGTTAGGCAGTGCCCTCCAGGGATGTCACAGGCCTCTATGACCTCTCCAGAGAGACTCAGCAAAAGGATGAGGAGAATTAAACATTCCTGAGAAATTGCAAAGCAGGAGCCCCCAGAGATTTCACATAGAAATGAGCTCCAGACTAGCTGCCAGAGACCCAAGTCACCTTTTCAGCACTTCCTTGACATGTCTCTGCCAGTCCCATCTGGCTTGATTCAGGGGGTCAGCATGGGGACTGAGAGGTGGCAGCTAGAGAGGGCAGGATTCGAGGGAGGTCTGAATACAGTAGTCTCAGGCTTTAGATGCTCCTCCAAGATGTGCAGCAAGATGGTTTTATTTCCTTTCCTTCCCACACAGTCTCATGCTTTGCTATTTTCTTTGTGCTGAAAAGAGGAAGAATTCTAAGGGAGGAGGTTTAATAGTAAGTTTAGTTGTTATTTTGCCACGTGATGCAGCAGTCTGTTTCATACCTGGTTTTACAGCTACCTCTTGGGTCAAATGCAGAAAAGACTGTGGCATCAGTGAGCTACTTACAGTGACATGAACTACACACCCCCGTTTCCTCTCTTATGTTGGTAGGCTGTAGAAATTAATGAAGTTGATTTCACACGAAGCTGGAATTAGGCATAGTTTGCAGGACAGAATGTTTCTCTGGTAGAATATTCAAAGGGCTATTTTACAAGTTTCCTTCCATTATTTTACAAAAAGGGAAAAAATAAACTTTCTGAAGTATAGGCAAGAGAGCAAAAGACACCAGCGTTGCTTGGTTATTGATATCTTGATCAGCTGAGTAGTTATCTCACTTATTTCTTGCATCATGACAAAAAATGTGCACTATCTCAAGAAATGTCTATTATGTTAAATTTTGGAGA
The DNA here is from genome assembly GCF_963513975.1 of Fringilla coelebs. Classification (NCBI taxonomy): domain Eukaryota; kingdom Metazoa; phylum Chordata; class Aves; order Passeriformes; family Fringillidae; genus Fringilla; species Fringilla coelebs. The sequence goes on from NC_140028.1 coordinate 84,409,505, forward strand.
ATGTAATGTAACAGTGATTTCTGTGTGATCTCATCCTTACATTTCTTTGCTACTTTGTCTTTAATTAGTCCAGAGCTGTTAAGTATTAAGGAATAATGTTTGAATTCCCACCTTTTACTATGGAAGTGCCAAGTCAAATTTAATTATATAACAAATAATGCACTTCATGATGAAATGCCTGTGCTACCCTTAACTTTCTTAAAGCACTCTAGTTGCATAAATATTATGACTCCAGCTTCACAGACAGCAGAATTTGGGCTGTAAGATTAAATGCTTTAGTGGAGGCCCCAAAGAGAGTGATTAACACTGCTGAGATTGGAACGCTGCTCATCATTTTGCTGGACCAAACTGAAACCAAGAAGCAGGCTGGACCTAAAGCTGGATCCTTGTAATTAGAATATGGTTTATGGTATAAAATATGTTATATTTTGTAGTATAGCTAGTACAAAAAATATATATAAAACAGAGAGTTGTGTTCATGTGAAATATGTTTCAGCAGTTGAGTTATAAATCTCTGAGAAGAAGAATAAAAAAATTGAATGAGACTTGCATATGGAAACCAGCATATAAGGGATGATGGTGTCATTGTGGTGATAAATCCATTGCATTCTGCAATGACTCATGCCTGTGCCACTGTTATTTGCCTGAGAACAGACCTCTGGCCCTTGCCAAGTAATGCGTGTGGGAACGTGGTTCCCGGTGTCTGACCTGCGGGAGCCATTCCAGCCTTAATGGCAGGATACCTCGTGTGTGGAGTCTCGTTCGTGTCCACTGGGGAGGAAGGGCTCTTAATTCGTCTGGATGTGATAGGAGCAATGACTTCTGACATGCATGTAGCAGAGATTTATTGCAAGCAAAAGCTGAAGTGTGATAATGCTACTGGGGTATTCTGTAATAATATGGTAAAACACTTGTCGTCACTTCATCTCAGGCAGTGAAAGTCAATTGTATATGCTACACAGAGACAGATAAAAAACATAAGTATACTTAAAACTTCATATGGTTTGCATTTTTCGTAACAGCTCTCCTGACTCTAATATAAGACAGGTTTTAATTTTGTTTTGGGTAAGTGGATGTGCTTACAGTCTCACACCCACAATTCCATGGCTTTAAATAGAATCGCTCCCAGGGTGCATAAAAGAACACATGCTGTTATGTGAAGGATTTATCCAGGATGCCAGGATTGTATTTATTGCTGGGAACAAACTGAATAAAATTTTCTATCCCATTCTGACACTAGCCCATGGAGAGCAGCCGTATCTATGGTTTCAGCGCAGATCCTTCTCTTTCCCTGACGCAGGATTTGGGGCGACTGACTGCTGCTGCAGGAACAGTAATTACTAATGATGGTGGAATCAGAATGGCCAGAGCGAGCCAAGGGAAGGTCAATGCAAAATGCCCTCCGAATGTATTTTTAAGCATGCTCGAAAGTAATCTTCACATTTCCTTTTCACATCTGCACAGCACAGCCAGACTTCTAAAGCACATCCTTGGGTTTGTGGAATCATTTTGCTGTTGCCCTTTTTTTTAGCTGAGATTTCCATGCCCCAGTTTGGGACCATGAGCTGGTACCCGACCCTGAGCACGGAGGAACTCGGTCAGGGCAACTCTAGTGTTGACACTGAGGCAGCAAGTCTGTGAGGCAGATTCCTCTGTCCCACGGCTTGGGTTAAAACAGCCAGACTCTGCATAAGCTGCTGTATCACATGGTGGCCGTTTTGGGTACTGTTGGCCTAAAATTGAACTTGTGACATGAGGTAAAAATAAAAAAGAAAATAAATCCCTCTGTATTGCATTACCGTATCCCCGAGGCATCAAAGCCGTGCGCTTGTCTCAGTCTGTATTCAGCCAAGAGAATTTAGCATCAAATTCCAAAATGTTGTCACCTGAAATGTTCTGGTAAAGGAAAAGAAAAAAAAAAAATCCATTGTACCAGGAATGACATTACTTTAGCATCCTTTTTCTCTTTTTTCAGGTGACTTCTAGCTTTTTATAGTCAGTAAAACAGTGCCTGATGTGCAATTTTATCACTGTCTTATAAGTAACAATTGTCATAATGGTGGAAATCTTTCTTACTTCCAACTACTGAAAACTGCAATAAAATCAAAAAGTGAAGTTCAGTGATGTGTTTAAGATAGCTGGCTCTTTATTTACATAGATTATTCAGACAAGGATTCTAATTTTTAAGAACCCAACCAATGTAAATATTTTTCTCAAGATAATTAAATTAACATTTCAGTTCAATTATTTCAGATTAATATTCAGGAATGTAACATCTTTAGAAACTCATAGCAGTCTGAGGAGAAAATGCATGATGTTCAAAAGTGAGAAGAAAGAACTCTGGAAATTTGAGGGGGAAATATAAATTATGAAATAAATTTCAGGTTAATTTTATGTTATTAACTCCCTCTTTCTGCCTGCATTTTTTTTTTCAGTAACACTGTTTATAAATTTTGTCTCAGTTCTCTTGCTTTGTTACTCTTATTGTCCTAGAAGGTTACTCTTCTTCCTTCCCAATGGTACCCTCAAACACGTATAAACATTATGCAGTGCTGCTTTATTATCTCTGAGCCTATATGCCTGTGCTCTGGCAGTTCTCTGCTGCTCTTAGCAAATTTTTTAGAGTACAAGTAGTGGTTTAACCTGAGTCAGGGCCTGTTACTGGATAGGCACTGGGCAGACCTACAAACCTGGACTAGGGAAGCTAGCAAGCTGCAGAGGCAGTTTTGACAGATAGGGGGAAAGGAGAGGAAGATTTGGAGAGAGAAAATAATTTTCTGAGTGGTGGTATGGATAAGAGGATTTTTGTTTCTGTGGAGATCAGTGGTACTTTGGCCATTGCTGTCCCTCTAACCCCCTCAAAAGGAGCACAAGTCAGCTTGTGCTTAGCTGTGAGTGCTTAAGCAATCCCGGAAAGAAATGGGAGGTAAACAGGTGTTAGAAGCAGGAACCAGGATCTTTTTATAGTCAGATGTTGCACTGTAAACATTTTGTGATCAATATCTGCATTGTGATCATTATTCTGAGGCTGATAGTTTTGCTCCAGTGAACATGCCAGTACTTGACTTGAAAGCCTCATCTATTTTCTTGTGGTTAGATCATGGCCCCAGCCAGTCCTTCCTGGCATGGGGCCCTAAGACTTCTCTGCCCTCACCGCAACCTGGGTACAACCCTTTACTTTAGCAGTGAGTAATCCCATCAAATGGGAGTCTGCCTCTTTGAGAAGACGTATTTTGTCTTACATTCATATAAAAATAGCAGGGAAAATTAATTCTGGAAGGGTAAAAAGGGAGGGGAAAGCGGGTCAAATATCTTTCCGAATTGTCTGCTAGGTGGAGCCTGGGAAACATGTATTTGTTCTATAGTCTTGTCTATGTAATTTAAATCTGAGTGGTAAAAACTCTTACATACTTTCTGCAATTCAGATTTTTCTTTTTTTCTCTCTCTCTCTCTTTAGCTTTGAATTTCTTTCTCTTTTCTCTTAAACAGAATTTAAGGAAGCTCTTCATTGGCAATTGCGACAATATCCTCCAAAATTAAAATGAAAGAAACAGAGCATATGTGCATCCTTTCTGTATTTTTTCATTAATTTACTTTGTGTCACACATGTCACTTCCAATCTAACCACTTGAAGAATAAACAAACCATTGTGGACCTAAAACTCTGTTCAAAACTTTTTGGCAGGAAAAAAGGACTATATTAATTTTCATTGTTGGTTGAGGTTTCCCAACAAGCAGCTTTACTGTTTCTTTTTTGCCTCCAGCTAGCAACTAAAGATCAGTTATAAAACTGTATACAAATACTTCCACATATTGAAAGAACAATATTTTGACATTCAGTGACACAAGGGGAAAAAAAAAAAAAAAAGGAGTAATCTAGTTTTTGATAACACAATGAGAACTTTGTGTTCACCCGAGGTCCATGTGAGAAACATCATGTTGCATTAACAGGGAAGGTTGACCTTTAAGGTTTATCTGGATTATAATTCTTGTGGTTTTTATTAATAGAACTGCCTACTAAAGTTTCACGAGTCCTCCCTGAGATCTGTAAAACAATTGGCCTATCTACTTATGAGAGAGAAGCTAGACAGTATTTCCTAGTATTTCCTACAGATGTGAGGGCTTTTGTTTCAGAAGACATTGATATTGTTTTCCTTTGAGATGGTCCACAAAGATTATCAGGTATTTTATTATCTTAGTAACTTTGTAATTGTTGGATTATTATCTTTCAATGTATCAACTATACTCTTTCAACTTGAAAGAAAATATCATGGACCTGAACACAGTCGTGCTCTGAACAAGTTCACCTCTAGAGCCAAATCATAGAATTTGACTAAATCTGCAAGCATGCTTCAAATTGCTTCTATGGAAATTTCTCAAGTGAAACTTCAAAAATTTCTGAGAAAGTTTATAAAATTAGTCCCTATCTCATACTGTCTCCTGGGAGACTTGCTGTTTGTTTACTTTCTGGGGATTCTTAAGGTAAATTGTCCATTGTTTCTTATCAAATGATGTGTTTTTTTCTCTCGGAGGAAATTGTTTTCATCTCAAATCTGTTCCCATTTTATATTTTTCGTGTCAGCGATGTCTATGATTTGCAAATGTCACTCTTCTGAATGGAAGCAGCTGCCATGTCATAAGTACTCAATGTCTCCTCTGCATGAGCAGAAAAGACACAGTTGAAGGAAAAACTTTGTACACAGACTTTGGAGTCCTTATGTTCAGCATTACACAGTTAAGGAAGAAGCATATCAAAATGTATTTAGACTGATGAGATCTGATAGGTACTCAAATCGTGTTCAGAAGGGTTTTTCCATCAACGGAGGTTCCTTAAGAAACAGATATTGCACCAATGCTGTGATTTTTGGTAATCTGAGAAATCAGGATGATGACTCTTTAGAGGAAAGGAAGAGGCATGTGTCCTGCCCTTCTTGGGAAGTACCTCTATTGCGGGAGGTTTTGAGAAATGGTTGGGTGAAAAGTCACCAATTGCAATGATAGACAATGGCCTTAATCCTGAATTTATGTTTGCCTTTCAAATGCTAACATTGTGACAGCCCAGTAAGGTTCTTTCTTACTGGGTGTGCACCCTTGCTTTTTAAGTAGCCAAGCAAGAAGGGCTGTAATTTAGGGGGGAAAAAGCCTAGTAATACATTGATTATGCATACTCCCATATTCCTGCTGTCACTGGCTTCTTGGGAGTATCGGCATGCCTGGCAGCACATCCCTGTGGTTTTCTTTGGCAAGAGTCTCCCTGCCGGGCTTGCCTTGACCTATAACATTGTCAGAAACAAGTACTAAAGCAATAGTCATTACTCTAGACTGAGCTCCCATTGTGGCAGGGAGCATGGGATCATGCCCAACACTTTTGTATGTTGGCTGTCAGGCAGGGGCAGCTTACAATTTACTCTGATCACACCACTTTTGTGCTGCGCTTCAGCTTCACTGGTGTTTTTCAGCCATGTGTGCTGTGCCCCTCTTGTGTGCAAGATTTTTTTTCCCTCTCTGCTGTGTATTACATGTAAGTCTCAGTGTGTCTTTACATAATTTCCTTATATAACACACTCTGATGCCTACCAGCTACGCCCAGGACACACCTACTCTTTTAACAGTCACAGAAGTCAATCAGATGTGGGTGACTCAGCCCCCAGTGTAGCACCTTTTCTTCCTTCCCTGCCCCTCCAAAAGTGAGTAAACAGATAAACTGGGAGTCGGTTTGGGTTCAGAGCTCTGAGTCAATGCCCCGTCTCACTTTTCTGAGGCACGACCATCAATTGTGGTCAGTTCTGTAGCAGCTTGAGAAACCACAGCCAGTCAGCTGGGTTGTGTCAGGAGGAGCCGGGCGATGGCATCTGGAACTGCTCCGCATCCCAGGCAGGCAGGAAGTGCGTGGGCATGACAGCTCCGCACGTCGCTCGGCACGGGAGGTGCCAGCAGCCTCCATCAATGCCAGGGCAGTTGAGTTGGGACAATGCAGACAGGGAGGTGGTACAATAGCCCTCTCTTTTGTGGCACGGTTCCTCATGATGCACGCAGGAACAGCAGTCATGCCGGGCCTTTGTGCTGGCCATATGGGGAGAAGGCTCTCCTTTGCTCCCACATCCCTGCAAAGGCTCATCATGCTTTGGCCCAAAATGCTCAATTCTCCTTCTCAGTGGTGACCACAGCAGGATAGCTATGTTTGGGATCACTAGACTACCATATCCAGCCCACTGAATGCTTCTGCCCACTTCTAGACAATAGAATATGGAATACCATACAGACAGAATGACAGACAGAATTTCTATAAATGGTGATAATGTACTGTCGGGTCTCTCCAGGTGGTGATGTTTTCTGACTTAGTCAGAAATTGCTCCCTGATTGTTGACAGCCTTGAGGTAACCCATTCCTTCCTCAGTGATAAGTAAGTAAAGTTAGACAGTCACCAGCCTCTGCTTCTTTGCCTCTGAAACTCACAGAAAATGCACTATGCATCAGGCTGCAACTATCTGCTCCATCTCCTAAAGTAAACATTAGTGATTTGATTTGATTTTTTTTTTCTCCATGTGTGGCAAATACAAAGTCGGAGTTTCTCTGCATAACACCTAGAAACACATATGAAAGTGGGTTTTTTTAAAGTGTAGGTCTTGGAAAATAATGCTGTGTAGCAGTGCAAGGCAATAGTAACTAGTACCAACAGGAACATTTTTTTATTTATGTCATTATGGGACCTGCTCAGTCATATCTCTTTTGGGTCTTGAATTGGACGAGACATATAAAAAGGCTTTATTCTTTGGGGGAAAAAAGTCTTTTATTTCTAGAGCAGAAATTATCCAGTGATTTAAAATAATAAAAGTGGAATTTATTTTTGCTCTTGAATGGGAAGATACCTGATTATGAGCCCATTTTAACTATACATAGTACGAGAGCAGACAGCGAAACAAAAGTTTCAATATATAGAGTTAAACATAACCTCAGCTACCGGATCTTTGTTATCCATGGATGACAGCCCAGTTAATAAATGTTTTTCTTACTGGGATGCTAGACTGGAAGTTAATGGTGAAACACATCCACAGCATACTCTAGATTCTCGAGACAAGCAGACACATCACAACCATAGTGGCAGTGGCAGGTACAAAATGTATCTGTGTGGGGGTTGTGTTAGTCAAACTTGGGTATTCCCATTTACTAGCCCAGGTGCAAACACTGCATAAGCTAAGAAATTTGGGCAGGGAGAAGACTGGTTCATGTTTTGGACATGTTGCTTGAAAATGGTGCTTACTACTGGCAGGGGTTTATATAGAGAAAAGGGTAGAGGGGAAAGATGAAAGAGGAAAGATTTTGGCAGAGGCTGGAGTTCAGGCATGCAGAACAGATATCCTAGTCCACATAATCATAAAAGTGTGTCTGCTTGCTAGACTAGTTACGTATCTCCTTTTAGGTTTTCCTCTTTGAAAGTAAATGACATAGAAGTGCCTTTAGACTTTGTAACTTGCTAGACCAGAGCCAAAAAGAATTTGAAGATGAAAAATAAGTTCTGTCACTTTTGCCATTAAGGGAAGAGTCTTATTCTAAGAGAGTTGAAGCCTGAATTGTTTCCATGGTATTTTTCTCCTCCTTTTAAACATTACTCATATTTTGTTTCTGGACTGAGCAAAAAATTGGGGAGAGGGTGGCAGAACTGAAAACAAGCAATTCCTTTACTTTACTTGCTGTCAGCCCATCCAAAAAAGCCTTTACAAAGAAATACAGGAAAATCCTCAATTCTCAGTTCCTGCAACAAAAAAATTCCTAAAATATATGACCTTGTGATGGTTAAAAGATATCCAAGAGCCAAAGCTGGGCAATGTTTTTATCCCAGTTCAGCCATGTCATGGGTCAGGTGGTTCAGCATGTGAACAGGAAGGTGAGAATGGTGAACTTTTGCCTCGGTTGTGCAGTCCATCAGAGAATAAATGGAGCAAATCACTCTGCAGCTGGATCGGGAGGTGAACGGCTGAATACCTCTCACACAGGGGCCTTTGTGTTCTGGACATGATCTAGCATTATGATGGGACGCACTAGTCTGAGGCTTTGTAGCAATTACTAACCCATTATCACGCTAGAACATGAGATCATTTATCTTCTAATTCAGAGTGTCACCTGTTCTTCATTTGCCAGTCAATAACCATTAATTACTTTCAGTGGAAATTTAAACAAAGCTTTTCCCCTCTGTTAAAACCAGTAAGCCATTCAGTAATGACAAATAAACCTGGAGCTGTATCCCCCCCCCTTCCTCTCGTTCTCAGCCTCGAGTCTGGTACAATATGAATTCTTAAAGGAAACGCCTAGAAATTCATAGGTCAAGGATCTTTATTAGTCTGATGTGAGGAGAATCACATTCCTGGCACTTGATGTAGGGAAAGGATATAGCCACTGCCTGTACATGGATGTTTTATTAGTTGTCATGGGCTGTACCTGAGGAAATATAATTTTGACTGTGGAACTTCTTCAATGTTTTTTCTCTCTTCTGGCTTGCCTTGGCATTTTTTTACGGACTTTTCATGCAGACCCATTCAAAGCAACAGCTTTTGGTCACCTTCCTCAAAGCAAAACAGAGCTATCACTTACTTTGTAATTTTTAGTATGCTAATTTTTTTCATACCTGATTGGATTGAGGTAACTCTAAATGCCAACAATTGTGAATGCCAGAAAAAATAAAAGAACCCACAGTGATAGACTCTCAAGTAACCATTAATCTAAACATTCTTTCCTGGTAGGATTTGAAGCAAAAATCACTTTTAGCAACTCTTTCTGCATTGTTTGATCATTTCTAAGCTGATCCTGTTGAAATTTACTGCAGTTTAAGTCGTATTGCTGAGACAGTGATTGCTTGCTTTTTGAAATGGTAGACAAGAGTTGATAAATCCAAAGCATAAAACCTCATTGGGCCCACTGTCAAAGGCTGTTTTTTTGTTAGGATTTTGCAGCTGCCTCCTTCAGTGTAGGCTGTAATTTAGAGCAAAGGGAAACTTTCAACTCTATTTCATATTAGTATGAACAGTAATGTGTAAATATTTTAAATACTCGCTGGATTGTTGAATGTCTTGGAGTAAGTGCCTGCGTTGAATCTGTGTCAAAGGAATTACAATACAGAGGTGTTTAAAGGTGGAGGGGTGGCAAAAATTGTTGGAAGTCTAATCCTGCTTCTGCTTAGACATATTAAAATTACTTTACCAACATAGTAAATAGCAGGTGCTTATGCTAATTGCCTATTCAGTCAACCAGTGTAGCATTTTTGGGTAAGGGGGATTTTTACCAATAAATGATATTTTGCTGTTGCATCTCTCTCCAATGTAACTGACACAAAAGTGTCAAGGCAAGAAAAGGAGTTCATTATGTACAGCAAACATCCACCAAAGTTGGAGAAGAACCACTGCCCCGATTGACTGATTGTCTAATGTTGGAAATCCTTCTTTGCCCAAATAGTGCCCTCTCACACGAGGAAGTGTGTTGTTTTCAGCTAGACTGCTTAAGGAAGCCTGAAGGTCTGTGAAATCAGGGACTAGGCTGGGAGAACCAAAACTATCAAGCACTTATCTTATAGATACTCCTGTTACCTTTCTGTGCAGCTGCTGCTACTCTGAATCTTGCAGGCTTGTCCAGTCATGAAGAAACAGAAGCTGGTGATTTATGGTGACCTCTCAAATCAGCAGGGAAACCCCAGTGTTCCAAAAAAGCTCATATGAGAGATACAAGTTAAGACATCTCCTCCCCACAAGATGAGTTTCATCAGCCATTTGGGTATTTCTGCGTCATTGCCTAGGATGTTCAATCCTGGAAAGGAAAAATAAAGTTGCTGCCATTGTCCTGCCCAGCAGGTCATCTCCCTAAAGCACAATTCATAATTTATGTCAAGGGCTTACACAGCACTTGCCCAAAACCGAGCTTTCCGTGCACATTCAAGAAGTAAAAAGGTTCAAAAGGAGCATGTTAATAAAATCTTGTCAAAACTCTGGAAGATGCATAAAATAATAACTGTAAAGAAAAATGGCTTGCACCTATAACCATTTAAGTGGAATATATTGCCTTGCTATCCAGAACACTGATTTATTGAGAATAGAGAGGAAAAATTGAATATTTCAGGTGGTATTTACCAAGAGAAACTGGGCTATCCCAGAGCTTTTATTAATCTGATTTGCAGAGTATCCACTACCATCAAGGGACCTACTAAAGTTGTTTTCTTTAAAGCTGATGTGAAGAGGTCAATGCAAATAGCATCATGGATTACAATGTGAGAGGATGACAGTACTTTTTACCATATGGAGAGAGAGTTGATTTATTTTGTTTCCCTTTCCTGGTTATTTATTAAACAAGGATCGTGCCATACAGGTATTCCCTTTTCCTCTCCAAAGGAAATGAAGCGTTTGCATCATTTTGATCGATCTAAAGTAATAATTATTCTGTATACCTACAGCTCCTATGCAGCCAAACAGTCCAGTCACTAGAGCACTGCCTTGCACATCAGAAAATTGAAATGTACCTGCAGTGATATCTCAGACAAGTCACACATGTCTTTGAATACCTCTTTTCCATCTGCTTTCCAGCTTTCATGCTGACTTAGCTGGCCAGCCCTCTGAGATGGCGCCCACCCATCATTACTTGCTTGTGGGAGAGGACTCTGTGAAAGACATTGCTGTGGGAATTAAAAGCTGGTCCTATGAAATGCAAATGTGTTGGCAATCAGATGAAGCTTTGCTTCCAAAGATACAGCAAAACTCTTGCTGCACGAACAGTCCTCTGAAACTGATGTTAATGGTTGTGTCGCTTTTGCACCAGTGTTTTCTCGTTACTGTGTCAAAAGTTTCTTCTGCTGTACTTTAATATGCAGCATTCAACACATATTCAGTAGGGAAACCAGATTCACTTGCTTAAATACCTTTTAAAATACTTACTCTTAATTAAAGTCTCAGCTTAGGCAAAACAAATGTGGCAGAAGAAGCAGCCGAAAGGATCCATATTTTCATGCTTCAGTTCATTCGACATCATTCTGTAGCAGACAGACAACAGCACTCTGGACTGAAACATTGCAAAATTTTGATCTTTTCCCCATATCAATGTCAATTCATGCAGTGCTTTAAACAAGTGAATCCATGCTTATGAGCACTAAACCAAGTCTCAGTGTTCAAAAGTAAACATATTAAAGTCTCCCCTGCAGAAACTCCTGCTGTGAAACAAATTGAAAATCAAATACAGCACTGTTTTCTGTAATAAGAAATAATTGAACTCTTTTCAGAGTTGCACTGAACTGGTTAATAGCCACTGTGTAAAGAAAGTGCTAATTTCCCCTGCTTGGGGTATGTGTGTGTACTTGTAGTTATTTCCAAATCAAAAATGCGGTAATACAATATCATGTACCAAAGAGGCCACTTACATGTGCACTGAATCTTACTTTGTTTATCTTTCTGCAGGCCATGTGGCTGATGTTGCAAACGGATGAGCCTGAGGACTTTGTCATAGCCACTGGGGAGGTCCACAGCGTCCGTGAATTTGTGGAAAAGTCATTTAAGCACATTGGAAAAACCATTGTGTAAGTATGAGGAGGAGAGAGTAGCCACAGGTTGAACATTTCCAGCCTCTCATATTTACCAGAACAAAACAGAGTATTTTTTTGTCTACATTCTTCTTCCCCCCCCACTTTCTACTTGTAATGTATGACACCTTCCATGCATGAATGACTGCTGCAGCAGATATGTCTAGTGTTGCCCCCTAGATCATAAGATAAAAAGATAGATGGGTTGATCTAAATTTTTTTATCAAAGTCTTCATTCTTTGTTGTCCCTGTCTTGGGGTAGGGAAGCTCCTCCAAAGTTGTTAGTACCAGGGTGCTGATCATCACCTTCCTGGAAGAGGGGCTTTTCTGCCCAGTTCTCTATTTTGTGTCCCAGATCCCCACAGTCCTGCTCCCACCCTCTGCCATCTGAAGAGGTGACACCTAGCAGCCCTGTTCTTTCCAGGTGACAGCCCATCAGTCACACTGCATGGCTCATGTAGCAAACTGCTCCACATTCCTATCAGCTCTTCTCCTACTAAACCGTAGAAATGTTGAGCAGTGGGTGCAGAATGTTTACAATGCATATTCCACATAGTTTGATTGAAAATACAAAATTCCTTCCCAAGGCTGTATAATAAAACCAGGATGGCTTGGTGAGCGCTTTCTGTAATTTATATTTTTATTGTTTATTATTTTTTCAATTTCCCTCCTTCTGTATCTTCTCTGGGCCCCATGCATCAACATACCAATCTCAGCTGGAAAAGGGAGAGGAAAGCCACAGGCTCTTCCATGACGCTAGCGCCAGGGCTGTTCCTCAGGCCATCAAAGTCACTTGTGCAGCTGGTGAACTTTTGACAGGGCCAATAAGTTTTACTTGGGAACAAAAACTTGACAAATTCAATAAATATGCAGAAGTGCACAGATATATACAATATTATTTGAACAGCCAGTGGGTGGCTGGGGAGGTAATAACATTTTCTCCTCAGTGAGTTTTTAGTCTGGTTTCAATTTTTGGCATCAACTTCCAGAAAAAAAAAAATCTGATGAGGGAGAGAGAGACCACATAAATACTATTTCTAACCCAAAAGCTCAGTTTGGGGAATAAGCTTCTCTCCATGTTTTTCACATTTCTTGATTGCAAGATGTCCCAGTAATTACACATTATCCCAAAAACCTTTAGAGTACTGAGGTTTGAGAAGCTAAAGGGGAGATAGTAGGAGCTCTAATAACTGCTTTGTCTTTCTTAATTTTTCTTCTGTTTTTATAGTTTTGTTTCTTGTGTTTATGAGCTAATTTACCTAGTAAGAATGGATAGGAAAATGCTGCAGATTCAACTGCTCCATACAAGTAAGAATTCTGGTGATTTGGAGAACTACCATGTCCCTGTCTAATATTATTTGTGAAAGCAACAATGAATGTTTGGTGAACAGCCCTTTCAATTTTTTTAATTTTGGTTACCTACAATTAGAGGCTGATATGTAAAGGTCAGTACCTAGCCAAATGTCTTTGCAGATGTTCCCCACATCACAGTTTCTTTTGATGCCACTAAATTTATGCATTAGTTTAAAACTGAACTCCCTGCTTTGGTGTTGGTCTAAGAAGTCTAAGCATTTCCCAGGAGTGACAAATCAGCATGCGTTTTTCAGAAAGCAAATTAAGTTCTCAAGAAAACCTAAAGAAAATAACAAGGCCAGAAATAAAAGTGGAAGTACTTCCATTAATAGCTTCTGCTATAGAGGGGATATTAAAGGATTACTTTAGATTTAGTTGTTCCTAACACTCAAAATTTTGTGTCCAATTTGTTTAATTTTTTTTGCTCACATATGGCTCCATATGGTAGACTGTATATCATTCATGTTGATGTTTAATGCAGCTAGTATTCCAACTGAATCAGTCACAATCTGGTCTCTCAGAAAAACTTTACAGTATAATTCCAAATGTGAAGTAGAGCAGGTATTTTGTGTGTACAAAGGCATAGTTGCCTTTTTTTATTACTAATCAATAACAGCAATTTGCAAAAATTATATAAGAACTGACATGACACCTACTGACGCAGATTTTTAGGAACATAAATTGCTTTAAAAATGGGGGCTTGGTTTTCTATTCCCCTTGGCTCTTCTAAGTTTTTCTTTCCTGTGAATAAATTTTTAATTCCTTAAGCCATTTACAGGTGATCTATAAATAACTATACATAAGGGGGCTGAGGTGACATTTTAAGTGCCAGTGATAATTTTGTTGCTGATCATTTTGACAGTGGTGTAACTCTGAACATTTTGCATGTAGCCTGTTCAGATTAACCAGCCATTCTTTCCCCCTGCTCCCAAGGTGAGAATAATATTACAACACACCCACTACTCATCCTGTAGCCATTGCTCATCTTTCAAATTGCACTGAATATAAAATATTCCTCAGGATTTGGGAAGTTTTGTTAAAAACCTCCATAGTTTTTCCAGGTGTCAACCTGACCCATGCTTTTGCAGCACACACATGGTCCTTGGCCAGCTGTCAGCTAACCTCTGTCTGGCAACCTTTCTTTGAAAGCCCCAATGAATTTCTACTCCCACCTCCTCCAGTTTGAATATATCTCCTTCAGGGAGAAGCCTGGCAGAAAATCCTCTCTTGTAGCATTGTGAGACCCCACTGGTGAGTCCCATTGACCTGTTACTTTTCAGTTTATGAGGCACCTGAGAACCAAGGCACTAGCGTGCAATGGCTAAACAAATTCCCACAAGGATGGCTCCTTTCTTCCTATTGCTGTTCCTCAAAGTTTGGTTGAATTATCTGAGGTTTCTGGGGGGTTTTTGCAGGATTGCAGGTATTCTGAAATTTTTAAACCTCAAAACCTTACCTGAGAGATTTCCAGCAGCCTTTTCTACTGCTACAAGCAATGGCACAGCTGCCCGCTACTGCTGTACAGCCCATCTTTCAAAATTGATGAAATGATGGAGTAAATGTCCAGGACAGATGTCATGGCAAACAAAAGTTGGCAGAGCTCATGCCCCATCTGAGAAAACTGGGCACATGTGCAGGGGCTCTTAACTACCCCTACTTTGTGCTTTGTCAAGGAAAGTTGCAAATGTAACATTTTAGCGGTCACATCATGATACTGCAGTAGAGAACAGGAAAAAAGAGATCCTGGCTGCCTCATCAACCAAATAAAAATATTTATTTCATTTTTTTAGGTTTTTTGTCTTCCTAACAATTCACATTAACTTGTACAGCTGAAAATCCAGGACAGCCTAAAAGTCTTTCCAAGAACATAACATAATATTCTGTCCTAGCCAGTCATTAGCACATGTCAGGACTATGTCTTCTAGCCAAAACGAGAGAGAGAGAAACTTTACTACATTTTTGTAACTAATGAAATGTACAGCTGCAATGAGACTGATTCTCTCTCTGAAATGGACTGCAAAGTGTTCATGGAAGTTTATCTACCTTGGGTGGCTTTTTGCCTCTTACGTTTCTTTTTCAAGGGAGAAATTTCAAATTATATTTATATAGTCCTCTGAATCATTCAAATTCAGTCCTTTGTACTAACAGGAAAGCCTCAGAGCTACAAATATTTTTCCCCTGTAAGGATTACATATTTTTTTTCTTTTACTTTCCCTTCTGCCTATTACTAATTAAGTGGTACTTGGGGGAAACACTTCCCGCCTATAATTTGAACTTCAGCAGGGTAAACGAAACAGGCAAACGCTTGTCTTGACTAATTTTCTGCCATTAATCTTATTAAATTAGAACAGGATTGCAAAGATAGCCTGAAACCACTACAGCACTCAGAGTTCTTTGCAGACTGCTACAAAGACTCCTGTCTGCAAATGTGGAAACTGAAAAAAAAAAAAAAACAACCAGAAAAAGAAAAAAGAAAAAAAAAAGAAAACCTGTTCAAGCTACAGAAAGATTTATCATGGTTTTTATTAACATAAAAATGCATGCACATTTGTTACAGAAATATTCATTGCTTCCAGGATCAGAATTAATAGAAAAAACCAAGTATTTTCCTCTAGTCATTTGGTTCCACATACAAATTTTTATCTTGACTAACATACTAGTTGGTCCTTATAAAAGGTCAGCCTAAAAAGGGGAAGTTTGCAGATAAGCTATGAGGTTTTCTGAGGTGAACTCCTGTGGCCTCTTCAGTGACAGTGAGGGTTGAACTGAGATTGAACCGATGGAGGAGAGTTTTTCTGGTTTGTTTGTTGGGGTTTTTTTGTTTGTTTGTTTTTTCTTTTTATCTTAAAATGGAAGGCTGGATTACAGAAACACATGAGATTTGAAGGATTGCTGTAAGAATGGAAAGCATGTGGGACACGGAGGAGGAGCCATCAGCAGTCATCAGCAAAACAGCTGCTATTTCCAGATCTGGCTTTTGCCCACCAAAAATTGCTGGCTGGCCAGTGCTGTGTGTTATAGCTAAATCAGAAAAGAAAATGAAAAACTTTCAGATGAAGGGGAAGGGAACAGAATCTCATACAGCAACTGAAGGCATTTTGAAGAGAGATAGTGGAAAGGAACCCAGCCATATGAGTGAAGAATGATGGCCTGGGTGAACCTTCACAAAAAAGAGTCCTCATGTAGGACTTCACCTGCTTTGTCATCATTCTCAAAAAAGAGTACTTATTTCAGGGGGCATTTAACCCACCTCAACTGGAGAATTCATTCTTTCAGCTGAGCATGCCTTCATTACTTTCTCATTGATACAAGGCTTGATCTGCAGGCAGATGTTACAGAACTGAAATTAAGGCTTGAAGACTTCAAGTGTCTAATTATCTGACTAAGAGACATGAGAGTTTCTCCAGTAGAAAGACTAGGCAAGAATGAAATTTGGTGTTTCATGGGAAATTCCATATATCCCACCCCTGAAATTAAAATAATTGTCATAAATGCAATTTGGAAAAACACCTGATGTCAGGTCAGTTGGACTTCTTTGGTTTTTTCCTAACCTCCACTTAAAGACAGAATAACTTAAGTTAGAATTTTTTAAGCCATTCTAAAGAAAGAAAAAAAAATTCATTCTTAAAATGTAAAAGCCTCTCTTTTAGATTTTATTAATATAATTTTGTGTCAGGCTAACACTAATGGAACTTGCAACTGAAACTTTTCTTTCAATAATGCTTTAATTTTCACAGAAGCATTAATACTCTTTGAGAAAAAATTTCTTTCCCAACACCAACTTTCACAAATTGGAGTAAAGGGACAGGGCTTCAAAAGTCTTCCAATGAACTGGAAAGAATAATTTAAAAAAAAGAAACAAAAAATAGGAAAAATAGGAAGCCTAGCATGTATTTTTTAATTGTCTTGTAATATGGGGAATAGCAATTATTATGCAATATACTATTGGAAGAGTTAAAAAAAAAATCGACTACCTGATTCATCAGAGCTTTTGAAAAAAAAATAATACATTCCTTTATGTTAGCATGCTTTTGATTTAAGCACAAGGTCGTGGTTAAGCAATCCCAATATCTGTGATTACTTTGATGTTTCAGAGCTGCTGGCAAGGTTGGTGGTTGAGTTGGTGGCAAAGGAACATATGAAGAGTCATATTTAAAGTTTCCCAACAAAAGACTACCCTCAAAAATATATTAATTGGCTGTTATATGGTGTCAGTTTTTCTATTTATAATGTGCCAGGACAGAATGAAGTGCTTTGGCTTAATTTTGTGTGTAGCAGAAATCAGGCTACAGATCTGAGAAACCTACACAAACAGTATATCCTATTAGCTGTGGAGGAAAAGCAAAATCTTCATACAATTTTATTTTTATTTCATTTACTGCTCAGTTTAAAATGTTAAATATTTTCTATTGGCATTTATTTCATTATAAACTTGATTTTTCATAAAGAAGCTGAGCAGCTGTAGCCTTTAGTGGGTTTGAATATTTTTTTAAAATGCTATGGATTCTGTTTCTATGTAAAGATCAAGCAAGGAGATGAAATGAACTTGTTCAGTTTAGCTCTGCTTCTATGAAAATTTTCATTTTTATTTGATTTCTTTATCACCTCAAAATATATGTACTTTGCCTTTTTTCCTCCTCAGTTACAGCCAGACCATTTGGTCCATTTGCAGGGCTATTCCCACCCCTCCTCAATGATGCTGGCTCCCCTGTTTCCTTTCCTGCCCACCTCACACCCTACCAGGTGGATACCCCAGCTTTTCATCCTCATAAAATCTTCTGTACCTCTGGGATTTTTCATTGCTTGAAGCTTGCTCTCTAACTGAATAGTTATAGGAAATGAAAAATAATTGGAACCTCCAAAATAAAAAAGCCAAAGAAGCATTCATCAACACTGACAGTAAGTATTGTAACAATAGTGATATGTTAATGATAATAGATATGAAATTAGCCTTAAATTAAACGCAATCCATCCCACTGTAAGTCCAGACTTTAAAAGCTCTTGATGTGAAGAACTTTTCAAGCAAGTAAAGCTGCTTGTGCATTTGAATCTTGGTTTTATGGAAAGTTGTGGGGTCAGTGACAGCAGTGGAATCCACCAGGGCTGACCACTGACCATCACCCCGAGCAATCCCAAAGCACCCGTCTCCATCAGCGAGGCACTCGATGTGGACGTGTGGATGCAAAGGGCATCAAACCTGCTGTGTCAGGAGCAGTTCCGTGGTCTCTCCCATCCTTCTGCAGGTGCAGGACGCGCTGGCACACGGCTGAGGCCATCAGCTGTGACAGAAACCCATCCCTTGCTGCAGTGGGAGGGTGAAGCCCGGCAGCCTGGGGCAGGCAGTGAGCTCGCTGCGGAGGCTCCAGGAGCAGCATTTTGTGCAAAGCCTGCACCAGGTGCCTGCATGGGAGCTCTGGGCTTTGGCACCAGCTGGGCTTGGGGTCATCCTTTCCCCGTCCTCCATAAATCCAGCCCAGTCCTGAAGAACTACACTTTCTCCAGCCAGGGATCCATTGTGTTTCCCCCAGTTTGCACAAGGCTGTGTTGGTGCCTGTGCGAGCATCAGCCCCGCGGAGCAGCAAGCTGGGTCGTCTCTGTGGCTGGAGCTAGCTGGAACCACAGACAACATGAGGGTTCCCCATGCCCCCTTCCACCATGCTCATGCTTCAGGATGATTTGGCATGACATTTTCCAGTTAACAATTCTGACTGCAATTTGACCATAAATTAAGGATGGTTTTGGTGGGGATTTTTTTCTCTTGCCTTGTGGTTTGAGGGAGAGAGGAGGGGGAGTTGGTTGGCAAAATGGACGGTCCTGGTGTCAGGCTGGCCCCACACAGTCCCTTTTATCAGCTGTATGATGATCCCAGCTGTGAGCATGGAGGTGCCAGGAGTAATTAGAAGCGCAGCTATCAAATGTTACTTTGTTCACAATGAGGAGCACTTTTTTTTTTTTTCCTCCTTGTGAACTTTTCACATTACTGAACAAAACGGGTGGAGATTTCTTCTCAAGCTCTTTCTATTGTTATATAACTTTGATAGCGACATTAAGTGAGTCTTTACTGGCTGGCTGAGCCTTCTGGAGCCTTTTGGGTGTTAAATGGGGTTCTCTGCTCAGTGACCTCCAACAACAACTGACGTCTCCTGATCTAAGAGCTTCCTGTTGTTTTACTGGTGACGGTTGGTTTTCTATTAAGCTCATTTGAGTTCTGCACATTTTTACCCTCTGCCCTTTAAAGGGAGGGACTAATGTTAGTTTTGGCTTCTGAATGAAAACCTTGCAGCTCAGTCTCACAACAGAGCAACCGAAAAATAAATAAAAAAGAAAGAAAGAAAATTTAAATTATAAATCGTCTTTGGCATCATGGCATGCCCCATTAACAGCTGACTTCACTGTCACTATTATCTGTAAGACATTATTTCAATGTGAAAGGTTCCCAGTATCGAGCATCCTACAGGCTTTGCTAGTCATTCAAAAGTCACGAGCTGTGCTTAAAAATTTGTGAGATTTAAGAACTTGCAATAATGCATATTTTGTATTTCCTTCTGCCTTTGAGTGTTTAAACCTTCATGGGTACACAGAGGTCACATTTTCAGACTTTTCTCCTTAGCCCTCAGGGCTAGAAACTCCAAAATGAAGGCTGAGATTGTCAAAGAATTAAATTCTTCTAGGAGGTTGAGGGGGCAAGGGGGCAAGGAGAAATCATATCAGTGACAAAATCCCAAGAGCTGGGAGAAAAATTAGTAAGTGGGACACCAGGGGTGCTTTTATTTCCTTGCTGGTGACTGAGGCTAAATAGCCTAAATCACAGTGCTGATTTAATTTATACAGATTCTACTTAAACATAAAAAAGCTAGAGGATTTCATCATCACATTCTAAAGCCAGGCTTCTTCAGAGCCCCGTGGTATGTATATATACTTAAAAGCAAAATGCAAAGAGAGGATAGAATTTCAATCAAAACTCTGGATTTTGTGTATTCAGTGGATAACATTTGATGCACTGATGTGCATTCTTACACGTGTCATCTGAAGCATTTACTTGGAGTGGGAGCAGCGTCCTCAGGCTTCCAGGCTGCAGCCTGGCCTCCCTGGAGGCAGAGCTGGTCCCCCACCAAACCATTCCTCTTCTGCTGCTCCTGAAGCCAGGGCAGTCCCTAAGAATATAGTTCACAACCAGATCACATGAATTACAGCAAATTGCAGGCTGTTCAACACATATGAAACTAATTTGGACCGAGGGAGCTGGCTTTCAGCTCACAGGTAGCAAGTAGAGTTTACAATACATGCATGTGGAGTGCCATGTCGAGGTAGGACAAAAAAAAAAAAAACAACTGGTTTTGTTTTGTTTTTTCTAGTTAAGCAGAAATTAAATTTTGCAGCTTAATGCTGTTCAAACAGAGCTTCACGTCTATAAAATTAACAGATTAAAGAGTTCCTGAAAGTATTGGCCAAAATACAAGAATTAAAAGTATTTTAAGAAAACAGCTTTGAACCAATCCGCAAATGAAAAACCTCACTGTCATATTTATTTACAGATACATGAGACATTCTGAAATCAGGGCATTTTATTTTCCCTTAGCATTATGTGTTTAATTTGGAAGTCCTGTATTTTAGACCTTCCACTGAATCAAAAACCAAAACAAAGACTTCAAAAGCCATTGTTACTCTATTCAAGTCTAAACTCTCCCTTTGTTCCTTTAGCTAATGAGTTTATACTGTCCTGCAGGGAGAATTGACACCAGCCTCAAGTAAATGAAAGCAGGCCAAATGTTGGTAAGATCAGAGCACTAAAGTAATTATGGGTTGATTAAATGTTTATCTTCTTTACAGGTGGGAAGGGAAGAATGAGAACGAAGTGGGACGATGCAAAGAGACTGGCAAGATTCATGTGACAGTCAATCACAAGTACTACAGGCCAACTGAAGTGGTAAGAAAATGCCCTCTCTTAGCTTTGCAAATGAATAATCCAATCACTCAGCCAATAAATTGCTGCATTTGGCCAGCAGTCTGTGCAAACGGGTTAATTGCGCTCCTGCTGCCAGCTTTTAGAGCGCTAAATTAGCCTGCTTGCTGGCCCCTCGCAGCCAGCTACCTGGGAAGAAACCAGGAGCAGGCGGGAGGAGCGGGTGTTCCTCTCCCAGGGACGCTGCTCCTCTTTGGTTGCCCTCCCGAGCGGGAGAGGCGGTGCTGAGGGGTAAAACATCCTATGGGAAACAAGACAAAGCACAAACCACCTCCTTGGGAATGGGAACACGGGCATCTCTTCTCCAGCTGCCAGCAGGGAAAGCAGAGGAAGGGGGGAAATGATGGGTTAGGTTATGAAGTACCACCCTCTGTGTTTCACAGCAGCGTTTCAGCTCCAGCCACTGAGTGTCCCCTGTCCAGCTGACATCCGGCTGGGTAACTGTGGGTGCTGCAACATTCTGGTTTAGGTGTGCTCGTGTGCTTTGCAGGGCCCCACTCAGCAAATGCCTGTTTGCAGAACACACCATTACTCCAAGGAATGCCTCAGTGAAATGTACCAGGAGTACTAAAGCAGCACACGCTGCTGGCAGGACCACATCCCTAACCCCTGTGCTCCAGTGAGGATTCTGGGAGAGGTTAAAAACCAGCAGCATTCCCAGGCCAGGCAGGACGGTGGCAATGCACAGGGATGTACAGGATGAAGCCTGGTTTCAGGACACAGGGAACAGTAGCCCCAATTGTGCCATTTGGGAGTGGGTGTACCCAGGAGAGGATTTCTCTTCTCCTGGGGGAAGTGACACAAGCCCCACTGGCTGCTGACACAGCATCATCTGTCAGTGTGCCCTTTCAGAAGAGCTGTGTCCTTCAAGCACCGGGGGGACAAGAGCACCTTTGTACTGTTGACACAGATTGCAGGGTGGGAGCAGGGGGCTGCTGCTTGGAAGTGGGCATAGGTTCTAAAACTGAAATTCAGAGGGGAATAGAGACTTTCATGTTTGTTAAAAAGGGCTGGACCTGTGTATCAGAATCAAATGCTAGGAAGTCATTAAGGGCTGTCTGTCATTCTGTGCTGTGGTAAGGTGTCAGGATGATAAGGAGGACAGAGACAAAAGGACTTGCGAAACAGGAAAAGGACACTTGACCCAACAAGTCTGTGCTTTGTGAGACCCACTTTCCTGCTTTGTCGTGCCTCTTACTAGCAAGTACATATTCACTCCTCAAAATTCATGGTTAGTATGTAGCTCTTTGGAAGTCCTCACTGTAATTTCACGTTATTCATGTGCTCAGATGTTTTTTGCTGAAATAGTACTGCCCGTGGTCCTCTTCCTCTCTGTCCCTATTGGTGTCCCTCTAGGAACACAGTTTCTGGATTTTAAATTCAGCTCATTATACTTACTGGTTTGGGACAGTGCATAAGCACACATCCCTCAGGAATACTCAGCAATTCTAGTGGCTCCATACATGAGAATAGGGAGGAATTCAAATACAGAGTGGAATGTGGGCTTGAAATAGGGCTGTGTATACCCACAGGAGAAGTCTGATGCTTATCTGAAATTACCTGGTTTCTCAAAGGACAGCTTCCCTGGAATGAGGGCTCCATCTCTATCTTCCAGTACCCTCATCTTGCCTGGCTTTTAGTGCAGTCCTGACTTGGTTCCTGTGGAGCCCAGGAAGGCTGTGAAGCTGCTCAAGTATGATCAAGGTAGAAGCACAAAGTGAAGTACCTTTGTCCTAAGGAGCTTGCAGAGGAGCTCTGAGGGAACTCTTCTATGAAGAGATGTGATATTCTTTTTCTGCCATCAGTTTCCTTTTTACATCATCTCAGGATGGATAACCAGAATCACTTTCTCCTTTTTTTCTTTTTTAAATTCTAATTTGATTTCCATTCCTTGTCAAAGGCAGGCAAACTTTTTGTTTCATTCAGGGAATTACATCTGTGCAATTCAAAATACTAGACCAAAACCCAATCCATCACAAGAAAGCAAGGAAGAGCAATGAAATAACTAAAATGGACTGACAGCACGAGTCCCCTGCTGCCACTTGCACCAATACTGCCAAAGGCAAGAAAGCCTCAGGTTGACATTTTGGGAGGAGGCTTAAGCAGTTCAGTTCACAGCAATTCTGCTGTTGAATCACAGCTGACACAGAAAATCTGATGCTCAGATTCTCATGTCTTATTTGGAAACATTTCTGTCTGTCTCTCTAAAATTTAACATGGTATTCTGGAAATTGAAAATAAACATAATTTAATCTTGTGTACAGTCAGTTCTGACAGTGCCAATACATTCATTTGAAAACACATTTGTTTTCTTCAGTTAGTGATCCCTGGGGTCAAGGCCTCCCATTGAAAAGCTTAGCTGTACTGAAGAAGAAACCTTGAAATGTGAGACAGTCTTCTGGTCAAACTAAGTAGACCCTTTGAATGTCTTGGCTCTAAATCTCTTCACTTTGCTTTTGACTGCTGTGGGGCCCCTTGATATTTACTGGCCTTGGGAATTGTTCCTGCTAATGCTTCTAATGCTGGTCTCTCTCCTTCCTTCCTTGTGTCTTGCCAAATGCAAACCTATCAGTGTAATTTCTTTCTGCTTTTATCGAATTCCTATCAGTATATTTTCTGACTCTGTTTTAAGTGCTTTTGGAGGCTAACCTGCTGCAAGGATTGGGAGAAAATTTTTGTTTCTTTCTTAAAATAAACAATTTTCACAGGAGCTTCATGGCAAGTTTGCTTTCTATACTGAACTTGATATACTGACACTACAAAAGGTGCTTTCACTTATTTTGCAAGCTTTTTAAGCACTTGGCTAGAAAAGTCATGCTTTACATTCACCTTTTGCTCTAGACGTGTAAAGATCAGTTTCCAGTACAGTTTACTCACCTGTGAAATGTAGGGACTTCAGAAATTATCTCACTAGTCTTTTCTACTTATAATCAGAATGTTCATATTGTACATAGGCAATTTATTTTATACTTGGATTTAAATAATCTACTTGCCATTCACAAAAATAATATTAAAATCATTTTGGGGTTTTTTTCAAAAGTTAAAACTGAAATTGAAAAAGCTGCTTGGTGAGCTGGAAACAAGCAGCCCTGCAACGCATAATGTCATAAGCATCAGGTCTCTCAGCCCCAGAAGTTGGGTAATTTTTTACAGAGTTAGGGTCTGTCTTTAATTTTCTTATCTTTCAGCAGGACAATTGCTATTAATTTGTATGCTTGAATTTCCCCCCAAGAATTGCATAATTGCTTCTAATTAAATTTTGCCCATTAAGGTGTTTGAATTAAAGTGCTTCTATTATTTTTGCATGGCAGCAATTAAGCTAACAGTTTTATAGGAGCTTGCTTCATTTCATTGCATTTTCCTGCAACAGGGAGGATTAACTTCAGGCCCCACTGGTCTGTCTTGTCATCACAGAACTTAGATGTGCATATCTCTCAGTTAGGAGTTTATGTCACTGTTTGAAAGGGGAAAATAAAGGAAGCCTTTCAACCATGTGTAGATGTTGTTTT
This sequence comes from Fringilla coelebs, assembly GCF_963513975.1. NCBI lineage: Eukaryota > Metazoa > Chordata > Aves > Passeriformes > Fringillidae > Fringilla > Fringilla coelebs. The sequence goes on from NC_140028.1 coordinate 84,433,880, forward strand.
TTGTCCAAATCTGATATTCTGCATATGTTACAAAGAATTCTTCCCCTTTTCTCCCACCTGTTTCTGCAGTTGTCCTACAGCTTGCCTGGCGTAGGAACTGCAGGCTGGATCCGTGCATCACGTTTGTTATGGGCTGGCGTGGCTGTAACTCTGAGGATGTGCACACATCATCAATGCAAATTTCCTTCCTTTAAGCAAGCCTGGAAACTCTGTCACAATGTGATGCTTATATTTAAGTAGTCATCTGGCCTCTTATTATTCTTCTTCAAAGGAAAAAAGGGCATGCTAACTTGCTAACTTCTTCCTCTTGTTAGATGCCTTAAGCGATTTTTCTCCCAGTTCTTTCTAGCACTGATGTAAATGAAATATATATATAAATATATATATATGATATATATACTACTTCTCAAGTCCTATGTGTGTCACTTATACTAAATTTTGCATTTTTGCTTAACTGTGTTTGGCCTCAGTTACCCTTTTTCCTCCTCGGAATTAAGCAGGACGGCTTTAAATTTCAGTCTCTTCAGATGTTTTTTAAAAATTCAGCTCTGTGTTTCCCATGTTTCATAGGATTCCAGTAAAAATTCCTTGGGGCATATCACATTCTCCCAAAGTCAGCTTTCTTAAAGTCAAAAACATTTCTGAACTCCTCTAAGTGCTCCTGCCCTAAAGAGCATTTAGAGTCTAATGAAACCATGATCACAAACCCCTAAATGCCCCACACTTCCACTTCAGTTTTCATACAAGCTTCATTTCCTACTCTTAAGTTCAGAGCTGCCTGTGACTGTAAACTGTTCAGATATCTGCATGAGGAAACATGTGCTTCCCCTCCTCAAGGATCTTTTTGCTCATCAATGTCAATATGTGGCCTTTATTAATACTCATGAAAATGAAATGGGAGCATTCAAGGAAGAATAATCTTCAGATTATTTTCCTGTCTGTTTTCCTCTAGGAGTCAGGTAAAGAAGTTGTGAACTGTCATAAAACTGACAGTCTTCTCTTATCTGTTTTCTTTCCTCCTTGTTTTGAAAATGTACGTCAACATCTGAAAACTATTGCCTCTGCTGTCCTTAATTCTCCTCCAAGCTGACTTTGCTTCTGTCTCAGCCAAAATGTTTATATTGTTCCTTACTTTAATCTCAACATTATCTCTGCATTGCTTTGCCATCCTCTTCCTTTTATTTGTCCCTCCTGCTAATAAAACCTGCAGTAGATTGTTTGTTTGTTTTAGTTAAGGCCTTACATATCAGGCATTTCAGAGGTATCTCTGAAAATATACACGTCAAATTCAGCCAAGTAGAATAATGATCAGTAGTAACTTGTCTCTATAGCATCTAAGAGGCACTTAACATATTTTAAATATTTCTCAGCAAGCATGTGAGAAAGGGTTTGTAGAAAAATAGCATCACTGCGTTTCTGCCTCTGAAACGTGTATGGCAGAGCAGACTGCACAGCTAGAGTGATACCATCAAGCAGCAGCAAAGCTGGGGGAATTGTCACTGATGGCATTGTCACTCCTAGGGGATGCCACCATCCTTGAACAGGTAGCTTTCTGCTTTTTTATCTCATCCTGATTTTGTTCATTCTGGTTCTTCCTTAGAGGAAAGGAACACCATTATTGCAATCAAATTTTCCTCTCAATATGTCACCAAACTGGAGAAGATTCAGCAGGCTCATGTCCAGTCTTGCTCCGTGTCTTGTTTAATCCTCTTAACAGACTCTTAGCAGGAGCCCTGGCTTACCTCCTTTCTAGTAGGAGCAGATACCTAGTATGTGCCCCTCCAGCCCTCCCACACAGATTCTGACTTTTTGCTTCGTAATTAGCTCATTACATCAGTATTAGACCGGCACATCCAGCAAAGGAATCCCTCTGGACACCCCTGCTCATACGCTGTGCTTTACTCAGTTGCTTCTCTTTGCGTCATCCCGCTCCTCCTCTGCTGTGCCTCCAACAAAACATTTCTCTGGCAACTTCTACAGCTGACTCTGCTGCCCTTCTTCTTTCACCACCTCTTTCTTTGCTGTTATTCCTGAGGGTTTGAAACCAGCCATGTGTCATCTGTGACCTTCACATCTTCATTGATCTTCCTGAGACTCTCTGAGTCCTCTTTCCCATCCCCTAATGCCACAACCATCTGACAAGACTAGCCAGAGGAAGAGGGTGTCCTTACCTCTTGGGGTCTAGGTTGGAGTGCTTTTGCACCTTGGGTGTCACACCATATGTTCGTCTACAAGATGAGTAGTTTCCCTTTGGAAGTGTTCAGACTGGCTGAAGAAATCTCTGACTGATTTTGGGCAATGCAATTTTCCATTCTGGGTGGGTAAAGAGATTGCAACCCCATGGAAAAGCTGGTGTGTAAAGATAAAGCTGTCATCCAGGCAGAAGGGTTGGTGGTTTTGATTCATTGCTCATTTTTCTAAATGCTGTTGACACATAGCAATTAGCGGCAATCTTGGATGTGACGGATCTGGGCTCAACTCCTGAAAACAGATTTTTAAATTAAACTTAGGTGACTGGAGGATTAAGGCTGAGGTGATTGAGGATAGAAGGCTGTCTACCTCCTTAATTAGACCCTACCTGATTCAGCCAGGCATCCAAGCAAGTGCTTCACTTCAAGGGCCTGAATAGTTAATAGGGACAGTTTCCATATTAGCAGCCCAGAGTGTGTTTACATGCATTGCAGCACCTTAATATGAAGGAGAGAAATTTATCTGTGATGGGAATTGAGAAGGCCAGCCCAAACATTGCGGGAGCCTGATTGTACAGTGCCTGGGAGCAGAGATGCTGAAATAGCTCAAGACACTTGCTTTAGTCAGGTTCTCTTCAGTGTGCTTCACAGGCAGGAAGGAATTATACCAAGTTCATGCAGTTTGCAGTTTTAATCAACTGCTGCAGCCTGTAATTCTTCTCTGCCTTCCTAGCACTGGGGGGTCTTGCTGCCACCTCTTCACATATTCATGTTTATTCATGCCCAGAAAGTCTCTTTTTATCTCACCTCCTATCCCTTTGCCTCCCCCTTCTCTTGGCCTGCCATTTGGCCTCCTCCTCCCCCTTGTTATCTCTCTCTGTTGTCTCACCCTCATTTGGACCCTTGTTTTCTTATCGCTGCCTGTCCTATGCCTGTCCCATGCAAACACTCCAGCAGATGTGGTGGGAAATGCAAAGCCTCTGAAGGGAAGTCACGAGGGTGGGACAGAGCCTGGAGCAGGCAAAGCCATGACAGAAGTCCAGGCTCAGGCAGCACCGAGGCACATTTGTCACAACTGCTAAGTGTTCCCTCCTGACAGCAGTCTCCACCACCTACAGCCTACTCCCCATTTTCTACGAGAGATCAGACATTCAAAAGAGCCAAATTGCGGCTCAGACCACCTTCAGGCTGGCTCAGTCCAACCTTTTGGAGTTTCCAGTGGGAGTGGCAGAGTGGCTCAGCACAAATCCGTTCCCATCGTGGTTTTCTGAAGACCTTGGTGTCAGAGGTGCCTGAGGTCACTTACACACCTGATTACTGCTCAGATTTAAAAGTGGGAGCGTGTCTGAAGATCTGTCTCACTTTCAGATGCTGCTTATTTTATTTCACAATGGGTTTTTAAAAGTCAAGCAATATGTTAACAATACTGATCTCATTTTGACTGCATTTCCCACATCATTGTAACCTTTTCTTTTGGGTATGGTGTGCCAACTCAACCCTTGCAAGGGTTTTAGAATGGCAGCAGAGAACGGTAAATGACATGATTTATATGAAAATAAAAATGGCTTTTGAATACAGAGGATATGAGACAGAGGTAAGGTTTCCTTCAGTAAATCTGGAATTAAGGGCTAGTCTCATGTCTAATTTCTCCAGCCTTAGCCAGAGCTTGCTTGCCTTCAGCTGTTTCTACTTTATTTTATGAGTGAGTGGGTGTACAAAGGAAGATGACAGCCCCAGAGTGTTCATGTGTTTCATCTGAGAAGCCATGAGATGGTTGTAGTGTGGCAATAGCAGATTCTGCTGGGTTTGGGTCAGCAGAGGCTTTGACATCAGCCTTATTATTCAGCATGGAGTCCTCCAGTCAGGGTTTGCTGGGGAAATAGGTGTCTCCAGCCTGGGCATGCCATGGCACATCATATTTTTCTTCTTGAAAGATAGTACTTTAAGCCACTGATTCTCAAAATCCTCTTGCAAAATATTTATCATTGTCACTTTGGTGCTGCTGGGGATGTTGTGAGTGAGTGCAGTTGTCTCTCTGAGGGAGGGTCCAGAGCAGTGTGAAAGGGACATTTGGACCAGGTTAGGAGAAATGCATAAAGGCATAGCAAGTTCTTAGGAGTGAGGAGGGTGTGGGGTTTTGTCTCCAAAAGCTTTCATTTCATGATTTTTCAGGTGTTTCACAGTTCAAAAATGACAGTAGGCATCTATCTTTTTTTTTATTATTATTTCTTTAGTTATCTTACATTTATTCCCCTAGAAAATGTGGGATGTTTTAACTTCACCTCTGTGGGGAAAAAAAAGTAAAAAATGTTCTGCTAACAAAAAAACAAAACAAAGTTGTCCCTTCAGTTTTTCTAAGGAAAGCCTAATTTGGAGGGGAGGAAGGTGTTTTTCTAGGGGAGTCAAGGCTTTGTTTTCATTTAGTCCTAGAGGTCTTCTGTCTCCCAAAAAAGTCAACGGGGAGATTTTGTTCAGACTCATCCCCATCCTTCAGCATTTGCTATTTCACTCAAAAGGGAAAATAGTTGAAAGGAAGTGGAAGTTTGGAAGTGGCTGTTTAAGAAAATAAACCTTCACCTTTCCCCTCTCTTACCTTTTGAGTCATCATTTGTAAATTAACAACTTCATGAGGGAGGCATGCATAGGTGGGACCTTGGTTATTAATGCTACTCTGGGATGATGATGATGTTGAGGAGTGCTTGTTGAGTGATGCTGAGGGTTAGCTTCTGTATCTTCTTGTCTCATATGTGTATTCCAGGGAAAACTTATAACCATGATTTGGATTGTATCAGAACTTAAAACCTTTTTACACTGTTAATTGTTTTTTAGTATCCTTAATACTTCCCTTGTGTTCAAGAAGAGCTTGTATAGTTCAATAGCAGGGGAAATTGAGCCTTGTAGATATAAATAACTTTTAAAAAATGAGGGAGGGTGGGGGAGGAGAAGTGTTGTTGCTGCATAAAACCTGAGAAGAATTATCTGTGTGTCAAAAACATCTACAGTATTTGTCATGAATCAGGAAATGGTTCTTCATGCCCATCTTGGACGTTCCCCAAATTGTCTGATGTCCCAGCTGGATGGGTGAAAGAGAAGACAGTAATTATCTGCAGGGCAGGAGAGACTTAAACATTAAGAGCTTTATGCCTTGGATCAGCTGGAATTTTTGCTCATTCCTCACATATAGTCTCTGAGCTCACCAAAGCAGACAATATGAAAAATATTAACAGGATTCAAGAAGACATTAGTAATAGATTAAGAGTGCATGCCTCTCTTGTGAGACTTTTTCTTTCTTGATTTTTTTTTCTTTCAGTCAGAAAATTCTGAAGGTGAGTAGGTGAAGTCAATTTTAATAATTCACAGACGATAATACATCTATTTCTTGTTTGACAGAGCTAGTGTTTAAACTATTAGCATTGTCTGGCATAACATGAAACAGGATCAGTCACTCATCCCTTTGAAACCTCTAACCTGGCCTCATTTGAATTTCTTCCTTCCAGCTTTGCCAGTACATTTTAATAGTCTTCATAGAGCTCTCAGCTGCCTTGTGAGTTCAGAATTTATCTAGCAGGTTGTGGTTAGGAGCAGAGTGAGACAGCCCCATTCCTCATCACGTTTTCTGTGGGCAATGACACAGAAACCTCAGTGCTGCAAATAGCCATTGAAATTCGAAACAGACCACTCGACTGCTGCACAGAAATGGGTTTTTAAATCAGATTTCCTTTCTGGAACACTGTTCTGTAATTTTTGAAAGCACTCTTTACTTTTCTTTACTTCCTCCAAATTGCTGAACTGGTACTACTTTGCCATCATGCTTTGTATTGATTAGCCATAAGGGGAACAGTAGAATAACAATAATGAAAACAAAAAAATATATAGTTTAAAATAGGACACCTGCCTGTTTTTTTTACAGTGGTCTGTGACAAGTTCATGTTGATAATTCCCTACATCTCTTACCGAATTAGTGGTTGCAGACTGTAGTTTTAAAAATTTCTAGATTGGGTAACTAGGAGTTGATTTGCTTTTGTTCTGGCTTTTCATTCTGTTTCAGTGATAAAATACTATGCTTCTATCTTCTGATTTTGGAAGCAAAATCATATATCGAAGCTTCTTTACAATAACAACACTTCTGACTAAATAATTGGCTGCCAGTATAGTTTTTCCTCAGATAACAGTTGTAAATTTCCAAACCTCTAATCTTTGGCAGCATTTTCCTCTTGATCCAAGTTTCTGTTTCCATGTGTTGGTGGAGATTAAAAAGTGGGTTATGAAGGTGAAATTGGAAACAGAGGAAATGTGAGGTTTTAGGAAAAGCTCAGGTAGGGCCAAGTTTGCTCTGTCCACTGTTTTTATAGCTATAAAACAAAGCCTATTGGGGCCTCTTCTTATACTGCAGTGTCACCACTGATCACACATTGTGACATTTGCTCCTCACTCAAAACAATTCTTCTGTAGTGCTAATCCTATAAAATTACCACAGTCTTTTATCCTGCACATAGTTGGCTGAAAGGGCTCGTAGAAAAGTATCCAAGGTGGTATTTAGGTGCGTTATTCCTGACCTTCCTTTCTCTGTCCCCTCCCCAGGGTGATTATTGGTATTATCTTTGTATTTTGCATATTTGTTAGATGCCTTATGGACAGCTTCTGGGCTTAAAATAAAGGCCAAAATTAATCTTGACTGATGAAGTGAATCCCAAGAGTGAGATAGCTCAGGTATTCTAAACAAAAAGTTGTCAGGAGTAGAATATGACTCACCCTACAGGCAAGCCACCCACCTCTATAATAATTCAACAGCTGTGTGGCATAAATAAATGCAAGGGTAAGGGGGACACAAGAGTGAAAACAAAAGCACAGGAAGGTGTGTTATTCACTACAGCAGAGATCCACAGCAGTGAAGACTTACGAGCACTTGAGGAACAGCCACAGGAAGTTAGAGATGGATGACAGGACATTTGTGAGCTGGAAAGCTCACAAGAATTATTCTTATTTTTGCCTTCTAGTATTAGCAACCAAAATTAATTCTGCTTTGGCTTAACTGCTGAATGGAATTAAGGAGAAAAAAAAAAGGACTTAATTAAGATCTTAAATATGGCTTTGGAAAGGATTTCCTTCTCCAGAGTAATGCCCGTTATCTTTGATACCCTTGATAACATAGCTTGCTACGACTGAGAATATCATGGATGCAAACATCTACATCCAGCAGCCATGTCAGCTGGAATATACTTCCAGAAAAAGCAGGGTTTGGGGCTGTGCTTGTTGGGTGAAAAACTTCTGGGAGAAACTCTTTGTATGTGCAGGTACACGACAGCTTGTGTACCTGCTGTGGGTTTTCTAAGGATCAGTATTATATACCAGAGTTCATCAAATGGACATTTTGTACATTGGCATGCAGACAGCTCATGACCTACCAGGACTTTGAGCTGGGAGGGACTGTTTAGAAATGTGACAAAGTGGTTGGAGTCGTTGTTGCTTTTGGCTGGGACTACCAAGTATTGTCCTATTTATCACAGAAAGAGGAAAGGGCCTGCTGAAGTGGTCAGAGGAATGTAATCAATAACTCTTTTTCCATACACCAACCAAAGAATGCCAATGGCAGCTAGAGACAGAAAGAACTAAGCACATTAGATGTGAATGCCCCCTTGGTTTGTATACCAATTTTTCCCTTGTTACTGACCATGTTTTTTTCCTGCAAAGCCTGCGGAATCTGGGCTATCCCTCAATGTCTTTTTTAACTGCCAAGAACTCAGAGAGAAACTGTTTGCAGGGCAAAACCTCAAAACCTCTACAGTGTCCTCCTCAAATGCTGGGTGATACAAAGGCTTTCTCAGGGTTCCTGTGCAACCTGTCAGCTCAGGAGATTGGCCTGCTCCAGTTGAGGTATCACACCTGTGTGTCAATTCCAAAAGCCATAAAGAGATTCTTAAGGCACAGAAATGAGCTTTATATCAAGTTCCTCTGCAGTTAATTGTTCACTTTGGATCACAAAGGTTCAAAGTGAATGGATATCCAGTTAGAATTTTTTGCATTTCCCTTTTATTCATTGCTACCAACTTACCATATTTTTATCTTCTCATAAAAAGTACCATCTAACCAATTACAGTCATCTGTGTAGAAATGCACCTTGAAGAAAAGCATTCTGTTGATGTAAATTACTTTAACTTGGACTTTGACTATTAGAGTAATTCCTGAATAATAAGGAAAGGGAGAGTTAGACATCTCTGCAAGAAAACCAATTTAAACTGTAATGCTGATGGGAAGAGATGACTTGACAATGTGGTGGTGGAGGTAAACAGACTCATTTCTGTAAAAAGGGTGTTGACAAGCAGTGATTTTTGGGAAGCCTCCAGACAGAGTCCAGAATACTCCAGACTCTGACTTTAGGGATTTAGGCAATATAAAAATGATTATTAAAAAAAAAAAAAGGCAACTCAAGCATTTACATCAGCTGTGCCTGCAGCTTTTTTGTTTTTCTTTTTTTTCCACATATTTTTGTTCTATTAAACATCTCCAGAAACATCGTACAGTTAAGCCTAGCACTGTGAAAAGGACTAATATCCTCTTTTGATAAACTCTTCCTGTGTTGCTGTTCTGTCAAACTGAGTATATGTCAGCTTCACATTTAGGCTTCTTCAAAAGAATAGAATATGTAGGGTCTTGAGCCTGACAGACCTCACGTGGACCTGAACTGAAATAATCCCATTGAGTATCATGTTGTTGAGTATGAAGTGGCCCTGAATATTCTCATGGCCTTAGGCATAGATACAGAGATGGCTCCCTCCAAAACCAAGTTCCAGGCAGGCTGACAAAATAATTTCCTTCTGTCCCATAGTGTTTTGCTTTGGTTTGTTCACATAACCCACATTAATTTTTATTTTGCCTAAAAAGGCAGTGCTTTGTGGAGAGGCAGCTTACACGCATCCTGTTTTGTTGCTTCTGTTTTGCCCCCTCTGCAAAACACCCCACTGATTGCTGCTGCAAAGAAAGCAGATTCCTCTTTCTGTACCCTCAGATCCCTCCTGAAAACTCTCTTGTTGCCTTCAAAAATCACTGCATACCAGTGATGTGCTGTGACTTCTTGAGCATCTTGATGAGCACTGTTGTTTGTTGGTGCCTTCTCACGCTGTGTCTCTGCTTACTTGTGCTCCCTTTCCTGCACTCTGGGCACGGGACTGCAACTTGACCTCATGATTCAGGCTGAGCAAAGGAGAAAAATCTAGTCACAACAGTGTGAAATGCTTCAGTGCAGCAGAACCAGGGTAAATTATGCCGTATAAAAGCCTGCTTGTCATGGTAGCAGTATGACTTCATGCTGCTAGCTGGTTCAGTAGTGTGCAGCACGGCCTTGGATTATGAGCATTTTGTGCAGGAAAACCAACATTTTGGTTCTGATTTGCAGCACAGCCAGAGCAGGAAGATGCTGGGTGATGGCAGAGGTTTTCAGACACAGGCTGTAATAATCACCATTTCTTTGCAAAGATTTTAGAGAAACATATGTGGGAAATTATTTATTACCTCTGTTAAGATTCTGCCCCATAAATGCTGACTTTCACCTGCATGCAAAAGCTGAAGGAAGCATACCAAGCCTAGACTGGTGTCTGGATAACAAGACAGCTTTTCAGTGCCCTGAGACCCAAGGAGCTCGTCCTCTTGCTGGAAATTCTTTGGATACCATCTTTAAATGTTTTACAGTATTTTTATTAGTACTTTCCACACTTTGGTGGATCAATGGAAGTCTGTTCTGAAATTTTAGGCACTTCTTTCTTTGCAGTAGCGTTTCAAATTAATGGTCTGCAACTGTAAACTTACATATTTGTCCTGACACATTTTTTAAATATAAAGCTCTCATGTTCCTGCAGTAAAGGAAGATCCAAAGAAAATGAGAATATCTGGCACTCCAGTCTCCACTATCAGCTCATTAGCCAATTCTGCAAATTTATTCTTCATGTGGAAAAAATGTTGTGACGTAGTGGCTTGTTGGCTGTATCATACAAGTGTTACACTGGTAACTCTGTTACTATAAATTTCAAACCAGTGCATATTTTCAGCTGTTGCAAGGTATCTTCATGAGCAGTCCTGGTGGCGTACTTTAGTAACATATATTTTAGATTCAAAACACTGGAAATGCTGTAGGCAGTAAATGTGATTTCATCCAGCCTTTATATGGATTGTGTAGTACCTGGCTTTTTCCTCTTTCAGGAAGATGCAGTTAGAATCATGGAATAGAATCATAGACTATCCCGAGTTGGGCGGGACCCACAAGGATCAAGGTCCAACTCCCAGCCCTGCCCAGAACACCCCAAGAGTCACACCATGTGCCTGAGGGGGTTTTCCAAACACTTCTTGATCTCTGTCAGGTTTGGTCCTGTGACCACTTCCCTGGGGAGCCCATTCCAGTGCCCAGCCACCCTCTGGGTGCAGAACCTTTTCCTGATACCCAAACTAAAACTCCCCCAGTCCAGCCTCATGCCATTCCCTCAGGTCCTGTCACTGGTCACAAGAATGAAGAGCTCAGTGCCTGCCCCTTCTCTTCCCCTCACAAGGGAGCTGTAACTGCAGTGAGGTCTCCCCTCAGTCTCCTCTTCTCCAGGCGGAGCAGACCAAGTGATGTCAGGCATTCCTCAAATGGAGTCCCCTCCATACCCTTCCAAATCCTCCTGACCCGCCTTTGGACGCTCTCTAACAGCTTTATATCCTTCTTATATCCTTCACCAGCACCCAGAACTGCCCCCAGCACTGGAGGTGAGGCTGCCCCAGCTCAGGGCAGATCAGGACAATGCCCTCCCTTGCCCGCTGGCCGTGCTGTGCCTGATGCCCCCCAGGCCAGACTTGGCCCTCCTGGCTGCCAGGGCACTGCTGGCTCATGTTCAGCTTGCCACTGACCAGGACCCCCAGGTCCCTTTCCATGGGGCTGCTTTCCAGCCTCTGTTCCCCAGTTTGCACATCAAGTGCCTGATAGATCCAAATACACCTATCTTGGTGTTTTCTATTAAATATTGCAAATTTATATTAAGGATCAGTTTGTCATGGATTTCCTGTGGCCCTTGGGGAGTTCTGTCTGATTTCTGATGCTACAGACTCGGAAAGTTTTGTGCAGGGAACTGGGAACTCGTTTTCATTTAAACTGTGACATATCCATATTTCCACAAGAAAATGGGCTTTACAGAGGAAGTTTATTATTACTAAACAACTTGAGTGAAGGCTTAGGTATCAGATTGTTTCTGCTAAGGGCAATGTCATGTGGACACTGTACAGTATTTTTGCAGGGCTGAGGCTTGACCCTCATCCTGTTTGTTTTCAGTATGTGCTGGTGCACTGGATGACTTACACCCCTCTGTTGAGATACACTGTCTTCGTACTTTATTATTCTCCCTAGCCTTACACTTAATTCTCTGCATTTTGGTTACTAATCATCCATTTTCTGATAACATCATTAGTCACTCCACTATTTTCCTTCCTCTTTCCCCTCAATTGTCTGTTATCACTCCTTTTTAAATGTATTTAGACATTGCATTTTTACTCTTACATCTCTTCGGAGCTGAAATACCTCTGTTTTATTTAATTTTTTTTTTTTCCCTCAAAACAAATATGAGAATCTTGCCCCAGAACACTAGCTCCCCACTTCTGTTGCTCCCCAGCACCTACACTGCTCTCTGGTTTTGCTGCCCAGCTAGCTGAACAGGCAAGTGTCTTCTCAATCTTTTTGCACAACCAGAACTTCAGGTTTTATTCTAGGAGATGCCTTTTAAAAACATCTCCAAGAATTCAAGAGCAAAAACAAAAAAAGCACGTGCCTGGAAATATTCTACTGGTGAAAAGAAGGAAAAGAACCTAGCTTCTTGGTGTAGGTTGTTGTCAGAAGTTTTTTTTCCCAGATATTGGTGAGGGAAACAGAACTTGATTTGGTGTTCATTCTTGATGAAATGCATGTGTTGTGCACATACATGTGCTTTCTCTCTCTTTCTTCTCTGTTTAAATCCCATTTAAACAGTGCTCAGTGACTGCTGGGAGTTGTAATCCATGTGCAACTCTGTCATGAGGCAAACACCAGCTGGAGGGACGGCTCTACAGTCTGCAACCAGTTGAGTTGCTGAGGAGTCATAAAAGAGGGAAAAAGAGGTTCATGAGAACTCAAACAGTGCCTTTTGGAAAGTGTTTCTTACACTCTCTTAAAAGCCTGTATCTTGCACAGTTTCTTGTGCTTAGCCAGGGACAAGATTATGAAACAGAAAATGACAGAACTTCACAGCCAAATTGGTACTTTCTCAGATTTGTTTGACACGATATTTCACACAGCTTCAGAGTGGACTGAGAGCACTTATAAAAAAACTGCTGTTTACTACATAGAAAAAAAAAACAATATTTTTTTTCTTTTTCTTGAAGGAAACATTTTTTCCCCTGACAGAATTACAAACAGTTGTGAATAGTTCTGTTTGGTCCTTTACTCCTGATAGATGTTTTCATTAGCCATCTCCAAAGTCCCAGTTTGGGTGTATTTGTAGGAGGTTATCTGAAGAAACACAGATGTTTGGAAGTTTACCATTCTTTTAATTAAATAACGTGTTAGGGTATATTTATAGCTTTGCTGATTCAGAGCCATAGGTTAACAACTCTTGTACTCCAATACTATTGAGTAATTGCCCAGAGCAGTATCCTAACACTTCTGTAAAACAAAGCACTAGGGACTGTTAGTGTAGAAAACTGCAGAATTTTATAAGGGATTTTGACCAGGGAGCACTATTAAAAATAAATACCTCTATTTATGGGTGTTGGCTAATGAGTGGAACATTACAAAAAGATGCTAAGTAGTGATGGCTTCAGCAATAAAATTACTAATGATAACAGATATTCATGAGTGGTGAAGATATCATAATTGCTATTACTGAGCTTCTTGCCTGCTTTCCTTGGTGTTATCCTCAAAAATAGCAAAGTAATTTTTACCTGTGCTGTAGAAGAGCAGATCTTGAGAATGTTTGATGATAGCATTATTTAGAACAAATATTCTGGCTACAAGGATATTTGAACTTGGGGATCGTCAAATTAAGTACATCCCACCCTTCCTGCTTGTAATTGTTGGCCAAGGCAGCAAAGGTTACTGAAATGAGGACCTTAGGAACTGTTGTTAGTGGAGAATGGGATGGTAGCCTCACAAACAGCATACATCCTCTTACAAAAATATGCTGAATTGAAGTGGTTGTAAGTTGTGGGCTGTGAAACAGATCTGGTAAGACTTGATTACAAATGGAGCCATTCATTCTTCAGGTGAAATTGATTTCAATGTACTGTGGGGCTGGAGCCTGCTGTAGAGCCTCTTGCAGCATACTGTGGTCAGAGGGGTAAAGTGTGGAAATGATCAGTCAGGTGGAGGCTGAAATCCTGACCACAGCCTCCAGTGCACTCCAGGTCTCATTTGCATGGTGTGTTTCCACAAAGGGATCCTTCTTCCTGGAGAGTGGATGCATTACATAAAATGCTTTATGCCCCTCAGTGAGGGTTTTTGATGGGATAGGGAATGGTAATTCCACCCTAAGTCTGGGCAGCATAAGAATGGGAATTGCAGTTACAATTATTTTCGCTTGTTTTGGTAATTTAAAGAAACACACACACGCATATGCACACACTCTGTCCTGTCCTGTCCGTTTGGAAACCTTTGCCTCCTTCTCTCTGCTTTTTCTCTGGTGAAATGCTGCAATAGAAGGCCTCGTGCTGCAGCTCCATTGCCACTCAGATGCTTTCACTTAATTGCTGGGATCATGAAGAAAATCAGCTTTGAAGGAAAAAAAAATGGTGATACCATGTTTACTTCACTCCCAAACTCAGTCCCCCATTTCTAGCTGACAGTCATCACACTGCTATTAGATAGAGGGGCACTGTAGGCAGTTCCCTGGGATCTTGAGTCCTGCTTCAGGGTAGAATTTGTGAGTGAGGCATCCCCTCCAGGGTTACTCACAGAGGAAGGAAGGGATGGCCGGAGTCTTGGCCCGTAGGCTTGGAATTCTTGCCAGCAAAGCTGGAGCTCTATGAAAAGGTCTGCAGTTCAGCAGCGTTGTGGTATAAATACACCTCTGCAGCCAGGAGCAGTGGAAAGACAGAGACACCGAGGGAAGGCTTACTTTAGCTGTAAATGTCCATCCTTTGGAAAACAAGTATTTCATTTCACCAGTCATACCCAATTCAAAGGTTCTTAATATAAGCATCTCAAAAGTGACCTCAGTTCTCCAAATCAGCTAACACTGACTGACAGGTATTGTTGACACGATAAAGAAAAGCAGTATATTTTCTGCAAGTAACCTTGCTCAGGCATAATTGTCTTCAGTAATGGCTGAGGTGACAACTAAGTGGGGCTTTCTGTTGATTTCCATATTCAATTTCCTTCAGATAAAGTAGTGGTCTTTTATTTGGAGGCACTTTGAGCTGAGAATAACAAATTTTACTTAGCTGGCACAAAATAGTACAAGCACAAAATTTTGCATGTATTCAGTGACAGTTCTGACCATAGGCTGGAGAAATGTGACACCTGTGCAGACAAGCAGAAGAGCCATTGGACACTTTAAGATTAAATTGAAGACTTTTAGTGTCCAAGTTACTTGCATTTTGAGGTGAAAGGATTAGTAGTTCTCGAAAATAAAGGTTTTTCTTTGGAAAAACAAAACGATAATCATTGCTTCAGCAAGATTTTCAACTTGAGGAGCTTTTTGTGACTTTAAATTCACTCTGTGTTTTCAGTCCTAAGCTCTTGATCTAGGATTGGTGTAATATAACACACATTATTCTTGGCTTCCTAAACCAGTTTTTATTAAGTTACTGTGCTCTTTGCAATCTTGGAAACTTTTTAATTCTCACTTTACACTTCAAAGTTCACAGCTACCTCCGCATGCAATGCAAACACCGGCGGTAAAATGAGCAAGTGAAACACCTCCCTGCAATTAAGAAAGGAGGTGGTTTCCTCAGTGGAAATAATATGCATTGGCCATAGCAAGAGCTACAACTCAGCATCTCATTTAACACTTCAGATTGTCTTTGCATATGTGGGCTAGAGTCCAACAGCTTTAGGAAATCCTTGGTGGATATTAATCTGGAGCACAAAAAGCAGAAGTCCTACTTCAACACAATTGATAGCCTCTACTCACTAGCAGTCTTTGGGCTCAATTATCATGGAGATGCAATTAAGTGTCTTTCACGGAGAGGGTGGGTCCTTCCAGCTCCAGGAGGAGAGGTCACAGATGGGGCGGTGTGGTTATGTGGTTAAGGGTAATTTGGCTTGCTCAGAAAAAGGTCCAGACTCCCGGCACTTAGGCTGAGCACATGCAAAGCCAGACAGCAAGAAATGCCGTGTACCACCAGCCCACCACATCTGCCACCAGGCGTGACCCATCCAGACTGCAAATTCTGGCTTTTTTTCTTTTTTTTTTCTTTCTTCCTGTGTTTTGTGTCAAGCAAGTAACTTTGACTTGCATCTCTGACTCGCCCTGAGGAAAGGGATACAATCAAGTGGGCAGTTTTAGTCTTGTTGACTCTGTGGAAAGGAAATAGATTATAATCTTTCCTGCAGGTATTTGTTGTGCTGAATTCCCTCAATGAGCTCTCAAGTATTTTATTATGCATTTCATGGGACTCCTCAAGCTACAAGCTACAAAGTGGGAGGGAGTTTCATTATCAAAGTTGTGATTAGTGCCATGTCCAAAATGTGAAATAGTTGAATTAATACCTTGTTTACATGTCTGAGACAAAGCAAATAGAGACAGTCACTTCTTGTTGAGAAAACATGCTTTCTTGGCAGAGCTTAACGTAGATGTTTCCAGCAGAATCTTCTCTCTTTTGAATCTGTCTAGTGTAGGAAGAGAAGTGTTAGCTTCCCAGTTCAGTTTGAGATTTGACAATGCCCAAGGGAAGGGATGCGTCAGTTTTAAGGAATCCCCCACGCCCCACAAAACTTGGAAATTTTACATTTATAACATCATGTCTGCCTTGAGGAGGCAAAATGTTGTTATCAGAATTAACCTTTAGCTAGTTCTTTGTATTATTTTCAGATGGGCATATTTAACTCATAAGCCAGCCTGGCTACTACTCTGCATCAATTTTCAGCATTATATGAACATCAGCATTTAAGTATCTCCTTATGTATAAATAAGCAAGGTACAATCAAGGTTTGAAGAGGTCTGAGGGTCTTTAACTGGCATTAATGGCTGTACCTTCTTTGGCTTGTTTTTTCAATGCAGTTTTAAAGGCATGCACAAGGATTTGGGACGGTTTTGTTGACACAGCCCATTCAGAACTTCTCTTCCTAGAAAATATCCACAAACTGAGCAAGCTTTATGAACCTTGTCATTCAACACTTTATGCCTTCTCCCAGTTGCACAAATGTCACTTGGTCATATTGGATGTTCTGTGATTGCAATTTCAGACATAAGTTTCTTCCCCATTTATCACTAATTTTTTTTTTCACTTCTTGTATGATGTAGGAAAATCAAACTAGTGTATTTGGGCTCCAAAGTAGCCATGGTATGACAGAGATTGCCACAGCTACAGTCACAGGCATTTCCTTTTCATACTTTCTGAAACAGACTCTGAAGTGAGAGCTCAGTCTGTCCCCCCCTGTTTTTCAGTGTGTTGTGTTGCATCCACCTTGTCCTTCATGTCCTGTGAGTTCTTGTCTTGAAGTCCTGGACTGCAGAGGCACGTGCTGAACTGCACCCTCCCACTGCATATTTTAATTTCTCCCTGGTGCAAAGCAGGCCCAGGGAAGTGGCAGTCAAAGCACTGACACAAAATCCCAGGCAGGACTCTGATGGAGTCTTAATGAAATTGCAGTGTTCCTATTCTGTCCCATTCAGGACAATACTTTTGCAATGTTGGATTTAGTACCAAGTTGAACTGGATTAGTGGGAAAAAATTGAATGCTTTTACCTCCTCTCCTCCAAAAGCCACTGTATTCTGAGTGGTACAGGCATTGCAGACTTGCAGAAGTTTAAAGTAATTTTGGAAGCAAGCAGAGCAGCATAGCTGTTACTTGATTTTGGAGGAACATGTTCTCAGCATTTCTAGATGTAGAAAATTCCTTGAAAAATCCCAGCAGATTAATATTTTCCTGTCTGCTGAATCTGGCATAGAAACTAAGATCTGGGAATTAAGATCAGTTTTAAAATTTTACAGATCATGAGAAATCAAACCAGAGGAATGTCATTAATTCATTTCATGAGGTGTTCATCTCTGCACTGCCAGGAGAATAGCTGCTATATTTAACTGAGCAACAGCTCTTCAGCCAAAAACAGCGGATGCTCCCAACTCATTAGTTAGCTAAGCTTCATTTCTCCCTCCCACTCCCTTCTATCATATCTCTGGTGGCACAAAGCCCATTGTAAAATTGGAAGTTGCCTTTCATATGGCTAGGCTGCACTGAAGGAGGAGCATTAAATGTTTTTCACACATTTTTCTTTTGTCACTAAGATGTATTTAAAGGACAGCTAATTTCCATCCCTGCTGGCCCCTGCTGCTTTAATCCAATTATTTCTCTAAATGTGCTAATAGGCTCAGATTTCCAGTTTACAGATTGCATTTTCAGCCTGAAGTGCTGTTCAAGAAGCAGCACAAAATTAAAGAATGAAAATGAAGGCTATGCTTTAGTGGAAATGCAGTGTGCTGTTAAATTCAGATCTGACTGCAGCAGGGGACTCTGACTGTGAGGGCTGGCTGTGTGTAACACCACCAGCATTCAGAAGGTGCGGCCAAAGACATTTGCTTCTGAGTGCCATGCTTGCCATTCAGTTTCCTTGTATGTAAATCATTCATCTCTGCCACATCTCTGCTGTGATTTTCAATGCCATGTGGCCTTTCCTTGGCAGCTTCACTTTATCACTTGAAGTACCAGTATCTTAAAGAAGCCCAGTGAAAATCTGTGTAAAAGATGACTTCATAAACTAGCTTGGCAGTACTTCTGTACTTGAGCAGCCTTGCTGAATGAAAAGCAGGTTGTGGACATCCATAAGGATGGAAGAGCTGTGGGGCTTGTAAGCAGCAAGGCTGACTAGAACTGAGACTTACCTGTAAGGGATTTCCTTTTCCGGCACTATTTCCCAACCCTCTTGAGGTGGTATCATGAGCACACTGAAAAATTATGAGTTGCAAAATTTTGCAATTGCTGTTCACCTTTGCAGACTAATGGAAAGAATCTGTTTTATGACAAGGTGGAAGAAAACAAATCCAGCCAGTGGAAGAGGTGAAGGCATCTCTGCTGGTGCTCATCATAGAAAGTGATATTAGTTAAGGAGCTGCTCAGGTTGCAGCCTCAGAAAGTCTGTCCTGAATGTCCTAAGTAGAACCATAGAATCATTTAGGTTGGAAAGGACCCTTAAGATCATCCAGTTCAACCATAAGCCTAATACTGCTAAGCCCACCACAGAAAACTCTAGGTCTTAAATATATACATTCTGCTGAAAAATATTTTGGAATCAGGAATTTCCTGGTGAGGACCACTGTGGTTTCAGAGGTTTCATTCCAGATATGCATTCTAAGCAGTGGACTTCAGTCTGTGTTTAAGCCAGGACATATCCATGGAAGTGCACATACTGTTGCCAGGATGAAATGGTTGTTTGAGTAAAATGATGTTTTACTTACTGGCTGAGCTTAGGGAAACATCTGAAGAGAGTGTGAGCACAGTGACTGTCTGCTAAGAAGAGACTAGTAGACGTGGGCTTGAGGTTCCCCCTCCTTTCCTTTTTTTGTTCTATACCAAAGCATCTGATGCTATTCATGTTAAATGTTCTCAGACTATGTGGCTGCTTCTTAATGAAATGCATTATGCATGTATATATATATGGCATATGTAGGTATTTCACCTACCAAAATTTTTAGCTATTTTTGATAGCAGTGACTGATGTGCAGATATTTACCCCCAAGGAATTCTTGTTGCGTTTGTTCCTGTAAAGTCAGAGCATTACCCCAGCTGTTTTATAGACTTGGATTGCATTCGTTGATGGCAAAGAGCAGTTGTTTGCCATAATCTTTTCTTTTATCTGTACCTCTCCACTGTGTTTCCTTTTTGTGTATGTGTCCTTCACAACTTTTACAGTTTTGCTGATCCTAGCATAGAAGTACTTTTGCTAGCATAGAAGTGCTTTTGCTGTATGCTGTTTCTTTCCAGCAGATATACTAGCATGGGTTCCTTGGCTTAGTATTTTACATGTCTGAATCTTGGTCTTGGATTTTCAGGGACTTAAAGGCTTTAATTCCCTTCTTCCATTCCATTTGTATCCACCTAAAACAGGGTATGATCAAACTCCGCATATTTCCCTCTCACTTTCTGACTCACTGGTATATATTTATACCTGAGTTTCTCAGCAGATTTAAAATAACAGCTTTTATTTATGGACATCCTGTCCTCTTTTTTTTTTTCCCAAAATGATGCAATAGTAAGTATTGGCAGGTTTAGCATTCCACTTGTATGAAGGTTACTTCATGTTTATTTGTATTTTCTAAGCACCAGCATACATGCATTGTTTTAATTTTCAGAGCAAATTAATTTACTCTGATAATGAAGAGACGTCACATAAATCTGAAGTAGAAACCTTTAATTTCTGGGAATTATATGTGTACTGGCATATATGCCTATATTTTTACACTCCTGATGAGCTATCTATTGTTTGCTAGCCAAGATGTTTTATTCTTTATTTCAGAAACATTATTGTTGTTTTACCCTGGAGTAAGCACTGTTTATGTCCCAGTAAATCTTCTACTGGTCACAGTCCACAAAAATGTTTGCTTATGGTCCACAAAATTTGGATTACTTTCTCTTGTCTTTTCCCTTGCTAATACACAGACTAATTTAAACTTACAGAGGATCATCAAGTGAACCGCATTTACCAATATGACTGTCCCCATGGGGAAATCTGGTAAATGTTGCAATGCCTCAAGAAATGCTGAACAAACTAGTCAGTAAGCAACATCTTCAGGGTCTGTCCTGCTTACTTCAGGCACATTTGCTCAATGATTCCACAAAAACGCGGTCTGTTGCTTTGCTTGTCATAGGTCTCCCAGCCTCTGGTCTTTATGACAATTTTGTTACAGTTCATATGAGGTGGAAGAGCAACACTGCTGGGGACTTGCTAGGCTTGAGCCACAGCTCTGCAGCAGGAGTGGACCCCAGCATTCCTTGGGGAAAGGAGACAGAGGTCTCTGAGAGTGATTGTGTCCACTGAGGTGCAGAGGGGCAGGGGGCAGCTGCTGAAGTCAAGAATCATCTCTGCTTGGGCTCTCATCTACGAGTGTTTTTCCATCCGGGGACTATTTCCTCTCTGCAAAAGATGTCCTACGTATCATATTTATAAATGTGTATAAACACAATATGTGTATCAGTAGAGGGAGAGAGAGAGATAAATATATACATATGTGTGTGCGTCTATATATATGTAAATATATGTATGTATTATACACACAAAACTTAAGTATACATTAACCAAGATAAGCTGTGTTTGCCAGCGCTTTAATCTCAGTGGGAGACTGTTATTGCTGGAGTCAGGCTCTTGAGCACCAGCTGAGGATAGGAAACGAGATTCTGGCCTGTGGGGTGTGGGAGGAATCTCTCTTTGTCTATTCCCCTTATTTTGTTTCAGAGTACATACACAAATAACATTCACATGTGGCCACGAGTGATGTAATGCGTGCAACTGACTCCAAAAGAAGCTTCTCTTGTGAGTGTAGCCCCTTCAGAGCATGTATCACTTTATGCTGCTATTAAATAATATGTTGCCACACCACAAGGTAATATGAATCATTTCAGAATGCTTTTTATTTTCTGCGAGAAGTTGGAAATCTATTTGTATCTTTCTCATCCTATTAGTTTATATATATGTAGAAGAGGCTACTTCTGCCTGCATGTGGCTGTACATGTGCATATAGACAGAGAGGCATGAGACAAATTTCTTCTGACTTGCCAAATTTTTGTGTTTAAATCTGCTTTCATTGCCTTTTACTTAGAATACCAGAAGTCTGTGGCACATCGAGGCTGCTGTCTGTAGCTTGATCATCAGGTTAATGCTGTGATTTCCTGTCTCAGGAGTCTGTGGCTGCAGGGCACAGAAAGCACTGTAAAGCCTGTTTTCTAGCAAACATGTTTGTGCTCCAGCACAATCCACACAGCACAGACCCATTTCCAGTTGTTTAAATTAAATACTACAAAGGCAAAATTTGCCTAAATTGCTAGTGTACTGGGTAGGAAACAGAATAATAGAAAATTGCAAATTTCTGCAGGCCTCAGGGGAAATACGAAGCTGGTGTTTAGAAAGCAATCACAAAATTCTGTAGCATCTATTATTAAATATATATATGTATGTATATATATAAAGTCACATAAGGTTTGTTGACATTGACTCAGGAAACAATGGTTCACATCTCCCCTCTGGCTCACAGAGGGTCTCTGGGAGAAGGTTCTGTATGAAGTGCAACTGTACTGAAGAAAACAGTTACATCAGTGTGAAACAGGGTATGTGAAATCAGATTCAGAGCCAGCATGAAAACCTCTTAGCAAGGGCTGTTTTCACACACATGGAAGGTATTAGCACAATCCCTCCCCAGATAGCACAGATAGTGTCAGGAAAAAAACTGGCTTTCCTGGATCAAGTATAGATTGCCAGGGCTTAAATTGCGTGATAATGAGCCTGTATTACTGCTATTTAAGTACTGGCAACATATTTGGCACCATACAAGGTAAAAATAAATAATGTCTTCATACTAAAGAACCTGTGGTGTGAAAGAAGGCAAAGGTAAAGTGACATATGAAGGGGCATACGGGAGGTGTTGTAGTCAAATGTAAATTATTTTCCTTAAGGGTAAAATGACAATCTGTGTACATAAATTCTCTGTGGCCCCAGATAGGCCTCGTCCCCCAATAATTTAATTCTATATTGCATTCTACTTGGTTTGAAAATAGAAATTCAGTACTTTAACTCAACACCTCCCTCCCCTACCAAATATTTGAGAAGGGCTAGATGTCGGAAGCAACCCTAGAAGACCCCGCCTCAGACTGATCAACCTAAGGAAAAAAATCCAACACACTCACTGAATTTCTTTTCTATGACTTTAAACAAGTCAAATAACAGATCTCCATTACCTCTAATTTCCAATGAATGAAATAATTATAAAGAGTACTGGAAACTGTAAAACCCCAAGGATCCTCATGATGTTTTGCAGGCAGAAAGCAGCTTGTGCTTGGATTTTCCTCCTCTTCCTTTGCAATGTACCCTTGCTAAATGCTGCAGGTAGAGTTCAAGCTGCTCTTTAACACACCAGCCTTATTTCTATTTGGATTGCAATTTAAAAATGAAAGCTATCTTTATGGGGCCCTGTGAACTTCTCTGTCTGGTGAACCCTGTCATTATCTGCAATGGGCATGGGAGGAGGTCTCCAACACTCAACACGCTATTTTCTCCTTTTCTCAGAAGTGTGCCTCACGTACCAGCAGGGAGGATGTACCTGTTAGGAGAGCAAAGAGAGACACTTGTCCCAAAGGAAGGGATGGTGGCAAGAGGGGGTCTGTGAAGCACTCCCTGCTGGTGTGCTGCCCTGGAAGATGGGGTGCATGAATGGTGCCTGTACCTCCTTGGGCTTGGCTGGGACTCACATCCAGCAGGCGTTCCCAAGAATCACACCCTGGTGTCAATTGTCTGCATAAAAAGGATGGTAGTGGGCAGGAGCTGGGCCTTTGTACTATTTTGTTGACTTAGCTTTCTACCCTGCATAGGAATGTTCTCCATCCAGAGAAAATAAATCCTGTCTCTTGGCTAGAATCTGGTTTTTTGATTGACTAAGTGGTATCCTGAGTCATTTGTGATTAGGGAAGGGTGTAGGTTGGAAGAGGATTTACTGAAGAAGTTGTATTATCTTAAAATAGATCTATACAAAGAAGTATTTGAGCAATTACTCTGCCTTTGTGCAGAGTATCAGCCTACAAACAAGTCTCAAATGGAGCTTTGCAAAAGTCACTCCAGTATTTTCAGAGTGATGGGACAGGCAGCATATTTGTTGAATCTGAAAAGCATTAGATGAGATTATCTTAACACTAAAGGACAGAAAGCCACCTGATAGTGAGATGGGAGGAAAGCCTCAGAGTTCAAAGCGATTTTGACTATTGGAGAAATAGTCTGACATGAATAGGGTATGACTCAATGAGAACACATGGAGAGTACCGCACGTAAGGAGGAGATTCCAAATCTCCCATACGGGATGAAAAACAAGAGGTATAAAGCCATTTTCCAGAAAGTAGTTTAGAGAGATCATAAGGATCACCATCTAAAACCTGTGTTGTCAGTATTGTGGAAAGGCGGCTATCCTGCCCAAACTGATGAACAGGAACATTGTGTCTAAAACATGAAGTGTTTCTTCTAACTCAGTGCTGGCAAGGCCCAGGTTGGTGCCTGGTTTTGCACACCACATTGAAGAAGCATGCAGGTTTTGACTCAGGGAAAAGCAACTGAAAGTTTAGAAAACAGAGATTTTGAAGAAAGATGTGGTTAGTGACATGTTTAGTACAGAAAGGAATAAATCCCTCAATAGGTAGAGGGATGCTACAAGAGAGGAGGGAGTGGCCTATTCTCTGTATTGACTGGATGGGACAAAAAAGTAAAAGCCTAAATTGCAGAAAAAATGGTCTAAATTAGGTATGAACAAAATGTTTCCCATCACAAGGTTGACTGGGAAACTAAGGGAACTGAACCCAGTTTTCCCATGTTCCCTAATGTATATTGTAACTGTTGCACAAAATCTAGCCATCACCTCCTGCGGCCACAGCACTGCTGTGTGCTGGTTTCCAGGTGGGCAGCGTGTGCCCACAGTGTGCATAAGCCTTAGGGCATAAGGGTCCGTGTGTTTAGGCGTCCACCTGTCTTGAAATGGAGCTTCATTGTGGATTGGATGTGTTCCAGCCCACAGAATTGCAACTGGGCTCATACACATCTGCGGTGGCCCAGATTAATTTAGAACTCTGGAAAACAGACATCCTGAATCACTGCTTGAGGTATTGCTGCCTACAACAAACAGTCTGAATCTTGTCGTCAACAGAGGCGGCAAAGTACCCAAACAGTGAGGTATTCATAGAGCTGTGCTGTTACTTCATAGTCTTTGGCCTCTGAATTTCCTGGGAGAGGTCATCAGAAAATTAGATACTAATAAAGAGGCAGTCTGCAAGATAGAGTCATAGGTAATAACACATTTGTGCACAAACTGTTAACTTTGCACTACTTTTCATATGTTGGGAAGATTTGAATCAAAAACTCTTGCTTTTTGAAGTTGTTTTTGTTACCATAATATTTTTTAACATATTCTAGATAGATACTAAGTTACTGAGATATCATCAGAACTTCAGAGAAAATAGATTTATAACTGAAACAAGAAAAAGTAATTTAGTTTGGAAAAAAAATATGTGTTCCCCAAATATGACAAACTCTAGGCCAGTTAAGGTGAACTATTTCCACCCATTCTCCCCACCCTTTTTTTTTTTCCTTAAGAGAGATAGAATACGAATTGAGAAGCACAAAGCTCTTAGGCACTTTAGATTAAAGCTAAAACACAGTAATGATAGCTTGATGATTGAATGGCATCTGCCAAACTTCCTCAGGGACTTCAATAATATGAGAGAAATAGATCATTAGAAGTGTTGAACACTGTGTCTGACATGTTTAAATTTATGTATCACATTCCTCCAAAATAATAACTAGTAATGGGTTAAAAGCTTTGGAGGGATGTGGGACATGCATGCAAAACCACAGAATAGGTGATAGTCTGAACTGGTGGTACCAGTTAAGTAACCCAAGATTGCCTGGGTAACATATTTTAAATATGTTAAAAGGGAACTTAATTATAGCAACCTTAACAATGTTTCCTTTGCAGTTCTTTTCTAGAATGTAAAAGTTGTTTATGTGAATGTATTTCAGTTCAGCTACTGATAGGGGTTAGGATCCATTGTTCATAATCACTGCTCAGCTTAGTTGATGGCAATCCATTAATTACTTTAAATCCATCAGTTTGGGTCATGTCTTCAGATCTGTACAGTCAAAAATTATATAATAGCTTGGTTGGTTTATGTCAGCTGAAAGAAAATCAATGGTCTTGGCACTGGTGCCAAGAATGTTACAATTCATCCTCTGACTGAGTCCTTTGCAGGAAAAGACACCTCAAGGTAAAACATAGCTTTGTTTCCAATAAGGGGACCACCTTGCCTTTAGGTGCAGCAGATCTCTGCAGCAGCAGTGCTCTGCTCTTGGGGAACCCCGAGTTAAAATGAAACATCCCTTGTTCAAAACATGGAAGAGAAGCTCTTGCAGTTTTCCCTCACTAAACCAGCTATGAACTTATGAGTACCTTGTGGAACAAGGTTTAAAATAAGGTTTAAAATAAGCCAAATAGCAGAGATCTTCAAAATAACCCAGCTGACATAGATGTCATAGTTTGTGGAAAGGAATTGAAGAATATCTGTGTTGGACTGTTGATGTTTTTGATTAACTGTTTTAAAATGTACTTTACACAGTGGGTGATGGACTTGAAATATGAGCACTACAACCAAAACAAGTCAAATAAGTGCAATAACTTACACTAAGGTGAGGCCACTCAAGTGCTCTGTTCATGCCCTTGCATTGTATTGTCACGTCCTGATAATGTAAGAATGGCCAATGGCCCTAAAGTATGGCAGAGTTGATCCAAGGGTCTGGCTGTAGTTTTGGTAGATTGATGACAGGTGAAACCTGATCTGTTCTGCACAGAAGAATCTCTTTTCTCTCCTCCCCAAACTTATTAAATCCCCTCTGTCCTTCTTGTGACAGAGATCTCTCTGGATCACTGTCAAGGGCTGCTGCCCGGCACGCCTCAGCCACAGTCGTGGCTCTGCCGTACATCTCTTGCTGGGAGGAAACAGCAGCAGGCCAGACTGCCTGTCCTGGGCTGTGGGCTTTTCCTGGGAATGCCACTTGCTTTGGACTCTAGGCTCGCTAGAAAAGCCTTTGTGAATCCCAGAATTTCTGCTCTTCATGAAGTGGAAGGGTGGATATTGCCTAGGCTTGAGCTCATATTTCACATGAAGCATGTGGTATGAACCCTCCTCAGGTTACTTTTTGGCCGTGGAGCTACACAGTAATAAGAGATGATGCTGCACATTGCTCTAACAAATGTAGCAAAACTTTGAGTTTTCTCTCTGTCAGACTGCTTTCATAGTGTAGTATCATGTAACTTCTCTTGGTGTAACATCTAAAGATCATAAAGTATATGTTACTTAGCTTATTTTTTATTGTAACTTTCATCAGTGACAGCAGTCATTATACTAGAAAATAATACTGAGAGACAGAAGGAGAAATAATGATGGCTTTGAGAAAATAAAGATTTCAGGAATAATACAGACATAGTTGCTAGGGCTCATACTTGAAGTATGGTAATTAGCTTCAGTGTGATCAGGTCTGAGACCCTGAGATCAACTAAAGTTAGGCAGCTCACTTTTATTTTAAAAATATTCTTAAGACATGCGCACTCTTACTAAAGCACTTTTTCCTTTTCTCTTTCTTCTTTTTTCTCTTTCTTCCTTTTCTTTTTCTTTTTTTCAATTTTTTTTTTTCTTCTGGCTTTCTTTTTTTTTTCTTGTTTTCTTTTTTTTCCACCTTTTCCTTATTCATGTGACTTCATGACAGAGCCCGGTGATGGCCTGGTTCTCCTTCCTTGTGGCACCCCTGGTCCCTGCGCTCCGGGAGCCGTGCCCGCCCCGGCAGCAGCCGCCACCCGAGTGTGCAATTGTGGGCTCGGGGCAGGGAGCGGCCGGCGGCTGCATACCAGGGGGAGCTGTCTGGCAAGAGGCCTCCTCCTGCTTCTCTCAGACGTGTCAGGACAGCAGCTTGAAATGCTTGGTGGAAATACCGAGTGAAATGGAAAGCTTCCCCTACTGCTGCTACCCAGAGGCTGCAGGAGAGGTGTCTCCAGGAGGTGATGCCAGGAGTTACTCCGGTGCTGTCCAAAAGTTCAAGGGACACAGGCGTGCTCCATTTCCATATTCTGGAGGTCCACATCATAAAATGAAGGGAAAGTAATGTCTCATAGGTTTTCTACCGCACTGAAAGTTGACAAAGAACTTAGGAATGCCAAGTCGAAGAAGGAAGGGGGACTTTCTTACATCTGAAGGTTTTCTCAAAAGTCTTACTGCTGTATTGTAAAGGTGAATGAAAGCCTGTAAAGCACTGGAAGAAGAATTCATGAGATAACATTTTTAACGTAGATAATCATTGTTCCAACAGAGACTGAGTTGCCTGTGACATGAGCTGAACATCTCCAGAGATTGAACAACCCCAAAAATGTTGAATTCTCCTTTCTTTCCTTCACATAAGAAAGTCACCAAAGTCAACAATACCTCATTGCACAAAAAGAAAAAAAAAAAAAAGAGAGACCAGAATTCGGCATCTGTTGTAGAAACAGAAAATGGAAAATATGAGCTCCATATTCATATATAGCAGTGGCTTTCTTTTTAGAGTGTAAAGTTCTTATTTCACTCCTTTTTTTCAATCTAGTTTTTATGTAATAAATACTATAAATTAATTAACATTTCTTTTTTTCCTTCTTCTTTTAAATTGAAAATAAAGCTATTTTAAATTTCCCTAGTATTTTCCCTTTCACTCCTTCTGAGCTGGGATGTAGAAAGTAATTCCCATCCTTGGGTTCAGAAAGCAATGTGTAGCATCATCTCAGGGTATGAAATTACTGGATGGAAAAGTAGGTGTTTACATTCTCAAATGAAAGGGGATATTTTCAATGATATTCATTAGTTCAGCCCTGATTAAAATTATTGAGATTATGTTTAATGTTTATTAAATGAGAGTAGAGTTATTTAAAAGTGTAATTCTTTTGCAAATCTCTTTTACTAAACAGACCTTCAGATTTAAAGGCATCCTGCTGAAGGTTTGCATTTCTAAACCTCATGTGAATTTGAGGCATGACTAGTGGGATGTCAGATGAGTGAAAATTTTTGCTTATGTTGATGGCTGGCAAGAGACAGGATTCTATTTGCATATTTTAGGACTAATGAAAAGTTGTGTATTTCTTTCAGCCAGCTCTCTGAAAAGTCTATGGATAAGAAGAGCTTTTCACAGCATTAAAAATAGTGCTGTATAAAAATTTAGTCCGCATCCTCTTTTGGAGGCAGCACATGAGATCATAAAGAAAGTGAGAAGGTTAATTTAAAATGGGGAAGGAGGTTCATAGTATATGAAGGAAGCTATGAAGCAGGTTAGATGCTGTCTCTAGAAGGAGGACAAGCATTGTGCTTTTAGCCTCATATATGTATTCTTCATATGCCACAAAATATTGCAGTCATGTCTGCTTTCTTTTGAGGTTTGGACATATTTAGTCATAACAGCAGTTGTGGCTTGCTTGAGAATCTTGCTGAGAATCTGTCTGCTGAGTGTTTTACTTCTCTGTCTCATTAACCCCGGGACAATCCAGTGTAGCATAAACTGTCGGCTCAGTTTTGGTATTGTATTTGCAGTTTCTCACTTGGAGGAGAAATTATTGTATCACCATTTTGACTGTAGTGCTTTAGGGATCTGTTTGATGTTGTTAAATCAGAAAAAAATCCCAGAGGCATATTGAAGGCAGGGAGCTGTTCACACGTACATACCAAATCTGGGAAGCTGTATCAGTAGGTCTCACCTATGTAAATGAAGACACGTGTTCTTCTAGTCCTCTTTCCAGCTCTGAGACAAACCATGAAAGTGCCTTTTTCCATCTCCTGTGCAGCTTTGTGAATATTCTCTTACTTCCCAACTCCAAAGGGATTGCTTCAGGAGGCCTTATCCAGAGAGATCGCTCTCTTATTTCCTCTTCTCTGGCCTTTCCATGTGTCAAAAAAAGAAGATGCTGAACACTGCACACTCAAGACTGTGTGTCTATGGGGAGAGAGGAGGAGCAGCTTCTTCTCACGTGATTACTTAAATGCCCCTTATGCTTTTGAAATTGCAAGGGCTCAAAAAAGTTTCGGGCTGGCCACCTTCACAAGGATGAATTTCATCCACACAAATCTCTAGCAGTTCAGGAGTTAAACTCTGTGCTTTCCCAGAGAGTAGAATTTCCTGCTCCCTCATGTCTAATTGAAGGGTACATATCTACAATCTACTTTGAACAGATTTTGCATTTGCTGCGCCCAATGTAATATGTCAGATTAAAGCCTAATTGATATTAATTGTCAGTTTGACAGGTATTTACGTAACACACCTGTGATTTGTCCATGCTGCAACATCAAAGAACAATGTAGTCCATTGTCAATCTTGTAAACTTTTTTTTCCCTTCTTGAAGACCAGATTATTGTTCAAGAGTAAATATGAAGTATGTTTCAGGAGGTTTGTATTGGCATGTTTCCTCCCCAGCTGAGATTTGACTAACAATAGAACAAACCTATGCTGATTTTGTAATCTCAATTCCAAAATGATCAGGAATCGCTTTGAAGCGCGTGTTTTCTGATAAGCAAGTTCCAAATTCTCACCATCCTGCTATGAAACGGTCCTCTAACATTTTGTAGCATGTGGGTTCTGACTCATCTTTGCATTATGCTCTTCAGTTTTATCTTGATGTAACCCCCATTGACTTAATTACACTGGTATAAGGAAGGAATGGGGAAATGGTGAACCACGCCCACTAACAAGTCCATGGTGAAAATATGGGAGTTGTTCTTTTGTCTTCAGGGAGGTTTTGCCAGAATGAGGTGTCTCTTCTAGGCAGACTCTTGGCTATTTTTAGCAACTTGCAAGAAAACTGAAGTGTATCTTCCAAATCATACCATGGAGCAAAAAGCAGATATGCATCAGGAGGCTGTAACTAGGAATGGGAAATTACAAATAGGGATTTGATGTCTTTGATAAGGCAGGGCATGGTGCTTCAATCAAAGACAGTATGGAATATAATTCTGACATTATGTTTATTTTTAGCCAGTGTGCAGTGTACAGTTACCTAAAGAAGAGACAAGGAAGAGAGAAAATAAGTCAGGATGGTAACTTAGGGCCACACTGAAATACAATGGAGGAAATTTTAAAAATAAGTGTTATTTACACATCAAAGTACTAGGGGAAACTACAGTCCCTGTACTACAAAGGACATGAGATCTTGAGGCATCAGAAAGATTTGGATTGTGGTATTGTTGAAACAAGGACTGCAGCATGAATTCAGATGAAAGTGTGGCGGAGAATATGAGTTTCCCTCACCAGCCCTGGCATCTCTGAGGGCTGTTTGGGCTGGTTGTTTTCTCTAAGACATGTAACATGATTCTCCAAACCCCAAGTTATGTCTAGCAGGCAGGATTTAACTTTTAACTGGCATGATTTCAGTTATATCAACAAAAGATCTCGGTCTCCTGCCACAAACAAACAACTCTAAATTAACTGGCCTGAATAATTGAACAAGGGGTTGTTTGTTTGTTTACTTCAATTACTGTTTGTGGTAGCAGTGGGTGGAAATGAAATCTTGCCACCGCTTTCTAACATTTATCAGATTTGGAACTTTTTTTCTCTCTGAACCTTTGTATTGTATGCAATTCTTCATGATATTTTTCCACTGCTACTTGCATCTCCCTTTATTTTTCATTCCTGAAATTCTAATATATTACACTGGGCGTTGCAGTACTCTTGATCCAAGAACACTATTGCCTTTTCAAATCTGTGAAACCAGGTGGGTTGTTTTTTGGAGTTTTTTTCTGGTTTTTCCTTTATCTTTTTATTCTTTTTTTAATGTTTTTGAATCCTCTATTTATCTCTGAATTATATTTTTCAGGCAATGTCTTTTCATTTTATCATATTCCAGTCTCCTGAACTCTGTAACATAATTGGCATAGTTTTGTTTCTTAAGATGTCATTTGTTAAAAGTCTCCTGCTTTTCTCAATGCACAACATTGCATGTACAGTCGTAACTACAACTGTCTTTTATTTTAAATGTCACTGTCACCATTCAAAAACTATTACATAAAACATCATAAAAACCTGGCTTTTCTTCAGGTTATCTTGCCTTTCAATTCTTCTGGGGTTTACTGTTTGTTCCCATGGTATCAGCATCAAGTATTTGTTCTTTTGCTTTGCCCTCTTGCTTTTCATAATATAGTAATTCCTTTGCTTTGTATTCTTAATTCCTGCACTATTTCAGTGAGCACTCCAGCCTACTCTGCTCCACGCTCCTGTGCCTGTTTTACCCTACAAGTTCAATATGCCATTCCCCATTCTGCTTGTTGAACCGATGGAAACACAGTCTTTCCACCTTCTTCCTCATTCCCAAATAATAAATGCAGCCCTAGTTTACATAGGTAACAACTCAGCTTAGAGCCTCTGTTCCACTTTCCATTTTTAATTTGGTTTCTGTGACCTAGTATTTGTCCCATGCTCAGCCATCACCTCTCAGCTCCAGAGCTGAGTCACAGTGCAGCTCGACTCTGGAGTTTTTCTGGTGCTCAGTAGTGGTGCTGAGGTTGTATTCTGGATGCTCTTTCATTGGTTCAGTGCAGGAATTTGCAAGTGTTTCTGCAGCTTCCCAAAGTTCTGAAGGAGTTGGGGAGCCTGTAAAATACCTGCCTGGGTGAAGTCTCTGGGTCAGAGATGCTCTCTGACACTGCCTCACCCAAGGCTCGTGCTGTGTGTTTAACAACTGGCACTGCATGTGTGCCTGTGTATCTGAGGAGGCAGAAAGAGACTGTAGAACACTGTTTCATCGACTCTTGCGGGCTGAAAGTGTGAATAAGCTGTGTTTAGTATGGTTGTCTAGGCTGTTTACATTGGTTTTTTGAACCACAGCCAACTTAAATTTCTGAGGAGGCTGCTATTGCTTTCTAAAGATGTAACCCCCTATCTTTCTTCATCAGCTCAAAGTTATTTACCAATCATTACCTGTGTTTGGCAGAAGAACAGCAAATAAATCACACGCTTTGTGTTTTACACGGTCTTGGTAAATGTGTATTAAAATACAACATCCTTTTATTTGAACAATATTCATAAGAGAGAATATTAATTATTATTAATGTTAGAATATTACTGCTTTGCTCTATGCCTTAGGAGATGACAGTCTCTGTGGTAGCATTAATTAATGTGTAGCTTGGCTGTGTAGGCAGAAAGCAAACCATCTCCCAGCAGGTTATTCAACATTAGCATACAGCCTTCCATCTCATACAGTACTTTCAAAGCAATTCTCATCCACTGCACTGCAACCTTGTACTAACCTTATGTTAACAAATTTATAACTTGGAAATTATTCTGCTGACATCAATGGTGTTACACCATGCAAAACCTGTTTAAAATTAGGTCCAAGGTATTTCAGTTTTAATTTTTAAAATGTATTCTAAATAGTGTTCACATGCTTCAGTAATTGATGGCTTGGGATTACTTTTCTGTTTCTAGTTCAAATTGAAGGTTTTGTAAAGGTTTTTTAGTCTGGTTTTCCCCTCTCTTCTTTTCATATTTAAGTTGCTCCCTTAGGCAAAATCACTGATTTCCTATCTTCCCTTTGCAATATTATGAACCAACAAACAGAGTTTCTGCCAGTTCATTCTTGAATATAGATTCTTTTTAACACAAGCAGAGCATGCAGGAATCTCCTGCTTTACAGAACAGAAACTGCCTGCCTGTCTGTCTATCTGTGTACACAGAGAAAGAAAAATAGACTAGAAAAAAACATTAGAAAAACATTTAAAAAATAGAAACCACACATGAGTTAAAGGAACATTATTAAGGTACAAAGTCAAGCACCTCGAAGCTTGGTAGTGCAAGCATTACAAGATCTTATTTTTTCAGGGATTACCTGCTTGCTTAGTCTAGCCAATAGCCAGAGCATGTGAGATGTTTCATGGATGCTGGACTGCACAGAAATTTAAGCTATCCACCCTTAGCAGATCTGTGCTGGGCACGTGCACGCTGCCACACTTTTGTTTTTTTCAAAGGCACATGAGTTGATCAGGCTGGGGTGAACTTTCACCAGAAGGCAGAACACATCCACGTGGAAAAGGCGAAAAAAACCTACTTGTTTTGAGTCCCAGCTATAAAATAATAGGATTAGAGCTTTCAAGACTGTCCACAGTTTTCTTTTGGAAGTAGCTGAGATATGATGGGGAAATAACACCCAGGAGAGACAACCAGGGATGGAGCTTCCAGGTCCCATTCTTCCTCCATTCCACCCAGGCTCATACAAAAACGGTCTGGGGGGCAAGAGGAACTTCTCCAACATGCAAAGTTGCAGGATACAGCTTTTCAGAATTGTCCTGAGATGAAGAGAAAAAGGAGGTGCAGATGGACACACATGGTCCAGGGCTGCTGGAACACCACTGGGAAGCCTTTGCTAAAGGCTCAATAAGGCCCTTGCAGCTCAGTAGGGGGAGAAAGCTGAGCCCACCAGCAGCCCAAAACAAGCAAGCATTTTTCTTGTGAGACATTTTCTTGGTAATCTTCTCAGTGACACAGCGGTTGGGACCATCCTTATTGGTCTCCTATCATCAATTCCTGCTTAGAAGAAAGCCCTTGTTGGATAGTTCAGGTGAGCCAGTGCCTAAAGTCATGTCAGGAGCGTGTGTTCACTGGGAGGAGAGCCTCCTGGAAAGGAGTGAGCTTGTCTAAAATTCCCCCAAGCCCCACAGCAGTTCCGTGACAGCCAGGCAGCTGAGCCCAGCCAGCCTTGGGAACGCAGGGGCCAGGAGGAGGAAGTGGATGGGAGCTTGGGGTGGCGACTGCAGGCTCAGATAGCAACTGCTCATGCAAATCCAACCTACAGGGGTTGTGTGTGTTGCTGGTGTGAAGATACATTTTTAGAAAATGTTTAAGTAGCACCAGAGGCAGTGCTATGACCCGTAGATGACTTCTCCATTTGCAACTATGGAATGTAGAAGAAAGGGAGGGGAAAAAATTAAAAAGACATGCAAGAGACACCTCTATGACTAATTCAGCTCTTCTGTACAGAAAATTTCATTCCTTACAATTAAAGGGTGATTTCCTAATTTGCCTTATTTTTAAAAATATATTTCCAAGCTTGACATGACATTGATATCTCCTTACCTGGATTTCAGATTGCTCTGGATATTTAAGTATGCTGAATTTTTACTGAAAGTCCTTCAAGATGAGCTCATTTTGCAGCTTCTAGAGCAACAGACCTTAGCCTATAATAAGTAGTATTTACCTGTTGGTCAGGTGTTACCAGTAACAATATTCATCTCTCTTCAGTTTCTATATGTTACTCCTGCTTTATAGCTGTAGGGAATCACAATTGCAGTGTGATTTCTTTTCACAGAAAATACACATCTATTTTCTATTTAATACATCTATTTCCACTTATATATGATAATGGGGTGACCAGTGTACTCTCCTGATTGTAATCAAAAGCCAAACAGAACCTGATGATGAGAAGTTCTAACTCCTACACTGGTGCCCTTATAAGCTCACACATTTCTTTGCAGTAACTTTTGGTGAAAGGCAGCCACAGAACAGTCCTTAAAAGTCATGGCTGTATTTTGCATAGTGTGATTACATGTCATGCCTTCAGTGGGGAAAAAAAAAGAAAGATTTCACAGTTTTTATTAAAACAGGCAAATCAAAACAACCCCAAAGTGAAGGTAGAGGGAACATAGCATCATAACATCATTCTACTCATAAACCAGTATCATGATTTTTGAAGGTTTGGTTTTGGCAGCTGGTCACCTTTTTATGTAGCCTGCAAATGTCCATTCTGATTTTTTGGGTTTTCATGCATTGCAGAGAAGGTAGCCTGAACTTGTCCCACCCATTGATAGATCCTGCACAAGCATATTTCAGTATCCACCTTGTTTTACAGGGATTAGTTTGAACAAGCCCTAATGAATCTCCCAAAATAATATCCCCTGAGGAAGGCAGGAAACCCTTTAAAATAAGAATGTAGTGATGACTTTGCAACATTACACATAGGAAATTTATTTCCATGGGTATTAGAAGCATGAACAGGGGAAATAGTTTTGCCTTCGTTATACAAGGATTGCTGCGCCTTGGTCCCTCCATGACATCAACAGCAGAGCTCCTGCCTGAAGAAGAAAATAGGAAATACAGAGTACTTACATTTTTCCAGTGAAAATACTTTCTCCCCCAAAAGACCACTTTGGTCTTCCTAGTATAAAATGTAAACACTTTTTTATAGTTTGAGGATAACCACGTTTTAAACAGCTGTTGCCTCTCACCTGTGCTGCAGCTCTGTTTCTGCAGTGAATTAAGCCCTCTCTTCACGGACTGCACATCAATTGCAATTTTTTAAGTGCTTTGGGATCCTTTGGGTTGAAAAGTATGATATAAATTTAAGATATTAAATTGTTAAGAAGAGTAAGAGCATTACCAGATGCTCATGTTATAGCCATGCTGTTAACAGCGAGTTGGGAGATACACTTTGTCTCTGCAGCAGGTATCACATCGCAAAGCCCGTTTCATTAGCTGCGCTTTGAAAGTCATGAGGATGTTTATCCCCAGCTAATCCCACTGTACAGCAGTCCAGAATCTGCCTGATACTATAGCTAGCAATTTTCTTCTAATATCCCATTGGACTGGCATTTTTAGCATGCTTATATCCCTCTTATATGCTCTTATACCACTGTCCTTCACTTAAACAATTCTTTCCTTTCATTGTGCTGTAGCACCTTCTCCCAAGTGATGGTACAGCACATAGTTGTTTCATCTCTCAAGTTTTACTATGGTTGACTACAGAAACAAAATTTGTCCTTGTGTTGTTATGTTTCTGCACCCCTTGACCATCCTTACAGCTTTTCTCTTTTATCTGCCCCAAATCCAGTTTGTTTTCTTTTAACAACACTACCAAGAGTAGTTTTTAGTACTAAACAGGATTTGAAATAAAAGACACATCAATTAGTGTCCCATATTCTAGCAGTAATACTCCCCTACTTTTGGTAGAAATAGCTCATCCTACACATACTAAGATTATGTTTGCTTTCATGGTTGCATCACACTCCTGATTCACAGTCACCTCTGGTGAACTCATACCTCCAGGTTCTTTACACCAGTTGTTTCAGAACGCAGTGAGGTTTTTGTTTTCAGTCTCTAAGTGAATTATCTCAAGCTTTTTCCTCTTGATTCTCAAATCTTACATGGTGACATACTTCAAGCTGAGCCAGTTTTTTCTTTCTAACCTGAGCCTCCCCTGTACTGATGTTCCTCATATTTAAATCATCACCAACCTTCTTCAGCTGGTTTGTAATATTTTTTGACTTAATAGAAAGTGCCTGTAATGATTTTTAAGGCTGATAGTGACAAACCCTACCAACAACTTCATGCCAGCTAAAGATTTTCCTCTTTCTGACCTGTGGCCACCTCTTTATATATGTTATTATTCCCCAGCTGTACCTGATCTTCTCTAGCTTAGCTGTTACTGCAGTTACTAGAAGGATGAATCATAGAATCATGGATTAGTTTAGGTTGGAAATGACCTCTAAGATCACTGAGTCCAGGCACTAAACCATCACTGGTGACCACTAAACCATATACCAAAGTGCCCTGTCTACTCATATCTGAACACTTCCAGGGATGGTGGCCCCATTATTGGGTAGCCAATGCCTGACCACCCCTTGAGTGAAGACATTTTTCCTGATATCTGATCTAAACCTCCCCTTGGTGCAACTTGAGGCCATTTTCTCTGCCCTTTCACTTGTTGCCAGGGAGGAGAGACCAAGCTCCTCTTTGCTGCACCCTCCTTCCAGGTGATTGTGGAGAAAGTAAAGTCATCCCTGAGCCTCCTTTTCTCCAGGCTAAACACCCCCAGCTCCCTCAGGCACTTCTCCTCAGACTTGTGCTGCAGACCTTTCCCCAGCTCTGTTGTCCTTCTCTGGACGTGCTCCAGCCCCTCAATGTCCTTCTTGCTGTGAGGGGCCCAGAACTGGACGCAGCATTCAAGGTGCAGCTTCAGCAGTGCTGAGTACAGGGGACAATCCCTGCCCTGCTCCTGCTGGCCACACAAGTGTGATCCAGGCCAGGGCAAGAAGGTCACCTGGGCATACACTGGCTCATGTTCAGTGGCTGTCAAACAGCACTCCCAGGTGATTTTTCCCTGATCAGCTTTCCAGACTCTTGCCTCAGCCTGTCACACTGCATTGGGTTTTTGTGATCCACGGGCAGGACTTGGCACTTCTTGAACCTCGTACAATTGGCCTTGGCCCATCAATCCAGCCTGTCTGGATCCCTCTGCAGACTTCCTACCCTTCAGCAGATAAACACCCCCACCCAAGCTGGTGTGACCTGCAAACTGGCTGAGGGTGCACTTGATCCCCTCACCCAGAGCATCGATAAAGATGTTAAACTGGACTGGCCCACAGCACTGACCCCTGGGAACACCACTTGTGGCCAGCTGCCAGCTGGATTTAACTCCACACTCAGCCATCCAGTCAGATTTCTACCCAGCATCCATCGACTCCATGATTAGCCAAATTAGCCTGCATTGTTCCCTGTCATGCCACAGCTAAATCACTCTTATGAGCAAATGTAGGGTAAAAGCTACTTGGATGCTTCCATATTGTGCTTTAAACTATGAGACAGAAATACCTTTTGTAATGACAGGGCATGCCTAGGTAAATCAATATGGCTAGGTAAATAGCAGGCACTTTTTCTTCTTTTTTTCCTCTCTGAATTCATAGTCAGGGTCACTGGGCTTGTTCTATTTCATCTGATCCCAAAAGGAGAGAAACAGAGATTCTCTCTGCAGGGCAAGCAATTTGCGCAAGTCTTCTTTTACTGTTGAGTTTAAGTTGCCATTTAAATGGGTACTTTGCTTATTTGCAAAGAAGGACCCTGCTTTAATTTGAACACAAAAGAACTCTACATTATGTTCTAAATTGTTTTCTGCATCTGTATTATGTAAAATTGTGCACCAGGTTATTTTTTTTTTCCTTACCTGCATTTCCTTCCTGCAGTGGAATTTGTTTAACAAAAGTCAGATGCTGTTGCTTCTCAGAGTAACCAAGGTAGAGACTCAGGTAAATTAGTTCTTAAATAAGCTTCTCCATAATTATTTAAATAACAGTAGTTGTTGGTTGGATTGGGTTCTTATGTTAGTTTTGGAGGGATTTTTTGTTGTCTGAATTTTTTTACATGCATATTCTTGTTTTATTAGATTTCAAAATAGTGAAACAATATAGTAACAGTAGTAATCTTTTTGTTGCCTTTTGTGCTTTATATTTCAGTGCTCTGAAGCATGTTCTCTGTAAGCATAGAACCATCACATTTTGCTTAATGTGCTGCTGCTTCTTCTTCTTTGCACTTCTAGCAGCAGTTCTACTGTCTGGTTTGTTACATTAGTATAATCAATAGACAGCACAAAATTTAAAATTAATCAGGTCACTCCTAGATATTTCTTTAATTTTTTCCAGTTCTGGACCAGAGGTTTAGTCTTGCAGAGCTTTGACTTATTCTATACTTCTGCTAAAATTAGCAGGAATCTGCTCAACTTCAAGCGTGTTTTTCTGCATCAGGGCCAGAGCTCTTTCAACCTATTGAGGTGAAGATCTGTGTTCTGCTGGTTTATCTCCTGTTGCTTTATCAACTTTTGCCTTACCAAACCACTGATTTAGCACTCGACAGAAGGCAATACAGCTGAGTCAAGCATGATGTTACTTTCATTCTTATCCTTACAGTTATAAGCATGTCCCCCTTTATTCAGCATAGCCAAGCTTTGTTGCCCATATGCTGTACCATATGCTATAGCTCATGTACTGCTACATAGAAACTTTTGATAGGATTATCTGAATTATCCTCAATGTGAAATAGACCAAAAGTTTATTAAAAATAAATCTGATATGCCAGGGTAAA
Organism: Fringilla coelebs; assembly: GCF_963513975.1. Classification (NCBI taxonomy): domain Eukaryota; kingdom Metazoa; phylum Chordata; class Aves; order Passeriformes; family Fringillidae; genus Fringilla; species Fringilla coelebs. Next base: position 84,472,863 of record NC_140028.1, read on the forward strand.
GATGCTCATATTTTATGGGAGATCTCAGATAGGTGATATATCTGGAAGGGTTTTGGTTTGTGAAGTGCTGGGGAGGAATTCTTTTTAATAGAGGTTTGAGATTTTTTTTTTCATTTGTTTTGTTTTTTAACTCTAACTTTCAGTATTCAGGAACAACGGTGTGAAACAAACAGAAATCTATTGTATTTTTAAAAGCTATTTTAGTCCTGTTTCCAGCTCCTCTTGTGCTGACATTCTACAAACTGATTTTCTAAAAGGACTGTCACCATCAATTTTGCTTTTTTAAAGGACTTTAATTCTTTCAGCATGTTCATATGGTTTTATAAAGCCCCAGATACATGGCAAATCCCCTTGGTGTTGTAAGACAAGATTGCTGTTAAAAAATGTTTAGGCTTAGTCAGCTTCTTCTCACTACTGAAGTCATGAGGGACTCTGGGAAATGGTGTTTATACTAAGCTTAAATTGATAGGGCAAGTTTAATGCAATCAGGTCAAAGGTACAACTGCTTAGCTAGTCTCATCAACCACTCGGGTTTCAGCATCAGTTTATAAGAAAAGGCCTGTAATGATAACATCTGGCTGCGAGCGCATGGGCCGCATTCTCCGTGCGGTGATTGAATGTAATTTAATGGTGGGGAGGAGCCAGCTGAAGGGCAGCTCCATTCCTGAATTATGATCCCCAACAGATAAGGTACAACTGCCAGACTTTGATCACCGCTGCTATCAATTCACATGATGAAGAGCCTTTCTCCAATATAACCTGGATGGAGTTGTCTTGCTTGGAGGAAGGAGTGCTCAACTCCTTCCATTGAACAGGCTCGGGATGGGGGATGTCAAGTCCAGGGCAGAATTTGGTGGTTTCCAAGCGCATACGTGTGTGGCTGATTGCTGGCCAGGCGTTACTTTGAGCGAGTGCTGAGTGACCCAGGACAGCGCTGAGGAAATGTGCCAGACAGGATAACGGATTGGGCTGCCCTCCTAACGTGAGAAAGCATCACGCTCAATTACATATTTCCTGCCTTGCACTATCCGAGCTGGTGTGTGGCAATTTAAATATTCAAGATTACTGCCAGGCAGACCCCAAAATATATACTCATTAGGAGAACGTAGATACCCAAGACATCCTGAGGGATTTCAATCATAGGCACGTCTGGTCTGCTGATGCTAATTCAGACCCCAAGAGGGGCTTTTTCATACAGAATATGTCTGGGTTTGCTGACCAAATAGGGTAGGCAACAAATAGGTATTGCCCTCTTTCCATTATCTGCACTATATTTAAAATTTCCTGTCATGTAATTTTAATTTCTTTTGTGAAAAAGTTTTTACATTTTTGCTCCACCCTGGCTGAAATATCTGTCCCCAGCGGAAGAATTTGGGAAATTTCAGTCAAAATAATTTCCAATCATGATTACAGAAGAGGAAATTTGAATGTCTTGTTGCCAATTGACATTGGTAACATTCTGCTTTGAGACAGGGACTTTTAATGGGATGATGCTGTGATTTGTACGTCACTGGTATACTTCTTTTTTTCCTGTGAAAATCACTGCATGTAATGAGATTTAGAAAAAATAAAAACAGAATTTGCACACACTTAGCAAAAAGTCTTTAATTTTTCCAGGTAAAATGTCAGAGTATTTAATTCATATTCAACATATTCAGCCTTCTGATGGTGCTAAATGGGATGTGTTATTTCTGAGAACCATCAAGCATGCTCCCTCCATCCTCCATCCTACCATCAAGTTGAATTGGATAAATCTGAGCCAACACATGGCATTTTTTGTGGTTAGAGGAACCACTTGGTACAGAAGATCAACATTGTCTCTCTGCCCAAGTTTGCTTACACTGTACTGCTTACACTGAGGCAACACAGACCTCAAAGCCTGCAAGGTTAGTGATTATCTGACCTAACTGTTTTCAGCAAAGGTCCCATTAAATTTCCTTGGGTTGCAAACAAAACAGGGAAGCTGGTTCTCAGTTACATCTGCCACCCGAAAAAGGAGTATACTCTCAAGGAGCACGTGTGGGTGGGCTGTGTGTGACTGACAGCGTTAAGAAGATCCATAACAGCCAATGTGGGACCCAAATGTTGGATATACCCAGCCTCGTTTCAGCCTACAAGTCTTTGTAATCACATATGGCATATACTCTAGATGGGGGTGTGCATTTTTTCCATTTTCTCTGCACATGTACGTGAACTGTTTCCATAAGGATGTTCCTTATGATGTGTTTACATTGGATTTGCTGATACTCAGGTGGGGATGCCTGTCATTCATGGCAAATGAATATAAGACCATTCTTGGCAGTCATCAAGTCTCTGTGTTTATCTTACATTATCTGGGTAAGAAAATTCAATGTACAACTTAGGTTGGTAAGATTTGCCACTCCTTTTGACGAACCAAAACCCAGGGAGACCATTCAGCTTGCCACAGGTCAGTGGCAGGACAGACCATGGGGTCTGTTCTCTAATCATTAGAAAGTATAGTCCTGCTCGTGGGCCAAGGCACACCCTATTGTAAGATCAGCTCTTGAACATGATAAAGGGTAGCATTTTGCACTCTTTTGTCCTGATAAGGATATCTTACTGTGGGTAATTATAAATCAGGTAGTAAACCACTTTCTAATGGCACAGAAAACAGTTGGCCAAAGCATGACTCACAATTCTTCCACAGCTTTGAGTTGTCTCAGTAGGTTTCAGTGCTCAGCTTACACGTGTAATGCATCTTCTCATAGAGATGGGATGAGGCCCTACTTAAAGTGGTAATGATTATATACACCATACTTCTAAATGTATAAACTGCTTTTGAACAGACTGTAAAAGCTAAAATACCAACTGCTAAACCAATGAATCATACTTTGTAACGGAGTGTTTTTATATATAATATATAAGATCCAACTGTATATGTATAGGCAGAGTGAATACTTACACATCACATGTGTAAGATATAAATGATCCTGATGAACATGACTGAAGTAAATTATGTTAATGCTCCAGTTAGAACTATTTCTACATTAATTCAAAATGTTTTTGTTATGGTGTAGATTCAATGTCAGGAAGATGAAGGAATCTGGGCTTTTAACTGCAACCTCCACATTGCAGTGTGACTCTATGGGGATGTTGAAAATTAAACATTTGGTTTAAGCATTAAACACTTAAATTTTCTTTTTAAGTCCCAGGCCTGTGTAAAAGCAGATTGGGAAATGGTTTACAGTACTTCCTATTGGGGGTTTCCATACAGACAATGTCAGAAATGACATCACTTTTCTGCTAGTTACTTTTATTACTTTTCAAGAAAAAGTCTTTAAAATGCCAGCATGCAATTTTCCTGGTGACAGGTGATAACCTTTATGAAAGTTCTGGGTTGTTTTTAAGAGAAAGATGCTTTCAGCCCACCTCCAAGTTAGTGGACTTTATCAAGGGAAGTCATCATTCATCTCCAAGTCTTGCCAGCCCTGAAAGGTGTGGAAGAATTAATCACTAGAGGCAATTGTTGTGTTCTTGGCTATCCTTCTCCCTGTTAAGAGTTTGTCATGAATGGTCTCGCAATTGGTCTCACAGTGAACAGACCTACCTGCTGGAAGGGTGGTCTACCCCATGGCATCACCTCCAAGTAAGGAGACCTTTTGATTCTTTTCTCATTTCATGCTCCAAGTATCTCTTCCCAGGTGAAGGCCCAAGGAGAGAAGGCATCCTTCGTGCTTCCTCTGCCACCACTGGCATTAGATTCCATCTTGAAGGCTCTGCACTTCAGGGAGGGAGTACCTAGCACACAGTCCACAAGGGTGATGGGACAGAAAACAGAGTGGGAGGAGAAGTCCTGATGGACAAGTGTGAACAAAAAACACTTCAGAGAAGTGGGGAAGGGAAGAAACAGCAAAAGTCTGAAAACACCAGTAGGACAAATGGAATAAATGTTAAAGAAAGGTGTATGAGGGAGAGAGGTAGATAAATGGAGGTGATTTAGAGAGGAATATGGCAAGTGGAAAAGAAGTGTTCAGTGAAGGAAGCAGAAACAGCCAAGGGGAAATGAAGAGAGATCATGACTTCTTTAAAGAAAAGACATATGCCAAGCTTAGGGAGGGTATAGGGAACATTTTTAAGAGTATTTGTGGCACTGAAGCACAAAGATGTATTAATAAAAAAATTTTCACTTTCCATCAGTGACAGCTGGAATGCCATAGTTACATCAACTTTATATAGCAAATTGAGGAATGCCATAATTGGGAACAGACCAGTTTGAAAATGTGACAGACAAATGAGACAATATGACAGACAATTTGTTTAGGTTTCATGCCATGTTTACAGCAGACTCTGCCCTCCCCTGGGTAGAGTAACCAGTGTCCCCATCTACGGCTGCATATGTAGCAATATCTGCACGGGTAGGTTAATCCAACTTTATGTTCCCTCAGTCTGAGTTGGGCACGTTGACTAAGCCAACTGTTTTCTCCTCAGAATGGTATGAGCTCTGTAAGAGATTCAGGGTTGCTTTATCTCCTTGTGTCAGGTCCTTCTGTGATCTCCAGGCTCTTGGAAAGGTACCCCTGTTGCAGGACACTCCTCCAATTTTCTTCTACTTAAGTGCACTGAAACCTATAATCTCAGATAATCTGCTATAGTGTTTCTGTGCATAAATTATATGGGAAATAAACAAAAGCATGTGGGTTTGGTACAGGCTAATTCTTATTTTTAAATAGAATGTAATTTGCTATTGGCAAATTAATCTCATTTATCCTAGTTTCATTTGTTTAAACAATGTGAGTAGAGTTATTCATGTGCAAAGGAGTTGGCAAATGCTGCCAAATCCACTAATAAATCTGGCTGCTGAACATAGCATTTGGAAATGGAGTTATTCGCCATTCTCATTTTGCAGTATGCTAATTTCCACAAAAACCCACTATGATATTAGAGAAAATTATGGCTTCTCCTGGAGAAAGAGCATAAAGAAATTATTAATCTGCCAATATTGTACAAGAACTAGCAGAAAACTGTAGTGAGCTAGATAGATTTGCAGGACTGTTCTCTTTTGTCAGCGATGGAAACATTGGGTTTTAAATATGCTCTGACCTGTTGCAGAGTATATTTAAAATCCAATTCCGTGTATTGTATTCATCTTCTCATTTTTAGAGCTTTCAGTTAGAAGTTACTGACAGTTACTCCAGCTCCAGCTCTTTTATGCATCCATGCATGTAGCTACAATTACTACATAAATCTTTGCCGTGCTTAAGAATTCTGGGTTAGGGTATCCCACGTGCTTGAAGTGGCTGCAGCATTTTAATTGATCTCTGTAGAATATCACAGTGGTATTATCTTCATAAGAGAGAGCTGTAGGCTGCCCTGGCAACCTGCCAGGAGCCCAAGGGCTGTCTCCATTTACATGAAATGGACCATATTGCCACCCTTGGCATTAACACAAAGGCTGTGTGTCCTACAGACCATGCAGGTCCCAACAAGCAGTGAAGCCACCTCACTGCAGGCAGGCACACCAAACTTTGTATTTTCTGCAGCCAAGGTACCTGTCTGCCAACCAGGGTGACAGCAAGCAGCATTCCAGCTGCACCACTTGTATGCTAAGCAAGCAGTTAAAAAAAACCCCAAGAGTGCAGCCAGTATAATTATCTTTCATCTCACCTGAGTTCAAAAGCAGGGCTTTCCCACTGCCACTCAGTTTTCTTAGCCGTCTGCTCCACAACCACTTTGGCTGTTGGTGGCTTCTGTGGAAAATTAAAGGGGGAATGACTGTCACAGCTTCCTAATGACATCTAGGGATTCTTTTATATGCTAAGTCATTCATATCTATTACAATTTAAAAGCACGATGACATCATATACATAATAGCCATACAGGACTGCCTGCATGTTTGCAAATAAATGTTAGAATTCATGGCAATCTTTTTTTTCTCAAGCCAAAGATGACTGAATAATTCAGGTCCATTTTCTCCAAGAACTTTCCCTGTAAATAGAAATTCCTCTGCCTGTACCTGTTAATTGCTAATAGAGAAAAGTCCACAGATACCTGCATGTTGCAAGCTTTCATTTATTAATTATTTATAAATTACAATAGAAGACGCATAAAAAGAATTATTATGGGAAACTATTTTCTATCAACTCCATACATTTGCAAATGAAAAGTTAACATTTCAGTTCTGCCTAGGGACTTCTTGTAAGAATAGTATTGAGCTATTACAACTTCAGATCAATTACATATCTTTCCTTAATTACACACTTAATGTATAAATGTTGCCTAGTTATCTCTTCCTGTATGGATGCTGTGGCTTTTTGGCGTATTGATACTCTACGAAGTGTCTGTATTTCACACATTCCAACAACTTTGTGTCACTTTAGCACACTTCATTAGCTAACCAAGACTGAAGCCAGGCAATTCATTTTCATTACATATGGAGCTGATGTTAAGTAAACATGAAAAGTGAAACAGAAATATGTTAAAACATGCTTGTATCATTTTATTACTTTGATTATATCTCTGTGCACGACTGTATCCTCACTTGACACTGATACAGGGTGTATTTCTTCTTTCATTCATAAATGTACATGTAGTCTGCTGAATTGAAGATCTGCTGGTTTGTGGGTTGGGTTCTTTTTAAGGCTAGCAAAAATTACATCAATTTAAACATGTTTAGGACTTCAAAAAGGCAATTTATACCATGAAGTGGGTCTCTATATAATTTTGTTGTAGTTTTAGGGAAGCATGTTAGTGCATCCACTCACTGTAACACTGATGAATTTGTATTCTGTGTAAGATCAGTGTACAATACCCCTGAAATTCCTGAACATGCACTAAGCTTTGTATTTGAAACTAAGCCAGCATCCTGACCTGATAAACTCATGGTGTTCAGCTCTGTTTCTGTGGAGCACTATGTCAGACCCACATGGTTGCATAAAGGCGACACAGCAAAATCCACAAATCCTGTAGGCGTTGACTTTGGACAAAAACACCAACCTGCACCTCTTGGAAGTCCAGTGATGTCAGCACAACAAGGCTAGCTCATCACATTCTTGAAAGCCTGATTGAAAAATCACACTTAAACAGACATTCCAGTGTTTTCTTTTATTAGGTGTACTTATGCAGTTTGGTGAAACATTATTCCCTGTCCATGACTGGTTGCATCATGGTTGCTGTATCCAATAACAGATATTCACTGTCCTGGGGCCTTCATGCTGTGTGCCTCTCAAAGTGTGTAGCAGTGGACACCCATGATGAAGCAAGAGTTTACTTCCCTGCTCATAGGCAATATTCCACTTGCAGAGTGAGCGATGTCAGTAATGATTTCAGCAAACATAAGGCGTGGTCAGAGTTGTCTTTGCAGAAGAATGGGGAACACAATCGTCAGTTTCTAGCAGGTGAAATACAACCCTCTTAATCAAGGGGATCCACTGCACAGCTATTTAAAATTTGACATAATTTAAACTTGTGCATCTCCTGTTTCTGATTACAGTGCTGTTCTGAGTGTTTGGATTTCAACACAGTGAGATGGCTGCAGTTGAAAGGGAAGCATTTCCTTTTTAACTCCCATGAAGCAGTGGTCCCATGGATGTACTTCAGCCTACTAGAAAACAGACCCTATTTATCTGAAACAATCCAAGATAAAATACAGCCAGTTGGCATCTCATGTCTCATCTTTTCTAGCACATTATGTTTTAAAGCAAATAGGCCAAATTCCTTCCCAGCATAGCTTCACAGAAACCCACAGCCTTCATTCAGCAGGTAGCCAAATATAAACACTGTTACAGAAAAGGTTCACTTGGAATCAAGCATGGAAAACTTTTGAGTTAGAATGATACCTGAAAATATTTGCTCAGTGAGATGAAGACATTGGAATACTTGGGTAGATTCACCTTAGTGTTTATACTAGCTCTTGTACAAACTTTGTGGTGGATCAGAGCCATGGATACCCAAAGGACCAAGCAATGCAGGAGAAGAGTGAGCAAAGTCCACTTTACTTCAGCGAGTTGTCAGAAGATGGCCCTGAAAATGGGACATGCTCACTGGGAAGATGAAATGGCTGTAAAGTGAGCAATGGCCTAATGTATTATCTTTCCTTCAGGAGATGGCACCATTTTGAACATCCATGAAACTCAGGTGGGAATTAAACCCGCAGAAATCAAAGTCCTGTCTCCAGCAGCTTCCATCTGCTAATAATTCCTCTCTTAAAATAGATTCCTTTAAAGGTCTACGGTTTCTTTCTTCCAGTTCATATTTAAATGATGCAATGGCAGGAGACACCCTAGGGTGTTACCACACTTCAAGAGGTGACTTCAAGGCCAGCAGCACTCCCTGCATGCAACACTATCTTGCAATATTGTCTCATACCATTGTTCTTTGTTGCTTAAATATTTGGAGAGGTGTGTCATGCTTTGTTATTGCCCTTCAGCCTTTTGGAGAGTGCAGAAAACAAATCTTTAGTGGAATAGTTCAGCACTTGACAGTGACTTCAAAATTCTTCACACAAGATTTGTCCAGACCAAAGAATTTAGCAGGACGTACCAAATACCTTTCACACTTCCAGTAATTTGTTAATTTTATATACCATTTAGTTTGATTCATTGTTGCTTCAAACTGCATTTTAGGAAGAGTGACAAGACTGAACTCATGGAAAGAGATCCTAATTTTTAGACCAATATAAACCACTAGGAGCTCTGTTAAATGCAGAACTGCCAAAAATCAAAATCAGGTTTCTATGGTTCTTGGCACAGGGAAGCTGCTTGAGTTTGGTTCCCATTAGTTATTTAGCACTTCTAGTATTTTGTTGCTTCTGTTGCTTCATTCGGCTAATTGCCAGGATTTTGAAGAATTTTATTCCGTGGAGACAGATGCTGTATTATTTTTTCCAAGCACTGTTAAATCAGCAGGAGTTACTTCTATGCAATATTATAATAGCATTTGTAGAAATATGATATGTGTTTATTACTCAATTAAAACTATGTCTGTGGCCAAGCTATGTCAAAATGATACTGTGACTCTTCAATTGCCAATGAAAAAGTAACCATAATGCTCCAATTTGTGAGCATTGTTCCCACACACACACTCAGCCACTCACAGGTCCTGCTTGTGAAATGCTGCCTTCTCTTTGGCAGCCAGCAATGAAAGTAGAAATGACTCCTTACATTACTGTCCCATTTAGACACCGACTTGGCAGAAGTATTTCTTGCCTCCATTTGCAGGTGTTTGTAAGTATTGCCCATCATGAGGCTCAAGGACAGAAATGGTCTCTGTGACAGCCAAAGCACACTTTCAGGTCCAGGCCTCAAGAAGAATGTAGCAAGTTGTAAAAGTGTGACCTTTGAGCATCATGAACAAGAGCAAGTGGGCTTTGAGGCAGCGTAGCAGCAGCCATATGTTCATTGCCTTTGACTTTAGAAAGTTTGGCAGAGATGTGTCAAGTGTCTCATTCAGCTCTTCACTGCTGTGCAAACATCTGTGCTAAAATTTAAATTTCCCTTATATAGAATTTAAAGAGAAAACAGCATTCTCTTAAAAGAGGACTCAAATCTCAGCGATCTGCCATAAGAATGGAATTTAAGGTTCAGAGTAACCCCCGAGTCAGGCGGCAGATGGATCCAGTTAGGTTCAATTAAAATATGAGAATGCTGGGCTGCTTTGGCAGGGAGATATTGTGGAAGGGGTGGGGACACAGCCTTCAAGGGGAAAGTGTACTAGGAAGCCCTAGTGCAGAATCTTGCAAAACTGAAATGTATGTCTTTTTACTGAAATTAACTATAACGAAGGAGATATTTTGAATGCTGTAATTAAAGGTGCAGGATGGACTCTCCCCAGCTGCAAGCAGTAGCAGATACCACCCCACAAAATATGCAAATTTCTTTCCCTTTTCTTGGGCTTCATCAAAGTGTATCCAAACTTTTACTGTATCAACAATTGGAAACATAAGCAGATAAATAGAGGCTAGCTCCTTAAAATCATTGTAGAAAAAGCATCAAATTCCAGTTTTATTAACTTGCAAAAGAAATTTCTCCTTGCAAAACAGAAGCTTCTGTCTTCCCACATGTGAGGACACTGCTTACATACTGTAGAGAACAACTGGAATAAAAGAAATTAATAACCATACGGAAGAAAAAGAAAGGTGGCTAATTTTTTTTGTTTTTTATTCTTCTGATAGCTGGTGCTTGCTGTAACAGAAGCATCTAAAACCAATGTATTGGTTCTGTCTTTCTTGATTTTGTGGATATAGGCCTGTTTTTCAGAGGTCTTATATTTTTAAAATTTAATACGAGTTTTTAAATAGAAATAATTCTTAACTTGAAACAGCAGTGTCTCCTCTGCAGAATGAAATAAGAGTCCTCTTAGATAACTTAGATATTGTAGAAACAGTGGCAACACTTGCATGCATCTGGCTTACTTTCTGCTGGTACAGACAAGACACTCATTGCTTATTTTAAACTCCCAGTTTCTAATAACACCTCTTAGCTTAAATTTGGTAATTCTGATAAAAAAACAAAAGAGTGGAAGATGTATTGCTTGCTGTCTTCTTTCCATTCTGTAATTCAGGCCCCACTTCGTCCCCACCAGTACATTTGTTTCTACCCCATTAGTACTTTATTACATGCAGCATGATCTAGGTCTTGAAGAGGCATTGTTTGCACATAAACAAGCAGGTGTTAAAGCTCCTTTCATCATCTTGATGACACTTTAACATCTCTAGGGACTTGAATGAGGACACCTCCTTCTCAACAGAGAGGCAGCTCATCTATTTTCTTAGTGTACTCTCTATTCCTGCCCATTTTGTCCTTATGGATATCGAGCAGAGCACTTTCCTCTATCACTTAATCTTTCTCTTCATCCGTGCTGCTCCCCAGTATCTGTACAATAAGAGGCTTAAGGGACTCGTGGTCCATTAAGAAAGTAAGAGCTTGATATGGTCTGTTGAGCTGGCAAAAATATGTTCCTTTTCAACACCCCTACCCCAGGCTGGTACAGTCACAATTTTCCAAAACAATTGTTGTTTATGCTGAAGTTTTCCACGTTTGGTCTTTCTCCAAAAGCAGATTTCATTGTCAGGTTTTAGCAGAAGGCCTGCTGTTGCTGCTTGGGTGGGCACATGTAGGGAAGAAGGATATTTTTAAAACATCTGAATTTTATCATGCAGTCAGAAAAAAAAAAAATTCTGAGGTCTGGTACTTGGAATGAATGAAATTATTTGCTAATACCAAGCACAGATGAGCTTTTGCAGGGCAGTATGAAATATATATTGATTTAACCCATTTGGTTAAGGTCAAGAATGAAGTGACTCAATGTCCTGGCTTGTTACAGACATGCTATTCCTGCATGGAGAACTGATTTGAATATTGAGCTGTGGTTCAATGTTGTTGATTTCAACATGTGATGGATCAACCCCACAATTTCAGAGCAACCTCAATTTTCCAGAGAACTCGCAAGCCCTCCTGGCAGAGTTGTGCAAGACCAGAGGGTTAGTTTGTTTTGTTTTGTTTAATGGAGCTGTAACCTTGCCAAGCAGAGAGACAGACTGCACATCCGTAAGGACAACTTTTTGTCCAATTTTTACACTCTGCTGAGATCACAACAATCTCCAAGAGCAAATCTTTAAGTTTTTGCAAATATTGGTTTTGGTAATATGTCTCTTTGGGGTGTTTGCTTACAACGCAGCTCACATTTCTACCACATACTCCTAGATAAATCAGAAAATTTATTTGTGGCTTACTCTGCAACCTTGGATAGTAGTTTCATCTTTTTTTCTCCCTCTAAGGGGCCAAGAACTAGAAATTATCTGACAACAAATAATGTGTAAAGATAAGAAATTACTGTTGTTACTATAGAAATATGGAACTAGGTGAGTTCTACAAATACTGGCTTCATTACTATCATTACTATTATTGAATTAGTAGTTATGGGAAAAATTATAATGTAAAAGGAAATAGACAACTGAAAGGAATAGTTTGTTAGACTGAAAAGGAAGAGAAAAGTGTTAGACAATTAAGAATCCTCTTTATGGTCCAGTCCAAGAAGAATATTCAATAAAATTATATTGGTGGTAATAAAGTTATCTTCCTGGTGGCAAAATTGGAGATATTCCTGCTATCATTCCTCCTTATTCTTACTATCTACTACTATGTAAGTAGCAAACCACTAAGTTTTCTGAGTCAGTTTGTACCCAAAGCAAACATCAACATCTTTCTTGAAAGCATTCCAGATGTAACCAGGGTCGTAAAACAAAACAGAAGGTTGATGGTTTTACTGTGATGCAGGTTGCAATCAAGTAGTTATCTGATGGATCATCTACTTTTTATGATCCATCATGAGAAATATAGCTGTCATGTGAGGAATAGATTTCTCATCGTAAAACTTACCTCTGTAATTTCAGCACCTGAATAAGTGCTGCCTCAGGTGCTGATTGTGCTAGTAAACACTGTCTGAAGAGTGATTTCCCCATCTGTTTCTCCTCCTTCCAACTAAACACACAGTTTGGCAACAAGTGTGTTTCTGCAGCTCCCTCTTGTTCAGCAGCTTCTGCTATTAAAAATCTCCCATGAGGAGGTTCCTGTCAGGTAGCTGCTGATGCAGGAGTTCACCTGGGGAAAGAAAAGCCCTTGTATGTAGGTCAGTGTTTCTGTGGATAGCTAGTGAAGCAATTTCTCCTGGGAATGTTAACTATCTTGTGGCACAGATTGCTTCAAGTCCTGCTGCCACTGCAAGGGGCTGAACTCACGTACCTCATTCAACTCAGTGTAATAGGTGAGAGAAAAGCTCCTGGTTTATGTAGGGATTTTTAGCTCTGCACTGGTAAGGCAATTAACTTGGCATTTGGGGCAGATGTCTAAAATCAGAGCCCTCAAACCTCTTGTATCATATTTATGTACAGCATGCTCTCGATGGGAGAAAACAAGATACACATTGAGGATGTAGATCAAAACATGCAGAAAGTTGCAATGATTTCACCACTATCCATAGGACTTCTGGTATAAATCAAAGGGATGTTAGGAGCGAGGAAACCTCTTCATCTAAATGTGATGACTGAACCACAGGAACAAATTTGCCTCTCAGATTTGTGTTGCAGACCCCCTGTGTTAGGGAGAGGTTATATGTTTCAGCGTGCTGACAGACACTATTACATACTGGGCTTTACTCATCCCTGTTCCGCCAGCCCCCAATAGCCCTTTGCACCTCTGAATCCCTCTGCCTTTGGCACTTCTGCTGGTGAGACTCCCAGATGGGGGTGTGGTTTAGCTAAAATGGGTGCTTTTCACCAGAAGAATAAATTATTCTTATACTACTGTCTGAAAAGGGTGGATCTGGAGCCAATTTAGTGAGCATAAGTTACAATTGACTTTGGAAGTAATAACTTATGCTTTGAGCTTCCTTAGATGTATAGCCAAGGAGCTGTCTGGCTGCATGTGTTTTTACACATCTTTCAGCTAAATTAGAAATCCAAGTGCAAAATCTAATTTGTGGAGATATCTTGAAGATTTGTGACCTTCCCAGAAATACTTTGAGTCCATAAACGAGCCAGAGGGTCTCCTCTGGTTTCATCTACCTTTTTTTTTTTTAATTGCCACGTATGGCACATTGCTAAATAGCACATGAAGTTTATTATATCTTAATTAATGAATCTGAGTGTAATTTTCCCCAGTTCTGGCAAGCAAACTCTGCTGAAAAGCTGAGTAGTGAAGGGAGCCAACTTAACTGAACACTGTCTTCAGAGATGTGACCAAAGATTGAAGTATATTCATATGTGTCAAAGGTAGAAAAGCCTTAGGAAAGCATAAGATGGGGATTGCACTGAGCTGAGACATAGGAAGACAGCAGGTGGAGCCTTTAAGGAGATGGGGAGGAAGGAAATGGTGAAATGGAAGAAAGGCATAGTAGAAAAACATCAAATGGACGATTAAAATAGCCACAATTGGAGATACTAGGAATACCCAACAATACTTGATCCAAGGAGGAAGCAAGTTGGATGCACCTCCTATGCTATCTGTTGATACTGAGAAAGAAAGAGCTTAAAGCCCTGAAGCCAAGGAGAGAATCTGCTGTTGAGTTTAGTGGTCTTTATGCCACATTAGTGGGAAAAGAACCAAATCAAGCGGACATATGAAGAGCAAGAATAATGGCACATGGGGACAGTTCATTTCTTCCTACTGTCAAATTTATGAGTTTAGCCTGGTGGGATGCTACCAGCAGTAATGATGAACATTACAAACCTGGGCTGTATTTAGCCCACTCAGTCACTTCTTGGCCACACTCCTGATGATTTCAGTGGGAGATTGCATGAGAATGTGCAAGTCCCTCCTCCCCAGAAATAGCAATTCTCCCAAAACTTCGGTTAGATAGCATGACCGCGTGTATTGAATTGCTGGCATACTTTAAGTAAGCTAGTTAGCATCTCTGATGAGGTCAGTTAAACAATTTCAGCCTTGAATATAGAAGTTGAAGCAGTTAGGGTTTGTAGGAAGAAGAGCTTTATTTCAGAGAGATGCTGAAATTTGTATGAAAATACATAACAAGGCACACAAATGAGCAAAAATTACCTAACGAGAACAACAACCATCTCTAAATGCTCTTTTACTATGTGAATTTGAATGTGCTCAACATTATGTATGTTGCTACACTTATTTTTCCTCTTATGTAGACAGGCACGAGTCTTCCCTACGTTGTACTTTGTCTAATTCATACTCATGCAAAACACAGACCAAGTGGGAGTAAATCGAGTTTGTTGCACCTTCTAGTTAAATATGTGAATAACTATTCTGGATGTAAAGCAGCTGAAAACAGTACTGCTCTTACATAGCATTTGCATGTCTGCTATCATGAAGGATCACACGTTTCACAGAGTTCCTACACAGAAAGACTTGCAGATGATAAATGTCCCGTTACTCATGTAGCTGGTCATTTTTGTATGCAATTACCAGAATTGCATGCTCAGTTCCAGTAACCATGTGCACAAAAATAGGCTACAACAGCCTGCTTAGGGTTGTTAATAACATGGTCCCAAGTCTCAATCTTTATTGTTTTGTTGTTTTATGCTGGTTTTGTAACAGAACTGAGCTAGGAATTAGATTGGTTGTTGACTATTTGAGCAAAAGGCAGCATGCATCTACATGTACTGCCACGGCTGTAGGACTGCAGAATTTCTGCACTGACCTCCATATGGTTTAAATGCTGAACTTGGTATAAGGAGCTGATGGGCCAGAAGATAGATGCTGTACCAGGTGACCAGCTGTAGTGCATGGCTCAAACAAGGAACAAGGAGCTCCTGAAATTTTGCATTTAAAATCCTTAAAAATCCATGCATCTCAAACTATCAGTTTCATGGCGAGTCCTTGCCATAAGCAATTCAGAGTCAGCCTGCAGTAGTTGAGGAATACTTAATTGGCATTTCTCTTTTTGTCATATCACTGTTCTCATCGGTTCTAGTACGTGTGTTTTTTCCCGCCCGTACAAACCTCTTTGCCTTAAAGGACTCACGAAGGAAATAATTAAAAAGTACACAGAGGAAAACTGTCTGAGCAGGAGGGGCAGAAATCCAAGGTGCTGTAGGGAGTTGCCCCAAACACTCTTTTGGATGATTATTAATTTTTTTCTTACTATTATTTTATGACGCTGTTTATGTTTAATTACTCATGTTTTCCTAACCTGTGTGACAGGCATAATTTGAAGAGCAGTAGTAATGATCAAGCTGTGGAAGTGCCAGCTGCTGCCTACGTGCTCGAGCAAGCATAGAGCAGGCAGTGTCAGGAGACAACTGTCTCTTGATTAGATCTGAACTTCTTTTTTTCTCATGTTGATGAAAATGATCCTGACTGTTATTATTTAAATATAAATGATGCCAAAAGATGCTATGAAATGCGAGAGCTCTCTCAGGTCCCTGCCTGTATGGAATAGTAAGTCTGTGGGCCTTTGCTGCAGTATATATGCAGCTAAAATGTGTACCATTTTACTTGTAAAAGAGTCAGTCTAATTGGGTGTTTTCCATCTGAAAGTTAAGTCTTTAGAGAAGAAAAGACAACCCAATAAACTCATAAGTTCTGTTACTCTCAAGTCAATCGTAGTAGCCCAGGGTGGAAAAGTTGAGGAAGCAACAGTAATTTTTTAGTATTGCTAGGATGAGTATTTGATTTTTATGTGAAAGACACTATAAAAGAAAATCCAGGGGCAAAAATAAAGTGAAGTTGTAGACAAATGAGAAACATGTGGTTAAATAAGCCACCTGCTGCATCAAGGTGCTGTATGATCACTCATCCTTGGAGCAGTTTTCTTCTGGGGGGATTGATCACTACAAATCAATGGCAAGGAATTACCCAGGGCAAATTATGCCAGATGCAGTGTGATGTGAATGCTTGACTTCTTCACCTGAAGTAAGGTATACATCAGAGGGAAATGGTTGGATACAACCTGAGCTCTCTAATTATTCCTCCTTCTCATTTCAAGGTGTTGGTCAAGTTCCTAAATCATCCTGCCTCCTAGCTTCATAAAATGGGGGTGACAGTGTTTTCTTCCAGTTGTAATGTCATTCCTGTTGCTTAATTACATAAAATCTGTATCTTCTCTGGTGGTCCTTCGTTGTCCTGCTGTGCTGCTGTGAAGCAGTTCTGCATTGTCTAAGTGATAATACATCTTGTTGAAGTCTTGCTGAAGTTACAAGTGGAATGAAGCTTTCTTCATCTGCTATTGAGATTCTTGGTAGATACATGTAAGTTCTGTAATTCATGGCTTTGTGTGTTCATATGTATTGCCATTACACCAGAATACATCAAATAAAGTAAATCAAGCCAGAAGGTTTCACTGGTGACATGCACTGAAAAGGAGCTGTAGATTAATTCTAACAATATTCCAGCAGGTGATATTTGACTTTGATAAATATTCGGAGAAAGGACTGCCATTTCTGTGTTTGTGCAATGCATAATGGGACCCTTACCTGGCATCTCTGCCCTGCCAAAACATGAATGAAAAATAGGATTGCTTGTCTGAGGAACAGCTCTGTCTTTCACATTGAAACTTGGCAATAAATGATTCGTGTGTGAGTGGTCTCAAGAGACACTTTCCTTGTAAAGGAGTCAAGTGATTGATGAGGCATCTCACATTTTAAACATTATATAGGTGAAAACATTGGAGTATTCTGAGCCCATGCCTGCTCCTGTGTATGCCTGAACAGTTTGCTTGCTTTTTTAATTGTGGAACTAGAGGAGGTTTGGTAAGTAGGGCAGGACCAGTAGAAAATGCTAACTGTTTTCCTTCTCTAATTAAGTTTTTCGTGTTTGACCGCTGCAGGGTGAAGTAATGAAGTTTTTGGTAACAGATCCAAAATTCCTTTCTTCTTTAATTGAAAGTATTTAAGAGAAGAAGGTCATTGAGAGGACAGATTTCAAGAGATGGTATACACATTTGGTGATGTTTTGGAAAGAAGCAGAGCATATTAGCCATGCTTTTAAAGTGTATATGGCTAATGCACTGCCAAATCTATGGAATTTTATAGGCAGCTACTGTGAATAGTAATAGCAGTCAATGAATCTGCTTTTTATCCCTACTTACACTGGCACTGTGAGCTATAGGATATCTTATTGCTTCTTTAAAACTTATTTCAACAGAGTTTCAGCCCTGTCAGCAAATCTCTGCTGTGCTCCTGGTAATATGAATTGTCTCCCAGAACCCTGGAATGTTCCACACAAAAACCTGAGGGAAGAGAAAGCAGGTGTGTGATGGAGTACCACTGGAAAATAAAAAAAAAAAAATCTGTGATGATACAGAGAGAAAAGAAATTGAAAAAATGCTCAAGTGAAAAGAACACTATAGTAGAAATGAGGAGAAGACAACAAAATCTCAGTGTGAGGCAACTTGTTTTGATGATGGAGGAAAGTAAGACCAGGCTTAAGATGATGTTTGATGCTCAAAAGAGAAATGGGGCAAGCTTGAATGAAAGAGAAAGACTGGGAGACACATCAAATCAGGAAAGAAATATGTCTTACAATAAAAATAGCTAAATGGGATTTTACAGGAAAATAACTTCACCAAAACATGGGAAAGATTTAAACAAAAAAAAAGTGACAGAAGTTAAATACCAAGGTAAGGGAAGGATGGAAGAAAACAAAATACTGATCTTTAAAAAGAAAATAAGATAGTTGTATTCAGTTTATTGATTTAGTGGAAGATTGTGCGGTAAGTTTAATGTCTGCTCTGATAGTGAAAGATGTCATAGGGAAAACGATGATTTTTTTTTTTCCCAGGCTTTCCTGTGCAGGAAATGTAATAGGAAGTTATTTTTATTAATGAAGATCAGAGAATATGCAACAGCAAACTACCAAGAATGGTGTGGAAAATCCGGTTATTTTTTCAGTCAGACCAGAAGAACCTGTGGCCATTGACCAGCAGGAGCCTAAGGGTCAGATTAATAAGCAGCAGGATCAGTGAACTGCACGACAATTGGAATCTGTGCATCTTACACACCAACAAACTTCCATTACAGTCAAAAAGAAGTCTTGAGCACCGTACAGCTGGTATTTGTAGCCATTCATTAATTGCTTTGTGCTCTGTTTTGTCTGCCTGATCAACACAAACAGCAGACTTGTTCTATTTCATTTGCAAAGGTGAAACCAATTGATTTTACGGCAATATACTGCTTGCTGAGCAGTACTTTTCCATCAAGACAGTCAGGTTACACCAGTCACCAAAAACTGATGAGGCAGAACAGTGAGAGCCTTGGACAGAGAGACAAGGTCTTTGGCAGAATGTTTTGGAATTTGTTTGGGGGAGTGCACCCCTCGGTTCAGTGTAGCTGTTATGCTGAGTGTGCTGGAAGGACTTCATCCTTTCCAAAGCCATGACAAGCTGTGGCAATACTCAGCCCACATCCGCAACTTGCACTTGCAAGGGACTGTGAGATGAGGGAATGGGGAGCACAGTGCCTTTATTTGCAGCAATAGCATGTGTTTCATCTGTAAAAGAGATATTCATGTGTCTACCTTGTCTGGACTTAACCAGTGACCAGTGTTTTATCTTAACAGGTTTGGTTGAACACACATACAGAGTAAAAAGATGTTTGTTTATGGACAGGAAATGCATAAGCTTTTTAATGAATAAAGTGTGAGTTCTAAGCATTAAATGTGACGTGCATTGTTGTGTGCTACTACCTGCAAAGGGTTCTTCTTTGTAGTGTCCTACTTGGACTCAGGCACTAAATCTTTCATCAAAGCAAGTCTGATTATCTTGCACATGGTTTTCCTGAAAGGATGTTATGATTTTCTAGATGTTTGGTGGCTGGTGATAAATTAGGCTTTTATGATGTCATGTGAAAGGCCACTGCTTGGACTTCCTTCTCTATGAAGTGCACTGTAGAATACATTTGGGACATACTCAGCATCAGAAATTATCCTACCTTGTTTTATTTTAACCCTTTTGTGGACTCTTGCTTGGCTTGTAACTGTGTTCAGGCAAGGATAGCTTCAGTTTTGCTGAAAGGAGCCCCACAGTATCATGTTCAGAGTCCCTTCCATATGGGGACTTGAACATTTTTTTGCCCTTTGGGTAAAAAGATCTCAGTTCTTGAGCTCCCTTTAAGCTTTTCACAGCTTAAACTCTCTCCACATATTTTGTCTTGAAAAGGGTTTTCAAATCAGATGGGGTTTTTATTGAGAAATTGGAATGCAGTGAGGGGTGAGGGATAAGGTGATGCATCCCATAAATTAGATTGGGTTTATGGCTGTGTAGCAGGAGGCTGCTTCTAAAAAAAAACAGCCAGCAGTAAAAGGCAGATTGTGACTTTGTCCAGAGAAATGACAGCTCCCTTCTTCATCCCCCATACTGTAGGGAGGGAGTATTTTACAAGTTCTTTTCAAACAATGAGAAATGACTGAGCATCCTCCATGCTAACTTTTATGTACTAGTTAATCCATGGCAGGGAGGAAGACAGGAAGAGAGAATTATCCATCTCCTCTCTGTCTTCTTCTCCAAGTCCTACCACAAGCTTCAGAAGGACAGAGGTTTGTGTAACACTGTAAGAGTTAAGGAAGGGGGTGGCATCTCTCCCACCCAGCTTCAGTTGGTGAGGTGAAAAAAGGGCAAAGACAGCAACCGATGTTACAGGTAATTTAATTAGAATGTTTCAATTATATGCTCCTTAGATTAAAAATTCTATTATGAATAAAATATTTTTTATTAGGGCAAATATAACAGTTTGCCATTCCAAAAAATATTTTAGTATCATTTTGATGTTAACATAAAAAATGCCATGATTTTTTTCAGAAATGCTAATGTCCATGGGGTAGCAAAATCACCACAAACAATGCATCCTGTAAAAGAAAAATAATAACTCTATGAAGAAGTAATATCCTGAGTTCATAGCATTTATTAAATTGCTGTTTAATGCTCTAAAAGTAGATAGATAAATATCTGTAAGTAGAAGTAGAATACAAGATAGCTGTCCTAATGTTTACTGTTTTGTTACTTAGCATTTGGTATTTGACCAGAGGTGACAACTGAATTTGTTTACATTTCCAATATAAGTCACTATAAATGAAGTATCTTTTAGTGGAAGAAGAGAAGAAATTAAGTAGGATTGCAGCATGGATTGCTGGGGTTATCAGTTTTCCTATTCACCTTGACATGTCAGTCAGCAAAGACAGCTGAAAAAGACATTCATTCCTGCACAAAAACCAGTCAAACAACTTCACAAAGTGATTTCCTGATCTTTGCAAAGAATGTGAAGAGTAAGTAGTGATGAGAAAACTAATCAGAGCAGAAAAAAATAGTGAGAATTACACATAAAAATTTTAAAGGTATCATGCCCTCATCTAAATATACATAATGCAACAATAATACCACATCTGATGAGGACATTATTATCTTACTCATCATCCCCAAAATAGTTGTCAGAGTGGAGAACCAAGAGGAAAACACATTAAGTAGTGAGCAAAAGCTGGACTTGAAGGTACCAGTGAAAAGATAAGAAACCTGTTATTTGTCTATACTTCAGCTGATCTCCATCTTTATAAAAGAGGTTCATTTCTCATAGGGTCTTGGTTTTTAGTGATGTGCAGGTGACACATTTGTCCAGAGAGACTGAATAAGCATGCTCTTTTACAACCTCCTCCAAACCTCTGCTGTGAAAGGAAAATTCACAAATGCTTCTAACCCATGTCATGCAAAATCCACGTTATTCAGACACCTCTTAATGCCCAGGTTAGTTTGAACTTGGAATTGTTAGCTCACACATCAGCAGCCAGGCTAGAGGGCAGTGGAAGTCAGTGGGAGTGGAACCACCTGTAACCAGCATTTGCAAAGAGAATTTCTATTTTGTTATAAGAGTTGGAAAATCTTACTTTGATAATCATTAGTCTGTATTTTAGCAAACATGCTAAATATTTTATCTGTGATGTGTGTGTTTGGATGACCCAGTACAACGTATCAAAAAGGAAGGGCTTTTGCTGGAGCAAGGCCATAGAAGGACTGCAAAGGTGGTCAGAGGGCTGGAGCACACCTCCTATGAAGACAGGCTAAAAGTCTTGAGGTTGTTCAGCCCAGAGAAAAGAAGATAGAAATAGAACAGTCTTCCTGTACCTACAGGGGACCTACTAGAGAGCTGGAGAGGGACTTTATGAAGCACGTATTGAGAAGCATGTAGTGAGAGGACAAGGGAGACTTGCTTTAAACGAAACTGTAAAAGGGCTCAGATTAGATACTAGGAAGAAATTTCTCACTGTGTTGGAGGTGAGGCACTGGAACAGGTTGCCCAGAGAAGCTGTGGATGCCCCGTCCCTGGAAGTGTTCAAGGCCAGACTGGATGGGGCTTGGAGCAACCATGGCAGGGAAGTTGGAACTAGATGATCTTTACTGTCCCTTCCAACCCAAACCTTTCTCTGATTCTGGGATTGTGTCCAGCCCTCATGCCTGAACTATCATAATTATGGTCAGTATATGGCAAATGGAGTGGGTTTGATTTTCCTCCTCTCCTCCAGAAGTTCTCTGCTTTTTTAGGAGAAGGATTCCTGTGAACTAGAAATGATCTTGCTATTTGGAAGCCTCTTTGGCACTCTGCAGGGCCATGAGTTGAGGTTACAATTGCACTTACTGGGGAACAATTTCCAGGTCTTCCCAGGCATGCAAAATTGGGCCTCAGGGCAAACTGCGAGGGAGGGAAGCACCCGCCTCACTGCAGCCAGCTGCAGGAATTTGGCTCTTTGCGGCAGCAGGGCTTTCCCTGCTGCAGGGGGAACACTCTCCGGACTGCCTCATGCATGGCAGCCCGAAAAGCAGCCACGGTGCCACTTGCAGCGGGATGCCCTGGCACGGAGCTGTGCGGGACGGCTCCTGACGAGCGAGCTCAGCTCCGGATCCAAAGCGAGTGAAATTCAGCACTGGCTTCGGGGATATCGGGCTGTAATTCGGGAGGAATTTTATCTGGCTCGAGGGACGGCTCTGGCCAAGATGTTTTCTCAGGCTTCGCTTGGCAAATGGACAGATCTGAGTAGCGCTCGGCCCTGTGAGGGGCTCTTGTGCCGGCAGCTCCGCCGGCGCTCGCCCCGGGGCCGCGGTCTCTCCTCCCCGGCTGCGGCCCCGCGGCCGTGAGCGGCGGCACCGCCTCCGGCCCAGCGATCCGGGTCCGGCGGCGGCCCGGAGGCACCTGGGGCCAGCCCCTCCTGCCTCGGCGCTTTATCTGAGCTGGCGGTGGGGCTGCCAGGACCGGCGCTGAGTGAGCCCATTTCCCCAGAGCGGAGCATTGTTCCCGGCCTCCGGCCGCCGCGTGGCCCCGCTGATGGACAATACCACCCGTCCCCGACTTCCTGAGCAGACCAGACAGCTTGCTGTTTTCTTCGAGTCTCTTATCACCCCCTGTCATTGAGAGAGAGGTCTGGCTTCGGCTTCGGTTGGGGCTGATAGGCAGCAGCGAAGTGGAAAAGGCGCAGGGGAGGGAGGGGAAGAGGAGGAGGAGGAGGGAGAGGAGCTCCATTACTGTTATTATCGCCCTAATGTTTATTGCTGTTCCGAGTTCACTTGCCTTAACCCTTTGGAAGCTGGTCAAATTAAAGATTATCAAACTGATAAGATAAAGCCGCTGTTGTAACGCCCCTGGTTCCTGGCGGAAAAGCCAAGGTTGTGCTAAGGTTTTATTGACTGTGTGGTTTGTGTTGATGCCTTATTGCTGGAGTGCAGGGGGATCCCGAGATAAGACCTTACCCTGAAGATGCCCAGCACTCGAAGCCAAGTTCCATCGGATGTATTGGGGCTCAGCGCCGCACAGAATCAGTCCCTTCCTCAGGTCATTCTTTCCCCTTCCCTTCCTCTTCAACATGGTTTTAGTAAAGATTAAACTTTCTGAATAGGGAGGGGATTTGCATAGGAAAACATGCTAGGGGAAAAAAAACATTGTGCCTCTTATTTTCAATGGCATTTAGTTATATGTGAGTTTCAGCCTATTGGTTGCTTTCGCCTTTTGCCTTTTCCTGTGGTTCTTTGCGAACAATACCGTCTTTCTGCAAAAGACTGCTGACCCAAGAGTGGAAAGCAGTCTGTTCATGCTGCATTAAAACAAATTTAGATCAGGAACCAAATTCACTGGCATTCTTCTATTCCCTTGGTACCCCAACTGCTCCACAACTTTGCTTTTCTAAGAACAGTGGAAAGAAAAAATGAAAACTGAGCGACAACACATTTTGGCTCATCTTAAATTCCTGGAGATGTTTATCATGCTCCTTGTTAGGCTTGGGCTTCGCTCTTCAATATGTTTTATCTTCAGTCTCCTCACATTTACTATGGAGATAGGAGTCTCTTGCTTTATGATTATACAGGGTTTTCATCCCTGTTACTATAGATATTCTAACAAATACTACCCTTTGCAGAGAAGCCAAGCCAGTGTTCTCTGTCCCGTGGATCTCCAGAAGAACAGGCAGAGCAGTGCACAGGAGACACAGTGCTCATTACTATGACTCCGTCTGGGGTTTGGTCCAAGCTCGGCTGAGCCGTGCACTGAATTTTGCACCAGTAAGGCACAAGTTTACAGGCTCTACAGCTCTGGTTTAGTCAGATATTTCTACTTTTCTTAACAGAGTGCTCAAGAGAAGTCACAGTAACTGTTTTCCAATATTGCATCTGGGTAAAAGCATGATGTCCTGGGCCTGGTGGCAAGTGTGGCAGAACACTAGGGAATGGGGGATAAGGTTGATGGTGAAAGAACTTCCTAGTGAGCAATGCATGCAGTCTCCTGACATGTTTGCAACACTTCAGCAAGGCTGTTCTCCAAGCAATAAGCTGCAGCAGATGCTCATATGTACTGTGGGGCTGGTGTTACTACTGAGATTTGCTACTTAAACTCTCTTTAAAAAATGCTAAATGTTTAGCATTTGTAAATGTAAAATGTTTCAGGAAGTACACAAAGGGGAGATTATTTCATAATATAGACCTTAGTATATACATGTGATATAAATTTTTAGTAGGGCCTGTTGTGATAGGACAAAGGGTAATAGGGCAATAGTTTTAAACTTAAAGAGGGTAGATTTAGACAAAATATAAGGTAGAAACTTTTTGTGATGAGAGTGGTGAAACACTGAAGCATCTGAAGCAGATTGCCCAGAGAGGTGGAAGATACCCCATCCCTGGAAACATTTGAGGTCAGGTTGGATGGGGCTCTGAGTAACTGACCTAGTTGAAGATGTCCCTGCTCAGTGGAGAAAGTTTGGACTATATGAACTTAAAGGTGCCTTCCAACCCAAACCATTCTAAGATTCCATGATAATGAATAAAACACAAAATTGCAGTCTAATCAATTATCTATGTGTTTTGCTTTGTTTTTTTAATGGGATAAGTTAAAGCTAAAAGGTAATGGTTTTAAGAAGAAAATAAGGAAAATAAAATACTTGTGAAACTTTGGCCCCTCTGTTCCTGAAACCCTTTTTGAAAAAACATCTTGAGCAGAAAAGTGCAAGACTAAACAGTCAAGCCAGAGCCTCCACCAAGCTGGGTCAGGGCTCTTTGCTTATGGGAGCCCTGATGTAACAAATCATCTTCCAAGCAGTGGTGCTGATTGTGAAGGTAACCCTGGCTGCTTTTCAGATGCAGTTATATTGTTGTGCGCTCAGATCAAGTGTGTTTATTTTTAGAGGTAAAGCCTTGTCTGTGCTTCAGCAAGCAGAGCTGGGCACAATTCCATCACAGGTGTTTTACTGAGGACTTGATCTCAGTTTTATTTTAGTGTAAGAGAAAGCAAAAGCTGGCACTGGCTGCAGGCTTCAGTGAATGCACATTTGAAAGGGAATCAACTGAGCTGTAGTAATAAAGGAAGCCTTGGCCTTCTTTCAGGCCACACTATCTCCTTTTTCTTATGTTGTCTTGAGGCTTTAAATTTTCAGTTAAAGTTAATTGAATGAGACAGTGATACAATGCACAGTGAAACCAGATCAATCACTGCTCAAGACAAAATAGGAGTAGCAATGACACTCAGAACAAGAGCTTGGGAAATGTGATATTTACATTAAAATATTTTACATTTTTGTCTCATGGTTTAAAAGCCAAATTTAAAAATGCCTTACCACATTGCATAACAAATTTCTCGCTGCTTATCTGTATGCGTTTGTGTGTGTGCATTTGTACAACAAAATTGAATAATCACAACAGCAAATTTAGTAATAATGGGGTATTTTCTACACAGTTACACAGCCTCAATTGCAGAAAATGTAAAACAGAAAAACTCACATCATAGGAACTCATTCTGTGAGCTGCATATAAAGCCGTAGGAGAATTTACTTGCTCATATTAAGTGGCAACAGGGAATTTGACTGCTGTCTTTCCATCTTCCTTCCCTTTAAATATTTACCTGGATATTGTTTCTGACTCTTAGCGTGCCATTAAAACTTGTCATTATTAGGCACTTATGTTAACTGCTTGGATGGAAAATAAGGACTTGTTCCTTACAAAATGGATAAGTAAAAGCAAAGGCTTGATTTTATGTTCATGGTCTGAGTGCTGTAAAAACAACAGAAAGCCCTAGTCAGTGTTTTCAGGGTTATAGACTCTAGCTCAGTATCTAAATCCTCAGAGTTTTCAGGGAGTCAGAGGGCTTTGTTTTCCTGTCACTATGTAAAGCACAATGGCACAGAAAAAGTAATCCTGCAGGAATACAAAACATGAAGTGGTGTTCAAGTGGTGTCATTTTATCAGGTGCTTTTCCATCAGGAGTAGGGATATGGAGCAGTTTATGCTCACCAGCAGATGTTTTTCAAGAACCACCCCCCATTTCCCCAAACCCCCTCCCCATCCCCAAAAAAATAAAAATTCAGGTTTTCTGTAATGGAATCTGATCTCTTCTTTCTTCGCTTTCTGATCTGGTTGTAGTTCCAGAAAGTGATGCCCTGGAATTGAAAACTTAATACACTTTGATGATGAATATACAAGAGGGTTTTTTTTGGATAGTGGGGTTGTTTGTGGATTTTTTTTTCCTTTTGGAAGCCTGGCAGATGCATCTCTGCTTTCAGTGAAAAACTTAAACAATATAAACAAGCAGTCATTTTGTTCCAAGAGAAGCTTTTTTTTTTTTAATATTCTTATTTTATTGTAATTACCTTATTGTTTTCATATTATGAGCTACTTGTAGAAAAATACAGGAAACATGACTGCAATACAATCCTTTAATCAGGAATAGCTTTGTTCCAGTCATCATTTCCACTCAGTGTTGAAACTTTGGCTAATAAGAATACAATCAAACCTTGAGTTTAGGTGTAATATGGTGTTAATATTATGGTTTCATTTGTGTTTCTCAAAAGGACATAAACTTCTTCAGGAGAACCACTTTTTACCCAGGTCAGCTGGGGAATTTGTATTATCATATATATTAAATCTTCCATTATTTTCCCCTTTTTCTTTTTTTCTCACAGA
Source organism: Fringilla coelebs (assembly GCF_963513975.1). NCBI lineage: Eukaryota > Metazoa > Chordata > Aves > Passeriformes > Fringillidae > Fringilla > Fringilla coelebs. The sequence goes on from NC_140028.1 coordinate 84,499,701, forward strand.
TTATGCCCTAATACATTTACTGCATTATTGTTAAAGCTTGTGAATTTTCAAAGGAAAAACACGAGGGTTTTTATACCTAGATGGCTTCAACATACTAGTTGTTTGTGTGATCTCTGTGTATAATCCAGCACTGCAAATACTTCCCTTTTACTGATTTGCAGCCTACCCCCAGCCTTATTTTGGCCTACTCAGCAGATGAGTGTTTATGTTTTTGAATAAAGGGCTGGAATTAGGTAAAGTATTTTTTTAGATGATCTGTTTTAAGAAAAAGCATTTGTCCAAGACAGTTAAAAGACTGCTCCCAAGCTGTTCAAAAGCAGAATGCAGCTACATACAGCAAGCCATGGCAATTCATTTTGTGCTTCCCAATCATTTTTTCTTTAAAATGGGAAGCCAGTATCTTAGATAAGGATTAGTTTCAAAGTATGTTTTTGATACAAAGATTGTGGATGTAAAAGTTTTACTTACACAGCATTTATAAAAATGAAAATCTAAGTTTTATGATACAGCTTTTATTACATAAAACTAGGTGATATTAAAACACTTCACTTCTAGCTAATGGCTTGAACTAGGGGTGAATAAAAAGCAATTGTTTTTAAACCTAAATTATTATTTTATGAAGGATTTCCTTGTTTCCAGACATGTATATATACACACGTATGTAAATTAAACTGAACTCCAGATAAAAGACATACCTCCATGAGCACATTAGAGTCTGATCCAAATTTTATCAAAGCTAATGGGCGTCTTTCCCATTTCAAACCAGATTTTGCAATCCATATTCACACGACCCTCCAGGGGATCCCTCAAGTTGATGCAGTTTTGCATGACTTGGCCTCAAATGTCTGCTGCAGTTTCAAAAAGCCCATTATAGGGCTGCAGTAGGAAATCTTTTAGTCTAATTTAAGGAAATCATGGCATTTTTTAAATTTTCATATCATTTTGTTCTTATCCTTCTGTTTACTCTCTTCTGAAGGCAGGATGAAATGCTTTTTAGCCTAAAGACTGAACTAGTAAAACTGCTGCCTGGAATAAGTCTCGGCAGAGGTGTTTGTTCCACATCCCCTACTTCAGTGCCATATTTCTTTTGGTGGATTTCCTCTGCTCCTGGAAGCAAGCTGTCTAGCTTTCTTGTGCACAATTATGAAGAAGAATTTCCTACCTTTTACTGCATAGGATGAGGTGATTTTGGAAGTTAGCATGACCTGAACCACATAAGATAACATCTGAAAAATGTAGCATGCAGCATGACAAGTTAAAAAAAAAAATCTATATTCACAAAATGCTCCTTAGCTCCACCGCTGGCCAGAGGGTGGAAGAGAGAGAGAAAAAGTTCTTGCATTTTTCTGGAAAGTCTGCTGTGTTACACCATACAGTCAAATGAAAGAGAATTCAGCCTTAGCTTTGTTGTTCTGTAACCAAGCTGGGTTTGTTTGGGTCTCTTTAAACATAGACAGATATAATTTTAGTATTTATTGCTACAAAGATACACAGCTTGTGAGAAGAGATGATGTATTTTATTCAATCAACACATACATTTGGGAAAAGCTAACTGTTTAAACACTGTCTTCCAATTTTAAAGAAAGAAAGATACAGTCAGTTTTTGTATTCAATTAGAAATGCAGTTAAAGGAGATTTTTGTCTTTGTTTAATTTTATTACATTATGTTTGATCACTGGTTGTGGGATTATTTTGGTGGGGTAGCTCTTTTAAGGAGACTTGAACAGTAAGATGAATATGACCAAAGTCTTGGTTTCTGTAATGATTTCAAGGCAATTTCTTTTCATTCATTCATTTCTATTCATTTTAGACTTTTATTTGCATGTGAATACTCAAAATACTCTAGGAAAAAAATATGTACACATTCAAAAGCTGTATGTTTACTGGTGTTGCATATGGTTACCCATACCCATAACAGTCTTTCAGCATCATTTGTCTGTGATCATGTTTTTATTTGAAAGAGACTAGATGCCTTTTTTGCTCTGTGATTTATATTATTTAAACAAACTGGGGAAAATAATTTGAATCAGCTCATTCACTAGCATGACTAAAATGTACAATAACTTATAAAATGTTCACTGTTATATGGCTGTAAGGCTGGAGTTCAAGCCCTCTGTGTACACACAAAGAATAACGCTTTCCATCTGAAATAGCCTGGCAAAAGGATGCTGCCTCCTGGTGATTTAATAGGCATATGAGCTTCCACTAAAACTGCATCTTCAAGAGAAATAATTTGTCACTGGAAGAGTCCAGTTGTGGGCCTGGCCCATGCTCAGCTCACAGGGAAGCAGGAGCAATGGGGAGGCCATCGGGGTGGTGAAGGTAGCGGTCCTTGCAGTGCCTCTCTCTTCTTTTCCGCAGGATTTTCTGCAAGGGGACTGCACCAAAGCCAGGCAAAAGCTGAACTGGAAGCCGAGAGTCACGTTTGATGTGAGTGGCCGTTCTGTTGTACCTGATGGGTGTTCATGTCCTCTAAAAGCAATTCCCAGGGAGAGGAAAGGAGGGGGGACACGTCTGTGTGGGGTGACCTGGGCACCCTGAGAAACCCCATTTTGGGGTGCCTCTGCATGGATCCTTGCTTTGCAGAAAGCAGATGCTGTGGCAGCAGCGGGCATCCCAGGGCACAGCAACGCACTGACACACCAGGGCCTGGGCCAGGGCTGCTGTGGGAGGGCCCAACAAGGCCCCAAAGCCCTCTCCTGGTTCCTCTGTGGGAGGGCCCAACAAGGCCCCAAAGCCCTCTCCTGGTTCCTCTGTGGGAGGGCCCAACAAGGCCCCAAAGCCCTCTCCTGGTTCCTCTGTGGGAGGGCCCAACAAGGCCCCAAACCCTCTCCTGGCTCTGCTGTGGGAGGACCCAACAAAGCCCCAAAGCCCTCTCCTGGTTCCTCTGTGGGAGGGCCCAACAAAGCCCCATCCTCTCCTCGTTCTGCTGGGAGGGCCCAACAAAGCCCCATCCTCTCCTCGTTCTGCTGGGAGGGCCCAACAAAGCCCCATCCTCTCCTCGTTCTGCTGGGAGGGCCCAACAAAGCCCCAAAGCCCTCTCCTGGTTCCTCTGTGGGAGGGCCCAACAGAGCCCCAAAGCCCTCTCCTGGCTCTGGTGGGAGGGCCCAGCAATGCCCCATCTTCTCCTAGCTCTGCTGGGAGGGCCCAACAAAGCCCCATCCTCTCCTGGCTCTGCTGGGAGGGCCCAGCAATGCCCCAAAGCCCTCTCCTGGCTCTGCTGTGGGGGCCAGGGGGGCTTGTCATGCTCTGGGGCATTCCTGACATGCTGCCCATTTGTCCTTGCACTGGGCCCTCATCTGTCTCTCTCCTTCCTGCAGGAGCTGGTGAGGGAGATGGTGGATGCTGATGTGGAGCTCATGAGGAACAATCCCAACGCCTGAGCCCTGGCTGGGCCCAGCAGGCATCGCAGGACCCATGCCACAGCTGGCCAGCACTGCCATGAGCCACCAGGGTGGGCAGCTGGCCCTCCCTGTGATGGTTTTATTGTTGGCCTGCCCATGTCTAAAAGACCAGTTTTATTCCTGTCTCCACCCTCTACATCCTCCCAGTGCCTCTTGCCCCATACATCATCCCAGGGTCAGCTCTGCCTGGGCTAAATCTCTCTTCTGCCGCTAACCCGGGAAGGATCATACTGTACCTGAAAAATTGATCAGCCAAATCAAGTGATTTCATTTTTAGTTGAGACTTGTCTTTCTATTCTCTAGCACCTCCAGCATATTTTTAGTACTTAATCCCATTTGAGAAACAAACCATTTCCTGCCCCCCACTCCTCCCATCTCCACATCAGCAGACCTTTGGTGCAAACATGGGCTTACCATGCCTCCAGACCTTGTTCCGCAGTTTGCCCTTTCTGCCTTTCCTGAACACTCCTTGTTTTTCTTTCCTGCAGCCTTACCTCCACCCCAGCAGCCCATTCCCAGCACCTGAACTCTGTAAAAGTTTGGATAACTTGATATAACTTGCAGTGAAATCGCCTTTTGACCATGCTGAATTAATTCCTAATTGCTGGAATCGCTTTCAAACCAGTCAAGCTGGGGCTTGTATATGTTTTTCAGATCTTCAATTCAGAGTGTGCATGAGTCATAGAAAGCCTTTTTGTCCAGCACCTTCTCAATCCAGGGAGATTAGGGTGTTTTGATTTTTGACCCCCTCCCCCAAGAATCAAACCATTCCCCATCCACCCTCTTCCTGCTTACTAAAATTAAACCTCAGACAGGAGCGTGAACCATTTCAAAAGATGACTTAAGAAATAAAAACAAAATAAATAAAAAAAGCTTTAAAAAAATAGAAACTTCAAGGTGAGTAAATATTTTTTTGCTTTTTGTGCCAAGGTACCTGGGTTATCCAGAGGTCGTCAAGCCCATACATTTCCCGTTGGTTTAGGATCTTCCACCCACCAATTACTCCCATCATTTTAACTTTAAGCCTGGAAGTGAGCGAAGAGCAAGATTCACAGGAGGGAGACACACAGGACATACACTTGCTTGAAGTGCGTCTCCTGCTTTTTGGCTTCGTCTAGGGGGGACCCTCATGTTAAACGGAGGCCAATCGCGGGATGGGGGGGTAGCTATGCCCGGGAGCGGTCCCCTGATGGAAATGATGCGGGTGTCAGGAGGGAGCTCGAGAGCAGCCTAGGGGGAGCCGGGAGGGTCCTCCGTGCGCCGGTCTCCAAGGGCGGCATTTGCGGAAAATGCGCCGCGCGGAGTGGAGCGCGCCCGGGCAACCGGGGCAGCCGCTTCCTTTGGGGCTGTTCCTTCGAAAGCGCGAATGGGGAAAGGGAAACGTGGGAGCCCGGCCGCTGCTTGAGACCCTGCCTACAGGTGCACAGAGTACGAGCCCTAAGGAGGAAAGGAGAGGGGGCTGCGGGGACAGAAAGATGTCCCTGTTGCTCTCCCTCCAAGCATCTCCCCACGCGTATAAGGCTCTCCAGCCCGCACCCTCGGGGCTCTTCCAGCACAGACCAACGCCGAGCAGGTCACGGACACTCAGTCCGGAGGCCTGGACCTCCCTACGGCATCACACACACATTGCCACTCACCTCCCGTGGATATATTTATAAAAACCCTCCTTGCGTGTTTTTCTCCTCGAATGGGTACAACTCCACGGCTGCCTTCCCCCCGCCTTTTATTTTTAAGAGTAAAACAACACTAATCCTCCTTCCCGTGGGTGCATGTCCTTGCATTAGCTGCGCTCTTCCGCAGCGTTCACACCGCGTGGATCTGCTACACAGCCCCTGCAGGACGCCCTTGCCCCTGTGCCTTGGGCACCCACGCGTGCGCGGCCACCTGGCCGCGGCTGTGCTCTGCGGCTGCCTCCCGCACCCTGCCACGGCCGAGCGGGTCTCCCGTGCCCAGCGCTGGCCCCCCCGCCCCGGGGCCGCGGCGGGTGGCGGAGGGGAGTGGGGCGAGCTCCCTCTGCCCGGCCGCACCGAGGGCTGCGCCCTCCGCAGCGCCTCGGCCAGGCGGTCACAGGCTGCGGGTGGCGGGTCTTCGGTGGCGAACGGAATAATAATTTTTAAAAGTATTCCAGCGCTTTTATGGCAAGGCATTTTTTAATGGCAGCAAACTACTTTTTCGCTTACAGTGATTCACTAGCAGGCTTACTGGTACATCTGAATATTAGTTTACACATCTCTGCCGAGGACTGGGAGCTTCGACTTCAGGGTCTTTTCTTTGGCATCTCTCACCGTAGCACACTCCAGAGAAGCATTTTCATTCTCTGGTTTCTCTGTCTATATTGGAGAACAAATTGGGAAAAGGATGGGAAAGTGAAACAGACCAAACAGTCCCTCACGGTGGCCTGGTGCTGGGTGTCTTTCTGCTGCCTTTGTAGGGACAAAAAAAAAAAAAAAAAAGGTACTGGTCATGACAGGCCAAAATGCACACTGCCCTGCTGTTTTTTACCATTTGGCAAAGGTCAGAACTGCTTTTCGGTTCCCCTAACACTACCTTCCTGCCTGATTCTTAATTGCTCCTAAAGTACCGCTCTTTGACCACGGGATCATGTCTTAAAAACGAAATAAATAATAACTTGTAAGCAAAACAAAGTAAACCACTAATAAGCTTCGACTTAGAGAGATTATATGGTATATGTAGCTGATAGAACTGCTACAGACTTGCGTTCTCTACATCAGTTTCGCGTGCACGTCAAGCATTTTTTGTGTGCGGGTTCGAAAGATACATTCCCCCTCTGCCCGTCTCTGGTCTCATGTACTCGCACTACTCATGTATTGCAACACTGCAGCTTCGTTAATGGAAAAGAGCAGCTCCAGTAGTAAGTAACCGAGCAGGCCTCCGGTCCCTCACATCTTTTGCAAGCTTCCAACCATCTGCAGCAGCAGCACCGAACAAAGCGAAAGACAAGGTGGGTTTAACCTTTCCCGGAACCGCTATGGCACCGGCCGAGAAAGGCAGGTTGGTGGCCAGGGCCAGACTATAGACACCCTGCACTGGCCGGAGCCGGGAATACGGGCCCGGGACTCTTCCGGGGGTCCCCGCCCGGGCAGCCTGTTCCACTACGTCGTGGGAAGCGGAGAGTTCACCCTGCGCCGCTGCTACGGGGAGAAGGATAGCAATGGCAGCGCTGGGTAGTGAGGGCTGCCCGGGAGTGCGTCCCGTCAGAAACAGGGGACTCGGGTGGGCAAGGAGAGGAGAGAAAGCCCAGCTGCTGCCCTGCGAGCTGCACAGTGCTCGGGCCCGGTGGGGAAGGCCGGCCTGGCCTTGCCTGCGGCTCCCTGCCCGGCAGCGCCAGGAATTACGAGCAGCGACGGCCGGGCTCGCTCCCCCGCGCCCGCCGCCTGTCAGCGCTGCCGCCGCCGCACCGTGTCTCTTAGCCATAACTCAGCCCCTCGCCTCCGCCATAGGGGCCACTGCCCTTCCCCAGAACCTGTCTTGACATTGGTAAAAGTACCACGAGAGCCTCTTTTAAGCTTATTTTTCCCCTTCTCTTGAGGCCTTTCAGGGGCCCCGGCCACTCGTGGCCTTCCAGGCACCGAGGAGCGCGGCGGGGGCCTGAAGCGGGGTGGCCCCACGGCAGCACAAGCCCTTGCCGCTTCTGGCAGCGGGCAGGGCCGGGGGTCGGCGCTGCCCCAGGGCCCGCCAGCGACACAGCCGGCCTGCTCGCCGCCCTCCTCCCCGGCCCCGGTGAGAAAGGCCGGCGAGACAAAGCGACGGGGTTTTCCTCGGGGTCGCACGGCAAAACCGCCAGCGCCATCTAAAAATACACCTCGAAGTTTGGAGCGCAAGCCCGAAGGGTAAAAGCAAACGGGGGCTGAAAGCAGAGCAGCCCCGCTCCTCGGGCTCGAACACGCCGACTTAGGGGGGTGGTGGGAAGAGGCTCTGCGGCCGGCTCTGGTCGCTCTCGGAGACGCATCGAGTGCTGCAAGGGTATTTAGAAAAATAAAATTTAGGTGTAAATTGGGAAAATGGAAGAGTCTGCCGCCGCCACCACCTCCCCCCGACTCCTTGCACATAAAGCAGCCACGTCCCCCCCGGGCGGACATGAGGGTCACATCCTCTTCCCGCTACTCGCCCGGTCGGGAAGGCGTGCTCGGGGCTGCCCCGGAGCAGCGCAGGGAGAGGGGCACCGGACGGGGGTCGCCGCCCCTCCCGCCTGTGGGTGGCAGCTTTGCAGGGGTGGGCGGCAAGGGGAGGCCCCGTCGGCTCGCAGGGCCGCGCTCCTGCCTCCCCTTGTGACCCCCCTTCACCTCTGATGGTTCGCTGGCTGAGCATTGTCTCCAGACACAACAAAACCAGGACGGAGCCCTGGAGCAGGCAGGGCTCCAACGTTTTGACGGGTGGAAGAAAAACATCAACAGATACTTTGCAATTATTTGGTGATGGGGGCTAAAGGAGAGGCAGGCGGGGGAGAGGTCGCTTCGCAGCAGCAGACGCTAATTGCAACCTTTGCTTTGCTAATGAGCTCGCACCGGTGCATTCCGCGCTCCATCACCGTGCCACCCCCCCCCCCCCACCCCCACCCCCCCGGCGGAGCGCTTCGGGGGTGGGAAATGGCGTCGGGAGAAAGTCGTAATTTTTCTGCAATTCGTTATTCGGTTTTAAATTCATCCCATCCTTGAGAGGCGAGGCTAGAAGCGCTGGCCGCCAGCACTTTCATAAATCCTCGCTTGGGGAAAACGGCGAGCGGCTCCTCGCTGGCAGGGCCGAGGTGTGTGCGAGCGCCCGGCCCCGTCCCACCGCCTGCGCCCCGTCCCACGCCGCGGGTAGCCGGGCATGCCAGGCCCGGGGCCGGCAGAGAGACGCGTCCTCCGCCGGCTTACGGCTGTAGCCTCCACACAATCGGATCGGGGGATATGCGCATACAGAACACACGCAGAAAATAGAGTTTCTCTCGAAACTCGCATCAGAACGACACTGGGAATGTATTTATACTGCGCAATCTTGCAAGCACCGACATTGTTTAAACAATTCTCTTCTGCTGCGGACGATATTATCAGTACTTTTACATTATCTTTCAATGGAAAACAGTCTTCTTTTTCCTTATTTTAAATATTTATTTTTTTTAAAGGGGGAAAAGAAAGAGGAATAAAAAGGAAGAAATTAAACTCGGCAGCTTAAATGTTCTGGCAAGTAAATAAATTCCAGGAACGTTTTGGGAAAAACGTTTATGGCTTTTTTTTCCTGATCCGAGCACTTGCCTTCTGAGGGATGATGGTTGTAGTGATATGACCTGTTTATTCATCAATTCATATAATATATAAATATCCTGAACTCATGAGTGCAATAATTTGCGTTTTTTCTACTGGAGGAAATTCAGCTATTTTAAGAGTTAATGGTTCTAAATGTGTTGGTTTTCCTGGATTCTCCCCAGAGGTGATGGGGGCTGGAAAGGAGGGGGGATTCCAGTTTGGGGTTTTCACTGTTGTTGTTTTAATTCTGCTGAACCCAATATAAAGCATCTGACCTGAACGTTGGGTGATACACGGCACAACCAAGCCCCCTGACACCTAAAGGTCAGGTGAAAGTCTACAGCAGGTAAGTTGTAGGCCGGCTGCCTGCCCATTTCACTTGCTCTCTGGCTCACAAATTGTTCCCTTCTGCCCACCCAAGTAGTTTCAAGCTGTGTTTGTTTAGGGGGCAAAGAAAAAATATTGCCGAACACCCAGTTCTCTTTCAGACGGAGAGCTTGAGAGCACTCACCGGTAGCTCGGGCTGCCTTCCCGTCACTCTCCGTCCCAGTGCTTTTTAACAGCCATTATTTTGTGGCATGCTAAGCAAGGCACAAGCTACGGGCCTAAAAGGTCGAAGAGGTGTGTGTAACAGATGCGCTCGCATGGGAGGGCGAGGGAGAAATCCCCCCCACCTCCCAAAGACCCTGCCTGCTAAACGGAGGGAGGGAGCCTTTGCCGGCTGCTTCCCAGGCCCGCGCAGAACAAAACACTGGCGTAGCAGGCCAGGACAAAAAACTGTCCCTCGGACCGCAGGGGCTTCCCCGCGGTGCTACGCTGCTGTCTTTTCCCTGGACACCGCGGCCCTCGACGGGCCTGTTCCTCCGCGCTCGGCACCCCCCGGCCGTCGGGGGTCCGGCGAACACCACCTCGCAGCCGCTTGCCAAATTGCTGGGCGCCAGCAGCCTTAGCACCGAACTACACTCAAGGAATTAGTTCCAAATGGCACGGAGGGCTCCCGCTCCGGCCGGACCAGCCGGAGTTACCCTCGGGAGTTCTGGGGCTTACTTCTCCGGCCGTCCAAGCAGGCCTGTTAGGACGCCTCGTTAGGAAATAAGGGATCCTCCCAGTGTGCTCCCCCAGATCGTTCGCTAACGCCACCTTCGCTGCCAGCCCCGGCCTAGGACAAGGCCTGCCAGCTGCCCCAGATGCGTGGTGTATAATATTAAGGGGGAATGGGGGGCGCAGCAGTGCTGCGAGGGCTCCCCGATGCCTACACAAGGTTACGGGGCTGCTGCCCGGCCCCGCAACTACCGGGTAAGGAGCCGGCCCTCTCCCCCTCCACCTCCCTCCATGCGGCTATTGTTTCGTTCAATTAGGCTCCGCTTGATAAAAAACAATCGCTCGTTAACCCTCGCCCTCCTCCCTCCCGGCTGGTGTGTTGTGAATGGCGACATCGTCTCCCTTGACCCCCGTCTCCTTTTCTGTCTTTCTGTCCCCTGAAAAATGATTCCGCGAGCTCTGATTGAATTTTATTCCTTCCTGACCTGGCCCGTTTTTATTGCATGGACACCATCAATCTTGACCTAACGCGACGTTTGTTTATTACTTTGGAAAGAAGCGAATGGCTTTATGAGCCCCAGCGTAATTAAACCAGGAGGGCCACGCTCACCGTGGCACCGCACCACCTTTGGGGCGGATTCACAACAGACAAGACGCCGGGGAGGCGAGGCAAAAGGGAAAAGGAAAAAAAAAGGTGGGGGGCGAAACCTACGCGGGAACCTACTGGTGCCCTCCCAGCCCGTGAGCTTGTGACCAAAATACCGGACCGAAACCCGTGCACGTCCCCGGGGAGCTCCGAGCAGTTCCTTACAGCCCAGCCACCCCAGGCTCACCAGTCCCTTGCGCAGCTCACCACGCAAACCTGAGCTCGCCCTCCGCGCTACCCCTGCTGCGCGCTACCTGTGCCCCCGCGCAGCGACAGCTCAGCCTCGGACGCCCTGACAGCGCCCACCACCGTGCTCCTCATCTCCCTCCTAGCCTAAAAAAACCCACCAAAATCCACAAAACAAAAACGACCCCAACACACACCCCACCCTCCCAGAAAAAAAAAAAAAAATCCGAAAAAACCAAATCAGAAGATCAGCTCATCTCAAAGTTCGAGTGAATTTAGCCAACATGCCCGGTCCCAGCACAGGGAGACGGGGGAGGAAAATGGACTGAGTACGCGAAGGAGTTTTAATTACTTTACGAGTGAAATTAATTGAAAGCTAATGTTCGATTACCCGTCGCCGTTGAAATGGTTTATTTCGGGAAGTGGACGGGGGAGAGCTTCCAGGGGCCGCACCGCAGCTCTCCTGCGCTGTGCAGTGGAGCCATGTGCGCGCCTCGGCGCTACACGCTTTTGCCTACGCAATCAAACGACGTAATAAAGACTGCACACTCTTACCTCACGCTCATCTGTACGTGGGCGCGGGCAGGCGCGCAGCCCCCGACCGTGCGGCACCGCTCCTTTCCGCTCAGCGGCACCGCCGCGCTGCGTCCCGCACAACCACGCACAAACCCGCACAACCCGCACCGACTTTCGCGTGCGCCGAGCGCGACTCGCCCAAAACTCCAAGCCAAGTCTCCAGAGGACAGGGCGAAAATCTAAGCTCGTCCTGCTCCAGCAGCGTACGTTTGGGGAGATGAGAGCAGCGTACAGGCAACTGGTCAAAACGCTGCAGCCCCAGAGTTACCAACAGTGTTAGGAAGTTGAACCCGTCTATGAAAATAGCTAACTTCGAAACGCCTTTCCCGAACTTCTTGGCTATCAGAAAGGGCCCCAGATATCATAAAACGCCGATTTGGAACCACTCCCTTAAATCCACAAAACGGCCCCACCATGTTCCCCACCTGACCTGGCCTGTGGCGGTAGGGAAGGGGTTTTAATCCATGCCCTCTCGACTATTTGCATGCATTTCTCTGCTATTTTTGATTATGACCTTTGCAGAACATAATAGGAGCTGTAATTACTTTAAGATTAAATTCTAAGGAGGAAACTTAGAAAGGAGAATATTCCTCCTCTCTACATTTTCCACTGTTTAAGTGACAGATGAGCGAGTACAAGTGAGAAACCACCAGAACCACCACGTAAATGGAATGGTTCCTCAAATCTATTAAAAAAAAAAAAAAAAAAAAAAAAAAAAAAAAAAAAGGTGTTTTGTTTGGGCTTTTTTTATAGACGAAAAGCAAAGCAACAGTTTGGAAAAATAAAAAATCAGTTTGAGATAATAAAAAAACCCACAAAGCGCCGTGCTAACCTGGCGCCTAAATGACCTCTCCACAGGCATGGCTGGGGCCAAGTGTCCCTGTTTGCTGTAGGGGCTGCCACCACAGATGTCGAGACCTTAGGGGGACACCTCTCAGCTGCTGCCCGGGTGCACGTCCCGTGCCCACCGCTGCGCAAGGTCGCACCGCATCTCTTTTGGCGTTCAGGGCAGGCCCAGTTCTGCTGGGAGACAATCACAGGTCAGAAGGGACGCTCGGGTTTGCCTCCTGTGCGCAAGAGGAGGGAAGCACAAGAGGAACAAGAGTTCGTGCCCCACCGCCCGCAGTTCACGGTGGCCCGCGGGCAGATGCCCCGCTCCCTGCTTCGCATTTGCACTGCCTCAGCCCGGGAAGGTTTCTAGCGAGCCCGCTCGGCCTTTCCCCATCCCAGCAGCAGCCGCAATGCCTCACGACGAAGGCTCTGGCCCGGCAGAGCCCAGAGATGCCAACCCCCGTCCGTGCAATGTCGCGCAGGGACCCATGGTACCGGACTGCGCGCCCGGCGGGCCGCCTCCCGCGGCCAAGCCCGCACTTTCCACTGCCTACCGCGGGGACAGCCAGCACCGCTAATCTTATTTTCGTTGTGATCAATTTCTGTGGGGAAGGGGAGAAAAAAAGATTATGATTATGATTATTATAATAATATAAATGAAACAGTGTTTTTAAAACTCGTAATACTAGTGTGCCGTGAGCCAGCCCATCTCACTGAGAAGCAGGAGGTGACCTCCGCCGCCACCACGCACGTCACTTCAGGAAAGGGATCCCCCCTCCGGGGGCAGAAGATCCCGACACGACCTACCTGCGACCGAGAGAAAAGTTTCCCTTTGCCCCCTCCCTGACTGCGGGCCGCCCTCCCGGCCCGCCGAGCCCACACCGCCCGCCCTTTCGCAGCCAGGGTAGCGCAAGTTGCGCGGCCGCCCCGCGGCAGAGGGCCGCGCACCGCCCCGAGCATTAGCAGTAATTACACACGGCACTTGTTCAAGCTACGCACGGCCCCCCCAGCTTCCCCGGCCGAGCAGCACCACTGACAATGCAACGGGTAATTAAACAAGTCGGGCTGACAACTGCGTTCCCCCCTATTTATTTTCGCCACGAACACCCTACCGCTGCAGACCGCTGAGAAAACCCAAACTACAGGAAAGCCGGCGCCTGATCGCAACAAAAATAACAGGCAAATAGCAGACTCAATCGCCTCTACCCTCTGCCTTCTTTAAATTTTATTTTTAATACATGACGGGGGGCAGGAATGGTCTTATTATGCAGCCACCCCGCTGGCAAACCCATCTGCCAAGGCAGAGGGAGCTGCACCACCGAGGGTCCCCTCTCTAGCGAGGGGGAGCGGGGGCGTAAGGCAGTGAAAACCCCGCCGTGCCTCTGGCCCGGCAGTCCCGCTTCCAAGGAGGCGGCGGTGGGCGGGAGCCGCCAGTTCAGCTGCCCCCCGCTCGGTACCGAGAGATGGACGATGGTGAGCAGAAAGTGAGCCCGACCGAGAAAAGGTGACATTTTATTTCCCTTTACCGGTGAAAAAAGGGGAGCAGAAATTAAAATATGTTCCCGGAGAGAAGGCGCTCAACTTTGCTCGTCCTCCTCATCAGCTTTACCACAACTGAGCGATGGAGCGTTTAAGGTTCTCTTACCCAACTTAGCAAACAAATAAATGTAAATAAAGCGCCTGGTAATCTTTGTAGAGGTACTAGCACGAAAAAGCAAAGATTATGCCATACTTGAATAAACGTATTCTAAGCCAACGCGTTCTAAGATGACACACTCCCCCCAGTTCATTCCATCTGCTAGAGGTGTTTTCTAAACATTGGACTATTGCTTTGGAAGGAAGCACAGCTCAAAAGCGAGGTAATAAGGTTGAACTGTAAATACCTTTGTATTTATTTACAGCGCAACCCTTAACAATGCAACAGCAATTACTGCTAAGTGTTGCCTTTAGATAAGAGATTCTGATAGGAAACTGTATTATCTTGAAAGCAGATTTTAGGCCTTAAATATCTGTAATCAAATGAACTTATTTCCAAGTCTGACTGACAAGGCCGGTTCTTTTAAGTTAATGGATTTATTGCATTTTGGTGGTTACTTACAAAAGGGGAAGGTGATCCCCATTGACCGTAGATTCTTAATAGTAAATTGTCCAGAAGGTAGGATTCTTGATATGACAAGATGCCAGTCTGTGCAGCACTCATTTGCTACCCTGGTAATATATATTTTTTCCGATTTGAGGAAAACTGAGGGAGGTAAGGAGAGGGAAAAAAAAAAAAAAAAGAAGACGAAAAAAGAAAGAAAGACCAAACCAAAACAGCAAGCAACTATATAAGAAAAATTCGCCCACATAAAATATTTTAAAAATAATCTGTCCGAGCAATTGAGACACAGACCAGTGAAGTCCCTGAAGGACGGGAGTAATGCAGAGCTGTAAAGGTCTAAGGGTAGACTAGGGCAGACTTTAACACTACTACTCTTTCCCTCCCCGAAATAAAATAGTACTTTATGTGTTACAGAGGCGGCTTCACTGATGTGATTGCACGCTTTGCTATCACTTCTAAGAAGCAGTAATTTAGATGCTGGCATTATATTTAAGAGTGCACGTACTACAGATTATTTGGCATCTGCTATACACTGGAGTTTAGAAAAATATGCAATATGTATATGAAACTATAAATAAATACGTAGTCCTTCTTTAAATATAGGTACATATGTAAATCCTAGATATAAATACATTTGAAACACACACAGAGCGATCTATAGCTCGACATATACAGTTACACATGGTCTGGAACCTAGTGCATGCACTTCTACCTCGGAGTTATCACTTATATATCCTTACATAGGCATATTATTTAAAACAACGTAATGTCGCCATACTACTGTGTATGGTCAAATGTTTCCAGGTCTTGCCATTAATTGCTAAGAAAACGTGTTTGTTTATTTGCCAACTCAGAGCTGCCATGGGAAAGTATTTTTTTCCTAGCGGATAAGGCGAGCTGACTAAGTGGAACATATTGCAGAAGAGACTGAAAAGGGATTTTTCGACCTGGCAGTTCCTAAATGGTCTTTGGAATTTGTGCGGAGGGGAACAAGCTGTTCCAGCGACAAAGTTAGTTATGAAATCCCTTTTCCCTCTCTTTCTTTCTCTCTCTCTCTAAATGAAAGCATTAAAATATACAGACGTGTAAAGGATCATTCCAACTGAATGGTAATTTATTAATAAACAAACAATGCAATACCTTCAGAATATTTTCAACAAAAAAAAAGAAAAATATTGATAGAATAAGATTAATACAGTTTCCCTTTTTATATATAGTGAAAAAAAAAATCAGCGTTTCAGTCAATTATAACGTCACTTTTCAGGAAAGGGGGAAACACTTTCTGGCGTTTGGTCCGCATCATCCAACTACAAATTAAAAATAAATTACTATGTCGCAATTTACATTTTAAAACAAGTCCTTGTAGAAGAGGAAGGGGAGGAGGAAAGAAGCTGGTACTCTACGCTGGACTTTTCGCTCCCTTTTAAACACGGGGCATGACAATACCTTAAGAAACGGGGAAGAGCGCAGGGTGGGGGGCGGGAAAAAAAAGTATTTCTCAAAGCAATTAGAAAAAAAAAAACTTACGTGTTATTGGAGTAACACTGTCCTTTAACAAACCAAGACATGCTTTGGGGCTGTCTCTGTACAAAAGCTTTTCGCGATGCGCTCGCTTCCCTCCGCGGCCGCTGCGAGGGCCGGCGGCGCGGTGCGGAGCGGAGCTGAGTTCCCGCGGTGTCCCCGCGACGGGGCGCGCTCAGAACTTGCCGCAGTCGTAGACGAAGGCCCCGGAGGTGCGGTAGAGCGGCTGGCTGCCGGGGAAGGCCATCTGACAGCTCCCGCCGCCCCCCGCCCCGCCGCCGCCGCCGCCGCCCCCTGCCCCGCTGCCTCCTCCGGCGCCGCCGCCGCCGCCCGGCGAGGCGCTCAGCCCCAGCCGCGGCGCCTCGAAGACCTCTCGCGGGGCGGCGGCGAAGCCCTGCTGCGGCCCCGCGTAGCCCGCCGCGCCCGCCAGCGGGCCCAGCTCCCCCGCCGCCGCCGCCGCAGCCGCCGCCGCCGCCGCCTGGTTGAGGTACCAGGAGGCCAGGCGGCCCTGGTGCGGGTGCGGGTGGTGCCCCTCCTGGTGGCCGCCCGCCGCGCCGCCCAGCCCGCCGTGCCCCAGCGCCCCGCCGCCGCCGCCCCCCGCCCCACCGCCGCCGCCGCCGCCGCCGCCGCCGCCCGAGGGCATCGCGTACTCGGGCAGCGGGTCCTCGGCGGGGCTGGCGGCCGCGGAGGGCAGGTGGCCGGGCCGGTCGGCGCCGCCCGCCGCCGCGTAGAGGCTCATGGCCTGCATGTTGCAGTGGTAGGTGCCGGCGGCGGCGCCGGCGGCCGCCTGGCCGCAGGGCGAGCCATAGACGGAGCTGTGTCCCGGCGAGTATCCCCCGAGGGACAGGGCGGGCGGGATGCCGGTGCGCGGGGCGGCGGCGGCGGGGGCCAGGAGGCCGGCGCCCAGCTCGGCGGCGGCCTGCGGCGAGCCCCGCAGCGAGGTCATGATGTTGTCCACGCTGAAGCCCGGGCCGTGGTGGTGGGGCGGCGGCGGGGGCGGCGGTGGAGGCGGCGGGGGCTCGGGGGCCTCCAGGCTGAGGGAGCGGCTGGAGGGGAGGGTGCTGCGGGGGCTGCCGCCGCTGGAGAGGCTGCTGCTGCTGTCGGGGCTCTCGATCTTGGGCACGGCGCCGAGCGGCGGCGCGGCGCCGGGGGGAGACACGGCCTGCGGCGGCGAGGCCGTGCCGTTCTCCGTCTTGATATCCTGGATGCGGACGGGCGGCGGCGGCGGCGCGGCGCTGCCCCCGGCGGGGCCGCCCTCGGGCTCGGCGGCGGCGGGCGGCGGCGGGCGCGGCGGGGCATGGTCCTTGAGGTGCAGGCGGTCCTTCTCCTCCTTGTCCTTGACGGCGTCCTTCTTTTTGAAGCGGCGGCGGCGGCGGAGGAAGCTGCCGTTCTCGAACATGTTGTAGGAGTCGGGGTCGAGGGTCCAGTAGCTGCCCTTGCCGGGCTTCTTGTCGTCGCGGGGCACCTTGACGAAGCACTCGTTGAGGGAGAGGTTGTGGCGGATGCTGTTCTGCCAGCCCTGCTTGTTGTCCCGGTAGAAAGGGAACCGCTCCATGATGAACTGGTAGATCCCGTTCAAGGTGATCTTCTTATCGGGAGCGTTCTGGATGGCCATGGTGATGAGGGCGATGTAGCTGTAGGGCGGCTTCACCATATCCTTGGGCTGCGGCGGTGGCGTGTAGGGCCCGTAGGCTCGGGCCATGCCGGCTGGGTACTGCTCGTGGGCCGGGTGGGAGTACATGCTCATCGGGGCCGGCATGGCCGTGTAGCCCCCGCCGGCCGCCGCCGCAGCGGCACGGTAGTAGCTCTGCTCTCCGCCGAGGTACGGCACCACTCCTAGGGAGTTGGGACTGGACACGGAGTAGCGAGCCTGCATGTCCTCCCGTCAGCTTTCCCCCACCCTCCCCGCCGGACCAAACAGCGCGTCCCTTCCCCCTCCACCCCTCCGCCGCTCCGCGGACCGAGCTGGACCGGGCGGCCGGGTAACCCCCACCCCCCCACCCCCCCGGCGGAGCGCGGAAAAAGGGAGGAAGAATAACGACGGCAGCGCCGAAAGCCTCCTCTTCTTCGCCCAGGAAAGCCCACCGGCGAGCTCCCGCGCTCCACGCGGAGGGGGGAAAAAAATCAAAAAAGGGGGGGAAAAAGGAGGGGGACAAAAAAGGGGGAAAATGTTTTAAAAAAGAAAACGGCGGATGAAAAAAAAAAAAGTAATCGCAGCGGAGAAAGCAACTTCCAAACGCAGAAAGAGTATTAAGAAAATAAAACCTTTGCAAAGAGGCTCCCACGCTCCCAGTTCCTTGTTCCACGGGGATCTGCAACAAGTTGTCTGCAAAGGAGGGACAAAAGTAGAGGGATGTGTTTTGTTGGCTTTTTTAAGCGAGCAGAAGAAGAAAAAAATCCACCTTCCCGATCTCCCAGTGCAAAGTTTCCCTCTCTCTCTCCCTCTCGCTTTTTTTCAGTCTCTTTTTCAGTCGCAGGCTGCTTTGGGAAGCATCGGAAAAACTCCTGAACTTTTGAGCATCCGTCACCACGGCGAGAACTTTTTTACGCACTTACAGTTTTCTCCTTTTTTTTTCCCTCCCTCTCCTCTCTCGGTCTCCTTTTTTTTTTTTTTTTTCCTCTCTTTTTTTTTTCTTTTCCTCCTTTTGCAGGCGGCTCAGCTCCGCCCCGCCGAGCTGGGCCGGCCAATGAGGGCCGGGAGACACCCCGGGCTCTGAATGAGGAGGGAAAAAAAAATAAAAAAGGAGACCGAGGGAAAAAAAAAAAAAAAAAATCCCCACAGCAGCTCCGGGAGTTGTAGCGCTTGGGGACCGGCCACACACACTCGACGGCACACGCGGACGCCCTGAGCGCCGCGGAGCCCCGCGTTCTCTCAGGCCGCTGCGCACCCCCGGGGATCCTCCAGCGCCCGCGCATTTTGCGCGACGACCCTGCCCGAGCCCCACTGCCCTACACCTCGCTGGCTCGCCCACACACCCGCGTCCTTACACGCGCGGTCGCCCTCGCCCACGCATCCCGGGCACACGCACCATGTGCATGCCCTCACCAATATATATGTATATATATATTTGTGTGTGTACACATGTATGTGTGTGCATGGAGCTTCCCCCGGAGCTCCTTCCACCCACGCGCGCACCCCGCTCTCTGCCACGCGTGTTTTCTCCACTTCTCTTCTTCATTTTTGTTCTTCTTTTTTTTTTTTCTTTTTTTTTTTTTCTTTTCTGTTGTTGTTGTTGTTGTGTGTGTGTGTAAGCTGCTCGGACTATTTTCTCCACACGTTCCGGTCGTGCTCTCTCCTCCCATTCCCTCCAGGCTGCCGCTCGTGTCGGCGGGCCGGCTCCATGCCGTTGTGCCGGCTCGCTCCCTGTCCAGCCCGGAGAGAAGCTCACCCCAGCTGCCTTCCACCCCCCACGCCCCCGGGGGGCGGCGAGGAAAGTGTGTGTGTGTGTGTGTGTGTGTTTGTTTGTGTGTGTGTCTGTGTGTGTCTGTGTGTCTGCGTGTTTGTGTGTGTGTGTGCGCGTGTGTTCGTGCGGTGGGGTGCCCCTGCACCACCCTGCCTGCAGCCAGCTGCCTGCCTGACCAAACGCTTCTGAAGAGATTGCATTCCTCCGGGTGACAAGGGTTTGACGAGTCCTCCAAAGCTCGTTTTTATTAATCAGCCACCAAGGGCTTTCTTCTATCTGTCTGCAAAAGAAGCGCCCGCTGCCTCTGCTGTTTGTAAACACGGGCGCGTTTGTCTGAACGGGGTCTGTAGCTCGCCCCTTCAGGTAATCTTTACGTGATGTGGGATGTGATACGGAGAGGGGATCCTTGCTTTATCTCTTTACTCATTTGAGACGGAGAGGGCACAATTTTGTTGCTAGTCTGCTTCAGAGTGGATTCCGTGGTATGTCAGGTGTGTCAAAAGAAAAAAAAAAGGGGGGGGGGGGAGAGAAAAACATGAACAAAATGAATGATCCCTTAACTGCTTGGCCGGTTCTGCTGTGAAGATTTGATTTGCCTTTGTGTAACTATCTGAAATAACATTTGGGCTCTAATCAGAATAAGACTTTAACGGGAACTCAAAGGGAGCAGAGAGTGAGGGCTTGGTTATTTATTTTTTAAATTTTAATTTCAATTGTCTCTTACCTTTGAAGAATTAAGATTTTCTTTTCGTACTTTAAACACGGGTGAAATTAATATACATTGTTTCACAGTAGTCCATTTTACCAATACTTCAGACATTCGAAATACAACCCAGTACTCTTCATTCGCTTTGTAGCCCATACCTCTGAAAGTTCATTAGCGTTAATAACAGATCAGCTAAAAGGATCACGCTGAAATCAGTGTTAGGGGTGGAATTTGTACGGGAAAGACGTGTGTGTGGTGCGTTCGTGAGATGAATTACCCATCCTGATCTTGTGACACTAAAAAATACTTAAAAGACCCTTTTGGCTTCACTGATTTGAAACCCCCTTTCCACACTTTTTACTGTGATCGATTGCTTTGGGGATCATGCCTTTGGAGCGTGCTAGAGGTGCATCGTTTGCTTGGTGGTATTTTAGCAGGAATGGCTTTTCCTCTCAAACACCGATCTGTTGGTTATTAAAAAAAAAAAGTTTTTGAAATGAGATTGAAGCCATGTGAAGAAGGTAATTTATGTAGCTTAATATCTGCTCCTTTTCATATTCAAACGTAACGGGTCTCCTTTTGGTAGTAAATGTCAGTTCTTTAATGGTGAATACATTATCCCGTTTAGCCTGTTGTATTTCATCGTCTGGAATCTTTCACCTGCTCCTGCCTAATTACACTTTTTTCCCTTTCCTCCCACCACGGCAGAATTAATAAATGTGCAAGCACTGGACTAGATGTCAATTCCAACACTTTATATTTTCAAAACCTCTTTCTTGTTTTGCTGAGGAGGAAAAAAAAATGGAAAAAGAGAAAGAAAAAGGGCATTTTAGCACGTTTCCATGCAGCCCGGGTCATCCGGTTTTCCCACGGTATTACCTGCCGTTAAAAACAATTTCCGTGGGCTTCCCGCTCGCTCCCTTGAGCGCCCGTAACGTGCCGCTCCGAGACCCGGAGCCTCCAGTGGCTTTTTCATTTTATCTGGACAATGTTGGCGGTAGCGAAGCTGTTTCACAGGCAAAGGTTGGAGTAACGCCGATAAGTTTCAGTACAGAGAAGGAGGGGAAGGGGGGGCATTAATCCGAGGTATTTTGCATCTAACACATTTTGCAATAGCAACTCTGATGCTATAATTGCGAACTGACGCAACCGGCGTGTGTTAAGTTACAGACCTCAACCCAGCAGGACCTTGGTTTCTCTGCTGGAGGCACAAAAGTCACCATTGTGAAGGTTCATAGTGGAATTTGGGGCTTGTGCGTGTGCGTGTTGGGGGAAAGCAACGGCTTTGGGGAGGCAGGAAGATCGGTTTTCTCCCTGCTATCTTTGGATACCACCCAGAAAGAGTCCTTGGCTCTTGGTCATCACCCACCCGGTCGTACGGCAGGGCTGCCTCACCCAGGCGCCCTACCTCTGCCGCCTTAGCCAGCCTGGCCTCCGTGCGGGACAGCCGCCTTGGAGGTGCCCCGCCTGGCTCTGCCGCAGGAACGGAGCAGGACGGCAGCAGCCTCGGCCTCCGTGGGCCCCTCTCCCGCAGGCCCCCGGGCGGTGGACACGGCCGCTGCCGCCTCCTCCCCGAAGCCGGGCGAGGGACGCCGACGGCGGGGCGGGAGCCTCGATGGGCAGACCCAGGCCAGGGGAGCCGCGTTTGTCTTGAAAACCTCCGAGGATTCGTGTGTGTGGTCATTTGCGACCTTATTTAGGAAGATGTCAGAAAGAAAGATGACATCGGAGCGGTAGGCGGCGGGACTGGTATTTGACCTGGGCAAAGCCCAGGTGGACCCAAACAATTCGCTGTGCGTTGTCCTCCTCGCTCCTCTCAAAGACCTGGAGGTGAACTGCTTACTAGCCCCGGGCTGTTTATGTTAAGTCGTAGTCAGAGCTTCGCTTCTCTCCCTTTCTTTTGGCTTCAACATCATAGCAGTGTTCCTGTAACTCCAAAAACCAGCCACCCAGCCCGTCTCTTCGCATCTCAGGATGCAGCTTTCCATGTTCTTTAAACAGCAGGCGACACCACAGGAGAAAACCGCTGACATCCTTTCGAGGGCTGGGAGGGAAGTTGATCGCATCAAATCTGTGCTTCACCAGTAGAAAAAAAATCTATTGTGCCGAAAGTCTCCTCTCTGTTTGCAGCCGCTGGACATGGGTGACAGCAATCCCTTCCTCCCTCCCTCCCTCTCGTCCTTGCACCAGCACCATTGCCATCTCAAGCCTGTGCAATTAAGCCGAGCTCTAAATGCAAGGTCTGTTTTGCGTGGCACTCAGTTAAGCAAACAGGCGTGATTGTTATTTTATTAACGTGGGTTAACAATTCCATAAATATGCCGAGGTAGTTTTCCAATCCAGGGCGTCTTTTATCTTGAGACATAAATAACACAACTTAATACGAAAATGAGCACTCCATTCCCTGTGGCATCTTTAGCCTCTCGTTCTTGGCTGAGAAATAAATTATCCTTTGCAGTAAATGAGGCAGCAGACATCGGCTTCGTGCCATTCACGAGAGAAACACCTTAATTTCACGTTAGGTATCTAAAAGGGAATTTTGTGTGTAGTTTACAAAGAAGAACCGAGACCATCAAGAGGTCGCAGCATTTTATCTTCCCACGATAATTATCGCGTTTGTACATAAAATTCGTCTCTGTGACACAGGTTCACAGAGATGTCGCAGCACCAAGAACAAGGACAAAAACCAGGCTGTGGGAAACTACTTGTGTTGTTTCTGCTGTAAAGCACTCACACATACACACACACACGCACACAGAAAAACCCGCAAGAGCGCAAGAAACCTTTAATTATTTGGTAGGTTCTCTAGCTTTGGCATCCCATGGTAAAACACGATCATCTGAGCGGCTCAGGGTGTTAAAAATTCACTCCTAAACTGACAAGAGGATAGCCAGACATGGAACTATAATTTTTTTTTTCTTTTACTTTCCAAGGTCCCCTGTCCCTTTTGTGTTCCTTTTCCTCCCTTATTTCCTTCCTTTCTCTGGGAGGGGCAGCGAGGGCGGAGGGGGGCTCAATCCATTGGATTCTCTGGATTCATAAAAATGAAAACACACAGGGAGCAACGAAGCTGGGAGTACGAACCTTAGCAGCCCCGTCCTGCTCCATCTCCACCTATTGCTCTACAGACGAGAGGAGAGAGAGACTTATTTGTGTAAGGGTTTATTTACATTAGAATGAAGCGACAGTTCCTAGTCTGGGAAGTGATAAGTACTTGGCAAGTCATTAGGTAGCAGATAGAGATCAGCCCCTGGATACATAATTGCCTGCCTTTCCCATACTCGTTTTTGAGGGCTGGAAGCTTTCTCGGGAGGGTGCGCGGCAGAGTTAGTGGGGGTGCGGATGGGGGGTGGTGCTGAGGGCGCTCAGCCCTGCTGGGAGCCACGACCGGGGGCTGCCCCTCTGCGGGCGGCCCTTGCCGGGGGCCAGTCCAAAGTCTCCCGCCCTCCTTGAAGGGCTGCGCGGGGGGACGCCCTTCCCTCAAGCCGCGATGCCTGCGCGGGGGACAGAGGGCTAGCGAGGGAAGCCGCGAAGCCGCTTCCCCCGCGTAAGCAGCGGCGGTGCCGCCGCGCTCGGCCCCGCACGGCTCCGCTCGCCCCCGCACGGCTCCGCTCGGCTCCGCACGGCCCCGCTCGGCTCCGCACGGCCCCGCACGGCCCCGCTCGGCTCCGCACGGCCCCGCACGGCCCCGGCGCCACCTGCGCGGCGGGCGGCGCTGCGCGGGCCGCGGGCTCCCCCTGCCGGCCGCCCGCCCCGCGGCCGCCGGCCCCGCCGGGCACCTGCCCGCGCCCGGCCCGGCCGCGCTCCCTCGGTCCCGGCACACGCGGGGGGATCCAGCGATCCACACGGAGCCCTCCGCCTGCGGAGTCGCTGCCGCGCTGGGCGGGCTTCGCGGGGCGCAGCGCGCTGTCGGAGGTGAGCGCTAGAGCGACGCCGGCTGCGTCCAGGCCATTATATTCTTCCCTCTGCCAAGGAATGTCTTTATTGGTTGCCAGGCTTGCCAATAAAACTTGCGAGGGGAAAAGCGTTGATTTCCAGGAAAAGAACTTCTGTTTTCTAACCTCCCCCTAGCTGTCCAGTTACTGATGTGTTCAACCACCAAGGAACAGCTTCATAAAATTGTCTGGTAAAGCCAGAGGCAGACGCCTTCACTGAGTAGCCACAGAGGTGTGTAAATTTACACGCAAACACACACACACACACACACACACACACAAAAGCACAGCTACATGCACTCACGGTTTTCAAGGCATTTCAAGGGTTTTACAAGGCATTTATGGTTATTAAGTACAATCACACCAAAGAACTAGTCTCCTCTAAGGCTCCTAGAAGATATGGCAATAAGAGTAATGAAACCTAGATATCTGAATATGCACTTTTATGAAGCCACAGATGCTCTCTTTGCAGTTATTTGTGTGCTGCTGGAAGTAACCCATGCTTGTTTACCTACAGAAGACAATGTCTCACTCTGCAAAAATCAAAGTACAAGAAAAAGAGGTGAAAGAATAGTTTAAAAAGTAGAGCTCTCAAGATATGACTATTATCTTCCACAGACCACAGGGAATGCAAAAAAGAGATGGTGTTTTAAATGCACCTTGTGTAACAAACACTTGAAACTCACAGCTGCAGGATTTCCATGGCTGCGACCCCAGGCAAGCCCCATTTTCTAGTAGGTCTCTGCCCTCGAAATCAGGCAGCGTACCATTTAAAGGTAAAAGAAGTCACCATTCAGCTCCTGAGTGTGTTACAACTGCAGTTTCTGATTCTTTCTCTCCCTCTCTGCCTGTGTAAGGCCTGCTAACCTGTAAACAGACTGGTAGGCATGATTTGAACAGAAAAGTTGTACTGAAGAAGAAAAGAGCTTCGGCAGTATGTATTTCAATGTCTTCCAAAAAAGTGTCCCTTCTTTGACCAAATAAAAGTAAAGCTTTCAGAATTTCTTTTTTATCTAGGTGGCATTAGCCCTCTTCATTAGACCTATGAGTGTTGGATGTGTGGCTCTGGCATGTCACCACCTCACCTGATCAGCTCACACCCCAATTCCTGCCCCAGTGAGACTGGCTGGCCAACTGTGATGGCAACACGGCTAAAGTTTGCATATGAGGACGGCATCAGCCAAGCCAGGCAAGGTCAGTTCCCTCATTTTGCAAAGCAGAGGAGATTGCCAGACTACATTTAGTGGCAGATGACCAATTCAGAGGTATTACAGTTGATAAATACAAGTACAAGTATTTTAAGATAGCGTAGCATGAAGAAAATGACCCTTGATAGTTCATTAAAAAAAAAATAGAAGATTTCTGTTCCACTTGATAATCCCTAAAATAGAGGCAGAGATTCTTAGCCAAGGCTTACACTTAAAAATAATTGCACATGTATAACTGTGGGGTATAAGTGTGGTTTGTTGGTTCAAAGGCAGATTCACAGCTTTCCTTTAGCACACACTTTTGCTCTCAAGAGTTGTAGACACTGCAAACATTGAAACAGTCAGTTCCAAAGGGAACACTCAGTATAGGACACACTGGCTGGTATCTTTCCTGCAGTTTAGATGAGCTTGCCAGGTAGCAAAAACCAGCATTTCTCTTTTCACCGGAGCCTTTTGGAGAGGTGCTGTGTGACAGGGAGGCTGTCGGAGGCAGAAGTATTTGCATGGGATGGAGCCTGCAACTACCGTAACCGTCCCTGTGGCAAGAACACCCACAGAAACAGGTAATTTGCCCCTCCCACACCAACTAACAGCCAGGAGCAAAAAATGTTAAAGTAACTTACATCATCGTTTGCCTGTATCATTACTAAGGAGGAACTGAAAGCTGTTTTATGAGGAGCAGACAGACAAAACTAGCTTGAGCTTGAGACATAAAAAACCCAAACCACTAAGACACCTGAAGGCATCCCAATTAAGTGATATTACCATCCCGATCAAGATGCAGTCATTGTTAGTAAGCACCCCTGATTTTTAGCAGAGATATTCCAATTAAGTAGATTTCCTGATTAGGCACACTTAAATTAAGTGGAGAGAACAGCGTGGAGGGAACCTGGATGGCTTTTTATGAGGGCCACCTTCAGAGGGGAGCTTTGTCACTTGCAACGGGGCATAAGTGGAGTTGAGGCCACGTAGCCCAAAATCGCGCAATGCCCCTTGCCCCGTGCTGAGCAGCCATCTCACCGTGGAGCCACGCAGCCTCGGTCGGTGCCTCCATCTCCTGGGTGCGTGTTCCCCGAGCGAGCACGGGTAGCTCTGCTGCTGGGCATGCCTGCAACCGCCTGAGTCAGAGCACCTTGGCACCTGTTCTCAGCCTGAATCCCAGTGGGATCCAAAAAGTAGGCAGAGTGGCGTCTGAGTGCCCGCAGGGTCTGATCCAGTAGATAATGTCTTGGGCTGTGGGACAAATTTGAAGGGAAGGTTCTTATCAGCTCAGCACCACATATCTCTGTATTTTACAGGTCTTAACTCTGGCCAGATCCTCTGGCCAGATCCTGGTTTTTGGATGGAGTGCCTTGAAGTGACACATTTTGGCAGGAATCACATAGCTTTTTATACTATTGCCTCTCTCCTTGTTACTTAGGCCTTGAGCATGAAGGTCTAAAGCACAGCTTCTGGAAAAAAAAAAAATGCAGACAGCAAGACTTCCAAACACTGGCCCTTTAGAAAGCTCTGAGGTGAACCTGCCAAGTGTGCTGAGTGAAGGAGAGAAGGTTATGAGTCTTACATCTAGATATGTTTTGCTTAATATTCACCATGGGCACACCTACAACTGGAACAACAACAGTTCTGGATAGGAGAGAGCTCTGCAAAAGAAGGTTGCAGTGATAGGGATGGCCAGCCTGGGCCATGGGAACAGTTTCATGTCTCTCCCATGCATCTGTTTCCCTCCAGAGGTTGGGCATGTCTTGCGTCTACACAATAAGGGAAGGAATGTGAGCCCTCCACCACACCTCTAGCTTTCAACATTTGCTGAGCCTGTTTGTCTATTTTGGTTTTGGTTTATTTTTTGTTTTGTTTTGTTTTCACCTATGACTTTTGAGATTGTAATCTCAGCAGGGTAGGACTGCCTTGTGTTCTAAATTTGTACACCGACTGTGCCTGGGATCTTGAGCTGATGTGCTATAATGACTAAGCATAATTTTCTTGGGGGATACTCTTTATGGATCCATCTGGAACTGATTGGACTTGTGATAAAATAGATCATTTCCTCTGGAAGAAAAGAACTCGTGATAACCACTGGATTGAAATGATTGCTTTCTGCACAGGTGAGCACAGGTGTTGCACTCAGTAGTGTTCATCATGGATTTGCATAGACTGAATAGTACATCATGTCCCTCTTTCTCCTAAATTTAGGGGAATGGCAGCATCCATCTAAATGTCTTTGAAGAAATTAATGACACAGAGTTTTCTTGCTGACCTGCAACAAAGGTGTGCTCTTGATGTGTGCCTGTTTTTCAATTTGCCTACCCGTAGAAATTCCAAATGTAGTAGCTTCATGTAGTTATTTTGTGTCAGAGGTCACTTGCTCGTGTGTCATCCTGACTTTGCACGGCTGTGTGGCATTGAAGTAAATCAGTCCAGAAATTCATATTTGAATTAGTGTTTGAAATTAATGTTTAAAATGGTTTTATTTTATTTTTTCATATTCTTCTTTCCCTTTCAAATGAGGCCAGATCCTCAAGCCATTAAGCCGAATTGCATCAGTTGTGGCTCTCGCTTGGAGAAATTAAAGGTGAGCACCTGTACCAGCACAGCACCACCACACTGCATGCAGTCACTGAAATTCAGCCACTGAAGAGTGAGCAAGACTAGAGCCTGGATGATGCTGCTGGATTTTGTGTGTGTGCATTGTGTGCTAGGAAAGACCATGAGGTGGTTTTAGGGAAAACTGCTGGTTTAGGCAGTTCCAGGGTTGAGATTGGTTTCTTACTCTGAAAGCTGTTCCTCACTTAGTGCAGTGTGCAACAGTGGCATAGTTATTTTTTGTACAGACTTAAATATACTCGTTAACTCTTCAAAATAATGTTATCTCTTCCAGTGCATTTCCCATTGAAGTGAATGGAAATGTTCCCATTGACTTTAAAGCACAATTTCCTCCACCTACTCCTTCTTAAAAGACTTAATCAAGTATGTTTAGTGGAAACCTATGAGAGTTGTCTAATGACTGGCTCGCTTTGCCCAGGGAAAAACGTAACTGTAAACTGAAACATGATGCTGAAAACTAAGTTTAGTAGAAAGTGTTTAGTCTAGTGCTGGATGAATGATGGAAGCTTGTATTTGTGAATAATTTATTTGACAATTGGTGTGGGGGGAAAAAAAATGAGCGAATAAGTTCTTTGCTCGTTTTTTCTTGCCTGTCTACCAAACTGGCTGCACATCGAGCAAACAAATGGCTAATATTTATTCAGGAGCAAAGAGGTCAGCTTTTGTCAAAAATGTTTTTAGCAGTGGCTTGGACAAGCACCAGATTAGCTTAATTTTCTTGTGTCCTCTGCGTAGTAAACAAAGGAAGCTGTGCTATTAGTTACTGAATTCACTGTGAATTTTGCATCTCGCCAGTAACGCTTACACTTTGCAGCAAAACCTCTGTTGTAAAGACTCTGCCAATGCTGGAGCCTGGTCTTCATGCCTGCATTAAACCTTCTGAAGCTTTAGAAACCTCTAAAGCAGATTCTCTTTATAGCCGGTACAGGAGGTGCTGGCCACCTTCAGCCCCTTCAGGAAGGGGGTTCTTCTGAGCCAGGTGTGGTACCCAGCTAGGCACAGGGCTGAGAGAGCAGGAGCTGCACTGCTGAAGAGAAGGTGTGCTTTGTGATCGGGAAGGCTGCCATCTTCACATGGGCTGATGAAAATAGTTGCTGATTGCCAGACAGAAGGTGCTTATTAATTATTTTTCCTCTTAGTGAGAGAGGAAATACAGACAGACGTTGGAGTCTCTGAAGAGCTCTCTTTATTAGCTTGACCTGACAGCACTACCGAGGTGTTTTGCTTGGGGACAAAATCCACGTTTTGCCTTGCAATTTAGTAAGCTTGTCTGCATTGCCTCCCACGCTTCCTCCTACAACCTTTCCCTTCCCCTGTGACACACCCAGGCTTCTTTTTTGCTAGTCCTTCATCCTCTGCTACCTTCCTGCCTTCTCCCAAGCTGCCCTAGGAGCTTAAAAGTGTTATATATGTGAATATAGTGAATATATGTTTTGTTACTTTTTTTTGCCCTCCTTGCCCCTTTTAGAAGACAGACAATTATACTTTCTGTGCAAGATACTGAAGGTACAATCCCAAATCTCTAATCCCAAATCCAGGGCTGTTGCTGTCAGTAGGTGTCTGATTAAAACATGGGCTTTCTGTGGGACTGAAACGTGACTGGATTTCCCAGAGCATCTTCAAGCCCTATGGGAGTTGGGGGAAGCTGCAGGTTCTTGAACAGCTCTTAAGGTGGGTCTTATCAGCTTGATGCCTGCTCGTACCATCAGCAGCTGCCTGTACTTAGGCTTATGCTCTTTGAGAGGGTAAGTTTTCAGGTGCTTACTTTACTTTGATTTTTTTCTCTTCCAATGGGAACAGCCCACCCTTTTTGTGGCTTTACATCTTCAGAATTGTGTATGTATGTGTGAGTGCAGAAGAGGGAGGCAAGGTTGCTCCCCAGTCTTTCAGGGTTCCTATCTCTTCCCAAAAGCTGCCTGACAGTGTGAAGGAGATGGGTCATAGCATCATTTCATCTTGGGCCATGGGATCTACTTGCATCCTCATGCAGAGAGGCTCAGATTTGGTCAGGGATGTTGCAGAACAGGGAAGGAAAGGTATGAGGCATATAAACAGCAGTTCATAGGACTTCTTTTCTGTCTTAATTCAAATGAACTCCCAGTGCACCTAGAGAAGCACTGCCTGATTAAATGCTACAGCCTTTGGCTGTATGTGCTGTGTCACAGAGACCAGGAGTGCACAGAAATATACTTAACACCATGCCACAGACTGAAGAGGTCACTCATGGCTTTGTCCTCAGACATGACCCAAATTCAGACCAGTCTTATTTGTATTTGGCTACAGAGAGCCAGGTAGGTGTCAGCCCAGCTCCTGACATAATTTGGAGCACTAGCAAGGTAGTAATGAACTACGTGCTGGTCTCACAACCTCATCCTCCCACCGGTTTCTGACAATAAAGAAGAGCAGAGCAAAGCCTGGGGCTTTTAGCCTGGCTGCTCCCCCTGGGCATTTGGGCTGGGTGAGTCAGTGCCAGGAAGACAGTGCAGGAGAAGAGTGCAGTGTGTGGGAAAACCATGGTCAGGCTCAAGCCTTTTTTGCTGTGCTGGAAGGTCAGGAGGTCTCCTTAATAGAAAGAAGAGAATAAACCCCTCTCTGCCCTGGACTCTTTCAGGGATAGCTCTTCCCTAAAGCCCCGAGTGTGAACTGAATGCATCAGAAACACGGACTACAGGATTTGGTGCTTGCAGGGCTGCTCCAAAGTTGTTGTCTGACCTGAGTGTGTTTGCCTCTGCACGCTGCTTGTAGGACCAAGCCCTGCTGTGCTGCAGAGAGTCACCCCTGCTCCTCCTGGAGCCAGAGGCAGCTCAGGGTAATCAGCCCATACAGAAATAAGCTCTGAGTGTGGAAGCCTGGTAAGAGCGCAGTTTAATTTCACTGTGGTATGCAGCACTCCAAGAAAACTCCCAGACTCAGTTCTTTTCCTTCAAGCACAATCCCTTATCAAGGTCCTTGGCAGCAATTCACATACAGAAAGGAGCAGCTGTCATGGTATTCCCACATACAAACACAAAAAAACAACCCCTCCCTGCTTTCAGTGCAGTAATGTTACGTAGCACGAATAATTACAATATTTAACACTTGTATCTGTGCTTTTAATCTTCAAAGCACTTAACGAGCACTAGGTACAGGTAATTGTAGCTGCAGAGTGATGTGACGGTCTGCAAGAAGAAGAGAATTGTGTGCATGAGTGCTCCAGTGGTCTTGTGCAGGGTGGGCACAGAGCAAATAGGGATGTAAAGGCCCAATGACACAAAATCCCTTGGCTGTCAAGATTGATTTTTTCCTATGACTGATGGCTGTCCCCCTGCCACAGGTCAGTGACTTCTCAGGTCTGTTGGTGGAATCACTCACCTTCTGGTTTCCCAACCCACCTTAGTCCCAATGAACTTGGTTAGGAAAGACCTAAATGGTAAACCATATGAGCTGACCTGCTGTGTTCTCGCTGGAATGGATGAGGGAGTGCTTGGATGAGCAGCTCAGCCATCAAACCTGGGAAAATGGCAACTCCTGGCAGAAAAGAAGATGACTGTGGAGAGGCTTGCAGGAGGCCTATAGGAGGCTGGCAATGGTGGCAGCTGGCACAAGAGGTGTGTATCTGACCAAGAGAGACAAGCCCATGCTGGTTTGTCCCCATTTTGGTTTGTCCCTTGGTCAAGTTGATATGAAAAATGTCACTGTAAAAGGCATTATTTGTTTCCTTAGTCTTCTTGCTGTATCCATGTAGCTCTTGGCTCACAGTGGAAAATGAGAAGGGGTAGTGGAGAAATTTGCACTGCTTTTAATGTTTTTGTTTTCAGATTTTTTTTTGTTTGGTTTGGGTTTTTTCCCCGGGCTTTTTTTTGTGAGCAGGAAGGTCACAAGACAGTTGTTCAGTCCTACCATTTCTATGGCCATCTGTCCATTCGTTATTGCCTCAATCTGCAACCTTGGCCATTTGCTCTTGCAATGGTGCTCCTCTGTTCTCTCTTGTTTTGCTTTCTTACTAAGATTGCTCATCCACAAGTACTTGGGTAATGCCTCTGTTGTTGCTTCGAGTAGGCAAATGAGCTTAGTGGATGTGAAATGCATCCTCAGAGCATGCAGCTCTACAGGGTACCAGCTGCCAGCACCTGGGAGGGCAGGGCATAGCCTCACACAGGGCATCCTGACCATCCAGTTCTACTCCCTGCCTTCACAGGCAAGAGGGCTTTGTATTTATTAATGTGAGGTGATCACAAAACAAGGTGGTGTTGATTTGGTCCCTTCCAGCTCCAATGATCCTGTGAGTCTGCGTACTGACTGCCTGTTAAGATAAGTTTGGGGCCCACATACCTTGTAATTTGATTTTGAACAAAACAAATACAAACCTTACTGCTGAAACCTTTGTTTTCACTGGAAATCACACTCTTATCTGTGCAGTATGAATGTCCGTCCTTCCTGCTGCTTAAGAGGAAAATGAAGGTGATATATAGTAAGGTAATAACAATACATTAACAGGAATCAGTACAGTCAAAGGGGTTAGCTCAGGGTTTGCTTTTATTTTAACTGTTCATGCACATAATCATTTTCCCCTTGAGGACTGTTTTGGGGAAAAAGATTGTGAAACCCTGAGCTAGTTCTCTCTTGTGCTGCAGATTCATTAATATGTGCATAACTCAAGAAAATGAAGTCTCTACTTCATGAAAATATTCCCCGTACTAATTTTGTCTGTCCCGTTGGTTAGTGAGGTTTTAGTAATATAATTCTTCCAGTTTTTATTATTATGAATTGGATAACGTTTTTTTTTCTTCTAAGAACTCCACTCCTGAAATGGACTGACAAGAAGAGAATCTTTTCATTCTGTTTAAAAAAAAAAAAGTTTCTAGACCTTATTGTTTGAGAGGAAAGCATCCTATGAGTGTGAGCATACCTCAGAAGCAAAAAAAAAAAGGCTCTGGGAAGAAACACAAGAACAAACCAACCTCTGTAGTTTAACCTTGTGACTCTCAAGTTCCTCCTTTTTTTTGAGGCCTCAACTATTGCAATTGGCAGTGCTGTGGAAGGGGTAGCTCTTCCAGACAGCTGCTTCCAGGCAAGCAATGCCCTGGGAGAAGGAGCAGACCTAAGCTCTCAGCTTGGTAACTCAGTCTCCTGCCTGTACAGTTTTGTGGCAGGACTGTCTACAAGACGAGGAAAAAAAAACCCAACAAAAAAATCCACCCTGAAATCATCTCCCTTGCTCGCACCATTCCAATTAAGTGCAATCAATTGCTCAATCAATCTTTTGCTCTTAATAAAGTCGGTTATCTTTTTCCTTCTAATTCCCCTCCAGGTTTTTTAACAATTGTTCAGACAGACACAACAAGCAGCTTTTGTAAAGGAAGAGTGTAGGCGTTTCCTTTGGCTGTTTTCACTTTCTGCCTATGATGATGTTATGCTCCGCACCCTCCCCAAATCCTAATCATATACAATGAGTGTGCTGGGAGCCCAAATTTTTTTTTCCAACTGGCATGGATTGAGTACCCTAATTTGATAGCAAAATCATGCCAAAATATTTGGGGGGGGGGGCGGTGGGAGCAGGGAGGGAGAATAGACATTTTGTCATCTTTGTGTTGCTGATGAGTCAGACCATTTAAATTAAGGAGAGGTTTAAAAAAGGGAAGGGAAGTGCTCTCCAACCTTATCTACTCCAACATTAATTTGGGTAGAAGGTAGGAGTGGAGGAAGTCTGAGCAAATCTGTTCCCCTTTCAAGCTGCCTTTAGATGGTTACTGTTGTCTGCAGGCTGAAAGAAGATGCATTCAATTGCTGCCCACCACTGAGTGACTGTGGCAGAGAGGGAGAGGGCCCACATCTGCTCATCTTGGTTTTGTGTGTGTACAAAAGCCAGGCATGCTTGATGTGCACGTGTGAAAAAGACCAGCACTGGCTTCCCCTGCACTTCTCCAGCTCCCCTGCATTCCCCGTGGGAGGGAGGCTGTGGTGCACCTGCAAAAAGCACATTTACACCTCAGTGCACCTGTCTCTGATAGGTTTAACTCTCCTGTCCTAAAACAAACAAACAAATAAACTGTCTTTGACTGACATAATCGATGATCTGTGGGTCAGGCTGTGTCTGGAAGCAGAACTGGTTGGTCCCATTCAAAGTGGATGAGAAGATTAGACGGAGCAGATACCAAGTAACTTAAGAAAAAGGGGGAAAAAAAACAAGATGTAGTCAGAAGAGTCAGGAGTGACCTGAATGGGAAGAAGAGGTAAGAGGGTGTGGTGCTGTGGAAAGTGCCAGCAGCACAGTCCTTACTTAAACTTTACTTAAGTTTGCTAAGCCTGTGTGTTGATTTCAGCAAAGTCAGGCCTGTACACTGAACGGGTAACAGAGGGGCAGCGTCAAGGAAGTGGTGTCACCTCACAGTGAAATTAAAACAAACCAAGTTAGTGGGGAGCCTGGTGTCCTGGGGGAGCTGATGGCAATTACATCACACAAGGGCACCTTTGCACTGCAGCAGCTCCTGCTCCTTGTCAGCCAACTTGAGTGAGCCTCCCTCTGGTGTGCCATGCCTGTGTGGGTCCTGGCTGCTGGTGCTGGCTTCTTCAGCAGGTCCTTCAGACTGCAGCAACCCTCTGCTTCTGTGTTTACACTGCTATCAGTCCCCCAGGAAGGGCATTGGAAGCCAGCTCAGCAGGGCCCATCCTACATGCAGCTTCTGCGGTGCAGACATGCCCTGGGACATTAAAAAGTAGGTAAAACTCAGATGAATATGCTAAAGGTGGTAACAGGATAATGAGAGGGAAGTTCTATTCTACCCGATGGGCCACGTTCAACTCTGTTTTTGAGGCTAATCCTGCTGGAAGTTGAAGAGGTGAGGAATAAGTTTGCACATTTTATTATCACTGGTGGCAGTCTCCAGCTGTCTCAGTTGCAGGCAAAAGCCTCCAGCGTAGCTCAGAGGAAGTCTACTCCAAATGATCCCAAATGACAGTGTCCCCAAGGTGCTAATATGGCACTGAGACCAGCTGGATGTGGAGGTTTCTCACGAATGTCCCTCTTCTTGGCTTTGGGGATGGAGGAGCTGTGCAGGAGCTGCTGTGCTGGTGGCAGGCCAGGAGATGATCTCCTTGCACGGGGGTGATCCTCCCTTGGCTGGGTCTCCCAGCCTCAGGGCTGTTTGCGTTGTGAGGATGGCACAAAGCAGCATTGCTTCGGGGGAGGACTGGGGCCTGGGCCTTATCTCACTTTGATTATATTAAATAATCTATCTGTCTGCCATGCTATTTACATAACTCTGATTTAAATACTTTTACATCAGACACACTGAATCATGAGACTGAAAGTCTAGACGATGCTTGCTGGGCTCAGCCTGCCTTTAACCCTCCTGTGCTGGCATTTTCCCTGTGTTTCCCTTCAGGATTACCCTGCTCTGCCTTTGGCCTGTGAGGGACATATGAAGTGCCTGGTGGTCCCAGGACTTCAGAGTGAGCAAAATGAAATTGCTGAGGTGAGAGAGGCACAGAAGGCAGATAGAGAGGAGGGAGATGAGTTGTTTGTCTGGTTTTACTGGGTCAGCTTTGAGCGCGACTGCAGGGCACATGGCTTTGAGCAGACAAACTTAGGGCAGGACTTCACCCCTGGAACTTGCCCTCTGGCACCTGCTGCCCTGGCCAGCTGCTGTAAGAGACAGTTCATTTTGGGGAGAGCAGAAGAAGGAGCTATAGTGTTACCTCATGCTGAGCGGGCTTACAGGCAAGGCTAGAAGTTGGGAATTGGGAGAGGGCAAAGGGGATAGAAAAGGCAATTATTATTTTAGAGAAAATCCAAGAAAGCCTATTCATTTCCCCACATTCTTCCCTCTCCCCTAAAAACACATTATAAATTACTAATAATTCATAATTGGCTTGTGTTGTGAAATGATAATTTCATCTGTCTCTCCTTCTGAAGGCACTCTCTAGGATTTATGCCTCACTGTCACAAGCCTTGCTGCTGTGATTTCATGACATGCTGATTTTGATATATGTTTCCAGAGACACTTGGGTGCACTGGAACTGAATCTCTGCTTTGCAAAAAAGGAGGACCGAGGCTGCTGGTTCCTCATCTTTTGCTTCCTTAGGAACAAGATTTTGTCAAGGGCTGCTCCAGCCCCGGCTGCTGCTTCCAGAGGCCTTGAGGACGTCAGGGCTGAGATGGAGCAGCACTTCCACCTAGTGGTCTGCACAAATTAAGGCAATTTCTCCAACCTCGGGGCTTCTTATTAGTCCGCAACAAAATCTTGAAGTTAATCTCTGAAACCGGGAATCTTGCCCTAATAGGAAGCAGTGGGTTGTTTATATCCCAGAAAGAATAACATGATAATTCGGGTTTTATTTGCATGTGCAAGTCACTTTTTGGACTTAGTTCCATGGGAATTGATGTGATTTGTTAGATGACAACTTCAGGGATGGCGTGACAGCAAAGTGAAGCATGGAAAATCATCTGTTCCTAAACTGAAGAGCAACACAACGCATCAAGTGCTGTGCATACAAAGTGCTTGGCATCCCACAGCACTTTACACCTCTGTATTCACTCTTAGTTTACAGCTGGAAAAAACAAGATATGAGGGACTATGGCAGATGCTTCAACAAACAGTATCTCTTTTGTATCATTGCTTTTGGGTGCTGCATGTGGGTACTGCTCTCGAGGGAAGCTGAGCAGCGAACTGAAGTCAGTAAGGATTTAGAGCACATGTGGATCCAGCATGGCAGAATCCTGGCCTGTGGGATAGTGTTCCAGAGCAGATAAATCACCACCACAGCAGCGTGCAATGTAATACCAGGGGAACCTTAGACCCTCTGAAAACCAGACCTACTGTCTCAAGAAAAGGTCCCGGGGAACTGAGATCTGCTCATCTCATGAACAGATAATTCTGAACAAGTTAAAAGGGTCAAGCTGAGAATTACTAGGTGGGGTTAAATCCCACTGACAGGCCTGTTGGTAGCAAAAGCCCTGTAAACTTCGAAGGAAAAAGCTCAGGTTTGCTGTCTCCTACTGCCATTGCCAAGCTGTGCTGGCTCCTTTCAGCAGCTGTTGTGAAAGAGGAACTTGCTGTTCTTCTACAAGGGCTGTTTCCCAACAAGGAGGCTGAAAGGGTGGAATTGTTATTGTGAAGACTGGGGAATTACACACACACACAGGCACACACAAGCACACACACACATCCCCACACCTCCTCTGATTCCTGTGAAGGGAAGTTGTGAGTTCAGAAGTGAGGTTCAGAGCAACTGAGGTGATTCTGCCATGAATGGCAGTATGTGATTGACATCTCTGGGCTGATTCAACATCCAGGCATGGTATGAGGTGTGTTGAAGTTATTTTAAGGTGCCGTGGCCTGCCTTAGGGTATCCTGAAATTCTGACACCCTGCCAAATATTTGACTCCCTGGGGGAGGGGGTGATCTTCTAATAGCCACACCCTCCCAATTGACTGCCCAAATGCAATTATATTTTAAAAAAGTCTTTATTGACAGCAAAAAAATGAACGATTTTTACCGGGGGAACACACAGGTCATTGTTCCTCTTCTGCTGTGTGACTCATCCAGATCAAGCTGTCTGTTTAGTGTATCTACTAATGCAGTTAACTTGGAAAACCTAACCCATAAGTGCTTCTTTTGTTTCCTAAAAAACAATCGCTGGATGCCTTTTGAAACTTTTCAAATTTTTTTTTAAGCCCTGCCGTGTTTTGGAACGAGAAGAGCACAGGCACTTTCTTGGCAGATCTTCCATAATCTTTTCTGTTCCACCCTGAGACAGTACCTTCTTTTACTGGGCTTGCAACAGAAGTGCTTTACACCTCCAAAGAGAGGAAACCTTAACGGCATGCCTGTGAGCTGAGCGAGCCTGAAGGCTGGCATAATGTCACACTTTATCATTAGATCAGGTCCAAAATATATTCCTGAGGGCCAGACCCTGAGCATGACCTCTCTTGTCCCGATCCATCAGCACTCAGCCGCGACCTTCCTGGGACAGGGGCGAGATGCGAGCCAGCCTTTAGCCCAGTCCCCCTCTCCCCCCAGAATCACACAACATTTATGCTCAGAGCTCCTCGTGTCTTGGAGGTGGCTGCAGTGCCAGGACAGGCGATGCAGATCCACCCCTGCCACTCTTTTCTGCCCATCCATCTCTTGCACAAAGGAGAGGGATTGTGAGAGCACGTGGCCTCCCGCAGCCACCTCCCTGCACAGCCACCTGCGTCCTGCCCCCGTGGCACTGCAGAGCTGCCCCGTGTGCCCTGCAGCTGGAGAGGCTTTGTCCACAGAGCGAGCACCATGCTCATCCTGAAACGCTTCTGAGTGCCTTGTCGGGAATCAAAACCCTTGGATTTTGTTTAGCTTTTACTTTGTTTTGTTTAAGGTGGCTGACTGTTAGCTCCTAAGTTCTTTCAGATGAGGTTTTAATCAGAAATAGGCTACATGCAAATAAATATAGTAACCCAAATTAGAAAGAAAAAGGACTTCAGACAATGCACTTATCTCAGTACTGCTTGGGTAGTTGAAGCAGCTGCAAGAAAGCTAATAGCAGGGTTGAAACCAGACTTGCCAGCAATTTCATTCTTGGCCAGACAGTCAATTTTTTTATACTTTTGTCTGGCTGTCTCTTGGTAGGGCTGCACAAGAAGACCAGCTTTACTTTATTTCGTTATTATACATATATTTTTCAGCTGAATTAATCTATGACTGCCATAACTCAGTGGCACTCTGTTTCCAAGGAAGCTTGAGTGACTGAATAATGAAGATGAATTGTGATTCCAGAAAAAAAAGAAAATTCCTCTTTTCTGCGCAGCCCAATACCAATAATCTGCTTTTGCCAACCTGTCCCTATGAAATAAAAAAGAGGCATTCATTTGTACTGTCTCATTTTCCTCTGTGTACAGTGAAAGGATTTTTTGTTGCAATCTGTCACTCTCATGTGCACTCTCTAAACAGCCTGTGCCCCCTTCCACTCCAGGCAGTACGGAGAGCAGTTATTTTTAATAGAACTCGTTTAACATACCTATGTGCTGGTTTGTAGCAGAGCTCACACTCTCTGGACTTCGCTGCAGCTGGGATCCTCCTCTGGACAAAGGTGATGTGTCTTTGGCTTGGCAGGAAGGTTTATTAAAATACCACAAGTTCAGACAATGCTGGTTACGAGGAGTGCACGCTGCGCTGTATGTGGGAGGACTGGCGCGGAGTTTCCAGTAAAAATGAAGTGACTTAGAAATCTCTTCTTCACCCTGGCACATCCCAGGGAGCCTATTCTGTGTCTGTGTGTCTGGTGAAGCCTGCGTGCACTCGGTGCACAATGTGTGCTTGTACATGGCTCACAGAAAATCTTGGGAATCGTTTAGTTCCTCGCTTGTGCACAGCACAGGTTTCAAAGCGTCCCAAAGCGTATTCT
Source organism: Fringilla coelebs (assembly GCF_963513975.1). Lineage (NCBI taxonomy): Eukaryota > Metazoa > Chordata > Aves > Passeriformes > Fringillidae > Fringilla > Fringilla coelebs. Next base: position 84,538,474 of record NC_140028.1, read on the forward strand.
TTTGTGTCCAATGAAAGCCTGTCTCAGACTTTAAGCATAGCAGGGGCCATAGTTTCAGATGCTGTAAATCAATGAGGTCTCAGGGAATCTGGAGGGGCTCTGCCATTTTACACCAGTGGAAAGTTTGTCCCTTGCCTGTGCCCTGCACTCAGCCCTGGAGGTGTAGGCAGCAGAGGCAGGAGGCAGCACCCCACGTAATGACAGCCTGTGGAGCTGCAGCACAATGCCCACAGTGAGCTCTGGGTTAGTGCAATGCAGTTTCATCATCTGTCCAGGCAAAATGAGGACACGATATTGCAAGACACTTTCAGGCTGTTGCCACAAGCTATTTTACATGTCTTAGAGTCTTCAGCTGTCACACAAGTGGAGGTCTCAGCCTTCTCTTTTGGTGGTGTAAAAAAGCTATTTCTGATTCCCTTTCTCCGGCTTCTCTGCATTTCACAGGACAAAGAAAGTTTCCTCTACCTTTTATTTGTTTGGTTTTTCAGTGCTACATATGAGTTCCAGTTAGGGCCAGGTACTTTTTGTGATCTTGCAGTAAGGTTTCAAAGAGCTGATGAGGGGCTTGAACAAGAACTACCTCAGAAGGTGGAAGTCAGTGGCTTGAAAGGATTGAAGGCACTTTGCACCAGCCAACCCCCTAGTCCTGTTCTTTTCAGTAGTCCCATAGACTTGATTTCATGGCTGAACCTCTTTGGCTTTTACTCTGTCTCTTGTCATCTTTGAATTCATAGTTTGAATGATAGCTCAAAATATACATCAATTTTGAGTTAAAAAATAACACAAAGAAAAGGAGGAAAGTATTTTCAGCTTCATTTAGTAACATTGATGGATTAAGATTTTTTAAACTTCATGACCAGCTTGTAGGTAATTTTTCAGCTGGGTCAAGTCCACATATATAATATCTAGTGATAATTTAATGGAGCTATCTCACTTGTACGTGTGGACCCCTCCTTTTTATTTTCTTCTTTTGACTCATAAAACCCTAGGTGGGTTGTGATCTTTCAGCCTGATGCATTAGATGTTTGTCTGTGCTCCAGAAACCCACCTTTCGATAATACCTCTCCCATCTCGACACCTCTGTTAAGACAAAATATAGTTACCTTTGAGAGGTGCTCAGGACTCAGAGTGACTAGTCTGTGGTTATAAAGCATTGTCTGCTTTTGGATGCATGTTAGAGCTCTGAGTGACTTTTTCCTTCATTAACATGTCCATGGGACAGGACAGACACGTGAGTCAGGGAACTCTAGGTCCTTCTGTTCCTATCTGCTGCTGAAGCCAAAGGCAACTCTGAGTGAGGCTGTGAGGCTGCGGGTACAAGTGCTATTTTCATTAGGAGCTCAAGTTCCCCAGGCACTTTGAAAACCCCATTCTGTGCCTGAGCAACGCAGCGTTTGGCCCTTGGTTAGGTAACTACTCACTGATCCTGTTGCCAGCAGCAAGCAGACAAACCCAAACCTTGTAGTCTGGGCTGTGATTTCACTGATGTCATGTTAGTCTGAAATGCAGATGAATATGACTCTGTCTCTGATACCAAAATATCTTCCATCACCTAAAGATGTACAGTGATGTTCACCAGGAAAGGAGGATACCAGTGACTAGGAGGAAGTATTGTGGCATTTCTCTTTATTCATTCATGCCAGTTGTATTGGACATGGTAGACAAAGACAAGCAAATAGGGTCCTGGCAGTACAGCAATAGCTTTCCTGAGCTTATAAACTAGGAGAGTGACAGAGATATCCTGAAATGTAAGTGGTGCAATAACAATAAGTGGCAAAGCAGCGAGTGTGTAGATAAATTGCAGAGGGAAACAAGTCGTAGAGCCCCAGCTGTAGCATGGGCACTTCAGTTCACACTTACCTCAGCCAGCTCCCTCTCTGAGGGGTGAGCTCAGCACAAGGATGATGTTTAGAAATAAATGTGGAAGAAGACAGATGTGCAAGGTGCTATTTTGAGGTTTCAGGCTTGCTCCCCTTCCCCTTTCCCCTTTCTTTGGGTCTCTAAAAAGAGGTTTCATTCCTTGCCCTCATTGCCACTGCCTCTGTGTGCCTCACTTGCTCTGCAGGCTCAGCAGATGCCAGGACTGCTGTGAGCAACTTGAGGACAGTCTGAGTTGGAAGCAGAAAGTGCCAGATCCTAGATACATTTTCCTCCTCCCTCTCTGTCTTACAGCCTTTTCTTCAGTCATTGCCACTGTCTGAGACACTGCTCCAGCTGTGGGAATGAGCAGGTCAGGACCCTGGTATTTGTGCTGCCAATCCTGGGCAGGAATGGGGAGAAACAGGGAAGGATGACCCATGCTTTTCTGGGCTCTGCTCCTGTCCTTCCCACATCCTTCACAGCCTCAGCTCCTTTGGGAGCAGCTGTAATGGTCTCAGGAGGCTCAAGGAGGTAAGGTTAGCAGCCTCTCTAAAAAGCCAGATGAGGCTCTAAAAAGTGGCAAAGGAGATGTGTGAGAACACCAGAGTTCAGGCATAGCTGCCTGCCCTGCACTTCCTCTCCCTGCAAACTCCACCCATGTGGGAAGGTGCAAGAGGTGGTGCTCCAGGAAAGCTGTCCTCCAACTGGGAACATGCTGTGTTAATAACTAGGATGCTGAGCAAGGAACCACATCTATGGGAGATGTTGCAACTTTCAACTGCAGATTGCTATCTGTCTTCTGAATGTCCCTCTGAATCTCCTGAAAGATTTGCTGAAATAAAAACTTCTTGAACCATTTCAGTCGAATGAGATGGTTTAGAAAAACTCTGTAATTTAAATAATTTGAGCTACTTGTGTGCAATGTGCTAAGGATGCCCGAGGACTCTCTTGAACTAAAAGACCTGTGGCTGGTAGCAGGGACATGTAGGTAAGGGGAGTGGAGATTGCAGCTTTTGTGGATGACAGCTGGAGCTGGAAGAGGACATTTGGCCAGAATGGCTGTAAAGTCAGACTCTGTTTTGGATGTACTCCTCCTCTTGTGATACTAGTCTTATGCAGGTAGCCAACTCTGCTTTTGGGAGACTCACGCATGAATTGCAACAAAGCGAGGTATTTCTATCTGCCATATATTTTGTTCCACGTGTAACTCTGCAGGACTGAGAGGAAAGCTTTTTGTCTTTAACATACATATATCCAAAGCTGCATTCAGCTACTTCTAAACTTCAGTGGCATCAGGGAATAAAATTCTGAGTGTCATTTGGCAAAGCATGTTAGCAAAAACATATTTATACTGAGAAAGATGTGTGGGTGAAGCAGTCTTGAAGAATCTGAACAAACTTCAAAAGTAACCTTAAAACCAAAGAAATTTTACTGAAGAAAGTAATCAAGTATATTTTCATACCTATCCCAAGCAGACTGGATGAAGGCAAAAGTGCTGGTGGATTTCATCTCACCTTGGGGAGGCCAAGTGGGAAGGAAATACTCAGTATGTGCGTTCCCACCTTTCCAGGGAGAGGATGCAGCCCAAACCTTTTCTAGTTCTGTGGTTGCCACATTCTAGGATGCTGTTGTGTCATTATTCAGAGGGAGAAAAGTCAGACTCTGAGACTCAGACTGTGCTAGTGTATCCAAGAAGGCCTGGCCACCTTCTTTGGCCCTGGAAGATGACAGTCTGTGCTAGCACACTGCTAGCACATGCTCTGGCATAAGCATGGCCCATTGCAACTGATACTCTCTCTGAACAATTTTAGGATCTGGGTTGGCAATAGGAGCGTTCCAGACACCATACCCAGTGGATGGTTTGCTGGCTGCTGCCTTATTTAGGAGGCTCATTCACTAGCCCACTGTTCTCTGGCCTCCCTCCAGCTGGCCTGGATGTTTGGTCCCAGTGCCATAATGGTCTAGTTCACTGTTGTGGACACAGCCTGACTATAACCCAACGTGGGGTGTGCGTGGGCCATACTGGAATTCAGCATGGAGCATGTTAGCTATTTGATGGCCTGTGCAGATACCTCAGCAAAGCTCCTGGACACTTGTGCTTTCTTACCTTGGAGTAGAAAGTGATGAGACAATGGGGGCAAATCCTCCTGTGGGAGTTGCACCTTGGGAACGCAATAACGTGGTGAGTGTGGAGGTGTCCAAAGGCCCAGTGTGCTCAGCTGGCCATTGCCAACCTAAGACCCTTGCAAGTGAGTACAAATCCTAAATTACTCACTGAACGATGAGAACGGAAAACCACAAACAAGTGAGTTTTCCATGGTACCATCCTATTCCCAGTGGCTGTTCTACAGGCATGGAATATTCTGCCCATGGCACCAAGCTGGAGGTTTAACTGTGTCACATCTGCTTAAGCAGATCAGGACAGCTTGTGGAGAATATCCACCTAGGGAGGTTAGGCTCAAGACTTCTGTCCAAAACATGCTGAGGCACTCCAATCGTGCCTTGACCCTCATGGCAGCACTCTGAGATTTTGACATGATTTTTGGACATTCATCATCTTAACACAGGTTTGTATCGCTATATCGCTCTAGGTTCGCTGTAAAGCCTAGAGACCTCAGGTCATCCTCTTTCCCTAGGTTGCATTTAAAGCCTAGAGACCTTTCCTGCAGCCAAATATCACAGCCGTGTCCCTAGATGTAAGCTCCAGCCAAGGTTAGGGGACAGCTGGCTGAATGTTTTGCCACTGCTGGAGAACCTCTGAACTTGCATCTCTCACATGAGCACCCAGGGGTGAGAGGGCATCTGCAGGAGATGAGAAATGATGTTGTCTCTCAGCCCAGCTAGTGCATTTCATATCTTTAGGGCATTTCATATCTTTAGGGCTGCAAGATAAAAACCCCTGTAGTATTCAGAGGTGTGATGGTTTCCAGGAGTGCTTGGTTGATTGTGAAGTGAATGTCTGGAGAGGAATCCCAGAGTGTTTCAGAAAAAAGGAGACCTTATAATTACTTTTGTCCTGCAGATTCAGAGAGCAGAAGAGGGAAGATCAGGATGTGCCCAGGGATTGTGGTAGAGGCAGGGAGCCTGTGAGTGTGAAAGAAAAAGCAAAGGGAGTGAGTGTGGGACAGGAGCCACAGCAGGTCCTATTGACACTGAAAATGGAGGACAGGGGACTATGAGCTGGTGATGGTGAGCCAGGGACAAATAGTAGACTGCAGCCAGAGTAAGGAAGTTTCATAGGTGATTTAAGGCTCAGATACTAATTTGATGTCTGTCTGATGGCCTTCAATCTGGACATGGGACAGAATCCTTTGCCCGCGCACCCTGGCTGTGATATGCCAGATTCTCCCCAGCTAGGCAGTGGCACTCACAAGGCTCACTGCCTCTTACCCAATCTCTGCAGGTCTCTGGGACTTTGCAATGGTTCACAGTGCAAGAACTCACAGTGCAAGAACTCACAGTGCTTTCCAGCAGGGAGGCTCAGCTCTGCCTCCAGCACATACACAACCCAGCCTGTAACACACATGGACCCCACCAGGAGTGATGCTCCTGAACCATCTCAGGCATGACAGCTACCTTTGTCTAGGTATTTCCTCTTCTTTTGCACATGTAAATAAATCTGGGTTTCAGTGAACTGTACTTTATGTACCGTTCAGAAAGCCATAATTTAGGTACACAATGAACCAGAACAGAGCATTGCAGAAGATTTGAGGTCATTAAGCAGTTGAGCTCAATTCTTCTCATTAGCCTGGAGGGGCAAAATGCACATGCAATAGCACTCAAAGTCTTTTCCATCATTTGTGTTCTTTCCTGTTCAGTGGTAGGTGCTTTTCCCCTGGTGTGATCTCAGTGTCTCTATGAATTTCTACAGCATTTGAAATATTGTGTAAAGAACAGACCACTCATTTTCTGGGTACAAGGTATTACCATTGTCACTCCATGCAGAGTATCTTCCAAGGTTATCCCGACTTGATAACTAACCAGGCTGCTTGTTGACATACGTAATTATAAATTTGTATAATTTGATAATGCTTATATAATTCTCAAATCCTTCTCAACTGATTTCCATTTTCCCTATAAATTTCTTGTTTTGTTTCATCTCCCCCAGTCTGGGTGTCAACTGCTAATATAACTAATGATTTTTTCTACTTCTGCTTCCAGATAACAGCTGAAAATATTAAACAAACCAGAACTCTTTCAGGACCCTGCTAGACAATTCATCCAAACACATCATCTTACAACTCTGATAAAAGGATCCGCTGGATTTTCTTTTGGATGAGATAGTTCATTTGTATTTGCTGCATGTTAATGTGAGTGGAAAGCGCTGAGATCTAAACAAGGCAGATAAATCATTCCAATGAAGCTATTTTCAAGAAAGAGCATTATTAAAAATACAGAGCCATGGACAATATGCATTGATTGAGGACTCAGTTTTGACTTGGGTGGTGCTAAAACAGTGTATGTTTGCAAGTTATTGAGTAACAGGGAGTAGGCACTGCTGGACTCTGAAGATTCTTGTATCTCCCTGTTTGTTGGTAAGGAGATGGAAAGAATTGCTCTGAGACATCTCTTCCTGGGCTGACTGGTGCATCCAGAAGAAAAAAGGGAATGAGAAGAACAATACCCATTTGCCCATTCACAAAATTTGAATGCAGGCTTTTACTTGAGTTTCTTTTTGACTCTCCCAAACATCATCAGTTGACATATTTTCCACTGCCATTTAAAAATCCTGCTTTGTTATAGTAAGATTTATAAAAAGAATAAACAAGACAGCAAAAATATATTAAACAAATAAATCTGGTGGATTAAAAGAAAGCGAGGCGGTGCCCATACTCTGTCTTCACCTCGCAGTTCAAAGCCAGAGCTGAGCGCCTCACCAGGCTGCTCGAATGGAAGTCACGAAGAGCACGGATCGCTTGGCAGAGCATCCACCCCACAATGGCTCGTCTCTCAAGCCTGACCCTCAAATACTCCTTTCTCCATGTGGGTCTCCCTGCATTTTGCCTGCTGGCAGGCAAGCTGCCTTTCATTAGTGCCTCCATTCCCATCTAAATGTGTCCCTCTCTTTGGGCCTGATCCAAGGCGAATGGGAAGTCTTTCACTGGCTCCAGGCAACTCTTGGAGCAGCCTCTTTGAAAGGAAAGGCTGGCAAAAGGGCTGTGCAGAGAGCTGTGAAATGCTCGTGCATGTTCCATTTGAGCTTAGTGGTGCTCTGCGCTCTGAAATGTTCATGTATGAGTGTAGGGTAGAAAAGGAAAAAGAAAAAAAAAAAAGAATTGCTAAGCCAGGAGAAAGAGGGCAGGGGAACCTGATCCTGCATGAACTGGAGTGCAGCTGCATAGCCTTGAGCGTTATTGTGCATAGTAGCAAAAATGAGGCCCAAAAGGGGAACGCTTAGCTAAGTACCTCAGCAGCACTACAAGCACTACATTAATGTCTCCTCAGACATGCCTGCTGTGAGGCTGGGTGGGAGCATTAAGGGATCCAGAGATTTAATGCTTTATGGTGAAAAGGACCAAAACGAGCTTTTAACCTGCACCTGCACACGAGCTCCCACTGGGACTGGCATGAATACACTCCTAGCATGTGTGATGCTGCGTGGCCATGACTTTCCAAGGGCCAGTGGATATTTTCTGGGCTAGCAAACACCATGTTTCTTGTGTTCTGGAGGTGATAAACAATATGAATTGCTTTATAGGAAAAAGGCATTCCAAAAGAAGATAGCAACACACTGAAGACTAATAGTAACATGCAAGAAAAATACTGCTTTTCTACCATCAGTTGTGATGGAAAGCAGCAGGACCTGAAAGTGATCAACAGTAAATATTATGGAATCAATATTAGTCAATTGAGAATTTGCATGGAGCCAGTGGATTTCAGTAACATGATAAGCAGGGACATTTTTCCTCAAGTGCAGCTCAGGAATCTGAATTGCTCTTCAGGGATGCCATCTAACATTTTGTTCCTTTTCGAAGTAGGAGGGGCAGCTACACACAGATGCAGAAAGGGGAGGAAGAAACACATCCGTAAGTCAGATCTCTGCATCAGATTTATGGTCTATCTGGGTGTACTAGGGCTGAGCTGGGTACATCTCTGTTTGTTGCTGTCTCCCAGTGAAGAGAAGCTCTCTGCAAAAGATAAGCAGGGCCTTCTTAGTAATGGACCCAGGACAGAAATTTTGAACAGCATAGCAGACCTGAGAGGAGAAAGAAATTTCTTCATGGACTGAACTAGACTGGAGTTTTCCCATTCTGGGCTCAAGAAGCCAGCTGGGGTGCTTGAAGGCAGCTGTCATGGACGGCAGGAAGAGTGAACTTCCTTTCCCTGGACTGGGGGCTCACATGGTCCTTAGCCCAAGGGTATAATGAAAGCTGGAGGAACTGCACTGAAAACGTGATGATGTGGAAGGTTTTGCTGACTAAGAAACATTCGACTGTGAATGAACTCCGTGGGGAACCCAGAGTTAGGCTCCACAGAAAATGAGAGGAAAGGCAAGCAAAGATGGAAAAGAGAGGTAAAGAAATAGCCAAAGATAGTATCTAAAAGAGAGAAGAAAAATACGAATATTTAGTCAAGGGGAAGAAAAATGAATGAAGACTTGGAAAGGAAAGAACCCTGAATTAATGGTTACTCTTGGGTGCTGTCATTTTATTTCATTTTCAGTCATTTTCAGTCAATTTATGAAATGCTGCACTGCCCGTCTAGTAAAAATGTACAGCTTTTTGGTTTTTTTTATTAACCTATCTTTGAAATTGAAATTAATGTTTTGTTGGCTCTGTTATTTGGATGCTTGCATTTGACACATATCTTCAGGCATTGTTTTGTCAGACATTATGATAATGTTTTCATGGCATGCAAGTATGTGTGTGAGAGAGAGAGACAGAGAGAGAGAGGGAGGAGGAAGAGGAGAAAGTGCAGATTTTCCCAAATGGGGGTCATGACCCTAAGGCTTAGTAGGTCAGAGCTGAACATTTAAAAAACATTTCCTTTCTTCCATGGAGTGGGGACCAAATGAAAGAATGGCTGGCATACAGTCTGCTTCTGCCCTCAATTTTCTTGTTCTCAGGAGGGTTTTTTTACTGTCTGCGCTGGAATGAAAAATGTGAAACCTGGTAGCTTATTACAGTTTAGGAGATGGGATGAGGACATTTTTCACAATGGCAGAAGCCTTTCTATATGGCAAACAGGTTGGTTCTTGAAACATGCCTCAAACTGCAGCCGTGCCCCTCCGTAGCTCAGTGCTGCCAACTCTCTCATGACTTCCCAGTGCAGCACTGGTGCCTTGGTTGTGGACTCTGTTGGCAACTGCACGGGCTCTTCTGCTTTAAAAACAAATGAAGTCCCCACAGCTCAATTAGTTAAAAGAAATTCTTAGAGCTCTGGTGGTAACCAGGGCAGTAGGGGCTTCCCAAAACTGCAGAGAGACACACAACACACACACACACACACACACACATGTTGCGAGCCCATCTGGCTGCCAGAGGGCAATTGCCATAGATGTCCCAGCCACTGCCTTCCCTGTGCTACTTGCTCCAGCAAATGCTGATGGTTTTTAAAAAATGCAGATTTAAAATGTTTGAAGTGAGGATTGAAACAAAGGTCTGGGGACTGGACATTCAAAATACTGTTGTTTGAATGACCTAAATAAGGGTTCAGTTGTTTATTTTTGGCACACTATTAATCTTGCTGGAGTAACCTAGCACAATCTCTGAGCATGTGAGAGGTAATATGGTGGTTGTTTGCTCAGAAGTATGCATGCAGCTTCCAAGAAAGCCAGCAGGGTTGCACATGTGTGTCTGAGGGAAAGAATTCCCATCTCCCGTGTTAAACACATAATTCTTATACATTCCCTGGAGAGACAATTCACCATTCCCTATCCATCAAAATGTTTTTTGCTAAGTGGTGGGAAACAGTCTGACAAATAGCAGGTGACTTGAAACTTCTTTGGTTGAAAATTGATGGCTATTTCAAGAAGGCTACAGTGTGCATCAGATGCTGATGCAAGACATAAGCATCTGACCCAACTTATAACCATGAAAAGAACGTGATGTGTGAGCTGGCAGAGCGAATGCAGACTGTGGGTCACACCTCGTGCCAGGTGTGTCCTGCAATGAAGCCAAGCCTGCAGGTATGAGCAGCCCTTTTCTGGGCTGACCAGTGGGTAATGAGTAAAAAGGGTGTGGTGGGACAGGTTCAGTGCTTCACACATACGTATTGAGGACATCCACTCTTTGTGCAAATAGATACATACATTAGGCAGACTTGCTTGTGGCTGGGTGCTTCATTGTAGGAGGGAGCTGCCATAGTTTTGCCTAAATCCCTTCCTCCTCCTCCTCCGCCCTCCCACCAAGTTTGGATTTATTTAACTGATGCAAACATCAATGACACCTTGAGTGAGCTTTAAGTGATTGCACCTTACTTTGCATTGCAAGGGCCTGAAAGCACCATGATTCCATAACTGAGCAAAAGGGAGCAGGTCTTTTCCCTGGAGACTCAATAGCCTCTATCTGAGGTGTAATGTCTTTTTTATCTGCTCTCAATAGTTCTCTTACAACTGGTGAACTATATTCTGCTTTCAGTTTAAGTAAATGGTTTAAAGTGATTTGCCTGTTTAGGATAATTTATGCTAACCTGAAGTAGCCATATTTCTACACAAAATAGCACCTAACCCCTTCTTCTTGGGTTTAATGAAAACTCTTTATAAAATAAGGCTGTAAGTCAAATTAAAAATCCATGGCAGCAAATATGTGCAAACCTGTCAATAACACTGTGCTTGTTTGCACTGTGCAAACAGGTACTTTGTTGACTTTCATAGTACCATAAAAGCATAATCATGTTTAAAGCACAAAATTGAAGGCTTCAGGATATAGTGAGCTGGAAAACAACCCATGATGCCTCTGAGAGGAAATGCTTCTATTTCTTTAAATAAAAGGGAGAATGAAAAATGCTGTACAGCTCAAAATTGTGAATAGAAATTGCAGAAAATTACGATGTGAGTGTATGCATTTGTTGGTGTTGACTCAGAGAGGTCTTTTGGCTCTTTCATGGCTCACAGCTGGAAAACGTTTAGAGATAGGGAGCCTTGTTATTAGTTTCTCCTATCATGTCTCATGGGTAACATCAAAAATACAATATGGTTTTATTCCGCTTTGTCACTCCATTAGATTTCCATTTAAACTTCCATCTTAGCATGAGCTTTAAAACAGAGCCTTGATTTGCATATTCTCCTGTACTACAGCAAAAGCTGTGAGGACCATTAGGAAAACACAAACACAGGTTTGAATTATGACCATTTTTAGATGATTCAATTAGCTGCTAATAGGTGTTCACAGTGGTATGTTGTAATGGGAAGTCAGGTTGTAGGTAATGGTTACCATAAGTTAGAAAGGTGTTAAAAACAGCCGTCCTGTTTGGCTCAGCCATACAATCAGAGCTCTGTCTCATGAGTTAGCATGGCATACTGAACAGGCAGGAGCCTGGGCTTTAGCTGGCAATTTTATTGCTTTCCCTCTAGTGCTCAGCCCATATGAATAGGAATGGCTCTGTGGAACTGTGCAAAGAAGAGCCCAATTAACCCCCAATGATCCTCTGGAGGAATTTCATGTCCCTGTAGGGTGCTTGTTACCACAATTATGTTTTCCATTATGGATTTTCTTTGGAATGTGCAACTCGCACACAAGAATCAGATAGCAGCGAGCATAACTCAGTTCATCACAGGCATGAAGAATGAACTCGTTGATGGCTTAGAATATTAAAACACGTTAGCCACAGTAGAAATTTAGAGAAATGGAAAGGAGACTCATCATCTGATCTTTCCATCTGTGCTACATTTCAAAGATAATTTCACTATTCTGCCCAAACACGTGCTACTGTATTACAGAATGTTTTGTCTTAGTCAGGATATTAAGTGACACATGATTATGAAAGGAATGGGTATTACCTGGAAAACACAGTGTACAGACAAATATATGGGGATATTAACCATTGCAGGCACATTCACATATCAGCATGTACAAATATAGCGGGGGCGTGACTTGCAATATGTCTGGTACTGGATCTGCTGATCCTACTAATTTATATTTACTTTTTGCATTACAACAGCATCCAGAAATCTCAATTAAGGTTCAGCTGAGCTTCTTGCAGTACACGTGTAGCAAAAGGCAGGCATTGGCCCAAACAGCTTCCACTCTTTCCAGATGGCATAAATGAACAAGGATGGAGACAGGAGCAAAAATTTAAACTTAGCCAAGGGTGAGTCAAGCTGAAAGTGTGATCCTCAGGTCTGGGTGAGGTGTCTGAACTTCACAGGGGAAACACAGAAAGAATAAGGCATTTACGGCAAGGAATGGCAGCAGTTACATAGCACTATGCCGCCTAGCTGGTAAAATGTGGGGAAGGTTTATTCGTCAGGTCATCCTCTTTCCCCAGGCAGCATTTAGAGCCTAGAGACCTTTCCTGCAGCCAAATACCACAGCCATGTCCCTAGATGTAAGCTCCAGCCAAGGTTAGGGGACAGCTGGCTGCATGGACTGCCACTGCTGGAGAACCTCTGAAACTGCATCTCTCACATGGGATGAGGTGCAAGGGGTGAGAGGGCATCTGCAGGAGATGAGAAGTGGTGTCTCTCAGCCCAGCTAGTGCATTTCACCCAGGACAGCATACTGGGGATGATTTGGAGAGCAAAGAGCGAGGAGATGGGAAGCTCCAGCTCCCTATCCCAACCCAGCTGTGCTCATCCTCCCTCATTCCAGACATTTTTCCTCCCCCACATCCCATTACCGGAACAGAGTTCTTGGGGCAGCCTACTGAAAATGAGTGGAGGGCCTTACACACTGGAAAACATGAACATTGAAATAAAAACTTAGTGAGTGAATATGCCAGAGGCAAGAGGAGGAAGACTGAGCAATGTGCCCGAGAGGCAATTTAGCAGGGAGGGGCCAGCCTAATTAATCTCCAGGATGAGGAGGTGGGTCAAGCAACAAGTGTAGCACTGAGCATGCCTCAGGCTGAGCCTGGCTTTCAACACCTGGTTTATTAATACTCAGAGAGCAGTGGCTCTGTGCATGGGGAAAGAGTGGGTCTGGGGTGTGGTGGTGATCTTCTCTTCTTCCTTCCTTAAGCAAAAATGTCCCATGCAGCCAGACCAGCACAGATCTGCAGCTTAAGAGGCAGCCGTGGCAGGGTTTTTAGCTGCACCGTTGCAGGCTATGAAGTTGTGGGTAGGGATTGACTGTTCTAGGTGGAAGTTCTGCTATAATACAGAAACTTCTTAGGGGTAAATAGGGGAAAAACTCTCTGATTTCTGGACCAAAATCCTGACATTCAAAGCAGAAGGTTGGGTTCTATTGCTAGTTGTATGTCTACAAGGCTCTGCCACAAAATAAGCTGAGACAAGATCATCTGTTTCCTATCACAAGAAATGACAAGATCATCCTATGCAAAACATAGGATTTAGAGGCATGGTTTTAGAAAAGTGCTGGCCTTTCTTTAATGTGTCACTCCAAAGGTATTGGAGCTGCAAACGGACCTGCCATTTCTGCTGACTGCTTGTCTGGGTCAGTGTTTTAGGCATGAACAACCTATGTGTATGCAGACTTGCTTGCTTTTTGATTAAAAAGTAAAGCTGGTCTGGAACATCTTGAATCAACTCAGGTCCTAAAAGTGGCAGATAGAAATAAATGGGCTAAAAGTCTGAAACAAGAACAGCAAAGCCCCTGTGGACTTGCAGCCACCAGGATGAATGAGCAGACAGTAGCTACAAAGCCCTTGCCCACACATAGAAATGGAAGAAGCTGACAGATCATTCTGCTCACTCGCTGTTCCTGCTGTGAGATTGCTTCTTTCTAGATTTTCTGATGTGGGGGCTCAAGGGCTTGTTGCTTCATCTTAATGTCACTTAATATGACTTTGGTCTCAGAGATTTAGAAATGCTGTTGTAGCTTTCAGGTCCAGTTAAAATACAGCCTGGAAGGACTTCGTGAACGCATTTGGAAATCTTTGGAACAAAGCCTAAGGAGGTAGTTTAGCTCTGTGAACGCTGAGAGAGCCACTTACATTTCAGAAAGCTTCACAACTAGTTTCAAAGGGGATATTTAAATATTTGAGAAGGTTGAGGGGAAAGTTACAAAAGCAACCGACTGCAAAGAAACAAACCAAAAAAAATCCCTCACGACAGCAAAATATGGGAGGGGAGTTCTACTTATTTAGCTTTGAAACCAGTCCCTTGCCACAAGTTGAAGATACCTCAGTAGGATCAGCGATGCGATAGGAAGGGTTCTGCAGTTCAGCAGACTTGTAACAACTATATGCTGCTGGCCAGGAGTTGGAGCTAAGCACCTTCAGACTGAAAACCACGTCCACATTTGCAACAGTGAGGGTGATTTACCATTGGAACAGCTTACTAGGGATTGTGGTAGATTTTCCACGATTGCATGTTTATTGTGGTTGTTGTTCAACCACAGCTATGGAACTTCAAATAAGAATTGCTTAGCATAATCTTATAGTTCATGTTGCTCTAGATGCCAGACAAAATGATTTCAGTAAGTCCCTCTGGCCTCAACATCCAAGCATTTGTGTAGGATGGGGAAGTTTATTTCTGCATCCTAGAACAACAATTGCCACAGCTGCTGACGTGGCTGCTGCTGATGTTACGGAAAGCAAAGACTTGCAAGGGTTTGAGTCTCCAGGCACCTCAAATCCAAATAGACCAACCAGGTCTGACGGGGGCTGTACTGAATGTGGCACTGAAACATAGAAAAACTGCACTTAATCAACATATTCCTGGGTGGGTGTGCTACCTGCAAACTGGAGCTGTGTTATCATGATCTCTAAAGAGTGTCTTTAGTAGTAGGAGCATAGGTTTAGTCTGGAAGACTGTTAAGAAAAGGAGTGAAGCTCTCAGAAATGAAGTTGACTTTGCACAGTTGGTGCTCTGTTTCACAAAGCTAGTGCTGCTGAAATGAAGCTGCACAGCTGCTGACAGGCAGGATGGAACGCTGAAGGCTTTGATCAAAAAACAATTTCACATTTGGGTCCCACCCCTTTGGACCTGGTAGCGGAGTCAGAAACACTCCTAAGGAGACCTAGGCAGGAAATTTCTGCCTAGCTTGTCTTTCTGAGCCAGAATCTCATTTACTGCTTTCTAAGGAGAACTCTTTGAGCTTCTGACAGCCTTTGAGAGAACTGGAGGGTGGCTTGGGACTGTGGCCCTCAGGTTACCATCTCATCTTACATATACACATAGCCTCAGAGTGGTAGTATTTGAAAGGAAAAATGGTACAAAGTCTTTGAAAGCAAAGCTGCAGAAAAATTTTATCTTAGAGTTCAAATCTGCCTTTGAAGCCAGAAAACTCCGACCTGCCTCGGCACTGTGCAAACAGCATCTGATGTTATCCCTCAGCTGGCCTTCCACAGCATGAAGAGGGGCAGGTTATGCACAAATGGATATTGCCTGCAAAATTACACTTGCCTGTAAAAGTTACTCTCACACCAGCTTGCCTGCAACAGTGACAGTGGATGCACACTCCTCTGAATCCTCCAGCTGTGCAGCTGCCCTGCCTTTCCACACAAGCTGCTCCTGGTGGGGCAGTCTCTGCAAGCTGCAGGGCTGCAGCAACAAAGGGGAGGTCAGCAGGGTAAGGCAAACAAGCCCGCACACATCCATGCTCCGCACACCGCCTGCCAGGGCTTGAGGCAGAGACCTGCACACAGTGGGTGTGCTGACAATTCCCTGCTTTATTCTGCTGCATTGCATGGAACCAGAGTCCAAATGATGGGAGGGTGAGCAGCTTGGCTCCACACTGGAGTGTCTGTGGGTGAATTCAGTAAGATTTCTGTGTTTGGGGGTTTGTATCAAGAAGCAGGACAGCTGGAAAAGGTATTGGAGCAAATACATTCTAATCAAAATAGTTGTGCTCCTGAGGATGTTAAATCTTCTTATAATCATTTATGAAATCAAAGACTGACTTCCTTTCTAAGTGGAAAGTCACTTTCACCAGACAGGGGTGGGAAACAGGGGACTCAACCTGATTAAAAAAAGATCACCATTAAATGCCATTCTCCAGGAGAGAGACCTGCTAAACTGAAAGAGATTTATGTGTGAGATTTAAAGTGTCCTTGGTGTGGGAAGTCTATGCCAGAGGAAAGTTTGTTTGATAATTACACTGGGAATACAGGAAGGAAAGACTAATTCCTGTGCTATGAGGGAGGCACGGGTTGACAAGTACAAGAGAAGTTCAGGAATCCACATATGATTATTTATTAAGGAGTCCCATCTAGGTGTGTATGGCTGTGTGCAGTACAGAGCAAAAGAAACATGTGGAGATGTAGAGCACAAATTCCTCGTGCCTACAGGGAGGTAGAGAGGAAAGACTGATCATGTGCGATTAGACACCGAATGCTGGCTCTCAGGAAACAGGGGGTCAGTTCCTGCCTCGGCTGCAGGCTTCCTAGGGCTAGACATTTAATATCTCTGGTCCTGGTTTCCCATCTGTAAAAAGGGAAGAACATTTCTTTTGGCCTTATTTGTTTTGGTTGTAAGATCAAGAAGACAAGACTCTCTTCCAGGGTGTGCATGTGCAGTGCCCAGCGTGGCGGGGGCTCCCCTCTTCCTTCGAGCCGCTCTGTATAATGTTGATAGCAGGGCATAAAGAGGAGGGAGAGACTGGCAACAGTGCTAGGTTATCCACAGAGCCTCTGCCTCTGGCAGGGCAGAGACCTGTGTTTCTGACAAGGAGGGATGTGGAACAAGATGGAGGTTGATGATAGGTAGGAAATAAAAGGTTGGGATGGGGAAGCAGATGAAGTTGAAGGCTGAGTCTTCTAAGTTCAATGAGAGATTATTTTGAGGGAGATCATGAGAATCCGAAGTCAGCCCTTGTAGACAAAGCTTGGTAACAGCTGTGTTGGCATCGCTCACGAAGCCCTTGTCTCTTTATATTAGCAGTACAAGGGTGGGATCACACCCTGTGGGAAGCCAGGAGAGCACAGGCAGCATTCTCCGTTAGGAAGGGTCTTAAGGCCAGGCTCAGCGTGGCTGTCCTGCCATGCCTCTTTCCCCTGACACAGATGATCCTTGTTGTTACAGAAATAGCGCTTCAGGGCACCAGGACAGTGAGGCAGAGTGAAGGGTCCTGAATGGGATGAGAGACTCTTCCCATCCATACAGACACCAGAGGGATTTTATCCTGATCAGGTGTCTGGGGCTGTTTCCAGTTCAGGCTGGATCTATTTCGGTGTAGAGTTGGCAGTTTCAGAAGTGTGTTACATGATACTTGGTGTGAAGAGATTGGTGAGGGAGGGATGGAAAGGAAGAAGGTTAACCACGGAGGTGCTCCTGGTGTGTCTCTGGATTGCTGCACATCCCAGCATGGACTTCTCACAATGCTTGTGGAGGGGCAGGGGTGTGTGAGAGTCTCATATCAGAAGCACGGTCCTAAAAAATGAGCAACCCACTCCAGTCTGTGTTCTAAACTGGAATTCTGAGACTGACCTGCTTGACAGGGCTCTGTCAATGGCCATGGGTTTTTCTGACACTGGAGATGGATCCCTCTCTGTCGAGGGACTGTTGATAATTGTTATTATTTCTAATTTGTCTAAAAACATGTACCAGTGCCTCATCCAAATCCTAATTTAGAAATTAAATACGCCTTCATCTGTTGGGAAAATAGGAATCTTAAGAAAGAAAAATGAGAGACCAATAAAAAAAATATTCCTCAAATATTTCAGGAGTTGCTAACTTGCCTTCTTTTCTCTTTCTCCCTCTCTCTCTCTCTGAAAGACCTGCCTAGTTATGAGTTTGAGAGTCTCCGGACTTGTCTACACAGGGAAATTTATCAGCCTAATTATGTCAGTGTAATCAGGCTGATAAATTTGCCTGTGTATACAAGCCTTAATTTTAAAAGCCCCATTGTCTGGGAGTGCAAACCTAGTGAGCAGTTGTGTTTCAGGCCTGTGAACTGTGCTTGCCAGCTGTGGGCTGACTGCCGAAGTCTTTGACCAAGTTTCCTCATTTCAAAGCCGTGGGGTTCTTTGAATACTAAAAGCCTGTATTAAATTAAACAGGAAAAGTATCAAAGGGGTCATATTTTGCTGAAACAACTTGCAGTTTCTTGTGAAATGTATTGACAAGGGTATATAGGTCACTGCTGCCTCCTGCTTGGTGGAATGTCAGACCTGCTTCCATCTGCATCTGTCCCTGGTCGCTGGCTTAGCCACACAACTGGTACCACTAGTAGAGATTCCCCTTTAGGTAAGGGGTGAAGAATTTGTGGGCTTGAAGGTGAATACCCAGAGATCTGTTCTTCTTGTGGCATAGGTGCTTGGTACAGGCCATAGTCACAGAGGTTTGCACAGCACGTGAATTCTGTTTTGTCACATGGACTTGCCTTCTGTGCAATCACAGAGTTATTGTCAGGGAGGTAGAAAAACTGGGCAGTTTTGGAGAAAATGAGTGTAGTTGTGCAGATTGTCTATTTCTCTATACCAGTGCTGTATACAAAATCCACTTATTCTGCCCTTACAATTAGCTGACAGCCGTGAAGCTGGGTATTCCCAAAGGGAGCACACAATGTGGCCTTGTGGCTCAGACCTGATCACTTCTTCACAGCTCTTTAAAAAAGCAAAAAGCCTAACGAGTTAGACTCCATTACAAAATGAGCTGGCTGAAATAACAGCCATCTCCTTCCCAAAAACAGGCACTGTCCAAAGTAAAGGTATGAGTTGGTTTCCATGCGCAGAGGACTCTTGCTAATGGGTGTTTTGTCCACCAGCAAAGATTTGAATTTCTCAATTCTCCTGCAGAAAAACAGGAGAGAGCTCCTCAGGAGCATGGGCATAAGAAACAAAGTTCTATTGAGTGACGTGTATTAAAATTAGTCCTGAGAAAAGCAGGGAGAAAAAGCCTCTGAGTAAAGGTCTGACCTTTAAAAAGCTGAACTTGTGAGGGATGATCCACATATTTATGTTTCTTTTCTGGGGAGACTCTCAGGTGTATCCATGTGCCTGTCACAGACTTGCACACTGATGTTCTGCCCCAAGTGGTGCTTGCACAGAGCTGTGTATCCTTCTCTCAGAGAACTTTGTGTGTTGGGTGTCTGCTCTGTTTTCTTCCTGCTGGAGATGTCTACTGAATTCCTGTGGATGGTCTGGATTTAACTGATATTTACAGGAGCATTTTCCATTTCTTAGCCCATTTAAGGTGGCTTTGTGCTCAGGTGAAACTTTGGGACCTGGTTATGGTGCAGCAAATGCGGGACTTAGGAAGGAACAACCTAAATTTGAGGTCCTGGTGGGCCAAGCTGGGCAGCAGTGTAAGTCAGGTTACTGGGGGGTAGGAGGAGGAAGGGATGCATGCCTAGTTTCACCTTGAGCTTCCTCTAAATCACACCAATCACACCAATTTTCCACCCCTGAATTGGGTAGGGTACCTCTGGGGAATGGAAAGTGTGAGCCTGACCCTGCTGGGGTCACACACATAGGAATGAAAGCACAGGGCACACCTGCCACCACTCATGCAGGGACACATTTTGCCATTCAATCAATCCAATTCAATCAAGTATCTCCATGAGCTGCAGACCCAGTGAAACGTGGTTTCCTTGTGCCTGTAGGGTGTACTCTGGTCTTGTGAGAGCAGAGCTGGTCCTGCTGCCTTTCCTGCAGCTGCATTGCCAGTTTCTTCTATGTGGATGTCTGTTTTCCAGAACTTGTGAGAACTTTGTGTCTCGGGAGGTGTTTGCCCCTCTGTCAAACTTGGCTGAAACTGGAAAACAGGTTGTAAAATTACTAGGGAGTCACAGGCACCCATGCCTTAAACACAGCCTCTGTGCGTGATTCATCCATTTAATTTTTACAGGTGGTGCTGAAAGACATCATTGAGATGCAGATCCAAATTGTTCACAAATGCCCCGGTGAGTGCAACAGGACAAGTGGAAGATAAGAAACAACATGTCACTGTAGCAGACGAGCGTAGGAGGGACACAAAGTAGCTGTTGGGTGATGGGGATGGTTATCAACGGGATTCTCAACGGGAAACGCGTCCTCTGTGCCCAGGAATTCGAGAGCTGTGGGATGCCTGCTTTTGGAAAAAAAAATGTTTTGCTACTGACAGGAGAGGGCACGTGCTTTTTGGAGTCCCATCCATCTTCCCAGTAAGAGAAACCATTTCGTAAAGGAAAGAGATTACCTAATCGTGCCTTGGCGTTTTCCTTGGTCCGCTTATCTCACATTTCCTAGCCACTGATGGATAGGTGGAATCTTCCAGCCACGATGGGATGGAGTGCTGCGTATGTGGGTTGGTATGCAGGGCTGATCCAGCAGGACTCCTCTGTGCTCTGGCAACGTTAATGTGTGCTCTTGACAGAAGGGTCTTGCAGCAAGGGGCAGCACAACCTTTTTCACATCTGAAGGTGCTAAATGGAAACTTTCAAGATTTTTCACCACCATTTTAAAGATTCTCCTTCTCATCTGTTGCATACGGATAAGTTAAATAAGGTCCCGTTAATGAACTGTGGTTGAAACCTTTTTTCCTGTTTAATTCTTACAGTCATCTCTGTCTTAAATTTTTTTTCTTTGACTGTATCTGCCACTGTGATCTGTGCAAAGTTGAATCAAATAGGAATCCTGGGAAGACTGAAGGCTATCTTGTTTACCAAATTCTTACGTAACTAATGTAAAGAATTTAATTTCTTTTTCTTCTTTTTCCTTCCTAAATCTCAATATTAGCAGATCTGGGGTCGTGAGGGGGAAATCATGTCAGATGAGGCAGCAGAGTATTAGAAACTTTCCCATAAACGTTTACTGTGACATAGGATCACCTGTCAAGGAATTTAGGGTTTTTAGTATTCATCATTCATATTCCTATACCAGCCAGGTGCCCCACACAAATCAGGGTTCTTTTGGGCTACAAACGATATAAATAGATGGTGAGAGGCAGCTCCAGGCCCAAACAGATTACAGTATAAATATCCTGCAAATAATTGACCAACAGTTCTCTGTAACTTCAAAATACCTCTTTTGCTCTTGTGATAAGGTCAGTAATGGTCCTTCCCCAGGTAATTCCAGAAATAATAGTACAGGATGGTGTACTGTGTTTTACAGGAGAAGTGTTTCAAAACTCGTTTTCATTTAAGAGAATTCCAGTAGTATATCTATCTTTTTACTAAGCTGGTGCAATGAAGAAATTTATTCTAGATGAAACAGCATCTAAGAATATTTGCTCTTTGAAAAGGATAGAGAAAAATGTGAGTTTTCACATTTGGGCTGTGCAGGGCTCAAGACAATTTATTTACCATGTTCGGCTGAGAAAATAATTTTGTGCATCTCTTCTGCACAGCAACATATAAACTAAGAGCTTCTTTTTTGATAGTATTTTTGCAATGAATCTGTACTAAAAATCATAAGACATCCCAGGGACTTCAATAAACTTTCTCAAACATTAGGACTCATGAAAATGTTGATGGTTTGTGTGATCTCATATTTGATAGCATGCTCTGGGACCGTTTTTAAGCCCGCTAAACAGTCTAATAATATTATCCCCACTGCAATAAAGGTATATATTTACTGTTCCAAGCAAAATGTGCAGTTGCCTATAAAGTGTCTGTTACAATTTACATCTGTTAATTTGAACTAGTTTAGAATTACAATTTTAACCCAATTAGATTATTTTCTAATAATGTGATTATTTCTTTATAATTGTATTTGAAACAGGAAAAGCACAGCTCCTCGTGGTCTTCTAGAAAAAGCAACAAGTATAATGAAAAGCGGCACATGCACTTTATTTCTTGCACAGTACAACTTTGCTCTGTTTCTGTGCCTTTCCTCTAGCTTGTAGCTAGTACCATTCCTCACAGAACATTTTCACCCTGCTTTTTCCTTGTAGATGTAAAATTTTGTTTTATTTTATTTTGACATCTGTAGCATTTTCCCTTCAGCTGCACAGCTTCTCACTGCAGCCAATGTGTCACATAACTTCTCTTACGCGTCTCCTGAAGTCCTGGGGGTCAGGCTGGAAAGTGAAAAATGCAGAGATCTAGGAATGGCTCAGCCAGCTGAAAGTTACGGGAAGGGAAAGGCTCCAGTTTCACTGAAGGAAAGAAAAAAAAAAAAAAGAGAAGAAGAAGAAGAATGGCTCCTTTCAATGCAGACGGAGGCAGTCTGGCTGAGAGTCAGTGAGGTTTAAAAATCCAAGTGGTCCAATAACTGAAAATCTGTATAGATTCTAAGCAATATTTTAGGTATTGAACAAGTGCAGATAAAAAAAAAAAAAGTGTGATGGTTTTTCCATTCTCCTGGTGCATATAGCCAACCACATTCCAAAGCTAGGCAGTATTTCTTTTCCTCAAACCCTGAGCACATGAGGCTAAATCCAGTCCATGTCTTCAAAGGGTGTCAGTGAGAATGTCCTGTTGAAGTAACTCCTTCAGCCACTTCTCGTTGGACTGGCAGTGACAGGGGCCTGTTCCCAATGGAAAATCTGAAGATATTGCTGTTAAGAAATGGGTACTGGGCTAGGAGTCCCACAGGACTGCAGCCACCAGCATCTCCTGGGGAATTGCCTTTGCTGACAAGGCCAGTTTGTGATTTCATGGCAAAGAAAATAACGTGGTAACTCAGGGCCTGGAGCACTTGGTTTGTGCAAAAAGCTGCCTCTCCTTCTCCTTTTTCATCCCTCTCCTATATTTTGGGTCTCTATGTCCGTTTGCCTACCTTCCTCTTCTTTTATTCGCTATTCCAGATCTTTCCCATCATCTCAGACAGGTTCCAGAACATTGTAGGAAAATGTAGGGAGAGGGCAAAAGATCAGTGAATAAAGCACTGAGTACTTACCTCTTAGAGCCTGTTATACTGTCAGCTCGAAGTTAAAGTGCAATAAATCTGGTGGTCTCACGTTGGTCCCCCGTGTGCTGCAGTCCACCTCATAAAACTACTACATAATTAAGTACAGTGCAGTACAATTGGCAGCCTCTGCTCAGCCCAGGCCTAGCAGCAAGCACATAAACCCACTCCTGGTCCCCAGAGGTGGAGGCTGGAGGTGACAGGGAGGTGGGGAACAGCTCTGGCTGCCAGCGCAGCTCTCCTGCCTTCCTGCGGGGATGGGGGAGATGGCATTCCTGGTGCTGGTACACCCCCGGAGTGCAGATGTGCAGAGAAGGAAAAGATGGGACTTGGCAGAGCAGGGGATGCCTGCAGAGGAGCGGAGGCAGCCTGGTGGGGGTGGCTTGGCTGGGGCTGTGTGTTGGCTGACAATGGCAGATCAGGGATGCTTCGTGCTGGCGGGGCTGGCCCCCTGGAATGAACCTGGAGTGGTGAGCAGCTGCCTCGGGCAGGTGACAGCCTGGGAGGTCCCCGTGGTGAGCTGAGTGCTGGCACAGGACTTTCTGGGGGGACCAGTCCCGCTGCCTGCGTGCAGTGGAACGGCCAGCGCTATGGCAGAGTGATGGCCCCAGATCCCAAGGGTGTCGGAGCAGCACCTGCTGCAGATGCTGAAGAATCCTCCAGGAGCAGAATGGGGAAACGGGAAGCTGGCTAACAGAGTTCCATCTTTTATCTTCCTTTGTTTCCTTGCTTGCATTTCCTTACCTAGAGTTCCAAATATAATAAATTTCAAATTTTGCTGCATTAGCTGTTTTCCTATTTGTGAGGAAGCCGTGCTGCCCAGACTGTCTGAAGTCCCCCCCATGTCTGTGTCTGGGGTATTTTGTGCCACTCTGCAGAGCTGTGAGGATTTGCAAATACTCTGTCAGGGTCTTTGCGCCCTTCCTTAACAGAAGGTTCCTCGTGACTGTGCAGAAGAGACGCGTGTGCTGCTTTCCAGTAGTGGGTTAAATATCTTTAATTTTTCTTAAATAAAAGAGGGAAAGAGAGAAGGGCTGAATGCTCAGCGGAGCAGGTTGGTGAGCTCCAGCAGCCGGGAGCGGCCTCATCCTGCTGGTGCCCTCTAGTGCTGCGCTGCCTGCCTGCAGCCGCCGGGCTCCGCTGCTGCCGGTCGGGGAGCGGAGAGACGATCCTCGGGGAGCGGAGAGGCGATCCTCGGGGAACGGAGAGGCGATCCTCGGGGAGCGGAGAGGCGATCCTCGGGGAGCGGAGAGGCGATCCTCGGGGAGCGGAGGGGCGATCCTCGGGGAGCGGAGAGGCGATCCTCGGGCCGCATCCGCATACTTTGGGCCAGCAGAGCCGGCGAGTGTGGTGGTGGTGGTGGTGGTGGTGGGGGTGAACCTCTGCATACCAACGACCCTCAGTTTTCATCTGCCTTCATGGCCCTGCTGCTTTTCCCTCCGTGGATATGTGCTTTTCTCACGTCTGTGTCTGTGCAGCAATTTAGCTGTTTTATCTGGGTTTATTTTGAGCACTTTCACTGTGTGAGCAGCTGACCCTGCTCTATTTCGTGCCTCAGGTGAATTTTATTTTCCAGGCTATAACTCTTCATAGAATCAGAGGGGCTGAGGTTGGAAGGGACCTCTGGGGGTCATCTGATCCAACCCATCTGCTCATGTAGGACCCCCCAGAGCCAGTTGCCCAGAAGCATGTCCAGGTGGCCTTTGGATACCTCTAAGGCTGGACACACCACAAACTCACTATTCCCATGTTCTGCTACCCCTCAGTAAGAAAGTGTTTCCTAAAGTTCAGAGGGAATCTCAAGTGTTTCAGTTTGTGCCAATATCCCTGGTCCTGTCACTGGACTGCACTGAGAAGAGCCTGGCTCAATCCTCTTTGTACCCTGCTGTCAGGTGTTTATATTCAGTGATGAGATTTCCTCTGAGCCTGGTTTTCTCAAGGCTGACCTTCACTAAACCTTTCTTTTTCACTAAAGGGTAGTACGGAAATTGTCACTGGTACATACCTAAAATACTTTGGAGGGTTTTGATCTGAAAATTCTCTTGTGATGTGAAGCATCTAAAGCCCATCTCTAAAAGCTCATCATTCTGCTGCATTGGCTTGATCCACTCCATATCTGCATCAAACTTCATGATGGACTTCCTTTCACTGTGGCTGGGACTGACTCACACTCCAAATGTAAAAAGCCAAAGGCTGAGAGGTTCAAGATCTGCACTGAGTGTTAGCTCTAAAATGTCGTACTAAGGGCAGGACATTGGCCTTCCAATTCTTACTAGAAGATTTTATCCTGAACCATATGGAGGAAACCAAAGTTACTGACCTGTTTTTACAGGAAACAAACTCTCCTGATCAAAGTCACTTTTGGTAGATGTGGAAAAATATTTTGAACAGTTAAACCGTAGATTTCAGCTGTAAATCTCACAAAAGTCCTCTCCTGTCCATTTTTTCCACAGTCAGTGAGTTGTCCATGTTGTGCACTGCCAGATTCTACCAGTGAACTGTTTACTTGTAACATTTATCTCTATTGTCATTATGGTAGTGAGCTTTCACTTAGATGGTCCAGGTTTTCCTTTCCGTGAGCTGGAGCTCAGTTTCAAGCTCTGCTGAAACTCTGAGTGGATGGTGGGAGCAGTGGGGTATATGGTGTGTGCATGGACATCACTCACAGTGACTCCAGCTTGTATTAGCAGCCCTTGCTCCTCCACAGTACTTCCTGGCACCGCCCTGACCTTCTCCCTGGCACAGCTGCTGCTTTTTGAGACAGGCACAGCAGGCAGCAGCTCCAGGACTGTTCCTTGCCACGGGTCTGTCCCGGCACTCACGGCAGCCTGATGTTCTCAGTGTGAAACAGCTGCCTGTTGGATAAGCCCTGCAGCTGCACCTGGGTGGAGTGACTTGTTAGAGGCACCTGAGCTGGCTTTGAGTAGGTTCAGACCAGCTGAGTGCACTGAGTCTCAAGAAACAAAATTAGGAGGGTGAGTCCCATTAGCACTGTGCTTTGCTGGGGCTAATTGGCCCCCAGAGGCCCCCCAGGTGAGCACATTTTGTGGCACCTCACAGGGATGACATGCCAGGTATGGCTGTGAGGGGGGCAGGTGTGCTGCAGACATCGGTGTGAGCTCCTCCACATGCCTTGTAGAGATCCCAGGTCAGGAGAAAACAGACAAGAAAAAAAGTGAGAGTATCTTGCAAGACTGACAGCAGGGCTAGTTTTGTTTAGCAGGATGGTGCCAGAATGGTGGCACTTGCTGTCTGAGTCCTGGATCTGGTTTGCTGAAACTGAGTGCTGGTGTGCAAATCTGAATTTTTCCAGATTGTCCTGGGACAGCATTAAGCCTGATTAGAGGAAACAAGATCAAGTCACAGTATCTGCATGAAGTGTTTCCTTGCTAAATTACAGTAGCCTTACGCAGTTCTTGGGTGAGATAATCAAACTCAGGTTGCTGAAGCGAGGGTACCCAATGTCTGAGCCACAGCATTATTAAAATTTGGGCCTGGGGCTAAGGCCTATTTAGGTGGTTTCAGTCCCCTTTGATAGCACAGAGCAAATTCAGACCAAGACAAAGAAGCAAAAAGTTTCTTTGTCCTATAGAATTCCCTGCTTTGGGGGTTTCTTGCTTTCCTTTCCTGTCATGATGCAGTGGACATTGTTGTGGAAAAGAGGTCATAGCTAAGGTTGCCCCAGAAAGCCAGGGACCAAGTGCCCTTTGGTCCCAAGAAACCCTCTCTGGGCTCTTTTGTATCTGAAAATTGCTCTGGCAGGCAGGAAAAATTATCTGTGCATACCTCTGGCCTGTGAGGGTGCACAGAGGCTGGACTTGACCATTGCAACCCTTGATGTTCATCAGGATGTTTAGTTAATCCACTTTACAGGTTAATGTAAAGGTTTCAAGGTACAGTGCAATGTGAATTAACTGTACATTTAATTTTGGGACAGGGTTCCTCATTCTCGTTAGTGTAATTCATTTGCCAAGTGGATTCCTGATTTTCTTCCTGAAAAAGGTCTGGTAGAGAAATGCCCTTGAGATATCTGCTCTCCTCTCCTCTGTGGGACTAAGAATCAGTGATAGATACATGTGACACTACTGCCATGTAGTTGACAGGATGAATACCATGTTGGGCTAGAGAGAACACTAATTAGAGAATTGGTCTAAAAACTTGCGTGTGTATATGTGTTGGCTGAGTTTCCCTGTGATCCAGATCTTTCTAAGTTTGAATCTACATAAAATTCCATCATCAGTTCGCATCTACTATAGTAATTTCATTCCTACTATTCTTAATAATTCCATGCTTTTTCTGAAAAATGCCTCTGGAATGGGAGTTCTCATTGAGACAAACAAGAACCCATTCATTGGTGGGAGATGTGGGCAAGAGTAACAAGCATTTTTTAAAAGCAGGTTTGAAGGCATTCTGTTTTTCCTTTCCCATTTGATAGATGTCTGTTGTTATTATATTGCAAAGGTTCCATATTGCAAGAGTTTCATATCTCCTTGATGTTTCTCGTAGGTAGCTCCTCTAAGCACTGACTCTTCCTTCTTCTCACAGAAGCCAGCTGACTCCAGTTCCCCCTCAACCAACCAACCCACTCTTTTATAACACTCTTCTTCTTCTTGGCTACAGCTGAGGCCTGTTAGAGTCAGGCCTGTTCTAATCTCTAATAACTGGCTCAGCTGCAACTCCTTAGGAGTAAGATTACTTTCTATACTACCTTTAATTTCTTATATTGTCTCCCCCTACAGATGTCCATGTGGATATTAAATGGATCATAACCTCTTTGGGCTGTTGCTCCAAGAAGTCAGTATGGCTGGCTCAGAGATGCTGTTGGTGGGATGGGTACCTGCCTCCTGTGCGTGGTGGAGCCCACTACCTAAAAGCTGTCCTAAAGCCAGGCTTTTTAACCCACAGCCAAGGATTAAAGACCCCAGGAGACAGGCAGAGGGGGAGGTGTGCCACCTGATCGTCATTGCCACGCTGGGTACTGGGTTTTTAATGCCTAACCCTGAACTTCCTACCCTATTGGGTTGCTGGGTGTTTTCTTGGCAGGGCTCTCTCGCGACTTTAACACTGGTGTAACGTGGTTTGTGTTGTGTGAATACTGCCAGGCTGTCAGCTCGACACCGAGATGCCATAAATCTGGTGGTCTCGTGCCTGTCCCCCGTGTGCTGCAGCCCACCTCGTAAAAGTGCTGCTTAATGAAGTACAGCTCGGCACAACTGGCAGCCTGCGCTCGCTCGGAGGCTGAGGCTAAGCGCGTAAACACACGCCTGCCAGCCCTGTGCCGGGAGGGGAGCCTTCCGCCGCTCACGTGGGGAGACGTTTCTAGGCAGAGGTGACTGAGAAATCTCTTTAAAACTGTAGAAAAATGTTCTATAAATTGTTAAAAGCCGACTCCTCTAATCACGAGCCAGCGTTTCTGGGCCTTCTGGGCAGAGGACACCTCTCTTTGACTAAAGGACTGCGCATACTCAGAAAGGTTTCAGGGTAAATTACAATGGATTTGGGAAATGGAAATGGAAGAACGTTAATAAATTGTTCGTATGAAATGAAAACAATACCTTAAGGTTACTCAGAGGCCTTGCTTCCATCTATCTCACTCACAATAAGTAAGAGATCATTAAAATTTATACTTTAATTTACTGTAGAGCCAATATCTGAAGGAACTTTACAAGCATTAATGTATTGTGTCTCCTACCGCTCTTAATTCTTTCTTTTCTAAGTATCGAAACTGAGTGTTGGAGAAGGTAAACATTTGTGAGTTGCATAGCAAATCATGGGCAGAGCTTCAGTCTCGACTCCTGCTGATGCTCTAAACAAATAAAACACCTTTATTGTAGCCCTACAAATTATAAATACTTTAATTAGAGCATTCCCCATCACATCACTTCACAGTATTTTGCCTTCCAGCTCAGCAGCAAGCCCATCACTGTGATGCCAGTACTTCCACATACCCCAGCTGACAATAAATCTCTGCAGTTTCTTTCTGCAAGGAGGCAGTCACAACTGCTTCCCTCATGCTCTTCCCCGTGAGGCACTCTGGATCTGTTCACACACCATTTAGAGGAGGGAGGCAGTAGCCATGCAAACTCAGGGCACATTGGGTTGGAGTTGGCAAAACCTGGCTGGCTTGAAGAAGAGCTGGAGAAGGTGCAGCCTTTGCAAAGGGCCCTGATGACTGGGTTTTGTTAACTGTAAAGTGTAGACAGCCAGGCTTATTCCAGATATTTAGAAATTCTGCATTTGGAGGCCAAATTTAGTCCTAGGCCTTTTCTCTGAGCACAACCATTATTTGAGTAAAAAAGTTGCTGCTATTAAAATGTTGAGATCTGAATATTTGTGAAATTCACTTTCTCTTTGCTGTTTAGTGATGTATAATGACTGAATAAATGCTGACATGTGATTCTTATCATGAACTTTTCTTCCTACCCTGATGTCCATAACTCAAGCCATGAGCACTCTCCCATGCCCTGGCTTGGATGCTCTCAGCCAGAGTCACTCAAGAAAACCAAGGAAGAACAGCAAGGAGAGGCTGGCTGCTGTCATCAGGCTGGTTGGACCAGCAGGCTCTGGAGATGCAGCAGTGGAAGCAACGTAGGAACGTGTCCTGCTGTTATCTCAGCTCCTTTTTCGGTGTCTTTCCCATTCACGTGAAATTCCTTCAGCATCAATGAAGATTTTGCTGTAACAATAATAACAGAGTAATTCCCAAAGTTGCTGGCCTGAGAAGTCTGTTTAGTAACAGCTTTATTCTTTGTGAGGCCTCCAAGGAAGGCAATTGTTTTCTTCTGTCTGATGTTGGAGGTGGAGATCTAGAGACAGGCTGTGGATTTCCTTCACCTTCTGGTCTTGGTGGTGAGGAAGAGATCAAGGCCACTATTTTCCTTTTGCTCTAGTTTCAGAGCAAATGCATTCAGAGTTTACTGGGTAAACAAAAACTTTAGTTTCCAGTGTTTGTTCAAACAGATGCTTCTCAGAACAATCCACACCAGTGGAAGCAAAAAATTCCTGGTATGGGTATAGCTGTAGACATCTGCAAAACCAAAGGAAAAAGAAGAAACTCTTTAATTGACTGAATATGGTTTTGCACATTAAGGCTATTACAATTTCCTTGTTACAGAGCCACAGTAAATCTACAGTGGGAAGAGGAACTCAAGGCCAGTGAGATCTTTACCATAAGAACTCCATGACATGTCAAGCAGTTGCTTGGAGCAATTCATGTTCCCCCTGTGCTGCACTGTGATTGATGCAAAGGCCTCAGAGGGGAAAACACTTTGTTTCAGATCTCATAGAACTGGAGAGGGATGAGGAACAAGTAGAACATCCACCAGCCCAAAAATGGTAAACCAACAGTGAAACTTGGTCTTTCTTGCTAGTACAGCCATGTGTTACAGAGATGCAAAATCAGATTAAGATGATTGAGAGTAGTCAGGCGGCGTTGTAATGTGTGCAAATGGTTTATTGCAAAAATTGTAAGGAAAATACAGTGGTTAGGCTTTGTTTTGCCTTTTCATTAGAAAGGAAAAAGGAAACTGAGAGGTGGTTTTCTCTATGTTGTCCTGTTGGTATGAGCACACAGGAAGCGACCCCGATGATGAGGACAGAGGCAAGGATAAAAACTGGAGTGAAGGTGCTGCGAAGCCCTTCTCTGGGATGATGGCACTGTGTTTGCCCCTGGACACGTGTCCTTCTCGGCTGTGTCCCAGGCACTACATTGCTGGTGAGCTGTCAGCACCACACACAAGCCAAAAGCTGCGGTGCAGGCACAGGTGCCATGCTGCAAGGGCACTGATATCTGACCATGCAGGAGGAGGTGTGGAGCCTGGGAAGGATGCACAGGGAACCTGCCAAACCATGTGGGATCAGGGCTGGTCACACCACGAAGTGCCTGTGCTATCTGCCGTGGTTGGTGGCTGAAGTGTGGCCGGATTTTAGTGTCCAGGCACTGAAATCCCCTGGAAACTATCCTAAATGTGAACCATTCCCTTCAACTTTCACCTGGCTGTAGGTTTCTGCTGCTCCAGAAATACCATTTCTGCCTCAAAAATGCCTAGCAGATGCTTCATAAGTAGCCTGGATGACAGAATTATCATCATAATTTTCTCTCCCTGCAGTGTCAGGCCCCATCATGGGATGAGTTCTGCCAGTGTAAAGACAGGCAGCATCCTTGCCTCACAATTTGGTTGTGAAAACACGGTATCAAATCATCTGGGCCCAGCGTGGCCTGTCAGTCTCCACTCTGGCTGTGTTCCCAGTGGATGCCTGCCCTTTGTTCGCTGCTCCCACGCTCCTCTCAGAGTGGGCGGGTAAATGACTCAGATAAAATTTGACAGACTGGTAGAAACCTGGTGTAGGGGTAATTCAAGACAGGGACTTTGGGGAGTCTGTTCTGTTGTGGAACATCAGCAGATGTGGCAGACAGCTCCGTGAGAATGCTCTTTCACCAACTTGCTAATACCCTGGCTAGAATTCAGTATTCACTGACCTCACATTTCGTTACTTGAGATTAATCTTGACTTTGGAAAAAGTTGTTGAAAAAGAAAAGGTAGCTCTTCTTTCTAATGCTGTATAGAGAAAAAAAAAATTCAACCACAGGAGCTAGATCTTCCGCTGACAGAAGTCAGCATGAGCCCATTGTCCTAATTTATTGTCATGGTCTGAATACATCTGGGATGTGGAAGAATTTTTTTGTGCTGTATGGAAAGAGTTGAAGTCACTGGTAGAAGTCCTGTTAAAAAAAGGCACAACAAAAGAACCCAAAACACATGTTCCAATTTACAGGTCAGTTGATATCCTCCCCTGAGGCTACCTTAATTTCTAGTTCGGGAATGTCAATAAATCAATGCCACAAGCCATCAGTGAGGCAGGATCCAGCAAAGCAGCTGCCATGTAAACACCATGCTCACAATCCAAAAATTCCTAGCCAAATATCTCTCAATACATTTTCTTACTTCATTAGTTTCTGGTTTGCATAAAAATAGCTGTCATTTTGCAATGAATAGTCGTGTCTGTCTTAAGATAGATACGTCTACGTGATATGTTTGTTAAGCAAAGTAGATGAGATATGGTCCTGTATGGAACCTGTCATGCAATTTTGAATTATGGGTCATTGTTTTTTTTCTTGTTAATATGTGTTTCAGTCTTTAAGCACATATTTTGTGCTTGTTATATGTAGCTGCAGAGGCAGTAGGTAAAGCGGCATCATTACACCACAAAAAAAGAGTGATGATTTTATGCATATAATCACAGGACAATACTCTTCTGTGATTAACAGAGGGCTGTAAAACAAATAAGGCTCTCTTGAGAGTAGACTTCCTGCATTTTTCTGTGTGCATTTTTCACTCTGTACAGGCTGGCTATAAAATGGCCTCTTATTGGATCCTTAAGGTTTCATTTTCCTCTAATTTGTGCTGAATGCACACGAGCAGGTGAATACAAATTGCTGCCATGACTGGGGATCCCTGCCATCTGCTGAAGCTGCAGAGAGACAAATATCTGCATGATCTGCAAGGCCTGATTTGTGTAGACAGGGGGGACCTGGGCAAGGGAGGTCTTCCAGTGCACCCCAACATCTTCTTGCCCCAAGAAGATAAAGACATTACGAAGATGGAGAGGTGGTTGATAGAGAAACATCAGATGATCTTCAGACTTCAAAGGCTAACAGAGTACCCTCTCAGATCTCTAAAAAGATCTGTAACTTTTGAAAACTGAAATGTACAGCTTCAAAAAGGTATCTTGGGGCACTGCCTGCATGGTATCTGTCATGCTGGATACTTCCTGTGGAGACTGTAAACTAAACAAGGAGTTCCTGGAGCAGAGGAACTAACAACCTGGTTTCCTGCTAACCTGTCTCACAAGGTCTCTTCCCCTCTGGATTCTGTCTCAGAAAAAGCCTATGATAATGTTTTTCCCTTAGGGGAGACATAAAGGACAACAAACACCTTTCTCCCCCTGGTCACCGAGGTACAAAGAACCTTGAAGTGCTGGAGACTCTGGCCCCCAGTGTCAAATCTGGTCAAGACAACTAATGAGAGTTAGGAGTGGGAAACAGAAACAGACAGACACAGCAGGACTGCATAGACCTGGTTTCCTTAGGAAACTGGGCACAAAACAAAGCACACAAGTCTGGTATATTTATAGTGAAAGAGGTGGGGGGCTTTCCTTTCCAGAGGAAATGCACTGTGTTTCTGGGCCTGATCCTCACTTTACTGGAAGCTACATTGGTCCGTGTTCCCTGCAGACCTTGTCCTGCTTTTCTCAACCTGGAAGCCCTTAGAAGTTCTGGAAGAAGTTAGCAGTGCCTGCAGAGCAATCAGAAGAGATCTCAAGTGCTCCAAATGAACATTAATACATGTAATAATGCTATATATAGGATAAGGCACTTGGGATGCATAAAGGATCATAAAATGGTTTGTGTTGGAAGGGACCTTAAAGATCACCCCGTTCCAACCCCTCTGCCATGTGCAGAGATACCTTCCACTAAACCAGATTGCTCAAAGCCACCTCCAAACTTGGCTTTGAACATTTCCACAGATGGGGCATCTACAGATTTTTCTGGGCAACCTGTTCCTGTGTTTCACCACTCCCACGGTAAAGAATTTTTTACCATTATCTATTCTAAACCCATCCTCTGTCAGTTTAGAGCAATTTCTCCTTGTCATGCCACTACATGCTTTTGTAAAAAGTCTCTCTCTGGCTCTCTTGTGGGTTGCCATGAGTCAGCCAGCTGAGATAAATATCAGCAGAAGAGAAAGGACCATACTGGAGACAAGCTGCCCCAGCTCCATCCCATACTGCAACTTAGCAGGAACTAACGTGTAACCAATTTCAAATTTGCACCTTTTGAGTGGTATGATGGTAGCTGCCTGTAAGAGCCTGGTGTTCCCTTTTGCATGTAGGAAATGAAGAAAGCAGAGGGCAAGGCTGAGGAAAAATCGGCCCAGACGGGGTAGAGACCAGGCAAACTGTTTCTACTCTCAGATTAGAAGATGCCTCCCAAAGGAGAAAAGAACTCTATGAGCTAGAGGGGCCAGTATTATTCAGTGAGCTAAAGCACCTGGAAATCTAGAATTTTATGCTCTACCACAAGCTTGGAAGTCTCTACATGCCTCAGCTGCAGCTCAGCCTCTCAGAGAAGCCAAGGGACGTGTAGATAATGGGATACTAAACACCAAAGACACCTATTAAGCATGGTCCCTGACAATGAAACATTGTTGCTGATTTAAAATTTGTTGGACTTCTTTTGTATTTCAGGTTCTTGTGTTTAAAATTGGCTGTGCAATTGTTGTACTCTTAATACCCAAACCAGGCTTGTGTTACGAGTTAAAAATTATGAAACATTTTTCAAAGACCTATAAAATACAGAGTTACTTGTATAGATAGCTAAGCTTTTACTATTTGGTCTTTCATCAAGAAGTACTTGAAAATCCAAAAATAAAATGTCTTTCCACCTTGATTCGCTGATCTTGTGTCTGCTGATCACAAATGCAGATTTGATTAAAACTGTCCACCCTGGCAGATTCTGTATGTTTCTTGACAGCCCCCTATAGCCCAGACTGCATAACTGCCTATAAGTTTTCTTTTCAGCATGTGGTTTCCAAAGGTAAAACAAAGCATTCTGAGATATTTTTAATCGGTCACACTCCCTTCTCCACTCCTCCTCTTTAGCTCCTTACAGCATACCTTCCTGTCCTGTCCTCTCTATGGAGCTGAATATGAGATTGATTATTTCTGTTAATTCCATGGTGATCCTGACACAAGCTTTGCTGCAAAACAAAGCAAAAGAATTGTTTGAATTTCTCACAGTTTAGTCTTGCAGCAGCATGTGCAGGCCTGTTTCTGTGTTTTAAGGTAGTCATTGTTTCTCTGTGACTGTTTTAAGTCCATGACCAATACATATCCTTAACCACAATTTATTTGAGATTTCACCGTGAATCTTGTCCAAGATTTACTGACTTGTACTGTCAACAGTACAATTATATTGTGGTGTTTCATGAATGTCTGAGGAGTTACTCCACTTGCTATGAATAGTAGCAGATTATAGAAGAGGAACTCTTTGTGGCTGTGAGCAAAAGTTAATAAAAGTTGTATCTTCCTCTTCCTTTTGTGGCTATTGTTCTTCCTGAAACTGATTTTTTGTTGCCTTTCATTAAGACCTATTTAGGAATTAGCAGTCTGATTACCTTCCTTTGCATAATGTCATGTGCTTTGTGTCTCAGTGGGGAGTCATGCTGGCTTTGGCAGTGGAAGTGCTAACACATTCTGAGAGCGGTGTCACAGAGGTAACAGAACAATGTGCTTTCTGTTGCCCTGGGTCTGAACACAGGTCTGTACACATCTCTCTACAACCCGGCAATGAAGGGAAATGCAAAGGCCTGACACTTCTCTTGCTTCTGCTGGACTAAGCGGGAAGAAGCCTTGTAGGAGTCAATGTAAGACTGCAAGCGAGTTGTAAGACTCGGTGTTTTGAATTCTGCATAAAAGGTGTTTTTAATAGCCTTCAGTTTTCTTGGCATGAACTGTGCTCATGACTCAAGACATCTGTGGTGGGCTGAATTTATGCCGTGCGCCAGTTTCATCCAAGTGGGATTTAATGCATGACTTGTAAATGTTCACACATGTGTCCACTGACCTCTGCTGTGCAAGTGCCACTGGAGTCACAAACAGGACGTTAGTATCTGTGAACCAAGGTGCTTTCTCGCGCTGTTAGTGTTGGCAAGGCCTAATACAGGAGCCTTGTACAGCCCCTAGTGCAAAACATGACTGGAAACACGCAATCCACACCACATTCACCCTCTCCTGTTAAATCTGTGCCTGGGTGAGGGTGTGATTTATTGCAGAATGACCAGGTTAATGTGTATGTCCATACTCGGGCTTGGAGTGAGAATAACAACATGTAGACAATAACAATGGAGTTTCATTCACAGACAATAGGTTTGGAGCCTTTCAATAAAACACAGCGCTGTGGATAAAAGGGGTCTTTAGGAAGTTTCTGTGTATATGGTGTTTGTGCTTTTGTCGCTGACTTACTTCCAATAAGACAAATAACAAGGAAATTACAGCATTTTTATAACCAGTCCAGTGAAATGGTATTTAAAACCCCTTTTATTTCAACATCAAAGCATACATAAAAGAATGATTTGTTCCCAGTGGAATAACAAGACAAGACAGGGCACTTCACTGTCTTCTAAAGCAAAGGGGTTTCTCTTGCCAAGAACTTGAAGAAAATAGATCTGCTCAAAATGGTGAACTGATGCTTTTCAGCCTGTTAGCAGGCTAATACCCTCAATATGAGGAAGAGTCAAACCAGTGTTTGTTTTGAGAGAGAATAAAGATTAACAAGGTAAATTACATGGAAAAGAACCAGAAATACTCACTTATCAAATGCATATTGTAATCATATTTGTTCCTTTAAAAGCTTAAAGGAATACCAACATTAAATCAAAGAGGAAACCATAGCAATTTAGGATCCGGGAGTAATTTTGCTCATTAAATTAGCTCCAAGTCCCACTGCAATCAGCTCAGAGCTGTTCTTCCACTCCTCCTTTCTCCTTCCCCTCTGCCATTTTCACTGCATTAAAATGGTGGCACTGGAGGGTCTGTAGGTACAGCCTGCTCTGCGCCTTGCCTGTGGGATATCGTGCTTATTGGAAGGAGCACACTTGTGCAAGGTCCCGTTCCAGCCAGGCTGTGCCTGAAGAGGCTTTGGGGGAGGCTTGGCTGTAGGGCAGGCAGGCCAGCCTGGCCCCAAGGGATTAGGGGCAGTGTGGGTCTGGGCTGGAGGAGGAAGGTGTGTCTGGAGCCTGCTGCCCTGCTGGTCTCCCAGGACCTGTCCTGCAGCAGCCGGCACGTGCAGAGTGTCAGCCCCTGCTCTCCTGCCTGCACGTGTGGGCATCCCTCGCTGTCCCTGGCTTTGAACAGCCACTTTGTAGATGAGTAGGGAAGAGGTAAACTGAGTGTGTGTGTGTGAGGGGAAGGAGGGCGGGGAGGAAGGAAAAGAAATGTGAGAAAGCTTTAGATGTAGTCCAAGAGTCCATCTGGTGGGTCCTTCTGATGTTCCCCTGGCAGAGCCCTCCCGCTGAGAAGGATCCCTCCTTTCTCCCTCGTCTGCCAAAAACTGAGTCAGTGGCTGGTTTTGTTAGAAAGGGTCATGAAAGCTTTGTTCAGCCTCTCTCCACAGGGGAGTAGGGTGTTCGTTTCTATAGGAGGATATTTAGGCTGTCTGAGACTTGGTTGTTTGTAGTCACACAAAGCTGGGCAGCCTGAACTCGAGAATCCAGCTGGAGCATCCCATGCTAGAAAAGGCTTGGGGTTGTTTCAGCTCATGGTTTTCAAGGGGTACTTTTGGTTGCTGATAAGTGTTCTAATAGCATTTCAGGTTGCCCATTTAACCTCAGTGAGGGAGAAGGAGTAGGGGGAAGTATTTGCTGCAGGCACAGCAGCTAGGATTTTGACCTGCTGCTGTTCCAAGTGGAAGAAAAGGCCTCGCTGCATGCCTGGTCTCTTCATAGCACACCTGGTGAGGGGTGGGGATTCAGGCTTCCCCTATGCACCTCTTTTTTTTCACTATTTCTCCCAGAGCCTGTGTCCACAGCTGTACTCCTGGTCCTGTAGGTGGGTTTTACAAGGATTTGAGTGACCTTCCTGTCTTCCAATTGCTCCCAAGCCCTGCGGAGCTCCCAGTCACTGCTGGAGCTGCAGGAGCTGACTGTATGTTATTGGGCTGCTTCTAAGTCTTCATTTTGGAAACAAGCTTTGTTATTAACTGAACAGGATTTTGACTTTTAAAATTCAACACTATTTTTTTTAGAAAAGGGGTAATTGCATTTTACAGGTGTTCATTGGATGGGGGGATTAATGTAATACACAGTGGGGAAAGAATATATGGTGTAACAGAGCTCTAAGGAGCTGTAGAGAAGAAGATAAAAGAAACTGAAAGAGTGAAATGAAAGTAACAGATTCCAGAAAGACTTTCATGGAAGTCTGGGGGAATTAATACTTACATAGGAGAATAGGAAATAAAGGAGAACTTTGCTGTTCTACTTTCCTTTAAAAACAGCAATTCCCCCCCCCCTTTTACTTTCAGTTTGGAGCTTATAGGTTCAAATTAAATTTAAACAGATGTGCACCAGCACAATAGTTTTCAAATTCCCAAAGAAAGAGCATATCTGTGTTTCCACTGATATAAAGTGACACAAAACCACTGTAAAATGAAGAAATTGTACAACATAGCTATTTGTCGTGCTCATTTAAGATAGGAGATTGTTTTAAATGAAAGTGCAAACAGGTTTAATGACCTGACTGTAGGAGGATGCCAAAAAAGGTTACATGAGAAATAAGTAGTAAGTCTTGAAATGAGAAAAAAAGAAAATGAAAAATGAAGCACTGTTACTGTTGGGACCCCATGACTGGCTGGGAGGAGAAGTGCAAAGCATGGATGGAGGGAGATAAGGCAGGTTTTGTAGAGTCTTGTATCCAGTAGTTATTTTAAATATTCTAAAAGAAAATATAAGGAATTTCACATTACTAAATTACTGGTGGGTGGTTACTTTTCTTAGCACAGTGCTCAGTTTCCTTCTCAGTGAAGGGTCTGAGTCCAGACCCTGCTCACAGAAAAGAGATGCACACCCTCTTGCCTTCAAATAATGGGAACACAGGGTCAGCACTGCTGAAAGTCAAAGCATTTCAGGTGGAGTCTGTGGAGCAATGCCAGCTTTTATGAGCTGAAGACATGGCCTAGAGTCACCAGCCAACTGAGGGGCTGTGCTGGGATCAGTTTTTCTGTATTTTGTTTCCCCAGTGGCTGGTGGCTCTCTTGGGTAACCTTGGTGGGCATTTAGGATGCAGAGCCCCTGCTGCAGCTCAGGTGCCCAGTAATGCTGGATGCAGGTGCCCCTTACAGAGGGTGGGTGGGAAGGGAATGCAGGTGTGTGCAGCCACTCAATGGCCCCATGCCCGTGCAACTAAGAGCATGGGCTACTTCTGGGTGGCAGAGGGGAGACAGGAATCTCACAGGTCCCATAAGCCTTTTCTAGTAGCTTTGTTCCTGACATTCATAAGGCCTTTCTCTTTTCTAAGACTTTCCCCATCTATGTGCGTATCTTTTTTACCCTTAGCCCCTTTCTGTACTTGATTTGAGCTCTTCTTACCCTGACATTCCTGTTTTCGTTTTTTTTTTTCCTTCTCTTTAAAGGCTAAGTGACATCATTCAGTGGGAGTTTTCTTTTTTCATTTTGTCCTGGACTGCTTTAAATGGTGTTTGCTTTCTTTCCTGAGTGCTCCAACAGGAATAGTCTCCCACTGTTCCCTCTGCCAACACTTGAAGGATTTCTCTGGTAAATTCTGCCTCCAGTTATCACATCCAAGTCTCTGGGCTGACCCCATTTTGCTCACGGTCCCTTGGCCCGCTCCAAATCCCTCCAGCAAGCTCACCACCTCATCCCATTCATTCTCTGTCTCCTTGGCTCTTCATCTCTCTGCTGTCTTCATCTCTTCTTTCCCCTCCAGAGGTGGTTGAACTCCTTAAGCCCTTTGCATTTCTTACCTTACTGAAAATAGTGCTTTTATTTCTGCTGTGTTCTTTCCTGCCCTTGGTGATCTGCCATGACTGCTCCATTTGTTCTGCTCCCCAGTCCTGCCTCAGGGCCTCCTTCCATGCTGCCTCCTGATTAATGTATGTCAGTGCCCTCCATTTCCTTCTTCAAATCACTCCTTGAAAGCCCTCCTATTTTACAAAATGCAACTATTTGAAAGGTGCTCACTGGGGCTGGCAAGGAGCAGTTCCACCTTATTTGACAGGATGAAGCCAATACAAAATTGCTTTCACTTTTGGTGCAAACACTGTCACCCTTCTTGCTTTGTGCCCCAAGCTCTGTGTTGCTGATTTTCAACGTTTGAAGCCATAGACATCGCTTCAAACGTTGAGAAGCATGGGAGGAAAATTGGCTTGATGGCTTCTGTTCTCCCCTAATTTCCTGGTCTTGCAGGGGGAAGGCTGCATGCAATTGGTTTGCTGAGGTTTCTACCACATGGGCCACAATCCCAGATGCCATGATTTCTTCCCATGCTCCCTACTTCTCTCCCACACATGCCAGTCATGCTCCATAGCAGAAAAATTTAAAGGGTGTGAATTCTTCCCACCACAGATGCCCTGTGCCAAGCTAGCATTTCCCTCACACGGAGGAAGCCCCATATGGCTCAAGCTAGGGAATGTGTCTTTGGGCCAAGGCATCACTTTAGATTTTTGCTTAGTACTGTGTTTCTCTAAAGGCAGCAGAAAAAGTTTCAGAGCTTTATAAATATAACTAGCTCTAATAAGTCAATTATAATAATGTTTTTGGGACTGAATTTATTTATATGAGTGTAAATATGTTACTTGTATTTAATAATTCTAATTGAAAGACATCTCTTTTCAAAATTCTTCAGATTAAATTGCAGTTATCCCTTTTCCTATGCAATGGTTTATGAGTGTATATTGGATCTACTCTTGCATTTTTTTCTTCTCTCTAATCCAGCCAAACCCTTATAAGCAGTATTTTACTAATATAAGAGCTGTCTCTTGTTGATATTATGGGCACTTCAACCTGGCTGTGTTTGGGGGTATTTATTTTGGCTGTTGCATCATCACATATTTAGACAAGAGGAAATAGCTGTGTGCCTTCTAAATTGCTAACACTAACGGGAGCACTCAATCTTTAGAATATCTTAACTACACATCCAACATCAACACGTGTGTCAGAAAACACATGAATTCTTTGTGCTTAAACATTCAATGATCATGATTAACGCTTAACGCAAAGCACACGTGGGGTGCGTGGAAATGGAATACTGGCTGCTTTAGGTCCTATTAAAGAACCTCAAAATCCACATTTCATGGTATTCCCGGAAAATCCTTTGTGCACCTCCTGAGCTATTTGTGTTTCTTTACTGCTTGCTTGCTGTAAGTCTCCCAGTGTCAAGGACTCTGCCTTTTTGGCACTCTCCAGCCCAGGAGCCAGCCACCCTTGGGAACGCGAGCCTGGGCGTGGAGACAGTGGGAGTAAAAGGAAGAGACTGTGCCCTGCCAGCAGCTCACTGCCAGCTGAGTTAGCCAGGGGAATGCAAGGGGATTTACTCCTGTGCAGGGCACAGAGGCCCATTTACCTGCCGAGGGCGAAGGCAGGACAAGGACTTATGGAAGCAGTTCTTCAGTCCCTGCTGCTCCCTTCAGACAGGCAGCTCCTCACTGGACCCAGTGCCCTGTGGATGTGTAAACACTGCGACTGCTCAGGCAGCCCATTGTGCTGGGAGACAGCCCCAGCAATGCTGGGGGCCACCACAGGGCCCCTCTGCCCTGGAACCAGTGCCATGCTGAGGTTGTCCTGTGAAAGGCTGAGCAGGTTCAGCTGCAGACACGCCGCAGCACTCAGCAAAACCTGCCTTTGGAAGTGCCCCTTGGGCTGAGAAACCTCTAAACTCTGAGCTGCACACCTGTGGGGATCCAGTGCGTGGTCCTGGCCCCTGCCCTTCAGTTATTTGGTGTTGTTGCATTTCCTTGGGAAAAGGCTTTTATGTAAATGCTGCTTCACCAGTTGTCAGAGCAGTGCTTTTTTGTGTGTGCTTTGCTCCATGCACGCACTCCTTAGACTTCATTTTGGTTTGTATCCTTCACATGGTCTCTAAGTATGATGCATGATGCATTCTCTAAAATGTACTGTGAGTTGAAGGTACGGTTTTTATCTCATTCCATTAATATGCTTTCCTCTTTACCTCTTCAAAGAAAGCCATCTCAATAAATCTACTGCACTTTCCCTAGATCCCTTATCTATACAGTAGAAGAGAAATTGTACTCCCTATAACACCAAGAGTTTGTGAGAGTTTGAAATTTTGTTACATACTTTAAACAAGATTTTTCTATATTATTTATTTACTTTTTTTAGCATTGCAAGACAAAGGTGAATATCACCAAAGAAATGGCCAGGAAGTTCAGAGTTATATCAGGTTAAAAGTCTGAAATCACAAACAGCACTCAAAAAGATTTTGACTTTTGAGAAAAGTAGCACCTGCCAGAATGCTGCAGCCACTGACACTGGAGCAGGTGCAGGGATGTTTATTTTGTATGAAAATGCATATATTCTCTTTTTTCTTCTCCTTTTGTCCCTGAGATAGCTGTAAAATCCTATGGATAAATAGCCGGTCTGACACCCAGTTTTACTGTGGAGGATATATCTGCCATGACAGTACTCTTTTGGCAGTGTATACAGATAAAGGTAAGTGTAATAAGGACTCACAGGCTGCAGCTTTATCTGTTGATGAGCGAGAAAAGGACTTAAATACTAGTACTGCAAGTACTAGTAGATACAGCATTTACACAGTTCTGTTTTCTCCATGGTGATATTTTATAGTCTATTGTTCCTGGGAAACAACATTCTTAATCTCCTTTAAGTTGTGAAGGTTGCACTCATGAGCATTTTTGTGAAAATGCAATATTCGGGCCAAGAATAATAAACTACAAGAAGCCAGAAGATACCTTTATTTAAGGGCCCTTCAGATCAGAAACTCTGTGAGCAGCTTCTCTTGTTCCAGAAGGAAAAGTTCAGTATTCAAGGCAGGCGTTATCCCACTGCAGGCCTAAGACTCACTCCCCTGGGGTTTGCCTTGCAGAGAAGTGTGCCTGTACTATCCAGCCCTTGCAAGCCTTTCCTGACCTTGCAGGGAGAATGCCAGGCTCTGTGCTATGGGATCTCTCCCACTGAGACTTCTCTACAGCAAACTACAGAGAAGTTTTCTCTATAGAAAATCAGATTTAAATCAGGAAAGGGAGGATGATCCTCACCATCTTTTAGGAAGATTAGCTGTCTGTTTTTACTGATGCCATCAAGGAAAGCTGGTTGACATCTTGGTTCAAGGCATTGTAGCTTAAGCAAATGAGAGTTTATGTTTCAGCTTTTCTGGCCGCGGTAAATGGCCACTGACTACTTTTTGTAACTGATATACTAGGGAAAAAAGGCTTAATTTTTTTGGTAGGTGCAGCAGCTATTCTGTAATGTGTATGTATGGATTACACAAGGGGGTGAATGATTTTGGAACTTAGCACTGTGTTATAACTTACCAGCATTCCAAATAATGAACACCCATAATGGAAGCTCTCCTTCCCTCATACTTCTTTTAGCTCCGCCTTTCTTTCTTGCTATTACACTTGATGTTGGGTCTCTTGTTTCGTTTTCATTTAAGAATGAGCCTTGCAATGGTTCAGCTTTATTCCTGCCTGTTGTCAAGTGCAGATTTAGACGCAATGTGAGTCACTCTAGGCACCATACCCAGAAATAACTCACAGATCTCCTTTAA
The DNA here is from genome assembly GCF_963513975.1 of Fringilla coelebs. NCBI lineage: Eukaryota > Metazoa > Chordata > Aves > Passeriformes > Fringillidae > Fringilla > Fringilla coelebs. The sequence goes on from NC_140028.1 coordinate 84,581,485, forward strand.
ATTGTTTGTCAGCCACAGACACATGAAGAACAGAGACTTGAGTGAGAAGGTCCCATCTGGGCTGTTGTGCTGCACTGCCTGCATGGTCCTGCCCTGCCATTCAAAGCAGGGGGAACCCGAGTTGCTCTGCAGAAAGCTGGGAAAGCTCTGAATTCTGGCACCTGCCATGACTTTACTCTTACCAACCAATCCAAAACAGGTTTTCTTGTAAATATTGGACTAAATTAAGACTTCTGGAATTCAATTTTGCTTGAAAAATACATGACAAAGCAAAGTATGAAGTAATAGTTTCCCATTCCTTCATTTTGCCATCATTCTCTTCATAAAGCCCAGGTAGAGAGGTTACATTTTAAGGAAAAGTTGGCATCGCTGAAAACAGGTATATACTGCTTGCATCTTTTGGAAGTGGGCCCTTGTGCATACCTCATGGCATGCACCATGGAACCCAGCCATTCTGGAGTCTCTCCTCCTTGCGTGGGATTGGGAATGTTCAATTCAATGTAATTCATACTGTGCAGATTTTCAGTAGTCTGGTGGTATTTTAAATAAACAAGCACATGTATTACATCCCACTTACAGAGCCTTTCCTATTCCTGGGCCCACACAGGCACTGTATGACAGCAGGAATCTGTGTGCTTCCTTATGATATCATTTCCCTCAGTGCTCCTTTTGCAATGGTGCTTGGATTAAAATTAACCTTAGAAAAAATTTAGATCTTATTTCAAAACAAAACTGCTGCGTAGTATGGGAACATCACATACATCCCAAGTTATTAGAAGCAGTCCTGGCAACATATCTGGTGACAGACTTTCATTTGACCAAACAGAAGAGCTGTGGTGGGTAGACAGGCTGGATGGTCTTCTGTTTGCCATTTTCATAAAACTGCATTAAGACTGACACAAAGTGCTTAACTCATATGTCAAAATTTTTAGTTTTCCCACATAAAAATATGCTGTTGTTGGAGGATTTTCCAGGTGGTATTGATAAATATAAACTTTTGCAAAATTTCTCTAGTGTGTGAAGAAATGTTTGGTCTAATGTGTGCTTAGCAGGTTCTGCTGTTCAGAGTTATATGAAGAAGCAGCAGTCCAAAGTGGACAAGGTAAGCAAAACAGTGTTTGCTTCTTGCCTGGTTCTCCAATTAGAGTAAACTTTTGAGGCAGAAATAGGTTTTCTTTGACATTCCTGAAAGGATAATTTGTTTGCACATTCTCTGACCTGCTCTGTGTTGAGACTGGCATAGATGGGCAAATAAAGCAGTTGATGTTTTGAGGCTAGATCAGCCAAATTTCATTGGGGTTTTTTCCTTCTCTCCAGAAAACAAATTGTGCTGCCTTTCAGAGGCAGAACAGGGAACACCGTGTGGCAGAAGAGGTGCACTGTCAATTGCATCATTAATGGAGGCAGGATTGCTGTGTAGTGCACATTCCCTAGCCTGGCTGGTATGCTAGTCTGATTTCAGGATTGTCCCATGTGATCTTGAGGCCTCAGCATATTTATATCCTTCTTTCTGCTGGAGATAGGACCTGATATTCTAGTCCTATGCAAACAGAATTGCTCTCAGTGAGCCACGGTGTGCTAGATCAGTGTGGAAATCCGTGGTGGAGAGCATTTCTGAGAGAGCAACCAGTGGTCTTGTTTATCTCATCTCTCTACCAGCAGCTGTTTCCTGCCAAGCTCATTTCCTCCAGGTCTCCTCTGCTCTCTGCTCAGTTGGGTCTTTCTAGGCTGCGTAGATCATGAGCAGCAAACTTAGGACAGCACTAAACAGACTTTAGCAGTGTATCCATTCCTGATTTTGCCTGGTCCCCTGTGGCCTTGATTCCAAACATTAATGAAAATATACTGCAAATATGGCATGACTTGATTCTCCCTTTGGAATTCTGTGGAAGAAAAGCACAATGGTGACAATTCATGCTTTGCTGGACAATACCTATAGATTGTATATATAGAAAAGTGTAGGTTGATGTAAAAAAAGTGTATTAATCACTAGTAATTTCTACTAGCCCTTCCCTAAGAAAAAAATTCAGTAGCAGCATTCAGTTTAAAAATACTAAAAGTTGAAAAAAACGCACAAAGATCTCACCTATTTCAGATGAGATACTAAACTGTGTTTAAACTGCTATATAGTCTCCACTACAATTCATGGTAAAATGAATACTGAGAAGCTCAGTCCTTATACATGCTATGACCATAAGATGGAGATATTGGGCTACAAAAGAAATAATGTACTTAATTCCCTCACCACTTCGGTTAGTGTGGGTTTATTTAAGGAAAAGCGATTGTGACTAGCTAAAATAAGTATTGTGGTAGGGATTAGATACCAGCCAAACCAGGATGGCAGAGTACTAGGGATACAAAGTCTTGCTTGCAAAGTGAACTATTAGAAGTGAAAATGTGAGCTTGCTACTGTAATAATTTCAGTAGTGGATCGTGTGTGCCTTTGTTTCACCAAAGTAGGTTGAAATGTCAGGCTCCAAATTAACAGATGCCCTCCTTTTTGAGAAGTGGAAGCTAGATGTGCTCTCAAGGCAGGTTACATGGCTTGTAGATTACATAATCTATATATTTATTTTCTAAGCTTCAAGGACATCATAACAGCACAGGGTCTAGCTTGTATTTCACTCTCTGCAAGAGGCTCTGAGTCTGCCATAACTGAGAGGAGGAAATGTTTGGTGGCATTAAGGAGAGGGAGAAAGAGCTTTCAGGGAAAACCGGAAGGGACAAGTGCACTCATCAGCTCCTTTGGTACATATCAAACAGGAAACCTTTGCCAATGTCTGGGTGGTAATTCTATTAGTGAGGGGATAATTTTACTTTGAAAAGCATCTTAAAAATATTATCTTCTTGCTCAGCCAATCCATTTCTCTCTCTAGACTTGCAGTCCCTTGTCCACTCCTTTACTTGTCTCAGTCTGAAAGAGATAGTTGGCCCCAGTTCTTGGTCATGTGTCACCCTCTGAAACATCTGGGAAGTTTAGGTCAGCTGTACTGGGTTTCAGCTCAGTGCATGCAGCATTTTTGCACAAGCAGAAACAAGAGCTTAATTTAGTTGATTGAAATTTTAAATTATTAGCTGTTAAATATGAATGGGGGAAGATGATGATTAGGTGAGGTGAAGGGTGTTTTCTTAATGGCAAAGGGAATTACTGGAGGTATAACTCCACCAAGGGCATGGTGAGTTTGCCATCAGTCAAAGTCTTACAGCCACATGCAGACGCCTCTCTGAAAGTGACAAAGTTCAGTTAGCAGGGCTGATTCGTGTGTTTGAGGAAGCCATGAATGAAGCTGTGGGCTGTGAACAGCATGAGATTAGACAAAAGGACTGCAGGGGTCACAGGATCACAGAAAAGATGAAGAGGGAAGGCAGACCTGGAGACCATCTAGTTCAAAGCAGTTTCAGCTACAGCAAATTTCTCAGGGCTAGGTTGGGTTTTGAGTATCTCCAAGAATGGAGACTCTGCTACCTCTCTGGACTCTCTGGACAACCTGTGACAGTATCTGATCCCCCTCACAGTAAAAAAATTTTTAAAAATTAAAAAACAAATTGTTCTTGTATTTAAATGGAATTTCTGTATTTCAGTTTGTGCCATTTTCTCTTGTCCCATCCCTGGGTACCACTGAGAAGGATCTGGTTCCATCTTCCTCCCTTTCAGGTATTTTTCCAGATTGATGGGATTCCCCTGAGCCTTCTTTACTCTAGAATATACAGTCACAGCTCTCCCAGCTTCTCCTCAAATGAGAAATGCTCCAGTCCCTCACCATATTTGTGGCTCCCTGACAAACTTGTTCTGGAATGTTCACGTATCTCTGGTCCTGGGGAGCCCAGATCCAGCCCCAGCACTGCATATGGGTCTCACCAGTGCTGAATAGAGGAGAAGGATCATACCCCTTGACCTGCCAGTAATGCTTTCCCTAGAGCAACCCAGGATGCTGTTGACCTTCTTAGGTTCATTGTGGATTCATGGGCAGCTGGATTGGTGCATGGGCTTATTCTGCTTACATGCAGGACTTTACAATTCCCTTTGCTGAGCATCATGAGGCTCAGGCTAGCCAATTCATGCAGCCTGTTGAGGTCCCTCTGAAAGGCTCCACACCCACCTGGTGTGTCAGCCATCCCTTTATATAATCAACCGAGTCACTTCATTTTAGAAGGCCATCAGGTCAGTCAGGCATGATTTCCCCTGCATAAATCCACGATGAATACCCTGAATCTTGTTTTTTGTGTTTTTGGAAATGATTTCCAGGATATTTTGCTTCACCATATCCACAGGGATCAAAGTGAGACTGTGGTTCTCCAGGTCATCCTTATTGTCCCTCTGGAAGCTAGCAGTGACATTTTATCCAGTCCTGAGGAACTTTCCCAGTTGCCACGACCTTCCAAATATTATCTAGAGCAGCTTCACAATGATATGTGCTCAGCATTCATGAATGCTCAGTGATGCCTCAGCACTCGTGGCTGCAGCCCATCAGAGTCCACAGATTTGTATGGATTCAATCTGCTTAAATATTACCTAACCTGGTGCTCTTCCAGTGAGGGTAAGTTTTTATTGCTCCAGATTTTCACAGCCATGACCTATTCTTCCTCATTTGTAAGTAACAGGTCCAAGAGACCATCTCTCAGTCCCTCAGTCACCTGTGTCAGGCAGTCCTTTCTGACCCTATAGATTCATGACTCCCTGAACAGGGAAACTGATTCTCAGCCCTTGTCTGAATTCTCCATATTAGCCATAGGTAAAAACATGTCTACCAATAAGCTAATCAGAATTCATGAGGAGAGCAAAGACAGTGAATTCTACCGTCTGGAATTCTACTTTTACATTGATTCTCCTGGCTAGAACTACACTTCAAGAATTCTGTTAAAATTTTCTGTCCATTTCCAAGTTAATAGCAGTAACTAAATTTGAGCCAAGGAATACACCTGTGACCAGGAATTTAAAGAGAAATTATGTTGAGAAAAATAATTTATTTATGACAAAGTGGACAGGTGTTGAGCTTAATGTGGTCAGAGCATGTATTTCAAGTTTGTCAAGTGTATAAAGATGCCCTTATAAGAAGGCTGAATGCTGTAATATTTATACATGATTGCTTCTCTAGTTCTTTAGGAGTTATCTAAATGAGTTTGGGGGATTTTAATATAATAGGAGAAGTCAGAGGAAACATTGCTCAAAGAAATTTATAGAATATATCACATAATTTGGGGCAAGGAAAATACTGGGTAGGTGTCAAAGGTGGAAGCCCAGTGTGCACAGCCCATGTATGGAGACAGTGGGGAGAGACAGGATCCCCCTTGGGAGAAGCCAAATTTGGGTCTGGTCTGGGCAGCTCAGTAGTGCAGTTTGGTTTTCTACAAATGTGTGTGATCACTCATATTGACACAAGGTGAGAGCCCCTCTAATCCTCAGTGCCCCCTTCTCCTCATCTGTTTTCCATAAGAAAGCAGCCCAGGCAAGGAGAAGCGGGAGCCCACTGCAGCAGATGGCCAGCCTGGATGATAAAGGCTCTGCAAATGTGGGGTCCCCCAGAACAAAAGTGCACTTCCTGCTGTGAAACTTCTTTGGGGACCCTCTCTCCTTACCATGCCAGTTAGGCAGCACAGATATGCAAACAGGTACAGCACCACACACTGACCCCGTGGGAGCTTAGCTCTGCAAGCCACACTGCTTATTTCTGCCTGTCAATCTGGACTTGGGTGTCTAGGTGCAGTTACTTTTTCTTCCGTGTGAAGATAAACAGTGCTATTGACAATGGAAATTACTCTTGCCAAAGAGAGTTTGAGCTTTAGTCAGCCAAGCTGGGGAGTACTGGTGTCAGCAATCCATCTGGAGCTGCATGATAGATGGGAACACAGTCAGGAAAGCACCCAGGTGCCCTGACACCGGGCCCAAGCCTCCCCCACGCTGCAGCCACTGCACTCCTTAAGGTATTTTATTGCTTATGTCTTTCAGGACATGTGAAAAAAGCTTAAAATACACAAGACAAATTATCCAACATGATTCTCTGGAAAATGTTGTGTATCTTAAATGCAGCCAAAGTGCAGAGTGTATGCCAGTTGTAACAGTAATCACTCATTTTCTGTTTTGACCTAGCTGAGAAATTACAGACTTGGAAAGGAGTAATTTGAATGTAACAATCTTTGCTGTTTCAAAGGTTTTCTTTCTCTTTTACCCTTCTGGGAGCAGCATGTACTGTGTGCCTTTTCTCCACTTGTTCAGAACACATCCTATTTCATCTGCCCCTTTTTTCTTAAGGCAGTTAATCTATTGGAGATACATAATTCTATCATATCTCACTTTCTGCCACTCAAGCTCTGTCTCCAGCATTCATGCAGATGACAGAAGTGGAGCTGGTAAGGGTTAAACATTAGAAGATCAGTGAATTGCAGAAGAATTTCTCACTACTTCCAGGTCGAGTATTCACAGGTTGTTTTGTTTTGAGCTGTGGCTTCTAGACTGGGATCATCTCAACGTGCAGAGCAGGGCTGACACTGAGACATCCATTTAATAAATATTTACTTTTATATGTGTGTGAGTGCATGTGTGTGTGTGTGTGTGTGTGCAGGCTTGCGTGCCTATGTATATTCAGTGAGCTCACATCCAATGTCCATTCTCAGAAGATGGATTTATCCCACTCCCTGACTTGCCCACAAGACAAGCCCAGGACACATATTTACTTGCAACAACATTTTGGAATGCATTTGTGGTTGTAGAGTGCATTTTGTGGTATCCTGCTTTAAACTTGCAATATTACTACTATTTTTAAAACAGCAGAGTAGCTGCATCACTCAGCTGTTGGCACAATGAACTGAAGTAGAAAAAAACTCTCTTTACAATACAGTCTCCACTGATACAATAAGTTACATTAAAAACATTTCCTCACAGTTATTGTCTCCTTAGAAATTGAAATAAAACATTTGAAGGTTTTCATCCTTCCACCAGTTTGTTTTCAAAAATATGTGACCTAAAAAAGGAAGCTGAGAATATGTTTAAGATGGGTAAAAAACATTGATATGTCAGTGTGCAAGGATTAAAATGACATACAAAGGCATAGGCAATAAAAAAAATACGTGGAAAAATAATAATTAAGATGAGGCTTAAAAGCACACGCAGGGATAGTGTATATGGACACAACCAGTGTGCAATGGTATTTGCAACTTACACTTCTTTGAAACAATCTTGTTTCTGAAAGCCCAAAAAAATCACTTCAAAATGTCACAAACATTCTCAAATTCATCAGATTTCTTGGATCAGACTGTAATTTTCTCTTATTGATGTATTGCACATTTATTCTATTGCTCTTTATATTGATAGCTGTGTTCTTAATTTGAACTGCAGGGCCTAAACAAGACAGTGAAGCCAACAAGTGATCTTTGATGTTTGGCAATGGCACAGCTCTTTCTGGCATGAATACTGCCAATTCTTTTGAACATTTCTGTATACAGCATTTTATTTTTAATTCTTCCTATAGACCTCAGCTGTCTTTGGATGAAGCCATGGCTTGCATGTGACTGACTTTTCAAATGTTACAAAAAGTCCATGGATATTAAATTTTTTTATTCATCTCTGGTATAACCCATTGATCTTCTGTCATGCCATGAAGTGCCCTTGCCTTTTAATAAGAGTTATATTCCACTTCTGCCCAGGGCCCATCTGTGGTAGTCAGACCACAAGGTGTTTGTCAGGAGGAAGTCAAGACCAGCCTCCAACACAGTTTTAACTTCATGGAGAAAAATGAGGAAGATTTCCCTTTCTGTGTTACATTTCTTGGGCAACTGCATTGTACCACCCGCACTGTAAAGGTGGTTGATTCTAAGACTCATCACGTAATTCATCCAGCCACCATTCACTCTTTTATATATGACACCGTAATAAAAGTTTCCCTTTGATTATGATACCTTAATCTAAAACAACCAACTATTATTCATAATGGCCACAAGCACTTAAACCTATCCAAACCACAAAAAGAATCATTCTTCACTTTAGAAAGTTATTAATTTGGTGTAATAATGCAAAACTAGCAGACTATTTAGATAAAACAGCCTTCACCTGAATTACTAGAGTTAAAATCTTTTCCTCCTGGGAAATGTGACCTACAGGCATGTTTTGCATTATCCCAGGCAAAAGAGCCATGCTGAAAAGATTAGGAGCCATCTCATGCACACATGCACACATGTGCCTGCATGCACGCACGCTCCCCCACCCCTAGCAGTGCTGTGGGCAGCAGAAGGAGCAGTGCCCTTTCACAGACTCCTGCCTTGTGCTCAAAGGAAATGCAGCAGACATTTAAATATTTCCAAACCAAACAAGACATCCTGAAGGATTCTCCTCCTGTGGCCTCATTATCTGCTTACATCTGTGTTTTTAAATTCAAAAGAAAGGCTGAAGCAGTCGGAGCCACCCTTGACAGGAGCAGAAAGGGGAAGTGGAGAAGCAACGAGAAAAAGTCTGAGACCTTCACTCAAGCAGCCCTCACTTTCTGAAGACATCAGCTTTAAAATATGGTGGTTGGAAATTAGAATCATGACTTTAAAAGGCTTCTTTCTTTTCTAAAGCATCACCTCTGAGTGTATAGATTAAAAATGCATAGGAAGGCTGATCTTGCAAAAACAGTGATGACCTCTTTGTAAGTACCTGATCATTCCTCTAGAGTTTAGGAGCTAATTCTTCCCTAAAGCTGCACCTTTACATTTGCTTTCCCATAGGAAGATCTGAGGCAGCAGCTCTTCTCCCTGTATGACCCTGGGGCCCCAGCAGAGCCTGAGGCTGACGTGATGAGCAAGCTGCTGACACGAGCAATAGGCTGATGCAGACAAGACCTTTTTCAGTGAGTGCCAAATGTCATCAAAGCTCCATCCAAGCCTGAGGAGGACATCTCATCCCCACATCACCTTCCTTCACAGTGTCACTTCCTGTGCCTAATGCTCCCTAGATTTTTGCTTCAGTTTTGGACATCTTTGCACCAAATAAAAATACAGCTTTCTCCATTCTCTCTGTGCTTGTGCACCTACTAACATGAAAGGGTACTCACTGAAAAATTCCCAATCATTTTTCGTGTGTGGGGAAGGAAGTGCAAGAGTGTTTGAGCATCTCATACTTACTGCCTGTAAACATTCAGTTTTGAGGAAAAAAATAGTAATCAGTGAGGAATTTGGCTTCAAAGTCAATGGCATGATACTGTGTGGTCAGGCTGCATTCTCCAAAGCCAGCTGAGTAGCCCTGGAGAGAGGGACTGAGCCTTGCTGCTGCAAAGTGTCTGGTAAGCATCTCCAGAATGTTTGCTCCAAAGATGTCCCACCTATAAAGCAGGTTAGCCACAACCTGTGAGCTGGGCCAGCTGCAGTCACAGAGCCACCAGCAGCACCAGCCCAGGAAACAACTGAGGGCTGAGTGTGTGAGCCAGCCCCATTGCTCCTTCTCACCACTGCTGGGAAATTGTAATTTTGGGACTAGGTACAGGTCCTCCAGAGAAAGGGAACAGGGGACAGAAAGAAGGGAAGGATTTCAAATTTACTGGGAGTGAGTTAGAGATAGAAAGAGAATAATCCTGAAGCAAAGGAGATGAGAAGTGAGAAAATGAGGAAAAGAACAGCATCCTTGTTACTTGTTCCAGATGCACTCCTCCCATTGAATGCGTGCTATTTCTTCACCTTGAGAACGTCAACCTGTAAATAAATTATTTTTATTTCTGATTATAAGAAGCTTCTCTACCTTGGCAGGTTGTATTACAACTGAGTGATGTACAAGCTGGGGCAACCTTGCTGTTGCTTTTTGCTGTGAATAACCTCCTGCCTTGCATCTGAGTTACCCTGCTGCAAAAGCAAAGGCTGTTTCAGGCATGCCAGGGAGCAGGCTGAGGTGAGGGCAAAGACAGAGCTAAGGAGAAGGGCAAGCAGGTGGCCATGAGCACAAAGACTATGCTCCCCTGGGCTGAAGAAGGCATGGATGAAATATGTTGGCCTAATCAAATGAAAAGCACACAAGAAGTTAGCCCAGGGGCAGAAACAGACTTCTTGCTTCAGCACTCGGCTTGCCCTAACTCTGCTGTTCTTCCCACGCCTCTGCTACCAGCAGTCAAGTTGAATTCAAATCTTCTCCAAACTGGGTCCCTCAAGATATTGTGGATACCAAAAGCCCTGGAAGCAATGAGTGACAAACAGCACCCAATTTTAGGCAACAGTCTTCTTGTCATGCTCAAGTGGCACATGCCCTCCCTAGTGAAGGCATCCTGGGTTCCCCAGATGAAAGGTGAGGCTGGTCCTGAGACACGACACACCGTGTCCCACACCAACCACCCTGCTTTGCCAATGCTCTTGTTGCCATGACACAAATCCTAATGGGAATCTGTCACACTTGGGTCTCTTTCATTGGCTGGGAGGCAGTTTCTGAATACTGGCTGTCCAAAGGCTACAGATGAGCATTTTTGCAGCCTCAAACTAAACACTGTATCTTTCCTACTAGGAGAGCTGCCATCACTGAAATCCAGGACCTGCTGGTTGCTGACATTTACATGAGAATTTATGGCTGTAATAAATTATGCTTCAGATTTTCCTTATTTGGAATAATTTTGGAGTATCTTTTCTCCACATTTTTATGGAAATGTAACAGACTACTTTTTAAAGAAGCAGGAAGATGTTAATGTTACCTTCACTGCATAAAGAGCTTAGATATAAAGCTTTCCAAGAAAGGAGTTTTTGGACAATGCAATGTTATTTATTTACTTAAGCCATTTTATAATAATCTGGCAGCGTAAGCCAATAGTGAGAGCTCGAGCAACTTGGATTCTTCAATTTTTTTTTAGTCTCTGTGCACAGGATGTACTTATTTCACTGATAAGACAAAAATAAGGCTTTTCTGAAGAAGAAAATCTATATTCTTTCTCAGTGACTTTATCTCTGCAGACAGACTACAGGTATAAAGAAAACAGGAATACTCAGACAGTTTTGACAGCTAAAGCTCATCTTTGAAGGAATCCACAAATGTTATCCATGTGCAAGCTAAATGCATTTTTATGTGGCAGCAAAACCCCTTTTTAATAGGAGATACCATGTATTGAGATCTCCATGTCCCTCTGAGCACAGAAACCATGTGCACTTCAGTAACGACCTGATATGCCTTTAGTCACCTAGATATGTCTTGGAGAGAGGGAAATAAAACCTCTAAAGAAATGAGCAGAAAATGGCCTACCCAGGATAAATGAACAATCATTTTCACCTGCATGCAGATTTGTCTTTTCCCCATGACCTCATACATTTTCATTGCATGCATTTCTGCGTTTCGGCAGCTGTTCCCCTCCTGCAGTGTACCAAACAGGAAGGACTTCCCCTCCTGCAGGTTAGCCATCCTAACTTCCCTCTTTCATTTGGAAAGGCCTTCCCAGCATCATAATTTTATTCAGTCCTTCCAGCCTCCCCAGATTCCTTCTGTCCTACCCTGCCCATTGCATAATGCTTTCCTTTCTTTGGGTTTCTCATTCTCTTTCTCTATCAGAATGACTCTGACCACTTCTCTTTTGTCTTTTTCTTTATTCATGCCTGTTTCCCAGACCTAATCCCATATATGTTTCCCCATCCATAGATCAAAAGTCTTTCTATGTAGGCTAGCTTTTTGTAAAGCCATCCTCTTCCTATAGTCATTCCTCTGGGTTTTCCTGTTTTCCAGACACATTATTAGTGATACGTCTCCTTGGTGGCGCCTCTCAGGACCAAGGGGATGTCATGCTTTCCCCAGACCTATTTCCCTGGCAATTTTGGGTCTGCAAAATGTAGAACCACCAATGAAAGAGGAAAAAACCCTGACAGATGTGAAATGCTTGTTCACATCAGCATGCCACAGCCCCAGATTATGATGAGTGCCAATATCAAGACGGCCCCTCCACGGCCAATGTGCCTGCTGCTCTCCCTTGCCTCTGCAGCTTCTCCTTGGGCACCCTTCCCTGTGCTCTCCCTCATTTCAGTTGGGGACCATCCCTTTCAGACTAGATCTCTGTTTTCAAATCCCCTTGTCTCCTCATGTTGCTGAGCTGCTTTGGAAGCTGGCTGGGAGCTCCCCACTCCTGGCAGCTCTGTAACCAGACAATGCATCCATCCAGTGACGCAGTTTGGCCTTTTCTAAACAAAACTGGGTTTAAAAAATCAACAGGAACACATTGCTTCAGTAACTGGGTTAAGATAACAAAAGAAGGCCTGCACGCCTGAATGTGACTTAAGCTTCATAAGCTTCATTCTTCCCTCCCAAATTTTGGGCAAGTTCCATGACATCTTGGCACCTCTGCTCTCGGGCTGGGAGAGGCAGGACACAGCTCTCTGTCTTTCTGTCGGAAATGGTGTTGGTCTGGAATGTCTGTCAGCGCTGGGTCCGGATGGGCTGGTGGCATGCCAGCTCATGGGCCAAACAGGCCAGTGCTGGGATCATCAGCTGCCTCCCAATGCCCTGGGCATTGCTCACTCTTTTGGGGGGAGCCTTAGAACCTCCTTTATTTCATTTCCTGTGCACTTCCTCCTACCCACCTCCTGTGTTTTTCACTGTATGGGAAATAATACCAAGGAAAGACAGGGTGGCATATCGCATAAAAATTTTCATTTTTAATTTTCTATGGGTTCTTCATTTTTGTTGGTTTTCTTTCTCATTCTCATCTCTTCTTACTGGATTCTTCAGATCACTGTTACTGCATTAGCATGTGCATTCAATAACAAAACACTGGTATTTAGTGTTTCCAGTGCATTGGACAAGGTGATTTTACAAATGACATTGTTATGGAAAATACTAGCTTATTATATTTATAATACAATATCTGATCAGACTGTAAATTTCCAAAATATTTATAGCAGGTTTTTCTTTAAGTTAGGATAAGTATGCATAAGTAATCAGCCCAAACTAACAAAGCTTTTGCTTGCTTTCTTGATTTGCACTGGTGTAACTAAGATGAGAAGCTTATCCAGAGGCCTGAAAAGCAATGTATACACTCAGGACACTGATCTTTCAATTGCATCTATATGCAATTTCAAGCCTGATTGTTGTATCAAAAAATACAAAAAAAAATTTGATGCAACCAAACAAAGAAAAAGCACCAAACCAAAATTCCAGCCCCCCACATCCTTCTATTAAAGAGCTTTGATAAGATCTTGGTTAAGTGTTTATTAAAGAAATTAAGGCTGTCACATGATGAGAAACCATGAACTGAAAGATATCTAAGAAATTGGAGGCAATTGACACAAAAAGATAGCAAATTTTTGTCTCTGAAAAAATGTTGGCTCGGACGTGCCAGGTCTAGTACTGTTTAACAAATTTATTGGCAGTCTGGAGAGGGGAATGGCAGTAAGGATGTGAAATTGATGAAATTATTTATTTTAGTCAAGGCTCAGTGTTTCCCTGGGGGGCAGCATGTCAGTGCGACTTCAGCAAAGCAGGCAAGGTCCCAACAGAATGGCAGATGGAGGTAAGTTGGAGGCACAGGCAAAAAAAGATACAGTAAAGGGGCAGACAAAATATTCATGTGTCAGGGAGCACTTGATATGAGCTTTGAAAAAAGACTTGGGTCTTTCTGAAGGCAGTTTGATAGAAACTTCTGCTTCCTGTGGAGAGTGGTGGGGACTACACAGCGTCACACTAGAAGCCAGCAGTGCAATTTTGTCTATTACTTGTTGTTCAGGATTTGGTGTCTTGGCCAGGATTCATCTCCCTTAACCACAGAGTAGACATCTTCACCTGTGCCTGCCATCTGAGCTCTTTTAGAGAGTGCATGCAGAGGTTGAGTCATGTTCTTCTGAAAAAGACACCTCCGAGAGATCCCATCACTCTCCCTCAGATGCCTGTTGTGACTTTTTCTGTAAAAGGAGTTTTGTCAGCTAGGATTAATATGGATGCCATGGAAAAATGCAGTCTCCTGCCCAAGCAGTTTTAATTTTCTGTGATGTGGAAATTAAAGGTATCACAGTCAGAAACCAGGGGGCAGGATATCTGAAGATGGTGCTGAGCTGCCACAGGAAGGGAACGAGGGCAGATGTGCTAAAATCAGTTAAAAACAATAAAAATGTAATTAACATGAATTGAGAGCTTCTGTCTTGGCATCTAAGACAAAATAAACAGACAAAATGCACAGAAGGAAATGTGTCTTTAAAATCCTAACTAGCTGCCTCTGGTATCCCCCAGCACAGGATGCTAGAGAGGCCAAGAGCTGAGTTCAAATATGAGTGCAAATCTCGCTCTAAGAGGGATTGGTGTGGATACAGACTTGCCTGCTGCAAAATTTCTTGCATCTCCCGAAGCACCTGAGGTGGAATGGGCTGAGCAGGATGAAAGAATATCTTATATATTCTTAATATCTGTATGTGCATAATTCACCCATGGGCTTGGAAAATAAGTAAATTCTGAGTTCAATCGGAAGTTCTTAGACTGCCAAGTGGATATCTTGGGAACTGAATGCCCTGGCAAAATTATGTGTGATGACTATCTTTTTAAAACAAGGAAGAACATTCAGGATGTAGATCACACCCTCCAGAGACACTTCACGAGGAGCACGGGATGTTATACTGTTAATGGTCTTTTTAAAGTCCACCAATTTTCTGTTCTCCTTTCAAATAGAAGTTCCTAGAGCACATGGGCTTTGAGACTGGACTGCTGAGGAACTTGCTACATTTTCTTAATGACATGAGTCCACCTGAAAGAACATGAAAGCATGTGCACTTCATGGACAGATGGGTTTTTTATAGGCTTCTACCCACTGCCTGTGTCTGTAAGGACGTGAGAGAGTTGTCAAATCCTCTTTCTGGTGGAAAAAAGTGACCTTGTGAATGACAGCTGTGTGGGCAAGAGACAAATTTATTAACATCTCCACAGAGCAGACTATGCAGAACATATGCTATAAGTGGGGGCTTTCCCAGCTCTGGGGGGTCCTCTGCTCTCCCTGTGCTCAAGCGCCTCCTAAAGTGCTGAGCTTGGAACTTTTGCTAGCTGCATGTTTCTTCTTCTGTTTTTATTTTACTCTGCATTCAAAGGACTAAATAGTGAGAAAGGGCTCTGGCTGCTTCAAACAGTGTACAGGAAATGAACAAGCTGAACAGCATGTTTGCCAGCACATGGGTCTTTCTGGCATACTTGGAGCCTATCTGCACTATGGATTTGTCTCATTCTAAGCCATTACTAGCCAACCATCAAAGGCTTTTCCATATAGAAGGAGCGCCATGTTTTGCTGTGGTTCATGCTCCTGACTAATTAATATGTCCTGAAATGCCCCTAGATGGGATGGTCTGTTTCATATGACCATCTGTTTTCTGTTCCTCACCCCTGGAGTGTGGCTCCTGCCTCGGCACCCTGGGGGTACTTAAAGCCAGAAACAACTGTGGGCAGGTGGAGAAGACTCAGATGTCTGTATTTCTGTCCTTCTCTTAGATACATCCCTGAGGAGGCAGCCAACCCAACCAGTGGTGTTTGAAAAGGAGGACAGAGATCTCCTGGCACAGACAAACGTCAGCTGCATACAGTAGATGCTCTTCTACCCAATGAGAACATGGAAATTTGATCATATTTCCCTTGAAGTTTGAAGAATGGGGCCCAGAAGGATCTAACCAAATACAGCAATAACTGGTAGAAGACCTAGCTCACTCCTGCTGGGCTAAATCCAATGTTTGTCCTCTCTCGCTCTTCCCTACATCTCCCGTGGGTCTGATATGCTGAGCTGCTATGAATCTGTTCTGCCCATTTTCTCTCTTGACCCCTTCCTTCAGAAACTGAGTTAGAGGAAACTGCCTTTCACAGGTGGGAACTTAGAGACTCAGAATTCAGACTCAGCAGGCTACAGTAAAAAAAAAAAATTTGGGAATCCTGGTTCTTCAGATCTGGGAAACAAGTGGATGTCTTTTCTTATACCAAGGGGTATCATTAAACTCTGATTCCGTAGTAGGACTGCAGTGCAAGCAATTAATCAGTAACAATAAGGAGGAAATCAGTGGAAAAAGCAGAGGAAATGTCAAGGGCTTGCAGAGGTCTGCATATCTGGTGATATAATATTAGAACAGAAACAGTGGTGTATGAATCACTCACAGTCATTCCTTGCCCCCATAGTTTTGGTAACAAAGGCCATTGTCTGAAGTAGTATGGGAGCAAGGTTTGTGTCCCAGGATTGACATAAAGCTCATTTGCAGACACAGAAATCTTCTGGGTAATCAACAGGCATGGAAAGGTGAAAGGGGGCAGCAAAAGATTAGACTCTTGTTGCTGTCATCACCTTCCTGGATATTGACCCCAGTTACCATCACAAACACACTGACATCAGGCATAAAGTGCTCCAGCTGAGACACATCCTCATCCTCATTGTGGTCTAGCTGAAGGCAAGCACAGAGCTGTGGTCCTTTCCTCTCTTAGTGCTAGATCAGGCTTCACTGTCAGGAGGCTGCAATGGGCTGCAACGTGCCAGCTGCACTTCCCGGGATGTTGGCAGGGCTGAGCATGTGCCATCTTTGAGAAAGCCTGAAATGGCTCGTATCCAGGGATAGTCTTCTGAAATTCAGACTGTTGGTTGGTTTCCACAGAAGAAATAATGCTTTTAAAAAAGAAATTTGAAGAGCTACCATCTCCGCATGTCTCTCCATACTGCCTGCTGCTGGATGCTTGAGCAAGGCTGGACTGCTTCACGTGTGCTGTGTCTAAGATAGGCTTCACCAAACAGTTTCTACTGCTTTATTGACAGAGCCTCTGAGCCTGCTGAGCAACTTGGCTGAGTCCTGCCCTCTGGTTGTGCTTGTTCAGACTACACTGGACACCTTCAATGAGTAGTCAAGCCAGAATCCTCCTACCCCCTGCTCCTCTGCTGCCCTGGAACAAGCTTATGTTTGTTTACTGGAGGTCACTTATCTTGAGCTATTGCTTTTTTCCTGTCCACTCATCCTTGCTGCCTCACACTAAGCAAAACCAACACACTGATGTACTGAAGTGTTCCCGCTTCCCAGGGCAGCTTTTTTTCTGCTTCAGAAAGGAAAAGGGGGCACACTGCAATCAAAGCACGATGTGGCACTTGATATGAGGAGTAGAGCTTGATATATGTTTTTAAGGGACCTAATAATTCTGCCATTCATTATGACATAGTAGATTTTCCTATCCTGGCTGCAGATGTCACTCCTATTCTTGAATCTTTTTTATTGATGATTGCCCCAACTTGATAACGTTCACATCACGCCCTGGAATCTTCACCCTCTCTATTATGGCCCTGCCTGTTAAGTCACCTGGAATCAAGGTACACCCCTTCAGTGCTTTTCTGATGCCCCTTTTTCCTCTGTGGTGGACAACTCTTTCATTAATGGCCAAGAGACCATCAGACATTACGAGACCAAGTTTCAAAAGACAAGTGGAAGAACCTGGAAACATTTCTGTGTTCTGCAATTTTAATTTATCTTTAATTTGAGCCTGTTGAAGGCTCTTTATTCCTTTTTTAAAGAAGAGTGTATCCTGTTGCTGACTGTAATCTTCACTACATCTTCCCCCACCTGATTGTTCATATTCTCTCCAGCACAAAGAATGAGAAGCACCATCCTGTAGCCAAATAACTTTCTCTAAGCCACAAGAAAATGCTCTGCAAGCCACCATTGGTCGACAAATCTCTGGCAAGGAAGCATCCAGATTTAAAAAATTAAACAACCCTCCGTCCCCCCCCCAAAAAAACCAACCCAAATGAATTCAAGAATGCCCAAGGCCTGATTTTAAGGTCTTGATTCCATGAGTAAGATTGTCCAGAAAATTATAGTATTGATCATGCTTTAGATCAGTTTCTAACATTCAGCTATTTCATAGGGAAAAGCTGCAGCCCTTTAACACAAGGGTACCTAGTCACAGGCACTGCCTTGTTTAGTTTCAATCAGCTTTGGGCAGCTGATACCACTTTAAAGTTGGTCGTATTGGCGCAGCTTGCAGCTGTACATGTCTAAAAGAGGGATTAAAGTAATGGAGTGTCCATAAACACCAGTTATGCAGTTTGAACTAAATCACACTTTTCATCATATCAGAAAATTGTTGTGCATGAGACACTGTCTCAAAGAATAATTTTAAACTAGTTAGAGAGATTTTTCATCAAGTAAAATGTGTTTGGTCTATGTTAATCGGGACAGGTATAAACCAATCCAAAGAGGATCTCTGAAAATGAGATAAGATTGTGTACATAAGGGATTTCAGTAGCTCAACTAAATCAGTTATAAAACTTCTAATTTAAACTAATGCTACCTATATTTGGACAGTAAGAATTAATGGGCTGCAACTCTACTGCAAGGAAAATGTTACCAGTGGGGATCCAGTCCAAGAAATCTTGTTCTTCAAAAGCAGCGCAGTCTCTTCGAATTCCCCTAAAAACATCAAATTACCTGTAAACTCAGTTGTACTTTGCACACCACCACAAATAAATTTTCCAGTGCCTAAAATAATAAATGTAATGCAGTTAGCATTTCTCCATAATCTCCAAATAAATCTAAAGCCACTGTTAAAATATCTCTAATTTCCAGTTGCAGTTTGGTAGCGGTGTCCCAACATATTTTAAAACCTCCTCCTCCTCCCTGCATATTTCTTTTTAGAAAAGACCAGTGGAGAAGCCAATAGATTTCTATAAATCACTGCTGGATGAAAACAAGCATAAAAAGGAGGCTTGAAGTTGTTTAATATTACAGATGTTTTGGAGCTCTATTCAGTAGTTGGCAAGTCACATGAAGCTGCTCTGAATTCTTTATAATCTAGACACAAAGATCATTGAACTCTAAAAGAACCTCTGGGCTTTTATTCAAAAATATGTTGGCTTCTATTTACCTCTTTCTTCATTTATATCTATCAAATGGCTCAATATATAAATAAAGCCCGGGTGTTCTTATTAGCTAAGGCAGTATTTCATGCAGATTAATGCCAGCAGGTTTTGTAGAATACATCTCTATTCAAAGCTGGAGTATGTTTTGAATTAATTTTCATCCTGTATATGAATCAGGTATATTCTACTCCTTTTCTTATACAGACCTCAGCTGCAGCACATAGGAGGAACCTGTAGTGTTTAATTCTAGTCCCATCATCCTTCTTCAGCAAAGCACTTTTAACTCTAAGCATCTGCATAATCCCATTGACTTTAATGGGAGTACTCACGTGCTCAGGTATATTAAAATTATAATTGAAAACAGCACCTTGCTTTCTTTAAGTGACATACCTAGCATTTTATTGAACAGTCTTATTTAAATATTACCTCATGTATATGTTATGAGCAAATCTTTCTAGTTCAATAAAATCAGGCTTATTGTTATTGAGTTAAAAAAAAAAAAATCTTTACTTTTCTTTGCCTCCAAAGCAGGCTAAAACTGTCACACTAAACTGAAAATATTGTGTTGGCTAAAGGTATTTTGCCAGCTGAGCTAAAACACAGCAAGACGTTCATCTGCTGTTGGTCTTAATAGAATAATGGGCAAGAAGATTTAATGGGATTGATAAACTCATTGTTTTATAGAACGCTTTGGTCCACTGACGGCTAGAAATTCAACATCCCACATAAGATATCTCAGCATTTGGCTAATTTTGCCAAAGTTAAAATGATTACTCAAATGATCCCAGCTTTCAAGTGGTTGAGTGGGGTTTTTTTCTGTGTAATATAAACACCCTCACAAGCAAAATCCCTCCACTGAGGCAGTAAGACTGTGATGAAACCAGAGAATGGAGAAAATATATATGTAAGATTATAGCGGATCACACGCAAACTGTTTGAGGCGCTCCAGCGTGATTTCATTCCCATCCCACGGAGACTCTGCCTAGCGTGTTCTAATAATGGAAATGTTTGGATTAGTCTATGTTCAATCCATTTACCTCAGCACCTCACCAAATGTGAGCTGTGCCATCAGTCTACATGACTAACTATTTGTAATTTAGTTGTAGCTTTCTTGTAGCTGTGGCGGTCCGGGGTCATTAGGGAGGCACGGTTTGCATTACTAATGCATTAGACCGACTGATCTGGTTGGAAAAGCTCATGAAGCTTTCTGGATACACAAGCTGTTCTCTAGGATAGACCAGAAGAGTACCTAGAAGTTCTCTGCTCACATCCTCTTTTGAGCCCACCTGAAAGGACAAAGTCACTGTGAGGGCTGAAGTCCTAGGCTGAAAGTCAGCAGTGACTTTTTTTTCTGACACAGCGGAGGTGTGAGACTGTTGTTGGGTGCTACTTGGGTTATAACACTGGTAAAGGGGGAAAAAAGCATCTTGTAACTCCTTACAATCAGAACATAGGAAACAAAGTAGTCAGAGACATGTTAGCAGGCAAGGAATTAAGAGAAAAAGAGGAAGAGAATAGACTATTTTCAAAGAAAAGAGCAGTAATGGAGAGACACAGACCTTCCCACGTTTTATACCCACGGGTGCTCACTTTAGCATAGCAGCCACAGGTCTCCCTACAGACCAGCAAATGCATGCTCAGTTTTGGGTCTGCCTTCCTGGACTCTTTCACAATGCTGAGACTAAATTGACACAGCTAGATTTTGGGTTTTTTTCTAATGCCAGAAATTTCAGCTTTCTCTGGCACTTTCTCTGACACTGTAAGTCCCCACGAATCTCAGAGCTGAGTACTGTGTCAATGCTGCTGTGATTAGAAGCCTCAGTGTGCTCGGTATCTAACAGAGAATTTCTCTTTCTGAAATGTGAAGTATTTGGGTATGTTCAATGGCTGTTAACAAATGTTAAAAGATGCAGGGAATTTTTAACCGTATGGCTAAAACGTAAATACCTTGTCCTCAGAGGGACATAGCTCTTGGTCATGACTCTCACTGGCTTTGCAGCCACTGGAGTTCTTTAGACTAAACAAGGGTTGAATTCCTAGGGTAGAAGGTACTGCAATAAAATCAAATATCAAAACAAAATCAGATCAAATTAACTTAAAAAACTGCCCACTTTTTTCCTCCCTGTCATTTAAGTCACTCTTAAATTCAGAAGAAGGAGTTTGAGCTAGTTTTACTGGCAGCACCCAGAAACATACTGATGTCTAAAGAGTACAGCTTCTGAAACGTCCTTTGTTTGAGAGGCTTTAACGGGGAAAAGGGAACCTTAATAGTCTTAAATCGCCAAGGGAGAGCACAGAAGTCAAAAAACCGAAAGATGCCCGAGCAAATCATTCCCCTCTCTTAGGAGACCAGCCGCTGGGAGCGTTACTCACATCTTCTGGTATACAACAGCGCTCAGAAGGTGGGGGAAATAATAATAATGATAATAATAATTAAAAAAACATTCTCTGCGGCAGCGTTGCGCGAAGCGGCGGAGCGGCGGGGCGGCCGGAGCCGGGCGCGCTGCGGGCCGGGGCCGCTGGAGGGCACTGGAGCCCCGCGCCCGGCCCCGGCAGGGAAAGGCAGTTTTTTTCTCTTTGAGGTCCTGTCATTCCTGTGTAAACAAGTTACGTTCAAGTGTTTAGGATATAAATTACGACCATGCAGGCTTGCCTCGGAAAGAATGTAAACACAGCACTGTGGTCGGAGCAAACGCTGAAACTGACTTTATAATTTATCACAGGCCCTGAGAAGCTCAGGGAAGAAAAGGGCATGTCTGAGCATAAATATGTGTTTTAAAGATGAAGAGTTTTATGTCTATGTATAATTACATAGATATAATTTATATATATATATATATGGCTGTGGGGGTGTGTGTGTGCACGCATATATATATATATGTGTGCGTGGGTGTGCGTGGGTGTGTGTGTATCTACACTTATACGTGCGCCCACACGCACAGAACATTTTGCTGAAACTCTCTCCCCTTTTTCAGCGCTCGGGCGCGGCGCTGGGCAGAGTCGGGGTCGGTGCGCGTTGAGGTACGGGGACGATTCTGTGTCCCCGTCCGACGGACGGGCTGCGCGGGGGGTGGTGGCCGTGCCGAGCTGCCCCGGGCAGGGCCCTGCGGGGCGGGTTCGGAGCGCATCCCCGGCCGTGGGGCTGGCGCGGCCCCGGGCTCTGCAGGATGCCCAGACGAGCAGCTCCTGGCGCCCGGCTCCGACTCTTGGCCGCTCGCCATCCACGGGGCACCGTGGGGACAGGGATCGCCTTGCTTGGGGTTCTTGGGGGGCTCCTTTTTGTTTTCTTTTAAACTTTTTTTTTTCAATTTTTCTCCCTTCCGGCCCGGTTCGCTGCCCTCACCTTTGGTCGGGGCTTGCCCCAGGCCTTACCCAGCCACGGTTTTATCGCCGCCCCCCGTGACATTCCCTCTCGGGTCCAAGCCCGCACGGCACAGGGGCTCCTGCCCCCACACGTGGCAAAGTCCCCTCGGGCACCAAGGGACTCCGAGAGCGCTATGGGGAAAGGGGACACGGGGACACCCAGACGCATCCCCAAAGAGCGGGGAGGGCGTTTCAGACCGGGAGTCACCCTCCAGAAGAGGATCATGCAGTCCCGACCCTCCTGCTTTTGCGTCCTCTGCCTCGGTTATTCCAAAGTCTATCCAGCAGCGGTGGAAAGCAGGGTGGAAAGTGGGTGACGGCGGGAGATGCAGCCCAGAGAGCATGGCACCCGCCTGCTCGGGTCAACCTCTCGCTGCCCTCCTCCGTCTGCAGTGAGTGGAGGATTTGGGGTTGCATCCTTAACTCTCTCGGATGCCGAGGTGGAAGAGTTTTCTCAGAAGAAGCCAAGGGAAAAGAAACACCTGTCTAGTGATAGTCGTTATATACATTTTATTGGAAAAAATTTTTTACATCAAAATATTTTGGCAAACTGTAAAAAGTATACATAAGTGCAAATATATTCTCCTTTTAAAGCAATAGTGTGTGAGTATACACGAGATTTATTTAAAATAATTTTTTAAAAAATATTGTGGTAGAAAACAACTTTTGTAAAAATAAAAAAAAAAACGTTGCATTGCTGCAATACTGGAAAAAAATTGAACTTTTCTTACAGTCTATACACGAAAGGGCTAAACAATACTGTTTTAATAATATCAATTGGTCGGTGCTGAAGTCCATACAAAGTGTCCTTGGTGGGGCTCGGGGAGAGAACACAATAAAAATGTACATTTCCCGCTAACGCAGTAACAGAAGGGGGAGTCCTCGCAGGTGCGGAGACATTTACTTTTCTTATGCAAAGACACTTTCTCGTATAAGAATATGTCGAATTGTTCCCTTTCCCAAAGCTCGGTTCTTTAGGAGGCTGCAGAAAGGCGGTTTGTGATTAAGGTGGTCAGACTCGGCATAAGGACACCTAGGTGCCCCCTAAGCCAAAACATCACGCAAGGCATTTTTCTTTTAGTAAGACCTTTGGAGCACTATATCGGCTGTACGTGTCCTTCAGGGGGTGGAGTGGGACCGAAAACACTGCTTCCTTAGGCAAATTTGCTAAGTGACTCGTGTACTACCAATGCTATCAGAGTGCACATTATATTTAATCTGCGTGGGTCCGTCTACGCCTCGGCTCTGCTCAGTGACACCTGATTGTCTCTGTTGGGGCGCGGCCTTCACATCACGCAGGGCTTGATGTCTTGACAGACGCTTTGGTGGTGGTGATGGTGGTAGTAAGATCCACTAGCGGACGGGTGAAACGAAGAAATGCCATTAAAATTGAGGACAAAATCTTTCCTGTCACACACCGGGGAGGGATGGTGCTGGTAGCGAGGCAGTCCCACTGCAAGAGAAGGAAATAACAAGAGCTGCTCAGAAGTCGGAGAGCTTTGCCCGGGTGGAGCAGTCCTTCCTCCCTCACTCGCAGGGAGGAGAGGCTGCCTGCACAGAGCTGGCACACCGCTCCCTCACCCCCGGCCTCGGCTCCCCCAGGAGTTACCAAGGTTAGGTAACTCATCTTTGGCTTTCCTGGCAGAGGAATTGGACGCTCCCCCAGAGGCAGAGCCTGACCTGCTGCAGGGCAGCTTCCCCGGAGCCCCCCATCGCCTGCAGGTCCGCTCGGAGCTGCAGCCGTGCCCGTCGGAGCCCCCGAGCCCGCTCTGCGGGGAGGTTCTAGGCCACAGAGCCGTGCGGCACGCAGGCTGAGGAGAGGAAGGCAAGCGGAGGTGGATGCCCACGGACACGTGCCCGGCCGCATCCCGGCCTCGCGGGCATCTCTGGGCATCCCTCCTGCGTGGGCACACACGCACGGCTGTCTGTCTGCCCTCTGCCTCGGGACTTATCAGCGTGGAGGGGTAGTTTAGCCTCCGCCTGGGGGTAGATGAGGGAGTGTGTGTTTTGTGCGTGTGTGTGTGAGAGGGAAAGAGGGGGCGATGCCACTTGCGTGTTTTCCTGCGCGCATCACAGCCATTTGAACCCGATTCTCATCTTTCCTCGCTCTTCCCGCTCCCTACCCCATTCCTGGGAGGATTTTGCTTCTGACTTGAGCGGCTGCAGGTTGAATTCCAGTCAGGATCCGTTTGTGTGTTGATACAGTATGTATTTATTTATGTGTATGTGTGTGTAAGAGCGTTCACGCCTTTTCGCGCGTGTGCTTTCATAAACACAAGATACACCCTACGGTTCATCAACAACAACAAGCCAAGTACATCCGTGGCACCGACATGCAAATGACCTCGCAAATTCCCATTGTAATTTCCCACAGCCTAAGGCAGCCTTTGGGGGGCCGCAGGGGAGACGTCACCCCACCCCCAACACCGAGCCGGAGGACGGTGCTGGGATCTTTGGTCTGGCAGGGTTCCTACTGGATCCGGCGGGAAGGGGAGCACTGCTCGAGCAAGGCCCGCAGGGTAGAGCCAGAGAGGGTTTTGGTTTGGCTTGTGGATGTCAAACTCGGCTAGCGGGATCCTGTCAAATATGACCGAGGGTCAAGGAAAAAAAAAAAAAAAGCGAGGAGAGAAAAAAAAAACCAAACGAGCCAAAGAAAGAGCAGGAGAGTGAGGGTGTAGGGGGGGAAAAAAGGAAAGAAAAAGAAACAGGAGGGAAACGTCCCCGGTTTTCCTCAGGATGGCGGAGCCGAACCCTTTGGCAGCGTCGGCCGGCGGCGCGCACAGCCCGTTCTCCTCCGGCGTTGTCCCCTCCTTCACCCCGCAGAGCTCACTTTATAAAAGTGATTATTTCGCTGGATTTCCTCGGCTTTCTAATAACCCTGCTGGTATGCTCACCATAAACTGGGGCACTTTATTACAATCCTGATTCAATCATTTAGCAGGATTTAATAGTCTGCGAAAAAAATCCGGCTCCCCCCGCCCCCCAGCTTCAAAATCCTTTTAGCAGAACCAAGCCTCCTGTTTCCAATTTTTACCTCTCTTATTCTTGGGTCTGATATAAATTCACGGTTTTAAGTCCTCCCTGACGCTGTCATGGGTAGAGAATTATTGACCGACCAACAGAGATTAGCCACCGAATTTGCTTTGCATTTGACTAAGAGAAAGGGAAAGGCGAATTTCACTTGCTACTGCTTTCGCGGGGACAGCAGGAGAAAGATTATTGCTGATTATAAGTACAAAAAGAAGAGCTCAGATCCTTTTCCCCCATCTCCTTTCACTCTTCTGAAATATTTGTGCCACAAAGATTTTACATATCATGCACACATAAGGATTGGATCCGCTAAAAAAAAAAAAAAAAAGAAAAATAATTTGGTTTGATTTTTTTGTTCAGTTAATCAAGGACTGCTTATGGTTTGCACTAAAGTCTTGGGCCCATACTGAAGTTGTAGAAATACTGAAGTTGTAGCAAATAAGCGGAGAAACACCGTTTTGCAAAGTGATGGCATTAAATCTGAGCTTCTGGAAACGGACGCTGGTGGTCGACATTAAGACAGCGTCCAGGGGTTCGTATGAGTCTGTATCCGTCCTTGAACAGAAACAATTCGGATTTAAACCGTCCGGCCTCGGAAACCACAGTGGAGCTCCGGGAGGACCAGAACCTTTGCTCTCTCTCCCTCTGCTTTTTGTTTTGTGGAGGTATTCTTGGGCTGTTTCTGGATGAAAATTTCTCTTCCAGGAATCAGCTCTCTTACCTCAGGTGTCTGGCAGGAGGAGGGGGCAGCTGCCTCCCAGCCCCGCTTCCCGGGCCAGTCCCACTCCTGCACCACGCATGGCCCCATGGGCCCTGCGTGGCGAACTGTGCGGACGCAAATAGTAAAACAAACAGAGGGGGAAAAGATCCAAAGAAAGAAAAAGAAAAGAAAACAAAAATCCAGGCAAAAACAACAAACCAAAGCAGAAATTCCTAACGGAGAAGGTACGTAGTTCGGCGGGGGATGCCCTTGTGAACCCGCCGGCCTCTCGCCCCGGCTCTAAAAAGCACGTGGAAGGACGCCCTACAGCTCCGAAAAGTTGGTTTAAACCTCAGCAGCAGAACCCTGTGGGCACAGGGGAGCCCAGCTGGGGACGCACCCCGTCCGCTCTCTCCCCTGCGCGGACAGGCCGGTGAGACGGCGACCCGCCTTGCAGCGCCTCTGTCCAGAAGGCACATCAGGGCTCTTTAGGGGTTTGCCTCTTTTTGTTTTTAAGGGAGAAAAGTTTGCAACCGCTTGTTGTCCCCTGACATCTCACGTCCCTTCTGCGGTGACGGCAAAGCGACTTGCCTGGCGCTGCCCTCCCCGCGGCGACAGCGGGCTGTGGGGAGGCCAGGGCAGGCTGCGGCGCTCGCAGAAGGACAGGAGAATGATTGACAGGAGCCCAGGGAGGGGGCGGGAGGGGACCCAGAGCTGAGGGTCGCCTGTATTTGTTACTTGTTGAAATTCCCATAAAATTGAACAAGACCCCGCTCTCATAGGGGTTAAGTCAGGCTAAAATCCTCTTCGGTGTGGTCCAGCCCAGACTGTCTTTGTTTGCTTAACCTCTGGGACCCACGTTTAAAAGGGCTATTTGGAAAAATTCCCCGTAAGAGCCCAACATCTTTTACCCATTTTTGTGCTCGGATTTTTCTGAGCAGACATTGTCTGTAATCACCGGCCGGGGAGGGGGTGAGGGGGTGGGAGACAGCGACCAGAAAACTCTTTCCCTCCGGTTGTAGAATTATACTCGATCTGCTTTAATCTTTCTAGCAAAGATAAGCGGGTGGTTTGGTGTCAGGGCTTTTTTTAATTTTCTTTTTAATTCTTTGGCTTTTTTTTCCCCCCCGGTAGGGTTTAGAGTATAATATTTGACGCCTTTATTTGGTTACTCCCGCGGCGCGTCTCCGCGGAGCGCGGTTTACCGAGGCGGCGGCGATGCCCGGCGGCGCTCCCCGCGAAGTGGAGCCGCAGCACGGCGCGGAGGGGCCAACCCCGCTGCCACCGCGGCGCGCACATGTCCCCGGCACCGGGAGGGGGTCGCGCGAACCGGGACGGAGCCGGGACGAAGCCAGGCTTTCCCCGGAGCGCTTCTTGTTGGCACAGGGCAAGCGGGAGGGATGCTCGCAGCCGTGCCCGCAGCCGCTCCCCTCAAACAGCCCCCCTGTCCCGAAACAGAGCAGCTCCAACCCACGCGTATTTTTTTCCCTCTCGCAGACAATGCACCTCTTTTTTTCCGACACCGTGGCGGTCCGGGGTTACCCCGCGAGAAACCTTTGTCGCCGGCGAGAGCCCCCTCCGGCGCCGCGCTCCCCGCCGCCCCCGCCGCCCCTCCGCGCCCCTACCTGAGAGGTCGTCGCGGGGGCTCTGGTGCAGGTATCCCTGCTCCAGGGAGTAGGAGGGCACGCTGGAGTGGATGCCGGAGGAGGCGGCGTTGGCGGCGGGGAGACCCTGCTGCTTTATGTAGGGCGAGGCCCCCGAGGCTGTCCAGTGAGCCGAAGGGCTCGTGTAAGGCGAGTGGCACTCGATGGCGCTCGCCATGGCCGGCGAGGAGGGCACGGGGCTGCTGCTGCTGTCGGGGCCGTAGTCCCCGTTGGCAGTCACCGGGCAGCTGGCCATGTAGGTCGAGCCGGGGTTGGGAGACATGTGCGGGACGTGGTGGCCGCCGCTGAGTCCCTCGTAGCCGCTGGCCATGGCGTTGGGCATCATGTCGAGGTTGTAGCCGTTGGAGTGGCAGGCGAGGGAGGCGGGGGGCGCCTGGAAGTCGAAGCCCTGCGGGAGGATGGAGGCGCCGAAGCCCAGCCCGTTCATCATGCGGTACATGGGCTTCAGCGCCTGGCATTTCCTCCTGAAGCCGCGGGGCCGCCGTCGGAAGGAGCCCTCCTCGAACATGAACTCGCTGGCCGGGTCGATGGTCCAGTAGTGGCCCTTGCCCGGGCGGCCCAGGCCCTTGGGCAGCTTGATGAAGCACTCGTTGAGAGAGAGGTTGTGGCGCACGGAGTTCTTCCAGCCCTGGTAGGAGCCGCGAAAGAACGGGAAGCGGGCCTGCAGGAACTGGTAGATCTCGCTGAGGGTTAGGCGCTTGGAGGGCGAGCTCTGGATGGCCATGACGATGAGGGCGATGTAGGAGTAGGGGGGCTTCTCGGGCCGCCGCAGCCCCGAGCTGGCCTTCTTGCTCTTGGAGGACGCCGCCGCCGCCGAAGAGGAGGAGGAGGAGGTGGAGGTGGAGGAAGAGGAGGTGGAGGTCTCCAGGGCGGAGGAGGGCGGCCGGCTCATCTGGAGAGCTCCGGGAGCCGGGCTGCAGGAGCGGAGAGGGACGGGGGGCTCCAGCCGCTGCTGCCCGCTCTCGGTGGTCATCTGGCGGAGGGAGGGGAATGGGGCAGGGTGGGGTGAGGCTGGGAGGGAAGGGGGGGAGCCGGGCGGGGTGGGTACCGGGGCGGGGGGTGCCCTGAAGGGGGAGGGGGGGAGGGGGCGGTGGGAGCCGCTGTCCTCCGGGCACCTCCTCAGCGCGGCGGGCGGCGGCGGGGCGGCGGCAGCGCCCTGCGCATCCCTCCTCACGGTCCCTTGCGCAATGGCTCCTCTGCTTTCCGCCGGAGCCAGGCACTAGGCGGGATGGACCGACCCAGCCCCGGCCCCGGCCCTGGTCCGGCCCCCTCTCTCCCTGCGCCGCGCAGCTCGCGGAGGCTCCGCTCAGCGCCGCTCCGCTTCCTCCTCTGCCCCCCACCTGGGGACCATCCCGCTGCCTAATCCGGCAAGGAGAGGAAGCGCAAAAGCCTGCCCCCCGCCCCGCAATCTCTTCCGCAGCGTTACTCTTTCATATATACTTTTTTTTTCGTCCAAGGCACAGCGCGATCGCCTATCAGTTCCTTCAATCTCGCTATTATTTTTTTCCTTTCCCCGCAGACCCCCCCTAAATCCGGCCGAGAAATCAGCAGAGATAGAGGGAGAGGGGGAGCGAGAGGGGGAAGAAAGAGACCACCCCTTTTCCAGCTGGCCTCTGTCCACCCGTCATCTGGGCAAGAGGCGCTGCTGCTTCTGCTGCTGCCGCTGCTGCTGCGGCACTATCCCGGCTCGCTCCCGCTACCGGACTAGCACCGGTCCCGCTTACCGCCTTTCCGGGGTACCCTCAGGCGCCCCACAGGCACCGCTTTGCCCTCTGCTCTCGACACGGCCCCGGGGCGAGGAGAGCGGCTGCCAGCCCCGAGTTCCGCGGGTGCGCCCCGTGACACACGGGCGCTGCTGCGGGACACGCGTGTGAGGGGATGGCCCACCCTGCGGAGCCCGAGGCAGCAGTGTTTACTGCTCCTCAAGCCTGCAAGACATTTGCTTTTTAAGACTTTTCGCTACCCCTTGCCACCTCCCGTGGCCCTATAAAATAGAATTCATTTTCTAGAGCAGCAGGGGTAGAGTGCGAGGACCAGGGATGCGCCCTCCCTGCACGCCCCGGGGACGTTCCACCCGTGCAAAGGGTGGGTCACGCGTTCTGGCGAAACGCCGCTTGCCGGGGGAAACGGGGCGCCGGAGGGGCAGGGAGGAGAGGGGCCGGCGGAGGCACAGGCCTGCTCACGAATGATGGAGGAGGCTCCAGAATCAAACTGGAGACGCAAAGAGCACGGCGGCAGGGCAAGAGGCAGAGCAGACAGGGACGCTGGAGCAAAGGAACGGGGGTGGGAAGGACGCGGGCAGAGCGGGACGCCGTGTCAGCGGCGTGCCTGCAGTTCTCTGTGTGTGTCTGTGTGTCCGTCTGTCTCCAGTGCAGCTCCGTGCTGAGAGCTCGCTGGTGGGTACGGGCAGGGAGGGGGTGGGGCTGGTCCCAGACAGTGACCTGCAGTTGAGTGGAAGCAGGCTTTTTCCATCAAACTCTGCCTGGATACCACACACAGAGCCCAAGTGTCAGTTTACTGCCCTGAGCCCAGCTCCTTTTCCCTAAGCTCCACAGTAATTAGACAAAGAAAACCTAAATTAACTGAACAGGCGTCGACAGCTTCCTCCAGATCACCACTGCTACATACATGGGAATGTGTCCGAAAATGGCTTGATTGTATCTGAGGATAAGCTAAGAAAAACACTACCAAGCCCGGCAATGTTTATGACACATTTTTAATAGAAAAAATAATAGGTCGGTCCATAGACCCCTGTTTACTTTTCCTAAGGCATCTATTTAAATTGTTCCCATAATTATATATAAAAAAAATTTTCTATCTATCAACCTATCTGCCTTCTTATCTTTTTTTTTCTTCTGTTGTTCCCTGGAAAGGCAGGGAGGCCGTTGTGAGATTCCTGATCCCGTTGTAACCACCTATTTTGCCTTTTTTTCTTCTTCTTTTTTTAATATCCGTGGTTTTATATATAAACATCTTTCCTAGCTCTAGATCGGCGAGCGAGGGTGCTTTTTCACCTTCCTCGGCGTGATGTCTGTCTAAATGTCATCTTCGGATGACGCGTTGAGGTAATCTCTGCGATCTTCATGAGACCAAAGGAATTAAAGGCTAGGGAGAGGATCATTGCCTGTATATCACTCTAACCTGCCTCCGATTCAGGCTGTTCGTTTGGATCGTTACTTTTAGTCGAGCGAGAAAAATCTTTTACTCACAACACAAGGTGTCACGATGTACCGGGGTGTCATTGGTGTCTCGGCGGTGCGAGACAGGACAGGCAGTGAAGCAGAGCCGGGAGAGGCAGCCCGGTGGCACAGCCGAATGCTGCTTCAATCCTGACCTGACACGGTTCTGATATGGGAATCGGGGCTAACGCATTCAATCTTCTACCTGTTAGCAACGTCCTCTTCTTCGCAGCAGATACTTGTTTTAAACACAGCATTAAAAAGTCTCCAAGACATGATCCCGATACTTTAAAAGATGATTTAAATTGCCTATGATTAAACAGAAGTGCATTTGCTGTTTTGTGGAGATGTTTATTTTGGTTGGTGTATCCATTTCTGAGCTGATCCTAGTTTCGGAGCACAACTGGTTTGTTTTACCAAAGTATACGGAAATTAAACTTTTTGGCAGATTTGGTTACTCAGATGTTGTTGTATAATCATAGTTTTTATTCTAGGAAATCTCTTCATTATTGCGGTTTCAGTTTCACGTTCATAACACAGTCCCCTCTGCTTCGTGAGCTAAATGAAATAAGTTAGACTAAACCAGTTAAGAAAATGGAAGACAAATATGAAAGATAAATGTTTACGGTTATGTTGGAGTTCTTTCCCCCCCGCCTCTTTTTGTTCTTTTTCTGTTCTTTTCCTCCCTTTTTTTAACTGTGTGCTTCAGGCTCTTTCCTCTCCTCTGAGGTTCTGCAGATGAGAAGCGTTTTTTCAATTAAAGCCGAGACTGAAACTTAAACAAATCCCTCCAGTATTGTAAAAGTGCGTTTCCTTAAGCCCTGGAGGATTTTCCTCCAACTGTCAGTTTCAGGGTGCCTGGATTTAGATCTCGATCTACAGCGACTGACAGAGATCCCTTTCCGCATGAGGGGCATGCGGGCATTTTAACGAGCTGGAAGCAGCCTTGCTGCCGCAGTGGAGCGCCCAATTCGCGGCCCCGGCGGCCCGGGGCGACCACCTGGAGGGTGTGGAGGGGGGCAATCCCACCGCGGCAGAGGGAGCAAAAAGGCCAGGATGGGAAGGGATTCCCAGCGGTGTTGTCCCGTCCTTTGTGCTGCTCCCGGGACCTCTCGACTTCTCGGGACCTCTGGCAGTAGCCGTGCGATCCCGATGTTTGTTTAGAGAGGTTTTTCCGCTTTTTTTTTAACGCCCCCCCCTTCCTTTTTTTTTTTTCCTTTGCATACGCAATGGGCAGCAGGCGTGACTTTTTATAGAAGTCTCCCTGAAGGCTGCCATCAGGACCTTTCTTCCCAGCTTCTGTTGAAGAGTGGGTCTCTCCCTCCTTTCCCGAAGCACAGGAAAAGGAGAGAGGATCGCGACAATCCGAGGGGTTGAGACGTCTCGCATCTCAAGGGCAGACAAGGACATTCAGCTCAAATGCATTGCTTTTTCCCGTGTTGGGAAAATAACCCCAAAAAAATCAGCCTGACTCCAAAAGCATCGCCAGACACTCTCCTTGCACAGAGCGGGCACCTCTCGTAGCATTTTACAGGGGATAACCTGGGGCATGGCCACGTGGGGTTTGGTTGGCTTTCCGTGAAGATACCTTAAGAAATTTTTCATCAGTGTCTGAATGTGGCAGAAAGCTCAGCCTGGCACAGGACACCTACACTAATGCGGTGATCGTAAAATCGTAGGGCAGCACCTTTCCCTTTCCTCCCTGCTACACAACTCTCAGGGCCGGGGCAGCTTTGTTCAGCCTCCCAGTCCTCAGAGGATGGAGAGAAAGACCAGGCGGGAAACAAAGTTTGGGCGAGAAGCCAGCCGAAGGGCAGAATCTAGTTGCCTTTAGGGAAGTGTGTTCCAGGGGAAAATCGGCCTCAGCAGGTGGGAGAAGAGTCTCTACTCAACTCTCCCACGCTGGACCCGGCTCCTGGGGGCGTCCCTCAGGGAGCCGGGGCTCCGCGGGGCCCAAGGGCCGGAGGACCCCGCGGAGGGGAAGTGAGAGCATTGAACACCGGGGACGAGAAATATCCGCCCCCCGTCGCCCATCCCATCCTCCGTCTCCGGACAGGTCCTGCTTTCACAGGCATTTGGTCTCTTCAGCAGGCTGAAAAAGTTTCTCAGCGTTTAGACTTTCCGGGGGACACCTATGCCTGAGATTTTGTTGCATTGCTGACCTCCCACCTCTCCCCCTCCAAGACTGCCTGCATCCCCTGCATCCCACCCCAGCCTCCTCAGTGCCCGGGAGCCGTGGCACACAGACACCTTGCGAGTCTGCGGCGCCCGCGCTCCGTCTGAGCTCCCGAAACCCAGGGCTCAGACACACCGAATCCCACCAAACTTCGGGGCTCTGCCAGGGACCGGGTGGTGACGAGCCGGGCCCCAGGGGGCACCCTGTCCCGCACGCCCTTCTGAGCTTTTCCCGCGGTGCCGGCATGGTGGGACACGGGAGAAAGGGGGGTCCCCAGATGCGGGGTAGAGCAGGGGCTCCGACAGATGGAGGGGACCTGGCTGCCCTGCAAATAACGCTGGCGTTTCAACAACCGGCCGGAGCTGCGCGGACATCGCAGCCAATAAACCTGCCCAGAGGCACGCTCCTCGTGTAGTAAGAGCGCTGGTTTTGTGTCAGCCCCCGAGTACTTCCAACCGGGTGTTTTTGTGAGTAGACTTTGAGTTTCCTATACCAGAGGACAATGTTAAAGATTTTATCCCCTCCCATCTCTGCACAGCTCCAACTGAACTTCCCGGAGCATCAAAATAAACCCCCTACAGCGGTCAGGATATAGGTCACCTCTCTAAAAGGAAACACAACCCTTCCAAAAATATAAAACATCTTTGACGTAGAAAAAAAAAATACTCTTTTGTCTCCGAGCATCCTCTGTCGGTGTAAATAAAACGTGACAGGCGCGGGGTAAAATAAGAAGCGGGATGTTTCGAGATCACAGGAGAGGCGAGGTGCCGGCGCAGCGCGGGCAGCCGGGCGGCGGCAGCAGTGCAGGAGGCTCCGGGCAGGTGGAGGCTCTACGGCGCTCCCGGGAAGGAGTCAGGCTGAGGGCACGGGCAGACCTCCGAGGGAAGGCTGCAAAAGACACGCGTGTGGGATCCGGCGCCCTCCACCCGTTCGCATCCTAAACGGTTCTCGGTGGTAAAGGTCGCGCAAGTGCCAGCAGCGCCAGCTCAAAAAATGTTAGCGGCAGCCCTCGCAGAGATTCATCGTGTCTCTGCAAGGCTCTAGGAAGAGCCCCCCCGTCTCCCGATCCTGCTCTGCATACCCCGTTGACAGCCGCGAATAAGGGCAAACACGCTTTGGCCCGAGATCTGAACACACGGCACCTTTTTGACTGGCTTCTCCCCCGCCCAAGTTTACATTCCGATCAAATGAGATTTCTAACTTTACACATTGTCAATAATTTTCATACATGCGCCGACCTTAATTACTTTCCATACCATTTGCAGCAGACAAATAGTTTCAGTGGGGTGAGAGAGCCAGCGGTGCCCCCGGCCCTGGCGGAGGGCTGCGCTTTTTTCCCTGCTCCTCGCCGCCCCCCCAGGAACTCCCCCCTCACCCCGAGCCCTCCGGCCGCCGCCGCCCCCGGCGGGACGGCATCCTCTTCCCGCAGAAACCCGCGTGAAAAGCTCCGCGGGGCGCCCCCGGCGCCAGGCTGCGGGGCTCGTCGGGTGGGCAGCGAGGGGGGAGCCCCCGGGGGCCGGCTGGCGTGTCGGTAGCATCCGAGGGTGTGTGAGGGTGTTTTAGTTTCGGAGGAAGAAGGGCTCGGAGCGATGCGCGCAGCCGCCAACGCGGCCCCGCCGGGCGACCCTGCGCGCCCCTCACCCGCACGGCGGCGGTGCCCGCAGCCCCGGGCCGCTGCTGGGGAAGGCACTAATCAGGAGCAGGTTTCCCCGCTCTCTCCTTTCCTCCTGGCCGCCTCCCCCTCCGTACCCCCCTCTCCTTTCGTGAGAGGTTTGCATTAATTTTTAAGTAAAGCCCATAAAACATAACGACCCACTCAAAGGTAGGGCAGAGTTACTGAGTGCCGGATTATTACATGATTTACGAACATAGTTTGGAAAAAAGTAATAATCCAAGATCTCACCTCAGGAGCAAGCCTGCCAGGGCAGGGCACGGCTGCTGTGGCCGCGGTCCCGCTACCTCCCGCCTCGGCGACCTTCAGTAGGGCCGGTTCAAGGTGCGGGAGCAGGAAACCGTAAAACCAGTTTTAAATTTTTTTGCTAATTTTGTTGTTGTTGTTGTTGTTGTTTTTCTTTTTCGGGGGGCTGTGGGTTTACAGGCTGCATGTGCCCACCTCTCCCCATCCATACACACCTTTTTACGCCGATACCTCCAAAGCCTGTGTCTGCTACGATCGCCCACCAGATCAAAGGGAAAGGGGGAGCAATTGTGCCTCTGGGGTCCATGTCCCCCCCACTCCCATCACCCTTTCTCGCTTTCCCTCCTCCATCCGGGAGGCTTTTATTGATGAGCTGCCTTCTAGCCCCCGCACGAAATGTCCCTGAAGGGTTTAGACAATTCATCAGCCATCACTTTCGGTATCTGCTTCCTCCCTTTCAAATACAATCCTCGCACACCACGCTGGGAGAGGAGGGGAGACGACTTGAGACCAGAACAGCTACATAATCAACGTCAAAATGATACTACTGACCTTTCGGAATCATGGAGTCCCGGCCAAAAAACCCTCCTCATGATTTATTTTTCCTCTTTTTTTTTTTTTTTTTTTTTTATTTTTTAAATTTTTTTTAAACTTTCACTGCCACACCATTTACACCATTATTGCTTGCTTTCCCATATTCATTAAGGCTTTGCAGCTCGGCTGATCCAGCTCCTCCACCGCAGTAGAGGAGCAAAAAACCGAAAATACACCGTGAGGTTTTAAAACCACGTCCTCGCAAGCTGTCCATCTCCTCCCCGCAGCGTGTCCGGGCGAGGAGGGAGGGACCGGGGGACCACCGGGACGCCCGATCTGCCCCGGCAGGGGACCCCGGCCCCGCGGCGCCGTCCGGCCTTTCCGCTGGGTGGCGCTGGGATCCTGGGAATGGGGGCTCGGGCGGCCCTCACCTGCCGGGACAGGAGCCCGGGGACCCCCGCCACCCCCGGCCCAAGGCTGCCAGCCTCGCCCCGCTGGGCGCCTTCCCACTACAGCTCCCGAGCCGCCCAGTTTTAAAGAGTCGTCTATATCCATAATTTCCCCCCCCCTACTCAGACGAATTATGCCACTGCGTGGAGAGAAAGACGAGGGGGACCCCTCCTATTTCAAAGGGCCCCTTGTTTGGCTCTCATGTCATCCCTACCGATAACGCCAGCCATGCCTGCTTCTTGCCAAGAAAATAAATTCCCAAGCTGACAGGCAGAGAGGGGCGGCCCCCACCCGGGTCCCGCTCCTCCTCGCAGCCAGGCTGCGTTTAAACATCCCACATCACTCCAGAAGCGAAAACTCTCGCCTCGGATTTGTCCCAGGGCAGAGCAATATCCTCTACTTATAAAGACCTGCCATGGCTTTTAAACACGAGGCTGACATCACACATACATTATATGTTCGTCTTTATTAAAACTTCGAGAGTAGTTTTTATTGTTTCGACCGAAGGGAGAGGAAGGGGGAGATTTGTTGGGAGGGATGGTGCTGGTTATGTGGACCTGAATAAACCTCTTACTCTGGGTCTGGGTGGTGAGCAGGCAGCCCGGGACCCCCTCTGCCTTTGCCAAAGGGAGAACCTGGATGCCAGGCACCCGGGGCAGTGCATGGGCACAGGCTGCTTCTTCCCCAAGGTCTCTCAAGGGCAGCTTGGCACCGACTGGCTGAAAGGAAGAAACACTTGTGGCTGTTTGGGTGTGAAAAACCATTTGAATGACACCAGAGAAGAAGCAGAAAAATGTCCAAATAAATGCAGTCATGAAGGCATTTTACTATTCCTCTTCTGCAAACCCAGAAAGCCTTTAAAGCTGGGTATTTGTGACATGCAAAGCAAAGGATCTCTTCCAGCATGAGATATAGTTAAATTCCCTTCTCTTCCTTGTCTTCAGCCTTCAGAAAAACAAAAAGGCAAATAAAAATAGGATAAAATGGATTTGAGGGACAATTTTTCTTTAGCCTTTCTTTA
This sequence comes from Fringilla coelebs, assembly GCF_963513975.1. NCBI lineage: Eukaryota > Metazoa > Chordata > Aves > Passeriformes > Fringillidae > Fringilla > Fringilla coelebs. The sequence goes on from NC_140028.1 coordinate 84,618,293, forward strand.
TTTCCTTTCCCTTGTCCTCATTTTTCTTCATGAAAAGAAAAGAAATGAAAAGAAAGAAAAGAAAATACTTTCATCTTCCCACCCTGGTTGAGGGACCTCAGGATGGAGGGATAGCTCCTGTGGTTAGAATCTGGCTCCATCTCCATCTGTCACCCCAGAAATACAGTGTCATGCATGATGGAAGTGAGGAGAGCAAATTAATGTTCTGGGAGTTTGCAGCTTTCTGGATCTCATCACAGCACTTCCCAAGCCATGTCCAAGGAAATACATCCTATACCCACTGTGTTCAGGAGTCCTCTCCTCGTTGTATGTCCAGCCCCAGGGCAATGCAGCCACAGTGTGCAGAGGGAATTGACAGCTGCTCTTGCAGCACAGTGAGGGAAATTGTGTGGAGTGCTTGATTCAGGCTGCACGTGGAAACAGAAATATGTCCTGTCCCCCCTTTTCCAGAGGCTCTGCATTGGAACAACAGTGTGCATCTTCATGGGATAGAGGCTTAATTTCCTGCATTCTGAGAAGACATTAGCTACAGTGTCTTATGGCTAACCATGCATCTGATTACTTCAACAGATCAGACACACTGGCTTGGAGGCTCTGAAGACATCTAAGAGAGAGCCAAGAAATAAGTGGAACAACAGCCGTGAAGAGGATGAGAGGTAGAGATTTCCCCCAGGGAAGACAGCTCTGCTGCTTCTCATAGTACTGAGGATGGAAACTCCTGTATTTATTCAAATTCAGCTATTCAAATCCTGCTTAATTTTAATTAGGCTTTTTTTCTCCCCTTCTACTACTAACCCTTCTACTCTTTTTGTTCTCATGAAAGAGACAGAAAGAAAAGGAAAAAAATCACATGGGCCTTAATAGAGCAGGAGCATATCAGTTTAACAGAAAACATCACATCTTTTGCTCTCCAAATTGAATCTTATTACAAACTCACTCCAAGAAACACCAGACCCAAGAGGAAGAGGACATGGCCTTTTCTCCCAGCTAGAAATTGCTAGTGAAGCAACTGACTGGGAGATGAATCTGTTGCCAAAGTTGTCCTGCCAGTAACTAATTTATTCTCCAAAGCATAACTTATTCCAACTCTTGAAATCTGCAGTGTGGATCCAAGGGGAAATTGCCTCACAGAAGGTAGCAGGTTCAAGTCTCTGAGCTTCACACAGAAAAATGAATCTGGTGCTGAGGGTGAAGATATGTAATTTTCTTTTAAAATTTGAGCACTTGTAGCACTCAGGCACCTTCATCTCACCAGGATATCTGGATGTAGAAATAACTAGCAGTGATATTTGTGCACATCCAGATTGTGTCTCGATGGTTGTCTGTCTTTTCAAATCATCAATAATTTTATTTTAAAGTTATTCCTTCCACAGACTGGACCTAGCCCTGCAAAGTGGCACATTCCCAGCTGAGATTTAGGAGCAAAAGGATTGTCATCAATTATTTAGCTCCTAAATGGAAAACCATAAAAGATTTTTTATATATTGGTATAAACGCACGTTTGCACCCACACACAGCTTTTACCTTTGTATATTTATATAGGCATACATGTAGCATGTACCTAAAACATTTGCATAAACTCACCAGCAAGTGCAGTCCAGACAGGCTGTGTGTTACAGGAACAATTATCCACATACACTTCATGTATCCATGTACAATTATCCCTCTTCCCATGATGTTTCCCTCAGCTGTGGCTCATTCAAATTCCAACAGAACTACGAGTAATGTCAGGGTGACCAACACTGAGGTGAAATCTTAGCCCCCCCATTTTGTGAAGGGTATTTATGCATGAGGTAGATCTGCTGTCACTGCATTTGTCTGGATGCATTGGTGATCTCTGATGTAGGTGGATAAGATGTGGCAGTGTAGGTATTTTCCATGTAAGTGACTGGGTGATGCCTTCAGTTTACAGGGTTGGAGGGATGCGATTGAAATTTGCCTGGTTTGTGCCTTGATCCCTTCTCCATGCATGCTGTTGCCTTTTGGGACTTGCATGTTTTGATGGCACAGAGAAATTCTCAGATCTGGAGGACTATGGTTAACTAGACCTTCATTTTCTCTTGCCATCTGAGTGCATCAATAAGTACCTTGAATTGCTGACAAATTGTCCACTGTCCCCGGGTAGATCTGGCGAAGAAGGAAGCCCAGCAGCAGAAGGAGGGAGGAGAATTGAAAGACTGACACAAGAGTAATCTTACCAAGATGGCTGTAGAAAGCAAGGAAAGGTGTAAAAGTTCATGTGACCAAAAAAGCCAATGATAAAACTAAACCTTGGTTCCAAAAGCAGAGAAATCTTGATGGACAGGATAACAGGATTATTTCTTATCCCATTGGCCTTGATTTTCCACTCACTTCCACTGCAATAAACAAGGAGTAATTCAGATATGTTAATGAAACTGTGTTAGTGCTAGTCTGGTATACAGAGCTTATTGAAGCCAGTGGAAATTTTACTGTGAACATGAGTAAAAGCAGGAGAAAGAAAAAGCCAGCTCACAGCTTTCCTCCATTTTGCATGTTTTTGTACAGCAGAATTAATCAGCAGTAATATCTCAGTGCGACTGGAACAATGCAGGCACATTGAAAAAAAGTGGAAGTGGTGGGGTTATTTTTGGGCTCCTGCCATTGGGTGCAGTCCATTTCTGAGGCTGTGAGCTGGTCCCCCATGCAACCACCGTGAGAGGGTGTTCAATTGGCCTTGCTGTCAGGAGCTGGGGTGGAGTTTGAAGTAGCTGACAAGTGCATTAGAAAAAATAAATATAACTGGAATGCTTGGGAAGTTACCTCATCCAGAGCTAGAAAATAATTTGGACTGCTGTGAGAAGGAATATTTGAAAAAAGATTATTCAGTAGGAAAATGCTTGGATTGGCTATTAGTCCCCAGTGCTAAGCATATTTTTCTATATTTCTGTAATTATATTATTGCCAGCTACTGTGGGACAATTGACAAATAACATCTGGTCACAAAGCCTGTTCACGGTGACGGAAAAATCACTACAGCAGCAATTAAAATGCTTAGAGCCAAATAATAAAACAGCATGCAGCAATCAAATGAAACAGAGCATACTCTACAGTCAACAGTTTTTCTCCTTCAGTTTTAAATACAGCAGTGCCAGTCCTGATTGTAACACACACAGACTTACTGCTTTCTCAAGTGGTTCCTGCAGACTCTCCTGACACATTAAGCTAACCAGGGCTTTTGCATCAAATTCTGCTTGATCCTAGATGGGCCTTCATGCATCCACAGTTCTGTTAAGAGATATATATTTCAATTAATGTGTCAGTCTCTTTGATAAAATATCTTTAGATTTAGAAAGCTGAAAAAACGCTTTTGTTCCTTTCTGGGTTTAATTCTTTGCTGTCCCTCTTTTCTTGTTTTGTTTTCTCTTTTTTTTTTAAGAGTCTGAATGGGGAGTGGAAAGAGGGCAGTGAAAATTGCTTTCAGTTTGCCTTATTTCTGAACACCTTCTGTATATGCTTAATTTATAATTTAGCAGATAACTTTTGCATAAAAATAAATGTTTCACAATTACCCATGTACATATATATAATTCTATATGTGGCACATATGAAGAAATATGAGTGGATGTTTACAACTCAAGCCATATGATTTTTTCAGTTTACAGGAACTGTTTAAAAGATCTTTTCAATAGCTGAGGTGTATACATCAGTAGAATGATTACCTTTAAACTTTTGAAACAATATTTCAGCAACAATTTCCTTGTCTACAACTTTACAAGGCTGTAAATAGCCCCTGTGTGCATAATGAATTCTGACATCATAGGCCAGGGTTCTTATACACAGCAGGTTTTCCAGAACTTTTATGAGCAAGTTACACCTTGAGGCAAAACTAAACCCCCCAACTTCTATTATAAATGCTACAATAAAATGTTCCTTTGAGTTTTCCTAGAGCTCAATGTTCCGTCTTTCTTCCCGTTCCAAGTCATTCTTTCTGTGCCCTGCCCGGATTCGATGCATGAAAAATGTGTTTTGCTGCAGACATATTGGATATTAGGAATGGTTACAAGGTGTTTTTTATGGCTAGGCTTGCAGGACCAATGTAACAAGGTGATAAAGAACAAAATCTCTTGCTCTTACAATACTGTACTCAAGGCTGTTGCTATTCCTATGTGAACCATGTGCGGTGATTTTATTTATCCAAGTGCTTGGTGTAACAAAACTCCAGTATGTCACAAGCAAGGGCTGGGAGGAGAAAGAGTCAAATGATTTTTTGAAAAAGATTGAATGGAGACAGGTTTGCAATGAAACTCTTCTGTGTAGCCTGACTGTGTTTCTCTTCACCCAGTGCTGTGGTGAGCCCACCTAACAGCGCTGCTCTAGGTTCCTTCATATTCCAGCACAAAGCTGATGAAGCTGTAAAGGTCTTTCTCCTCACTTTTCCCACAGTAAGTCCAGGCTTTAAAAACACAAACAAATTAAACTTGATATATAAACTACACATTAAACTGATACATGCAATCTCCTTTTAATCACTAGAGCCATTCCCAGCAGCTAAAAGTGACCCTGTTTAGAGAAAATAAAGAAACATCCCTTCTGTCCTCTGCACTATCACTGGGCAAGCCACTCCCATGTACATTTCTGAGCAGTAGACTAGCTGAAGGGTGGGGACAGCTGAATTAGCCAAGAAAGCACTTCAAAAGATGCAAGCAGACATTATTCCTAGGTGAAAAATGCAAATGGTAGCGCATCCTCACTGTGTAATGTCCCTTCCCAGCCCTTCCTGTACAGAAAGGATTTCATGACTGTGTGACCAACGCCTGACTGTGCACAGGAAAAAGACACCTAGGCAAGGTGAACTGAAGGTATTTATGCAATCAGCTGCTTCTGAATGTGTGCTGCTGTCAAATGGCCATGCAAACACCCCCCATTCCTGCTTTTAACCCTAGTTTCCCCTTCAGTTTCAATTCTGTGTCTGCGCTTATATTCCTGGTATCCCCTGGTATGAATGACTAAAATCTGCACTGAGACTATATCTAAGGCAGAAGAGCTTGATTAGCACACTCCCTCTGTGCCTTCAGGTTGAAAAGCTGTGTACAACGTGGAGCTGCTTTTTCATTGGATTCCATTTCCCCTTGGTCTGTGGAAAAGCAGAGTTCTCAGGTAAGAGGATCAAGGCAAGTGGAGGCAGCACCACTTAGCTAGTGCTGCTGAGGCAGAAAAATTCACTTCAAATCTCTGTCAGGAAACAGTTTTTTTAGAAAGCTGATACTCTTCTCTTTTTACAGACTCATCAGATGAACATCAAAATGATGACAGAGTTTTCCTTGGCCCATTTCCTTATGGCAGCAAAGCATCTTCCCAGCTCAGCCCCTCCGCCTCCTCAGCACACTGAAAGTTTCATTGTTGCTGAAGTAGGTTATCTAGAGGTCAGTAGGCTAACAGGGTGTTTGGATTTCCTAAAATCGTGCCTGTCCTTAAAGGTGGCAAATGGGATTGTTTACCCACCCCTGGGTGAGGCAGGACCGCACACCAAAAGCCGCGTACAGCGCTGCCATTCCTGCTTCCCCCCTCCCTGCAGGTATTCCAGCTTTCCGTGGGGGGGCTCATTAAGGTTCATAAAACACAGTAAAGGACCTGGCTGGAGACACTTGTAATTCTACAGGTCCACCATGTGGGATATGCAATAAAAAAAATTGCATAGCTGGAAAGAGATGTCCTCAATAAAAGGCTTAATTGAAAGCAGCCCTGATGGTCAAAGTGGTATCAAGAGGAAGGAACTGCCATGACACTAAGGTTTGAATTTGTTTCCTCTGACACTGATTTCCTGTATGGCTTTGAGCAGCAAGGCACTTAATTTTTTCTGTTTCCTACCCATAAAACAGGGATAAGAAGATTGCTTTTATTTTATTGCATTTTATCTTACCTATTTGGACTGTGAGTCCTTCAGCACAGAACCTGTCTCTAGCCACCTAACAGTACCCATGTGGCTGTTTAAGGTGCCAGCATTACACTGTCAAATGACAGACAATATCTGTTCTGCTGTTTTGGAGCTCAAGAGGGTTTTATTATGAAGTGCAGAAGTGAGTGCTACATTCTGCTCTTCTTCCTAGACCAGTAAAAAAGCCCCCTTGCCAGAACTCACTTGAATTATTGAGGGTCCTTTTGGGACTTCATTAAGAACTACATTATTCCTATTTATCCCAATGTACTTCCACTGAGATAATTTCACTGTCTCCACAGGTATTTTACCTTCTGGTTTTTTCTCAATAAAAATACACCTGTAAAAGAGCAACACAATTCATATTCTGAACTGGAAACTTTCCAGTAGTGTCAACAGCTTTGGACTGAGTATGAGGAGCAAGGAAGAACCTCCAACAATAATTTTTTTACTTCTAAAGTAGTAATAATCATAAAAAAGTCCTGGTTCTGGTTGAAGTGAGTGACATTTCCATGGCTTTTTGCTTTTCCTAAACACAATATTCAAACTCAGTCTTAACTTTGGCTGCTGTTCACTGAAAATACAGCATAGCACAAACACTTAGTACTCCTACTGCGTTTTCTTGCCCATTTGTGTCATGTGGATAATGTTAGAAATCACACACTACTTTGCTTACAGATTGACATTCAAACATTATTGTTAAAAAGGCTTTAGGTGCACAGTGAAATTTTGGGCCAGAAGAGGACAGTTTGGGAGAGGCTGAAAAATTACACAGATTTTGAAAACAGCTATGTCTGCCTTAAGGGTACAGAAAGTTACGGAGCTTTTACTGGAACATTAAAACATATATAATAAACTGAACTTATGAAGTTCACATCATTCTGTCTTTTGTCATGGGTTCATATTGTTTCCCTTCTGTGCATGCCTGGCACCCATCTGGAAACCACCACTGGGGTGAGCAGCAAGTAGTGTGAGGGATCCATCTGCATGCAGAAAAAGTAGACAAAATGACAAAGTAGAAGCCATTCCAATAGCTAATGCCCCCCACATCACTTCCAGTTGTGCCTGCATCAGACAGCTGAAGAGAGATACCATGGCACTAGGAGCTGCCCTGGGGACAAGGGACCTAACATCCACCCCAAAGCCATGCTCGTACAGACATGAGAGACCACTTGAAGGATGATGACCATCACCTGCCTGCCCTTCTGAGGGAATGCAAGGCCAGGCTGAGTGCATGTAAATGCTCTCAGCCTGAGCAGCACAGTTCTTTTCAATATACTGCTGATTAAGGCAACCATAAAAACGAGGGTGGCCCACAGGCTGGGCTAGTGGTCATAATTGGGTATTTTCTGTGGTTTGCAAACAGGGAAGTTGTTGTAGTACTTGCTATGTGTTTGTTAGACCAACCAAAAATCTGATGAGTAGCTGTAGTGTGAGTTGTTCCAATCCCCTTTGGGTAACCTGAGCAAGCCAGAAGAAATGGAGCTGTTATCTTTAGCAAAAAGGGATCTGATGTACGCTTGAACCTTATTGCTGCTTGGCTTTTGTGACACATGGGCTTGTTCTTAGTGTCTTTGGAGTTAAAGTTGTGTGATTCTTTATGGATATGCTGTTAATTACAAGAAATTGACGCAGAGGCTGCGGATAAGACAAGTTATAATTTTGCATGTGAGCCTATGAAAGACTTTTTCTAGAAGAAAAGGCAGAAGGTGCCATGAGCGCAGTGTCTAAAATATTGAGGGATGAGAGATCATTGGTGGTCAGAGAGGTTGTTGATGATCAGTGGCAGGCTTCAGAAGGGCACAGAAATGGTCTTCAGACTGCTTGCCTTGTTCTGTGCAGTAGGAAGTACTTAAGTTGGAGACATCATGGAAGGTGACTTGTGATAGTGTTTCTCTGTTGTATTGTACTGAAGTGTCTTACATTTCTCTGACTGCTTTTTCTTATGTCAGTGCAGAGGAGCCACAGCCAGGTGTGACCCTACCCAAATGGGAAATGAGTCTGAGGTTTGGGGGAGCTGCAGCTCCTGACCTTGTAAGTGGACAGGAAGGTAGGTAAGTGCCAGAGGGGAGTGTGGCTGAGCAAAGGGACCAGATAGTCTCTGTGTCTGCTTTTCATGAACTTCTGTGCTCTGAAAAAGAAGAAATAAAAGGTGATGTCCAGTTAGTTAAGCAGGGAGAAAGAATTTCTCGGCAGAAGACAGAACTAGGCTTGAGAAGACTTTTGGTAGGAGTCCACAGCTAAATGGATATCCTGACACCTGTTGGGGATCGAATGGGGAGCCTTATAAAAGCCATCCCAGAAACAGAGCTGAGAATAATAGGGCAGTGAACTGAGCACTTGGGACCTCTCTACACTAATGCTAATGGTATGGCAATCAAAAAAAATTCCTAAGCATTAGACTACAGCCAAAGATAAGTGATGACAGGTATTGTAGAAACCTGGGAGATGGATTCTATGACTGCTACATCAGAATAAATTGCCATGGAAGGGAGACAGGGGAACAAAGGAGAGAGACTGTAGTACATGCCAAGAATTTTAGACTGTCTCCAGAGAAGAAGAAACAGGTATCTAGTTAACTGGATGCTTTTGGAAAATAGAAGCAAAGATCCAAAATCCTTCTGAGGTCACAAAACTGAATGGAGGTGTTAGAGCAGAATCTGGTTTGAGTAACTATTAGAAGGATTTAAAAGGCAGGTCATGGAGGAGTTTTATTTAAAAATATAACAGGACAAAGCTAATCAAAATTTTGGAGTGTGCTGAGAACATTTAACCGTAGGAAGGTGGAGAAAGCAACAAAAGATATTATTTCTGGCTCTTATTTGAAGAAGCTGACAAAGGATCTGAAGTTCTTAGGTAATTTAAGTGGAGAGGATAATCTGAAATGGTGGTGATAAATCATCTTGAAAATGGTGGTGGTAAAGCACCGGAGCTCCAAGGAGGGAAATATGTTAAAGCATTGGAAGGGGACAATAGACTTGGAAAAGCTGCCCTCACCAGGCTGTCTACTGGGACTTTAACAAGGTATCTGGCTGCTAAATCAAAGAAGGTAATGAATGTTAGCTGATTTGGTCCCCACTTGTGTGTTCCTTTTCAGTCTCAAGTCTCTATTTCCCTCTTATGCTCCCAGTTCTGTGTAAAATTACATTTCTTGTTCAACATCTTGAGGTTTTGAGTTTCCCATGCACATAAACATCAATGGATAAATACAGAATTCTACAAATAACCTTCACAAAGTCCTTCAATTATTGAGAAGGCTGGGGGGGGGGGGGAGGGAAGGAAAGGTAAATAATGATTTACTTCTAGTTATGAACACAGCCTGAATAATTTATTTTGATCTACTTAATACATAGCCCATTGAAGTGACTTCAGAGGATCCTCTAGTCTGTCACTGCCAGTGTGCTGTCCTCTGGGAGTGGAGAACAGAGGAGTATCCAGGTGTGTCCTGGTGTTATCTTAAAACACACCTGCAGGCTGCAGTGTTGCCTCGATTATCTGCACACCTCCACGGAGGCTCTGCTTTGTTTTTATTCTTCATGGTATACTAGTCACCAGTAGTAGAAACTGGAGTCAAGAGAAAGCCAGCAAACTGGCTCCAAACTAAGACAATGCTGGTTAGACATTTTGATTGGTGTAGCTCAGGCTAATGGGGGAGAAAGAATAATGTGGGTTGTTTCATCAGTTCTCATAGTAATGGGTCTGTTCCTACCAAGCAGATCTAAGAGACACAAGGTTTGTAAGGGTTGCTGATGTTCCTGCTGAAGCTAAACCCATCTTGGCTTAGAAAGTGCCTTTTCCTACAAGTACCTACAAATTCCCTCATATTAAAAGATGTTTAGCTTTGTGTCCAAGAAGTAATATCAAATTCTGCCTATTCTTTTTTCTTTGGAAAGCATGTGTCTCAAGAATAGAATGAGGGCCAAATATGTTCTGTAGGAATAGGTCCTCCTTTTGTAAGGGTGGATGATAGAAAAGGGAAAGTTTTGACTCTGAAATTTTCAGTCTGTGTAGAAAAGGGTTAGTGTGTCCAGGGGTTGTTGCTGAAGAGCATGGAAGACTGAATACCTTGGGAAAGGCAAATTGACCCAGTTATCATTTGGATAGTGGGAAGAGAAGAATCTTCCCTTCATTGGGGGTTGTGTGGGTGTGAAGTTTTTTGTTGTGACCCTTGATTGCAAAGTGACTTTGCCTAGTGCACGGCACAGGTATCACACTTGCTGGATCAGATTTAGACATCACAGAAACAGAAGCTGGGGCATCTCCACTGCCCCTATGGAGGTGAGCTCCTGGGCAAGTCCTTGGTAGATTGTCCCACTGCAGACGTAAGTCAAGACATGCAGACCAGCACCTCCTTGTGCTGCAGGTCTGTGCTCTGCTGAGTGAGAATCAAAAGGATTTAGAAATGGAGTTTGGGTGCTTTGGTGGGATCCTTGGCTGCAAGGGTCAGCACCATGAATCCTTCTATCTAGAAAGCAGTTAACAACAGGAAATTGTGCCCCACTGAGAGGTACCCACTGCTGAGTTGACCTCATTAAATTACCAGAATTTGTCTGTGGACAGGAAAAATGTATGTTGGAGCGCTGTGCAGCTCTTGGTTGATGCCAGGCTTAGGCTTGTAAACTACCCTGAGACAGCTGTGGGCAAAAGGAGAAGTTATGAATCTGAAGAGATCAAGGGGGCTCTGTTGGTCCTGAGTGGTGTCACTGTCAGATGGGGATCTGGACATGTGAATGTTGCAAATAAGTTAGAGGCACAGGAACCAAGTAAAGTCCCAAGTAAGTCTGCCCATGGGGACTGTCCTGTTCAGTTGCAAGGAGACTTCTCTAGGAGCTATTAAACTTTTTTTTTTTTGTAACAAAAAAAAAAAAAAAATCTAGATCCTGCAAGCTTCATTTAATGGTGGTTAAGTTTTTAGGAAAATTTAGCAATTAACAAAACTGGACCTTGTCTGCATTCACCCCAATATTCAAGACTGTAGATTTCTGCTCCCCCACTCACTTGTTGACTCTGGGTTAATTATATTTATCTGCTACAGAGCAGCACTTCCACAGCAAGGTGTTTTTGAGCCTGATCCTGCAGATTGTTACCCATCAAGTAAATTCAAAGTCTTTGTTTTGCTTCTTATGTTGAAGTCTTATGTTTTCTAGGTCAACATGTATGACTGTATGTGAGAGGATTTTTTTTTTTCTCATAGTATTTTCCCACTGAGTTGTGTACTCTCCACAGTCCTTAACAAGTCTGGAGGAAGGAAACAAGTAGAGTCCTCACCTGCAGCTTTACCTGAAAGGACTTCCTGATGGATAGAGCTAGACTTACAGCTGAGGACTCCCTTTCCATGCTGCAGATGTAATTTTACTGTTATAACAGTACAGCTAGTCACGTGTTTTGCATTTTTCTTGACATAAAAGTGCCTAGGAAAAGATATATCCACTTGTATCTCCACAGCTTCAGAACTTCCTGCAACTCTTGCTGGAACTGTCTGCATAGGTCTGCATTTCCTGAAGTGAAATACCTAGAAAGTATTCAAGCCTATATTTAGGAATATGAACTGATGGCCAACTTTTTCTGTTCCTTTTTCCTCCCCTGGAAGGATGTTACCCCTGGAAGATGCTACCACCACCAAAATCAGTGCCAACTCTGATTTCTCAGCTCTGACAGGAACATATGTCCACTTTAATTTCCTCTATAGTTTGAGTCCTTTAGTTCCACAGAAGCAAAAAAGGGAACAACACGGAAAACACTCAATATCTGATCCAAAGCATGTTGAAATGTATGCAAATCACTATCATGGGCTTTGGATCAGGTCCTAAGTAAACTAATTCTTGGATTGTCACCTCTGGTCACAATGACCCTTTGTTTTGCCTTTTTAATGATAAATGATTGTTATAAAAAGCCTTATGTAATTTCTGGCATGGTTAGGTATCATAGGTGAGGTGTGTAATCTTAGAAATGCTCTAGCTAGTTTCTCGGGTTGTGTAAGAAATAATTATGGAATCTCGCTGAGTCTTGCTTTACTATTATACAGCTTCAGGCTCTTACCCCCAGTGGCTTTACATGCTTGTTAATATTTAAGCTATCTTGTAGCTTGGGTAATTTGTAATGAGTTTTTTTTGCTGTTGTTGTTACTGAAGCTAGTATTAAACGAGAGTAGTTGTTGGAGGAAAGGGGGAAAGGTGTGATGGATGATTTGTTCTCCTGAAAATCCTTTTCCTTGTTTTAATACCTTTTGGCTCATTCACAGATACGAATATGAACTAGAAAGCTCTTCCAAAACCTTCCTTGTGTGCTTCTCTAACTAATCAGGAATACAGAGCACTGTACTTCTCAGCAGATTGGGCAGTGGTGAGCACTAAGTTTTGGTAGAAAGAGTACTTTGGTATAAAATACAGATCACTCCTAAAGATGGTGGTTTTACCTACTAAGACTAAAGCTCTAGATAAAGACTATTAAAACAGAGGAGGTCTTCTGACTGCAGAAAGTATCCAGACCCATAGAAAGGACAGACAGAATTTGGTCAACCTTTGCTGTGGAAAAGTGGACAAGATAGCTCTCGTCCCTGATGATTTTGCCCTATCCTGCTTAACCATGAGCTCTTTCTTTGACAGCTCTAGTCAAAACCCAGGAACTTTATAGTTACTTATTCAAGACATCTGTGGTCTATCTTCAGGGTCAGAAGAACAGATCAAAACCAGAGAGCTTTTGTGGAAAATTGGAGTTGGTCTTTGGCAGGCCAGAGCTTCCGCTTTTACAAGTGGTAGACAAGGCTTCAAGAATGGAATGTGCAGCTATGGAAGATCCTGGTATGGATGGAATGGTGGGGGATTGCCTGGAGGGATTTCAAGCATGACTTATTGTTAACCTCAACCTTCCCCCACCAGCTTTTGTCGTCTTCACAGGGACCTGAGGACAGCATGTGCTGCGTGGTCTGCATGCTGCTTGATCAAAGACAAAGGGACAGAGCCAGACAGCCCAATAGTGATGGCATAGACAGGTCCTCCCTACCAAAGCTGAAGTATGTCTGGCTTTTTGAAAGAGAGCAATTTTAATGGTGGAAAAAAGAGCTTCAGGTAGGCTCTGCAACAACACTGACCACACAGGAGTGCTGCTTTGATTTTCCTAATGAGAAACAAAAGTCCAGACTGAGCTGCAATAGGACAAAACAGTAGCAATCAGTAAAGTTCATGACTACTGGTTCACTTGTGTTTGCATTATATGGGTCCTTGGCATACTCAGCTCAAATCCTGTCTGTGGCTGGAGGCCTCCCAGCCCTGAGCCTTTGCCTACCAAGTCTACCTCTCAAAGCAAGGTACAGTAAAGGTAGAATAAGGTTCACATACATGATCAGGGTGAGAGGCGAATTTATCAAAACTCTTCAAAAGATTCCTCGTAAGGGGATTAAATGCGAATCTGAAGTTATGAGTGAAGAGTTTCGGCAATGGTTGCAAATTTCTCCCAGATGGCAGCTACAGTTGATCCTGTGGCCTGTTATCAGGAGGCACTTTTGTAACAAAATAGCAAGAGGTCCTTCTTCACATGACACAAAACTGACTGTGAAATTGAACTGAAAAAATTGGAATGGGCTCAAGAAGTGACAGGACAGATTTGCTAAAGTTTTTCAGGACTATTAAGTACAAAAATCCTGTTTTGCTTTAGGAATACCCTAATCTTCATGTAGAATTAGGAAATATGTGGAAGTATGTTTACCTGCTGTTGACCATTCCCTAAGCTATAGAGGATAGGTGTACTGGAGACAGGACCTTGGGCTTACCAAAGTTCCTCTTTGATATAGGACAGGCAGATTTTTGGACATATCTGAAGGGATTTTGGAGTTACACCACTTCCTATGAAAAGATGCATAACAATTCTCCCTATCGAGCTTGGTGTTCCTCATGACATTTTGGCACTAATTAAAGGTCAGTTGGAAAGCTCTATACAGGTTGGTTGTAAATCTGGACTTTTAGTAAGATATATTTCAGCAATGTGGAATGTGCTGGAGTTCTCCTGGACAGAGCAGCCAGGGAAAAGCTCATTCACCTGGCGGGCCATGCTGGTGGTAGCCCAGCAAGCCTGTCTACTCTGCTTGGGTCTTTCAGCATCCCATGCAGGAACAGGCTGGGAGATGTTGCCAGAACTGACAGGTTCAAGTGAAGCCTGTGGGCCCCTGGGGGATGAACAGCACCAGCACCCATGCCACTTGTGGTGCAGGTGCATGCTCCTGTCCAGAAGGACGCATTCCTTTGCTTGCCCACATCAAAAGGATGGATCCCTTCTTCCCTGTAGCGTGTGGGTCTAGCTCTGATTGCAGAATAAGAAACTGGCTCTGCAGGTCTTTTTTCATACGAAACCTTTATTTTTTCATGCTCCCATTTACATCAGTGAAACTTGGAGATTTAAGACCTATATTTTTTTCTAGCTTTGAGCTCTGTGTCCATAGTGCAAATATGGCCACATTTAATCCATATTTCGACTCTGTCATATTATACAGCTTTTCACCAAGAACAAACTTGTTATTTCAGTGAACATATATTTATTCACTAAAATATATATTTATTTTCAGCCAATATATATTTATCTCTGCAGCCATAAAAATGTTATGCTTTCTTTTTCATATAAGTGTAAATAGTGATTTGCCAAATAATTGAGGGTTTTACTTGTAGATAATATTTTGATGTATTATTTAGGTTGTGTATTGATGGGCCCTTTGCTATTACTTTTATTGATATTTTAAAAAAAAGGGTTTTTTTCTCCTTATTTTGTGTGGAGTTACTAAGTAAAGCAGGTATTGGAGTAAATCAAGCAAATTAAAAGTGGTTTTGACAGTGTTGATCAGGTCTCTGAAAAAGAAACCAAAGATGTTTTGAGCAAGAAATGTGAATAATTTAAATAAGATGTTTTTTCCCCTTCCTGGCTGAAAATCAGATTCTGGTTTTGTTCTCATTATAACTTTATTTTAATGAAAAAAAAAAATCTAGTTACATATTTAGTTTTTCCTGAATGTTCAGTTCATAGAACTAATAGAGCAAGGAGAGAGCCTTATGCAAGCAGGGCCACCAGTCAAGCTTCTCTACCAGTCTGTGCATATAAACACCTCAGAGTTCAGGTACGTTTTCAGCCTGATATGGGTGATCAACACTGTCTGGTTATCATGCATCAGTGCAACTCGAACAGTAGTTGAGTTTACATGATAGAAAACGATGATAACACATCTATGCATTGATGGGCAGGAGGGAACCCCCAGGGCTCAGAGCTATACATGGTGATAAGAGTGTTTAGGTTGGAAGCTTATAAACCTCTAGACTTGTGACTGATATGGTGTCAGGCAGAGCTGCAGCAAGACCTTCAGGAGGCTGAGTTGTTTCCTCCTCCTTCCCCAGGCTCCTTCCAGTTGCTGCTGTGTTTGGCAGTGGATTGTCCTGAGCGGCAGCAGGGCTTGGCAGGGCTTGGACAAAGCTTCTATCTCTGCAGATATCCTGTGGAGTAGTTTTAGTTGGAACATGAATCCATGATCCTCTGGACCTCAGAATTGTCTGCAAGGCCCTAGTTCTCATAGATTTTCCCCTTCTTTGTTAAAGAATGATGTATCTGTGAGTATCTGACTAACTCCTGCCTATCATGACTCTCCCTGAAGAATTAGCGTGTATTTTGAAGGCTTAAGCGCTTTTGTTCTGCCCATTAAGGGGATGTGCCCTTGCAAGAGCTGGTCTGTCAGACATTCCAGGTGTTGCTCATTGATTTCACCTCCCACTGGAGCAAAAATTCTTCTTCTATCTATGGTAAGGATGGCACTGCATGTACTTCTGGGTGGCATTGGATGAGGTGGAATTCCCTGTTCCATGCTGAGAACCTCAGAAGAACTGGCTGCAGCCTGGCCCATGGTAAACTCAGCACCCTGAAATCCCTCTGGTTCCTCCCAGCTCACTGCCATAAGGTTGTGGCCATAAGGCTCTTTGAAATAAGTTGAAAATCCAGGAAAACAGTTACTGTGCAAGTGATCCTTCTGTTCAGCATATTGAGATCTCAAATTTGGCTGTTATAAGGCAAGTTTAAAGAAGTGCAACAGAGAAATATGAAAATATATCATAAACTATCAGGTGAAATTTAGTTTTAGGATTTCTTGGCTTTATGCCCAGACAAACCTATTGCTCAAAACAGAGTTCGATGTCAGTGTTTGAGCCTTCTAATTTGAACATCTATTTGGCCTTTTAATAATGCAGGGGACACAAAAACACCCCTTCATGCCTCTGGTTGCTCAATTTGGCTGGGGTTTCCCATTGCCTTCTTTCCCAGACTATTTATAGAACAGCAATTAAGATTAATGTATAGCTGCTCACATTTAGTTCCTGGCTCGGCTGGGTTTTGAGCCACTCCCAACAAGAGCTGAGTGACTGGGATATTTCATGTCCATGAGAACTCTGGCTGAAATCAGCTGGAGCTGTCTGTCATGTAGGTAGATATGTGCATATCTTGAAAACAAATGGACCTTTTTTTACTTTTTTCACCATTGTGAAATGAAATTTTGAGGCAGAAGTCAAATAGAACATACTTCTGAGTCAATGTATGGAAATATGTTTTCTGTTGTTCTCAGTCTATTTATGTCATTGAATGGGAAATTCATCAAATAACTAGAAGTGACTTCACTATGTGCATCCAATCCTAACCCAGACCTTTTGAGGGAAAATATCCACACAACTCAAGCATTTTACACTTGTTATGAAGTGATGAAATGCAGTGATTGGTGAGGTTTTCCTTACTGCCTGTAAGATTTTGTGGCTAGGATGTTACTGGTGTCAGTAGGAATTGTGCAGGCATGGTCTAAAGGCTGCAGGTGCCACTTAGAGGAGCGTACTGCAGTAATAAGTGCACGACACCAAAGTTCTTTCTGTGATGGAGATCCTGTGATAGCCCTGTGCTGCACTTTATGTAGTGGTGGCTGATAGATCCAGGCTATTGGCACAATCCCTGATCATTGGATGTTACTTGCTGGCCCTGTGTCAGGGGATGTGGATGGATGGTGCTTACAAAAGCAGCCAACCAAAATAAATTGAACTCAAGCAGTGTTCAATCCTGTTTTGCAAGCAATTAAATAAGAATGAATATGATGATATGGCTTTGTCAGCCCTCGTCACATCTGGGAGACCTGTAGGCACCAGCCTGTTAAGCCAGACTTCTTGTGCTGGTAAGGAAGAGCAGAACTGTGCCAAAGGGAAGGGTCCCACGGCTTAGATTATTATCTGAGTTAGATTCAAGTCTGGGTGCATGTGACTCCTCAGAAATTGCAAAACCTCATTTCTGAAAGGATAGTCTGACAGAGTGTGCAAGTCCACAAGAGCCCTGCTTTTCCATAGTAATGTCCCCTGTATTAGAATGGATTCTGGTAAAGTAACACAACTGTCTGTGTTCCTGATAAAGCTAAGGACCAGAATTACTCCAAATTAAAAAGTCTTTGTTTACAACAGGTTCCTATGTATCCTGACACCAAGCTGGCTGAAAAGAAATTGAAGACTATAGTTCTCCCATGTATATGCACATCTATAATACTATGACTTAAATATTTAAAACCTTCATTCTTTTCCAGAGGTTTTTATTCTCACTTGGAATAAACCTCCTGACTTCCACTGAATCAGGGCCCTGAAAATAATTTTCCTGTCAGTTCCACAAGACAGTTTCCTTTCCACAACAACTAGTTAGATTGGATGGTGCAGCAATCCAATAGGAAGAGAGGGAGTGTGGTCCTTCAAATTAAATAGTTCACTGTAGTGATATGTGCACTGAATTAAAAGGTGCTAAAATGTACACTGGTCCATTTTTAAATTTTATTTGCTTTAAGATGTTTTATTGTAGGTGCTTTTTTAATGTAATACAAATAAATGTGAAAATAATAATTAGTCACCAATACCACACTGTGACCTGACTAAAAAGGCTTTTATGGCATCTTAGAGTTAAGACAGGAAACTACAGCTTTGACTAATTAGCACAAGCACTAGCCCCAGAACTCTATCCCATGCTCTTCTCTGTTATACAGAATTATTCCTCCAAATAACAGGCCTTTGGCAGCACTGCAGTGTTCACAAACCTCTGGGTGACCTGACTGACTTCTAGCTGCTTCAGCTGTTTCCTGGTTTGAGTCATGTCCACCCTGTAGGAAATCCCAGTATAATTCCCCAACATTTAAATCAAGCGATGAAAACTTACACCTTTCACTTCTTTTTACACAGATGATCTCTTGGTCTTGAGATTTTGGTTGGGCAAGGAACAAAAAGGTGTCTAACATAAATTTTCCTGATGCAAACATTAATTAAAGTTTGGGTAATCTTCTGGTTGTTTGCAGTGGAGAGGAAGGTATTATAGTATATGTTGATTGTGTCAAGTCACCTGCTCAGATTTGAACTCCTCATCTGTTGTGCTAGAAATAAAAATAGAGGATGTTCTCCCTTGCATCCACTGGTAACAGTATGGGACGGGGGAAACTTATTCCCAGCAAAGAATAAAACCAATCTTCTTTGTATGGAATAAAGAAATGGGGAGCAGCACCTAGTTCTGTGGAACAGGAAAATTCTAACCTGAATTCTTCTTGGGAGCTCTGATAAGTGTTTTATCTTGTTACCTGTGGAAGACCCAAGAGTTTCCCAGTTGCTACGCTGCGATTTTGATTTGGCCAAGGTCTCAGCAGTGACTTTACTACAGGATGAGTGGGCTTTGGTTTAGGAGCTCTGACCAGACAAAATGAAGTTTATATGCTTGATCTTCCCAATTCAGGATCTGGAGGGACAGGTGCTGTCTGTTAGAGACTTGGGGCAAAGTCCTCTTAGCAGAGGATGCCAAGGCATGAGAAAGGTCTATGGCAAGTTCTGTCATTTTGTGCCCACTCTTTTGTAGACTACATTTGAGGGCAAAATTGTTTGTGTTTCCTTAAGGATAGCTTTGGATAAGAGCAAGGAAGAAAAGGGAGCAGAGGGAAGTGAAAGGGGAAGGCTGTTTCTCTGACTGAGCAAGGTTGTTGAAACGTTACACTGAAGTGGTTATTTTGGTGGTTATTGCTGAGAAGGTTGAGTAACTGCAGTCTTGTACTCTGTTGTCATGTGTGAGCCTGGCTGCTTTGAATATAATTTATAACTTCTTTGTCCTTTTTTAACCTGCTTCTTCTGGAGCTGGAGGGCATGGGAAGAGCCTGATATGACTCCAGGTATTGTGACACAGAAAGCTATGCCTTTGCCATGTTCTTACAATTAGTCAGAAAGAGATGATCCAGAGAAGTTCAGAGAAACACAGAAATGACTTGGGGGCTTCCTGGACTGACTTACGAGGGAAGAATTGGGAAAGTTGCTGCTGTACATCTGTACAGTTCTGCTAAATGATTAATGGGGAATGTGATGATAACACACGACTAATTGAGGCTTGTGTATGCCAAAGCTAGGGGAATTACTCTGGTGTTGGATGAGGATGAGTACTGAGCACTGTATTGAAGATGGCCCTCTGAAGTACCCAGAGCAGCAGCAGTTGCTTGCTGGGGAAAGAGAACTGCATTATACTTTTGTTTTAGGAATAATACAAAAAATCTGCTGTCACCTGGTTATGCAACTTAACTAGACTCACGAGGAAAACGATATCTTTGTAGGGTTTCTTCTTCATTGATTAGGATGCTTTAAACATAGCTACTAAATAATGCCTTGCTTCAGAAGTTACTAAAATAAACTGAGAGAAATTGAACTGGAGGGAAAGTAACTGGGTGATTCCAGAAGAGGTTCATGTCCACATTTTTTATACATTCTTATCGGAAATCTAGTGAAGCTATTTCTGTAGTAAGATCCTGTGATTTTAAACAGTAAATGCTGTGGAAGGAACTGAAATGGACAGTCTGGTGTCATATGTCTGGTTTGAAAGACCATAGGTAATCTCTGAGGTTTTACAGAAAATTGTGTTTTTAAAAATTCAAGATCGATAACTTCTATTTGGAATATTGAAGTTCATCTGCCTGTTTGTAACAGCTACTGAATAAAGTAGTGGGCCAGGAAAATGGAGTCCCAAGTTTCTGCTGAAACACTGAGATCTTTAAGACAGGCAACTTAAAGATCTACCAAATAAAAAATGAATTTCACAGAAGCAGTCTTGTTGAAGAGTCCTCCCAGTAAAGTATCCTGGGATAGCTCACAGACCCACAGAGTGCCTGTAGCTAAGCCCAATTTGGCTCAGGTATGTTATTCATTAACACTATTTCTCTACAGTGGGCTAAAAATACTTTAGCAATATTAAGGATAAACAAGAAGTGTACTATTTATGTGAAGGGTTACTAGATGACTGTCAGATGTCATTGGAATTATACTCCAGTACCAAATTATGACTTAAAATAACAACAGCAATTCAAACACAGCTAAAATAAACCCATTGGACCCCAAACCAGCTAAATGATACTTATTAAAACATTTATGAACACATACTGCATATAAACATGTGTTCTGTGAATAGTTATGATCAGGAAGCAACTACAGCAGAATTTGGAGAACTGGGTGTCAGCCTATTTTTCCTGTTTTTTTCCCCTCTTACATGTTTTTCCTACCTTGTGGTCCTGGGTGCCACATTCTCTGCTCAAGACTTTGTACTGAGGGCTAGAGCTGTATTGCTCCATCTTGAATATTCTCTGCAATTAAGGAGGGGAAAGAACCCACAAAAACATTGCTTTTCCCCATAGCAGAGGAGGCTATTAGCGTGCCATGCTGCTTGAAAGAGCTCTGACATTTTGAAACAGCTCATAACGCAGAAAACAATAGCATGGTGCAAGAGCACAAAGGTGTAATGACTGTGTTCTCTCAATCCTTCCTCATACTCTCCCCCTCTGGCCCTGGAACGGAGGACAAAGGCCTAGTCCATCCAGATGTGTGGAGGTATAACCTCCTGAAGGCTACAGTGATGTTTACCTCCTATGCAGGGCTGGAGACTATGTGAATTGGTAGCTTTCTGAAGCTGTCAGAAAGCTTCAGAATAGATAACCTGAAAAATGATCGTGAATATGTTTGCATGCTTAGAAGGGGCTATGTGTTCTGTAGCCATTTGTCTGATTTTATGATAGGGTATTTGCCCTACACAGATGTCTTCTCTGAAGCTGGTTTTGAGACTTCTGAGAGTCAATGAGGACAGTTTAGTCAAGAGGAAAATGCTTCCTCTTCAGGATGTAAATGAAAGATGGAGCTGTATTCACCCCATCATTAAAGAGCTACTGTAGTGCTCAGCAAAATTGCAACAAGCACTCTTGCCAAAATCACAACATAGTGCCTTGAATTTAGCTGGAGGTGGATTTCAACTTTGTTTTTGTCTACTTCAGACTTAAACAGCAAAAAGCCTGGCACAACAAAAGCACTGACTCTCTTGTCTGTTATTAAAAGAAACACCTCCCCCAGCCCAGTGAAGAGTTGTGCAAAATGTGGACTTTGGTTAGAAGCACTATTCTTCTGTGTAGGGCTGTGGTTGCTCTCCTTGCTCTTGTGTAGGAAGTTTCACCTTGGGCTTCTTAAGGCACGGTGTGAAAAACGAAGGCCCTGTGAATCTGAGTCCTTTGTATGTGCCTTTTCTGGGGTGGAATTTCATTTTCTAGGGGTCTTCTGTTCCTGAAACATCCAGCCCTTAAGAATCACCCTTTGGAAAAATGGTTTGGGGTAGAAACACCTGCAAATTGCCAAGACAAAATTCCATCCAACCAACTTTTTTCAGTCTTCTCTGCAGCTATTATGATACAAAGGGCAGCAATTTTTTTGTCAGAAGCCTTCACTAAAGATCTGTGTTGAACTGAGTTTGGTAGCTAGCACTGCTGTGCTGAGCTGGCTGTTGAATAACGTGACCGATTTCGGTGTATTCCTTCCTGAGCAGCATTATGGATGCTGATGGGATACTTGTCCCATCTTATGGGTGATTCAGAAGGTAAGCTGAAAGCAAATTTCAGGCTTCATCAGATCTGGATGGAGAAAATTTGGGTTAATTAATCTGATGGGAAAATAACAATCAAAAGGCTGTCCTGCTGGCACGCCTCCCTGAGATACAAGAGTTAAACACTTTGCCTCCACTATAGAGGAGAATAGGCACAGTATTATTGTATTATCCTGCTGCATGGACTCTATATAATGTATGCAAGCTGTTATCTACAGCTCACTTTTGCAAACATATTTCTTCTAGGATTTCATGTTTGGCAGTCATTAATTCCTCAAGTGCACAAAATTCTGCTTAACCATCTCCTTTGCATTAATTTGGTCTTATTCCATTCAAGAGAAATTTATGCAGTTCTGCTGCTCACCAGGCTAAAATTTGAAGATATTTAGGAAAGTGGCTAGGACTAACATTATTTAGGGTGCCATTTAAATCACTATCTGCCATAGCTGGGGAGGGATATGGAGAAACTGCCCAAAATATTTGATGAAAATATTTTCCTTGCCAGGTATGATTTTTTTTCCCCCCTGCTTTAAAGCAAGTTTAAACGTTCAAAGCCTGAAAGAGATGATTTCGTTATAGGGGGAAAGTCTCAAAAACAAAATTTATTTATTTGGAAAGCTAAATCTCTCCTCAAAAAAGTGCTTAAAACCAGAGCCTGGTCTGAATCTGAATTCACATGCAATTCTGCTCAGGCTGGTGTTACCGTTGAAGAAACTGCAGTGGGGTTGGAGCAGCCAGCATGGGATGTTTTCAGGTCCTCTCACAGGCGACAGACTTGTTTTGCTCCCTGTTCCTGTCAGGCTTTCTTTGCTATTGACCTGATTTTTCCCTGTGCAGTGTATAAAAATCCCTCAAGTATCATCACAAACAGCACCCATCCAACTAACATGCTGTGGGTGATGCAGACACTGGTAGGACTAAAAGGCCATGGCGCCGAAGTGTTGGCTCGCTGCTGATGGGTCAAATATCACAAGGCAAAAGGTTTTGTCTCTCTTCTGTCACCCTGATTTATTAGACGTTAAGAAAGACAAAGTACCCAGACATACAAACATCGCTGTTTTGGGAAGGTCTGTGAAATGGTTAATGCGCTTGTTCCACACAAAAATGTAAAGTGTCGGTTCTCTGATTACCTGCCGCTGGAAAGTGTTTGGACAGGTGCTGTGTTTCACCGGCCGTCTGTCACAGCTGACAGCTCGGATTTATGGCTGTGCGCCGGGCCGGCCGTGCCCCCCGGCCGAGTCCGCTCTGCGCGCCGGGCGGGGGCGGCGGGCCGGTCCCTGCGGCCGCTCTGCGCGCCCGCCGGGGCTGCTGCGGTGCCGCTGCCGTGTGCGCGGGGCCGCAGCACCGGCACAGCGGCTTTCCCTGCCCCTGAGTTCGTTCGCTCCGAAGCGAATCGGCCGCCGTGCTCTGAGAAGTAGCGCGAATGGGACAATTCCCACCCAAAGGTCAACGGGGGGAAATTGGTCTCTTGCTTCCTCTTAGGAGGATGATGCTCAAGCAGGAGGAGGCGGAGAAGACTCTCCCTACCCTTCAGCAAGCGAAAGCCGCACAGCCCAGCCGCCGAGTGGGCTCCGGACAGCGGGCGATAGATAGCCGCCTCCGGTCCCATCGTCCCGCACCGGGGGCCACTTTAAACCCTCATCTCGACTGTCTGAGGAAATCGAAACAAGGGCTGAGAAAGGACCGCGAGGACACAGATATCCCTGTTACTGTGCTGCTGATATACGTTTCTCGACATATCAAAAAATGGAGTTTCATACAAGATAAATACAGAATAGAATACTAGATATATCCCCTTAACAAGGGATATATCGAACTCTGCGGGCTTTTTTTTTTTGCTTTTTTTTTTTCTTTTCTCATAAGTAAAAAGCTCAATGTCAACCTGTTAAGCATACGTTTACACACAATTCATCCCTATTCACACTAAAATACATCCGATTAAAATACACACTTGTGGCTATAACAACAAATTCCACTTTCCATCAAGATACTTTTAGCATACCCTGAAATATGACTTTTACAGATGGACAAAAACAAAAGATACTAGGAGTTGCATGCTAACAAGTCATATGGGCTCCTATAAAAAAGAGATGGTAAAATACAAGCCAGAGGAAAGAGCAGATTATGGAAGGGTAGATTAATATTTGCACAGAGCCTTGAAGGCAGAATGATGTCGAAATAGTGTGTGTGTATGTGTGCGTGCGCGTGTGTACATAAAAACCAATTCCTTCAAGGGCTGGATTACTTCATACATTAGTCACTAATCTCTCGCAATGTTCTGATGGATGTTATGGTCTGAGCTTAACGCACCGTGAAATCTGTTTGAGCTATATTGAAACAAGTCGGTGTTTTCGGCCGCAGAGTTTTCTGTTTAAAGCTTTCCTTTCACAACACACCTTTGCTATTCGGAATAATTTTTGCGAGTAGGGTAGAAGATAGCCGCTGAATGTCGGCGCTGAGGGAAAAGGAGGTGGGAGAGAAACTCCAGGGTCCGAAACGGGTGTAATTAAAAATTCTCATTGACATCTTTTTTTAGGTAACCTGCGCTTACAGAGGACTTGAAGGGGAAAAAAACCCGCCGATTTTCATACCTTAAAAAGTATTAATTAAAACAAGCAACCGAACAAACGAACACCAAATGATCATTTCAGAATTTGCATAAACTCTTCGAGTTCGTGGACGACACTGATTTGAATTCAGCAGCACAGGCAGTTAGCCCCCCCAACCTTTCCTTTTCCCGACTTAGCCTTTCTGAGGCTTTGCTGATCACTACTGACAGTACAAATGAGCCTTAACATAACGCCCGTCGGGAGAAGGCAAGGCGTGCGAACTTTTTATTACCAACAGATACTCCCCAGCTTTCAACCCGCTGAGGATTCGCCCGCTGTAAGTGCCACCGGGGATGTCTCCCCCAGGAGTAACCGGAGCCCCGTAGTGCCAGCGATCTTCCTGAAGCGAGTTTTCCTCGGACCGAGAGATGACAACAGGATTACATGTCGCCTGCTGTCCTTCGTGGGAAAAATAAAATTAAAAAACCAATCAAACCAAACAAAAAAAACCCCAACCCAAAACCCCCCCAAAAACCAAAACAAACAACAAAAAACCGAGGGGAAAGGAAAAAAAAAAGGCAGGCAGAAGGCAGATGTACAGGATTTTCGATTTTCACAGGCTGCCCCTACGTCAGGCGGTTTGCCCGCAAATCTCTCCGCCTGCAAATCGCCAGCATTTCTGCAGGGCTGAGAGCCGGCGAGAAATTCTGATTTGACTCGAGGAATTGCAGAGGACTTTCATACCTGGCGGCAGCTCAAGAGGAGAACCTCTCATCTCCCGTGACTAAAATAAGGCGGGTCCATAGTTGGCACCTCGACCCGCCGGCAGGGATGGGGATGAAAGGGCGGGCAGCCCTGCTGCCCCCGCGGCCCTAGCCAAGCTTCTCGGTCAAGGCTGTCCCACGACAGGCTTCCCTCCCTCACGCCAGTACAGACATCACGCTCTTCTCCTTATTACCGCCTTTATTTAGGGGGCAGCTTTTATTCGGGGGAAAGGAGAAAGGAAAACATGGTGGCCGAGCGTCAATAAAACGCACACGCACATATATTACATACAAACACAAAAATAAAATACGAAAAAATTTACTCTTCTCTTTCCAGTAGCAATGGTCTTGGCCATAAACGTAGAACGCCAGCCAGTACAGGAGACAACGCCTGACATTTCCTTGAGCCCTTTCCCCTCTCCTGCCCCCTCCAATAATTAATTTTAAAAGCTGCACTCTCTTTGTGTTAAAAACATTACTTTTATAAATAATTTAATATCCTCCCTTCCCAGGAAATGCCAGTTGCCGGACAGGAGAAAAGGTTTCTTTTGGCACAGTGATGCGTTGCTTTGCAGTACAGACCTACGGCTCCTCAGCAGACCCCGGCCCCCTCCCCTACTCTCTCCCTGCTGTTCCCGGCCCCCTCCCTCCTCCCCGCCCTCCCAAGCGCACAGCGCATCCCCCAGCGGCCGCCACCGCGCCCCTCCGCGGGGCACCCCCGCCCTGCTGCCCCAGGCTTCGGTAGCAGGAGATGTGGGGACAAGAGAGGGACATAGAAAGGAGATGGCGAGGGACTGGCTTAAGTCAAGTAGTCTCAACGAACAGTAAGAAGCACTTGAGGCTCATGGCTATGTCCAAACCGACAGTTGTTTGATTTTTTTTCTTTCTTTTTTTTTTCTTTTTTCTTTTTCTTTTTTTTTTTTTTTTTTTTTTTTTTTGCTTAAGTTAAAGCCACTGTCATTTCACTAAGGCACAGTCACCGAGGCGTTTGCTTGGAGGCTGTGGTCGCCTCTGGAGTTAAAGTGCGGGATCCAGAGCCTCCTCCTTTCCCCCTCCACGCCTCCCCGGGCAGGTCCCTCGCAGGGGAGGAGGGGGGCTCCATTAAGCCAGCGGGGTCTCCACGGCGTACGGCTGGAACGAGGCCGAGCCCCCCGCCGCCGGCGGCAGCGGCCCGGCCAGCCGGAGGGGCCCGTACAGCGGGGAGCCGGGCGGCGGCCCCCGTCCGCCCTTGGGGAGGCCGGCGTGGAACAGCGGCGCCCGCGGCCGCTCCGCCAGCGGCGCCGCCTCCCCCGGGGCCAGCGCGGCCCGCCCGCCCCCCAGCAGCAGCGGCGGCGGCGGCGGCGGCGGCGGCGGCGAGGGCTCTCCCAGCCCGTAGGCGCAGAGCTGCAGGAGGCCCCCGCCGTAGAGGGCGGCGGCGGGCGGGGGCTGCGCGGCAGGTGGGTAGGGCAGCAGCGGGTAGGGGCCGGGCAGCAGGTGCGGGGGCGCGGGCGGCGCCGGCCACAGGAGGCGGGCGTGCGGGGTCGGCGGCGGCTGCGGGGCGGCGCGGGGTCCTGCCGGCCGCTGCAGGAGGCTTTCGATGGCGAAGGAGCTGGAGAACTTGGCAGCGCCGCCGCCCGCCGGCCTCGCCCCGCCGCCCCCCGCCGCCGCGTCCTTGGCGCCCGGCGCGCAGTGACAGGGCGAGGAGGCGCAGCAGCACCGCGGGGAAGCGCCGGGGGACGCGGCGCCCGCTCCGGCCGCCTCCTGCGGCACTTGCGGCGGGACGCCGGCGGCGGGGCGGGCGGGCTGCGGCGGCGGGGCGGCGCGGCTGAGGCGCTTGCGGCGGCGGCGGAAGACGCCGTCGGCGAAGGTGTACTCGCTGCTGGGGTTCAGCATCCAGTAGTTGTCCTTGCCCCAGGGCCGCGCCGGGTCGCGCAGCACCTTGACGAAGCAGTCGTTGAGGGAGAGGTTGTGGCGCACCGAGTTGCGCCAGCCGGTGTAGGCGCCGCGGAAGAAGGGGAAGCGGCTCATCAGGTAGTCATTGATCTCGGCCAGGGTCAGGCGGCCGCCGGCCGAGTCGCGGATGGCCATGGCGATCAGCGCGATGTAGGAGTAGGGCGGTTTCGGGCGCCGCGTGTAGGGCTTCCCCTTGGCGCTCTCGGCAGGCGGCGGTGGCGGGGGCTGCGGCGTGGGGGGCGGCGGCGGGGGATGCCCCGGCCGCCCGGCCCCGCCGCCCGGGCTGTTGGCCGCGCAGTCACCGTCCGAGCCCAGTTCGCTCTCCGCCGGAGCCGGGGAGAGCGAGCCGCTGCCTTCCTGGTCGCTGCCGGCGCTCAGCTTGTCCTCATAGTGCTGCGAGAACACCTCCAGCTTCATGGCGGCGGCGCCGCCGGCCCCCCCGCACCCGGCGGCTTCGCTGGGCGGGCGCGACCCCCGCCCCTCGGCGCGGCCTCAAGGGAGGCGGGAGGCAGCGAGGCGACCCAGCGGCCTTCTGTCCCCTCGCCGGCTTGGACAGCTCCGCGGCGGCAGGAGCCCGCCTCTGCTCCGCTCGGTGCCCGCCTCAGCCCGCCGGCCCGGAGTCGCTAGCAGGGGCCGGCCCCTTCGCGGCCGGTGGGCGCCGAGGACGGGCTGCGGTGCCCTGCCGCCTTCGGGACTGGGCTTCCTCGGGATTCCTCCGGGCTTCCACCTCCTTCTTCCCCACTGGGATGCTCGCTCTCCTTTCGCCCCCTTTTTGTCCTTCTCGCTCTTTACTCTCGCTGCTCCATGGGGCCGAAGGAGAGGGGCGAGGCGGTCCCCGTGGAGCCGGTGCGAGTAGAGGGCGGGCGGGCGGGCGGCTGCCGGAGCCGGCACTTCTCCGTGTCCGCCCGGGCTCGGTGCTCCTCGGGGGCGCTGCCGCTGTTGCCGTTCGGCGCTCCCCGGGCGCGGGGAGAAGCTCTCGGGGACCGTCGGGGATACTCCGCTCTCTCCGGCTTCGATCCCTGTCAGTGCCGGGACGCCGGGCTGGCTCCTCGCTGCGAGGCGGGCAGCAGACGGGTTATTAGGGTTATTAGTGTTATTGTCATTATCTCTCCCTTCCCCTGTGGTTGTGTGTCTCTCCACCACTTTCAGACCAGCCCATTATAACGCCGGCGAGAGGCGGAGCCAGGACAAAGATCTGAAAGGGTGGTGGGTGGAGAAGCAAGGTAGCAAAGGTGGGTATGCCCTAATAAGCCGTATCAGAGCCATAATTAGCCAAGATGACAGCGAGGTCTTGTTGGAAAGTTATTTTACGAAACTTGTTTGTATTTTCTCCTGCCAGGTCCCTCCCCTTCCCGGGTATTTCGAACGAAGCCGCAGTTCGGCGCGATTAAGCAGAGCCGGCCCGCCTCCCAGGTGTAAAATGCAGAATGACTTATAGGTGGCAGAGCTGAACCTGTTACGTGCAGTGATTTATTTTAATAGCGCCGTATAAAGCAACAAGTTGTAATATGACAGCTCAACAACCTGTTGGAAAATAATACATGGCTTTGCAGTTGTGAATTCCTAATGATTTATGTAGCCTGACAAAACAGTTTCAGTCCTGGTCTCTCTTTCCTTCTGTCATAAGCACACCTGGTGCAGAGGTAGAATGGGAACAGGTAGGCAATGCTTCGGAGTTTTGCTATGAGAGAGTTAGTCAAAGCCTTAACCTCAGTTTTACATGTGCTACTGTTTCTGTAATAGCATTGCTTAAGCTCTTCTGGATGGTGTGTTTGTTGCCTCTCTCTTACAACTGCCACTCTCTAGTAAAATCTTTTAATGTGTAGGCTTTGGGTTCGGGTTTTCTTTAATGGTAACTTTAACATTTTTTAAATCAGAGTGAATCTGTAAGTTTCCCATAAAACTTGGAACAATGTATTCTGCAATTTTACCTAGACACTCTTCTTTCTAAAAAAATTAGTCATCCTTTTTGGGTTTGTTTTTAGGTTTAAGTTGTCAGGGTCTTGCTCTCCTTCAGAGTTCTTTTTTTTTTTTTTTTTTTTGTCTCCTTCAACATCATGCTAGATAGAGCAACTCAATGAAGAGAGGTAGCTGGCAATAGCTTCTCTGAAAACTCCCTGTTCTGCTCTGTTCAGAGTCCATTGCAAAATTCCATTTCACTTCATACAGCAGTAGCGCTGGCGTCTGCAAAACAATAACAAAAACATCAGCAGAAATCCAGTGGGGTGCTTATGTTTTATTTCTCATATGTATGCTTTGAATTTTGTGTCCTGGAGTAAGAGTTGGATTGCTCCATATTTTCCAAAAGCAGTCTTTCTAAATCAGACCTTATTTTAGAATAAATACATAATGCAGAGTCACTCTGGTTAGAACTAGTCCACTGTGGTCTGGCTCTCAAGGAGTATTAGAGAGGAAGATGAAAAAATGCAGGTTTAAAGGACTAAGAGGAGAAACAAACAGCCCTACTTTCTATCTTGATCTCTCTTGAACAGAATATATGTTCCCCCACACACACCTGCATTTTGTTTCAAAGCTTTGCCATTTCTTCAGTCTGCATGAGTTTACATGGCAAATGCTGAAGAGTGAGAGGTTCTTCTGTCCCTCTCATTGCAGTCTTGACAACTTTGATAGAAATAATAACACGCTGGATGTCTTGCTGTTCTCACAAAAGCTGTACCAGTTGAGAAAAGCAGGCAATTCAGAAAGACAAAAATAAGAGGAGGGAGACCTCTCTTGGTTCATTGTTGTTGTTGTCTCCATGTAATGTAAACTGAAATCCTTCAGTAAAGTGTTGTCTTAGCTGTAGGTTCCAATGTTTGTGTTTAAGGGTATGGGAAAAAGGTATCATTCCTTACAAAACTCATATTTTCTATGATGATGCCAATGGCAAGGGTAGGTTTGTTCCTCTTCCTGCTTTTGTTGTAAATAGCAGTGAAGTAGCGATGATTTGCTAGCTTGCCTTTGATGTTTATTTTATTACCGTTCCACTATTTGTGTGGAAAATGTACACATTGTCTCTTATCTTTATTCAAAGAACTTAAAAAGTCATTCAAATGCTGTAGGTAAACACGTCAGACATAACAGAAGCTTTTTCACAGCCATACTTCAAGACTAGGAGTGGATGGCAAAGCTGGTTTTGCAAGATTCAAGAGGGGACAGAAGCTTGTACTCAAAATAATACAAAGATAGCTATTAATGGGTGGGAGCAGGGAACCTTTCTAAGATCAGCACTGACTCTTGTTGTGGCTCAAGGCCCCTTTGCTATCTCCGAGCCAGTGCCTCTTGTAAATTGTCTCTTGAAATCTCTGGTGGCTCTGACCTGAGAAAATGTATGAAAGGTGCTTGTGAAAGGTCTGTGCGGGGCTTAAACAGAGCCTTCCTGGCCTGAATGAGAGCAATATCAAGCCCATTGCTAATGCTGCCCATGAAACACAAGCAAAGTTGTAAGAAGTGGTAAAATAATCCAACTACTCCCATCTCTCACCACTGAGAGTATATGTAACCTCAAGTCTTTTCCTGCTATAGTTTTTAAAAAAGCACAGTATCGCCTTCAGGTTTATAAAGATTAACACAATCATCGGAAAAACTGATTCTGTTAAGTAAACTTCACATCAAAAGCACTTTGATGTGCTGTGTTATAGCAAAGCCAAACACCCCACCCCCATCACCCCAAGAAAAACCTCCAAAAACCTCCAGTGAAGCAAGGTAAAAAAAATCAAATTCTTTGTTCTAAAATGAAATGTCTCTTCCTCTTTGGATCAGCAGAGCAGGACTTTTTTTGATGTACAATCCCCTCTTTTCCTACCCAAAACAGTATCCAGTCAAAGACAAACAGAGAAATGTGAATGGTTGCTTGAAAATCACGCGATCAGCTTTGCTTCCCCTTTTTTGTAGTATTTCACTCATTTAATTCAGAAAGAGTCTGCCAATGGGTATTTGGAAATAGGGCTGCATAGTCCTTTGCAGTTTGCTCAAGCTACTAATTACAAAAATATTCCTTACTAAATGTAGAAAAATGCTATGCCGTCTGGTGGTTGTGAGTGTATTTTTGGTTGATCCATGTTGTCTCCATGGTATTTTAAATCATGGAGACGTGTTTTTTAGTTCAGCAAACATTGTTCAAAGGTGTGTCATGATATGTTCTTGGTTCAAATTCTTTTGAAAAACTATTTCTTCTAGTTTTTTGGGTTTTTTTTTACCCAGTTCTTTTTTACTTCTCTTTTCTGCCTTCTGTCTCTCCAGACCACTAACTATAGATTAGGGAGGGTTTCCAGGTAAGGTCATATAAGAACAACTGGTCAATAAAGGTCTCAGAGGTGTCTGGGAAAATCCTATAGTTAGTGCCAGGCGAGCTTATTTGTGCACCTGAGAAGTACAGCACACCAGCTGGACAAAGTGCTCCATCATCTCTTCTCCTCCTGTGGCCAGCTGCAGGAGTGCACTGCCTTGCCAGGAACGGTCAGCCTGGACCATGCAATACACTACGTGAGAAACAGGGGAGCGGTTCAAAGAGTTCTCTCTGGATGGGCTGCTCGCAGCAGGAGATGTGCCTAGCATGCATAAATGAACCACAGCCTGTGAGGGTTGGCCAATTGCACTATGTATATTTTTGTAGTTGAAGGAAATCCAGCTAGATACTGAGCCGTAAGAAAGGAGTTTAGTGGAAATTCCTTTAGACCTTAAGAGGAAGAGTTTGATCACTGAAGCAGAATGCATATCTGCGTGAATTCCCTCATTGGGAAAGACTGGCACTTTTTCAGAAGGACATCCATTCCCTGTGGGCAGAGATTTTCTCGTGTCTTTGGCAGGTACTAAGAGCTGAATTTGCAATGGGGAGTTCCATTTCAACTTTGTTTCATGCAATCTTTATTTTCTTGGGAGTCATTACTCAGAATGAAGTTTTCCCATGCTGAGAGCTTAGTATCACTTCCTCCCTGTGCCCACTTCATGTTCCATAAAAAATGTCTGCATCTAAGCAGTTTTTTTTTCCTCCAGAGCCATGGGTTGTGACAGAATGGGCAGGCACAGATTTTCTCTTGTGAAGGAAGTGACGTTATTGTTCCTGTTGTTAATGCTTAGTACTGGAAAAAAAATCCAGATTCTTACACCATCCTTTTCACTGGCAAATCTCAGAGCTCTCCCATTTTACAGGCGACAAGGAGTGAAGGTGAGTACTACTAAAAATAATTTGGTAAGTCAGTTGCAACCCTGCCTGTAGAGCTGAGCTCTCTGGAGCCCTTGTCCTGCGCTGTGTCCACTGGGGTACCACCACAAGCCCTCACAGGAAAGTGCTGTACTATTTAGCAAGGAGCTGTCAAAATCGGGATTGCTCTGTCTCGAGACTCAGATAATTTATAGCTAATTCTCGCTTTTTACTAGTGCTGTGTTCAGCCTCCAGGGCTTGAATGAGGTTCCACACTGGCATAAGATGAACCTCTCTGGAATATATTGCAGGTTTGCAGTCTGAGAAATACGTGACATAAAAGAGTGCAGGGTGAGGTTAAATCAACACAGTATTTACAACATATTTTGTGATGACTTAATTCAGTAACTGTCCCCAAAGGCTTTTCTCATGATTACCGTGTTTCATGTAACTGCACCACGAGAGACAAAGTCCAAACAGTGATGGACTTAGGGGCTTGTGGATCTCTTCAAGGAAATTTTTCTTACAGTAAGGAAGAAACTGGTATTGGAAAGCAGCACATGTATTGATAATCCTGGATATAATTGCCAGGAGAGAATTGCTTGCTAAGGGGCAGGCTCCACTGCAATTAGGAGTTACGCTGTGTTATGCTTGTTATGAAGTTATGATGCAGAAGCCATTTGGTGAAATTCTGTGGCTCTCTGCCAAGCATAGTGAATGGTTTTTGCTACTGGTGCCAAACAAACTTAAAAAGAAACCATCATAGCTTGTTTTTGCTGGTGCCGGACCAAATATCTGTTGGCATCAAACTTGGTATTGATGCCAGAGGCTTGCTATCACTGGCCCGTGATATGAGGAAACACCAGCTGAGCTGTTACAATAGCCTCTCACTGCCTTCAAGTCCATGCATTGATGGAGGAGAGTGAACAACCTTATAAGAAGAGAATTACAGCAAAATTAAGGGATGAAGGACTTTGAGTAAATGATGGAGACTCACTGAACCTTGCTGGAGTACACCTAAGCCAACTCAAACCCACATGTATTTTACATGGGTAAACAGTGACTAGAGATATGAAGGATATGTTTCAGTTCAACAAAGTTAACATACTATTTATAGCACTGTGGATCAACAAATTAATCAGCTTGCCAATAATATTCCAGTTAAACAGCAATAAGTATTTAACATTCTTACTTCTGGGTTGGATTTCTTTTGTTGTTTCTTTGTTTTCAAAAAGCTATTTCTGAGTGGATTCCCGTGATTTATATAGGCATTAGCCAAATCTATGAATAAATAATTGTGTGAAAACCTTCTTGATTTTTATTTTTTTCCAAGACCAGTTGAAATGCATTATAATGGACCTATTTGGGAGCAGGCTGCTGACAGTCAGACTTTGCTGTGGCAGGCAGGATTTGGCAGTACTACCCCTAAATTGTACCTCTCTGGTGCATTTTCTGTCCTCTGTTTGCTGTGTTCTGTTTTCCTTCTCTGCAGCCCCCCTGGAAGCTCCAGAACCATTGGTATCCTTGAAAATCTGGTCCATGCTGCTGGTGGCTTACTCCTGGAACAGAGAGCAGAGTTGTACCGAGGGCACATCCACTGCAGTACCTCAGGTGGCGAGAGATGGGGATTTATGTCCTGCAAACTGGTTCTAGAAATCGAGCATGCTTTCACCACCTTTCAGATGGCAGAGAAATGTAGCAAAGACTTGGAGAGCTGGTCCTTCTGTTGCTGCAGATGTAATAAAATCTTTACTTTGTTGAGTTGCATGCGCTGTGTATTTGATTTCCAGTTCTTAGGTGAGTTCTTAAGGGATTAGCTGAGTTTCAGTCTCTTTAAGGTGTGAATAAACATCCTGTTGCCTCACACCCATGAAATTTCTTCCCTACAGATGTCAGAGTGCTTTGTGCAGACTGTTGCTATTTTGGTTCTCTAAGTAAAGGTTCACAGGTTTTGAATGTCTTGGCCAAACTTACATGATCTAAGATGGGAATGGAACATGGGATTCCTAATTCCTCCGCTACTGCTCTACCTACTAACCCTGTTGTTTCCCTGAACCTTTACATATACTTTAGTAGATTAATAATTAACCTCCAAGTGGGGCACTTTGAAGCAAATGTAAAATGAAACCAAACACTTGTCATGGTTTTTAGTCATACCAGATTTGCAAGTAGGGTGTGTTTAAACGATGCAGGTAGATAAAGTCTTGTTAATTTAGATTAGAGTAAAAGTCAGTGCCTTATCAAAGCAAGTGACTAATTAGGAAAACTATTACCTTTTGGAAAAGAAACAGTTGAACTATCACTCAAAATTATTTTAACTAATTGAACTGTGCAACTGCTCAGGCTCATGCAGCTGCTGGTAAAGAGGAAAGGCAGAGAGCTTTTCCCAGGAATTGCCAGTTTTCTGGGGGTTTTTTGATAATTTTGCTTTTAGAAAGTTAACAGTACTTGTCATCACTGTGTAAACAAGGAGAAGGGAGGAGAGTCCCGTGAGTCATCAAGGAACCAAACACAGAGAATTTAAGTGAAGAACTGGAGCATTTGTACTAAATACACTGCCTTCATTCTCTTCACCTTACTGAGCCAACAGGACAGCAAAGTGTTCGTGAATGGTTTGAAATGAAGTGAATTTCAGGTCTGTAATAACAGACACTGGGCATTTGGGAACCTGCAAGGGTGGAAACACTACGGCAAATTCATGGTGTGAAAAGAAAGATTACGATCAGACTGTATTTATGTTCAGACAGATACATGCAATTGTGAAGAATCATTAAATAACTGTTAACCACACCTGCACAGAGCCTCTGGCAATGCTGGCTTACACAGAATCTCAAGAACTGCCATGTGCCTGACGTCATACCTGTGCAAGGAGAGAAAAGTCTTGGGTGTTAGCCCAAGACTGGTAAGTAAAACATAGTCCACGGATTTGTGCCAGTTTAATGTCTGCAAGTGACTTTCTGGTGTGTCACACCCAGTATCTTCTGCCCTGTAAACCTGTCAGTAGTCCTGATTTGTTTGCTTATGACTAGGTCTTACTAAACATCTTCAAATCTGCTTTAATGCAAGGGCTCCTTCCCTCTAAGTCAGTCAGGACTGTGAGGAGGGAGTGAGTGAGTGTGTGTGCACAGAGGAAGTCTAGCACAAACAGGATCCTAACTTCTCTGGGACTGTAATTGCTACCGTGGCACCAGATGCTGCTTTGGGTTTTTTTTTACGTGGATCATTTTCCCTTTTAAAAATATTGGGAGGTTTTGACATGTTTTTCATGATGGAAATGACATTTCAGAACCTTTTTATTCTTACTGTAAAAAATAAATTAATGTAAATGTATGGGGGAGGGAATCAGGCAGGTTAAACGTAGCATAGGAAAAAGAAAAGGGAGCAAAGCTGAGATGAAGAGGTGAAGAGGGGAAAGAGGGGAAAGTTGCAGTAGAGAGCTCCAACTGAGAACACATTGCAGAGCAGTTCCACTTGGACTGCAGAAAATGTTCAGGATGCCCAACAGTCTCCAATTTGACTGCTTCTGCTGGTGTAATTTTTTTGGACTGCTCACCTCTACAGCTTTCCTCAGGCTAGGGAGTTCTCTGGCTTTTCGTTTCCCATGGTGCTTTTGGAAGCGATTGTCTTTCATCTACATTTTGTCTCTTGCAGTATACTTTTCCAGTCTTTCATGGCTAGGGGTGGTTGAGGAGTGGAGGATTTTTTTTTGTGGTTGATGTTGGTTTTGTTTTGTTTTACACAGAATAAAAATTACACATAAAAAAAAGCAAAAGTGACGGTTGAACATCAGTATGTAATTCCTAAGGGGGCTCGGGTGCATCAGTTTGAAAGTTCTTTCTACTTGCAATTCCTGTACAAAATATTTACTCCTTTTAGTTTTTTTCCTAGTGAAAATCCCTAGCAACTGTTAAGAATAGGAGATTATGAACAAGAAACAGAGCATAATTGATGCACAAAGGGATTCAAAGATCTGCAGACTTCAGTATTCATAAGTGAGAAGTGTAAGCTTTGGCACCTCACATTGATGGATCAGGCAATGGAGATATTTACTCATCACTTACGAGAGTTCTTATTCATAGCTTGATTTATTTATGCCATAAGGGTTTGGAAGACAGTCCGTTTTACCTTTTCCATCTGACACACGGTCAGTGCCAAGAAACTCAACAAGGCCCAACAGAGATTAAAGATTTTTTTAATGTGTTATCTAAGTGGTGCGGGGAAAATGGCCTCCTCCAGTGCTACTTTAAAAAATAGTCATCTCTGTGAGTAAATCTTGGTGACTTGGATAGAGTTTATTTTGAAGGCAGGATGTAGCACCCAGTACCCTTTTACTCTTTAATGTACTATCATTAAAGTTTGGCCCCATGAGGAAAATTGCTGTAGTCAGGTGCAGAGGCAAACTGAATAGGCAGGGCTCTCACTCTAGTGGGCCTGCATTCAAACCTTCAAAACTTTGTCAAGACCCGTGACTATTCCCAGCTGAGACTTTAATTAAATGGTGTTGGATATGAGAGTATTCTATTATACTGGCTTGTGCTGCTGAAAGAAATAGTGCCGTGCTTCTTGATTGAAGAGACAGAGTCAAGTGAATAATTCGCAACAAATAATTAGTCTAAATGTTCCTAAGTGATTCTTACAGAATCTGAGTCTGGTTGGGAAAGATCTCTATTTATTAATGCCATAGGACTCCCTTCCACAAGGGGAAAGTTTATTTATATAAGATGAGTAAGTTAAAGTATAGACTTGCAAGTTCTTCTTGAGTCATCAGACCCAGAAAACATGTATTTTATATTAAGGTTAGTACAATCTTTCAAACAAAAACATTTATGAGTGTGCTTTAACTGATGGGTAAATGATGACTGACATTCCAGAACCTCTTCTGCCCACACCTACGCTGGCATACTTTTATACATAGGAGTAATCCTAATTAATTTGGGAAAATTGCTCTTGTGCATGAATGTATTCATTAGTGTTTGAAACACCAGGGTATGGTGAGTCTTCCAGATACAATCTTGATCTTGCACTTGAAGGTGCCCACAATGTCCCATCCGGTCTTTAGGGCTACCTTAGCTCTAATAAAAACAGGCCAGCACCCAGTCCTTCCCCTGAGGGCTTTAGCATGGCTAAATTCTCTTCCTTACAAAGAAGTAGCCTCATTTATGCTGTCTAGAGGGAACTGTCCTTCACCTGTGTTATCTCCTGACCAGAGGCCTCTGTGTGGCATGAGAAAGTGCTGGGTTGGAGGGACAGCCCTTGTCAGGAGCCTTGCTGCGAGTTAAATAGTGTGGACAATCACAGGCCAGCTTCTTGAGGGCACGTCCTGGCTCTTTTTAATTTGCAAGTGCAAAATGTAACCTAAATGAAAATTTGCGTTCGTTTTATACCTTGAAGCTTTGATAAGGTATTATTGCTCCCATCTGCTCTTGACAGAAAAAGGCAGCACTGTTCTCTTCAGCAGTGGATTTTTGGGGGGGTATTGGCTGGTTTTGTCCCAGTGAAGCTGAAGAGTTTTGCCCAAGAACTTTGCAGGGAAACAGTCTTTTTCTGCATGTTGTGAGTCTTCCTTTTCAGAGGTAAGATTTGATGCAGCCTAATTTTTTTTTTTTTAATAAACACCATTTCAGTTTGTTACAAGGAAACTATTGGCTAAGTTATTAAAGCGTTCAAAAGTTATAGCACTAGAAAGAGGGGTTTTATTTTAAACAGTAGAGAACACTGATAATTTCACAGGCAACAAGAAAAAAAAGCCAAAGAACCAAATATATTCAGTTTGAACTGAAAATTTGTACCTTTAAAGATTTCTAAGCATGTAGATTCTGTTTTTCAGATAGTGGGTTCTCAGTGCTGCTGCCTAAAATCTTAAATGCCTGCACATGTTGTCACACCAGGGAATTGTTATAATCTCATCCCAAAACAGGTGACTGTAGTTCATGAAGTGATTTTCACCCTATAGTACTTATTTCTGTCAGCTGGAAGCCTAAGTCTTCCCAGGTGACCACTGGGATGTATTACAGAGCTCTGAAAAGTATTTAACGTCAATTCCAGTTGGTCTGTCCTCTCTTATGAAGCACCTAAAATGGAGCTTCTCCAGTTTTTAATGCTTGAGATACTCTGCTCATTTATTTAGATTATTTACTAAGAGATTATTTATGTAAGGTAATTGATTGTGAAAAGTTGCTTTCATTATTAAATCAAACTTCATCCTGACGTTAAGAGAGGATTTAGCATACTGAGCTAGACAAAAACATTGTGTAAGGTGAGAGGGATTGCCCCTCAAAATTTGCTGCTTTAAAAGCTGCACACTGTGTTCTACCTCAAGCATTGCCGATATTTTCTTCCTTTAACTGGCTGCCACTGACTTACAGTCCTTTCTGCTATGACTTGTGCAGAAGAATGTTTCCCATCGGGCTATTTTGTAACATCTTTCTGCGAAGTGCTTGAACACTTGTGCTTGCTCCAGGAAAAGGTGAGTTAAGATGTGTTGTTATGTGTCCTGATAGCTGCCTTGCCTCATCAATACTAAAAAGGATGTCTTTATTGACACTGAGTGCTTTCCAAAAGTGTTCTTTCCACCATTACTGATGTGTTGCTTAACAGAGCCAGCTTAAGCTTGCCGCACTGAGTTTTGTGTTGTTTGTGTTGCATTGGTTGATTACCTCCTTCTGTTAACTTTCCATGCACAATTTAATTAAGCTGTGAATAATGGGATGTTTTATCAGATGGCACAGCATTATTAACTTCAGTGAAGTGTTGTGTGATGAACCAGCTAAAGATCTGGACAATACTTTTTACATTCTTCACATTTAACTGTCAGTGCGTTTTGGATGAAGATAGCTACCAGTGTGTGTGATTGCAGCCCTGCTGCTGAAAGAGGTGTGTCTGTTTATGCCAGCAAAGTGCTTGACTGTTGGTATAAATATAATGGCATGGTAATTACTGGTTATAGATACAATGAAGATCAAACTTCTTTTTTTTTCTTCTCATTCAGAATGCTTTTATTATCCTGGAAGCATTCTTCCTGTCTTTTTTGTATAAATAACCAAGTGCACAATGTTTCAGAGTTAGAAAAACAGTGGAATAAGACAATCATAATGATTAATTTCTGCAAATATTTTTCTATGTATTAATGCACTGTAAACAGTATTCTCAGGTGCCTTTCTATACAAATTATTAATGACTTATTTTAGCTAAAAATCAACAACAACCAAAGAACTCCTTTATAACGTCTGTACTGTGCATACTTGCTATTTGTATAAGCAAAATGGTGTGGTTTCTTTCCTCTGATTAGATAACTTGTGGACCAAATTAATTCAATGCATATGTGAATAATAGGAAAATTAGAAAATAATCTATTGCCAACAATATCTAGTTTTAAAGTTGTTTTTCTTATGTATCTGGAAATTTAAATAAGCCTAGTCTGATTTCTTAGTAAAGCAAATAAAATGTACATTTCAATAGAAATCAGACTGCTCACAGATGTTTTCAGATGGAAGTTGGCTTTCAACAGCAAATGGCAATGCAAATTTTTCCTGCTCTTTTCAGTTCATACTTCTGGCTGAAAGGTATATGTGGTGTGACACAACATGTTGTGACTCCTCAGCAAAATGTTGCAATTCATATTGGTCAAAGTATGCAGTGTTTCAGAGCAGTGCATAATTTGTGATTGCAACAATCTCAAATAAAGTATAAGCAATGGGAGCACACAAAATGTGTTCAGTCTTTCCATCTCATTCATAATTTTGACTCAGCAGTTCCAGCTGATTATTAGTACCTTCTCCAACCAGCCTGGATTGGCTAAGGGAATTCACTTTAACATGCTGAAGAGTATTTTCATTAAATTTGGCCTATGTAAAAGTGGCTTTCTAAATTGAAATTAGTGAACCAATCTTGGTGCCTTTGCTATTTTGTATTGCATCAAGCAACAAAATAAGTAAGAAACAAAGTGGTAAAAAATATTATTTGAACTGGAAGCAAAGCAGAATTCATTAGAAGGAGAATATGGACCATGCTCATTATAGGATTTGCTAATGCTCATAAGTTCTTCTAACTAAATTTAATGTATGCAAATCGTTATTTATGAGCAGTTATTATCAACAATACTAATAACTTCTATAGTACTAATAATAGCTATCTGGGCTAATTAACTGTTTTAAATTGAATTTTGTAATATTTGCAATTTTTCTCACTTTTATGGGAACTAAATAAAATCACCCCCATTGCTTAACACACCTCCACTTCATACAGGACAATTCTGGTTTTGGAGACATGATTTGAAGAAAAATTAAATGGTGCTTAAGAAAGTTCCTGCTTGTGCCAGCAAAATAGATAGAGGAATAAATCCAACATAAATTCATTGAGCATGTTTTCTCTGTTAATATGAAACTAGTTCATTCTAGTGAAGTGCAGAAGGCTCACTTAAAAGTTTTGTACTGTAAACACTGTGTTTAGATGGTTGCAAATGGTGTGGCGGAATGCTCTTCTTGTATTGGTTCTTTTCTGTTTTTCTGGTTAGAAAGAAAATGGTTTTGTGATCTCTAGGCAGTTGTTTGTTTGGGTTTTTTTATTATTCTTTCCTGTTTGTGAGTGGGGGAAATAAGAGAAGAAAAATCTTCACCTAGCTGTAAAAAGAAAGTAGAAGGCAAATTGATGGGAGCACAGAAAAGGGGCTCTCCTAGCTTTTACAATTACCTCTTCAAAATGGTTTAAGGATGGTACTAGTGTGTGTTAGTCTGCAGATTCCATGGGACCTCATTCTATTTGAACAATGAGATACCACGTATATGTACCCTATGTAAGGCATAAAAATAAGTGTGAACGATAGCAATGCAGATAATATTGCTTCTTATAAATAATAATTAATGCTAATTAATGTTGACTCTGTATATTGTGGCTTGGATGAAACTCTGTCAGGAATTGGCAGACATGCTGATATGAAATCTCCACCCACAAAGATCTGCTGAAAGAGCAGTATCTGGTGTAAGGGGACCTGCCCTTTTAAGTGCAAAGAATACAAAGGTTTTCTAATTGTTTTTCCCTTTTGCCGGGAAAACAAGCTTGTAGCTTTAGAGTCAGTCTGCATACAAGTCTCCAGGAGCTGCAGACGTGGAACAAATGCAGGATCAGAGCATGTTCCTGGTGCAAGCTTATAAGCAGTGTTGCAGATTCACTGGAAATAGCACACGCAGCGCAGCGCTCTCCAACACTGCTGGCCCCTTCCCATGGGAGCATGTAGGTGCTGATGCATTTGTTGAGGACAGGCGATGCCCTTTCCCAAACTGGGTGGGAGGCTGCTGAGCCATGCTGCTGTGTGGCTGTTCCACAAGATGCAGGGAGGCAGGCTGCACAAACTGGTGCCAACAGGGAGGCTGCCGCCTCCTCACTAGGCTTTGGTAAATCAGTATCTGCAAGTGTGTCCGCACGTATGCAAACTATTCTCCCTCTGCCACTTCCCTCCCACTCTGAGCTGCCTTCCTCCCCGCACTGCCCTCGAGTCAAGAGGTCAGTGCTACCACTTCTTTATTCACCAGTCATGCTTTTCATTCTGTATTTTATCCTCTGGGTGTTACTTTCCTTCCTTCCAGTTGAGGGGCAGCAAGAGCCATTTGGCTGATTTAATGTTTTTCTGGGAAGGAAAGGATAAGACTTAAAAAACCAGGATGCTTTCAGGCAAAATGTGATTTTGAATCAAAATTCTTTGTCTTTAGGGAGGGGATTTTTCTTACAAGGGACGGGATTTGCCCCTACAGAGCAGTTTTGCCCACATCCCTCTGAAACACAGGAGTCTGTGTTCTGTCGATGTCAAGGATTATCAGGGATGGAATGACCAGTTGCCGTCATAAAATAATCCAGCTTCCCAGAGGGAGAGGAGGAGAAAGGGGGTGAAAACAAGAAGGAAAAAGAGAGGAGGGGTCCCTGGTGACTGTGTGAGCAGCAAACAGCCTTGCTTAGAGCTGTAGACCAGGCCATTTGCAAGAGCAGCTCTGCGCCTGCAGCAGCTGCCTCTCGGGGGTAAATGCTAGAGAAGAGCTGGGCCTGTGGAGCTGTATTAACTGGCATTTCAAAGGTGAGATATTCTGTTTGCTTGTTTGTTTGTTTGCTTCCCACTGGGGGATCAGTTACATGCTGAGATGGCTTGACTTGATACACGCCTCCTTAGCAAATACGTTGATTCAACATTTAGAGGATCATGTTTCTTTGTGGTGCAGAGTTATTTAATACAATATTTGTGGTAGGCTGATGACACTTGTGATGATCAAAAAGAGTAAGTTGTGTATTTTTTTAAGAATGTGTTAAACCAGTTCTGTCAAAATAGAGACAATATATAGCAGTAATTGTTTAGTCAGTTGAAAAGGAATAATTCCCCACGTTTTTTGAAACACAGTAGGTAATGTTTTGGTTGAATGTTTATGAAGAACCTATACTTACCTCTACATTTCTGAAGCTGGGCATAGAGTACTGTACTTGTTTTGTATGATTCTGGAATTGGAAAAACTGGACTGCATCTCTGATCATGACAAGGAATGTCTGCATAAAGTATTCTAACTTTAAACGTTCAAATTTCATCTGCTCTGGCAGGGGTGAATCGCTTGGATAGCAAAGATAGACTACACCTTCATTCTTAAGCTGAGGAAGGTGGCACAGGTTCTGCCAGTTTGGTGGAAGCTTGTTGGTGGAAATCCTAACAGACCAGCTTGGGACTGATCTTTCTTAACATTTTCCTTAATGCCTTGGGTGTAGAAGGTTGGAGCTGGCTTATGAAATTCTCTGCTGACACAAGACAAGGAGGCATTGTCAAGGTAGAGATAATGTCCAATTCTTCCCATACAGGGAGTGTGAGGGCAGGAACAGTAAAACTGTTTAATAGCTGAAGGTTTCTGCCTTTAGTGGAAATGGTTGTTCCCTAGGAATAAATGCAGCACAAGGTGGGAAAGAAAGTGGCAGAGAAAGATTTGCATATGCTAATTGACTACAGAATAACTGTGAGCTTCTGGTGCAATCTGGGAAGAGCTAAATGGAAAGAGAGTGGTCATTAATGGATTAGGTTTGCAGTTAGGAGGTGACTAAAAATGAGATTCTGTTACAATCTTACAGCAAACCTAACTGGACCTTCATGAGCTGATGAACAGGGCTCTTCATTCAGAAGTTAGCAATATCAACCTTAGTATGATGGCACAAGGCTAACACAGGCCTTATTTTTCAATCAAAAAGGCATGTGTGCTTTATTTAGCTGTATAGTGCATATAGAATGGGAAATTACTGTAGACATTGCTGATTAAAAGTCTGAAATCCAATAAATTTTAATATTGAATGATGATAATGTACCATTTTATTCATCTTAATTTTCATTAATTTCTCCATGTATGACGTATTTTAGACTTTATGGAACTTGTTATTTATAACTGGTCTTGTGTCAACAAGCAGCAAAGATCAGGCTGTCTGCCTTTACTGAGAGTTGGCTTAATTTAGTAGTAGTGCTTAGCAGCTATGTAGTGCTTTAAAATTTCAAATATTAGCTAATTAGTCATCACACCAATTGCTTTAAATACTATCAGCCTTCTATAACAACGAGTAAATAGTTGTTGTTATCCATATTTCTGAGATGAGGAAATTCAGACACAGATGGGCTGGTTATGTCCCTGTGTGTATTTATATATAGGTATTTCAAAGGCACATATCATCTCAAGTCTATCCCCTTGTTAGACCTGATTTGGTGTCCACTGGTGCCAATGGAAATTGTTCTATCAAACCCTGCAGGGTAATTCAAATTGAATTACCCTGTAGAAGCCAGCTTCCAAATATTACCCAGCTAGGATGGTGCACTTTGAGATGGGTTGTGATGAAAAGCACATCTGCAATGGCTGTCAGAACCCTTACTGTGGTCGTAGGGGACAAACAAGCACCAAAAGTGATGAGGCTTGCTCAGCGCCCAGTGAACGAGTCCTAGAGGTGAAACTCTGTGTGGGCTCTGTTTTCTAGGAAAATAATAAAAGAGCTTGAACATATTGATTGTAAAATGATGAGATTTTTCATGCGTTCCTAAGTAAACATCACCTGCTGATTTTTGGAAGAAGCAGCCAGGTATTTTGACAGTCCCAACATGTATTTCTCAGTCTATTCAGACATCCTGAT
Organism: Fringilla coelebs; assembly: GCF_963513975.1. NCBI lineage: Eukaryota > Metazoa > Chordata > Aves > Passeriformes > Fringillidae > Fringilla > Fringilla coelebs. The sequence goes on from NC_140028.1 coordinate 84,662,621, forward strand.
GACTTAACAAATCTATCTCTACACTTCAGTGCTATGTGGGAGTTAAAACTTAGATAGAAATGTCTGTTGACCTTTTCCTGAAAACTCTAAAACTCAGCAATGTTTTTTTATATATTTTTTTTCAAAACCTGAATTTCTGTGAAGAAGTAAAAAGGAAAGGAAAAAATCTTAACCTCAAGTGTAAAGCTGAGAGATTGTAAAAATCCTTAATGATGTGGCTAGCAGTTCTGTCACCTAAATGTGATTTACCTAGTCCAAGTTTGACCAGTTATGGGCAAGTTGTGTTCCTTGAAAGATGGAAATAGCCCTTCACAAATGCAGGATCGTATTGTCATGTGTATTGATTCAGAGTTCTCATTCCTTGAGCATTTATGATGCTTTACACAAGAATTATTTATTTCTGCAAATGTTCCTGCCCTTCAACTTATTAGGACTTGTGACAGCATAAAATGACTAAAACCCTATGGAAAATGTGCTTTTACAAAACATATTATTGAATTCCTTCTGATGTTAACATTTACTTGATCACAGTAGCCAGTAGTATAGTATAGCCCAAGCTTTGAAAGATGAGCTTAGAGTGGGAAAGCAGCACAGACAGCATTTTCTTCACTGTCCTGCCACATGCTGCAAAACACATGCTTGCTTTGCCTGCCTTCCCAGCCAGGAGCATCTCAGTGTAGGGGAAATATTGCAGTAACAAGAACATGCAAAACAATCCTTTCTCTGGGTGCAAGCCCTGTGCTGTGCTTCCAAGCAGAGCTTTTCATGTTTGTTAACTTGCTACTCAGCAGCAACTGGGACATGACAGATGCTGTAAGGGAGACCCCTCCTTAGGCTTATTTCTGTAAAGAAAAAATGATGAGGAAGGGAGTCATGTTCCTCCACGTGCCTCAAGGTGTCAGATGTTATTGGGGCACTGCAGTCAAACCAGTGTGTTTGCAGCAGATCAAAGGGGTGAGAGGAGCCAGAGATGAAGGCTGCTGCACCAAACCCCCACCTGCTGCTGGCACGTTGGCTGTACATGTTACACTCAGCAGGGTGGGATCAATACTAATGCAGCAACATGGCAGCTGTTGTGCTCAACTTCTGTTTTCAGGTAACCTACAGCGTGTGAGGGGTTCTTTCTTTCTGTCCTTGTGAATCTTAGAATAGCATATAATAGAATCATAGAATGGCTTTTGTTGGAAGGGACCTTAAAGACCATTTAGTTTCAACCCTGCTGCCATGGGCAGGGACACTTTCCACTAAAACAGGTTGCTCAAAGCTCCATCCAGCCTGGCCTTGAACACTTCCAGGGATGAGGCATCCACAACTTCTCTGGACAATCTGTTGCAGTGCTTTGCCACCCTCTCAGTAAAGAGTTTTGCCCTGGTATCTAGTCTTTAACCTGCTCTCTTTGTTTGAAGCCATTCCCCCTTGTCCCGTTGCTCTTGTGGAAAGTCCCTCTCCATTTGTCTTGTTGCTCCCTTTAGGTATCGGAGGCTGCAATTAGGTCACCCTGACTCTAGACTGAAAAATCCCAATTACTTTGGGCTTTATTCATAACAGAGGTGCTCCATCCCTGTGGTCATCTTCGTGGCTCTCCTTTGGACTCACTCCAGCTGGTCCATGTCTTTCCTTTGCTGGGACCTCAGAGCTGGATGCAGTGTTCCAGGTGGGCTCTCACCAGAGCAGAGCAGAGGGGCAGAATCCCCTCCCTGGCCCTGCTGCCCACGCTGCTTTGGATGCAGCCCAGGACGGGTTTTGGCTTTCTGGGCTGTGAGCGCACGATGCTGGGTCATGTCCAGCCCCTCACCCACCAGCACTCCCAAGTCCCTCTTGGCAGGGCTGCTCTCAGTTTCTCCCCCAGCCTGTGTCACTACTGGGGGTGTCCTGACCCCGGTGCAGCACATTGCACCTGGTCTTGTTAAACCACAAGGCTCCTGTGGGCCCTCTTCTTGAGCTTGTCCAAGTCCCTGTTGGCATTCCATCCTTCAGGTCTGTCAGTTGCACCAGCAAGCTTGGTGTCACCTGTGAGCTTGCTGAGGGTGCACTTGATCCCACTGATGATGTCATTAGTGAGTATATTAAACATAGTGGTCCCAGTACAGACTCCTAAGGGACACTGCTTGTCACTGATGTCCTTTGGCACTCTGGGCCATTGACCACAACCCTCTGGATGCAACTGGACAATCAGTTGCTTATTCACCTAACAGTTCACCTGTTGAATCCATCTCTCTCCAATTTAGAGATGAATTCTGGTTAGCTACATCGACCAAAAAAGAAAACTGAATTGGACCCAGGATCTGTATGGCCACTGGCACCAGTCTCCAGCATGGGAGCAGAGGAGAGCCTGGATCTCCTCACCAGGATGTCTGCTTGCTCTCCAGAGCAGCTGCTTTCCCTGTTTCCTTTTACTTCTGGCTATGATGTTCCTCTTTCTTGGTGTTCCAGAGGAGACAATTCCGTGGAAATTCAAGATGGAGGATGTTTTACTTTGCGTCTGATAGAAAAGTGGCAGCTGTGGTCTGCCACTGTGCTGACAATTTTGTTGGCTTTATTGATACTTCTATCCCTGTTCTCCTTGTTCTTGCCCCGGAGAGGAGATACCCCTTAATCCTTTGGGAATCCTTGATTCCCAAATTTCTCCAGGTACCTTTATATTCTTTCCTTGTAGCTTATTTCTGTTTAAGCATTTTTGTCTGATTGGTTTGGGAATAGATTAAATCAAGGTTTCATTTCCTCAGTCCTCCATTCTGCCTTTTTTTGAGCTGCGTGGGATTTGTTGCTTTTTCTCATGTGTTTTCTCTATTAGCAATGTTGTTGCTTTTTGCTTAAAGGGTGTTTAGGAGGACAATCTCAGTCCTGTCACCCAGATACAGTGTGTGTTTCAGACACCAGAACCTTTTTCCACAGTTCTCCTCTCCCTTGTGTTCCTGCCCCTGTGATAAAAAGGTTTGTTTGGGCAGAACACCAGAATTGTAGTGGTGAGGCAGTTTTTAGTTTGGCAGTGTGGTGGTGTACGGATGATCTAAGGGAAAAGCTTTGGAACGTGGCTAAGGCACAAGAATCTGTTTCTTAAACTTGACTTCTTTTTTCCCCCCATCTGTGAGCTGAGCACATAGCTTGACTCTGTGCCCCACTTTTCCAACATGCAGCCTGAGCATAGTGGTAAGGACTCACATGTTTCACAGGGCTTAGAATGAAAGTGCAGTATAAATGGCTCCCTTTCCATGTGAGAAGGAGGGCCCAATCATCTGGTCCTTCTATGGCCAATTTTAGATCCTACTGTGGCCAATTTTGGACATTAAAACCACTTGAAATTAGGTTTATTTTTACTATGAGATCAAAGTCACATCATGAATTGTAGGGAGATGCATGAAAATTCAGGTGCAGTTCTTGCCCTGGAATACTGTGAAGTTAACAATATTGGATTTTGAAAAAAATGGCTATTATTCCAAATTGTGGAAAAACTGTTATTGGATCCTTTCTAGAGTTCTTTGGAATGAAGTTGCTAAGGGCAGTCTCAGGCTGTCTTCTGTAGTCAAGCAAATTTCTTATTAAGAAAATGAATAGGAGTTTATTGAAATGATTAGATTGGAGTCACCAGGTCTTTTCTGGTAGTCCTTCAATTCCTCTCCCCACAGTGCCTGAAGCCATACTTAAGTTTCATGAATCTACATATGCAGAGAGAGAAATGAGATTATTGTGCTAAAGATCACAGTCTCCATAGAACACAAAGATATATTACACACATACACATACTCTGAGATGAATATGCATCAAGAGAGGAGAGATGATGGCTTTCTGCAAATTAGTGTAGCTTAATTGAAGTCAATCAAACTGCTAATTTGATTTAGTCAAACAGTACTAATTTATACCAGCAGCTGAGATTTTGGCCCTTACTGGTTTAATTTCATACTAATCTGTTTATAGCATTCAAATATATGGAGCCAGTTGATTGCCAAACTGTTTATTGGGTGTGGTTCCAGGATTACAACAGTAATTATTTTACTGAAACCCTTTATTTTCAAAAATGCATGCTTCAGATTTACATAATAGGACTAGACAATGACTAAGGGCAAATTATACAAAGATTATTGCATGCACTTACGCATGTGTTATGTTTTTATGACTCAGAATGGAGCTTGTTTGTGTTCCACCTTTGGACAGAGGTCTCTTTGTGGCGGGGGGGAACAGCATTGTAGAGTACAGAATTACAAAAGAGTCTCAGCCTGTGGAATTCTGTGCCAAGGCACGATGCTAGACGATAAAATATTACTTAAGCGTGAAGGTGAGGGACTTGATTATGAAATGCCAAACAGTTTTCCACGGCTGTGCTCCCTCCATGTGGTGTTTATTGCATCCTTAGAGCTGAGGCCTTCAGTGCTAATCCTCGCTGCAAAACACTTATCTTTGCTACCTGATATCAAGAGCTGGCACAGGGGCATTCAGAGTGGTATTTTGGGTGATGTTTGCTAGGAATTACTCACTCTGAATGCCTTTCCCCAGGCCAGAGGATGGTGTTGATAAGGACAGTGGCATGGTGCTTTGAAATGTTGTTTTTCCTCATCTTCCTCTGGTGTGCTCCAGAGAGTAGTTTGTGTCCATTTGATCCTCAGGAAGGCTGCCAGCAATCTTGTCTGAAGAACCACTGCAGCAAGAAGAGTTTCAGCCCAGCACAGTGCCTGTGTTGGGATCGATGGATCCCAGTGCTCTGCCCTGTGTGGTCCTTCCATTCTTCTGTCAGTGAGTTGCTACTGGGTTTGATGAGTGCTGAGGATGGGAGAACACTCCAGTGTAGGTTTGATACTTGAATGAACCTGTTCAGCCTGGTTGTTGGTGGGATCTGCTCTCTGAAGGTGGAAGGCTTGACTCTCTTCTTTTGAGCTGTGCAGCTTCTCTCCTGGCTTCTTGGTGTTTACAATAATTACCTTAATGACACAGACCATCATCTCTCTGCTGTTATCAAGTGAGCAAAATATTTGTTGGAGAGTTCAGGACTGCAAGATTTGCTTTCTTGCAACCAGAAAAGAAATTAATGAAAACATCGCTCTAATAATCCCCATCCCTGACCTCTTTAATGCATCCTCAAAACTAAATGCGTATAAATAATCACCTGGGTTTTGTAAACAGAGCTAACTAGAAAGATACAACCCACTTTGGGTTCACCAACTCTGACAGCACTTCTTAAAAAAAGAAGTGTCTGTGAAACAACTTACTGTAACTCTTACAAGTTTACAAAATGACCTCAATCTTCACAAATGCTTGTTAAAGGATTTTCTAAAAAGAGCAGCAACACCTGGAGACTCATTTATCACTGTCTCTGCCTACTGGCAATCCCACCTACACACTGAAGAATGACTGCTAACATAATATTTATGCAATAAACCAGCTGAAATGAGTAAAAAGAAAAGTCTACTGTAGGGATGGTAGAGATTAAAGAAGTATTTGAAGTCATTGGTTATTTTTTGCTGCCTGATAAACAGAGAGGATTCTTTTGGTTTCATGGCACAGTTCTCTTAAAAAGAGAACTTGGTATTCATTCTGACACAGGAAGGCCACCTATGACTGAGATTTTCCTGTTAAGAAAAAGGTTCTTTTTTTCCCTTCATCTTCATGGTTATAAACCATAGTTTCATCTTCTGTGACTCTACTACAGAGCAGGGCCACTGAAAATTTCTTGAAGCCATTTGTTGCCTTTCAAGTCTCTTCGATAATATCCAAAGGTATCCACCATGCAAATATCAGCCCCATAAATCCTAAAGACCTTGAACTTCTCTAACTGAAAAATGGCGTGAAGACTCTACCTAAGACCAGGTGTTAACTACAGTCAATCCAGTGGCTTTGATTTCGAGTGACAATTGAGTTTGTACAATACTTCTTTCTGCTTGCAAGCATAAGGCTTCTCTCCCTAAGCATCTGTCTCTCCTGTTCAGTGGCCCTGTGCATTGAAATTCAGGAATGTTCATGGAACCCAAATTTTATCTTGAATCTCTGGATTGTCAGTCCGTGGAATTCTTAAACAATGAGCCTGTTAGTACAAATATGCGGTAGCTATGTTGGTCAGTTGGTATAAATGAAGAGGACTATCACCTAAGATCATGTTGGTCAGCCTAGGAAAAAAGGACATTCTCTTCAGATCTAGGAAGCCAATCACTACAGGACTATCACTTTAAAATCATGTTGAATTTTTAAATCAATAATTTAAAAATTATTCTGTTGGGTCATACATTCATGCCCATTGCAGGTACACTGATTGTACAAAGGAGGATCATTTTGTTATGCAAATGGTCAGCAAAAAGTGACTCTGTCAGGGCAGAGGTAGCAGCCACCAAAGATGAGCTGAGGGACAGAGTCCTCATGGCCTCGTGAAAGAGTTTGTGACTAAGCACATAGCAGCTATGCAGGTATGCTGAGTCAGCAAGAGCACCTACTGATGGCATGATCCTTCTGCATGTATCTTCTCCCTGCCCAACAGCTTTGTGCAAAATTAACAAAAAGACCCCAGTAAAACTAAACCAAAGCAAAATAACAAAAGCAAACAAAGAAACCTCCCAGGACACACAGAAGTAACGTTAGATCTGTGCATCAATGTTTTGATGCGGGGTAGTTTGCCCTTTAGTTGTGTTGCTTTGGCGCTGTTTGTTAGTGAAGAACACCACCAAATCACCAGCTGATGTAAGTGTGTGTCTGGGAAATACTTCTTCAGAATAAAATCTTGTAGCTTGTATTGGATCACATGTGTGAACATGAGTTGGGAATGCTGTTTAAAAAGGGAAAATAAAAATAATTGCCAACCTGGGACATACAAACAGGAATACAGCTGACAAGACACATGAAGTAATCCTGCTTCACTCAATGCTGATAAGGCATCAGCTGGAGCACTGGAACTGATTTTGGGCTGTGCCTTCCTAATAGGATGTGAGCTAATTGGAGAGAATCCAAAGTGAACAAGGGGATTATCAAAAATCTGCAAAACCTAATGGTAAGAAGAGATTGAATGAATTGGGGATTTCTGCCCAAGGAATGGAGGATCTCACAGGGAGAGAGAGTTTAGTAAGGGTCCTCAAATATATGAAAAGCTCTGGCAAAGTGGGGACTAATTGGAATATAATTTTATCTAGTATATTCTATACTGTAATTGTTCATATCAGGCTCTAATTTCATTTTGTTAAACGGTGGAGTCGATATTTAGGAATACTTGATAGCACTAATAGTGATTGCCTGGAGTAGTAGCAGAGTTTCTGTAAGTGGAAAGAAATAGTTTGGAAAAGGTGGGTAAATATCTCTGGAGAAGGATGTAAGAGAAGACGCTTTTGCCTTGGAGCACCAAAATGAAGGCGTTTATTAGGTTGGTTTTAGTGCTGTTTTTGCTATTATTTTATGGGAAAGTGAAACAACAATGACGATAACAAGACTGCTAAAGGCTTATGATGATCTGTGCAAATTTTAAGATGCATTTCTAACACAGTGCCATGTTTACAGGCAGCTTCTTAATCATATTACAGGATGGCAATCCACACAGCCCTCTCTCTCTGATACACCCAGCAGTCTGTAGGGGCTGGTGATTGAGGAGTATCACAGGGTGGTGCCTGGCACAGCACAGAAGATGTGGTTTGGGTTAGTCTCAGTGTGTTGTAGCTCAGCCAGTTTTGTCTAGATCATCTCCATGTGGTATAATTTAAGGGATTTTCTTTTTCCTTGTAAGAAAATAGATAAGGATTTGATTGAAACTGGTGGAGAAGAGATTGACTAGATACTGGCCATATGTTGTGCATGAAATGCTGCTTGCAAGTGCTGCTAGGAACTTGTGTGAAACGCACAGAACCATCAAATTAATGCTTAGTGTCAGCAAATAAAGGAAATGCAGAACCTGAAACTAAGCAACCTTAGAAACTTACCTTCACTTCTTTTTTATTGCAATATGAGGGCTAAGGAGAGGAAGAAAAATGTGATAAAAGTCAGGTTTTGATTAAAATAGGAAGAATTGAAAATTTACTGTAAAAAAGGTTTAATAGAAATCTATTAGAGTTTTGATTTTCAGATGACAACAACAAATCAACTGAAATGGAAAGTGTTATGTCATAGTCCTCAGAAACTGCAGGGGCAGATACTCCAGTGTACTCTATTATGCACTAGAGTTCAGTGTTTGGACAAATGTTTCCTCCCTATGATGAACTGCTATGTGCCAGCAGAAAGTGAGACCAGCAGGTGCTACCAGAGAGGGAGCCTGGCCAGCCAGTCTCATTGATAAAGGAGAATGCATACACGTCCCAGGAACTATAACCATTTAGGTCAAGAAGTTAAAATCTTTAGTGTTCAGACATAAGTTGGGAGTTTTTGAAAGATATTATTTCCTGTAAGGAAAAAAATTCTCTGGATAAGAATGGATAAGAAAAAGTCAAGATAACATGGCTGGTTTGTAGGGCAAAAGGCTTCTCCTGCATGTCTGGCCAGTTGTTTTTCTTTGGGAGACAGTAAAATGGGCACAGTGCTGCACAGCAGTTGTCAGCTGTTCTGTTTATCTTGAAAAATGTGCAGGAGTGAGAGTGAGTTGTTAATCTTTTCAAATTTCTAAATCATTCTATACCACACACTCCTGAGAGTGGAAATAACTGCGTATCACCTTTAGGTCTCTGATTCGTTGTGCTGAAGAGATGCATTTGCCTGGCCTGACAGAAAGTGCCAGATGGGTCACACCCATCACATGGGAACCTGTGGAGGGCTAGCCCTGGCCAGCAGCACAACACTCACCCTGCCTCTGGTTCGTTCCTCTCTTCTGCATAATAGGAAGAAAAAAGAAAGAAGGTGAAGAGCCTTGTAGATTGAGATAATGATAGATTAATACAGAAAGCAAAGGCTGAATGTGCAATCAAAGGAGACAGAGGAACTAATTCATGACTTCCCATCCACTTTCTTCCTGGGAAGCAGAGTCTCAGTCACACTGAGAAGGTGACTGCTTGAGAAGGTAAATACTGTGATAGCCCAAGACCCCCTTCCTCCTCCTCTTCCCTGACCTCTTACATGCTGACCACAGTGTTAGATGTAGGGAGTACCCCTTTGTTCATTTGGTGTCCTGTCTACATCCCCTCCCAGCCTCCTGCCCACTCACAGCCCACTTGCCTTGTGGGGAAGAGAGAAAGCTTTGATGCTGCAAGCACAGCTGACACACAGTGCAGGTGCCAGAGCATGGCACCACAGGAGTAGCTGTGAAGGAAGTTAACTCCATCCCAGCCACAACCAGAACAGATCTGAAGAGCAATACTGGTTCTTGCAGTGTTTGCCTCAATGTTTCAGTTGTTTGGTATCATACTTACACCTTTTAGTGGGTTTTTTTGTTGTTTGTTTTTTGTTTTTTGGTTTTTTTTTTTGATGAGGTGTGGGTGGAGAGGCCTTGAATGTGTGCTAAAGATCTAGTCACTAAGAGTTGTATATACAAAATGCATTTTCAGGAAGCTCCAGATATGATGAAATTACAGAGACGAAAGAAAACTTGCTGCAGAACTTGTCTTTTAAATAAACAGTTGGGAAATGCCAGATATCGAAACACTCTTGGTTTCTTTGGAGATTAGAATAACTTTTTAGAACTAAGAGATTTGTTTTGTTTGTTTGTTTAATAATGAAGCAGTTTGTCTTGCAATTCTCTGCATGCAAAAGGAGAACGGAGCTTAGTTTTAACCTCAATTTCTGTAGCAACACTGCTAGTTTTTCAAATTGCTTGAGCTCTGAACATGATGAAATAAAATTATCCAAAGGGAAGCAAAAGCATTCCAGGAAAGGTGATGTGTGTATGCTTCCACTCCTATGGCAGAATGGAGTTGAATTCAGTGTTAAAGATCACCAATGTCATAATGCTATCCTCTATAATTAAGTGGTTATGGTGCTAAATGTAAGGATTTACTGTTTTGTTACTGTTTTAGCCTCTCTAAAACAACTTCACTATGGGGCTGAGATGAACCAAGTTATAATATTTTGCCATAAATCAGCAGAAACAGCCATATTTTCCCCTAAAGACAGGCTTTGGCAAAACATCAGAGCATTTCAAATGTGTTTTTCTCTCATTTTCCCCCTTACCTTTCTGTGAAGGTAAAGAATATATTTTAGCTTTTGTCTAGACTTTTTGAAAACCAGTTATAAAACAGAAATTTTTAAGTAAAATCTGAGAGACATAGAGGGGAGGAAAAAAAGTCTGGTAATTACTTAAGGAGCTAATGCAGGACTTCAGAGTCTCTGCTCTGCCACAGGCTTCCCCTGTGAGCTTTGTCAGGAAATCAATTTTGCTGTGCCTCCACGCTCAATCTGTAGATGGGATAAGAGCTTTGTTTCCTCACATTCATCATTACCTGAGTGTTTCATGGGGTGATGACTAGCAAATCTCACTTGTCCCCCTCAAAGTGCTACATTGCACATAGATACATAAACAGTGGAAATATTTGAAGACTGTACTCACCTATGTGACTAAATGGGATCCTTCTTTTAGAGCAGCTTCAGGTTGATAATTGGTCTCTCTTTTTTTTTTTTCCTTTGCATGATTTACAATTTGCAGCAACAACAATGGGTAGTCTCAGGCCATTATTTCTGATGAATGGGGATATAATTTTAATCTCATAATGAAATGATGACAGATAGACATAAACATATAGTAACGCATTAAAAATTCCCACAGAATTGTAAGTCAAGTGTCATCTAGAAGAGACCAGGAGACTGAGCTACCATGTTATTACAGGCAGACCTGGTAATGACACAGATAATTAAGACTGACTAACTTTATTCATTATATGATTTTTGTTGCAATTGCTGATAAGATTGCCAAAGTTTAAACCACTGGGACTCAAATTTTCTGTGCCAGTGCTTTGGCTAAAATAGATTTTTGTTGTAATTTTTGTGACATTTAGTAAAAAAATGATTCAACAATTTCTGAGAATGGAGTAAGGAGAAAAATTCACGGCTTTTGAGCAAAGACTTGAATCTTAACTTGGAAAGCTGTCTGACACATATGCATTTAACTGACCTTGTAAAAAGACCAGAGAGAAGAATAGGCATGGACATGAAGGTTAGATAGCCTGAAGAAAGAAAAATTGAAAGAAAAGTTTTTAATAATTTGAGAGCCAAACTTGTCATAGTGCTCTGTTATCCTTCAGCAACTCTATAAGGTGCCTGCAGAGAGATGCCTTGGTCAGCTCATACCAAAGACAGCAACCAGCTACCAGTTATCCACAACTCCCTGCTGAAATTGGAAAGGTTGGAGCTGCAGGCTGTAGAAACAGAACAGATCCATGGGGTAAAAGTGTTGAAGTTCATATTATGTCTCCAGAAGCACAGCCTGTATGAAGAGAGGAATGTACCAAAAAAATGAAAGTTGTGTTGAAAGGATGGAGGGTTGCAAAGTTAAGAGTTGAGTTAGGGCATGTTTGAGTAAGGGTTATCATGCAGTGCTACAGCAGTACCACGACATATGTGTGTTCTGAAGTCATTTCTAATCACCTGTCTGCGTGCTGTTCTCTTCTAGTGAGTGTCTATCACATGAGACAAGGTGTGTAGAGGTCCATGGAATTGAATGCTGCCCTGGAGTTGTCCATAAGTTGGTAGCAGTTAAGCTTTAAACATAGGAAACCTTGCAAAAACATGGAAAAAAAGTGTTTATGAGTAGAGAATGGGACATTAGGGGGCAAATTTCAGATTCACCAGTATTTCAGCTCTGATCTGTATGATGAATATAGGACAACTCTTCCTTTCTCAAAGGAAAGGTTCTTTGTGATTATAAATCCATCAACATTTGGTTGCTGCTTTTTTTCTTTTCTCCTCTCAAATGCTCTAATGACAAGTATGATAAAAAATCCTGTGAATCCATTAATGAATGCTGGTTTAGTGTTGGTCTAAGAGGTTGTGTTGGCAATTCTGGGTGCTGAATGAGGCAGAGGTCCTTGCGAAAATCGGCTATCGTGTCACTGCAGAATGCAGACATGCAAGGAAGGCTGACATGATTTTGCACAAGGAATCATTAAGCCTGATGTTCTCAATCCTATTCATTTTTGCACCTTCATATTTTCTTTAGTGCATTTTATTTTTCATAGTAGGGATGTTATGAGAAGTTTTCAACATGATGCTGAACTCAAGGAGCTCTCTTCATGGTGAGGATTAACAGAATAATATTAATATAGCCTCAAGTGTGGCTTTTCAGCCTGCAAGGGATCCAGCTCTGGCTAAACTTCATTTTCAATTGCATGTGATGGGGAGGTAGGGAGTGGATTTTGGAGTGCCATTACTGATCCCACTTGTTTTGTGTTACATTGTGCCATGTGTTAGGTGCCTGTTTGGTTGTAATGCACCCACTGGTGGATTCCCATCCGTGTATGTGAGGTCAGCAAAAAGCCTCACAGAAAGTTTAGGGAAACCACCCAAAGGGTGTCTCTTTATTCCTTGCCTTTATTACTGCAGCTTGCTCTGATGGCTTGTGCTGTGCACAGTAGAAAAACAGTGCAATTCAGTCCTTCTCTCAAAGATATTACGATAGAAACAAAAGACAAAGGACTACAGGTGGACACAGATGAGCAAGTGAAGAGCAGAGGACAGCTGTGGATGAGGACGATGAGGTAGCCATTGCAAACGTAAGGGATCCTCCTAGAAAAATGCAGCAGTGTGAGAAAGCTCTAAGTTACTGGTTTGAACACTTACTGAGTACAGCGATGGAGTCTGGGTTAATGGCAGGCAGAGTCCTTCTGCATGAGGGTGATGAGAAATCTCTGCTGAAGATTCCCCAGTCCACTCATAGCTTGTGCCATGAAATAGCTGAGGTCTCTGAGAGAAATAGCTTCATTTCCATTTCGTTTTGGAATTATTTGATCTTGCTGCAGCAGGAGAAATCCGTCTGCTGGTATAAAACATCTACAAGGGGCACTCTTTTTCGGGAGCAGGGATATGACAGACATTGAACACTGTTGGTTTTGAGGCAGTGCACCACTGATTTGTGTTCCAAGAGGAATGAAGAAGTGTTTGCACAAAGGCGGCAAGCAGGAAAAAAAAAAAGAAAATATATGAAAAAGGAACAAGCATAGATAATGGGGAAGGTGCTATGAGAAAAAGGAGTATGTCAGATCTTCAAAGAGCACCATGTTTTGTGGAAGATTAGCTTCTGGAGGTAACAGAGGTAGAACATTTCATTTTATTTACTTTGATGTCTTTCAGTCACGTAGAAAAGTGTTGATTCTTCCCCTTTTAATTGAACCACCTTTGCAAAAAAATACAGGATTAAGTTACAAAAATAAGGTCTATTGTAGTCAAACAAGTTTTGCAGACACAGACATTACTCAGAAGCTTGCAAAACCTGGAACTGTGAAAGATTCATATGTTCTAAGTGAATGCCTTTGCAGTATCTCTTTTGCCTTCTGAGTGCAGTTTCAACTCTGCATGATTTTAATGTGATTATCCTTCAGACAGAAAAGTCTCTTTGGTCATTGTCTCAAGTGATGATGAATTTATATTTTTGACTAATCACCTGTTCTAAGTATTCTAAATAATTTCAATGAGCTTTAGCAGTCAGCCCTGATCCCCATGGTTGGTTTGGGGTCTCAAGCCTTTTTCTGTGGCCCCAGCTCTTCCTTTACTGTTCTTCTGTTTTGAATAGCATGAGTGAATCAGGCCCACGTCAGGTATTAGGCACCCAGCACTTACCAATGTCAAGGGGATTTAGTTTCCTATGTAATTCTGAGATCATCATCTTCCTCTGCACCCAGGAGAACTGGCAGGTATTTGTAAATATAATAAATTAAGTTGGCCCTGCTTCTGTTCTGCAGAAATCAGTGGCCAATCTCATGACTTCTACACAATCAGGTGCTGCTATGGAGAAGTTTGTGTGATATTTACTTCTGTGTCCCATACACTTTCTTGAGCAAAGAAAACAGAGCTGCTGCAAGTGTCTTGTACCACCCATGTGCCTGTGGAGTTATCAGAATGACCAGAGCTGCCAAAAGTCACCACTCTCAATCCAAAGTGTATGGGCTTGGGGGCTCAAAGAGTGAAACTGAGCACATGAGTTAATTGTTTCATAAGAAGTCTCAAAATTTTTATGTAGAAGATGGCCAGACTTCCCTTCCTCAGTGCTTTCTATCACTGACCTGGGTTCTGTTGTGCAAGTATTCATTTGTTCCTTTAGCATGTTCTTTCATGAACTTGACACACACCCTAACTTCTGGAGCACTGCAGAAATTACCTGTTAAAGTGTCTGTAGGACAAGAGCTGAAGCAAATAGGTTTGTGCTCCTGTTTGAGGCTGAAACAGAAAAGAGTAAAGGAGGGAAGGACATTTAATCAAAATTAGGCCTGATTCTTATAAAATTTTAAAATGTAATTTAATTAATTGTATGTCAGAGAATGGGAAGTGGGAAAGCATAATTTGTTCTTTGAACTTCTTGTGCTTTTAAACTGGAACACTGAATTCTATTAGTACAATCTCTAGTATCAGTTAAAAAAAATATCAAACTGGATAAATTTGTCACACTTCCATGACAGGTATAACCAGGGTATTATTTAGAATTAGAATCAACTGGAGTAGTCATAGTTGAAAAGAAAGCTCAAGAGCTGGGAACAGAGCTAAATAGAAGGATGGAAGGAGACACCTCATATGAAGATGCAAGAGAGAAGAGGCAGGGGAGCTATGAATTTGTCCATCCACAGCATGATTTCATGCTTTCCCTGATAACACATGTAATGTCTTTGTTTTTATCTTCAAATACGTCATTGCTAACAATAGGATGAATGTGGCATCAGTCAGCAGGGTTGGAAGGGGTTTTTTTGCTCATCCTGCTTTCGACCAACGCATCTCTGCATATGTCTTATTTTGTTGGAACGTGGGGAATGAAACATTCTGGATCCGATTCACCCCAACTATAAATCTGGTTGACATTAAGTGATTTACAGCATGGGTGTTCTTGTTTCAGTATAGCTACTGGAAGGAAATTATTTGTTTATTTTAGACTTATGTTTCTAAAAAATGCAACGACCCGATCCTGACAGGGGGAGGGAAAGCACGATTCTCTACCCACATAAGTCAAATGCCTGGTTTGGTTTTAGTGGGTACTAACTTGGATTTAATTTCTTAGAGCAAGAAATTCCTTGGTAACCTAGGTTTGTTCATTGGTTTGCTCAGAGGAAAGTTTTTTTCAAAAAGAAGAGCTGTCGGCTTTTCTTCTCTAATGTGCTCTGCTACATCTCTAAGCAGCTCTTTAATTTCAACCATCTGTTCTTCTGCCACTACATCAACAGACAAGGGGAGGAAATGACTTCAGATTTTCAGCTATATGTATTTTTTGATTAGTATGCCTGTATAAGCAGCTATTAAAAGCAGGAAAGAACATGTAAATGTAGCAAGATATTAATACAATTTAACTAGGTCATCCAAAGAGATGAGTTTTGTCGTAGCCACAAAACTACCTAGAAGTCCTATTTCATTTTAGAAGGAAAGAAAAGAAGTGCAACTTGCCTCATGAGACATTAATAGCCCATATATGAAGAACAGGTCTAAAGACATTTATTTATACCTAGTAGGGTTGTAGGTACAACAGAAACTTCAACTGATGTTAGAACATCATGGAGATTATTTGACTAATATTACCACATCAGATAGTCTCTTTTTATTATTTCTATGTACAAGTCAAGTACTTGTGTAGAATCCCATGCTTCCCAGAAGGGGAAAATAAGTGGAATCAAATGAGTGTGAGCTCTATGAACTGTCGGGATGTGCAGTGATGCCCACTGCTTCCTTGGGCAGTCAGCTCTGCTAGCACTTGCTCATGCATAGGTCAAGAAATCAAGACTTCTGTCGCACCCCTTGAGTCTCCTCTGAAGTCACTAGCTTATAATTTGTACCTACATTTTGAAAATTCATTAATTCACCTGATTAGCTCACAGGAGCAATGCATTCAGTGCCTATTCACTTTAATGTACAGTAGGGATGAGTGTTTGCAAAATCAGTGTTAGGCAGGCTAAGACCTCTTTATCTCAGCTGGATTTCTACCTGGAAATGCAGCAGCCTTTCCTGGTGCTGCATACCCGCTCTCCATATTGACTATAATAGGAGGTTACAGGTAGTTAGTTTGGGGAACTGTATTAGGAAGCAAATTTAGGAATTTGAATAGTTTTGTAAAAACTAGATTTTATTTGGGTTTATTTGAGAAGGTCAAGAGGTTTTCCTACCTGGCCCACAGACCAGTCTACTGTTTGCCATCTATTTCCCCTGAGGAAAATGCAAGTTAAACAACTTCAGCAGTGATTATTGTTAGTGGTCCCTATTAGTCTTGTGAATTCACTGGTTTTGCTCACAGATCTGTGGGATCTACAAAAAGCAAGAAGGCAGAAGGCTGTGCTATTTCTCTCTACCTTACAAAAATCTTTGCAGTGCACTCTGCAGTATTACCTCACTAAGTCTTTGGAGGTGAAGTAAGGTGAACCTCACAGACCAATGACTTGCATAGACAATTAAGGTAAAGTGTCTGCAGCCAAAAATAAAGGGTGTCATCTGTGGTGACTAGCACAATATACCAATATACATGCAGAGTCAGTTTTGGAGGTGAGCAACCAGAATAGTTGCTGAAGGCCCTGAAACCTGAGGACACCCCTTCAGGTTGAGTTAAGAAATTATAAGTCATCTAATGTGGGAATGGAAAGAAGGGTAGCCTAGCCTCTGCCTAGAGCCCCAACAGGTAAATGGCTCTGCATAAATGTCTGGATCAATTAAATTGCTTAACAATAACTATTGTGGCATTGCTGCTTTTGTTAGGCTAGAGTCAGTTGTTACAGTAATGAGCATCACATACGGTTTTAAATCCTGACATTATAAATTACCTCTGGTAGCAGCCTCAGGCTCGATCCAAAGTGGGACTTTGATGCTGCAACACTGAGTGTTATATTGCTGAGCTTTTATGTGGCTGGCCCAAGGTAAGCAGACACCTCTCTTAAGTGCCTTGGCCCCATACAGGTATGTGGGAAGAGCGAGGTGCATCAGGATCAAGTGCTCAGCTTTCTATTAGGAAATGCTGAGGATACTGTGGGATCTTCACCAGCACGTAGCTACCTGTTACACTCTTTATTCCAAAAACAGAGCTTGTCTCTCTCTTCTCCTAAAACATGGCAGAAGAGTAGGTGGGGGTGGCCTTTTGAACAGGAGCCTAGTGATTAAAGCACTCCCCCAGGTTGTGGGAAATCTCTCTCAGTTATTGCTTTTGCCTGAGGGAACTCAAACTCACCTCCCAGAGAGTTTCCTAAATAGTGTGTCTATCTGCTCTCTGCAGTGCAGATACTGACCCTACTGTGGGATGAAAGAGAACTGAAAGTGAACTGGGCTAGAAACCAAAAATAAGACAGTGCTTCCAAGGAGCACAGTGACTTCTGTCTCCAGGAGCCATTTCAATCAAAACGCCTTTGCCCTGCAGAAAGTAGGAAGCCAAGTTCAAAATTTTCTTCCCCCTGTTAAGTGAAAATCAAGGACTTTCCCTTCCCAGTGAAACAACTCCAGTGAGAAATAAAGAAGAGTAGCATATACTTCAAAGGCTGGGGGGCTCTTAAAGCAGATGCTTAATGTGCATTTGAACTCTCTAGGGCATGGTGCATGGTGGTGGCAGGCAAGTTTCTTGCATGCTAGCAGGGTAATCTGACAATTGAACAAAAAATGCTATGGTGGTTGTATCTAAAAAGAAAACAGCAGCTTCTGCTGTGTGTTTTGTCGTGCCTGGTGTGTAGGGATGCCCTGCAGACTCTTGATGCATCAAAGCAGTGAGGAAAGAGGAACAGAAGAATGAACAATTCTTGGATTTTGTTTGGGTAGATGGGAGATTCTCTGTGCTGTTGAGGCTGGAGTGCTTTGTGGCACATGGAAAAGCAGAGCTAAAGGTAGCAGCTGAATTGGATCCCCTTGAATGTGGGTGGGACTCGGGCATTTTGGTCCTTTTTGGTTCTATGTGCTTGTCCTGCATCTGGCCATTTTAGTTACCTTTACTACTGTGTAAACAAAACCATTGTGTCATGAGTGAATTTGTGCCATAATATTTGGGGCACATAAAGCAGTGTAAGCTAAGCTTTGCTCATGATGCATTTCTACACACTCTCAGAGCAGCCAGTGTTGACAGCGGTAAATATGAACACAAGTGTCACTGGA
This sequence comes from Fringilla coelebs, assembly GCF_963513975.1. NCBI lineage: Eukaryota > Metazoa > Chordata > Aves > Passeriformes > Fringillidae > Fringilla > Fringilla coelebs. The sequence continues at coordinate 84,680,750 of NC_140028.1, forward strand.
TGGACATGTCTTTGGGCAGTCTTAGCAGGATGATTAGGTTCACAGCATTTTCCAGGGATAGGGGAAGGAGTCTTTTCCGACTGGCATAGCATGGTGGAGGGAGCAGTCGGGTACTGTCTAATTTTTGGGGAGTTTCTTTGTGAATTGTTCATTTCTTGTACCCTCTGTCATTGACATTGTTGCTGTTGCTGTTCACTTTCCTGTCATTGCTGTCTCCAGTGAATTGTTCTTATCTTAACCCACCATCTTTACCTTTTGTACCTCCACTTCTCTCCATCCCACCTTAGCAGCAGGCAGAGGGGGAAGGGGAAGCAAGTGAGAATGGAGACACTTGGTTTGGAGAGTCTCAGTGGGGGCACTAAATTGGGGAGTATCATTCCTAAACCATAACAGTATGTCATTCCAGGATCCCTTTTACTCACTGTACAGAAAAACTCATTTCCACATTCATTTCATGTTAAGCAAGCTTTTAAATAGGTCACACTCTAGAAGTGTAGCTGTCCAAAGGGATCTGAGATGGATTCTACCCCATACATATTCCCTGTAATCCCATAGCCAAGGAGAAGTACCTGTCCTGTGGTGTAGGTGCTGTTATGGCTCCAATAGCTCAGTCAGAGGAGGGACTATGTTTCCTAGCTGGAAGTGTTCACTGACCAAAATTGCAGATAACTGCAGTTACAGATGAGATTGTAACTACAAAGTCATCTTCTCTTGGCCAAACACTCCTAAAACCACCACGATCCTGCCCACCTCATCAACTTACCACACCAATTATCCGACTACAGGCCACTAATGAAGATTCTGCTCAAACTGTTGTCTCTGCATTCCCAGTTGGGTTGCACCACTTTTCCCCCTCCTTCTTTTAAAAAATAACAGCAAATAGTAAATGAGGCTGTTCTGATGGAAATTTTCTGAGAAACTGTCATTCATGCTAAAACGCATGAAACCTTTTAAAAAATGCTTGGCAGTTGTCCACATACTCTTAGGAAGAGAAAAAAAGGGGTAATGTAATCTCACAATCGTTGTTCAGCTAAAGCCAGCATTCTGGACTTGATTTGAAATTTTTTGTTTCCCACCAAAATTATTAGTCATACACTACTTTCCTTCCTCTTGTGGTAAAGGCTCAAACTCACCTCTTTCTGGTGATTCTTGTATTTCTGAGATAGTAAACAGCTTTCAGGCACTCATGCTTGTGTTTGCATGAGTCTTTGATAACTACAGTTAACAAATATATTTGAAATATAGGATAACTTCATCAACAAACTGTTATAACAACTGTTATCTCCTTTTAACCCAAGAATTGCTTTTGATGGTTGGATCTTTGTTAATATTACTTTGTTTGTGAGCTTATAGGTAAGTGTGAATGCATGTTGGGCAGTAACAAGTTTATGATTATACCTTACATCCTTGGAATGGATGCTTTATGTTCACTTGAATTGAGACATTGGAACAGAATTAAGTATTATAATGGTCTCCCCACTGATAATATACAGGCAATTACAGTGATGCTTTTTGTCCAGACTACATAGTCAGGAATATTCAGGTACAAATTCAGCAGTGGAGAGTCTACCACCTCCTGACATTGTAAACAAAGAGGCAAAAACCATCCAAATTGGGTAGTTCAAGTTAGCCAGGGACATATGTAGACTACTCTTAATCAAGTACATCATTATTAAAAATAATAAAACACAAATGCATTTTTATAGGATTCTTGTGTGGGAAAGCCTTTGGGCATTTCACAAAATACAACCAAAACCAAGAATTTTGTTTTCCATTAAAAACTGCAGAATGCCCTATTGAAATTGGAAACTGGCAAGAGAGCAAAAAATGTCTACTAAACAGCTAGCAAAGCACAAAAGATAGAGCAATCACCCACAATTCATTATATTTCTCTGCATGCCAATCCCTCCTGATATCAGAGTGAGATTTTTCACAACATCAGTGGGAGAAAGATCAAGCTCAGAATGAACTGTAGGAAAGGTCTCAGTGAGAGAATAAGGGCAGCAGTGCTCTCAGCTGTGCTTGCCCAGATTGAACTAAAAGTTGCCTTTCTCAGAGCCAACAGTAACTGGAATAATGATATTGACATCTTTTAGAATTTAAACTTCCTTTTGCTGGAGGAGGATGACAAGATGGGAGCCCTCTGTGTTGATGTTTAGACCTAGGCTGGATGCTGAGATCTGTATTTGAAATATCTTGTGGTGTAAAAGAATTCTGTACCATTTCTTTATGGTTTTCCTTGATGTTCTCCTCTTTGTACATATTCTGGCAAACTCCTCTTATCTCAGCCCAAAGGTGATCAAAATAAGCTTTGATTTTTTTTTAAGGTAGTTCTTTTAAAATCTGTAGAGTTGATAAAAATGCTGGGTTTTCAAAAGGGTTGGCATGGTGAAGATGAAACTACCTTTTGGGGTGGATTGAAAGGGAGCTAAACTGCTCAAAAAATGTTGTGCTACTTTTAAAATGTCTGCAATTCTTCCTCAGGCTTGTAAATCCTCATTTATGTAAACCACAGTGTTTTGTGGTGAAACTGTTCTCTAACAGAGTTTTTCAGCTTTGTAATATGCTGTTTCTCTCAGTTGTTTTGGGTAAGGATATGGTCTGAATTACCATGTTATCAAAAACACCCCCACAAATAACTTTCACTTCCAGCAATCATAAACTGCATAGTTTTTCCTATTTTGGCACACAGTACCTTCACAACATTGCATACTAGATCAGATCAAAGCTAAAAAAACCCATTGATGCCATGAAATAAAAAGGAACAGATATCACAAAGCTCGCATTTGTTCAATTCAGGAAGGGAGAATAAAGATTCCAAATGAATTGGAGAATAAAAGCACGATCATTAAGAAGGGTGGCCTTTGGTGTGGTCACCTCTGTTAAGATTCAGTCTAAGAGAAGGTTGCTGTTGCCTCTACTTGTTCTGCAATGGCCCCACCCTATTCATTTCTGTAGAAGAATGGATCAAAGTGTGCTTGAAGATAGACAAAGTTTATAAAAACAGAAAACTCATTTTCTCATACGTTCTTTGGTGCCTGAGGCAAAGGTATTGATTGTAAGGCAACCGAAACAAGCTAAGCTATTCTTGCCTCCTGTATGCTTGAATACTTGTAATTGTGCAATATGCAGTGAAACAACCCAGAATGACGCACAAAGTGCAGTACAAATGAGAGACAAAAGGAGATGAATTGTTTAAATAAGGCAAGGCTGCGAAACCAAGATTCAGATGGGATTTCATCTTGTAGATGCTTCACAGAAGGGATAAAAAAAATCATTAACTTGCTCAGTGGTTTTGTCTTAACTGTCAGTTCATATGGCAACTCTATACTGTATAAATAGAAGTATGTTTGGTTTGGTTCTGTTTTTTAAGTCTGTGTACTTTGCACAGGCACATGAACTTGTTTATTACAAAACTGGCTTGTGCTAGATCCAGGTGTAGAATGTTAAGAAGAAAATTAAAAGGATCTTTCATAATGGAGTATGACTCTTTTGCTCTGCTTGGGGCCAGTGGGAATCTCTTAGGCATGACTGACGGCTCAAAGAGGGACTTTGGTGATTCTGGGTACTCTAAATATATAGGTTCTCTGTGTTGGGCAATGGTATTTCCCGTGAGGAGGTGTTGTTCAAGGCTGTTTGCAAATCCCTTAAAACATATGGGGCTGATCCATGATGTATGTATTGCCTAATCCCAATTGATTTTTGCAGTTTTGTCTCTGTTTGCCTGCACACCACCTTAACCGTAGCAGCACGTGTCTCCTGCCTGTCTTGTGTCCACAGGACTGGTTTGTGGACAGCCTGTCAGACACGTTTGGCGGTCCGCTAGCCTGCTCCATGTGTCCAGGCATGCTCAGGTCTGCGTGTTTCAGCTGTGTCAGCACCTGTGGCTGCTGCTTTGCTGCTTGTATGGTCATGAAGCTGGTTTTGAAGAGGGCTTTGAGGTCACCCTCTGTGGCGTGGATTGTATACACGTGGTGGACAGATCTGTCCAGAGATGAAAGCGCTTCTCCAGGGATATCTTATTCTGTTTGAGGGAGGGGAATTATGTTCTACATGCATGAGATGCCCTGATGCTGGTGTAGCTGTGCCCTTGCTGGGATTGGTGTGCTTCTGCTGCTGGTTTTCTGGTAGTGACCAACAGTAAAGAGACTTGCACTGCTGTGGTAGCATAGAGGAACCACAGTGAGGGAATAAATGCTGTTTACACCCCACTGAAGGCTTCTCTTTAATCCTAACACAGTCAGAGCGGAAGGAGGAACAAGGCTCCCAGCTTGTGCAAAAAATTGTTCATTACCAAACCTCTCCAGCTCATCGCCAAGTCTCTCCAGCCCCTCCCTTGGAATCACCTGGACATGTGCTTCTTCAGTAAGATAAATTGTGTTCACTTTCCAATGTGCTGACTTTGGGTAAGGGGGGGGAAAAAAGTCAAATCAGATAGGTTATTTTTTGTTTTAATTAAGTCATCTGTATTTGAAGGTGGTGACAACTCAGCTTCAGGCTCCTCTTGTTCATCCCATACTCTGGGAAAAGTTCCAGTCTGATTTTAGCTTTGCTCATAACAGAAAGTTTGCATTGGTGTCCTAGCCCTATAATAAATTGTGAATTCTGTCATCAGCTCTAATGGTATAATGAAATTTCAACAGTTACACAATGTGCAATGTTCTTGTCTCCTAAGGTCCCCAGCTGAATGGCCAGCTGCTCCTGGGGAAGGTGAGAGCTCCATATAACTCAGAAATATTCCTTTGGATGAAAGTGGATTTGCTACTCTTGAGAATTCCCATTATTGCCTCAAGGGTCCCTGCCCTACTGTTTGTTTTCCCTAGAAATGTGAAATCTGCCACGTCAGTGCAGATCATTAAGATTTCACTCCTGGTATCCTGCCCATAGATAAATGTAAGGTTCAGATAAATGCTGTGGTTCAGAGACAGCTGGAGTCCCACTGGTTCTATCTTCCACACCTCAGCCTCTGCTGTAGTTAACTTTACCAATGTTGTGTGTTCCCCACTTCTCCCTCATCACTGAGCGTGCAGGGAATGCTCACTCAAGTGTTGCTGGGTGTAAGGGGAAGGATGTGCAACTTAATTGTTCATGACCATGGACAGGAGGAACAGCCCTTTCCAAACTTTTTGGGGGTGGACTACTTTACACCCTTGAATAAGAAGCCTAAATTCTCCCTGCAGATGCCATGCATAGAATGATTCCTTCCTTTCTTAAATCCATCAGTAGCATTTATCTTCACCTACATGATTTTAGTGAGCAGCCTGACAAACTCTGGGATAAATAATCTATTGTATTTTACTGTCTTGTGTTTCCCAACCCTGTCACTGAATTCATCCTTTTAAGCTGTGTAATATAACAGGCCGATCAGAGTTTTGCATCTTGATGCTTTTACTATTAACAGTACTAAGCACTACTTTCTCTTCCAGTTTTGTCATCTTGTGGCACTGTGAAAGACAATATAATATTGTGAAGTTATTCCTGAGTAGATGGATGTAGCTGTATATTCCACTTCTCTGGAGCATTTCAGGAGACACAGAGAAGGTAGTCACAGCCTTGCATCCCAGTGCTGCTCAGATGCTGGAGTAGCAGTAACTTTACCAGCTGTTCAAGTTACTTAATCCTGCGTTGTGACTCAAGCCACAAAATTCAATAGCTACAATGAAAATATAAAGGCCCTTTTTATCCTTCTACCTATATTCTGCATCTAAGAATCAAAACTGTCCTTGTGTTGACATTTCTTAAGGTTGTGTCTGCATTTCATTGCTGACGTTTAATGAAACCTCTTTGGATTTGTGGAAATCATCTAGTCAACCCTGCATTACTGCTTATTAGGACAAGCAGCAGGTAACATAGATAAAGCATCCAAACTGGTGGAATAGGTACTTGAAAACAGGCTAGGCATATTTCAGCCTTGAGAGATTGTACCTTAGTTTATGGGCACTAAGGAAAGGATTAAGTCAAGACTTGCCATTTTAACAGCATTACCAGGAAACATTTATTGCCACAAGGAATATGGAGCGTAGCACAAATGTCCTTCATCTGACAAGCTGAAGAGCCTCTTATTCTGATGGAGATGGCTGTAAACTTTTATGATCTTAGCTTGCAGCTATTCTGTGCCCTTTTCTGATGATGCATATGGTGTATGTAATACAGTAGTACCTAGAAACTGAACAGTCTTCCAGATCTCATTGTGCTGGATACTGTATAGAAAGCAAAAAAAATACAAAACAACCCAACCCAACACCAGAAGGTAATAAATTGAAACCTTAAAGTGTCTTTCAGCTGCTGATTGATAGACTGCTAGAATTCTGGTTTGTCACCTTCCATTTTTATACTTTCTATAGGAGACATTCTAGCAAGAAATTCGCAGTTTTCTTTTAAAGAAACTTGATCTGTGGAGTTTCTGATGGGTGGTGCTGTTACTGTTGGATCCTGTCAAATTTGTGGGTGCAAAACACCTTCCTCAGTGAAATCCTTGCTGACTAGGTCTTCTCCATTTTTTCCCTTGCCATCTGGAAAGTGCTGTGCATGATGATGCTCAGTCAGAAGAAAAAGCATTTTTTTCTCTAACACTTGGCAGGGAGCTGGCAACAAGAAACTTTTGTTGCCAGAATCTGTGTTCTCTGTGGGGGTGGCTCAGATGGCACTGAGTTAACTCAGAGACTTAAAAATGAAGAGTATTTATGATGATTTTTATTGATGGCAAGTAACTAACCCTACCTCTAGGACAACTAAACAAATTAGCTTTAAGAACAGGAAAATGGGTTTCTCTGAATGGCCCTTAGACTTTGTTTTTACAAAGAGATTAATTTGTCCATTCTACAGTAATTCTTCTTCAGCATACATAATGCCTGGTTCCTAGGAATCGAGACTTTATGACAAAAGGCCTATCTATTCCTTCTATACAATTTTTTAATTCCTTGGTTGTATTAGATGAGGGATAAAGTCTCGGGGTAAAGAGATTGTGGGTGTGTATAGTTTTAATCAATTCCAATAGATAGTTGGAAAAGAGGGACTCCCATTAACACCTTGTTCCTACTAGAATGTTCTATTTCCTCCTGTAGAAGTAAAGGACTGGCATTAGGGATCAATCTCTTACCCAGCCTGAGACCACAGCCCACTGACCAGTCAGGCTGTGCAGCCCCAAATGGGATGGAGCACGTGCTGCTGTGTGTGCAGGCTAACAGATGGGCACTGGGAGGGGAACAGAGGGGCTCTAGGACTGCCAATGCTGTTTTAACTGGGGGGTGTGGGGCATACATCTGCAGGAGACTCAGCTGCATCACTTGTGTTGCTCACAGAACAGCTCATTGACCTTATACCTATTAGTTCCTTTATTCTCCACCCGCTTCTGTGAGGGCTCAGGGAACAATAGGGAGAATATCAACCTAGTGAATCACTGCTGACTGTGTCCTCCACATTTCCCTTATTTGGGCAGCCATGGGGATGCTGAACATCCACCAAGTGGCCAGGTACTAAGCCCTCAGACACTCAGACAGGTGCTTCAAAAGACATGCGGGAGAATTACTCCAAGGTTCATGAACTAGATTTTAAAATACGTCTAAAGAATTTGGATGTGGGATTTGGGACCATACTTCCTTAGGCTTCTTTACTCTCCAAAGGCAAGATATTCAAATAAACTTGACCAAATTGGGATAATTAGTCCTTCATCTTACCCCTGCAGCATATCTATTATACTTGTCTGGTGAGTCTACTATTCAACCGCGTCAGGCATCTTTGTTAATTTAGTGGAAATAAAGGATATCATCAGTATCTATGCTAAGAAGCTTGTGTTTACCACCAACATGCCCAGTGGATGTGCAGATGTTAGCCTGATGTGAAATTTAGACTTCATCTTCCACTTCCAACTGGCCAGTTCATTAATTCATGTCTTACATGTCTTTGTGACTGCATTTGGCACGGGGTTAGAGATTTCAAGATGTGCTGGTGTTTGTTTACTGTGCATGTTTGAGATAACATACCAGAGGGAGAGAAGCATAGCTTGTGCTTTGGTTTACTCACAAACTTGTAGCTTTTATGTGCCCTTTGGGTGCAACTGCTCTCTGGGGTACCAAGAAGCTTCACCTTTCACTGATATATTTGGGACAAAATCCTGTGTCAGGTGATGCAGCATTGCCAGACAGCTGTCACAACTGAAGGACTGGGTAAGCTTGGATTCCTTTGATTTTTTTGTTGTTACCTAACAGCCATAAAAACCTTAGAACCTGAAGTTCACTGGAGCATCATTTTTGTCTCTTTCTGCAGCAGGACTTACAGAAGTAAGAGAACTGCTTGTTTTCTTCATTTGTCATTATTCCCACATCCAGCTGCCAGAGAAGGAATACAGAGTCAAGTGCCAAGTTGGGCAAAACACAACAGCCAAAACAAACTCCCCCAAAACCCCCTCTGTTCTGTTCTCCATGTTTGTCTTTTGAGGAGTGTATGAATGAACTACATTGTTGACTTCTCACTCAGCTTTTTTTATTTGAAAAGCTTTTTGGAAGAGATACTTCTATTTTGTTTAATTGTTTGTGTCATCCTCATTTTATTTGTTGAGTGCCAACATCTCATCCAGATCTAAGAAGAGGCTAATAAACAAATCCTGACTATTCTGTAGCAAAAGCTCAAGGATGAGCAAAAGCCAATGAAGTCTTGAAACTATTAGCAGTGTTTAACTGTGCTTTCAACTCCTTTTTCAATTGAGAAAATTGACTAAGAGTTATATGATGGTTTGTGAGAAATTAGGATATTAGTAGTTTGCAACTGGCTATATATTTTTTTTGAGGAGGAAAAGACAGGACACCTGACCTATCTGCCCATCACTGAATATTTACCATGGGGGGTATTGTATGAAACACAGAGTTTTTTTTTTCTTCATCCCCAAAAAGGTACTTTTTCATCAGTGGCATGGTTACTCACAGGTATTAGAAGTAGTATTTTGGAACATCATCTAAAGATAGATAATCCATCAGGTTAATTTAAAGGTTGAGGGTGTAAAACCTCTCTGATACCTTGAAAGGCCGTCTTGCCAATGGACCTTGCCACTGCCAGCTATGCCCTTAATGTTGCTTTAAATTTGCAAAGATTTAGTCACAAAAAGCATCACTTGAGTTTCAGGAGCGAACTCTTCTCTCCCATTCTCTTTCTTGCTACTGCCCCGTTGAGCGTTCCTTGGCGAGAGCTCGTTAGGTTTGTGAGGCAGATTGCCTCTGGTGTAACGATGCTGTTACACCAGGAAGAGATTTGGGACATTTTAACTGTACTCAGTCACATGAGCCATGCAAAGACAGCCTTCCCACGCAGAGCATTTGCACAATGCTTTCCTGGAATTTGAGGATGAAACATATCTTGCCTGTTGTGCTTCAGGCATTTCACCCAATGAGACAGAGCCCTGCGTGCTCGATCGCATTAGTTGGATTAGATCAGCAGTGACAGTTCTTCAGCTGTATTGCTGGGGCTTTTTCTTCATCTTGTACCTGCTGACCATCATCCCAGACAAGTTGTCGGTATGGGTGTACTTTTGCTTGGCTCAGATAAAAGACTGCTATATTTTTTTGAACAGCTGGTATGCTTTAAAATAGAACATTTGAGGATGTGCCAGGAAAAATCAATTCAGAGGGTGTCTGAAAAAGATTGTGGAGAAAATTCCTGAAATGCAATGGCTGCTGATAACTTGTGATGACAATTATCACTGTTGAGTATCGTTGCTGTGATCAGTTTTTACATAGTCCATTAGGCTGAATGGATCTAATCAGTTTTTCCCCCAGGTATGTCTCCCAGGATTCCTTTTACTGATCCTTATTTTTCCTGGGTTGAACCATGTTGCTGAAGGACTGCTGTGTCCCTTTGCTTTTGTCCTTAGTGCATGAAATTCCAGAGCTGAATGAATAGACCAGGAGTGTGTGTGGAGAGAGAATCATCCCCTTCTCTCCTTGGTGTGGAACTCATCTTGGAAGCTCCCTAGAGGTTTTGCCTCTTTGTTGTTGAGGCCACAGAGGAACAAAACAGTTGCTAGTTATCAGCTGCCTAAATCAGGATTGATCTGCAACATAAATGAGGATGAAGGCTCTTCATCTTTCCAAGAAGTGGAGCACTACAGGGTTTTGGTTTTTTAATAGATTTCATCCATACTTTGAAAGCTGTCACTCATTTATCACTTTTTTTTTTTCATTGCACCTATTCTGAGCTCTGGGAAACCATGCCCTGGGGGGATTTATTTTCCACTGTGTTCTCTCACTGAGTTTTTAAACACATGCCTCCATTCCAAATAATCTAGTAAAGGGAATTTCATCTTCCTGGTTCCTCCTGAGTCAAGTTCCATCTTTGACCTTTTGTAGTCAGATGCTGAAACAAAATCTATTCAGAGGCTGCCAGGGAGCTGTTCCACTTGAGGCATACCTGGGGGAAATTCATGCCTAGAAAAGAAATAAATGGGTCATGGGTCTAGAGCACGTTCAATGATCCTGTTTTGAGTACCTGAGTTATGTGAAAGCATGTGAGAGAATCACAACGCAATCTGCTGACAAACAGACATGATAAATGATGAGTTGTTTATTTATCCAAGACCTGATTTATTTATTTACTTGCTTAATCCCTGTAGAAGATATATTTAGGTGATAAACTCAGCTTAAACCTTCCCAGGTAACTCCCTCGGTCAGTATCCACTGGATTTCTAGTGGTCACCATTAATTTTTACCCCCTTGTTAAAATCAGTGGAATATCACAGGCCCCTAGGGACTGTTTTGTTTGGCATTTTTTGTTTCTTTGTTTGGTCTTTTTTTCTCTGCTAGTTTTTGGCAACGAAAATAGTATAGATTACTACATTCCAGTGTTTTATTTGATCAGGTCCATGGATCCTACTTGTCGGCACAGCCCTCTTGCTAATGTGTGTATCTGGTTTGGTCAGACAGAATCCCTGTCCTTTATATAAACTATACTTTCTCTCTTGCAGAGTATTATTTTTGCTTATAAAATACATGCAGTTGCACAATTTATATTGGGCTTCACGCTTCACTTCCTAGCGTTGTCATCTCTTTCTTCCCAGTGAAACTATGAATTTGTTTGCTTTTTGGTTAGTTAGGCTTAAAACTATGAAACTCATATGATTCTCTGTTTAAACAGGCCTATCTTTGGTTTTGCTTTTAGTTTTAGGAAACAGCAGAGCTGTGAGTACCCACTGCAAACTGCAAAAAGCATAGGCATAGCTCTGTTGTCCTGGAAAGAGGACATACTCTTTCTGGAAGCATTTTGACATTTAATGGTCCAGTGTCCAGCTGGATCATTAAATGTATCATTCAATACAATGAGGATTTGCTTCTTGGGATACTTAAGGAGGGAGAATTCAATTAAAAAGAGTTCTCAACTAAACTATAGTTAGCAGGTGTCTGAGCTGCAGTCTGGAGCTCTGAAAGACGTTGTTAATGAATATTAACAGCTTCATTTGAAAAAATACATTTAATTGCAGTCATACTCAGTGGGGGAAGAAACAGCATACCTAATATTTATGAATTAAAGGCACGTGCTGGAACCATTCATACCTCAGTCATGAAAGAAAATGCACCAGAGAAATAAGTAGAGGGAAAGAGCAGCAAGTCGTCTTAATATAGGCTGCATTAGCATGTTGGTGTACAAGAGGTATACATTAACATTGCACAACTGTTTTCTTAAGACCCTAAGTCTTGGCTTTAACAGCTGAAAATACTTGTTTTTAACATCAAGACAGTAACAGTTAACATACAGTAACAATTTGGCTTGTATTTTAAGGTAGAAAAAGTACAAAAATATTATGTGACATTAGAATTGTACTCTCATGCAGCTTATCATGGGTATCTCCATATCCTGGCCTTTGCCATCACATGCATCTCATCTCCTGGTAGTGCAAGACTGGTGTTCTGCATCTCCACCTTTTGTCCACCACTGCCTGGCTCCTCATCCTGGACTCTGATCAACTGGCTGTGATCTTTCTTCTTCCCTTGTGTTTGGTGTAGCATATTCTTTCTACCAGCTAACCTGATTCTGATCAGGCCTTTTACTTTACTGCATTTCAATTCCAGTCTCTTCTTCCAAATGCTCTCAATTTCCCTTTCTCTCACTCTTCTGCTGTTTGTTTTCCTCCCGTATAGTTGGTTTTATTTGGGTGCTTCCCACCCTCCCTTTTTTCTTGTCCAAAAGCTGCTTCTTCCAAAAGCTGCCTGGCAATCAGCAACTAACATGGATAATGGAGGATGCTGGGTCTGATGCAATGCCTATCCATGTTCCAAAGTAACCAGGACCTTCAGCTTCAAAGAAAAAGGAAAAAGAAAAAAAAAATCTGTATTTTTACAAAGAAAGATTTTCAGTTATTCTCTGTGATGGGATCATGAACAGCCTGAACACAATAGGGCTCCATTAGGTTGGAAGATGCTTGATGAAACTGCACTTGAATAATATTATTCAGTGTGTTCAGTTAGCAGCTTGCTAAAAATACAGGAAAGATAGAAGGCAAAATTAATTATGTAGAGCACAGCAAATCTTCTCTTACTCAACACCTCCATAGCCTATATATGGCTCCCTTTTTAGGATTCAGCGTGGGCTTATTGTGGAGCTTAATGGCTGAGTTACCCAATCATAATGAGCCACTGTGTGCAAGAGTAGAGCATGATAAAGCACTCCTAATGCGTCTACAATGCAAGGCATTTTAATTCCGACATGAGTGCTGAAGGAAGACACGACGCTCTTCCGCACAAACACATGGACAGACTTAGGTGGGTGGTAGTGCTGCTGGTGGAATAAAACTCCTCCCAAATGGTGAAGTTTTTCTCACTGGTCCTAAATACAGTATCTGAGAAACCTAACTTATATTTGTCTGGCTTTATAAAAGTGCCAGTCCTTGTTTATATTAGAAAATAGAATCACAGAATATTCTGAGTTGAAAGGGACCCAGAAGGATGATCGAGTCCAACTCTTAAGTGAATGGCCCATACAGGGATTGAACCCAAATCCTTGGCATCATTAGCACCATGCTCTAACCAGCAGAGCTAATCTCAGGGTCATGTTAAATACATTTTTAGGCCCTCAGCAAAATACGCAAGTCTTTGCTCCTTTCTGGGGTCTCTCAGTGAAGAAAGTGTTTGTGTTCCACTGATGAGCTAAGAGCTGCAAACTTACAACATGAGTCAATTCTCCAGAGTAAGTACTAAGGCACCTGTTTAATTTTTGTCATGCAGAGAGGCTTCTGAGATTTCAGTGCTGTGAGACCACTCTTGACTCCAGAACTATTCAGCTGTGTTTCCTCACTTTGGCCCCTTTATATTTGTAAGGATCCTACTTCTACCAGGTGCTTTCCAGGTCCCTCTTCCCAGGAGCAGCATGCATGTGTAGCACAGGTACACATGTGTACCTTCTTTCCATATCTCTGGGCCACATCTCTTCTGGCACTCCTTTTGCGTCTTCTTTTCCTACCCAGTTGTTATCCTTCTGGATCTCAGGCACTGAAGACAGCCAATGTAATACCAGGAAAACTTATTAGGGAAGTGGGATTCAGACCCCATTCCCCCAGGTGTACAAGCCTGGAATAAAAATCCTGTTACTGTTCAAAAGGGCTGATCTAGCCTATGAGAGGTATTTCTTCTGTACTCACCACTTCAATATCCGTGTGTTAGCAATCTGGATAAAGAGAGAGATGAGACACGGAGGAAGCTCAGGAGGGAAGAACTGACGTAGTTTCCCAAATCATGTGGTTGTGACAAACCTGTTGGGTTGTTTAGACTGAGGCTGGCAGAAGTGAGAACTGAGAGGGTGCTGGGAAGAAGAGACAAAGATCGCTGTCTGTCTGGGTGCAGTTGTTGGCACCATCTTTGACTCTAAGAGTGACTTTTCAATGTCTTTTGTTTTTCATGCACCTGTTTGCCTTCTTTCACTATTTCCTTCTGCCTAGCCATAAATTTAGTGATTTTTCTGGGGAAGGAGAGATACATATTTTTTGCCTTCTGAGCCTCTCAGGTTAGATCAGGCCTCTGTCCATCACTTCTGGTGCTCCTTTGCCTTGTTGTAGCACTTCATGAGCAGCATGTAAATACCTATACATTTGTAAAGGTCCTGTTTCCCTGCCTCATAGTTTATTGGATAAATTTGGGGTGCAAGGGGATGTAAAGGGGACGGTGGTTATCACCTATCATGGTGAGCTTGCTGGAGGGAATGCCTGTGACCCAGGCCATGCAGAATGAAAGTTGTGCCTCCTTGTATGAGGGAGCCCTCCTGGGCAGCAGGAGGCTGACGTGACTACAGGTGTATCCCTCAGTAAATTTAATTCTGCAATCATCAGTTCAGTGCTGTTTACGTGCATGGCAAATATGTTCCTTCAGGAGGTGGGGGGCGGAAAATCCATGCTTACTGATAAAGAAGCACAGGATGTTGTTGGCACAATGATTTCTGTATCTATTTAGGAGTCCTATCATGCATGGTTGTAACAAGATAGCGGGAAGATAGTAATTTTGCACTTGGTAGAAAAACATATTGTACAGCTTAATGAAATTTCATTGTGCACCCTTAATTGATTTCAGCAAGGAAGACCTTTACAAAGCAAATACAGCTATTACTCTAATTAGACTTTCAGCTAGTATACTGAAATTATATTTGTATATCAATATATCAGACAAATATTTGTACGAGATAGGCATTTCAATGAATACGCAGCTGAAATGAACAAATTAATTTCTTTGATTATAAGGGCCTTGTTTCCTACAGGTGTACTTTGTAGTTCATTTTCCAGCATGAATGCTTAAATTAGGCTGTTAAGTCCACAGTTAATCTGAAATAATTGGCTTTTCATTTTTTCCCCAAGTGATCTGTGCAGTGGGAGAACTGAGCAGTATTGCTTGTTGACTCTGCTGCCTGGTTTTCCTGAGGACCATGCCAATGGGTCTGTGTCACTGGGTCTGTGCAGGGTATGGGGAGAGCCTCTTGGAATGGGGTGTTGCCTGATCTTATTACTCTTTCTGGAAAAGATGAAGCTGAGTGCACAGCATGCCATGCTCTGTTACCCTGTCCTTCTGACTGTCCAGCTTGTGAAATAAATTTTTTCTTCTTTGAAGCAATCATGATGCTGTTAGGTGTTCATGTAGTTCCTAGATGGGGCTAGGATAAGGCTGAGACCTGAATGCCCAAAAGCATTCCAGGATTTGCTGCTTTGTCTGTGATGTATCATTTCACTCATCTTAGCTACTACTGGACAGCTTTCAGTGGGCATGCATACAAGGAAAAATAATCATACACAGGTCCTTACTTGGTTGTGGTGTTGACTTCTGTGGAGCATATTAAGAGCTTCATTGAGGTTGGAGTGAGTTTGGTTCCAGGCCCATTCAAACTTGTGGCAAAGCTCTCAGTGGAGTGCAGGATCAGGCACAGAATCCCCTCGAGTGCAATTCAGACTTTTGGTTTACGGTGCTTCGGAGCCGTGTATAGTAATTAAGGACCATTACACTCTTCAGAATGACATCCAAAACAGACAGCAAGCGGGCTCTGGATGGGCCAGGCACCAGCTAAAAGAAATACTGAGAGCAAGATGTCTAAAATGTTACCATCCTCTTGGGCTAGTGCATGAGACACCATGCTCTGATCAAACATATCTCCATTCACACAACTGATATCCTAAAGAAATACGTCTGGAGGCCTGAAGTCTCTCCTGATGTTAGGTATTCACAGTTTTGGTCGGAAATTGCTGAACAAGACTAATTCCTTTCTCTTTTTGTCAAATTTTTCTCATGTTTTATTAAACACCTTAGAGGCTAGACATCCTCCAAGATCTGTCAGATCCAAGTCCAGTTTCCTGCTTTGCTTGAGGTGTTCTTACTCTTGTCTCCCATCTTCAAGGGAAGTGTGGGAACATTATCCACTGCTCCTGCAAAAACTATTCCACTAGTTAGGCAATAATTCAAGGGAGTCATTGAGGGTATGTGATGACGTTTGTGTAGCCTCCTGCCTAAGGAATTCACACAAGATGAAATATAGGATTTTCATCCCTGTTTCTAGGACTACGTACTTTATTGTTTAATGTAAAGCTCAGGTGCAAAGGCCACATCTTGGTGCTCACCTTCTCAGGAAGGTAAATTCATTCCAAGTCCCACCTTTGATACCCAAATACATTAGCAGAGCTCTAACAGTTTTGGAGTTCAAAGATTTCTCACAAGGCTCTGGATCTTCCCTGTACCTCTGGCTGGTGTGCGTCATGGAAATGAATGGATTCTATCTTTGGACAGAAAGACTACCTAAATTTTCCTTCCAAACTTGAACTTAATTGTGAGTCTTCCTTTGAGTTCTTTGTGAAGTCATTCACTTCAGTGGGCATTTCCTGCTACGTTGAACTTTAGTGTAGTTACGGCAGTTCTCATGGATCCTCCATCATGACTCATAGTATCATGTTCTTTCTTTTGCGTCTGGCAAGCAGTTGGCAACTTCTGCCCAGTTATGGCATTAAAAACCTTAAATGCTCTACTTAAGCTGGGCAGAATTTTGGATCCACAGCTGCTTGTTACTTAAGTCCCTGCCATCACAGAATACACTGGATAGGACTGTGTAAAGGGCCTGATGGCAGTCTTGGATACGGACTGGGATGAAAGTAAATGAAGAGAAAGGATGAAAAGATGAATATGAATGAATATATCTGTACAGAAACCTAAAAGTAACAAGCCATGTTGGGAGTTCTAGTCCTTTTGCATTGTGGCAGCTTTATTTTTTTATGTCTGCTGGGAAAGTTTAGAGATACAGTTTTCAGGAGTGATCAAAATACAGGAATTTCTCTGTGCAATGAGACTTTTTGCAGTGGTGTTACAGACAGCAGTTGTTTGAGTTATCGCTCTGGTGTACATTATAGAAAACAGAGATGGCAACAAAGAAAATGTAAACTAGCTATGTGATTTTGTTATGAGTTCTAACACCACAGACTGCTAAAAATAAAAAGTCCTGCCAAAAGAAATTTATTTGTTGGTTTTCTTGGTACTTTCATTTCAGCATGTGAAGCAAAAGGTAATATCAGCAGAAACTTAGAGTCACTGTTGTGGTAGGGATAGAGTTCTACAGTCATAAGTGCTTTGAAGGCTCTTCATGTTGTTTCTTGAGAAAATGCTGCTGTTGGAAAAAAAGGGATGGAAATATTTTTCCAGTCTTATATTTTGTTGCTTTCATAAAAGCCTACATTTTGACTTGAGGATATGGACCTCTAAATGGAGTAAACTACTGCCATTATTAAAAACACCTTCCTGGAAAGAATTCAGAGATGTTCAAGCCTATTCTTTTTTTTTTTCCCTGGCACGGTATTCTAATTAACTCTCAACCATTTCTTGAGTAATGTTTTTAAGGTCACTAGCTTGGCTGGGTATTTGGTAATGAAAATTACACCCCATGTCTGCAATAGGACCACTAATTTAAAATAGCCATTTGATTCAAACTGACCTGTTTGCCAGCATAACTAATGAAGTGTCACTTTAATATTTAAAGCACTGTTCTTTCAAGGTAATTGCTATTTACTGGTAATTCTTCTTCATTTGATGGTTTATTAGGTACCTATAGGAATTTAAATTGGGCAACTGAAAAACTGTAATTGTCTAACTAGCATAATTCTTGGCTATAAATAAGCCTGGACACCTGCTTAAGGAAGGTTTTCTGTTTCTGTTTTTAAGGAAGTTTTTTATTTCTGTTTTTTTATACCATAGAAGAATGGGGGAAGGTTTATTTGGAAAAGAGATTTTACCTATTAATAAGATATTAGGAAAGAGCCAGCAGAAGGTGCTGACATCCAAAGGAATGCAGGGACTTGTTTTGGCTAATTCTGCACCCACCCACGTGGGCGTCAACATTCCACTCAAATGTGGCAGGACTTTGCCTCTCCTTGTGGCAGGGGGGATGGATCTGGGGAAGGAGACAGAGGGAAAACAGCCAGGAAAGAATTGATCTTAAAAGTAATTCCAGAAAAAGCATGAAACCAGTGTTCCCTTAGGGAAAAAAGTATTTGGAAAAAAAAGTAGCTGGTAAAATAAATACATTGTTTGCTTGTTCCTTTTCTGTTCTAGCTAGTTATTGAATATCTTCCTTTTTCCTCAATGCATCATAAGGCTTTATTTTTGTCCACAGAATATAGCTATACAAATTAACCTTCTGATTAAAAAGATGGGGCGTTTTGTCCTCCACAATCTGATAAATGCATTAGAAAGGAGACAGGAAACACCTCTTTCTGAGAAACTCCTGCTCACTTTTGTTGATACTTGCCTCTTAACAAAAGAGCTTTCTGAGTAGGCATTGCAGGTTACTGTGTTATTAACCTTTTCTTTCTTTCTTCCTGCTTGAAACTGGTTCTTTTTTGTTAAAGCTCAAGTCCTCAGCTTGGTGTCCTTTAATAACTTTTAGGATTGTTTCTGTGGCACATGTTTTGTTGTTAGCCTTTGCCAGTAATAGCTGTTGAACAATGTTTAGATTACATGATCCTAAAAGCAAGAGTTCTTGTATCTACCTTCATGTTTTCTCGGTATAATGTGAGTTCTTCAATTTTTAGTGAATTTATCATTTTTGTATCTGTATATTGGGAGCTAAGAGCCAAAGCAGCCAATATGTCAGATGACGCCTGACACTTAAGGTTTAGCCAATAAAAAGTCAACCAAAAAGGAAGTACTTAGAATGGGAAATATTGGGTAACCCTACCTTTCAGTAGGTTTACCAGTACTTTTTTTCTGCTAGAATTTAAAGTTAAGAAAGCTAGCCATAGTGTTTCCTCCTCCACAGATCCAGCACGTTAGGTTTGAATGGTGGCTCGTCCACGCTTGGGCAATGGGGATCACTGAAATGTCTGTCTGCACCTGAATTCCCGTCCAGTGGTATATCCAGTGGGTGGTGTGAAGGATGCTATGTCATTTGCTCCGAGGTGCATCACCCTGTGGAGATTTGCCAGATGACTTCATCATCCCACTCAATCTTGCTTCTATAGTCTACGCTTTCGCAGCATGGACACAGCACAATATCCTGGTGATCTGTGGGTGCATTAATGAAGTGTCTGCCCACAGCTCTTAAGGTAGGGTTAGTAGCAATGGTTGCCAGCATAATGCACTATTTAAGTGCCCTGTGTGGTCTAATGTAGCTATATACCTGCATAAGCCACAAATTATTTTGTCAGGGTTGCTATACTTCGTGCAAGCATTTAATGAAAAGCACTGTTGCAATACATCAAATACTCACTTATATTTTTTGTGACTGAAGATTTTAGCCCTTCATAGCTGTGTTGCTGTTCTGGTCCACAAGCTTCATGAGTTAATGTTGACGCAATTTGATCTATGACAGATCCAAGAAAAGCCCGGAGACAGTACCTTTTGTGGTGAGGCCCAGGAGAGGACTGAACCAGAATTCAGATTTGCTGCTGAGGCCTGTTAGTATTTCAGATCCAGTACTTGAAAACTGATTCAGAAGTGGATGTTCTTACTAAAAAGTGGTTTTCTCAAAAGCACAGATGAAACTCCCCTAGAAAGAGTAGCAGTGCACTACCTCTGGGCGTGTGCATACATGAGCAAGTATGTTGTGTCCGTGTACATGTTCATGCATGCATGTGAACACACGTCGCTTTTGTGTGATGGGTCTTGTGTTGGTTCACAGCAAAAGCTGTGTGCTTTTAGGTTTTCCAAATGTAGAAGCTTTTTTGTATGCTAACTGAAAACTCAGTGTGAAGAATCGAAAAACAGTTTCCTTGCATTATTAAACTGTTTTGTCCTCTCCTCCCCATTCTTCTGCTTCAGGGAAATCTCTTTCAGAGTAAGAGGGAAACAGGGATGTAGAGTGAACTGCTGTGAAAGAAGCCCATGGTATCCAAAACTGTTGTGGTGTTTGTTTTTTCTCCTGACATGGCATGAGCTCACAAATACCATTCTGAGCTCTTGAGGCTCTCTTTCTTCATTGACTTATCTTCTTTTATGTGCAGAGTCAATAGGAAACCTTGTGAAAGCTTAAATAAATACATGCATTTAAACTGAAACCAAGCTGGCTTCCAACAGTCCGGGTTCCCATTATCTCATCTTGTTTCAGTCAAAACGCTGGTATGAGGCAATCCAATGGTATCAGAGTAAACATCATTGCATACAAATTTATAAATACCCTGCCTTGCCCACAACTGGGCTGTGCTTGAATAAGGAGCTTCCTTGCCTTGAATGGATGCTGTGTCTCAGAGTACTGAGTAGGGGCCATTGCTCTCATGTAGGTGGTTTTACCAGCTGTGTAAGCCACGGGGGGAAGGTGCTGAGAAATATCCCTTCTGTCCATCCTTGGGTGATATTATGTCTGTGTTCAGAGAATGAAAAGTTGAAGGATATTCACTAGTGTGACAAATCCTGGCACGGAGAGCTACTGGAATATGGCTTGCAGGAGCATATTTGTCTCACAATGAATGGTGCAAGTGGCTGTTTCTCTCTCTTGAGAGGGAGGGAGTTCATGAAGGAAATTTACCCTTTACCCTTCCTTTTTCTCTTATGGGCATTGGGGTTTTGTACCATTTCCTGATGGCTTCCCTTTGTGTAATCTCATGTGTCAGAGGTCTGTGCAACCTTCTCTCACATCATGGAAGACTGGCACGGCGACATTCCCGCAACATTTAGTTTCTAGTAAGTGGAAAGCTGAGATGTGGAAGGCCTGGTCAACAGGAGGCTGCATAAGGGATCTGCAGAGTATGGATGCTGGTGTAGATGGATTTCTTGACAGTAGCTTCTAGGGAAAGTCTGTGCTCTGGAACTCATCCACTGGAGTCTCAATGCATGCTGAAAGAAGTGAGGATATGCCCAGTACTTGCTGTATGTTTGGTGTTGGAAATTCTCCTGTGAAGCAGCTGTTGCCTTCTGCTTTCTAACTACTGTCAGGTCCTGAGCTTCCCTACTTTGTTGCAGAGGGAATGAAAGGTTCTATATATATTGGTAAGCCCTTGCTTAATTATACTTTTCTTTCACCTAAGCATCTGGGGCCCTTTTTCACAGGATTTCCATGCTTTGATTTCTCACCATTCCTCACACTTAAAGGAGTCAGCTGTGTGTCTCAGATGTTCAGCCAGTCTTTGGCTCCTGCCACCTCCCTCTAATCCTGCTCAGAAAACAGTGAATTTAAATGTCAGCTCCAGTTCCCCCTACTCAATATCAAATTAACTCAGCTTAAAAGATTTTGAGTTTTTTTGGCTCGTACTCATGGCACCATCTCCCAAACCTGTGACACAGGCAAGTTTTCATTGCAGTGTTTGCTCACAGCAGGGGCATGTGAAAGGAGCGCGTTTTGAGAATGACTAAACATCAAAGTGGTTGCACATGAGCTGTCCTGAGAAGCGTAATGCTTATCCTGGAAGATGGAAGAAGTGTTTATGTTATGCTAATGGCCAGAGGTCTCAGTTCACATTTAGTTTCCTCTCTACCACAGCTAATAGAAATAGAGATGAGAAACCTGTCTTATGCAGATAGAAATTTGTTGATCTCGCTCAGCTTAATTACAGTAAAGAGAAGTCAGGAGTGTCTGTGATTGTCGTTCCTGCCTGGTTGCACTCTATCATCTCTTAGAGAACTACATTTTTGCAAGAGAGAAAAGGCCTTTTTATTTTTTCCTTTACCCCTATGGGCTTGCCTAGGAAGATACCCATCTTTAATATGAAGCTTTGAAGCATTATTATGGTAATGTCAGGTAACTGCTTTTCAACATAGATTGACAGCCTAGCTATTAAATAAGGGTAGGGAAGAATGTGGCATCTGTGTAGTGAATGATGCATGTGGTTATTTTAAAATGTTTTTTTATAAGCAGAGACACGGCAATTGCAGGTTTTCTTTGCCTTTTTGATTTAACAGCATTTCAGAGTCTTTTGCCAAACCACAAGCAAAAGCAACACTCAGATCAAACTGCAGTCTCAAAATATTTTCCCCACCCCGATTCAAGGACAAAGGATTTAATTTCTAATCAATTACAAAATGGGGTACTAAAAGGCAGTATCTTTTCCATGTGCCCATTTGAGCCTCTGAAATGAGCAAAAATGTTTTAGTGTCTAAAGCCACTCAATTTCTGACCAGTTCTCACTAGGGTTTAAATTGACTGGTACCTGAAGACTGTAATAAATTTATTTTCAATAACTAGTTGAGCTCTGAATTGCTACTAGTTGGCACCAGCAAGGATACCATGATGAGCTCACAGAGCTCAGTACATGTGCTCCTTTTCACAGTCAAAATGACTTGTTCTGCCAACCCAAAGAAAATTGCCAGCAGCAAAAAATAACATTTTTCCTCCATGTCGTGGGTTTTAGGGCTACCATCTTTTTTCCATGCCTGGTTATTACACTTTAATATACTTATTTTTTTTATCTTCTTACTTATTCTTCTTACTTATTTTTTTCTTAATATACTTTTTTTTTTTTTTTTTCATATAGCAGTATGACAAGGAACAGGACTGGATCATGGAAATAGTGGCCACCTGCAGATAGAATATTAAAAATGAGATAGAGTTGTTAGTGAAATACTTCTCTTCTTTGATTCCAGAGGACTCCTGCAAAGAGCCAGTTACTGCTCACATATCACTTGCATAGACTTATGTTAGTCTTCTAAGCAGAGGAATGTAAATTCTGTACTCATTTGGCTAAGAAAATGGTGAACTCCTGAACCTTTTTCCCTTGCATTTTTAACAGAACTTGACCTAAATACAAAGGTTGAGGGCTGCATTAACTTTTTCTGCTCTATAGTTGAGGTCAAGAAAGGGAAAGCAAAAATATCAGACTGGCTGCTTGTTCTTGCAGCTTGTCCAGCCTGACAGGCTGGTGGGAATGCCCGTTGGTCTCCCACCCAGCTTGCTGCTTCCTTGGGGCAAAATATGAAGTGGGTCTAACGTGGTGTAACTTGCATTCCAACCAGCGAGCAATTGCTTACTAAAGTACTCCTGAAGTTGTTTGTTGAGTTTTCCTTGTCTGTAGCAACTTTAACAAAGCTTGCAAAGTCTCCTTTCAACTTTGTAAGTCACACAATTTCAGGTTCCACTGCAGAACTAAGCAGGTATGAAAGCACCTTCAAGGGAGCCTCCCTTGATTTTTAGAGTGGGGTTTGTTAGAGCATGGGAGATAATGAAATATCGCTGCATGTGTTCACTGCTGATTCAAGAGAATGACTCCTGAGAGATCTCAGGCCCATTGCAGACAAGACTTCTTAGCACAGGTTTCTTTGATTTTATTTTTGGCATTGCCCATGGATGCGGCACATTCAAACAGTTACAGATCCAAAGACAAGGTGTGTGTTGAGAGGAGAAAAAAAAAAAAAACCCACAGAAAATTTGCTTTAGGGTTTTTTCCCCTCAGGAAGAGAAGATAAATATGACCATGATTAAAAAGTCATTATGAAGAAGACGGTGATCAATCTTTTGCTATGTTCACTGAGAAGAGGAGAGATTCACTTCATTAGCAACAGATTTAATTGACATTGGCTGTTAGGAGAAGTAGTCATCTACTGAGAAATGCATAAGCATTGCAACAGGCTACTTGCACAAGCAGTTGGCGCTCTCCCTCATGAGAGAATTTAAGAAGCAAGCTAGATAAATCTTTGCTTGGAATGGTCTAGGAGAACTTGTTTCTTTTTCTGAAACTTCCTCAGTTTTGTTTTGGTCTGGTATTCCTGTGGGCTTCAGCTTTAACCCTGTAACTTCTGAAAAGGAATCATCAATGTATGCCGATGGAAAATTGCCTGAATAAATGCCATTAACACAGCAGGGCATTTAAAAGACCTCCCATGAATCCTCATCCTTGTATGGTGAGAAGCATATCAATGTGTGCCCACAATGCTTAGAATGCCTCTAAAGTTTATTGGAAAATAAAGCAACGATGGTATCTAATCTCTTAACCCTAACAGAGAATCTGTTCTTCTGCTTCAGATTGCAGGCATACCATGAAGTGCTGAGATTGGCATGAGCAGCGCACATTTTTATTTGAGGGGAACATAAATCCTAAGTATCTTGTTTGTGTATAATTATTCTTGCCCTGAGGTTGCAGCATCTTGTGCACACAGCTGCATTGTGAACATTTTTCCAAGTTTATTTAGCACTGAGTGCAAGTACTTTACATGTCAGAGCTGGGAACGCTCCTGTTTCAGCTGACTCCACTCCTTTGGGGTGTTGTGGAGCGCTTAGGTGACTAAGCGAGAGGCGGTTGCACAAGCCTGGAGAGACAGGGAGCTTATTTAATCACATTAGAGAAAGAGAGAGTAGGCGCCTGGGAGCAGACAGAGCTAATCTGCGAGGAGAAGCGAGAGTGAGCAAGCGTGTCTTACGGAAAGGCTCGGGAGGGCAGCGCACCGGCAGAGTCAGGGCACCCTCAACAGAGGATTTCTACATACTTTCTCAATTCACATATGTCCACACCTAAGCACCTAGCTAAGGGTCTCAACTCCTCCCAACACACAGCAGCTAACGAGCTAAAACTGCATTCCAACAAAACACTTTGTTACTTGTTTTCTTTTGCTGCTCACCCACCTCAGTTGTAGAGAGACCAGTGAATGTATTATTGGCAGTGACCTGTCATTTGATCAACCAAGTACCGTGGTGGTTTCCTGTCCTCTTTACATTGCTTTGTTCTTGTTAAATGGTGCAGAGGGCAAAGTGAACCTGCTGTGTGGCAGGGATGCCACCTGGAAACAGAGATCTCAGCAGTAGCACAGGGATTTTTTAAGGCTCTCTAGCCTCAGTTTTACTGAGGATACAAGGAGCAGACTGAGGGGCTAGGATGTTGCTTTATAGAATCAACCTATACTGTTTGTGCTTTGTGAAAACAGACACAAGGTAAAGAGGTAATCTCTGGGATTCTGACTAAATGCCTGAAACAGAGCACATCTGGAATGCCTACATGTATATTGCAGAATCATTAGTAACACATTATGACCCTCTCAGCTTCTGCCTTTTTTTTTTAATATTTCCACGAGTAATACTTTTGTAGAAAGTGATAAAATAATTTTATTCTTCATTCTGCCATTTTATAATTTGTTATTTATGAAAGTACATAATAGGGCCAGTGCAGATGTAGACCAGGTGAATATGTAGGCAAAGATGGTCAGTACAGAACACAGGAAGGTGAGGATTAGGAAGAAATTCCAATTGTATGTATACATGCATCCTTAGAAACCCTTTTGGTAATGGTTTGTATTCCTCTTTTTTTTAAGTCAGATGTGGGATGTAACCTATAAAAGAGCTCCCTCTTTCACTCTCTTCTCAGTGTAGAGCTCTGGGGGGAACTTTGTGTCTATGTGCATAGCACTTCTTGACCTCCAAGCTGCAGGCAGTCCAGGAATAGTGTAATTAATTTAGACTTGTTTGGGAAAAAATCTGATCATTATTTGACTTTATGAGATGGCTGATCTGCTGGATGTCAGCATGCCATGAGGCCAGCCACATGAGCAAGATCCCATGTTCCAATATGGCTTTGGAAGCAGAGGGAGTGGTCAGACCTGTGTTGGAAACAATGTTGTTAGAGCAGGTATGAAACTGACTCACATGGGGAATTCAAAGAGCTGAAATTCAGAATCTGACTTGTGGCTCATTTCAAACAGCAGCAGTTCCTTATAAAAGAGAAATGGGGATGGCTACAGCAGCAACAGGCCCGTAACATGCAGCTCTTTAAAAGTCCCAACACAGTTTTCTGCAGATGATATTATTGGAAAATCCATTTCTGTTGCCTTACTTCAGGGTGTCAGAAGGACCTAGGAGCTAATTGTATAAAGCAATTGTCATAAACATTCAAACTAGATGAATCTCCATGTCAGGTTTTATTGCAGCCTTGCAATTTGGGCTAGGTTCTCTGAACTCTGCTAACCTTGGCAGATCTACAGGGAAAGGCTGCAAAATCCTTGAGTTCAAAGCAGGCAAAATATATGACACCTTTTGAAAGTTTGGCTTTGAGTGTTGAGTTTATTTGAACTTACATTAACCAAAGCAAATAAAAAATGGCTTGTATGAGCTCCTGCAAGGTGAAATTCCAGCAGAGAGAATGAGAGTAGACAACCTGTTTGCCAAACAGAGTTATTTTATTTGTGTTAAAGGAAGAAAGTTGAGTACTTTTATATTTGATTTAAAGTAGGAATAAGGAAGATTGTATCTTAAGGATATTATGTAAAAAATATTATCCCTCTGGGAAGGTATCCCAATCAACCAGGACTGTATCTATTGTGACACGAGTTCTTTTTCTGGGCAGTTTGTTTTTCATTTTGCTAATACCTGGGAATACAGAGGAAGACAATAAAGCACCAATGCAGAGATCAAACAAAACAGGAATAGCTGGTACCCTATATTTTGTGAAAAATAAGTAGATCGAATAGAAATAAAATCTGACCAAAATTCATTGCAGTTTGCTGTGGCAGAATCAATCTGTGGACAACATCACACACTTAAATGAGTGCTAAGGATTTATTAGGTAAGAAATGAGCTTGAATAGCCAAGAGCCAAGGGTAGAAAGAGATTCTATGGGTCCAGAATAAAAGTTTTGAAGTGGGGGGTTAGGGGTAGGAGAAGGATTACTTTTTAAATATTATTTTTAGTAAAAACTCTGTCAAGGAACAATAGATGAGGATAACTACTGAGGTGCAACAGAGATGGCAAAACAATTGGGGAGACAGCTAAGATGGTTGCTGAGGAGGTGTTTCACATAAATTTTTGGGTATGGTGTATCACCGAGAGTGTGTGCCGTAAGAGTAAACTGCCGGACTGCAGTTTCACCTGGAAATGGTGGAAGGAGTTCAAGTGAGCACTTAAGGACATGACAAAGTAGGTTGGGCAGGGGGCTGTGTGAGTGTTTGTATATCTGGAAACAGCTACTGAAGGAGAAGGTGAGGAAAGGGAGGAATAGCTGGCGTGCAGGTACTGGAGCATACCTGACTTGTGAAAGACCAAAGTAAACAGTCTGCTGTTACTGTAAGCCTTTAATGAGGTAAATAAGGAGAGATAATGAGTTAAATAACCAGCCTAATAGAGGCAAAGATATTCTGGGGAAGTCTGATTGCTGAGCAAGTGTGGTATATCTGCCAGTGACCTCAAGAACTGGATTTGGTAGATACTGATCTTGCTTGTTAGAGGTCTGTCATTATGGGAGGCTTTGACTTCCTGGATTATAGAGGGGAACAAATAGCTAAATTCAGACATTTCTGAATGCAATAACCAGCAGAGCTCCTTACCAGTCACTGAAATCGCAAGAAGCAATACTTTTTTAGATCTGACACTAAGTTGTAGAATGAAGTAGAAAACAGCCTTGCTTTGAGGGATTTCCATTTCAATTAAAATGAAGGGTAGGTAAGTAGAGATCTATAGTTTAATTTCTCTGCTCCAGATGGATGGCATATCTTGTGAAGTGAAAAACATGGAAGAAAAGGTATCAGATATGACTGAATAAGGAGTAGAAACAATAATAGGTCAGGAAGTATATGGGTGAAATGAGGATTGGCATGAGACAAGCTGAGTTTGACTCTGCAAAGGAAATTAAAACAAATAGGAACAGGTTCTTCAGCCACATAAATAAAAGGAGAAAAAAGGTAGTTTGCCCAACAATTTATCAGATACTTTGTTTCTGTTTCAGTCAGGATTTTGATTCTGAATATTCAGGCATTGCAGGTTTTTAGTGGTTATGAAAACCTGGAAATTAAAAAGACTTCTGCCAAAGTGGGAGAAACAGCTCGATTTAAATACTGGAGAATGGCTGGATCATTGTCATCTTGGTATCTGGGAGGAACTGACCCATATAATTGCAGGCTCAAGAACACTATTTTCAATAAGACTTCACAGAGGAAAAAAGACCCTGTTCAGCTGCAGAATGTGAGTCTGTCTTGGCCAAACAGGCAAGGACAGTCCTGTTGGAGAGCAGGCTATTCATAGCAACTATTCTATTCTTTTAAAAGTAAGAATAGGACATAAGGTAGCAGAAAAAGGAAAGAAAATGAAGGAGGCCAGATCGAGGATGATCTAGGTAAACCTAGTCACTGATAAAAGCACTGATGTTTCTAGTCATGGAAATGCAGTCCTCCTTTCTTAGCTCCTAGTGTGGGGCAGTATGTGAAACAGAGACATGCTGAGTAATGCCAGTAAAATTGTGACTAATAGGTAAGCTAAAGGGCAGATTTCAGTGAAAATAGACCTTTCTGACTGGAGGGAAGTTGTTATTGAAAGCTCTTCCTAATGATTGATTTTGGGACCAGTCTTCTGTGCTAATTTTACTAGAGACTGCTGCCTAGAAAGTGTGGAAGTGTTCTAGTGAAACTAGTTGCAACAGAGTTGGGATGTGATGGTAGAAGGACTAAATAACTGGAGAACAAAAGGCATAAAATGAAAGACGCAGAGAGAAATAGGCTTGAGATTAGGTATAATAAGTAAAAGTAAATGCAAGGCCCTTGCTAAAAGAATCTTGTCTGTAACTGTTCGGTTCACGAGTCTGGAGTAGCTGAAGAGGAAGAAAATGCTACTACAACTGAATGTCTCCAGTGCTCTGTGTGTGTCAGTGAAACAGCCCTCCAGGTCCTGGAGTGTGGCAAGCAGGTTATTTTCAGTTTTGACAGGTATAAATGTTGCTATGCTATGTTATACTGTGTTATCCAGTCTGAATCCTAAGGTGGGTACAAGCCGAGGGATTTCTTTAATGACAGGCATTTCTGATTTGTGTTCAAATATGAATGCAGTCATTTGCATGCATTACTCACCCCTCCCTTCTCCTTTGTGGCTGATCCTGGGATTTAGAAGAGCGCAGACCTGTCCAATGTTTCTTAATCCAAAATTTGGTATAGAATGTCATTGGCAGTAGTATTTTTAAGAAGCCTGCTTTGAAATGTCACATCTTATCCTAATTGAAATCCTTTTGCCTGTTATGGGATTTGTGAGACCAATTCACTCAGGATGTCTTGGCATGAGATGTACCATTGTTCCCAGTGGAGAGGAGCTCCTTGGGCTCCAGCTAGAGGTAGATAAAGTTAAGTCAGCTCTAGTTCTATAGCCATTCCTCCCCTCTGCTATCCTCTCTCCTTCATAGGACATAATTTTTTTCCTTTCCAGTAATGGCTATCAAGATAAATGAGAGACTGATAATGTCTAGAGTTTATCTTTTCAGTGTTTCATCACATTTTGAGATACTGGAATAGAAACTCTTTCTACCTCTATCTCTGTAACTGCTGGCAGCACAGCCCCTTTCCATGGGCTAGAACAGTGCTTTATACTTGAAGATTTACAAGATGAGTTGCAAAATCAGATTGTGCCACATGCTGGGAATTAGCTTCTATTTGCACCCCTCTTCCCTTGGACATGGATGATGTGCAGCATGGTAAATCTGGTCAAGCTCTGCAAAGTTCTGCCTCACTGCTGGTTTTAATTTAGGTGAGCCATTGATTATGTTCACCACAAACACTCTGTGTTTGGGCAAGAGTGGTTTCTTCAACAGCAAGATGAAAGGGATCAAGCCTGGCTCGTGGTGCTGTATAACTTGCTGCCATAAAAGGACTATGATGGAGGGGGAAGAATTCTGAGTTAGTGTCTGAACTTCTTGTGCTTTGGGAGAGGAGGGACATTTTCTGCTTTGAGAGAGGGCTGAGTTGGCACCTGAAAATGTCTGTCACCTCCTCGGTGTTCAGTAGCAGGCCTGTTTGCTCCCAGTCTGACCGGCTGCCAGTGCATGCCGAGCAGGTACAGCTGAGAGGAATGCAGAGGATTTCAGTTGTTTGAGAAGAGGTGGGTGGGGGCCTTCAGAGTCCGTGAATTCATTAAAATTCCACGTTGAGTTGCAATGTAAACGCGTGGGCCTTAATATGCAGGGCTCCAACAGGTAAATACTCGAATCTTGGATACAAGACGTAGCAAGTTTTTACCTGCCCTTCATCCAAAAATCTCACCGAGTACTCTGCACCCACCCAAAAGGCAGTGCTCACCGCTACCTGAACATAATGCAAACTGATAGATGCAAGCGCAGATTAGGGGCAGCAATTCACCTTCAGATGGATATCTGCCACAGGAGTGTGCATTGTTTGCACTTAAGAGAACTCAGAAGTCAGGCACTCTTTCCATTGCTGTTCTCTTTGAACGCACATTATGTTGCTGACAGCATCTATTTGTGTTGTGCATCCTATAAACCTCTCTCAGTACCTCAAGTTGCTCTCTTAAACCCCAAAACTCACAAAGCCTCCGCTGGGCAAGTAATCTCATGGATCAGAAGCACGGAGAATAGGGCCAAAAGCTGCCTGCAGGCACCCTGCCTTTGCACACTCCATTTGAACCCTGTGAGGTAATTTGGCCCTTTTTGGGAGCTGTCTGCTCCGTGTGCTGCAATCCTCTCATACCAGAGCTAGCAACTTTGCTCACAGCAATTTCACCCTGGACCTGACTCTGCAGCCACCGAGCCCAGGGCAGTGCTTCTTGCGGCAGGCGTGGGATGAGGGAGCCACGGTGCTCTCTGTCCTCTCCCAGCATCCAGATGCTGCACAACATCTTGGAACTGAACTTGCTCTTCTTGCCTGAAAAGATGGGAATGTGCAAAGGTGGCTCCTGAACTCCCACAAAAATGAGACTGAGTACCCTCAGGAGTTGTTGCTGCAGTTCTCTGCAGCTTGGGGGGTATTTGGAGGGCTTGTTCTTCAGTCAGTGTGCCTCTTTTCCAGTTACTTGCTCCTTTCAGTGGGCAAATCAACTGGGAGATGTGAAACAACACAGCTTTAGATCTCTTTCATTTATTTCTCTTTTTAGAAATAAAATGTTAACAGAGAGCTGTGGTCACAGGAAAAAAAAATCTCTCCTGTAACAAGGGAATGAAAACATCTGCATGAAGAGAAAACACTGAAAGTAGAGAACTGTGTTATTCTTTGGAGAGAATGTTGGGATTAAGGTTTAAAAAAACTTTTTTCTTCTTAAGGCATCCAGTTTTTACAGGTCTCAGTTATTTCAGGGATCAGATATTTAAAAGATATTTTCTTGATCTGACTCTTTTGCAGGACCTGAGTATTTTGAAAGACTTCCTGCACATACATGCCAGTTATTTGATCTGATCATTGTTTTAATAAAACTATTATTTAACTAACCACGAGTTAATTTCTTTGGCCCTTTGGGAGCCAGCCACAAATAGTAGCAAGTTATTGTGTAACCTGGCTAAAGCTGAGCTCCTTGTCTTCCTTGCCAACTCCCACCATTGACAAAACCACTTACAAATGTATTTTTTTTCTTAATGGAGTTAGACTATTATGAAAAAAAATCTTGTGCGATCCTTAAAAGTTGTCTTCATGTAACCTTTTTCTAATCCCTTTTAATCTGTTTTTTTTCTGCCTAAGGATGTAAGTAGGTGCTCTGTAAGGAAAGAAGGGATTGTCTAAGATCTGTTGTGTGGAGCAATAGTCCCAGAGAAACACTAACCATAACAGGAGTGTGCCTGGCCTACACTTCAGTGAGAGGATACTAGAAAGCTCACCGAAATTTTTTCCTTCTGGTAACCTCCAAATTGGTATAACTTGCAAGGAATTTTCCAAGGGAAGGGAAAAATTACTCAAAGTGAAAGGGTGTTTATTTAAACTATTCTGGAAAATTTCAGAATTTTGGTTCAGGAACAGGTAATTTTATTTTCACTGTGACATGAAGTGTTCCAAAATTCCCTTCTCCGTTATTAATGAAACTTTGAATAAAAAAAAGATGATTGTGCAGATAAGCCAGCGAGCAAAGAGCAGCCTTTACTGGGAATGACTGTGTGAGACTATCAAGTTCCACAGTGATGTGTTAGTAAAATATGCCTGATGTACAAAAGAGGCAGCATTTGTAGCAAACACATTTCCCTGCACACAAACATTAGCTCCAGTGTTCGCTGCTCACTGAGTCAGAACAATTGTAGGCTACAGCTTGATTTCTTTGGGACATTATAGCTGTGACTTATTCTGGCTTAGATACTTAGTCTAAATTCAAAATAAACAAATCATTTCCAAAAAGATGAGACGGCTGTTGTGTGGTCTGCAAGTGTGTAGTGTAACACAGGACACTGTGGCTTTACTTGGAGGAGGACGAGGTGTGTGGAGTCAGCAAGAGCCCTTGTGAAACAGCCTTGCACTGAGTACGGGCAAGTGGAAATGGATGCACCTGGAAAGAGAAGTGTGCACCAGGACTGTGAAAGGGGGCTTGGGGTGGCAGAAAGAGTCTGGAGGACAAGGATTTCAGATCAGCAGGCAGCTGACTTCAGAGGCCTTCCTAGGTTGGTGCCATGGCCAACAGGATTAAGGCAGCCTTTGAAAACAAAAAACAAATAGGAGCAAACAGAGGCCCAAGTCTTGTTTTTACCTAGGTGAGGAGTGCTTTACTGGTGCAGACCACATGGAATGGGATGTCCTCTGCTGCAGCTCACATCCAAGCAAAGTTGAAAAACAAGATGGGGCAGAGAAGACTAAGAAAAGACCTGTTGGGATGGGAAGGTGGGGAATATTTGGGAAAGATTTTTTTTCATATTTCTCTGTAGTTGAGGTTAACTGGTAATCAAAAATTTTCAGAACATTGCTGAACTCTTCATCTCCAGAAATGGCCAAATGAAGACCAGGTGTTCAGCTCTTTCCCAGAGATATTTTTTAGTTGAACACAACATTTAAGGTTAGTCCAATAACAACAAAGAAAAACTCCTCAATCTTTTCTACAAAATGCCATTTGCAAAAAATATTTTTGGCCCAAAAATATATCATCTCTATAGATGGAGCTAGTAAATTTATTTAGGCTAATATTTTCAGGATGCATCTTTTGCAAAAGTAACCTGGAAGTACTTTCAAATAACTGCATAATAAGGCATTTACTGGCTTTTTAGCTGCCTCAGTCAGACACTGGGGAAAGAGTTTTCTGTTACTATTGCTCAAAGCTAGGCAGACCTGCCTGGTTCTGTGCTGTAGATAAAGCTGATCAAGGAAACGTGAAAGAGCAATGCCACACCACTTGTCCCGCTACTACTGGGCTTTAAGTAAACCATAAACATTCCCTGGAATGGCTCATGAGCAGACAAATGAAACCCAAAACAATTTAAAGGTGATAAAACTCTGTTGACATGAATACTGTTCAGGTAAACCACCTTGGACACATTTACAAACAGAGGCCAGCACCTATTTAACTTTATCCCAGGAGACTGAGGCTGTTCTCACAGGTGGCTTTGTAAGTATAGAAAATACAGTCACCTACAGATTCTCCTGCCTGACAGATCTCCTTGACAACAAACCTGTGCTTTTTCAAATCAGGTGAGGAAGTTCTGCCTCTGTGAAGGTTGTTGTTGATCCTCAGTTGGGAGGGAGATTTTGAGAGCATCGCTGCCTCTGCATGCTGTTGTCTGGGGGCCAGTGCAGGTGCTGGAAGGATCTGTGCCACTGGAACTCCTCTCTCAGTGTCCCTGAAAGCTTTGTTTGGATTGAGAGGCAGAAGTAAGAGGTTTTTGACAGTCTTTGTAAGAAGATAGTCTTTGTAAGAAGAAAGGAGCCAACTTTGTTGCAACTCTACTTGAGCATCTCCCAAGGGCTGCTTAGGGGACCTGAAGCCTTTCCAGGCTTAGAATCACTTCTAGGCGCTGTTTCTTTGTTACAGAAGTATTGAGAGGAAAGTAGGAATGCAGATATCCTTTCTGGGTCCTTCACTTCTAAGGAGAAGGCCCAGGGCAGTGACAATGTCTGTGCATTTCTCTCTTAAGAGGGTAGAGCCTCCACTGGAGTTTCCCACTCTGATGGAGCAATGGTATTTTGCTTTGCAGCAGATTTCAATGCCCTGGCTCTAATCTTCAAGTGAGGCTGCTTCCCTTGGGAGTGCGTAGCTCCAGTTCACACCAAGGAACTCCCTACACCGGGAAGCATGGTTCTGTTTTAGCATGGTTTCTCTTGCAGGTAGCATGATGGAGTGGGGTAGAAATTAGAGCCCTGTTTTCTGTAAATGAATGTTGTTCCCCTGGGTGAAGATCTAGAGTAGCTTCACTTCTGCTATGGAATGAGTCTGCAGCTCATATTCAGGTGAATGGTTTTGTCTCAGGATGCTTACCTCTGAAAGAGGGCAGGATAATGAACACATAGACAGTGGTCCATGCACATTGCTTTCTGCACTCATTGCTCTGATCTTGCTATTCTATTTCTGTTCAGAGAAACAAACACGAATCTACCATCCTTTTAGGTACCATGAAAAACAACAAAGCATGGTCTCCTTGATACTTAAAAATTCCCAACCTAATTATTCCTCAGGGACAGGAATGACAGATAGGTGAAAGTTAAGATCAAGAGGGCAAACACATTTTAGGAAATGAAGAAATTAATTTGTGTAGTTCAAGAGAGCTGAGTTGTTTTCTTCTTTTTGGTCCCCCTTACCTCTGCTCCTAAGTTCATTATTTTTCATGTTCTGAAGGGATACAAAACCAACCCCTGGGGGGAGATACCCCTTTTGAAAGAAAGCTAGGAATTGAATTAAATGCAGAATTTACCAAAAAGAACAAACTGAACCGATGCTCTGAACAGGCTTGGCTGTGGGAGATACTCTGAGGCCTTTAGAAACAGGTACAGAGAAATACACCCAGTAAATTACCCCAGCATGGAGTACTTTTCTGACATGTATGATTTCTAGTGGATTTCTGAAGGTCTATTCCTTTCCTGCTAATAGTAAAGTCACCAAGTGATCTTCTAGATACCTGAAAATCTTCACCTAAGATAACAAAGTGGCCTTTTTCTTTTAATCTTTATATCTCCTGTCCCCATGGTGAAGCATTTTGTTCTTGCAGACTTTATTTCCTATACCATGGGGATATTTACAGCACTTCCCCAAGTGGGCTGGCTGGTGTCCTAGCAGAGTGCCAATGTCCCAGCTGTGCAGGGATTGGGTCCTGCTGGCAGGCTGGGACTGCTGCTGGCCAAAGCAGGCTCAGGGAGGGAGCTCTGGGGGCTGATCTCTCCTGCTGCTCCCCTCTTCACCAGCTCTGGGTTTCATTTGGGCTCACACCACCCGTCTAGGACCCTCTGGGACTAGTCCTTGACTACAGCCCTGACTTCACTGCCGCTTCTTATCGCTCTCTCACCGAACCCATTTGGCTTGACTCACAGGTATGTTAATACTGTCCAGCTTTGGTGCAGGCCTGCTGAAATCACTGATTTGGAGAAATGCAGTTGACTAAATTTTTAGCAGGTTGCTTTGTCATGCTGCCCAATGCTTACCATGACAAATATCTTAAATCAGTTTTTATCTGCAAATGCCCAACCACAAATAGTTCCAATAGTACTATATTCTGGATTTTTCTTGCTGTCTCTCTAGTGTTGGGGGCAAATTTGGTTCAGAAGTTTCTTGTAAAAGACAGTGTACCCTATGCACTATACTAAACTTAGGGGAGAGACTGCATGTTTTTTGGCCTAACATCAGCTTACAGTGAAAACAAGACAGCCAGAGCTGTATAGCTGGTAATTTAAATCCCATGGCTTTGTTCATCTGCCCTGGTTGGCTAGAAAACTTTTGGAGGATTTATGCTAAAACTCTTTTTCTGTCATTTTTCCCTTTTGATTTGATACATTCTGTAACGTACAAGAGATAGTAGGCAAAATATTTTTAGCATGACATATTAAGATATGGCTAAACATAATAAAACATGTATTCTTTTGTGGAAAAATACATAAAGATATGCTACATGTATGTTGAAGGCATTTAAAACATACATGCAATCCAAGATAACCAAAGACACACACACACACTTACTTATTTGCCTGCCTGTGTATGTGCAAATTTCACCTGTATATTTTTCTTGTATTTTCTTATTCTTCCTGTATGCTTTTCTTCACTTGTGCAAGTTTACAGGTGAAGAAAAGAATATTAATATCAGCATGCGTGTGGAAAGAAGATATGAGGGGTGTCATGACAAAATGTGTTTCATATTTATTAATTTTTGTTTTGTTCTATTTGGAAAATAGTAGCTACCATGCACAAGAGAGCCTCTATTTAATCCCAGTCTGCTGGTGTGACACTGGATCTGGGTTCAAAGGTGCGTTTCTTGCTCAATTCTGCTACTATAAAGAGACACGTCTGGGTAATTCTCCATAATGCCTCTTAGGATTTCAAACACTAAAGTACATAAGTACTGACATAATGTGTGCATGTGTGTGTCCTGAGGTTTTGGTCTTGCACATGGCATGGGAAGAAGGTGGAATCTGCAGATATGAAAAGGGAATGGGTCAGAATGCAGGAAGAAAATGAGCTACCTGTCTCTATTCTAACTCAAGCCAGGCTGCTTTGAGCACAAGAGGCTGTATATGCAGATCGAGGTTACCAAGGGACATAGACACCTCTGGCCTAAGTTATTTTCCTTATTAAACTGGCAGTGGAAGAAGTAAGTGATGTAAAATTCTCTAGATTGACTCAAAAGCACCAAAATATCATCTGTGCCCTAGAAAATTAAATTGGCTTTTGGTCAGACAATGCCCAGCAGTGCAATCCTGAGACACAAGAGGATTTGGATTGTAAAGTACTCAAATTAAAGGAGTGCTTATATTCTGGGAGTTTGATTCTTCCTACCACAAGTGGTGTTTGGTTCTGGGATTTTTGTTTGGACCTGCCTGTGCCTCTTACAAAACCAAAACAAGCAAGCTGTCATTTTTACAAAAGCCCAGATGAATTTTTACTTTTTTCAAAGACAGACAAATATCAGTGCTAAGGTATTAAAAAACATAGAATTGCAACACATTTTTAGTACCTTTCTGTTCGTTTTCCCCCCTTTCTACGTTTGCCTGCTTTTTTGTGCCGTTCAGCTTGTTTGCTTGTAAAATCTTCCTTGGAGCCACATTCGTGCAGACAGACTAAAACATTTTTGACTTTGAATGAATCCCCTGAGGTAAAATTTACTCAGATAATATCTTGGTTACTACCTAACCTGTTTGGGTTATTTTTGAACACTATAAAGTGGTAGCACCAACAAAGGAAAACTGCATAGTACATACCGGTAGCAGCTCACTTCAAGTAACTTAAGACCTCTGCTTTTGCACAAAACACCTACATCTTGTGGCTCTTTGTAGAGGTCAGAAATCAGAAACTCAAATGTTTCAGGTGGTCCCCTGAACTCCCCATCCAACATTATTTTTCCTTTCTGCAAAGGCAAAAACCATTTTGATTTACCTGATCACAGACATAACTGTTAAAGAATGCCAAGTGTACATAACAGCACAGATGTGAACGAACTGGACAAGCAGTGCTGAGTAATCACTCAGCTGTGATTAGGCACAGGTCCCAAAGAAAAAGCCAGGCTCTGAACAGGCCTGACTTTTCTGGTTCAGATCAAAACCTCATGGCTCTTTGTTTCTGTAAAGCATTGAAGCAAGTCCCCGGTTCTTCAATTTGCAAACAAATTCAGATTGGGATTCCAAACCTGTAGCTTAGCTTCATCTCTAATAAAGCTGATGTTCCACAGATTTGAGTTTCCAGCCATTTCTCCAGATGCCTGTTGTAAGACAGATGCTGTTCCAGCAGAGGCTGCCAACCTGGCAGCTCTGCTCTTTCTGCTGTGTGCTGCACGTGGGCTGAGAACAGCAGCTCTGCTGACCAGCTCAGCCAGCACTCCCTGCTGGGGGAAATGGGGGGAAAGAGATAAGTGAGGCTTTCTTTGGCTGATGGAGAAAATGCCTTGTTTTACTCTCTGCTGCTGCAAACTTAGGAGAGAATATAAATCAAAACTTATCTACTTAGGGAGTGCAAGACAGGTCCTAAAATGGTGGGAAAGTTTTTAAAGGGAAAGCAGGTTAAAAGAAAATCTATTGGGCATAGGAGAAGGCCACGAGGAACGAGTCTGGACACATTAGTCAGAATGAACTGAATTATAGCTATGTCACTCTTAAAAAAATAAACATTAAGATCTACAGACCTATTCCCTGAGAGGAATTTCTGTTTTGCAGGAGATTTTGGGTTGTGTTAGGAAGCCTGTAAAGCATAGTCTTGTCAGTCTCCTCTCAGGTGCTGAGCCTTTAGCCATCTGCTGGCAGGTGAAGAGCTCAAGGCCTGGGGAGCCCAAGCCACTTGATGATGTTCATCTGCTGAGCCCTGCTGGGGCGGGAGGGGAGAGCCTGCTCCTCCTGCAGAATGCTCTGAGGCCTCTGTACAGCAGCTCTCTCCCTCGGGGGCAGCAGGGACACCTTTTCAAACATCAGGTGTGCTCTGTTGTGTGAGGACGGTGACAGCACAGTTTGCAAGGAGAGCTGCTCTCTTGGCTCTGATGGAGCAGGGCTGGCAGGCTCAGGGGAAATGGCTCGCTCCTGCTGCAAGAGAGGTGAGTAACAGCTGGGGCATCAGTAGTTGCCTGCAATGGCAGGAGCTGGCCTGGCCAGGTGTGAAGGCTTGTCAGCTGGGAAGAAGTTGGGCTTTCCCTTTTTGGTGAGTTTTTAAAAAACAGGGGATTGATCCTATTCTTGAGTCACGCAGTTTTTATCTTCCATTGATTTAAAGGCTGGAAAGGCAGCACAATGTATGGAAGGATTTAGAGTCAGCTCCAATTTCCTTTCTTTTTCATTGTATAAGGACTTTCTCAAATGAAATCATGGAACAATTTGCACAGTAAGAAGCTGTTCCTCCAGTAAGTTGCTGATAAAGATAGGATAAACTGTATAGTTTTGAATATGGAAAGAAACCTCCAAGGACGAAATCTACTAAGAGAAATTCAGAGAAAAATCTAGCCCAGAGCATTTCTTAAAGCTGCTTTATCTATCAAAGCCTGTAAGCAGTAATCCTTCCTGGACCAATGCTAGTTTTAAAGTCTTGGCTTTATCTGTTCCCTGTCAAATGTAAATAATGTTTTTCTTCTTACATATAAGTTCTTTTATAAAGGTTCTGTGCTTGTCTCCACTGCAATTCCTAAGTTTCTTTTTATTTTTTTTCCTTAGGAATCTAGATTAGAATGTCCAGAACCCACTTTAAGCACTGGAATGCTCTTAGGATTATTTCAGGGATCCAGAGAACTGTCAGACTCCAAACTGTTCCTACTTACTAATCTCTGTGTGAGTTTTGGTGCCCATCATAAAATATGGGGGTCAGCACTAGCCAACAAGGTAATGACACCAACTTTCCCGCCAGACTCAAGCTCTCTGAAGTTCCACAGAGGGTCCTGTTGAAGGTCTACAATGTGATCCAAAACAGAAAAGTAATAATAAAAAAGGTATTCGGTTGATAAAGTGTTTGGTGTAAACACCAAACTATTGTAGTTTGCCGAACAATTAGACTGTAGTTCTGTAAAGCCAGTAAATGTGGATGTGTTTTAGGTGACCTTAGTAAGTGCCTACATGCCTTGCTTGTGTCTGTTATTCAGTCAAGACTTCTGGTTGTTTTGTGTGCTGAAGCTGTGAATGCCCCGTTCAGCAGACACCCTGACAATCTGTGTGTGTTCATGCCTTGCTTACTAATCAAAATGTTTTCCTTAAAGCTGAATTAAACTGTATCAGTTTGGTTTATGCTTTCAGGAGCAGTCTGAGATAAGTGCAGAGTGCATTACAGACATTGACGTACTCAGTGTTTCTCTTTTCTTGTATTATTTCAATCTACCTAGATAAATTCAGGGTAAACTTCTCCTCCCTCTTGAGGAACTTGGGCAGTTCCTCAGATTACTGTGCCTTGCTTTAGCTGGGTGTGCCTTCAGTTTTTAATTAAGGCTGTTAAATAAACAAAACAACCAACAAACAATTCCCAAAGGGAAGTAAACCACAAGAACGATGTTGAAATGCTCAGAAGAGCTGAACCCCGAGCTCAGGAGCTGCAATGTTATGGCCACGGCTCTGCCCTTGACTTGTCCTTTGGCTCTAAGTAAGAGGAGGTGTTTGTTCCTGAGCAAAGAGGGAAAAGTGCTGTAGGTTTCAGTGTAGGAAGCAGGAAGGTCTGCTCAATGCTGGTTCAGGTACAGATCATGACTGCGCTCCCAAAATCTGCAGGTGGGCATTGGCCTCTTTTTCTCAGTTTCTCACCTGGCAAAAGGAAATACTGGCACAAAATTCCTGTGGGAAATACTTTGAAGCATCAATGCCCTTCATTTCTGTGTTTTGGGATGAACAGAAAATCGTCCTCCCCACCTGCTTCCCTTGCCCCTCTGCAGTGTCAGGTTAGGAGGCAGCACAGTGAGCAGGTGCCGTGGTGAAAACAGCCAAGGAGAGGCGACTCCCATTTCTCTGTAGGTGGGTCTGTGCCTCCCACCAGTCCCCCAAAGAAAGAAAGAAGTTCCCTAGGCTGAAATTGTGGTGTCTTAAGCCGAGAGTGGGAATAAATCCTGTTGATAACCTGAGTTATGGTTGTTTTTAGACAACCTGAAATAATGCATCAGACCTGAGCACTGCTGGGGCTTGGTGGCAAAATCCTGGAGTAAAGCGGCAGGCTAAAGTTTCCAACTTAATTGCATTTAATTAGTCTAACTTAAAAACTTAAACATGTTGCTAGGATGGATTTTCCTTTGTTTAGCTTCTTTTGGTGTGGCTTAACAAATTTTAACCATCTAAAACTGACTCTTGGTTGGAGGGACCATAGGTGGTAGAGCACATATCCTTTGGTGGAATAATGAAGTGTTTACATTATGCAGTCCTATTGTGAGATCAATCAGACTGCAAGGCTGGATATATAAACAGAATCTGCAGGTGGTCCCTGCGTCTCCTTGCCCAGAAGCCATGCTTTAATCCTCAGGAAGTAGGCAGAGTGGAGGTTCCAGGAGGCAGCCAGCCCAAGCAAAATAAAAGAACAAAACCAGCCTGAACAATGCAGCGCATGTCAAGCTCACAGCGCGATCACTGCAAACAGCAGCTGACGGGAAACTTCGCGACAATTCACCCATCAGCTAAAACTGCCAGGCTTGG
This sequence comes from Fringilla coelebs, assembly GCF_963513975.1. Classification (NCBI taxonomy): domain Eukaryota; kingdom Metazoa; phylum Chordata; class Aves; order Passeriformes; family Fringillidae; genus Fringilla; species Fringilla coelebs. The sequence goes on from NC_140028.1 coordinate 84,721,537, forward strand.
GGTCCTGGGGATTAATGAGCATCTCACTCAGACCCCAGGAGCGTGACATGTCAGGCACAAAGGGTGGGTAATGCATCTCATGTGGCCCTCAGTTGATTTGCTCCCTTTCCAGCTAATTGTTACTGGGCAAGTCCTTTTGTGGAAAATCTCTTGCTCTGTGTTCTTGCATTTGTTCAGGTTTTTTTGGCTGCTGTAGCCCCTTAGTATCCCTGCTTCTTGATGATGCAAGCAGAATGCTAATTTTTGAGTTACTTGGGCCTCAAGTTGGGAGACAAATGGGAGGATTGAGTGTCCATACATGTTAATACCTTTGGTGTGGGGATTGTGCTAATAACTCTTCAGCACGTAAACACTCAAGGGGTGTGAGTAAAGAAAGTATAGGTCAAGCTTGTTCAAAAAGAGATATAAATGAATGACCTCTGAAAGAAGTTTTTAACAGTATTCTTCTCTGTGGAATGGAGGAAAGTTTTGCTGGACTAAGGGCAGAAGGGCCTGACTCAGTAAAAAGAGGTAGAAGATGATACTGAGAGCACAGAATAATGAAAGAAGCAAATGCGTGTTCAGAGGAAAAATAATAATACTAACAGAACCCTAAACCCACATGGTTGGGTTGGCTTAAATGTAGTTTGCTATAGGGTTGTTTTAATTAGATTTGTGAAGCTGGGAAATGCCAACTGAGATGTTCTGCAGCAAAAAATAAATAGTTTTCAAGCTGAAACATGGCACGTAATGGAACAGAGTTGTCCACATGGGTGCATTCTCTTCCTCTTTCTGAAGAGAACACCTAAATCAGTTGAGTCAGAAACTAGTGAAGGGTAAAGCCCAAGATGTCTGGAACTCTCCTGTCTCTTTAGATTCTTATCTGAAGTGTATTTAAGTCTTTGGAAAAGGCTTGCAACCTCATGAGATGTTGTTTTTTCCCCACCCCCCAAGTGTTCACACATTTCCTGATTATGAAACAGCAGTCATCCCTCAGGAATGGGTGGGTGGTGGGAGATGGGGGCAGCTTTATTTAGTTATTTATTTATTTAATTGTTTATTTATTTATTTTAGCAACTTTGCATTTCATCCTGTCCAAAAGCAGGAATAAGGCTTTTACAGTGTGTGAAAAAGGGGAAAAACAAAAGTCAGCTCCTTTGCTGCTAAACTACTGCACATGAAATTATCTGCAAGATGTGGGCAGTTTCTCAGCTTGAGAAACAAGTCCATCTCAGCTGTGTGCAGGTGACCTTTATGGACACAGGGAAGAGATGTTGCCCATACGCCCAACAAGATCAAACTTGCCTGATTCTTGAGGCAGGATTTTGTTGACAGAATTAAGAATTCCAAACCCTACATCAAGAATTATTTCCACTTTCAGCTACTCTTAGATCTTTGTGTCTAGCTCCTGTTTATCTATGTCTCCCTCCCTGCCTCAGTTTTATTGTATGCAGAACAAGAAGTATGATTGGAAGGTAATTTCAATGCAAAATCTGTCCCCTCTTTTAGGGCAGAATTACATTTCTTCTCCTATGCTAACTTATTGCCACATTCAGCTATCGCATAAAATTTGTTCTTTTCAAGCCACTTCAGAAGTTTGAAACCAGTGATCTTGTTTATTTCTAGATCATATATATGTGGATTTGCTTTATTACCTAGAACTTAGGGAAACCTTGCATGGATTAATCTGCAAACAACAGGCATAATTTTGGTGGTTGTTTAGGTTTTTGGGGTTTTTTAAATTGCGTAAATTCTTGTCCTTTCTATTTATTTACTTATAGGAGCAGTTCTTGCCTCAGAGGCTACCCTAGCCCAAATTTCTATAGTAAAAATCTTGAAGGTGTTTTCTGCATTGTTTATGGCATACTGCTCTAATCCTACAGGACCATGTGAAATTTCTTCTTTCTGAGCCATTTGAAGAGACAGTAAAACTAAAATTTTGTAATGTTAAGTTCATGCCCTCTCATTATTAGGATTTTCTTCTCTTTTTTTTTCTGCTGATCATGGAGACTGTATGTCACCTATGTCAAAACTGGTATTGGTGTCATAGCCTATACTGAGCCTGATTTCAGTTAATTTAAGCAGTTCTGTTAGCTGTTCTGACCAAAAAGAGAACTAACTGTGCCAGCTGTCTCTCAAAGCAGTGGCTTTATGGGCATACCTAAAAATAATCAACCTTAAGAAACTGTCTAATCATCTCTAGAAGACCGTCCCTGTTGCTCACGCTCCTCTCAAGAGAAGTTGTGTACAGTCCTTGCATATTTTACCTTTGGCTTTTCATTCCTGGTTGTCCCAGAGCAGCTCAGTTGTTGTTTTTCTGATGCAGAAGGTCTTTGATGTGTTTGGATTTAATCCATCCATGGTGGCATGAGAATATATTCTCCTGAGCTTGTGATGTGAACATCACCTACGTGCAGACGCAAAAATGACAGCAGATTGTTAACTGAGATCCTATCTTAGCATCTGCCCTTCCCATTCTCTGTGAAGTAAGCTCTGAAGGAAGAGAAGGTGGTAGATTTAGGGATTTTCTAGAGTGAGCTGCACAGAGGCATTGTGCATATCAGTGCTAGGAGGAAAGTGACAAGGGGGTGGCAGCGGAAGGGTACAAAAAGGTTTTCATGGAATAGATGGCATAAACTTAATTTGGCACGGACATTCCAAGTTAAGGGTCAAGGCAAGCAGGTTGTGTGTGCCAGATGAGGAGTGTTAGGTGAGCATGGCGTGGGTAAGGCTGAGAAAGAGACTGAAGCAACTTTTCTGACAGCTGTGGAGTACAGACTGAGATAGGAGCAAAGCTAGGCTGGGTCATGTAGAAGATGGAGTACTAACCAAAACACAGGGTTGTGAAGGTTAGGCTTGGGAAGCTGCAGGGGTACAGACTAAAAAGGATGAGGCATCCTGTGGCCATGATGTGACTGGACTGTGAAGCACAAAACTTTCAGCAGGAGAATCTGAATAAAAGGAATAATGCCATCAGAAAGTTAAATTGGACACATGGAGCAGTACTGGCGCTGGTTTCCTTCTTGCAAGAGCTCAGAAATGATGATTTAGCCTTAGAAAACTAAAACCAGAGACAATGTACAATTAACCACTTTTCTGAACTGCTGAATTAAGTCTGATATTTAAGTAACTTATGAACTTTGGTGCAATTTGACAAATTTTATCTTGTTTACCTGTTTTCTATTTCTTTACCATTGCATTCTGAAGATACGTGGCTTGTATTAGATCAACTCATCTGAAAACAGAGACATCACCCATCCCTTCTTCTTCTTCACACCCTCCTGCTTTCATCTTAATTAAGACACAGCAGATAGGCATTATTTCACACTGTCTTCCACAGCAAACAGCCATTATACCAAAGCCATGCTAGCTTTGGTATTGGATAAGAGGGTATATTTGTTTTAGCAACATTTTTCTGTCATTCACTTAAAAAAGGCTGGAATATCTCAGATCATGATGAGCTACTTAACCCAAAAGGCTACATGCAGCCCCTGGGCTTGCAAAGTCTCTAAACCGCAGATTTCCAAAATCCAGAAGGATAACAAGTAGAGTGTATGTTGTTGTATGTTTGCCTTGTTCTTACATTCTTTCACAAATAACTGCCACTGGCTATGAGATGCAGTGCTCTGATATCCTGTGCTATCAGATAGAAGATAGCAGCTGAATGTCATACAGCTTTTTTTTTTTCCCCATCTCTTCGCAACTAATCCAAACACACCTGACCACAGAAGCACGTTAAGTAATGTGTTTTTTTTCAGAACAATGCACTGAGGAAATCCTCGAATTCTTCCCAGCTCCTGTGTATCACGGAGAAAAAGATTAGAGCAGTGGCAGATGTGGGTAATTTTGGTCCTAGCAGTTAGCCCCCTTCTCCTCCCAAGCAGCAAAATGCTTCTCTCTACGGCAAGATCATTCAGCAAGGCTGTCAGGTGCCATTTAGCTGCCCACACAGAGGAGGGAAAGAAGCCAGCATTCCTTGGAGTGGTGATCCATGTGGGGAAGGGTGTACCTAATGTAGCAGGCTGGTCCTGCAGCTTGGAAGTACCACCATGCAGAAGGGGAAGGCTCCCTTTCTGTATTTTCATGGAGGAAGCTGTTTGGGGCTAAAGCCCTCCCTGGGACATATAAATGGAGGCTGGTCAGCTATTGGCAATAAGTCACTACAGTAGGTTGCAGACATAAACAATTCACAAGGAAAAATGGTGAGGACTTGGCACCACATCCTACAGGTGTGGAAACACAGGCACGTGGAACTGAAATGGGCAACATGAGAGCACAGAACATGTGAATGATGGGGCTCAGCTTCTCCTCTAGAGAAGTTGCCAAACCCCAAGCAAGTAGAGAACTTTCAGTGTGCAGAGAGCCGGAAACACCTATTGCTATTTGACCCATAATCAGTTTACTATTTTCTGCTTCTCAGTCAGACTGTTTATTTGTTTCAGCTGCTTTTCAGGATGACAAATTGTCTAAGAATGTGCTGGTGTTTAGCAGGAAGTGGGGGTTGTCTTATAGCATGCCCAGCTACCTGAGAAGTACTGAAAAGTGAACTGCATCACTGAGCTTGAACCTTACCTACGGCCTGATGAGCAAAAAGAATTCAAATATTGAGTGGTGTCACCTGTTGTATGACTGCACTGCATGGGATCACCATGAAATTATTAAATAGAGTCTGGTAGCAGGCCTGGCTCAAAGAATATCCTATCTGTCCAGGTCTATGATTTTTGGAGTCTTCCTCACACTGATAGTTTTAACTCTTGTAGCAATTTTGTTACCAAAACGATGATGGCTGCTTGGGCAATGAGGTTTGTGGCCCTCAGGAAACATAAAGAAAAATTATTACTTGTGTAGAGAGATGTGAGTGAGGCTCTGTAAGTACATTAAGATCTCTTTATGTGTAAGAAGATAATATGAATTGGAATACAGAAACTAACTCTCCCAACAAAAGTCTCTTCCTGAAGAACCAGGAAGAGAATCTGCAAACAAAGATTTAGGTACAAACACTTAGATTAACAACTTCTGACTTCTCTGCTTTTCAGTCAGACTGTGCTAATGCCCTCTTTGCTTTGAGACCAAGTAGGTTTAGGGGAAGGTAATGTGTCTTTATTAGGAGTGGAGGCCTGTGATCAGTACAGGAGATATTACTAAGAGTTACCACAACACAGAAGCACTCCTGCATCTGCTATGAAATGAAAATAGACTCCCAGTGTTTTCTGTTCTTGTTGATTCTGATTATGGCTGACTTATAATCCTTTTCCATTTTACAGTAAAAGATTCTCCCATGCAGAAGTTTATAATGGCTTCAGAGTACGTTGTATGTTGAACTTTCTTCCATCGTTCTCCCTATAAAGAGAGATGCCAAATCACCCTTCATCATGAGATGTACCTGGTTTGTCTGCTCCTCCTTCAGCCCCACCAGAGCACCCACACAGCCTGTAGGAACAGCCCGGTGTTCTGTGTTTTCTTTGTCTTTAGATTGTGCCTGGTGCCAGGTCAGAAAACAGCAGGGATGATCCTTGGGGAAGGGTCCTCTGCCCAGACAACAGCACAGCACTGAATGCTCTCCTCCTGCTTGGGATGTGCTGTCCAGGAGAGTCCTGCATGAGACTCTTAGCACGGGACTCCCCTCAGCTGACCTGGAGTCAGCTGCCTCCAGAAAAGGTGCAAGGTCTGGGTAAAGTTAGCTGTGGAAACTTGGAGACCATTAGTGTTACTTCTGGCTGTGTGACTCTGAAAGGCAGGCTGTACCTAGGGCAGTAGAGTGGCCAGGAAATTATGGTGATCTTCCCCTTTTTCAAATAAAGTGCCTGTCCAACAGAATAGTGATTTGCTCCAAGATTTCCTCTGAATTCAAAAGAAAAGAGAAAGGAGGCTTTTGGCTGTAAGTCTTCTTTTAAATACAGAACAGATAAATAGAGGTCAGTTCAAAGAGGAGGCAAAAGATAACGTATTTCAAAAATAGTTTCAGTTGCCAGTTTGTGGTCATTACAGACGGGTCTGTGCCAGTGGGGGTACTTCTGTCACTTTGAAGTACTTTGCATCCATACAAATAAGGTCCTGTGTTGCACCAGGTGATATGCTGGCCACCTGTGTCTTGTACTAGCAGAAGATCAGTTGTTTTCCAGTAATATTTTGAAGCTTAACTTTTAGAACAATTGATAATTGCTGGTTCAGACATTAGAATCCTATTTCCATTACTTGTCGATGCTAAAATTTTCTTAGAAGGTCAGCACAGTCGGAAAGAGAAGATAAACAGGTTCACCTGAGTCTAAGCAGTGCATAGGTAGAAAAATGTATGATTTTCAGTAACTAAAGGAGCCATACGAAGTGGTATGGCCAGAAAAAGCTCAGGCTACATTTGGTTCTTGAATATAAAAGTAACCATTTACAGGAGCATTGATTTAATGTATTCTGATGTGAGCTTATAATACACTGACTTCCAGTTGCTTAAACCTTATCTACCTTGATATGTGCATAAATTATGTGAAAATACAGGTCTGGTGGTCATTATGATGATTTGCAATAACCTTTGAACTATTGAGAACAGAGTATATGGAAAATGTGTATTTTTTTTCTCTTGAAGTTACTTCATCTTTTTCTGGTGTAATTTTATTTTGTGCTGTTTTCATCCTGTTTGTACTCCAGCTCACTCTGGCAATAAGAAACCTTTTAAAAATAATAAATACATAATAAACTAAAACTAGCAGTTTTAAATGCACAGGTAGTAATGTGACTAGAATCATTAGTTTATCCAGTGCCTTCAGCCCCACTTGTACCATTAGCAGCGTATTTTAGTGTACACCAAATAATGTGTTCTGTTGTGTCATAGCCTACATGAGTGGAAAGAAACAAGAAACTCACAAGATCTACCTGGTGTTTTCAAAAGCAGGAGCAGGTGTGCAGAATCCCTTTTACAGTTAGGCAGATGTTGTGAACTTTGTCAAGCTTCTTTCACGTGTTCTGCCTGGGCTCAGGTTAATGTTCATGGCTGCTACCATTAAAGTACAAGGCAATTCTTTGCTGCCCACTAGATCAGTCCATTAAATATGAATTAAAGAGAATGCTTCAAGATAATAGTAATGGAAACATCATGTTTCTGACTTGAACAGAATACAAAAATGAAGGCCTGGTTTAAAAATGGGGTAAAGCAAAAGCTAGCTATTCACATTAAAATCAAACATCTGCCCCTTCAAACCCCAACAAAAACCAACCTCACAGATGTGTTGTGAATAAAAGGAGAATATTTGTCACCCATCCTTCAGGTCTTTAGCCTTGGGGGTTAGAAAAAGTTGTTGGACTACCTAAACTCACTGAGATCATCACAGATTTTATAAATAAAGTTCTCAAATCCTTAATACTGAATTAGGATTGAAAAAAAATCCAAGCAAAAAGACCAAAAGACAACCTTTTCTTTCCTCTGTCTGTACTTCAAATATCTGCTACTTACAGGAAATAAAATCACATTTTTTTCTCATAGGTAAGATGGGTGTGGATTTTTCCAGATTGATCCTTGCTCCCTTGGCTACCAGCCAGGGTGGGGATCATACTTACTCTTGCACAGCACCCCAAGCTTAGAGCTGTGTTAAGAACTTAAAATAAATGTTTGAGTGTAGCCTCTCCCAGTCTGGAGAAGATTGCTGCTGAGAGAAATCCCTACATGAGCTGAATGCTCCTTTGCACGCATAGGCATGGTCAGCTGACCTACTTCAAATCTATGTAAATGTGATGTTGGATGTGTTATCTTATTCTATAAAATTAATTTTGGGTTGTCACGTGTTGCCTCGGAACGACTTAGCCTCTGAAACAAATTATGCAAATGTAAATTAATATAACTTCTCTAACAAAACTGTGCTGATTTATACCTATGATGCTATGGCCTTAAAGCATTTTTTCCCTTGTTTTTTAAAGATGGTTAAGCTTCTAGCCTCCTCTCCAGACAGATTTGCATGAAATTACCTTTAAAACATTAGATTATAAGGACTTGAGAAATCAGTTTAACTGCAGAACAGTGTAAAATTTCCATTACAATGGAGAAAATGTAAACATTTTATAGCTATTTTCATTACACAGATAGGTGTGGCTCTTATATTGCTGTTTCCCCGTGGGGGGAGGAAAAAGCTGCATAAGTTTTTTAACTACAGAACTATGAACATGTGCAGTGAAATCAGTTGAGAGATTTGAAATCCATTTTTTCTTTTATCTTTAAACAAAGCAATTAAATTAAACACATGTACATTAATATAAAGCTGAAGTTACAATTATGATCATGAGAGTCTTTGAAATCAGTGGCAGAATTCCCATTCTGTAATGATGAAAGGCAACACTCAGGATAAAAAGTAGCAACAGGCGACTTGGCAAAAATCTCTGTTTTCCTCTTGGGACTTTAAGAGGAAGCAGCCTGAAAGTGTTATCACTCTGCAGCAATGATGGATAAAAGGCACGCTTATGCTTGCAGTAATACCATGAATGATTTCTCTTCTGAAAGTGTTGTCTTATAGAAAGTTGTTGCTTATTGCTGCCCTATTCCTTCGGCCCTGGATTTTGGGTTGGGTTTGGGGTCTTTTCTTCTTTTATTTAATCCTCCATGAAAGATGTTCTGTACTTAATTTTTTTCTTTTGAACTGCTGTACTCACTGAGGAGTTGATTTTTCTTTGGGAATTTGTAGCTTGTGAGATTCACAATGTTGTTCTCTTGGATGGATCAAGCACTTTTGTCATTGCACAGAGTGCTATCTCCATATCCAAGACCTAGTCTTATTGGGAAGCTTGATCAGGGCTACAGAAAAGAGATGGGAGCAGTCTACTGGCTTTCTAAAATACAGGGATCAAATCTACTCCTAAATGTAGCTCTTTGCACTGAGTAGAGAGGGAGCCCTGGGCAGCTGGTTTAACCCAGATATCTTTAAATGGCTAAAGCCAGGGGAGATGAGTTGAGTCCCACTATTAACCTCACCTGTCTCTCCCTCTGTATGCCCTGTGAGAGGGAATCCATTTAGTTGAAAAGCAGACTGCCATGAAGTAGGGAATGCAGTGGTTTGAGTCAGGGGACATGTTCTGATCAGCTGATGTTTCTGTACTGAGATGTCCTGTAGGCTTCTTGGGAAGAGCGCTCACTCAAATTGTAGCTGGTTGTAGCAGACTGATGATGCAGAGGGGAATGTGGATAAAAGTGACACAGCTCTGGATTTCTTGGCTTACTGCCCAGGGAAGAGCCTCAGTACCAGCCCTTTTTTTGTGGTGTTTGGGTGAGTCAAACTGGACCAGTTTGATTTATTATTTGTTGCAAATTAACATCTACTCTGTGGTACCACCTTAAGGTCTGACCAGGTCAGGAACTCAGTGTGCTAATCATAAACATAGAGCAAATGACTTTCCTTGGTTCAAAGTCTCATTAGAAATTTTCAACAAATTCTTTCTTTGTGTTCCAGCTCTCCAGTGAGTGTTTACTGGCAGGAATGTTTAGGAAAGCTGTGAGTGTTTAGCACAGATGACAAATGCAGAACCATGAGTATTCCCACCAGCAGCCAACCTCTAGGAGTTAATTCATCAGGGAAGAGAAGCATAACATTCCAGATGACCTGTATATACAGCTTGAATTACAAATACCAGCTAGTTACAGCAAATTGTTCACATTGCTCTGTCTGAACAGGGCAGGGAATACCCATGTGTAAACCACAGCCACAGTTTGTGGGCAGACCAGGGTAAGAGGTAAAACCTCATATAAATTTCCCCTCTTTTATCACTTGATTATTCATTCATCCTAGATCTAAAAGAGAGAATGGCATGGTTTCAGTGTCTTTGGACACTTTTTAGTATTAAAAGACACAAAAAAACTGAGCAATTTGTGACAAAAACCATGAGACCACAACTTGCTTTCTGTTTCCCTGTCCAGGGAGGATAGTGAAACTTTTCATGCATCAGATAGAACATAACCCAAGGATTCTGTTAATTGTGACAGAGCAACCCTTGAGAAAACCCATGAGTTTTCTGAACTCCAGGGTTAGGAAGGTTAAAGTTATGGTGAAGTTTTGGGGTTGCAGAGCGTGCTGTGTCTGATCTGCTGCCTAGGGGAGCAGGAGCAGTGACAGAGATAGATACTGCTCTGCAGAGCCTGGTCACTGAGCTTCCAACCACTTGGGAATTCATGTTCAGAAAGAATTGCAGCATCATGGGTAGGTTCCAGGAGAGTAGGGTCTTTTAGGCAGTTAGTAGAGATTAGATGCATTTATATATATAATTTATGCCTGTGTAATTTATGCATATATGTTGTTTGTCTATTTCCTGTCCCCTGCTCAATCTCACTGTACCTTTTCTATGGTGTCTAGATTGCAGATCAAATCTTTGGAGTCTTAATCAGAATTTACAGTTTTGAATTTGTAGCCTAATGCCATTACCCCAGTTTTCCACCAGTCTTTTTGTAGAGTCAAAAAGAGTCCTGGAGAGGTAGAACAGACATTTGTATGAGCTGTGTTTAGTGGAATGCATCTCTGAAGCAGTCCAAGGAGGATAGAATCATTCCATGATTGTATGAGCTGTTTTTGGTGGACAGTACATCTGTGGAGTAGTCCAAAGATGATTAATACTAATTTACCACAGATTGAAGTTAATTCTTCTGTGTGTATCATAGCTGACCAAATGAAATGGTGTCAGTTTGTGTAAGTCCAGGAGATTGTGTTGTAGAGCTTGGAAAGCTACGTAGAAGAGTTCATGCCTGGAAGAAACCTAGAGTATTTCTCTAGCTCTTCCAAGCAGTTACAAACACTTCAGTCCTAGATGAATCTATGCATAATCTATCAGTTTGTATAAAGATTTTAGGTTTTTACAAAATGTTTAAAATCTCTGCTGCTGAAAATCAGAAGATGGGTTTTTTACCAGAGCAGCCAATGTTAATATTTGTCTTTCTGTGGATGGTGAAATATTGTACATGTAAACAGTTCAGCTGAAAAGAAGTAGTTCCTCCACGTGGTCTTAGAATGTATGCTGTGAAACACTGAGGCAACGTGCCTCTGGAGCACATCATAGATGGTTAAGCAAGGCAGTGAATTTGGGTATTTAAATGTCTATACCTCATCATTTACGTGATTTTCTCTTTTTGATCTCTTGCATGGTACTCAGACACAAAACAGGACCTTTGTACATGAAGAGTAAATCCATGGACAAACTCACACACGTGTGATTTAGCTTTTCTCTTTTACAGGAAGCCAAACTAGAGCACAAGCTTATCCAAGTAATGATGGGCCAGTTTCTTTAAAAACCTTCTGAAATGTATACCTTGAAATAAGTATATAATAAGTCTCTAATTAGACTTTGAAATTCGAGGTATTGCTGTCTTTTTTTCTTTTTCCCCAGGACTGAGCAATTCAGTTTGAACTGTTTGTTCAAGAGTTTGAAATCTGGGAATTTAGACTCTCATTCTCCCATACTGTATGTGTTTACAGTTTTCCCTCTGGTTTGAGTTAATGAGAATGACATATCACCATCCGCAGAACTGTACTTTGTAGGGATTAAATCAGTGAGAAGGATTAGTTATTAATTGTCATTTGAGTTAGTTTTCTATCTAGCCCGTGTTTCTGCCTACCCAGTAATTTCATACATTGAATTAGCAGTGGAAGTCCTGCTGCCCTGCCACACTAAGTGGTTGTACTTTCTGGCACAATGCCACAATGCAAGATCTGCTCTGTTTCTCACAACCCTGTGTAAAGTCAAATGTCACAATAAGCTGCCTAATACCATGTCCAAGAAGGAATATACCACTATTTGAGTTATTCAAAATGACAGAAAAAAATGGAGGAGTTAAGCATTTAAAGATAATTTTTGCACACTTGTGAAAGAAGCACAGAGATCTGAATCTGCTCGCTGAGAAACCTTGGGGATCATCTGCATGGTTGTGACTCATCCTGCTTGATATTAGACACTGTTTGTTTAAATTGCACAACATACTGATCCCACCGTGTACCGACTGTTTCCTCATGTTATCCGTCTGGATCTGCTGTCATGCCTCTTCATGCATGCATATTGAACAGTGAAGCCAAGTGACACTAATTGCTAATTCCATCCTCTCATTTAGCATGTCACTCCTATATTCTGGCTGCGAAAAAAAAATAGTGTTAATTTCAGCCCATACCTTGTCAGCGCGTTTAATGTTGTGGGTAAGCAGTTTGCGCTGGAACTCGATTGGGAGAAATTTCATCGCATTTCCCTGCTGATCAGACATGTGAATATTCTGCTTACCTGCTATATTGAAAATAACTTTTCTACCAGAGAGTAATAATCAATCTTGGTTCTCAGCTGTGTTGTCAGTACCAGGAGTGACAGGGGCTGGGAGGTACAGCTCAGTGCCGAGCACGGGCCTGTTGTCAAACCTCATGGCACGCAAGTGTCTAAAACTCAGACCAAGCCAAACCAAATTAAACCCCTGTGTATAAAATGCCATTGAAGTTTCAGTGTCTGGAATCCATTGCCAAGCTGTGTGGTGAGGGTTTAAGTGAGCAGGCCAAGAGCTTCCCCTAGGTGCAAGAGGAACAGTAAGCCCACTGGAACTTGCATGCTTGTGCTCAGTGCTGACAAAGTCCAGGTCACGTTGGCTCCAGTTGCTAAGGACTTATTTCAATATTCAAGTAGGCCAGTGCATGTTTTTCTTTCTCTCTGCTTTGGAATAGAACCAAGCCTTGTGGAAAGCATTTTTCTCCCCTCTGAGTTTATGCTAGAAGTGTTACAATAATCCACATGCAATAAGGAAATATTATTGCATGAGAAACTACCCATGAAACAAAGTCTTTGAGGTATTGAAACTTGATGGTGTTAGCATGGAGAATCCAGAAAGTAGCACTTCTTTTGATATGTGGTGTCCACTAATTAGAATTAGAATAATTAGAATTTTAACCATTAAGGACATTGCATTTTCTCTGTACTGGTGAGAATACATTTAGCATATCTTTAACAGACATCATGCTATCTGTGTTATTGCTACTATGTGTAACAGGCAAGTGAGCTTTGTGTACTGTAATTCTTGACTGAAATCAAATTGTACTCAGATTTTTTTGAGTCACTTTGTGTTTTCTTTTTGCTCTATACTTCGTCAGATGAGCATAAAAAGTAGCAGGTTAATCCTCACTACATCAGAGAACAGGCATTCTTCAGTCTGCTGCAAATGTTTGGGATCTAAGTCCAGCTTGAACATGAAAGTGTGCTTGAAGTGAAGCCCTCCAAAGGCCATGCAGGTTTTGCCAAAATGATTTTAAGTCCTCTGCTTCTGCATTGAACTGTTACAGATAGCAAACGCAGCTATGTCTCCTTCAGATAACTCAGTCCAAGAGTGAAATTGTTTTCATGCCCAGAAAAAATTCTTGATGTCTGGTCATTAGCATAGTTTGAAGCTGGAGCTGTTCTATAGATACTTAGCATTTGGAGCAGTGTGTGGAGCCAGTTGGGGATGAGAACACAATGTACTTACAAAAAGAAATCTTTTTCTTAAGCAAAGCATAAGTTAATTACTGGAAATTTCTTTCCCAAATCCCAAGAGTTCTTTTTTCCCCCCTTTCTTTCTTATTAAAATTACAGTCTCTTTAAATCTTAGTATCAAAATGTTCATTAAAATGTTCATATCAGTGAAATTTCTGACTCAAATGTCTGTTATTTGTGCTTGGATGAGCAATTCTTGGTTGACTAAAAGGCCCCTGTAGGCTGCTACAATTTGTTTTAAAGTTGCTTGATAGAGCAAGCTGATTAATATTTTCCTTGCCAAGGTCATTCTTAATTTTCTTTGCTGTTATATAAATGCAATACTGCTAATGCATTTATGTAATGTGAATTGCATTTTGCAGGGGAACAGATATTTGTGCAATGTGTAACTGCACAAATGTGTAATGATATCCAGCTTCTCTTTGGATTGGTTATTTGAACAGTAAAATAGAATCCCTCTTCATTGGCTTCACCTTGGTGAACCTGAGCCGAATTACCAGGCTGATGGTGAAGATGACGGCAATAACATTGAGGCTTCTTATTAATTGAGTGGGAAAAAATCTGACAATTGGAAAATTGGATCCACATGACAGGACTCTGGGTTGTTGTGATGGCCTTCTCAAGAGGTGTCCTGAAGCAGAAGGTCATTCTGGGGTCCTGCCTGGCAGGCTGTAGGGCTCTTGCTGTCCCTGTGTCCCAAATACATACGCAGTCCTTCCCTGCCCTTCCTCAGGGAGCATGCAAAGTGCCCAGCAGTTAGGGCAGAGTGGGCTTCCTGGAGAGCCCCTTCATAACTTCCAAGGGTGTGCAGACAGCCCAGCACAGGTGTGACGGGGCTAAGGGAGCAGTTTAAATGCTTTATCTGGCTGTTGAGTTGGCAGTTTGTTCGCCCAGTAATAAAATACCTCCCTTGAAACCACTGTTAAGGAGCAGCCTCCTTCCTCCATGTGGATCCTGGGTGACCAAGCTGTTGCCAGCTCATGGTGCTGAATACAGATGTTTTATCTCAAGAGACCATTGCTTTAGGCAAGGGACAGCTGTGGATATATTTGCTTTATCTTCAAAAAGAATATCAGGGATTAACTTCATCATAGAATCGTTTAGGTTGGAAAATACCTTTAAGGTCATTGAGTCCAACCATTTACCCAGCACTGCCCAACACTAAAGCACATCTCTAAGTGCCACAAACTCACATCTTTTATGTACCTCCAGAGACTGTGATTGCGCCACTAACCTGGGCAGCCTGTTCCAGTGCTTGCTTTTAGTGAGAATAACAGGGAAGTTTACCCATGTGAGGAACCTATGTTTTGGAATATTTCTCAGTTTGAAGTTTTTGGTCTCTGTTAGTGATTTGGCATGTGTTTGTCCCTTCACCACCTCAGTTTCCAAAGAAGAGGTTAAACACACATCTGCCAGATGTGGTTTGGGCACTGCTGATCCTGCTTAGATGAACTTTCAGGGGCTATTTCATCCCTGTGCTCTCTGATACTGTTTCTTTCCAGTATTTTAGAAGCTCTTATGAGCTTCTAAAAATATTTGAAGATTAATGGTTAGCAATGAAATTGCTACTTCCACAGAGCATTAAAGCAGCTGTGATACAATAGGATTGAAAATTGCCAGCAACTTAGTGTATATTGAATTTAGAGAAAGTAAATTGCTTCTTGTAAACTTTACTGCTGTGTAATTGTCTAACAACTTTTAAAGACTGTCTCCTGAGAGTGTAGAGTTGGGTTTTTTCCTTTTTCTGTAAGCTGAACTAAAACTTCTTGATAAAATCCACAATACTAGTTGCATAAGGCAACAAAATCCCCTTTTTTAAAATTAATTTTATGTAAATAGTAGAAGTGTTGCAGAACATTGCCTGCCATAGGAGTCAAAGAAATAAAATACAGGAATGCTACTCATACTGCACTGTCCAGGTTAATGCAGCTGGGGGACAATTCATGGAAAGGCTGTAGGACCCCTTGGCACAGCTGAAGCACAGCTCTGTTCATAGGTGGCTGCCCAAGCTGGGGTTTCTTTTTCCCCAAAGAGACTTGCTCTGTGTTACGTGACTTTGCCGCTCTTATCTGCGGTCCCCCCACCCCACTGTTGTTTAATTGGAGGTTTTCAGGTGAGGGCACGTTACCATATCCATGAAAAATGTTTTGCTGCCATGTGATTTGGTAGTCAGTCATTACCTTACTATCAGATAAAGCCTATCTGATTTGAGCATTTTATTCACTGTTGAATAAACATTTCTGATAATTTTTTTCTTTTTAATGGGAATAACTGAAAGAGTAAAGCTCAGTCATTGGCCTTTGGAGGCCTGCCAGTTTAAAAGGCACCATTTATTTCCTTGCAGTTCTCCAGCAGGTTGCAGGCTGAATTTTTTGTGAAATCTTAGGGCACTTCATAGTTGTTGCAGAGCACTTTTTTCTTCTCTTTGTAGCTGGTTGCTCTGGGCTTATCAAATGTGAGGAACAGGTGTTGTGTTACTGTGAGGGTCGATGTGGACAGAATTAGGTCAGGTTTCTAACGCCTTTGAGCCAGGACTCTAGTCAAATCAGAGGAAATAGAAGGAAGTGGAAAGTGTGTAGCTCTGCTCTTCCACAGAGGCACCAATTGTCATATAACTCCAGCTACAGAGAGCTGGTTTCCAGCTCTCTCCCTGCTGAAGAGAGCAACACCACGGTCCTCATTGAACGCTCCAGGTTTCATAGAAAACATGGAGTGACATATCCAGCAAAAGCCAGGAAAATCAACACCAGTGGCCCTAAATCCTCTAAGACACATCATCTGCGTGGGTGAGTTTGCAGTCAGTTGGAGGTGAGACCCAGTTGTAGAATCACGCTGGTGTTTGCCCTGTCTGAGAGGCAGGGGCATTAGTTCTGCAGGCTGGAGCTCAGCGAGCAGGAGTTGATGGTAAGAGAGGTTTAAGCAGGATTTCCAAGCTGATACTGTGAATGACCTTATCTTCTCTCCTCCTCCTCATATGCATCATCAAGGATGCAGAGATCTCTCTGCTCTCCCAAGAGTGAGGAGGAGGGAATGTGTGCAAACTGAGGCACCGAAGCAAATTGTTAGAAGCGTGCTTAGGCATGAGGGAACATTTTTTCATTTAAAAAAAGGCAAAGTGACAGTGTCAAATTTTATTTCTGATGGGAAAAAATCTATATGAAGAAAGGCTCTTTCATTCTGTTGAAGGAATGATTTGAAAATTTATTACTTTTTCTTCCTTTTTAAGATGTGTTTCAATGTTTCATGGGATTTGTCCTTTTGCCTTTTGGGGTTGTTTTTGGTTTCTTTATTTGGGGGGGGGGGGGGGGGCTTTGGGGTTTCTTTTAATAACTGTGGCAAAAGAACTTAAGAGGAAAAAAATACAATTTTCCACTTTTCTTGCATTTATCTATGTCTTTCCAACACCATTTTTCAGCAGGGGTAGGTGAAAAGAAGAGGAAATTTTATTCTGCAATAATTCCACTCTTTCAAGTCTCCTCTTTTACCTTTAGATTTTTAAATATGGAAAATCTTTTCAAGGGGAAAACATTCTCTTTCTGGTAGGGTTTGACAGAAAGCCTTTAGTAATCTTTGGCTGGAATGGCAAATATCATCATATAGCCAATGTTTCTTTTCTTCTTTATCCACTGCAATTCTATCTGTGAGTCAGCTATTCTTTCAGCAGCATTGCATTAATAGATGTTGCCAGCTTTTTTGTGTTCATGGTAGAACTGCTCTCTTAATCTGATTTTCCTGGGACAATGGGCTAGTACAAGTATGGAAAGAAAGCAAACAGAAAAATGTTTTAAGTGAACAACTTCAGCAGTAATTATAAGGGCTATAGTGTTAACTGCACACAGAGTCCATCCTTTATTATTCACTGCACAAACTCCCCCCAAGCTGCCTGGCTGTTTTAATTCAAACACTTTCTCTTAACTGGACTTAATAATCCATAACTTGCACCCCATCCAACATCTTCCAGTCTTGATTCCTGAACAAATTCTCTATAGCACCTGGAGTCTAATGCTTCCTTTTCCCATTCTCACAATCAAGCTGCAGTTCTTTTTTTCTTTCTGCCTTTTTAGTCCTGGTATGATGCAATGAAGTGATAATTTCTCTAGCACAGTTAGAAGGTATGTGGAAACACGTATAACAAATCCATTACACAGGACTGGAGACAGGAGTGAAGTGTTGACAAAGGGCAGGGCTTCATGCAGTGTTTGTGTTAGCTCATTCTGCTGCTGGTAAAATTTAGTTTGCCATTTCCATAAACTGGGGCTGAATCCAGGTTAGTGATTGCAATCAGGTTGGCTGGCATTAGTGCTGAAGTATTGTCTTTAGAGATAGGCTGGGCTGATTGTTCCATGGGATGGTTAAATTCAAGTTGGATAAACAAAGAGCCCTAAGGCAAGACAAGAGTGCTTGCGTTCTTTACTTCCTTTTTCTTTATGTTTTCCATAAACTGTTGCACCAGGGTTTTTTAGCATGTTGAATGTTCCCATTATTAAAAAAATCCTAATCTCTGAATGAAGCCACTGAAAAAAAAAGCACTATTCAAAGGAGATATCTTCAAAAGAGTAGCAATGGCTTTGCAGTTATTCATGCAAAGCTTCTTAGTGATATTTATCATTCAAAAAAATTGAAATGCTGTAAAATATATTGAATACATTAAAGATTCACACTAGAGGGTGTTGAACCCTCTTGCATTCTCAGTTGCTCATCTAGGTTTTCTGTACCCCAGTTTTCTTGTCTGCTGAACGGGCTAATGTTATTTGTTAGCTTCTACAAAGGGATTTGAGGTTGCTGTGAGCACACTAAACACACCAAGAGCGCTGATCCGGCTAAAAATCCAAAACCTAAAACCTACTAAAATGACTCAATAAGATTTTTAAGACTGTATTTCAAGAGGTGGTGAAATAAAAAGAAAACAATCCAGAAAAAGGCTTGTTTCTACTCTGTGAGAGATTGCCCGGGAAATCTTTTCCTTAATTGCTGCTCTTCAATGAAGAGATTTCCAATATGTTTGTCTAACTCGGGCAGGTAGGAATGATGGTGATCTTTCTCTTACAAATGGTTCTTTGAAAGGTGATGGATGTTCTATTGAGGGACAAATCAGATAGGAATCTGAAGTCACATAGCAGCTTTCCTTAGAGTAATGAAGTCTGCTTTTGTTAACATTTGGATGCTTGTGAGGTTCGCCAGGTTGGGTGAAATGGATGTGTCTGATCTCTGTTAGCGAGGAAGCATCTGCTCAGTGGTGACCAAAGAGTAACAGGGCTCTCATCAGGTGAGAGAGTGCTGGTGGGCAGGTGTTTTCCTGTGTCCTCCATCATCTGTAAACTCCAGGGCTCTCAAAGGTAGTTTATATGGAAGCTGCATACACAGATGTTTTTTTTTTTTCTTTTCCCCCATCAGCTCCTTTGAAAATCTTTGAAAATATACCTGTGAAGCTGGTAATGCTGGCTTTCTGTTAGAACAGGTTTCCTTCTTCTCCTCTGCAGTTTAGCCTGTTCAAAGCCAGCAGTCTCTGTGTGTGTGTGTATATGTAGTTGTGTCTCCCAAAGATACAACTGAGTGTAAACTAGCTCCTTAACTAAACAGCCCCCTGCTACAAAAGGCAGGTATGCCAGAGGTCAAAAGGGTCATCTCTTTGTTAGATTTTCCCCCTCCTACCCCAGGCTGGAAATTTCCTGTGTGAGATTTGCCCACGTATACATACATATATACATAGTGTAGCTTATTTTTTATATATAGTGGGAGGTAAAAATATGTGCATACTTGTATATGTACATGTGTATGTGTTTGCTTATATATCTATATGTATATATATGGCTTTTTGAGCTAAACTATAGGCAAGCCCTGGTAGATGCAAACCAAACCAAACAACTTCCTAGACAGCCTTACAGGAATACGAAGTCTGTTACATATTAAGTGGATGGAGTAGAAGAGGTCACAGTTTATTGTTTGCTCTTGGGTTTCATGCTTAGTTTTGCCTGGGTGGAGGAGAGCAGTTGGGCAGAATTGAAGGAGAAGTAACTGATAGAAAAGGTCCCTGGTAGAGCAGGGAATTAGGGGTGAGCATCTTGGGATAGGTCTGTGAGCATGGGAATTGTGTTTTGGTTTGTTTTATTAGCAAAGGGATGCAAGCTTCTGGAACATACCCTTCCTTGCACCTGTTCAGGATCCCAGCTCTGTGTGCATTGGGCTGCTTGGAAGCATGTTGTTCCCCAGTGTCACGGGCAGCACGTGTCACCATGTCAGTGGGAGCGTGGTGGCACATGGCCCACGAGCACATCAAGGTCCTGTGGTTACAGCGAGAGCTGCTGCCCCGTCCCTGCCCAAGCACAGAGACCCAGGCACTCATCCATGGGTGCCATGGCAAACACAAGGGTGTGTTTGATGCCAGACTAGCTGCTTGAGAGAGCCAAAGGATTTTGCTGGGGGAACTGGGTGAAGAAATGTGGAGAAATCCCACTCTGGTATGCGCCCTCCACTCAATGCATCAGGAGGTTGTTTAGAAATCCTGAAGGAGGGGAAGGAGAGTTTCTTAAATCTGTGAAACATGTATAGTCTATCTGATGTTACTCGGACAGCAGGGTCAGATAAAAAGGCAGGAAAGCAAGAGTGGTAAATTACTGAACTCCTTGCTATGCTGAAAAGAACATGAAATGAGCTTGTAAACATCTGTGTAGGCATTTTTCTAAATATGAATGGCTTCAATGAGCAGTTATACCTGAAGAATTTAATCAAACCCAGTAAAACTGGACTGCTCTGGCTGAGATCAGAGTTTAGGTCATTTGCTGTTCCTGAGATATGTCAGCTGACTAGGAGTTATCAGAGGGGTGTGAGGGAGGCGATTAGATGAGCAGCTATGTGCACCCCTTCCCATCAGCACAGGAATCCTTTGCAAATGTATTATATAGTTACTGCAGATTTAAAACAAGATGGGAATGAGGCAGGGAAGCAGTGCTAGAAGTTGTGCTTTGTCCAGGGACTTGTAGTAATCATATTTTCCAATTCAACAGCTCAGGACAGAAGAGACAAGAGATTTTCATTCCTGTGGTTGCACATGCATAGCCTTTCCTTTTAGGAAGGAGTAGATAGGTAATCCATTTTTTTTTTTTGTTTTTTTTAATTGCCAGAGGTAATTGCTGGAGGTAAGAGATTTGTCTTGGCAGTTTAACCCCTGTAGGAAGTAAAAATCCAACAGAAAATCCAAATTGCAAAGGAGACTTTTCTCCCCTCTAACCTACCACCCCCCTGAACTTCATTTGTTATTGGGGGAAGCTGGGATACCCCCTCTTGCCCTTCCAAAAGGCAACATGCACTGTACACAGAGCACCTGCAAACCATCAGCTTCTCTGCATTTGGGCTCAGGGGGTCACCTGTAGCCACAAGATGATGAGGGAAAAGTACCCCATCACCTTTGGGCTCTGTTCTTGGTGTTTCTCACTCCTCCAGTTTGATCTGATATCCTTACTGGGGTGGATGCTGCTAAAGGCCAGAGGAGTTGTCCTCCCTCTGCCCATTTTCACTGCAGAATATTTCCAGTGATATCTCTTGAGTGAACAGGTCAGAGAGCATCTCTTTTGGGGTAAGAATAGGTCAAAACCTTTCTGATTTGCCAGGTTATTTGGGAGTGTTGGCAAGGCTGGCATATTGAGTAATTTGAGAGAGTTAAGTAGGAGAGTTAAGCATGTGAGACTTCTCCATAGCAGTTTACTTCAAAACACAAATGTTTTTCTTTCAACATAACATCTGTGGTGGTTATTCCATCTGAAGAGGAAGATTAACCTGAATAAATCACTCTGAGTAGCACATAGGATTCCTTCTAAAATTTTACCAGTCAAAACCCCTGCTTTCATGACAAATTTAATGACATTGATTTTGAGTTATTCTTTATTTTCTGTGTAAATGAGAGAGGAATCAGAAGAACTTCCAGTAATATCTAAGTGAGTAGAAGGTAATAAAATACTGCTGTGGATAAATGCCTTCAAAAGAATAAGAAATTGCTTATTACATTGTCTGTTGGTCTGGAAGAATCAGTAGCCTAGCAGCTGCCAGTGTCTGA
Organism: Fringilla coelebs; assembly: GCF_963513975.1. NCBI lineage: Eukaryota > Metazoa > Chordata > Aves > Passeriformes > Fringillidae > Fringilla > Fringilla coelebs. The sequence continues at coordinate 84,743,024 of NC_140028.1, forward strand.
AAGTTGTATCCAGGTCCTTTTAAGATACAAACAAGAGAACGTTTCAGCTTGAATTGTTGGACTGAACCGCAGAACAACCTGAGGATACAGTGGTCAGTTCTTGTGTCCTTCAAATCCAGATCAGAACACCTTCTAGAAAACATGAGTTAGTTAAAAGTAAACTTTTAATAATAGTAGAAATACAATGATTTGTGAGATATGGGAGATAGAAAGTAGTAATCTGGACAGTTTTTTAGACATAAGGGCTATGCATCTGTGAATGAAATCTCAAGTTTTGGGCAGGCCAAAGCTAAACAAAATTAGAGAAAAATCATATTCAGCTTGAGAAGCAAAAAACTGAATTGTGTTATCCACATTCCCACTTAAAATCTGTGCAGTTTCTGTTGCTTGTCTGGATCCAAGGCTAGGGTGAGTAGAACTTGCTCATTGTAGTGTCTTGTACCATCCAGTACTTTCCCAGTTCTTATTCAGGCAATTTGAAACCAGAGGTGTAGCATTGGATAAACAACATATATCAAAGAGCAGAGAAAATTCTTTGCAATGACAGATACATTCTAGTTTAATATCAGACCAAATAATGGTTAGTGGCAAGATCAGCTCTCCCAACTCCTTACAAAAACCAGGGCTGATAACAGACCTCTACCCAGGGATTTTAAGCTGATCCTGGTTATTCAGGAAAGGACATGGATGGGAGACCATGTGAGAGGCTCTGGAGACTCTCCATCACTGCTAAGGGCTCCTTGCCCCTGCTGGTGCTGAGCTGAGCTGAGGACATGCTTGTGCTTACAAGTAGTCCCTCTTGATAGCATTTGTTGCACACAGGGGGCTCCTGGGGTGGCAGGACGTGTGTGTACAGAAGGCTTTGATCCAGCCAGCATCCCTCTGTAATCACTGAGTCACTCACCTAAAAGCCTTTACCTTTCCCATGATACAATGTGCAGACAACTGCAAGGACCTGCCAAATACAATTCATTAGGAAGGAAAATTTTAAGCAGGGTACAGGAAAGCACCACTGCTCCACATCAGAGAAACATAAACAGAGAATAAGCTTCAAGGTTTTCTGGTATGGGAAGCCTGGAGATATGAAACATCCCTCAGTGACAACTACGAGTTGTTCCTATGTAAGTGGGTTATTATAAGGCTGAAATGAGGCTCCCGAGGCATCAAAATAACACCAAAAGCAATCTTGGAAAAGGTGGGAGTGGTGCTGTACACTCTCATCACTTTCACAAAAAACACATCTTCAAGGAAGGGAATATATTAAAAATTGCTGAGCCTTTGGAAGGAAGCAAGCGCCTCAGGAGAAATTTTACAAATGGAGCTCACTTGACAAGACAAAGTTGACTCTCCCACTTGACCCAAACAGGATATCGCTATCTCAAATCATGTTAGAGCAGCAAGCTTTTCATAACCAACAGTATTTGCAGCATACTTTTACATTTAGAGGTGTCCCAGTTGCTGCCTGTATGCTCATCACCATAGTTCTGCTTTAATTACTTGTGGTGTGGACTTTAATGGGATCTCACCTGTTTGTCCCTGTAGAGAATTTCGCCTGTGGCTTTCACTCAGGACACTTGAAAGATTCTTTGAATCTGCTTTTGGGAGCTTGGAGTTTTAATTGCTGTGCTTTGAGTGGATTTACTGGAGGGCGAAGAACTCCAGGTTTTAAAGGTGAAGGCATCCTCCACCTGCTTAAATTAAAATACACAAGATGTGGTAACTCAGAAGCAATTAATTTCAATAATAATAATAATAATAACTAGTCATTTTAGAGTCAAATCTGGGGGGTTGTCTGCATGTCAGATTGTGCAGCCACTCTTTGCCAGGTGCATTCTTCTTCATCTGCAGTCTGATGCAGAGGCTCAACAGATTTTGCTCTAGCTTGGCTAACTAACACGGAACTGAAAATTTGGTATCTCCTGTGGTTTCTTCTTTGAAACCTCAGCTATACATTTGCTCAGCTGTGCTGGTTGTTTGTGCCTTTTCCTCTCATGTTCTTGCCACAGTCTTGCCTTTCCCATATCTGAACAAGACGGAGTACTCTCCTTGCAGGAAAATGTTTGTGCACTTTGCCAGCTCCAGATTTTGATTTCCAACAGTAGGACACCCGTAACTGCAGAGAGATTTCAGCTGTAAAAGTGAGATGTGTTTGAATTAACAACTCAGCTTACAGCTGAGATTCATCTAAGTGGAAGCTTTTCCTGCCTGCCTCTTGTCCTACCACTATCACACCTGTAAGCAGGAGATTTTTTGCCTTCACCAGGGGTGGGTGGAGGATCTGACTCCCTTGCTCTCAGTAGGAAAAGGAGGGGCTTGCTTATCACTTCACCCCATCTACAAAGTCTGGCCCGCTAATGTTGCTGCTTATGAACTCGAGTGTGAGAATGTATTTCACAGCTCATACAGGAGTTTGCTGCTTTGACTCTTGAGTTCTTGTGGCTGCTGGTGATGCAATCATCTTGGGAAGGTGCAGCTCCAGGCAGAGCAACTTTTTCTTTGAACTCCTCCTGCTACAGCTATTAAAAATAGGTCAGGGTAGAGAAAAAGTAGGTCTAGCTTTCAAAAATATATTAAGCTAATTTATCTCACATTTTAGACTGATACATGTTCAAGGCAGGAGCTTCAGAGCCAGCCTCACAAGCAGTAACAATCTTACTCAAAAACAGTTGGATGTGCAAAGTACTCTTTCATACAATCAGTGGGAAGGGTAGAGTCTGATGTTTAATATAGCGATTTCCTTTTTTTCATTTTTCACCTCCTCAACCTCCCAAAAAAGAAAACAAACTCACAAAACCCGAAACCCCAATGGCCTGACTGCCAGCTTCTACCTTTCTTTAATGAATTACTTTGTTCAATGATAAATTAAAAGAGAAATCACTCAATACCTAATCAAGATGAGCAGGTAAGAGGAGATTTCAGAGCTATAAAGGAGAATAATCATAAGCTAAACCAATGCATGAAAATGGTAGATACTGGATGGCAGAGAAATCAGCTGTCTGGAGCTACTGTCTGAATGATATTAAGGATATTGATTAGCCAAAGGGATGTATGGATAACTTCTGGGAGGTTTGCACACAAGAAGAATTGAGATCTTTATGCTGGGCTGTACTTTTCCCCTGTGCCAGATCAGTGTTAAATAAATGAGCCCAGCTCAATTGATTTCATATGTGTTTGTGGAAGTAGTATCTTACTCTTTCTGTATGTTTTTCATTGTCACAATCCCAAAGCCCAGTTTTTTGGAAAAGCATCTAAGAAATGGGATATAGATACTTTTGTTATGAGGCTTGTAAAAAACATGTGAGTTCCCATTTCTGAGGAGGATGCTTCAGGGTGATGGAAGAGATTCCTGCTGGCTTCCATCTTGTTGTTTGCACATGCTAGTTAGAGTGGGGAAAAAAAAAAAAGAACAATGAATTTCAACAATGAAATTTCTGTCATCTTAACTCCATTTTTCAAATTTTCAAATTCAAGAACTCTCCCTTGTGTGTGCTTTTCCTGTGATGGGATCTTCAATACAGACACAGAAGAAGGAGGTCATGTACAGCTTTAGCTGCATTATTTTGTGGCAGCTAGGGTAGCACTTCCCACAATCGTGGTTGAAAAGGAGGAGTCCACGAGGCCCTGATGAAAAGCTGGGTGACCCTTCTTTTTTCCAGAGGAATAGAAAATAAAAGCCCTGCAGTGTTCATAAACAGTAAATACAGGTTTTCAGGGAATGGGATTGGCTCTTTGATTATCCTGGTGCCGATACACAGCTACTCTATCGTGCTTGGTGGGTTTGTCTCAGAGTGAAGGAAGCAAGGAGGGCAGCCCAGTTTGGGGCCATGTCAGTATATCATTGATGCTTTCATTAATCCCTTTCAAACTTGGTGTTACATTTGGATGCACTCAGGTAACTTACAAAGCAGCCCTCTACTTGACCATGGACTTTGAACTGGTAATCAAAATACATATTTAGTAATTTCTAGTTTATCACACTACTTTCCTTTCTAAATTTACAGCAGTTAGTGTAAAAAAACCAAACAAACAAATGAAAAACTAGTCCAAACACCCCTTTGCCGTGTACAGAACTTGTGTGGTTTTGGTAAGGATGTGTTTTGCTGGAAGCATAATCCAAAGGTACTTTCCAGAAATGTCGGCAGCTGTTTGACGCATTGCTTTAATTTGTTGTGGCCATTATGGTTGCTGTGATTTTCTTGAAGCTCCCAAGGGATGACCCTGACCTCTGTTTGAGCATGGCCAGTTCAGGCATCTTTTTCGTAGGTCTGGCAGAATTAATTTTTCTGGCCCAAGGTAAAAGAGCTAATGCCTGTCTGCTCCTGCCACCAAGCTGGGGAAGTGCCCTGAAGAAAATCCAGGCTGGCTGCCTCTCCTTCTTTTGTATGATGAGAATCTGGGGAAAGTAACAACGGTTTCTGGGAGGCTGCTCTTTCCTCCAACACCCCTTCATGGTGCTAATTCTGCAACCCCACTTCCTGCCCACAGCAGCAAGCTTGGCTTTCCCAAACTGCAGCATAGGAAGGAGCTGCCTTAAGCATCTTCCTTTATTACCTGGGCTGAGACAAAATGGTCACTAATCCTCACCACACCACAGATGTCTTGACATTATTTAGACAGATTGTTTTGCTTAGTGTGATTGTATCCTGCCCCAGAAGCTTTGGTATCCCCATGTCTTCTCTCTCACCTTGCAAGGGGAGCAAAGAGGACACTCATGTAGTGACTTTGCTGTGGAAGGAGATAAACACAGGGATTTCTATTCTGTTTTCCAATTCCTGAGTTGCCCCAAAACATCATTGCACCTTGGATGTCTGGGGAAGAGGGGAAGAAAACTGAGACACAAGATTCCTGCCAGTAATTATTTTACATAGTCTAAGCAGAGGAAAACTGGAAGGAGGGGAAGGCAGTACAGAGAATGATCTCACTGAAGCAAAAACAAAATGCAGAAGCTAGAGCTTTGCTTGGAGCCAGCTGGCCCCTTAGTTGGCCTGATGTAAGGTTGTCTCCAGATGAAAAGCAGTCTGTTGCTCTTCTCCTATTTTATTTGAGAAAAAGCAAGTGGCTGAATGTTGGCTGGCATGGCAGGGGACTCATTTCCACTTTGCAGATTAAACAGTCCTGCCTGAGTCAGTCCAAGAACAGAAAATGTATAACTTCTTCATCTCACATTGGCTGTGAAGGTTTGATTCTCTGGGGGCCTGTCTACCAGGGACTTTCCAGCAAAAAATAAAATTATGAAACAGACCTGAACTTATTGGTTCTAAATTGAGCAGATCTCCCCTGGAATGAGTGGGTTGTTTACTGCTTTGCAGCCTGCAAAATTTGATCCAACATTTGGACTCAGTTTGAAGAAAAAACGGAAAGAGAAGGAAAACAAACATGAATTGTAGAATCAATTTTGAGCTGAATTCTGCTCCATAGTGGGTTTTTTTGCTTCAAATTGCAAACAAGGAAATTTTCCACATGCAAGAAGTTCTCACCCAGCATAGCATCAGCCTACCTGACTCCTCTCTTCTTCTGTCTCTGCAGCATCTCTTGTGTAGGATAGGAAAGAAGAAGTGGAACTGATACATGGTGAGCTGAATACCAGCAGAGCTTGACTGCCAGGCAGGTCTTTCAGAGGCAACTCCACCCATCGTCAGCTCTGAGATGGACAGATGATCTTGGGACACATGGAGATCATGATTTCATAGTTTGGAAGTGGGATTGGATCTTTATAGCACTCAGGTATTTGAATTTGTTGAGGATAATAAAGAAATGGCAGGTGAATAGAACAGAACTGGGGAAAACAAAATTTGCTTGATCAAGCTAACACGAAGTTTTGCACAGAAAAGCTCTTCTTTGCACTGAAAATACAGATGAATGTGAGTCTGCCTGAAGCAGCTTGGTTTTGCTCTCGTGACCACAAGAGTTAAAGTTCCCCGTTAACCCAAGCAATCTAGAAAGTAGGAAGCAGATAATGGAACATTTCTGTCACCACTAAGGAGGGCTCCCATTAAATTGCTTGTAGGTCTTTGAAAAGGTCAGTCAAAGCTTAAGCAACCCCCTGTTGTTTGACAACATCAGAGCTCAAACGCCGTGATTCTGGAGAGCTCTGCTCTTTGAAAGAGGGGGATGTTTAATTACCTTTTGAAAGCTGGCAGCAAGACAGGATGCAAGGATGTTTTCTTTCCTTTGTGTCAGTTGAACAACTTGCTATTTTGGGACATGAGAGCAACTAACCTACTGCACTAGAGGAGACTGTCCCTTCCTCTGGCCTGCTGTTGGGAGAAAAGCAAAGGCAAGAGGATATTAGTGAAGGTGAGCCTGCTGCAGGAAGGAAGCCTTGACACAAGAATGTTTGTGGAAGGGGAGGCAAAAGGTCCAGATGCCTTTCTTAATGTTGTATCAATGTGTCAATTCTCTTTGCCTTTAAATATATACTTATTTATTGGTCTTGTTTTGCAGGATGGCATAGGTGCAGTTGCAGGAAATCAACTGCTGTCACTTTAATAAAATTTGCTTTCATCATCAAAGGCACTGGCAAACTGTTTGCAGGAGTTTTAATTTTCAAAATTGCATTGCATCTGCTCCCTCCCAGGGGCAGTCTTTCACAGGGCTGGTTTTATGTTCTTCAACTATATGTATAGTTTTTTCTTTCCAATGGTTTGGATTTGTGGCATCTAAACAAGCTAAACAGAAACTGTGCCTCAGGGAGAAACATCCTCTTAAGTAACTGAAAATAAACTTGGATGGCATGCCTTGTGTAATATACAAATTCAGCCGTGCACATGGTGGGAACAGAGCATTAGACATGGTACCTGCCACTGTAAAGAGAACACAAAAGTATGTGTAACATATGCTTGTGGCAAGCATAAAAGAGATGTGAGAGGAAAAGGGCATTTGGTTTGTGTATCTCCAACTAAACCTGCCCAAAAGGCCAAGTATCCACAATTCTAATTTCGGGTACAGTACGAGAAGTAAAAACAAGCGCTTGCTGCGTTAATTCTTCCTTCCAACAGCGTTCGCAGGGATTTGATGTTGCCTTGGTGGAAAGGCCTCATTCACCAGCGCTAAGGTGTTATGGCTAAATACAAATTCCAAAGCAGCTTTGTCTCACCCAGGGCATGCTGCCTGCACAGAGGCACACCAGCTCAGTGAACAGGGCAGAATTTGTGCCCTTGCCCTGCTGCCCCTTGGTAGCTGCTCAAATGCAGCCTTGTGCAGACTCAGTGTTCTTGGGAAATGAAGGCCTGACTGGGAATAAATGTTGATGCTGTAGATATTCGAGATCTTTATCCTTGGTGGGATATAAACACCAGTGTGGAAGAGTCACATCTAGGTTTGACGTAGGCATGGGTTTATCTCTTTATAATGGGCAAAATATATGGTTTTCCTTTACTCCCTTCCTCAGCTGTGTACTGGTTTTGTCAGGGAAAGAGCTCATTTTGTTCATAGTAGCTTGTGCGGTGTTCTGTTTTGGATGTGAAGTGAAAAGGGTTGAAAACACAGGGGTGTTTTAGTTATTGCTGAACCATGCTTGCCCAGCGTCAGGGCTTTTTCTGCCCTGCCATCTGCCCCAACAATGAGGAAGCTGGGAAAAGACACAGCCAGGACTGCTGATGCCAGCTGGCCAAAGGGAGATCCCAGTACCACCCAGTACCATGCCCAACAAGAAGGTCTTGCAGGAAAGGAGGACGGTGGGGGGAACATTTTGAGCTACATAATTTGCTTTCCCATGTAATTATGTGTGACTGGGCCCTGCACTTCTGGAGACGGCTGATGGGAAAGAGTGAATTAATTTCTTATTTTGCTTTGCTTGTAGACACAGCTTTTACTTTCCCTAGTAAACTGTTTTTATCTCAACCCATGAGGTTTTGCCCTTTTACCCTTCCAATACACTTCCCCATTCCACAGTGGCTGTGTGGGGCTAAGCTGGGTTTAAACCACAAGAAGCTGGTAGACCACATTGGTCACTGGCCTTTGCTAACCTTCTGGAGATCTATTTACATAGGTAGCCCAGAGCTCTTGTGCCTTCAGTAGCCATTGTCTCTGGTGCTAATGGTTAGCTTTGCTGTGGGCAGGCAAAGCAAGCGATTAAGGATTTAAGCAATAATACGAGAGGTCAGCCATGCATCAGCTGTTTGTCATCCTTCGCTGTACTGTACACATGCAATGACCAGTCTCAGAAGCCCCAGGCATGATAGGTCTTGGCAGGCTGGACATAGCCACACCTGAGCTTGCTCAGCTGGGCTTCAAGGGCAGGCTGGAAACCCCTGCCCAAACAGCTGCTCATTAGGCTTGGAGGTGCTGGCTGTTCTTACTGTTCTGCTGACGGTCATGTTGGCTGGTATGAAGGGCTGGGTGGTTGGGCACTGCGTGTCCCTGAACTGGAAATGTGGCATTTGCAATACTTGGGTGATTAGTTTTAATGCCACATATTAGGCAGAGGAATATTGGCTAAGACAGGTGAGCAGTGCTAATTACATGCTGAAAGAATGCTGCAATCCTAATAGGCGGAAGCAGGCATGTGTTATATCTCAAATCTGTTGTTGCTGCTCAGTGCTAGTGCAGATTGATCCTTTCTGGTACTGTGCAACTTGGCCTTCACTCACCTGTGACAATGCAGCTCTCTTCATGGCCTCTGCAAATGTCACTGACAACAAAAAGGAAAATCTTAGCATCTGACTGTATATAGTGGAATCCATATCAGGAGGTGGTGTAATTATGTAAGAGGTGTTGTCCTGTAGTATTTAAAACATTCTGTGTAACGCCTATTCTGGGTGTTACACACGAGTCTTCTATAAATCCTCACCCATTTTCCTCATCAGCTCAAGCCTAGCTGAACAGGAAGGTTTGCATGTTGATTACTCTGTGAACAAGGATACAACCCTCGCCCTATCCTTGCTGGAAATTCTTGCATTATAACTTGTTTCTGACAAAGTGAACGTGTAACAAAAGTTTTTTTTTGCTTTGCCATGCACACCAGCAATTTTGTGATGACCATGTTTGACAACTAATTGGCTTCTTACCAAAAGTGAAAACAATAGACACCTATTTTCAGCTGGGAAAGCCACACTCAGTATGTTCCCTGGCCAAGATAAAGCACTGAAGCAGCATGACACAAAGTGCTCCAAGCTGCCTCCAAGGCTTTTCTTTTTTTCAACAGATCTGCTGATGAACTTGCCTTTTTTCTCCCAGGTCTCCTCTCTTCTAGGGCATTGACTATTGATTGAAAGTATGTTTTCCTACAGTTAGGTTTTTCTTTTGCACTAGAACAAGTACCTAAGTGCATGTTGCTTCTTGTAGCGTGTTACTAAAGGAGGTGTGCTCACAGACTTGGTGAGAGGTTGGAGAGTCCTGGCATGATGAAAAAATGTTGTTAGCTAGACTGAAAATGAAACCTTAGAAAAATGTTTGACATGGCTCTAGTTATTGTTTCCTTGGTGCATACTATTGCTGTGTTTAATATGTGGAAACTAGTGAGAATAAATCAGATTGCTAGACAGATTACTGATACTTGAAATGCTAGCTGCTCTAACTGACAGAGGAATGGTAACTTATCTTTACATATACAAAAGAGAACAGTCACTCAGCCTTTGAAAATTTGCAGAGATGTTTTCAAAATATACTTCTCAGACATGACTAAAGTTGGAAAAGATTTTTCAAAATCTCTATTTGTGGAATAAAAATGTGTATGTTTTTTCTAAGGTAGAATACTTTACAGTCTTCTATTTTACCTATTCTTTGTAAATGCGGCAATTTCTATTAAACTCAGTCCAGGCAGGATGTTTAAGTACAGAAACCAAAAACAAAATCAAAGCGGTTCCTGCTCCAAAGCATCTTTTGCAATACCTGTATGTTCTTGGAGTTCAGTTTCTTTCTCAGTACAGCAGTCCTGATAGGTCATTTTTCACCCTTGCCCTTTCTTTTGCTTTGTCTTCCCCAGTGGTAACAGCACATGAAGCAGATACTTTAAAATCTTCAAGCTCACAAGGTTCTAAGGGTATTCATAGCCATGAGTCTCTTGGTGATATACCAGCATCTTTCTGAGGAAGGAGGCATAGCAGAAGAGAAGGATCTGGATGGATTCCACTGCTGCTGGCTCCCTGGCAGGTGGGGAGAGCATGCACTGTCCCTGCATCCAGCTGTTTAGGATTGTTTATCTTGTGCTCCTAGTGTTTTGTTTAGTCAGTGATGATGCATAAGATACAAATGGTTTTGACTTCCAGGTAGACAAAGTCCATGAAGCAACCAGGAGTCCCAAACATTTGTTGCTGGCAGAATGCTAAATAAACAGCAGCAACACCTACCTGTGTAGGTGGCAATTAATCACATCAATCAACCAGATCAGCTAGCAAAGCTTTTTTTTACCTTTTCTTTCCTTTTGTTCCTTGTCTCCTCCCACCTTCTTGTTTCCTGGTTGTTGCCCCTGCTGGCGGTAGAGCTGGGTTACGTAAACACTGTGTCACCTCTTCTCTGCTGGCCTGACCATTTAATGCTCTCAGCCCAGTTTATCAGGGGACTCTCAGCTTACCTTTTAGCCTGGATTTCTTCTCTTCCTGTATTTCTTAGAGAACTGAACCAAAACCACTGCCTGTGGGCCCGTAGACTTATATGTGCTGTGCCCGTTTGAACAACCCTCCTGGAAATTTTTGAACTCATTGTTTTAGCTAAATAGAATTTTCAAGGTTCCTATGACTTTTCTGAAATAAAAGTGCAGAGAAAAAAGTAAGTTAGTCATAGGGAAAAGTACCATCGCAAACTCTTTTTATTAGGCAACTGTAATGAATATGGAAGAAAGACTTTCTGAAACATGGGAAAACCATCCTTCAAAGCCTGGATAAGCACAGTGGTAACTGCTTAAGACATACAAGTCTTCAGTTTTATTAGTTTTGTTTTGCAGGCTTTTTTTCCTTTTTTTTTTTAATAGACATGGGATGTCAATTTTTTATCAAAGTTAAAAAACATTTTTTTCTTTAAATTGGAGGACTACTTTCCTAGTCCTCCAACTTTTCTTTTCTTTTTCAGACTAGGTTTTAGGGAAAGACTTACCAATGTGAAGTGTTAGAGATTGCAGGGACTGGTGCTTACAGAAACATGCAGAATCCAAACCAGTAGGTGAAGTGACTGTGGCAGCTGATAAAGAAAAGGTGACCCACTGGAGAAACTTTGAATGTCTTTAAACTCCAGACTATGGTTTTCCCAGAAGGTGAAAATATTGAATAAAAAGAATCCTTATTTCTTGGGGGGTTGTTATTATAAAATGCCTGAAAATTTTATGTGGAGGGAATAATTAAATATAAAAAAGAAAAAATCTCAAGACCAGGACTGTGCCCAGTTTTCCTTTCCACACATGCATTTCAGGTTCCTTCATTTTTTACCTCATAGTGGAATCCCAGGGCTCTTTTTCTGTCATAATATCTATGCTGCCATTTTTCCTGGAGCTGAATTCAACCCATTACTGGAATCAAGAATTTGGCTGTGTATGATCTGGTGGGATCAACCTTTCCTCTAGCCCTGAATCCACTTGCATGTTTTACACCTCACTGAAGAGCAACTTAACAGGACTGGCCTTTGAAGAAAAGAAAGTCAATAGTGTAAAAATGTCCTCCTGAAATTGTGCTCTCTTACACAAAGGAATGGCTGTGCCATGCCAGACAAAGTTTTCTTCTATCCCTGAACCCTGTCTCCAAAGGTTTTAAATGTGGATGTCTAAGGAAATAGTGTTTGAGGAGGGCAAGTAGCAGTGATGCCCTTCCAGCCTCCTGTGATTTGTGGTTGTGAGATTTCTGTACCAGAGATTGTTTTTGTACAATTATATGATGCTATGAAAAATTCCAGCTGTAAAGGAATATCTATTTGCATAATAAAACATTAATTAATTATCCCTGCAATTCTCCTGTACTTGCCAGGGAAGAGCTGTTTTATCTCCCTGGTGGTGGTAATCAATTGCCACATAATAGGTCAAGACATATGAGAACAAGAAAAAAAAAAAAAACATGCAGGAAACGTGCAGGTGGGAATTTTTTGCCACTGTCTGTAGCAGAGCAGATAAAAATTTATTTCCGTGCTGACTACAAGTTTTGAGCAGTAGTATCTCGCAGCTTTTGCATAAGCTTAGGCCAGTTTTACAGCCAGCCTGATTTGTGGGTACTCAGAGAATGTAAAATTGCGGCTTTATGTGGTCTTTGTGTGAAGCTGAGGGAAGTGAAGAGCTTCACTTGGTGGTTCAAGCGCAGAAGAGCTTCATCTTTAGGCTAGAAGGCTTGAGGTGCATGTTCCCACCCAGTGTGCAGCCAAGGGAGGGTGTCAGGCTACCCTGATCTTCATGTAGTAGGTAATACACAGGTTGTCTTAAGGGGAAGCAGAAATTGTTTCTCAGGAGCTCACAGGTTATTTTTGAAACTTAATCCATTTAATTTCTTTAATGGCTTAGGCAGAAATTGACACTGTGGGACACTGTGGACTTGCAACACAGTATGCACTAGCTTTTAGTATATTAAATAGCTCATTTTAATTCTGTCCTAAAATGGGATCCTTTGCATCTTTCATGTTCATTACATAAGAAACAACCATAAACCATGACCTTAGTCCTTGACGCTAGAAAGCATGTTGAATAAATATCTCTCTTCATTGTGGTCCTTGGCAATAACAGGTTTAATTTAGTGAATTTAGAGTTTAAGTTTATTCCTGTATAAGCTATAACAAAGGCTGCATGTTTCTCAAAGCTTAAAACTTCACTACAAAAAAAAAAGAATTTCCTAGATTAGAATAGCTGATCCAAAGCCTAGGAACCTCTTTGTCTACTGTATAGATTTTATAGTAGATCCAGCTGGTGCTCCAGAGACAGATAACATGGTCAGGTGAAGAGTGATGAAGTAATAAAGACTAAAAGTATGACATTCCAGGTTTTCATTTCTTCAATGCTTGGTTAAAGTGTCAGTGGTTTTTCCAGTGATTTTTGAAATGTCAGTAATTTATTGCTCCATTATCAAATCTCTAGCTCCACTTGAATGGCAGTGGCTTAAGAATTCGTAATATTTTAGACTCATTTTGCTAACCAGAGTATAAATTAAAAAAAACCCAAGCCAACCAACCAAAAGGAAAAATGAAAAAAAACTACCAGAAACACTCAAAAAACCCACCCAAAACCCCCAAAAACCCAGAATAAAAAACAATTGTAGAAGTCTCTCTCTTATGAATGACTTCAATGGCACAAGGGTGCAGCTGCTGTTTTGAAGGAATATTTCACGTTTGGTGAAACACTTGTTGTCTAGGAATTCATTATCAGCAAAATTTATAAAAGCACCTCCACAACAAAGCTTTAGCAGATTTTGTCCAGCAGCTCTGCAGTCTCCTCCTTACTTTGAAATGGAAGGCTACCAGAGGCAGACAGTGGGGAAGCTGGCCAGGTCAGCGTGCCTACTAGCAAGTCCCTGACTTGCAGTTTCTTTCAAATACTTTGGGCTGTCATCTCCCTTTGCTCCTCACATCTATGTACTTTTCAAGGTCATTTGTGAACTGAAGAATTCAGAATCTCATGTCTGGAACACAGCACAAGGGGCTGCCATACTGCTGAACTAGCTTTTTTCATACCCTTTTTTCTCTCTCCAGATTAGATGACGTTGCTTCCACTAAAAGGTTGATTCACTTCAGTGATTGACAGGAAGGTGAACAAGAGATTTGAAAGCTTCAGAACAGAAATCCCTTTACTAAATCAGGCATGTTCTGCTTTTTACAAAATTAGGTCCTCCAGTTCTATCAGGGATTAACATTTTTGTAACTCAGAAGATGGTGTGCAAAAAAAGAATTTTTTATGGTGCTGTTAACAGCTAGCAGTGCCAAAGTAGATTATGCTCTTATTTGCTTAGAAGAAAAACAACACTTGAAATCTGACCTTAGTGAAGTATTTTTACTGTGTTCAACTGTTGAAACATAAGATCAGAACATAACTATATAAGTGGTAAAATGGATAGCATTTATATCTTCTACGAGTTAATTACTGCTCGTGAATTTTGTAACAATTTTTTCTCCCTAAAATTCCAATAACTCAGTGCATTTCCATGTCAGAGTTTTGTCCACCGATATAGCAGCAGTATATCTATAGGAATTTAAATGTGTTTTACTGATGTCCACAAAGAGAGGTTAAGAGGGTGTAGCTTGGTCCGAATAACCAGTGAGAAATGTGCTGCTTTTTCATTCTCTTCTCTCTCACCTTGTCCTCCAGCACATCCCAGCAGAAGTAGCACTCCTTATAACTTCTCCACTTCTTGCCAAGATGTAGGAAAGAAGTCTAAAGCATATCTAGAGTCCCTTTAGGACAAATAATTTTTAAGTGAGAAAACTCTACCAACCACACAGCCGAGGAGCAAGGATCTCTCCAATCTATCCATCACTTTCTTTGCAGACTCATAGAGAATCCTGAAGTACATCCAGAGACCAAAGGGAGCACGCCGTTGCTGGAAAAAGAGAGGAGATTCAAAGACAAGAGGCTTCATGATGCTGTGATTCTGCATGAACATGAAGGTAAGCATTATCTTGGATTACCCTTGAGATTTTGTGTTCCCTGCTTCATCCTTATGTTTTCTAGAGCAGGGAAGGAGGAATATGCCCTCAAACAGCATAAAGCCTATCTCCCTAAACTCCTTGTCCCCTGCTCACCATGTATTTCTTTCCTGCTTAAAATGCCCACACTTCTCTTCCTAGTGCATATTTATGTTTAGAAGGTGGCATTTTATTGTGTCTTATGTTTAATAATTTTGTCTCTAAATGGATGCAAGATAGTTTGTATAGGAACACACCTGTTTCTGTTGTTTTGCATATTTTTCTTTTACATAAACAAATCTGTGAATCATTTTCTTTGAAAAGATTATTTTCAAAGTGTCCTTCTCAAGATATTTTAATTTCTAAAATACTCCAGTGGACTTGCCTTCAGAATTTTTGTTGCTCTCCCTTCTGTGTGACAGTCACTCATGTGGACAAGCTTTCTGTATTTTTCCAAGTTCCCTTGGTCTTCGAGAAAGATGGAACAAGTAGTGGAGTAACAAGGAGTTAGTTTGTGACATTTGCAGATGAGGAGTACATGACAAATTTCTGGTACCTGATGTTTGAGAAGGAATCATGAGAATTCCTAAAGCAATGAATCCTCTGATAGAAAGGTACTCTGGTTAGGTTTTGCAATGGGCACAAACTTTAAGCCTCAGTTTTATTATCTGCAACGGTTTTGATCTAATTGCTGAGAAAATACAGGTAAGATTTCTAATGACACAAACCCAAGGAAATATATCACTGAAATGAGAACATCAAAATTTCCGTTTAGTCTAAAATGCCACCCAAAGATGCTTTTCCAAAGACTTTCTGGTTCTCTCTTGGAAATCTTACAAGCTTTTGTTTCCCCTCGGGACTTCTAGAATTTCCCTGTTTAGACTGGAGGGTCTCTGAAGCGGAGGCTGTTTTGATAAACTGTGTGTACAGCACCTTACACAATGGACCTCTGATCACAGCCTGCATCTCCACGTTATGGCAATGCAAATAAATATATGAACAACTGTCCCTTGAACAGGAAGGAAAATAAAAATCAGATTCCCCAGAGAGTTGACACGTATATGGTAACCAGTCTCCTATCATAATAATGTTGTATTGTTGAAATCCAAGATTTAGTAGATGTTCAGCTTTCTTAGCATGGCAGAAGTACTCTCCCATTTTGTCTTATATCCTTGTGCAGAAGTTTTTTCTTGTTTGCTTTTTATCCTGTTTTGCCTGACAGTAGGGGAGACTTTGTTTTAGTAACATTTGTAGCCACCACTTTGATCTGCAGCAGGAAAGCTCAAGATCAGCTTCTTTGCCCATAGGGAAACAGATGAGATCAGAACATGCCAGTTGTAAAAACCTCACTAGATTGGCTCTAGAAGAAATAGTTCTTGTTCCTTAGTTAATTGCAAATTGCATCTTTATTTTAAGAAAAATGTTCTACACATGATTATTCATTTGTGAAAGCTGGGGGCTTATTTCCATTTATTCCTGACACACATGAGGGTCTTTGTTCCTTGTAAATAAAAGAAATATTGTAGTTTCCAAAGTCTCATTTACTGCAGGTTTTTGTGCTTGCTTGTTTTCTAATGTTCCTCTGTCACAGTGTTTGTTAGCAAAATCGTCACTCTTGACAAGCACTTCCAAAAATGTACTGTTATGTACCAGGGTAATGTAATATCAGATTGGGTGTGGGTAGAAAAGGTTTCTTTGTTTCAGCAAGCGCTGCGCAACTGCATCCGTGATTGTGACTAAGCTGATTTCAGACCAGCTTCCCTCTTTCCTAACAAGGGAGGAAGCAGGATTTATTCAAGGGAGAATCTAGGGGGAGAGCAGCAGAGGAGCAGACAAGGGCCATGGCAGTTCTGTTGTTGTCTCATCCACAGCACTGGTGGGAGAAGCAGAGGGCAGAGAAGCACTGACAGCCGTGCTTTGCCCTCAGTGTTCAGCCTCTGGGGCAAGGCGTGCTCCGTCTTCTGCACCAGGATTTTGCAGTCACAGGAAGGGCTCCAGTAAGGGTCTTTCTGTCACTTATTGAGTCTTCAAAAATTCTGGATGTAAGTCTGAATGTGCTAAACCACCAGGCTCTTTGGTGGTAGCTGCAAGTGATGGGATATTGCAGCACGCCTTAAGAATAAGATGACTGTGTGGCTTGCTGTAAAAACCAAATGTGCAAAACAGAGTGTGGTGGCTCAATCATATCCTCTGTGCACCCATCTGTGCTTGGCTGTTTCTCCTTGTTTGCTCTGGGAATGGGGGGAAAAGTCTGTCCTCATTCCTTCTCTGCTACATTTTGACTATTCAAGGCAGACTGGAGTTTCCCATGATGGACACAAATGGCTGGAGAAGGATTCTCCTCAGTGCCAGCTTTCCTCTTCCAAATATTTCCTCCTTGCCTCTGCATGTGAAATGAGCAGTTTGCAGGAGTACAGAAAATTATTTGGGCTATAAGGACTCAGCAAGTGCCGAGGAGAGTTTTACAGAAATACCTTTTTAAAGTTGAAAACAAATTTGCTTTGACCTTTTTAATGCCCTGTTTGTGCTTGTTTGCCACTGGTGTTCATGTTGGTGCAATTTGGGGCTGGGGGGTATAGGAGTGGTCATAGAATAATAATTAAATTGGAGTATTTGCAGCAAGGCTTTTCATTAGCACCAGAGAAGTGACTGACTATAAGAGAGAACCTTAAGGCATCACGAAAGCAAAAACAAAACAGTTATGTCCAGTCAGAACAACTCCAGTTGTGAATTTGGATTTTAACAATCCTTACAAAGTGTTCAGTCATTATTAACAAAATGATGTAATAATAATAATAATAACAATAATTTTGCTTGAATAAATATGAGAACTCTGGAGTTGGTGGCTGCCAACAGTAATATCGTCTCTTTCATATTGTTCTTTCATCAAATGTTATCATATTGTGTATTAGCTGGTTACCAAGACACTCTATGATTATAAACACAAGAGTTTTTCTATCCAATCATAGGAAAAAAAAGGAAGTTATCCATAATTGTCTTCACCATTTATGGACTCTATAATATGAAGAGGTTGAAGCCCTCTAAGATAGGACCTTTCAGTCTTCTTTCCCCCAAAAGCATGTGCCAAACATTTAGATTTTTGTCGTGCTGGGAACCTACAGAACATACCCACGTGAGTTGTTCAGAAGAAGAAATACATCACTTTTCTTTGAAAGAACATTTGTATTTGCTGGCAAACTTTGTCTTGAACAAACATTGTGAAACTTTGGTTTGGGCAGCCATTCAAGAATACCCCAAAATCTGTTCACTGGGAAAGATTCCTCTATTTGGGCAGCAGTTTCTAGAGCAATACATTCTCTCTCAAGAATGAGGGTATTTATGAAGGTAACTTAAAAAAAAAGATCTATCTCAAAACTCTAACTGTTCCAGTTCTAAAATCCAGAAAACAAATAAGCCAGCTCTTAAGGAGTGTGCCTGGCAGGTACCAGCGAGTTAGATGGTAGCGTGACTTTCACATGAACTTCCTGTAGATAATTCAGCCTTACAGCAAATCCTATAATTCTCTTTTCTTATCCATCTCAAATATTGCAATAATTGCAAATATTACTTGGGCATTTCATGAGGCATTAATCATCTTTATCAGATATTTGGCTTCAGAAATTATTTTGTAATGCTGTTTACTTTGTTACTCAGAGATGAGTTATTACAGAGCAGTAGCGTTGGCCATGGGAAAAGGCTGAAAGGAGGTGAAAGGCTTTATCCTTTGCATTAAGAAGCAATTGTCGAATGATTATGTGGCTAGGTGTGCACTTTCCAAGGCAGCCATGCCTATTCCTTGCCATCAGACAGTGAATAACGGTTCCATGGTTTGTTGCTACATTTGGTTTTCCATCCAATTCTGCTTTCCACCAAAGTCGGGACACCTGCAAGGTGTAACTTCATTGGGAAAAGTAGCATCCATCAGTCATGAGATGAACTAAAAAAAAGAATACAACTTATAACTTGGACTCTTGCATCCTGTGGTGTATGCATATTCTGCTTATAAAAGGTGCTGACTCCAAATCCTGCCCTTGACTTGGAGGTAGATGCAGTACAAATCCCAATTGTTCAAATCCCAGCCTGGGTGTCTGCCCTGCTGCAACTGCAAGGTTGCTTAATTGAAGTTAATGAGGTTGTCCACATGCAGCACAGTTGGCAGACAGTTGCCAGAAGCATCTGGTGAGCTCTCCTGAAATTCTGCTCCATAGGGGCTGAGTTTCTGCCACCAGCAGTGGGTCAGGCTACCACACAGCTTCTGTGTAGGAGGGTGTCACAAAACATTGTTTCCCAGGGGGAAACCAGCCTAACTCTCTGCTCTTGAAACAAACTAGTCAGCCACTTTGGAAGAGCTGTCCAGATATCTGGATTTACACTTGCAGTTCAGCATGCTCTACAGAGTTAATATCTCCTGCAACTGGTGGGTGGAGTGTCCTCTGATTTTTGCTGCAATTGCACAGACGGGCATATTGCAGCCCAGTTGTGTTTAGTATTACTTTTTACACAGAACTTATGGCTGAGATTTCCAGCAGTGAATTGACCTCTAGGAGAGTGTGGTTTATTCTCCATAGCCACATAATCCTCCAGCAGGCTATGGAAGCCATGGACTAGACAGTGAGGCTGAAGCAGCTTCTTCAGCCTGCGCTCCTTCCTGCCCTGCTCTGGATGAGTCTCTGAAAAAATAATTCCCCAGCAATTCCCCCTCAGATGAAACTGGCACTAAAACATGTTAAAAATAAGAGTAGCCATTGCTCCAATCCTCTGGAGGTTAGTTGTTAACATATGTGATAGGTACAGGCTAGAAAACATGAGTGTTTTAACATTGATGTGTGATTAAACTGTGAATATGAAGTGGGGTGGTTTGGTTTTGCCTTTTTTTTTTTTTTTAAGATAAAATTTCTTATTTCAGAGTTTAAGAGCAGCCACAGGGAAATGAGAAGCATATAATCTGCAGTCCTGAATATTTTATCACCTTAAAATAGAGATGGCTGGTTTCTACAGAAGTTTTTGATTTCAGATTCAGGTGTCTTCAGACAAAGGATTTCTCATATTCTCATTCCCTTTCCTTCTTGGTTTGTTATTAAAATAAAGTAAAAGACCTATATACAGCTTTTTCACTGCTCTAACAGCTCTGTCTTGTTAAGAAAACGAATACAACCTTGATGAATGAGCTTGGGAAATTGACAGACAGGAAAAAGCAAAGGTTGGTTTTGCTTGTGGGCCATGAGCTGTCCCTGCAAATCTAAGATAAACTTACAGTGCTTTTCTTACAGTGGGGCTTGTAAAGCTTAGGTGAATCTTAGAAAAAATTTCTTGCTCAGGGTTCATGGAAGATAAAGTTTGAAGAGAAGGTTCTTTATTTTAAAAAGTGTTATATTAAAGCATGAAGCATTTGCAGTATCAAGAAGGCTCCTTCAGAATGATGGAATGGGGTCTGAGGCTGGGGGAAATTCCCCAGTCTCTCATCTTTGGGACCATCTTCTGCTGCTTAGGCTTGGGGAGTGTGTCTTTCAGGATAATTCCAATCAGAAGGGAACTACTGGGGAATCACTAATATTTTAGTATATTGGCTGCACAAGTCTCTGTTACAGAGGACCACGAGGCTTAGTTAGCAGCCTGGGAATACTTTCCTGTAAGAAACAGCACAGATCTCATATCTACGTGTGCCTAGTGTCCTGCACTTGGGGATGATGAAGTATTTTCTGCCTATGAGAAGAGATAGATGAATACCAAGCCCAGAGGAGAAGAAACATTCCAGAACTTGACTATGAGGAATAGCTGCAGAAAAAGGATGAAAAAGTGTGTCTACAAATAGGAGAGCTTTGAAAGGAAGAAAGACATAGTTGTGCAAGAAACCTGCATATTGGAGAAAAGTAGGTCACACAGAAAAAAGTTCAAAGAAGCAGATATGGGAACAGAGCATATGGATTCTGCTAGCAAAATGGGAAAAACGTTGGTTTTTCCCTCTGCATTTATGTATACATTAAAATATTTAGGACAATGACAAAGTCTGTTACAGAAGATGATAGGGGTGGTGTTTCTTGTTTATAGGAGCAGAGTGAAAGGCTGGAAGAAAGCAGGGGAAAACTACTGGGTGTAGTGGTGCCTCTCATTATTAGAGAAAAGGAGTTTTTCATTCTCTTTCTTGCTGCTCCTCCATTTATGAGTCCTGCTGCATTTCTAGGCTGTCTTGCATCCTTTGGCTTCTTCTTACCTCGTCTTGCCAGCTTATCAAATGTTGTATAAATTTTCAGTGCAATATTGCTGAAATTTCAATCCCCTAAGAAATTTGTATCAGTGATGATCACAAGCCAATTATCAAAACTAGAACCTTGCAAGACAGGTAATCATTCCAACCTAAAAAAAAAATTTTAAAAAATCTAGTTTTAATATGAAAATCACTGCCCTACAGTATTCAGCCAAGAAAAAGGGCTTCATACCTGTAGATTTCATTGGTAGTATGGTGTTTAAACAGAATTTAGGATTCTCTTTACCTTTATCACAAGGTTAATCACTTTGTGACAATTCATGTTGTAATCATATGCTAAGTTTTTATCCCTTATTTTATAAGTGAAATTGGGAATTACTGATAAGTATTTCCATAAAATATTTTTTCCTTTGAAGTTTTCCAATTGGAAAATTGAAATTGATATGTAAAGTGGAACAAACATGGGTTTTTATAACAAGAATGGACATCAATTTAAGCCAGTTTTGGTGAGGTTTATTTGCTCAGTATTTAAGCTGGAAACTTCTACACTCTCCATCTGGCTTCTTTCAACAGTTATGTGTTGTAGTAATCAAGTATTTTGACAGCTGAAATTCTATGAAAATCCTCTCCATTCCCAACTGGAGGAATAATACCAGCTATTTCATAAGGCTTGAAAGGGTGATGTTTCCTTACAACAGCAGGATATAAGGGAGAGAACCAAAAGAGGAAAAATAAAGGAATTTTCTGCCCCCTCTTTGATGGAAAGTTCCACATGTTCGTCTCTAGAAGAAGCAGAGCACAGGTAAACTGGCCAGATTCTTATGTAATCTTGGAACATTTCTTGTTCCCATTCTCTGCTTTCAGAATTTGAAATTGTTCAGACCCCTATTCTCAAATGAACCGAAAAGTTATTTTAATGTGTGTTTATTATAAACCATGATTTTTTAATTTTTATTTTTGCTATTTCTTGCTTTTTTAAATTCATTGTTCCTCAGTGATCTGATCCTTCCTTCTCAGAAACTTTTGGTGTTGGGGTGCTCAATTAATTATAGAGAAGCAGCACTTGCCAAGAAGAGTCAGGTATTGCCCAAAGGTGGTAGTACTGATTCAGAAAGTGGCTCTCCCTTGTGAGTCAGGATGCAAAAAGTCATTTTGTTGTTCATCCTTTGGATGAAAAAGAAGTTTCAATGTTTAAATGCAGCTAGATACAATTAACATCATAGCGCCCTTGAGGTGCAAGTGACTAATCTCTGTTTCAAAGGACTCCAGACATCTTGCATGGTGTGAAGGTGAAATAGGCATTACAGCACTAACAGTGGGGTTAACATAGATGATTACCACAAAAAGGCACATGAAAGTTACTGCTTCTCTTCCCCCTCCCTCCAGCCTCCTCCTACATTGCAAATAGCACACGGAGGTCACCTGCAGAACATTGTGGCTGGGTTTGGGTTTGTTTATTTGTTTGGGCTTTTAAATTATTATTTGTTTATTTGCTTTTCTGGATAGAAAAGTTAAACAAGGAAGGAACATCGAGGCCAAAGGAGTTGAAATTCTTGGTTTCTGCCTGTTGCTGCTTTTGGTTTTTGAATCCCACTGGCAAAATTCCGAGGTCTGGCTCCTACTTCTAAGCTCATGGTGAGCCCAAGTGTCCTTTCCAATATATTCTGCTTAGTAAAAGCTAAATGTCAGAGAACAAAGCTGTAGTGGAACTAGTTGTTTCCTATTAATGATTTTTTTGGTTTGTTTTTTTTTTTAGTGTTGAGTGGCCATTACTAGCCACCATTAGTTTTTTGTTTAATGTTTCTGATAATTTCTAAGATCCACCTTGGGCTGGTTAGTTGAATTGTTTTACCCTGATTGCAGGTTACTTATGACTGGAGGTTATGGAATCAGTTTCCTAACAACTTCAAATGTGCAGTCACTGCTGACTTCTAAAAGCCATCTTTTCATCTAAAAGACATCTATACATTGAAAAAGATTGAATAAATTAAAATGTCCTCCAGTTATTAACTGAATGCTGTCCTTAATTATTGAAATATTATAATCAAACTATTTTCCAAAAATAAAGGAATATCTTGCTCTCCAGAACAGTTTTACTAAGAAGTAGCCACACAGAGAGCCAGATACAGAGGGAGGGCTGATAGACTGGCCTGGAGTAAAGATATTTTGTCAGCCCTTGTTGCCACCACATTGCAAGCTTGTTCAGTCCGCATACTCTTAAATACAGGACATCTTAACATCATTCTGTACAGGCCAGAGACAGCAAGAAAACTATGAAGGGGGCCAGAATATTTGGCACATCCATCCTCTCCCTTATTCATTATGGAGCTGTGATTGACAAAACCAGGAGAATTTCCACCGAAGCCCCACATGATAAAAGATGAATATGTGCTTTCCTCTGTGGAGTGGTCCTGAGCACATAAAAAAGTTTCCAAAGGAAGTCCTATGGACTGCTTGGTCATCATTCCTAATCCTCTGTAAAAACACCAACTTTCCTTGAGGTGTTGGCATTTGTTGGCTTTCTACACATGGATGCATGGACTGGAGATGGGCACTCTTCCAGGCAAAGTGTGGTTAGTTGTTTGGTGGTTTCTCTGGCCTGCAAACCCTTCTTTTCCTGCAGGATATATGTACACAGGTTGTGTCCTGCTGTCAAAATGCAACAGCTTCCATGAGTAGCAAAGGCCCCCTTGCTTGTCCACAGCAGCCAGCATCCGTGCTGCAGAGGGGCAAAATGCACAACTGTGAGCTGGACCTGCATCGTGTCCTTTGGAACATTCATGTTGTTCTGGGCTGCTAAAGAGCCAGCTGCAGCAATTTTTTCTTTCTAACAGATTTGCCTGACTTGTACATTTATGCTGTCCTTTTAGCTTAAAACATGTTCTCAGGGGCAGGGTTTCTTAACTCTTGGCCTTTGCAAGACGCAGTAGAGTTAACCAAGTACGCATTTTACAGTCCTGCTGGACAGGGCATGCACAAGGTGACTACAAAACCAACACTGGCCCAGGCTCTTTATATCTTTTCTACAGTGTGATATTTGCAATAGTTTGTATCAAATACAGGTGCAGAGGGATTTCCTACTCCTGCTGTTAAAGGGATGAAAGCTCTTGGGTATCAGCATATATGGTAAAGTCAGCACGAAGCACACTAGAAAAGCACCTTTGCTTTTGTCTGATTTCCATTGCTGTGTGATTCTCTGGCACCATCAGCATGATGCCCAAAACTCCAAACAGCAAAACAGCACAAGAAGCAGCAGCCAGCACAGGGTTAGCTAAACATTATGGAAAATGTGAAAAATGAGAGAAGCTTGTTGTAGCGCTGCTAAAGAAGCTTCTTCAAATGCACAAAAAATTACCCAGCACTGGTCAGAAAAGGCTGCAAATAGTTAGTAGAAAGAAATAAAACTCTCAAGAATTGCAGATTAGTAACTCCTAATTCAATCAAGCGTATTAGTCTGGCTCACAATTTTTAAGGGTTCACTGTTTATTTAAGGATCCCATAATTCAAAAGTTTCAATGTATATATTGATGGGAATGGATGTGAGATGCTGCTCTCTAGGAACTGAAGATAAAAACATGTTAACATTGCCAACTATGAGCGGCAGAAGTGGTTCAGGGCTGCGTTTTTGGCTCCTGCAGAGGATTGAAACTCCATCACTTGATTCTGGTAAAGATAAAATATCCCAATCCAGACTGGCTTTGGTCTTCTTCTGCTATGTGTTCCTTAACATGATAATCCAGTACAGTTTAGCCTAATCTCCTGGATCAAGGACACTTTTGCAAGCTGCTGTTTCATTGTACTCAGGGGTGCTGAAGACTGACTTTGTGTCTGTACAGGAAAGCTTTTGCATTTCCAGCTTCAGTCCTCCAGGCCAGTAAATTTATGGGGAGAGGCAGTCCCAGCCTATCACAGATCCTTGGAAAGCATTCAGAAGCAATGGTCAGTGTGAACTCCTTAAGTGAACTCCTGACCTGGGGTTTTGGCTGAGGACATCACTTTATAGCCAGCTGTCATGAGGTGAAGAACCTGGTTCATGTAAATTAATAATTTTGACCATGCAATCTAACTCTTTCTGTTTTTTATCAGAAAATGATGCTAAATAGCCACAAAAAAATATAATTAATTAATACTAGGAGGATGTAGAGTTCTCGGTCTTCAGAGCAGTAGCCTGCTGATGGAGCTTCAGGTGCTGCCCAACCACAATTTCAATAAATTTTTATTCTCCAGGGTTCATAAATAACCAGAATTGTTAATTTTCTTAAAGAAAAAAAATTGGTAAAGGGCGTGGAAAGAACAAACAAAAAGAAAGGGTCTATCTAGGAATTCAGGTAAGGGAACAGTACATGTTAGGCCAAAGTCTAGGAAGTAGCAGGAGACTAAAAGGAATTAAAGGACATAAGAGAAAGGAGTGCAGAAAAAAAAAAGGTTGGAATGGAAAAAATAATGAGAAGGCCATGGACACCCAGAAGTACTTTTGTAGTTCTGACTTTTGAAAAATCATTTCTGGTGCTGACCATCAGCTGGATTTTTTGACACATCTGTTTTCTGAGGGAAGTGTTGTATTCTAATTGCAGTCCTACTAGGAATTGTTTCTGGCATGCCTGGCTCATCTTTCCTTTGCACTTTGGTTGGAATTATTAGTTACCCCTGTGCCACTGAGGGAAAGTCCAGTACATCAGTAATAAAGTCTAACATGCTTTTATATAGCCAAAGGATTAGATTAGATCCACAGCTTCTTCTGTCTGTTTCTCTGAATAGTTTTACCCTAACAAATATCTAAATCTTCTTTTCATATCAACAGTAGTCAAGAAACAGTAACCCTAGTAACTTCTTCTAGTTCAATATTTTTTTTTCCAGTTTAAAAAAGTTCTCAGCAAGTTGAAACACAGAAGAGGTGACTGTACAGCAGAGCCCAAGGCTAACCTTTGTAGGCATGTGTTAGCTTAGTCATGGAGAGACAGATTAGGAGTGAAAAAAAAAGTAATTGGATGTGTTTTATTCTGTAATTTCATTTTGTTTTTAGAAGAAGGTTTCAGGCAAAATGATAATGACAGCCATTTATTCAATTTATCCAATGAAATATTTCAGATTGTATTAATAGGCTGCAATGATGTTTACATGTGTAGTTTTAGGTATAGTTTCCTATAGAGACAAGCTCTTTAGGTCAGTAGGTAATCTCCACCTAGATGCAGTCTACTGAGATGGACATTGCAGAAGCACAGGGCTTGCATAATTGATAATTTAGACTGGAATTTCTTCAAGAAGCTGTCTTTTCCTTGGGATGACAAACTGGGACAGCCTCTTCTCTGGGGGACAGACAAGCTCTTGTTTGTCAAAACTAGTGTAACTTTTACACTTCTTACTCAAAGAATGTTCTGGGAAATTTCTTAGCTGGTTAAAATGCCTCATTAGAATATTTTCAGGAAAAAATGTAATTGTGAATTTAAATTGATCTCCCCTTCTACCCAAACCAACAACAAAACAAAACAAAAAAAGAAACTGACTGAGGAAATACAAATATTTTGAACTTGGGGCAATGATCATACATTTTTTTTCCCCGTCTTCCCTTTGGCTTACTAATTTAGAAACTTGCTGAGGTGTTTTGTTCCCCACATTATGAAAGAGGATACCTTTTCTTGAGTTTCATGATCCTTTAGGAAAAAGAAAATGTTGTTTTCTGGACTCTAGCAGTCTGGGCATGAAACTTGTTTTCTGTATGTAGCAATGCAATGTATGTAAAGTATGCATGTCTTTCACAATGTAGCCCATCCTGGCTTGTGGCTGATGTGTAGATACCTATCAGAGATGAGCTCGGGAAGAAACAGATTAGGAAATTTTATGCAGACTCACATTTCTTATTAGTTTACATGGGCTTTTTTTCTTGTTGGGTTTAGTTATATTAAGTGAAGACATAGGTTCTGCATCAGTGGTTGGAAAGGAGCACCCTGTTCCAACCACCTGTACGGCTGTTCTAGGGCTGGACTGACTGTTGGAGCCGTCTGTGTTTAGAGGAACCCCACAGAGCATCTACATTTGCATAGGCAAACTCCCGTGCCAGTGGTACTTGCCAACACCTCCCAGCTGTGTGCAGGGGACCTGCCTGGCAGCTCCAGTGATCTGTTTGCTCCTGCAAAGCTGCTTGTTACAGAGGGAGTCCTGAGCATTGAAGTTTAGCATCAGAGCTGGTCCATAAAAGTCCATGGAAATGCATGGGAATCCCAAAAAGCAGTTGTCCGGGAGCCAGACTGAAACCCTGCAGAGTCTCCCTGGGCTGTGGTGCCCTTTTGGATTGCTGGAGCAGCTCTTTGGGACCTGTACTAACCTTACACAAATCTGCCACATTTCCAAGCAAATCAGTTCAGAGAGAAAGATTAAAAGTCATGGCCCCATTTTAACCAACACAAGCTGTATTTGATGCTATTTTCTCTCTGCTTTCATGTGTTTGCATTCAACAGCAGTCAGACTTACAGGTCTGTAGGGGCCATCACATTCCACCTTTCACTTTTTTTTCTTGCTGTTCTCCTCTCATATGGTTTTGTTTTGTTTCCAACATAGACACAGAGTATGGCAGAGGTATTTAAAAGAGGGAAAATCAGTAAGAGCTCAAATCCTGCAGGAGTTCTTTATGTGAACTTCCAAACTATTCAGGAGGAGTTTGTTATAGAAACCCTCTAGGAGATCAAGTTTGACATCAAGGCTACCAAACTAGCAATTGCACCAAAGTGTTCCTCACTGCGATAATAATTCACTATACAATGGCAACAAGGGTTTGTCTGTCCAAGTTTATTCTAAAAGCATACAATGTGGAGAGACTTAAAAGTTGGAGAATGTTTTTATTTCTGATCTTGGTATCTCTAGGTTGCATTCCATATCAACAAATTGGAAATAACATACCTTTAATAGCTTACTTTAATAGTTTATAAGCTTACTATGCCAATTTTATTAGAGAGTATATAAAAAAAAGTTTTAAAAAAAAGTTAAGCAGGAGTTACCATAATTAGTTATCATCACTCAAGAGACTTATAGGGGACTTAGTCAGAACAGAAACATATGTGAGAATACTAATAACAAAAATTTGTGGGCACTGTGGTGCCCCAGCCAGCAGACATGGCAAGAGCTGAGGTGACAGTCTGGACCCTGTGGTCACAGCCCTGCCCTGGTCATGGGAATACACACAACTTTGGCTTGAAGCAAAGTGCGTGAGGATTTCTGTATAATTTCAGTTCATTGCAGTTGTTGATGCTGCAGCTCAAATCAGCATTTATTTGACTAAAGGATGTTTAAGATGATGAAATGATCTCTAATTATAACGTGCTGAAAGAGCTCCTGAAATATTGTCTCCTTTCTGCTTTTAATTTAGCTGGAGGCATTGGAAAAGAAATCCAGGCGGTGGAAAAAATTTCTTAAGTCACAGTAAAGGATTCATATGTATTCTTCAGGAAACTTCCATGTCTTTTTTGATGTCTCAGGCCCTGTCCTAGTACAGGACAGCAATGTGCATTGGACCTCAAGGATATGATATATCTTAGTGAGATCAGAGGAGCATGCACACATCACATCAGTTTTGATTGTATTTGGAGCCAGGCAGATCCAAGTGTTAGACTTTTGGTTCAGCCATTTTAAATTGTGTATCAGGCAAACCCATAAAAGTTTGTCTTCTTTTAACTTCTCCCTGTTTGCCTACAAGGTAGCAATTTCTAGATAAATGCTATAATCAGGTTCCTTTTGCCCATACTATTTTGTGTCTGTTCTGAGCAGTAGTATTTCAGTAGGCACACCATAAAACTGTACTGGATTATTTGCTCTGAGCCACAGCACATCAGAAATGCACATGTAGTTTGTTGCCCTCTCTCACTTCAAGCTTGCTACTACTGTTGGTGCTTGCCATTTTTCTTTTGAGTTTTGTAGCTTCCAGTGCTCTCACTGTCCTGTTCACTGAGTCTTCTCTATTTCATACTCTTTACAGACTAGTGCCAACAATACATGTAATACACTGATTATTTCCTCTGCTAGGTCATAAATTACATTCACTCTCTCAGGATTCAGTCCTGCAGTGTCCTCAACAGCATTCAGGCATGCAAGAGCATGCTGTGAGGGAAAAGTCACATTGGTTTGTACAGGGCTTTTTTAAATGGTGAAACCAAACACCTGCCTGGGTCCCTTGGCATCTGGTCCATTAGGCATGGCCTTGGATGGTCAGCCATCTCAGAGCTTGAGGGATGGGAGCAATGTACCAACTCCTCACTGTTCCCACCCAGAAGACAATTTTCCCCTTCAAAGAGCCCTGGCAGTGCTGAGCATGGTAGTCACTCCCCAAAAAGTCACTCCTGAGCTGCTTTCTCCACGGCTCAGCACTGAGCCTTTGAGAGCACAGCCAAAACGCTGCCCCAGGAGGCTCTGGAGTTGTGTTGGCACAGGCAGTATTGTGGAGGGAGCACTGGGGAGAAAGTGGTTTGCTGAGCCAGAGGATAGGAAGAGAGAAGGGGTTGGAGATGCAGGCTAATCCAGAAAAATGTGGGTACTTTCCACCTGAGAACTGGCATCTCACCAAAGGATCCTTGGGTCTGCTTGGAGAGGATATTACCCTTTCTTGCCGCAGGGTTCTTTGGCTCCTAGGTCATTTACAGAGTTTTTATTGCAAAGTAATATTCACGAGAACTGATCTGGGAGGTAAAAAAAAACCACCACCTCTTTTCATCTGGGTGTGTGACCCATGGTGAAGTTTAATCAGCTTTGTAAGGTTCTGTATCTTCTGTATCCTGCTGTTTCAAATAAATAAAGCTTCAGATAAAAATTAGGCATTTAAAGAGACCTTCTCAGTAGGTTTAGTAGTTTTTTCTTATACATTCCTTCTATTTATAGCTTTTTTGATAAATGGCCACTGTTTTGCCAAGCATTTAGCATTCAGCAGAAGTGGAATGCATTCACTCTGAATGCATAATATGGCAATTATGCATACTAGCATTTCATGTAACTTTTTGGTTAATTATTAGCAGGCATTTCTGATATTTTCAGAGGGGTGACTTCAGGGGTTGCTGGCTTACTGCAGCTGGACTTGGTGTCTGTGAGTGTGTATTGTGACATCCCATTTTACTTGCTTTTCTTTGGGAGAGTGGGGCAGAAATCAAACCAAATAAAAGAATATTGAGAACATTTTGAGCAAGCTTGGATCCAGAGAGAGAATGTGGTGCTTGGGTTGTTATTCTAAACATGGGTCAGCTGATCTTTTTCTAAGTTTTGTTGAGTTCTTTTTACATAAAAAATACATCAAAGACAACTATTCATGTTATATAAAAATTAATTGGAACACATTACTTATATTAAGCATAGAGACATATACCATTCAGGAGAATAAGCCCATAAATTTCATATTTGCATCTGCTCTAGACATCTGAATGATACTTTCTGCTCTGTGTAATCTCTCGAGCTGCTGTGCTCTGTGCCTCTCCAGCGCAGGTTGTGTGATTTTAGTGAGCTCTTTTTGTTTGCCAAGACTGCAAGAGCTGATTAGACAGGGAGGGGTCTGCCCTGCAAGGACACCGACAGGGATCTGATCCTGACAGCTCTGTGCAAGCTAATATGTAACTCTGGCCATTTTCTAGCAAAATATATTTTGCCTGTAAGTTTGGTAGGACACTTTTCATTTATGGTCACTTAGTATCTCTCACTCTACTTAGGGGTATATTCTGTTGAGTTCTCATGTTATTTTATTCCTATATATTTGCAGCAACTCTTAACCACTAATACTTTCTGAAAATAATTTGCAGTTCGCCAGTTAGGTGCTGAACTTCAACCACTTCTGTGCTCTATGTATGAAGTATATCATTATAAGATGCTTTCTTAAAATGTCTTCTCTGAAATTTCAGACCATGTTTAATCTTGCTCACACATCCAGCACTGTAATTTCAAGTTCAGCTTGCAGTTTATAACTCTGCAATCCTTTTTTTGAAGAGCTGCTAACCAATTATTCTCCAACCTATGAGAGAAGAGTTGCATATTTGTGCCAAAACCATAATACTTTGTTCTTCTGTCTACTAAATAAAATGCTGGTTTTGCAGAGCATTTCTCCAATTTTCCTACAGGCATGCATATTAATAATAATAAAGTTGTGCCCCTAAATCAGCCTTAACCAAGTAATTTAACAAAGGTCAGGGTTGTTTAAAATGTAGTCACAGGAGTCCAAAGAAGTGAATAGCTGCAGATGGTAAAGGAGAGAGCTGTAATACAATAGCTAAAATCATGTTAGTTCAAGCTGTGAAAACATTAATCCTGAGAATAATTAATCCCTGGAATAATGTTTGTTCTATTGTTGTACAGTTCTACAAGCACGTATAAGAAATTATTATGTATTATTATGCCAATAAACACAATAATAATTCCTCTTTTGCTAATGATCTGAATATCCAGAATTAAATAATTTTGCAAATTAAGTGGTTTCACAAAATGACCAGCATGTATAATTATATTTTTATAGAGGTGCATACATATATATACTTTCTTTAAGAATTATGGACCTTTATTCCCAGTACAACCTTTAATTAGGTTTATTCCATAATTTCTGCTCATCTTTGTATATATGTGTGATGTATACAATCAGTGGTTGGAAAAAAATTAGAAATCCCACTTGGTCTTATATTCATGTCACTTCTCATTACAGGAAGTGACAGTGAATATGTTTAAAAGGGCTGATGTGATCACTGGAATGACTGCTACAGAGCAGCCTAATTCAGCTTTTCTAACAAACCTGGATAAAATCTGGGTGTTTGTCCTATGTGTGGCAGTAAAAATCAGTACAGATAATTTCAGAACCATAAGAATTCTTCATGCACAAGCTCAGGGAAGCTTTGCACATTTTCTTTCTGTGTATTTTCATCTACAGTAGGCCAGCTGTTAAAAAAATAGAGTGCACAGAGAATACAAACACTAATGAGGAATATTAGACCAACTTGGCATGCTAATGTAATTCTTGCGGAAATTCCTCCCTTTCCTCTCCCCTCTTAATTTTTCAAGTACATCTTCTCATAATCTACCCTGATTACTTGACTGCTGAGATACTATTAATTTCTTTTCTTTCCACAAGATTCCAAGATATTAAGGGTAGATAAAGATAATATTTTTCCATGTGCATTGAACAAACCACAAAACTACGTGATGTGATTTCTGCATCAAGCCCAGTGTGACTGTTTGAACTGCACCATCTTTTCAAAAAGTAAATCAACCTCAACTTTAATCTGCAAGTGATGGCAAATCTACTGCATCTATATTCAAGCTGACCCAGAAGTTAGATTCTGATATTAATTTCTTCATTCTCAGTTTCAAAATGTTATTTTCTACAGCCTCTAATGTTAAAAAAATGTTTGCTAGTGGAAATTTTTTTAAGTTTTCTTTAAGAGCTTCCTTTATCAATTTTAGTATTGTCAAGATGTTTCTACACTTTTGTAGCTCATCAGAATAATATGGCTAGTAAATAAGTGTAAATCCATTAGTTTGCTTCATTTAAAAGGAAGGAAAAAAAGAATTAAAATACTGAGTCATCTTCCCTGCCCCATGCAGCCCAGTGTCAATGATCAGTCACAGATCTGACCTCAAATTTGACTCCTCTCTTCTCAAGTAGAATCCCCTTAAAAATAGTTATTACTTAATTTTGAAGCTCAGACAATGTCTCATAACAGCATCTGGGGTGAGCTCAAGTTATGCTCTCTGCTCTGATCCTTGCTTGTAAGACACTGATACATTTGTGTATTGCAAGATCACGGCAAGATTCATTTGTGTTCATGAAGATAAGTCAAAACAGAGGCTATTAAAGCAGAAAGTTTTATTAATTAGTAACTAGATTAGTAAATGAACTGAGTAGGAAGAATTCTTTAATTCTGCGTGGAACCTTTCTTATAAAATACAGGATAGTTTCCTGACAGCAAAACCATAAGAAAAAAATTTCAAAATAAATGTTTTAATTATCCTCCTAGACCTGCCTACATGTCAAAACCATTTTTTTCAGTGTTGCTTCATTGTTGAGGGTTAGTGTACTTCACCAGCAAGTGGCAGAAATGTCCTAAGCAGGGATTTTCCATTGCATGCCACAATTACAGACAATTGACATTTGATTATAATAACCAGAAAACTTTCATGAAATAAATGACACCTGAGTAAGCTTCATAACCATTTGCCTCACCCTCCCTTGGAATGCATCTGTGCTGTGTAAAGGCCAGGAACCGTTCTGGTGATTGCAAGCAGAATTATTAGAAGCCAGGGGAGCACAGAACATTTCCTGAGACAGGTTGCACGGGATAGCTTACACACTGCTCATAGTGGATTTTAGATCTCTTTCCTTGTGTGTAGCTCTGAGTGTGCTCCCAGAACAAAATGGCAGTCTGTGCTGGGGATTATACACTTGCATCCTGAAGTTTCCATGTTTCCTGAGCTTGGTTCAACCCTGTCTTGCATTTTTACCAGCTCTCCACTCATGTCATTGAACACCAAGTAGAAGTGATGCTGCCAAATCCGAATTGTTTTGTAGAGAAATGCAGGAATTGTGCCACTTGTTTTTGGTGCCTGTGGTTTGAGCAGCAGCAGCAGGCAAAGCTGCTGGCCTGTGTGAACTCGTCACTTCGTTATGTAACACTCTCCTGTAACTTTTCTTGCTTCATGACCACGTCCAGCTAAACTGCTGAGAGCCCACAAACAGTGTGCCAAGAGCGTGTGGGTTGCAGGTGTCCCTGGCTCTGGGTAGTGATGTGTAAAACTGCAGGGCTGGAAAGATCCATAAAGGTACAACTCAGCAAGTGTGGTGGAACCCTGTTCCTGTAGACCGAGAGTTTCTGCTTGAAAAGCCCCTCAGCAAACACACTTCTGTCACCTACATGGTGAGTAATGGGGAAGAAAAGTTTTCTTCATTCAAAGACCAAAAAGTGATGACTGAAAAACCAGATTTTTTCCATCTTGATGCTAGCTGGAATAAGATATGCTACTGCCATGCTAGATATTGAGACCTGTCACCTACATCATCACCCCTCAAAACTATTCTACCTGTCCATCCCTCCTTCACATTCACCTGCTTATCGTCTGGATCCTACTCAGACTCAGGAGTACACCTAGAATTGAGAAACCATCCTTCAACCCTTCCTGCTCTTCTTCCATTCTGAAGGGGAGGAGCAAACCCTGGCAACTTCAGCAGTCCTCTTGCATATTGGGATCACAGAGGAAGCATGGGCAGTGTCAGTAAGATGTTTCACATACTTAATTGCTGCACAGTGTTGAGAACACTTTTGCAGTGTAAATGGATGGTATTTATTGTGTTCCTAGGAATCCCATGGTTTTTGGCCCACTCTCAGTTTTGCAATTTTTAAACAAATGTTATTAGACTGTGGAGTTTTTTTCATCTTAAATGTAGAGACCAACTTAACAGTTCTGACATCTGAGCTTTAGAGAACCCTTAAGAACTCTTAATTGCTCAGCTTAAAAACCAGCCAAGGCCCAGCACAGAACAGATGTATAGTAATAAACTTATCTCATAATGTCAAATGATTAAACAGTGGATTCTTTTTTACATTTAAATATACAAGACTTTCCATTAAGGGACTTTGTTGACTCTGATAACAGTTTCACAACCATTAAGTTTATTTCTACAGCTATTTGTTAAAAGCCAATAGGGAAAATAATAGAAACTAATTGAAAAGCAAAGCAAACAAAGCAGAGCCTAGAATGTTTCAGTTAATAAGCAATAGAGATTGTATTGATTTCATTTTATAAACAACATTAATCCTCAATAACAATTAAAGCGTAGACAGGTTGCTTGTTTAAGTTATCAGATAAGATGGCCTACTCAGGTAGATATCTCGGGTAGTAATTTGAAAAGGATATGAGGATTCAAGAATCTATTGATCTATCCATCATAAGCCTGTGTCATGAGAAATGTTCTTGGCAAGGTGCATTAGGTCTTAAAACCTCAAAGGACTGGCAGTGCAAAATTCCTGCTGTTGGAAAACGTTGCAAGCCTAAATGAAAATGGTACAGTTTCAAAAGTAGCTTTACGTATTTTCCCCAAATTATAGAGATGAATGAAGTGAGGCATCAGATCTTGTATGCTCTTTGTTCAAAGATACAGAAGTGAATATGTGTAGCCTCAAAGCAGGATCTGCATTCAAAACTCTGGGAAGTTTTGGTCCTGGGTATCCTCTGCTGGCAGAAAATTGCAAAAGCTATTCCAGAGACACTTCTACTCCCAAATCAGGAGCAGAATATAACCCCTTCAACACAGTGGCTTAGAACTCTAAGGAAGGCTGGAAAAGAATTATGTGAGTGCAAATCTCTAAAAATACACAAGAAAGCCTCTGGCATTTTACACAAAGCAATGCGATATTCGCAGCTCAGGTGTTGACAGCTATTTATTTGCAGTTAGTTGCTCTGTGACTCTCTGTGCTTGCTGGTGAATGAATACTTCTCAAGGTATGTTGGTGTAGCTGGCTCTGGAGGTGCTCCTCTTGTTTACCTGATGGTGTGGCAGCAGCTGGGAAGAGCAGCAGGGCAGACTCCCTCTTTTAGTGTGGTGGGAAGTCCAGAGGCTTCCTTTGATTGCTGATCCCTGCTAAAGACCTGGCTTTGGCCAAGGGCCTCCAGCACAGCCAGCATAACCAGCAAATTTGTTCTTGTCTAGTGCTTAAACCACTTGTGTGTTCATGAATAAGCTGCTTTCTTCAGCTCATGGTGGGCAGGACCTGATCCAGTGCCTGCTCTCCAAGTCTGTGTGGAAGGTTGCTTAACAGGTTTGTGTTCAGTACAGGATCCACGGTCCTCCTCTGCCACAGGGAACTTCAATGCTGTGTTTCGTTAGATATGATATTGGAGGTTGCTCAAAGCCCCATCTGACCTGCTCTGGAACACTCCCAGGGAAGGGGCATCCACAGCTCTTCTCTGGGTGACCTCTTGCAGCGTGTCTCCTCATCCTCACAGCTGTTCTGCTGAAATTGGGCTGAATTTTAATGGACTAGTTAAAAATACATTAGATTAAAAATGAAGGAAATTAAAATAAAGGAGATTGAATGTGATTCTATGATCTCATGTTAACAGCACACATGGGAGAGAAGATACTTTGATGTCAGTTCCTGTTTTATTAGACATGGAGCACAAAAGTGTGGAATAGGCAGAACAGGGACTGCCATGCTGGTTTCCTCTATCCAGCTGAATGTCCAAGAGCATTATATTATCTGGCCAAGATAATATCTGGTTGTTCCAAGTAGCATTGAATAGCTTTCATAGGAAAGAATATTGTTCCCAAACTGCCTTACGGGTTCTTCAGGGAATTAATTCAAATTCTTTTATGGTGAGAAGGAGAATGAAGCCAATGAAGCCCAGTCATCTGTGGATGTGGGTGAGGTCACTGGTTCTGAGCCAGGAGTAACCTTCTCTGGCTGTCTATTTTGAAAAACAGACTGTGCTCCTACCCCAAACTGCATCAGGATCCTGCTTTACCACCAGGTTTTGAAATTCCTGCAGGGTGTCCTGTGTCCTAGGAAAAAAGTAGGGTTTAAGACAAGGTCTTCTCAACAGCAGTTTCTGAGCTGAAATGTTGTTTTTGGGATCAGGTTTATGACTCGGGAGAAGTAAAATCAAATAAGATCATGCTAGAAGCTTGTACTTTAGCATTCTTTGTTCAAGATAAGATGCATTGTACTGTACACAAATCACATTTCACAGTGGAGCAGTATGCTGCGTATATTGGCATTCCTGGTTTTTAATATAATAGAATGGGTTGAGTTGGGAGGGACACTAAAAATTGCCTGGTTTTAACCTCCCTGCAACATAGAGGAACACCTTGCACTAGAACAGGCCTCTCAAAGCCCCATCCAGCCTGATCTTGAACGCTTCCAGAGAAGGGCATACACAATTTCTGTGGGCAACCTGTTCTGGTGTCTCACCACCCTACTATCTAATCTTAACCTAAAACTCATCCTCTTCCAGTTTAAACCCATTACCTCTTGTCCCATCATTACAAGCCCTTGAAAAAAGTCCCATCTCTCCTGTAGGTCTTCTTTAGGTACTGCACCACACAGCTTGGCATGATTGGCAAACTTGCCGAGGGTGCCCTTGATCCCACTGTCCGTGTCAATGACAAAGATGTCTAGCAGCACCCATCCCAGTACCAACCCCAAGGAACTCCAGTTGTCACAGGTCTCCTCTTGGAGCAGGGAGCCCTTGAAAACAACTCCTTGAGTGTGACCATCCAGCCAATTTCCTCATCCACCGAGTGGTCCATCTGTCAATCCATGTCTCTCCAGTTTAGGGACAAGGCCAGCATATGGGACAGTGTCAAATGCTTTGCTCAAGTCCAGGCAGATGATGTCTGTCACTCTTCCCTTATCCACCAGCACTGTAACCCCGTCTTAGAAGGCCACCAAGTTTGTCAGGCTTGATCTGCTCTTAGCAAAGCTGCTGTCACCAGCAATCTTCTTATTTTCCTTATGCCTCAGCATGGTTTCCAGGCTGATCTGCTCCATAATCTTGCCCAGCCCAGAGGTGAGACTGACCAGCCTGTGGTTCCCTGGGTCTTTCATTTTTCTCTTTTGAAAAATAATTACAATGTTTCCCCTTTTCCTGTGAGTGGGAACTTCACTGGATTGTAAAGACATCTCAAATATGATGAGTAGTGGCTTCGGAACTTCCTTGGCCAGTTCCTTCAAGAACTGTGGATGTATCTTGGCACAAGTCCCATGGACTTGTGCACCTTTTGGTTTATTAGATGCCCTCAAATCCGATTTTCCAAGGTGGACAGTTATTCCCTCTCCTAGTCCCTGCCTTGAGTTCTACAATTTGGGCAGGGTGGCTGGATCACTTGCTCATCAAGACTGAGGCCATCTCTGTATCCTGATCTTCTGTTTCCCTCTGGAGAGGGACTACATTTTCCCAAATCTTCCTTTTATGTACCTATAGAAGCTTTTCTTGTTGACCTTAATGTCACTGGCTGAATTTAATTTTATCAGAGCTTTAGCTTTCCTTACATGATCCTGTACAATATCTCTGTATTGCTCCCAGTCTACCTGTGCTTGCATCCACCCTTTATAGGTAGAAGCATATATTTATATAATTAAATACAAATTTATATTCTCATAATGCAATCATATTGAAATATAAGAAGAATAGGTATGATTAATTTAAGAAATCAGTAGACTGTTGGAAGTAAGAGATAACTGAGAGATAAACTAAAAAATTGGCATAAATGAAAGCATTTACTCCAAACACATTTCTGTTTATGCTAAAAGTCTTTGGATATAGCAGAGGAGACTAAAAAAGATGGTAACAAAAAGGAACAAAAAAAAACTGGTTGTCTTAAGACAGAAGCTTGCAGTTGCTTCAGGTAGAAATTTCCTGTTAACTTTTGTAGTCCTTGGAGAGTAGCCGACTGTCATCAATTCCTGGTCAATATTTGAGTAATGCTCTTTGGCAAGTCACACCATTTGCTGTTTGCTCGATCAATGTATAATAGCCCAATGACTCAATATTATAAAACTCAATGACCTGTGAAACTTCAACATTTACATTTCTGTTAAAATCTCAAATAGTTCTTTATTAGTAGGAACTCAAGCTAAAATGCCAAAGAGATAAGCATGATGACAATTATTAGCTACTTTTCTTAGTCATACTGAGACAAATTCTAGTGCTTTTACTAAAGCTAAACACTATGAAATGAATGAAACTGCTCACAGGGAGAGATAAAACTCATCACACATTTGAGGGATTAGAAGATGCAGAGGTCAGAATCTGTCCCACGTGAATTTTCTTGGTTTACTCATCCCGCTTACTATGACATGTTTTAACTGTATCCAAATGGGCATAAAATATTTACTGACTTGTAGTGGGAGTCCAGTGTTTCACAGGAACTCTCTGCATGAAACACCATCAGTTATCTGGTTATCAAACGTCTGTGCAGTTTAGCAGGTTTTAGCGGGGTAAGTACATTACCAGATAAAATCTTGACCCAGTCAAAAACAAAGTAAATCTCCCAAGGGACCGTACCTCAGACCTGGTGGGGAACCTTCCATTTACAGCCTCCTAAAGTCCTGCAGCTGCAGCCCATTTCCCATCTCCTCCCTGGCTCCTGGCAGCCCAGGAGCAGGGCAGAGGCAGGGAGGGCTGGGGCTGTTGCTGCCAGGCTGGGTGCTCCCGCAGACACCGCGTCTCCGTGCAGGGCTGCCAGCCTCTGCAAACACATTTCTGCTGACCGGGCACTCCCTGCGTGTCCCTGTGCAAAGTCAAACCTGGAAACTTGAACTGCACTCTGGATGACTGACCTTGTTTAAAGCTGTGTGTTTGACTGTCCTGAAAACATGGAAAACACTGAGGTGGGCCATGAAAGCATATCAGGATCTTGGTCCTTGTGTGGTTACAGCTCCAGTTAACACTCAGAGGTGAGTGAGGTCAGCACTTCAGTTCATCTCAGTGCAAGATCAAATGGGTGAAGCTGAACTATTTACTGTCAAACAGAATTTGTAGACACCAAAGAGCAGGTAAAACAGAGATGCAAGCAAATGTCTGCCTCTCATCTGTTGTAATTTACAGTCTCTAAGCTCAGACAGATGCCGTGATGTTGTGAAGGTTCTGCATCAAACATGGGTGCTGATTTGACTACCTGGCTTGAGGTAGAAAGTTCATATACTTATAACTTCAGTGTACCAGAGTTAGATCTAGAGTGGTAATTCTGTGTTGAAAAAGCACTTACAAGCATTAGGACATTGCCACAAACTGAATTGCCTCTTTTTTATTTCTTTCCTTTCCACTTTCCTTCAAATACAGTGGATTAAAGAATTGTCACCCAGTTAGCTTTCCATTTTCCTTTAAATACAGTGGATTAAGGAATTGTCAACCAGCTAGCTCACAGACATATCTGCCAGAATAACCATTTGAACAAACATTCTTATTTATTTTTCCTATTAAGAAAATGTCCATCAAGCTATCAGGACTGGGTTCAGTTGTGAAGTGAAATCACTAATAAGAAAAGAAGAAGCTCTTAGTAATAATCTGACCAAATTAATGGTGAGAGCTGCCATAGGAAGTGCTCTGCAGACCTTTGAGGCACAGCACCTGGGATATTTAAGGAAAGATGAAGCTAGCAGATGTGAGATAGGGTGAGAGAAACTCTCTGCTGACCAAGGCTGTTTCCAAGGCAGGTCAATGGAGCACATGGAGGTACCCAAGTGTGCAGTGGTCACATCATGTAAAGTCCAGATGGGTGATCCTCCATGTTTGCTCCCATACCTTGCTCCCCAAACCTTTGTGGAACAGGAACAGTTGATATAGGAGGCATTTCAAATAACACACATGTGAGAAAAATATTTTCTGGCTGCAGAAAGGAGAAGAAATATAAGACGTATGACTGTCCCAATATCTTTGAAGAGATTTTCTGACAGTTTTGGCTGATTCTGACTGTGTTGGCTGTGGTATGGCACCTCTGTTCCAGCAGCCCTACGTGTCCCTGCCCTGGCACAGTGGGCTCTGTGTACCTTGCACTGTATGAACGCTCTGTAAACATGCAGTGTGTCTGTAAGTGCAGGTTGTTACACGCACTTACTACTTGAAGCAACTCAGAGCAGCTCTTGGGTCACTATTTGCATGAAGAATGTGTGTGGGTTTATCATTATGCAAAAGGTATCAGACACACCTGCTAGAACAAATGAAACATTTCTAGAAAAAACAAACCTGCCTTTTGCTGTATTGAATATCTGCAGTGTGTTCTCTTGCACATTACACCATTTCACCACACTGGAACGTCAATACTGCCTTGGGAAAGCATGTGCCACCCCATTTCATTCAGATCCTTAAACAAATGTTCAGGAAACAAATTAAATCTGAAGCAACATGAAACAGGATAAAGAGGGAAGAGAGAACACATCCAGCTAGGTAAAACCTAAGGTCGTGTCAACACAGTACAGTGCTGCACAGAGCCAACACCACGTTAGTATTCCTGAGAAGTACTGTGTGTTTGGACGTAACAACATCAGGTAACTTCTTAAACTACCTCCATATGACAGGTGGTTTTTGTCAGAGCCTGGTGGCAGTGCAGCTTGGCATCACCACAGCAGTTC
Source organism: Fringilla coelebs (assembly GCF_963513975.1). NCBI lineage: Eukaryota > Metazoa > Chordata > Aves > Passeriformes > Fringillidae > Fringilla > Fringilla coelebs. Next base: position 84,783,827 of record NC_140028.1, read on the forward strand.
TCTGCCTCACGTGGAGCTCGCACTGTGTTTGTCCTGCCACCTCTCTCTTTCAGCTGTTTCAAGAGCTCAGAGTTGTTTTTGATGGGAACATCTTCGGGCTGCCTGGGATCCCAGGCTGTCTTGTCCGGGAGATGCAAGTGTCCCTGGCTCCCTGTTCCCTCTGAGGGCAGCCCTCAGCAGCAATCCCCACTGAGCTCTGGAGCACTCTGACCTCATTCTGCACCGAGGAACATTCCATACTTTCCTTTCCCCTTTTCACATGCATGAAAGGGGATTGTCCCATTCTAGGAGTAAAAACATGCTTTGGAGGCTAAAGTTCAGTTTACCCTCCCTACCTTTTTTACCCTTTTATTTATTCTGTTTGCTCTTTATTAAATGCAGTCTCACCCACAGAATGTGGGTCTGTGAGGCTGTTGAGGCTTCTATAAAAGCTCTGTTGATTGTGCTATATTGAATTTAAAAAAGTGATCTATAGATCATATATGCATAAAAAGAATGAACAGGGTTCCCCTCTTTAATGTAAGCAATGAAAAAGCCAAGTCATACGGGAGGCAAACCACAAATGTTGTTAATTATCCTAATTATTTGAAGCATGTGAATAAGAAACTGCTTTAACATTGAACAAGTAACAGTGACTATGAAATAAAAGGAATAGTGAAGCCGTGAATGCCAGTTTACAGTAAGGTGCAGTAAGTAGCAATGTGTTAAATGTATTAATACAAGGGCTATAGAGACTCCTGGCTTTCCTTATTATTCAGTGTGTTGTTGGGCACTACATTTGTGGTGCATGGATGAAAGAGGGTCTAATAATGGACATGAATATAATAGATAATTTACTTGCAGCGTTTCCTTTGCAAAGTTAGGAATTAGCTCTGTATAACATTTGTGCATAACAGGTCTGAAATCTGTTTTGCGTGTTGTGAGAGAAATACACCTGCAGAGTCCTGAACCCGTCAGAACAATCTCACATCTCTCAGTCAGTGCAACAGTGATGTACCAGGTCATCTTGGTTTACTTGCCTGCATCACTTGCTATCTACTTAAGCACAGTTTGGCTCAGTTTAGTTTTGCTTCCCTGTGCCCCTGCCCCTACTATCTTAAACTGGATTAGTGCCCAGACCTTTGGTGGAGAAAGACTTGAGTATAGTTGCTCAGTTTTTCCCTGGATTTTGTCATCATTGTGGACATGGTTAACCTGTGCTGTCAAAAACAAGGCTTTTTGCCCATGTCAGGGAAGAAGAGTGAAGTATTTTATTCTTCCTGTCAGGCAGATAAAATGTAACAGAAAGGGAGGGTGGCGCTGCCAAGGTAAAGGAAAGAGTGCAGGCTTACTGCATGCATCTATCCCCTTACACCTGCACACAAACCATGACCTATATCTAGTGAAATCATGCTTCAGTTTCCCAGGGGCATGCATGAATGAATAGGCAGGGAAGCCAATAAGACAAGTGAATCTTTCAAGTCACTCCATTGAGGTCACCAATTTTGGAATTTTTGGCCAGTAGAGTCATCTCTCAAATGAATTTGTGCTTCTATTTTATTTACAGAAACGAAGACCAGGTCTTTCACCTGCTTTAGAGGATTTAAGTAATCCTAAAGAATTGAGCATGATTCTTTGCATGTTTTGTACCATCAATTCTGGCAACCCCCATTGCTGCCAATATGTATCTACATATGAAAATAATTAGTTGAATATCCATTGCCTAGTCTGGGAGGCAGTGTCATCTGCTCAGGAACAGGTTGGAAATACTATTGAGAGCTGGTGATATTAGCAGAAATAAAGAACAAGAAGAAATATACAGTACTACAAAAAGAAATACAAGAGATGAACATGAGGAGAGATATTCAAGTGATACTGACAAATCATCAGTTCTTTTCTTCCTCTTTATATATTACAAAAGGAGGCTACACAGTAAAATTCAAAGTATGCACTTTGAACCCACAGAGTATGTCTTCTTTTCTTATTGTGCTTTTGTGGCCTGGCAGATATCTCTTCTACTGAAGCATCTAGCTAGGAAAGCAAATTAACTGTTCTTTTCTGTTTCTTGCCCCTCAAAGCAGGAGATAAAAGGAGCAGGTGTTCACAGCTTGTCCAGTTGGTGGTGGTTTTAGTGCGGTGTGTTTGTCCCTGAGGTGCCTGCCTGTGACACTGCACTCCCCACAAATCCCTTCAATGAATGGTATTCTGGAATGTCCAGGAAAGTCTGAAAGAATCACTTTGACTTTGTGAGACTGTTTAATGATGACTACATCGGCCTACATTTCTCTGTAGAAAGCAAAAAAATGGGTGGAAAGACAGAAAAAGGGAATCTTCCATTCTTCTCCCCTTGACATTCCAGCAGATGATACAAATAATGAAAAATAGCTGAGTTCTTCCTTGCTTTTACTCAACACCCTTAACTACTTTCTAACAGCTAAGATAATTCCATTATAAAGTTTATATTTCGTTTATCTAGCATAAATTTTTATGTACAGAGCCCTCAACATCTAAATGTCTCTCAGCATCCATTTTCTTAAAATTAAATGTACAGGTTCACTCTGCACTTAGGAAGGTATTAATGGGGCTAGGAAGTTCTGATGCAGTAATAGCCTCTGCTCACATTACAAATAGTATTTTAGCTTTGCTTATAAATGAAGCAGAGGATTATACTGGGGCATCTTTGTGGATGCATCACTAATTTGATGAGAGGCTGTTATATTTTTAACTACTCTGTTTCTCCTGTTACACAACTTACCACCAGCTCCCCCTTAACAAATGTGAGACATTTTCCACTTGGCCATTTTGGTTTTAGCATAAGCAGTCTCATTTACTAGCTGTGGTTTCTTGTCTATGAATTCAAGGGACAAACCAACGTGGTCACCTTTTCTCATCACATGATAGAAGGATTTCTTTCTTTGACTCTTTCCATCTTCTCTCCAAATGATACCCTCCTACTTGCTCTTGATGGAAAGTTCTGCATCACTATCTGAGCAAAGGGAAAATCCCAAGACGTGTGCACACACACAAGTACCAGAAGTACCTTTTCAACAATGCTCTCAGGCACCTATTCTTAATGCAGAGCACACAGGCTGAAATCATCCTCTCTTTTAGGCTTAATTACATCCCTTATATAAGTGGAGCCAGCTGGGGTTTTTTTTCCCCCCCAAGCTTTTTCAATTCCTAGAAGGTTACTCTAGCACAGGGACTATCAGGTTACTGTTGCCAAGGGGTTTACAGCTGTACTGAGAGGATAATATACTATCAGTCATCTCATCTGTATCATCACATACGAACTTGGTTTCTTTTTTTAATTTTTTTTTTTTTCATTTCTGATGTGTCCGTCATCTGGGTGCTCTTGAAAGGAGAAATTTACTGGAAGTCACCAAGTTCTTATATTCAAAAAAATTCCCTAATGGCTTAACTTTGGCAGTGATGAGGGATGGAGGAGGAGAGTAGGGGTGAGGGGGCTTTTCTTCTGTCTGTGAGCCATCACCTGTGTAAAAAACATCCTCATGGTGTAGGGTGTTTACAGGAAAGAAATGCATCTCAAATTCCAGTTCTTTATTATGCCAGTCATGTTAGAGGACTTCTTTTGAGCTGTGGTAGGAAACCTCTCTTTTTCTATTCAACAGAGAGTGTTTAGACAATTTGAAGAACTCTTGTCTCCCTTCCTCTATTTGAGCTCAAGTCTTCAATTAGATGTAATTGAAAAAGGTAGAGTAAATGGCAGGTGCCTGCCTCTTTGGAAGGCATAATTATGACTAGCTTGCAGACTTGGAATTTTGATGACTGAATAAATAAAGAAGACAGATGTGTTTGTGTACACACTGACATCAGTATTGACAGGATGACACAGGGACATTTGTAGCTCTGTAGCCTGTAGGATGAGGTGGAAAATGAGGGGTTTGGGCTGCTTTCCCACCCTCTTATTTAGAAAATGAGCGTTTGTTCTGTCTTCATATCTGTGGATGCGGTGTGCTATTGTGAAGCAATAGCTATTGTGCCTATGAAAGATAATAACAGTTGGAGTTAGGTCTTAGGCAGTGATTGTGCTAGCTAGGGGGTTCCCATTCAGCATATTCAATAAGAGATCTTATTTTGTTTCTCCTTCCACTTTTACTCTTGTTTATCTTCTCTATCTTCTCAGCATTCTACAGGTAAGAAATTGCCTTGAGTCTGAAGAGAAATTGGAATGTGTTGCCACATAATCCTCTCTGCTAAACTCAAAGGTATTCTGAAAAAAAAAATTAATAAAGGCTGTGCAAAGAGCTTCAATCTCCTTCAAAAGCACTATCATAGCCATGTTGCTGTGTGGTAATCATAAAAAAAAAAAAAAAAGACAACCCAGGCAAGTACTGCTTGGAGGGGAGCAATAGAATATTTGGGTAACCAAGCTCTTCACAAGGTCTTCATGCTCATTCTGCCATGGCTTGCAGGTGGTGATACTGGGACAAATAAACCAGTTGTTGTCTAATCTATAGCTTAATAAAATATTGGTGCTTCTAGGACATTAACTATCTTTTCGTCATATGTTGTTAATCTGCCTATCATTATTGTGTCTGATACCAAAAAATGTACTCAAAACACTGTTTAGTCAGCCGTCCTCTGGTTTTTCCCCATTGTCTTCTGTGTTACAGATTCATGTAGTCATCTATTATGTCACTGTATTCTTTGCATGCAATCAGAGCATCGTCATTGTTGAGAATGACTCACCATCTTTGAATTTGCTAAGGCTCAAAGTGGAAACTGCTGGGTATGTTCTTAACACACACCTTGAGCTAAGTTCAAGAATGATGTGTCAGTTTAGGATGATTTTTTTTGCATTTGTTACAAAGACTTCAGAAATGGTCTGATTTTGCTAGACCTATTCTGACGCCATGTGGAAGGAGTTCTACTTTGTTATGTACCACAACTCTCTTCTCTTTCACTGATACGTTAACTTAAATAGCCAGTATGTTAATTAAAATAGTGTGATGATTATAGAAGCTTTGGTGGTGCAGGGCTGAGAAATCTCAGCATAAGGACTGGTGACACTAAGTGTCATTTGCTCATCAGTTGAGACTTTGTTGTAAATACAATTTCTCTTGAACAGTGTCTGAAAAAGACCAAACAAAGGGTGGTTAGGATTGCATAAGGAAATGGCTTTGCTCGTCTGTTTATCCTGCAAAAAACTGAATTGCCAGGAATATGCTTTTATTGCTCTCCAGGGAATAATGAAAGAAAATAAAATAACTGAACTGAGTGTAAAATATCTAAGTGAATAAGACATAGAAGCAGCTTCGAACAGCGTCTCTTCTTACGTTAGGCTATTACAAGGTTTTTTAGATCGTGGGTTTCTTTAATTCAGCTATTCCCCATTAGCTCACATTTCTTTTATGTTTCCCTCCTCTGTTCTGCTCACTGAAATAAATAACTTTGGTATCTGAGTATCTATGATGTTGTGTAGTCAGGTCCTTCAAATATAAAATACTTTCATACTTCTCTTTCTTTCAATCGAAACAAAGGCTCTCATCAGTGAGACATCTGGGTTCTAATCTCTGTACCCACTAGTGTGGACTACTTTGTTGTGTTTTATAGACCTACAAAGTCTCATCTACCTTTACAGGCTTGCACAATGTGCATTGTTTGCTCCCACAAAGCTATTTTGGCATATGCCTTGTTACTAGCACAGATCTGTCATTACTCCTTAAACAGCTTCCTCATGCCCTCTGCCAGCTTCACACCAAGTGCAGAAAGTCCTGGAGTGTACCAACATCCTGAGATTTATTGTTGTGGAATTAAGCTCACTTCTGCTTCTACTGCTTTGGTCTTGCCCCTCATGGGTGTTTTCTGTCTGCATTCATTTTTAACAAGAGTTGTGCTGGTGCTGCCTGCTCGGCGGGTACCACCCAGGTCCTTGCTCTGAGAGCTCGGTTCTGCTCTTCATGTGACAAAGCAGCCACTTGTCCCATGTGCTGTGGAATAAAAACATAGAAGATGGGAGCATGTGCTCACAAAATTTCTGGTACTAATTCTTACTGGAAGCAGTCCTCCTACTGCAAGAACCACAGCTAATATACACCATTAATTTTTTACATAGGAAATGAGGAACGGCTGAATTTAATAAAAATAAATTAATTTGCTCTCTGGGATTATCTTCCTGATTTTACTGGTGTGAAGTAACCCTGGGAAATTCATTGCTAGGGGAGCTTTTCCTTATAATATGACTACATATATAGTAGCAACATAGTATTTTTTTGGTATCATTTAGTCTTTCTCCTGCTTTCTTTCATAAATTAAAAGAAAGCAACTCTTCAAATTTGCAAATAAAGCTGCCTCTGTGTCACAAACACAATAGCACAGTTCTCTTTGCCAGTGTGAAATGGTTGTAGCTCTTTACAACTCTTGCCACTACCAGGACATCAGCTAAGCTTGTGATACAACAGTCTGAATCAAGAAAAATTGCAGTCTGATGATAAAAAGGACTGCAAAGAAAGAAGAAAAGGACAAGCTCTTATTCTATTTTTCTATTTAATTTTAAAATAATTTTTTCCTAAGATTAAGAAAAATTCAACACTGGGTTTTTTTCTCCATTTGGTCTGGTTAGGAAGAGGAAAAAAAGAAGAAAATAGTTACAAAAATAAAATCAGAAGTATTTAAAATATAAAGAATTGGGATACAACAGTCAATGCACATTCATCTGTTGGGTGGAAGTTACATATGTAGACTGTTGTAGGGTCTAGCCATGATGCACAATTTGTAGAGCTGGGGACTGTGGGAGAGACCTGCAGGGGAGAGTTCACATAAGAAAGGAAACAAAACCAAGGTCTCATGCCACGATAGTCATTCCAGCTGTTATCCTGGATCTGAGAGTCAGAAGTCACTCACTTTCATGAACAATTCTGTATTTTCATTAAATATTATGTAATATTTTGAAGAAAAATATTCCTATGTCAAAAACTATTTTAAAAGCTAAAAAAAAGTAGAAGTCACTCTTTGGACAGCAAGGAAGTTTGAATCTTCTGGAGTTTGAGCAACTGCGAAGACCCAGGTATATGAGCCACAGCTTAGGAAAGGGAGCAAAACTTTGGTAAAAAGATTTCAGTTGGGCTAAAAGATACATTCCTCTGGCCCTTAAATGTGGCATGTCCGTTTTGGGCTGATGTGGGCTGTTGTGTAAGAGTGGAGTGCACGTGAGTGCTGCTTGCTTCCCCAACAGATCTTGTCTGTATGCACTGATAACACACATCTGTCCACTGACTCTGTGCCCAGAAATTGAGTTTCTGCCAGCAAAATCCCTCTTCTAGAGTGTTCGTATAAAAAACACCTCAAATGCACAGAAAATTTTCTTCAAAGTTAGAAGCATACATACAGAATATATTTAGTAGTACCTCATCCGGAAGAAGTTAGGAAGTACTAAAAAATGAAAACTCATTATACAATACATTGGAATGAGGAACATTTAGAATTGTGCAACATGCACTGCAGGGAATGAGAATATTACAAACTGAATGTGACTGATATGACACAAATGATCATCAGTTTGAATGCAGTTTGGAACCTTGCCAGTTACGCTTTTGATTAAACACTTGATTCTGATGATGTTCTTATGCTGTACAAATATATACCCTATTATATGATATAAACTATGCATTGGTGTATGTCATGTTACAAGAATGTGTCTCATGCTCCAATAATTACTTTAAATTGTCATGGGAATTCAACGTTTCTGTTGGAAGCTGGTGTTACGGTAGCTATTCTCTCACACGCAATTATAAAATTTTTCACCTGAAATCTTTTTGTCTGCATAGTGTTAGAACTACTGCAAGAAGTAAGCATTTTCAAAGGGAAAAGTATATTAATCTTCTGATTAAAACAAACAACAAGCAAATAAGCAAACAGGAAAAGAGTGAGAGAAATGTTTTGATTGAATTACAAGTGAGTGGGAAAGGAAGAGGCCCCCAAAATCCTGAACTGATGTGTCTGTCACGTGAATACAAGCAGAGGGCCTCTAGACACATTCAGGCACAAAGTCACTGGTTTTGTACACAGACATGTCATGTTTCTGGGCCATTCCTCACTTCACTGACTAACTCCCCACTGCTGTGTAATGGTCTGACTTAAAGTAATGAATAGTTGTTTCTTCAAGCAAGGTTTTGAAATACCTGAAAATGTCATTGATATCTGATGTAAGAGCATCTTTTATGTCCTTTGATTCACAGTGGTGTTCTGCTTTTCGTACTTCTGGCATAAGCCTCCTACCTTAAAGGGTTAGTTTCTCAAGTTTAGACAACAAACATGTAATTAATGATCCATGAAAGATTCCTGTTCTGTTTCATGTGATCTGTTGAGTACACACACATATGCTTCAGTTGGCAGTAATTCCGCAGAATAGGAAAATCTCTCTTTGGATGTCTCATGAAGCTGTTACATCCTGAACCCAATTTCTATATTAAGATGTGTTTGTGGGGTTGTTGTTCCCTCAGGTACTCTGCTGTGTTGCTACTCTTAGTCCTTGACAGCCTCTCTCGAGATGCTTTCCTTCCCTTGCAAAGGGCAACACCTGGCACCTCATAGGCAGCTCCCATGCAGTATTATTTGCCTTTCAATATAGTTTCCCATCTCTTTGCTTCCTCTCAAGCTCACAGAAATTTCAACTCTGGTATTTTCATTGTGCACTCTATTTTATTTCTGGGTTTGTTTTTTATTTTGTTTTATTTTATTTCCTGGAGTATTTTAACGAATTCTTAGGAGTTTTCTCTGCTTCAGCCATTGGCATAGCACAGCACTGCCCTGACAATGTGTCCACAGTCATTTCCTGTTCCAAGTACTGCTGTATCTCATATTATATCGCTATGCATAACTCTTGCCAGGAAAAAGGGGTCTCAAATTGATTTTTCACAGAAAAACACGGATATATTTATTTGGTTTGCTACTACAAATATTCTTTCTCTAGGTTGTGACCGGGTGAATTCCAGGCCCATTGAGGCCAATGGAAATCCGTCACTTGACTTCAGTGGAGACAGGATTTCCACCCAAATTTTTGCCTGTTTGGAGAATTAGAACTGACAGTGATTGCTGAAAAAAACCCTGGAACAACACAGCAATGTAAAAGAATAATAATAACAACAAGATTCTGTCCCTTCTGGTAGTATCAAATAATGACTTTTCAGCACTGTGTGAAAGCAATTCAAACAACTAAGCTTTATATTTTTGCTTGGCTTTTTTTGTTTTAAACCATACCCTGTTGTTATTTGTGTGTTGATAGGATCAAGGAGACTTAGCCACAGAAAAGAACCTCAGTGTTGTATAAACAGAGAAAGAAAACAGAGCCTCCTTCAGGCTTGCCAAATAAGTGCTTACCAAGAGGTGAGGGAACATGGGGAAGCACTGCATCTACACTGATGGTTGTTGCATGTCGGGCTGTGGAGCAGCACCTTGGGAGCCTCTTCCCGGGTTTCCCTAGGTGTGATGGCAGAGGAGAGCTTTGGGAGGTGTTTTGAAGGGCATAGAGTAGCTCTGTGCTGAGAATTACCCATTTCATTTTCAAAACACAAAGAAAAGAGAAAGGTGCATGAAACATGAAGAAAAGCTGGTAGGGGGTTATGAGCTGCTGCCTTTGAGAAGGAAAAGTGAGGGAAAAACAAGGCTGGGAAGTGAAGGAAAAGCGTCTGTGAAGTGGTAAGGGCAGTAACAGCAGGACTGGAGAGGCTGGGTGGCCTTTCCTCAGGAGAAGAAGCTGTGTCAATTCACCTCTCCCTTCTGTTATTGTCCTTAACACATCTCTCTGGTGTTTCTAGAGTTGTTTGTATTCACAATCCAAAATTCAGAGTCTCAAATAACATAACTGTCCATATCCAGACGCTTTTCTCCCACCATCAGGAGTACTTTTGGAACTGGATGCAACCCAGCTGGAAATAAGATGAGGACAGATTTTCTTGAAAGATTTCTCATACGGACAGCTTTTAGCTGGCTTGGAAACATTTCAAAATAAGTAATTTTTCATTCTATTCCAGCATTTCATCATCCAGTTAAAGCCAGGGAGTGTAGAGATAATTTTAAAAGAGAAAGGGACTGGAGCCTAATTCCAAAACTACAGTAACTGACACAATAGAAATATGATTAGATTTTTTTTTAAAGAGTAATGGAGTTTTCATAAAATCTATGAGCTGCATGTAGACTCAAGCAGGCCACTCATTTGCAAGCTATGGCTCATCTCTATTTAATATACATGGCTCCAAAACAGATCCCTGCCCCTAAGTATTTTTAAACTTTAAGGCTCTTTGGAACCTGCATCTACACTGTATTTTCCATATATTGAGAGTATACAGCTCATCTAAAGTCAGTACTCACTAAATGTACACCACAATTTTGAAGCACAGGAGCACCTGAGAAAGGCAACTCTGGAGACCATCCTCGTGGTGAAACCAGGACTTGGGGACTGCCTGTACTTAGGTACAGATGTGCTGCCCTCAGACACCATGCATGCAGCCCAGCCCCTGCCTTTACAACAGCTGAGTGGAGCCAGTAGAACCATGGAGGTGTCTGGAGCATGGATTTGAATGCTGAGGCTTGTACCCCTCTGTGTTTGACTGACATGAGGTAGATCTCTCTTTTTCATCCCAAGTTCACTTTCTTCTCTTGAATCATGGTACACATCTGCCTCTGCTCCTCCAGATTTTGATGTGCTGCGATGCTTTTCCTAAACCCTTCCTATATGAGCACTTTGGTAGTGCAGACATTCTTTATTGGACCCTATATTTTTTTGACAGTGGTGGGAAGAGGAGATAAATTTTGTTCTTGCGTGTGAACTTGGGTGTTATCGTGTACGTTCCTTTGACTGCTAACCATATTTCCTGCTGGCTTTGTTACCCACAGCAGTATGTAACTTTCCTTCCTTTGTCCCATTCAAACTCTTAAAAAAAAGGAATCAGTTCAGAAAGCAGTTATGGGTTCACATTTTCTAAATTTTCTCTTTTCCTCCTTTTTCCTTACCTCTCCTTTCCTCCTTTTCCTTACTAGTAGATTCTTTTGCTTTATGAGAATAAGCAATTACTTGTCTGTGCCATTCCATAGTTGTTCAACATGTCTTCAGTTTCCCAGCATGAATATTCCTGCTCTTTCTGACCATAGCACTTTAGGTGTTTAAAAGGGGTGGTTCTGTGCTTGTGCAGCAGCTTGCTCTTGCTTGACATTACCATGGCTAGTACTGGACCGGGAACTGCTTTCCCGTCCCCCAAATTGGTTTTGTAACCATGGCTTTCATCCCAAATTCATCCAAAATTTTCCCCTTGGGCTGTGGACTTTCCTTGCTACTATAACTACCAGGTAGATATGAAGATTTTTCAAACAACAGTAAGTTTTAACTGAAATTAACATATGAGCTTTTTTTAAAAAACAAAATATTTCGTTTCTCTGGAAGCATTTTTGTTAATATTCTCTACATTGTGAAATTTACCTAAAGTGACTGTTTACCTAAAGTGAAATTTACCTAAAGTGACTGGGGAAAAAAAACACCAATGAAAAACCAAATCAATAACTGGTTTATTTTTTTTTTTTTTTTTCAAATCCGTGTTTTCTGGCTGGGGAAGTTGTGTGAAGAAATTCCCATGTGGCTTCTTTACAAATTTATTGGTTTAGAATAGAGACACATTAGCTGCTTAAAGAAACTTAATTTTTCAACTCAGTCAGAAGTAATACAGGTTTTATTTAAAGCATGATCCAAAACTTATTGTAGCCAGCCACTCTCTGCATTAAGTGGACTTCACACTGAAAAATCAGAACCATTGACAGCTATCAGTAGCTTCCTGTGGCATCTCTGTGGAACTCAAGGAATTTTCTCAGTTTTCCAGCTGTTGAACATGAAGCCTACTGAAGGTGGAGGCTCTTGCCCAAGGACATGCTGTATGTCAGTGGTGAGACCCTGAACAGCAGCAGCATCTCAGCACTAGACTTTGGCTTTCAGACTCTAGGCTCTGAAGGCATTTATAAAAGAACTTTCTCCCATATGCATTTTCAACTTGCTGTGCCTAATGTTGACAGCCTCAGAGTCCCAACCCAGACCTGGAGTCGCTGCCTGAGTAGCTGAAGCCTTTAAAGCACAGTTGTCAGTCCCATGATTTCTTTTCAGTGGAGCAACAGCACTTAAAACCCCAGCAACCCTATAGCTGTAACACAACCCACAGGCTGTCACACTCTCCCCGTGGGGTCACATCCTGAGCAGTTGTTCAAGCAAGAACACATTTCATGGTCCGTATTTCATCTAGACAAGGCTTTTAAACTTGCATTGGCTCCCACCAAATTTAGTTTGTTACCCCAGACTTTCCTTGAAGGCTGAAATGCATATGCCTGCACTATCGGCGTCACTTAAATTTGCCTTGCAGATCATATGTTTGGGAGCTGGGAAAAAAAAATATAGTTGTGCTTTTTTCAAAATGTGTGTCTGGCAAAGATAGTAAAGAGTTTTCAGTCAATTTGAAGTTCATAGGGCTCCTATCAGTAAAAATATTAAATATTTTCAATCCATGGCTTAAAATTGCAGCAGCCTTCTTTCCATCCTAGAGCTCCTGATGTCTCAAACCATCAGTTGTCGGTTGTGACTGTATTTTGCTGTCAGAACTTGAAATAATAACTTCCTTGAACAATTTAAATGTTATGCTTTCTGATATATAAGAAGTTCTGGAACATCTTTAATTCTTCTAGTGCTTCAACTTTTTACACTGTCACTGCTCCATCCGGCCATGAGCAACAAATGAGCAACCAATGAGCAACAAACTTCCCAGTACATATTTCGTTATTCTGAGCAATATTTTTATGTCTCCTTTGTCTGTCAGAGGTAGAACTCAACTGAAGTATCCCTCCCACCCTTACACAGACTCTCTTGTTATTGTCGGTCTAGCACACCTTTTCTTCTCTGATCATGTTCTTCCCCTAGTTTTCCAATAGTCAAGAAATGCAGTCTCTGTTGGACTTGGTGCCTGCTGTAGATCCAGGCAACCTAAACCCTTGCATGTTTAGATATAATTCTTGTGTCCTGAAATTAACCCAAGTGCAGCTTGAGGAAATCCTGTCATAGGAAGTGCTGCATATGCCCAGAGTTGTTGGGCAGGGTCATGGTAAGCACTAGCTGGCAAAGTGTTTCAAGTTACAGCGACCATCTCTTGCTGGGTTCCAACTTAAACAGCCTTGCTGCCTTCTGCTCCCACTCTTTTGTCATCTCTCAGTTTTCTCAGATAGGTCCACCGGGTTCTCATATTTGGGTAAATCTTAGCAAGTTTTCAAGATTTGTTTATGGGTCCTCTAGTGTTCTGCCACAGGATACCCAAAAACTGGGCTCAGTTTTTTTCCCCCTTCTATTTGTATTCTCTGTTCAAGAATTGCCATCTCTGAAATATAATTTTTCCTCTGGAGTAGAGCCAGCTTCATATTTTTGCCGTGTGATCTCACTTCTTGCTGTTTGGATTAACTGAAATCTAAAAATCTACCAGCTGCTTCAGAGCCCACTGTTGTCAGAATTAAGAAGAGATTCTGATTACTTCTTTTTCCTCTCAGATTCAAATACATTTTTATACCTTTTCCAGTTCAGAAAAATCTCAGAGAGGCTCAGCCCCAGTGGAGCCTCTGGTGATCATTTTCCTACCAGCAAATCGTCTTCTCTCTTTCATATGTACAGGACTCAAAGTCCAGTGAACATTAGGCACTTAAATTAGTCCATGGAACATATGAGCCCTTTATTCTATGTCTGCTTCTATCTGCTGGCTGTAACAGGAGTTTGACAGAAGCTTCAAGAGACCCTCCTGGAAAACTAAAAGCACAAAGACAAAAGCCCCAATAGGAAAAGGAATGGTTTAAGTGCCATTCACTAAAGGCATGGAAATCAGTCCAACCATTGGTGGTACTTGTGGAGTAGAAGTAGTTTGGAGATGTCATAAAAACCCCTGCAGTGGTGAGCCAGGAAGATGTGCAGTTAGCTGAGATGTATTGTGTCTCGGTTAAAATGGAGCCACACTTTAGGAAAATGTATTTAAATTAACTTCACTGGGAAACAGTGATCATCCTAGAGTGCTGCTGGGTCTTACCTACCCCAGTGCACTGCCTGTCTCACTCCCACGGGGACACTCTCTGTAAAAAGCATCTTTAAAACTTACTGCAGAAGCTTAAGCCGCAGAAGAACAGGAAGGGCTGACTTGTTACGGCCTGTGGACAGCCCAGTGTCAATGTGATCCAGCACTGAGCTCTCTTCGCTGCATCTTGGGGCCAGGGTACCTCTTTGACCCAATCCACAAAAAGGCCTGCCCTGTAAATTGTGTATCCTGCATAATCCTTAGGCTCTGAGGACAAGAAAGGGGCTTTCTTTGCCTCTTTCCACCTCTGTACTTCCATTGCCGTGGCTGCTTAGCAATATTCTGTGAGCTCCTGCTTGCCATCCCACCTCCTGAAATTCGGATAGGGCCAGCTGCAGCCAGGAGTGCAACGTGGAAGAGAGGGAAGGCAGACTGGCATAAGAGGGCAAAAAAGCTCTGTGGCTCAGCCCATTGTGTGTGAAAGGGAGGTCTCATACCCCTGAAGGGGATTTCTCTTTTGAACTCTCTCTGGGGTAAGAGCAGCAGCATGCTAGCCATCAGATAAGAGATGGAGCAGCCAGATATCTGCTCCTGCACCAGCGCCAGTCTCCCAGCAGTCACGTGAAATCTCCTACTGGAATTCACACATTTGCCCAGAAGAAACTAAAGATGACAAGCACAAGCTCTGTTGATTGCCATCACTAAAAGAGCTGTGGCAGCAAGCAAAACCTATTTACAGGCAGTTCATACTGAGTCTCCCCAGTCTGGAAGACCAAGTGAGTATAACTTGGAGAAAGCAGAGTAGCTCTTTATGTAGGACACACCCTGCAGCTCATTTCTTCACATACATTCACTTTGACATTACCTGCATTGTCAAGTGCGTAGTTACGTACCTGTCTTGCAGGTGTCCTACCCCTGCCCAATTTCTAGTACCAAAACATCTCTGGGACATAATTCTACACACATCACAGTGTAACAGGCAATCCTCCTTCCTGGGGTGGAAAAAATGAATTGCTAACCAGTATTCTCTCATTTATTTGCTCTATGCATATTGCAAAAATCCCACCAATTATGTCTCCTGGGGCAGATGCTTTTCTTTGGCTTGCATTGATGTGTTGCTAAAAGCCCAGTGTTGTTAACAATATGGCAAGGACAGGATTCATGAGATGCAAGTGTGCCCACTGTCTCCCTGCATTTCTTTCCATCCCAGGTCTGGAGAGGAATAGGCTGTGAGAAGTAGAGAGGCCAGATCTCAAAGAATTGATAAGTGACAAAAGCCCAAGAATGAACATTTGGGAAAGTGATTCATTCATAAATGTAAAAATGCTCTAGGATTTATTCCTGAGTTTATATAACTATTTCTACACCATCTCTTAAATGGTTTGTAATTGGCCAGTTAAAATCAAGAGAATGCTGAAGTTAACTGCCTGCATGACTGTGGAATATGGACAGCTTTGGAGCCCAAGAGAGGCGTAGGCATTGGTTTTACAGGATTTTAAATTTATTGTGCCATGGGCCTTCCTAACCTGTAGAGTAAAATACAAAGTTTTGATCAAGTTAATGGAGAAACAGCATTATTAAAAGCTTGCTTGCTTGTTTATTTCATTACTGAACTTCATTCCCGCTTCTCTCTTAATTTGTTGATGTGTTTTGGTGGAGGATGCACCGTACGTGCTTTCCTGGCTGTAGGCACCTCCCAGGCGCTCCAGCAAGCACATAGCTGTCATCCAAATGGGGTGTTTGAGACTGAGAGCAGAGTGCCGTGGGGCACAGGACAAAGCTTTTCCCCCAGGTTGATGAAAGGCCCACCCTTGGCTTCTGCTGGAATGCTGTAACGCTTCTGGAAAGAAGAGCAGTGAAGATCAAAGGCAAAATAGTGCCAAAGAATGAAATTTAACAAAGATTCCTCACCCTGCCTAATTATCACATCACACTTTGAGTCAACATGCAAGGCTGCTGTTGCCAGCTGTGAAAAAGGCAATTAATAACTTTAAACCAAGCGTAGCTTCAAACTCAAGAGGAGAAGCTGTGAAGAGCTATGTGCAAGTGGTAGACCCACTGTTTTCATCCCTTGACGAGATGCTGGTGAAGCATCTACAGCAGAAAATGCCTTTGAGAGACTTTGAGAAACTTGATAAAGTCTAGATGGATTTTAGGATATCTCTGTTGTTCCTAAAAAGATAGGGATGGCATTTCAAGAGGATAAGGCAAGTACTGCTCATCATCCAGGCTGGTGCATTGCACTGCAAGTGCTGTGGGGTGAGTAGCAAGCGGTTTGTGTTCTGCTGTCCTCAGGTGACCCTCCCAAAGAGAATGTGTTGTTTACTAACACTCCAAAAAGAATTTAAGTTGTTTGCAACTAGTCTGAAGCTGGTGTTTATCTGGGTTCAAGATCCCATCTCTGAGCCTGTGCTGGGGTTGTCACAAGAGGGCACTTTCTTGGCGCTGGATGGCTCTGATTCAGAGAGGAAGGCTATGGCTGGGGGAAGTCTGGGAGTCAGGGGTCTTCATCCTGGTGCCAGTCCCTGAAACAAGGTCTCTATTTCATGTTTTTAGCATGGGAATAACCAGGTACCTTGTTGTATCTCCTCGCACCACACACCAAGCTTTTGCTATCAGTGGCAGGCCTGGGAGACAGAAGGGCATTCCCCAATACCTGAGGTATGGCTTTGGAAAGAAGAATTTCATGATCAATTTTACTATGCATTAAGGACAAAAAATAAATGCCCAAACATGTTTTATATATGCGTCTAGGAAGAAATCTATGGTATTTCTGAAGTTGTTTCAAAGCCACCTTGTTTCAATTTGAGATTTTTGCTATAAAATAAACCTTCTTAAAAGCTGCATGTCATTATGTTTTGACTTAAAATTAAAGGAACATCGTAACTCCTTTTATTTTGCTAATATTCCAAAAATAAACATTTTTACTTATAAAGCTTTTAGGAAAATTCATTCCTATTTACAGTCCCAGCACATGCCCCGAGCTGGTTCCAATTCTGTCAGCCAAGCAGCTGTCCTGCCATTAATGCTCTTTAGCAGCTGTGCTCTTTCCACTACCTGGGGACCTGTTAGAAATCATTTACAGAGTTTCGTGTGGACAGGTGTCCCTGAAAAAGCCACGCTGCCTGCAAAGGAATGCAATAAGAGTGACCTCTCTCCCAGCACCCTCAGATATTTCAGATATTTTATTTCAGTAATAAAAGAGAAAAGCAAATTATGAAGGTGCTCCACCCACCTACCACTTAAATAATTAAAACGAGGAAGTTGTTGTATAAGTTGTACCCTTGCAAAAGTGTCCCCTGGCACGTCTGCTTCTCTCTG
This sequence comes from Fringilla coelebs, assembly GCF_963513975.1. Classification (NCBI taxonomy): domain Eukaryota; kingdom Metazoa; phylum Chordata; class Aves; order Passeriformes; family Fringillidae; genus Fringilla; species Fringilla coelebs. The sequence continues at coordinate 84,801,169 of NC_140028.1, forward strand.
TTTCTACAGCCCTTTCAGAAGGGAGCTGAAAAGGTTGCAATGAATGAACTGGAGCAGCAGTGATACTGGGCATCCCTGGCAGAGCTGGCAATGAATGAACTGGTGCAGCAGTGATACTGGGCATCTCTGGCACAGCTGGCAATGAATGAACTGGTGCAGCAGTGATACTGGGCATCCCTGGCACAGCTGGCAATGAATGAACCGGTGCAGCAGTGATACTGGGCATCCCTGGCACAGCTGCCTTTTGGTGTAGGCTAAGCAACTGAAGGGTCTGCTCTCACACTCAGGTGGTTTGAAGACAGACACCACGGAGCATTCACTCTCAACTTTGGAGACATAAACTGTCCTTTTGTTGGACAAAGGTATACACACTATTCTCTCTCATATCTAAACATGAAAATATTTTCACTTATGTTAAAATCAATTCAGTTGCAGAACTGGTGTGATTGTGGTCTTGAGAAGAATAACTCAGGTCATACCTCACTGGTAACTGCGAACTAAATGTCAGCATTCATAGCATGCTAGTCAGGCCAGCTCACCAAATTTTCAAATGTGCAGAATTTCCAGAAACAGCATAAAAAGAAGCTACCTGCCAACATTTCCACTTATCAAAGATCAAAGTTAGGTACCTCAACAAAAGTCAGACACAGGCAATGCAGAACTGAGCTTGTTTGCTCGCAGTCAGCGTGGCTTGCTGCTGTGCTATCGGCAAATTCTCCCTTTGATACTGGGAAATGAAGCTGTGGGTTTTTTTGTTTGTTCCTTGGTATTACTGTAACTCTTTCAGAGCCCAATGACGTCTGCAAGGGTTCCTTGAGAGTGTGATGGGCAGAAGTAAATCCATGTTGTAACACTCTGTTAATGCTCGAGTGCATTGTGCAATTTGACTTTGTATGTTTTGTGGTTGAAGGGTGTCATTGTGAGTGGTCTGGCAGAGGCTGCCAGGTACAAGCAAACTGGCAGAAAGCCTTCCAGTCAGGTTTGGCTACCTATAATTGAGCTAATAATGTTTTGCTGTGTCTGAGATAAGGAACAGTCTCTGAGGAAAGGTTTTGTGCCTCCATGGTCCAAGTGCCTGGTGCAAGTCCTTAGCCTCTGCAGGGATCTCTCCCAAGCCTGAGGGTGTCCCATTGTGCCTGACGAGCAGGAGGACAGATGTGCACGTTTCCAGAGCCTTTCTGTAGAGGTGGATGTAGGGATGCTGGGGACATGTCTGCACAAAACAGGCACCTGGGTGAGCTCCAAGACTGCTGATTTAGCAACCTCAGACCCCAGACGCAGCACTGCACTCTCAGACTCCTCAGCCATGAGGAACACTTGTGTGGGAAAAGGGGACTTTTGTTCCAGGCACCTGTCCCGGACCTGAGAGATGTAAAATCCAGAAAACATAGATGACATTACTGAAAACAGTCCCTGGTTTCTGGTTTGTTAGGTAAGGGATCAGTAGAAACTGTTTGTTGTCTGGCTAGTCCACCTCATATTTTTAACTTCTGGTATTTGAAAAAAAAATCATAAGTAACCATATATCTAACTTTTTAGCCGTCTCTGCTGGGAAAAAAAAAGAAATCAATGGAGAAGGACAACTTTGGCACTCATCCAGGAATGGGAACTCTCTTCTTATCTGCATAAGACATAGACCACAGAAATTTTGGTTGACAGCAGCCTCTGGATTTCAGACCTCTGCTCTGACTTCACCACCAAAATCCTAACCTTTATCTTATGGTTTAAGAAGGTAGTGTTATACTTTTGCTGGTGCTGTACAATCTCCTCACTTCTAGTTTTCTGCCTGACAGCTCCTCTGAAGAGTTCCTCTCTTCTTGTCAACCCTGTCCTGTTTCCATCAGCTTTACAATTTTTCTGGTTGGCTACAGTTAGAGCCTCCTTTTACCTCTGGAGTTGGCTCATGGCAAGGCCAATCTTCCCTTTGCAGATGGTGGGTACAACAAATGGAACACAGAAATTCAGGTAGGAAGGCAAAAATAATCACTTCACTTGCTTAGTGAGGCATCTGCAACTGGAAAAGGACTCACACTGGCAGAGCATGAAGCCCCTTGGACTAATTTTTTCTCCTTAACTTTACTTTTAGGGTTAAAATTTTTCAGTTAAAGAAAAATAAACAAAAGTGGCCAGCATTGCTCTCACAGACGTGACCAAAGGGGTTTGACCAGTAAAGGAAATAAGGCCGAGAGATTATCTTAAACTTCTTTCCTATTAAAACAATTCATTTCATATATTGCCACAATGCAACAACTTTATCTGAACTTCCTTTCAACCTCTATAAACATGTCCTTAAAATGAAAGCTGTGAATTAATATTTGAAAAATACAGTCTCTGTGTGACATTGGGCAACAATTTTTGAGTAGTAGTAGTAGTAGTAGTAGTAGTAGAGCTTGCTTCAAAATGAAGCATTGCATTATCAGATCAAAGAGAATTTAGTTGGAAAATATGCCTAGTGTGTAAACCAGCTATAAAATTAATGTATTTTTTTCTGTCTTTTAGTGAGCTTTGTTGCATAAAACTGTGGTTTGGAACTAACACGCGCTCTGGGGAAGAGAATACATTGAGAGTTTGAAAAACTCCATTCAATAAGATAGGTAAGAAAAACTATTTTTTTTAATCTATGGTATACTGAAGTGAACTGTAAAATCTTCTGCTCGGGAATATCCCTTTTTGATACTCAGTCTCATTCTTTGGAAGGTGCTATGTTTTTTCAGAGAGTGATGAGAAAATAATGGATTGAGAGGCAAAGTTCCTGTTTAAGGCACCCAGTCAGCAGAGTGACAAGAATGGCGCTGTCATTCAGCGAGGACAACATTGTTTTGTTACTGCTGGGATTGTCTGCAGGAGGGCTCTGTGGGAGACTGTGAAAGAAGTTACAGAAGAGGAAGTTTCATATATGCATGACCCCAAAATGAATGAAGATAAATGAGATTGTGTATCTAGCCTTTTTTTTTTTTTGCATTAACATTTAAAGCTCTTAAATATGGATTCTCATAGGTTGCTACTCTAATGAGAGCACGGGTAATGAGCATGCGTATACCTGCTGCATTAGCTGGAGAAAAACATTCTGGGGAAACCATAGATGCAACAGAAAATTTAAGACTTGAGATCAAGGGAAGGACTATCAGGCCCCAGACCTTTCCCATGGCTTTTGCTCTCCATCTCTCGGCTCACTGCCCCTGTGTGGCTTCCTTCCCTTTCAAAGCTGTTTCATCACACTCCAAGCAGATTTGGCTGCATGGGGATGCGAAGGGCGTTTAAAGATTTTAAAATTGTTGCCTCACGGTCTGTAGTCCAGTTTCTTCTACCATAAATGGGTATCAGCAAATCAGCGTGGGTGAGAAAGCACTTCAGCCTGTTTTGGGTTGGGAACAAGGGCCAGACCCAGGAAAGGCTTCCCAAGCCACCCAAGTGTTTGCAGAAGGGCCGTGCTCCTATGCAGTCACTGGTGTTCCCAGACAGTGAAGTGGTGTGGGTGCCCTCCTTGATGTGCCATTAGGCAACAGTCTACCAGGAAGCAGGGTAGGAGTCACTGCTTTCAAAAGGCTCACACCAAGGCTCAGAGGGGCCAGGAAGAGCCCCCAGTGTGTGGCAGGCATCCCCATACAGGGATGCTCAGGTGCACACAGGAGGATCCTGGCCAAACCCTCTGCTTGCAACAGCAAGCTCATCTTATTTCCAAGTGAGGGCTGGGTCCCATGGGGGACTCCACGCCTCCCACCCCGCTCCCCCTTCTCTACCTGTGTGTTCTTTTCTTTCCTGAGGGGATTTTATTTCTTCCTTCCCCTGGCACCAGCACCATGGCAACAGCAGCAGGCAGCAAATGCTTTGTACACCTTGAAACAATTTCTTTTGCGGGCCACGCTGTGGAAGGAATCTGAGCAGCTGAGTTGCTGCGTGCTGCAGGGGCATGGATCTGCCTAAATCCCACTGACCTCAGCAGGAGATGGTTAAATGTCTGGTTAGGGGTTTGGAGAAAGCTGTGAAGGGTGCACAAGAGAATGGAGACCTAAAGAGTGGGGATTTGCTGGTGAATTCTGAACTCCTGTGTTTTTGAAGTTGAAAAAAATCACTTAAAATGCCAAGGTGAAAGTTGTTAGGGTTTTTTGTTTTGTTTTGTATTTTTTGGGTTTGGGTTTGTTTTTTTTTTTTCTTTCAATTGTACTTATTTTGAACACATCCTGATTTAGGAAACATGGCTTGTGCCTTAGGAAAGCCAGGTATCCAGAGGAGTAAATTAGATCCCCGTAGTTAGTTTGGACAGCTCAGATGGCTCTTCTGGATGTCACCCCTCACTCAAAGGACAATTTAGCTGGTGAAAGCAGTCTGGACCAACAGTCTGGACCAAATTTTTCTGAGCAGTGAAGTTTGTATTTGAACCTGAGCAAACATGATGAATGGAAACCAGGACCCAAGTAGTAGTAATCCATGTTTATTGCCTGTGTTATTGCACAGGACTATGGCATGCAGTCACGGTGAGAGAGGAGGAAGAAGCTACCAGCAGGATGGAAAGTCCTACAAACAGTAGGAAAATTTACAGGATAAAGGCCTTGAAATGAAACATGAAGTTTCAAATCTAAAATACTTGAATAAAAGCTATATAGAACAAGGTAGGGATAATTTCATCTTCAACAGCTACCTAAATTTCTTATGTAAAATATTTAAAAGTGCTCTCAAGATATTTGTCCCAAATTCCCCATAGAAGGAAGCACCACAGCCCTGCCTGGCAGAAGGAGTGTTGTTACTGTGCTGTTACACAGCTGCCTTTTCTGTGTCCCCATCACAACTGATCTCCAAACCTGCCTGCCTGCATGCCTGCCTGCCAGGCATTCCCCCCTGGAAGATGACGGTGCCTTCATGCTGGCGCTTACCCGGAGAAGCTCATTCTAATTTTCTGCTTATCTGCCAGAGCAGTGTGATCAGACACGCCGTTTGAAAGGTGTATTGGGGTTTCTAAGCCTCATGAAACAAGGCAGAGGTTAACCCAGGCAACCACCAGGCTGTAGTTGAAAATTGGCCTGCCTTCAGAGGATAAAAGAGCAGTGGGAGGGTCTCTTTAGGCAAACAGCTATCTAGTGAATTGCTAAAAAAAAAAACCAAAAAACAAAAACCCCTTGATCTTCAGGATGCAGAAAGAAGGAGCTTTCTGAATTTGGAGAAGGTGGGTAAACAGGAGGTTGACAGCCAAATGTTGGTGCCCCCCCACATTGAGGGAATGGGGACTGTGTTGGATGGATGCGTTCCAGTTGGAGGAGAGCTTTGCTATGCGGAGATGCTCTTGGGTCAGGTGAAGACAGCAGGATTCTTGCAAACCAGATGGGTAAGTCAGCTCCTCAGAGCTGGATTTCAAATGAAATCTGGGCCGGTTCATTATTGCAGGGTGGAACCAGGAATTTCCACGGCTTTGATCAAAATCCTACAAAAGTTATGGTTGCGGAGATGGCTTGCTTTGAAGTTTTGAATTTGAATTTTGAGAGAATCCAAAATGGAAGCTAGAATAGGCTGAAATTTGTTTCAATAAAAACATTTGGGAAAAAAAAAACCAAAACACCCAAACTATGAACTCTCATGGAAATGAACGTGTTTCTTTAATTCTCTTTCAAACTTGATGGAAAATGTACATCATGTTTGGAATCATCTCAGTGAAAAGATGGTAACAGTCTTAACATGAAAAAACTGTAATATTTTCACTGAAGAGTAGACTGAGTTTTACACATTATGTTTTCCCTCTTTTTAAAAGAAAATATTTTAATTTTAGCAGAAAAAATACAATACAGACTCTCTTGTGATAATGCAGAGTTTTGAGGAGCAAGGTTGGGAATTTTCTTCCTGTTTTCCAGCTTGCAAAAATCTTGAAAAAGATAAATAAGCTCTCATTTATTCCCTGAATCTTCCTTTGGGAAAATCTTTCAACTTTCCAAACATTTTTTTCTTCCATAAAAATTCTTTTGAGCCAGAATTCTAACTCGATATCAATCTCTAGTGCAAATGAAACAAAAAATCACTTTGTACAAACACTGGTGATCAGAGACGGCTGACCTTAGCCCTACTCTGTTCCTTCTAGGGATTACTGTAACTGTGGTTATTGAGGAGGCAGGAGAAATATTTTAATGGAACTCCAGATGTGGTTTGCATCCGTGTGTGTGTGTACATGAAAATATTATATTTAAATGTGTGTGTATATATATAGGTACTATATATGTGTGTGTGTGTGTGTGTGTGCGCGCGCACGTGTGTGTGCATATATAAATTACGGGGATTTGTGTTTTCCACATTACTGAGAACTCATATTGAGACAGTGACATTTGATTGCATCCTGCGAGATGAATAGTTTACACATAGCTGAAGAACAGAGTCACTATTTAAGCTGTAAAATATTCTGGTTTGCGCCACTTTCATCTTGATAGACGTTAATGTAACTTTCTTTTGCCAAACTGAAGATAAACTGTTTGTCTTGCAGTCTCATTCCAAATAGAGAAATTACTTAAGTGCCTCACCCCTAAAAGGAACAGTATGTGATGAAACAGAATATGCCTGAACTTATATTTAATTTTGCTGACAAATGTCTTTTGAGTGACTGACTGTTCCTGAGCTTCTTTTCCAGTCCTTTATTTTTATGAGTTTTTTTAAAACACTGATCTTTCCACAAACTGGTGACACAATGACATTTCAAGATTGGAATTTGTCAGAACACATTTGATGAAATATATTTAACTAAAATATGCTGCTTCTTGGATGCCAAAACATTTTGCAGAGGTGCTGGTGTTGATGAATGGGGAGTTTTATGTATCCCAGGTTGAGGTCTCTGGTTATGTCTGATCTGAAAACTCGATCTCTCTAACTCAGAAATAGATGTTTCAACACAATTCCACACCCTTCCATTTTAAATTTTTTTGTTTTCATTTCAAGACCATACAAAAAAATTGGAAAGCCTGTACAGTTTTGGAACGGACTTATTCCGCTATCACCCAGCCATCTCTGCTCGATACCTTCTCTCCCACAAATGACATGTGCCAGGTTTCCAGAAATGGGTGTGGGGCTACAGCTATAGGGTATTTTTCCCCCTAGAAGTCACCTGTCATCTCACTGTAGCTTGAGCTTCCACAGACTTCTTTTTTTCCACTGAGTCAGGCTGTGAGAGCAGACCGCAGGCTCACACGCAGCCAGGGCTGTGACTCGGCTGGTTGGCTCCGGGCTGCTGTTCCAGCTGTCCGGGCTGGTTTCAGCAGGGCCACCACTGCGGGTATATTTTTTAAACACAAACAAACAAACCAAAAAAAAAAAAGTTTACAAATGTTTGTCTTCAAATTCCTGCACAAGGGCAACTTAATTGAAACCCACACCTGGTCGAACAGGGTTAGGCTGTGCCAAAGAAAGCCTCTGTGCCTGTTTCATTTGAAACCAATGGAGGGGAAGATAGTTCGTTAAGTCTGTGGTTTCCAGAAATGTCTCTGATGTGGAGTTAAACTTCTTATGTTTTGAACTCTTGTTTTGTTAAATGAGTGCAATGTTAGTTGTACAGCCTGAATTTTTAATGACTTGTTTCTTGGTTTAGAAGATGGAGTCACATTTTCAACCTTTGAGGCTGTGGTTGGAGATTAGGTAGATAAGTTAAAAGCCTGACCAACTCCCCTAATTAGGTTTTGGTTCTTGCAGTATATGCTGAACTTTACAGGTCATGTTTCCACACACTGAACTCAGTCCATTTCCCAACACACCTTGAACTTGGAGTAAAACTTGAAATTTCTTATCCGAAGTATTTTTTCTTTGGATTTCCTGGAAGTCCTGGACTTGACTCACAGAAAAATACTTTTTTTTCTTTTTTCCTTTTCTTTTTTCCCCAAATTAATGCATCCTTTGAAATGGTGAATAGTTTTGAAAAGTATCTCTCATGTGAGTCAAAGTAGTAACAGCAAATACTATGTTCTTCTTTGAAAAGCAGTAGACACTTCTATCACACTTCTTCCACAGAGGACCTTGTATTGCCATTCTCAGAAATACACAAGGGGAAAATTTTCCAAGAGGTCATAACCCACCCACCATATCAGGAATCAAAAGTAAGTAGTGCTTGGAGAGGTGGCCTTTGGAGAATGGAAAACTGGAACCTGTCTGACAGGCTGTGGGGGGCAGATCCCCCAGGCCATTTGTGAAAATGGGACTTGGGGTGACCAAAGAGCCATAGAAAAATGACCTGCAGGCCTTTGGGAGAGGCATCCTTGGGGATGGTCTGTGCAGATGGTTTGACACTGGTAGCTGTAAAATTTAGTCTGGTAGATTGTATGGGTTTTTGCAAGTTTAACCTTCCTCACATGCGTGCTGCACAGCTGGTGGGCAGGAATCAAAGAGGAGCTTATAGGGGATGTCACTGAGATGAATGCAGAACATTAAGGCAGAAACATCCAAGTCCACTTTCTCCAAGTAGGAATTTATCATTGTGCCTAGCTGTTACAGTGGGTGGTCTCTGTGCTACTAATATGATGTAGCTGTTAGAAAGGTATTTCCATCTCTCATAATTTTTCTAGTGTTTACTTACCCTTGCTGTGACACTGCTATTGACTCTGAAGTTGTAATTATAACTAATAATTCAGTAATCCTGATGATATATTGCAACAAATTGACCAACAATTACATAGGAAACAGTACTGTGGCAGTCACCAGGGACTGCCTGGCATAAAACAACTTTAATTAGAGGTGACTTATACCTTATCCTGCCTCCAGGGTGCAGAGGATCTTGCGTGCTAGATGCTAACATTTCTATTAATTTATACGATCTTAGGAAATGTCAGTTTGCTAATTGTTCAAAGAAAGGAGTCTCCTTTTGCAGAAATAGCATAGTTTACAGAACATGGAGGAAAATCATTTCAGCAGCTATTAGCTGTAGCTGAAACCATCAGCATCCTGAGTTGCCAAGATCAATCAGTTCTGTAGGGAGGAGAAGAAGTGCTTGCAGAAGTGTCTGGCTCCCCTACAGGCACTAAGTTGAAATTTCTTCTTCCTGTATTCAGAAAATATTTTGAAATTCAAAATATGCATGTAGCAATTTAAATTGGGTACCCAAAGAAGAACTATGCGCATGAACTGGAAAGGAAAACTACCCTTCTCCACTCCAGCCTCTGCAAGAGTGATGTTTCTATTTTGGTGAAACCTGTGGCATATGTTATTCCTTTTTTCAATATATTAGTGAGATGCAACACGACAAGCTGTTGAGATTTATAGGCTGCATGTAAGGGATCTTTAAACCACAAATTAGGAAAAGACAGTCCTTACATTCTGTGTCCAACCTCAAAATACATGTACATTTGCTTTAAAAAATGTGCAGTTTCCACAAGGGGAAATCACAGTTTGCAGCAAACACCGCAGGAGAGATCATCAGATACCCACCTGTCTGTCATGCGGAGGGCTGCCATTCCAGGCATCCCTGGGCTTCCCTCTACAGCACCTCTAACACAGGCACTACCATAATCCCTGCCTTCCTCTTGGACTGCATTCCCAAATGTAGCTCTGCTGCAAAACCAGCCCCTCTGTGGTGGCTTCAGGGCAGTGGAAGAAATGCATTCAATTACATACACAAACATAACCATGGAAAGTAAAATGGGCTCAGCTTCTCCCATGCCTTTCTTATCTTGCTTGTTTCCTAAGCTTTGGAACAGGAGCCTTGTTTAAACATAAGTTAGCATAACACCCTAATTTTAAATATGGACCTGTAGGCAGCAGTATAACATAAGTGTTAATGCAATAACTTTGAATGCAGACCTTAGCTGAACCCTAGAGCCCTGGTGGTTCTGCAGTACAAATACAGTCATTCAGGGGTGATCCTTTGCTTGGATAAAATGCTTCCATTCAAAAGTAACGATAGTGTTTGAATTAATTAAGTTATAACTGAAGTTTTTCCATGATGCTATCTTAAAACAATAACCTAGCAGTGGTACCCACAGCCTAATCAAAATCAGGCTTTGTGGTTTTAGGTGATACACAAACACTTTTGTAGACCTGAGGTGAAAAATGTGGAGCATTTCTAAGGGAACTAAGAACCTCAAACTCACCTTCTGAAGTAATCTTGCTACTTAGGAGCAGCTTTTTCAAAGTGTTTATTGTCCCTTTCAACAGTAGCAAAGGGTAAATGATAAATAGAGAGCTGCAAGTCATGGGTAGGGATTTCAGCAAGCCTGAGATACCAGTGCACACTTCTGCAGCTATTCACACCTATGTGCCTCCAGAAACCTGAGCTTGGATACCTCCCTATCTTAAAAAAAAAAAAAAAAAAAAAAAAAAAAAAGAAGAGGGGAATTAATACCACAAAGTCTAATCATGAACAGAGAAATGTGAGCCAGAATACCTTTAGAAAACAATTTTCAAAGGTATATTTTCCCCTCAAATTGTAAATAGGCTGCCTGGGAGAGTTTATTATATGAGGTTAGTTACAGCATTAACTTGACTCTAACAGGTATCTGTCTGTCTGCTTAGCTCTGATGTTTAGCAAGCCCATAGTTAAGCTCCCAAGCCACTGTTGAAAATTGTCTTTAGAGTTGCCCTGAAGCACCTGTGCTGTAGCTGGGAAAGGAATGCACAAAGGAACAGAGCTGTTAAAAGCAAATACTTATAACAAAATAGGTCCTTTTATGTTAAAATAAATCATACCCCTTGTGTAGTATGCCTTCAAAATGTTAGAAGCATTTCTGTCTGAAGCATCCTGTGAACAGAAGGCAGAAGGAGAGCTCCTTAAAGGCTCAGGCTCACTTTGAGCTTTCACTGGTAGAATTGGGGGTTCACTGCTGCCTAGTATAAACTAATTTAATGTCATTTGTTCTGGAAGGACATGTTGTCTCTTGATCTTATTTCTCACAGACACTTTTTTGTGTGTACCAGAGAGACAAGAAATCACACCATTTAACAGAAAGAGGCAGCAAGGATTCTCCCTCTTGCAGCAACTCTTCAGCCACAGGAGTTTCTGTAAGTGCAGTTTCCCTTTTCCCCTCAGCCTCCCAGCATTGTCCTACAGTTCAGACTGTCACTAGCACAACCAGGTTGAGGTGAGATTTTAATTACACTGGTGGAATCAGGAAGAGGGCTTGAGCATGGCTACGGTGTAAGATACACTTAAAAGAATTTTTTACTGTGTCTGAACCAAGCTTGAGTTAATCCTGAAGCTAATTTGAGATCAAAAGCACAGAGACTGTTTGAAATCTTATCTGAATCAGATTGCCAGATCATTTAAGGCAAACATTAAATAAGATTGCTTCAATTACGCCAATCAGTCAATCTTGGTAACTGAGATTGGGTTCTTCAGTTCAGAGGCTGACCAGCTACTGTTAGATTCAGGTAATAAATGGGGTAAATTAACTGGCAAGGATTCCTTAGCGCCGTAGTTGGGCTTCTGGAAAGAGCTCCTCCACATTTGGACCACACCATGGCACAGGCACAGCCTGGGTTCACAGGTCTGGGGCTATTTTCTCCAGCACACAAAGGGCTCAGAGTCAGCATTTGAGTTTTGACCTACTGTCAGTTTAGGCACAAAAAAATTCTCACCTTTCCAGGGACACTGCCTTTCTTAATAGACTTAGACCACTAGATAAAGCAGTACTGTATCGCTCTGTGAAAATTGAGTGGCCATAGGAGATGATCACTACAATATGAGATAGTATTTAAAATGTTTTAACTGAACCTACAGTGCACTAAAGTTCTGGCTGAAATCCAGACAAAATCTGCTCATTTAAAAATGTACTTGTGTGTGAGGAGATTGGCTGTTTCATCTTTAGTGGTTTGTGTTAGAAGGTAGATAGCTCAGATATCAGATATCAGGTTATGTGCACATAATTTTGCAGATCTTTTTCCTAGCAGAGCTTTATTTTTTTTCTCTTCTCTTTTCATGATTGGTTTTGGCTTGCAGTTCCCATGGTTTAGAGCTCAGGTTGAGCAGCTGGAACTCAAAACTGGAAATGTGGGGCCAAGTTTCTGGCCTCTGCTTTCCGGTGCCTGCCACAAATAAGGTCCCTGGGTACATCCCAGCCTCTCATCCCAGACTGTAAAATGACTGTCAAAGGGTTTGCCTGCCTCAAAAGTGAGTTGAAGCCTCTGATCAACTGTACAGAGAAAAGGGCTTTTACTTTTCTCCCTGGTTTTAAGCTGTTCAGGACTTGTAACTCATACATATATCTTTACTTTTGGTCACTCCCTTTCTTTTTTTGGAGTAGGAAGAAAGTACAAAGTTGTTAAAAAAAAAAATTGTTTGTTTCATTAAAAAAACCTGTTCCTCTGAATTACAGATTATCAGCTCCCAAAAATATAAATTTGTGATTCAAACTAGAACCAGGCATAGGTATCTTCCTTTCCCTGCTATAAATGCAGCTATTTCTGTACCCAAAATGAGACTCAGAGTAAGGCCAACAGATTCCATGGGCAGGGTCTGAATTCAGATAAAAGGCTGAGGCCCCGAGCCACCAAGTCACCTCCCATGTAAAAGAGGCCAGAGGAATCAATAACATATGTACTTTACAGCATGGCAGTAATAGTGGAATTTTATAGTGGCTTTCACTTATAGCCTTGAAATTGATTTCTTTACCTTCTGTGTATTAAATATGCATAACACTTGCTGGGAGCAAACCAAGTGATGTGCATTAGATCCCAGCACATCAAACGAGCCCCTGTGTAATGTAGCCACCCATTTGGGTGCCTATGGTATATGGTGAGCTACACAGCTCAAATATGCTTGCCTGTCTTTCCACATATACTTCACAAGTTCACAAGATATAGCTTTAATATTATTAGCATATTGTTATTTAAGAAAAAAAAAGGCAAATTCTTTGGTAAATATAATAAACATCTGGTTGTGATTGGGGAGGAGATTGCTATTTGAAGTCATTCTGAGAGGTTGATAATGCTTCTCCTGAAACTGTCTACAAAATCCCCTCCCTCTTATGCCCCAAGGCCTAAAAGTATGTATTTCTTTTCTCCTTTGATATCCTGACACTTTCTCTCAGGAAAGGTCTAGTAGGAAACAGCGCTTCAGATCCAAGGGAAAAGTTCTTATCTATCGCCTCAAACTACAGCTTTTACCTGCTTAACACCTGTAGTTTGATTGCTAACACTTTACAAGATGAGATAAAGACCCTTAATGCCATTAGCAATATTCACACCCTGGCAATCTTTGCTCAGAGAAATGTCTGTTAAGGTGTAGTATTGCCATTAGCAATATTCACACCCTGGCAATCTTTGCTCAGAGAAATGTGCATTCATGTTCTGTTATTACAGTAGTAGTTTCTATTTTCAACTGCCAGCCAATTTATCGGGGTGTGCAAACTTTGCTGAGGACATGCAGTCCCAGAACAAATATGACCAAGCACATTCTTGTTTCATGATTAGATCTGTATGAAATGAGGAGGCAGTGCCTGCAGTTGCTCTGTGTTGTGAAGCAGCTGCAGACAAACCTGTTGCTGTGACAATGTGAGATAGCAGTTGGGAGATTTGTCGCACAAGCTCAGCCTGAAAATCTTCTCATTCCTGTCTGTGTCTCCTCGGATGTGACGTACAGCCTGGTGAGATCCCACACGGGTTTTCACACCAACCTTCAGACACCTTTGGGAAATGACAGATATTTTAGCAAAAGCACAACCCTCTACTTTGTTCTGCAGTTTTCTTAGTTCACAGCCCCAAATTTTGGAATGTCATACTGGCTCAGAGATCCTGGGTTTCTCTGATCTAGCTTCTTGTGTTGTTACTGTTTGTTTTCACAAAATGAGTGTATGCTGCTTTGCAGTGGTGTAAATGAGTTCTTCCAGGTGCCAGGTAGAACACCAGGGGTTCAAACTCATAAAAAGAAGCAAAGGGAAAAAAGGAAGGAAAATCAGAAAGCAGGATCATCTTAATGTCTCTTGGAGCAGCAGTGGGAAAAGAAAATTTCATCATGGTGGATCTGGGAGAGAGGGATAGTCCAACACTATGGGACAACCAGAAGTTGAGGGCTATCACTTGGACTGCTGGCATTTAAGGGCAGAATGGCCAGATAAGGCTTAATAACATTTACACCTACCAGTCTACAGGACAAGTAAAGGAAGGATCAGTTCCAGGTCCTCTGAGCATGCCAGGTTTGTCTTTGGTCTTCTGCCAAGGCAGTGCTGATCTCTGTGCCTCCACAGTGTCAAACCCCACCCTCACAAAAATCTTTTCAACCACTGGGGTTTTCTGTGGAAGGACACCTCGCCCTGATCAGCTCCTGCATTTCGGTTATTAAATAAACAAGTATTCCTACTCATTCCAGGTAAAAAGGCCGGTGCCAGCTGGCTGGAGTTCTGTCCATGCAAGAAGGCAGAGGTCTCCTTCCCAGCACTCTTTTGCATCACAAAAAAACCCAAAACTTTCAGGGGACACAAAGACAGAGAATGTTTGTAAAGCTCTTCCTGATCACTGGTTCTGTAGGGAAGTGTTTTAAGACTTTTTTTTGGTGTGTGATATTTTTAAATAATAACATCAATGATCTTTGTAAATGACAGAAAGTGATGCCTTAAATACCTGTTCAAAAAGCAACCGTATTATGATCTCATCAGCAGGATAGTTGTGCTTTCTAATTGTTCACTTCCATTGCAGAGAGTTGCTAATTAAAGATGTCATGTAGACCCACACAGGAAGGAAAGAATTTCACAAAATATCCTGTTTCCCACCCCTCGGATGGGAATAGAGTGGGGGGTGAGAGAATGAATCAAAGGATGAGCACAAAAATATAAAGCTAAAGCTGCAATAGTGACAATAAGGGTTTGTTCTTTTCCACAGGAGCCTGTCCCAAGAAAGGATTCCTGATGGGACATTTCCTGTTCACATTGCTGTCTTTCTCATGAGAATCCACTCTCAGACCCCATGCCTCCTTGTGGACTCTGACAGATGGTGGCATCCAACTGGACCCTGACTGAGCAGAGTAAGGAAGAGTCAGTGACATGAGGCAGTACTGGTGCTGCTGGAGTATGAGGCATAATCCACAGCCAACACTCCTGTTACAAGAACTGCAACAAGAACAAAAAATACCTATGTGATTGCTTGTGCCCACTCCAAATGAAAACAACGCAACAGATCTCCAGAATGCAAAGATGCCTCAAGAGATTTATTCCAATTTGCTTAATGCATGATAAATTATACCTATGGGGTCCTGTTCCTGTGAAAAGATTTCTTGGGAAGTGTTAAGCATATCTGATGCTTATCAAGAATGCTTAGGAATAATCAAATATATTTGATACTCTGCATAATTGCCCTTGGAATAGACGTTCTGCCAGTGGCACTTTTGGTCTAAATTCCTACTCCCAACTCTCTTGAGGGTTTGAGAAAGCAATATTTGCTAAGTAGATATGCTAAGGATGCTGTTCAAACTCATTAACCAGGTATCTAACTCCAAGTTTCAGAAGTTTAGTAGACCCAAATATGTGGAGAATATAACTGAGGCCTAAAACCACAACAGGAAGCATGTAAGGCAGACATAACAGAGACATTTGATAGGTCTGATATAAAATCTAAGATGAATTTCCCTACTCAACAGGACTCTGTTAGTTCTATAGAAATAATCTAAAAGCCACTGAGAAAAAGCATTACTTCTTCCCCTAAAACAAAATTTCCACTTTTATTCCTTATAAGTTGGCAGAAACTTTAAGAAGAATTGATAAGAGAATGGCAGCGCTGTCCTTTAGACTGAGGAGTCTGGTGCACTTGTCCAGTCATGGTGATGTCTGCCCGGCTCAGTCCAGCCACTGAACCCTGTGAGTACCACATGAACAATAAACACAAAGCCAGAGTCCTGTCCTGACTGAGAGCACAGTCAGTGTTGCTCTGGAAAAAGCCTGAGACACAACCTTGGAATACTTACTGGGAAAATTAATGTATGCTTGAATTCCTGCTTCTGTTAAAGTGATACTCTGTTCTTCTGTATTTTATCAAGGGGTTTAGGAATTACTAATCTTAGTTTATACCATTGTTGTATGATTAATGCAGATGGTGGAAAATTGTGAGAGGGTGGATTTTTGAAAATATCTTCACATGCTCAAGTTTCCAGTTTTGTCTCTAGTGACACTGTCCAGAAAGCTGTGGCCTTCACAGGAGCGAAGGCTTGGCCATGCACTTCTACAAAAACAAGCTTGAATTTTCTTTTATTTTTTGGGCCTCTAGAGGTCTGTTTGAAAGGAATTAGTAAGAGCTATAAAATAAAGATTTTCTATGGAATACAAAAAAGCAAATAATTAAAGGCAATGTAGAACACAAAAATTCACAATTTTCTGTGGACCTGAGGTATTTGATATGTTCATTGCACAATAGCAACAACACAGTTTAGCTGGTTTAAATTTACTTAAATGCTCTCTCTTGCATCTGAAAGAACAATCCCAGAAGAACTAAAATGGAGAAAGCTTTCCCAGTAATTCCTCTTCTGGAGTAACTCTCCTATGACTGTTGTTCAGGAAGAGCTGTACACCCTATCTGTGATAGCACCACTGGAGACAAACCTGTATTGCCTGACACCAAAGGGAATATCACACATTTCCTTATCATTTCTGGGAATTGCTCATCAAGATCATCTCAAAAGGGAAGAGAAATTGCCTATGGGTTGTGAGAGATGACAGCAAGCATTACTAAAGGCAAGTCCAAGGGATTCTGTGCCTCACTGAAAAAATTCACACTTATAGTCTTGTATTTGAGCATTTTCAGTACCAAATCCTACTCAGGAAGGGTGGTTTAATTTGTGATTTGTTTGGTTTTTTTTTCTTTTCCTTTTGACTAATTGTTACTTTTTACCTGAAGTCACTGTTTATATCATTCAGTAGTTTATCACCAAGAACACCTGTGTGGGGAACTGGAGGTGATAAGGAAATTTTCAATATATCACTGTTTTCTATTAGCAAGGTGTGAGCATGTATAGAAGTTGCTATCTGTCTCCTATTTAAGTAAGATAAGGGAATTATGAAGTGGGGTGTGTCCTACCCATGGTTAATTTGTAAAATCCCACCTGAAGAGATAAACACTAGGAAGCTGTAAATTAATGCAAAAACAATGCCTCAAAAAATGTTCACTAAGGGATTTTATCATTCAGTTTTGTTCTAGAGCAAATCTTGTATTATTTTCTTATTTCTATAAAACAATTTAACAGACATGCTACAGAGGTATTCACTTACATAACACTTGGGAATTGTGCTTGGGCAGCTTCTGGGTGTTATACTGGATTAGTACTTGCAAGGATGTGTGGTTGAATACAAATATAGAGAGAATCCTTAATATAAGAGTTAATTCTTAATTTAGAGTTGCTTGGGGCAAACAAATTTTGAGGGGTTGTGCTGAGCAAATATGAGCGTGCATCTCTGTAACTTCACTGGAAGTAGAGAGGAAAGAGGATTTTTCCTTTGAAAATACTTATTTGAAAACACCCTGAGTTGAGAACGACACCAAGAATGAAGGATGGACTTTGTTGACAGCACTGGCCTGGGAATCAGGGTACCTGTCATGTGTTTGTACATCTTTTTCTTTCCCTCACAGATGAAAAGTGCCTAAATAGTTCTGGATTCAGAAGCCTCAATTCTTTTGTGGGTCTGTTAATTTCCTTCTTGTTTTTCAGTTCCCTGATAGAATACCAATGCCACCAAGCTTCTCACTTCCTTTAGACTGAAAGCTTCTAAACTGCTCTTGCCCTGTGCATATTCCCGTGGCAGTGTAAGGCTGATCTGCCTCACTCAGACTGATGTAGTCGGTGCCTGTAGTGGGTCCTTCACACACAGAGCTGAAAAGCACAGAAACACTGTTGTCTAACCCGAGGCATTCTCCTACCTCCATGCTTAGTATGCAAATATGGAGTCTGCCTTTTCGATCTGTTGAGTGCCTAAAGCATCTTACCTCTCTTTGAAGAGTTGATTTTGCTTATCTTACTTTTTTGAAACTTCTCAAATGTCTGCTTTTCTCCAGCATGCAAGACAAGAATTCTCAATGGCATGATGCAGACCTCCTAGTGTGCTAGCCCATCACTAGCTGGGCTTGGAAAACCTTGCTCTGTATTGATCAAGATTTATCACTGTAACTACACAGAGACTAGACAGAAGTCATGTTTCCAGGAGGCTTTTGTCCAGCCCAGACACCTTGACTCTGCTTCACTGATCAGCTCTATGTTGAAAAAGCCATCCTGCTGTTTTTTAAGGTTCTTCTCACAGCTCCCTTTGTTTCCAGTGTGACTCCCTGTCCTCTGGTGCCAGGACTGATGAGTCTCCCTGGGTGAGCTTAGCGCTCTCTGCCCATGCCAGGCAGGCTCCATTGCCAGCAGCTGCTTTGCTGCATGAAGGGACTTTAGTGTTGCTTCCATTGAGCTGAAAGGACTGGACTTGGCAAGCTCCTTGGCTTAATGAGGTCTGCAAAGTGTCTTTGAATCCAAGACTCCCATGATGGTAATTGTTAGCACTTTTCAACACAGCAGTCTTTATATAGAGTAAAATATTCAAAAGTGCTTAAGTGAAGGTCAATAAGACCTAGCTATTAAAATAAATAAATAAATAAACCCCAGACCCATAATTAACAGATGTTTGTGGTCCTGCAATAAGTGAAAATATTTTAACAGCCCTTTGGTAGAAACCAAATGCTGAAGTAACCCTTTGGTTAAAAAGCAGCATAACTGTGTAGCCTGGTGGGAAGGGCTCCCTCACTGAGAATAAAGGAGCCTCTGGGTTCAGGGAACAGCTTACTACAGACAGACCAAAACAGAGCCAAAAGGAGGATGCTTGGAAGAGCTTCCACCTGCAGAGCTGTGCCTTGGGTGCCTCTTGTCTGCAGCAGGACAACCTGCTGCTTTTGAGGCAGCTGGTTCAGGCAGCGACACTTCCCCTCCTTTCCCTGGGAGCTGCTTCCATGTCTGGGGCACCCCAAAACAGGCAGCACAGAGAAAAGCTGCACAGCAGACTGGCTGCAGGGGAAGCCACAGCCTGGTGGTCCCCCTTAAGCTGAGGGATGATAAGCGGCATCTCCAGGGAATGGAGATGGCAGCTCCAAAGACCGCAGGAAACCAAAGAATTTGTCTCTTGCATACTGGTTACTGAAATCAGAATGGGGAGAACACTGTTTCTTCCTTTATGAAATTTAGCCTTTTAATTTCCTTTGCTTTTACTATGTGTGTCCAAAAAACGAAGTGTTTCATTTTGGGGGTCAGAAGGAGTTTTTCAGTGCGCGTGAGGCTCTCCTCTTTTCACTTCATGGAAAAAATTAAGAACAGGGGGAGAAAGGAAAGTTGCATCTGTTTAATGCAAGCTTCCAAAATATTTTGAATTCAGCAGTCACAGTGAAAATAAATGCAATTATTCACACAGCTCAACTCAGTTTGCACACAGGGGCAGTGAGATGATTCACAACTAAAGATTCTTTTCTTTTTTAAAAACATTCATTTACACAGTGAAGTAGCAATATTGAGCATGGTAATATGTGTTTTGGATTCAGGACCTGGGTTTGTGAGCATATATGATGGAAATAGAGTAAAAATCCCACTTAGATTTGAGTTCCCCCTCCTGGTAAAGCCTGTAGCTTGTGCAGTCTGATTGTTACTTGCTTTAGTAGTAATAACCTGGTGTAGGCTGGAATATAAGCTTTTCACAATAAACCTCAGCTCAACTAATCTGGCTAGCTTTGACCCAAGTATTAGATTGCTTTCACCTGCAGGCTGTGGAGGTATGGTGCAAAATGAAAGAATCATTTGCCTTTAGGTTGAGCAAATGAAACCAAATTTATGGCAACAAAAACTTTGGAGGCTAACTTGCTGTCTCATTTATCCTTCTAAACGTAAATGAAAATCACATGTAAAATTTTATTAATAAAACAACTGTCACTTTTGGTTATTTTAAGCCTGAACTCTGCCAAATGCAAATACAATAAATAATTTTAGAGAGAAAACTGTGTAAGCCAGCCCAAAATCTGCTTTTGTATTTTTTTTATAGAGATGCCAAGACTGTTTGATCAGCATGGGAGAGCAATTTGTTGACTCATGAACCTAGCTCTCTCTGATTACTGCTTACATAGCACTTTGGAAAGGTTGGCCAAATACCTTCAAGTCAAGTACCTTGTTATTATGAACATGAGTGCCAGTAACAAAGGAAAAATAGCCTACATGTCATTGAATAATAAATCATGGAGGCAAATAAATGGCTTTTCTAAGAAATGCTCTATTTACATTTTGTCACGTGACACGGCTTTGCTTATGCCCGTGGACGTGATAACACTTAAAAGAATACTTCCTTTTCACTGCAGCATCTTGGCATCAATCATCTCAGGGCAACTGCAAATTCTGGGATCTGTTTGCAATCAAGCAAACGAAGCAACAAGGGGGATTTGGTGGTAAGACCAATCGTGAGTGCTGGAGCTGCGTGGGTAAACGTAGCTGGCCTTACTCAGCGGTCACAAACTACCTCCTTCACACGAGCCTTTGGTATAATTACTCATGCAGAACAGGTATTCATCCTCTCCAAGCACCACATAAATGAGGCCATGGTAAAGTTATGCAAAGGAAATGTGTATCCAATCTGATAAGAAGTCCCTAATAATTGCTGGTATTTTCCATAATATTAGTTTAGGGCTAGAGCCACAAAAAAGGTTTAGGCATGTAAGCTCTGCCTAACTGCCTCGTAGGCATTTGTGGCCAATATTTAGATCCTCAAAACCCCTGTTCAGCTACTGCCTAACCCTAGAGGCGTCTGAAGTCTGCAAGTGCCTATGTTCCTGCCAGTAAAATTCCTGAGGTGCCCAAAGGTCTGCTCCTGGGCATGCCTGGGACTGCCTCTGGTTTTTCTTTCTTTTTTTTTTTCTCTTCTCTTCCCTTCCTGAGCTCAGTAAGGTGATACTCAGCTCATGTTTAACCCCTGATGGCATCCACCAATGGGAATTCTGACAAATATCCTTTGAGAAACCCCAATAGTCCCTTGACCACAAAAAAGCCCCCCCCCCCCAAAACCCACAGCCCCAAAAGTAGCGCAGCTGCTAGAAATAGTAGTTTAACCTCAGTCCAAGCTCTCCACAGTGACAGGACACCTGACATCAGGTCCTTTCTCTGCCAGAGAGGGGACACTCCCCCTTACTGCTGTGCTCCAAGTTAAGGCAAGGATTTTTATCTGCCTGGGGCATCACGAGTGTTTCCCCAGATGGGGCTGATGCTCTTTTGCAGGGTGTGGATCTGCCTCTCTTGGCTGTGTGAGGGACATCCCTGGAGCCCGGCCCCAGCTGGCAAGTGTCCCTGTGCCCTGCTGTCCGGCCAGCCGTTCTGTGTCCCTGTCCCAGTTAACACCCTGGGGTGCCAGGCACAGTGCCAGCCTCAGCAGGGAGGGCCTGGGAGCCCTGCAGCTTTCTGCCTCCAGCCTGGTGATCCAGGCATTTGGCAGGAGTCTCAGGCTGTGCCTCTGGATGGCCAAACCAGCCATCCCTGCTGCCACGAAGGGGGTGGGGGGGCCCTTCCCTCTCACCCCACATGAGCCCTGCCCTCTCTTGTGGCAGTTCTGGCATTACTGGCCTCTGCTGAGGCAATTCAACTTCCTAAAATGCCAGAAAGGTTCCCCCCACACCCCTGGCAGGTGTAGCCTTCTGCAGGTTTAGTGAGTTATTTCATCTGGTGGAGGGATCCAGCCACCCCCAGAGCTGGCTGGGAGAAAGCCCTGTGAGCAGCCCTGCTGGTGGGGATGAGCTGGTGCCAGCTCCAGGAAAGCTTTCCTCAGGCATCCCAGAAAACTAAGAAGCCTAACCTATTTTTTTGTTTTTCAGAGAAAAAATTCAGTGTCTGATCTGCAAAATCAGCCTGTGACCATCTTGCACAGGACCTGATGTTTACAAGTAAACTAATGTGGGTACCCTACACCAAAAGAAGGTGGAGACCAATGTGAGACAGGTACTTTTTTGCCAGCAAGATACTTCTTCTAGTGTCTTTTTAACTGCTTTCAGATTAATCATAAGAAAGCAGGTGTGGAAATGTGCTCCAGAGTAATATGAGTCAGGTGAATGGGATGGAGGCGTTTACCCTTTCCTGCTTCTCACCCTATCAAATGAGATCTTGGAGTTCAACAATAAAGCAAATACCACATGGCGCAGGTAGGAGAGTCAGCAGAAGGAAGGGGAGATAAAAAGTTAGAATATAGTTGGGGTTAGGAGGGAGAAGGATGAGCTCATGGCTTTCCTGGTGTTTCCTGGATTTAACACCTTGCTGCTTCACAGTTAGTAGCCACCTCCACTTCTTCAGTTAAAAAAAGGTAGAGAATCTCACAGAAGTTTTATTTGTGTCCTTCTTGTTGGGCTTTTAGGAAGGAGACCTCAGCCTGGGCATAGCTGGGCACTAGCATTTAACAGGCCCAGATGGAGTGCAAATGACTCAGGTGTGGAGCTGCCTTTCTCAAAGTACTGGGACTCTTTTGGATTCAAGTTCTTGTGCACAGGTAGGTGGCTACATAATTTCAAACCTATCACTGATCCATCTTTTATTTTGGGGAAGAAGCAGCAGAAGAAATTTTTTGTGTGGCCATGCAGGCTTGGATGAATTGTATACACACACACACACCAGTACAGTTTCTGGTTCTTGGATGTATTCTTTGACCAGGGTTGTACTAGCAGCAGTAGGAGGTGAATCCACAGCTTTCCAACAGACAGCCCAATGTTCAGTATGTAGCAGGGGTTATGTTTGGACCAGAGGGTGGGTGGGCACTGGAACAGGATCCCCAGGGCAGCAGTCACAGCACCAGCCTGACAGAGCTCTCGGGCACACAGTGTGACTCTTGGGGTGTCCTGTGCAGGGCCAGGAGCTGGACTTTAATCATCTTCATGGGTGCCTTCCAGCTGAGGATTCTAAGGAGCTGGGGCAGTTGGCTGGGATGGCTGGTGAGGTTGGACTTTGAGAGCAGTGTCAAATGCACACGATGCAAGTGTAAGAAGGACAAGACTTGCATTTCACACCTGCTGGTGGCTCCTTGTTTAGTGCTAGTTCAACTATGTGGCATCTCTTATTTGGTCTCAAAAACAAATATTTGATTCCTCTGACTTTTCAATATGTGGTCACTTCATATAAATATCACAACTTAGTAGATAGGCTACAGAACCGCAGGCTAATGCCTCCCCCTCTTTTTCTGTCATGTGTATGTTTATCTTTTCTGTCAGTGTTGAGTACTGTACATATTGAGCATTCTGCAAATCTGTAAATTCTTACAGCACCAAAGGCAGAGTCCTAACCACCTGGAGGGCTTCCTGGTGATAGAGAATTGGAAAGCATTATTTACAAGAAGTGTGTTATACCCAGCCAGAAAACAAAAAAAAATGGTTTGCTGTTCAAGGGTCTGCTCCTTCCAGCTTCTATCATGTGGTGGGCTTAAAATGCCTGGGATGCTTTTGCTCTGCCTTGTCCATATCTCACCCAGTTCCAAGCATGGTGTAAACCGTGTTTTTTCTCAATTAAAGAATTAAATGCAGATTAAATAAATAGTGTTGTCAGTTTCTGCTGTCTTACAACAGCTTGAATTTGAGACTTGTATTATAGGAGGTCTCTGGTGTCCCTGCTCTCTCCCCTGCTCTCAACTCTGCTACTTGGTCTGTGAGAAAATGTGTCCTCCTGGTAGTGCCATATTAGAAAGGAGGGGTGAGTGTTTCCTGTCTAGTGGAGCTATCATCAAGTTTCAGTCCAAATAAAGCTGAAAGAGTCTGCAGATTGGGAGGCTTTTCTGGTGAGATTTACTCTGTACATTTGTTTTTCTAGTACTATAGTTGCCAATCAAAGAAGCAAGCAAGTCACTGCTTAATCCAATGCAGACTAAACAGCAAGGGGACTGGTTATGGGAATTTGCTTACAAAGAGATTTCCTGTTCTGTTTGGAGGTCAGTCCCAGTAAAAATAAGATAGAAGATGTATTTATTTGGTCCCTCAGTATATAAGTGCACAAGTAATAATCCCAGGTTAGCATGTAAAGAACATGGGCAGGAATCTAAAAAGTACCCTCAGAGAGAGGCTTTTTCTTGATTGTGTTGAGGGGGGACCTTTCAAACTGACAAATGCCTTCGTTTTGTCTTGGTTACCTTAGTTTTCAGACCATAACAAGGGTGTAGATCCTTGAAAGACAAATTATGGCAGGTTATTCTTTTGCAATCATACTGACAAGTTTGTGTCTTAGGGATGAACTAAACTGTTAGCATGTTTTACAACCTCATTTTCTTTTGCTTAGCCTGAATTTTCATGTAAATGAGGGAGTAGTCACTCAAAAATCCAGTCTCCAGGCATAATTTTAGAAATTAGTTAGAATATCAAATTGCTTCATCTGATGCAATCACATTCTTCCAAATGGGAAGACTAGAGTAGGTTTGTCACTTGTGTTGCCTTGGAGAGCTCCGGGATATGTTTTATGTAATCACACTGCCATATTATGGTGAAGTAAGAAAGGTGCTGAGGTCTGTGGGAATCCTTAAAATCAGAGGGTTTTGGGAAAGTTGCAAAAGTCAGGCCTCAGAGGCAGGAAAACTGTGATTGGAACTAAGCAGTAGCCATGAGATAGGTCAGCAGAAAAATTATGTAAGAAGTAGAAAAGTAAGGACAAATAGAACAATGGTCTGTGCATTAACACTTGTCTAGAGTAGCTCCCTAAGCCGCAGAAAAATATATCTAGCGAGATGTTAGGAAGTTTTAAGCTTAATAATTGAGGTCTGTGCATTGTGTTTCAAGGCTTACAAGCAGGTGTTGCATTTGAAATAAGTGAGCATTGTTTTAACCGAAGGTACGTGTGCTTATAGCGGTTGGATGGAACCACTGTCAATGTACTTCTGCTTTGTGTGATGGGTCAAAAAACTTATAAAGTAAGTTGTGACACTGAGTTCTTGGTCTGCTGCCTGGGATGTGAGCTGCTGGCATCTTCCCATTGTCATAACCATGGAATGAGACTAATGCTGGAAAATACAACAGCTCAAGGCACGTTCCTAGCAGTCCTGTCCCGTTCGTGATTTGCACATAGCCCCCGGCCGGCGATAAAGCCAAATTCACAGGCTTAGGACACCCCTGGGTAGCAGTGCCCAGTTCATAAAGATGCACAGCCTGGGAACTTTTTCCATGAGGCAGTGAGAGTTTGTTCCTTCTGTTTACCCTCTGAAGGAGTAGAACTGAAGCTGCTTTTCCAAAGGGGCTTCATTCTTCCTATACTGCATAATAGAAGTTATACAGTAACAGTCTCAAGGATGGTCAGATTGCATTTTTGCTTGGAAAATTCCTCATTGGAAAATTAACCAGTGACAATGTCTATGCAAGCTAGCTGGTGCACTGAGAGGGGCTATGGCTATCCAGCAGTGTGGTTCATGAGTGATACATTTGTTTGGCTTACTCACTCATAGGCCTTCCCATTTCTTCTGAGGAAGGGAGCAAAGATGGGTTTTTTCCACCACCTACTCCTGGTCTGTGGGCATGATAGTCTAGATGGGAACAGCACATGCAAGAGCTACAGAAAAAGGGCGGGACAAAGCAGAGAGCTGCAGCTCTTGGTGACTGGAGGTGTTGGTACCTGCAGTTAATCCTGGCTATGAATTAACATAGAGGAAGGAGTTCCCAGCACTGGGTAGTAAAGTCATAAGAACCCCAATTACAGCCACTTCCCTGCCAAAGTCCTTTTACTCTTCCTCTCATTTAGAAGCAAATGTACCAGCAAGCATTTTTGAATTACTAGAGTCCAGTCAGAGTTCATCCAAGCCTACATCACAGGTGAACCTTTCTTTTTAGATGCCCTCCAGGCATGAGCAATGGCCCCTGCCAGTCCAGTTTGTTTCTGGCTGCTCTCTGTCCTTTTGTTTATGAAGCCCCATGAATTTTCCTTGTGTTGAGTAATGTTTTTTGGCCCTGTTCCCCATTATATCCCTCTCCTAGCAGATGTTCCATATTCATTTTTCATGTATATCCTATAAATTTCCTCCTACTCTTCTGACTAACTTTTGGTTGTTAAGCCAACAGAATCATCCTTATGTTTGCCATGGTTTTGTTCCCTTAAATGTCTATTTGCTTTCAGAAGTGTACAGACACCTGTTTTTAACTCTGATGCATTTCCAGCCTTCGCTTCCATATATCCAAATAGAAAGGCTTGTTGAAAATCTGTAGTTTAGTTCTTAAGATACAGACTTTTGATGAACAAATGCAGTTTACTCCAGTAAATGTAGTTGTTGCCTGTTGTGACACTAAAATTCCCTTCGTATTTTGAGATCCCTTCAGTATTTCAAGATTCATGCATTTATGCTTAAGCTGGAGTTGAGGTCTGAGGATTCTTTAAGGGTGAGGTGTGTGATGCTTGTAGCAGATAATTTCTTTTCCAAATATGTGTTTGATTCTTTTTTTGCAATCTTGGCCAAAATCTTCATCTGTACTTGTGTGTACACCAAATTGTCAAGCACGTGAGCTATATGTTATTGTACTCACTGTTTCTGTGAGTCTCCTGGTGGAATGTCAAATACTTGTGTTGTGCTCATCTGCACTTTGTCTTAATAGTGACATGGATGGCAAAGCCAAACAAGCAATAAGAGAAGGTGTCCCAGTTTGACAATGAGGTCTGTGCTGCATTTCTTTAATTGGCAGATTGAATGGTAATATCAAATTTTGTTCGTATCAATTGTCTTTGCTTGTATATGTTAACTTGGTCAGTAAGTGTCAATTTCTCCAGTTATTTGCTTTACTAAATCTTCCATTTCTTTATTTGGATATAAAATATAGTGCTTCATCATTCTGGGTGTTAATCTTGTTGTCTAAATCAATCCCTCCTTATGACATTGATCCATTTGGCATCTCTTGAAAGCATTCTGCAGATTTCATAATCTCATTCATCCTTACTTTGAGTGCCCTCATATGAGAACAATTACAGTTTTAGCCAAACACACAACGCTGTCATGTGGAAAGAGCTGTGACATATCAATATTGACTGCTGGTGGTGATTCTAATTGTACTAACTCCAATTTGTTAGTGTTTTCTGTTTGAAATTGCTGCATTTATGTTTTGTGAACCAGCTTGTTGCTATTAGCATCCTTGGTGCTTCTTGGCTTGGCTGGCATTTTTTTGAAGTTAGACCTTCAGTTTTTCCACATGACAGTTAGAGTAATTTCCCATTTCCTCTGTAAACTTAGATCCTGGAAAGATCTCAGTTTATAGAGGAAGTGGGAAATTAATTCTGGCCAGGGAGTTCCATGCATGGGTGCTATTGTTTGGCAGCATTTGTCTTCCAGTTAGGAAACAGGGCACCTGCCGCACTTCCACCAGTTTTCCTAAATGCTGAGTAGCTTGAGCAGCTTGAAGCCCAAGAGGAGGTAAAAATGCTAATTGCCCAGAGACATGGCTGGGGCCTCCACCTAACTCTGAGCTGAGAAAAGAGAGGCAGCACCCCTTCTGCCCCTTCCACAGGTGGGGAAGGCAAACACAAAGGGCATGGGAGGCACCTGCCCCACCTGGAAGGGAGAGGGGAGGTTTCTGAGGGGACAACTGAGGGCTCTTAGCAGAGCCCAGCCCTAGTCAACCCTCTGAAACAAGAGCTGGCAGAGGTGTCACCCCCTCCCCAGGAACAGCACAGTCTCCCCAAGTGCTGCATATTTTGCAGAGTTCTCTATCCTTTAGTCCTCAATCTTTCCCCTTCTCTTCTATGGGCTCTGTTAGAGTGCACATTAAATGAGCTGCTTTTGTTTAGCTCTCCCACAGTGCACAAAGTTGAATTTTGTCCTAAGTAAAATACAGTTCTATGCAAACTAACAATAAAATTGCAATCTCTGGACTCATTCTTTCCTCAAGTGGCACAGTCTCTAGGTCTTTACGGAATTTATTGCACTTTATTCCATAAAGAACATTTTTACTTTCAATTTTTTGTGTGCTTAAAGTAGGAAGATATTTTATGTGATGTTTGGAAGCAAGAGTAGCTATGCAGTCTTTCATAAAAAAATGTCTTTTGACAATCTCCATAAGCTTTCTAATGTATTTACTTTTAATTTTTTTGGATTCATTATATGTTTGCTACAAATTAAAGCTGATACAGATCATGTGTTGTATTAAGTATTTGATCTCCCCCAGAAATTCAGTTACTTTTTACTCACTGGCCTGTCCAAACAATGAATTAGTTTCTTTGTTATCTGGATAAAAATGGCCAGCCAGAACATATTTTATTTTATTCTTTTGAAGTACTTTCTTAAAAGCTTACATTTCATTCTGAGGAGCTTTTTGTAAACTGGTAAAAATCTGAATGTAATTAGAGAATTTTAAAAGATTTTAGTATTATCACTATTGTAAATTTTGTAACACAGAGAATCAGAAACCTTAGAAGAACTCTGAAATTAGGGAAATATTAAAAAACAACATGTTCTTTTTCATGTAATTTTGCATTGTTCTCTGAAATAAATCACTGTAAAAAGTATGAAAAATTATGGTTTTTCCTACTAAAGAATGTTAGTGAATGCTCATATTAAAAGTTTGGTTCTCTTGATCAGAGTTTGAGTTACACAGGGAAGCATGCAGAAATAAATAAAATGAACATTGTTGTTTAAAATATGGTTATAGAAAGTCAGACTTGTGAGCATGAATTCTCTGGTAATTTTCAGTCTTTTGGAGTGGGAAGATTCAATAACAGCAAAATAGACACTTTAAATATTACCTGTGTCTAAGTATTGAAAAAATATGCCCTGCAATGTGCCACACTGTCATTGTCATAATGCCATAGAATGAGCTGCCTCTCAACAAAGAGATATTTTGTGATGTACTATGTATCCTAATGTGCAGACAATGCAAATGACAAATAGGAGTTGATGAAATATGGATGTTGTCCTAGAACAAAACAGGATGTTAAAGCGCATCAGATTTTGGAACAGCTATCCTGTGACACAGTCATGAAATGAGATTGAGGGTTTTTTCTGGTTTAGCTCAACACAGTTTCAAAAATTTCTCACTGTATTGTCAGAATATGTTCTGCTAGGATTTCTTGGCAAACTTTGTACGTGTATGACCCCCAATCCTGCTCAAATGTTCGGAGACCCGGATTATCTTCCACCTGAAAAGGGACAGTAAAAACGTTGTTTCTCAAACTTTTAGAGGGGAGAAATTAAAGGTAAATAAAACAACAAGAGTTAGAAAGAATTTAAATGTAGTTCTCCTGTTTGGTCATTCATAACAGGAGGATTAGAGAACACAGCCATGAAAGGCAACAAGTTTGAACAGCTAGAAGACTTTGTGTTGTTCTTTAAAAGAAAATACCAAAACTGCATTTTGAAAATATAGCCCTATTGGGTTGTCTTACCATTGAACTCTGAGACAGAGTAGTCAGTGTACTCTTAGAGATGGTCACACCACTTAAAAGCAAAATTAATGGGTTGGATATGTTATGAGTCAGACATTATCTGATGAGTTGTTTGGATGGTGGAAAGGGCTTTTGCAACAATTTCTTTGAAGAAAGCCCCTGATCATTATGGATAAACCTGCTGGAGGGAGGTAGCTGGGAAGAAAGTGATGTGTGAGGCTCACCTTAGCAGCCCCTCATCAGCTGGGGCAGTCTGGGATGAGAAATGGGCTAAGGCTGGGCATATCCCATCAGTCGCTGTGTGCGTCTGCCTCCACCTGCTTTAGGCTGGCCAGATATGCTGGGGGGGCATCAGGGGGCAATTCAAGGTTCAGGGTGCCAGAAACCCTCACCAAACACGGCAGTGAGGCTGCCCAAAGAGCCCAGTGAGCTTCATGTTTCAGCTTGTGGGGTGGTAGGAAGTTTCTCTGAAAAATTACAGATCATTGAGGTAGAAAAAGGGAAAAACTCTGCTTGCAGCAGCTTGTTCTGACTTCACAAGTCTTCAGGACCTCTTTCCTCCCACTCAACCATCAGAAGTGGTGTGTCTGAATCCCCCTAACTGCACTGTGGTGGAAGCTCCCAGAAGGTGCATTTTGCTACATTTATGGTTCCTCCATAGACCTTAGTCCTTCCATGGAAAGAGCTCAGGCAGTCCAGCATTTGGAGTGCCATTTGGAGAAAATGTGACAGTCAAACCACTTCAGAGAGACAGAGAAGAAGGGAATTACACAGAAGGTGCTGCCTAATCCACATTCAGGGGAAAATTGTTGTACCTCTTACAAGCTCCCTTCAGTTTAGGGGGATAAAACTCTGAACCACACCTCAGACTTCTCAGAAAAATCCTAAAAACCTGACAGGGCAAACTTATTTATAAATGATTGGAACAAAATATATTTCTAAACTAAAAGAAAAAATATAATAGTAGCCAAATAGATAATTTTAGCCAGTCTATCTGTAGACTGTTTTCTGACCACAGTGCAAATGTATCACATCTGCTTTAAGCATTACATTTTTTCAATATAATAGTTCTTTCATTATTCATTTTTAAGCTGAAAAGATATATTATGAATGGAACAAAGGACTCCTACCGCTGTGCTTTAACAGCACACCATACACTTCACCTCTGACTTATTTTAAGAAGCTTCTGCCTTGCTATTACTTTAGAGGTGTTATTTATTGTGAGGAATTACCCCTAATTTTAGGGAATAACTGTGGATGTAACCACAACATACAGAACTTTTTGTGAAAATCTTCCTTTGTTTACAGTAGCATAACTCATACTAACCTCAGGTATTATGGAAAAAAGATCAGGACATTTTAGAACTCATATTTGGATTTAAGATCTAAGTTTAGTTCAGTCAATGTCCTAACTTTTTCCTATTTTAAGAATTTATTTTGAAGTTACTGCTTTTGATTGGAGCTATCAGTTTAAATACCTTTCAAAACTGTTAACCAATGTGATATGCTTTAAGTCACACAGTCAGAATCAGCACTGAGGATGGCCCTGGATCATTTTCTCCTGTTGATCTCTCTTCATACCTGAGCCTTTAAACCTTTCTCCTGATGTTTAAACACTAATTGGTGACTATGCAGGCATTTTCACACTAAAGAAGTCTAACAAAATAGCAAAGAATGCCTTTTTAGGTTAGGCATTACTGGCTGACCTGGTATTCAAAAAAGAAACAAAGTGTGAATGTTATATGATAGATACAGATATATGCATATAAAAATGGAAAATGCACCTTCTTGCCCCTTCCTCAAGAGATGAAATGTTGTTCCACACATGAACACAAAGGCAAATAGAATCCTAATTACAGCTCCTGCAGAAAGCAAATTACAATCTGTTCTAATTTTATCACTGAAACCATTTTAATATCCAGAACTGCTAGCGCCTCCTTTTCTATCATGCTATTCTTTGTGTCATGAAACAGTCCCAACCCCTTCTCCAATCCCTTAGAAAGGATCAGCACCTGCATTTAGAGGTGGAGAGTTGTGGCAGAAGCTGTGTTGGAGCAGAGCAGAGTGCCAGGAAGGTGTCCTGGCTGGGTGGCCCTTTCCTTCTCCTCGCCCAGAGCACACGGGCTTCCTTCACACACAACTGGTTGTATGTTCCTTGGGGCTGGGCTGTAACTGTGACAAGATTGCTGAAAAAGCCAAGCGTGCTTCCATAAATGGTGTTTTGACCTTTATCACAACCCACAGTTCTTGTGGGTGTGGCAAAGCTCCTTTAAACACTTGGGCTTTGTTTCTGTGGCTAAATAAAATTTGTCCAGGGAGGGTGTTTGGACACTGACTTCTGAGCATCTCCGCTGCCTAACTTTGAGTATGGTCCCTGGTTGTTTTGAGCTGTGCTATATGGTGCTCTCTAAGGCAATACCTACTCCTGGCACTGGGAAAGCAGAAATCAGTTTCAATAGGGAATACAGAAAAGCCTGAGCCACCTTTAAATGCCTCTTGCCTGGACAGACCTTTGAGGTTGAGCAGACTCTGCACCCTCCAACATCTCTGCGTGCCCATGGAACATGTGCATCAGGCTCACATGATCAAAGCACCGTTTTGGTGGGTCTGCACATTATTTCAGGCATACTGGATGAAAAAAAACACCAAACTTAAATTGTGTCTGTCTTAGGAACACCATTGCACCATACAAAGGACAAAGGTGGGGTGGTAGAAAGGACCAGGGCCAAATAGTGCAGGTGCAGTCAGACTGGCCTTCAGGACAGAAATATCCCTGCATCTGATTTATTTAGCAGTCTTGACATAGCATTAGAACTTAGAAATAAGTTCTTCCTACTTTTAAGTTTTACTGTAGCAATTGCTAATCCTTTTTTCTTTTTCTAATTTCTTTAGACTTAAAATCCCTCTGCATCACGCCAGCAGACCTGCATAGAAATCTTGGGGAAAATTAACCAGATTTATTGTAAAACACCAGTGGGAGTTTCATTATTAAGTTATTGCAATACATCATTATATTCAAACATTAAATATTTAATTAACATTTTTCAAATATTTAAGTAATAACAGAGTCAAATTTAATTTCTTTTGAGCTAGGATGATAAAATTTTCAAAATATTTTCTAATTTTTCTCTTTTTAATTTTTTCTGGCTTTGCCAGTGCCTTGAAGATTACAGTCCAGAAATACATTCAAACCTCAGGAAAGCATACAGCACTCTCACTCTCTTAACGTGTAATTTCGAAATAACAAGCTTCATTCATCATTCAGGCAAAACAAAGCTGTTCTGCCATTGATTTAAACGTTGCAATGAATGAATATTGTCTGATAGAAAACTAGGAGTGTGACAAAGCTCAGGTTTCCTCCTATTAGCCAGAATGCACCTTGAGAAAAGCTGTTCCTGTGCTTGGGAATAGCTGCTGTTTCCAAAGTGGGAGGTGCTCATCTTCCTTCACCTTCTACTAAAAAGCAGAACTGCATCCAGCATGTATATCTGCCAGCATCTTAGCCTGGTACATTCATAAATGCTCAAAAAGCACATGCATAGGCTTGGTGCTTATTGGAACCAATGAGTTACTCATGTGCATCTGAAGGTAATTGAGATTCTTTACTGAGGGTTTGTTCTCAGGAGCCAAAAAGTTTTCTAAGTGATCTAATGGGACTTTGTAAAATAGGCTGGTGTTATAGAATTTTCTTGTCCTTTTGCCCAAAATAGCCCTGTAACTTCCTGAAACAAGTTTTTACCATTTGGGGTTTAAACCATGCCTTCCATTCCACTGCTGTACCAGAAATATGGGCTCAACTATTCAATCTTGTGGTGCCCACAACATCTGGTTAATGAAGCCTTAGAGCAAGCTGCAGATAAGTGCTGGGGACTTCATAGACCTGGGCCCAAAGAATTGTTAAAAGCTGCCTAAACCAGCTGATTCAGGATATGCTTTGAGGTTTGGCATTCTCATAAAGACCATATCATGAACACAAAGAAACTTTCATGGAAATGTTTGGGAAGCCTGAAATATACTTTAATCAACTGTAGACATTTATAAGAGAATAGAAGTAAGTGAAAGTCTGGGTCATACCACCAAAGATTCCAATGCTACACAATTCAATCTTGAAATCCATCTGAAATAATGAAAAGTTGGTTATCTCTGAGGTAAACCTCCTGACATGAATCAGTGTGTAAATTTCAGCTCTTTTGATTACTTTTGGTTGTTCTGGTGAGGTCTCTGTTTGGTTTTTTTAGCTTGCTTTTGTTGTGGCTATTTCTATTAATTATTGTTTCAAAAAGGAACAAAAAAACCACAGACACACCAGTTCAAAAAAGCACAACACTACACCTTTTTAGTCTAAATCTGTTCAGTGCTAATGTATTTCACAGAGAGGAGCATGCTTAGGTCAAGACTGTTAAATCACATTAAGTATTAAAAGCAGTCTGTAATTCTACAATGAACAATACTAGCAATCACAGTTTAACATCTGCAGAATATGAATCAGAACTATTTTATTTTTCTGCCAAAGAAAATGTGCAGGAAAATTAATTTCTCTTATGGAGGCAAGAATTTTGAAATGGGAAGTTAAATGGCAAACTGTTTCTTATTTTGGATTTTTTTCTTTTAAATATGAACATTAAATAAGAGCAGGTAGAAGACAGTTTGAACATGTTTCAAAAGCCTCTTAGCCTGTCATCTGGCACAGCAAGTGTGTTCTTTGTTGATTGACTTTTTGAATGGGTCAGCAACAAGTATCCTAAAGGTGGCAAGTTGAAAAAAGAAGACTGTGTTAAGACTCTTTCCAATCTGTAATGTAATTTGTTGCTTTGCAGCTTCATTTCAAGACAAATATAAATATTTTTATAACAGTTCAGTTACCTACTGCAAAGCCCTAAACTCTCTATTTCTACCACAACTTATTACATTTCCTACAAAAATTGTGGAGTAAAATCCTAGGGTTGCTGTTTTGCAGGAAAGCACTCTTGCAGATCGTGCTTTTGTCTTCTGGCCACAAATTTTCAAAGACTTGAAAAGTTTCAGCCTGACAAACCCAGCCTAGGACATTTACACTAATTTCTCTGACCTGGCCTTTTTGTAAATGGCACATTTATTTATGCACAGGAAAGGTGCTAGGGCAGATTAGGGGCTGTTTTCTGATTTCAGTGTTTTTGTCTGCTATGATGTACTTCTACATTAAGCCCAGATGTTATGTAGTAGATTTAATATAAATAAAATAAATGTGTTACAGCTTGCCCAGTATTGGATTCCCTA
The DNA here is from genome assembly GCF_963513975.1 of Fringilla coelebs. Classification (NCBI taxonomy): domain Eukaryota; kingdom Metazoa; phylum Chordata; class Aves; order Passeriformes; family Fringillidae; genus Fringilla; species Fringilla coelebs. The sequence goes on from NC_140028.1 coordinate 84,835,661, forward strand.
AGCTCTGTGCAGATGCCTTGGCATAGAGAGCAAAATCCTTTTTGTGAAATGTGGTCACAATGGATGTGATTTGCAGAGGTAAAATTATGTTTAGTTATGTTTCTGATGACTCTGAAGTGTATCAGAGACTTCCATCAATTTCAGTGGAGGTAGAATAATTAGGTTAACACAGATGGTTTCTGATGGACTGAACTAAAGCAGTGGCTGTTTTCTGTAACAGGTCTAACCTCTCTGCCTTTGGTCAGAACTGGCTGTCGTAGTCCAAGCCGCCTGTCAACAGCCTAAAGACTGCTTATTTTGGGGCATATTCTAGGATACTCATGAACAAAAAGTGCTGTACCCACTGCATTTCTTTGCTTATATAATTTGTTAACAACAACCTGTGAGGTAGTGGCTACTGCTCATAGGAAAACTTCCCTGAAGCCATTGCCCAGTTATATGGTTTGTTAGACCCTCCTGCATTCATCTTCATTCCTGCACAGTACTGTTGTGTGTCTAGACCTCTTGGAAGTGTTTAAAAACAAGAACAAAAGTAATATTTCTTTGTGTCGCCTTCAAACATATCCCCAGTCAATGGAAGGCATAAGTGAGCACCAAGGCCAGCTGCTTGATTGTTATGTATGCCCAGAGTTTCCTGCGAATGAGTATGGGTCAAAAACTAAGCCTGTTCTGCAATTTAATGTCATGATGTTCAGATGCAGACATCACCCCTGAATAGCAGGAGTGCTATTCTCCCCATTTAACAAGAATCAGACTTTGGTGCTTGTTCTCCATCCAGCAAACCAAAACTACATGTTCTACCTTCCATCCTGATCAACAAGGTTCTCAAAATCAGGGCTACGTTGTGAGTAAAGTTTCAATGCTTTTTTTTTTAGCTGTGCTTTTGCTGTCCATAAACTGGAAAGTACCAAAGCTATTCCTGAGTGTTTGTTAGGTTCCCTCCACACAAGCAGGGCAGCTCCTTTCACTCCCTTAGTAGGGGTTAGTGTTTTGAAAGCTGAAAACTATTAGGAGTTCTGGTTGTACATGACTGGCTTGTGTGATGCCTGTTTGTACAACACGTGGCTATAGAGTCAGCCAACTCCATCTTGCCCAGAATGTTTTCCAGGCACAGATTGTGGAGGCCAAAACAATTTCAGGTTAAAAAAAATAGATTAACCTAGTTTATAGAGCCTTTTACACACCATGCTCTAGATTTGCTCTCAATTCAGATTCCAATAATTTGAAACATTGAAAAGCATTGTGTGAAAATCATGTGAGGGTCTCAAATGCATTGAGGTCTAGAGCACAACTTAGAAAACTCGCCATCCTTTTTTTCCCATTTCTAAGGTATTTTCATGTCTCTGAAGGGGACTATTTTAAAATTCTTTTTCTTGCTACTCAAGCTTTCCTTGAAACTTATGAGTCAGGAGAGCAATTTTTGGAGAGTCTGGAAATGTAATCATAAATATGTAAATGTAATCTAGAAGAATGGGCACATAGGACATGTTGCTATCTTAAATAAGTCATGAGGCAGAAATTTTCACTGTGCCAGTTTGAGAAAAATGTTGAAATAATGAATGGAAACTGTTATTAATTTTTAAATTATTGTTTATCATTTTGATCAGCACGTTTACCTCTCTAGTTGCAGTTATTAAGGAGGATCTATTGAAGGTGTCTACTGTGTCCAGGGCTGCACAGGTGAAATGTGCATCTTATCTGGTAGTCTCTAGTCTAACCATATGATTTAAGACATCTCTTCACATTATCCTAGAATAACTCTTAAAACCCGTAGAGCTTCATAAAAGCCTAACACTTCAGGAGCTATAATACCAAATTTTGAGCTTGACAGGTCTCAGTGCTCTGTTTCTGCCAACAAAAATTTCTACCTACCGTTGGTTTGGGAGCTGCTGGCTGTCTAAATAGTTATGGAAAATAACTTATTCAGTGCTACTTACCTGTTTCCATTTACGATCTCACCCCATTTAAGTTTGTAACCCTCTGAAATTATTCTTAGGATGGTGCTTGTTTTAATGTCAGCTCTCAAATAATTAAGATCTAGGCAATTTGATTTAATACAAACTGACTTTCTTTCTGTCTCCATTTCTCTGTTTTCTTATACATAGACCCCTAGTTTGTTTAAGTTAATACAAAATCATATTGTTGCAGGGCAGACAACTTGCTGCCCAGTTCTTCTGCTGCAGAACTCCCCACAGTGACCCTTGCAAGCTCAGGTTTCCCATGTTAAGAGGGGCTGGGCAGGCAATTGCATTGCACAGTGTGAACTTTGCTCTGGCTGACCCCACCTGAAGAGGGCAGGGGCTCTTTCTTTCTGCCCTTTACCCTCTCCACGGTAAATCTGTGCCTGTCACTTGTTGATATAAAGAGCTGCAGGCTGTGCCATAGTGCTCCTCATGTAAGAAACTTCATCAGAAATGCCAGAGTAGTTCTCTCCTGTTGCTGTTAATAATGCTGCTCACCTGTTCAGCAGAGAGCTATTCAAAGTGCAAATCAGAGGAGCAGATGGCATTTTGGTATTGTTTTAGTTTTTCTGGGTTCATGTGGTTCCAGTGGTCTTTGCAAGATCATTCAGGGGCTGAGGCTGGGGCACAAAGTATGGTGCCGTGCCCCCCTTGAAGATGGGGGCTCTGCCTCCTGGGAGCTCAGCTTCAGCATCCACCACCAAGGCACTGTGAGATGTGCTTGGCACTAGATACATCCAATTCCCAGCAAAGCACTTCAGCTTGTGCTGAGGCATTGGGTGAACAGGGAGAGAATATTAATATTTCAGATGGGGTTGTGGGGTTTTTTTGAATCAGGTTGTTGTTTTCTGCATACTTTGTTCAGCCCGAGCCTGAGAGATTTTTAGAGATGCTGAGCACTTCCTGCAGGAAAATTGAATAGGAGCAGCAAATCCAGGATGCTTTCAAAAATCAGGCCTTTCCCAGAAAACAGAAAAAAAAATGGCATTTATACATGCTTGTGTCCTTAATTAATAAAACAGAAACTGGAAAAAAAGAATGTAGCAAACTCTACTCCTAATGTACCAACAGGGTATCTCTGGTTTCAGCCAGACACAAATAAGCATAAGAGGATACAAATTTCCTTGAAGCTGACCTAGGAGAGCAAGTGATTTATGATCATATTGAGGAAAAGTGGGTTTGAATGAGCTTCCATGAGCTGAGTCAGTCTTTGGACTTTACTCAGGCCCTGCTGAGTTCAGAGGAAGTCTGACTGACTCTCACCAGGTCAGATTCTCCTCCTATAGATGCTAATGGCAGTTTTGCCTGGATGTAAGTGGGAGCAGGCTCAGAGTTATCACCTATAGGAAAACTCCCCCCCTCCCACATATATATCATAGTATAAATATAAAATCCAGTGGTTTAATTTCAGTATATATTTCCCAGGTCTCAAACAATGCTCTTACAATAAAAAGCCCTAATGAGAGACATATGTTTTTGTAAATACATAAATAAATTGCTGAAGTTACTCTTCAGTTGTGTTACATGGCTTGTCCTTTCCAAGAATCTTTCCCAATTAATTGAAAAGAAGGGTGAGCTACATACAGCCCCAAAAGCCTTTTGTCCATAATAGCACAGTGCTTTCCTACCTTTCAGTGGCAACCAAGGGGCCCAGATGTCGAGCTGTACTGGATACATTTCCCAAACAGCATCTGGCTGCCTGGCAGAACCTCCCAACTTGTTGCACTGACAGCTGTTAAGTCCCTTGGAGTTGCTTCATGCTCCAGCAGCAGCGTGGCTTTGCTGTCTCTCTCAATAACCACGCTCACGTGGATGCTGCATGCCTTTGACCCTCGTAGTTTAGCTCTTGCTTGTTTTCTCCTTGGCTGTAGAAGTATAGATAGGTGTCCTGCTGGGATCCTTGGGCAGCAGTTTTAATGCATGAAGCATTCCAGCAGTCACCACGTACACGCTGGAGTGCCCTCTATGTTAGGGACCTTTGCTTCAGCCTTATGAGCAACATCTCTAAACACTAGTGCCAGCTTGCTATCCTGACATCCAGATTGCCTGGAGAGAGGCACAACTCCTTACCCCAGCCCTGAGCAGCCACCAGGCAGGGTTTCTTTGTCAGGATGCTGGGAAGCAGAAGTCAGTCTGAAGCAGGGCTTTTCTAGGAACTTTTTCCTTTTCTAGGGCTTTTCTAGGAGCATTGACAGCAGAAAAGGAAAGGAGGAAAGCAAGGCAGCAGCTTTTTGAAAAAAAATCCACACACACAAGTGTGTATATATATTTGTATTTGTGCAGGTATTGCTGTGCACTTCTGCTTCATAAAAGCTTTGGGTCAGCTGAGCCATTGCCTTGAGCAAAAAGGAAAGTAGAACTGGCTGAAATTTTCCACTTCAGACCCCGACTCTTTTTTACAATGAGCTATAAGGAGAAGGTATTACTACAAGGAACAGAAGCATTTCTGGGTGTGGAAGGAAGGGTTAAGAGAGCTGAGGTCTGAGAGGGAAGGTGTAAGGGAGTTGGAAGCAGGGCAGTGTGGAGAAGAGCCAACAGAATTCTCCAGCAGAAGAAAAAACTCATAATTTTTGTCAGTAGCAACTGATGTGTTTTGTGCTGTGTTTGGGAGGAGAGGCACAGCGCAGGCAGCAGACAGGACATGTTCCTCCCCAGCAGTGCTGCTGTGACCAAGCAGTTCAAATTAAAACAACCAAACTTCCTTCTTCAACCATTCAGCTGCCCCTGAACCCTGTTACAAACCCTGTGCACAGCAGTCTTGTTGAAATCCTGCTCTGGCACAAGTATCTACACTGTCTTAAGTCCTCCAAAACTCCTAAAGTCTGCTTAATTTTATTTTAAAAGTTCCTCCATTTTGAGCCACTTCTTATGCAAACAGTGTGTCCCAAAAAAGTTTTGAGGCTTCCCATGAAACATAGCCTTCTAAAAGCATTGTGACTGTGCCCCTTGCCTTGGATGGAAAAAGGCAGTGTCTGTATGAAAAACAGCACTCTGATTTGGAACACATTTGAGTGAACCCACCTGCTGGTGTTAACTGGCACAACCCCATTGAACTGGCTCAGTCACTTATAGGAAAATGCCACCTAGACCTTGGTTCCTCAACATTGTTACTGCAATCGAAGATTTATGGCAGTGCTCCAAGGACCTTAGAGAGATTGTCTTGTCTGCTACATGAGATGCCCACACTTTCTGCCAGGGCCAAGAAACCTGAAGTTCATGTTCTCCTCCTGGAAATTCGCTGCCTTTATTTCTACAGCTGTGTAGCACAAAAACATCTCCACACATACATATGTGTCAAATGGGGAATGGCTACTGGAAGAAATCTGAATTTGCAAATATTACATTCAGCCCACTGTAACTTTTACACACAGTGTCAGCCCACTCTTTGATCTACTCAGTGTGATTAGCTTTGAATTTATGTCCAGTCTTGGCAGGTCAATGCCTGGTCTATCTAATCCTACCTGTAGGTTGGCCATTGCTACATTGATAGAATTATGGCTGTGATTTTTTTTTTCCCAGTCTTCTGTTGACAAATTCTGGATATAGAATGGTGTGACTCAAGTTTAGATCACAACCATTGCTCCTGAGGAAATGTTTCTGAATTGCATCATTTTATGAGCACTTGCAGAGACAGAACTTTATAATCTGGAGGTCATCTTTTGTTGTCTCCAAAACTGACTTAAACAGTTCTAAAATAATTATATGACTGGTTTTTTAGTTAAGACAGAATAAAGCTATAACTGTGTTTTAGATAAATATGATATTATCCTGTACAAACAAGCTGTATAGCAAGCAACGTTTTATTCAGACTAAGTAGTCATTATAACTGAGAGCAGGAAAAAAGGTTGAATGTGGAAAAGTTCATTATACTACAAGTACATTACTATATTTACAGAGCTATTGCATTTAATAAGAACAGTTTGTATCCCAGGAGGAGGGAATATGTAAGTGTTCTAAATTGTAGTCAAAATTTGCAAGTAAATTGTTTTTTCCAAGTACAGGCAATTCTACAGTCAGTCAGAAAATTAGCAAAAAAAATTTTTTTTTTCATTTAATTAATTTTTTTCAATTTGCTTGATTATCAGAGACATTGTTTGTCTTATTATTTGTTCTGATAAATTTTTTTTTAGGAAAGAAATCCTTCTTCAAAAAACCCAATTATTTATGTAAGGCAAAAAATGTTTATGTTGGGGTATGTTTATGAGCTTATATTTTCTTTCCATGAAAAATAAAACCATCTGAATATTAATTAAAGTAGCTTGATCATTAAAGTCCTCTAATCATTACCACAGACACTGGCTGTGGTTCAGAAAAGTGTTTAAATACATGCTGGTTTCTATTTTTCTGTCTCAGGGACTTTCCTAGGTTCTAGTATGTGTGCATAAGCATTCTTCCCAATTCCAGATCCTCTCCTTGAATTGGCATGGCCAAACCCTGGTCTCCCTCCACGTGCAGACAAACAGGGATGTGCAATGCAGGTTCAGTTACAGCACACAATTCTCGTGTTCTGATTCTGCAGCTCCTGACTCGTGGAATAGAAGACTGAGATATTTTCCTATTATGCAAAGTTGCACGTTTAACTGGCTGTTGTTTTAACCCCCCTGGAAGCTTGAGACTGAAGTCTGTTTCCTCGCTGCTGCAGAAGCTTTGCTTTTCTATTGTGTGTGTGTCCCGGGTTGTTTTTGTAGGGTTGTGATCTCGGGCTGTTTGGCTAGCTGTGTTTCTTTTTTAGTTTTAGTTCAGTGAAGCATTTGATCTGGGAAAAAAAAGAGCTACATGTGAACTGAATTTTTTAAAAAAGCACAAATTTGGCACCTGGTATGACTATATCCATAATTTCTGGAATATTTTTTTTTTTTGGTCTTGCTGTATCCGTAACTTCTGAATAAGTTTCTGGATAATAGAGACACACTCCCCACCCAATCAACTTGCTGGCTGGTGGGATTGCTTTTCTCTCACAGTAGCAGCCTGAAATACATCTCTCATGGGGGTATGAAAAAAAACCCAGAAAAGTAAAAAACAAACCTTGCCGTGCTGTATCAGCACAAACCGAAACCCTTGCGGGTGGATACTGAGAGTAACACTTGCTAGAGAATCGCTTCCTAAATGCAGTGGGAATCAAAAGGATGCGTGAGCGCATCCCCGGCCCTGGGGATGGATTATCCCCGCCGCTCCCCCTGGGGCACCGAGCGCCGTCCGGGGAGGTCTCGGCTGCCCCCTGGCGGCTGCCGGCCGCTCCCGCCCCTCCTGCCCTGCTCCGCATCCCTGCGCCTGCTCCGGGAATCCGCTTCCCCTTCCCCGCTCCATCATCTTCGGCAGGCTTGGATCCCAGCCTGCCCCTGCACGAAAGGCGACTTAGAATCCTTGTGCAGCTTTTTCTTGCCCTGATAGAATCTTTGCTCGTTTAGTTTTGGTTTTTTTTTTTTTTTGTACCTTAAAAAAAAGGGTTGGTATATACACACTAAAAAGAATTTGACATTTAAAGAAACTCGTGTCTTCAAACTGTCACAGAAAAGGCAGCGATGCAACTACATGTCCCCTCTTAAGAATCCCTATTGCATAAAATCCATCTGCACCTTCTTTCAGGTTTTCTTGGGAAAAATAGAGCAGAAATGCGCATTTATAGCCTTTGAGCACACCGAATCTTTTTGACTTTTCATATACAAAACTTTTCAGATTTTCAACAGGTATTTGGCTTGTTTGTTGTTTTTTTTTTAAGAGCGCAAAAGAAATTCGGTCAATGTGAATTCTTCAAAAGAAACTGATTTTTGAGAAGTAGAAATCAATGCAAGTTCATTGAATCAGACAGATACTTGGAAAAGAAGGCAGAGCAGCAGTTACAGCAAGGAAGAACAAATGAAAGCAGAAGAGAGGAAATGTAGAACAAAGTAAGATTAGTAATACATCTTAACACCAAGACTTGTTCTATGGATGTATTCTGTGTAATCCTAAAGAAAGGATCTTTTCTGGTTTTTGGAGGGTTTTCTTCTGAGCAAGTCAGGAATGAATAGATGTTATACAGAGTTGATATCATACAAATACTTGCAGATCCAGCCCTGACTTTGTACACAAGACCTGAACACATCTTTTGTGCGTGTAACACTTGGTTTCAGTCTCACAAACACTAGCTTCGGTGGATTTGCCTTATGATTTACATGATGTGTGTATAAATGAAAGAAGAACTAGGTCTTTTGTTTGGGTTTGATATTAATAGAGAAAATCTGTAGAACTAAACTAAACCCAATGGAATGGCAGACTTGCATTTATATGTTCTGCAAAAAGCATCTCCCCATTCTTTTTTTTTTTTTTTTTTCAAATTTCCATTCAGGGTTGCCAAGATACATACAGTACGTGTAAGGAAGCCTTCTTCATCTGAATTAGCAGCACCAGTTTTTTATGTCACACTCTCCTATTTTTGAAGGGACTTGCTAAAAAGGAAATCCCACAATCCTGTCACACGTATAAAGATAAGTAACATTCCTACTGGATTCATTATCAAAGAGATCAGTACAGTTGTATTCTCACATTCCCATTTCTTCTTTCAATGTATTCCAAGCTCTTTTCCTTTTTTTTTCCATCTGCAAGTGTTGTATATTTTTCATGAGACCTTTCTGACCAATTCCCACTAAATCAGAAGGGTGAAGTGAATATATCTGGCTGTGTTACAACCTTCTCCTAGTGGGCCCTTTGCAGAATGTTTGCAGCCTTTGAAAAGAGGACTCTGTACTTGTACCCATGGAGGTGTAAAACTGTTCATGAGAAGCAGCCAAAGCACAAAGCAGAGGTTAGAGGGTTTGATACAGTTTGTTTTGTCTTTTTGGTCATTCTTCACGCCCTCTTGACACTTCTCTTTATACCAAGTGCCTCTGCAGTAACAAACTCAACCAGTCATGTCACCTAAATGTAACCCAGAATTTGGAACAAAACTAAATTACTGAATTAGAAAGCTTTCTTATTGGCAGTTTTACCCTTATTGGTTTTTTAAGTTGTTTTCTTAAGAGATGGAGAGGCTCTCTGTCCCTGCAAATGATGGAGTTTCATTGCCTTCTTGAGGAATAATTCTTATGGAATAAGGATGAAACTGAGGCCTTTGGGGTTCACCTCTGCAGGTGTTTCAGCTGCTGGGTTCCAGCTTGGTCCCTGTAAATTGTTTGTCCCTGTAAAGGCTGTTATCTCAGGCATCTCTTATGGAATGTCATACTTGCATTGCAGATATGTGAAGGATTTCTTTGGGCACTAAAAATCCCAGTTTTATGGCATCTGCCTATCCTATTAGTTTTGAAGAATTATGATTTTTGGTTTGTACTGCTATGAATTGATTTTGCTTCATAAAGCAAGCTGAAGTCCATGAGTCTCACCTTCCATTTTTTCAATGCAGCCTGGGTGACACAGCTGTGAACACCAGGCTATTTCATACCTGATGTAGACAAAGCTCTTTTCCTCAAGCAAGTCCAAATCTGCATTAGCAGGATAGTTGAGGAATAGATGATTTGGCTGCACATAAGATGACCTCCAGATCCTTGCTGGGTTTTACCACTCTAATGCAGCTGTGGACAGTATCAAAGATGACACAGATCATTAATTTAAACAAGTCTTCAAACAAAGTCTTCAAATAGCTGAACTATTTTCTTGTTTGCTCTTGTAAGCAGCAAAATGTCTTGGATCTTTAAAACCATTCCAATTCAGCCATTTTTAGGTGGGGATCTATGTAGAAGAGTATGAGGAAGTTCAGCTTTGGCTGACCAAAGTGTTTACCTTCTGGCCTTAAAAAGTGTGAGAATTTGTGTGCTCCCTGATGGCGTGCTGATGAACAAAGTTAATTGAATTTTTAATATAAGATGCAACCAATGGATTCAAATCTACCACTGCTTTAAAATATGAAATAGATACTTGCCTCATAAAGCTTTTCGTTGGTAGCCATGGCAAAATACAGGTGTTAAATTAGCCACAATGGAACCCCCTAGTTCTCTGATGCAACAGAAGTATTTTGAGACTTACCACGAAAAAAATATTAAAGCCCTGCAATATAGAGAGCATAAAGTTCAAATAAGAATGGAGAGTGCAAAGTTATATCTGTATTTCTATGAAATTTCATAAAATGGGATTTTACACTGTGTAATACAACCTACTGCTTCAGCCAAAATAAGGAGTGTAGTTTTTCATTAAATGCAAAGTATTTGTAGATACTGGTGGCAATTAGGTGTTGCAAATGTAGTCATCAGTTTGAAACTGAGCATATAAAATGGTGTTTTAATAAAAAATACAGTCACCTTGGTACCTGACTCTACCCTTATTGTATTGCATGGCAGACACTCTTTGCATTTGACTGCAATCACAGGTTAACAAGAAGGGAAATTTCAAGGCATAGAATTAGCTGCAGGAAAGTTCTCCCATTATTGAATGAATGCAATAAAGACACAGCAAAATTTACAAGGAAAAATTTAATAAAATATTGACTATAAAGGCTGCAACATTCTATGTCTGCTCCACAGCTTATATCCAAAACTGTGAGTGTTCAAAAGTCCATGCAAATTGGACTTAATTTACTTTGCTTCTATTTCCTTCTTCAGGAATATGAAGTGAGCACAATAATTTTCCTTTATTTTATCTATAAATGGTTTCCTATATAGGAGCTTATTAAAAAGGAGGCAGGGTTAGGCTGTCCAGGATGTTAGAGTGATTATGTCTTGGCAGCTCAAGAAGAACCTGAGTCCAAGGCCCTGACTGTTTGCTAGAGCCTTGCCAACACCATGGATTCCCCTGATCAGACTAAGAAATGTATGGACAGTGACAAGTGGACTCTTTCCCAGCTCTATTTTTGCCATTTCTGCCAACTGACAGCTTTTGCTATGATACTAATCTTTGGCTGTGTAGAGGACAATTGGAATTTCCATGCCAAACTCTGCCATGGATCCCCAAGTTTCCCTGCTAAGTTTCCACATTAAAAAAAGTTACTTTCACTGCAAATATTTCCATTGTGAAACAAGAGAGGGAAAAAAGAGGGTTTCTAGGGAAGCTTCTGTCTTTTTTTCCCAGGAAAAGCTCGTAAGGTGTAGGAGACACAAATGGCTGCTCTCCAGATGGTTTTTAAGAACATAAAGGTCCAATCCACAGACAAAAGAATTAAGCTAATTTCTGTCACGTCTCTTGGACCCATAATAAATTTATCCAGATGTAGTTTACTAGTTGGTAGGGTATTGAATTTTCTATTGCATTGCATGGCTGTTTAGGGAACTGGACTGGAAATGATTGCGAAGAACCACATTTGCCAGCTCCTGTCTGTGCACAGAAATTCTCTCAGTGTGCAGCTGTGGTGGAATCTCCTCCTCAGGCCCTCCTAGCAGGGAGTACATCAGCACACCATACACCCCTTGAGCATCTGAAAGGATACATGTAAAGAGCTAAAGATCCATCCAAGTTGTCCCAGAGACATCTGGACAATGTTCCTACTGAAGGTTTAGTCTGAGTTGCAGGTTTTCCCACGATCACAGTTTTCTGGAGAAATGGCCTATCAGGACACCTGCACCTAGTTAATACCATCACAGGAAGAAACTTGCCAGCTCAAGATGGATAATGTGTTAGGGATAGTGGTAACCCTTTCACTGCCATGGGCCCAGATTTCACTGCCTTCTTCCAAAAAAACCCGCAAAAAACCTTGGAAGTCAAAGGAAAGTTCTGGCCCAAGGGAGGTGCTCTGTATTAAGTGTTTGCACAGTTTTACTTCTGCAACAGTTTATAGATGAATGGGGGAGCGACAGGGGCCAAGTATATTATTTATGTGTAGTATGGTCCAACTGCTTCTCAACCTTATCTGCCATTTCCCTGCATCCTTGTTATCTTAATACCCATGGTGGTCCACAGTGAGTTGGCCTGTATCCTCAGCCAGTAGACAAAGTGACTTTTAGTTACTTTAAAACCTGTGGTGTTGGTGTGCATTGTCAGTGACTGCAGGCGGTGACTGAACACAGAAGTATTTTTCCCTACATTTATGAAACATAAAGATATTTGTTTTGATTCCATCACTGTCACCTCATTAGGCACCAGGAAAGTTAGGTTATACATTGAATCAGTTTTGCACTTGGTTTTGTTTACTTTTCATAAATTAACATGGTAATTCACTGTAATAAAATTCTTCGTTTACACAAAGATATCAAAAGGCATCGTCCATTATTCTCCTTAATGTTACAGCTTTAGAATGTGCCGTGAAAAGCTCTGTTTATATTGCAGCTGGATGGAGCACTTACCACAGAGCGTCACATCTCAGATATGCTCTGCTGCTCTGCAGCAGAGAAATGCCAAAACATGAAGGAAAGAAAAAAGGATCTCACACAACTATCACCACCCCAAAAAAATCACCTTCTCCATTAAAATGTCTCTCATCTCACTGAATTAATTATCCTAAACTCTGCCTATTTCTATTTGCTCTCCTAGCAGGTAGCAATGAGGTGCACTCCTAAAGGCATGAGAAGGCTGAGTCCTATTACCTGCAGTGGTCACAAAGGCTGCTCAAAGTCATTAGAGCAAGAGCCATCTGCAGGCAGAATTTGGGCAAACGGCGCACTTTTACCATTGCAAACCGCTGATCCTCCACCATGAAAGGCACAAAATGCTCTTCAGTCCCTCTGTGCCTTAACAGATTTTGAGTTCAGGGCGCCCTTCCCTACTGATCCCAAGTGGGTTTGTTCTCTGAAGAGAAAATGGTTTGTACTGCCTCTAATTTCTGATGCTGCTTGGTGTTTGCAGACATGTTATTTCTTTCTGCTATGTAGCTTTGCTTTGGGGTTTAAGGCTATAGAAGAAAATATTGTTCACTTCTCACATGTGGAAGTGAGTTACTGAGAGCAAAACAAAGCCTAGCTTAAGCTTCTGTTTCTTCTTTTTTCTCTCTTTCCTTTTTAAGGACTGTTTATGTTTGCATGACCTGCAGGGGAACTGGAAGTGCACTAGATGATCTAGCAAAGCACAAAACCTCCACAAGTATGTGTTCTTTATTTTTGCCTCCTCTGAACTTTTTTTGGGAAAAAAAAAAAAAAAAAGCTGGCAGAAAAAGGAAAGGATCTGATGGGTTAAAAATTCCCTATTGTGCTTTGCATCAGATAACATTCTGGCCTATATTTGCACCAGGCTCCGCTGATGTCACTGAATGGACAACACAAGGCAAATGAGATCCAGCCATGCTTTGCCACAGCACACAACAAAAGCGCCCACAAGAAGAGGTTTTCTTCTGGGCTTTCAACTTTGATACTTTAAAAAAAACAGGAGGCGTATTTTAAAGGACCATTTTTATGGACAAAACTTTTCCAGAAGTTTTATAAGCATGTATGGAACTTATACATTGAAAAATCTCGCAGGTTTAATTTTTGGAATTAAAGAATAAAAATTATGGCACCTAGAAATAGGCCTAATGATTAAACCTTTCATCTAAAACACACAAAAAATCTTGTATCTTTGATGGATGGCATGATGACAAAGAGTAATTTTTACTAACTTCTGTAGTATCATGCATTCAATATAAGGGGCAATAAATTAGCTGTGTTCTGGAAATGCACAGCTTAGAGAAAGGCTTGTCACGCTGTTTCCAGCATGTGGTTTGTGGAGCACTGGATGCAGGTCAGGTATTTGCTGGTGCTCTTCTCCCAGTGCACAGGATTGTGTCATGCTGCACTTGGGCTGTAATGCAGGGTGGATCCAGCCCCCGTGGCAGACAGAAGTGGGCACAGCAGATGTGGTGGGCTGACCTAGGTCCTGCCGAGGAGGAGTCACTGCAGCCGCTGCAGTTGTGGGGCAGGCAAGGGTTGAGCTGCAACGGGAGGGTAATGGCCAAAAACTCATCCGAGATCTTCAGCCAGGTGAGGAAAAACACGGAGCAAGAAGTATTGGGATATGAGGGAGTAACAGTACCAAGGGAAAGCTCTCAGCACAACAAAGTGTTAATTGGTTTGGCAACATCTTCCCATGGAAGAAGCCTTCCTACTCCATGGGTCGTGTCCCCAGGCTGCCCAGAAGCACGTTAGCAGGTGCCTGGGGCTGTCCTCCTCCCTGCAGATGGTCCCTTGCCTCTCTCCCACTTCCTGAGAGACTCTTGCCATGACAGCTTCTCATTGGACTTGATCCCAAATCCACACAGTTTATGGAAAGGTTTCTATGAAGGTCAACAGCTTTGGTTTGAGTTGGTGCACAGAGGCAGTCTTGAATTTTGGGAGTTCAGAGTGGGTCTCTGAGGCTCCGTCACATGTTGAGAGAGGCGAGGATGATGGGGACAGGCGTGGCAATGCCTGTGAAGGGCCAGAGTGGCTTGAACTCGTTCTCTACCTTCCCCCTCCTGCATTTTAGGGATTTTTATGGAAAACACATTTGTAATGTATTCAATTGCATCGATGCAGTGGAGAATTAGATTGGCATAAAGGTAAACAACTGGCAAATTATTCATAATTCAAAATCTGCCCAATGTCTCTTTGTTCCAAAACTTTAGAAATTAGAGACTGCTCACCAGATGTTATAAAAGAAATTACTAATTTAACTGCTAAACTGCTAAAAGGCTCACTCTAGTAATATTTTCTTGCAGAAAATGTCTGTGTCTTGTTAAATGTTTATTGAATACTGTAATTATATTACATTTGCTGTTAAACGATATTGACATTTTTGAATGAAAAGGGGTTTTTTTTGTGTGTGTGGTTTTTTTTTTTTAATCCAAGCAGGATCTATAACATGAACATCTGGTTGCAACCTAATGTGTGGCATTGAAACAAAAAAAACCCTCCCCACCCTCAAAGAAAAAAGCCTTCTGCCAATGTTTTTCTCTGTGTATTATTTTTTCAAAGTAGCTCCGGCTTTTGTAGCACCAGCTATGATTAAGTACCAGGACTTTCTCACTATCAGCAATGTTTAAAGGCAAGTAACCAGCAAAGCTTCAGCAAGCTGAAGGCTGGTGGAATAAGGATATATTTAGCAATGAAACAGCTGTTTCTTGAGCAATAACCCAGCTGTTTGGCTTTGAAAATACCTGTTAGAGTTATTAATCATATTAAAAAGTAGAAAAAATTGCCCTGACTCTGGAAGGCATGAAACAGACATTTTTTTCCTTAATAAAAAAGGTGGCTTTGTCACTCTAGCGAGTATAAAGGGAAAAAAAAAAGGGGGGGGGAGTGTGGTTTGGAATACTTTAGAACTACAAGGTATTAAAATAGAGGCACTTAATATTCCCGCCAATCAAGTTCGTATCATCTTTTAATGGACTATGCTCTTGTAAAACTCTTGCAAAATGCTTTGTAGCACAGTAATTTCCCTATTTATTCCCTTCCCTAATTCTGTTGAATTACTGGGGAGGGTTCAGATGTGATGCTGACTAACTGCACCACTCTGCGTACATTTAATTTTTCCCATTTCCAATTGGGTAATGGAGGACAGAATTGGGACCTATCCATAACTCAAAGAATGTGATTTCTACTGAAGGCTAAGAATAAGGAATATGTATAAAATTCTACCATCTAACTGGAATGTTAGAGACAGACTTTCTTTCATAGGGTTTCCCTGTCATGCAGTAGATAAAATCAAGAGAACCAATTGCAGAGTGCTGGACCCAAACAGATGTGAGACGCAACTCAAGTATTTAAATTGCAACTTTTGCTCTTCATAAAGGTGTTGCTGGCTGGGAACATCTTCAAAAGCAAAAGTTTTCCTGTATGTAGCTAAGACCCAATCCTGGCTGCTGTATATGTGCAAAAAGGAATTCTAGTGTCTCCATTGTTATTCCAGGTGGTCCTGCACTGCACAGCTGGAACCACTGCAAGAAAGACCTATGTATGTACAAAGCACATGTTCTTTGGACAATGCATTAATTCACTAAAAAGTGGACAGATACATTTCTTTTGGCTAGGTTTTTGGATTTTCTGACTTAGGGCATTTACGTTTTCTTTAGCTTTATGTCTTTTTAAAGAAGTAAATAGAATAAAACTCATATGTGCTAAACATCATAGACCTGAGCTACTTTTTTCAGCCAGAACTGAATATAACAAGAGTTTTAAAGCAGAATGCAGTATTTTGACCTGTTTCATTTACAGGAATCTGAATTGGAGAAGCTATACATTTTATTTATACAATCACTTTTTATAAAATCACCCATATGAACAGAAATGTATCTGTCAACAATGCAAATAGCTCAGACTTCCATCAAAGAATTAACTCATGCATTGAAGGCCACATGGACTATCATAGCTAAAATCTGCTCCCATTTATCGTGGCTTACATTTTTTGTATTAAGAGTAATCTGCCTGCTGTACAGCAGAATGACTGGAGGGTCTGGCACCATTCCCTCCCAGACTCACATGATACAGGATGAATGTGCACACTTTTGCCCTGGGGCTGGACATTCCCTTGCCTCACTGGATATAAGCTTACCTTTCTCCTTGCAATCCTGTGATTTCACCAGACTTGAGAAAGTTTTGGGAAGGAGGGAAATAATTTGGACACACATCATGATCCCTTTTTTGGCCACCCCCAGCATTAACCTGCTAATGACACCATGACATCCAGAAAATAAATCACTTCAGCAGCTAAGCATATGATAAAAATGTATTTGGACTCAGTAGATATTATGCCAAGGTATCATGTCCACATACACACAAACAGCTCACAGACCGACAATCTAGCACTAAGAAAATTTTATATATAAATGGAATCATTCCTAGCTTGCAAAAGGCATTTTTGTTTTCAGATTCTCCATTTTCCCCAGAGAAACACTAAGACCTAGCTTTCACTGCAAGGGTTTCTTTCAAATCAAATTGAGAACAAAACTGACATTGCAGGCAGCCAAATGCTCACGTTATTTCAGGTGTGTGAATGCGTGGAGTTTAAGCCTGGTCCTTATCAGGATGCCAAAGAGTTGTGGTTTATTCTGCAGTGATTTACATAGACTGGCATTACACTACATCCCTGAAGGCTAACAGAAATGACCCAGGGAAAAGGATTCCATAGAAAAGGCAGCAGCCAGTGAGGACTGAAGCCTGTCTCCACCACTCCCTGTGCTGCTCCACATCCCCTTGCAGGGTTGTGTGGTTTCACCTGAGGCTGGGGGCCCCTGTGGCAGACGGGTGAATGGGGCAGATGAGCTATTGCAGTGGCTACTGGGTGCCCTGGTAGGCTCAGTGTCAGTCTCCTGCTGGCTTCTGGAAAGGGCCTCAGCCTCAGAAATAGAAAAATTATCTCAAGGTACCATCAATAGCAACAGGCCTGTTTGTTGGCTGTTCATTCATTTTTTTCCTCTCTCTTAGAAGAACATGAAATGCTGATTATAATTTAACACTGCATGTCATTATTAAACATTATAAAAGTTACAGTACTATAATCACATTTATATTTTTACAAATTATAATTATATTCATAAATACACACACGCTATAGATGTGTGTATATATTTCTCAGAAAGATAAACAGAAAAATCTTGATAATATCATATACCTAAAAAGGTTTAAAGAAAAAAAAAAGGAGTTAATTACCTAAGTGTAATCCTTGAGAAAAAAAATCATTGCTTGCTGTTTCTGAGCATTTTCAACAGTCTGGAGCAAATGTGGATGTCCATTTTTCTTGTGGAGATTATATGGTGTGAATTTTAAAAAAGTTCTCAAGAACACTTTAATGAGCCTAGTCATTGTTGAACAGTTATCCAATGGGGCAAAGGAGAATTAAGACACTTGCCAAGATCTGAAACAAATCTGACTAACAGCCTGCCAGAGTTCCCAAAGGAGCCCTTCCCAAGTGCTGTTAACTCTTTCTCATTCATCGTATGGAAAACCACAGGTGTATATTGTCATTTTGATTGTTCTTCATGGGATGGGTCCCAGAACCAGAGGGGAGTGTCTGTGCTCGTCTCCCATCCTAAAGCTGGATACTCTGCAATTGTCTCTCCACATGCCAGTCTAAGATAAAAATGCTAAAAAATTAAAAGCTAATGGCATAATCAATATTTTTTATCCTCTGCACAATGCCATCTTTTCTGATGGTAGGCATTCCAGAAAATTAACACTATATAAATACATTTTTAAAAATTGAAATTATTAGTTTCTCTGGAGTTTTAGCCATTTTTGTCCACACATTTCCAGGCAGATCACAATTTGCATTGTGGTAATAATAATAATTTTGCAGAACTGCAGTATTTGTGTATTGTTTTCTAATGCACAGCATCTGCCATTGCCTTCTTTTCCAGTTGCTGTTGGCTCATTGAGAGCACTGCTTCTACTGCCTAGCCTGGATTAGTGTCCTTGTGAAATATTTGTGATCACATCTCTGTTAATGACACTAGAATGGGAACAGAATAGTCTCCAAACAGTAAGCATTTATTTTAAAGACTGTTCTTATGTACCATTTATTAAATCCCTGCTTCTTCATCCAAATTCTAACATTTTATTAGTGTTCCTATTTATTTATTGACTTTTACAGAGCAAGGAGATAACGTTAGCTTTCAGGTCACAAAGCTTTGTTTTATATACAGTTACTAAGTGTAGCTGAATCCAAGAAAAAATATATGAGAAAGTAGAAGATGCCAACTGTTAAAAGCTTTTTTTCCGCTTGGATAGTTTTTATTCAGATATGTTTTTCTTTTCATGAAGAGTTCAAACATGATTGCTTGAGCAATGCCATCTGCAGGATTTATCAAGACAGTGATTCTGTTCTTCCAGGTCTCCTTTTTTTGAAGACTTAAATCCATCAGCCAGCAAGATGTCTGTCTGCCTCCTAACTTCCCACTGCAGGTATAAAAGTACTCTTAAAAGCAGTCTGTCATGCATGAGACTCAGAAAAGAGGAAAAACAGTCCTGTCCCTCACAGTGTCTGGGGACAGCAACCCCCAAACTCATCACAATCAGGAATCATAAAAGGTGCTCCTCTTGAACAGTGCAGATGATAGACAGGTTGCATGCCTCTTTCTCCCAGTAAACCTGAGCAAGCCATTGACTGTCACCTTGTATTCGTCTCTTTCCACAGTTTAGCTTAATGCATTTTTAGGATGTTTTATTCCTTTTACCTGAAAAGTGATGGCATGTTCTAAATCGTGTCTATTTTTTCAACTATTTTAGTTTAATAAAAGACAATACTTCTCTCTACACATCTGGCCTTTGTTTTACCCTTGGACTGTCATTGCTACAACACTGCTTATAAAAAGCAATGCATCTAAAAATAATGTCCTTTTTAAAAAAAGTCCTATCGAGTATAAGTGAAATGTCAACATTTTCATAATCTATGAGTACCATGAGCAAAAGCAGGATGTAGAAATGCTGGTGGTCTGCTCCCTAATTGATTTAAAAGGCAATAAAGATAGATTGTTTCTTTTAAGACTCTGCACTTGCTTTTCCTAACTCATAATCCCTGCTCTGCTCTACTCAGCGCTAATCTCTCTCACTGATAGTTCTGCATAGATCTCACACTTTAAAAGGTCCTTATAAGGCTTTGTATCTCTAAAACAGCTTTCTCTTAGTGCCTACCTGCTCTTGGAAGAATCTTTTTGTCACGTCATGCAAAGCAGAAAATTAAAGTCAATTGCTCTTTCTCAGCCACTATGTCTGTGAGCTAGAAGGATCCAGGCATGGATGATATATCATGCCTGTATGAGCATTGTAGCGTTAGAAAGTGCAAATGACACACAATCCTGGAAGTCAATGGAAGGACCACTGGGAGCCCAAAGAGGGCTAAGCCATTTGTCCATTTTCAGTTGTTTTGTATGTGCTGTATTCAAAGTACTGACAGATTATCTAAGGATAGAATTAAAATAAATCTGTGTTCCCTGGTTTAGGAACTTCAGATGTGGACACTAAATCTGACCTAACATTAGCCCTGCCTCTGAAGGTTTAAATCATTCTGTGACTCTAAGTACCATCTTTTTACACTGAAATGTCTTTTGCTGGTCAGTTATAAAAATTTCTACCATGAGGGAAATCTACATTATAAGGATTGGTTTTAAATAGAAGTCTATAGGATGGAGACCTGTGCACTAGCTTGATCAACTCTTTTTTGCTATTTTATTGTGCATGCTCTGTATTGTAGAGCAGTTTTTTTACACCTTGCAAGCTGGCCAATTTCTTTTTGTAGCTTTGAAGCACCTCTTTTCTCTTGTTCTTTTTACTTCATATCACATATGCATACACAAAATGAGCATCACTTACAATTCTTCATTACTAATGTTACTTACACATAGAGGTCTATCCATCAGTTACGTTCCTTCTTTATAAAAAGACAACTGCAGTCTTTAGGAAGCTAATGTTAAACCTCATTTCTTTCTTTCAAGGCTTGGAAGGACGCATTAGGAGCTAGTAAAGGCGACTTTAAGTCAGTATCAACCTGATGTGAATATTTCATGACGAGCTATCAGCTCTCAAACCCTTATGCTTACTGCTTGTTCTCTAGTATTGCAAAGCTATGTTGACTAAAATACATAAAGCTACAAAAGCTATAAAAGAAGTGCCTCTCACTTGATATGGCGATGTCTTCAGGCTCTTACATAGGACAGTGATCTCATGGTTACAGCATAGAGCAAGAAGACCTTTCTTCATTGCCTGCCCCCGCACAAATTTTCTGCAGGGCTTCAAACAAGTCATCAGAGCAGGTGGAACAGAATGGACAGTGTAGATTGTTGATCGGAGGTCAGCATGTACAAACCTGCAAGGGTAAGAAATGAGTGAGGTAAAGTTTTCTCTGCCTTGGGCACCTGCTCTCCTTGCCTTAAAGTAATGGGATGTACTTTGTTGTTTCTAAATACATACTTAAATATTTCATGGTTATATAACTATAGGAAATGAATATTTTCTAAATTGCACTGCATAGGGGTCTTTCTATGAACTTCTATAAATAAACACATATGCCTTTTCCTCGTCTTTTCTCCTCCTCTCCTTTTCAAGTTATGCGGGAAGTTCTCAAGAATCAAACCAAATCAGTGTTTCACCATTGATAAAATGAGCCATGTTGTTATCAGATATTTACATAATTATTCATTGCTATTGCTCACATAAATATACACATGATTTTTTTTTTTGCAATGCTTTCATAAATCTCCAGATGAGGTTGATTCCTTCTGCTGAGAGATTTAATTGTTCGTATATGTTTTCCATGGGAATGATGAAAGCCAGCTAGAATTACTGCTGAGTGAACCAGAGCAATCCTGGATTATGATGAATGGAAGTAGTGAGTGATGTAAGCAAAACATTACTGAGTTTGAAGCACCTATAATTAGAGGGTCATGATATTTCAATTGAAAGTTGCCATGTCAAACATGGGACAAATACAATACTTGTCTTTTACTCCTGAAAGCTTTTGAGCAAGAAATTAGTTAATCACAAAATGGCATGTGGGTATTACACAGCAAGCTTGCATAACTTCGTCAGAACAGGTCTCATTTACATCAGGAACTAATTAAACAAGTGAGAGCTAAAACATTGGGAAATGTTCCTTTGGATCTTGAGCTGATCCTGAATACACAAAGTGCTGAAATCACATTTTAAAAACTTAGTCTTGTCACTAATGAAGAGCTAAGCTACAGCTTCTCCTACCTGCTAGGCTCCTGGCTTAAATAAATCAGGAAACATTAATCTGAGCTCAGGTTGCTGCCTGGAAATTCCTTGTTTGACTCGTTTAATTTGAATCAATAGCTCATTTTTTTATTTGTTTGCCCCATAGAAGATTTGGCTCACAGACTACAGGGTGGTTACGTCAGGACATGTCAGGAGGCAGCTGGAAAGCTTACCTCTAAGGATAGTATTTACAGAGATGATGACTGTACTTAAAAGGATGTGACCCATGTACAGGAAATCATGGAGATAAAGTAGCCCTGTTTTTCTAGTAAAACTCATTTCTAATGAAATCTAAGAGTTTCTGAGATGTAACTCAAAACTGAATGTGAGCAAGAGGAGGTTGTAAAAGAGCATCACTTCTGGACAAAAAGCCAAGCAGGTCAAAATAATGGGCTTTAATTAGAGGAGACAGAAAGTGGACAGAACACTGGATTTTGGAGGCAAGACATCAGGGGTGCAGATCTTTGCCTCCTGTACAAAGCAGGGTGTATAATCAAACTCCTGGTGGCACACAGTGGACCTTAGGTTCACCTCAGTCCTCATTTCCTGAGGTTCTTTTGACACCATTGAAGTCTATTAAAGACAATCTTCTCTGGCAGTATTTCAAGAGAGAAGGGATATTATGAAATGCAGCAAGAGCAGAGAAAAATAAATTATCATCTGTAATGTCCTTTTAACATTGTGTATGTAAAGGGGGAGCGTGAGCATGTGCACACATGTAAGTAATCTGGATTTAAACTGATTTTTAAATAAAATTCTGTCAGATGTGCAAAATTAACAGAAAAAAATGTTTCTATTCTGCATTGTCTGCATTTGGGTAAGCTTGACTGGTAATAGCTGTGAGTAAAGAGAAATAAGAGAAAAGCAATTCATAGTGGTGCTGCTGCTTTAGGAGAAAAAACTGGTAACCAGTTGTGGTGCTTCACACAGGCTTCGTTACATCTCTTTTCCTTTGCCTCTCTAAAGGGAAATAGATCAGGGCCAGCACACTGTATATATTAGCAGGTTAACATACTGGGCTATACTTGCACTTTATTGTAAATGTTTTTGGTACTTCTTCTAAGTCTGTGTTTACCTTGGGTATTTTCTTAGTTCACACATGTGAAATAACAGCTGGGACTTGCCAAAATATAGCAGTGAAGTGCTGTACATGTAGTAGCTTTAAAACTAACACAGGTGTCCTAGATCCCTTACGCAGAATAAACAGAAGCACACGATCAAGAGTGTGTCTAACTCCTCTCTTCTGGAAATGACGTGTCTTGAAATGCTTGATCTGACAGTCGCAGCCGCTCAAGAAAGAAGTATCACAGAGGTGAAATGCTGTTGATTTCTACAAACAAGTCCACTGTCTTTATTTTTTTCATATCAATGCATTATTGTCATAACTTGGATCTATCTATTTCCACCCTTTTCTTTTTCAAAGGAAAGGCAAGTACATTTAATGAGCTCAGTTCACTGCTGGGTCACACCAGAGCAGAAGGACAAGACCTCCATTGCTGGAAAGACCACCCAGAGAGGAGGAAGCTGTGCTCGCCCAGGAGGGAGGTAAGACAAGAAGGTCCCAGCAATTTTCTTCCAGAGTCCAAGGCATGAGCACCAGCAGCCTCACGAGCAGAATCCCTGGGGCCCTGGCCATAGAGAAGGGGTCTGTTTCTTTTCAGTGTGAGCCCACCTCACTTCCTTTGTGCCGGCCAGGCTGTCCGTGAACAAAACTATACCATGGCATTGAGCTGCTCAGGGTTTTTATGACTTCCATGGTTTTGTCTCCTTGATTTTACACTTCTCTCCTCTTTCAAAATCTGAAAGAGAAATAGGATAGAGTTACAGCAATGGTAGCTAATACACACAGAGGAGGAACTTGCCACGGGCTTGTCCAGCTGTAGGCAACTACAATTGCATAAATAATCAAGAATCCCGCTGATAATGCACAGGAATTGTGGAAATTTGGGACAAAATTCAGGGAGGATGACATACACAAGCATCATATTTCCATGGGAACACTTGTGCCATCTTGTTGCCTGCATAAAGGACTGAAGCAGTTAAACAAGCTCAGGCACATACAAGAAAGAATAGCAGCAGGTTGCTTCTCCTCCCAAAGAGGTTCTGCTTTCCAAAGATACCCTTAGAGTAGCAAAGTACTATAAGTGAAGACATTCACTTGGAAAGTTCAGTCAAAAGGAAGTTGCATTTTCCATAGTAATTCCACTGACCTACACTTTCTCATGAAAGAATATGATTCATACTGCCTGTAAGAATAGAAATTAAGTCATTGGAGAAGGATCATCGACCCTCTGGAATCAATGTACTCACTTTAAAAATCTGTGAGACTGGACAGAGGCTTCCAATACTACAAATATAACTAATTTTGCATCTGCAAAATGCATGTGCATTATTAGTTCTAGCATCTAAATTCCTATGGGTTGCTCTAATAAAAATAAAAGCTGAAAATTTATTTCTAATTACAGCATGAAAATGTTTTTCATGAAGAGTATTAAAAAAATTATCTTAGTAAGGGTTATTTGTGTAAATTTCCAATACTAAAAGATTTTTTTTTCACTGCAGGGCTAATCTGAACTAAATTCTGATGTTGCCCATAGTTGCACTTGATCTCTGCCTGAAATGTCGGCTTTTTCCAGCTGGATCAGTTGATCTGATGAAAAATATTGCTTCTCCTTAGAGCTTACCTTGTTGTTTTTGTAGATATCATCAATCTCATAGAGTGTTTCATCCTGACCTTTCTGTAGAGGTAAAAGTGTCTTGGATTCAGATCTAGATTCCTGAATACTTTTCTTGTAGATAATGTGATACATTTAGTTTTCCACATTATGCATGGCCAGCACAGGATTAGCATGGCATTAATTGATTGCAGGAGGATCAAGTAAGTGGATTAGAGCTGCTTCACAACCAAGAAAGTTGATGATCCTGAATGTAAACTCCCTCAACTGGGGACATGAGATGAAGAAAAGAAAATTTAATTAACTGTTTTGAGAAATGGGAAAAGCCAGACTATGTCCTTTTTTCCCAGTATATTCCAGTTATCTCTTGGGATAACTGTATTTTAATAGAATGCAAACTTTCTTTTTAATATGATCCCTGAAATTTCTTTTAAGCCACCTAAAATGTCGTGGCTTTTTCCTTCATCAATCAAAACATATTTTTTTTAACTGTGGGATGTTTGTTCAGTAGAGCTCGCTGTTTTTCTTTCATTGATTTTCTTTTTAACGTGCAGTTGTTGAAAACCTAATTTTGAGTTTAGTCAGCTTTGTTCAAGATGCATTGCTATTCCAAGTAGAATTCGTGGTATGTTTTCTGCAGTCCAGTGTAAGGGATGTAAGGCATGATGGATAATGTTTGGAATGGAAAGATGAATGAATACAGCCATTACCAAAGCTGCTCTCTTGATCTGAAAAGAGAAATCCATTTCTTTGTTACTTCTTGATAAGGAATTTACAGCAACACTGTGCTGGAAAAGAAATGCATCTGAAAAAAAAATTATTTAGACTTTGGACTGAGTTTCATGGGTTTTGTCTTTTAAAAACCTTGTGAACATAAAAACATTTTAGAAGTGTTGGTGAAGGGAGCATGTTCCTATTTAACTTTATGGTAATTTATTAATCTTTCTATGCAAATTTGGCACATCTTCCCCTGGAAAATTTTTCTCCTATCTGTACAGGTGTTGCCCACCCAAAGTAAGTAAAAGCAGTGGTTATTCCTGCTTTTTTATTCCTGCCTAGAAAGGTCCATTAAGTTCTCAGTCACAGTGTCAGGTGGGGGCAGACATGGCAGACGGGCCAGGGCTCTAAACCCCCTGATCAGAAGTGATGCAGCTCTGTAACACCAGTATGGCAACACATGGGAATCTATACACACAGTTTATTTTCTTCACATTCCCTCTCAGTTGTGTGGGTGTCTTTGGCCATGAAAAACATCATAATATTTGAGAATGGAAGATACTAATGAAATAGTATCTTTCAACACCACATCAATTTGCATGCTTAATTTAAATACTGCAATTGTCTGCCCAGTGACTTAATTAGCATGGCATAAAATCAGCATGAAAACTGCAAGTCTGCTGGAAAACAACTCAAACACAGGATCGCTTCCGCAGCAAATACCTGTTATAAATTAGCTTGAATTGTCAGCCAGCATGAACCTGCACAGCCCCCTATTCTAAATGTGGCTTTACACCAGCTGAGAATCTGACCCAAATGACTTTATGCTTCCTGTCGAATGATAAATGGTTCTTAACCACATGGCAAAGAAGCAATAACAGCCTTACAGGTAGGTAAAACATCAGACCTCAGAGGTCCTGGAGAAAAAAAAAAAAAAATCTTTTCAAATAGTTTGAAGGCTAAAGCAGTCAAAGGATCCTCAGTTCAACAGTATAATTCTGAAAATACAGTGACAGATAGGGTAGTAACCTAACACCTTCATTCTCAATTTCTGAGTGCAAGCAGATTTGGCCTCTGTATCTGCAGGTTAAGTTGTTAGCCAATGAGATTACCTTGCTGATAACACAGAAATCTCCGAGGGAACAAGTTGTTTGCTCCAAGGGAACCACCACACAAACCCTGACAGGTCTCCCACACACACACCTCTCCTCTCACATCCACACTCTCCTCCCCCTTTAACTTTCCTGGTGCTCATTGCCTTTGAGGGGTAGGAACACATATACTCTGCATCTCACACAAGGGGGTATCACGAAGACCTGGGAGCTTCCCAGAGTGTGGCACTGCTGGCTTGCTAGAGAAGCTTCTGACACAGTCACTGATTTTAGGAGGGTTCACTGTTGCTCTCTAAGAAACAGATCTCTAACCTTCATAGTTGTAGAGAAAAAATTAAGTCTGAATTCCCAACAGATAAAAAAAAAAAGAAGGATAAAAGAACGGAACTCAATTTTTTATGTTAAAGTTTTTTTTTGTTTTACTTTCTTGTTTTCTCTCCAGCTGTGACTGAACCCAAGGGCTGCTGCTCTGTAAGCAAGAGGCAGCAGCTGGTTCCAGCAAGGGAAATTGGGGTGAGCTTCTCCTTTCTCTCCTCTTCCCTCTGTCTATCCACAACTGCAGGCAGGGTACGGGGCAAGAAGCCCCCTTCCATTCCCCCACAGCTGAAGTGTGTCAGGGCAGAGAGCTGGGGAGGTCAGTGTGGAGCTGTGCATGGCAGCATCATGTGCACCACAGGAATGTGACTGTAAGGTCTCGGCTGTGCGTCCTTAGACAGGAGAACATGCTGCTTCCCAGAAGTGCTTTTGTCCATGGTAAGCCAAATGCCCTCTTTCAGAATAGGCTTTCAGATACAAACCCCCAAAAAGGAAAAAGGAAGTTTTGAAAGGTGGGATCTGAGGAGAGGAAGTGACTCATGGGCTCAAAGCGAGATGGCCAGGCAGTGACAGCCGGCTGAGGCAGCAGAAGCGATCCCCAACTGTGCCGAGTCGTGGGAATGGGGGTGAGGAAGGAGCCTAAGGCTGGGGAAGCTGTTTCAGGAACACCTACAGCCCTACACTTGCCCCCTGGACATAGGATTTGTAATGCACCCCACCACAGCTGGCTGTCAGGCTCACCAGCGTGCCTGGCTGCACCGTGCCTGTGCCTTGGAGGTGACCCCAGCTGCTGTCCCAGACCCAGGAGGGGCCAACCACTGCACCTGTAGCCCCTGGCATGCCCACCCTGGGGTGGCCACCCTGCCCTCCCCACCTTCATGGGCACATCACCACCTGTCATGGCACTCCAGCCCTGGATGCAGCCCTCCTGGGGATGGTCCAAGGGGAGGAAGGGTGTCTGCAATTTGCATGAAGAACATGAGATTTTTGCCCTCTTTTTCCATTTTACAAAATTTTTGTCACATTAAAACAGTAAGAGCAGATGTAGATTAAGTTTTATGGGGTTTCATCAGAGATGTGATACAAGAGTCATCTATGAGGGTTTTGCACTGGTCCCTTGCAGAAAGCTTTGTCAGGGTGGCCTTAGCCTCCACTGACGCCCTTTTTTACCTGATGCAGGCATGAGCATTTTTCCTTCATCCTCTTCTGCACCTTGTAATCTGTGTGCCCTTCGGTAGAGTAAGTTTTCTCTCCTAATGAGGAAGCTCTAGCGGTCAGGTCTTTGTGAACACTAAACAAGGAATTTCCTGGCTTTCAAACAATTTCCCCCCTTAATGATGATGTTCTAATAATATCCTCTTTTTTTTAATTAACTGATCTCTACTTGATCCCTCATCTGCTGAGTACTCAAATAATAAACTGGCTGCAATTCCGTCCTGTGTCTCCTAAAAGGAAGTGAATCAGAGATAACATGATGTTACCTTTTGTTCCTTTTATTTATTTTTTACTTGAGCATCTTTAATGAGTTATCCTATGGACCAAGTATGGTAGACCAGATAGAGTGCTCATTTTACTGTTGAATTAGACCCTTTTTTTGTTGAGATCAGTAGTGTTACAGAACTCACTGGTGTAGTCAAGATGTGCACTGCAGGAATATTACAAATCCAAGTTTTACTGGCTTTTGCTTTGCGGCATTGACCAGTCTATTTGTAATATGCATGTAAACAGAACTACATATTAGTCAAGCACTTCAAGCATTGCTTAAAGCAACTTCTTCCCCAGAGCACTACAGAGCTAAAACTGAGAAAGAACTATTTCCTCCATTGCTGAGGTCAGAGCAGTGAAACAAGTGGTAAGACTTGCTGTAAAAGAGAAAAATTATGCTCTATAGTTACATCTGTAAAAGCTGTGGGCAATTGCATTCATGTGCACCTCCAGAACCAGGGTTGAAGTTTGGTTGAAAAATGTTGTAATTAAAACCTGTGACAATTCATCAAGGGAAAGATGTATACAGGATCACAGAATCACAGCATGGTTTGACTTGGAAAGGACCTTAAAGATCATCTAGTCTCAACACTGCTGCCATGGGCAGGGACACCTTCCATTAGACCAGGGTGCTCAAAGATGTTTTTCCTTCTATGCCCAAAATAAAAAGGAGTGTGTTGTAGAGCCTTTCCTGAGAGCTAACAAAGGTAAAGAATCAGTCCTTGGCTATAGCAAATGGAGCTCATCTAATCTTCATTAATTTCACTTGGCTGTTCAAAGAAACAGTGTTTTCATGTGTCAGGTCCTGCTATCAGATCTTAGGCTTTTCTGCAAATTGAACTTTTCATTTTTTCCCATATCTATAAAACTAGGACATGTATCCTGAAAATACTAACCTGGAAAGGGGAAACAAATTATATGCCATTTCCTGTATCATCATGCCAATCTTCCTGGGCTTTTCCTAGGATCTACTTTTGTTTTGTAAAATGCTTTTGAACCTTCTGGAAGAACCTTCATATAAGGTAATTGCAGCAAGAAATCACAACTGATACTGGACATTTTTAGCTTTCTCTGGTAAGAGTGGTCCGGTAAGTCCACTTGTACCATCCACATAGTTCATCATTTATTTTGTTTTCTAGTCAAGGTAATGCTTAGCTGGATCAGTCAGTGACCAGCTGATGAAAAGCCAAATCAGTAGGAAGTCATACAGTATGTCAGCCTAGGTTTTAAAGTGCTTCTGTGTGATCATCATGCAATCATGACACTGTGCTCCTCACCCTCTTATCCAAAGAATCAGCTTTTCCCCAGTGATTACCTTAGCCATCAGCACTTACAAGGGAATAAACAGTGGCAGTCATGAGAAGCAGCCCTGAGACCATCTCATAAATAACTTCACTCATGGTTTATGCGCCTGATAGTGTTAAACAGATGCAGCAGTGGAGCTCAAAAGTATATTCCTAAATGATTATGTATTGTATGGTATATGGCTGCCTACATCACTTCATTCTCAGCTCTAATGTGTGTCTTTTGGCATGCTCAGACTATTCTGGGTTGTATTCTTAATTGTCAGGACTAAATTTAAAATACTCTTCTAATATAGTTTTATGTGATTCATTCATCACTGTCCAGAACTTTTGCATCTATGTGGATTTTGGTGCATGAGCAATTTGTGTATTCTTTTGAAACCCAAAGACAGCTTAATTCTTACTCCATTTTTTTCATTGCTGACTCCAACACGCCTTTACTCAGATTTATGAGAGGTTTTGGGCTCCCTCTGGTGGTTTTTGAAAACCAGAAAGCTTAAACAGAACATAACTCAACAATAGCTATGTGCATGAGAAGTTATTATAATTTGCAGAAGATAGCTTGTCTAATTCCTCCTCTGCCTTTTACCACACTTATTTTTGTAGAGGTCTTTTGCTATGGTGATTCATCTCAAGAGAGGAGAAAGGAATAGTGATATATCAGAGAGCAACAAAGTAGGTAATTCAGCTAAGATGCTCTGCTTTCATTAATGGCTTCACAAACAAAAACTGCATGTGTCTGTTAGTTTTTCACCTATTTCTCCTATTAGTT
This sequence comes from Fringilla coelebs, assembly GCF_963513975.1. Lineage (NCBI taxonomy): Eukaryota > Metazoa > Chordata > Aves > Passeriformes > Fringillidae > Fringilla > Fringilla coelebs. Next base: position 84,865,555 of record NC_140028.1, read on the forward strand.
CTTCAGCTCCTGCACTGGATTTGAAATTAGTCCACAGCTATTTACTGTGGAAAAATATAGTTAAATTATTTCACTTTTGATGGCTACTGTGAAAATTAGGTATACCATAAATGGAAACTCAGACCCCACTCTCAAATTTTCATTTTCTCAATTTATCATTTACACCTGGAGGCTGAAAGAAAAGCAAAAATAATAAAACACTGACCTCAACAGCAGGTTTCTCTTTCTCCCCAGGCTCAAATACATGGGTATGCCTCTTACTGATTTAAAGAGAACTTGTATAGAAATGTTCTGTGTTAATGCACAGTTAATTACAAACATACAGAACACACAAGGTGAAAACTGCTTCTGATCTTTCTCTGCTTCTGCTGAAGTCAGTGCTGGTTTGCAAGCAGCCTGGCAGTGGGCTAGGATTTCAATACAGGTGTATGCATGGGGGTTGTGGCCCAAAATCTACAGCTGAGATGCTCAGGTGCTGGTTGTGCATCTGCTGCATTACTGCTGCAGAAGGGTGTGGGCAGCCAGGTGACTGCCGGAGCACAGGAGTGTCTCCAGGACATTCCCCTCACCTTTTATTATCTAACTGTAATATTTTTTTTAAATTTTTTTTCCCCCAGAGCAATTGTATGATGGTCTGGACAAGAAAGCAGGAAAGAACCTTTGATATCCAGGAATCCAGAGGTATTATGGTTATACTTCCTTTAGATTTTCCTGCCTTGCTAAATAGAAGAGCTCTTCTTCCCTCTTTTTTTCTTTTCCCCAAATACTTGTAGGACAGGAAAGAAGGGACGAAGACATAGAATTAAGAAAGTTCTACCTGGGCAAAGGTGTGTGGTTTTGTTCAAAATACCTCTAAATTGGTATAAATTTTTGGATGACTGACTTGATTCTTCTGTCCCATTTGCTTAAAATTCAGGAAACAAATCAGTTGCAATAAAATAACATGACTTCCACCTTTTTTATTTTGATTGTGTTAAGCAGACCTTATTGGATGATTTGGTCACTGGTCATAGGGAATTACCATTTAACTTAATATTAGAGTCAAATTCAGAGTCAGAAGAAGGCTCCAAATCAGCCTGTGTCACGTAAAAGAGGTGCACAAAATGCTGGCCCCACGTCAAAAATGGAAATTTATCCCATCTTGTTCCATGGAACCAGGTTTTTTACCCAAATGATTTAACTAAAAGTCTTGTTTAACTTTATGTATATAATTATATTTCTGAAATCAGCTGGTAGATTCCATCAGGGTGTTACAGGTGTTACCTATTACAATTAGGAAATGTGTTTTTTGGTTTTTTGTGCTGTTTTGGGGGGGGTTTAAAATTTTCTTTTTATTAATAATAACTTATTCTACCTAAGGAATTTGTTCAGTGTTGAAAGTCTCTGTCCTGAGTGCCGGCAAAGGGCTCAGTCTTGCAAGTTCCCATCCAGCAAGGCACTTAGGCATATCTTTAATCTCAAACACAGGTCTCATCCCCAGGACTTCACCAAATAGAGGCTAAAGCCCCTGCAGATGTAACCCCCAAGCCTCCTCTCCATTGGTCTTCTGCAGAGCTTCCCTAGATTTGTTATAGTAATATGGTAAGAATTAAGCCGATGGCATTTAAGGTATTGTTATAAAAATACTGCACAAAGATAATACATGCTGTATTGTACAGTGTATCAGTTTTCAAACCAGGCAATGGAGTTTTCTGCAAGTTTGAGCTCCTTTGTTTTTTTGTACAAAAGGGAACACTTTTGTAGCATCTTACGTGGTTTTGATTATAGTATTTGTGATTCTTTAAATATTTATTCTTCAGCAGTTAAGAAACTTGGTGAAGGGGAACTTTATAAACATTTATCATGGATCGAGTGTTCTTGTGGAAAAAAAAAATGAGGTGCTTTCTCCTCTATGGAAGAAATACCTTTTCATAAAATCTGCGTCCTCTGTTCAACAGAGCATCTTGCTCAGGACAATTATTGAGAATATATCCAGCCTTACACAGATATCCAAGTTTCTGTGAAAGTTGTCTAGACTCCCCAAAATGCATAAATTCTGCCCTGAGTTGATGTCCATTCCACATGGCTGCCCACGGATCACTCCAGCAGTGTTAGATGTACCGTTTGGCATTCACAGCATGCAGCTCTCCAGAGGACAGGCGAGTAAAGGCTCCCTTCAGCACCTGAAAGATTTATTTGCTTTGGGGTGATTGGCAGTAGTGTCATGTAAAGCACCACAGGGCAAATTCCATTTGATTAAATAATTATCACATATGACCAAACAATGTATCATTATGTGTGAACACAAATGCAAACTCCCAAAATTCCCTCCACATCCTCCCTTGCTCCATTAATTTCTCTTTCACAGGCAACTGACACATTTACTGACTTTAAACTAAAAAAGGTTCCAGGGTAGGGATGCTACTCAGAACTTAAAACACTATGTGCTGATTAAAATTTTTATACAGCTTATTGAAAACAGCTTCCCTGAGAAGAAGTGGAAAGTGCATCACTCAATGGACCCCAAGCAGTTTTCAGCAAATTCAATCCCACAGAACATTTCCTCAGGAGAGGCAGGGACTGGAAAGGGATTGTTTCTGCCTCCTACTGCAAATGATTATAACGGGTCTCTTTCTGTGGTCCAGTTTTTCCAGGCTGTATCTGGGCAGATTTCTCAGTGACTTTAGTGCAATTAAAACTATTAAAAAGACTTGCAGCATGGGCTTCCAGCTCTCTGAGCAGTTAAAGACAATGAAAACGGTGTGCACCTCCTAAATGAATATGATCAACCACTAGAGGCACAGCCTGTGATTTAAGTGGGTGCTCGGGGTCAGGGCAGCACAGCTGGGCACCACTGGCTGCTCACTGTGACATGGGATCACACCTGCACTAGTGTAATGGTAGAAACATACCTGCTGATATTAAGATGGATAAACAGAAAAATCTAGGCTCTGCAGATGCCAGTGAAAAACCTATCTCTTCCCCACTTCCACTGGTGTTTTTTGTGCTCCTGTGCCAGCCACCCTCTATAAATACAGCAGAGGTAGAACATGGGTCTGGCTGAGGGGATGAGGGTCTCCTGTGATGCTGCAGTGCCACCCTCAGCTGACACTCGCAAAACATCAGTTGGATAGAGTGACATAGGAGGAGGACACTTATAGGGAAATGTTGGCTGGATTCTTTAGCTGGACTGGTCTTTCTCATTAAGTTTCTCTGCTTAATTATTAAGCAGAGAACATATTAATTTTATCCTTATTTTAGGCACTTTCAGGATGAAAGCCTGGCACAGCATCTTCTATCATCAATGGGAGCCGTTCCTCTTGCAGAAGAGAGGTAGTGTCTTCATTTGTGATTTTCAGTTCTTTAATTTCTGAAGTTCTTTGTCCAACTCAGCCTTCAGATACCTTCCAAATGCCACTTTGTCTACAAAGGCTGTGCTAAAGGAAAAGTGTTTGGTTCCTGATACTGTGTGTATCTGCTTGATTGGGCAGCAATTCTGGATTCCAGGCAGGTTTATTCTAAAAGTGGCATCACTCCACTTTGGTCAGTATCTTTTGCTGGGATTACTCCAAACAAGCTTGACCTGTTGAAATGTAATGTTTCTCATACTAGTTTCCCAAACTAGTGAGGCTGTTGCTATTTCAGGTGGCTTAAAAATATGTGCACAGTTTGTACTTTGAATGTTTAATAAGCTTAAAACATGAAATATATAATGCAGTTTGAACTTTCTAGTGTTATTTCATCACCAAAAAAGCAAAGTCTTGAGGCTCAGCAATTGCCTTTGTCAGAATGTAAATTCCAGCATGTAATACCCAGGCTGTATGTTTCAGGAAATCAGTATTAACCTATTAGTATGCAGTTTTCCTTGGAGAAGAGCCATCTTCACACTGAGCCTGTATTCCTGCTTCAAACCTTCCTGTCACTGTTCCGTATCCACGACCCAGCCTAAGGCTGCCTTTGACGGTTCTCCAGCCATTTCCTGCATACTGCACTAGCACTAATTGAAAATTTGGGTGGCCTTGCTTATTTATTTTCCTGGAATGTAGTGGGTTATATTTTCATGGCACTTTCTCAGCAGTGCAACGTTTCAATTTCAAAACCACTGCAATATGAGGAAAAGTAACCCCCAAAATTAAAAAAATAACAATAAAAAGCAGCATATCTTTGATTAATTTTTACAGTAGTTCTTCTGTAAAAATATATAATGGAAAAAGAATTCAATGTTGCTTTTGTCTCTCAAGATCAGAGGCAAGAGAAGCATTTTAAATACATGAACAAGATGATCACATGCAGACACAATGAGGCATGAAGCTTTAAATGTACAGATGCCATGGAAATGAAAAGATAATATAAAGTGTGTTCTTTGCAAGTCTTGCAGAGTTCAATAGCTACATAATGTGTATGGAGGGAAAGAGAAACAGCCCCCCTGCACTCTCTAGGAAAATTCCAACTATGTCTGGTGGTGCCATTGGCACTAGCATTGTGCTTTGCCTCCCTGGATTTCTGCAGGAATGTAATTCCACAGCAGACAGGGTTAGTATGTCACTCTTACCTCCCTGCTTGGAAATGAACATGTTCATGCTCTTGCAAATTTCAAGTTTTGATAAAAAAAAAATCACTGATCCTTTGACAATATTTCAAGTCTACGGAATTCTTTTTTCTTCATGCCTGTTTTGTTTGATGGTGATTTTTAATTGAAAAATTAAAGGCGCAAAAATTAAAGGTTGGCATGATCCTGTTTGTTTTTTTCCTGGTACAACAAGTGCAACTATTGAAGTCTTTTGGGAATTATGTTTTGTTCCCAGAATTCAGGCATAAGGAAATGTTTAACAATAAATATACAAATAAGGTGCTGATCTATATCTCAGAAATTATTTGGAGGAAGAGTGAATTGAAGATGGAGTCTGTTTTTACCTACAGGCACACATCTTTAGCATTACCCAACTACTTAAATTTATAAATGTTCCAGAATGGAGATAAAACTGGATGCTGAAAGGAAAAGAAATTTGAAAAAACTAAATGTCTCTCCTATTTTTGAGTTTTCAGGATGCTATTTTGGAGTTTTATCTATAACTCTGGCATTTGGAGACCTTTTAGTCAACCACCAAACACTTCTTGCAATTTAGTGAACTAACAAAATAAGCAGGGTGGGATTTTTTGTTTGGTTGGTTTATTGTGGGGTCTTATTTTGGGGTTTTGTTGCTTGTTCTTTTTTGTTGTTGTTGGGGGTTTGGGGGGTGGGAATTTGTTTTTTTCGCAGAAGCAATCTCAAATCAAAATGTCAGCCCAAGCATTCCTCCATATTACCATTTCTTCCTTTGAAAAGTCAAGATCTCCCCACTGGGGAGGTTCAGATTTTAACTGGGCCTTTCCAGCCAGTTCTGAATCCTATTTTCAAACTCCCTCATGATACATTTCCCAGTGAGAAAGTTGATTTTGGCAGTTAAAAAGTGCCCCAAGCTAAGGGTTGTGTAGCAATCTATCAAAGTGTATCTTGCATGCAGATATTGTGCCTCGTTTCAACTAACAGTGAGTTTTGTTTCAGCTGGATATTACAAATTCCCTGAGGTGAATAGCTGAGGGACTGGGATTGTTCTGCCTGGAAAAAAAAAAAGCTTCAGGGTGACTTAATTTCAGCCTTCCAGTATCTGAAGAGAACTTACAGGAAAGATGTGGCAACGCTCTTTACAAGAGCATGTAGTGACAGGACAACAGGGAATGGGTTCAAATTAAAAGCTTTAGATTAGATATTAGGAAAAAATTCTTTACAGTGGGAGTGGTGAGGCACTGGAACCGGTTGCCCAGAGAAGATGTGGATGCCCCATCCCTGGAAGTGTTCAAGGCCAGATTGGATGGGGGCTCTGTGCAACCCAGTCTAGTGGAAGATGTTCCTGGCCTTGGCAGGAGAGTTGAACCTAGGTGATATTAAAGGTCCCTTCCAACCCTAATCATTGCATGATTCTATGAAGGGCAAGACAAGTGAGTAATTGAGGACTTTACTTATTTTATTTATAGCTGGTTAATTTTGCCTAGTAAATGAGATCAGTAATCAAGTGGGAAAAATGGGTTGAAATGGAAGAAGACAGTGCTCCTCCAGCCCTGTCTCTCCTCCATGAAGGTTTCTCTACCTTGTTGAGGATACAGTCACACCATCAGCTTGGCATTTGGCACAACTGAGACACAGCACAGAACAGGAGGGAACTTGTGGTGGGCATATGGGGCACTTATAGCAGTGAGTTTGCTGCACATAGAGCACACATCTGTTACAAGTGCTGCACAATAACCAGTGATTGTCACATTCACAAGTGACCACTACTAACTCCTCTAATTATGATTTTGTAATTTTTTTTTTGTCTGCAAATGCCTTTAGAGAAAACACAAGGATCTCTGTCAGATCAAAACTGATGTTGTCTTTCACTGCAGCTGATAGCTTTGGGAAATGGACAAATGGAATGGAAACTGCTCTAGCCAGTTTTCACATGCCCTCCTTTTTTCCTGTGGCTAGAAATACTTATACAATAAAAAAAAAATTGTTTAGTCCTGCTGCTTGCTCACAACTGAATCATGACACGGGTCCTAAGCGGGCAAATGTAGCGATACCAGCACAGAAAGCTAGCCAGTACATAGCAAGAGCAAACACAAGCCTGATGTCAAAACTTAAAAGATGCACAGAGCTAAAAGGCACCTTATGAATGTGCCTAGTACATCCTGCCTCTTAAGGAAAGACTTACTATAGCTCCAGGAATAGAATTGTTCCTGGAGGTGCTTTAGCCACTTCTTAAAGGCTTCCAATGAACGAGGTTCCATGGATTCCCTAAACAATCTATAGCAGTATTTCCTTGTCTTCAGTGTTACAGTTCTTCCAAATGCCTTTGCTATAATGTTTCCTATTCATTGTCCTGTCCCTCCCAGACGTGGAAAACTAACTCTTAACCACTGCAGTGCAATTTTGATCCAGCTTTCAGAAGTGGATGATTATTTCCCACATGCAGGATTTGGGCATGCAAAACACTATTACTATTATTATTATTATTATTATTATTATTATTATTATTATTATTATTATTATTATTATTATTGTTGTTGTTGTTGTTGTTGTTGTTGTTGTTGTTGTTGTTGTTGTTGCTGCTGCTGCTGCTGCTGCTGCTGCTGCTGCTGCTATTATTATATAATAGCAACACAGTAACAGGACAGAATATTAATTAAAATGTATTCAAATATTGACCACATTTTGAAATGTGTGTCTCAAAGGATAAAGTGAGTCAGGGTCTCAGGTATGAGCTGACCTGAACTGGGGACTGTATAAGGCTAAGTCCAACAGGCTACTTAACGTGCATGCATAATTTTAAGTATCTGAGTTCAGTTCTTTTGGTAAAGTGAATAATAGACCTGAAAGTGTTTTCAAGTTAATGGGAACTCATAAGTGCTTTCTTGGATCACAGCCCAAGAGCTCAGCACATTGCAAGGCTAAATACAGATTTAACAGTCTAAATTTAGGCCTCTGTGTTTTAAAACATTGGCTAACATTCTTCTCAGAAATTTCTGTGGAAATTGCTGAAGATCTGAAGTCAAGGCCAAACACCCCTTAGACTTCTGTGTCTAAGAATAAATGTCACTAAGAAACACTAAAGACTAGAACTGTAGTTCATTAAAATTAAATATTGTCATGTGTTTAACAGGTTTCAGATGATCTAGTACCTTTGATCATACATTTAAGGCACAGACCAAGATTCACATTTTAATGTTAATTGCTTTTCTGAGATACTAAAATATTTTTTCTTTGAAAGGAACTTTATAATATATCCAACTAATGTAAAATGCAACCTGCTGCTAACAGCATAGTTGTGATACAAATCTGAATATAAATTATCTAAAAAGTTAAGTTTTGAAAAATTAATTATACTTGGCCCAGCTGCGTAGTTTATCTATCTACTTTTTACCATTTTCATCACCTTTTTCTGAACCCTATTTCATAATTTTTCTTTTTCACCCTAAGAGACTTAGAGATCAGTTGGTTAGGAGAAACAAAAGAGGAAAGAAGGAGAGACAGATAGGGAGAATGATAAAGAAAGGAAAAAAAGTAAACAAGGAGGTATTTAATGTAATAAATGGAACCTTTACTTGTAATATTAAACACAAGAATTCCTGTATCATTTACTTTAAAATAAATACAGTTTTGCAGAGACACTGAATAGGGCAAATTAGGGGAATAACTTGGTTCCATCAAAATGAGTCTAACTGATAATTAAATAGTAGTTTTTTGTGACTCAAGTTGATTTTCACTAGGACATATTTGGAAGTGTTGGCTGCTACTGGAGCAGAGATTCCTTCCAGTGGAGTGGACCTGGGGTGCTCAGGCAGGAAGGAATGGTCCCATGAGTACAGTTCAGTTCAGTTCAGTTCACAACTGAGATCTGATCTCTGCGCTCACTCAACATGATCTCAGAAGTCAGAAAAAATATCTGATGAATAGCTTTTCCCTGCTTATTCCCAAAGTATGGAAATTAAAGCGGTTGTGCCAGAGTTTGTTCTTGTGGAAAAGAGAAACAGAATCCCACCTGGAATTTGAAGGACAAAACCTGCCAAACAGCCTTTGAAGTGGGATATTTTTTTCCCCTTTGAGAAAGAAAAGGGGCAAAACTTCAAGTTGGTTTCAATTTCAACTTTTCCCCATCCACTTTTTTTACAAGGCTCGTCCCAAGAAGTATTTAAACTGATGCAACTTAGTAGTGACACCCTTGACAGAGCTGTGGTATACAGCATTCAGTATTTTTAGCTGCACAAAGTAATTCAGTAATTTGTTTCATTGGTGCTGTTTAGAGAAACAATGCCTCTGGGTCAGTAGTGCACAGATTCCTTGGATAAATCTTGAAAGGGAAGAATTAGGGTGGTGTTAGCCAAGAAAGTAAAAGAGTGAGAGAATTTTGTGTACTGTTGGAAATGCTTGAAAGTGCAAAGACTGTATTTTCTGTTTGATGTGGAAAAAGTGATTGTGCGTGTTCTGGAAGAAAACTCAAAATATTGTGTGCAATAATTTATACGTTGTTTGTCTTGAAGCATACCAGAAATCATCTGGGAGAAAACACTGATCAGTAAGTCGTTTCTTTCTCTCTCGCCTTTCAGCGAAGATAAATACATTTAACTTCATAATGAAAGCTTCTGTCTTAAGCTCTCGGATAATAGTCGTCAAATGCTGCCATGGTCAAAGAATTTATTTCTGTACCTATGTATTAAAAAAATAAATAGAGCCATAAGATTTAAGTAAATCAGTTCCTGGATGCTGGTTTGACAACACAGATCCAGGTGATTTTCAGTTTAGGAGGAAGCAGAAAGCAGCTGGTCTTGGGAGCAGAATATAATGCAGGAAATCTGCTTGGAAATTGAAATATCTACATGAATTTTTTATAAAATCTATGGGAGCTTCTAGAAGCCAATATCCACAGGGATGTTACACTAATGGTTCAGGAAAATAAAGGGAAATGGAACCAGTGAGGTGAAGAAAGGTTGTGCTGTGATTATAGATTTGTTAGAGCAGTCAAGGATGTGTTTGCCTTCTTGGCTCTGCTCCTGGTTCTAATGCCATGGCTTTGGCAGGTTACTGATCTCCAGTTTAGAAGACACGAATGGTCATGGAAACAGCCCTCTTAATTTCAAATAGGCTTTAGGTTATGTACACACAGGAAAATAGGAGGAGTTGGTGAATTATAAATCAGATAGGTACAGTTTGTGTCAATTATGAAGCATTTGAATTATCTGTATGCATTACAAGATGGACAAATAATGATGACCATGGATTTGTCAAGAACAAGTCCTATTAAACCATTAAGACCTTCTTTTTAAAATAAGATAATAGGTGCTACACAAAGAAGAGAAGTATTAAAAAGTCATATATCTTCATTTTAGTAAAGCTTAAGACAATGTTTCTTGTGAATAAGCAAAGACAATATGGTCCAAATTGAAAACTCCAGGGTGTCAGAATAGGCAGGACCATTTCTGAGGAAGAGTTGGCAAAATGGGGCCATTATGAAAAGGAGAGATTTATTGAAAGAGGTTTCTCAAGGGTCTATCCTGTATCAGATACTCATTATAAAACACTCAAAGAACAGAGTAGATACTAAGCTTGATATATTTGAAGAGGACATAAAGAAGAGAGCAGATAAAAGAGTGTTAGAGAACAGAATTAGAATTCAGAGGGAATTTGTCAAGCTGGTTATGAGGGATTCTTTTAAGAAAAACACAAAAGATGGTATTCAATAGGTGCAATAGACATAGCATCATCAGTTCCCCAGATACAGGATGGGGAAAAGTAAACAGGATTACAGTTGCCTGGAAAAAATGTAGAGTGAATCACAGGCTAAGCACGAGTCACCACTGTTGCACTGTTGTAAAAAGGAAAATGCCATACAAAAGGGATAGAAACAGGAAAACAGCCTGCAAAATAGGCAAAGCAATTATTTTGCTCTGCTACCCCATGGTACAGCCTAAATTTTAGTGTTTTGTTACTTTGGTTTTTTTTCAAGTTTTTCACCTGAATCATGCTTGGCTTGGGGAATTGTGTTTCCAGAATGACATTTGGTGTCTGCAGAAGCATACAGGAGAGTTCAAGCTTGATTACCAGTCCACGCATTAAATATCAGAATATTAATGGGACTGTTCGGAATAATGAAGCTAAGAAGATAACAGGGCCTTTAAATGTGGAAAAGACTGCTACAGGGAGGAAGCAAAGAGTCTGTTCTCCAGGCCAGTAAAGACAGACCTTTCACTAATGGACTGAAATTGCAGTAAAGGACATATTTAGAGTATACATTAAAAAAAAAGACCTCTAGTGATAAGGGTAGAGAAACACTAGGAAAAATTGCCCGAGGAGATGGCAAAAGAACCATATTGGGAAGACTTTAAGAACAAGACAGAGAAAACAGTTATGTTACAACAAAAGAGTAGTTGATCCTGTCTTGGGGCACAGAAAATAACTGGAAAGGGTGATTTCTTAAGGTCATTTTCATCCTTATGCTTCTTAGCATTTCTCTGTTCCTCAGATTTCCCTGGTTGTAATATTCACCTCACAAATTTAAACGGGAGCAGGAGAAGGTCTGGTTTGGAAGTCCACATGTCAAAAAAAATTTAGGCAATAGCTCTAAGCTTGAAGGCATTCAGAAAACAGTTCTGGAAAGTCATTTATACAGTGCAGAATCAAAGTTAATCCATACAGTTTGTCAAGAGAAAACGAAGGAGTAAATCTGCTGCATTTCACAAACATCTTCAAAAGGAAGATATTTCTGTTAACAAGAAGCAGGCTTGCAATGGACAGATGCTGCAGCTAGATGAATTTACCTTTTCAAACAACATTTATATTTCTATCAGGTTTTTTTTACACATTAGGGTAGTGTGGTACATGTTAGCATAACCACTGAGAAATCTTCAAAAATCCATCACTAGATGGATTTGTCATTTCTCAAAAATAAACAAATAACAAATTTTATTCTTTGAAATAAAATGAAGATGCCTTTTTTAAAAACAGCTACAGAAAGACCTTGGTGTGGGAATGCCTGAAGGAAATTCTACAGCTTTCAATATTCAGGTTAGACAAGATTATCATAATAATCTCTCTGGCTTTCAAATCTGTTTACCCAACTTTGTAGAGAGATGTAATGTTTACAGATCACTGTCAAATCTGCATAAATGGATTAGAAAAAGGCATGAATGAGCAATTACTCTTGTGACCTCTATGAGGTATAACACTTACTATTTACCAGGTCATTACATTACAAATTGTCACTTCTTTCCTCAGTTTTAACTGCATAGATTAATCTCTTTAACAGCATCTGGAGTTCCATAGAGTAATATATTTATATTAGCAGCATTATATATGACAGCAAATATATACGATATATTATGGTATATACATCATAAGTTTTATATATATGACACATACATATATATATATATATATATGTATAAATATATATTTTTTTTTTAACCACATTCGTTTTCTTCCTTTTGTTCCAAAGAGATATGCAGGGTGGTGTTTCTTCTCTCCAGAGGGTCACATCTGCAGTCAGTCACTGTCAGCTTTGTTCTGGAGTCACTGAAGGGGTAGGTGACGGTCACTAAACATCAGCTAGGGAAACCACCCACAGCAGATTCAACAAAGTGCACCACACAGGAAGTTCTGCCTTGACAGTATTATCCAGGGCCCTACAGATCATAAGATTCCTGGATGCTGCTTGTGGAAATAGGAGGATGTGCCTGTGTGGATGCCAGTGAAGAAAGTACACAAGCCTTTTACAAGGCTTCTGTTCTTGCAGAGTTTAGCCTGGTTGTCTGTTATGACGAATCCCCAAGGACCACAATCTGCATAAAAATACTGCTGAGCAGCCTTTTAGAAACAGCAGCTCAAAATCCCTAAAGGCTAGGTGGCATTTTCACAAGGAAAATATCTGTCAGCTTGTGAGGTTAACACTTGGGAGGTTGACTCTTTTCAAGTTCAGGTTCCCTCTTCTTAATGATTCACCTATTTAGGGTCTTTTCACTTACAACAGAGGTGAATATTCAATCAAATCTGCAACCAATCTGTAGTTTGGCACTGAAATTTATCACTTGAAGTAAATCTAAACTCATTCTTGCTAATTACAAAACCTTCTGGGTACACAGCTCCCTTTATGGACTTCAGAAAAGTCAATGGGCTTTTTGGGCACAGGTCTCCCCTCTCAGAGGGCAATGGGCTGGGACCCAGGTGTGCTGGGTGGGGCCTTCTGAACCCACCAACCTCTCAAGGAGCAGTTTTCTTTGGCACAGCTGATGACAGGCATTCAATGAGAAAATTCAAACAAGCTGTCATGGAGGAAAAATATAATTTTGAAATGGGTGGCAAATGGTTGCACTTTTTTTTAATCTGATGCCAACTTTACTTTTCTTGGAGAACCAAGGAGCTCATTTTCTGCATTGGATCTCAGCAGAAAACTGCAGTTTCTAGTTACAACTTTGGAAACAATAATAGAAAAGATAGGTATCATTTGCTTTTGTTTTTCCCCAGAAAGGTACTGTGTAATGTTTTACAGAGAAGAGGAAAGTCAGAAGAGTATTGCTTATTCATGGTATGACATATTCCAGTCTACTAATTTAGCCAGAGCAGCTTTAACCTATGAAAAAAAAAGTTAGGAAATTTGTGGAGTTTGGCCATAATGTTTTTTATGGTGCTTTAAGGTTTTATGCAAGGTAATTTGCTTTCCCATTAATAATTTTCTTTCCCATTAATGTCCTGCTTTGGGCTGGGTTGACATGGTTGACATAACTGAGGAATGGACTCATGGACTCTTCTTTTTTAGGTTTTTTTGGGGTTGGGTCGGGTTTTTTTTTTGGGGGGCGGTTTGTTGTTTTTGGTTTTTTGGGTTTTTTTGTCTCATTGCTTTTCCTCTCCTTCCCAGAAAGATTTTGTCTGTATTTGGAGATTTTGTCTGAATTTGGTTTTTGCAACTAAATATCGAACAACACCAGCAAAAAATGAAAAATGAGATCTCCTGACTCCATAAGGAAAAGACCATGTGTTTAGAATCTCCCCAGGCAGCCAATGCGTTTGGAAAGAAACATTTTTACTGGTTTATCACCAAAGGAGGATGGATTTATGCCACCTGAGGCTGACAGCAGCGCTTGAGGATTTGTGCCTGGGCTTTTGCCCCCCATCCATCCTTCTGCACCTCCCCTCGCAGAATCACCGAATGGCTGGGCTTGGAAGGGACCTCTGGAGATCATCCAGTCCAACCCCCCTGCCAAGGCAGGGTGACCTGGAGCGGGTGACACAGGAACATGTCCAGGTGGGTTGGGAATGTCTCCAGAGAGGGAAACTCCAAAACCTTCCTGGGCAGCCTCCCTCGCACCTCAGGCTAGAGTCCCAACACTACTGCTGGGTGAGTTTCTGCCCATAGGGACAGTGCTTGGGAGCAGTTTTATTATCATTTATGACTGTGGTTCACAGAACCACAGAATCGGCTGAGCTGGAAGGGTCCCACAAGGATCATCAAGTCCAGCTCCAGGCCCTGCACAGGACCGTCCCCAGAGTCACACCATGTGCCTGAGAGCACTGTCCAAACGCTTCCTGAGCTCTTGCCAGGCTGGTGCTGTGACCACGTCCCTGGGGATCCTGTTCCAGGGCCCGACCACCCTCTGGGTGTAGAACCTTTTCCTGACACCCAACCTAAACCTCCCCTGGCACAACTTCAGGCCGCTCCCTCGGGTCCTGTCATTGTTTTCCTTGCTGTAGTGAAGACTGTAACAATTAAGTTTGTGTTTTTTCTTTAGCTCCTCACCCACGGCACAACCAACCCCCCACAGGCCTTCAGGGCCGCCCGCTCAGCCTCGGCAGGGAGGGAGGGAGGGAGGGAGGCGGGCAAGGGGCGGGGTCTCCCGGTGAGGGGCGTGGCTCCCGAAGGGGCCCGGCTCGGTGGCTCGGCGCTCTCTCGATGTGCTCGGGCGGCGGCTGGCGGCGCCTGGCGGCGGCGGGCGCGGGGCGCTGCCGGGAGCGGGGCGGCCGCAGGTGCCGGATGCGAGCGGCGGCGGGCGGTGAGTGACCGGCTCCGGCCCCCGCCCCGGCCCCCTCGGGCGCTGCGGGGCAGCTCCGGCCCCTTCCCTTTCCCCCCCCTCCCGCCTTCCCGGGGCGGAGGCCGTCCTCCTCTCTTCGGCCTCCCCCCGCCTTCCGCTCCCCGGGCGGGGTCGAGCGTCGCATCCCCGCCCCGGCCCCGGGGGGACGGAGCTGCCGGCGATGGCTCTCGGGGCGCAGGGGGCGTCGCTGGGCTGCGGCCGTCTCCCCCCCGGTGACTTCCCGGCTGCCGCGGCTCTTCCGCCTCGCCAGCCCCCTGCCAGGACGCTGGGCGCTGCCGGCAGGGCGGGGGGTTCCTGCCACCTGCGGCTTCCCGCGGGGACACACCGTGTCCTGCTGGGCGACGCTCCCAGGTCGGGCCCGGGAGCCCTTCCCGGCGCTGGTGGCGCCGTCCCTGCGAGCCAGGGCCCGGCAGCAGCGGCTCCGTGGCCTTTGCCTGTGTCTCACATGTCTGACAGCGGCCTGGGGGAGCGCCGGTGCCCGCCGGGCTGCACGGGCTGGGCCAGAGCTGTGTGAAGCCCCAGAGTCAAATAGGTTGGAAAAGGCTTCCGACATCATCCAGTCCGACCCATGTGAAATGATGGGGTCATTCGGCTCAATGGAGTGTGGGTGTGCTGGGTGGGGGATAGAGGAAATAAGCAGGGTAGAGAGGTGAGTCAAAGCTGGTTACTTGCAGGACTTATTTTATTTTTTGGTTTAGTTTTTTTATTTTTGTCTTCGCTTTTAGTTGTGCCGTCAAGTTTCAGACACAGCTCCCCATAATGACTGAGTACTTAGGCAAGTGCAATAGGAAAATAACAGGGTAAGGAGTGTGGGAGGAATTGAAATAACATGCTGGTTGAGACATGGTTGCTTTCATCCATATCTCTCTGGAAATATTACACTTCTCTGAGACTTAGATTTTTTTTTCTTTAACTTCCTACCCAGTGCTACATTTCTGCATCATTTGGACTGCCTTGCAGTCCAGGAGTGTCCATGAGCTGGGTGACCGAACATCTTTCCTCCTTGCCTCTTCAAAATCCTAATTAGGAACCTGAAAATGTTCTCCTAGCTTGCAAGGCATCAATGTCTGAAATTTGGGATGTTCTTGTTTCCAGAAGAGAGTTCCCCATTCTGTCCAGTTTTACTGGTTTTTTCAATAGTCTTCCTCCTGCAATTTCCTTGCTTGTTGCAGTTTAACAGCTTCCAGCCATAGACTCAAAAGTTCTGAGTCAAAAGCCAGTAGAATATTAAGCCATCCTAACTCTGACAGAACTCAGATTAAACCTAAACTCCAAATATTCATTGTTTAAAATCATAATCTCACTTCAGTTTTCCAGGTTTTCTGATCATTCTTATAACAAGTAAGCAGTCTCCTTTCTCCATTA
This sequence comes from Fringilla coelebs, assembly GCF_963513975.1. Taxonomy (NCBI): domain Eukaryota; kingdom Metazoa; phylum Chordata; class Aves; order Passeriformes; family Fringillidae; genus Fringilla; species Fringilla coelebs. The sequence continues at coordinate 84,881,494 of NC_140028.1, forward strand.
GTGATTTCTCTGTGTTTCACTGCTGTAAACTTTTTTGGTTTTGTTTTTGCTTTTGGTGATTTGGTTTTGTTTATGATAAAGTTGTCAGATCAGTTAAAGGACTGTAAATAAACAAATTTGTGGCTTAAAAAAACAGGTCCCTTTTCTTCCTTTACATTTTTCTGACCTGAAGAAGGAATGCTCTATAATTCTTACTTCCCTATTTTTATTGTGTCTTATCCCAGCTTGCACTTACCCAGCAATAAGCAGCAAGAGGCATGTCTTGTTGCTGATTTCTTTCCTATGGATAGCTTAGTTTACACTTCTTGTGGTTATGCCCACTCCTTGCACAACAGTGTTTTTATTTAGATGGAATTTCTGTTGTCTGCAACATTATTTAAAACAGATGCGGTTATTTTCGTTATACTGGTAGGACTTATCTCAGTGAAAATTATTTTAAGTTGTAATGGTAAGGGTGGTTTTCTTTATGGAAAACACATTTTAGGATGTGTCAGAGGTGAAGCAATTTAATTAAAAGATTGTTATCCATCAAACTTATGCTGGCTTTAAAAAAAAAAGTATAAATTGTGTTGTGTTTTTCTGGTCTTCATTCAATAAATGAAAATATTTTTACAGACTTGATGGTTTGGGGTTGTTTTTAATGCTTTAATTGCTTCTTAATATTTTAGAGCTAAGTAGGAGTCTAATTTAATGAAATTCCAAATGAATTTAAAAAAAGTAAAGTTCTAAGTCATGGATAGTAAAACATATCTAAAATTGTAGGATTTCTTGTGAGAGTGGGCAAGGGTTTTATGCTGGCTGTTGAGTGCATTTGAGGCAAAACTGGACAGTAAAGACATTAAAATCTGTAATTCACCAGTTGTTTTCCTGAGGTCCTATTAGATGAAACAGTATCCACTGATGCAGTCCGTTTTTTATTATGCTGCTCTTCCTAGAGAAGCCGGACTAAAGCAAAATAAGTAGGTTGACTAGAAAGGCAGAAGCCACTGACCTCATTTATTAATCAAAACTTCCAGATATGTTATGTTGAACCATACTTAATCAATTTCTTTCAATGTAGTGATATGTTTAGCTGTAAATTCAGTAAGCCCTAATCACTGTACTTGAAATGAGACATCAGTTTTGAGTTATTTTAATTCTGTTTACTCTGCGCGTTTCGGCTTTCCGACTTCACTTAAAAGGAAAAAAAAACAACCAAGAATGGAAAGAAAAAAGTATTTATCTTGATAGGATGGTGAAAGAAGACAATATAAAAGGTGTTCTTAAATCATAGATTCTGACAACTATGGAAAATATCCATGAAATAGTACAGTTAGAGTTTTGTACGCCAGGACAAAAGCTTGTGAAGCACATACAGATACTACCTGCATGTATTTTGAATGCCTGTAGGTCACTATTTATTTATACAAACAGGCAAAGAAAACCTTCTGCAGGAGAAGTCACAAGTACTTCATATTACGGTCAGGGACTGGGAAATAGAGAACTGTAGATGTTTCAGTGAGTTTAGTTTCTATGTGAGTTTTTCAGACAGAGTGGAACCTACTGCTATACTTGAAGCCAGCTGAATGTTGAAAATCCGAAAACAGCTGAATTAGTATCTTTTAGCAGAAGTCAGATGTTAGCTCTTCAGCTTAACTTTGACCTCCTGTCTTGGACCACCTACATTCTGTAAATCTGGGCTGTGCAACATTGTCTTTCAAATTACTTTTCCCAGGGGAGAAATATGGTGTTTGGTAATGGAGGGAATCTTGTTTGTAAAGGTGCTTGGAGGATGAGGGATGATGAGACAGCACATGCACAGCGCAGTCACGTCAGATTTATTTTTCATCTTTTGTGCTGAACATGAAAGCAGAGGTCTGTGTTTACAGCTCGCAAAGTGTGAGTTCAAAAATCTGGCTGAAAAAAAATTTTGTGCTTTACCCTGAAAATTATTTTAGGGTATTTCAATCAGTATTTCTGTTCAAAAGCATATGAATTATTCTCCCAGTGTCGAAAGTTATAAAGAGAAGGGAAGGGCAGCAGGGAGAAAAAAATCATTTTTGTGATATCCTGGAGCAAAAAAAAACCCCTCCAAACCCCCCTGAAGCAACTTCCCTAGAAACCAAGTAATGACAGAAATGCTTGCAAATAATTATTTATTGTGTGATTGCCGTGTTACAGGCTTTGCATAGGGAAAGGTAAGATACGTATTTACTATTTTAAACAACACCAGGTCGTACACTTCACTTCTCTGGAGAAATTCTTTGTAATTCTACTTTCTATATTATTTTGGAAGTATTTAGTGATTTTTCTCCAAAAAGAACTTGGTCTGTGTAGCCTTTTATTGACTACTGATGTTACTAATCTGCAGAAAGGATGTTCAGCATTTTCATTAGAAAATACTGTGATTATGTCTGGTGATGAGTGTGAAAGCCCATGTCTCCTTTCTAATTTTGTTTGCTTTGTTTTTAAGGAAAACAAAGTGTCTGAGACACCAAGTCCTTAAGGGGTCTGATTTTCCCTTGACCTTAACAGAACTGCAGATTCCCAGATTTTCAGTTTTATTCTCGAAGACTTGGTGCTTAGGCTATATTGTGCAGAAACCAGTGGGGTCCCTGGCAGCGTAAAAGTGTCTGTGGATCAGATTACGGTATAAATCAAGGATTTTTAGGTATATTTAGACTTGTAATTTTTTTTCCCTTTGACACTGTTGATAACCCAGAAGCGATGTACCCTATGTCTGGAAGTTCACGAAAAAGCCTGAAAGCCTGCATTAGTTAAAGATTAAGACTATTCTAAGTAAAAGTTCCTTTTTAAATAGCCGCTTTTGTGTTGAGAACAAGCTAAACTAATTTTTTTGAGATACTCATTAAATGTCTCAATTAAAAAAGCAATTACTTTCAGTTTTCTGTTTGGGAATTCTGTGAGTCTTGTGACATTTCAAATCTCACTGTGGTTTTAACAAGTATACCTTGGCTCTTGCTGGAAAACTACCCATTGGATTTTTGGCTAAAAATTAAGAAGCTACGTATATAGCAGATGGGTTCTTTGCATGTTTCCTTAGCAGAGAAGGCAGGGGAGATTGTCTTTCTCACAAGACAACCTCACTACTCTGTAACTGTGATTGCTCCGTACAGGAGATGGGATTTTAGGCGGATGAGTAGGAATGAAGACTCATAAGGCAAAGAGAGGCTTTTGTTAGAAAAATACCTGTGCACACAGTCTGTCAGGGAAGTACTTGAGTGTGTGTTGGACCATGTGAATTAAGAAAAACGCTCTGGCATATGGCTTGGGTACATCCCTGAGCAAAGGCCAGAAAGAGGTGTTGGGGAGAGAACACGAAAAATACTAGAATCTCAGTAACACAAGTGTTTGTCTCATCTTTTAAATATTTTTGAATCAAAAGGAACTGCTAAAATAGTCACACGGTGTGTTGCAGTCTTACATACAAGCATCCAAGTTAAAACTTCAACCATGTGAACTGTGTAATTACAGTGGTTATATAGTGTTTTTATAAAGAATATTGTATATAGTTACAGGGCTTAGAAAAAAAAATCTGTGGTGTCTTGTTTCTTTTTTCTAGAAAAAAAATTCATCCCTTTGGGATTCATTTAGTTTATTTTTCTGAACTTCTGGATCTTTCTGAATGCATTTGCATAAACATATTTGAAAAATTTTGAAGCTTGAAGTATTGTTTTCAAGTGTCTGCCTGTTAATAACATAAGATCGAAAGATAATGAGATATTAAATTTTTTTACCATTTTCCTATTAATTAAATGATGTACAAAAAATTATCATAACTTTGGAACAAAAGAGGGATGAATGGCTTAACTGGAAGAGAGTAGGATAATGACTTCTGGATGAAGCAAACATTGTGGAATGTTGGAGCTGGAAGCAGATGTAGGAAGATGTGCTTTGTGAGAATTTAGAAATTAATGGGAGATTTATGGCCATCTGTGATATGGTTTTGTATAAAGCTGAGTTGACTTTTTATATATATGTTTATATATAGAGGTTTAGGACTTTACAATGTTGCTAGATTGTAGTGATGTGTCACATAGTAAATACGGAAGCTTTTAACAAGTAGATGAATTAATTTCTGGGGAGTTGCAATGTAATTTATAAGGAAAGTAGCGGAAATTTTGGGGAGAAACATCTGTGTTCCAACTTTCTTTAATTATATTTTCTTCTATGCTATTGACCTTTTCTAGGCAAGCCAGTATGACCAAATAGACATTCAGAACACTTAAATTGGTTTGACTTGAGTCTTGGTAATGAATAGGTGCTGTTGCATTGAATACATCAGCAAAACTGTTCAATCAAGAACTGGTATAAACCAGCATATTGACCTAATTAATGAATTGGGGGAATAAATTCTTTTCAGTGTGAAATTACAGAACTTTGTATGTATTTGTATGTACCAAAATGTATTTGGTAAGGTGAAATATTTTTTTGGACTTTTTTCTCAAGGTTTTCACAAACACAGATATATTCATCCAATTTTATAAGGCTGTTACTGACATTTGGATTATTGCAGTTTTGACGGTTTTGTTTAGTGGTGGCACTTGGAGATTGTCATTGACACTTAGGTAAGAAGATTTTGAACTGAGGTGAAAATGTGACTGTGGTTCTGGGCTGTCCAGATGTGTATGTATGAAATTAAATTTGTGTGCTGGTTAGCTTGATGGGGAAGGTATGTGTGTTCATGGTAGCAGAGCGGAGGGAAGGAAATCCTTTGTTAAAGTCAACTCATTGAAATAGATTTTATGAGTCCTCAAACATTTTATTCCGCTTTCTCTGTTTGAACAGGTGACATAATTGGCAGATGAAATGATTTCTGAGCTAAAAGAAGCAAAGAACTCCCCCCGTTTTGAAAAGTCTCTGTTCATCTGTATTATAGGCTATTGTTGGTTTTAATCTATTTTTAGTGTTTTGCTATTTTTACTTCTTGCTGCTGATGAGTTACAAACTCAGTGTTATGTGTTGGCTCATGCACTTCCTTCAGGTTGTTTATGGTATATGATGCTGACAAACAAAACTTCATTTTACAATGGAATGTTTTTGGAGAAAATTCAGCGTTTTGATGTCATAATGTCATATGTGGGGTTGATCTTTGTGGGGAATATCTCTCCCCTCTCCAAATAAATAACATCTCAGAACTCCTGATGTAAAAATAGATCAATATATATAGGTATTTTTCACATTGTAACTGACAGGATGCTGTAATTTAAAATGTACAAGGAAGTGGATTTATACTAGTCTAGATTTTTTTTTTTCTTTGACATATGATAGATAGAAGGTTAATTGATGTTAAATGGATGCTTTGTTAGCCCTTCATCAGCTACTAAACTAGTACAGGAGGAGTGCAAATCATTACTACAAAAGGCCAAGGCCAGTATGTTTTCTTAGTGAGCTTTATAGGACTTTTTTCTTATCCCTTCCTTCTTTCCCTCCTTCCCAACCACACAAAACATAACCAGCTGTAACGATAGGAGGAGAGAGCAAGCAGCTTTTCTAAACACACACACACACACACTCGCACTCCGGCCCCCCTCTCCCCTCCTCATACCTCAGCAGAGTGACAGCTTCTAGATGTTGCGTGCGAGTGAGTTCAGCTGGTGCTGTGTGGTCTGGGTGTGTGGTCTCCAGCTCAACCGAGAGGCTGCTAACAGGGTGGATGAGAGAGAGCAACACTGTTTACTTTAATTTATTTCGGATGCCGGAACTGTGCCCGGAGTTTCTCCCGAGCCGGGTTCCACCGTCAGCGGTGTCAATCCCTCGCAGCTGCAGCCCAGGCTGCGGCGGGCGGTGAACTGCTCTGCCGAGGGCTCTCCCAGCATCTGCCCCGGCTCCAAGCCTTTTAATCCCTTGTGACTGAGAAATGTTAATGGCATCGCTGAGTGCTGTGATTATTTTGCTTTCACTCCGTCAAGATACATGGCCATGAAGATGTACCTTGCTGGGTTAAGAAAGAGGGACCTCTGAGATACTGAAGGGAATCTGCAAAGATGGTTGTGGTGAAAGCAAAACTGCTGCACTCGGTCCTTGTCCACCCTAAAACTAAAATGTCTAGTGTACCCTTTGTGGCTGATTGGAATACTCAGGAGCCTTTTGAAAAAGCAGAGAGTATGATATTATGTCATTTAATACTGCAAGTTTTCTTTTTTGTGACCCTCTCTGTCACAAAACTTGCACATCTTCCCAAATTGGAACTGATTTTTGGCATGTAATGTTGTAGGTTAACATGTTTGTCAGTGTTAATATTGGCTTGAATCAACACGCGGGATAGGACAGGGCAAGACAAATGAGGCTTTGTTTTTTCTGTGTGACAGTGAAATTACCCACTTTTTTATGTTTGTTCATCTTTTCATTATAAGTAGCTTAGTGGTGTTATGAAGAGTTTCTTTCCCCCTAAATGTAAGATTCGTGAGCACTTCTTGTTTAAATTGACAAGTCTTCTTTTATTATTTAAATAAACATGCATAGATTCTTAATATCACTTGGAATTTCAGCATTGTTTAGCTTATTCACTTCCCAGTCTTTTCTGGCAGGCTTGCAGGAATGGACTTTATATTATTAATGCAGTGTTGAAGGCTGCGGCAATTCTAGGGCACTGAGGATCTCCAGAGGGGTTAATAAATGTCAGTTATTTTCACAGTGCTGCTTTTTGGATGCTTTTAATTCTTGGTTTATGTAGATTGTCTGTCTGAATTTATATTGTTGGGAAGATAAAGCACAGAAAAGGTTGTAGTAGTGTTTTTCATCATTTTGTAATGGTTTTGAGTACAAACATCCAGGAAACATTTTGCTTTGTCATTCTGCTTGGGGTCATTTGCCATGTCCCTTCAATGACTTTGTCATAGTGTGTTGTACTCAGGAGACTCTCTGGGTTTTCTAGTGAAAACAAATTATTAGATTTATGTACTAGAAGCACAAGTTTGTGTAGTTTAAGGTTAAAAGGCCATCACCTACATTCTGGAATCTGAGTATTTATTGCTTGTTTAAAAATGCATGTCATAAATCTTTTTATTTGGGAGTTATTTAATGCTGCGGTGTTAGTGTAACTCACGTATTGTTTTCAGGTTGGTTTTGTTGTGTTTTTTGTTTTTGTTCTAAGTAAAACATCTGAAGCATGCTGTGATTTGCACATGGGTGATGCTTTGCTGTTCCTGCCTCACCATTTTTTAAATTGTATTCTGTCACATATATATGATTAAGAACAAATAAATATCTGATGCCTGAACATCTAAGTTTCTAGTAACTTAGACTTTCTCAATGATGACAAATTGGGTTTTTCTTCCCTCTCTTCTTGACAGCTTTGATTGCCTTTGCTAGACCATGAAACTTGCATTGACCTTGAGTCTGCCTTCCTCCAAGAGAATCTTTTACATTCAGTGTCTGTGACAAAGTATCACTGAAAACTTTATTTAAACTGAATTTTGAGTGAATGGAACCATCTTGCCATTTTGTTTTAGAAGTCAGAAACTCTGTTTTAAAACACTTCAACTGCTAATTTTCCCAGTTGTGAAATTTATGAGGTGGCAGCATATTCTTACTCATCTTCCCAAGTTCCATGCCTTCAAGATGTTTGTAGTTTCCCTTTGGGATTTGAAATTACCAGCCAATTTAATATCTTTCAGTCCTGAACTTTGGTTGTTCATGTATTTCTTATTTTGGTGGTACTTGCAGAGTGTAGTAAAATGTAGAAAGTAGTTTGCTTTACGGAACAGGTATGGTAGCACTTGGCATTTTATTTTGGGTTCCTTCTGTGTTTGCCATTGAAAGTTGAATGAGGAAACCTATATAAGAACTCACATTTCAAAACAACGTAAAACTGAAGGCTTACAAAAATTTTAAAAAACCAAAACCAAAGAGACTTGTGATTTCCCTTATGCTGGAGCATATTTCATTGCTTCATTATTTATTTTAAAGTGGGTTTTCTTAGGATAAAGATGGAAGATGTCCTCGCTTTAGCAAGCTTTTAATGCTCAGAATTTTCTGGAATTTTTTTTTTACCAAACCTTTGTGAGAGGACAGTTTATTTGAGAAACTGGTGCAAAGACAAAGACATTGTTTATGAAAGGCATTTTTTAAGAGGACTTTGTAGTAGGTGGTCTTTGCAGAGGTTTTCTAACTCCTTGTGCTTTTATAACAAGAATTATGAGAGAATTATGAGAGAATAATAGAATAGTATGGGCAAGATCGTGGGAGCAGTCAATCAGATATCCACATTAAATTGTTGGGGAGATACTGTGAGGAAATTAGGTTGAAAAAAAAGGGTGGAGAGAAATAAAGAGAGAGAGAGCACTGCTAATGTGGAAGATTGTCTGTTGTAAAAAACAGTCTTGTTGAAACCTCTTCAGTGAGCCTGGCTCCTGAGAAGAAAGATCTTGTATAGAAACTGTCCTTCTGCACTCCCCTTGTCTACATGAGAATCAGTCTTTCAGGAAGAGGGCTGTTTTAATAAAAATACTATTTTATGTGTAATACGTATTTTGTAAAGAATAGATTTTATCTTTAGGGAAGCATACAGAATTGCAACAAAAGCTCAGAATTAGGTGGTTGTCATGTTTTGTGAAATGAAAAAGTAATGTTTTGTCTGATTTGCCTTAAATATTTTTTAAGGAATTTTGGAACTTGCCACAGCAGTATAGTGGCTAGGCTTCCCAGTAGGCACCTCAGTCATGTTAGCTATGGACATCTGTCCTAAGAAGGAGAGGAAATATTATCAATGAATTGAAGGCTCCCAAGCATTTGCTTGATATTTATAATAATGGCATATTACAAATAGTTCCACTCCTTGAAATAAATGAAAGCAATTGTTGTTTAAAAATAATAATCATAGAGCATCTCAGTGTTGTAGTGCTTTGAAATGTGTTGAGATTTACTGTGGTATTCTCATTCCAGTGAGGTATTTTAAAGCAATTCTGCAGTAAGTATGGAAATACTTTAGAAGAAATACTAGATCTCAGAAGGCTCAGCGTTTTTATTACATTTATTTAGCTCATCATGAAGGGGGATCTAGTGCTGATTTCTGAAATCCAGAAAAAGATGTTGTAATATTACTTTTGAGTTTTGGTATTGAGACAAGCCAATTACCTGTGTGCTTGGGTATTTTGAAAGCAGCAATAGCTGTGATGCAAAGGAACTATAACATTTGGGAGGGGGTCAACCAAACAATACCACACAAATAATACCACAGTAGCTTCTCTTTTACTTGTTTTTCTCAAGGATTTTTCCTCTCCATATTACCTGATGTTCCTGAAGATGGCTTTTTTACGTCAGTGTTACTGATTAATATTCCACATTAATATTTACAAAAAATGGCTCCAAAATAAGAGAGGTGTTTTATATTGATTAACTGGTATCTAGACACATATTGCTTCCAGCAGAAGGTGGTTGTGTGCATGGAAGGACCTAACACCACTGTTCCTTTACAGCTGTTGTGTTTCCTTGAGCTCTGCTGAGGATCTATGAGAAAAGCTGCAAAGACTACATAGATGAGACTGTGAGGAATAGATGCAGCTTATTCTCCTCCCTCTTGGTAAAATTAGGGACCTTATTTTTCTCTAGTATCATAATTCTATTGTGCTGCCCACTGTTTTGTTGGGCAGTGGTGTGGTGGTGTTTTGAATGCAGCACATATGAGAAGAAATCTGGGCAAGCCTTATGACTCCAAGTTTAGGGATGTTGACAGAAGACGAGGTCTGTCTTTTTCACCTGTGGGGAGTTAGTGGATCAATAGTTGTGCAGATAATGTGTCTCTAGACAAGAAGGCTTGGAGTAGGCAATGCGAGGTAAGAGGAATTACCAAGGTGTCTGGATTTGAAAGGAGGATAGAATAGTAACATCCTTCTCCCTCCCTGCTTGAATTTATGGGTAAAAGGGACAAGCGACAGGATAGGGGCAGAAACAGTTTGTCTGCAAGATGAGGACCTGGCCTCAGTTTTGGGGTGAAGCAAGGACTGCCTCTGTGCGAGAGAGGAGGAGGAGAAGAAGGCAGTTCAGTGAAAGAAATAGGAGTAGGCCACTAGAACAGAGCACAGCCTTCTCTTCCATGGCTGGAGATGACTGTCAGCTGATTTCTTTGTAATCTGGTGATACAGTTCTTTTCTTCAGTGCTCTTCTACCCTTATAGCCTGCATCTGTTGACTGCTTGCTTCTCCAGCCTCATGTTGGTTTCATGTAAAATGTTCTGATAGTTTACATGTAAAACTATTAAGAGCACCTATATAACTTAATTCCTTTTTCATAAGTTGGCTGTTTGCAAAAAACCAGAGAAATCAATGATTTATTAAACACATTATGTAATTTTTAATGTCAAGAAGTATTATGAGGTTTGCCACTGAAAGATACAAAGCCAAACTAGATACGCATTGTATGTGTTATCATGGGCCCTTAGCAGCCTTCCTTCATACACTGGACATGGCTCACATACTTCAACTTACTATGTTCTTGCTTGTTCAACATGGATTTACATCTCTTATTAATTGCACGCCGTTCAGTGTGAAAAGCTCTCTGAAGTTATTAATACTTCTGTTGTGTTCAGGGTATCTAAATGCCTTTTCTATGTTAATGAATTTGTTTTCAAAAGTATCTTTTGAAATGAGTGATAGCATTCCTATTTTAAATATGTAAAACCAAAAAACAGATATTTGGAAACAGACATATTTATAGAATTGAGATGGTTGTTTAGGACTTCAGTATTTCAGAACATTGTGCAGAATTCTCTTTTTTCAGGATGCATTTCACACTGACTTCAGGTGTGGCTGTGGGCTCCAAAGTTGGATCAGAATTCAAAGTTTTGTTATAGGTGACCTGCTATGCATCTCTGGTATGGACAGACAGAGACCCTGTTCTGAGGGTAGGATTTGATTACTTTTAGCATGAGATCTTCCTTCCAGTTCCTGCCTTTTCTATTTCCGTCTTAATTTTCAGTGTGTGCTCCAACTTTGGAATGTGAAGAATGAAATCAGCTGGTGGGAGCTTGAGTTTTGTGTCAGATCTAGATGCTACCAGTGAAAAATGTGGGGAGGCTGTGTAGAAGCATGGGGTATCTTGGTACAATGAAAAGTATTTTGTATATGCAGAAGCAGCTGAAACAAGTGCGTTTTAATTCTAGCATGTCTTAACTGCAGGTACTTGGAAACTGCAGTTCTGCTGCTATTTATTGTTAGCGATGGTTTAGAGAGTTTCTTGGTTTCATGGACTTGACATTTGCAAATAAAAGTAGAAAATACATTTTGATTAAAAAAACAATAGCTAAGAGGAGCCTTATGAAGCTTGACTGATATTCCACATATTTTTTACCAACCTGAACTTCCAAAATTGTTTACGCTAAACTGTTGTGTGTATGTAACTGAGATTTTGGAATGGTGATAGTGTTTAATAAGAGTTGTAATTCAGGTTATACTGGTCATATATATACACTCAGCTTCTTCTAGGTGTTTATAGCTGCAGTTCTACACAGAGGAAACTGCTAATAAAAAATAGACATTTGTGATCAGTTGCATAGTAAACTAAATGTAGACCATGCATCAGTACCATATTTGTTTGAGCTACAGAGCTCATTAATGACAGAGCTAATTAAACTGGTCTGAGTTCACTAAATTTAAGGTGTAAAGGAACACTTTTCTGGAAATGGTTCTTCAATAATTTTATGTACGTTTTTGTTGATATGTTGCAGTATTGTTTGTTTTGTTGATGATCTCTGCTGGTGTAGTATTTGCAAGTCATGTTCTAATTTTCCCAGTGCATGTTAGCATTGATGCTTGATACAAATAAGTGCCGAGTGCTTCCTCACATGGGACTGTATATGTCAGTAGGTTTTGTTTTGATGGAGAAGTTGTCCAAATATGTAATCATAGTCTATTACTTATTTTAGATTAACAGTTCTGAACTTTCTAAGGAATACAATAATAATTTTCAAATAGAAGTTGTAATAGACTCATTTGAATTCTGGCATATGTGTATGCATCTTCATTAAGCATTCAGAAGGTTTAATATTTTTCTGAATATACTTTTTCTTTCAGAAAGCTATATTTAACTTTTTAAAAAGTGCAAAGAAGGTATAATTTTTCTTTATTGTTTTATGACTGTCAAAAAAGACTTTGAGTGATGTTCCATATTTACATTTGTATTTCCCTACAATTTTAGAAGAACAGGTTGAAATTATTTTAATAATTTTTATACAATTAATGGGGTTTTAATTTATTATTTCTTGATGAACAGATAAAAACAGCTCAGATTGGTGAATAGTCATCATGTCTCGAGCACGGCAGCCCCCACTTGTAACCGGTATCTCTCCCAATGAAGGCATCGCATGGACAAAAGTGACAATTAGAGGAGAAAATTTGGGTACTGGACCTACAGATCTCCTAGGTAAGTTGAAAAATCACCCTTTAGGTACGGAAGAAGGTAACATTTCAGATATGATTGGAGATAATCTTTTTGCATGATAGAATCTGTCTTAAATGTAATGAGGAATGCCCTTTACACTAATATGCACTTGAATCCATACATTCAGAGACGCTACCCGATGTGTAACTAACCAGACTGACTCTACCTCTTTAGATGAACTCTTAATCTGACTCAGCATCCTGTGTTGAACATGAAATGCTTTTTGCAGTGTTTTAGAAGAGGGTAGATGTAACGAGATGCTCCTTTGTTACTTTCTCAGGAACTGAGAATTTCCTCTTTGAAATTTTCAAGTCAGAAGTGTTTTCAGTGTATTCAGAAAGTTACTGGGGATTTTCTCCCAAATTTGCCCTAAACCAGGACATTGCTATGCCTTGAATTAAAGTCACTTTGTGTATCTGTAGCAGTTATGATAAAGCAGGTTCAGTGATTTAGCTACAAAATATTTGAAGAGCCCTTTTCATTACTGTTTTGATTTTTAACATGGTAATTTCATTAGAATCTTCGTAGCTCCTGTGCTGAAGGAGGGACAAGATCTTTTCACTGATTCTCCCGGTCACAGACCTTGTTCATTACTACTCTGTTGCTTCCTTTTCAGGCTGAAATGTCTTAGCTTATTTAATTTTTCTGCATGTATCTTTGGCCTTTCTTCTTGCTCTTTAGTGAATCTCTTTTACTTTCACTACCAGTCATGGGTGACACATCTTGGTTGTGTGCACTGTTCAGGATGTGAATGCCCTGTGGCATAACACTGTACTTTCACTTTTGTTTTGTGTTTTGGCCATAGAGTTCTGTTTTCTGTGTAACTCCTAGTGAGAATCAAACTAATGATTTTTGTTGTTCTGCCTACTATAGTTCCATGATTAAATGCATGAGGATTTGTAGTCAGTTTGAGGGTGCCATCTATGAATTTAAGGTTTTGCCTGCATGCATCTTGTCTTTGTTCAGTGAATTTCAGCCGTTGTGTTATAATATCTACATTATAGTGCATCACTCAGTCTAATAAGTTCTGGCTTGCATTTTTCTGGGATTTATGGTCTTCACGCTCTAAGTAAAAGAAAATCATCAGTAAACTTTATAACCTCTTTATCTTGTCACTTATAAGTGTACTGAACACAAGTGATCTTGGCATACACCGTGTGGAAAACTTTCCTCAGTCAAATCACATCATATACTGTAACCCTGTTTCTCTGTTGCTGAGCTGTTTATCCATTAGAGGTTCGTATCCTGTAGCTGCATCATTTTCTTAAGCCTTTCAAGAGAGACTCAGTAAAGGCTCCTGGAAATTCAAGCTAACTATAACTACTGGAATTTCCCTTATTTTTTTTGCAAGTTATGCATATGTGTACTTCAGTAGTCATGTTAGAGACAATTTGTCTAATTTGTTGTGGAATCACGACTCCTCTGAAGGCCATTGGAATTTTGTTTGGCTTTGCTAGAAAAAATATTTCGCTTCATGGCTGTAAACCAAAGTTCACAAATTCCATTCATGGCCACCACAATGAGCTTTATGGCCAAGCATAAGCTACTACATTTTTCCACTTCACTTCAGTTTGCTGTCTCTCAAAAGGAGAAATAGTATTTTCCTGAGCTGCTAGGTGAGGTTGCGGTACACTATAGAATTCATACTGAGAAATCTTCAAATAACTGATGATGTTAGGGGTGAGTATATTTCTGTGTATTTCTGTGGCTGATGTACTTCAATAGCCTCATTAGTTCATTGGTATGATCCTCTTAGAAATGATCAGTGCTATTTTCTTGGAAGGAAGACGTGTCCTGAGCTGTAACTCAGTATTACAGCTGACCAGCTGCTGATACTTCTTCTTATATTTCTTTCATAGTAACATTTCTAACACACAGCTGCTAGTAATTTTATGCTTTGAGGTAAAAATAAATAATGCATTGCCTTATTTTCTCCTTTGCTCAGTTGTCAGCTTTCTCCAGTAAGTGACTAAGGCCCCAGATAGCTAAAGATTTCTTTTAATGGTTAAATTAGTCATGTAAATATTCCCTGTTACTTGAATGGAAATACTTGGAAAAGTGAGGCTTTGTAGGCATGAGAGTTAAGCAAGTTTGAGTGAGGTATTTATAAAGTTTTAAAAGTTTGAGATGCATTAGTGTAAAATTAAAAGCAAGCAACTTTTTTTCTGTATATCAACACAGTATCACATAATAGAAGTAATCTCTTTGTATCTTTGAAACCAAATGAACTCTTTATTTGTAACTCTATAGCTCATGGTACAAAATGTCAAATCCAGGAGGTACCTGTAACATATGTGTTTTCATGGTTTAGCTTGTCTTTTAAGACATTTGTAGCTGTATTTTTTAGACATTGTAAAATTGTCCGTATATGAGCTTAACCAAAATCAGAAAGTCTCCCTAAGAGTATTACTTATGCCTATTTATAGAAAGGCACATAAAAACTAGAAGCTGAGAATGATGTTCTCAAAGATCTTTATACTATGCAAAGGATTCAAATTAAGTTTTACTTAAAGGGAAGTTTCCTATTTCTGGAGAAAGAAATGTGGTAACTGTGCTATCAGAACTTCTCCCTCAACATGCCTTTATTTGTTTGAGAAATTGTGTTGTGCCATTACTGTTTCATGTGGTATATAAAATCTTGATAGAGACTTAAGTTCCTTTTGCATTTTTAAGATATAGGCAAAGGCCATTTCCTGCCATTTCAAAAGTATTGGACCTTGTATCTTGATGTCTTGAGTGCTTTTGGAACCTCTAATGAGTAGACAATAATGGATACAAGGATCTTCATACACTTACTATAGCTTAGTTTTGGATTTTAAAGTAGTGCTCAATTGAACCATAAATTCAGAAAATATGGGGTGAAAACATCTTTATAAATTGTTTGGGCAAAGTATTTCAGTTAGTCTTAGTTCCTATCAGAATCTTTTTTTCCTTTAGAGAAGATGCAAGTATAAAACTGCAAGAGATGTAATAATATAACAATATAGCGTAAGATTATATTATTGCATGTATGTAATATGAATCCTAATATATGGTTTTTTTCTTTCCTCCATTAAACTAAAACCTGACCTGATTAAAATTTTATGAGTAAATAAGCAAAATATTTTTTTACGTCTTTCTCTGTGTATATCCTATTTCTTCCCACTCCCCCCCTTTTACTCGGAAAGAATATTTAAGAAACAAATCTACTGTCCTTTCTGAAGTAAAATTAATTTCAGTTGTAATAAGATTCAGTGCATTTTTTTAATTTTTGGATTCCATTTTCAAGATAGTTTTTGGCAGGGAGTAATGCATTTTTATGTCTGACAGCCATGAAAACTGCCAAATTTCTCTGCTGTGTCATGTCAGAGACTTAAATTGTGAGAGAAAATAAGTGTGAAGCTTTGGTACTAAGCCACATATGCTGACTGACCCTTTTCTGTTTCTAAGTATTTTCTAAATTGGTCAGAGCTTTCTAGAAATTAAAAACAAAAGTCAAGCCAACAGGGAAGAAACTGCTATGCCTGACTAATTTATACTCCAGTACAGCCAACACATTAGTACAGCCTTGTTCTTTTGGACATAAGGCAAAATGTTTCTGGCTAAGGGTGTTATTTAAGAAGAACATAATGAAGTTATTCTCCAAATTGGTACTAGAGCAGTTAGGATCTTGCCAGTTTTCCAGGACAGCAGAACTCCAGCTACGAATATGGGAATTGTTCATCTAGATCTGAGAAAATAATCCATCTATTCCTGCATCCAGAGTCCTGATCTGACCAGAACCAATCAGTTGGTTGTGACTGGTTGATGATTGGTTTGATTGATCAGACCAATTTGATGTGAAATCTCAGGAAGCCTTGAACCTTACATTAAGGTGCACCTTTGACTCTTAAATCATGAGAGATGCTCTTGAGCACTGAAGCTTGTAAGTCTCTTCCTAGGAGAAAAGACCTTCTTGTATTTAATAGTTTGTCATCCTTCTTGTGAGAAAGTGTAGAATAGAGGATAGATGAGCATTACATGATTATTCTTTTATATAACAAGGGCAGTTTATTAATCAGAATCAGTCTTGCATTTTCACTTTTTACAGAAGAGGTTCGGATGGATTATATGTTAATTAGTACTACTTCAGCTAAAACAGCCTTCTGTGTCCACTGAAGTACTGCTAAACAAATAAGGTTGAAGAAACATTCTTCATTGTAAATAATTTCCAGAGAGTCTTCTTTTTTTTCTGTGCAAAGTCATATAGACTGAACTTGTGAAAAATTTGCTGTGTGCAGCTTTTAAGGGAAGTTTCACAGAAATGGCATATTGAACAGCAGTTCTCCAGTGTCTTGCAGACAGAAAATCTAAAAGTTGCAGTAGCCCAAAAGTGGTGGAAGAAACTAAATAAGTTTCAAACTGCACTACTTCTATCTGATGAATTGTAACTAGGACAAAAGACCTGAAGTCGCCTAGGAAACATCTGAAAAATGTATTTGTGCTTCCTTGACTGTAATTGGCTGTAGGGGACTGGTGAAGGGCTATATATTTATGTAAAACATGTAGCATCATAAATGAATTTGCATTTCAGAATTTCAAAAGATACTTCTAATAACAGAATTATACTTCTTTTTTTTTCTTTTCCTTTTTCCCAGGTTTAACAATCTGTGGGCACAACTGTCTCCTCACTGCAGAATGGATGTCTGCCAGTAAAATTGTGTGTCGAGTTGGACAGGCTAAAAATGACAAGGGAGACATTATTGTTACTACAAAGTCTGGTGGCAAAGGAACTTCAACTGTTTCCTTCAAACTGCTTAAACCTGAAAAAATAGGTATATTTCTTGTTCAAATCCACATCTGTTTTCTTTGCTACGAAAATATATGACTGAATGCCTCTTTGTGTAAAATGTATGTTTGAAATGGATCCACCTCACTACAATTTTCAGTTGTTTAGAAAATGCAGAGTATATCAATAAAATATCCATATATATATATATATAGAGAGAGAGATAGGAATAATGTTGCCTATACCCTAAGTTTCTTTCTCAATATCTTGATAAAATCCTCAGCGATGAATGAAAAGTAGCCCTTCATTTTTCTTTATGGAATAGCTCTAAACTTCTGAAATTTTAGAAAACTTAATAACAGATCTAGTAATTACTCTTAAGTGTAGTAGATAAATACAAAGTCTGGACCAGCTCATGAGCTTTACACCTAAATCCTGAGCTGACAGTTAATCCTTTAAAGAAAGTAGAGTCCTCAGTGCCATTTCTTATTTGTAATTCAAACCATCCTGCAAGACAAAGTCTTAAATATTTCTCATGAGATGCTTAACCATTGAAATTATTTTGCCAAGCAGTCTAGGACCTCTGCTTAACCTAGAATCCAGCCTAAATACCCTGTGGATTGAAAATGTTTCTCTCAGAACCCCTCATTGATGAGCTGGATAGTTATCTTTTCTAACACAAGAGTTCCCACAAGAACTGTTTTAGGCTTTTATTCTCAGCCCTTCAGTGACAGTTAAATAGCATGTGATTTCTCCCAAGCTGCACTTATATCTTAATAATAGAAAGGTGAAATGTGTAAGTGCAAATGTTATACAGTGGAGCTTTTGGTGATGAGAGAGGAGAATTCATATTTGAGAATATGGGAAAGTGTGGGGATGAAATGATTTCTGGTGTTGCATCTGATGGGTATGTTAAAGGAGAGCAAGGCCAAGGGTATGGCTGGCTCCATTTTCAGCTGAGATTCCAGGACATATTGTGCCTCACCTTTATGCATTGTCTGTGCTAAGGCACTGGAAGCAAAGTCAGTTCTGTGTCCTTGAAGTCATTTATCTTGGCGTGTGGCCAAAGTTCAGTTACCTTTGGATAGCAAATGGGATAGAAAAGGAATCTTCCCTAAAATATGCAAATGAGAAGACTTTCAATTAATTGCTCTTTTGAAAGTAGCAAATAACAAGGTTTGGACAGAAACCAAAATACATGCAGGAATGAAAATACTAATATTTGATGGTCAGGAAAAAGTATGTGAAACTGTGCACCCTGCAAAAGGATAATGTTTGATGCCCAGCCGTGAATACCTTTTCAGCAGCTATAATAAAATAATTTAGCATAATTGCATCCAGGTTGTTTTGCCATGTATCTTTCAATATATTACCTAGGCATGCATTTTATATTTATCAGGATTTTTCAAATTAATTCAATATGTTAGAAGTTGATGGTGCTGGACTGCCCTTGTTGTTTTAGGGATCTGTGCTTTGTTTTCTCTAGGTATCTTGGATCAGTCTGCTGTCTGGGTGGATGAAATGAACTATTATGACATGCGCACTGACAGGAACAAAGGGATTCCCCCCTTGTCCTTACGTCCAGCTAATCCACTTGGTATTGAGATAGACAAGTGAGTACCAAATGCCTTTAATCCACTTTTTTAGTGCTTTTCTGTCTATGTGTCTTTGTGAATTCCAGGGAAGTTTAATGGTCTGCAGGGCAGGGAAAGATTTAAAAACACACACAGCTCCTAGTATTCTATTTGGTACTCTGAGTTGTTAGTGGACTTCGTATCCTGCTTCATAATCCTCTATTTTGGATCATCAATTAGAACTGTAGATAATCTAAAAGCCTGATATATTGAACCCCAGTGATGTTTAGATTTTGAGGATTGGTAAATAACCTAAGGCTTCAGATTTATACATTGTAGTTACAGAATACCTACTGTTGCATTTGAGTTTCACGGGGCTTTTAGGGATATTAGATTGCTATCTGTTGCTAAAATTGCACTGTAAAATGTGATTTATTATGCCACATCAGCTAGTTTATTTTATTGAAATACTAATACTGTTTTCCAGCACACAGTCTTCTTTACTTTAGTTCTTAAGTATGGTGGAATTTATGACATTTTTGTCTGAAATAGTAACTTTATAGTGAATGATAGATGGAATTAGGGGTCTTTAAATGGGACACTCTTCAAAGCTGCCCAAGTACTAGAAATAGCATCAGGAATACTTCTCTCAATCAAGGTGCCAGCTCTACCAAACAAAACGCTATTTAAAATTAAGCTATTACTAAGGTCTCATCTGCTGAATACTCTTGTTTGTGAGGGGGAGTGCACTGGAAAAAATCTGCAGTGCCCGTTGTTACCTTGTTCTGATGGGAAAGCTGCACTTTCCCAAAATCCATATGGGATTTCTAGCAGATCCACACCACCTTCCGGCCTCTGGCTGTGCATTTCTTTCCTAGTTTGAATATATATTTTTCTTTCTTTTCAAAGTACTAACCCAATTTTTTTTAAAAAGCTGGAGATTTTATCTCTTAAAGTATTTTTCTTTAGCCTTTGGTTTTGGTGTAACTTCTGACAGGTAATTCTTTCATTTTCCTCAATTTTCCAAACCCTGACAAAATGTGGACCTTCATACTATTGACAGTATTCCAGTGTGTTACTAGGAGACTTTCTATGACTCTTCCACTCTCCCTCACCTTTTTGTAAATTAAAAACCCCATAACAATCCTTTTTACCACTGTGCTACACAGCAACTGCCAGTGAGTGCTTTGTTAAGTGATTCTCTTGAGTCACTACTTATAGTTAAGACAATGTCCATATGATAGAGATTAACAATTATCATATAGACACTTAAACTGCATTAGTTTGGGATTTGCTTGATTTAGAGTTGTCTATTTGGATGTTCATTCAATAGAAAACAAATCATGTTATATTTTAAATGTTTTTTCCTGAAAACATTAAAAAATGTGTTACTGAAACCTAAAGTTTCATTTGAAAAGAAATAATTCAGAAACATGTAGATACAGATAGGAAATAATCATTTGTAGAGGGAGGGAATTAGGAAATCTTTGGGCAAGCATATCAAGCCTAGTTCATTGTTCTAGATCTCCCAGGTTCATTGCAGGAGAAGCAGGAAGATTATGGCAAGCACCAGTCTGACAGACCTATCACTGAGCAGTAAAACAAGTAGTGTGGAGGAATTGAGGGGGTTACATCGTGCAGAGGGGAAAGAGAGGAAAAGCCTGGTCTGCTCATGCTATGGTTGACAGCACAGTTCTGACTATAGATGAACATTCTGGGTTTAATTAAAGAATGCCTTCTCAATGGAAAATCTTCCATAATTTTCTTGATCAGTTGGAGCACTATGAGGTTTATTTCTATAAAATTAACTTTAATACCATATAGTTTAGCTAAACTCACATTCGGAAATACTTTACCTATGAAATCTGTAAGTATTGAGAAGTTGTACAAGACAGTGAAAAAAGGCAATTGAAAACTAAGAAAGAGAGTGAATAAGCAAAAAAATTAGCAATAGCTATTACTAGATACAGGAATATTTGTCACTAGAAGTGATAAAAGCTGTGAGGATGCTTTAAAATAAAAGACATCCTAATATGATCCTAATAATACTTTTGTGTATTCAGAAAGGCTCTGAAACATTATGGGTCTCTCTTTTATTCATACCTTTGATTTCTCTAAATGTTTTCTTTAAACATGTGCAAATTGGGATGTATTTTAATTTTGAAGCTGAAGCATTTGGCATTGGTCTGACTTGTTGGGATTTACAACCTTGCAGCCTGATGGCTGAGAAGGAAGGGAAAGGAGTGCCTTGTGTTGATTATGCAAATAGTGGTAAACAAAAGAAACATTAATTGAGAAGCTCAGGGAGAAAAGCAGTGAAAAACAGATGTCATAAATTGGAATAGGAATGAAGTATATTGGAGCACACTGAAGAGAAGGCAGAGGAAGGTGATTAGACTACAGACTGCAAGAGAAAGAAGCCCTCCCTGTAGAAAGTGATTATCAGGCATTAGAAAATGATACAAAAAAGACAAGCTGCAGCATGGAAATGATTTAGGGTTTTTTTGGAGGGATTTTGTTGGTTTGGTTTTTTTTTTTTTAATATGGTTATGCTTGGCTTTAAAAGTTCCTTTGTGGCTTTTTAAAGCATTTTTTATAGTACTTTGTCCAGTTAAAATCTGTTTTAAAATTAATTGTAGCTTTTGAACAATTCAGGTGGATGCTTTCAAGGTGCTGCAAATGAGACCTTGAAATAAGAGAAAAAAGACCTTGTACATAATGAAAAGAGCTTCAGTACAACAGTTTGCTAAATTATTAGGCATGGACAGGGACAAAAAAGAAATACTCAGACTCAGCAGATAGAAGATTAGAGTTTAATTGGGATTGAGTGAGATTTAGGTGAACAAAAGGGTTGAACTATGAATTAAGGGAAATATGTAATAGTGGGTCTGACATTCTATTAATAATTAGAATACTGCCTATAGATGTATTGTAGGAGTAACATATATGTACTCAGAATATGCACTGGGAGTGTCCTTTTCATATTCATATTCAAATGTTGCAAGGATGCAAAAAAGACGATGATGCATATGCAGTCATCCTCCTGGCTGTTCTTTTACATAATCAAGATATTTTAAATGTTACATATGCAGTCAAGATATTTTAACTCCATGTGTATACATAATGTTCAGGCCATCATCTTTCAGCCTGCACGTTTAGCAAGTAGTAAATATACATAATTGCTGGCTGATAAGTTCTTCACATTTTCCATATATTAATTGCAGTTCCTGTGTCATGTAACTAAGAATCTCACTTGCTAATAAAAAAAATCAATTATATTGGAATGAAACTTGAACTTGCTAGTCTGTGTGTTTTCGTGGTGGTGACCCTTGAAGTCACAAATGTATTTGCAGAAGAGTGTTTGCACACATTTGTTCTCCTCCCTTCCTAAAAGTTGTTCGTTCATCTTCTAAAACACAGAGCTGATCCAGTCAGATAAGGGGTTTTTGGCATTGATGTAACTTAGTGCCTAGTGTGTGTATGCTGTGAGATAGTCAATCCCCATCAGGAAATAAGTACTTAAAATACTTATTTAATCTTTGAATTCTGTTTTTTAATATTTAGTATGAAGTTTAGTGTCCCATAACTACCTTTACATTCACTTTCAGTTCAGAGCAGATCGGTGCCACCCTCCTCCCCAGGGAGTATTCCTGGCTGTGGTGTTATGCAGATGTAGCCAGGAATCCTTACAGAACCATTGAATCGTAGAATAGAATCACAGAACTGTTACAATTGAGGAAGATTTTCAAAGTCATTGAGTCTAAATTTTGACCAATCCCCATCTTGTCAACTGAACCATATCCCCAAGTGCCACATTCAGCCATTTCTTGAGCACCTCCAGGGGCAGTGACTCTGCCACCTCCCCTGGGCAGCCCATTCCAATGCCTGATGATCCTTTCAGGGAAGAAATTCTTCCTGATGTCCAACCTGAACCTCACTTGGCACAGCCTAAGGCTGTGTCCTTTTGTCCTGTTGCTGGTTGCTTGGGTGAAGAGGCTGTGCCCCACCTGGCTACACCTTCCTCCCAGGCAGCTGTAGAGAGTCATAAGGTCACCCCTGAGCCTCCTTTTCTCCAGGATGAACACCCCCAGCTCCTTCAGCTGCATCTCACAAAAGTTACTCTCTAGATCCTTCACCAGCTCCATTGCCCTTCTTTGGATGTGCACCACCACCTCAATCTTCTCCTTGAGTCGAGGGGCCCAGAACTGGATACAGCACTCAAGGTGTGGCCTCACCAGTGCCGAGTACAGGGAGACAGTCACTGCCCAGCGCTTGTGTGGCTCCTGCTGGCCACACAAGTGCTGACACTGGCCAGGATGCCCTTGGCCTTCTTGCGCATTTGGGCACACACTGCCTCATGTTAAGCTGCTATCAGCCAGCACCCCCAGGTTCTTTACTGCCAGGCTGCTTTACAGCCGCTCTGCCCCCAGCCTGTAGCTGCCTGGGGTTGTTGTGGCACAAGCAAGATTCAGCCTTGTTGAAACCTCACACAGGTGGCTTCAGCCCATCAATCAAGCCTGTCCAGATCCCTCTGCAGAGTCTCCCTACCCTCCAGCAGATCAATACTCCTACCCAACCTGTTGTCATCTGCAATCTTATTTAGAGTAGACTCAATCCCATTGTCCAGATAATTGATAAAGATTATGAACCAGACTGGCCCCAGTACTGACCCTTGGGGGATCCCTGTAATGACCATCCAACAGCTGGAGGTAACTCCATTCACTACCGCTCTCTAGGCATGGCCATCCAGTTTTTAATTCAGCAAAGAGTACACCTGTCCAAGCATTGGGTTGCCGGCTTCTCCAGGAGAAGTCTTGAACAGGTTGCAGGAAGAAAAATGTGTGTGCAGAGTAGTTGTCTCAGTATGAGAAATGTGGAACTTGGTGTGAAAATTCTGACCTTAGCAGCAATGTGGCAGTACTTTGATTGGTTTTAGCAGTTTAGAGCTGTTACAAAAGCAGGTTGGTAACACAAGATCATTCAGAATCTTGTATGGTTCTGGGAGAGAACCATGTCACGTAGACACCAGTTAAATATGTTGATGGAAAATTTAGATCTACCTGATATTTGTGAATGAATTGCTTGTTCTGATGTACCACGTACTTCCTCCTCCTGCATGACAAGTCCTTGTTTAACCAAGGGTTCCCTGACTCCTCTAACTACTCAGTCAGGCTAAGAAAATTCATTCTCTGCAAAACAGTAACATCAGTCAGACCTAGTGGCGGTTAGAAAATTTTTGAATAGTGTTTGTTGTTTTGCATGTAGCAGAGGTCACTCTGGTGAATCCATCTCGTACATGAAAGCAAAGGCTGACATGCTAAGTACATTCCACATACTTCTGTATCCACCCACTCAATACAGATGCTTCCCTCTTCCCACGCCAGCTTCCAAAACAGTTCATTTGGGAGAAGGAAACAGATGATCTTACGCTGCCACCTAATGGTAAACGTCAGCTTGCTACCACGAGATAGGAAAATACCTTCTGGGGGCTGAGATGTTTATTTTTAAATGGCTTGTATGGAAGTGCAGTAAATTACATCATCGAATGTGATGGATGTGTGGAAACTTGATCACAGAGATGCATGCGAAAAAATTCTGAAAGCTGCAAAAGAGAGTTGCAGTGTAGTCCTAGCTTTATGATATTAAAAAATAAAGTAGCACTTACTGCTTGTTAGGTTGATGCATCAGCTGCAGCTACCAGCCTATAATCTCTTAGTAGATTTCTTTTACCACATTCTGCCAGTTCTAAAATACAGTTGCCACTTTGTTTTCATATTTCTAATGAACCCAATGCTACTAGGAAGGAATTGCCAGAGTACACCCTTGCCTTGTTGCTATTGGAGAGACCTTTGTTAACACCTTCTGATTTGTCGTGTTTAGTCTACACCAGCGTCCCTTATGCTGATCTTTTTGCATGCATTATTAACACAGTACAGCTGGTACAAAGCCAGCTTCAAGGAGTCTGACTGGTACCAGACAGAGGGGGAAGTGTACAGCAGCTCTAGCTGGAGCTTGTTTATGCTGGTTACTATTCAGAATCTGTGTTTATTTAAAGTTGCTCCTTTTGACCTTTTGTAAACTCCGGTGGAACTGAGCTTCAACTTACCTTTTGGTGTCTGTATCTTGCTTTGGGATGCACCTTCAATCTGCAAATGTTGTCATTATGCTGAAATTATGACTATAAGATTCTGAAGTTCTGGGAGCAAAACAATTTTTACGGAAAAATTACTTCTTGCTAAACTGCGTTCATTGACAGGCTTTGTTAATTAGTATCTGTTGCATCCTGTTGTTCATATTTGATTGTGACTGCTTGGAGGCTGTGATTACCCATGGAGATTCCCAACTAATCTCTGGAGAATATAAATGCTGTGCATGGATACAAGTTCTGTAGTAGAATTTGTAAGAGTCCATGTAACCTGTACTGTTAAATTAGGTTTATTGCTATTAGTCTATACAGAACCTGAAGGTTGGAGTAGTGCAAGGAGGGACTTCTCTTGATGGGCACTTGTGGTACAAGTGAATTGAACACCTGTTTTGAATCCAAAATAAATGTGCATGACCTTTACATGGGAGCAAGGACCACTACATCTGACATTGTATGACTCTATTAACTATACTCAACATGTGTTTGAGGGAAGTGAAAGTGTATCGTGGCTTGTAACCAAATGTATTTTTAATATACTTCTCATTAATATAACCACTATGTGAAATCTCAGTTTCTTTTGTATTTAAAATTGTTGCTGAAGCATTAATAAGACTATTTTTAAAAGTTAACTATAGGTCTAGTATCAGATCTAGTTCTATTCTAGGTAAAATAGTGTGCCAATTAGAAAATACTAGTGTACAAATCCAGTGTACCTTTGCTGAAATTGTAAAGGTAGTGTAATACTTAGGGTTGTCAAGGGTGGCAAACTTCACTCATCCTTTTCTGAGGTTTTCTGTATTCAGTTTGTGGTTCCCAGTATCTTTTACAATGATTACTTCTTCATTAAGTGATTCTTGTATAATGAGCAAATCAACAAAGAAGTGATTTACAGGTTAATTGCATGCCATCATGATCTAAGCTTTTGCTACTGGTTCATCTTCATCCTGTAACGTTGAAAAGAATGAACCAGAAATACTTTCTCAAATCTCAAATGGGCTTGTTTTTAAGTAAACGGTAAGCAAGTTTTCATGAGAAAAACTTCCAAAACCTGACTTATTTAATTTATTAATGGAAGTTAATGAAACAAACTTGTGTGTATGTGGAGTCAGTCTCTTTTTAGATGCATCTGGCCAGACATTCTACAAATACAGTTGCTTTCAGTTTGAGCATTTTAGTGTGCACTTCGTTTTGAAGACAGCTGTAGCAAGTCTGTATGTAGCAAGCTGTAGCATATCTTTTAGTGGGAAAACTACTGGTAAAATGTACAATAAAAATAAGGGTACTAAACCATACAGTATAACATATTGTTAACATACCTCACACATTCACATTCATGTTTCTAGTCTGTTGGGACTATGTCTAAAATACGTCTGCACAGATAAAAGCATTGTTAATTTATGGTTCTACACAAGTACATCTGCTGGAAAAAAAAAACTCCTAATAACTTTTCAAGGCAGCCAAACATAAATTGAAAAAAAATTCCTTCATTTGTGTCCCTCTGTCTGTAGACAACATTCATTTGCAGTAATTCATTACAAGTCTTTCTTGGTCTCTCTATTTATATATTAAAAAACAGATTCATTTTTCCCCCTAGGAATTATATAGCTCATGCATAAGCTTAAATTGTCATGCATATCCCTTACAAACCTGCAGTTATGAGTAGCATTTGGTATTGGTATATTTGAGTGTGTGTGCTTTTTGTGTTATATCTGTCTCTTTTGAGTTTGGAGAACATATGTGGAAATTCTGAAAATATGAGTGAAATTCTGCTTCTGTATTGATTGCATGCACTTAAATAGTGCTTGCGCAGAATGTCCAAGTCTCTCCTGAAAACTCAAATTTGTTTTCTTGGTTTTGTTTTTTAGCATTAAAAATGCAGCTGTCCACAAAGATTCGATCCACCATGTGTGGATCAAATATAAATACTTTTTTGTATAGTTGTACTATTGCATGTGAAGTACTATCCTTCAAGTTGATGTTCCTACTGGGCATTTTTGACTAATTGGAGGGTAAAATAGAGTATCTTAAATTGTCTTTAAATGAAGAATAAATTGAAACTTACATCCATCAGCATTTTCTGCTTACTGTCATTCATGAAATTTAAGGTCATTGAAAATCCTGAATCTCACTACTTATGTCTTAAAGTTTTATTTTAACATCATCACTTTTTCATTGAACACAGGCAAATGTTGGGTCCCTCATTTTTTCTTGCTTCAGTTGTTTCTCACACTATTTTCTCTGTATCTCTACTTTTTATATCTGTCATCACTTTCCCTTGAATCTCATTTGATTTTTTTTTTTCTGGTTTTTAAGAAGTATTGTTTCATGCCCCTGCTGTAATCAGGTGCTACTGATGAAAGACTTCTGTACCATGTCATTATGTACGTAGGTCCTTTGTACCTGCTTGTGCTAATGGCCATTTGGATATGAAAAGAAACTTCCAGGAAACAACTCCTCTCTATATAATTGTACTTTTTAATGTGCCTGCCTTTAGATTTGTTTCACTTAATCTGCTGTTTGCTTTTTATAATAAAAACAGCTTTAACTATCTTGAAACATGTTTAGATTACAAATGAAACTAAAACTAACTAATCGCTGCTTTTGTGTCCATTTAAATGGCTTTCCCTGTGTGTTAAATGTAATTCTTATAACTGACTCTGGATTGCTACTCCCACCCAAGTTTGCTCTCAAATGCAAAGAATGGCAGATTTTCATTTGCTTACAGTTTACTTTGTATAGCAAAGCTCTCCTAACTTGTGAGGAGCATCAGAGAGGGACTTCATTGTCTTTTGAGTGGATGCTGTGATCCAAAAATGAAATAGTAAATTTTTGGAATAGATGAGAGTATTTCACTTGAAAGGGACTTAAGTCCATCTAGTCTAACTGACTGACCCATTTAGTGAATTTGTTTGCCACAATTAGTCTCTGAAAATGGGATGCAGCTGGTGGTGAAGATGAGGGGAGGGAGTGCACCTGGTGATGTATTGAGTGCATGGTGGAATGAATATGGCCAAGTGTTGAGTGTGTGTCCAGACTGAAGGATGAAGGTTGTCGTGTTTTCATCAAAAAGTGCTTTAAATATTTTTGTTACACGGACTTAAAGTTAAGTGGAATAAATTTTCTGGATGTGTATCTTAGAAACTACTTATAGTTTTAAAAAATGCTGTTGTAGAGAACCTCTTTTCACAAGGAATTGGCTCACATGGTTTCTTCATGCATTTGTAAGACTGAGTAAAAACTTCCAGAACCTGCTGACTGCCTCTTCAGATAAGTCTGTTTTTCCTTTGTTTGTGTATGGTGACAGGTCAGTGTCACCACACACAGATCAGTGTGTTCTGTTTTGCAAGAAAATTATTTTAACTCAGTATTATGCTTTTTCCAGTGTTTGTAATATAATGGAAGTATATTCTATGTATCTCCCTTTCGTGTTTCTGTGACTTCTGCTGTTCAGGAATCAATAGACAATAATTGTGTGAGGTCATTTAGAAGCTTCCAAACTTCTGATGTCCTGTCATTTTCAAGTTAAATAGAAGCATTTTGTACAGACAAAATTTCTGTCTTATGTGTAATAGTGAAATCAAAATGGTAAAATTAGTTTTGCTTAGAATAGATTTCAGTCTCTCCCAGTCATGTTACGTGCATCTGTAATAGCAGATTTAATTTCAAGGTGAGTTACAAGTTAATGTTCCCATCTTAGAGGGAAATGATTTGGTGTTTGTTGTTAGTTTGGGGTTTTTTGTGAATGTTTTAATTGTAAATTGTTTACAAGGCTATGTTTCACTGAAAAAATGAATATTCATTTTTCAGGGGCAGATTTCCTCAAAAAGATTTAGAATCACTGTTTCCTGGGATGAGTGCTGATTTCACAAGTGAAAACTTTTCTGCTGCCTGGTACCTGATTGAGAATCATTCAACAACAAGGTTTGGTGCTGTCATATAAGTAATTGTTTTAAATGCAAGTCACTGATGGTATATCATAATGCAGGAGATGTGTCAATGGTGGTTTGCATTTACATCAAATAGTCTCAGTTGTTTCTGAAGTGTCTGCTTGGTCTGAAACTTGAATCAGCATGTTTGCTTAATCTGCTTCTAAGAAAAACCTTGTTTTTAACCAGACCCAATTTATGATGGGTTTTTTTATTTATCCCCAACCCCCAATATCAGATGGAAGCTTTCTTCAAACTTTAGGAATCAAGTTAGCACGATCTTGAGTGGAAACTCCAGGTGTTAACTCATGAGCAGAGACACAGGTTATGGGCACTGAACAGATTACTAAAATTGTTCATATCAATTAGGCTGTAGTTTACAGTTTTGAAAAATGCCAAAGTAGAATCTTTGAGGTAAATCCCTTAAAATCTTGACAATGAAGATCTTAATTTAGAAATACAGTTCAGAGCATGTACTTACATTAATGTATTACATAAATGTATTTTTGCATGTATCACTGAATTTCTAAACTTTTATCTCCTGTGTGTTCACATAATACTGGAAGTCATTTTTAATAGAGACGATGAGCTTCTTTTCTTGTTTTCAGCTAGATACTCCGATTGGTATTTTAAAGGGAAATATGACTTTACAAATTGTTTTAGTTTTGTTTCCTACTAGTAGAAAAATATATGGACTGCTTCTTAGTTTTGGGGGTGGGAGGATATTTTTAAAGCTCCAGAAGCAACCATTACTCTCCTTGGGAAATACTTAAATTTCCTCTCAAAATGGTGATACTTTAAAGGGTCAGAACAGCAAGAGTACATGATTGCTTAATACACATATAGTGACAGCATCTTTTGAAATCAAGTAACTAAGTGGAGTTATTCCAAATTAATTCTGTCCGTCAGAATCTGATAACTTTGAGGATTATCAAGTTTGTAAAAAAAATTTAGGAGATAATAAAGTGATAAAGAGTAAACAGCTTTTGATGTAGGCCTTTGTAAAAAATTTTCTCTGTGTTTTGCCCTTGGACTGTTTCCACTTTGTTGCTCATCCATGTGGGCACCAGTGACACTGCCCAGAGAGATGCAGAGCAGATCACTAGTGATTGCAGACTGGGAACAACAGTGAAAAATGTGGGAGCCTAGGTATTCCTTTTGATTTATATGTGAAGGGGAAAGCTTCAGGTAATAGGGATGCATCCTGTAGATTCACAGAAGGCTGTACCCCTGGTTTCAAAAGCAGCACTTTTTACTTCTGTAGCTGTGTCCATAACTAAAGAGTTCTGCTAGTGAGAAATGGAATTAATTTGAAAAAGTGGGGTGGGAGAGTGGGAGCATCTTTGCCAGCAGGTTTGCACTTTGGTGTCAAAAACTTCAAATTCAGAATATCAGGGGATGGTGATAGCAGCCTGCAGTTTAATGAAGGGAACAGAGTGCTACCTGTGGGTTCAGCGATGGCATTAAGAATGCTGTAGGTAATTACAAAACTAGCTGGAAGTGTCTAACCGTAAGTCCCTTTACGCGCTCATGTGCTGTCTGAGAAGCAAGTCAGAGACATGTAGAATTAGACAAACATACTGCTAGAATAAAGTGGGATAGCTCATGTACCTAGTATTTTGGGATGGATAGCAAGAGGCCACCTGAAGAAGATACCCAGGAAAGAAGAGAGGGACTTGACCTTCATGTGAAGAACAGCTGGAATAAATATATGGGCCCTGTTATGGAGGAGGAAGGTTGAGATCTTGTTCAGGAGTCTGGAATGGGTGACATTGCAATGGCAAGAGGAAGTGAACAAAATCTTCCTTAAGCAACTTGGGGAAGTTTCCAGAGAGCAGACCCTGGTTTTTGTACAAGATTTTCATGTCCTTCATATTTACAGGAGGGGCAGCAATCCCAGGAGGCTTGTGAGGAGTTCTGGGAATGACTTCTAACATAGCTGCATTGTGGGCCCTCAGGGGTGCTTCTCTTCTGAGTAGGATTCTTGCAGGTGAGGCAGGGGATGTGATAATCCGTGGCAGCCGTGGCTGCAGCAATTGTGAAATAGTTGAATTCAAGACTCAAAGGGGTGTGGAGTAGGCAGGCAGGAGATTGGAAAGCAGTCATACAGAAGACAATCCAGTGTTTGTAAAAGTTGACTGTCTAGTGCAAATCATCTTCTGGGGTGTATCAGCAGCAATATGTTAGGTAAGATATGGAGACTATTCTGCTTGGAATTGTTAAAGGTGCAGTTGAAGTGCTCTGCCCACCTATGGCCATTGCTATAAGAAAGATGGGAGAGCTGAGGCACAAGCTCAGGACAGGATAAATATTGGTGGCTATACAGCTTGAATGAGTTAGGTGCTTTTAGAAAAGCAAAACATTTTTAACACTTTTCTAGTATCAGCTTAAGTATTTTATCCTTCTGCTGAAAAAATTCCATCGATTTGTGTCTTTGCATGTTAACAGTTTCAAGTAATGATCTCCTCCATCCAATGGCATAAAAAGTGTTAATTTGTACTTTTAAATGAAATGTGGAGTTTTTTGCATATTAACTCTATTTATATT
The DNA here is from genome assembly GCF_963513975.1 of Fringilla coelebs. Lineage (NCBI taxonomy): Eukaryota > Metazoa > Chordata > Aves > Passeriformes > Fringillidae > Fringilla > Fringilla coelebs. The sequence goes on from NC_140028.1 coordinate 84,912,811, forward strand.
GGTTTATAAAATCCAGATCTTAGTGTCGAAGGTTCAAGAGCACTGTAAAACTCAACAGGAATAAATGCTCAAAGGGTAGGGTGAATCCAGTTATCTTTTGAATCTAACTATAGGTGTCTCTTGAAATAAACAATAAAACTGTTTTGGTTGCTTTTCTTTTTTTGCCAATTCAACATGTGTAGTCTTAAAAATATTCTGGAATTGTATAAATATCATCCCATATAATTCGTGCTGTTTTTCTGGAAACACAGCAGTGGTTTAGTTCTTGTCCTCTACGTAACCTTAGGTATTGGAAATGGTAAATGTGTGGTGCACTGACATTTTGATTAGCTTATGTCTGTTTTTTCCTTGAAGGATATTCTTTTTAAGAAATCAGTATAACATACTTTTTAATAATTCTTTTAATCCTGGCAATATCCAGTTAAATAAAAATAAACTATTTTGACATGCTGTGAGATCCTCAGGTAGCATAAAACAGTGCTTAAAAGGAGAACTGTAAAAATTTTCATTATTTTGAAAATGCTGCTGGTAAGTTCTTCACATATGCCCAAGTGGACCAATCCAGGTAATGAGTAATGTTATTTCTGTCCAGCAGATGGAAACAGAAAATTAGGCAAAATTTTGTGACATCATCAGTATAAAAAGAAAAGTGCTTTTAAGTGCACCAGCGTGCTTTGTCTCCCAGCAGGTGGTGATAGCCTTCTCATTGCCTGGGCTAAAATTTGGTTTGTTCTCTTAATGTGTCTTTTTGTATCAGCTCTTTTTAAAATGGGCAGAATATTGATGGAATTGTCTTATGTCTCAGTTTTCTACTTCCTTGATCCCTCTCCTCACAGAGGTATGATGCAGTTTTTTGTTTCATTTTTTTTTGTATTAGGGAGATAACTTTGGCCGGCAGCTAAGAAGAAAGACTTTAAGGATGAAAATCATGTGCTATATTTGTATTTCTGAGCTTGTTCATGGTGGTGTTTTTATAGTTAGTCAAGTTATATAACTCCTGAGGTCATATTAATCATCGTCAACAAAAAAAAATTATGTACAGTTCATGAAGATTTATTCACAACATAAGACTTCTCAATTAATTGCAGGTGCTTGCAAAAAATAAAGATGTAAATCAAATGTAAACTGGCAAAAATTAAGAAATATCAGGAAAATCAGATAAAAAAGAAAGCTACCATACCAACAACAATGATGAGTTGGCAATTAATATTGCCCTATGAATGGCCTTTCAAAAATATTTCAGCAGATTGCATATAAAAACCATACCTTCATAAAGCAGGAACCTGTTTAGCTTTTCTTTTTTTTGAACTAATATTGTATTCAGTTCTGAACTGTATGTCCAAACCAACATAAAAATATTGAATGAATTCAGAAATAAAAGTGAGAAAGGATTGTAAGTAAAGCTGCAGAATTAAACAAATGTCATTTTAAAGAGACTTGTAACATCTTGGTTGTTAATCTACTGTGTACTATGTGTAGTGAATTCTACTGTCACCTATTTAATATAGTACAGATAGTTAGAAGAAACATCTTGACCAGGTTGTATTATGAAGAAATCTCTTCCATCACAAGCGATAGGAGCCTTCTTATTTAGAGTTGACACTAACATACAGAGATCTTTGGACTAAGAATCAACTCTCGTTATTGAAATGCACGAAATGCACACTCATTAGCAATTGCTTTGCCCTTACTAGTTGTTCTGAAAGTGGCTTTATTTTCCAAGTAGTTTATAATGTTTATTTATTAGCTCACCTTATTGTTTATATGTCTCTGAGGTTTTCTTCTTTGTTTTCAGTTTTGATCAGCTCAAAACAGCTGTTGTGAATTTGAAGAAACAAGCCAATAAGAAAAATGAAGGGAGTCTAGCTTATGTCAAAGGAGGTCTCAGCACATTTTTTGAAGCACAAGATGCTCTGTCAGGTAAAGATGCTTGGTGCTTACTAAGTACAGTATAAATGAAAATATGTGCATATATGGTTGAATTTAATGCTAAAAATACTGTTTCTCTTCATGGTCTGTACTAAAACTGTATAATGAGCCCAAAATATGTGCTGTGTTGGTCACAAGCTAGAACTGGCTACCTCATTGATGTGGTTTATTTGCAAAAGATGTCACCAACTGTATCTTACAGGAATTAAAGGCATTTGATCAAATTGTTTAGACCCCCAAAATTAAAGGTATTTGATCAAATTGTTTAGACCCCCAAAAGAAAGAGAAGTCTTAAATTGAAGTTAAGATGGCTTGCAAACTGTAGCAACAGAAAAGATTTGATTTCATCATGCCTTATTCAACAGTCAAATGGTAATATTTATATGCATATCCAGACACTTGTTACTTTGGGAGATCAGAGCCTTTCTGTTCTGTTTGCCATTGGCAGAATGCAGCACACTAGTGAGATTATCACAGTTGCCATTTATATGAATATATGTTTACTGTACATAGACACACACAGACACACTCCTAAAGCATCAGATGTCTCGCAGGTCAAACCTCATTGGGGGCTACTGTAGTCCTGTCTAGTGAGGCTCTGGTGAGACAGCAAAAGTGCCCAGGAAACCATCCCCAGTAGGTTTGTCATTTACCACTATGCTGATTATCCATCCTGGTCATTGACCCCTTTGGCCAAAATCCAACAAGGTTCAATAACAGAAGTATTAAAGAATTTAGCAGAAAATCTGAAGAATGTGGTGGTAGTCATAGGAAAATATTGTAAGAAGAACCATAACTTGGCATTGTTTCACCTTTTTAAGGTGAGTTTTCAGTAAATGCTAAGAAAAAACAGTAGGCTTTCTTTGTAATTCTTACACATCTTGAAAATACTGAAATTCTATTTTTTTTTTCTTAAATTGTCTCAAACATAATTGCAAATAAATATTGAAATGTGGCTTGTTTTTCACAACCGAATCTGCTTTGGAATATCACATATTCCAATATCACAATATGGAATATCACATATTCTAAAAGACTGAGAGTTCTGTTTTCAAGAAGTTGCTACTGTGGAGGAAAAGTAGTGCTAACAGTATTATGTTGTAAGATTTTTTTTTGCATCAGCAAATACTAGTAGGATTTGAAGAAAGATAAGGCAAACCATAAATGTTGTGAGGTTTTAGAAAAGCTGAGCACAACTGAGTAATTTCTTTTATTCCACCTCTCTTAGTAGCATTTTGCCTTTGGAGACTGACTATCTGATTAGTGAGGAGGTCAACAAGCAAGTAGTAATGTGAGAAATATTAATAAAATAATGGTAGGGCAAGCAACCTCATTTATTTTATTAACTACTATGGTCTCAATTTTTAAAATATTATAAGCTGTAATATTGTTTTGCATCTTTTACCTTTATCAGTGTTATTTTTACCTAAAATCAGGGTTTATCAGTGCAGTCCTTTAGCTAAATTATGACCTTAAACTTGGGATGACTCAAGTGGTTTTCAATGTCACTTTTTGTCTGTAACCAAAAGTGCTTGGCTTTGTCTTGCCCTCAGTAATCTCCCCTTAGCTGAAAGTCTGCTTCAAAAGGAAGCAGACTTTCAGCTTATACAGTGAATTAAAGTGGTATAATGGAAGAAGGGCCTTGATGCTGTTGATCAATTCTTGATAAGGATGCAGTATGGGTCACAGCTGCCTTCTGTAGCATTTTCGTACACATTTTCTCTGTTGAAATGTCATTCTAAGAGCATGTGCAGAAGATTTTTTGCTTCTTTTCATTCAATAAACCCACTCTTATTGCATATGAATTTCCATTTTGGATGTAGAACTACATATTTGCCTGTTCTTCCTCCTTATGCAGGATATTTTTGAGCGAGTAGAGCTGGGAAAATTGCATAACGTTTTAAAGACTTGAGCTTGTGATAGGAACAATCAACTGTTGAGTGTTGCTTCCAGTAGCAAGAAGAAAAAAAGGACTTCTTTTGGTGCCATCATCCAGCCCTACTGCCAGATGTCAAAGCTTTTTCCAGAACATTTGATGTCTAGTTTTCTCAAATGAAAGATGCTGAGAATTAAGAGTAAGCATTATTAGCATTGTTCTAGAGAAACAGCTCAGATGCAGATTTTAAAAAAACAACAGCAACAACCAAACAAAAACCCCCAAGCAAACAAACCCCAATTAATTCTTCAGCATGCAGTTATGAAATTCAAGCTTCTTAACAGAAGAACATTAAATTAAAAATACCATCTGGCTAGACAGTGATTGTGCAAGATGATGTGATGGTATTTTTCTGCCCTTACACACCTAAGGGTGAATTTTTATGTCTTATTTTCTCCTTTAAAGAAGTGCAACTAGAATTTGTATGCATTTCAACAAAACTACATTAATAGTAGTTTATATTTGAAAGCTGAACAATTGTTTCAGCATAAACTCTTAGGGACATAGCAATTGTGCTGCAAACTGTTATTATTTGATGTTGAGCATGCAACTGTCATGGATGAAAAGTGACTTAAGGGAAAACCCTTACGGAATACATTTTTGCAATATGATTTAAATTTTCTGAGTTGGTTCATTTTGGTTCAGATATTAACTCTCTTGCTTTGGGAAAATTTCTAAAATCTAATATATTTTCTAAAGATATGTTTTTTTGAGGGCAAAAATTTAGACTCTCATTGTTCTCCTTCAGATATCTTATAGCACATCTTCTAACCCCAGTGGTTATGCTTTGTAAACTGCAGGTCTGTTGCACTGTAGTTACAGAACGGAGCTACTTGTGAGCAGTTACTTCTGTTGTCTCCCTACATTAGTACAGGATAACTGTTCATAGGTGGATCACATTAGGGGTTTTAACACTTGCTTCTCCTGTTACATCATACTCCTCTGCGTCTTTTATACATGCTTTTTACAACTCATATACATTTAACAATGTTTGTTGCAAATATATGTTTACCTTGATTAAGGAAACCCTGAATAACTGATTATTGTGCAGCTTTTTTCATTAATTAGGACCAATAAGTTCTGTCTGATCTTAAGTGTACTATCGCACTCTGTTGCACATTTAAATGGCTATTAATATTTTCATAAATAAGAAATGGAAAGCATAAAAAGCAGTCCTTAGATGTTTATTGTATTTTGTGATTTAGAGGCTGTTTGCTAAGAAAATAAGAGCTCAAATAGACCAGAACCCATCCTTGTTTGGTTTAATTTCTGGGAAAACAGAATAGCCTTATCAGATCCCCATGTCTCTCTGCCTGTTAGCTTGGCTGACAGTTTGACAGTGACTCTGCAGAGGAGATGTTCAACAGGAAGTTTGTTTCGTCAGCTAAAGGGAGCTGTAAACTGAGCTGAGGGGAGCAGGGTTTATCTCAACTTGACCTACTTGTCGGTGTCGGGGAGTTCAGCTGGTTCATTTCCTGTAATTCTAATTGCAACCTAGAAAGTAGCATTCCTAAAAGGATGTCTGTTTATGTGTTTGTAGTTAAGACATATTTTACCGTTGCAAGCAAATCAGGTCCCACACAGAAGCTGTTAGGAAAGTTAGCAAATTAATTTTCTTTCAGTATATTTTTTTCTGAAATGCTCTTTGCAATGAACCTAAGGCTGCAGTTTTTTCTTATTTAAATGACAGGGAAAAAATAGGGAAATGACTACTTCAGTCACTCACTTATACAAAAACATGTAAGTACGACATCTCTATTGGCAGGTAAAAAAGATGCTGTAATGTCTTTAAAACACAGATATCGTGAGCAAATTTGAGGTTTAGATTTGGCTCTCTAGTTTGCCATGGCAACAGTTTTTTTGCAATTACAACTACAAACACATTTTTTGTGATTTTCAGCAAGAAGTCTGTACAACTGCTGGCTTTTACTGCACTGTTCCTTTTTTCCCTTTCCCACTCCTGTTCAGATATATGGCCTCTGGGAATACCTGCATGATAGGGACCTTGGATTATAGTTGACCTTTTTAAGAAAGGTCTACTACCTTTCTTAATACATAAGCTAGGGTGGTGTGGCTGAAATTATACTAATCTGGCCAATGCCTGTTTTTTTAATTTGGTTTTGGTTTTTTTCTTCCTGTAGACTATTTTTACAGTTCATTCCCTAAGGCTCGTTCTAGAATGAGCATGTTAGTGATCCAGGATTGGATTCAGGCTGAATAAGTCTGTGCTGCTGCCATTATGTCTGTTAAATTCATTTCCTCCTAAAGTAAAACAAAAAATATCACCTGAGCTATATTCAATTCTGAGTCAGACTGGGAAATTGAGAAGCTAAAAACTGATGTTAGTCTGTCATAAATGAGTCCCTTTGCTTCAAACTTTTGAGGAATTTTGTTATATTTGAATTTAAAGAGATTATATAGACCCAACCCAATTTTTTTATTAGTGATTCTGTTTGCAAACTAGATTGATGATTAATTTTGAAATGGTTTTCTTTTTTCCAGTTAAATGTGCTAGTATGTGACTGTTTTTGCTTGGTAACGTGGGGTTTGGATGGTTTACCAGGTTTTGCTGTTGTCACGTTGCTGTTTTGTAACAAATCTAATTCACACTTTTGCTTTACTCTTATGTATATTTTTTCAAATAGTATGGATTTTTGGTAAACCATGAATTTGAGTAAATCAAATGCAAATATATGATTGCTACCTAAATGTTGTACGGGTGACTTGAAATGTCTGCAATAGCTCTGTTTCTAATTCTCTGTGTGATGTGTGTCTATTAATTTTATCCTCCTCCTACTTCAAGTGATAGAATATTGTCTTTGCAGGGTAAGAACAGTCTGCTGTTACAGCTAGTGATTTTAAAGATGATCATATTTAGAGCATAAGAAAGAATAGGGCCATGGAAGCAGGCTGGCAAAAAAAAAAGATGCTGCATGTATCAGATACATATCTGAGAACATTTAAGTCACTTCAGAGTAGCAGTTCCCCTGCATGTGTGTGCCCCATAGCAGGTACAAGTTATATTATTTCAAGTCAAGAATTACGATCATGCCTCCATGTAGTCATTATGAAGCAATAGCTGATGTGCTCTCTGCTCACTGTCTAGCTTTCCAAGTGGGTCCTCCGGTCTGAATACTCAAATCATCTTTGTGCTACCCTTACAGGCAGAAACTGAATGAGAAGCTATCATTGCTTCGTATTTTTCCTTACATTTATAGGCCTTCTCAGCATTGGAAATAAAAAAATAGATGTGCTAAATTAGGCATTCTAAAAGTAGCCATGCTAAATAAAACTTAATTTTGCTTGTTAAAAACTTGTGTTCTGATCTTTCAGTACTAGATAACAAGGGGGACATTAAAATAAGAAATGTATTCTGAGAGAAAAATGACCTGACGAATGGGTGCCATAAAGTATGTAAGTGGTGGTAGATAGTTTAGTCTCAGGTGAATGCTTCCTCTTCGTGCAGTTTTTATGGTCAATTTTTGTAGCAGACCAATTGTTACCTTAATGCAGTTTTATAAAAGCAAAAGTTATCACAATTGATAAAAGGCTCAACTTTCCTTTGGTGCAGATCCTATCATAGTATTGTGTAGGGAGTTGAGGTTTTTTTGTCTCAAGCAAGAGAAAATTTGATTACAAAACATGAAAAACAGCAGCAATTGTCACAAGTCACAGTAAATGTTCTCTGCCCAAGCTCTCTGCTTTTATGCTGGGTGCTCATGTATCTTCTTCATCAGTTACTGTTTTAGAGATGTGAGCTAATTACTGGCAGAATTTCTCCAAAGGGATGTAATTTTGACAGTTTGTAGTTACCGTGTGGCTGTCATATTTTATGAACTTGTTTTTTTTTTCAGGTAGGTTAACTCTTTTGTTTGAATTTGAAAAATAGTAAAGTATGTAGAAAGAGAAATACCTTTTGCAATCACAATTTTCAAACAGCTAATTCTGCAATTGATTGAAAGTGTGCAAAAAAGTTACCTATGATTAAATTTAATCCAGACTTATCCTGCAAGTGATAAAGCACCTTAATTTCATGTTACATTATTCCATTTTTATTTCCATACCACCTTTTAAATGCAACATTTAAGACCTTCTTTTATTTTTACTATTTTTGCCTATCACAGTGACAGAAAGTTAGTACCAGTAAAGAGAGAATAGCATTTTCTGTACTGGTTAATTCTGAAGTGTTCTGGAAAAGGCCTGGATCCAGTCCTGGAATTTTTAGTGCCTCCATAGACAGAATAATAAGCCACATTTTGCTGTCTGTTTCCAAGATACTTGCCCAGAGATATCAGACTTGATTTAATATAAGTCCATCTGAGAACAAGTTGTCTGGTCTCATAATGGTTTTAGAATAAAATTTTTGTGGTGTATATATCAATAAAGCCTCTCTTCCTAGCACTGTGCTTCAATTACCTTGAAATATCATGTTAATTCTGTCCATTTTCTTCGATTTTTTCCACTGTGTTAGGTAAACAAGCTTGAGGAAGTAAATGCTAGAGAAACAAAACACAAAAAGGCAACTTAACACAATACTACATTTAGTTCAATATTTTGTCATTTTTTCTAGGATTAATAATGTTAACCAAAACAAAGCTGAGTTTGCTATGCCAATACAAAAATATCTAGAATTCTCAAGGGGCACTGCAGGAATGACCAAACCAAACTAGACTTAGCACTATTAACCAATGGCCAAAGGAAAAAAGACTTTTTTTTTTAAAGATTTTCATAGAGTAATGCATTAGTAGCTCTGTTCATGGCATGCTGTCTTCATTGCTTTCCTCTTTATATACAGCCCTGCAGTCCTGTTAAATCCATTCAGAACAGTTTTTACCTTACATAGAGATGCTCTCCTCACCAATGACCTTCTTATATTTTGTTAAAATTGCAAAAAATTGTTAATCTTTCAATAAAATAAATCAAAAGCATTTTCATTCATGCATTAGGCATGAATCCTGGCTTTGTTCTGATGTGTTCTGCATTCCTCCATTACTGTTCTTTGGTGCCAGGTTCTTAGTTACCACATCAGATCTTCTGGAATACTTTTCTGAGTTGGCCTTGAACGTCTAGTATTTTTTTCCTCCTGATTTCTGCATCTGACTAAAAGGATGTGATTTATTTCAAGTACTTTTTTCTTTAACCGCAATTCTATGAAAATGAGTAAGATTTTCAGATATACCAAATGCATTTCTAGCCATCCTTTAGTCAGAAAATGGTAGAAAATGTACATCTGTGTTGCTTTGAGCTGAGAGGCTGAGGAACTTCTGAGAATGCCACGCCTGGTGCCTATCTCAAAATACATTTTAAAAATATCTAATGAGGAAATGAAGTATGAAATTTGCAAATCAAAAGCTGCATGATCCTGGCAAGTGTGGTTTAATTTACTAGATTCATGGTTACCATAAATCTAACAAAAAACCCCATAGCCTTTCTTAGATTAAATAACATTTTTGAACACAAGTAGCAATGAATTAATTGCAGTTTATTTTAATTCAAGGCCTGTATATTGGCTTATTTGCCAGATTAAACTTTGCATGTGTTCTGGTGTATTTATTTGCAGTTAGAGGTTGTGAGTTTTGAACTTAGTTTCTTCACTATTATTAATCAGTATCTGCCTGCAGCTGTGAAGTTTGCAAACCTTTAAATATCGTGACTTAGCTGGGAAATGTGAACAGTTACTGACAAAGATGATACAAAATGCAGTTAATTATCTGGCCTTAGTGGAAGCATCCAGATGTAGCCTTTCCTCATTTTTATTTATTGTATGCTTCTTCCAGTAAAGCGCCTAAAAATAAGGAACAGATTCTGCTAGGTTTCCAACTGCTTTTCTAACTTGTATAGGTAAATCCAGGGTGACTGGCAGTTCAAGAAAAATCCCACCCGTCCTTTACTTCAAGCCTTCAAAGATGTAAAAGTTTCTCCTTACTCTTATTTTAGCCAGTGATGAGTTCAGAGTATTTGAAGGTAATCTTAAGTACTGATAGTGTGGAAAGAATAGGATGTCTTTCCACCTTGCCTTGGCCATATGCTCCTTTCCTTATACTGCAGTGCTCTACCACTGAGGCAAGGCTTAGACAAGCTCACTGATCAGTAAAGCAACATTTCTTCCTTACTGAGTTAGTTTTGTACCAAATTATCTCGCTGCAGCTGCCCTGCAGCTGTGTAGTTGCTGGATCCAGCAAAAGCAAGTGCTTTGGGTACAGGAGAACAGGGGTCGTCCCAAACAGTATCATCCCACTATTAGATGGGTTTAGTGCTTTAAGAGAAAAAAATAACTTGACTATCTCTAGATTCTTTTTAAAATGAGGTCTACAGATACTTTTCATGACTGCGTATGGTTTGGTTGTCTAAACTTCTAAATCAGCGACTTTTTGTCTGGTCTCCATGGAAGGAACATGCACTTTCAAAATCATTTGATGCAGATGGAGTAAGCTCAGACTTTATTAGAAAGCCTTTTTCACTGTGGAAACTTAAGACTTTTTTTTCTTTTGTAGCTCAGCCTTGGAACACAATGAATGTGCTCTCTATTGCTAAATCGGAATATGATGTGTAAAAATAACTACAGTAAACAAAGTAGCTTAAACATGTAGAAGGAAATATAACAAATTTATTGTGTGAACACAGAGTAATTTAAGTAGGTTTAGACTTTACAGAATGTCCTAAAATACCTTATTTCAGACAATGGTTAAAAAATGCCCTTTTTTACCACTCATAGTTACATATGCTTAATATGCCTTTATCTGTACTTTGCAGTGCTTTCCACATTTCTGAAACTCAACACCTTGGTTTATTTTATTTTTTTCCCCACTGACATACTTTTCTCTGTCTGAAAGTGCATTTTGAATTGATTTAATAGGACCATTCTTCCTGGGTTTCCAACATCAAAATTTTCAAACTAAGATTCTTGAATACTGTTTTCCAGGTTGCTATGCACAATAGCTACCAATGTGAAAAGAAATTACTTTCTGCCTTGTAAAAGGAAGAGGAGGGAATAGTATATTGCTATTGTATGTTCTTTTCCGAACAAGATGAGAAAAAGAATTGCTTTGGGAAGATGTATTTTAACTTTCAGCAACTGGTTAAAGATCATGATATTTTAATTTTAATATCGTCATAATTTCTAAATAAGCTGCCTTCATAATAAGAAGCTACGTATTAAGACTTTTTGAAGGTTCTAATATGGCAGATAGTGCTCTTCCAAAACTTATGTACAAGAAAAAAGTCCTCATCATGTTTTACCTTTTGTTGCCAGTATGTATGCTTTGATAGAAGTTTTGATATTACAGTTCACTTTTGGAAATGCTTAGGTGTGTCCCCTTCAGAAGCTACATGATATTACACTGGTCAGCAATTAATGGTATGTAGTTAATGGTTCCAAAATGCTAAATTTTAAAAACCTCTGAGGCAGTATGTAAGTTAAATTTTTATCCACGTCTATTTTTAAAGTATCTTTCAAAAGTATGTTTCATAGAATGACTTCTAAATATGTAAACTAAAATCATTACAGTTTGATGTGATTCCAATAGTACTTGCAACATTTGGCTTTAAAACGTCTGTTTATGTTGTGGTTGCTGTTCTGCTGAACTTGCTTTTCAGTATGTAAAGTTAATTGCACTACAGTAATTGGCTGCCTCTGACTGAAAATGATATATAGAATTGGAATCATGTCAGTAGAGCCACTAATGCTTTTGTTATAAAATTGTAGAAGTATGCTTGTTGGTAAGTGCTGTCCCCATTGTACACAAAATATGTGCAGCAGCTAAGAACACACCATCTTCTAAGACAGATAGATCTCAGTCCTTAAAATGTGCAAGAATCTGTCAGTTTCATTTCAGGGTTGATTCTCTTAATAAATATGGTGTCCTAATTAGATTTTTTTTCCCCTCTCTGATGACTTTAAGAATGAAAATAGAATTGCTCTTGTATTTTCATGAGAGCAAGACTTCCTGTAATTCTTTATGTAGGATCAAGGGATTGAAGGGTCAAATTTGGATGTTTGAGAATAATATAATTTTCCTTCTTTTTTTTCTTTCCTTTTTTTTTAATTGCACACTGGCATTATACACCTGTCTCCTCTATCTCCCCCCAATGAAAATTCCTCCTTTGAAAGAGGCCGGAGACTATCCTGTTTCAGAATAGCCACCCTTGCTCACTCCTTGCAGTAGGACTGATGCCCCAGGGTTTCTGTCCATGTTGACTTGTTAGCTTGCATCTACATGGCATGAGCAAATAGGGATGGCACTGGAGAGGAAACCAGTTGGCAGTGGCATCTCTGTATGCATGGTGGTATGTGCAGTTTATGGCAATATTTCAGACCTAGTTCAAATTTCACCCAGTGGATTGAATTCCAGGTTTCTCTTTCAACTAATCAGTTGTAGTCTTGGAGTGCTTCTTCTAATGTTGTTTCACATTAAAAGAGTCCAGCTGAGGAGTTTAGGTTGCTCAGCTATACAAGCTGGAGCAAGATAAACTGGAATAATTGAGAGACTGCTTTCGGAACTGTATCTGTGTTTTGAACTAAAATATATCATTACTTGCTTTTTCAAACCACCGGGTATCACTGTTTTCAAGGGTAGCTTAGCTTCACTCAGTTCTACTGAGAACCATCAGAAAACAGTAGGAGGTTTTTTTAAGCCTCAAATATATCTAAAGCAGTAGGAGCTGATGGCTATTTAATAGAGCAGATTTTACACATGATCAGATTAAAAACTTGGAAGGGAAATAATATTTTATATGTGCTGCATATATACAGGAATAATACTTGAAAAGAGAAAAATACTGGTTTGTGCTGGTTATGCAGAACAATAGAAGAGGGAAGGAGGGCTGTGTGATAAGAGGGGAAGTAGAAAAAAGGACTATCTGCACTGCATTCACTGTTAATATTTTCAGGGTAAGATAATGTCATTAGGCTGTAAGTCTCCCCCTCCCTGCAAAAGATATTAGAGTAAGTTATTGTAAAATAATAAATTAGTGCCAGCGCTGTGCATTTCCATCTCCATTAGTAATAGCACACAGAAATAAGAGTTCAGGATTTTGCCATTTTAGGACAGGAGAAAAATAGCATCTTAAAAAAAAACCTTCCCCTCTGTTTTCCTGTTGTTTCGAGCAAAATTACACAGAAAGGTTGTGATAATGGTTAATCCTTCAAGAAACTCTTAAATTGTATTTTAGGAGTGCCTTTTTATAGATGGAAAGAAGTGATGGGGGAATGTTCTAGCACTTGATTTTGGGATCATCCAGATTCCCAGTGACTCCCTTTCTACCCTTAAGTTATTGGTAATTATTTTTTTGCAACATCAGAGGCTTACAAAGCAGAAGCATTATATATTTCAATGGCACTTTTCAAAAGACAATTTTTAATTAATAACTGTACAAGATGGCTAATTTATATTATAATAACTAACAGATTATTCTGTCCATATGTTTGTGGGTTTTTTTCCTTAAGCATTACTGTCTTGCTCAAGAAGATACAGGAAGTCTGTGTCAAAGTAATGGTTAAAATTCTGCAGTGTCTGGCTCTAAGCCCTGTCTTCCACTAGGCTCTGCTGCCATGAAGCATGTTTGTATTTTTTTGTGTCTAAAGAGAAAGATAACACTTTATTTTTAATTTTAAAAATGTTTAAAAGTGTCATTTTGATGTAATGTGTTCCCACCTATTAAAATGTTCTGCATTTTAACTAGACTCTTTATTCTAGCAATCCATCAAAAACTGGAAGCGGATGGAACGGAAAAAGTAGAAGGATCCATGACGCAAAAACTGGAGAATGTACTGAACAGTGAGTTTTGTCCTTCCAGCAGCAACTATTTATGGACTTTGAACTTTCTAACAGGCTTTAATATTTTCCTAGGAATATTGTAGAAAATAGAAAACAGCCTCTCGTCCCTTCCCTGTCTGGTGATAGTGGTTCCAAGGTGTGATAATGCATCTTTTGAAATAAGTAGCAGCGGTTGCCATGACTTTTGGCAGTGTTGGTGATAACAAAGTAAATAAATATCAAAATAAAGATGTTCTAAAGTGTTTACTTTAGATTTGTTTTGGTTGGCTGGCGATTTTGAGTGGATGAAGGAAACAGAGGAACTACATGGATAGACAGAAGTGTAGAAGGATGAGCTGAACTAAATACCAGGATTGTGAGGTGTTCAAATAAAGGCAGAAAAACCCCAGTTATAAGATATTTGCAGTAACAAGGTCTATTGACAGGATATTTTTCACTTAATGTGCTGGCATTTAGACTATTTGGCATGAGTATTCTTTCTAGAAACTCTGAAAAGCTGTCAGTACTTTGTTTTTCTGTTTCTCTGTATTAGCTGTAAGGTTGCATTGAGAGAGATGGCTTGAATTTGCTGCAGTTTGGTGTGTGGTTCATCAGATCAAAAAAGTTCCTTTTTTCTTTTTTTTTTTTTTTTTAATTCTGGGACTTCTGCCAAGATAATTTTACTTTGTTTCATTGTGATTTTTTTCACAGAGGAAGGGATGTTTCCCTTAGTGCTGTATCAATAAGCAGGAATGACATGCAGATAGCTGACTCAGTGTTGGAAAATCTGACTGTGTTTTATGAAATCAAGAAAGTGACATGGAAGTTCACTGTTTTTCTTCTCTTGTATGAAGAAAGCAGTGACTGTATGTGTGTTTGTGTGGGGAGCACAAAGAAAGCAGGGGGTTTTGTGAACAGCTCTAGCCCTTTTCAGTCGGGATTCCTTGATGCTCACAATAAAGGTGTAGTTTGAACATTGTTATTCCCTCATCTTGATGCCTGAAATGGAAAACAACAAACTGCCAAAAAATTTGAAAATCTCCAAAAAACACCACATAAAGCCTCACACCTCTATATAAAGACTGGAGTGTGTGTCTGTGTGCAGAATATTTGGTACATCTAGGTAGGAGAAAAGAAGCATTTGTTGAAATTTTCCAGTGCAATCCTCAGTGCTCTGCATTTAGGCCATGTCATGGTCCAAGCACGGATTCCTTGGAGAGCACTTTCCCTTGTACTAAATTGTGTAACAGATTTTAAATAAAAAAGCAAAAAATTAGGTCTGTGTTATTTGCCTATATACACAAATTTACCTATAATATATAATTACTGCTTCATTTGATAAATGGTGGCTGAACTCTCTATGTAGACAATGCAATGTCTTTTTCAAGCTGGAACGGTAGAGGAACTCGTGCCAGACACTTCAGAGTGGTTTGAAGTTTGGCTCTGCTATGAAAAGAATTGGCTGCTTTTCCTCACGATACTTTGCAAGTCATGATGGGTGGGAGGCAGGGAAGTAGGAATACAGGGATTTAAAAAGAGTAAATAATATTATGCAAAGTAGTTTAGGATCAAAGCTTTGTTTCTTGTCTGACCATTGAAAAGTTTCCATAATCCGTAAGTAGCAGGGACTGCTTTCAAAGATTACTTTAATTCTTTAGTTGAATTGTGCATTTTATGGACTGTAGGTGCATATTTTGAGAGACAACTGCTGTTGTGTGAACTTGGTTACAAACCCTTAAAAATGAGCAAATTTTCCACAGCATCTGAATGTATGTTAAGAGGGTTCCAAATTCTTGAATTGAAATGGCTTGGGATAGTAAAAGAACAGTTTGGTGTTTTAGCTGGAATTATAGATGTTTGGAATTTTTGCTCAATTTAATTACTAAAAAAGCTGTTAAATTTATTTTGTTAAAAACATGCAGTGCCTTACAATTCATTTAATGCAGAATTGTATATTAAAGGAGGTAAATCAAATTCCTTTCTGTAGGGTTTTTTCAGGCTCTAAGACAGACAACTGTTGAAAAACTAAATTTTTTGAATTAAAAAAAAAGGCACTGTAGATGAATCATCAGTTTTGAAAACTGAAACTTTATCCATGGATGATTCATCAGTAATCAAGAGATAAAGATTGTTATTGTAGAAAGAATTCGAAAGGATGAGGAGGGAAGAAATATTACAATGTTTTAATTATAAAAAAATAGACCTGTTTTTCATGAAGTATTGAATTTCATTAATACATTATTAAATAATTTGATATATTTCAATTTCTTATAAAACAGAAAAAGTACCCTTAAAAAAAAGTAGAGTCATTTACCTGAATGAGGATTTCATAAAGAGATGAAAATAGAATTCACTGTGGTCTTCCTGCAGTTGTCAGTTACCTTTTAAAAAAGGTTTGCATTAAATAAAAAAATAAAAATAAACCAAACAAAACTTTGTGAATATAGCTTCAATTCCCAGGTACAGCACGTTGCTTCTAGGCTGTTAAAAGAATGGACAAGAAACATATGAATTCAAACAAACAAAATGTTATTTACTAGAAGGATTTACAAAACAATCATTTCTTATAACCTTGAGAAAAATCATACTTTAACAGTGATCTGTATTTAAATGTGCAGCTAACTGTTTTCATTGTGCATTTCTCCTTAATGGATTAAAGTATTCTATGCTGAATAGTATGTGGTGGAAATAGATGTCCTGACAAAACTTTTTTTACATCAAGGCTTCAAAATTTCAACAAAGTTTAAACATTATTTAGATATAACAATTATTTTACAAAGACTACTTTTAACATGAGCAGGCCACCCACAGTGTTGACTAGAGAAAATGGCATGCAAGCCACCCAGCGAGACTGATGTAATTTTTTTCATCTTTGCTTAAAGTATAGTCACTAGACCAGATAATGTAGAAACTTCTACACGCAATGATCAAAAAGGCGAAAGCAGTTCCCCTATTTTTTGTTTTGTTTTGGTTAATTAAAAGTAAGTAATAAGATGAAAAATGCAAATATTCATATGTAGTGTAAGTCTTCTCTACTATAAATGAAATTTTATTATTCTGTGTTACAAAACAATCTTTATTAGAAAATAGTAGGCTTTTTAGTTGGGATAGAAAAGGTTTTAGGGTGATATTTAATGTATTTATTGAAGAGTATTTGTAGATAGTATAGAGACTTAAATACATGAAATTGTTGACTAAGGCTTCATCCTCTGTATGATGAAGCCAGTAAGAGTTTTAATGCAATGTGAAGATAATTTCTATTCACTCTGTTATAGTGACCAGCTAGTTAGACTTTTTTAGTCATGGCGTTGTCTTTGTCTTGATCTTCGGTACTTTTAAGTGGCTCAAATATTGTTAATAATTTTTAAGACTTGACTTAAAAACATTAAAAAATTGTTTGCAAAACCCAGTGATAACTCTAGAAGCTCTGACATTAATTACCAAAAATGTAATTATACTTATTTTAAATGTAAAGCTTTCTATGACTTTTTCTATATCCTGAGATGCATAATTTGGTTGTAAAATGTACATCTGGAGCCAAAGCAAACTATAAAATATCTGCAGCAAAGCTAAGCATTTGAAATAGGAAAGAGTGATTGTTTTTAATCGCGCAGGGGTCTTACCACATTAAAATGCTAAGTGGTTCACTTTGAAATAGAATTTCAGCAGTTGTAAAATATTAACACAGTTGAACAAAAAAGTATGAAAATCAGCAATAATTACTCATTTGCTCTAAAAACACCTTGAATAACTCATTAAAATGAAGAAAATCTGTTTGTGATTTCAACTGATTACTTACTCTACTTTTTCTTACTGTCACCCTTTTTTGAAATAGGAGCCAGTAACACAGCAGATACCTTATTTCAAGAAGTGCTGGGTCGCAAGGACAAAGCTGATTCAACAAGAAACGCGCTTAATGTTCTTCAGCGCTTTAAATTTCTTTTCAATCTTCCCTTAAACATTGAAAGAAATATCCAGAAGGTATAATACATTTTAAAATAATTTTCTGTTTGCTGAAAGTAGCCTTTTGACATTGATCTTTTTCTTGACAAATGTAAATGCTTGGTTTTGTTTTTAAGGGCGATTATGATGTGGTTATTAATGACTACGAAAAAGCCAAGTCCCTCTTCGGAAAGACAGAAGTTCAAGTGTTCAAAAAATGTAAGATATGGATTCTGTTATTTAATGGTTTAGGGTTTTTTTAGCTTAAAGGCTAAAAAGCACATAGGAGACCGAAGAGCTTTATGTGGTTTTGATACAGATTTTCATCCATACAAATTATGGATTTATAGGAGCCAATTACTCTAGGCAATATATCTGGCAAGTTTCTGAGTGAGGTATATACTACAAAATGTGGAATCACGGCCAATTTTATTTATTTATTTAGGCTTGGTGTTACTGGACATAAAAAAAGATTACAGCAATTAAAATGTGACTTTGAGTATCTTTCTCACATATTGTTGATATGACTTGTAAGTCTAATTCTCTGGTTTTGTAAAACTGTCATGTATAATATGTTCAGATGTGGCTTGTTATACAATGATTTATATTGATTTCCATATTAACTCCAGAAGTGTATGATACCCTAGGAAAATAATGTAATTTTCAGTTCATGACACTGCTTAAGGGCACACTGGATTTATTCCTGCTTCCTATTCCTAGATTATGCTGAAGTTGAAACGAGAATTGAAGCTTTACGAGAACTTTTGTTGGATAAGCTGCTTGAAACTCCGTCCACATTGCATGATCAGAAACGTTATATAAGGTAATCATTTGCCTAGTGTCTTCATCAGACATATGGTGTTAAATGCGTATTTAAATGTTTCCTAAATAGGGCTGTGACTAGTTTAATTATGGTTTTAAATACTGATTTTAAAGCTGTGAGTATTTTGAGACTTCATGATTATATAAATAATGACAATGGAATGGTACTGGATTGTTTATTGAAGGACTGAAAAACAGTTCTTGAATGAGAACGATTTAATGTAGCATAATTGAGATTTGAATTTAATTTTTTTAATCTTTAAGGCATGTTGAGATTTTGTTGCATTCTCTAAACCCACATATTGCAAACTGTATTTGAAATGACCAGTCCTAGTCTGCATACTTCAAAATAGATTCCTTATTAACTTGTCTTACGTCAGCTTGACTTGACATTGAAATGGAATCTTCCTGAGTCAGATGACAGGAAGGCTTTAATCCAGCCTGTTCTGTTGTTTGAAAGTAATATTGGCTCTTTTACTGCTCAGGCTCAACAATGAAGTTCCTTTGTATTTCATGAACATGAACCAGTTGCCCGGTTTTCATCAACATTTGAAGATTATCTGTTTTTCCAAAAACCAATGTCTGTTGTAGGGCTGCTGAGATGAGCTGGTGTAGACTTCAACGTTTCAGTCCTTGGTGCCAAACTTTAGAGTGCTCTGGAACATTTGATGGCTTTATTTAGAAAGCTTTTGAGATTTGGATGCTACCAGGGCTCCTAGTGTGTCTTGACAATCTCAGTGTTTTTATCATTTATCGTAAGAGAAGCAGACCAAACGTGCTGTCCAGGAGGTATTTGTAAAATTCAGACACCTGTACAAGGTCTTGAGGGTTTTGTGTGTGCACCAGGCCCAAGTGCAGTGTTGGCGTCTTAGGTCCCTTTGCATTGTGTGAGTTTATGACTACAGTGACCTGTGTGCATTTATGCAGAGTGCTTCTCATTCTTCTGGATGCTCCGTAAATATTGCCTGTTCATTGGAATTGGTTTTTAAGAGGAATAGTTCAGCGTTTTATGTCTGTGAAGGTGGCAACGGCTATTCCTTTTCTCTGTGACACTTGAAAACTTAAAATAGCAACTGCTTAACCTAAGCCAGGTCTTAGGACTTTTTCTAAGGATTCTTTGAAAGACTTATAGTTATATATGTGCTTGATTCTGGTTTTTTGTTTGGGGTTTCTTGTGGGGTTTTTTTTTGGTTGGTTGTATTTTATTGATTCTTGCTTGAGTTCTTGGGGTTGGTTGTTTTGGTTTATTGTTTTTAAGTTGTTTTGTTTTTTGTAGCCACTTACCTTGAACTATTGAATCTTCAAAAATACCCCAGCCTGTGTTAAAGCAGACTGTGTTAATGTAACCAAATGTATTCCACATGTAAAAGTATAATAAAGAAGAGCAGGGAGTGGATGAACATGGAATAATTTAGTTCTAATGAATCAAGAGAATCCCAGCCTACAAAATTTTTAAATTAGTTTCACTACTCTAAATATGCATGGGTATGTTAGTGTAAATTTTCTGAAGGCAAGGTATGAGGTAAATTTTCTTCAGGAGACTTCAGGAAAAATGAAATTAGCAAAATCCAAATTGTAAAATAGTTTGCATAAATCCTGCTGGTTTTATGAGGGCTTTTTTCTTCCTTGATACTCTTGTTTTGTATGTCTCTGATGTTGAAGACTGACCAAGACCTGAAATACTGTTGTTTTCTCCTTCAGATATTTAATGTTTATAATTAGGCTTCAATTAATATTTTCCTCTCATTGTATTAGAGTATTCACACTGTTAATTATTTTATACTGTTCAGAAATAATTAGGCTTCAATTAATATTTTCCTCTCATTGTATTAGAGTATTCACACTGTTAATTATTTTACACTGTTCAGAAATAATTTACCATAGCACTTAGCATCCAAGTAGATGCATGTATTTCAAGACCAGAGGTAATTATTTTTTTAGTTTTGTACCTAAGACAAAAGTCCCCCATAACATTGAAAAGGACTTGAGCTCATAATTTATAAATGTCACCCTGTCAAAATGGTTAGTTGTGTAATTTTCTCATCCATCCAACCAGTCCTACTTTGACAGTTTATTTTTTCTTCAAGTGCTGCAGACTTTCGTCAAAGACAGAATCCAATGCAGTCCTAATTAACATAAGGAATTATTGTAGTAAAACAGCTTTTGGGAGGGAGTAAACATTCCCTGCGCTGCTTAAGATAATTTATCAGTATAGGTCACCTTAAGCATCTTGACTTTTTTTGATCTCATTTGATCCCAAGTCTCATTAATGCAAAATATAAGAGTGCCTCAAACAGTAGAGCAGCTACCATTTTTGAAAATACTCTTATAGAAGTCCTGTTGTCAGATAGTCTTGAATGCCATACATGAGACTACATTCCTTTTGTGTTCTCTTCGAAATCACAACAGCTGGCTTCTAATACTCCTCTCTCCCTAAAGACAGTCAGTATTTTGCTTCTGCAATTTAGAAGCTACAATCGTTTTTGTTATCTCTCCCCCTTCTTTTGTTTCACATTGTGCGTGGACTAAAAACCACCAGACCACAATAAACAAAGAGACAGCCCAGGAGCTTGATTTACATATGTTTGTGCATGCATGTGCTAAAATTAATGAGCTGCCAGAAATTAATTCCTTCTGTAATTACTTGTTAAAATTACATGATGATAAAATCATATAATATCAGTAGGACAAAAAATACTATATTTTATGTGCTTGAGATGCCATCACTGATTTCTGTCAAATCTGAAGCACTAAACTGCAACCTTGTAGATAAAGAGTTTGGTTTCCTGCATACTTCACTAGAGGCATAACTGGGAATACATATTAATATGATATTAAAGGGGTTTTTATCTATAAAATTTTCGGTGGAATTTTGCCTTACTAATTGAAGAAGGGCAAATGCAAAACTTCAGTTCGCAGTGGATGTGAATGTCTTAATACCTATTCTTGAATTTTTAAAATTATGCAAAAAAGGGAAAAGTATTTCTTAGTATGCACTTGGTCTGTTTTAGTGAGCCTTCAGTGTGTCAAGTCAGAACTGTGATTTTTGGACTGGATTTTGCAGGTATCTTTCTGATCTTCATGCACCTGGGGACCCAGCTTGGCAGTGCATTGGTGCTCAACATCAGTGGATTCTGCAGCTCATGCACAACTGTAAGGAGAGCTATGTTAAAGAACAAAAAGGCAAGGATACATTTTTATTTTGCCTTTATATATGTATGTATGTATGTATGTATGTATGTATGTATGTATGTGCACATTGACATTTATGCACATTGGCTTTTATTTTATTCTAGTGTACAGAGGACATTTTCGGATTTTCCCATTGATTTAGATAGCTTTTTACAAAGCTGAATACTGACTTACTTTTTTCTTTATTCTGTTATAAACACAAAACAACAGTTGGAGTTTTCTTTTTGCTTAATTTATAATTTTAAGCTCTTTACATGGGAAAAGCATTAAATTTCAATCATTTATCCGTGGTTTACTGTTCTCGTGAAACATTTCTTTGAGGTCATATCAAGTTTGGATTGTTCTGTGAATCTGTTGGTTAGATTATTTTGTCACAAGATATTGTGTTAGTATATGGATACCTGGGACATTGGGGTACAGTGGAAGTAATACTTAATTCCTTGACATGTAGTGAAGGATATTATGGAGTCCTCTTCTTCTTTGTTTGTGTGCAGTTTAAAAATTCAGGTTGCACTGAATCTGCACAGACCTGTGAGCTGGACAAAGGGGATATTTAGGCAAAGTTATTATTAAGACCAATATGAATATGTAGTTATATTCTGTCTTTGACAAGGTCACTCCTCAAAGAAAAGTGTAGGTATTGCTTGCAGGTGTGGCTGCAACTTAGCTACACATTATTAACAAGATCTGTCACATTGGCCTACATATAAAAAGCCTTCCAGCACGTGGAAGGCTGCTGGCCTGACATTTCTAGTAGTAAAATCTGAAAACTGGATTTTCAAATTAGGAAATAGAAGCAGTGCCTTGTTTCTTAAGAAGTCTTACAGAGTTTGCTGCCAGTTCTGAAATGAATAGGCATATTGGAATCTGGCATCCCTTGGCTTATAGGTAACTCCCATGTTTACTGTTAGTGCATGCATATCCCAAGCCAAATAAGGTATTTTTTTCTGAGAAACCACAACAGTTTTACTGATATGGAGCTACTGTAGAAATGTGCTGTAAATTTTCTGCAGAGGCTTTAACTCTCTGTTGCACAGGTTGTGGCATGAGGTGTGGAGTTCACGGGGTGCATCACTTGTGACAGCAGTGTCAGTAAGTTTTAGCTTAAAAGTGTGCACAGGCCATCGTTGGTTCTACCACACAGTGTGAAGTGCTGTGGAACCAGCTGGAATGCCACACTGTTTTCCAGCCATCTTGGTCAAAATTTATAATGTTTCCAAACCCCCCATTTTCTTTCCTTGTCAAAATCCCTCATAAGGCACTGCCACCAGCCTCACAACATTATCAGGAGCAAAACTCACTTGTGGAAACAGCCATGGTTAATAATTCTAAGCTTCCTTCTTCTCTCTCTTAAAAAAATTTTGTATGGTCATTTTCCAGCTTTTTAGTGAGACAAATAGAGACATGATGATACATACTTAGTTCTTGACAGTTTTTGTTTTGGTAGTCTATGTAATTTTGATATGCAGGCTCCAGTGAATGAGTGGAAAAAGTGTCAAAATCCCTATATTTGTTTTGAAAAATCTCAACATGTTTGGTGTTTTTCTTGCAACAAAGCTGCTTACCTCAGCCATAATATCTGAGGGGCTGTTATGAGCTTTGTTTGACTCACAGAAGAGGGAAGTTAAATAACTTGAATGCCCAGCAAATACAAGTATCAATAGTTAATATTTTGTGCATGTATGAAAGAAAGCTAACAGCTCATCAAAATCCAATCATTTTCTTCCAGCCTTCTATGTGATGTTCCACACAGAAGTGATAATAGTGATAATAGTTTTTTGTACAGATTTTAAAATACTCAAGAATCAATCCTAGCTGATTGAATTTCTTGCTTAGTATCTAGTAGGACAAAAGAAAATTGCTGAGCATGATTTTTACTTTCCACAGATGTTTCATTTTGGCATACACCAGGTGGGAGTAGGAAAAAAGAGAGCTCAGAGGAATTGGTTTTAACTGCCAAGTAGAACAATTCTGGTTGTGATCAGAGATGTGGCATGCATTTTAATCTACTTTAATAGGTGTATGCTTTTCAAACAGGGAAGGTGTGGAGATTTGCTCCGTTTGGTTTGCAAGACTGTGGGATCTAATAAACTCAAACAAGTTAGAAATATTATTTATATGTTCATAAATTCATAGGCCCTTTTTAAGATAAAATGATGATAAATTTTCAAACATTTAAGTCGTCCACTTTACACATGCTTCAAAAAACATTTACTTTTTTGTTTATCAAGCATTTGGAGGAAGAGATAAGACTGGTATTCTAATGAAAAGAGCAGGTTTCCATTGTTTCTAGCAGATGGCAGTTTTCATATTATGAATGCCGAAACAAGCAGACAACAAGTGTAGTTCCACCTTGGGCATACCTGCTATTTCTGGCTGTTCTTACCTTCGTTCTTTTGCCAACTGAATCTGTGGGTTCAAACTGATTGAGTCAAAACTTTTCAGCATAGTAAACTTAAACCTCAGTAGCAGATTGTATCTATTTTTACATTTCTGCAAAATTTTTCACCTTTCAGCTGAGCTTTTGCCAAAGTATTTTGCTACTATTTTGTTAGTTTTGAAAGGAGAACTGTGCTCTGAGTCATTACACATGACTTTTACTACTTTAAATAGGTTTGGAACTCTGCTTTTCTTACCTGGATATGGTTGGGGTTTTTTAAACCATTAGACATTTGGACAGGATTTTTGCAGATGATTGTCAAACTGCAAATATTCTCAAAGAATTTATTTGCTGGCCATGATGTATGCAGGAAGGGAAGGCTTACACTGCAATTATTTGTTAAACAAGCTAAAACACAATCCTAAGCAAATTGAAGAACTTACTCTAAATTTAGTCTCTAGTATAAGTCAATACTGTATTATATGGGACAAAATTGTTCCAGTTGTCTCCACACAACAAGAAGGCTGACCCATTAGTCATTACAACTGAAATAATTTCATTTTCTTATATAGAAATAGCATCTTCTTTGGTTGTCTCTAAGAGATTTTGCCCTATCCAGGGCAATAGTAATGGCAGTCAGGAAAAATCCCCAAGACTGACAAGAAGGTCCTCACCTGATGATTGACCTCTTGTTAATAACTTCCAAGGGTCTCCAAATCGAAGGACAAGAGTGAGCTGATTTAGATGCCAAGGTATTGGAATGTGCTATCAAAACTTTGTGTATTAAAGATATATTTATATACATGGTTTTTTTAGGTTGATACCTAAGTATGTATTTTTGATCTAAGTGTGAATCCTTCCCTACTATCGCAAGAATTTTTTTTAAAAAAACCTCTGGGCTTGTATATTACCAGAGATGAACTCCATTTTGTAAGAAATACTCTTACAACTGGAATTATGTGCTAGATGTGCAAAGTATCATTTAATATCATATCATGGTTCAGTCTCTGACGCAACCTGAAAGAAGAAACCGTGGCAAGTTTACATGACTGTAATGATCCTGGAGTTCTTTCTCATATTTTATTTCAGGGGTCAGCAGAAATCCTGTGTGTTTCCAATACTGTCTGTTTCCAGTTAATCTAACTTGTGTTAATATTATTTCCAAAAACTGAAAGAGCATATCCAGCTGTGCTAAGCTTTGTCAAATAATTGGCATTGTGATTTAAAAAGCTGACATCTGCCAACAGCAAATTGTTCAATTGACTCTTTCCTTTGATGTTAATAGATATTGATCATCTATTATAATCTGATCATTAGTTAGTTGGTTGCATTTATTTCAATGGGTACAAGTAGGATGGGGACTTTGCTCAAGTCCTGTGTATGAAGTACTTCACAGCAGCATTTGGGAGTGTATTATTTCTCTTGAGGAATAACTCCGTATGTGTATGGATATAGTGCTTCCCCTTAGTCTAAACAATCCTGTTTGCTGATTAATCTTGCATTATGTAGATTAATGTTTCATTATATCCTAAAATATGGCTGTTGTTACTCACCTATCATTGCCTTTAGCCTGTTTCTTGCTATAGCAGACCTTCCTCATTTATGAGGCAAAAAAAATGCAGACATGGAATATTTGTATTGTAAGAAGCTCCTTGACTCCAAGCCCACATGTTTCAAGGAGTGAGTGAAAATGCAGATGAGAGAGCAGATCACAATTCCTCCTGTGCTGAAGTATAAGTAGCCAGGACAAAGAGACCAAACAGCATTGCCAAAGGCATAGTGAGGCAGTGCAGGGGATGCCCAAATCATTAAGCTCCCATGCTCCTGTCCTTGTATTAAGGCATTGTCCTGCTTCTCTGATGGTCAGATTCTTTCGTTAAAGGTGCAGCTGTAGATGTGGGACCCATGTGCAATTGGCTAGAGCTCTGGCTCTGCTTATGTAGTAGTGCTTCTAAAGATATGGATTTATTGCATTAAATAGAAAACTTAAAATGCTATCTGCCTTACTCATGGGATAGGCAGTTGTGCTCCTTTGTTGGTTTTGAATTTTTTTTTTATGTTTATGAAGTTTTCCTGAAGCATAGATGAATTAGTGTTATCTATGAAGTCATATCCCACTGTCCTGTCCACTGGGAGGACCTCAAGTAGGTTAAGCCAGTTTGCTGCTGTTACTTAGTATGAAGATATCTTAAGGAGATGCATGAGACAGAAAAAAATGGGAAAAGAGTGTTTTTTCAAGCCATTAATATAAAGGTTACCATCGTAGAGCACATACTCCCCCAAAAGTGTATTTATTAGATTTCTAGTAAGAAATACCTGAATGGTAAACTGATTTGTGCTGGTATTTTATGCCTTGTATTGGCTAAAGCCCAAATTGCTGCTTTTGATATATGATCTTATGATTTGTAGACATCTAGGGACTTTCATATCTGGTACCTGGATACTAAATGGTTTCCTTCAGTTAAGATTTTACATATTTTACATATTTAAATTGCAACTATACTTGGCAATTTATTATTAAAGCATAATTGTAGTTTTTCACTATGGTTTATGCTTCCCAGATTTGTTGGAGTGCAGGAAACATGGAGAACGTAATGACATAAAATGACATGAAAATAAATGTAAATAAATGAGGTTTAGTTTAAAATTTTCCTGAGGCACTGGGCAGATAGCCAAAAGGAGTTAAGCAATGGGATTCTTAATGCAAGAATAAGGGATAGAAGCTGTGGAGGTTAAGACTATTTTCTGTGTGGACAGTGGTTATTTGCTTAGACTTTAATAGTGGCTTAGTAGGTTTCATGATCCTTTGAACTAAAATGGGTATGGACTGCCATCCAGTTATCATTAAACTGGCTGAGAAATCTTTAATTTCTTAGCAGGTTGTTGCAAACTTTGTCAAGTCTCAGTGTTACAAATTCTTATTAAAACTACTTTTGCCAATACCTTTGACGGTGATTCTTTGAGTGACCTAAATCACTCATCTGTGATGCAAATCTTTGAGATTTCATGTAATGTTATTGAAAATAAGCTACCTGTTAATAGCTAACCTGATTAGAAACTAAAGCTGTAAATGGAAATACTGACATGGTTGTAGTGTGATCCTTCTGCTGCCCTTTGATTTGCAAAATATATAATACACAACCTATTAAAGTTCCCAATGTAGTGCTAGCTCTCCAAACAAGAGTATGATAGTACAGTCTCTGTGACTTTTTTAATTTTTAATTTTTTTAGTTCTTATTGCTGGGAAAAACTATAATTTTTGCAGCACTGAGTATGATGCTCAGCTCTCCAAATATTGTAAAAAATTTGCAGGGTTTTTCTGTGCCAGAGTAACAGCAGCTGTACTTGGTGCAAAAGAGAGAAATGGATGCTTAGACCATGTTGCTGTTTTTTTCTGTGCCACACTGAGATTCTATTCACCTTGCAATGAATGATCCATCTTTGTTAGATCAGACAGGCCAGCAAGGCTTGTGTCAAAAGGGCCTTTTCAATTTGTTATCCTAGCAGCTGGTTCTCTTCCATTGCCTTTGCTTACTGTACATCTGGAAGAAGAATTCTTGCAGCTGGGAGCCATTTCATGTCTAAACCACATCCCCTGTCCATAGCAGAAATACCCTTTTGACAGCAGATGTCAAGCAAACCCTTAATGGGTTATTAATTAAAAAAGAAAAAAAAAAGTGAGAGCGAATAAAAATTGATCAGTACAAAAATGGTATTTGTAAGTTTGCTGTAATTTAGAAATTTTAGTAGAATACAGCATGTTCAGAATTTCAGGGGGCATTCTTTTTTTATGTAATAGTTTAAATAATATTAAACTACTATAAAGAGAGTAACTATTGAGATTAAGAAGCAACACAGGTAGCTTAAAACCAAAATTTTAAAGATTATTATGAATGAAGATAAATTGAAACTCTTCAGTGGCCAGAATTTTACCTTTGTGCCCACTCCAATCTTCAGTACTTTTTCAGGAGGAAAAGTGAGTTTTTCCAAAAATGCTGATAACCTAATGTCTGCTAGAGCTAGTAAAATGAAGTAATCTTTATTTATCTGCTGAACTTAAATGCTTGGCTCTTGTTTCTGAATTTTGTGGTCTGAAGGGCTGACAATAAGGCATATCCTTAGGCTGTGAAATACTTAGAACACCACTAGAATAGGCCCAGTTACCCTTTTTGTAGTAAACTGAAAAACAGCTTCATTATAAACGCATTTACAGTAATGAAGACTAGCCTTAAGATTTAAAAAAGCATTCATTTCTAAATATCTCCCAAAGCCATTTTTTTCTATTAATTTTAATCTTTCATGCTCATCTCTTTTCTAGAAAAACAATCCATTTTCTTCCTGATCACTATAAAATGTAAGGTGAGAAAGAAAAAGTACTTTAGAAAAACAATAAAATGCTATTCATCTGCTGAATAATAATAATAATAACAAATGTTATTCATCTGCTGAGCAGGTTAATTTTTCAATGATTTCTCCTGCTCGCCTAATTTCTTGCCTAGACAAATGGAAATTCTCACCGCGGTGTCCTTGAAAGGAATCTTATCCTGGTCATGTCGGTGCGGGCTCCAGGCACTGTGTGTTTGGTCAACAAGCAACAGTGGGTGGTCAGGCTGTAGCACAGGACAAGGGCCTGCTGTGCACAGGAAAAAGTGTTCAAAGGTGTTTGAGGCTGGTGAGGAAGTCTGCCGCCCTTCAGAGAGCCAGGAGGCTGTAGATCAGCCTTTCCTTGCTATTGTAGCCTGTGAGAAAATTCACTGTAAGATACATAATGGGTGGGAAAACACAGTAGCTGTATTCACCTGGTTGCACATCTTGTAGGGTCTTTTTTTTTTTTTTAATTAATCTTGCTCACATACATCATGTATGCATTGTATGTGCATGGACGTGTTGTATAGGAGCAAGTCTGTGTAATGACTGACATTCGACTTAACATGGAAAATCTCACTGAAAAATTACTTAACCTAAGGTTGGTCACTTGTTAACAATTTTCCTTGTCCCTGAAGGAAGTACTGGCACAATATTCATCCCCTGATCACCAGTAGCTTTTGTAAAAATCTTACTGGAAGTCATGTAATTGATGCACTGGGCTGGCAGAATTGGAGAGTGGCTGAGGCTGGATTATCAAGGGAGGTGAGAGATGTGTGACTCCTTCAAGAAACCTCTGCCTGTCAGACCTCAGAGGGGGAAAAAAACTCAGGCAGTTGTGGAGCAATGGATATTGCAGAACAATTTTTACACTCAGTTTGGTAAATAGTTTATGAATATGAAGGTAAAGCAGCTTTTAAAATTTTAAATCATTGACTGGTTTGCATATCATGGAAGAATTTATTTAAGGCAAATTTCATGTTAGTTGTCTTTTTAATGGAGGTTGTAATGCACTGCTTGCCAAGAGCTTGCAGGTACCCTATATGATGTATGAAGTACCCTATATTATGATGAACCTGCAGTTAGGGGACAGTGCAGGTGGCTTTTGATTTACAGAAAGTTAGAGAAATAATATCAAAAAGAATTGTACTTTTACTGTGTTCTTTAGATTCTTATTTTGGTGAGATCTTACTGCACTAGAACAGAAGAGGAGTGAACAAAACCACTGAAATATTTTTATTTCAGATAGCCTCTGAAGGCGCACCTTCAAAATATCTGTGCACAAAAAGTTGACACCCAGTAAAATCCTTTAAAAATAAAATTAAAGCAGTACTGAGATCCTTAAAACTTCATATTTGATCTTCTCATGATTATATAGTTGTAAATGTAATAAGCACTTTATTATACTTCTGTTTTGTCATTACTGCTGGGTAGAAGAAAATTTAATACTTTTTTTTCCTATGTTTCCTTGGTTAAATATACACTTGGCACTGGAGTCTCTCACAGATAATGCTCCATGTAGATGCTGTATTTTGGAAAAAAGTACTTCAAAGATGCCATGTATTTTTTAAAAGTAAAGATCTACAGGGAATATTTTTTTCATGTTGTTTATACTTCTTGAAACCTGTTAGCACAGTAAAAAGTTAATTTCTTAAAACTTTGAATTGTTGCTGTCCTACATTCAGGATCTAGGAATGTAAAAATAGTACATAAATCAAATACTGAGTGGGCAGTAAATTAGTATTTGGTTAGTTTATTTAGGTTTATAAATATTATTGTCTGCAGTCCATACTACTATTAATTCATTGTATTGCATTACGCTGCTAAATTTAAGCTGCTGGCTCCAGAGAGGGAACAAGTTGGGATAGAAGAAAAATTGTTTGTAAGTTGGCTCTCACTGTTTTTTACAAGATTTATGTGTTAGTGTGCAGTCTTCATGCGCTATCTTCTGGTAGGGTGAGAGCAAGATCAGCTTTGCTAATGTAGTCCAGATGTTTATTAGTCCTGAGGGTATATGTGCTGTTGTAGTTCCCTGCTGCTGTGTTATACTTGCTTGTAATGCTAGACAACCAATTAAGAAATTAGTTCATGTTAAACTTTCTTTTCCTGGTATGCTGGCAAACTGATGATGTGGTTTTTCTGGTGGAACAAGAGAGTATTCTTTACATGTTTTCTGTTACATGGTGAATATATGAACCATCCAGGCTGCATGGGCTTAGTGCATCAGCAGCAATACAGTTACCTCGAGCAAGTGGTTTTAATTGAGCTAATTCACATTAAGGTGTTTTGGTGAATGTCTGTTTTTCTTAATTCTGAGGTTAAATTGGCACTGTCATATTTAAAGGCCATCTGTTTACAAGACATTCCTTAAATTAACACACTGTCTGAAATCTGAGAACTTAAATTGTATTCAGAGAGATCAGAGGAATTTTTTTTGTTGTATTTTTTGTGAAAATAGTGCTGCTACACTCTTGCAAGTGTTTTTTTATTTTTTAATAAAATATGTTTTAAATAGCAATGCCTGTGACAATTTCGACTTAGCCTTCTTGACACACTTTCTTTTTTTTTTTCCAAATAAAATGCAAATATGTTCAATCTCTCTCAAATGTTCCTGAAATCCCAGGAATTATGTGAGACACTTAAATTTTCACAGGGTCTTCTGCAATTTTCTTTTCATTCAGTATAGAATTTCTGTAAGAAATGAAGTTTTGGGTTTTTTTATCTGAAGAGGAATTCATTTGTTTTGGTTTTACTTAATTTTGTAAGATGGCTGGATTGTTTTCCTGGGTACTGCTTACTGCAGAACTTTGGTTTTTTGCTTTCTCATTATTGTGCATTTTTAGTTCTTTCAAAAGGAAAAATCTTTCCACAAATTCTTGTTCAAACTCTTGTGCAAGATCTACAGACTGTAGAGCTTGTCTGTGGTGATAGTGGATAATACACTTAAATCACTGCAGCAGATTCTGTGTTGCTGAAAACTCATCAGTTTTAAAGCTGTCATAAAGATGAGTGGTGTAGGAATTACACAGTGAACAGAATCATAGCACAGCCTGAAGACAGGGAGGCTGAGTTCACCAAGTCAGTTAATACAGTGTGTCAATCACAATTGTGAATAATGTAGCAAATTTACTTATGTGTCTTATACTATGAACAGTAAATTCATGCATAAGTATGATGAGTGGAAGAACTGACAGTTATTTTGGTACTGATAATGCTGCTATGAAAGGCCATAGGAAATTTCTTTTAAAGCCTTTAAAGAATTAGAAGAGAAAGAACTTCTTTCAAAATCAGCTAAAACCCAATACTGTCACCTATTGGAAGTTTGTGATAAGTTTCACAATACGTTATATTGCTCTTTAAGCCCAAGCTGTTGAAGTAAAAGAATTTGGTGTATCTTTTCTGCCATGCTGCTCTGACACCTGAATGAATGTGCTTTGAATTGTTTTTGCTTTGTGTTATTCCTGAATCTGAGTATTTCAGTGTTACAGCTGGTGGTCGTCCTCTGTGATCTTCCTGTTATTTTAAGTGAACGTAGGTATCAATGGAAAAGAGCAGCAGTATAAACTCAAATGCTGGGATTCTCACTACAAAATTCAGGATTAATTACCAGGGATGGTTTCATCTCAGTATAAGAAAATATTTTTTTGCATTTAGAGCAATCAATCACTGAAGTAAGCTCCCCAGTGACATTGTAAAGCTGCCATCACTGGAGGTTTTCAACAGTGAACTGGACAGAGTGCTAGATAATCTCATCCTGGCTCCCTTTCTCATGAAGGGTTGGACTAAATGGTCTTCTGAGATCCTTTCCAACCTGGGATGTTCTATAATTCTGGGAATTTTGATTGCTTTAAGTTTACTTTTTACAGCTCAGTTAAGCAATGCTGAAGTAGTTTTTGATGACTACTTTCAGAAATGTCTCTATAAGGTGAAATGCATAAAGCACCAACTTAGACTTTTAAAAAGTTATTGGCAGTGTCACAGAACATTAAAAAAATTATCATAATCCTCTTATTCTTCTTATATAGTTGTTTTTCAAAATGCATGTTAGACTCCAATATCTACCTCCATCAGATTAGATCCTCGCTTAGACTTGTGAATAGTGACCTACATGTGGACAGGCACCTAAAGTAAAAAATAATTGTTTGATATACTGGAAAATATTTTTTGGGTTTGTAGTTATGTATAAATAAGGACATTTACAAAGGAAACGTACCATTAGTTCTTCTGATTCCTGATGGATGGTCTCTCTATCTGAACTTCATAGAGGCAAAACAGCTAAGGAATAGTTGAACACTCTGCCTTTACCTGCTTCAGCTAGGCACAAAAGAAACTTTTGCTGTTGAAAAGTGTATTTAGGATGTACGTCAGAAAAAAAAGCATGGTCAATGTCACTAATGGCATAAATACATTTTTATCCATGGCTTTCAAGCAACTTGTTAATTTACTTGTTAATTGTAGGGTATTAATTATAAACAGAGAAAGATACAGTCCAAAGAATGCCATTTTCCCCATGGTGCTTCTGGTTTTGGCTTTGCTACAGGAGTCAGTAGTGGTGGTATTGAATAGCATTGATACAGATGAACAAAGAGTCTAAATAAAGCAAGAATGTTTTTGTAAGATAGCATTTGTATCACTTAATTAAATTAGAATTCCATGTGCAGCATGCGCTTTCATGTCAACTGATGTGCAAAATTATTCTAACTTCTGGGTTTTTTCCCCTCTCCCCAGGCAGCGCATTGCTCCACAGCCCCATGCTGGACCTGGACAGTGATGTGCGTCCATCGCCCATCGGCCACCTCAGTCAAACCGCTTCACTGAAAAGGGGCAGCAGCTTTCAGTCTGGCCGTGATGATGGTACGCATCTGTTCTGTTTCAAAAACAAAAAGCTGCAGGCCCCACTGTCCACCCTGTGGTGTAGTCAAAGAGCCCAAACAAAAACCCATATACTGTGTGTTTGTTTTGGATTGTTATGAAATACAATTCTTGCTTCTCATACACCATTGTTGCTTACTGAAGAAGTCCTCCATGTTTTCTGCTAGCAAAGAGCAGTTCATAAAATTCAAATTCAAGTTCAAAGTCTGCTTCTTAGAATGTAGTTAAAGTAGTAAAAGTATTTTTTTCTACAAGATCTTTTTTCTTGCATGCATGGTCACCTACTGCCTACTACATTTTGCTTGTTATACCTTTTGTGTGTGTTTGCTAAGATGGTTCTCCTTGCAGTTGCATTTTCTTTGACTTTCCATATCTGGCTGTCTGATTCTTTAAACCCAAAAAGGGAAACAAAATGTTTGACTAAGCTCAAGCAGTCTGTCTATCCACAACCTGCTGAGGCCTTCTGGGTTGTGTCATCAATACCCTTGTCCAAACAACTACTTCTCAGGAATCTTTCAGTGGTGACATCACAGGAGACAGAAACCATGCTTTTCACAGAATAGATCATTCCTTACTGAAATAGCTGTCTTATTGTTGCTCTTGTCATTTCCCAGCCTAAAGCCTTGCATGGAGGTGATTAACAAGTGTTACAAAGCAAAACACTAAATTGCTGGTTCTTTTTGAATGCCATCCACTAACAATATGAATGCCACACTTAATGTAGTAAGCAACACCCAAAGTCCAGTTTATTTTTAAGTTGTTTGAATTCTTTTGCATGAGCAGGGACTTAATTGCATATATGGCTGACAATTCCACTTCAGTTTTTTTCTTTGAAATCTTAGTTATGGATCTGTTACCTTTTACAAACTGAAAAAAGTAAAATTTCAGGAAGTTTTGCTTATTCTGTAGACACCAATTTAAACCAAGATTCAAAGGAAAACTGGAGAACTGGAGTGCTTTAATAAACCATCCCAATTATAGGTGCCTCTGAGTTGAGTTCCTTGGTGCTTAGGTGCACATGACCACTGATAACTCTGCCATCCTTGTTCTTCTCTGAGTGGAGAGACAAAGAAAACCTACAGTTTAGGATGCCTGTGCAAGAGCTGCCATTCCAAATGTGCTGTGTTGTGTCATTGGTTTGTTTGTGGATCTTCTTAGTTTTTGGTAAATTTAAGGAATGGCATCTCTGGGCTTTTTTGTGATTTGGTGTGTTTGGAGGTTTTTTTTCCTCCAATATGTTTGACAGTGATTGTCCAAGATATTGATTAAATAAATTACTATGAATTCAAAATTGCAGTGTTCAAGTAACATTCAGCTCTTGCTTGAGCATATGTTCATGAGAATATGTAAACAACAGACAGTAGCTCTAGTTTCTAGTTTTAGAACAGTATAGCAGAGATTATAATAAAATCAATGGAATAAAATATAGATTGGAGCTTTCTCTAGTAACAAAGTAAAAATATCCTGAATTTATGGCCATAACCTTTTGATATGATGTGCAGTAGCTTATTCAAAGAGGTATCTGCTGTCTGCAGGCTTGGGACAAAGCCTGAAATATGCTTCCTTGAGGGGAAAAGAATTTCATAGGTGAAATAAATCTTGCCAGTATGTTTCCAGTTACCAGTAGCTTGGATCGGTGCTAGAGCTTTTGGCAAAGATGAAGTGTTTTCTCAAAGGAACTGAAGTTTTTTCATTAGAAGTTGGGGTTTGTAGAAGTTCCAGAGCCTCTGCTGCTGTAGCTCTGTTGGCATGGCTTCCTGACATAGTCACAGCTTGTTAATGGAAGTTTTTCTGCCACTGAGTCTAGCTAGACCAGTTATCTGGCAGTCATGAACCAAGCTGGTGAAAGTGTCTTATCTGTGTCCACACTAGGAGCTTTCCTAGCAGAACTTTGATGTTTTCATGACTCCTAAACAGATATATCACTCTCAGCACAGTTGCACTTGAGTTAAGTCAGGCCTTCTTTCCAAATTTTGGGCTTCCATTATGATTTTATTTTCAAATACTAATTCAAAATGCCTAAACTTTTTGGCCATGAGAAGAATGGGTAGGGTAGCTGTTCTATTCTCCAGTAAAGAAGTGGAGCAATAAGTGATCCACACCTCAACAGATGGAAGCTGCTGAAGGCACACTGTACTTCAAGGAGATTCAAGACTGTCTACCAACACAATAAAATAGTGAGGCTCTGGTGAAGCCTCCTAGTATGTAATGTGCTATTAGGCAGCTATTTTTGCCTAACTCATGAATTCCAGTTGTGTGTAGGCAACATTCTGTATCAAAGTAGATACAAAAAGTACTATTTCATGCAACATTTTTCTGCGTTTCCACAGTGTTACATAGGCTGATATCATACTCTTAAATGTATCATTTATACAAGACCCGAGTTTGTACAGAAAAAAATACCACATCAACAAACATGTCATTTTAAAGTGTTTTGGGGGCTTTGGTGATTTGGGTTTTTTTCAAAAATATATGATTTCTTTGTCCAAGTGTTCCAAAGCAGACTGTTGTTCCTGAAGTGAAATACAGGTCTCTTATCACTGTTATGCTGATAACCTTGTTTTGTTAAACCACTGTAATCATGATGGTTTCAATGGAGAACATGGATGATTATGGAAGAGTAATTCACAAGGTTTCTTTTATTTTCTGGGTTAATGACTACGTCTGCCTCTGTTCAGCTTTCTCTTTTACCCCCTTTCACCCATTGCAGAGGAAAAGTTTTCTGTTGCCAAGATTTCATTTGAAACTTTTCTAGTGTCTTGGTTACTTTCACGTTACCTTACATTTTAGAGTGGTTTGAAGACAGAAGACTATCTGAATGGATTTTGAGGTGGATTGCCTTAGATACCCCCACAAGGGGAACTATTCTGTAGATACTGTCATAGTGCTGGCACCTTGTAAGCATACAAGAGGAGAAGAAAGAGCTTGTATATGTACAGATTGTGTACATGTATTTGGACTAGGTTTAATTTTTTTTACTTTTACACAAAAGGTTTTTATATATTGTATAGTCACTTGTGTAATAGAGTGCAGCAGCAAACTGGTAGTACATTCTTGTTATTTTTAAAATTGTTAATGTTGCTTTTTCCATCCCCTCTCCCCCTTTTAGCTTGGCGATACAAAGCTCCTCAGCAAGTTGTATTTGTTGAAAAGTTGACAAAACTTGTTGTAAGTCAGCTGCCCAACTTCTGGAAGCTCTGGGTTTCCTACGTGAATGGAAGTTTATTCAGTGAGGTATGGATTCTTCTATATAAAGGCCTTATAAGTAACAAAGGTCTGTAATAATTATATTTGAAGGATTGTATTTCACTACTAGAAGTAACAACTTATTTTAGTAAGAGATTTTTCTTTTTAAAAGAATGTAAGCATACAGTGGAATTACCTTAAATTCTGACAATGGGGATTGTATGTGTGGCTGTGGCTGTGTTCCAGTTGCTGGACTCAATAATATCTGAGTACTTTCACCTCTTACTCATAGCTGGCCCTTCACTGGTGATCTGAAAAATAACACATTGCATGAAGGGTAGAGATATGTAAAAGGCAGAGTCATACAGAAAAAATATTGCTTCCTTTCTTTGGAAAAGGAGTACTCATTTCTTGAGTTTTAAGTATTTGGAAGTGAGGTTAGGTTCAAGAGCAGAGTTGCAAAATAACCAAGGCACTGAGAAGAATGCACAGGCACATTATAGGGAGTCTAGACTGGAAGGTTAGTCAGCTGCAACTACCTGTGCTAGTACTCCTTCTTGCTCAGATGGTCTGATTTTCCAAATCATCCTGATAATGCATGAAGAAGGGGAAAAGCAAAAGTAATGATTTATGACACATGCTGTTCTTATGCACACACTCTTAACAGATTTTGAAGGGATACCTCTCAAAATTAATTTTTTATAAATTAATTAATTTGTGGTGTACTATGTTCTGCTGTGTTTAAATTCTGAAGTCATAACATCTATTCCTTGCAGCTTTAGTAGGAAAACCAAAAGCCTTTGAAAAAGAACATTTGGAAGCTTATGTTCTTATTTTCCAAAGAATTAATTTATCTATCTATTGCTACTGTTTATAAATCAATATACTGTTTTCATATGATGATACTAATGGATACTATAGCCCTTTACATGTTGAACACAATGGAGAGAGCATTATAGCTTCAGGGGAATAGATGCCATATGTGATCCTCATTTTACATGATAAAAAGCAAAAGAAAGATATGACCTTTATACCTAATGTTCAGTGAAGGAAGTAAAACCAAGAATAAACCTTAGTACTGTTGACTTTCACAAAAATAATTTATTTCATAAGGGAAATGACAACCTTTCTTTTTGACACCAGTACTGTTGAAAATTAAACTTTATCAATTCACCTGTTAAGTTTACTGTGGTTTTTTTTTCTGTGTACAATGAAATAGAAAGCAGTTTCTAGAGAAACAAAGACTTGAACTGTAAGCAAGGTTAAGAAATCCTGCTCATGAACATGACTGCAAGTGGAAAATGTAGTGATCTTCTGTCTTGCCTGAACAAAACATTGTTTCAATGTATTAAAAAACCAGAAGAGGTAGTTTTGTTGTTAGTCTGTAAGGTACATATGCTCTTCTATGTCTGGGCCTAATTCTGAACTTCTGAGAAATTAATCCCCATACATTTGATTTCTTCCACTCCTTTGGTCCTTTCAGAAGCCCCACAGATTCTTGGGGAGATAGGGAGGAATCCATTCCTCCTGTGTGCTTTGCATGCCACAGTCAATTGAGGATGACTGTGAGGAGGGGGTAGCATAAGCTGGAAGACTTCTAGAGCACCTAAGAATAGCTGTCATAACAGTTGCATCCAAGACTGAAAGTTTGTGTTTTGCTGTCAGAAACAGTACAAATTTTAATTGTCCAAAAAGAAAATTCTTTTACCATATTGCTTGGTATATATCATCAATCAGGAAGCAAGGCAATTGCTACATTTTTTTTAAGAAACATCCTATAAAAATTGTATACAGGGTTATTTCAGTTAGCTTATTAAAGTCTTCAAGACATTTAAAAAATGTACAAAGAAAATTTCCCCATATGCATTTCAAGATGTGTTTTATGTTGTTCAGTTTGTAGGGTTTTGGCAGGGAGGGGGTTCTTTTTAGCTCTGAAAGATTAGCTGTGTGCCTTAAAATATTGTCAGTTGAGATGTGTGTGGTATTTCAACAGTTTGAAAAGTTGAGTTTTTTGAATCACTCTAGGTGAAGTCACAAATGTGAGTAGTAACCGTTGATCTTACCACAAGATAGTTTTGGTCTGTCTGTGCAGGAAAGGTTTAAGATTGGTCTTCAGCAACCACTGAAAAAAAAAAAATTTGTATCAAGGATCTATGAATTCCTCTGTTTAATCCAGCTGTAAACCAGTGTGAATTTGAAGTTGATATCTGAAGTTTCAAGGGATACAACTTGTTTTCTTTTTAATGCTTTAGAAGAGAGAAGTGGGAGTTAAATGCAGCAATAATTTGAAGGCTGTTCTCCTTGTCCGAAATGGTATAATTCAGAGCTTTAACGTACAAGAGTTTTATAACTATGTATTTTCCAAAACTGTTAAGCAGTTTGATTTTTGTCTAATTTTTGCTCACTTTGAATTATTTATTTTATTTTAAAAAACCTTGAATGCTTTACCTAAAGGAGGATTTTGAAAAACACGGCATTTCAAACTAATCATTTGAAAGTAAACTGATTGTCTTTGAGGATACTTCTGTCGTGTTATTGCACTTCTTGTCCAGTAGATGTTGCTGTACAAACATAAAATAGGAGATTTTCTAAGTATAAAATTTGACATCTGCACTTCACCTAGGATTTGAAATAACTTTCAATGTAATTTACTCTACTGAGATCTCAGTACTCTTCACAGAAGGGTAGAACTACAAACAGGAAGACTATTAGTCAAATCTTGTTTTTCTTCAACTGTAACTGTCTCATGCAAAGTGTACTCATGTTCCTCTGTTCTCAAAGAAGTGACAATAAAGGTGCTGCTTATTTTGCAGTCTCTTTTACAATTAGTTGAACTATTTAAAGAGCCTTGTAATTAAATACTGTTCTTAAACCAAACAAAAACCCTGCAACCCTCCCCCTCATATCATGCATTTCCAAATTGCCTTCCTTCCAAAATTTGTCTTCCACTTCACATTGATGTCTTTCTCTGGTCAGCTTCCATGCTAAAAAAATACAGTTTCTTCATGTAAACTTGATACACAAATTGACTATGTATGTTTTAGACACTGCAGTGAGAAAACTTTAACCTCAGGAAATTTGTACTGCTTGAGCTACTCTTATGCTTGTCTCTGACTTTGTCTTTAGCACATATTTTTCCTCAGAGTTAAACATAAGGGTACTTACGTACAGTAAGTTGAGTTTATTGTGAGATGTATATAGTCTTTGCTTACTGAAATGCCCTCAGTTCGTTTTTATAATTACATCATAAACTCATCGTTTTCACTTCTTCACTTTGAAACCCCCTTTTTCAGAATTATTTTAACAGTGGTTATAAGATACTTACACTTTTCAATTTTCTCATTTTCACAAGACTGCTGAAAAATCTGGCCAAATGGAAAGATCGAAGAAAAATGCTAGGCAAAGACAAAATGATTTCAAGGTAAGTAGTTGGGGAAGATGTGGTGGGGAGAACCCTAAATTCTTTCATTTGTCCTTCATGGCAAGATACTTTAGTGTCACTTTGAAAAATAAGATTTCCTAACTAATTTGTGTACCCTCATACCTCCTTTTCCTCCCTTCTCTGCCATTTGGGGCCCCTGTAAATCTAATGTTTCTACCTGTTGTATATAGCAAGTACATGGATGCTTAAGCATCTTGGTAGAGATTTTTCCTTGATTTTTCTTTCCCTTCTTCTGATGCAGAAAATGATTCAGGAAGTTATGCACTCTCTGGTAAAACTTATACGTGGAGCCTTGCTTCCATTCAGCCTCAGAGAAGGAGAATTAAGACAGTATGGTGGCTGGGAGATGAAATCTGAACTTTCTGGCCAGTGGCTAACACATGTTATCCAGACTGTAAGGTAAATGCATCTCTGGACCCATAAAATCATTCTATTAATGGAATATGTGTGTTTTAAGACAAAATGTTTTGTTCATTGTGTTAAATACCCTGAATTTTGAGAATGTTAACATTTTCAAAAATAGGATTGCAAAAAAAATTGGTTATGTCAGATTTAGGATTCTATGTGCAAGTGTAATTATCAATGTCTCATTATATAGTCTTATTACATAATAATATATTCATTTTTTCCCTTAGCATCTTATGAAAAATTTTGAACAAAATATTTGCCTGGCACAGCATAGAGCTTAGGCACTCAGTGAATGAAACATGATTTAATTCTTTAGGGTATAAAGCAATTATTTGCTGCATTTGCTACACATCTTCCTATCTTTGCCAAAATGGGTGGAAATATCATGTTTTTAATTGTGGTTATTCTGAGATCACAATTTACTATTACAGTTGTTTAATGGAAGGTGATATTCCTGCATGTAATGTCATTCAGCTTATATTTTTTTTATAAAAGTAATGATGTACATTTCATTAATTGCAGAATGACTCACTGATATACAAAATTTGCTTGCATTTGTCTGTGGGGCCTACAGGAATTGTCATTACCTTTTGAAAAGTAGCTACTCCTTTTGAGTAATACCTGGGATAAGAAAAGAAAGGGGTATAATCATGTAGAGATATTCTTAGTGCACATGGGGTGATACACACCTGTTCTCAAGTCTGTTTGACACTTTCTGTCACTCTGTTGTCACTTAAATTATCTGTACTCTAACCACATAGAAAAATATTTCCATGTGAAGTTTGTTATTCTGGCTGAGTTTTATGGAATGCTTTCAATTTAAGAAGGAACTGAATTGATGAAAAGATATAAAGGGGCACCAGTGTTGCCCTTTTATGAGAAGCGAGCCATGAGTTTCCCTCAAATTATGAAATTCTAGACTTTAATGCTTGCACATCTGTAATACTGGCTTGGAAATGTAAGCAATGATTCTCTAAAGTTTAGCTGTGCTCCTGCCATCTGAGATAAGATCCAGGCTGAGGCTACAGACTACATGAAGATTCTTTTTCAGAGAATCCTCTTTTGCTTTCCGGGCACTACCCTTGTAATGAACAACTGAACTGAGAGCTGGGGAAATCCTCTCTCCCTCCTACTCCTTTTCCCACCTTGTTTTCTTAGTGATGGCACTTGAGCAAAAGTGGGCTAGACTTTACTGCAAAGTGATCAAATGTAGAGAATAAAAGGGGCATCTGGAGAAGAGGAATGGAATATGTCGTCATAGAGTATTGATCAGTTGTGACCAGGTCAAAAGCATGTGCAAGTGCTGCAAGTAGGTTAATTGTCAAGCCCCCACACTTTGACAGTCTGACAAAATTCTTGTGACTCACTAGTGATGAAGGTGGGCTGTTCCCAAGAGGAGTCTACACATTGCCTAAGACCTTTATTTGTTCCAAAGTTATGCAACAGTTTAAGCCTTATTTTCACAGTTCATAACTAAAAGTCATTGTGAAGCACATGACAGATTTTTACTCTTTTCTGTCATCTCACAAATGATTTACTGTTTTCTGCTTGTATTTAAGAGTGATAGAACTCACATCATTAGATAACGAGTTGTCGTTACATCTGTGTGATCTTAATTTTTCTGCTCCTTTGTATGTCTCACACAGCTGATATCACACACACATACTTGTGTATATCACACAGGTAGTAGCACTATCTTTCTCTTGTACCCTATCCTGTCATTGCCCAGTATGAATAAGTTACAGAGAATAAATTAGAGCTATGCAATCAAGTGAGCCATTGCTGATAAGATTTTTGTCTTACTATGAAGGTACGAAAGGTATGTATTTGTTAGGGTGTATTATAAGAGAAAAAGGATGATCTTAGGGATGTGACAGCTGTGTGCTCAGTGGAATCAGCTCTAAAGTACAGGGCTTCTGTGCAGTCTAAAGTAACCTACATTTCTCACAGATGGGTATTTACATTCTGTTTCCTGGCTGGCTGAGATAGTACAGATTTTTCTAATCTACTAATTTAGTAGTTGTGCTGGGTGGAGAGCAGCCTCATTAATGGTAGGAGTTTGGTGGTTTGTGCCCAATATCAGGGGTCTGGAACTGGAGCCTACAGGTGGATGATTGGAAATGTTCCACCTGTTTGCTTTGTGCCTTCCTATTCCTCTACTTTGGCACTTCTTAATACCTGTACTTTCCTCAGTATTAGCAGTAGGGCAGGTGGCAGTGACTGCCTTTGAATTGTCCTTTCTTACATATCCAGAAGTTGGATAAAAGCAGTGAACCCTCTGTGTCCCTGAGTGCAGCTGCAGCTTTTTAGTTGAAAGCTGAAATGCTAATTCTTGCAAGTAGCTGCTGTGTTACTATTTCTGAAGGAAAAAAACAGAAATTGATGTCTCCATCCTCACCTGTAGTACCAGTGTTTTGTGCCTGGTGAGAGTTGGAAGCAAAACAGTGGATTAATTTACTCTGCCCATGGTGCAGTAGCTGTATTTTGGCTCCTTGAATATATTCTTAGGAATCTGATGCACAGGTCCATCACCATTTGTGGCAGCTTAATCGTGGTTACTGTTTTCATGCAAGTAAAAAAATATCTCAAGAAACCCAATTGTGGATCTTGCATTTGACCTAGGCATTCATCTAAAACCAAAAAAAAAACTTGCTTCTGCTCCAAAAGGATTAATGGTAGAAAAAAGGTGGCATGTTGCTGTGATGACATTATTGTCATCTTAGAGAAAAATAAATCTGTATTTACAATCTTCTTATTTAAATAAATAATTAATCTTCTCAGAATGGGATAATTCATTTTCAAAGATACACTGAGAATGGAGCTGTTGTATTTATATATGCAGAAAATGTCTGAAAAATTCAATGTAGTCATATCAGCTTAAAAAACCTTCAGATTTACACTTCCACCTAACTTTATTTCTTCTCTAGGCTTAGTTCTGAGTCTCTTACTGCACTCGAGATACCCAATGACATGCTTCAGATCATCCAGGATCTTATTCTGGACCTTCGTGTACGTTGCATTATCGTGACCTTACAACACACAGCTGAAGGTAATAGAAGGCTGCAGGTTCCCTTGCTCACTGTCATTCTTTGTGCCCCTAATAAGCCCAAGCCATGGTCTGATAGATAACTGTGTTTGTTGGAGATGTTGTAGTGGAAGTTTGTTACAGATGTTGTAGTGGCAGTGCACTGATTCTGTAGTCTCTCACAAGAGTTACTCAAATACTTCATTTTTCTGCCAGAAATAAGTAATGAGCATTTTCTTCCCTCAGTGTAATAAATAAGAGTAGGTTAGACTTGTTTCTTTTGGGTTGAGACAGTTCTACAATGCAAATGATTTATCTCACAATGCAGCTTTTCCATGTTGGAAACAGAGTTTATTTTCTTTCTTGGGGTTTTCTGTAACATGAAGAATTAAATAAGTAGTGTCCCAACCCCAAGGACAAAAAAAAAGCCCAAAAAAACAATCCACAGCCCTTTATATTAGTTATGTGGTTTCCAGGGTTTTTTACTAACATTGTAATCCCCAGGGTTTCTTGCTGTGTACGCAACTTTTGCCGTAAATGTCTGGATTGTGAAGACCAGTATCACATTCTCTAATCTAATATGCCTCTATACCATCAGAGGCCATTCTTCTTGCTGTCTTTTATTCAACTCTGAAACTTAAATTTCAATGAATTAGATCTGCTAGAAATAAATGTCTCTCCTAAAATCGGGGCAGATTGATCTACTAAATCACTTAGCAGGGCCATGGGATTTTTTTCCAAAAGACTACTTA
Source organism: Fringilla coelebs (assembly GCF_963513975.1). Lineage (NCBI taxonomy): Eukaryota > Metazoa > Chordata > Aves > Passeriformes > Fringillidae > Fringilla > Fringilla coelebs. Next base: position 84,956,817 of record NC_140028.1, read on the forward strand.
CCCTTAATGTTAAAAAAAATTATGGCTTTTCAATATTGCAATTTAGTCACTTTTAATCTTTGGAATATGATTCTATGTAGGCTGAGTTTTACTCTAGGCTTAAGTATGCCAAGCATAGGTGGCTATATCAAGCAAGTTTTTAAAATTTTGGTGACAAAAAATCATTGGTTATCTATGGTTTTTTTGTTACAATATTGATATGAATTGCATTCTTGGCTCTTGTTTTATTAATTCCCATTTCACAATTAACGTTTTTTTTCTGCATTAATATCAAGTGAGCTGGCTGAACAAGTTTATACGTTGTCTTGTCTCCTTAAAATTCTGTCTAGTATTATCACTATTTCAGATTTCACATAAAGTATGAGAAAGTCTTTTTTGCTTTTCAGCCCTTAGCACAATTGAGTTCAATTTCTTTTCCTTAATGGTGTAAGAGATTTTTTTTCCTTTTAATTGTGACATGAGGATGATCTTATTGGACTGACTTCTGTCTGGGAACTGTGAGGGAGTCCTCAGATGTCCTGCTGTTTCAAAGGAAGGAAGTATTTAGCTCTCAACTGTTTTCTTGACAGTCCTCAGCTTATCCAAACTCTGAACTACCTACTTAGCTTCTCCAGCACAGTGCAGAGAGCTCCAAGATGTGGCCAATGATGAAAAAATCTGTTGTTTTACTGGTTTTACCTAGTTGTTGCACCAAGGCAATAGCCCAGTTCTTTGTTCGCATGCAGAGTTTCTGCTCCTTAGTTATTAATACAAGCAGTTCATACTTTTCTTTCTCGAATCAAAAGAAAGCAGATCCCTAGGGATGCTGGTATGTGTTATTGGCTGGCCAATGTAGCTCTCTTTTGTCTAGCCATAACAGCAGCCTTCCTCAACCACTGCTTCCATCCCCTGTCAGTGAAGCAGTTCTGTGTGCTGGCTGCAGCATCAAGCAGGAGGAAAGATGCCTGCTTGTGTCCTAACTCTCATTCTGTACTGTTGCATTGCATACCTTATCTATGGGCCCCTTCTTTTTATTCTTTGTTTGCTAAAGAAAATTGTACTTCTGGAATGTATTTAAGATAGTAGGGATTTTTTTTCTGCAGATGACCAGGTTAATTGGGCCCTTGAAAAAACTCTTATTATTGGAATGAAAGTACAGGTAATGGGTATTCTTATAGAGCTATGTAAATGTATCTCAAACGTAGCAATATATAAGTCCAAAAGGCTCCTCCTGGACTTGAATTTCACCTCTCCAATAACTCTGAAATATGAGTAAAGTGCTCATACAAATTTCAGTCTCATCTCTTGCTGCATGTTGTATGTTGGTAAAAGCATTCAGATGTAGTTAAAATATTCATTAGAGCACTTTAGCTTTTCAAATATGATAAACCTGCCCACGCACAGGAGTTTTTTTGTTTTCTTATGATAAACACCATGTACACACACTGGCCCTGTGTTCTTTCCCTCCTGTATGTGGTCACTGGTCATAAAGGTCATGAAAGACAAATCATGTGAATACCAGACTAGACAGGGAGTTTACATTAATGTATTTGACTGGAATTTGATGAGCAGTGAAGTATGAGAAAGCTTAATACAAATATAAAACCCACCAAATTTCTAAGAACAGAATACAAAAGTGAGCAGCTACAAAAACATGTAAATGCTGACCAGTGCAATCTAAACCCTTAGAAGACTATCAATTGAATTAAGTAGGAAAGTGAGCAGTCATTATTGTACACGATCCCTTAATGCCTTTTATCCTCACTGAGCCTATACTTGTGTGAGAGTTGCAGAGTATGACACTATAACTAAGCTTCTTAATTTAGCTACAGAAAGCACTAAGATTTTGAAGATAGCTTTCAGCATGCATTAGTTATCCTCTTTTCTTGGATTTTTAGAAGAGATGATAATTCACTGAAATTTTGTTCATTTAAAAGGGAGTTTCGTGATATGCAGGCACTTCTGATGAGCAATTTCTGTGTGGGAAAACTGTGTGTCAAAGCCCCACAAACTGCACACAGGTCATCTTTGTTCTGTTTACACTTCAATTATGCCCAAAACACAGTGATGATGCATGATGCATGCCATCCCTAGAAGAATTGTGTTTTTATAGTGCATAAGTTTTGGATTCACATCCTAATAAATAGTTATATAGTAACTATATGTATAAGTTAACACTTTCTGGGTAGTGAGAGAGAGTGCTTTTTGCATGTGTTCATGTACTTTTGAAGAAAATCTGGCACCATGGATCCTTGACCCTCAGTGGGGACCCTGTGCCTCTTTTATAGTTCTGAATATGAATTATATGCTGTCCTTTCTCCTTGCTAAAATGCTAGGCAGTTTTTCTTTCATTTTAAATTAAAAGCTAGAGCATTATAGGCTAGAGACTTAGAATCTTAGTTGAAGTATTTTAGTATTTTATACTGTGATTAAAAATTTACAAAACAAAAGCAAACCCAAAGTCTTTGCAATATTCCTTTAATTCTAAGCTTTCCAGTAAACGATGTGCTTCATACAAGTCCTGCCATGTATCATAGATGTGCTTCTGTGTGTGGTGTCAGCAGCACACCATGTGTGAGTTCCATTCTTAGTCATTTGAGAGTACTGAAGGCTTTGAAGCTTGTAGTGCTATTTGCTTGTATGCCTAGTCATTGCAGTTCCAGTGTCTGTGGTTTCTTTTCAAGTTCAAGAAGTTTTTAATAATTAAAATTTATACCTTCTCTCCCCACCCACCTATCCCATGTTTCCCCTATTACTCTGTCCTACAGATATAAAGAGATTAGCTGAAAAGGAGGACTGGATTGTTGACAATGAAGGCTTGACATCATTGGTGGGTATACTTGGTGTCTTGTAGGCACTTCCGTTGCTGGATTTTTTTTCTTTCTTTTGCATGTGTAATGAAACTGATTTCTGCATTCTCCAAAATTGAAATTATTTGGACTTTATCTGTGTGTGCATAGTGGTGTCTGTAGTTTTATTAAAATATGAAAATATGGGACACTGATTTTTTTTTAAATTATTGTTTGAATGATTACCTCTTTGAATGGTTTACTGGAGTAAAAAGTCATACTTGAGGTCACAAGTTCAGTTCACATCAAAATGCTTCATAACTTAGTAGGCGCACTACCATGGAATTGGTCTGTAGCTGAATAAATAGGTCACTTATATGTTATAATGAGAAATTGAACTGAAAAGCAACTAATTTAGGATATTGCCTACATGCAAACAACTAATGACTTGAAACCAAATTCAGATAAATTAGTGAGGCGCTTTCTGGAAATAAACAGTAATGAGTAATGCCTAAAACACGGCAAGCGCGTTGTAGGTGTGACTTAAATGCAATCTGCGAAAGCAGAAAAGGCCTGTGGGAGGGACAGTTCCTTTGTGTATGTTTTCTAAGGTAATGCTCCACAGACTTTTTTAGTTCTTCTTATTTGCTTCTATAAATACATGTTTAAGTTGAGTAGGAGGACATTAAGCAGTCACAATATGCATACTGTAGGAAGGAGTGTTGTTATCAATTGTAGTACTATAACCAGATTTACAGCTTCTGGTCTTGATTTCAGTTGCTGCTGCTATGGGCAAGTCCCTTAGCTTTTCTGTTTTTCACTGTGTTTATCTGCTGAATGAAGGCTGGGGGAAGGTTCTTTCACAGAAGTGTTGTTTCTTTATGCTCGTTCTATAGCCTAACCCATCTTTATTAAAAGACTGCTTAAGTAATTTTTGTGCTTTGAAATCACCCATTTATTCCTTGTATACTGTACTTCACTAGAAGCATTTTGAGGCCATGGTTGGAACATGCCAAATTTTAATGGTGGAAGCTGACTGTGTTTTGTCATAGAGAGACTGTTTACCTACTAAAGTATAGTTCATTGGGGTGATGTTAGAGCAAAGGTTAACCAGTATAAAAAAGGACCAGGCGCTCTCTTTGGGGACATTTTAGGCTTGAGGTAGAAATTTTATTTTAAGTTTATAGGAAAGGTTGAAGAACTCTCTAGCATTTATATTCCAGGTAAAAGATACAGTGAGATACAGAACCAAGTTGTTGGGTTTTTTTTTTTCAGCTTCATAATATCCAAAGAATCATATATCTAAACAACTTTCCTCTCCTGAGATGTGATGTTTTATAGTGTGGAAGTGAAAACCCAAGAGTAGCACTTTACTGCTAGCCTTCTTTTAAAGGATCCAAAAATCCTAAATACAGATTGTCTTAGTGGCTTTTTCATGATTTTCATTTTGTCATGTGAGCATCAGTTTCCCTATCCACCTCCATCATTTACAGAAATAAAAGTTATTCCTAAGCCTAAAGTAAATAAAATAAAAGTTATTCCTAAGCCTGTGGCATGGTGGCATGCCATAAACTATCTACTGAATGAAAAGCAACTTTACAGGACTTAAAAACATTTTTGTCCGCTTCTTTAACCCCAGTGAGATGATGTTTCGCTTTTCTGGAGCAGTGACTGCTCATGTTGCCCTGCACAATAGGTTCCTGCCCAATACTAGTAGATAGCTGCATTAAAAAAAATAAGTGCGTCTTATCAGAGAAGAGAGAAAGACAAGGAAAAATTGACTAATGACTCTGCTGTGAACTTCTTTGCACTTTCAGGATGAAATTGATACATGTTATCCAGTCACTCAAATTTCAGGTTTCGAAATCTGAAGGTAACAACAGCCCCTCAAACCATTTTTTGTTCTATTTGAAACAAACTTCAATTTGATTTTTTTAGAAACCTTTTGCTGAAGTACAATGCAGAAATATTGGACATCCCAGGTGAAATTCTATTCCATCTTGGATCAAGGAGTAGAGGAAGTGTCAACAGGCATCTGTAATGTTACCACAAAAAGCTCTAAATGTCTTTCCTAAGCCTTTTATACAAGGCTGTTTGGTATAAAAGTCTCTCATTCAGAGAAAAAAATGTACATTTTTACATTGATCTATGGTAATAATTCTGTAGATAATTTACATACAAAAGCACATCATTATGAAAGGATCCTATGGTAACACATGAAGTGTGATTTTTTTTTTCCCCCCTCTTCCACCCCTTATTTGGGATAATATGGAAATAAAGAGCTTACTATACACCTTGTAAGTTTTAATCTATTTGTGTACTGTATATTTAACATGCTTATCTACAGCTAACAACTCATTTGACTTTCAGCCATCCCAGTTTGAACAGTGCATTATTCGTTCCTTGCAATCTCTTAAAACTGTGTTGGACTGCAAACCTGGAGAAGCCAGTGTAAGTTTTGATTTATGTTTTCATTTTTGTTCTTCTTCTGAAACCCAATAGTTATTTACCTGAGAAGAACTTTTAGAGAATGATCCAAGGGTATAACTGTCCTCTGTATTTGTTTCCCATGTACACCTTTTCACTTGTGCTAGCTTTTAGACTTCTGATTGTGCTTCGTTTGTTAAGGGTAATTTGTTTTTATGTGGCAGATGGAACCTGTATTTAAATCTTTAAAGCTGCTCTTGTGGAAAAAAAATGCTACTCATGTGCTTTTCAGATAGCAGTAGACACTACATCTAAAATAAAAAAGGGAGAGGCCATTCCTAGGAGTTACTCTTCACTCAGTGTTAGATCCAAATTACTTGAAGTACTTCAATTTTTTGTCCCCATCTACTCAGTACCTTGAGGCCCTGATTGATTGAAACATTGATGTTTCTTTCTAAGGGAGTTTAACAGTTTTCCAAACTCCCTTGGGGCCCTACGTATAGATATTGTTTCTCTCTCCTCATTTATATTAATCTTTCTAGCTGGTCTGTTTTCTTAATAAACATTATTCAAAAGAATCTGCAGTGAATTCACCTGCATGATGAATCCTTTTTTTTAGGACATAAAGACCTTGTATTATCCTGGGAGCTTTTGCTACCATTCCATTAGCCAACAATGACACATACCACATATGCTAGGATTTCCTTCCTGTGTTATTTCCTTATACTTATCAAACTGTTTACTGGGACTTGTATTGTGTCTCCCAGATTTGGGATGGAGAAAAATTGGAATTGATCCATAAGAAAACAGTGTCCCAGCAGCCATTCCTTTAATTGTGTCATCTCTTTAGGGATAAGTTACTCAGGTCTTCCTTGAAAATAAGGCCATTTGAAGTTGTTCTGCTGAAATAATATGCTTGCATCCTCAGGTTTTCCAGCAGCAGAAAACACAGGAGGATGTGTGCCAGCTAAGCATTGGGATCATGCAGGTATCTTGATCACTTTGAAGTATGAAATTGTCAACACAAGTGACAATCAAAATGCGTGCATTGTACCTTACCCAGCTCCCAAAAGGTAGCTTAAGTTTGATGACTGTTATTCCTGTGGTACACTCAGGGATTCTGAGAAATGTTTGACTTCAAAAGTAGGTAGAGCTGACTAGCTCAATCCAGTGATGGCAAATCCTGAGAGAGTAAGTGACATATTCAAGTATTTTACTGAATGTGATTGTTCAAGATTTTACTGACAGTGATGCTTCTTGAGCTGATGCCATCTACATCTATATACTGCAGTCAGAGTAGAAATGCTGGTTTTCATCAGCTGAGGATCTGGCTTTTAATTTCTGTAGCAGAAAACAGTGTTCTTTGTAACAATATCTGGATATTTTTAAAAATTTATTTGAAATTTGGTAATAGCATTCTTTAGGTTGTTGAACCATTTTAATAGTCTCCTTGAATAAGAAATGATAAGCCAAAGCAACAAAAGAATTATAGTGAGGCTTCTGCAATTTTTACTTGGAATCCACTGTTCGGATTGAGCACATAAAAACTGTTAACCATGCTAATTAGCAGGTTATCACTGCATAATTTTAAACATGCATCATGAAAATTACCTATCAGGGTTAAAAATTGCTGTGTTTTCCTACTAGTACACTGTGATGCATGCAAAATAGAAAATATGCATTCAAAAGCTGTAACTAAATGTTACTGTATTTTTGTAGGTTTAAGACAAAACCAGGTAATAATAATTTCTCTGCTTTTATTGAGTGTAGTAAAAGTGAATTTGAAAATGTTTTTTAGTTCTGGCAGAAAATTTAGATCTTGCTTTATTATTTCTTAGGGCTTTATAGATTGTTTGGAGCAATTGAGCACCAAACCTGATGGTGACATAGATACTTCACAGTAAGTAAAAAGAAATAAGATTTATGTGTAGTATTCTGCAATTGTGTGTGCAAGTCTTACATTTCACAGGGTTGTGGTTTTATCCCTTCTGCATTTCATATTTCTTGTGAATACTGTTGCCTCTGAATAGTGATGCTTTGAAATAGGAGCAGGTACTTTTTATGTCAAAATGTTGTGTGGCATCATGTAATAAAGATCATACAAGATAATTAATAGTACATAATTTATACTGTTTTTTCAGTCACATAAGTTATGTGCTGCTGTTGAAGCAGGTGTGTTGGTTTTGACATGACTTTACATAGAATCAGTTGTGCTTGTCACCAAGCAATGTCCAGTCACGGTGAAACATCTGCCTTTCTTTTCTTCCCTCCTAATTTTTTAATGATTATATTGCTACTTCTGCTAAATTTATGAAAGTTGTTTGTTGAATAAATTCTTATGAGCCCCTTATTTTAGAGACCAAATCAAGTCAGACTAACCTGAGCTTCCAGGAGTTACAAACATTTGTGAAAAGCCAGAGACTTGTCAGATATAGCAGTACACATTGGAAAGGGCAAATTACCTCTGGTTTTAATGAAATTTCTTTTTCTTCCTATTCCATCCAGCCAGATGGCCATTGGCTGGATAGGTGTAAAAACAGAATCTGTGGCAAAAGAGAGAAATTATATTAAAGATAAATGCTTTAGGAAGGACGGGAAAGGCCTGTAGCTAGAATACTACTATCAGACTACCAGGCTTCTCCTGCAGGCTTTGTTGGCATCTTGGAAAAACTGAACAACGTGGACTGCTTTGTAATCTGGTATAAGGGGGGATTTGAAACAGGATTGCATTTCATTCCTTTTGATTGAATCCACCATGTATCACATAATCAAAAGCACTATACTTTTGTATATACTTACTTTTCAAACAATATTCCTAGTCTTTCAGTTGATGTTTCATCTCCAGATTTGTTTGGAAGCATTCATGAAGAATCAAGTCTTTCTTCAGTAAGTTTGGCTTCTATATCTAAAAGTTGATGTGAAAATATTTCTCAAAGATACAGGAATGTGGCTCTTTTTTATTGTTGCAATATTGTAAATATTGTTTATTTTGTTTTCTTTTTCTATAGAGAATAATTTTGTGTTCTGTAGGCATTTTTCTTGTTGAAAGCACTGGTTTTTACGGTATCTTAGTGTACCATGTTAAGGAAACTCATGAAAGTGGTTTTTAAAAACAGGTCTTCAGAAACTAAAATGGCATCACAGAAATCAGTGAAAATAGCACTGGTGTTCAGTCAGCTGAGGATCTGACTTTTGATTTATCACCTTGTTTTAGATTAGAATCAGTCTGATTATTATTACTTTTTGAAACCCACAAAGATACAGATATTCAGTAATACTGCTTTCCCACAGAAAATTTACTGAGAATAAGTGTTGGTTATTTGGCTTGTTTGATTTTGGATTTTTAGGAAGTGGAAAAAATATTTTTAATATTCTTGCCACTTTGGTTAATGTACTTTCTTCCATTTAAGCAGCTGATGAAAACATGTAGGTTTTACCTGCAAACTGAGAGCCTCTTGTGAAATTAATATTCCTTAGTACAGGTTTTAAATGTTGTCAGAAGCCCAGCTTTGCCTAATTTATAAGAGTAATAAGCATTTATGCTACAGTAAAGAATCACAGATTGCCAAACTGGGGCAAGTTTCTGAATTGTAGAATATAATAACTAGTTCTTTATATCATTTTATTCTTGCAACACACAGATTTGGTATTAATTGTTGACTTGTGGCTTCTTCCTATATGTCACGGGTGTAAATGCTTAAGGAAAAAGAAATCGTCGTTTTAGTCAATGTATGGCTTCTATGGTTCCATGTTATTATTTTCTTATGTAAATCACAAGACATTTTGTCTTCTCTTTCTTGAATGAGAACAGAGAAAGTGAGTGATTGGAGTAAGATTGGTCACTGTATTTTTTAAAATTCTCATTTTTCTAATAATTTGCATGCTGCCTGATTATAACTTAAAGTAGAAGGCAACTCTCAAGTCCTAGTCATTGTGTTACTGAAATACAAAACTGTCAGGAGTTCTGGGTCTGAAAACCAATACAATTTTTAATCAGATCAGTGCTGTTATGGTGACTTTACTGTCAAATAATTTTGTTTTCAAAATATTTTCTCAGTTGATTTTTAACTTGCATCTGAGATAGAAAACTAGTTTGAAATGAGAAGGAGGAGGGGGAAGAGGAAAGACCCAATCTATTTAAATAGTAGTTCTGTTTTGTTTGGTTCTTTCTTTGGAAGCTATATCTTATATCAAGATCAAGGAAAGGCAATTGTAGTATCTCAACTCCAGAGTGTATTGTAGTTAAAAAAATCATTGAAGAACAGACATAAGTTATAACCACTTAGAATCTCTTCAAACTGCTGAAATTACATAATGTAGTTCAGAACCTTCTAGTATTTTAGAGTTGGCGAGTGCATTTGTTCAGTACCTGCTTCCCTTGTTTTAGCCAGCTTCATGGGAAAGTGAAGATGATCTTCAGTTGATTTTATGATGGTCATAATTCTTAGTATATTTTTGATGGTCATAATTCTTAGTATATTTCTTGAAGCAAAGTAAAATCCAGAAACAGCTTCCTGGAAAGCTGTCCAAACCTAATTTTTGTAAAGAAGCCTTAACCACAGTTCTGTATTAGTCATAACTATTCCAATGAATGCTCTGGATCATATAAGAGGAGCTATAAGAGGAAGCATCATGTTCAATCATCATACCTGATATTCATTCATTTCTTAGTAGTTTGTTGACAAAAGTATTTGTAAACCCTACTTTATTTATGAGAATGTTTATTATGCACAGAGAGTCAGTAAAATACTCAATGTACATTTACAGTGTTGGTTATGATGACACTTCTTTTTTCAAGTGTTATGCTCTTTCTTCTTTCAATTTTTAGGAGCAGAGACTTTTAATTGCACTCAGTAACTGCCGTTACCTGGAGCGTCATACCTTCCTAAATATAGCTGAACACTTTGAGAAACATGGCTTCCAAGGTGTTGATAAAATAACTCAAGTAAGTGAGAGCACTGGAATGAAGCATCAATGCTTGAAGATTTTTATTTGTTTTACCTTCTGTGAAAAGTAGGTGCAAGTATCCAGACATCCAGAATGACTCCTGGGTGAGCCTTCCACGAATAGGTGGGACTCCAAGCATTGGTTGGACATAACAACAACAAGGATATGGTTCTGTGTGTTCATAAAGGGCTTAACTAGCTGGGATAGAAAATGTGAGCCCTTGTTCAGGACTTGTGTATTCAATGGCAGAGCTTATCTGATTTCTTAGTAATGCTGTTTAATGTCACTGTGTTCTCTCAATGCAGAGAGTAAAAGATTGTTATCTCAGGAATATACTTGATAAATTATTTCATCTGGAAATCTGCATTACTGATAGCTCTTGTTCATAAACTAGTTCATGGTTTTTTTGTTGTGTTTTGGGGGGGGTTTTGTTGTTTTTTCTTTTTCAAAGAACGAAAATGTCAAAGTGGGTGGCAGTAGCTGTCTCATTTTCCTGCCTTTTTGTAAAGATTAATCACTTCTTATGAGAAATGTTGTGACTTAATCCTTAGGACCATAAAGCTAGTTTATTTACAGAAATATTTGTTGGTTGGAAGTAAAGTGTTATCTTTTCCAGTACAGGGTACAGTATTTCACTCAAACTGATTGTTCAACTATGTAGTACATCCTTAGTCCCATTATGGCTGAATGTTGCTTGAATTTCTACAGCCTAAGTAGTTCTGAATAGCATTTGAAAGGGATTGCTATGATTTGTGGGGTTAGTACAATATAGAAAATTACTCTGGATATTGCCATTTTTTTGCTACTGAGAGTTGAGCTTGGTACAGTTAGAAGCAGCTAAGACATCTGTTATGTATGTGTTCAACACCCTGCCTTGCACAGCCACATCAAAGTATTGACACTAAATGTTTGATACATTTATAAATTGCCAAATTCAGATGTTGAAGGGGCAGATTAATTTCCAGTCTGCATTAACCCTTTGAAAACTCTGACTGGTGCAATACTGCATGTATTGGACATATCAGTGGGTCATGCCAGCTGGGGGGATTTGGACAATTAGATAGTCATCATAAGATGGCAGTTTTTGAACCCTTTATTAATTATAAATGAGGATGGAAGCTCACAGATGTTTAGAGGGGTGGGTTGATTGTTTCAGTTTTTTGTTCTGTCACCTAAACTTCTGAAAGTTTAAAATTTATTTAAATATTAGATTAGAAAACTGTAGTAAAAAATTGGCAATTTTTTTAAATATTAGTTTTTATCTGAAAAGACTGAAACTAAATCATACTTTTAAATATTGTCAGCTTTATAAATCTAAATTTAAAGTGAGTTTGGTAGTGTGTTTTAGTAAAAAACTGTCTGTTCTTACACCTGGCTGGTTTTTTTAATGTTGCCTTTGTTAGTAGGGGAATCATTATTATCTAATATTCTGAAGTACTGAAATTATAAATGGTAACCAAGAACATTTCTTTACATTCTATATGAAAATTATTTCAATATTTTTTTCTTAGTTTGCCAAATGCAAAATTGCATAAAGCAACCAAACATTACACTGTGCTTTTAGCCCATGCTACCTTGGCACATACTCATAACTCTTGTACTTCTCTGTGGAGATTCTTTAATTCAACTTATCATCAGTTTAGTCATTTAGGAAGTAGAAAAAATAATGTATCCCAGAAAATTCATCAAGATTATTGATTAAGCTTTTGAATAATGTTGTTTCCACAGTCCTGATAATTAGATAACTTAAAAGGTAGAAGCACAAAATGGTTTTATGCAAGAATTGAAAACTATAGTCACAGGGATGTTCATAGCATAAAGACAACAATGTGAGAATTGTCTATTTTTGTAAGCGTTTAGCCCACTTGAGGATCAGGGACATGGGTATACACAGGGGATGTTAAGGACTTCTGCTCTGCTTCCTTCCCCCAATCCTGGGCTCAAAATTACTTTCAGATTAATTGTTCATTCTTTCTTGCAATCTTTCCACCAACTGAAGAACCAGGTTACCGCAATCTCAATTGTGTATTGAACTTGACACAGGTTAGAGAGAACTTGTATGAAACAAAAAAATCTGTATTGAATGTGCAGATGATCTTTTGTACTGAGTGACTGCAAAAGTGGAAGGTCAAATTACTTAATTCTGAAACACTTTGCTGAGGAACACTGAAGCAGTTGTTTCACAGATTCTTTGAATGGGTACATATTTGCAGGGACTTCGCACTCAAACTCACTTTTCCCACTAGTTCAAAGCTAAATAGGAAAGGTCTAAGGGTTGTTTTTCTCCCTAATCATAAGAAATTGAAGTGAAAAATGTCTTGAAGCATGTGTAAGAGGAAAAAAGTGTGATATATCTCTACCTTTTAAAATATGTTCTATTTAAAAATAGACAGTCAGGTAGAAGGAAAAGAGGAAGAAAATAGCCTTGATCTTCTTATGCCTTATAGAGAGCTTTCCTTTGGAATAGAGATCCTCTTGTGACAAATCAAAGCGGTTCATCACCTAGAAAAGCAGGAAAGTCATGGTGTGACTTCTTTCTGAGCACCAGCTTCACCATCCCAACATTCCTAACATCAGCTTTGGCCTCAATAACAACTGTTTTCCCTTAGACTTGCGATCTCCTTCCTGAAAGCTTCTCTGTTTCTGTTCCTGACTCAAATATTGCAGTTCCTTTTTCTCTTTTTTTAACAATGGAGGCATACCAGAGTAGAGCACAATTTAGAGACATCCCTCTAGTGTATAAGGTTCAACCCTTATTCTACAGTTTGCAGTATTAAATCCTTAGGAAGGGATGATAAGGAGTCCTTTCTTTCTTTTTCTGAAATCCCAGTCTGATCTAGAGACCTGCTTTTAAAGCAGAACTCATTTACTCATTTTTAAACCCCTTTACTTCTGGAAATTATTATTCATACATACATGTGTGTGTGTGCCTTTTCCCTTAATTGCTGAGGAAAATGAACACTAGTTTTAAAGCTTTATTTTTGTGTTGCTTAAGCTCTTATTTATAAAGGTAAATACATTTCAGCAGAAGTCACGTGAGATTTTGATCTTAATTTTCATTTTATTTGCATTTAGCATCCATTACCATTTTTAGATACTAGTGTTCTGTTGCAACATTTTGTGATATGCATTGTGTTATAGAATCATTGTAGGAGCTATAATTACAGGGGGTAATAATAAATTTGTTTAATAAAAAGTCTTTTATAAAATTTAAAGTTGTTCAGATACAGTGAACAAACTGTCCATAATCCCCTTAACTTTCAGTGTGGCTAAGTTGCGTGAATTACAAAGTGCATGGAGAGCTGTTAAAGAGAAGAGTTCTACAGATGCTAATGAGCTGCAGCTTTTGTTTCTGTTGTACAAACACTTATTGGAGTAGAGAGGGAAAGTCCATAGGTTCAATTTCAGAAGACAGAGACTTCTAAATAAATAATGTATTTTTTTTAATATAGTGAGAAATTGTAAAATTAAAATTGATACATCTAAAGTATTATACAAAAATCTTCATGTTTAAGGATTGAAATTTTTATGGGTGTACTTTAAAGCATTCACAAAATTCAGTTGTTTACTTTGCAAGATGAAGATCTCCTGACATGCAGGGAAAAAAAATCATGCCAGTAGACAGTTCCTGAATTATCTGCCTGCTTAGGCATTCCTTGTATTTTTCATGAAAGTGTCTACTGCTGAATACAATCAGGAAAAACATTATACTGGGTAGGATGGACAGATAATATAGAAGTTTTGAAGTTTTTATATACATAATTATGAATTGAAATATGTCAGTAATTGCTGCTCTTTGTTGAAATTAAAGACGACGTTATTTTTTTGGTAGGTAATTAAACTCTTTTAGTTAATGACTATTTACTATGTTCTTTCTCTTTCTTTTTTTTTTTTTTTTTTTTTGTTTAATTTTTTTTTAGGTTAGTATGGAATCCTTGAAAGAGCTGGATCAAAGACTGTTTGAAATGTACATTGAATTCAAGGCAGATCCAATAGTTGGGTCATTAGAACCTGGCATTTATGCAGGATATTTTGATTGGAAAGATTGTCTCATTCCAACAGGTAAATATCTGCTTATTAAACTCAAATGATTTTAACAGTGATTGATAGGAGCTAAAATATACTGTACAATTAAAAACTTTTTTCTAGTCTGTGTTTTTAACTTTTGACATGTTCTCATTATGAGTTCTTTCTCACAGACTTTACTTAATTCCTAAATCATTTTTCAAATACCCCCAAATGATTAAAGCTGCTTTCATTATTGATAATCTCTTTAATACTTGTTTTTTGTGATTATTTTGCTTCATTGCTTGTACATAATAGAAAGAATTATAAAAGCCATCTTCGCTATTTTCTTATGAAATTCACTGAGGTAGTTTGGAATATTTTCCAATAGAATCTGGCTACTTTGATAATAGATGTAATTACAGTTCTCAAAAGGTAAAATTATGAGAAAATGCATATTATAACAGTAGTTCAGCAAAGAATGGTAAACCATCGAAGGGCAGGTATAAGGTGTTTAACTGACTGAGATGTTAGTCATTATTTAAATGCTTTAGTGTCCTCTGTTTTGAGGGAGCATAATAAATAAATGAGTCTGCCTTATTCTTTTTTTGCAATAGTGAATACTGTGCACTCTTAGGTCCTTTGAACACATAATTTATCCTATGCAAAGTTGATACATTTGAATTCCTTATCACATAAATGCCCGGTTAATACCAAGTAGAAATAAGTTACAGTGACATAGCACATGGCATTTTGAAGGTGATCTTGTCCTAATCAATTTGTACATTCTTGTTTTAATTTTTTCATGGAGTTGTACATGGCAGACTTAGTAAAATTCTGTGATACTTAAAAACTGGATATGGAGGTAATTACACTGGTAATTTGTACATCAAGAGCTGCAGGTGCTTGTTTGCACAAAAGCAAAAGGATTTTAGAGTTTATTACTTTAGATAAAAGTGTGTCTTCATCTCTTGTTAATACTTTTGTGCTCAGACTATACAGTGTGATACAACGTACTGCGGAAATAACTTAGATACTCATCTTGCACATTCAAAAACATTTCTGAATAATACACAACTTGTCATCATATTTGAAGTATGTTTTCACTTGGCACATTTGGATTACCACCAGCTAACCAAGACATTGTGTCAGCTTTTTTATATGCTCATTTCTTGATCTAGTGCATTGGCATCTACTTTCTAGGCTCACATTGCCTTTAGGATAATTCTACAGTCTTTTCTTTGTTTAAAGGGAATATTGCATTTCTGATACAGGTAGGCCTCAACCTTCTTGTTGTCCAATTTATTTTTGGTTTAATGTACTTTCTCTGTAACTGTGGCAAAAATTGAAGTGAAGACGGTGAATATTAGAGATGCCTCTTCAGGTTGCATATCATAGTGTTAGCCAGTTCAAAATAGTAGAAAAGTTGTTAGGGGTTTTTTATTAATCCCCAAGCTAGACATGTTAAAAAGGAACATATAGACACTACTTCTGTGCTTCTCCACCTTGATGATTAATTACCTTTCCAATTAATTAACCTCTGTTAAATGTTAACTCTGTTGACTCCTGGTATCGAAGTATTATGATTTAACATAAGCCAGCAACTAAGCATCACACAGCTGCTCTCTCACTCCTCTCCTGCCCTGGTGGAATGAGGGAAAAAATCAGAAGGGTAAAAGTAAAAAAACAAATAAGTTGAGGTAAGGACAGTTTTACCTCAACTGTCCTTAAAGTCCATATTTCTTACAACTGTCCATATTTCAATAAAATAAAATAAAATAATAACAAAGAGATAAATAAACCACAAGGAAGAAGAAAGAAAAGCAAGTGATACAAATGAAAAATAGTCACTCACCACCAACTGACCGATAGCCAGCCTGCCCCCAGCCAGCTTTCCCCCTAGTTTACATAGTGAGCATGATGTCTTATGGTATGGAATATCCTTTGGCAGTCAGGGAAAGCTGCCCAGCTCTGCCTCTTCCCAGATTCTCATGGATCCCCACCCACGCATTGTCAGGGCAGCATGAGAAACTGAAGTCCTTTGACTTAGTGTAAGCATTGCCCAGCAGCACCTGAGTCATGGGTGTGTTATCAACATAATTCTCATAATAAATACTATACAAGCTACTAGGAAGAAGATTGATTCTATCCCAACCAAAACCCAGACAAAGAGTAGCTTTGAGGACTTCAGTTTGTTTGATTATAGCAATAGTTTATTGACTCTGGAAATATTTGGTTCTCTGAAGATAAAATTAGTGAGTGAATAATAGGTAACCTCTTCATGAAGGTAGAGGAACTTCATAATTGAAAGGGACTGGATGAAAAAAAGCCTTTTTGTGGGGCAAATAAGAATCAGATTTTTTCCAGTATTCAATCAAAAAAAGAAAAAAAGATCACCCAAGAGCCATATAATTGATTTTTTTTCAATAAACTGGTATTCACAAACAACTTTAAATTGTACAGTAAGATTTTAATTGAGAAAATATACTCATACATAATCTAAACAATGCAGTTAATACTGCAGTAGACATGTTATCTTTTTTATTTTCCTTCTGGGAAAACCCAAAACAAACAAAGCTCTATGTTACACTTAATCTCCAACAGCATTGAAAATACCTACTTTATTAAACTGAAATAACATACATATGACAAGGAGTAGGTCTAACTTGAGTCAAACACATCATTCACTGAAGGCTTTGTTAAACAGTGACATATTGATTTGCTAAGAAAAAATTGTATATTGGAAATTATTATCTGTTTTCAGTAATCTTTATGTCTGCAAATTGTAAAGATTTGCATTATTTCATTTTCCTGGTTTGGATTTTGACTTTTGAAGTCTTAATTTTTGTTAAAAAAAGAAGAAAAAGCATGGCAAGGCAAACTGTTTAGGCCTCAGTTGTGTTCCTGAGTGATGCTATCAGTGATGTGTAGTGTTATATCTTTACTGGATGATTGCCAGGACATCAGCTTTTGGCATGAATTTTTTTTTATGTGCTGTTTCTGCATCAGCTTTCAAATAGGACTAATGATGATAGTAAAAAGGTGAATTTTGACAAGAACAGTTTTTTTTTTTTCTGAAGGGAAAGAAGAGAGGTCAAAACATCAATTTGCCCATATGTAAAAGATAAAGAAAAGGTAAATTATTTCCCTGATGCAGTCTGAAACTTTCAAGACATCTGGTCGTTGAAAATCTAACCAGAAGGTTGGGCATGTTGATGCCATGACACATCTTTTGCAAAGGACATTTTTGAAAATGTCTGTATGAAAATACTCCTGATTTGGTTAGGAACAAGATGAAGAATGTTCTGGTGGTGAATTTCCTGTCCAGTCCAGAGCTTCAAGACTACAGCTGCTTCTGAACAGTTCTCTGCAGAGGCCCCCTGATCTGGACTATTGGAAGTAATGCTTTTGGGTAGATGGAAATATTCAGGAGAAGGATGCTAATGCTGAGATAGGAAATAATGTAACTGCAAGAGAGGGAGAGACTGGAACAAAAAACTTGTGATGAAGACTGGTATCAAGTAAGGAATGGAGGTGGAGCAAGGTGGGAAACCAGGAGTGGATAAGCAAGTAAGAAACATAAATTAGGATAGGATTTAGAAATGAAATTAAATAGAATTAATCCATTTTTATTTAGAAATTTAAATGGATTGCACAGGATTATTCAAACAAGAGACAGGCTTGAAGTGCAAATAAAAGGATAGAGAAATCTGATACTCACTAGACAAGTGAGTTTACCAGAGGCTGCTGTGTAGTGTAAGAAATCCCCTCAATCTTCCACTTTCATCCTCTAGGGATAACAGCCTAATAATATTACTAATTACTTTCCTTGCACAGCTAACAGAAGTTCTGTATGAATTCCTGTATATTTGGAGTACACTACAGGCAATGCTATATATTGGCAATACCACTGGGTAGCACAGCAATTACCTAAATGTTTTGCCTTGACAGCTTTACCATTGTTTCTTTCTGAGAATTAGGGCTTCAAAAGTCAAGGTCTATATCATCAGGAAAATGAATCAAATTTACATGAATTTCCTGTACAGAAATTTCATGTATTTATTGCCGATATTATTGCTGAGCCATGCAGACCAATGCAGTAAGAGATTTTTCTGTTTGCCAGTCTGGTTTTTGGTTTGTTTCCTTTTCCATATCAGTAAAAATCATGCACAAAGAAAAACTACACAAATGCAATAATTTATAATTCCATCTTTAAATAATATTTTTTCCCACATGAGTGCACTTGACTTGCTTCATAAAATGACAGCTGATTTGGAAATACAACTCGTTTTTATATTAAGTGGAACTGATACAGGCAAAAATCTATCCTGAGCTGCTCAGAATTTGAGAAGTGACTGAAGCATAACCTGGATGGGGAAAAAAGGTAGAGATAGGATTCTGTCCACAGAGTTTGCTATGTCATGTAAATAACTCATTTAAGCATTTTTCTCTTTATATTTTAACTGCCTTCTTTGAATCCTGTCTGTTTGAACATTCATGGTTAATTTGACTAGCTAAAGTGTTGGAAGTTATAGAACATTCAGAAAAGTCCTGTCCAAAAACCTTGACACTATTTATCATTGGCAGCTCTGCAGGCATCTGGCTGTAAATACTGGGGACAACAATTTCTTGCATCATAAAATTCATAGGAAAATACAAATATGAGAAGAACTGTAATAAATGAACAGTTTTGAAGAAGAATTCTGAAAAAAATTAAGAAGCTTGCCTTTCAAGCAGGCTTTGAAAAATATATACTATTCAAGTGTGGTACCCTGCTTCTTCTGTCAGTGTGGAAGAAGCTTATGCCTTGCTCATTTAAGCAATTGTCCTATAATTATTAAATATTTTCTAATACATATGCTTTTTGTTACAGTTTTAAATATAAAAAAGGATAAATTGTTTGCATGGGGCAAACTTTCATTTAGCCTATGTACTAAAACATTTACTGTTTAGTTTTTCAACATGCATGTGCTTTTCAGAAAGAAAGATCTGAATGTCAGAACTTGTGCAGAAAGTGATTTTATGTTTGGCTCTTTATTTTGATCTAAGGTGTGAGTGCTGGTGTTAGAAGGCAGTTTTATTAACTTAATTAGATTTATTGTTAATAAATAACTCATTCAAGTTTTCACTTCAATTTCAATGTAGACTTCTGAGTCTTTACAAGACAGACTTCAATTTTAACATGCAGCAGCAGTGAAATCTAGTTTGGTTCTTTTATCTTGTTTGAAACATTGTTCTGATTTATTCTACATTATTAACATAATTAAAAGAGATGAAAGGAACAATAGGAAACATAGTGTTAATCAGTTGCCAAGTGTGTATTTAGATTGGTTTTTGTGTATACCGGTCAATCTGATAGTTTAACATACAAGTGGTTTTTTTGTTCCTGTTCATACATCTCTGTTTTGGTAGTAAATTGTGTTTTGTTGTGGGATTTTTATTTCTAGTTTAAAGTGCCTAAGTTATGTCTTAGTCGTGTAACAAAATTAGGCAGCTTTTTTATTGATATTTTTGCCCTTTATTTTTGTATTTTAAAAATTGATCTTTTTGACTTTCAAAGCTATAGACTTTTGGAGAGTGAATGAGGTGGTTGCTCTGAATTTGGACGGAAAATATTTCTGTGTATTAATGTTTGTGTAATACAAGTGAAGGTGGTTGTAGTATGTGGGCATTTAGTCTTTTAGAATGTTAACGTCAGCTTTTGCATGCAAATGGCAAATTACTTTTCATAATAGGGCAAGTTTGATTTTATTTAATTTTTTTACATATTGCAACTACTGTTTTAATTTCTGTAAGACAGTAGTATGTGAGGATTTGTTTACCACAAAAAAGGTCAATGTTCATTTATTTTTCTGAACAATTCAGATAATGGTGATATCTCTTTATAACTTGCTTTTGAAATGCAGGCTCCTGTGCAATCTAGCCAGCATTCACTCAGAGTTCAGAAGCATGCAGATTTTCATCTGCTATTCTAACAGTCTTTTTTAAATATGTGTCTTCTGTGTTTCACTTGTCTTGTCAAATATTCGGGGGGGTTCAGGTATTTAAAATTTCACATTGCTTTGAAAGTTTTAGGTGATTTTGCACTTTCAACTGAAAGGTGATTGTGGTTTTTAGATATTCATTCTGTACTTGGCATAAACTGAATATAGTCAAGTTATATCTGAATTTCTTCCTTTTTGGTGTGTTAAGAGATCATTGTTTGAAACATTTCAAAAATATGAAATGCTACTATCACAGTAAAAGATTAAGTGCGTCACATCTGCTAAATCAGATTTTTTATACTTGTCACATCTTTTATCTGTTATTTGTCTAATTTAATAATCTAATAAAAAACTTCTAATGCCAATAGCCTGATGAAAAGGTACTCAACAGTTAAAAATTAAATATCAAAAGGCATATTTAATTTGTAGTTACGCAGCGACATACTTGTCAACCCTAACTTTTCTTCTTTTGTTTAATTTAGGGCACTAGCACCCTGCTTACGTGAAAGATGACAAGTGCATTTACATCTTAAAAACATTTGGATATAGTACAAATCATTTTCTTTTTCTTTCTTTCCTTTTTTTTTGTTAGAAATAAGCAATTACTTTTTGACTGAAATGTGCAAAATAATTTTGTTTGAAATCTCTGTAACCCTTTAGATTTCTCCTAACCATTTAAAAGGATGGCTTCAGAATTATCTTACTTACATCAGGTAGATGATTTTAAACTCCAACAGTCCTCAAATTGTTGATGTCCTGTCTATAGGAATTATCTGAATTTTTATGCTTTATTAAGGCCAAATTCTGTTTCCTGCATTTTGATGCAGGGATATGATGTGCCATATATGTGAACAGGAAAAAAACTCTGTTTTGCAGGTCTGTTGCATAAAATGTTAAGGAAAAAAAGTCTTCTGTACTGGCAAATGAAGTTGCTAAAGGACTTGTCACTTTGGGGGTTTTTGTTACAAAATGCTAGTAGTTTGTTTATGGCACAAGAGGGTTCTTATACACAGCAGTCTCTAAATAGTCCAGTTAAAATGTGCTGGTTTTCATTCAAGCTAACTGCTCTTACAACATACATTAGTTAATTGATGGTTTGTGCTTCTAGTAAGGAAATACCAACTATATAACAATCAAATTTGTATTAGGATGAGTTGAATTCATTCATCTTTAAATGACCCATTCAATCAGCAAGTGTAAAAATCCATGCATTGAATGACTACAGTCCTTGCATTTGTTTTACTTCACATAATTCTTTGCAGAGTAGAATCATGTACCAAAATTGTTGTGTCAGGGGCCCTCATATTGTAGCCTTGCCATTTTTTGTAAAAAATTAATTTGCTGCTTGAAACATAAGCACACACAAATTTCAATGTGTGTTTCAAAAGACTTTCATTTGTGTAATTTCATTTTAACCTGAAATTTTAACCTGAAATTTTTCTCCAATTTCACTTTGAGGCATTTAGGTTTCATTCTATTTCTCACTTCTCACAAGATTGTATTGTCATAATATGTTCGTGTCTGAATTTAAAATGTTAGGGATTATTGTAGCTGATGAAATGGAATGCACTGTCCTTGCAAAAAATGGCAACAGAGGAAGGCAATGGCCCTTGAGCTTCCTGTGGTTTCTGCCAACATGTTACCTTTAATTTTTATTATAGAAATCCCATAAGAAACCATCCTGGAGAGACATCACATTTTTCAGTTCCTACTTACTACACACTGAGTTGCACTTTGTATGTTGACTTTATAAGGTATCTTCTTGTGCTTCTCCAGCTTCTTGCATGCAAGATTTTCTGCTGCTAATTGTGATTCAAGTTTTTGTTGGCCGGTCTCAGCAGCCTCTAGATTCCACATGTATAAGCATTCAGTAGAGTTCATCTGCATCTTATCTGGTTTATACCTTACGCTTCCTCTTGCTTTTCACATTTTCTCCCTCACTCACAGTTCTGATTTATGGCATTTTCTGCTATTAAGCCTATCAGTAGTTGTTTACTAGACTGCTATCCATCACTCTTCCAGCTTCTCTTTGGTTTTACCTGTCAAACGTCTTGCTAGGATACCTTGTGGCATTTCTGTCTATGTGTCTGTGCCTTGCTGAAGACTAAAGACTTCTAAAATGAAGTCTTGCTGTGATTCCTTGGTCAGACAGCAGGTTAGTCTTGTACCTTGAGAATTGTCTGCTCGAGTACCTGTTCTAACTGACAGTATGACAAGTCACTCTAATACCTGCATGAGATTACAGTTACTGCAACTTCAGAGGATTTACTTACCAGGCACGTCTGACAAGTCAGAAGTCTCTTCTGACTTGTCTTCTGTTGACTAGCCAGTTGTAGGAAGTTGTATGATACTTGTCATCAGTTCAGCATTTTCTGGTTTATACAGTCAGCCTCTGTCATGTGAGGTCATGTGTTAATGTCAATTACCTTTGTTTTGTTTTGTTTTTGATTTTGTTACAAGGAGACCTAAATTTTTTTACCCCCTCAAGCATACTCTTTGAGAAACACTTAAAATCTTCTAATATCATTTTGTATTTTTGACTGTCTTTGGCAATAGGCTCTAGTCCTTGCATTGCTCAAAGCAGAAAGCTAATTGGAGATTGGAATCAATGATAATGCATAGAGGAGAAAGGGCAAGCATTCTTTCCCCCCTTTTCCAGCACTCCTTATTTACAAGCATGAATGAGGGTATATCCACACAAGTTTTGTACTGTCTCAGCCCTTTCAATAAAACAAAAGTAGTAATAAATTGTGTCATCAACAAAACAATACTCCATGGTCTAGCTTGTTGGCATAGTGAATGCTTTCATGTTTGTGTTGCATTTGACAGGCACAAATGGCATCTTTATGTTTCCTGTCTGATTTACTGAATTCTGTGGGTGCCCCAATGTTATGGAATGATGCAGTTTTGGAGCGCAGGCAGGTTAGGTTTGCAGGTTAGGTAACTGAGCAGAAATTAATGAATGGAAGTGTGTGAGAGGAAGAACTCAATGGGGTTGGTTCAGATGGATTTGGAAGCCAGAACTGAAGACTAGGGAGGTGAGGGAGGTATGAGAAGACCATAGGCAAAAAAGCTTAGAATTACAAGTCGATAGTCACTATTACTACTACTTGGTTTTTATTTCATTACTAGTTGGATTATATGCCAAAATAAATTCAAAGCTTGGCTGTGAATGAGGTGTTTGAGTGAGCTATGTTAGATTGCTCCTTCAATTGTTACTGTTAGAAACCAGATTTTTTATTTTCTTGGTAATGCTCAAGGTAGTTTCTGTGGCAATGTTTAACAAACTGATGTGTCATGAAACTACTGGAGTGGAGAAAGTCAGTCACATGAAAAGTAAAATTACCTGTAGTCCCAAACTATGGTATCAGATCTCTTCTGGAGTTCCTAGTTAGGCTTTTTTGCTTGGATTTATTACCTTCCTTCGGAGATTTATTTCCACAGATGTGCTAATTGTAGGCACTTTCCTCTTTCTCAGAATATGCAGCTGGGTAGTGGTAGCTGCTAAAAGGTCTTGTGACTGCTCTCTTCTTCTACCCAGAACTGTTTCCAAGTCCCTCTGGCAATCTTTACCCAGGTCTTACTGGGGTCATCATCACGGTTTCAGAAGGTAGTGTGCATGGGAACACTGTGAGATCAAGAAGCATTTACAGGTCATGATTAATATTTGTGAAACTTAATTGTGTTGTTGTTGCATATTCCTGGGTGAATGTGCCTCCCATTTAAGGTTGATCTGTAGGAGAAGTTGGTTTGCTGGTGTTTGTAGCTAAATCATAGTCCTCTAGCTGAAATTATAAAGGATCAAGGATTTGTGTGTGATATTTAGATGGAAAGTCCCAAGTTAAAACTTGGGACATTGGTCCAAATAAACTCAGCTCTGTCAAAATTACCTGACTTTTCTGTGCATGGAGCTGCATGTATAGTTCCTGTAATTCACATTGTCCTGCTTAGAGAATGGTTTTGTCTCGTTAACCTTTAGCACGTAGGTGCTCTTTAGAAACAATCCATAACAGTGAGTGATCTCTCCTGATAAAGGTGCTTAGTGTTTTGTGGTGGAGATTCTTCAAGGGCCATACAAAATACAGCATTATACTACCTTCTGTGCAGATGCAGACAGTCATCTTAAAATATTTTGAATTTGCCTCAGACAGCACAGCAGAGGGGGTCCAATAACCTTGATGCCCTTAGTGAGCCCACTGGTCAGTTCACATTTTTGGTTATGGTTTGAAGTTTTGTGTCAGGCATCTATGGTCAAGCATAAAATAATACTGATTTCAAAATAAAGGAAGAGTAGTAAAAAACTGTAATTTTCTAAACCCTGAATTAATGCAGTAGTTAAGGATGCTGTTGTTTTTAACATTTTAAAAACACTGATGAAAATAGTCTCCAAAATTAACATTGCAACTGGCCAGACTTGCAGAGTCCTACTAGGACAGTGAGGAAAAGCTGTCTCCTCAGTACTTCATAACGCTTTCTGCCCAAGGGTGTGTGCGTGTTTTTAAGTTAAAAATTTGAGTGTAACAAAATGCCTCAGCTTTCTCTATACAAAACCTCTATACAAAATTCAGCCTGGAGCATATTCTCTCAGTAGCCAAGTTATCAAACCCTTGAACTCTTACTTTTTAAGTGGGAAAATATGATTGGCTCCTAACAGTACAGCAGATCCATTGTAATAAAAAACATTTCATTAACTTAAAATTTCTTTACACAACGAATAGCAATTTAAATTTAATGAAACACTTAAACTTTATTGATGTGTGGATGAAATTAGTGTTGGGCTTGTTCAGCAGTTGAAGTAATTCAAAAATATTAAAAGCCTTTACTTTGAACTGTGAAAAGTCTTAAGCTTTCCAGTTATTGTGGGTCACTCCTGAGTCAAGATAGCTTCCAAATGTTGATTTTGGATTAAATAATTTTTAAGAATCTATTGTTTAGGTCATGCAGAAACATTCTTCATTTCAAATCCATGCCCTTTTCAAAATGCTATAGGGATTCAGTAAAGCTTGGAAGTGAAAAACAGTGAAATAGTAACACTGGAAGTCAGTGCAAGTTCTCACCTTCACACTAATAAATAGGATTAATATGTGATCTCATTGAATACTGTATGTTTCCTACAACGATTTTCTCTCATTTTCTCCTTTTTCATAGCAGACTAGAAGATAGTAAGGTGTGGTGGGGTTTTTTGTTTTGATTGTTGGAGTTTGGTTGAGTACTTTTGTTTTGGGGTTTTGGTTGATTTTCTTTTTCTGCAGTAACATCTCTAAAAAGCTGCTATTGTCTGGTTCCAACTCACTGGTTATTTGAGCAGACAGATAAGTAAAACTACACATAAAATTCAACTTAGGGCATTTTTTGCCATAAATTTAAGGTATACTCTTGTGAGTGTTGATATGCTGATCTATGTGTATTTGACTGCAGTACGTGTTACAGGTTTTAAATACGTACACTGGTAGAAGTAAGAGGTGGCTGAAAGGCAAAATGGTGATCACCCCTACAGATCATCCCAAATTACCAAGTCTATGGAAAAAAACAAACAAACAACAACTAGATTTGGCCATAGAAATCAAATTTGAGAATTTGGTGAAAAGAAGCAGAGCACAACCTCCAACCACGTTTTCCTAAGAATCCACTGAATCTGTCATCAAAGTCCCTTTGTTCAGTCAGCTTTTTCCCATGACTCGATGCTTCCATCCTGCCTACTAAATACTGCTCCCTTTTAGTATTTGTAAGTTAATATAGTGGCTTTGATTTGGTTGCCAATTTGCTGAATTTAGTTACTAAAGACAAATAAATATTTTATATACTTTCATGAATTTCATGTACAATTGGTGCACAAATCAATTTGGAAGAAAATACATAACAATATTAAGAACTGATTCTGTGCTTTTTTTCAGTGTGGTGACTGCTTGCATTTTTTGAGTTAAGAACACTCCCAGACCTTTGCAGAATCAGGTTCCAGAAGTATTGGGGTTTTTATATGGTGCATTGCCACCTGCTTGCTATCGTTATACATTTGTAAAATTCAATAGAAATAGCAACTTTCAAAAAAATCATCAGTGTTAATAACAAAACATACTGTAAAACCATGAAGATTGTGCTGTGAAGATCTTAGTGCTGCTCATAAGCTTTTTCTCAAAGCACTACTTTTGAAGTTGCTTACTTAAAAGTCTTTTAAAAGGTCAATACCTTCTCTTGCCAATTTTGCCTTTTCTTTTACTCACCCAAGTATATCTGTTGTAAGTCACTCTAATAAATGCAGACGTGTTTCACGGGTAATTAAAATTTTTTCAGTAACTTGAAGGTTAGAGACATGCAGAGCAATACTGGGCACTAAAATTATTAGTGTCTGTATTGTTCCAAACACTTTATTTGTGAAATTAGTCTCTTTTGGATCAGTTGACTTCAGTTTTCTCATTTCTTATGATAATAATATTTGAGTGACAACCAAAGTAAATTCATAAACATAGTATATCTCTAAGCCCATTCTTCATTTATGAAATTGCTGTCATTTTGCATCTGACAGGCTATTATTACAGTACCTGTGACTTAAGGAATTATGAGAAGAACACACAGTTTCCTGAGTGAGTCTGTGTTTTGAAAGGTTTTAATAATTTTAGGTTTTATAAAATCATGAAAGGACACCTTCAGGGTGCCTTAAAATTGATGTGTTTGAAAGAAATAAATGAATATTCTTGCCGACTATGCTTGGTTTGTGTTAATGAAAGGAAATACTGCTTGAGATTTTTGGATACAACTGCTCTCAGTTTTGATAGAGAAGTTGGTTTTTAGTCTACCTTACAATTAAAGGAGTGACTGGCTTTTCCTGTTGAATTGGTCATCCTGTATCTTTATGGGGTGAATACAGCTACCCTCTTTTATCTGTGGAAAACCTTTTTAAATTGGCATTCTTATCATTACATAAGTCTTCCTGCCTGGAGACCCCTGGGGGCAGTCTGAAGGGGTTTGTCCCTGTTGCTGCCTTTGACCCCCACTGACACCGTGGTAGGTGTGGCTTCTGTAAAGTGAGCGAGGTCTGGGAGTGGCAAGGACCCCCCAGTGTGATGAGTTACTACACTCAGACTTTTGGAAGCTTATGTCAAAGTTGTCAAGGTGTACAACTGTTTGGTTTTTTCCCTTAAGAGGCTCACTTGTGAAGAATTAGCAAAATAAATGGCAAACAGGTTACAGTACTGGAAATGATATGAGGCTTCAGAGGTATGTAGGCACTAGTTTTACAAAAGGATGATACTCTTCATTTGTCTACCACCCATCAGCTGGTCTGTTTCACAGTTTCTCTATTATTCTTAAATCTGATTTAAAAAATAGGAAGACAGCTTTTAAGCAGCAGAGCAGTTTATTGGTCAGCAAATTTTATTTCCTGAAAAAACTGTTGATGCACACAGCTATTTGAAAATATGTCCAATACATAGCAAATATTTATATACACTTTGTAGTCTGTTCCCTCTTATGTGCAATACTGTGTTTTGCCTCAGTGTTTCTTTCGCCTACAAACTTTGGAAATTTAAGAATGTTCTGTGACCAGGAAAGAACCATTAAGTTTCCACTCTGCTACATTTCCTGGACACACAGAGAAGGATCACAGCCCTGTCTTACAAATTGCTAAAATCAGTAGGAACCTAGTCATACCAGGGACTTGTACCCTGTTTTCAGCACACTGTTTTTACCTATTGGCAATGAGTAGTCTCTGCTATTGAAAGAAAATCATTTAGCACTTAAATTATTCTTATAGTGGAAATGTAGTGATAGATACATGCTTAGATACATATGACCTTTATATGCTGAAAATCAAGGGGGGAAGAGGGAAGAAATTGGTTAAAAATTTTTCTTCTGGAAAATGAAGCAGCATTCTACAGCAAATGGATTGCTGGTAGATAAAGTTCAGGTAATACTGAGTCATCCTTAGATGTATTCATTTTCGTGTCAAGAAGCAGTGTTTGTTATATCTGAGTGTCTCACGCATAAATTTCATTCTTCAGAACCTGGGTTTTTTTAACATTCAGGAAGAAAAATGGGTTTGATTTAGATGTTATGTTTTAGTTGGGTGAAATGTCTTTTCTTGTTGTGCAATTTTTTTTTCATCTTCTTCAAACCACCTACTCTAATATTTAATAGTTGTAATTAATTTCTACTGTTGGGTTTTCCCTTCAGTCAGACATATACCCACTTTAATTCAACAACAACAAAAAAAAGATTCAACATCCCCAAAGCT
This sequence comes from Fringilla coelebs, assembly GCF_963513975.1. NCBI lineage: Eukaryota > Metazoa > Chordata > Aves > Passeriformes > Fringillidae > Fringilla > Fringilla coelebs. The sequence goes on from NC_140028.1 coordinate 84,985,178, forward strand.
GTTAATGCTGAAGTAGAAATGGTTAGGTATTTTTTAAGTAATGCTGAATCTATAGAGCAGCAGACTGTTGGCTGTGTAGTGTTTATATTCTTGTTCTGACAGCAGGTTGCTTTTATGGGTTACAGCCACACATTGGTCCTTGCACTTGTAGAACACTGCAAAGGCTGTAACTCTGCCCAGACCATGTTGTTCTTATTTAAATGACAACAACAAAAAGACAAATTTCTTTGGGAAATGTATCTCAAGTACTGGGTTCATCTAATGATCATCAATGCATTTCTTTACCAGTGGGGAGTGAGCTGAAACTTGGTGTATGCTTAGATGGAGAGGTATGAATGGCTATAACCTCAGAAGGTTTTTTTCTTTGTTTTTTGTTTTTACATTAGTGCATTGGAATTCTTGGGTTATGGGGTTGGGGCTTTTTTGTTTGTTGTTCTTTCACCATTTATATTCTTTGCCACCTGATTAGTAGATTGAAATTTGGCTGATTGTGCAATAAGTTGAGTAATTTGAGAGTCTTCATGGTTCAATTCTAAGTATGACATGTAGCATCTTTTGCTCAAGGCCTTCATGTCTGCGTTGATAAAATGCCCTTTATGCTTTGTTACTGTGTTTGGAAGTGAGGATAAATCCATCTCTGAACAAAATCCTTGCAAGGACATGCATACATATAAAATTGGCCTTCAGCTACCTGCTCTTTTAAATATTTGATGCTAGCAAACACCTCTCCTTCCCAAGTGAAGCACTGTAAGGTTTTGCATTTTCTGTTGTAGTCTTTGACATTTACAGATTTTACTCCTTCTTAATAATAAAGGAAACTGTATTCTATCCTATTCCAGAAGCAGTGGAGTTTAATATCTGTAAGGAAAGCAGCAGCATTGGGTAGACATCTTCAACAGTCCCTCAGATCATTCTGTGGTTTTTGAATGGAGCAGCAGAAAGTTCAGAAGAGTCTCAGCAGCTTCAGTTTTAAAGATATCTCAGTTTGGGCTATGCAGGAAGGCACAGAACCAGTATTATTCTCTTGGTGTTTTCCTCTTGTAGACTGAAGTTAATACATAGACAAAGGTATTAAGCAAAGTATTGGCAATCTTTAGAGCTCCTGCTACTCCAAGGCAGCTGAAGCACAGAAACTTTCAGGTTCTTTGAATGTCATGACATAATTTCAATTGATTGAATTAAAGCAGTTCAAAAACTACAGGTAACATAAGTCTGAAAAGTCTTCACATTTAAATATTTTTAGAAATTAGTTTTGTGGCTACTTGTGTCAGGTCCTTCAAATGACATTCACTTTGTTAGGTCAACACACTACCATATGTGCAAGGTGACTAATTCAATGATGTAGCATTCAGGCCTTCAGATTTCAAATTATTTAGAAAGGTTGTGACTTTGGGTGATCAGCTTCTTCCCTTGCTTCAGAACTGTTGATTGTAAAAGCACTTTGCCACATAGGTTACCAGTAATTTCTTCATTAAATTTCAATTATTGATAGCTATTTTTTAGGTCACTATTAGTTCTCGGGACTTTTTCTCAAATTCCTAAGGCACTCTATATTTATAATTACCGTGAGCTATGCAGACAAGAATTTCAAGAAAACATTAATCTGATTCACAGTTTAATTAGTATGGAGCTAGTAAGAACAATAGATTTATCAAAACATTCTCAGTTTTACTGAGAAAAACCTGCTAATGAACTATTTATAGCACACTTGTATCTATTTTTGTCAGTAGTCTAAGGACTGACTTAGGACAAATGGGTTAAAAAACAGGAAATGTGGTTAAATAAGTGGGTAATCTCTCCAGAGAGTTTCCAGTTTGCCTACACGTTCACATTTTCTTCTTATTGTACTTTCAAAACAACATTCAGTACAGTACCTTGAAATCCATCTCCGTTTAAAGGAGGGAATGTTTCCAGCAATAGCAGGAAGTGGCCTAGTGAGAAATTTCACATTCTTGTTTAAATTGAAATGAGATTCTGCAGTCCCTGTTTTTTAAGTCGGTTTTTCTTCTTTAATGACAATGGAGCAGTTGTGTGACATTTAACTTGGCTCAGGTGTATCATATGGATCCATAAAATTCTGTGAATGCTGTAATTATGTCTTTCATTCTAGACTGGTTTTAGATAATTACTTTCCTCTAACTTACCTTTTCCTTATATATGGTAATTTTTTAATGGTATTTATGGTGTTATCTATATTTGTTTGTTAATATACTACGCACATTTTTTTAAATTATTTATAATTATGTTCAAAGTTTATAAAAACCTTCAGGCATGATTATAAAAACTGTGTAAAATTATTCTAAAAATAGTGTTATTAATCATACTGCATAAATCTTACTGTGAAGTAAGGAATTTACTGAATGTGATAATGTCCATTTAATTCTCTAGAATTAAGAGGTGGTGTCTGTATTTCTTTGGACAAACAGAAGCAATAAGTAAATGAAAGCCATTATTTGCACTGCTTATTACTTGTTTTTTGACAGCTACTAATTATTAACTTTTTTTAAATCAACTTGAAAAATACTAGTGAGTCAGAACAAGGAGTGAATATAATAAACAAATAAGGCCACTTAGGTGGTGGAAAAAGTTTTGTGACCTGGTGGATCTCCTGTATTTTGAGAGCTACTGCCAGATACGTATTCGCCTCTTAGCATCCTGCAAGCAGTTTTCTGGAAATGTTTTTATCCAGGGCAAACAACAAAGCATGATAGCAAATTATTTTTAGTAATTAGGAAGAAACAAGCAGACGTGTCTAGCTGCCTTAATTTAGAAAACAGGCCGCTGATAGTACCGTTAGCTGAAGCTGATTTCCTATCAACTGTCTTTTAAGGAAGAAACCTTTGTGCTGCTGTAAAGTATAAAGGTGAGCTGCTTTGTTATGTCCATGGGGAAATTCCAAGTCACGTCTCTACTTTTTTTAATATATATATTTTTTTAGCATCTGTGAGGTGTCAGGTTAGATGATATCACTGTGTGGGTGGGGGCACTTCAGTAAAATAGCATGAAATACTCATGTACCAGTGCTGTAGTTCATGGAAGGTTTATGCATGCAAACAAGTTAGGTTTCTGTCTATTCCTATAGGTTAGGGAACTATCTTGCAAGGTGCAGGCTGCTTGGAAATTAAAAGACTACTTTTCTAAATGGGGTAGGACACTTACTGTAGCAATTGCAAATAGTTGCTAGCTTTCAAAATAATTTTCCAGAAATATTAAATAATTTAGGACATTTTCTAGTGAGGCAAATACTGTTTGTTGTTCCGGGAACATCCAAGGCTAAACAGCCTATCAGTCACATTAAACTTTCCCTGGTTATAAATATTAGATTTCTGAATAGTTTTGAGGGCCAACACCTTTCTTCAAATGCATTTAATGCAGCCTCAGGCATGCTGTGGTGTTGGTTCTCATAGATAGATGTCAGCCTTTTTCAAGTCATCCTGGGCACTTCATTCTGAATCCAAATTGGTCTATTTTTGTTTCAAATCCAAGTTAAGTGCTCTGAAAAATTCAAGTAATAAGTTTATTCCTTCATATAAGGAATATTCCTTCATAAATACCTTCCCAATAGCAACATAATGTAAACTGGTTTTTGCTATATGTACTTCACCATCCAGTACCCTGAGTCTCTGAAATATCTTATGTGTAAGGTGCATTATAAGTCATGTTTATTTGGAATTCTGCAGCCTAAAAATAAAAATATTTTGGTGTTCATTTGAATTTTCACTTTTAGTCTGTGCTGCTTCCTGTTCATTTCTTGGGATAAGGTGGTTGATAGATCTTTGCACGCACTGGAGGTGTCAGGCAGTGATCTGTATGTATGGGAAGCCTGGAGTTATCTGTAGATCTTGTAAATTAAATTTTTTCTACCAAGACATATCTGCACAGTTAACCTTTTTTAAAAATTGTTCCAGCAGCTTTTGCATGGAGGCAGTGCATGGACTGCCCTACTGACCTGCTGTGACCTCAGACAGTGTTTTACTCTGTAGAGCTTCTTCCCCCTCCCACCCATTCTGCCTTACCTGTGTAAATGTTTGGGGTTTGGAAAGAGATTACTTGATTTTAGCTGGAAGTTATTGTTTAAGTTAGATTGAAAAGTGAGATTCTGTCGGGTGTGTGTGGAACAGCTTGGTTTATCAGGAGGCGTCCATCTAAGCTTGAAATTCCCACATGGACTGCACGAGCCGGATGGGGCTCACTTGGTGTGTTGCAGAGCACAGACTGCCTTTTCAAGAGCTGGAGAAATACAAATTACTGTCTGCCATCCCAAAAGGAATCCTGCTAGCCCCTAGCACTGCTTCTGCAACAGGAGTTGCATTGGGGAAGAATGTGACCACGCTAGAAATTGTACCAGGATAATTTTAGTTAAAGCAGGTATCAAATACTTGCTATTGCAGCTGCAATGCAGCCAGACCCTAGAGGAAACTTAACAGTTAAAATCAGACTGTTTAAAAAAGTTACATCCACATGGCTTTGGATACCATTCATTAGTTTCTTTTTTAATGTGCACTACGCAGCACTGATTAACGACTTGCAGGAGATATGTGCAGCTTTTTTTTCCCAACAGTTTCACACAGATTAAAAACTTACAGAAGAGCTGCAGGAGCTTAACTGACATACAGTTCAGAACACTTTGAGTGTGACTTGCTGTAAAGTTTGGCATGATATATCTGAAGCTTAGAAATTAACATTTCCAATACCATTTTGTTTAAATTTAGCAGTAGAATGTAATGTAACTAAGAAGAATATATTAAAAAAAATTTAAAAGCCAGTTCCTTCATTAGAACAGAGCAGATTAAATAATTTTTTGCATTCACCTTCCTCTAGCAAATGAAATATCCAGAAACAGGCAATTATTGTTGTTGTGCAGCTAGATATGAAAAATATTAATCTCTTTGGATCACAAATTCTGTACATTGGTGGTTTTTTTTTTTTGGGAAGTTTTCATTAAAAACTAATCAGGAAAAAGGTTTCGGACTGATTGACTGTTACTGGCGTAGCCCACGAAACAGAACAATAAATTGTAAAAACTATTGCGTACAGTTGGATGTGTCTTAAAATGCAAAATTTCAGACTCCCAGGCATCAGTTTTCCTATCTCTACCAAGTCATGCTCAAGCCTCAAGGCCAACAAATTTAGTGCTCTCTTTTCAGAGGCACTAAGAAACATTGCTACCACCAGCAGCGGTTGCTTGCCCAGTTAAGTATTGACCTCCTACAGAATGGTCTCAGAATGTTCTCTGTTGTTCCCTAAATTGGTGGCTCTGTGCCTACCCAACACTCATTTCTGAGCTTAGGTTTCTAAAAAGTCAGTCAACTCAGTCATGAAACAGGACTGGTAGCTTAGTCAACGTATTAAGAGCTGTTCAGTCTTCTCTGCTTTATTTAAAATTTAAAAAAAAAAAAGTGGCAGCTGTCAAACTGTAGAATTGCCTGTGGTTGGCTTTTCTAGCTCCTCCAGAAAGGAACAGTAGCTTTCAGTATTTCTGCATTATTTTTTTTTTAACAACATTTGCCTTTTTTTTTTTTTTTTGATCCTTCATAGCCTTTCAACCTCATGTCTGGTTTACTGCTAATAAGCAGAGGTACCTGCTGACAGCACCTGTTTTTTCTAAACAGTTATGTGCATTTATCCTCTCCTCCTCCTTTTTGCACAAGAGGCAAGCTAAAAGGCAGGTTTCATGAGAGGCAGCAGCAAGGTTGGATTCCCAGCTGTCCATCTCAAATGAGGTTCCAATCTCACAAAAGTTAAAAGTGTGTCAAACCCCATCTGCCTGGGTTAACATTTCCTGTGTGTTTCAGTTGTCCTTGAGCTCTCTTTGAACTTGAGTCTGCAAAAGGCTTAAAAAATGTTAGAAGCTCATAACATCCTTCACACTATCAATTTACTGTAGAAGGACTGGGAACATTTGAAGACCCAAGTTAACTTCTGCCACAGAAGCAGCAGCCAGATGAGTTCCGTTTTACCATGTGTGCAACCTTTGCTCTTTTCTTGCATGCAAGTTTTTGTAGGCTCTCTGTGTTTTAGAATTACACATGTGGTATTGGAGTCCCATGCTTATTCAGTGACTTTGGGGGTTTCGTAGTATAGCGATGTCATATAAGTACTTGGGGGAAACATATCTCTGAGAACTAACTACAAGTGGGACAACTGGTAGCGCTACACCATCTGAAGATCTCCTGAATGACTCCTGTATTGGCAAGCTAAAAGTTTGGTTTCTGTTACTCCTGAGAACCACAAACCTTTTTCCCTTCTGCTTTTCCCATCATTCACACAGTCGTCCATGCTACAGCTTTACAGTGTTGCTAGAATTGCTTTGAAATGTAGACTGACACATTTAAGTTGTCAACAAAAAAAAAAAGAATAAAATTAATTGGTGGTGTAAACTGGAGATTAATGGATAATTTTGTTATATGTTTCTCTGGTAAAAAGTACAGTGGAGAGTCCAAAATTGGAAGATGCTATTTTAAAGTTTCTGTCAGCCATTGTGATAGTTGATGGCTGAAATTGTCCTTCATTTTTATTTCTTAAGTCTTCCCATTCATTTTTCTTTACAGCAATGCTGGGGCTTTGTTAGTGGCAGCTAGAATTCCAGCAAGTCAGTCTTTGGTATTAAGAATAGAGTGGGAGTGGAATGCATTTATGTTGTAACAGAATAATAACATTTTCCTCAGAAAAACTGCAAGGGCTTGTTGAGACTTTCTGTAACACATTTCTGTCAGAAGCAGTGGAAAGGCATTGTATTTGTCCTTCAATATGCTAAATAAGAGGTATTTTAGACTTAAGAATGTTATGTTTCACTTGATTAGCCTAATAGTTGCAATCTACAGTTACATGGTGCATTAGCTTTCAGTGCTGTATAATAGGACTGGCAGCATGGTGTCCCAAAAACTGTAATTGCGTGGGCTGCTGAACAGTTGTAGAGAAAGCTGCACAAAAATTCTATTCTAGACAGAATTTTTTTATTTTGAAATGAATTTCACAACAAATTCACAGTTGGATGCCACTGCTTGTATTTCCAGTGAATCATATTCCAGAAAAGTAATACTTTGCTTCAGCAAAGCCTGCCACTAACAGTGCAGTGACATAAATCAGAAATGGGATATTTTTTAATTGTAACTTTTCAAAATATAGTACAGTTATTAACTATGCCAGCTGGTCCTGACATTCAGATATCTTTGGCTTTGTCTCCACATCCAAAAATTAAATCCTTCACAAAAAAGAAGGGAAGGCTGGGAGGAAATGCCCTTTATGCCCTTTTTACTTATTTTTGTGGTAGGAAAATGACCCCCCCCCAACAGCAATGATTGTCATAAAACCACATCTTTCAGAGCTCATTAGAGCAAACCTTTACACAGTGACTTTTAATTTCCAGCCTAAGTTCACTGATGGCCAGTTCATTTATACCTTCTTTCTTTCTTTCTTGTGCCTATGTTATTCTTCACCTTGCACAGTTCTCCCTTCTTTCCCTGTCTGGTTCCAATAACTGGCATTATTAGAGTGCAATTGCATGTTCTTTCTTTCTTTGGCTTGTTTAGCTTACCAAGACAAGGTCTTCCAGGTTATTAAATGCTACAATTAAGGCAACAGCAGTTTCATATACATAAACTGTCTCTAAACTGCATAGCTATGCACAGTTTGTGCTGAATTATTTGCTCTTAAATTGTAAAACCTGTTGAAGAAACTGAGGAAATATTTGTGCTGGTATTGAGCTCCCTGATCCTGCAGTCATTGCAGGACTGAGCCTGCTATGAAAGGTCAGGAACACCTAATTTATTTCTTGCAATCCCAGTAGCATTTATCTCCATTAAGTTCTTAGCTCACCCATTCGTCCTTGTGCGTGGTACAAGGATGGAAGATAAAATATGTCTGCTTATGCCCTTTCACTGAGGTTTAAGTTAACAATTTTATCAGGCAACTGGAATAGGCTAACAATATGCAATACTAAACTACTCTCTCTTCATTTTTACCATAGCTTCCATCTCCATTCCATTTACTGAATTGATTCTGAGCTCTGACATAAATGACCATTTTACCTTAGCTGCGAACCATCAGGTGATGGTGTTCAACACCTGGTGCTAATGTTGCTGATATTAGCATTTCATGCTTTTAGAAATTAATAGTACTTAGGTAGTTATAGCAGTGATGGCAACTTGGTAACTAACCCTTCATGAAATCCATTATGGAAAGTTTCTGCAGATACAGTAAAAGGCAACTTTTACTAGCACTGTTTAATTTGAGTGCTTGCAGCAGCAGACAGAATTAGCAGCTCCTACCCTGAGCCAAGTTGCACAAATGTGTGAGAAGAGGTTCGCTACCTCAGGGGTTTAGGTGAGATAGGTGGGAAACAAGGATTCTTCCTTGGAACCACATCACCCTCTTACACAACCCATTTCAGTCTCTATCTACTCCAGTTTTTCACTCACCTCCTTGATAACACTTCTTCCCAGCTCAGCCTGCTGGCCACCTCTGCAGGAGACACACGTGCCCTCTCTGTTTGACATGGCAGCCTCCTCTCTCTGCTTTCCTTACTCCTCCCCAGCAGTAACAGGGTTTGAGTGAGATACTTCATTAGGGAACACTCAGTTGGGCCAAAGAAACGCTGCTTAGGTCACAACTCAAATTTTGATTGACTAAGGAATGTGCCATGGCAGTGCTCAGGTGTCCCTAGAGAAGGGAGACTGTCAAAGTCTTAATCTTGAGCAGCATTTGGGCAAAAGTAAAATCAGAGTTTCCACATGAAAGATCCTACTGTCGCAAGATGAGGCTGGGAGGCAGCCAAAAGCTGAATAGCGAATAGGTTTGCAGACCAAAAGCAACACTTTGCACCCTGAGGTTAACTGCAAACCAGCTCCCAAATTCACCCTGTACCTCTTGATGTGATATGTATACCATTGTTCAGTGTCTGGTCAAGTTGTATTTGTTTCTGGGGCATGATAGAAGTTTTGACCTCTGTGATGTGAAGTATGCAGAGGAATTAAACAGGGGCAGAGTGAAGTAAAAGCAGGAAAACAGTACAAGAGGAAAAAGGAAGGGGGTGTTGCATTTCCACATATACCTGTGATCTTTTGGTGTGGTTCGAGTATTGGTGTGTAACATTCTTGCTTTGTTTTGCAAGGTTACAGGGCAAGAGAACAAAAGTCAGTTTCATAAAATTTCTGGTGTTACTTTATTCTTCCCTCACTTCCTTGCTAAGATGAAAGAAATTTTAGGTTTGCAAGCTGGTATACGATACTGTTTGACTTGTCTTTGGGTTAATTTAAACGGAAAAAAAATCTTCTGAGATTTTCAAGGGGAAGAATAAAGGTAAAGAGAAAAGGCACTAGAGGTGTTTTGGAATGTGTGGAGAAAGGCTTGTATTTTTCTGACATCCAGGCTGCATTCCATTGCACATGCTTGTTCCTCATGCAAGACAATCCTTTGCTGTCAAGGACAGGTCTTCCTTGTGTCCTGCTTTTATAAAATTTTTATCCCTAATTATCTAAGAAAGAAAAAGTTTCACCTTCTTAGATCTTGAGGCTGGTTCTGGGATCAGTGGTTAAAGATATGAGCATGACTGAGGTGGCAGTAGTGAGATAGTACTCTTCTCACAGAATAGCTCATTTTGATGATCTTGGGTAACCCCTTTTAAAGCTGCTTTTTGTCGCAGGACTAAGCTTCTGCAAGTGTTATCTGAGGAAAGGTGGAGCAAGTAAGATGAACTGATTAAAGGTTCACTTTGTAATTTTTATAGCATTAGCCTTAATCACTCAGTGATCTCTGAGCTGTGTGGTCTCACTAGTCTTTGTCCATGATTCTTGTATTTTATTGACTATATTGAAGGGAGGGATGGGGTCATTGCGCTTTCTCTGACTCGTGGTAGACTAATCAAAATCAGAAGTTGAGCTCATGTGGATCACTAACCCTCTCTCGTTACTTTGTTTCTACTTACAGCATTTGTACATACTTTAATGAGTTGAATGCTTTCTAATTTTCCTTTGCCTACAGAGTGAATTGGCCATAAAAACAAGTGAGGCAATTTTAGATTTTTAAATCTTAGACAATTGGAGTACAGGCTGGGAAAGTTACAGAACTACAGCAGCAGAGAGTACTAAGAGCCTGTCCTAACTAAAGCACGTGCTGCTGGATGTTCTGTTTAGAATTCACTTCTTAGTGTAAATTGACAAGTGTTTCATAAGCTTGGCAAGAAAATGCTTATTTGACTTCTCCACCTTCCCCAGAAGGAAATTTCTACTAAGGCATGACATCTCCTATAAACTGCCATGAGTAATATATTCTGAACCGCTTTCAGATAAACAAGAGACCTTGCTATTCCTATCTGTAATAATTCACAGATAGAGAAGCTGATAAAGTAGTAAGATCTTGAAGACTGTTATACAAACAAAACCTCTTGACTTTGTTCTTTAGAACTTATCAAACTGTGGTGCATGTTTTTGCCATGGTGTGTGTATTCTAGCAAAGCATCCAGAATGTATTTTTTAATAATGCTATTTTTTTATTAAATTGCAAAGTTGGTGAAATTATCTTGCTAGAGAAGAATACTAAAACAGGAACCTACTGGCTTTTTTTAATCTTCTGCTGTAAGGAAATGTGCCTTTCTCCATTTGATTTGAAAAAGGAAATAGTCTGGTGGTGTGGCTATGGAACTTTCTCTTTCTGCCTCTGATTGCAAAAGTAGTAGTAAAAAATGAAAATAAAAAGTACAGTATTGAACAGCAGAATATTATGGTGGTGTTGAGACAACAGAATGAAAGTAATTATTTTGTTTCTCTTGTTTCAGGTGTCAGAAACTACTTGAAAGAAGCATTAGTGAATATCATTGCTGTGCATGCAGAGGTGAGGAGAAACTTCAGATCATTTCATGCTTATATTTATATGATTTCGGTGTACTTTTGCTGACAAATCCCAGATTTTTTTTTTTATTGAAGCGTCTTCATTATAGATGAGTTTTAGATCAGGTTTAGCCAACCTGTTATGCAACTGATAACTTTTTTTTTATGGGCAGAAGGAGATGAGTAGTTCCTGTTTATCCTCTCTAACACTCCATTACACCTTTTTATCTCCATTATCTGATAAAGAGGAAAGCCAAATGCTAAAGTTAAATTCTCCCTTTCCATGCAGATGATATATAGATATATAGCTAGTTATGATGCTCTCTTTCTCTGATTACCTTTATTTTCCAAAACATCTGTAGATTAACTTATGTTTCACCTTGAAGGAAATGTTCAACACATGCCACTCAGAGTGAAAAGCCAATATATGTCAGTCTTCTACATACAATAGGAAATAGGAAAGCTAAACACAGAAAGTTTTATAGTCTTTGTAAACACAAATACTGCTTGAAATACCTAAGTAGGTAATGGCTACCTAGGCTAGGAAGTGCATGTTAAAACATTGCTTATAACATAATAAGCTCACAGGGGCTGTGAGCTTATTATGTAGCCTTTGTGAGCAATTGTGAGCAATTATATAGCCTTTTGGGATTGTATGCAGGAATTTTCTATGGTTCTTTAAGATAGAGCCCGTGTTTTACATAATCACTCCTTCTAATCATCAAGAGTGTTAACAGATTACTGTTGCTCCTGGTAGAAGCATTGGTAGTAATCTTACTCTTACCTTCCAAAATACCACAAGTATGGCTGCTCTACCTTTTCCCTGTAATTAAAAGATAATGAGATTCACTTGAGCCTTTTGCTTATCTTATTCCTTCTTAAATTACAAGGATTCATATATATTAAAATATTTTCAGGAACTTCAAATTTGACTTGCCATATTTTTTATACTATTTCACTGTTAGATTATAGCAGCAGCATTGTGATTTTACCTAATGCTTCCAAATGAGGGAATAAGAAACACTAAAAACATACACCAACACGATTACCAATTTTTAATAATGTTTGTCAGTGTAGTGGAAATTGATTAAAATGGAAATTAGAGGTTTTGCTTTAAAAAATTTAAAGTAATTTGTGACTTATTGAGCTAGGCTCATAAACATGCATACTTGTTAAAATGCTGGAGCAGAAAGGTGCATTGCTGTGCTCTCTTCATTGAGACCGATACTGATTCTGGCCTAAATAGCATTGCCTCATAAATTTCTAGATGTGAAATATACAGAAACATGAGAACATGTGTCAAGACGAAACTCCCATTTCCACTGGTGAAATTCTGTTAAGCTGGGTCAGGTTTAAGTTTAGTTAGCTAGGCAGCAAGTTTCTGTATTTTGAAACAGCAAAAATTAACTATCAGATGAACAGCAAGGATGGACTGAAATGGAAAGAAAATTGTTTCTCTACCTTTGAATTCAAATTCAGCTGAAATCAAAATAAGGGCTTCTTATTGCAAATTTGTGATGATTCACCCTTGCTGACAATTATTTTTCCTGGATTCTGTAAAGTAACTTCAGGAATGCTCATTGCAGGCAGAAATATTCTCTTCTCAGTAGATCTTTGGGCATGTTCCTGGTATGTTTGTGTTGAATTGATCAGCAGTGTTTGGTGCTGAATAAGATGACCTCTTTCTAGGGAAACAGCTGGTAGCTGACATTTGTGGGGTCCATGTGCTTGGCCTGTGGTGCAGACCTGCCTTTTGGAATGATCAGCCTTATGGGATGCTTGCTACACAATTCTTTATTTAAATCACTGAAAACTCTGTAGGAATCTTTCTTCCTTTGTTTTTTTTTTTTTTTTCCTTGCTGATTTTTACACGTATGTATTAATATCTTCTGTCAGTTACTAAATTTCCTTGTCTGACATGGGATCTAAACTTTGTGTAAAAGCAAAGGTATTCCAGCAAAACAATCCACTACTTAGTTCTTTAGAATTTTTCAAAGCAGAAACTGGGGAAATGCTTCAAAATTTATACATCTCATTTTCCTTCTTGTACCACTCCAGACACATACTTAAGCTTACATACACCACTCCAGCTTCATGTGTCATCTTTCTCTCCCAGCCCTGTGCAGTTTAATGCAGCTTTATCATCACCTTTAAGCTTTGACACAAGTTTGGTGTATCTAACCTATAATCTCACTTCCTCCTATATTCCAACCTCTTGGCCTGCATTTTCCCAAATGCATTATAGAAAAATCATGATTTCTTTTTTTTTAAATCCACAACAATTTCTCACTTCTGTAAAACTCCCTTTAAGGAAGATTGGTCTCTTCATACATTGCTTCAGGCATAGATTTAATAACTTTGTGTTGCAGTTACTATTCTGAATATGCAACTTTTAAAAGTTATACAAATAAGTGGCTAAAAAGATGGTTTTGATGCATAGGTAAACCAGTAAGGTTTAAATTTTTTTGCCAGGGAACTAATAAATGGCAGCAGTAGCAGAGTCTAAATGAAAATCCATTGACACCCTCATACTCGCACAGGCTGTCAAACCTTTATCTCTGCCACAGAGATAACAACACTAGCCATTCAACAGTGGTCAAATGTAAAGGAGAAAAAACAGCAAAATATATGGGTAAAAAGTGGCTGAATGTGTAATTGTCAGTCAGACACACAACTCTGAATTAAAGGCGCTATCTACAAGACAGCAGTCTGTCTACAGCCACCTGACTATCTGCATCCATCAGCCAAAACCACATATTTTGAAGTTTAGCTGCTTTTTGGTATAGCAAGAAGGTTATCACAAATCACATAGCCAAATTTGCTGTTAACAGAAGGGATTGGTTGAAGTGCAGGGCAAGCATCAAAAGACATCCTTCATATTCTAGTTTCTTTTGAATTTTTGGTATGTTGATAAAAATGAAGAAGACCTTTCAATCAAAGATGTTTAAGGTTTTTATTGAAATGTTAGTATTGAAAATACCTCTGTTAATGTGGGTGTTGTGCTCATGGTTCTTCTTTCATTAAACTTAGGTGTTTACCATTTCCAAAGACTTAGTTCCTCGGGTAATGTCAAGGGTTGTAGAAGCAGTATCTGAAGAACTAAGTCGACTGATGCAATGTGTTTCATCCTTCAGCAAAAATGGAGCTTTACAGGTACCTGAATACTTTGTACTGTCAAACATCTGAATCTAGAAAACTGAGAATAACAGACAGAGGTATAATCTGGGTATTCAACTTACTGTAGCAGTGAAAGCAAGGAGATAAAAAGGATTAGTTTACAACCTATTTCAGATTTATGGATGAATACCCTTTGGGATACTGTTTCTTGGGTTTATTATATTTTAGGGTTATTTTTGTGTTAGAGAGCATTAAAAGGCTACCTGTATTCTATGAGATAAAAAGCATCATAATGGTATCTCTTTGAAATGTTGTCAAATAGTCTTTTTGACCTGACATAAAAAATCACTTTAAAAGGAAAAAAACAATGTAGTGATATTTTGAGATTTAAAAATCCCTAAAACAGGATGCAGTAGGATCTTGTAAGACTTTGCAGGACTAGTCACTTGTTTGTTTTACTCTCTCTACAACACCATGTTGTTGTAACATGGGCAGAATAGCTTTGGTGTCTTTATTTGCAGCTGGATTGGTAGTTGTACTTGGTATTGGGTAAGCTTTAAAGCACTCTTAGAAAAACACCTTTTTATTAAAAAGTCCTTTAAGTCAGATTGCTATGGCTGTAACAGAAAAAGAGCAAACTCCCTATTTTCATTGTACATGACAGCATTCTTGCATTATGATGGGAAAATAATATACAGTGGTAAGCCTTGTTTTCCAGTTGCTGCTAGTAATGGCATTGGATAGAGAATTAGTATAGGAAGATCACAGCCAAGTAAGATTGACTCCATATTTAAACCATGAATAACAACAAAGCTACACCTATATCCCTTTTGTCTGGTTAAACAACCCACCTATATCCCACTTTTGTCTGGTTAAACAACCCACCTATATCCCACTTTTGTCTAGTTAAACAGCCCACCAGCAAGTAGGGACTTGCTGCCTAAGCCTGTAATTGAAAGGCTTTTCTCTCTGCTGTTTGTCACTCATGGTCATTTTCTGCACCTCTGAACATGGAAAATCCTGTCTGACAGCAGCAGTGTGAGTGTCATCCAAGCCTTGCTGGGCTGAACAAAAAATTCTCATTCAAGCCTCACTCTGTATTCCCATGTCCTATGACCCACGGTTTTGCAGGGCTCACCCTTCCATCAGGTTTACTTAGGCTGTGGTACTTGAGAAGGGGGTACTGGTACCTCCTAAAATGTAGAAAAGACTCCAGAATCTTAGGCATAGGACTTCAAAAACACTCCACAACTCATGAGCTTGGAGCACTATACAAAAAGAGGTAAAATACTGTGTGTTGAGAAAAGCATTTCTGATGAGTATAAAATTTGGGGTGGCTATGTTGTATTTTGTGCCCGGAAGTTCTGGCTCTAAAAAAAAGCATAAATTTGTCTGGTCTTCCTACCTGGAGGACAGATGAGGGAGATACCTAAAAGCCAAAGGCATTCATTAGAAGTGGAATTAGTTGTCTGTGTTGTATTGTTAAACGTTCTGTTTTGGAAGATTAATGTTGTGTGTAAATGTAAATCAGTTACTCTAATGTCTAACTGGATTAAATTTCATATTTATGCTTAAAAGAACAGAATGTTAATTTTTACGAAGATCACTTTGTATTTTTAAATGAAATTATTTCATGGTCTCTTGCAGAGTGTTTCTATTTCATATAAAAGTTGTGATGATAATGCTTGCTTTTCAAAGACCAATGGATGATCTATGAAGTTTGTTTAACCTGTGAGTTCAGTCTCCTCCACAGTTTACCTAAGTGAAAATTGATAGTTGGGCACACAGTACAGTGCAGGAATAAAATCCCCGGCTCTTATGCCCGCCAGGTGACACAAAAGAAACAAAGTACAATCATTCTGCTTCCTCATCTGATGGAAAAAAATTAACTCACCAGAAAAGCCAAGCACAAAATGTGCATTGACAAATTTTTGTATTTTTGTGTTTCCTTTCTCCCTGGCTAGGCAGCACTGTGAGAAGTTAAGCTCACTGTATTTAATTTTTTTTAAAAAGAAAGAAAAAAAAGAAGTTGGATCTATCTTTCTATCACAGTACAGAAAAAGTGAAACAGAATTGAAGATTTGTTACTGTTACTGAGAGACAAACCAGTGTTTTTTGACTACTACACAGTGACCATGTAAACAGTTTGACTTGAATCAAAAGTATGAAGCTGTTCCTTTGAGCAGTCTCCTGACAGAGTAGCACGGCAACAAAGAATACAGGAAATAAACTGTTAAAAGCCAAGGCTGCTTACAAGGGCAGCGTGCAATAGTATTTGCCTCTCAAGAAGGTGAAGCTTTGGGATGCTTGTATACAGTTGATGAAAGGATGCTGTGTCATTATTTCAATATTTGTATTTCTGTCTTTAGGCAAAACTTGAAATCTGTGCATTGAGGGATACCGTGGCCATATACCTAACACCTGAAAGCAAGTAAGATGTGCTGTAATGTCACTTTTTGCAGTGTAATGGATTCCTTGGTAAACATGCAAAAACACATACTGTAAATTTAGAACGAAGAAATTTTGCTTCAAATTGAATATGCAATCTATTGTGTAAATATACAAAAATCAGATGCCTAGCAAGATTTTATCAGTTGAAAGAAAATAGTTACTTCTTTGTTGTTTTTTACTTGGACTTTTAGACACAAACTAGTATTTGCCACAAAAAACAAATTGTAAAACTTCTTAACAGCAGTACAGCTGGTGAGGATAATTGTGCTAAAGCCAGACACAAGCAGATCTCGATGAGTTTTATCCAGTTTTTCACAGCAATCTCATAAAACATAAATAATGGGCTACATTCATCAGAGGGTCTACAGATCCAGATACTGGCAGGGTCTCCTTACAGGGATATGAAGAATTAGGGCTCTCCGTAGGCTTATGTAATACCCTGCTTCTTCTCCACACCTAATCAGGGAAAGGGAATTCAGCTTCTCACTGTCTCCAAGAGTCAACACCTTCAAAAGGCTTTCAGCAATTTATCATTTCTCACTGAGGCAAGACCAAAGATAAATAGTGTGTGGGACACTCACACACGTTAATATAAAGGGAGAAGAGAAAGCATTAGCACCATCAATGGTTGATGCAGCCAAGGCATGTAAAAACAGGCTATAATAGCTCTCAGCAGTTTTGAGTGAAGCTGATTGATTGAAATGTCTAGGTGATTATGGTGGGGATTGGATACAGGCAGATTCATTAATTATTTTGATTACCTTCACTTCTTTTAAGATTGGCTTTATATGTCCCTGCAGGTGGTAATTTGACCATTTTACCTAATCAGCAGTTTGGTAGAAGACATTGCAGTCTTAATGTGTCTTCACAGAGTCGCACATAGTGTCCCCTGGTGTCACTGCATTCCAATTCAGAGTACTCACTTCCCTATTCTGATAGTGACAAAGGCCCCTAAAAGAAAAACTACTGAAAGAAAACTGCTTGGCACTGGCTCAGGTTGGATAAAATCAAAATTATATTGTCTGTAATAGGGCAAAGTACAGTGAACCCTGAAAGCCAGAGCTTTATAGAGGTTTTTTTATTGCTGGACTTGTAACTAGCAGTAGTTGCCATAAGTCAGCATATTAATCTTTTGCTGACAAGATTCTACCTATCTGTGCAGGTTCTGCATTGTTCCCTCATTTCTGTTCCACTCCTCTTGCCCGGAGTGGGGTGGGAACCCCATCTTTGGAGTTACTCAACACTTGACTGGACAATGGCCCAAAGAAACCACCCCTAATCTTGAAATGGGCCCTTTGAGATCAGGGTTGGACCTAAAGTCCCTTCCAACCAAAATTATTCTATGACTCTATGTTACCTCAATGCAAACCCACTGGAATACTCTTTGAAGGCACCCTTGTGTAAGGCAGAATGCAGTGGTCTGTCTGCTAAGCACAGAGAGACAAAATCAGTGTTTTATCTGTTCTTCAAACACTGATTGATGGTCACTTAGTTTTAGGCAGAAGGCAGGCTGGCCTCTTCCAGGATGTGACAGTCTTCAGTGAGCTGCTGATATAACATTTCCTGTTGATGTATGCTGTACATTACATTAGGAATGTCAAGATACATGCTTGACCCCATGACTATTTTATGTTCAATTTGCATATGGATGTCAGGTCTCAGGTAAATATTTTGTCAATTTATTTTAAAAAAAGGATGGAAAAAATATAGCATCTTTCCATAGGATTTATAGAGAGAAACTGTAAATGCTGAGTCTTGTACTAGCAGAATCTGGGTATTTTTGTTTTCCTTGCAGATCAAGCTTTAAGCAAGCTTTGGAAGCCTTGCCTCAGCTCTCAAGTGGGACTGACAGAAAGTGAGTACAATGCACCCTCTTGTTTCCTTTATGGTCTTTGGAGCCATTGCTTTTTACTCTTGTAAGAAAACTTTGTTATAAAAGGGTTAACTTTCCGTATTTGACCCTTCTGCATTACAGAGCAGAAGCCTTTTTGGACAGACTCAAGAATAAGCTCAGTCCTTGCCTTGTTCATGGCCTATTAAATTACCCAGAGGAGCCAATGGCTTTGTGACATATCCTGCTTGCCCGTCCTAGTCTTATAAGTTCAGTGTAGCTTTGTGTTTGTCTTGTAGTATCTGTCTATTTTAGCCTTCCTTTTTAATCTTAAGGTTTCTGTGAGTTCCATTGTATTGTTTTAGTGAATTTAGTAGCAATTTAAAAAATGGCCAAGAACAAGTTCAGGCTTTTGCAAGCTGATATATGGGGAACTCATAAAACTGGCATGTTTCCTTTCAAAAACAAATAGAAAGGGTCTGTGGCTCTTTCTTAACATCAGCAGGAGGAATTTTGGGTTCTTCCTTTTCCACCACAACAAGCTTTGACAAACAGGTTGCTTTGCTGTGTCCAGCCTGGTATTTGATAGTCTCTTTTATAACCACAGCATAATAAAGAGTAAAACTAGGACAGATTTGTAATGAGTAGAGTAGTGTAAGTGTAGATGGTTTGAACTAGAGATTGGTTTCATTGTACTTTCCTGCATCAAATCAGTTTGCACTTAGCGGTCAGAATTTAGACTGTTTTGTAGACACATACAGAGTCTGTGCAGCTCATGGTCTGTGGTCTGTGCCTTCTTCCAGATGTCCTTTGTCTGTGTAGTCAAACCTGCTCTTCTCTAGTCACAACAAGTCTCAAGATACCTCCTCATTTTACTTACCTCGTATGCTTTATTAAAGTTAGAAATCAGTTTTGAGTAAGGAGAGATCTTTTAACTCAGATTTTCCAAAACACCTGTAGAATTTTTTTTCACTTAGTCACAAGCATCTGAGCTTCATGAGACAAATGAGAATCAAGAACTGCATCGTTATTACATCTACCTTGGTGTTTTGAGCCCCAGGAGTGCAGAACTTGTTGTTTCCCAGGTCACTGCCTGGCAATTGTCATTGTTCCAGGCAGCTCATTGTAATCTACATGTATTTGTGTAAAATAACACATTTGTGCTCTGACTGAGAGCTGTTTTTTTGTGTTCATTCACAATCACTACCATGATGCTAAATTATTACAGTGACATTATCCTTTTCCAGAGGACCCGCTGAGGAAGCAGATATTGATTGTTTGGTTCAAGTTGCTATTCTTGGGCTAGTTGTTTGGGGTTTTTTTTTGAACACATAATATATTTTTTTGTTGTTGTTGTTACTGGCTGTTCAATAATGCAGCATGCCAAAAAGTTCAGGTGATAAATGTCTGCCCTATATGGCTTGCTTTTGAAATAGGGCAGAAAATTCAGAGATCACATTATTCCCTAGATTAAGGAGAAAATAAAACACACAGCCAAGACCATAAAACAACTTAATGCATCTCCAGTGTTACAATCAATATTTTCTACAACAGGCCCTTCAACACCATTGCTCCTACACCTGTAGTTTATGGATTATAATGAATACTATCCACTGCACCAGGTACTTTCTTGACAGCTGGGTAGATGTAAATTAACTATGTTATGCCCCCGAATTAACTCATACACAGTTTTTCTTTTAGGGACAAAACAACATGATTGTGTTGAATTAATGTTTCTCCTAGAACAGTCATAATATCTTTGATCTTTCAGTCCTAATACTTAAGAGAAATCTGCAAATACCTTCCAGAGACAAGGCTGAGAACCCAAATTTGCAGTTCAGCTACGCAAGAAAAGCAGATAGCATACCTGAAGTCACAGACAGAATAGTCAAAACTTGCAGTAATCCTTCCCCGTTGAGAATCTTCTAAAGTTGTAACTTTTCCCTTTGCAGGTTACTAGAAGAGCTGCTAAACAAATTCAAAAGCAGCATGCACTTGCAGCTGACCTGTTTCCAAGCTTCTTCATCAGCCATGATGAAAACATAGACCACAACACAATGCAGACAAATGTGCTTGAGCATCATACATTTTTTCTGGACTGCTTCAATTCTTTTGAACACCCTTAAAAAAACTAAAAAGAATTCCACTGGAAAATAAATTGAGATACAACTTTCTCAGTAATGTTATGGGGTGTCCTGCTGAGAGAGACTGATGTTCCTACATACTTTGATAAAATGGTTTTCTGTCTACTGTATTTCACTCTGTGGAGGGAGTTAAGTCAATTTTGTTTACATACATTTGTTCATGAAGAAATATTCATTACTGTTCTGCAGTCTTAGTTTCACTTGTTAAAAATACATTGAAATGTACTTTTAGCAAATGTCAGCTTAAATTTGAGTATTACTCATGTTGTTCAGTGTATCAATCTTAATTTCTAGGTGTAGAGTGATACTGAAGTGACTGGAAGACACAAATTCTATCAACTATTGAAAAGCCAGATACCATATTAAGTACACTGCTTCTTTTGCATTTAAAATAGTAACTTTTTTTTTGCTGTTCTCCTCTACAGTTTTGTAAGTCTGATTTCTTGGGGGCTTTTATTCTCTTATTTTTCATTAAACATGTTGCTGCCTTTCATGTTTCTCCCTTCTCTTCAAATATTGATGGTAACCTTCACATCTGAAATCTACTTTCATTGGAAATTACCAGAAAAGCACTCCAAGTTTATAAGATTAGTAGAAAAAATGTCCAGGTAATATATTCTTTGGTGTTAAGGATTGGAATAGTTAAGAGCTACTCACATAGTAAGGAGGAGCACAATACATCATTCATTTTGCTTCTTCCTTCTTACTCTTCTTGTCTTTCCCTGCTCTTAGAGGCTTAGTACTGTCTTCCTCTTGTTAGTCAGTCCTCTTTTCCTCTTTTCTCCACTAGTTATTGAATTTTTTGGGGGGGAAATAGGGGTTCAGGAGAGAAGAACAGTTTTGCTGCCATTGTTTTGGGGGGGTAACAAATGGGTTTAATTTTATAATTGATATCATGGCTTGGAATTAAATGATGCAGTAATAATATATTCTTTCTGTTATTACAGTCATTTTGAGCAAATCATTTCAGGAATAGTGCATAGTTTTCAAACAATTTCTTGATGTCAGCTCATTTATTCTGCCACTTATGTGCTTTAAAAATGCAGCGTACAATTCCTATGAAATGTAATCTTGGAGAAAGTTTGATGCACACGTAGCTACTTGTTAAAACGTTTTGTGTAAGTAGTAGCAGCATGTTAAATGGAAGTGTGAGACTTCAAATATATGTTATTATCATTAAGCGCCTGGATCAATGTTGTTTTGTTAAGTGTTGTCCATTCTGTGGCGGTCATAGTCTCAACTGCTAATATAACTGAAATAGCCATCCAGTTCTGTAAAATATTTCACTTCAGAATAATAAAATATTAAGAAATATGGTCAAAAGCTCTTCTTGAATTCCTCACTTTCCAAGAAATATTATTTCTTTGAATTTTGGCAACCTACAATTTCTGTATTCGTATTGGACATGTGCTAAGTATTGAAAACTTATTCTGTTGTCTGTACTGTCTTAATATATATTCAGACATCTCTTCATTGTAAGATCATTCTCTTATTCATCTTTTACTGGAGCAGCTTGTTGCTTGTCTTTAAAACCTGAAGTCGGACTTTTGTGTACGTGCTTCTCTGAAATAACTTAGGCTTCAGAACATCTCGTTGATGGCAATGAGAATAATGTGGAATCAAAACATTCCTTGAATCCCTCCCACCTGATATGAATAAATGTTCACAGTCAAGTAAGAGCACTGCTCTTGAATAAATCCACTTTGTGGATTAAGGAGGTCAGTGAGTATCATGCTGCAACAGGAGGTATTGGAATCCCTTTGCATGGAAGGGATGTTGGGACTGCTGAGGCTTCATAGCCAAGGTGCAGCAGGCTGCAGTTCCTCTGAAAAGAACATTAAAAAACAAGAAGTGGTCAGTGTGGGTTTTGCAATAAAAAACTGTTAGAAAATACAATTGAGTTTAAAAAGGGTTGTTGAAAGTGGGAAAAGACAGGGAGACCACACCAGAATATGCCATCAGTTACAGCTTGCAGAGAAGAGATGCAGCAAGGAAATCAAAGCAACAGAAGTGAAAGGTTCTGACATTTAAAGCAAGGTAAATGCTGAAAACAGTACAAGGGAAAATAAAGTGAATTTTTACATGAACTTTGAACTTCTAGAAAGATCTAAAATTGATACAAACTGGAAAAAAAGTGTCACTGAAATAAAAGCCTAGAGTGCTTTTTTTCTTATATAATTGAAAAATATAGAAATTAATAAGGCTGCAAAATATATCTGCCTTAAAGTAAAGACTTACAGGAAAATTCGACCATAACATGTTGTGTTGAGATATTCAGCCTCTGGAGATGTTGAGGCATTCTTCTATTACTGTATTTTGACATTTATTTTGAATAGTCATGAGTAGTTCAAGAGGTAGGCAAAGAGGAAATAAAAAACAAATGCTGCATCAATATAAAATAATTAGGGAACAACACAGGAAAAAAAGTTTTAATCCCCCTGTAAAGTGAAGGGGAAAAAAATATGTAATATAGGGAAAGTCATTACATATCTGAGGGTTAACTTAATGAAATAACTCTAGTAGCATGAAAGAATGAACAAATCCTGTTCCTTCTCACTCACAAAAGGGTTTTTTAGTTGACATTCTTTGGAAATCATTTATGAAATGTGCTCATACAGTGTCATTGTCCAAGTTTAACATCTTCCTATAGCTTTTTAAAAGCCACTTGGCTTATTAATATAGAAAGAAACACAGTCTTGCTACTTTTCATGCCTGTGCTGAATTTTAAGGATAAGAATAGGCATGAGATGACTGAGGATCAGGCAGGATGAATTCTGTGTGCTAAACCTCCTGCATCTTCCCAGGACTCTGACCAGTTTAATTTCACTGTATGGCAACAGGGGAGGAAATGAGAAGCAGTTGTGCTTTGCAGGGGGCTTTTGGCTGCTCCGTAACGTGTGGCTGTTGGCCTTGTAAAACAGGTCCAGTCTCTCTCAACCTTTGCCAAAGCTATTGCATCTCCCTGAAGAGAGAGTACTTTATGGTGAAGGTGAGATGTTTTTTGGTTTGTTTTGGTTTGGTTTTTTGTTTTTTTGTTTTCTACTCAGACAGCCTTTCTCCATCCAGAACCAAAAAAACCATTTCTGATGCAGTAGCATGTTTCCCTGCTCTATTGGTAAGTAGTCAAATGCAGATAGAATAGGCCTATGTATGTTCAGGGGAAAAAAAAAAAGAATTTATTGTTGTTAAAAGGCATACGTAGTGGCAATATTCTAAAAAAAACATGATAGAAGAATTTCATGGAGCTCTTTCACTGCTGAGCCCAAGAAGCAAAAAATCCCTCACCTGCAAAAGTCTAATACTTAGCTAAGAAATACGCTAAGAAATTTACCTTTAAAGTATGTACAAACTCAACTCCTTTTTAACATTGAATGTATTGAAATCCAACTCCTTTTTAATGTTGAAGGTACTGATAGGCATTTTCTGTTTCTAATCTAAGAGAGGGTAGAAGATTGCCGTTTCCTAGATACAGTTTTGGCCCCATGAAGAGGGAAACTTCAAGAATCTTTTGCCATGGTTACCATGATCATCAGAGACAGTCCTGCACAGGGGATTAATACTTCCAAACCTACTGCCAGACCACATTTAAGTCAACTCCAGACCACAGCTTTGGATGTGTCCAGCTAAAATACTCTAAGGTGTGTTTTTCCTGAGGATATTAAATATTGATTGTATCAATGGATGCAAATACTGATCTTTGTATCCAAACAGATTTCTGGACTCATCAGAAATGAGGGGGTTTACATGTTTTACACACTATAAACATAACTGCTATTTTACTCTTATCATTGCATAATATCTATAAAAATTAGAAGGAAAAGATCTTTAACTTCATCAGAGCGCAGTGAAACTGAAAATTTAATGCAGCGCCCCTGCTGAAGCCTGAGATTCAGAATTCACATCTGGATCTTTAGCCTTGTAAAGCTTTGGCTCTCTGGCTCTGATTGATGGAGGTGCATCTTATCCAGGGATAGAAGGAGAGACCCCTGAGGATGTCTAGCATCTGTAGTCTGCTTCTTAGGAACTGTACTTCCTGTACAGCACTTAAAACTTTAGCATTAGTCAGGAGTTAGTAATAGACTGACTACTGTCAAAACAAACCCCAGCACATGCATTACTTAAGCAGTAAGATGCAAATATGATTTGAATTAGTCACCCTTCCAGATAGGTTGAAATATTTGGGAATTTGTTTAACATGATGATAGGCTTCAACTAGGACTTCAGTCCTTTGGCATTTCTGGTCTAGCTGTGTAACTGGGGGAGTTCTGGGTGACTATGCTCATCTGAAAATAAAAATAATTGTAACTTGTAAATTCCTTTAAAAGATTTTTAGGAGAGAATTTGGTGTGTTTACCGTTCAAAACATCCTTCATTACATTCCAGCCTGTCCATGTAGGGATAAAGAGATGGTCCAATTTACCTGCCATGGCCTCATTAACAGTTCTCCTGTTTTTCTGTATCAAACATTAGTACCAAGTGTGCACACATGAGGTTGGCCATAGCTAGAAATGCTTCTGCAGTGCTAACACAGGACACTTGGCTTCTTTCAATATTCTTAAAGAGAGCCATAAAAAAGGGAGCTAGAAGGTTAATTATAGGCAAAAATAATTTTGCACAAGCTGTGTTACGTGTTAAGAGTATTTTGGCTTCATGTGGTTGACAGGCTGTTTTCTGACTTAGCATCACTTACTAGAGTTCTTTTGGCATGAAATGAAAGGCAAAACGGGGAGTAACAGGGAACACAGTTTCATAAGCGAACACAATAGCCATTTCTGTCTTCACCTTTTTTAAGTTCTGGTTTTATATAGTGCTGCCAAGGGTTAAAGAGGAGATATGTGCAATTCAGTTCCATTTCTCTCGTGCTGTTTTGAGCTGCAGAGATCTAAAAGCTTGTCTTTAACAAAGGTATTAAGAGAGTGGGTCCAAAATGATATATTTATTTCAGAACAAGGTGTTTATCATGTAAATTATATACTCCTTTCAGTATTACGTGACAACCCAAGGGGGCTTTCCTTTGGAGAATCACCAGTGCAACCTTGAAGTCTTTTAAAACAATGTGCCTTGGTGAGTAACTTGAATGCCACAGTTTGTGGCATTTATCACTGCACAGAACAGCTTTTGGAGCAGCTGCTCGACAGATCCGCTGCAGGATTTTTTGGGGAGTAAAAGGGTGGACAAGGTGGGCTTCTTTGTTGTACCTAATTGCTCTAGTTTGAACATCCCAGAAGACAAACTATATTCCTTTCCTCTCACAACCCCACTATTTAAAGGCTTCTAGTAGGTTTTGTACAACTCTTCTGCAAGCAGCCCTCCTTGAGCTCAAGACCAAGTATGGGAAATCTTCAGCCAAATTCCTTTTGAATTGGAAAATTTAAACAACTTGAGGAAAAAGGAGTAAGACAATGGAAAGTGGAATCCAGCCTTATTTGTAACAGATGCTATTAACACATGCTTAGTTTTATAGCCTATTCTGGCAGCCTTTCACCTCTTTCTTGTGAAAAAACTTTTAATATTAAAAGTTCATTGCCAGTCCCAGGCAAAAGTGAACAAATCAAATGGGCTGATGGTCTCAGTATAGCTCATGAAAAATGCATTAAATCCCAGTTAAGGATTAAGAATTATCTTTTCATTCATTTTATCTTTTCCTTTATTCCTGAAATGGGGTGCAGGTAGGGAAAAGGAAAGCTTTGCTGCACGCTTCCGTGCTTTGATGACACCTGCATGGTGAAATTACTGCAGTTCTGATGTGGCTGCAGATAACCAGGGGGGCTCAGCATAAACTCAAACCTGAAGCCTGGTGTAGCCAGTTATTTCTAAATACACAGCGATCTAAAAACAACCATGAGAGTCTTCATTTTGGTGGCACAGGGTTTCATGCTGCAGTACTAATGCAGCAACATTTTTGCAGCCACAGACTCTGTTTTGACCAAGTGGAGCACATGCCTTTCTTTTCTTGGTTCATAAGCAGATTTTTAGCACAGAATGTCAAATCAGATAATTTATAAAGTAAAATTAGCGAAATGAGACAGTTTTTCTCACTGCTCATTACTCATTTTTTCTGATAAATTTCACTCATTTTAACTAGCTTGTACTTCTGCTCACAGAGGGGCTTCCCGTTCCAGCTTATCTTTTTAGATATTCAGCAGATAATTCAAATTCAAAATGTGAAGAGTGCTACTTATTTTTAGAACCTGACATAAATACAGGCAGACATAGGTTTGAAAATAAGTTAGGAGAGACCAGAGAACTCTGAACCATTTGAATAAAAAATGTTGGTAGACACCTGTTCTAGCTCTCTTTGGTACAGCCTGCACAGGAAAGGGAATCTCTGTCACCGTCTCTTCAGACATCTCCACCTACTCGTGCTGGAGAACAGGAGAATGTGATATCATTGTACAGAAGGTGAGATGATTCTTTGTAATAACTAAAAGTGCTACAAAACTGAATAGAACGAACTCCAGCAAAATTTTCTGTCTCACAAGGATAAAACCTACTCTACGTTTTGAAATTTCCAAGATGAGCAGCACAACTGGACTAGTTCTGATACCATCTCTGAAGAAGACATCTCTTGCAGGCACGTTTTGTCCTTGTGCTGCAGCACTGCCCAGGTTGACCTTTTGGGGTCATTATTTAAGCATTGAGTCAAATGGAAAAACTGATTTCTAACTCCTGTAGTCATTTTGAGCTTTACAACCCAGGTGGTTCATGGATTAGCTCAGGGACAAAATAAACAATTTTTCTTAGGGTCCCATATGTGTGAATGTTATAACTCTTTCTAAACTCTGATAAACTCCACTCTCTGGGGACCCTGTGTGCCAGTGCCAGTATGTTCTCACTGTGTGTGTGGTTTTCTGCTCCTGAGAGTACTCATTGCACAGACCCACCTGAGTTGTGTTAATCCATACTTCAGTCCTGCCTCCGGAATGTACTTGGGGACCCACCCCATAGCAGATCAGTACTTGTATGTCAACTTTTCCACTACCAATCTCATTGTTTTTTGCACCCAGCTTCACAAGCAGATATTGACACCTAAGATGAGATGTAGGCTGCTGTAGGTTGCACCATGGTAAGGAGTCCCAATTCCCATGGTTGAAGCTGTGCAGGAAAGAACTGGTGGACAAGAAGCTCCAGCAATGTTCACTCACAGCTCAGAAAGCCAACCGTGTTCTGGGCTGCATCCAAAGCAGCCTGGCCAGCAGAGCAGGGGAGGGAATTCTGCTCCTCTGGTCTGCTCTGCTGAGATCCCACCTGCAGGGCTGCATCCAGCTCTGGGGCTCTCAACACAAGAAAGATATGGACCTGTTAGAGCAAATCCAGAGGAGGGTTAGAGCAAGTCTGAGATGATCAGAGGGCTCCTCTGAGAGCACCTCTCCTATGAAGACATGCTCAGATAGTTGGGGCTGTCCAGCCTGGAGGAAAGAAGGCTCTGGGAACACCATCTAGCACCTTGCAGTACTTAAAGGGGGCTGCAAGAGAGCTGAACATTTTACAAGGATTTATAGTGGTAGGACAAGGGGGAATTGCTTAAAAATTAATAAGGAGAAGATTAAATTAGATATTAGGAAGAAATTCTTTACTGTGAGAGTGGTTAGACACTGGAAGAGGTTGCCCAGAGAGGTTTTGGATGCTCCATTCCTGGAAGTCTTCAAGGCC
Organism: Fringilla coelebs; assembly: GCF_963513975.1. Lineage (NCBI taxonomy): Eukaryota > Metazoa > Chordata > Aves > Passeriformes > Fringillidae > Fringilla > Fringilla coelebs. The sequence goes on from NC_140028.1 coordinate 85,013,200, forward strand.
AGGTTGCACTGGGCTTTGACCAACCTGGTCTAGTGAAAATTGTCCCATGGTAGGGGGGCTGGAACTAGATGAGACCTAAGGTCTCTTCCAGCCTAAACATACTATGATTGAGTCTATGAATTCAAGATTTCTTTGGTCACGAAAAAGGAGCCAAGTGGTGTTTTGTTGCTGAAAGTGAGAATTGAGGACAGGTGAAGATCAATGTCTCGGTTTCGAAGACTGATGAAGGGTTTCAACTAAGGACTGTTTAAATATAAACTTCTGATTTCTTCTAACAACTTGTGTAGGTGCCTGTTCATGCAGCTGATGTGCTCTTGAGGCACACTTGTGCTTTTCTTATGATGTTCAGAGTGGATTCTGCAGTGGGACTGAGGAACTACAAAGCTGGAAACAGCTGGCTCTGAGGAGTGTGAGGCTGCTGCATCACTCCCCTGGCCAAGTGCCCCACCTTTGCCTCGAATTCATTACCTGTGGCATCAGACCACTGAGCAGATGATTGCCAAACATGAGGGCTGGAACAAGGAAGAGTGTAGGGACAAAGAATGCATGGTCTAGGTCTGGAAGGGTCAGAAGCAGCCCCACTTGCAGTGGGACAAAGCACCCAAGGTTCCCCTCCTGACATGAGATCAACCTTGGTGGCTCCCCTGTGGACACATGCATGGATGCAAGAGCAGAGACATGAACCTGAAATTCTCCTGGAGCAGAGTCATGGTACATATGAGTGGTTCATATGTGACAAGCTATTCTTGATGCTACAGTGAAGGCAGAGGTGCCCTCATTCCTCTGCCACCCTCACATGCAATCTGTGAACATACTGAAAACTCAATTCACAAATCCAGTGTAGCTTCCTGTGACTCTGTCTGACAGCTTTGATCTCTGACTCCAAGTGCAATTTGCAGGGATGAACACCAGAACTTGTGAAAGCCAACAGACACCACCCATTGGCTTTGACAGCCCCCAAACCATGTGCCTGGCACTGGCTGTCTTTAATAGCAGAGCTGTCCCACCAGGATGGAAGTGAGATAGTCAAAGTCCTGGGCCTCTGCTCTACCCAGACCGCACCCTCCAGGGTTTCCTGCCTGTGGTGAATTGTGTCGGGTTTTATCTGTAAGACAGGTTTAAAAGCAAAAAAACAAAAGAAAGAAAAAATAAAAGCCCCCAAAAACAAGCAGACAAACAAACAAACAGTAAAACCAACTCAGTTCTCATGAATGAAAAGCTGCTCAGTCTTCAAAAGCTTTCTCAGCTTTTCGGGGTGCAGCACGTCACTCAAATAACTGAAGAAATGTTGTGGGTTTCCTCTATTCTTATGACCTTCAGTCTGACTAGCAAGCTTTTACCAATGATTGTGAGTGATAAACACTCACTGATAAAAATGGCCCCACCTTTCTGGGGATCCTTTTTATCAGGTTGACCACTTTGGGAAGAACAGCTCAGAGATTCTGGTCTAAGCTGACTACTCCATTGTGCTACAGAAATGAAGGGCGAGTCAGACACGCATCCCCTCTCGCCCATGCACACCTATATTTAAGAAAAGTAAAATTGATACACCAGGGCTGTAATAATCAGACTTGTACATGACATGGTCAGCCACAACTGACCACATGGTGGTAAACACTCATCTAGAAATAGGTGTCTGAGGCTTGCTGAGAGGTGTTATCTGTATTCATAGTGCCACATTCTTTCTAATGGAGTGTTTTTCCCATCAGCCAGATCCAAAATGAAGTGTGCTTGCAAGATCAGTCTGGTTGCTTTACACATGTTGTTCATATTTTTTGGTTTCAGCTTATACAAATATGAGTGAATCTCACTAAATGACTCTCCTTTGAAAGTGGCCAATGGCCAATTTGCCATCAAACATCCTTCCTGTGCTTTTATCATGCTGCAGAGAGCAGGGAGGAGAACAAAGACACAGTGGGCTGGTGGAGCATCATCTGAAGTGACTCATAACACAAAGTGTGGGCTCTTTGGAATGATGCCCCGAGTGTTTATTTCCTTCTATTCTTCATCTTGTTGGGGTGTTTAGGTGTTTTCTTCCCACTTCCCATATCTGCATTTTGTTTGGGTTTACATCTATTCAGTTCCTCATATTCCAATAAAACCCAGTTGCTGCCAGTTTGTCAGAGTCTTGGGGCTGGTTGGTCCTTTTGGTGTTTGTGTTGCATGTGTTTTGCTTGGTCTTTTATTGGGAGGAGGTTTTTTTATATATTTGATTTATTGGAAGGGGATGTTACCTGAGGGGGACTTTGCAGTGGCAATGTATTTTCTTTCTTTAAAAAATTTACACTTTTCACCAATGTAATATTTCAGCTTAACTTCAATGTAACGAAGGTTTTCTCTGTGGCAAAACAGAATCTGTTTTACACATCCTGTTATATCACATTTGAAATTGTGCCATTTTGGCCGTGGGAAAGAAAAGCATGTGTGGTGGGAGCAACACCAGTAGGAGTTAAGGGTGAGCAAAGGGTCAGTCTTCTCAGACCTGTCCATTAGTAGATCTACCCCTGCTCACAGACACATCCTTTTGCTTTTATGTTGGTCCCACAGGATGAAAACCGAAGCTAGGACTGCTCTAAAAAGCACAATGCCTTCCTGAGTGTGAGGGGTAAGCGCTCCAGCTTCACAGGACATCATCTGCCCTTCCTGCATACCTGGTGGAAGATTCCACTGAGGCATACCTGCAGCTCTTACCACCTGCACAAGACTGCACCAAGATGGTTTTTCATCTGATGTACTGCTCTGCTCTTCCCAACAGCCACACAGATGAGGGGCAAGGGCCTGACTTACCAGGCTTTTAATTTTTCTGTGGAGCTTTTGCCTCAGCATTGCTTTGTAGCCATGAGTTCCACAGGTTAGAGAGAGTGAGCAAGTTTGGGGGATTTTTAGGAGTTTTAGCTCCTGTGCTCATGTGCCATTCAGACTATTATCCTAACCCATACAACAGTTTATCATTCCCAGCAGCATTGCTTTTTCCTTGCTGGGGAGAGTTTTGCTGCTCCTTGAGTTATGGAGTACCTCTAAGTGTACTGAGGTGCCTCCATTCCCATAGGGAGCCTTCCCTCATGAGTACCAGCTGTTCCCAGGCACAGCCACAGTGGCCTTGGCTCACACTCTCCAATACATGCCCACGGACTCCTCACTGTCCCGCTTGCCCAGAGGGCCATGCAGGTCAGACTGCATTTCTGGAGACACTGGTGTGTGGAATTCCAGGGAATGGGACTCCTTAGCACTTCACAACCTTCCCTTAGCACCAGGATGTCATGAGGATGGTGCACTGGCTGGGATTGTAGCCCTATGGTGTGACAGGGGACACAGCCCTCCTGCAGCCTCTGCCTCCACAGATGTCCAACAGGCCCTAAGGAGAAGCAGAGGTGGACAAGGTTTGATTCTGAATGTGGGGACAGGCAACAAAGACAGTGACAAGCCTTTTCATGAGGCTGCCCAGAACCTCCTCAAATGCCCCGCTGGTCTCTGCCTGGCCGGGCTGACAAGGTCCCTTGTCACCCTCCAGCAAGTTCAGAGATAATGACAAAAGGCTCACAAATATATTTCATGGAAGCCAGCTCAGAATAAAAAGCAACCCATCATTTCAGGAAACCTCATTTTTCATTTGTAAAACACTTTCATTCAGAAAAAAGGGAGGTGGGGGAGAAGCAAAGCAGGGTACTGCTTCTTCCCAACCATAGCTAATACACCATACAGCAATTTCAGTCTTTGAAAAATGCAAAAATGGGACACAAGGAAATCCAGCAGTTGCCTCTTGCTTCTCAGTTACAGTTGCTTGTAATTTTGGTCTAAAATATCCCAGGTTGGAGTCTGCCCCAGTCTATTTTCTTTGCCTGGAAATTTTAAGTAGTTGCTGATCAATTAGCTGGAAGAAAATATACTCTTTCTTCCCCACTCCATGCTTCAAGAAACTTGGTGACCTTTTCCTCATGTCCCCAGGCTTTGGAAAAAGGACTTGAAATGTGGCAGGACTTTGGCTTGGGTGTCAGGAATGCGCTGCTTGCCTGCAAAAATCCTCCATCCAAATTTTGCCAAGTTATAAACCTCTGAAGAAATAAATCATCCTACTCACAGCACTCCCTAGAGCTGGACTAGAGCTAAAAAAATCCTCCCTAGCTTTATTCCACACCCAGGGCTCCCCATGAGCCCGCCTGGGGTCTGCACCTGAGCCTCCCTGCATGGAACTTCTTGCTGCAGCCCCAGGGAGAGGGTCTTGGTGGGGTCTGTCCCAGGAGGAAGCTCCCACCACAAAGGGTCCAATGAAATGGACTGCCATCTTGTTGCTTAAGTTTTCTGTCCCGTCCATTTCTGTCTCCTTAAGCTAAGGGAACCACATACCCAGGCACAGACAAGTCAAACGCTGACATCTTTTAAATTTGCCCGTGTGGCCTTCATAATATTCTCCTCTGTCTGCATAATACTGTAAGTGAAGTGCAAAATAGGAATAAAAGAAAAACCAAACCAAAGTAAAGAAGCAATGTGAGACTTCTGTGATTAAAGAGATTTCTTTTGAGAGTTCAAGGCAAGGTACTTTCATCAACAGGCTTTGTAAATAAGCAAGCTGGTAAGTGATGAGTGGGTTTGTAAATAAAGGGTTGACTTTCTGAGAAGCTGAACACCCACCACTTCAGACAGCGCTACAGCGGTGACCAGCACCTCTGAATCATGGGCCACGAGGCTTTGCTGCGTTCTGAAACCTGTGCCAAAACCATCCCTTATCTCTGCTCTTTTTCCCTAGCTTGCCAAAGAGACCTTTCATGCCCTGTGCTTTCATTCTTCAACTCTTGCAGCCTCCTTTTGCACCCGCAGAGGCACCCGGCCCTGGGAGGACATGGTGAGTAATCACTCCAGTCAATCCCAATCCTTAGTCAGAATTCTGGCAGTTCCTTCTTAATTAGGATAATGGATGCAATTACTCACAAAAATAGGTTGCTGGGGCTTGGGTTTGGTTGGTGTTACTTTTGACAGGTACTGATGGTTGCTCTGTCCAGTTGAGAGCAAGGTGTAGGCCTAGAAGGTGCAGGCCTAGAAGGTGCAGGCCTAGAAGGTGTAGGCCTACCAAGGTGTAGGCCTAGAATGTGCAGGCCTAAAAGGTGTAGGCCTTCCATGGTGTAGGCCTTCCATGGTGTAGGCCTAGAAGGTCTAGGCCTAGAAGGTGTAGGCCTACCAAGGTGTAGGCCTAGTAGGTGTAGGCCTAGAAGGTGCAGGCCTACCAAGGTGTAGGCCTAGAAGGTGCAGGCCTAGAAGGTGCAGGCCTAGAAGGTGCAGGCCTACCAAGGTGTAGGCCCAGGGCCTACAGCAGCCCCTCACTGCCACCACTGGGCACCATCCCACCATGGCTCCGGCCAGCTCCTTGGAATCCTTGGCAAAGTGACAGGTTGTGAATTGATGCCACAAGCTCCCCACCAGCACCTCATCTCTGTACACTGCGTTGAGACCTTGACTGTCAACACAGGGCGGGAAAAGCCTCCTGCCAGCCCCGTCTGCAGCTGTGCTGATCCTTCATTTCTCATCTGCCTGTGAGCAAGGACAAACAGGGAGCAGCATCACCTCCTGGAAATGCTCCTTTTGCCACCAGCTAGGAGAGCACTCCTTTTGCCACCAGCTAGGAGAGAGGGCAGGGGCAAAATCTGAGCCCATGAGGGACTTATGGGGCCTTCCTGGAGCTGGGCAGCCCAAAGGCTCCTGGCAGCAGCGCTGAGCTCCCAGGGCAGGTGCCGGTCTCGTGCCTAAGACTCTAAAGGGCTCCATGGTGTGATTTCCACGTCTTGCAGGCATATGACTCCATTTAAAAAATGCTATCCTTATTTCTAAATTTTTTTTCAACTATCAAAACCGTAATAATTTTTTGATCAGCCTTCTCATTATATCACTTTTTCAAAGGTGGCAGGGGAGGGATCTGTTTAGTAATGTTTCCATTCTTCGGCCACTTGCCCCATTGACTTAGACAGGAAATCTCTGAGGGCAAGAAATGTCATTTATTAGAAGTTACTGCAGCTGCTGACCTCATTTTGGTTTGGTGTCTATACAGTAAAGCAGAAGAGAGAATTAATAAAAATTGAGCAACTAAATGCCTGAAATTCTTGCTTGATGGTCTCAAGCTCACCTTCACGTGAGGTGAAATCAAACTCATAAGTTTTTTGAGAGTTTTTGTTGGGTTTGGCTTTTTGGTTCTTTTTTGATTTTGACTCCAACATGAAGATGACCTGATTTGTGTATGTGTCTTCTGCATACACGTGTGCTGATTGTGCCTGCTTCTAGCAATGGAAGTAGGAAACTTCATATAGATACGCTGCTTTTTCAGAAGTTACACTGTTACTGCTGGAAAAAGGAAAATCAGGTTGATTCTTTAAGTGATCAGTATAGAAAGACATCCCTTGCTTTTAAATTTCCTAACTCCAAGTAGGGTAGCCTCAGTGTTTAAAAAGAGATAAACATTTCTGTTTAACTCTGCTTATGATCACGTGGCCAAGGACTCATGTCAGTGTGAATCTTTTCTAGGAAAATACTTCAGACTGCTCCATTGAGCTCTCTTCTGGCTGTTACAAATCCCTGTTTATGTTGCCATAGCTTTATAAAAATGACAGGAGAAGAAGAAGCCAGCCCCCCATTTATGTGTGTTCTGAATTGCTGTCATAAACAGAGGCCTGGATTCATCAGTTTGGGAATCCTTGAAGTGAAAGCAGCCCCAGTTCCCATCACCATGCTGTGTGCTGGGAAAGGGCAGCAGGAATGCTGCAGCTCCTCGAGACATTTGCTTGGTGGATCTGGGGATCTTCTGAGTTTCAGATAAACTGGGAGTCCTATTGCTGCCTCCAGCACCAGCGTTCCTGGAGGTAAGGTCAAACCACCACTGTTCTCTTTCCTTCCCTCTGAGCACAGGTTTTGAGCAATCGTGCTTCCTGGCATCAGATACCTCCCTTGGAAATAATAATCCAGGAATAATCCATGCTCTGCATCATCCTGCATTGCAGGGAAACAAACCTCTTAGTTTGGCAGCTTGGCTATGTTTCTTTAAAAAACTGGGGGGTTGGGGAGGAGGAAAAGAAATCAAAAAAACAGCAATGGTAAGGGAAACACTAATAAAAATGTTTTTGGTCTATCCCAGGGGAAAAAGAAGAGCCCCCACTTTCATTTAAGGTGAAATAAGCCCCAGACAACCCCCCTCAACAACCACCTGGAGGATGAAGTCTGCTCTCCAACATGGCCTTTGCAGAGGGAACCCCACATCCAGGAGCAACATAGCAGCTCCAGCTTGGCCAGCAGCACTCAGTTGTCCCTGCACCCCCTGCACACACTTCAGACCTGCAATTCATACAGCAACTGCTGAAGTAAAAACAGGAGAAATGGGGACTATATATAAAAGAGCTGGAGTAAAGGCAAGTACTGGATTCTGCTTCTGAGTAAGTCTCCTGTTTTTAGAAGAAGCCAAGCTTTGCACACCCAGCCCCTGCGCGACTCAGCCCTGCTGTGCTGCCATGAGTGCCTGCAGTGGGGCCCCAGCCTGCAAGGAGCAGCTTTCCCTCCAGGCCCTGCCTCGCTGCCTGAGCACCCAAAACCACTGCACAAAACTCCAGCTGCATCACAAAGACAAACCCTGGCTCCTCTGCTGGGCTTTCTCTGGGCACCTATGCAGCACAGCTCTGGAGAGCCAGGAGTACTCCCAGCAGGCTGAGGGCTGAGCCTGGAAGTCACTGATTTTGGCAGAGGTGAAGAGGTATCCTCCTCACCAGCGAGCCTCTTCTCCACCGAGTTCAAGCCTCCTTTGCTCATCCGTGGCTGCTGCTTCCAGGGACAGCAGTGTCTGGGCACCTCAGTATCTCTGCTGAGTCACCTGCACCCAGGCATGGCACAGGTCTCAACACCAGAGCAGGCAGGTGACTGGGGAGACTGGACTGGGCCAGGCCCCCACTCCTGATTTCAAACTTTCTTACTGGTGTGAAGTACTTTCAAATGGCTTCCCTTTGCTATTATTTTATTTTATTTTATTTTATTTTATTTTATTTTATTTTATTTTATTTTATTTTATTTTATTTTATTTTATTTTATTTTATTTTATTTTATTTTATTTTATTTGTTTCTTGGAGACTTTTTCCACAAGAAAAATCGTAATGAAATCTTGCTTTCCCCCCATCCCTTGCTGAATTAAAAAAAAGCCCAAACTAGACAACAAACAAAAGCCCAAATTCCAAATGTCACAAAACTCCCTGTTTCTTCTGCAAAACAGAATTCTTATTGTCCCACAGCCCCAACTTATTGACAGGCAGAGGCAAAGCAGACAGACCTGTGGCAGCAGTGGGAAAGGAAAAAAAGCAAACAAGAAGGAAAAAAACCACAAACACTTCCACTTGGGATGCAGCTCAATTCCCGAGGTGCTGCTGCTGTGAGCATTGCCCAGGCTGCAATGAGGCGCTGGCGAGTGTGGGGTCAGAGACTTCCCTGTCACCAGGACAAGGGCATTCCACATGCCATGGGGCTGGAGAGGGGTCTGGCATGGGGCAGGGCCATGCAAACTCCAAGGAGTTTGTTCTGCTGTCGGTCAAAGCCAAACCAGCACAGGCAGTGACAATGGAGCTGTTGCAAAAAAATGAACACCAGGGAGCCACCTTGCCTCCCTCCTCAGCCAGTGCTTCTGAATTACAGGGAGGCAGAAGTACTAAGTGAGAATAAACAAGCAATGGGGAAGGAAGAGTAGGAGGCAGATCCATTCAAACTGGGTAAGAGAAAAAAACAACTTTAAAAAAAAAATCACTGGTGTGAAGTTCCTGATGCCAACCACAGAACAAAAGGAACTACCCTTTGGTCTAAGTAAATGTGGGCAAGTAGCTGCTCTCTCTTCTGGCAGGCTCCCAACAGTAATGAGGGTTTTTTACCTGCAGGTGAAGCATCCTGGTGCCTCCCAGTAGTGCCCAGCCCATGCAATCCCCATTACTGAGCAGCAGGAGCTGCCCTTCTCAGGAGCAGCTGGAAATGAAAACTATTTCAGACAGACAAAGCATCCAGTACCATCAGCTGTGGACATGGTTTGAGAACACGGGGCTACAAAGCCCTGGAATTGCAGCTGTGTGGTGTGGACATGTGCATCACACAGCCATGCTCTTAGCTTTGCTTGGGCACATTCTTGGGTTATGCTGTTGTGAAGATTTTTAATATCCTGGAGAGATTTTGGCATCTCTGATTGCACAGGAGACCCTCTGCCTCTCCTCTCACTCTTTTCCTGGGGATGCCTCTGTGGCTGGTGGTAGAAGATGTTGCAGGACACTCTTGCAGGCTCTGTCTTCCAAGGCATCCAGCATGGCCAGGATGGTTGTACTCTACAGGATGCCAGCAAAAATGTGCTGGTGCTTTTTGTGTTGCAGGATGAGCTGTAGCAATGCTGCTTCTTGGCTGCATTTGTTATATCCACCTTCTCCCAAACTTTTTAGTGTGGCACAACACAGAGCTCCCAGCTGGAGCCACCAGTGCTTAGTGACAGAGAAATGCCCACGCACAGTGCCAGAGAGCTTGTAGTCTGATTTGAACCAAGACAAGACAGACAAAAAACTCACCAAAGCCAGCATGGGAACATTAGGATGGACCAGAGGTAATGACAGTACAAGTCTGAGCTTTTCCAGATTTACACTGTTCTGTACATCTTTGAAATGACAGAGCTAAGTCCAGAGCACATCCCCTCTGTTTCCATTGACAAAATATATTAACTGGTGTGGGAGGGGGGGGAATCTACATACTTACTTTATTTTTGCTGTGATGTATTTGAGGAGAAACAAGAGCTATTAGAAGGCTGAGCCTGAATTAGTACGAGGAGTTTGGTGCCAGCCAGGGCTGGCAGACTTCAAATCAGAGTAAGAGCTGTGAGTAGGAGGGCAGCATTGCAGAGGAATCCCTGCTCCAGTATGAGAGGCATCACATATTTGGGAGCCCAGAAACCATCCCTCTCTGTGCTGCCCCTCAGTTCTGGCTCTCTTGCAAGACAATGACTGAAAGATTAAGCCATCAAAAGGCTGGAATTAGTTATTTATGGGCAAGTTTCTTTTAAAGTGAGTTTTGATACTGAAATATTTTCTCCTCATGCAAAGTCATCTGAGGTGGTCAGGAGAGAATGAACATCCTCTAGGCTGTCCTGTAGGATGGAGCACCCAGAATCAGTTCAGGTGGCCTTTTTGTCATTATAATGATGGAAAGATGAACTCAGACAGGCAGAGACAGAGGAAGGTGCTATTAGACACTTTTGGGTTATCATGCCTGATACAGCCATCAGGCAGAGTCTGATTCACTTCTGGAAAAACGCGACACCGCAGCCAGACTGCTGAGCCCTTGGCTGCAGAGTGGGCCTGCGACGGCTGCAAGTACGAAGTGAATCAGCCACGCCACGGGCAGACTTTTTTAGGTACAAGCCTCCAGCTGACAGCAGGCAGTGGGAGCCTGACTGCCAGAGAGAGAGAGCAAAAGCAGCTCAGCAGTCCCGGCAGCCAGACCTCCATCTCCTGCCTGCCCTGTGCACAGCCCTGGTGTCTTTGCCCTGTTTCACCCACAGCAATTTTAGGGACCTGCCCCTCGCACTCACGGGCATCAGCAGCAAGCTCAGGGTGCCTGGGTGCTCGGCCTGTGGAGGCCCCCCCGTCTATTCTTGTAAAGGAACCAATTCAAGTAAACTCTGACTCTATATTCCCACCTTTGCTTGACAAACAGAACAGGGAAATGCCATTAACACGCAAACCTTCCTCAAACCACCTTGTTTTCGCTAGTCACTCTCTGCCAGTCACAGTGGAAACAACACCACTTCCTCCCACATGCTGTCAGTGCCTAGACTGTATTATTTGCTTTTAATTGAATTAGCCAGCCCATTGCTTTTTTGTTATCCTATACAAAGCACTAAGTTCTGCAAACACCTTGCCGGAGTGACTAAATCAGATGGTGAGATAATTATTTCCACCGCATCAGTTGCTTCAGTTCCAAATTGGCCATCAAAACACAGGCAGGTGGCTGTGAGGTTCATGGAATGTCCTCAGCAGTTAGGTAACACCGCAGACCCACTCCCAAATAACTGAAGTCATCTCTGGTTTTTTAAAACATAGACTTTTCTCTCAGGGGTGACATCTCAGCCCACAAAGTCAGTGCAGTCAGGATTTGGAGCCTCCACCCCAGCCCTGTCCTTCTCCAGCTTCTTAGATTGTGTTTCACCAACACCTCAGTTTCCACTAAAATAATATTTATTCTGTTGTTGTTACTGCTGTCATTAACATGAGTGCACTCAGTCACAATATTCCTTGCAGAGAAAAGAAAACCTTTGCTTTGATCATCAGCATAAGAAGTCATAAACGGCACATTTGCTTTGTGTACTTCTCTTAAAACTCACCTCCTTCCAGTGCATTTAAAAGCAAACCTGGATGATTTTTCACAAATAAGCACAGGACTATTTTAGGGGTGGAAGAATGGCTTTGGGTAGCCTTTAATCATGGGTTTACTCTGACCTACCCCAGACTTTTATTCGCCCGTTAGCAAACTTCACCATGTGTTTCCCCACTCATTCTGGGAGCAGGTTAATTTTCCCTCCTGCCAGGCAGAAGACCTTGTCCTGTGAATCCTTCTCAAGCATCGGGTAGGTGACCTTTACCTGGTGCATTTAGCCTCTTCCCTCCACCCATGGGATGGGGCAAAGGAGCAGTGGTTCCCCCAGCCCAGGCCACAGAGAGGCTGCAAGGATTAGGGGGGGAGATGGAGACAATTGATGTGCAAGGTTTGGCTGCATGCTCATGGAAAGGGAAGGACATTTCTGCTGGACTGTGTGATCCAGAGCAATCCCATGCATTCTGGGAGCATAGCACTTCCTTGCACCTCTGCAGCTCCTTCTTGCAACACCTTCTTGCTGGGAGCAGGATCATGGCAATGGCAGTGCAAGGAGCTGGGCTTTCCAGAAAAGAAGTGTTGACTGGTAATGGCAGCCTGTGCTTTTGCATAATTGGCAATAAAATCAATTATTAATTGAACTATTCACTACTTAAAATCAGCCTTCTTGGCCCATTAAAGTCATGGCAGTTTTGACAAGATTCCCTGGTGGACTGCACAGGGACTGCTGTCTTTGTTCCAAAACTAATACTCTTCACTGTCTACTTCCAAACATGGAACTGGAGATGGCTGGGCAGGAGCGGGAGCACGTGGGTGTCTGTGGGGAGATACTTACCTGAAGCCAAGGAAGCTTAGCTTGACTTTGTTGAGGAACTGAGGAAATATTCAACATCCCACTTTCACTAAGGCTTCACCACATCAGGACCACTTGCTAACTTTCACTCCTCTTAAAAACGTTCTTCAGGCTATGCTCTGCTCCTTATCTGATCTCTGGGCTCTCAGTTCCTTCTCTATGGCCACCTTTGTCTCTCCCTCAGCATCATCTTCTTGTCTCTCCACCTGGCCTTGCTGTGACCTTGGCTATATCACTGGCTGTGGCTTTGCTGCTTTTTTCATCTTCTCCTTGTCCCTCTGCACAAAGATCCTTCAGGTCCTCTCAAACAGCTCTGAGTCTCCTGATTTTATCTCTCTGTAGTGCTAGGTTTAGTCTGGCTCACTCTATCCCAGCTCATGAGCTACTTTTACCCCATTCTCCAAGTGTGGATAAAAGCCTCTTGGCAAGGCCTTCCAATAATCCTCTCCTCCAGCTCCCCTGGACCCAGCCACACACCTAACACTGACTCCTCTGAAAACAACCAGATCTTTACTTCTGACCATCATCATCCTCCATCCTCTTCTTCTTTCCTGCCCTCGCTTCCTCCTCCTTGCCACAGCACCGTGGCTGCAGCATCCCTCTTGCTGCGCTGCCTTCTGCTCCTTTTCTCCCTCCAATCTCTTCCTCAAGCTTCATCCACTATTCCAACCACAACTCACTACTCTGTATTCCTCAAGCTCCCCCTTGCCCTCCACTTACACCCACACTTAGCAGCCCCACTGTCACCTGCCCTCATGGCCAAGGCCCCACTGCTGCCCCTTGGGAGGCCCGTTCACTCTCTTTTTCCTCCTCCATCCTCCCCTAGGATGGTCTCCAGGCTTGCTTCTGGCCCACTCCCTTATGGTATGCCTCTCTCAACTCTCACTGAGCTCTTCCAGACCTGCCCTCATAACAGCTCCCATTCCCCCCACATCCCCCCATAACTGACCCTGTGTGGCCACAAGCAGCAGCTCATACCTCTATACCTGTCCACATCTTTTCCCAGCCAAATTTAGCTTGTCCTTCTTTTAGCTTCCTTTTTTTTTTTTTGAGGCGAAGACCTGTCTTTATACACAGATTTTTATTTTTACATTTTTTTATGCCTTTCCTGCTCCCCATGTCTGCACGTGCTGCCTTATTTCTGAGAACTAGCTGACTTCTCCTCCTGGCCAAAACCCACTTCTCTACCTCAGACTCTTGCAAAAGGCAGAACGCACTAAATGGCCCTAATGAGCCCCAGCTATACCTGCAACTGAACGTCCTCAACCTGCTGTCCTGCTCCACACTTTGTCCTTACATTCACTGGGTTCGTGCCTGCAGTCACTGTCCTCTGCCTCCTCTGCCCAAAGATGCAGAGCTTTTCCTGGGAAAGACACATTTTGGCTGGAATGGTAGAGACAGTGCTGATGATCCTTACATACTATCCCATCCACAGGGGTGTGCCAGAGGGGCTGGAAGAAGAGGCTGCACGTGGGCATTCACCTTCCCCTGCCCACAGTCAGCTTACCACCCAAGCTGGTGGCCAGGGGAAAGGGTTGTTAGAGCCAACAGCTACAGCCTTCATCCTGGGAACACCTGGCACGTGGAAGGAGGAGAAATGGGTTTATCAGGCCCTTGGGGGATGTGCTTGGTTTTCCACAAGACCTTCCAGGTAAGGTGGAGTTCTGGAGCAGCAGAATTAGCCTGCAGTGCAGTGTTGGGGGATTCATAAGGCACAAGGCATCAGTGGACACTCCTCCCCTGGTGGAGTCCGAAAAATTAGGTGCCTAATATGTGTTGAGAGCCTGCAGCAGATGCTGATTTACACCTGATCTTGTTTCCTCTCCCCAGCCCAATATTTTCACAAAATTTCTAGGGTGTCATTAGCACCTCCTTCACACGGGAATAAACGCTGCCAATTGCGTAAAAGATTATTGAAGGAGGGTGAGGGTGGCTTGCTAGCTGTGCGCACGCACACACACACACACACACACTCTGTATGCAATATCTCCATTTTTTACCTAATGACTCTGGCTTTGATATAAATTCTGCAATCAAAAAAAGTAATCAACCTTCACAATATAAAAATGAAGCCAGGCCAAATAACTTTGCCAGATATCTGCAGCTAGCAGGCTGCAGGATGGTAAGCAGCACAGAAGTCATGCTACAACTTCCTGCATTCATCCTCCCTGTGCTCCCCTGGTGCTGGAGCACCCCCACCACTGCCTCCCAGAAATGAACTCATTCATTTCCAGAAAACGCCGCACCGTCCCCCTCCCTGCGGCTGGGACCCGGGGTGCCCGGGGTGCCTTTGGCTTTTGCGGGGGTGCAGGTGACCCCAGGGCACAGATCCTGCCCACTCCACGTGGGCCAGCTCCCTGGAGAGCGGCAGCACGGGGGTGTGCGTGCCGGGGAGCCGGGACGGGCTGGGCGGTCCGGCAGCGGTGTCACCTCTGGAGCAGAGGGTGCAGGCTGGAGCGGGTCCCTCGGCACACGCAGCCTATCACAGCTCCAGGCTTTCAACTTCCTCCTTGTGGTTTGCCTCGCCTCGATTTATTCATTTCCTTGTAATTCGCAGATAGACATCGATGCTATATTTAAACGGTGCTTGTAACAGCGTGGGGATTGCAGGTAAGCCATTTTATGTGTAGAGTGATGGTTTTAAAGGAAAGTGAGACTTCAGAGTCATCTTCCAGGCTGGCGCTGTCTGCGGGTAAGGGTGACCTGCATCCACGCCCAGTGACACCAGGCAAACCCCCTCCCTGGCCGTGGCACCAGGCACAGACAGCTCCCAGCTCCTCCAGCTTCCTGCCACCAGCACGGAGAGGGCCCTTCTGCCTCTGTCCCACACAGACAGCTGTACAAAGCTCAGCAACCAAACCAGCTAATTAGCTCAAATAATATAATGTTTAAGATGGCGCAATTAAAATTTCCAGGATTCTGTGATACTGGGGTGGAAGAAGCTCAAGAAGAAAACACTGTGTTTAGTTTTAAAGGGTGAAAAGGATTTGCAATATTCCCATGCAAACATCTGTCATTCATTTCACCCCTTTCCTTTGGAAAGTCCATGTTAAGCAATGGAACATAGGATGGTAATTTATGTTAAAAACCACAGAGCAGCCAATTCTCTGGATGGAGTGTCACCAACCAGTTTGGGAAAAGATGAGATAAAGGGTGAGGGCACCAAGAACTCTTCAGACACAGTCTGGGTTTTTTAGCTGAATTGTGAAAACCCCATTGCTCTAAACAGCTCTGACCTTTCCTATTTCTTGGAGACTGACGTCTCCACAATAGATGAGGTCACTCACCCTGTTTTTGAAGTCTCTCTCTCACTACTCCTTGCATGGGTTTTTTTCTGTGGGAG
This sequence comes from Fringilla coelebs, assembly GCF_963513975.1. Taxonomy (NCBI): domain Eukaryota; kingdom Metazoa; phylum Chordata; class Aves; order Passeriformes; family Fringillidae; genus Fringilla; species Fringilla coelebs. Next base: position 85,028,748 of record NC_140028.1, read on the forward strand.
GGGGCAGTCATGAGGAGGCTAAACCTCTTGATCATGTGTGAAAAAAGGAAATGAAAATGAGCTATTGGAGATGTATCAAGGCCTGACCCATAACTTTAGTTTCTGAGGATATAAAATCATGAAACCCAGAAGTTTGAAAGGAAAAAAGTAGGATATCTAGCTCTAAAAGGGATTTTATTGGAGGCTATATTCTCTGTGCTAGAAATTAGAAATGCTCAGCCTTTGCTTTTATGAGACACTTATGAATGGCTCTGACAGGAGCATGAGAAACCACTGATTCAATCACCTTGAGAAACTGCAATTTGAATGTGGTGCCTTGGGTGAAGAGAAGCTGCACACCAGCTTCCTACAGGAAAGCCTAGCTTAAATGATCACCATGATTATATTCTGCTGATCAGTTCATGGGCTTGAGGGTCAGAATCACAGCTGGGAAGACACAAGAACATCTACTCACAATTACAGGAATTGTGGTGCTGTCTAGAGACTAACCTTCAAAGGTTGTGCCCCGTCCTGCTTGGCATGCTCAACTAAGAGGCACTGTCTGCCTTTAGGTCTTGCTGCCAGTGTAGAGGAAAACTGATGGAGGACCCAAGAGAGAGTCAAAAGGGTTAGCTAGACCACAACAAGGTACCTAGCAATGCACATTACTAGATGGCTGCAACCACCAGGAAGAGAGGGAATTTCTTGATGACCATTTGCTGAGGCATCATAGTCCAGGAAGAGAAGGCATAAGATTGAATGAGATAAATAGTCCCTGATAATGTGAGTAGGACTTTTCCATGGACAATGACAGGCTAATGCATTTTGGAGACACACAGAAGTGCTTGAACCTGAAAGCATCTGACCACTGCCTGTGCTGTGCTGGCCATACCCAGGTCAGAGAGAATCTGCATCTTGCAGACCTGAGGAAATCAAGGCTCTCTATCTGCCTGATGCAGATTTAAACGTCTTCATGAAGGAAGTGAAAAGGAGCAAGATGAACAATACAGTGAGGATGGGATGAAATGTGCTTCATGTACACCCTGCACTTGCACATAGCCAGGAGAGCTTGGAAAGCATGTTTCAGGTGAGATGCAAGTGTCTTCTCTAACCTCACCACGTTCACATGGGCATTCACAGAACTTCCTCTGGGACGTGGTTTTACTCATACTACGTCATTTCTGCCTGGCTAGGAAAGGTAAGCAGGACAACCAGAGCCCATAAGTTTTTGGATTTCAGACGTTCCTAGAGCAAGAATTCCGAAGCTGGTCTCAAAATCAAAACACAGAAAGCCTAAGGGTCAAAGATGAAAACACTTCCCAGAAATATGGAGGGAATGCATTAGCTGTGGTTTATGAAAAGTCACCTGGATCTGTCTATTCTCTTAGCTTAAAAGACAGAATTTTTGCATAATTCATGACCTGTCTTTTGTAGGGAGCAGGAAATGATAGCTGAAGCCTGGAAGACTGATCTGAGAGAAGTACCCAGCACAACAGGTCTGGCCTCAGCTGGCAGCACCGTAGCTGGAGTAGCAGGAGGCTGCCAGCTGCCTGCAGACACATGCAAGGCAGCCGTGCTGTGCAGAAACAATAAAAATGCATTTGCAAAATGAAGTCCTATGTTTCATTGCCATTGTTTACCAGACACTACTCCCATCTAAGAGATGAAAACCTGGACTGGGCTCTTCACACCCTTGATAATTGCCTTTTCGTGGAACATCACCCTGGGCAGAACCACTCAGACATCAGCTGTCCAGTCAGTCTCTGCTAGGGCCAAGCAGAAAAACAAGTCCAAACCCAGAACCAAGGCATCTAGCTTGTTTTTCAGTTTCCACTTAGGCACAGGTGATTGCCTTTTCCTATTGCAAAAGGACAACAACAACCCATATAGTCAGTGTGTTCGTAAGTTATTTAACATCTATCACTGCAAGAGTCTTATTCTGAGACACCTAAGTTAACTCCTCCTTCAGTGTCATTTCAGCACAGCCAGGGCATGGAGCATGCTACAGGCATTGGGCCAGCTGGCTCCTGAAGCTCAGCAGTGGAGCTGGTTGTGGGTCCTAGTGGATGTGACCACTCCTCTGGGATGCAACAAGGATGTGCTCACCTGACTACACACTCAAAAGTTAAGTGCTGGAATGGCTGCACACAGCTACGCCGAGTCACAGGGACCTGTTGACATCTCTTCAGACCCAATCAAACCATCAGCATTAAGTCAAAAATCAGTAGCTCTCAGCCTACCACCAGCCAGATCAGAATTCAGATAAAAACCACCCTGGCAATCTTTATTATCTTTCCATCCAAGTTCATCTAAATTTGACACGCAGTTCTGCCTGGGAAAGGAGATACGATTGTTTCAATCTGCTTGGCCTTTCTGGTGAGTGCTCTTTCTCTTTCTCTCTTCCCTCCTCCTTCCTCCCCCCTGCCTCTCTACAAGCATACACAGACAGTGATCTGAGAGCGTGCAAGAGAAAATGCTTTACTTTTTCCTGAAAGCCATGTGCCGAGGGTGGTGTTTCCCCACCTCCACGCTGCTGACAAACGCTGATGTAAACACCATGAATGTGCCCGTCTAAAAGGCCACAGGGGTTTTCACGTGAATCCTGCGTTTTTTCCACAAAACCCATTACACTGTACTTCAGCTTAAAATATATCTCCTTGTTTCTGGTTAACCTACAACCCCTCTAAGGCTAATACAGTTTAAAGACAAACTACTCAGCAGAACCAAATTTGGAATATAGGTGCTTCTCTGCCACACAATCCTTTGAAGAAACGGTTGCAACTGTGGCTGTATTAAAATCAGAAAAACCAATACTGACACAAAAAACGTTTGAGAAAAAAAACCAGCTATGCCTTCAGTGTTGACAGGAGTAAAACATGTCATTTACAATGCCACCGAAAACATAACAGGAAGGAAGCAGACCTCAGAAACTATAAACAGAATTTAACAGAGGTAGGAAGTACCTCAAATGCTTTCACATAGTAACTGTAAAAAAGATACTAAAAGGAGAAAATGTTTCCAGTTTTTTTTCTTGTTTGCTTTTTGTTTTTTCCCCACTTTTAGGATTCACAGTTATTTTGAACAGTAAGAAATAGTCACAAAAGTAAATGCAGCTTTAAGTTGCAAAACAATTTATGGTACAAATAACAGCTTGATTTTCCTTCCACTCACCCCCCTGTGCCATTCCTCCATGCAAGTTGTGTTTGGCCAGAAATTAGATGGTGCTCTTCTCCCTCCCTCCCTCTCCACAGCTGCTGTCTTTAAATTATGCTACTCCAAGGACAATAATTAAAAGCACATTCCAAAGCCGAAAATTACAATGCACCTCGATAGTCAATAGGAGTCTGCACAAAAAGAGAAAATACTCTCCCCCCCATCTTCAGATGCTTTACAGATCTTGTGACTGTATTCACACCTTGCTTGCTCCGTAAGCTCCTGCACCCAAAAACCCCTCAGGACCCTGATTTCCAGCAAAGAGGGGCTACCTGGTAAACTCCCTCTTCTTTGCAACTTCACTACTTTAGTTCACTTTACCATCACCCTTTACACCCTTTCCTAGCTTTACTCACTTTAAAGTGCACAGGAAACTCTAACAACCAGGAACTAAGTGGCAGTCAGAGGAGCCCCACATGCTGGGCTGGGCAGGAGAGTACCAACCTGGTGCCCAGCCCCAGAAGCCCTGGAGGGGCAGAACATTGACAGCACCAGATCCCCAGCTGCAGGGGCTCTGCTGCACTGTCCATGGACCTGGAAACCAACAGCCGGAGGGGAACCTCCCTATTTTCCCTTTTTCTGCTACCTGTGGCTAATATTGCAGACATTTCCGTAAACAAAAATCCTTACCTTTTGACCTTTCTCTGCACTTTTGGCTCAGAACAGAGTTCCCCATAGACAGCCAGCAGCGCTGCCCAGGTTCACAGTGCAGAACCACAGGCGTTAGGTCTGTCCCACTACTGAAAACAACACATACGCACCGAGTTGGTAGGGAAATAGAACTTTATTCCAAGAGGTGAGCTGAAGCAATGAGCGTATGAAGCAACAACCACTAGAAAAAAAGTGAAAAACACATCAAATATTTGTCTTGTACCAGTTAAGTCTGAACACAGAAGTCCCTTTCAGTAAAATGTCCATGCCGGACAAAAGCAAATGCGAATCTCAGATGGTCACCTAGAACATTGCTTTAAATGGCTAAGAAAGAGGTCTCCCCTACAAAAATCTTTAAGCCAGGCAAAAATACCCCTTCAAGTAACAAAGTAGAAATGATCTGTTCATTCTGCTTGGCACTGTGGAGAAGGAGGGGGATAATATATCCCAAAAGTGTATGCATCTTTAAGATGTATAAATTCAAAGTCCCTAACACAAGTCTGCTGCCAGACCAAGTACCGTTTTTTCTTCCTCATTTAGGAAGTCAAGTGAAGTACGTCTGCTAAGCACAGGGGGATCATGTTCTGGAATGAAAGCTGCTAAGACCACATGGTCTGCCTGCCAGCAAGGAAACTACATTGACACACACACCCAACAGACTTCTTTGTCTTTCTAACAGTACCCTACCACGGACAGCTGCAAACTGCATCAAATTCTGCAAACATTCAAACAAGTATTTCCTTGACTGCCTTAGTACAGAAGGCTAAATGCTGCTCTCCTTGAGCTCTCCCTTCACATTCATTCCAGTACCACTGCAAGAAAGCTGCAAGTGCACACAAACAGCAGACTTGGCTCTGTCTAAGTCACGGGTGGTGGTTATTTTAACCTGGCTTATGTATGTGACATCAAAAAGGGGTAGCTGGACCATTTCTGTGCTATCTGCAAGGTCTGCCAACTTAATTCTAATGCATACATGCATGCATGCATGCATACATACATACCTGTATGTATAATGCATGCATAGTAGCTACAAATTATGAGGAAAAAACAATTTATTTATAAACCTACTCTTTGGGACTCTAGAATTTTAGTGGTTAATCCACTAAATTCACAGGTAATAGGAGTTGAACGGTCACTCTTCTTAACACAGTACCATAAATGCATTACTTTAGAAACTGCTATCATGGAGGCTAATCCAATAACAACAATGGCAGCAACAAAATTCGTCGTCAGGACAAGTGTCAGTCAGGCATTAAAAAAATATGTCTCTGAAGAATTGCATTGTTTTCAAAAAATACACTGAAATATTCTATACAAGAAAATAGGCATCACACTTATGAATCTAAATTTATAACCACGTACATGTATTAGCTATTCTCAATAAACCATCTACATTTGCTACCCACCTACAGTAGCTACAGTTTCAAACTGGGAACACTGCAAATTTATGTACTTTCCCTGAGATCAGTAATCCAAAATAAATAGCCCTGCAAAGGTAACAGTGTAAACTCTGGATTTAAGTCTTCGGTAAGGATCGGTCCTCAAAAGCCAAGAAGAACATTAAGCAAACGTAAACACAGCAATCATTTTGTCAGTTTTGAGTTAATTCTCAGCAACAGTGGAACCCCATGTGAGACGTAGCATCCAAATGTTGAAGACCCGTCAATTTTATTGTACAATACAGTTGTCCTAGTTGCTCACTTTCCTATCATTGTACCCCTGAACGCATCCAGCTGGGATTGTGGATGTCCAAATCGTGACCCAGATCTGCTCTTCCACTCTGCACAATCTTTACCGTGCCTTTAGAACCACTCCTTCTGAGGCTCTTACTCTTGAATAGAGGAATGGCGAATAGATGAGTGATAATCCTCTGGACTAGTCACAAGTTCTGGTAAATCATAGCCTCTCAGCAGATGTCCACTGTTTTGTTGAGCAAAGTAATACAGCTGCCTGGCAAACATTGGTTCAACCTTAAGAACAGACAAAATGTTAATCAGACACGTGACAAAACTTCACACTCCTCATCTTAGTTATTCGGGGTGGTTTTAAGGTAAAAACAAGTTGGGGCAGAACAGTTCTGCTTCCCAAAATGGGAATATAATTTCAATGGTTTCACTAATCTCTGTTTAAAACTAGGCCTTGCCTAGCCTAGTTCTGCTGCCAAGTGTTTCACTACCTGCACACACTCCTTACATTCACCACCTTCATTATAAGGGACTATAGCAGTGACACAAATGATGGACAAAAAATTGCAGTCCCTTAGCCAGCCCCAGGCTGTGAGCAATGCCCACAGGACACACATGCCCACGGCCACTCCAAGTGTTTAAATACATGTTGAACATGCCAAAAGTCTTGTCTGCACTGCAAAGTACTTTGAGAACTTCACTTGAAATGTTGGAGCCCTCAGGTAGGCTGAGATATGTTGCCAAATGACTGTGTCTGAAGCTAGATTTCAACCTAACATTTTAGGTTTCTGTTCATTCAAGCTCTGATGAGAAATTTGTTCAACCACCAAGTGGGATTTGTATGAGTTAACACTGCCTTCACTTCTGTCTCTTCAGAAACCACCACTCCCTCTCAGGGCTTTGGGCTCTGACTGTAAATATTTGAGCTGTACACTGAGAACAAACACCTGAAGCTCTCCTTACTCTCAGTGAAGGACAGGCTGGATGACACTTGCTCACAACCCTCTCCTGCTGGTCAGCCAACCCCTCCATATTAAAAGACACAGGCACTGTTCTGGAGGAAATAAATGCCAAGGTGGAGATGGGAAGGCAGTGGGACAGGTGCCCCAGGCAGCTTTCAGTGCGTAACTGTTTGGTGGGATGGTGGAGTCCCACCAGCCCACAAGCCAGGACAGATCAAGAGGATGAGCAGACTGAGCAATTGGCAGAGGGGAAGTAAAACTCTGGAAAGAGAAGGTGGTACAGGCTCACAGAGAAGATACCAGGGCAAGAGATGGATAAGAGGGCTGAAGGGAGGATGCTACGAAGCAGGGATGGAAAGCTGGAAAGCCAAAATAAGAACGGGAAAAAGTTGAAGGAGAGTCAGGGATGGGCAACCATCTCTAATAAGTCATTGCACAGCTCAGGATGGATTTGTGAGCTTCTCAACTTTCATGCCAGAGATCTGCCAGGCAGCACTGTGACAGCACAAAAGCTACACAGCTAAGTAGAGGCCACAACTTATGGCAGAAACCTGATTTGGCACCCATCCTGCTACTGAAGGGGCTTTCGAAAAATTCAAAGGAGACACCAGTTTTCTTCTCAAGAATGCAATAAGTGAAGCCCTGCCACTAATGTGAGCATCACCACCACCTCTCTTGTGGTTTTTTGAGCCAAACCAGCCAATTCAGAAAGTACCTGGTCTCAGTCTCCACCATCACCCTCTCTCAGAGAGCATCCCGAAACAGCAGCTTTGAGTGTGTGTGAACTGAGGTCAGCCAGCCCATGAGCCTGACAGCTACTGAACCCTGAAGCTGCACAGGCAGCCCCTGCATCCCTTCAAGGGCTGAGGCCCTTGAGATGCAAGCTGGGATTCTGGAGCACCTTCAGGCACAGTGGGTGTAAAAGCACCACATCCTGCAGTGGCCAGGCAGCCCAAGCAGCTGCACAGCTGGGCTGGTGGTGATACCAGTACAGCCCAGCAGTTCCAGGTACATTTCAGCTTTAGATAGGATTTGCAACTGATCACAAAATGCTCTGTAGAGAGGGAAAAATCAGGTGCTCTGCCCTACTGAGGGCTTCCAGTGAGTCCTTGGCAGATCTGGGGATTAAACCTTGCTCTGGAAAGTGCTGCATCTCCAGCAATTTACTACCTCCCTCATAACCTACATGAGGCACAAAAGCCTGACTGGCAGATTCACATCCTCCAAGGAGTGTACTTGCTTTAGGTAAGGCAGAAATCCTACTTACATGGGCTGTAATTAGTTTCCTCTGCCTCTGTGGATCTGGAAACTCCTCCCCAAAGCACAGAGCGACCTGATATCTCGGCAGCGGGCGTCCATGGTGAGCAAAGGCTTGCAGCTCTGGGAAGAGAGAAAGAACCGTGCTGTGGAATAATCAGGGGAGACAGGCAAGCACCACACAGCTACTCTCTCACTCCCACCACCAGCATGGGAGAGAAAAACAGAATGGCAAAAGGAAAAAAAAGTGTGGGTTGAGATAAAGACAGTTTATTGGGTAAAAAGAAACAAACAAAGAAGACAAAACAAAGAAAAACAAGGGATGTAAAAGGCAATCACTCGTGACTGGCTGATCTACACACAGCAACCTCTGGCAAATTCCCCCATGCCCTGTTTTAGTGCAGAACACAAGGTCATATGGAATAGAATATCCCTCAGCTGGGATTGCTGAAGCCCTGACTGTGCCCCTTCCCAGACTCCTGTCCACCCCAGACTGCAGCCTGTGAGGGCAGAATGAGACAAGGAGAAAGCCTTGACATTGTGCTTGCACTGTTCAACATCAGCTGAACAGTCCCTGTGTTATCAGCACTGTTTAGGTCACAAATCCAAACCATAGCATCACAAGGATCACTATGAAGAAAATTAACCCTGCTCCAGTCAAAACCAGTGCAGGCCAGTAAGACAGACTTTGTGGATGACCTTGGAGCACGGTGGAGAAGATAAAGTACCTCCAGGGGCTGATGAGAGAGCTCAGGAAAAAGACAAAAGGTAAGCACAAGACACGGGGTTTGGAGACCTTCCCTCGGATTGGGGGAGCTGGTTACAACACTGCAACTTTTCTGTTTACTTTGCCTCACAATTAATTTCATATGCACAAACCAAGATATCTTCCAGTTAGTACTTCTATGGGACCCTGAGAGCAGAACCCTTGGAGCAGACACTACTGGTACCATCCAAGGGAACCATTCAAGCAGACACAGAAGAGCAGCACTGAAATGGCTTGGTAGTGCCAGAGACACAAAACACTGCCAGGCACAAAAATCAGCCACAGCCAGACTGTGACAGAGGTAAGGTCACTGTCACACTGTCATTATCACACTGAGGTAAGGAAGGGGAAAGGGCTCTACTTCAGCCATGTACTGAGCCAGCAAAAGAGCTCTCTGCGTCTTCTGTGCCCCTGCACTCTCTTGGCTAACCCATAACCTTGTGCAAAGTGAAATGATGAAATATTATTATTCTAATGGTCAGTGTCCCCTGTGAAAAGTAGCAGGGGAGGCCTTTATAAGGTACTCCCACTCAGACCAGAATCTCCAGTGTTGTGGACCAAATGTTGCTGTTTTGACCCTGCATTTCCATCCAGAAAAGCGAAAATTCAATCTAACACAATATCCTTGCTAAAGTGTATGTTTCTACACAGCTGATAGGTAAACATTCCATTTTAATTTATAACCCTGTTCATGCTTTCTGGAAAAAGCTGCAATTAATATTAAGGCAAATGTATTATAATGAAGCACCCTCTCTGCTAGAAAGGGAAAGGAGAGCCTTTGAACTTGACATGACAAATGCATCTTTTCCCAAAACACACCCCTGCCATTCCTATTCTAACTGCAAGCTTTTCAGACCAAGGTGTGGATTCAGTGGCTATCCCAACCCTGGCTTGGACTACTACTCTTACTGAGAGGGCCAGTAAAACAAGTAAAACTATGGGCAGCTCGCTTAAAACATGGAGTAAAATGTAGCTTTCTCCAAAGTCTCCCCAGAAACTCCTGAAGTGTGCCATACCCCTCTGGGGATAAGGCAAGAAAGAAGAGATATTTTCCATGGGACTCTGCTTCCCTCTGTGCTGCTACAGGACAAAGGGGGACGATCCACCCATGGCTAATCCAGCTGATGTGCAACTTCTTTCAACTTCCTCTTTCCCTTGTTTTACTTGGCCTCAGCAATTCTCCAAATCCTGAGTACCTGTGGGAGTGCCCATAGCACAGACCTGGAGAAGAAAGCCCTTTCTTTCCCACCACCAGGATAATCATGGTTTGAGTCTAGCCCTGCGCTCCTCCAAAACCTTCTGCTCGCTCTGTCCTCCTTTCCAGGCCCAAGAGCATCATCCAGCACCAAAGGGCTCCCCATGTGCCTCCCCAAACCTTTCCCACCTCATGATACTCCTGCTCCAGCTGCCACTCCTTCTGTCCCACCAATTGTTCTCTGGCTGCCACCCTCACACTCCAAGCTCTCTTCCTCTGTTCTTCTACCCTCCACCCAGCCCCATTCACAACAATTACAATGCATTTATCTCTCTCCACAGACACCATTCCCCTGGTTTCTGATTTATTGCCCCATTTTAGCTTTCTCAGCAGCAGAGGCTTCTCAGCACAGGCCCCCGTGCTCCAGTGCAGTTTGCATTGTAGGGTTCAGCTCCTCGGTGGTTTCCCAGGAGCTGTGGCTGGTTCACAGCAGTTCTGCATCTGTCCCTTTCTCTGCTGTTCATGATTCCCTCTCCTGGCAGAGATCATCCGCCTCTCTTCCCAGGGGAGTCCCGGTTTTCCAGCGTACGGGAATCCCTGAGCTTGCTTGCAGGCTGGGACCTCAGCACATTCAATTAACACAGCAGATGTGTCAGGCCCATGGCAACTCACTTCCAAACTTCACTGAGCATCATCACATGCAAAAACTCACTTTGCACACGCCACAGACTGTGACTGCAACCACAGACTTGGGTTTGCACGGGCACTGGTGCATAAGTAATTTAGGAGGGGTGAAAAATAACTATTGCTTGAGCTTATCTTTGGGGTTAGGTGTCTAAAAAGAGATGTCCTGTCAACCATTTGGAATAACCCAGAGCACATCTAAAAAACCACCTGAGAAAAGGGAAAGGGATTTCCAAAACCATCACCGGGCGCAGAATTATACATCTTTAAATTAGCATGTGATTGAAGCCCAGCCCAATGCCTGACCTCAAATTCCCCTTTCTAACTGTCAATTCTCACATCTATATAAGATTTCTCTCTTTAAATGCAATCTTTTCTTGGCTGTTTCTCTAGGACAGAGTATCAACCTTGGAATATAAAGTATGCTAAAACTGATGATTTGGATTTCATTTATTGGGTTTTTTTTTAATTTTGCAAGGCATTATTCCCCTGAGAGTGTCGTGCCAGTGCTGATGTCCTGTTCTAGTAAGAAAACACACCAAACCACAGCAACTTAGTTCACCTCTAAGTGATGCCAGAAATATCCAGAAAGGACCAATATCCATTCCTGCTGCCCAAGCTGTCCTCTGGGACAACGACCATCTCCCACCAGTTTCTCTGAGTGGACAGCTCACCTCTCTCTACCTGTGCAGGTGTGCTGGGAAGTGGCGCTGAAGCTTTCCCCTTCCTTTCATGGGCTGTAAGGAGAAGGCACTGTCCTAAAGCACTTCCCTGCTTCCTCTGCACTGCCTTGTGCAAAAGGAGACCTTTCCAGAGAGCTCTGGTAAGGTATGTGCCTCCAGAATATTAGGCAGTCCTGAAATTCCAGAGTTTGTGGAACCCTTTTGAATTCCTAGATATCTTTTAGACACTGGCACAGACTGAAAAGAAGGCTTGCTACTGAAATTTCTATACTCAGGGCAAGACCTCAGGCTTGCTCTGGGTCAAGCTGAGAGGAGTGCAAGTGCAGACCACAGACCTATCCAGGACTTAGACTAGCAAATCCAAGATGAGGATCCAGTTTTCTGTGTCAATTTATGGGAAAAGCTATTTTGCTAGGTTCCTCCTTATGCTTCATATAGAAATGTGAGAGACTGGGTGTCACCAGCTGAGCCTCAGTTGACTCCTGCTGGTCTGTGCAGGGGCATTAAATGTGCAGAGAGCAGATAGGATTACTCAGGATTCAAGCACCCCTGGGCTGCATTTGCCCAGAAGTATCAAGGGGCAATTCTCACTTTAACGAGAAGAACTCCCATAAAGCTGATTTGGACAGTGACCAGGTGACAATTCCAAAAGGGTACCAAAGCCAGAGTGGGAATTACCTGCTAAGAAGCGCTGAGTGTCAAAGAGCTTGCAGGTTTGGTCCCGCTCCAGCTTGTTGGGTCGGTCACTGCAGAGCGCCATCGGCCCGTCCCAGTAGATCCTGCTCTGGCAAAGTCTCTTAGCGTACAGGCCATCAGGTGCCATCCACAGAATTACTCCTCGTTCCAGGTGGCTCAGTAGTTTTTCTATGTTCTTCCTCTGGCCATTATCCTCTGGGTAAGGGAAGACAACTTGGTCCAGGCTGCTGACCTCGTAGCTTTGGCCGTGGGATATCCGACAGCCCTCAGGACTGGAAGTTGTCACCTCCTTCACCAGTATTTCACGGTAGTACAAGCAGATGTGGAGTCGGCAGTCTACAAGGAGAAACAAACAGGCAAACAAAAAACAATCACTGTGATAAATTAGTATGGAGGTTTAACGTTTCAGATCTGTGCTAAGGCCAAGAGACAAGTTTGCATAAGATTTCTGAGCCCAGCGTCACCCAGAAGGTCATATTAGTCAAAAAAATAAAAAGAATATAAATACTAAAATTTTTGGGGTACAGCAGCATTAATGCTCTCTCATCTTATTAAAAGGGCTACTCATGTGTGGGAATTTGGTAGGAGCTAAAATCCCACCAAGTTCACATTTCCATTTAAAAGGAAAAAAATCTGCAGAGAAAAAGTTGATGTTGGTCACATTTTCCAAGTTCACGTCACAATTAAACCCACCGGCTCAGAACACTTCCTCAGATTTAACAAGGAAGTAGCTGCGTTTCCCCCAGACTTTGCATAGAAAAGGCTCCTGCACAGGGGACCTGCAAAGCTGCACTCAGCTGCCTGGAGAGAAGCAACTGCTGGCTCCAGCTCCAGCAGGGCTGTACCCAAAATCCCCTTCCTTGCTTTCAAATGGCCATTTGGTCCACTTGGCTGACTCCTACGAACTCACACAGCACTGAAAAATATATATAGTGCATACATGTGTGTACAATGTATGTTCACATACACACACAAAGACACACACATCCTCACACCCACACTGACCCTGGCTCAGGAGAACAATCCCACTAAAGAAACCCACCCAGCAGCACTTTACAGGTCTATCCACTGTCTCCGTCAAAAGCACAGTCCCACACCTTTTCCCAGAATTACTTAGAAAGTTCCCCAGCATCCAGACATCTGCAAACCTGGCTGAAATAACTTCCCTTTTCTTTCCTGAATGTCTTTTTTTTTTTTTTTTCACCAGGAATAACAAAGCAGAGCAAGGCCAGATGCACCAACAGGAGCACAACAAGCACTACCAATTTTGGGGGGGCCCTCCCAAATTAAAACCTGAGCCTTAAGTCACCGACACTCCTAAAGTGCCAAACTCCCCTGGGAAGGCCTGATTTGGTCTGATTTGGTGTCTCACCAAAGCAACCCAGCACTAACACCACAAGCTAGCAAAGCACTTCCATAAGCTTTAACCACCTCCATCCCTTGGAGCTGGGGCTGGAAGCGCTTAAGTATCCTAGAAAACAGACTTACAACCATACACCCAAATTCATTCATTAAAGAGGTTTCTTTTTTTTTTTTTTCCTTCCTTTTTCCTTTAATCTGAAAGGAGAGATTGTGCCTGGCCAAGCCAGAAGTGGGAATCTCTTGTCAAGCTCCCCAGGAAGCCTGGGGGGTTATGGACCTTACCTGACAGAGCGAGGGCTTCGCCAGACCTTATGCTTGGCTCAATCGGGATGCCAGGAGTCTGGGACTCAGGAGGAGCACAAGCATAAAAGGTTCCTGTCACTTGACAACCTGTTTTCACAAACAAAAGTCAGTGACAGAGGCCTAAATCCTAGAGGAAAAGCCAGCCCAGAGATCACAGTAATGCAAAAGTGAGTTTTCCTGGGCCCCAACAGGAATACTCTCTCTTTTTCCCCTTCTTCTTAAAAAGGTCCTATTTCCCAATTCCTCCAGGCAGGCCAACTCTACCAATCACTCCAGATGTCACCTGGACTATATTTTCAATTGGGTCTGCATGAAATAATCCCTTAGTGTTTCTATATTCCCCCTGGTCCTTTTCCTTACTTAACATGCTATTCCATTAAAGAAATAATTTACATTTTTAACTAGACTACAGTGCTCTTTAAAGTTGCCTTCATGAAACAATTCATATTTCCAAAAAACTTTACTCATGATGGGTATAACAATAAAGCTGGGATTAACACTGCTTAAATGTAGGTAAAGAAAAATGTGCAGCAGAAGATTATTAGGATTTTATTAGCAGAACTACTATTTAGAACTACTAAACTGTTCCAACAGGTGCCTTTGAGTAAGTGGATTATACCATGGACAACTGATGTTTTCCCACTGTTTCTTAATGCCAATAAAAGTCTTTGGAGGATGATGCAAGTGACTTGCAGACAAGAACACTTTACCTTTCCCAGCGGCAAAACTCACCACAATCAGGAGCTGGAGTAACTGGGATAAAAAACACCCACCATCTCTTGATGCATTTTATAGCCCAGTGAGAAACACACTGTCAACCACTAACAACAGCCTACAAATTCAGCAAAGGATCCAAATGTGTGCAAGTGCTGCAGAGGATGTACTTCAGGGCAGAGGTCATTCAGCTTGCTACCTTGGTTTTTTTATTAGCAAATAACTCAACTAAAGAGCAAAACATTCTGCCTAATAATTCCAATGTACTGCCAGCAAAAGTTGCAGTGCACTGAGTATTTACTTTTTAGCCGATCCAAAAATTTCTCTGCATTAAAACCGGGAGACAGCTGTCCTCTGAAAATATAGCACCTACTCCAAGGGTCCTTTCTTGCTTCCCATCCTTTCCTGCCCTTCTGAACCAGGTGGTTCTCCTCACAAAGCAAACGCCTGCATCCTCAGGTGAGTTACCCTGCAAGGGTCTACAGCACACAGTTCCCTTTCTCTTATGTTTTATTCCCTGCAAGGTTCTGCACTGCCAATTTTTTACAATTTGGGCTTTTTCCTACAGACGCAGAGCTTGGAAAGCCATGATTGTGTTAGGCTCTGGTACTGTGAGATCTTTGGGGAAGGAAACATTCCTTTATTCTGTTTCTGCTGTACCAGCCCCAAGAGAGTCTCAATCCATGACAAGTTGTCCCACTGCCACAGCACTAAAATAAAGTAATAATTCCAGCTTTCCCCTAGGGAGAATAATGTCAGTCTAACCCACAAGGCTGGAGGGAAAACCTCACTGGTGTATGCCTCAAGAAGTCCAAAATCAGAGAAAAAAGCTAAAGAACATATGTTCCCATTTGGGGTTTTTGTGAGGGCTGGTTGCCTTCTTTATTGCTCAGGGCTTTTGAGACAGCTGAGGACTTTTGGGGGCTGATTTCTATCAATGCAGAGAACTGCACAGCCCACACACCACACATGCAGTGGCAGCGGATGCAAGAGCCAGGACAAAGGTGGGTCCCTTCCAAGGGAACCCAGCACACCTCTACATCCACATCTGCTAATTCCAATCAAAGCCACAAATAATAAGGCTGAGGAATCTGAGGTTCCTCCAGGTGGCCAGCCTCAGCAAGCAGCCCTAAACAGGGGTGTCTCACCATTTTCACAGGCGGGCCCTTGCCAGTGGTGGCCGCGAGCGGCGAAGGGGATGCTGGCGCACTGGTACGGAATGTCAGGATGCGGCTGCTCCGGGGCAAACTCCCTCCAGTTCCGTTCATGGGGCACCATGTAGTTTGGCACCTATTCAATTTAAAGAGGTATTCTTTCAGTAGGCAGCTGTCAGAACTAATGCTATGCATTGCATCAGCTTTCTCATCTCAGCTCCTTGACTTTCCCTGCCAAAGCCCATGGAGGTCTGAGCTGTGCCCAGGCTACGCGGATGGCACTTGGCCACCGCCACCAGTGAGGCTTTCAAATGAGTTTCTCACCACTGGTGTAAATAATAAGAGGAGTGGAATAACAAAAGGCAGCCAAAGCACTGCTGGTAAATGTCTGCTTGAAAGAGCAAGGCTTCATTGGGTGCTCGCATTCTGGCACCAACAGAATGGCAGTGCACTAGGAACTGTTGTCCAACAGAAAAGAGCTATTACTCTGGGATAAACAACACCAAGGGAAATCAATTGCCCTGTGGCCTCATCTGACATTAGAAAAGTTGCTTCTCAATTTCTCAGTTCTCATAATGAAGTTTCTTCACAGGGAGAACCTGAGAGCCTCACCAGCAAGGACAGACATAGCACAGAAATTGTGCTGCTCAGCGCAGAGGCACCAATCAACACACTCAACTAATGCCATACCTGGGATGGTAGTGCAGTGTAAGGAGATGTTATTGGAAAGGGATGGTTCATCATTAAAGGCTGTTCCTCCATGCTGATCTGCTTTGCACCTGTGTTCAAGAGAGGGATGAAAATAAATTACATCAACCACATCTTAAAAAAATCTGAAATCAGCACAATAAGGCAAATCCATACAACCTGCCACTGAACAGAGAAAGGACCAAAATGCCTTCCAGTGCCCACTTGGAACTGGACTCCCCGGCCCCCCTTGGGCAGTCTGTCCCTCTGGGCTCTGCAGTGCCCCCCAGCACAGTGTGTCCCAGCCTAGAGCACAGTGATGCCAAGCCTTTCCTCTCACAGGGCCTGCCTGGCACTGGGGCCTTCTTGGAGAGCAGGCACAGCCCTGCCCCTGCCCTGGAGGCTGCAGGCTGGGCATCCCTCACTCCCAGCTCCTATCCCCCTAAGGCAGTTACCTACTGTCTGCCCCAAAATTGCTCTTCCCTGTATTCAGAACCTAGATCCAGCATGCAATTTCTTTTTTTTTTTTTTTTCTGCCTGTCCCTTGAGCCGCCTGCTTGGCTCTCACTACACAGAACTGGCAGGGAGGCTCCAGCTAAAAGAGCAATTCCTCCAGTGATGTGCAGGCGCCTGTCTGCATCTTCCTGCAGGGGCTCCCTTTCAGTGCTCCAACCCAAACGCCAGCAGTCCTCCCGCAGACGCAGCCTCTCAAGTCACCAGAAAAAGCTGCACTCGAGCCCTCATTTTGGTCCCTTAAAAGACTTAAAAAGGCTGCAGGGTCATTCCAGAAAAGCACACTTCAGTCCTCATATGCTTGCAATGAGACATTTTCACATTCTGTTACACAGGGAATTTGAGATGCTTTACCTTTTTTGGCTCCTTCTGGTACTATTCTGTACACTTTATAGGGATCTGAGATGTCCAGCTGGCTTCTCTCCACCAGTTCTTCAAAGTCATTGCTCTTGTTCAAAGCACACCTTAATCTTGTCTTCCAGGTAGGGGGATCTGGTTTATCAATGCCCTCTCTGAACTTTCCTTTAAAAAGAGCCCAAGCCTGGAAACATTTCAGATAAGCAAAAGAGCAGAAAAATGAAAAAAGAGAAAGAAAAAAAAAAAAAGGAAGGAGAAAAAAGAAAGAAGAATGAAGTACAAGGCATAATGCTTGAAACAACATACATGTGTGTGCTTACATGTGCATGAATTGTTCATGAATTTACCCCCTACAGGTTTAGACTGAAAAATAGCAGCATGGTAAGGTACAAAAAACAGTTCAGTGGGCATAAGAAAGGGGAATGAATGTGGAAACAGATGTGCTGTGGTCCCAGAAGCATTTAGCTCCACGCAGAGAACTGGGGAAGGGTGGGCTGTCCCCCAAACACAGGGGCACCAGGGCACAGCCAGGCAGTGTCCAGCAGCAGAACCAGCCTGCAGAGGCAGGTGGCAAGGATGGGATGGTGAGGAGCACTCCTCCTGCCCTGCCAGCGTTCCACCATCCCAAGGCCAGGCTGAGCCTTACCTTGAAGAGGGCGGCGTCCTCCTCCCGGTTGTAGTCCTGCTTGCCAGCGTGCTTCCAGGGGATGCGGAAGATGCTCTTCTCGTCGTTCTCCCACACCAGCCCGGGGTACTTGCCGCTGTCTATCTGGTCGATCAGCCACTGGCGGAGTTTCCCATTGCCACAGCTCACTGAGTTCATCCCGCACTCGCCCGGCTCCAAGTTCATGCCACTCGTGTCAGAGGTTGGGCGGGGGGTTTTGGGGTGCCCCACCAAGCTGACCTCTCCACGCAGGTCCAAGCACCGGCTCTCTGGGAGGCTGCTGAGGAGGGGGAAATGGGCAGGATGTGGGGAGAGGCCAACCCACAGGTTAAGCGCTGGGCCAGGTCCGCACCAGCGGCGCCCTGTCCCTGATGCCACACACACCGCACCACACGGCAGCCACGGCGCACAGCGGGGCCCTGGGGGCCCCGGGAAACACGGTACAGAGCCTCAGGAAACTGGGCACAGCCCCCCACGGCCCTCCCCGGGCACTGCCTGCGCTGCAGCTCTGACAGACTTCCCCCTGTCCCGATACTGTTATGCATGAACAGACATCGGTCGTTGAAGTTTTTATTGTAAGCGACTTAAGGCACAGCTCCCTTGTCCGGCTGAGAGTTCAACTGGGAGTTTACTTTTCAATGAAACGAGGAAAAAATCACATGGAAATAGACTTGCACATGATGGTGCACATATGTGCTATCAGACATATCAGGCACACGATTCGGAGGGCTTCACACGCAGTTATGGTTTATATGGCATCTATCTATAACACCAAAGCAGCTTTCACAAGCTCACTTCAGCAAGACACACTTGAACACATGACGTCCTATACATATCTACCCCTGCAACTGCTCCCAGCACGCACACATAGCAACATTCAAATCTATATGCTGCATATACCTAAAAGTGGAAAGGCAGCAGCCCACAGAGCCCGGCATAAGGGCACTTATGTCCCCCGGGACGTGGGAGCTGGCAGCCCACCACACAGAGCCCTAGAGCTGCACGCAGAGGCGCAGGCGCGCACGGAGAGCGGCGCGGCTCCGCAGGGATGGGCACCCGCTGGGAAGGTGCGAACTCCAGGACACCGGCACCAGGGATGGGGACCTGGCGTCAGGGTAGTCTCACCGAGCTGGAAAATGCTTGAATGCCCGAAATCTTAGTTTGGCGGGTTCCCACTCCACCCTCCTATTACATCTAACAAAATTAAGCGATTCCTCACCCAGGAATCTTTGCCTCTACCCACGGGGAGCCGTTCCGACACCCCTGCCAGAAGGCGCACACTACTGTGGGTAGATGGGCAGCACCGCTCCGCACCCCTTACACGTCTCTGCAGGGACAGCATCCTCCCGAACACCAAACCCGGTCCCCCGGCATCTCCCTTGCACATGGTGGAGATGGGGGCGTTCGGGACCTGGGCTCCCCAGCGCCGAGCCCGTAGGAGTCCGCGCGTAGACCCCAAAAAAGTCGCTTTCCCCCCTTTCACTGTGCACGCAGCGGATCCCTCCCACACATTCCCGCGGCCCTCCCGAGGGTAGCGGGAACCGGCCGGGCTGGGGGCCGGTGCGCGCCCTCACCTCAGGAGGGGATAACGGGCGGGTGTTGTTTCTTTTGCTTTAAATTAGGAAAAAAATAGAATGAGGCGGGGGGAGAAATAAAAGGGGAAAGAAAGGAAGGGGAAAAAAAAAAAAAAGGCAAAGGGCTCGCTCAGGCGCCGACAAGGAGCCACGGGAGAAGTGCCCACCGGGGGAAACCGAGGCGCCCGCACCGCCCACCTCGCCTCCCTGCCCGGCCCGCCCGGTGCCGCGGCGGGGGGCTGGCTGGGGGTCCCGGGGGGCTCGGCCGGCCCTCGCTTACCTCTGTCACCGCGCTGGGAGCGGGCAGGGGCCGCCGGCTGCCGGGCGGCTGCTGAGACGGGGCGCAGAGCGACTGGGCCGACGGCACCGGGAAGTTTATATGATGGAGGGCGTCGTGCCGGGCGGGGGGAGGCGGGCCCGGAGGTGGAGCCGCGGAGAGGAGCGAGGACTTGGCGAGCTGGAAAACATCTGAGGCAGTGACACATACCCGTTGCTGGTAAACACGCTGCGGGCGGGAGGGCGTGCAGCCCGGCGCCCTCCGAGTCCCCGCTGGGTTGGGTTTTTTTAAATCTTTACAGACAGACGCACATACATAAATAGCCCAGGGAAACTCCTACCAGTGAGAGCCGGGCGGCTTTTACTGTAAAGACCCAGGTCGCTACACCCACCAGAATCGTCCTAGACGGCGCCGGCCGGGCCCCCGGGATGCTCGGGGAGACGCGGGGGCATCCGCCCACCAGCCCACGCCGTGCCCGGGGTCGGTACCCCCGGCCGGAACCCTCTGCGACCCAACCCCTCTTTGCTCGGGCCACAGAGCCGGGATCGCGGGGTGGAATGAGACACACACCCGCCTCCTTTCCCCCCAGGGCTCGGGCTCTCCCCGTCCAGCCTACTCCGTGTTTTGCAGCCCGAACGGTGTGAACTAGGGGGAAAGATGGGGGGACAGCAGCGGCGCCGGTCCTGGAGGCAGCGAGCCCCGACGGGGCGGCAGCCACGGGAGCGGGGACAGCCACCAGCTCCGGCCGGGAGTGGGGACAGCCACCAGCTCCGGCCGGGAGCGGGGACAGCCACCAGCTCCGGCCGGGAGAGGGGACAGCCACCAGCTCCGGCCGGGAGCGGGGACAGCCACCAGCTCCAGCCGGGAGAGGGGACAGCCACCAGCTCCGGCCGGGAGCGGGGACAGCCACCAGCTCCAGCCGGGAGAGGGGACAGCCACCAGCTCCGGCCGGGAGCGGGGACAGCCACCAGCTCCGGCGGGAGCGGCTCCCTCTCCGCTGGGCCCAGGGGATGCTGCCTCCGCAAAGCCCGTCTTGGGGCGCCAGGGCTGGAACCCACTGGCTCGCCTCTCTCCAGAGCCTCCTGCCCTAACGTGGTGGGCGCTGGTGGATGAAGGAGCGAGCTTGCATGAAAGTCTCTCTCGCCGCCTTTCGGGTTTCAAGCACGTGTGCCGTGCCACGACACTCTGGTTTTGGTCTGTTCTAACGTCCCCAGCGCACATCCATCCACATCCTCTCTACTGCAACGTCTCAGGTCACAGAATCTGTCACCGCGCTGCGCCGGAGGTTTAGGATATTAATTGCAAATCTTCAACGCCATCTTCTGAAATTTAAATGTAATTATCGCCGCGTTCGGAGGGAGGAGTGAGAAGTGCGGGCGTTTTCAGGTATTGGGTTTGTAACACACCATCCATCCTCCAAAAAAAGCATTGGCAGGGCCAGTATAAAATCCTTTCAGTCATGAGCCAAGGCACCTTTGGAACATTGGAATACCTCTTTGATATTGGAGGTGACTGCTACCATAAATCAAGACAAGTAACCACAGCTTTACCAAAAGGCATCTGAAAGACTTACTAGAAATCCAATTTCAATTTGTAGGGTTAAGACTGTGTGGTACTCAGGGTGCCAGCTGTAATTTCACTGAGTATAAAACCATCTTGAAATACATCACTGTAAAAGGAGCACTTCTCATGTCTTCTCTTTTGTGGTTTTTAAACCAGCAAATTTGAGACCAGGGTGAAACATGCAGATTCTGTACTAGGTCAAACCCTTAATGAGAAAAAAAAAAAAATCTTATTTCTCAAATACTGGAGAATATTAAAAAGAAAAAATAGTTGCTCTTGTCCAAAGAAATCCATGTATAGATGGAGAGGTAGGTAAGTTGCATATTAAGAGAAGATAAAGTCAGTCATAAAATCCCCGGAGAGTACCTATGCAGGAAATTACCTGGCTGGTTGGTTGGTTGATTTGTGCAGCAAGAACTCCATTAGAAAACTGTCTCCAGTTGCCTAAATGTTAGAGGAGATGATTAAAGCCAGGCCCCTACATGCACACTTGGCCTTTGCAAATCAGTCTTCTCATGAGTAAGACATTCTAATCTCATTAGCTTTGCTGACTTCGTTACTCAGTGTTTCTGGACATCCCCCATTTCCATTTAGAATGGCAAAAAAATGTAGGACCACCATTTTGGTCTGCAAAGTATAAAGCTCTGATCAATAACTCAGCTGTGGTGTCCCCATTAGATGCTGCATCACTGGGTGCTTTTTGCATATCCCGAGAGACTATTCCTCCCTGACCAGCCTTGCTAGTAACACGAACACTCCAGCACCTCACAGCCTGTTCATCCATTTCTGGTATTTTCCACACCATTGCCAGTGCCTGACTCTTCAAACCTTACCAAAAAGCCCTGCTGCCTTCGTGGAAGTTTTCTGAGTTAATGCCTGAAGTCCTCTTGTGAAAATGCTCTTGCTGCTGTTTAACCACGGCAGTCACTGCTGGGCCCCCTGTTTTTCACACTCTTAAGGTCACACTGACTAAAGGCATGCCAGGAAAAGTCGCTGTTTCTTCTCAACAGCCTCTAACAAGCCCTCAGCACAGAAAAAGATGGCTTCTGCTTTCACCAAACCTCTCTGAAGTCCCAGCTGACTCACCTGGGAATTGCACACAAGGTACAAAAGCAAAGAGAGAGAGACAGATGTCATGTCAAAGCAGCTGCCAGGGCTCTCTGAAGTGGGTCCCTACAGAAAGGGGCAGTGCAGAGCCATGGGGCACACATGTTAAATGCTCTTGCACCCAGCAGTTTACTCCTCCTTTCCTTCAGGAAGGTTTCCCTTCCTCTCTGGGTACAAAGGCTCTCCTGTCTCCCCAAAATACCACTGGGTGAACTCAGTCCCAAAGCCAAACAGGGACCTGTTGTCCCCTGTATTCCAAGGACAATGAGTCTGGCAGCAGAGACCTTTTGAGGACTGTGGCTTGTTCAGGGGCTCTCTCTGCACCAGAGACCGTGAAATCCCCTCGGGCATCAGCACAGGGGGAGTTCCACGGCTCAGAAGAGGAACCTGCGGAGGGGAGTGAGGGGCGCCCACTCCATGGTGCTGCTGTCCTGGGCTGGGAGGGCTGTCCTGGCTGTCCTGGCTGTCCTGGCTGTCCTGGCATTCCATCTGCACGTGGCTCTGCTGGGAGTTTGCTCATGGGGGCAGCTCCCAGTGCTCAGTAAAGGTCTGTCCCTCTGCACTCTGGCTGCAGCCCAGAGCAGACCCACCGGTGAGCAGGAGAGTGGCAGCAAGAGAGCTCCTTCCCCAGATCCCCTCTCAAGTGGAGACCCTGACCAGGGCTCTTCAGGAACCCAGCAAACCTCAGGCTGAAGCCCTTTGACAAATGACACTGGTAAAAGCATTTTCAGAAGTGCATTAAGCCCCTAAAAGTATTTTTGGAAAGCCTGCAGCTACCTGTCTACACCTTTAGCTGTCCCAAAACCTGTTCCCCAAGGTGGAGGTTGCTGGTGGCACAGGTTTCTACCACTGGGTTTTCATCCCTCAGAAGTCCTTGCCAATCCCTGATCACAAGTCCTTGTGGAAGGATGCCCTCCACTGCCCAAAGCAGCAGCACAACTCAGACCCAGCAGGGGCAGTGTTAAAACCTCCCAACAGCACGCTTTAGTCAACAGCTCTGAGGCATGGGGTTGAGTTCAGAAGTCATTCATACATCAGAAATATCTCTGTGGATGTAATTGAATGAATTCGGAGACACTGTGGAAATTCAGGGCAGATTTCTGATTACTTTGATTTATTCCAGGAAAGCACCTGCTCTGTAAGCAGTCTAACATGGTTCAAAGAAAAACAACAAACAAATTTACACATCTTCTATTGTAGCAGCTTCAACTCCTGGTGTCATAAGAGCTGCCTTCTCGTTTTGGGAGGGTATTTGAAGTTCCTCCGTTTAAAATAGTGACTCCTAAAACGGTATTAGTCAGTTATATATTTTCCATAATACTAATTGCAGAGACATTTTAAACTACTACAAACAAAGCAACCTGGCAAGCATAGCAGCTATGTCTATAGAAGAGTCTCACAGCCCAGTTGACATTATTGTAGGAGGATTTGGTGGATGTTTTGTTTTCTTTTCCTATACTTCCCCTCTCCTTCATAGCCAATAATATTTCAAACCAATTCCCATTAGGCTGCTTTCATGCCTCTGTACATCAGCCTCTGTGCACAGGGCTGAAAGAGCCCTTCACCACCTGTCCTCACTCCTAAGTCATCACAGAATCATGGATTCAGTTATGTTGGAAGAGCCCTCGAAAATCAGCAAGTGCAACTGTTAACCTAGCACTGGCCAAGTCCACTGCAAGATAAGACAATACTTAAACTGCAAAATCTATTTTTTAGAAAAACATGTAAATTATCATCACATAAAAATGCTATTCTGTGGCTTTCCTTTGGAGGGAAAAAGTTGGCAAGCTCACCCAACCAGCGTGGCACACAAGCAGTGTGGTGCCCTTCCCCGGGGCACAGATGTCAGGCCAAGAGCTTGGAAACCCTGGGTTGAGACTTTCACCTCTGAAAACCAACAGCAAAATTTTTATGGACTTCCTGCTCCTCAAGGAAGGATGATATTTTCCTCCTGATTGAACAGCCTACCCATCTCCCCAAAGCATTTCAACCCTTGGTATTCCAGCTACTTTCATCAGCAAGCAGCAGTAATGAATCTAGATGGAAAAAAAAAAAAAGAAAACTATAGGAAAAGAAAAAAAAATTAAGTAGTAGCTGTTGAGAACAACCCCTCCCTTAACTCAGATAATCTGAGCCTTCCATCTCGGACTGCTGGCATGGAGGCAAGGGAATCACGGTCCTCTGCCAGAGAGGCACAGTGTGGCCATGTGTCCCCTATGCCCTGGAGCAACAGGTCCAGCTCACTGTCACCTGGGAACTGTGCTACCCTTCATCCGGTGGAAGAGGCAAATCCAAATTATAGGATTTCTCTTTTTTTCATATCCAACCTCCTTTGTTTGCAGTTAGAAAGATGGGGTGACAGGTAGGAACCTCAGGCCATCAGCCCACCTGACTGAATGTCTTCAACTATGTTGTGTCCTCAGAGTATTTCCCACAAAGGCAGTTTACAGACTGCACTCAAAGACATCCCAAATGTGATGAGCACTTACTGCAATTTGATCACAGAAGTAAGGCCAAACTAGGGATGGACTCTCACCATGGTGGAGAAGTGGGACTGCTCCAGAGGTGGTACCTGATCTAAACACGATTTATTACAGAAAGAACAGGGTAAAGACTGAATTCCTGCCTTGGAAACATTCCATGTCTGGACTCCATTTCCAAACTGCAGGACACACAAGGAGAGGGCCAGGCTGATTGTTGTGGGACAAGCATAGAGCAGGTGACAGGAGTGCTGTCACCTGTGTGCCTTGCTGGGGACGCCCCCGGGATCACTGTCTTAAATACAGTCCTCCAGCAAGGAAGAAGTGAGTTTCCAGGGAATTGGGGAGCACTGAGCACTGTGTGGCTGACACATTGTTTGATTCCTGGCACATTCTGAACTTGTCAAGAGTCTGTGGCTGGATGACACTCCCAGTGCTGGACACCCTGGGATGCTGTGAGAGCCCATGCCCTGGGGAAGGGAGGCTGTACATACAACCACTTTAAATACTTTAACCAATTGTTGCCAGCTTTCATACCAGCAAATGTTGGCAATGTGCCTGGCTTCCTTTTGTCTAAGTTCAAACCCACATCATTTTCTGGGTTCAAAAGATCAGCTTGGTTTTGTATATTTTGGGGTTGGGGTTCCACTTCTGAGGAAGTGAGCTGCAAGAAGCTCTGTTAAAAAAGAAAATTACTTGGAGAGGGGAGGGATTAGGGTGGCACAGCAAGAAAACTCACTAAAAACTAAGCACTGAACTTTTTAAAAAACCCACAAGATACATACTGCATGTGTATCATCCATTCTGCTCCTGCTGCCTACTACAATTGTCCATTAAATTTAAAACTGTCTGGGGATTCTGTCCTTTTGAACTGGAGCATCTTTCTGAAAAGCAGTGCAAAGCAGGAATTAAAACGGTAGAGAAAGGAACTCAGGTGGAAGGCAGCTTTGGGAAGTTCCACAAAAGTCATCGATGTGGGTGCCCCTAGGATTTCCCTGCTTGAAAGAAACTGGGAGGATTGCCAGTGGCACACTTGGGGCACATACAACACTGTGGAAGGAGCTTCACCATTTCAAACATAATTTGGTTTCATCCTGTCTTGGTTAGCGAGGGGTAAATCCCCAGCCCTGATTTACTGAACAGATGGCGATGACATGCAGATCGTTGTGAGAAGGAGGTGGTGATGGTCTAGCAGTTTGTTACATTCTTCTTTCTGATAGACAAAAGAGGAACCCAGAGCCCCAAAGGAAAAATACTTAGTGAGCAAGGAGGGCTATAACCTAATGTATTTAAAGAAAAAGAAAAACCCATTTCTCTATTGCTCTTCTTTAAGCAGCAACAAAAATAACATGCCGACATTTTTGTGTTGAGGAGAGACCTGGCTCATCATTCACAGGGGCACAACTGGCTGTGATCTGCAGGGAGTGAGCAATCAAGCCCTAAATGAATGTACCATGGTATTTCACTTTGAAAAGAAGCAGCTCGGCCCTATGAGATGTGCAGGAGAATGATTTAAAAGGAAACAGGTTTTTGTAAACAAGGATTTCGGTGGAGGGTGAGAACTGGGGGTAGCAAGTCAGAATTTCTCCTGCTATCAATGATCAGTCTAGCACGCACATAAACTGGTGAAGGCTTTCTAAAAGTTTTCAAAAACATGCAGCAGCAAATCCAACCAAAAATCACTTTACAGCGGCAGATGAACCCCTGGATGCTCAGTGGTTTCAGCTCTAGCCCTTGGATCAGCAGGTCCCACAAAGCTCTCCACTGGCCAGCTGTCCTGGGCAGGGCTTTAATGCAAGATCCTGCAGGGTGAAATTCATCCTTCTGCAGTCCTGTGACAACTGGGACATTTGTGTTGCAGTCCTCCTTGCCAGGTACCTCTGTAAATGAGAGGGAATGAGAGCATGGAGGGTGCTTGACAAGCCTGAAGTAACCCCTCTCTCCTGGGATGTCAGCATCTTTCAGCCTAAAGCAGCTTTGGTACCTTTTTCATCCTGGGTGCTGGAGGATAAACCACTAAATGTGAGGGGAAATTCATAAGAGCTGAAATGTTGTCTGAAGACAGGAGGAAACTCCACAGCATTGTGACATGGGGGACACTTCAGGAAAAGGGACTTGGCCGCTTTTGTCTCCCGGAACAATGGATATGTGAAATCAGAGTAATGATATACACTATTACATCTCCTCCCACCTTTCTCCACCCCAGATCACAGCAGCTTTTGGTGTCACTGGAAAAGGAAGGGCCATGGCAAGTGTAGTGCTGTATCCACAACTGTCTCATCGGTGGCACAGCACCTGGACCACCAAGGGCAGGTTTGCAAAGGTAGAGGGGGAGGTTCTCAATGGCAGTGAGCTGCTGCTGTCCTTCCAGTGATGTGGGAACACTCCCCTCATTAGACACATTGCCTGCATGGCTGTATTTCACTCCATCTCAGGAAAATGCTGAACATTCTCCTAATTTTGCCTGGCAGTTGATGCACGGTGCCTTCTGAGGACAGGACAGCTGCAGTGACTGTTGACAGCTGATGTGCCTGGATGGCCTCTGTCACTGACTTTTGTACCAGGTTGCTCTTTTTGAGTGGTGAAAAAGAAGAGATCTTTGCATGCATGGCTACTCATGGTTAGCATGAACAGGAAGGATGCTCTGAAGGGTGACTTACTAGCATGGGGGAATGCTTCCCTTTTGAAGCAAAATATTTTTTTTCACATTGTCAGTGATGAAAGCTTAGCCACACACACTTCTGCTGAAGGTAGCTGCATGCTAGAAAACACCAAGAAATTCCCTCACCCACTCAGCATTACTCATTTTGTTACATAATTCTTTTTTTTTCCCCTTTTGCTGTGGATTGGGTCAATAAATACACTGGCCCTTAAAAAACCCAGCTGTCTGTTATGTTTGTTTATAGCAAATGCAATTTTGGCTGTGACTGAGTGGGAAGGCACCATGGGCTACTGGTCTCAGCAAGATGGTATGAATACCTTGCCAGTGGTTTTATTGCAGCACTTCAGGCCCATCATGGGACAGCTCACCTCTGGATATTCAGACCTGGATATTGAGGCTCACCTCTGGATATTCAGACCTGGATATTCAGGCCTTACAAAGGCCTTCAGAATCCTCTTGCACTGCTCCCCAGCTCTTGCTGTCCAGAAGGACACAAGTCACTGGCTGCTGTAAGAAGCATATTGTCAAATGTGCTAGATTGTTTTACAGATTTTTTCTAACCCTTTTCTTTCATTTAGTCCTTGCAGAGGGGAGAATTTATTGGTGATACGAGAATTGAGATGAAATCCCACTGCATCTCTATGTAAAGCAAAATCCTGTTACATCTTTCTATTGCTACTTGAGCCTTTCCCCCACACGGGTACTGCAGCTGGCTGCCTTGAGAAAGGGGGAAAAATTTTTTAAAAGGAAAGAAATTGCCATTTGGTGGCCTTAAACTGCTACTCAAAGCACCAAAAGTCAGATCCTGGTGTCCCTGAACTGGGGAGGAGTTCCCCCTCTTTGTTGACTGGGAACAAAATGTCCAGGCCAGGAGCTGCCTGTTGCACAGGGACAGACAGTCCCAGTCCTGCCAAGGCAAGGGGCTGCCTGCTGCTACAGTGCCCCAGTAGCTGTGAATTATGAGGTTTCCCTCCACAGCTGCGAGGCAATGACTTTTTAAAAGACTTTTTTAAAAGGACAGACAGCAGCATTTAAGGGGATGCGAACAAAATTCCCTGCTGACACAGTAAAGCTTCTTGAGTAACAGTAAATGCTCCACATAAAATGGCAGATGTATTGGGTTTCTGAGGCATCTCTGGGGCAAGGACTTTACTGCCACAGTCACTTCCAAGTCACCACAGCACTGACAGCACCATATGACTGACAGCAGTCCCAGGACACAGCTTCAGTGATGTTGTTCCCAGTCCATCTAAACTCCAGCCTAGACCAATATCCATTTAATGTGCAATGTATGACTGAGACCAGTGCCTAGGTAGTCCAGTCATCCTCTGTTGGGGATGATGACTTCCACATCAGGCAGTCAGATAAATTCCTGCCATGTACATTCTGGGAAGGCTTCAAGACTGGTGTTTATTTTTCATAAGGCAAATGAGGAACATATCATAGAGTACTGGAGAAGCAGCAGGACAGGCTGTCCTCATTAGGAAAAAAAAAGTGTTTGACAGGGAACTCAAGAACATCATTATTGCTGCCCAAGGCTCATTTGGAAATCCATATTAAAAGGGCTCTGCTTGGGACCAATTCTTTCCTCTTCCCTCAAAGGTCCCCTGGAATCATGTTCTCATAATTTTGACAATCGCCAGAGATCAAATAGGATCCTTTTAGCAACTCTCAGTCTATAAATTTACACTTCAAAATACTAACTCACATTTCCAGAGCACAGAGGCTGTTCAAAGAAGGTCACAGATACCTCCAGTGCCTTGGGGTGAGGATTGTTGTTGGTGCCACTAAAGAGCATGAGCAAAGGATCTGATGTTATACCTGCAGGACTGAGAAAAACTGTTCACCTTGGTGCACTTCCATGAAGCTCCTCAGGGCTTAAAGGAGAAGAGGGTGTTGGTTCCTTTCACCTCTCTGCACGGGCAGGAGTTCAAAATATAAACTACTAGTACCAAGTGGATCTGCTCAGGAGAACATCAGAAGTCAGCATGGGCTCAAGTAGCCTGAGTCTGTAAGTCCTAAATCTTACCATGGAATCACAGAGTACCAGTCTGGAAGGGACCTCAAGTCTCATCTGGTCCAACCTTCTTGGCAAAAGCAGGGTCTAGACAAGATGGTCCAGCACCCTGTCCAGCTGATTCTTGAAAGCATCCAGTGTTGGGGAATCCACCACTTGCCTGGGGAGATTATTCCAATGCTTGATTATTCTCATTGGGAAACATTTCCCTCTTGTGACCAAGACTAATCTCCCCAAGAATAACCCATATACCCATTACCCCTCATGTTTTCCATACGACTCCTCTTAAAAGGGGGTCTCCATCTTCTTTGTAGCCACTCTATAAATACTGGGACACAGTGATAAAGTCCTCTCTGAGCCTTTTTTTCTCAAGCTGTTTGTCCACTAGGACCAGCCCAGGGTCTGGGTAGATCCCAGTCTGTGATATGGTCCTGGATTATGTTTTCCAAGATACAAGATATTACACTTGTCCTTCATAAGGTTCTTGTTCACTTGTTCTTTCAATCTATCCAGCAGGGTGGCTCTCCCTTCCAAAGCGTCCACTTCCTCTCTCAGTTTGGTCTCATCACCAAGTTTCATCAGGGTATCCTTGATCTCATCATTCAGATCACTTAGTAGGATATTGAACAGCATCGGGCCCAATTTTCTCTACCGATGCCTTCATGCTCCTTCCTCATAATCCTGCTCCACAGTACTGGAGTGGTGCTCTCACCATTGGCCTGTCAAGTGCAGCTCACTGGCAGCTAGTTTGTGTATTCACTCTGGACTAGAACCATCAGTTTGGTCATGTTTCCATTGTTGGCTTCTGGGGGGCTTCTTGGTGCACTGAAATACAATAGTCAATGTAATCCTCCAAGTAAGTGTCCTTTTCCTTTCACCTTTCTGATTATACAGAGTATTAGCCATCTTTTCTGCCCTCTCATTAATTCCAGGACAAAACCTTTACTGTACCTCACTGTGTCTTTCTCAGAAAACTTACACAGTTCCTGAAAATTCCTCCATTTTTTCCTTCCAGCTCCCACAAGTGCCACTATTTGTTCGTAGAGTTTTTCTCTTGCGTTAAAGCAGCAGGAAACCAACAGGCCAAAATCAAAGCCTGACTTGGCTTTCTTCTAAAAATGTCATTATGTTTTTCTCCTTACCTTCATTAAGCTAGAGCACAATAAACCCCCTTAAGACCAGCCTATCTGTTATGACTGTTCACTTCCAGGGGCTTAACAAGTGTGCACCATGGCTGCCCAACACACCAACAGTGACAGAAACTGAGAGTCACTGATGCAAAGCTCTAGAAGACTGTAGGAAAAAGAGAAATTTGATGGCAGCCCAAAGTTCTACAATGACTGCAAGCTTTTCTCTTCTACTAAATGTTATGTGTTATGTTTAAAGATGATCCAGCAGACACCTGCATAACTCAAAGTACTCTCTTGTTCATTGTTCCTGCTATCAGATGTCAGGATACATCACCTTGCTGAAGATCTTTTGAAACCTTAACTTTGGGCTATACTCCATCAGTAGTCTTGTCTAAATAAATAAATAATGTCTCTCTAGATGGGATCTTCATAATCTCTTCCACATCTACTTATTACTGACAGGTGGAAGGGAAGATATATCATAGCAGAGGTCTTCCTTTTTGTGACTGCTCTGACTCTGCTCCAGGAATGACTGTGTACCTGCAGGGCCTGGCCAAAATCATCCCTGAATGTGAAGCTGCTGTTCCATGAAGCTGCAACAACATGTGACAGACCACAAATATTGATCACCCTGCTTTGAAGGATGGCCAAAAAGCAAAACTGCCAACAGCATCGTTGACTTGTGAAAATGTGCATTAAAGGCTTATCTTGGGCTTGCACTCAGATGTTTAAAGCTTCCCCTGCAGGTGGTCAGGCTAATCCTCTCCCAAACTGAACCAGTGCACAATCAGCTCCCAGCTCCCTGGGGTACAACTCATGCACTCTGCCAGTAAGACACGTGGGCCTGTCCCAGCTCATCGGCCCTCTGGGAAGGCAGGGCATGCCGTGTCACAGCTGGGATGCACAGCTGGGATGCACAGCTGGCAGCCCTCCTCACTGTGCAGGTTTCACTCAAGGTGATGGAGACACAACCCTATTTATTACCATGTCCCAGGAGAACGTGGCCATTTCACACAACTCCACTTTCAAGCATTTCCTTCAGGCATCATCTTGGCATCCTCTATTGAAATGGGGTTGCTATGTGTCATTCCATTCCTTCTCAAAAAAAGTACCCAGCTGCAGCCCAGCACTACTTACAGAAGGCTCCTTCTTGCTTTGATTGCAACCTCTTGTTTAAAATATCCTCTGCCCATCTGCCCTCCCTCCCCCAGCAAGCACACAGGTGGCAATTCTCTTGCTCAGAGGCTCACGGTACTTCATGAAATATTAAATTAGAATATGGCTGGTTTAAAACAGCTACTAATGCCTTTCTTCTGCAGCCCACAAAGCATTCTTGTAACCAAAGCCACAAAAAAGGAGGTATTTTTAAATGAGCTGTGTGGATTGATTCACCGATTACTGTCTCTTCCTCCCCTTTATTGTTTCCCATCAGAGCTGGCAAATCACTCTCAGAGCACTCACCAAACAATGCTCTCCCTACTCTTACCTCTGCTATTTCCACAGCCTGGTCCCCACACAGGTTATTTTCAGCTAGGTAAATAATCTATTAATTTCTAATCACCCTAATATACAGTCTCCCAATTAAAAATGGATTAAACTGTTCAGCTTTCTTGAACAAGTGATCGGCACAGAATCCAGCAACCACCTCCAGTCAGTCTTGAAGGGACTAATAGGATCCTAATTACCCAGCTTAGGGCTCAAGGCAACCCTGGAGAGGACAAGGAGACTTTGGGCATCAGTAGAGAGACAGGGGCTTCTCCAATACGCAGTTTGCATCTACTCTGGCTGGAAATTTAAGGTTTTCTTTTTTAACTGAGGCGCCCACAGCAAGCACTGCAGGTTCCCCAACCCTGCATGAAGTTCAATGTGTTTCAAGCCACTGAGGCTCCCTGATCACTCAGTCTGAGTCCCCACACACTGACCTTCCCTCAGAAATTACCTGAGAGGTGCCACTGACAGCATTTCACAGAGTGCAATGCATTCAGAGAAAAACAGCTAAGTCAAGGGGGAGTCCCTTCCTCTGCTGCCTGGAGTTTCCAAGCTGTCTTTGGAAATGAATCAAATTCATGTTTTCCATGAAGCAGTCCAAAAGTAGCAGCAGCAGCTTGGCCAGGGAGACACTGATTTTGTTCTTCCTCCAGTTGTCATCTGCCAGAACAGCCTTTATTAGATGTATTCACCATATGCACTTTCTTTCCAGAACAAGAAAATCAGGACAACACGTTTTTTTCTATCACCACAGCCACATATCCAAAGTACTGTGGAGAATCCCTTTTATTGTTTTTAGCTTGCAGACATTTTCCTGGAGTACATGGAAGGTATCAGCACATGGCTCATGAGCTCTAACCACGTTATCCTTAGCTATTCCAATGTTTTCAATTTTTTGCCATGTTTTTTTTGCAATGTTTCACTTGCAATTTTTTGCAATGTTTCATTTTTTGTTATTCCTCCTTGGCCTGCCATCCGCTGCTCCCCCCCATCATTCTTGAAATCACAAGCACATTACGCATCCCAAGCATTTAATTTTTACCTGTGATTTTATGTCCAAGAGATGCACCAGAGGGATTCATTTTACCTAGGACAGTCACAACCAGAATTGCTCTGGGCCTCTTTCTCTTCATCCATTTATTTCTCATTAAGAAATTAAGACAGCTGCACTTCATTGTTCATGTTGAAATACAGCGAACAGTTCTCGGGGGAGTAAGATCTCAAATTTTCTCCCATCTGTATCCAGCCACCATCCTGTGAACCTTCATATGCAGGTGGGATGAAGGTGTTGAGACCCCACAGCTCCTTGCCCTGCCTCAGGATCTCTCTGTTACAAACATATTTTACCACCCCTGAGATGGAGGGCAGGTACCTCAATTGACAATACACAACCAACACTGATGCAGTGTTTTTCACTGGGGGCATCTCAAAGCTGTACCTGGGGAAGTTGTAGCTGCTTCCCCATTTTACTGGGAAAATGAAGCAAACCAGACTGAAATAACTTGCATAATCCCACAGCAAATGGTAGGAGATTTGGTAACAGAATCCTAAATGCTGTTCAATCCAGCATTTTATGGATTGGACAAAGGTGAGGGTCTCTGTATGCCTTCTTGGTAAGTCAAAACCACAAGTCCTTTGTTTCAAAAAGGATTATGGAAACTCGCAGCCTGTCTTACTGCAACACTGGTGCTCTTGGCACCCTTTCTATGCCATTAAAGTACAATTGTAAAGGAGAGAAGCCCAGCTAGAAATATGTGAGATCTCCCAAGGGAAACATTGATGTATGGTGACCAACTCAGGGAAATGAAGGTCAACTCTAAAAGAAAAGAAAATATTGTAAAGTATCTAAGACTTTTTTCAGTGACAGCAGAGTCTAGAGAGCATTTCCAATGAATTACTATTTTACATTAATACCCACTGGTGGTTATACTTTTTCCCATTCATCCTCCAGACTTATTACTCATGGTTAATTTCATACAGCCTTACCCAGCTGAGAGATGACAGAGAGACACTTGCACAGCCTCCCAAAAATATGTGCAAAAATATTAATTTTATGTTTTTTATCTTTTCTTTCCTTCTTTTGAGACATAAAGGGATTTTATAAGCTGTTTTGCTGGGCAAGTCACATGCTGCAGACTTAACTTGCAAAGACTGCCAAAATGCAATCCTTGGAAAAATACAGAGTGAGCATGCATATACACAGCTGTAATTCTGACACCTTCAACATATACTTCCTCTAAACACACGACAGAGTTTTCCCTACTTAGAAACTTTCAACTAAGTCCCATCTTGCCTTAAAATGTAAAGGAGAGGACCAAGTAAAATGTTTGCAATTAGTCATAGCCTGCACAGGATGCAGGTCCACCAATGAACATTGCTTTTTGGCATAGACATCAGAAATAAAATGTCCCTTTGGAATGTTTTCAATGACAGGCTCGACACTGTCATGGATCAGTGTTACTTATCCAAAGCATCCAGTGGTGTACAAGAGCCAGAAGGCCACAGAAGATGACAACATCCAACAAAAGGCACATCAAGCTTCGGAGAAAACCACCCCAACCATAACAGGACAGATACACAGACAGCCAAAGTGTACTTGTTAATACAATTAAGTAAATCAGCAACCTTATAACAAGAGCATTTATTAATATAAATACATACTAAGAGGAAACAAGTTGTTTGCAAGACACATACTGGCACTTACCCTGACTCAAGAAGTCTGGGATAAATACCAGTTATTTAAAAAAAACCCCAAAAACCAAAACACAAAAACCCAAAGAAACCCACACAGAGAAAACTACATGTAAAAGGATGTAAGGAAGGGAAGAAATGCAATAAATTGTAACAAAAATCCTATTCGCTGTATTATCCGCTGACAAATTAAATAAAAACTCACTTGCTTCCAGGGAAAGAAGGGAAAAAGGAGAATCAGAACTCAGACTTTCAAAGGGTCCATTTGTAAATGTCTTCTCTCAGGTCTAACACTGTGTTGCCAATGCCTGTATGAATAATGACCAATCAAGCAAACAACCTAAGAACACTTCACATTTCAAGTAGCTTCAGTGTATTGGTTCTGATCTCTCTACTTGTAGTTCAATAAATAATGGAGGATAAAAACCTGCACCTTCATAATTGTCTCATATGAAATGGAAACTGGGCTCAGGTCTGGATGAAAGTCCCACTTTTTGAGGCTGCTTGCAAGTGAGTTTTAGTCCTAGTTCACTGCAGATGTGTTTGGCTCACATGAGCAGAACCAAGTCTCCTACAACAACTCAGTCTCAGGGCTGAGCTATGCAGCTGCTCAATGGCAAAAGGACACCTCCTGCTCACACTTCACTAATGCCCACTCCTAATATTTACACTAGAAACTACATGGAAAACTACAGGGAGTCACCTGTAGTGACTACAGGAAGTGACCTGTAGATACTCACAAGCTTCTGTTTTGGTAAACTGCAGCTGGCATAATTCACTAGAGCTAAGCACACATTCAAATATATCAAGAAGAGTTTTTTCCTTGGCTGAGGGCAGAATAATAATATTGGACAGAACAGCTAAATGTAGCAGTGAAATAGTTAAGCACAGGAGCTGGGCCACATGGAAAACAAGACCCACATTTAAAGCTCTGCTGGGAACAAAGTATGAAATTAGCTGTTTCTGTCATGTGTCTTGCATCTCCAGGGGTATCTACAGAAACACTGCACAATGCAACATCATCTTCCTCATGCTAATATTTTCTACAGACCATCATCATTTTCCCCCTGCCAATGCAATCTTCTTGAGCAGGTGGAAGGACTCTCATTTGCTGGGAAAGCCATAACCCCTTATCAGGTTATAAGCACATCTAAGGACATGCAAGTTTGCCCTCTACCTCCCTCAGCTGACTGCATGGCAGGACAGGACTCCAGGAATCAGATCAAAACTGCCACTTTCCAGAACTCACAACAGTTCCACATAACCCTGGAGGAAATGAGATACACAGTCAGGAACAGCAATACAGCACCATGGTTCCAGCACAATTTTTGCATGTGATTTGGTTAAAAATTACCCTTGAAAAGTACTAAGTGGTCAAAAGGAAGATTAAGCAGTAAAGCATTTTTTCATTTGGAAACTGCTGTTTTCCTTTAGGCAGAGGAGAAGCCTTTTCTAAAGCTTATGAGGTTTCCCTAGATCAGAAGGGATTATACTTTAAGCATGTTTTCTGTCTCATCAGTGTTGTAGCACATATATTTAAGACACTTCTATGGATAACAGATGGGAGAAAGAAGGTAATCACACTACTAATTCAAGTGTCACATAACAGGCTGTATTGAATTTAAAGTCTCTTCATAGAAAGACATGAAGAGGACTGAAACACACATTAATAAAATCTGAGCCATCCCATTTACACTGAAGATGAATTATGTATTATGAAATGTATTTGAACAAGATGCATCTAGCACTTCCAGAGCTATCTACAGACACATCTACTTTATTCTAGTGGAGGATTTTACTGATTAGTTGAATTCCCCTGATTCCTTAGGAATCACCATCCACACATTCCCAATAGTACATAAAATAATAAGTGCTGGGAGAGGAAGGAGAGGGAAAAAAGAGAAAACTCAAAACTCACTGTGCCTGAGCATTTAATTCTGCCTTCATGATAAGGGAGTCCCACTGCAAAAACAGTTCAGCCTTCAGCAATGATTGAAGTGGCCATGAGATCTGGCTGTGATCTGACTGATTACAATCTCAGGTTGGTGGGCTTTTTGGTTCAGGTCTGGATTTTGTTTTCCAATTGCCCAAATGTCAGAAATGCTCTCTAAGCAGAGGTAGTGTCAAACCAGAAATTCACTGAGTTATCTGTGGGAATTTGAACTCGGCATTTCCTCCCTTACACTCTAAGTTTTTTAATGTTTTCCCCTGAGAATCATCTGCCACTTACATCAGCTTCCTCTGACAGACCACTACTGAGAGCCTTGAACACTGGCAGCCTGAAAACTAGGTAAGTGTTACAGCTGGTTAAGCCTTAAATCAGTGTGGTTTGGAAAAGAAGGCATTTCAAAATCATGAAAAACATAAGGATTCACCACATACCCCATTCAATGATGGGCCAGCAACAATCAGTAAGACATGCAAGATCCTCTTGGAAGACTATCAAGAGGTGCTTGTGCTGCAGATTCTTGAACTCACCTGGAAGTAGTGGGTGAAAATAGAGGTAGTTTCAAGAAGTCTGTGTGCGGGAGAAAAAAGTAATCAAAACACCAAAATGAGTTAGTCTGTACCTGCAGGGATACAAACAGCGAGTAGAAACCTTCTGGACACTATCATTGATTTCAAGAAATACAAAAGCAGATGAGGTGTTAACATTTAATTTTATTTATAAAAAAATTGTAGAACGTATTAAATACAAACATTTGGAAAAAGCAATCAAGGCTTCACTAAGATGCCCAGGAAGAGGAAGACAGAGAATCAAGAAGCTTACCAGATTTAGAATTTTTAAACTAGTGGAATAATTGCTATAATTTTTCACTGACATCTTTATAGGTGGTGGCCATTATAGCAACCAAAGTTATTATCCCTTTTAAAAAACAGATATGATTTGCCATATCTTCCCACTCAACCACAAAATGTAAGGAAGCAACTTTTTCCAGGTTAAAAAACTCAGTAATAAATACTATTAATGCATTTACCCATTACCTACATTCTAAAACACTAGACATTTGCTTATAATCACACATGGATATCAAGTTTAGCCCAAAAAAAATTGATTATACATTTCAAATCTGAATATCCAATAAGGTGTTATAAACTTTATACATTTTCCAGTGAACATCAAAATGAGGACAGTGTTTTGGAGTACAGAAACAAAATAACTGAATGCATCATCTACACTACAAAGGCCAACTACTAAGAGGTGAATTGGGTCTAGTCATGCTCCAGATAGCTGGAAAGTCCTACAAATTGCCACTGAAAGGCTGGTTGGAAGACAAATCATGTCACATTCTCAGCCTGGGTTAGCTCCTCTCCCTCTCCAAAAGGCTCAAGGTGAGAACTGTAGCTCTCTCTTCTGCACCCACGGCAACTGGGGAGGAAACCATCACTCTGCTCTGCATGGACAAATCAGATTCAAGTTTCCTTAGACTGCTGTTGCTCTTATACTCTTATACTGCAGTATGCAGTACACAAAGACCACTACACAAGATGTTGAAGGTGGAGACTGCAGAAAATACCCCTTCTGCCTTTCAAAAAGAGAGAAGCACTTCCACTCACTGACAATACGGCATTCCCTCCGTCTTCCCAGCTTACCCTGTATCTGCTTTGGAGCTGCAGCATAACACACACTGATGTTGGCTATATGGCCTTAAAGCCAAACTCAGTTCCAAAAAAGATCCTGTTCAAGGGACTG
The DNA here is from genome assembly GCF_963513975.1 of Fringilla coelebs. Lineage (NCBI taxonomy): Eukaryota > Metazoa > Chordata > Aves > Passeriformes > Fringillidae > Fringilla > Fringilla coelebs. Next base: position 85,066,956 of record NC_140028.1, read on the forward strand.
ACTCTTTGGAGATAACCAAACTATTTAAAAAAAAACAGTGCAGATTGATCTTGGACACATGAAAATTAAAAGATATCTTCCATTCTGCCTTGTATATGCCAGAACAGTAAAGAACTGCCAAGTTACCAGCACCCACAGCATTACTACTGAAAGGACAAGAGTGCCAGGAGTGTTATAGGATACACAACATTGGCAGCCAGCTACAGGAAGGACTGGCTGGATACCTGCAAGACCATAGGCAGAATACTTCTGACAAAGCTGCCCTTTGGGGATGGGCTGACGCTGCCCTACGTATCCTATCATGAGCAGAGGGTTGAACAAATGGACCCACGTCCCAAACGTGTGTCAGACCCTGTTACCGAGGAAAACATTTTCCAATTATTACATCTACTCTCAGAGCACAGAAGGGGCTGCCATCCTGGACACTGCTGGGCTAGAATTGTTAACCAGACTATTATTTGCAGATCAACATCTTCAGGAACAGCTAAATACCCCTCTTACCAGGCAATCACAGAGCAACTGCTGGATATTCCAAACAGGCAATGGCTCATTTAGCTGCAAGCTTGAAAAAAAGGTCAGTTCCAGCACTTTTCCCAAATCCAGCAACATCCCTTACTGCAACAAAGACATTATTATCCTGCTCTCATCATGCTCAGTACACTTCAAGCACTTAGTGCAATGAGAACCCTGATGCAGGCTTGACCTCAGATGAAATGGACAGGTCAGTTCCATCCCATTCCCTTTTTTCCTTTTAGGCAATTATTGATATGAACGACCCGTATTTCACAAGCCATAACATATTTTTTTATGATACTTAACAAAAAATATTTAACAGCCAGAATTTACTTGACCCAAAAGTCTTGCTCCCATCCAAAGAACTCACTGCCACCTGCAAGCAGGAAGTCACATGTAGAGGAATCTTGTGACTCTCCCCTTGTAGAAGAATGGGAGGCCAGAGTACAGAAGAGACACAATTTGGATACTATTTAGTATGCTGATTGCTTCTCACTCAGTGCTCAGCTTTTAACATGATACATACCACACTTGAACAAATGAAGGGTTTTGGTTTTAGTCTTCTATCTTGGCTGTTTGGGTGTACTTTTTATTTCTAGAATTTTCAAGAAAAGCAGGCCTTCCATCCTCCAAGTCAAAACAAGAAATCACGATCTTGGCATCAGGGCCACCCCAAATTACACCATCAGAAATCAATACATTGCCCAGCATCCCTACTGACATGTTTGAAGTTACACTCTTACAAGCTGCTTCAGTCAGGCAATGGCTCCATTCCAGAAAAACACAGCATTACCAAGAGTGGAGTATGGCCCCTAGTTTCAACCTAGTTTAAAATACATTGTACAAATGCATTCCCATAAATCTGATCACAGCAAAATATATAGTGGTGTTTAAATGGCAGGAAAGTTGAATTCCAACAACTCAATCTTTAAACCAGTGAGAAATATGGGCAATTTCAAAAGAAAACAATAAACTTCTCAAATACAGACATTTTGAAATATACGTGCACACGCACTCTCGCACACACACGCACCCACTTACTTCACTCAGTGTTAGATTAAGATTACACAAGGCAATTTTCAAGGTTGCATTTACAACCACAATGACAAGAACAGCATTTTTGAGGTAGCTGAAGTCAAAGAGCAAACCACAGCACAAGCAAAGAAACAGGTGCTCGCACTCACACCGAGCCCACTCTTTGGAGACGCGCTATCGTGTGCGCAGGGGCGTGTGCTGAAGAGGCACGTGTTCCGTGGGGAATGAAGTTCAGTGGCTCTGGAGACATGATAAACTACTCTCCAGAAAAGCTGATGTTGGGAGACCAGATGCACGCTCAAGGGACCACGGCTTAAATCACTGCACATCAGCTGAGCTGCGGTAACAGCCTGGGTGCTCTTGGTGTGTGGCAGCTCTGCCGACAGCTCAGTCTCACGGGCACTGAAGCAAAGACAACAGTGGCGGTTGAAGGTGTTATTACTCAGAGCTGTCTGTCCCACTTCTCTCCTAGATGCCACTGCTGGGGGAAAGCTACTTGGGCCCCCGTCTGACCTGCTCCAGCTTTCAGCCTGCACTCAAGTTCACACCCACCTCCACACTATTACCTGCCAATGGACTGTGAGCAGGAGCAGCAGACACACAGACTCGAGGTCCCTTCCTCAGGTGCAGTAACACCTTGGCCACACTAAGAGTGCAGAGATGCCAAACTGCCACAGCTTGAATCACCAGACTTCATCTCTCCAAGCCCTTTGCTAGCCTACAACAAGAGGAGTTGAGCTAACCTCACAGCAAATGCCAGGCAATGTGGGCAGAAGGGGACATAGCTGTGGCTGGCAGACAGACTGCCTCAGCCACAGTAACTGGATCCTGTCTCTGGGCATAAACAGAGCTTGATCCTGCCCGAATTACCAAACTGTGTGAAACACACTCATACACACACACACATAATGTCATCAAGAAGCTTTCTATAAATCAACAGTTTGCATGGCTTACTGCTGAAAGTCTTGAAGATGGGATGGAAAACATGGCAAGATGTTTTGCAAAAGTAGAAAGAAAAAAAAATCGACCTCTCGCAACTAGGTCTCTGTTGTGTAGTTGCTGTATGAGAGTGATGGCACAGATGAGAAGTTGTTATTCCACTGCCTTCCTCCAGTAGTCTGATGCAACTCTGCCTGCTCTTTGTATTTGCTCAGAAGATTTTTGGCTTCTTGCAGATCCTGAGAAGAGTTTTCCCCATATTCTTCTTTCAGCCACTGCCTGAACTGGAGAAATCGAAAAGACGTGTACAAAATTATGAAACAGTAACACGAAATGGATGGAGAAGTAATTCTTCTTCCTGTGCTACAGAATTTCAATAACCTTTAGGATCATATATAGTTTAAAGAAAAGCACAGCAAATATTGCATGACCTTCAACAGCAGCACAGAATGCACAGCACAGGAACACATATTTGAAATCACTGAGACCTCTTACATCTCCTGAAATGACACATCTGTGGAACAGCTTGGCTGACTGGACTAATACAGAGTAAGGAACACCTGCTGGGAAAGGACATCCTGGACTTAAAATCTCCCTGTTCCTGCTGCATACACAAACAATAAGAGGAATTAGCACGGAAGCCAATATGATCAGCCAACTTGCCCAAGTCACAGCGGGCTTCACGAAGGTTGAAGATCAGAAAGTGAATCACTCTTATAGGTTTTTTATCTTGAGCCCACAAACACCAGTAGTAAAAAAGTAGTGTGGATATCCTAATAGGTGTCTTCTAGGAAGAAACAGTCTATGAGTTTTACAAGCTGTAGAATAGGACCCCATATGTTACTGATATGAATTACTGAATACAGTACGTGGTAACATATGTACCAGGCCCAGCTGATGGTCAGTCCAGCTCTGTATCCTGCTTTGAGAGTAACCAGGTATAAATAATGTGGAATGAGGAATGAGGAAATGATCAAGCAATAGCAGGGCAATAATGCAGGGACCTCTTCCCTGGCCATTTCCTCAGTTGGCAGCAATTTTCAGCTCAGGTGCTTTCAGAGGCTGAGGCTGTATGTTTGTGTCTGATAACACAAATTAATTCTTTTGTCAAAAATCTCATTTAAAACCCTTTTTTTTTTTATCACATGGTACCTGTATTCCAACAAGCTCCATAAGTGCATATTGTATAAATCCCCCACTCCTTTTTCTCGATTTGGACCTGCCAACAGATAACTCTGTCTTACAGGAAAGAGTGGAAATTTCCCATGTTCACCTCTTCTATCCACTCAGCTCTGGCAGCAGCTTCTTTGCCTGCTGGAGAATTTGAGTCCAGCTGAGGACAATTCCAGCTGAGGAACTGTCCAATTCCTGACAATTTTGTTGAGCTCACCTGCAGAAGCAGCTAGTAAATGCAGACTCCAACTGTTGTGTCCCAGTGGAACAATGTTAATTTTCCAAACCTTAACCTTCATAGCTTTGTTCTGTTTGGGGTTCACGAAATAGCTTGATCCATAAAGGTCATTTACTAGGATATTGGGAGATAAGACCTCAACATAGATACTTCCTCCCATTCCTTAAAGAGGTCCTCAGGCAAATCTGAAGCCTCAGGCTACCATCTGGAAGTTTGGAACAGGTGCAAACTATGTCGTGACCTTAGTTACTAAACCTCATCCTTTAAGACCAAGATCTAGAGGACAACATTCCAGAGAGGCCACAGAATACCACCACCCTTTAGTGGAACAGCAAAACACCAAATGCTGCCGAAATCTGAAAAAAGTTCACGCCCTTGGCAGATGGCATCATTCCACCAAAATCAGGTGTGTAAACAGACACCTGCTGAGGATGTGGTTGCTCTTAAGAGACAGTAAGAAACTACAGCCCAGCCAGTGAATACAGGTGGATACTTCTTTTTGCAACCTACTGCCTCCCCCTCAGTGAATAAAGACAGAATGCGCAGTCCATGGTGGATGAAAAAAGAGAGACGTTACTGTCTTTATCAGGCTATTTGCATACAGCCTTAATTGTCATTGCTGTTAGACCAAACCAATTAGAGTAGAAATGACTGTAAGGGAGGAAGGAGACAAGTCTGGAAAGTCCCTCTCTGACTTTTGTCTCTTAAAAATCAGTTATTCTACTATTTACAGCAGTTCCAAATGATCCAGGAAACATTCAGTTAAATATTAAAAAAAACCCACAAATATTTACAGTTGCTAACTGCATCACGCAAAACAAATGGTAATTTCTAAACTCTGAGCTTTCTGCAGCAGAATGACAGGGGTGGAATAAAAAAAACAACATCCTTTGTCTTGTGTATTTTGCTTTCCGACTTTGGTTCGCCTCTGTTGTTGTTATTTTTAATAAGCACAACAGGCAAAACAGCCCACACAAGAAGAACATGCTGAGCAATGGAAAATGGAAGGGACAGCCACAGTAGGTTGGTAACGTAAGTGGAAGTCACCAATCACCCACAGGGAGCAGGTCTTTTGTGTAGGATGGGGTTTTTTTGGAGTAAGAAAATAATTTTTGTTTTATGAAACCCCTTTAGCAATCCTACCCTTTCACTGATTCTCCTAGTCCTACAAAACCTTCAAAAGGCTAGTAAGAAAAAAAGGGTCAGATCTGAGGCTGCCCTAAACATCAGAAAATTTATCAAGTCTTAGCCACACAAGGTGGGTGGGGGATCACAACACACAAATCAGGAGGACTTAGTTTAATTCCTGGACATGAAAGATTTGTGATGATGATTTCTTTCCTGCTTACTATTCCAAATGAATGTGTTGGCGGGAAACTCACTACTTTTATAGTTATAGGTTGGCCTTTTACCTATGTTCTGAGAACTCACCCTTTTACCCCTCTAAAGGTGTTAATCTTCAACTGTGTCTAAGCTCACATGAAGCAACCACCAGATGAACAGCACAGCTGGGCAGGAGGTGTTTAGATGCTGTGTCTACTCCCTTCTCCCACCCAGCATTCCCCGATACCTTCAGATCTATCTGTATCTCCTTAGCAGAACTGACTGGGCTCAGAAGCCATTCCCTCAAAGCAAAAATGGGGAGTCAGATAAACCACACAGACCACAAGGTAGTGAGAAGTAGCTCATGATCTGACTTGGAGTTGTGTTTCCCATTCTTTGTTGTAGTTCATTTACCTGATCAACATCATGTTTTTCGAATTCCTGCAGCTGTCTCTGGAAGCCCATGTTTGGGTTGGCACAGGACCTCGCCGCACGGACAACGGACAGCGCATCTTCCCAGCCAAAGTCTGTGATGGTCATGATGTAGGCAACCACCAGTGTGACACTCCTGGAGACACCTGCAAGGCTGCATGGAAAAGGGAGTGCAACACACTGCAGTAGTGCTGCACTGCACCTGTCACAGCTAAAAGCATCACTTCTCAACATCAAAGACTGCTTGTGTTGCTTGCCATGAGGAAGAAATATTGTAATATTTGAGTTAAATGGTTTTGGTGCTACTTTTTTAAATGCAGTAGTAAAAAATCTACATGATCAAGAAAGTGGGTTTTGAGTGGTAATTCATATGAGGCTGAAAAGGAAGAAACAAGCATGAAGTAGTCACAAAAGCAGGGGACAGTGCACACATGAAGTAAGTCACCCACTTTCTTTCTTCTGTTTATAAAGATCAGAGCAGTGAAATAAGTAATAACTGTTTCCTCTCCACCATGAATAAAGGCTGCAATTTCATGGGGCCAAAATGAATTTTAACTGAACCAATAAGAGGTACATATGTCTGGTTGCTTGAGTTCCTCTTTCTGCTATTGACTGCATTGTGCAGCTTAAACTCTTAGGACTCCAGTTTCCCCAGATGAAAAGCTGGGATAGAGTAAGAAGCATTCATTATGCCTGGTTGGACAACACTGCACAAACTCAGAACCATTTCTATTGAGAGTATAAAGAATGTGTTAGAGTTATATTTAGCACAGTAAAAATATAGTTACCAACTCTTTCACCATTTTATGTTTCTGAATACTTCACAAATTTATGTTTTTTTAAATTCTATCAGTATTCAGACTACTTATTCCTGTTTTCCATATACCAAGACTCACCAAATGGCTCATGTACAGCCCTGTCATGAGTCTATAGCAAAGTGAGGATTTATACTCAGGGTCTGTGTACAAGTCCAGTGTTCAAACCATGAGATGGCTCTGATTCCAGATATAGACTCAGATATGTCCTTTGGACATACAGCACAAACACCACAACCAATAGCAGAGAGCAAGAAAAACCCAGGGTGGGATTTCCTTTTCTGTTCTTTACAGTCCCAGGAGCAACTCTCCAATCAGGGTCTTGCTATTAACAAATGCAACATTTGAATGCTTCAGCAGTTTAAAGAAAAGAAAGAGGGGGGAAAAAATCAGTTTCTGTTCAGACAGGCTTTTTTAACAATTCTGAAGTCACCAAAATAGCTGTTAGAGAAACTAATCAAGTTATCAGGATGATGAAATCACATTTAGAAATAAAGTGATTAAAATGATGAGAAATAAATAGTATGTCTTCAGCCAACACATTCCTAGTCAATAAATCCTACAAAAATGTTTGATAAGAGAAGGTCAAGAAGAATTTCTTGGGCTCCTTTCATCTCCAAGCAGCTGCCCACCCCAGAGACTCCAAAGTCCTAGCATAAGGCTTTAATAGCATTTGCAAATCTTCTGGGGCTTTTTGAATAAAGGGGTCAATTCAGTCCAAGAGGATTTTGCTACAGAGAGGAGATGACCACTAATTTATTAAAATTATAAACATTCAAATCAAGATAGAGAAACCCTTAAAAAGTTTCTTTAGCAAGCAGTATACATACCAGTGAACTAAGCAGCCTTCACCTGTGAGCCGGCACTCATGGATAAATTTGATGCTCTCTCTGAAATGCCTTGCTCTGAAAACAAAAGCAGGAGGAGGATAAAGAAAGTGCTGCATTTAGTAAAATCACTACTTAGAAAGAAAGAAATATATCCGAAAGCTCACCTCACGCTGTTTCTAGAATTTAGAACTGAATACAGGTCTTGCAAAGTAAGTTATTGTCTGCCAATGAAACACAGAACTCACTGGTGTAAGCTATTTGCCACTCTATCCAAGTAAGAAACTGGTATTTTAAGCACTACAGTGTGATAAACTTTATTCTGATGACTGTCAAGTCTGTATTTCGGTTTGTGTTTGATTCTTCTTAAAAGCAGTGATTTGACCTCACATGTGTGCTCAGATGTCTGGAACTCAGCACAACTGCACGAGCAGCTCTCCAGAAATAATGTCTCTCACAAAGGGACAGTACCTGCTACCCAAAGTTATGCTTAACTTGAACTCTACCTCCTCCTTCCATGTCTAAGGCATGTCTAAGCATTAAGACTTTCTGCTCGGCTATGTGAAATCACTTCCTTTCGTCTCTGCTATGAAAAAATTCTCAATTCAAGCCCTGTCTCTTAAGTTCCTTCCAGTCCTGTCCTTTCAGACAGCAGTACCCCCTCTTGTATTCAGGGTGTATAGCCCATATTCAGGGTGTCAATATACAGCCTGCCTGTTTTAAAGCAGCAGAGGAGAAAACTTAGAGAAGATTCCATCTGCAAACTTTAGGGTTTATAATCTCACTATCCTTTACACATGCTCCTTTCATTTTAAGTGGGGCATGGTGAAGGATAGCAAGCAGGCAGCTGTCATCATCTGAGTGAAGATGCAGCGCTGCCTCTTTGCATCCCAGTTCCAAGTTGCACACCCCACCTTTCCGACTGCGAAGCCTTTGGTGCTGCCTGCAGTTTACCCCAGGAGCACGCAGCACCTCTTAGCTCAACAGAGCCAGAGTTCATGGTGGCCTTTGAGTGCTCTTGCAATTCAAGCTCACAAGCAGAAGCAGTAGGGGCAACACAGACAGAGGAAAGAGGTTCTTAGGGGGCAGTCATTGCCAGGCCTGCTGGCAAGGTCAAACCTGAAAGCACATTGCGCTCAACACCCATGAAACACAACGTCCTGTATTCAAGATGTTTCCCCTTTCTGGGTGAATATTATACCACAAGGGTAAAAGAAAAAAAACCTCAGCCCAGCACCAGCAGCCACACAAAAATCAGGAATACCCACATAAAAGGAAGCTTCCCTTCCTGCCTAACAGTGCAGCTGCTGATTCTGTAAACATTCCTGTCCTGAAGGACAACACTGATGCAAGTGTCACTGCCTGCAGAGGCAAAGGCAAGGATATCTAACTGGAATAAAAAACAAAAGAAGATCCCAAGCACAGGACTCCCTCTCCAATGCAGTTCCTGCATCACTGGATACAACATGGAAAACACAGCTAGAGAAGACCTGAGCAGCTTATTTGGAAAATCTCAAGGCACAATACACTCCCAAGCCTTAGGACAGCAGGTCAACTCAGGCTTTTATGTTTCTCAAGGAACTGATGAAGCATGTGGGTAGGTGAAGACAAAGCCTTACAAATGCATATGCACTCGGACTGCCCCGCCAAACCACTGTTGCTGGCTGAGTTCTAACCAATTATGGTGCCCAGGCCTGCCAGGGGAGCACAAGAGGTTTTACATAAACAAACTTCGAGGACAAATGAGATCTCTGGCTACGTGTGCAAGAGGCTTTGCTATTGCACAATGAAGAGCTTAGCTGAGATTGAAAGCACTCACTCAGATGCAGCTTGGTTAGGTCTGTATTATCTGATCTGATCTTCTCATCTTTTCTCTTTCTCTCTAAAAAATCTGGCCAGGAGGGCAGCTTCATGCACCAGTGAATTCGTTTCAATGGTCTCACACAAGTTTTGGTAAGACACTTTCAACACTCTGGTTTGAAAAATATCTGTGACTGTGCGTAACACCTTTGCAAGGTACTAAACATCGTGAATTCCATTCACCCAGTTTTCTTCACCCTTCCTCACTGCTGATGCTCAGTCTGCTGATGTGCTTTCAAGTGTGTTTACAGGCATGCATGAAAATGAGAAGAGAAATAGTCACATCTAGAATTAGTGCTCCTCTGTAGCACCCTGGCCCCTCCTGACCTTGTGCCAGAGAAAAGGAGGCATGTACTCCTCCACAGCCCTATGGCATCAGGGTCTCTTCTGGAGCAGCAGACACCGTTGCCTAAACTCATTTTCAAGGTTATGGTAACACCATATTTAGATGAAAACTAACATTGAAGACCAGTTAGCTGTGTGGCAAGTGCCAGACACAAAGAAGAATGGTAAGTCTTACACTAACCACAGAACAGTTGACTATCATCTCTAACAGGAAAGCGCTTGACAAATGTGTTGATTTGCAGCCCATTTGTTGGGCTTCAGGACAATTTATTACATGATATCTGGCTCTTGCATCTCCCAGCTGAAAGCTGGGTCCTGAACTGCATCATCTTTACAGTGGGAAAACACCACAGGAAGAAGCACCAGTACAACGCCCCTAGCAGGATGCTGTAGAAGTTATCTACACTTATGCATTAGCACGCTGCATAATTCAAAACTAGACCAAGAGCAGAGTTATGATACCAGAGCTGTATTTTCATTTGTTGCTAGTTAGACTTCTACAAAGATTTACAAAGGTTAAGTAGACAGCATCCAAATCAGATAGGACAAAGCATCTTGATGTTTCTTTCCTTTGGTGATGTAAAAAAAAAAAAAAAAACAAAAAAATACTACCTAAGTTTTCTCCTCTTAATAGGTCATCCGGCTTCTGCATTATCACCACTAACCACCTGAGTGTTGGAGGTTAATTCCTTAGAAACAGGCAGCCAAAGACAATTAACTGGAACAGGGTAGGAAGGGAAGGTTTTATTTCTATAGAAATAACTTTTTAGTGATGAGTTCTATAGAGGATGACATTTCTGGAGCAGTTACTGGCCCAAGGTAAAATTCTCACAGACCAGGGAAAATGTTGATTTAACATCTAGGAAGTACCTTAAGTCTGAAAAGCAATTGCTTTCTCCCTATGCTTGCTAGGAGCAGAACAGGGGAGTAAAATAAAGCTTTTGAGACACTTTAGTGAACACCCACATGCTAACAGGGGAATCCCTGCTGTATTTCCCTGGCAAGTCATCCCTCTGAGGAAAAGAACTCCACTAAACAAGTTTTTAAGGACTAAATGTCCATTATACACACAGGAAACCAGAGGTTTCCTTCAGAAAAACTGAGCTGAAGTGCATTAAGAGCTCACAGCCCCAAAATTCAGTGGGTAAAAGGCTTCCAGTTGGTCCTTGCTGTTGGGAAACAGACAAGAGAGCAGAGTGCACCCCTGACTGCAGAGTCAGTTGTGCCTGTCAACCATTGCTAAGAGAACACAAGGACCTGCAATACAGGGTGCTGCTTGGTTGGTTGTTTTTTATTCCCTATAAAGAAACCAACATAATTCCTCTTTAAGAAGAGGGTAGACGTGCAAAGATGTTGCAGAGGGACCAATTCCCTTCCTGTTCCCTAGCTATCCCTCCCTCCACAGTGGCACAGGCAGTACGGTTAATCACTCCTAGATAAGACAGCATCCAGTCCTCACAGGCTGAACAAAAATAACTTCCTCTTTCTTTCAGAAGACTGCATGTGCAAAGCAAGAGATGGTGCTATTTGTGAGCATCATGATTTGATTTTACTTGAAGGCCTGGAGTGTATAAAGTAAAAGAAGAAAAATCAGTTACTCATCAAGTTTTATTTTAAGTGATTGAATGTATCAGTATTAGAAGTAATGACGTTTGCTTGCAACCACCTGATACCAAGGCAAGTATTTTAGATGCCTGCAGCATAACAGAAACAATACTCATGCAAATATTTTATCTTCGTACTGAAGCTTTAAGAGCCTTGGTACTGCGCCAGACAGCTCGAGCACAGGAGCTGGTTTTTCAATATAACTCCTTGATATTTAACACTGAGGGAACTGTACATTGATTGATATTCATCATAAATACCATCCTTTCTCTTTCCATTCCCAATTGATCTCTATTAACAAAGGAAGCACATTTAGAAAATGTTGTCAAAAATGCTATACACTTCAAAATGCCAATGAACAATTAATGACATGTGAATCTTTTCCTCTAACCTCTTATTAGCTTTCCTTCCCAAAATGATACTTCTTTAAATGTATTTATTTTTATTCTAAATATTAAGGCCATGGAAGTTGTCCATGACAAAGGCATTAGCTCTCTGCCTTCTCATTACAGACCTGAAATTTAGGGGATTAGGGTGTTTTTTATTGCGGGTGGGGTGTGGTGCTTTTTTTTTCCCTTCCCCTAAAATCATGACAGAAATGCAGAATGAAAAGGCAAATCATCACAAATCAAGTGCCACACTGGAATCTTTCTAGAGTATGAGAAATACATGCTCTAAAAATACCCCCCAAAAGCATGAGCCAGAAAATTGCTGTGATACAAGAGAAAAGCAGTGCTGCACTTCCTTCCGTACCTACCAGGCCTCTTTCCACTACTTGTTTCTCTACCAAAACTTGGTAGCAGGATGTGGCTGAAACCCCCCTCACCTCTCCCCAACATAAACAGTGAGCTCTAGAAGAAAGAGCTGGTCACCATCCAAGTTCTTTTGTTTTGATTTCTCTTTGGAATCAAGACTTGCCATGCTCAATTAAAACCGGGGTAAATCAATTACCATTACGTGAACTTTAGCAGAGATGAGAAAGAGCAAGGCATGGACACCCTAGTTGCAGTATCTATGTCCTCAAGGTGAGAGTCACTGCAGGGCAGAAAAATCCCTGCCATGCCAGCTTATACTAAGAGCAGCAGGGACTTCTGAGGCAGGTTCAAGAAGTCCCCAGCAGATTGTCACAGGGGTAGTTTGCATACAGGGATTTTGTTTTGAAGGTGAGGAATTTATTTCAACCCTTGAGGCACCAGGCTTCAAACTTCTTTCAAATATTTTGTTTTGTTAATGGCTGCAGTTGGCACAAAAGAAAAAAAAGAAAAAAAAAAAAGAGGAGCCAAACACAAAGATTTACAAAAACAGTGGCTAGAATAAACTGTGACTGAATTAGGCCCAGACTCACTAAGGAATTCTTGAAGTTTAAGGCCATAAATCAAGAAAATCAAGAGTGTTTATATACTGAGACTCCTACAAACACACACAAAAAGCAGGGTGAAATGAAGTGTTACTGTGTTTTCTTAATGGATTACACCTCACGCTTGTGTAATACTTATTAGAGATCAGAATTGGAGCTTTCAGCAAATTTTAAAATAGGCATCATGGTACCATGGGATTTCTGGGGTTTTGTGATTTACTTTTAAAAAATACTTACAAGTTCTGCGAAGGTGAGTCAGCAGCAGGAATGCACAGATACTTCATTCCCTGTGTAAAGAAGCAAAAAGGTATGAGAAGAAAAGATTCAAGTTAAACACATTCATCCATCACAGCACAAGTCCTGCTCTAGACTGGTGGAATATTAATGATTTTGAGGAAGCAACACCATCATTCAGACAGAGATCATCTCTATACAGTCAGATTTAAAAAGACTTGCTTTCACATTGCTATAGCACCAGCATATAGCTTAGTCATGCTTCTCCCAAGGCTCAATAGTGAGCTTCTAAAAAAAGGAGCATCTTTACTAAAAAGATCTAAACTTCTTTCTAAAAACACAATTGTTCTTATATTTCTAGGAAAATGAAGTTGCATCTTCTCCTGCCCTTCCCTTTCTCTGAATAGACATTACAGCCTGAAATTGTGATATGCAGTTTCTTTTAAACTCACACAATCATTTTTCTTTACCCAGTTGATAAACCAAACAAAATCTATTTCAAAGAAGAAACATGTTTGTGGCATCGATTTTGTTTTTTTATTTTTGGAAACCTTCAAGAAAGATAACCATAAAACTCATACTTTGCTTCCACAAAATTAGCCTCTCTTTCTTAGTCAGCTATTGTAATAAGTTACCAGATCAAGTAGGGAAGTTAGATAACCATTTCTGATGCATTAAAAATATTACAGGATATATTTAAAACAACATATCTACAATCCTACACTACTGCTTTGCATTGTCAACGCTCATTTCAACTGTCATTTTATTTTCAAAAGTTTTTTTGCTCCTCTGACTGTTAAGAAATTGAACACTTTTGAAAACCCATTTAGGTGACTTCTCAAATATGACTTCCACAATACAATCTGCAGCTCAGACACACAAAAACTACATTAGTCACGGGAACTCTTACTGAATTATCTCAGATGCTGAGTTATGAATTCTTCAGAGGCACTTGTAAAAACAAGAATTCAAGAAAAAGGGTCACTATAAAATGCACCTAAATCTATCCTTTTGTAATGATGCACACTCCTGTAATAATCCCACACGTTCAACATCACACATGGAAAGTTGCATATTTATGTACAAGAGATCCTTTGCCAACAAGGTGTAACACAATCTGCACCCACCAGGCATTTTATTTGCCAGCTGGGGAAAGAAGAGGTATTTTCATTGCTCAAGTGTGTGGCTACCTGAGGCAGCATCATCTACAACCCCTTTGCTTTGCTGGCTCAGAAACCCCTCCATACTTCCCCTACAAATACGTTGTTTCTCCACTTGCCATAGCACAAAGAGCAAGCCCCTTTACAAGAGATCCTGACCCCAACACCATGACACACCTCTGCTAGGTGCACAAACTTCACCACTACGTCAGAGAGATTGTGGGAAACAATCAGAAACAGTCAGAAACTTTGTGGGAAACCAGGAGGGCTCCACAGCCAAAAGCTGATCCAAAACAACTTGTACAGACATATTCATTTAGAAAGAGAGTGTAGCAGCAATACTTATATTGATAGGCTGCTGAGCCAATATAATTAATTATTATATTGACAGATTAATTACAATAATAAGCATTTGTATGACACATCTGAGAGGTTTATCTTGGACACTAGTATCACTTCAAGTGAGTCACTCCAGTAGAATGAGGGCCTGAGACCCGAAAGTAAATTTACATGCTATTCTTTCCCCATCACCTCTAGCAACTCCATGCCACTGAAAAATTGAAAATTGAGGGAGGAGATGGGTTAGATGGGTTAGCTCTGGAGTGCAGTACATGCCACAAGGTTCACTCCTCCAGCACGCACTGACGCAAGTCGTTCCGCAGATTTCAGAAGCTATGGCACATGCTGAGTGCTTTTCACAGGCTGAGTGCAGAGGGGCTTTCAGATTGTGCTCACTCTAAAAGCAGAAGTAGCACCCAGCACAAATTTAAGACCTGCAATGTTCCTTTTTCTGTCATGGCTGGTTAGCTCCAACTACTGCAAGCAAGCATGAAACCAGCCTATGAGAGACCCCACATGGTACCAAATGGCTCATCCAAAGCCGGATCCTGGACATCTTCAGCACTTACAACTTCCAGTGAAGCTCACAGCACGCTTTTCATTACTGGGCTTGCAAATGCTCAGCATCAGCCTCTTAGCTTTATTAATAAATCTTCTCAGAAAGGAGATGGTTTAAGTTACTGGAATTTGGTATTTTGACTGATGTGTATCACCTGTGTTTTTGGAAGGCTGTGGTGATGGACTCCTCCCTGTGAGGAAATAATCACACACTCAACTCAGAAATAGAGGTGGGATTTCAAAAGTACTGTGCAGTGACCTAACCCATCTCCCACAAAAATCAACAGTGAAACTCTCAGCAACTTCAAGCCAAACACAGTTTGGCCAGAGTTGGTAACTCCCGAGGATCCCACCCTACCATCTAGTTTTGCTTCTCTTGGTTGAAATAATAATTATAATAATAGGATGAAATACCATTCATCATAATTGGATACTTGAAATACAACATCACCACAAGATTGTATGAGGCAGGTATTCACACATGAGACTCAGGATTTTTTGTGTAGATACTCCTATGTTGATTGCTGGAATTAGATTTTCCTCACACATACTGTATAGACATTCTTTTTTTTAAAACATATCAGCAATAGGAAGACACAACTGCTGAACCCTGCTGTTTGTGACTCTTTTTGGGAAAAAAACTACCCAGGATCATAATACTTGTATATCTGTGCCCCGAGACACTACTGTCTTTCCTGTGCACATAGACTGCAGGTACCATCAAAGAAGGTCCCCAAAGGGACCTTTCAAGCAGAACAGTTTATGCCAAGCAAACAAACAACTACCTACAACATTTAATATAGGGTACTAGCATGCAAGAAAGACAGAAACATCACTATTTTCTTACCTAGCAGTTGTTTGCCATTCTCAAACTGCAAAGCATAAAATGTTAGGTGGCAACAATCATTGGAACAGTGACTACAACAGAGTAAGCTAAATCAAAGACTGTTAAAACCAGCTTCCTGTGAAAATTTCAACAGGCTCCAAATTAGTCTCTGGTCAGCAGTTTCATTAAATAAACCTGAATCCAGTTGCAGATGCAATATCCCGGTTGAACCAAAATGGCATATTAATAAAGACGGAAAGACAAATACAAATTTTACGCCAATCATATGGAAGTCTTTATTTACATCTTTTTGAATTAGGGACACTTTGTTCCCTAAGAATGACAATTCTGTAAAATTATTCAGTAAAGGAAGGACAGAACAACTCAAAACAGGTATCTTCACCTACACACACTAAATTAGGTGCTACAGAGCAGCTACACATTTCAAAACATTGTTTTTATTCGAAACAAAGGGAAAAGCTTGCAAAGCCTAAAAACTGATGAAAAGAGAAACACCATTTAAAATCCTATACCAAGTAATACATCCCCTTTATTTATTGCATATTCTTGCATATATATTGTTATTCAAAAATTTCTTCAGCTGACAGCTATGTCAGTCATGCTTTATCTCTCCAAACACGCTTTTCCTCAGAGTACCCAATTAAAATCTATTGCTCCGGCCTTTTTAATTACACAGAATCTATGTATATTATTAGGCAATATAACATCCCAAACATATGGAATGGGTACAGACCCAAACTCCTAGGGCAATGAGATGCTGAACACAGCATTTTTCTGCTCATCTCAATTCACTACTACTTTCCACTTCTTACTTTGAAATCACTGCTCACTTTCCTTTCTTCATCGATCACCTTTACCACCAAACACCTCTACCTTCCAAAACACACACACACGCCAGACTTTTTGCTTATTATTACATGGTGATCCTAACTGATGCCCCCATCAAATAAAAGCAGTGCTTCCATTTCTTTCGGTTATTTAACCTGTTATCATTGTTGGAAAAAAAAAATCAGTAAAATAAAATAAAAATTACTTTTTTGTTTTCTGTTTCAGCAGAGTAACCACCAAAACTAGATTTCTCTCATAGGCCCTGAAACTGAGTGCTGCAGTTAAACCGATACAGTGAGAGCTAACAAAACTATGGCAAGTATTCAGATTTCAAGATTGTCAAAGCTGAAACAAGGGAGAGTTAAGTAAAATTTCTAAAATTCACTGTTATTTGAGAAACAACAACACTTTCATCACAGACTCTAGAATTAATAAGCCAGTTCTACTGCAGTGAATATCAAGGGATTAAACCAGATTTCAGATGCATACATATATATGCACAAGCTTTACACTACAGTCAATAACATATTAATGGCATTCTGTCAATATTCAAACTTCTAATTATTTTAGAGGTTGATCTACTAAAGTTGGAAACAGAACAGTTATGTCACATTTGGAAAAGTCACTAAGACTAAAGAACAAGACCTTCCCAATATCATTAGCTTTTAAAAAAGGTAATTACATATTTGCTATTAAATCCAGTATTTCATTCAGTGCTCAGGAACAAAACAGTCCAGTATGGAGAAAACTCTGTTTCTATTCTACTTAAATAGAATAATATTTTAAAAACTCCAACTTCATTTTAACTAAGCTTGCAAAAACTGGCATTTGGGGTTTTTTGGAAGAACTTGTAGAATTCTGCAGTAGCAGAATGACATATCTCTAAGTTCCAAATGTCAGCTAATGGATCAATGACTGAAAACAGGACCTTTGCAGAGCACACACAAATTCAATTGTACAGTACCAAGAATGATTTCAGCTGTGTACAGGCTAAAGTGCAAAAAAGTACTGTAAGACAAATGCAGCATCTATACAGATGGCTGCTCCTTTGCAATGATCGAAGATACTCTGAAGTCATTGAGAATGATTATCAGTTTGATTACCTCTTAACTATATTAATATATGTTTTATATGTGAAAGGAAACTGTCCAGTGATTCTTATACAAAATGAGCACTCACAAAACAGCTTGCACGAGAATAAGAAGGACTAAAAATGCTACTCATTGTATTTCATGTTCAGTGAGTTTTCCAAGTAGTGTTTTTGCAGACGTTTTTCAGAATTTCATCTTTGCTGCTGCTGTACATACATTTCTGATGTTCTAGTTAGCAATGGAAGCCTGAATCTAGAGTGTCAGATTTTAAAACTTGAGGAGAAGGGGAAAGAAACTCAAATTACAAAATTTCTGCTCTCCAAGGGCAAAGAGTGGGGGGAAGGGTCCGTAAAAAAAAAGTTCAAAAAGAGCAGTATTGTATTTTTGGCATTAAACTTCTCTATTTAAATTTACGTAAAGATACCATCAACGATTTCCAAGAATTTTTTTTTTAAACATAAAACCCTAAACTTATGTTTGTGAACCAAGATGCAAATAGAAAACCTCCAGCACCTGGCAAGTTCTTTCAGGTTAGTCAAAAACCATGTGTTAATTTGAGTCGTCACATCAACAGATGAGGACAGGAGGACTTATTTTTGTTTAGGGGCATTTCAGCAAAAAAGCTAAAGTGGGAAACAGCCAGCACAAAGCTTCCTCAAGCCAAACCAATGAGAGTTTATAAAGGGTTTAGTCCAGTAATGCACCAAACTGAACCTGCTAAACTGAAAACCGTTCAACCGTTTGTTTGTCCTTTCAGTTACTTTCTGTAGCAATCACCATTAGTGCTGATTTTATTAATGACTCATAGAAAATGCATTTGTGTTTCAGCCAAGGATAACCACTAATTGACTTGAGCAAACAACTCACTCAGGTTTGCTTTGAAAAATATTATAAACAAAATTGCAATTACATGAACAATGTGAACAGCAGCAAACGGGATGCTTCTGCAATAGAATTCATACGTTTCATTCTTGCTATCAGGAATAATACAATGTGAGAGTTTTTTTACAACACTGGTTCATAGTTTTCTAAGGAAGTAGTCTCAGTGACACTTCTGAAAAGCTCCTTAAGGCTGGAATGTGCCAATCACATTCCCGTGTTCTGTTAAAATTCTCTTTCCCCATCTCTCCTCTCTAAAATTAAAAGAGGCAAATGTTGAAAATTTAAGGATTTTTTTTAAATTGCACAGAGCTGTGGTTATTATTTCTAATTCTAACCCCGAATTCTCGTTCTAACCTGTCTCATGAAAGAATGCAGAGTGGGAGAAAACACTAATGACTTTGCATTAAATTGTGCTTTATCTCCTTCAGGACACACCAAGCGTAATTACAGGACTTCAGCTGAGAGGAAGGACTTTGTTAGTCTGCCTTGACTACATGATTTATTCAAGCTCCCAGGCATGTCAGGGCATATCTGAGCACTACCAATCACACGTATCCCTGAGCCCTCAAGGGGGTCCCTGAGTGCCAAAATAAAACAATATATCACAACTGCCTCTTTCTTTAAGGGAATGCTGGAACATGATCACTACACCTCTGGAATAAGCTCACTTTACTTTTTACAAGGGCACATAGTGACAGGACAAAGGGCAATGGGTTCAATCTGAGAGAGAGGAAGTTTAGATTAGATACTAGAAATAAATTCTTTACTGTAAGGGTGATGAGACACTAGAGCAGGTTACCCAGAGAAGCTGTGGATTCACCATCCCTGGAAATGTTTAAGGCCAGATTGGATAGTCTAGTGGAAAGTGTTCCTGCCCATCCATGGCAGGGGAGTTGAAACTAGATGATCTTTAAGGTCCCTTTCAACCCAAACCATTTTATCATTCTGTGATTGGAAGCTTGGGTTAACACATTCCACATCGTGTCCTCTGCAGAGGCAGGTCAGAGCACTCACCCTGTTCTGGTTAGCACCATAACCAAGCAATTAGAAACACCAGACATCTACTGCTCTCAACATCCCTTATGCAAACAGCTCACCATCGAAAGCTCCAAGCAGTCCTCATCCTCTCTCCCTGCCACCTGCCATGACAGGAACATGCTGCCCTCGACACAGCTCATGTGTGATGAGCGAGTCAAACTATGAACTAATTTAGTGCATCACCAGAGCAGCCCCTGCCAGGGGGACCCCATCATGAAGGCCTGGCTTGGCACACTTTAAAAGCTGCTTTGTGGAAGTCTGTTGGTGGCTTCTTAGTGGGCTACTGGGGTAATATTTGAAAAATTAGTCAGAGCTCCCAACTTCACAAGCAGAATCAATGCCCCAGACAGGGCATTACTTCAAACTAGAATCATCTGGTGCTGCTACACCTGAAACAAAAATGGTAGCTGTTTTGCTCAGCATGGTCTTCTGAAACATCTCATGAGGGGAAACCTTTACCATGAAAAGACAGTGAAACATCACAGAGGAAAGTTAAGGGGTTTTGTTAGAAGAAGTGCTTGTACACTTTCTCTTGAAGTTAACACAATGGCCAAAAACCAACAGCTTCTAACACTGGTGATATATGAGTTTAGTGCTATAGATGGAAATGCAACAGTCCAACTTGACTAAATTATTAATTTGTAGAGCTGGTCTTTATACAACAGCCATGACCTTGCTACATGATATTAGCACCTCTGATTTTGAAGGCTGTCTTGCCATCTCCCACTTTAACAGTTCCTGCAGGTGTTTGGGTTGGATCTCAGTGACAACAGAGCCTGAACATTTTACCTAGTGATACCCAGCAGGGCCTTCAATTGTCATGTCATCAAGAAGCAATTTTCATATATGAAAGGCCTTCTACAGTCCAAGACTTCTGCATGCTATCCAATATTGTCATATAGTTTGAACAGATTGACTGTTTTCACTTTCTGAGCAGCATCTCTCCAGAATAAACACATGTTGATGTTTTGTGTTTTGTTTAAAAAAAAATTACAGCTGATTGGTTTCCCAGTATTTCCCTTTTTAGTGAGTTCATGTTAAGCAGTGATATGCCTTTGAGTCCAGACAAATGCCTTCTGGACTATTATCTGTGTGAGGACAGTCCTCAGAGAGTGAAGGATGAACAGATCAAGGGCAGCCCTGCCTGGAAGGACTTGGGGGTGCTGGTGGATAAGAAGCCCAACAAAGCCCAGCCATGTGCACTCAGTGGCCAGAAAGCCAACAGCACCCTGAGCTGCATCCAAAGCACTGAGGCCAGCAGGGCAAGGGGATTCTGCCCCTTTGCTCTGCTCTGCTGAGACGCCACCTGGAGTGCTGCATCCAGCTCTGGGGCCCCAACACAAGGAGCACATGGACCTGCTGGACAGAGTCCAGAGGAGGGCTGAGATGTTTAAAGGGATGGAGCACCTCTCCTAGAAGAAAAGGCTAAGAAAATTGGGATTGTTCAGCCTGGTAAAGAGAAAGCTTTGGGGTATCCTGATTGTGGCCTTCTAGTCCATGAAGGGAGCCTATAAGAAAAATGGAGAGGGACTTTTTACAAGAGCATGTAGTGATAGGACAAGGGAAAAGTACTTCAAACTGAAAGAGAGTAGGTTTAGATTAGATTATAGGAAGAAATTCTTTACTGTGAGGGTGAGACACTGGAACAGGTTGCTCAGAGAAGCTGTGGATGCCCCATCCCTGGAAGTGCTCGTGGCCAGGCTAGACTGAGCAACCTGGTGTAGTGGAAGATGTCCCTGTCCACAGCAGGGGGCTGGAATAAGATGGTCTCTAAATTCCTTTCTAACCCAAGCCATTCTCTGAATCTATGACTACAAAACAAATCACTAAAGCAGCTTTCAGCACTTCCAAAGTTATCAGCTGAGGAAACTGGGGACATAACATAGGATTTCTTTTTTCTTTTTTTTAGGGGTAATTCCTTTTATACATACACATAAAAATATTATCTCAATCCAGAAAGCGCAGCCATGAGCCAAAGAAGTTTCCCCAAACTTTTAACAGAAGGAGAGAATTAGAAAACTTAAGGGAGATAAGGCCAAACATCATATTAAGTGCTAACTGCAGATATTATAGGTTTCTATAGTCAGAACCTAAATAGCTGCAAAAATGCAATCCACAAACTGTGCTAACCAGATTACTTGCATTGTGCCAGAGCTGCCAGTTCAGTTCTTCTAAAATAGCTGAGTTTGCTGTCTTGAAAAAACACACATATATAGTCTAAAGATCACGGGTAAACATGCAAGATTATCAAGCTCAGCTAAAACTGCATTAAGACTTACAACATTCAGCCAGGCTTGAAAAATATGAAGCAAGATTCCATATTTTAATGCAAGCTGGTATTAATCTATTATCTATACCAGGTCTTCAGGCTATGACCATTTGATCTTATAAATATTTCTCAGTTTGTGATAGGTGTTCAGTCATTTAGCTCCTCACTTTCTTCCAAAGGTCTGAATTTAGCAGCCGGTTGCACACTTTATTTTTAATTCATAATCGTGATTCAGCACTTCCTCTTGTGATTTCTCCAGTTGCAAGCTTCTCATCCTTAATACCTTATAAAACAGGTATACCACAGCATTCAGCAGTGATTAATCTGGCACAGACAAGTTAGACATCTTCTCCACAACATCCTTATTTTTCCACAACTTCTATTCCTCACACTTACTGGTTCTGTTCCATTACAGCATCTTTTCATTGCCTGTATTCTATTAATGCATTTGACTGTTTACTCGGGGAGTATGAAAGATTTTTCTAAAAGATCATCGCAGAGCTTTTCAACTGTTGTTCCCTTTCAGTTCCCTTTCAGTCTAAGTCTTTGAAACCCTATTTCTATTAGCATAAAAATTTTAGAATTTGGAAGGAAAAAAGTATCTAAAATTCTTTATAAGACAAACAGTCTGAGAAGTTCTTTATTTCCAAAGACACAGTTCATTTAAGTTGTGCTGGCTGCACAGACTGGACAAAAGAGATTACAAAATCACAGATTGGAATAGACCAGTCAGGATCACTAGTTCACTTCCCAGCCCTGCACAGAACACCCCAAGAGTTACACCGTGTTCCCTGAGAGTGTTGTCCAAACACTTCTTGAACTCTGACAGGTTTGGTACTGTGCCCACTTCCCTGGGGATCCTGTTCCAGTGCCCAGCTATACTCTGGGTGAAAAACTTTTTTCCCAAAAACCAACCTAAACCTACCCTGACTCAGCTTCATGCTGTTTCCTTAAGTCCTGGTCATGAGAGTGAAGAGATCAGTACTTGCGCCTCCACTTCCCCCCCTGAGGATGCTGAAGACCACAATGAGGTCTCCCCTGTGTCTTCTCTTCTCCAGGCTGAACAGAACAAGTGACCTCAACTATTCCTGATAAGGCTTTCCCTCAAGGCCTTTCACCATCCTCATGGCCCTTCTTTGGACACTCTTCAATAATAGATTGTGGCACTCAAAACCACACACAGTAGTTCAGTCAGCAACCAGCTTTTCTCTGCATTCCCCATCCCTCCACCCACCCACCATATCAACATTTATTTAGGTAGTCAAATTCAGGAAAAAAGAGGGGAAAACCACTGCTCTGGAGACCGCACATACCAGATTAAGTTAATGGCATCAAATTGGCATTTGTTAATAACAAATACAAAGGAAAAATAGATAACTGTCCTCTTAGAGTGCTCTGGCTAATTCTGCAGAATGAGGGGGAAAAAAATCAACATACTGAAAATAAAAACCAAACAAATATGCTGAAGCCACAGAAAACAAATATGATGTGCATACAGAGGCAGCACACAGGCAAAAAGCTAATGTTAATGCAGTTCCTCATTAACTGAGGGAACAACTGAGAGCTTCTGTGGCAGGGGACAGTACAGGCATGCCCACATGAACTCCTGTTGATTTAAAATCTACATTACCGTGATCATTATGATGCCTACCAGATGAGTGCAGCATCAAAGCTTCCTGTGACACAGCAGGAGTCAATCTGACAATGATAATGCTATAAATAAATTAATGCCAAAGGACTCCACAATCACAGGTGACTGGTAATGGGATTCATACATCTGCTAGACCAAACCTCTGGTGCAGGTCAAGAGCAGCAGCAAAATTACTGGTAACTGACAAATGTGTGGTGGACTGTGAGAAAGAAGCTGCTGGTTTCAGTCCATTTCCTGACTGATGGACAGGTGTCTGCAATGCTCAACCACAACTGGCACCTCAAAGTGTCTCAGACAGACCAAGGACTGTGAAATGCTCTGGCTCTAAAATGGAAAGCTTAAAGACCACTATAACCCAGCCTCACCTGAATCAATTTCCACACAAAAATGGAGCATATGAGAAAACCCACCTTTACCTCTGGAAATATATTCCAGCAATTACTAACCCACACGCTCAAAGTCTTGCTTACTTCCAGTCTCAATCTGAGACACGTCATTTGCCAGCCACAATGACATGCAGTTCTGATAAGGACTTTCCACACAGAAATGGGACCCACAGAATGCCTAGCCATCCCTGCCTCTCTTTGGGGATGACACCTCCCCAGGACAGGGTCTGAGCACCTGTTTGACAAGAACAACTCGGTATTCCTCCTTCTCCCAGACTCACGCTGTCCTCCCTCCTGCTTTGCAAACAGCAACCACTGCCCAATGCAGCATAGGAAGCATTCTTCCTTCCATCAGCATTTAAACCTGTGGTTGTGGGGAGGAATGAGGAGAGAATGAACAAGAATGCTTGTAAATTCAGCTTCTTGGACATGACCGTCCACCACAGCCTACACTTTTCAGAATAAGATGCAGCTGTTTTCAAGCTGCTGCACAATCCACATCAACAGTCAATTTAGTCTGGGCCCACATTCATCTCCATAGAAACCCCAGGAGAGGGTTAAACACTTGGAAAATCCAGAGACAAACACCTCAATGGACCTGCGACCATATTCATCTGTTAAGATTAACAACATTTGCCTTTACATACCTTAATTTGAGCAACTGGAACAAAAATTTTTGTCATCTGCAAATGTGCTGAGGATGCACTCAATCCCTCTGTCTATGTCATTGATGAAGACATTAAACAGCAGAGGTTCCAATACAGACCCCTGAGGGGCACCACTCATGACTGGTTTCCATCTGGACATTGAGCTATTGACCCTCTGGATGTCATCATAAAAGCAATTCCTTATCCACCAGACAGTCCAGCCATCACATTCATCTCTCCAATTTAGAGAAGGATGTTGCAGGGTACCATGGCAAAGGCCTTACAGAAGTCCAGACACAAGACAACCTGGTGGATGGATCCTACAGGTCACTGCCAGCCATGCTATTATCTAAAGCACACTTGGAGATACATTTCCCCATCTACCTTTCATTGTCTCATATTCTGAATAGAAATTTTAAAACTTAAACTAACGGAGAAACAGAATAGAAAAAGCAGGTGGCAAGAAACCTAATTACTCTCCTCTGTTCATGGCTCTTCTGTGGATTTATAAAACATCTGTGAGTGTCCCATGGGCAGCCATCCAAAGTGCTCTGAAGGAAACAACTTGATTCAACAAGGCTGCTGCCCTTGTGCATCTGAGGGAGCCCACATGGTGCTGTTGGACACTGCTCTCACTCATTACATCTGAAATAACAAACCTGGCTCCATATGGCATGCACACCTTTCTCCTGGACATGCCACCTGCTACCCATAGGGTTTTCCATGAGATAGATATTTGTATCACAGGAGCTATAAACATGCATCTTTAAACTACAAAATTCTCACCAAATTGATTAAGATGCTGTATAATAATGGTGCACTTCGTTGGAGCAATAGCCTTAGAATGCTCTCTGAATATATTTCAAAGTTAGTTTTATTAGAGGAAAAACTTCTTTGAAACATTTTATACAAAAAGAACTAAAGGGCAATATGGCAAGATAGTTCAGGCCAGATTTTGGCAATTTTTTTTCCAGTTTAAATCACTTGAAGTCTTACAAACAATTCTGTGTCTTGCACTTAATGCAAGCTAGCCATGTCTAAAGGTGTAAGAAGTCTTAGAATCCAACTAATTTTATACCTACTTTTTCCTGTTATTCCAGCTTGAAAGTACTCATGACTTCCTAAACTTTGATTATGAGCCACCATGAATCAGACACCCATAAGGGTTAGAAAATGGTGACTGAGATAATGTTAAAAAGCTAATTTCTATAAGAAAACTTTCTTTTTAAGTATATCTATATAAGTAGGCACATGTAACCTAAACCAATAAAATACTTTGTTGTGAAACCCTTCAATCATTTCCTAATAGCTTTCTAACTTAGGAGGAATTGAAGCAACCTATACCCAAAACCTAAGTCACACAGGAAAGCATACTTTTTAAAAGGTACTGTGAGCATTTCAAACAACCAGGTAAAAACAGTCTGTAACATCACAGAGAGGGACAATGCCTTGAGTTACTACAGTAGAAAACAGTTTTACAATCTGTAGCAAGTAGGTGTTCACCACATGGACTGATGTCCATTTCCATTTCTTCAGTATTGCATTCTTGACTATGAATGACAAAGAGAGATTGGGCATTTTCATTCTCTACCCACAAGACCCACTGGGTGTAGAATCACTACTTCTGATACACCACTTTAAGTGCCCCATTCAGAGGTATTATTGCATCAAAACAGTGATGAAACTTCAAAATCTGACAAGGAAGATGTGGGTAATTTGTGACTTCTGAGAGTTCAAGTATGCATCCATATTCTTTGTTTCATACCGGGGCAGAAAAGACCAAATTCTCTTTGATAACATGCTACTGAAACAGTACTGGCTTTTCAATGTCTAAAAACACTTACCTTCCTTAACATGCACAGAAAGCTTTGTCTAATTAATTATTTGTAGAATTTCCTACAGGTTCCTACATCTCCTACAGGACTAGGGAATACTGCAGATAGAATATTTTTAAAGACAAAGGCAACTACTGCAGAAGCAAAGGCAGCTTTTTACAGGTGATCAGCATTCACATAAATGCATACACATGAAACAGGGAATCTCAAAGAAGAGATATTCCCTTAGCAATGCAATTGCATGTCTAGAAGTCTGAATAACATCAGATGATTTCTGAACACAAAAGTAATCACTTTCCACGAGTGAAATTTGGGGAGAAAGGTGGTGAGTGATACACACAGGGAAAACATTTCTATTAGATTTCAGTGGGCATAAGAACAATCCCCAAGCACAATGTGGACACACAAGCTGTAAACAAACCCACCTAAAAACCTGGCATGGATGTAAATAACAAAGGAAGTAACCAAACCTAACAGAAGTTTTCTAGGCTCTTGTTCCTAAACAGAAGCATTCAGTCACAAACAATCACCGCAGTAAGACCAGGAATGATAAAGTAATCAAAATTAGCTCAGCTCCCAAACAAATGGGATCCCTACATCACTTTAGGAACTGGGGAGGAGTTTTAAAGGAACTATACTGTATGCAGAGAAAATTGAAGGCACAGTTGGAAGCAGGGGTGATTAAAGCAAGTCCATCCTCAACCAGTCACATTCTTCATGTGTTTGTTCATGTACCACTGTTACTTTTGAGACACTGCTGTGAACCAGATTGGGAAAAGAGCTGGGTAAACATAATCCTTCATGTCTTTTGTGGTGGTAACTAGAGGAAGAAATGGTGACCTGGTTATATTTAAACCACAAAATCTCCCAGTTCTATTTACCATGCAGCCTCACAAACAGATGCATCACCACAAGCAAGGTGGTGGTGTGTGGGCTGCCAAAACTACCACCATCACCACCAGAAGCACTCGCCTGAGGCTGCAGCTGATCTGTACCATAATCAGTCTTCCTAGTTTTCTAATCATGATAAAACAAAACAAAATTCCATTCATTTTAAAGACCAGCACCCTAGAGGCAACATGACATCTCCTTTACTTAGCACAAATGTTTATCTCTTCAACTAAAAGCACTCTTGAAATTCAGTCTGTTTCAGACTTAACAAGCATCAGGCACAACACAAGTCAAATGGACAGTGTAACAAAGTCAACAGCTAAAGCACATTTTATTTTATGAAGCACAATTATAAATCTGCTTCAGCACATTTATAAATTTAAGGTCAACCCAGAGTTCACCATTACCTCGATATTGGGGTTGATTGTGACTGCTGGGGACACCTCTTGTTTGGCTTACCTATTGATTTGCCTGGGAGAAGTGGAAATTCTGTAGTTTAAGGACTGAAATCACTGGAGACATTTTGCATGAAGAAAAAGAAAAGCAGAGATTCCCAGCAGCATATGAGGGCTAACACCAACAACTGCCTTACTCACGATTTTGCCACATTTCATGAGAAGTGGAACGCAGGGAAGGAATGAACAAATTTTAGAGGATAATAGTTCCTGACATAAATCAAATAGCCAGATTTTAAGATGTAGCAAGGCCTAGGCAGACTCCCCTCAAAGGTAAGCCGGTGTAAAGAAGAAATCATAGAATTCCAACAAAGGAGACCTGTATCCTCTTCCCAGATCCTTTCCTGCCCAAGATAACACAGTAAATACAGGTCTTCAGATGAGTTTCCCTTCAGTGAAATGGGAATAATACTTTATGTAAAGTTTTGGAGACTACAGATGCCCTGCTATTTTAGATCTATTATGTGAGGATCACTGGTTCCTCCCACACTCCAAGCCTAAATAAGGCAATTTCACATAGAAAAGGACTGAAAACCCATCTGCCATAAAGATTCAAGGAAAGGGCCCAAGTACACAGAAGGGTTAGTACTGGGGAAGGAACGTTGTTTATGTGATGCTTAAACTCCACACAGGAGGAAACTTACCTTTACCATTAAATTAATAACATAATCCCATTATTGTGTTATACAGATTGACGGTGTTGTTCTCTTCCCTTGTCAGTTACATTTCTTGTTGTTATAACAGCAGCAACAACAAAACCTGTGGCTGGATCTCAAAACTACAGCTTTCAAGAAAATCAGTCTCAAAACATCAATTGCAAAGAACAAAAAATTAACCCCAAGATGACTGTGACAGTCAACTGCAAAGGAAGGATTTACTGTGGAGTCCTCCACAACTCTTACCTCAAGCATAGGGCGGGCACTGTCATGGATTGAAAGAATGTGCGTGATGTTATTCTTAGTCAATTGCTCTACATCTCGGGCATCTGTGATAGAGGGAAAAAAGGAAGATAATTTTTTTAATCTCTTGAAATAGCATTTTCATTGTGCCTGTTGAAAAGTTATTTATTGTTGATACATTTCCTTTTGAAGCTGCAAAAAGTCAGGCAAAACCTCAAATGCAGCTGTTCTAGAATATCATCATTAGAGTGGGTAACGGGAAGACACACTTCTAACTCCAAAACAAATTATATACTATATAAAGACCAAGCTTAAGTGACTCAGGAATATGTTCTCAAGTCAGAAGTTTCATGTATTTTGCATCTGAAATGTAAGTCTGTGCATGCCTGGGTGCAGGTGATGGCCATCTGAACACACACTCAGAGCTGTACAAGAAATATCTGACCTCCTCTCTACCCACAAATCCCCCTTCAGGGAATACATTTTCACTTGGGAAACAGACCCTGTGATATCCAGGTCTCAGAAGGGAAGCCAGCCATATCAGTTGAATTGAGGCCTCTGCAGACAAGCCAAGACGATAACAAGATTTTTACCTTCTGTGAACCAGCAGAGAAAAATGTGCATTTAGCCAATACAAATGATAATTTTAAGTCTAAACAGAGACAGGTGATAAAGATATCAAATGTATGAAAAAGCAAAATGCTACAGCAAGGAAGTGCAATTGTGAAAAGATGGTTCCTAGGCCTGTAACTAAGGGGTTTCAGACATTCAAAACTGGAAAGAAAACTGAGGTGACTGAAAATTTGATGCTAGATACGGCAACACCATAGGCTTGATTCTATAAGAAAAAAAGGTAAAATAGACTATCTATCATCAGTGAGCAACTTTCCCCATACTAAACTATCAGCAGGTCAAAAAACAACCTGAAAGAACTAACAATACAGGTAAAAGTTAGCTTGTGCCCATCTACTTTTGACCTTTCTGCTTGAGAATGGCACAGCACACCATGGTAAGTACAGCAGTGGTTTTGTGATGGGAACACCTGCCTCCGAAACCTGCCCATACAATCTTTTCACATTAGCCTGGCTGCACACAAAAAGAGAGCACTGACCACAAAGGTTTCGAACCGGCTCTCTCTAGGTACAAAAATAATAGCATCACCTGTACGTTCTTTATGTACATGCAAGAGTTCAATTAGCATCTCTTGGGTCGTCTTATCCGCCTACTATAAAGTTTCAATGCCTTTTCTACATCACAAAGAAGAGCTGGACTTTTAATTATACTGCCCCACAGAAAAGATCCAAGTGAGCACAGTAACAAGCAATGAAATTTAAACCTAATCCAATTATGAAAGCTTCTCTACAGCTAATAAAATGAAGAAAAGAGTCAAAACTGCAAAGATTTTACTCACTACCGCTCAAGCCTGCATGATCAACACAGATGCCTAATCCTTCAGGAGAGAATTAACACAAATTCTGTCTGAAACAGAATTAAAGCCTAGCTTCACAGAACAAATAAAATTTCCTAAAAATCTCAGAGAAAACATTTCAAAGAAGAAATGCTAATGCTTGCCAGGCAATGTTCTCTAATCCACCTGACCTTCAGATCTTTTTAACAGTTTGTAGGACAGTCTCAATTCCTTAGGGAATGCCTAAGCAGGCAAGGATTTGGAAACCCAGAAACCAGCCTAAGTGCCCCTAAAAAATCACTGTTTTCTGTCTTACAGAGACTAAGGGCAGACTTCAAAGCCTGCTGGCTGGAACTCATGGTGTTAAGGTACACCTAGCACAACGAGACCCCAATCTCTAATTATCAGTATGACCTACGTGGTAAGAAATGTCTTGCCACACAAGGCAAAGTGCTTTAAAAGAAGATATGATCCAAATTAAATGCTGACTGCTTTGAACCAGTTTGAAAGGCCAAATGGACATAGTACAACTCAAAAAGACTGAAATGCCTTAGTTCTTCAGTTAACAGAGACTTGGGCTAAAGGAATTTCAGCAGATCAAAACTATACACTGAGATTTCAGATATTCCTAGAAACAAGCTGGAAATGGTCATCCCAGACCTACGTCACCAGGTAGCCAGCAAGTCCCTAGTATATTTGGGAAATAAGCATTCAATTCACTAAAGCAGAGGAGAAAAAGCTTCCCAGCTACTATCTGGATCTAAACTTCAAACAGTTTAAAAAGGGGAAATTCCCCTGGTTCCCCAGCACCTGCCTTAAGTCTCTACAGATACTACAGAAAAGGCTATTTAAACAGCAGTACAACTAAGAGATCCTGTCACTCACAGTCTCATACCATAAATTACAAAAAAAATTTAGAAGTTATGTAAAGACCCACCTAAAACCAAAAGAACCATCACCACATTCTAACTTCTTTGCTGTAGCACAATGCTGCACAAGCACATCCAAGCTCACATTTTGAAATCACAGTGTGAAAAACCCCATTTTCAAATGTTATGATTAAACCTACCTATCAGATCCCCCTCCTGTGCATCCTCTAAAGGGTGCCTCAAATGTGGTATTATTCTTCAACAACAGCTTACCTAACATTCTGTTTCATACAGCAAAATGCTTCTCAGCTAATGCATATGTGGACTTTTGAGTAAAGCCTTTGGGAAATTCTCTCTTCACACAAAATGACACAATTCACACTGGGGAAGTCTTCCTCTCTCCCTACCACATTTAGCCTTTTTTCCCCCCAGTTTCATACGATGACTCCAAGCTTAACCTCTACTCATGCAGAGAGCTGCAAACACTTACATACAAAAGCAATGCCAAAGTCATCAAAATGGGACTGGGGCCTCAGAATTTGTCTCCCTGCAGCTCTGGGAAGCCTTAGTGTGTGGTTGGGGAGAAAATCCCCTCGTGCAGCGTGCTTCCATCCCCGCCAGCAAAAGAGAGACACAGCTCCAACCACTGCAGTTAAGGCACATCAATGACTGAACAACTCCAAAAGTACAGTGGTGAAGTCTCAAATGTACCTACAACCATTCTCCTTCTTCAGTATTTTAGTGCCTCCACAGAAATGCAAGGTGAGGGACAAGGACTTCCTCTCAGACAGGGCCCAGCATGTACAACAGTATTAAGTCTCAATCTGCAGATGTATAGAGAATTTCACCATCATCAGATCTTTTTGGTTTTATTATATAAAGCAAATTTTTGTCTACACTTTCTCTTCTGCTTTGGAGAGAGCTAGATAGAGAGACAGCCACCTAAAGCAGAACATCCTCTGCAGTGGTTCAGAGCACTAAGAGCTATTACTGAGAATGGTTTCCCATCAGGAGAGCTTTGCTCCTGAATCCAGTTATGTGCAGCTACAGACACACACACACAAACTGTGCACATGAACAAAAACTCCACCTCTCCTGTCTCCACTTCACACTTTGTTCTAAAATATATTTTGTCCCATCCTCTCAGAAGGACCTTTTTGGGGAACAAGAAAGGTGGGGAAAAGACATCAGTACTCTGTTGAATGGAGTACCAACAGTCTTCCTTCAAAAGGTGAAGCTGAAAAAGGAAATGGAATCTCCATCTTCTCCTGTTTTCAGTATCTGATATAAAGCCTTAGGAAATTGAACTTAAAAAAATAGTAAGCAGATGAGAACAGGAATTAACTGACTTCAGAAACACAGCATAACTACTTGGTGGGCATTGCCATTTTATATCCTTAGTAATGGGAAGGGCAGAAACTTCCCCAAGACTCTTCAGACCATCCACAGCAACACTGGACTATTTGGGGAAATTAAACCTCATATTGTGGCTTTCCCCTTCAAATTAAAAAGCCCCCAAATATTCCATGGAAAAAACCTTGAATGATTACAAACAAGGAAGAACACAAGGTCTTTCATATTCAAGGTAGAAACACTCTTGATTCTCTGCTTTCTGCTACTGCCACACCTCTTGGTTTGGAAGAAAACTGAACATCCACTAAGAATCTCTCATAAGAAGAAACAGATTTTGTTTTCCATTTGTGCAGAGAAACAAGCTGTCCTGTCAATCCCTTAAGGAACAAAGCAACCATTTTTGTTGTGAGCACAGGTGACTTTCAAGGGCCATCAGGTTTCCAGTGCAGAAGACAAGTGGACATGCAGTCCCACAGTAAATTCTTTGTCTTTTGAGAGGACTGCATTTCATCTGTAAGGTACAAACGAAACAAAACAAATTTTCTCCAAAAGCAGAGGCAGAAATTTTTCCCCCTTAGCCTGCTACTCTGCCATTTGCAAAGAAATAACCACTCCTTCACTCCCACAAAAAAATCCCAAGCGCTGTTTCCTTCTAGGCTTTCAGACCAGACTCAGTCTTGTATTTTATATGGACATCTATGGTTCTTCTTGAATTTTTCTGCCCTCTAGCTGTGCAATCTCAAATATAACCTCTCAGGAGCACACCACACTTTTCATGTGCTATTGATGAGCTGAATCATGCTTATAGAGCCTGTAAGATAAAAAGCACTTGAACACATGCCAAGATCTGTGCTTATTCAGGAAAGGTTTTCAGAGACATACTCAAGCTCTGTTGACTTAGGGGGATTTCAGGAGATACTTCAGTGCTTTCCATAATCAGCACTACATGTAACTTTCTACCCTAAAGACCCTTAAGGTGATTATTAAAGCCCCTCTCAAGTCTATGTGCTTAGAGGTTTGTGCAGCACCAAACAAAGCAGAAGCAGCAAGCTCAGCTCCCATTTCTGCCACAGATCCATTTCACAAGCTGTTTCTGAGCCTCAGTTTACCTCCCAGTCAAATGAAGAATTGGCACTGCTCTGTTGTAGACGTATTTAAATTTACTAGGCCTACAAGCAGAAATACAGCTGAATGGTGAATAATAATTCCCCAATCAGAGCAATTCCTGAATGCCTTCTCCAGACAACAGCCCTCCAGAATAAGTGTTTAACATTTCAAACATCCTACTTTCACTCAGCAGAAAGGCACCCATCTAGAAGAGCTGTGCCTTTCCCCAGCCTGCCAGTGTTCCCAGAGGTCTCCCACGCAGCAGCAAGACAGGAGTGTGAGTAGGATTCTCTGATTTAGCTCTGGAAACTGTGCATGCCAGGCTCCCTGAGGAGCCACTGGGGAAAGACTATCCTCCAGAGGGCAGATAGGAGCGATTTACAGACATTCCCCTGACTCAGATTCAGGAGAAGCTGCCTCCTCTCCACCCCAGCTCAGGGACACAGACAGTGCCTCGAATTCTCATCCCAGTGTCTGGGCAAGATGCACAACACCAGGGATTCAGTGTTTCCTCCTCCTCTTACTGACAAGATGCATCTTTATTCAATTTCAAGCTATCAATCTTAAGCTGAAAAATGGGAGACTGATCAAACATTCATTACAGGAAATAATTTTGTAAACCCTTGGCTATTATGAGTAGCTAGTCATTTCAGCTGCCCAAATCAGGACACTCTGAGCAATCCCAGCTGTGCATGCTGCTGAGTATTTCTCAGTCAGTGATCCCCTTCGTGGCAGTCTCAACGCTCACTAGTCACTGTTTTAAAAAGTCTCACAAATCAGAACACGCCCCAAGAACATCAGGATCGAACTCCTCCAGAAAAATACACTGGTAATTAACTAACAACCTGTTCCTAAATGGGATGACTTCACTGCACAGAGAGCTGGCTGCAACTGCTCCTAATCAGCGAGAGAAGGGGATGTTGAGTGACAAGGAATGCAGAAAAGGGTAACAATTGTAGAAGCACGCTCTGATATTAGTGAAGTACTGCAACACCTATCTTTTCCTCTCCAGGTATGGTAGCTTATCTGAGATTATAGCAGGTACTTGTGAGGGTAGAACGTAATGATTAAATGCAATATGAATAAAGGTCAGAGCAGTAAATAAACGGACATTTTTGTTTGTGTTTTTCATTAATTTAAAAAACAGACTCCATAAAACAAACACTGGGGTTAAAGTCAACTCATCCTTCCTCTCTTTTCCAGAGGTAAACAGAAGCATTACACGCTCTGCTGCTTTTCAGTGAGGTTCCCAGAGACACTCCCAGCCACAGCACCTCCACCTGCACGCCCCTGCTCTCCACGCGGGCGTGACCTGCCGTGCCATTCCAGGGCTGCTCCCAAGGCACAGGGGAGACAGGGCCACAGGCCTGGCGTGGGCAGGGATGCTGACTCACTCTGCAACCCTGGCCAAGTCCCCTGCGCTGAAAACAGAGCTGCACCAGCAAACAGATGCTCCTGCTGAGTTTCAATCCCCTGGGCAAGGGCTTACCAGTGGGATGGCCACGGTGAGAGGGACTGATTGATTGGGAACCATGTTACCAGGGCCCATCCTGCCCACCCTACCTGAAACCTAAAGCACTCCATGATCCAACATCTTCCCAATTCCACCCCTTGCCTGAATTACTTCAGGAAGAGAAAAGAAAATAAAAAGAGGAAGCAACATGGCTGCGACCAAGTTTTAATTTTGTCATCAGACCATGCTGTCGTCCATCCAAAGGGCATTCAAAACTACCCTTTTGGCCTTATTTTCTTTTATTTCCTATATTTTTCTTTTTTCTCCTTTCATTACCAGCATGAAATCACCTCTATCCTCTCGTTTTCCTTACCATGGCATGATTAACCCCCCCACAGAGTAGCCATTGTACTTGTGGTTGTGGTGTGGCAAAAGGCAGCTTTTAACCTCACATGTACCTCCGGGCTGCCTTCCAAACTTATCAGCTCCATGTCCCAAGGGGCAGTAAGCACTGGATCCACAGTATGGGTCAGATCCAGAAGCAGGTAAATCAGGCAAGAACCCCTGAACTCACAAGTTTTGGGATGGGGAGGCATGGAAGGAAGAGTGGGCATGAGGCAGAGAGAAGGTGCAGCACCATCTAAATCCAGCGCAGATGTTGCCAGCTTTAACAGACTGGGTGTGGTATCAGACAGCCCAGGAAGGACAGGATATCAATTGCAGGAGCCCCTGTGAGCCCTGCTTTGCTGTTTTACCCAAGAAAAAAAAAATATGGGGTCTACATCTATCAAAAACACTGTACATG
Organism: Fringilla coelebs; assembly: GCF_963513975.1. NCBI lineage: Eukaryota > Metazoa > Chordata > Aves > Passeriformes > Fringillidae > Fringilla > Fringilla coelebs. Next base: position 85,102,423 of record NC_140028.1, read on the forward strand.
CACAACTGGTTTGCTTCTGAGTAGGGAGAGTCAGCCAGAACTGCTACTAAGAGAGTGTTTTGAGAACAGGTCATTTATATGGATGTCTGCATAAGATTTCCTGTGATTTCTAAATGTGTCTGTTTTTCTGTACACAAAAAATAAACCTCATGTATGAAGGAAAAAAAAGCCATAGAAACTTACATCTGCAACAGAGACAGTGTGAGTATCAGTGGTGAGGCTGCAACCAGCAGACATATCAGTCTCACAAGCGGTGACAACAGAACTCTTCAGCAGTTGTTATAAATAACCAAAATAATGAAAGCAATGAGCAGGAGGTATAGTAAGCCTTTACTTATAAGGAGGACTTGCAATAAGCCTTACAAAGAATCTGCCTGGCTCACAGGCCTGCTTGCCAAGCACGGGAATCGTTTGAGGCAGGCCAATGTTTAGGAATTCCAGCTGAAGCATGCTCCAAGGAGATGGTATTCATTTTACTTTTCTCAAAGTACTTGCAGCACAGCACACAGACGAGAGAGCAAATGAGTTCTTCTTTAAGTGCTACCAGGTGAATCCAGACATGAAGCAAGATGGGATTAAAAAGCTACAGAGATGCCAGAGAATTCCGAGTGCCTGCAAAACAACACCTTAAGACCCCTGCTAAGTAATCCTAGAGATAATAATAAAACTAATCTTACCTTTAAAGTTGCCAATGAACAAGCCAGGCAGAATCTGTGAGAAAGAAATATAGTATCAAATATAGGTATCTTGTGGTAAGACAATTTGACAAAGTTCAATTTGCATACAGGATGGAACATACTACTTTAGCAGACTATTGTGAAAGGCAATCTAAAACATTCTGACAACTTTTGCAACCTTCTCACACCAGATAGCTCTAGGCATGCTGAGCTTTGACAGCATTCCTTGGCAGAAGGGGGTTATTAATCGTGGGGATTCTATCACTTAATGGAGGCTCTCCAAGGACAGCAAATGTAGTTTACAAATTACGAAGCAGCCTCACAACACAGCCCTCCCCTGCCCCCCGCAGCAGGGTAACAGCTACCTTCATGGAACTAATGATGAAACTTCACACAGCAAAGGTGATTTGCCTAAAGTTGCTAAGGAAGCTGGACAAAGCCCTGCAAAATTACATCCTTCGAAGCTTTTGAAGTGCAAAGCCATGCAAGTCAGGGCTGCAGCACTGCTGAGCTCTTAGGGGAAATCACTGCAAACAGAGACTTGTGTGTTCCCATAGCAAGGGAACTGCTGAAAAGTCTGTGAAAGGCATGTTTCTCTCCCAGATCTAGCCCTTTACCCCACACTCTCGATGCCTGCACAGGTGTCAGTTACAGGACATTCTTTAACTTCAGTCTCTTTCCATAACAAGTACCAGGTACTTGGGGAGTATCAAGGAGTTCCAAGGTCTGCCCAAGGACCAGCATGTGCTTGAGGGCACGTGCATGCACAGACACAGAGGCAGGTGACACTGCAGTGCTACCCCTCCTACCCTCTCATAACCCTCCCAAACTTGGGAACAGCAGTACAGACATCAAAAACCGCCAGGCACACCAAACTGCTGGCCAAGATTTTTGTTCTCTGCTACCTGAAGTCTCTGACCCACGCCCACATCCTTTGAGATCAGAACTGTGGTGGTGAAATCATACAATCCATTTTTCTTCAGTCCATGCATAGCACACCACCAATACAATATATCAGCACTGACTTCCTATAGCCTTAGCAACACCCCAGGGTCACCACAACAGCAGCAACAGCCTCTCAGGCACAGCTATTTAAAGGGAAACCTCCACCCATTTAGCTCAATCCGGCAGCCGCGATGTCCCAAAAGTCACGAAGGACTTTTCATCAGGGATCATTGCCACAGACTCTGTTTCACTGCAGCCTTCTTGCTGAAAGGTGACCCAGCTCACCATGCACAGGTTAGCAGGGCCAGCAGAAGAGCCTGTAAAACTTCTGACCTGCCCTAACTTCATGGCTTTCATCTGGTCAAAGCATCATGTTCGCTGTTATTTATCGAGCCTTGCGGGAAACAGAAAGGCTGCAGCACCTCTTGCACTCCTTGCAGCTTTGGTTTGTGCAAACATTCCTCCCTTTACGCTTTGCTGGGTGATCACTCCCTTCCTGCTGTGTCACACCAGCTCTAAATAAAGGGCTTAATTCCACACCCCCCTTCCCCCCCCAATAGAAAAAGAGCTTCTCCAGGACCCGGACCCTTGCTGTACCTTATTGCTTGTAGACACTTTATTGAAAATTAAGGGCTGATTGACAGCACTGGTTCATCAAGAAAAGAATTCTTTAGTACAGGCACCTGTACATTTTGCAAAGATAAGCTCAGATAGCTTTCTCCCTTTTACTTCTGTCTTCATTTGTACAAATTCAACATTCTTACAAAGACAGCAAAAATGCCCAGGCCAGTTTCCAATGCCAGGGTATCATGTAGAGTAAAGAACCTTTACAACATCCTGCTGTCCCCTTCCATGTACACAAGATTCATGGTTTCAAGGGACAATTCCGTATTTCAAGCACTCTCAATGACACTGTTGGAAGTGCAGCTCTAATGCTGCATCCTAGATTAGGAAAAATAAGCCAGTAGCTGTTCCAGATAGGGCAGTACTCAAGAGTCACTGCCAAAGAGGCTAAATTCTGCAAGCAAAATCATGTTCTAAAGCAAAAGGGCCTCAAGTTATGAATGAATTTCACTAACAAGATCACCCCAGTGAACTCCCTCAACTTCAGCACAAAAAATGGAAAAAAAAATGTAAACACTTTCTAGAATTTTAAAATAGATGTCTGGTATTTTCTATCTGCAGCACAAATCTTCCATCACACCGCTCCTGCTGTAGACTACAGCATTTTAAACTCCAGGACATCATTTCTGCATCAAATGTGCATTCTCAAGAGAGAATAAAAGCCTAATTTCAATTCACAGTCATTAAGCTTTGACATTAGAAATTAAAGATAGTGAGAAACACTGGGGGAGTTGCAGAAATGAGGTTTCTAGTTGGCAAAGGAAGAAAAATCCAGAAGTCTGCATTTGTGCATCAGGAAGCGATGCTGTATGATACACAGGTAATTAGGGCACCGTGCAACCAAGGACAGATGTTATCCCTGTTGTACTAGTCATTCTAGAAGCAAGAAACATTACTATGGGTGAAAGCTACCTGAAAAGAAGTGAATCTTCATGTCATGCTGACTAATACTTCAGCACTCAACTATGGCTGGGAACTTTCAGCTGTGTCATCTCACACTGTCTTCAGTAACTGCAACTCCGGGCTGTGCAAAATGCAGGCTGATGGCAGCTAGGGGCGTGTGAGAGAGAGAGAAGGGGTGGGAGTCAGAAGAGCAGAAAAATAAGGTGGTTGTTTTTGTGAACTTCTCAACCACTGCTATATGAATAAAAACAGTAGCCTCTTTATATGATCCGAAACACTGAGAAAATGACCACAGACCATGTAACTGATGTAAAGAATGCACAGCTAAGGGACAAGGACACCAACGTCTGTCCTAGCTTGTACCTCACATGAGAGCAGCTCACGTTCTCCACCTTGCACAGAGACCCAGCCCTTGAACAGACAGTAGTTGCTAATGCTTCTGTCAGTCCTCTCTGACAACACACTTCTGTGGAAAATGGATTAAAGGGCCACTTGGCTCCTGTTTCCTCCATCAACAAATGCTTACAACAAAGCATCTAACTCCTTGCCTAACACTGCTTCTGGTTGTGTTAGTACTGATGGGCACTCTGGAGAAGTCCATGGGGCTTTCTCAGAGATGTCCAGGCACTGTAAAAGGAAAAGACAGGCTACCTTTGTCCAGTAGTACACAACAGTGGCACACATCAGCGAGGGGGATTTGCTGCTGACATGAACTGGCACAGCTTCTCTGACTTCCATAAAATTAGCTACCTCAGCTGTAACTAGCCACAGTGGTTTAAATTTCTTATTAATCCACTCCTACAACAAACAGGGCTTATCCACCCTTTTTGTAGAGATAATATTCAAATCTTCTGAAGAGTTTCCATGAATACCTGTCAGTTAACTTTAACAGCACTAAACAACTAAACCCCAGGAAGAGCTCTTCACCAAGATCTTGTTCACAGATAGTCAAATCTGGTCACCTTCTCAGATGCTAGACTTCAGCTCCTGGAAAACGTCTTTCTACATTTCAACCACAGACTTCAACTTGAACTTTGAATACAAGTCAAAATTATACATTAACCGTGAACACAAATCAGACTGCTGAGACAATTTCCTAAGTCAGACCCCATTACTCATTCTGTAAAATATACATCTTAAAAATACAAGGAAAAAAGGTGAAGTACTGAAAATTAATACTAGGCAGGTCAATGCACCTTCACAAGCTGATTCTCCTTCTCTGAACAGAATAAAAAAGGTATTTATGAACAAATGCTTTCAGTTTAGTTCGGGAAAAATGTCAGAAGGCTAGGATGGGCTTTAGAAAAAAAACTGGGCCAGGCTAATTTTACAGAGAAAATTAGCAAAGATAAAGATAAACCTCACCTAAAAGGAATGCCAGGCCTCCAGCCCTTATCACTCTAATGGCCACATAAAGTCACGTGCAATTGCTATTTGCTATGACATACAACAGTATAATGGGACAAAAAAATAAAGAGGGGACCATGCCATTGAGAAAGGATCAGCATACAGAGGCTGTATAGCAGTCCCTGGAGCTCTTTCTTACCACACCCATTCCAGGCCACCATTAATCCTCTTCCCTTGGCATCTGTACAAAGGGACTCCTTAACTGAAATAATCCACCATCAAATAAGCTGATTATTTTTTCCTACCATCCGTATACAGCTCTACCACAAGAAACATAGTTCAGCTGGAAACTAAGGCAATTTGTATTGACTGACTACACTGTGTCAAGCAAATACCACCTGCATCTGCACTGATGGCTCCATGCTTCCCCTTGCCCCTCCAGCTTCACCAACTCACAAGATCGGGAGGAAGAGATGATCCAGGGGCACATTCGGAAGGTGGCAAGTTCCAGACCAACAAGTGGGACCCCGACAAATATAAACCCTGATGGCCAGGGTAGCCTCCTTAAAGGAGCCAGCCCTCCTTAAAGGAGCCAGCCTTTCCCAAACTGCTGAACAGCTCAACCTCTTGGATACAGCTATAAGAAAGAGGAGAAGAATCCAAGTAGTGTTATGCTTGTCCTGAAAGCACCAGGTGGTAAATGTCAGGGCAACATTTAACAGAATTAAAATGACCAAACTGGCCAGTCACAGATTGCCAATTCCTACCCACATAGTACCACAGTAAAATGTAATGCAGTTTCAAAGGGCTGAGAGTTGTCCTTTTGGTTTGTTTTTTTTTTCTCCCCAGACTGCAACTTAAGCATCCCATATTGTGTCCCTCTAAATGCTCTGATAATTTCAAGCATTCCAAGAAAAATACTACAAATATACCAGAGGCCTCAAAGGAGTTTCTCTACCTGTATTTCTTCCTAACTGGCCATTTCTAGAAGGCTAATATCAATGAGTGGCTAATATCACAGCATTATTCCCAGACTTTGAAAGCAAAAACTGAGAAAAGGATCAAAGGAGGTTTCACCTCCTCCACACTAACTTGATTCCTCAGCAGCCAGATCTTTTCCCTGCCAAAGGTTTCTATTTCAATGTCTCTACCCATAGGATGGAAAGGCTTCCCCTTTCAGGTGGCACACTAAGCACTCTGGATGTTCATCACTCTGATGATCCTTCCAGGGGCAAGGATGTCAGACTGGGACAAAATGTGAGCAGCTATTTCTAGCTGTTCTCCTCCGCTTTGTCAGAGGCCACACAGCAAAGCTAATCCCAAAGCACTCAAAGCAGGATGTAAGACAGAGGAGATGACTCAACTGCTGTTCCTCATAGTAAGCTATATATAAAAGGCTAGTTACCACCACACTTTCAAACCTGGGTTTTAAACAGAGATGGAGATACCAAGAAAAATCACAGTGGCCCCTAGGTAACCACCATGACATGCCAGGGGAATCGGGGCATACAATAAGCCCCCTACTGCCAAAAGGCCAACACCCTTTGCAAAACAGATCCATCTTCCTTCCTCTTCCTCACTGCGATCTCCACTGGGGCCGATCGCTTTCCTGTCCCACGGGCACCGGGCGGGCCCAGCCCTCCAGCGACAGCCCGTGTCCAGCGGCTGCTCCGCGCCTCGGGAGCGGAGCGAGCAGCGCCCAAGCGACCCGGCTCAGTGCGGCGCTCGCTGACAGCCCCACGCCCCGGCTCCCGCCGCACCTCAGGGGCTGCCGGCTCTGCCCCACGGCAGCCCCCGGGGCTGGGGGACACAGAGAGGAAACTGAAGTCCGGCGCCGGGGGCACGGCGGCCCTCGCCGACGGCCGGGAACTCGCTTCGCCCGGGAAGGGGAAGCCCGGGCACATCACCGAAACCGGGGCCCCCCTCCCGCCCGCCCGCCCGCGCTGCGGCTGGGGAGGAGAGGGCGGCGCGCCCCGAGGGAGCGGCGCGGCCGCGGTCTCCGTCCCTCCGCCCTCGCCCCGAGGCGGGGGACCCCCAAAACCCAAGGGAAAAGCCCTCCTGCCCTGGCCTTTGTTCCGGCAGCGGGTGCCCGCGGCGCAGGGGCGAGACAAAGGCAGGGGCGCCGCGGCACCCCGCCCGCCCCGAGGCTGGGAGGGACAGCCGCCCCCGGCCCCGCTGCGCTGGCCCGCACACATGCACTCGCGCACGGCGACAACGACGAGCGGGGTTACCTTGTTCATCCCATTCCCCATGGCTTAAGCGACCCGCACGCCAGCACCGCGGGAGAAGCCGTCGGCCGCTGCTGCCAGCGGCGGGTCGGCGTTCATGGGACAGTGCTTGCCGAGGGGGTACTGGGGACGAGCTAATGGCTAATTAAGGGCGGCCGCTGCTCGCCGCTGTCGGACAGGGCGAGGCGCATCCCTCTCGCCTTGGCCGCGGCCGTCGCCCTCCTGGATGCCGGTCGGCTGGGGGCGGGTTTCCGCTCGGCCGCCCCCGGGAGCGGCGAGAGCCGCGGGGCCGCGCTGCCAGGAACCACCTCCCGCCGCCGCCACCGCCCCACGCGCGGTGCGGGCCCCGCGGGCCGCCCTGGGGCTTGTAGTCCGCGCCGCCGCGTCGCGCCGCCGCTGCCTGCCCCAAGGAACTACGCGTCCCAGCGACCCCCGCGCCGCAGACCTGCCCCACCTGCCGCGGCCGGCGGCGCCCGGCGGGCGTTCCGGGGAGGATGAATAAGCGCCGGCCGCGGTGACTGAGGGGCGGCGGTGGTGGCGGCGGCTTTGGCGGCGGCGGCTCCTGTGGGTCGCTCCTCGGCACGGACCGCCCGCCGCCAGTGCGCCCAGGGAGGGCAGGGCTGCGGCATGCGGTGCGGGACCGGGCAGGTGCTGCCCGCCCGCCTCCGTCATCCCGAAACCAGTTTGGTTTCGGCTATGGAAGGACTCTGACAGGAGGCACCAGGCCTTGGGCACCGGGAGCTGCGGCCATAGCTTCCCGCTCCGGTGTGCCGCTGCCCGCCCCTGAAGCTGAGCCGCGCCGGCCGTCTGTGCCATGTCAGGGCACCTGCGGTGGCTCCTGCTCTGTCATCCCAACCACCCTGCGGGCAAGCTGGCATCGCAGGTAGACAAAGGACACTCGTGCCCTTAACTCAAACAGACGGACACACAGGAGAGAGCAAATAGTTTGACGCAAACACCGCAAGATCATAGTGACTGAGGTGGGAAGACACCTCCGGAGGCTGCCTGGTCCAACCACCTTCCTCAAGCAGGGGAAATTGGTTTTTGCTGAGCCGTGGCAGGCGTGCCTTCAAAGCCATGCTCCCTACTTCCACACTCATGCTTTGCTCCCTAATGCACAGTTCAGCGTGACGTGATAGAGTCACATCCCTCTACCAATGGGGGTGTGTTTTTTCGCGGTGTGGTGATGGGGACCTGGTTGTTAGTGAGGAAATTTTATCCCAAGAGTTAATTTGATAGGGGATAGACAGGGCTCAAATATGCAAAGACAGGATACTACTGCATAAGGTCTCTCCCAATAACCAGTGCAGTAACACTACCTAAAAAACCTGAAATCCTTAGTGGCTCAAATGTAAGACAAAGGAGGATGCTGCTGTGTGGCCATCATCAGATTCCCTGTGCATTTATATCTGTGTCAGTGGTAGATGTGTGTAAAAAGTGAAGATGTCATTTTTTTGGGCACACCTTGGTAGGACTGGGAAGGTCAGGGGCATCTGCAGTCCAGCACAGTCCAGTGAAAAGGTGGAAGATTGAGAACATGGTAAAGCCAATGGGCAGCAAGGCCAGGTATAAAATAATGGATTGATGAACTCTGTAATGGATAGATTAGTGATAGGGGGCCTTACCTAGTGTCAGTGGCTGCCAGTACAAGCAAACTCCAAGGGAACAATTTCACAACCTCCAGCTACAATCAATCATTGGCATTCTCGTGCTATTCTTGACAGCACCTCGGTTCCCCTTTCCTTAGGCAACCTGTGACACCTGTCTGACCCAAGACCAAACTAATTCAGAGAATGAGCCCTGTAGAAAGCTGAAGAAACACAAACCCACTCCCTGTGGGGTCAGACCAGTGCACACAGAGACAGGGATCAGGACCAGCCTGATCAAGAGCTGATGCTGTTCCCACAGAAGCCAATGGCACACCTGAAAGCCAACAGAAGTTAAGTTTGGGTACATAAAAAGATGGAAAACTATTCCTGAACTTCTCCCTTCCTGAGGCTCAACAGAATTTGGGGGCTGTATCGTGTCATCATCAGCCTCAAAAACATCAGAGCAGTCTCTCTGTAAAGCCAGTAAGAATAGCCATCAGATTTAATGTGCTGCTCCTTCTCCCTTCTCCCTCCCTACTGCTGAAAAGCAAAGCAGTGAGCTTTATCTCAGATATTTGCTTTAATATTTCATTGGCAAAGCTCTCCAGGATGTAATTTACTTTATTCTCATGCCACACAAAATATGAATGGGGTCCAAACAGTATGAATCACAGCTTACCATAATGACTGCTAAACACATTGTATCCCCAAAGTGAAAGTTGTCAGAGACTCCGGCAAGAAGGATAAAAAGTAAAAATATATTTAATAACTGCAGGGATCTGTGTTGTGATAAGAGGTCCAGGATAACTGGGAGGCATTGTGGTCAGTTTGCTGGAAACCTGGGTTTCTCAATTTACTTCCCTGTAACTCAGTTCCTTTATCTGAAAAACAGGAATAACAATATTTCTGACCTTTTTTCAAAGAGCCCTGGAAAAGTACTGTGCATGGGGAGTTAATATGAAATTATTATATTAGGCAATACAGATGCAAGTAATACAAGTATATCTAACTTAGTATCTGAGGTTTTTCTGAATAGGAAGTGTTAAACATCCTCATTCTTCTGAATGGGAAGGGTGATCCTCTGTTTTAATTTCAAGTTTTGTGACTCTCTGCAGGATGCCTACTTCAGCCTGCACTGTTTTCCCATATTAAACTTCTATTGCATGCATGCAGTATTTTACAGTGAAAGAACAAAAATTTGAGTGGAAGAATATAACATAACAAAATTAAAAAGCAGTGAGAGGAAGTCCACTTCTCTCTTAAACATTTACCCTTGTGTGTAGTATATCCTCTGCCTCTCCACAGATTTACAGGGGCAATCCTGAAACTGTTGCCAGACCTGCCTCTCTTACCCAGTTATTCCGAAAAGTGATAGTTTTAGTTCTTCAGCCAATTGTTTAATAAAATACTGCAGAATGCATTTGTGGGGGCAGGTCTTCTGTAAGCCTAAATCCTCATAAGGTGTTTATTCATTGTCATTTCTCAAGATTCATTGTTACTTCTCTTACTCCTCTTGCTTAGTATCTGCATGGTTTTTAATATTTCGAAAGTTCATTTTAAAAAGCAAGCTGTCCTGAGATGACTGGACTGAATAAATGAACTCAAAGAAAAGCAAAAAGCTCTGGCTGAATCTCACAGTCTTCAGTCAGTATCCCTGAAAAGAGATCACTTTAGCATTGCCTGTAATCCCACGAATCCAGGGATTTTCCTACTTCTTTGTGATATGAGGATCATAAATAGAGTAATCCCCACTTCTTGACTTCACTCACAAATGTATCTGGCAATGTCAAGTCTTCAACAGCAGTGACTGTCTTCTAGGCAATTGCCTGAAAACTAACAACCAACCAAACTGATAATGAAACTGAATCTTCTTAAAAATTCGACAAAGCTTCTGCTTTGACAGTATGCTGAGCTTATTATGTTAAAAATAAGTAAGTAAATACTCTCTACTTCTTATCTTCTGATCTCACTTTCGCTAAACCCTAAGGTCACATGCAGCCATAGGCAGAAGGCATGTCAGCTATCCGTGATCTGTCAGGAACTGATAAGACCTGGGCTGGGTTCCTGGGAAGCAGCGTCACAATTTAGTTCTCAGAGGTGGCAAGAAGGGAGATAAAAAGGATGGTTGGTCAGAAAAAGCCAGTGAGATGGTTTTCCTCTGAAATAGAGCAATTTTACAGAAAGGAACTGTTTCATCAGAAATAAATAACACAACTTTAACATTCATAAATAGCACTGTGTTTGTTTTCTAACTGTGCTGAGTGGGAGATCAATGGTAGGGAAAGACCTTGGAGGACTCATGCCCTTTCTTTTAATATTTCTACTCAGTAATAAACATTGCCAGAGTTTTCTCTGGATAGAAGAGATAACACCTTGATTTGCTGCCCTGTAGCCTCAGACCAAAGTTCATTAATATTTTGATAAATTCACTGTCTTAAGGTGAAATTTGGCTTTTATTATAGCTCTGTGAATCTGCAATAGCTTCATCAAAATCAATGATTTTGCAGCAAGCTTTAAGTCCTGAAAATGAAGGGAATTACCACTGTGGTTTACTTCAGTGAAAATCAGCTTTCAGGAAACTGCTCTCAACAGGCAGAGTAGCTGGAAGACTGTACTTGTACTCCTCTTGCTTCCCCTTTCCATTAATGGGTAATAGCAGCAGCTTGTAGAGTGTGCCAGGATGTGAGGGCTGAGCCAGCAGATGAGGCCAAGGTGGCACAAAGAAGGACTTTGCAGAAGGCAGGGCTTAAAAAAAATAAAAAAAGGAACCAACAATTCAGACAGAAGGAACAATGCCAGAGAATGGCTGTGAGAAGCATGTAGGATAATTTAGATGTAGGTTAGCTGCCATGGCAACCATGTACCAAATTACTCCACTTCTGTGTCTCTAAACCTGCCAGCAGCTAATTTTGTTTGCATGTACTTCAGGCTTTAAAACAAATTAAACCACCTTAAAACTCATGAGGGATTGCAGATGACGTGCAGATACTAGAACTGCTGTGGGATGCTTGGTTTAAACATTTAGAAAATAGAGATAGAAAAAATAATAGCCCTTGAAAATTCTGATTTCAGTAAGTGGACAAAAAATACATAATTTCTTTAACAGTCATAGCTGGCAGTTTTAACCCTGCATTTGTACTGCTTTGCCTTGACCTGATATTTATCAGGTCAACCTGATACTTTTACCTCAAATGTGTTTATAAGGAAGAAGTGGTCTTAGCAACAGCTCTGTTTATTTTTCACTGCTGGAAACTGCCATGTTATAAAAAGAAAAAGACATTTTCTTTTACTCCAGGATTCTTTGTAAAATCTTAGATCCCTAAGGAATAGAAACAAGGCTATCAAAGAGCATGCTGCAAGGCACATGCATATTATTAGTTACTAAGAATAGTCCATTGCTGAGTGTGAGTGAAAATATCCAAATGCATTCCCTTGATAAGTTAAGCATGTATTCATCTCTCTGGGCACGCGTCAAAGTGTCCTCAAATGGAAAAATAACGTTATAATAGCCTAACCTCTACTTCCAGGCCATGTGCATGTAATCCTAGAGAAACACAACAGAGCCTTCACAACACCTCTATGGAAGAGGCCCACAGACCATTTTAGCCATTGGACTCCTCTTGTTGGGTCCATGGAAACTCTTCAGAGTAGAAAGAGGTCAGTTTTTGGGATCTTCCCACTAAAATTTGGTGAACATCATTGAGATGTTCAGCCATTAGTTGAGAGGCATTAGGGCTTGACCCCCCAAATTCAGCAGGAATCTTTGAATCCAGTGCAACAAAAAGCTGTGGTCAATGCCAGGAGATAATTCCCTGTCCCTCCATCATCATATGATACTCACTGTACAGTGTGGTATTCAGTAATCAGGGCTTGCCTCCAGGCAGAATACTGGACAGAGATCTTTATTTTGATGCCATTTTCCCAATAGCTTCTCCTTAATAGGATTTGTCTTAAGATCTGTGTTTGAAAAATTGAAAACAGTCTCAATTCTGTTATGTTTTCTTGGCCAAAATTTGAGATAATAGCCCTTAAATACCACATATGAAAAACTAATACAAACAGTTATGTGACCACATTCTCCAAGAACATTCAGTTACCCTGTGAGGTCCTTGCACTGTTGCTTTTGTGGCTCTCTCTTGATACAAAAGTGTTGTCATGGAGCATTAAGTATTTGATTTTTCTTGCAGAGTTTTCACTTGATTTCATCATTTCAGCCTGTTGCAGTTATCTGTGACAGCAGAGTTGCTCCAAAGCTGCTTCCAAGCTACATGGTTACCTGAAAATTCTGGCTCCAATGCATCTGTGATTCAGCATGTCCAAGAGACTTCATTGTGCTGTCTGGGAATGATCTGTCCACAGCTGGGAACAAGAGATGAGTGGAAAGCAGAGCACAGAGCATGTTTACAGCCAAGAAACCTGCCTCTTGGAGTGTGTAGGTGTAAACCCTTAAGATGTTCTCAGATTAAGCAGCAAACTCAGTGCTTCTTGCCTTCCTGCCTTCTGCAAGTTAAAAATGTGTTTTCTCTCTAAGTACATGGCCACCTGAGACACCCTGTATCTCAGATTGCAACTACTCTCAGCAATGGTTAAATACCTTTGTGGATGGGAATCATGTCAAGCTCAGGAAGCAGTAACAATGCCATGACTTCAGATTCTGCTGTTGGAAAAACCCTGTTTTTCTAATATCATCCCTTGCTGAGCACTGTGTCTCCTGAGGAAAGTATCCATGGCTGACAGACCGTCCCACTGGTGTGACCCAGTTAAGTACAGATGGACACCTGGTGCTGATATGTAAACCTGTGCTCCACTGCATGTGGTGTCATTAAGCAAAAGATATTTTCAGATATTATAATATCCAATATGCCTTGTCTGGCATTACAGGCACAGTCATCAGTAAAGCTGTGTCACAGAAGCATTACTAGTCTGGGATGGCTACTGTTTGCTTTCAGGTTGGCAGTTCATTGGTTATCTTTTCAACCAGTGCCTCCTTCCGAGGGAAAAACTATTGGAACTGCTGATACTCTCTTCTCTGCTTACACTCTGCTCTCTAAGCCAATGTCTCTCTCTTTTTGCATCCACTGAACCCCTTGCAGTTGCAGGAGACATCTGTCTCTGAAATCTTCAGGGGTTACTGTGTTGTTTTATTGTGGTACTTTGGACTGTCAGTTAACCTGTGCTAAAGCACCAGAACACCCAGTAATCTTCTAAACTAGCAAGGGTTGATCCAGGGTCTCCTTGTGGTCTCTTCTGAGGTTTTTTGTTTGTTCTGGTGCTTTGGTCCTTTGTCTGGAACTTGAGACATTGGTTCTCAGGTTGTGTACCTCTATGGTTTCACTTTCCTTTGTGACTCCAGGTTTGATCTAGTCTCTCGAACTGTTCATTTGACAGTGGGTATAAAAGCAGCTGTTCTAGGCCATAGCAAAGATCCATACAGCTCCATCTTCTCTCAGCAGTGGCAAGTAGTGCATACCTATGAGAAACAGGGTGAGTACAGAGGGTTCCGTCCTCTTTTATATCTTCCAGTTTCTGGCAACCAGCAGGTCAAGTTTGTGAGCCAAGGGCACACCCAGTCTCTGGACTGAATGTTAAGCTGGTGTTTTTGTGGTGACATTTACAGTGACTGCAAGAGCTCTTTCTTGAGTGACAACTGCTTATTCAGAAGCAGTTATTTGGGCTGCATTTATTAGGGCTGTATTTTTCTCATATGCACTCTTTTCTATTTATCAGCATTGTATTTTTTGTGCTGTTTTACTACCCAGTCAGTTGATAATGTGAGATCCCTGTGTTACTTTCTCAGGCAGATTTTGGTTTTGACTGTTGGAAACAGCTTTGTATCATTTGCCACTTTGGCTATCCAACATCTTTTTCCAGCCCATATGTGGGTGTGTTGGACAATGCAGGACCTGTCCTGATCTCCTGTGCTTGCCTTTTTGAAAATTCCTTTAACTGATGATCAGTAACTCCCACCTTTGTGGAGTTTATTACTAATTCAGAAAAGGATCTTCCTTCAAATGAAGGCTTTTTAATGAGCCTTCTGAGGTTTGGAGTATCCTCTGAAAAAAATTCTGAAAAATGCTATTATACAAATGCTGGGGGAAATTGGAGTGCTGGAAAGCAAGGAGATGTATTTGCCTTTGAGACCAGAAAGGTTTTAGTCTTCTTATGTTTAAACTTCCCCTTAACCTGAGAAAATGGTGTAGTCTTCCAGAGCACTACTTGTGAAAAGGCAGCATATTTCCACTGAAATCCATCTGGCAATGCTGATAACGTGGGCTGAATGTTCAGCTTATTAGTAGAATTACTAAGGTTTTTTTTTCATTTACTAATTCCTTTGAACCCTGTTTTGTAAGCAAGAATACTTTTGTCTCCTCATAGTGAACAATTGTACTCTGTTCAGAAGGAGTCAAACCCACTGGGAGGGAATGCAATACTCAAACTCCAGTCAGACTTGGGTGGGGTTAATGCAAGGTAGGGTCTGCATTTTTACTGCCTAGCAGGAAGAGCTTATGCTGCCAGTGAAGTCAGAGGAGTTTAGTCACTGATTTCAGTAGGAAAAGGAACACCAGTTGTCATACAAGATACACTTGACCTATCTTTTTGTAAATAATGAAAGAAGATGTTTCAGGAAATTTCACAGTGTCTTTTTTCATTTGATTATTATTCTACCTGCTTTGATGGTAACTTTATTTGTCATCTGTGAGAAAATGAAACTGAGTTTATACTCTTAATATCTGAATGGAGCTATAATGCATGTACATGGGCTCATATTTAGGAGTGGTGCCAACACTGAGTAATTTTAATATATCATATGGTTGATAATATCTGAACAAATATTCTACAATAAGCTACTATAGAAATGAAGGTAGGTTTCCTGTGTGGCTTACAATATTATACTAAAATACAAAAGAAACCTGACTGGGTTTCAGTTATGAAATAATAGATACTGAGCCATTTTCAGGTTTGCCCCATATTGCCAAAGTGTTTAAACAGGTGTGTTTCACAAAGTTTGTGAAACAAAAGCTCACCTCAAAGTAAATCAACATTAGGAAGCAAAACCAGTGCTGAGTGATAGTGCTTAAAGACTGAGAAACAAGAGTGGTTTTATACAGCAACTGAAAAGATGCTTTGATGTTTTTTAAAGCACTCCCCTATAGTCTAAAATAATTTTAGAGTTTTCTGTGATTATGTACAAGACACTGCATCTTACATCAGGGTAGCTCTGTAGTTTGGATTATGCCTATCAAACATTAACTTTTTTATTGTAATATGAGCATGTCAGCAGTTTTTGAAGATTAAGAAAACATGCTTATGAACCTAACTGCTAAAACCCACTGGTTTTTATCTAGAGCATGTGTACAAATGGGGCAAAAGCACAATAAACATAAAAACCTTGTTAACTTCACTTGACCAGCAGTTACAGTTTGTAGAAGGCAAACTCCTTTGCAGAGAATGAAAGGGTAGGCCAAATATTGTTTGCTGAATTCAAGTGACATCTGTAATCAACACCTTAACTTGATGACAGCTGAGAAAGCACCGTTCCCTTGCACTGTGAGCTGAACACCTCCCATTGCCACAGAACGACAGGTGGCCTCCCTCTGGAACACAAGGCTCAGCAGTAGCGCAGGCAGGAGTATTTGGGTCAAAGAGTGCTAGCAGAGGCAGAGGTGGATAACATGACCTGAGGAGAAATTAAGAAAATCTTAAGAATTCTGTCTGATTTTACATAAGTCCCTAAAACCTTTAATTCATTTGAATTCACTGAAGGCAAATGGCTTCATGCCTTTAAGTGTACAGAAACCTTGTGACAGCAGGGCTTGTATTGTGTAGCTCTCTGACATGACTTAGGAAGATAAGACATGAACAATGGGGAGTTATTAACATGAATAATTTTCCATGCAAATTGGAAGCACTGCAGAACAATAAGATGGCTCTGGCTTAATGGCATCAGGTTTTCTGCAAAGCTGAGTATAAAATATTGCAGTAGGAAAGAAATAATGGAGTCAAAAGTTGCTAGAATAAAACTGCTTTGAAAAATTAGCTCAGGCAGGTGGACCACAAGATCCCTTTTCCTGGAAGTGTTTCCAGAGATTCAATGCCCAGAAAATATGCCTGGAAGCCAGAGCTAAAGAAAAACCACAGCTTTTCCAAACCTGAAGAAATTTACAAATACAATGCATGAATCCAGACATCTTCGCCAGATTCACCCCCCATACCGTGGGGTCAGCAGGATTATGACAGACACGTTTGCATCTATATTCATCAAATATGTTGCATCCTTCAATATAGGAAACAGAGAAGCAACATGAGAAAGATGAGCAAGGTAACTTTTTTCCATGTCTCTTTGTGTGTTGTTGTGTTCAGGAGAAAGGATGTAGGAAGGAGGAGGGCTAGTGGAAGATGAAAGCTACATGTTCCTTGGGGTAGATAGTTGCTGGTCTGATTTTCCCAAGACTGTCTCTCTGTTGCATGTGATACAGGTCTCAGCTGAGCAGCAGAGCTGGTGCTAGTCTGGATGGCAATATCTTATACTGGTTGAAACACCAATCCCAAGAAGTTCAAGGGGAAAAGGGTTCTCACAAATGATAACAGCTGCTCCACTCCCTGCCTGTTCTGTCCTGTCCTTGCTGAAGCCTCCTCCACTTACACACACCTGACACCCGTGGGAGTGCTGACAGAAGTGTTTCCATTTGACATTTTGGTGGACAGTCTATGGAGCAGCAGGATGCTCTCTGGAACAAGCAGACCTCTTTTGATTTATTCACTCCAACAGTGGGGATAATTTTAGAGCAGAAATGACAGGAAACAATTTTTTGTGCAGTTCATCAGGAAATAGAACAGGGCAAAGCACCAACTCAACTATTGAGGAACAGGAGCTATGACATGCTGCCCATGCTGCATATTCAGTGCCTCTCTGCCTATAAAAGGAATTCAAAATATAACGTTCATAAAAAGGGTTGATTTTGCTGAGTCAAATCAAACTACTGTATGACTGTGTGTTCAAAAACTGCCAGTGTAGTTTATGTTCTATTGGAAACCAGAAGGTGCCAATCAGCCAGTTCCAGTCCATCAAGTGCAACACTGACTGAAATCAGCAGAGCTGTATCACTTGCTCCTAAGTCTGAAAGGTATCCAACAAATTGCTGACAGAGAAGAGATCACTCAACCATTTCTAGTACAAGGGAAGGAGGGAGGGAGAGATGGAAGGAATTATACCCTTAGAACAAGACTGCTGTATGTCAGTGTTTGGGAAGTCTACACTGCTGCTGCCTTTGTGAGCCTTTCTGTGGTTACAGGCAGGATTTCAAGTCTCTGTGAACCTTCTGGTGCACTTGGCAGTCTGGCACCTTCAATGCATACTTGATTATTTACTGAAAGTCTTGATGCTAATTCTTAAAATTAAGAAGCTGTTTTCCTCTGCCCTTGTTAACTGAGAAAGTGTAAATTTGTTTACATGTCAATTTCTGTTGCAGTAATGAATCATCACTCAATACAACAGCTTTTGTATTTTGTACAAAGGTTTTCTGCCTATGTGGAAGAAAGATTACCCTGTTTCTGCAGTCTGATAGCATAAATCCAGCCAGATCTCTAAAGTTTGTGATGGCTTCTTTCCTTCTTGAAACTTTTCTCCAGACTATTATAGTATGTCCCTTAATATATTCTATGCAAACTCACCACTTTCAGAGTGGCCAAAATAAAATGTGACACAAAAGGAGCGCTCCTGTACATTGAGTCAAGGCATGGAAGTTCTTGCTTCCAAAGCCTGAACTTTTTCATGCAGAACTGAATCAAATATCACCACCTTTAGTTAGTCACCTAGCTGCACAGAGGTAAAATCAGGGGAAAACCCCTTCTTCAGCACAAGTGATGATGACAGCTGCTCCTACAGAAGATGGAATTCTTCCATGGTGACTTCAGAACAGTGTCATATTTAAAGTGGCCTTTGGCTCTTCTTGGCTTTAGACACAGATCTCTTTTTAGTGAGCCTTCAGTGACCCTCTTGTGATGTTAGTTTGGTGGCTGACCAGCAAGAAGGTTGCTATTTCAGCAAAAATGCAGGAGAAATGGTGACAGCTGTGTGGGCAGCAGCAAAATCAGAAGCACTACACTTCTTGGAAATGAAAGACAGGCTTTGAAGCTACTTCAAGATGAAGAAACAGAAGAAAGTTGTCCTGTTCCTGAGACCAGGTACCAGCCTTAGTTGCATCCCAACATCAACTTGACTGGAGTTTCACCTCACAACTACACTCACTGGCACATTGGCAGTGAAGCCCAGATGCACAACCTTGTGAGGAGCTAATGTACATTCCAGCAGGTAATCTAAACTTAGACAAGGGGCATGTCCCTCCCTAGGACCTGAAATTTTACTCAGCAGGTGAATAAACATCCAGGATGCTTTTTAGCTGTAGGCGTGATACATGCTTTGCTTGCTTGGAGTGTGCCTATGACATTCAAGCTATTGTTTCATTATTTTGTGGCCCCCTGAGCCACCCTTTTTATAATACAGTAGTTCTGCCTTGCCTTGGGTGTCACAGTGCCTGAGGCATGGAGGTGAGAAAACTGAGCTGATCTAGCACCCATACAAGTACACGGCCTTACTAGTTGTGCAATGTAACTCTCAGTCTCATATATTATTACTTATGCATTTTTTCCATCACAGCTGATATTCTGTGTAGTTTCAATTGTCATCTATGGGTAGAATTTTCAAAACCACAAAGTGTCAGCCTAACTGTGCTTTCAACAAAATCGACAGTATTTTTATTGACCTTGAGTTTGGGTGATGGCTGTGCACTATAAAGCATTTCATCTTGTATTGGGCCAAAAAGAACCTCCAAAAGAAGACCTGCTCCTGAAAGCATTTGGCAAATTAAATCTTTCTTTTTAATTCTGTCTCTGCTTCCTCAGAATATTTTATTGGGAAAAGTATCTGACCATGAACATATCAGACAAATGGGGACAAAACCTGGTTTAGAAATGAGGACAGGTCAACCACTGAAAGCAATAACATTTGCAAAATCACATAGGAATTAATTGTCTGTCTACCAATGAAAATAAATTTTAAATTTTCTTATTCCTAGTGCTCAGAGGAGCCTTTTAGAAAGGTCTCAACTCTTCCATACTTTTGGGGCTTATACAAAATTGCTTTTGACCTGCCATTTTTGAAACCTCATTCACTGACAACTTCTGGCACTTTGTTCTAATGCTGAAATCATCCTTTCAAAAGTAACGATTGTACCATTCTCCAACATCCTACACAGTCTTCTAGAGTTTCATGCCTGGTCATAGGGAGGGTGGTTTAGCACTCCAACAGGTGCCCAGAGAGATTGTGTGCAGCCAAAACCCAACTGGGCAAGGCCTGAGCAACCTGATCTGTCTGTGACATGCTCCCTGTTTTGAGCAGGAGCTTGGACTACGTGACCTCCAGAGATCCCTTCCAACTTCAATTAAGTCTCAATGACTCAATGATTCTGCTTTTTTTTCCCATGTACCACCCACTGCTATGGGAGATCACACACAAAAATGCAGCTATTGTAGCTCTCCCCTGCTAGCTTTAGCCTTTTGCAATTGTTTTATCCCTAATAAATACCCTGCTTCAGTATTTTCTCATGATGTCTAGCCATCAGTTTAAAGACAACCCAGACAGAACTTCAAGCCTTTCTTCCAAAATCCTCAAGTTCACTCTCAATGTTAAGTACCATCTTTTTCTTGTCCAGCTTTTTAAGACTACATATTCAAGCTCTATCTCAACACTGCTGTTCCTCTGTACATCAAATCTCTTACACTCATCCTTCCTTTTCAGTAATGAGGGAACTAAGACAGGGTTCTAGAGATGTGAGCTTTATATTAGTATTACATCTACTTCTGTACATCATGTTGTGGGAGTTATTTGGTTGGGCTTTTTCCTGCACTTTTTGGTGACTCACTTGAGATATTCTACAGTTTCACAGATTTTTTTTCTGCTTTCCATTGTTTTTTCTTTTATTAAAGGGCTTAATCTTTTAATTGTCTTAATCAGACTATTTTTTAAAAAAGGTAATTTCTAAAAACTAAAATTAAGATTAATACCATGGTCTTAGCTCTCCTTCTAGTTCTCATGTCATATCTTTACTACTGGATAACAGGAAGGGTGGTTGCAAAGATCGTGAATTTAAGATTCATAACACTTGGTGTTGTTTCCTCCATTTCAGTAAGTCCACAGTGCAAAGCTTCATATGAATTAGGAGTGCTTCAGTTGAAATACATGAAGACTTTGAGGCATCTAATTTGCATTTTGAAAGCAGAGTTCTTTATTTAAACCTGCCTTTGGTATCTATTTACCTATTGAAGTCTAAAGGGTAAACATAACTGAAAGCTAAAAGCTGCACCTCAGGAAAATAGGGATGGCACTGTTTCCACCCTCTTAAACTTCTTCCAGGTATAACAATTTTAACATCTGTCCAGCAAGGAATATATTTTAAAATATGTTTCCAAGGAATAACTGGATATCCACTATTTTAAATGAGTGGAGAAATTTAAACAGAAATTAAAAAAAAAAAAAGCCCCCAAAAAAACCCAAACAACAAAACACCACAGCAGGTTGTACTGCTTCAGCTTTTAAAGGGCAGCCTTTTAAGAAATGCATCTTTTCTTATGCTGCAGTCTTTCAGAAGAGATTCCACTTTCTAAGAAAATCAGTGAGAGTAACTTCTATAATTTCATCTTGGCCCTGTAAGCTAGGCTAGGAAATGCAGCTGAAACTAAAATCTTCCATACAGTTTCTGTTTTCTGAGAGTATTTTTGAATATCAGGTGACATATGTGGGTGGGGGAACTTTGAGATTAGCTTTAATCAAATCTCAGCTTTTGCAGGAACTTCCCAAAGCCTTTCTCACCCTTTTCTCCCGACTGAAACATTTTGCTAGTTTTGGGTGCATTCCAATTAGAATCTAAAATATTTTACTTTGGTTTGCTGTCTTACAATGTTCCAAGTACTCCCAAGTTTCATTTCACCATTCAGATCTATCCCTTTAGCCTTCTATTGTGAAGCTAGCCCTAAAACTTTACTTCTGTATCTGGGATACAGACCACATTCAAGCAAATCTGGTGATTTCCAGAAGACTTTTAGTCTGAATAAGGAAGATAAAATATTAATCTTCCACCACAGGCAATGAAGACAGAATTAACAGGACTGAAGAAAACTGAACCTATAGAGAAAGCAGCTTCTTGATACCATTTTGGAAAGAAAAGATGAAAGGTAGCTTCCCTATGTTTCTGTGTAGAAATAT
The DNA here is from genome assembly GCF_963513975.1 of Fringilla coelebs. Classification (NCBI taxonomy): domain Eukaryota; kingdom Metazoa; phylum Chordata; class Aves; order Passeriformes; family Fringillidae; genus Fringilla; species Fringilla coelebs. The sequence goes on from NC_140028.1 coordinate 85,123,997, forward strand.
CACTTGTTCAGTAGTGGTCAGCAGAAGAACCTTCTAATACAAGAGCATAGGTTCATAAAGTGAGAGTTGAAGAGTGAACAAATAACCCAGAACAAAGCAAATGCTTTTAACCATCTTTCTCACATGAAGAAAAAAAAAAAAAGAAATAAAAGGGCAAATGTCAAGTTAGAGCTGGAGCTTGTGATCAGAAAGAAGATACTTGGGAAAAGAAATTTATTTCACACAAAAAAGGCCCAGCAGGAAAAGCTATTAAAATGAGTCCTTACAGCTATTTAGAGTGTAATATAATAGGGCTCTTCTCTGGCTGAGAACTTTCAGGATGTCATAGAACATGTACTAAATCCTACCAGAAGCCATCATTTTCTTTCCAGTGATAACTGGTTAAATACACTCTGGTTTTCCTCCTCGCTTTAGCTTGCCTTCAATTGCTCATGCCTTTTCTCTTTCTCATTCTTGTCACCTCACAAGAATTAATTTTTTATCTGCTTTCCTCATATAACACCTTGTCTTGCCATCATGATCCTTTTCTATTCCAGCTCCTGGTCTCTTTTGCAGACAAGCTTTTCTTGTCTGCCTGTTTCTCCTCCCAGCACAAATAATTTTGATTATATTCTGTTCTTAATTCTGCTACTTCTACGGATTTTTCGCTTTCATTTCTGTTGGAATAAGATTCATTAGGAAGCAGATAAGTACAATTTTTATCAATAAGGCAAAATGCCTAAAATGCACATACACATTGCCAATATTCACATACAGGACATTGACAGAAATGTGAGCAGCATATTTTTCTCCTTGAAATCAGTGCAGTGTAAACAAAGCTTTTCCTGTTGATTTTAAAAATGTATTTTTTCTGAACTCTATCAATTATTTTTAGTTGTTACTTTCCAACAGTTGTGTTATTTTTCTTTTTTTTTTTTTTTCACTATGTACCATTATTAGTTTGGGTTTGTTTTGATTTGTTTACATTGCATCAGTGAGGTTTTCATGCTGGGTGGAGTTTGTTTTTCTCCAAACCATCCACTCAGTTTTTCTTCCTTAGTGCATTTTAATCTCTTTCAACTAATTCATCCTACACTACCAGTGTTCTCCCTTAACTAAATACAGCTATTTCTTGCAGGCTTGATACTTGAAACATGGAAGAGCTCTTTCTTTTTGAATTATTTTGTAACGTGGTCTCTACCTAGCAAATGCACCTAACTGATGATTTTGGATACTCCAGGTATGTTGTACATGGCACCTATAAGCACACTGTCTAGAGCTGGCTTTTTAAATTACATCTCAGGCCTCCACCAGTTCACTTCCTGGCAATTGAGTTCAACTAAACTGTGTTCATCATAGTCTCTAGTGGCTTCTTAACTGCAGCTTACAGTTCTAGCACTGCAGGCTTCCAGTTCTTGGTCTGCTGTTTGTTCTTGGCACAACCACATCATTTCTGAAAATTTCACACTCATTGGTTTCAGGGTCTCCATTCTCTCCCAATTCTCCTCCAATGAAGATACCTCCAAAGCTCACAAAGCTGTTTGGAGGTATCTTCATTCCACCAGCACAGCAAGGAGGAGGGGGTGTTCTATCAAATCCTGGGTTTGGTTCCCTTCTCTTCTCCTGCCCCTTACCTCTGAATAATCACTCCCCTGGTTCACTTAACAATTTCATACTCATCACTTACATATCCACATTTCCACTCTAGGCATGAATCATTTTAGCCAGGCCAACAACTCAGCTTGTCTTTCCCAACAGCTCACTCTGGCTGTGTAATCATCAGTGGAAGCTTAATATGGTTAATTGTTCTCCCCCAGTAATTGCTTTCCCTGGCTTTGGCAACACAGTCTTGCACCACGCAAATGTTTCAGCAAAGACAAACTTTCTACAATAAAATCTTTTATTTCATCTCATTTTTTGAGACACCTCTTATCCTTTCTTTTTTTAAATCATGTGAAATTTAACCCAACCAGTTTTCGGTTTGTAGGACCCATCACAGTCTAGACCCTAATCTAATGACTGCATGTTTCCTATTGAAATGCTGAGTATGAGAGGCCCTTTCAAATATCTTGTTACACCTGTCACATTTTGAGATCTACACCTTTGCTTTTTTCTTTTCTCTTGCTGATGTGTGCCTTCATGTTTCCCTGTAAAATGCTCCATTACAACAAATGTGAGTTCCAATTATGCAAACAGTGAGATAATTTAAGTTCCATCTTCCTTATCAGACTGTGTTCCACTGTTATGTCTTTGGGTTACTCTTAGATTATAAGCTCCAAGAGGAGAGAACCACCTTGACAGCAAAAGGGTTCATGGTACCTAAGTAAAAATTCTAATTTTAATAGAAATACATGAAAATTAATAATGTCTTGTCCTTGTATTACTGTATGCTTCTGTACAGAGTTCCTAAATATATATATATATATAATCCACCTGTAAATTACACATTTTCCAGATAAAATTTACTTCTGAAGTACTCTGGCCAAGATTTATTGATGTGCAAGCATTTCAAATAATTGTGTATCAAGTTATTTAGTTTAATCTTATTTACTTACTGGAGCAGATGCATCCCATATTTCACCACAGTCAAGTAAAATGACTCCATTGAACATGTATGTTCAGTCTGGAAACCCTGGGAATCAATAAGCAATTAATAAATACAGTACAAATTAAGAGCTCTGATGAGCTCCCTAACACTTATACCTGAGCAGATTTTTTTTAGAATACCTTTTTTTATAAATCAGCATCCAGTGCATTGCAGGACAATGTCTACATATGCCAACTATTGGAATATTATATGAGTGCCAAGTGAAGTGACTATGCTGTTGCATGAGCAGAAAAATAAAAGCTTTTTGCATATAGGGATTTATTTAAACAGCGAAGATTCTTGATCTATATTTGAAATTTTATAACAGTGCAATTGGAAAGAACTGCTACCAAGGAATATCCTAAAATTGCCAGAAAATAAAACTGTGAATTGGCAACTAAAGAACATTTATAAATATACCATGTAACCACTTTACTCTACAGAAGCATATGTAAAAAATTTAGGAAAAGGTGGCAATGATAGAAATAGCTTAAGGAAATAGAAATTCTGCATAATATGAAAACTTCCTAAGAAGCAGAAGTAATTTGACTTTTAGATTTTTTTCTGAATTTAATGAGTTTGCTTTCATTAAATGCTGTATGGCATGATATATTTAATGTAACACTACATTCTGGTGAGTGACATACCTGATTTAAGGAGGTGCCAAGGTAAGGAAAATAAAAGGTGCTTTTCACCTTTCAGGGAAGTTCTTACAGGATCCAAAATTGATCAACGTTTTTATCAACATTTGATTCTTTTTGAATACATCTTCTGCTATCATCTACCTTATAGTTTTTGTAAGATGGGAAAAAAACACCACTGTGCTTTTTCTAGTGCTTCATCTATAGTAAGTTCAAACCACTAATATTTCCATTATCATTCAGCTAGAAAATTATATTTTGATCTAAAGATCCTGTGAAAGAAATAGAAAAACTTCCTTTGGTTCGGATAGGTTGAAAATTACTTCTTTTTCTGAGTTGCTATCACAGAACAAACTATTTAAATGAAGGCAAACTTTTATATAAATTTTCACCCTAAACACAGCATAGGATGATGACCACAGTTAACTTGACCCAGTGATCTGTAGTCATAAGCAGACCTGGAAATAAATATGGAAATAATTTCTAGTTGTATTCACAAGCAGCTGAGCAACAGAGCCTGGTTCCTGCCACACTGTACCTGCCCATGGACTGACATATGTACAGATATCTTCCCTGCATCATGTCCCAGGCTGTGACCCAATCTGGTACATGAAATTCCTGCATCCCTACTAGCAAAGCTCTGATTTATTTTTTAATTCTGCCAATATCAGAGGCCTCCTCTCCTCTTCTTTCATCTGATGAAATCTCAACATGTTTACTCAGCTTGTCCCCACTGCTTTGTGAGGCAAAAGATTCCCATCACTTTCCACAACATGCTTTCACCAGCTTTCCAAACTTTTTATTTCCAGGGAGTGGGACCAAGATGCCAGCTTGTTTCACCATGGGACCTAACTAGTAGGCTTAGGACTCAAGTCTGCAGGTCTTCCAAGTTCAGTTACATCTACTGGTGTGCACTGAAGATTGCCTACAGAGATACCTTAGTTTCTCTGAAGCAATTTCTCAGTCCTTTACACCCCTCTCATCTCTTGTCCAGCTGCCTGGGATTCCCCCAGCTGTGGCTGAATGTGGATTTCCCCCTAAATGGGGAAGTTCCTCAGAAGTGACAGGACTCACAGAGAAATAAATGCAAGTCTCCAGTTGTACTGAGCATCGAAAAGATTCCCCAAGGGACTAACAGAGGGACAATTATTTTCTTCTCATGAACTACCTCCTCTCTGAATCTTGTGCTCACCCTTCAGAAAGGAAAAAAACACAAAAAGCAAAGACTGAAAAATAAGTACAAGAACCTCAATAGCCTAGCAGAGATACACAGTCAGAAGTGGAAGCAGGGATAAAGAGGATCATGCATGCAGATACAGCGTTTCTGCCTAATACTGGTTTTGAGAAAATGGCCTGGAACCCTGGGAGCTCGACCTCAGTAAAGGCTGAGGACAACCTGAGGACCACGCTCTGCTCTATCGCATTTGAGAAGCAGAGAGGAGAGATGAAACTCTCAGAAAAGCTGGAACAGGGACAGTTGGCCATGTACCAACTTTCATATCCAGCCCAAGATATTTCTGGAGGAAGTAAATCAGAACAAGAGGCCAGTCCAACAGACCTTGGAAGGGGTCTGGCTGTGTCTGCAGGTCCATTTTTGTTGCTAATGATGCTCCTTTTGTGAAAATACTGCCCTGTTGCTTAGCCTGATTACAGCACATGAATCCAGTCCTACTTCTGAAAAATCAATAGGAGTTTAATATCTGTGGGATCATGAAAATTGAGATCCATGCTGCACCAGACATTGTCCTACTGCATTTAGTTTAACCTCACTGAAACATGGATGAGGGCAGAGCAAATCTCTTCATTTGGTGTAATTTTTTCTCTAATATCTACTACTTTGAAACTTCCTCTTTTGTTCCACTTTATTCTGTGTTCTGTCCTCACAATTCACACACTTTCTATTCTCCATATTCTTCTTCTTTCATTTTGGTTTAATGATTCAGTCGCATCTTCTTTGGGGTCAAGAACAGCTTCACGTGGTAGATGTGTGAAACGTGGGGGCATTTACAGGAACTTGGAAGCATTTCTATAAACATTCCTATCAAAAAAGGAACATTTTAAAACAGAATTTGGGGTAGGGGTTTTGGGCTTTTTTTCAGATGAAGTAGTTTCACAGAGTGTCTTCAGTGGTTTCCCTTTGTAGAAAGAAAGAAACTAAAAATAATCATTATTAAAGCTTAATGGTAAGATCTGAATAGTTTCAGAACGAGCTTTAATTACCTCAGTGCTTTTTGTGTCTGATAGTGACATCTTTTGTTTACACTGAAGTAGTGCAACCAATATTCTTTACTCTGCATTCTTGCTTTGAAGAGTAAACTTTGTAGCTGCACTTCAGTGGATATACACTACATAGTATGAATTCTTTCACCCATAATTCCAGTTTTGCCTTTTCCCTTGTGTCAGTGATAAAATGAAGATTCAGACAAACACTGAAATTAATAACTTATATATTCTGTACTGAATCAGATCCTGAAGCTTCCAGCTTGACATCCCACTTCCTTTCTTATCTCTACACGGCATCTTGAGAAGAAAAATTTCCACTAGACCCTTATGCCACAGATACTAATCCATGTTATTACTTTCTCTCCCTATTTTAAGAAGGCAAGACTGAGAAAGAGCCACAGGGGGGAAAAAAAATCTGTATTAATAGTTCCTTGTGGGTGTCTGTCAATATATCCTGTCACAGTCTAAATCAGGGATTGACTTTTGCATGAAGAATACAAAAATTAAAGAAATTAAAAATTAATCACATGAATCTCAATAACCCAAATTTAATATTCTCTTCTTTTGCATGTGCAGATATTTTAATAGTGACTCCATTACCAAAGAACAAATGAACTTTAATCTAACATGAAACCAAGAATCCTAGAAGGTAAAAATGCTGGTCAGAGCAAAATAGTTATTTTGATATTTTACACTAAGAAGCATTTTTAATTTTATGAAAGACAATAAAGCAGTAAAATGGGCATCAGTTAGAGACTGAACATTACTTTACCAGTCTTGCCTGGAGATATTTGGGTCCGTATTATGCTCTCCTTCTCTTCAGATTGATAAAATAAGCACTGAACAAACAATATAATGGAATATTTAGACCCATGGCAAAGAAATATGACTCTTCCACTAAGCAGTGCAGCGAGATCAATGTGCAGGTGTAATCTGTTTGCAATCCTTCTCCTAAAGTCTTGCTTCATTGTGGATTTGAGCACACCAAAAAACTTTCACCTCTGGGGTGAAAAAACACCCCAGATCCAGGTGGCAATCATGCCACATGGCTGTGTCTTGGTTTACCTCTGTGCAAGCCCCAAGTCAAGTTCTGCAAGAGCCATCAGAATGCACCTCTTGGTTAGCCTGACATGCACCCTGGGCCTGCTGTTGCCCTACCAGTCTTTAGTACATAACTTATTCCAAACTGCTAGGCAGTGAGTTAGAGCACTAAAAGCCAAGGCAAGAATAAATGCTGCATGGTTTTATTCAAATATGTTTACATTATATCTTCAAATAACTTTGCCATGGGTGGCACAGTTATGGGTGAAGCAAGCAGCTGCCTCTAGTCTATTAACCCTGTAGCAAAACCCCCTCAACATATTTGACTCTTCTCCCCTATCTGCTGCTCTGTTCTCCCCTCTACAAGTCACCCTGTTCTAAGGGCAAATTCCCTGAGACCTCTGGTTCTCCATTCATGATGTCCTCCAGAAGGCTTTTGCCAGTTGTCACCAAGAAACAAGGATTTATTTTGAGACTTCAGACAGGTGGACCTTTCTTTCACCAGCCACAATGTGTTTCTTACTCCTGGAAACCGGTAGGTATATGGCAAATGAAGAGTCTGCCAGTTTTTTGCCACTTGGACTCAAATGCAAAACCAGATGAAACATCCACCTTCTCCACTTCCCTAAGTGGCCACACTGGACCCATCAACCAGACTGTGCAAAGCATTTGTACCCACACAAAGAGTGGAAAATCTCTACAGTGCTGTCCTAGGTTAAGAAAAAGGACCCCCTTGCAATTGTGTGAGCAACTCCACCCTGCTCTGAAAACTCTTCTGAGTGGGAGTAGTGAGACAAGGCAGAAAGCTGGCTTAGCTCCTGAGAGTGCCAGATGGCAGAGAAAGCTTGTGATGAAATGCAAGGCACAGAGAACAACTTTCCAGGACAGCAAAGTTCCAGAAACTACTATCAGGAAAACAAGCCTTGGGAAAAGCAAGTCACAGTCTTTTCTAACCAAAATTAGGCTCACTTTAGGTATCATTGAACATTCAGTCTCTTTTTGTCCTGAAATACTGAAGAGAATGACCAACTACCAGATACAGATGGGGGTAACCAAGCAGCTTACATTTTCCAAAATCTTTGAGGTACTCTAAATGCCTTTCCTTCATGCCCAAGCCAAACATCTTCTAAAGAAATTCCATTAGCACTCTAGGGTTCATACAAACTGTTTTCTATTGATACAAATGTTGGTTCATCTACTTGTCGTAGAAGGGCCACAGTGATTTTCAAATCACTTCAGATTGGGAAATGCACCAGATCATGACAGCTATTTAAAGAAACACCAGACAATTTCTACACACTAATCAGGAAGCAGATTCCTCCTAGCACACAGAATGAAAACAAAACCTTCCACAGCAGGGCCACTTGTATTTCTTTGCTGTCATCAGTTTGTTGACTGAGAAACTTCTCTTTATAATATTGCATTTTGCTGTCATTATATTGCCACTCATTCAAAACCTGGAAAGCACCAAATGATTAAAGGTGCTCTCAAATTTGTGACACATGCAAGATATCCGAAGCTGTTTTGCCATAGGCTTCCTCTAAATAGTGCTGGGCAACTTGTTTCATCATTGTGTGGAGCCTAATGCAGGAACAATTTATTTTTCACCTGAGTACAGTAATAGCAAATCCTGTGCCAGTGGAGTAATTCAGATGTCATAAAACAAACATAAAATTTTGTTTGCAACCTTTAATGTGCTCTTCAAAGAAAAAGTCCAGCTGAGGGGAAGAGTGGTTGCCCTGCACTGGGGGCCGAGTGCTAACATTTAGGAGTTTTCTGTCATTAATAACCTCATTGTGACCTGTGAGCTGCAGGGAGCATACACAGCACCTTTATCATCCTTGCTACATAGTGCTTCTCACTTGCAGAGGATGTGGGTGCTGTGGGTTACCAGAAAATGTTGGTAGAATGTGTTCCTCTTGCTTGAGAGCACAGTTCACAGCGAAACCAACCGTTCCTGAACAATTCCATACCACAGCCTTGGATCTCATTCATACCTGCATGGGAGTTGTCAAGCACAGGGTTAGGACCTGCACAGGAGCACTCTTGTCTCCAAGGCAATCTCCCTTCAGGAACAATGGGCTGAAAACACTGTTCTACAGCCCTGTGAAGGAGTGAAAACACATTAGGGATCTTCTGTCAGTTTTGGTAAATGTTGGCTGTAAAAGTCAGTGTCGTGGTCAACTCAAACCGTTAGTTACAGATTCCCATTTAAATCAACCTGAAATAAAATTGAAGTGCTGTTTCATTCAGAACTTTTTTCTCTGGCTGACTGGATGCCACCATTCAACACATTAAATATTATTTATTTTCCTGTATATTTGGGAAACCATTAGATCCCTGATAAAAAATGGAACTTCATAAACCTCAGATGAATACTTTCAGCTTTGCCAGGAAACTCCTAAATGTACATAACAAATTTACCTTACTGTACATTTGCAATATTACAAAAAACACTAATTATTGAGTCTCCAAGGTGACCTCCATGAAATTAAATTTTCTAATAATGTGAGAGAGGGAAAGGATATGTTTAGATAGGAAACCGTGTAAGCCCTACCAATAAAAAACTGAAGAACTACAGGTCTAGATGGAGGAAAGACCCCCTCTGTAAAAAGTATCTGGGAGTCCAGCAAGCAGCCAGGAAAGGTCCAAGGTAACAGAATGAGTAGGAAGGCATTGATTTCAGTTCAAGTTTTTAAAATTTTATAGGCAGCCAGTGTATTAAGCTTTTGGATCTTTTGGAAATATTAGTGATATAAATTTAGTGAAAATGGCTACCTCATCTTTGCTGCATTTGCTAGTAGAAAATATTTAGAAAAAAACTCTACTTTGGAAGAAAAAAAAGTAATTCTGTGCTTTTTTGCAGGCCTTATACTCTGTCCTTTACTTTTATTACATATGAGAGTACACGCTTTTCATGTAAATGCAGGCATATGCACATGTATGTGGTCACTAAAAGGAAAAGAAGTTCACAAAAAATTAAGCCAAATTTATGTGGCTGGAGAGATGTGCTGGTTTTAATCTTACATACTATCTCAGTGGAGACTTGGGTATGAAACTGTGCCTGGCACACACCCGAAGCAACAAGGCAAGAGGAGCATTCTGTAGCATCTGTAATGTATCCAACCCCATAACTACACAGGAAGACTGGGAGGAATAATGATTTTCCTGGAGCCAATATGCCAAAGGGCAAATTTTTTCAAGTGTCTCTAAACAAGAGGTGGGTAGAGATTTGCTTCACCATCCAGTGGGGACTTCCCTTGATGGGAAAATCATGAGTATATCATCAGCTTCTCTGTCATAGTGATTTTCCAGGCAGGTCTGAAAAGGACTGGAGTAGCGTCTACAAATCCAACCCTTGATATTAAATTGAATTAATTACAGAAAGTTCAATGAAAATTTCTTAGCACACTGCATTTGTGGAAAAAAACTCCAAAAAACCCAAAAACCAAACAAATCACCCATCAAAAGCAGCCAATCAGTACACCACTATCCTATTCCTGATCTGTCTTTGACGTCAAGATTCAGCTTCTTATGGTGAGCACAGAAGTAATTGGCAGAAGTTCAATTTGTAAAAATCGTAACATATCAGCAATACAGTATAACTTCATGCAAAACATCAGCAGCCAACTTCCTCCTAGTAACAGTCACAAGTTGAACTCAAGAAAGATGAAGAGGAAATCATACTGGTTTAACTTTTTAAAAGGACACTTAGAAAATTCACTAGAAGGTAGTGTTAGCCTTTAATAAAGAGATGTGATGAGATTTCAGGATCTTTTTTGGTTTTTTTAAAATTTGGTTTCAAAATAAATTATTGGAGTTTTGGTTTTGCCTTTATCTCATGTTTATTTCCCCACATACTTCTAGAATTCCTTCAGACCACAAATCAATTTCTTAAGAGATGAGCCTTTGTATCTTTTCCCTTCTCTTCTCAGAACTTAGCCATTCCAACCCAGAGGGCTCATGTTTCAAGGCAGCAAGACTTCACACTCATCAGTAAACTTGAGATTTGCTCAGTTACAAGGAAATAACCTCTGTATTCAGACAAAGTTCTTCTAAAGCAATAGAACAAGAAGGCAGTAAAATTGATACAAGATAGCACGATGTACCTGTTCAGATTTTTGAGGTGAGATTATGGATCTTGGCCTTTTCTCAGGAATTTAGATTAAAATCACAATACAAGTGCACTCAATTCACTGCCTGTTGGAAAAGGGGACACAGAATCCCATTGCTGGGACCATGCTGGGCCTAGGGAGCACTTGCAGGGAATATATGAATAGTAAAATCCGAACTCTGCAGCTTCAGTCAATTTCTGAAGAATTAAAAGGAAAGATGTTATGCATATGGTTCAGGAAGGACACTGAAGTGGCCAATTTTGTCTTATTCAAAGCCCTGGAAAGCAAGGCAAGAGACCGATGAAAGGATGGATATACTCAGAGAGACAGCAGCCATCAGGGAAACAGCAGCAATTGCTTCCACCATTCTTCTGTTGCCCCAGGAGCATCTGAAGGCTCCACCAAATTGCATTTTCCAGTTCTTCCATCTTTGTCTACCTCTACCCAGCCCTGACATCCTTGGGCTAGTACTGGCACTGGGCTGTTCCTGGCCAACATGCTGGTAAGTCACCACAAGGGACATCATGGCACTACTCATGTGTGAGGCAGTCTGGGCCACCAAAAAGGGAAAGGCTTTCTAACAGGGTGTGGAAATGAAACAATGCCCAGTCACAGAATACAGTTACAAGGAAATGAAGGCTCAAACAGATCCTGGAGAAAGGGAGGCCCACAGGCCTGGTGGTACTTTTGTTACTCATAATGGAATTTCATTACGTATGTGGTCCCTTTGCTTTCTCTCACGACTTCCTTTGCAAAAGCTTGTGCAATACACATGCTAAGATACCACACTACTGTTACACTGGGACCAGCCTCTACATGGCTGCCAGACTGCTCAGGATCTGGCCCTCTTTAATCCCTTCATGCAGCCTTCACCGTTTTTGTTGCATTTTCTAAGTGAGCTCAAAGCATATTCTCTTCAGAGTCCTTCAGCGGAACCCTCAGCAAGGCAAATACAAAGTCAAACAAATCCCAAAGTATTCAGCAGGACTTAGTCACCTCCACAGAAGCCCAACAGAGGAAGGAAGGAAGGAAGGAAGGAAGGAAGGAAGGAAGGAAGGAAGGAAGGAAGGAAGGAAGGAAGGAAGGAAGGAAGGAAGGAAGGAAGGAAGGAAGGAAGGAAGGAAGGAAGGAAGGAAGGAAGGAAGGAAGGAAGGAAGGAAGGAAGGAAGGAAGGAAGGAAGGAAGGAAGGAAGGAAGGAAGGAAGGAAGGAAGGAAGGAAGGAAGGAAGGAAGGAAGGAAGGAAGGAAGGAAGGAAGGAAGGAAGGAAGGAAGGAAGGAAGGAAGGAAGGAAGGAAGGAAGGAAGGAAGGAAGGAAGGAAGGAAGGAAGGAAGGAAGGAAGGAAGGAAGGAAGGAAGGAAGGAAGGAAGGAAGGAAGGAAGGAAGGAAGGAAGGAAGGACTTTTAAACAACTTCTCCTTTTTCACAAGCTCTTCCTGCAAGAGCTCTTACAAGCCAGCATTGTAAAGTGAGAAGCTGCAGAATCAGGCTGCAGTTTGATGCAATCAATTCACTTCACAGGACTTTCATTCACGGGGTTCAGCATTAAGGTGGGTACTTGGAAAAGCTTTTTTCTGAGTGCCTTTTTTTTTTTCCTGCCCGGTAGTTACATGGAAAAGACACTATAGAACAGACCTGATCTCAACTCCTCTATAACAGCTCCTCCATAAAAGTGTTGACTGACAGAGATTGTGAGATGTCTGTTTGTTTTGTAATAGAGATAACTGCCAAGAATCCTAATATTATTTATTAGGAATATTAAAATGCAGTGTTCCATGGATCAAATCCTACAGAGGCACCTACTGGGGAAGTACATCCACTGAAGTTCTGTCGCTAGGTTCCTCTTATATTTAACAACAGTAGCAGTTCAAATCCCAAGAAATTCAGCTCATCCTTCCTTTCACATTGCAAATATAAGATAAAGATGTGAGACTTTTTCTGAATATGGCTTCATTTCCAAGGTAGAGTTTTGGAATACAGACACAGAGATATAACTTCATTAAAAACTGGGTTAAAATCTTTTGGCTTCACTTTTATAGAGGAGGTGGCTGTAATTGCAGCTGTACTTTGACTGTCTGCAGTAACTGTTAGCTATTCTAATTAACGCTAATCCAGGCCCTCTTAAACTGTAAAGGACTTCTGACATTAAAAACTGACAGTAAAATTCAAGATATTTATGGAGGTAACAGAAATGGCATCTTAGACTGCATAGGCTGGCTTTATAAACACAGGTTATCAAGCAGTAAAAGCTGACATTTCATACTGAAGTGACTGAGCTGAGTGCTTAAACTTTGTACCCCACAGATGTTAAGTTTAAGTAAAGACTTGTTCCCAGTTTCAGATGAGCCTTGACCAAAAAAAAAATATTACTTTTATTATCAATAGTGAAGATTTACATCCAAGACTCACAGTCTTATTTTCATGCAAGTTATTTAGTTTTGATTCAGGATCCTACAGAACTTGTTCTTGGTTTTCATGCTGACAGCTGTTTTCCTGTTAGTTCTCTACACTATCTGAATGCAGCAAAGGTTGCTCTATTTGGAAAATCATGTACAGAAGGAAACAAAGGCTCACTTTCTCTTCTTTCACATTGCATGACATCATTTACATACAATCATTTCTCTCCACACACCCACATTTTTCATTTAAGAACCAAAATTATAAGTACAGTTTGGCACATGACTGCACAGTCCTGGGCTCTGGGAAAAACAGAGTTAGTCTTTAAAGCCCGAGGTCCAAACTTGAACAAGCTGCAGCTCAACCCTTGGCTCTGCATGAGTCTTTCTAACTCTAGGGGAAGCCAGAGGAAACCTTCCTGAGCAGCACCCCTAACACATGGCAGCAAATGATTTCTGCATTTTTTAGATGCTGCTGGCTCTGAGCCAGCTCTCCCTTTACACAACGTGTCCTGTAGCACAGAGGGGTTAGTACGTCATGTAAACACCTTCAGCCTAAAATCATTCATCTACACAGCCCTCGCCTCTACATTCTGCAGGGGACCAGGAAAAAATGATGTGGTCTAGACACCTGACTAGACCACTGCCATTTCCTCCTCATCACATAGATTCTCCACCCCAAGAAAAGATCACAGCAGGGTTTAAAGGAAAGGGAACAGTGCAACTGTTCAGTACAGCTGCTGAGTAGGATGGTATGGATAAAAAAAACTGTCAGCAAGGTGCTCACACACACAGATCCTGGAAGCATACACAAGCATGCAGTCCAACATCTGCTTCAAAAGAATGTTATTTTCATAATCTTTTATATGAATCCCAGCATGTAATTGTAAGCAGGCAGTTTTCCAAAATACAATTGCGTTGTGCAAGTGAGAAAGCAAATAATAGATGCTATGTACTACACGTGTCATTCTTCTCTAAAGACCTTTCAACATAGTGAAAGAATGATTTTAGGTTTTATACTGCTCCAGGGTGGCAAGTCAAGCAAGGAGGCTGGAAATGGCAATCAAAATGAAATTGAAATTTGTCTTTGAGAACAAGACTTTCCAGAAGCAATGTTATGAGGAGAGGACATGGGCATTAGAAAGTCAAGTATCAGTCCTCATCAGAAACCATGAGAAGGGCTTTAGGAGCATTACCTGCCTTGTCCATGCAAATAAAGAAATTAGTCACTACATCATAAGGGATGAAACCATTACAATTAGTGAACACTGAAGGCAATACATTCACACAGCCTTAATCCAAGTCAGGCCCCAGCACATGTAAGGCTCAGCAGAAGCCTGGCATGTTTCCAGCAGGCCTGAAAACACCACTGTGCTTCAGAACATACTGCTGAGGAGAATCGTTTGACTAAATGCCTCTGCAGCAAAACCACCGACACGTACGAGGTTATGCAAGCAGCTCAGTGTTTGTTCTATGATATTGTTAGAGCAATGCTCAGAGAAATTCAAGTGTGATCCATAAACCATCAAGTTGTGTATTCAATTATATTTAAATCTTCAACAGAAGAAGTAAAAAGTTTGAACGTAGAGGCGAGGGCTGTGTAGATGAATGATTTTAGGCTGAAGGCATGTTAAATGACATACTAACCCCCTGCTATGAAACAGAGATGTTTGAAAGAGAGCAGTGTATGCACATCTTGGTTAAAGGTCTTGGTAGAAAAATAAAGGAAAAAATTGGTTTCTGTTAGTCCCAGACTAAATGTTCCTGCTCAAATCCTATTATATCACTAATAAAGCAGATGACTAGTTATCCACAGAGGTTTCTAATCTCTTATTATTTTTTTAAACTCAATTCCATGACTCATTTAAGCAGCCCAGGAACATGTAGTGCATATTCTTGTTCTCATTTCTCTCATATTTCTGTTTATATTTTCCTATCCTTTCTTACAGTTAAAACAACCTTGGTTGAAGAGATAACCCTATTACGTGGCAACAAGGCCTCCTAAGATCAGCTCTAAACCACCATTAGAATTTACAGCTCTGCTGTGGAGCAACATTTGGTCACAGCAACGGTATTCTTGAGCAGAGTGCATCCAAGCTTCATCACCCTTGTCCCCTTTTCAAGCAGGGGGGTAGAATGCTGTCAGCATTCGTGTCACTTGTGGGCTGTGATTCCCCAGAGAAACAGCAGCAGCAGCAGGGGAGACGCCCTTCCTTCCCTCACTCCTGGAACACTCATCTTGGGGGCTAGCTGACCTTTTGAAATAAGCATTCATGATAACCAGCATTCTCATCACCTTAGCCTAAAGTCCTTCTTTCAAAAGCAGCTTTTTGTTTCTGAGAGCTCAACCCGAGCTTGCTCTCATGAGTGCCTATTGCCAAGGGTTCTCTAAGGAATATGCTGATACAGGGGCTGAGTGGCCCTTTGGTGCTCCCACCCCATCTGTTTCAAGATAGGCATCCAAAAATCAAGATAAATGAACTTGAGCGAATGACTGTTCAAAATAGGAGTCTATGCTACTTTCCCATGGCCAAGGGGATTGTCAGTGGAAGAAATGAATTGTTCTTCCTTCCCCAACTTGCACATATTCCCTTGACTGTCCTACCTCTAAACCACAATAATTTTTCAGATTTGTGTATCCACTATCACAAACCCTAATGCACACTTTTCCAGGAACAATTGTGCTATCATTGCAGTTGTTCGAGAACGGAAAGAAATTACACATACCTTGCTATGCTATCTTGCCACAAGGTAAAACTGCATTGTGAGGGATTCTGTTATGGGACAGAGCAATTAAATGGGAGGAAAAAAGGCTATGATGTCTTCTTTTCCAAAACTGTATGGAGAATCCTTTAGGTTGATCATTTGAGTTTGCAGAGAGAGGAGAGGGAAAGGAACTTATCTCTTTTTCAATTTTCTACTTGGGGTTTTGCTGTAAGCTATGACTGCTGCTACATTACTTGTCAGGTTGAACCCCTGAACCACAGAAATTAATCCCAGAACAAACTATTTTGGCTTGTGAGGTGGTGTGAACACAGGATGCTAGATGACAATAGGCCACAGAAAAGGTCAAAAAACCCAATGGGGGAAGCAATGCACATGTTGAGTGCTGTGAGACTCATGCTGAGTAGCTGCACGGATAACTGAATTTGGGGGATTTCTCAGCTCTGCTCGGTGCTCTTGGGGTTTGCAGTACTGCAGGTAGCAAAGAAAGGGGGAGGGGAAGGGGCTGGGCAGCACAGATGTGTGGCAAGGAAGTAATTCTCAAATGTAAGGGCTCTATGTCAGCAGCGTTGGATCTGCACTACTAGTTAGGGTGCTGCAAGGAAGTAACTTTGTGCTTGTGCCTTTTGCGTAGGAGGTCTGGGAGCAAACGGGGATACCCCACAGCAACATGAAAAGAAAGAAGTATGCATACAGCTGTATGACTAATGCCCCTTAGTGCCTGGGACAGACCTTTCTGAGCTGTACACAAGTCTTTGCCAACTCTTTCATGCAAACCAAGCCAGAAGCAATCTAAAGCAATGGGGCACACTGAGTTGTGTGAATTTTACTTCATACTACAGCAACAAACTGAATATTTCTAAAACCAGAACCCCCAAAACACAAGGAAATCATTGAATTAACAACAACTTGTATGAATATGTAATTTTGCATCGCTCTAACCTCCATTCTGTCAATTGCCAAAACATTGTCATCCTGTAAAACTGTAACATCTACCCTCCAGGGCTCCTTACCAAGCTGGCTTCTGCAGTGTACTGGAGGAACACCATTATGTGGGAATGCCTTCCTCCTTTCCCTGCATAGGGAGGAGGCATATATGGGTACTGGTTACATTTCTGTGAAGAATACCCTTCCTTGCACACCTCTGATGACTGGAATCCCGAGGGGGCAGCAGTAGCTATCAGATATAGTAACACTCCAGCCTGGCAAAGGTTTATATTGTATATTAATGTTATAAACCTAGTATTTGTCTGAGAGAATCACAGCCCATGGCAACACTTGGGTCCTGACCTGGCAGGGGCTAAGAAGTTGGGATGCAAGCAGTCATTTTCCAGAGAGCCACCAACCAAACCCCAGCTGCTCTCCTGGGCAGCCCTTTGCTGGCTGCGGCCTGCACAGGGTCCATTGACAGAGGGAGAAGAGCCAACACAGACATCCCGCAAAGGGGCTTCGGGCTCGGGAGTCCCAGGGCCACAGAAAGACAGATTATCTGCAGCTAGCCAACAGTAATGCAAAAGCAAGTGATTTCGGGAATATGTCTTGAATCATCTGCTTCCCCAACTATTTTGGTACATCCCAGAGGGACAACTACCAACAGGCCTCCACTCCCATATACAGAAGTTGGTACTTATCTTTTTCTTTTCCCAAGCATGCACGTGCTGATTATTTTATTTTTCCCCTTCTATGTTATAACCCGATGATTAAGACTGGAATTGAAACCCTGTCTCCCTGGAGAGAATTTTATCACAGGTTTCGCCCTTCAGGTCACCTCAGCCGCGAAACTGTAGAAGAGCAGGAGGTGAGGACAGGGGGAAGTCAGAGCACCTCCGTGCTGGAGAGACACCCACCTGCAGAAGAGAGCCCAGGCAGCAGCAGCTCTTGCACAGCACGGCTGTGGCCTGCTGGCTGGCCCTGGTAGTGCAGAGAAGAGTTTGGATCCCAGCTCTGGCCCCAGGGATTTTCCCTGTGTTTCACGCTAGACAATCATTACCTATAAAATTCCCGCTCAAATCCTAAGACAGAAAGTTTTCTCCTGGTGGACTTTGAGCATAACAGATTGGACAGCACACAGTTTAAAGGGCTGAAGTTTTGTCCATAGGCAGATTGGAGGGGGTTGTATCTTTTTTCAAGTCTCTCAGTCTCTAAGCATCAGTTTGCCATCCATGAAACTTACATTACCCTTCGTTTGTATCAAGTACTATGATACAAGTACTATGACGACAACATCTGTTCTATGAGTAAGCTGTTAAAAGTACAGGTGAAACCCAAGGTATCTAGATTCTTTATCTGACACATAAAATGGGCCAAGCAACCAAATAGCTGCTCAGCAGAGCCTCACCTGGCAAACACAAGAAAGATTTTGATTAATTCCCTTTTTGTTTTGCAACTACCCAGACAAGGGAGAAAACACCCTGCGATGGGCGTGGATCTGCTGCATCTCAGGGTGCGGTTCCCGGCTCTCCAGCACCCCCAGCTGGGCTTCGGCAGGGCAAGCGCCGTCCTGGCTATTCTGTCGCTCGCAACAGGCTCAGTTAGTTGGTGTCAGGGCACTAAAGAAAATGAGACGTTGCTTTGCTCCTACTGAAGGTTAGACAGCCTGGTTTTGGTGGAAATCCAGAGGGGCCTCCCGCCAGAATTATGTCGTCTGCATAACATTATTCTTTTTTGCTCTGGCTAAATAGCTGGATTTGTTTTGAAGCCAGTTGCCACTGAGCTGCTCACGATTTCCTGTGCCAGGTTGTTAATCCTGAGCCTGGGCAGGGCACTGTGTGTTAAAACAATTTTCCTTTGAGGACTCTTTTACCAGGATGGCTAGTGCTCAGCTCATGGGATGGTGTGCTCCTGTACAGGACTTGATCATATATCATAGCTTGATTCCAAGTGAATGAAAGGCTCAACAGTAACTGGAAAGCAATCACCAAGTTACTGTCATGGGTTTGTCCTATAAAAAAGTGCCAGGATGAGGTCATGGCACACTGAGCAAGTGGGTGCTCCCTCTTCATTTCCCTGGCTTTTCTCCCAATGGGGTTTGCAGGTGTCACCTGTCAGCAGATGTTTCAGACTAGTACTCTGGCATGTAAGAAGAAGCTGTAAAAATTCCTTTGGAAAGAATATCTAAAATTAGTTGCTTCTGAAATGACATGTTAAAACATAATGCCACACATGTCACTGGACTCATGAGAGGGAGCACCTTCTGTACGTTCTCCTGCCTCTCTGTGGTTGATCAGCTGTGTAGGATTGTTATCCCCCACCATAACAGACTTCAGGCAGCAGCTGGGCTTCCTTCCAGCACCACTTTTCAAATCCAAAGAAGCATCAGCGTGAATATGAAAACAGAATGCCAACATGATGCATGTTTTTTTCCTCCACAATAGACAAATGCAAATCTTACATTAGGGATAGAAAGCAATTTTGATGACTATTGAAACAGGTCTCCTAAGTTTTTGTTTCATATAAGGGAAGAATTATTTGCATAGAAAATCTGCTTAGTCCCTTCACCTCTCTCCTGAAAAAGCCCACAGTCTTTAAAACTGTGTTTAAAACTTGTTCAAAGTCAGATAGGTAGAGTTGTAGAATATCAGCAGATTTTAAAATACCTTCTCAGAAAACAATTCTCAGATGTATTAAAGTTCTTTAATATCATAGCTAACGCATTGCCATTCTCAGTTTCAAATACTTCATAAAGTACCTTGCCCTGAAATTAAACAGCTTATTAATTGCCTCTTTAAGTACCAGTTAATATTAATTTCACTCTATATTTACATTAAATATTCCACAAGTAGTTGAGGGAAAGTGCAGACACTTCCTATTGCCTTTTGTTATCACAAATGGGACAAAGAAAGACAGTCACATTACACAAAGATTCTCATTATTCAGATGCAAAGACAAATCCTAGATATGCTGTGCTTTACAGACAAAGACTGAATTCACAGCCAGATTTGAATCTTCAGCCTCTCTTCAAAAGAGCATCTCAGGCCAGACTCCTCAATCAAAAATTACAGAAGTGATTAAAAATTTGAAAGTAACAAATTTGTACTTGTCTGAACTAGTCGTCTTACACCCTGGCAAAGATCTGCTAGCAAAAGCTGCAATTCCATTTCAAACAGATAAAAGTCTTAGATATATATTTAAATTATATACTTTCATAGTGTTAAACATTTAACATCACAAAGTTTAAAAATAAGCTAAACAACTGATAAGAGATGTTTTCTGGGACACCATCCTTGTTCCTGGTTTGCTTTTGATTTAGAGACTGTGCTATAGAATTAACCCCAGAGGTTACCATTTTCAATTTCTGTTACTCATCACCATACAGACAGGCTAAGAAGAAAACAGGTCACAGTGAGAGGCTGCTAGTCCCACAGTCTTCCTGCTTCCTTCCTTCCTTCCTGTTGCACAAGCCCATCAACCCTTCTGCTCTAAGGAGAAAGATCAATACAGAAGTGACTGTCATCTTTATTACAAGACAAAACAAGCCTAGGAATAGCTACGGTGTTATTGCGACGTGTATGGGGGGAAAGACCTATCGTCTATTGGATATTATTTCTCCGTTTCTCCTTTTTTCTTCCTTTTCACTGCAGTACCACAGTACTCACTGCTTAGCACTGTGTTCTCTGTTCTCTGTGTTCTCTGCAAAAGTCACAGAAAACGAATCTGAAATAGGATTTCTCAACCACAATCGGTTTGTTAGCATCGTTTTTCCTTGCTGTTTATTATCACTGGCAGCAAAGGTCCTTAAAACATTTTGTCTGGGGCGGAATTGGCATTAGGGATTAAATGCTGGAACTCGGCGGACATTTGCTCTGTAAAGGTAAACCCTCGCACTGGGCGCTAGAGGGCACAACAAATATCCTTTAGATACACCGTGTCTTAAAGCATTGATATACTGTAGACTTCGTATCAATCCTAGGAAAAGGCGTAAGAATAGTTCCTGCGCGGTTATATCCTAATATATTTCATTTCTCCTAATTAATTTATTGTCTAAGATGCCATCCCTTGCACTCTAACCCACAGTACACAATTTGTATATAACAAAACACACACATACACACAAATACAGTGCTAGCATTTCCACACGATTTTATACAACAGCTATTGTGCATCACAACATTGTGCACTGTGTCATCTGATAAAGCGGGAGGGGGAAACTTTCATCTAGTTCAATTGCTGGAGACATTTGTGTTTATGACTCAACTCGTTGCTGCCCTGAAGCAACAAACGTGGCTGTTTCAGAGTGGTTTAGATGGAAGTGCTGAGCTCTTCTCTCCTGGATCCAATGACAGTGGGAATGTTCAAAGCTGCACCAGGACAGGTTCAGACTGGACATGAGGAAGCATTTCTTTACCAGTCATTCCGTGTTGTTTCCCTCTAATCCTGCCCAAGGGATTTATGAACAAGAACCTGGGTTACCCTCACCTTCTGCAGTGCATCACTACAGCACTCATCTGCTGTTGCATGTTAAAAGTTTTAGCAATTCTTGACATAAAGACTGGAGCTTTCCTGTTCCAAGGTCATCCCAGTGCTTAAGTAATAAAATGATGACCATTTTCTCTCTTTTCCTTCACCAAAACGTAAAGCATTTTTCTGCAGTGAAACAGCTTCAACAAGAAGTGATGATGTACCCACTCCAGAATAAACAACTTGCAGTTTGATGTGGGGGTCATTCTTTAAGAATGGGTGTTTGGTTCCCCTCAAGCTGAAGACAGAATTAAATCCAACTCATAAACTTTTTAAATAAGTAGACCAATAAGCAAATACTGCAGCTATCAAAAAAAAAAAAAAAAAGTATTTCCAACCTCCTCTATGTGCCCAATGCCTGCTCCAAGAAAATCAATAGAAAATCAATTTTTATCAAGTTTCTTGATTAGATTTTCAGAGAATAAAAGTTTTTCATCTTCTTTAGAGGGTTTGGGGCTACAAATCAAGAGTAAAAATATTTTAGATACCAGTAGGGAAGTGTACCTACAATATATGTGAAGAATAGTATTTAAGCTACAAACCTGTGGCAAATTCCTCCAAAAGGTAAGTCATTCATAGAACAGAAGGCTTGTTTCTAACAAGTTCTATGAGAACTAAGACCAGCACAATGTTCTGTATGCTGCTCAGGAGGTTAGACAAATGAAAGTTATTTTAAATCTCTCTGAACTTTAAGAGATGCTTATGGGAGACAAAACAACCAGATTGGCCTCACTTTTAAAATAAAGGGCTTTGAGCTGACTATCACCACACAGGAGTAAAATCTTCTAATTATGAGAGATAATTCCACACGCTCATCAGCTCAATGATCCATAGCAGTCAAAAAAGCACAAATTTTACATCAGGAATTATAGGGACCACAGAGCAGAAAATCATCAGACTACTGCGTATACGCAAGGCATGTCCATAGTGTGAAAACTATGTGTGGAGCTGATTCCCTCGCTTCAAGAAATGATACAGAGGGGCAGAGAAGAGCACTGGGAAGGACTGAAAGTACAGAGCAGTTTCAGAAAACAGATCGCCCCCGAAGATCAGTCCGGGAAAGAGGCGGTTCAACAGGCACACGCTGCAAGTTCACAAAATCACCAGCCGACAAGTTAGAAGAGCACGGACTGACCCTACACTGCCACTCACAGTACAAGAGCTACAACTGTGAGGTACGAAACGAAACCAGACGCAGAGGAAGAAAAAGCCGGAGCGGGGGCTGCGGGCGGCGCCGATCTCGATCCCGCCCCGCGCGGGCGCTGCCCGAGGGCCGGGCCACCGGGAAGAGTCGGGCTCGGTGACCCTTGTGGGTCCCTGCCAGCTCAGGATATTCAGTGATTTTATGAAGGGCCGCTCCCAGCCCGGCCGCAGGTGTGCTCCGGGGCCCGAGGAGCAGGTAAGGGCAGGTGGGCTGGCGCCGGGACGGGACCGTTCTGGAGCCACTTTCCAGAGGGCGGCACCGCACCGGGAGCGGCGCGATACGCCCGGCGAGTCCTCTCGCTCCTGCTCCTGATGTTTCTCACCAGCAAATCTTTCACTTGAGTTCTCAGGCAGGACCAGATTATCAAGAGGGAAGCTCCCCAGCGCTCCCCAGCAATGGCAGGTAAGAGCAAATCCGGGTGAAAACGCTGCTCGCTCCAGGGTGGCCGCTGGACACCTCAGGGATGGGGCCTCTGCCGTGTTTAGTTGGGACACTGAGGTCTTGCTTTTCCAAACGACTGAATTTATCTCAGTAAGTGAAACTTTTCCTTGGAAAACTCCAGTCTCTCCAAACACTCTGCTCAAGTGCCCTCAGCTCTATCAAAAGGGACAAAATCTGACAGCTTTGCAGAATCAAACTGAGCACTCTGGGAAGTTTGTCCATCTCCAGGCACTCCCTAGAGCTCCCTATTTGCTGGGAGCTGGTAGAAACAACAAAGAGGAAACTGCTCCTTATATTCCAGAATAATATATAGACAAGGGTTTAAAAAGTTTGTACACAGGTTGAATTTTTGATAGCATTTAACCCACAAGTTTTAATTTTCTTGTTTGCACAGGTCTTGTTTCATGGACACTGTGCATCCTCACAAAATAATTACCCCTTATCATTTACGTTAAAAATGAGCTGTTGTTTCATCAAATATTCAGTTCAGTTTCTACTAGTTTTCTGTGAAACCATAAACTTGCCTGTCACTTGGCAGGTGTTGGTCCAGGCTGAAGCAGTGAACCAGAGAAACTGACCACAGGGGATGCCTGAATTTTTGCCTTGGGACTCAGGAAACAGGAGCTGTATGTTTTGCAGACCCTGTCATTTTCAATAATCCCTATAAATTTTGCTCTCTGGTTACCTATAAACAACAGCTTCGGCATATAAAATATTTCCTCTTTCCTTGTTGTCTCAATAGGAGGGATAGTGTTTTCCTGATGTAGGGCAGTGTGACCAGCTATGGAACAGCCCCTCTGTCCCCGAGTTCCACCTAGGAAAGCCCAGTGTGGCACAGAACTGCGGGGCTGAGCACAGGCAGCAATCAGTGCCTCAGGAGTCACTCAGTGCTGCTGAGCAGGAGTCAAATGCTGCCACTGTCACTCGGCTTTCACTGCTTCTGTGTCCTAGGGAAAAGACACTACAGAAAGAGCCAGGAACGAGCCCCAACTCTACAAACTGTTCTGCACCTGCCTCCTAGATTCCACATGGTCTCCTGGTTTTCTTTCTGCCTCCAGGGAAAAAAGTCCTGATAGTCTATGCACATCAAGAGCCCAAGTCCTTCAATGGATCTTTGCTGAAGATTGCTGTGGAAGAGCTGACCAAGCAGGGCTGCAGCGTCACCGTGTCGGATTTATACAGCATGCAGTTTGAGCCCAGAGCAACAAGGAATGACATTGTTGGTGAGCCCAGCCCTTCTCAAAAACCAGGGACTTGTAAGCCCCCTGTCAGGTATCAGAAGGCTGGAAAAAGTCTCTCTGAAATCTTCCCCATGCTGAACAAGCCCAACTCTCAGTCTGTCTAGATAGGAGAGGTGCTCCAGCCCTCAGATCATCAAGAGATTAATGATAAACTTATTTCATTAATAAGAAACTTATTCATGACCTGACATCTGCATTTCTACAAGTCCACTCCTGAACATGACCTTTGTATCCCAGTGAGATTACTGCCAGGAAGAAACACATTAGCACGTCTCCATAATCAGCCTCTAAAGTCCATTTCTCATGGAGAGGAAACGCCTTCAGATGCCACTCAGGGACTTGCCAGAGTTGAGTTCACAAGGCTACAACTGTCCCTGTCTTCTGCTAGAGACTGATGAACTGCTTGTGGAATCAGTAGAGCTGGCCAATAATGGCTGCCCATCCCTTGGTGAATTTCCCAGTTACAGAAGCTGGAAAGCAGCTCCATAGTGCTTACAAGTGTGCAGGAGGGCCTCAGGATGCCCTAAGGCAGAGGCAGAACAATTAACAACTGTTCTCTTAAATCTTCCACCTGCATCCCCAGAGTCCTGAGGCAAGCTTAGGTCCTCATATTGCACTCCCTGTGTTGCTACACGAAGGTGAAGCTTCAGAAATCTGAGACCCTACATTCCTCTCCTTTCTAAAATCAAGCCACCATCAGCTGGGATGGTGCTGAATATCCAAGAAAGACAAGAATGTAGGAAAAATGGAAAGCAGTAACTCAGTTTAGAACTCTGAACAGCAACCTACACTCACCTCTTATCTGGCACTGATACTGCACAGGGGGCAAGGAATGACTGTTCATTTCTTCCCACAGGTCACCTGCACAACCCAGAAGCATTCAATTACGGTGTGGAAACCTGGGAAGCTTACAAGAGAGGAGGTTTGTCCAAAGACCTGGTTGAAGAGCAGAAGAAAGTGAAAGAAGCAGACCTGCTGATTTTCCAGGTTATCATTCTAAACAGAGTTCAGTTGTGATGTTGACTTTAGGTAATGGTACAGTAAGAACTACAGATCAGTAGTACAATTATCTGGGCCATTATTACAGCAAATCCAGTAATTGAGTAGCACAATGGTGCAGGCTGAAACAACAGCAACCCCAGGAACTCCCCAACATTGGGACAAACTGCCTGATGGATGCACAAAGACATGTGTGACCATGGATGTCAGGCAGGCTGGCAGAAAGCAGGGGAAGGATTATTTCCTGGTCAAGGTGCTGGGGGCAGCCAATGAAGACAGGGAATTGGGCTTTCCCAAGCAGACTGTTCTCATTTGTTGCTGAGTTGCAGAAACACTACTGGGAATTGATTAGGGAACTTTACAGCCCATGTCCATTCTCCACCATGCCAGCTCTCTCCCCTGTGTCTACAAATCCCAAAGTACTGTGAAGGGAAGTAGTAGCCTTACATTTCTTTTTGTCCTTGTTGGCCTTTAGACATGGCTTAGTGATATAATGTCAGCAGGCTTTGAAAATAAGTCTTTCTTATGGTCCCCTGGCCTTTGTCACCAGACTGTCAGATCAGAACTCACCACCAGATGTCAATCCTGCTAATAAGATATTTGATTCTTTTGCATTTCAGCCATAGGAGACATAATTCTGTACAGTCTTAAATCTGAGTTAAATGGCACCCTCCTCCTTCATCCTATTCCAACGTTATTCTGGATGGAAGCCCTCACATGCACCAACAGTGTTGGTGTGCTGTAGATGCTCAGGTCTGGCCCTGATGTTACCACAAATAGAAAGCACTTCAGCTTCTTTTGCCAGGTATAGTTACTACCTCTACTGACAGAGAGGTGGAGAAGGTACATACAGGATCTGAGCAGGTTCAGAGGACAGGATTTGTCCTGTCAACCAGGCCTAAGTGTGGCCCAGACTCTCTGTGCTAACCAGGTAATTTTCTTTTTGTCTAGTTTCCCTTGTTTTGGTTCAACATGCCTGCAATCCTGAAGGGCTGGATGGACAGAGTCTTGGTCCAAGGCTTTGCTTATGATTTGTCAAAGGTTTATGATGGTGGTTTGCTCCAGGTATGTTTTTGGGATTGTTTTATTAAGGTCAAGGCTTGCACCATGTTCTATGGGCCTTGTTCATTCTTTTCCATTGAAGTTGCTTTAGAGCTCACTTTTCAATGCTCTGAAATATTGCTTTGGTAACATGTTGAGTGATTTTCTGGGTTGTTCACCCTGCCTGAGGGTAAGAAAATAAAGAGACTGCAGCATTTCCTAAAGATTTAATCGATCTCCTAGAGATCTTTGTTGGCCTGCTGGGTGGGGTTTATCATTTATTAGGAGTATCAGAGTGTACTGTGGTAGCATACAGCTTGCAAACTGTTTAAATCAATTCATTTCCAAAAATTACTGTCTTCCCACCACTATAGGGTTCCTCTTATCTGTAATGACTGACACATTCGTTGTCGAAGTCCTGTCCTGGAATTAGATGTCAAAGTTTGGAGTTCAACTATAAAACTTAATCAGAGATCTGAAATACTCGGAGTATGACACGCTGTCACAACTATCTACTTTGAACCTTTTCCTCTCTGTAGCTTTTAATTTGGCAAGAGCAGTATCTCTACATGTCATTTTAATTCTCCACAGTACTGGGAATATCCCTGCAAAATTCTGGCCCACTATCTCTGATAGATCTTATTTGGTAACAAATGCAGTATCAAAAAGCAATCAATATTAGTTTCACATTTATTTCACTGCACGTTAATCTCTGTTTGTTCTGATGTTCTTAACAATTTCAAACATTTCAGTTTCTTTTCATTTCAGAAATGGCTCCCTTGCTGACAGAAATAGGCATAATCCCCAATGATCACAGCTTCAGATGGAGTATAGGCTCAGAACATTTTGGATACTGCACTGGAAAAATGTTCGTTCAATTACAGAAGCTAAAGCTGAGATGAGAGAAGCTGAGCACATGGCTAATACCATAATCACAGGAGCAGAAGATAGATGGTGGTTAAGCAAGCCCAAGTTTGAAGGGGGACTTGAGCAAAAAATTTCTGCAGTCAGAGAGGACAGGAATAGAGATTTTCACAGTAACAGAGGGCTTTCCAGCTACAGCTATGCCAAATGTTGCATAAGGAAGAAAAAAGATCAGCCCTATTTCACACAAGGGTGTCAGACACATAATTTGTCTTCTTTTTAACCCCTCTCTGCTCTGCACAAAGCCCAGACACTCAATCCATTGATGTAATTGTATGACATCAATCTTTGCCTCAGAACTGCAAGTCCTTGGAACATCTGGGAAGGAAGCAGACACCCCCTCCCCTAGAAATTCATGCTGACCAGGTTCCCCCAAATATCTTTGGAACTATACAGCCACTCTTCATTAAACATGTCTAACTCAAGCACCACTTTCCTAATTCTAGGACAAATTATCCTTGTTTTCTTTCACTACGGGAGGAAGTAAAGAGAAGTATGCAATCAGGGGTGATATTCGCTATCTCCTATGGCCCATGCAGGTATAATATAGGAATATTTCATTACTGTTTGCTTTAATTTTTACTATTCCAGCTATTTATAAACAATTGTTTTATTGATTATTTTATACAAAACATAATAATTAAGTTGCCTGTTCCAAGCATCTGCAGGTTATAAACTGGGGTCTAAAATTCTGAGATTACTTCAAAAGTCCATAGAATTTTAAAGTTGTTTTGTCCCATTCCTGCAGCTCAGAATCTGGGGAAAGCTTCTGCTGTCAGCTTTTCCAGTGTCTGTGGTGTTACAGGATTTCCTTTAGCTCTAGCATGCAGGATTTCTGTTCCCCACGGTTACCCAATTAGTGAAGGATGCCATGATCTCCTCCCCACTGCAGTTACTAGCTCCTCACCCCTGAGGAGCTGTCCAGCTGCACAGCTCACAAGTAAACGTGACAAAAACATGAAACGCAACTCTGAATTCAGAAATACACAGAGAGAAAATGGCTAGCTGAACTTCCACAGGCACTAGCCTTCCCACAGGAACCTCTGTTGAAGCCTCCTGTTGAAGCCAGAGGCAAAAGCTTAAAAACCAAAACAACAACAACAAAAAAAAAATCCAAGAAACCAACATGGAAGTATATGTGAAACACATTGCAGTTCAGGCTGAATCTGAGGAAGTTCAAACCAGACAATGAACTTCAGACTGTCCCTTTTCCTTGCAAATTGAACAGCATACAGCATCCAAAGAGGACAGTCCTATGTGTTTAAAAGCAATTTACTTCCCTTCTCCTGACAAATGCACAGGTTTAGAGAACCTGACTGATATTGGGTCAAAGAAACAGAACAGATTTA
Source organism: Fringilla coelebs (assembly GCF_963513975.1). Classification (NCBI taxonomy): domain Eukaryota; kingdom Metazoa; phylum Chordata; class Aves; order Passeriformes; family Fringillidae; genus Fringilla; species Fringilla coelebs. The sequence goes on from NC_140028.1 coordinate 85,152,357, forward strand.
AATCTTGCATGTTCTTCAAATTAAAGTAAGAGGAAATATTTCCTGAGGCATTTCTTTCTTTCTTTTTTTTTTTTTTTTTTTTGTTTTGCATCCAGCATGGAATCATGCACTTCTGTGGTGTCAAAGTCCTTGAACCTCACATCTGCTATGCTCCAGAGCATGCCTCTGAGGAGAAGAGGAAGGAGATGCTGGCTGCCTGGAGCCAGCGTCTGAAGACTCTTTGGAAGGAAGAGCCCATAGACTGCTCTCCTGAGTGGTATTTCAAGTAGTGTTCAGGTGCAAGACTACAGAGACAAGACTTTCTTTTTCTCCATTCTTTCTGATGCTCTTGAAATCTAAATACTTGAACACTAATCTCCTAATTCAAATATATTTTAAGACTCTTGAATACTTCATCTAGCAGTTTAACTGACAACATGGCATTTATCTTCACTGATTCCCAAGGATTCCCTTCAAGGATGGGTGCAAAACTCTTTGTGAAGTTCTCTCTGCTCACATAAACAGTGTCATCCTGCCTCCTTGTGGTTGATAACCAATGTGATATTTCATGGCAGATTATACCATTGCTGCTTGTGAAAAAGCAAAGTATATGGCCAAGTTTATTTTACCACTTTTTTTTCCTTTACCAGGGAATATCTTGCCCATACCCAGCTTGTCATTTAAAAGCCTTTTGTCATCGGTTGTGAGAGCTCTCCACTTGTGCCTTGGAGCAACAAAACCAGATCATGAATAGTGTTGCAAAGGGATGTACAGCTGCAAAGTGTCTTAAACAGCTGGAAAGCCTTATGGACAGCCCTAGGCTTTTAGAGATACTTACAAAGCAATGTTAAAGCCATTACAGATACCAGAAAAGGGGGGGAAGCAGATTTCATATATTTGTATGTGCATGAATTGCCTTCCTTTATAGATTACAACTTCCATTTGTAAAGCATGCAGCTTCCTAAAAGCAAAGGGACTTCTCTACTTAGATTACCCTTTGTAGAGACAAAATGGAATCCCGTTTTTTTTCCTGCCCTCTCACACCAGTTACGTGTTCCTGTTTGCTCTTATATGAAGTGAAGGGCCACATCTAGCACAGACATTTCCCAGGAAGCAGAGCTGCCCCAAGCTGTTGCAGATGTCTGCTCTGGGGCATGTGAGCCAAAGTTTTCAGGTTCCACAAGGGTGCAGCTGTTGCCATGCTTTGGAAGCCATCAGCTGTGCAGTGACAGTGGGTGGTGAGCCAAGGGTTCTTGTCCTTGTCCTGATGTTCCTGCAGCGTGTGCTCTGCAGGGCATTGTGCTGGGCTGCATGTGTGTTCTGACACAAACCTTTCCAAAACTCAGGAGAATTTTGCCACATAGAAAACCAGCAGAGATTTGTCTGTGGTTAGTAAGGAGAGAGAAAAGAAGTGGCAGTATTGCTGTCTTAGCAGCACTGGAAATGTTATAGCCATTTTGAACTAAAGAATAATTGTCCTTCTTAAGCACATTATGCTAAAGTCAAATGTCACCCTGCCAAACCAACACTGATTTCATGAAAATAAAACTAGGATTAGGTGAGTAACTTGAAGCTGCACTTCAGGCTGGGTAAAAGGGTGTAAAGGAACATGCTTTTCCACATCTAGTCTGGCGATTTGTTTTTTGTTGCTGGTGGTCCTGCTCTCCCCACAGATGGCAAGGCAGTGGTCTGATCTTTTCCTATGACACTTATTTCTGGAAATCATGATGGTATTTCTTTTATTTGGTGTTCTGCAATGGCAGGTCAAACATGCTTGCAACTGCAGAACAATAGAGGAAAACAGATACCCATGGGAACTATTTTACCAAGAAGCCTCATAGCCTAGAGAAACCAAGCCTGATGTCTTCAATCCAGGTTTCAAAAAACCTGACATTTAAATCCAGGTGTAGTTCATTCTGTGGCTTAATATTGTGTTCCTGAAGCAACATCACTGGGGTGAGCTGCCTGCTTGCAGAGGAATATACTTTCTATTCATCAAAACTATTCATCAAAAGTTTGTGCTGAAGAGAGAAACAGCCAATAACTAATACCATGCACAATGCAAGTGCTACTTCTTTTCTTTTCAAAAAATCCTACTGTATTATTGGATATCTTAAAGGCTAAAGAGGCTATATGCTACAGAAAAGATGCAAAGAATTTAAGCTGGTGCTACACTCAAGTCAGTGCTGGATAATTGTCTCATCATTCTAAGACTATTAAAATGCTCAGTTTCATGCAGCTTGAATACACAGGAACTCTGATATGTTTGAAAAACTCAGGAAGGAGACAAAAGACAAGCTCCTTCCTTGGGATCATGGAGACAAAATACCCTATAGCTTTCTCTGACATGCAACAGAGAGAATAAACCAAGACCTAACCATCTTATCCACATAACAGATTGCCAAAACTACAAATACAGTTGTATTCCAGCGAGACATACAGAGCAAAGGTGGTTCTTCCCTGGAATTCAATAAGAATCCAAGAGAAAATTAAATCCTCTCAATGTACCCTATGCATACACCTTTGTATTTCTGCTATCTGTTGCTAGGCCACAGCTCAGAATCTATGGGAAATGTCAGGTAGTGCTCTTTTGAACCTAACTGCAGTGAAAAGTTGTGGCTGCAGTCAGTTACCAACCACAGTGATTCCAAAGGCCCTTGGAGCCTCCCATTCTGCATTCATACTCCCCAGGGGTATGCAACCCTTCTCCACAAGCATCAGCTCTATTAGTTGCTGCAGTTTCTCCCACCTCAGGCCCTCTGAGGGCTTAGGGAAATACAGTATGAGTTTTGGTGCACAGATAATGCAAAATTAGCAAAGATCACAGCTTCTTTCTCTAAAATCAGCTCTACAGCATAATATTCATGGCTGTTGGACAGCAGGGGGATCAATTGGACCAGATAATGCTCTACTTTTAAAATTAAAAGGCACATTACAGAAAGATTATAGACAAGCATTTCCTTGGAGTTTTGCCCACCAATCATCCCCCTCCTCAGAGTTCTGGACAGAGTATAGAACCCAGAATTAATATTCCAGCATTGAATCATTTCCAGAGCTGGAAACCTCCTGTGTGAGAGAATGCTCATCCTTGCTGGGCCAGAAAGAATGTTAAGCCAGAAACAGCCAGAGAATGATTTTGCTCACAGAACTTGAAATTCATCACAGAAATGGAGAGGGAAAAGTCTCTAAAGAGATATCTGGCAGCAAACTACAGGAGGAGAGGAAGGAGACTTAATATTAAACCTTTGTTGGCAAAGTTTACTACTACTTTACAGCCCTTAAAGTTAATACCAGGAAAACAGTTACAAAGTCATCTTCCCATTATGGCACAAGATCTACTGTGATTGGATTTTTAGTTAAGGAATGAGGTAAGCATTCCAGGTGGCCTTGGTCTAGCACTGTGGAGATTTTATGTTTTCTATTCATCAGTCCCTACAATTTTTCCAATGGTGCAATGAAACCCGCAAATTTCACACACAGCAGTTTTCATCCTGCTGGCAAAAAAAAAAAAAAAAACCAGCTATATGTCAAAGATGTGACTTCTAAACACATGCAAATAGATGCCAGTATCTCCCTGTTTTTCCCTAGTACATGCTGGCAAAACCACACTGAATAAGACATATACCTTTTAAACAAAGCAATTTTTATAAATATAGCCATCTCTCTTCCAGCCTTCAGCCCCATAAATAGTGTAAAGCTCAAAATTGGAAAAATCAAACCAAAAGAAAGCTCAGCAGTCAAATGCTATCAAAAGCTTCCTATAATGTTCTGGATTGCAGAAGACCAAAACTGCACAATGGGCCCACCAGAGCTTCCATATCTATATTTGCATTTGCTTTATTTACCTGGTAGCTGCCCCAGTCTCTCTGGACTGCAAGTTTAATAATGCTCTCCTTGTGATACCTCACAGTGTGGATGGACACAAAATTGCTGCATTTAAACTACAGTGAGCTCAGTGTCACAATTTAGCATTTAGTCCTGAGTCTCCTCTTTACAGTGTGATCAGCCCTTGCATCAGGAGCTGTCAGAGCATTCAACTCCTGGTCTCTCAATATCAGCTGATCCAGACTGGGCAGAAAACACAAATGTGCTGGTCCTGCATCAATTCCACTCGTTCCACTATCAACTTTGTTTCCCCTGGGGAAACCATTGCACTCACCTTCCTTTTTTTTTCCCCCCAAGGTCTCACAATGAAGCTGTTTATTCAGTTTGTGCACCACAGGGCAGTTTTGATACTCAGAGAGAAAACTTCATCTTGAAAGTGATCACTAAGGCTGTCCTATCTCTCCAAACCCACAGCCACCCTCACATCCTTCTGTGTCCCACCTGTCTTTCCCATGAGACACCTTCCAGAAAGATGGAAGGGAGGAGCCCCTGCTCCCAGCAGATGTACATGTGGGCCAGCAAAAGGCACAAAGCAGACAGTGCCATCCCTGGCAGAGCAGATAAGGGTAGATGGGTGGTTTAGGAGCGCTCATACCGCGTTGCTGGGAGAAATGAAAGACAAGCTCTGTACTTGGAGAAGAGCAGAGACCCAGAATAAAAAAAAGTATCCAGGGTTGATGTCGGTGTCACAGGCTGTCGCAGCGGCGGCTGCGCGCTCCCGGCCCAGCGCGGTCTCGAGCGGAGCCAGAGCCGCGGGCGGCGCCGATCCCGATCCCGCCCCGCGCTGGCGCTGCCCCAGGGCCCGGGACGGGCAGCGGGGCCGCAGGGAAGGGCCGCGCTGAGCCCCGCCGCAGATGTGCTCCGGGGAGCAGGTAAGGGCTGCCCGGCTTGCGCAGGGCGGGGGCGCCGGGGGCCGTTCCGAAGCCGCTTTCCAGAGGGCAGCACGGGACCGGGAGCGGCGCCATGCGCCCGGCGCAGCACCGGGCCCAGGCGGCCGGAGGAGAATTCCTGCTCCAGGGCCCGGGCCGGGAGCTTCCCTCCCGCTGCGGCGGGCCGCGCTCGGCCAGTGCCCGGCCGTGCTGAGTGCCCGTAGCCACATTTCGGCGCATCTCCCACTGAAACAGCCATTCCCCTCGCACCTGCTCCTGATGTTTCTCAACAGCAAATCTCTCACTTGAGTTCTCAGGCAGGACCGGATTATCAAGAGTGACGCTCCCCAGCAATGGCAGGTAAGAGCAAACCCGGGTGAAAACGCTGCTCGCTCCAGGGTAGCTGCTGGGCATCTCAGGGATAGGGCCTCTAGGATACTGAGGTCTTATTTTTCCAAACGACTGAAATTACTCAGTAAGTGATGCCTTGGAAAACTTCAGTCACTCCAAACCTTGTGCCCAAACTTCCCCAGCTCCACCGAAATGGAAACAAATCAGCATTTTTGCAGAATCGAACTTAACACCTTTCAGAGCATGTGATAACGTCCGGTCACTGAGCTCCATTTGTTGAGATCTGGCAGGAACAGCAAAGTTGTAGCTGCTCCTGAAATTGCCAGAGTACGGTATGGAGCAGGGATTTAAAGGGTTTATAGGCACATTGAATTTACGATAGCATCTGACCTGCAAGTTTTAATAGTCTTTTTTGCATAGCTCTTGTTCCATGGACACTATGTACCCACATCCAGAAGCCGTGCTGCAGAGAAACTGAGTTTTTGTGTTGGCAGTCAGGAAACAGCAGCTTCATGTTTTGCAGACTCTGTCATTTTCAATAGTCCCTGTAAGTTTCCCTCTCTGTTTATCTATAAACAACAAGCCCATACAAAAATCTTTCCTTGGTTTCACTGATGAGTGATTTTTAAGAGAATTATTAAAATTGTAGGGCCTATGCTCAATAAAACTTTGAGCACAACATGGAGCTCTTTCGGCAGAGCCTTGTTACATGCCTTTAAGATATTTCATCCCTACACACCTGCTTAGCAGCTCAGCTACCTTGAATCCACTTTGACAACAATTTTTTAATCCACTTGACAACATGACAATCTAATCTCTGAGAAAAAAAAAAAAAAAACAAAACTGTTGCTCTCTACAGAAGTTACTGTGATTGTGCTGAAGGGGAACAGGAGCATCTTTAACCCCAGAGCTGTAACTTGCACAGCACTGAAATGAAAGATCAGGAGAGGATCCACCACTGTGGTAGGAGGGTGTTCTTCTGATCTCTAAGAAGTTGCCTGAAAGTGTAAAGGAAACAATCTACCCAGCAATGCTTTTTGGGTGATAGTGGAAACAGACCAAGAGAAATGTTGTCTCAAGAGAAGGGGGTGCGTTTTCCTGATGTAGGGCAGTGTGACCAGCTATGGAACAGCCCCTCTGTCCCTGAGTTCCACCTAGGAAAGCCCAGTGTAGCACAGAACTGCGGGGCTGAGCACAGGCAGCAATCAGTGCCTCAGGAGTCACTCAGTGCTGCTGAGCAGGAGTCAAATGCTGCCACTGTCACTCAGCTTTCACTGCTTCTGTGTCCTAGGGAAAAGACACTACAGAAAGAGCCAGGAACGAGCCCCAGCTCTACAAACTGTTCTGCACCTGCCTCCTAGATTCCACATGGTCTCCTGGTTTTCTTTCTGGCTCCAGGGAAAAAAGTCCTGATAGTCTATGCACATCAAGAGCCCAAGTCCTTCAATGGATCTTTGCTGAAGATTGCTGTGGAAGAGCTGACCAAGCAGGGCTGCAGCGTCACCGTGTCGGATTTATACAGCATGCAGTTTGAGCCCAGAGCAACAAGGAATGACATTGTTGGTGAGCCCAGCCCTTCTCAAAAACCAGGGACTTGTAAGCCCCCTGTCAGGTATCAGAAGGCTGGAAAAAGTCTCCCTGAAATCTTCCCCATGCTGAACAAGCCCGACTCTCAGTCTGTCTAGATAGGAGAGGTGCTCCAGCCCTCAGATCATCAAGAGATTAATGAGAAACTTATTCATGACCAGACATCTGCATTTCTACAAGTCCACTCCTGAACATGACCTTTGTATCCCAGTGAGATTACTGACAGAAAGAAACACATTAGCACGTGTCCATAATCCGCCTCTAAAGTCCATTTCTCATGGAGAGGAAACGCCTTCAGATACCACTCAGGGACTTGCCAGAGTTGAGTTCACAAAGCTACAAGTGTCCTTGTCTTCTGCTAGAGACTGATGAACTGCTTGTGGAATCAGTAGGTGAATTTCCCAGTTACAGAAGCTGGAAAGCAGCTCCATAGTGCTTACAAGTGCAGGAGGGCCTCAGGATGCCCTAAGGCAGAGGCAGAACAATTAACAACATTCCATTAAATCTTCCACCTGCATCCCCAGAGTCCTGAGGCAAGCTTAGGTCCTCATATTGCACTTCCTGTGTTGCTACAGGAAGATCAAGCTTCAGAAATCTGAGACCCTACATTCCTCTCCTTTCTAAAATCAAGTGACCATCAGCTGGGATGGTGCTGAATATCCAAGAAAGACAAGAATGTAGGAAAAATGGAAAGCAGTAACTCAGTTTAGAACTCTGAACAGCAACCTACACTCACCTCTTATCTGGCACTGATACTGCACAGGGGGCAAGGAATGACTGTTCATTTCTACCCACAGGTCACCTGCACAACCCAGAAGCATTCAATTACGGTGTGGAAACCTGGGAAGCTTACAAGAGAGGAGGTTTGTCCAAAGACCTGGTTGAAGAGCAGAAGAAAGTGCAGGAAGCAGACCTGCTGATTTTCCAGGTCATCATTCTAAACAGAGTTCAGTTGTGATGTTGACTTTAGGTAATGGTACAGTAAGAACTACAGATCAGTAGTACAATTATCTGGGCCATTATTACAGCAAATCCAGTAATTGAGTAGCACAATGGTGCAGGGGCTGAAACAACAGCAACCCCAGGAACTCCCCAACACTGGGACAAACTGCCTGATGGATGCACAAAGACAAGTGTGACCATGGATGTCAGGCAGGCTGGCAGAAAGCAGGGGAAGGATTATTTCCTGGTCAAGGTGCTGGGGGCAGCCAATGAAGACAGGGAATTGGGCTTTCCCAATTAGACTGTTCTCATTTGTTGCTGAGCTGCAGAAACACTACTGGGAATTGATTAGGGAACTTTACAGCCCATGTCCATTCTCCACCATGCCAGCTCTCTCCCCTGTGTCTGCAAATCCCAAAGAACTGTGACAGGAAATTTCTTTATGTTCCTGTTAGCCTTAGACAACTCTATATATATATTCCTCTGTTCAAAGGTAGATTAAATTTAAGATAGGGCCATATCTCAATTAAGGATTTCACCATAAGCCATCATCCTTTTCACACTCTCACTTCCCAGACAAGAACTGTAAGATATGCCCTGAAGGAAGTGATTGCCTTCTGTTGTTTTTATATCACAAAAGTTCTATTGTTACTATATTACAAAGGTTCTATATTGCAAGAGTTTCATACCTCATTAATGTTTCTCATAGGCAGCTCCTCTAAGCACTGACCCTTCCTTCTTCTCACAGTAGCCAACTGACTCCAGTTCCCACTCAACTAAACAACCCACTCTTTTATAACACTCTTCTTCTTCTTGGCTGCAGCTGTGGCCTGCTAAAGTCAGGCCTGTTCTAATCTCTAATAACTGGCTCAGCTGCAACTCCTTAGGGGTAAGATTACTTTCTATACTACCTTTAATTTCTTATATTGTATCCCCCTACAGCCTTCTACTTTCCATGTGTAAAATGCTCTGAAAAGTTGGGTGTGTTCTGGTGCAGAAAATAAAAAAGAAATTTAAAAAAGCCTCTTAAGGACATAATGCAGGAGTTCAAAATTTGTTACAGATTAAATTCACTACTTGCAGTTACTCTGGTGGTTGCCCAGATTCCATTTGTTTTCACCATGCATTAAGCTGCATGTTACATATTTATAGAATTTCTTCCTCTCTGTGCAGTGTGTACAAAGGTTTAGGGGTAATGATGCAGCCTAGTATAAGAATGAGCCCATTAAGCATTCAAGATAATGCCATGGACATGATAGCTTTGGGATTCAGTCCCATGGGCTAACTGAAAGATGTAGAAATCAAGAGTCCAACTCTGAAGAAGTCTTTTTCTTCTCAGTATTGGGATTTGGGTCACAATGTCAGCAGGTTTTGAAAATAAGTCTTTCTTATTGTCCCCTGGCCTTTGTCACCAGACTGTCAGATCAGAACTCACCACCAGATGTCAATCCTGCTAATAAGATATTTGATTCTTTTGCATTTCAGCCATAGGAGACATAATTCTGTACAGTCTTAAATCTGAATTAAATGACACCCTCCTCCTTCATCCTATTCCAACGTTATTGTGGATGGAAGCCCTCACATGCACCAACAGTGTTGGTGTGCTGTAGATGCTCAGGTCTGGCCCTGATGTTACCACAAATAGAAAGCACTTCAGCTTCTTTTGCCAGGTATAGTTACTACCTCTACTGACAGAGAGGTGGAGAAGGTACATACAGGATCTGAGCAGGTTCAGAGGACAGGATTTGTCCTATCAACCAGGCCTAAGTGTGGCCCAGACTCTCTGTGCTAACCAGGTAATTTTCTTTTTGTCTAGTTTCCCTTGTTTTGGTTCAACATGCCTGCAATCCTGAAGGGCTGGATGGACAGAGTCTTGGTCCAAGGCTTTGCTTATGATTTGTCAAAGGTTTATGATGGTGGTTTGCTCCAGGTATGTTTTTGGGATTGTTTTATTAAGGTCAAGGCTTGCACCGTGTTCATTCTTTTCCATTGTAGCTGTTTAGAGCTCTCACTTTACACTATGTTGAAGTACTGTACCAGCCCTGCTTCACACAAGGGTGTCAGACACATAATTCCTTTTCCTTAACCTATCTCTTCCCAAAGACACAAAGGTCACTGTCTAATTGTGTGGCATCAATCTTGGCCTCAGAACTGCCACTTCATGTAAGCTCTGGGAAAGAAGAAGTTACCCTCTCCCCTAGAAATCAATGCTGTCCAGGTTTACCTGAATACCTCTTCAACTGTTCAGGCACTCTTCTTTAAATATGTCTTAATTAACCACAACTTTCCTAATTCTAGGGCAAATTATCCCTGTTTTCTTTCACCACGGGAGCAAGCCAAGAGATGTATTCAAAAGAAGGTATCAGTGGTGATATTCGCTATGTCCTGTGGCCCATGCAGGTATAATATATGAACAGGTTGTTGTCTACATAATTTTTTATTACTCCATCTATTTTTAACAATTGTTTTATTGGCATTTTTAAAATATGAAATATAATAATTAATAATCAAGTTGCCAGTTCCAAGGATCTGCAGGTTGTAAACTGTTACCTAAAATCCTGGGATGACTTTAAAAGTCCACTGACTTTTAAAATTGTTTTGTCCCCCTTCCTCCAGATTAGAATGTAGAGAGAGCTTAACACTGTCAACCTTTTCAGTTTCCCTGCTGTTACCGGATTTCCTTTAGCTCAGCCATGCAGGATTTCTGTTCCCCATGGTTTCCCAATTCCTGTAGGATGCAGGGTAGGAGACGAGCCACACATTACCCTGGCAGTAACAGTCAACACACAAAAGTTAGCATTCCTCTTCTAATTGCTACTCTTTTTCTCAGAAGTTACCCAGCATGGTTTGGAAAATACAGGTGGTAAGGCAAGTTTAGCCAGCTTCTTCTTGATAAATACTGGAGATGAGCTAAAATTCCATGGTGTCATCCCCATGCAGTTACAGCTGCCTGTTCCTGTGGAGCTGTCCAACTGCAGAGCTCGCAGGTCAACATGGCAAGAACATGAAACACAGCTCTAAATTCAGAAACACACAGAAGGAAAATAGCAAGTTGAGCTGATTCCACTAGCTTTTCCTACAGGAACCTTTGGCCAAGCCAGAGGCAAAAGGCAAAAAAAAACCCCATCCTATAAGTATATGTGGAACACTGGAGTTAGAGACCAATCTGAGGAGTTTCAAACTGAACAATGAACTTTTGGCCTCCTGTGATCCTTGCAAAGTGAACGGCTGCCAGAGAGGACAATTCTGTGGAATTAACAGCAGTTAAAAATAAATTCCCCAGAGCAGAATAAATTAAGTTGCTCTTATCTTTCAGTATCTTGTATGCCATTCTGCTGAATGCCTTCAGTAGTGACTGCCTGGATAGGTAGTGAACTTCTGCAATTTATTTTCCTTCTGATAAATGCACAGGTTTAGAGAACCTGACTGATATTGGGTCAAAGAAACAGAACAGATTTGAATGTTGCATGTTCCTCAAATGAAATTAAGAGGAAATATTTCCTGAGGCATTTCTTTCTTTTTTTGTTTTTGTTTTGCATCCAGCATGGAATCATGCACTTCTGTGGTGTCCAAGTCCTTGAACCTCACATCTGCTATGCTCCAGAGCATGCCTCTGAGGAGAAGAGGAAGGAGATGCTGGCTGCCTGGAGCCAGCGTCTGAAGACTCTTTGGAAGGAAGAACCCATAGACTGCTCTCCTGAGTGGTATTTCAAGTAGTCTTCAGGTGCAAGACTACAGAGACAAGACTTTCTTTTTCTCCATTCTTTCTGATGCTCTTGAAATCTAAATACTTGAACACTAATCTCCTAATTCAAATATATTTTAAGACTCTTGAATACTTCATCTAGCAGTTTAACTGACAACATGGCATTTATCTTCACTGATTCCCAAGGATTCCCTTCAAGGATAGGTGCAAAACTCTTTGTGAAATTCTCTCTGCTCACATAAACAGTGTCATCCTGCCTCCTTGTGGTTGATAACCCATGTGATATTTCATGGCAGATGATACCATTGCTGCTTGTTAAACAGTATGTGGCCAAGTTTATTTTAACGCTTTTTGTACCAGTTGCCACTTTTTTTCCTTTGCCAGGGATTATGGTGTCCATACTCAACCTTTAAAAGCCCAAGATGGATTGTGATAGTGCTACACTTGTGCCTTGGAGCAACAAAACCAGATCATGAGTAGTGTTGTAAAAGGATTTACCGTTGCAAAGTGTCTTAAACATCTGGAAAGCCTTGTGGGCAGCCCTAGGCTTCTCCAGATACAATCTAGGCTTCTCCAGATCCTATCTATACAGCAATATTAAAGCTATGACAGATACCAGAAAAGGGAAAAATTAAAGATGAACGTAGTGATACGTGCATTAATTGCCTTCCAGCTTCCGTTTGTAAAGTATGCATCTTGCCAAAGTAGAGAGAAAAAGGAATCCTGTCAGTTGCCTGCCCCCTCACACCAGTCAGTGTCGGTGTTTGGGTCTGGAGGGTGTTTGCTTCCCCTCCAGCATCAGCATCGATGGGCGTCCTTGGAGGTCTCCAGCACCAGCAGTTAGTGAGGCAGAGCATTAACCCAAAAACCTACAGGTGCACTGTCTGTCTATGGGTCAGGATCTATGGGACAAATGAATTGTCTGGCTCTCAATAGCCAGGATTTTTACCTGGAACTGTAGCAGGATTATTTTTGTGCTTTAGAGTTGTTAACCCTGTTTGTGCATATGGCAAGAGGTGGGTTTCTCACTTAGGTACCAAATTTCTTATTCTGACCAGCTCACCTCACTGCTGCCCTTGCACTTTGATATTAAAAGAATGTGGGCTCTATAAGAACCCGTCCCCTGAGTCACTGTCAAATGACACCTAGGCCTCTGTGCATCTGCCATACCTGCTTTGCGGCAGTCTTGTCACACCCTAGCCTTACAGTTCCTTGGGGATTAATTGGATAACAAACATGGTGAGCCCAGGCTCTGGAGGCACAGTGTAAGCTGATACATCAGACTGGGAAATGCCACCACAGGGGGAGGGTCAGTGTTCCTGTTTGCTCCCATATGAAGTGAAGGGCCACATCCAGCAGAGACATTTCCCAGGAAGCAGAGCTGCCCTGAGGTGTTGCAGGCGTCTGCTGTGGGGCATGTGAGCTGAACATGTTTGCTTTGGCTGAACAGCTCTGTTATAGGAAAAGGAAAGTGAAAGGGAATAAGGAAGAAAGTGTTACACATCTAAGTTGTGGGGAAAGTAGATTCACACCTTCAAGACTTAAGGAGAACAAAGTTACAGAGAGAAATCTGAGGACAAATATTTTAAAATTGCATAGAAGAGAAATCATCCTTCTATTCACTGTGTTCAATCAGCAAACTATTCAGGAAAGAAGGAAATTGAGGTAAAACCAGAAGTTCCAATGTCAAACCAACATTATTGCTTTGGATCAACTGCAGAGCTTAGTGGGGTTAACTATTAGATGAAGAATGCCAGACTGACCTGTATGTTGAGGATACTGTGCTTGCCACTATCTGGCAGACACATGCCAGCTCCCATACATATGGTTTTACTAAGTTTTAGTAAGTTGATTGAGATTTTTAGTACAAAGTATGTGAACGGTTGAGATTAATGCAAGTTCAGTTAGAGTTAAAAGAAAACTAATAGGAAACTTACTAAATTCTCATTAATGCTAAAATCAAAGACGTCTGCTCAGATAAATTCATTATTGAGAAAAGCACTAAAAATGTACCAATCTTTTTGTCCATTTCAAGATAATCTTTCCTTCTCCTCAATCAGAATTAAGACATTTCTCTGTAAATTCAGATTGCATTTCTGGATCAGTTTATTTTCCCTATTCATTTAATGAAGGAATGTCATAACTGGCAACACTGACTCTTAAGCACATAGAAATAATTGACAGTTTCTTGCTTTGTGTAGTGCTTGTTGGCAGATCACCACTGAATGAGACTGACATGTTTTTAACCAAGCAATTCTTATAAATTCAGCCATCTCTCTTCCTGCCTTTAGACCACACCTTTGGCCCCATATACAATGCAAAGCTAAACAGCAGAAGAACCAAACCAGACAAACCAACCGACCAAAGGAAAAAAAAAACCCTCAGAGGTCAAATGTTATCGAAAGATTTCTGTAATGTTTGGGTTTGCAGAAGACCAAAACTGCACAATGGGCCCACCAGAGCTTCCATGTCTATATTTGCATTTGCTTTATTTACCTGGTAACTGCCCCAGTCTCTCTGGACTGCAGGTTCAATAATGCTCTCCTTGTGATACCTCACAGTGTGGATGGACACAAAATTGCTGCATTTAAACTACAGTGAGCTCAGTGTCACAATTTAGCATTTGGTCCTGAGTCTCCTCTTTACAGTGTGATCAGTCCTTGCATCAGGAGCTGTCAGATACCAGCTGATCCAGACTGAGTGGAAAACAGGAAGGTGCTGGTCCTGCATCTGTTCCACTGTCAACTAATATTTTTCTTCTTTTTCTTTTTTTTTTGCAAAACCTTAGAATGAAGTTGTTTATTCAGTCTGTCCATCACAGGGCAGTTTTGATACACAGAGAGAAAACTTCATCTTGAAAGTGATCACCAAGGCTGTCCTATCTCTCCAAACCCACAGCCACCCCCACATCCTTCTGTGTCCCACCTGTCTTTCCCATGAGACACCTCCCAGAAAGATGGAAGGGAGGAGCCCCTGCTCCCAGCAGATGCACATGTGGGCCAGCACAAGGCACAAAGCAGACAGTGCCATCCCTGGCAGAGCAGATAAGGGTAGATGGGTGGTTTAGGAGTACCCATACTGCATTGCTGACCATCAAAGGAAGAAATTAAAAACATAATTGTAGGCTGCTACTGCCTTACCATGTTGATATGCCGCTGCTCTTCTGCCATTGCCACGTGAAAGCACCATAAGGAATGCAACAGTTCAACAGAATGGGAAAGACGACACTAAAGGCATTAGACACTCATCCATCACCATCCTTTTCACAGATGAATGGCAAAGGGATGGCCCTTATGTAAAGAACCTGTATTAACTCCACACCTGACATCCAGAGGAGGCTGAACTATGTGGTTTACGGTGATTCTTTTGGTTATGTATTCCTGCAACTGTCTCAGGACTGTTACATGTGATAGTAACTCTATTGACAAACAAACTCCTACTTTGGCCCTTCCTGAACAAAAAAAATCCCCACATATCCAGCTCCAAATCTTCCATAGACAAAAGCGCTGGAAGTGATAGAACCATTGTTCAAGGCATTTCCAACATGCTGTGAATTGCCAACCTGCTCTCGGTCTCAGTAACATTGCCAGGTTTTCACGGTGCATAATGTCCAGATAGCTCGACAGGTGACAGAGCTGTGGTGTGGCACCAATCGCAGCCCCCAAAGAGATGGAGCAGCGGCAGAGTCAGGGTGTGGCATCAATCACAGTGCCCAGAGAGGTGAGGCAGTGAGAGGGCCACACTGTGGGAGTGACTGGAGTGCTCAGAGAGCTCAGGAAGAGACAAAATCGCTTGCTGGGAATTATCATAGTGGCCGGAGAGCTGAGGCAGTGATCGAACCACCGGGTGGCACCGATCGCAGTGCTGAGAGGGCTCAGGCAGTGACAAAGGCACGGTGCGGCATCCATCGCAGTGGTAGGCAGTGAGTGACGCAGTCCACGGAGCGGCCCCCGCGCCACCCAGAGCCTTCCGAGCCGCCTCCTTTGCTCCGCCTCCTCCGGTACCGAGGTTTTACTGTAGGTGCCTTAGGGGCGAGCCCCATTGCCAGCGGCACCCCGGGAAGCTGTAGCGGCCTCCGAGGCCAGAGCGCGGTAAGGCAGGAGCGTCGGAGCGGGGGCAGCTGGACGGGCCGCGCTGCCGCACCGAAACCGAAACCACGGAGGCGACCCCGCGAAGGGGGGTGTGAAGGCGTAGCCACGGCGTGATCCGGGGGGCTGACGGGTTCCGAGGTGAGATGGCTCGGCGGCGGTGTAGCGCTCCGTCCCATCCCGCACCACCGCGGAGGGGCTCCCGGGCACGGGGAAGGGGAAGCGCCGGGCGGGGAGAGATGCGTATGAGAGGAGGCGGCAGCAGGAAGCCGCCGGGAGGAGAAGGGCGATATGGCAAGTCAGCCAACGAGGAACTAGGCCAGAGCAGCCCCGCGTTAGGGCTTCCCGGCTCCTCGGCGAACAGACGCCTCTGGCTGCGGCGGGGCTGAGCGGGAGCGCCCGGCAGCGCCCGTCCCGACAGCTGCGGCCCGGCGCGGCGCCGCGGCCGGGACAGCCTTTCCCGATTCCCACACGGAATCACTTCTGTGACCAGAACCGACTGTAGCACCTTTGCACGGATACTGGCTACTGCACGGATCCCATCCTTTCCTCTTCCCACGCTGCCTCTGTTCCTGTGAAAGAAAACTTCCGTTGCATAACACCTTTGTTTCCCTTGTATTGGCTTCTCCTCCCTTCCCGTGGGATCCTTTCTTGTAACCTGATGACGATCTGACATAGGTATTTTCTTTGCTATTTCCAAGAGGAAAAAAGAAAAAAAAAAAAAACCTTCCTGTTGTCTTATCACGACTTCTAGGGTCATTATAGCGGAAGGGATTTTATATCTCCAGGGCCTCATACCTCCTTGAAGTTTCTTCACAACGCAGCTCCTCTGTGCGCTGCCTGTCCCTGGTCCTTGCAGCGGTCACCTGACTCCACTTCCTCACAGCCACATATCCATCTCGCTTCACAGTGCAGCCAACAAATACCATCTCTCTTAGCACAGCCAACAAACTGCAGCTCTCCTCACAGCTAGCCAACCTGCTCTTTTGTAGCACTTGCCCTTATTGGATACAGGTATGGCTTGTTAAGAGCTGGGCCTGTTTCTAATCTTTAGTAATTTGTCTGCAGCAACTCCTCAGCTGTGAGATTACCTCCTGCACTATTTTCTTACATTCCATCTCCCCACACCCTCCTTAGTGAAAAGATGCATCAGATGAAAAATCTAAGCAGAAGGGAAAGGTTTAGATGGAGTGGGTTATGACATTTACGGCAACAGATTTGAGATACTCTGTTTTGAAACATCATTGACACAGGCAATATTTTTGTTATCAGCTGTAGAAGCCCTTCTGTTTGTCTCCTGTTGGTCTTTTGAGTATACCAGCTTTGGCTTCTGCTCTTTATTCCTTTCCATTACTGACTGATAACTCAGTGGCCATGAATTTTGCTACTTATAACGGTGCTAATTTTCTCCAATTAAAGTTTGTAGCACCTCTTAAAAATTTAGGCACTCGGAGCATCATTAAACTATAAAGGCTCCATGTTTTTCATACTACTGTGCTAATGTGCTCAGCCCTCCTCCTTAACCATGCAGGTCACATCATTACAGATTTGTAACTGCATCAGATCAGTTACAAATCGTTAGAACTGAGCAAAGCACTTTTGAACAGTGATTAGGAATATGACATGATGACCTAATATCCAGGTTATGATTCCTGTGAATTTATATGCCCTTTAGGCGTTAAAGGAGAGGATGTAACCATGGTGTTAAAAGAAGAATGCCACAAAGCCACTTAGCGCAGTCATACCAGTCATACTGGTGGACAGAAATTCCTGTCTTCTAGCAACTGGTATTAAAAATTTTCATAACACATGTTGGTACTTGGTAAATATGAACCCAACTGAATACAAATGTTCAGAATAGTATACGAAAAAAACTGCTTTAAAATGAATCAAGTACACAGATGACAGCTACTTCACAGAACGTAAATTAGCCTTTAGAAGTGTACATAGCTTCTGTAAGGGTTGGCTAAATTAACCTACAAAATTTCTATTCTCTTAACCACAGGTAGGTAATTCATGGATTGGTGTGTCCTAAGTACTGAGGATACGTATAAATTACCCTGTGTTTCAATAAGAAGCAGTAAGGTTGGAGTGAACCTGAGTCTTTAAGGTTCTGTTCTTGTTTTTTTAATAATCTGACATTTAAAGCTATCATAAGCCAATATTTCATGTTAAATAGCATACCAGAATAATTAGTCTTTGCTTTAAAGCCTAGCTGGATATTGTTTTCCTGTGATAATCATTCTAAAAAAAAAAAAAACAAAAAAAAAAACCAAAAAAACCACCAAAACAAAAAAAACCCCACACAAACCTCTGGGTTTGAAATAAGTCATTAGATCATTAGATCAGACAACTTCTATTCAGAGTACCTCATTACTTAATAAGAACACAAAAAATGCAGTAGCATCTTACCATGCCCAAGGGGGAAGGTTCCCTCCCATATAATAAGAAAATTCCCTCTTCTTGAATGTTACCCAGCTCACTTCAACAGACGCATTATGATTTTAGAAGTTATGACTTCTTTTTAATTTCCAAGACTTTTGGTCATAGTGACTACATGTGGCTTGGTAGGAAGGAACAGGTAATTAACAATGTAAATACGAACAAGGTTCTGCATTTATTGCAGTTTTGGGCAGAGATATTTTTTGCCAGGAATGCCAGTCCCAAGCTATCAGTGGTATTAATGCAACTTTGGAGATTCGCCATTCAAAAATGCACATCTACTTTGCATTCACCAGAAAAGCACATGCAAGTCTTATAACTATTACCTAGCTGCATAGTTGCTGTTAGCATGGAAAAATTAACATATATAAGTGACTTCAATTTTTACTTGGAAGGAAGACTCAGATAAAGAAGCAAGATACTAGTTTATGCCATATTTGACCCTGATGACTGAATTTAGGCCCTTGTACAGGGACATCCACCCCATCTGCACAAAAGGCAGCGTGCCACACCAACAAATCCAGAGAACCATCACTGGAAACTTCCAGGGACATGAAAGCTCAGCTATGAAAGCAGCAATGGCACTGCTATGAGTCATTTGTTACTTGCTATTTGATTATCTGTAAAAGAAAAACAGAAACCAAACCAAAACAAAAACCCCAAAACAAACAAACAAACAACTTCACAAAAAACCAAAAACAACCACCCAAAAAACCCCTACCACAACAAACAAAACAAGAACAATTTCCTCTAATCATTATTAGGCATAGCAGGACTTCGCTTCTTACTAAATGAATGCTGCCATATCCTCAGGCCTTTGCTCATAATGCAGGCTAGCACTGCAGTGAAACAAAGCGTGCATCATTCTGAAGTCCATAAAGCCAAAGCAGAAAACTCTGAAGAGAGGACACTGCTCTGGGTGTGGTTCCCTATCTGTGCTATAACAGCCTGTTAAGTCTCTATCTGTACTTTGAAAAGAAAGCACTTGCTCTATTTCTTCTACAGGCACAATTCATAATTTTTTTTAAAATTAACTTGTTCTTCCCTGTTTTGGTTTGTCAGTATTGAACTGATCAGACCATTTCCAACTCAGCACTGAAATGTCTCTCTTCCTCAGGTACCTACTTTCCACACGCACTAAGTCCTTAGATCCCAGGCTCCCCAATGAGGGTGTGGTAATGAGGCAGTCAAAATTAGGCTGCAGCTGATGTTCACAACAATATTAAGCAATCTTTCAATTAGAGATTGGATTATACAAGTGCACAATAGTTTAAAGAATCAGCAGTCATTTTTTGGTCTGGAAAACCTTGGGAGTCCCTTTGCTACACAATTTGGAGCTCTTAGTTACCCAAAGGAGCCAATCTACTGCTGCTGGTAGTGGCACTTAGAAGTGGCGCCTTTCTCCCAGCTCCATCTGTCTGTGTTGTAGTTACCCAAGATGAGTGGAAAATGAACAGCCCTGCCAGTCTCTTGGACTTTGTCTTTTCTCAGCAAACTCTTTCTTTACCTGATGTAAGGTGCTTAAGGTAAAAACTTAGTGAGGGGGAAAAAAGCAGAGCGTGGTGGCTTGCACCAGTGCTAGCAAAGCAGCTTGCTGGCATGTGCTGAAGGCAGGGACTGTCAACCTTGGGAAACATATTAGGCAAGAGAGTACTGCAGCCTTATCAAAGGATTAAAATTATTCTGGCATCCACTTGTGTTTACTTATTTATTACTTATCTGTTACTTACACATTCCATAGGATTCCCCAAACTCTGTTTTTGTCTTGATGCACTTAGGAGTTAAGACAAGCCTTCATAATTTCTTTGTTCCTCTTCTTTTTAATGGGCAGAGAAGTTGCCATACATATTCTTTCCTAGCACTTGTCACCTTGAGTTCATGTGCAAATAAGTTTCCCACAGAAGCTGAGTCCTTCATTTCATCCTCCATTTGGTTGTTTGGTTTAAGCTTTAAGCTTAAACCCTTTAGAGCTAGGTTTGCAAAGATGCCTCAAAGGTACCTTAGGGTTATGTAGGAATCTGGGCACCTGACAGGCCCATGTTCAGGCAATTCAGAAAACAAGATACCTGTCAGAATCATTAGGCACTACCTGCCTTTGGGACCGTGGCTCTTGGTTTTTCTGGGGTTTGGATTTTGCACATACGAAGTGTAGGGACAGTACCAATCTACTGTATATTGTATAGATAAAAACTATGTCTCAGCAGCACTTTTGAGATCCTCAGGTGAAGAAATGATTTTACATCAACTGGATGTAACTGTAGTGGGTTGACAGGATTAATCTTTAGATCTGATTCTGTGAGAAGTGCAGCATTTTTGGTTTCCATCTGAGCATTCATAAGGGTCATGAGAGTTTATGTTTCTGTCCCACTCCTTCAATGTACATTTATTTAGTGGAACAGCTGAATGCTTTCAATGACACTTCATTTTCCCTCCTTTATACTGCAGGTCCAGGAGCACGAGGGTGCTTGATTTTGTTTTAATTGCTAAGCCACAAAGACTGCAGCCATGTCTCTGGAAGACATCTACATGAACACCAAAGATTTGCTTGAAAAAAAGCAACTAGATGCTGGAGGATTTGGAACAATTTCTTTATGCTTGCACAAGAAATATGGATATGTAGCATTAAAAAAAGTGTATACAGGACCACAGCGCGCTGAGTAAGTTCCAGATCTCAGTTCTGATTTTCACTTCAGTTGGTCTAAGTCCTCTAAATTCAATTAAGACAAACCTAAATGGAGTGTAATAACTTTAGGTCTTTGGCTTTTGGAGATACTTTATGTGGGGAAAAGAAAACAATGCTAACAACTGTCCTGCAAATTTTCTTTTTTTTCCCCTCTTGTTAAGAATCAAGAGCACTCCTGCACACTTAAGGAAATGCAGGAACTCAGTGGCCTCACGATATTTTCAAACTTGCAGATATGTTTTCAATGAAATTATCCAACTGTAGATGTCCACTAGGAACTAAATGCACATGAATTATCAGCAGGACTCTGACCTCATGTGTCTTAATGTCACGAATGTAACCCTGTCTCTCTTGAAAAAGAACAGAGTGAGCCAAGCCCACTGATTTAATTCAAAGATTGAATGTCTGTTTCAGTGGATTCAGGTCACATTGCAGCTCTACTACCTCACAGCCATAACAATCTTAAAACTCTCCTGTGAGTCATCCACTAGAGAGAGACAAAATTTCATGCTTTTTCTACTTTGGGTTATGATAAATAAATTGACTGAGTTTTTATTTTGCTGGTAGAAAGCAAATGAAGATATTCTAGTATTTTGCAGCCTGCAATGACAGTTTGGGATGACCACAGTTAGAATGGACTAGCCTGCCAAGTGTATTTTTGGGTTTGTGTTTTTATTTTTTCATTACACAGGCGCATAATTTTGTTATTTCTTAAAATATTGAACCATAAGTCTTTAACAAATTTTTAAACTGAGCCTAATGCAAACAAAACAACCACTTTCTTCTCTAGTAATACAGAGGAACACAAATGGAGAAAGTAGTTTCCTTTTAAGTCAAGAGGGTAGGGAAGCATTAGCAAGCAGTATAGTTTCAATATTTTCTTATATCCTTCCATCTGATGACTAGAACAGGAACAACAATAAAAATACCATCCCTTCTATTCATTATATAATGCATATTATCCTTTTTTAAGACCCCTAGTGAGCTTCCAGCTATGTACCTATGATTATTGATGGATTGTATTGAGGCCAAGGTACTTGTTAAACCAGTAATTGTTAGCAAATGCTGTCATTATTTAGTATGTGTGTGGTTCCCTTGTAAGAAATCCATTTTGAACATGAAGCCCTTTGGAAACAAGACCTCTGTAAGTTACCTGTACAAGAAGTAGTGGAGTGGATCTTGATCCTTCTTGTTTCCAAGGCTCTTTCAGTTCTGCCCAGATCTCACTCCAGTTAAAATATTTGATCTGTGCAGTTTCTGAAAAGCAGGCCTTAAAATCAGACTGAGCATACAGTCTCTGTTTAAGGCATTTGAGCAGCATCTTAGAGATTATAACCTGGCATGAACAAATCTGTATCAATTAAAAATCATCTGAAGGTATGGTTAATCTTGCAGAGGTTCTAGGGATGTTGACATTTTTGGCCATGGTTTTCATCATGAATCAGTGTGATTTTCATCCCTTTGTTCTTTCTAAACTGGCACCTAAATTGAGTGTAATTTCTGTTTTACAGGTACAATGTTTCCCTTCTTGAAGAGGGCAGGATTATGCGCAGACTGCAGCATGACCGCGTGGTAAAGCTGCTCGGCATCATTTTGGAAGATGGAAACTACTCACTTGTGATGGAGTACGTGGACCGGGGGAACATGATGAAAGTGCTACAGAATGTGAGCAGTCAATTACTTCATCCCTTAGGGTTGGTGAGCTGCTTGAAAGGGACAGGATGTTAGTGCCATACCCAGAGAATGGAGTTCTTAATTTGTTATTCTTCTTTCTGTATTAAAAAGCCGGTGACAGCACTGCTTTCTCTAGAGACAGCAGACAATGGCATTCCTGTGCATCACAGAGGAGCAGACCAATTATAGATTAAAAAGTTCTAGAAGGGCTGTAGAGATAAGTGGAGAGTTTACTAAATATGTAGCAAATATTTGTAAATATGGAGTGACTCTAGAGTTATTTTAATGCCAAAATTTCAATCCAAGAAGGACCTTAGAACCATAGAATATCACTAGTTGGAAGAGACCTTGAAAGATCATCAAGTCCACCTTGCACAGGACAACCCCAAAAATCACAACAACCCTCTGGGTGAAGAACCTTCCTCTAATATCCAACCTAAACCTCGCCTAATCCGGCTTCATGCCATTCTGACAGGCCCTATCACTGAGCACCAGAGAGAAGAGATCAGTGCCAGTCCCTCTGCTTCCCATCGTGAGGAAGCTGTGGACCATGATGAGGTATTCCCTCAGTCTCCTCCAGGCTGAACAGACCAAATGACCTCAGTCCTTCCTCATATGGCTTCCTCCCAGATTTTTCACCAAATTTTGTGCCTTCCTTTGGAGACTCTCTAATGGCTTTGCATCCTTCTTAAATCATGGCCAAAACTGCACACAGTTTTGACATAAGGTCAAGCCATACCAGTGTGGAGTAGAGTGCAACAATCACCTCCCTCAACCTACTGGTGATGCAGGTTTTTCTTAGCATAGCTTAAGCAGAGGTACCCTTAAGACTGAGGAACTTCTTTTAAAGACTGAGTTTTAATTTGATTATTGTAGTTGCATTTTTTAATAGATGGCACTTCTTGTTCTTTCTTTTAGCTCTCACTACCTTTGTCAGTGAGAGGGCGTTTCGTGCTGGAAATCACAGAAGGAATGCTTTATTTGCATGAGCAAGGCTTTGTACACAAAGACCTAAAACCAGAAAACATCCTTGTGGACAGAGACTTCCACATTAAGGTATTTGTTAGAATGTGAATGGAGAAGGTTGGTGATTTGTGTTGAAGAACCCACCACAGCCATGCTGCTTAGAGTTCCTAACTTGGTGGATTTGGTAGATGAATGCCTCTGTAGTTTAGTGAGCTATCACTGAGAGAGTGTTCCCTGGATCGCTGAATTACGGTGGCCTATACAACCTCTGAGTCTGAGATTTGCACAGTATTCCTCCAACTGTGGGAAAAAAAATCACTGAGGGCATTAAAAAAAAAGTAAATAACAAGCTGTAAATAACATAACAATTAGATGAAAAAAACGTTAAGACAGAGTTTGAAACAAAATAGAATGTTTTATGGATTATGTCTTTTGTCCTTTATTGCTGTAATTTCTCCTCCTGCCTTCACTTCCTTTTTTTTATTCCCTTCTTTCTTTCTTCTATTATCTTCTCCTCTTTTGTATCCCTCTTTTCCCTTAGTCATCATTTTAAAATGACATCCAGGAGCTACAAAAAACCCCATCAGGACATTACTTCAAAGAATGGTTTATTAGCCTATTCCAAAGCCCTTCTATTAACTTTAGTGGGGTTTTGGATCAAGTCACATAAATATAGAGGCTACAGTGGAATAAACCTGAGGGGAATTTGCAGCAATCCTCATCAAATATCCTGTC
Source organism: Fringilla coelebs (assembly GCF_963513975.1). NCBI lineage: Eukaryota > Metazoa > Chordata > Aves > Passeriformes > Fringillidae > Fringilla > Fringilla coelebs. The sequence continues at coordinate 85,176,264 of NC_140028.1, forward strand.
TCTGGTCAAGGTGAGTTGTTGAAATAATGACCCCATTACAGTCTGAAACTATAGAATAAATTTCTGTGAAGAGAACTCTGACGTTTTCTATTTCTCACACATAAATTAGTAAGTAGTTTTTCCACAAGATTAATATAGTAGCAAGTGCAGTATGCAATATAGTTGCAAGAGCAACTTGCAGATAAGAATTACAAATTTATTTCTTTTCCAAAAATAAAAACCCCATCATGATTTACTTTAAATGGAAATTGTATGGGGAGTTGGGTTTCATCTCTAGCCCAAACTAGGCTATCATCACATTTCATGACAAACTGATCTGGAACACAGGATCAAATTCAGAATTGGATCAGACTTTCTTAAGTAGCTTGATCAAAAATATAATTTAAGGCAGCTGTTGTATTATCTATCTGCTTGAATGTGTCCAACAATGTCAATAATTAGAAAGGGAAGTAGTTGTTCCAGGAAGTTGTAAATGTAGAAAGATTTGTCATACCTTCTCTATCACTAGACCTCCTCTCATTTGTAGACATGAACCTGGACTCCTACTTCCTCAGCAGAATGTTGCCTAGATTCTCCTCTGAATACACAGCCTCTAAACATAGCCCAAGGCTTCAGAAACTCAAGAGGAGCAATAAGCTAGTTAGGGGCAATAAGAGAGAATAGTGAGTTAGCAGTGAGGCACCTCATTTTACCTGAAGTAATTGAGTTACATGACTGTTTGCCTATGGCCAAGAGAGACAGGCCCATTTTCTTTCAGTTTTCCTCTCCTGTTCCCTTGGGTAAGCACTGGTGCTAATGTGAACGGCCTGTCTTGATTTAGGAAGCCAAACCAGCAGATTACCATTTACCTTGTTGGCAGTGCTATTCTTCTGTTGGGGAGCACTTGGTTCAGCAAGCTGCTTGACTGCCTTGCACTTGGTCTTTCCAAGTAAGTGTCAGTCCTGGAACAAGAGGAGCAGAGGGAGCAAGCACATAATAGGAGACGTGGGGAGAGGAGGGAAGGATTACTTTCTTCATCACCAGCCATTAGTCTAGTTGCAAAATTGCACTCTAAAGTTTCAACAATATCACATTGTCAAGCACACAGTACCCAGGCATCTCTGCTTTAACCTATTCCATGCTATTCTTTTCCATGTCTCTTTGTCATACTTATACATCATTTTAGATCTCTTCTTTACCTCTTCTGAAGGAAGATCTAAGGTGGTTGAGTTAAATGGAATCTGAATGGAAAGGGCAGTGAGAGAGGAGGCATATCTGCCCATCTCATAGATTGATTGTAAGTTTGTATCTTTGTGTCTTCTCCTATGAATCTTCTGTTCTCCTATGAGTACTGCAAGCAGACCTCAAATAGGAATGCCAATATGAGTGAAACCAAATTTCTTCTATCCTCACATTGTGCAAGCATTCCACAATTAATAATAAAAGTTCAGCCTAATGGCTCTCAATTTTCAGTGATACTTTATTTAGATCAAAAACCAAACCAAACAAACAAAGAAAAACTAGGAAAAAATCAAATAGTTTGTTTTCCTTTCTTAAGTTGTATTTTTTCACTATTTAATTTTTAGATAAATTATTAGATTAGTATTAAGACCTGATAAAATTGACACTGAATGCAATACTTGTTTATCTCCTCTTCATTACAGCGCTAGCTCTGATGTGTCTCATTTTTCAGATTGCAGATCTCGGTGTTGCCTCCTTTAAGAGCTGGAGTAGGCTGACCCAAGAAGAAGCTGTCCGACAGAAGCAAATGAAGAGCACTTGCCAGAACAATGCCGGGACTCTTTTCTATATGGCCCCAGAGCATTTACGCTCTGTTAATGCTAAACCAGTGGAGAAATCAGATGTTTACAGCTTTGGCATTGTGATCTGGGCAATTTTTGCTAACAAAGAGCCATACGAAAGTACGTTATTTCCCAAAGGATGCTATCAGAAAAATAGGTTACAAATATTAAACATCTGATGTTATAAAATTAAGATTAGTAGATTGCCCATGGCCTAGAATAGCACTGGTTTGGCACTTCATGGCCAGTCAGAGGAATTAGTTGCACCATTCCTGACTTCTAAGTATGGACAAGAACATCTGAATGAAGTGCAGCCATAAGCTGAATCTACTCACATCTACATGGTGTGGGCACAAACCAGACTTGATGGCAGAAATTAGGCAAACCTCGGATGGGCCAGGATGGAAACTTTGATGGACACTATTCCTGAGGTAGACTAGTTACACATGGAAATGAGAATGATCTCACAGTCAGTTTCAGATTCTCAGCTGTGTGGTGCTCATTTCTCAGCATGCACCAATGGGCTTATGTAGAACAATAGGAGCCAACTGTAACATGAATTCCAGAGTTTATAATTTTGAATGGATTTTTTGCTATTTAAATGGCCAAATGTTGCCTGTGTGGCCATCTTTGTGTTCATATCTAGTGCAGAGCTGATCCACCTGAGAAGCAGGTTCTAGAAAGGTACCTCTGTCACCCTTTCTCACACAGCACATGTCTTACATATAAAAGTCAATCCATTAATTTTAAAATAAATCTCTAATCCATGGAAGTCAGGGCAGTGGGGTTCAAATTCACTAATATAAAAGATTTGTAGCTGTAACCTAGACCTCTTTGAAATCATGTTTTACATACCCACAAATATAAAAGGAGCTATTTCATTGTTTCTTTTACCTATGGAAAGGTAGCAAAACCCATGAGCAGAACCTGATAGGAAATTTTATTTTTCAGATGGTATAAATGAAAACCAGATTTGCTTTGGCATCATAAATGGAAACAGACCAGACATAAAGGAGATAGCTGATAAATGTCCAGTGCAAGTTATTGACTTAATGAAGCAATGCTGGGATGAAGATGCAGAGAAACGTCCAACCTTTGCAGGTAAGGCATTACTTTAGGATTTGTATTTATTTGTGTCCATTGATAGCTTATAATGCAGCAAAACATTTCAAGAGTATTTTCTTCTTGAAGTAAGATTGGGTGTTTTTTGAAAACTGAAATAGACATGCACATGTTCTGTAAAGTATGCTCTCTGTATTATGACCAAAAATGGGATCTGATCCAGCATTTGCAGGTTTGAAAAATCCTAGTAAGTGAATGGACCTGATTAAGACACTTCACCCCTGATAAAATTATACTATGCTGAAAAGAAATTATTGCTGAAATTGACATAAAAACTGGGATATAGTATATCCTGACCATGACTGAGAAAATATCCTATTCAAAATACTCTAGATTCAAAAGCTGTTCTAGTTATCCTTCCATAAGCAACATGACTGACTTTGATAGCTAATCATCCTTTCATACGGTCAGGTGGGAAAACACTTCCAATCAGTAGAAGTCTTGGCTGAATGGTCTGGGAATGAGGCTAAGAGCAAATAAGTAAAAATTCTTTATCTCAGTGTTTCTTCTTTCTGCCTCAATACATAGTGCCAAAAAAAAAACCCAAACAAACCAGAAACCAAAAAAACCCCAACAACCCAGAAAACCCCAAAACAACAAAAAGAGGGAAAAAACCCAACCCACAAAAAAAGACCCCAACAAATAACAGGAAACTGAGGTTTGTATTTAGACAGGGGCACCAACAGCTTCGTATACTGCAGGCATGTATTTAAATACTCAGAGGAAATGTGTATCACATGACGAACCCACCTGCTATCTCCATATTAAACATATATAATCTGCTGCTAATAGATTAAATTTATGCTTGTATTGGATCTTAGCTTCTAATTTCCCCATATACCAGCCAAGGAAAGATGCTTTTAGCCACTGATCATAGACAGATTTCACCATAAAGAAGCAATACAACAACAACAAATCCCTAGAAGTCATCCTGTTCTTGTTACTGTTTGAGACTGAATGTACCATGAGAACAAATTACAAACGGATGTATACCTTTCTTGTTTCTGACATTGTAGAAGTCTTCATTCTTCATTCCTTTTCTATCAAGATTGTTAACAGTACAAGTCACTTTTACTTCCCATTGAAAACCATTTTCACTTAGTTCTTTTATTTTTGCAGAAATCAGTGAAAGATATAAGCCATTTTACTATGAAGAGCTAGGAAAAAATATTGAAGAAGATCTGAAGAATTTAAAAGTGAGTAACTTTCTAAGCATTTTAAAGTTCCCCACATTCCTTCTTCCCAACCCCAATTATGGCCAGATTCTGCCACTTCAACACTGATCATGCTTGACTGATATGATTTCCTGCCGTGATAAAATAGCTGGATTTGTGAATGAGGGCAGAGCAGTGCATGTCATTTATCTCAAAACCTTCAGAAAGTTTTCAACACTCTCTCCCAAACTACTCTTGTATCCAAGTTCAGTTGTTGCTGTCTGGATGAGCAGATGAAAACAGGTTGGGTGGTGAGTCCCAGAGGAGAGGGATGGGTCTTACTTCACCTGCAGGCCAAAAGCAGCTGCAGGAGTGCAGGGGGCTGGGACTGACCTGGTTTACTCTTCTGTCAGTGACCTGACAGAAGCAATGAACACACATAAGGTGTGCACCAAACTAGAAGGGCTGGTCAAGACAGTCACAAGGACAAGGCTGATAGCTGCAGGCTGGAGGAATGTGGTGACAGAAACCTTGTGAAATTCAGAAAGCACAAGAGGAATGTGTTACACCTGGGATTAAATAACCCCTGGCTTCAGTGCCAACCAGCCAGGGAGCAGCACTGCCAAAAAGAACCTCAGGGTGGTGGAGAGCAGCGACCTGGGCACCAGCCACAGCCTGCCTGGCACCAGCAGTGTCACAGGCAGCAGATCTGCTTAGACCTTGTCAGTCCTAATAGGAGAGGGGAATTCAGCCCAGACATGCAATGGCTTTGGAGGACAAAGAAATAGCAACCTGCCCCTATGTGTGAGGAGTTTGAGAAGACAGAGCCGAGCTCTTCACAGCAGCACATCGTGTGAGGACCAGAGAAAAAAGACAAATACAGAAACAAAAGAGACTCAAATTTGGATGTAAGAGTGAAATGAAAAAAACACAAAACGTTTCTCTCTGAGGAGAGCAAAGCAGTGGCACAAGTTACCTAAAGAGGTTGTCCAGTCTCCATCATTGAAGGTTTTTAAACCCAACTGCACAAAGCTCTGAGCTACCAACTCCAGTCCCATAAGTGACCCTGTTTTGAGCAGGAGGTGGGCCCAAGGTCTGTTTCCACCTGAGGGGCATGCTGATTCTATGATGATATTTTGCAAAAGCTCCTCATATATCCACTAAGTCTCACTCACGAAATAAAATGTTGTTCCTATAAATTAAAAAGTGGCAGAATCTAATTTAAAGTAACTTCAGAAATTCTTGGTAATTTTTGCCCTGCCTTCAGGCAGTGTCTAATGAGTCTCAGCCTGCTTGAGACCAGGAAGGTATTCCACAGTAATATTAACAGTAAAAGTTAAATTCCGATTGTTTTCTTGAGTGTCTAAGTTAGTCTTACTTTTCTGGCTATAAGTTTAAAAACTATGATTAAAATAATTAATTTCCTGACTGAAAATAAAGGAATCAGAACTTGTTGAAAAAATGGGCTGATAATGGAATATTTTTATCACAGATATCTAATCACTTGAGTGTATAGACTTCACTCACAGACAATACAGACAGTATTCTTAACTAAGAAAAAAACCAAAACAAAATTAACTTCCTCGTGAAAAAACCATTCTTTCACTTTTTTTTTTAAGTGCTTGCTTCTTACCAAGTCTTCAATTGTGGAAATAAAAATTATTCATTTCATGTGATGTTTATGAAGCACCAGTAACTGTTCAAAAAAGCAACAGTTTTGCAAAGTGAAACTGATGAAACAGATTTCTTGGACTGATTTGATCAAACTCCCAATTGAACTGTACATATGTCTAATTTATGACAGCAACCCCAAATCAGCACCATGGCAAATTTTACTATGTGCATTAGCTCTCTGCAGATGTACCTCTCATATCATAGTGACAAAATGACTATTTAGGAAATGGGCTGTGAGTTCATTACTTTCTCAGGAAGGAAAGCATCCATTACAATCAGGGCACATATTGTGAAGAGTGGATCCAGGGCAAGTCACTGTGTGAATTACAAATACAGCTTCAGTAGCAACATGGCTTAGAGAGTTTAGGCATAGCCCCCCTGCTGCCTGCCCAGCAATCATGGAAGCCTCCTAAGTAAAAAAATCACAGAATGGTTGAGGATGAAAGGGACCAGAAGTCATTTGGTTTAATCCCCCTGTTCAAACAATTCCATTACTCAAGTAAAATCTAAGGACCTCTGGTTGTAACGTGTGTTAGAACATTACCTTTTGCTTTTGGAGGGAAGCAGATTTTTTGGGAAGAGATAGGTAAGAATTGATGATTTTTAAACTGTGAAAGTACTTATTTGGTTTAATTAAAAAAAATACTAACACAAACTCTACTTTTGGAAATTATTTCATGAGTAAGCAGCACTTGGGGAAGTTCAGAAATAATTTTTGCAGGTTAATAAAAAATTACTTCCAGCAAAGCCTGAATAATAGGTACATCAAAAGAGTAGAACAGGAGTAGATTTTGCCTTCACTCTAGTTAAGTGAGGATGAGGGTTATAGAAAGGAAATTGCACTGCTTCTTTCTGAAAATTTACTCTAAACTCCTCTTTTCTAATAATCTTAATAAAAGTCAATGTGCCTATACATGAACGTTAATTATTTCTCACCTCTTCTTCCCTATTGATGAATGAGCTTGTTAAATATAGATCCACAGATTAGGATGCATGTTTGCTACCTTTACCTCAGCAGCATCTCTTCACTGAGATTGCTTGCCAAAAGTCTGGCTATTAAATACAAGTCAGACAATCCAGAGCCACTCTGGATTAAGGTCACATTCATGTAGGCAAGGGTATTGTTTGGCCAAGTCAGAGGATTATATACTGCAGTTATACTGCAGTCCTCCCTCCCTTCGTTGAGGAAAAGATTTTGCCCACCTGTAGCAAAACAATGGGCATTTCCTGTCAGGCTGTGCTCTTTGAAAGAGTATGGGATCTTTTCCCAGAGACTGACAGAATCTGTTCATCCAGGTCACTTCACAGTGAAGCTGTGCTGTTTCATATTCTACAGGTACTCTCTTTGTTTAAGCTTTTGCCTATAATTTGATCATTTGTTCCTTCTCACGTGCAGAAAATGCAGCCCGAGTCAAATGAACTGCTGCATAGCATGGAGTCCCTTCAAGTAGATGCTACACCAGCAGATACCAGCAATGGTCAAGTAGGTAAGTCACTAGCACATAATTATTCTGTGTATTTGCCAAAGATAAAGTTGTGTACAAAGCTAGTAACCTTACCATTAAGGGCTTTTAAGAGACTCAATTATTCAGCACCTCAGAAAGAATTGTATTCACTGAGATGTTATTTGCCCCCAGAAGTTACACTCAAAATTTCCATCTCCTTTTACACTCTTACGCTTTCCTCTTCCATGCCAAAAATTTTGTTCAACATTAAGCTTTACGGTGGTCACTTTGATAATTACTTTTCATACTTGATCTTTCTTCTCATCTTTTTAGTCATGCCAACTGCTTGGTTTTTAGGCTTTAATTTCATTAAGACTTTTCTTTTTCCCCCTCCATCCTTTCTTATGAATGCTATGAATATGATCAAGATACATAATTGTAAATTATTCTTTTGTTTAGGACTTTGCTTTCCAAGGAATCTGAGGAATACTAGTAGACAGGGTTTTTTTCTCTTTTCTGTCATACTTTCATCAAATCTTGGATGAGTTGCATGTTTTGCGATTTTATAGAGCTGGCTCTCTAATATGTGATAATATATCTAATATGACAGAGTTAGAGTTTTGTAGTAGTGTATCTGGAATTCTCTTACCAAAGTTTCTTAATGTCAAGGGACAGAGGATCTTATTCGCCACAGTGATTTACAGGAAATAATAAAAAAAATCCAGTAAAAATAAAATTATGCTGAGTTATTTAAGACACAATTAAATTAGTAATGTTAAACTGTAACATGCAACTAATAAATCTTCCTCAAAGCCAGGTTTCCCACAACTGTTCCTCAGTAGAACTGATGGACTTAGGGCAGCCCCACTGCTCTATTTTTAAGTGAGTGTAGTTACATTTCCTATGCAGAAAGACTCGCGTATGACTGCTGCAGTTGGCAGATGCTCTCATGTTTTACGTACAAAAGACTTTGTTGTGAATCTCCACTGCAGAAAGATGCTATCTTGCCAGCCTGTCAAAGGCAGGGGTTTTTCTTTAGTCAATGGGCATCACTCAGACAGTGGTAGTGAAAGGCATCCCACAGGATCTGTTCATACATCTCAAGCTTGCCCTGGAGAGCAGATGCCATATAGTTTATGCTAATACTGAATTGCTAAGAGCTGTCACTTTGGATGGGGTTATTTCTATATTAGCCATTCCTCCCACTCCCCCTCTAGCAGTGATAGCAAAACAAGCAGACCAAGTCCTACTGAAAATGTTCTAATATACAGCCATCCAAAGGAGCTAATTTTGGTCCTGCCTAATATGGGCTGAAATAATGTAATTTGGGGGGGAACCCAGTTCACTAGCATTATATGAGCTAAATAGAAGCACAAACATACATTTCATTCCAGTTTTACAGCGCTCTGTAAATGTCCCTTGCTTCAAGCAATGTATGATATCTTGTAGAAAAGTGTGAAGCTTTCAGAACTTTAAGAAAGCATCTGTAGTTCTACCCTTAAAAAATAATTACAAGTAGTAACAAACAGATTTTTGTGTTTCTTATTTAGTCTCAAAATGCTACAGCATCATACAGATTATAACTCCATCTAGCTCAATTCTGAAGTAGAGCTTCCTTTGATACTGAGAATTAGGTTGAAAGGTAGGTGACACAGACTATTTTATCTGGTAGACATTACTTGTAAAATGGTATTCTTTGGAAGAGTATTCATATAATGACATACCCAGATAGAACAGTTTACATAATCATTTTAAAATAAGATTTTAATGACAAATTATTTGTGCTGTATGAAATTACACCTTTTATTACAGTGGCATTATTTTCCATCCTGTTACACCTCAGTTTTGCACTGATCAAACTCCAGTTAAGGAGAGGAGACACACCAGTAAATCAGATCCTACAAATGCCTCCAGGAGTGTTTGTTTCAGTGGTTGAAAACTTTATATCAATACAAGCAGAGTACACAGTGAATTCTCACACTACTCGAGCTAGTGAGATTTTAACACTGATAGCTTAAGCAAACCTGTACTTCCTAGATAAAAATCTGTTCTACTTGTCAGTAAAGCTGTGTTTTATTTTATAGAATGTCTTATGCTGGAAGTAATGTTTTATTGAAACCTTTTAGATATACAATAATAATAAAGTAGGTTAATACATCTTACTATCATTGCAACAAATTAAATACTTGCATTTGAATGTTTTCAAACATTTAATGTTCTTCCCTTTCAGATCAGCCTAATTCTTTGCACAGCTCTCAGGGTCCCATGACCACTGAGGTTAATGAAGCCCTGTTTGCTGCCTCCCCTGAGAACCAGCCCGTTGAGAGCTGTGAGACCTCATTTGCACCTCCTGATAATCTGGAAAGAAAACTTCAGCATGAATACAACTACCACGCCTTTGGGAGCCGGATGGATAAAGCAGTTCCACCTGTGCTGTACAGCCCTGAAATGATAGAGGAGGAAAGGAGACGGAGAGTTTCCTGCGATCCGTTTGCAAAGCCATCCCCTGCTTCTCAACTGAGTGAACTGTATCCAAGAGCTGAAAAAACAGGATCAAACACTAATCCATATTTCTGGCCACAGGTAGCTGCAACAACACCAAAACGGAACGTAGACGTTTGTTACGGGCCCAGCCCCAACAGTCTTCCAACAGGAAGCCTGGTGGATACCTATGGATCGTGTTCAGCCAGTAACTTTAGCCTAAGTAAACCTCCTGTGCCAGAATCTGGACAAAACCTGACGTCACCGACCAATGTAAACTGGTATTCAAAGAGTTCAGATGCAGATACAGGTGAGATTCCTTCTTCTCCAACACCTATGTTTCTTGACCAGTGAACTGGTCAAGAGAGTTCTGTAGCTCGGGGAACAACCTGCTTATTGCAGGCTGATCTGTAGTATAGAAAGGGTGAATATTTTTCATTAAGTTCCCTTTGTTGACTCAAAGTTAAAACACCGTAGCTTTGACTTCATTATGCTGCTTTCACTGATGTCAGGCTGCCAATTTCAAATGAACCATTTCTAAAGCATCAGTGTAAAAGAAGAGTATGAGACCCAGCAACTGATTCTACCAGCCAAGGAAGAGCAGACAGCAAGTACTGCTAAAGCACCTCACAAAACTAGGAGCTACCAGTCATTCTAGGAAAGCTGAGAACTTTGACTCTCAGAACTGTAACATTTATACCATAGGTTCTACTCATGAAGAAACAACACTTGTAGCATTTCAGAAAATAGATGGGCATTTTTTAGCTTGCCTTGTTGCAAGCTGAGACACTCCTGAACCTAGGGAGCCAGCAAGGAGCTAAGGATTGTAACTGGTTTCTCCAGAGAGCTCTGCCTGGTGCTGAGGGAGAGCTTCTGTTGGTGTTTGCTGGTAAGCCATGGAGTAGAAAGGTATGGAGACAAAGAAGGAAGAGAATATCGGGCATTAAAAAAGCATATGAGTAAGTGGTAACTGGAGACCTGCAAGATAAAACTTTGACAAACTAGAGACAGTATGAGATGCTTGCTCCTAGTCTTGGATATTTTTAGCATGGTGTTATTTTCCAGCTCATCTCACAAGAAAATGAACAATGTCAAGCTTTTTACAAGTAGAATGCCACCAAGGTTTATTCTGTTAAATTATTTATGCAGAGGCTGTGATTAATTGTTTATGTGAGTTTATTTACTGAAATGAATCTGAGGGCTGTCATGTCATAAGGCAGCCATTAGAATTTTCAACAATCACTAATAAAGGAAAACCTTCTGTTTGAAAGAAATAAAGAAAACATTTATTATAGGAAGACTATGTGAAATAGTGTAGCAGTTACCAAACTGAGGTGCACAAGAGCTGCATTTCAGTTCCTCACTGACTTGTTGGGTGGCTGTAACCCATCTGCTCTTGCTGCTGCACTATGAGTTGCAGAGCTCATCTGTGAGCATCCAAAAACTCACACTTGGGAGTTTGGAATTTGCCAGTTTGAATACCTCATACATGCAGCTCAGTCTGTAACTGCAGTGTGCTCTGATCCCACACTGCCAGGTATTCCTACACCCACATGGAATCCCATTGTCCTCTCTGAGATCTGAGGATGGTTAAGGCCATTAGCAACTCAGCAAAACCTCAATAAGATCATTGCTTAAACTAGAGTTATTTAAGAAGACACAATCCTGCTAATTAAAAAGCTGCTCATCTCTATATTTAAGAGCATTGTATACTCACGTTGTCACAAATATGGCAGTCATTGTTAAGTATATCTGCTTTTCTATTTACGTAATGCTTTTGGAATTTCTTTGAGGTTTTTTTCTTTCTACAGGTTACAGGGATTCCACTTCTTTCCCAAGGGGAACGTTTGCATACTATCCCAGTGCATCCAGAGTAAGCTCAGGTAAGTGCTCTGGCCTTCATCTGCCCTGGTAGCCAACAGGCTGTGCACTGCATCCTGACCAGTAAAGCAAAAGACTTCAGGAACTTGAAATAACTTCTGTTATTGCTTAATACCTCTAACCATAGCTGAAGTTTTCAGTATCAATAGGTAAAACTGAGTCCTATCAGGGCCTAAACACACCATTAAATGTGTATTTGATAAATCAAGGACAACATATTCTTTAATGTAAGAACTTTAAAAATATTGCAAGATTTCCTGTACACCTAACCTAGTCACTTCCTTAGATTAAACTTCAAGTTGCTGTCAACTCTGCCCAGCTCTGGAACCACACGCACATTGGGACACTTTGTCCTATCTTGCTCTGCATTTTAGTACAAATTTCTAGCTACAGGCTTCGTGCTAATCAGCCTTTATTGCAGCACAGATCAATACAGTTCTACTGGCTTGAACCCCTAAATCATGTAATATCCTTATTAATATATGCTCCTTTAAAGTTGTGTTGCTTGGGGCACTCTGAATTCTTTAATTAACCCTTTCAAAGGCTTGTCCCGTTTCTAAGTGGTCTATTCTACAAGGAAAACTTGAAAGAGGAGGTTTCTGTCTTCTTGACTCTTCACCTCTCAAATGATGACCCAAACCTGAGAAGCTGCAAAGTGTAAAGGCTTGGGAAAGGAGATTTATGTGTACTAAGTTTTCCTGCCAATACTGTAATATTGACAAAGTATGTGTATATATTTTAATATGTTATGCTAAATTCATTTTGTTGCCTAATAAGAACATAGCAAACATGAGGTTTCTTTCTATTTTTAACTACAAATATGATGGGTTTCCTGAGTCCTCTGGCTCTTAAAAAAAATACAGTAATCCTAATGTTATGAGTAGAAGTAATAAGATTATGAGACATGATAAAATGCATTCCTTTTTTGCAACTTCATCAATCTAATAATGCATACATATAATATTTCTTGCAGTCCCAGGTTAGCATATATTAAGTATACTTAGTCAGATTTTCGTACATAACTGTAGCTGTTCACACTTCACATTGCAATTGAGTGTGTAGCAAGGATGTAACCATGATTCCAGGTGATTAAATACAGAGCTTGGTGTATCATTTTAAATTTTAGACCCAGGTTGTGAGATTCACCATTTATGCTAGAGTTAGAATGTTTAGTGGATAATTATCCAAGCAGAGTTCAGAAAACACTGTCACGAGAACAGAAAACTGACATCACCTAAAATGAATAGTGACTTAGCTTCCTGCTGCACGTGGAAATCAGACAACAGTAAACAAAATATCAAATTATGCATTTTACTAATCATATTTTATGAGCAACATGAAACTACATTTGCTGTCGTCTCACAGAGCTCAGAAGTCATAACTGTAAACTTGCACTTACATCTATGAAAGTAAAGCTGAGAGGCAGAAGTGAGCCTTTAAAATTTAAACAAAAAGACCGTTCAAGTCAAGGCTGACCTCCTGAAGCTGTTAGGCAGCAGAAAACAAGACTGCTACTATGCACTCCCAAGGCACAGAAAACATTATTTACAGTCTAGTAACTATCAGCTTGGTTGTGGCACTCTGTCATAAAATAAACTGGGCTTTCACTTAAGTACACTTGCGTCACACGGCATAGTAAAAATACACTCACAGCACAGTTGCCAGTGAATGGTTATTTCTACATCAAGTGCAATGAATATCACTCCCCTTATTAGTGGAACTTTTTCCTCCTTATGTTACTTCTTGACATTTGGACCTTATGCTGTTGTTCGTAAATTTGTGTTAAAGTTCCCTATACAGACGATTCAATCAAGTACAACATAACTAACAGCTCTGGAATTCAAATTGGATCCTACAATCACATGAAAATTGAAGAGCAGAATCCACATGTCAGCACTTGTTCTGTTGCTATGGAAGAAATTTATACTCATTATGAAGCAGTGGGTGTATTTGGTAAGCGAAATATCTCCCTCGTTTTCATGTATTTGCCTCATATAATTACCTAAGAATCATTTGGTTTGGAATGTATAAAACACACACTGGCAGAAGCAAGGCTAGGATTGGAGATCCTCACCTGACTTCTAGTTTAAATCATAGAATATCCTGAGTTGGAATGGACCCTTGCAGATCATAGAGTCCAGTGCCTGACACAACGCATGGAAAACTAAAAGTTAAACCATGTAAGCAAGAGCCACAACAACTTCATTCAGATAGAAGTTGGACAATTTTGAAATGTAATTTATTTTCATTGGTCAATACTGAATTAAACTATTTTGGTGTATTCCTAAGCAACATTTGTGTCTCAGAATATAAAACATATGCAACTCTTTAGGAATTCTAGAGAGGGTTTTTTCAATCTTGCAGGTTTAAGTGACAACCTATGATAGCTTCAGATCAAAGAGCAAATCCAGCAACTGACCCATGAATACACATGTTCTGTCTGGATATTTTTTGCCTGCCATCACTGGGTTATGCTGCTTCCATGAAATCCACTTCTGATTGCATCACTAAGATTCTGTCTCTAGATATTACCAATAAGTATTTGGGGGGGGACAGGAGAGAGAGAGAGAGAGTGAAAGTGACAGAAGAACCGTTGAAAGATGCAATTTTCTTACACCCTTCTTCTTTTTGCAGACAATACTACTGTCCTGACAGAAAAGCATTTGAATCTAGTGAGAGAAAAGCTGGCTAAGCAGTGGAAGCACTGCGCTCGGAAACTGGGCTTCAGTGATCCCGAGATTGATGAAATTGATCATGACTACGAACGAGATGGACTAAAAGAAAAAGTTTACCAAATGCTGCTCAAGTGGGTCATGAGGGAAGGTGCCAAAGGTGCTACAGTTGGAAAACTGGCCAAGGCCCTCTTTGGCTGCCAAAGACTGGATCTCCTTAGTAGTTTGATGCAAATCCAAGAAGAATAAGTTTACTGAGAGCAGACTTTCCAGAGCTCTCCTTTTTGCACAGACTTTTGGAACCTAATTTTTTAACCAACCAGTTAATACCTCCAATAAATCAAAAAGTTCATGTCACAATATTTTGTCTTCCAAAGGAAAAAAAAAAAAGCATCATCTTCCTTCCAAATATTCCAAATAGAACAATTGTCCAAAGATAACAACAACAAAATGCAAGACAAATATCAGTTCAAAGAGAATGTGTTACACAAATGTTCTACATTCTAATCTTGAAACATATTGGTAGTCTTGTTCAGTTCCGAAGATTGACTTATTGATTGAAAAACTTGTATAGAAACCAAAATCAATCCTTACATTTTGCCAAAAGTGCCAATATTTATCATGCCAGTATTTGACTGGTTGAAGCCAATAATACTTCTCAAATATTTTTATAATTTTTATTAAATATAGATGTATAGAATTATGCAGAACACCAGCATAAATAAAAGCAAAACCTATTTCTGGCTTTAAAACTCTGATGTCTTAGAGTTATAATGTTGCATTAGATTTTTACATTGTTCGGTAGAAAAGATTTTACAGGGTAGGAGTCTCATCTGCTTTATGAAATAATGAAAAAATAAGTTACATCAGTATGCAATCCAAATTAAAATCTCAAGCATACTAGAGTTTTGGGAAGGGAAAGGTGCCTTATTACCTCTTGACTGAAGACCTATCTGCTTCTGGGAACTCAGTGTCACTACATTCTGAATCTCTTAGGCTGCATTGATATTAGTTGGTTTAATGTGCCTGGAAATATTACTGGATGCTGAGAGTAAACTGGCATGCTACAGCCTGCTGCCAGAGTAGCACATTCTTTAAAACCTCCAAAATGTTGTGCAAAGACTATTTCACAGCACTCAGGTTGTTTCTGGAGAACACTGTAACAGCTCTATAGTTTAGGTGATGGTATCCCAATGCTTGGAAATGTTCCTCGTCACTCTGTCTTCCTAATATTGATATCATCTCAGTGTGCAGTATACATGAAAGAAGAATTACTGCAAGTTTTTTGCCTGAAGAATTATGCCAAACTCTTCTTATAAGGGACAATGCCTCCTGTTCCATCAGATTTACAGATATTTCAGGCAGATGTTTTGGAGCTGGTAATTGTTGAAGCTGTACATAGACCACTAGGTTTTCATTAGTGTTCATAACTATTCATTTTAATTGTCAAAAAAAAAAAGCTAATAACTTAATGGAGTGCAGTTAGAATGGATTTCTGCTCCTTGATACAGCACCCACCATTTCAGTGGAAGCAAAATGAAACTGTAATCAAAGCAAGCATCACCATATTTGTCATCTTTAAACCTACTTAAATATACATTGCATTGCCTTACAGTTTTGACTTAGCAACATGCTAAATTTTCTATAAACTCTTGAGTACAATATGATGATGTGGTTTATCTGTCTAATGTAATAAGCTTACACTTCCCAGAAAAAGAAAAATTATTCTTCAAGCAAATAGAGAGATGGGATATAGGGTGTCTTCTCTACGCCAGTCCACAGAGCTACAGCCAGCAGTTACTGTGATAATTCATTAAACAGATCCCTGGACAGATCACAAAGTCTGTTTATGTTCTGTTAACGCTGGTTGCACTGTATTGCTACAGCAGTTCCTGACCCTCCATTGGTTTTTAAAGTCTCCCATATCTGCAGTCTTTATTTAAACAATATGCAATTTTTCAATCATAAGATCTTTGTCTTATTTGGTACACAGAATGAATGGTGATAACTTAATGGGCCTACATTAAATGCTTCATTTACTCTTTATTAAAGCAAGTCTGGACCTTACTTTCTGAAACAAGAAGAACAGAGATGTAGAGCACAAACATGAAGCATTTTAGAACAAGACTTAGGCATGGGGCTGTCCTAGATCTTTAATGCAGGACGTGGGAGATGAAGGTAATTTTAGCTTTGGTGCTTGTCAAGTCCAGTTCTAGACTAGTGCTCATAGTTCATGTGACATTGTAGATGGTACAGAACACAACTGAACTCACCTACAGACAAACTCCTTCACTACAGCCCTTGCAGAACTCAATCACAGAGAGGATTCAGCTTCCTGGGCAGAAGGGCTAAAACACTCTAAGTCCTTTAGCATATTGTGGAAAAACACATAATAGGACACAATGCCTGAAAGCAGCAGCCAGGCATGCCAAATTAGAATACATATTCAATAATAAGGATGATGAACTACTGGGATAAACTACCTAGGGAGTCTGTGGATCTTCTTATTATCTCCTAATTAAGACTGGTCTTGTTTCTTAAGACAGCTATAATTGAAATCAAAGCTGTAAGTTTCAACACAAGGTTAACTAGGTGAAATGTAAAAGCAAATGGTGTACAAGTAGTCCAAGGAAAAGTTAGTGCAGTCCTCAACCTAAAAATTTACAGAAACATTAAGTATGGAAGAGAGAGAGAAGCTAATACTAACTTAATGGATTGTTCATTTCATCTACCACCCCGTATGCCTCTCCCACTGCTCAAAAAAATCAAGGAAAAAAATTAGGGATGGAGCTGATTTTTGAAAAGCAACCTTTCATGAGAGATAAAAATGCAGGAAGATAATGGGGACAAGGATGAAAGAGTGTGATGTATTATGGCATAGATCTGATTCCTTTCATGGCAAAACAAAGGAGAGAAAGGACAGAAGAGTAATTTCTCATCAAACTGGCAAGCTATCAGACTCAAGGGCAGAGGCAGCAGTAAAGCAGCAGCCTTACAGAGATTTTTCATAAGACTGGTGAGGTACAAGACAGGGAGGAAAAGGCTGTGGGTTGCAGCAGCAGCCCTCCTCATGGTCTCTCCTTGAAGAGCAGGAGGTGAACTCATCCAGTTATGCACAAGGACGTGATGTTTTCCCAGTTTAAGAGAGGAAGCGCTTGGAGACTTTAGATCAAATACAACTCAAGTACAGCCCCTGCCCAGTAGCTACCTTCATCACACAGCACCCAATCTGTGCTGAAACTCCTAAATGCAGAGAGGACTGAGTCCATGTAATTCAGAGCAAATAATGTGTTTAATTTTGTTACTATGCCACCACTAACAGTGTACATAAAGAATATGAGGAATTTTTACTCCTTCCAAAATAGTTACTAAATAATACCAATTAATAATGCTGCATTAAAAACTCAGACATTGTTGCAAGTATTTGATACGTGACCTCTGAACTGAGCTGGCAACATACAGCTCCTCTTCCCCAGAGGCCAGTTTCCAAGGAGAGGCAACACTCAGCACGTAACCACTGACTAATCAAACAGCTTCAAGTAATTATGCCACTTTTCTGTGATGGATTTTTCAGCACTGTTCAATAACAAATGAAAACCATCTTTCAGCATGGAGGCACATAGGAAATTGAGCATGTTTCAGAGGCTTAGGGAAACTCAGCCACGTACACAGTGAGAAGGAGCTAAAGGGAAACAAAGTAGAAAGGATCATCCAGTACAAGCAGGGACACATTACAGCTAAGTACACTTGGGAGAGCTTTCTTCACAGGATCCTAGCATCCTCCAAGCATTTTTTCCTACCCTTTCCTCATTGCAGTCTCTACAGGCTACAGAAAGTGCTCCTTGCAGCATGCTAGGTTTCCCTTCTAGCATACCAATCAGCAATAGGAGTCAGCCGGCCATGCTCATTTGTTGCTCAACACACAAGAGCCGCTGGTGAAAGTGCAGCCCCTTAACACAGCCCCTGGGGAAAAGGGAAGGGGGAAGGCAGGGTCAGAACACTCTGTAGGCTGTAGAGACTAGAAGTGATCCTTGTGCTGGAAGTATTACCTATAAGTGGAACAAAGCAGACCAGAGTTCTGACTTATGCTGGGTTTCCCCCTCCTCTACAACTCTTAAGTAGGTCACTTCCTTTCTCTTTAGCACAGTTTCCTCATCTTTTTGGTACAGACACTAACTTCTGCCAGAACTAAGATGTGATCTGATAATAAGCATTGTAGCCTATAGAGCTCAGAGAGATGCTTGATAAGAGCTGCTTGAAACAAAAACCCACACTAATTTCCTTAATAAACCAGTAATACTGCTGGATTTTGAATGATGGGCTGCAACTCCTGTGCATCCCACACACACCCCCTCTCATTAGCTGAGAAACCTAAATGCAGCACTGGAAAGGATGTCTTGGCCACCGAGTTCAGCAAAACAGATTGACACAACTCCTTCCATAAACAAATAAAGAACTATCTTCTAAATGTTACTTCTAAATGTTACTTCTCCAAGGCACAAGCTGTTTCTTCCTTCATAGCAGAGTATCTGGAGTAATTTCAAGCCTATGTGTCTAGAATGTCCTAAATATGGTCAGAAATTATACCAAGATTATGCTTGGATTTACAAAATGGAGATTATATTACACTTTGAAATTATGAAACCACCTCCCATTGAAGTGCCCAAGTGCAGATATATCTGATTTATAATGCAGTTATTCATGAACATACAAAAGATATGCAGACACTACTTAAGTTGACAGACACTGTCCTTTGTTAGCATAAGAAAACTGCAGGCAAGCAAAGAAAATCATCACATACTGTGTTTTAGTTTCTTCATCAGTCTGAAATGTTCTTTGAGCCAAGGTATCTGGGATCTTTTTCTACTATCTGTTTTGCTTATGACAAAGCATCCTTTCCTTTGTGCTTGGTTAATATTCTAAGTAAATAGGCCTCCTGCTACAAAACCACATACTGCCACTCTCCACACTTCACAGCTTCAAAAGTCATGCCATATTCAGTCTTTCTTGTTTAGAAGGTCAATACCAAATCACAGAAATATCAGTATTTTCACATCTTTGTTCTGAATTTGGCAATTCCCCACTACCCAAATCTTACCTCTTTGTGGAGCTGAAGCAACAACATTTTTCTCCTAAAGTGAAAACAATCAACATCCAAGAGGCACAAAAGCCCAAGCAACAAAACAGTCCTGAAATAGCAGGATGTTTTACCTCATAGAAGTAGCTAAAATAAATTAGGCAAAAATAATCAGTCAGTGTGTTCACAGACTCAGGAAGCAATGTCTGCAACAGTACCTGCATCACGAGAGACCCCAACAAGTCACAGAGATGGCTATAACACAACTGGAGCAGGGGCAGGGACTAATGGCACTGTGCTGAGCTGAAATTAGGCTCCAGGACCCATGAGCCAGGGTATGGGGGAGACCCCAGCTGAGGCTGATTGAGGCCATTAAAGCCAATTAGTGCCCCAATGGCCCTGACAAATGAGCTCCTTCTTGAAAACTCCAGAGTTAAATCCCTGCTAATGCTGATGATTCCACTGTCTTGTATGGGATCGCAGTTCCTGATAGGAGAATTCCATGTGTGGGTGAAAATAATGCCTCTTCAGAATTGGAATTAGTCTTTCTGCCTGATGATCCAGCAGATCTCAAGGGACCCACTATATCAATAACTGACTAGGTCTTTTCTAGATTTTCTACACCCTGCAGAAATTCAAAAATAGTAAATACATATTTTCTATCCAACCATGAATCAGAAGACTCCTCCTTGCAACTTAATAGGCATACTGAAAATCTCACTGTTGTGCAGTTTTGTCCTTCAAAAGAAGTTGTAAAAAACTCTTCCCCTGGTGCTCAGGTCCATAAGGAACAAATCCATGCAGCACCAACAGTGCAGCCTGGCTGCAGGGACTGTGATGGTTCGTCAGCGGTGACAAAGTGCCACTGTGCAGCAGTGATGTCCTGCAAAGCATTACCTGGATATGAGGGAAAGCCTGCCAGTAGTAGATAACCGCAGTGAAGAGTGGTGCAACAATAAGGGGTCAAAAAAATGACAGGGCAGTTAAAAAATCTGTCCTCAGGAGCACATCACCTGCTGAGCAGTGCTACATCTTCTAAACATCACCTTTTCCTTTTTTCCTTTTTTTTTTTCTTTTCTTCTCTATGCAATGGCCAGAAACAGATATTTTCCAGCCTGAACCATCAGAAGTAATTGGACAAATAAAAATATTTTATGGGAGTGGTCAGGAAAACTAGTGCTCTGGTTGTTCTCAACTCTTTTCATGTGTGTAAAAGCAAGCCAAAATGTAAAAAGCTATGAGCAGTGCGTGTCTGGGTTGCTCAAAGCTTTTCCTGTCCTTTCAGCCAATAATTCACGAAAATATATTTGAGGAAATAGTTTAACTGAAATACTGTATTCTTCCAGGTGCCCATCATTATGTGCAAATCTGCTTTACTAACAAAACTGGATGTTCTGGTGAACTGAGTAGGTTGAACATAGTTTGAATCTGTGAGTTTACACTGTTTGTCCTCAGATCATGCACCACCTGCATTCAGCCTTGGCAGAGTTCTGCTTTCACAGCTCTTACCTGGGGCCATTTCCCTGTGGGCCCAGACAGCAGCTTTCCTTGAGCTGCTCCCCTCACAATCCTTCAAGACACACACACAGACAAGGGTCTTTTGCCAATGCTATTTCTGCCCAACTGCCACACCATTTTTCTCTCTTTGGGCCAAAGGAGGACAGTGCCTGTGGAAGAGGTTGCATGGTCCAGGCACTTGGGAGAGGAATGGCCACTTTACAGGCCTCCTATGCTCCAGAGCTGTGATTGCAGGTGATGACACACACAGTGCAACAGCTCGACTGTGACAGCCTTTTCTACAGAGGCACCTCCCAATTCCTGTCACTCTGACAATGCAGTTAACCCACCTGAAACTTTCCCAGATCTAGATGGTACATAAATCTCCCCATCTCCCTTTTCTCTCAGGTGGGAAGGGCATTTGGATTTACCTTTCTACTTACCTCTTCCCCCATCCCTACACTGTACGACAAACCCTTTCTACCTCATCCTTCAGCACACATTCTGAGAATTTGTTGTTTCCTTCAGCCTTAATAAGTAGTTGATATGGAGGAAGAACAGATTGAAAGGCATTTTAACCAGCATGAAATTGGATACAAGTTGGAGGTCTTTCCCACTGAAAGCTTCTAGTGACACATGAGATAGGAGCTCCTTTTGATTCAAAGAAAATGCAGAATTCAGAAAAAAAATTACATTTTTACAGCAGTAGACCAAGCTTCTTCTTTGTCCCACAGAATAGTCAGCCATCTCCTCCAGTCATTTTCCACCAGAAAGAAACTTAGATAGTGAGACTTACAACAAAGATAAGCCTCTGAAAGTAGCCTAAGAACCAAAGAAACTGCAGGGGCTTGTAAATGTCACCAGGCAAGAGCCAAGCCAGCTTGTCCTGATGAAGGATTGCTTGTAATTATCCATACTAAACACCTTAATCTTAAATGGTTTGATCTGCTCAGGGGATAAACTGAACCAGTATGCTTACACAGTTGAGTTAATCTCTTTATGCACTGGGATTTGTTATGACTGTCTCTAAGACTTTTTAGTTCCATGCACACATATGGCAATGGGGTGGGAAGGCTGACAACTATTCACTCTCAGGGCAGTCACCTGAGCTTCTGCTGGGCTGGAATCCATAACACTGACCTGTCCTGAGGAAACTCCTCTCATCCACGTATAAGGCAGGAGACCTTAGGTCCGTTTCAAGCTTTGTATCAGCTCTGCAGCTTGCTGCTATTTTCCTCACTGCCTCCTTCACCACCACCCTGGCTGGCTGTGACTCAGACTCATCCATTCTCTTCCATGCTTGGAGAACAGACACCAATGAACACAGCTGGACGCCAAGGAAAGCAGTTGGTCTCCCTGGTGTTTTAGGTGCAAATTGTGAGAACATGAAGAGGAAAGCCAGGCCAAGTGCTGCGTTAAATGAAAGCAGCCAGACTGCTCCAGAGGTGGCCAGCCCTGACCAGCCCGGGATTTGCCAGGGCAAAGCCCTTTTCCAGGTGTTCCCCACAAGCAGGCCCTACAGATAACATTGGTGAGGCAGGGTTAATGATTCCTGCCAAGGGCCTGGGAATGCCTGGACTCTGAGACTGAAGGCACGGCCAAGGGGGAGACTGCACTATCCAGAGCTGCCCTCAGTGGCCCAGCTGCCCAGGGAGCCGTTCTCCAGGCACACCCGGAGCCGCAGCCGACCCCGCGTCCTCTGTGTTCTCACAGTCCATGGAGCTTCCGCATCATGGGCAGTGCTGGAGGCGCAGTACATGGCTTCAGACCCCATTATCTCCCGGGGCCGGGATCTCTGCTCCCCGCAGACACCCCGCTGCCGCCTCTGTTTGTCTCCGCCGGTTGAAGAGGAGGGAGGCGCTCACAGCGCCCCGCTCCCCGCCACAGCCCAGGGTGCAGCCAAGCACCTGCGCGGCGCTGGGCGCTGCTCAGCTCTTGGGGGCGGCTGGAGAGGGCAGAGCCCTCAACCCTCGCCTCGGGCTCTCAAGCGGGGGCAGCACTATCCCTTCCCTGGCTCCAAGGCGGGATCAGGACCAGGAAACGATCCGACAGGCGGGACCAACAGACCCACACCCGCCCCGCAGCTCCCGCCGGTGACCAATCAGCGCCGCGGGGGGGCGGAACCACAGCCCAGAAGCCAAACCTTCCCGTCCTGCCTTGAGTGACAGCAGCAGTAACCAATCAGAGCGCGGACAGCGCACCGCCCCTCTCCCTGGACGAGCCCTGGAGGTGGCCCCGCCTCCCGCCCGGCGGGGAGGACACGGGAGGGGAGGCGGACCGGCCCCGCGGGGCTGGACATGCGACGGGAGGCGGGCCGGACCCCCCCTATCTCTTTCCCTCCCCTCCGGGCCGGCCCCCCCGGTCTCCTTCCCTCCCTGCCGGGCCGGGCTCGCTGGGTGCAATGTTTTGCCGGAGCGCGGGCCGGGCCCTTCGGGCTCTGGCGCTGCTGCAGTTGCAGCCGCCCGGCCGGGCAGCGCCGCTCACGCCCCGGGGACCGGCCGCCTGCTACGGGTAAAACCCACAGCCGCCTCCTTCTCCCTTTCCCCAGCTCCCTCCTCCCTTCCCGCGGCTTGGCGAAGGGGATATTTGTCAGACAGGCGGCGGGATGGACGAAGCGTGTTAGCAGAGGGGGTGGTGCATCGGATCGGGAGGGCGGAGGTGACAAAGCGGGGACTCGGCAGTGTCCTGAGGAGCCTGCTCCCCCCGGGCAGGACGTGCCGCTGGCCGCCAGCCCTCGGCCACCCCTGCTGCTGGTGAGGGGCTCCCTGGAGTCGCCAAGAGAACACGTGTATCTAATCTATATCATACTGCTTATTCCGCAAAGGAAAACTGACATAGTGCCATAATTTTTTTCCCTTGCACGGATAAAGTGCAGGTCGTATTGTAGCTGGAACAGAGGTAGTATCCAGGGTAAGCTGCACTCCTACAGAGTACGGGGTGAAGCATAAGATCTGCCCGCTCTGCATGTGTGCTGCCTTGGTAAACACAGGCAGTATGTATCCAATGCTCCTCAAAGAGTTATACACCTTAACATTACTGATTCGAAATACCTGGCTGGGTTTTTTGTTTTGTTTTACCAGAGTTTCCAATTCTGTCAAACAACAAAAAGCCCATTCTTTATGAAAACTTTACAGAAGTCAAGTCGTCCTGCTGACAAACTGATGAAGTGATTTCAAACTCACAGAAATTTTATATTGGGGGACTAAGTGTGCCTTAGGTGTTGCCAGTTCCAATACAATTTCTTAGTGCATAAAAAACCCAACTCATGTGTTGTTAGTCCAAAAAGTGTTGAAAATATCCTCTACATTAAACTCCTGGGTTTCAGTGGACTTCACACCAAGGCATGATCCAAGAATGGAAAAGCATTACAGACTCAGCAAAATTCTCAAGGCCCTCATGTTAATAATTAATCCTAAAAATGTAGAACTAGGTGAAAAAAAATGGAAAGCAGAATATATAACACTGTCTATTAAACATTGCTAACCTGTTTTTAAAAAGTTAACAAGATGTTGATTTTTTCTGTTTTGTTAGGAACTGAAAGTGGTTTGGCAATTATTAATCATAAGCAAAAAACCCCATCACATAATTCTTAAAATTTTATAAGAGCAATGAGCTGATATACTGTGGTGAAAACTATAATAAAATACCTGTTGAAATTAATGACAAACCAAAAGATGGAATATGAAAAATTAAAAAAAAACCTTATAAAGAAAAAAAAGTGAAATTCAGTATTCAAAAAGGGGCTGAGGCAGCCATATGAGTGCTACATGCAAGATTTGAATTGTGAGGTGTATAAACCTCATCAAGTGTCATACATGGACTATAAGGAAGTTTAGCATTACAGTCAAACTATCATTTGGATCACATTAACATAGCAATTCAGCAAAACTCACCAAAGTTATAATTACACAGTTAATTTCTTTTAACTGTAGTCTTGCCACAGATCTGCATTTGTACTCCAGTTCTCAAATTGGATCTGCACATAAGGAGCTGATACTATTCTGCACAGTCACAGCTTTTATTGAGGCATGTGGCATGATGGGTTACATACACCCAAGATTTTACATAAAATCAAAATTGTCTTGTATTGAAGAGGTTCTGTGGTTTAACTGCCACCCATGTTTTGGGAACCTGAATTTGCAAGCTATTGTTCATTTTTCCTATGAAAAGTATTTAAATTAGTGGGATTTTTTTTACCTGTAATCCACCACTTTCAACTCTATACGTACTGTAAGTAGTTCAGACTTTATATATTAAAATTAAATTGTTAATGAGTTGCCCAGTGCATATTGTGGAATAGAGATTGTTATTATATCTAAGACTGGAAAACCACATGTCTCTATGTGCATGAAATTAACAGTGATTGGACTCATAGGGTGTGAATATTTAATCTAGGTAAAATTATGGCTACTCAATAAGTAACCAAATGGCAAGATTTTTAACATATTAGCTTTAAATAAAATGAATTAGGCTGTTGAAAAGATGTTATGCAACCATTAGGGCACAAATTTGCCTGGGAGAACAGATGTAATG
The DNA here is from genome assembly GCF_963513975.1 of Fringilla coelebs. Taxonomy (NCBI): domain Eukaryota; kingdom Metazoa; phylum Chordata; class Aves; order Passeriformes; family Fringillidae; genus Fringilla; species Fringilla coelebs. The sequence goes on from NC_140028.1 coordinate 85,201,581, forward strand.
GTTTATACTGTTAAGAAGATACTTTGAATCTGTGCTAATTCTGCTTCACGCTAGGGGTTTGTATCTAGACATGGTTTCTTGGTCACTTATTTGCATTTACACATATGTCCTGCTTTGTACTGAAGATTAGTGTAGGGGTTTAAGTGTTGGGGCTGAGAGATGGCCTGTGCAGTGGGTTTCTGTGGTGATTTTTTAGTGGGTGGATTTATTGCTCATGTGGTATTTTCCAATTAAGCGTTATCTCCTGGTGAGATTACACTGACAGAAATATTATTATCACATTCTTCTTCTCCGCTCTCATCTCAGTGCAAAGTGGTTTTCATTGCAGACCCTGTGGTGCATGAGGAACAGGAACAATAGATTGTGGTTTCTCTGGCAGATGAAGAGGCTCAGTTTAGTAATAGCAAGGTGAACACCAGCCATTTTGAAAGTTATGCTGTGACAGAATGAGGCTTCTCTCTAATGTATTTATTTCAATGTTTCTGTAGCCATATAAAGCTGCCTTTGTATTTTCCTGGTTGCACCATCAAGGCTGTTTTCCCACCCCCAAGCCTTTAGCCTAGGTATGAATGCTACATAGTGGTCACAACTTAATCATTCTCTACTCCTGAGAAGCTTTTTTTAATCTGCTATGCACCCATGAAAGGCAAGTGACCCATTAAAATTTCACAGTGCTGCCATTAATATCTAGGACAGGTAATTATTCTGTATTCCTAGAGTGACCAGGTAGTAATTAAAATTAACTGTCTGAATATTTTCCTATTTCTCTCCTTTTTCCCTATCCTTAGTACTTCAATAACATCTGCCAAAATCCAAGTGAATGGAGTCCACCTTCATTATCAGCAAACAGGAGAAGGAAGCCATGCAGTTCTTCTGCTGCCAGGAATGCTAGGTTTGGAATTTTATCTTGTCTTTGTAGAGCAACCACTTCTTTATCCATTTGGTCTCCAGCAAGAATGCACAAAACTATTCTGTAATGTATTCAACACCTGATTATTGCATTGACATAAAAAAAATTTGCTACACTTAAAACAGGAGGGAAAATGCAGAGTTGTTAACTGCCATCAGTTAACAGTTTTTAGAAGATTTCATTTATCTTACCAGGCTCCTTTTATACAATGTCTTGACTTACCTAGTGGTCAGTTGCACTTTTGGATTTAACTGTGCAAAGGCGGTGTCCAGGACAGGTAGCAAATAGCTACACAAGGTGGAAAATAGCAGAAGGGGGGAAAATCAGGTCAGCTATATTTGTTACACAGGCTGAATTATGCATTCCTCTTTAGAAGCTGGATGGATTCCAACTGAATTTATAGACATAATGTACCCTTTACAGTTTATTGTAAAAAATCACTGTTAAAATTCATACAGCTTAAAGATGTATTTTCACATTTTGTTTTTTCAGGGCAACATAATTAAGATTCCCAGTGTTTTTTTGAGATGGACAACAGGTTTGGCTGGCCTAAGTGGTGTCTGTCCATTGAAAACACTGTTTTTGATAACAACCTTTTAAAATAAACACAACCTATTTTTTCTGGGTTCTTGCAGTTCTAAAGGATCCATCAGACTTACCAACAGTTCATGGCAGGCTGTCAGTAGGACTGTAACTGTGCTCAGAGTTGGGCAAATGCTTAATTGAATTGCTGGATAAGATGATGAAATGTCAAGAAGGGAAGAGCAGGAAACATTTGTTCTTCTTGGCAGCAACGTTTCCAAGTCTTCATGGAGTAGTTCTTCTTTTCAAAGAATTCTCAAGGGGAGAGTGGAAAAAAATTAATACCAGTCATCCTTCTAGTATTTCAAAATATGAAAAATATGTTTCAATCTATTGATTTTAAACAGCTTTTTAAACTAGCAATACTATTGCCAATGCAAACTCTTTAAACAGAAATAATGGATTTCTTCAGTTGTGAGCAATATTATTATTATTGATGATTATTTATTATTATTATGCATACATTGCTATCATCATAGCAAGCTATATAAAGCCTCTTTTATAACTTAGACCTGTTGAGGGTATCTGAGGACTGATTTGTTCAAGTAAACAGAAGAAAACCTCTTAAATGCCTTTAAATGGCCTTTTTAATATTGCAAAGGATAGAAAATTTCATATTTCAGCACATTAAATTTGAACAAGTTTTAATCAAATAGAATTTGATACTATTACCACATGACCACAACACAAACAGCACAAGCTGCAGTCTTACCTTCATGTTAGGTTACCTTCATTCATAGATAGCTTAGTGCAATAGACAGGAGTACTTCATTTTTAAATCCTTTGAAGGTCTGAGTAATTAATAAAATAAATGGTTCTGCATCAGAAAAAAGGCTGTATTTAGCTTGTTTTTACATACTAGAAAAATAAAATTATATAATTTTATGCTTCTGTGTCACCACAGTCTCCTCAGGCAACAAAGTATTTAAAGGTCAGCTTTAAGCACCAATACAGATGCATTATCAAATAATAACTGTCTGGCACAGTGCTTTTCACTTAGAAATTTGTAGCAAAATATTCTTGCCCTCTTAGTTTTACCTGTATTGCCCAGGTAATATGGGCAATTAAATGCCCACATTTAAATCTGTCAAATATAAATCCCTACTCAGGTATCTCATTTTAAGATACTATAATTAATCATATGTGAGAATGCTGTTCTTGATAACCTTTCATACCTGCCAGAAAGGGTTTGCTCTGAACTTACTGCAGATGCTTCTAAAGATTTTCCTGTCTGAGTTGCAATGAATAATTACAATTAAAGAGTACTTCACTTGTTGGATAATCTCTCATAAAATAAAGTTACAAGATTTCCCCACTTTATCTTTAGAGTATGTATACTATATTTGCAGTATGGTGGTTAATAAAATTGAAAAATTATTATGTTTCAGGGAGTGGTCAAACTGATTTTGGACCACAGCTTAAGTCTATGAATAAGCAGCTTTTCACAGTTGTTGCTTGGGATCCTCGGGGTTATGGAAAGTCCATTCCTCCATCTCGAGATTTTCCTCCAGATTTCTTTGAGAGGGATGCAAAAGATGCTGTGGATCTTATGCAGGTAAATCTATTATGAGATTTTTATTATTTCTTTTATTTTTTTTTAAGTTGTTTTCCTTAAATTTTGAGAAGGAGGAATGTTGTTTCCAGCATACAGCAGATTATGAAAAGACCATACAAATGAAGGCTTAAAAGTGAGCATATACACACTATTCCAGAAAATATTTTCTTCTTCCACCTATTCTACAAGATGCATAGAGATTCAGCAGTAGGAATTAATATAGAGCAATATGCTTTTATTCTAAGACCCTGCCCTAAGAGGTTTGCAGCCAAGAACCATATAAGTTTAGTTAATGTGTGTATAAGAAACAGAATCTATGCAAAGTAATTTAATTGAAGGGATTACCACACTGAAGCGCTCTTAGAAAATTTTCTATCGAATAGAATCTTGGCATTTTGCCTTGAGCAGCCCATTTTAAGCAACATTTGATTCTAAAAATTAACTTGATGGTTTACATTTTACAGCATAGTATTGAAGTAATTTTTGTGGGAAATCAAAGGCTTCCTGTGACCATACCAAATCTTACTGAATAATACAGCTATAGTGGTTATAAAGAATATGGCCTAAAGCTGTTATTATTTCTCCCTCTTGTAGAATTTTTTATTCAAATCTGTGTTTCTGTGTTCCTCTTTTATTCTGTCCTATAACTGCTGACACTATTTTCTGGTTTAGATTTAACTAATATTCTGGCTTTTTTATATTAAGATATACAGTCTTTTTGGATATGTTAAGAAAATTGGCAGAGCATTAAAATTCCAAAAATATGAGGCAAGATTCAGACAGTCAGTCCAACTGTATTTCTGTAATAAACAATAACCTTGCTGAAAACCCATCTGAAATTGGAAATCTGGCCTTCCAGGTGGATTCTGCATAGCGAAACAAACTAAGTCTGACAGCAGAATCGGGATTAAGACACAGATTTGCCCTCTAACCATAAAAGCTATCTCTCTGTACTGTAAATCTTCTATTTCTTCTGCTACACTAGCAAAGAAAATAAAGATGCTGCCCTGAATAGGTGACAAACTTGCAGTCTAAATGGTTGTCCCCCTTTCTTGTCTCTGATCAAATACTAATAAATGCAAAATATTAAACAGAGCTTTCCCCAAAGGGAATGTAACCATGTAGCTTCCAGCCAAACGGAACAGCAGCCCACCAGTCTCTAGAGCTGCCAAAGCAAATGAGGCATAGCATCCTGTTTTCTTGAAGATGTTTCTCAATATAAGCATATAATAACAACTTACCAAAGTGTTTCCAAGCGTGGGTGACTAGCTGCTATTTTAGGATATTATAAAGGATAGCACAAATCCCAAGGAATCATTCCAACTATGATTTCCAGAATATAATGGTTTATATACATCATCCAGCCTACAATCAACCAAAAAACATATCCACATGAGTGAGCTTTCGGAACCTTTTTTCTAGTCTCCTTCAGTTTCTGGGGTCTGCTGGAGCTGTGAGTGATGCAAGGTTTCTGAGAAATAACAAAAGCTGAAATTCTGCAGAGTATTTAGGACCTTTATGCAGAAGACACTGTTCTTTATCTCCGTTTGTGTTCTGTGAAGGAATTTACTTGAAATAGGAGTATAATGCACCTTAGCCCACTTTACTGTCCTCCACCCCAATGTCTACTGCTAGCAAAGTCAATAGCATTAAAACAATCATAGGGAAGTAATTAGTGTTGATATTTAAGAAGTTCTTACTCCTCAGAGTCACTGTCCTAGCAAAAGGATGGGCTTGGGTTTCTGTATGTTTTTGAAGACCAACTGCAACTTTTGCTTGTGCTGCATTCCCTGTGATGCAGTGGAAGCATGCATGCAGTGCAGAGTGATGTTGTATCACTGTTGTATGTGGTCATTGGATTGCATTTCACATAGGCCTGGATAGAGGAGGTGACTTCAAAAGAAATTTTTTTCACTCACTGAGTAAAGGCAGCACAAAATCATCTACAAAACTCTGCTATGCAATCAGCTTTCAGGTTATTGCCCATGTTAGGTTAGCAACCTGTACTGTAAATAGTTAAAAATTAAAGCAAGCAAAAGTGCATACCTTATCCAGCACATCTGTTACATCACATTGCTTTCTGAAGGCTGCAAAGGATAAATTAAATTCCTCCTGCTGGAAAGGCATCCTGAGATACCCCAAAGAATGCATCAAGATAAAGGCTAGTAAACACAAGGAATACTGGAGGCAAATAGATCTCAAATAACCTGGCATGAAGAACAAAAATTTAATCAGCTATTCCATCCATCAGCCAGCTTTGAGCTCCATCATTTGCTATTGGCAGTAGCGGAACAGTAGCAACATTAAAATTTAACCTTTACAAGCACTGCTGCCAACCCCCAAAATCTGCCAAGGTACCAGGAGCCCTTGAGTGGCACAATAGTGAAAGTTGGACTAAGATGAACTACTTCTTCATCAGACCAGGGCCAACTTCTGATCAGCTGCAAAAATTCAAAGTTCTCTTTTATTGCTAAGAGCTCTTGCTTTACATGTCCCTTTCTTTCCCCTACCTTATTTCTTTTCTGTTTAGTAGTTACAGCTTTGCAGAGTGAAATCTAAAATTGGCGAAAACTACAGTGAGCAGAATACCGAGGATAAAGCCAAAACCAGAAGAGCTTTATAGGGATAGAAGTCTGCTAAATAACGAGTTGATTAGTAAAGTTGTGACTCACTTGAGCATTAAGTTTACAAGAAAAGTAGAAACTTCTTCTCTCTCTGTAGTTGTTTCTCTCATTGCCTGCATTTTTGTTTTCTTCTGTCGCAACAAGGCCGGCCTGGACTTCTGACATCACCAAGCATCAAAGCAACTCATTCAACTAACTTGCTCTTTTTCCTCCAAAAGTACAATATACTCCTTAATTACATCTAAAAGGCTGTAATTTCTGCAGAACAAAAGCAAAAAACACTGCAGAATATATTTTCTTGTGAATGAGTGCACAAACCGCAGTTTCTATATGCAAAACTTATATGCAAAAATTGCTTAACCATTGAACCATTGGTTCACCATCATCCCTCTACAGCCTTCAGATGAGTGCCTTTACCTTCCCCACTCTTTCTCCACTGAACTTAACACACACAAAATTCTCTCACCTGTGACTATCAGTACTCCGTACGACGTATAGTAATTTATGAGGAAATAAGGGTTTCAAATTCTAGTAGAAAGCATTATCATAGAATCACAGAACATGCTGTGGGAAGGGACTCATCAGGATCATCGAGTACAGCTCCTGGCCTGTGCAGGACACTCCAAGACTCACACCGTGTGCCTGAGAGCATTGTCCAAAAGCTTCGTGGGCTCTGTCAGGCCTGGTACTGTGATCATTGCCCTGCGGAGCCTGTTCCAGTGCCCAACCACCCTCTGGTGAAAAACCTCTTCTGATATCCAACCTAAACCTCCCCCAACGCAGCTTCATGCCATTCCCTTGGGTCCTATCACTGGTCAGAATGAATTAAGGTCTTGGTTGTCATATTTTTTGCCCTAAGCCTTCCTTTTGAAGAAAGAGGAATTTAGTTATTAATGTTTGAAATCACAACTGACTGTGCAGTAACATTTCAAACACGCAAGCTTCAGAAAATGTGAATAAGCAACTAAAATTTGATACAATCCTTTAGGAAATACTTTAAGCATTTTTTGGTTGTTACCAAAAAGCAGATTTTTTTAAAGCTCAGATAGCATCAGTAAACCAGATCACTGGCTTCCATTTTTCAAGTCTTAGACTTTTTCTTAAGTTTAGCTTAATCTTGGATTGCTTACCATTGACACTGTGGTAGTCTTTGCCAACTTCATACCAAGAGAATCCGTGGATTCTTCTTCTTCAGGCTTTCTGAAAAGGTCTTTACTCTCTATTTTAAATCAGCTTTTCTTTTATTGGAGGGCTTTTTAAAATGCATCAAGAATCTAATAGGACTACTGCCCATTTCTTTAAAGAGTTATAGAAAATTGACCATGGCGGGTGTCATTTCTTGTTTCCTAAATTTGACTTTTTTTGAGCATTTTTATGTATATCAAGAAAATTATGTTTTCTAATTATAAAAGCTAACTATAGTTCAACTATGTAGTGTTGTGCCTAAAACATTACAGTTAATTTTCAAGAAATATTTGACATTTGTCTGTAAAGCCAGCTGATAATTTGCATATAACTTTCTTGTACGAATCAAGGCACTGAAGTTTAAGAAGTTCTCCTTGCTGGGGTGGAGTGATGGTGGAATTACAGCTCTCATTGCTGCTGCAAAGTACCCAAATCTTATCCACAAGTTGGTTGTCTGGGGAGCAAATGCCAGTGTTACTCAAGAGGATGTGAGAATTTACAATGGTATGTAAATGAATTATTTTACTTTCTACTTGACCCAAGGATCTTAGTCATATGTCAGCTAAATGGAGACAGAGCTGAGGACACAACAAACCTAAAGAGACAGGACACAAAATTCACTGCATTGTGAGGTATTGGGATAGCTTAAAGTCATAGTGACAAACTCTCTAACAATCACTCTAAGGGTAATATAATAGATTTTTAACAAACCCTTACCACTTAGCCTGATGAAAAGCAGAAGTTACAATAGCTTATCAGCAGTTTTCAGAAAGTCAAAGTTTTGTTGTTATAATAAATTTCTGAAACTAAATTCCAAATAATGCTATCAAACCCCAGGTTTGATTTCTTACCTCACATCTTGCACAACCTTTTTAAAACTGGGTCCACAGATAATTACTGGGCTAGCTCATTACAGTTTTTGCCTCTAGGGGCTATATAATATAGACAGTAAGAAAACAAGTTCATAACTTACCTTTTAAGTTCAGGAAGCAAATGAATCATTCAAGTAAATGTCCCAAGGTGTCTTTACCATTTGCATTCCTTCAGAGTTAATTATTATCATTGGAAAACCTTTGCAAAGTAAAGAAATATGGGATTTCTGATCCTTATTCTACTCATGTGAAATAGAATCTGAGATCACTGCTCACTATAAAGAAAAATAGGAAGAAAGGCTGGGGAACTCAGAAAGGGGCCATATTTCTTGTTGAACATAGAAATGAAAAGAGTTAACCATGTTGGCTCTCAACAAATGTAACCCAGTAAAATTTCATTTTAGTGACTGGAGTTTGATTTATACCAGCTGTGAAATCTCTCTTGCTTCAGCAAAATTACAAGTTGTATATATGGCACATCTGTATTTACCTCACCTATACTAAAACTAAAAGTGGAGTAGCACTAGTAATACATATTTTTAGTTCAGAAAGCAAAATGCTTTTTAGCTGTGTAAAATGCTTTATTTCTTTTTTTTTAATGATTTTTTGTTGTATAACTATCAAATGCACATCTCTTCCCTGCACAACAGACTTAAATGTAAAAGAAAAATTAAAAAAAAAACCCAGAACAACAACAAAAAGTGCCCAATTTACATGGAGCACCCACTGCAATATTGGCCTTTGTCCTTTGTGAATTGTTGCTTTCAACATCTCTCCCTGGCTGATAGATCAGAGAGTAGCAGCACAAGTCTTCTACAACTGGCTCATCAGTGCATGTCAGCTGCGTTGGAGGGTTTGGCAGGAAAGAAAGGTGTTGATTTGGTATCCGTGTCCTTTCAACATTGACTTCTCCCTTCTCTTTAAATTCATGCCAGCCACAAGGATAAAACAGTAGATTCTATGTGGGAAACCATTGTTCAGTAGCACCTAGCCTGGGGTGAGCAGACTCATTTCCAATCAGATGCTGTTATAAAATACTTTCAGTCACTGCTACCTTTGTCAATTGGCTGAACAGGTTCTCTTTGTTAATTAACACCTCATTCCTTTCTTCCCTTAATTCCCTTTTGAAACCAATTAAAACCTTTGCTAGTGGCATATTTTGCAGTTTGATGATTCAGTACTGTCCAGTTCTCTGCTGTGCCAACTTTGTTTCAGATTTTGTCAGAACAAAGCTGTACAGCTGGAATGTAGTTTAGTGAAAATAACCCTTTTGAGTACCTAGTTTTGAGCAGTACCAAAAATTTTAGAGGGAAAAAAATAGAAAAATTTGATAAATAAATAACTAAAATGTCAGATTATTTGTACAGTTTTAGCCAGCCTGCCATGAGTCACAGATCTCTACTGAGTCACTTGTTTATGTGTAAAACTATGGCAAATGTGCCATGATGTCAGCTTGCTGGAATGCCTTAGTAAGAGCTTCCTTCCTCTGAGAGTTGGTAGGAGCCATGGAAGAACTTCCATCCATGAGTTGATGCAAAAGGCTAGAGGATATGAAAAAGAACTGCCAGGTCTACAACACTGTTATGAAACAGTCCCATTTTTATACACAAGGTAGCCCTTGACCTTCTCTTATGAAAGCCTTCCAGAAAGAACCATCAGAAGTTTTAGGACTGAGTCCTTTGAATATTATGTTTTTAGTGTTTTTCCTTGTGACCATAATAACAAGATGTTCCTCCACAACTGAGAAGACCACAGTAGAGGTTGCACAACTGTCTTTTTTACGCTCTTTCCATACTATGAATTATTTGAAATATTCATTGCAGTTTCAAGTTTGAAATACATATTTGCAGTCTGGTTTGAGACTTCCCTATATTAGGTGTGGTTTGTACCTTTTTGCTGGAAAGGACATAACATATTTCAACTTTATTTTATACAGGCATCCGAGATGTTTCAAAATGGAGTGAAAAGGTCAAGAAACCACTGGAAGAGCTGTATGGACATAAGTACTTGGCAGAAACCTGTGAGGCTTGGGTAGATGGAATATCACGCTTTGCTGAAAATTCAGATGGTAAGGCTTTCACAATGTTGAACTGAGGCAATTAGAGTAGCAGGCAGTTCTGGATTAAAAAAAAATCTAACAGTACTTCTAGCAGCCTCTGAAGAAGGACTCTGCATAAGGCATTGAATGCTGGGTCTGACACTCAGGAGTAGCACAATTACTCTGTAAATGGTTCACAGAACCAGAAAGGTACGAGGCAAACATTTCTGGAAAATATTAGCTGATGAGGCTCTCCTCTTGTTCCACCACAAAACTGCACTATTAAGTAAGTCATTGCTTTTGTGCAGACTAAATAGGAAGAATACTGCTCAGGCAGAATCTTTCTCTCTTCTTCTGTCTCTGTGTCAGAGGGTTATCTCTTGGTGACATAGTTAAGATGTACCAAAAGTAAGGCATGCTCTTTCCACTTTTTGCAAAAGAGAGCTGAAGAACTCTTTCAAACCTTGTGGCATGTGAGTTAAAAAAGAAGGGACTTCAGATTTTCAGAACTCAGAATTAAACACATTTTTAAAACACTGTTGAAATAGCTCAGGTGTTGAAAAACACAACTACACAATATAACTGTTTATCCCCGAAGATTTCTGCAATTACTCTTCACAGACCTTTTCAGCCAAGGATATTATGAATAATAATCTGCAGTTCTATTTCGATTCAGCAGGAATTTGCTTTTAATTTGCCTAAAGCAGTAATACATAATGTATTTTAAAAAAAGGAGTTTAACTCTTATACACCTTTTCCTGTAGCTCTCATAATAAAAGATAGAAGGTAATGTACATTAACAGGCAGCAGGTACTACAAGGAAAACGTTCCTTCATGTCATATTTTTTCCATACATTTTTGTATAGTATCAACACAGGACTAGGACTTTTCCCAGTAATGTGATGTAACAAATGATGTTCCAATTTAATTTTAACTTTTCTGGAATCTCCTTAAAACTATTTTTTTCAGAAGTGCAAAGCCCAGACTGGTGAATCTGTGTCTGTGACAGCCCTTCACTGCCTGTACATGCCTCAGTCACTCAGAGATAAAGTGACTGTGAAAAAGAAGCTACCAAGAAACATGTAACAATGATGTGAATTACCTAGATGCTGAAACTGGGTCAGATATTGGGAGAAGCCTAATGTTTGCTGCAAGAGATGAGCAGCTATCAGACTGCAAGTTTTTTCCCAGGGGAAAACCAGTTTTCCAACTTAAATGACAAACAGGCCGCCTTGCAATTAATGTTAAAACACTGTAACAAAGGCAAAGATACATCAGATATAAGAAAAGGTGTTAATAAAACCCATCAGAGATAAAAGGACAGCAGCAAACCCAATGTTGGCCAAAACCTCAAGCTCTTTTTAAAACTAGACTGTTTTCCCTGAATGAGACAGCTTTTAGTGTAAAATACCATAAGAAATAAACTTTTAGAAGGAGCTAACAATTAATGAACTGAGTAAGTTGCATAAAGTTGCAACATCCAAGATTCTTCTTGCTGTTCCATGCTTTTAGAGCAAACATAATTTAGTGGTTTTAGTGCAATACAGTTCTAGGTCTGAAAACGAGGAAATAATAGTTTGACTGCTAACTATATTCCTAGATAAATAACCTAAATTTACTTGGAGCTTGTTCTGAAAAATAGTCAACATTTCTGCAGGTATTAGAGGACTGTGGGTAAAATATTCTAAATAAAAATATTCAACCAGTAGAACTGCAAACAAAGGCTGCATAAATAACCAAACAATTGGAAAAACTGTTAAACAGCCTCTAACTTTATAGCTAAGGAAAGTGTGCATGTATGAGCATTAACCTTACAGCTGTTGGTAGCTGCAAGGTGACAACTGCAAATAGACAAAGTTATCCCAAAGAAAAATGGAAAATAAAGCCCATCGAGGATGTTTTACTCAAAGATTGCCTTGCAAGAATGTGGGAAGTTAGGCAGTGAGTTTGGAAACTGGGTTACTAAGAAATGAGGAAGAAAAGGGGATAAAATTCAGAAAAGTCTCTAAGTAAAACCATTAAAATTAGTTCTTGTAAGATTAATGACTAGAAAACAAAATTATGAATGAGCAGGGAAAAGAACTTTTGAATAGCTATAGTACAATTCATATCAAACAGTTATGCATTTGTACTGGGTTTGCCTGGCCAGTTTTGGTACCAGGGGGGTTGCAGGGTGCCTAGAAGCTTCCTGTGTCTGGCAGAGCCAATGCCAGCCTGCTCCAAGATGGACATACCACTGGCCAAGGCCAAGCCAAGCAGTGATGGCAGTAACACATCTGTGAAAACCTACTTAAGAAGGAAAAAAAAGTTACTGTACAGATGTTACTGCAGCCAGAGAAGAGCAGAGTGAGAATATCTGAGAGGAACAACTATGCAGCCACTAAGGTCAGTGAAGAAGGAAGTGAAGGAGAAAGTGAAGGAGGAAGTGAAGGAGGTGCTCAGCTCGAGCTGAGATTTCCCTGCAGCCCATGGTGTAGACCCCAGTGAGGCAGCTGTGACCCTGCAGCCCATGGAGATCCACAGGGATGTAGGGATCCACCTGCAGCTCTTGGAGGAGCCCACACCAGAGCAGGTGTATGCTTAAGAGAGGGCTGTGTACCTGTGGGAGATCCATGCTGGAGCAGGCTCCTGCTGGGACCTGCAGACCCACAGAGACAAGAGCACACACTGGAGCAGGTTTCCTGGTAGGACTTGTGACCCGGTGGGGGACTTAACGCTGGAGCAGGCTGTGCCTCCAGGACTGCGCCCTGTGGAAAGATGACTCACCTTGCAGCAGTTTGTGGGGAACCACTGTTTGTGGGATGGTTTCATGTCGGAGAAGTTCATGGAGAACTGTTTCCTGTGGGAGGGACCCCACACTGGAGCAGTAGAAAGATTCCTGAGAAGCAGCAGGGACAGCCTGTGATGAACTGACCACAACCCCCACTCCCCATCAACCTGCACCACAGAGGGACAGGAGGTAGAACCCAGGAAGAAGCTTCTAAGATTTATTTTACTTCTCACTATCCTGCTCAGATTTTGTTAGTAATAAATTCAGTTAATATCCCCAAGCTGAGTGTGTTTTGCCCATGATGGTATTCAGTGACTGCTCTCTCCTGGTCCTTATCTCAACTCAGGAACCTTTCATTTTGTTTTCTCTCCCCTGTCCACTCATGGAGGGGAGTGACGGAGAGGCTTAGGTAGTTGCTTGGCATCCAGCCGGGTCAGACCATTTGAACATTGCAGACAGCAATGGGCCTGGGAGGTGCAGCAGGTATGAGTACAGCCTAAGTTAATTTGTTCCAAAAAAGTAGCAAATCTTGTAACCAGACAACTGCTGTATCAAAATCCAGCTTAACGTGAGGGCCATAAAACTCTAAAGCTGAAAAGAACAAAGCTGGGAATGAGATTCATGTATTGGCTTTGAAGAGTCAAAGGAAGCCTGGGGGAAATGGGCAACAGAAGTACTTCATTCTCTGTATCCTTTTGTGCTAGTATCCATTAATGGAGCAAATTGCAGTGACGTAAGATTTTGGAGAAAGTAATGTTAATTTTAGTCCTGCTTACATAGTTCTGTAGATTAATCACACACAATCCACAAGGAAAGGCAATAGCTAGAACCCAATGGAATTCAGAGTCCTTTATGGAAGCAGTTTCATCTTTCATACAATTTTAAACTAAAGTGTGACCTTCGTTTGTTTTCTCCCTAGGTAACATCTGCCAACAGTTGCTGCCAGATATTAAATGTCCCACATTTATAATTCATGGTGAGAAAGACCCTTTGGTCCCACAAGCTCATGCAGAATACATTCATAAGCACATCAAAGGCTCTCGGTAAGTTAAATGATGGGATTTTTATAAACCATTGTTGAAGAAATGAAGTAGTTCAAACTCACTGTTTGAAAAAAAGTATTTGGACAAGTTGTCTCTGCCACACAGAGCTATTCTAAACTTCCCTAGCAAGTTACAATGCAAATAGGGTAGCTGGACTTTTCTTGAAATATAAAAAGTACAGTATTTTAATAAGCTCCTTCCTAAAGCCCTCTGAGTGAAACCAAGTTCCTTTTCCTCTTTCCACTATACAAACAGAACTACTACTCCCTAAGCTTTATCAAAGCAAGCAAAGTTGTTGTTATAACCGCTGCATTCCTTTTGCTGTAAGAGATCTCATTTGTGTCCCGTTCAGTAGAACAGGGAATTTAGGTGCTCTGAATGGAGAGAGATTCCCAGTTATTAGAGAGAAAAACACAGTTTACCTCTGTTGGCTCTGCCCTAATAATGTGAAAAACCTCAGAAATTGTTTCTACCTGTCCCGTGAATTTTCAATGTTTTTAAGAAAAGCAGAATGAGGAAAAAAAAATGTACAGGTATGCTGAGAAACATTACTATATAAACAAGAAAAATCTGCTTCATGCGTGTTGTGGTTTAACCCAAAATGGAAACTCAGTACTACTCACTTCCTGACTCATGGGATCAGGGACAGAATCAGATGAGTAAAAACAGAAAAAAAACCCCTCATGTGTTGAGATACAGATTAATAGCTAAAGCAAAAGCCACACATGCCAGCAAAGTAAAACAAGGCTTAACTCACTCCTCCCACAGGCAGGCTGGTGTTCAGCCATCCTCAGGAAAGGCAGGCTCCATCACACATAGCAGTTACTTGGGAAGACAAATGTCATCCCTTTGACCATCCTCCTTCCTTCTTTCCCCAGCTCTGTATGCTCAGCACAATGCCATATGGCATGGAATATTCCTTTGGTCAGTTGGGGTCAGCTGTCCCAGCTCTGTCCCCTCCCAACTCCTTGTGCACCCCCAGTCTCCTCCCTAGCAGGGCAGTACAAGAAGCAGAGAAGGCCTTGATGCTGTGCAAGCCCTGCTCAGCAATAATAGAAACATCTCTGTATTATCAACACTGTTTCCAGCACAAATCTAAAACACAGCCCCATAACAGCCACTGTGAAAAAAATTGATTCTATTGCATCCAAAAGCCAGCACAAATTGAAAATTCCAGAAAGGCTTCCTATAAAAAGCTGGGATTTTACCAGCTAAATTTTCTTTATGAATTTGCACACAAATGCAGGCATTCTATTACCACTTAATAACAGACTGTGATAATTAGCAATGGAGAACAGAAGTAGTGGAGGGGGGAAGAAAAGCATTTTTATGAATGCAAAGTGTAGGGAACTGTTTTGCTGGTGTCATCTCAGAGCAAAAATGAATGATATCTCAAAAGAATGCATTACTGTGATCACTGCTGATTATAGTAATGCATTCTGCTACAGGAAAAATGAGAACAAGAGATCTTCCTAACAATCACATGCAGGTGTTTTAGTTAATGTCTGCTGGTTTGTCACTCCTACATGCCCTGTTCAGCTGCTTAGTTTCACTGCGCTCCAAAGTACTCCAGTTGTTGACTAAGGCAAATTATCCCAAGAAAATAGACTAGAGTCTGATAGCTTCTCTTTGGAAGACAAGTCAAAGAGGAAACATTGAGAAATTGCCATCCAATAAAATGTAAAACAGTGATTATTTGCATGCCTTTGTGCTGAAGTGCTCCCCTGAAAGCTTATTTGTCAGAAAAGAAACCAGACTAATGGTGTTCTCAGAAATTAATGCTTGGGCACATGGTCTTATTCTTTCCTGGTTGCATTGGAAATGCCATTTTCCATTGTGAAGCAGAAAGAAAAGCCTAAATTCAGAACATTTTCAGTAACACATGCTTCCACCATCAGTTTTTCTTGCCTTGACTTTTATCTAGTAGTACAGTAGAAAAAGCTTCTTCTGATTATAGTGCAGATACATTGCTGGTTTCTCTCATGGTAAAAAGAGTGTGCCATCATTCTGCATTTGGATGGCATGGCTGGAGTCTGGTACCATTACAACAGTCAGAAACATTAATGGCAGTAGGAAATAGCATGCACAGTGCTTTAGTTTGTGCATCTGTGTGCTGCTTACCTTTCAAGAAACAGACTTCATGAAATTCAGACAGAATTCACTAGACAAGTTGGATATGTTCACATGCTGCTGCTCTTTTCCCAAAACAAAACAGCACTTACCACCCGCCAAAAGGAGGTCGATCTCACTTGCTCTAGTGGGACTTGACATGAAAGCAACATAGTATCAGTCAAAATGGTTCCAGCTCTATAGCAACTGCTTAGTATGTGGAAGAACAAAATTTAAAGAATTCCCCACCTCCATGTAAAGAAGTGTACATCCTTGGTGTATAAATTCTGTCTCAGAAAGCAAAAGTAAGTAGAATCGTAGGCATGTCAGACTCATATTCATATTATAAAAACATTAACCTTATACACAGGTACTACTTCTAAGCTTTTGGTATTGCCAGAGAACGTCTGACTTCCATTTTTATTTTAGTGGATGAATGGTTTTAGTTTTGGATTGTCTTTTTGCAGAAAGATTAGACAAAGTACAAACACTAACCAAGTTTGGATAATGACAAGAACTCTATGTTTCACTGCCTGGCACAATTACTGTTCTCTGAAAGAAGCAAAAGTGCTCAGGCACTTTACATACCTTTCAAAGATGCATCATACATAAGTTTTGGAACTTATCTTCTCTGAAGATCACCCAAAAGTTTTCTAGAAACTGGGTCTAGGACACAAAAATTTGGTTTAGGCTTATTTTATCCTCCCCAGAGTGGGACAAGTAGTATGCTTGCTGTTCCAATTGTTGCTGTGGTTCACATTCCAACTACATATATAAGGACAGTACTTAAAATAAGAGTTACTACAATTCCTTACTGACTAACCAAGAGCAAGGAAAATGCAGCAAGCATTTTAATTACCTATACTCACAGAATAAAAGGTATAATCAGTGGGGTTTTTTTTGTCTTTTAAGGTTGCTTCTGATGCCAGAAGGAAAGCATAATTTACACCTGCGTTTTGCAAAGGATTTCAACAGAGAAGTGGAAAATTTCCTACGCTGACATGAACCGTAAAACAAGTCAGAGGCGTTTAGCCTTTGCCTTGTTTAGGAATTTTGATTGGAATTTCCATTTGCAATGGAGTTATAGGTAGGTTTGAGTCATGTAAGAAAAACATTAAACATATTTGCATGAGAAGCATATGTCTTAAGAACATGTAAGCCTCAGCAATCAGAGCATACCACTGTAGTGCAAGATTTCTGACATGTCTTTAAACTTACTTGTTGCCACCCAGGCTGAACGGCTGTTCATTGTCCAATAGAGGTGTTAAGAAAGACAGAAACCATGATCTTGAATACATGCCTTTATGTGCTCTTAATATTAAAGGACAAAAAACATGGTAAGAATTAGGATTCATAACTGTTACATGGAGAAATCTGGCAAAGTCACAAAAGCTGAGAGAATAATTGGGTACATAGTTTCTAGAAAACATGCTTCACCACCACTATCAGAAGTCATTCCGATGCATGCCTGCTTTACAGAAGTTCCTTTGATACCAGGTGGCTTAAGCCTCATCTTCCTCTCCTTCCTCTTCAAACTCGCCCTGCTCATCAGCAGTGGCATCCTGGTATTGCTGGTATTCGGAGACCAGGTCGTTCATGTTGCTCTCGGCCTCCGTGAACTCCATTTCATCCATGCCCTCGCCGGTGTACCAGTGCAAGAAGGCCTTGCGGCGGAACATGGCCGTGAACTGCTCCGAGATCCTCTTGAAGAGCTCCTGGATGGCCGTGCTGTTGCCGATGAAGGTGGCCGACATCTTGAGGCCGCGCGGGGGGATGTCGCAGACGGCCGTCTTGACGTTGTTGGGGATCCACTCCACAAAGTAGCTGCTGTTCTTGTTCTGCACGTTGAGCATCTGCTCGTCCACCTCCTTCATGGACATGCGGCCCCGGAAGATGGCGGCCACCGTCAGGTAGCGGCCGTGGCGGGGGTCGCAGGCGGCCATCATGTTCTTGGAGTCGAACATCTGCTGCGTCAGCTCGGGCACCGTCAGGGCGCGGTACTGCTGGCTGCCGCGGCTGGTCAGCGGGGCGAAGCCCGGCATGAAGAAGTGCAGCCGCGGGAAAGGCACCATGTTGACGGCCAGCTTGCGCAGGTCGGCGTTCAGCTGGCCGGGGAAGCGAAGGCAGGTGGTCACGCCGCTCATGGTGGCCGACACCAGGTGGTTGAGGTCCCCGTAGGTGGGAGTGGTCAGCTTCAGGGTGCGGAAGCAAATGTCATACAGGGCCTCGTTGTCAATGCAGTAGGTCTCGTCCGTGTTCTCCACCAGCTGGTGCACAGAGAGGGTGGCGTTGTAGGGCTCCACCACCGTGTCCGACACCTTGGGCGAGGGCATCACGCTGAAGGTGTTCATGATGCGGTCGGGGTACTCCTCGCGGATCTTGCTGATCAGCAGGGTGCCCATGCCGGAGCCCGTGCCTCCGCCCAGCGAGTGGGTCAGCTGGAAGCCCTGCAGGCAGTCGCAGCTCTCCGACTCCTTCCTCACCACGTCCAGCACAGAGTCCACCAGCTCGGCGCCTTCCGTGTAGTGCCCCTTGGCCCAGTTGTTGCCAGCCCCGCTCTGACCTGCGGGGCAGACCACAAGCCAGGTGCTACATCAGCGCCCCGGGGACGAGCACAGGTGATGCCACTGCCCCTTCCCTATGGGCCCCTCCCCTCCCTTCCATCAAACCCCCTCTGCTACGGGAATTCCGGCTCCCCGGGGTCCCTTGCATCCTTCCTCCAAGCCCTTTCTGTGTGTGGATTTCTGGGAACTCCTCCATGCCACAGTCACTCACCAAAGACAAAGTTGTCTGGACGGAAGATCTGTCCAAAGGGGCCGGAGCGCACGGAGTCCATGGTGCCGGGTTCCAGGTCCACGAGGATGGCACGGGGGACATACTTGTTACCTGTGGGGGGAACCAGCAGCAGCGTTACAGCCCCGCAGCAGGCAGCCAGAGTCACAGGAGCCCTGCTGTGCTCCCTTCCACCTCCTTGCATTTCTCTGGAGAGGCACTGTCACAATCAAGACTACCGTGTTATCAGAGCCTTTCTGAGAACAAAGGTCTCTTAGAGGAATCGGTGGCAGATGACAGCCCTTGTTCAGGGATATTTCCAGCCTCAATGAACTGTCATGGCTGCCCCATTTATTTGAGGACATCTGAGCAAGCAGGCACTTACCAGCAGCTTCATTGTAGTAGACGTTGATCCTCTCCAGCTGCAGCTCACTGTCCCCGTGGTAGCTGCCTGTGGGATCAATGCCATGCTCATCGCTGATGACCTCCCAGAACTAAAGGAAATTTTTAAAAAATGGCAATTAGCCATTTCCACTGCCAGTGGAAACAGCTGGCCAGTGCCAATCACACACCCCCGGTGCAGCCCGTGCATTCCGCGGCCCTGACCACTCCCTTGCATGGCAGAGCAGCTGCCGGGTGGGAAGGTGAGTCAGTGCACAAGGGCTTCGTTGGCCGCAGCAGCTGAACTAGCAGGAGGCTGACGAGCAGCCATAGCACTGAAATGCAGGATAATGCCTTTGTAGCTAGTATCCAAAGGGTAACCATCTCTGGCTATATCGATTTGGCGTCCTCCTATTGTCTAGCATTGGCTTAAGACCCTGTAGCCACTACAAGACGGCAACACCTGCACACGTTCAGTGGTGACGGTGTGTGGCACTGAAACACCTCCCGTTCCCTCCCTCGGCAGCTGGCGCCGTGGCCGCAGAGGGGCGAGGCAGCGCGGGATGGCCGCGGCCGCCTGCGAGAAAGCCGGGCACGCCGGACGGGAGCGCGGGCATATCCCTGCCCCGCCCAGCCCCGCGGCAGCTCAGAGCGGCAGGGACCGAAGGGGGCGGGGGGGTGGGACAACAGGGGCAGGAGCCACGACGCCTCAGTAAACCCCGGGTCGCTTTTCATTTCGGGAAGCGCCACCCGCGGGTGCGACCTGTGGGAGCGCCCCGCTTCCGCGCCCGTCCGTACCTTGGCGCCAATCTGGTTGCCGCACTGCCCGGCCTGGATGTGCACGATCTCACGCATGGTGCCGGTCTCCGAAGGTGCCCCTGCTGCTGTTACCGCCGCCTTCCACGCCGCTCCCGCACTCGCAACTGCGGCGGCCGCGCCCCTCGCCGCCCCTTAAATCGGGCGCCGCGCTCCGCCCCGCCGGTGACGTGCGGCGGGAATGGCGGGGTGCGGGGCGGCCACGGGCATTGTCTCCTGCGCCCCGGTCCGCGTCCGGGTCCGGGTCCGGTCCGGGCTGGGAGGGGCAGGCTGCGGGCACCTCCGCATGCTGAACGCCGCTGGCTTGGGGTTCCGGGGGAACTTCGCCTTCAGCCGTTGGAGAAAAGGCCGGGATCGGATACGACATGGCTTATCTTGGAGTGAAAAAGAAAACAAAACCGCCTAACTCGTCTTTGCACACCTGTTGGAGCTCGTGTCATTGCTTCCTTCGCCTCTACTATGCCACAACAGCAAAGCACATGCTGCTATGTTCTACTAGTACCCTCAAGCCTGCATTTCTAGCTCAGGCCTGCTTAATCATGTTATAATATGTTTGAAGCACAAGTATAATTTTTCCATAGCTCGGGCACCTGAAACAAGCAGAGATTGGTTAAAGCCCACAGCCAGTTTCAAAGCATGAAACTCTGTTTTAGTGCTGCTAAACGTGTGTACAAGAGGCTCTAAATTCAGGAACACAGAGGGCTGACATGAGATTTTATGCTGCTGTTAAAGAATGGCTTTTTCTGGGAGTTGTCCAGCAGTGATAGCAGTTTAACACACACAGGAATGAAATATGTTTCTTTTTTTTAAACGTGAAGTTATCTTCTTTGTTGCCAGACACGTGCCGCACCTCATTTTGGAAAACTTTGAATCCTGCTAGTAGCATCTCTGCTTGATCTCTCATAGAGAAAAAAACTGAGAAAAGCACATGGTGGGTGATCAAGGGAGGAGGGACAGTTCAAGGACAACTAATTGAACCAACTGCAATACACACCTGTTTCTGCACTATGGCCAAGGAGAGAAACAAATTTCAGCAGGGTCTATAATTGATTGTGCAGAAACAATTGAACTTGATTGTAAAATAGTACTTGATTCACAGCTCTAATTTTTTTTTCAGAAGTGAAAGTAGCTTTGCTACCCATCTGACCACCCTGTTGAGGACAGCTTTACACTAGCACCAGGGAAGGGAGATGACAGCCCACAGTGAAGCAAGGAATAGGTTGGTAAAGAGGAAGCAAAACAATGTACCTTGTGTTCAGCATAATGGAACTGGAAAGTTCCCCTTAAGAACAACATAAAACCACCAAGGGGACAGCCTGGTAATGCAAGCTCTAAAACTTTGCCAAGTATCAACAGGCTCAGCATAGTTAACACTGTTTATTTTGTGAGGCTTTTGAACTGTCTCCTATAACATCCCTGTAGGCCAGTTGATGAGGTATGGCCTAGATAAATGGACAGTGAGATGGAGTGAAAGCTGACTGAACTGCCAAGCTGAAGGGCTTGACAGCAGCGACATGAAATTCATGTTGAAGCCAGGCACTGGTGCTGTACTCCAGTGGCTGATCCTTGGCCAACACCATTTAACTGCTTCATTAGTGAGTTTAATGGCAAGAGAGTGCACCCTCAGCAAGTCTGCTGATGATGCAAAAGTGGGAAGAGGGTCTGACACACTAGAGGATTGTGCTGCCAATCCAAAGTGTCCACAGTACGCTGGAGAAATGGAGAAATGGATGGCTGACAGGAACCTCATGCAGTTTAACAAAGGGAAGTGCAAAGTCCTGTACCTGGAGAGGAGCAACCCACTGAACCAGTACATGCTGGGGACCAGCCAGATGGAAAGGAGCTTGGCCAAAAACAGCCTAGAGATCCTAATGGACACCAAGTTGAACATGACTGAGCAGTATGCCCTAACACCAAGGGTTGTCCAGCAGCATCCTTGTTTAAGGAGAATTGTTACCAGCAGGTCATGAAAGGGGATAAGCTGTGGTGAGATGCATCTGAAGTTTTACATCCAATTCTGGGCTCCCTAATATAAGAGAGAGATGGCCATTTTGGAGTGAGTCCAATGTGAGGCCATGAAGGCAGTTAAGGAAGTGAAGCATCTGTCATACAAGGAGTGGCTGAGAGCTGAGACCAATTTTCCTGGGAAGGCTCAGGGGATTCTTATCAGTGTGTATAAATACTTGATGGGAAGCAGTAAAAAAGACGGAGCCAGGCTCCTCTCAGAGGTGTGCAGTGACAGGAGGAGAGGCAGTGGACATGTCTGAGCAACCTATGATATCACATGATATCAGTGGACACAGACTGAAATACAGAAATCTGAACATTAAAAAAAAAAAACCTAAAAACAAACAAACAAACAAACAAAAACCAAGCTAAAAAACAAAACTAAAATTGCTTTGCTCTGGTACAGGTTGTCCAGAGAGATTGTGGTGTGTCCAGTCTTGAAGACAGTCAAAACCCTAGTGGGGACGACCCTGATTAACCTGTTCTAGCTGACCTTGTCAGGCAAAATAAAGGACTAGACTAAATGATCCCAGAGGTTCTGTCCAACCTCCACAATTGTGTGGTTGTATGAAAGGGAAAGAAAGGAGTGGGAGGCTGTGTGTGATCAGCAACACCAGACTGACAGTTTATTCATCTCAGTTTCTCACTACTGTATAACATTATATTGCAATTATAACACCTTTAAAACAAGAAGATTTTTGCAAAGGTGAGGTAATAATTGATGTGGGAAATCCTTACCACTATCAAGAATAAAGTCAGAATGATCAGAATAGTTTACATAATACTCAGGTTAGCTATGCTTAACACAATATAAGTCAGTGCACAATGTCACCAGTTTCACTCTTTTTCTCTTTTCATCAACAGCAGGAAATACTAGTGACTAAAGAACTACCATATCTTTGCCTGGTATTTGGCTGCTGTGACCTTGAAAAAGTACTTTGGCTGTATTTTCAAAAGTAGCTCTCAGTTTGCTCCAGTGAATTGACTTTCTTATCAACTGTAGCTCATTTTCTTCCCTAGTGCAGAAACCTCAGCTGCTGTGAAATGTCATGAGCACAGATTGGCTTAAGCTTTGCAACACAAGGAATTAAGTGTGGTGTTATTCCATGTGGCTTTTGCAATCACAAAATATTCAGGACTCTGCTGGCACTGAGATATTCTCACCAAATTCTTTAGGAGTTTGTGTTCTTTATAGCCCAGCTGTCGTCAGTATTTTCCTTTGACATATTTCAGCAACACTTAATCACAGGCAGCCTTTGTTATTGTTCACACCAATAGGCATATACATTTGTACTTGCTCTAGGCATAACCTGCCTTTTTGGGCAGCAGCAGGCGGTTACATCTTCTAACTACTGGTGGGACTGCAACACAACTGCATCTCTGACATTTCTGAGATATCCACACAGACACTGAAGAGCTTTTTGGGTGCCATAATATTCCTGGCAATCCACAAAGTCCTGTCTTGAAGCATTATGATTCTTCTCTTGAAGATACCTGGACAGTCCCTGAGATTTCATCTTCCCACATGCACACAGTGACCTCCTTTAGAGCTATTCCACTAAGAATTCTTTCAATAGGAAACTCATTCTTCGATACTGTAGTACTGGTCTCTTTATAGATTCCCACTGTTTCTTTCAGGGTGGGGATGTAGCTCCAGGTTTTATTCTGAGTACCTAAAGGGAAGCCCATGTTTATGCATTCAAGTTCCTTCATCTTCAGCAATTCTGAACATTCATGAGTACACAGTGAACCGAACTAAATGTCAACTACTTGAATGTCAGTTCAGAGCCTTTCATTATGGCAAACACTTTAACAAATCTTAGCCATCAAGGATACTTAGATATGGGAGCTCCCTATTGTTTTGGGGTTTTTTAAAATAGCTCTATAAATTCTAAGTTGTCAGAATTGCAAATGAAATCTAAAATTCTGTTTATACAAAGGCAGGGCATGTACTCAGGAACACCCATGGACCCCTCTGCAGCCAAAACTCTGCCACAGCCTCCTCCCTGCCTGCATCAAGCCCTGCCTACCCAGTTTCCAAGGCAACAAGGAGCCTGGCGATGGATGCTCAAGGGAGGCAACAGGGATCCCACAACATTTTCATGTCTGTCTGTGATTTCCCATTGTTTGAAAAAGAATCACAAGTGTACAGATAGGAAAGCTTCTCAAGCACACAAAATGTCTGCACCACAGCTTTATTCTTAATCATTTGTGAAGGGTGATGTCATTAGTTGCTCAGATATGTATATCAGAGACTACATGGCTTTTTGAGTCTTTCTGTTGGTACTCAAATGAGCAGGCTCTGTTGTTACCTTATTGTTTGCCTTCTACCTGGTAACTATGACATTCCCAGCTGATGAGGATTGTATGAGGCCACCTTTGGAACATGATGCTTAATCATTTGCAATATGCATTAAGATAGAAGAATATTCTGCCAGCAAGAGGATAGAATGATTGTGAAAGTAATTTTAATGCTAACAAGAAAAGATCTAAAAGGGAAATCTATTTTTATTTCAATATTACAACTCACTGCAGGCATTTAACTCAATGTATTAAATACAGCAACGCTGAGCATGTTTTTATGAATGAACAAAAGCAGTTTCCTTGTAGAGCCCTCTGAACTTTTGTTTATTATACCTGAGGGTCTATGCATTTGGCCAAGAACAAAAGAGGAGAGAGGATAAGCGTGTGAGAGAAAATCACATTGCAGAGCAATTTGGGACACAGTCAATTCTGAAATAACCCATGCACCTTTAGAAGGGAGAACAGCTTCTCAGTGCATCTAATATTTCTTCCACACCATATGGTTCCTCTTGTGAATTTAGATTATAACCTCTGAGAGTCAGGCCTTTCTGTGCATGTGCTTGTACAGGACACGGCAAACAGAACTCCGCTTCTCTGGCTTCCAAAGTTACCGTAATAAACACGATCATGTGTCACAAAACGATTCCAAAAAGGGGAAAATGTGATGATCATAATCAGGCAGCGATTTACTGAGAAGAAAAGCAAAACAATGCAGCCTCTCATTATTTCCTCTTGGCACACCAGATGTGATGGGGTAGCAGCCAGATGGCTCCTGCCCTCATCCAGGCTGCATCTACCTTTTTTAGACTGCTCAGTAGATCAAACACATCTGATATCCCTATGAACTGGGTCCTCCAGTCAAAAGATGACTAAGACTCCAGCACCAATATAAATGAAATGCTGATATCATGTTTTCCAGGGCAGTTCACTTCCTGCACGTCATGGAGAACAAGGTACAGATAGAGAGTTTGATCTGCTAGTTACTGTTTCTTTTGTTCCTTAGCCTCCTTGCTTTCTTGCAATCTGATAGTTACTTGTAACTCAAACTGACACTGGGCAAACTCTGAGCTACATCTTGTGAGGTCCCCTAAGAGATGCAGTAGTTTGTGGTGGGATTCAGTGTACATTGTTTTAAAATTGCCCAGGTTCTCTGCAGGCGAATTCAGGGTGATGTTGCACTAGGTGTCTGAATCAACCAAATACTTTGTTTTGCTCTCTCCTGCTTCCAGCTGCCCACGTTTCCCTCCTTCTTTGCACATGTTCTCCTTCTGGCACACCATCTCATTGAAGAAAAACCTTCTTCCACCCCCTCAATTTTCTGTCCTTAACTGTGGAGCTATGGAAAAGACTGATGAAAAGGTCAGACATGCCCTGAAGCTGGTAGAGGAAATGACACAGAGGTAACGCCTGAAGAGGGGCAAGGGGAATAGGACCATCCTTTTTTAGCATCTGGAGGATAGTGAATCAGTCCCACCAATGGAAGTGGCAGTTTTCTCAATGTCAATAAAATCTCTAATCCCTCCCTGCTAGGGTGGAGCTGGAAATTTCTTGGCTGAAATTTCAAAAAACCAGCCACACAATTAATTCATTAATTATAAGACCAGCAATAGGCTGAATGCAGAGAAGCTGCTGGAAGAAGTCAGTGCTTGAATTTCATTAAGTGTTTGTAAAGCTTGTTGTGAGACCATTTGAATTCTGCTTGAAACCCCATTTAATTATTCACTATGGAGACAGGCACTATCTTTCTATTACATTCATGGAAAATGTGAAAACATTTTTCACTGCAAAACAACATAGGACCTTTTACTGAATAAGCTACACAGCTTCTGCCAGGGTAGCCACTTCGCTTCAGCCACTCTGGAGCAAGTGTGGTTTGTTCATATTCTGCTTAAACTGAACTTTTTTTTTTTTTTTCCCCAATGATAGAGGCATTCTTGACAGAAATTTTTTAAAAACCAAAAAAATACCACCAAAAAACTATGCCCTAAGCTTTCCAAGAAGGCCTAGTGAGAAAAATAACCTGATTATAAAGGATGACATATGGATAAATTGAGACCAGCTGGAAAATCTCTACAGTAGAAGAAACAAATATTAATAAACAAAAATTTAACAGAGTTAACTTGATTTCTTCCCTTACAAGTGGAATTCTGCCCGCAAGGGAAAAATGACTTTGAGTGGGGAGGAGGGAATGACCTACTCTTAAATTATTTCTTTTTTTTTACCTAGATACTGTAAATAGATAGTCTTCTTATAAACACACTTCAAAGAGACACCATTTTTCTTTCTGGCAGATTCACAAATACAATACTGAAAATAGGAGAGAGGCTAGGAGGAGGGAAACAGTTCATTTCTTGTTAAACTTCCCAGGGAGAGGCGTTGTCACCTGCACAGTGTCCTTTGCTGGCAGAATGTCTGGGCATGGGCAGGCTTTCACAGCAAACCCCACACCCTCCCTCTGCCTTGGTTTCCATTGCTCAGAGTGCTCCAGCTGGACAACTGTCTAGGAGATTCAGGGCCAAGAAAAGTCTTTTTCCAAAATGCATCATGTCCTGAGGCACTTTCCTGTTACCAAATGCTTTGATTTTGGATTTTCTTGTAGGCAAGCTAAAGATAAGACCCATTTAAATGAGAGTATCTAAGAACAAACTGTCTGCTCTTTCTCATTTTAATAAATAACAAACAGATCAGGACAGCTGATTGCTGAAGTATCAAAAGGCAGGTGGTTAGTATGAATGGATTTTAGATTGGGAGGTGAAAAATTCTCAAAAAATTTTTTTTCCTTTCTATGCCCCATACAAGATCAGCTCCTTCTCTGTAGAGGTTTATTTTTAGCTGAAGAAAGGGGGAAAAATAACCTTTACTCAGATTACCCCAGGCACATATAAAGCATCAAAAGTGTCACAAGCTTTGTTCTGGGGAAATGTAGAAGCAGCTGAAAAAACAAATGGGAAGGTTGAGAAGGGGGTTATTTGTAAGCAAAAAACAGTGCCTTCCCTACAATGAACAGGCTTGAGGGGATTATGTTACCTATAACTCCTGTACAGGGCTACCATTTCTGAAACATATTTGTTCATTGTGCTTTGATGTGGTGAGGAAAAGCAGAAAAGCATCCTTTGGGAGAAAAGTTGTGGATCAAATAATAGGGGATAGTCACATGATTTCTCCAGAGAAGATTTTACCTCCTCATAGCCACTATAGCAAAGAACAATATTAGGCTTCATTAAACAGAAAGCAGTAGTTAAAGCACCTCCCACTGTGAGGCAGAATCTAATATAGATTAACAGCCCTTCTTTAAAAAAAAATAGTAATAAAACAATGAGATGTGGGGGGTTGGGTTTGGGTTCTTTTGGGTTGGAGAGAGGGGGGGTATTTGGAAAGTGATTTCAGTGGAACAACCATGTAACTTGCCCTACTGAAAGCCATTACTGGGTTTCATCCTGATCTTACACATTACTTGGCTATGGGGATTACAGGGAGGGCAAAGGACAAAGGAAACAAGATGAGAACTCTTTCTAATGCAGGGAGTATTGTTAGAGACCCCAACTTTTTCAAGTGAGGCAAGAAAACTCATCCCTCTAGCACCACTTTGCCAGAGTTGCTCCAGGCACCAGAGCTGTGCTTTGCAGTAGTGCATGGCAGCACCATCCCATAAGGACTCTGTCAGTCTATCATGCTTTCTTTAAGCCCATAGAACTTGCATATCTAGAAAAACCTACTAGCACCACACACTTTTGAGCTATGTAGCACATGATATCATCATCCATGAGCAGATTTCCTTGCACAGATTAGAGGTTTGCCTTGTTTTCACAGGGAATTCACTGGAGAGAAAACCCAAACATCTGGATTATCTTCTTTCTTCAGGTTATAAATCCTATTGCTACTTTGGTTTATTCTGTTCATCACCTCATACCTTCTGGAAGGATACATGTGTCAACAGAATAGGCCTCTGGTTTGATTTTTGGACTAACATCTCATGCCACTTTATGCAACCTAATTTTTGATTTACATTGGCACTTCACGTATCTTGGGAAGAGGAGAATCATTATTGCTCCCACTTCAAAAACTGGAAAACAGATGTAAGCTTACAATCCCATTACAAGTTTTGAAATATCAGACCACATACTGGATTATATTTCCACAACACTGTTGCTGCAATGGTTTAGACTGAGGTTCGAGAAGTAACCAGGGAAGGGAAATTAGGAGAGAGGGAATCCCAGCTCTACCATGACTCCTACCATTTCTGTTCAAATTAAACCTGCATGCTGCCTCATTTTTACAGCCCTATTTATCTTTACCCTCTTGCACTTAAGCAGTCAAGCACTGATTGTTTGCCTTGGTCAAGACACTCTACTTACATGCTTAAAAATTCCACACATTTAACAGAGGGAATTAAAAAGAATGAAGAGATTGTTCCTGTCCCCAACACCATCAGCTCTAATTGTCAACAGAGGAGAATGCTTCCCTTCAGGCCACAACTCATCTATTGAAATGGGAATAGATTGCTTTATACTATTAACTTATAATGACTGATTTGTGTTGAGATATAAGTGGCCTAATCTGGAGACCACTAAATTTGTATTCTCTATCCCCATTTCTTCCAAACAGGGTGCCTCATGCAAGACCTTTAGCCCTAAATGTATTGTTCATTACGTGAACAAATATAAATCTTCACCCAAGAGAGATTAAGGCAGTAAGAGAACCTAATCTGAAATCCTTCCAGTGGTTCTGCTTTCTTTGTGAAACAGAAATATTGCAACCACAAAGACCTGTGAAGACACCTCTTTGTTGTTTGGTATATAGCAGTCAGCTCCAGTTTTTATAATGAAAGGTCTCTTGGGCAATAAATAGAGCTAAAGATCAAAGATAGACAAAAATAGGTACCGCAGTCCCAGGCCCAGAATGAGACTCAACCTCCCTTATATTTGACTTACTATTCCTACCAAGCTTTGAACCTTCCCTTCAAATCTTTCTGTATCCCCTTTTTCTATATTTCTCAACTCCTGCTGAAATGATGGCTTGATTTTAAATTTTTAATGATTATGATTGGCAAATAAGACATGTAGAATTTATGAAAGGACTTGTTTCTTTATAGAGTATTTCTATTTCTGGGCTCTCTTCCCCTAGGAAAAAAAAAAAAAAAAGCCAGACTAGAAACAACAGCAAGCCACAAGCCATGTAGGATGGTGTCCTACTTTCTAGTAAGGGAGCTGTAGTGAAATGTGTCACTTGGGTAGCTATATTTAAGGATTAGCTAGAGACAGAGTGTAATTACACTAAGAATTAGATGCTAGACATGTTGAATACTAGTGAAAACTGCTACAGTGTCACAGCTGAAAGGAAGATCTTTACTATCAAAGACCAAATTCTTCCCCTTTAGTGAAACTGTTTAGATTCATTTGCTGACTCAAAGCTGTATGATCAACAGTTTCAAGTGCAACCCAGCTAGGTAATTTCAAGGCAAGGTTACTGTGGCAACCAGATACAGTGTTATTTCCCCAAAGGGCCTGAGGCAGCATGTATTAAGTCAGTTACTAAAACAACCTCAATTTGTCTAATGTTTAATCCTAGAACGGCTCAAGTGTTAAGAAATACAAGTACTGTTGTAGGTATACATGGCTGTATTTGTTTACTGGCAGTCCAGGCAGTTTAAGAGCTTCTCACTCCTCTGTACACCAGAAACCAAACCACAGATGAGAGAAAAGCTTTAGCAAGTGCCTGTTGTCCCACACACACCAGTGTAGCCAGGCCCATCAGCAAAGAACAGCATACATTCAGAGCAGTGTCCACAGGCAGAGGACTCAAAACAGGCAAGATATTAGTTATGCACAGCAGCTCCCTTTTCATTCTTTATTCCGGTAATGCCTTGCAAGCATTTCAGCAAAGGATGACAATAGAGGCTGCACACATGTGAATACCAGCTCTTTGAGAGCAGTAAGGACTGCAGTAATTGTAGCATTGGTAGCAGTTCTCTTAGCAACACATTTTTCAGTGCAAGACCACTCCCCTAAGTGGTGTTTGAATGAACTAAGGACTAAGCTTACATATTGGGCAACTCCACGAGGGATTTCACTCTTGCTCTGTGGGAGGATTACAATCTATGAAACTTTGCTAACTGCTGTTAAGAGCATTGTTGATTCATTCAGGGCTCTTATATCCTATAAGAACATAGGAACATCAATCCCACCTCCCTCACTGTAAAAAAATCACACTTACCTTTACAAAGATGAACAGCAGGGTGCAGCTGCACTGCTCTCCCCTGCCTGGGTAGAGGTTCATCTCCTGCTGCAGGGACCAGAAGTAAACAATTGCCCTGTAAACATGTAACTTGGAGACAGCTGTTGCTAGGGGATCTACAGGTAACTAAGATTGCATGGTATGCTCTGGTACCATATGGTACCTTTGAGCCTAGAAATCTGTCCATCACCTCCTATATCCTAAGGGAAATTGATTGCCCTGTAGAATCAATCCCTTTACAGTTAAGGGCAGGTTAGTGGCTATTTTTGGGAAACAGAAAATTTATTCTTGAAGAGAAAAAGCCTGGGTTTTTACTTGAGTTCTCAAATTGCCTGCTAGTACAAACCTATGCTTCTCTGCATAGAACTTTTGTATTTAGAGAGGAGAGTTGAGGGGAAGATAAGCGAGCTCAGCATCAAGTCAAATCCCAGTCAGCCACCCATATGCCCGTACTATAGTCCCTGGAACAAGTTAAATAAGCTGCTGAATGGCAGCAGGGAAGCCTGCAGCTATCCTGTCAAATCAGTTTTGACAGCCTGCAATGTGGAATTCAATACCTTCTCTCTGACCTCTCTACCATGTATGTCCATAAAGAGGAATTGCACGATTCAAGTGCAGCGACTTGTTTTTATCAGATAAAGAAAGCAGCTTTAGCTGCAACAATTAGCTAAGCCGTTAAACACAGGAGTTTCTATAAATTACCTGGCATCATTAGCTGAGCTACTACAGTTCCCATGTGCTGCTAAATTCACAGCCTGAGAATTCTTGTTTTATTGAGATTAACCTTGCACTGAGGTTCAGGAACAAACTCAGAAGTGAAGCTACAGAAAACTACACAAGAATTACTTGCTTAATCTAGAGAGAAATAAAATAGAGGAGACAGTTTAGGACACAAAAAGCCTTTATGTTTGAGAAGTTAACCATTTCAACAGAAGACTCTGAAGTATTTTGCAACTACTGTTACATTGGACAGTCAAGGATACAAAACTGCTGACAGAAGCAACAGTGGAGAGCACCAAATTAAAAAATGCATGCTTCAGCACAACTGCACAGATTCCTTCTCTCAATGAATACTTGCCTGCTCAGACTATACTTAACTCCTACCCATCTCAACTTTACGCCTCATCTTCCTCTCCTTCCTCTTCAAACTCGCCCTGCTCATCAGCAGTGGCATCCTGGTATTGCTGGTATTCGGAGACCAGGTCGTTCATGTTGCTCTCGGCCTCCGTGAACTCCATTTCATCCATGCCCTCGCCGGTGTACCAGTGCAAGAAGGCCTTGCGGCGGAACATGGCCGTGAACTGCTCCGAGATCCTCTTGAAGAGCTCCTGGATGGCCGTGCTGTTGCCGATGAAGGTGGCCGACATCTTGAGGCCGCGCGGGGGGATGTCGCAGACGGCCGTCTTGACGTTGTTGGGGATCCACTCCACAAAGTAGCTGCTGTTCTTGTTCTGCACGTTGAGCATCTGCTCGTCCACCTCCTTCATGGACATGCGGCCCCGGAAGATGGCGGCCACCGTCAGGTAGCGGCCGTGGCGGGGGTCGCAGGCGGCCATCATGTTCTTGGAGTCGAACATCTGCTGCGTCAGCTCGGGCACCGTCAGGGCGCGGTACTGCTGGCTGCCGCGGCTGGTCAGCGGGGCGAAGCCCGGCATGAAGAAGTGCAGCCGCGGGAAAGGCACCATGTTGACGGCCAGCTTGCGCAGGTCGGCGTTCAGCTGGCCGGGGAAGCGAAGGCAGGTGGTCACGCCGCTCATGGTGGCCGACACCAGGTGGTTGAGGTCCCCGTAGGTGGGAGTGGTCAGCTTCAGGGTGCGGAAGCAAATGTCATACAGGGCCTCGTTGTCAATGCAGTAGGTCTCGTCCGTGTTCTCCACCAGCTGGTGCACAGAGAGGGTGGCGTTGTAGGGCTCCACCACCGTGTCCGACACCTTGGGCGAGGGCATCACGCTGAAGGTGTTCATGATGCGGTCGGGGTACTCCTCGCGGATCTTGCTGATCAGCAGGGTGCCCATGCCGGAGCCCGTGCCTCCGCCCAGCGAGTGGGTCAGCTGGAAGCCCTGCAGGCAGTCGCAGCTCTCCGACTCCTTCCTCACCACGTCCAGCACGGAGTCCACCAGCTCGGCGCCTTCCGTGTAGTGCCCCTTGGCCCAGTTGTTGCCAGCCCCGCTCTGACCTGCGGGGCAGACCACAAGCCAGGTGCCACATCAGCGCCCCGGGGACAAGCACAGGTGATGCCACTGCCCCTTCCCTATGGGCCCCTCCCCTCCCTTCCATCAAATCCCCTCTGCTACGGGGATTGCGGCTCCCCGGGGTCCCTTGCATCCTCCCTCCAAGCCCTTTCTGTGCGCGGAGTTCTGGGAACTCCTCCATGCCACAGTCACTCACCAAAGACAAAGTTGTCTGGACGGAAGATCTGTCCAAAGGGGCCGGAGCGCACGGAGTCCATGGTGCCGGGTTCCAGGTCCACGAGGATGGCACGGGGGACATACTTGTTACCTGTGGGGGGAACCAGCAGCAGCGTTACAGCCCCGCAGCAGGCAGCCAGAGTCACAGGAGCCCTGCTGTGTTCCCATCCGCTTCCCCACGATTTGCTGCTGAGGGCATGGAGGCTGTTGGAATTTGGAAAGATGCAGGGATGGGAAAACAAAGCAGCCATTTAAGCTGTGCTGGGGCGTCACCCACTGCAGGGAGGGATGGGGAACCCCTGCTTGCACACTCAATTCCCCCTCCCCCGGGAAGCTCATTGCAGAGGAGCATTACCGGTGGCTTCATTGTAGTAGACGTTGATCCTCTCCAGCTGCAGGTCGCTGTCCCCGTGGTAGCTGCCCGTAGGGTCGATGCCATGCTCGTCGCTGATGACCTCCCAGAACTGAGGGGACAGAAGGGTGGTCAGTGCCGCCACGCCCCTCTCTCGCCCCCCGGCCAAATCCCCGCCACGTGGCGCACGGGGATTCGCCGCGCGTGGGTGCTGCCCCCCGGCCAGACCGAGCAGCTACCGCGCCCTGCACACCCCCCCCACCGACGGGAGGGGTGTGGCACCGCCTCGGCGCCCCTTCCCCCGCCCGCCCGGGACCCCTGCAGCCCGCGAGGGGCTGATGGACAGCAGCTGATCCCCCACCCTACCCGTCTTCCCCAAGGCGTGCCGCACTCACGGCGCGGAAGCCCTACCGCGCTTCCCCCTAAGGTGGAAGAGCCGGGAACCGTCCCGCGCGGACCCTCCCAGGGACGGGCGAGCCCGATGGTGCTCTGTAGCGGGAAGTCGCGGTCTCTCCCTCCCGGCAGCGCTCTCCCCCGGGAGACACGGAGCCCGGCTGAGCGGGCACCGCCCCACGCGCGGAATGCCGGGCGGACGAGCGGGTCGCCGGTCCGTACCTTGGCGCCAATCTGGTTGCCGCACTGCCCGGCTTGGATGTGCACGATCTCACGCATGGTGCCGGTATCCGAAGGTGCCGCCCCGCTACTCCTGCCGCCTTCACCGCCTGCTCCGCCCGCTCCTGCACTCGCCGATGCGGCGGCCGCGCCCCTCGCCGCCCCTTAAATCGGGCGCCGCGCCCCGCCCCGCCGGTGACGTCATGCAGGAACGGCGCGGATCCAATAAGCGCGCGGGGGCGGGGCGGGCCTGGGCATTGTGTCCCGCATGGGGGGCGTGGCCGGGCGCGGGGGGCGCGGCCGGGGCGTGGTCGGCGGGAGCGGTCGGACCGCGCCGCCGCCGCCCCGGTTCGGCGCTGACAGCGGGGACAAAGGCGCCGAGCTCCGCGGTGGGGCGGCTGAGCCTGGCTGAGCCGGGCCGCTCACGTGTGAACCGCGGAACCTCCCTGCGGCCGCCGTCCCACCCTTCGCCCTCCCGCGATCGCTGCCGCCGCAGCCTTTTGTTCCCCATGAAGCACAGCCTTCCCTGCCGCAGCAGCGGGCGTTGCCGTCGGGGGGGTGGGAGGGGGAACCCCGCAGCTGCCCCCGCCCCCCCGCCGCTGTCTCCGTTCACACGGTGTCGGCGGGAGACTCCCTCCCCCGTGGAGGCACCGTGCACCCGCCGGCATCACTAGGCGCCCGGGGTTGCCGCCCGTATGCCCGCACAAGCCCGCACCGGCGGTCAGGAGCCCCGCGCCCTGACCCGGTTTATCCACCCTGGGCACGACGCGGGTGGGCTTCACTCCAACACAGGCTGTGCGGTGATCCTGTCCGCCAGCCCTGCCTGCCCTCGAGCGGTCCCCGTCTGCCTCGCCTCGGTGCCCAGCTCGGCTTCTCTTTCTATGCCTAAAAAGGTCGGACTTGGTCCGAAGCTGAGCCAGGAGCCGCTCTCCAGCCAAGCGCCCTGCTCCGCGCTGTCCCCCGTCCGGCCGCAGCCACCAGCGACCCGCAAGCAGACAATAGCGCGGGGACCGCTGCACGGGGCCGGGGGCTTGAGGAGGGTGGTTCCCTCAGCTCTGCAGCAAGCGGCTCTCTCTCCTCGTCGCTTCGTTGCGGATTTACAGATGCTGAGGGATGAAGAAAGGAAGGGGCGGGGGGCTGAGCAGGAGAGGGTTGAACCTGTGGTCCCCAGAGATGATTTCTTGTCCCTCACTTTATTTTAGAGCAACCCAGTATGTCACCACGGGCGTTAGAGCGGTGGCGGGGCGGGGGCCGTGGCAGCGGGCAGGGCACGGCACTTACCCGCGCCGCCGGAGGAGGAGGAGGTCGCGGGGAGGAAGAGCACGGGCAGGGCAGCACGGTTCGCGCCGTGCCCGGTGCCCTTCGGGGCGGTCAGCCCAGCGTGGCGGCTCCTCCTCGGAATTGCCTGGTTCTCACCACGGTCTCGGTGTGCGTGTGCAGCCGAGGAAGGGTGCGGCTCCCTCCAGCGCCGGGCGGGACTCCACTAAACCCCGTTTCAGTGACCACTAGATGTAGGCTACTTCATCTATTCTACACTTCAGCTACTCTAGAGGTGCAAATTAAAGCACATCACCATTTTCAACCCATATTTCTTCGATGTATTTCTTCTTCTTTCTCCCTCCTTTGTTGTATAGACACGTGCCGATGTCCCCAATCTCTCTAACCTGGTTTATGCAGATCGATAACCTTGCCTATGGATTACTCCAGATCTGATTTTACCTTCTTCCAAGGCAATCTTCAGCACAACCCGGTTTCGTCTGACTGATATGCCAACGCATCCACACCTTTCTTTTGTCTGCCTTACGGTGAGAAGGCATCCCATCTCCAAAAGGCATGCTAGAAAATACAATCTCACGTTCGTCTCTTCAGTAGTGATTTTGAGAAAAATTAATCCGATCATTTGCAGTCCCTGTGAAATCTGTTTTTACTGGCGTAAGCCAGGAACAATTTAATTATTTGGTTGACTACGCTTCACAAACAATGCGTAGCTGTAATTCCAAGCGAACATTTTTTTGTGGCATGCTAACTGCTTAATCAACATCCTCATCTACAATTATTTGTTCAAGAATAACTTGCAGATTAGCAGCTCCAGGGGACCACTGACCGCTCCAGGTAATGATTCAAATTAATGCCAGCCTTTCCCATGGCTGCAGCGGGTGTGCTCCTGAAAACCCTGTCACAGCAAAGCTCGGTGACAGGAGAGCTGGTACAAAATACAGGTACTCTGACTCTTTGCTACTATTATTTCCAAGTATCCTGCATGTTGTACACTGCAGATTAGTTTTTTAAGAGGAGAATAACTGACATTTCAGTGTGAAGGGGAGTAGCTGATTTTACACATCCTCCATACCTACGCTAAGCTCATTCCTAACAGCTTGAGGCTTCAAAGGAAGCCATTTTAAAATCCAATTCAAGGAAAACAGATTATTAACAGTGGAGGAAAGAAACCCACCCCAACAGCATTGCCTTAAAATAAACTAATGCACCTCTTCAAAGCAGAGGGGATTCAAGTATATCTACTGTATAGAACTTGTTGAGACTGTAAGAAAAATAGGTGAAATGTTTATTTTTAAAATAAATAGCTGCTTTTCAGAGGGATGAGAGAGGAAACCCAGGTCTAGCTTTTCTGCAGCCCCTAGACCAGACTCCTTAGAGGTGAATGCAGCCGTTCAAGTCACTTCGGGAGACTTCAGACAAAGTCTATTTTAATTCTAAGGTGAGTGTTTGGGACAGAGGGTTCCTCAAAGGTTTGGCACAGCTTGTTGTGAATTACTTGCAGGGATATGAAGTGTTCAGCTGTTGGCTGCCCGTGCCTCTCTCCCCCCTCTCTGGATCTGCCTCACACTGCTGTGTCTGTCAGCGCAGCCCCTGCCCCAGCCCCGGGGCCGGCCCTGACTGGGCTCCTCCATCCCCATCTCCCCGGCAACCGCCCCCCCGCCCGGCATGAAAAAAAAGGAACAACAAAAAAAGAGGCTGCAACATTTTCACTCGCCAGGCTGATTTCCCAGGGTGTAAAAGCACTGTGGGTAGGGGACTGCGGGAACGGCGGCAGGGCAGATGAAATGTCAGCTTGCAAGGTTGTTCAGAGTAGTTCTCGATATTGGAGAGGAGGAATAAGACAACGGCTGTCAAGAGTTCCTTTAATGAAACTCAGAGGATCAATCCAGTTTTATCTAACGTGTGCTCTCCACACTCCCTTTTGTGGTTCCCATCCTCCCACTACAAGGTTGGGTGTGATCACAGTCAGAGCCTCTGTCTTACGCTATTGAAGTGGGCACTGATTAAAGAAAGTCCTGGTTTCCTTGCTAGATGCAGAAGGTTGCAAAAGCCAGCTTACAAAAGCCCAAGGGAAAGACTTAGTCATTTAAATTTATAATAGAAAATATGTGCTTTTGTGGGATGTGCTGCAGCATAGTTTGTGGGTCATTAGAACGTTCTTCTAAAAAGAAATGTGGACCTGTCCCATGGCTCAGCATCACATTTCATGGAGATCCCACTCCTTGTCTGTGCCTCCTCTCAGAAGGATGGAAATTCCTTACACACCTTGAAGTTATGCCCAAACCCCCAAGAGAAGCACCTAGACCTTCTGTATATTGAGGGAAAGGATGCTGCATTATACAAAAATTAGAAGTTTGGACTCTCATGAGTTGAGGTCTCAGGCCATAGACCAAACTGTACATCTAGGGTGGCTCATTAGGTCATTAAGGGCACAGCAATATTTTGCTCCTCAGTGTGAATCATTGTAACTCAGCAGAGGGTCAGTGAGGGGTGGGCTGGGAGGACCCTGCTTACATTTGAGAGGAACTCAGGGTGGTGCAGGTGGAGAAGGAACATTTTGCAAACAAAATTTTGTTGAGTATCTCCGTTTCCATGTATCTTCATGGTTTTGCATACAGGTTGCAGTCTGTGTCAGTGGCTGGAGCCACCTGTGCCAGCTGCTGGGAAAGGACAAGTCTGGTAGCAGCCACAGTTGTGTGCTGTGACCCTCATTACCCTTGCTCCCAACAAAACCCCTGGCTGTAACATAGTCCAACTGCACTGCCCAGACTCAAACTCTGAGAAAATTGCTAAGCTGTGGGAAAGCCAGCAGCACAGTCCCCTGCCTAACAAGAAAAGGTACAAGTACAGGCAGAGAGAAGATTATAGGACCATGATCATCAGTGGCTGAAGGACAGGGTAGAACCAACACCAGCATGGAAAGCTGTGAGGCTCTACAGGAAGAAAGCAGAGAGGCAGCAGAAAACTGCAATGCATCAAGGCTGAGGGTGCGTTCATGGGAGCAGCGAAGTCCAGCCCTCCTCCCTCTGCCTGCAGATGCCTGGCCAGAGCACCAGAATCTGTCTCTGACCATCAGTGCAACGCTTAAACCCCACAGCTCATTAAGGCCAAGCTGCCTTCAGGCCTCAGTGCCGAGGGTTAATGCCAATATGTGCCCAAAGAGACATGCACAGGCTGATCCAGGACTGGACTGTGAGGGGTGGTTACACTGTCAGCAGTGGCCCCACACCATCCTGTCTGCTGGGTGGGCTCTGGCCAGCCAACGAGCCCAGTGGGTGAGGTCTAGGCTGTGGTCCTGCTCTATCCACAGCCCCTATGTCCCCCTAGGCAGCCCCCCAGGGGAGCAGGGTCACCCCACAGTGCTGTCATGCTTACCAGCAGGGCCCAGGGCCAGGGCAGCTGCCCCATATCCCCTGCCAGTGCTGCTCATCCTGGCCCATCCCTGGCCTCATCCCTGCTAAGCCCAGGAACTTCTGGTGCATCCTCCCTACAATGGGCTTCAGCCAGATCGAAAGACAATTTTTTTCTCTTTTACTGCTGCTACAAGTCATTGTTCCTAGCAAATAGTTAAAACTCTGTGACTGTTTAATTTTCTTCTGAGAGCACTGGTGTGCTCACCAGTTCCTCTTTATTACAGAATGTAAGGATTGCTTGTACAAAATAAAAACTGGAGCAAGGCTGTCGGCCAGAACCCCACTCTGTACTCTCAGAAAGGAAACCCCCCAGCCTCAGCTTAAGGACTCTCACTGCAGCACTTTGTCAGCAAAAATTACAGCAGTAAGAAGCCCCAAAGGAGGCTCTAAAGGACATCCCAGGACCACATGACACCTTTCATGTGCCTAGTGCCACATATTGTGCACTTGGTTTCCCATAGCACATAATGGACCCGTGTCAGTGTCATTTCCTGGTCCATCTCACTCACACTAAGGCTGATGGGTATGCCTACATATAAGGAAATTAAAATATTAATAATAATAATTCAAGCAGCTATAAAGTCTTCAAGAATATATAATACATGGGAATATAAACTACAGAAGTGCAAAAGAGAGGTGAAAAATGGTTTCTCTAATTAGGAAATTACTAAATAACGAGAAGCAAAGAGCAGGTAAGAAGAGGCAAAGGGCAGTTTGCCTACTACTGGGTGAGAGTGTTGATGAGAAATTGATCTGCTCTCTAATAAATCCGCTTGCCTGGCCCCAAACGTGGCAAGATGTTGAATGGACGCTGGGGTCCCTGAACCAATGATGGGAAAGCATTTTGATTCCTGTGTGCTCTGCTTGCCAGCCATAAATATTAATAAGGTTCCAGCCTCAGTACTGTTGCTGATGCAGCTGTTTCTACATTCATGTGGAACAAATTCAGTAAATGCAAAAGAGCAAGGCATGAAAGAAAATATTCACTTGCTTGTCTGAGTTATTCTTGAAATCTGGTCTTGTTCCTTTCTTTCATAAGCAGGATTTTTTTTGGGAGTGTGTGTGTATGTTCGGGCTCAAGTAAAACGGGACAAATTCGCACAATTTGAGGATCTTGTTGCAAATGGCAGTGTCAGAGGGTAGAAAGACTGGCAAGACCCTCATTTGCAGCCATCAGGTCAGAATCTGGAACCGCAGCACTACAGGAGCCACGTGCCCACCAAATACTCCTTTTTTGTTTTGACTCTCCTCGGTTAAAATAATTTTCTTTCCACCCCAGTGACTCATCCTTGAAACCCCGATAGCAACACCCTGCCCCACATCAGTACTAATTTCTACTGAATCCGCTGCCTCCCTCGACCAGCTCGGATTTGGTATGTTAGGGAAGCAGGAACCTTTGTAACCGGTTTGAACAAAGAAATTTTTTCAAGGTCTTCTGCCACCACCCTGCTCTCTCCTCCCTGCAGTTACATTGCGGCTGGCAGCGCTGCTTGCTGTACGAAAGAGTGTGCTTGTCAACCCGTTAACACTTTCTTTTTGCCTTTGCTAAAGGCATCATTATGCAAATTAATCATAAAGACCTTATCAAGCAGCTGCGCTGGCCTCTCAGGTGTCTCTGATCAGCATTTTCAGAAGAGTGGAAAGAAAAATGATTTTGAAGGTTGAAAAAAACTGGTCCCCAGATCACTCATATGTGTATTAAATATCTCTCTTACTGGCGAAGAAAACGATTGAGCGATGTCTCTCTCCCTGGCACCGGTTGCCGTCCCGTGCTGGGCTGGAGGGAGATGATCTCGGTGTGAGGAGCCCGCAGCTGACAAAAGCAGGGTTTGGGGGAGCTGCGCAGGGCAGGGCTGCGCTGTCAGTGCAGCAGTACAGCCGTTCTCCTCATGGCAGGATTTACACAAAGGCTTTGATCGTCTGGTTTATTAAAGCTCGAAGCATCCTCACCAAGACAGCACCGTTTCCATCCCTTTCTTCCCCTTGTGCTTTAAGGAATCCCTGCGCTGGAGCTGCAGTGCTGAGGAAAAGGCAGCAAAATTGGGGTGTGGTGGCAGAGGACAACAGTGCCAGTACTGACATTGTCACTCGGGAGCATCCGTGTAGGTGATTGACAGGCACTTGTAGGGGAGTGTCGACCTGTGCCCGCAGAGTTGCCTGGGTTTTATGGGCTGAGGCCTCACCTTGGCACAGGTGGGGATGCAGGGTAAGTAAGGAAACCATTCAGCACTACCTCTGAGCATGCACTGCAGCATTTCACACAATGGCCAAGTGAGGTTCATCATTTACAAGGTTTCTCTTCTGCTCACAGGAGCAGGTATTTTTTCAATTGATTTGTGTAGAGGCTGTCTCAGATTCTGAATGCATTTAAAATAGATATCACTTCCAAATGGCATGAATTCCTTTGTCCTGCTCTCTCCTCCCATTTTCCCATTTACGGGCCTTCACAGGATTTAGGGATATTTTTCACCAATTTGTGTTTGCCACATGAGAAACATTTAATTCCATGTGCACAGATCTTTCAATCCTGAGAAAGGTGACCATCCGCCCCAGGACACTGAAATAGCAGCAGCAGTGCCCAGCACCAGCTTTTTCAAATACAAAAGCAGAAAAGGGACATAATTTCTCATGCTTTCTGAGAGGCAGCAGAGAAGGATATTTTTCAGATGCAGTTCAGGGGTGGGACACAGACTTTTTGAAGATGCAGTTTCAGCCTCTTGGGACCATACTTGGAAAATGCAGTAAAGGGACTGATAACAGTTTCCTAGGGTGATATGTTCTGACAGCCAAACTATTCTGTCTGTTCTGTTGTCATGCAAATAGGGAAGACCCCTATCTTTGGCTACTAGTGTGAATTAATATTTTAAAGGTTTTTAACTCAGGAATTTGGAAACAGGTCAGTGAACTGATGTTTGGGAAAGCTATATCCTGTGTAACCACCAATAACACCAGATACACGGATGAGGTGTCAAACAGTAGCTGTTTGACATACTTGTGCTAGGAAATACACACCAGATCTAAATCATAATTTTCAAGAACTGTACTAGGAACTTGGAGATCCTGGCTAAGGCAGCCATATCCTTATGGATCAGGTGACATTTGCTGCTCTCTAGTAATGTACAAAGTATTGTTTGAGATATTTACTCTTTTGGCTAAAACACTCTGTTCAACAGAGCAGGAAGGAAAAGCCAAGAGAAAAAACTGGATTGAGCTGAGGAACTTCTGAGTGAAGACTGGGAGGCTCCTAAGGGACAATGCCAGGTCTGTTAGCTTCCTGCCTTGCTCAAGGAAGAGGATGGAAAATAATCAAAGCTGGTTTTGTACAGCTAGTTTTGCTTGCTTGCAAAAGGAAAAATGAAAAGGCCATGGCATCACTTTAAAGAGTAATGAAAGAGAGTGGCTGTTTGGAGAACCAGACTGAGAGGCAGGCCCTTGCTGGCACACTGGAGAATGGGACAAGCTGTATGCAAGCACATCCAGTTGGACCTGCAGGTTAAGGGAAAATGGAAATCCTGGCATCAACAGAAGGAAAGTACCCAGAGGGGTGGGGAAGAGACCAGAAGTGCAGCAAGTTCCATAACCATGGCAACAGCAAACTATCTGTCAAAAAAAGGAATTTCATTCCACTCCCAAAGCAGCCTGAATCTCGGTCAAACCTTTGTTTATGTGGCTGCCAGTGCTGCATGTTGAATCAGTAATTTC
This sequence comes from Fringilla coelebs, assembly GCF_963513975.1. Lineage (NCBI taxonomy): Eukaryota > Metazoa > Chordata > Aves > Passeriformes > Fringillidae > Fringilla > Fringilla coelebs. Next base: position 85,243,548 of record NC_140028.1, read on the forward strand.
CATGGCTATGAACGTGACTCTCTGTCATGTTCAGCCTGAGCAGACTAGTAAGCTCTTGAGTCTGCAGCAGACTGATGTTCCCTCTGGTTCAAGAACACTACATACTCTCTGCCCTGGCCTGGCACTGGTCTAGGTGACCCAGGGACAGAAAAATATCAGGATCCACCAGGTGTCTTGTATGTCACCTAAGAGCTAGGAATTGAATTGTACAGTATGGAGGAAAACGTTTTTTAGTATTATCTCATGGAGGTTTTTTCCTTCCCTTCTCAGTCTTTCAAAAAGTCAGTTGCATTAGCCTTTCACACCCGTGCCCTTCCCTGGCAGGTCACAGGTGTGTAATAACCCATTGTTCCTGTAGAGCTCACTACAGCTGCTGACATCTATGTAGGGGAGTTGGTGTTGGTAAGATTCTTTGGGATTCTCCACCATGAAGTGGTCTATCTGCATACAAAATATGATTTCCAGTTGACTGCATAAACCTCTTGTCCCCAAGGGGAGCGATGAGTCACTCCGTGTTAGTGCCTTCCATCCAGCAGCTACGACACCATGTGTCTCAAATGCTCCAGCAGATCTAAGGCAAGGTCCTCCAATGACTCATATGACAATGAAAGGAAACTGTCTGGTTTGATAAGAGCAGAAATTTAGTCTAGGCTCACAAAGGTCCTTACAAGCTGTGTGTCACACGGAGCTGTGTTCAGCTGCAGGGAGATGGGCAACAATTACTGTGCTCTCCTAGTCTGCAGAGGAGTGAAATAAAGCAGGGTAGAAGGGATTTGCAGGAGGCCACTGGGTCAGTCGGGCACAAAACCTAACAGACACAATTTCTAATCAAACACACTGTGCAGAGGATCCCAACTGACAGAGAATTGCTGTGCCACCTGCATTCCAGGCTTCATCCCACATGTATGGAAATCCTAACAGCTGAGGTTACAAACCCTGGAAAAAACCAAAAACCATTACCTTAAGTCTTTTGGAAATCAGGAACCTAATTTCCTTGTAGCAGTGCCTGCCTAGGTACCAACATGTATGATGAAGAGATGTTGTAGCAGTTCTGCTAACTCTGTCATAGCTGCTACTGCAGATGTGGAATTGCTTGTACATCTATATTTTGCATCTGCTTAGTAGTGTTTTTTAGAGAGGGCTGGCTTTGATAGTGCTTTGGATTGCAAGATTCATAGCATAAACTTGTTGTAGTCCCCTTGCAGATCTCTTAAACTGATTTTCATACAAGTTCAGAAGTCTGATTCCTCCATTTTCTGCAACTTTTTCAAAAGTTCCAGCCTGGATTCTCTTTCTATCTCTTTTTCTGAGACTACAACTCAGGCTGATCAACACTTGACAAAGTGTTTTGAGTCCTCAGGTTACCCCTATGGCCATGGTTAGATGATTCAGGAGCAACTTCCTCTCACAACTAACCAACAAGCCATGCCAGGATGCCAGGAAAAGGTTTTGACCAGTTTGATTCCCCAGACTGACTCATCATCATATTAGACAAGCATGAGAAAGAAGGACTGGGCCAGCCCCACCTTAAACTGGTTTAGATGGCCACAGCCTCACAACCATGGTAACACTAAAGTGTAAGCAGAGACACTTCTCCCTTTCTTGCTTGCCTGATTCTGCCCTCCATGATGATGGCACAAGTTTTTGAGCAGTCAAACAACAATCTTCATCAGAAGATAGATACAGCTGAGAAAAACCATTCAATGACAGGGAAAAAAAAAAAACAAAACAAACAAGGAAGTATTTTTTCCAGATCCTCAGGTGCCTTGATGTAGGGGGAGAGAAAAGAGTCCCGTCAGCCATCAATGCCACGGATGGAAGTCTACATACAATGAGTATCCAAGCCTCAAACAAAGTAGATCCGTGGAAGCCTAGAACTGCAGCACAGCTACCACAGCAGAAGCCTGGTGTCATGGAGCCTTAGCAGAGCAGCTGGAAGGTTTTGCTTGGCTTTATCAAGAATAATTTTCTCCTCTGCAGAAGGATGGCCAATCAAGAAAACTAGAACACCCTAGGCATCAACAGGAGGTTCACTGACACACACTAATGGTTGCCTGCCTTCTTGCATGTCAGATTGACTCTTTATTCATGCAGGAGCCAAAGCACAGAATACATTTTGGAATCAGAAAAAACTGCTGCTCTCAGTGATATCCCAGTTCATAACTATGCTTTATGGGTCTTGACTCCACAGTTACCAGGAAGAAGATTTACTCCTCACTTAAAACTGTACTGGAGGGAAGATGATGATCAGTAAAAATCAAGGTTTAGGATGTAGTAACTCTTATGGGCAATCTAACTTTTGGAGAAGAACAAGGTAGACAGAAGTACCTCTAAATCCTATATACCTTTAAATCACCCCTCCAAAGGCTTGGATCTCACCTGAGCAGGAATACATACACATCCATATAAACAGGCAGTGCTTTTGCCAAGATGTGCTTGCTTTATCGTTATTTTTCTCTCCAGTGTGTCACTACACCTGAGGCTCATTGTAGCCTTATACCTGACAAAAAAGGCAGACTTATGGGTGCTGCTTTCAAGGCCACAGGGAAAAAAAAGGTGAACATTTTAAAGGTAAGAGATTCCATGCACATATGGAGTACTTTCCCCTCTTATTTTGTAGGGATTCTCATGACTTGAAGCACTGTAATAAAGAAATTAATTTCACACTTGATGGTCTGATTCTGCACAGCTCTACTCACACACCTGCACTGCAAATAAAAATGCTTAACCAGCATTTTAGTCACTAGATGAATGTTTTTCCTTTTCTGAGCTTAAACAAGGATTTAGCATGATTTACAGAGAGCAGCTGCATTTCACAGAAAAGCACTGAATACACAGAACTGCTAACAAGCAGAGGAGCCCTGTGACTTACTTTTAGAGGTCTGCAGGGTTTAGGATAAGGGAAGTTACAGGCACTTTGGAGAAGACTCCTGGTGAGAAGAGGAACAGATCACAGCGTGATGAAATAGGGGCAGTTCCCTGTAGGGAGAAGCAAGTCAGGAGACAGCCTCAGAAGCAACACCAGACATTTGCATCTGACATGGAAAGAGCAGTGAAGAAAACTCTTACTTCAGTCCAGCAGATGACTTTAACAAAGGTTCAGTACAGAAGGAGGCCCAAACTTCTACTTTGTGGGAAGACACACTTAGCTGGAACTTACTTAGAACAGATCCTCCACTAGAACTCTATTGCAGGAGCCAACTCTGACCCAGCAAAGAAAGTGGCTCTGAACACTTAGAGAAGGATTTGCCTGCATGAATAAATCTATCTGCAAAGCTGTGCAATGCCTTACCTCCTTTCAAGTCAACAGAAACCAGACAAGAGAGGTTCCTTCTCTCTCAAAAGAGAGACCTGAAGCAGCTCAGGTGAACTGTGCCCTAATATTTCCTCTTCTCTCCACTGATCAAACAAGCCTGGGGCAAATTCCTCCATCACCTGCAGGTGTCTAACCACAGGAATCTCACCACCACCACCTGTGTGGCTCCCAGCAGACATTTTATCCTGTTCCTAGAATTTTATTTCTGCAACGCTCCTGGCTCCTGGGCTGTTTTAGCTGGCAGGCCTGCCTATCCAGCTGCAGAGTGAACCTGCAGCTGCAATGAGCAGAGTGCACGCAGCCAACACTCTCTCCCTTCCAAGGTGGCTTTTGTCACCTATTTGCCTGTCTTTCACAGCTGCCTTAGGCAAAGTGTCAGTTTGCAACAGGCTGTGGGGACAGGTTTTTGAACCCCCACACAATTCCCAGCTTCTGCAGTACCTCACCTTGTGGGAGGCCAGCCCGCATCGAGGGAAATGGTCGGGACTGGCTGTCGAGTGGGGGCATGGGGGGGACCAGCACAAGCCCGATGATGTTTCAGCAGCGAGACAGGGGACAGACATAGTGGGGGGGGGCGACACCATACATCCCATAATGCTTTGTGCAAGAAGCAAGTGACAAATGTAGGGCAGGGGGGGTGGCGTGCGACGCCCCCCCCCCCCTCCCCGAGCTGATCCTGTGCCATGGGATGTCGGGGTATGGCAGCTGAGCCGGGCTTAGCTGCCTCCCGGGATTTAGTGTCAGTGCGGCAGCATGGGCAGAAATTAGCACAGGGTTGAGGATTTTCTTTTGGCAGATGCCAGGAGAACTGGAGCGGCTCAGGGAAGAAAAGTGATGAGGGGTTCCTTCCCGTCCACCCATTTCTTCAATGGGAAAATGAAATCTTGCCATTTAGAAATGGAAATTTTGATTTCCAGCGGTATATAGGAAACCGGAGGCAGAGGAAATGCTGATTAAAAAGCCAGTCTGCACCCTTAGCGCGCTTGTTCGTTGTGCAGAGATCATTCCCCTGCCGGTGGTGTGAAGATACATGTTTCCAATTGTAAAGGGCCCACGGCCATCGGGGAGCCGACGATATTCTTATCAGCAACAGACGGTACAGTTACTGAAAATCCTCTCCAGTAACGACCGACTTTGCTGTGCTGCGGAGGAATGATGAGCACAGAATTCACACCCAAAGTAGGGCTTTTAATTATTCACGGTTACAAATTCTCCAGAGCTATGCAAACCCGAATCCCTTGCTTTGTAGATCCCCAATGCCGAAAACCTCCACAGCTGAATGAAGCCAAGGTCGCTGTGACCTTCCTCCCCCTTCCCGAGGCTGCACAGCACCACGCTATCCCTTTCCCTTTCGTCTGAAACCCCGGCGCTCCTCTCGGGTGACTCCCCGGAGCCGTCGGTGTGCCAGGCGCGCACGCAGGGTTTCACCTGCCACCTAGTGGGGGTTCCCCATCCCTGCGGCTGCCACCGCGATATCCATCCCTCTGCCGGGCGGGCGGCGCGGCACACCCCGGGGAGGTGTGAGCCGCGGGAAGCCGCGCACGGAGCGGGTGCTCACCGGGGCTGCGGGTGTGTTCCCTCATAGGGGGTGTGCCTGCGCACCGGGAGGGGGCTGTGTCTTTTGGGATGGGAGGGGAATAGTGGGACACGGAGGGGGTGCGCACCGACCGGGGGCAGTGCAAGTTCAGGGGGTAGGGGGCACGGAGGGGGCGCGCTCCCGGGGGGCTGTACCCGGGCGTGCGTGTTCGTGCTGGTCTGTGCACGGACGGAGGGGAGGCTCGGGGAGGGGCGTGTCCGTGTGCGGGTATTCCCGGGGGGAATGGGAAGCGTGCGAGCCCCGGGAGCCGGAGGGGGCGGGCGGCCGCGCAGGGCCGGTGCTGGGGGCGGTGCCTCCCGGCGGGGCGAGCGCGGAGGAGCGGAGCAGAGCGAGCGCCGCCTCCCCGGGGCCGCGGGGCGGGCCGGGCCCGGCCTCCCGCTCGGGCCTTGCGTGCTCAGGCCTGGCCGCGCCGGCAGGAACGGCGATGGAGGCGGCGGGCGGCGGCGGAGCGGCGGGCGGCATCGCCCTGCACGACTTCAGCGGGCAGCTGGGCGAGCAGCGGGTGCACTTCCACGCCATGCGGCTGCGGGACTCGCTCTTCCTCTGGGTGGGCGCCGCGCCCGCCCTGGCCAGCCTGGCCGTCGCCATGTGCAGCCCCCGTGTGAGTGTCGCCGCCGAGGCCCCGCCCGCCCCCCGGAGCCCCGCGGCGCTGGGGACTGGCCCCGCCGCCTCTACCCCGCGCTGCCGGGACTAAGCCGTGCCCTGTGCTGTGCTCCGCTTGCAGGACAGCATCCCGGTGGCCGCCTCGCTCCTGGGGGACCCCTCGGACACCGCCTCCTCCTGCCTGGCGCAGCGCTTGGGTAGGTGCGGGGGCGCGGGTCGGGAGCGGGCCGTGCCTCTCTCGGGGCCCTGAGGCAGCAGCCCGGGCCGGGGGCTGCACAGGGATGCTGTGCGCGCTGTCCCGGCCGCAGAGCCGGCACTGCTGCGGGTTGCGGCAGCTTCCGTGCAATCCACCGATTCACTTTTATTTTCCCATCCGTGTACGAGTCTGCGGCGCCTGAGTCAGCGGCCCTGGGCACGCTGTGCACTGCCAGAAGTGAATTATTTGATTTCCTTATCCTGGCTTTGGGTGCGAGGCAGGGGCAGCACATGCTCACCAATCGAGTGGGGTTTCAAGTGACCTCCTCTCTGTAAAGCTGTGACACTCTGCTGGTGGGCGAGGTGGCCGTCGTGCCAGGCACGTGCATTTTACCTGAAGATGAAGCCAACCCTCATCACATCTCGCACCTTTAGCCCCCACATTCCAAGAAGTTCTGGCCTGCGAAGCCCAGGGTTGTCTCATAGATGCCTGGGCTTGATCTGATTGCCCCAAATGGGCACTGCTTGGGATGCTTCCTTTTCCCTCGTGTGCAGTGCGCTACAGCTGCTGCAGTAGCTGAAATCCTGACTCTTAATGACAGCTTGCAAACTCCTATGTTCATACTAAAAAGATGAAAAATACACGGCCTAGTACATCCTAGCACCTTCACAGCTCTGAGAGCTGTGTCATGCTGGTTACTCATCGTCACCCACCAGTGGCTGATGCAGCTCCAACTGGTGAACTGCTGAGGTGCTTGTTACCAAGTTTTAAAAGCAACATGCTGAGCTGCTCAGTCTCACCTTACTTCCTCTGTTTCAGATGGAAAGGCCACAGAATTATTAATGATCTGTGTGCTGATCTCCATTTCCGACAGTCTGTCCTGAATTTGTATTGTCAGGCACTGTCATGAGTCTACAACACCTTCTTCTCCATGGCCTCATATAAAAAAGGGTTGCTCACAAGACTAAGCTTTGAAAAAGGGTGTTGGCATCTGTTCTTCTTCACAACAACTTCTCTATGAGACTGTTTTAGTCGACCCTGGTGGCACAATTTTCTCTACACACTGAGTTCAATCCATTCCACCTTAAGTAATAATTTTACAGGGTACTGTATAACACAGCTTCTTTGTGTGTAATTAGTGCCTTATCTTTAGGAAGTCAGTAAAAATTTAGTCAGAGAGGATTTATTTGGGATAAAGTATAATAGTTATTCCACTTTCCATTTGGTCTCCTTGTCACTCATTTCTTCTGAATCTTGCTCTAATCTTCTGTGTAGCATTGCAGCCCAGCTGACAGCTCTAAGTTATCTTAGTGATTGCCATACTCCTTTCAGCTTTTTTCTTTTTGTACATATGCTTGCTATCTCTCTTAAAGGATTTATTACATGTTTCATAGCTGAAGTTCATAATAACTTGCCATTTCTTCCATTAGCTCTTTCAGTGTTCTAGAACAGAGGCTGCCTGACTTACCTGACTTTTCTCCTAGTGAGTTGTCTCAGTTTAGCCGCTTTTTTTTCTTATCCTTTTTTATTTTTTTTCTTTTAAGGCGCTTTTATTATATTTTATTCCTAATTCCCCATGCTTTGTTACTGAGAACTGATACTGTTGCTTGATACTGGTCTGTAGGTTACTCTTTATCCTTGGACTGTAATGCACCTTCCTATTTTCTTTTTCTTTGTGTGCTTTAGGTGTCTTTTGTTATTTCATCTTAAATTTCTGAGCCAGTTGTGGCCCAGCTAGGCTTTTGGTCCATGTTCCTCTGTATCCATGACATCTGTCCACTGGGTTGCAGGTTTCCTTGCCAGTCAGCTCCTTTCATATTGTTTTTATATACTGTTCTTGCTTGTGTGATCCTGGTTAAGGTATTTTTTTTTGAGAAAGACCTATAGACCATTTTCACCTTTGGATCAAAGGGGAAAGTCAATAGTACACTTATGGCTTTGAATAATTATGTGCTTGCTCTTTACCTGAGCTTCAGGGAAAAGAAACACATCTTTTTGAAATCTCACACCATAGTCTTTAGGCTGGCTTTTGACAGCCCAGCAATTTAGGTCAACACAAGGTCACTTAGTCCAAATTTATTTATTTATTAATTTTTTTTTTTTAAACGTATTTATCCTGAGACCAGTGGATCTGCAAGATCATCAACAAGCATCCCTTATCTTTGTTTCACAAAGTGCTTGGTAAGGAAATCTGTACTCCACCTCAGATAGAAATACCCATCTTTGCTGTTATTGGTGTTTAGTTTTTCTTTGGGAATTTAAGTCCCTGTAACTCCCACACAATCTGTAATAGCAGAGATGCTATTCACAGGCAAGTCTGACTTGTATTTGTACTTCTAAGGTAGCCTTTTTAACCATCCTGACATGTGGTAATCTTCAGGCAGGCAGTTTTTCTCTCCTTTCCTCCCCCCACCATGCTTGTCACCATTTTTTCTGTGCAGTTTCTTGTCTCCACAGGCACTAGCAGGAGTAGCATGCGGTGCCATTTGCACATAGCTATTTCTATTTCTTACACTTGCCAGTCGATTCCATCATCTGCCAAGTGTTCCTGCAATGCCAGGTTTCCTGCCTGGAGCAAGAGTTTCAGTGCTGCTGTGCATCACAGTGCACACATTCTCCTTTTGCTTTCTGGATAGTGTGGTAGGGGTCCTAGCCACAACAGCTGCATTTCATGTGTGGGCTCTATCTCCTTCCTTATTTCTGATTTTTTTTTCTGTTGCTGAAGACACATGTATTTCATTCTTAGTCCTCCTTCTACATTTATATATCTGCTTTTATGAGGTCCAGTTTCCCACCACCCTGCCTGATCACTTTGGCACAAGATGTGTCTCACTAGTCAATAAACCCAAATCCTAAGAAAGTTTCCTGTAGGATACTGGAGGGCAATTCTTGAGGAAATCCTTGTCCATTAGTGCCTTCCTCACGTGCATATCCTGAAATCACAGTTCTTTGGGCTGCAGTACTGATTAGTGCCATGTCTTCAATTTTCCTTTTGTAGGGACTGGCAGACTCTTGGTGAAAATCACCTCAACCTTTTCTTTGAGTATTTCTCACCTGGGCACTGGTCACTTTGATCACCTCTTTTCCAGCATAAATAGTCTACAAACTCATGTCTAACATTTGTCCTGCCTCTTCTGCTCCTGCTGGGCTCCTCTTCAAGCGTTGGTTTGGGCTTTTGCTCTGTACATGAAGTTGTAGGAGCAGATCTCTGCTGCTGTAGTTTCTCCTGGCACTCAGCACATCCCGGATGATGGCTGTCAAGGATGATTTTCCTCCACGTTGAAGAGCCAGTGGAACAGGGGTTATTACCCAGGCTGCATGGGAAGCAGACCTGCTGGAGGGCTTTTTAGGTAAGCCTTGTCCTTTGCAGTTTTCTGCTTTACTCTGAAGCTGCAGATGGTCTTCCACAGAGGCATCAGATCTGCCCTCTTTTGTCGTTTCTGCAGGAGTGCACATGTCCAACTCGATCCTCAGGAAGCAGGGACAGAGAAGGTCCCCCTGCCCCTCAGAGCTGGGTCAGAGCCTTGGGAGCAGAGGTCCTTGGCATAGGCAGCCCAGAGAGACTCCCAGATTCACACTGTTCCTGGGAACTGGAGCAGCATCCCAGAGACTCTATAGGCAAACATAATTAAGGAGTTGAGTTTTGACACTGCAGTGCACTGTATAGTTTTGTTAGCTAGGATAGCAGCATTAATTAGTTCAGAATTAGCATTGCATTCATTTAGGGCATGATGATGAAGCACTAGTGCTTACAAAACATGCTGCTTTGTACCACAAAAATCTAGTGCCAGGTGCTAATTTTTGCAATCAGAGCACCACGCTGTATTATCTCAGCATTTTGTAGTGCCAAGTCTTAAAAGGCAAATGAATCCTTGCATTTCAGAAGCAGCTCTACTTACTGAGTCAGGAAGCTGGTAACCTGTTAGGATAGAAAATAATAAAAAAATCATTTGCATAATGAAAATACCTTAAAGGAGTTGTTTAACTACATTTTATACATACATATGTATGGGTTTCTGTATTTAACTATTTAGTTTCCTATTTAGAAAGGACCAAAATCTTAAAAGTTCGAGTGTCTCTATTGTTAAAAGTGTTAAAAATTCAGATGACATTTTTGAATATTCAGCAGAACAGTATGATTTGTGTCTGGGGTCATTAGCTCCCAGCTCGTTCCCGGACAAGAATATCTCGTGACCCAAATACTATTTTTTGTCTTCTGTTTTACATAACTCAATTTACACAACTCAGTGCCTATTTTCCCTGTACAGTGCTTACATTTTTCAAAAAGTTTAGCTTCAGTAATATATAAGGCAAGCCACAAATTTGCTATATTACTGTGGTAAAATCTAAGTAGGATGGCATTTTATTTATAAAACACTTCTTGGTGTTATCTCTTCTACTCTGATAATTAAGTCTTGTTCCACTGGACAGTTTTTTTTTTTTTTTGTCACTGTTAATTAGCTCTGTCATGGAAGGCAGCTCTTAATTTTGTAGTCCCTCTCTCTAGGTACTTGTCATTCCAGTAGCCTGGGACTTGTGCTTGGCTTCATCATGTTCAGCAAAGGCTCTCCAGCCTCTTGGAGCATTCATGGACGCTGTATGAAAAAAGGTTAATGGAAACAAAATTGATAGCAAGCTTAGACAGAACTGGTGCATAGCTTTTTGGAGCCTTTTAAGGCTTATGAACCTTTTAAGGTTCATTAAAAAACCAGAACTTAATTAATTTGGGCCCAATGACTTTCCTGAGCACTTTCCCTCTAATGTTTTACACAGCACAGATTTACAAACTCTGAATTTCAATGCTAAGAGTCCAGTACAGTCTGTGGTGTCACTTACAATGTAAGATATTTAAGATGTGTCCAAAAGTCCACTACAAGCTCTGCAAAGCTCTCCACTGGCTAGTGGTGTCCTGTGTCAGGTCAAAAACTAGTTGACAGTCACCAGTCTTATATTGTTCACTTCTGTGATGTGCAAAATCTTGTCCAACTCTCCAGTGGTCAGGGACTTGTTCTACTTTTCATTTATAACTGCACCCAGCACAGCAAGTGTAGAGAACATCTTAGAAATCTGCATGATATGGCTTTTTAGAGGCTTGCTCAAATACCATAATCTCATTTACATAAGAATAAACTCTGGCTGACTACTCTCTTTTGCGTTTTAGCCAGCAAGACCAAAAAGCAGATATTTGTCAGCTACAATCTTCAAAACACAGACAGCAATTTCACCTTACTCATAGAAAACAGGATCAAAGAAGAAATGACAGCTTTTCCAGACAAGTTCTGATTGTGCATCATCGTAAAAGAAGATGAAGGTTTTGTTTCAGAAAAACTTACTGCAATTTTCACACTGACATTAAGTTAGTATATTTCTTTTATATTATTTTGATTGAATTTGTGGCTGTTATTAAATAGGATTTTCTTTTTTTTCAAATAGAATTTGAATTTTCAAAGCAATTTTTTTTTTTTGCTACCCTGCCAAGTAGGATAGCAAATGGATGCTGCAGTGGATGAACATGATTGAAAAAGTGCATGTGCATGTGGGGTGTGGCCTCCACACAGTACTGGAATCTGATGGCAAATCAGTTCCAAATGCTATCTGTACAATTAATCTACCATGTACTAGCACTGAACATAGTATAGCAGCTTTTAGTGTTCAAATAAAGAACCCCCACATTTTTGTATGGTAAAGTTGTGACATGAGTGTTACTTTTGTCCTTTTAGCCCCTCTTGCTTGTAGTGCTAAACAATGGATTTCCTCCCATCCCTTGGGCACTCAGAACATGAGAAGGATTTCACAAAGGGTTATTTATGCATCCCTGAGGACTACAGAGAAGGAAAAAGCACAAGACGAGTTCTGGAGCAATAAATAAACCTGTCAGGCTGCTAGAAGAGCATCATATATAAATTGAGCATATACATAAAATCAGAGAGGTCTACTACCATGACTGCCAGTGAAAAGCAACCTGCTGCTACATCTCTGGGCTTTCAGGTAGGGTATCTTTACTAAGGCAGATCCATTGCCTGTTTTGTTTAATGAGATGGCAGCCAGGAGTTAACTATCTGGTTTTTAGTGTTTTTTTTTTCTTTCATTCCAAGTTGAGCCCTGACTCGAGCTCAAGCATCAGCTTCAAATACAGACCAAAACTACTAAACTACTGGTGCTGCTTCTAGACAACTGCCTTAAGCACCTACAGAAAAGTGATGGATTTACCTTGCTGTGGTGCAACAATCAGCAATTAAAACCTATAACTGAGAGGCTGCTGCTGTAGAAAGCACAGCTGCTGAGTCTCTTGTCCAAAAGGGTTTGAACACCCAGTGGCTTCAATGTCTCAGATTTGGTGTGGGTGCAGAGGGCCCCTCCTTACCTGGTAGGAACAGCTGCCTGTCCTTGGCTGCAGTTCAAGATCAGAATAGCAAAAAGCAACTGTTGAAGGGTATTTTCTTTTTAATTTACACCACTGAGGAAACAGAGTCAACTATGCTTCTGAAATTGACTGTAAAGGGTAATTACTTGCAAATCAATGTGCTGTTTTAATTAGCCTGATTTACAAACAGCTTATTCTGTTTGTAGAGCAGGGTAGGGCTATTTGCTGAGGCATCAGCTACTGCTGGGTATTTGAGAAGTCACTGCAAGGGAGCCAGACCAGGGAGAGCAAACTGATGGGACAACATAATTTTATTCTGTACATTTACATACAAAGTTCTTCTCATTAGGTACAACAGATGTAACATCATGCAGACATTTAGCTTGTAAGACTGTTTTCAGTACTTGATTTAAGCTTGTGCTATGAGGAAGCACCACCAGACTATTCATGATCAAAACATACAGTAACACGATTCTTTAAAACTTCATCAGAAACTGAAATGGGGAGGGAGATCTCGCCCACTAGACAAAACACACCGTACTCCTTTCCCGAAACATTTTACACAACACATTTAAAATGAGGTTTGTAATTTCATTTTTTTCTTAAAAAATAAAATAAAAAAAAGTTACAGTGGGAGAGATCATCCCCCCACTCAATAGTGTTGTCTTATGTGCCAGCTACAGGCGCAACTTGACTTGACATTCACAGAGTTCAGTTAATGGCACTTCTGCTTCCAATTTGGTGACCAATAAAGTGTTTGTCTCCAGGAAGTGGCAACAGTTAAGTAAAATACTTCCACTAAAAAGGACGACAACAAAAAAAGCCTGCTCAGTGAAACCCAAAAGTAAATCACACAACCTTTCAGAGTGGCCACAAAACACTTGCAAACAGATGTTATCTGTTTGCAGTGTGTCTGGCAACAAAAGCAGTACTGAAATCTTACAAGGGGGACAAAACCCCCAAGATCAACATAATGTCACTTCACATTTTTGTTTGAACTTACAAAGATGGAGAAAGCCCTTAAATGGTAAACCCAAAGAAAAATCTACTGATGGGCTTAGAGGTTACTGAAGGTTCACAGAAAAAGGCCCAAAATGGACAGGACAGCTTTGGACTGTTTACCCTGTTGTGGTGGCCAGAAAGAGCCACCTGAGAAAAGCCTTTCCTGGTGATGGCTGCAGAGGAGACATGGCCAAGGAGCCAATGGTGCAGCAGGCTGGGACTCCAGCAGAGAGCCTTGTCCTGCTGCAGGACTAGACAAGGCAGGGCAGGCATCCCCACGCTTCCTTTTTGCCCTGCTGCATCACCTGGTACTTGGCTCCTCCATACAAGATAGGTTTAGTGAAAGCTTTCCAACTCTGTGAGCATGTGTGGAAGAACATAATCATCACAGAAGTGTTCATGTTATCTGGAAAAGGAGCAAAACTAGAACTGCCAAGGCAGGAAGTTAGTTTTTGCTTTATTGTCGTGACAGAGGCAGAGGGCCAGACTGACTAGAGAAGCTGGGGCTCCCTTCATTGCAGGTCAGTACTGACTAGAGAAGCTGGGGCTCCCTTCATTGCAGGTCAGTACTGACTACCTGGTTTCAAGCAAAAAAGCAGCAAATCAAATCAACTTCCTAAGACTTTTTTCTTAACCAAAAAAAACCAACAAAAAAAAATTGCTGCATATTCCTGTCACCTAATATATTTACTATCTAAATGTTGATATGTTTAAACAAGTATTCTTTTCCCTGTGCCTGTCTGTCATCGGAGAGCAACCACCAGAATAGGAAATGATAAAGCGCTGTGGACAGCAGCAGTGAGCTCACCAGGACCACTGGCAGTGCTGGAAGCAGCCGGGTTCACAGGCCTGTGGATGGTCTGCAAGAGCTGTACTGCAGCTTGAGCACACGGGCCACCAAGGAGGCCGCAAAGGATGGAGCACGATGGATGGCAGGGCGCTGCTTTCTGCCTCTGCGCTCACACCTTCTCCTGTCCCAGGCCCTTTCTCTCTTCCCTGAAGCCTTGTTTTGCTTCTTCAGCTTTTTGTTGTGAACCCATTTGTTTCGTCCCCGAATGTGTGTGGCTTGCAGCAAGCATCTCGCATCGAAGGCAAAAGGTATTGCACAAATTTGGTGTGAATACTGCACGAGTGGGGAAGGGCTGGGTTCTTTCCTCAGGTGAACACAGACTGCAAAGGTCTCGGCACAGAACAAAAAGAAGCAACTGCACTCAAGCCTGACAATAAAACTTGAGTGTAAGGAAGATCAGGCTCTTGCTGTCACAGCAAGTTTAGCAAGGGTGAAAAAAACCAGTAGTGTAACTCTGGGCGAAACTACCATCAACTGGTCCAGTGTTTCTTACCAGGCTCAAGAAGAACCCAAATGTCCACATCATCCTCTGTAAAAATTAGCAGCTTTAGGACAACATTGTTACTCTGAATGCAACCACCTCTGTTGCTTCTGCAGGTCTGCCTGTCCCCTTGCATCCATCAGCATCTGAGGCTGTGCTACTTTACTGCATGGCCTGCCGGGGAGCATGGATCTCTGATTTATTGGGAGCTGTAAGAGGACATTGGCAGCCTAATGGAGGATGGAAATTGTTAGGTACAGTAGTTAATCGACAATATATACAGCAAGGGAGGAAGGGGGAGGGAAGGTAGAGGAGGAGAGTGCAAATGAGCACTTCTCCTACATATGAACGCAAGATGTACATCAAACAAAGTGGCAATCATACGGACAGTCAGTACAACATTGACATCCTGCTGCTCTGCTTGAACGTCTGCACTACTGAGCAATCACAAATGGATGGCCTGAGTGAGAAAGGAGGAGAGGGAGGGAGAGGGGAGAGATAACTACAATGCAAGAAAGCTGTTTACAGAGTCCTTGCATTGAACTAGATCCTCACGGTATGCTCTTGAGTGAGAGCCAAAAGCCAATGGCCAAAGGAAATAATTTGGGGGCTGGAGGAGAGAAGTCAAGTGGCCACTATCAAAGTGCCATCTGCACAGCAGGAGGTAAACTGGATGTTCACTTTGTGTAGAATTAATAAAATTTAGGTAAAATTTTTTCCTGAACTAAAATCTTACAAGAGCAGTCAGTCAGGAAAGCGAGGAAATAAGAGTGAGTTCATTGTATATTCTTGGGTCAGAACCAGAGCACATTTCTAAGAGCCCAAGACAGCTCAGTAAGTCATTATTCACAGGCTATCAATTAATTCCTTTCCAACAGTCATTTGAGCAGTTTTCCCACTTAAATTGAAAACCCAAACCCTGGTTCTAAAAACACTTAAGACAATAAATACCAGGACACTCATTTCCCAGGAGCAGATATCCCAGTTATGCTGCCTTTTGGAATGAAGGTATAGATCATTGCCCATGCTCCTTACTATTTATCACTGCTGGTCTATGCTTTTTTCCTGGAGCAGTCAGAGATCCTGGGCTTCCTGATAATTATAACCATGCTAGACAAAATTCATTTTTGCATCATTAGTCAAATAATTTGCATCATCTACATTACAATTAAGGACCAGTGGCAACCACCTAAAATAGATTAATATATTCTTAAAAAGCAGAAAGCTGATTCTCATTGAAAAATCAGCTTGTTGGGGTAGGATTTTCTCCAAT
Source organism: Fringilla coelebs (assembly GCF_963513975.1). NCBI lineage: Eukaryota > Metazoa > Chordata > Aves > Passeriformes > Fringillidae > Fringilla > Fringilla coelebs. The sequence continues at coordinate 85,259,230 of NC_140028.1, forward strand.
GCATTCAGTGAAAAAAAAAGGACTAATTTAGAAAGTAACTTTTAAGTGCACATGGGCTATAAAGACAAATATAAGCTGCCTAAAATGCAGTCAGAGTATGAGTCACAACAGGTTTTGCTTTGCTTTTTCTTCTTTTTCTTTTCCTTTTTTTTAGTGTATACAAACACAGCAGGCAATCTGGGCACTTGGACTTTCTAAACAGGCAGAAGAATGTTGCACAAGTCTAAGTTTAAGTCAATTCAACTTTGCAGTGAATCCCTCTTTCCTTTAAAGAAAGACAAAAACAAAACAGAAAACAACACTCCCCCTCCCCCCATGGTTTCTTTCTTGGAATGGCTGCACCTCTTAAAAGATGGCTTCATTTTTGTGATCTATGAAGGGAAAAGGAAATAAAGTGCTTCTTGAGAATAAATCAAAATAAATATACATATTTAATGGCAGGAAAAAAAGAGTTCTGAAGGGCTACTGCCAGCCAGGTCTTTTCTCAAATGAGTCTTTTCCCCCAAAACTTATCAAAAGTAATCTGCGCAACTGTTGAAGATGCCAAAATTTGCTTTAGTAGCAGAGTTGAATTCCTCTAAGTTTGTGTCTGCTCCATCACTGGTTTGTAAAATCTGTGCAAAACACCTTTGCCCAAAGTGCAACTCGTCCCGCACAACAGCATCAAATAAAATACAAAAGGAAGAGAAGAAATATAAGAAGGGGAAATAAAATAATTAAAAAAAAAAAAAAAAGGAGAAGGGAAATAATCCACCCAGTTACATCTACTTCATCCCGTTGGCAGTGGTGTTCTCCGAGATGCCGTCGCTCACAGCTGCTGAGTCGTGGAGGCCAGAGTAATCCTTGAGTTCAGAGTTTGTCAGGAGCAGGGGCTGCTCGCCCTTCTTGTGCGGCAGCAGGGGCTGCCGGGTGTAATGTTCCCCGTCAGGGATGTTCTCAGGCAGGTGCTGGTTCTTGCTCTCGGGCAGCAGCAGGATGCAGATGATGCAGATGAGTGTGCAGCAGGCGAAGATGACGTGGTGGAGGAAGTAACCTTTCTGGTTGTGCAGCTCCATGATGGGGGCGGTCAGGCGGCCGAAGCCTGCGCTGGCCAGCACCAGCCCCAGCCCGCCGCCCCTGCAAACACAAGCAGAGGGGGAAATAATTACACTCAAGTATCATTTCACACCCATTTAACAGCCCCACATAAGAAGAAGAGAAGCTACACACCATGTGAGTGTGTAGACAGCACTCTAAAGTACTCCCAGTTCCAAGTACTCCCACATTCAGTGAGGGAAAACCAGATTTTGCTTAACATGCCACCCTTCTCCACTTAGACACACCAAGGAGCAGTAAGTGCAGAAGTCAGTTTTGGCTGCCTCTAAAGTATCTGGCACTACTTGGCAGTGGAGGCAGGAGATTAGACTTTACAATCCATTATACCAAACACTGACTGCTGGAATATTTTCTACATAAAATCATGTTATGGCTGGAACTTCCCAACACACTGGAGATGTAACAAAATGCATAATTTTCAGGAAAAAAAAAGAAGTGTGAAAATAGACTCATCTTCCTCCAGCTAGAGGCACAGAAGCTGCTTGTGAAAGGCCAGTTCAGCGCTCTCTCCTGATGCTTGGCTATGCAAGCAAATTCTCATGCAATTCCTTGCCTTGCTCATCAGCATTTCTCCAGAGCCTGGTGCAGGGGGCCTGGCACACCTCACAATCCTGGATCTGTCTTTGCTGGGTGCCCCCCACACAGAAGTGGCACTGCAGGTGTTTCTTTGGGGCAGGCTATTCCCTCCTGCTGTGACACGACTGAGGTCTCCTGCCAGCAGAGGGTCGTCCTTCAATGACTCATTTTAACAACAATCTGTGAGAGTGGCAGCTCCTCCTTCATTTTCCAAAGACTGCTGCCTGCAGAGGGAGACCTCCCTGTGAGTTTAATCACTGGCACCCTGCTTCCCCACCAAGCCTGCGAGGGCAACACACTTCCTACACTTCCTCTGGGGATGCCAGCTATTCCCAAACCCTCTGCAGATCAGAGGGGTTTAGTAGTTCCTGGCCCAATGCAGAGCTGTTACTATCAACAACAACTGGCCCTTACAGAAGACGGCTTGCAGAAGGCAAATGGACTGCTTTATGTCAAATATTTGGCGTAAAACCAGTTTCCCTGACTATTAAGCATCCTGGAAATCACTGTACAAATAAACCTACAAATGCTAAATTCACTCAGCCAACCACAGTGTTAAAGCTAATCTTCACTCAATCCTTTCCAAAATCCACTGCTGCTTACTTGACAGCTGAAGGACAGCAAACATGGGTTTCAAAAGATGCTCTTGGGACACTGACTGGATCAAAAATTCACATAGGTATGTTCCAGTTCTTCAGGCTCAGCAGAGCATCTTTCACAGACAACAGTGACTTCCCCAAATGCTGCAAAAGCCCTTAAAAAACTTGCCAGCTTTCCGATGGCAATTTAGAAACCCAGCTGAATGCAACTATTGTGCAACTGGCCTCCCTGCAACTTCATTAATACACTCACATGAGTAATTGACACAACCAGTCCCAAATGCATGGCAGATCTCTCTCCAAGCTGGCTTTGGAGCAACAAAAGCCCGGCTCATTTACATCAGTGATTGCAATGGCTAAATTGTATCTCATCCCCCCTGAGAAGGACCTGAGGTGAGTTTTAAATGCTGCTGCAGAAGGACATCAAGCAAGCTGAAAGAAAACGGGAAAAGGCAACAACAAAGACGGCTCTGTCATTTATGGGTCAAGTGGCTTTAGATTTACAGGGGGGGAAAAAGTTTTTCCATATGACGTCAGTAATTAGAGTAGGCATTACTTTTTCCAGTGCCATCAAAACCTGGCAGAGGAAGGCTTGAAAAGTACATTTCAGTGTGTGTCTTAAAAGGGGTTTCTTTAAGGTTTAACTACACTGCAGATGTGAAATGTGAAGGGGGAAAAAAAAGAGAAAATTGAAAATACTCTCAGGATTTTTTTGTTGTTTCCATGCACATCAGGAAAACAGCTATAGGACAAAAGAGGCAGCAAGCTCAAGAGTCATACTGTTTTTGCAGGTGACAAGGGGCAGCAGGTGGAAAAGAAAAACATTCTGAGTGCTTTGGGGCATTGCTCCTGCTCAGCACAAGGAATTCCAGGGCAGGGGCCAGCGTCTGTACTTCAAACACATTCCAGATACAGAGTGGAGCCTGGAGAAGGACTGAGAGGGCTGCTGGCACCCACAGCGAGTCCCAGCTTTCTCCATTGCACCTCTGCCTGCCAGTGCCTGCTCTGGGGGATCTTTCCCATGGCACAGCCCCATGGATGATCAATCAGCACCACTTCCCCGACTCCTGCTCCCCCACTGACAGTGAGGAAGGATGGTTTGCATGGGGTTTATGGTCCTAATGTAGGCAAATTGCAAAATTCTGTCCTCAGAAAGGTCCTGCTTGTTCATGGGGTAGAATTTCTTTGCTTGCTACCTCAGTGTTTTGCCAGAGAGCAGCAAGACATCCTCACTGACACCCTAAGAGAAGGGTCTTGTCCTTCTCAGCACTCCTCAGGAGAGCAGAGAATTGTCACTCCTGTCTTCAGACAGCCATGGCTGCATTGAGCAAATGGGTCAACACACAACATGGCTCAGAGTACAAGTGAGCCAGAGAGATGCCCAGGCTAAAAAAGGCTTTGGGAGAGCCTCCTGCACAAAGCAGGGCCAGCACTGAAATCAGACCAGGTTTTCCAGCTCAGCCACTTCTCAAAGTCAGTGTGAAAACCTCCACAGCTTTTCCCTGCCTGTACATAAGGGATATTTTGTGCACTCAGTCCCAGGCCAGAGATTCAAGTAATACACCAGCATACCCTTGGTCTCATGGAGCAAGCACCACCTTTGAGGAGCCAGGCCCTATTCAGGTCCCAGCAGACAGCCCTGCATCCCACTGTGCTGAGGAATACATTCAGTGCAGGTAGCTGGGTGGGCAAGGTGTGGTGTCAGCTGCAGACTGAGCTCTGGGGAGGGGTGACCCCAAGATGAGAGGCTGTGAACGGGTGCAGAGCCTCTGTGTGAATGTGACTGAGCCAAGTGGCTCCTGGGTGGTCGGAAAGGAAAGATTCCTCAATAACTGGAAATCTGGCTTGAGGCAGCTATTGATGGGAAAAAGCCCTAATTCAGCCATCCTGCCCACTCTTTGGCTGTGTGGGCACAAAAGCAGGACACAGAGAAAAAGCCAGAGCCATCTTCCACTTGATAGTAACTGAGAATGTGGAGGATGAGGAGAGAACATGCTGTATTTCGTTCAGCCTATTCCCATTCAGTAGACATGCAGGCTGTAGTGGTGTGAAGATTATTCCATGAGGATTATCAGTGGCCCTTGGTGCTTTCATTCAGCATTTGCATGGTGGTTCTGCACTCAAGTCTCAGGTACAAAGAAGGATAGCTCCTGATGAAGCCCCCCCCGCCTACTGCCAGGAGGCTGGGGTGCAGTGCACAGATCCCAAGGATCCCTCTGACACATGACAGTGTGGAATGTTCATGTTACTGAGCAGGTGTCACCTCTTGGGGATGAAGGTCTGGCTGTTCTCTTCCTGGAACTGTTCATCCCAACACCCTAGCAGCAGAGATGGATGGGTGCTGTGGGTTTGCTGTCATGCCACTGCTACCCCAGGTAATGGCAGTGCTATTTTCCACTCTCAGGGATTTGCAGACAACGGACTTGATAGGGAAATCCCAGAGACAGCCCCAGTGCCCTCTTTGCCTTCCTTTTCCTTAAGGTTCCTTGAGATCCAACCAAAGGCATATTAGTATCATACAATGGTTTGGGTTGGAAGGGACCTTAAAGATCATTTAGTTCCGACTCCCAAAGGCTATCCAGGGTGGCATTTTGGAAAGCAGGTTATGATGGAGTAGCCAGATCCCAGCAAAAGGCAAGACAGAAGGCAGCTTAAGCACACCTTTGCATAAGACAGATTTATGCACTGTCCTGAGTTACACCTCCTAATTACAACCCTGAGGGGACCTTATTGTGGTGGTAGGATCACAAAGCAGAGCAGAATGTCATCATTTCTATAAATAAACAGGGACCCTGAGGCATATCTAGCTGTTGTCACTCGCCTGGTGTCACCCAGCAGAGTCAGGGGAAGCAGAATTCTGGCTCCCAGCCAGGATTTTGTCCCCGTCCCTGGAGCAACATAAGTGATTTAAGGGAAGAAAGCTTGCTAAGTTCAGACTGCACATCTGACCCTACTTGGCAGATTCTCTTCTGGCTGACATGGTCAATTCCTTATCTGTGTGTCTTTCAAACAGAGCCAAGGAGAAAATTAAAAAGGCATAAAAGCACCAAGCTGATTGACACACACATAAATAAATAGCTGTTAGTGTTTCATTCCGCTGTGTAATCTCACTCCTCACACTACCTTTTCCTGTGGAATTAATGTTATCCATAAAATACATTCACAAATTTAGATGGCCTGAAAAAAAGACCACAGAGCAAGGAGACTCTGGCTATTCAGATGACAGTTTTGCAATAATACGTTTGCAAAGTAGTTGAAAAGGCATATAATTTGGAGGGGACAGAAAAAAAAATATCCTCTCTCCTCTACTCTCTCTCTCCCCCACCCATATGACCTACATTCCTGGAAATCAGAGCAAACTCCTGAATTGCTGTGGCATTGCTGAAAGCACAACCTTTGTGCAGTGAAAGATAACAGTGCTTGTATAAAATGATACAAACCCCTGACCGTACAAAGATGTGTTATGGGAAACTCTCCAACAAAGATAATTTGTCTGATTTCTCCTATATCCCAGGATGAAAGTCCTCCTCTTTAGAAAAACTTTGAGCCTCTACTAAGATAGGTCTGTATGTGAAGAGAAAGACAGCTTTATCTGCAATAAAGGCAGAGAGGCAGGCTTGCAGAGGAGCTCTATGCACCAAAAGCATTCACACCACATGTTTCAACACCTTCCTTCACCGAAGCACCCCTGCAGCTGTCCTGGTTAACCTGCCCTATGCAGGCAGGGATTGCTGGCACCTATGCCCTCCTCTGCAGAGTCACGGAATTCCTCCTGCTTGAACAAACCCCGCAGAGTTAGCGGAGCAATGACAATGCTCAACCACACAAACTGCTTCAGCTGAGTATTTAAGACCCTACCGAGCTGCAATTCATGGGCTGCTGATCATCACCACCGCGGGACACAAGGTGGAGCCATGGAAAACAAAGCCTCTCTATACACAGACACGCATTTACTTGCACAGACTGACTGCAGCCACTGCAAAAAGCAGCCCCCAAGTTGCTGTGAGGTCTCCAATTACGTGGGGCTTCCCCTGCCGTATCCCGTGTTAAGTTACACAGCCCATTATCAACTAAATGAGGATATTTTTGTCCCCATCTTTTGAGTGGGGCTCCAAAGTCTCACCTGATTACTGTGGGTGTGATTTCAGCACAGAAGAACACGCTGAGGCTTCCAACAGCATGCGAAGAGAACATACCCACGATGGAAAACGCAACAGAGAATTTGTCTTTGACGCTGTCACTCATACCTGGCAAGAAAAGTGAGTTCATAAAAAGTAAGAATGAGGTCAAATTTCTAAGGAAGAAAACAATCATTGAAGTTTATATTACTCTTCTCCCTCAACAGGAACTTGAGGAATTTTGTAATACTAATTTAAAACTGGTATTTATAAAATCCATTCCCCGAGCGCCTGAGATACAAACACATGAAAAAAGCCCATAATGTCATGCCAAAAAATGGCAGCGATCTCTGATTTTTTTATGCTTAGACACCACAGAAAAGGTAAAACCCATGAAAAAACAAAATCTTCAGCCAGTCTTAGCCACCAGCCTTATCCCTCTCATGTTTGACAGACAAGTGGAGGCAGGCAGTGTTCCTCAAGCTGCCAAACATCTTGTACAGTGGGGCTTGGGCACTGAAGAGGTTCCAGGACAAGAGAGGAAAGAACTAGAAGTGCTCCCATCTCTGTGCTAAGCCTCTGCATGTGATCAGTCTGCAACCTCTGTTGTAACTCCCAACTTGACAACTCTGGGCGAGAGCAGCCGATGCCAAGGACGGAGAGGCACTCCTTAAGCCAGGGCTGTTTGCTCAATCACTTCACAGCTGGATGGCAGCAAGGTTTCCAGGAGCAAACAGTGTCTATCAAGCACTTGCAGAAACCCCAGTAAATCTAAACAAAGCTCAAGGAAACTGTCTCTGGCCACGATGACAGTACATCTCTCACTGGATCCCTGCTCGCCACCTCCCGTGGGGAGGGCTGGCATCTCTGACCAGGGCTGCACAAGCTCTCGTGGCCTGTCCTGGCCAGCGAGGAGGCCACATCACCCACAGACACCATTGCACCATACAAGGGGAACACATCATGCCTGACAGGAGCACTGAGGAAAGGACTGGAACTTTGCAGCCAGTGCTCCCTCACCTTTCTACACAAGACCTGCCTGAAGAAAGAACTGCTTTGTGCAGTCCCAAGCAGGCATACTGTCTGGCTTGGATCCAGTGAAAATTAACACCTGCTTTTGTTCTTGCTGAATGTATCAGCTGTCAGGAAAGCAAAAGGTATTTGGGAGCTCTTTGGTTACATCTGAAATGTGCTACAGCCTGCTCAGGGCTAAGTTCTTACTGAAACATACCCCAAGTCTGGGGGAGAGAGCAAATTCTGCCAGCTGATGAGGATGTGGGCACAGCACCTTGCAAACCATGGGCCTCTGGCCACTGCTGCATAGCAGGTGAGGCTACACCATTGACCCCCTCAGGGAGTCATGGCAGCAGAACAGACCTTGGAAAAACTGGCAAGGACAGGTCCATCAAATCTGATACACAAAGGTACATTTTATTCCCCTGTAGTTTGTTACTGCATTGCTCCTACAGTATCTCATCTTGGGAAAGTATTTTCTCAGGTGTTTAACTCCCCTCATCTAAAGTGTCCTTAAGGTGTTTTAGTCCCCTTTTCTTTTATTTTCTGGAAAAAAAAAATAAATCTGAGAGTCCTGAACTGGGAATGTTGCTTCTCAGGAGACTTTCTGAGAAAGCCTCACCCTGTATGTCAAACCCTGGGGGACCTCTGCACCCTCTCTTGACATGCAGAGGTGAGTCTATGTGCAGGGGATGCTGCACCAAGAGGCTGAGCACAGATGGGCAGGCCTGCCTGTCAGTGGGGTCTCAAGGCACTGCACAGAAGTGGACTTTGCCCCTGCACCCCTTTGTGGCAGCAGCTCTGCTCAGGGTGCTTTGGCCCAGGCCTTCGGGATCTACCTGTTCCTGGGGGAGTGCTTCCCACATGATGCAGATTTGTCTGTAAATCATACCTGAGTCTGGAAGTTGACTGTATTTTCCAATCACTGGATCCAAGACCATGGAAGTCAGAGAAAGATAAAAAAAGAGAAAGGGAGAGAAAACAAGAACATTCAGTTTTTATATGTTTATTTATCCGGAAAAAAAAAAAAAAGGGTAAATCCCACATGCCATCCTAGCCCCACCCTCTGACTCCCTATTCTTTCCCATGCCAAAACTGCCACATCTTTCCCTGGCCACCAGATGGGACATGCTGTTTCCAGGCACATCTCAGCTGGAGGACAGCATGCTAATGAGACAGTGATAACAAACCAGCAGTAAAGCATATTTAAAAGCCCCAGAATTACCACTGGGATTAACACAAAGGCCTCTTTGTTGTTAATGAAGGGGGAGAAGAGAAAATGCCCTCCTGCTGCAGCCCTGAGGGAATGGCCAACAGAAGCTTCGGTCAGAGAGCAAAATCTGGGCATCAGTGCTGTCAGGCTGGTGGGAGACCTATTCCTCTCCAAAACCATGAGCTGATGGTCCATGTGTCACACTAGCCACCAATCCTAACCACGCAGGGGCACATGGCAGCACCGGGCAGCAAGGGGAAGGGCATCAGCACAAGCTGGGCACAGCTCTGCTGGTCATCTCCCATCCTGGTTCTGTGACTTTCCAGGTGACACTCCGGAGTTCAGAGGAGGGGTCCAATAAGGAGAGCTTCAAGGTCTGCTGCAGGTTTCTGGCTGGTGGAGAATACTCCCCCCACACTCTCTCTCTCAGTATTCTCAAATACGGATTTCATTTTCCTATTACACCCAAATTATGCTAAATTAAAACATGCAAGGTGCTGTGACAGATTTCGTAATCAACAGGGTCACTGTTTCCCTCCAAACAATGTCTAGTTCTTCTGAGGAAGGGGTGGCCATGGTCAAGAGTGGGGAGAACTGCTCTGAAGTTCGAGGCTGCCTTTCTCTTCTCACAAAGAAAAGAGTGAAAGGCTGACAAGGGCGCTGCATTGAGAGTGTCAGTGTAGCAAAAGCACCTAAAGCCATGTCTGATCTTAGTTCTCAAAACCACCTAAACCTGTTATGGATAAGGTTGAAATGAGTCCTACAGGGTGTTGCCTCCCACTTCCATCATATTTTTTTTTTTAAAATGCAACCAGATTTTCGTGGCTCTGGAGCAGACTAGGATATCTTACACACTGTCTCTCAACTAAGCAAGAGAATGTTTATTGCCTCGACAGCCTCAACAATCATCTCCCATCCTTAAAGCAAAAATTAAAACGGGCAAATTCAGTGTAGAGAGACCCTGATGGACACCCTCAGAAGAACATGGAGTTTTGGGAGGTTGCACACATGCACAGTGTGAATCTGCATGTCAATGGTCTCAGTCCCCCAACAGCCATGGTGAGGTGCAGCATGGGGCTTCTCCCACTCTCAGCTGGGATTGCTGGACGTGGTAAATATGTGCTCAGAGGGAATGTAAACATCTGTGCCAAGCTGGGAGCAAACACACATGATGCTGGAGTTTCCTCCATGTCATGAAAGAGGTTCCCTGTTTCCCTCCTACACTCCCACAAATAGCTTATTTGCTAAAGGCGAACTTAGTAAATGCCTCCGGGAAACAGAGTCTGTAAATATGAACAATTCCTGTTGGCTTGGAGCGGCCCTCAGCATGCAAGAATGTGAAAGCTTTCCATGCTCAATGCAAAAAGCTCTTTCTTATTAAGGCCCTCAATTATTTCTAAACTTAGAAACGAAAACCAGCAATAGCCAATGTTCTGGTGTTTGTCTCACGTCCAGTTTGTCCAAAGTATGTCACAACCCTCTTCTCCCTTCCTTGGGGTGGGGTTTTCTGGGACAGGGATCTAATGATTGGACGCTGTGAGAGTGGCAAAGCACACCCCACATTCCCTCTGCTTCAACACCTCTCTGATTCATCAAGTTCAACCTCCTCAAGCAACAAAAAATGAAGTGAATGAAATAAAATTGAAAAAGGAAAGGGAATATTTCTATAGCAGTATTAATAGCTGAAGCAGCTCAAAAGAGCCGCACAAAAGTTACTGCCTGAAAAGGAAGAGGTGGGACACTCTCACTTTCTGCAGGAACAGCCATTTGATACGCTTTGTCACTTCCCAAAATCATGTGTATACATTCACATGGATGATACATACACAGTGTGTTAAAAGCGGGGTCTTTCAGCTGCACGATTTCCATGCTACCTTTTTATTACTTGTTCATAGCAAGATGCTAAGAGCAGGGAGAGGACATACACCTACTGCTTTAATTTCTGCATGGTTTAGAGGCCACTTGAGAAGCAGACTTGAGTGGGAAAGTTTTCCCTTCCCAATCTCAATACAGCTCTTTCCCTGGCGGGTGTTTCACTAAAATAAAATTGAAAGCGTTTCTTGTTTCCTTGCTTGTTTTCTTGGTGACTACCCCGGATACAGCACCAAGGCTCAATAAGCTTCACCATGGGAATCATCCAGAATACAATGCCTTTTGTTAATGAGCCTGAGAAACAAGTGTTTGGGGAAACCTTCAAACAAATTCAGATTCTAAAACTATGCAGGTGTATCACATGACAAATCTGGGAAAGGCAAAGGAAATGCCAGTATTTCCTGGTCCCTTATTTGCATGCGAAGCTTGCGTGGTCCCGAAAAGCTGTCATCTCCAACTTACAGTTGAGAAGGCCCAGCTGCAGAAGTGATGCCAGAGCTGTCAGTATCATGAAGAGCAGGAGTCCTCCTCTCCTCCCCAGGAAGCCGACCACAGGGCACATGGCCAGGCAGGATGCCAGCGCAATCCCAGCCATGGTGTAGTAGTCCGCATAGAAGTTGTGGGTAATCGCCATCTTCGCTTCGTGCCCCATCATACTTTTTGCAAAACAGTGGTGTATGCCATAACCAGTCAGCCTGGAGAAACAGGAGAGGGCAAGAGAGACCATTGCTGAGAGGGCAGAACACACACTGCAATGTCATTCAGTGTGGGGAGGCATTAATGCAGGAGTACAACACCTTAAATTAAGAAACTTATCTCTAGGTGCTACTGTGAAAATAAGCATTGATAAAAAGAAGCAAAAGAAAAAAAAATCTCCATTCAATCAAATATTTGCTGACTTTATTAATTTAGCTGCTGCTCATGGTATGATCAAGGCACGGGGAACTTTAGAAGAACTCCTAGTGCATGGTAGGTTTTGCCATTGTATTTGAGACATCTCATTCCCAGAGGAGCACATCTCTCTGTTCCCAGTGCACCTGCTGACCGTACAGAGCCAGCATTGCTGTGACAAAGTAGCCTCTGTGCTTGGACAGCAAAACACCAGGAACCCCCCTGCCTGTGGCATTTGGTCATACTAAGTACAAGCATTACACCCCACTTCCCAAGCTAGCCTGTTAAAACTGAAACCCCCTGAGAAAGGAGTGTTTGAAGTTGTATGTGCTGCAATGATTATTACAATTATGAAACAATAAGATCTAATTCAGTCTACACATTTACACCACCCTTCATAGCAATGTGTCTCCTCCTCTTTAAAAAATCTCTTTGAGATGCCGCTGATCAACATCTTACCGTCACACTTCACACATCTTTCTCCTGTCTCACCCTGTGCCTCCAAAAAACAGAAAAGAAAAAAAAAAGGAAGAAAGAGAAAGGGGCTGAAGGTACAAAGGTCTGATTAGAAGTCCCAGCTTCACCCGTGATGTGGTAAAAAATAGCAGCAGGGGTGCAACAGGAGAGGTCAATGCTCTCAACTGCACCCATCACAGCTCAAGTACCTCTGCCAGGAAGAGCCTCCTGTCCCTGGCACTTATACAAGACTAATCTCATGGCACAAATTAACAGTGCCTGAGAGAGGCACAGATCCAGGTCTCAAAAAAAGAAAAAAGAAAAAAACCCCAAAAAACAGCAAGTACATTACGTTGATACACTTGTATACTTCTGAAGGTCAGGAATTTGAAGCTCTGTCAATATAAACTGGGCATCCAAATAAGCACAGAAACAGCTGTGGGGATATGCAGACCCTGAGTGCATGACAGCCCATGGCCTGAGGAGCTTTTCTGGCAAACTTGTGAATCAATGCTCAAATTCAAATCTCCACCCTCAATACCAAACACTTTGCCCCTGATAAAAACCTAATACGAGTGCTTCCAGTTACACAAAAATGACATTTCCTTTGAATAACTAGATTATAGCTGACTCCTCCCATAAGAGAAGTATTAATCAGCAAAACAGTAGTAATAAAAAGGGCAGAGTGAACCAGCTTTTCTTCTGTCTTTCTGTTCTATGCATGCAAACACAGTTGCAGAAGTTGCTATTGAGACCATGACCTATAAAGTAAATTATTTAATCATTTGGACTTGGCTTTGCAGCCTGTTCCCTAAGAATTACTCTATTCTCTTCACTTGGTGAGCAGCACAGAATAGTTACTTTTAAAACTAAATCCTTGTCTTCCCTAATTTCTTTTTGTTCCCTGCAAAAGGTTCCTTCTCCGTGAACTAAAAATTTAGCACTAACAGGAATAACAGAAGTAAAATTAAATATTTTTTTTCACCCCTTAAAAACAAACATGAAATCTATTTCATCAGACGTACATCTGCTTCACGCTCTCCTTGGATGCAAGCAGCCTTCACGTGCTAATGCCAGAAATTAATTTTTGGACTGCCTAGATCTGATTTAAGGAATTTCCAAATATGCAAATTAATGTGGGTGAGGGAGGAGGGGAGAATTGCACATGCAAACAGTTTTCACAAATACATTTAACACTGTCTACCAAATGTACTTGGCGAGCCTAAGAAGAAAGCACTCTTTCAGAACAGAGGTAGTCCCTCACTGGAGGGTGGAAGGGAGACACAAAACTCATAAAACCAGAGCTGGTTCTGCAACAATAACACTGGAGACTGACCCTGAAGTCTGTGTGCTTCTGGGTGACTACTTGCCCAGCATGGGGGCTGTCCCCTCTGGGTGATGAATGATCCATAAACCTGCTAACAGGAGTGAGGGCTGCAGAGTAGTGCCCTGAAGTGAGGAAGAAAAAGCCACAAGAGAGCTGCATACTTTGAAACCTAGCAGAGGAAGGAGAGTCCCAGCCTTCTCCAGCCCCACCTCCCGCTTGAAAAGAAAGCCATGAAAAATTCAAATGGGCATTTTACAAGATGGAAAAATTAGAAAATGCACTGCTGGTGCCCTTCTAGAGTTTGCAAGCTAATGTATTTCCTCTTTACAAGGTGCCAGTTCTGCACAGAAGATCTCAGAACCTGTAACCTGCAAAACCCTTAGGCTGATGCTTGTTTTTGCCCACATGAGCATGTCCAAACTGAAGCCTTAAGAGGCAACATTGTCCTGTTGGAGACTGCACATTCTCCCTGTGATCCCTTCTCTGCGCATAATTTGGGAGTGCTGAGGCACTTTGTAATCTGCCTTTGAAGACCCACCAAGCACAGTTGTTACACGAGGGAGCAACTTGTATTTACTGGCAAGCAACATCTTCCTCTGCACCACAGCCCTATCAGATGTAAACAACTTGAACCTGTACTCCTGGGGCATGAATGGTTTCAAAAGTCCCACCTGGGATGCCAAGCAGACGCCTGCATGCATGAGCACCTGTCAGCACGTGGCCACATGAGACCACTGGTGACAGCAACACAATTGCAGCGTGACACCTGAGAAGATGAGGTTCTGCTGTCTGAAACAGCCAGTGAGCTCCTCCACGTTTGCCATAAAAAATACAGTTCCCTGCAACAGCTGGTGTTTTTCCAGGGTCATTTATCAGAGATGTTAGTGAAGGGTCCCACTGAAGGAAATAGTGGAGCTCCCTCATCACTTCCCATTGCTGCTCCAGTTCACTGGCCACACAGATATTTAAACAGAGGGATTGGACTTACGAGTTCACACACAACACTACGATGTTTTTCCACAGGTTCCTTGTTCCCACCACTTTAACAATGCACACTTTTTTCGGTCTCCTGGTGATTTCCTTTTCCAGCTCTGAAACAAACCAAATCAGAATTATCATTTCACTGAGGAGAATGAGAAGATTTACTTGTGAACTAAGATATTCTGAGGGATGCTCTGAAGAGCAGAACACTATTGATTACATTTACAGGAGCTATAAAAACACTGAACTACCTGCCTAAAGTCCAGCACAGGTTCCTCCTTTTCTTCCAGGCTTCCCTTCATCTTCTTGGGGAAAAAGAACTAAGAACTCCTCCATACTCCAAACCTCTTGCCAGTTAAAACTGTGTATGTAAAGCGGGAGCAGTATGGAGCTTGACCCCAACAAGCATGATAGCAAATTTCTTGAAGACCTTCAGGATTCTGTTAATTTTTAGAACTCTCCACAGGGAGGACTGCACTCGTGCAGCTACAGACTCTGCTCCCATTGTGCAACGCATACCTAAAAAGCCATAGAAAGGACTGGAGCTCAAACTCGTTTTTCATGGGTCATCCTTTGAAGTTTGTTCAAATGCAAGTTTCAGAATGCAGTGGCTAGGACATTATGTCAGCTCATCTATCTTCCACTCCACTCCCTTTTCAAATATTTAAATTTTTTCTGATGGATGTCCTAAAGGTTAAGACATTCCCTTAAAGAAAAATCATTGGGCATCAGTAGCTGTGGTGTCTTTGCATTTCAGAACTAGAGCCCCACCACGTCCTTCCAGTTCTGGGCAGCTTCAAGTGAACTTTTCTTTGTGATGCTGAAATAACACACAAGCCTTACAAATGTTGCCTCTGATACCCTTGTTGGCATGGGACAATAATGAAGGGCACTGTTTATTTCCCAATTATCAGCAAGTTGGAGTTTGAACACCCACCTAAGTGTGCCAAAGCAGCCACTGTTTCCAAGCTACCGCATCAGTGGGCAACAAGTCCAATAAAAGCAGGAGAAGCTGTAGCTATAAAGAATCATCACAAAAATAATGCCCACCAAGAGCACAGACTAGGTCTGTTTTCTGGGGTAAAGGCTTTCACTGCTGCTTTCTTTTTTTTTTTTTTCCCTGACTGTGTTTAAAGGCAGCAGCATGGCCCTGCTGTGAAGGGTGCATGAGTTCTCTTCGTGCATACGCAATGAGCTTGGGTGTCCTCAGTTGCCCACACTGGCCTGGCCTGCCCTGACCTCTGCCTTACTCTGCTGAATAGCAACTTCCTAAAGAGATGCAAGACAGGAGAAAATAAAACCAAGCTGGGGTGAGGGGAGGGGGGGGGTTTAAAAAAAAAGCCACCTGAATTTACAAATGAAACAAAAAACACATTTGCCAGCTATTATTTGAAAAGTGCATCACAAAAATAATAAATCAAGCAAACACTATTTACATGCAAATACTTGATCTATTAACTGCTCACAGGTCACTCCTGGTCTTCTCTCCAGAGTAATTACTGGGAAGGCTTCTGACAAAAGCAGCAAAGCTTATTTTATATTAGTGATTGTATTTAGGCAGAATATTGCTATACTACTTTTTTAACAACCTGATAATGGCCATTTCTCCCCAGAATCTATGCAGCATAAAGCACACAAAAGCAGAAAAACTAAGGTGGAGCAAAAGGAAAAATTAGTTAAATTGATATTTCTATTACAGAAACCCTCTTCAGACCCAGCAATGGATTGGGGCCATATTAAAATATAAGCAATAAAAAAATTGGAGCCTCATCTCAAAGAACAAGGTCAAAATAATTTTTGTAGCAAGATTCTAGGAAGTACTAAGTGGGAACAGAATAATTGAGAACAATGGAAGCAGTAATATAAAACAATTGTAAAGGCCACGATTGAGCCCAGGCCAAACCTTCTACAGCAAAAAAAAAGTCAAAGCAAACACTAGAAGAAGCACAAGGGTTTTGAAAGGCTGTTGGTGGGTGTTTACTATGTCAGCTGAAGAGCAACAATGAAAATCACTACCCAAACAACACATATTGCACTGATTTCAGAAGGGTTCACTCTCAAATTAAGAATGACCAGATCTGGGCTATGCAGTAAAACATCGCATTCTCTGTCAGCAGAAGGTACGTATGCCATATTCTTCAGATTTTCTTAATCTGATAGGGTTTTTTGTTTGTTTGTTGATTTCTCAGAGAAATTTTTACTTTTTTCTTTCAAGACAGAGAGTAGACTTGTAAATACATGCTGCATTGAGCCACAACTCAACAAAACCAAGAGAAGCAATGATCAACTTGGCTACGCCTTTCTTTACAACCATTGTTACACTCCACTCCTGCTTTGTTCATACATTAGGTCATCCTATAATCCATGTGTTCTTTGTTTATTGCCATGCATCCTTCTCACCTGCACTCAGGCCCCCTTTTTAACCTTTCTCATAAGTCAGTGCTTCTGAACTAGTTCCCACCAGTCTTTTCACTGAATTGCTGTTCTGCCTTCAAGTAAAGGCTCACTTGGTTATGTGAACTGTCAAACAGCTCCTGTGCCAGCTGCAGTGAGGATCACACATGACAGGGGAGCTCACCCCTTTTCTACCCTACTCGTGCAGCAGTCTTTCTGCAGTGGACTCTTGATTCTGCTTTCATGGGGGTTGTACTCCATGGACACATCACAGCCTTATACAAAAATGTCTTGATTCCAGATATAACAGCATTACAAGCATTAAAAAAAAAAAAAAGGAAAAGAAAAAAAGGAGGGAGAAAAAAAAAAAAGAAAAAAAAAAGAGGGGAAAAAGGATCTGGTCTCAAATCTTACACCAAAGAATGCAAACAGAACCTAGTTTTTTATTGAGAGCCTTGTGACTCTACCAGATATTGACGCCTCTGTTCCCCTATGATGTTGTTAAAACTCCAAATCTAAGTCACCTGCTTTAGATGAATGACTTGCCTCCAAGTCTCCAACACAATCCATCTTTCTGATGGCTTTCTCCCTCCTTTGCTTCTATGAATACTAGTGAAATATTCACCAAAAATCCCCGCTGCATTGCAAAATTAATGACCAGCAATAACCAAAATATCATTCTAATAAGAAACAAATAAGCTCTGTGACTTGCAAAAAAGTAATCAGCTGCAGACCTGGCTCTCATGTAAGTGACCTGCTGTCTTTGGAGGGAGCCTGCCTGCATGAAAGGAGCTGCTCCAGCTGACTTTGATGGGCATCAGGAGAGTGGCAGCTCTCAGGCTGACTTCATAGGTCAAAGTTAAGATAATGAAAGGCAAGCCAAAGCCCATTAAAGCCTCATGGAAGCAAACTATTTTATTTCGGGACAAACACCAGAAAAACTCCCTGTACCCCCAGTTTACTCTTTGATTTTACATTGAAGTTACCAGTACAGAGGAATTAGCATGAAATGTTTCAGTTTTGATTTACCAAAAGGTAGAGTGTGGAATATAAGAATGTTTCTATCCATTTATTCAGAGGCCCCTAATAAGTTTTCCCATACTCCAAAGCCCACACACCCCCTAGGCTTCCTATTCAGGGACTCGGTAGGAAAACTGTCAACAAGCTAACTCTTTACATCTCAGTGGAAATTAGAACTATTCACTGGCAGATTTTAAATGTCCCATGGGAAGGGGAACCCTACCAGCTCCCAGCTCGCAAAGCTGCTGAATTCTCAAGAGACCCTCTGCATTTCAGGAGCATGCCTTTCAAAATCAGAAAGTATCTTTAGAGGCCTCCAGAGGAAGCCACCCATCTCTGCATCACTTGGCACAGACAAAACAGACAAAAGCCCAAATCAAGCCACAGAAAAGTTATGTCCAAAATGACAAGTGTCCTGTGGTGATGGACTTTTGCTGGATTTTTCTGGCTGGTAAATGATACTGTCAGTAGCTCTTTGAACATGAAAAGATCTATGGAAGCCTAGCACAGAGACTCAATCAATCCCTGGAGCATGACAGCTCTGCAGCAGGAGGTGGACCAGTCTGAAACACAGAGGTGAAGCAATCTATTCTCAGGCAGGCAGAGTTACTGGTACACAGGTTTATTTATACCTTCCAGGATTTTTGTCCAGCTCTCAAGACATATACAGAAATTATGAGGTAGGTAAAATACTGACTGATGGGGGGAGAGAGATAAGGGATAGAAAAACAGAAATCATAAGCGGATGGCACGACATTAGTAGTGGGATGACTCATCTTATTTTTAAATAAAAAATCTTGTTTAATAATCTGAGTAGGGAGCTTGGCAAAAACCTCAGAAAGGTACCAGTAAGGTCTGCTGGTGACAAAGTGAGGCACTACCTTATTATCAAAGGTAAGTACAATGCAAATGGACCTTTGGAGGAACTGGGTGGGCTTGAGATCCAGCTTGTGGCAAAAGCAAGTGAAAACATGAAATAAAATGCAAAATTCTCAGTGATTAAGGAGAAATGTTCCTGGTGGAAGATAAGAAAAACCTGTGTTGGACTTGGTTATGTACTAGTTGAACACAAGTGACTATATGGCACCCGTTTAATGCAGCCATGAGGTATTTGCAAGTCAGACAATGAAATACTGGAAGTCTTTTACAGTTCTGGTCATCAATATTTGAGAAACTAAAGCTCTGGCAAGCTGGAGTATTGTATTTATAAATCGAGAGGAGATAGAGGAGAACCATATCTCAGTACAGGAATAGGGCTGCTCTCTTCTCATATGAGGAAAAAGAGATTTAAGATAGGCACAGACAGGAGCAAATGGGAAAGGGGAAAAAGAACAACCCCAGAGAACAATAGTGTATTTGAACCGAGTGCTAAAATGCACCTGCAGTACAAGAGGAATATGGAGACTGGAATGGCTTTCTAACCAAACCACTGGACATAAATACTAACAGCACTTAAAAATGAACCTCCTTTCAGGAGAGCAACTCTGTAACCCTAGGACTGTAACAGCTATGGACTGGTTGCAATGATTTATTTGAATCCTCTATTTCTAATTACATTCAAAAAAGATGGAAAAGTCAAGCATAAGGTTGCTGTTGCAATCTTCAATTGCTCATGTGCATTATGATACAGCATTTAGATAATCACACATTAGTTTTTCCCCCAGAATGTTCACTGCAGTCATTCAAGGGGCAGGTATTAAAGACATCTCTGCCTTTCCCATTCAACATGTACCCCTCAGCCTCATTAGCCAAACTTCCCAATGGGTACAAAAAAATCATAGATTTCCTTAGAGACATTCCTACAGTGCTGTCAGAACACAGATGTACTTCATAAATGCAAATCTCTACCACCTTCTTGTAGGAGTAACAGCAAAGATCGCTCCTGTTTTGCAAGCAGAGAGATAAAATGGAGAGGACTTGTGTCCATAATGAGAAAAAATCATGCAGCAATACCCCTTGTAGGTGTTAATATAAATGCTGCCGTCTTTCTGCAAATCAAGCCTCAGAACGACATGCTAGAGAAAGACACTGAAGAAATTGTGATTAGTGACAGCACTGAAAGGGCCTGATTCCAGGGAAATCTCCGTCATCATACAAGAACACTCCTGAAAGACCCAGGGAATGAGTACAGCTCTTCAGGAAGTATTCAGCTTAATTTCCCCAGCACTGTCCTTTTTCCTTCTGCAAGCCTCTGCCTCATTCACTACACACCTTCCAAATTCTGCAACAAATGAGGAACAGACAACAGCTTCATTCCCACATCATCGTCCATCCTATGCACT
Source organism: Fringilla coelebs (assembly GCF_963513975.1). Taxonomy (NCBI): domain Eukaryota; kingdom Metazoa; phylum Chordata; class Aves; order Passeriformes; family Fringillidae; genus Fringilla; species Fringilla coelebs. Next base: position 85,279,068 of record NC_140028.1, read on the forward strand.
GATTCGTCCATCCTATGCCCTGTGGAAAAAATAGGTTGTAATCATGTTATTAAAGGCTGTATCATCATGCCTTCATGCCAGGAGGCCAAGCAGGGGTTGCCCAGGCAACCTGACTTCTTGCATTTCCCAGAGCATGACTTGTCAATGCTTTCTAGCACCATCAGTGTTAAAAAAACCCCAACAACCACACAAAGAGCACCTCCAATGTGCTTGTGTGGAGCTGTGGCCATCAGGAGGTTGCAGGTACCCGCACATGCATTGCTGCTCCCTGTTGTGGGAGCTGTGGAGGGAACCTCAGCAAGCTGAGCAAACAGGCTGGGCAGCAGGGACGGGTGAAGCAAACATTTTAGGAGTGGATTTTGCAAAAGAAAAGTTCTAAGAATGAATCCTTGGGCTTGACAGCTTGCTCTGGAAGGAGGGGGAAGCAAATGATTGCAGTCCCTTTGGTCTCCATGCTCTAGCTCTCTCTACAGAACACTCCTCCTCCATTGCTTTCGCCCAGTCCCTTGTTGCCCTCACCTCTTTAAGTCCCCTCCAACTATCTTTATTCTTTGGTCCCACACTTCTTAAAGTGCCTTATTTCCTCTCTTCTCTGGCCACTGGTCCCCTCTTATTGCTTTCCACTTCCACTTGGTTCTCGAGGTCTCCCTCCTACCCTTCACATCCACATCCAGACTCACCAGTCCTCTCCCCTCTGGTGCCCGTGGGCTGGGGAAATGCCAGCAGCACCAGGGCTTGCTGCCAGCCCTCTGCACATGGTTCCTGCCCTGTGAAGCTGGCTCCTCTGGGAGCATAGGTAGCCCTGTGCACAAAGAGCCAGTGTGCCCGCGGGGCACAAATCAACAGGCTGGAGCGCAGCCAGCCAGAGTCTGCAGAGGACTCAACGAGTGAGAAAGAATCATTCCAACTGAAAGAGAGGCTGACAGCCCCCTCTTCCTTCTTTTTTTTTCCTCCTTTAAATTTTCTAGCATATTTGGCTTTTCCCAGGGGCATCAAAAGGCACATTCTCAGTAGGCACTTTCTCACCCTTTTCCCCCTATCCCTCCAAAACTCGATACTGTCAGATATCACTGCTACCTTTGCTAAGGATGCAGTTAGGGCATGCATGGGCTCTCCTCTTCCATCACTGTAGACCCAGCCAGCAGAAGAGGACCTAACTGGCCAGTTTTGCTCCTGTTAATCACTATCATGTACAGCACATCCTGAAAGAGTTGCACAAACTCCACCAGTTCCTGCTACTGGACAACAGGGGCCCAGCAGGAGAAACCCAGACTCTCCTGAAACTGATTTAACATATAAGAGGGCAACAGAAATCACTGGCTGGGTTTTTTTGTTTTTTGGGTTTTTTTTGAGACAGAAATCTCTGTGGCTGACACACAGCCTTCAAGCAGCACTTTGAACTGTTTTAACTACATTTCCCACATTTACCTGACTACCCTCTGGGAGCTGCATGGAGCATTTAAGTTTAGCACCCTTAAACACCCAAGAAACAGGATCTGGCAAAGGAGGACATCTGGCAGGTATCTACTTCACTATCACATGGAATTACCTATATTATGGCACCAGGAAACTTGCTTTTCTTCTCCAGCTAATACACTCTATCTATCACAAGCTTTAAACCAGTAGTGCAGTGATGGGTGTGATGGCCTAAGGATATGAGTAAAGCTTTGTAGGGAAATAGACTGACTTTCAGACATAAGGCATTTTCACCCTTCCCTCTGCTATTTACCCAGTGGAAAAGGAAAATGCATATAATTACAGAGATTCAAGCCTCATGCTTAGGAAAACAATATACATAGCAAAACAAAACAGAAAAGTAGCTTATGTTTAAAGAAAAGGGATGGCAACATGTTGTTCAGCAGCAAGAAAGGTGAAAGAGAATTAATTTTTTTTCTTGAAAGGGAAACTCCCTGAAAACCACAGCTTTCCTAACTGCAATCCACACACATACACACACAAAGTACTTATCACCACCATACCCCTGCATCTTCTCCATGTTGTGTCCTGCATGCTAAAGTACTGGCATCTATTTGGCTGCTTTACCTTGGCTGTCCACCTTTGGTGATTACATCAATATTATTTCTCTAAGCTTAGAAGGGAATTTTGGGAAGGAACAGCTATAACTTCTCTGCCCACAGGGGCACCACTGGTTTGTGTTTCCATCCAGAGATGAGCAAAAAGGGACCTTTGTTTTTTCAAAGCTGGCCAAGCAGTTATTTTCATGTTAAGGAACACCTGAAAATGTCTCCCCAGAGAGGGGAAGCCAAAGAGAACTGCCCAGGGGTGGGTTTCCATGGAAGCACCACATGTGACACTTGGGTAGCTGCTGATACAGCAGTGTCTCCAGTGGAGCATTTCCCAGGACACCCAAACACAGCAGGGCTGGGTGCTGGTGCAGCCAAGGTCAGCTTGCAGCAGACAATTTGTTACAGACAACAAACAGACCCTTCAACCTCACACAAAGAAAGAGAATGCATTCCATAAAAATAGTGAAAGCCTCCTAAAGTGTAACACACCTTTAAAAGGTGTAAGGATGGTTGATGCTTTGGGACTTCCAATTCCCCTGAACACTCTTTTCTCCTGTTTGTTAAACAATCTTCATACTTCCTTATCATTTATGACACTAAGGTGAAAATGACTGTCCTACAGCTGCACTGAATTGTATGTTTGTTTCTCGTTCTACAGGGAAACAAGGAAGAGATAGTGAAGTTTCTGGAGAAACTGGTAGTGAAAAACGTGTACTGAATTAATATTATCAAAATATTTAATTTGCTCATGATTGAAGCTGACTTTTTTGGGTAATGCTTTGAAACATATGTCAACAAAATTCAGCAAGCCTGTTTTAAAAATGACATTTCAATACACAGTTGAATAAAAATAATTTCCTCGATGCAAAAACAGATTTAAACTTTTACTTCTAAAAGATGGCAAAGCTTAAAGCCAACTGGTGAAATTTTTAGTCAAAACATACCAGGGGTAATTTAACCAGGTCTAATTCACCTATGTTTTTTAAGCATTAAAGAAGAAAATGCGACCACATAAATCCAAAAATCTAATTTTAAAGGCAAATTATTCCTGCCCAAAATCACAAGGTACACCAAGCACTCAAAAATAAAGCCACTTAAAGCTGCTGAGGAAAAAGGTCCCTTTATGCAACCAACATCAGCCCTGGGACAGGCTACTGAAGATAAGGGCAATGTAAATTTACAACACTCTAGGTTGCTGTCAACACCCCTTGTCTCACTTTAATTTGTTCCCCATGTAATCCCACTCTCCCTCCATCTTTTTGGCTGGGCACTGCCCACCAGCTGCCCACCCCCCTTTTCTCCTGGCAGGGGTTGTTGTGGCAGCTGCTGGACCTTCCAGCTGCAGCTGGATCACTGTCTGGACTTTTAGTTGTTGCCTTCAGAGACATCTCCCAGGAGAGCACTGGCAACCACGCCAACCCAAAGGGCTGTCGAAAACAGCAGATAAATTTTGCTTCCTTTCCCCCCCCGCCCCACCTGAGCCATGGGCCACCTCCCCGTGGAGCAGAGCCCTACAGATGGTCAGTGGCACTCACACTACAGGCAGTGCAGCCCATGGACGAGCAAAAGCCTTCAGAAGGCAGTGGAATTGGTGCAATTCTTCAGAAAGGAATATCAGCCTGCTCACTGCTCAGAGAGCAAGTCAAAATTAAATTTTCTTGCCCAGAAATACTCTGTCCTCTTGAACACTGCTTCTTTTTACTGTGGGATTCAAATCAAGTGCCAAAATAGGTATATATGAAACTCCTGTAACTCCTGTAATGATCTGTTATATCGGATACACTAATTTGATTGGTATGCATGAGCAAAATTACAGTGGGATTTTCAGCTGGAAGGGACTGCAAGTGAGCAGTTTATCATTTAAATGCATTGGGAGTAATTCAATCACAGGAGGCTGTTACAACAATGCAGTGAGGAATAATCAACAGCAACACAATGGCCCCTAACTGGAGCAAAACAGTTTCCAGCCCTTTCAGATGGAAAACAAAGAATAAAACAAATCACAAAACAAAAATCCCTCCACACAGATAGGAAAGCTCAACAATGGAATCAAGGGAAAACAAGGGATATCTGCATCAGGCTCAATGGCACCCTTTCTCCCAGACAAGCCCCAGTTTTTTACCCATTCCATGCTAGAGCAACTATGGGCATGTTATTGCAGCACACAAGAGCAGAGAAAGGGTTCCTTCTCCTTCCTGACCCACTGCAAGATACAAGGCCTGCAGCTTGATCACATTCTTAATTCAAGAATCCTACTGTTTTCCTGTCCTCACTCAGACCATCAACACCCCCATGCACCCAGAATGAGAGAGGTGGTCCTTCCTTCAGTAGTTTGTAATTAATCTTATTGAATTCTTTTGATACTGCTCCCCTCTTACTCTTCCTATAGAACTGCAGCTTCCCTCCAGGGCTGCATGAGAAAAGCCTTTAAGTGTGGGGCTGCAGAAAGAGTTTAAAGAGAAAAAGTGAGGGAAGAAATAATAAAAAACCCCAACAATCTCATCATCAACAAGGAGGTAGAAATGACCACGTTCTGAATCATTTATAAATTGCAAATGGTGCTGTACTGACAACTGCTATATCTAAATGTACTTGCAGTTAGAGGATCCACAGTAGGAAGGCATGCAATAACATTCTGGTTTTCCACATGAAAGGGAGTCCCCTCCTTAAACAGGAGCGTACTCCTACCATGAAACTGCTGAGAAAAGTAATCAGGCACAAATAATAGTCATAAAGCCATTTTGAAATTTACCATTCCTCCATGGGCAATATCATTATACATGGCTTAAATAAATCCCTCAGCACACAGTTGTGTCTTTATTATTTTCCTTAAAGGAAACTCAGGTAATTAGTTTTTTCTTTCCCCTAAAATATGTTTTATTTCCTCTGCAAATTCAAGAAGCTGACTGACAAAAGCTAAAGTTAGGAATTGGCTGGTAAACTCCAAGGCCAATTGTTGGCTCAGGGACCCTCACTTCTCAAGATCCATAATTCATTCTGAGGAAGACCTGCAAAAATGAGGTGGGGGGGGGATATCAACAGGTTAATGACAGCTCTCACACCCCTAATGCATTTCAAAACTTTACCAGCAAAATGACATTTACACAGCAAAGCCATGCTGTGTGATGCAGATCCAGGAACTGTAACCCCAGATACACAATTACATACAAACCAGCTAATTAACACCAGTGTGCTAACTGCACCAAAAATCACACCAATGACCTGGAAATGTATAGCAGAGACCCTGAACTGGGCTTTCCATCCCTCACTGATGGAGATTGATTTATTCATTAGGCACTGATGTTAATGGTGACAGTTTTCTATCCTGCATTAAGCCTGTTCCAGTGCTGACTGACGCCTTTAACACTGACAGACACTACAGTTAGTGACCCCAGAAACCTTCAACAAGGATCAGACAAGTACAGAAACATCACTTCTACCCACTGGCAGAGCTACTGGCTGAGGTTCCCCTGCAGCCCCTGGGGTCAGAGCAGGTAGTGTTGGAAAAGCAAGGGAAATGTTTCCACCATTTTCTGACAAGTGGGTAGTCTGATACAAATTGCAAATGACAGCGCAGAATGGGTGTTTATGGGCAGAACCAAGCCTGTGAGAAGAAAAAGGGGAGACTGAACCAAATCTGACAGGGGCACTGGGGAGATAAAGATCCAGAAGCTCTTTGCCTTTGTGGTAATTAGACAAACACACATGCACACACACACAGAGTCTCTTCTGCACAGCAATCTGCAAGACAGGATCTTGGCTTTTTCAGTGACAATTTTGGTGATGAGGGGAGCCAACTCTTTCTAAAAGCATCAGTAAACCAAGGAATTGATACTTCAGACTCTCAAGCAAAAACTGCACCCTACCACTGTCACTTGCAGCAACCCTCCATCCCTAAAGCAGCATCACTCAGATGATGCAGCAGAGGAAAGCAAAGCTTCAAAGAGAAACTCTAATGTGGTTTAAGTTTCCCATGGGGCTGGCACTTTAGAATAGGGGGATTGAGTGCTGCTGCTTCTCCAAACCAACAGAGTAAGTGTTGGGTGATGGGCAGGATCCCAGCAAGCAGCTTCCTCAAAACACAGTTTCCAGAGGCACACAGAGCTGAAGGCGCACTCTTGTAGCCATGGTAAAATTCTTCAAGAGATGTCTCTAAAGACACACGGCACTGCAAGACAAGACTATAATTACTAGGACTGTTCAACAGGCCATGTAGTTTTTAACACAGTGCTGGAGTTTGGAATGGGTTTTCAAGAGCAGAATGAATGAATGAATGAATGAATGAATGAATGAATGAATGAGATAATTTACAGGCAATAAATGGATAATTTAATTCTGGGCAGTGATGCCACGTGCAGCCTTTGGAGAAGAGCTGGGGATTCGCAGTTGTCTGTCCAACTCACCGGGCACCACTCCTTTGATGTCGCTTTCTGTGCTCATCCTGTTCTTGTGCGTGAACTGAAGGATCAGTTCCTTGGATGCCTCAAACTGTTGAGTAGCCATCAACCACCGAAGAGACTCTGGGAAAATACTTTAAAGAGGAAAACAGGTTAGGGCTGCCTCCAGTTTTCTGTCAGAGGATGAACTGGTAAAGTTTTAGCTGCTCATTTAACCACTCAGAAGCTATGGAATTATTTCAAAATACAGAACAATAACTTATGAAACAAAAAAAAGACGGAAAACAGATTCAGAATGTGCAAATTTATGATATTTTCTTTTACCCCGATTCACAAATCATAGAGCAAGTATCCTATCACGTGGAAATACGGCACATTGGAATTTTATAACATATTATGGGTGCTCTGTCCATTAACATAACTTGAAAGAAATGAGAGGAAGAGGCAGCGCTGTCTGCAATAGACATTTGATGTCAAAAAGGGAGTGAATGAGATGAGCAGTTCGCACATGGTAGTTCAGACCAAAGAAAGAAAACAGCTGACAGAAGTAATTTGGGCTCTCTTTTAAAGACAGATGAAAGAGAAGAATTGCTTCTTAGGATGATAAGCTTCCCTGACTAAAGATAATATTTTGTTAGTTGGCTTAAAATCATACATATGCATACAGTTTAAAAAGTCCATTTTCCATCCAATTGTTTCTTACAAGTGCTGATATTAACCAGATCAATGAGCTTAATGGCCACTCTCCCTTTTTTTTCCAAATGAGTTTATTTTAATACAAAAGAAGTACATAGCTCTTAGAACAAACCTCCAAAACCTCCCATACTTCTACAGACATGAAAGCTTTCAGATCTCACTGTTTTTTTTCATTTTAAGACCTTGTTTTTACTACTCTTCCAAAAGATCATAGTAAAACCAAATTTAACAACTATTTTTAACTTCAAATACATAGAAAACCCTCAAATTTCCTTCTGGTCTTTGCTGTGGATGCTGCCCAGTTCTTGTCCTTCTAAGCAGCCAATTGCACCATTATCATACTATCTCTGAGGGCTAAAACAATTTGGAAGACACCTTAGCAAAGCCTCCAACTGAGACAGAGAAAGTATTTTCGGAAGAAGTAAAAAGGAAAGAAATCAAGCAGACTGCAATCTAAATTATATCAGCCAATAAAAATATATAACAATTATGATGACAGCCATTCAGCTTGACAGCTTATTTACTATCCCTCGTGCTGCACAGATGACTTGCCACATCTTCCAGCAGAAAGTCTTTTAAAGAAAAAGCACTTTTTTAAAGTACTAAGAATTTTTTGAATGCAAAATCTCTGCAGGCTTGGCCCTGGTGGTACAGCCTCAGCCACCAGCCTGTAAGTTTTAGATTTTCAGCAGTCCACTCACTGGTTCCAAACAACAATTCCTGTGATGACCACCCACACACAGGGAAAGGAAAGGAGCCACAAGGATGGGCATCACAGGCTGGGGACAAACATGTCTCTTATCTTCTGGGTCCTGCAGGTTTCTCAGACTGGAAGTGCTGAAGCCTAGCATCCTTCAGGTGCTCCATCACTCAGTGTGAGCAGTGAGAGGTCCCTTAGGGACACTTAAAAATCCATGGGCTGCCTTGAGTCCTGGTCATCAGCCCAGTCACATTCAATAAGAACTCCCATGGTCACAAATTCTCAAACAGTGTGACACACTAAGTCCAGTTGCACCCAATAGACTCTCATGGCCAGAGCAGAAGTCTGGTAACATTCAATAAATCTCATGGCCAGATGCAAAAGTGTCACTCATTGAGCAACAGGAATGCAGGTTCTTGGGTTGCTGGTGGTAAATGCACTGTCTGTGGAAGCACACACCAATAACACTTACAGTATGAATAATACAGCCATTGACAAATGCATTAAATTGTGAGATGACTGAGTAGCACTAACAGTATGATCACAAACACAAGCTTGCTTTTTGAATTTCCTGAAGAAGCACGCAGTATTGTTGAGTGTTCGAGTCTTAGAGAACAGCTGGTGAGAGAGGAGATAGGAATAGCATCAATGGTCCCAGGATACAAAGGTGAAGCCTCCTCTGATCTCCTTCCTCAATTAAGCTACATTTATGATGGGGTTTTTTTTGAGGGAAGGGAAAAGGTAAAGTTACAGGTGACGTCATTTCATGTTTATGTTGGAATTTGGGTGACTTCAGTCATTAGCATATGGGGGGGTGTGAAAAATAATACATATTTTTGAGCTAATGTCACAAAGTTCAGCTTTTGGTCACTTTTTGGGTCGTTCCTTTGGCTTACAGTTCCCATCAGCTCCATTGTTTTAAACAAAGCATGACCACAACCCCTTTGTGCCACTCCATCCTTTGCTTCCTGTCTCCCTTGGAGCAGTACACCAAGCTCCCTCAGTGTTCCTGCTCCAAGGTGGGCAGAGAGTTTTCCCCTGGTGAACCACAGCCAATGCATGCACTCCTTCCTGCTGACCTTTGGTTTTCAGCATTTTCCTCACACAGCTGGCTGGTAGTCTGCTACCTCCTCTATCAGAAAGGAAAGGGCCATGCTTTCACAGTCAAGGAAAGAACAGGTGGTGGGGTTTGGTTAAACTCTCATCTCCTGTTCCACAGCTGCTGCTGCCTGGGAGAGTAGAGGAGGATGACTGGAAGGCACACCGGGGAAAAAGGATCTTAAGTTTGAGAAATCCTAAGAGGAGAGAGGAATCCTTGATAAAGACCAGAAAGGCACCACACATAGCTGGAAGGAGAATTGTGATTCTGTGCAGATGGATGGAAAATGGATGCCCAGGGAAAGGCTGTAAGGTGTTGTCAATTAGGGGTCTGCCTCAGGTCAACAAACACAGTTATTGCAACTTTGTGTCTTGGTGAGAGTAAATCCTATCTAAAAGCTCCCGAAAAGAACCAGCCACCTCTTTCAATTTCTTCAGTTTTGGTTAGAGTGAAGCAGTTTATTTCAAATTATTGATGCCTTTACTGACACTCATGGCATCATCCTGTCTGGAGCTTCCTTTGTTCAAGGGAGAAGAAATAAGCTCTATATAACTAAAGTTCCCCTTCTCTTATGGCTCTAATACACACATACACTTGAAAGGAGTCTAACTTCTATTAAATTATCTTTATACACTCATCACAAACCCCTGTGCCCATGTCTGACTTACATGGGTGCCTTTCTGCCCTTCCAGAATGACCTAAGAGCCCAGTAGGGGTATCTGCTCCATACTTTTGTATCCAAGCCCATCTGCCCATCCCTCCTAGACAAATCTGCTGCCTCTTCCTTTTCCCCCATCCACACCCAGCTTCCAAATCCACTCAGCCATGCAGCTCCTGGGGACTGTGTAGCCTGCCATGTGCATGTGGCCGACAGAAGAGCAAAACCATAGGTTTAGGGAAGAGGGTTAAGCTCTAGCCCCGAGGAGCAAACAGCACTCTCACAGCAGGAGATGGAAGTAAAGAGAGTACAGAGGAAGGAGGAGGCAGTGCAGGGGCTATTTGCAGCATCTGTTGACTCACTGCTTTTGGGTACATGATAGGAATTAGCAAGCAGTGCAGTTTTCCAGTTCTTCTTTTATTACCAATCAGTTAGTTTTCTTCCTTTATCTGTAACACCCGCTGCGGGTCCACGTTCCATTTGGAAGGAAAGCAAGAGGTAAGAAAATGGTAACACTTTGCAGAGAATATGCAACAGATGGAAGCAAAAAGCCTAAGAGAAAAGTACTTACTGTACTGACAATATAATTAAAGAGACATCCCAACCAAGGTTCATTTCTGCAAATGCAAAAACCCTGGGCAACACAAATCCCGATCCACTGGCTATTACCATTACTTCTCAAGCTGCTACGCTCCACAGTGTATAAGGGGGACTTATTTGCTTGGTTTGCCTGCCCTGTCCAGCTAAAAAGCCACAGAGTTCTTTCAGATTACAGCATAATTTTCAGCATTTCCTATCCCTTTCAATGTCACTCAGAAATGAACTCTCAACAGGAATGTGTGAGACCCTGACAAAGCCACCTGAAAAATGTGGGGCCTCCAGAAGACTGCTGAGGGATGCCTGTTCTCCATGCCATCCCCCATGCTCATTAGGCATCTCCAAACTACTGTACCATCCTTTTGGACACAAATGTCTGTAAATATTCTGTTTGATATTCTGTTTTATCCAATGGTGGACATCAGGTATTTCAGCTGGCAAGCATTACCACATGAAACTTTGGAGCAGACCAGCAGGTGTATAGCATACAGCAGGTATGGGAGAGAAGAACAGCATCACAGGTTAACAAAAACACTCTGCATTATTCATCAAGATGAACACTGTCAAGATGAGGTTATTTAAATGTTGTATGTTGGAATACAGGGAAACCCCCCACCCCTGCTGTCATTATTTTCAAGGCACTTTTAACTCTCCTGAGTGCACATTTTGCTCATGCTGAGGCATGTCTACCTTGGGAATAAGTAGTGAAATCCCCACTGAGGGTTACCACCATCAACACAGGAGGGCTCTGTAAGAAGTTAATACAAAAATATAACTGTTACATAGTGCAACAAGTTTTCACATGCTGTAACTTGTCAGGCATTACAACTAGCAGCCTAGCTCACCACGGTAGGTAACAAGCTTAGTCCTGCACAGAGCGCTGGCCTTTTCCCTCATTTTTCTCAGTGTACAATAATGAAATACTTTAGACTTGTTAGTGTTCTAACACTCTCATAAGCCTCTGTTGTCTTATGCCGCCACTGCGTGTCACTATTAAGACAGAGCAACAAAGAAAGAGTTTTTGGAATGTTTATAAAGTCATGTTGGAGATGGACCTGGCACTATTCCCAAGGTGAAAGCCATGCTACTTCTCTCAGACAGCTGTACCAACACCACAGTGCCACAGGCACAGAGGAGTGGGACCGACTGGGAGCGGGGAATTCCTTGTAGGAGCTATCCCAAGCCAATGCCTGGCACAGACCAGCCACCCAGACTTCAGCATAGCATGTGCTAATTTGGGCAAAATCAAGTCTAGTTCAGGGCTGGCTACCTCATGGATACAAAACATCCCAGTGTGCTTGTTCCAGGCCTGACAGATGTTATTTGTAACTTTTCTTGGATCAAAGAAACCAACAGTGTCAGTCCAGAACCACAACATAGGTATTAAGGGAAAATATAGCCACACAGTCACAGTCTGACAACAGCCAGGCCGGGATGCATCCTCTCAAGAACTATTTTAGTCCTTAAAGGGGACACGACAGCCAGAATAATAACAAAGAACAACTTCACCTCAGTGAAAGGGGACTGCCTCTCAAGTGCCCACTGTGTTGCAGGGTGCAGCATATGTGCATGCTGCAGCAGATTATAAAGTTATTCTTTCTTCTTTCAAAGTCAAGCTTTGCACAAGGTGGATGGAAGAACAAAGGGAAAGGAATATGTATTGGGAAGCACACACACTTCCTGACAGTGGAGCATCTCCCGAGTCCAACATCAGGAGCTCGTTGGCAGGAGGAAGAAGTACTTACACCCAGTAAAACAGCATCAGCAGGAAGGGACAGATGATGACTGCCTGGAGGACCTGCCAGTCCCTGCAGAGGGCAGCCAGCCCTGGCATGAGGAACTGCCCCGCCATCTCGATGAAGCTTGCCACCATGGTGATCATGAACCGGTGCCCGGGAGGACAGAGCTCTATCCCTGGAACACAGAGTACACAGACAATCAGCCCCCACCAGCAAAGACACCCCCAGAGCATCTCTAGGAAACTTTAGGGGAGGTCATGTCCTACAGGAGCTTTGGTCAAAGCTATGCAGAATCACATAAGTTTTGCTTCCTCCCATATTAAGGCTCCAGAGAAGCCCATTAACAGCTGTCTGTCGTGCAAACATTGCAACTTCCACACACCTGCTGCATCCTCACTGCCAGATTTCCTTCAGTCTCTGCCTAGAGAAGCATTTGACTTAACAGCAAGGTGTTTATTTTTAAAAGGGACTGTATGGTCAAACACAAGCCAAAGATCTTGGGTCATGGCTTTTCACACTTCTCAGAGACACCAGCTGCCTTTCCAAACAGTTTGCTGGGAGGCAGAAGAGCGCAGCTCTCAGCAGGATTCAGGCACCCAGCTCAAATGGGATGCCACCTGCCCATGGCTTAATATGCTCTGACTCAGCCAATTCCAAGGTGGATTTTGCTGAGCGTGTTGTTTCTGAGTTTGCTTTTCCCCATAGCTTATCTTGATCAACTTTCAAACAGGCCAACCTCCCATCTGCCTTGTCCTGCCCTCCATCCTCCCTTTTGCTGTGGGGCACTTCACCACCATCACTGGTATCTTTGGTTGCCTCAGCTGTCTTGTGACAAGTGAGTAGATAAAACTCAGTTCACTAGATCAAATGTTTCCTTAAACCCTGAATTCTGGCTAATTTTATTCAGTCAGAAGATGAATTTGTCTAACAATCACAGTCTAACAACAACATTTTAAAAAGTCACGGAAGAGATAGCAAACACAAAAATGGGACTGGCTTGTGAAATTATTTTCACCAGTAAGATTGTAATAGAAGCCTCTATATCATATTTCCCATTTGTCCACATTCACTTGCACAGACTAATACTTTAGCTCAATAAACCTGCCACAAATGCTGTGTAGCACTTATTGGAATGCTGATACAGAAAGAGGCCTGTAAACATTTGTGATATGTTGCTGTCAGCATTGTTGCTTTTCCATGGGGTATTTCCTATGGTGGTTTTAAATTAGAATTTAATGGTTATTAAAATTTTAACTGAAAAGCTCTAAGAAAATAGGAAGAGATGACAGCTGCTCCTTCATTCACTCTCTAACCCGCAGTTTGCATTTATCACTGTAACACAGATTTAAACTAACTGACCAGGAACTAGCTCATAGGTCAAATGTAGGATTAAACACCACACATTTTGTTCCCTTTCTTTTCAGCCAATACAAAATCTTCCAATGGATTTTTGCCAATAAAAAAGGAAACTGTATCTGTGGTCAGGCAGCCCAAATTTTCATTAGCCTAACCACAAACACGGTAGCTTGGGAAACAAAAAGGGGAGAGAAAGCTCTCAAAGACTCTCACATGCTATAAAAGGCTTTTACATTTTAATTTGGTAAAAAAGATTAAAACACGGAGCTCCTTATGACATTAATATGGTTTCATTCTTACTAATGAAGTATCCCAAGCCTAGGAAATTTTCGTTGTTCTATGCAAAGAGGTCATTTCCGTTTTATTTCTCTAATCTCCACATATAAAGTGCTTCTGTTTGTTTTTCTAAACCTTAAAGTAACAGTTACTCACACTCCAATATTCCTTCATTAAGTACAAGGTCGAGTTTTGTTGCCATAGAAACAGGAAGTCTGCATTAGATATGTAAGGCTTTAGCATTTCAATTGCATTGCTCAGGTTAGTATCAGGTAAATATAAAAATAACCGAGATATCAACTTCTATATAAAGTCAGGAAGCAGTGACCAAATAATAAAAGTATATTTTATTAAGTCACTGGTGCACAGTAGAAAACTCTGCATGCAGCGGTTATTCATTGTATAGAAAGGAAATAGCTTCAGAGATTGTTTAGCATCTATTTTCTTCTCTGGATTATCACATGCATATGATCAGTTTCTGCCCTTTCATCTAAAAAAGCTGGAGGTGACAAGAAAATAATTCCTGCTCTAGCTGTGTGAGTGTGACTTTCAAGCAACACCAGCAGCATATGAAATACCACATCTCTGTTGAAACGCTTTACATATTAGGACAGCCTACTGATTTTCCAACATATCTGGCTTCAATTTTATATGATAAAAGATTCAGCACTGCAGCTTTTAGCAAGCATCTATCACTCAACCCTTTCCCACCTCTGCAGCAAAGCCACCCTCGGCAGCAGCCTTGCCCTGGCAGCAGGAAAGGTGCCCAGCTGATGCTCGCACTGGGGCCTCGATGCACGCAGGCACGAGTCCTCTGTGGCTGCAACCATTTCCACCCAGTTCACGTGACAAAAATACCAACTCAGATAAAGTCACTCCAAGACTGAGATCAGCTTTACCCACCCATGGCAAATGGAGCAAGCAAGCTCCAGCTCCCCGAATCAATGAAAAAGTTTCCATCTCAATTACTTTGTGGAGCATGGAGCAAACCCTTGTCAAACACACCTATCACAGAAATGATCGTCAGTACCAAAAACTCCCAGATACGTCTATTTGCTCCACTTGGAAAATTTTCTGTGGGCAAGGAGACATGCCTGTAAAGGATTTTGCTTCCTTGTCCAGCGTTCCTACTCTATGCAGCTCAGTCAGAGCAGCACATCCAACTCAGAGACCTAATTTCCCTAAGGCCCAGGCAAGTGATTGTATGGGCAAGTTGAAACCTGCACGCAAAGCCATCCTGCAGTGAGATCAGGCATGCTCAGGACACATGGCACACACTCTCTCACAGTCAACAGCCACCCAGCAACAGTGGACAAACAAGCCAGAGCCAAACAACCCCTAAGGCAAAACTGCTCCCAGCCTGAGGGCAGATGTCTTACCCAAGGTGTGATCCAGACCTGGGCCTCACAGGCATCCCAGGCACAGGGCACTGAACACGAGACATGCACGGCACATTGCACCTCTGGCTGGGAAATGTGAAAACCTGGTCCTGGGCCCAGAGGTGTTATTATGTCCACGAGCACTGAGGCTTGCTGGGGTGGGAGTGAGGGAGCTGCTGAAGAAGCTCTGCAGCACCCTGGGGGCTCAGCCCCTTTGCCTAGCGCAGGAGGTCACTGTGGTAAAACCACAGGTCAGACAACAGCTCAACCATGCAAATGGAACAGGCACTGGTGTCATGTGGTACAAGGATTTTACATCAGAAAGGGCAAAATGTCTTTGCTAACAGCTTCTCTCTCTGGCACTGGGATGGACAAACTGGGCTGGTACCCTTGACAACAGTTTTTCAGGCAACCTCTCCTGAAAAGAAGATGGGAAAGGTGAGATAAAATCACCATAACTATGCTACAGCCTGACATCTGAAATGCTGTCCTCTCCCCTTTCCAACTGGTTTTTCTCTTCCATCCTCTCCACCTGCAGCTGTGGAAGAAGCAGTCTGTGAACATACAGACAGGACACCAGGGAGAGCTGCAGTATTACTGGGTTAACATCTGCTCATGTAGCCACAGAACATGGCCCTGCATAGCCCACTTCCTCCAAATCCCACCAGGCAAGCTGTCACTGCCAAGGAGGGACTAAGATCCACACCCTGTCCTTTGTCACTTGATTTTGCACTTGAACACTGGTAACAATCTGTTTCAGATTTCAGAAACCCTCTCGTTTTTTCTTAGAAGGCTGACATTTATTCTCAGAATATTTGCTCAAGGATGAAAGGCAAATTCTTCTATTTAAAAAAAAAATAAAGTTAAGTCATTTGCAAATAGCATATCAAGAGGAAAAAGAGGCTACATTGCACTGCTTAAACAACTCTCTAGCATTCAGTCTCCCATCTCCAGACCCAAAACACAAAGCAATTCTTGTTCTGCAGCCCAAGTTTTACCTCCATCTGAAACCACAAGGTAGCAGCTTTTTGTGCCTTTCCAGGGTTCTTTCCCTGCCCAGTTTCCATCTGTAAGCCACCAAGACTGTAATTATATAGGAGTATCCCTTGGAGAAAATGGCCAAGACAAAGCACCTGATGGCCAACAGCATCCACACTGAAAAAAATCCCCAAGGATACAGTGACAGTCTGATTCTAGATTCACACTCACAGTTGCACATTATATTAAAAAAAAAACCCAAAGTGCCCCAGTTTCTGTCAGTTTCCCCTGTATTACTGCACACCCAATACTCTTAATTCCTTCCCTCTTAGCACTCCTCTGAGATGTTCCTCTTCTTCAGTAGGGAGGAAAACAATGAGACTCAGGTGAAAAACACTCATAATTTGAGAAAGATTCTCTGGCAACATAGCTTTAGTTATAAAATGTGGGACACCAGAAATTCCCAGTGGCAGTAGCAGCCTACAGCACCAAGGCTGTGCTTGCCTCAGCCCCAGCAGTTGCTCTGCTCGGCCAAAAGTCAAGCGCAGGATGTGACCTTGAGAAAGAATTTTGCATTTGGACTCTGCTTTTCATCAGAGCACAAAAGGAAAGAAAGAAACCTCGAAGAGTATTTAGTTTCCCAAGCTGTTCAGCACCTCCAGCACATCCCACCTCCTGTGTGCTCCCTGAGGTCACCCTTTTGGCACGATGAGCTCGGCCACCTCCGTCACAGTGATCCTGAAGGCTGCTGGGAGGTGACCCTCTCCCTGTGCTGCTGCTGCTGTGTTTCCTAATTCCCACCAAGCTCTCTCAAACCTCTGGGACCTTGTCTTCCTCCAACACTCTCTGAGGGATTTGCCCTCTGCTGTAAACAAATCGTCTCACTGGATTCTCCTAGAATAACATGGCCCCCAAGCTAGCTTTGGTTAGCTGGCCAGATAAAATTGCAGCAAAAACTATCAATAACTCCCAGACAAGTTTGCAGCTGGCTGCTAGGGGGACGGGAAAATAAAATCCAACATATCTGCTTATAAACACAAATTTCCCCTTGATTACTAGACACAAACTTCTAAGACCTGCAAGCCCTACCCATGGGCTATGTACACTTCCATCTCAGCACACTGCTGATTCAGTCCTGCCTGAAACGGCCCAGGCTAAGCCAACACTAACTCCTGCATGAATTTAGACAAGAAGCACATCATCTTGATTGCCTTTGCTGTCACCAGAAGGAAAGAAGCATCACGTGTAAACACAGTTTATTAGGGAACAGCAAATGAAGTAACTTGTGGAAGTAAAGGTTATCACACACACTGCAGCGCACAGACAACCACCAATTGATGCAAGCACAGGGCAGAGACAGAGTGAAAGGGAAGGAAAAATCTAATTTCCTCTCTGGAGAAATCCAATCCACTGCCACCAAAAGGGAACAGTAATAGACTGAACCTCCAATGGCTGAGTAATAGTATTATTTTCCCCTAACAGCACATCAGGACAGAAGTTATTCTAAAATACACCTGTGAACTGACACAGGTGCTCCTTCAAAGGTACTTTTCTACACACCATCAATTTGGTGAGAGTTCTTTTGAACAGATGCTAGCCACCATTTAATTAACACATTTAATATGTGTCAAATCAGTCCCCAAGCACTGACATAAGCTGAGCTGACGGAGCCGTCAGGCTGGCACCAGGGCAGGCAGCCAGCAGGACACCTTGCCAGATGTGCAGCAGCACACTCAATTTCTGACCTCAATAGATTGCCTGGATCTACTGTATGGAGCTGTCTTGATAGGCAAATATCTAATCAGAACAGAATTCTTTCTTATCAAAATTAATTCAGATGACCATTTGATATAAAAGACCAGGATAGTGCCAAAACTGATGCCAGGCAAAATACCCTTTAGATGCGCTGTGGAGCCTCACAGAGAGGCATAGCATGAAAAAAGTAAATATAGCTATACCTCTCATGCAAAATCCAACTAAAAAATAAGGTGCAGCCTTCCCTCTTTTTACTTTCCACTTGCTCCTGCAAGGCACAAATGAGTAACACAGCATCCCTGTTTCAGGTCTGGTACTGCTCAGCTGCATCAGGGCATTTTAGGAGGAGCTCTGCTCTGAGCTGCATACAGTCTGTAGCTACCCACAGGTGGAGGGTTTGGACCACAAGCACAGAGCCAGGTTGGATTCAATGCAGGGAGTTTACTCCACCCTCATTGACTCAGTTGCAGGAGCTGTGGACTTCCCAGGCACAATGTATATGCAGCAGAGCAGGGCAGGGCAAGGCTGACTTCGGCTCCTGCAGGGACAGGAGACCCTGAGCAGAAGCTGCCTGACCAGTGTGTGGGATGCAGAGATGTCTGCAACCATACCCTGGATGCAAGCTGTTGCCCAGGGAGCATCAGTGGCAGGGAAAGAAGCACATGTCATTCCCCCGTTCATCCCATGGCATCTGCATTTGCCAAGTTTTACATTGCACAAGACAAACAACATCTTACAAAACAGATGGCTGACTGCATAAGAAACCTTTAATACACCATGCTGCCTGCCATATACAAAGTAATAAACTCAAAGAAATGTTAAATCACATTTGAGGTGCTGCAGTTGCCATCTATCCTACTACCGGAGGAAAGCAGCAGCAGCACGTCTGCAGCTCCCAGCCAACACTGACTTTTGGGGACAGTTCCTGGATGTGAATAACAGCATTCTGAAACAACACAAGGAGAATGCCCCTGGAAACCTAAACAGCAGTGACAAAGAGCAAGAGAAATGGGCAGATACAGAACACTCTAATTTCAGTACAAAGATGGCTTAATTTAAATGCAATTAAAAAGTGATTAAAAAGCTTTACCACGACATATGTTTTTATGCATGTTAACTGCCATCTATAAAACAAATTCTCCACCTCCAGTCTAAAATTTCCTATTCCTCTTAAGATATTTTCCAAACCCATATAAATGTTTGATTATTTCCTCAAAAAACTGAGATTGCACAGAAATATATGGGACTTTCTTGTTTTGAAAAGGTGGCTTTCTCTAAAGAAAATGCACAATTGGTCACAGCAATGTTTTGCAAACCTAACACCTCTGCTGTTCACAACAGCTGGTGCCTTTTCTCTTAGCAGGATCTAAATAATTATTGACATCTTTTTGACAGGAGTGTGTATGAGAGGAGCTGAAACAAAAACTGATGTGAGATGTATCAGAGGAGCTCATTTTCTTTGATGCTTTAGTTGAAAGGGATCTGCATCTGTATTTGTTAGCGAATTTTTAACAATATTGTAGCTACTTAAATTAAGAACAGAGAAGAAATTCAATAGCTGGAAATCTGCACTTCTCCTAATTTATCAACTGGCAAACAATATTCCAACAGCAGCTGTTTCAAAAGCTCAGTTGGCAACCTCTTGATGGATGATGGTCCTCAAAGAAGCAGGAACAAAGAAATAACAACATAACACCTTGTTTCAGGTCTATTAAACGCTTCCCAGCTCACTGAGAGAGCAGGGCAGCCCCGCTCTCTGCAAGCACTGGTCCCACATGAGGTGCTCTTCCAAGGAGGATTTTTTCACCATTACCATCGTGCTGTTGGATGCGTGAATAGATGCACCGAGTCCTGGATTTGAGCACATCGCCAGCAGAACTGCATATTGCTAAGAATTTGACACGGGAGACTTGAGTTGGTTGCAGCCTAGCTTATCAAATAGCAGAGACAAGCATGGAAGAAAACTAAATGGAGGACCAAGAAAAGTACTTGGTGCTTTTTAGGTCATAATAAAGCTTTGCCTGGCCTGCATCTGCTCCCTCAGATCAAAGGGAGACAGCTTGTCTGAAGCTCCTCACATCCAGAGGCTCAACCCCTGGAAAGCACCTTGCTCCTTTCACTGGTGTCAACTTCATAACAAGCCCTGAACAGGATTACATCCAGAGTCTAAGCAAACATTGGGTGCTGCTTACTAAACCCTCATAAATACAATTGTAACCCCATACACGTGCGCAGTTACATAAACACACACTCATATTTACGGATATCTGTACATATACACACTGATAGAACTCTAAAGGCAGAAGCCCCCAGCTCCTTTTCCTCCCCTGATCCCCCTGCGGTGTCAGAAGCAATCAGTGGAAATTAGGGTGATGTCCTGAATAACCCATCCCATCTCGGGGGACGCGAATTGCTCAGGTGGCATCACCAGGTCGGAGGCGCCCGGCACACGGCGGCGCTGGCTGAGAGCGCGCGCCGAGGGCCAGCAGAAGTGCAGGCGATTTAATCAAAAGCAATTAGTGAGCCTCTCTGTGAAGGGCTGCCACACATTTGGCCCCCAGGGCAGCCTGGTGTTTAAAGATTTATGCCAGGCACTCTGGATAGATATTTAATGAACACTGTGAAAGGGGGACTGCAGGGATGCAGAGCCAATGAGCTGCTGTGTTTTGGGGGCTCTAAGCAACAGATACATTCACTGGAGAAGGAGGTGCCGCTCAGACTAAGGGGTGACTTTTGCATTAATACTCTCCGTCTCCAGGGCTCAGCATTAACCCTGACACAGGTCTGGGGAAGGCAAAGGCAGGCAGACAGAACTGGGACACCCACCCAACAAGAGAGAACCATGCCAACACTGCACACAGCCACTGCGCATGAATAAGAACAGGCAGGACAGCCCCTGGTAAGATCTCCTCTAATTTTAAGCCCATGAGGATCCAAAAAGAAAAATGAGGCTGTGGTAATGCATAGATGGTGAGAAAACTTCTCCTGATACAATAGTAGATGGTGCACAGTTAGAAGTAGTACAGATACTGTTTTTCCTCTTCCATTTCCCAATGAGCTTTTATCTTCCAAGTAATATTACCATAAGGAAAGAAAAAAATATATTCTAGTGAAAAAAGAGGAAAGACCAGTGAAGATTTCCTTTTGGTCAATTGATTTTAAAGTGAAAAAGAGATGACATCCAACCTTGGGAGAAAACCTGCTTCCTGAAGCAACGAAAATTCTATTTTTCATTCAAAATCAAGTCTTCAGTATCTGGTTACAGGCTTTTATTCCTTATGTTAAATGCATGATCTCCGTGCTGCAGAGAGCATTTCCCACCACTGTGCACACGGAGTGCTCTGTACAGGGGGTCTGCTCGTGGCTGGTTTAGTTCTGCAGTGCAGAGTGTGATCCAATGGGCTCAGCAACAGTGCACAAAACTTGTCAGGGAAAGAGCATTCCCTTTCCAGCCCTCCCCAAGCACATCTCTTCAAGCCAAGGCTAACTCAGCAGGTTAGCACCTGCAGGTGCACACACACTGAGGTGAGCACAGTGGAACGCCCCTCACTGTGCTGTTGTCACATACAACATAAAATGACCTTAGCACTGCCAAAGCTTAAATATTCCTTAAATTTCTTCCTTGCTATCTTTAAAAATACCAGACAAAAGCTTTTGTAAAAGTTTTTTTCCTGTTAAGTACCAGAATTCTTTGATTTGGTAAAACCTGATTAGGCAGTGAAGAACAATAAAAAGGGAATTGGCATTACAATGCCTCCAGCATCTCATATTTGCATGTAAATTGCAAACCAGACCACCCAGAAACATCCAGTGGGATTCAAAGTTTATCCAGAATCAACTCTGAAAAATGCATGAGTTTATTTGAGAGTTTCTCACAGCCAAGAGGGATATGCACCTTCATCAGTTTTAAATAGTAATATCTTGTTAAAACTGGGGTAAGAAATAAATGTTTTTGCTGAATGGATGGCAAGCCTCCTATTGCTTTGCAATAACTTTGGAAGAGAGAAAGACAATGTTTCTTCACATCTCCCTTCCATGGTAGCAGGCACATAGGCTGGGAATAGATGGATCTTCCTGAGTAGAAGCCATCCTCCCATGGGTAGTACGTTGCTTTTCTGAAAGACCTCTTTCAAGAAAACTCCTGCCACTTACAGAAGAGTTCAAATATGGCAACACTTGCTGAGTCGTTCCAAATAAAACTAGAATAAATTGCTGAGCTAATTAATAGCCCAACATTAAAAGGAAACCCAGCTCCTTGGAAAGAATCCAGCTGCAATTCATGAAAGCGGATTTCACTTGTTTCGATTACAACAGCAGTAGACTTTGTACACATCACAGCTACGGCTAAAATTGTGAAGATATTTGCCCATACCCACACCTTGAGAAATGAACGACTCCTAACCTTCTCTAAGCAGCACCTAACTATTTCTCTATGTTCTCTATTTCTCTATTTTCTGTTTCCAATGGTGCTTTGCTGTACCTGTGGTGGTACAAAGCCAAAGATAAGAGCTGTGCATGCACATAATGCTGTCTAGGAGATCACCCAGCAGAGCCTGCTGTAGACTTCACCTTGCCTAGGGACAGTCAAGCTGTCCTCTTAAGGTCAGAGGATCTTTGGGAGGTTCTCTCTGCAGTAAGTTCTGCTACTGACTTTGAAAACAAATGCACACTGCAAGCAGTTTCTCCATTATTTGTATTTTTATTTGTGCATCAATACTTTGATTGCTTATAGTACATAAATGGCAACACGAATCTTATGTGCTGTTTTCTATGCAAGGGTTGCATCGTGTGTGCTGTTAGATCATCCCTGCTAAGGGAACAGTTTCAGATACTTCAAAAAACTTCCTATGTTTACCACCCTTTTGTAGCAAGACAAAAACGTATAGAAGGTGGGAGAATGAGAGAGAATGACAAAAAGAAGCTTATGGTCATGGGAGGGGAGAGAGATAACTAACAGGAGTGCCCCTGGCTCATCATATCAGATTTCCTTCCCACACTCAGCTTTGAATAAATCTTTCCTTTGCTTGACACAACAGAAATACTTCAGTTACTGTTTCCAAATTTTCCTTTGTATCTTCTTGCAGAGCCAGCAAGGGAACAAAAAAGGGCTGAACTGGAAAAGTACAGGAGGTGAGATACAATTTTCAACTCAAACACTGGTTTCCTTCCTAACCTTATTCAACCACATAAAGGAACGTGGGAAACTAGATGAGAATTCCTATCCATGAAAAAAATGCTGAGAGATGGGGGGAAAAAAGCCTTTGTGGCTGATCCTGCCTTTCCTGGTGTGACAATCCTCAGCACCCCCCTGCAGGGCTCAGACACCATCTCCCTGTACCTGCAGGCACACAGCAAACCTGAGCACACTGTGGGCATGTGTTCCTCTGGCATAAACAGCACAGGAATGCCTTAGGGGCTTGAATATTTCCCAGATCAGGTAAGCACACATCCAACAGAACAGGAAACACTCTCCACAACTCCAGAGCAGCACCGTGCACATGGCTCAAGGGCAAAGCATCCCCAGGAAAGAAGGGCAGAGCCTTTTGCCAGACCATTCACACCACAAACCTACAAACTACTTTCTCAAACACTTGTGGGAAAAAGGAGGAACTGGTTTCAGGCTACAAACCTATCTAACAAGTTGCACAGTCCAATTAGGAAAACCACCTTGTAGCTTACATCCAGATTTTACCAAGTTGGCAGCTAAAGAACTATATCCAAAATGTATTCTGGGTTACATGGGAAGTAAGCATAACTAAATCTTAAAGATTTGTTTTTGCTGAAACAAAGTCTGTGAGCACGTAATTTGAAAAAATAAAATTAATGTTCACTAACATTTTTATATGTTTATGGAAGCAGAGAAGACAAAACTGCTCTCCTATCTTGCTGAGTGAGGTTTCTAATCAAAATTAGAATTTCACAGACCCCTAGAGAAAAGCTGCTGCACGAGGCAGTCCAGCACTGGACAGTAAGCAGGTCGCTTCAGACATCCCTGCCCACTTGCATGACATTCCCAGACACAAGGAAGGTTTAATCCCTGTTTCTTCATCTAAAAGCAGGGCCACAGTCAGAGGAACTGGAAAACCTGAAATTCATGCTGGAACCACTGAGCACTTGGTCTGCTCCAGGTGGCTCCTGAGGGCTTTGCATGGCTTCCTTCAGCATTGCCTGCCTCAATGCAGAACACCAGATTTAAGCTCAGGTTTTTAAGAATGGGGCCTTCTGTTATTATCAGTGTTTTCTTATTTTACTAGCAATATGAGGCTATATATGGCTATGCCACAATGAATTACAGAATTTAGAAATCAGAGCTGCAAAATTAACAAATAAATAACAATTCAGTTAAGCCATTTCTTCAGCCACTTCCTCACATCTATAATTTAGCCAGATGTTTCACACGGAAGCAGGAATATCTTTTCTACCAAGAGTACGAATAGACAGAAGTAAACAAAAAAAACCCTTTTCTAAATAAACCAGCTTCCTTTCAGCTCTAGCCCAAAGGAGAGGAAATGTCAGGCATTCACAAAGGCTGGGTGACATAACACCCTGACTTGCTCCAGAGGAGCGAGGTGCCAGACATCTGCATCAGAAGTCACAAATGTGGGAGCAGCCCGAGGCACACAGAACCTGCCCAGCTTTGTACCCAATCCCAGCACGGTGCCAGTGGAGGGCACAGGTGCCACCTTATCCCAGGGCAGCAAGCAGGGAAGGTCTCCTGTTATTTTGCTCGCTCTGCCTCTTGCACCCATTGTGCAGAACCAGCGCACTGGTGGCGAAATAAAAAAAAAAAAAAATTACCTTTTCATGAAGAAAAAAATAGCAAAGCAGCTAATTAGCTTTTGCCCTCTGTTTCATTCAGCTCCCAGGGCACTTTACTCATACAGTAAAGCTCTCTCCCCTGCCCTCACCTCCCTGCTTGCGCTTTCCAGCATTCACTGCCCGAGGGTAAGTAACCAGTAAATACAGAGGATGGGTACTCCAACAACACACAACCAGCCTCCAACAGTTTCACTACAGTCATGAGTTTCCCTCACCCCAAAATCCAGACACCACATACCTGCACCTTTGCCTACTTAGAGTTAAGTCATTTATATAACCTTCACCCGGAGGTGGTTTTTTCTTTTAACCTGACCAGGAGCTGTTGCTCAGATCACTTTGCACCTGACTGCTGTAGGGCTATAAATAACACATCCACAACACAGCCTTGTACTCACATGCATTTGATTAAAATAAAGTCAACTCAAAGGCAGACCACCTTTGAAATGGAAACAAATGGATACAGGAGGGCTGAGGAGTTGAAAGGCAGAATTTCTGAGCTAGCTACTGTCAGGTTGCCATCTCCATTGCTGGTCTGGTATCACCAGCAAAGTTTCTGCATAATCACAGAAACAAAAATCAAAGCAGAAAGAAAATTCTAAATTTTTAGGGGGTGTAGAATTGAGAACAACACATCAATATAATAACAACAGTACCACCACCACACAGGGACAACCTAACCACATAAATATATGCACTCATGACGGGCAGAAAGCGGTATGCAAGCCCCTAAAAGGAGAAGACAAACACTGGTAAACAAAAATGGGACAAAGCAAACCATCAGCCCCTGCCTTGCCCCAGGCTGGCAGCACAGCTCACTGGCAGGCTGGAGATGGTGAGCCTTGTCATTTGTGGCCTTCCTCCCTTTAAGGGAACTCAACTGATAGCCAATTTCAGAACTCCAGATATGAGAAACTGGATGCACTGATAGGATTTAGGCAGCATAGCTTGGTTTTAATATTGACCCAGCTGGCTGGCAAAGAGTCCTCTGCAAACAGTAAGGAAGATTAAGACCTGAAGTGTGGCAGCAACTTCATTTCCAAATCCTTCTGCAACACAGGAAAACTCCCTGCGCAGTTCACCACACAGAGGAGAGCAGGGAGCAAAAAATATCCAAGCTGTGTTCAAAGAAGGAAAAGTGTAGGCGTGCAGGGCTTGCACTGATTTATTACTGGCTTATCAGTAGCTAACATATAAAACCAACTATAAAAGCAACAGATGTAAAATATTTTCTATTTTAAAAATCACTGCACACTCTTCCTTCCTAGAAGGCACAAAGACTAAGAGCTGACTTTTCAATTTGAACAAATGCCTGCACACTCATAACAAAAAGGGAAAAAATGTTAAGGAGGAAGAAAAAAAACCACCC
This sequence comes from Fringilla coelebs, assembly GCF_963513975.1. NCBI lineage: Eukaryota > Metazoa > Chordata > Aves > Passeriformes > Fringillidae > Fringilla > Fringilla coelebs. The sequence continues at coordinate 85,304,910 of NC_140028.1, forward strand.
AAACCCAGACTTGCTCCCTCTCACCTAATCACAAATAACATAACAAGGGTCCTTGCATTCAAGTACAGGTCCTAAATAAACAAACTCTAAGCTTCATTTTTGGGAAATTGAATTCATTGAGAGGCATGCAAAATAAATAACAATGTTTGAAATTTTTGCTAATAAGGATATCTTCATGTCTAAATATGAAAAATATTTATATCACATTTAAAGCTCTAAGCCTAACCATTAATTTTCATCCATCACACCAGACTCAATTGCCTGTTAAGAGGATCTTCCCTTTTACTCAGTAGCCAATTATTCATTAACCTTCTAAAAGCATTCAAAGAAGGCACAATTTATTTCAGAGACAGATAGGAATCTGTAATTATAAAGATTTCTGCATTTAATTTTTTATTAATGACAAAAACAAAACATGAGGCAACAAGACACCTGACTGGCCAACTTCAGGGTGAGGTCCATAAAAATAACTTTGGGCATCATTTTTGATATCAAAAGACCCATAGGATCACAGCATCTGCAAACATTTTCAGCCAATGAAAGCATGCCCAGAAGGAGTCTTACATTAAACCCACTCCTGCAGCCTGTGAAACAAGGACCTGGACCCAATGCTTCAGTTATGCTTCCACTTAGTGACTGAGCACACTATTTCTGCTTCAACAAACACGTTGGATGTTAGAGAAGCCAAACAGATATTTGTACCACTGCAAGCATCACCACGTGCAACAGACAAGGCTTAATTAAAACAAGAGTACAGTGTATATCCAACCACCCTAAGAACACCTTTCTCTTGTTTGTATCTCTCACCACCAGGTATTTCAGATCAAACAGGAGAAAGTGTCTCTCTTCCAACCCCTTCCTTCCACGGTTTCACACATAAACCACTTAATAACTATGTGCTGCAGCATATGCAGTCATTTAATATTTATCCACATTTCCACTACCTTCCTTGTATCACCAAAGGAGCCTAACACAAAAACTACTGACTCTCAAAATATGCATCAGTCTTCTTGCTTAGGGGCTGCCAGCTCCTGGGACAGGGTAGAGCAGCTTCCTACAAATCCACTGCAATACTTCCTTTCCAGCTCAGAATAGAAGCAAATTAAAAAACAACAACAAAAAAACCCAACCCAAACCAAAACAAACAAAACCCCAAAACAAACCAACAAACAAAAACAAACAAACAAACATTATCTGAAAAGAGATGGTGAATTTACCTAGGTATGAATGTGGTTTGTAACACACCTTCACTATGAAGTAGTCTGGGTTTCTCTTTCACATCTGGCCAGAGAGGTGGTGGGCTGAGGAAAGAGTATTTCATCTTCATGTCCTGACTTTTCTGACTCAAGTAGGGCAATGACTACTGGCCCAGGGATTTGGGAAACAATTCATAATGTTTCAGAAGAAGGGGAAACTACACATGCTTCACTATCAGTGAGCATCAGAATGCAGCTGACTTATATTGCACTCTCCAAAAACCAGGTAACTCAAAATATCCAGTCTCCTAAAGTTTCACAAATTGGGCCCCACAATAGCTGAAGCAAGTTTTCTAAAGTTCAGATAGCTAAAAGTTGAGAGCAACAGGCAATGTTTGAGACATGATTTCATTCTGAATTCAACAGAACTAAGATATCATATTAATTAAAAACATGTTTGAAAACAGCTAACTGCAAAATTCTCTGGGGTGCTGTTTGCTGCTGGGACACTCAGACTATCTGATCCCCTTTTCTGGAAAATGGACTGCAGTTCTTCCACTTAAGTGAACTTCTCCCTCTTACAAATTTTTTTTTTTGCAGTGAGAACAGAAAATTGTTTTGGCATTAAAGAGGGGTTTTTGTTAGGTTGGTTTTACTGCTGTCTTTTCTTAATAAAAACAAACACAAAACTACTGCAAGCTTTAAGCAGTGATAACTAAGAGCAGCAGTAGGCAGCCTCCAGCAAGGGGGTGGCAGACCTTTCTGCAAATGCAACAATATCTGGGAACACCTTGTGCACACCAGATCTGGCACAGGTTGCCTGGAAGAAGCCATCCATGCATGGCTGTGGTGGAATGAGCAGCATCCCTCCAGAACAGGAGTTTTTGGGTATTTGCACAAATGCCAACCCACTCAGGGCTCTTGTGCCCCAGATCCTGGGGCTGCTTTGACACCAGGATGATGGTGGAGGCCACGTGGGGAGCAGAGCACATTGCAGAGTGGGAGCAGGAGATGACACACGGGGAGCAGGCATGGCAGCAATCAGAGGCACCTTCTCTAAATATAAAGAAGAAAACAAAAGCCCAAATTTGGGGCTAACCCTGCCACACCACATGTCACTACTGTCTCAACAGCAAGCTCTTATGTCAGAAAGATTGCTGCCCTGGGGAATGATTGTCACCAAAGCACCATAGGCATAGCAGAGCAGTGACTTATGTTCATGAAATATGATCCTCATCACATTCCTTGTCAGGTGAGCAACCAAAACACTGAATTCCCAAACACATGTGCAAATGTAGATGAGGTGGGGTGGGTAAGGTCTCATTTCCATAATGCTTTAAGATAACTAGTGATGCCTGCAAATGCTATAGATTTTTAGATGAAGCACTTCATAAAAGAAATCACAAAAGTCTAATATTACCAGCATTTCCCACACATACTACTCCTTGAACCAACTGATCCCTATAATAAGTTACACACTGAAGGGTATGAAGATTCAAAGCCCAAGATCTAATGCACTTTATATAGGATTAGAGAAAAGCAAAGCCATGGCTGAAAAAATTAAGTTCTCTGTGACTGCATTCCCCATGAGAAGCTCACTACAAAGCGCTGTACGAGCTCCAAGGGTGAATGTCTCTTGGAGCGAACATAGCAGCCTGGAACACTGAGGGGCTTGACATCTTTGGAATGAAACAAAGAGAGGCAAGAGAGAAATAACTTCTTAGTACATTTACAATGCTGGCAACACAGCAGATTTCTGTATCTTATATTAGAAAACAAAGGCATAGCAATCTGTGGTGTTACAGACTTAGTGTTGTGGGCCAAATCTGCTCCTAATCCAAAGGCACAGATCTGAGTCTTAACAAATAATTCCTCAAAACAAGCAGCCTGACCTGCCCTCTTTCCCTCTTCCTATTTGCTTCTGTGTTAGATGCTTGATGGTGTTTTTTCCCAAATCTAGCCTTGCCATTGCATGCATAGCAAATGCTCCAGCAGGCACCATCAGATACCTCTTTGAGAGAGGCCAGAGTCTCCTCTCAGATAGCTCTTTCAAAGAGTAAGATCCTCCTCCCTTACATATCATAAGGACACAAATGCAAGTGACTGAAGAAGGGAGAATTTGGAGAACAGTAATTTCTTTCTCAGGAAAAAGATGGAGGATGCATCCTGCAGGGGAAATCGAGGAGCACAAGTGGTGATGAGAAGGAATTAAGACATTTCTCTTCCTTGGAGATACTAGCAAACAAAATTTGCCTATTTCATTGGTGCAGTCCTGCTTTTTTCCAAAACCAGGCAGCATATCAGGTCTGTGCACTGAGTAGAGATATGGAGTGAGCAAAGGGAAGCATCATTTTCCAGAGATCCCGATTCTCTCTTCCAAAAGAACGTCCCAAGCAGCCTAGCACCCAACCCCTTCCCATAGCCAAATACCATACGCCCCAGACATTCCTTGCTTCTGGTGCAGACTTACCATCCTTTGTACCAATTTTTGTAGCTATGACTAAGTTGTTTCCACCACCTGAGAACACTTTCTATTCTATTGCATCTTCAAGGTAGGCTTTGATACAGATGCTTTTAAATCGTGTCTAAAGCTTGCTGAAATCCTAAAGTGCACTGAAGTAAGCTGGTGACCTTTGACTTGGCAATTTCATTCAGACATCTCAAAAGAAAAATTAAACAAAAAAAAATTAAAAATTAAAACCAACACTTAGCAGGAGCAGTTAAAGAATGGGAACAGCACTTAAGACTGAGACCACATGGGTTTTTTGCCCTGGAGAAATTCAACGCATAAAATAAAATATCCTCATAATTTCTTCTTAAACTACTGCTTCTCCTTTTCCCACTGGTCCCACACCCACCCAACCCAGATAAACACTGACCTTTCTCATTCCCAAACTCCTGATAGAGGGTTTGTGCCAATCTCCCTGCAAGCACCACTCAAATAGCCTTCCCTGATGCAAGAACTACCGCACAGCACAGGAGTCAGATAAAGTACAAAGGTAAATTTAGAAAGTCAAATCCATTGAATGACATTTTTGTTGTTGCTCTCGAACACCCTGAGGTGACCCGGGCATTCCTGAGATGGGGTGAGTGATGCTCCTTCTTACACAAGCAGCAGCTGATGACAGCCTTCAGTTTTAACCTGCTGACAAGTTAAGTGCACTGCAGAGATACCAGGCAGCCCAAGAAAACCTCACCTTATTTTCAGACATACCCCCCTGCCACTTACTTTTTATCTCCAGTACTGCTCTGCAATATGTAGGACTTGTCTTCCATTCTAGAAAATTTGTTCAGGTGTGCGGCTTTTCACCTGGAGATAGCTCAGGTCTGACAGCTGGCTGATTCTTATTTTCAGAAAAGCTTAACAAGCAAAGGCAAGAGCTGCTGGGCTGGGTGGGGGTTTAGGAAGTGAGTGGGAACCCTTTAAATACAAACCACACTTTTCTGCGCTTTTAAAGCTGGAATTATATCAGCTCTATTTGCATATTTAAATAAAATTGGTTTTTAATTCTATATTTGAAAAACAGTACCTTGACCACAAATTAAATGAAACCTAAAAAAATTAAAACTATATTAATTCAAAACACTGTTCAAGAAAACAATGGTTTGCTTCTCAAAGATTTCAAGCAAGGCAGAGACTGAGCTTGCAAAAGCCATAGACCAATGCTCTGAAACAAAGTTTGCAGAAGGTCTAACTCAGCTCCTGGCAGCTAAACTTCCCCCAAGTGGCCAAAACACAGTTTGAAAATATAAGTTTGTTTAATTGAACATACTTCTATGGGCTTTGAACTTGCCACTGAAAGCAAGCTATGGGAATTGGGAAGTTTCAGGATGTGGAAAGCTTATACTTCTCTTCCCTCCGGTATCCATTATATTATCTACTGTATCTCGACTCCAAAGGGTGTGATGACCAGAAACAAAAAACCACAATGCTTCCTTTGTTTAATGACATATTAACTTGAAAGAGCAAAACCATATTTTGGTAAACTTCTATTTTGCTTAAAGAGAAGATCATTTGAACAAGCTTTTGTTTCACTAATAATTAGTCTTTAAATGAAGTGCTTTTTAATTCAGCTTTCCATCCAAACTCATCTTGGCAAAGACCAAGAGGGGAAAAAAACATTAATCAGGGATCTGAGCAAGTGTAAGCTGAGCCCTACAACTACTTCAGTGAGCACATGCACACATCCAGCATGCACCCACCCATATCTCCAGGAATAGTGCCAAATGAATGTGACAACCATATTTAATTACAAGTCAACACATTTGAATTACTACCAGCCAGTGACCACCTACTTCCTCTTGAAAAGCGTCTTAAATAATGAAATTCTGACTTTACCTTAAAGTTTCAGCCTTGCTGTCTGAAGGCAAGAATATGAAATCTATAGCCAAATCCCTGACTTTCTGCATACTAAATACCTTGGCTACCTTAAGCTCCAAAATTGGGATTTTGGAGGAACAGGAACCACCTCAGGCACCAACTAGCAGACACTCTGCAATTTTGGGTATTACATGAAGCACTCTGCCTACTTAATTTCCTCCCCTTTCCCACCAACTTCTTCTTGAATTCTGGCTGACAGACAAAACATTCAAGACCTTTCCATTTTAAAACTCTCTGGCCATCCTTTCATTACAGACTAAAGAAGGTTTTCTGGCTCAGATGTTGATGGTTGTCACCAGCCATGCTAAAAACCAGTCAAGCGAAGCTTTAGATCTTGCTTCATACAGCCAGCAAAGTCTTAGTCTTAGGACTAAATTAAAAAAAAATTTAAAAAGCATCAACATCACAGTCAAGTATGCAAAACCACTCGTGGTTCTCTCACAACAACCAGCCAAGTTCAGTGCTGGACAGATTTGAACAATATTGTCCAAGGCAGGACAGCAGTGTCTGATAGGTAGAGTTACAGTGGTAGACAGATGAGAATGGATCAAAATCATCTTCTGGAGAGGAGCTGGGGTATTAGAAATATTAAAAGAGAGTTCATATACTCTAGTGCATGCAAAAGAGATTTGTCAGAGTGAAATTGTCCTGAATAAACCTATCAAGCCCACATGGTTGCAGGGTGCCTCTGACCCCACAAAAGCCATTTTAAATCCAGATTTGCTGAATCATGAACATCCGACCTTAATATTCTAGGCCACTGTAACTATATTTTACGGATATGAGTTTTGTTGAGACAAAGAGGTGTGCAGCTATGGGGCAGCAAGAAGGGACCTGACCACTGCTACAACTTCCTAAAATTTTTTAACACTAGAAAAGCTCTCCCTCAACTAGTTTGGAGAGGGGAGTGGGGAGGGCTGTTTATTTTACTGCTCTGGCTTTTTATGTTTGGAGATATAAGAAAGACAATGTTCAGAAACAACTCTGTGTGAAGCTTTAAATGTGCATTAAAGGAAAAAAAAAGAAATAGGCTCATATCTCAGGGGCAAAAATTGACAGCCTACATAAAAACCCACACAAAACCAAGCTAACAGGTAAAATGCATTTATAGAGCAAATGATACTTTTCTCAAAGAGATTAGACAAACATATTTAAATACGCTAAATAAAATTTAAATTCACTTGCATGTGGGTTCACTACAGTCTCCCTCTTTAAATATATCCCTAAGCACAAAGTCTTATTGCCAGGCACACGAATTCAGCTCAGTTTGATGATCATGACACATTCTTCATTCTTCTCATCCTCTTGTTTAAGGAGAAGTCCAAACATTACATATCCTCACAAACAGCCTGCTCAGGCAGGAAAAATGTGGAGTCCTGTCAGACAATGTCTTGGAGGATGGAGACACCTCACTGTGACTGCTGGGCTGCCCCTGACTCAACTCAGCTGCCATGCTAGGATGTATTTGTTCAGCAGGCACCAGCCACTCTGACCAGCAGATTACCTGCAGCCCTCCCCAAACCTCCAGAAGCCTTCACAGGAGCCAGGCACCCCAGGCCCTGCCCAGCATGGGTTTCAGTCTCCTGTGGAACAAGTCAGAACAGCCACCAGCCTCAGAGCTCTGCACCTACATACTTCACCCAAAAGGAGAGGCCACAGCCTTTAATCTCCTGGCTGTGCTACTTCTTTTATTGAGCTGCCTTTAGGGGACTCCTCTGCTCCAGGAGTGGGAGATATTTCACATCACAGCAGTTTGTCCAGGAAGCTCTGAGACACTCCAGCATTTTCCAGCCTTGTCAGGCGTGTGACAAGGCTTGATCACTAGAGTCTAGTCCACAGAGTCATTAGGGCAGTCATTGCCTTGGTCACACACAGGCATGGACAGGGTTCTCAGGGAAACCTCAATGGCCACCTACACAGGAGGAGGGCGTGGGCTGGGATCTTGTTTACAGGAGCACTCGATGTTCTAAACATGTGGAAACTTGGCAATGGTGAGCAAAGCTTAAATGCCTTATGAGCTTTTACCTATTTAGCTAGCTACTTTTAAAGCACATGCAAATGCCTCCTCCTGCCCTTCAGCTGAAGCTGAGAGCCCTTTGAAGGTGTCAAATGCCAACAGTGTTGGAGTTGGTGGGATGGTATTGCCCTGAAACAAAACACAAAGCTGGGCCAATATATCTTGCTGTGTAGGTCACCTCACCTCTCCAATTCCAGATGAAGCCCCTCTCTGATTTCTCCTTCTGACTTCCCCAGTTGTCAAGCCTGGCTTCAGAAAGAAGCTCAAGGTAATGAGCAGGAGCTGCGTGCCAAGTTTGTGGTGTGTTGCTGGCAGAGATCCTTGTAAATAAACGAGGCTACACCAAATCCCCAGAAAGGATCCATGATTCACCATGGTATATTTGGTAGTTGGGGCAGCCCACCTTGTCTTGTCTATAAGACCAGCTTGCAAGTTAGGGCTTAGAAGAAGGCAGGCATCTTCTTCCTAACTGTGCTGGTCATCTAGTCCTGTCTTTCTCTCTGGATGGTTTCTGCTGACCAAAGGAGCTACCTGTAAGCAGGGCCACTAACAAAGCCTGAACCATGCCAGGTCCTTCCTCCGCCCTGAGGAAAAACCTTGAGGATTTTGTCTTGATTTTGTGTGACTGAATCTGGCCAACAGGCTCAAAAGTGATGCAGACACAGGGAAAAGGAGAAAGTTGTGGGGCAAGGAGGAGGATATACTGTGACTTAATGGGCTACATGAGTTGATTTTTTCTTAGGATAACAAGTTTTTTTAAAAAGTTAAATGGAACAACAAGCACTTTGGCTTAGAGACACAGAAAATTTAAGGCAAAGTTGCGAAATTTGGAGCACTGTTTTTGACTGTGGCCTGTGGCAGAAGCATACAGCATGACTTCGTTCAGGATATTTACTTTACAAGGCAAGTCCCCACCTGATGCAGCCACAGAAAACAAGTTACAAAGCTGCTTCTAAACTACAAAGCCAGAGAAAGGATATTGCTAGAGGAAATGCTCATTGCTTTTGTGGGAGCTGGCCCACCTTCAGGACTGAGTGCTCTGCTCTTCTTGGCACATGGAGACCTGTCAGAGCATTTAAAATGGCTTGATTCTGATTAACATTAATTTACTCTGTCGCCAACTTAAGTAAGCCACAAAACTTGCCTGAAAGAACCACATGAAAAAGTTCAGTTGAAGAGTTGTGCTGCTAAAATTAGCTACCAAACCATTAAAAATACCCATAATTTAGCCTTGGTGCAGCAAGGGTGGATATCATTCTCTGATGTCCATCTAGTCCTAATAGTTACCAGAAGCTGCTCATGACTCTTATCTTACATTCTCTACTTGTTTTCTACTGGCAGATTTTACCCTAAGAGTATAGAATCAGTTAATATAGAAAATGTATAGAAAGCATCAATATAGCAAAAAGAACATTGTTTTTCCTTCAGGTGAAGTTGGTTGGATATTTCAGAAAAAATCTGGAGTTATTATGCACAATATGAGATCATATGTACTATGGAGAAGGGAGAATGTGTTGGCAGCACAGAACATGAAATGATATGGGCAATTTGGCTGACAGCAGGAAAGACTGTTTGGATTAAATAAAAAGAAGTGTTGAATGTTTGCCTGTGCCAAGAAAGCTTGACCCCTGCTTTTGAGAGGGATGTATAAATTGGTTCAACAATTTAACAAAGCTTTAGTTATGAAGTACTCAATACCTGGGGGAAAAACCCCCACCCTTCACATTACTACCTGCAAACTGCTAAATCTCTGCAAACATGTTTGCTCAACAGTCTCAGCACTGCCAACACGACCCCAGGAAGAACTCTTTTCCCTCCCCACTTCTGCAGGGGTTCTCTGCCTTCCGCAGGTTTCTTCAATACGGTCAAAGTCTATCAGCTCTGTCTGGCACAGGGCAAAACAAAGCAAGACAAAGTATTGTCCCCATTCTTTCCAAAGGCTTGGTGGTACAGATGAGCTAGCAAACTGGATTTCACTTCAGCACCTGAGAAGCAGCTTAGAGAAAACACCTTGCAATAATACACTGGAGAAGCAGTGCTCTTTGCAGTAAGTTGGGTGTGACAATGCCCAAAAGAGTATGGAGAACCTACAGCACCAGACAAATCCAGTCTGATATCTGTATTTCTGCATCACTTCTGGCAGGCCCAGTCCTTCCACTGGTACAAGCAGCTATAAGCATTTACCCTGAAGGAATAACAGCGCTGCCTTGCATAAATCATGAACACTTCAGGTGGAAACAGAGCTCAAACAGAGAATCAAAATCGAGAACAAATAAAACAAAAGAAAACTCCAGTGAACAAACACGCTTTGTCAAGCTGGCAGCCAAGCAAGCTGTCTTCCCTGCACTCCCACCTTACTGCCAATTATCTGATTTCACTGCAGGTACTTTTACTTCACAAATTCCAATGTGTCACCTCCCTGTTTGCAGGCACATGATGACACTAATAAAAAAGACATGGGAAATTCTGTTAAATAACAGAGGCTCAGTATGGAACTTGCTGGTCTTTCACAAGGCAAACTGTATGACAATAAACAGAGAGAAGTATATATTGCAGCACCCACAAACACACAGCCTACCCACATGCAGTGGGAATCTCTATTTGGGAAGCTTTTCTGTGTTTTTGTAGGGTTTGTGAGGGTATTTTGAAGGTTTTGTTTTTGCTTGGTTGGGTTGCTGTGGGATTTCTTTCTCTTTTGCAAGTAGAGAGACTTGAAGATTAGAGTTTGCTGATGCCTCTCAATTTTGATCCAGAGCTACTTGTCCTCCCCATATGTAAAAACTTCCAGTGGGCAGAGAATCTCACCCTGAGCATGAAGAAAGTGCAGTTTTTGTGCACCTCAGGTCTGCATGAAGCAAGCAGCCAGTGTGCATCCAGTTCCTTCAGGTGGCTCTCCTGCTTGTCAAAGAGTGCCGAAGCTGCAATGAGTGAGGGATTTCACACACCCCATCAGATCACTGCTTGCAGGCTAGCACATCAACTCTAGTGTCATAACACTGTAAATTTTAAAGTTACAAGAATAAAAACTATTAACTGCTCTCACAGTCACCCTGCCCACATCATCTTGGACTACAGGTTGGACTGAAGGAAGGTAAAAAAAAACAAAAGGAAAAAAGTTTGCTCCTCTGAATGGCAGTCCATATGAAAAGTCAGTAAATTTAAGGAAAAGCTTTATGTTTGAGATGAGTCTTCTCTCAGAAGCTTAGCTCAGTTTTTCTGAAGGAGGCCCAAAGAACAGGTAAAAATTAAACAAAACTACAACAGTTTGGTCAACATCCCACTGATTCTCATTTTAAAAAAAAGATCTGAGTGACACTACAGTCAAGAACATTATCCTTCTACAAGAGGAAGAGGACATAAACAATTTAGATCCTGGCAGAAAACACACCTCTTCAGCCACAGTGTCCCAGTCCTACATCCACAGAGGGCTCTGGCCCTGCTGGATGCAGCCACAAGCACCGGGGATTCCGACACTTCTCTTTCACCCACTCCTTTGGGCCATGAACAGTAATGGAATCCAGTGCAGAAGAGCCAAAAGTGACAGGAAACCAGAGCATTTCCAAATTAGCTGGAACACAAACTAAGAGCAAGAAGCCACAACTACGTTAGATAAGGACGTGGCTGCACTCAGCAGATGGTGAACAGAGGTAAATGAAGCCTCCTGTGACTTGAAAGGTACAAGAAGTGGACCAGGCTAGAGCAACCAACTAGAGTATTGTCCCAGGACACAAGGCAATATGAAAATGCAGGAGGACCAGAAAGATGTTCAAAGGACACAAACAGGAAGTCATCCACCAAAACCAGAGCACTTCAGAGCTGCAGCAACACAGGATGACGAAGATAACTATTTAGTTATTGACAGAGTCAGGTATATTTTCTCAAAAGAGGTAGGTAGGGACAAACATTTTGGAGAATATGCACTTGCTTTCCCAGTTCACATCAAGTCTCTGCAATGTCTCCCAAGCAACATATAATATACAGAAAAAACAGTGGCTTCCACTGTAGGCCCTGGATAACAGTCTTCCCCTTTGCTGAAAGCCATTCACACTTTATTTGTACACCTACCTACACCTCCCTGCTTTCCCTCCTCCACTGTTATTTTTCTGGTTGAGAATCAGTCTCTCCTGCGGCGTGGAAATCAAGATACTGCCAAGAAGCATCACTGAATATAAATGAATTTATCAAAAATGAAGGAAGCCTAAAATACTATCATAACCTGAATGTTCCAAATAAGAATTTCTTATCCCTGAATCAGCATGTTTTACAGCTCTCTGTACGGCTTTCTTTTCCTGTTATTGCTTCAGATGAGTTCTGCGTCATATGAGATATTTGTACCAAGTACACACAGAACAACTTATCAGGAAAACACTTCTTTCACACTTCCCCCAACCTTCCCAAGTATATCTAATACAAATCCTGTCCAAATTGTTCGGATTTTCATTTAAAACTGAAATTGATTTTCGTTCCTCAGAGAAAAGTTCCCTCTCATTTTTAAAGTTTCTGTTAAAGACTTCTTGCACATATTTTAAAAACAGATCAAGCAAATTCTAAATTTAGAGTTTTAGCTCAGATGATCTTCCAAAAATATCCACATACATTTTTCTATTCATGTCTCTGTCAAAGTTACTTGGAAAGTAATTAGCAGTATCTTCTTTGTTGTGGCTGTCTAGGAGCTATATATACATGCACAATGGCTGAAGTTTCCTGGGTCATTTCTAGTTCATTTCATTTTTGGTTCTACAAATGCCCACCCACACAGTGATTGTTATTAATTACTAAAAGAGAGAAACTGAGAGACAAGTGGGGTCAGGGGGAGGGGTGAACAGAGAAAGGCACAGAGGAGCATCGTCATCCTGGCAAACACATCCCCTTACATCTTCAAGCATATTAACTACTGCCCTGAATGCAGACTGACTCAAGCCCTGGCACTCCTCAGAATTAAATCACACTGCTGCAACATCTGAGCTTGTCATCAGTTAAGGCAAGACCTTCATGTTCATGAGGAGAAAGATATTGCCTGAAGCACTACTAGTGACAAACAGAGAAAACAGACAACAGGATTTTAAAAACCTTGCAAAGACCTGGTTCTTGAACCCATCCTTTCCACAACAGCATTAAAAAAAAGACCAGAATAAACAGGAGGAAAACCTTGTCACTCAGTCATTCTAAAGCTCTCAACACATCATTCACCTTTGCTCTGAAATGCAGAAGATGCATGCCAATCATCACACTCCAGCAAGAGAGGCAAGGCGGCCACCTCCTTTAAAACAGTCAGAAAATAGACTGTTGAATAGAGACGATCAAAAACTAAAAGACGAAGCCATCAATTTTTAAAACACTGATGGAGACAGATTCAAGCATATACTATTAACAGCTGGAAACAGAGCTGAAGGGGACACAGAGGAGGACGACGTTACAGGAAACCCTGATACACACATTTACAGGACAAACAGCAAGGAGAAAAACAAATGAGAAAACCTGGGAGAGTTATAAGACAGCAGGTGCAAAGAGGTTCCAGATTTACAGCATCCTATTAACTGGCAGTGCTGTCATCTATTGCTGATGCAGACTAAATCCTATTTTATTTAAGCTACTGAAAAATGAGTACAAAGTTGACAAATGCCTGGCATCATCCCTATGCAGAAGGCACTGTATGCACTCAGACAGCTGCCAGCACCGAGCTAATTGAGAGTGTGGTCTTTTCCCAAGACCACAACTATAATTTTAGCTCATTACAGCCTGCATTGGGGTGTGCTCAGTTTACATCTTTGCACACTCTTCTTTTAATATTCTGATGAATAATTTAGTTCTGATGGCAAGCCCTTTCACATACAGGCATTTTTTCCTCAAGCCTGTCGATGTGGTTCCAAAGTATTGAACTGGAAGACACCCAAAAGGCGCTGTATCTGTTCCTCCCTCCTCTCCCTGTATTTCCCCTGTTCTGCAAAAAGCAGAATGCACAACACAGGGCAGCCCAGGACCTACAGCAAGATGCATTACCCTAAGGAAACTGGAAACATTGCACCTTCCTGGTTTGAGTCACAGTGGAGCTGAAGAACAAAGGAAAAACAAAGTGCTTTTACCTCCCTGAAAAGCATGCTCTCATAATTCACCTTCCCAAACACCCAGCACACATTTGAAGGTTTGCCTGAAGCATGGTCAGGGGCTGTTCACAGGGGATTCAGCTCCACTAGGAGCCAAGTGACAGATCTGTCAGGATCAGCCCGGAGACAGCCAAAGGAGGCTGCGGGGTTTCCTCTCGCTGCCACTTTGCAGCAGCTTCCAGCTGTGCAGAGAGCTCCTGTTACGGAGATCCAGCATCACTTCCGCTCATGGGTGCTCCCCTGCGCGTCTGTTGCTGGCAGCTGGCACCCGGCTCTTCCTCTTGCCTCTGGCACCTCCTTCCCAGTAGGAAAACTTACCTGGCAGATGACAGTACACATCAGCATTTGACTTAGCAGTGAACTAGCTGATTTCTTACACCAAAGAAGCAAATCCTCTCCTGCAATGTACAGGAGAGAGTCTACCCAAGTTCATATGGCCAGAACAGAGAAGGTGAAACATATGGCCAGAACAGAGAACAGAAAGGCATTTTTTTATTTATAAAAAGAAGGTACTATTACAGCATATGCTCAGTATAATAAACACCCTTCCTCCTACAATCCTGAGGTAAACTTGAATTTCTCCCCTAAGTACGTGGAAAAGAATGTCGTGAATATCCACTTTGCCATCTCCAGCGTGCAAAAAATTCCTTCACTGCTTTATTTGTCAGCCTGACCACAAGGAAGCTCTGCACTTTGGCTGCTGAAGTCCTTCACACACACACACATACACAGTCCCTGCAACATGAAAACTACACCACATTTCCAAATAGCATCACAGGTTGTTTACAGAGACAGGCTGACTAAAGATATTTTTATCCTCAGCTCCCAAGACCAATTTATAATTAGTACAGCCTTTGAACAAGATGCACTTGCAGCGCAGCATCAACACGCTGACTCAAAATAGGGCTCCTTGCAGCGCCAGTGGCCTCCCAGGACAGCTCTGCTCAATGGCTTTTGTACAGAATGCTGGGCCACAATAATAGAGACACGGCTGGCCCTGGGCACAGCATGGCCAAGGAGCTGGGCAGTGAAGGAAAACACCTTGCTGGGAGCCCCGAGAAGTTCCCCAAGAACTGGTATCCCTTCTGCAAGTGGACGATGGAGCTGCCACCACGGCTCCCTCTGGCCTCTGTATCACTGGTCAGATGTCAAAGAAGTTTTTCCCGTTCCATGGATATCCTTAGACTCGCTTTGCTGTGACACCAACACAGAGAAGCTGCTCTGCAGAATCACTTCCAGGGCACTGACAGCCAGTGTGTTTCCATGCAGTTCACATTACAGCATCCCTCCTGCACCCCTAAAGCCTCCCTACAGCTCTGCTGCTCTGCTCAGAGGGAGCTGGCCACACAGATCCCCTCGGAGACATCCCCAGTCACAGGCTCAAACACAGGCAGCTGCCACAATGCTTTTCACAGCATTCAGATACAGCACTCCAGCTAGACAAAGGCCCTCTTGTGCTACTGCTGCATGGTCTGAAACGAGGTGAAAAGAGCATGCCATGGAATATGACCGCCAGGAAGTTAGGGAGAGGCACGAGGGGGTAGGAAAGCAGAGGAATGCAGCCAGATGAGGGTGAACAACAGGCAACCTGGATTGAGCTGCCTCCTTCTCCTGACTGCTTGGTTTGAGCGAAATACCCACAAAGCACAGCACCTTCCTCCTCTCTCTGCATTCCTGAAAAGCTGTAACACAGCTAGAAGGGCCTTCACAGTACCACGGGCTCTGTGGGGCTCCTCCTAAGAGATCTCCCACTCCTCCAGGGCCAGGGAACAAGCAGGTACCACCCAAAGGGCAGCATCTCTTCCTGCTTCTGTCCAGTGGGCAAGAGAAGCAAAGATAAAACAAACCTTTCAAGTCTCATTTGTGGGATAATAAAATTATAACCCTTTGTTTGCCCAGGACCATTGATTGTCAAGGCAAATAGTTTCACCCAGCAATTAACCTTCCCAAATAAATCCATGCAGAAACACACAAAAGAAGAAAATGAGTAAAGTCTACAGACTGCAATAACATCCACCCTGAATTCTTCTCTTAAAAAAGAAACTCTGTGAGACTAAATGCAACAAGAAATATTGATGACAACCTAACAATCCTCCCAGACATAATTAGCAGTCTCGTTTTATTCAATTACGAGGTCATGGAGACTTCTTTCTACACTTCACCAGCTTTTGCTATGGGGAAAAAAAAAATTAAAAGCAGCAGAAACCTCACGGGTGAAGCCCACATTAAATTAACTTGGCTTCTTGCACTCCTTTGGCTTCAAATAATTGCCTAGGGACAAAGTTTGACACCTGCACTCATGGCACTCTAGGGCAGTTTCAATACAAGTGAGAAACCTGATTGAAACAACCACTGCAGTGACCTGAGAAACAAACACTGTCCAGGGAGAACTGCTTAATTAGGTCTATCCACACTCTTACTGAGAAAATGTTGTCCCATGTCCACAGTGTAGGAATTTTCAGGCCACTGAAGGTAATCCTTCAATGCCCTTTGCCCTTCCACCAAGCCAAAACTTGTTTTACTCTGCTCTGCTGTCAGTTAACCAAAAATTAGTACAATCACCTCCTACAGCACACTCTGTTATCACAAACCAGCATTGATCCCTGCAAGTAAAACCCTCATGTTTTGCAGGAAGACAAAATATTAGTTGCATATGTGCGAGAGATAGCACTTGCTATCTGCCATGGATGGGGCAGTGTGCACTTCTGGGCTGCAAACCAAGGTTTCTGAGACCTCAATTAGCCTTTGGTGCCCCAAAACCAACCGTTGCATTGCTTTGCCTGAACCACCCTGACTGTAACAACTACAGCAAAGAGAAGTAATCCCACGGAAAACACTGGCCAGTTTCCAAGACAAATAAATAGTTATAAGCTGAGAACAGCTCAAATACTAGTTACAGACAATAGTAAGTTGTGTGGTGCATGTGGAGTAGACAGGGAGGATGGATGAAGTCTCTAATGCCAAGGGGAGCAAGAGGGGACACCTTATTACCCCTACAGTGCAGATGGACTACAGCCAGGGCACCATAAAAATAATAGTTTGTTGTTTCAAAACAAACCTCTTGAGGATCTGTGGATGCTATACACAGAACTGGCTACCTAAGAGAAACTGTGTCTAATCCCAGCACAAAGTCATCCTCTTCAGCCCCCTGGGAGGAAGAGTACTTGACCCTGTGCTAACCAACTCACATCACCAACACAACTAAACTGTGAGCTTTTAGGGCTTTGTTCTCATTTTATACAACTATTCCTTACAGAAAGCTAAATTTCAGAGAATGAAATTAGTAATCACTGTTTATAATGTAAAATCCATATGGCTTTACAACAAAAAAAGCAGTATTTCTGATGGCTTAAAGTGCCACTGCTACAGCAACGGACCAAGCTAAATTGTATAACATTGCAAATCTAGAAATTTGTGTGCTCGACCGCAGTTAAAATAAAATTAACAATCTTGTATGTCCATGATTGCCATGGGAAGGGCAATGACTTTGTTCTGATGGGGCACCCTTGCATTAGAGGCAGATATTCAGCAGCAGACTGACGGAAACAAGGAAAGAAGCACTCCAGATGGAAAAATAGCACCAGTGTTCCTCCCAGCCATCGGTGGTATGTGCTCCTTGTGGAGCTCCACAGGGAACAAAGCAGCACAGGCCTGGTTTAAGGGAAAACTTGCCCTCCAGAGAGGCTGGGCAGTACAATCATGCTGTTCCATTCCTTCTAGACAATCTGTATGATGGCGTTTGGAGACTGAAGAATGCCCTAACTGCATTAAAAACAGTTCAATGAGGCAGAAAAACGTAACTTTTTGCCTCTGGAACCCTGGGTTAAAACCATGGCTTCAGCCATTAATGCAGACATCATGTGCTCTTAACTGCATGGGCTGCTGCTACAAATAGGGAAAAAACCACCACCCACCAAGGAAGATTCCGCTCAGATGCAATTGGAGGTGCTGAAGAGACGTTCAGAATTCAAGCTCTGCATATAGGAAAGAAATCAAGTGCAAACACAACAGGAAAGGGATCTATTCAAAAGGCTTATATGGGCCACTAAGTCACTCCACGTACTGGCTGGAAACAAGCCTTGTTAGAAATCAGGACTCCACTCTTTTTCCAGTGTTTCAGAAGTACATGACTGAGTCAGAATCCTGTTATTACTTGCTTCTAACCTAACTTTCCTCACCCTTCCCTCTCCCCAGTGCACAGATGTAGCTTCAGCAGCTCCTATTTTCATTCCTTCTGCTTCATCCACTCTCCCACAGAGGTATCCCTCTATTCATAGTTAGGAGGGCTTTCGTAACTGGCTGCCCCAAAGCAATTGCCTTCAACAAAACACTTCTTAGAATCACAAAAGCTACCTTGAGACAAATGCTTTGCCTCTATCACTCTCCACACTTGTTATCCCACATCCCAGCCTCACTTCTCTTCCCTTTATCATAGGGATCAGAAATACTTCAAACATACCTTAAAGGATAAAAGATGTTTTCCTTCATCCCATCTTGCCTAGCATGATGCTCAACACACAGGTGGAGATTCTTCCTCCTGAATGACACATTGCAGCATGCACAACATGCAACAACAGGCATCATTACATGTGGTGGAAATGAGAGTGGTGAACAGGGCAGAGCATGGCACACAGTATTGATTCTCCCACTTGACAGAAGCAAGAGCTCCTCATTTCAGAGAATTCCATCAGAATGGGATCTTCACAAGCAAATGGGAGCAGCTGAGCATCCTGCTTCACCCCACTTTCATTGTGACAGACATTATATACTAATTCAGCACCAATGAGACAGGAGAGGAGAAACACAAAGCACACAGGCACCAAAAAACTGCGGTGCCTGCTGGCAGGTCCAAGTAACATCTCACCAAGCAAGGTCTCTCCCAAGAAAGCACAGAAAGGCCCTGAACCGACCCAGCCATTGACATGGGGGAAGGAGTTTATCCCATAGGCAGCAAGATTTGTTTTTAAAGGCACACAATTCCCCACTCTGAGCTGGGGACAGACATGAAACAGCCCTTCAGTCATGCACACACCTTCTTTCATTGCCTAGCTCAGAGAAACCTGCCATTTACCATTGCTAGTTTCTAATGCACCTGCCCTCCAAGATAATGCAGAACAGATTTGTAGAACAGCACTGGAGATTTTATGTCTGAACCTGGCAGCAGAGAGGGATTAAAAATGCTTTCTATGAAGACATATGAACACATGATCAAAGATGGAACAAGCCCCCTGCAGCAGATTCTTGTGGTACCACTTAGCTTTCAGGACAAGGTGGTAGACATGGGGATGTTAAGAGTGCATTAATCCCAGGCAAAAAGCCTGCAGCTTCCAAAGGGTAGATTAATTATTAAACCAGCAGCAATAAAAATATTCAGTAGCTCAGAGACATATACCTATTTTATAGACAGATAAGAGCGCCAATAACCTTGAACTTCAATTTATAGATTCGCTTCTCCTTCCCTGTAGATAGCAACAGTTACATTTTCTAAATTGTTCTTACAAAGGGAAATTGATGAAAATGGTGGTTTAAATTGGCTAAGAGGCACAGTGTACACAGCAGTAGCATTTTCCTGCATCTTTCTATCTTCTCTCCTGTCAGCACCCATAAGTATAGATTATGTTTCCTTCCCTGACCAACAAACCAAAAGAGGGACCATGAGCATGATTAAAGGCTTTTAAGCACACCTATTTTTCCTTTAAAATAGTAGGGATGGCAAATACTGGGATATAAGAGATTAGGGTTGTTGGAGTTTGAAGAGACGCTCCTTGCCTCTCTAAAGTCAGGTTAGTCACTACAACACCCAAAACTCAGATATTCAGAAGAGTGCCCTCAAGACACGGTCGTTTTGGGGTTGCTGATATGTATGTGCAAAGATCACCCAGTCTTGTGAGTAAAAGCAGAGTGTATTCTGTGTTTGAATGAAGAATAGTTGATATCAGCGGACAGGAATTAAGTTTCACCTCAGTGTATTCAACCCAACTGAACTCCAAACCACCCATTTATAGATAGGAAATGCAGAAAAGCAAAAATAATGTTTTACAGTGTTTGGCTGTGAGTCACTGAGTTGAGCAACTCCAGCTAGCAGTATTCAACATGGTTAAATGAAAATGTTGGTAGGGAAGCTGGAGTCTCAGCAATTTCTCAACAGATTAATTTACTTATTGTCTCTCAAAGGGAGGAGTTTGAAGTCTCTAATGCGTGTATCACTATACACCGAGTATTAAACAGGAGAGGACAAACAATGGCCAAGCTGGCTGTCCTCCAGTTAATCATCCTGCTTTGACTCAGATTCATCTGCGAGCTGCTGTTGAAAACCAATTGCTTGTTTAATGGGGCAGAAAGATGAAATAAATTTCAATATGCATCTCTAAAGTGTCCCTCTTATGTAAAAGTGCTGCCTGAGGGAGTAAGAGACACATACATTTCCTTCTGCTTGTGCCAGTTTCACTTCCGATTTGCCATCCCTACAGGTACCAAATTCTACAGTGATGTGGAGAAAGAAGCTGCAGCTGAATGCAAACCGCCTCTCTTTGGTTCAGGGCATTCTCAAGACACAGACAGAACTTCTGCAGGGAGGTGACAGCCGTACAGCCAAGTGAGATTAGCTAACACTGACTCATCAGGTGTTTCATTAAGGAGCTGTGTCAAGGAAGAAACCAAGAGTGCGGTGAGCAATGCTAACGCTCTGGGGAGAAGCGGTGACTGCTGGGGTGGAGGACGCTTCAGGGACAGATGACACTGGCACGGCTGGGAAAGTCAGCCCAGGCCTGTCTCCAAAGGAGCAAAGCCATTAAGTGGCACTGCCTGGAAATTAGGATCAATAGCAATGCAGAAACACACGCACATTATGTGCTTTTGGTCAGGTGAGGAGCATTCAAACCAGATCAAAACGGATTTGCTGACTGCAGGGCATCCCATAATCTTTTCCCATACCAACACTTAAAGTCAATAGCATCATTTGGGACTTCACCTTCTTTTCCCCTTGTTTTTTAAATGAGAAAACTTCCCTAAGCTGAGAAATAATTCAATTTTACATTCTAACTTGGAAATTACGAGTTAGAACATAAAAGCATTAACAGAGAATCCTGGACTTCTGATTTTGCTGTTGTGTTTTTCTGTTATGATTTTAAGACAGAACATCCACATATGCATAATTTATGTGACCCTTTGCTAACACAAACCAGAAACCAAAAATTTATACTGCTTTAGGAAAGCATAAGACAGACCCATCTGAACTAGAGGTCAAAACACCACCTCCACAACCCACCCACATGCTCCCTGTGCTTTCCAGCCACATTCCATTAGTCTGTGGCTATCGTACAAGGAATCATTCTTGTGTCACACACGCCTGTGTACCCGCCGGCCAGGCACTGCACAGTGTGCATCTTTACACACAATTTTGGGGTACCAGCAGCCATTCCCAGGAGCATGGGTAGCTCCCTCTGCATCCCTCACCACAGCTTCACAAGCAGCACCAAGGTGCTTCAGGCAGTGCAATGACAGTGGACAGTTTGCCAAGGCATTAATGTCAAAGGCTCCAGGTTCACAGCAAAGCTGCTTGGTGCCACCATAAGGAACTTCCATCACTCCAGACAAGCCCAAGAGATCATGCACATACACAAAATCTCTTATGTCACATGCAACACATTACCATTACAAAAGGAACCAAGCACTCAACCATTCTAGAATTAAAAGCCTGTGTTTACTGCTTGTCAATTGACCTGCCTGATCTCACATCAATTTTATCATCTCATGAATAAGTAGGCTTGCACTGTGCATTGTCACCACACCATCTTAAGGGGATAAGGTACATAAAAAGACTAAATGCTTCCAACTCCCGGCAAAAAGACAGAATAGAAATGAAGAAAAGGCAGACACCAGCCCTTGGGAATTTGTTTCAGTAAATTCCAGGGATGTGCAGGACGCCAGGAGAAATGCCTGCAGATTTGGGGAGCAGCTGCCTCTCCCACCAAACATCCGTGCTGCACACAGCTATCAAATCACACAACATACTGAGCTGGAAGGGACCCCCAAGGATGGAGCCCGACTCAGCCCTGTAGAGGACATCCCCCAGAGTCAGACCACGTGCCTGTGCCAGGCCAGTCTGGATTACAGTGTTTTCTGAAAGCCAGTCTCTGGTCACTAAGAACTTGATGAAGAGGAAGAGATGCGAAGGAATTGCCTGGGAGACTGTGCCAACAATAGATCATACCTGCTGTCTGTGTGGGACAGGGAGTTTCTGTCCCATGAGAAATTTTAATATTTTGACATCTGCTTTCACTGAATCTGTCCTTGTTGCTTAAGGATTCCCATGATACAACAGACTAGTTTAGCAAGGAAAGAATCTGCAATGAAAACGTGATCCAGGAATCCAGACGTGAGGAATAAAACACACACAGTATTTGAAAGTAACACATTATCGCATTTGAAAGTAACACATTATCTCCAGAGACCACAACATTAAAAATGTGATCCAAAACAAAACACCCATGGTTTCTCCAGCACAGGGAGATGCCAGCGAATATATATGCCAAATATATTCTGTAGAAAGTTTCTACCACAATAGAGTACAGTTTTCGAAGAAGAAATGTGTGTTATATGTGGATACATATACACACACATGTACATATATATTAATTTTTATTTACATATGTTTATTTTTAGGCAATCTTCCCCTCCTCTAAGACACATCCTCCCATATGCCACAGTTTCCTTTTAGTGCTTCATCACGTGCCTTTGACCTGTTTGCTGCCATTCACTCACACATCTATCTTTGCTAGGCCTGCTGCTAGTATTCCAGAATTCCAAATGAAGAAAAGACCACAACTTGCCACTAAAAACAGTTCAGTGAGAGTCTCTTCCTCTCCCTGACCTTTCCATGGGAGGGTGGCCAGCTCAGCTGCAATCCATACATGCACAATTCCTTACCCATCATTTCTTTAACTTCTTTGCGGGGGTGCAAAGACTGTAGCCATGTCAGACAGGGTTGTGTGATGCCACTAGAAAATTTTACACTTCAAGAATTCAGTTTTCCTCACAGAAGGGTGCTCTGATTTTTTCCCCTTTGATTTTGCTCCACCTGAAGTATACTCTGCAGTACACAAGAAACTCAAAGTATAGTTCATCCTGAACACAGAGACATTGTGGTACAAGAAGGAAAGAGCACGCTACTGGTTATGGTTCCCTTATTCCCAATTCCACTGCTGTTGCAAACATACAATAATCCTAGGGGGGATCTGTCAAAAAAACAGAGCACAGAAACAGACAGTGGTGGGAGTAATATTTCAAGAAGTATTTTTGATTTATTTTGATTAAGCCACATCACCTCGCACAGTTGATTTTGAGTGCAGCTACAAAACCAGCCTAATTGGGAAAATTCAGGAGGTGTCAACACTTGGCAGAAAATTCTGACACTGGCAGTATTTTTTGAGAGCTGCAATGTATGGCTACACCTTTGTTCAGTTTTCAGATTTAGCTGCAGAAGATAATGCTGGTCAGGATGCAGTTTGCCATCCCATCACAGAAGTCCACCTTCCAGCACTCTCACCTCCCCTGACATTTACCTCCAACATTTGCATATGTTTGCTGCCTAAATGGATATTTCAACAAAAGAGCAGGAAATCGGCTGAGCAAATTGAATTTTTGTTAATTTGTTGGCTGGATTATGTGGCTGAACTAAGCCAGCAGAGAGGAAGCAGATGCAGAGCGGAATGCAGGTGAGCAGGGCTGCTGCTCCCTGCACCAGCAGCTGCTGGGATTCCCCCAGGTTGGGAGTTTAGGAGCAGTTACAGGAATGCAAACACATTTCTCCTACATGGTGAGCACATTAACAGGAACATCCTGTTAACAGCCATATCCAGTAATTACTGAGCATCCGTATCTTAACAGCATCACAGTCGCAGCACAGCTCTCATGCAGCGAGACTTTTCCTTAAAGACCTTCAGGGGAGCAGCAGCACTCTGAGGAATGGGCACATCACCCCCTGGGCAGCAGCTCTGCTGGCCCCCAGAGCCACCCTGACAGCCCCTCTCTCCACCGGCACCGGTGCTGGGGCAGGACTGGGCTGTTCCAGAGGTTCCTGTGCTGCTGCCAGGGTCTCCAGGTACAGACAACATGGAATGGCTTTGCCAATCACATCCTGTTCCCATCCTCATTCACCAGTTTGCAAAACAAACAGGAAATGGAAGTTTCAACAAATTGTGTGTTTAGGTTACTCAAGTGTGTGACAATTTTACATTTACTGTCAAGTGAAATTAAACCTAATGAATTTTACACTGAGGGCCTGTCTTGAAATTGTCCCAAGGTTTAGATTTCAAAAGTACCATTTCATACCAATTACACATTGTACGAGCGTAACTGCCTGCAGTATATTTAAAAAATCAGCTTAAATATTGTTTGCTTTGGCATTTAGCCTTCTTGCAGTAGTAGCTTTAATTTAAGTCACTAAAATTCTGTTTGAAATTAGAATTGTGCATAACATTTTGCAGACCAGTATTCCAATTCAGAATCATCAGGAAAAAACTTGTTTTCACATAAATCTTAGTGAACACCCCTAATATATCATAACAAGTGCTGTAGGGTACCTTTCTCATAGATGTCTTCTCCAAAAAATAAACACTGTTTCATTCCACTGTTGAGAAAGTGAAACTCACTTTTCAGAGAGTACAGTTTTCCGTACTGCCATTTATAACAAAACAAACAGGAGACACAGCTGAAGCCTAAACACATAAATCCAGAAACTTCCTTTTGTATTTCCTACTTCACACAGTACATTTTAAAATAGAAATGGGCATGCTGTAGCCAGACATTCTCAGGCAGCCACCTAACTAGCAATCAAAAATTAATTGAGAAAGCAGAAATAATAAATTTAAAAACAAAAGAAAACAACAAAACCCCCAAACCACAAACCCCAAAACCAAACCTAACTAACAAAAACACCACACAATTTGACAATCCCAAAGACTTTGAAAATGTTCTGATTAAAAGACCAAGGTTCTAGGAGCTTGACTGATAATTCAGTACAGAGAACATCTTTCAGCATCTTTATCCTAGACACAAACATCATCATCTCGGCCCCCCAGTTCAAGACCTAACCTTCCCAAAGCCAAAAAATAAAATTTAGTCTCATTGAAGGGTGAAATTTACTGAGTAAAACAGATGGGACAGCAACAAAATGACCTTTTCAAAGCAACTCTTTACAGTACTGAAATATCAGATTGATGGTCTGCCTTTCTGCTCTTCAAGGTTAGCACTGCCAAGTTCATGATCAAGATGTTTTGGTCTGAATCACAGATTTTTTGTTGCCATCGGCAGACTGAAGGATTTTATTTATTCACTAATTTGGATGTTGCTAAGAAAAGCCAGCCAGAAAAGTGGAAATCTCCTAGCTAGGGCCTGATCATATTTGGTTCTCCAGCTGACCTTCAGAAGTTTTCAATAAATCCAAAGCCAGGCTTCTCACAGTGAAAGCTTAAATAAATAAAGTTAAAGCCATACAGATCCCTGTAAATTAATTTTAAGAATTGTTTTTCTCTGCTGTCAGTTTATCTGCTCTTCTCAAATTTAGTCAGTGCCTAGAAAAGGTGGAAGGACTCCCATCTGCTACTCCTTCAAAGACAGCTATCCTGAAAGGAAGCATCAACCTGTCCAAGACATATGTTTCTCAATGTATTGGACCCGCTGTCTCTGCCAAGATGCAATTAAACACTGTCTAATCTTTAAAAAGCCTGCAAGAAATAAGTTTCAAATCCCACATTTGAGAATGACCCACACTGAATTAAGTCGAGCTTCACCATGACTTGCAACAGACTAATCTGTTCACACCAAGGGAATTTCCTGACCCGAGGTTGCTGCAGTAAGCTTGCAGGAATTGATTCATTTGCACTTCAAGCAAGCCGCAAGGGCTCTTAAATTGCTTCTACAGCAGGGCATTATGGCAAGGCAAATTTATACCGTGGCCCTAGCAGTCCCTCCTCTCTCCTTGACTCCCCAGGCACTTGGTCCTTCTCTCCACATTTGTCTATGCTTATTCCACCCTGTAGTGAGCTTTTGGGAAGAGAAAGACCAGGGGAAAACTGACTTAAAACCAAACAAAACAACCAAATCAAGTGTTTACACTGCTGAATCAGTAGGGCAAGCAGTAGGTGGGAACACCAGCCAGGGCAGGATGGACATTCCCAGAACAGGCAGAGCCAGGTCAGCTTAGGCTGTCCCTGAGCAGCTGTCAGATTCTCCTGCAGGGTAACAGCTCCAGCCTGTTCCTCCTGCACTGTCATTTTAAGATTTGAACTACTCCCAGATCCAGGGCAGAAAGGATCAGATGCACAAACGAAAGGCCTTGTCCTGCTTGGACTGGCAGGTGGGTTATTTCTCCCCAAAGCCTCTCACTCCTGAGAGCTGCAGAGCCACACTGCAGCTGCTGGCTGGCACCTGAGCAGCACTGGGCAAGCAGGACATGCTTCTGTGGCCTGAAGGAGGGATGGGGATTATAGGCAAATAAAAGTATCCTAGTCAGAAGTCAAATCCAAAGCTGTCCTGGCAGGAAAAAGCAACGGTATGTCGAATGCAAGTCCCACCAGGTATTGAAAACCTCCCTCCCAGAATCCCAGCAAAGGACAGCAGTGCTACTCACACTCACACATGCCAGCATGACATCCTGCCAGCTTTGTCTGGCCATCTTTTTGTTTCCAAAACAACCAGGGCACAAAATCTTTAATTGCTGCTATTATTCTTCATTGGATTGGAGCAGATTGCTTATTTTAGAAACATATCTGCCACATTGTCTTTTATCACAGCATGAGAGAGGAGGCAGTTGTGGTACATACTGTATAGTATGGGGTTTTTCTATTTTTCCTCTTTGGGTCATGCATTAGCTATTCTTCTTTTCTGCTTTGGCACATGTTACTAACCTTAGACCCATACTTATCCTCAGGGAAAGACCACCATTAAAGAAAAGGTCAGGAAGGGAGGAAAGGCACCTGCATGAATGCTTTTTATTGAAATAAAACACTCAGTTAAAAAGGTCTCCTGCAGAAGTCAAATCCATCAGGTTAAAGGTTTGAAAGATGTAGGTTGGATTTTGCATATTTTCTTCCAGGCTTAGCACAGACACTAAAGGAAAAGAAAGCAGAATGGGACAACTGATTGGACAGAATGGGACAATGGCTGATTCATTATTCTAAACTCACAAATGACACCAGAAAAGACTCATATGAGTACAGTCAAGGTTGATGTAATCAAAGCTTCTCCTGCCCAAATTCCAATGAACTGGAGTTCAGTAATTGGGTTTCTCTGTTGTACAGATACAAGGGAAACAATTTTTTTTTCAACAGATGACAAACCCTGACAGTTTTATTTATTTATTTAACTTTCAAAGCAGAGTCATTTTTAATGGATCTATAATTCAAAAGCTCTTTAATTAATTTTCCTCAAGCTTCCTAGAAAGACAGATTTGGCTTTCTGCATTGAAAAACAAGTCAGTCAAGTTCTAGACAAAGAACCCCAACCAAACCTTTCAAAGTCAAAGCTATAAATGAAACAAAAATGGGATGCTATTAGGAACACCGGTTGCAATATCACCGCATAAGCTACTTCCAGCATTACACAATCTTTAAGTCGCTCTTATTTTTCCTTCCTGCCTTCAATCCGTTTTTGTTTGCTATAATAATAGCATAAAACCCTGCAGAAATTCTTCCCTTATATTGCTTTTTGCCTCACCACATTATTGATTCTGCTTCCTCTGCTTTTTTTGCTACTTTTATTCCTTCTGACTCTGCTAATCGAGTGCTCCATATCCAGGAGACAGCTACAGTGCCTACAAGACTGAAATCTGTCCTACAAGGCTGAAATCTGAGTGGAAGCAACAGTGGAACTGAAAAAAGTCCCTGAAGAGTTGGCAGGCTGACACTTTGTTCCTTCTGGACAGCAGTTTCACATCAAGTAGAAAACTCTGGGGATCCGTTTATTTATTTATTTTGGACAACAATTCTGGTGCTTAAATATCTGTTGAACTCAGTGCTTCATAGAGAAAATGCCCTCCTCATTTCCCTGGGGAATTAATCTCAAGTGTCTGGATAACAGTAACATTAAATAACCCACCACCTATGTCTTAGCACCAGAACACACAGGTTCTCCAGTCTGCATTTTTAACAAAAATCACAATTCCAGTGCACAGTGCTCAGGCAGAGCCTGCCCTCCTCCACTGCACCACGGCACTTCTCAGTCCCAGTCCGGCCGAGGCATGCGCAAACACGGCTCTCCCCTGCTGCTTCTGCCAGAGATTATTCTCCTCAGAGAATAAACAACAGCAGAATGAAATGCGTGCCCTTAACTTAGTGCATTGATTATATGGGCTGAGCCACTGATGGAGATGTATTTGCACTTAAATCCTGACTGCAAGGGAGGGGGCTGAGGCATCGCTGCACGACAGGGTGGTCTCTGCCACGGGACTAGGGCAGAAAGCTGGAAGGAGAGGCCACAAGGATTGTTAGCCTGCCAAGAATTCCTTCAAGCACAAGCTAGTTAGAGAGAAATGCTGGGACATCCAGGAGCTGGGGACATCACCCAGAGAGGTGCAAGAACATGGGTCCAAATGGATCCATTTCTGATGCAAGCACTGCACTGTGCTTTCTTCCACAGTTCAGCACAGGCACTTCATCAAGGGTCAGCTATATTCCCAAGCCGCTGAACCTTCTTCAAACACCCTTTTTCTCTAGGATAACATCTGGGTTTTTTTACCAGGCCTAAATTCAATAGCTGTTGCAAGAAAGGTTGAAAGATTCCATACTGAATGTATGGTTGACTAAAGCAGACAAGCAGCTTATATATCCAAAACTGGAGTAGTGCAAAAATTTGCACCTCATCCATCAGACTTCAGGAAACGGATTTCTTCTCTCACAATTCATACCATAACCAGAATTCAAAGAATGTGAACAAACAAGTTTCCAAGATATTAGCAAGCACTTAGGTCTCAGCTTATCTCTGAAAACTACAAAAGTGTCTGTACAAGTCATTTAGGAAGGGACCAGATGTTCTCAAAAGACAAAAACATAGCTCATACTTTTAGGTCCATCAATAATTGCAGCATATAACTTATGAACAAATTCATTCACAATGCTACATCAAGGAGTTTTCTTTAAAAAAAAAAAAAAGAAAAATGAGTGATACGAGCACTGGTATGGTGTGTATGATTAAATTCTGTACCCTGTCAACAAATAAAATGAAGAATTAAAACAAAAGTGAACTTTTTATTGTATCTGTCTAAATAATACACACTTGCAGAATTACTTCAATGAGCACTGCCTGCAAATTTCATGCTTTGAGTGAAATTTAATTAACTTGAGCTAGTAAAAATCCCACAGGGTTACATTATTTGTAAGTGAGAAAATAGGAGTCATGTCTGCGTGACTAGGGATGGGAATTTGGCTAGCCTTGTTTAATTATGGCTCCCCTTGAAAGGCACATAAATATTTATGTGAATTTGTGCACTGACATTTGTTGCTGGACTTGAGCATTCAAAGTCACTACAGATAACTTCTAAATGCACCTTCTACACAGACATGGCTTTTCCTCTATGCACATCCTGTTGCTATAACTTGGCTTGTTTTCCTGACAAGCTAGCCTGTAGGGATAGGCAGGAAAGGGAAGGAAAGCACTGTTCATTCCTAGGTGATTTATGAACCTACGCGTCCTTCCTTCTGCAGCAGAAAGTTGGCACACGCACACACAAAAAAATGTGTGTATGTCTGTGCCCTCACTGGAAGAAGCATCTGGGGGAAAAACAAATCCAACCCTGAATGCTGCCTGTCTTAAGTGCAGCTCCTGAGAATGTCACTGCTCCTCTCATTTCCAACACTAGCCCATCCTGTTTTCAAGTGCTGCCAAGTGCCAGGACACAGATGAGGAACAGGGCAACTAAAACTCAGTAAGCTGACAGTCTCAGCACAATGGGCTTTATATGCACAACTTCTCCCTAAAGCTCTCTGCAAAAATGTAGTTGTCTGGTAGGAAAAATTAATAAGATTTAAAAAACCAAAGTCACTTGGACATGTCCTGCATGGACGGATGCACACATGTTACGGGAAGCTTTTACTACCAGCCACCCTACACAACATAGAACACGAGCTTGGATCTAGGTAGCAAGAAAAAGCCATTTAGCAGCTGTCTTACAGCAAGAGGGGAAAAAACCCCAACAAACCAGCAGAGGGAACAGACACGTCACAATTTATTCTGGCAGTGAGACTATAACACCACTTCAGCTGAGGCAAAGAGTTGCAAGTGAAAGGCAACTTTTCGGATTTAACTATCCATTTTAAACACTCCCTTATAGTTTAAAGTCTTTAGTTGTGTGAGCAGCTGAGACAAAGCAAAGGAATTTGGAAGAGGAAGAGAAAAGCCCCTCTCATTTCCTTTCAGTGGCAGCAAGCTTTCAGCTGTGCAACAGATTTATGAATCTATTTGACATTGCTCAGAATAGAAAAACCCCACCAATTAAAAAAATCCCTAAAAGTGTAAATGCAGTTCTGAACAGTTACAAGTATTTGCATGACAGAAGGTAAGATTTTGCAGACTGAGCATACCCAGAGTGTTGGAGCTGGTCTGGAACAATTAAAAGACAGACACTTTAAAAGGTAAAAATGCAAGCTGTGTTCTGAGCTGGGGAAATTGCAAGTGTACTCTAATCTCATCTGATTGTGTCATCACACGTGTAACAACTGCAGTGTTCTATCTTAATTGCATTCACAATTGACCAGTCATACAAAAAGTACCTCAAATAAAATTCCTTAGGCTTTTTGTCACGTTGACAACACACAAGATTTTCAGCAACAGAAATGGAAAAATTGATTAAAATTATATTTGCTACAATAACTGCATCAAGCAAACCTGTTCTAACCTTCCAAGGAGCTTTAGAAAGAGCCTACTTTTATTCTCCTTTGGCATACTTGAAGACTTTGTATAAATTAATTTCAAGTGGACTGCCTTCAATGGTACACTTTTTCAAGGATTCAGGACAACATGCTAGCAATGCTTCAAGGGCACCTCTGCTCCATAAGAGTGTGTA
This sequence comes from Fringilla coelebs, assembly GCF_963513975.1. Classification (NCBI taxonomy): domain Eukaryota; kingdom Metazoa; phylum Chordata; class Aves; order Passeriformes; family Fringillidae; genus Fringilla; species Fringilla coelebs. The sequence continues at coordinate 85,335,667 of NC_140028.1, forward strand.
GGGGTTAAAATAAGGATGAGGGTCCATGTCTGCCCTAATGGCAGACATTGTGTCCCTTGAAGGGCCTGTGCCCACTCTGACCATCAGGAAAGGAAGGAAATTCAGCAGAAGTACTGAGGAAAAAGAGACAAACAGACCATTATGAGTTGTGATTTGACTAAAGCGAGGGAAGCAACCCAGAACAGGAAGATTTATACTTATAAGGAGAGTACTGTAATTCCAATAACCTTTTCCACTCTTGCATAAATTGAGCCCCCAGGCACTTGATAAAAGGCATGCACAGCACTTTTTTTGAGCAGCTGGAGAGCTCCTACTGCATACTATTTTTTTTTTTAACAGCTCTCCCACAAAGCTATCGAAAATTGTAGCAGTGCTGTTTCCAGAAAATCACATACCAGCTCAATGATAGAACAGCCACATAGCGGTGGCTCTATAAACAAAGAGGTTCTGTATCATTTAACAATTAATGGTCACTTAAGGTGAGCCAGTTAAAATTTTTCGTTCAGTGGATCCCTCTGTGATCACTCCTACCAGATCTGCATCAAGTGACTCAGACAAAGGAAGGCTGGTTACATAAACAGAAGGTAGGTGGCTTAACAACCTTGATCTTATCACAGACCTGTCAGTGGAGAGAACTGCACGTTACTGCAGAGCTAACTCACATGTCAATGCACTGGAAAGCAATCAGATGTTTTCCACATCCTACAATTTGGGAATGCTTTGCAGGGCTATTTATTGAGCCAGTTCAGGTTACACAGAACAGCTTCAGAGCCTGCTGTTTCCAGTGCTTCACCTGCCTTGCCAAGGCCATGCTTGCTACTGAAGAGTCGTGAGAGGAAAACAGAGAATGAAATCAATTATAAACTTGAAATGCTTCATGATTTTCAAAAGCCTATACACTTTTGAAAAATAAAGGAGGAAAAGACAAAAAACATAAATCTCACTCTTTCTATTAACACCTGACTGGAAGCAAAATTATTTTGAAAATCTGACGTCACTGCAGCTCAACACTCAGAGCTGCTCCATTGTGGCACTTGCTCATTCTTCAGTCAGTGGCAAACTTTCTAGCACTCCGCTCTAGCTTTCCAGGACACACGTTAAAAAAAAAAAAAAAATCTTAAGAAGCCACATTTAGTCTTTCAGATCACTGCCTGTGTAATTTGCAGGAGTAACAGGTTAGACTGACCTAGCTATAAAGGAGAAAGATACATCAGAGCTGGACATCCTAACTGGTCTGAAAGCCTTTGCCAAGCTTCCAGAGGCTTTTGAAACACAACCTATGATTTTCAATGGTTTTTCTACCTTTTTTCTCCCAAGAGTGAAAGAGAAGAAACATGCCCACTCATTCTGCTACTATGCATTGGAGGGACACCCCTGCTTCCTTGCTCCAACCTTAGATGTCTTCTTTCTAGCAAAGCTATTTCCAGAGCTTATTTACCAGTTCATTCAAGTCTAGACTTTCTAATTTTGCAGCATAATCTGTAGCTCAGTCACCCATGAAACTGCTGAACAGCCTGCAATTGTGTGCAAATCCACACCGTGGCTTGTGCTGCCTGAGCTCAGGTACAGCCATTAGCGACAGCATACAGCTCTTTAATGGGAAGCTCTTTAAACCTGCCAGGAGCATCTGCCTGAAAAATATATCTCCCCTTCCTCTCCTTCCCATTAAACAGTTTAATTAATACCAAAGTCCTGGCTTTGGCTCCAGAAAGTGACAAAAGCAGGGATCCTGACCGTGAAACAGATACAGCATAGGACATGAACAGCTGGAAGGGAAGGCTTTTTTGTCCTTTGTTCATTTAATGTCCCTGCCCAGTGTGAGCCCCCACTCCCACCCTATCCCCCAGGCTGAGGCAGCACGAGAGACACTGTGCCAGCAGATCTCCCAAAGGAAGCGGGGGACAGGACCAGAGGGCACAATCCACTGACAGTGGCACGCCTGGTGATGTCCGGAGGGAAGGTGCATGGCTTGCCTGGCAGAGGGCTCAGGCAGATGCTGACACCAGCCTTGGGCATGTGAGAGGAGAGGGGGTGAAGGGGGAAGTCCTGTCTTCAGCCATGAGAGCTCTAGTGTCAGATGATGGCAACGAGCCCTAAGGAAGGGAGCTGTGCTGAGCCAGCCAGAGCATCTGCCCTTGCCCACAGGCACCCAGGAAAGGGCTGCTCCGTGGTCAGGGCCAAGGCAATGGCCCAGTGAGATGGAAGTGGCCCAGATGCAACACCCTCCACACCCTCAAAGCAATCAGATTTGCTCTCTCCCATGACTTCCACATTTGCTGAGTGTACTTGGTCCCACGTGAGTTACAGCAGCAAGCAGAGCTATCTGCAGTAAGACTGGCATGCCTGGCCTGCAGCTGCAAATCCACAGATACCAGCAGAGGCATTACTCAGGCACCCGTGACCCTGCTCAGGGCTCCCACACCTCTTCCTCTCCCTCTCAGCCTGTCCAAAGGACAATTCTTCTCAGGGCCATCTTAGGGCTTTCCCCCAGTGGTGAATTCAAACCTCCTGTCCCTGGGCTGGCAGCAGGCTGTGGCACCATGCATCCATCCCTGCTGAGCTAACAGGGACAGAATGCCCATCCTTCCTCTCCGGACTTGCACACAGCAACAAGTACCAAACAGAAGGCACTCTGAGAAAAAAACAGCTTTCCCCTGCCTTCTCTAAACCTGTTTTCCTCCAGTCCCCAGTCTACACTCCCTTCTACATTTAGCTGCTGGGCAGGCCATACATGCCCTTCCAGCCACTGTGGCCAGAGCACTCCTCATCATCCCTTCACCATTTCTCTCTCCAGGAGATTTTGCCACTCGTCCCAGCACCCTCCTCCAACAAGAGGTGGCCCATGACTGCAGAAATCTGCTAAGCAAGGAGAGTAGGGGACCCACCCAGCATACCACAGCAGGCAGCACCAGCTCTGTGCACCACATTGCTGCTGAGTGTGGCATATTGGGAGACACTGTACCCTCCTGGGAAGGGCTTACTGAGGATTCTTGCTGTTCCCTGAGCATACAAGATTTGTGCTAACTGCTGAGAAGCACAGGAACCCATGAAGATTGGCAGGAAAACCCGTTTCCAGGCAGGAAAACACTTCTGGAAGGCAGTAAATGCTGCTCCTGTTCCACATCAGCCTGAAAGAAAAGCCTTTCAAAGCTTCATGTGTTGGCTCAGTGGAATAGGATCTGCTGCATTTCATTCTCCTGGATGATGCAAGGACCCACAGCAGCCAGGAGGGGAAAGTCCTGGGCTCGTTGCTCCTCTGCTTCCCCCACTCACAGCAAGCACCATCACCTGCACAAAGCCTGTCTCTTCCTGCAGCTTCACTAAAAATTTCACCTGAAACACCTCTTCCAACAAAACTACGGCAGCTGCAGGCGAAATTTTCAGTTTAACAAATCAACGTCCCGAGGTGGTTCCTTCAGATAAGCCCTGAGCAGCTCCAGGCAAGAAGAGGCTGTACTTGCAGGCCACAAGAAGAGAGCTCAGCACAGCACTGAGGAAAGCCCAGAGAGGGGCACAGCAGCTCCATGCTGTCCCTCCATGGAAGGCAGGGCTCATCCCTGGCACACTCTGCGCCTTGGATAACAGCACTAGGCTATGAAGAAGAGTGTGGTTTGGATGGTGAAGGCAACTCAGTCTTGGCAGCTCTGTGTTTTAAAGACAGCACTTTTGTGCTCTTCTCACTCCCAAGGCATCCTGAACTGTTATTTACTATTTCCCCCAGGCAGGCCATAAATCCAAGCACAACTAGCAAGCTCAACACAGTAAAAGGATCCCAGAGGCAGACTAATTACCTTTGCAGGCTATGCAAGCCTATGCAGTTTTCTTTTGCACAGTAGCTTTGGAAATTTTGGCTAATGGCTGCCACTAACAGGTCAAACTTTCCACTTTCTATTGTTCTGTTCAGGGCAGCCAGCTGGGAGTTCAGGGGCAACAAATCTCCAGGGGAAGAAATCAAGGCCATTAAGGGAAAGGGAAGAGAAGCTATGAATCATAAGAATACTTCACACACTTTTCTGATACCAGCAGAAAAGATAGTAGTAAGTAAAGACTGAGAGGAAGCCTAAGAAATTATATGAGGACTAAAATCAAAACCACCACCAAACAGAAAACCCTACAACTCCCATTCTCTTGAGACTTTAGGGGTTACTTCTCTCCAAGCGCTCTATACCAAGGGGACAACTTCTTTTTTGTTTAAATTATTTAATTTAAAGACTTCCTCCCCTCATCTCTTGAGACAGAAGGTCAGAAGATTTATCAGAGGCACAGGTGCTGCATCTTTCACATTTTCTCACCTCCACAGAAGTGTGCTGATGATCAGCCTGCAGCTAATTTCACACGGATCTCTCCTAACACCTACCAGCTCTGTTTAGGCATTGTGTATCCAGACAGCAGTGGTTATAGCAAACACCTGAATTTTAGAGGGGGTGGGGATTAAAGAGCAGACTCAAATCATTGCTCTGGACCAAGCAGTGCATGAAGAAACCAGAATATGCCATTTTCTGAATGAAAGCCTGGGCTGACAAGCTACTGTCTGGTCTAAAGCAACACATACACTTTTTCACTCCAATCATAAAAATGTCCAGAATCAAACTTCTATTTAGTTGGCATTTCCCCATGAAAATCATCAGTTGCAATCTCTTCAAAGTTAGAAAAAACCCTCATCAAGTGGGAAAAACTAACATGCTGCAACTGGTGAAAAATCCTGACAAGCCTATTATCCAGCTGAACATCACACTGGTAATCACTGAAGCCCCCTCCCATGGGAACCACACAGGTTAAATTTCTTCTCAACAGAAGTGTAATGTCATCAGTGGTAGTTTCATTTTCTGGTGTAAGATTCTCACTAGAGATTACATGAGCAAAGGCAAGAGAATTTAAAAAATCATGTATCTTGGGTACCATATCAAGTATAGCAATGAAGAGCAATACAGAACAAACTCTTGTCTGTTGCAGTCAGGCCTCTTTCCCCATGGCACAGACCAAAAATAAAACAAAAACTGTGGAACTTAACACTACAAAATACTCTGTGCAAAGTAAGGACACTGTGCTAAATCTTGATGGGTTAGATACCATCCACAATAGGAAGTAAATAAAATTTTATGACGATCTGTACAGCAACTTCCAGGATATAATTAGATAATGCTTTTCCAGAGCCATAATAAGGAGGAGAAAATTTTGTGTTTTCTTTGGTTGGTGTGGTGCCACCTGTTAATTACAAACAGCCAAGGAAGCAGAAGATGCTCTCTGGAACATATCCAAGGGACACAGATTAGGCTGGTGCATCATGGATGCATGCTCCAAAGGCAAGGCCTCCAGAGGGGGTTTTACAGTGCTGTGGCCACAAGTTTACTAGTCAGCCCAGATGGGAGCATGTAGGTATTTCTTACAAGCTCTCCCTCAAGCGTCATTCAGAGATTTTTTTTCCTCCTCACGAAACAGACAAAAACAGCAACAATACCCAAACAAAACCCCAAAATTACACAACCAAAAAATAAAAAGGAGTTGATAAAAGGACTTCAGGGCCTTCTAACATCTTTTTGCTGTAACTTTACAATGCTGAGGCAGGGACACAGGATATTTCTGCAAGTAATAGAGGAAGTTCTGAAAAAGTGCCAGAGTACAAACTGCTAGAGGCAGCCAAAGTAGTCGGTCTCCCACTGAGCTCAATACTGCAGGGTGAAATCTACTCCCATTACACATTATGGCTATGACCCAGGTAACTTCTAGGTTTAAAAAACAACAGACAAACCCAAACCACCTTATAACTTTTAAAATGAACTCTGAGACAACTTCACAGACTGCTTTGAAGCGACCTAAAGAGACAGCTGCAAAAATCCTCCTTAGCAAAATTTGGACTAAAGCGTTTGCAATCAATATGATTCTGGTTTGATCTGTTTGAACAAAAGCAGGAAGCCAGAGAACAGCAAACCTCATACTCGATAAAAACCCATTTGTATGGGCAGCGAAGGAATACTCACGCAGCGCGTACAGGGAGAGGACAATTCCAGCCAGGCAAAATCCCTCGAAAAACCTGAGTGTGCTGAACATGGTCACATTCACTGAGAGTGCCACAGTCAGTCCAAATATCAAAATGAATATGACAGAGAAGAGCAGTACAGGCCGTCGACCAACCCTAAAAATAAGGAAGTTCGGAGAAACAGCGTTAAAAGCTAGGATGGACATAATGTTGGATCATTCAAACTGGCAAAGAGGGGAACAAGTCAGGCAATCTCTTCCAAATACTGCTACCCATTTTTAACATTTGTTTCATTCTTCTCCTTTTTTCTTACTAAATCCCAGACTTCTCTGCCAGCTTTGCATTGACAAGTCCATCTCAGAAAGGATTAAGCAGAGACAGCACATTGTATTGGTGCTCGATTTAACGAGCATTTTCAAAACAACAAAGATAAACAAGGAAGCATCTAGGAACTACTGCAAGGCCATAAATAAGTCCCTTGGAGATGAAAATCAACTTCTCAGAGTTTTTTATATTAGCACAGAGGGATATATGGTATTATATACTACATGGCATAATATATTTTTAGCTGCAGAGGTTTCCTCTTCCCGAGAGACATGTGCTTTTCAGTCTCATCTACAAGAGCAACCAGCTCACAAAACTACTTTTCTTGGTCTCATTTGTTGAGGAGAAGCCTAACAAACATGGACTGAACACAAAACAGGGCTCGGGTCACTTCACTGAGCCTTAGAGAGTCAATAATAAAACTCACAGGAAAGCTGTGAGCTCCAAGTCCTTCCACTTGGTATCTCCATAGCCATTGGAGAGACCTACAAAACCAGTCTGACTGGAGGGGAGGGTTAGGAATAAACCACTTCAAAAACCATTACAGGCAACAGGGGCAGAGGACTTGCAGCCCTCCTTTGCAGCTGCAATCTGTAGTTGCATGTATTGGTACAGTGCTGATGAGGAGGAAGAGTTATGCTACCACTGAATGTGGGGGCAGACGCTGCAGAGTTTGGCTCTTTCATGTCCAAGGAACATGACATTTTTAACATCTCTTATTCATATGTTTAGAGTTTATAATTCCCTTTTCTCTCCCCTCTTTCTATGCAAGGAGAATGATATGAAGCACCAGAGCACATGGCTATTTTTAAGCAAGAATTGGATCATTATGTGGAGATTTCCAAAATTTTTCAACTTGTCAACTCCCACAAGTTTTCCAGTGGAACTGAGGATCCCTTTTAGTCAGCTCCATATGCCATTTTCACAAAGAATACATGAACTTGCTTTTCGTAGGCAGCTTTCACAGACCCATTCAAAGCAGACTGTCAGCTGCAAGCCAGCCATCAGGTTGAATGTCAGCACAATAAAGAGCATTTAAATCTCACAACTTAGTCCGGTTTCACATGCTGTAGCATTTCTATTCAATTATTTCAGCAGATTGTCACCAGCAGTTATAAAATACATTATACATATGCATTCACAATTAGAACTTTGGATTTTGCAGTACTTAAAATAAGGAGTGAAGGGCTGAAAAAGATACATCATTATAATTTTTTGCATTTTTGGGAACTGGAAGAGTGCACCAGTCATCTTTCAGGTGTTTTCAAAGTCACACCTAAGAGAGTCATGTCATGGCTCCTTGCATGAAAACAGGTTTATTATTATTTTCAGCTACAGTATCACCTGTGAGGCCCCTCAAAGATTTAACTTGTTGGCATTAGCCATTCAAAGCTTTTAAAACAGAACCAACATGCAAGCTGAAGAAAGCAAGGCTAAAGCAGGCTGCTCTCCATCAGGGTACAAGCACAGCCCCCTGGAAGATGAGCTGCAGTGGGGCTGAGGGTGGGAACACAACATCACTGACTCTGTGATGCACAACACACTGGGGACACGCTGGACATGGGGAGTGACTGCTGCCTGTGCTTCAGATTTTGTATTTATGGAACACAGCACTTGGGCAGGGAGGGGAAATGCCTCATGTAAAACCTTGAATACAGAAAAAAATCCCCCATGAACTTTGTGTTATCAGCTATCTGCAAAGATTCTGCAGCCCCGTTTTTGTTATGCCAAGCTGTAATTCATACCAATTAGTATTTGTGGAAGTGTTTTGCAGATGAAAGGCATTATGCAAACACTCAGAATTAGGAACTTAATTCTCATCACAAGCCTGACCTGCCATTCCCTGATGTTGATTGAAAAAGACCTCATGCTTAGCATACTTCAGTTCCCGTCTTCCCCTCCTCCCACCCCTTGTACTCAAGGTTACCCATCATTAGGACACAGAACTTCTTCTACCATTATACAAGTGACACAAATGAGTGGTTGCTGCTAATGAAAAAAATCAGAAAATCCAAGAGCCTCCTGAGCCCATAAAAAGCAACTGAGGCCAGAAAAGTCCTCTGGTAAGAGGCATTTCTCACAAGCACAAAACTAGTCATCTTCTTCACCAAGGCATGCAGCACACTTCTCAAAAAACTGAAGCTTCAGGGCAGCTATCAGCCATATATTTGGTGATCCAGCAGTGTTTTGACAGGATGGTGTCTCAGAGCATAAGAAAGCGCCTTTTATATGCAGACAGAATTACCTGTCTATCAGTACATGGAAATGCTTGTGAGAAATTAAACCATACACAATTTCCCTGGAAAAACAGCCCCAGGATGCTATCTGCTGCCATCCAAACCGCTCCAGAGAGAGATTACCGTATCACGGAAGTCTCCACCTACAGCGCATGCTGCTATCTAGATCAAATGCTAAATGCTGCCTGCACAGGTAAATAACCAGGGATACGAGCAACCCCAGGCTTTTGAAGAATCTGCAGCCCCCCCACGGTGTGATAAGCAAATACATCAAAAAGATATTCCTGATGTCAGAGTTGCACTGCAGGGGGAGGTGAATGGGCCGAGGACAAGAGCGGCTCTTCCCAGGCTCCTACGCGTGTCCCCACCCTGAGGTAACCAGGCTTGGCTCTCACAGCTGGTCAAATTGCCCTTCCCACTCCATTCTTTGCAGGCTCCCTCTTGCCTTTGGGACTGGAACTACTCAGAGGCTCCAAAAAGCAACAGAGCAGGTGCAGAGCAGGGGCACTACAGGGCAATGAGAGGTACAGACTTACTGTCTGTCCTGGTGCTACATGAACTCCATGCCCACCAACTTTCCACACAAACCTCAACAGGCTCTGTCCAGAGCAGGCAGAATTGCCAGCAGCACTCTCTGCCTGTGGAACAAGTAACTTATTCAGGCATTGGACATAGCTGGTCTTCCCACAGCTGAGCATGTTTGCAGATCTTCCTCCTATAGATTTTCCACGCAGAGCTGTCCCAGCGTGCACACCTACTGTGTTTTGAGCACGGAGCACTCAGTTTACTTAGCAAATTGCCTTAATACACTCTATGCTTTGGCCTCATTCAGCTTTAAAAGCTTCTTTCAAAGAGGAAAAGCAAAGCCCCTAATGGCACAAAAACCCCAAAACATCTTCTAATTATCTGAATTGGAGAGTGGTATATAAGTGAAATGAAAACAGGCTTTGAATTTTTATAACACTTTTTAACACTTTTTATCTGTTTTATCTCCCCGGCTCTTGCTTGGAACCGACATCCTTTTTCCTTAATTTTCTCTTTCTACCAGGTACAATCTGAACCCCTTTGTATCCATCTCTTTAAACAACCCCACACCTTAGCAGAAATTCAAGCTGTGATTAAATAGCAAAGTAAATTCCATTTAGGTCTTCTTTCACCAGCCCCAAATGCTAAACAGTAAAAAACCTATTGAGCACAGGAGTTCTGCTGTGTCAGGGGCATCAGCTGGCAATGTGGACTAAACAGGAGTATGAGGACCAGCTGTGGTGGCAGCCAACCATGCCCATTCTAGTCACCCACAAAAGGGTCACTGTTCCCTCCAGCCACCAAGTTACCCTTTTTCTCCTTTGCACCACAGCTGGAAACCAATTCTCCTAAATTCACTAGATATTTGAAAATCAGGGTAATTTTATGCTGCATTAGCTCAGCTAAGCAGCTTGCAGAGGGCTCCAACAAGCTCATGTGGCAGCACAAAGCACACACTGGGGACAGCAATGGATGGAAGCACAGGATGCTCCTTTTGGTGGCAGAGAGCTATTAAATCTGCTTACTGCAGTTCTCTCTCCAAGCCAGCGCCTTAGGCAACAAGTTGTTCACTTATTTGTGGCTTATTTGTCAATTATAGCAGCACTTTCCTAACTTGGTAATAAGTCTGCTTTCTCCACACTGATTCCATTTTAGGAAAGCCAAGCAAGATCCCTCATTCATTTCCCCTCTATACTTTCTATGGGTTCTTAGTGTCCCATTTTATTGTGGTATTTTAATCAATTTCAACTGTATTTCATGCATGTTCCCTACTTCACTGAAAAGTCATGATTTGTCTCTTGCCCAAAAATTTTCAGTGACTATTCAGGAATTAAGATGCAATTTTGCTAGGAATGCTTGATCCAAATTACTGCAGTGCTGCAGGGGGCCTTTTCTCTCCCTGGCTGGCGAGTTGCTGAGGTTTTATAAGATTTCCCTAATAGGCAACTCTTCTTCTTTTCCTGTTTTAATGAATGGCAAAAGAGTTAACTTGGGGCCATGAAAAGCACCAACACTGGCAACTGTGCTGGAAGGCACTGAAGTGACTGGGACAGCACTGTTAGAGCTATTGTTTCAGATGCTTCAAGTTTCCACTGAAATCACTTGAGCCATGTAATTTTTCCTCCCATCTTCAGCAGTACAAGACCACCTTTTAAAATTAAAGCTGAATCCTCAGCATCATTGGGGTATCCAATAATGTTTTAACTGCCTCATTTCAAGGAATTATGATTTACTCTTTTTAAGTTTAATACCCCAACACGAGCTGCACATAAGTCAGCACGAAATCCTTAACACTATATCACAATGTTTGCCTAACAAGAACTTTAAAAAAAGAACAATTGAAAGGTTTGCAAAAAATGGCCTTCAACTCACCAAAAGGTACAGTGTAAGCACAGGGTTGACATTACATTAGTCATGTATCCAGTGAAATCAATGCCGCTTCCAATTTCTTTTGGTCCTCTTGCTTCATTAAGGAAACAAAACCCAGCCCTAAACTAAAGGCTTTGCTTGTATAATTAGAAAATAATTCCTGACTAGCTTTACAGCTGCAATAAATTGTGTTGGTGGGAAGCAAGTACGCCAAATATCAAATAGTTTGTGCTACTTAGCTTGATATAAATTACTCAGGAACAATTAACATGCTTTTACACTGACCATCATGATTCTTTCAGACCCTTAAAAATCATTATGCAAAGGTTCCTAATGAATATCAAGTAGAAGGCACTCAAAACAATACTTAATACTGTATTTATTTATAATTACATTGCATTAAAAGATTTTTCACTTACCAGTCGGCTATACATCCTGTTATCAAGTGGCCAAAGATTAATCCTACAAGCAGGGAGAACTTAGCAATGTGGACTTTCCAGGCTGAATCACAAACAAGATCCCACTGGAAGAAAAAAAGAGATAGATAAATTGAAATAAATTAGTAGCTCAGATGCGTTTAAACATACTAACACAGCGTAGAGTTTCTTCCAAAGGTCAGTCCCAGCACAAGTGCAAGGAAATGGCAGAGGAAAGCTTTCCCCCTCAAGTCTAACCCCAGACCCCAAGAAGCAATGCAGAGACTCATTAACCTCAGTGAGTTTTATCAGATCCTTAATCATAAGATTACAATATCTTACAGCTAAGGGTCCCCCTTTCCAGGCCACAGGAGGTTATTAGCCTCAGGGAAAATCTCCATCAGGTGCTGGCCATACCACCGGTGCTGCTGGAGTATCTCACCATCCCAGCCCCAGACATCTGTTACCAGAGCCCCACAAAGCCCACCAGCAGCAAGCCCAAAAATTTAAGAGCAAGTGCTTCAATTAATCTCCTCGGGGCTGCTTGGAAACCTTGGGAAAAGCAGCTCCTTTGCCACAGACCCCTAATAGCCATTTGCTCCAGGCTCTCACAGTGTCAAGACGCTTTTGATTTCAGAAAAACATCTTGATTTTCCTAGGTGGTGGAAGGGAGATGAAGACTGAATAAAGGCACAGCTTGTCAGGACAAGTCCTGGCACAGAGCCAGACAGGGCAGCTGGAAGTCCCAGCACAGCTTCTTGGGACAGCAGCCCCACAGTGCCTTTTCACAGCTCAGAGAACAGACAGGATCTGAACCTCCACAACAAAGCTATGCTAACACTGAGATGAACCCTTCTGGCCAAAGAAAGGAGAAATGGACCATTCCAGGCAACCTGTCACTAGGGCACTGCCTCATCCCCATGAGAAAGATAGGAACTACAAGGTTTCTAGGGAGGCTTCCCTAAACTCCAAGCCATTTTCCTCTGAGGCAGAGGAAACCAGAAGAACCAGACTGCATTCCTGGCTTTAGCCCAACATCCTCATTGCCCTCAGACATGAAATGTAATCTTTCTTATGTGTAAAGTGTGGATAGTTACTCTTATACCCTTGAATAAATGGAGGAATAAAGAGGATATGTTTGCTCGTGGTTTGTGAAGTGTTCAAATGCTGATGGCAATGGCAGTCACACACTTTTCATGACAAATGAGTATAGCTAACTTTGGAGAGTCAGATACTCCAGAATTGAAACTTTGCAGAATAAATGGCTGTTTGTGTGTAATGTAATAGTAGCAGTCCTTCTGACACCAGTAACTGAGGTTTCATAGCCAAAAACACTAAGTAAAACTATGCAATTCATTTTTAAAAGTCAGATGCAACTTCAAAAAACACCTCCCTCAAAAGAGCTCAATTAGGTGCACTGCACTTTTAAGCATTTCCATGACACACAGCCCTTCCACAAACAAGGCAAGACTCAGCCCCTCTGTCCAACACCACAGATGTCATTGCTGCAGTATACACCTCTCCAAGAGGTATAGCAATTTTGTGGCCAAAAGATATGTGCCAGCACTCAGGCTCAGGCTTTTTGTTGAAGTTCAATGTACTTTGAGTTCCCCACTCATGATTTGTAGAAGCTGGGCCATCTATGTAGTATGAGGAAGGATTTTTTTTTCCCAAATAGCTATGAATAATTTGCAGTAAAGAACTCAGCAAGGCACCATGGATTGCTCTCCTAAAACGTTGACTTTTCAGAAGCAAGTAGAGGAAATGCAATTACTAACACTAGCAATTCTAGAACCAACCTCCAGCTAGCAAACAAAAATATCTGCCCAGACAAGCTACAAACAAAACAAAATTCAGAAGATACATCTGAGGCAGAGGCAGGCTTTAAAATTCTCCAGATTCATTTTCACAATCCAGAAGGTGTATACACTGCTTAAAATTGATAAATCAATTTTTTGGTAGATAAAAAAATAAGTTTATTAAAATATTCCTATTTATACAAGAACAGATATAAAAATTCAATCATTCATTTTTACATTAATTGATGTCAGAGGAACAGCAGTGTCCTGCAAGTGCAAAAAGAAAGAGGAGAGATGCTGGTGCCTTTCCATTTGCACAGCTTGCTGTTGCTAGCCAGCGCTAGCCGGCCCTTGCGCAAGCCCCGGGCAGGGGATGTGCAGCACCACATTACACGTAGGCAAAGGCTCGTGGCTGGAAGAGCCAAAATCTCATCAGGGGCTGTTGTGAAATTTCAGTCCAGGACAACAGATGTCAAACCCCTCTGGCACACTGGCACAGAGAGCAAGAGTTGAAAAGCAGGAGAAAAGTCAGTCTGCCAGTCTGTCCTTCAGTGGTGCCCAAAACACACTCACTCCTCTCGATTACTTATCTGCAAGTCGTCCCTTGTTTGTTTGTTTTTGAGGCTATTGTCCAACTCCCCAGCTGCTCTGAAAACAAAAACATCTATTTCCTTGCAAACCCTGCATCTGGCTCTTTCCTGCCCTCTGTTAAGCCTCACTGCAGGCCAGCAGAAATTGGAACTGATCCTCCTCCACACGGGCAGACTCTTGACAGACCAGGCAGCCCCTGACCTTCCCAAAATACCTCCCTCTGCAAAACTCTCCAAATTTGTAAATACACAAAGAGTGAAATATATCAACAGTTGCTTTCACACACAATTCTGGAGAATCTGCTATGACCCCAAATTACTTGCTCAGTACTAAGAGCTGAATTATATCCTGGTTTCTCCTCTGGCAGCTGTCACAAACCAGAGAGAGGTCACCATGAAGCAGTTACCCAAAATAAATTTGGCAGGACAGCTGCAGGTGCCACAGTGCATTCAGCTTGCAAAGGGAGATGAGAATAAGGAGAAAGAAGAAAAAATGGATGCTGGAGTCAAGAGCAGCCTCAGGTAAAGATGACATTAATAGGACAAAATACATATTTAATAGCAAGTGTATCATCCCCACATATCTCAACACAGCAGCAGAGCAAACCAGCAAAGCTTTGTCATGCTGAAAGCACAGAGATTTTGCCAGAGACCTGTGTTCCCCCTTCCATTCCCCATGGAAAAGCCTCATCTTTGAAGAGCTAGAAATAGAGCAGGAACCTTTATACAACATCAGTGCTGCCTCTCCCTTTGCATACACCTGGGCTCAGCAGAACAGAAGAGAGCTGACATGTGCCCACATGGCACAGCTGTGCCCAGAGCCATGGCAGGTCCTGCTCCAAGCACCAGTAGTTTCATCCTGCAGAGATGACACTCAGATTTGCTCCAAGGAGAAAGGAATGACAAGTTCCCAGGCAGAACAAAACACTGGGATGGGCAGAGCTGTTGACAGTTCAAGTGGCACTCCAAGTAAATCTGCAGTGGGAGATTGTTTTGGCTGGAGACTGGACAGTAATCCTCTACCACCTCTTGTAAAGGGTAGATTAATCTGTCACAAGCAGGGAAACCATTAAATCCTATAACTGCTCTGGCTGAATCCCCTGGTATCCCACTTGGGAGCTGACAGTGTCAAGCCTGAAGAAAGAATGCTTCTAACCTTTCCCTGGGATTTCTCTGTGTGCCCCTGGGTTTTGTACGTCTTTCTGTCCTCCATCCATCCTCCCAATACAAGAAAGAGATCAGATAAAGTGACTTGCTAAACAAAAAGAACTGTATTGCTATGCCAAAACAAAAATCACTATATGTAAAATTTGTTGGTAGAAAAGGAGCATTAAAGAGCAAAATCTTCTTTTTCACAGCAGTACAGCAACAAAGGGAATTTGCCACCTATGCAAATGTGCAATGTATTGCAAGTGATTTCTTCATGTTGTGACAGGGTATTTTGGTCAAAGCTGAAGGAGTCACACCTTCAGGAGCCTAATGTTTAACTGGTATCAGTGAGTCACTACCCATGCTGTGACTCACTATAATTCATGGCAAGATGGATGACTATTTAAAACATGGGATACTTGGGAAGACACCTGGCAAAAGGTAACACACCCAAATAGTAACCATCATGTAATTTCTTTACAAAGGGTGAAAAACTGGGCCGTGCATCAGTATTTGTATTGCTATAAGTTATAAAAGTGAACTCTGCTGCATCTTTGTAACTACAAACACAAGCTGTCTGAATTAAGGGCTTTTGTCTCAAAAGCCCTTGCACTTCAGTGGCCATAATGCTGTCTGTGGTACCCAAGCACACTGAATACCCACTGCTAACAGGTAATGTCTGTTGAGGATGTGGCTGGTTCTACCTTCACCACCTCATCACGAGATATGCAAGGCAGACCCTTCTGTCCTAAAAAGGAGCAATGAGAAAGCAGGAGAGATTCTCTGTACAATGCTAACCCAGAGTCTGGCACAAAAATCCCACGAGAGGGGCACTGGACACACATTCCCCCTTCCCATACTGTGTTTTCACAGTCTGCTTCCAATGCTCGATGCCCAGGTTGCTGCTGAAAGAAAGCACCCCCTTCCCCAAACAGGTGGATGGCAGCTCTGCTGTGACTGCTCTCTGCAGTGGTTTCAGCAAGAAGACACCAGAGGATCCCCAGAGCTGCTGCCTTGGAATGCTCTAAGCCTGTCAGCAGGAATGAAGCTGCAGCCAGGTCCTTCCCCAGCCAGGCAGCACCTGGCTGCCGTGTCAGCCTTCACACTCTCCCTCTGGATGCCTCACACGCCACTTATGACCTCCCAATCCCTTGAGTGAAGGTCCCACTTGGGGAGCCCTGTCCTCTACGTATCGTGTATGTCACAGCAGCACCAAACCCTGCCTGGGGAAAAGCCACCAGCTTTCCTGCTCATCAGGGAAAGATTTTAGGACTAATAAATGAAAATAAGAATTGATTCTTCATCAATGAGGTATGTTGGGTCTCATCTTCCTTTGTTCTTCTCCTTCCTGTTCCATCTTTTTATAACCAAACCCTGCCAACTTACCCTGCACAGAACTAGAATCCATCTTCTATACAGACACCTTATCCACTGAGACTTTAAATTTGTGATGCCTTCATATTATCTTACAGTGTTTTTTTTCCTAAAAAACTATCTTACAGTGGTTTTTTCCCGCAACAACCTGAACCAAAGTTAGCTTAAAAAGAATAAAATCATAAAAAAATACAGTTCTGTTTCTCACACAATATACATTCAAAAAGGCAGAACAGTCTCCAGGTACTTATTCCTGAAGGAACAGCTCCAAGTCAGCAGACCAAGCATTATTTAAAAAAAACCCCAAAACAAATAGGAAAGCAAAGCAGTCAGTAGTTCTAATACAATATACCTACCAGTAATTCCTTTCCACAGAGCTGAATAATCTGAGTAGTACTCATAATTACGGCCACAGGACAGCACTGTACCAAGATTTCCCTCTAGACTTCTAAAGGACATAATTTCCCTCCTCCCTTTCTCAGCCCCCCACAAAAATGACACTCTGTCAGTATTTAATCCTAAAGAAAGTGCATGAGACCCAGAAAGTGGTATGATGCTCAACTCCACAGGAAATAGGTGTGCAGTAAAACCACACAAGGGAGGTTGCAGAAGAAGCCTCCAAGAGGGATGCTCCAACTGCAGCACCTAAAGCTGGGGAGGGTTTAGTGCCACAGGCATCTCTGTATCTCCTGCTCAGCCATGGCAACATGAGAGCATTTAAACTATTTAACCTTCAGGGTTTGGAGTAAGGGTACCTCTCCTTTGAGTTCACAGCTGGGCAAAGTACTCCTGATCTGTATTTTAAGTGTCAATAAAGTGTTCTTGAGAATGTGTGGCATTTTTGTGACCATCAGTACAATCAGCTGGGTGGAAATATCAAGATCACATTTGAAAATAAGAAAACTAGAGTAGAGTAGAGTAAAAAACTAATAGAATTAATCCTGGAAGACTTGAAAAGAAGGTATAAAAATTAATAATTTTATCTTTTTTTTTTTTTTTACCAGCCACATTCAGAACCAAACCTCTCCAAATGACAATTTTCCTTATGTTTTTAATCAGACACAAATGGACTGGAAACCAGAATAGTCATTAAAAACACAACACACAAGAAAAACAACAAACTAGTTATTGAGAGGTTTTGTTGTTTGTTTCCTTGGAACAGCCACTCAAATAAGCCCACACCTACGCTGGAATGCCTCAACCCAACACACAGTCAACACCTGAATTTCAAGCTACTTCCTCTCTCTATGATGCTAGACCTCTAAAAGCCAAGTACATCTAACATTGCTCAGCTTTATCATAAGTGGATGTTTTTGCTGAAATCTTTGAACAGTGCCTAAGCTCTTAGAACCTCAATACTTCAAAACAAAATTTTTACTGAGCAAGTACACACTGGTATTTTGAGATGTTTATAATCATCTGGATTTGCAAGAGCTTTTACTCAGGTGGCAAGAGAAATATTGCTGGTACCACAATATGACTTTTAGCCCAACATCTGCCTTCTTCCCACTCCTAACAAACCTGGGCTCCCTATCCCCATACACTGGAGCTTGCTAACTCAACAGATGATTCAGCTTCTTATCCAATTTTTCTTACAGTGGAAACAACGTTGACTGTACTTTTCACTCTCAGAAACCAGTAAACCATTTCTGACCACAGCAGACACCTGGCAAGTAAAATTGCAGCCCAGAAAAATGACTTGCAAATAGTGAACACAAGGTCATGTACACAGAAATTGTCAGATTGTTTTAACTACAGACATGACTGACCACCTGGGCAATGCACCATTTGAAAAGTAAGGCAAAGAAATCACTTTTGATACTACCACAGGGATGAAGGTTTTGAGGACATGGAGAGGGAGAGGAGTGGGGAGAAAAAGAGGGGGTGGCACACGAGCCAGGGGACATGTGCTTAGCTGTCTTCCAAGAAAGATATAATTAGATTGTGCAGCATAATATGAACCTGTGAAAACAGCTTCCATCCCTACAAAATAGTACAGGACTGCATAGCCATGGACTTCACAAGTTTCCTTAATGGCTTCTGAAGTTTAACATAGTTTAAGCTGCTGAAATACATCTCCTTGAAAACCGCAACTTTCTGATACGCACATCTTAGCCGTGTAATTCCTGCATTAATTTTTTAAGTGCATATTTTTTTAGTCTGCTATTTCAGCCTTAAAAATAAAGCAGAAAGGCTCAGTGCCACACATTAGCATGTGAGCACCGATGCAGAGCACAGCACTTCCTCCTGGTGTGAAAACTTTGACTCTGTCATCATAATGGGAAACCTAAGGCACAGGTTTCCTCAAGCTGCTTGAAGCTGGAGAGGCAGAGACACCGTGCCTCTTACATTAATCACCTCGGAGTAAGCAGGCTATGCCCACTGTGCCCCACAGGGAGATGCTGTCCTGCTGACAAGCAGCATGTGCATGGTTCCATTCCCCCCCAGGCAGCTGAAAGGCCTTGCTAAAGCCTTTCAGTCATGGCTCACCTTTAAGGGGCATATCCCCAGCTTGAAGAGAAGGCTCGAGCAACATTGCAGTCACAAAAAAAAGTTTGGAATTTCGAATATGCAAAAGGACACACAGTGACTCCATTTCAATGCCAGTCAACTAACTTGGACAAGATTTTAAATTCAGTGTTCTGCACTAAATCGTTTCTTAGTCTATGCCATAAGCAAAAAAACACCCTCCAAGCTCTCCACTGGGCTTGGAGAGTCCTAAGATAATGCCCCCTGAGACAATGCAGAGCTGAAAAATTTCATCTACCCTTCAATTTCACACTTTAGTCAGGAACAATTAGCTCTTTTATTCCCAAACTTGCTTTCATCACAGATCTGGGGTTTTTTCTCCATTAGGAGAGGGAAGAAGGAAGTTTGCTAAGTAAATAATAATTGCTAATACGCTAACAATTAAAATACGATTTGTTAATCATATGACAATCTTCTGAATACTCAACATGATTAAATCAACTTTAGTGGCATCCATGTACCACCCACTTCTCCATCACTACTTCTTTTATTTTCAGTAGGAGTTCCCTTTATTCTGAGACATTTAGATCTCTTCCAGCCTTCGCCCTCCACAGATTAGTCAACTAACTTGTTTCTCAGCTGATGTGATCTACTTAGTTTTTCCCAACTCCATAATGTCATCTAACATCAAAGAGCTGGGAGATACAAAATCTTGCTTGCAGCTTTCCTGCACAGTATTCATAACATTATATTATTAATTTTCCACAGAGCAGCATCAGGATATTTCAATATCTCTTTTACATCTCTGTCCTGCAACTAAGAATCTTTTCTATATGTATTCTGACACAATTAGAAGATTTCACCACAAAACTGACTTTAATTTTCAGTCTAGTCTTTGTTGTGAGACCTTGTAGCCTTTAGCCTGGCTGCATGAAAAGACCATGAGCAACCAGGCCCATCCCTAGGACTGAGACACACAGACACAGACTGAAAAGTGGCATTTGAGTACCATTCCTCCATTTTCAGCCTACAACCACGTGTACTCTGGATGAGGCGCATGCTGCTGGGAGTGACTTTGCAACCAAACTAAAAAAGTTAAACTAGCTATCAAATTTGTATTTAGAACTGGTCTAAGAGCTAAAAATAGAAGCCACACGTAAGAAAACCCTGCAACGCTGTAGTTAAATATTAACATTCACTATCATCTCATTATCAAAAATAAGTTAATGCTTTCTGGACTGGCATTTTTCAGGCTGTCAAAACATGCATGCACAAAATATGTTGCAGGCTTGACAGGGCTGACACAGCAAAACCTAGTTTACTATCTTGTTGGGCTTTTTTAAATCCAGGGGGAAAAAACCCACAAATTCAAGCATGGCATAAAACTCTGAAATGGAAAAGGGTGAAGCAGTAGACAAGAGGAGAAAGTCATTCCTCATGAGAAAAACTTGCCACCTTAGATAAAAAGATCAGACACCTTAACTCTGACATGCAATTATTGCTGCTGTGACCTTACCCTCTCATCATTTGCAAACTACAGCTATTGCATCTCAGGCAAGAAGAAAAGGAGAGAGGAAAAAACCCCCAGGATTTGGTATTAATTCAGACCTAAGTAAATATTAAGGGCAGGGAAGAAGGGAGAAAAATATTCCACTTGGTTTACAAATCAGAAGGTGAAACTGGTCTGTCAAGCTTGTATTGTTCAAGCAGACAACATTTTACATAGCCATGGAGGACACAGCAGGGAAAAGGTCTTAGAGTTTACTTTACGGTCCCTATCCTTACTAATGTTTGTAGGGTGGACATTGCAACACTGTCTGCATGATCATGGACTTTGGCCTAAAGGCCAGGAGGAAAGCAGGCAGCTCCAGAGTGCTGCAGAGTGGCAGAGAGGCAGTACTTGGGCCAAAAATGAATTCCTCCACCACTGTCTGGAGGCAAAGAACCTTTTTTAGGGAACCAGACCACCCTGCTCTGAAAACAATGCGCAAGGGTAACAATAAATCTCTTGCTGCTGGAGAAGGCGAACATACTGCTTCCCTGCACCTCACAGGCAGCATTCCTGATTGCTCCTGGGGAATCTAGATAGGCATCCCAGAAATGAGAATCAGGATATATCCACTTACCTAATCTTTTGTTCTTGGTTTTCAGTGTTAACAACCGGCAATTGGGGCTCTCCCGGATTATAAGAAAAAATAAAAATGCTAACAAAGCCTTGTACTACCCACTGAAATGTCCTATCCAGCCCATCGTGCCCAGAGCTTATTTAGCCTCTCCTCATGAGCTCACAGGACAGCAGGAGGTTCTACCCCAAGCATGCCAGTCACACCAAGCACAGCACTGATCCCTCTTTGTGGGAATAGCTACAAACCCATTGCATGTTCCCAGCAGGTATGACACGGCATGGATCAGCAGGAATAACTCAACACATGCATTAATCCCTGCTGCCTGCCAGTTTTTACAGGCTGCTGTGGGGGCAGGCTTCCCAGCACCAACGCTGGGTGTGGACCAGAGCAACTCCAGTAGTGCTGAGTAGCTATCAAACACTGAAATGGGGTTTGCCTGGAAACCTCTTCAACACACCCCAGATGACATGGATGGAAAGGGTGTTGAAACGCCTTTCCTCCTCCTTCAGGTTCCTTCCTTCCCCTTCGACTTTAAAAGGGAATTCAGAACACACACAAAGTAATCTGCTATCGAAAGTCAGCTGGTAAAAAATATAAAAACAAATTACATTACACGTTTGAATTGAGGTGACCAAAACCTGAGAAAAGCTGTTTTGATGGAATTCAGCGCAAGAACTGAACACTCGGCGCTGCTGCAAAGCTGCAGCTACAACAGGCTACTCTGATCTTCCACACATTGTCTGCAGCAAACCCCAGTCCTTTGTTCTGTAGCAAGATCTCAGCCTAATTAATTCCACAGTTACTTGCGGGTAAGCCAGCGCCAGCCTGGCTGCGCTGAAGAAGAGCGGGAAGAGGAAGGAATACGAAAGGGAGGGAGTGAGAGTCGCTGTCCTGAGCGGGGAGGACAGGTCGGCAGGAACAAATAGACTGACAGAAAAAAACAAAAGATACACAAAAAGATATCAAAAAAAAGCGCTGTATCTCTTTCGGCATTTTCTATATCTAGCTGCTCTCTAGAACTTATTTGTTAAGATTTAAGACTTTTCACCATTAGCATGGCCAAAGTTTTGAAGTTCAAGAAAATCATAAATCTTGTGCTATTCCAGATGTTGTTTCATTAAGAAATGAACCCCTGAAGTTTGGCTGTCCTGCAAGCCTCATCTCAACATTACCATCAGAACTGGCTCCAAATTACATGCCCTCCTGAGTGCCAGTTCCTTTCTTTGACAAATGCTTTAAAAAAACACGAGGTCACCTTTTATTACTGCAGTCTTGTAGCCAGGGTAAGTAGAGCTAAAAGTGGTAGTGCACTTCAGAAATTTGGGGTTAGACTGCCTGCACAGCTGGTAAACATTCACCACAGCCAGCAATTTCTGTCACAACATGGGCAGGGTCGGTATATTTAAATTACGTGACAGAGATACAGGATGTATTAGGGAGTGGAAACAAAAACAAACAGAACCCCAAGCATTTCAAACATCACATCCATCCAGGAGGATTAAAAAAAAAAAAAAAAAAAGGGCAGTATTTTGAAATATACACAAAAATTTACTGATATGAAAGGTTCAGTAGCAAGCCTTGGAAAGCTAAGAATGTCTTAAAGAGATTTCAATACAGAATTACCTTCCTGAAAGATCATTGTTAGTTCTAGCAATGCTACAAACTATTTATGGTAAGCTGAAATCAGATTCCTGTAACTGAGATGCTTTATCTTAAGGGTGATAATAAACATGAACTGCATGTACATTTCCTGTAGTGAAAAAGAATCCATGCCAGACAAAAACTCAAAACTACCTGAGTTCCCGTGTCAGTATCGGTCCTAATCCAGTCTCTGTTTTTTAGACCAACTGCTTTAAAAGGCGTTGGCCAGTACATAACACCCCCAAATCAGTAAAACCAGCATCTAGGCTCACTAAGCAAGAAGCCTTGTGCCATCACATTTGGTTATTTCAAACATCAGATTATTTACTGTTTGCGGGCAGAGGACAGTTCTTCACATGGGAAGTTGCAGGCGCTGTTCCCAAAAGAGCCATCCTCTTCCTCGATGCTCCTCACCCAGAAACTCACCCTGTTCTTTCGGGGTGTTGCTCACTTGTGCCCTGATAATCAGAGTCTGTCACCACACTCAGGGTGCGCAAGCAGGCACCAGGGCAGCTGCAGCACGACAAGCCAACCGCTCCCCTTGGCCTCCTCTTTAACAAAAAGATTTTTCAAGCCTGTGAAGGCTCAGAGCAGCAACCACTGACTCTTTATCAGCTAACTTGCAGAGGGAAGAAGGAAAGAAAAATAGTTTGGATCTCTTGCATAGCTGAGGAAGCCATGAAATAAAATAGTAGTAGATGTTTGCTCTGGTCTGGCAGTATTTCTGGATACCTCTGACCACAGGGACTTGTTGAGACCTTCAGTACCCATTA
This sequence comes from Fringilla coelebs, assembly GCF_963513975.1. NCBI lineage: Eukaryota > Metazoa > Chordata > Aves > Passeriformes > Fringillidae > Fringilla > Fringilla coelebs. The sequence continues at coordinate 85,358,936 of NC_140028.1, forward strand.
GAAGCTGAGAGTCATTCCAAAGCCTTGGCTGAAAGAAATTTAGAACAGACTTTTTGCCCTCTGCAAGTTGGGCCTTACAGGTCCCTACACCCCCTTCAATCTGTTCAGTGGAAACAAAGTGATGCAGTAGCTTCAATATTGCCACTTCTGACCCAACTACTGCAGTGGGTGCAATAACTCAAGGTTTTCATTGATTTGGGACTAGGTAGGAGCCAGTCAGCCAGGAACTAACACTGACAAGACAAATCCTGTCAGTTGCAGAGAAAAAAAAGAAGCATCAGCATTTCTAAAGCCTCTTTGCAGAGGCCAGCCAACTGGAGAATATGCAGAAACAAATGAGATTACAGGCACAAATGGGAGTAGATAAGGGTGGCACAGTTCTTATTTTGGGAAGGACCTTGTCAGAGGGATCCCTTCAAAGTAATTAATAACTATATTCTGAAAGTCCATTTAAAATGTACACTTATCCTCTACCCAAAGAAATATTATTCTGCAAACTTACCAAATTCATCATCACTATTATCACAAAGAAATTTATATTTAAGAGGAAGTTTTCTACTGGGCTAACAAGCTGAATCAGATGAAAGTGTGCCCAGAAAAGTGCCAGAACTGCAATAAAAGCAAGGAGAAGGAAGACTGGTTAAGCACAGACATCTCCCCTTGCAGGAGTAAAGAGCACCAGTCATTGACCAAACTAATCCAAGTTCAGACACCCTTGCCCCAGGACCATTTGGCTCTTCTGACTTCAGCTCCACTTTTTTTTGGCAGGGACACTTTGCTAGAGGCTCAGCCAAATCGGCATGAAAATGTTTGAACCAGTGGCAAATAGGTAAAACGATTGCCATATCACTTTGGAAAGAAGATGACTCAACCCAAATCAAGTGGGAAGTTGAGAGCCAAGCAAACAGCATTGCAAGAAAACAAGGCATCTGGAGCATAAAAGCAGTCACAACAGGAATTCCCTTGTAACTAGACATGAAATATTATTACATAATTGCTCCAAGTGATTAAAATGCAGCCTTCAACTAACCACTGCCCTCTTACACCATCCCCAAGGGGTGGAATGATCTGGAACATTGCAAGTGCACACTGAGGGATGCTGTGCCACCAACCTCTGCAATTTAATCAAGCCCAGTCCTTGTCCATCACCAGCTTTTGGTCTCCATTATGCAAATCAGCATGCAGAACAGCTAACAACCCCACCACTTAATACAATCAAACACAGAGCATGGATCATCCTAGTAACAGAGTGAAAAAACTAGCAACCGTCAATCCTGTAACTAAGAGCTTCCATGAAAACTTTGTCCCAAGATAACAACTGGCTTTGCAGATGGTCAGAAGATGCAGGCACTAAGGAAGCTAGTGAGAGAGTTAGAAAAGACCCTGCTGAACACACATCACGTTCCAGCTTCCCCACCGAGCTTCACTGCTACGTATGTTTAGTTATCACAATGTTGCTCATTGTGTAAATGCTAATAATTTACCTGAAGCACCACTTTGCAAATGCCTAAAAGGAGATCTCAGGCTTTCCAAAAAAAAAAGAATAAAATAGTGATTCTCAGCATCCTTCCTTTGGACACGGGTGAGATGACACATGGACCATTAAAAAGGCTTTTTTCTAGCCTTTTGACTAAGGGCTGGTTTAGGATGTTCCTCTCAAGAAATACACGTGTACTGTTTATAACAGTATGGTGATGTTGATGTTGTGATAAAGAATAGATGAAAATCTTCAAAGAATCATTTAGCAGTGAAAAAGCCTTGCAAGTGAATTGTGCTAAAGGAAGATATTTATGTACAATCCAAGCTAAAGGCCAAGATTTATGCGCCAAGTCAGGACATTAGCTCAGAAGGGTGATTTAACATGGCCAGTGGAATCCCTGTGGTTAAATTATGCATCTGACCTCTTCACTACATGTATTTCAGCAGTGTTAAATAATAAGCACTATGTCCTTTATTACCATTTCCAGTTCTAATGACTGGCAGCACTATAAAAAGCACCGTTCCCAGTGACTCAGTCAAGCAGGTCAGGATAATGACAGTGTCTGACAAAGCAATGCCAGTCTTCAAGAGAGGTGCAAGGCTACTGCTGGCTCCAGCAAACACTCAGAGAAGTGGGGCTAAACAAAGCACCAAGCAGGGCTGGAAATAGCAAGACCTCCACTCCATCAATCCCAAGCATGACATAGGCTGGGGGAAAATAGGCACCAGGGAAGGGACAGCTGAGAAAGCCTGGACAGGGATACAGCATCTGATGAAGAGAGGCTGTGGAGACAGTGGAACTTAACACAGTTTAAGGACAGCTATCCTATCCCTGAGGAATGGGGGGAGCAGTGATGCCTCATATGCATGTACATCAAATACTCTTTGTGCTAAAGAACCAGAATTGTTTCATTGTTTCTGAATACAAGGCAATGATGGAGCATCCAGCAGCTGTTAGCTCAGACCACTGAAGGTAAGTACAAGAGGATTTACTTGCCAAACAAAAGTACATTTTTTATTAATATACTTTTGGCTCTCTTTATGATATTTCAATATAACCCCTGGCTACTACACAGATGAGCATATATTAGACTAAGATTTAATAAAACTCTATTTAGAAAGATGAGAACATTGCATAATACATTACAGAAATAAGTGTATTTTTGAGGAGAGTTAAGAGTGATCTGAACATCCAGTCTCTTGAATTCATCCAGAGCAGCTCTTTCTCACAAAGGACAGCGAGAGGCATGTAAGAGGAGTCAGCATTTACAAGAATTGCTCCCACAGTATCAGAGCTCCTGGGGATTGATAAGAAATGAAGTCCAAATCAAGCTATGATGATGTTCTGTCTGGGTTTTTCCTCTCTTTCTTCATTAGAATAAAAACAGGCAGCACCCCCACCCAGAAACCGCCCCCCCCCCCCCCCCAAAAAAAAAAAACAAAGCACAAACTAAAGAGGGATCCTGACCCCAAGAAAACAATCTAATTATAATTACATGGGATTACAAATCAAAGCAAAAAAGCTGTCAGGCTTTTGGAAGTGAGCATACAAAAAAAATAAAAACTCCCCACTGGAAAAACCCATAGTCTCAAAAGATGATTATTATTCTTTCTAACAGAAAACAAGACAGCAGGGGCCACAGATGTTTGTTTATCCCTTAAAATTGATCTGCCCTTTACAGCAAGTTCTTCCAAAGAACACTTTTTTTATTATCTCTAAAGAAGCATGCAAGACAGCAAACAAACTCTCCCTTGACCTTTTGTGGCCAACTTGACGATGACCTTCAAAAGATTCAAACATTTCCAAAAAAATTTTTTTTTAAGTTTAGACTAAAAAAAATATTTCAAGATAATTTTTTCACGCTAAAACTTCAGTCTTAAACCCCCAAATATATGAATAGCTCAGTCTCTGTATATAAACAGAAGAAAATCTGACCTTCTTAAATGTCTAATTTTCTTATGCATTTCTGTGTCACAAACCAATCAGATCCAACATGTGCCTATGTTTCTTTCATGAAAGGAATGCAGCTGGGTTACCTTCCTTTTTAATCCATTCTGGGTTCAAGGTATTGAGGGATTTGCTTTTTCCCTGTTGCACACTCTTTCAAGGGAGACAAAGAGAAACCGAAATGATTTTCAGCGTGCTGGCTGACCAAAGCACAATTATGTTGCTCATCTGACTGTTGCCTCCTTTCTTTATCCCAACTAGATAAACAGAGTTAAGCCAAAACACTGCTCCCAGGCAGGAAGTAATTTTTGCTGATCTTAGGAGGGGGGTCTTGAGATTAAGGGAACTACTTCCCTGTTGTAAACATTTCATTTTACATTTCCAGGAGCTTCAGCTGCCTGTTAGTATCAATAAGGCCCATCTGCAGCCAGCGGGGCTTTTGCAGGGACGATACTATAAACAAGCAAAAGCTTTCAGGTGAAAAGGGAAGGTGATTTTTTTGATATGCACTACTCAGCAAATATGAAGCAAGAGCAGAAAGCAGCACAGTCTCTTCACTAGAAATTTTCCACTTTAGTCATTACGTGTGGAAACACAAAACACAGCAGCATGCACTTTCTGCTTCTGGAGTAAAACAACTCGTGTGAGACATTTCTTTAATTCCTCTGCCAAGACAGTTTTTGAGAAATTAAATACATAACCAGAAGAATTCAAGAGAACTTTGGGCTTATTTTACTCACAGCAGTCACCATTTCTCCAGTTTCCCCAAAAATCAACCTGTTTTTTGGCGTGTAGGGCTGCTTCAGTATACTTGTACAAAGATCAACCGGAGTCCTCTCCGCAACCCTTTCCCCGTATCAGCTGGGGTACGTGCCTCCAGCATCTTTCCCACAGACACCCAGAGACAGCAGGACGGTACCAAGAACTCAAAGAGACACACTGGATCCCGTTTCAGGGCATAACTTTGCAGCTTAGTGCTGCAACCAGTGTGCGGGTACAAATCCACAGGCTGGACACCTGGTGCGACACCCCGCGAGGGAAAGGACTGCGCGGATGTGGGATTGCCTTTCACCGGGCGGGAGGCTAACCCACGGGGACTTGACTGACCCAGCTACAGCACGCAAGGACAGATCCCTATCGTGTCCAGATGCTCCCCTTGCCTTAGAAAGAGCGGGTGCCGAGAAGGTCCGCGAGGGCTGGACAGGGAGGGGGGCCGAGGGAAGTCGCCTTTCTCACCTTGCTCACGACGTTTTGGACGAGGCCGGCTCGGATGCGGTAGTGCCACTCGCGGCAGCCGCACTCGCTGGCGTTGCCCCCCGCGGGGGTGGGCAGCCCGGGCGTGGGGAAGATGCTCCCGTTGCCGGTGTGGTTGACGGGGATCGGCGCCAGGGTCGCGCTCCAGTTGCCCTGCCCGTCCGCCTCCCGGCACCAGAAGTCGGGCTGGTCCAGGAGGAAGGAGTCCGAGAACTTGCTGAAGCCGATGACGAGCGCCGGGACCCAGGTGAGCAGCACCAGGGTCCGCTGGTACCGGCCGCCCAGCCCCCCAAGGAAGGGTAGCACCGAGCCGTCGTAGTCGAGGAGCAGCGGGCTGCAGGCGGCGGCGGGCGGCGGCACCGGCAGCGCCTGGATCTCGGCCCCAGCGGCGTTGGCGGGGGGAGGCCCCGGGGGGGCGGCGGCGCACCCCCCAACGGCCCCCGGCACCGAGCCGTTCTCCTCGGGCAGCGGCCGGCCCCCGCCGCCCGCCTCACGGCGTCGGTCTATCGCCATCCAGCCGCCCGGGGAGGCTCACATAGGGGGGGCCGGGGCAGCCCCGGCTCCCTCGCGAGTCCTTCCCTCCCTCCGCTCCGCGCACACACTCGCACACCTTGCAACGTAAGATATTGCACACACGCTCCCAGCCGGACCCGGCAGGAGACGGATGGGGGAGGGAGAGAGGGAGGAGGGGAGGAAGGACAGGGGCGAAGAAAGGGGGAGGCACCGAGGGAGCCCCTCGCTCTCTCCGTTCCTCACCCGCAGCCTGCGGCCACGAACCGCTGCAGCTGCCGGCGGTGCCCCCCCGCTCCTCGCCTGTGCGTCAAGCTGCACTCATCCCAGCTCTCCCTTCCCCCTTCCGAGAGGCACCGCCGAAAAGCAAAGGAAGGATCCAGCCGGATCCGAGCATGCGATGGGCCAAAGGAGAGGAAGGGAGAAGGCGGGGACGTTGGAAGAGAAAAGAGAAAAAAAGGAAAAAACCAGCCACCCTGAGAACCAAACCCTGCAACAACAAACCAAGCAAAACCGGTGCAGCAAGGCACCGAACACGCCTCCTCTCCCGGTTTTGGTGAGGAGGGGGAGGAGGGACAAGAGGGAAGGAGGAGAAAATAACAGCTCCCGACACGGCTTCCCCGCTTCCCGCACAGCTAAGGGCTCCCCCCCGGCCGCGGCAGCAGCGGCGGCGGCAGCCCCCAGCACCTCCCCGCCGACCCTTCGCAGCCCCGCGTCCCGTACATCTGGCTCTGCAGCAAGGGGCCCCGCCGGCCCCTCCGCGGCCCGGGCTGCGGACGCGGTCACCGCCGCCGCCACCGCCGTGCGCCTCCCGCGGCAGCCCGCTCGCCGCGCCGTGCCGCCGGCCGCACCTCCAGAGGCGGGCGGACAAACCCACCCGGCTCCTCGCCCTCCGCCTCCCGGCAGCCCCCACCTGCCGGCCAGGCGCCACCGCCCCCCGCTCCGCCCCCGCGGTGCCGGGCGGCCGCACCTGCTCCCGCCGCGCCGCCGGCCCGGCCCGGCCCCCCGCCAGGGAACCGCCGCCGCCGGGGGCGGGACGGCGCCGCGGGGAGGGGAGGGGAGGGCGCGGGGCGGCTTCGCGGGGGCTCCGCGCCGCCCCGCGGCCGCGCCGCGCTCCGGCGGGCCGGGGCAGGTAGGGCCGCGGGGCGGGCAGGGCGAGGGCTGGGGAAGTGGAGGAGGCGCTCCGGCTCCGCAGCGCGCTAGCTCCGTATCAATTATTTACACGGTATGTGTGCCTTTAATAACGCAGCGCGGCTGCAGCGGGCTGGGCGGGAGCGCACCGCATCGCCGAGCCGCAGGAGCACGCTGTGTGGCTGAAGAAAGGACGAGACTCGGAGGGAAGAACCGAAAGGTGAAGGGGGCATTTCTGAGACCCAGAGGGCGGCGAGGAGACGTGCCTGCATCGCTTCAGTCAGCCTGTCACAGCAGTGCACACTTAGAAGAAAATTATAGCCTGTTAGCACCTGACGTTAATTGTAAAACAGGCATTTCAAATTTGTGAAGGTTATTTTTATGTTAAGCTAAATTTACTTCAGCATGTAAGTGCCTCAGACTATTTTCATCGTAGAGCGCAGCCCGTGCATTACTGAACTGTGCAGTTATTTTTTTCTTTGTAAGAAGGGAAGGAGAGAAAACAGATCAATATACGCTTGTACACGTGAGCACAGCTAGTGAGCAGAAAATGCTTGTGTGCATTAGAAGAGGATGGGTGTCATTGCCAAATAGAAATGGAAAAGCAAGTTGTTGATGGAATTTCACATACTTGATCTCGTCCCTGCTAGCAAATTAGTGTACACCATTAATGCCTTAGATCTTTCTCCCTTTAGCTCTTTGTCTTACAGAGGACACCAGAAAGGTTTTGGGTCTATCCCACTTCAGTGTGGCTCTGTGTCCCTTTTGAGGGGCTTCCCTGGATTCTGCTCTGAGGAACACTCAGTACTTCAGAGGCCCTACAGCCTCTCCAGGTGACACTTTACCCTCCTCTCTGAATATTCCTTGCTGAAATGTGAATGTGGTGGTCCCTGCCAAGGGAAGTCTCCCCTTTCTGTGTTGCAGTGTCCTTTTACATCTGATGGCTGCTATCACATCCCTGTGCAATGTTTTCTTCAAGATGACCGGCTGCAATTTGTCTGCTTCTGCTGCAGTCCCTTTGGCCACTGACTGCCTGCAGCTCTCTGCTCTCTCCTCAGCTGCTGTCTGCAGCCCGTGCTGAGCAGTGCCCCAGCCTCTGTGTGTGCAGGGGGTAACCCTGCCTGCAAAAACAATTCCTGACGTTGCTCTTCAGTCACGTTCTTTGCTTTCCAAGTAACTTCTTAGGGTTATTTTGAATTCTTATGTCATCCTCCAATGTGTTTACAGTTGCTCCCCAGTTAATGCCATCTCAGAAGGCTGCTAACGAAACACCCCCTTTGGAACTGCATTTATAATCCACCCTCTTACTTGTAAAACACTGACAACAGCTGTTTCCAAACTCCTGTACCCCTTGCCCAAATTTTTCAAATTAGCTGAACTCCCTTCCTGTTAAGCACATGCATAGAACCTAACCAAGGCACAGATGAGTGGAGTCCACTCTCCCTCTTCCATGACATGTTCTGCTCCTCATTGCCAAGGGAAATTTGCCCAGATTGCCCATTTCTAGCTGACGAGTTCATATTAATAGTTGCTTACCCTATTGTTTCCTTCTACCTGTCTACAAATCGTGTGTCTATTTGTACTAGATACTTTCTGGGGTGAAAAACTGACTTGTTTATTTATTTTCAAATGCCACTTTTAAAGACAATTTGCTTATTTCTTGCCCTTATTTCTTCCCTGGATTCTCAGAGATAAACCTGAGTGTTTCCAACGCTGTGTGAGCCACTTCCTTCACTACCCCTTGGGCAAGGGGCACAGAAGTGCAGCCAGACTGTTGCTTTGAACATCTTGATATTACCTAAGTATTTTTGTAACTGGTTCTGCCCCAGCCTGGGCTGAAGCCTTATTCCCTTGTCATTAATGTGTACCACATCAGTCACCTGATCAAGTGTAACCTCTTTTAGCTGAAACTGGTGCAAAGAAGACCTGAGGCAGTCTGAGCCCTCTCTGGCATCAGTCAATAACTTTCTCTGATGAGTAATCTACTTGCTTTTGACTTCCTCTTACCACTGATGTACTTTCCAAATGGTTTCTCTCTGCTTGGGATGCTCTTGCTAGTTAAGTTTTATTTGTTGTATTGGCTTTTTTTTGTGTTTATCCTTACCATTCTTGCCAAGCAGCATTTCTGCACTCATCCCATGGAAAGGTCTGCTTTCTCTGGGCTTTTTTGTGAGCTCATGATTAGCCCAATTGCCTCCTTCCTAACATACCTCAATTTCTTCTGAAACATGATCATTTGTGACAGGTCTTCTAGAGACTCCCAGCTTCCACTCACTGTCTTTTCCCACTAAGAGGAAAAGGCCTCATCATGGCTTGGGACTGTCAGGTCGAAATGTTGAGGGGAAGAGAACTCTGGGAGTGGAGGTCTCAAGCTGAAGTTCTGAGGATAGAGAAATCTGACTGAAGAAAGCAAAGAATTGAAAACTGGGGAGAAATGGGAAGGAAAAGAAGAGCCTTTAGAGAGGCAAGTAGGCGTAGTAGGTCTGTAGAAAGAGAGTAAAGCCTTACAGTACAATGAAAAGACTGTAATGAGAGGTTACAACCCTTACTCAAACTGATCAAACATTTTCATCCCAAACACCTTTTCTGGGCTGCTTCTACATCCCGAGTTTTTGTTTGGAACGGAAAAATTTCAAAGGTAGCATTTTCCTGAGGGTTACATATTTTGCATAGTAGAAGTTCTGCCCTTGAAACAGTGATCCTCAAGAGACCGTGTCTGAGTAGAAGAATGTTGCAGACAAAAGAGGAAAGAAAACACATTTCTAGGAGCTAAGAAATAAATTTTTGATGAAATAAGTACTACTGAAGCAAAATGTTATGGGGAAAAAAATCTTTCAAAAAAGAGAAATGCCTTCACATATTCCTGTGAAAACTGTTTTTGGTTTAAATGAGGAAATGAAAATTGTTTTAAAGGAATATTCCAGATGGGTGGTAGACCCTACATAGGAAAAAATGCTGAAGTTAAGCATCAAGACTCTCTCTCCTGAGCAAGGCTTCATGAAGAGCTACATTTTGTGATCAAGCAAGGTTTCTCCAGCAGTGCCTTTTTAATGTGAGAGAGCAGAACCAGGATTGGGGTAATCCTTCACAGAAATACAAAAAGGTACAGTTTAAAGGATAAGTTGTATTCAAGAAGGAAACAAATCAATGTATTTTGGTTTATTTTATCCACCTTCATTGAGTACTATTAGAAAATTTGTGCAGCATTATGACCTGGGTCGTGGACAGTTTGCAGTGGAGGAACAGAGAAGGTGACCATGACCTACTCTGACAGGAGCAGTTTGATTGCCCTGCTGCAGAGCAAGCCTCCTGTTGCAGAACAAACATCCTGTCTATTGGCACCCACTGCAGCTCAAGAGGGTTTCAAGCCAGGACACAGAGAAATATTATCATGTTTACACAAAGGAAGGGAAAAAAAAAATCAAGCTCCCTTAGCCCTGGTGTTAACATTTTCACATTGTTGGAAGGCCAGCCACAGTACTTTGAAGAACTCCTGGCATTAATTCCTGGTTTATGTGGAATTTGCAGCAACTACATTCAATAGCAACAACCTTAGCTATATTTTATTGTTTTATGGGATGCATGCTTCATTGCCTTTTTTGTCTAAAGGAATCTTTTACTGTAGAGGTGGTATTATGACAGTGTAATAAAGCAAAGCTACTTGGTACAAAGTTTGATGAATAAATTTACCTATTGGAATGAAGACTATTTAAATACTGGAGAAAAGCATGGTGTCTTCATAGGATCATATGGAAATTCAATTTTGAAAGGATCAGGAGGTCTGTAGTCTCCTCCTCTTGAAGCAGGATTTGCTATGGGGCTGGATCTGGAGCTGCAGTGCTTTATCGAAATGCTATAGGGGATTTTTCAGCTCAAGAGGGTCGGTTGAGTACTGTCAAAGCTGGATGTGAGGTAAGATAAACCAAAAGAACGAAGAATGAGTTGAAAGTGGTAAAAGGGGCTAAGTCAGAATGAGTTGAAAGTGGTAAAAGGGGCTAAGTCACCTGAGGAGCAGCCAGAAAAGCCTGTGTTTATTTCAGTGTGCTCTCTTGTGATCTTGACTGAACCAACCATGCCTGACTTCCATTGTTGTTCTGATGTCAGCAAACATTGGTGAACCTCACTGGCAAAATGTTCTGTCCCTCCTGATGCTGATTCAGAAAAGATGACAACCAATTATTTGTGTCATTTACTCTGCTGGCAGAGGTATGTACCCCATATGGGGAGGGATAAAGCAAGAGATGTGCTCCCACCCCCTGTCTCCTACAGATGTGAGCACACTGAGAAATGTGGATTACTTTGTGTTTTATCCTAACACCAGAGAAAATTATTTGTACATAAATTATTGGGGAAAATCATATGTGTTGCAAAGTCAAGCAATGTGAATTGGTAAATGCTGTAACTAAGATTGCTGGGGCAATGTCAATTTGTGCCCTAGATCTGCTGCACATATATTCTGATGCAAACTTTAATAAATAGTGCATTATGCTACAACCTATAATTACATAATTGCTGACAATTTTTCTTCAGATCTCCTGGTTTTTTCAGTTAAAAATAAAGATAAATAAAAAACCAATAGATGCTCACCTAAGAAGCTTGATCCTCAGCACTTAAAATACCTTTGAGTATCTGCATCTTAATGAGAAGCATTTCAATACTTTGTTTTCTCCTTGTTTGGTATGGAGCCCCATGACTTATTTAATTTACTATCTTCCACCCTGCTCCCAAAAACTAATGATTAATGCCCTCATGGGACTTATAATTCTCCCCTTTGAAGTATCCAAGTGCTTCACAAATACTGATGCTTTTATTTTCATGGTGTCTCTGAAAGGGGAAGGTTTATTACCTTCTTTTAATATTGGTAATCTCAGAGGCAGATAGGTTAAGGTAAAAACCTTGATGTTTTGGGTACTTGCAGCTTGCAGCAGTTTAACATTCTAGAGTATGGTGCAGCATTTTGCATTTTTGAAGCCCAGATCCTGTTGGCAGCTGCGATTGTTCAGTGTTTTTGCAAATCAAATTCCAGAGTCTCAAGGCATGGACTCACAAACTTCAACAAATGCAACTGGAATAGCATCATGCAGTGCTTTGAGGAAGAGAGAGAAGCCTGAGATCACTCCTGGGCAAAGTGATGGAGCAGCTGATGCAGCACTGGATTAATAAAGAATTAAAACTAGGTAAGATAATTAGAGCCAGTTAATTTGACTTCAGGTTTAAGGAGAGTAAACTTGGTTCTACTGCCCTTTTTTTTGAAGTTTATGAATTTGTCTAATAAAAACATTGGTACTGATGTGGACTCTTAATGACTGTATAGCAAGATAGAGATTCACAGCCTGGACCAAGCTGTTCTCACTGGTCCCACCACTAGAATTTACCTCCACCAGCTGCTCTGACCATTTCCTAGCTAGAAATTGGTTCCCCTTCCAACCTGCCTTCAGGGCAGTTCCTACATGGATCCCCTGCTCTACAGTAATGTAGATCAGTGAGGTTCACACAGAACAGCAACTTGAGTTGCATAACCCTGTCCTGATAATTTTCCTTGAGAGGAGTTCAGGAGCTCTCTCAGATACCTCCATACCTGTCAGCAGCCAGCCAGTTGACTTTCCAAGTTATGAATTTCATTTTCTGGAGAAGCAGTGACTCTTCATCCAGTCTCCCACCTCACTTGTGATTCACCTGCCTCTACAATTAACGAGTCAGTGCTGTACTGGGAACAGCTGGTTTCCCAGTAAGGTGACCCACATGTAAAGCAGGTCTATCCTGTTCACTCCATAAAGCAAACACTCTGTGGACAAAAAAGTACTCCCATAATTAAAGGCTTTTCTCACTGTATATACACAAGCATTATGCACTTTAAATATATATGTATGTGTATAAGACACAGACATTATGTGAACACACAGAGAAGCCAAATTAGACTTACACAAGCTATTTTAGTAATTTTTGGCTTTCAAGTGCCTAATTTTGCATTCTTCATGGTGTTTAAATGCAGGGCTTTTTGTCTGTGTGTATACATTAAAACAATGCAAAACACTAACCAGTGCTTACACAAGACAAGTTCTATAGTGTACATAATTTTTAGACACAGTTTGTTTGAATGCCTCAATGGACTGCAGTGAAATCAAGTAGGAATTAAGTCAGTCCAGTGTTTTTTTTTGTTTTAAACAGACTTCAAATACTAGAATTAAATAAATGAAATTAAATGAACAATTAAGTTAAATTAAATTAAACAGGCTTTGAGCTGGATTTCTGCTTCAAAAGGCCAAAGTCTCTAACAACATTCATTTTACATTCCCTTGGTCATAACATGGTAGCAGAACATCTGATGCTGAAAAACCTCTTAGTGCAAATATATGTGTATATTTTCTGCATCCTCCTCTAAGGCTGCTGACAGATTCTTAACAGAAATACCAAGGCTGAAATAGTAATACTTATTTCAGGAGCAAGATGGGTGCATTTTCACCTATAATAGGAGTCACAGCCGGCTACATGCAGATGCCTACTGTTGCTTTTACTGTATAACTCAGTTTCTAAAGGGAAAGCAAAAACCAGACAACACCTAGGGCATTCCTTAGGGATTATTGAAGGAAAGGAACCAGGACACCCTGGGGGAACTCAGTGATTCAGAGTGCGGTCCTCAGACAGATAAATTACACCTTGCTTGCAGATTAACTGTGTAAGCACATGTATATGCTGCAGAAAATAACCTAACAAACATAAGGATAGGAACTCAAAGTCTAAAATGTATGAATCACCAAGTTTTCCAATCTTGCAGGACCTAACTGGAATATCTAATAAAAATGGAACCTATAATCAAGAACCTTATTTGCACATCAAATATTTACCTTTGATTTTTTTCTCCCCTTTACAGCTGGTTAAGAAGCATTCTTGATGGGGAGTTCCTCCTTCCCTCCTTGCTCCTATATTGTACATGCAAGCTCAGACTCACCTAGCACCCAAATGGTTTTTTTCCCTGAGTCCATGATGGTCAGACATGGGCTGGGAGCTAGCTTCAAGGTACAACAGAAGGACTTTAGCCTTTCTTCTATCCTTCAATGCAGGCCCAAACTGGATGTTACACAGGGAGGGGCTGAGAAGAAGCAAAGTCTCAATTAAACCAGGTTGTGTAGCCCCATGATGTTGACATATATATACCTGTCTATTTGTGTCTTATCTGGCACTCACTGCTGCTTGCACCCTGCAAGACCTGATTGCAGGTAGACTAGCTGGCCATTCTAGGTCCCTTCTAACTTTTCTCTTCTCTTCTCTTCTCTTCTCTTCTCTTCTCTTCTCTTCTCTTCTCTTCTCTTCTCTTCTCTTCTCTTCTCTTCTCTTCTCTTCTCTTCTCTTCTCTTCTCTTCTCTTCTCTTCTCTTCTCTTCTCTTCTCTTCTCTTCTCTTCTCTTCTCTTCTCTTCTCCAAGTACAGCCCTTGATACTGTCCCACTGCCCATCCACAGTGGACACCTGCACCTGTGGCTCACAGCTCAGCTCATTGTTCTCCTGATAAATCCTTTCTAAAATGTCAAGGAGAAGAGCATGTTCTCTCTTGTCTGCATACAAACCACGTATGGCAGCACACATAAGGCTTAAGAGGGAAATAAGAGCATTAATTAGTTCCAGTTGTGGAAAGGGCATGTTGATTTTCCTGAAGAAATTTTTTATTAAGCAAAATAATGATCTAAAGAACAAAAGAGGAAAAAAAAGAAGCTGGAGGAAAAAATCATAGCACAATATTTGACATTTTGGTTGTATTTCCTATAAACATTTGAAGATTTGAGAGATAAGAGGCTTGCACTGCTACAGTTAAATAGTTTGTAATTATCTGGAAGCCAAGCCAGCTTGTGCAAATACAGCTCTGCAGTGTGGTCAGTCTGGCAGACTTTGTCTCTTCAGGCATAACCGCTGATTTATATCTTACCTCATAAAGGTCAAAACCCACTTTCCAGCATGCTAGCACTGTCTTGAGCTGTTAACCACTACCCTGGAAATGCCAAGCATTGCTATCACAATGGAGGTTTTTTACTTGAATTTATGCAGCTTGAAATCAAGGAGTCTCTGGACTCCTGAAACAAACAAAATAAATAAATAAATAAATAAATAAATAATAGTTAGAAAAAACAAAGAGAGAGAGAGAGAAAGGGAGAAAGGGAGAGAAGGGGAGAGGCAGGCCCTTTTGTTCATCCAATGAGCTCTATGTTTTACACTACTCGAGCCCCAGGACCTGGTGCATCTGAACTGAAGGATGAAATTCCAGCTAGTTTTGTTCTGGACCAGTAGGGTCTGGCTGTCACATGCAGCTTGCTGGGATGTTTGCTCAGCACACACCCAGCTAGCTGAGGAAAGGTACGGAGCATTAGTCATACCATGTATGCTTCAACAAATAACCCACTGCAGAGTTGTCCCAGCTTTTTTTCCTTCTGCTGCCCAGTGAGGATGCTGAGTCTGAGAAGTCTGAAAATACAGAAGACAGTCTGGAAACTCAAGTTCCTTTGCAGCTGCAGACATCTAGTTAGAAAAGTTTTGCTAAGATGGAAAAGCTGCCAACAGCAAGCAGAGAATGAGATGTTACACCTGGATGAAGAAGAAATGCTACAAGGAATGAGTCAGCTGGAGTTGGAGAGGCTTGGCTTAAAAAAAAGAACAAACAACAACAAAACTTCCCCAGGCTTAAAAACAACCCAAAGAAAGCAGCAGATTGTAAACAATAGCATGAAAAAGCAAACCTGGTATAGGATGAAGTTGGAAAAAGAAATTAGACTTTCATCCATAGAAGATTTCTGTTTGTAATTAAGAGATAACAAAGGATTATTCATGAGCAGCTTTTGCTGCGGCCTTTCCCTGCTTCCCACTACCCACTCAGGTGGTCAATGGGTGGTCAGCCAGCCGAACAGGAAATCCTGATGGCCACAATCAGCAAGGAGGAGGCCAAGTCTCGCTGTCAAACCTGTATCTGGTGTCAAGCAAACATTATTTTCAGCCATGCCAGGGGTTCAGCCATTTTCCTCAGGAAGACATCGGCTGGACAATGAGTTTTAAGCAGATAATACTTACAAAGTAAAAAGTCTGCACTAGTGATTGCAAATGTTGCAAATTGTTCCTACTTGTGATGGCATCGTGGGAGAACATCAAAGGCTTCCACCAGTTTCGTGTTGGTTTGGAATGAGATAGGCAGTGAGCCCAAAGCTACCTTGGCAAAAGCCTTCTGTGATTTTTTAGCTGTCCTGCCAGCTGTCTTAAGCTGGACATTTCTTATCTCCAGTTCTTTTCCTTAAGGATCAAGTGTTCCTGATAATTTGGCTTTTGACAAAAGGCTCTGTATGGTAATTAGCTGTAACACTATTCCTGGGCTTTAGGAAGGAGGGAGATTGTTAGCTAGTAGTGTTGACCTACTAATGATCTCCTTATTCAGTGTCAGACTGTTATCCTGACCAAGCACCTCTCTGGCTCCTGCTTAGTTTCATAAGCCTACCTGGAGCAGAAGATTAACTGCTGCCCCAATCAGCTTCTCCTCTGCAACATGCTTTTGTGATTAAGAACCCCCTGGTAAAAGATGAAGATGTATTTGTGTAATTATGCAGGAATTCTTGGTTAACCTCCCTCAATTATTTTTAAAAGCATGTTGCTATGGGAAATGCTTGTGGAGTCAGTTATTTTAAAGCTTTCTTCTTAGATACTTAAACACATCCTTCCACTATTTTCAGATTTGAGGGCAAACCTTTATCCAGCTGATGAATGTAGATGTAAAGGATGTAGTTCACTCTGTTGGGAGTGAAGGAAGCATCACACCCACAGCTCCAAAACCTCCAGGCAAACCAGTGCAGTGCTTAATGAGCACTGACCTCTATTAAAAAGTGAAGAAAACTACAGATAGTAAGTTTTAAAATTTAGGACAAAGTTTCTTTTCCTCACCATCTTAAAAGTGGACAAAGTAGGAATGGTACAAAGCTAATAATTACTTCTTTTAAAAACAGAAAAAGAGGAACAGAGTCCAAGTTGGACAAAGTTCAGGGGCTGTTGTTTTCTTTAAGTGAATTTACCTAAAACTCCAGCGAGCTCTAAATCAGACTATTCATTGCATAAGGTGCAAGCTCCTGAATTATGACTGATACTAGGCATTTATATTCCTTCCATTTTAAGGGCTGGCCACTACTGTCATGGAAAACATTAATGTCAGCTTCACCTTTTTGCAAAACAGCCCAGCATTTGGTTTGGCTGAAGAAAAAATATTTTGGAATGGACCTCAGTGACCTTCTGCAAATTGATAGCTGGCCTGAAACAGGCAAAGCTGAGTCACCAGTTGCAGGGGGTTGAAATCCAACCCATACATCCGTAGCACGTCTTGCATAGCCAGTGTAATCGGCATTGTGACGTTCTCAGGCTTCAAAAGAACCTTGAGAGCCTCTGATCAGATTTTGACTGGAAACTGCATGTTACATGTAGTCTCTGGGAGGAGATGAATTTAGGCATATGCTCTGTAAAGTCTGGGTATTTGGGAGTCTCCTGTTCTATAGGCATTTTCCTGGGAAACTTCCAGTTCCTCAGAAGGAAGGAAATTCTGGGATTCCCACTGTTCTGGTGGATGTGTTCAATCAACAGGTCGTTGATTGAAACAAGTGAATTCACTCTCTTTTATTTATGCGCCTATTCCTTTCAGGGTATCTGACACGGTTTTGATGAAGTCCATAGTACTTGCAACCCCTTTTCAAATGAATCCAATATCCTGGGGAAATTTAAGGTCTTCCAGGGTGGGAGTGTAAGGACTCCACCGCTGGTTTGGCTGTAGGTATTTACTGAACTTCCGAACCTCCTTCAACCTCCCACAACAAGTAGCGTGCAACAAAGTTTTCAGAAGAGGAACCCCTTTGTTGCTGGCAGGATGTTGTATTGTGTGGAGAGGAACAAACTGTAACATTTTACATTTCATGTCCCAATTTGTAGCCTCTCCTTGAGGAGGCGCTTGAAATCCGTTCTCTTTTCAGATTTTATTAACAATTTCAAAACTATCCCCGGGTAAATACATTCTGCAACAGTTTCCTTGTGTGCCAAATTCCCAGCTTACAGCCCTCCCCGACTGCAAAGGCTTTACTGTAATATTATTCTCAATAATTTGGTAAGCCTTAGTGTTTGTGGGAATAATCCAGATCCTGAAAAACCCTTCTATACCCAGTGAATGATCTGGGAGCACTCATGCTGTTACCCTCACATAGCAGGCACAGAACCACTTGTACTTTCTCACAAAGTGCTATAATTTTGCCCACCACAGTTTAGTCCTTTCTCTTTTTTTGGAAAACTTCCCTTGTGGTTTTAAGAGCCATGGTTTCCATTATCTCATTTTATACAAGCGAGGTTGGGTATTTGTTGAGATTCTCTGAAACACCAGGGTCACAGTCTGCTTGCACACAAGACTGCTGAACAGAGTTTCAAGTCTGCATCTCCACTTAAGGATGTATTTTCATCTTGCTCAGCATATAATGGCAGAGCCAGTAAGATTCCCCCCACCCAGGATAAAGTGCATTGTATTTCAATCAGGACATTACCATTTTCCTTTTCCTTTCTGGAATTCAGAAAACTTAATGTATCACTGACTTTCTTGTTTACCTTGAAGAATCTAATCTATTTTGTAGGGATATACAAAAGCCCAACACCTATAGAATTTACCTCAAGCAATTTTTTTTCCCCAGAAAATGAAGCAACTGAAACAGTATAAAAGCTTTCTCTGGGCACTTAGTTACAAGTAATTTGCACCTGAAATTTGCAGTTAGAGAAACCAAATCTGTTGTCACTGGGTTTCTGAATAGTAGAATCACTGCTGGAAAAAAAAAAAAACCAAACCCAAACAAACAAAACAAAAAAACCCAGAGCAAATAGAGAAAAGTTGTTTTCCAGAGCTGTAGATGAAGCAAAGCATAAATTATGGCTAGCAAAGTACCATCAAAGTACCATGAAGTACCTCAAAGTCCCCAACAGGCAATTGGCATTTGTAATTGCTGATGGTGGGGGAAATTTTGATCGCTATCCAATCTCCCCTGCCCTTCCAGCATCTAGTTTAAATCCAATCCAGATGCCTGAAGGTAGGAGCCTAGCATGCTTTTACAGCTGAAGGTCAGGGTTGGGTGCCTCCAGAGAGCTACACCGAGTGCACAAAGCTACCTTACATCAGTTGTCACCTGTCTATCCACCCTAATCCCTTCAGTCAGCCATGCTAGCACAGGGCACAATAAAGCATGTGCTTTCCTCTGAATTCTTTAAACAGTAGGGATAGTGTAGGATTCCAGGATGCATTTTCAAAAACATCTGCAATATCCAGCTAGTATGAATTGTTTTGTTGGCTTTGTGTGCATGCACAGACACACATTATTTTTTTCCAAGGTCAAAGATATAGTGAGGTACAAAAATCATGTTCCTTAGCTATGGATTGTACTGGAAAGGTGGCTTCCGTAGTTCCTTACAAAGTGAACTTCCCAAAGACCTAGGAGGCAGAGTGAGGTGACACCCTTCATCCCTTGTGTCTTGGCACAGGGAGTCTTCAGTAATGATCTGCAAAACCAAGTCCCAGGGAAGCAGGACTCCTGCCCTACCTACCTCCCCCACTTTCCTTGGTGAGATGAGGGCTCCCACCCAGCAGCAGGAGAGCTGAGAATGTGCAGTGTCCTCTCACTTTGCCTTCGATCTGTGGGGAGAAAAGTGGCCATGTCTCTTCCCTTAGGGCCCTGGTCCAGGAGGAGACAATACAGCAAGGAGACACTAGCCCTTTTTGAGAGCTAATGTGGCAATCTCTTCCAGATTTCAATTTCTTTTTCCTCTTCACTTCTTCACTTTTCAAGGAGGGGTGAGAAGTATCACAACACATCCCAGGGATCTTCAGCTTGGACTGCACTACTAAGACTTGGCTGATACCCTGGGGAGAGATGATCTGTCTGAAATTCCTCTGAGGCTATTAGGAGACTGTGCTCCTTTAGGCATGAAGAGGACAAGTTTTATGAGTCTCTGGAGAGAGTGTGAAAAATAACATGTAACTATTTAACCCTATTGCTCTCCCTGAGAGTGGAGGATGTGTCTATGCTCCTCACAGGAACCTTCTGGCAGTGAAATTTCAGTCCCCATATCCAGCATGAGAAGATAAGGACTAAAAGACTTTGTCTTCCCACAAGAGTCCACATACGAAACCCACCTTTTTCTCACTTCCAGATAACAAATATGTGGTAATTAATAGGATCCATCTGTACAATCCTGCTTGTGACTTGAGCTGAAAAGGATTCAATACCGTGGACACTCTGCTGGCTGTGCATGGAATGAAATTATTCAACACATTGGTGGTTTCCAGGTATTTGTGATCATGTCTTTGGTTTTTTTTTTCCTGAGGGGGAAAAAATGTATCTATTTACTAAATTCTGTCATCATTGTAATACTTAGTCCACAAGGCCAGGACAATTATTTTCATTTTCCATTTCTATATCCAATGCCTTCCAGCTACACTGTAGATTAGCGGACAGAGGTGCTAAATTTAGTAGAATTAGAGTGCAAAAGTACTAATTAAACTAGTCATGACAGCCACTGCCTTTATTAGTGATGTCTTCCAGGCATCCTTGGGAAAAAAAAAAGCATGAATTTACAGGATTTCCAAGGAGCTGTGCTGGGCTGGAGTGGCACTTTTCCTTATGTTATCTCACCTGTAAGGTTCAGGGCCAACCTGCAGAGGACCAACACATTCATAGCCTGGAAAAAGAGGTGCACTCAGCTGTCCTGTGGTGAGTGGGACACTTGGGATTTGTGCTAGCTGCATCGAAGTTCAGTGTGCCCTGGATCCTGTCCACCTCTCTTTTTGGAGCTCATATCTGAAAGCATCATTCTAGTCTGCAGCAGAAAGAGCAGCAGGATGGTGTAATCCAGCAAACAAAAAGATAATTCCTGTAATTGCCGCTGCTAAAGATGCAGTCTGGGGTCACTGCACACAAGTGGGGATTTTCTTGGGTTTTTCACTCCTCATGGAAGAGAGTAAAAATGAATTTTCTCTGAGTAATTTCTATCCTCATTTAGGCAAGAGCAATGACATTCCTTGTAATGATGCTTTCCTTTTAGTGACACCATGGAAACCTTGGGATTTTTAAAGGATTTGAACAGCATATTTCACCAGGAATTTGAGAACAATTCTTCCGCTATGCCAGAGAAAAGAACTCATTTTTTTCTCCTTGAAAGCAAAAGTAAAAGTCTTAAAACAAACTAAGTCCAACAAACAAAATTATGAGTTTGGAGCTGCACTTGCTTGAAGTGAAATTTGTGACTCGTAATGATCTACCACAAAATGTACCAGTTAAGTCCTAGCTGGGTCCTCAAAATAGGTGTTCAACATGAATATATTTTGTGCTGATAGTCTCTGCAGGAGTAAATTACCCTCCAAGTTCTGTTTGTTTGCTGAAGAGAAAGCCAGCAATGCTTCCCACAGATCCCAAGCTTATGCTTTCATAGCTCACTCAAGCTTCTGGCATTTTGTGAAATAATTAAGAAACGGGTACAAATGCATTTTGGAGTTTGAGTCTGAAGGTGCTATCGATATTTGAATGTACCACATAGCTCTGTGTAGCTGTGTGTTGTAATTGTATGGCTGAGTTAAACTTTTCCAGCAGGTGCAACATGCAAAGAAAACCAGCACATCCCTTTTTATGCTGAGCTGTCAGCAAGAGCAGAAATGGACTGATAAGTAGCTGGTGTCATCAGCTGTCTGCAAACGGTGATGATACCATTGAAACAGATGAGATGAAAACAATACAAGTAGATGCAGCAGGAGTGTCCCCACAGGCCAAGTGGTATTTCATGTAATTGTATGAGTGAGCTCGTATTGTTTCCTTGAAATATAAGAACTTATCTTAAACAATAAGTGCAGCTTATCAGTTCAGCACAAGTAAACTGATAAGTTGGACTCAATAGATTAGACTTTGAATATTGCTGTCATCTTCGATTGCAATACTGGGGAGATAGAGAAAAGCTCTTGAAACAAGATGGTAAAAAAAGGTCCATATAATATTTTGAATATGCAATCAAGTGAATATTAATATTACATGATAGACCAAGTGGTGGTCTGGCCCTAAGTTCAAGTATTGCAAGACAATTATTTTAATGAAGGGTTTTTTTTGGAATGGAACAATAAATCACTTTGTCCAAGGTAGAGCAGGAAAGCTGCATATGTTTCTGTGCCCCTGAATTCTCTTGTTTGCTCTTTCAGGTAAGCAGTTGGCACCAGTATGTTACACAATACATAAGAATTTAAATCCTCAGTAGCTGAATGCTAGTCCTTTGTAAACAATTTCTGGCTGTTTTGTCCCTTGATGCAGAGCCCATTGTGGCACACCCCTGGACTTCTGTCTCAGCTTACTTTTTACCATCTCCACATATGACTAGGTTTTAGTTTCACCAGAGCTGCATTCTGAGATAATTAGTGCATAGCAGTGAGCTGGGGAATAGTTGGGTGACATCCATTGTCTGACACAGACAGCAGCTAAAGGTGTGAAATTTCAACAACAAGGTTAAGTGCGTGGATAAATTACCACAAGGCAAAACTCATGTTAATAAAAGCTTTCTCTGTTAGACCACACACACAATTATAAAATAAACCCCACACCATCACTCTGCTTACTATTACGTGTTACATGGACTGCAAGTTTCATTCCAAGATAATAAACCCACATTCAAAGCCTGTTCTTTGCAGCCTGCCACACCAATATATTCCCCAGGGTCATTTCGCAGAGGGACTGATGGGGGAGGCACAGAGGGCAATGATTTGCCAAGGTTTGCACCATGGTGGTTTCAAGTTTGGCACGAGGATGCAGAGATTTCGATTGTCAGTACTAGGGGTCTAATGCACACCAGACACGTCTCTCCTCACCCCTCACACCTTCCCTAACTTCATTTCCCCTCTGAAAGTCAAGAGCTGCCAGACCCAAGAATTGTGTTGGAGCAAAGCCTTTTCCCATGCCCCCCTCACACACCACACACGAAGACTCTGTAATTGGTACAGTGGTTGTGGAATTATGGTGGAACTACAGTAAAATATACAGAGAATCCAGACTGTGCTGTACTGTCCATTTTTGTAAGCGTAATAATGAGTCCCCAAGAGACAGCCAATAAAGCCCAATTATTCCATCCAAATGGTCCAGCTCTCAGAGGTTGGCAGGTTTGATCACTAATTGTGTGCTGCTGGAAACAGCAAAAAATGAAGTAGGATCCTGAAGTGCTACTAGGAAAATCTCAACTTTGATTAGGCTTTTGATGTTGTTTATTCTGCAAATCTTCCAGTTTCCCGCTGTAGGTCTGACAAACAATCCCTTTCTCCTGCACTGCTGCTCCTAGAAAGAAAGTGCTTGGTCATGGCTGGGCAAAAAAAACCAAAACCACCCTTGGACAGCAATTACTTTTCACTCCTTCTTAAGTTGACTATAGCGATCATTTAGGAACAACAAGATTTACTCCCTCCCCTGACAGACATTGTGCTGCCTGTGCAGTATTTTCCATGGGGCCAAGTCTTATTCTGCTCACTCAGGTCAAGTACATCATCTGAAGTGACCAATGAGGTCATGAACTGATATCCCTGAGGGGGTAAGATCAGGGATTTAGGGTGGGAATGGAAGTCTGTATCGGTCACCCCATAAGCCAGCAAGGGGCCCAATGCATTAAACCACTAAACAGCCTTGAATTTTAGATTTAAGTTACACCAGTGGTTTTAATAGTCTTGCTCAAAGAGCATCAGAGTAGGGCAGGTATTTTACTCTTCCAAAGAAGGTGTCTTAGACCACAGCACATTTACTCCAGGGCAAGTGTGTCTGTTCTTTTATTAATTGCAACAGTATGATATTTCACCTCAGCCAGGTGCATCCTCTGAAGGTGCCTTTTTCTTCCCTCCCCTGTCACACGCAGCTGGGACCTGCCATTTGCATGGACAGTGGCAGATGTTCCCCTGTTTTCCTCATGTCTCTGTGGAGAACTTGCTCTCAGCCTGCAAGGGGCTTTATCTTAACTGTCTGTTATTTACAGACATCTGGCAGATTATTCTACCAGAATGACCTTTTCCTTTTAAAAAATAATTTTAAAAACATTCCAGCTATCTTAGCTAAACTGTCACAAATTAGAGCAATAGTATTGAGAAATAATTCTGTAATGACTGGTGATAAGTCCATGATAGAAAAGCACACACAGAGAGCTTCCTCATCTGCATGTGCTGGAAAGTCACAAAAATCCAGAAGCCACCACACTGCAGAGAAATTACCTTGCTGATATTTAAAGGATCATCAATATCATTGAATTCAAAGAGAATTTTTAGCTTCCCTTGACAGCATGCAACCTAAGTGCAGTTAAAAATACAGCCAGTGGCTTTTCAAGTGCAGGGTAATGCAGTGCTAGCAATTTAAGGTTTGTGCTCTTACACACAGAAGTTGCACACTCAGCAATTTTAGGTTTCAGTCCTAGAGGTGGAACTGTGAGATTTATAGGGGATGACAAAAGTGATTTTGACCCACTGTCCTTTTCTGCAACTAGTACCTTTGCCCTTCATGCTGTTGCTCTTGATTAACATTTGGAACACAGAGCCCGGGTACAGCAGAGATGCTGCACTGGCACCACCCTGACCAGAGCTCAGGGCAGCTCTCTTCCAAAGATGAAAACTAAGGCACAAAGCTGCTGAGTCCTCCCCAAGGCTCTTCATTTAGATTAGTAAGTAGCCATTCCCCAAATTCCTCAGCAGCTTTCCTGTTTTCAGGAGCATTGTTGGCCACTGCCTGCACAAGTGGGGCTGCAGAATGCTCTGTGTTTCCTCTTGCCCACTGAGTGAAGTGGCTGAACCATCAACCTGTCTCCAAAGTGTAAAAGTGTACCCTGTATGCTCCACTTGCATACATACATACATACATACATACATACATACATACATACATACATACATACATACATACATACATATATATAGTGCTGGTCATGTCTTGACAATGCAATATTTAATTTTTGCATGCCCTCTGGCATGTAAGCCTGTTTTCTTTAGCAGCTCCAGAGATGGAAGAATTACAGGCACCTGTAATACATCCACCATGTGGATTCTCTGCTGTAAAGGATCAGTTCATTACCTTGTACCTTGGAATGTTAACACAAGCTTTCCTGCTGAACTACCATTTATTTCCTGAAAACTTAAGGAAATACAGTATCATTGATATCTCAAGAACATTTATCAAGTTAAAATTGAATTTGTCAACAAATTCAAGAATAACTGTGTAGGAAGACAGACAGAAAACATGACTGTTCAAGCTTTGCTTATCTTAAGAAACAGGCTACAAAACCCACAAATGAATACAACAAAGACAGCAGAGGCAAGCTCTCTCTCCCCCAGGTCTGTAAGCAACTACATCCTTCCTTTTGGTAAAGAAAAGCAGTGTTTGTCCCCAGGGAGAGAAAGAAAACACAATGTGAAAAGCAGTCTGCATAGGAAGTATTGTTAGCAGGCAAAAAACCCCACAAAAGACATGGCAATTCCAAGTTCTTTCTCTCATCCCTCAAAAAGCTCTTCTCCTCGCAGGGCTAATTCACAATACTGAAAGAAAGCCCTCAGCCAGGTGTGCTCACACGGTGCTGGATGCCATCTGACAATGGCAGGAGGCAGCCCTGCCCTCTGAGCCTCGTGCTCAAAATGGATTTGCTGGTTTGAGGGCTTTGAAGACAGAAGTCCTTTGACCAATTCAAGGACAAGTATGATCCTTGAAGAAGAAATTTCAACATGGGCCACTTTCAGCCATTCAGTGCCTGTGGCTTGCTCCTGGGGGGTAGATGGAGTAGCCACCAGGCAGAGTAAAATGCTTTTGGAAGCAGAAAACTTATACTGGAGTCTGTGGCCAGGCTGGGATGCTACACCTAATGGAACAAACAAAAAAAACCACCCCACTGCAGGAGGTGACAATTATTTTGTAAGTTAAGCTCTCCCTTGTTAACTATTTCAATAACAGCAGTAAAAATAATTCTTTATGGGAAACTCTTGTGTAGCACAGAAGGATAGGAAACTAGAAGTAAAAGCAACTGGTGATGCAGTAATTAATAAAAAAAATTCTGATTTGCATCACGATTACTTTGCTTGCTATGGTAATTTCTTCTGCTATAACTATCTCATTTACATTCCTAGACCAGACATGGCAAAAATTTCTACATTCCAGCCCTCAGCCTCTGTGTCTGCCTTGCTCAGCCCTGCTGCTTCCTGCAGCAGTCAGATCCTGTCTCACCCAACACGCAGTTGAGCTCTGGAGTGAGCAGTTCTGAAGTACAGGAGAGTCCAGCTGTGCTCAGTAACTCCAGCAGAGACAGTCAGAATAAAGAAAGTGGCCTGTGTAACAGCTATCAGTTTGAGATATTGGTGTTCTGGGGGACAAGACTGAAAGAGAATTGGGCTTTTCCCAGCCTTTTGTAAGGTTTGAATATCGTACTCATCCCTACCCCCTCCAATATTTGCTTTGAGCTATGTGAAAGTGAAAATAGCTGAGAGCTGGAGGCTGCATTTCGAAAGCAGGAAGCTCAAATAAATCACTGCAACTGTAAATGTGATCCTTAATTGAGATAGACGGGCCAAGAGGTCATGCAAGGAGTTGATAAAAAACCAGAGAAACCTCTTTTGATCTGTTCCCTTCCGTGGTAAACCTGCTCATGTCCTTGTAAGCACTGGTGGCACTAGCAGCAAAAATGTGTGTCCTGCTGTAGCCAAACATAGAGATACTGGCCATGTCCCTTACCCTGGGAAACCCTGAGCCGGGAGATCACATGCCAACCATTATTTCATTTAAGCAATTACTCTGGGATGCATATTTCTCCACAGATAAGAGACCAGTCCACAGCTTCACTGACTTCAGCAATCTTAAGTGCAGTCCTGGGGTGAGGCCGTAGCTCAAACTTACAGATTCCTGGTCCCTGAAAAGTTCTGGAATATCTTAAAATCACTCTAAGATCAAGTTTCCAGTCTTTTTACAGGCTGAGCTTT
Organism: Fringilla coelebs; assembly: GCF_963513975.1. Lineage (NCBI taxonomy): Eukaryota > Metazoa > Chordata > Aves > Passeriformes > Fringillidae > Fringilla > Fringilla coelebs. Next base: position 85,385,255 of record NC_140028.1, read on the forward strand.
GCTTTTCCTCTCCCACTTCTGACACGCTCTCTTTGTACTTGGAATAGGACAGAAAAAAAGCAACAAGAGAGGAAAAAAATTGTTGTGCAGAGATGAACCTCAGCAATGTAATCTTTCTGTGTCAGTGAAAACTCACCCTTCTCTTTTGTTACTTGGATAATAAACCCTTCAGAAGGCTTACGCTACCTGGCAACCACCAACAGAACAAGAGTTTTGGCTGGCTCTGGTCAATGCTCTGCTTTGTGCCAGTCTGCAGAGCAGTATGAGCCCAGCATCCTAATCTGGTTTAGGTGAGGTTCTCCACTCCCCCTCCTTTCCCTTGCCTTATTAAATCCTACATCAGGCATAGCTCTTGTGAGCCAAGCCTCACTGTGCAAAACTCAGGCAGACTACCAAGCTTGTTGTGCATGTAATTTCTCACCTGTGCTGGATCCTGAATACTGCATGAGCCTTCCTCTGCTTTCAGGTGGATTTTAGCCTGTGAGTGCTGCACAGTAAACTGAGAAGCAGTATTGCTTTCACATTTCTGTTTCAGCCCATGGTTAATAAACATTAAACTTGCTGACACTATAAAGCAGCATCCAGGGGATGGCTGATAAACTGGAAGCATTTTATAAGCACAAATTTATAATCACATGTCCTGCTATCCAAATATGCAAAAGCCTGGAAGTTATCCACAAGTTATCCACTAGATCTTAATGAAACTAAAAGTTAATAATGCTGTGATGTCAAATGTCTTCAGGATTCTTTTTCTTATATATTCAGCCATAGCTTGACTCAAACTACGGTTTCCTTATTTGTTGCAGTATTGCCGAGTTACAGAAATAAAAGTCTGGGGGAAAAATACTATGAGAAGAGAAAACAAGATTAGCATTTCTGTTTATCTTAGCCCTTTATGTTGGTATGGATTTTTTTTCAAATAAAACCCTGTAGGTTTTCCAACGGTCTACTTCTGCTCCTAATTATCTCAAGCATACACCTCAGGTCAAGATGACACATCTGTGGGCCAGGTCCTTAAACTTTGCATGGAACAGTAAAAACTGTCATGTGGGTAGGGGAGAAATAAATTCTGTTTTTTTCCTCTATCCAGATCTTTCTTTTTTAATACTTAATTAACAGATAAATTACAGAAAAATTGACATGCTTTTAAAATCTACACAGTTCAGAGGAGGTTTATGCTCAGTCTCCAACTCCTGCCAAAAGGAAACAAGAATAAGCGATGAGATGAAGACTATCATGTAAAAAAGTCATATTGTTGCAAGAGGAATGAAGGAGCGATTGAATGGGCTAGCCTCTTGCAACAGCATGCTCAGTGCTGCTTATCCTAAAAGTAGCTGTTGAATTACCAAATGTTTTTCAAAAAGGAAAAAGAGGGACAGTCAAAGACCTAGAAATGCTCAAGTTTAGGTGATTAAACTTCTGGCATTTCTTGTTCCAAGGAGGAGCTAGAAATGGGAGATGGAAAAGGAAAATAAATTATGAATGATCCAAGGTGTAGAAATTCTGTTCTCTCTAACTCCAGACACAATGGCAAGGAGACACCTGATGGCTCTAAAAGGTGATGACTACAAAACTGAGAGGGCAAGGAGTTCACAAACAGCAAGAACTTCTGAGCCTCGGGGTGTGAGTGATCACAGCAGAATTCAGAGAGAGACTAGACCATTTCTGTGACTACTGGGAATAAAGCTACAAATAATTACATGAACTTGAGAAATTAAGTGTTATTCTTCAGATCTTAAGCCAACCTGCAGTTACTAGAGAGCAGGGTGGGACTGAGATGGGATAGGTACATCCTTCCATGCATCATCCTTGGGGAGGAGATACTGCAGCCTGTGTGTGCTGTCTGTTTCAGGTGAGAGGTTTTGTGAAAGCCTTTGCAGTTCACTTGCACACTAATGTGACTCTGAGGGCTTGCTTTGGAGGCTGGGCTATCCATAAAGATACCTGGCCTAGAAATTCTTAGTTTCTATTAATATTTGGGTGACAATATCCCAGAGGTAATTCAATACCTTTGCCATTTCCTCTCTGCCTCTTTTGTGGACACTTGCTTGATATATGGGATTTTGCTTTTGAATGTATGCTAGTGCTTGAGGATTCACTCCTTGTTCACTGGTGGTGCAGCAGGCACAGATGGCTGGTGGTGCTGCAAGCTGCCCTGGTAGCATCCTGAGCAGGTGCTGCCTTTGCTCTGCCCTGCTGACAGAGTTGGAGTTATGCTCCCAGAGGAGCAATAATCCACTCCTGAAGGTGTTCTGCAAGAGGCCTAGCTAGTATCACACTGCAGAAAGACTTTGTTATTGTTAACCAGGAAGTCTTGGAGTACAGTGTCAAAGAACTCCATGTTCCCTCTAAAGTATCATTAATATCATTTGAACTAAAAAACAGTTACAATATGTTTAGCAAGAAACCTTGAAATTAATTGCATTATATTCCAAATATTATTATTTCAAGCTTCACAATGAAAGAGGGACCATTAACGGAATACTTACTGAGGATGATAGTTACAATCAGGAAAAAGCTGATTAATGTCAGCACATATTGAAAGACAGTAGGATCTCTGTTTATTTTTCTGAGAAGCAACACTACAGACAGTGACAAATTGTTGTAATTACAGTGTCTCAAGCACTAGATGCAATGTGCTCAAGTTAAAAAAATATTTAAGATATGGATTTTTCCATTTCTAATTGGGCAGAGTGCTCTGCAGTGCAAAGCATCAACAGCGTCTGTAAAGATCTTCCAGGCGTGACCTTGTGTCCTTGGCTGCAGCTAAGCCAGGGCACCAGGCAGAAATGTGTCTGCATTAGGGTAAGTGGGGGCAGAAATCGACTGAAATGAGAACTTCAGCTCTTGCTTTGCTGCTGCTCTAGCAGTGGGTTTTTGTGATTGGAGCAAGGAATTCCCCAAGCATGCACAGAAAGATGCTCCTATTCATTCTAAGTGTGTCTCCTCTGACTAACTCACTCTGTAATCTAAAATTAGGGAGTCTCAGGAGAATATAATCTCTTTTGGTCCTCTTTTTTGCTGATCTAATAATTTTTTTGATCATAAGAAACTGTATGAAAGAATCAAGCCCGTTGAATCGAGCTGTGGGCATAGTCTCACTTTTTATTGACTGCCTCCTCCTCAGTCAGCTGTGAGATCAGCTCAATGTGCCAACAGCCTCAGGTGTTGCATCATTTGTCTAAGATGGAGAGCAAGAAGGAATGAGATGTGTTTTACTGGAGGTTGCATCATTCTTTCAGGCTCTTCCTGAAGGGGCTGAAAAAAGCCTAGGAGCCCATAATTATACTTTCCTGTCATACCTGTATGCTAGCTGCAGCTCTGTGGGGAACCTCTACCTTGCACTCTGTCCCTTGCACAGTCTATATTTTGGGGGGAATTGTGGTGTTTCTCACAGGGCTGGCATTTTATGACATCCCAGGTGATGGCCTGCAAAATAAGGGAGTGTTTGGAGACAAGTTTATGGAATGAATAACAAAGCACTCATGCTCTCCCTAGAAAGATGTACATTCACAGGGACACTGTTAGGAGACTCAGATTTATCCCTGAATTTTAATCACTAATAGAGTGATTAAAATAAATAGAGCAGTATGGTCTTGGAGGAGAGGCTGCTATCCCCTTCTTCTAGTATGGAGTTACACCATGCATAGCAATTCTTAGATGATTGACAGAAGCCCTACATTTATTCCTGAAGTTCAGAGAAAATCAGAGCAGGGAGTCAGAGCAAGACTTAGGTTTGCTGATTGCCATGGTTGTTCCAGCAAGAGATTTTAAAGCTTCCTACAGTTTCTGCCTTACAGTCTCAAGCCATTTCTGCAAGTACATACAGAATGACAGAATCTTGTAGAAAAAACTCCATTTAATATACCTGACACTTCTCACAAAAATGCACAATGGTTTGGCCATTTATGCAGGATGGGGTTATGAGAAATTATTAATTTTTTTAATTTATGTCTAAGATGATCCAGTGTAGTTGGGCAGCCCAAGACAGTAATAGAAGGTACCAAAATCTTTTCAGGGAAAACAAGCACAGGACAAAGACTGCAACAAAAAAAGTCTATGCCTTCTTCAATATGCCCCCTCCCAAATCTGGGATAAGGTCAGGCTACCCAAATCCCCTGCTATTCATCAACATTTATCAACATATAACTGCTGGCAAAAGAGCTCCAGATCTCTAGCACTTACTAGCCTAGAGAACGTCAGCTTGCCATTGCTGTCATCTTGTCTTTGTGCAGGACTCAGGGATCCAATACCTGGCAAATGCCACAGACTTCAAATTTACAGAGCTGAATCTTTTTGTTGTAGTTTGGGTTGTTTGTATTTCTTAGTTTAAGGTAGATGCTTGTGTGTAGCATAGGAGTGCTTTGCATTCCTCACAAAGAGGCAAGTCACCCACTTTAATACTCATGCAATAGGAAACTGAATTATTGTACAGTCTTCAGCAAAACACTCCATACCACATTTCTCCTGGTGTTCCTGCATCACCCAACAAAAGGAATGAAAGGTTGTCAGTAGAAATCATTCAATGTTTTGTCTTCTAGTCACTCAGCTCATAGCCCTTGGCTTTCTTCATGGTGCACTGTTCAGTCCCACTGCGGGGACAAAATGAATCCTTTCCTTATGGCCTCATCCTCACACACACCCCTACAGCATCCAAGTGCTGTGAAGTATTAACAAACCTTCTTGGGCAATCCCACTGAAAATGCTGTATTACCCTCACTTTACAGAAAAGCTGGATGCAGCTTTCTGGGAAGACCAACATCACATATTCAGAGTGCATATTCTGCTATTTCAGTTTAAACATTTAGGGTTTAATTCTTCACATGAGACTGCAGGTGGACACACACAGAATGCCAACTGGAAGCAACTGAGAGCTGCAAACCTTCTGCAGTGCCTTTCTCTAGGACCATATTCAGCTGCCAAAGGCTCCTTTCCCCTTCTACCAATGCCTGCCCCATTTGTCATGTATCTCCTAACTTTAGTTCTTAGTGAAAAAGAGGTACAAAACAAGGATTCAGAGCCAATGGGATGGGAATGCGTGGAAAGAAAGTGGAAGCCATCTAGTCCACTTGCTTCCCATGATGCAGAAAGAGGTAGCTCTGCATCAGCCTTACTTGGAGCTCCAGAACCAGCAATTCTTCCACCTTTCCAAGTAATTCTGTGTCAGCATTTTGCTGTTTGCAGAACTGTTTGCATTTTCTTCATGAAGCCTAACCTACATTTCCTTGGCATGGCTAAAAACTTTGGTCTACCTGCTGTGGACAGAAAGAGCACATATGTCCTCCTTTGGAGAAATTTGCTTCTTCCCACAGTCCCAGGCTCTCACCAGAGCCACTCTCTGCTTTCACGGTCCTGCTAGGAATGCCGTGTGTGATCAAACCAGAACTGTGCCCACGGTACATGGTGGTGGGATGACAGGAGGAGCAAATCAGGATTTGGCAGGCATCCTTGATGATTGCATTGCCTAGCTGGGTCTTTGCTGCCCACCACAACAATGTCCTTTTAACATCATTCTTCATAAGTGTATTTATGTACATGTATGTTGTTCTTCATAATCTAGTTATGCACACACGTATTTTAGTAAGTGCCATGCAAATTCAGAAACTGATGCAATAGGGTATCACTGCAGCAGCCAAAGAGCACAGATCTGGTGACAGCCTTTCCCAAAAATGGAACCAGAGTATTGTTTGAAGTTCTAAGGCTTACTCTTTGATGCTTCAAGCACATACTTCCTCTAATGCTCTTAAACAAACATCCAATTAAATTTATCAGCCACTGACATTCACATGTTTGATGTTGATTAGCAACTCTGCATTAAATCAAAATTTATGTCCAAGCTATTCTACCACATGGCTGGCCACAAACCAATTGTCCAGGAGCAATTGTGCTCTTTTAATCCGGCCCCATTTTCTGAGTACAGAGCTGAATGCAGTGGGAGGCTGTCTCTGGGGAGAGCCTTAACTGCTCACATTAGCTAAGTCCCCAGGAAAGGATTAGAGCAGATTCTTACAACTGACAGGAAAAAAACCCTCAAACTCTACTCACTGGATCCCAGTGCATCTGGTACCATTTTGTGTAGCTCCAGAGATGTGTCCAGCCAGCAGGATCTTCTTCTGGTCAGAGTTGAAGAGTTCAGTAGGAAAATCAGTTGTTCAAGATGAATTTTATGAATGTCAGATAGTAAGGAACAGCTTGCAAAATCAGTCCTTAAGTCAGCTGCCCCGAGGCTCCCTGCCACTACTGTATGTTTCTTCAGCTGCAGAGTGAAATAGCAACAAGTTTCCCTCTGCGAGTCTCTGCTCAGTGGAGATCTTGATGTTGATTGCTTCATCCTGCCCAGGATGAGGCTCACTGTGAGGGCTGGACTTTTGCCTGGAGAGCCACTTACTTGCAAGAGGGTGTACTTTCAGCTCCCTGAAAACACCCCTGAGGCAGGAGTGTATATATGTTAAGGATGAGCGGGGATAATAGCTTAAAACGTTTAATAGTACAGAAAGAGATAACTTATGTCATTCGCTATGCTCAAAGGAAGTCGTGTGTGGCTTAAAAAATAAAGCAAACAAAACTCCTAGATCTTGTGTGTACACTGTATGCAATCTTTGTAGGTATTTCTGTTCTGTGATACAGCTGCAAAAGCTTGCAGCAGTCATTTCACTGCCCCAGAGTTGTACCAAACACTTAACTCATCAGCACATACCTACAAAGGAACTTTTCCACTTCTGCATCCTCATCCCACAAATGCAAACCACTAATGCAAAACAGCTGACCTTCCAGATTCCCTCAGTTAGAGGAGTAATATTCAAAGAATAATATTCAAATTTTATCAATAAATTCTGGTTATAATAAAGAGACTGAGATACAAACCACAAAGAAGGAAAAAAGGCATACGCCTTTTAACAATGTATCTTGTAAATTTTTCAAATTATCTGAAACAACCCATTTCTTTGTTGCTCATAAAAAAGCTCTTTAGCAATTCACACCTAGGGGTGTTTACAACAGAAAACTAGACAAGTAGTTTTTACAGTTCAGTGCTGAGAAGTTAAGGAAAGGACCACCTGTCCATGCCTACTCCTAATGTTGCTATTGGTTGGCTGTTGTTTAAGGGCTCCAGGAAGAGGCAGTGGGAATCCAAAAGGAAAGTTTAAGCTCAATACTGAAAAAAATCCACAGTGAAGTACTCTATAGAGAGGTAGTAGCAGTCCAGCCAGCTGGGTCATTTAGGAGTGGTTAGTCAAAATCCCAAAGCATACAAACCCCTATGGTCTCAGTCTTTTACAGGCAAGATAAAATGAACCTACTCAAAAGCTTTTTCTCTTTTTAGTTATTATTCTGGGGACAGTGGGAACAGAAAACTGCCCAATTGTAAAGGTGCAGGGAGTTCTGTGAATGTGTCCCAGCACTGAAACTAGTCCATCCTTCCTGAAAAATTCCCAACATTTCCTGCTTTTGCAACAGGAAGCCAGGGTCTCAGCATGCTATTCCACCAGGAATAATATCAGTTTTCTCCCCTGTTAGCTTGTCCTGTGATCTTGTCATTCAGCGGCAGGGCCACGTGACAGACACAGGCAATCACCAAAGCAACCCAAAACCTATAAGCTTTCCACAGTCACTGGCTGTAAAACACAGCTTATGTTATGTGGGTCTGGAGCTTTGCTCAGAGTGATTGTAGAGCTCAGCCTCTCAAGCCCAAGGGACATTTTTATGCTCCCACCTGTCCCCTCTTGAGGCAAGGCCAAAACTCCCTCCATAGCTGTAGATTGTCAGCACTGCCAATATCATGTCTCCAGTTTATAAGTCACATCCAGCACACTGTGGACTGTGTTCCTAAAAGAAACATTTCTTCCCTGGCTTCTCTTGCTCACAGCTATACTTGAGAGCAGTTGCTCTGACATAACAAGGGGAGGCTCCTGGTCTGTAGCACCGGCTACACACAAGAAATAAAGAATTTCCTTTGCTCCCACTGTTCCAAGTTGATAGTGGGGATTCTATTCCTCAGGTGTTGCTCAAAATCTTCTGCCCATTTATTCTGCTTCACTGACCCTTGGTTTAAGTGTCAGCTCTCAGCAAGACAGGATTAGGGAATAGATATGAAAACCAACTGCATGAAAAAATCCCACTTCAAACACTTCTTTTAATTTCTTCTCTTTGATGCTGATATTTCTCCTGTCTCCACTGTTACCTACAGAATCTACTGGCAGCAGAGGGCTGAAAGTCAGCTCAACAGATGCTGGAAATGCCACTGCTCCCACTGAGTGCATCTCAGAGACTGGTGGCTCTAATGAAGCGCACTGAGACTGGGAGCACTGCAGAAGGAAATTATGCTTCATTGTGGAATTAGTATAGCAAGACATACTGTTCAATTAAGCTTTCTCCAAGCAGTGGTTAATGTACTGAGAGAAATCCACTAGTCTTTGGCAGTCACCAGCCTCTTTGCAAGAGCATATCAGTCTGAATTTCTGCCTCTTATTGGCAAAGGCCACTTCACAGGTCTCTTATTTGAGAGTGGAATGAGCATCTTCATGCCCTCTCCATGGGTTGTCCCCTTAACTAGACCCAACTTCATACAGCCAGCATGGATCCATCTCATCCACTTGCTCTGTCTCATCTGCCATGTGGGCTACATAGCACTTGGACAACTGAGTTCACGTGCTTCAAGGTCTCTGCTTCCAGGGCTGACAAGTCTTGTCAATCTCACGTCTTTGGGCTTCTTTTAGACCACTTTCTCATTGGTTTTGTTCACCTCATTCGGAAGTTTTTTGGGTCATGGACCATTACTTTTGAGGCTGAACAGCTTCTTCAGGTCCAGCACCTGGTTCCAGCACTTGGAATAATAAGCCACATTGGTACCTGTGATGGGAATGTGGTGCTGACACTGAACAGCTTGGATTCTGACCAAAATATCAGCCTGGCCTCCCAAATCTAATTGCAGGCCTCCAGTCATAGAGTTCTGATTTTAAATTTTGTTCTAGGAATCTTTTTTTTCCTCTTTGAGAGACTCTTGAGCAACTATCAGAAAGACTAGACTTGATTCAGATATGAAAAGGCTTGGCCATCACTCTGGCCCCTTTTAAACAACATCTTAATCTACTGCTAAAAAGTACTTTTAAAATTCATGGAAATGCATTCTTCCACACATTCTTAGTGAAATAGATAAATGAGGCAATAGGCATTAATTTCAAAGAAAATAATGTGAAATGTCACTTCAGTTTAAAACATCATCATTGGTAATTTTCATATAGCAACTGCTGTTCATGCCCTACCATTTAATTCAGCCATGTACTTCAAATCATGAAAGGTTTTTCCTAAGATATAATTTTCTCCATCATCCAAATATCATTGCAAGCAGCACCCTACGGGAAACATAGTAAAGACAGCAAACCTGCTTGATTAGAATTGCAGGCTGCGAGGCAAGCAACACAACAAAATTAAAGGTCACCTGTGATCCCACAGCATTAACCCTGTGCCTGCAATTAATACACACAGATACTGATTTTAAAAAGAGTACCACAATAAAAACCCCAGCATACCATGCACGAAGGGTCTGATGCCTCCAAATCAGAACTAGATGCAAAGAATGAGCCCATCAAAGTGGATGCCCAAAAATTGTACCAAAAATTCCTGAGAGCTGAAATACTACCAGAGCATAATGCAGGAATGAGAGAAAAAGGGAGTTGGTGGGAGGAAGGAAAGGGAGGGGGAAATGTCCTTTGATAGCAGACAGAGGATGATGTTTTTTGGCACAGTCAATATACCAAAGGAATGAGAACAATGAACAGTCACTGGGGGCCTGTGGTCAGATCACGACATCTATTAAATGCAAAGCACGCAGTCTCACTTTGGCTATTTCCTTTATGTTTACTACATCACAGGGAGAAAGGGAGTTGGGATAAGTGGTGAAGAGATGGCATAAAAAATTACAGATTTTGTTGACAGCTGAGAAATGAAAATGCTCTCAAGATGGGAGCCCAATTGTTGATAGACACCTGGTGGCTTTGCTGGATTGAATGGTTCTCTAGGCGTCTTCACCTCTGATGTATGGCTTCTTCAAGCAGGAAAATATTCAAGCCTGAGAGCTCTTGTACAGGTCTCAAGTTCATCCACTCAAAAGTTTTCGTAAATTAAAAACATGCTGGCACACTCAGGTCATGCACTATGAAATAAGTTTTCTTGAAATCCAGGCCAAACTTTCTACTGTTATAAAAAAGAATTTGCCTAGAAGTCCCGAACACAATAAAGTATGAAGGAGTAAGCAGAGAGGTTGCAAACAGGAAAAACCCTTGTTTGACCATATGAATAGATATACACAATTTCATTCTCAGGAGACCTCACTTCATTTCCTTTTAAGATGCTAATGTTCAGAACCAAACATGAAACTGCTGGGGTTTCTATCCCAAACTGTTAAGCATACTGAGTTCTGAGAGCAGTTACAACATGACTAATACAGTTTTGCTCTTCTTCCTTTGCTCGTTTATATTGCTATGGTTTCTTTTTTCCGAGTTGCTGGTTTTCCAAGGTAGTTCATTAATTCCTCCTTTGTTCCCATGTTCCCAAGAGCATATGGGGAAGGAGCCTAGCTCTTGCGTGCGGAGGTTTAAAGAGATTAAATGAGGCTGGAGAGAGCCTGGCTCTGTTGTACTTGTCAATAGATCACCCTCAGCTGGGGAAAGAAGAGGGAAAATTTTTTCCAGTTTCTTCTTGGACCGCCAGGCTTCCTTTAGCAAACTTCATTACTCGGCTCCAGTATAGTAATTTTTCAAACTAGATCTGTGAATACCTAAACCTAAATAAACAGGAAACACAGTCTTGGACGATTTAGGGACTATCAAATGCTGTGAACTCACACAGTGGAAGCAGAAATTTTGGGTGTTTGAGAAAGGGGGGAAGCTTTATTCATTTTCCCTTGTGCTAGACTGACAAATGAAGACTATCCATCTGCTGAGGATTCTCCCGATACCTGGATTTTTCCCAATGGCTTCCACACAAGTTGAGTATTCCTGCTTAGGTGCATCCTGAAATCCAAATGCATGACTACAGCAAGACTGGAAATCAAGCCCCTAAATGCAGAACTGTAGCTGATCATATATTTGAGTCAGGTTGGAGCCTTTGTCAGGTAATGGGATTCCACAAACAATTAATCATTCCAGCTTGACTTAAAAACATCTAGTGCAGACTATTTAATTGTGGCAGTCCAAGACTGATGATGTTTTGTACGATCCCATCTCTTGCTGAGCCTCTCCCTGCACCCCCTTGTACTGTGTGTACATTCAACAGCATTTGCTATAACAAGACTTCTTGGAATAGAAATTGGAAGCCATCCAGACATTTTGAGCTTGCGGGCTCTTTGCATCATGTCCTCTGCAAAACAGGCTTCCTTTATGAGGATGGAATAGGCAGCCCATTGATGCCTGCATTACCAGGACAGCAGACCACCAAGGAGCAGCCTCACAACAGCAGCCAGTCCTGATAACTGCAGCCATTCGCAGGAGGTGCTACAGACCTCTGTAGCATTTTTCTCTGCTGAGACCATGGGCACCCATTCCTGTTTCTTGCTCCCTCCAGACCATGTGTGGTCTGCAGCACCCAGATGCACACTCCACCACTGCTTCCTGCTTCTCTACAGTTTGGTGGAATCAGGTGCTGCACAAAGGGAGCACAGTACACCCAGCGATGGAAAACCAGCCCTTTTTGTGGATAGCCATGCCAGAGGCAGCACATTGCTAGCAACAGGGCAGGTGTAAAGAGTAGAAAACCCTCTCAGGTGGCTGAAGACAACTCTGAACATGATGGCTCTGGGGAGGGGCACTGCGTGTTTGCCTGGAGAGTACCTGAATGCACCAAATATATGTGAAAGATGCTCTAGGATGTGATGCAGACACTTAAGTTACCTGGCTAAAAAAATCAGGTCCTGCATCCATAAGTGAGCATTGATGACAATGGGCAGGTTTTCAGGAGCTGCAAGGATGGTGCAGAACTCCTTAAATCAGTGATCTTCCTGGAAAGACAGGGCATGTAAAACCAACCTCTAAAGCAGAGTTTGATGCACAGCATTTTAGACACTGTTCTGGGAGGCAAAATCAAAGTTTTGAGGGTTCAGCTATAGAAACTGTTACAAATAGTAGCCACCCATGTGTAAAAACTTGAGCAAGTTACTAGTAGCAGCATTGGATGTGTAGCAATGCTTGGGCTTTGCCTTGCACAGGGTCAGAGTTATAACCAACGAGGGTAATCAGAGGCACAATTATTGCTAATTATTTTCCATCCACGAGAAGGGCTGTAAGGAGAATCTGGGGAATTACAGGCCTGTCAGCTTGGCCTCCGTGCCCAAACTTGCAGAAGTAAATGTTTATTTCTTAACCAAAAAAAAAAAAACCCAAACAAACAACAACAACAACAAAAAAAAAAAAAAAAAACAACCCAAAAGCAAAGTACTGGAGAAATTCTGGTATTATATTGGCTTGGTTTCCTAAAGCTTAAGCAATTTTTAGAAGCTTTCTGAAACAAGCAATTAACCATTAAAATATATTCTGAATATAAGTGTTTCAAGAGATCTTTTTATTCAGCTCAGCCATTGACTGACTTTGACCCAGGATACTAAATAAGTATGTTCTAAATTTTTCAATTAGTCTTTCGCTCATCAGAAATGCCCTGCCCCTTTTCAATTTGGAGTTTGTCTGGCAAAAATAACAGGTTCTGATTGAAACTAGACTGCACTTAATCATATTATGCACCTGAACTTGAGTTCCCTTTAGATACTGAAGCTAAATTAAAAAAGTCTTTCAGGCATGATTTCTAGATAATCAATCTTCTAGAAGCAGTGCATGCATTCATACCAAGCTAGGAAGAAAATCACACAGAACAGAGAGCATCAGTTAGAGGACACTGAGCAAATTATTAGCATTATGGTCTCCCTGAGCAAGGGGCATATACAGTCACATTATCTATCTCCTTTTCAACCTCTGGTAGTTAGGGACTCCTTCAAGGTATTTCAATATGCTTATTATACTTAAAACATCAGAGAAAGGATCCAAACAGGTGGAGATGCCCCAAGCAGATCCACATGAGTGTCCTGCAGTGGAGAATGGTGCCATGCAGATTCCCACCTTGCTAGATGGTGGAGAACCATCCAAGGAAAGATGGACCTCAGAGATGCCAAGCTATGAATGCAAACCCTCTGGAAGGTAAGGCACTGCCAGCTCCTCAGTCCACAGCATTTATTTGTAGTTTATTTCACCACGTGCCCAAGATCTCTAGAAGACCAAAGAGGTAACAGGCAGTCACACTTTTGCAGACAAAGGATGACTGTTCCTCTTTTGAGGAGATTCACACTCTTAACACTCACTCAGCATAAGATCTGCTCAGGGCGTGGGTAGAGGAACTCAGCACAGCTCACTGAGCAAAACCCAGTGGCATTTCTGGCTCAAACAGTTGCTGTCCCCACCTCCTGCCTGCACAGGGAACCTCCACCAAGGAATCCCTGAATGGTGCAGGGGGGTGACAGTTCTAGGCTGGGGACACTGCCCAAATCAGATGTGGCAGCACTGGCATAAGGCCAAGACAAATTATGGCCCAGGTCCTCTTCTGCAGAGGAGTGTTCAACAGGCTCATGGCTCAAGGTGCATGGATACAAGGCAAATATCTGGACTGGCAATTTCTTTTCCCCTAATCTGTCTGCACTTATTTTACCTACAGACAGTGAGGAACAGTTTTTAGGCCTTCCTGCATTACCCCATCCCCAGATCCCAGTGTTTATCTGGTTTCCTACAGCAGAACTGGGCAAGTTCCTGCAGGCAGGAGATGACCCAGAGGAAGACATGTTCTCATCATTCTTTGTAGCTCAGCAAATTTGCTTAACACCTGGATATGTTATTCAGGTAGCTGCGTTGGTCCTGATGGAGCACTAGATTCAGGAGGTACCACAAATAGAACATTTTTACCCTACACCTCACTTAAGTGAAACTGAAGAAAGGAGGTAGCATTGCTGAAAAATTGTCTAGCAAGATGCGAGCAATTGCCAGCTATAGTTAGAAAAAAAAAAAAAGGCAAATCAAGCAGAAAAATTTCCAATAAATATTCTGTTTGGAAAACATTTTGAATGCAAGTGGAGAAGGCTACAGCAATAACAATGGGCTGTGTGGAGCAGCAGAAATGCTATGTGTTCAACTCTGTGTCTCCTGAGCAGCCCAAGGCTCCAAAGGGCAGCGTATCTGCAGCGCCGGGACTTGACACCGGGAAACGCAATTCCTGATAACGGCCCATGGTGAGGATATCATGACCTCGCTGGAAATATTCCTTAAGCTCCTTGCCAAGGAAAATGGTCTAGCACAAGCTATTAAGCTGCAATAGCTACCTAGCCACTTTATTAGTGTGCACTGAATTTGTTTCATTGAAATGACTCTCGGGGGAACAAAGAGCGGAAACGGGCATTACACTTGTTGCATATTTACTGCTGGACTCATTCAGCTCCATTACAAGCAGGGGAAGATTTCAAAGCCTTTTTCTCACAAGTTGGAATGCTTACCAAGAAGACTATTCATAGATACGAGCTAGGTCAGCATTTCCTAACCTTGTTTTTTTTTTTTTTAAGTGGAAGAATTTAAGGATCTGCAAAAAGTCTCACACAGCAAGATCACATAGCTTTCACTAACAACCATATGAAAGTCAAGTTAACATTAATATTCAATTATTGTTTCATTTTGTTCCATTCCTACCCCTCAATTAAACTTGTTTGCTCACATGACTAATGAGACACATGAGGATCAGGTCTTGATTTTTTCTTCCCCTTCATTTGGATATTCATCTGCTAATATCTTACAAAGCACAAATAAAGGACCACACTAAAAGGCATTCTCCCTGTCCGCTGGGTACTCTGTTCCACAGAATAAAACAAAACTTAGCAGCTGCAATGCTCAGTGTGCATTTTCCACACAGTATCTATGAATTGCTAGAACAGGCATTTGAAAGGTCCGAACTTCCACATTTTGCCATTAACTCCTTATTGCTACTGAAAATCCTGGATCAGTGTGATACAAGTCTGGCATCTCTTTATCCCATCTTCTGGACATTCAGGATAGTCAAACTCATCCAGCCTGCAAAATGACTTCAGCTGGGACCTATCAGACCTGAACTACATGTTCAAACACAGCAATGCTTTAAAACCTTACAAGGTGAAGAGTTTCAGAGTTGCTTTGCAGGAAAATTAACAGTCAAGCTTCTGCAAAACCAGACCAGAGTCAGTTTATGAGCAAAACAGATGTAACTTAAAAGCCTGGTTCTCTAAAAATACTCTCTATTTTAAAGACAGTTTAATCCTCTCGGCACCTTCCTTTTGGACATGACACTGCAGTTACAGGGTCATCCTCCTGGCTCCTTTTCAGAAGGCTTTTAGCTGTACTCTAGTAACCCTCACCAGAGGGATAGCCCTGGGAGTCATCAGTGCCTGCATTGCTTGCATTAGTTTTTGTGCCACTGGGAGGGATATCACACCCTCAGACCTGTATCACACCTCCAGACATCTGTGTAGTCCAGGTAATTAAGCAGAGACATTATGAACAAATATTTCAATTTTAAATAAAAAAGGGAAAGAGAACACTTGGAAAAACAGCAGCTAATTTCAATGAGAAATGCTAATTCATGCGATGGTCAGACCTGTTAAAAAGCAACTCTAGGCACTAAAATTAAGGAAAGGATAAATACATGTAGGGACAGGAAGAAGAAAAGAAGATCTCTGTTAAATTAGGTCTTAGACATCAGTAAACAATAGCAGGTTAACTATGCAGAGCACTTCATTCCTATTATTATGGCATCAGAAAAGCCAAATCTGGGAATAAAACCTCAAGCAAATATGAAGGCATGTGTTCATATCTGCAGATTTACTCTTGCTGGACTTTCCCCTTTCTTACCAAGAGTAAACAGCCCCTGAAAGACCGAGCACACAGGGTGACTAATAACTATAGCACGAGTGTCCCTGGGGCTGCCTCAACTTCTTTCAGAAAGTAAAGGAAGAGCTCCATAGCATTCCTGCCAAACTGTCCCCCCCCTTTTTTTTTCCTTGACATTTTCAAGCTTAGAGGCTGGAAGACTTTCAAATATTGTTTACAGCTTAGGAGAAGTCATATTATTGGCAAATAGGGTAGAGGGAGGGAAAAAAGAATGCAGTTGGTTTTGTCTGTTTTTTTGAAAACATGGCCCTTTCCCTAAGCCATAGCTCCTCCCCTTCACTTCAGAAATAACATTTCTGCATTTTGCCCAAAGGGAAAAAGGAGCCATCCTTTGTGGTGTGGCACGCGTGCAGCGCTGCAGCACATTTTTGTACCTTTGGGCACAGGCAGCTGCCAGCATGGTTGGCCTTGTCTCTCCCTCAGAGCAGCCCTGAGAGGCACTGATAAGATGTTTTCCTCCTCCAGCAGCAACTATCAGCATCCATAAGACTAAAGAACCACCACAGATGCTGAAAAAGCCTCAGCACAGAGCTTGAGGGCTTCATTTCAATCCCCCCCACCCCCGCTCCCAAGCGGGATAAAAAAAGCACCTGACTCCATGGAACAAAGCCAGGTTTTCTGGCCCGATTATTTTCTACTGCTGAACAATGACCATTTATACTAAAGATAAAAAGCAAACTCTGCAGTGAAACAGATGAGACTGGGGAGGAACAGCACAGGCAGGCTTGGAAGGAGTCCATGGAGGAAAGTCCCACAAAAATGCCTCATGACCAGCCTGCAGTTGGGCTTTGGAGACAACTGCTTGCTGGACAAGTGGTCTAGTTCCCTCCAGAAAGCTGAAGTAGGTGGGTACAAGCAGAAATAAACAGAAAAGCCGACACATAAATACAAAAATCTAAAACCCCCAATCATTTTTAATATAAATAGCACTAACTTCTCACTCAGAAGTGGGATTCCCCAGTTACTGTTAAAAGCCAATGTTTTGGGTAACTGGGAAAGCCAGATTAAAGCAAATTATTATTTGGAGAGATTAAGAAGGTAAAGCAAGCCAAAGTGCTCTTCATTCTCTCTGGTTCAGTTTGAGAGGGCAAGGTACACTGCAGCACAAGTTACATGCTGAATCAGTACTTTCACTGTGGGTTAAAGGTGAGCAGGACAATTTTAAAGGTAGAGGAAAGCCCCACATGGTGGGATATTGCTGAAAAATGCACAATGAAAGCAATACTTTGTAATGGAGGAGCTGGAACACATCCCCAGCATTTACAACCACTACCTTGTAAAGGATCAGGATTGTTTAAACTGCTTCAGAAATATCCTTCTTCTTGCTGGTAGCTCTGGACATTTGCTAAATGTTTGCTTAAAGATTTTTTTTTTCCTTTTTGCTAAATATTTTTGCTAAATATTTTGCTAAACGTTTGCTAGCAGCAAATTTCTTTTTGCTAGATATTTTGCTACAAGTTTGCTAGCAGCCCTATTAGTGTGAGCCAGGTATCTGTGAGCAGCCAGCTTCCTTCTCTAGAGCACAGCAGCCTGCCCCACCAGGGCTGGTGGTTGGCCACCTTCTCCATAGGAAGGGTGACCATAATTAGAGACAGACATTTTGAAGAATAAATCCAGCATGCAAGAGAGGGACTAGAAAGCAGGTTTTACTCCCTATACCTTTTAAATAGTTTTGTCTTGACTAGAAGACACCGAAGTCCAATTTTCCGCAGCAAGGGGGAAGAGAGTGGGTCTGTGATGCTCTGAAAGCTGTCAAAAATTCAGAAAGAAATTTCAGAGAGAATAAGTAGGAAAGACACATCTTTGCAACCAGGTGAAAGCCTCTGGCAGGTCTGAGGAGGCTGGTATTTCCAGCACCAAAAGTTTCATTCTAGGTAAAACATCTTTTACCTTCCTCATTCATGCTATAATTTAATGGAGAAGGAAGCCAATTTTCTCAGACAACCCCTCCCCAAACCCAATGCCCCATTTTCCCTTCACAGAAGATGACTTTGCACTACCAAACCTGCCTGCCCAGCAGTGCAGAGCAGGCAGGGGAGTGCCACCATGGGGCTGCAGAAAATGGCTGTTTTCTCCAGTCCCTTTGATGCCATCCCTTACACCTTGTCCTACAGAAAGGTTTTTCAACCCCCCACCCTTCTGCCACAGTGCTGAACCCCCCTGCACCCCTGTGGTGCTGCTACCCTACAGGATCCACCCCCACTGCCTTCAACCCCCTCAGCTGCTGGGCACATGCCAGAGTCAAAACCAGCAGCTGCTGTCAAACGTGGGGATGAACAGAGACTTTTCCAGACCTGTTAAATGTAAAGGTGAGACACACAGAGCCACAAAGAGCTAACACTTGTGCCCCGGGATCATTGTGTTGAATTTTGTGCATTTGTCCCTCTGAGATTACCCCATGGCACACATGCACTATTTAGCACTGCCCCCTTCACCTTTTTTCAGCTTTCTTTAGCCTTTCTGGTTTTTAAGCAAAGTGTCCCAGCCTAAGAGCAGGAGCTGTGCTGGGAGTGCATGGGGAACAGCCCTCCCTGAGTCAGGTCCCCCTCATGCATCTGGTCATCCTAAAGCAAGGAACAGAGTGTTAATTCTCACCCCCACAGCCCCCCTCTGCTTCTGCTACTTAATTATCCTTACAAAGCTATACAGAAAGAAAAACAATCTGTCCAGAATCACTTGGGAATGAAGGATTAAAAACAAGAAAGAAAATAGGGACACTGTTGCGGACATGTACACAGAGAAGCCTTTGTGTGCCAGAGCAAGGGAGCCAGCAGAGATATCTCCATCAGTTTACAGTAATAGAGCAAGCTAGGGTGGAATTAGCAACAAACTCATTAGGATGCAGTTTAATCACGCTGCCCAAAGGCAGGCCTGCTAAACAATCTTGCTGGTGTGCTTTCAAACCTCCTTGGGCATTATTTGATAGCTTTACTTGAGGCAGGGTAGCTGTTTCTCCATCACTGTTCTACTGCAGGATATCCTCAGCAGTTTGAGATTAGGCAGGTAAGGATTAAAATCCCTTCCCCACCAATTTGCCCAGCACAGCAGCTGCAGACAGAGGGCAGCTGGTTTACTGCAAATGTCACTGGGCTGTACCTTGGATAGTCCCACAGCAGGCTGGTTCCTCTTCTTCCTCTCCACACGTTTTCCAGCCCCTCCTATCCGGTGTGAACTTTCAGATAGAAGAGCAAAACACAGAGAGAGGAGCCAGCCAGCACCCCTCCCACACACCCTGCAAGCCCAGGGGTCATCAAAAGGGTGAGGCAAATGAAGTCCCACCGAAGTCAAGCCTTGCTTGGCTAGAACAGGAAGCAGAGCGAATCCTTGACCACAGCTTGTGGGATGGTCAGATGTTTTTAACCAGGCTGTTGTAGCCCAACCAACTCCTGTCCCTCCTACAAATGAGGTTATAAATACATATTTTTCCAGCTGGGCTATGGACTCAAGTTGCTCAGTTAGTGGAGAGAAAAATCCAACACTTTTTGAGCAAGTCACTGAACTGTACTCAGACCTTTAGTGTTTGTCTTGTATAGACAAACACTAGTGCCCAGCAAGGAGGAGCTTGGCTTCCTCCATGGCAAGCAAGGCATGCTGCAGAGCCATGTTGCCAAAGCTAAGACTGCCTGGCCTCATTTTGCTGGGAAAATGGCAGCATTAGCATTTGACACGTGTGTACCAGTACCCTACACCATTTGTCAACGCTTATTTTTTATAGACTTGTACGACAACTGCTCTCAGCAGCCAAATATAGAAAGGTTTCCTAAGGCTACCTCTACACTTACCTGAGATTTATTACACTAATGACCCTGTTCTCACATTAGTCAGTGTAATCTGTGAAGCATTCAAAATAAAACCTTCAAGTGCCCTGGAAACCAAGATATATGATTAAGGCCAGATAAGGGCAGAAGCTTTTCAGTGATCTCCTGCCACTGTTGTATTCAGAGCTCAGCCAGCCCATTAGGTTACTCTAATTAAAACATTTCTGCTGCCTTTCTTAGCAAAGCTTATTCATTTGAAATTGGGCATAAAGGCTTTAAGAATGCACTTTGAATGCTCTGCACAAGCTAGTGGAAAGGGGAGATTGCTATTCTTGCACACCGGTGCTGGTCAGACTCTTCATTAGAAACGGGAGCAATCAGCTAGAAAATGAAACAGACCGTGATGTAAGATGTCAAGGTACACTCTTCAGAAAGACATTCTTCACTGAGACACCCCAGGACTTGCTGGAAGTTTCTTGCCATTGCCAGGGAAGCAATAGCAGAGTGCTCAGCCAGGGGAGCAGCAAGCCCTCCGTCCAACTCCCCGTTCTGCGGAAATTGCCACCAGCAGAATTCGGGTGTTGCATCCATTATTCAGTGGCTGCTGCCAGCTCTCATTCACATATATCACCTTGGGCATAAATAAGTAAAACACTGCACCTACAAACCAGTGACACAGGAGAGCATTAAAAGCCAATGAGCAAGCAGGCTTCCTGCACTTGCTTCTGCTACAGTCTGACATCTCAACAGCAACTCTTATGCTGAGATCCACATCTTGGACCATTTTTATTCAGGTACTGTCCAGATAAGCTTTTTCACCTTTTTCAGTGACAGTTATCTTCTTTTTTACCTGGAAAAATGTTCCACTCCAATCTATTCCAAGAAATAATTTTAGAATTTTTAAGTAAACCTATAATAATTTCCATTAAAAGTGTTAGTATGGAGTATGGCATGATCCAGCCTCTCACTACTGCTTACAAGGATCCTCATAGCTTAATTCAGCTGTAGCATTACTTCTTTTCTCAGGATCACCCTAACAAAAGAGAATCAAGTCTTTTCAGTGTTGCTACACATTCAAGGGAGATTTCTGCACCTCTAGGCTTTCTGTGCAGCCTTGACTTCAAGCTATAGGCTAAGTCCTGAAGTAGCAGATCCTGCTCGAGAGACTGCCTCATTAACCAAGGCAATAATCACAGCCACACTTCATGATCCTCATTCCTGACCTGCTTCCACTATCAGTGCTCTGCACTGGGCAGGTCAGACCACTCTTCACTCACATTGCCAGCTAATCCTGGGAAAGGCTTCTGGATGCTACCTTACTCCAGAGAAAGATGTTGCAGAATGTTAACAACATATGCAGTTTGGTACACTGCAAATTTAATGGTTTCTTTTTCCTCTTTTCAGAGTAAGTAGCTCTTAGTGTTTTGCTACAAAGCTGCAGAACCTGTGTAAGCCAAGCCATAGCCAAGATAGCCACTGGTCTTACATTAAATACAAAATGCAAACAAAACAAAAATAAGCACAGAGGTTTAATTATATACAACTACATTCAAGTGGCACCACAGCTGATCAAACTAGAAACTAAACCTGAAGGGAAAAAACCAAACAAGCTTTCCTTTCCACCAGGAGTCAAGATTGTCACTTGGCCACACAGTATAGCAAAGATAAGAAAAATAAGTAAGAATTGGTCAGGAGGACTCAAACCAGCTGCCCTTCCTTATACAAAGGAATTTGTATAATAAAGGCTTGCAGAAAAGAAATCTAGAACAGAAAGTAAATGATAACTATCATTGGTTGGCCTTTGGACATCTCAAAATGTATTTTGGTTTATTCATGCAGAATGAAGGATATTTAAGATTTACTTAGAGAATAATTTCTGAGAGTATAGTATTAGAATAGATAGTATAATATTATATACAGTTAATTATCTAGTATAATATTAGTATTAGAATAGTGTATATATGTATAGTATTAGAATATAGTATTAGATATTCAACCATTCTTAGAATGTTAATGACACTGTCAAACACACAAATATATTACCATCTGCTCTATCTGTATCTCTTAAAGATATCCCAGAAAATTAAAGCATCTTTGAGTTTCACACAGGATCAAGATGTCTCTAAGGCAGCACAATAAAATGAAGATATTTCAAATCTTACTAGTTCAGCAAAGCTGATCCAGGTACTTAGTAGTTTATTATATCATAGGGAAGTCAGGAAGAGCCTTTGCTCAAAATGTAAAGCCAGAGTCACTTATCCAATTTTCAGTTTACTAAAAGGCAATAGAGATTTTAAAGCAGATCCTAGTTAGACTCTACATGTAGACACATTTGTACTGAGGAAAAGTAATTTCAAACTTGGTAGCATGTGCAAGTATATCTGAGGACCGCTCCTGCAAAGCCAACAATCAGGTGATGCATTCTTCAAAATCAGTAGACTAAAATGTTTTCATTTTGGAAACAGGGCAGGTTTCTGGATGTTTACCTCAGCTGCTTTCCATCAACATTTTCCTCCTAAGCTGAGAGATTCCTTTCAATTTGTTTGATTGAGGATATGTTCACTATCATGGACTCCAGACAGCACCTGCATCAACTTCAGCCACATTTTGAGGAAGATGACATTTTTTCTGAGACTCCTGTTGGTCTGTGAGTATTTTGAACACACCGATTTAACGGAGGACTCAGGAATTTGCTGCTCATCATCCGAGAAAGGAAGAGCTCTTAATCTAGTCTAATAAAAGTTTGCCTGCAGGTGAGTAGACCCTGGAGAGAGCACAGCTTGTGTTTGCCCAGCTCCTCTCCATCCACCAGGCTCTAACACAGCAGGAAGGTCAGCCCACTGGCCAAGTCTAAACTCTTTCCAAACACGAAGTGTAAGGGTAGGCACCACAAGGACAGCACCCACCAGTGTGAGATCCAGCAGCAGCTGAGGGCTCTGATCATGAACCACCACAATCAGCTGCCCAGCAAGAACTCAGCTGGTGAGACATTACAAGGCATCAGATTTTTCCCTCAGGATCCCTTCTAACCTGGGTTCACCTGATTGCCCCTTCAGCCTCTCCCAATCTCTTTCAGTCAGCATGTTCACCTCCTCTCTAGAGCTCTTCCACAAGCACACTCTTCTTCTCTTTCATTCCTGCCTTATATATTCTTTCAGGCAAAAAGCCCCACGCTTGAGTGTCCTGTCTCTTCTCTCAACAGCTTCCTTCCTGAGCTGTGAACTCACAGACCCCTGCCAAGGCTTTTAATAACCTTTCTCTTTTCCACCCTATAGATTTTTCTGCAGCCTATTCACAGACAGCACAGTCTGATCTGAGCCTGCTGCACACACAAAAGAGTATCAGCCTGGAATTTGCTCTTCCTCCTTGGAAGTTTTGGGTTCAAGTCACAGGCAAAAGACAGAATGGCTCTTGACATAGATGATTGCTTATAAATAGAGCCATAAAACTCATAGAGATACATTGCACCACAAAAATAGTCCACTCTAGCTCCCAGCTTTTGCTGTGTTTTTTTAATTTTTCCACCCCCTGAAGAGAATGGGAGAAGTCTTGCATGATCAACAATTCTGCTCTAGTGGGAGAGCTCCAGAAAGGCCATTAGGACCATTCCAGAATTAAGTCATTGCAGAATTTAAGCCAATGAACATTTCCACATGCCTTTCTGCTTTCTATAACCTGGAGTTTCTAGAGCTAGATGTCACTGCTTGGACTGTACCAAAAAAAAAAAACCAAACCCAAACAACCAAAACTCAGCAAGCCAAACCCCAAAATAACTCCAACAACAAAAATACCCAGCCAAACTGTCTGCATTTTCTGCTATGGAAACTCTTTCCATTATTAAGTTGAAGTGTTTCATCTTCTTTATGTTAAAAATAAATAAATCAGAATTAAAGAGATACATAGTCCCCAGAAGAAAGGGTAAGACATGTCAGGGTGACCAGAGCCATCTCAGCTGGCAAGAACCACTGTCTCAGAAATGCCTACTCACCAGTGAAATACAATTCACTGCACAGGCAGATGCATGTCAAAGTCTGCTAAGAGATTATAAAACCAGGCTGGAAATCAGTTCATCCTAAACATCTGTGTATACACCACAGAGCTCTCATTCATCCTGGGGGAAATCTGTATGCCTGTTTCTCATTCCAAGAGAATTAGCCATCCTGCTCTTGCAATGAGTCAGTTCACCTTGCCAGGCCACAACCTGGGTAGGAAATGGCATGAATTTGCTCTGGCCACTCAAACTCAAACTCTGAAGCAGCTCCTGTGCAGCTTAACAGGCTCCTTTCCCAGGAATATCCACTAGGTATCTGCTTACCCTGGCACAGGGACAGAGGAACAGCAATATAAAATGTCAGAGCTTGTCAGCTTGGGAAGGGTTTCACTATTTCTCTTGGGCACAAAAGCTCTGCACCTCTGAGGGGCTAATTTTCATGGTGTGAGCATCACTTGGGGAAGGGGAGACGAGACATTTGCCATTGTTGTTGCCTTAAGAAAACTTTCCAAACAGTTGATGCTTTTACAGCTTGGCCATGAGGAAAATGCCAGGTTTCTTAACTTGAAGTCAAAAAGAGAAGCTGTGTTAAGAGGGCACCCACACAGAAAGGCTGGGAGATGGATGCATGCCTGGTTAACACCACCTCTCCAGGAGTTGCTTGGCTCACTAAAGCAACCAGTGTCACCTCCTGGCAGTCTTGTCTCCCTTTGGTACTGGCTGGGTAAGCCTCATAACACCAAGTGGCAGCGGGCACTAGCTGGCACCTTGGCTGGTCAGAAAAGGGAGTAAAGGCATGAAGAGGCAGGAAGGGCTCCCCTGAGAAGTCCAGTCCACTGTATTTAACTTGACCCTGCATCTTGGACAACAGCTGGCAAAAAATTCAGAGACTGGATTTTAGTACTGCTTGTACTGAGAAGCTTACCTTTTAGGGTGTCAGAGAGAAACGTCACTGATCTATCCACAAGGGATGTGTTTCTTTTGCTGAGTGTAAGGAAGGTAGCTAATTAGAAAATCAAGAAACTAGATCTACTATGAATTTATTTTTTGAGATTACCAAAACAACAGAAGCTACACAAAGTGCAATACTTGTTTTGAATGTAGCTTTCAGTTTTGCTTTTCTATGTTGCTGTATGAAGACAAAAGAGATTTGAAAATCAGGACTTAAAGCAGACTCTTCATTATGACCAGTCAAGACAAGGCACAGCTAGACTACAGAAAATCAGAAAGGAGGATGTATTTCAAGAAGAATTTATCCTGATGTTCAGGAATGCCAAGTAGGAGCCAGGGCTCCATCAAACACTGGCCTCTTGTCTCAAACATGGTCTCTGCATATTGTCAATATAGATCTCTTTTCTAGCTTTCAGACCACATCCTGTATCACTTATTGCTAATTAATCCCTGAGGGGTTTAGATATTTAATATTGCAACATGAGGAGACGTCTTAGAAGAAAAAAAAAAAAAACAAACCAACAAAAGAACCTAAATCAAAGGCAGTAGGCTTTAACCAAAGAATTAATCACAAAGGGCCAGACTGCCTCTGGCAGGAGAAAATGGGCAACACCTTCAGATACACTGGAAATCCCAAGTACAAGCCTGGAAAGAGCAGAAGCAGCCCAGGAAGTGCTTTCATTTCTGACATTAGCCTGAACTCCTGCAAGGAAACTGTGGGTGAAGGATCAACCAAGCAATCACTGAGTGATGGCAAGGAAACCAGTGGGAAATGGGTCCGGGATTTTGCCAAAAGCAGTTTCTGGGTCAGAAGGAGATTTACAACCAGTCACTTATAAGTGAAAACAAATCCATGGCCTCCATGACCTTTATGTTTGATAGAGGTATAAATGTGTGGGAAAAATGCTTGTAGAGAAGATGCCACAACAGAATGATTTGACAGGTAGAACTTCCCTTGGTTCTGCTGGTGAAATATGCCAAACTGATGGATAGAGACATCTCCAAGGGCTTCAGCCCACTTTCAAATATCATAAAAAGGAAAAACAATGTGTAATTTTGCCTCTCTGCAAGGTGCTATTGCCCTGGCAACGACCCTCCATGTCCATGGAACAGCTTTAAACAGCATGAGTGGGCAAGACATTGGTGAGTAGCCCAAATTTGCCTCTGGAGAATTGCAGCCCATTGCCTCTGTGAGCCCTGAACTGCCCCACCAGCTCTGCTTGGGCTTCCTGAGCAGGGCTTGGGAAGATGCAAAGGTATGGCCCTCATGCTCTGTGTGAGGAGGCAGTCCCCTGCCTGGAGCTCTGACATGACAAAAAGTAGCTCCCACCTTCAGGGCAGCTACAGCTTTTGCATTCATAGGGCCAGATTTGTGCTTAGGGTACAGATGGCATCATTAGCTGCTCCTCCTTGTTTCCTACAGAAGCACACATTTAAATAGCATGGGAATGAGGGCCTGTCATGCCGTGGTCTGTCTGAAATTGTCATTTTCCCTAAAGTACATGTCACAATGTCAAGATTGAAATAAATTTATCAGCATTTTACCCAGCTGACAGAACATGACACCACGTAAGGAGGTTGACAGAAAGTGTAGGTAAGAAAAGTATTCCAGGATGGAGCAGGGAAATGTAATAGCAGCACATACAACCTTGGGAATGCTAGGTTTGCCCAGTGTTCCCATTCCCATGGGATGATGTGGAACAGCTTATATGCAAGGTAAAGGGCACCCACACGTCTCACCACTGCTACCTGGGGGTCCTTAACTCCACGAGGTGCATCAGGCTCCCTTTGACTACAGTCAAAGGGATAATTATAGAGCATGAGCAGGTTTCTCTTAAGCCCTACCGTGGGCTCTATCTAAGATCAGTTTCCATCAGTCAAGCAGTGTCAAATGACATTCTAGATTTACAGCAGAGATCACCATTTGCCCCGCCAGCTCTAAGAGCCTAATGGCAAACTCTGAAGTTGGAAACTTTTAATGGGAGCACACAAGCACAGGAAGCAGTAAAATTTTTCCAAAATATCCAGTGGGGCAGAGCTCTCTCTCTTGCCTGTGGATGCTAGCTAATAATAATGACCACATTTTAGTTAATAATTACCAGGTGCACCAGGCCACCAGATCACGCTGCCCTGGACAAAGATACAGGCTATCACCAAAGTGTCAGGCAGCTGCTCCATCTGCTGGATCAAGCCTCCAGCTAAAGCAGCTTAGCTCTACCCCTGTCTCATGAACGTGGTCCTCTGTGTCAGTCAGTCTGTGAATTGGAGCTATGAATAGTTTTAGCACTCCTCGGGGAGGTCATGAGTACTATGGAGGTCCTAGGGGTGTGGGTGAGTTGAGTCACTGGAGTAAGGAATAAAAATGGTAAGGCCACGGGCATGTTGGCCAGTCTCCAGTTATTCTCTGATGAGACAGGCTCTTGAAAGATAATTTGTGAAGTGATGTGACTGAAGTCAAACCGTAAATGAAATTTCTTAAAATATATGAACAAATAAGCATTGATACTGCTGTTTCTGGGTTTCTAGGGTACACAGAATGTCAAGTGACTAATGATGCATACAGAAAGCCTTGCAACAAAGGAGATCAGTATTTGCTGAAACAGAGCACATTATGGAGTTTCTCTTTTGGCGGAACTGAATGCCAGCGTGTTCAATCTTCCACACTGATAGATCCAGTCAGCTCAGAGAAAAAAATTCTGTATCACCCCACACTCTGTATGGTCACTTTTGTCAGGGTGAGATAGGAAGATTTAAAAAAAAACATACTCACTGTACACAGCTTTAAATGTCTACACAGAGATGTAAAATAAGGAGTACTAGTTGCAACCAAAAACTAAAAAAAAAATGTGAGTTGGGAAAAGACAGATACCTTTCTTTAAGGTGACCATCATTCTTGGGTACTGGATAGGATATTTCAGATTATTTGCACAGTGAAGATTTGGCTTAATTTGTGTCTTTTCTTCCCAGGGCAGATCACATTTATTCTTATAAAACCTAAAAAAGCCCCAAAGTGCAATGAAAATGAAGGCTGGGACAAGGCAGTAATGAAAGTAATGAAAACTATGTCAGAGTACAGTGCACCTGATACAGAGTCTCAATTCACCATCAAGAGAGGCAAACTCATCTATAAAAAAACCTGTGTAGAAGACAGCTACTAATGCACAAAGGTGTACAAAGGTTGTTAGCCATGTAATAGTTTTGCAAATGTTTCTTTTTGGAGAGGATCTCATTTTGGGAAGCAAGGACCAACAGATTGCTATTTTCTCCCCAGCCCTGATGGAGAGATTTTGTGTGGTGTTGGCTTAGCTGTCATTTCCCCATCTCTGTTATCACAGCAAAGTCACTTTCATCCTGCAAGTTTCAGCATAAACAAAATATATAATTTTTCTTAAACTAAATTATTTAAAATACCTGCAAACTAAACCATTGTCTGTATCCACCAGAATTAATTTCACACTCTGAGACATGTCACTGAAAGAAATCTCAAGATATGGAAGAAGAAAGTATGGCCTTGCTAAAAATTGCTGGGATAGGAACTATCTTTTGGATCCTGGGTATCTGTGCTGCTGTTTCATCTGCTGCTTTCCCATTTTGGTGGGATGTGCTGAGAACAATCATCTCCTGTCCTCATTTATGTTCTTTGGGTTAGAAGCCAGAACAAAAGACTAATGGCAGGGCAAGGTCTTTCCTGTCTGTTTTGATGATTTGAAAACACAACTGCTCACTAGCCACAAGGGGCCTATACTTGCTGCCTGCATTTGCATCCTCATTCCTAAACCCTGAGTCACGGAGGGAGCACTGAGACCAGCCAAAGGACTGCACGAGATGACTCATGCAGCATATATCCCTGCAGGAGTTCACAGCCCTGCACCCCCTTCCCTTGCTGTTCTTACCCTTGTCCTTCTACCCCAGTTGTTCCATGTATTTTTAGTATTTCTCTGCCATGTCTGGTCCAACCAGACCACAAATGCTGGTATTCTATGTGTGGGTGGGGGTCTCTCTGCTGTAGCGCATCATGTGATAACAGACAACTCTAAGAATCTCACAGTAGCATAGAGCCCTTTCTTGGCAAGGAAAAACCCTTCCAAACCCGACCAGTGAAGTGTTATTTGGGGTGCTACATAGCCAGGAACACAAGGCAAATAAAAATACTCAGTATTGTGTTAAATGTCCTAGCATATTTTACTCCTACTGCCTCACAATGACTGGCAGAGATGTCTATCAGAAGATATTTGAGAGACAGCTACATCAAAACACAAGGGTGACACATGCACAGTGCCTTTTATGATATAAATAGGATGTCATTAAAATTCTTTGTTACATGCAATGACGAACACACTACTTCTGATCATTAGCAATTTTTTCAGATTCAGATTATTTGCAGTACCACCAGTGGGACAGGAGAAAAACCCAGGGCATTTCCCCTAAAAACAACAAGTGCTGACAGTGTTCTGTAGCCAGGGATTGTTTTGTATTTCTTGTGTGCTTCACAGTTAAAGTAAGAAGAAGATAAGGACTATCTTTGGAGGCTTGCAAGCTCCTACTGAGCTTGGTTCTGTGGTGAGAGTTAGTGGAGCCTGATGCCTTCCTTGAACAAACAGTCTCTGTTGTGCAGTGTGTGCACAGCTCGGTGAATTTATTGAGCTTGAGCTGGGAGTACATCACACTGCTTCCCACCCTTCATCACTGACTCCTCAGGAACTGACACCCATCCTGTCATACATTAATTTAGGGAGAAGGTCCAGACTGACAGACTGCTAATAAGGGCATGGTGTCTTCTACTTACCGCAGTGAAGTTAATC
This sequence comes from Fringilla coelebs, assembly GCF_963513975.1. Taxonomy (NCBI): domain Eukaryota; kingdom Metazoa; phylum Chordata; class Aves; order Passeriformes; family Fringillidae; genus Fringilla; species Fringilla coelebs. The sequence goes on from NC_140028.1 coordinate 85,414,695, forward strand.
TTACTCATTGAAATTGTTAACTGTAAAAAAACCCCAACCAACCACCAAAACAATGAAACCAGAGAAGGTCAGAAGCCCCTAAATCCTTGCACCGTAGACATAATGAGTGTGAGCTGTCCAGATCCTCACTTACTCTTTCCCTGACTCAACAGAAATTAATCTTTGTGTCAAATCCATCAGGAAGCTCTCTGCCAAGAGGACTGCCAAAGGTGACAGACAGCACCGATCAGTGTATTATCTGTGTTTCATGATCAAAAAGGGATTGTGGCATTTTGTGCTAGCTGAGGTGATGGCAAACAGCTTCAGGGGCACAGACAGTGCTGTAGGGCCCAAGACTGAGGTGTGGAAGTCAGGCCCACTGAGCCAAATTTTGGGTCCTCCCAAGCACAGAGCTGGGTGGAGGGTCAGAGCCAGTCTGGGTCTGCTACACAGGCCAGGCTCAGCTGGAGCCTGCCCTGCCCTAGGTTCTTGCATCTGGTGGGGAAGGCTGGGTTGCTCTTTGCAAACAGATGATTTTGTGCCCATTAAACCACACCTTGTTTACATCTGAGCATGGTAGTGAACAGCTGTTCCCATTACCATCAATATTCAAGAGGAAGTTTTGAACCCTATCCATCTGGATGCCTAAGGGAATGCTATCTGACCAAGACTCTCCAAAGATGCTACAAATTCTGTGATCTGTGCTCTCACTGCCACTGCCTTAAAATATTTGCTGAATTTTTCTGCCCATACACAGCAGGAGCATTGAGGACATTTTTCTCTTCCACATGACTGACTCAAAGCTTTCTTTGAAATCCTCTTATCTTTCCAAGGAAACTATACCACAGCACAGTACGTGTGTGGCACAAAATCAGTGGAGTAGTACAATGCATACCCAGGCTGCTATTTCTTAAGCTAGCATCTAAAAATCATTAATACTGATCCATGCCCAGAGCAAGTCTGTTGGAGATTAGTTAGACATGCTCACAGAAACACATTTCTGTCAGACAGAGCTGGTGCACACAATGCAGAATTTATACACTTCACATGATAACTAGATCCAGAAGCATCTTTCCAGATGGCAAAGATAAGCAATAATTGCTCTACCAGAGCCTGCTGAAAATTAGATGCTACACAGATATGTTTTTAGGAAACTGGAAGCAAGAGAATTTAACCATAATGTACTAGGCAGTTTGTGTCACTTGGTTGTGAGCATTCTTGATTTGGTTTATGGAAGACCTTTGTATTTTTCTAACAACAGCAAAAGAAATGATGCTCTGCTGACACACATTAACCTCCTTGCAGAGCAGATCTATGTGAGAAGCTCAAACAATTGTTGATGTTTCTCCTCAGGTGCTGCTGTGTAACTCTTCACCTGATTCTCTGTGAAGCCTCCCAGCCCAAAGGACTGGTTTACAGAAAATAGCTCCTGCCAGTTAACTGCAATCAGTTATTAAACTGATTCACTTAATCCCTCAGAAATTCCTTTGGGGACACAGGTGAAATAATTTATATCAGTAATGACTTAGAGCAATTTCCCTTTCAGTTGGTAAGATGTCATATCAATTTAAAATTTTGTTTCAGGTTCATAAACTACCAAGTTTACACCTAATTGCTATCAGCCAAAACACCGTGTTTCCAAGTGATGTTTTCCATAACTGATTACAGTTGAGTCAGTTCAACTATTTGTACAGATCAGCCCAAAATCCCCTGCTCCAATTACATGGCTTGTGGTTTCAAATGTTGAGCAACGCACAAGTGAATGATCCATCTGTTCCCGTGGTAAACAAAAGGGTAAGGCAGGCAGCACTTGACCCTGTTTTTAAAACAGCTCAACATGCAGAAAATGTGTTGAGGGACCAGAGTGAAGTGACAGCAGTGAAGAATTTGACACACAGATATGCCTTGCAGTCCGTCATCCCGCAGCTCCTCAAAGACCCGCAGCTTTAATCCAGAGCTTTAAGTCCAGTGTTGGGTTTCATGCACATATTTCTCTCCTGTCGTTGCCCCAGACACTAATTATGGCCTTGTCTGCGTGGTGTGGCTACTCTTATGGTACACAAGGGAATAGGTTCATGTTTCCAGAAGCTTGGAGCTGGCATTGCTGAAAACAAGTTGAAACAAAAGAAGCAGTTCACTAAATGCTAGTGCTCCTGGTAGGGTGATCATCCCACTAGTAAAACTAGCTTTACTTCTAACCACCAACTTCAGATTAATTAGCTATAAAACCTAGTTAAATAAACCAATAGAATTAATTTTAATAAAATTAAATTACATCAAAGAAAAAAGATTTCCTCTAGGATTTCCAGGATGGGAGAGGAGCACAACAAACACAGGGAAGACAGTCCCTATGCTCTTACCGGATGGTTCTGCCAGTGCAAAAACAAGTGGTATCAAGCCCTTTTGCTCATCTATTGTTTAATCAGACCATCACCTGCTGCAGACTCAGCAAGAAGCAGCCTGGAACTTGCTGGCAAACCAGTTTGGGGAGGAGGGTTCCCTCGAGCCAGGCTGGGGTGCATGGGACAGACAGGCTTACACTGCCAGGGTGGCAGGGCAGAGCAGAGCCGGCTGCTGGCAGACCTCAGGCTCCTGACACTGCACAGCTGCTGCCGGGGCGGGGCAGAGAGCCAGAGAGCTTTCTGAGCTGCTTTCCCTTGCTGCTCTGCTCTTAGCTAGCAGAGGGAGATGGCAAGGAGCAGGGCTTGAGGAGGCTGAGTGCCAGCAGGGTGCTGCACCCAGAGGGTGGGTGCGGTCTCAGGAGGGGCTGATGCCCACAAGAAAACAGAGCAGCTTCTCGAGAGGTGAATAGCTCTGCTCACAGTCCTTCTAGCACACTTGAGTTGCACCTGCCCCAGGCCAGCACTGCCGTGTAGGGTGACATCTCCACCTGCTGTCCACTGCAACCTGCTCTGCTTCCCCCTAGAAAGGTTTTTAGGCTTTTTTTGTACCTCCTGGGGCGCTGGGCTGGGTTTGACAGCTTCTCGGAGGGAGTGTGTATATTCCACTTCTGCTGTATCTCAGCTCAGTGAACATGTGATAGGTTCTTTCTCAATTTCATCCCCAGTGGAGGATTTTTTCCATTTGATGGAGAAAAGTTTTTAAAGTCCCTTACTATTTTGGGAGGTCACCAGGTGTCACAGCTATATGCCAAGCAATGTCAAATTATTTTGTTTCAGCTAGGTCTCTTTACAGAGTTGAAGTTAGTCTCTCTCAGTTTTTCCTGGATTCATTTCTTTATCTGGGGTTCCCTTTCTTGGAACCCCTTTATCTGGGGTTCCGAGTCTATGCTGTCCAGGCAGAGAATTCAGTTTCATTGCTACTGTTTGCCTTCCAGTGTCTTATTACTGCTTGACACAATAACTTCATGAGTGCAACAGATGCAAATCCAACACCCTTGCTTTTGTTGTTCTTTAGCTTTTTGTGTGCCACTTAGTAGCAATAAGTGATCTATAAAGTTTAAGTGTAAAACCACCCTCATTGTCTCCTACACAAGGTCAGCCTGCACTGCTGGAACCTGCATTGCTTCTTACTCACCTGATGTAAGGCAGTGTCACAGAGCACTAAAGAAAGAAATGCTAAAGCTAAACCCACCCCTGTCTCAGGGCACCTGCTCCTGCACTGCTCCCCACACCTCCCCACTCTTGGAGCTGTGCTGCTGAAGGCCTGATGGATGGTCCCATGCCACCCATCCCAGCCTTTCAAAAATCAATTCAGACACAAACATTTTGCATGCTCAGTAGCATGTCTTCTGCAGGAACATGCAAGATGTTTCAGGATTGAAGCCAGCCTTGTTTTAGCTTTGCAACCATTTCATCCTTCATCTGTGACTCTTGTCAAACCTCATTAACACTCGATCTCCAAGAAGGAGCCTCCATGCTCTCTCTAATTATACATGGTAGTCCCTCTCACACCCAAACCCTCCCATGTTGGGAAGCAAACACACTGACACCCAGGCCAGCCTTTTGCAGCTTTGCAGAGACTTCCTGCACCCATGCTGAGAGCAGCCTGCTTCTCCCCTGCAGCCCAAATCTGCTGGGCAAAGAACCCAGATATCAGATCTCCAATGTTAGGACTGGGCTGACAATGGCTCTTTGATGGCAGGAGAATAAATAAGTAATACTCCAGGGGCAGGTGAACCACAGCCTTGCAGTTCCTGTCGTGCCCCCTGGTCACCCTGAAGGCAATTCCCATGAAAGCTGCCTCTGCCAGCCTTGCACAGCTGTGCTAGCTCTTCTGAAACAGAGATTCTTCCTAGAGCAATTCTAAAGCCCCTTTCTACCCACTGCACTCACATGGACAGCATTCCCTGAATGGACTGGAGAGGTAAGAACTGAAGAAAGAATAAAAAAAAATCTTTAAGTGATGCACTTGCAGGTAAGTGTGCAGTAAAAAGTGAGAAGCTCTGTGTCAAAGTCCGTGGTGTGATTTACTTTGAGGCAGCACAGAGAGAGAGAAAGAGAGAAAGGGTTATTTTTCCTCCAAAAGCCCAAATGCAAAGAAATCTTGGGCTTGTGGAAGAATTCCTTGAAAGGACAAGGTGCTCAAGAAACAGGAGGAAAGCCAGCAAGCAAGGATAATAAGACTTATTTTCCTTTGGAGACGTAGCACTTCATCCTGAGGCACCAATACAGCATTTAACCAGCTCTGAACAGTTCTTGCCACAGCTTTGTAGCCTAATTGAGAAGGCTGCCATCATTGACAGGGGCCTTTTCTTTACCTCCTGAACAGAAAAGCAAGACCCAGCTGCTAACTGGTTCAGCACCTGCATTGCTTGGTATCCATTTGTTAGGTCCAAAGAGTACCAAGCACCAGGAAAGAAACAGACACCAGAGAGCTACTTCCCAGGGGGACAGCATTGAGATGGCCAGTGGGAGAGACCACTGAAAGATGGTTTCATGCTGGGGCAGCAGTGCTGGAGGATGTAGATAATGCCAGATGGCACAGGATAAAGTGCAGTGCCTTCCCTTAGAGCATGGGGCTTTGGATGGTACCTTCATGCCAGTGCCCACCACAGCTCTGTTAGCAGCACCACAGGATTGCCAGGATGCCATTTCAGTGGCTCTTTATGCAGTGGCTGGTTTCTGCCAGGGCCTGACACAGCTGGGGGCAGGAGGCTGTAGGCAATATGATCTGCTCTGCACAACAGAAGGTGTTTGCTTGCTTATCTGCCTCCTCAACAAACACAGTTTTGAGACATGATTTCTCATGTGGTCTGGTTTGACATGGTCTGGTTTTCAAACAGACTGCAGTAGGAAATACATAAAATAAAAAATGGGTGGACTTCTGCTGATATGACTTTTGTTTCTAAGCCTTTAAAAGTATTGTAAATGACTGGCAATCCAAACCCAGCAGGTTTGATGGGATTTTGGGTTCAAAAGATCTTGTTTTATTGTCTGCATTAAATAGGGATTTCAAATAATGTAAACAAAAAGAAAATTGCCATTGTAGATGGTTACAGCATTGGGACCTTGCAGTAGGCTTGGTTCTGGATTGGTTTACTTCTAGCAAAAAGTCACTGCATTCAACCCCAAGGAGAAAGCATTATTCCTCACCTAAGCTCAGTCTCAGCTGCCACCCAGTGGAATTAGAAATCTCTGCATTATACCAGTGGTTCCTACTCACACTTGGTCCACAAGATTTTAGTGACCAACAGTAAGATTTGATTTGTCTGCGGTGTTCCTTGCCCATAGATTCACGTAGCACTTCAGAGGAACATCACCATTTCTATTTCTCACAAGAGAAACTGAGGCACAAGAGCCAAGGGATTTTCCTGGTCACTCTACAGGCCAGAAACAATATTTGGGATAGACCATGCCTTTCATGATGATGCCCTAAACATGGCTGGGTGGTGAGCCAAAGGAGATGCCGTGGGTTCATGATTTGAAGCAAAAGCAACAGTGCCAAGTAGGGGAACAGATGAAAACACAGTGGAGGATGGAGGTGGGATTGAACCTGTCACATATAACTTGGACAGCCAGTTCCCTTCTCTTTGTGCTCTTCTGTGTTGGCTGAAACTGAAATGAGCAAGCAGTCTGGTTTAAGAGATGTCTGCAGGGACTTTGCAAGCTGTCATGAGTGATCTTTTTCTCTAGGAGAGCATGCTCTGGTTACTGCAACACAAACCTCAGCATATGGTAGGATGTAGAGGTGAAAGACAGAGCTGTCTGCACAGCTGGAGGGCAGCTCCTGGAAATAAGTGGTCAGCCAGAAAGCCAGAGGTACTACAAATGAAGAGGAAGTGCTACAGATAGACAGGCACAGCCCTAACAAAAATGCAGACAGAATTTTCCTTGCTTTAGGCTATGACCACTTAATATGCAAAGGGAACACAACATACCTATCAGGACTCATGGGAGCCCTGGTGTCCAACAATCCCTCATCTGTCCACCCACAATTAACATCAGCTTTAAGCCTCTATGAGTTATTTCAGTGACAGAAAATGAGGAATAGCTGGAATGTTTCTTTGCCATCCTAGGCAGGCACAACTCTGAGCTGCAGCTCTGTCATAGCAGGGACAAGAGCTGGTAAATGCCATAGCCTGGAATGTAGGGAAGGCCCCTAGAATAGGTAGTGGCAGAAAGAGGAGGTATTTATTTCTAAAGACAAAGTGTATGCATGCATACACTTCAGCATATGTGTGTGTATATATATCTGTATGTTGCCTGAAAGATTACAAACAATGTCATATTTACAAGAGGCAGAGATTCTGAAAGCACAAGTGAAGCCCAACCTTCTCTGACCTAAATTACAATGTCAGGATAAACACTTGAACAAGTTGTTTTTCAGAAGAGGAACACTTCGTGCCTTCTGCTATGCTCCTGAAGAGCACTCAGCAGAAGATAATAATGAGTAAGAAAAAAAGAACTTTCCTCTAAGCTTTTATCTTGCTCCTGAAATAGCTGGATTTGAACAGCACACCTCCCAGGCATTCACATCTAGGTAGCACATAACACAAAAAAGTGACCATTGGGATTTAAAGGATTCAGGGGAGACTGCTCAGCAGCCAGCAACTCAGGCTATTCCTAGTCAAATGAGAGGCTTACTTTTCAACCCAATTTCCAATTTGCTCTGCCTTTACTTCTTTTACAAGGAAAGGTGAAGCAAACACTGAGCAGGAGGTGAATACACATGTTCAGTTCATCTCCAAAGTCACTGAAAACCAGCTGTAGTTTCACAATATTTTCACTTTGCTACTGAAAACTCCCATCGCTGAAAGCCTGCTTCAAACCAAGAGCCAACAGTGACCCAGTGCCACAGAGTAATCCCAAACTGCAGTAGCATTATCTCTATTTGATGGCATCATCAAACAGTGACAAAAATACCCCTTGCTAGATTTACCAAGTGGATACTATTTCAGGAGATTTCATTTTCAAGCTTTAGATCTTCAAGATAAAAAATGACCTACTTAACTTTTCATCATACCTCTGGAAGAAAAGACACTTTCTAGTGCTGTGTGAGAGAATTTTAAAACAGTTTCCATAAAAAAGTAAATCCCTGATTGGAATATGCAGCAGCAACAAGCCTCCCTTGGTATTTCCTACTTTCCCTCATGCACCAACCACTACATCAAAACCACAACTGGTGCAAGTCAGTGGCTGACTGATTTCACCAACCAGAGGCCAAGTGATATTGATGAGGAAGATGAAGGGAATGAGCTGTGGTCTGAAACACAGGCAGCCTCATGCAGCCAGACCTAGGCACAGACAAGCCCAAGCAGAGCAACTCCATGAAAGTGCCAAGGTTCAGGGTGGGGGAAAACAACTTGGGGGGGGTGAATAGAAATCTTTGTTATTTAATCTGTTGCTCTGGTTTCCCTGTGAATTAAATCCAGAGAATATACTCTGCCAGCCAATCATGTAATGCTGGACAACATGTCCAGGCACACAAGCTGCTAAATTGCCACCAGCCTTCAATCTGGAGCCATAAAAGACACACAGCTGGGCTGATGGGCTTGTCCTCTCTCTAAACAGGCCTTGACAGGCAGGATACCATCATGCTCTGACTAGACAGTTGGACATGCAGGCAGCAGACTGCATGTATGTGCTCCCTTTGGCCCAAGAAATCCACAGGATTGAGCCTCCTCAGGTGAGGGGACACCTCCTGTTCAGCTGGGTCTATTGGAAAGAGTTGCTGCAGCGCTGCTGTTGCTGCAAATGTTTATTCCCAAGGCAGAACTGAGGGATCAGGACACCTCAAGAAAACTCCTCCTGTATCCTCTGGCCAGGGCACTGGGCTCTGTTAGCAGAGACCACTTTGAGGGTGTTCCTTTCCGAGCTGCAGCTCCACTCTGCTCCATGCAGCAGGAAGAAGATGCTGCAGGGGTCTCAGGGACCCTCCCCGCCCCTCATCTTCCCATTCACACCTGGATCCTGATGACCTCCTTACCCTGGTGCTTGCTCAGGGGACTCCAAACACAGCCATTCTGAACCAAAAAATACAAGGTTAGGGATCAGAAGGAGAGTGGGGTTTCCAAACTGATTTTCTATAACAGCTGGAAGTTAGCTCAAATAAAACTACTTCAAGTCTCAAGCAATTACAATTCTCCCCAGACTGCTGTCAACCAGAAAACTCACCTGTACAGCACTACATCCTTATTTTTGTTCTGTGTCAATCACATTATAAATGAAACTGTAGGTGAATGTCAATCTAATTTTAGGAGCTTTTTCTTTACAGATACCCATTTTTCCCCCTAAAATGTTAGTACCCTTTCCAACATACTCAGACCCTAGGTATATGGTCATTTGTTTATAGCCATAAAAACTTAGATGCTTCTATTGTCAAGATTTTTCTTCCTCACGATCTATAAACATGTTTGAAATAGCCAAAGACTGCCTCAGTACATTAGTGTATGGCTCAGCTCTGTGTCTATGCACTGATCCTTGAATGAGAGCTATAGATAAATACACCAAAGAAATCTTTTTTGAGGCAAAAAAGCAGTGAAACAACACACCCAGAGTAAAGATATCTTAGTTTTGAAAAATAAGATACCAGAAGCACGTAACTTTCTCCATGAAGATCACCCCTTCAAAACCACTCGAGTTTTCAAGTATCCAACTTTGGTCCTCTCCATTGTCTCATAAGATATCCAAAATTGAGAGTTTGACATATCCATCAAGAATCCAGCTTCATCTATTGATTGAAAGGTGATTTTCAACTTCACCTATGTCCCAAAGATCCAGGTGGTCTCAGACTGCAGCAGCCACCCTCCTGGACACAGTCGCTGTAGATGTGGACATGATATATGAGGATTTTAATCCAGAGCTAAGCTTTGTTCAAAAACACTCTCTAGACAACAGCCTGTGACAATTCATCCATCCTTTCTTCTATTGTTAACCTTCCATTCAGTAGGGAACAGCAAATGAGAACAGCTAAGTGGAAGGGACAGCTGAGAAAGAATTTAGAACATTCAGAAGTGGGTATCAGGAAACGACTGTTTCAAGTGTGTTTTTGTAACATTTCGCTTAGCAAAAAGTCATTCTGAGGATATAGAAAATGTCAGAGTTGTTCTTTGGAAACTCATATTCCAAGTGATACATCAGTATTTTGCAGTTTTTATAATGTCCTGGCCAAGAGGAAGGACTGACTTGTATTAGCTTTATTACAACATGATGGTTTCTGCCTGCAAGATGCTTAATGAGTCATTCAATTATTGACCAGACAGGCTACCAAGAAAACCAAAATAAACCCCACAACAACAAAACCCCAAAACACAGGGAAAGGGACTTATTTGGTTTTGCTTTTGAGAATCAGTGTAATAAATGAGAAACATCTTGTCAACATTAGTAACAAATGCCAACACTTTTGCCTGCATGAATTAAAATTACTGGCAAGATTAAGAGAGAAAACTGTTTCTAAAGAACTGTTCTGCTTGGGTCCAATATAGGACCTCTATAGGAGGGTGGCTTGTGGTGGTGTTTGCAAGGGTCCCAGGACAAGGGAAGAGATGAGAATCTTGACTCCATGTTTTAGAAGGCTGACATACTATTTTATGATATATATTATGTTAAAATAAAATGATATATTAAAACTACACTATAAAAAAAGACAGGACACAACAGAAGGATAGCAGGGAAGGGAATGGAATGATAATAAAATCTTGAGACTGACCAGAGTCCAACACAGCTGGACCTGTGATTGGCCATCAAGTAGAAACAACTCACATGGACCAATCAAAGATGCACCTGTTGCATTTCACAGCAGCAGATAATTATTGCTTTTCTTTTCCTCTGAGGCTTCTCAGGAGGAAAAATCCTGTCAAAAGGATTTTTCATAAAATTCGTCCATGACAGTGGCTTATCTCTGGAATCTAGTGGGATTTCTTTGCATTTCAGGGGAAAGAAGATGGCATTTTCTTGTAGCACTGCTGCACCTTCCCCATCAAGTGTTTGTCTGCTGGATGCAAACCAGAACACAAGATCACCATCCCTATGCCTGCTTTCCCCACCTTCAGGACAGCTGCTTTGGGGACAAGCAATTGGTCACAGATTTCAACATACAGAGACTGCCACTGACTTCTCTGCCTGGAGAGCTGGAAGCAGACTGCCCAGGACACGTCTCCTTTTTAGCTCACTTTTGCATCATCCTGAGGCCATCTTGCCTATGGGAGGTTGTAAACCCCTTTTCATCTCTCAATTTGACTCTGACCTTCATTGTTATTCAAATTACTTTAAACACCAAAGCTCTGGTCCTGCTCAGAGTAAACAGGCATTTTCTGCCAGCATTTCCTCATGACTGTCACCTGCCATCCCAAATCAGCTCCTGCATGGGCACACCAGAATTTGGAGTGCACCAGAAATCAACATAAGAAGCATGACATACTGCAAAACCTCTGAGTGAATAATGCTCCCAAAAATACCTGTTTCTGATAGATTGTGGAGAGAATAATGTCACATTTATCACTGAAGCATCTGGAATGAATAGGATGATTTCATTGATGACTTGAATCAATGAGATGATTGCTTTTCCCCGTACAACTCCCATTACATTCACAGTGTCCTAAAGCCATCACAAAGACCAATTCCTTTCATAACAACAACATTACCAATCTAATCTAATAAAGAGCCATCAGCCAACAGAAAACTACAGAAACAGGCTTGTTTCTTGATGAAAGGTTACAATTTTTCTCTACATTTGTCTGTTAAATTCCAGGCTAGCTCCTGCTAGCTAAATGCTATTGTGCACACTGCTATTGCTTCATGTAGGAGCACAAACAACCTCAGCAAAAGCAATACCTTTGGAAAATTCCATCAGGCCCCTGCCTCATTATATGTCTCATGTTTGAAGAAACATGTTAAATCTATTTGAGTCTTAAGTGCCCTTCCACAGGGAAAAATGAAAAGTGAGAAGCAACCAAGAAACAAACAGGGACAGAGTTAATGAAATGAATTGATTTTAGTCCTGGCCCAGAAATTGAATCCAAGTTTTCAAAATCTTCATTTAAAGTGTAAGGTTTGTTCTGCATATGGAAACATTGGTGAATATTCAAATATGCATGTATATATGTACATACAAATATACACATATGTATACATATATTTATCTCAAATATTTGTATCTGACTTTATGAAGCATTTAATTCCTTTAATCACACTAGAAAAGGACAATCCTAAACAAATTTCCCCTAGTATCAGCACTACACCACTAAAAATGACATAGTGGATTCTTTCCAGACTGCCACATTGTAATCTTGATGGTGTAACTGCAAACAAGAATAATGTGCAATCAGAATATTGAGTACATCACCTAAAATGTTCAAAACTTTATTTCTTAAACAGCTGAGATAATGTACTAGCTAGGAAAGGGGAATATTCAATCAAGAGCCCTGGCTATTCTCACATCATGGGCACAGAAACAAAGCTGGAGGGCAAGCTAAAATGGGGAATACAACTACTGAACAAATGGATACCTGCAGCAAGGAAGAGATGTGTTTATTTTATATTTATTTAATAAGCTACTGTCCTGAAAAGCCACGTGTCAAACCAGATTTGGCATTCTCCACTCTCACAACTGATGAAAGAATGACCATTTACAAAAACAGCTTTACATTTTTCCTACTAGGCAGCCACAGTAGGCTCAAAGCCTCCAACCTAAGAAATGCAGATTACAGTTTTCTTATGTAGTAGATTTTATTAAAAGGCTCTGCCTAGCATGAATGTGGAAGGCATTAATATTTATGCCCAGCTGAAAGAGGGCTGTTTGTCACGTAGTGCCATTCTTCCACTGAACACCTTAATCTCCCTAGTCACTACCACTCATATTTCTTTTCTTTAAATGTAACTGCCTTTTTTGCCATGACCTATTTTCTAGAGAACATATACTCAGCTAATGCTGGTAGATCAAATCAGAACTGTAGCTATGATTCCTTTGAACAGAGATATATCCTTTCCATTTAAAACATAACACATCAGGGCTTTTTCTAGCATTTATTTCTAAATGGAAACACTAGATCTGTTTAGCTAGGCTATTTTAAGCCTACCTTAAACTGAAAATTAGTTATCCTTATTACAGCATCAAAAGCTCTTTATTTTCCTCAAAACAGGCTGGACTACCTCTACTAGTAATTCAATTGCTATCTCTTACACAATAGCCACATGTTCCACAATACTCAATAAAGATCAGATGGGAATAGCTCTGCAGAGGTGATTTTGGATTTATTTGAACCACTGTGGATTTGCTTGCTGCTTCTGAAGCCACACCAAATGTAGTAACTTGAATGATAAAGCTGAAGCCAGAGGGAGGGAATGCCTTTGAGATTTTCCCAATCAGCTCAGCACCAGACATGCTCAGCTCTGCTTCAGCACCTGGTTTCAAAGTCTTTCGACCCTTTAGCCTATTGCAAAAGATAATTTACCTTTATTGCCCAGCAGCAGCCCATAGCATACACAAAGTCTGTCCATCTGTGTGAACCCTGGGGTGACCAGGAATTCTTCCACCAGGCAGCCCCAGCAGAGCACTTTTGAGGTGAGGCCCATGGGCTGTGCTGCCCCTCACTGCAGAGAGCTGCTGAGCACCCACGGGAGCTGCAGGAGCAGATTCCAGCCATCCTGCATGGGGACAAGGTGCTGCTGCCTGGAGCAGTGAGGTGCAGAGGATCCTTCATGGCTCTAATGGAGCATTTTTTTCTCATTATTTAATAACTGCTCCTTGAACCTGTGTTCACCTGCCTTTAGAAAGCCTGTCTCTACTACTTCTCCCAAAGACTGTTTTTTATGGGTTGTACAGAAGTCTTGATCTCCACGTACCTGGATTTATTTTAAAAACACCTTTTTCCTGCCCCCTGCAAAAGGGCATCCGTGTCAGACTGTGAACTGCACACAGTAGAAGACAAAGTTACTACACAGACAAAGAAATCAGAGCAAACCTAACTACTAAAAAAGGCTCCATTAAATCTTCTGTCATGAGCCATCTGAAGCTTTTCTCACGGAAATGGGCATCTTTCCACTTGCTGCACTAAGAGCTGGATCAAGACCTTGGCTTTTGTCCAAGACTCAGTTTTCAAGTGCAACACTTCTCCAGAATAGACACCTGTGTTTCAGGGGAGAAAGCAAGCCACAAAAAAGGAAGGAAAGTGAAAGGATTTCCATCACATCACCCCACTGATAACCAAACTCTCTACAGCAGAATTAACAGACTTAAGCTAATCAAGAGCTCCAGTGCAGCCAGGCCTGTGGGCCAGTTTAAAGAAGCAGCCACTGCTGTTTGCATGACATTTCAGTCCAGGGAAATGCTTCTCTAAGCTGCTTTTGGAAAAGCAGATGTAAGCTCCCCACTCGCTTAGATGTTACTGAAAATCTACCCTGCTCATATTAATTAAAAGCAGAATAACTCTCATTACAGATCCTAATTAGAACCAGATTCTGCAGAGGGTCTCATATATGTGATGTTTAATGAGCATGAGGCAGATGTTACTCATCTCATTTAACGCACAGCTGGCAGAGCTTCTTCTCACAGAGTACTGTGGTGAAAAAGAACCAGCTACAATAAACTGTGCTCTGCAGAAGTATTTCTGGCTTGCTGGTTTGGGTTTTTTTTTTTTTTGTACCCTCCACCATCAATCCTTGAAGATTCAGCTTAATTTCTGTGGAACTAGAAGAGCCCCACATTTTCCCAGGACGGCTGCATGACTATCAAAGAAGGCAAAGCTGCAAGAGGTTATTTTTGTGAAGTTAAAGGGATAGAACACCACAGAACCAGGCATATACTAGTTGACAGAGGTACACACGCAATTACTACTGCACATCTCAAAATTCTCTCCAAATTTGGTGCGGCAACAGCTGTGCCCTATGGCTGCCAGCAGCATTAAAAAGTTATATCATAGGCATATCTGTCAGGCGATTAAGACCACCAATAAATATCAGCCACAAGTTCTCCCCATCAAGGGGCTGCTGCCCCGTCAGAAGAACCTTGTGGCTGGCAGGTGGCTGTTGTGGTGGCCGAGCATCAGCAGCAGGCTCTGCCTGCCTGAAGCCCATCCATCATGGCAAGCAGTCCCTCAACCCTTCAGCACTGGCAGCAGTACAAGAACAGGCTATTAAATCGGAATATCTTATGGTGTTAAGCTGCCACCCTCTATAAATTGCAAGGCATTCATTTTAATCATTTTATTGGAATAGGGAAGCCTGGAAATATCTTGCTTTGGGATTTGAATATTTATTGCCTTTTGCAATGTTCTACTGCTTGGTAAGCTTCTCTAAATGGTTAGCTGCTTCTTCTGTCAAAAACTAATTTTATTTTTCTCAAGTACTGCAGAAATCTACTGTAGAAGTTGCAAACAAAAAGACATCTGCAACTTGGGCTTTATAAGAAAAATACATTTTAAAAATGGGGTGGATTTTTGTGTGTATTTAGCCAAAAGGCTCATGTTTTTACTAATGCAGTTAACTGAAGGATTTCTAACAACTAATGAAAATAAAACAAATCAGAATAAATCCTTTTATAGTCTTGCTTGTGTGTTGGTTTGTCCCCTGTTTTCTTCTATCAGCATCTACAAGATGCAGCTGCACTCACCTTGAAAACTGTGTTGATGCTTGCTCAGATAAGAGATTCTGCATTAAAGTGGCAAAGAACTACAGTTAAAATCTGTGGAGGAAGAGAGCAAGAGAAGGCACCAAGTGCAATTTCTAATGTAGGATTTTGCTTTCTTTATTGCTTTTTCTCTCCCCTTTCTCTTCCCTACAGTCAGGTCTTGTAGGAGGGCCTTAACCAAAGTTACCTGATTGGCAATTACCGCTCCAGAATAAAGAGTTTTTCTAAAGGGTGGCTCAGTTATCTCCTAGCTCCTCCCACCAGGCTACGAGTGTATGCAGAGGCTCTGTCCTGACCTTTTCAGAAAGACATGCTAATTCACCTTCTGTATTTGTGGTGAAGCCTTTCTCAAATTTTGTAGCAGAGGCAGAGCATTCTTCAGTGCCAGTCATGGGACAAGGCTGGCTCCAGGTTTGCCACAAACTTTGTCTCAGTGCAGCTACTCCATAAGATTTTGTGCACGCCTTGCACTCCTGTAGATGTGCCCACCATTATTCCTGAGTTCAACCAAGTGCCCTACAGAGCTGGTCAGAGGCACAAGTATTTGACAACGCTGCCAAAGAGTGCAAAGACAGGGAGACAACCAGTGCTCCTGTATTTTCCTCCATTTTATTTGGAGGAAAAAACAAAATGGAAGTGTACCACTCCAAGAAGAAAGAAAAAAACGTTTTCCCTTCTTACACAAGAAAATTGCACAACTTGGTTTAGTAGCTATTTTGCAACATAGCCTGTTTCCTGCCCTTTAATACTCAAGGGACCACAGAAATCAGAGTGCTTTCAGCGATCTAAGACGACTTAATGGTAAAGGAGAGCGCTACATTTCACAGTCAGACAAGGGGGTTAAGAATAACACCTCTTTTTCCAATTTCATATCTGCTTCCAACTGGGGTGGAACGACCATTAAGGATACAAAGCACATTTACCCTGTCCCAGATGCAATTCGTTTTTCTATTTGCTCTCTGCAGATTTCCCACTCCAAGAGCAGCCGTATCCCCGTAACCATGGAAACCACTCACAGCAAATTCCCTCAAAACGCAGCAGCAGAAGGATGGAAAGGAGCAAATATTTTAAGAAGGTTGCACATGAAGAGGAAGACAGCACCCTGTCTTCATAGAGATGCAAGACAGGATAAAACCACAGTATCCTCATGCTAGAGGGCTTGCCATGGGATTGGTGACCTTCCTCACTGGGCAGCTGGCATTAGACAAAGTCCTCTGTTTCATCTTTAACATTGCTGTTGTACTCTGTGAAGATTTGCACAGAGTCAAACCTTTTTTGAAGATCTGGGAGATCAGAGGACACACCAGTGAATTTTCATGGCAGTATATGACAACCTTGCATCGTGCCTAGGACAGATGGGTGTTGAATTCAAAACAGCAACTTAAAATTTTTTTCTTCAAAAATAAAATATAAAGATAGGAATTAAATCACAGAAAAGGCAGTGCTATATCTGAGCAAACTTTGTTCCATCTAGTTCAGTTTTCTGTCTCCAACAGTGTCTGTAAATGAAGTAAAAAACAAGTGCCACTTGGAAGATACTTCCACACTAGTATTCACCCCAGCCTTAAGGGACTCCTTTAGCCTGTTGTGGTTTATCTAGATAGTCAGACTCAAAGAAGCTCTATTCCAAACACTTTTCCAGGCTCCTTTCCAAACCATCCTTTGGCAGACAGTACAACAAGCCTCATTCACTTCACAGGAACAGCCACCTCCTGTTTGCATTGAGCCTGCCTCCCACTAGTGTCACTTGATGGGCCACAGTTCTCATGCAAGAAGAAATAAAAAGAAGTCAATCTCTATTCCCCTCTTCTGCACCACTCATGATTCTGTAGATCTCTGTCACACCATCCATCCATCCTTGGAAAGGGACAATGTAAATTCCCTACTTAACCGTTCCTTGAAAGATATAATCTCATACCTCTGCTGAAATGAATTGCCTTTCTTCAGACTTCCTCTGCTGTGATATATTTGAGAGGAGAGGATCAAAACTGCATTGGTGGGGGGGGGTGGCAACCCTTGGAGCCCGACTTTTTTATGCTTGTTCTCTTTCCACAAAGTAATAGTATCTAATCTTTTATTCCATTGCTACTGAGTACTAGCTGATGGTTTCATGGAACTATTACAAACCCACAGTTTCACTCTTACATAAGAATAACAAAGTGTTAGCTCAGAATATCATATGTGAAGTTAGGATTAATTTTACCCAGGAGTTACGTTTACATGCACCAAATTTCATTTGCTATTTTACTAGCCATCTCTCAAATTCAGGAGATCATTCTTCAGTGTACCCTTGAGCTCCTCCAGAACACTCGAGTGATTAGTACCAACCCTGGCAATCTGCTAATTTTCATGTTGTTCATTTGCACCTCAACCTGTTCCAGAATTACTTCAAATTCCAGGCTGGAGTCACTGCTAAAAAGAATGGCATAGGGAATCTCCCCAGCTTCTTCCACAGTAAGCAGACACAAATTATTATCTCTGCAGCATCTTATCCACATGGCTAACATGTGGATGGCCCTACCAACCTTCTGGTGGAAGTTTTGTTGTTGGTGTTGGGCCCTGCAGCCTCTCCTCCCCTCCAAGGGCCCCTGCTCAAGGCTGGCTCTCAGATGTGTGACCTGACTGCTGGGAGCAGAGCTGGCAGACCCCTTGCTGGGGCTCTCTGCACCTTCCAGTGGATTAAGCTCAAGCCCTTCCTCTTGGCCCCTGCCCAGGCTGTAGATGACCCCGAGCACCCAAATCTGACCGTGCATTCAGCTGGACTCCTGGCTGCCCCTGCTCACCATCCCCCAGCCCACTCTGCTCTCTCTGCCTGGCACCCACCATGTCCCACCTATTTTGCTTCACCTTCACCCCGGCTCTGTCCCCTGTGCAGCAGCCTCAGCCCCATTACTGCTTGGCAGACAGGCTGGAAGGACAACCAAGTCCTTTTCCTATCTGATTCTCATATTTGTATTGTATTATCATCATAAATTTCAAACCCATGATGAGCAAATATGAGTAATGGTTTTGAAAAGAGATGTGGAGAGAAGTTTTTCCTTCCTTTGGACCTCCAGCTTATTCTGGTGTTAGCAGAGGAGGCTCAGCCGCTGCATACACCACACACAATCCCTGTGCATGACCTGGGCCGAGTTGTTTAACTGCTCCCTGTCAGTTCCTCTCGCTCTTAAAGGGGATTAAACTTTTCTCCTGAGAACAAAAGAATGCTCCTTCCTTCCTCCCTGCAACAAATGTCAGCAGCAACAGCCCTGACTACAGCTAGGAAAACTTGGAGGAATGCCATTAACCTTAGCAAGTCAAGAAAGAGGCTTCATTTACAGAGCAGGGGCAAGATGAGCTTTTCTGTAGAAAATATACCAAAAAGATAACAGTGCTCCTCTCTGCTCAGCATGTATAAACAAACTAGCACATGGCTGGGCAGTAGATATCCCTAAGCCTTGTCAAGATATACTCAAACTTGAAGAAAACAGTTTTCATGCTGAAGCACCTAAAATTTACTCATGAATATAACACATTATATTGTGTCAATGTAATGTAGCTTGTAGCCTCAGCTAACACATCTTCCTTTTTAAAAATCTGTTATTTTGGCAACAACTTTACTATGCCAATCTACAAAGGAGATGGTGTATAGTCTTCCACTGACTATGCTTTAGAAAATTCTCCTCTACAATACTAACTATTAAATAACCTTCAAAAAGAATGCTAATGCAGTATTGATAACTCTGTGTTGAAATACATACAGAAGTACAAAAAGTTAAAACCAAAAGTCAATCTAGGCTCTACAGCCACATCTCAGGAAGATATAAGTGAACAGCAAGGGGAACAGAAGCAGGAAGAGCACCTCAGAAAGACAGGTTTTCAAAACAGCAGGTTTTATTGGTATAAAACCCACCCTGATACTAAAATATCTTATAGTTGCTCCTGATTCTATATAACAAAACTAATGCAGTTTTATGGTGCTCTGGCATTTTAAATTTCGTTTTTCCCCCTTCTCTCCTTTCTCTCTGTTTTGCTGTGCCTTCTTGGTGGTAGTGACAGGAGAACAGCAGGGAGAAAACCAGCCATACAAACATCAGGGGGAAAGAAAAATCAGAATATAACTTCTTATAATGAAACTGTTCAGGGTAAAAAGTGCTCTAAGAAAAGCCTTGCCATAATGGCATGTATAGAAAACCAGGCCAGGAGGATGAAAAAGTATTGGTGGCTTGTTTTGTTTTAAAACAATTATGTTGGTAATAATTTTAGGAACATGGTAATTCTTATGAAGGAAGACTGTATCTAAAATTTCACCTTTTCTCCCTCCCATCCATATAATTTCCTATTAATATAACTAAACTCTATACAACTTTTGGCTCCTGAAGTTGTCATGCCTACATTCATGTCTACTAATGTTTAGCTCAGCTGCCTAAAATATTTATCTTAAATCAAATTCCAGTGCCTTCTCTAAGATTAAGCAGCACTGGTATTAACAGGGTAGAATGATTGAAAACAAACATGATAATTGTCTCACTTTCAGCTTTTAACATTAATCTTGCATTTGAATGTCCTGACTTGGCTTCTGAACAGGGAATTTCACATAGCATCCATCCAGAGTATGGGAAAGGTTATTGATGGTAACTACAATGGATCACAAGACACTCTCCAGCTCTGAATATTAAATGGAGTAAGGACTTGGAATCCTGGTCTAAAACTTTCTCAGAAAGGGCTTTTTTCCACATAAATGCCTCAGACTGCATAAACCTAGGACACAGGCCATAGTCAAAGGAAGAGGGCCTAAGGAGTCAGTGTTTTTCATTGCACATGATATTCTTTCTCCCAGGTCCTTGCCATCCAAAAGGTTTAAATTGTTGTGCTGGACCTAAAGAGAGAGATACAAAATCCTTACCTTGTATCTGCAGGCTGGTGCACAAAAGGTAATGCATTTAAATTGGGTGAGTAGCAGATCCTGCTACAGGACTTGTGCTGACACTAATTTAGAGGTGAGTTACTTGGGAATAGCTTGGTATATTAATACCACGCAGGACTGTGCAGAGCAGAGTCATCTCGAGTCCTGATCTAAGCAGAAATTCAATTTCACCACTTCTTGAAGTGTGGCAGGCAGGAAGCCGCTTTTCCCACCTGGGGAAATCACTCCTATGCTCTAGACAGCTCACTGCAGGCTCTAATTGCTCAGAGTCACACTTCTTCCAGCTGTGTGCCACGCACATCTGCTTTAACCAAGAATTCTGCATCCACAAGTGCTGTAGGAGCCTGTGTGTCTAATCTGCAGCCCTGCCCTGTGCTGCAGCAGTAAGCAGTGGGCAGCTATTTTTAGCACAGCAGCCCCATAGGATGCGTGTTCGTTTGGAGGCTGCTTCAGCGACCGGAATGATAACAGGACTGTACACAGGGAGCAGAATTTCCCTCTTCAGGCTGATTAAGTGTATTAGGGGAGACTTCCAAGTGAGAGCATCTAACTGCATATAGAATGAACGATATTCATCTTCCTTTGCAGCTATTAATGAATCGCCCTTTAGATGCCTAATAAACTTGCACATTAAATTCTAATAGCCTCCTGCTTCCTTCATTAACCTGAACCACTCTATTGGTGAAAACCCCTATTCTTCTACTAGACACTGCAGTGCCTGATACTCCCTGATCAGGCTAAAACCCTAAGCCTGTACCTGCACTCTCCGAGCCACATAAAGTAGTAACTACATCTTTTCTATTTATCATGTCTATTTAACCGCTCTGCACCTCTCCTCTGATTCACTGAGATATACAATTCTCTGCCCTGGCACATGCTTAATAAAAATCCTGTCTGGCACTGTAGCCCTATGGAAAATAATGCCTGTTTTCCACTTAAATGCCTGCAAGGTCTTAAGCCAAAGCCCTGTAGGTTCACAATATATTGCTGCAGTATCTGTTACTGTATCCCTTGACTGGCATTCTTGCTCCTGTTCTGCTGGTATCTGCTTACACCCATTAGCAGCCAGCCTTTTCTCCCCTCAGTCACGCACATAATCACCCAGCCTCCACAGCTGGCCTGCCACCTTCATCATTTCTCAGGTTGTTAAGCACGCAGAAGACAAATTGAATTACAAGTCTTCTCACAGCTCAGATGCTGCAGTCCTGCACATTTCAGTGCAGAGTGGGTAAATGTCCCAGTCGTCTCCTCAACTTGAGGAATGGGACTGCCAGCCCTCTTAACCTGTCCATGACTAAACCCAAGGATATTATGATATTAAGCAGGAAGGAGATAAAAATTTTTCTTTCTGAGAAACTCATTGCTTGCACATTCAACATACCCAGCACCAGTGATTGTGCAGGCTCTGTGGTGATGCCATACCTAACAAACCCCTGACCTCCATGGGTCTTCTGCCAGAGAACACCTCCCCTCTTCCTCTGGCAACAATCATATTTACCACCTGGAACCACAGGTTATATCACCAATACGGGTTCAAATTTGTGGTTCTGGTAATGTCAGCTTGTTTACTGGATTAGATATTTACTAGCTCTATAGAGGGAAGGTGTCAATTAATCATTTCAAGCCCACTGACTTCTGAAAATGGTTGGAATCAGAGAAGAAACACAAGAAGATCCCCCAGCCATCAAAGCCTATAGCTTGATTATTTTTGGAAACTGCATGTGAATAGATGTTGCTTTATTCTAAAACCCAGGGCAACATTAATTTATCATAAATACCAACGTCACATCAGTGTTTTCTAGCAGCTGAGTCATCAGGCAGCTATACTTTCCAGAATAAGCTGGCTATACTCTTAACTCATGTGTTACACAAAGAATGTATCCCCAGGTATAAAGTCTCTATAGACTTTTTTGGAAAGCATTTCTCTAAAACAAGAAAAATCATGCTAATATCAGGAAATGCTTGTAAAGATTAGGCTCATCATAATAAGCAAAACAGGGGAACTCACTGTGAATGAAGTAGGGTGGTCATCAGTCAGCCAAGAGAGCATCAGGCACGACACACCTCACATCAGAAGGCAGCCCAAGGAATCCCTACAACAACTCAGGAGCAGGACTAGAGGCAGCCACTCTTGTAGTCCACCTAAAAAATGCTAAAGGTCCTGGATGGAGCCAAATAAGAGACCCTGGTTGGAGGGTGTGGGTGAGGTCCCAGCTGATGCTGGTCAGGGCAATCAAAGCCTGTGAGGGCCCTCATGACCATCACCTGCAGCCATCTGCATTTTTATCCTACACACAGGGGCATGAGGCATGCAGAGTAAAGTGCATGTGGGAATAATTAAAACGGAAGCTGAATTCCTAAACTATTTACATGAGCTGTGCAGTGCTTTGAAGTGGCAATCACAATCAATTTTGTTGCTGCAAAATATCTGTTTCCAGAAAGTTCAGCATATTCACTTTATACAAAGGCACCTGATCAGACACAGACATCTCCTCTCAGCAAAACGAGCCAGGGCTGGTAACATTCCTTGCAGGATACTGGGTGAGAAACAGTATGATTCAGCACCCAGACAGTGCCAGACCAGAGCTCTCTGACAAAGATGAATTATTTCAGCTTCAAGACTGAAACTCTCCCTGGAGACCTCCTCTGTTTGCATTACAGTCTTTCATTTATTTCTCATTCCTTCTCCTTCCAAGCCATGCCTGTGCCTCCTGCCCTCCCTTTGACATCCAGCCTTTGTGTTTTCCTCTCTGAAGGCCACTTGGAGATGGCTGGATGTACCACGTGCTATCACTGTGCTCAGCCACTGAAGCCAGCTCCCATAAGACAAAGGGAAACTTGGCAAAAATTGGGATATTTCTTTCCTGAAATGAGCCCGTGTTCATTCAAAAGTCATGGAATCTGTTCAACCTAATTTTAATGGCTACAAGGGGAAATAATAGGAAATGGTTGTTTTGCTGGTGGTGGTGCTGATGGTGGGGTTTTTTTTCCATTTTACATAACAAAGTTGGCTTCTGGTACACGTAATTATTTCTATTTCCAGCCTGCCCAGTACAAGGTGATACAGCTAAACAAGATTACTTGCAGATGGTTTCCAAACTGAACTGCAATGCTAAATGGAGCTAACTTATCAAAGCTGCTTGGAACCTCCAGAATGCTGGAGGAATTTTAATGTGACTGCACAGAGATTTGTAGAGTTGACAGGTGTCTCCAAGGAATTGAGAGCTCCTGTGAGCTGCCAGGGGATCCAGAGGAAGCTCAGTATCTCACAGACCTTACAAACACACGTGCTGCAACTTTGGCCAAGCATTGATTTTACCAATTTGCGTCAGAAACAGCTGTACTAGAGGGACATGCAAGGCCTTACATGGAGTGCCAACAGATGCTGTAAAACATTTTAGTGAAGAATCTTCTAATTTTTGAAGTTCACTGGAAAATACATTCACAGAGCTGGTGCTGGGATGTTTTTAACCAGGAGTCCCTGGGTTTTCTTCTTGCCAGCTGTCATTTCTATCTAAGAGTTTCTGAAAATTGTTGAGCAGTATTTGAGGACTAAAATAAGGATGGTTAAAGGCATCTCCACAGCCCAGGCCAGGGCTGGGCTCTAATCTAGTACTTTGTGGCAGAAGTGGGCACTTGTGCAGCTGAGAAATGATTTCCTACCAGCCAGTTCTTCAGTTCAGACATGTAGGTAGCCTCACAGGACAACAGAAAATGAACTTTAATACTCTGAAAAGTTAGACAAAGCATCTTCAGAAAATAAGGAGCTTTTCTCTAAATCCTTACCTGAGCAGGTTCCCTTAACAGCAGCCTGTGAAGAATGACAACTCAAACCTCTGCAGCATCTCCTATCCTGCAGTGCAAGGCATCTGCATGCTAGATGTCCTGCTAGGACAAAAACTAAGCACTCCAAAATTCTGTCTCAACTAACTCTTGGTGTTCCATCTTCCCTTCTGCGATACCAAAGTTCAAGCTGTTCTTTCTCACAACAGAGCACAGTGGGGTTATATACATTACCTGTAAGAAACAGAGGCATGATAACAGGGTTTGAGAAAGCCCAGGAAAGTCTGATTTCATACAGCTCAATTGTAAATGCATCCCACCAATCTTCACTGCTGCTTTTAGGTAAATAGGAATTCTCCATTTCTTACATCTAGATATAATATGTTTATTACCTTGGTATTTTGCCCTTACCTAAATCCCCCAATGTATGTATTACTAACAGAGTTAATTAGAATGAGAATGGGTTTAGAGCAAGAAGAAATTATCTGACAGCACTGAAAATGGGAATGGTTTGTGTGCTATAAAACTTGAGAACTGCACTTCAGGGTGTGAATATTTCCACAAGAAAGCAATTACATTGATGAAAGCTGATCAGTAAAACAGTCTGAATAATATGTGTATGTGTGAGGAAGGGAGTTCAGAGATAGCTGACTGGAGCAGGAATGCATATTACAGGAAGCAATTAGAAAAAGTTCTTTTTTATCCCCCTTTTTTATTTTAGAGTTTGACACTGAGCTACAGATTAATGCTGCTATGAAGAATGGACATGGAATCCAAGACTGAGTTTTTAAATAGCAGTTGATGCAACCAAAAAAAAGAGACTGGTGGACAAAACATAGCATAGTGTGATACACTTTGTCTTCCCTAACTCTCCTATGATTTGGCAACACTATAATGTCAGCATATTTCATGACTTGAGAAATAAAAACCAAGTGATTTTGTCATTGCTGCTCCTGCCAAGAGACAGATACCTCCTGCTCCTTCCCTAGATACCAGCACACTCCAGCTCTGCTCTGCTCAGGCAGCTCAGAGCAAGCGCTGGTACACATGATCCCCACGATGCGTGCCAAGGGCAGAAGCCAAAGCTGCAGAGAAAACACAGACCAGCTTTTCAAGGACAAGCCTTACACAGGAAGTGTCTTGGCATGGCTTGGAAAGGGCTTGGGGACAAAATCCTTGCGCCAATCGCTTCCCTTAGAATCATCAATAGGCTAACTAATGAATAATGATGCTAATTTTTTACATTTCTGGTGGACCACACACAGCACCCATCTGCAGTCCCTGAGATACTTCTCACAGCGATCAGCAGACCTGGGCGTGGGGGATTTTACCATCTACAATGGCTGCACAGGGCAGAGGTCCAGGTAAGTTATTTCCTTAAATGTTGGAATATTTTACTTAAATGATGAAAGACTGATGTTCATTTGTTTGGGTTTTTTAATCGTGCAATGATGCAGCATGAACTGAATTCTGCACTATTTCATGTCCCCAGAACACCAGGGTACCTGGCAAAAATAGATGTGCTTCCAAAATATGCACAACAAAAATCCTGACCATGCAGCATCTGAGCCCAAGGACACCCACAGGTCTGGCTGTCCCTACTGACCCTTGGGTTTCCACCACTTACTCATGGCTCAGGATCCCATGTCAGTCCCATCAGCCCCTGCCCCAGCTGGGCTGCTCTCCTGTTCCCCAGAGCAGAGCCACATCCTGGCCTGTCCTTGGCACACCCTCATCCTCAGGGAGGTGCTTGATGCCGCCCTGGTGCCTGGTGTCCTGTTCCTGGCAGGGTGGTGCTGCCCAGCTCTGCCCTGGCAGACCCACAGGAGCCCCTGCTCCACTGACCCTCACAGAACCCTGACATTCAGCTTGACAAGCTGGAAATGCACACAGCTTAGCTGCCTTTCATTTGAGGAATGTGTCTGTCTGTTTTAAAAATTAGCAATACCTATCTATTTATTTTTTAATGCCTATAATTTAAAGTGCTTTAAAAAATAAGTAGTTACCATGTCGTCAATAATTCATAGGAAAATTCAAATGAATTAAGGGACAACATTGCATCAAAAGGTAATGACTCTGCTTTCCAAAATATCAGTCAAGGAAAACTCAGTGAAAGGGAGATGAACTAGAATTACCCAAGCAATGTGGTAGGCTGACAGCAAGATCAGGAATTGAAATAAAATATTCCAGTATCCAGTCCAATACACATGTCAACCAGATGTTATTTCTACTTCATCATGGTTACCTAAGAACAGTACCAGAAGAATTAAAACTAATGAGAATAAAATAAACAAAATAAAAAATCTTCCCAATTCTAATTGAATTCTAATAATTCTAATTGAGCAATGGCATATTCCTTTCTACTATAGAAATTTACCTTATAATAATCAGCTTCATCTTCAAAACCACTAATGTCCAGATTTGATTTCACTGATGATAGTGAAAATACCAAAATCTTCCACTAAGCTGAGTGGCATTAAACCACATACACCTAGATCTAAGATCAACAGCTAGGAAGAGGTTCCATGTGGATACACACCATGTCTACAGTATAAATAACATGTGGATCACAGAAATTCCTATTACTCAGCATGTTTCAGAAACTATGGGGAAAAGAAAGAAGACTTGACAGATCAGAAAGCATACTTAAAACAAGACCCCCCCAAAAAAAAAAAGAAGGCACTGTTTGAAGCTGCAGAAGTGTACTGAAGGTGAGTTATATTTTATTTTATTTCATTAAAATATATTTTTAAAACATACTGTGTAAAAGAATTAGGATTCTCAATAATTTATTATTTACATTAACAAATTCTGTTTGACTGTTATTCTATAGATAGAAATGAAAAGTCTGCAGAAGGGAGTTGTATCAGCTTCTTCAGGACCAAGCAAGCCTCTTGTCCAAGAAACATGTCCAAAAATGCATTTCTTTCCATTTCAGTCCCTTCAAAATAATATTTGCAAACAGATGGCAAAAAGCTCAATGAAAGGTCATGCTGGTGAGTGTTGAGCACTCACAGTGAGAGCCGGGAATTCAGGGTGCTCTGCAAAGGAGGGACCCCAGGGAGACATTAACATTGCACTGCTCAACAGTCAAGAGGCTGCAGGGTCCAATCCCACTCTTGCTCCCACTGTCCTATCTCTGCTGAAATCCATGGCATCACACAAGAAGGAGGCCTGCACGTGACCCTTCCAGGCAGATCTCAGAAAGCTGGACAAACTCCTTGAGACAGGGTGGCAGTGGAGAGACTGTTTTTCCTACCACTGTAGGCACACTGCAGCTTATCATTCTTTTTCAGTCCAAACACAACATAAATCTCAGTGTCTTCCTTCCCATCCTCTGGGAAGAAATATGCATAGGGAATTATCTCTCTGATGTAAACATCTGTAAGCACCATTCACATATGCTGGTCCACATGAAAAGAAAAAATATTATCAAAGTGCCTGCCATAGCCTTGACCCTTCTTAGCGGAGCAGCTCAGCTTTCCCATTGTCTTTCCAGACTTCCGAAATCATCCGGGTACCCAAACATCATGCACAGCTCATTGCAATGCCAGTTGCTGTCTGCTTTACTATTCCAGGAAAGAGCAGTCGCCCTTCCAGTGATTACACAAAAGCCCATGATTAAAAGAAGTAAAGCTGTCAGCTCATGTGTTCTGTGTCCTGGAGGCACTCAGTGGTATTTCTGACATCTCATGTAAGGCACCAATCATCCGGCAGCTGAGCAAAAAGCGACCCACGAGACCTCCATTAAGCAACTGCAGAGGGAACTGACAAAGTTCAGCTGGTTTGCTTGTCTTCTTGCTTACAAAGCATAAAAAGTGTGGTCACGCCATCCCAGGAAGTTTCTGGTGGTATCCTAAAAGGGGAACTCAACTTGCACCACAAGCATCACGGACGACTTGTGCCTGCTTCAGCACAGGTTTCTGACAGCTGTGTCAGGGTGGCAATTCTCACTGACATAGCAGAGATTTCATTGATCCCCAGGAAGCCTCTGCTGCCTTGCTTTCACAGGAAGTGAGTTTGTTGTCAGCAGCAAAGCAGATCCCTCCTCACAAGATGTCTCCATAACACACAACAGAGGACCACACTTATAAAACCAGCTTTGTGGCACTCTTGCTGCAGCTTCCCTGCTGTTGGTGTTGTCTGCACAGCCTTATTCCCAGAGATGCAATGCCAGAGATAGCAGAACCTATGGACAAAGAGGTTGGCTGGATGCTGGCTGGCTGCACCCCTGAGCAGCCTCAGTCCAGAATGTCAGTCTCAAATGGGACCAGGTGGTAGTATGTCAAATTGGTGACATAAGCTGTTGGATCATCACTGTCTTCCAGCTCTGAGGTAAAGTCACTAACACTTTCAAACCTAAGGAGAGATGAAAAAAAAAAAACACCAAAGAGCATTAAGTCATTTAGAAAATCAAAGGAATTGGGGAAAAAAGTACTAAGGGAGTGGGAGAACCACTTGGAGCTGATTTCATCCACACCTCCTTCATCTCCTATACTCATGTGTTTATGACTAAACCATGGGACAGTGAGAACCATGGTGAATGCAAGCAATTAATCTTGTCACCCCTGACTTTCAAAGCTACTAGGAAGGAAGGAGCAAGTGAGTCTTCTAAGAGTGAATCATGCAGTTGAAGTCCACATCCTTCTATTTTGTTCCCACAGCACATGTCAACAACACATGATGCCTCAGTTCTCACATAAAAATGAAAAAGAAACTGCCTTTGTTTCACATCTGAATTTGGACTCTCACTCTTTCACTTCACAGGCACCTTCTCTGGGTTTGGCTTTTCTAAGAGGCCAAATGTCTAACATAGGCAGGAAAAAATGACTAGTGTCCTTCTTCCAGAGTCTAGCTATACTTCCTATGGTAGAAGGTTTAGTTTTTGACAATCAAAGAATCTACAAATACAAAAAGATCCCCAAATTTAGTTTCACTTGTTTTGGTATTTTCCTCCCCACTTTCCAACACCTGTTTCATAACCTGCACTTTTGCAAGAATTACCTACTATCTTAAACCAACTCTCAACCAGAAGGCATCAAGCTGTTGGAACCTTCACTTCTCACAGTTACGCACAATCCCATTTCAAGAAGGCCTGAATTTCTGCAGTAAGAAACATTATCTTCTTCCCAGATAGCCTAGCAGTTAAAGGTAGTCACTGCAAGCCAAGGACTAAATTTCACCTCAGTTCTAAAAGGGGTTTGAAGAACTGTGAAATTTCTTTCTCTCAAATTCTCTCTTTAATATTTTGAAAGAAATTTCATTCATTATGACAGAGTGAGAAATAAGAGGAAGTAGAAACTGAAAAATTGTACAAGATGGAAAAAGAAATTCTAACCCAGCTCTCACTTTTCGCATGAGTCTCTAACACCTTTATCAGCCTAGCTGGCCTACTGCAGCTCTCTGAATGGCAGATAAAGAGATGAGCTTTAAAATGATTAATATTTAAAACTGTATCTCATTTACACTTGAACTAATTAGACTCTTTAGATATGTGAAAAACTGTGGACATCCCTCTAACCTCACCCTCGAGGACGTGAAGAAGGGTGGAAGGGCAAACAAACAGATAAGTCTCACACTCCCATCTCTTCCCAAAATTTTATTTAGAACTATCATGGGTTATAGAATAGCCTGGTCTATACATCCTTCAATATATGGCCACAAGTTCTGTCTTTCCCATACTCCTTCCTGGCCCTTCTCCTCTCTTTTTTTTTTTTTCAACTATGAGAGCCAAAATAGAGAAGATTTTTTTTTTGAGCAGAAACTCATGGATTTTCTCCCGCAGTGCTGTGGCTTTGCTCTTCACTTTAAATGAAACAGCAATGAGACTGAACTTTGAATGTTTATTGCCCTCATTCCTCTAGTCCCTCCAGGCTGTTTACTTGCCTGCATGTGTGGGAACGAGCGCACAAGGGAGTTGACTTGGTATCTTGAAAATACTTCACAGATCACGTTGTGCTGTCTTATGGACTGCAAGTGATCCAGAAACAACAGATTATGAAATACCAGCAGGGCAGATAGAGTGAAGAAGGCAGAAGTGGAGTCAAGAAGGCTATTCAGATTCTGCTCTTTTTCTCTCATCAGCATAAAGCTACATTATTACATCTGAAAGGTCCCACAGATTTTGTGGTTCTCCAGCCTCACTGACAGGTTACTACAAGCAGAATGTGAGGAGCAAAGCAGTGGATGTCAGATGCAGTGGTTAAGCAGAAAGCTTTTCTTGCCACCAAAAATGAAGTGTGTGCACAGCAGTCTGCAAAGCACTGCTGTAGAGTGCTCACACAAAACCAAACTCAAGAAACCAGGACTATTTACCACAGTCCACAACAGTCAAAATGCTTTTGTGCTGTTACCAACAGGTCTTTCAAAATAAATTCTGCAACTCTACTATGGACCTTCAGATTCCTCAACGCCTGAACTGCTGCCCTTAATTTTTTTTCCTCTAAGTACCTTGACAGACAGAGTGTCTTTTGCAAGAGCCTACTACTTGTGTTGTAAGACAAAATTCTTTATCATTTTAACCTCTGTTAATGCATTAGATTTGCTACTCAGATTCACCAGGAAGAAGAGGGAACAACATAGAAGCTTATGGTTTGGACAGGCTTGCTAGGTAAAAAACTGGTGGCTGGGCTCAAAGAGTGAGGGATGGCAAATGGAGTTAAATCTATTTCATAAGTAGTGTGTTCCTGGGCTCAGTTTTGGGGCCAGTCCTGTTGAGTACCTTTAGTAATGGGCAG
This sequence comes from Fringilla coelebs, assembly GCF_963513975.1. Lineage (NCBI taxonomy): Eukaryota > Metazoa > Chordata > Aves > Passeriformes > Fringillidae > Fringilla > Fringilla coelebs. The sequence goes on from NC_140028.1 coordinate 85,445,127, forward strand.
AAGATCAAGTGCACCCTCTGTCAGTTTGCAGGTGACACCAAGGTGAGTGGGAGTGCCAATGTGCTGGAGGATAGGAAGGCTTTCCCAGAGGGATCTGGACAGGCTGGATTGATCAGCTGAAGCCACTTGTATGAGCTCCAACAAGACCAAATGCCAGGTCCTGCACTTGTGTCACAACCAATGACTCCATGGGGAGCTACAGATTTGGGGCAGACTGGCTGTAAAACTGCCTGGCAAAAAACAACCTGGGTGTGCTGGTCAGCAGTGGCTGAGCAGGAGCCAGCATGTCCAGGTGGCCAAGAAGGCCAATGGCATCCTGGCCTGGATCAGAAATAGTGACCAGCAGGAGCAGGGCAGGGATTGTCCCCTGTACTCAGCACTGCTGAAGCTGCACCTTGAATGCTGTGTCCAGTTCTGGGCCCCACACAGCAAGAAGGACATTGAGGGGCTGGAGCAGGTCCAGAGAAGGACAACAGAGCTGGGGAAAGGTCTGCAGCACAAGTCTGAGGAGAAGTGCCTGAGGGAGCTGGGGCTGTTTAGCCTGGAGAAGAGGAGGCTCAGGGGAGACCTTATTGCTCTCTACAGCTGCCTGAAAGGAGGGTGGCCAGGTGTGGGGTTGGACTCTTCTCCAGGTGACAAGTGACAAGGCAAGAAATAAGGGCCTCAAGTTCTACTGGGGAAAGTTTAGATTAGATATTAGGAAAAATTTCTTGACTGAAAAGATTATCAAGCATTGGAACAAGCTGCCCAAGAAAGCGGTGGAGTCACTGCCACAGGAAGTATTTAACAGATGCACATATCATGGAATCATAGAATGGTTTTTTTGGAAGGGACCTTGAAGATCATCTAGTTCCAATGCCCCTGCCATGGGCAGGGACACCTTCCACCAGGTCAGCTTACTCAGACCCGCTTCCAGCCTGATTCTGAATGCCTCCAGGGATGAGGAATCCACAACCTGGGGAACTTCTTTCAGTATCTCACAATGCTTATCTACAGATTTTCTTCCTAATAGCTAATCTAAACCTACTCTCCTTCAGCTTAAGGCCACCCTCCTTATCCTATCACATGCCCCCATGAAAATTCCCTCTACACCTCTCTTGCAGGCCTCCTTCAGGCACTGCAGTGAATTTGCAAAAAATGCAGTTTATCCAACGCCACAGACTCTGCTGCTGGCCTAGAAGACAGAAGTCGAAACAGTCTTTGCAGAGAAGTGTACCTCTGTAACAAAACCAAACCATGAGTTCAAATGCATTTACTTATCACCTTTTACCTGCAAAAGGACTTCAGACTACACTCCAAGAATCATACATAAAAGGACTAGTTCAAAAGGACTAGTTATGCCACATGGATGCTGAGCACGCTGGCTTCACTATAGTTGGCAACAGTATGGAGTACTGCCAACTAAAATCAGAGAGAAAATGAAGGAAGCAGAAAAGACCTACTTCAGAACAACAGAGTAAGCAACTGCAATTTGGAAAGTGCTGTGGATTCTTTTGCAACAAAAATAAGACTGCTCAGCTGGTGGATCACTGGGCAGGTAGTTCTGCAGGGTACACAGCTAGCCAGTATAGGGAATGAGCACTTCCTGCTGAAGCTTCAAGCACTTCTTCCCAAAAAATACAGGTTTGCTTTGCAAAACATCTCATTCAAGTCCATCAACAGCCAAACCCCAGAAGTCATAAAGAGTTTAATGCAGCTGAAAGGAAAAAATTCCCATCTGAGGATATCAAGTCCACAAGGAATTAACTCTGATGTCAGGGTAGAACACACCATAAATCAAATTTTACTGAAACCAAAAGGGAGCAGCATAGGATTTTAAAGTTTCCTTTCTGGGCTAATAACATACATTTAAACCAATGGTATAGAAAATCTCTGCTTTTGAAAAAGGTTCAAATTTTTACAAAACAGCTGCGCCACACTGGTTCCACTATCTCCTGGCTATTATGTCTAGGCTATAAAATACAGCTGCAGGATGGGAAAATTTAGGGCCCCATATAAAACACACATTGGAAATTTATTAACTTCTTGACTCTTGACTTCACATCCTTTGGAAAGTTAAACTAAGTCAGGCTGCACAAAGTCAGGCTGTTACCCTAGATGCATTTCTTCCACCACAGTTTATGGGAAACTATGCCTACCATTCAGTTTTTGTCACATTATTATTTTCTGACCTTAATAGTGTCTGACTTCAATGGGATGACAGATGATTGTAGTTTCTGATCCTAAGCCAGTAAGTTTTGCTTGGGCTGGAGCATGTTTTTAAAATCAAAACTAGCTATAAATATTTTTTAAAGAATTTTTTAAAAATTACCAAAGTAAGGCAGAAAAAGGCTTTCTTTGGTAATTTTCTCCTATAATTGTCACTCTCAGTACAAAGAGTGATCCACTGCGAACTATAACATTTTAATTTCCAGGTATTGGCCCTACAGAATTACCTCTAGTGTGCCATTTCAGCCTCATTATTACAATCTTATAAGTTTAAGTGCTGTTAGCAAGGTCAAGGTTCCAACCACTAAGTGATAAGTTAATAAAAAGACTTCAAGAAATTACACTGAAGCCAGACATACTCTTCAGCCTCTGACAAAATGTTGCCAAGCTCTAAACCTCGTTACAGACTGGCATTTCAAACATGACAAGACAGATCATTGCATTCAAAGATAAATGCTCCATAAGTCTTTCAGTATTCTCTTTCCTTCATTCAACTGGCCTAATGAAAAAGTAGGTCAACATTTCTCATCAAAAATATTAAAATGTTTCACTACCTGAAGCTCATTGAAATATCAATCACCTGATAAAACAGAAATCTGTAGGAGCATATTTCCATCAATACCCATCCGTGAATGCAGTCACTGGCTTTAGACTTAGATGAATCACAGAATGGATGGGGTTAGAATGGACCTCTGGAGATCATTCACTCCCGCCCTCTGACAAGGCAGGGTCACCCAGAGCCTGTGACACAGAACACATCTAGGTGGGTTTGGAATGCCTCCAGAGAGGAAGACTTCATGACCTCCCTGAGCTGTCTGTTCCGGTGCTCTGCCATCCTCAATGTAACTAAGTTCTTCCTCATGTTGAGATGGAACTCCTTGTGCTTTAGTTCATGGCTATAGAAGCCCTCCTGGTTACAGGTTTCTGATCCCAGAATACCTATATGCTTTAGGAAGCAGAACTTTCCAATGAAACCAGTCTAACTTGCTTTTTCCCTAAGGATATACAAGTGCTACACCAAGCCCCATCTATGCAGCTGTTGACCTTTGGTCAGTTACTTTCAGGGGTGTGCTCCCCTCTGAGGACAGTGTTTTGCTTCCCAAACATTCTACTATCCTTTGTAGCAGGATATGACATTTGTTAGGCTGTCTGAGTTTCCAAGTTTGGGCTCAAACCAGATCTCATCACAGTCATGAGAGAAAGAAATAATTCAGTTCTCCCTTCACAGCACCCCTATGGCAACCTCTGTTCTTTTTTCATATAGAGAGGACTGATCACTCTGGGGTCAATCATTCTCCCACTTTACCAGGAAATTGTGAAGTGTTAGCAACCAGGCCCAGTAACCTTTAACCAGTCAGGATGACAGCTGTAGTAATTTTGCTCTTAGGCAGACAATAACATTTTGCTAGGGGGGTGGGAAAGCTGCAGTGAAGGCGTCAGCATTGCTCTTGCTCAAACTCCACTTACAAGTGTTCTGCAGAATCTACATCCAGGTGCTTCTCTTTTCCATTAGGTATACTGTGGTCAATGACTATTGTTTCAGTGTTGGCTAAACAGAATCCATTTGATCGCATGATTTCTGTTGGGAGAAGAAAGAAAACGAGAATGAAAAAAAAAAAGCTGGAAAACAACTGTGTATCATATGTAATTGACATGGCTATAAACTGATATGTGCACATGACATTGCAAATCTGCACAGGAAAGTAGGAATGAAAAGGTGGTTTCACAGCTTCTTAAATCTGCAAACTGACAGTGCTCAAGTAATTTTATTCACCTAACCAATTAATGACACAGTATCTGAAGCAACTACCACTACCAAATCATAATTGTATTTTTCTTAGACAGTCCTAGGCTTAAGCAAAAACAAAAAAGACATAACAAGGGAAATGAAAAGTGACCTTACAAGCTAATTCAACCTCTATGATGCATAAAGAAATACCATGTTTTACACTGCCCTTGATACTGCTTATTTGTTTCTGTGTTAGCCTCCAATACAGAATATCTAAAATTTACACCTAATTCCACTGACTTACTACCATGGGGATAACTAAAGAGCAGCATCTGATGTGAATGAGAAAGTAATCCACATCTGTGCTCTATGGAATATCAAAAAGGCAAGTCACAAGGATGTTTTTGTCACAAAATTTTAGATGTAGCTAGGACCAACACAAAATAAATGCGCTTTTCAAAAAAAATCAGCACTGACTTAAGAAGGATAACTCTTGATCTACCTCAAGACACTGTGACCCTGCCTTACAGCCTTGCATTTTCAGCACAACAAAAAAAATTTAGCCTGTGGCACAAAATATAGCAGGCAGAAAAGACACCAACAAATTTCATCTATACATACAGTTGAAGCAATGAACAGGATATGAGGCATGAGAGAGGAGGTAACTTTTTTTAACATTACATGCTCCTGCATTAAGGTAAAGCCAATACTCACTTTGAGACTCATCTTTGACTTTCATTCCATATTTTACTGCAGCTCACTTTAGCTGAATACATTTGGGGGTTGTGAAAACATTGAACCCCAGCAGAATCACATTCCACCTGACTCACCATGAGCCATGATTGTACGATTGTAAAATAAGATTTACACCATAAATTCAAATTCAGCTTTCATCTTAGAGGGCAGCCCTTTCTTCTCCACCACCTACCACTCTGAGCAGGACCTTTTGGGGAACAGTTTGTTTTCTCAGAGAATACAAAACTGCTTTTCCAAGACTGCAAGCCAGGTAGAGAGCTGCACCATGAGTAACAGGAATGTCAGTATTTTCCTAGTGTCCTTGACTTGACCTAAGAGTTACAGCATTTCACTGCTGCATGAACTGCTTTACCCATTATCATTTACTGCCATCTACTGACAGCGCTGCCAGACACTGAATATTTCCATTGAGCAACATCCAGATGAGGCAAATATCAATTAACATCAAATTTCCACCTATGTTCTAAGCATTAATTGCAGCAATCACTTGAATTATGAAATTAATTACCACAAGATAGCTTCCAGATAGCTGCATAGACAGGAGAATCTCCCTCCAGTTAATTAGGTATGACTCACCACTACCAACAATAATTTAGAATTAAAACATGCTATTATTCAGCTGAGATTGTTTTGTTAGTACCAAAGAAAATTGATACCAGCTCCTTGCAAAATTATAAACCTTGGAGGACTATGTAGTATTTCACTTCAATTGACTGTAAATAAGCTCTTCTGGTGTCACAAAACCAGGAGTTGGCACTAGGTTTAAACAAAGTGCTTCAGTACAGAAATACAAAACCAGGCACACCAGAAGCTCACAGACCTTTTGACCACAGCCAGTAGCAGATGAAGAGGAGAAGGGCTAAAAGAATAGGCAAGGATAGGCTCTCCACTTCACCCACTACTAATCTGTGGTTTAGAACTTCCTATGGCTCCACCTGTGACAGGTTTCAATGCACTTGTCCTCCACTTCCCTGTCTAACTCCCCTTTGAAGTCACTTCTGCTTTCAGTTCCACCATATCCTATGACAGGGAGTTCCACTCCTTAACTATGCTTTGTATGGAAACAAAACAATATTACAACCTTTCTTTTGTTTAAAGCCTGTTGTCTGTCAATGATATTGGATAACCTATAGCTCTTGTTTCATAAGAAGTACAGGGTATTTGACCCCCTTCTATCCACAGCTTTGTGGACTTCCATCATACCAGTCTGTCATCTCATCTCACAGGTGAAGGTGACCTTCTTTAATTAACCCCTTTCTTAGACAACCTGTTCAACAACTTGAATCCTCACCCTATATTTAAATTCTATTCCATCCTGAGATAAAGAAACCAAAATTGTGCATATTGTATTCAAGAGGGGGATATGCTCCTCTCCTCTGTTTCCTTCTCCTTTCCTAACAATACCTAACATTCTCACTGCTGATATTGCCCATTGCTTGGCACCAAGCTTACACTTTCACAGAACTGTATCAACAGCTTCAAAATTTCCTTTCTAAGTGCTAACAGCACTATCATATGTGATGATGTGCACTAAGGACTGCATTTTCCTCACATTGACTGCCTGGCATTTGTCAGCCTCCCATTTCCCCACTTTATTGCCTGAATGCACCTTGCACAGAATTACAAGGAAAATTATATACTCTGTATCACAAAGCACTATTGAGAACTACATTTTGAATTGTTGATAGAGAAATAACAATGGGAACAGCAAATAAAGTAATTTTCATTATTCAATTCTTGTATCAACTGCAGGTAGATAACAATTCTTACCTGATATTTTAACTGGACTTTGAAAGCTTGGCTGAATTTTATGGACATTGTCATTTTTTAGAACTTGGTCCAAAGGAGATCTCTCAAAGAACGTGAGGACAACTTCAGACCTTGAATACTTAAAAAGAGAGAAATAAAAACAGACATCCATTTTTAACCAGTGATTTGTTTTGTCCCTTTTCTCCATTTCCACCCCTTCATAGTATGACAAAAAGACATTATAATAAGTGACAGCTTGGAGGCATCATTACACAGTTCTGGCACTCAGCATTTCTCCAAGTTACTCAGTAAATTGCTACTTCTTTCAGAGTTTGGCAAAGCCCATCACATTCTAATCTGCATGAGGGGGCATGTCACCATGGAGGAGGAGTCAAGCTGGGCTAAATTGGAACTTGGCTTACTCACCTTCCAGGGCATGTTTATAATAGTCTTCAGAAGCTTTTCCACTTCATTAAGTCTGGCTTCTATATCATGGGCTTCTTTGATTGTGATGAGCCCTAGAAACAAAGCAAACAGATCATAAGCATAAACAAAATCTCACTTGGGCACACTTTAACAGCCAGAAGCAGCCCCTCAGGAAGATGTGGCACAACCTCAAATATAGCTTCCAGAAATGTCTTTTAAACCAACTGATGACAAAGCATGCACCCCAAATTGAGGTAGGTGTAGTTTACAAGCAGAGTTGCAAGCCTGACACAAACTCAGCTGTTTATGACCATATGTAGGAATTGCAAGACAAGCAGAAGTAGAACCACCTACTCCCTCACCCACAGTTTCACTACACAGCATTCCCAGCAGGGATAGTTAAACAGCCCACTTTCTGCTTTCAAGAACCATTATTCATCCTTTTTTTCCCTGAAAATAAAAAGCAATAGAAAACCCAAGAAAACCAAAAGACACTTCCTACAGATAAGAGGGGGAAAAAATAAACACAAGCTAAACAAAAGGCTTTGAGAGCAGTTTTGTGTTTCTCTGACTGTAAGCCCCAGTGAGTGGTCCAAGGAAAAATTTGTCAATATCATGTTTTTCAAGTGCAAGATAACTGTTAGGATTTTTTTCATCTATTCAGTCACTGAATTATCACAGCGCTGCAGGAGGGATTAAGACTGAAATTTCACTGCCTAATGTCCTGAATGATGCATTTCAGTGCAATATGGAATTGCTAGGTATGGTGATATCAAACACTGATACCATATTTTGTATGTATAACCTGCAGGACATCTCTAACTTTGCCCTCCTCCAGCAAACTGAAGGAAATACAGCACAGGCTAGATGCATGTATGGGGCATATGAGGAGAAGTAAATCCCAAAATCTCACATCCCTCTAGTGAGCCTTTTATTGCTGATATTTGCAACCTACTTTTTCTAATCAAATCACCATTTAACTTCTACATTTGTGCATCTTTTCCAAGGAGCAGGATACACCCATGAAAATGAAAAACGTAAGAGAAATCATTAAATATAAGAAGCCACAATAAACAAACAAACAAAAAACCGAACAAAAAGCTGGAACAGGAAAAGACACAATCAATTAGAACCATCAAAATTAAAAATTTGCAAAGCAGTCTGTGAGAAAGCACTTCAATATACTACATTGTGTTAGTGTTTCTGCATCTTCCTATTCAAAAGACAAAGGCAGATTCATCAAACATGCAGAGTGTGGTAACAGCATCCACAAACAGTTTCAGTCCGCACCAGTCCTTGTTGTTTGCTATCAACAAGATACAATCCAACAGAAACTTTCCAGACAAAAGTGTGACTTGGAAGCTGTCAGCTCTCCTCCAGTTACAGCTCTAAATAAAACAGAGATTGTCTCCAAAGCAACCGGGTTTACTTGACTGTTGTCCCACAAAAGGCTTATACAAACAGGGAACTTTCTCTTGCTTAACAGTCCTTCATTTTGCCTGTTTTTTCAGTGTGGCTATCCCCTCACCCAGGTACAACTCACCCCCTCTCCTGACAGCAGAGCAATGCACACCAGCAGGCATATAAGGGAGGTGCTGTGTGTCTTGCCTTGGCTGGTGTACACTACAGTCAGATAGCTTTGCTTGGAAATTCTCTGAAAGGCTGTAAATATGAATAAACTCATCTTCATGGGTCCACAGACTGCATACTAGCTGGGCTGTGCTTAGCATTACAGACCTGAATTGCATTCCAGCACCTTTCATCATCCTAACTATGAGGTGCAGGCTGGGTGGATCTGCTTGGCCCCTCCACAAATACACTCCCATCCCACATGTGGATCGAGTTCAATTTTTTCAATGAAAGGGCTGTCATTTTCCCTAAAACAAAGAAGAAGCTGCCAATGGCCCCACAGCTCAGACAACCATCCATGATGTCAGAAACACTGCTGGCCATGCTGCAGTCCACATCAAAAAACCAGAGAGAACAGAGCCAGCCACCCTGGTGCCAGCTGCCATGGGGTGCTGCTCCACTTCTCCTGCTGGTCTTGATCCACTCTGCACAAACACTGATAGAGTCAGAGCAGAGACTGCCCAGCTGTGGCTCCCACCCCACTGCCGATCCACCAGGGATTCAGCATTCAGCTGCTCCCTCTCAAATCTGCCCTAGATCTCGGACCATGTCCCAGATAAGCATGCACTGTTGGAACTAGTATTTTACCAGGAAGAGGGATACTTTCAAACAAATGAAGATATTCAGACTGAGAGGGGGAGAGAAAGAAAAAAAAACAAAACACCAAAAGCACCTTGGCCACAACCCTGAGCATTCATCCCATGAGGAAAACCAGCCGAGCGGTCAGGACTTCTCTCATTAGTAATCAGGGAAAGCATCTGCAGCTCCACATGGTCTTTTTATGCTTCACCAAGAAGTCAGACAAGGCTGTCAGCCTGTTGCACTGTCACAGATCGCCCCGTGGGAGGTTTTACAGCTTCTTGCATTCACAAGGAATTTCCAGCCCTAGTATATTATCTCCTTCCACCTCTTGGAAAGACACCAGCCATGCAAATCCACACTCCAACCTGGAAACTGGCACAGAAAACTTGTAACATCTGACACTATAAAAGTGTTTCTTACTGAAGCTTCCAGTAATATCAAAACCAAAAAGCAGACAGCGTAGGAAGGAGAGTGACACATCTGCCTGGACAGCTTCCTATATATGTGCTCAATGATTGCAGATGTGCAGCTTTGGGATGGAAGGCTGCTGACCTTAAATGAATTCCCCATACAGGGAGTTCAATTTGGCCAGGCTAAAGCCTTTCCTTTCATACATCTGCAACCCAAACAAACAGAAACCACTTGACTGGCCTTATATACACATATATCTAAACCTGTAATTTCTTCTGCCATTGTCATGAAGTTTGTAAGGCCCTCATTTAACTTAATTCTACAAGTCTCTGTTTTTAAAAGTTAACAGATGCTCTTGTGGTTTTCAGTTAGTCATAGACCATGATCCCACAACCTGACAGACTGCTCCCAATCACACAGCCGCACTGACCAGAGCGAGGCACTGCCTGCCCAAGGAGCCAGGAGGCGTGGAGGTCCTGGTCCTTCCTTCCCATTCCTTTCAACACTCTCTAACTGGCTGCTGTCATCATCCACAGCACCCACGTGCAGGAGGAACACTGGGGTTTCACAAGGTAAAGTCTCTGGTGTCAACACTGGCTTAAGGTAACCCCACCCCTCCCCTGCACCTCATTTCCTCTCCCACACCACAACACAGAGATACTTCTGCTTTGCCAGCACAATTAGGTGAGCAGCAGGGAATACCTTAAACCACTCCTGTCAAAGGCTTCACCTCAGGAAACCCCAGACTCCACAGAAGAGGCAAGAGACTGCAGGCGAGGACTCCCCATCCAAGCTCCTTTCTCACCCAGGCACTATACTCAGTTTGAGCAGGAGCCAGAATTTGTGTAAAGAAGGGTCACAGAACAGCACCCAAGTTTCCAGGCCTATCCTTCACTTTGTGGGGGTTTCTCCTTTGCCTCTGTTCTTTCTCCTGTTTGGAAGATTTGTCGAGGCAGAAAGAAAGAGGAAAAAAAATGCCAGAGACTGATGTAGGATCTCCAGACGCTGGAAATGCCTGAACAAACAGACACACAGACATGCCAGCTGACACTGCAGACAGAGCCCAGCACCCCCCCCATTCATTAACCCTGACACAAATGCACCAAAATGCAGATGCATCTGAAGCGTGAGGGACCCCCTGGCCACATATAAAGCATCCATACAGCAGCTACATGTCCTGAGGCTGTTGTCTCTGCCCATGGGCCATAAATACATGTCTACCCTGTATTTCCATCTGGGAAACAGAATTTACTATCCAAGAACCCTTACTCCATTTGATATAAAATAAAAATAAGATACCAGTAAAGCAGCCAGTATCTTGGAACCAGTTGTGCTTTCTTCACTTGTTCAGTCATGCAACAGAGCTGAACTCAGAGCTGGGAAATTTGTTAGTGAGGTCATGGTGAAAGGCTGTTCTCATGCCTTTTTCTCAGCTCTGGCCCTTGTCTGGACTGCTAATGGAAAACATGCACAAACTCCTCCCAGGAAAACTTTGCTCTCTGTCTTGTTACCTATACTGTACTTGGACAATTAGCTGTCATTTCAAGTGATTTAAATGCTATAAACACATACGTTTATAGGATTTAATGTAAACTGGGGTCCTGCTGGCTCCTTTTTTGCCACAAACCCTGCTGCCAAATACCACAAACTTCTAAGATTCCTTCACCCTGCACAGAGAGGAGCCAACAGGCTGGGTGACAAGAGGGATGACACTGCCTAACCCAGTGTGGCACTCACCTGTGCCTGGGAGACTGCTTTGTTTTTATTACATAAGCAGTGACCTCATTCAATCCTTTTGACATTTTCTCTGCCCCTTTCCAGACCAAGAGCCCCGGGCAGAGTCTTTAAGACTGAAACGGATTTGCTTTCAGTTTGAGACCAAGCGTAAGTAACAGCTCTGCACAGAGCAACATGTGTCTGGAAAAGTATGGCACAAGCAGCCCCAGAAGCCTGCAGCTTTCTCCCTTCCCTGGCTCCCTGGTGCTGGGGCAGCTGCAGGAGGCTGGGAGAGCAGGCCAGCAGCTGTGTACCTGGCACGCTGGCTCACAGCGTGGGAGAGGGGCCCAGAGCTGCACACAGGCAGGAAACGAGCTCAGCAGCAGAGGAGAATGAACAGAGAGCCAACTCCTGATGTAAACACACAAGCCTTGGTAGGGCTGTCCTACTACTGCTGTGAGCCACCAAATCTGCAACTAATGACATCCTGAAAACCGCAGATAATGCACCCCATGTTTCTACCACAGGAAGCAGGGCAGGAATTGCAGCATGTGCTTCATGGCTTGTAATGAAATCACAGAGCAGTCCTGACAGTCAGCATACACAATGACCATTGTCTCAAAAATCCTCTTGTGCCTTCCAAGGAAGAGTAAGTTCATGCCCAAGTCAAGTATGTATCTGTAATGTCATGTCAATGATGACACACAGAAGTCTGTTTTCCTGAAGATGTACAAGTCACTATGTATACATGACAGCAAACTGTAGGCAAACCCCATCCCTCCAGTCTGAAGGACTACACCTCATGTTTGAGGTCAGGACAGGAGTAAAGAATGTCCAAGAGATACCCTATTTTCTCAAAATCAGTTCTATACATACAGGAAGCTGAGCAAGAGCAGAAGCCAAGGTGTACTTTCTGAAGATACATGCAAGATGGAATGCCAATAGTCCTAAATGCTGTGTGTTTCAGTATGCACATGAAGATTAAAGTTGCATTGAACCCCTCTTATCTGTCTTTCCATTCCCTATAGGGAGACTGCAGAGTAGGTATCAAAGGGAAAAAAAATAAGTAATAAATAAATCCAGAGAGAAATCCTACTGTGTTGTGCTAATCTACACTGCAAGAAAGATTTGAGGCTTATAGATTTAAATCATGAGTCCATTCTTCTCTCTTTGCACAAGACTCCAAGCAGCCGTTAGGGATTTCAAATCTTTAGGGAAAACATACAAGCTGCCTTGCATGGGAGACGGCTACTTTGCTGTCTCTCCTGACCAGACTTCAAAGGGAGCTATGCCCCTTTTCCCCAGTTACAGCATTCATTACCACTGCAGTGCTAAAACTTGTGCACATGCACAATCCAGGATGTAGATGGAGCAATAGAAGGAAGGTCCCAGTCATTAGAGAATAATGTTAAATTAAAGAGTCTTATTTGATTCATCCAAAGAAGGGCCAGGTCCAAAGTCAGGTCAGGCTGTTAGGGACCACATCTAGTCAACTTCTGAACAGACCCACGGACACATATTCCACAGAAACATGCAGAAACTGAAGCTACTCAGCTGGCACATGGATCAGGGCTGAAAGACAACAGACAACCCAGCCCCATTTTTTCTGCTGTTTTGCTCCTTTGCACCGCTTTGTAACTCCTCCATCTGCTTACCTGGTCTTCTCAATACCATTTCAGCTGTCATTTTCCCCTGCCTCACGGCCACCATACCTCACTCCTCCTAGCAGCTGCACAGGTAGGATACCTCCTCACCCCAAGCATGTGTTCCCTCAACCTTGCCACCTGGGAGCTAAGGCATTAGCCACCTCAGGCTGGATTCTGAAAAGGCCAAACCAGCTCCCATTAACAGCTGCCTCCTCTCTGATGAAGGAAAGAGAGATAAAAGATTGCTAGAAGGGCAAAGGAATACTCAGGGGTATGTAAAGGCAGGAAATGAAAAAAAACCCAGCAGATGGGAAAGCTTGTCTCACACAACTTTTCTTCAATAACTACAGAAATAACACCACAGGGATCCCTTAAGTCCAAAGACTTGATAAGATCCAGAGAAGATAATTACAGGCAATCAGGGATGTCAGATCTTCAATTACAAGAGACCAGGACTGTCATTTTTTGTTCTCTGCCTTTTATTTATGCTGTCTTCTGCAGCATCTGGGTCTCATCACCAGGGACAGGATCCTAGAGCTAGCTACAGCATTGGTCTGACTTAAGTCTGGCAGCTCTAGCAATTCCTCTTCTGTAGTCCTAGATATCATGAGTTCTATCAGCATTATAGTGCAAGGGATTTCATATCTCCAGAGCTTCATACCTCCTTGAAGTTTCTGGCAATGCAGCTCCTCTATGCAGTGACTGTCCCTGGTCCTTGCAGCAGTCATCTGACTCCTCCCAGATCCCACCAATCCACTCCTTTACACCACTTGCTCTTATTGGTTACAGGTGTGGCCTGTTAAGATCAGGCCTGCTTCTAATCTTCAGTAATTAGTCCAGCTGCAACTCATTGGGGGATAAGATTACCTTCTATACCACCTTCATTTACTCATACTGTATCTCCCTACACTCTTCGATGCCTCTCGCCTAATTCTTCAACCCCTCTCTTTTGGTGCAGACACACTTGCCCCTTCTCCTTGTGGGGGAGTTCATCCACCTCACGTGACAGGAGTCCCTACAGGATTTGCTATTAGTGCAATATCGCTGACAAGATCCCTCTCGGTGGCATTACTGAGGGAGCAACTAAAAGGACACAGCAGAGCTGAAAAGAAGGGTGGGTGTGGGAGGTGGACTTTTGACATTTATCACATTGTACTGCCCTTCTTAAGCTTGCTCACGAGGACCAAAATTTTTAAAGCGGTATCAGTACTCAAAATGTGTGTGAGTTACTCCATATTTTCAAAAGTTCTGCTAGGTAGTAGCAAACATATTGAAGATACTGAGGTAAATCTGTTTGATGGAGAAAGAGAGAGATCTTTCAAAAGCCTGCCCAAACCTTTCTTCTTTTGCAGTTCATAAGAAGCAGATGCAGGATGGGGAGAAGTCCTGTCCAAACAACTGTCTGACTGAAATCCCCTCCAGCAAAAGTGACCGTGACCTGAGGACACTGGCACACTCAAATACCCATGCAAAGAAAGGAGGGGGGTTAAAAGATGAGAAACCCAGACCATCAAGGTGATGGGTTCTCCACACATTGTATTATTAGTTATGGGATCTCCTAGGATCTCTGGAATGGAGAAGGCATGTTTTGGTGGCAGAACACAACAGACAGGCTTTACCCACAGAATTCCCTGTCTTGATGCCTGATGAGCTGCAAGAAATAAAAAGATGTCAAAGAAACATGAAATAGGAGTGAACAAAGCAGTCAAAATCTGATGAAAAATGCAAGCTCGTACAACCCTTTTTAGTGCTGGTTTCTTATCAGGTGAGAGCTGTCATGAAAAACACACCTCATTTCAATTCCTTTCCACCAAAACCTTCCCTGACACATTGCCTTGGTTCACCACAAAAAGGCAACTTGTGTCTAGCTTTATAACAACACAGTCAGCTCCATTTATCTCCATTAATACAAATGAACCATGAAATTCAGCTGATAAAAAAAAAACAAACCCAGAAGCCACAAACTTAATTTTGGTTATACAGTTCTGCTAGAGCCTGATAACCAAGAGCTGCATCTTTTGTCTGCCAGACAGAAGCTCTGAGCAAGCTCCACTAATGAACTGTTGACAATGTCAACAATGAAAAGAGCACAATAGATGCAGTGTATTTATCTGTATTGTCACAGCACCGAGAAACAGCTGCTGTCTGTGGAAACCACTATGCTGCTTCTGTAGAGCTCCCTCTTCTCATAAATCACACTCCCAGATGGTCTTGTAAACAACAACAACAGAAAATGCTATAATGCAGCGTATAGAAAACTAAGTTATGAACACAGCATTTGCAAGCAAACAATGTTCCTGGGCTGGCTCCTCGGGAACTGCCCTCTGTGCTGTGCACATCCCTCCAATGGCAGCCCCGAAGGAGCTTCCCACTGCACAGGCACTGGGACATGGAAAACAGCTGATCACCTGCTTCCTGCAGAAGGGTGTCACCCCAGAGGCAGGCACAAGGCTTGGAGCTGCAGCTCAGCCTAGTCTCTGTGAGGGACCGCTCAGCTCTGCTGCAGGTAAAGTGACTGCTTCTACACTAGGAGGCAAAATAAAGGTGCAAGGTTTCTCTAGGAAATCTCCATCACTACTAGAAAACTGTGGATGGACAGAGGTTGAGCACCTGCAAGGTGGAAGGGAACAGAGAAGTTATGCAGAGCCATAAATAACCATGGATGGCAGCACACCATGGGAGGAGGGAAACCTGGAGGCAAAGAAAAGGAAAAGAGAGGAAATAACAGAAAGAAGAGCGAGGGAAAAAAAAAAAAACACGACAAAGCAGAATGAGTCAGAGGAGGCACAGAAAGGAGGAAAATGAGAACTTTGGGGAGAGAGGTCCATCTAGTAATAAAAGAAATCTGTCAGAGGGCTTCTGATTTGGCAGCTGAGAGTATCAAAGCAGGACCAGGCACCACAGGTAGGTACAATATGAACAGTTACACTGGAAGAGCATCTAAGCCTCTGTCCTGGTAACAAAGGCAACAAACAAGTGCACAGGAGGATTGCCAGAAACCACCCTGGCACTCCAGAGGCAAAACAAATCCCAGTTTTGAAAGGCTGCTAATGTGCTCTTTTGGCTTCCTTAAGGGGTTGATTCTGCCTGCACTGAAGTCAGAGGCGAGGGAGGTGTGTGACTGCTGACTGTACTGCATCTGGCTCAAGTTCAAGGATAAGCCTTAGATGAGACCTTCTCACAAATGGTATTTAGAGAAAAAAGGAAAGGAGGGGGGCAGGGAAAGGAAGAGTCCTTTTCCAGATGTATACCTCAGTTTTGGTGTCTGTTTGGTCTGCTGCAACTATTTCTATTTCCATCAATTTTAAGTCAGCTTCTAAGTCCGTAGCTCTGCCTTTCTCAAGAAAACTGATTAAATTCAAAAGCAGACTTTGCATAGAGAAACAGGCAGTTTAGAAACATTATGCTGTGTTCATTGCAGGAGCGAACAAACTCATGTTCTCCTGTGATCCTCTTTTGTACATTTGCCTAGAGCAAGGGACAGGCAGATTTCAAAGACAAATAAAATACTAGCAAGTTACTGGCAACATCACAGTGAATCATACTTAGTCACCCTGCAGGTATGCACATATCTAACCTTGTTTACCAGCTTCCCAGTGAGATGCCTTGTGTTGCTGAACGTCCTTGGCCTTTAGCATCAGTGTACACTCCACATGCAGAGAGTGCACTCTGCCAGGCATTCTTACTAGTTACCAAAGCCAAGACAAAACTGTGGGAATGCCCTACTCCCCCCTGGGACTTCCCCTCCTCTCATATCTAAGAAAGGGTAAGATGAGCAGCCACTGCAGACAGCTACACCTCCCATCTGCACCTCTGCAATCTCAAAGCAATCAGCAGCTCCAGCAAATAAGGAAGGGGAGAGCATTGTGGAAGTCTGTTCGGGAGGATGAGGGGTCAAGAAAGGAATGGAGAGAATGGTTTCCTCATGCTGAGCAAGAAAAGGAGCACACTCCTGCACAGCATGAACTGTCTGCTGAAGCCAGCAATAAAGGTAACAACCAACTCTTTCTAAAATTGCTGACGTTTTTAAAATAACCACAACCTTCGTTTAAAAAGTTAATAACATCAAATAGCTCAAGCTTCCACTCTCAGTCATATCCCTTAAATGTGACACACTGCAGCTTGACTGAACTCTAGGATAATGCTAGTCCTTTTAACGCTCCTTAGGCAAATCTGTAGGGACTTTGGAGTCCTTCAATGCGATGCAAATTTGGCTTGCAACACTTTATCACTTCCTCCAGATAAAAGGCACAGCTGATATTCACCTTCTTTCAGGAAGCCCAAGATAAACACACACATACAAACTCACATACATATGCAAATACATTTGTATATATATATATATATATATATATATAAAAATACACACAAATGTATATGACTAAATGCTTACACACACAAGAATGAGCTTTTGTCAGGTGCTTTTGTTGGGTTAAGTACACTGAGCTTCACTGTAGACAGCAGGACATCTGCTTTTAAACATGGCATTAAGAAACCATGCTTACCCTATGAATTTTGTAAGGACTGAACATGCCCCATGCAATCTCTTTTTACATGCAAAGCTTTGCATCACTGTCACTTAGTTAAACGAGACTTTTATGTTTCAACTTTGTCAAGTTATCAGAGGCTGTGGCCAGCCAATTTAAAATGTTGGTATGATGAAGTGTTCTTTAGGCAGAGAAGCATACTCTGCAAAGCAATTTTCTTTAGAGCAGGAGCAGCACAATTTTAAACAGAGAATTGCTGAAATTGTGACGCACGCGGTAATTGCTTAGAAACTACTCCTGATTTTTATTCTGCCTCTGTTGCAAAGTTAACCCCCACCCTTTCAACAAGCTAAACAGATAATAATCTACTTATATTACGTTTCAATTTTTCAAATCCTGAACTGATGTTTTGCTCATTCCCCATTCTACTGAAGGCAGCGTGCCTGTTCCTGAGATAAAGGTAAGCCAAGGCTCTAGGTTTTAGGCAGAGATTGAGCAACACAGGCTGAAGATGGTTAATCCTTCCCAGCTGTTCATGCATGAATGGTGTATCTACCTGGGACTGTCAAGTAAAGCCAGTGCAAGGGACCATAATCCCATCTGGCTCAAACCGCACAAATAATGCTTTGGAGAGAAGTGAAACGAGTTGAATACTTTGCAAAAGCTCTGGCAGGCCTTGAGACAGGAGAGGAACCAGGCTCGCTTGAGAGAGGCGCTGAGGAATGAGAAGAGCTTTAGGATATGCAGCAGCTCCTGTGAGTAACCAATGGGGAAGGAGCCCTGGGAGGGGCAGCAGGCCAAGGATCGAGTCCATTTGCAGCCAGACACAGCACACACCCCGGTCCAGCTGCCAAGCTACTCTTCAGAGCCCTATAAAGCCAGCAAAGAGGACTACCGGCACCCTGGGACGTCAATTTTTAGTCACAGTGACTCCGGTAGGTGCTGTGCCCTGCAGCCCACAGGCCGGCTCGCTCCAAACCTACCCAGAATCCTCAAAAGCCGTGGCCCAGGTGCCACATACACTTGAGATGTTACTGAGAATTTACTGCCACTAAGCACTAGTAAAAATCGCAGCCGGGCTAAGAGGTGGGGTCTGCCTTCCGCAGGAACAGCCCCATTCCCAGCCTGCTCCCAAGCCTCCGGCACCCAGCCAGCATCTCCCACTCGCAGCCCGGAGCGAGCAGGGGCTGCGGGGCCGCGGCCGCCCCGGCTGCCTTGCGCCCATCCCCGCCGTCTGCAGAGGGCACTCGGGGCCCGCCAGTGGCTGCGGAGCGCCCGGGGCCGGCGGGGCCGGGCTGCCACCTCCCGGCAGCGGGGACGGGAAAGCCCAGAGCCAGGGGACACAGGCCGGGGAGAGGGCTGCGGCTCCCGCCACGCAAGGAAGCTTGGACGGAGAAAGGTACCAGCGTTTTAATGCGAGGCACGTAAAAAAACTCAAACCAAGCCCACCAACAGAGGTTAGGGATCTGGCAGGAGCATGGAAGCAGACCTGTGTCACTAAAAACACCTGTCAGAAAACATCCTTGGGGAGGCAGCCAGGGAGAGCTCGCCACTGGCAGGGAACAGAGCTCGCTGTCACACAGGGACGGCCCAGGAATGAAGTCCGGTGGGTTTACACCTCTACGAGCAGTGGACACGCAGTTCAGAGAACAGCAAAACACAGACCCTCTGCAAGGGGTCCCACTAGCAAGGTGGGAGCTTGGGAAAACTTTCCCACCCTCTCACAGAGAAAATCAGGCACAGAATATCGGCTTTTATCCGTTCCTGTTCAATCAAATCATTTACGTCGTAACTCAAACAAGTGGGGAGACTGGAAGGGCTAGGCGTACACCCATTTTCAGATGACTGGATGCTCCTCACCGCTCTACACACTTGAAATACGTCAGAGTAGAACACGTAACTCCATCTAAAAAATACCCCAACAATTAAACACACTAAACCCAACCCGCAAGACATCTAGGGTACGTCCTGCTTCTGCACAGCAATGCCTGAGCATGGACAACATCCCTCGAGTTTGGTTAATCCACTTCAGAAACTGGAAGAGAACAGACGTCTCCACTAACCGCGGTTGCAATTGCCGTTTCACAGAAGTTATGCGAAGAATTATGCCAGCTCCCCGAGTTGGTCCGTCTCCTGGCAAGCGCCGCAGACCTTTTTTTTGCCCTCTCCTTGCGGCAAACAACATAGCAACATGCGGAGACTTTTCAGCTACACCCTTTTTCTTCCCAACCACCCCCAGCCCTTCCTCGGGGAGCCCGGAGGCACCGGAGAGGGGCAGCGCCAACGGGGATCCCTCTGTTCCCCGGCACAGCCTAGCCCGGAGCCGCGCAGCTGGAGACAGCAGCCGCGATACTGGGATCACCGTCCTGCATGGAACCCTCGGCTCCAAACGTATAGTCAAAAAAAAAAAAAAAAAAAAAAAAAAAAAAAAAAAAAAAAAGGAGAAACGCAAATCAACATCCCGGGAGGAGTTTCCGACCGCAAAACGCCCCCGCAGTTTTTCTGCCCCCCCGCCCCGTCCGGTTCTCAGCGGCTCCAGCTCCTCACCGCCTCCCTTCCGCCGAGAGGGACCGCTCGCCCGCCCGTCCTCCCCGGCCACCGCCACCCCCGGGGAAGCGGCGGCCGAAACCCGCCCGCCCGCCGAGCACAGAGCGCCAGGGCCGCGGAAGCTGCTCAAACCTTGGAGCAAGGGGGAGCGGGACAGCTCGGGCCGGTCCTCGGGGAAGGAGTCGAGAAGCCGCTTGAAGAGGCGGCCGAGGTCGGAGTAGCTGCGGTGCAGGTAGAGGATGTTGCGGTCCGACCACTCGGTGCGGATCTCGTAGAACTCCTCCTCGTCGCCCCGCCGGCTGATGATGAGCCGCCGGATGCCGTTCACCCAGCAGCCCCGCACGTACATGTTCACCAGCGAGGTGCCCTCAAACACGGCCGAAGCCATCCCGCCGCCGCCCGCACATCCCCCGCCGGCGGCGCAGAGCGAAGCGCACCGCCCCGCGCCGCCGTGGCCAAGTTAAGAGGAGGAGGAGGAGGAGGAGGAAGAGAGAAGGGGGGTGCCACCCGCCGCACGGCCCCCCCCGCCTGGCCCTGCCCGCCGGGGCTGTGTCGCCTCCCGGCGCTGGAAGGAGGCTCGCTAGTGCCTCATAGACGGCGGCCGCAGCGAGGGGACGGCCCGGGCACCCCGCCCTGCCGAGTCCCCGGCGCCGAGCGGGACGGCTCTCACCCCCTCCGGGGCGGGGAGCAGGGTGGCTCGGCCCCTTCATCTCGGCTCCGCAGGAAGGCAGAGCCCCTCCCGTCCAAAGGCGGGGGGACGCCCCGGTCCCGGCCCCGCAGGCAGCGCCCACCCCCTTCGCCGAACCCTGCGGTCCCCGAGGGGCGGGATCCTCCTCTTCCTTCTCGGGACGTCTTAGTAGACGCCGCAGACATAACGAAGATTTTTTTTTTTTTTTTCCCTCGCAGTGACCCCAGAAGAGGTTTTTTCGGTTTTTACTTTTTTTCCTTAAGCCTCCGTCCCGGCCAGCTGAGGGAGGAAGAGTGAGACTGCCAGGCTGTCAGCCGCCAGGGTGGACCAGCGCCCCCGCTGTGCCCTGGGAAACCTCGGTGGAGCCCCCGGCAGCCGAGCCTGCACCTCCGGCGGGAAGGGGCGCCAGCACAGAGAGGAAAAACAGGAGGAAGGGAGTACGCAGCTGGTGCCTGGGACTCCTTCGGCCTTTTAATAATAGTCTGGCGGGACGGCATCCCTGAAGGAGCCCCCAGCAGCATCGCGTACAGCAGGGAGATGGGGAGGTTTGTGCTGCAAATACAGTCTCTCCTTCCCACCGGGACCACATGCCATGCGGTGCCCGAACGCCCAGAGAGCGGAGCGCGGGGAGAGCTGGCGGGGACCGCAGCAGTCGGCAGTAAGCATCTGGCAAAACCGGAGCAGCACTGCAGAGCAAGGAAGTGTGTGGGAGATGCCTGGATGCCTGCAAATGCCTTGGAGCTGCGGGGTTAAGATATACATACTGAAGGTGAAGCAAATGACAGTGCAGTGATGTAGGATGCATCATCCAAAACGGGATTCTGCTGGAAGGCAGTGGCCTTCGGCATCAGGCTTTATGAGGCAGAGGGGCTCGGCAGGGCCAAGGGAGGCGGGAGGAACTTCCCTGGGTCATGCCATGGCCCAGGGCAGGCGAGACCCTTCCTGTTTGTATAATCTGGGGAGGTCAGAGGTCTATACACTCATGCTACTATAACATTTAAGCCAGTTTCTGCCAGCGTGACATCTGTGGCTCAGGAGGCCAAGAATTCACATGGTAAAAATTCAGGCGCTGTTTAACCTCTCAGAAAAGTCAGCAGAGCCCACAGGAAAAACCACTGATACAAGGATCAGCCAAAAAGTAGTGCTTGGAGAGCGTCACGGCTGGTTCAGCTTGGGGTAGCACAAATAAGCATGATGGGATGGCACAAAGGTGAAAGATAATAGTTTTTTTGTAAAATGCATAACAAAATAACTAAGCCATACTCTTTTCAATAGATAGCATTGCAAGTAGCTGCCTACATCATTCAGGTTCCACATGCCTCTACGTTAAAGCAACTCCAATAATTGCAAAGATGTCCCAGTTGCATGTTTTCTCTGTTTTGCTTCTACATAATAAAACTGGGTTTAGCTCTCTCTGAAGCACAGTCATATATGCAAACAAGCAACTGAGCCTCATCTCTCCAAACAGAAAGGCACGTGACTGTTTGCTGCAGCCTTGCTCTATTGCACCTGCAGACAACTCTTTAGAGAAATCCGTGGTTTTGAGAACAGGTGGGTGATACTTAAGAGGACAGAGCAGATCCTATTCCTGCTAAACCGACTTCACAGAGCACAGTGCCAGACTCAGAGCTGTGGTACAAAACCAGAAAAAGCAAACAACCTGAAGGCACTCGCTTCCCCTAAAGAGGTGTGTAGCCTTTCACAGAGCAAAACGTGTTAGAGAACCACCTTGGATCACCACAAAAAGAGTTTTCACATGACTGTCGGGCTAGATATGTCCCAAGGCCCACATATTAGCTGTTCAGAGAGTTCAGTGTGGCTTTACAGGAAAGGAATTATTGTGAACCTTTGTATGGTAGAAAGCACTCCACATAGCTCCTTTTGTTCAGGTCAGGCTTTTGTAATCCCTCCTCTTGTTCCAGTACATGGTGGTCTTGCCTGTTCTTCAATATAAAAAAACCCCAAGCAAATAAAATGCCTTCTCTTCTGGCATTTGCTGTGCTAACCTGAAATAACCACACACCCAAAGGAAGTGAAACTTCTAGGAAGAGAACCACGAAAGTAACCCCCCCTTTTTTAAAGATGTCAGCCTTGCACTGCTTCTGTTTAAGTAATGAAAGCTCTTGACTTCTGCTCATTCTGATATTTTCTGCATTTGCAATAGAATGATTTTTGCTGTTGTTGGCCTTCCCATGACCTGTGTGTCACTCAATAAACTTCTGAGGCTCTCAGCACCAAGTAGGAGCTCTGGTGTGAGCTGGACTCTGCAAAGTCTTGGCTGGGGGTTCTCAATTTGGGCCAAAGTTGGCATGTGCCATTCTGTAGGCTTAAGCATTATGGAATTGGTTCTGTTTTTCTCTTTTAGTCTGACTGGTGCCGTGCTTCCAACTTACCGAAAATATTCAAGTCACGCAAATCCCTGTGTACCTGTCACTGCATGCTCATGGAAAATGAGCCTAAGCTAAAAATTCTA
The DNA here is from genome assembly GCF_963513975.1 of Fringilla coelebs. Lineage (NCBI taxonomy): Eukaryota > Metazoa > Chordata > Aves > Passeriformes > Fringillidae > Fringilla > Fringilla coelebs. Next base: position 85,468,174 of record NC_140028.1, read on the forward strand.
TACCTAAAGGGCTTGAAACTGTCATCCTGATGCCAGATCCTACTGAATTTTACAAGTATGAAAGGCAGAAGTACTCCTATGCTAATGCTGAACATGCGGGGTCAGTTTGTTATTCCCCCAAGAGTACGATCCTGTTTCAGAAAAACTTTAATCCAGTAAGTCCAGAAGTACAACATCCCCTTTTGGAGTGAAAAATAGAACTGTGCACAGCTTTAATCCTGCCACTGAGCACTTCTGGCACTTGTTGCCTGGGACCAAGTTGTTAGCCCACTACAATCTAATCTCATTCTCAGCTCAGGTGGCAGGACATGCACATATATATGTCCTGTCTCCCCCTGGGTCAGGAGAGCCCCCATTACAGCAGTGTAATGTTGACCACACATTAAACATGAGCACTAGGGATATTCATGAAAGTTGGATTAGTAATAAACATCTATTACTCTGTGGCTCCAGAAAGGTTTTCCTTTTTTTCCTTGCATGCTTACACACGGAAAAGAAAAGTTTGCTTTAGACTAGCAGTGTGCCGAGGAGGATGGTGGAATTATCTGCTTCATGGAATGTAAAATGGATGTTCAAGAAGGCCAGATAGTCCCAAAGGACATAGACATCTTCCAGATGAAATTATCTTTTATTATTAGCTCTTTTTATTGTCAGAGTACAACTTGTATCTCCTGTGAGCTTTTAAAAATACTGAGAGGCTGGGCCTTTACATTAGACAAGTTTTTTACACGTATGCAGCATGGACAGAGGCAGTGTGCCATGGTTGCTCCTCAGCAGAAAATGGGAAAATGTATTTGACTTTATCTAAAGTAGAAATATGTGCTTTAATAAAATACATTTTATTCCTTCTTATGTGACATGCAGTTTTACTATTTTCCATATTTAAGTTTTGAGACAAAAGCCATTACTGGCAATTGCACTTTAGAGAATAAAGAGCCAACAGCCTATGTTTTATCCACTTGCATTTTTGTGATCTTACTGTCTCACTGGGGTCATAAAATGTTATGGGAATGCACGCATTTGCTTGGCCATTTATTAGATTGATTTTAACCTATCAATTTTATGGTCTTGCCTTTTACTTTCACAAACTTGTAAAGGATTTTGTTCTTTTAAAATACATGCAGGGTACCTTCCACATACTGTTAATAACCTTGCTGAAAGGACTCAGGCCCTGTAAAGGTTGCTCTGTCCAAACCAATGCAAATACAATCGAAGTGATACAGCAAAACTGCCTGGATTTGAAAACAGGCCAGGGCCAAATCATGGTGCTTAAGAAGCTCAAGGGCAGGTAAGTCTTGGCTCTTATATTGGGTTATGAACTGGGGCTAGAAACACAAATGAAGTCAAATGAGCTTGTAGCTCCAACCTTGTGCTGTGACATGTCAGCCCTGCTTTTTCAGTTTTCTTCATCAGTGCAGTGGAAATTATAGGGACACTCACCTTCTGTCATATAAAAGTAGGCTATGAAGGCTTATAAAGGCTATTTCTGTACTATCTACATTTTTCTTTGCTTGTCCTGCAGCCTACAGTCCACTGCAGCACTTTCTTCTGCCCTCACTATAGTCCCCAAAAATTACTGTCTTCCAGACTGCATCTACATTTAGGAGGAACTTCATCTAAATATCTAAGAAGATCTCTCCCTGTCATTATTTCAAAGTCATTTTAGAACTTCTTTTTACCATTGTGGCTTCAACACCCTCAGCACAGAGGCTGAGATTCATCCTCTTTCTGTCCACATCCATGAACTATATACTTCTCAGTAGAGGAAGAGGCTTTTCTACTATTTTCATAATTAAAGTCCTCATTTTTGGCATTTTGGCAGGCTTTATATTAAGTAATAAGGAGTGTCAAGAACTGCAAACAAGGGATAAAGAACATTTTCACCATAAGGAATAAATGAGCCATATCTTTTGTGAACATGATCTGACCAGTGAAACTGGCAAGTTTCACAACTTCAGTTTAGATCATTAACCTCTTTAAAGGAAACAGATTACTGTAACAGTGGCAGCCACCAACCAGCCAACATGTATTTCCCCCTGAAACCAAGGTGAGTGTCTCTGGAACAGGGACACCTAAAGGTGAAGTTTCTCATGGAAAAGCTGAGTTGAAGCTCAATGATGGAGGCAGGCTGTGAACTGCAGGCAGCCTGGCTTTGGCAGCACTGTCAGAGTTGTGTTTTCTGCACCACAGTGATTACCTCTGCCAGGTGATCATGCTTAAAACCACATTACTGAGGTACAGAGCAGGAACAACCAGACAGGGGCAGACAAGGGAGTATTTCCCTTAGCAGATACTGTCACCAAAACTCAAGGACTGGAAAATGCTGATCTAAAAAAATCAGTCTAAATAGCTTTGGTGCATCATCCTGGAAAGAGTCCAGGAGGGGCCGGAGAGTGACAATGCCTGCCGTGGGCTAAGAGGCTCTCTGGTTGTTCAAGGTCTCCTTTGCACAAGGAAGCAAAAATTATATCCAAGCTGCCTGGCTCCATTAATGATTGTCCCTTACTATTCAATACCTGAAGTCACTTAAGGCAAAAGGCCACCACAACTCCCAGGTCTGGAGTCATCTGTCAGCTTTTGTCTGGTGCCTTTTTAAAATCTTTCTGTCAGAGAACGTGGATGGCCTGAACACCGCAGTGAAGAATAGGGTAACATTTTCATCCTCAGCTATCAGATTGGGTAAAACAGGAGACTGGAGTCTTTGCAAAGAAGCTCAGTTAGCTCATTTGCCTCTGTTGCCAGTGCTGGAGTAAGAAAAATCTTCATCAATTGCTCAACAAAATAATTCATAAAGCAAGAGGGATTGAAATTTTATACACTTACTCAAGCACTGGAAGAAAATGATGGGCTTAAAAAAGCAGCTCTCTCATCTGTAATATCTGCAAACAATATGGGGTAGGCATGGGGTTTTTTCTGTTCTCCCCCAATATGCACTATTCTGCTAAAAGGTTTTTTTTTTTTTTATGTACAAGCCAAAGTCAAAGCAGCCTCTCCTGTTTTAGCCTCTAGTTCACAGGACAAGATCCATTCCTTCTGAACACATCTGTTGAGGGGGAGCCCTTGATTAAATGAGCTACAGACTGAAACATCCTTTCATGCTCCTGTGGGGAGTTTTGACTGCAAAATGTTTGCATGCATAGCCAGGGCACTGCTGGGACTGTGTATTCTCACTTTGTTCTCCTTCCCTCTCCCTCAGGCGGATTCTGTGAAGTACTGAGCCCTCCTGGAGCCAAGGGGAGTTTAGAAAGTCCTCAACATCTTTCCACTTTTGGCTGCCTCATAATATAGGCATTAATGTATGTACAGCCTATTTTTAGAATCTGTAACATGCTTTCTGGGTAAAAAAAAAAAAACTCTTGAAAGACCCCTTCTTCTCCCTTAGAGTTGACATTGAATTGGATTTAATAGAACAGCCTGAAATTCCTTCCATTAAAAAGTGTATTATAAATGCTCAAGGAGCTGTAACTGCAGTTGAAAGATAGGTATATTCCTGCCAAAGGGTAAACTTACTTCATCTAATAGGAGAATATTTCTAGTGGGACAATTTACCCTTTAGGAGCCTTTTTCCTGGAGACAACACAGAAAATATGTCTTCACTATGTTTCTAGCAGAGCAAAATAAATATACCTGCAGGTTGCTAAGAAAACCATTGGCATCAAAATATGCAAGACAAAATTTATCTGTGTTTCCAGACTCTTAGCCTACTGCAATCAGCCATCTGGGCAATAAAAAGGTCCACAATGCTGGCCTTCAGCATGGTTTGTAATGATCTTTCAAATGGCTTAACGCTGCAAATTTGTATTGCATTTTGAAATAGGAAGCCCTAAAGTGTGAAAATAGATGAGCATCGTTATTCTGTGTCTGCAGAAGGGGAGACTGAGACACAGAAAAGAGAAAGCAGCTTGCTTAGGTCTGCAGAAAGAGGTCATCCTAAAGCCTGAAGTATTTGTAGCATTTGGCATGTGAGTTTGTATACAGCCCTTAGAGAACATACTGTTTTGCAGGGGAAGGAAACCAATCACATTGCATATGACCACTAGAGGTGTATATGTCCAACAGAGCCATTTGCACATACTAACAAATCCTTTTTTGGCTTTTTTTTAAGGACAAACTGTTCTAATGTTCTTCCTTTGTTGTTTTTTTTTTTTCCCCTCATTCCTGTGAAGAAAAATCACTCAGTTTAAAAACGGTAGGCAGTGGATAACAACTTCAAATGAGGTATTTTTTTGCTGCTGTTGTTAGCAATTGAAATGAGTCCTACCTTTGCTCTTGTTACACTACACCAGGAGAAGAAATTGCCCTTGTTTTAGATGAAAACTCTCTATCTTAACCAGTGATAAGTCTCCTGTAAACATTTGAGCCGTCCTGCTGACCTGCAATAGGCTATTCATGCTCTTAAAATTAAGGGCACACAAAGTGCTCAGCTATGTGAATAAGGAGGCCTTCAACATCTGCTTAAGGCAAGGAGAAGTTCTCAATGAAAGAAATACATAAGGGAGTCACAGCAACAGGAATTCTGAGTATGACAGACATGCAGGATTGGACCCTGAGCCTGACGAGCAAGTATTGCTGAACTGCATTCATTCACACGGCAGCATCCGTAAGATACAGCTCATTGGTGTTTGCTGCTTCAAATACTTGAAGTCAAAACAAGCGTGAGTGATTTGATGTGTCTACACAGCATAATTAGAGATGTAAACAATAACTGCCACTGCAGAAACTAGAGCAATATGCTAAGTAATTACCTGAGTTATTTTGGCCTGGCTACGTTCTGCATCATTAGTATAATTATGGGAATTGAATTCAAGCCCATCATACCTTTGATAGTTCAGTTTGTGCACAACAACCTCAGACTCAGTTTTTATGATGTTTCCTTGATCACAAGGGTGGCCCATGCTCTTTCCCACTTTTTGTCATCTGAGCCACAAAGGAAAGAGCCATTAATGAAAACAAGGTTAATTATGCTTTCATCAGAATGACTGCAGAAGAGATTTCTTCTGAGAAAGAGCAGAGTGGGGAGTCCATTTGTTCTATTCCCTTCCTCCTTAAAAAATAAAGTAAAACCACACAATGAATGTCTCTATTTACATTTCAGAGTTCTTTTCATGCGTAATATGCCTGTGTGAATGTACCAAACACAAGTGAAGCATGAATAATATGTGACCATTTTTCCCTTTTTCCTTATATTGCTTAGCACTCTATTTTTTAACTCTTCCCAAGAGCAAGAAGGTAACCATTTCCCTGCCCCCTTCCTCTTTGTTTCTTTTTTTTGTTATTCAGGACGGGGTTTGTAGTGAATCTCTTAGGACTATTGTGCTATATTCATCAGTTCTACTTGGTGCAGCTCATGTGTGAATCGAGGCTTTTTAACTCTATGAGAAAAGATATTCCCCTTTATAGCATTCTAAATCAAATACTGTGTTGGCCTTATGGTTTTTTTTCCCTTCCCAGCAGACATATAAGAAATATTTTCCCTAAAGTCCTGCTTATTATTTGTCACCTTATAGAGGCCAGAGACCTTAAACATCCATGTGGTTTGGGATCATGTACACTTAGCACACACTGGAAAAGATCACGAAAGGTAGCAGAGCATCTTCTTCTTATAAAGACAGTATCTGATGTAACTGTGAAATATCTGTGAAAGTGACTGTCACTTTCAAATAATGAAGTTAATAAAAAAACTACAAAATTTGTGTATTTGCACTGGACAGCATTAATTCTTCTGTAACATCAACTAAGGACTCTCAACTGAACCCACTGTGAAGCCTCAGATAAGCATGAAGAATGAAGCAAAAGACATACAATGGTCAAAGTGTAAATTGCTGGAAAAACAACTTCTACCCGTGTTAAAAACACTCTGGACTTGACTGCATAGAGGCTTCAAGTACAAAAACCTATCAGGTTCAGCATTAATGATATCTTGCTTGTTTTATCTGGGAGAAGATGGGATGCAAAGCCAGTGCCTGTTCTTGCTTCCATACCATGCAGGTAAAAGCTCATTGTATTCCAGTGCTAATTTCCCTGGACACCAACTTAATTTTCAAGGGCAGTGAGCTCCAAATTAGTCCAGCTAAAAAATTTACAGGAACATCCAGTTTTCAGCACACAATGCTGCCATATCCCATGGGTCAGAGCCAACAAACAATGCAACATGGGGCACCAACCCATCTCATCTTGTGAGAGAGGGAGGGTCTTCACTGTCGATGTCAAAAGTATAAATTCTCAATTTCTGCTGAAAGTGAAGGCTATGCAGCAGGAATGGCTGCAATATCCTACCACAGGATTACTGTGAATGCAATGCATGTTTGCTTTAGGCCTTCCCACCAAAATTTACCCCTCATCATCATATATGATACCAACACAGCCCTTAGTCCAAGACCATCTCTTCTGCTGCTTCAGTGAAACTCCTGCAAATAGAAATTAATTGTAGTAGAAGTTGACAGCTGTACACACAATCAGTGATCCCAGAAATCAAGTGGAGATGAAGGGAGTTCAAGGAGCCCTCCTGGAGGAGAACTAGGTTTTATTGGGAGTAGTTAAAAACAATTTGACCTAAATAAAGATTCAATACAATGAGAAAGCAACAAATGATGAAATACAGACTTCTGATGGAAAATGCATATTGTCTGACTGGAACAAAAAGTTAACAAAAGAAGAAATCTTAATCTAAATACCAAAGAAAAAGGTTTCGGAAGAGGTTTAGTAGGGAATTTACTCATGAGGGTTCAAAACCTTACTTTACTCAATTCAGTGTCTAATTATGAAAGACATTTTCACAAATTCTGCAGATGGGAACCTCTGCATGAAGAAGGGGTTCTTTGGATGGGAACACTATCTTGGTGCCAAACTCTGCTTTTATATATGCCAGACCTAACAGTGCCATCACTAACATCCAATGATTTAATTATATAAGGTAAAGAGATAGGATAATACAATCTTATCTTAAACATATGGTAAAATATGAAGCTGTGAGCTAGCCTGTTGATCAAGTTGCTTCTCTTCAGTTGTTGCCTGCCAAATATTAAGGCTTGTTTTTCCACTCCTACCACTTAGATTTCTCAGTTTTCTTATTTCCTATTACTCTAACTCAAGATGAGGTGACAAAAACTGCCTAGAATGGTTACTTGTAGCTGCTAAACTAGTACTATTTTTTCCTCCTAATCCTTGGTGAACTTCCTGTGTAATGAGGATCCTATTCTTACTGTCAAAAAGGTCTGACCTAAATCCCAGTCCTATGTCATCTTGTGGTGACTACTGCAGTTAGAGCTACTAAAAATAGGATTAAATGAGAGGTATGCACAGTTAGCTAAGTGCCACTATTATGTGCCATTTTCTTTGACTTGTATTTGCTTTTGGAAACTCATTTGCCAATGTATATTTGCAGTGTATCTTCTGTTTATTAAAAAATAAAACAGGTAATTGTGGAAGAGGTTTTACAGCGACTTCTGTGAGCCAGAGAGAAGTTTGATAAGAGGATGCCTGTTTAGCCCTGAAAGAATTTCCTACCAAGGTCATTGACATAGGAACCAAGAAAGAAAGAAGGATAAATAAGAGAAACTTGCAACTGCCTATTCCAATAAGCATTTTTTTGTCTTTTGTAACCAATGAGGAAAGTGTAAAGTTATGAGTTTTGTAAGGAAGTATAAAAGCATGCATGAAATAATATAACAAGTTTGAAGCCTTCTAAAAATGGAGCGTGTTGCTTTGTACCATCTCTGTCTCAACTAGGACAGGTAATGGTTCTGTGAGGAGCTGTTGTGGAGTTTTCTTTTGCTTTTAAATTGCTTTCTTTTAACATTTGTGATCAAAACCTCATAATGCTGCTTGTGCAGTGAACAAAGAGACCTATAATTAAAGGCACTATTAGTATGGTAAGGATACTGTTTGTTGATAGGGTCCCAAATGAGAAGCAACATTTGTTGGTTGTTCCAAGACATTTCTAATAATTCAGCTTGGGGGCTGGATGGTATTAGAGGGGTAACAGTCTTTGTTAGGGCTAAACACAGTGAGGGACACCTTTTCACTCATCCCTGAAGATATTCCCCATGAACTTGAAAGTTTTTCTGAAAATTTTGTACTGATGTAGCTCCACCAGCACAGATTCACTGGTGCAAAGCACCAGAGAGCTCTGATCACTCCCATGTACAGCTATGTGTCAGCACAATCAAACACGGACGCCAATGAAGCCCATGCAGAATTAGGCATGGAATTGGAGCTTTACAGCAAAATGTTTCAATAGGACCAGAATTTCAGGTTTCTATTCCTCTGTAAAAAGAGTCACCAGGAAGGATCTAGTGAAGACAGAGGCATCTGCAGAGATGAAAAAGAGATGAGAGACCTTGGGAAGACCTACAGGGAATAAGAAAACTGACAGACTAAGCCCTGAAAAGCACAGCAGCTTTCATGTCTTTTTAGCTGCACAGAAAAATCAATACTGGGGCCTTGTATCCTCCAATCCTGAAAGGAAGCAAAGAGCACAAAGGAGGAACAGCATAAATATCAGCCATCTGCTTGTGGGGAGCTGCCGCTCCTGCGCTTTCCAATAGGTGATGGACGGATACAAGCCTGTCCTGGCAGGTGGGGCAGCAGCAAGCTTTTGTTCTTGCCTTGCCACAGCTCACAAATGTCACTTTTTGAGTGAGGAGTTGGGCAACTTCTCCCTTTAGAGTGGCTTGATACCACCCCATGCCAGAAAAAGCCCTGTCTACAAAGCAGTTCAGAACAACTATAGCCAGCCCCTTGCACAGCACCTGGGTAAAGCAAGGGAAATTCTTCTGACTTCCTCTTCTCCACAGTTTGCAATTTTAAAAAGTGCATGTGTGTGGGGGAAGAGATTCAATGCCTCTCAATTGTTCCCTGGCTTCCTGTCAAAAAGTTCTGGGCCTAAAATCCCAGGAAGCTTCTTACTCCCTGTCATAGGCAGGATTCAGGAGAACAATAGCTGGCTACAATCAATGGTGCTGCAGCACAGACTTGTTAAAATATGTGTTTGCATTGCTGTCTTCTACTGAGAAGTGCCAGTATGTAATAGCACACGTAACTGTTACAGCAGAGAAGTATTAGTAATGCTAAGTGCTGAAAATCACACACTAATTTATCTTCTAGCTTCTCTTGCAATTGCTAGCAGGATTTATCTTCCTCTAAAAAGCAAACTACTAGATAGATAGAAGGTCTGCAGAGAAATTTACCACAGTACAACTCAAGAACAGTGTGTTTTAAAACAGAAGAGCTCATTTTGCTCCAACAGTGCATTTTTTTATTCTCCATTTAGTTCCAAGGGTTGGTGCCATAACCCAAGAGGGCAAAACTGGCTGGCCCCAGAGTAATTATTCTTAACATCCCTCTCAATGATAGATTACCTTCAAAACTGATAAGCAGTTTCTTCCAGTGTAAGCCCAGAAGTTATCTATCCCATAGAATTTTTCCAAAGCCAGATTTGGTACTCAAATGGGTTGGCTTAATTTTCCCAGAAAAAGCAATCACTTTTTGCCTACTGGAGCAATGACAAAAGTTGTCCAGCAAGAAAGACTGAGCCTGAGCCTGCACATTGTTGCCACTACCAGCACATGACTGAGGGAAATAAGAATACATAAAACATATAAGGTTGCCATTGCAGCCTGCTTACTTCCCACCATTGTCAGTGTAAAACTATTAAAAATACATAATGATTCGCAGATTGCTCCTTTTCATGTGATGAGACCTTCCTGATAAAGGTTTTCCTCTTCAAATCATGCTCAATTTCCTCAGATGCCAAGGGACATAAAAAAAAATTTTGTAGATTTGAGGCTGAACTCGTTGAGAATATAAAATGCCATCTTTTATTTTTCTCTCAGATTGCTGACACTCCATTGAATCTCCCACTCAGGACTCAGATAATCCAAGATATCAGCTGTGTCCACTGATTCAGAAACTGAAAAAAACCATTTGGAAAACAGTGAACAGGACTGGAGGGCCAAATCCTGTTTGCCTGGATTTAAGGCAGAACCATGCATCGAATCAGTCCTTCTTTCCTGCAAGAAAGCATGAAGCACAGATGTGGTTGTGCAAGCATCAGCTGCTTACTTGGGGACATCCAGTCAGACCACAGCACATCAGATAAATTGGAAGGCCAGGCAGAGCACATCAAACTAGAAGGTTTGATGATCAAACTCTCAAAATCAGGTTGCTTACTGGAAGCATCCCTGCATATGCATGTCTGGTGGCCACCCACAGGCGCTCAAGATTGACCAAGTTGCACAGCCTAAAAATGTCAAGATCACCAAGGAAATTCTGTGAAAAAACAGGAATAAAACCCTTTTTGTCCTACTACCACAAGGCTTGCTTTCTTCCTTTGTTGCAGTAATTCATTTTGTACAGATTTAACAAGCTAAATCCTAAAGTTCTTCCTAAAACAGATTTGGATCCAAGCTGCACTGCATACTAGCTGGCATAACAGAGCTCAGAATTCAGACTTTCATTCTTCTTTATTCCTTTTCAGGCAGCCTTCCTGCTCCTTCAAAATAAAGCACAGACAGCAGTTACAGAATTAAGAGTTCATCTCTGCATAACTAATTAAAGGGCATTTTTTGCTGTACTTTTTGCCTTTTTAATAGCACCATGGTATTTCTGAAAAGTAACAACTTTAGGCTTTAAAAGTAACAATTAGGCTTTAACAACTAATGATGATTTTAGAAATAGAAGCAATGCTTTGCTTTGCTTTGCTTTCCCTAGTAGGATTCAAGAAACACAGTGTGGTGTAGAAACCCCTGTTGTGCATATCTGTCTCACAGAGATCATTACCTGGGTGCATGTGTTTAACAGACACATCATTATCAACTTTCTGTTCCCAAGGAGAGGAAGGACCACTGGAAGGAGTTCTTCACAGTTATTAGGTTGCGGGTTTCTTGTGCTCAGAAAGGGTCCCTGAGCTTTTGACTCATTAAGAAATGGTCTTCAGAAAGCTCAAGGGCTTGCTTTTGCTCCAGGGAGGAATAGTCTGAGTAAAAATCCCTGATTTCTTTGTTGGCTGGGGAGCAGTGCTGCTGAGAAGGATCTCAGGGTGGTGATGAATAGTGACCTGGGCACCAGCCACAGCCTGCCTGATAGCCAAGGTGGCCAGCAGCATCGTGGGCAACAGATCTCAAATTATTTCCTTTTACTTGGCATTCATGAGACTACACCTAGAATCTGGCATCCAGTTCTGGCCCCAGGGGTGAAACATCTAGAGTCAGACAGGACAAGTCCAGGAGGGCCAGAAGTTGTCACACAGGTCTGTGAGGAGACATTGATGGACCATGACTTGTTCAGGCTCGAGAAGGGGTGGCTTTGGGTACCTGAGAGTAGACATCCTGCACTTTTGAGAAGAGATAAGAAGGGAGGTACATAGCAGAGAGACAGTGATCACAAATCAAAACAGGGATAGAAGGGAGAAACTCCCCATTGGGACAGTCAAGCAGTGGCTCAGTTTCCACAAGTTTGAGCAATCTCAGTCCTTGGGGGATTTCAGGACCTGGCTGCATAAAGCCCTGAGCAATGTGGGCTGATCTCATTGCTAATCTTGCTTTGGGCAGGAGGTTGAACTACAGACCTCCTGAGGTCCCTTGTAACCTTCATGGTTTTTGCAGCAAATTAATAAGCAATATATTTGCAAGGTATGCACCCAAAAAAGTTTCAAATAAAACAACTCACCCCTTGCCACAAAAGAGCTGAAAAGTTTTAGGAAGCAGGATTTTTCAGATGTAATGTACAAAAACAAAACCAACCCTCCTCCATCTTCCTCAACAACGTGCAATACTGAGCAATTACACTAAAATCTACTTCAGATATCATGATCTGACACTTCAACTTTGTCCTGAGCAGTCACTTCAGAGATTAATGTACTTGGGATTCAGAAGAAGGAAACCCTTTCCTTTCTTCTGGCAGATATTCATAAAAAAGCAAAGAAGGGAGTGTGTTATCAAAGCTTAACTGCTGCTGAAGCTTTTGAAATAGAACTTCTGCCCGTTTCTTCCAAGAAAACATCTGTTCTACAAATATAAAACCAGAATAAATCCATTAGCGTTGTCCAGGGAGATTCTTACCCTGTTTACACTGGCCCAAGTCAAACAACTCCCCAAGAAAGAAATTCTTCTGAACCTTCACTATAGGTTGAATAGCTGGATCTCAGCATAAACAACTGTACAAGAAAAACAAGCAATCAATTTATGTATGGCTTAAGAAGAATGGAAAGGCAGCAAAAGAAAACAAGTAGTGTATATTGCTCTTTGTTGGCATATGTGGGAAGCTCCATAACACTCTCAGCTCCTAGATTTATATGTCCCATAAGGTGGCCAAAGGGGGCAGTGAAACCTGAGCAGGGAAGGCTGCTCTCCACCACCTCACAAGGACTTGTAAAGTCCTCTCAGCTGTATGGGGTTGTGCATTAGATGTCCAGAGTGCTTCCTGTGAGTCCCTTCAAAGAGCCAAACACAGTACCACATTCCCACCTAAACCACGTGCAGCTCTGCTCCACGAGCTCCTTTAACATCCAAACCCATGGGCCTGGCTTTATTCTTCATAATGGCCTAGATTGCTGATGACCAAGTTGTGAAAGATGTGCAGGATCAGCTCCCACATTAAGAAGAGTTTTCAACTGGATCCTGGGCTCGTTGGAAGGTTTTGGATCTGGAAAGATCATCTATATGGCAACTTAGAGGGTTGATGAGTAAGCTCAGTGCTGAAAACTTACCTCATTCCATGCTTTGAAATGCTACACTCTGTTTTCAAATTAACTCCCATTCCTGCTTGGGTCATGCAAGTTTAAATACTCCTTCATACACATCTGTATTTTAAAAAGCATTCCAGAATGAACCCCCTCCACCCTGCAAGAAAAATGCTTTGGGGAATTTGTAGGAGGATTAGAGCTTTAACTACAAACTGCAGAATAAAATATTGAAGTATTATAATGCCTTTTCAGAAACCAGCCTTTCAAAAATTGGCATTTTCTTCAGCAGTTCTGTGGTAAAAAGTCCTGCCCATGAGTCTTCCCTGCTTTGAAGTCTTAACACTTCTGCAAAATAGAAAAAATTGAATGTGGAGCGCAGAGACTGCAATTATGCTCCGTCATTCAAAATAAAGGGGAACAAAAAGCTCAAGCTTCTGTGAATTTTAAAGTTGAAATGGTCATGACCATGAAAGAGATGGCAAAGCCTCAGGATAAAATTCCAGTTTTTCTGAATTTGTCAAAGGCTCTACTATAAGATTTCACACTTAGAATTCTACTCCATGGGCTTGAACCTCGCTTTATACTAGTGTAGGCCTTGTTTTAATGTTGGTGTGAAATTAGACACAATTTCCACATTTTAAAGGAAAATCTTTGTGTGAAAAAGTCTTCCTTTGCTTCACTCATACTTAATCATTCAAGTCTTTAGTTAAGTAAATAATTCAGGAATTTTCAATAAAGATGAAAATAATTTTTGTATGTTCAAGTAGAATAAATTTCAATGCTAGATAATATTTAGCAGCCTGTAATTACAAGAGGTTTAAAAAGCTTTCCTTGTAAAACAGAAGGATAATTAAACTTTTTACTTCAGAGAAAATGTGATATTATTCACTATAACCAAAATTATAAATGGGGCTGATGAAGACTTTATTACATATACAGACTGCATGCTTCTCAGGAGAGTGCTGTGTGTCTCCACCAAATCCTTCTAGACAAGGAAAGATGTGCCAGAAATAAAGATGTGGCAGAAACAAATCTAGTATTATAATGGGAAAGAAGGCAAATGATCACAAACTGTCTAAGACAAAAGTTAAAAACTGTATTTTTACATTGTATATACATCCTCACATATGTAAGAAGGAGCTATTAGCACTTGAAGGATTTAATTTTTTCCTTTCTTGTAATGTTTTTGGTGTGAATTATTGGTGTTCCTACTAACAATCAGCAGCAGAAAATAAACCAGGAAAACAATAAATATTTTAAAAGTTAAATGTTGTTTCCCTGCAAAACACCCCCATATTGCATATAAAGGAAGACAAAGGAAATCAAGAAAGAAGGAGATGTTTTTCTTGTCCTGGTGGAAAGCAGAAAACCTACACTGTATTTGCTGGTAACCCCTTGCATACAGTCCAAAGAGTGATGTAAGAGCAGCTCACAGCTGCATTTAGAAGCAATTTTACTTTTATCATGCTTGAAGTGAACACTTTCCCAAGCAATGCCTCCTGACAACGGATTGTCGTGCCTACGCAGCATCATGTGGCTGTGTGGGCATGCTCTGTGATGCACTAAAGATCAGTGATACAGCTCAGACTTGATCAACATTTACCCCTTGGTTCAAAAGGAAGCAAGGAATACTTTAATGCTACTGCTATCAAGTCTTATCACATATATTTTGTTAGGCATTCACACCTTGCTTGCAAATTGTGTTTTTATCATGCCTGTAACCCTGTAATTCTGGTTGGATCAGATCAGCTGCCATGGGTTGTTACCTAAACCTGTCCAAAAGTAACACACTTTTAGAAAAGCTTTTTTAGAAGTCTCTCAGGTCATTCCTTTTTATCTCTCATCACTTCTGATACAGGACTCTAGCTACAGCCCAAGAACACCAAAGGATCAATACAGTGCATTGCGCTTGCCAAGTAATTTACATACTCTTGCAACAGGCAATATGTTCTGGTTATGTTGGTTGTGCCCTAAGCAAGACATTGGAAACATTTCCATTTTAGATTTATTCTCAGACATTCCCCTTGTATAGTTCTCATGTCCCATAGATTACCTCCATTTTCTACCTTTGACAAACCTATTTTCATGAATTAAACCTAAAATGTCCTTTTAATAGCCAAAGAAAATTAAACAAACCAGAAATGCGAAAGCCTGCAATAACATAATCTTCTTTTCTGCCATGTTTATGGTCATTTCCTGTCCTCTGATACATGATGGAGTCATTCTCTTGAAAGTCAGCATGGGAGAGTGTAAGCAGGAAACAGGTTCTGTTAATACTATTGCAATGCTTTAAGTGATGTTAACTCAAGGTCATTGACTGTGAGCATCAAAGCAGTCATTTAGGTGTCAATCAATCCAGGGTTTGGACTAGGCTAACTCTTCCAGAGTCATTTGGCCTAATAAATGAAGGAAGATCATTTCTTGACATCTATTTCACTCCCCCCATCTCCCCAGCCCCCCAAAACAAAAGAGATCAAATCATTTCAGACAAGCATAGTAGGATGTTATTACAGGATGTTGCACTGGATCACCTAACACTTCCAGACGCATGGTCTTCCTTTGATGCTCCAGTTCCCTCCAAAGTAAAGGGGCCAAAAACCCTAGCTGCAAGATATTCCACCATGTAGAATACATCCACATAGCCTTAAAGCTGATATCTGAGAATGCATCAGAACTCAAGAACTTCAATAATTTATTGCTGTTCAAAATTAAATCATTTTTGTACCACACAGCAGCAGGAAAAATGTGGTCTCAAAGAAATTTGAGAAGAACAGCATCTACTGCATGCTTCTTGTTACCATTTTAATTAAGATTGTGAGGATTTATTATTTGCCTTGATAAACATTCAGATTTCCTAGTTAAAAAAAACCCAAACAACAAAACTATCAGAGTTTAGAGAAAGAAAGAAAAGAAAGTTCCTATTTTCTGTGCTTATTTAAACAATCCCCTGCTCTTTCCTCATTTTTTAAATGTTCTCTAGTCAAGAAAACTCCAGTATTTAAGTAACTTTCTTCAGTTTGTCACTCTGGAGTCAATTTCAATGCCACAGGCTCTTTAGTGGATTAGCAGAGAGAAAGGCTGAATGCCTTGATACAGATCAAGAACCCAGGATATTTTGTGGGGGTGTGAATGACAATTGGCAATAGGTCTTTCCCTTCGATAATTCTATTCTG
Organism: Fringilla coelebs; assembly: GCF_963513975.1. Lineage (NCBI taxonomy): Eukaryota > Metazoa > Chordata > Aves > Passeriformes > Fringillidae > Fringilla > Fringilla coelebs. The sequence goes on from NC_140028.1 coordinate 85,484,029, forward strand.
TAATCAAAATTCTCATCCCAATATCAGATTTCCACTACTAACACTTCAGAAGCACAGAAAATCTGAAATCATACTTCAGTTCTATTCCTACAGAGGCAGGTGATACCTTGGTGTCTTTACAACCCATAATGCCATCAAATAAGCATTTAGCTTTGCTGAGGCAAACTGCCCCCAAATATGATGTATTTAGGACCTCACAAATACAGCTCCCTTCAGCTGCCCACAGAGCTCAGCCCAGTTAATTACAATATGCTCACACAAAGCAGCTCATTAACCTCTAGGTGATCCTAATGAAAATTCTTGAGAGATCAATCCAGATACCACCTGGACCAGGTAAAAGGAAGTCTGGGTCATTTGGGTTGGGTTTCTAAACAAACCCAACCCAAATGAAAATGTGGTTTCACCTTTCTGGTTGCATAGTATGGCCCCACCAGCAACCTCTCTGGCTCCTGTTTGGAAGAGGAGGGCAGCAGAAACAAATATATTCTCATTTAGCTTGTCCTGTCTTCCAGTTTCATTTAGGTCAGCAGCAAGTCTCACATTTACTTTATGAAATCTTCAGGTTTTTACATGTTTGCTTCTATTTGTCACTTGAAAAGCTCAATTTGTCATAACTGGCTCCTACTCTGAGTTTCCCCTTGAGCACTTCAATGCTCTCTGTCTAGACATTACTTCTGTGTATCAGGTCAAAATTATTTTCTCAGTTGTGCTCAGCTCTGGGCAATAAATCCCTCCTGTGTGGTAAATGCTACAAAGACCTTCCCCTTCAAAAACTGAAAGGAGGATAAAAGCAACATTTTCCTTACAAAGAAGCAGCCTCCCCTCTCTTTGTAGATCCAAAGGAAAATGTTTAAAAATTAATTTTTGTTTAAACTCCTCTCACTTTCATTTGCTTACATTTTCATTTCAAGATGGGTTACAAAAAGAAGCAGAGAAACAAGTTTGTTTGGCTGGCTGTTCTGAAACTAGACAAAAGTTTTTCTCCTCAATTTTGTATCCAAAATATTTTCCAGAGAAAAGAGCACGAGCTGTAGTAGATACAAAAAAAAAAAAAGGGAAATAATGGTCTCTTTATAGTCTCTTTACACTCATATATGTACTGACTCTTTTATCTTCTCCATTAGAAATCTGGGATGTTCAAGAGCATTTTATTATCCTGTTCATTTCCTTTCATGATTTTATTCATATTTTCAGAAAATTAATTCTATTTTCAGACTCTATTAGAGCAAGAGAATTAAAAGAGTTAGTTTGGCAGAACACCTTATGAGAAGTTGTTCCTGTTCACAGGAGTTAGGCATAGCATTCTCAGTCACAGTGTAGCCCTCTTCTGAAGCAGATCCATAAGAAAAGGAAAATTCAACTTTTTCCATTTCTTCTTTCTTCAAGAAAATTAACTGAAGGGCCGGCATTTCATGGGTTGGTGTGTGTTCAGTCAAGATTAGTGAGTGATATCTGCCTTCATCAACAAGGAGGTAATTTCACTCTTGCCAAGTGTGATGGTTGCCATCAGAAATGAGTCTGGAATACCTTCAAAGTCAGGCTCAGCCTTCATGAATGCAAATCCAGAGAAAAGCCATGTATCCCTGTAATTGCATTAACATCCCATGTAGGGTGAAGGGATTTGGTCCACGTACATCAATAAAAATATTCTCAACTTGAATCTTTGTTACTGGGTTCAAGAGAGGTATTTATTTGGGTACAAGAGGAGGCCAGCACAGGATCAGCCTGGGCACACTGAAGCATAATGAACACCTCTGTGAGGAAGAAAGGAAAAGGAAATTCTTTGCATGTATAGAAACCACATTTTTGTATTTTGAAAAGGGTTCTTTTAAGGACAGTCTGCAAGGACAGGTTTGGGAGTTTTTTTTGATAGCTGCTATGTCACTTCCTTCTTGTCTTGCAAAGGATGAATTGATGCATTTTGACAAGCTCATACTCACAACTCAGATAATTCCTAGCCAGCCATCACATAACATACAATATAATAATAAAATAATGTGGAACAACATAATAATAAAATAATGCTGAAAGTTTGGAGTTTTTAAGAACAACCTTTTAGTATTTCAACTTGAGCTTGCTGCCACCAAAGACACTTGGTGCTCTGGGGCTTACAACAGTGGCAGACTTAGCTTTCAGCTCGGAACATTTCATCCAAAAAGAGCTTATTTACAGGTCAGCTCTTTTGAAAGTCTAAGTCTCATGGTAGGAGACATTACCAGTGTACCATCATGTAAGGGGACACCATGACTATACCATCACGTAAAGACCATTTGCAGTTAGAAGCCTAAGCTGTTTTTTATTAGGAAATACCAGGCAATGTGCACTGGGCTTGCTGGTTTGTAGTTTTGGGAATTGGAACAAAGAAGAAGATTAAGAAAGATCCCTTTGTACTGCTGTATATGGGCCTACTGCTTTTGGGAAGTTCTGCAAACTGCAGAACTGCAAACCCATCACGTGCAAACCCAGCCTTGATGAATTTAGTAATGCCAGCAAGCATCAGAGTTTACAATGTAGGAAAAAAGATGACTCCTAGAAACAAGACATGGAAGGTTAACACAGCCAAGGAAAAGGCATTCTTAGCCCCTGAACGTCCTACACTTCTGTTGCAAACATGCATAGGACAGTCTAGTTGTAGGATACAAGAGGAAGACCATAGGAATGCCTTCTGTGAAAACTCTGCTAACAGAAAGCATTTATTCTAATACATCCAGCATGCCCTTTTGAGACCCATCATCCATACACATTAAGTTCTTACTGCTGCTTTAAAACTAAAAGGGTGTCTGGGAAGGCCCTGGGTACCTTAAGTAATGGAGACTGACTGAGAGCTATTGAGGCAGAAGGCCTCACAGAAGCAATTCTCCCATGATCAAGATGATGTTCTTGGGCACTCTGTAACTTCCATCACTGCTGAGTGTGATGAGTTCAAACACAGTAAGAAAAGCCAGAGGCAGCTATTGATGTGAGTTGGAGTGGGTTGGATGTCCTCTCCTGACAAGACAGTGAGATTAAGAATGGCCAGCACCTTTTTTTGGCAGCCTGGGACACTTCTGCAGTTGCACAGATCACACTGCAAGCCTTAATACTCCAGCGTGCCACATCTCCCCTCCCTACTTACCTGAGTTCTGCTTCTCTCCTGGCAAGCCTTAAAAGTGCCCCGAAAAGCCGACTAGGACAGGGGAGAACCGGACAGTTTGGGACACATCAGACCCCCCTGGGAAAATGGAAGAGGGATGGGAGAAAAGGAGCAGTGAGACACACATTCCCCTTGAGTGAGGGCAGAGAGAAAAGTGCTGCAGGGCAAAGGGCAGCACCTGCCAGGCAGCTGCGGGACAGGCACTTGGGAAAGGAGGATGGCAAGACACACAGAAAGTTTGTAGTTGCAGTAAGTACTTTATTGCAAAATTCCTCCCAAATCCCAGGAAATACAGCCTATGGGAGCAACAAAGAGTGTAACCTCGCAGGTCAAATGCAAAACCAAATGATGCCAGTTCTTAGTAGGTGACCTCTTAAATGTACATAGGCATGCATAACAAGATGAGACAGTTGTGTGCAAAGGAAGAGCCAGCACCAGTGACTGGATATAAAATGACAAGCCTTTTCAAAAGAATGCATTTGTTTCAGATGAGGTTTAGATTAGCAGGCTTTTAGGGTGAGCCTTTACTCCCCATCCCTTCTCACAAAGGCCACAGAGCTGTAGAGCTGGAAACTAAGGAGTAAATCTGAACATGGCTCTAGATCATCTTTCACAAAAACTTCCAGAAAATTCTTCCATGACAGCAACAGCCACTGTACAATGGCTCCCAGAGCTGTCTCAAAGCTTCTTTTAGGTCAGGCCCCAACTCCAAGAAGAGGTAGATCACCTTCTTAGAGTTTCAGATCCCACCTAGAATTACCATGTGCACCTGAGGATTGACATCTGGAAAATACATGCATATTTGCAAATGGGGAACAGCACAATGTGCAACTATAATTTCTCTCTGGGAAAAGGCAAGTAACAGGAGGCAAGAAGAATAAGTAAGAAAGAGGAAGGAGGTGATTGCAAGAAATGTATTGGGCCATGAAAAGCACTTTCCAGTTTGGAGGCAATAGGCAGGCAGTCATGAGCAAGATTCAAGGTGTGACAGAAGTCAGAGAGGTTAATTGCCAAGAAAAAAACATCAGAAGCAGCACAAAATCATGTGAGTTTTGCCACTAATTTCAGTGGAGCCAAGCCTTTGCTGCAAGTTTCTTTAGGGCAAGCTATGGTAATTTCTTTGACCTGCAAAGTGTGGAATTTCCTTTCTTTCCTCTCCCCTGAGACATTTTAAGTTTACTGAATAGGGCACAATGAGGACTTTGCATGTGCCAGGGTAAATCACAGCCTTCCCCTGCATCTGCTGGAACAGTGTGCACACCAGGGTAAACTTTGGCTTGATAACCTCAGTGAATGTCTCGCTTGTGCCGGCAGCCCCACACAGAGATTGTTTCTGCTGCAATGTATTACCTGGAAATCTCAGGTATCTGCTGAAGTTTGATTTCTAAACATCTCTTATGTCTAATTCATGATACTGCAGGAAGGAATCTTACAGAAAAGGCAGCAGCATCCACTGGTATAGTCCCACTGCCCTTCTGAAACTCTCTTTGCTGCTGTGCCTTCTCACCCACAGCAGGTACCCCGTTTCTTTCCTATGTCTTTGTATCTCCAACCCAAAAGGCCTGTCTTTCAAGACAACCTGTAAAGTCCACAAGAAGCCTTCCCTCTGTCTCTGGAGTCAATTTCACTTTGGTCATCCATGGTCTAAAATATCTTGATTTTACGAGTCTTTCATCCCACCCCAGGCAATGTAATCTCTTGAATAAACCACCATCAGAAAAACATTTCTTGCATAGCTCTCCTGGAGCTTTCCTGTACAGAGACAGAAAAGGAAAGACAAACTTCCACAATAATTTGAAGTCTTAGTTTGAAGCCACTGAAACAGCATTTGTTGTCTGTGTTGTACCAGTTTTTCTCTGTTCTTATATACCAAGCACAACTCAGTATAATGTGGAATATCTCTTTGGCCAGTGTGAGTCAGCTGAGAAGCTGAATGAAGAGTCCTTGACTTAGAGTATTCTACTCACCAACAACTAAAAATCAGTGTGTTATTATCACTATTCTCATGCTAAATCCAAGCCACATCACTGTACTCTCCAGTAGGAAGAAAATTAACTCTATTCCGGCCAAAACCAAGACAGGGCTTTACATTATCACAGGATCTTTTCCTTTCCCTTCCTCCTCTGCTTTGCAGCCAGTTGAGTGGATAATTTCACTATTATCAACTCTTGGATCAAGAGCTACAACGTGTCTCTTCATCAAGTTCCACAGGGAAAGCCAAGAAATACATTCATCACACAGTCTTGCCACCAACAGCCTTTGGCATACACCCTCTGTCTTGAACCTCTGATCAGGCAGTCAAGATTACACCCTTCTCAGATTGTTTGCTCTGGGTCTTTGTGAGGCAGTCTGAAGTTTGCCTCATTTGCCTCATGACTGTTGCAAAGACCAAGACCCTGAAGACCTGACTGGAGTTCTGGCCTGTTTGAGGTGGATGCTCACCAAGTGATTGCTAGCAGCTGTGTTTGCAGTGCCACCATGGTACACTGCTTCCAGCAGGGTACACTCCTTCCAGCAGGGTAGACTGCTTCCACCATGGTACACTCCTTCCAGCAGAGTAGACTCCTTCCAGCAGGGTACACTCCTTCCAGCAGGGTACACTCCTTCCAGCAGGGCCTGGCAAAGGCGGCTTGATACCCGCTCATCACAATAGCCCATGAATTTCCCCACCTCTTGGCCAAATGAACTTTCTGGGGTAACTTTGGTGATCCCTCACGGAAAATCCCTCATCTGCCTCATGATCAGCACGAGGGACGGAGATTGAAGCTCCTTCCCAAGGACTAAGACCCTAATAATTCTGATACAGGGGCACTGCCTGGACTGAAGCGAGGTGTCTGCCAAGTGTTGCCTGCAGATGTGTTCACTGGACCAAGAAAGCAATGGGTCTCGCTCAGTGCTGAGAACATGGACTGTCTGTACCCATTTTCAATACCTTTACTCTTCATTGTCCTTTACCTGCTTCCCCCTCGGCGGTTTCAATCCATTGTCTTTTACCTGTTCCCCCCTCAGTAGAGGACTATAAAAGACCCCTGAGTTAACCAAGACTTTGAGATTCTCCCTGACGTGGTCCTGTTGGACCACGAAGATTTCATCTCTCCATTGGTAGCTATATACCTCCCCTCTCTCTCTCTCTCTCTCTCTCTCTCTCTCTCTCCTTCATCTCCTTTCTAAATCCTTCTGTTGCATTTGCTGTGGGCACTCAATAAAGGTGAATTAGTTTTGATTAATACTGAAGTTCCCTCTGTGTTGTTTTTTGCACTCAGAGTTCAGTTAATGAACCATCACGATCCCTGCTTGTACTAGCAGATTGTGACAGCCTGCTGAGGTGGCTCTTCTCTTGCGGACACCTCCATGAGAGCCAGACACCAGCCTGCTGATATCTTCATGATTTATATAAGCACATTCAAATCAATACAGTTAACATTCAGGCAACACCAACTTGTGTAAAGAAGTTCACATGACATTTCAAAATAAAAAAAATCAAGAAATAGATACTTGAGAACTAAACTCTGGGGAAACCTTGATTTCATTTTTTCTTCCCTTGTATTATTCTCTGCTTTCTCACCTGATTTGTGTGATTTCAAAACTCTTTCTTATTTCATGGAACTATTCTCACCCTTGACTCCTGCCCTCCAGCCTGTTTTCTGTTTTGCAGAGCCAGCCTGGGCTGTGGGAGGCAGGTGCTTCCTCCGGCAGTCCAGAGGCCACTGTAATTTCAGTAGTGACTCAGCCCAAAGTGAACCCACAGGGTAGGGCTGGCAATGACGTCTGACAGAGTCACAGCTCCATACAGCCACACTGAACTGTGCTCCCTGTAGTGAGTGATCTGCACAGGGGAAAAGTGAGGTGTGGCAGCCCCCAACTTTTATTGTTTCTCCACTTCTAACATTTTTAACTTCTGAGGACCCTTCCTGTGCAGCTCCAGGTTCAAGCAAAAAATCCCACACTTCCTTCATAGGAAAACTAACAGCAACTCCCTGCTCCCAAATAGTTTGCAAGAGCCTGAACATTGCTTTTCCAACACAGATCAGTCAGTATTTCTGTAGGGAAGGAAGATAATCATCTATATTCATACTTCGACTACTACTTAAGGGTACCAGGAACAAAAAGCATCCAAAACTTTTCTCAAATTGAGTGAAACCTAAAAGAAGCCTCTCATTCTGCCACCCACAGCTTCCTAAATCAGGTACACAGCCACTTCCTTTGAATGGTTTATTAATAGGAATTGTTATCTCGTACACAAAATATATGATTACCCGTACCCTGCATCTTCTCTGAAAACATGTGAATAGTTTGTTTGCACTATACAAAGGGTGAGAAAGGTCTATGTTTGGGACTGTTGCCTTGGATAAATCTTTATATATGCTGGGTTTTTTCCCACTTTAGTTAATTTGTTTGTTTGTTCAAAACCACTAACCCTCTGGGGAAAGGTGTTTGTTGGCTGCCATTATTTAATGCAATGTCTACAGAGCACCCTACGATGGTGATAAATACAATGCTAGAGTAGCAAAAGCAATGCTGTAATTGAAAGAGTCACCAGGGACAACAATAATAAAAACTGGCAGCACAGATTCCTGGATTACCTAAGCTGAACTTTTCCACCTTATAAGGACTTCAGAATACACTCCAGGAAGAATTTTGGGGTGTATTTGGATTTAACTTCTCTACACATTACCCAGAAATACCTAAAGGGAGCCCACAAGAGAGATGGAGACAGACTTTTTACACGGATGTGTAGTGATAGGACAAGGGGTGATGATTTTTTACCTTGAAAGGGGGTGAGTTTAGATTAGGTATTAGAAAGAAATTCTTTACTGTGAGGGTGGTGAGGCACTGGAACAGGTTGCCCAGAGAAGCTGGGGATGCCCCATCTGTGGAAGTGTTCAAAGCCAGGTTGGGTGGGGCCTGACCAACTTGGTCTAGTGGAAGGTGTCTCTGCCCATGGCAGAGGGGATGGAACTGGATGATCTTTGAGGTCCCTTCCAAACCATTCTATGATTCTATGAAGTCAGCTACACTGCTAACAGCTGCTGGAAACCCACATGATGCATAGCCAACATTTTTAACCTGCTCACTTAAAATCTTCTCAGTGATTTTTTTAGGGGGGCTTGCTTTGTCTCTCATCAGCAGTTCATGCAAGTTTCAAAGAACCTCAAGCCCCAGTTGAGGCTTGCAGGTGAGCAGAAAACCTCATGACCATGCTGCTCTACTTTGGGAAGCAGCTCTCAGGTTGAGAAGAACATCTTCTGTTCTCGAAGTATTTTTCTCTGCCCACTGTTTTCAATTGACTCTAGCAACTCAGTGTGAAATAATTAGTCCAGAATTTTCATCAGGATGCTGAACTCACACCATAATTCTTAGGAATAAAAAAAAAAAAGAAATTAGAGAAGACTGTCTCTAGTGTTAATTCTACACAGTCAAGAGCAGGGAGTCAAAGTTTCTGCTTCTTTCCTGGAGGCTGAGATAATTCTATCGTGTGATCTTTATGGCTTCTGCCAGCTGGGTGAAATAATAACCGCGAGCTTCTCCTGTGCCCTTCTGTGATCTCACTGGTTTGGCCACCACGCAAGCTCTTGCTTTGACTCATGTGAAAAAGAGTTAGTCCCCGTCTCCATCCTCAGCACTGATCACAAAGCAAAGGGAAAACAACAAGGTCTGAACACGTCATTCATGGAAGACTGCCAGGGTTTCTTTTCACTTGAGATTGCAGGGCTTGGAGTTAAGAAGTTCTATTGCTACCACGTCAACATGGGAATCCTTTGGTCTGTGAATTCATTCATCATCCCAGCATTTCCTCTCCCAGATTTATATCCTTCAGCCAAGCCAATCTTTTGAGTGTTTCATAATGCTGCAATTATCACTGTCTCTTTATCATCAAAGCAAGCACACAGTGAGAGAGCCTGAGCAGGTAACCACAGGAATTGCTTGGGAGAGGCAGGAGAGCCAAGTTTGGTGAGCAGTGCTGAGTGACATTACCTCCTGGAGGGGCTTCAGCTGCCTTCCCAGAGTGTAGTAAACACATCTTTCCCTCTGGCAGAAAGGAGTCATCAGTAAATATTACCTACTCCAGCTGCTATTTGTAAGCCTAATACAAACTTTGAGGTAGCTTCATAACTTACACAGAGAACTTAATTAAGTTCTAGTGGATCCAGTTACAGGAGGGAGGGCTGAGCACAAAGCAGAGAAAAGCATTACAGCTAAAATTTTTAAAGGTAGTTACATGATATTTCCATGGCACTGAGAGCAGTAAAAGTAATTTCCATAAGTAACTTAGGTCTGTGAAGCAGTGTCGATGATGTGTAAGGGGATTTCAGTTAAGTCACAGCCTGAGGTGAATTTTAGACCTCCATAACACACAGGATACGCAAAAAGTGAAAGGACACACATATAACCTGTTCAATGTCAGCGCTACTAAATTTAGCAATCCGGATTTTATTGTTCTTTCCAAGGGATTCACCCCTTTAATCTTCCAAAGCTGAGGGAGAAAAGAGCTGATTAAGTGCAGGAGGGTACAGACAGTACTTCAGACAAACTGTTGCTAATTGCCCGATGATCCACCAAGTCTAGTTTGTTTCAATACACAAAGGCAGAGTGGCCTTTTCAAAGAGTGAGCCAGCTGGTAATGATACAAAGTATTTACCTTGGAGCTGAAACTATTTGGGAGGAAATGCAATTTCTTTTTCTATATCCTTTAAGTATCTTCAAATATCCCTGGCATCTCCCAAGGTCCCTTGGAGAGCACGCCTGTATGTGTCTGGATCAAAGGAAAAACGGGGTGCCTGAGAAACAACGCAGTCACTCATGCAATAAGGTTATTCAATAGAACATGAACTCCTCAGCAATGTTAGGAGAGCTCTGCAGCATAAAGCATGACTCTTTTAACAAAGTGATTGTAGATTAAAAAATAGTCATAGGAACATCAAAATATGACTGTAACACGAGATATGTAGTAAAAGAATCTTAAAACTGTTTTGAAAAAGAATCTCATTGAAAACCTCAGACTACAGAAAACTTGCTACTTTTGTGGAAGTATTTGGTCCTGATTTTCAGAGGCACTGCTTTCAAAAGAGTTTCACGAGTTTTCTACTCTGGATCATGTATAAGGTGCAGTAGAAGTAAGATGAAGTGATTCCCCAAAATTCCTCAAGATTCCCAACAATGCTATGAAATGCTGGAGAACTGCACACAGTTTTCCAGTGGAAGCAAGGCCAGACTCCCTGAGAGTCTTTTGTATGAAACCCCTGCTAGAAAGAGATCCTTTGCAAAAGGTCAGTCCCAGAGATATGCAGGCTGTTGCTGAAGAGGAGCACCCCAATCTAGGGAATGCAACAGGGAATGGGATGGAGCTGTAGGTGGGGACACACGTGGTGCAGGACTGCAGGGAAGCACAAGAGCCAAGCAATATGATTTGGCTTTGGTTTCAAGTATAAAGGCTCAGGTCCTTTTCAAAGCACCCTGCTGCTTTAAGCACATGCCTGAATCTCTGAATGAAGGCCACCTGGGGCAAGGATGCAGACTCTGCTAATGGCAGTGACACGAGAAAGGTCCTGTATGCCTTGGAAAGGAGTAATTTTATCAGGAAATTGATAACAAAAACCAAACAATATCCATAAAATCTGAAGCTGCCAGAATATATTTTATTTCTCTGGAAAATGGACTTTCAACGAATGTTTAGAAAGTTCCAGGTATTTTCCCAGACCCACAGCAGCTATTTTCCAAATGCACATGGGCCAGATGAACGAAAATAAGCAGTCACATAACTTGTCTGGTCCTGAACAGATCTGGCAAAATTAATCTGGGTGTCTACTTTCCCATATGTGCCTACCACATGCACTTGGGTTCATTTGCAAAACCCACACATTTCTAGGGGTCAGATAAAGCTGACTCACAGCATGAATCCAACTCCAACCATGTCAGTAACTTGAAGCAAATGCATTTTCACTTAACAAGAGGCTTATGGTGACAGGCTGAAGGGTACCAGTGCATGCAAGGGAAAGTAAGATCTGTGGTGGGAATTGTGAGCAACACACTGCTGAGCAAGAAGGGATGGAGGTGGCCAACCTAGGAAACCTCTGCCCATGTGGAGGTTATTTCTGCATCTGGCAAAAAGATTCTGGGGGAATCTTCAACATGGCAAAGATTCCTTCTTTGCAGAGAGCCTATTAAGCACCACCACCTGGGGAAGAATAATTTCTTAAGCAGCTGCCAGGCTGATAAAAGTATTGTTTCAATAGTCAAGGTTGCATTGGGGACACCAGTTTTATGGGCTCAAAAGGCCTACAGTGTAGTTCTTATAGGAAACACCAAACATTTTGGTGTCTGGAAGGAAATTAAATTGCATTGAGCCAAGGAAAGTGTGTGGGAGCTTCATTGAAATTTCCAGCTCATTGCTTTTCAAATACCTCTTTTGTAAACTGCGGATGAAGTTTCTCTAATTGAGCAAAGTGTTTGGAGAAGAAGCTAGTGTTTATGAAATACTTTGAGAGTAGAATGGTTGGAGTATTATTTTATTGCATTCATCTTTTCACTTCTTGGGGATTGTCCTATAACAAGACTTCAAACACTCTTAACGACTGTTTCTCTATATTCATGCATGTAGCTGTTCAAAATGAATGCATACATAAATTCAAGCTGGTCAAGAAAGATGAAAGGCTGTGGACAGATCTTCATCTAGACCATTAAATGGCCACTGTTCCAGGCAAAGCCATTTAGGCACCCATATTACTCTATGATTTTAATTCATGACCCTGATTGTGTCTTTTGACAGCATTACAGCATAGGCATACAAAGCAGTAAAATTGCCCTCTGAATATTCCTGGGAACAGATTGGAGAAGTAGCATAAGCCAATGAAATGAGAAAGAAAAAAACCTCTGAGTGATTGCCCATACAAAATGTCGCCAGGTTTTTGTGTGGGCATTTTCATTAGAGAGAAGAATCTTGTGTTTGGGGTCTTCTGAGCTGGTTGTTCACCCTCCAGGTTCAATCAGATTCTGCACATCATCCATCAGAAGCAAATATGGGCTTTTTAAGAACACAGAGGATGTCTTAAGGATGTGGATGTGGTGGGATAAAAATGAAGCTACCAATAGCTAACACCAAGAAAAAAAATCGAAGAATGCCTTTACAGAATGAAAACCCAGACCAGAGGAAATTCATTACAGCCTACTGCTGTCTGAGGGAAAGGATCAAAACTACTCATCTGGCTTAGAGGCCATGTAGCTATTGCTTCTTGAATTTTTCCTGCCAGACAGTGTACCTAAATGGAAGAATTTTTTTATCTCTCCCACATACATGGCTAATTAAAAATAGCTGTGGTGCTATCAGACATCTCTAATTAGCCTTGTGTGAAAACTCTGTATCTGACTGGTAATTGCAATTATTCTCCCAATGCAACCAACTTCACCTTCACTAGATCAGCCATTTATTTTCTGAGCTATTAGGACACTGGATGAAAACACAGGAACTATTAATTTTCCATCCTTCCCTTTCACACTGGTATAAAAGAAACTTCTACATATTCTTCAGTTTTCATAACACATTTTATTTTTGTAACTCAGAGCAGGCTTCCTCCAATAATGTATGCAATTCAAGGCACAATTCAGTTCCCTTTGGATATCAGGATTCAAATGCAAAATAACTATTTGCTTTTCTTTTTTCCCCTGTAGTTATGGCTGTCCCTACAAAGTGCTGTTAGACAAAACCCTTAAAGCTGTAACATGTAATAACACCACTCAAAATGTCCAGAATCTACATCATCCCCTGGTCTTAAATACAGGGGGGACCTTCAGTTCAGGTAAGAACAAATCATTCACATGAATTTTATAGTAGCAATAATTACCATCACTTTGCTTTTGAGGCTCTTCCATTGAAACAGATTTTACACACAGATCCAAATTTGGCATCAGTGCCAGCTCACAAACTTCATTAGAAATAGCTTTATTTACTTTGCTTCATGAAGAAGAAAAAAAGGCCTGGGACTGTGGGCACTTGTAGGCAAAGTGTCAAACTTTAAAAATTAATAAGCAAGACAGGTGTTCCTGAGAACTTCTGAGTGGGTGATTTTGGTAAAGACAAATTATGCAGAAAGGCATGTATAGGAATCTGAATTCCTATTTGGTAATGAGTGACTAAAGTAGGGGAATAACAATGCTGCTTGGTCACACTGGATCTGGGCATGCTTCAGGGGTCAAATAGCCAAAGTAGATTAAGTTAATAAATGTAATATAATATACTATAAAACTTCACTGAAAAATGAACTTTTGTGGGAGGGGTAAGTGGCCTACAAATTTGGAACAAATCATAGGACAGTTTAAGTTAAAACCAACAGGGGGGAAAACTACGGTAGCCAAAACAATTATATTTATATCCTCAAATGTCCCTCTTTTTTTTTTTGTATTTTTAAAATTGTCTGAATATAATTTAAACTAGGAATTAAGTGAGTTTTGAAGAAATGTAAATGCCTTAATAAAACTTGTTTGCTGCCAAAATATTTTATTCAATCAAAACAGTTTTTTTCCCCTCAGTTTATTTTACCAAGAAAAAGGGAAAATAATTGCTCCTAGTTGTGCTTTTAGCATATGAAAATAAGCAATTTGCAGTGTGTTCCAGAGTCACCAGTCAATGTCACATCTTGTGACTTGACATGACTAACCCACATAAGGTCTGGTGGTTTCTGACTGGCTGCTGCTGCAATAACAGTGCTCACTAGTTCCCAGCGTTAACTCCCTGGACTCCCAAGGGAAAACACAACTTCCCACCCCTGCATAAAGCCCTCCACTGTTGCAACATTTCCCTCCTCAGCCTCAGACTTGCACTAACAGTACTCTTGTAACTGAACATGTGTCTGTAGTACCAGAAGATAAAGCCTTAACTAAGCTGGTTTAAAACACTTTAAAACTTGCATTCCTGAGAATTCCTCCCAGTGCTTCATGAGTTTATTTTCATTCCTTTTCCAGCCATGCCTGCTGCAGTGCCACTGGAGTGGCTAGCAGGAAAGGGATTCATGGGGATTGTCACTTCTCCTCCAAAAAAGATGGCATTCATTATCCTCTTTGTGCCACTTTTTCTCTTGAAAAACAGCATGAGCAGAGAGGCTCCCTTGGCTGTGGCTTTGGATACACCACAGAGGTTGCTACCTGGCAAAAAGCTCCTCTGTAAACCAGTGTTGGTCTGTGAGGGAAGTGTGGGAGGCAAAGGGGGGAAACAGTGACTTCCCCTTTGGGGTTTCCTTTTGTGACAGCACCTGCAGAAGGGGCTCAGCACCAACCAGCTTCTTAAAGCAGCTTTTGCAGGCAGTGACCCGAGCCCTGCTGCCCACCACGGCTGCCAGGGATGCTCACATTAGCAAACTGTGGCTGCTGCGTGCCATCCGCCAGCTGCGACAGCCTCGCCCCAAAACATGCATCTCCCAGGCAGGCTGGGGTGCTGGCACCTTCCTGCTACTGAGCTTTTTTCACCTGTGCCATGATTGTAACTGCCTGCTTCCACTCTCTCACCCTTCTCCTGGCTCAGCCCCAGGGCTCTGCCGGTGACGTTGCGCACTGACCTGCCTGGCCCTGCTGCTGCTTCGCTTCCAGCACTGCTTGTGCCTATTGAATGGGCACAGTTAGGGAGAAATCACACGCCAGAGGAGCAGTCTCACTGCCTACACCTCCTTCTTCTGTAGCTTTCCTACACCACATTCCTCCAGCATGTTATAGAGGGGCTGGAAGAGGGACGGGCATTACAGCAGGCGTGGTGTCAGCAGCCCTGGGAGCGCACACCCCCTCTGCCCAGCACTGGCACAAGGTCTGTGCTTTGGCTTCCCTGTCTCCAGATGAGCTGATGGGCTTTTTCAGTCCTTTCAGCTGGAAGGCCAGCATGCAGCAAACAGCATCAATATGATTCTGTCAATGATTTTCTACATTTCAAGGCTGTTGATGTAGATCTTTTTTTAACCAGCTTGCCACTTTCCAGATCATTATGTCAGTAAAATGTCATTGCTAACATTACGTACATTACTTAAAAGAGGACACAATGGACAGGGAAAACAGTACAAATCAAGTTTAAAAAACAATTTTGAAATCAGCACATACTTGATTTTTTTTCTTCACTGGTGTACTTCCATCACTTTTACATTGGGACATGCTTCTCACCAGGCACTGCCACTGGCTTTTTATTTTATTCTTATATTGTAGTAGCTGAAGGGACAACCATTGACTGGCACTGTCTCATAGCTATAGCAATGTGCTGGATTTCAGAGACTCTTATCAGCTCTGCACTGAGTGGTCCTTAAACCAAAGCCCCACTTTGAAAGGGAAATATGTCAATGCAAACGTGCTGCCTTAGCATCTCAAGATTTTTCAGCTAATCTCTCACTAGGTACCAAAGCCACAGTTTCAAGGACCCATGGCTAAAGCATATCAGGTTGCAATAAATGCCTGGCAGCTTCCTTTTCCTTATCCCAGGAAACAGATAAATTCTTTGCTAGCTTTGTGCTTGCAGAGTTCACAGGAATTATCACACAGGTATAATTCCTATTCTTAAGAAGGAAAAAAAGAAAATCCAGCCAAGCAAACCTGCACTGGCAGTCAAATAAGAAATGTAAAGAAAATCAGACACTCCTCACAGTTTCTGTACTTTCTGAAGATGCACAATCACCCTTCTGGATGAAATTTTTCTTCACTACTATAAGGTGTTCTCCTTCTATAATTGACACACCCATATGTCCCACTTGACTTATTGTTACCCATAAATCTTAAGAAACTATGTCTAGTGTTATTGTGCATACTGGTCAAGAAACCAAGGCACTGCTGCCTCTGAGCATCACTCTGCAGTCCTTCTCATGGAGACACGGCATTTTCCAAGGCCTGGGACGAGATGCCGAAGCATTGATGTAATTTGCCTGAACCACCAGGCCCTTCTTTTCCTGTTTCTCCTCACTTAACAAACTCCTGAATCATTCCAGCTCCACCATGTGACTCACAGCTTCCATAAATAATTGGAAGCAGGAAAGACCCAAGAGCAATAAAAACAGAACCTGAAAGTGCTGGAATGAGATTGGTTACCTTGGTGTTTTGTTGGTCCTTTTTTTAATTTTCCGTAAGGGAATCTGCTCTTTACAAAGGAAAAAAGAAAAGTCATCTGCCTAATTTAGCAGGAGTTGGCGCTGCATGCTTTGCTTCCGCAGTGGGCCAAGCTTATGTCACCAGTTTCATATATTCTTCAAAGTCTTACACTGAAGTTGGCGTGAGAGGGTTCTAAGCTGGTTTGACTGAATGCAAGCCAGGGGAATAAAGTTCCTCTGATTGCTTCATGTTGGGCTGCTGTGGGTATTGATTCAAATACCCCACTCAGAACAGAATAATGTCCATGCATCTTTCCATTAATACTTAACAAATATTAATTAATTAACCTTCAAACAATCCCAAATCACGTGAACTAGAAACTTTGTCTACTTTTTCTCTATTTTAAAAAAGAAGACAAAAAGACAAGGGCAAAGATATTAATGCCAACATGGCCAAGAAGTGTGCACTAAAAACATGAGAAGAATGAAAGGGCTGCATTTCCTTATCTATCATATGATGTATAGTCAACTGAAAAGGTAAGTTTGTTTGGATGAACTGCACACAAAACTGTGTTATCTAAGCACCAGGGGCAGGAAGAGGCATCATGGACTTTTGACACACTATTAAAAAGTGTGGGAATAATATTGCAAGGAAGCAAACAAGGAAGGAAGGAAGTGGAATTCAGAGCCAAGTTCCTCACCAACCACATAGGAAGCTGCACTCCAAACCAAGAATTATTTGGAGTGAGAGATTTAGCCTGACTATTTCCAACTCTGCATGACTGACTCTATCGACAGAGTGGATACGAGCACAGATATGAATTTACCACATGTTTGGGGCAAGCTGGGAGCTCTGAGCTGTCCCATGCCACAAACCACCTCCAATTCATTTACAGCATGAAGGTTTTACTGAGGATGTTACGTGCAGGTTTCTTGGGGCACTGCAGATTCATCTGATCATTCTATCTTCTGGAGAATTCACCTCTGGATGTCTCACATAACCTCTTCTGAATCTCTGTTCTCTTACTAGTGTCTATGTTGCCAAACTAGATTGGCTGATCCATAGCACATTTATGATATGTGCAACCAAGAAAATAATTCCCAGACTGGCAGGCCTTTATTTGTACAGCAGAATTGTCACAGTGGGAGCATGTGCAAAGCAGCTCTGCATGTGGAGGGCTGTGCCTGAGGTGCAAATTTCCTTTTGAATACCTTCAAGTCACCCTGGAGATTGTTAACTCATCCGTGATTGCAGCTGTGTTGCCCACTGCTACAGGTTCTGGAACAAAATGGGATTGATGTCAGTGTCTCTAATACATGTCTGCTAGCAAAGAGCTCTCACTGGAGTAGTAAAAAGAAAAAAAGGAATTTATATCAAAATAAAAAAGAAGAAAGAAAAACAAAGTAAAAATTCTCTACAATTTGGATTAATTTACCACTGAGGGCTCTTTTTTAATTAATTTTGCCCCTGAGTGTTCTAAGGCATTTCTTTTTCCCTTCCAGCCCCCATAGCTCAGGGGATCGGTCATACAGGTCTCTAGTGCCTCAGCTGCTCATGGCTTGGCCATTACTAGTGAGTTAGACCAGCTCCATTCTCTACAGAAAGGCACTACCCTTTTCTTCTTTTAAGTTAGATTTTCCTGCCAAGCTGTGGCACTGACACCCTCTGGGTGCAATTGAGCCAATTTCCTCATCCACTTCAATGAACCTTGACTCTGCTCTGGGGGCTCTGCTTTTCCCACAGCTTTTGGGAACACCAAGTGAGATTGGACTGTCACTTACTGGATCCCATTCTTCTGGCTTTCAGGGCAGCCTAAGTCTCCAGTGCACTATATATCTTCTATTTTCATTTCTTTCAGCCCGTGTCAACCTACTCTTTCAGCTCTGTTTTACTTCCACAACACAAAATAATCTGCCTTGGCCTCATATGAGGTTGAAAATTCACCAGTATGGCTTAGTAGGAGGGGAAAAAGCCATCTCAGACTTTCCTTGGGTAGAAGACTTCAGGTATACAGAAGAGCTGCACTCACAAAGATGCCACTGCCTCTAGCAATTCTGCTTGCTGAAAACCTGGCAAGGAAATATCAGCATTAGAGCAGGTAGGAATATCTGTTCAAATATCCATGAATTCTTCACATTCTGAAGAAATCTGGTCTCCTTTACAATTGGACCCACCATCTTGGAAGAGCAGATTCTCTGCTTCTGCAAATCTAACCCAAGCAATATGAATTGAAAAGTTTTGTGGCTTTCTCTCCCCCAAAAATCTTTATGGGATGCAAGTCCTGGATCTGACTTCATTGGGATGACTGAGTTGGGTCAGGGCCAAAAAAATAAATCCTTCCCAGCTTGTTCTTGCTGCTTTTCTTGCCCTGGAGCAGGTATGTGGAACCTGCTCAAAACATATCAGGCCCATCTCTAGAAGTATTAGGATATTTTCCCTAAGGCAAACATTCAAACCAGGAAGTGTTGCAACCCATATCAAAAGAAAATTTAAAATTAGAAAGAGAAACTCCAGATGAAGAAGGAAGACATCTGCTGGATATCTACCTCACTGCCACTCGAAGACAACTTTTCAGCACAGTAAAGGCAGGAAGACAGAAAAAGCAGGCACCTACCAGGACATTCAGTCCAAGCCAGTGGTAATACACATGCCCACACCATCC
Organism: Fringilla coelebs; assembly: GCF_963513975.1. Taxonomy (NCBI): domain Eukaryota; kingdom Metazoa; phylum Chordata; class Aves; order Passeriformes; family Fringillidae; genus Fringilla; species Fringilla coelebs. The sequence continues at coordinate 85,502,871 of NC_140028.1, forward strand.
TTTTCCATTCATCACCTCAGCAAGATCCATCTTAAAAGCAGTCATGAATCCTACTTGTGGAACTACTGTTCAAATAACTAAAAGCCATTTGGTAATTTCTAGCTTAAATTTATTCCTGGTCATTTGTATTCTAAGGCATCCATGGATCCTTTTCTCCTCTCTGGTATTTACCCACCTCATGCATTTCCAGACAGCAAACATATCCCATTTCTGCTTTTGTTTTGCAAGGTTAAACAAATCATTCCCTTCAAGTTCCTACTGTAAAGCAGGATCCCTGTTCTGCTGAACTTTCTCACTACCCTTTTCTGCATCTGCCAGCCTCAATTCACCTTTCTGCAGAGACAGCGGTCACAACTACATGTGATGTTGGAATTAAAATCAACTACTGCAAAACAGAAAGAAAAAGAATAACTTCTGAGGAGCAGCTTAAAACTTGTAGAGAAGATTTATAGCATACATGGTAACTAAAGTCACTCTTTATGTCTATGGAAAAAGACTTTCAGAACAGCACTATGTGGCTCTTCTGTCCAAGTTATGTCTTGTATAACTGTGTCATAACCTGATACCAGTCTCAAAAAGAGGTTGAGAGAAAATAAATTGTGAGGTTCATGTGATTTCCATTGTGTTGTGGTAACATTGCTTCTGTCCCTGAACCTGGGATTGATAAAGGGCTTGAGGCAAAGATGGAGATCTCAGGTGAAATCCTATGCACTGAATTCAGCAGGCAGAAATCCAGCTCCAGAGGAGTTATTTTCATGTTTCAGAACCAATGAACTTTTGCTAGTCCATAGAATGTCCCCTTCTTCAGGCAGGAGCAGAGAATGGTGTGTGGCCAGCCAAATATCAGGCTGTGCATCCTTGCAGCCCCAGTGTCTGCCACTGACCAGGATGCATCCTACATTAGCCCTGATGCAACCCCTGCAAGCAGCCAAAACTATTTTCTGTAGCCTTTGGCCACAGAGTGTTTCCCTGGAGCAAAGTTTGTGCAGTCCTTCCCTCGGAGCGTCCTTGGATATGCACAGAAGCTCTCAAAGACAGTTCATGAAAGACCATGGACATATTTTGTCAGTCCAGATGTAAAAATAACCTCATAACAAAGAGTAAAATGGCTCAACTTGGCAATCATTTCAGTGACTTTGTTTCCACAGCCCCAGGAAGGATTCTTTCAGTTCTGAAGGTAGGGCCATGCAACCACAGCAGATACTATCAACTTGCCATATTAGGAGTCCTTCCAGGAAAAAAAGCTTATCATTTCCTGATGACATTCTGTTTTGCATGGATGTATTCTCCAAGCTCGAGGAGGGGAAAGCCAAGAGATTTCCACTGTCATCTGATTTTTGTCCTTAACACTACAGTGTCAGCAACATCCTCTGACTATTGGCCACATCTTCTCTGTGAGCTGTTTTTTGAAGCCATCAGAAACAGAGGGAATTCTTCCCTATTTGTAACAAAAATAAAGTTCAGAACAGAAAAATGCCTCATGGCTACCTCAAGCAATTGCTTCACTTCAGCATTTCTGATTGCTCTGCAGTCCTTAAGAATAGTTCATGTTCTCACTGGACCAGATTAATTCCCATTGCACATAGTTTGTAGGTTAGATTTATGCACACATATGTTACTGCCCTACTCACAGACTGCAAAGATGAGCAACATCCATGGGTTTTACTTTTGTACTTTTCAGCCTAAGGTCTGTGGGTCACGCTTAGTTTGGTTATTATGACAATGGCAACAAGAAATGTTTGTTTCTAGGTCTTTTCCTTTGGAGCTATCTGAAATATACAAACAGTTTGCAGCACAAAAGCTCATCTTTGAGTACAAAGCAAATTCAAGCGTGCCCACGATGAGCCTATGTGCTCCAACACTGTTACCTATGCTAATAAACTGTGAGAGAGTTCCTTGCCATGAATGTAGCCTACTCCAACTTTCCCAAGCAGCTTCTGGACCTGTTTTGGTAGTGGGATTCTGCCAGGAACCACACCCAAGCAGCAATTTGCTTGCAGCCATCTAGCACAGGCCAAGCCAGTCCACCAGTGGAGATGCAGGCTGTTCCATGCCAGCTGGCCTCACTGGCTGGGACCATTCCCAGGCACGTTTAATAAAGTGATACAAACCCAGCCTAAGTCCTTTTAACAAAATTACAAAGTCAAATCAAATTGTCACTGAAAAGCTGCTATACATATGGTTTTAATAGCATGCTATTTTGCAAGTGTCTGGCATTTTCTGGGCTCGCTACACTTATCCTGTGCTCCAGTTAAATACACTGATACAATTTCACAGTTAACAGTGGAGTTGCAGAACTCCAGCAAATCTGTGATGAACTGGCTCCTTTGAAATAACAAGGGTAGAAGAACTTAAAAGAAGATTTTCTAAGGTCAAATTTGGCTATGACCTAAGTTGGAATCACTGAATGTTTTCTACATGTCACTGCAATTACCTCTCACAGCCAGGTACCATCTAAAATATTACCAAGAGAGCAACTGCTCTCCTATTGTGCAAGCAAAGTTGGAAACACAGATGTGATCGACTGGAGGCTGGGAAAACTCCAAACTCTATTTTTAACTCCAATCACAAGATCTAGGGTGTCCTATTAAATAAACATAAGAATTTCTTTCCTTCAAAATCAGCATGCAGTGATTCCAGTTGGAAAAGGACTTCCAGAGTCCTCCAGTCCAATCTCCTGCTCAAATCAGATGTAGTTAAAGCAAGTTCCTCAGGGGCTTGTGCAGCTGTGGTCTGAAGATCCCCAAGGGTAGAGAGCGTACAGCTCCTCTAAGAACACATTCCAGAGTTTGTCCACCTTCACAGTAGAAAAATTTCCTTACACAAAGTCAGAATTTTCCATGTTGCAGCATGGTGACAACTCAGAACTCTGCTGGGGGCAACTGAAAAGCCCTAAGGGCAACCAAGGACCCTTTCAGAGAGAAAACTGTAGGTAACTGGGAACTCTTGGAGCACCTCTAGGAGCATTTATGGGCAATTGGAAGCACCAAACCCCTGAGGACAAGCCAGAATTCTGCTGAGGGAGCCAGGGATAACTGGAACCCCCCGAGGGCAACCCAGAACCCCAGACATGTCCCTGGTGTGTCATGTGCACTGAAATTGTAAATGTCAACAAAGATTTTATTCTACTCTATCTGCCCAAATGAGCCAAATTCAGAATGAACTGTGACCTTAATTCACAGTATTCTCATATCCCAAGGGCAAAACTTAGCAATATTTTTTTTCAATACAAGATTAAGTAGGTATTTGTAAAATACTGTAGAATGCAACATGGACAATGCAAAGCTTGATAGCTAAAAGCCTGCGCCTTACTCTCTTTCCCAATTTAGAGACAGATGAGCAAAGCCCAAACAGACATTCCCCTCGTTGTGCTTTTATGTATCTATACAATGCCAGCTATGCAGATGAACATCAATAAACCAATCAAAATGTGCAGTATGCTTCACCAGAGGACTTTTATGAGACGTGATTTGCCCTCCAAAGTCCTCCAAATTGCACCAATCCCCTCATAAGGCCAGCGGAGCTCAGTTAGGTTCACCATGATTGATGGTAATTCTGACTGCTTCCATTAGGAGACTTGCTGCACTATGAACAGGCAGGAAGAAAACCCCACCACTGTGCTCATTAGGAGAACTTCTACACCGTTTACTAAGAGACATCAGAGCTATGTGTCACAAGAGCCATCCACCATACTGAAGTGCCTCGCTGGGTCAGGGCAGGAGAGGATGACTCCATTCACTGAGCATTTAGGGCAGTGTAGGCACATCCCACCGCATGATTGAGCCCTAAGAGAGGCATTGAGGATTAATTACAGGACCTTTTTTTTTTTAACAAAAGTTCAAAACCTTGTGACACAAGATAGGCTGTGCCTGACTACTACTGAATTCAGTCTTGTCCAAGCTGCCAATTATTTTTATAGTCCTGTCTCCACCTTTTGCAGTGACACGTTGTGACACATTTGTCAGGGGAATGGTCACATATACAGAAATACACACACATGGCAAACAGGCACAGTATTATAGAGCGAGGTCAAATTATATTTCCATTAACCTTGACAGCATCTATTTAAAAGGAGATGAAAACCAAAACAACAAACAACTGAACCTAACCTCCAGCTAAAAATAGGAGCTCTTCAGCTGAGCTCTTTTGTACCAGAGCAAATATTTATAGGTTGCTCAGAAATCCTGAATAATGGGGGGGTTTAATGGAGGCTGACAAGTTCTTAACTAAAATATTGCTAATGTGTATTAGAATGAGGCTTCTCCACCATTTACCACAGGGGCCACTGTGCCACTAGAGGGTTTGCAGTCTCTACCACCATGGGTAATTAATGTTACACAATGAACAACTTCTCAGAGGAAAGCAAATAATCATTCCTGGAGCTTAATGGCAAAGTAAGTAGGTAAATAAATAAATTAAAACCTACAGTTTTCAGATTTCTGTCATATCCATCAGGAAAGTTTCCAAGGAATAAAATGCAGAGAGAAAGATCTATTAAAGAAAAAACATGAACACAAGAAGAGTGTGCTTTTGACTACCATCCATCTGCAACTCAAAGTGATGAAGGATTTAGGGCAGGGGGACAGTGCACTCAAATGTTTAAAATTGCCAGGTTTTATTTAAGAATTTCCAGTGTTCATTTTTAGACTTTCCACCTGAAGATAAATGGCTCAATATATTGTCAAGAAATGAGCAAGAGAACTGCAAATTTCTTCATCCAATGCAAAGGAGAGCTCTCTGGTCACAGTAGACAACCCAGAGGCTGTTTAAATAACTCAGATGCTAAATCCTGTGGAGAAACAGTGAGTTCTGTTGGCAACTTGTAGCATTAATAAACAATCCCTTTTCCATATTGCTTCATCCTGACACTATTTTAGGGCAGAAGATTTTACAGGCCAGCAGGGCCTTTCAGGTCTTGGTGTCAATTCAGGGAACTGACATATTTGGCTATAGAGCCTGGACAGACAGAAGAGAGCAACAAGGAGCAGGGCCAAGGCTAAGCCTGGACATTTCTGGATTCAGCATGCCCATGGTTCACATCTAGAGCATTTGTTCACCTCCCCTGCAGGACTGGAGAAGTCCTAACAGTTACAAACATGCAAGATCTGGTACTAATGCCAATGACTTTTATCCCTCCATTACAGAATGTCTTTGTTTATGACTCAATGGCAAGATATTTTTGGAAGCTTTTATTCTGGCGATCCCAAAACATTCTTTTCCTCTTATGAAAACTTTCGTATTTCTTTGGGGTGTGGTATATAACTTGGACACAAATCTTGGCTGAGGGCTAAGGCTAACTAAAAAGAGTGGGAATGACATTTTGCAAGAGATGAACCTTCTTAATCTTTCTCAGTCATTACTGTGATTACTTAAAACCCTTGTTTTTGAAACAACAATCTAAAATACATATCAATAGGCTAAAATACACATTGCAAAGTACTGATGCTTACAATACAAGGTTTAGGAAAGTTCAGTGCAAGAAGCTGGCTTCAAACCAGTAAATAAACAATGCCTCTCATTTTGTTTGAGATAGCTGGAGAGGGTAGCCAAGTCACAAAACCAGAAAAAATCAAGTTCAGCTTTTCTTATTTTGCTGACAAAATAAACATATATTCATCCTTTTGAGTGAACAATGGTAATGATGATTTATTAAAGATTTTGTTACCTATAAATACAACATCTCTTCAACTTTGTGTATTATTAGTTTCTCTGAGTACCAGTCATAGTAGCAGTATGTGCTAAATACTGTCTTTTTCCTCATAAATGGCAGCCTTCCAAAACCTTTGGCTATATATAACTACTGGAGTGTTTGAGGAATTTGGAGAATGAAAAATCTCCAGCAGAATAATTTGCTCAGGTCTGTAGCAGAAGATTGAGCCCTATCACTGCATCTCTTAATTAATGGTAATCCAAGAATTTATTTTTTTTACTTGCCTCTGCATCGTACATTACATCTGCAATTCACCCAGACCATGGCCCCTGCACATCTCCTTTAGTGGCAGCGCTCATGTGAAGCTCCATCAGCCCCTGTACCCTTCACAGCTATTCAATTCCACTACTTCCCCACTCCTTGAGCGGTCCCAGGACATTTACTGGTCAGAAACTTGTGTTTGAACAAGCCTCAGGTAGTATGACTTTGCTCTGGGTTTTAAGTCAGGATATTTTTGACACAAGTAAGTTCCCAGATCTGGTTCAGCATTATAACTACTGAAGAACAAAACAAATTTGAGACTGATGGTGATGATAGCGGCACTAGCTTCAAGAGCATCCATAGATGTTTTAAACTTTTTTCCCAGGTCCCCAAACTTTTAAAAAGCTGCTTTAGGACAAAATTGATGGCTTTATGCCCAAATTGATGTTTTTACGTCATCTGCTGGTGGAGCATATTGACATCTGTGGAGGCCTTGAATTAAATTCAAGAGCAGCTTCCAAGCAGGAACCAGTAAAAGCATTCAAGGAGTTCATCCTTTGCCAGTGATAATGGGTTCAGATGAAAACTTGATCTGGAGAAGGGCTCCTCCTTCTCCTATACTTAGCATGTGCTGGCTGGGAGCCATGCCTCTAGCCAGAGGTGGCCAGGAACTAGGCAAACTTTGTCTTTTTAAAAGCCATCAAACAAAAAAATTGTATGTAATAAATTGTTCTGTAGAGGAAAATCTTCAATTAGCAGTTGAAAGTTAGATATTTTGTAACTATTCTCTCATTGCAGTTTCTCATACCATTACTGGACATTTGAAATTCTATCTGGATACCCCTGTATGCACAAGAATAATCTCTGTCTTCTTTATTTTACCTCTTTATTTTGTGATATACAGACTTCATCTCAACGCCAATGTGAATTTTAGGCCTCACACTGCCCTGTTAAAACTGCAGATGTAGCAGATGCAGCAGCAGGTGTAAAGTTTCAAACCATCTAGCAAAATGTTACAGTTCTGAAATTTTTCCCTTTTTTCTCAGTCACATTTCCCACTCAATGAGCAGAGTAAGGATACAAACATCTGGTCTTCATTCGCTGGAATACACTGTTTTCTTTTTTCTTCGAAGATGCAGTAAGAAAATCAGCACCTTAACAGCCAGGCAAAGCCAACAGTTTCAACAACTATCACTATGAGATGCAAAGTCAAGAGGCTTTTACCTGCAGGACAGTGAATACACCATCCCAAGAGCTTCGTAAACCAGGCTAAAATTTTTCCATGTTGTTCTGCCTTAACACTATCAAGCACGTGCAAGCACAGTGGGGCCAGCATGCAATTAAGAAGTACCATGTAAAAATTTTCCATAGATTTGGGGTTTTCTTAAATGTCTTAAAGTATTACAGAGTTCTCATGTGTTTGTGTACTTGTGCAGCAGCCCAGCTGTGAGGATTTTGCTGGCTGTTCCCCGCACCCTCACAGACCGGCATGCAGTAGCTTGGGCTGAACATAAAAAGGAATGCATAGGGAAAAGATACAAGCTCATAAAATGTTAATGGTCATTTGCTTCTGTTTTTCAGTATATAACAACTAAATACACTCATCTTGTTAATGCAATTCAAGGCTGTTCTGGTTTTGTGATATTGTTCTACTAAATCTCCACTGCATTGTACTGGTGTGCACATGTATACTCACACTCAGCTACAAAATTTTGTGCTGTGATTCTCCCCAGCTAAAAAGCATTACAGCCACTACCTGGAACCAGCAGAGAAGGGAAGGAGCCACAGCATATTGTTTAACAATGATGCTAAGCAAGTTTATAATTAGAATTTGCTATGGTCAGCCTCTTTCCCGAACACTTTATTGAAGTTTGTCCTTTCTAAAAGATTTTCTCTTGTAAGACTCACATTCATGCAGAAGGCAGATGCACATCTGTGGTTTGCAGCCTTTCAATACATAAGTTGTTACGATAAGTAAAATTTAACAACCTGGGAAAGGAATGGATGAACCCAAATTCTAAAGAAGGAAAAGAAATTTTCCTACTATGAGTATGCCGCACACAAAATGACTTGAATAGAATATCTGTTGTCTACAATCTGATAGTAGTGTAGGTTTTAAATAGAGCAAAAGATCTAACACATGGGCAGATGTGTGGTTAAAGGCAGTGAACGGGATGATTCCCATCTTGTGCTACCCACTTCTTTAGATGCAAGAATAAAACCTCACTCCTGCCAGAGTGCCGTTTCACTGTCAGCACACATTTGGACAGCCTAAGACCTTACGGCTTGTTTTATTGACTACCAGCCTTGTATCAGTCAACCTGAGCCTTTGTCCTTGTGAAACCATGCCAGAAAGCTGCTCGGGCCAGGGACAGATGTCCTTTGTTTCAGAACAGATGCAGCCTTGCTTTGTGCCTTTTCTTTCATGACCTCCTGGCTGGGGCTGTGCTGGCACCCTGACCCCTGAATTGCCGTGTCTGACATCTGCCGTGGCAGCACCGGGGACATCCCTCCTTGGATGCAGAGCAGCTGTGTGAGCCATGAGGCGCTGCTGCCGTGCAAGCGCCAGGATGCACTTGCTGCTGTGGCTGCTGTGGCCTTATGAGCGCGCGTGTGTGTCTCTGTGTCTCTGTGTTCACCTCTCTTTCTGCCTTTCATGACTGTAGGAGGTGACATGCCCATGACTGAAAGCCGTGACACCAGTGCTGAGGATGCAAAGCAGCAGGATGTGAGGAAGCACTGGAGCTGCTACAGCTGAGTCAGCAGGCCCCAGCTGCTCTCCTGCCTATTTGTCTTACAACAAGCTGTTTGTGCTGCAAGCTCCCCATGCTTGCTCAGGAAGTTAGAAAAGTGAGCAGAATTGTCTTAGCTCTCCCAGAGTAGAACAAAATATCAGAACTTACATCCCTAGGCTGGATATTTCTGCTCTGAACTTTGCAAACTGAGCATTGCTGATGTTAAAGACAGAACAGTGGAGACAGGCTGAGGGAGTTGGAGTTTTTCAGCCTGGAGAAGAAAAGGCTCTAGGGAATGAACAGAACAGCCTTCCAGTACCAAAGGGGGCCTGCAAGAAAGCTGGAGAGGGACTTTTTGCCAGGGCATGGGTGATGCTCATGACAAGGGGGATGGCTTTACATTGACAAAGGGTGGATTTACACTAGATATCTTTAAGGCTGGTGATACACTAGAACAAGTTGCCCAGAGGAGTTGTGGATGCCAGCATCCCTGAAAGTGTTCAAAGCCAGGCTGGATGAGGCTTTGAGCAACCTGGCCTAGTGGTCTTTGAGGTCTCTTCCAACCCAAACCATTCTATGATTTTATGATTCTATACTTTCTTTCTTCAGAAGACCTCCATGACATTCTACAGCTCTCACTGTTGGAAGGATAAAGACCTTTAATTTTTTGCTTCTTCACACAATATTGCTTCTTTACTGTCATTCAGAAAGAAACTCTCTGTCCACAAGTCCTAAAAAATCCCAATCCAATAGCCAATGTAGAATCAGTCTGACTGTGCCTAACTGCCCTTAAGAGTATTGCAGGTTGCTGAATCACCCAGATTTTCTGTCTTTGTAGACTGTTTCTCCACCTTTTAATTTGTGCCAGCAATATGTAGTATAGCAACTAGAAAATAAGCCGCTTCAAGGAGATTAAAATAAATTTTTTATTTTTTGCCAAACTCATTTTTACCCAGGTCAATTCCTTGAACCACTCCACTGCCTAACAGCAGAACCTGTTGTGGTGAGAACAAGCATCGACTGACAAGCAGCTGGATTTGGATTGGCCTCAGCCATGATGAAACAGCATCCTTCTAAGGCATGACTCATGCAGTGACCTGTAAGCTTTACAAAAGATGTAGTGAGTGATAACATCAAAGCCTGAGGTAGAAAAAAATGGTGCATAAAGTAAGGTGGTGTACTTCCTGAGTGACTGGCGTCTTGGTGGAGCGCGCAATGCCTCTCCTTTTCATACACACCATTTGGTTTGCGGCTGGCATGGCAAGCACTTGCTGCACACACTTTCTGGATGGTGAAGCTATGAAGCTCACCTCTATGAAGCTCAAATAGAGAATTTTCTTAACACACTTGAAGGAAGAAAAGTTCCCCGTGAAATCTAAGCCAGCTGCAATGCTCGTGGAACTGAAGGGGAGAAGATCTGAGTTTACTTTGAAAGGGCGGGGAGAAATCACTATTTTCATAGAGGAAGTATCTTAATGTATTTTCAGTCATTGCAGGAATACCCCTGCAATTGTAAATTGTGGGGTGATTTAAAACTGTTGGGGGAAAAAATAATCAAAGAGATGCCCCCTGATGTCTCATGTTCTCTTCCTGAGGCACATATGGTAGTCATGGCTTTTGATGTTTGCTCTCACATCTTTAATTTATAGGGAAGTTTTTTGTAAGCTACGACATGTAAGGACAAGCAAAGACAATGTTGTCTGGCTCTGGGGCATCTGAAATAACTTTTGTCTTGGAAAAAAAACATCATCAGGCTGAAGTGCACAGGCTTACTCAGAGACCTCACTTTACAGGGCAAACTCTTACCTGAAACAGGGAAAGCAGCAGTTTGAAAAATAGTATCCCACCACTTTAACAATTTTTTCTCACTAAATTCAGAGGTAGTTACAACCCCAGCACAGTCACTGCACAAAACTACTTTCTTTTTCCAGGAGTTGAAGAGGAATCTGTATTGCATCATGAGTCTGGAGATCAGGGCCAGCAGATAAATGTAAGGGTTAGTCTCCAGTGAAACACTAAGCATCTCCATCTTCCTCAGACACTGACAGAGGCTTCATATCCCTCCCTCAAGACCAGCCATTGCTCAAGGATTATCTTTAATATACAACATCTTTCAAGCAGACTAATCTTTCCCATTGTCTCGACTGCACAATGCAGCCTTCAAACAAGAAGTGCAAATGGGGACATTTCTATGTTCTCTCCTCATCCCTCTTATGTGAACAGCCAAGAGACCGACGGGGAACAGTGTCTTAGGTCTTGGATTTAGTTTGTACACTGCAATAAAATTGCAGCCCAAATTGTAATAATATGACAGGAGAAAGAGTCTGTGGCTATATTCATAGACTCCACAGGCATTTCCTCAGAGATACTCTTTGACACTCAGGTCAAAGAGCTTTCTCTCAGAAAGAGGCTTTTCTATCTTTTCTAGATGACTTGTTGTAGAGGCCTTTCCTTGGCTTGCCACTTGGACTCCAGTTTTCAGATTCAATTTCTTTCTTCAAGAAGCCCTCTGAAAACATTTGGTGCTTCTGATGTTTCCCAGCGTGGGAAAACCTGTCAGTGCCAGGCAAGAGGAGGCAATGTTTATAGTGTGCTACAATTGGGTGGCTTTCAGCCAACATGAAGTGGGGTCCAAGGGTCATGTATGCCCTGCTCTGCTGACTTTAGTATTCTGACTGAATACTAAAGATTCCCAAAAGACAGCCATTGCTACAGATTTGTGTTGCAGGTTCTTTGTTGGTGTTTCAAAGACTTTATTTTAAAAACTATTTTTTCTGGCCACAGTCTCCATCTGTTTTTCCTGGAGTTGGTGGATGGTCAATTAACTAGAGTTTGGGGAAATCAGCAGTTTTTTGTTTGCAATCATTCATGCAGATCTTTCTCTGCCTTCAGTCTGAGCTGATTTGCAGAGACAAACAACTAAAATAAACATAGCTCTAATGCTGCCTGGTTCAGAATCAGCTGAACATTTAGCTCTGGAAGTACTGCACGATTTTTAGGTAAAGCAGAAATGTATCCAAATGTATTTCATGTTTGAAAGAGATCCATCACCAGATGGGCCTGCCTTGGAGCTGAGGGCTGATGGAGTTAGACAGTGTTCACACCTTTTCCCTGGGAGCAGCAGCAGCAATTTCAGTGGAAATACTCGCAGAGTAAATGTTGAACCCTGAGCCTCATAGTTTAGTCTTCTGGCTTAACTCCATTTCCTTGGCTTTGCCTGGTTGGGAGAAAACACCCTGCAAAGAGTTCCGCTGTCTGCCCTGCTCCTCACCCTGCTTGTCTTCAACTCTGCCAATATCTCCCTTTGCATGGACAAACGCAAAACGAGTTTGGGGAAGAGTTCAGATAAAAAAATGAGTGTGAAAATTTGGGGAGGAGGAGGGAAATAAGGAGTATTGGCTTATGGGCTCCCCAAGCTCATTTAGGGGAGTCACTGTGCTAGTATACTGAGTGAGGAGCCTGGAAAGGAGAAGGGGAAGGTGGGCAGAGGTGGAGCAAATCTGGCTGCCCAGCACAACAGCTCATGGAGCCCTGACCTGGCCCAACAGGGATTGAGCTCCACAAGCCAGCTCTGATGCTACTGAAATACCCATCTGATCCTGCCAGGTCACAGGACAGCCTGAGAAGCAGATTTAAGTCCCTGTAGGCCATGAAAAGAAGACAAAAAGTCCGTAGCTTTGTGGGGGTAAAAGCAGAGGGTATGTTTCAATGCTCTTTGGCTTTTATGATTAGGCACTGATCTGAAGTCCTCTGAGTTCATTTGAAAGACTGAGTGCACTGCTCTTGATCAAGACTACAAATCAAATATTTTATAGACTTCATCAATTCTTCCTCTGACTATAAAGCCCTAAGAAAGATGACTGGGAAAAGACAGAAAAAGGCTAAAGAAACACAGAAACAGCTGTACACCATTGAAACAGAATGTTACTGTGAGATGTAGTTTATAATAATTAGTGGATCAACATGCTAGGCAAGGGATTTTTTTTCTGTTTTGAACTCGTAGATGCACAGATGGGGTCTATAATAGAACTGGCATGTGTGTGGATTTTTTTTTTAAGGCTGCATAATTTTACAACCACTACTAACATTTGTGTGTGTTGATATAATGGAAAGAGTACTCAAACTTCTGAGAACTGACATTGTCAAACTGGCTTCCTGCCCATGAGGTGACATTGAAATTGCAATAGTCTTTGTCTGGAGCAGCAGTTAGGGCTACAGCCAGACTGTGCAGACCCACGAGCTGTTCTTATCACAGTAATAGCAGTAGCATCAATGTGATAACTCATTTAAGAAATGTAATTTTCCCCAGGTTTTCAACTAAAGGTACAGTGACAGCTACATTGATTAGGATCAAGCAATAGATCTGCTTTTGAGACAGAGTTATAAATGAGCTTTTCTGACTTCTCTTGCTCTATGATGTGGTTACCATGAGGAAGAGAGCATCAGCACACACTAACCTATTAGGTCTCATTGACCAACCAGGTCCAAAAGCATTTCCACGTGCTCCAAAAGGTTTCTCTTCACCACTGAACTTCCTGAACATCCTCTTTGTAACAAATGTACCAATTTCAGCTGCACTCTCCCCAAACCATCACCAGATAGGATCTTGCAGTTAGAATGATCCAATGGACCCTTCCCAAGAGGGGAAGAGGGTTTGCCTGTGACAAGGACAAGCCTGTTCTGGAGGTGAGCTGTCCTGCATAGGTGGCCACCTGCTTGGGTTGTTATTGTCCACAACCACAGAGATCACTCCACAAATGTGCCTTCTGATTGTCAGTTCATGTGTTTTTAAGTGCCCAGATATTCTAAGGCAATTTTGAGGAGGGGTCATTACTCCTTTCTCATTCACCTGTAGGAGTGAGCAATGAAGAAAATGAACAGAACAACATCATCAGTAATGAGGAAAGAGAAAAAGAAAGGTACATCAAGAAATGTGTGTTCTGCTTTTCCCCAGGGAAAATGTAGGGAGTACATTTTGTTCTGAGATTTTCATAAGAAAGCAATTAACTCTTGGAAAAAAATAACATTAGTCAAGATTTTAAAATTTGTATGAGTTAGAACTAAGATCAGCACTAGGGAAACTCACACAAACATGCTTTCAGAATGCCTCTAATGCTGTCAGTTCAGCTGAATGCCACTAGCTCACATGAAGCTCAGGAGGTCCCCTAAGCAACTCAGCACCTTTGAAATTTTTTTTTTTATGTAGAAGTTTATGTAGAAGCACAGCTGGTGCAGGAAAAGCTTAGCTTTAAGCTTTGTATTTGTCAGAGACTCATACATAAACCATTACACTAAAAAAAACTATTCCAGCATTTGATCACTCCTAAGAATGGTCCAAACTATGCTGTGAAAATATTGGAGGATGTGTCGTGATCCTGGGATACAACGCAGTTGTGATATATGCCACTGCAGTCATACCTGTCAGTGTTTTAAAAGAAAGGCCCATACAATGGTAATCTGATCCAGCTGCAAACTCAGCACTTAAGCAATAAAACTGGAGTTTTATTGGTCCTTATTACTTCCCAAGTCTTAAAATCTCTGACATGTAATATGACATCTAGAAGACTGCTTTTAAAAGAATAGCTGTCATAGACAAGAAACTAATAGAGTAAAAACAAAGTAATAATTGAAGCAGCCATAATCCAACTAACAACTAATCAAAAGCCTCTCTGAAGAGCTTCCTATTTCAGATGGCTTCTGCTGATCCCTTTTATTTGTTTGATTTTATCAGCAACACCAGCAAACCAACAGCCCTAAGAGCTGATGCCATCATGTGAAGGCACTGACTGGCACTGCACCAATGTGAACCTTACCACTCAAAAATTAGTTGCAAATTCTGGCCCATCAGGTGAACAAAGCCCACTGCCACCAAACAATAACATTACAGAATTCAATCTCTCAAGCATCCAGCACAAAGAAAGCAATGCTGTGCTAGTAGAGACACAGATTTTTTGCAGTATGTTTCTCATTCAGATTATTGCCTCCTCAATTGCTGGTAGCTGAATTCCCATCTCATTAAAGCTTTTTGGAGGAAAATCCCTAAGAGGGAGCTAACTTTCCCATTTTTTTTCTTAATTTATTTAGCTCTGTGGAAGGCCCACCCACAGTTTTGGCTGCCTATTGCAGCTCTCTATTCTGTTTAAGTTCTTTTCTTGCTCAGTTATTTGCAGCTGACAACTAGAGCAAAATGTCCACAGGGCTTTTATTAATTAAAAAAAAAAATCAGAAAATAAAACATTTATTTCAATTCTAAGGCCAAATTTGGAAAGCTACAAACACTTAAAAACACACCTTGTCTCTTTTGTTTGGTTGTCTTTTTGTTCTCAGTCCTATTTCCCTCCAAAATCGTTAGTTAGGATGGATAAACACAAGAAATACATCTTCACCTATAGCAACAATTGTCATTTTTAGGTTTGTGAACAACCATACAAGATGATCCTGGAGCAGTTCTCAGAGGGAAAGGGTTGCAGGCATGCTGAAGTTGTTACATCATAAACCATAAGGGTTGCAGGACCACCTTTTGGCATTATAAAATACTTTTGTATAGAGTGGGAGTTTTCACCTGAGTAACAAAGCCCTGTGAGAACTCATGAAACCACCTCCATATCTCCATGAAAGGATATAACCAGAAATATCATCTGTCATCCAGGCTAACTTTTCCAGGTTCTGTTTGAAACTTAGGCTCTGTAAGCCTTTAACTGGCTTTTGTAAAACATGTTTTCTGCCTCCTTCCCCCTTTTGCTAGTGACACATGCTTTAATTGATGTCTCATTACAATACTGTTACTTCAGCTCTAATGGCACAGTTCTATTTTAGCCCTTAAAAACACTGTTTTCACTGTGCTGCCATTTTATCTCAATTTATGCAATTATAAAATAGCATATACATCTGTTAAATATTATTATTAGTGAAGTAAAAAATTCCCTGTAACACAAGCAATAAAATTTTTATAGAGAACATATTTATCTTTTGACACATTATTATATTGACTCATGAAAAATAGAAGTAATGTGCTCATTAATTATCCAATCTAACTTGAAGGACACTCTTCCCAGTTCCTTCCAGAAAGAAAGGATGTTGAATATTTGATATATGTGATTAGTGAAGTCTGCACTGACCTCTTCCAGTATTCTGTACTGTTAACAATCATTGAACCTTACAGAGGAAAAGGAACAGGGGCTTTAAGAGTTGTCATGCACTTGATAAGTTTCACAAAGCCATTAAGTTTCTTGAAAGGCAACAGGTAACTTAAGAGAAAGTTTAACCAACACATGGTTAAAGTCAGCATCTGAAACAAAAGGTTTTGGGGGTTTGAGCTCTGTACCTGAGTGGGATTCCCTGGATACTATTTAATGCTTGTTAGACAACAGGAACCTCTCTGGATTTGCCTCCCATTCTCAGCATTAAAATTTCAAATTACTACAATAATCCACATTCTTCTATAGGTCAGCCCCTCAGCAATTATGCTGGCTGATAAAACCAATGTAGCCAAACCACAATGAGCTCTAGAGGCATCACCTCCACAATGTCTGAGACACAGGCTCTCTCCATCCAGACCCTAGAAGGCTAAGAGTGGATGGTGCTTGCAAATGGAATTTTAGCTTGTGAATGCAATTTTAGCCCAAAAGGGTCAGTCAAAAAAAATCAACGCTCACACGAACACAAGTGAAAAATCTGCTGCTGCTGCAGATGTTGAAATTCAGCCTCACAGAGCAACCTTGGGGATGGTACTGCACCCAGGACTTCCTTCTGCAGTAGCTGTGCCAGCTCTAGAGAGCTTTGCAGTTTGGCTGTGAGGCACAGAGAGGGAGGCAGCAGTGTGCAGAAGGGAAAATTCCAGCTGTGGTTGTTTCCCCTTCACTCCCTTCCTACCCCACAATAGCTTCACTGTCAGAAACAACAACAAACTGCAGGACTGCATTCATGCTGGTCCCCAAGCGCAATTCTTGCCAATTTCAACCCTTCAGTGGAGGGATCGTTTTCTCAGGCACATTTAACTAGCTCCAAGCTTTTTTGCCTGTCTAAAAAAGCAGTATCAATTATTAATAAATGATAGTACATAATTAATAGCACTACTTAGAAGCAGTCCTGCTTTGCAGGGCTTTGGCTACTAGCCAACCAAGCTTCACACTGAAGCACACCAGGAAAATGTTAGCATTATCCTATCATTTAAAGGATATTTCACCATCTATTTCTCAAATATCCATTTGAGCACTTTCCCTTTCTTTCCAGAGCACTTTCTAAAGGCATGCCATGATAGTGGGCAGCACCATCCCTGTTCTTCAGAGGAGGAGAAGGCATGGGCAGGTAGAGCAGCTGGCCAGCAGCTCACTGGTGGAGCCAAGAGCAGCAGCCAGGTGCCTGAAGCTCTGTGTTTTACCAGGTCAGCCACAAGCAAGGGAGCAGCTCACTAAAACAAGGGGAGTATTGCCCTGGTAGAGTTTCCTACACAAGTATGGCAGGAGGAGATTCTGGGTCCTGGTTCTGTTTGCTCACAACCTCTCTCAAGCACCGAGCTCTTTTTGGAAGAGTTTGAGAAGATTTGTAATTAATTATCAGCCTTCAGAGAGTTCAGCATTAACTACTGCAGTTCTCAAAACCACCACCAAAAAAAAAAAATTGAATGCAGATAAGACCAGAGCCACAGATAATGAGAGAGCTCAGCAGAAGAAAAAAAGATAATTAAATAGAAAAACATATTAAAAGACATTCAAATCATGTCAGTGCCCACTAAAGAATGCCAGCAGTGGTCTTTGTGGAATAGGAGCTGTGCTTGGCATGACATCAAGAAAGAGAAGGTTTATTTATGAACTCTATTTTGTTTGGAGAGTTTTAGTTTGACTTTTAGAGTAGGGAAATCTGGGGCACAGGGCAGAACATCATATAATTTTCTGGAAGACAGACCCTTTTCAAGGGTTATAGGTACCAAAGCAGCACATTATCACTACAATTTGCTTCATACATCTATTCCCCAATACCTAAGAATAAGTAAGGGTATGTTTCTACACGTGGCAGAAAAAGGCAGGAAATCAAAGCAGAAAGGGAGGTGAGAGTACTACACTGTATGGAGTAGCAGTACTCCAGGACTGGCTGATAGGTTGGCATGGATTTAAACTCTCTTTTGCCCTTTTGCTTCTCTCCCAGTGCAGAAGAGGGAACAATTTTGGCAGCACTGCGTGGCCTGTCTGTATCGTTCCACTAGTGTTCCACTACTAGATTTTTCTTGGAAATAAAGAAATTTTTAGAACATCTCAGCAAATTCTTCTGGGGCTTTTTACAGAGCATGTGGTAGACAAATTCTGACTCCTGCATAGCAGTAGATGTACAACAAATTGTTTTGAAGTCAACTCTTGGATTTCTTACAGCAGAAAATGCATTTCCCCTTCCTGCTGGGAGAAAGGCTACACATTGCTGATCACCATGACTTCTCACAGTGATCACTTCCAGAGGCAATAAAATAAGCTGCATTTCAGCATTTGTTGACAGTAAGGCTTTAACAATCTCAGCTACGACAATCTCAGCAAGCGACACATTTTCTTTTCTGTCACAGGAGTCTGAATTTAAGTTGAAATATCTTAATAAACACTTAATCATGTACCTTTTCCTGTTACGTTTCTCAAAAGCTTTGAGCAGAAGAATTACTTCCTTCTACAGCTGATCCAACTGGCTTTGAAGCTCAAAACACACCTGTCACCTTTGAAGCTTCATTTAACCACCCAGGCTCTCCCTACATGTCAAACAGATTTGAACCCTGAGACAGACTCTATAAATTTTTGTAGCTAATTTCCACTACAGCCAGATATGGCAAAACCCACTGTGTACTAGGACTAATCTTAGGAAGCTTCTTTCACACCAGCCTGAGCAGCTTGCAAGAGCTCAGAGACTCTAAACAGTGCTGGGTTTTAGATTTCAGGCTACAATGCAAAAGAGCCTTCAGAAGTCCCAGATGCACTGCCCAATCCCTGGAGAATATCTGGGATTGGAAACTATCTGGGGTTACAGTGGGTGGAATGTCACATTTTCTCCCTTTGCCATGTTGCAGAGGCTTTGTCTACTCTGAAATGTATGGTACTCACAAACTGCTTTAGCCAGAGGTTAAATACTTTTTATTCACAACACCACAAAGGCTTCTCTGTGCAACAGTGCCAGAAATGTCTAGGAATTCTGCTTGGCTTCATTTATATCTCTCTGAATGTTGTGTGTGCTATATTTTCATATGTTGAAGATTTCTACAGAATTTATCAATAGACATAATGTTTTCCAGGAGAATTCCTGGTTTGCCTTTAAGAGTGAACAAATCCATCCTCAGCTTACCACTTCTGTCAGGCTAGGATCAAATCCAGACACTCTTTCCATTTTTCTTTTAGTGGATCATCTACACTTAAATCTTTGCCTCTGACAAACAGGATTAAGAAAACCCTCTATTTTTGTTCAAGGTCCCAAATCCATATATAAACACTGTAATTTACTGCAAAATGGCAGCTCTTTCAAGGCATAAATATAAGTAGCAATAGCAATCGTGCCTTTTTGAGAAGTTCTTCTTTCCAGAGGTAAAAATGCAGCCGAGGTGGGGTGTGTGTGACCTTCACATGCCTGAACTCCACAGTGCACTGAAAATTCTGCTGCAGAACAGGGGATAAACAGTCCCATCTCTACTGGAAAACTGAATGAGATTAAACAAAACAGCAACAATTTCTCATCTGATCCCTTCTGCAAATAAGATTTGCTAAACTGCCTTGGAGACTTCAGAGGGCAAATTCACCCGCTGAGCTGCAGGAGTTACAGCAGGGCTCAATCTGATTTCGGTACAGTGAATGGCTTTTGAGCACTGCTGAGGTTACTGTGTGCAGAGGAAATGAGATGAAATCACAGATCAGGGAAGGCTTCACTTGCTAAGACATTGTAACAACAATAGAATATTCCTGAGAGTCTACTGCATTTTATTAGTTTAGCTGTTGAAAATAAGCCCAACCAAAAAAATCCCAAATTATTTCCATGGAGATTTTATACAAGTTGAGAGTGGGATTTCTGAAGTAAAAGAGCTTGTTTTTAATTTCAGAAACAAAAGGATTTTCTGCTCTAAGGACTTTTGAATAAAACACTTTCCGTTTTTATTGAAAAATTCCTTTTTGGTGAAAACCAAAAACCTCCAACTGAGAAATGGAGGAAAAAAGGTTTTGAAAAACTTCTTCAAATATTCTGGGGAAGCTCTGCCTTCTGGCACTGCCAGGGCAGACTTTAAGACAGCATACATTGAATGTTTCAAAAAACATACATTTATATTTCTCTGTTCTGATTCCCTTTACTGCTGAGCTTGCAGAAACAACAGACTGAGGGGAGGAAAACTCCTGCAAAGTGTGTCTGTGCTCCTCATGGGCTGGCTTGGTCCTCATCTCAGTCCCTGACACAGACTGAGCAGTTCCAGAAAGATTCTCAGGCACAGCACTGTGGTGTTCTTTCCCCCACGCAGAAGTAATGACAACTTGGATAAATAATTTTTTCTCGATTCCCCTGTTGCTCCAGCAAAGAGCTGCAAACAGAACCTACTTAGCAGAGTGCTGTTGGAAGGGTGATCATGGACCTAAAGGAAAAGGGGCAGGGAAAAGGGCAATATTCTTTTGTTAGTTAGAAAGCTTGGGTGAACTCTGACGTATAGAAAGTGTTTGTTATAATGATTTCTTTAGCAGATGAGGTTTTAACCTAAGAAACTTTAAATAGATGAAGAGTCTTATACAGAATAAGTCCCTTCTGAATAATATTCCAGCAGGGAATATTTCAGTGAGTCTCACAGAAATGAGTATAATAAGAGTTAAATTGCTCCTGCTCCAACAGCAGATTTTTCTTAAAATAAATGCAATGAAAACACCATCCCCTGAGTATAATTTCATACTCCAGAGCCAAAATTCTCTCTTATTTACACATAAATCTAGGCCCTTATTCACAGAGTACCAGTTGCCTTGACTCTTTTCCCAAGGCAAGCTCTCTCCACCACCCCAGGTACAACCTGACATCTGCAGTCAGGCTGTGGCTCTCAATGGACATATTCCAGAGATATATCAGGATAACCATATTCAGAGCTAAATTCTCATGCTTATGGCTAATGAAAGCCTGATGTTTATGTACCAGCAGAGGCCAGCAATATCTGAACATGGGGAGCTTAAATTACCACATTCTACAGTGTTCAGACTTCTTTCACAGCTCTAAGGAGGGAAAAAAGCACTATTTGAAGGTGACTCAAGAAAAGTAAGGTTATAACTCATATTGCAAGGAGATACAGTGTGTGTGATGAACTGAAAATGTTATTAGAGAAGAACAGATTCCTGTTATGATAGGGCCAAGTAAGTGCTGGTTTCACTGGTACACTGTTAATTATACATTCACTCTTTCACATAATGAAAAAAAGTCTTGTGTAGTGTCTGTGAAAAGGGTTTGCACACTTGCATATAATGAAACCTGCAACGACAAATGTCAGCAGTACCATACACTGGTGCCATGAATAATTCATAACACAGAATAGTTGAGCTAAAAGCAAAGAAATAATCTAACCAGTTGATCTCCCCCCACCCACTCCCAGCTCTCTGCAAGCAGATAAAACCTCATTTTCTGAGCACTTCAAACCCAAATGGTTTCAAGAATTCCATTTTAGATAGAGGAAACTGCTGTATGGTCATGACCACTTTGATTTTGAAAGGATCAGTTCCAGTCTGGCCAGTCAAGCACTATCTGTCAGCTCATTTATCTATCTGTGGCACTACCTGGGACTCTATTTGGCAGAGGCTGGATTTACCTGGTCATTTCCCTCCAAGAGCAGTGTCTTCATAACAATGGAGCCCGTGAGAGGAAGTGGGGAGAGTCACCACTTCCTGCTGTATTTACTTTGGGCTCTAAGATTTTTCCATGTCAGCTGGAAACCTCCTTAAAACTTGCTTTAGAGCAATAACTGAGGATGGAGAGGTAACCATCACGTTCTGCTCATATTTATCCATGACATATTCTCAAACAATTCCAGCTGGGTTACTGAGCTGTACTTTTTGACAGCCTGGCAGGGCAGATGGTACCCAAAACCTGCCAGATCAGAAGTTAATGTTTCCCCACTGGCTATAGGAAGCACTGCAGATTTGCTTTGATAATCATTTGATTAAATAAGCAGATGCCTACTGACTTCAGAAGGCATCAGCACGCGTTCCTGCAGAGGAGTCAGCTTAACCAGCTTCCCCAGGGGAAAAACAGAAACACCCCATAGCAAAGTGAGGCACTGAGCAAAGGTGGGGGAGAGTGGCATCGCTGGTCTGC
Organism: Fringilla coelebs; assembly: GCF_963513975.1. NCBI lineage: Eukaryota > Metazoa > Chordata > Aves > Passeriformes > Fringillidae > Fringilla > Fringilla coelebs. The sequence continues at coordinate 85,524,810 of NC_140028.1, forward strand.
AAGGATATCTAGAAGAGACTGCAGACTGAACAGTTCAATAAAATGTTTTTCTCTCTTGTTACAGGAATTTAACCTGGAATTCAAAAAATGTATGACTTGAAGAAGGCAGTACTGATCTAATTTTCCACTGATAACACCTAGTTCTATCACACAAACAAGGAAGGTCACCATCACTCCACAGCTGTCTCTAAACTAGAACAGGAGGGATGTGTAATTTAGCTCACGGCCAAAGCACATTCAATTCATGGAAAGTTATACACTTTTTATTTGGCATCATCTTACTCTGCTGGTTATCTCCATCACCTATGTTCTTCACCACACAGGTTTTTAATATATGTGCAAGCATGTATCTATTATGTAGCTTCTAATTACTGGCTCACACTCCTAAATACCACCTGTGTCTTTTCCTGCACAAAAATCCACATTAGGAGTCCCAACAGGGTTTTTAATCATGTTTCCTCCACACTGTATACTCCAGCAGACTTCCAAATTATTTGATCATATGTTGTTTAATGCAAAAGGACCTGGCCTTGCTCCCTCCACAGAAAAGATGTCTGTAAATGCAGTAATAATTTAAAAGATTTAATTTCCTTGTTTGGATGTTGCACTGATACCTATTTGCAAACACCATTTGCTGCACAGATCGGTGTCACCTTTTCAGATGATACTTGAAGTTTTTCTTAATGAGGATCTTTGTTTCTGTCAAATATGTTTCCACTTTCTCTTGCCAAATATTAGAATTTAATTCTAATTATAGAATTAAAACGATGGGTCTAAGTGACAAAGACTGAAGCATAACACATATCACAAGGGTAGAATTTATTTTATTTTTAACAATCTCAGCAGATAATTTTTAGGATAGAAATCCCATGATGAGAAACATGAGTTTTGGATCTGGGAAGCCAAACCCCTTTGCCCAATTGCCCAGTGCAGACACATGGTGAGACAGGGCTGTTGGCAGCAGGAGACAGGACAGGGCAGGAAGCAAACATTTACACAAACATTATCACAGAGCACATAACAGCAGCCTTTCTATATTAAAAAGCAACATTCTTATGCATGCATGTGCAAACACAATGGAGCACTGAGAGACTGTCTGCTCAATGGGCATTGCCATACTCTTTATATACGCATGCATGGGCAAAGCTAATGAAATGCAGAGAGAATTTGGCTTATTGTATGACCAGTAACACTATATGCAAAGGAAAGAGATTTTTAGGAGTCTATTAATTCAGTCCTCTGAGAGCTTGTTCCTTCCTAGCACCAGTTCAGTAAAAAACTCAGGCTTACACTTAATTTTGTGCTAATGTGCTGCCAGTCCAGCTACAACCAGAATTAAAATTTTCAGATGATACTTGAGGTTTTTCTTAATGACGATTTTTGTTTCTGTCAAATATGTTTCCACTGTCTCTTGCTGAAGGCAAATATCTTTATAAAAATGCTACAAAAAAATTGTTGGATTCTGTTTTGTTGTTTTTTGGGGTTTTTTTCCAGAGAAGAAAATTAAATACTTTTATTCTTGAAAAATTGCTGAACTTCCAGAGAAAAAGAGAAAAGATGTTGATGAACTAAGAACAAGTGTGAGAAGTATGATTCAAAGAAGGAAATGCTGGATTAGACTATATGAAGACCATGAAAAAACGCTTAGCAAGCAGCTGAAAACTTGCATCTTCCCAGATGTCAAAACAAAGTGGCCCAGAACAGAAAATTTATCTCCCACATTTCAGCAAATAACACTTTAACCATTCCTGATTTTCAAACTCTACATTCCCTTCCACGGCAAGCTTTTAAAAAAGAAGTAACAGCAAAGAGCAAAAATATTACAAAAAAAATTGCTTTAAATAAAGAAAAAATATAATTCAATACACAGTATAACACTAAGGATCTTGAATAATTTGATCTTTTATCATAGTTCTAGCATTCTGTTCAGCAGAATTGGCCATGTGTCTGCAAGACAGAAAGAGCTTTGGAGAGGGCTGATATATATTTTGAGGACACCCTCATTGCTTCAGGGCTTGGGATTGAATATTGTGAGCCTCAGTTCTGACCACTGCAATTTGCAAACCAACTCTCTTTATAGAAAATGTTTTACCTGCAATGGGGCTCCCAAAATGTGTTTTGTGCAGTACCAAAGGGAGACAGGCCCCTTTAAAATGGCAAAGAGTCTGACAGTGGAGACACCATCACCCTCTGCTGCCACTGATAATGTATTTACACACGTAGCTCACTTGAAAGCTGCTTGCCTTTTACTCTGGAATTCTTTCTTATCCAGACATGTTGCAACAAGTTCTGCACAAACAAGAAAAAAGGGATTGACTGGAGGTGGAACCCAAAACGCTCAAAACCACCAACTACCTTATGTTGCACCTCCTTGCAACTGTACTCTCAAATCAACATGGACAGGAAACTAATTTGAGAGAGAACAGGAGTGGAGCTGTATCTGCTTCTAATCCCTTTGGGTTTTGCTGTCTGTAAAGGCAGATGTGTATCACTCCAAGAGCTTTGGATCAGAAAGCCAGAGCTTGAAACTCAATTACTCTAAGTCCCACTATTCCACGGTGATAATTCATAACGCATTTCATGGCAAGAAGTAAATTTGTTGCTGCATAATACTTAAACAGAAATTTTAAGATCAGAAGAAGATGCAGTGAAGGACTATTCATACAACTGTCTATTCTAGTGAAACAAATGTGACAGCTGGGAAAAAAAACCAGGGGCAGTTAAGACCAGGCTGTTATTGCCTTATGCTGCAGAATCTTCTCCAGCCCTGTTTTATCTTGGTAGAACATTACCTGCCTACATGAGGACAGATGCAGGTCAGCAATGCCTCTACCCTGGCTTTTTGTCCATCTCCATTCTCACCCAGTGCAGCAGCACCAAAGCAAAAGCCTCACAAATATGTAGTGTGAAAAGTGATCTACTCTGATGCAGCCTCTCCCACTGTCATGGCTTGGTGGGGTCGAAGCTTGTCATTCCACCTCACTGACTTAGAGGGCAGGATTTGGAAGCAGGGCTGCTAGAGTGACCATGAACAACTGGATGGTTTTGCTAATGCAAACTGAAAAAAGCTAACAAGAATCCCCAAGATAGGTCTTCCATTCAGTCTGTAGAGCCACAGTGAATGTTCTCAAACTACTGCAGCTTGTTAAGTGAGTTAGGATGCACCAGGAGTAGCTGCCCAAAGGAGAAACCAGAAGACCACTTATAACACAGTTAATGAACATGGTGAATGAGCCATCAGGGCCTTTCAGGGAGGTGATGTAGCATGGCTGCCTCTGCCTTGCATTATCCATTTTTCAAAATAATGAGAACAACAGAGTTCCTCCAGGCAGAGTAATTCAGGACAACAGTATACCTTTTAAGAAAATACACATTCCCAATTGCTGCAGAAATAGCTCCAACATCTGGACAGATCTTGTACCTTCAAAGACAGTAAACTGAAGCAGCCTCCTGAACTTTATTTAAGAATGCTTTCTACTTGTAGGTGAGCTGGTCAGGTTTTTTCATCATATTAGATCAGCACAAGCTTTGGCAGTTCTTTTTAAAAGCTTTTCCTGCTACTAGTTTTAAATCCTATATTTTGCTTTGCTTGGTGCTTGGTAAAACGTCTCATCTTCTCATCCTCACATAAATTTCCCCGATACCAAAAAGGGTAATTAAATTTCTACTGTAATTGTGAGCTTTTAGAGAAAGACACTGTCACTGTGAACTTTAGGCAGAGAAGACACTGTGCCTGCAGACCTTTTGCAGAGAAGCAAGGCTGCGTAAATTGTTCTGCAAGTAAGGTTGTTAGAAGAAAAAGAGGACACATTTGGCTCAGGAATGCAGCTACAACCAAAACAAGGACCAGGTTTAGGGACTTGGGGAACATGGGGAGGGTTTTAATTGTAATAAACAAATTATAATATGCATGTAGTGACCGAAAATTAGGACCACGCTTGTAGAAATTGGGGGGCATGCTAGGAGGAGTGATTCCCCATACCTTCCAGGCACCTAAATAAATGATGCCTTCTTTAACACAGAAAAATTGGTGTAAAGAGGTCTTATTTTGGTTTTTGGAGATTTGGTAACAGTGACAGGTAGCTGGTTACTAAGCTATGCTCTGTACTTTACATTTTCAGGGTGAACCTGTATTCAAGTCTCACCATCAATAACAAGGCAGGGAGTAATTCTGGTAAAAAGAGGACTTTCTAGGCTGACAGTTAATCAGATTTTAGAGACTCCAAGAGCAAAAAAAAAAAAAAATAAATCTCCAACTTTTACAGTTATTTGTTATTTGGTTTCATAAAACTCACTCAGATACCAAAATATTCCTCTCCACTGGAGGCTAAAATTCCCAAGGTCACTGCCACAAATCACAGAACATTTGGGTAGGAAGGGACCTTGCCTAGTTCCAACTCTCCTGCCACAGGTAGGGATGCCACTCACTAGAACAGGTTGCTCAGGATCTCTTCAACCTGGCCTGGAACACTTCCAGTGATGGGGCACTCACAGCTTCTGTAGGCAACCTGCTCCAGTGCCTCATCACACCCTGAGTAAAGAGTGTCTTCCTAAGCAGTGGTATCTGGGAGCAAGAGGCTGGCTGGTTGGTTTATCATGCCAGGAAAGAAGCAAATTCAACCATGTACATTTAGGCATTTTCAGGGTTTTATGAGTAAGCTCTGAATTAAAGGCATATTTGTGATGCAGGCAGGAACACATAATAGCTGTCAAAATGAAATTATTTCTTCAGGGCTTTCTTGATGTAGCATGACAACTACGTTGACCAATGAGTAAGATTCAGGTGAAAGTCTCAAGTTTTCAAATAAAAAAGCCCTTTTCTTAATAACTGTGTGGAGCCCATTCTACCATAATGAAAGCTTGTCTTTTTCAAGTTTAAAGATCTCCCTTGTTATTGGGAAGACTGCCTATTTGTCTCCTGTGATAGGCATGCAAAACCCTTCAGAAGTCCTAATCTAATCAGAAACACAAGAGATGCCAACCACAGCGGATGGTCCATACTAAATAATTTCAAAATCACTTTCAGTTGACTTTCACAAAAGACACTGTAACAACAAAAAGAACACTTGAAGGTTAAAATTAGAATTCATCCCCACAAAAGGCTTTATCATCATCCATTAGAGATGCATGGTAGAAATTCTAGAGAAGACATTTTTTTAAGAGAGCAGAGATTTTGTAGTTTTGGATCAGTGAAAGGAGCTTATCATCTTGCTGCTGCTTACCCTACATATCATTAGCTGGAGTGCTTGCCTATGAAATATTTGGACATACAGTGGATGATCTGTGGGAGTCCATCTGGAAATAGGTCACTTTTCTTGTCTGCTTTTACTGGATGATTTTGGAGAAGGCTCATCACATCGCTGGTTTGAACCCTTGGATAATTTAATGTGTTACAGTAAAACAAACTGCTGAGCCTTATTTTCCATCATTTTGCATTCATGTCATTAAAAATGTGTTTAAGTGTTCCAGATGTGTTGCAGAGCAACAGAGCTTCAAGAACCAGATGTTCACCACACCTCTTTCCAGCAGTGTTGACGGCAGCAGTTTTCCTAGTGGTACCTCACTTGCTCTCAGCCTCATTTCAGATCATACACACAGAAACTTCTTTCTCTTGCTCTTTGGCTGTAGAGATTTTTTCCTTCTCTTCCAATATTTTTCTCTGCAATATCTTAATTTGGCAACATATTAGGGGAGATGTTTTAACAAGCCAGTGTGAAGGGATAGAACTATTTAACTTATGCAATAAGAGATATTAAAAATTCAAAGGCTGCTTTATTACTTGTTTCAGTAGAAGTTGGTTCCAAATTCTACTAGCAAAGCCCTAAAGTTATCAAATACATGCCCAGCTGAGTAGTAAGAATCATTATGACCTACCTAATAAGGATTTATGCTGCACTGACTAGAATGGAACAAATCCCAAACACATGGAGGCCATATACTTGGAGGGGAGAGATGTGAATCCTTCCAGGCACATATAAGCCAGAGATGAATGCAAGTGCTAGTGTACTCATACAAACAAATTTGTCCCACTTTCCCCATTCTGCCATTGGCAACAATGCCTAGATTATCCAAAACCACAACAAATTACAAAGCAGAAGAATTATGACTCTCTAAGAATCTCTGTGCTGGAAGCATTAGTGCAAGTCATGTTGCTAAAATAAAGAAAACAGCTAGAAAAAGTTTGATTTTTCTTTCTCTATTTTTTTTCTTTAAGAGAACAGCTTGCATATTTAGTATTATTATTAGCCCTGTTTATTATTCATTCATTTCTCAAACCATTTATTTTCAACTAGGCAAAAGATCACCAGATCAGGAGAAAAGCTCCATAAATAAGAAGAACGGGACAGAAAAGAGCCCTTTCAGATATGAAGCATCTGCTGCTCCCAGGGAGGTATGTGGGTTTGGGATCGGCTTCATGGATGGCCTCAGAAATCCCTGGGAGTTAGGTTGCAGGATAAACATATATATCCAAATCAGATGCAGTTTTGCTTCTCCCTCATCACTCGAAACCAAACATTGTGTTACAATTTAAAGTCCCTGCAAAACATTTCTACTTCCCTTGGTATTATACCAAGGGAATATAATGTCTTCTGGTATCTCTTCACAACAACCACCACAAACAAGACAACAACAACGAAACAACCCCCCAAAAAATAACAACAACGAAAAGAAGAACAAATCCAATATCTTATGAATAAACCACAATTTTTTCTTAAATGTTGTGCTTGCAAGGGGGGACTGTAATTACTGCTTCACAGATGTCATGTAATACAGGCTGGTTTGGGCAGCTTTAACTCATCTTCCACAGTTTGCCTAAAGACTACTAATTATTAACTGCTAAAGAAGGCAGGTTTTAAAAGATGTGTATCTGATCTTTTCTAACAGGACTTTTTGCTGGAGTAACCATTCCAGCCAAAGCATCCAGCAAAGCATCCCTTGTGCAGCTATAATTCAGAAGCAGCAGAACCACTGCATTTGGCAACCCTTCTGAAAGTCACCCTGTAACTGTATAATAGTTTCACTGGGGCAATTGCATTTGTATTAGGAGATTTTCCTGGCCTGGCTCCACTAGCCAGAGATGACACCTTTTTGTATCCCTGGCTCATATTGCTGTGTCAACACAAGTCAGTAACATAGATCCCTTCCTAGAGAGGGAATTGTGATTCTCTTGGAGAGGCTCAGACACTCCAGTGCAGACCATTCTCTTCCCTTACACCAGTGCAGAAAAAGCGCAAGCCAATTAATGTCTTTGGATATGATCCAAATTTACACCTGTCTAAAAACAGAAGAAAGCTCTAAATCCAATGCTGCTGCAGTGTTTGGTACTCGTGACACAAAATTCCAAACTACTTTCCACTAAAGTTGAGCGGTTTGCAGATGGATCTAGGTTACATCTTCATCTGAAGATGTGGTGGGTTTTTTTGCCTAAATTATCACAGTGTTTAGGATTTTTGCATCAAATTGTTTTGCAGTTGTCATATGATTTACAAAAAAATGAATTAAAGTCTACAAGGGAAATTAGCATCAACACTTGTTTTCACTGTCATGATTTATACCAGCTGTAGACCTGACCTCAAAAACCGACACTGTGTAAGTCAAACTGCACAACACAATGCCATTTCTCACACTCCTAACCCCCTTTCTAGCAGCACTGTATCTCTCTTACTCTCTTGGGAGACTCATCAGTGACAGAGTTTGGGGTAGATAGTTTCTTCTGGTTCTGCAGGCTTCCTACTACCTCTGCCACATACACACAGTGCTGGCAGGGTCCTTATATTCATTAGCAGCACTGACAAAACCACTAAGCCATATAACCCTCACACTTTCCAGACTTGCATAGTAGCTCCCAATTTTTTCAGTTGCCACTGCATGGAGAGGTGTTTAAATTGTTCTTTCCTTTCCTGGATGGCAGCCAGCATAATACACATTTTCAGGCAGGGTTGATGCAGAAACAATGCTCTGCTTAAGACGGTGAAAGCATTTCATCAAAGGAAAATAAAAACAGAAGGAAATGCCTTATTGATAATGGCTCAATCCCTTCTGCTTTTTAGCAAATGATATCAACAGCTAAACCCAGAAGTCAGAAAGCAAAGCCAAAGCAAGAGATTTGCCTTCTGACAAGCACAGACACTTCATTCTGCTACCCAGTATGCAGAGCACAGCACCAGAACTAATGGCACCATGACCTGAAAAGAGAAGGGAAAGATCCAGAGGATGAAAGAGAGGGTGTAAGGATAGGTGGGGTGAGAGTGAGCGTAGAGGGTGTAAAGCTATACTTCCCACAGCCTGAGCAATTTGCTTTAGCATATGACTGCATTGCCATTGACTTACCCATGCCTGAGTCACAGCAGAGCTTATTTGTTTTTATCCTTGTTCTGATTTAGTTAGAGCACCACATAAAAGACAATAGGATTTGTGAAAATCTCCTATGGAGGTCTACCAATTCAGGTATGTACTCAGTAGGGCCATGCAAATTGCAAGGCTGGGAAAAAGCCTTTAGAAGTAGATTTCCTGGAAGGCTGGGGGTTTACTTCCTTTGCCTGATGACTTGGCTCACTCACCACTTGCATGCTGGAAAAATTATTGTTTCTACTATGCAACTTTAAGTTACCATCTAGGTCTTCAACCAGCACTTTTTACTCAAAATACACTTGTCATCTCAAACTCTTCTCCCAGACACAAAATAATTGGGTATTTCTCTCAAAAATCTCATATGCTGTTAATGGCATCACCCAGTAAGACTAGAATTTGTGGTGAGAATTAGAATATTAAGGTAGGAGAGAATCAGAGCTCTGGAACAAGAGGGCAGGAAAATGACAAACTCTCAAAACTGAATTTGATAAATTCATCAGCATTCATTTAATTACTGGGAGAAGAAGGGTAAGACAAAACCACCCAAGAGATCCTTTGCAGTCCTTTATTTTAGAATTGATAATTTTGTAGTGATTTTAGCTGATTATTTCAGACCTTAGTGGCCTATATAATTGAAATATATTAATGATGCCCACTTCTTTAGAAGAGGCATGTTTTCCTAGTACATCTTGCTCTAGCATGAGACAGGCAAGAACACTGGCTTCACTCCTAAATGACTTTTAAGGAATAGAGGAAAGGAACATTTCTTCTATGTAGGACTCTTGCCAGCAGTTCTGAAAGCTGGAGCTGTTGTCCTTATGCCTAGCAATACACATATGCAACATCCTTTCATTTCACTGTAAGGACCATATGGTCTGTCTAGCAGGAGCTTGAACCACTGCCATTTCATTCTAGCCTGGCTGTTCTGTAACAACAGAGGAATCTGATTTTCAATCCATCCATTTTGTCAGTAGTGTTGTCCTAAACCTATACCAACTCATCACCCAGCTAGAGGCACAGCTGCAGTCAGTGAAGTTTAACTTTCCTCTGCAGCAGCACAGGAAAAAAAATGACCTGCTAGCACTAATCAGTGAATGCTTTAGGTTAAAATGTTTCCTAAAAAAGGATACGAGTGCACCCTATGTAATTAATGTTTAGCTATAAGGTGAAATGGTTAACTTAACTCTTCTGATCACTCTCAGAGACTGAGGATTGAGCATTTTACTGTGTCTGCATGAAACTCACTGTGAGCAAGAAGTTTTCAGCAATCAGTGAGATGGTGTTCTCATGTGTCAGGTAGGGGCAAGCAAACAAAACTGGCGCAAGCATTAACCCAAGAAAATCATAAGAAGATGACCACACTAGATAAAACTGAGACAGGCTGGAAACTTAATCGCATTTGTTTATTATCACAATATATAAATAAATAAATAAATAAATCCTTCAGAGGAAATTTATAAAAGAGCAGAATCTGGTCAAACACGTGCTCTTTCTGCTTACAGTTTTAAATCTTTTGTGATGCTAGCTTGCCAGGCAATTTAACATAACAGAGCAGCCTTGATGCTATCCCTGTGTGGGGCAAGGAGTTGAATCAATCAGTATCACTAATCACATGAGAAAAAGCCACAGCACAACACTGTAGAAAGAAACAGCTGGCAATAATAAATTTAAATTGTTCTTCATAGAGAGAAAGATGGAAACATGTAGTGATAGACCAACATCTTCCTGAATGCACACAGTGCTTGGCTTTGAGCAGGGCATTTGAGGATCTCAAAGGAACAGCATGGTTCAACAAATGCTTGCTAATGAATGCAAGAGTTGTAAAAGGAAAACTAAATATAAATATAAAAATGCAACTTCAAATTAGCTGGTTCTACAGCTTGTACTGAAGTAGCGTCTTCCCAGCCATAGTGGGGAAAAAAAAAAAATAGTTGATGCTGCCATCCTTACTTTATCATGCATTTTTATCATGCAAAGCAGATAGGAAACTTGATATTGCTCTCTTTCTGCAGGATCTGTGCCAGCTAGAAAGCATACTATAGCCAAAATCTAACAATTAATTTAGAAGTGTTTTTGACCACATAGATTGCAATTACAGAGCGAGGAGCCAGAATATGATGGCTAGAGAAAATGCCCTATCATAGGTGCCCAAAGAATTCAATGTGCTTCATTTATCAAAAAACAAAATCATGAATGATCCAATTACAGCACACACACCGCTCATTGTAAAAAAATAGCTAGCCTCAAAGGGTTGTCTAAGTTAGCATAAAAATGCAATGTAAGAATCAATAGCAAGAAGTAAAAAAACCCACCAATTTAGAAATAAAATAAGTAACATTTCAGCTGTGATCCATTGCTAAGACTGATTATAAACTGAAGTAGTAAAGTTCCTTTTTTTAAAGTTCAAATTATAGAGCATTTTTATAAAAAACAAGGCATCTCTTGTGTGGCAGGAATTCTGTGAAATGGACTACAGAGAACAGGCCAGGTGGGAGATTGGACACAGGCACCTTTCTGTGCTTCTTGGGGTCAACCACACCATGAAATCAGTCATTTCTCAATATTCTTACCACATCACCACACCCCTTGGTCTAAATTTGTTGCCAAGTTTCCTGTGAAAATAAAACTTAGCTTTGTGCTCTACATAGACATGGGTCTGTCCAGTGCCTCTTAGTAATTCTGGAACCCAGTAGCAAAGTTTAATGAAATTCAGCAAAAAGGTAGGGGGCTGCTAAATATGAAATGCTTAAATAATGTGTAAAAAGAGACAAAAAAGAGAGGATCACAAAATTACACAGAGAATCAATCAGGTCAGAAAAGGCCTCTGAGATCATTGAGTCCAACCTATGAGCGAACACCACCGTGTCAAGTAGACCACGGCACAAAGTACCACATCCAGTCTAAAATACCTCCAGGGATGGTGACTCCACCATCTTCCTGTGCCTGGGAATGGCAGTCCATTTCAATGTCTATTCACCCTTTCTGTGAAGAAATTCTTCCTAATGTCCAACCTAAACCTCCCCTGGCATGGCTTAAGTCTATGATAAGGTCACCTCTGAGTCTCCTTTTCTCCAGGCTAAACAACACCAGCCCTCAGCCGCTCCTCATCAGACTTGAGATTCAGCCCCTTCACCAGCCTTGTTGTCCTTCTCTGGGCTCGGTCCAGCACCTCAATGTCTTTCTTGTAGTGAGGATTTCTAAACTGGATGGAATACTCAAAGTGTGGCCTCACCAGTGCCAGATGTAATTCCACATGGGATTGCTGTGGCCAAAGTGTAGGACCTGGGACCTGTCCTTGTTCAACCTTATGCTGTTGGTCTCAGCCCATTGATCCAGCCTGTCCAGGTCCCTCTGCAGGGCCTTCCTGCCCTCCAGCAGATCAACACTCCTGCCCAGCTTGGTGTTGTCTGCAAATTTACTACAGTTCCCTCATCCAGATCATCAATAAAGATATCTAACAGCCCAGCCAGTCCTTAACACAGAAGATGTCCTCCTAACCCATGAATCTCTTATTTCCCACAGAGGAATGGAACACAGAATTACACATCAGAGAATCCCCTTGGGAGGACATGCATCATGCATATACACACTTTGGGAACAAGGCTTTAGTAGCTTTGCTGTTCATGAAATCGCTTAAGTGAGACCAATAAAAAAGCAATTTTGTGCTGTGGCCCCAGATAGCATAGAGGCCATGTTTATCCCAGAAGGTATTAAGGAGATGTTGCTGTTATGACCTCTTTTGACCTTAAGATCTATACCATTGTGTTACTTTTTCTTCAATGTATCATTAGTTGGATTCCTTCACCAATCTTAGTCTTAGTAGCTCTCTAAAACATAATAGAGAAAAACATGATGGACAATACAGCTTTTACTTATGAATATTCCACAATGAGCATGACTGCAGGGACTGGTATTTTTGAAACACCATTACAATTTTCAGATGATTGCAGAAAGGAATTGTAATAACCAATTTAACTATTGACAGCACTTAATTTTTCTGAAAATACAACTGAAAAGGATCCTATGCCAGATCCTCTTGCAAGGCTGGGTTTGCAGAGAGCAGAGATGTTAGATCACTTGTTACAACACTTCCTGCTGTGGCTACACCTAGGAAGCAAACAGCTTGCTACCCCACCGCCCCAACCAGAATGGGATTGATTACTTCCAGGAGCAAATACTGTCTCCATTGCCTCTAGAAAAAATCCAAGTACCTAATTTTAGGTGGAATGCATTACTTCTTAGGCTACTAAAGTTTGCAAAATTAAATCACACATCTGGCTCCAGGAAAGTTTGAAATTAGTATGAGACTAGATTGGGAAGAATCGGCTGCAGCCAGTGTGACCCCTTGCAGCAGGGTGTGGAGTAAAGCCATTGTTTGCAGAAACGGTACCATCATTTAACCATATCTGTCATCTACAGGAAGGAAAGTACAATACAAGGAAGGCCATGCTAAGTCCATCCTTAGCCAGAATGGTTTTTTGCCTGAAGAGATTTCCTCAAACCTTAAACAGGACATGTTTACCTCAGTTTAATTAGAGACAGTTTCTATCAAAAGATCTGTTTCTGCCTGTTCCACCAGCAGTGACTAAGGCAGGTTTAATTGCACACTAGGAAAAGTGTGCTGCATTGCTCACTTTCTGTTAAGGGAACAGAAATTAAAGCTGCCTCAGGAAAATGGAACTAAGGCACCTCCATGCAGCAGCTGGCAAGCGAAGAAAGGGCATTCCAATCACCAAGACATCATTTCCGAAATTCGGACAACAATCATACGCCTTGAGCCAGTTGCACCGACTGTGGCGGAGGAAGTAAAGCCTTCTTAGTATTAGGTTAAAACATTATATTAGCTTGTCGCTTCCTTCTATTTGCACACGAAGAAAGAACAAGGACAATGAAACAGTAATGCAGCTATTTACCAGTGCATGGCCTTTTCTAACGCTGGGCACACCCACTCCTATAAACTAGGAGCCAGAGAGAGACATTGTTTCACAGTAAGTGCGTCAAGAGCAAAAATCTGGGAACAACTCCCTGAGCAATCTCATTCTGGACAAGGGCTGTTAGTACATAACCTCAGTTGCAGGGCCACTGGAGAGATAGAGAGGACAGGGAGCCACGCTTTCTTGCCAACCCGTACTGGCAAGAATACTAAAATTCTGGCCAAAGTATTCTTCATGATACAAAAGAGGAGTGCTACAGATCTCTTTCCTCGGGCATAAGAATTACTAATAAACAGAGCAGTGCACTCTGTTCTTCAGCAAGGCTTGAATCACCACCTATAAAGAAGAAAATTCTTCTGCTCCTGCTAACAGCTATTACTCAGTACAATTCAGACCAGAATAAATTAACACCAATTTGATACAATCAACACTTTCAGCAACAGTTTATGGGCATACTTTTGCATATGCCAGGCTGGGAACGCAAAAAGGGCTTCCTTCTCCCAGGGCTATGGTGGCTTGTCACTGCTGTATGACCATATTACTCAGAGGGTGTGGAATTATCAGGGCAATGGCCCAAAAGAATGCTGAATATACATTTACAACATTGGACTTTTACCTACCCTACCTCTGTTGGTTCATCTTCACATGCTATCTCTTAGCACATAGTTCTTGTGTCTAAAAGTCCACAGGGAGCTGCTTATTTTGAAAATACAGTGTAAATGAGGAAATATAATCCATAGATATTTTCAAGATATTTTCTGCCAACACTGCTGCTCTGTTTGTAGGCAATTTATTTCTGTTGGCCTTTTAGATTTCCCATTATATGTAGAATTACCTTGGAACAGGAATGTGAAGTTGGAAACATTGATTTAGGTGCAATGCAATCATGTATACCACTAAGTCCTGTATATTTATGACCCAGAAAATAATAATGCACTAATACAATGTACTGTCTTGCAGAATTTAGAACTAACTACATATAATAGCATTAACTATTCGTTCTTCAACAAAAATCAGATTTGAGCAATTCTATCTGGTTCTCCTCCCTACTTTTTAATTTTTTGTAGCTATCATGAATTAGCTTTCAAGAAGAATCTTCAAGGAAAAGAAGGGAAGGAAGTTATTTTTCTTCTCTATTTCTAACACTGTCCTAAAGAGGACAGGTATCTTTGAAAAGACTCAGGCATGAGACAGAACTGTTTTTCCTTGCCTGACTTGTGCCCCAGACTTACTTTGAAGCCTCAGTGAAAAAATTAAAAAACCCGTCTTCTGCCTTATGTTACCTCTGTCACCCCTAAAGGAAGGGCCCTGACCATGAAGCTAGAAGAACATCTGAAACCACTGCTAACCGACTAATCCAGTCACTATTAGCCATTAGAAAAATGAGAGAAAGTCTATACAATGCAACATTCAAGATGCGTTACGCTGAATGATGTGACCTAAATCCTGTTCCATTTAATACAGCATAATTGAATATTCTCTGAAATAGAAATTGGCCTCCTCATGCATAAATAATACTTTCATACAAGCACTTAATAATTTCCCATTTCCAAGAGGTTTTAATCCTTCTGTACTCTCTTGGGAAACCCAGAATACAAAACACTGTCTTACTGTGCAAAGCATCTTCACAGAGACAAATAAATTAAAGTAGGGGCACCAGGACTTCCACAGGTTGTGTCTTGTCAATGGAAACTCCAGCGATGAAACCAGAGTTAAGAGCTGATGAGTTAATCATGACCAGCTGGAGGTACTTCAGTCTGAAGATTGGAGCTAAAAAGCCAATCCTGTGGTCAACCTTGCCTCTTGAAGGCTCCCTATTCAATGTCAGTATCTTCTGAACGGCACTCAGAGGCACCTGGCTTACCTCAGTACACACCCATGCTGAAACACTGGGTTCCTATGGGCACTCAAAGGTTGGGATCCACTGTTCCTCCAGCCTTTTCTGAAATCAGCCTTCAGGCACTTCTGGAAGGAGTCCACATCACTCAGGACTTCTACACCTAAATCCTATTGTATTCCTAAAGTCTCCATCTTAGATGCATTCTAGGTGTAAGTTGCTCAGGCTTGATCACAAACAAGAGGAGATTAGGGGGCAAAAAGACAACAGCAATAAAATGTCATTGGCCACCCCAATCTGTCTCTCTTTTTTCTACAATTCTGCAAGCTGTGTGGCAGCAGCTCATTTACTATTTTACTCTCTATAAATTACTATTATAATTTGCAAAATTCATCTTGGCACTGTTAAATGAGTTCAAAACAAGACTGACGAATGCATGCAAACAAAAAGGATCCGAATTAATGAAAAAATCAACCTAGCCCAAAACAAACTACTAGCTTTCACACAGATTTGTATTCACACACTTAGACACCACTTTGGTAACTGTCAGACACCCTTAGTGAAGTCAGTAGAATATTATGTTTAGAAGAAGCCTTAAGGTGTGGTTTTAAATCAATTTAATTACAATAGTACGAAAAGTTGTGCCCATCTTGTTGGGTAGGATTAGAGTTCCAGATTCACAAATTAGCCAGGTATCATCCTAGCCACTGTGGCTGTATATGGAGGCCTAAGCCTGTGGTTAACATCAGGCACAGTGTGATTAAACCCAGGAAAATCTGGTAAAAAATGAATGTTCATTATTTTCTTTTAAAGTCATTCCCTACTAATAATCAAATTTAATAGGTATGGTGTGCCCTCCAATTAATACCGACCAAGGGAAAAGGAAACTAGAATTCTCGACATTAGTGGGTACCCCATTTTGTAATGGTGTTTCATGCAACTTTCATAATACACAGTGACAGAAATTCCCAGATGATTATGCAGATATGACATTTAATTTATAGGAGGGAGCTCACTTGTGCAGGTAGTGCTGATGAAGAAAAGCAACTACAAATTTGGGGAATGTGTTGCATGTTCAGCACGTAAGCAGAATCTGCCCCTAGAGATTATACTGAAATCAATGAGCCTTCAGAGACGGATATTTCCATTCAAAGTTTCCAGTCAAAACATGCATTATTTATAGCAGTAGAACCTTTGCCTGAATATAACACAAGGGTCTTTTGTCAACTCTGCTACAACCCTTAACCTGTGCTGTGCCTGCACTTTGTGGAGGTACTGCTCTGTGAAAGGTCTTTCCTGACAGCAAAGTAGGAAGAACAGGGAATGCAAGGATCAGCTTGTTCAAGAGGAAGCACGGTTAACACCTTAATACCTCGCTCAGAGTCCCTTCAGACTCACAGAAATTGACATTCAAAGAACCACACACACCACCACCACCACTCTGTTTGCTAGATTACACAGAGAGAAAATAAAGCATACTAATTCAGATATTCCTTGAAAAATTTGGCTTGGAGTCAGAAGCAGACCTGGAAGATTTCTACTATAACTTGCCGTTCGACTAGAAAATAATTGTTTACTGGTCAAGATACATTTAAAATATTTTATATTATTCAATGATAATTACACATGAAAGCCACATCAGACTTCCACTACTAGCTGTTCCTGAAATACCAAAGTGTGTGAGCTTCTGATAAAAGGTTGCTGTTCCAAGATGTCTTAAAAAGCAAACCAGAAATATGTGAAAATTATTAATTTCTGCACCAAAATTTTCTTCCTTTTCTAGAGTGCAAAGAAATAATTCTGATAGAACCTGTCATATTCATATCGAAAGATCACTTACAAGGACATACCAAAATCCTTCACTTTACTTCAGAAAAACTATGCTGCCTGGGTTGGGTTAAAGAACAGATTAGAATTTGGCTCTATAAATTATACTTTGTACATACGAGACCTATTATCATCAGTCAGTCTTTTCAGTAAACTAATTAATGCTGAATATTTCTGCCTACTTATAATGGGGTAATAAATACACACACACACAAAAGAAATAGAGCACTTATTTTGTATTCAAAGTCCCCTTTCTAATTAACTTATCAAGCTTACTATACAGCCAGCTTGAACAACAGTGGAGAAAAAAATGGGAAAAAAACCCCCAGCATATTAAAAATTCTAGTGGGCATGCAACTGCAGCATGTTACACCTGCAGCTCTGCTACTCCAAGCTACTCTAGCCTGTTCTCAAATGCTAAGATTGAGCTTGGCGCTTATATGAAAGATGTAAAAACAGGGCAGAATGCTGCCAGAAGTAATCTCTAGTCATGACTGGTAATTTAGTAAGTGGTACAGACCATTCTTCACAACATTACTGAATAAATTCCCTAGAAAAGCAGATTCCTTACAACACAATTGTCAAGGTGACACCAAAATGAAAGCTCAGTTCACTTACCAACTATTACAAGTCTCTTTGTGCTTTTTGCAAGATTGGGACTGTTGATCTGAGTTTTGGCTGGATTCCAATTTGTTTAATTAAATTCCACATAGCTACATCTCCCTCGCATCCCTTTGCTGCTGCTAAATGCTATTAAACAACCAACACATTACATCAGTGTCCTCTGGGCCCAACACCAGCAAGGATCAAAGCATTTCCCCAAAGCAGGCAGTGGAAAGCTGCTGGAATTCTTCAGAATAAAGCACTGCTGTTGTCATAAATGAGTAGTTCCCACTCAAGCAATTTCAAGTTAAAGAACCATCAGACTGTTGTGCAAACAAGTTAATACAATTCACATGGCAGCATTTTTAGGAAAGAAAACATTTCCCACTAGTAATACTGTATGTACTCAGTTGCAAATGTCCAACTACTGTTCTTCCAGAAGAAGAGGAACAAAGTGTTTATGTTTGGTATGCACCTCCAACCTTTTCTGTGCCAAATGTACAACAGGAAGATGAGACTGGGGATAGTTACCAGTTTCTTATACTGCGACAATATTTTTCTCTTAATTTTTTTTTCTTTAATTCTTTCATAGAGATTCTACTTACAAATTGCCAGTAACTTCTCTTCACATAACCCTCTAACTAACATTTTCCTGTAAATCAAGAAAGCTACAATTTACCTGAAGGGAAAATTTTATCATGTTGTAGTAGTATATTCTTCACAATTGTATTTCAAAGAACAGTGCTTCTGTCTGGTAGAAAATTGATATTAGGTTTTTTATCCCCATAGGTTTTTTAAGCCATAGTTAAATAATAAATGTGGAGCCTTAGGGTAAAACCATTTTAAAAAGCAATCTCTATTTGGCTAAATAAGATTCAGGTATACTTAGCCACTGATTTTTAAAGTCAAGTTTATTTGATATCATATTTTAATAGTTTATATTTTTATTTCAACATTGGATAAGCTTATAATATACTCATTTTGTTATAAAAAGTAACTGTGAAGAAATTTAGTGAATTTTGTTTATGCCACTGAATGCTACAGCATCAGTACATTTTCTTGAATCATTTACTGTTTTTTATAGAGACCGTATTAAAAATGAAAGATGAAAAGAAGAAACCACTTGTAAAGTTCACTGTCAGCTTGGACACATTTTAACTGATCCTGCCTTGATATGTCAAACTCTTCATTTGTAAGTAAGCAGAATGCATCAGCAAGAGGTAACCAGAACAGAAATCAATACATTCACCCTTTGGACAAGACAAATCCCAGAATCCTCTCAGCTTTGGAGTTACCACCTGTACCATACCCCATGCAAAGCACTTTGGAAAGTGCTTTTAATTGCCACATAAGAACCACTTCTCTTCTTACATATAACCCCTGGCTTTCAGCACAAAAGCCTGACAATGCCAACAACTTCTTCCTTTGCTGGAACGCTTAGGGGGCAGTTTAAGAACCTAAATAGTGGAACTCCTGTTCCTCTAGGAGTGGTTTGAGGGTAAAGATGGCCTGGAACAGGTTAATGAGATTCCTCGACTCAGGTGATATTTCTTCATGTATTTTCAGAGAAGTTGTTTGTCAGGGGAAGAAGAGGAGCAAAAACTACTGCCAAACACCTCATTGCCAGTGTGATGTCACCTGTGTGAAGGTCCAAGCTCTTCTGAATGCTGTGATAAAGCAGCATCTCAGTGATGACTACCAGCAGCAGCAATGAGTGAGCATTGCACAAACACAGCCTATCAATCTCAAGCTGTAGTGCTCACAAATCCAAAATAGGCCAAACAGTGGGTCAGGGCATGAGCCATCTCTAGCAAGATCTCCTACCTCTATCCAGCAGCAGAGCTAGCCCAAAGCAGCCCTCCTGAGCAATTTCACTGACAGCTTAGCTGTATTCCCAAATGAGGGATTCTACATCTAAAGTGCCTCTCCTTTTACACATGCAAGATGATGCCTTTCACCTTTTTTTTCCCTACTACTGGAGTAAGTTAGTGGTGTTTGCACCATGTTTTCAGCAGTACTTCTACTTCAGTTGTGCAGCTGTGGATGTATCTATTCTTTTAAAATAAAACCTCCACAGAGACAATAAAAAAATCTAAACTCCTACAAACAGAAGTGTCCCAATTTACTTTTCCATCTTAATAGGACCTACATGCATTTAGATCCTGTATCCTTTGGATACAATTGCTCCAGCATGCAACAACCTACACCAGAGCTGCACACTTTTGGGTGTGCAGATAATTCCAGCTCAATGTAGTGAAAGCTGCAAACTGCTCTGAACTTACATTTGTCATTTATTCTACCTATTTTGCATTATGACAGGACATACCTCAGAATAAAGAACTTAACCATAACACAAATACTGTCAAGGATTTGTTCTATATTAAAACGTGAGATTTGCCACACATTTACTATGGGTCAAAATCCTGCCCTGAGACAGTGTAATTATCATCTGATACTAATCAAAACCTCAGCATTTTCATATTCAGGAATACCAAATCTAGAACCTAAACCTTTGGGTCCTGGCACTTTCCTTATGCAAGACCAGCTAAGAATACAGCTGTACACAGGCTACAAGAGAATCCAGTCTGTGACTTGTGGGTTAGTCTCAGCACTTGCGACCTACCACCAAACAGTGAGACTCCAAAACTTACCATTTTGTAACATAAGCTTCTTTGCATTTAAGGTTTCCATCCAACAAATATTGAGGAGCCATTTATTTTGGCAGCACTCTGCAGACCTACAAGGTAAGACACTGAAACAATCACCTACAGGAGGATTCATCCCACATACTGTTGGCAAACTGGTGTATTATCTTCTAGATTTCCTCTGCAAAGTTAACTGTAGGCAGGCAGTAAGAAATCCTAACAGGTGAATTAGCCCACATGCTTAAGTAATGCTTCATATGAAATTATGATGTCTTGTAGAAATGCCCATCATTCTCCAAGAGTATAGAAGGGGACCCACAGAGAGGTCAGATTAAACAATTAAGTTGGCTAAACTTAATTTTTAGACTGATTTTTAGACTAGTAAATCATACAAGTTTAAAAACCTCATGGCTTGTGATGCCAATATTAATGGGTTTTCTCTGTAGCAGTACTTGGGTGGTGGTGTTATTACATGAATACAAGCCACAAAACCCCCTAGACTTCCCTACAAGTATGCTTAATAGGAAAGCCTATCTTAACCCTCCTTTTCCTTCACACCAAACAAAAAATTTAATGGGTTGATCTAGCAAAAAAAAAAAAAAAAACAAAACCTTTTCATACTAAGATTTATAGAAAAGATGAAACATTTTCCCATACATTATTATTAAAGCAGCACAGAACCCTTGCCATCTCTACTATCATCAGGAACACACAATTTTCAGGAAATCTTGCAGTATCTGACAGCAAAGCTACAAAAAATGAACCTGTCTGATTCTGTGCCATCAGAAGCAGTCATCTGCCTCTTCTAAATCACTAAGTATGGCGAATATCTCAGGCAAATTTACATCCCATCTTCTACATAGCTCTAAGCTCTTGATAAGACAAAAGCCTTAAAGAAAAGATTGTTGTGAACAGTCCAGTTACATACTCACACACACACATGTCCAAGTATCAACTCATGTAGAAATGCACTCTTTTCTGAGTATCAATAAACAATTTCTATTTATTCATCAACTGTATAAGAATACTTTATAGGTTTAGAGATTACACTTTTCAGTATATTTCATCAAAGCAGTTATGCCATCCTTAGTCTTGCTTACACTCAGCTCTGTGTGTTATTTCTGCTCTTTACACCTCTCTTTTGAACAGAGCCCACTGAATCAGTCAATGGGCTCTGTGTGGGTACAAAGTGTACGCTTGGGGACTGGGTGGGGTTTGTCTAGATTTTTCTATTTTTTTTTCTCTCTTTTGTTTTTTTTTCTTCTTTAGTATTCTGAAATTTTATTGTATTTTTGATAGAATTTCAGAAGTAGAGGGTGTTACATTCTATTGTGCCTAAAATCCTTAAGACCAACACAGACCTGAAATTATCTACTTAAGAAAAAAAAATCCCAACACAACAAAACCCCAGCCTTAACTGTATTTACCCAATTCAGGCAAAGTCTTTCACAAGTGGCAATTCCAAACATCCCAACTATTTAGGTCAGGAACATTATGCAGATAAGAACGAAATATTTTTAAGTACAGATTTCACATACAACAAAAGAGTACTTCTAGACAGTGTTATTGTTTACTTTAATGAACACAAGTTATTCACTTCCTGATCTCATAGACTGTCATTATAAGTTTTTGACTTATTAAAGAAAAATTCTATTCATTTGCACTTCACAGCAGAAGTGGAGCATTCAAGTGTTTATAGTATCATGATGGCTAACATGCACCTAACAGGGCAAAGCAGGCTGGTGGAAGGAGGCACATTAATAATTTGGAAGCAGCAAAATTGTTGGTCCCTGTAAGAAGGACCGATTTATCACAAATAAATGAAAAAAAAATGCTTCTAAAGTAATATTGCAAATAGAGACAAAATATCATGACAGATATTATTGAATGACTTACTTTTAAAAGGAATTTTAGTGGCACAGGACTTAAAGAGTACAGCTCCCTGTCATTAAGTTGTATCCAATTACTAAGGAAATCCTTGTAACAAGGTCAGTAAATCATCATTCCATTACACGAATTTCATTCATTTTTTGTTACAACATTTGGATAATGCTTACAATTCTGCATTTTTGCCCACCTGCCACAAAAGCTAGGAAAAAGTGTTTTAGCCTGTTATTCTATTACCAGATATTGAAAAGCTCTAGGTGAAGAAGGAAGTTACTTTAAACTCAAGGTGTTTTATCACTTTTGATAAATGTGTTTCCAGACTTCAGTTCAGGCATCAAAAGACTCTCCAAACACAGCACTAGTTTTGTAATCAGAGCTACCATTATGATGGCAGCTAAAGAACCAGAATAGATTGAGCTTTTTATTTTTTGTTACGTAAGTTACAAACCCAAGCTAATCAAACCTTCTCTCCACCAACCACTGTATACCTCAAGAAGTGAACTCGTGGACATTAGCTTATCTTAGTTTAAATCTTTCAGTTTTAGGGGAAAAAAAAACCCACGAAGCAAAGAGTACTTTATTTAGTGTAAAGAGTTTAAACACACATGAATTTAACATTTAAACATCCGCTAAGGCTGCTAAGTACGTATTTGGAACATATATTTCGGCTTTGCTAGGACCAGCTAGTGCTCCCACTTATCACCAGACACGCCCTGCCAACACTGCAAAAGGAGATGTGTTTAGCACTAGGAAGAATGCGATCATTTCCTCAATCCGCGGGGGCGGGGTGTGGCGGTGGAACCAAAACACAACAAGCAAAGTTGCGGACAAATCAGTGAAAAGCTGCGTGGTGAACCTAAACCACCAAATTAAGACATAAAATTAGTGAATGAACACGGTTTTGGTTTTTTCGTGTAAGTTACTACCACTTGCCCCAGTACCCCCTCACACACATGCACTGATACTGTCACCTACTGGATATTTTTGTATTTATCCCATTAGCGTTCCATTCATGTTCCAGCAGTGTCTATGCGGTAGTTAGATATAAGAGAGAGCTGTAAAGAAGAGCCAGAAATCAATTCCCTTAAGCAAAAAAGCCTGCACAGAGCCAAGGTCCCAGCAGGAATATATGTAAATGCTTGGCTTGGGTAAGAGTGCATACCTCAAAAGTGTGGGATTCTGGCATTTTTTAAAAGCCAGCAGATTTACAGAATTTGTCTGGCAGAGGGATTATTTACACTTACCAACTCTACGAGCACAGCCAACATTTGTAGGGCCTCTCACTTGCATGTTTTTGATAGTGGCACAGGAGCAGCGCTCACATGAAAAGCCTCCCACCTACCAGGAAATGAAAAGCTATAGGAAGGATGCTTTATCTTCCAGGCAAACGCCAAGTGTGCGTGGGAAATTCAGAAGAGTATCAGGGGATCAGCATTTACAGCACATCCTCCGAACCTCAGCTCATCTTTCATATGATCCTGTTGCCAATGACACTGCTCTGGGCACTTAAAGGTTGCAGTCTGTTTTGCCAGTAGCAAACCTACTGCATCCAAATTTGGCTTCAACCATAAGTCTAACCAAGACAGACTGGCCAGAACCATTTCCAAATTGAGTTTTGATATTTTCTTCTGAACCAAAGTTGAGAGGGACAGCTTCAAGTGTATTCTATGCCACCAACTAAAACCAAACAAATTCAGAAAGCGGAAATGTAGCAGAACAGGAAATTTTCAAAAAGCAATAGGAAATTACATTAAGGTAAAATCATTTTAACTTAAGAAAACACACGAAGAATTTTCTGTAAAGCCATCAAGGAGAACATTTAGGTCACAAATACAAAGGAAAAAAATTACTTTCAAAAACAAAAACATCAAGAGAGGTATGTTCTTAAAGGACAGGCCACCCCTTTCATTTACATTCCCACTGACAAAATCTAATTTACAATGTTTAATTTCACATTTGTATGAAAATTCTGAAACATTAGTCTTCCAGTGGAGAACCTGAAATGAACCTAATCAAGAAGAAAGCACAGACTGAAAAAATTAACCAGAATCACAGAATGGTCAGGGTTGAATAGAGGACAAGCCCCACATAAGCAAACCAATTTTCATTTTTATGTCCAAAACTGAAACATACCAATGAAAGCTTTTGAGTTTTAAAAAAATAATGAAAAGTGAACATATTTTAAGAATCTAAGCCTAACACCAACAATTCTCCTGAAGACAGCATTTCACCCCAGCATTATTACAAGCATCTCTCCTGTACCAGTTCTACCACTGTTATCTTTCAAGAATTAATGCATTGCATGACCACTGCATAGCCAACATTCTTTAGGTTTACCTCCAGCTGTCAATGGGGAAATGAACAGGAAGAGGCTGACATGTTCATGAGCAGCTGTCAAGGTAGCAAATTGCATTTTCCTAGGTAATAAGTAGCTTCCTAAAACTGGTTGCATGTGTTTGCTGTGGGTCACATAGCAGCATAACAAAGAATAGCAGACAGTTCAAGATTTGCAATTGTTCTAGACAGTGACTGTCTAAATTTTTTTTTTTTTTTGCAAGAGTTTATTTTGCAGGGGTTTGGACACTTGTCTACTTATGCACCTAAACACCATTAACAGTGCCTGGCAACACTGCCCAGATAGCCTCCCAGCAGAAGCTGTTTTGCCCATCACTCTCCTCCTCCTGTAACTTTTGAAGGCCTGTCAGTTGGCTTCTACATAAGCTAAGAATATTTAATAGAGCAAATGTCTGTCTCTGAAGACATGGCACACTTGCTACCACAGAGATTGAGAGCCATCTGTCCCAGTAGCAAGAGACGTCTATCAGCCCCCTTCACACCCAGGTTTCCTGCCAGGCATCTGCCTACCCTCCTGTGCCACTGTGTGATGCCACAGCTCTGACACTGTGTGATGCAGCACCACCCACAGCACTCAAGTGTTGGAGCACCACGCTCCTGCCAAGTGACTGCCAGAGTATTTTGTTTCTTCTTTGCTCAGGGAAACGTAATTTTGCCCCTAAGGATAAAGGGGGATATTCCCTATCCACTGTACTGCCAGGTCCTATAGGACAAGTTCTCTACAGGCTGTTTTATTTAAGTCTTATCACAAGCATCGAATCGGCTCCCACTGTCCTGTCCACCTACTCACTGCACACCCCAGGTAGGTGTTTTCAGGAAGGCTTTAAACCAACATAACCTGTTTCCAGCCTATGCATTCACTTAACCTTATTTTCTAACCCTATAAAATGCTCAATTCAGAAGAAAGAAGGAAGGCTTCACTTCTTAAATACCAACAAGATGGAGTGGATGCAACAGTTCCAGGCAGACAGTGCTACAAGGTACTCTCTTCTGTGTAATTCAGAATTTCTAATGTAACTGCCTGGTTTTTTTTACCCCCAGAATATAGGTTTGCTATAACCATGGCAATGCAAAGCCTATTTAAACAAATCACTTGGTTGAGTCAGAAAGAATGCCAGAGCATCAGTCACAGAGACTGGGTCTTTGACAGAGGTTCAATGAAGTTCAAAACAAAAAGCTGAAGCAGGGAGATTTCCAGAAAATGAAAGGGAATGTAGTCAAGGTGGAAACCCAACTCTATGATATTGAAAATCTTCAAGTATGCCTATATGTGCAAGTTGATTTTAAAAGTTTTGAGAAGACATGCCTATTTCTAATCTGGCTGTGGAGTACCAGATGAGGAAAAAAAGGTGTGGTTAAAGTCCACATCCCTCTGAACTAGCAAAGACACCCTGCTCAGTTAACAAGGCAGGAACATAAGCGGTCCTTATCTTTGCAGTATTTATATCTTTACATAGGTGTCTTCTGAACACAAATTCTAAACGAGGATCAAACATATCCTTAAAGATCAATATCCCAAATTGCCATAAAAAACCCCATCAGTTAAAAATTCACTTGTTTTGTTAAATCAGGGTCACAGTGTTTGGTTTTTGCATATTCAACATAAGAGAGAAAACTACCAGTTTGGAAAATATACCATTTTCTCTGGAAATCCTTTTCATGTCACAAAATAATCACTCCTACACAGCACTCAATACTCAACAGTAAAGTACTATTTTTCCTCCCTGAGCAATTTACGTAAGTGGTAACATGAAGAGGACACCCATGCAATCCACCTGTGTTTGCACCTGCTGGCTCAGAGAGGCCTTGTTCCCTAGTCCCAGGGCTGGCAATGAAGGACTTTGATGCCAGCATGCACTCCCATGGGTTTCTGGAAAGCTAACCACCAGAATGCCTCCTGTCAGAAAGGAAATGAACCCTGTCACAGCTGGAAAATCATCACCTATTCTTCCTGTGTAAGTGGTCTGAAGGGATTATGTTTCCCAGTTACTGTGTTAATTTAGGCTTTTAATGTGTTCTATGATCAGTACTTAAAGCTATTAGTTAGGAAAGATTCATACCACTATGGGAAAGATAAGAACACAAAGATTCCTACCAGACCTGTACACAATGAAACACTTCAGTTTATTATGTTTCAATTATTTATTTATATTCCCAAAATGACATGGTTTGCTAAGTTGAATTAATTTCCTAGCAGCCAATACTGCATAATGCAAAATAGAATATTGGATTATTCTATTTTGATGTGTGAATGGTCCACCAAAATTTTATAGAAATTTTTTTGTCTCTGCTATATGACCTGTTACTCTTGCAGGCCTGCAAATGGAATTTATTTTAAAAGGGGGGAAAAAACTCCATATGAAAATTATGTATGTGCTAATATACAAAGAGAAAATTCCTTGGAAGGGAAATGGTAAAACATTTGAAAAGGCCAATGCAGATTACAGATCTGTTATCCCAAATTCATTGATTTCTGGATTATCCCCCTCACCATCCTCAGTATACCTCAAGAACAACAGAGGAAGCACTGGCTGTTCAAAAATTCAAGCACAAGTCTTTATGCTTTTAAATCACATCTTTAACACACAATCATTTCAAAGAGCAAAATGTAAGCACAGAAGTTTAAAATCCTTGTCCTGTGAAAACCAACTATAGCAGGTTTTAAAAGTGCTTACACATCTATCCAGATTATTGACCTTTCCAGCAACAGGAAACAATGTCCTTTCAAAACAAACTGTAAATAATTAATAACTGAGTAAATACTATTCCCAAATACATGTAATACATTCATGTATTAGATGTAATAAACAGGATTACTCATTCTTTAAACACTCTATAAGGAAATCAGAGCTATTTTAATGACATATATGTGAAGGCAGTTCAAGTCCAAACATTCAGAAAATGAAGTATTTTAGAATACTATGGAATTAATTTACACTATACTCAAGACTTCTACTCGTAGAAGTCTTCCCAATAATTATTACACAAAGCAAGAGTGAATCATAGAGTTATTTTATGCAACAGTATTCAAAACAAGAAAGAGAAAAAAGGGAATTTAATCCTTATTTGTGTGGATCTTTCCTGCACTAGAAAAATAAAGCTTAAAGAATTGCTTAAAGAATAAAAGCCCTGAACTTGCACGAGGGAACTTAAATACTCAGGGGAGTTGTTGAAGTGTTTGATGCCTAGACGGTGCTAAATCAATGACTTCATTAGAACCATGGGCCTATATAGAAAATCTGATTTAAACAGCGGGATTAAAGGCAACTCTGAAAGGCAAGTTGTGCCATTCTGAATAAATCTTTGTAATTATCTCCTCCTCCTCTCTTAAACATTTGTAATCTTTGAAAAGGAAAAAGCACCAGAAAAGAAAAAAAAAAGTCAAGTCACTTGATAAAGTTTTAGGCTCCATAAAAGTTCCACATGCATTACAACACAATTTTAATGAAAATCATCAAGGCAAGTCTACCAGTGAATCAGTCCTGTTAGGAATTAGTTTCATTCCTCCTAGTTAGCTTCTGAACACTGATTACAGCAGCTGATACTCACAGAAGCCACTATGATTTTTCTTTCTTTATATAAACTACTGGATAAAATTTAGCAGCTGAAAAGGCTTGACTGCTCTCTCTGTGTCTTTTTGTTAACTGCTTGAACTGTAACTTAAAGAGAATTACAGCCACACACTTTCAAGAAATTCACAATGGTAGGTAATAATCAGCATTTTCCCTACAATTTTAAAAAAGACTCCACTATACTCCCAATCAGTAATATGGTACACCTCCATAAAGTTTTAGATGAGAAGCCTGCACTTTGTGGCTGAAATAATGCAATAAAATTTGGTTATATGCTTTAGCATCATTAGCACTGCCTGTGAATTGAGGACTTTTAACTCCCATGCTCTGTCAGCAGAATGCACAAGCACAGAATGTGCATGAGCACATTAATTACACACAAATGAAAAGCATCACTAGATTCAGTGCATTCTTAGTTTTATTTTCTGATGAGAGAAAAAGGCTATGAGAACATTATTTTGAATATATGTATATGTAATATGCAACTTGATAGAAAATAAGTATTTGAAAGATGTTAAGCAAGACATTAACGAATAAGCTCGTGGGGTTGGGTTGCTTGGTTATTTTATCCTTTAAAGTATATACACACCTACCGCCATAAAATCTTAAGTCTCAATATTGAACTGCCCTTTCTATAAACTTGAGATAGATTTTGCTGAATAAATTCTACTGCTTAATACTGAACAGAATGAAGACTTCCGATTCACGCATTCCAGCTATCCTTGTAGCAAACAGGTAGGAATTATAATTTTAAACCCTCCCGCAGGTATGAAGGCCCCGCTGGGATCCACAGGCAGAGGGGGACACTGGAAAGCGTTCGAAAAGTAAGAAACAGCCCCTGATGTTGTTCATCTGCTGCCCCCTCCTGGAGGAAAACAAACAAAGCGCCACAGGACGGCCAGGAAAACAGCTGGATTTCCAAGTCCAACACTTTGTTGGTAACCTCCCGACAGCAGATTTTTCTCAGTTTAAAAGAATTCATTTAAATTTTGCAGTATCCATAGACTCTAAAATATACTTCCCATGTGCATCTGTTAATCTGGGCATACCGAGAGGCAATTGTGGGACAAAGAGGAAATGAGGCAGCTTGCTCTGGCACTCTGGAGCTATGTGCAGGGCTCAGTCCGTGCTCTCAGTCACAGCGAGCACAGCAGGATTATCCTCACACCCTTCTGCCATCAGCTATTCCATGTGTGCTGCAGGACACACCACTGAGCTGGCTGTGATTCCCAACAGATCCTGTTCTGCTGTGGGGACAGGGACTTGAGTGGAAAGAATTACGGGACAGCTGCAGGCTGGGACTACGTCCAATGCCAGTTTCATGAGCTTGCACCTCAGGGGGACTGTAGGAAATGAACAGTGTTGACATGAAGTTTGTTTTGCTGTACAAAAGTCAAGCAAAGCTCAAGTCAGAAGTAGGCATGAAAAGTTCAAGTAAATTCTTAATCTCCCTCTTCCAGGGAGAGCTCCAGAGATCTAGTCTATAAAAACTCATTTTTCCTTCAAAACATAGCTGTAAAAATCAGACACCACATTTCAAATGTAATCTCAGATAAAATTTGGGTTGTCATATTCCAGTGTAACTCCACAAGCAACTCTTGCAATGATGTAACAATGTAAAGTGCTTACCTTGATACTTCTGCCACTTAAAACAGAGATAAGTTTTGTTAACAGACTGCTTGATTTAAAAAAAGCCCCGGAGGCAGATGCCTATGTGCAAGGTACATCATCAGCACATTGGTCTGCTCCCTACTTACTAACAAAAATGCTCTAGCCCACTTCAAGCAATTAGACCTTTGACT
The DNA here is from genome assembly GCF_963513975.1 of Fringilla coelebs. NCBI lineage: Eukaryota > Metazoa > Chordata > Aves > Passeriformes > Fringillidae > Fringilla > Fringilla coelebs. Next base: position 85,554,624 of record NC_140028.1, read on the forward strand.
AGCTGAACCCAAATTCCATTTTTGCTTTCTTTTTATTATACCAATTTCAGAGAGCTACTAAAGCGTGCATTTATTTCTTTCCACATGAGCAATAACAACTTCAAATGAGGAAAGCCAGATTCAGTATAGACAATTATTTCAGTCCTAGAAAACAGTGGGATAAAGAAGCCTTTGGGGAAAAAGCTTTGATGATTTGAATTCATTTATGATACACAACTGTGGAAGTAAGAAAGTGACTTCTCTAGTTAAATACTGTAAAAATGTTTTCTGCCAATGTAACAGACATGTATGGCCATAAACAACAACAAAAAGAGAAATCACCCCAGCCAAATGTACAAACTTAGAAGAAACTTAGAGAAAGAGATGTACTCAAGCTTCTCCACCTAATATTAGAAAAGCTATCAGAACATTTTGTAATGTCAACTCATGGACAGATGGATGCTAGATATTATCTTCTTTATCAAAGAAAAAGAGATCTTTTCTGAACAGGAAAATCTCTTTGGAAGAAAGGATGCACTTGAGGTAAGGTGAAGTCTTGGTGTTAACTCTTACAAGTGCAGATAAGTAGAATTTTACACTAACTGATAAAATTGGTGCTTTAGTTAATAGTACTCTTAAAAGTGCAGTCATGACCCAAAGGAAGCTGTTTTTTCACCTATTTAACTTGCAGAATTCCAAGAAGTCTCACAGCATTTATCCTGGTTCCTGAAAGAGCCTATTTCACTGGCTGTACTTTGTTATTGCCTGTAACAACTATAGCAGAAAACCTTAGCTGCACCTTTTGATCAGCAAATGCTTAATCTACTCCAAAGACTGGGAGTATCACAAACCAAATAGGCGGCAGCAATTTTTATTTTTGTTCAGGCTATCAAAGAGCAACTTTCTTACAAAAAGATGTAAGTAAATCAGCAAATAAAGAGATGTGCCAGATTACCAAATATTCTGCAATTAAGAAACAAAATAGCAAGTTTTGCTATAATACAGATCATACCTACTGTGCATGCTTGTTTAAATTAGCTTGAATCCTTCTTTCAAGTTGCTTTTGTGTTGAAACACACAGGATTATCTTCAGGTTTTTTTCTTCTCTTCCTCTCTTTCATTTGTGGGTTTGTTGTTTCTTCATGATAGATTTGTTTGTCATGTCCGCTCAATTGACATCTGGTTTTGAATTCTTGATCCCAAAATGAAGATGAAAGGGTGGTAGCAGTTCTGTAATTTTCCATATGCTCCTTCAACTCTTCTCTGGATTGCCATTTAAGAAATAAGCTAAGTAAACTAATTCAAAAAGAAACCCAAAATACACTATAACAATATTTTATAATACCATCAGTGATGGAAAGACTTAAAAATCTGAGATATGAAACTTTCAGGCGAGGAAAGACAAAGCTGTAGAGAACATAAACCTTGCTCCTCATTCTGTGCCATGTTTGTGAAACACACCTAAAATAGAGCTTCTCAAGAAAAGTAATTTGTTTGAGTTGGTTTTTGTTTGTTCATTTGTTGTGCTGTTTGGGGTTTTTTTAACCTGTAGGGCAAAATTAGATGCAAGTTAAAGATAAGTAATTTTAAGGAAAGAACTGCGCTGTTTTATTTTTGTGTATACTGCAAATACAATGAATAGGGAAGTGATTTACAGAAATGTTTAACTGCCATTCACACACATCTTGGAAATACAGATTATCATTACTGGATGCACAGTTGCATTATAAAATTGCTAAATTGCTGCTCAGCACAGTGAAAGATAAAAACAAAATTAGGTAAGCACAAATTATAACCATAAAAATGACAGCATTTGAAAAGTTACTACTGCATTTGACATATTTGCCACGACAATAAATATCCCTTTCTTTTTAAAAGTGACAATGCAGGAAGGAGAAATGTGATTTTAAGATTTCTCATTTGACCTGAACCACTTTGTTCTACCAGATTACATCATACAAAAGCTTTATCCTACAATGCACATTTCTAACATTCCTATCTTTTCTAAGTTTCCTCAGGTAAGCTTCCATTGATCATAATATATGAAGATAAAGAACAACCAACCTTTTTACATATTACAGCTACCATGCTACAAGGAATTGATTTTCATTATGTTATGAATATCCAAAAATTGTTAAAATAACATAAAATGCTAATTATGTTGTTAAGACTAGAAAAAAGATGAGTGAAATGTCAAACCAAGATATAACTGTAAGGGGATAGAATATAAGGAAATAAAGATAGTGTACAAAGTAATCTTACCTCTAAGGAGTCACAGCTGGGCCAATTATCAAAGATTAGGAGCAGGCCTGACTTTAACAAGCCACAGCTGTAACCAATGAGAAGAAGAATGCTATAAAAGAGTGGGCTGGCTGGTTGAGAGAGGAACTGGAGTCAGTTGGTTCCTTTGTGAAGAAGAAAGAGTCAGAGCTCAGAGGAGCAGGCAATGAGAAAACACCAAGAAGGTATGAAACTTTTGTGATAGGGGACAACAGTATGGATCCCCTGCAATAAGATGACAACATATAACCTTAAGAAATACAGTGCTGCATACACTTTTAAATATATACACCATACTTTGTAAAATTAGGGGGAAAAAAGCCCATTAGGTGATTGAGAAGATACCCAGTGCCTGTTTCAGAGTAAATTAAATACTTTCAACCATGCAAGTATCATTTGGCACAGAATAACTTAATTTGACTCTTTTTTTTGCTGCTGACATAGTTTGTATATTACTGCTTTTGTACTAGCAACAAAATACCAAAAATTGTCCTTTCACCACCCTCCCGAAACCTTACAAACATGATATAAAAAATTATGTTAATTGTTATATAAATAAATCAATCTCAAAACAGAAGTACCAACTCTGAAGATAATTTGTAAAAAGCAGAACCTGATCATGTGAGACATTTCAGCAGACAACTGTTTACAGAAAGAAAAATTTAGATACTTTTTCCTCACCCAGTGTCACCAAGCCTTATTTATTAAATTGCCCACTCCTTTTAATATGATGACACAGCAAGCATCAGATTACAAATACTGTGAGATTCTGGAGTCTCTAGACTAAGAAAAAAGGCAAGATAAATTGCCAGTTTTGTGACTACATACTGATTAAAAAATATTTGAGAATGCTGTTTTCATTTGCTGTATTCAAGCACAAATAAACACTTACCTGACTCTCCAACCCAGTGTGCGCCAGTGTGGTTCAATCAAGACACCACCAACAAATGTAAGGATGTTGTGATGGAGCTGAAGCCAGTAACTCTGAAGGGTCTGCATGTCACAGGACATAAGGAAGAAATATGTGAACTTTTATATAGCCACTGTATGGCACATACATGGTATATAGCAATGTAGAACCTAGTAACTCAGAACATACATACTGCTAAAGAAGACAGCATTTCTGGTCATTTATTTTAGTATATTAAAGTAAATTCCCAACATATTTCCCACAATATAAAATAAAAGCTGTATTAAAAAACTCAAACAAAGCCTCAACTCATTAAGATTGCTAAAACAAGAAATAAAAATTAGGTATTGCCAAAATTAAAGTTGCCTTGGTAACCTTAATCTCATTTTTTTTGTATATCTACTCTGCTCTCTAAAGAATAAAGCAAGGTTAATGAAGCACTACCCATTCTAGACACTGAATTTCAAAAGGATCACTGGGAGCAGAAATTTGCATACAGGCAAATCAGGCAATTGAAGATTTTGCAAGCATACCCACCCACACAGATGAGTGCTTGGCTTTTTTGACCTGCATTGATTTTTTAATTTTTTTTTTTTGTGATTTTGTTTTCTTTTCAACACTCAACGAGTTTTAGGCTTCATTTTTGGATTCAAAATACCTAAGAAGTTAAAACATTAATGCCAGGTTTCACATTGGGGAATTTTTATTTATATATATATACATATACATACACATACATACACACACACATATACACCAAAACCTCTGATGCTTGAATTTGCTGTCATTTGAGTAATGGCAGCAATAGTAAATGGAAATGATTGTGCACCCTGTTAATTTAACACTGGTTCACATGTCTGAGACTAAATCCTTCTCTTCACTTCAGACCAAACTGTGGTCCAAGTTATTCTCATTTTCTGAGACTCCCCATTATTTTACTATTTGCCCACTTTGCCATGGTCCATTATCACTTTTCCTAACACACCAAATTCTGCTTAAGTTCATCTCCTCATCTTGTCTATCTCTGGCAACAGCTCACAAGTTTTCCAGCCCCACTGGTGTTCAGTAGCCAACATCTGTTATATGCTGTCTACAAAAGAATTAAAAACCTTTGCAATCCAGGTGCCAAAGGCAACTTGCAAGTTTTCCTATCCCTGTCCCTGCCTCCCTAAAACAGTCTGTCACAATTAGCTTCCTGCAGTAAGGTATTGTCATTGTTCACTGCATTTTCCAGAGACATTGAAAAGGCCAAATCTCAACAGATTTTTCCATCAGGAATGTGGCCTTTCAACTGTTCTAACAGAAGACACCTCCTGAAAAATGCTTATTTATTTCCTTCAAGACATGGACTGTTAGGATTTTTTAAATAAAAGGCATCCACTGTCTTGCAGGTTCTACTTGAAAACACTATGAACAGAAAGTTTTTCCCATATACCTTCTAGAAAATTGGCTGAATCGTTTTGGTTGATTTGCACATTTGACATCATGAAATGTCCAAAAATAAATCAGAAAGAGACTAAACCCTTGGGTAAAAATAGATCTAAATTGAATACTGAACCTTGATGGTCATCATTAAAAGTATTACAATTCTGCTGTCACTCCAGTCACATTGACATAAAGCCAGAAGATCTTCAGACATGAAGCATCCTTCAGCTTTGACATTCTCAGCAGCACAGCATCCCAGACTCCAGTTCAGCAACACAACAAACAACAAAATAAGGTCATAGAGTCTTCCTTGCATGAAGCAAGGATCTCTACCTCTTGCAGATGGAAATAAAGCTTCACTGAGATGAAGCAACACCGGACAAAGGAAGTGACTTGCTGCTATTAACTTAACAAGGCAGAATTTCCTTTTAAACTAACAGCTAATTAGCCAACCAAGCAATAATTAATTGCCAAAACGAGCCCATCAGAAACTCAAATCAACCTAAGAAGTATTCAAAACCCAAGTATCTCATCATGTCCTGCCATCCAGATTTCCTGCACTGAAAGTTGCCTTTTCTCCTCTACCTACATAAGAGCTGCTCAGCTGCAAGCTCAATGCAGCTGCCACATCCCACCCACCTACTGCCTTGGAAAGATGGGGATCCTTGTTGAGTGCCCTCAAGCAAACTCTAAGAAGTTCCTAATCCTTCCTCCCTGCCCTTCAAACCACTGTTCTAATCTATGTTAATGAGTTTTAAAGCCTTCTTCCATCAATTACAGCAAATATACTTGTATGTACACTTGTATTAGGCAAATATTTAGCACTGAAAGAGAAAAAAAAGAAAAATAACTGCAAAAAAACTCACATCTTGCATTCAGTACAGTTAGAAACAGTACCTATGCTTGCACAGATGCTTGCAGACCTTGATCCATTCCTTAGCTGTATTAAAAGCCACAGTTTGTTGCAGTAGCTTAAAACCAGAGCAAATATATTGATCTAAAATAGAAGAAAGACATTTGTCCACATTAAAGTTATTAACATAAATGTTCACACTTAACTCCTATGTAATTTTCAAGTATTTTGTGGTTATTTAGGCAGTATGAGGCCAAATTTGGCTGAGATGCACAGCATTTAAGAAGAAAGAGCAATTATTGATTATGAAGACATAATTTGACCATGGGGACTGTGGCAGCAAATCCAAGGTTAGCTCAGCTCTAAGAATCCTTAGTGCACCCACAATATCAAAACAGAACAAAAAACAAAACAAACCAAAACATGACAACAAGGAGCTCTCAAAGATTTCAAACCATAATTAAAAATGAGTTAGCAAAATATGCACTTGCAGTGGAGTTATTTCATTGTGAATTACAGAGCATATGAAAAATACTGAAGGAACAGCTACTTCAGAATACCCAAGTTCCAAAGGATTATTTTTAGTGGCAGACACAACACGCCTTATTGTGTGCGTTTTCTTCTAAGCACATCTGCTGACAGTCTAAATTTGGTCTGGAGAAAGTAGTGGTAGGAGGCTGCAGGTTTTGCCCAGAGGATTTCTGTTTAAAGGGAAATGCAATCAAAACCACTAACCCTTTCTTGTAAAGGTTTTAATATAAAATAACTTCATAGCAACTTCTGAACTCTTTTTTTAAGATTCAATTTGTACATTGCTTTTCAATAACCAGTTAGGCTTTCAAGTAGGTTAAAAGCTACAACAAACATATTGTACCAAATAACATTAGCAATTACAGTGAGAACTTGATACTAAGTTAAACACTAGCTTAGCGCTAAGAAGCTGTGCTTAAAACTATTTCAAAAATCATCCCCATACCAACAGGAAGGCTCTCACTGTATCAGCTCCACATGCACAAGGAATCAGTAGACATCAGTTCCTTATAATTTTACAGTAAAGCTTCCTTTAATGGAATCAAACATCTGAAAAACATTAGCAAGTTGAAATTTCTTAGTTTCTTTATTGTTTCTTCTGCACCTCAAAAATGTATAGAAATTAGCATGGTGTTAAATAAATACTTAGAAAGGTTTCCTTGGCTCACATTTATCACAAAAATGCAAGCAACATTCAGAAAAAAATATAAAATGTTTACAATTCCACAATACTAAGATGAGCTAAAAAAATTGTTAAGTGTTTAACCTCTTGGATTTTTTACTAGGAAGCTAAAATTAAGTAAACTTTCTGCACGTTAACATAACAATGAATAGTAAGTTATACTCTTCAAAATTCATTGCCCCTAGACATAATGGAAATTGTCAAAAGAGCATCTCAGGAAATCCAGTCCCAGGTTTTCTCACTACAGTTGTAAGGAAGATGGATTTTTGATCCCTATGCCTCCCACCCAAAAGGAATGAGAATACACATTCAAGGGACAATTTATAATTTGTTAATTAAAAGCTGTTCTCCTTTCACTTTCAAATCAACAGCTTGTATAAGCACTCATAAATTTTTTCACTGCATCATCTCTGTTTTGAAATATTGTGAATTTCAATTGTCTTTCCATGTGCTCTCCTTCCTACCTTCTTAGAGAAAAAGTTAAATTGGACTGCAGCCTTGTTCTTGACTTACAGTCCCAATTAAGGAGATGCTGTAAGTCATTGTGAAGCAAATAAAAAACCTGTTTTGCTTTTAGTTCTAAAAATTGCCATTTCCTCAATTACTTTTCCTCCAGAAATTCTGCTATAACCTTTTAGAAAATTCTATCTCCTGCTCTGTCAAGCATTAAAAACCTTAGAACAAGCCCATGTATCCCAAAGACAACAAAGGCATCAAAACTAGACAGCATAACATGTAATGCAATCTAAACCTTTCCATCAAAACCCTTCATAATCTCATCTAAACCCTATATCATGACAGAGATTCCTGGCTACAACCACAGGATGCCCTGTCATTCCACATTCCTTCACATTCCTAACCTTGCCTGTTTCCTTACCTGACCACTGCCACCAACCGTGAGCCATCACCTTATTTCACAATCACGTGTTCTTTCACTTGGCCATACTGAGCAATCAGAACCAAAGCAGTAGTTCAAACCATGAAGCAAGTATTTGGTTTATGTACCAGCAGCAGCGAGGGCAACCTTGCTAAAATCAATTAATCACTGCAACCTCGTGCAACACTGAATGGTTAAACACAAAAATGCCCAGACTACCTTTGTGCACTGTCATTCAAGATTTTTACCTACAGACATGAAAGTGAGCACTAAATGCATAGTTTTATGGAGGACAAAGCACTTGAAATTACTAACAGAAGCTTAAATCCGCATTCCTTATTTAAGCAATGAGGAAAAAAGTATAATTGGTACAAAAATGACATTAGTAATTAATGCAAAGGGGAACAGAACTAGAATACTGGAACAATGTCCAGTTGTGAACAATGTCCTTTTGTGATTTAGGAGACAGATTATGCTAGTCAAGGTCTTTCATCTATAAATGGAGATAATATTCAGCTATTAGAAATGTCACAAAATGTAGAGCTAAAAGGCATCCACCTAGATAGAAGTACCTTCACAGTAATGTTAAATGAGTCATTAAAAAGCTACTAAAATTGGAATTGTTGGAATATGATGGTCAACTACTCATAGAAACAGTCATAATCCAAAATATGAAATGAGAAAGGATTTTGCAGAATGAACATCATCAAAATGTGAACATTTACAACACATTTTTAGAATTTTTACAGTTCTTACATTTTCTTTGCTCAAACCACTATGAAGATGTTTTACAGTAGCTTCTGATAATAGCATTTACAGTGCATACTGAAAGGCTCCAATACATTTTGCATTGACCAAACAAAATTATTTGCAGCAATAAGTTTAAACTGAGGAGGCAACTGGATGAGAGCAAAAAATAAAACCTGACTTACTGGTAAAATCACTGTGTGGGCACATAACCATATCCTGATAATGCCAAGCAAGCTACACAAAAATTGCTTATCTGCTCAGTTTCAGATGATGTGTACTGAGATGAGATTTCCTCTGATGGCTGTTTCTGGGCACTTTCCAGGTACTTTATAAAGTGATATAAAAGCACTTTCACAGATGAAGCACTGGAAGGTTTCTTCTATCCACATGTGCAGTTTTCAATGATTTTCCATTAAGATCTACTCAGTCATGTGACAATAAACACATTCAAAGCCATGATCCACATCACGACCATTTAAATGGATTTTCTCAGCATCTTTTGGCTCTAGTGCTACATCCCACACATTCACAAATGCTGCTTTCTCTCAGAGCCACCTTTTAGGCATGAGCATCTTCCATAGGGTGAGTTGAGCCTTTAGATCCAGCTTTCAACTGGATTTTCAACTGATTTTACTATGATGTTTACACCTTGATTGAGCCTTAGGGGTTTTTCATTTCACCAGCAAATGTCTGGGTTCTAACACTGGAAACGTGACAGATGCTAAGAGGCATAGACTGGGTTTATCTGTCCTTTCTCTTGGAATATGGAAGAGAAGTCAGCACTGCAAGGTTCCTCAAGCTGAAAATAAGCTGCTACTTCTCAAACAAGGCGTTCATTTCACAGGAGTGAGACACATGAGGATCATGCTTGGGCTCATTTCACAACAGCAAGGACTCTTATTTTAAGGTACCTGACACACAGGCAACAAGAGAGTGATTTTTTCATGAGATTTTCTTTGTTTTCATTCTTTTCATCTCCAAAGCTCATTTTTGCCTTGGTCCATTTTAGGGCAGCCTGAAATTTGACATGATATATCAGTTTCAAAGATTTGAGCCAGGAGTCTCCTGATCTTACTTTTGATCCGTCTTGTGAAATGGCACAGCTTGCACCTATATATTTCCACCAGAAATATTTCCACCAGACCAGGCAATCTGGGCTTCAAAATCTTCAAGCAGAGCAGCATATAGCTGGGATGTTGTGATGTCCTCATGGTGATGTGTAGGTTCTTTGACAGAACACATGGATATTTGTCATTAAATTTGTTAATTTTCCGGAGTTGCAGTTGGTTAGAACAGGGAGCTGGTAACACCAAGGTGGTGGGTGCAATCCCTGTACTGGACATTTACTTAAGAGCTGGACTCAAGGATCCTTGTGGATCCCTTCCAACTCAGAACAGTCTGTCAATCGGTGAAAAGACAATAAACAAAAGAGTTAAAATCCGCTTCATGATTTCGAGTGTCTTCTCCAAAGTCTGGGGAGCAATGACATCCACATTCAGATTCCAGCCCCAGGGATGTCTGCAGATTTTACGACTATCTGAAAAAAGTGAGGGTCCTGCATGAGAAAAGTGATGCCACAAATGACTGTTCAAATCACCTGCTGAAATTAAAAGCGAAATACAGGTTAGCAACGTTACGGCATTTCTGCGCTAAGTTTATAACAGCTCCTGTTAGCAAACTCCTGCAGCAGTGATATTAAATCAAATACTTATTTTTAAAGGCGAGAACGCTGGTGAGAAACCTGCCCCTCCAGTCCAGGAGTCACCCCAGGAGCGCACCCGGACACAGCCCCGCGGCCCTGCCCCGCACCTCACCGACCCTGCCCTGCAGCCCGGCACAGCCAGGCCGAGCCGGGAAAGGCAAATTAAGCGGAGCGACGCCTTTCAACAGGACCACAGCATTACAGAACGGTTCGGGTTGAAAGGGACCTGAAAAATCACCCAGTTCCAACCTCCTGCCAGGCTCAGGGATACCCTTCCACGGGACCAGGCTGCTCAGAGCTCCGGCCGAACCAGACTAGAACGCTCACAAGGATGGGGCATTCACAGCTTCTCTGAGAAACTGTTCCTCTGTCTCAGGGCCCTCACGGCGAAGAGCTCCCGCCCAACACCTCAGCCAACCCCGCCGATTCCCGGCCGCATCCCTTCCCGCCGCCACCCCCAGGGCCGGGGGGGGCGGAGCCTCCGTCGCGCTCCCGGCCCCGCGCGCGGGGTTCACTTCCGGCCCCGCATCTCCCCCCGCCCCCTCCCAGCGGCGGCGGCGGCAGCGAAGGAGTTCGGAAGTTCAAAATGGCCGCCGCGGCCGAGCCCGAGCAGCGACCGCCCGAGTAAGGACCCGCAGGAGGGGGGGAGGTTCCTCGCCCTGCAGCTTTGGGGAGGAGGAGATGGGAGGTGGAAGGAGAAGCGCGGGCGAGGGGATTGGGGAGGCGGGATACACACACGGGACGGGGACGACCAGAAGCGGCCCGGGTGGAAGTGGTGAGGAAGGGGGTATGAAGAGGAGGACGGGGGAAGGCGGCCGCGCCGGGGGAAAGGGGTTGCTGTAGGCGCCGCTGGCCCCGCGGCGAGGGGGCCCGGGGGGGCCTGGGGCGCTGGATCCGCCCGTGGATTCTGGAGGGCCGCGCGGGGGGAGGGGGGAAGGGAAGCGGCGGCGGGCGCGTGTCCCGGGAGTCCCGCGTGCGCCTTCCCGCCCTGGTGGTGCTCCCGCCGCGGCGAACCGGGATTGCCGCCGGCGAACCGGTGTTGCCGCCTGTGCGGGGGACGTGGGACAGAGGGACGGAGGGATGCGCATCTTCCGCGTGGCTGCGAGGCCGCTGCCCGCCCGGGCGCGCAGGGCTCGGGCATCCTTGAGGGCGATCCCGGCCGGCGCTCCCCGGGATCCCCCACGCCACTCAAATGTACGCACGCCCCCACACACCCTCTCCGAGCGGGGCCGGAGGGCTCCGGGCCAGCGGGGCTGCCCTGGGGCCGCCGAGCCGCTGCCCGCCCTGGGGCGAACCCTCCTCCCTCCCTCCCTCCTTCCCCCAGGCCCCGGCCGCCCTCGCGGTGTAGAAAGTGCCCGTGCTGGTGGAAGCAGAAAGTGATTTGTTGCCGCCAGCCCCTCCTTCCAGCCCTCGAAATGACTGGCAAGTCCCGGCTCCCGTTGGGAAGCGAAGATCGAGCTGCCGCCTCCCTGCCGGAACGGGGCTCCCGGGCGTGCGTTTTCCAGGCGCCCCGGTTTGTGCCGCGGGGTTTGGGTTTGTCCACAGTCAGGAGCTCGTGAACACAATCTTCTGGAAATTCTGCTGGGAGTTAACGATATAATGCTTGCTCTATCGCTCGTCTTTACTACATTAATATTTTAGCCATATGAACTGCCTTCTATGTGTTTTTCTCTTTAAAAAGTTTTGATTTGAGGCTTGATTTTATTGTTTATCCTGGGAGTAGAAAACGGGTGAGGAAAAGCAGTGGGAGTACATGTGAGCCGTGTAAAACATATGCACATGAAGAATAGCATTTAGTATTATAGAGAGGAAGTTAAGTGATAAGGTAGAAGCTGATACTGTATGTTAAGTGATAAGGTAGAAGCTGATTATACTGTAGAAGCTGATGAACCCTGTATGAAGGAAAAGATAGGTGAAATCACTGCACATCCTTATGAACTTCCTGTTATTCTTCTCCGTGAATTCAAAAATAGTAAAAAGTAGGACTATAACAAGTCCATGTCACAGTTCCTCTCTATTTAAAGCCATTAGCGCCTAAACATGTAGACGTGCCTCATCACCTTCTGAAATATTATTAAAAGGCTTTTTCATCCATGTCATTATATCTCTGAAGCATTTAGTGGAAGTAAAAATTTAGCCATAGTTTAATGAAATTACTTGAAATAGATGTGTTCCCTGTACATGAAGAAAAGTTGAACTGTTTCTTGCACATTAATCAACCTCATGTTATTGTTGAGTCACAAAGACAGCTGGCAGTTGTATTGGCAGCCTGTAGTGGCCTGAGATGCTGTTGTGGTGGTGTGTCTTGTCTGGCACCTTAGCTACCAGCTGGCTTTTCCAGAATTTAAGATGAGGTTATTGCATAACTCCAAAATAATAGCAAAATAACTTTCGTAAAGATTTTGTTGTCACTTTCTGGTGTTAAGAGAAGGAAGACTTATCTGGAACAGCTTGAACAGATGTGATTTGTATTGTATTTAATATTTTTATAATGTCTTGAAGTACCTTTAACATGCTAACTGCGGACTTACACTGGATCCTGGATCCAACCAAAAAGAAATTTTGAAAGGCACATAGTTCCCTTAAAATTCTCATTGTCACATTTCCCCACTTATGTCACAGATAGACTTGCTCAGGATGGCAAATCGCATTTAATGCATCTTTTTTGACTTTTTATAATGCCAAGCGCAAGATAAGCTCTTTTTAAGCCAGTTTTTCCTCCTTTGTTCTGATACTCTTTTATCATAATGGTGTGGAGTATCAGGAGGTAGCAATTAAGAAAAACACCTTTCTGTGTGCCTTGGATAAACAGAACTAGTAATAAAAACATAAAAGACAAGCAGCATTCTGAGTTGAGTCTCTGAATATTTTATATTCTTAACTCAATATTTTATATTGAATATGTATAATATTTATACTGAATATATATAATATTTATAAGAATATTTTATATTCTTTGTTCCTTTTTGACATTCATCATTTCATAGCACTAAAGTTTTAACAAATAATTTTAGCCAATAATTTTAGTGTACTTTGCAGAAAAGTCAGCTTTATTTACTAGTACAAGAATTTGCCTTAACTCAAGCAGGAGAGAGTAAATGCGCGCTGCTTGAAGATCCTGTCCTTAATTAGGAAGACACTAATCAAATTCATAGTGTGGTGCTGTCCTTTAGGTCTGGCTTAGAATATCTCTGATACATTTATTGGATCAGATGATTGATCATATTCTTCAGAAACAACTGAAACCAGTAGAGTTCAGAAGATAATTTCCACATTTATGTGTACATTGGTGTCCTGCTGCTGACTGTCATGTTTGGGGGATTTCTTTTCACCTGTGGAGGCTTAGTATACAGCAAAGAGCTATGTTTAAGTTATTAAAGTGGTAACTAGTAAATTTCAGAGCTGTCGTTTAGATGGGGTGGGTTTGTAGAAAGGTGAGCTCTGGTACCTGTAATATTATTTCAAAAGGCAAATGTCTGTATTAACAGACAGTAACTTAATTGATGTTCAGAAGGAGATTGGGAGGAATTTGCTAAACACTCTAAAAACCCCTATTGCTAAGCCAGTTTCAATGGCTGTGGAGGATAATACAAGGGAATATGTAACATCAGGACTGAATTTTATATTTTTTAAAGCTACTATTTGGAGACGTTATAGTTAATCGAAAATACTCGTTTTAGAAGAAACACTGTATATAATTTTTTTAATAACCTGCTGTAGACTTATTTTCAGCTGCTTTGGTCAATGGCATTTTATGTGTGTCAAGATTACCACATTTTTTTGAAGCTACTAATCTGCTGCATACTATCAGAAAGCTGCTCTGAAATTAGATTTCCTTAATTTGTCCTATTCCTCAATAGTGTTTCCTGTATTGCATAAATAATATAAATCTGTAAGAACATTTCTTGAGTTTCTAACAGGTGTGTACTCCTAGAGAAAAAAATTGCAGCTAAGAGAGTCAGCTCTGGATGAGATATTGCAAGAAGGTTTCATAAGGTGGTCAGCATCATGCCTTGAAATAAATTTTGATCTTTGTAGCACAACTGTTCTCTGCCACTTGGAAATACTTGTAAAAGGCATAGCTTGGGTTAGGCATTGGAGTGGAGCAGAAAGTGACATAGATGATGAGGTACTGACAAATAAATCTTCAGCACTGTTGTATGCTATTAACAGATAGGTCAGAATTGGATGTAAAGGCATAAGCATTGATTCCATGCACAGTTTTGGTTTTGTCAGTGCCTTTGCTGTCTGTTCCCTCTGTACTATTTCCTTCTGCAGCCATAGCTGCCTGTTCCTGAGGCTGTGCGTCTCCTGTTATAACTTACTTAAATTAGTGGTGCTTTTTTAATTGTCCCAAAGGTAGGTGAATAAATGCCAGTTAGTTTCTGTCATAAAAGGCTGTCTATTTAACATGAGATAAAGGACTACAGTGAGTTTATAGTACTGATCTCTTTATTTTTTGCAGGGTTGAGGATGCTGAGGCATCCGAGAAAAGTGTGAATGAAGAAAATGGGGAAGTGTCAGAGGCAGACCAACCTCAGAACAAGCACAGCAGACACAAAAAAAAGAAACACAAACACCGAAGTAAACACAAGAAACACAAACATTCTTCAGAAGATGACAAGGACAAAAAACATAAACACAGACACAAACATAAGAAACATAAATGGAAAGAGGTGGCTGATGCCTCTGACAAAGAAGATGGACCAGCTAAAAGAACTAAAATTGATTTTTTGGCTCCTCTGGAAGACTTAGAGAAACAAAGAGCATTGCTGAAAGCTGAACTTGAAAATGAATTGATGGAAGGAAAAGTCCAGTCTGGGATGGGATTAATATTACAAGGTTATGAGTCAGGATCTGAAGAAGAGGGGGAGATTAATGAAAAAGCACGAAATGGAACAAGACCTACAGCAAAGTCAAATACTAAGGGGAAATTAGAACCTGTGGACAATAAAACTAGTTCCAAGAAAGCAAGTAAGAGTGAATCAAAAGAAAGGACTAGGCACAGATCTGACAAAAAGAAAGCCAAGGCAGGAGTTGATGGAGTTAAGGAGAAAACTACTAGAAGCAAGTCAAAAGAAAGGAGGAAATCCAAAAGTCCTTATAAGAGAAGTAAGTCTCAAGATCAGACAAGGAAATCTAGGTCTCCAATACTTAAGAGGAGATCTCAGGAGAAAAACAGAAAGTCTAAGTCTCCTGCAGAGGATAGAAATAAGGCTGATGATAAAAGTAAATCAAGAGACCGCAGAAAGTCTCCAGTTGTAAATGAAAGCAAAAGCAGAGATCGTGGTAGAAAATCTAAATCTCCAGCAGAACTAAGAAGCAAATCCAAAGATAGAAGATCACGATCCAAAGATAGAAAACCTAGAAGATCAGAGACTGACAAAGAAAAAAAGCCAATTAAATCTCCTTCTAAAGATGCTTCTTCAGGGAAAGAGAACAGGTCCCCTAGAAGACCTGGCCGCAGCCCAAAAGGGAGAAGCTTATCTCCCAAACAGCGTGAAAAGTCAAGAAGAAGCAGATCCCCTCTCTTTAACGACCGTAGATCTAAACAGAGTAGATCCCCCTCTCGAACCCGCTCTCCGGTTAGAAGAGTGAGGAGTAGATCTGCAGAAAGAAAAAGAAGAGAATCAGAAAGGAGGCGTCTTTCTTCTCCCAGGTAACTTAAATTTGTCATGAGCCACCACAAAAATGCGTTACGGGATGAACTATCTTCTAGTTCGGAGTTTATCTCCTCATTTTGTTCAGAAAATAGGTATTAAAAAAGGTAATCAGATAGTACATTATATCATGAGCTTCCTTTCTATGTATTCAGTTTTTTTTAAAGACTGTTCTTGCCAGCTGTCAGAGGTGCAAATTCATCTTGTGGTTGTTAAAGTTCTGAGTTACTTGCTGCTCACACCCTTACTGGGAACAAGTTTTGTAGCTGTATTCTCCTTTTTATCGCTGGTTGGATTCAAAATTTGGCTTCTATTTGGTTTCTTTGTCAGTAGTTCTTTTGCATTCTGAAACTTCTGTGGAGTGAGAATCCTCTTAAGTGTTACATATTAGTGTTGGCTAAAAGTGGATAATTAACCCCTCTTTCCCCTCAAAAAATGCCCTTATGATAGTCAGTATGTGTGAATGTAAGCCAGTTTTTATAGCAAGATGTCCTTCTCAGAGTCTTTTTTTTTTTCTTCAAAATATTGTAGATTTTCATTTGCTAGTGTAAGGGTAATGTTGCTTTGTTATTGGACTGCCGTATGCAATTATCATATTTTGCATACACTTAAAGGAGAAGGGTGGATAACTATTTATTGTATTGGTGTAGGATTGGCATTTTTTAAAAAAGACAGATTTAGCCTATGAAAGCAGTTACCTTGAAATTTGAAAGCTAATAAAGCCTGGATAGCGAGTTTCCAAGAAGAGAACAATATGAGTGTGTGCATTTTTGGAAGTTAATTCATTGGCTGTAAGAAGTTTAAGAGTCAGAAAAGTTCAGCAGTGGATAATAAATAATTTAAAACTTTGTATCAGGGGGTTTAGCTTCACCCGGGCTGAGAACTAAGAAATATCAATTTTAAAATTAATTGGAACCACAAAGCTTAGTGAATTGGCACCTGAAAATATGAAAGTTTCAGCCTGAATCACTGAAGGTTACTCTGGTTTCACGTATGAGGTATCTTTGGGTACTTTGGAGAGTGGCCCCAGTGATGCTAACCTGATCAAGTGAGTATTGTAAATGCTACCAGTTTGTCTGGCTGCTTTCTGGTGAATCAGGAATGTGTCGGCCCAACCACTGAGTTTTTCTGGCATAGTAGTTGACTTTTCCTCTGCAACGTTTTGCATCTTTCAGTTTTCATTTTTCTTGACAGCTTGCATTGCAGCCAGCTTGAATTGGTTGTCTAGACACTTATTTCAAGTGATGCATGTGTCTAGAATTTTGCTGTCAAAGTCATACTTCTGTAACTGCGTGGTGAGCAGCATGTGAGTGGGGGACTACTAAAATATTTTCTGCTGGAGGTGTTTGCAGATCAGCAGAAATAATCTTTCCTTGTAAGATATCTGAATTAATTCCACCTGTGTTTGGGTTTTAACTACTTGTAATTACTCAAACTCCCAGAGAATTTCAGGAGCTTTAATGAACAGTTTTAACAAAAAAATCCTAGTAATTTCATTTTTCAAGTTTGTTTCCAGTGTTCTAATCTTGTAAGATACTTCTCAGGTCTCTGACTGAAGTTACTCATTATGTGATGTTACTATGAATTTTTAATAATCTTCCACTTTTTATCTCACCCTTGTGATCTCTGAACTAATTTATTTTTTGTAACAGATATTTTGATTAGGTTTTGGCAGTACAACAACTCTGCTAGTCAGGAAGCCTGGAACTCTTCATCCTGTGCCTTTTTATGTAATATTGTTCACAGGAACATAATATAAATTAATTGGGCTAAAGGTATTGGCCTGCTTCAGCATTTGAGTACAGTAATTCATTGTAGAAACTGCCAGTACTCTGCATATGCATAAATTTTCCTTTTGCCTCACTGTGTACTATTTTGCATCAGTTCTGTATGTCTGACCATTGTCTCTAGTTAAAGTAATTGAAACTGATGTAGCAGTCTCAAAACAAATGAAAAAAGTCGCAGAATGAGTGGAATTAGTCTTTCAGACCTAAGATATTTTGTTTATTGATGAGATATAACACCTGTAATTCCAAGTTGTTCCAACTTAATTTAAAAAAAAAATCAAAAATAAGGAGCAGGAAAAAAATAGGGTAGCAACATTTCCTTTGAAATAGGGTGAAACTATTTTAGTATTTCTAATGCAGCCTCGTAAGAGTAGTTATTGAATTTGTAATTTATATTCTTTCCAGTTTTTGACTGACCTCTTGCTGTCATGCAGTTAAGCTTTTTAATCCCATCAAGGATTTTTTTTCTTGAATAATTGTGAGAATAATCTGTTTGTGCAAGAATAAAGAAATTTTGAAGAGTGTATATAGTATCAGCCTTGAATTATTTTTTTATTTGAGAAGGGATAGTTTCGATTTTAGTTAAGAATTCTGGTTTTCATCTGCTGTTTTAGAATGTGTGAAATGTTGAAGCCATGCAGTTGTAGTGCTCAAATTAAAACAGACATTGTTGTCAGTTCGGTGAAATAGCATGATCCTAAGCCTAAATTTCAATAGCATGGTGGGAAGTTGGTGAAATAATTCTCAAGAATAAGATTTTGGGGTTTATGTATTGTTTCAGTACTGTGTCTGGTAAAAGTGAAAACAGGCCACTATTTATGTAAGACCTAAACACAAGCTTTTTTTAAAACCTCTCTTAGCTGCATGGTAGTAATTAATGAGCTGTTTCCAGACTTGTCCTGAACTAGTTGTTTGCATGGGCGCATGCTTCCCAGGGTGGGGAGAGACACACAGGAAGGGCAGCCAGCTCTGCAGCCTACTTATCCATCCCTCCCTCAGAAGCCCATCTGGTGGTCCCTCACCTGCAGTAAAATTTTTCAAGTGAGTTTTTAGAGGGAATAATTTTTTTGTTTTCAGCTTGCTCCTGATTTTTACTACCACTCTCTTCCTCTGTTTTAAGAACACGGACCAGGGATGACATTTTGTCTAGGCGTGAAAGATCCAAGGATGTCAGCCCACCCAGCAGATGGTCCCCATCCAGAAGAAGATCTCGGTCCCCCATTAGGAGGAGATCTCGAACACCCCTTCGACGTAGCCGATCTCCCAGGAGGCGGAGTAGATCTCCTCGGAGGAGGTAAGGACACCCTGTGTTGTTAAGTGTATTTTCCAAGATATTACAAGAAGAATAAGGATTGCTATCATATGTGTAAAGAGACCATGGTTTTGGGGTTTTTTTGTCCATATTAATATCTGCTAGCACAGTTAAATTCATTTTGTTCTCCATGAATAAAATTGTTTTATTACTTGGAATCATTTCATGTCTCTATGTTTTCTGAAAAGATTTTCCTTCTTTTTTTAAAAAAACCAAAACAACCCCCCAACTCAAAATCCAAATCCCTTGTTCTTATCAAACAGGGACAGAGGCCGGAGAAGTAGATCTCGCCTTCGAAGGAGGTCCAGGTCACGTGGTGGCCATAGACGTCGAAGCAGAAGCAAAGTTAAAGAAGACAAATTTAAAGGTAGTCTTTCTGAGGGCATGAAAGCTGAACAGGAGTCTTCATCAGATGAAAAGTAAGACTATATTTCTAACTTACACTGATTATTTATAATCTGCAGTTCCACTGATACCAAGAATGAACTAACATTTATCTTGATGGTGTAGTTTTAAGTTGTCACCTAAAACCATAATCATATCTTTGTATTTGTGGTCTTGTCCAATTAGTGTTGTGAGAATTTGAAAAACGTTGGAATATACAAAAATAACAAGACCTGTTGGCTAGTGGGCAGACCTGTGGGGAGGATGTATCATTAGGTTTTTAAATTCAACCTGATCAGGATCTTGTGAAAACTTTTGGTCTGCTTACTAAAGCTTACTGCTTGAGGAAAAGCTTTAATAGCTGAAACGATTAACTGCTGTCTGCAAATTGTGTTTATATTTCCTAAACATCTGCCTATTCAATTTTGCAAGAGTATGCATTCTTAATGAAATTATTAAGGAAAAATGATGCTGCAGTGAAAAGGAGCAAGGATTTTTTGTTTATTTGTTGTCTTTTAGAAGAGGGCTGTTAATTGTTTGCAATTAAAAATAGAATGCAGAAAGTCTCAATGAGATACCAAGAGATAAATTTTCTTTGTAAGGAAATGTAAATATATGCAGTGGGATATGCTGCATTGCTTTCTGAGTCACTTGAACAGCTATTGTTTAATATATTCTGTGCTTTATATGCCAAGCAACTGCACTTGGTAAAATTCAGTACATAATTATATGTTTATGAAGTTATAATAAAAATCATATTTTTGTAGTCTTGAAGACTTTGATTTGGAAGAAGAGGATGAAGAAGCAGAGATAAGACAAAGGAGATTACAGCGACAAGCAATTGTTCAGGTACATGGTTACAGGAACTAATTCTGTGTTTTTAGTGTAAAATTTCAGGGTAATGGACGGCTCTTTGCCTATTGCTGCATTACAATAGTAATTCCTGTTGCTGTATTTTTCCAGTTAGTCCATTGTAAATGTTAGTCTCTCTTAAACTCTACACTTGTATTGTCACAGCATTGCTTTTAAAATTGAAGTGACTCTTCTGTCAGTCATTTTTTGCTCCAGTTAAACATTCTCTGATGGTCTTAAGACATGTTAATAATGTTCTTCAGTTACCTTTATCTGTAGGTTTTTTCTGTAGCTGTATCACAATAACATCAGTGTAACAGGAAGTTCTATATCAATTAACGTAACTGGTCAGTTTGTTTCAAGTAGAAGTTGTCCTTGTCAATTTCCAAAATTATGTAAAGCCACTGTCATGGTGTCCTCCTTAAAAGTACATGTGAATTGCGTGAACTTCTTACTCCAGTAACAAGGTAACAGTAATCACAGGTGTAATGTGGGATCAAAACCCCTGAAAGAAGCCGTTGCCAGAGGGGGTGTCACTGTACAATAGGAGTCAGCTATTTCTTTTCAAAGGTGGGATTTGCTACTCAACTGGAACATAGCAAGCAAAATGCTGTAGTGTATTTATTTAGTATCAGGTACAAAATTACTGGCTTTGATGTAGTGCTTATTTTAAATAGCACTAAAAATACTGTTCATGGTTTGAGTTTTATGCAAAGCCCATTGTAAAATCCTTCAGAACTATGACTGAGCCAAACCATATAAATTCTTTTTAAAGACTGGTTACACCTGATGTTGGTGCAGGCCGGAAGCAAATCGCAGAGCTGAATTCCTTAAATGGAAAAACCTCTGCTTGTATTATTGAATAGTTCAACAGACACAACTGAGTGGTAGCAGCATTTCTTCATCTTGATTTTTACCTTTTGGGATAGGAAGTGAGATCTGTACAATTTCATAGTACCTAAGGGTGACAAAAATTTTAAAGATGAAGGTTTTTAATGCTTCTGAAATTTTTCAACACAAATGAATAAATAGGATTTATAGTTCACATTAAAAAAACTGAATTTAAAGGCTACTTTCCTGTAGCATAACACTAATAAAATTGGGAAATATTCTAGAATGTAGGATATAAAATAAGTAATTTTTTCATCAAAGACTGTATTTCAGTGTTTGTGTGCCAGTGTGGGATTCAGCACATCGCTCCAGATGTCCAGAGCTACCAAGAGAACCCTTGGGAGGGGCTCAGAGGTCTTGGAATGTTGCCAAAAATGCCTGGTGGCTTGATTTTGACCCTTCTAGGGATGTGCCACCTGCATATGAGTATATGAGAATCACTGGGGTTTAAATGGTATAGAAATAATATAATTACAAGGTAAAACACGGGTTTTAAGGTTTTGGTACAGGGGGGTTATGGAGACAAGGTGGAGGAATTTAGGCCAATCTCATGGTTCTTCTTCCTTCTTCATGTCTTCCATTTTCTGTGTGACGCAGATATTTTTTGATAGGTTCTTTGTGAAGGTACACTTGCTAGTAAGGATGATAAGTATTGGGGACAAAAGGTAAATATGATTTACGTAGGTTTTGTTATAAAAAGACACGACTGCCCTGTGGGCGGTCAGAGTGCCTTTGGCTGCCTTGCTGGTCAGATCCTGGCTGGGCAGAGAGAAAACTTTGTAGATAAGAAATAATAAGCAACCTTGAAGACCAGAAACCTGAGAGTCCAGCCTGGTCTTTTGAAGCCTGATTGGAACGAACCATCCTACGCGTGTCTGGGCAGAGACAGACAACAGCCGACCCGGACTTGCCAGGATGGTTTAGTAATAAATTTGTTGCTGCTGACATTTTGTTGTGTATAACTAAATAGTTAATATTGGGTAATAATCTGTTTTTACAGAAATGTAAAGACCTAAAGAACACACATGAATATTTCAGTCTTACGGTCTGGACTGTGGTGCATTGTGACAAATTGAATTTTCAGAAGTTATATCCTATTCTGAAAATAATCTGTTGTCTTTATAGACATAGGTGATTATAAAAGCAAAGATTAATATTTCACCTGACAGCCCAAACCATTGAAGGGGTGGATATGAAAATGTTTAAATTGTCATAAATTATAACAGTGAGATTAAAAACTAAATTTCTTTTTAGAAATACAAAGGCCAGACAGAAGACAGTAACATATCTGTACCATCTGAACCAAGCAGCCCTCAGAGTAGTACGCGTAGTCGCTCAAATTCTCCTGACGACATCCTAGAAAGAGTTGCTGCTGATGTTAAGGAGTATGAACGGGAAAATGTGGATACATTTGAGGCATCAGTGAAAGCCAAGCACAACCTCATGACAGTTGAACAGAACAATGGTAAGATTCTGAAATCTCTCTAGTGCAATTTATGAAAGCTCAAACACTTGGCTTAGTTTACTTACATACTTCCAGACTAGGAAGTAGATTGACTTTTTGAATGGAATTTGTGAATGTTTTCGCAAATATTACGGTGCTTAAAACATTAAATTAAAATAAAGCTTCCTCATTAGGAAGGATAATATGAGTGGAACACGTTCTCTATATTTCTGGTAACTCTTAACACAATTTGTGCTTTACATTTGGAAGAGCAAACAAGGATATCTGTCTCTATGGTTAAGAATTACCTTTCCAAGTTTTTCTTTTCACTCAGGCAAGTTGTTTTCTTAGAAACTTAGTATAGTCCTAGACTTTATTTTGTGAGGGTTGGAAATTATGCTCCTTTTATACCTTTTTTTGGTCAAAGCCACCGTGACAGAATAATATAGGTGAATCTGTAGTAATTTAGAATGAGTAAAGCTTTTGAGGGTCATTGCTAGTAAGTCCATTTTAGCAGCATAGCTAATTGCTGAAATGGGTATTTTTTTTCTGTTCCCCCCATCATGTATTCTGTTGTACAGCCATGTTAAAATGAAATAAATTTTGATAAAACCTGCCTTTTGCCAGCTGCAGCAAAAGGAACATGGTAGGTCTCCCAGCACACCCTGTAATATTGAAAGTCTGCTGCTTTTTTTGTCTTTTGAAAGTGGATTACTGTACATCTTCCAAGTAGTGAGAGGTGTGTGCAGTTGCTGTGTGGTTGTATTTGAGCTAGTTCAAGCTGCTTTGGTTTCTCTACAGTTGAATTGCAAAAGCAATGTTTAATGAGGGCTGTGGAGCCTACCCAGCCCCTCGAGGGAGAGTTGCAGTTAGTTTGTATTTCATGTCCTGTGCCACACCTGTCTTTGGGGACTAAATATGCTGTCTCTAGTGGATGCTTCTCTTCAGAATAATAAAGCTGCATCTCTTTGGGACTGCTGTACGGTTTTTTAGTTTATCCTGGCATTCCCTTGAGCTGTATGTTTTCAAATTGTTCTCCTGCCACATTGGTGAAAATAAATATTTTAGGGCTTTCTTTGCATACCACAAGTTCAGGCTTATTATGTCTAACAGACAATGTGTTTTTCCTATTTTGTCAAAGCATGTACTGCTCTCTAATTTTGTCTATTAAAGCATATGAAAAGTCAAGTCTTAACTACCTAGGCATTTTCCACATGTAGAAAAGATTTTTAAAGTTACATTCACATCTGGGTGGTAGGTTTTTGTGTTGGAGGTGGCTGTAACAACAGCTGAAACCAGTGGGTTATCTTCCTCCATAAGAGTAAATTTTTATTTCTATCCTGACCTCTTATAGGGCCAGAGTAGTAAGTTGCTAAGAAACTAGTCAATAACACATTGTAGCCCCGTACAGGTAACTGGAACTAAGGAAAACTTGGAGGAATTTTCTAGAAGGGTCTGTAGCTCAAAACAGTGGTATAAACTGCTTCCCCACAAGTGTCAGGTGACAGATCTATACCTTGAAACAGTCATATCAGCATGCTGGATGATTTTTTATGCTGTCTGGTTAATTGGTATGGAAGGGGCTTGTGCATCATGAGACCTGAAGCCTTTGAGGTGAATTAACTGTTTATTTTTCTTCATTGTGTAATGATAAGAGGGTCTCCAGTTTACCGTGTTCATGGAGGGCTGCCATAATGTGTGCATGAATGAAATAGTTTGAAGGTTGCTTGCTTTTACTAATGTATACTTAATTTATATTTCTTTGCTTTTATCTTATCAACCAAGTAAAATGTCTTTGGGATTTAAAGATGATTAAAAGGTGAGAAAGGGATTATCTTGCCCATAACAAAACTGTTTCTCTTTAACACAATAGTAAACATTGTGTTTGAAAAAAGCTGCACACTGGGTCTTTTTTAGCAGGGTTGGAGAAAACATTTTCTAAAGAAAGAATTTCTGGGCTTTACAACTTTGGCTTTTAGTATAATAACTTGTGATTAGCAGAAAAGCCTGAACTTGTGTATTGAAAATATAACTGTATTTTTTTCTATAGACACATAGTAATTTTATACTTCTTTCTATACATATATACATAGTCATTATAGTAGGGAGCATGTAAGTATGTAGTTTTTTCTTTCTGCTATGCTTATTTGAAAGCTATTGCGCATAGTTTTTCAAAGAGAGATAAATTTTTGAGTTGTTTGAAGAACTTAACTAGTCTGAGTTTTATATTCTAGAATGTGAAACGGTATTTGCTAGAAACATTAGTAGAGCTACCTGTTTGCCAATGTACTGATCTTACACTATGTTGTAAAGATACCAAGTGCCAAAGTATACTGGCAACAGAGTTATCGTTGGTGTCTTTTTCATGTTGAGTGATCTGAATTTCATTTTAGGTTCATCTCAGAAGAAGCTGCTAGCTCCCGATATGTTCACAGAATCAGATGATATGTTTGCTGCATACTTTGATGTAGGTAATTCTTGGAGATGAAATGTATGGGGTTTTTCAGCTTGATTTTTGTTAGAGTCACTGTCACTTGAGGATTGTGAGAACTTGAGGATTGTGAGAACTTTGATTTGTAAAAGCATGTGCTACTTGTATATTCTTAATCTTTTGGTCAGCCAAGGCAGGCAAAGTGCTTTTTAACTAGTATTTGGTGAAATAAAACCTGCTGAAATTAGTGTCAGTTTTACCAGAGTTAGCAACTGTGGAGTTTAACTGCTGTAAATTTACCAATGGCACATGGTAAAAACATGAATCTATTTATAAGTTCAGCTTTTTATTATTGTTACCATGTTGCAGTGTTCTAAATATAAGCTTTTTCCAGGGATTCATGTATGGTTAATTAAAAAATGTGTAAAATACTGTAATTGGCTAATGATGCTCTCTATGTTGGAGTAATCTGGTGGTTTGTTTGGAGATTTTTTGGGATGAAGAGATAACATTTCCTGGTTTTACTTTAACTCTTTTTCAGTAGCTTTTCTCTAAATGTGCTGCAATGACCCTCAGATATTGGCAGTCCAGTGACTACTTTCAAGACTTTATGTGCCATTCTCTATAAATCGTCTGTGTTGTTGCTGATGCACAACACTGAGGAATAACTAAAGAACTTTCTTCTTAACTTAAGGCAAAATTAACTGGAAGATTTTGATGGTAGATATAACACAGGCTGTGGTTTTACTCTAGTAACACTGGTATCCCTCTGACCTGGAAAAAGATGAATACTTGAAGGGTAGTGTGTGTGTGAGGGTGCATTTTTAAAAGCCCAGAAGTTACAAGTGGGTTTTATATGGCTTGTAATGAGCAGCACCCCCTTCCAGAAAGTGTTGTTCGCTTGAAGATAAACATTACTACTCATTGTTTTGAATTTGTGGTTAAAATATTGCCCAGTCTGTTAAGAGATGACAATAGCAGTTGTAGAAGTGTTATGGTAGTATGTATTACAGTAAGAAACAAGTGGCATGTAATGAACAGAAATTCAAGGCTTAAACTGTTGTGTTTTCCTTGATAACTGTTGAACTTTTTTGCTATAAACTTACTGTAGAAGTCATACTTAGATGGTCCAAAATGTGCATTCTAATGTGACTTATATGAATTCCGTGTGAATATGAATAATAATTCTGTTGGTTGATCTCATCCTCTTTCCTTGCATCAGTCTTTAGATACTGGTATGTAAATAACATTGTTTCTCTCTCCTGCAAGATAAGTGTGTTTGAATTGTGGAGAGAAGAGTTTTTCAGTAGGGAAAAAGGGCTTTGGGAAGTAAACATCAAAGAAAAATACGGAGCTTGCAAGCAAAGCTGTTACTTTTTATTTCAGAGTGCTCGTCTAAGGGCTGCTGGGTTTGGAAAAGACTTCAAAGAAAACCCCAATCTCAGGGATAACTGGACAGATGCCGAAGGCTATTACCGTAAGTTGTGTTTGTCTATCTGCAAGGACAGGTAGAGTGAGGGTGCTGAGTGAGTATTGAAATGTTGTTCTAATGTAGATGTATCCCAGATCCCTCTCTGAGAGTGTAATGTAATGGATGAAACAAGCATGCAGGTCTTAACCCCAGTTTTGAAAGGACTCCAGACTTAGAGACTCACCCTTTGTTCCCCATAATTTCCATAAAGCTAGGTGATACAAAACATTGTATGCCATGAAATTAAAGGATATTGCTATTTGCTCTCATATTTTGTAATGATAGAGAATGGTTTATTTCTCTTAAAAAGTGCCATTATGTTAATCCTTCGTAACTTGAATTTGCTTGGTTTTATCTCTCAGGTGTTAATATAGGTGAAGTTCTAGATAAACGTTACAATGTCTATGGTTACACTGGTCAGGGAGTCTTCAGCAACGTAGTGCGAGCCAGGGACATGGCCAGAGCAAACCAAGAAGTAGCAGTGAAAATCATCAGGAACAATGAACTTATGTAAGTAATGGGGTTTTTTGATGGTAATAAAGCATGTGGAACAGTTGGAAGTTTTTCATGGTGTGATTTAGATCTCCCTGTTTCAAGTGAAGTAACAGATCACAGCTGTGATTCCTGCCTTTTCTGCTAATATGAGCCAGATAATGGGAAGCGCTTGAAGACTATGTATCCACACTTCTTTACAGCTATCACAGGAAAAAGGGTATTTGCATTTTTGTCAGGCACTTTCTCATTTGCAAAACTGCAGGGAACAGTGATAGCAAGAAACAAGGTTACAGCTAATTATGAGACCTACGTTTCTTGAGATGGGAGTTGTGAAATGTAAAAATTTTGGTTTGATGGACCAAATCCATTTGGCAGGCTGTGGGTTGGATCCCAGTCAATCATCTGCAACTTACAAAAATATCTCCATACGTGTAATTATTTTTGTATATTTTCTAAACATTTGCATGTATATAAGATACATAAAAAGAGATGGTACTCTCACTGTTGAAATACAAAAAAAAAGAGGTCTTTCAGAATGAGTGAACATTAACAAGTAAGATCTTTTAAACTATGTCATTTGAGGACTTGACTTGTCTACAGTACTTGTTTTCACCATCTGTTGAAGTATTTATACAGTAATTTCTTGTGTCCTCTTCTGTTAATGACAACTTAAATGAAAATTTTTTCCATGTATTTTATCTTGGAAGTTTTAAAAGTTGTCTTACTGTGTGTATAACTGGATTTGTTTTAGTTATGTGAATAAGTATCCAGAAAGTTTCAGAGGCAAAAGGAGGGGGTGATAAGCTGTTTTAGTTTGGTGAGTTGTATCGGTAAGATGCTTGGATGTGTAATTGAATGCATAGTCAGTTCAGTTTAAGTCTTTTAATACTATTGTATGTGGTAAAGCACTTTTTAAGCAAGTAAATTTCTCAAGTGAGTGCTGTTTGAAATTTGTCATGTTACAGGACAAAATACAGTTCTAGCCTTAGATGCAGCTGAGAGTGAGGAAAGGATAAGTAGGTTGCAAAGGTACAGTGAACCTCCAGGAATTAAATAAACTTACCTAGTGTGTAGTCACTGACAGCAAACTGTTGTTGTGATTTTGGTTTTTCAGCTGTGGTACATTAAGTATTGACAAGACACTTCTCCTTCCTAGATAATTATAGCCACACAAGTGAATGTTTAGATTTAAAAAGATATTAGAATTTAATTGATTTTGTTTTAGAGTCACATTTCTCTGTTTTCAGGCAAAAAACTGGCCTAAAAGAACTGGAATTTTTAAAGAAGCTCAATGATGCTGATCCTGATGACAAGTTTCATTGTCTACGGTTGTTCAGGCATTTCTACCACAAACAACATCTCTGTCTGGTATTTGAGCCACTCAGGTAAGATGATAAATGTTTGGGGTTCTCTGTCAAAGGTAAAGTACTACTGTATGTTCTTTACCTGTCTGGATTTGGCTGTTATTTTGATACCTTGCTCTAGTGCCAAAATTTAAGAATGCAAGGAACTTGGAAACAAAAAAAAAAATTGTCTGTGGGCACAAATTCACAGACTAGTGGACTATTTCTGATTTATTTTTAGCTGTTGTGAATTTTCTGCCTGGGAAATACTTGAAACAAGATAATGTATTAAAGATGGTTCATCTCACTAGTACTGATCTTAATGATTTTTTGTTCTTAATGATTTATGTCAGTATTTTTATTAGTTTTCATAGCTCTTCTTTTTAAGGGTTTGTGTTAAGATGCATTCCCAGAGAGATTGAAGAAATGCTGTATATCCTGTAAAGAGTACACATACAGTAGCAGCCTTAGGGAGAAAGTTGTTACACTGATTCTTGCATGGTCACTTTCTGTTCAAGTAATTAAGCTCTTGTGACAGGTTGATTGTAGATACTGTTTTATGGTAGATCAGATATATTTAATGCCTTAGTCCCCATTCCTACCTAGCGACATCAGTTGTTCAAATCCTAAGTTTTCTGTGCATGTTATATTTTAAGTTTTGCCATATTTGGGGTGAAGATAAATTATATACTGCAACAATGCAAATTTTCTGAGATTACTATCCTATCTCATTATTAAGCTGTAGAACAAATTATTGTCTTGTGCTACACTATCTTGATAACACACTTTTACCTTATTTATGTCCAGTTATGTTTTTGTCATGGAATGATGGTCTTTTTATCTGCTGCTTAGGTCACCAAAAAAATCTCCTCAGCTTCTATCTTTTGCGTGCTTTCTTTTTCATTTATTTCTGAAAAAAACGAGTACAAAGGGTTTACAGTTGTTTAGAAAATGCTGTTCATGTGCAAAAAGATATGCTCTGAACTAAGTCCAGTGTAGTAAGTAATTACACAGCGTAAGACAGATCTGATTGACCAGCCTTTTTATTTCAATTCTGTAGCTCACAGAGTGCAATGTTGAATGCTACATTTCTCAAAAAATAATGTAAAGCTATCTGGTTTGTTCAAGCTTGTCATAGAATTTAGGAATTTTTCTGTTAAGCTCTTTCCAATTCTTTCTTTCCCCCTTTCCCTTAACAGTATGAATTTACGAGAGGTGTTGAAGAAGTACGGGAAAGATGTTGGACTGCACATTAAAGCTGTGCGTTCTTACAGCCAGCAATTGTTCCTGGCTTTAAAACTTCTTAAAAGATGCAATATCCTACATGCAGATATTAAACCAGATAATATTTTGGTAAGTAACTAATAATTAAAATTCTTTTTTTGCATGGTCTGTAGCGTAAAATGAAGTATTTGAAATTATATCATTCTGTTAATTTAGGTGAAGTCAAATTTACTAAAAATGTTAAGGGTTCACACTTTGATATAAAATGGTATGTGGTATAAATAGTAAAGGAATACAACACAGCATCTAAATAAAATCTTTTTCAAACAAACATTCATCTCCTTCTATCTTTATAGAAAGCAGACTTTCCAAAGCAGGACATTGTCTTACAGGAGAATGATTTCAAATTTTCCCATCAATAGTTGAGAGATGTTCTTGCTTTCTGCAAAATGGAAGCAGGTTGTTTGAGTCTGAATGGAGATTTTGTTTATGTGAGTGAGATAATGGGGAAAGGTCTTTAATGCCTCTTTTCTGGTAGGGCGTGAGAGATACATCAGAGGAATACAGTGGTTTCCTTTGGTTTTTTTTGGACATCATCCCTGTGACAAACTCAGATTTTTAATTTATCTGAAATGTTTTCTTATTACTATCTCAGCAGTAAAATCTACTATGTAAGAATGAGATGTGAATAATATGCTGTTTTAAAAGTGGTACTCTGGATACTGGAGTTGCAAGTCTAAATCGGTAAAATTTCAGTATCTGGAATGAAATCTGGGTCCACCAAGGATGTTTTGTACATCCTTGAAAAGTACATGAAACTGACATTTTTTTGGATTTTGTAGGATCTGAAGACATTAACTCTCACTTTCATATTGAGCAAATTCTATAATTGTCTTAGAATATAGAGAGGAAGGACCTTCCAATTTAAAGGCTGAATGTTTTTCCTGTCTCTGACTTAAATGTGTAGTTTCTTTTACAGTTCTGTTATCAGTTCTGTCCACAAATAGTGCTAATGGATATTTATGTTTAACTTGCAGGTGAACGAGTCTAAAACGATACTAAAGCTTTGTGATTTTGGCTCAGCTTCACATGTCGCAGATAACGACATCACACCTTATCTAGTTAGCAGATTTTATCGAGCTCCAGAAATCAGTAAGTACATTTTGGATTAGCTACATCTATCACTTACCAGCAAGTGCCAGTATTAGCAGATGAAAATTTGACTTGAATTTATTCTCTAGTCTTAGCAAGACATGACTCTGAGAATATGATGGCTGTCAAAAATTCAGACTTTAAAAGCACGTTCGTGCGACTCTTCATGTATGTTAGTGATTAGCTCAATGAGAAGTCATTCTGATGGGTTATAGTTATGTTTCAATTTAGAGGTATTGTTCTGACTTCTTGGTTTTTGCTAATTTAAAGCTGATCAGTTTAGATGTTAGGTAAAAGCCTCCCTTTCTAAAATAGAGGTACTTCAAAAGCTAAAAGGTTTATGTCCTTCTTTTATGGTAGCTTTTTATTCCCTAGAAGAGCAGCACCAATACAGTTTACAAATCAGAATTTTTTCATCTATCTGCTTTTGTGATATATATCAAAGTCTGCTTTTATGGAATTAACTGGAATTGCTCTGTTTCAGTTATAGGAAAAATCTATGACTATGGTATAGATATGTGGTCTGTAGGCTGCACATTATATGAGCTTTATACAGGAAAAATACTGTTTCCTGGCAAAACCAATAATCATATGTTGAAACTTGCCATGGATCTCAAAGGAAAGATGCCAAACAAGGTAAGAAAAATAAGTACTTAATATATGAAACTGCTCTAATGTACAGTAGAACATACCGTCTTTGTTCTCCTGGAATTCTGTTTGTTAATCATACACATTTTTTCTTAACAGTAAATACTAGACTTTGCTCTGACTGTGTAATTTATACTGATTTAAAATCTTATGAAGTGAAAGTATACAGCTTCTTTTTCATAGACTAAGTATAAAGTGAAAGCAGAAACCTTCTAAGCACTGACCTGAAAATAAAGCGTAAGTCAATGAAAGATACTGTGTCCTTTTTCAAAGGGTTTGAACTGTATCTTTGTATTCAATCTCAACACCTCGTCCTGTCCTTTGGTATTTTTTTTATTAGTATTAAATTACTAATGTTAGCAAATTAATAGATGTTGATGTTAATTGTGAAATGTGTAAGACAGAGAGAACTTGCCTGAAACTCTTGCCTCTTCCTCATTTTCCAGATGATTCGAAAAGGTGTGTTCAAAGATCAGCACTTTGATCAAAATCTCAACTTTATGTATATAGAAGTAGATAAAGTGACGGAAAGGGTAAGTCCTCCATGTGTTGACCAACCCATCACTCTTTTTCCAGGCTTTCCTGCTACATGGTCTTTCAAATGTACCTTGGCTTCCTAATTAAAAACTAAATTTTATAAACTATTGAAGTCCTTTTGCAGCAGTACGGACAGATTACATAGTTATAAAATTGCCAAAGAAATTTTTTTTTTCCCTGCGATGTAGGAACGTGATTAAGAAAACTAAATTTAATCTGGTAGATATACAGGGTATCTCCATATAATCTGTCCTGAAATTGCTAATAAAATAAATTCTGCCTTTATTTTGTAGAAGGACGTTTAGTATGATATGGTTATATTGTATGAAGTCTCTATTAATTTTGGTACCATTTTGACATACCTAAGAATCACAAAATAGTGGTCAGATGTGGGAACTTTCCACGTGGACTTCCATGTTCTGAGTTATGGGATGTTAGGTTCATGTGTGAACCTGTGTTTGTGGCCTCCCCCTCCAGAGTGTTTTTTCCACTCTTTTCTCTGCACATGACGATTTTATGAGGTTATATGGGGGCAGGATTGCTGCTCAGAAACAAGACAAGCCTGCTGAAAAGCTGCAGCTGAAGCTCTGTAAAAGGGATGGATAAGGGGTTTGTGCATTACTTCTGTTCTACAAGGCTACCATTTCTATGTTTGTAGGAGAAGGTTACTGTTATGAGCACCATTAATCCAACCAAGGACCTATTAGCAGACTTGATTGGGTGCCAACGACTCCCTGAAGACCAGCGTAAAAAAGTGCACCAGCTTAAGGACTTGTTGGACCAGATTCTAATGCTAGACCCAGCTAAACGGATTAGCATCAACCAGGCTCTGCAGCACGCCTTCATTCAGGAGAAAATTTAAACCAGATGAAGAAGTTCAAAGGGTTTGATTAATTAAGATACAAAGACTGAAGAAATTTCACAGCAGTTATTAATGTATATAAACATAAATATTTCCCCTGCAAAGTTGAGGAAGAAATGATACATTTGAATTAACATCAAGGCTGATATTTCTTTTAGAAATGTTAGAGTAATTCTGTTTTGTGTCTTATGTGAAAATTTTCACTGTAGAACTGTTTTAATTGCCAAGACTGCACAAAAGTACAATGCTAATGTATATGGTTGCAGTTCGTATATATTATAAAAAGAAAAAAGCATCTGTTATAAAAAAAAAGAAAGAAAAAAAAAAAGAGAGCAGTAATACTGGGTGGTTGATTTGTTTTTAGCAGACTTGGCTTCATTTTTGTCTTTACAAAATGGCCAGCATAAATGCTGTTTATATTCACATTTTCCTAGGTGTGTGTGTGCAGGCCACAGCAGCATGCCCTTGGTGTAGTCAGTGCCGAAGGGGGTCTGTTCCTTCTTGAGCCTGCCCGCAGGGATGGTCTCCTCTTTTAAAGCAGGTTGTGTACAACTTTCAGTACACTGAAGGTAAGCTAACCCATCAACATCACCGGTGTTTAAGCTGTTATTTTACTGGAACAACTGACAAATGAGAGACAATAGCATTGTGGCAGAATTCCCTGCATGTTTGAGAAATGATCTTGTTTTATTTTCTGGCATTGCAACCGTGGCATAGTTACAACTTCTGTTCTGTTCATCACATTTAAAACTGGGAGAGAGCGCACTTGATGGATAGAGCGCCTTCAGTGTACTGTTTCTTATTACTTTAGTTTTTTTAATCAACTTGCTATAGACTTTGTATACATTTTGTTAAATACAGTTCACTATGACATAGAACCAGTACTTACAGAAGAGTTTTCATTTAGTAATTACATATGTTGGGATCTCAT
The DNA here is from genome assembly GCF_963513975.1 of Fringilla coelebs. Lineage (NCBI taxonomy): Eukaryota > Metazoa > Chordata > Aves > Passeriformes > Fringillidae > Fringilla > Fringilla coelebs. The sequence continues at coordinate 85,588,037 of NC_140028.1, forward strand.
TCGAAAGACCTTATATCTAAAGGATAGATAGACAACATAATTTTTAACTATTTGTATGTCATTTTGAAAGTGTACTGCTTTATGCTAAAAGTGTTTCATTTGTTCATTGTTTTCATTATTTGTGATCATGTTGTCTTTCAATACAGGCATAAACCTTCCACTCTTGAACAAAGCAGCTGCTTTTTAAAAGCGGTAATTGCTTCTTTACCTTTTATTTCTTTTGTAAATGAAGCTTTTCTTTAAGAAATGTGACTTTAAAGTGTTGTCTCTTGCATAAAACAGTTGACACTTACTTATTGTAAAGTGAAGATTGTTCTGCTGCATGTAAAGTGGACCATGCAGATTTCTGTATGTTTTCAGTATGCATCATTAGATAATAAAGTCTTTTGTGAACAAGGCATTTGTAGCCATTTTTAAAAGAATCTGTCTTCAGTGATGGTAAATCAGGTAATTTGTAAGACCCGCCCCTGCATTTCTTATTAATCATTTAATTAAAAGGATTATTAAATGTTACGATCTTTGGGGGAGCTGTAGGCTATATTAATTGGATATATAATTATCACTGCTTAAAAACAAAGCAAAAAACCCTACAGATACTGTCTGTCTGCTTTCATTGTAATGAAATTATTCCTGTAGGACATGGGATTAAATTCAGGCTTTAACTAATGTTTGTGCTGTTTTTCTCACTTTTCCTTTTTGATGGTGCTGAAAGAGAAAAAAGGAAAGCGAGTCACAGGCCACTCAACGCCTACTCCATGGGTCTGATTTGCTGAGACACCAACTTCACCTTCCTAACAAGGTTATTTCTGACAGCATGTGTAGATAAACATTTAGCAACAAGTTAAAAGAGCTTGAGACAATTGAGTTGGTTGTACAGGGTGAGGAAAACAGAAACAACCTTTTCAGGTCCATACTGCTGTTTTAATGTTCTCTTTGACGATGTTAAAAAGTTCATCTTTTCATTTTTTATTAATATATTCTGACAGTCTGTGAAAACCCCACTGGTTTCACGTACTTGATAATACTTTGAACTAAGAAGGATTTTTGTATCCATCTAGGTACATAATGGCAACAGTCATGCACTCTTAGTGCACTCAAGAATGAGGAAAAATGCCACAAAGCAGGTCATTCTGCTGGTGGGGAATACCCCACCGAGGAGGTGTAATGAACTACGAAAACAAGCAGGAGATGGGTGATTTTGTATACCTATCTGGAACCTTCAACCTGTCTCTTCTCAATTTATATTGTAAAATCCCTGATAAAAACCAATCTCTCCCTATTTCTACATATTGAGATATCTTTTTCATACAGGAAATTAAAGAAGTTAGCTTTCATGTTTAGTGAAACACCAGTTGCTTGCTAGTTAAATACAGCAAGTGTAACTTGCACTTTTACAACATAGGCAGCACTTCTGAGGGCACTTTTACACAGATGTAGTAATAGCTTATTCTTTCTGTTGCTTTGTACTTTATTAAAATAGGAATATGAAACAATGAAATGAGTTGGTGAAACAAAGCAGTAGAAAAGATGCCCCTTAATGCCTACAGAATTGTTTTAAGCTGCTCTGGAGAAGCATAAAGTTGCTCGTTTACTTGTTCTTTGTGTTGTAGGTGCAGCTCAAAAGAAGATGAAGGCTACCAGAAGACATGAACAAAGGTTTCTGTCCTATAAAAGATATGAAAAATACTCTTCATCTAGTTCTGTCTTAATCTTTTAATTTCCAGCATTTCAATTTAGAATTGATTAACACTGCTGCATTACTGATAATTCCTGAAACATACTTGCTGTATTAAAATTTGTTACATAGATTGTTTTGTTTCTGGTTGGAGAGATTTTTATTGCAATTAAGTGCAGGTTAAACTAGCATTACTCTTTAAATGTAGTTTTCTTAAAATGATAGAATGAGCACTACAAAATCTATTACATTTAGGGGAAAAAACAGGCCATTATATTTGGTTAATGTAAATGTGTTAACCAGAAAACATTTAAGCAGGTGATGCACTTTTTTCTTTAACTTGAGTAGTTTCATTATTTATTTCAACTCTGTCAAACTTAATTATCCCTACAGACAATAGCTGGCAGTGGTTATTTTAAAAAAAAAGTGGATTTCAGTCCCCCATCCAGCTGATATTTCTTGTTGACAACAGTAGAGAATCTTTGATTCTGGCTTCAAAAATCTCTGGGCTTGAGGAGTTTTTGACACCGTTAAGCCCCCCCTCCAGTTTTGGGCAACGCCTGTCCCTGTAGCCTGAGGTCTCTGAGGAGAGTAGCTGTGGCCGCCACTACAGTCAGCTGAATTCTCATGGTTGTGGCTGGGTGCAAACAGAACAGCTGTGCAACAGAATGAACAATTTCTCAGCTCATCTAATATGGAGGATAACTTACCTTTTCCTCCTGAGCACAAATTTTTAATTTATGTCTTTGCTAGAGGTCCTACATATAGAAAGTTTGGCTAAATCTACTGTGCTGATTTCTGTTTCCTTCTCCCTCATGGTGACAAGGAGCTTCACATTTAACATACTCAGTTTCCAAGCCTTCAGAAAAAACAAGATTCCAGCCCTGTGGAGTTAGAATGTGTTTTTATTACCTTGGTGTATACTACTTAGTTTAAAAATTAATTACTGTTCAAGAGTTTTTCATAGAAGATAATGATTCCTTTAAAACCTTTTTAATGATACTTTATCTCCATGCATAGGGTAAGTGGCATTAAACCTCTGAAGAACCTTTATGTGTATATTGACCCCCATACAGAAGGCAGACCAGACTGTGATACTGCTGGAGATAGAGGGATCTTCTACAGCCTGTGTAAAATTGTAATGTGGGTGGAGGATGTTGAGAAGTGGCAATTGCTTGAAATTAATAAACTATGCTTTAAACTTGCCTTCCTCCTGTCTTCTGTTCTGCCTCCATATCCTACTGCAAAGCTGTGAAATATATTAACAACTTTTAAATGCACTAGAAATTAAGTGTAGTTCTTTGAATGGGGTTGTCTCTTCAGGTATCAGAGGCATTAGAGAATCTCTTGGGAAAAGTCTTCCTGTAAAATGGAGCTTTTGTTGAGGTGCCTTTCCCATAGCTTTGGAAGGCCCTCAGCACCAAATATTTAATGTGAATTCACTTTTATTTTTACTGTGTCTTTTTTTATCTTTTTATAGCAAGGTGTTAATCTGTACTGAGTTAGGGGATGAAAGAATTGGATTGTATTGCAGTAAAGTGAAGCCATATATACTCACAGATTAATCTTTTTAAGAAAAAAAAATAGGTGGGGAGTAGCAGCATGGTGAAGTGGGAAGGAATGTGTGTTTTCATTTATTAACTTGTAAATTATGTATTACATAATTAAACTATGTTTGTGTGTGGGTACAGAAGTGAGACTTACCATGTGTGTTATACACATCTGTGTCATCTTAGTTTTGTTAATTTAAGTATGTAGATAATTAAAACTTAAAATTAACTTGTGACAATACTTACTCTAAATGTAAAACCTTGGCGTTCCTTCCATTATACATCTATTGAATTTTTCACTGTCTTAATTATTTCTTCATAAACATCAATTTTGATGATTGTTGCCCAGATATTTCTATAAAGTAGGTATGAGGTAATTATTTATAAAATAATGAAAACCCATGAACATTTATTAAGATTCAGTGTTTGGCTTAAGTTACTGAGAAATAATTTTAAGCTTCTTATGGGAAGGTATCAATGAACAGACTATATCTGATAGAGTAACTGTTGATGCTTCAGTCTCAGAAGTGACTTTTTAAGTGAGAGTGCAACAAAAAAAATTAGAAGGGGTCCCTGAGGATACCTGAAGTACACCCAGTCTGAAAAATGGGACTGGTAGTAGCTACCAAGACTAATAAGCAAAGGAAGTCTGTACAGCTTTAAAAATGAGTTGATAATAAAAGTTACTGGGCACAAGAAGGCAGAGAAGAAACTACTCTTGATGGCCAGTAAGTGTTAAAACCCTAATTCTGAATTGTTGTAGGAAATGCACTTCACCTTTTACAGACTCTTAGTGAAACTCTGACATGTTCAAGGCTTTGAGAGCCAATTTAAACCTGTAGCTACACTAGACCTTTCCATTTGGAGAGGCAGATCTGTCACAGAATCTGACATAGTATCAGGCACAAGCATAGTTTCTTAGAGGATGAAGTTGAATTCATTGATGAAAAGACAGGTAGCCACCTAAATTAATCTTCTGTCTTAGCAAGAAAAGGGTATTTAATATTCTGGGTTTGACAGTCTGCATATATTCACTTTTCAAACAGCTCTTAACTACTGATAGCAAAACTCTGTGTGTGAAGGGGACAGCTCAGATACTCTACAAATCTTTCTCCTTTGTTAAAACAAAGCCCATCCTAAAAATGTTATCCAGAATAAGTACTCCATGTAAAACAACCTGACATTAGGGTTGCAGCTTTTCCATGGGAAGGAACAAGGTTTTGCTCAATCAAAGCCAAACTGACCTCCATACCATGGTTACTTGAGTATCTACTACTCAACTAGGAATGCAACACACACAATTCTTTAAATAATTTCAAAAAGTTTAGTCTGGATTTCTGGATTTAGTCTGAATAGCCAGGCAGATTAGGCCAGCTGGGTCAATCTGGTAAAGGTGTGTTCCTTTCAGCCTCTGGAATGAAGATGCAGCATTGTGGCTGAACGTGAGGACTGCCTGTAACCAGTGTTCCTTTGGGTGATCTCCTTTACACAGAATAATGACAGTTTGGTCACTGTGAGTTTTTAAATTAAATCTGAAATGCACAGAATGCCTATCCTTTTCTTCCCTGTAGGAGGCTTAAATAAAGCTGGCAGTGCAAATGTAGGCATAGAGGTTCCTCCTTTTACAGAGAACATCCAGCACTCTGACAGGGTACGAAATGGGTGGTTTCACAAGTTGACCCAAATTGCTTTGTAGCTCATTAAAGCTAATATACCACATCCATTCTTGTTTGCAAGTAATTTGCAATCTATTTATGTTTATAAAACCTTAATAAAAAACCTGAGCTGTGCTTACATGAAAATCCCAAATAATGCATAGATCAAATGCCTTTTCTTTCTTGGGGATTTTCTTTAATCCAGAAATCCTCATTTCCTGTAATAAATTACATAGCAGTTGGATACATGAAATTGAGAGCAATTTAGGATATCTCACAGACTATCTGCTCCAAAGACTGCAACTAATCCTGTGTAACCAACTTCCAGATTTGTTCCAGACTCCCACAAGAAGGTGCACGCCTGCTTTACCTTCTTATGCTCGTAGGGGAGGCTGAGGACCTTTTCTGTACTGTTCCTGCTGAATTCACAACATGGCTTTGATTTTCTAGTACACTGATCACAGAAAAGAAACACATCAAGACATCAAAACACAAGTAACATCTAGGCAACGTCCAGGCTTCCTTCCTGTTTCCCAGCTGCCCCTCAGTGACAGAAATTTGAGGCAAAGCAGAATCTTACTCAGAGTATATGCTGCAATGTTATGAATTAAAAGCTATCCAAATGTCCATAACACAACTAGATGCCAGGCAAAACAAACAAACCAAAAGTCACAAACCACAGTCTGGTTTTGGTCTAAAAAGTGTTCTAGCTCCAATCTCATTTTTCCCATAACCATGAGCAGTCCAGTGGCCTGTGATGAATCCCCAGTAATAATACACTGGCCAGAAGAAAATAAAGTGCTATCAGGGTCTTTGTCTGCAATAGGAATGATAAAAGGAAATAAAGCTTGAAGGGCACAGGGGAAAATGTGGTTTGGTTTAAGCTGATTTTGAATGCAAGGGGCAGGAGTTTAAAAAATCTCAGTGGCTTCTTGATTTAATAACCATCACAGGTAAAATATTATCTGCCTTTGCTGAGCACTCCTTAAGCCACTGGACTTCCACAGGGCTTTATGGAGCAGGGAAGGAGAGAGTGGCAGAAGCCCCCACCATGGTTCTCCCCGTTCCTAGTTGACTGAGCAGAGACAATCACACATAAATCCATTGCTTTCCTGATTTACTATAGGAGGAGAAGGCACAACTGTAACAAGTGTCCTGCAACAGGAGATGTAATATTGCAGACATTCTTCCTAAATCTTTTGAAACACAGAGTTTGCAAAACACTTGCAAAAGGATATTAAAAAGAAAAAACTTTCCAAAACCTGGCCACATGCTCTCTGCTAGCTACAGCACATAAGTAGCAAAACCTGGGACAATTCCCCTCTCCACCCCATTAGTATCACCTTTTTCTATGTTTTCCAGCAAGAGCAAAGGGAGAGCACAATCTCAGAGATGAAGATCTATGAGGTAAGGGCAGGGTTTGGGAAAGGGAAATGTTTACTAGAAGAGGTTTTTGAGTTCTTACTTCATATTGCAGAATTTGTTTGTCCTAGATGGGTGGATTAGCAAGAACTAAATTTGAAACAAACCTATTTAAGGTTTGCTAAAACGTTAATCATTATTGAAATTGTTCTGAGGTAACACTTTTAGAGCAATTATGTCCATGCTTGGGGTATCAGTTGCAGCATTGCTAGACAATAATTGTTAGTAGAATCATCAAAAGAAAGTACAACAGTATTAGTATGAAAGGAAAGGTGCTTTTCTTCACTGAAATTCATCGTTTTGATTATGAACAATCCATCTCATTATTGTTAAAACTTGGTGTTCGCCATGTATTTTATAAAATAATGTTTTCTTCTGACATCCAACTAATTCACAAACACAATCAGCAAAAGCAGCAGCAGCAAATTCTGTGTACTTTTCTAGGAAAAAGTACATGTGTAGATACACATCATTACCACACTTGGATTTGTTAACAGAACCTGTTGCAATATGCAGGGGGTAATGGTTTTAAACTGCAGGGGAAAAGAGGTTTAGACTGGATATTAAGGCCAAAGTCTTTTACAATCAGGGTGGTGAAACGCTGGAACAGGTTGCCCAGAGATGTGGGGGATGCCCTACGCCTGGAAAATTCAAAGGGATGTTAGATGGGGCTCTAGAGCAAAGGTGTCCCTGCTCCTTGCAGGGAGGTTGGAACTAGATGATTGTTAAAGGTCCTTTCCAGCCCAAATGTTCTGTAATTCCTGCAGATCCGAGTCTAAGCCCTCTCACTTTGATAACCTGAGTGTTTAGTTGAGTGTTTCAGCCAATTCTATGACCCTACAACTGTGATTTAATTTAGATCCCATTTCCTGGCTTTGTTTATTGCAGAACACAAAAGCCTTACTAAACTTAAAAGACATTCACTGCTGTCCACTTACACACCAAGCAGGTCACACTAATGAAGAAAATTAGATCAACTTGATACTGTTTGTCCTTGACAAAATGTTTTGTTCTATGTCTCTGAATTCCATTACTACTTGGAGATTTCCAAGAAATTTCTTCACTGATTTTGTGTACTTACCTGTACCTTCTTTTACTTCTTTTACAATGGCAGACCTTGATAAAAAATGGCATTCTGTACTTGTATCACAAAAGAACTGTAAAGTCACACATTTTCAAATGATGAGGACTAATGGAACAATATCTGAATGTCAGAAGTTGGCTTTTTGTTGTTCAGATGCTTTAAAAAAGGTTTTTAAATGTTCCACGGTCATCACTGTAAATGTCAAAATGAAACAGAACAACATTCATCAGTGCTGTGAGACAGCAAAAATATTCCTTTGTTGCAAATTGCAGCAACTTAAAAATTGTTTTGTTACCTTCTTTTAGGTATGTTGCTACAAACTCCATGGAATTTCTGTAAGTACTTCAATTCCTGTTTTTATAAGCTATGCAAATATTTCACAGGCTTTTAAATTAACGTTCATATCAATAAGTAAAGAATTCCTTATTTTATATCTGTAAATTAGTTATACTACTTTTATCTAAAAGACAAGGTAAAAAATATATTTCCACTAGATATTTTACTGTTTGAAAAATGTGAAACTACACATCACTAGATATCAATTAAGGTGAACACACTTCATATCCCTAATTATTGTGAGGGATACAAATTGGATATATCATTATTTGTGTATACATTCAGGGAAAACAAGGTAAGTGATTATTCAAAGTTCAGGTTGGAGTTCTCAATCTGCATAAATGTTTTCTATGAATTAGAATGTATGGTGCACAAGAAATTAAAATTGAAAGTACTGACATGGCTCTTGCAGTTCCAGCATCTTAAGTAAATTGGAAGAGAAAGCCCAGTAACAATGAGACAAACCTCCCTTCCTCCTGTATCCTGCTTCATCAATAACTAAAACCAACAATCAGACAGAGAACAAAGATTATCTACTGAAGAAATGATACTAATAATGGGGTTAATGAATTGCATATTTAGATGTCTACAAGCATCTTCAGGGTGCAACAGACTAGCATGCTTGAGAGAAGACTCAAGGCTTTTACTGGAACATACTGGTCTTTACCTCCCAAATGCCCTTCCTTAATTTTAATGACAAAAAAATTGACATCAATTAATAAAAACATGTTGAGTGCTCCAATTAGAAAGTACATAAATGTGATTAACTGTTGATATTTAATTCCAAACTGCTAACACATCTTTATGTGCATCGCTCTCCCCTGTTTAGCCTGGGTGGGTGCCTATGACATGTGAACTACTCAATTTAACTTGATATAATTATTGAAACATTATTTTACCTGCTCAGAAAAATTTGTCTTCTTTCAATAAAACATTCATTCCTTTTGATATTTTGAGTTAGCTGAAGTAAGGAAAATTTTGTTCAAATATCAGAAATTTGTTCCACAATAAGCACAAGGAATATGAAATAAAACAGGATACCAAATTTATTTGGCAAACAAAGTTCACCTCTGTTATGCTACACTGATGTTTAGATAAACTCAAATTTGGCAAAAAGTCCACAAGAGTCCTGCAAAAAAAGAAAACCAATTTGAGATATAGTGCATGTGAAAACACTTTGCAGAAATTATTGACTTGCCTTTTTCCTTTGATCTTTTACTAGAAAATTTTAACATGCAACAAGCATGTAACTTAGTTCCAGTGAACTGAACTTGGCTTTTAACATACAGGTGTTGGGTCTGCACGAACAAGATTTTAGGGAATTTTAGGAAGGGACAAAGGTTTTGGGCTTGCTTTTTCCTCCCCAGGTTTTACATGTTGCATTCTAAACCTACTCCACTTCATGGCTAAAATATATTGATACCAATTGATATTGACATTATGTATGTTATAGGCAATACAGAGTGCATTTTAATGTTCACTCACTTGCAAATAGAAGAAAAATAATCTTCGAAGAAAATCTTGCAAATGTAGATATTTTTCTTGATTTCTACAAGATTATATATGCCTGTAAGTTATTATAATAACTTACAGACATAATTGTCTGTAAGTACCCAGGAAATTTTCTAGGTGCAGAAAACCTTTTAATGATGACCATAGTTTAGTTTTTCATCATAAATTCTAACCTGTTTGAAAACTTTTTATGACCTTGTTCAGATCAGAAATCTATGACATTACCTTCATGGAAGTGTTCACATCCAGCTGGAACAACAGAGAGGCACTTCAAGACAGCAGTTGTTATGGATATTCACTGTAAATTCAATGTTAGAAACACAAAAGCTGGCTTCATAATGGAGCCTGAAAACACCAAGTGTATCACTCATAGGCAGTTTTGTGGGTTCTGACAGACTTTGGATTTCTACTTGTTGGTCTCAAATGTGCTTTTAGTCAAACAGGTGTTGTATGAGCAGCAACTATAATGAATGTAATCAATGAAAGTTGCAGGTCTAATCAGTGTAAGCTTAGAACGCTCTATTTTCTGAAGCTTGGTGCTGTATCTAGCCTCTAGTATTCATGTGGTCCATTTGATTATTTCTCAGTGATTCTATACAAACACAGAGGCAGACAGTAAGTGTGTGTATCACTGTGCCAAGCAGGACCCAAATCCTATTGCACATCCCCAATTAGGAAAATGGGCACCATCCAACAGTGATACCTTGGAAGGGAACATTCAGGAACACTTACGTAATTTTCACAACCTAATGATAATAGATGTAATTAATAAGTGATTGCATTTCAGAATAAATTATCCAAAGTTGCTGCTTTGTTGTATGGAGTAAATAGAAATTAGGAGATTCATCAGACTTCATTGTTCTTAATACCATACACCTATAAAATGTGTATAAATTTCTAAAGATGCTAATTTGAAACAACCATTTCATGAACAGAAAAGTTATGAACTTTCTAAGTGATCTGAGACACCGATTTAACTTTTCCAAAAGTTAACCAAAACCGCACAGGAGTTCCATTCCCTAGAAGTAATGTTGATTTATTCTTACTACTCACAGAGAGCAGTGATTTATGTCCCATTGCTATGTTGGCATTTACTGATCAAGGCATCCCTGTTTCTGCTGTTTCATCCATCAACAGGCTGCATTTTCCCATGAGGAAAGCGAACACATCACACTTTTCCACAAAAAAGGAGTCATATGAAGCAATTAATGGAAAAACACATTGGGGATTAGACCCACAAAGCTCAAAACAAACAGCTTGTGAGTTGAATGTGAATGCTTTTTTTATAAGATTATTACATTAACAGGGCACCCAGGAACTATTTGCCCTCTCACTCAGGATGTTTCACAGAAAAAAAATAAGAATCACCACAATGGTAATTAAATATTTCTGTTTATTTTTTTATTAAAACAGTATTTACTTTCCCCCAGACAAATAAAAAGAATAATTCATAAGATATTTATGGAAGAGCTATCAAAATAGAGTGCTATAGAATCTCTTGCTTCCTTTAGAAGACACCTGCTTTAGTATTATTCAGAACCATCACTGATGCCTACAGAACAATGAACCTTTTTCCCCAACCTAAACATCCATAATGGATCCAAGGCACATAATAGTGTATTAATTTTGGGAGCCAGGTCTGACCTAGTACTCAGAAAAGATATACCACATGAAAAGCTGTAAGAATTACTATTTACTGTAAGAGGAAGATTATTCATGATGAGGGCAGATTAGGCTACTGCAGATAGCGAATTACTCTACTGGTGAAGGTCACATTTTTGATTTCCTCTGGAAGAAGCTGACAATAGCATTTAAACATTCATCAGACAACCACCTCTCTATCAGCAAATCACACTCTCTGTTGTTGACTGCATGGAGCTTCTCCTTTTCCACAGTTCGTAACAGCTGCTTGGACAGTGTCAAGGACTGGAGGAGAAAGAGAGGAACATGAGGAAGGTAAATTTTCTTTTCTATACTTTAATGCTGCAGAAAATAATACAAAACCCACAATGGAATCCTAACCCTAATCCTAAATGCATTAACATCAGATCTCTTAGATTTCAGTCAACCTTTTTGCTGGAAATATTTACTGCATTTAATTCCCCAGACTGCTAATAAGGTGGAGAAAGCTCATAGGAAGCAAACCAGCAGTTTGCTCATAAGTGCTTATAATCAGAGTAGATGGGCAAAAGAAACAAAACCCATTGAATTGTTTGCAGTGTCAAATGCCACTCACATTACCAGCAGCTGGCACAGCTGTCTCCTCCTGTCCAAGTAAACATAAGACCACCATGACTTCAGTGGTCTTGCAAATCCTAAACTAGGGAGCAGGAACACTGAGTTCAGCAAAAATTAAAGCCACTCAATGTCATCTTGAGTACACAGAGTGCACACACTATAATAATATTGCAAAACCAGTGGTAAGATTCTTAAATTTAAAATATTGCCAAAATAAAAACCTAAAAGAAGCCACCTAAGGCACTCACAGAGGCACTGCAAAGGTGGATTAATCAGTTAATTTGTAAAGCTTTTCAGCCACTGCATCTTTGTGGACAGTGCACTGTCTTAGATGCAGACAGAGTAGAAGAGAAGGATCTGATTCCCAGCAGCAGAGGGCCAGATCTGTGCTTGAAGGAAAATATATTGAGCCTCATTATTTCGATTAAGGATGAAGTGAAACCAAGCGACAGGATAGGTTTGGCAGAAGGATTGGGAATGCTACAGGCTTACAACGTGGAGAAAAATTAAAAATACTGACATTTTTGGGGAGGCTTGCATAAGCTTCTAATCTTGCCCAAACTTCCTTCTGAAAACTGCTGTCAGGGAAGACTTCAGTCACAAGTCCCTGGGCACAGGCTTCTGCTGCAGTCAGCTTTTTATTGAAAAGCAACATCTCACTTGCCTATATAAAAAAAAAAGTGTGATTCAACAAGACACAAGACTTGAGTTATCTGACAGGGAAGCTGCATGCTTCTACATCACATTCATTTTACTCTCTTGCTTGTTAATATCTGCCCTCTGAAAAGAACACAGAATAGATGACGATTGTTGTTATTATTATTGTAATTATTAAGGGACCTCCAGATACTGTCTACTTCAAAGGCCCTGCTTGAGCAGGCCTTACTCAGTCCCATCACCCAGGCCATAAGGAAGAGGTTAAGCAAGTTTCACACTCAAAATCAACCCCTGGGCTTCATCACTAGAAACTGGCCTACAGTTTCTACTGTTCACTAGGACTGTACGTGTCTTTTTGAGCAGAGCTCCAAGGTTGCAGTCTGGAATTACCTCATCATAAATGTGTTTGTTCACTTTTGCAGTGACTCCAAGATTTCTAGAACATGTACTGGCAGGCTGTGTCTCACTGAACAGACTACTCTTGGTACTTGGATGTCAATGAAGCACTTGCTCTGCTCTTTATAGATTTAAACCCTGCTCAAAGAAATACATTATCAAAGAAATACATTATATTAATGCATTAAATATTTAAAACTAGCCAGATCTTTTCTGAAGAATATCAAAAGAAGCAAAAAGGATTCATGCTGTTCTGATAAAAAAAAAATTGATTCTGTTGTCTCTTCATTTTTCAGGTTTTTTTCCTTTTTTTTTTTTTTTTTTTCTTTTTACTATTACTTAGTTTCCATATTTCTAGGATAGACAGAGAAATTAAGAGTATGGACAGCTGCCACGGTCAGAGGATACCAACACACAAAGGTCAGATGATAACACAGGCTGTGCAGACATTCTTACCTTGGCTAAGCCCATCATTTTTGGAAACAGGTAAGAGGAACATCCTTCTGGGCTCTGCCCAAGTTGACTAAATGGGCTGTGAAATGTAGCCTGGAAAAAAAAAAAAAGAGAAGAAAATAAAGGAAACCTTATATCAAAACATGGAATTGAAATACTAGGACTTCATTTTCATTTTAAATCTCCTACTGAGACAGAGTTCACCAAACACATCTGAACTACTGCCATAATAGCCTTCAAATACCATCTGGTAACAGTGCTTCATCCTCTCAATGCACCCCAGAGCCAACTTCGTGTAACTCCATTGCCACATCCAACAGCCCTATTGATGAAATTGCAGTAATTGAATACAGCACTTAGAGAAACTAATGTGTATGTGCAAAATCTTTACAGAAAGGATGTTCATGCACATTTGCCTTAAATATGTTATCAAATACATATTGCAAATAACTTAAAAGGCAAAAAGCATTTTTGCCTTTCTGAAGGCACACCAAGTTTATTTTACTCCTGAAAAATTCAAGTCACTGAATCTTTTTTCACCAAATGTTAAGCAAATATAAAAAGAGCCTGTGCCAGAAATGCAGCAAGGAGTCATACAAAATAATACTATAATTGCAAGTTAGAACTGAACAGTGAACAATCTGTTAGAACAGAGAACAATCAACTTTGAGAAGACTTCAATAAACTTGAAGGTAATAGAAAAATTGTCATGAAGGATAATCTAAGTGAAAGGCTAGGTTAGATCCTACAGAAATCCTCCAAGAACTGTTACCAAAAGTTCAAGCAAAAGCTGTCCCAGTGGTGGTGCTGGTAGGAAGGTACTAGCAGACTCTAAATAATGAGCTTGTCATGCACTTTAAACACAAATATATAGAAAGCGAAAACTATGTCAGAGATTTAGAAAAAAAACCACAAAAATAAGAAAGCATTTATCAATGATTATACACAAAAAGTAAAAGAAAGTTCAAGTATGAATTTCAAGCCATTCAAGAAAGAAGGAAAATGTTAACAGGACAAGACATTTCATGTGTATTTGGATTAAACTTCAACTAAATCTATACTAACTCAGGCTATAAGGAGATGATATGTTGAGGGCAAGTGACTAGACTTCCAAATAGTCTTGACAAAATTGAGAGGTATGAAAAAGAAGATACTACTGATGGACAAGTTAAAGCCTGTTGGGAATAACTTGGTATGTAACATGTGATACACAATAGGGAAAACTGTTTTACTGGCAACTTTGCAGTAAGGGATCCAGGTGTTAGATCAGATCACAAGTATATAAATCAAATAACACAGTGGGATGTCAAATCAGAAATACAGCCTGCAGAATGTGGAGAAGTTCTTCTGCTCCATTTCACGTCAGTAAGACACAAGTTGGGGTGATGTGTCCAGCCTGCACCACTATACTTAAACAGACTCGGAGCAACTGGAAGGAGTCCTGAGGAATGTGACTGCAGGCCACGTGAGGAAAAGCTGAAAAAATGGCAGCTGTTCAGCTCAAAAAAAGAAAAAGCCTGAGAAGGTAAACCTCAGATATATCTAATAGGCTACGTACACTGATGGCTAAGGTTATTCCAAGGGAGAATGAACATAGACTGTTCTTTAAACTGAGAAACAAAGAAACATAGGTTCACCCTGTAGCAAAAAAAAGATCATATGAGAGGGGTGAGAGAGGGAGAAGCCAACATTTTTCTAGTAAAAAAAAGAGATCTATGGGCCGTAATTGACTGAATAAATCATACACATTATACAAGCATATGTCAGGAGTGACACAGTCATCAGTGATCTGTAATTAATTACTTCAGCCAGTTACTGAACTTCCACAATAAACTTTAGCTCCCCCTTTCAAACCTAAAAGGGGCCTTACAAACATCATTTCACACCAGCTTAGAAGAGGGGCTCTTAGAAAAAGAGTCTCTAAGCTGGAGTCAGTAACTTGATAAGCATAACTACAGCACAGGAAATTCCATGCATGTTAACCACTGGCTGATGCACCCCTGTGCTGGTTATTGATATAGGTAGGTGCTCCTTTATATGATATCCAAAGCCTTTAGACTTTTCTGAAGTGTTCTTTTCTTTCAGATTACCCCAAATCAAATAGTATTTAATACAGAAAAAGGCTTTAAGACTCTCTTGGGATAGGCCATGCAATGTACTTACCCTGTCAGAAGCATAGACAAGGTCACACAAACCAAGGACTGTTACACAGATTCCAACAGCTGGGCCATTTACCACTGCAATCAGTGGTTTAGGAAAATCAATAAAATGACCCACAAAGTCTCTAGAGAGAAGGGAAAACAGAAGATGCAAGATGTAAGAGACACACCTCAAGTTTTTCATCCAATATAAACAAATTGCAAAACACGTAATTAGACACCGCATAACAAAACCCATGAGCTAGACGGAAATATGTAATGTATGGGTTTTGAGCCTTTCAGAAATTAATTCTGACAAATTCTAACAAAGTAAATAAGAACTATTTGGAACAGCTGCATTTCCTTAGCAACTAAGAATCAAACATGTACATGTCAGCAGAGCTTTTCTAGTTCCTGCGATCAAGTTATGGAAGTGTTTTCCTCTTCAGCTCCAGTTGCTGAATACAGCACACTGACAAGAGCCCTCTGCCTACGCATCCATCCACCCATGGGATAGCAATTCCCTTCACAGACTCTGTTCTGCAGTGAAGCCCCAACAGGCACCAACACTGTGATGCTACCTCAACACAGAATTCCCTAGAGCTCTTCTGCACACGTTTGTTTCATCTGACAGCTGCTTCTCCATCCAAGAGGTGCAAAATGCATTCTCAAAATAAAACATTTTACAAAAGAGAACAGTGTTGTAAGAACTCCATTTCTCTGGCATCTCTGTGCATTGGCTGTAGTGAAGCACTGTGCCTGTGTAATAGTAACAGCCCAACAAACACAGGCTTCTCACAAGAGCAAGGTTAAAGACCATAATGCACACGAGACCCTGCATTGTGCTGAACACCCTGCAAAACACTGCAGGCTGGAACACTCGCCAAGTACCACTGAGTAACATCTTCACAACAGGCTCACACTCCATCACTATCACTTTGAGGGGCAACTGTGATCCACAGACAGCTCACCTAAGTAAAAGCTGCAAAATGGAGTACTTTACTTGTAGTTCATCTTTAAAACATAAACCAAAACTGCTGATTTTCTGTGCATTTTAGCTTTTTCACCAATTTCAAGTGTCTAAGGAAACAATCCAATTTGCAAGCATCTCTCAGATACAATTAACACATACAGAAGTAAAAGAGAAGATAGAATGTGCTTAAGTAAGGGAAAAATTAAGCAGACCCTTATGTGAGATGATATCCCTGATCTACTTGGCCTTAGAAAATAAATTCATTTAACAGGTAAATTAAAACTTAAAGGCAAAACCAAGATCCCAGAATTACTGGGCAATTTCGAACAAGCTCATTACACCTGTCTCTGTTCAAAGAACTCTAACAGTGAAGGTATTTTGGCATTTCCTGCTAGTGTAGACACTGCTGGATATCAAAAACTCCACAATTTTTTCATATACAGTTAAAACAATCTTTTTGTCATTATACCTGTATGTACTTCGGGGACTAAACAAGGAAATCAAGTCTTTAGCATCACTGCACTTAAAAAGATTTCTAATATTAATCTATTTATTTAATACAATTAATACCACTTTCTCCCACAGGATCTTTGTGTTTATGTATATGGTGAGCCCTTAGACACAGCCACCTAAATAGATGAATCTGGGTCTCTGCTGCTGTTTTCTAACAATGCCTGCAAATTACATTTTTCCCATTACTGTAACTTATCTACATATGAGTAATACTCATATGTATTACTTGAGTAATACTGCTCCATCTTTTGCCATCTTCTCCATTTGATCAGGCTGGATATTAGTGAAATTATTCAGATCATTTCCACTACTGTAGTAGTCTCCATTTCCTGCAGAGAACACATAGGAGTAAATGCACCAATAGTTTCTGAGTAGGAAAGAGAAGAGAAGCTTTCATTTATCTCATTTACAAAAGAATTTCGTCTTGAGTGTCTAAAAACATTAAGTAATTAGAGGGATTTTCTCAAAAATTAGAGGGATTTTCTCAAAAATATACACAATACCTTAAAAGACATCTAGAGTTTAAACATATGTTTTGACTGACAATTTTTTGAAAAAGACAATCAGTAAAAGCCAAAGAATGCTAGCTATGAAATATTTGATGGGGAAAATAAATTTTCTTTTTTTTTCCCAGTTACTGCCAGATGGAAAAAATATTTTATTTCTTTTCCTGCACACTTCCTTAGAGGTTTTTTGCAACCATTCAAACAATTAGATGTGATAAACTTTTTTTAAATAGGACAATGGAAATGTAAGTCGATGCATCTCCCTTCACCCACCTTCAAACTGATGAAGGTATCAAAAGGAGACAGAATAACCTATTTAATACATGGTAGATTTTCACACTTTTATGATCTATTTAGAAAAAGGCACAGCAGTCTAAGCATAAGACTGACAGCACTGTATTAACATCACTATACAGGAAGATGAATTCTTCAGTAAGAAACAGATAAGCTGGTATTCAATGTATAAGTCAATTTGAGGCACCAGCAAAAAAGCAAGAAGCATTTCAAAGCTGACTACTGCATGACTCAATTTCCTAAATCACCCTGTGTTCCATGAGGACATTCACAGGATGGGACCTACTTTCCACTGCAGTGCTCTTATTCCCTGTGTGAAAAGGAACAGCAAGGTTTTGCAGAGGTGTTTGCTGTTGACTCACAGCTATATAATATGTTAGACTTTCCAGCTTTGGTTGTGTGAATCGCCTTTCTTATCTTGTAAGGGCTGTGGTGCACAGTCATTGCTACAGAAAGGAAATCCAGCATCCTGGGTATGGGAACCAGGTGTTGGTAAAGCAGACCGTGGAGAAGAATTTGCAAGCAATTTCCTCAGAGTAAACAGGATCAAGCCCAAATTCACCTTGAATTCACACTACTTAGCTACCAGCCAAAACTTGAATTTTGGCTAATTTCCTAAAAGGACACTTTTCTGCAATGAGGATGAGTCAGACAGGAGGCAACTCAAAAGTAATAAAGCCTTTACAAGTATTCCATATCCATCTTCTCAGGTGAGAAAGATGTTTTGATGCAACAACAAGCTTGCTTGAGAATTTAAAACACCAGCTTAAAGAAAATTTGCCAAAACACTTTGGAAAAGCGTTGGTTGTTAACAGTGGAAAGGATTTCCTCACTTAATTCTACCTTAGTCTAAACACAGGTAGGTATTTCATGTCAGTACTATACCTTGGTATAATGTAAAACGTACCAGTAATAACTGCTATGGTGGAATCATTTTTTCCAGCTTCTTCAAGTGCTTTGATAATTTCTCTGTACATCTGCATAAAAAGAAAATCAACAAAGTACAAATGTGATGCTGCAAAAGAACATAAAAATGAGATTGACACTGACAACAAGGAACTCAAGAGACAGATTAGCTATGATCCTTTTAACTACGGAAAAATTTGTCATGCACAGAAAGTTTGGTATTACATGTGAAGTACTTCAGACCATAAAGACACATGCTTGCAATACTGAAAACTTGCAGTGCAAATCTAAAGGACAAAATAAAGTCTTTTGGAAAAACAAGCACTGATGTGAAAGAGCTAATTTCAATACAGCAGTTTAAGTGGACAAAAAAACACACTAAAGAATCAGCAGCAGTGGGGTGTAGACCCTGCTCTAGTATTTCTGCAGTTGTGAACCAGGATGATTGTGATGCTCATGAAGATAACTGTGGGAAACAGAATATCACCTACACATACGCGCAGCAGTACTGAGCCAAAGGCTGCACAAATGCTTTGTTATACTCAACATGGCAGTCAAATCTTGCATCCAAAACACAGGCCAGTCTTCCTGCAGTTTGCTATTTTAATTTACTCTGAACCATAATCCTATATTGAGTTCGAAAGAAATCAAGAGACACAGAAAAGCCTAATCTGTAAAATTTTAGCTGAATGATTTAATTTTTTCCTGGATATTTATTCCTTAGGTTGTTGTTGGATCCCTCTCAAAGGTAAGACCACCATGCTTCAGTCAGTTCTGTTGAACCCACAGTAAGGACCCTTTAAAGATTAAAGTAGCTTCTTCAGAAAGAACAAAATCATTAGTCTTCACAAGTTCATTTTTTTACCAGATGGTTGATGGCATTTTTCCTATCAGGTCGGTTAAACATTATCTTCGTGATATTGTTTTTGGTAGTAACTATTAATGTTTCATAGCCATCATGTCTGCCCTCTTCTGGAGAAGCCTCTTTCTTCTGCTGAGCAGATTCTGCAGAGACCAGACTTGAGACAAGTTCAGCATATTTCTGTCTGGCATCATCCTGTAATAAAAGATAAGAAATTTAAAAATAAGGTAGAAAAAAAAAGGAGGAAAAAAAAAAGAAAAATACTTTAAAAAGTAAGAAGAAAATAACACATACAAGATTATGAAAAGAGACAATTGAAATCAGTTACAATACTAATAAAATGGGTACCTGAGTGGAGGGGGAGGGGAAGGTGACTGCTTCAGGCAAAAGAAAATGAAAATCTCCATTATAACATACTCCAGTTAGTGGGGAGACGAGGGGAACGTTGTATTTGAGCACTGCAGAACATGCTTAAGTCACGTTAAAGGGAGTAGTAACAGATTCACAAAATGAACCTGCACAGATGTTGGGATGATGACATTTATTTTGCTGGAAGAGTGCTCCCATCCATGTTTAAGATTACCAGAGAGATCTTTGTCATATTCCCAGCATTTACACATTTCTATGGATCCTTTGTTTCTGCTTTCCAGTCAGACATTTCTCCAACAGAAGTTTTTATTTTAGAATATGTGTTGCTGAAAGTAAGATCTCTGAAATGGATCTTATGGCCTTTTAAAATTGTTTGAAGACAATAGTTTTCAGTTAGCACTAACATGACACACAGAAGCCTAAAGAATCCTGTCTCCCTATTTCTAAAGTACGCAGTAATTTAGAAGAATTTTAACTACTTGGTTGTTAAAACTTATTGGCTTGAAAGGATAACATACTTTGAACAGTTCTATAATCCATAATGAGTAGCACATGAAATTGTCCATCCATTCTCCACTCTAACTCGAGGAGCCAATTCTTTTCCTTAAGAATTTCTTGACTACTCCTAAAAGCTGCAGGGCCATCTCAAAAATAACCCTAAAACCCCAAACTAAACCAAATATCAAAATGCACCATAAAAAACCCAAAGCAGAACAATATCTTATATTCATGGTATTATGCCACCATATTTTCTTTTTTTAAAAAAAAAGAAAAATACAAAACCCCTCCTCTATATTAAAGAATCTTTTTGACTGAGCTCAGCAACCACTACTGAGCAGCAGGCCTAATGCAGCACTGACACAGATGATCTGAAAAGCTTGTTTCCTTCATTTAATAGCAGCTGAGGAAACCATGGCAGCTCTATGCAGTCAGACTTACTAAAGCCTGCAAGAAAAAGGAATGCTTATGGTATCTCTGCATCTTTATTCTCCCTGCTTGTTCCATTTGACTTCTTTAAAGGTTATGAAATTTACTAAAAATATCAAGATATATTGAGAAAGAAAGAATGAAGAGAGGTTCTCAATATACCAATTTTTTCTAGTCTTCTAGTCAACAGCATAATAGACTGATTTTTTAAAATGGCAACGTTAAGAATATGATGAATTCAGAGATTTGTGTTTTGTTGTAAGAACTGAGAAGCTCAATCCATCTTTCTTAAAGAGCAGAGCAGAATGGACCATAATGCAAAAAACCGCTATTCTCATTGGAAGTCGCCACCTAAGATCTCTTACACAGATACAAGCTGGCAGTAATAATGTATAACTAGGCTTACACACTAAAAAAAAAAATCTCCAAACAGTGAAGCAGTGAAGTGATAGAGGAATACAGTAGGAAACATTTTATGGCTGAAGCAGAGATGCTCAACTAGCATGCAATATTTTTAGTCATCAGCCACTCACATAAAGACCAGGCACTTCAAGGTAGAGTAATCTACAAAGTATCTAAGTGAAATTATGGGTTTTGTCACCTGAGACAATTTGCCAAGAGAGTTCCATGCATCCCATTTGGCTTTCTTGACGAAGTCCAGCATACCTGGTTTTGGAGCATTGCAGGGACCTTCAGTAGCCTGAAAAGAGAGAGAAACAGACTTATTTAAACCTTTGATTAAAGTTCAGATGATTTGGTAGAAAAGATGATGACTGTTCTGAAAACTTATCTGATCCGGATACAGAATTCAACTCTGAGAGAAAAGGAATACTGGTTGGACAATTTTCTGACAGTTCACACACTGTGAGGTTTTCAGTGTCTGCTATTTCTAATATTGAATTGGGTTTCCAGAAGCCCCTAACCAACATGAGAGATTCGTTTCCAAAACCCCCACACATGTTAAGTTCTCCTGCCGCAAACACTGTGAAAATATTATACTTATGAAGAATCTTAAAGACTTGTTACCTGTGTGAAGAGACTTTTGAATAGGAACTATAAATTTGGATCTTACTTCAAAGTTTGCCCTGCTATGAGCAAGGGCAATGGACCAGCTGAACTGCAAGAGTCTGAGCTATCCTGAAGTACTCTATCATCAGTTTTCCTGAAGAAAAATAAACTATCGGAAAGAAATATTTCAAGTGTGAGGCAGGAAAAAGAGAGAGGAAGGGGGAAGGGGGAAGGGGGAGGGAGGAAGGAAAAGGAAAAAACAAAAACATTTATGAGCTCACTATTAGTAATCAATAAAGGTACCTGCAACCATCAGCTGTCTATGGTTTTCTAAACGACTTACTGATTGCCTTCCTCAACATAAGCCACAGCCTCTACTGACCCTGCAGTGAATCCTGATCCACAAATACTTCACAAAATACCAATACAAGCCCTGCTAT
Source organism: Fringilla coelebs (assembly GCF_963513975.1). Taxonomy (NCBI): domain Eukaryota; kingdom Metazoa; phylum Chordata; class Aves; order Passeriformes; family Fringillidae; genus Fringilla; species Fringilla coelebs. The sequence goes on from NC_140028.1 coordinate 85,609,951, forward strand.
GGGCGTACAGTTATTTCTGCAAAGGTCTCCTTTCATGCTGTGGCAAAGAATAACCTTCACTGGAATTGTGGAGGAACAGTTCCTTGAATTAAAAGTAAACAAACAAAAAGCCCCAAACAAAACCTACAATGACATACTAAAAAAAAAGGAGGAAAAATTCCAGAAATGAACTTTCAAATGTCAACACCATGATATTATAGACCCAGACAAGAGATACAAGAACTTTATGAGGAAGCATTCAACCTACTCTTTTTTTCTCAGGCAAAAGTAATTTTCCAAAGCTGAATTAATACTACCATATGGAAGGCATCACACAATGGATATAATTTTGCTCTATTTCTTTGAATAAAGGTTCTACTGAAAGCATGAAAAACCAGGTTTGGTTTCCCTCAGAATTTAGGTTTTAAGGGGCTGGCATTTCAGGAACACAATTTGAGCACATAAAATGAAGAGCCTGTTAACACACAGTACATACAGCCAGTATTTCAAATAAATTTTACAGGCCCATCCCCTCAGGTTATAAATGCTCCTTACCAAAAAAATAAGTCAAGTCATGCTTACCTGTTTAAACAGGGCATAGAGTTTCAACTTAACTTCGTTCCCAGGATCCTTCTTCAAAAGCTTCAGCTGTTCTTGAGCCTTCTGGAAGTCCTCCTGGCTGACCTGCATGGTGGCTGCAGTCATGTGCAGGTGAGTGGTTGGAATGCAAACAGCTTGTGTTGGCCTGGGAGTAGGTGGGGAAAAAAAATCTCATTACTTGATTTCTGTGAAAGACTAGAGGGGAAACAGATACATTGCTTTTTAAGACATTTAAAGTAAATGTGAAACATGACATACAACACTAATCAAAACAACAACAAGAAGAAAGATATTAAAAGTTACAAGAAAATTGCTTTAGAAGTTTGCTTTTGCTGTGATATAATTAGCCTTTGGAAATTATTAAAAAGGAAAGGGTGCTCAGAGGGACCTTTTCACTCTCTACAATTGCCTGAAAGGAGGCTGTAGCCGGGTGGGGGACGGTCTCTTCTCAAAAGTAACAACTGACAGGATGAGAGGGAACAGCTTCAAGTTGCACCAGCAGAAGTTTAGATTGCAAAGAAAATCCTCCAAATATCCAGATGGGTGGTCAGGCATTGGAAGAGGCTGCCCAGGGAAGTGGTAGAGCCACCATGCCAGGAGGTATTTAAAAGATGCATCTATGTGGCATCTGCTGACATGGTTTAGTGGTGGACTTAGCAGTACTGGGTTAATGGACTTGATGATCTCAAAGGCCCTTTCCCACCTAAATGGTTCTATGATTAGCAGCTTTATACATCCATTAATTAAGATGAGTATGCAGCCTGTCTGCTCTTCGTGATCTTTTCAAGTGTGTGCGCTTCTAGCTAGAAACATTTGAATTTGAAAGTCTGGTTCTCCTTTCAGGGCAGCACAAGTGAAGACTAATTTCAATATGTACTTTGGAAAAGGATTGTATGTAAACAGCTTGTAGACACTTGAGAAAAAGAAAGGCAGTCAAAATCTTCTGGGAGAACAACTTCCCACTAGAAAAAGGCAGTTCCATCAAAATCTCCCCCAAAAGTAGCAAATCTAACACAATTCTCTAATACTGCATAAAAGCAGGTTTACTTCAGTTAAGTTTGGACTCAAAAGCCAAGAAGTTTTACAATTTTGATTTATTTCAAGAGGGCAAAAGCATGCTGTCACTATTTTTAAAATGTTTTCAGTTTATGTGCGAACCATTCTTCCCTATTCTAGTAAAAAAGATAAAAGGCCCAACTTTCCCTATTCTAACTTACAGACACACCTGTCATGTTAGAACATCATATGACAGATTTTGTAATCAGTCTCATGTAAAAATTAATGAGTATCTCAAATGGAGACTGACAGAATGCTTAATCAATTTAACATTAATATTTCAGTTACAGGACAGTAATTTTAAAAAATCAGGGAAACGCTGCCTTTTTATACCCACCTAATGCGAATTTAAAAGATGTTCTACTGCCTACCTCAAAAATGTCATCATTGCTCCTATTTCTTAAAGAAAATTTAGTTTCAGCCAAAAGCTTAAAAATTGCAGGCAGAAAGTGTGAATGTGAACTGTTCCCCAATAATTTTATTTCTTTTTATCTTTATGTAGCTAGATGATGTCTTGTAAAAATATTTGTAAGAACTACTGTTTTTATGTCCTATTACAGCCCTTCTTTGTTAATAAAAATCAAAGTTCTGATATTTTGGAGATACCAAGTTTAAATGATATATATGGAAAGCATATATTTTTCTCATACACAGAATTTCTTTGAAAGTCAAAAGGATTTCAAAATTTGCTTCAAAACCTTATGCCAGTAGCAAGAAACCTATCTGAACAATACAAAATGGAACAGGCTCTCAGAAAAGGCTGCAGGAACAGAAAGTCCTTTTACTTAAACTGATCAGCTGTAAGCCTTTTATTAGATAGCAGTGCACCCGGACGCACATGGGTAAACAACTCTCACTGTAACCAATATTCAAGCTGAGAAGACTCTGTCAGAGTTTAACAAGTTCATCCTTTAAATAGCCAGGGGTTATTTAGCCAACTTGTGGACTCCGTTTCCAGCATCAAAAATATACCTTCAACAGGAAAAAGTGCACCTTAATGGATACAGATACAAGATTTTTAACACTGCATCTCTTTCATTAGTCTGTCCTGGAGTCCCAGAACATGACACTTTCAGTTCTTATTCCCAAACGTGTTTTTAAAGCCACATTAACAGGAAGAAGAAATGCGAGTGCTGGAAGAGTAGTTGTTTGTTTTGGTTTGGCTTTCTTTTCCTTCACTTTTGCTAGCCATCTTTGGAATTACAGGAATGCTACTGTCTCCAAGATGATCTGTGTATCTGTTACAAATTTTCTTGTCAGGTTAGGAAGTGACTGAGGTAGATCTCATGTTTAAAAATGGAGATTTGGGTTTAGACCATGTTTCACAATCTGGATTTAACTCCAGCCTGGCTATGATCAGTATCATAAAAAGAATCTCTTTATGATTCTTTAAGAATCTCTTTTATGATAATGATCATAAATTAACAAAAGCTGAGCAGCTAGGGGAGGAGGATGCCATAGCAGCTGGTCTGAAGGTATGAACACACATATTTATGGCTAAGGTTGGTTTGGTTTGAGTTCCTTTGCATTTGGCAGGTCATGGTTACTTACTCCTTATTAAGGATGTAAAGTAGAGAAGTTAGAAGATGATAAGAAAATTAGTTGAATCAAAAAAGTTTGGCTGGGGAAAAGTGGAATGATTTTTCAGTAAGTCCAGGCTCAGAGAAACTTTGCTGTTTGGTTATATTCACTTTTTGCTTCTTAGATAAATGTTTGGGTAAAGTATTATCTATCCACTTCAAGTACTTCATCTTTCATTCTTTTTTTCCTCCTTACCTACTGATTTGTAATAGGAAATTGTGCAACCTAGGTGTTTATTAAAGTCTGTTTATAAGAAAAGGCCTTTTGTCTTTCATTCTTCCTTGCTGTTTGTAGCTCAGTTCTCTGCAGGACATTGATCTTCTGCCTTCTGATCTCTACAGACATTTCCTACACATCACAGATGCTCATCAATGCTCAACACGCTAAGGCTAAACTGATTACTATGATTTCTCTATAAAACAACAACAAAGGATGAAAACACAAAGGAAAAATTAATTTATTTCACAATTAATTCATCTTCGGCAGGACTTCATTCTTCAGAGGGCACACACAAACAGCAGTAAGAAAGCTTCTCAATCCCAAGTAGATCACACAGAGTGAGGAGATGACTCGACACCTCTCAGCATGCACAGCAGCACTACCACCTCTGGCACTGCACAGTGGTGCCATGTCACAGTGCCAAGGACAGGCTGCTGCAGTACAGTGTGCAATAGCTTGCTCTCTCCATCTGCTGCTCCCTTGCTGTAACACTGAGTCCTTCCTAGTCACTCACTGAGCAAATCCATGTCCCGCTTCAGCAGCCACACAAGACTTGGTGGAAACCATGCAAGGCAGGCACAGGGCCTGGATCCTGAATCCAAGCAGAAAAAGAAGCCTACAAAAGACAACCAAAAACCCCTCTGTATTTCTCTTTCTCATCTACTCACTGCAACAAAGTGAAATAACTTTCTTCACGAAGCTTCCTGTTTATTGCCCTGCACCAAGTGCCTAGTTAGCTGCTACTGCCCCACTGGTACAAATTACCTTCACTGTAGAGGCACCCACAGAAGAGTGGTGAGGGCTGGGCAACCTCCCCCAGCTGGGTAAAAAGCCAGCTCCCACCAGAGGGACAGAGGCAAGATGAGTCACAACTTGGCAGTGTAGTCAGAGTCCATGACAAACGCCTGTGCTCTCCTGCAAGACCAGTCACTGGGGACTTCGCAAGTTTTACACTCTGAAAAAAGAAATAAATCCTGGGCATCACTGTCTGAACCTGAAACATGCAGGTTGACAACCATTTGGTAATTATTCCCTTGGTTCAGACATCTCTTTGCTGCCATTCAGTCATTCAGGATACCTTGGAGGCTCATCATTCATCCTATTCACTCTACCTGCTCGCTTAAATGTCCGTTATCACAATAAACATTCAAATGTCTCTTAAATTTAGGACTGCAATTACACTGAAAGTAATTTCTCACTGTTTATATTATTCACAAAAAGCCTGTTAAAGGCAGGCCTCTTACTTCTGCCTAGTTCTGCCCCTTGCAAAGGTCTTTAGAAGAGTTTAGAAAATGCCAACATTTTGTAAAATACTGACTGCTCACTAACTTTTAAAGCAACACAGCGCTCTCCTCAAAGATTAAACAGAACTCAAAAGATCTCTTTGCACAGGAAATATCAGACACACTCAGCAAAAGAAAGGGATGGATATACATGAAATCTATCTTCTATTTACTTAGTACAAGTTTTCTTTTAAACATTAGTAGACGCTGGGGAAATAAAGCACATAGAAAAGCAGTTAAAAATCCTATTAGGATTAAAAGCAGCGGGTGGTGCTAGATACACATGGGTTTAAAAGTCCTGGCAGAAATGGAAAATGCTCATTTTACATTATTTTAAGTAGCTTTAGGGAGACAAGCAAGAAAAAGAACAGGAAGTGGTTTTAGAAGCAAGAAGCACATTAAACTGCCACTTGGATGAATCCTGCAACATCTTTTGTCCATTACAAGTAAAACTTCAGATCGTGTACAACATCCCTTCTTTGCCGTGATCTCAAGGTTCTGCCATTTTTCCATTGCTCTTTCTACATTTTCCTCATGCAGAACAGCGAAGGGCATGGACCTCATCCCTCGCCATCTCCCACACACAGTTTTGCAGCATCACAAAGTGGCACTATTTCTGCTCATGTTCTTTCCATTCTCAAGAAAAAATTACATGAAATACTGGTTTGCTGGCGCTGTTTAAAGAATTATATGGGTTGGTTTCTGTTGGTTTGGTTTTTTTAGTTATAGACACAAAGCAATCCCACAAACCTCACAGAGCGCAGGAGCAGAGCTGGTGGGAAAGCTTGTCACCACTGGCAATTGTAGCAACTCTTAGGAAAATGATGGGTGTGAGGAGAAAAGAAACCTATATTTAAATTGTAACCATGAGAAAATGAGTGAAAAATCTGAAAATAATGACTTAAGTATGACCTGAGACACCAACTTCTCTCATCCCCCCACCAAGTCCTCATATCAGAATCTCTAACAAGATTTAAAAAAAGAAAGTTTAATTACCAAATAATCATGACAATGAGCAAAGCATTAGTAGTACCATGCTTCCTTGGTAACCAGGAAAATATTTATCATTTTCCATATTCACTTGCAGTATTTTCTGCACACAGTAAATTTAAGGTTGTACTTCACTTTATTTTGCTGACAAGAGGAAGCTATTGTCTATGCTGTTAACATAAAAATGATTAGAAAATTTTAATCTGCAGGTTCCCAAAGTTATCATTCATCATGCCATTGATTATATTCTACTGAAACCAAACAGGTAATAATGTAACATTAAGGACTCAAATTTTTTACATAGCCCAAGCACTTATACAGCAATATAAGAGCTTTTCCCATACTGCTTAAAGTGGAGAGGGCTCATTTTTTCCATATCTCTCCAGTTACTCTCCTTCTACAAGCTACCTATACCTGAGCTGGGAAAAAGAAGAGGCACCTGAAAATGCTAAAGCAAAATGAGCATCCTGTGGCATGTCTGGAACACTCACTGCTCCTTTGCTGTTGGAAAAATAAAGGAGAGGTATGGAGAGTGTAGCTGGTATATCTATAGATAAATTCTGGTAGTTTCTTCTGGCTGTAGAAGAAAGGCAAACCTTTCTTTCTTTATGCCATCTTATTACAGGCTGTTCCCAAAGAAATTCATATCACTTAACTATACACACTTCTCAACATATACTCTTTTCATATTGGTTTTTTTTCTTTTTTTGCTATTGAATTACTTCATCATGTGTGCCTATCAAATCAACTATCCCTGCTGCTGCTGTTAGACTTTCAGCTGCAAAGCACCCTTTAAGTTGTACAGACAGATTTTCTTACAAACAGGAGTTGTGTATAATGGTAAAAGAAACCTCAGCATGACAATTTTTATACTAATAAAGGCAAATTGCTTCAGGCTTTTATTTCTAGGTCTGTCCTTTCAAGTTTCTTCTCTTATGCTGGGAAATGTGGAGTAAACACTAGGAGAAGGGAGGTGGTGAGCAAATGGCTGCATGGTACTCCAATTGGGGTTAAACCACAACAGTCCTTTTTGATGCCCAGTGTGGGGCACAAAGGGTTGAGATAACAGATCTGACCATGGCATGTTAGAACAAATTTGTTAAAAGCATTTAATAAATTAGCTTAATAGTTCCTGGTTACAATGCTGCTCTGTTTGCTCAGAGTTCTTGCACATGTGCTCACAGTCCCTGTTCCATCCATGGGGTCTTATAAACATCCAAGTTATTCTCTAGAAATCAATGCATTTGGTAAATCTGGGGAAATACCAAGTTTTATTAACCATGGCAACACCATGAAGGAGTTGATGACTCAGTAGACAGAACTCCAGCCAGTTTATTGCAGCATTTGGAGAGCAGCAAACTCATATTGGCCATTCGCTAAGCTACACACCAGACCTTAAACCAGAAAAAATATTATCAGAACAGCTTACCAGAAAAACAGTAGCTGCTCTTTTGGAGCGCCAAAAATCAGCAAAGAATCCATACAACACAATATTTCTAATCCTCAAGAAATAATTTTTATTCATAATTAGGAATGGAATCTCTTTTACTCAACACTGCTGAGGCCACACCGAGATTACTACATCCAGTCCTGAGTTCCATAGTACCAGAGACATTGTCATACTGGAAAGAGACTAGAGAAGAACAACAAAGATGGAGTATCTCACATATGAAGAGAGTCCTAGAGAACTGGGATTGTTCAGGAAGCTGTGTTCCACGAAAATTTCCAGACACCTTGACTTGGTATTAGCTATGAACTGTGAAATCCAGCTCAACTACATACAGCTTGCTGTTCTGGATTACATTTTGTTGATTTTAACTGCTGTGTGTATTTCCATTCAAAACAGTTTAGGAGTGTGCTTACATAAGGACAGAAGTTTACTAAGACACTGCTCTGTAAAACTATCCAATCATCTCACCACTACCTTTTGTCTTTTAAGTTGTATTGGTAAAGCAGCATGAGCAAACAAGATGTAATAACCCCTGCAATTAACACAAGTATTTTCACAGAAAGCCTCCCATTAAGAGATTTAGTTATTTATTTTGTTTTTCATTCCTTTGAGTTAAGCCAAATATTCAAAAAACAGGGGATTAGTTTATTCCAATGGCTATGTTTCAGAGTCCTGGCCCTTAAAGAAAAAGAGAAATTCAAGATCCACTGGTGGTATGAAGAACCTTTCTGAAAGACTCTGAAAGTTACCTTACAAATGCTAGGGGAAGTTGATTTTACCAATATTTTGCAAAAACTTACTGCAAAACTCAAATGGCACAAGGTTTCAAGAAAGGAAATAAGGTGGTTTCTTTAATATACAAACCAAAAGAAAAACAAAAAACTATTTGAAAGGTAAGAAAAGTATGATGAGCTCTCTAAATGTCCTCTTGACTTGCACCAAGACAGAAAAGACTAAGCTTAAAGAAAAACAGGTTTAAAATCAAGTCAGATATGTGCTCTGCTTGCTTTTCTGGTGGCCAGGCAAGGGTCTGTGATCCACATAACTTAGATCACAAACACCAACTCTAACTACAGACATGACCTACCAAAAGTCTGCAAACATAAGCATGGTTATCTTGAGCTGGAGGAGCAGAGCAGAGTACCTGAGCATTACAGAATCCAGCACAAGCCAAGGAGGCTGATAAATGGAAATCTGTCACAGAAAAAAATGTTGGTTGATTGGGAATAGCAAAGAGCTGAGCAAGGCACACTAGTGCAGCCTGAAATACAGCACCAAGAGGCACAACTTCAGAGAGTCAGAAACCAAAATGCAAGCGCCTGTGTAAGACAACATCAGGGAGCAAAAAACGTACTCCACAGGGCTTTCCTGGTGTAAGATCAGGGTCTGTGGTTTGTGGCTAAGACACAACCCTTGTATGTGGACACATTTCCCATGTCAGTGAGCCAGGATGCATTCCCATGCAACTGCCAGTGAGTGGGGAAGTCAGCAGGCAGGTATTTGGGAGGCTGCAGGACATCTGCTGCCTACACCTCACTGAGATCAGGAAGGAAACAAGACCCAACTCACCCACATCTGGGGAAAAGTTTCAGACATAAAAGCAACTTCTACTCCCAGCACCAGAGGTTTTGGTACAGACCCCCAGGAGACTCAGGAGTGTTTGCAAACAAACAAATCTGATTTATTACTTGATAGCAACACTGCAAAAATCCAGTCTTCCTCCTTGTAAAGGGAATTGGATTAGGGATGTCAGCAGACAGTAGGAAAGAAAAGGAAAGGCGCTACAATACAGAAATAGGGCCTGGTGCAGGGAAAAGTGGGTGAAGAGGCAATAGTGCCCTTTTTGCTCAGCCAGCATGGGAACATCAGAACAAAGTTCCTAAAATTTCTATGTCCATACCCAACCACAACTATCTGAATAGGATTGACAGAAAGAACTAGACATTTCCCACCAGGGATACAAGGCAGAATCTCTCTGAGGCCAATTAGGTCCTCATGGCCAAACCTGGAAAAAAGAAACAGAACAGAAAAGGGGACCAGACTTATTGGTCACCTCCAGGATGGCAGTAGCCTCAAAGAGGTTTTCCACAACGCAAGGTTTACATGTTCTCTGGGTGTGCTGGCATCCACAATTCTCCTCAAACCCAGGAAACTTTACTGCATATCTGTAGCAGTGGAAAAATGTATTTACGTGCTCCTCACATAATAAAAAGAGGCAAACAAAAATTTATAATGCAGGTAATACATCATTAACAGCAATCAAGAAGCCTTTTCAGGGAATGACCTGGAATACTGAACTGCTTCTAAGAAGGAGGCCCGTGAGTGCAATCAATTGACGAAACAATAAATAGTCTCAGCTGCAAGAGATCAGTTCTTTCTCTGCCCTCGGTGGAGCAACTTCCTTATAAAGCACAGTTTCATAGCAAAGCAAAGCTGCTGGGCCCCAGAGACCCAGGACTTTATATTTCAATGGCTTAGTGGGAGGGAAAGCGGAAAAGAGCCTTGGGTTGTGGATGGGGCTGACAGAGGGCCTATCAGCTAAAGGAGTGAGAAGAAGCAAGAAAAAGCTGATAAGGAGCTCTCTCCAAGCCTGTCACCAAGGAGACCGAGAGAAGTGAGGAACTGAAGAAAAATAAGACCTTTGCAGCTGGACAAAGTATTTTTAGAAAGTTAGTTAAGTCACCATAAGTTACACCAATAGAATTACGTTGATTTGTTGCGACCAATAGTTCAGGTAGAAGAAGCATAAACAACTGGAAAGTGGGTAAAAGGTCAGGCATGTTCAAGAATAGAGTTGCCAGCTGAGACTGCTTGTGGTCTCTGCTTTGTCTTGTGACCGCCTCGACAGCGACATCTGGTGATCGCCGACGTGATATAACACCATTAAGAACATCCTCCGCCTTGGACCCATAAGGGGTCCCAGCAATTGGCAACCATGACCCACCGGGATGTAGTGGGGCAGGCGGCATTGGTGCAGCTGAGAGTGGCAGGTGGAAGCCACGGGGAGGTCCAGACCTGATTTCCTCCTATCAAGACACCTGGAAGTAGGTGAGCCACCAACTAGTAATAATGGGACATAATTTATCTAAAGAGGAAGAAAATGTTTTGGCTACATGGAAGGTTTTATTAAGAAATAAGGGAATTCGGACTTCAGACTATGCCCTTCGTAGTATATTGCTGTGGGCTAAATCACAGGATTTTGGCACTGATCCTGACACAGCATTTAGTGTTAAAGCATGGAAAAGAGTCGGGGACAGACCGTGGGAAGTCATCCGAGCGAGAGATAAAACTGTTGTCGATCTAGCGGTGACTTGGGGGTCGCTCTTTGAGGCATTAAAAGAATGGAAAACAGAGCGAGGACAAGCAGAGCAGGGCGTGGACGAAGAGTCGGGGCTGATAACAGAAACTGATGGGGGGATGGGGGTGGGGGGGGGGGGGGGGGGGGGGAATGGGGAACTGTCCTTGAAGAAAGTCCGGGTGCCACGCAAGTTACCAGGCAGGCTACCAAAGCTTCTGGGAAAGCTGCCAGAGCCTCTGAGCAACCTGCCATAGTGGCTCCTTATCAGACCCCTAAACCCTTTTATCTCACACCTGTGCAGCAGCTCACCATGGTGCCTGTATATACCACACCATTACGCCAGTTGGCTGAAATGTCTTTAACAGAGAAGGAAGCCCAGCCATCTGCCCCGCCGCTTCCCTCTGCTCCAGGTCCAACCATCTGCCCCCCAGCTCCTCTCTGAGCTGCTATAACAACCTGCAAAGTCGTATCCTCCGTTACCTACCAGTGACAGCAGCAGTGAGTCAAGTGATGAGATGCCTGCAGTAACACCTGAGTTGGGGCCTGTCAGTTTACTTTCTAATAGCTCTAGCCCTACTGCCCCATGGATTTTGCCCCCATGTCAAGTAACTGGGCTTCCTCGACATCCTCAGGAGTTTTGGGAATTTGTCAGAAGGAAAGCAGTTGAAGAAAAGAATTGGGACGCCACAGAAAAATTAGGTGCTCCAAGATTACCTCAGGAGAACAGTGCCAATGCAAATGTTGCTTGTGATAACCCTATGGCTTTTCCAGTTTTTAAAGCAGCTCCTGGAACAGGACAGGATGATAGTCATCATGTCTTTGCCTGGAGGGTTGTGCTAGATCTCCAGTCGAAAGTGGCTCAGTACGGTATTAATTCTTCAGAGGTAATGCAATTAGTACGTGTAATTAATGCAGATCTGCCTGCACCTTATGGCATCATGCATCTTGCAACCATTTTATTCCAGCCAGTACAATACGGTGTATTTCAAGACACTTGGAGGCAAGTGGCTGAGTGCACAGCTTTAACAAATGTGCAGTTGCCTCAGCACGACCCTCGTCATGCTGTTGGTGTTGATGCCTTACTGGGCACTGGGCCTTTTGCTAGCCCGGATTTACAGGCAAGGTGGGATCCTTCAATTTTGGCATGAGTGCTTTAATCAAAACAATGGAAATGGCAGCTCCAAAACAGAGATATGTTACTATTCAACAAGGTATGAGAGAACCATTTTTGCAATTTGTGGAAAAGCTTGCTGCAGCTATTGAGAAACAGGTAGATGATGGAACAAATTGTGTATCCAATTGATTAAAGAAAATGCAAACCCAGACTGCAGAAGAATTATTGACACCTTACCTGGGGAACCCACATTGCCTGAAATTGTTACTGCTTGCTCGAAAGCTGGTTCAGTCGAGCATAAAATGGCAGCTCTTGCTGCAGTTCTAAGACCTTCAGCAAAATGCTATAATTGTGGACAACAACAGCGTGTAAGGGTTATACCCGGAAAACGACATCTAAGCCAAGTGATGTTGTATGCAATTGCTGCGCTAAATCTGGGCATTAAGAATAAAGTAAAGAAATTTATAAATGGGTGTAGAACAGGAATGATTGTATTAAGAATGGGGATGTTAATTTTGTTGATGGTTGTGATTGTTGTTTTGTGTTTCCCCGGTCTGCTTGGATTTTTGCAAAGGGCCCTGCAAAAATCCACAGCAGCTGTATTTACAGTTCAAAAACAAAAAAGGGGAATTGTGGATGGGGCTGACAGTGGGCCTGTCAGCTAAAGGAGCAAGAAGAAACAAGAAAAAGCTGATAAGGAGCTCTCTCCAAGCCTGTCACCAAGGAGACCGAGAGAAGTGAAGAACTGAAGAAAGATAAGACCTTTGCAGCTGGACAAAGTATTTTTAGAAAGTTAGTTAAGTCACCATAAGTTACACCAATAGAATTACGTTGATTTGTTGTGACCAATAGTTCAGGTAGAAGAAGCATAAATAACTGGAAAGTGGGTAAAAGGTCAGGCATGTTCAAGAATAGAGTTGCCAACTGAGACTGCTTGTGGTCTCTGCTTTGTCTTGTGACCACCTCGACAGTGACACTGGGTCTGTAGGTCTGCAGTGAGAGAGAGGTAAAGGAAGGGTTATAATCTCCTGCTTTGCCATAAACCTTTTAAAGGGTGCTTGAAAAAAAGAACTGCACTACCAAGTAAACAGTATGTAATTCACGGAGCAGGATCAATAAACTCCCAGGCAGAAGTACAAGAAGGCTACAGAGACTGAAAAAGGACTGTTATGCATTGTGTGCCGGAACATCCAAGGTCCTGCCGTGTGTGGGTGGGATGTAAACATCCAGATGTTTTGTCATGAGATAAGTGGATGCCAAGAGGGGATTTGGAATGCTGTTCAAGAGATAGATGAAAGTGAACTTGAACTCTTAAGACTGCTGCCTCCCAAGCTGAAAACTAGATATTGTAGTGGAGATTTACTGAGGGCAGGAAGTATTCCAGGCCCAGGGAGAGACCAACAAAGCTACAGAAGCAAGGAGAAGCCAACTGGCCTTCAATTCACTTTACAAAAAGACCAGCATTAAATAGTGGTCCTATGAAAAAGGCTTTTCTGAGAAATAAAAGAATAGCTGATGGGAAATTGGTCTTTGACAAGATCTGACCTCCTTTAAAGTTGCTGAAACACCAAGGCACACACTAGGAAGTTTGGGTGTGACTATGTTACTGTCTGAGTTTGACCAGAAACGTGGATAAAGTCTCTGCACCGACGCCATCCCCCCCGTGCACCGACGCCCCCTCCCCCCCCCGCACCGACGCCCCCCCCCCCCCCCCCCCCCCGGTACCGACGCCCCCACCGACCCCCCCCCCCCGGTACCGAGGCCCCCGGCCGGCCCGCCCCGTGAGGGGCCCCGCCGGGCAGCCCCGCAGCGATCGGCACCCACCTCGTCCCGCAGGGTAGCCGCCAAAACAGCCGCCGGAGAGAGGTGACCCCCGCGGACGCCATTACCAGGGAAAATGAAGGCGGAAGGTGAAGAGACGGCAAACCCCACCCCGGGAATGGATCACCGCCTGCATGGCCGCGGAGAGGGCGGCCTGAGGGCGGGGCCGGGGCCGGGCTCCGCCCAGTCGGTAAAAGCAGGCGGGCACTGCTATGTGTGGCAGCGCTCTAAAGCTGTGCTCGGGAAGCACGGGATCATTGAGGTCGGAAAAGACCCCTGAGATTACCGAGTCCGACCTATGCCGAACACCACCTTGTCAGCTAAACCATGGCCCCAAGTAAACTAGGTGAACTTCGTGGAGTTGTTTCTTGAACGCCTCCAGGGATTGTGATGCTTCCACTTCCCTGGACAGCCCATTCCCACGTCTTCACTTTTTCCGTGAAGAAATTCTTTGTAATGTCCAGCCTGAAGCTTTCCTGCTGCAGGTTGAGGCTAGGTCCTCTCATTCTGTCGGTGGTTGTCTGGGAGAAAAGGCCGATCCCACCTCGCTTCAGCCTCCTTTCAGGCAGTTGTAGAGGGAGATAAGGTCACCCTTGAGTCTCCTCCTCTCCAGGCTAAACGCCTCTAGCTCCCAAAGCACTGATAATAAATGATGGAGAGCAGCTTAGTGCACCAGCTCCCTCAGTACCCTTGGATAAAATCCCATGTGGTCCCTGAAATTTTTGAGTCTAAAGGTTCTTTAGGAGCTGCTCAAGACCCTAAATTCACTCACAGCAAGGGTAACAAGAAGACCAGGCAGTTCCACATGCTGCAAATTCTGCAGGGTCAGAAATGGAACCAGCTGTGGTGCAAATCTGACCAAGGTCACCAGAGCAGTCAATGGAAAAGAAATTGACATGAAACTGGAACCCTTTAATGGGCAAAAGTCATAAGCTTGTCTCTCAGTCCCTCCAATAGCAACTTGTAGTGGGCGTTGTATCATTAATTACAGCCACTTGTTGTACTAAGTTTCTATTTAGGAAGTTTCTAAAATGTTTGTGTTCTTGTTCGTACACACAAATCACCTGGCAGGCTGCTGGTTGGCTTGGTGTCTGTATGTCAGTGGCACTGCCACTGTGTAAGGGCAGAATAAACACTAGTGTCTGCCCCATCTCACTTAAAAGATATCACTGTTTATTGCTCAGCTTTTGCTCTTTCATCTTCAGCTGCTGAATTTAATATTCCCTCGCTAGTGTTACTTGCTCTGTGAAAGATGTTTCTGCGTTTGCTTAGGTGCTCTGAAGATCCTCACAATTCAGGTACTCAGCTACGTTAGTTTCCTTTCAAAAGACGTCTAATAAAATCACCTTTTAGTCCAGGGGCTTTCCCCAGCTCCTCCCCAAAAGTAAATGTGTTTAAGACTCTCCTCAAGGATAAATGTTTTGAAGCTGCTAATGACCTGCAGAGTTCTGCCTTCTTAAGTGTTTGATTACAGTTTTCCAAATAGTACATAACGGATAGAGACTAACAATCACGATGGTACATTTTTTCCCTCATACTGTGGAGGTCATGATGTGTGACCTGAGTCAAATCACATGTAGCTGATTTTTTCTAATGTAGCCTTGGGTTTCAAGTATGGGTGTTTTTTGAGTTTGATATACGACTTTTACTCATCATTACAGATCTAAAAGCTTAGCATTTCTCAATTTCAGAAACAACCTTTATTGGTTTATAGTTCTAGCAGACCTACTTAAAGCAGGTATTTATTTGTGTTTTAGCCTCTCAGTAGCAATTTCCATCTCTGCTACACTGGACCATGATGTGAAATTATTTCACATTTGCAGAAGACTTTAAAAGCACTCTTCTGAATGTGCTGTAGTAAATACTTCTGTTGATCTATATCCTTATTTTCCCCTAATCAAGCAAAACCCATGGCTTAAAAGTATGTAACTTGTTAGAGACAGTATTTTGAACATATAAAGACAAACTGTGAGCTAAGTTTTGCTCTGAGATATAGCATCAAAGCTTGTCCTGTGAATAAGAGGAGAATTTGGCTCTAAAATGCTAGCATTTGTTTTGTCAAGTTATAGGAACACTTTTTTTTAAACTGAAACCTTATGGACACAAAAAATTTAGTGTTGTTGTTTGTAAAGGCCAGAAAAATCACTACAGAAATGTAATGTAATGAATATCAATTGAAAGTTTACTGTAGTAGTATTGCTAGCACTAAAGTAATGAATCTAGAGAGGGCTCCCTAGAGGACTCATTTAGTAGGTTGCTTCAGATTTATTGTTTGACAAACAAGTCCCTCATGGCAATGCCTTCTCTAGCATTTTATTATTTATGGTAAGATGAAGATTTTTTTCCTGGCTGCACTTTTATCCTTGGGTAAAATTCTCATGTTCTTTCCTTTAGCTCATCTTCATATTTTCTGCTACTGCCTAGAAGTTTAATTTTGCTTAATTTCTTTATGCTGAATGTATGGCAGTTTAAATAGGCCAGGCTTTTTAATAAAGTCACATTGGAACTCCTGAAAATGCATGAACATTTTTCAGTTTTGCCTGAAGACTGCAAAAAGGCATCTTTGCATTCAAAGATGGATTGCAAACTATAGGTTTAAATACAGACACCAGCAGTATTCTGTGCTTACAGAGAGTGGCATAGAGAAATCCTAACCTCAGTGACTTCTTTTTCTCATCACCTCTCTAAAATACAGATCACAATCCATTTATTATGTCTACAAGAGTGCAGTTTGCTCTGTCTCTAGAAACCTATACCTTCAGGTGTCCTCCTTCCTTTTTTCTTTTCTCTTTTTCCTTCTCTAGTTTTTCTCTCAACTTCCTAGCATTTATCTCAGTGCACAGGTGAGTTAAGACACAACCACTCCCCTCTTTTATGAATAGCCCATCACACAAATCTCTCTGTCCTATAGGTGGTGTCATCTTTTCCTTACATATGCGATATGGATTATTTTCTTACCGTGTTTTTAACTGTTTCTTCTTTGCAATGTATTCTTATTCCTGGAATTGTGATCTTGGGGATCAAGGTCACAAACCTTACAGCTGTCAGTGTGGCTCAATGTCATGCACTTCTGTTCCGCCCCTTTATATATGGGCACATATATATGTGCTGGAGAAACACTTGGCCCTTCTTATGAAACACCAAATCATGCACTAAGTTTTCAGACCACCAGATCCTGATGTTTTGTTTGCAGAATGATTGCCTCTTGTAATTTGTACTTATGTGCTGCATGTTTCAGCATAATTGCGGGTTCTCTGATGTGTTGATACAAGCCTGAACAAGAAGTGTTTTGTGTAACTTTGTGGTGGAAGGGAGGAATGGTGTTGACACAATCAGAGCTGATTTTGATATACGAGGTGATCACTCTATCATTTGTATCACCAGTTTCTTCAGGAAATTTGCATCACCAGTTTCTTCTTCTTCAGTTGTGCAACATTCTGCAGTCTGACCAGCACAATAATATTTTTTTTCTTTTTCTGTGATGATCATTCTTGCATCTTTGCAATAATTTCTGTAGTCTTTGTGTTGGGTGTTTGATTGTTTTTTCTATAAATTTTCTAAAATAAGCTTTTTGTAATGTTACTGGACTGAACTCAGTATTAAGGAGTTGAATATTTACAGTTCTTTACCATGACAAGGCAGCTGTTCTCTCTTTGATAGAAATGTTTATCCAGAAAGCAGATGTGTTGTGTACTTTATAATTCAGAACTTGATTTCCATTACAAATGGTTTTCCCCTTGAAAACAAGTCCAATAAATCCTGCAAGACTTTCTTTGTGATGATTTTAGAATGGTTTTTGCATTGATGATGACAACCTGTTTCAGACATGTAGGAGAGGGATTTACATAGCTTTGCTGCTACAATGTAGAAAACTACAATATTAGCAAAGGGCACTAATCACTGATGTCTTTGGAATCTCCTGTTTATAGGGGACCTAATTTTTTCTCAGCAGGAAAGGTATGCTCAGTTCCTGACACTCAAGAAGGAATTACACTTTGACGTATTTACTTTCGCAGAGTTTTTTATCAAAAGAGAAATATAAACATGAGACTTATTCAGGAGCTAACAAATATACTCCACTTTTCTTGGCTGGATTGCTGGTTCATTTTCATGCAATCATTACTTCTGGAGTAATAGCCTTTTTGCAGCATTGTGCTTACTTTGGATCTAAAATACCAAGTTCTTGGTCCACAATTCTCAGTAGTCGCCTCCACTGACCACCTGGTGCATGCCTTGAACTGCCTCTGTCTTATTACACTTTGCCCTAATATTCCATTCAAAAACATCCCTGTTACTCCAAACCATTGCAGTTCTTTTACCATGAATGTAAATTAATGTATCCCATCTAGCTGCAGATTATCCTCATCTAATAAAAATATAATCTCTTCTATCTTGAATTATTAATTTTTCCAGAACTCTCAGCATTCAGTAAGGTTGGACAATACATACAATTTTTATCAAGACCCTATGTACTGGACTATAAGTTTAGGCCTATCTCACTGAAATGTTTTCACAAAGGAGTATCTGAGGGGCTAAGCCTCCTGTCTGGAAACTACTGTAATTAGTTAGGCACTATATTGCTATTGAAGGACTTACCTCAAGTGTACCATAAAGTTAGCTGTCACATTGTAATTTATTGCTTAGTTCTCTCTGTGTGCTGTAATGTCTCTCAATATTTTCTTCCAGAATTTCACTGTACAGTCTTTCTGATCCCTTTACAATACAGTTGCAGGAGTTGCCTGTGTTGTGCAGGGTCTAGTACAATTTTCCATAGGTAGAGTGTGGGCAGATTTCTATTTACTTTGGTCATCCACTATTTACTTACAGTATTCAGACACTGGAGAAGGCCATCTACTCTGTAGTCATCATCATCATAACTTTTGTGCTTCTTATCACCAGCACTTAACTACTCTTGCAAGTCAAAGTTTCAGGTTTAAACAAGCTACTTGGCAATCTTGTTTTGAGGCTTCTCTCTCTCTAACCAGTGTATTGGTGTTCAGAAATTGCTACGCTTTCCTCATCTTGCTTGGTTAATTGAAGGAACATTTAAACTGCATAGGAATATTGTTCTAAAGACGTTTAACCAGAACAGAAACAAAAGTGCAATTGCAAATAACTTTTTTAAAGGAAATAACATGGAAAGCAATCTCAAATATATTTTGTGGAACTTTACATAGTAACCATCAAATCTATGAATTTAGCTTTTGCAAGACCTGTATGTTTTCAAATATATTATTCAAATAATAAATTTGCAACCCCTATTCACAATCTGTGGAACAAGTACATTCTCATTTCCTGTTCTGAAATGCTACAAGTATTTGTGAAAGGTTACATATAATATCTAATTTGTCAGTACTTTGGCAAGATATCCATTGAAATTAATCTGAAAATGCAGGAGATGAGAAAATCCTGTTTGAATGCATCTAAAATGTTATGCTGGGTTCCACTGGTTTTTCACACAAAAAGTACCTGGTAAAGAAACATTATTGCCTGAAATTCAGTCAGGACATGTAGTTACAGGAGGCTTATTTTACATATGAATCAACAAATGGCAGAATTGTTGTTAATTAAAGGAATTGAAATCTTCTTAAGCTGGAGTCCCTTTTAGTTTCCTGAACCCTTAAGTGATGCAGGTGTTTGTTGTGGGCCCCTCAGACCCTTTTAGCAAATAACTGGCATCCCTCTTCTTGTGCTTTCACTTGAAATTTAAAAAAAATGTGTTTTGGGCTATCATTTTAGAGTTGAAACTTTCAGCCAGAATAAACAAGCATGCTACTGAAAGGAGCAGTTTTTCTCTTTTCCTCAGTCCCTCCCAGTTCACTCCCAAGCCTTGTTTTCTGCTGACAGGGCTGTTTTCATGGCCATTCATTGACCTGGCTCAGGGAATCAATCTGATTAATATACCTGGTTAATATTAACCAGGTATAACCCAGTAAATAAATGAGTAATGGTTACCTATGACCCAGATCAAACAACTTACCCTTTTTGTCACACATATGAATGCAAGCTCATGCTGGTGGCGAGGAGGGGCCTGACAGGCAGTGGGATTGCTTCTTTCAGCAGCAGTGACATCAGCTTATGATATTAAAGCATTAATACACTGCCTCTGGGGGATTTGTTTCAGTTTCTGTCAGAGCCTTGAGGGATTTGGTATGCTTTCTGTCTTGGGCTGTTTATATTCCTAAAATGTTTTATTTTGCAGGAAGCACTCTACCTATAAGTTGGTACAAATGTGACCGTTACCTGTCTCCTCTAGAGGAAGCATATTATAAAGTGACAGTAATCTGAATCAATTAGCATGTTAAAATGAATCTTGACAGAGAGCTAGGGGAAGATGATAAATCCCTACACGTTTTTTTTGTTGACAGAAGAAAGTGAAACTATTAATGGTTCCAGTAAACAAAGACTGCATCACAAGCTTTGTACTCTATCAAACAATTGTTGTAGCAAACATTTTTCTCATGTGTGAGATTTTCTGGGCCTTGAGGTATTGTAAGTGGCAGCATTCTCTGCTTCTGCTTGTGTTCACCCTTGCACAGCCCACGGTGTTGACACCAATATTTGTGTGGGCATTCAGTGAACCAGATCAGATAACTGATGCGCTTAAAAATTAACCCATTAGCTGGACCAGTTTCCCATTTTGATTTACTCTCTCTACAAAAATAGTGGAGCTGATGCAGCTTGGAGCACAGTCACTCTTTGAGATGGCATGATTGCTGAAATATTTACATTTGGACTACATCACTGTGTTTAGTAATACTTAGTTCCTTCATTATTTTACCTTTCCACGTGGTGACCAGTGTCAGCAAAGGAGTTTTAGCACTAAATCATAGTTGGGTTGGAGTTAAGTACAGCAGGGCATTCTGCTTGTACCCTGTGTAATCTGAAGACTGGGTCCTGCTAATTAATTTCTTCCCACAGCCCAGGCTTGGATGACCTAGCAGACTCCAGTCCACCATAAATCTGTTGACAAGGGTATGGTGTGGGTCCATCTCAGAGTTTTGCTTGAACTGCTTGTATAACTCAGGTGTCAGAGGCTGCTGATTCCTCTTTAAATTTGAGCTAGTGATTTTGTGGGATGTTGATGTTGTTCTTGGAAGCTATCCTGATACATAACATTTTTCCTTTGTAATTCTTATTTGCATTGTTTCTGCTTTTAGGCAACTTCAGTCGTGAAACTGTGGTCAATTTTAGTCAGTATGTATGTCTTGATTTAAACCCAGCTGGCAACAGGGTAACATACAGCCTCTCACTCAGCACACACACAGAGAAACTGATGGGATGGCAAGGAGAAATAGAAAAAAGGTAAAACCCTTGGGTTGAGGTAAGAACAGCTTAATAACTGAAGATGATGATGATGATGATGATGATGATGATGATGATGATGATGATGATGATGATAAGGGAGAAAACAAAAAGAGAGGTAAAACCTATGAGCCAGAACCGAATACTTTTGCTCACCCCCACTGACCAATACCCAGCCCCAAGCAGTGATTGGCCTCTCCCAGACAACTTCCCCTAGTTTATATACTCAGCATGATTCTGTAGTATGGAATATCCTTTTGGTCACCTCAGGTCAGCTGTCCTGGCCATGCTTCCTCCCAGTTTCTTGTGCACCTCCTCCCTAGCAAAGCGTGGGAAACTGAAAAATCCTTAACTTAGGGTAAGCACTACTTAGCAACAAATATCAGTGTGTTATAAAAATTTGTCTCAACCTCAATCCAAACCAGAGCATTGTGCCAGTTCCAAGGGAGAAAATCAACTCTATCCCAGTTGAAGCAACTGGACAATATATTTCATGCACTGCTCTTTCCTCTTCCACTGGCCTGACAACTCTTGATGGAGTAGGAACAGTAGGGACACAGAAGGAATGATACATGCCAATGGCAAAGATGTGCATAAGGACATCATGATATTGAGTGACTGGATGATAAAAAGTCAGATGAAATCGGTCTAGAAAATTTTATATGATATCCATTCTATTTTTAATTATCTGCTAAGGTATTGAGCTGTAATAATTCTGTGATAATATCAGTTTTGTGCTCAATAGCAATTAAAACAGAGCTGACTTTTTGTACCTTTGTCCACATCTGTATGAATTGGATCAAAATGCCTCTATATTATATAAGTCTTATAAGGCTAAGGAAGTAAACCTGCTACCTAGATCAAGTTATGCCCTCAGTCTCTATTCTCCTGCCTCTTCCCTGCTCCCCACCAACCCAGCCTCAGACTTCCTCCTGTGTTTCCATTTGCTTTAAATAATTTCATTCAATATTTACCTAAGGCAGGTTAATCCACATAGTTGAGCTGCATCTCTCAGAGGAGAGTGTTTATAGAAACTCCTTTTCCCAATTAGATCTTAGAATGTTTTTGTTTTCATGCAAGTCCCTAGCTGTTAAACTCACAGAGAAAACCTTTAAATTACGTTGCTGTCATGGAGACCATGGCATTTCCAATTCTGTTGCATGGAATTACCACTAAGGAAATCAGGAATCTTATGACTATGAATGAAGCAAGAACTTGGGCTCTGGCTTGATTACAGAATAAACTGGGGCAGTCCTGGGGCCCTATAATCCCCTGTGGAAGTATGCTGAGCATAACCAGTAAATGGCCTTGAATTGTAGCTGAAATGAAAGTCATGACTGTTTCTCCTCAAAAAAGAAACCCAAGCTGCTTGGGTTGGAATTGGCATAGCCAAGAGTAGAAGTTGTTATCATCCTTCAGTCTAACAGCACCCATTTTGTACCAATAAGTAAAGTTGTTTCTTGAAAAAGGTAGTTTGTTGTAAAACATGAGGTCTCCTTCCTGTACATATGCACTTAATCTGTGCATACCAACAGTGCTATAAACCCTGTGAGCCACAAGTGTTGCCTCATGCTGAAAGGGGCAAATTGTGCCTGACAAAGAATTTTGTGCTGCTGCAGTAAGTCCATAGAATTTTGTTCTCTCTGTCATGGTGGAACTGCTCAGTTGAGTAGAGGATAATGGTCCTCCTCCTTCAGGAGGTTCATGCAATGAATGACCTTTAATTGTCCATTGCTTTTAGTCATGTGTGGTGAGTGCTTTGCAGATATTTCCCTTAACATTAAAATATTAATTACTTGGAAGGTGCAGAGCTGTAGTTTTCCTCTCAGAAGATTTTAACTGGTTCATCTCTGAAGACTCTAAATATGTCTGTTGTTGATTTTGGATCTGTTTTGGCAGTACACAAAGAAAATAGAGTGTTATTTTATGGAGAGAGTACCTGATATATGCAGTTATGGCCATGATAGCAGCTTTTTTATGTATGGCTCCAATTCCTATGATGGCCTAGAGACCCTCAGCAATGACAGTGATTCATTGCTTTCAGTGATGAAAGATGTTAGTGAACATCTCAGTGCTCCAAATTATCCTAATCCTATCTTATGAATGAAAGCAAAATTGTAAAATTCTTGCAATTAAAATAAAACTTTAGCTTTGACTGAATATGCTGGGATGATATTTTTGAACATGTTAAGTTGGGAAATAGGAATTGCTTTTGCAAAGTCAGATGCAATCCTAAAGAGGCATGCAATTAAATTGTACCAAGCTCATTTTTAATTCCTAGAAAGGTGTCCAGATCATACCAGTCACTGGCACCAGTTGTTATGCTGGTAAGCAGCAGCAGGCAGCAGAGAAACAAAAGGATGAACAGATGTGAAGAGTGAGCTGATTTCTACCACTCATATATTGGAAAAAAGAGAATTATAGAAAAGGTAGGGAGAGAAGAGATATCAGGAAATTACTAAAGTATCTCATTCTATGAAAGAGAAGGCTAAATGATGAAAGACAGAAATAAAATAAAAATAAGAAGGATATCATGGCATTATTATATATATATATATATATATATATATCCTTTTAACAGGTGAAAAAATTGTGGTAATTTTCTCAAACATTTCTGCTTCATAAAGAAATGTGCCATTAATCTGGGTTAGGAATTAAAGTTAAAACATTTCAGAGCATGTTTGGCTTGTGAAATATTTGTCATGACTATTGCTTTGAAGAACATGTTCACAGTATGCTGCTGGTGTTTTACATCTCTATAACTAAATAGTAAAGCTGCTGTAAAACTAAGCAGGAAATAACATAAAATTCTATAGCCTTCAAATTAAATTCTTTACTAATTTCTCCATTGGGATTTATAAATAATGTGTACACTAAATTTTTAGAGGACACTGGAGTGTAATGCATGCTAATTCATTTTTTCCTTCTTCTCTGGAGAGAACTCAGCCAGTTCAAATATAGATTTCAGCTTCTAGTAGACTTTCCTGCTTGGAAAAAATCCTACCTCCCCCACAGAAAAGACCTTTGCATGCACACACGTGTGACTGTGTGTGAATCCAGGCAATAACAATTATTTACATTCATCCTGCATTTGGGAGAAAGAGTAAAAGCTAGGAAAAATAGCTAAATCTATTTATTAGTGACTTTAAATTGTTGGATTTTTTTTTTTAATAAAAATCACTTTGGATAATTTCAGAGGACAAGAGTCTAGTGCACCCTTTATCCTGATCATAACAGTTGTTGTAAGCAGTTGTCTGAAATACTTGTATCAGCAGTGGCCAAGTCTGGAGAAAATGCTTGCTGAGGGTGTGTTCAAAGATAAATTTTCCAGGAGTTTTCTGTCTCATTACAAGGCTCCCTACAGCTCCTCCTCGTGGTAAAGCACTGGAAAACAAGGGCAAAGGTGGCATCCTTTGCATTGGACCAGCACAGATAATCAAATACAATATAAAACCCAAATAAAGCAAACCTAATCAAAGGATTCATTCTCTGTTGAATAATTAAACTGAGTACAGATAAACGAGAGTGTTGTAGATGCTTGTTTTCCTATGGAATAGTTTTCAGATTGCAAGGTGCAGTGCAATCTGAGTAAGTAAATGAAGCAAGATCAGAAACATTAGCAGTTGGTCACATTTGAAGCATAAATTCTAATGATGCTTAACTCTATATCCAGGGTTTAGAAATCTTTGGTAACCTGGAACATAGCAACATCGATGTGTATTTGTAATATCATTCCCCTTATCCCTACTGGCAAGCACAAGCTGTAATGCTTAATCCATGCTTCTTTAGTAACCAAAGACTCTTAACACAATTTAAGAAATATAACACATACCTATTGTTTTATAAATAAACATGGTAGCTGTCTTCTTGAAGTAAGGCCACTAGGTGTACACTAAGTTAATTATAAGGAATTAAATGTAAACTTGAGACAACCTACTAATTTTCTTTCCACTAGTCAACCTTAAAATTATTTTAGCACCCTTTATTTCACTGTTTATTTGAACAGTGTAAATTTATAGCTAACACAGCTCTATGTTCTGGGTAATTTACTGCAACCCAGCTAGTTTCCTAAGACTGTTACCATGGGCCAGTACTGCAGAAATGACACAAATCCAGCTTTGCTTTTGCATAGGGTGCAAGATGATATCGATGGCTTTTGCAGAGCAGGACCTGTCTTGATTGAACTGGAAAACTTCTGGAGCAGAAGAATTGCTAATGGATTTCACTTATATCAGTTGTTGCACTTGTAGTGCAATGGATTCAGACTGAAAAAAGGCTGCATTGTCATTACACTTTAGGAAGAAATTCTTTACTATGAGGGTGTGAGGCCCTGGAACATGTTGCTCAGAGAAGTTGTGGATGCATCATCCCTGGCAGTGTTTAAGGCCAGGTTGAAGGGGCTCTGAGCAACCTGGCCTAGTGGGAGGTGTCCCTGCCCATGGTAGGAGGTTTGGAAGTAGATGATCTCCAAGGCCCCTTCCAACCTAAACTATGCTATGACCCAACAATATAGATGCTATGAGAATTCCTGCAATTTTTAAGACAACTGAGGAAAAAAGTGAGGAAGCTCCAGATTTGCTTAAGCCCAGAAGAAGTCTGTTTAAAAATTCACATGCTTGCCAAGAGTGTTTTCATTTTTCCTTGCACTACTTAAGCAATTTGTAAACAAGAATGCTTCAAAGGCTGGTCCCTGCTTTGCAAGTATTGATTACAATCAAGCACACTTTCTGATTAAACTTTGGCTTAGTTTTTCCCTTGCTCCATTTTTTCTGGTATTCTATACAGGATTTCATTCCTACACTTTTCTTGTTGGAGTGTTTTCAGAAGTGACTGTTTTTTTTATACCTGCTGAGAGCAAATTACCAGGCATACATGTCTGTTCCACAGATAATTAGAAGAGTTAGGCTTCCTCACAGTGTTCTTTGGCTACCATAAAGCACAGAAACTGCTTTAAGTATTATAGAAGTGCTACAGATACCTGCTTATACTTGTAGTATCTTTTTAATTATCCTTTTTGGTCAAGTATTTAATGAACTGCAATTTACTGATGAAGCTTCGCAAAAACGTATTTATCTATCATGTTGTGATCTGCAGTTGCGTTCTTAAAACAAACACTTTCACCAGTCTCTGTTGTACCCGTCAGCACATTTTATTGGTGTGTCCTAGTAAGTATGGATTACCACATCAATTCTAGGTTTTTGCACTGTTTTGATTTGCCAATGACCTCTCTACAAACTCTGCAATTTACTATTAACAATATTTGTTCTTTGGCTCAAACTTAGGCCAGCAATAATACCAACCTGGCCAACCTGCATTCTTTGCTGCTCCTTTTCCTGAGGCTGCTTCATTCTGGGTCTTTAATCACAGTTTGTAGAAATTGAGCCTACTATGAGAGGAGGAGAGCAGTTCTTGAAGCAATGAAAAGGACATTAGAGCAACACTTAACATGGTCCAAACAAATCTGTCTTGTTTGAGGATAACACTATTTCCTGACAGTCCCTTTTCTTTCAGATGAAGTCCAAACCCTTGTAAAGTTCTAGCAGGTCTTTTACTATGACATTTTTCTTTTCTTTCTAGGCAGATCTGGAAGCTGTCTTCTCCTTGCTCCAAATAAAAATGGCAGAACTAGTACCACAGGCTGTCAACTGCCTGATCATTTCTTGCTGGATCCATCGAAGTGTTCTTGAAAATTTCGAGCAAGATCCCAAAATCCTCTTATCTCTTTGAATCCCAAACCTCTGTCACCTGCGAGAGTTCAGAATAATTATCCAGTTGCCTTGTGTTTATCCAAATGTCTAATATACAAATACTCTGGTGTCAGCAATTCTGTGAGGCTTATCCTCTTATAAAACTAAACCCTTTTAAAACCCCTAAAGTCTGAGAAACATTTACCACCTGGACTAAGAAAGTATTTTCAAAAGGGCTTTGAAATACAGTCTGAACCAAAATCTTTTATTTCAATGCATGTAGGCAACTGGATGTCAAGCTGACAAAGTTACTATATGCACATTGTAGACAAACAGATATCCTAGGTAGTTCAGTTTGTCTGGCTCTCTCAGTAATTACACTTGTAGCACCCAGTTCCTTTTATTAAATGCCTCTACTCATATGGTCATGATGAGCATTACAGCAAGAAGAAACATCAAAAATATTAGGTTTCCTAGCCCCAATCTCTTGAGTAAACAAAGAATGCTTCAGTAAACATGGTCTGTGAAAATGAATAATTCTGAAAGGTGGTATTACGTTTTTCTTGGTAGATGTCATCATAAGTACTGCTGTTTTGCTGAAGTACCCACTTCAGGAAGACAGTATCAGTGAAATAATTAATCCTTCATGATTCCTTTGTGCCTTGAAGCTTTTGTTTCTTGTCTGACAAAAGAAATATTCTGTCTCTGTGTTGTTGTTTCACATGAAATTTGTCACTTCCTAGAAATTTATTCTTAGCTGGAAATGTAGCTGCCTTGCTCTTTTAACACAATGATATTAGAACCTCTTTTCACTGAGAACAGGGGGGCAACATTTTATTGAATCTGTTTTATTTAAGTCTAGTTCAGATGTTCAGGCTACATATGAATTTGCAATGTGATTAAAGCTCTGTGAGCTCTTCGGAGGCTGTCCCATAAATTAATGCTTTGGAGGAACACTAGGTGGACACCTGGATCTTCTGAAGCTGTGTGAATTTTATGTTACACGTTCTCACTTAGAACGGCATGCCCTAGGTCCTCCTTTGTTTCTCTTTCCATACCTTTGGCACTTACCCTACAAACCTGCACTGAGTACTACTGTAAACAGCATCAATTACTTGTTATGGAAATAATTGCAGTACTACTAGGTGCAGGAAAAACACTGACTTTACCTATTTTGGTGACCATCTCACAGAAGCTGCTCATATGGAAAAGCCACTCTGTACACCGTAAGCCTCTGATCACCCTTATAAATAGACTTGTCACCGCTAGTGATTTTTATCACTCTAAGGGACTTGACCTTGGCTGTGAAAAGGCAGCACAGTCTTCTGTCTCACATGATGTTCTGGCACAGCCAGGACTGATGGGGTGAGGTAGAAAATTGTTGGTCCATTAGTCTCTTTCCCCTTGTGAGTCCTCAGCTGCAATAGCTAGAGTACTGCAAGGTAGTAGAGATGTGAGGGACTCTATTTGCAGTGCAAAACAAACACAAAAAAGCCAACCTTGTTAGGTGATGCACAAGAATCCTCTGCTGTTTGCAGAATCTTCTAAAAATGAACTCAAATTATCCAGCTATTTATTTTTCACATGCATTAAAAAGAAATCACGTCTTAAAGTCTTTTCTGTGAGCATCTCAGTAAAACTAGCAGACCTGGGAACAAAATACTAAATTATGTAAATAAATTCTGAGAGGCATGCCTTAAATATTTTGCATGTGCAAGCTGCAAGAATTTTATAGCTGTTTTTCAGAAATAATACTTGTTTCTTAGTTCTTAGATCTTTGATAGAATGTCATGGTGTAAAGTGAATGTGGTGGATTTCCTTCAGGAGTTTATTACACACATATTTAATACAGGACTAAATTGTTTAAATTTTGATAGAGTCATGTGGAACACATCCAGGTTTCAAAGCATTAGAGATTCTCTCAAGAGAAATACACATGAAGTACAAAATATTACGCAAGTCGGACTTCAGGAAAGGTAGTTTTTCTTATTATTTATTTGCAGATGCTTAAAAGTGTTGGCAAATTTATCCACATTGGTGAAAGGAGAGACTCATATATTCAAATCTTGCTAAGAATACTGCTGGAACAAAAAGATGTTCCATTCAACGTACTCCCACAACAAAACGGGTCTGACATATAGACACAGATGAGAACATAGAGTCATTCATCAGTGTTCTTGTAATCCTGGGCTATTTTGATTATGCTTGAATAGATGACATAGCTGTAGACCATTTTCTTAAACACTGAAGCATTTGGGATGAGAGTACTGTTGGACCACCTCTCTGGTGACCTGAGTAGTCTCATCTCCAGATGCAATAATTATTTTGTTGCTTCTCTTCTTAATGTAGTGGCATTTTAAGTAGCATGTGCCAAGGTCATACCAAATAATGGTAGAAGTCATACCAAAAGAATAGAAAACATACCAAATAATTGTAAAAGAAATAGTTAGTGAAAACTTGTGAAGAGAGGAACTGACGCCTTTAGAGACAAACTGGTTTTACTTTCTTCATCATCCATGAAATTGTGCACCTATGCTTGTAGAGAGTGTGTAATTTTTTTAAAGGTGAGGTTTTTCTACATGACTATGTACCACTGAAGGCATGATGAAACACTGGTATTCTGGTGTTCCAAAGTTTTCAAAAATTAAAAGTAACCTTTCTCTGGGTCCAAGCATCTTCTGTAAAAACTGAAGTACAAGTATGTCAATTCTTCAGTGGAGATGAATAAGAACCATCTTCCTCTATGTCAGTTCTTCAGTGGAGATGAATAAGAACCATCTTCCTCTATCATGAAGAACAACATCATGTTCTTTCTAGTTTGTTTTTCTGTTATTTTTGAAAAAAACCCACTCAGGGCAACAAAGATCAGTTTACTTTCTCTGGCAAAAGCAGCCTGTAACATGGTCATGTTTTTGTGCTTCTGTGTCTCTTCAGAAAGGTGATTATATCTATAAATGACATTATTGGGCAGTTTTTGCATCACACATATTTGAAGAAGATTATTTGGATCAATCTTCTGCTTACTGCAGCTGAAAACACTGTCTTTGTGAAGATGTGAATAGAGCAGCTTCTGGAGTCTAGCTGAGCTGGGTAAAAAGGGTCTAAAATGTCACCTATAAAGATATAAAAATAGAAAAAATTATGAATATGCATTGCTTAGTATTATGGTAAAGCGTAGGAACCTCATTCCTTGTTGTTTTGGGAGCTGTCCAGGAAAAATCACCCCAAAACAATGAACAAAGAGCTTTCCTGCCACAAAGAGCTTACAATTTAAGAGACAACAGGGTGGAGAAAGACAGTGAGGCATAAAGAAATAAACAGCTGCCAGTGAATTCATGGGAGACTGGCACAGTTGTCATTGCTGGGTATTTAAAGGGAAGTGGATAAGAGCATGGCTTCAAATCCTCCAGTGCCCTGTTCTATGAAGAATAAATATATTTATGTGACATGCCAAAATTGATAATTCTTTCTTGCAAGAGCTGATATAAATTCCCCTAAATAATGAAATCCATACAAACACGCTGTACAGCCTTTGCTATTTCTTCTATTTATTTAGGAAGGAAAAGAAAATGAACACATTTTCTGCTGCATAGTGAACCTTCCTCTGGAAGTATCCTGAGCCCTGGGACTTCAGCCTTACAGGAACAATCTTTACTTACTGGTGTTGTAGGACTGAGTATCTCAGCCCTTTGAATACTATGTCCTGAGATGATGTAGTTTCTTGATGGGGTCAGCAGTAGCTTTGTCTCCAGTGACCATAGAACAGCAATGTTCAAGATCCTGAGTGGGGTGAGGTAGGCAAGGAGCAAGGAAGAGATTCAACTTCAAAGGGAAGGTGGCCTATTCATAGGGAGCTGGTGGGTGAGATCCTGTAGAAGGCATTACTGAAGAGCAAAGGAGCTCAAGTTATTACTCATAAGCAGCAAAATGTTGCCCATGCCAGGACTCAGGAAAATGAGTACATGTATCACGGCTTGACAAAATAGGGAACATGTAGCTCACTTCCAAGGCAAAAAGAATGTATGTAAGAGGCAGAAGCAGACTACAAAGAAAGAATATAGAGACTGCCCACAATGGCATGGGTGGCAGCAGGGAGGAAAAAGTTCAGCTAGGGCTGAAACAGACAATAAACATCAAGGGCATGCTTACTGCTAGTTTAGCAGCAAAAAGAATATATGACAAAAATGGTCCATGGCGAAAGTGCTGAGTAAATTAGCGGCAGAAGATTTAAAAGTGTCTCTGTCTTTATCAGCATTTCCCAAGCTTTGTGCCCAGACATGTGTTCAAATAGGAGAGATAATGTTGAATGGCCAGTTGAGAGCTCACTTGAGAAATCTTAACCTGTAAAAATACGTGGGACCAGATGGGTCAACCTTGCTTTTATCTTTTGGAAATTATGACTCAAGTCCCCTTGATAGCCAGTCCTCACCACATGAAGGAGAAGAAGGTCATTGAGAGGTGTAGGGGGCTAGAATATAAGAAAATAAAGATAGTGTAGAAAGTAATCTTACCCCTAAAGAGTCACAGCTGGGCCAATTATTAAAGATTAGGAACAGGCCTGATTTTAACAGGTCACAGCTGTAACCAATGAGAAGAAGAGTGCTATAAAAGAGTGTTGGGTGGTTAAGAAAGGAATTGGTGTTGGTTGGCTACTTTGTGAAGAAGGAAGAGCAGCTCATGAGAAAACACCAAGAAGGTAGGAAACTTTTGTGATAGGAGGCAACAGTGTGCATCCCCTGCAATAAGATGGCAACAGAGAGGAGACAGTGTGGATTTGTCAAGGGTGATACGCTTGACCAACCCAATTCATGTTATAATGAAATGGCTAGATCTATGAATGAGGAAGGAGCAATGGATGTTGTCAGCTTTGACTTCAGCAGGATGACAAAGCCTTGCAGAGCACTTTTCTGTCCAGATCACAATGTTAGAGTCTAGCTGGTAGAAAAAGAGCAAATTCTAATAGTTTCAGTTCATTCTTCAGTCAATTTTTGGGTGTTTCTGGTAGTACACCTGCAAATATCCTTTATACTGTCCTACATTCCAGTTTTTCCTACCTCTATGGTTAAGAGCAGTAATTTTTTTTTTCTCTAAAAGTTCCATTTCAGATGCAATGATGCAAAGTAGCCTACTCTGCCCTGGCAAGTCATCCCTCCTCGCTCCTTGTCTCCCATACTATAGATAGCTATGGTTTTTTTTGTTGCCTTTTTTTAAACCACTGTTGCCTTCTTTCTGAGTTAAATGTCTTTCTTATATACTCTAGTTCCACTCTGTGTTGATTTGTGCAACACAGTGGTAGCATGCTTGTCTGTGAACTGCTGTGTTGTTTAAGCAGTAATTAAACTCTTACCCCCTGAGGTTAATTTTCCCTACACCAGTTTTTCTGTTGGTGTTGTCCTGAGGTAGACACCTTGATCTTGTCAAATGCAAGTTTGTGTCATCTGTATTGGCAGAAAGAACTATTAGAAAAGAAGCTGCAATTTCTCAAAGCTCTCTCTGCAAAGTACTGACCAAATATTTTGGAGTATGTAACATTCATATCACAAAACAATGATTCTGTGTCTAAGTCAGCTTGGAGGGGAGCTTCAAGAGCATGGTCTTAGAGGCTGGCCACAAGGATCTCTGCAGTTTGTAACACTGTACTTCAAATACCTATAAGAGCTTAAACTTAGGTGTGTATTTATTACAATTCCTTGCATATTCAAGATTTAGTGCAATGGTAGATATTTTTCCTTTTATCTACTTAATAAATGCATATAAAAAGTCCTTTAAGTTTGCAATTTTCCTTGATCTTAATTCACATAGAGTAAAGGAACAAAGTATTCATGAATATCTTATTAAAACTGATTATAAATTAAGATTAACTTACTTAAATTGTAGTGTACTGTGGACCCTTGTAATCATTTATGCATTATGTAACAGGATTATTTTTTGAAGAAAACAACTCTCTTCTGATGGCCCTCCACTGTAAAGCAAACACAATATTCATATAGTTCAGAAATGCCTCTTTAGATGCTTCACCTTAAAAGGGTTTTCACATTTCATTTTCAGACTGAACTGTAGCAGCATCCACGTTTATAAATGTCAGCACAAATTTGTCTCCTAAATTAATCTAATTATTGAAATATCAAAAGTAATTTCACACCTGCAACTCTTACCTAATTTGCAGAAGGCAACATAACTATCCTGACCATAGTCTTCCAGACAAACTGTAGCTCTTGGATCCAATATTATGGACCCAAGTATTAAGTACTGTGTACCCTAGAGTCCTATTTTCCTTTTCTTGTCTTAGCAGATTTGGTGGCTATTTAATTATGTTACTTTAACATCCAAAATATATGTTTAAAAAATACCCATATCACAACATCTAAAGGAAAGACTACTATCTCAAAGTATATGAGTACCTGATTTGAAAAATTGGTTGACAGACAGTGCAATTTTTGTTCTACTTCTTTTTCTGCTTCCTGAAAGACCAAATGCAGAGATGTATCCCATCACTGTCACGCTGGATCATTTTAATTGTGGTGCTCAGCAGTGATGTGGTACTGTTATGATTGCACTATAAAAGGCTTTTCTGATAACTTCCTATTTTTAACTTTCAGTGACATTTGAAGGAAATTCTATTTTTTTTTCAAATCAACATTTTTAACAAAATGAAAGTGAAAAGAAGGTCTTGACTATATTGGTTTTGTCTAAAGATTTTGGGGGAGGTAGGAAGGAAAGCACATGAACTGGATTTAATTAGATAAAAAGGTTGCTTAAATAGGAATGAAACAGACATCTTTTTTTGCTTTATTATCAACAAGCAATCACTGAGTTTTAAATAAGGGAGAAGCAATGCATCTTCCCAGTCTTGCCCAACGAACAAATGAGCACAAAATGGCCATCAATAGAATAACATTGAGGTTAGCAGGAATGCTTTAGCAGGGCACTTGAATGCATTAACTTAGGATGTTCCATGTGGTCCTGTGTTTTTCTGCTAAAGGAGATGAGTTTATTATATTCCTCCCATCTCAAAAAACAGTGCTTCTCCCTCTTAATTTCCTTCCTTCACTCTCTCCCTTTGTATGTGCCCTGAAGCCTCTCTGCTGCTCTAGCTGGTGCATTAAGAACTTGCCCTTCCTGTTTCAATCTATCTCAACCACTGTGCAAAGGAGTAAATCACAGCTGGCAGAAACTGACTACCTCTGAACTCATTGTGGGTGACTCAGTGTTTTATTTAAATAAAATTTGCAGGACTTTAAGTACTTTAAAAATCATACTTCATGTAGGAAAGTCCTTGTGAGCAGACTAAAACCTTATTTTTCCTGAAAGCTCTTTTTAGAATTATGAAAGTTAAGAAGATGCAAAAGACTTTATAGGAATCTGAGCTGCAGTAAAGTGAGGCTGGATATATGAATAAGTAAGATCTATAGTGGGAGGAGGTGCTAAAAAAATCTGTGGGACATGTGTTGCAAATAGATCAATGTAAAGATAGTCCTATTTTCTCCTGAATTCTTTTAAGGTTTCCTGCAAAAAATTGCTGTTGTCAACTGACTACCACTGTGGTAGGAAAATGCTGTTTCAAAATCCATCTGGATCTGTAGCTTGCTGATATCAGAGATAACATAGCAATCTTCAAATTAGTCCCTTGAGCCACTCTTGTCTGCAGGCTGCATCTAGAGTACAGACATTAGCTGTGTAGCTGCAACAGCAGAGGTTCTGTGCCAGGTTTTCCTGATATCTTGGGTGGATTTTTGGCTCAGGTTTTTACAGACCAAGGCTAAAAATGTCCTTTCTTAATTTATTCACTCTCCTTTGACATTTTCTATAAAATTGTTGAGGTTGTTCTCATGAGAGTAGTAATTGCTACTTCCTGGAATGACAAGGAGGTCTCCTTAACACACCAATGCAAACTGATGCTGTTCTTAAATGTGGGATTCATGCACTTTTACATCAGGTACAGTTTGAGGATGGAGCTGTATCTGACCGGCACAAAGTGAAACAATAGGGTAAGGGATTCGATCCAGCTTTCTGAGTGGTGATGGCTCAGAAGGTTTGTACTTCATTATAATCAGTATTATACAAAGCAAAAGGGCTGGGCTCAGATGGTTTGTACTTTATTATATAAACAGCATTTCTCCAGACACTCTTGCTCACTTTACTGGTCAGTAATGCAGCATTACCGAGACTGAAGGTGCTCTGTGTTGTAGTAGAGGTCGCAGGCACTTTTCCTGTTTCTTTTGTTTCTAACCATGGTTCTCTGTTATGCCTGCCTGGAATCCTAGCAGCCTAGCCTCTAATACACTCTTGTCCTCTTTGCAGGCCTACTGATTCCTGGGGGCTCTTGTTTTACTCTACAGCCTGTACATGAGAAGGCAGGAGGCAGAAACAAGGAGTCAGTCTGAGGGGTAGTAATCCAGTCAGTGCAAGTTTGGAAGCAAATCCCACAGAATCATTGCATGGTCTACGGTGGAAGGGACATCACCCACAGAGAGATCCAGGAGGAGCAAAAGATGTAAGTATTCAGCTCCCTGTCTTGTTTTCTAAGGTTTGAATCTCTTTCTGAGGACTTTTGGTGAGTTTCAAGGCTGAAACACTTCCCAGAAGGTAAGCTCTTTGCATTCATACCAGCTTCCTCCTGCTGTAGCTTTGACATAGTATATTGGTGTGTCCTTCACTCACACATGCCAAAGATAATTTGGTCATTCCTGCACTGCATCAAGGCTGGTTAAGAAATGCATGAAATATGATGCTTGTTCTGACACTTAGAGCTGAACTGTCCTTGGCAGCCTCATGTACTGTGTAATTTCCATTTACCTCTGAAGAAGAAAAAAGTAAAAGAGAGAGAAAGAGAGACTGGTTTTCTGCCAGTATATCTAGGAAGAAAAGTGTAATGTGAATCAAGAGGAAAAAACTTTGTTTCAAATAAAAGTGTGGAGAGGTTGATACTGGACTCAAAAGACATGATTGTGGTCTCACCTGCTCATTTTACATTGCCTCCAGTTGAATTACACATCACTGCTGCTGGGAGAAATGTAATCAGGGCCAAGACTGTGACAGCCAGAAGACTTTATAGTAGATTGTCCCATGGTTGCAATCAAATTATGGTTTAGCTTTCCAGGAGTGTTAATATTTCTGAAGCCAATTTGAAGGCTGAATTCTTTGGCTTCCCCAGTTCTTTGACTTGCCCTCCAAAATGATTATATAAATACAACTAAATAGAACAGCTTGTACTCAGCTCAGCTATTGAAATCTCTAATAGCTGTTTTTTATATGAATAGTTTTATGAACAAATCATAAACCAATTTGTGCCCTTGCATCCTTTTTGAGAAAGTAAGAAATGGAATATTGCAGGTATTAAGTAAGCATTTGTGCCTTCCCCTAAGTCAACAGCAACATGTTTAAAATATGTTTAAAAATTTCAAATGCATGTTATTTTGTCTCTCCAGTCACTAGTTGGCAGTGAATGCTTTTAAGTAAAGCATCTTGAAATTCAGTCAGTAAAAGTCAAGTGTACTAATGTTTTGTAAACTGCAGGACTAATTTGAGAGGGCATTGCTCTGAAAACAAACTTCAGAGGCTGAAAGAAATCTCCTGCCTATAGTTGCAAAGCCTGATGCTCATTAATAAGGAGGGGACTTCAGTCAGTTCATTGAGTATTTTGTAAAGATAAATCCAGAGCCTTGCACAGGATCCAAAATTTGATACTCCTCAGTTTTCGTGGAAATTTTTCTCTGCCAGCTGAAGTTTAGGTCTTCTTTTTGAAGGAACCTCACTTAGTAAGTTTTATCATAAAGTATTGTTTACATGGATAAAAATGTATCATTATATTTTGAGGGGAGCTCTCAAAAATTGTTAATATATGTTGTTAATATATATTGTTGTTTAACCATTTGTATTTCTATTTAATATTTACTTAGAAAAGAACAAAAAAGGAACAAATTATACTTTCTTTTCTTTCAAATAGAAGTTCAGTGCATTGTTTCCGGTCTAGATGTAGTCATGCTGTTAAAAGACCATGTACACTTTCTTAGATGTGCTTCTTTTTGTCCTGATTACACTTCTTCTGAAGTCAATGGATGTTAGTGGTATTAGCAACTGCTTTTGATAGTCCTTAGGAGGGATCTGGAAATTCATTGCACAAGCTTGGTAATCTGTAGTTTACAGTACATGTATTACTCAGTACACCACAAGGGTGGTACAAGTGCTTTTTCTGGGCAGTTTACTTCTGCTTTGACTTTTTGCTGTTAGTGGTAAGTTGCAGGAGTCTTTTATTTGTATTAACAATGATCAGACTCAATTCCTTCCTGAAAGAATGAATTCAAATTAAAACAAGGTAGGAAAATTAGGAGGGTTGTTATTTTATAGTTTATGGGAGCTCCATTCCAGTAGAATCCAGCAGCAGATGCTTTATGGTTTGTGTCCAATGTTTTTCTCTCATCAATAAGAGCATTAGTGCATACCTGTGATATCAAGTCAGCAAGCAGACCTAAACCTGGATATGAATGCCATACTTCTCATCCACAGTGCCCTCCATAGTGGTCTCCCATCAGTCTCAAAGGCTATTTGTTGTGCTGTTGTAGATGATTGTATTTGGTGTGAAAGAGGTCTTTAGGATGGGTTGCATACACCTCAAGGCTGTCTGGATACTTGCAGCATAGAGGGGCTGCTAATCCAATGCTCACAGTGTGTTTTTGTGAAGGCTTAGGGCCAATACAAAGAGAACAAACAAAACCTGCAGTGTTCCTGCACCACCAAACAGACCTACACAAATTAATAGGCTACAAGCCCTTGTAGGTCTCTTACAGTAGTCAGAGGTTCAAGACGGATGCCTAGCACCATCTGTCGTGCAGGAATATCTCATACTTCTATTCAGTCTATTCTATTCAGTCATGGTGGACACTAGCAGGAGGCATGAAATGTCTTTGGGGTTGTTTGGTTTTTTTATAAATGCTTTATTCTTCCCCAAGAATAATAAAGAGTATTCCCAGACCAGTTGTTTTTAGTTTTTAAAAAAGAACTTTGCTAAAGAGATTTCCTTCCCAACGCTTCCATTAACATTTGACAGGATATCTTAGGATATTATTCACATGTTTAATTAAATGGAAAAACGGTAATAAATCCTTCATATTTTCATATATATTTTCATAGGTACACTATACATTCTTAGACAAATGTGTTTGGTCACTTGAGAACAGAGAAGCTACAAAAACTAAATATGATGCCCTGAGTTGCACAGCGTCAGCTCATATTTAGAAAATGTTCAGGACACCTATAGTTACCCAAATGACTGGAACAGAGAAAGGAAGGCAAAAGAAAAGTGATGATTTTCATCTAGCTTATTCAGGGTTTACTTCTGCAACAGAAACATGTCAAAACAGTGCATTAAATGCATGAAAATTAAATGGCATATTATAAATTTCAGAGATCCGAAATATTTTTGATGAGCCTGCCTAGCCATAAAAAATCACATCCTGGACTTCTAATCTTAAATCAAGGAGGCCATTTGATGAAAATGAGAAAAGATTCCTAACTTGTGGCTGTGAGTACTTCAACGTGCTCCTGATACTTCCCCGAGATCTCAGTCACAACAGACACTGCTGCTATTTTTCAAAAACATAAAAAGTAGATCTGTTCCCTGCTCTGATGTATCTAGGCAGATGAAAAGAAAATAAATTGAGATCATAAGTTCTACATGTTGGATGTATGCTATTATGTTTCTTTATGCAATTATTGTATATGCCTTCTAGTGGCACCAGTCAGCAGCATTGTACTCAGATGGTGTCCACCTCCATGGAGCCTTGAGGCTCTGTGGCCAAGATTATTCCTACTGCCAGCAGTGTGTTGGTAGCAGACAGTGACTGGTTGTGCCTTGTTTCTTAAGGGAGATGTTAAACAACACCAGTACCAAGATCAACACTTAGAAGCATTGCTAGTAACTGACTACCCTTTGATTTTGAGCTCTTTGAGGCTGGCAGTCCAATTAGTCTTCCATGCACATATGCCATACCTTTCCTAACAGGATGAAAAAAATCCCTGGGAGACTGTGTTAAGAGCCTTACTAAAGGCAAGGCAAATGACACCCACTTTCATACCTGTATTTACTGAATGGGTGAATCTCATCACCTTTGTCTTCCTCATTTGTCCAAAAATGATGTTCAGGAACATTTGCTGCATTTTCTTCTCAGGAGCTGAGACAAGACTGGCAAGCCTGTAGCTTCCCAAATCTTTATTCATCACAAGGGGAGTGACATTTGCCAAAACAGCCTCCTGCCATGTCTACCCAACTTAGTGCACATTGGAAATGACTGCTGTGTATGTTTTGGGTTTGCCCTGGGAGGCCAGTTATTCTACTGTTCCGTCTTCTTAAAAGACATATGAGATACTATTGAAATCAATAACACTGTTCACCTGTTTAAAAATGGACAGGATATTAAATATGTGTTCAGTTCAGGTGCTGAAGCACTCCAATTTTAAATGGCAACACAACAGGTGTTAGCTAAAAGATATCATATTCAAAAATTTTGTATCTCATTTTCAGAAAACATATCAGAAAAACAAACAAATGTTTGCCATGTTTTGAGGAAAATTGATCTTTGGAGCCTGGCTTAGTTCCTTAGAACTGTCTCTAGTCAAAGCTGGGAATACTTAATTTCTGAAAGTTATAGGAGAGGGAAAATTTGTTTTAGGCAGTTTCAGACAATTAACCAAGCTTTTCCTAACTGGATTATTTGTATCAGTGGGAGCCAGGCCTTTTTGAAATCATGCAGCCGATATTTCACTACGAGAAATTTAGTGGGAATAGTATAAAATTTTATCTAATTTCAGATTTAATGCATTCTTCTTCTAATTGCTGATGGTACTTCCTAATGTTGCTAAATGGTTAAAGAGCAAATATTTGTAGCTACATGAATCTCCTGAATGTTCTTTAAAAATATCAACAACACTCCTTAACAAAGAAGAATAAATTTGTTTAATTTTGTAAAATCTCATCCTTTCAAAACCTAGACAATCAAAAGAAAATGGAAGTGAAGGAGTTCCTAACTGATAAGGGAAGCAGGTATACTATTAAGGATGAACACCGCCTATTTTGCATGCAGTTTATTTAAAGTGTATACAGTTATTGGTCTTTTCCCTGGGATCTGTCTAATGCATGTGGAATTAAAATGCCATCAAGAATTTTTATTTGTGTCTGGTTAGCTTTTTCCTTCTGCTTCCTATATTGATCACAGATTTCACACTTGGCTGCCTTTTAACTTCAAAGGCAACATTCCCAGAGCCATATGTAAGGTATCATTGTTCTGGAGGTTTGCCATTTGCAAAATAGTTTCCGTCTTTCCTGGATTTGGTCAAAAACAGTTTGGCAGCGAGCATTTGATTTATATACTTATCCCATTTATTTCAGCTTAGTAGGTCTTTCTCCTCTTTTTATCAGCCTTTTTGGTGTATTGCACAAGTTTCTGATGCAATCCCCTGTGCTGTGATAGAGGCTGGCTGTGTGCTGCCCAAGAGGTCTTTCACAGACTTACAGCCTCCTGATCCTGTTGCGTGAGAGGTCACGTTTGGGGACTTAACTGCAAAACAAGATAGCTTAAATGCATAATTTTCAATATATGGGCTGAAGATACCGAGTTTTTTGTATAGGGTCAAACCTGCCATAAATGATAAACTTCATAGTTCCAGGTTTCGATGAAAGCGATCTGATTATCTGGAACGCCGTCATAGACGAACAAATTGTATCAGCTATATTGAAGTCATTCCACATTGTGATTATTTTTAAATTTAAAATAGGAAAACAATTTTATAGCTAAGCATGCTATCATTTAGAAAGCTTGATAAGTCTTGCAAAAAGTCAGTTCTCCTTGAAAATTATCTAATTTCCTCAATATTATTGCTTTAATCAATTAGAGTGCAAAAAACCTTGCTCCCAAATATACTTTTAGCTTTTAGCTTTTATAGTTTTAGCTTTTATAGTTTTATTTTCATTTCTCTTCAGATATTGGTAATAGAATAGGAATAGTCTTGTGAAGTAGATGATTCCTTGTAAAGACAATTTTCTGTGAGAAAATTTTAAGAAAGGAAAATTATATTTTAAATTTCTGTCTGTTTTGGTCTTGCGGTATTATTCATGCTTCTGCAGTAATATTTTGTGGGTCTCTAATATCTAGTTACCACTTTAACTTTAGCCTGCACACCTCTCTTTCTTTCAAAGATATTTCGAAGAGCGGGAACCATTTTTCTACATCATATTACAGAAGATTCAGGTGATTTTTGTCACAAAAATCCCTTTAATTTTTTGTTAAAATTAATGAGAAATTTTCCAGTGTTGCAGTTGTTTCCCTGTAGAAAATATCAATTCTGTGATTCCAAACATTTCATTTGGTAGAGACTGGGTTCACCCAGTTTTTTTAATGTTGCCCAAGTATCCTGTGCATGGGAACAAAGCAGAAAGTCTCATGTGGAAGCCTACATGAAGGGCAGGCTGTGTAGAACTCCCAAAGCCCATTAAGCGGCACAAACTTTGCGCCCTCCCTACGCGCGTTTGCAGGAATCTGCGCGGGGATGATCCGAGCGAGCCCCTCCAACAGCAGGTGGCGCTCTACGTTGCACTTTGTGTGC
Organism: Fringilla coelebs; assembly: GCF_963513975.1. Lineage (NCBI taxonomy): Eukaryota > Metazoa > Chordata > Aves > Passeriformes > Fringillidae > Fringilla > Fringilla coelebs. The sequence goes on from NC_140028.1 coordinate 85,650,932, forward strand.
GCGGCCCGAAGCGGTGCGCGTCGGCATCAGCCAGTCATTGCGGGCACATGCTGATCGGGAGCTTGGTATTTGACCCACAAACACGTATGGAAATACAGATGACACTTCCGCAAATCAGGAAGGTACTTATGGGGCCCTGATGAAGAAATTGTCTCTAGAAGAATGCTTAGAGGAAATGATGTTAGAAATTTGGTTGAAAGAAGAAACAGGAAGGAGTCATGAAATTGGTGAGATGTAACAAACAACTGACAGAAATACTAACATATCTATATCTGTATCTCAACACAGTTGCCAGTGTAATAGCTTGGTAAGCAAGGAGCTGCATAACTCTGTTGCACTGGGGGAAGATTTTCATGCTCCTCCCTCTGCACTGTTTGTTTGTATTCCTCTTCTTCAGAGGATTTGTATATTTTCCTTCCCATAAAGTAGTGCCATATTGAGTGCAGATGGATCTCTGCCATCTCAAACCCACCAGCAGATCAAACAGTTTCTAGTATTCCTTTATTACTCCAAAGAGTAGCTGCTGCCAAACACACACAACCAATCCCAACCATCTCATTACTGTCCAGAAATACTTTCCAGAGGTATTTCTCATATTCCTATCTTTTCTGGATCATCTGGGAACTTTGTTGTCAGTATCTAAAGTATCTTTCAATGAAGAAATTCTTGTTTTGGTTTGTTTATTTTAATTTCAGTTTTCATTCTGCCTCCAAACTTGTTTTATGCCCTTTTCTTCTTCCCAGACACACTAAGATGCATTTTACAGCAAAGAAAAACTTCGTGTGAAACAGCTTCATTACATGTCATACTCCATGACAATATGATTTTCTTAATGGCTGTGTGTATAGAAAACAGGAAAAAAATAGATAAAGAAGAAAGTTTTGATGTTAAGAATGCAAATACCATTCTGAGAGGGGTGAATCTGCGCAGCTCCTCAGAAGTTAGTGGAGATTCACTGTCCATTTACTTTTGAATGAAGTCTGTTCCTTCCACCACTGGGTGTTACAGACTGATCTATTTCATTGCCTTCGCTATGTTATCAAGTTGTCTTCTTGATAAATTAATAATGTGGTTTTTAAAGAGCTAATTGATATTACTGTAAAAGACCCACGATTTAATTATGGATACTATAATTGTTTCAAGAAAGATACTGGTTCATGTAATTAAAACATCAACTTAGGAACTATTGTACTTATAATATTGAAATTTTGAGGTCATATATTTTTAATTCCATTTGAAAAGTGTTTTGTTGTTTTTTTAAGTACACTACATCTTTTTCTGCCAAATCCATAGTCCTATGGTTCTTTCTTCTTGCTCCTCCTCTCTTTTCCTTGAAGTATTTTTCGTTTTATATTGAGGCCTCCTCAAGTGGACCGTGAGAAGAAGGCTGATATTGTTGCCCTTCCATTCCCTAGGATCTTTAAAAGACAGAATGGTTTTGAGATTGCAGCCAATCAAAAACATTACTTTTGATTTTAAAGTCTTGATTGCAAAAATGTGTTGACTAACATATCCTAGAAGTTTGGTATAGACGAAGAATTCATGCTTAACATGCATTGAATTGCCCAAAGTGAGCTCTCGGGATCTGTCTTTCACCCATGTCTTGTGGATGAAAGACCCCAGATAAAGACCTCTGTCTCTGCTTCCTAATTGTGACTTCCCCTGTTACATATGAAGTATTCCCTGATCTAATTGCAGAGCAGATAGCTCTTAAAATAGCTTAGTGTGCAGAAGGAATAATTTACTACAGTCACTTACTCTAATGTGTGTCAAGGGAGAAGGGAAACATCTTTTCTTTAATTTTGCATTGACATCCAAGGTGGCTGCACTAAGGAACTACAGCCCACTGTAGATTCCCCATCCATATCTAGCTGCAGTCCTTTTGGGCATAACAATGGATTATAACAGAGCTTCTCAGCAGGCTTGACTGTCTGATTAAAATGTTACTGCTGTTGTCTGCGTTATAACATAAACTGGGGACTCCCCCCTGGCCAGAGTGCCAGGAGCCTTTGCAAATTGTGCTTGACAACTGGCCCGTTGGAATCGTTCAGCCCGAATAATCAGAAATGCCTACTTCTGTGCAACTTTGGAGTGCTTCCTAACTGACCTATTTTGGTTGGCCAAAATATAGAATCAGTAGCTGTGCTATGCATGTACTGCAATATAGTTTGTTTGTAACAAAAATGTGCAAGCCTTAACTTTTTTTTTTTTTAAGGAGGGGCAGGATGAACTTTGGTTTTCACTTTTTAGGAACAATGCTAACTAGACACAGTCAGAATTTCAATGTACTGGAACAATGCAACTTACACCCAGATCTATTCTTGGCTTCAGCACTTGTGACAAGACCTGGGGACTGAAACCAACTGCCTCAATATAGCTACACATGAGTGTGCTCGAAACTGTGCTTTTAATCAGACAGTAGAACTAAAGTAATTAAATATTAATTTCCTTATTGTTGGAATGCTTCATGGATTAGCGCATTTGGGTGTTTGGGGAAAAGGTCTTCTTTTTCAAATGAAAATGTAAGAGAAACAGAAGAATAGAAGAGTTTTGGATGTCAGATGGCCTATGGCTAATTAGTACAGTGATGTTGTTCAACCAGCATTACCTGACATCATTTGTGTCATCTTCACGAGTAGTTTCAGATGAGGGACCAAAAAAAAAAGCAGAAAAAAAAAGCTGGCATGGGGAATGAGAACTGTATTCTCATCCCTATAAAGAGGGAAGAGGAGACAATTTCTCAAAGAAGGGAAAGAAGGAGTAAGATGTTGAATGACAAACTTAAAAGAGCCAGCTGATACGTAGACATTTGGGTGTTGAAAGAGGAAGCAAGAGGATAACAAGCAAATAAGCAATAATAAAGGTATTAGTTAAATCACATTTCAGATTCTGAAACCAAACAGGTTCTAGGACTGATAGTAGGACAGTCTTGACTTTTCATGTTGATTGTCTGTAAGCTTGTTATAGGTTGTCACAGAAAACAGCCATTTTCTTCCTGATCATGAATTGCAGATTGTTATGGGTACAGCTGGTAATAAAATCCATGACTTTTCTATTGCACTGCATAGCATAGGGGATACAATGATTAACATGTCTTAAGAGAAAAACAGTTTATCCTGTCAAGGTCAAAAGCAGCTCAGGTTTGCTATAAGCAATAGTCCATCTTCCTGGTTCTTGCTCAGGTTGCCAGTAGACTATTCCTGTATGAAACTGTCATTACAGGGGAGGTGTGTTAACCCCTACAAAATGACATAGCGCTGCCAATCTGTGTTTGCTTGGGACTGCAAAAGTATTGCAGTCAGAGGTGTGATTGCCATTAACTAGGAGAGATCATAATGATACCCTTTAGTATCCACTAGCCTGGGAGGACAAACTGGAATCAAGACATGGTTGTGATGCAGAAGTCTCCAGACCTCTCACACTCCCAAAGATGTATTTTGAGATTATTCTTAATCTCGCGGGGTTTTAGTTCAACATGTCTCTTGGACACTACTTTTTTTATTTTTTTAGCACAACAACCACTAGTTTGTGAAGTCTTCTCAGCACCCAAGCACAATACAGTTGAATATCTTATATCTGCTGCCTTGGTCTAAATGACGTTGCCCAGAACATGCCCATGCTATTTCCCAGTGTGGATGCACAAATAATTTATGCTAGCTCTCCTCCTGAAGCAATAACCTTGAAGTTACTGCTGTTACCTCCTCACAATCTCTTTGCATTGCTTGTTTGCACTTTTTCTTTCCATTTGCAAAATTTTGGAAGACAGTTTTCTGTTTTATTACTGTTTTAAGGCAGGTAGAGCTGACTGTGCCACACCAGCAATAGGTGCTGCACAAGTGTGTTGCTGGTCCTGCCTCTGGAGAGGTGCTTTGCCTTCGGGTACTGGGTACTTGATGTTTGTCACCTGCCAGCCCGTGCCGTAGTCCGGCTGGCTGTGAGCTCCAAAGGGTTAACAGCAAGCCAGCGGTGATGCTGTAATCCTCCAGGGCTGCCAGCACGCTGCACTGTTGTTGTGTCGGATCAGGGGGTTTGAATGAGGCTGTGCTGGCTCCAGCAGCTGCCTCAGTCATTTTGGGTCTCTGCTCCTAAACAACATGGATGGCGTAGCAGGTAAGAAGAATGACTGAAACCCACGCTGGGAAGGAATCTGTGTCCTTCCCCTCCCTATTGCATCCAGAAAATGCACGGCCTCTGAGAAAGAGCCTTCATCTCCTCGGAAAACTAACACAGCGTGTCAGAAACGTGTGCCCTTGGGGCGTGGGGGGGAAACAAAACCCCGTTTTACAAACAACCCTCGTCCTGACTGTAATGGTGAAAACAATGCAGGTAAACCCAACTGCCCCCTGCCCTACTTTTCGTCTGCTGTAAGCAAATAATTCTCCAGCAAAATAACCAGAGGGAGCACTTTTTCCACAACATTGCTGTTTTCTAAAATCTGCATTGACTTTGTCCTTTCATTGACATTGCAACCATCTGGTACGAATGGTTTGATATGAAGTGGGGCAAATCCACCCTCTAGCTTCTAAGGAAGTACTCTTAGTGAACCATGCTAGATTTCACTTTTATTTTTAAAAAAGCTATGTGCATTAAATTGGGGAGAGCAAAAGCCATTCGGAAATGTCAGAGCTGGACTTCAGCTCCATTTGTAGACATGTAGCATAAATTCAGGTATTTTTATGGTTTTGCTGTCAAAACATCTGAAATATTTGGCCACATAAAACCTTTGCAGGATTAAAAAGCGAAAGAAAAGAAAACAATAACAAAAAACACCCGCCCCACAATTATTGTTATTCTAGGTTGAAGACCTAGGCACGGAAGTGGGTGAATCCAAAGTAACAAAACCATCTCTGTCTAGGTTATCAAGTTAAATCTCTGGATTAGCCTTCCTCTTGGGAATCTCCCAAGGTACTGACACCCATGAGAGGAAATTTGTATTTTCTTGGTTACGTAGGTGTGTTTTTTCTTTTGTAAATCTCTGTTACACAAAATATATGAAGCTTTGGGATAATCACTGGGTGAGGCATGCAGCAGGCCAAGGGCAAAGCTGAGACAGTGACCTACATATTCTGGGATTCATCATTCGTGTGTCATGAGCCACAGTTTTTGCCAGCATCTCACAGCAAGACCTCTGCTCCAAAGTGTCCCACTGGCATAGTAGGACGGAAGGATGGACAGACGGACGGACAAACATGGGTGGATCAGAGTAGAAGGTCTGATAGTGGATGTTTAGGGAAACATAATAGATGAGGAAAATAGGCTCTTCCTATGATTTTCCTTTCCCTCTTCTAACAGTAGCTGATGAGGAGTTTTTAGATTTGTGTCTTACATTCATCCTGTCACATTTATCAGGACTCAGTAGACCTTTCTATGAAGTGAACTAGTCCTTTTTAACCATTTTCCTTTTGACCTTCATTACATGCTGTGCCAGTGAGTCCCACTGCTTCATTCTGCAGCCCATGGAAAACACTTCCCTTTGTGATTTTTGAATCCTGAGGCTTCATAATTTTCACATGGAGCCTCTTTCTTTCTTCTTTTTCTGAGAAACAGTGAATAATTCTTCTGCTTACCACTCAAGATATTTTAGTTATCTACTAATCTCCTTGGATTGTACTTTTTTCTGGAATGAAGGGCCACAGTCTCTGCCTCAGCAAAGCCTTACAATGTTTTTATAATATTTTCTGTCGTCTACTATTCCTTGTCGAATTCTACTATAATATTTATGGGTTAGAAATATCAGAAATACGTTCACTATTTAAGCTGTGAGTGCACCATGGATTCGTATTGCTGCATAAAACTTCTTTCTATCACATTATTTACACTCTTTCTGGCAATTCTCAAACTTCTGTTTATCCTTCTGACCAATGGTGGGATTCATATGACATTTTCTAAGAAATATTGTCAGAGGAAAGAGGAAGAAGGTTTCTCTTGATCTCTACTTCCCAGAGATAAACTAACATGGGAAGAAAAACATCAGTTTCTTTTTCATTGCTTTAGCACTTTCACTGCTGGCTGAAGAAAGCAACCCCCCCCCCACTTCCCCCTTATCTCAGTATTTGGAAGGTCATAATGTAGTGAGGAATACTGCAGATCAAGAGAGACATACAAGGGAAAAGCAGGTGGAATTAATGGCATTGCAGCCCATGAATTTCACTTGGCAGTTGGGAATAGGAAGGAAAAGTAGACTTGTGTGGAGTTGGGAAAAGAGGAGCAGAAGAGCTGTGGGTTCTTTGTTTCACTTGGAAGGAAAAGCAACTAGCCTAGGTCACAGCATTTTATGTGATGAGATTGGGCAGGGATCACATTGATTACAAGGCCGTGTAATGCAAAAGCAAGGGTAGATGTATTAATGGTTTATCTGACACTGTGAACAAGAATTGGGACATTTTCCAGTGGCAGACTAAAAGCTTGCATACTTTACAGCTGACTGGAAGCTTAACTTATTAACCATACTATTAAGATAAGATTTAAATGCTGGATAGGGTTCTGATTATTTGAATTTATCAATATTGTTGGGATTTGTGAGTTAATCTGGTGTCCCTAGCCAAGTGCAATTTAATAGTGGGGCTTTCTTCCATGTATTTCTTGGGCTAAAAGCAACACAAGACTTATTCGCAGCTGTACAGATGATTGACCTTGCTGTCAGAGAGGGATCAGGAAGCAGGACGTCCTCAGCTGCTGTGTGGGTCACATCATTACCTCTCTTCTAGTTTCCTTGGAAGAACCCCAGCATTAGGGGACCACACTTGGAGGTACATGGCAAACTGTGCTGCCCTCTGCACCGAGCACCACTGTGTACTCCAGAGATGGCAGGTGTGGTGGACCATGCTTTATGTTTGCCTCAGAATAAAGCAGCCCCTCAGCCAGCCCATGGCAATGCAAGCAGAAAGGCAATGAAAAGCCAACTTTTTTTTCTTCTGCCCTCCTGATTTCTGGCTTGGGAGAGGACAGAGCTGTCAGAGAAAGACCTGATGTTTCCTCCAGCATGTTTGTCAATGCCCTCTTATTTTCTTCTGCAAGAACTGCAGAGATGAGCATTCCCTGCATTCAGCATCTTCTCCTATTTGACTTACAATTGAGACATGTAACACTGCTGCCTGAGCTTCCTTCTAAGGTGTGGTGACATTGTCACCGGGACATACAGATGCTTTCTGTATCTCTCTTGTAATTTATGCATCAAACTTGCAGTAAATTTTTTTCACTGTTAATAACTTCTTGGGTGGAGACTCCATTAAATAAGAAGTCATTATTACTCATCTGTGTATGCATGGAGCTGTCAATGGGGACATGTCCTCAGACAAGGAACATTTGAAATTAAGGAGGTGAGCGCTCCTGGACAGATGGCATTTTTCATAGTAGCTATAATGCTGCCATGCCATTTCCAACTCATCAGTTGAGGTAAGAGGGCAGAATGCAGCCCTTAAGATAACGCATTATCACCCTGTTTCTGTGGAGGTGATTAGTGCAAGAGACACAGCAGCAACCATTGCTGAGGAAATGTTGACTGCAGTTTGTGAGCTGCAGCAGCTCCTGCTGACTTGAAGTGCTGTCAACCAAAAGGTTTTATCAGCAGTGCCTGGAGCAGAAGGAACCTAAAAAAAAAGTGGCTGGTAGGAGAGGTTTTGTCACATTTGTAAAGAAATGTATACTTGGAAAGAAATTAACAGGTTGCCACTATTGTGAAGGTACAAAAGTGATACTGGCCCAGCAGCAGAAGACTTGTTGTCCCCTTTTTACTGCAACAGATCACGTAGCTCCTTGGCCTGAGCTGCAGCTGTAGCTGCAGCAAAGCTAAAGAATTGAGATGAATTAACACTGGTCTCCAGTTCAGGAAGAGCATCAACTTCCCCAGACACTCTTGGCCAAGTCTGTCCCTGGTGTGACATCATTTGAGTTACATCAGGTTTAATTTTGTCCCAGATATCTGTACTGGCTTTCATAGCAACAAAACTTTCCTCTTACTTCCAATGTAAGGGTGGTGAAATGAATTAGGTCAAAAGAGACTAAACACTGGATAAAAACCTTGATCCCAGTTAGAAGTTTTGCCTGCTTGAGGACAGGGTTTGGCTGGCTCTGGTAGTCATGGGGTGGTTCCAATGTACTCCAGACATTGCATAACTGCCACTTTAATTTACTGCAAATGTTATTCAAGGCTGAGGATTTAATTCTTCTGGACATTAAAGCTTACAGCTGGGTTAAACTCTTCCTCATAAGTATGTTATATCCAGAGAAGTTAGGGATTTTTTTTCCTGTTCACAACTTTAATAGTTCTTTTTCTCTCTTAGCTGGCTTTTCTTAGATTTTTCTTTTCAACACCCATGTTATGTGCATGTACTTCCTCCATCACCATAAAATTTTCCTATTCTACCATTGGCTTCTCTGAAATCCCCAGATATCAGATTAATTTCTGGATTTGTTCTTAGATGGAGTACTAGATTTTCTTACCATGTCAAAACTCAGCATATAATCATCCCATTGCAGTAGGGCCAGGGATTTTATATTCTGACTTTCTTAAAACTTGTTGCACCTCACATATGCACAGTGTGTTCCAGATTGAAATTCTTGACAATTCAGCCCTGCATCAAAACTGACCATCACAAATTTTGTTCCTGATTAATTTAATTAATTACTTGATTATCATAGTTATGAACAGTTTTTATAATTAATTACTTGATTATCATAGTTATGAAAAGTTTTTAAAATTACTTTTAAAAAAGGTTCTCTTCTTTAAAAGATTTTTACCATATAATTTTTTTTTCAAACCTATTCTGCCACCACTCTTCAAAATTTTATTTTCTTGTTTGCTCTGCAAGAACATACTCTTCACTTTCACAGTTCATTCAACTGAATTCTGATCACTGGACCAAGAAGTGTAAAGACACATAGCTGCAGCAATGTACAGATGTTTTATTTTTCCATTGGTTTTGCATATTTTCCCATTGCCTCTTTGCTCTTGACTTGCAGAGACACAGATTCCTCAAAGAACAGCACCAGGAGGTAAACTGCCTTTCCCTTAAAATACACACATGGCTTTTAGTGGTGCCCCTTGTGAAGGTCAAATGATGTTCCTTCTTACTTCTGAACTATTCCATCTCTTGACTGCTTTAAAAGATCATGTTGATTGTTCACAAGTAGGAAAACTCAATTGCAGAATCTTAACTATTATTACCAGTGAAAACTTTCTTGTCATTAAAGTCATTAAATGGGTTCTGAACACAAGAAGGCAGAAAATCTGTTGAGAAAAAGTAGTTATGTAGAATTTACTAAGAAAGGTAGTTTGCCATAATTTTGCAAGAAAGGAATCAACAAGTCAAGTTTAGAAACAGTAACATAACCTACTTCAGTTATATTGAAAGAGTCTGGTTTGGCTTTGTTGTGATTTTGTAACAGTAGATAACATGACCATAGTTTTCTCTGTGCAAGTGTTCTGTTAAGATTTTCAGGATTTATTAAGATATCTTTTAAAAAAATTTTATGGGCATTTATGTTTCTTACAAATTTTTAAAGAAAGAAGAATGGCTCATTTTTACAATTGCACAATATTATTATATTTACAATTGTCTCCCTCTGGTGAAAAATTGCAAGATCGTAAACTGCATTACTTTAAAGACTCTTCAGGAGAATTGGGCGCATTACTGTAGCTAAGATTTCCTTCAGAGAAGACAGTAGGAGTAACACCAACATGTTTCACAAATTTGCCAAACTGTTAATTGAAAGTAAGGCAATGTTTTATTTCAACATCCTTAAAACATTATGTCATAATTTTTCTCTTGGAGTTTTACTAAATTTTTTGAAGTTTCATTCTTTTTTAAAAAAAAAAATGTGTAATGCTGATACAAAATTTTATTTGCCTAAAATGAATGCTCCTTTTTGACAGAATGAAGCACTATATTTAAAGTCCTTGTATGCTAACATACAGTTGAATTTCTATAGATTTTTCTGTTTGTTTTTCTTTTCCAAAAGCACAAGTAACAAGGGGAAGTAAGCTACAGCAAAATTCTATTCTCTTTTGCCAATATAATCTAAAATTGACTCTTTAAAAATGAAAGTGACTGTCTTGTATAAATCAGTGATGTTTTTTTACCTCCCAGACATCAGCAGTGTTCAATGTTTGGCACTTACTCATCTTTCATCTTCATATGTATTGTCTGAGCCTCCAAATGGAGCAGATTTAAACCCTTTGCACAGCCACAGCTGTAGCATGTGAGACTGTGCTAATGGAAAGGAGGAGGGAATGGGCCTACGGCTCTGTTACCTCTCCCAATAAAACCAAACCTGCAACTTTTTTATGAAGGTGTAAAATCTGTTAATGGAGGTACTGACTCATCTGTTCTCAATTCAAGCCTTCAAATGAGTTTTAGTGCTCCACAAGAGACAAGAAAAGAACTTTGCCTGTTCCCAGGCAATGCCCAGGCTTTGTCTCTTCCAGAATTCAAACAAACTGAAAAGGATTTCTCTGAAACAGCCGACTGTGGACTCTGGGTAATGATGGATTAATAAAGATGCTCAGCATCATGTTTTCCTTCAGAATTCCTGTGTACAGTACACTGTAGAGGGTATTTACATTTCAATGCACAGATTGCTCTTTCAAATCTGTGGTTTTTGAGCCCTGAATCTGCCCAAAGAGGGCTTGGGCTTTACTGGGGATGCAAGTATGATTTAAAAGAGGCAAGTTTGCTTTATTCTCCTGCCCCAAAACTGTCAGGAATATCACAGTGTGGCTCCTTTGCTAAGTGAATAGTCAGAGATGCCTCATTCTTGACAAATCTTCTGGAAGTCATGGCACAATAACACTATTTGGAGTCATTTAATTTATTAAAAAGAAATATGAGTTCATGTGACAGATATGAGTTGATGCTTTAATAATGCATGCTACTGGATGCAAAACAGTGAAGTATCTCTACTGTCACCTTTTCCATTCTATTGGAAAAATATCACCTTGTGTTTATCACAATATCAATCAATTAACTGAATAGAAAGAGAAGGGACAGCTAAGGCTAGATATTGTCTTAGACTGGATTTCTTTGCAGAGATTTCTAAATTTGTGTGAAGAATGTTATTGTTAGTCAAAAATCTATGCAGATAGTGATGAACAAATCTATTGTAAAAGTCTCTCAAACAACTAACAATGACTAACTTGTATGTCTTCAAAGTGGTCTGTAGCACAAGGTGTGTGGATATGCATTTTTTTCCTGATTGGATTGATCAGGTCTTGCTAACCCTTCTGCATTAGAGAAGTAATATTACCACATGCCGGGCTATATATATACAAGAGTTCACTTCCCTGGGGAAAAAAAATATGTGTGTCCTGAAAAATTTGTGAACGGAGAAGCCAAAATTAAAAGTATAAAAAAGCAAATAGAAAAAAAAAAAGAGCATGAAGATGGTGTTAGACCAAGACGACCGAGAAAAAAACACACAAATGCATCAACACTATGCAGTGTTTTAAAGATGCTTCAATTAAACAAAAAAGCAAGCAACCAACCAACAAACCAAAACCAAAATCTCCAGCTCCTCATCCACAAGGACTCTAAAACCATTGCTCCTTGGAAAAGCACAAACGTGTCAGAACTGGTGCAAAACTCCAAGGAGAAGGTCAGGTTGCATGAAGTAATAACCTGGGAGAAGCACCACAGAGTTAATTTTGGGCATGTGGATGTGTGCACAAAATAAATACAGTGGTAATGGCTCTATTAATAGTTCTTTTAATAAAGAACTATGTGCTGGTTTTAGCTGGGGTAGAGGTAACTTTTTTCACAGTGACCAGTGTGAGGCTGTGTTTTGGATTTGTGCTGAACACAGAGTTGATAATATAGAGATGTTTTCGTTATTGCTCAGCCGAGCTTGCACAGAACCAAGGCCTTTTCTGCTTTTTGTACTGCCACACTGGCAGGGAGGCTGGGGATGCACAGGAGGTTGGGATGAGACACAGTCAGGACAGATCACCCCAGCTGACCGTATTCCAGACCTTATGACATCCTGCTCAGTATGTGAAGCGGGAGTAATAAAGAGGAAGGGGGGGATGTTTGGAGTGATGGTGTTTGTCTTTCCAAGTAACCATTTTATATGATGGGGCCCTTCTCTCCTGGAGAGGGCTGAACACCTGCCTGCCCATGGGAAAAGATGACTTAATTTCTTTCTTTCCTTGTGTGTATGGCTTTTGGTGTCCCTGTGAAACTGTCTTCATCTCAACCTATGAGTTTTCTGGCTTTTAATCTTCTGATTCTCTCCCTGATCCCACTGGTCTGAGTGGCTTCCTGGGGCTTGGCTGCTGGCTAGGATTAAACCACCACTGCTTTAGTTGGATAAGTATGGAACCCTATAGAAATTATTATTATAGGTAATATTAAAGAGGATGAACCTCTCCTACATCCAGTAGTCATAGTGCCCTATGAAACATAGATAATTGTGAAAACTAATCTGAGACTGAAGACTCCTGGAGACACAACGTTTTAACTCGGAAATAGAAAGGGAAACCAGTCTAAGCATTATACAAAGTTCAAAATTCACAGGAAAAGTCTAGCTTGAAGTGAGCAGGCATGCTTGGTGTAGGGGTTGAATCCAGAGCACTTTCAAGCGAATGGAAAGATTCTCATTGTCTTCACTGGTGACAGGGTTAGGATTTTAAGAAAGCGTAAGGACTGGGAAAAAGATAAACTTTTCATTATATTAATTAGATTTCCATTATAGGCTACTGAAATATTTTAAATCTGTGCATCAGATACACTTTTTAAAAATGTCTGTAAGAATCTAAGATGTCCCTTTCTGTTCCCTGCTCCTATCTGTTTGACCTATTAACATTCCAGAACAGTTTATTATTTTACATACATCCACTATAAAACTCCGAAGGACTTTTATGCTGGCCATGGCATAGCAACATAGCTAACATGCTGCTATTCTACTCTGTACAGAGATTTAATGCTCAATAAAAAATAAGGGAGGTAATCTTTATGTGGTCACATACAAAGGAGTGAGAAATAGAGACATGCTACTTTGTTCTTGTTGGAGGAGATTAACCTTTAATGTTGGAGGTGAATGATTAATTTCACTGGTACAACTTGCATGTTGAATTAAAATTCTTTGGAAATGTTTGGAGAATAAGATATCCTCTGGTTTCTGAACATGTGTTTTCAAATTTTAATTGCATGGTTTACAATTACTTATTTATGTAATTTTGACAGTAGCGCAGTGTTGTGCAGAACTGAAAGAAATCCCAGGTCAAATCATTATTCCTAGTATTTTTGAGAACTTTGGTTTTTACATTTTTAACACTGGCAGTGAAAATCCATTTGATAAATTAGAAATACCACATTTTATTTCAAATTGTAAAAAAAAAAAAATTCTGGAAAAAAAAGGTAAAATTATCTTTGTGGTGTTTAGACTTGTTAGGAGTAAAAATAGATGATTGTCAAATATTCATCAGTGTTCAGTGGTTTCCATGGAACCTTTTTCTGTTAGAAGCAAAATTTGTGGTGTCCTGAACACAGCGGCACCACTCCACTTACCGACAAAAGGCGTAGCATTTCTTCTTCGCAGTAAAATTGGTAAAGTCAAGTACATTGCATGAAGAGTGGTGTTTTTTAAAAACTGGCACTAAATCTTTCTCTGATAATCAAAATCGATGGAGTGGTTTGTTCTTCTAAATTTAATTATCAATTAGGTGGAACTTCCTTTCCAGCTGATATGCTTTTTAATAGGTAGCAAAATGTCTTTAGCCTTGTTTCATGTACGGACATCTTGATAAAAGCATGAAAGAACTCAATGCCACTAAAATCAAGCTGGTCCCTTTATTATGAGAATTATTTATAAAGATCTTGCAGGAGATGCTGCAAACTTCTTGTTTCAGCTGAAGCCTTCCCTGCTGCATTCTCTTCTTTCCCTCGGTGTTTCAGAAATGTTACAACAATCCTATTCCAGAAATGCTTGTTTACATTTGAATTGAAAATTAAATAAAATTTATAACCTATGAAATTGGAGATTTTTTTCTTCCCTGAAAAAGTATCAAAGTCATTCCATTAACTTCAGCAAATGCATTCCTGCTTTTTATCAATATGCAAAAAGCACAATTCAGCTCTGGTTAGAAATATTCTGTATGTGCTGGATGGATCTTTTCTGCTGCAGGAATAATGTTTCTTTTTATCCTAAAGAAAAAAAGATGGCAAACATAAAGGAGTAGGTTAATTCCTTATAATGACAGGTTGTGCTTCTCAGAGATAGTAACTCTGTTTATTTCTAATTGACACCATTTAGCTCTTCTGAAAATGGGTCATTATCTTCAACCATCTAAACACCCAGAACTGATTTACAGACCTATGAAATTAAGTATTTGGAGTTTCTATTGATTTCATGTCTGAAAATCTGGCCTTTGTTATTTAACTGTTAATTGAAGCTAAGCCACTAACTTAAAGAGCTCTAGTTTGAGAATTTCGCTTGGGGTTTTGAATACAAATGCTTTTTGTAAATGTGAAGATTGGAAAAACTGAGATATCCTCAGTCATTTCACTGGATGTCTCAAATGTTTCTTTTTGATTACTTTCAGTCACATTCCTTCTGTGTTTTAAACAGGTGCATGTGTTGACTTAAGTGAAACATAGCCAAAAAAAATCAGGCATACTTTCAAAGCCACAAAACATTGCATGAAAATTTGAAAGGAGTGACAGATTTCATAATGTATTTTAGAAAACCCAGATTTATATAACACTGTTCTGGGGGCATGTTAATATATCATTATTGTCCCAAGGTGTTGTTCTTCGCCCTAATTTACACACAAACTTTTAAAAATATCTGTACCTGCTTCCTAGATATTGAAGAAGCAAGGCATATGTTTTCAGGAACAAAAATGTTGAATAAATTATTTTGTCTTGACTGTCTGCTTCTAGAAATAATCTAATGATTTCCATTAAAAGACTTGTCTCTGTGTATTTCAGAAGGTGCATTTGCCAAGTACTGAATATGCACTTTAAAACTTCTTTGGTTTGAACTGTGTGTTGTAGAAACACAGTGTTATTAAATGAAAAGACCCATCTTAATACAGAAATAATTTAATTGGCATGTCTGAAAATGAGTTTTTCCCATAATATCAGAAATTTATTGAACAGTAGCCATATGTTTTAGGGAATAGATTAACAACAGTAGTGAGCAAAACATTTACCTGAAAGACAGAGAGGGAAAAGAGCTGGTGACATGATCTAATCCTGTAGCCAGATGCTTATGCTTGACTGCATAACCAGTTCTTCCTGCTCTCTTAAATGGACAGATATAATGACATACAGAGAGGCCTTTCTGTATCAGGATACAGCTGTGGAGTTTGTCTGTCTTCTCTAGGTAATTACCTGTTTCATAAATTTCCATCTTTACATGTATGGTTCTATGAAATCAATCCTATGTAGTGGGGATGTGCTATTATTCTTGTAGTCAAGGAAAATCTCACCATTGAAAAAGCAAGAAACAGGGAGTCTTTAGGAGGGGAAGAAGGAGAAATCCTCCTGCATCTGAAAATTATCTGTCTCTGTGGACTTGTCATCTGAACTTGTACCATGCTTCAGTAGCTTAGGCATTCATCCTGTGACAGGTAGGAATAAATGTAATGGAGGTGTTGGTCTCTCCTGACTTCAAAGAAGCACATAGGTGACTTCTGTATATTAGACACAAGAATTTTCAAGGTGTTGAGGAGAGTCCTCAGGAAATCCCTAATTTAAGGCTCCAGAGAAAATTCTGTAGTGATTGATCTTTTCTGTTAGAAATTCTCATTCTTCCCTTTGTGTGTTCTGATCTGCCTTAAGGATGGCCACCTTAAGTGATGTTCCTGTCACTGACATTTAGCATTTCCTGAGACTGCCTGTGGTTGTAACTATGCAAATTTCATTGAGGATTTAATAATAGACTAGACACATGTGTGTGGGAGAAGTGAACGCAGATTTGGGATTTTTCCTAATGTTGGATATTTGGGTAATGATTTATCCAGAAGTTCTTCAGCTTGAAGAACTTGCTGGTCCGGTTCTTTCTGTTTTACAGAGAATTTGAAAGTTTAATAGTTATTCAGTTAATACGTGCTATACTTCTGGTAAAAATGTGGGCTAAAGGAAAGGCTTTTTGCAAAAGTATTAGTTATTAGTCTTGCCCTTCTACTGATAAAGACTCAGTAACTTCAATGAGAGAAATATTATTTCATTATAAATATTATTTCATTATATATAAATAATATATAATTATTTTTCATTATAAATTTTCAGCTGTTCCATGCTTCTGAGTTGAGCATGTAATTTGTGCACCAACATAACTATTAGTTTAAAATGCTGTGGGTTCGGGAAAGACATTTTATGCATTTTCTTTTTCTAATAGAAATAGACTGATTTGACATTTACTGCTGTAAATAACAATATTCTGTGTCTAGACAAGTTTTTTGCAAACGACATATCCAGGTTTAACAAACAAAAGGCCTTCTCTGTTAGGCCAGCATGTCTCTGATCCAAACCCCAGCACTATTTTTAAAACAAACAAGGATAACTCTGTTTAATACAGTGAACCTGATCTAAAGCTCACTGCAGTTATTGTGGCTATTTCCATTAATTCCTATGGGCTTTGGATTAGGCTGTAGATTCTGAAAGTGTCAGAAGTGAGCAGCAAACACAAATACAAATATATTTTGTTATAGCTTCCTTTTTCCACACATTTGAACGCTCCTTCATAATTCATCTCTATAAAGACAGACCACCATCAGACAGAAACTAAGAATAAGAAGTTTCATTTCAAGAAGTGAGTGTTTCCAGAACGCTGTGAATGCATTAAGGTAGTGTTATAACATGGAAAACATCTTGCAATCTGAAGCACTGTGGCCAGTGATGTTACCAGCTATAATTAACTCTTCAAAGTGGGTAAAATGCTTATTCACTTGGACACTTCACAAAAACTGGCTTATGCATCAAATTAAGTAGGTGAAATGACTTTGCATTTTGTCTTCATGATGATCTCAATATCACAAAATGGGTGCACTGCAGCAAGTTTTAAATTCTCTTTTGCATCTGCAGTCTTATCCTTTAATAAAGACTAATCACTTGCCAATTTGATTTGAAGAACATACATGAACAAATGAGCATCTGTAAAGAAAATGCATAAATGTTGACTTTGAAACAGACTAACCAAATAAACCCAAAATGATTGAGGGATTGTTTGTCTATGAAAAGTATTCATGCTCTAGGATAGTTCATGTCAAAATTGACATTATTTTCAAAATTCTGGAAAAAAAAAAACAACTTAGGAAACCATCAAGGTATCACTTGTAGTTATCATGTCCTCTCACATTTTAATTCCAATGTGGCTTTCTACCTATGTCCATGACTTCTGTAATAGTGATAGGGAAACCATACCAACCGGAAAATTTTTGAGACCATTCATCACTCAGATTTAGTGAAAATTCCTACGGCTGTAATGTGGTCATTGCTAGTTTAAGTAGATTTCTTTCAGATGTATTCTCCAGGGATTTAGCGGAAGCCTTATTATTTTTCCATAACGAAAAGATTATTGAAAGTGTATGAACTAAACACACAAAAGATCACGATGGCAAAGCAGAGAGAAGCAGCAGAGGAAGCAGCAGTTAACATTTTGCTAACCAAGTTGCTCAGCTTAGTGAAGTCTGAATGGCAGAGATCTCCTGTAATAGCACCCGTGTGTGATGTACATTGGTATTGTGGAGCAGTTCAGCTACCACGCTATTTCAAAGAAAGCGAGCAGAGCTCTCTCTTAGCAACCAAGGGTGCAGTTTCACATTACACCTAATACACTGTGACTGCAGGCTGCTGAGAATATGAGCAGTCCCCATCCATTACCCACAGCTGTAGCTTCCCACACTCTTCCTTCCTCTCAATCTAGTGATTGTGTGGCCATAGGGCAAAACGCTTCAGCTTTTTGATAAAGACCAATAGTTATCTTTCTTTAGCTTTTTTTCCTTTCCTGCTATTTTGTGAAGGATGAATATTTCTCAGAGCAGCAAACCAAGCCAACTCCCCTTGCAGCTGTGAACAGGAACCAGGGTAACCGTAGGGTTGGCAACCCACAGCTGGGCCAGGAGGGCTGTTTGAAGTGGTCCCAGATAAAATACCAGACCTGCCAGTTAGGGAGGAATTGAGTTCAGACCTAGCTTGCAGCTATACCACAATCAGTACCTATCATAACATGACATCAGATAAAGGTATATTATACTCAAGCTTAAGGTCAATTTTATACTCTCTTCAATTTTAGACTCTCTTCAGCGCATTTCCACATCAGGCTGCTACACGCTGCTTCAACTTCAGAGAACATTCTCACATGAGAGGGCTTGTTACCATATTCTGTATCCCAAAAGATGGACTGAAACGCAGGGCTAAATGTTTTCTTAAATGAAGGTTTAGAATCAAATTCTGCAGTACCAGGATTAGGTAGTGTTCCAGAAATATGGTTTAGCTGATTTCTCTGGTACATCCACAATGAGTCAGAATGACTTTGAGAAGTTGATAAATTTTTAAAACTCCAGATTTCATAGTTTCTAAAATGCAAAGTGATTGGGATCATTGAAAAAAATCTGGATTCCCCCCAAACTGGGCTAGCTCAGGAGATCTCCTGTGTTTATGATACTGCACAATGCGTCTGTTCCAACATGAAGTTTAAAACGTGGCCTGAGCATATTTCTTCTTACTACTATCAAAATTCCTTAAGGTCTCTGCATACTTCTAAGAAAGGATAAAAGATTTGTTCAAATTCAGAACTCTTTAAGAAAGACCCCATAACAGAAACACAGAAAGAAGTGAGCAGGCAAAGATGCAAATTTGATATCTAGTAGTATAAAGGAAATATTCACGTTTTTTCAACTAGAAGAAAGCAAGACAGCAGAATTTACATAGGAAGCCCTGGGAGAAGTGGGAACTGAATCCAGGCATTCTGAATGCCAGCCAAGAGGTTCAGCTTTCCTTTGTAGTCAAGGAAAAAACAAACAGAAAAAAAAATCCAGTGTTAATTTTCTGAGGTTTCAAAATATTCCCCATTCCATAAGCCAAAAGCTTTTAAATTTTTTTGAGTAAATGCCTAAAGAATCCCTACTGCCATATTGGATTTTTATTGGCTTCTACAAAGTGAAAGGAATTTCACCAAGGAAGTCTGACCTCTGATTTCCTCATTCTGTTGCTTTTCTGCATTCCTCAGGGCCGTTTATGGCATGTCCCTACGATACCCACCAGGTTGCAGGCAGCATTTAGCAGCATCATATGGCACAGACAGTTAGGCAGTACACTCCTGATAGGTATTGTCCTGATGTAAATGAGCTGTGACAGCAAATCCCAACTTTTATCTCTCACATCCCATGCCGGCAGTCCAATCACTGGACCATATGCTATCCTAGAGAAAATGAATCAGGGTTTCTCGTTTCTACCAGAGATGTCATCCTGTCAAAAGTAGGAGCACAGTCTCGGTTGTCACAGTGGGGACAGTGAAAGTGATTTCAGATACTCTTTTAAAACTAAAAACTGAAGTAAGAAGATGCTCATCAAGCTTTGTTCATGAATAGTTCTTTGCTTTTAATAAAAGTTGTTACTACAACGAGGTGTAGTTCATGAGGACAGAGACAGATTACTGCCTAATTCTTCAGAATGGGTTTGAGCTGTGCAGACTCCATATCCTGCCTGGGATATGCAGAGAGCAAAAAGCTGCTCTTTGTCCCTGTTGTGTGTCCTTAACACGGGGACTTGTCACTTAAGTGCTCCTTTGCTTCAGAGGAATTATAGCTGTATAGGGGTGTGAAATAGCTGTGAACAAGAAAGGAATGTGATATAAATTGTTCTATGCAGAACTCAAACTTAGCTTGTCACTGCCTCTGTGTGCACTTCTGCAACCGCCGTTTGTGCAGTCCCACAACAAAATGCCTGAATTATGCATTTTTACATTCCCCGGATAGCTAAACCATGTCACTGACTTCAGCTGAAGTAATTTTGACCTCATGAATGCATTACAAATGGTTTGTTAGGGGACCACCAGGGGATGCATGAGCAGATGGCTGCTCAAACTTCAAGGAGATGATGATGTGATTTGGAAATATCATTGCTCCCTGTCTTCTTCTATTTAGAGGACCACTATGAAAAACTATCCTATCTCTTCTGGTACTCTCTCACCTCATGACAAAGAAATAAAACCAAAACACCCCCCCCCCCTTCCCAAAAAACCAAAAAAAAAAACCAAACCAAAAAACCCCACCAAAAAACCAAACCAAAACAAAAAAAAAGGCAAAACCAACCAACCAAACAAAATCCCAGGAATCCATAGCACAGAAGAACACACAATGCCCAAATGACAAGAGATGGTTACTGTAGGGAAAAAGAGTATAGAGACTAGAAAAAGGAAAACCAAGCCCAGTTACCAGAGAGGCTTTGGGGAGTTAACAGCAGGCAGATATCAGAAAATCAGATCTCTGAAAATCCCCCGAAGAAGTAAGGATTTATGTGGTTAAATCTGATGGAAGGATTTAGTGGAAAGGGTCACTGGTCTGAAAAGGTAAGAGAAGTGGAAAATCTTTCAGTGGGGAACAAAGCTGCAAAATAAATCAAGATTAGATCAAGAGTAAAACCAGAAGGTGTTTGTAGAGAAAAATCATAGAGGAAAAATTACTGTAAGAGTGAGAAGAGGAAGTTCACAGGAGGTGTAAAGAAGGAGTTCCTATTAAATACTTCAGGCGAGATCTTCACTTTTTTGTGCAACTGGAAACAAATCCAGCAATCATTGTAGGCTGAGCCCAAAAATCTCTCTGTACCCCTGCCAAGAAATTACTAACATGAAGACTGCACTCTTTCAAACTGAAGGATAAGATTCTGAAGAAGTCTGTAGCCTTTTTGAAGAGAGGACATAAACCAGAAATGTTTCAGGGTCCATCTCTAGCTGTTTTAAGGGAGCAAGAGGAAGTGAACAATATTATGGACTGTGGTACAACAGCAAATATGAAATATAGTATTTTCCTTTCAACTACCTTATTTTATGTCAAAGACACATCATAAAAAAAGAAAAAGGAAGAGATTAAGTCCCTGAAGGACTCAATTGGATTGGAAAACAGTCTAAAAATACAATCTGAATCTGATGTAGACATCAAGTGACAGCACCAGGATACTTCATAGCAAACTTATAGGTGAATTAAGATGACATTTAAGTACAGGGATAAGAAGACCACAAATTTTAAGAAAAAAAGTCACAAATGAATCTGATTAACACTGAAGAACAATATAAAGGAGAGATTTTGAAGTGAAAGGAGAAACATCCCAGGAAATACTAGAGACAAAATAAAGCTCCTGGAAGTGGATGTAGGAAAAGGGATTTTCTGAGGCTGAGAGGAAAGCCTTGGGGCAATCATATCAGAGAAGTGAGGCAAGATGCCAGTCTTCCACAAATATATCACAGAGCCACAGCTTCACCCATGTTCTCAGTCAAGAGCCTTCTACTGGTGCCTTGAGAAAAGGATAGCAACCCCTCTCTAGAGGAGGTCTAGGGAAACTGAGTTTTTATTCTCTTTTCTGCAGTAAGGAATATTTGCATTCCTCGATGGTGACTAGGGGAATGGATTAAACAGTCAGGATAGGTTGACAGGGATTTAAATGAAGGTTGTGACTTCCATCAGAATTTTTATGGCTCTAATATACACTAGAAAATGCTTTGAAACCAAAAAGAGTGAAATCATAGTACATTGTCAAGACCTAGAGGAAGGCTAGATCTTTACTAGCTCTTTTAGAGAATGAAATTTCTATTAAATAAAATCTGTACTGTTGAATATTCAATGTTATATAAATATTTGTAGCCCTTAAGCTGGGAGAACCTTGAAAATATAATCTTAAAAATTAATAAAATAATAGTGGTGGAATGATAGAACCAAGGAAAACTATTTTTATAAATTTTCAAAGATCTGGATGAAAAAGAACTTTCCAAAATTTAGAGTAGTAGTTTCCTGCCATTTTGCCGTTACAAGAAAAAAGCCCCAAAACATATAAAGACATGGAAACTGAGCCTTTGCTCTTTCCTGAGTGGGAGTGGGGTGTGGCAATTTTACTGGCTCAATATATTGTGTCTCTTAAAAATCAAATTGCTAGATGAAGGAGGTAGATGCTTCTGATCAAATGTTACATAAAGATTTTATTTTTTTTAATCCTGTCTTAAATATTTTCTCTTTCATTTCTTTGTAAATCTCTTTTGTTTTCTTATAGCTTGCAGGAAAGAGGAAGTTCACTTCCTGGGGCAATTTTAATGAAGTTCTAAGTTCACCTGACAAGAGCTCAGGATAGATGAGTACTGTCCAGAACAGGATATTTAGAAAGGCTACAAATTTGTTAGGAGCACTGGATCAGAATAATACTTGGAGAGTGATGAATCATAATTTTAGAAACTCCATTTACTCTTTCATATTATCTACTACATATATCTTATAATAGCTTGAAGAATAATACATATTCTTCAGTGTCTTGCTATATCAACTTACCACTCAATTTATTGCAGTGATCTCAGATGGTCTGAGTATACTTCCTGATAGATCTGATCTGGGAAGCTTTTTGCATTCAACCAAGATGATATTCATAGAGAGCAAAGGTGGTGCCTTTATGTGACCAATTGAAAGTACAACAACTAGAGAGTGAGTCTCAGGAATATTTAGAAGCCAATGGTAAAAGTCACATTTAAAAAATTGAATGTGTGCTGGTAAGAAAAAGAATAAAGAGGCATTGCTGTCCATAAATCTTTCACCCAGAATCCAGGATGAACAATATTTAATAAACACCTGTTTTGGAGAGAAAGGAATGGATTACTTAAAAAAACTAAGATAAGTGAGGAAGTAGTCCAGGCTACTGACTGAGGCTGAGATTAACAAAAACTTTAAATAGATTTCTTACTCCTATATTAATGGACATTTCATATGATTAGGCCAGGAGGAGATGTTGCTTCTCTGTTGAAGGGAAACAGGGAGAAATATAGCATGCAAAGAGAAGAGAGTGTACGGCAACTATTTTTATAGGTTTTTTGCCAGAATATTTTCAGATTGAGAAATGAGTATTCTACAAGTGACTATACAGTACATACTATATATAGTACAAACTATAAAGTGTTTGCAATCTTACTTGTTAAGATTGTTTTAGATGAACTGTGTACAGCAAAATGAATATCTCAAACAGCTGTATTGTGTTGCAACATTTCCCTGCTCACGTGACATTTCTCTGTGCACCCAAAAAATGTGCACTTTTAATTAAAAGGGGAGATCAATGAAAATTAGAGTATCAGCTGGATGTCAACTGGTACCAATATCAAATGGAAGATGCATTTTAAAAATTTTCGTAGGAAACAGGTGAAAATGTTCTGCTTTAGGCAAGAACTCTGTAACTTCAGAAGAGAAGTTTTGCCCTCAAAGGCAGTAGATGTAATGGAGGTGAGGCACAAATGCAGAGTGTTCACATCCAGGAAGAAGAATCGGAGTGTTAAGTTTTTTAAGTCGGAGGTATTCAAACCAATGACAATGATAAACGGTTATTAAATACATAATACCACTTCAGTATCATGGTATCTGTGACTAATTTTGTGACATGTTGACATGGATTTACTGTGGCCATCCACCTGTTGTCCTCGTGAGGGCTGGGACACTCCTATGTGTGACCTGTCTGCTCCAACAGTGGGGAAGGAGACTGACTGGGCCACTCTCCTTGTGGCTCTACCGATTCTCTTGGGAAAGCATCCTCACAGAGCAGAGCTTCAGTGCCCCTGGAAGCCAGAAGGGAAAGGCAGAGTGGAAAGGCCGTTCTGGGGAAAGGGTTGTTCTGTGCCCCAGCTAGTGAGGAGGAGGTATTTACTGCACATTCAGCCCCCAGCTGAGCTTAGACTACCTAGGCATGGAGGCTTCTGCTGAAAGAAGACCCCTTCCAACTACCTCTAGAACCCCAAAGACTTCTCATTCACAAATCTTGACGTCAGTATGATACTGTTAACGGGGAAGAAGTATTATGAAGGACTCAACCTTGCAGCGCATAAATAAATGCTGCCCTGAGGGGAGCTCAGTACTGGATGGGAAAAAAGATGTTAGGTTGAATTGCTATGGGAGAAGAAAAGAAGATGGACAGAAAAAGAGAAGTAACAGATCCTGACCTTTCTAGGCAAGTAAAAGTTCACTATGCAATTTGCCTAACCTAGCCATTCTTTTTTGACTATTAAAAAAAAAATTCAACAACACTCTCCCCGGCCCCAAACTTTTGGGCTTTTTTTTCCCATGTAAGGGGCTTATATCACATGAATTTCTTCCTACTATTCCCCTTTTAAACCTCTAATACTTTCAACTCCACGTAATTCCTGTGCACTCACTTCTGTTTGGCCACCATTATGATTTACTTTTACTTTAGTCTTCCAATGACTTTTTTAAATGTCAACTTGTATTTCTACTTTGCACTCTAAAGAGAGTGCTCTCCTGCAGTCTATCAGACCCTTCTTAGGGGGGTGTAAACAGCTAGCAAGGGCAAGTGATAGCAAAATGCAGTTAGCAGTAATTATCCCAGAGAGTGGTAATAGCTTGGGCCGGTTCCAAACTCGCAGACAGGCAGCCGTAGTCCCAGCTAGTCATAGCCTTTAGAAAAAGATTGTATACGGTTGAGCAAAAACTCTGTATGAGCACTGCAGTGTGGGACAGGTTCTTGGAATAGTTTCCTGTGGAAAATTTCATTGCTAGTGCACACTGTCTTCCGTCCAAAGTATCCATGGCAATGTAAAATATGTTGCAGCTTTAGTATGGAGAGAGAAGTTGAGGCTGGATTGAAGACAGTTTAAACAGGAAATTCACATTTCAAAATGCTGTATATGTAAAACAACTCCTTTTTCACTGGTTTCTGTCGCAGAGGCTGCTCTTGTTTAGCTTGCCCTCTTATTATTTGCTTTTAAAATAGCCTATATATTTACAAAGGCTCAGTCTACGTACAAGCCTCATTTAACGTCCATTTGCTACCATTTGCACCACATTACAAACTCATTTACAAAGTGAATGTGAAAACAAATGTGACCCCTATGGAAAGCCTCTGCTGAGCCCGTGTGTGATTGCAGCCGTATGTAACAGCTCATAAATGGTGTCGGCTGGAGGCTGTGTTTAAGTACTACAGCACAGGAGCTTGTCATTTCCGTAACCAGATTGCAGCATCTGTATTTCTCTTGCCCCTTTTCCTGGCGCTGTTAAGCCCGAGAATTCTTTCTAGAGCAGTCATCCTAAAAGCCAAATAGCTCCTCTGGAACAGTTCGCAATGCTGTCATCTTTAAAATATGCCATTGTGCTGTAAAGCACTCTTAAGAGCTGCAGTGTTCTGGCTTGTGTACTAACACTGAAGTACAGAGGAAAATCAAACCCAGAGTCTCCAAAATAGCTGCACTGGCAGGTGAGCAGTAGGAACAGAGTCGGAATTCTTCTGTTCTCACCCATCACACTGGAACTCACCATGCTCCATCTCCAGACACACTCATTAGCTGTGCCCACCCCCCAAGCTCCATTGCAGCACAGTCAGGTATGTGCCTCTGGAGGACTGGAGATAACAGTAACACTCGTGCACTTATCAGTGCCTATGAAACGCTGCAAAGTGCTCGAGTCCAGGATTCAGTCACACTGCCAAGGGTTAAGGCCTTTCTTCAAGGTCGTTCCCTTAGATACAGGAGCTCAGCCAAAAAAGCATCACTTGCCTCGCAATCAAGCAGCTTCAAAACAAAAGCATCAAAAACTACCTTCCATGTAAACAGCATTGGTCACTTTTGGATAATTATTTATTTGTTTTTTGTCTAAATCTTGAACTTGATTCATGGAGTGTGAGTTCTGAGAGACACCCATGTCGCTGAGCAGCACTGACTCACCTCAAACATCAAAAATTACGAAGAATGTGAAGGATTCAGGGAAAACTGATCCCAACAGTTAAGAGCAGGAGACCTGTCTACAGTTACGTGTGTTTGCTCGCTAGAAACAGTCATCTAGAAGACGAAAAACAAAGCCAAGAGAACAACTAGTACAACTAAATTTAATTAAAGACTTACCCTCTGGTACGCAGCTTAGATTCACACTGCTTGTGTGAAGCTCCATATATATTTTCTTTACTGCCCATCCAATAGATATGAAACTTATTCAGTGTGCTTAAAGTATATAGAAGTACTCCTACTAAGTCCACTGGACTGAAACTTGTGGTGTTGAGCGAAAAACAAATGTACACAGTCAAATTAAGGATAATAAGCATATTGCTGTCTTTTCTCATAACAAATGTCCTGTGAGTATCAGTAGCCTGAGATCATCAGATGGGAACTGGACCCCTAGTTTAATGTCAGATGCTTGCAGTTATCAGGAACCCTCCCATGGAGCAACCTGCTAAGTTTTCATCTGATGCTTTTCTCATATTCATAGACAAGATGCAAAGTCAGTCTTGTGGTTTTATGGCTGAATATAAGTTCTCTGTTTTGCAGCCTTTTGTGTAGGACTCTTTCTTTTCCAGTCAGAATTTTCAATAGGCCCACTCCTCTCAGAGAATGCAGTAAAGACTCCCGCTGTCTTCACTGCTAAAATTTGATATAGTGCTTATAAAAATTGAAAAAAAAAGCAAATATATTTCCAGTTATAAAAAGAAATGTGCAGGGAAACTACTTTAATTTTCCATTTCTGCTAGATGGGCATGTAAGCTCTGTTTGACTGTTGCACACAGAAAGGCAAAAAAACTTCTGCCAGAGGATAATATTATACATAAATTTCCAGTAAGTATTTGCATAAGGTCTTTCACATAATAGTCTCTAATATAGTTAGGAAAAGTCATATATCTTTCATTTTCGGTCTGCTGGATTGTTTTTTCTTTTGTTCTTGTTGCTCTGAAATTTTTTAAAAGGTAATGTCGTCTCATCTATCATACACTAATGGTGAGCCTAGTGAAGTTTGAATTTTGCTGTTTGTTTTTTTAAAATTTATCTGTAGTTTTTGACACTTCATAGACATTGTCTCTTCACCTCTTCCAGTGATTTGGATGAAAAATATGGGAGTTATTCTATTGTTGAGTTCAGTTGAAGGAAAGAAATGATTACTTACATCACTTTCCAGTTTTCTCTAAAATGAAGATGTATTGAGGTAGGTGAAAATATTTGTGGGTAAGGGAAACATGCAAAGGCTGGTATTTAGAGGTTAATGTTAAGGGTTAGACCAGTTCTTGCATTATTCAAATAAATTTGCCTGTCCTTAATAGAGCTCTTGGAGCAGACAATTCAGTGTGATATGACAACTGTCTAAAATTATTCCAGGATAAGACGGATTTAATTTTTTTGCAAAAGCAGACAAAAGGTATGTGTTTCAAGTTCGGAAATGTGATTTGTTTTCTAGAACAATTTTATTTGAGATAAGGACACTACTTTTTCAAAAGATTAATTAGTTTATAATGAGGAAGATAACATTCCATGAGCCAAACTGATGTCAAGTGTTGCATTATAGATCCAAGAGTCACAACTCTGAGATAGAACAGATAATCCTGTGATGTGAGAAAATAGAGCTGGAACAGATGTATGGCACACTATGGGAGTGCTCACAGCTCTTTGTGATCCAAAGAAGTACATGTATTTAAACATTTTCTTGATTTTTTCCTGAATTTTCTTTGCTACTTTTTCAAAATCAACTCAATTTTGAAACTGCCCTTACCCCCTGCTTGATTAAATAGAGATGGAAGGTCTGGCATAAATTTTTTTAAGACAGAGTTGTAGCTAAATGATCAGATCTGGAAGATTGGTTTTAGAAATTTTAGTTCGGAAGATGCAAACTTGGAAAGCAAACAGGAAGAGAATAGTTATTGAAGGGAAATTAGGAATGGTGATGGCAGTACCATGTTTTATAACTGAGATCAGTGTGACCTTTTAATGACTTCTTTTAAACCACAGACAGTGTTCTGGATTTTAAATGGCACCTGCTTTCCACAGTATGATTGGAGGTAAAAATGGGATTTTTTGGTAAAGTGAAAAATTTTTGAGTTTTTATGGGAAGTTCTAGTATTTGTTATTTTATCTAATAAAACATAAGAAATACAGGACCTGATCTAGGAAATATTTAGTCTTACAGGAAGGTTTACATAAGTAACTGTGTCCAGTTCTCCTGTACATTTAGCTGTGCTGAAACTCAGACTACTCTGAATAAATTATTTTAAAAGGTGAGCCTGGAAAATGTCTTCAAACTAAATATTTTTGGTTGTGAAAATGCAAAAGAAAGAAAGAAGCCACAGTTTCAGTTCACAGGAAAAAAAAAAAAAAGAGTATTTACTCACCAGAAAGCATTTTCATAGCTGTATTAGCAACATTTGGGACAACCACCACATGTCTAATATCTTGGGAAATCTGAGCACAGTCTTCCTGCTTTTTTTGCCAGAGGGAGTGACATAACAAGAACCTTCTACATAGCTTTCCATTTTAAGCCTAATTTCCATTTTCTTTGTTTATGGTAATGGTCACACACTCTGGCAGTCCCAAAAATACTAAAATCCCATCAGTCTGTAAATCAAAATACTTCTGTTTCAGGGTAGGTTTTTTCTAGCTTTCTTTGCCATTTTCAACCTCCCTAATATTAGCAGGGGACAGTTTTTTCATCTCCCCAGTCCCCTTTTTTCTCCCTCCACTCACATAATTAAGAGATGAACTCGGGCAATCAAGGACAAGGTGGAAGTACTGTCCAAACATCCCATCATCAGCACCAGTCATTTTAATGAAATAACATGCTGTTGGATTGAATGCATCCTATGGCAGCCTATCTAAGAATGCCTGTCTGCTCTCCAGAAAGCTTGTGCTTTAAAAAAAAAAAAAAAAAAAAAAAAAAAAAAAAGAAAAGCCAGCCTTTAACCAGCCTAGGGGGTAAAAAGAGAAAAGAAAGGAGAGAATATTAGATAGAGCTAGCAAAAGAAAGGAGTTGCTTGAAGAGCTGAATAGATACAGAGAAAAATAAGCCACCAAATGTGAATGAAAGGGACTGCAGTGTATGTCAGAGAAAGAAAAGGAGAGGGGGGAAGCACTGGCACCAAAAGAAAAGAAGAGAGTGATAATGGACAAAATTCCTATGTACTATTTCTTAGCAAAGTACACCAGGAGCAAAAGTCAAAGCTGTACAGGGTCTATATATAAACTTCTCAAATTACGGAAAAGAAATACTAGTCTTGGTCTACGTGGTGATAGAGAAAAATGTTAAAAGTTTTTGGATCTGGATTTTCACACCTCACTGCATTAAGCTAACAAACTTTATACTATGAACAACATCATAACACATGATTGAAAAGAAGGAGGAAAGGTTAAGAGGCAGCTGTTGCCATGGGGGAGTTAGAAGGATTATGTTAAGAAGGAAGTTGGAAATATCTTTGTGCACAGCTATGCATACATATGCACCTGTAGTGCTGTTCCAAAACATCCACCAGGGCTTCTGACCCGAGGACTAGAATGTGTGACACTGCTGTCATAGTGACTATTAAATTGAGCAATCACTTTTTCCCAGACTTTGCCCTCCCATGGCACTGTTCACCTATGTAATAATGTAATTAGTATTGTCTAAACTATTGACTGAGACCCTTAGAAAAGGGCTGCCTCTGTAAGGCTTGGGCTGGACCTCATGGAGTAGTTTCTGAGGCCTTTAGGCATCTGTGGGCTACTGGAGAGGTAAAAATAAAAATATAAAAGGACATCTGCACTAGTATCAAGCACACTCCCCCGGAATTCCCCTGAATCTTACCAGTATGAAGACCTGTCAGCTGACTTTATCTCTCATTTCTTACACTCCTTAAGTGCTTACAGAACAAAATCAAATGATAGCATGACTTGAAATGTCACCTCTATGTAGATAATGCTTTTTCAAATATATCATAAAAGGGAATTAAAGGACAGCATCAATGTATTTTGGGGATACAAAAAGAAAGAAATTTTTCACAGGACTTCAGAGCAGATGATTGTATAACAAGGAGTGACTGACTCATGCTAAAAAAGGAAAATTTAGGCTGCATGTTAGGAAAGCTTTTTGTCAGTGATGTTTTTGGATCTTTAAAATAGTCCCTGTTGAGAATAAATGCTGGTCTTGGATGTCTAATTTCCTGCAAGAAGGGTGAGCTCTTCACTTGGTCTCTCTGCTCATTGTTCTTTGAAAAGGCCCTTCCGTCTGAGTGAGGGAGAAGGCCTGCAAGGACCAAAAGAGTGGAGATGGGGTGGGGAAAAGACATACCATCCCTGAGCCACAGTAGGATTCCTGGCAGGGTTGTAGTTTGTGTTACTGAAAAAAACTTCCTTTACAAAAAGTGCTTTCCCCTGAAAATTGTGACTTCAGTAAATTCCCAGTAACTTCTGATATGACACATTCTCAATCAGCCTGCCAGTGCAAAAATTTCCTGATGCTTGATACTGTTGCCTGACTGTCCTAAAATACTTAAGATGACTTAAAGATATTTACACACTACTGGTTATGGCTTCTGTGTAGTTCTTTTTTTTAAACCTACTTTCATTGGGAGGGAAAGCTCCCATTGTGATTCAAGGATGAGTACTTCTGACCACCATACCACGCAAAATCATGGGATTTATGCTATAGGATACATAGGTAAATAAGAGAGCTTTTATAGAAGGATGTCATATCAAGATGCTTCTGGAAGAACCTTGCAATATCACATTGCCAGTTTATAGCGGCTGGGGGAAAATATCTACAAAAATATAATTCTTTTTTGCTCTGTTTCTTTTATTCTTTCTGAAATATCTGCCATTGGCTACTGTCACAGCTATTGAACTAAGTGGCCTTTTGACTCTGCAGTCATATTCATCTGCCAGATAATTTAGAAATGAGTGGCTTTTGTCCTTTGTAGAGTATGGTCATTGGTTTTGATTCACTGTGATTTTGAGATACAAAGCATGTCACTTGAAAGTTCTTAATGAAGATTTTGCTCTGCTGCCTTACTCACCTTAACCTTGTTCCCATTGCTAGTTTCTTATATTCTTAATTTCTGGGGCAGTATTTTCCTTCTTCCTGCTATTTTTGTCCATTCCAAAGTGCAATAGAAATATTTAAATGGGAAAGGGGGAAAAAACAATCTTCTATGACAGGGAAAAGGAAACTCTTATTTGCTTAGAGTTTAATAGATCCTTTCGAACACGTTCAAACATTAACACAGACTTTAGTGTTACACAGAAATAATGCAAATATGTGTGTGTGTGTGTGTGTGTGTGTGTGTGTGTGTGTGTGTGTGCGCAGCCATAGATGTAAAAATGGTGTTGGGCCCATCTGCTGTGCTGGTAGCACTGTAAGCCACCTTTGCTCCACCTTTGACAAGGAACATCAGATGGGAGTTTCTTCACTGTCCCAAGGTTATTTTCTTCTGCTTCCTTGGGCCATGGAAATTTCATAAAGCTCTCAGGTCCTTCAGCAGTTAGCCAAATCTGGGCTGAACAGGCTATTCAGTCACTAATTCAGCAGTGGAGAATTGCTAATAGGTATGCTTGTCCACTACTCCTGTTGATTCACCAGTGGTGTCAAACTAAGCTGAAGGATGAGAAGCTGTTGCCACCTCCCTGTAAATCACAGAATGATTTGGGTTGGAAGGGACATTAAAAGTCATCTAGTTACAATCCACACAGGCAGGGACACCTTTCACTAGACCAGGTTTCTCAGAGCCCCATCCACCATGGCCTTGAACACTTCTGGAAATGGGGCATCCACAGCTTCTCTGGGCAACCTGCTCCAGTGCCTCAGCACCCTCACAGTGAAGAATTCCTTCCTGATATCTAATCTAAACCTCCTCTCTCAGTTTGAAGCTATTCCCCTTGTCCAGTCACTACATGCCCTTGCAAAAACTGTCTTCCTGTCTTTCTTGTGGGCTCTCTTCAGGTACTGGGAGGCTGCAATTGGGCCACATTAGTCTGTACCAGCCCTTCTTCAGCAGGTCCTGTTGAGGGAGATACAGCAGAAACAGGCACAGAGAACAGGAAGCAAAAGAACCTCTAAACCTGACAAGCACAGCAGCTCTGGTTTCAATTTACCCTAACCTTCACCTATAAACCATTGTAAATATGAGGGTGGGGGAGATGTTACACAGCCTTTGCAGCTCTCCTTGCATGTCAAGCAGCAGCCTCCAGCAAAGAGCACGCAGGCAGCCGGGAGCTGTTAGTACTTCAGGCACTCTCATTTAATCTGCTATTGCATGGGAGCTGACATCCTGAGCTCACTGAAATCATTCCACACATAATGCATTCCTAAGCTTTCCAGAGAGCTGTAGTCTCTTCACTATTATCACATTTTCTCTTTCTTGCTGTCTTTAGGAAAGGGGAAGAATGAAATAAAACTATGCCCGCCTACAGGCTAGAAGCCAACTGACTTTCAATCATTTTAATAGTCAATTACAGTCAAGAATATTTGGTTTTCCCCTTCTCCATATCCTCACATAAAGATTTGCCCTGCCACAAACCATTCACTGTGGACTTAGAGAAATTGTACACACAACTCCCAGCTTAGCAATTAATGTCACATAATAAGCCATCCATAGCCTTTTCTTAAATGAATATTCAGATAACAGATAAAAAGTGAACCCTGTTAAGTACATCCTCAGGTCTGTTTCAGGGCTTGTGAGATAGATTATGTGTAGAGAAGCTTGTGAATTGAATATGAACCAGTTGCCACATAAATAATGATATCAGACTTCAGCTTTTGTAAACAAAACCATATCGGTGGATTCGGCTTTGATTTTGTTGTAATTGGTTTAAAAAAAACCTGTAACTGCTTAGCATCTGGTGGCAGAACTGAAATATATTGATATTAATATGGAAGTAAACCACTGACTGCCAGATCCTGATAAAGTATACTGTATCATACTCCACTGGAGTCACTTCAAGAACAAGGTGCTGTTTAAACATAATAAGAGTCTAAGCATCTCGTCCAAAGTATTTAATGTCAATCCCCAGAAAATCTCAGGTATGAAAGATTTGCACAGTAAAAACCAAGTTTATGCGTAAATAAATTGTGTCCTGGCAAATGTGAAGAAGAAAAAAAGTCCCTCTATGAAAAACTTTCTTTCAAATCCAAATTACAGGTTTCATTAAACAACCCTTGAACCCCCATCTGAAAAAAAAAAGCTAATGAAATTGTTCAGCCCTTATTGATAGTTGGTTTGATAAGTGTTGCTTGGATTTGTTTGCATTTTATTTTTAAGAGTGTCTTTTTTAATTATGTGAAGAACTAATCAAATCTTCCTACTTCAAGAAATACCTCTATTCCTCAGACTTCTGCTTCCTTTGGAAGCTTCAACAATTACCAATGAGTACAAATTACTTGCAGAAAAAATAACAGAACTAACTACATCCTGGTGAGTAAAAGGGTCATTTGAATTCATCTTGATAATTTCCAGTGCTATGCAAATAGCAACAGACATTATGATGATTCATGTAGAAGAAGTTATCAGCTGAACTCTACTCCAGAGAAATTCTTCCTAAATATAAGTAGCATGATTAAAGGTTATGGACAGCAGAAATATGAAGATATTTAGTTTCTGGTTCTGTAGTGGACACTCGCTCTAGAATGTTGCAAGTATACATATGCATCAATACAAATACCTGGTGTGATCAGATGAGTCCAACAATGTAAAGACAGGCCTTTATTCATTATCTTATTTCCTTATGGTGCTGCTGGCCTCAATCCAGTTGAGATTAAAGATGTGTGCAATTTTCAGCACATCTATAGCTCCATTATAGGCTAAATTACAACTTTTGGCTATTTTCCTCTTGTACTATAAATAGTATTATAGCAATGTTAAAGCAAAGGATTTATACACAAGGTTTGTGTGTTTCTTGTTTTAGTTCACCATAATATTAAATATCAGCACTGAGGCCTCTTTCTTCCACTTTCCACCTCTGCAATTGATGCCTGCCTGATTTTGAAGGAGCATTGATAGGGGTATGAAGTAGTTGGCACACTGTAAATTGAAGTGGCAGCTATATTTTACAGCAACATCCTTGTATATATAGGACTCCAGTGGCTCTTTGAAGAGGTATATATGCTCAATATCTGTGATTTGAAAATCTATTAAAAATATGGAGTGAGAAAATGTGACCATCCAACAGAATGCCCTGCCCGTTGGTCAGAGATCAGGGTGCATTATTTGAATGCCAGTGCCAAATGAGACAGAGATCTTGACCAATTGGACAGTAATTGTCATCTTTGAACCATTATAATTTCCTAACATTGATACATATGCTAGGTTTCCTTGAAAGTATCTGTTCCCCTGACTTCTTTCAGTTGTTTAAAGTGCTCAGCGATAGAGTGGTCATGTAAATAATATTCTAGACATACTAGTATATGCAAATCTCATCAATATGAAATATCAGCATTTTCAGAGACAGAATCTGATGCGCTTAGACCTCATCTGATTAGGAAATTTATGTTGTATGTTATGAATCATAGCCTGCACCCACAGTTCAGATTCTCCTTATGCTGTAACATAATATGGTTACAACATTCTAGCTTCAAGCAATCTGGAAGTGTTTTAGGAAGATCCCAGCATAAAATGTGGCTGTCAAATGGTAGGATTTTTATCAGGTTGCTGCCAATAGGGTCTGTGTTTTCTGCTGTTGAAATGCCAGAGTAACAGGGCTGACCATATGTGATGTCAGAGTATCAAGAGAGTCAAACTAAACAGAGGGCTAAAGGGAGAGTTTCAAATAAAACAGAAGGTCAGGCAAGGTTTTGATAGCTATGACTCTTTTGTCTCCAGACCTTTCAGAATAGAAATGTGGTAAGACATTATTAGTCAGTATGAATAAAATACTGGGTGTGATTACCTGCATATTGGCTAATGTAACATGTGGTGAAGAAGTCAAAATTGGAAAACTACACTCCTTTCTGGGTAGCAAAGAGGTAGCTGATGTTTGAAGATTGTGCACGGTAGGTCCAAAAATTTGTCAATAGCTTAGGGCAGGTTTTGACATTGACAGCAAGTGTTATCAGACAGATAGGGAAAGTCAGAAACCTACTAAGGGAAACTATGGGGTAGACCAGGTGTGGACTGCATTCCACTGAGAAACTAAACTTGAAGTACATGAGAAATTACAGTAGCAAAGCATTCAACTGCAACTGCCATTTATGACAGTGTTACTGCTGAATCATGTTTCAAGTTATGCTCAAGGTCAGAAGAGTCCTAAGAATTAATACTCAGACTGCTTTTAAGATCAAGTTTCAGGGAGATCATTGATGTACATATTTAAAAGAGCTGCCACTATTTTATAGCCTAGAGGTAGTTCTTTGAGTTTAAGGTTTGCTGAGTACCATTCATCAAGACTTCTGAGCAGCAGTTGAAATAATAAGCTAGATTTAACTAGATTTAAGTGAGCTATTTCAGGCCATTTCACTGGAGATCCGGTGAGCTGTGCCACGCTGGTAGGTAGAAGTCAGCTGCAGGACAGTATCACATTTTACTGCTTTCCTTAATTTTCACTGTGGGCTCTCAAGGGAAGATTGTACACACCCCAGTCACAGTGAAAATTCTCTCTCTCTGCAATGAGAAAAATGGACAAGATCCATTGAAGGATGAGATATCCTCATGCTTTGTAACAAAAAAGAAGTAATATCACAGCATGGTAATTCCCTCTCTTACAGAGATGCCACTTGGCTTTTGCAGTAGGGTCTGAGTGTAAGGACCAAGATATTTGAGGAATCAGCCTGCAGAAGTATCAGGTTTTGAGCTCTTGCATGCTTTCTGTAATCTACACATCAAGACACGTTGTTAAGTATTGATGTATGTGGCATTAACATATGGTCTAATTAAATGGATCTTAAACAGTGATTTATAGGAGAAACCAGTAATCCCAGCTTTATCTGTGGCCTCTTGCTGACAATCCACTCAGAGCCCTCTACAAGGCTTGTAGAGCACTTCTGACTCCCAATGTGCCACCAGGAAAATCTCAGTGTGTTAGTTTTATTAAAATAAATATCAGGAATATGGACAGAGAGAGAGTTGAAAATAAACAAAATACCAGGGCGGACAGCGTTCTTTTAAATTATATATAAATTATTTTATATAAATTATTTTTCCATATGAAAGAGGTAGCACTCATCATCTAAGTCACTTACTAACTGCATAAGTAATAGGGTTATTTTAACCTTGACTGTGAATTTCCTTTGGAAACTGATGCTGATATGTTTGAAGTTCTTTTGTTCCCCTCTGAATGGCACTGGAGAGGAAGTCCTTCCAACTTAATGAGATGATCAGTCCTTTCAGCTTATCCTAATTTAGTTTATAAACAGAGAATACAGTGAAGATTAGACTGATCTGGGATTGTATCCAGTGAGAGGATACCATTTGCATGCAAAAGGAGTTTTATCTTCTGAGCTCTTGTCTTGAGTCCACTTATTCCTCAAGAATATTGTCCTGACAGACTGAGGGAAAAGAGACACTCCTGAATAGTTCCTTGAAAGGGGGTAAAAAAAGGTTGAAGGGAATTATAGTTGTAACTATTTCACATGTGGATGTGTATGACCATGGATATTTTAGGGATTTTCAGCCCATGGTGAGGTACTTCTGAGTAGTCCAGCAAAAGTGACTAAGGTGAGTCTGTTGTCAGCCAATTTGAATTCACTCTTCAGGGATCTTTACTTCCATGAGAAAATATTGATGAGCCAAAAACTGGACTAAACTTGTCAACTACTGGGCTAGGCAATATTCTCGATGCACAGCTCGGTCTATCAATCAAAACCTTCTGTTAAGAGAAAAATGGCCTCAAAGGGACCCTGTAGCATAGATGGGATGTTAATATTAATCAGTAAGTGGCTTTATTTCTATATTTTAGAAAATAAATCTAACCTGATTAACATAAGCTCTATCACTCATGACCTCATCAAACATCTTACCAAATACAGCCTGAAATAATTTTATATGATGAAGACAGGCAAATGTCTGCTGTAGCTCTGCACAGCTTTTTCCACTTTGAGAGCAGATTTAAAGGCTCTACTTCCAGTTGTTTGTAGTGCCTTGGTACCTTCTCTAAAAAACTGCTTACCAACTCAAAACTGAGAGTTTTCTTGATGATTTTGTGGGCTTCTTAAGGTACAGCAACGGAGGTAAGGGCTTTGCCACTGCTCTTTGTCTTCAAAGCCCTGTTTATTGCCTCTGGTTGAGGATAGATAAACCACACCTATAGCTCTGCTGTGGGAGTCGTTACAAAGCCACCCATTCATTTCCTCTGTGCCATGTGGTGAATCATTTTTGTAAAGTGCTTGTCAGAATTTCAGAAACTGATCAGTGGTTACTTTTTTATAGTAATAACTCACCTTTGATCTAATGAAAACAGAATTATTTACGACCTATTTGGTTCTCACCTTTAGTCTCTATGGAATTATTATTTCTTGCTTAAAGTCCCACAGGACTGAGTTAAAAAAAAGAAAAATAAGCAGAAATCTCAGACTGGACCAAGAGAAGTCTATATACTTCCTGATAGTGCTAAAGTGCTTCTGTAAGATTTTATTAGGAATTTCTCTCTGAACTGATCCCACTGGACCTCCTTCTCCTTGTTGAGGGCAGAACAGTGCCTGATCCTTCTAAAGCATCATTTGCATGTCCTATACATTTACTTGTATTTTAAAGAAAAAACCTCGTGTTGCCAGAAGATATATCTCTCAAAGAGTGTCAGTCTCCCTCTTTCAAACTGCTGAGTTTTTCTGAAACAGAAAAAAAAAAAAAAAGCAGGATCCTTGATGCACAGTAAGAGATTTTACTTGACTTAATTTCATTATTAGGTATAAAGTCCATTTTGTATTCAGAAGTGATGCGGAGGAAGCTAACTGTGAATAGGTAGAAATGAGAGGTGGGAAGAAAATGAGGTGTTTGTAAGAGAACATGAACCTTCTCAGACAAATATTTAATGCCTTAAAACCACTGTTTTGAACAAGACTTTAGCTTACAAAATCCCCTAGTGTGATGCAGGTGAACTGAAAAGCTTCTCCAATAGATGAAAACTAGTACTGCATTATTCAGACATAAATTTCATGAAGACTTCTCATTTTACACAAATTGTCAAGATGTTTCCAGATTTACAGTAAAGCCCAGTTCTAGAAAAGTGGTTAAGATGCAGTGAAATTGCTGCAAGCTATAGGACAGGCTGTGAGTAGTGTGCAGCTGAATTTAAAATGTCATCCGTTAGAATTCTACCTCAATTTTCTGCTAAATATTGCCAGTCCACAGGGATGAAAATAAGACAGCACTGCTGGAACTGTCAGGCTTTCTAGTACCACTTTACTGCCAGGAACTGTAAGAGGAAGAAGGGAGAACACAGGCAAAACAAGTGTATTTGTGCTGTGGATACTCTGGCCCACTAGCAGCAGCTGATGAAACTGGTCCTTGTTTTCTCTGTCTGGAACAAAGAGCAAAGATCAAAGTTTAATTGAAGTCAATTCCTTTTTCATTTGTTCTTCCACCGGCTCCCTCTGCTGGTAAAGGCGACTTAAAGAAAGGAAAAAGAGACTTTTAAAGGAAGACAAAATGGTGGGCTTACCCTTTACATTTTGACGGTTAACTGAGAACTGAATTTGAATAACCCATCTTTTAAGTACTTCATGTCATCTTGTTTTCATTGTCTTTACAGGGAGGGGTTGTCTCTTGTAGTTATACTGGAATTCTTTCAAACCTTTTCATAAAACAAAACATCCTGTTGTCCTTTTTAGGCTTAAAAGTTTCCAGAACAAAAATAGTGTAAACCAGTTTCTGACTTCAGTGATGGTTTTCATGTGTTGAATTTTGTCCTCTTTTCCATGAAGTTCTTAAAGCACATCATGGAAAATTACCACTACTTGTTTTTATATATCATAGTTGAATCTTCCAGGTTTTTTTAAGGATGAAATTATCTCTGTTTAAAATCTTAAAACCATATCAAGGTATTTGGTGCATAGGAGCAGTAACTGTCCTCTTTTCTAAAGGTGAATTTTCACAGTACAGCTGTCACAAAATATATCAGTCCCACTTGTCCCTTTCTCTCCAACACACTCTTTATTGCATGTCTCATTCCCTCTTTTTCTCTGGCTCTGGCATTCCTCCAGATGGAGAATGAGCCAATTCATCTCCCTAAGCAAGCAAGAATTTTGGTTTGGGTTTTGCTAGCTTCATTTTATCCCATTTTAATGAGGTAGATGAGCTGAGCACAAGGTCAGAAGACAGCCAGATTCAGCTCCAGAGATGTGGCAGTGTCATGCAATGAACCACTAGATCTGCTCTAGAAATACTGTGCAACTTTCATGCCAAATTCTGGTGGAAAGAGACCGTAAACATTGCTGGTGGACAAAACTCTTTCAAGACTCTCTTCATGTGAACAATGGTCCTTTAATAGGCTTGGATGAAATGTAAAACCCTTGAAATATTTTGATTGATGCTAGTTGCCAGTAGCATTAGGTAATGAGAAACCTGACAAAAGGCAAAAAGATCTCTTGCCCTCCCTCACTAGCTCCTTCTCCTAGAGTTGGTCAGGCTACATGTCAGGCTACATGTTGAATGTTCACTACAGTTGTTACAGCAGTCTCCCTAATCACCAGCTAACATCAGCGCTCCTTTTTATGCATTCCCTCTGAAAGATCACAATTCTCAAGCTCTTTCTCCCTGATCTTCCCCCAGTTTCATTTTTTCTCAATTGTACCCTTTCTGGTGCTGTTTCTGAAGTCTGTGATGCTTTTCACAAGGAGGTTCTATTTTCAGCTTCCCTTGTTCTCAGTGACCAGCCGTGCATGCTCACTTTATTTAACACTTTTTTACCTCAGTGACATCTTCAGATATTTTGTCAAAGTCATCTTTGTCATGAAGTAATAAGAGAGGGTCAGATGCTCCTTCTTCAGCTATCTCGATTACAAGGGTCTGAATAATAGCCTCTCTTTTTTGCTGGATTGTGGAAATGAGGAATGTCCTTAGTACTCTTAACAGGAAAGGCTAGTGCTGCAGAAAAGCATTTGTAGGTGAGAGATTAATAACACACGATTCAGCTAGGGATTTGTATGGATTTTAGGACACAGGGAAGCAGGCCTTGAGCTCTGCAGTAACTGCCTGCTTTCTATCAATTACTATGCATTCTTGGAGCATCATATTAATCTTCAACACAAAAACTAGTTGGGCATGTGGGATACTGGAGAGTTTTATGTACAGCAAAGAACAGAGCATGAGGAGACTGCTTTTAAAATTCACTTTCTGCAGACGTTGTATCACCTAAATGTTCTTAGACAGCAAACTTAAAAGGACATGAGAACAATCAAAGTTAATTCTCTTTTACTTTTTAAAAAAATGACTCATGGAAAATATTTTCTATGTGGAATAGAAAGCTGTCTGGAAAAACAATTTTGTACTGTGAGGAGCCTTTTACAGGATGTGCCTTATTATGGCTAAAACTGTCATCCTACATGTTGCCACCTGTGTTAGACACATCCGTGATTTTGTGGTAATTGACATCAATCATTTTAAACAGTTTAAATTTACATTGGTTTGCTATCTCTTTTGTTTATAAATAATTGTGCATATCCTTACATGGAACCAGAACAGTTACTGAATTATAGGGACTAGTATGGCAAAGTGTTACTCTATCACCTAATTTTGGTTATTTTCAACAGATTTGAGGGGTTTTTTTTGAGGGTTCCCAAATGGCTATATATCTTCATTTCTTTAGCATCAGCAGATGTTGATTGTATTGAGTTTCTTTACTCTAAATCTTCTTCTGTCTTTATATTTCCTGTGTGAATATCTTACAGTGTATATGATACCTCTGTCTCCATTAATTCAGTAAAGATGGGACTTCTTTTTCTGTTTTTACCTGAGCAGCTTCCCCATATCCTGTCACTATATGTTTATAATTTCTGCCTTCTTGTTGATCCAGCTGCACTGTTTGCTGAACACACCATACAGCAACTCCTAATTGGTAGAAGTTTTATAATGCTGAATTCATGGTGATCAGGAAGATGAAAGGATGAACCTACCAAAATTATGACCATCTGAGAAGTGATTAAACAGGAAACTCCCCTGCATTGTGATTGAAAGGAAATGAGTGGGTGTCAGCCTAGTGAGTTGTTCCATATGAATCAAGCTCTAAGGGGTCTGATTTTCAGGTGCCTTAAAGGAGAACTCAGATTCATCCTTTAAGTCTCTTTCTGTTGACAATTTAGAAGAAAGTAAGCTCACGCTTATGCATTCCCAGCCATGCAGTAGATGATGACTTAAGTGTGAAGCAAATTGGTGAAAAAAGAGAAAGGGATTTTTCTTGGTCCTTAATATTTCTGCTGCCCTACTGCAGACTCTGCTTATCAACTGCTCTTTCCTTCCTCTGTCTGATGCAATAGCCTCTTGTCCTAAATTTCTTTTGTAGCTCATCTCTTTCAAACCTACAGTCTATAGCTGACCTATTTCTCCTTTTTCAATCTTGGGTGGAGAATATTTTCCTTCAGTAATTTTTTTTGAGGTCTTAAATAATACAGCAATTTTTTCCTACATCTGAGATTTACCTTAATAGTAATTTTTTGCCCTTACAATGCAGGATCAGATTGATTAATTTCGTTGCTTTGTGAATTATCTTAACAGCCAGTCTTTAAGGATTTCCCTGACAAATTGTAATTTAAAACAAAACGTGCCATTTTAAATATCACAGCAATCTGAAGAAACCCCATGGAGGACTTTTGTGCAGGATAGATCCCCTTATCTTATTCTTGAATGACTGCCATCAGCATGGACAAATACAAGATGTAACTATAAAAACTTAGGCATGAAGAGAGAATCCATCAACAATCCAAAGACTGCTGGAAATGAATACATAATTAATAAGTGGTTAGCTCTTCAGGTCAGTCTATCCTGACCTGGATATCATATGCAATGACTTACGGACTATTTCTTTTGTACATCATCGCTGGGTTTAATGGCTCCCTTTCTTTGCCTTTCAAGCACCTTCTTTAAGCACAGCAATTATTTTTATGAGATACAAAGATAAGGGGTAGTAAACCAAATAAAACATGAAATGAAGCACGTGTTGACTATGTTATCAGTATGAAATTGATCTACATATTTAGATTGACATAGAGAAAAGATTTGTCATTAAAATTCAGATTGTAAAGCCGGACATAATTTCTTTTAATATCTCCTTCATTTGCAATGAATACAGGACCCTAACTGCAGCTTACATAGTCCAGTCAAATAACAAGAACACATATTTGGTTTCATTTAGCATTCTACATGTTCAAATGCTACAGCTTCAAAATGAGATGCTTCTCTTTACTGTTTATAAGCCTAATTTATGAGGCTATTAATTTTTGAAAAAGAGTATTTCTTCCACTGTGTATAAAAAGCATACACATTGTGAAATCACTCTCCCTCTGAAGGACAAATGGAGAGAACCTAAATAGCAGGATCAATGCCAGAGGTTCCAACATCAGCAGTTAGTGGAAGACCTGGACAGAGCATTATAAGCAGTGCACTTACAATGGAATTGTGATTGGGATGAGACCCATGTTGGTAGGAGATGATTCCCGGTTAAAACAACAACTTTACAGTATAAAAAGAAGGAAAAGGTTTGCTATGGCTCACTTTGGCTTCACATGTGGAGAAATATCCAAAGCATGCTAGTCAAATTCTCTTGCTCTCTGGTAGGAGTAGGTGTGTTTTTACAAAAATGACCTACATCCAGGTAGGCCCCACTAGATAGTGATTTATAGTCTGAATTTTACCTGAATGTGAGCTGGATATTTTAGTAAAAGCAGTCAACTCATGTCTTTGAAGGCAGGATTTCCCAGGCTATATAGAGAAGAACTGGTTCTACTGGTTCCTGAGGCTGGTGCTCTCACCTCCACCACACCCATTTCAGGTTCTCTGCACCTCTGAAGCATACAAACAGAGATTTTATCTGCTGAAATATCTTCAAACCACTGGATTTTGGTCCTTCGAGTCACTGGTTTTTATTACTGGGAAAGTAAGAGTATTTGTACATCTATTGCTATCTGCAGAGATGTTCACAATCTCAAAACGACCTAATGTTTTTTTTTTTAGTGCAGTGATTGCTTTCTCTGAAAATAAGGATACATTTTTAAAGCATAATATTCATCTCAAATTTTAAAATTCAGCCTGGAATCACTGAGCAGAAGCAGTGCACTAAAGGATTTGGTCACAGCCTGCCAAATTTCATTACACAAAGTACAAATTCACTTAAAACACATTTTCATACAGGCTGCTGTCTTGATCAATCTTGTTGATTCATTGTATGAACTTTTATTGCTCATTAACTGCAGATGCAACCCAAGTGAGGTTTGATATGATAGGTTATAAATGGATTTAAAAATATTTACTATAAAAGGCAAATCATCATCAAGTGGTTACTGATAAAAACTGCGCATTTCAGAAGCTGTGGGGGAGTGCTCAATTATAATAAAGAGAGAACATGAAAAGAGTGACATGAATTGTTTGGTAACCAGCTTCAAGCAAACAAAACGTGTTTCAGCACAGACATCTTAAGGGATATAGGCACTTAAGAGGGGATATAGGCCCTTTACAGAAGGTGGGACCCTAGTAGGGAAGGTAATGACTGAAAAAGTTTCCTGCTGGAAGTAATACTAAACTGAAAAAAAATCTCTGTAATTTGATGCTGTGGTTAATGGAGTTAGCACTGGTGTAATCATTGGTACACTGTCCACCAAAATGCTTTCTATCCAAAATATACTCTTGAGAAAAATGTTAAATAGTCACTTCAAAAGAGATGCAGATGATTAAAGAAAGAGAAGTATGACTTACAATGAGAAAAGGAGAAAAAGCTCACTAATGCAGAATTACGCAGGTGATTTGACTACTGCCTGTGAAAAACATACTCTAGAAGGCAGCTCTTAAACATAAATGAAATGTAAGATGATCTGATGTTGAAAGTCACAGCTAGAAATAAACTGAAAATGTCTTGGGATAAGAAAA
Organism: Fringilla coelebs; assembly: GCF_963513975.1. NCBI lineage: Eukaryota > Metazoa > Chordata > Aves > Passeriformes > Fringillidae > Fringilla > Fringilla coelebs. The sequence goes on from NC_140028.1 coordinate 85,694,845, forward strand.
ATCAGTACCCGGACATCTAAGAAAGAATTGTAAGAGATGTGTCACTGGAAATTTTCAAAGGATGTATGCTCTGGATTTGAAGTAAGAATTAATTATGAGACTTGTAGCCTTTTGTGGCACAGGGAATCAATAGTGCAACATCGTGCCTTACAGTATTCCCTCCTGTGCTTAAAATCTGTGAAGTTATATTTGTACATGGATCTATTCACAATGTGATAAACATTTTGAACAGCGTGATAAATACATCACCAAATATTCATTGAAATAAAAAGTAAGAGGTCTCTAACCGCTTTTCTGCACTCACCATTAATTCTCTTTAAACTTGAGCATATTGAAAAGTGCTTTGAAAACAACATACTTATAAAATTTTGACAATATGTCTTAAATTACTCACCAATCACTGTAAATATTACTGAAATAAAAATAATTCATCGACAGTAAGATTCTTAAATATTTGTCTTCTAATGAAATACTACCCCCTAAAAGCATTTTACATAATGTACCAGTGACATTAACCTGTGTTTATCCAAAACAAAAAAGATTAAGCAATAGCTTAGAAAGCAAGGTTATGGTCACATGAGAACCCAAACAACTTAAATTCAGCCAATTAAGCTTGTCATAAAGACCACAAAGATGATGGAAAAGACTGTATCGGAAAAGAAATCTATGGCTAGATCTGATTAATATTTTTGACACTATATTCTGTTGAAAAATGAGGCTTTGATGAAATAAAGTTCTTTATGAAATCTTTTATATTTGTTATGAACCTGGCCTATAGGTGGGCAGCTCTTGCAAAGGTGAAGATTTGGCAACCTTGGAAACCTTGATCGCAGTGTATTATATCTAAAAAAGAAACCAAAAAATTGATAGATATAGTCTCCTCTCAACTGAATACGAATTCAGGCCTTATTGACAGAATAAATGTGTTCATATCAATATACTCTCCATCTCCCTTCATTTTTACATTCTAATAAAATGGGAAAAGAGAAATCACATGAATAGCTGAGTCTTTTAATTTGAATGCAACATTGTATAAAGTGTTAGAAAATATTTAAAAGAAAAAATAATTAAAGCCTTGAAGGGAAATGCAAAATGAGATAATCCTGGTGTTATCAAATAAAGATGGTCTCAGACTGTAATCTTTTTGTGTAAGATAATTGACCTTTTACAGAGGTACAATGAGATAGCCTGAATTTTCATACACATTAGAGCAGCACTTATTATAGTGCCAAGGCAAATTATTACTGAAGTGGAAATTATGAGGATCACCGCAAGAGCTGATTAGGTCGATAAGGTGCTGACTAGCAGAGACTTCAATGTACGAAAAGAGAAGTTCTCAAGACAAAGATGGCAATCTATTGACACTTCCTCACAGGACAGTCTAGAGACTTGTCTTACACTCCTTAATAATTTTTGGGTTAAGAACAAGAGGCAGAAATTATAGGGATTGAGCAGCATAAGGTTGCATGGGCTTTTAACTCAGCCAGAACTTTGCAGTGGGTTTGCCTAAACGTACTTCTTATAATGAGCTCTTCGAAGTCAAAAAATAAGAGCTTTTCATTCTCAAAAGACCAGGTTTAATTTGTATGTACACTAGAACAGTTGGTGTTTTACACAAAGAAAGTCCAGTGGCTAGGTGAGCTGGAAGAGAAGAATGAATTTATAAACAACATACCTCCTGCCCACAGAAACTTTGTCATCTGGATCCTTCTTTCTAGTTGTGAATTCAGTCCACTGAGTGGCTTTCTGGGTTGCCAGACCTCTGTGTGCTCCTCTCTTGGAGCATAACAAGAAGGTATAGAGCTCCAGCCTTGGCTACACTCCCTGCTCCTTAGAAAGCAATCTCTCCACCCTTCTGCTGCTCTGGAGGACTTTTCTTGCCTTTTCTGCCTGCCACTCCCTGCCTTCATAGAAGGGTTTCTCCTCCAGGTATTTGCTTGAATACTTTAACAGTCTCTTCCTCTCTATAAGGGTTGTGTGACTCAGTTCTTTCTTTCTTAAAGTAATGTAACAGAGCAGTACAAACTACTTCAAAGTACCATCCATCATAGGGAATAAAGGGGAAGAAAAATATCCTGGTGTATTGGTTATCAGAGGGTGGCTGTTGGCAACCATTTTGAAGCAGCTTTGAAATTAGGTATTAGGACACATTGACTCAAGTATTTCTAGTAGAGCTAGAAATGCAGGAGTTGCATTGTGTGAAGAACCAAGAAGACCTTTTTTGCAGTATTGCATGCAAGTTTTCACATGTTCAAAAAGAGAATAAAATGGAATAGTTGCAGAGGAAGGAAGACCAAAAGACTTTTAAAAGATAGTTGTACAACAGAAAGGAGAAAACCTGAATAATAAGAATGTCATCAAATCAAAGAACTTCAGGTCAAAAATGAGGAAAAAGTCCTAACATGTTTCTAGGCCATAACATGAAGTGATCTTGCTAACAACAGTAGCAAGGGTAAGAATCCGATGATGTCTTAAATACTGAATTTCTATAAACATCAGTCTATAAAGACTGTAAGATAGTAAATTTCTGAGGATGGGAAATTAAGATGTCTTGAGTACTCAATATATTTGTATCTCCAAAAATCACTGATTTGAGAAACTGTCTCACTATTTGTTTGCTCTACCTCTAGACAGTAAAAAAATCCATCTTTTGGCTTCCCCTGGTGTCCTGTAGAGATTAGAAAGTTGTGTGTTGTTCTCATGTGCTCAGCAATAAGCCAGGCAAATTTAAAGTGAAAGAAGAACATTTAACTTAGGAGAGATTAGCAGGGACCATTAACTTGAGTTTCGTGCTATTCTCTTTTTTGAGGGCCATTCACTGCATTCCAAGACACTCTAGAAGTTTTGCTTCGGAACTACTCTGCTATTGCAGGATCATAGCACAGTGGTGAAAAGTTGATTTTTTTTCCTGCAGTACATGGTAGCTGTGAATTACTCCAAGTCTTACATTTGTCAGAAGATTTTAGAAGTGTCTGTGGTATGTTGTATTTACAGAGTGCGACTGCTGTGGAGTTTTATAAAATGTACATATATTCTATGGCTACTACAGTTGTAGGTGACTATATGACTATATGAAATACTTGTTCATGGGTGATATTCTGATTTGGGAACAAGGATGGAGAGAAAAACTAGAGGAACTGAAATACTGGCAAGAAATAACATGCTGTTAAGGCTTCCTCACTGGAATTTGAATGAGTGCGATTTCCAAACTCTGGGGTATATAAGGATTCAAATGAGCTCAGTAGTCCTTTTGTCTGCGTCTTTTAAACTAAACAGAAATTTCATATCTGTGGTTCTGTCTGGAGTGACAATTGCTTTCAACTTGTCTCTTCGCTAAAACAGAGGCATAGCAATAAACCAGAGAATGTAAGTCAGAAAGAAGGAGAGTGCTGGAGCCAGAAGCACTTACATTTGGTGTCACATTGTAAGACAAAAAAAAATACATCTTTTTACTACAGTATTTTGAAAATAATTGGGACCATCTGCTATTCTCAGGACATTAATTATTAAAACGTATGAAAAACTGAAAGCATAATGGCTAATAGATCCTAAATGGTTATAAATCTAATTCATGCTTTTTCCTCTTATGCTGTCTGACGCAAACAGCTGATCAGCATGCAGCAAAAACTGTTTCATCAGAATTATAGTGAATTTAAGGGTAAAATCACAGAGTTGAAAAATTACTTCAGTATAATTTTGTAGTATTAGGCCCACTTGTTCACAAAGTTGCATCTGTTTATCTAGATATATGTTTTAAAACTTAATTAAATTCTTACAAAAATCCCATGTGGATATTCTTGATTTGGTTTTAATCTAATACAAATTAATCAGAATTAAGGCAGTTCCTTGCAGGGTTTGAGGTTTTCAGTCATGTGCACAAAGGAATTTGGACCACTAAATTAAACCATTGAATGTTGTTCAGTTGGTAGAACATTTTTGTAGGGAAAAGCTCTCATTTTATTGATCAGCCTGAACTACCAATTGTAGATCCAAGTCCAAGACTCAGGAAAAATGTGGGTATGCTGACATAGTGGTCCAGGCCTAGGTATTCTATAAAAATTCATGGAGTCATTCCCTCTGCTAAACTCTCACATGTATTTTTGCAAACTCCCTCAGTGAAAAATGTGATTTGGTTCAGACCAAATCTGTGGGTAATTGTAGTTTAAACAAACACTATAATATTGTGTAATGAGTCTGAAAGTACATATGTGAAATGCTTGTACAGCCATGCCGTTTAAATTAATGGGATGCTGTACATCTGGCAGGATTTTCACAAATTATAGTGCTAATAAATTTGTATTAACTGGGGTTCATCTAGACAAAAAAAATATATACAGACAAAACCATATAATCTTTGTAAATGGTTATCTTTGTACTGTGATACACATTCACTCCTGAGAGGAGGAAAAAACTACTTGGGATTTATGAGCTACTGATATTCATCCATGGATAATGCTAGAAACAGACTGTTGGCATATTAAAGGGATTTATGTATACTACTATTCAGAGTTTTTTGAATCTGTACCACTCCTCACAAGCAAAACTCTAAATGTGGTCGGTGACATAAAGTGTATCATATTGTTGTTTGTAGCAGATGAAAAGATAAAACATGTGCAAAAAGACATCATTTACAGGTAAAGAATTACAAGTGTAGTTTTAAATCAAGCAGTTAATCAAAATAACTATAAGCTACCAGAGAAAACAGGAAGAAATTATCGGATACTCCAGTATTATGAAGCATGAACTTAAAATTAGGTGGAATAGAATATTCCCCTGTCCTAAGATATATTCTCCCAACTACATATGACTGAGCAGTAGCTGATGACAGCCAGATGGCACCATCCAGAAAGCCCTTCCCCAAGTAACAGCCAAGGTTAAAAATGGTACTGCACTAGAAGCCAAAAGTTTAAAAATGTTATTCATGAACAGTCATAATTTGAAACTTAGACATTCATTATATACTTCAGTTATAACTATGTATATAGAAGTAGGGCTTCCTCTTGGGTTACCTGTGGTCAACTGAAGTTTTACTTCCTTTTTGTAATACGTTTAGTATCGTAGCCAGATATTTATTATGCCTGAGCAACCAGCTTACTGGTATTTGCTGTGGAGGATTTCTGTTTGCCAGTAGAGTGATGTAACTATCCTTTTTAATCAGACTCCTCACAGAAATGCTGAAAGTCAGTGGTCTTTAACTGCTTAAGCTCTTCTGCACAACACACTACATGCCTATTGGTATTACTAAATAGTAATAAATACTATAAATATTACAATATTTATATTTATAATGTTATAAATATATTTTATTAGTATAATATTATAATATAAATAAATAAATACCCTTCTAAATCTGTCCTTAAGAGTAGTCTATTCTGTAGGTATACTCCCTTGATTAACCAGGATCAGGGCTTGGTTTCCTTTAAAGAAAACCTCAACTAGAAATATATTGTTCTCTCTGTTAACAGGAGGCCTTCTCCATCATTTGTTTCTTGCAAAAGACTCTGAAACCATTTTCTGCCGTATGATGCCCCACCTTTGGCAGTGCTTCACTGAACTGGCTGGAGCTTTCTGTTGCAAATACAAACATACTGAGGTGGGGATGAAGCCTACCATTGATCATCTAGAACCACTATTCTCCTGTTCTGAAAAATATCTCCTGCTCATGTCATCTGGTACATGTACTGGTTTTCCATACAGGGCTCATTTGCTGTTTCTTACAGAAAAAGAAAAGCAAAACAGAACAACTGCAACAAAACCAAAAACTTCCTGAGGAAAACATGATGCTAATTTTGATTATGGACTTTCACTCATCTTGAATGAGTGACTTGCTGGCTCCATCATCTCCAACCACAAATGGTACAAGAGCCTTACATCACTTACATCCTGTTGTTTCAGTATCTTGAGCTGTAGCTAAAATCAGTTCCTGGTGCTTTCTAATTGCTTCTGATTTGCATTACATGTCAGCATCATAAGGTAAACTGATGAAATCATCTCACTCCAAAGAGCATACCCACTGAAAATGTGGAACTGGATTAAAAAAGGATTAGACACATTCACAGGGCACGGAACATGTTATCTGAATACAGATTTGGCACAGAAAGCTCCTAAATGGTTTATAGTCAGAAGGCAGAGGATTGTCATGAGGGGAAGATCACTCTTTACTATATGCTTTACTCATATCCTTATAATCTTCTTTTCCTTAGATTTCCACTATTAGGTGACAGTGGCTGCTCCCAAGCATTCTCCCCCTTTCCATTACAGAACCTCGTTAAGCTAGAAATTTATTTGGGCATTATTTTTGCATAATGTGACCTGAGGTTTCCTTGGAGACCTGAAAGCTTTTCAGGGCTATCAATCTTCAGAAATGGTGTGTCCTTTTTATTTTCTTTTTACTTTCAATAGCTATTTCTTATTGCTACATTTTTCTATTATTTGGCATTGCTTGCTGCATCAAAAGAGGAATCATCAGCAGGGTGAGGGAAGTGACTCTCCCCCTCTACTCTGCTTTCATGTGACACTACCTGGAGTTCTGCATCCAGGGTTCCCAGCACACAAATGATATGAATGTGCTGGAGCAATTCCAGAGGGGCAGGAAAACAGTCAGAGGGCCAGAGTACCTCTCCTATGAAAACTGCTTGAAAGAGTTGGGGTTGTTCAGCCTGGAGAAGACAAGGGTGCAGGGAGACTTTTCCTTGTGCCTGTATCATATCGTCAACACTCAGCAAAGTGGCTACAGGTTGGGGGGACAGCTTATGCATGGCATGTTACAGCTGCCCCCACAACTTTGCTACAGTCAAAGAGGTCACTAATCTCACCTTACAGTTGCTGGCAAAGCAGCCCAGTACATGCCATTTGCAGTACAAAAATATGCCTTAAACTTGTTCTACATAAAGTCTCTGTTTCATAGCAAGTCTGAGTATTCCTACTTGAGGTGTGAACTACTACTTATATACTTTTTTCTTCCTTTTATTTTTTGTCAGTTACAGCAGTGGGATAGGAAATTAATCTTATTTTCAGCATCCATAACAACCTTGTCTCCAGGCATGTTTCAGTCTTCTTTCTGTACCTCTTTCCATAAGAAGTCGTCTGGATTGTTGTGTCTCTTCCTGCTGGTTTATTTTGCTGCCTTTGTTCCTTTGGCTTGAGCTGTTGTTGATTACTCCCCTGCAATTTCTTAGGTGAACTGGACTTGTGTCCCATATACTTTTCCTTTAATACTGGATCATTTAATGCTTTGGAAGGAAAATGTGAGTAAGCCCCTTAACACTGAAATTCAATGGTTTTGGGGGGTAAAAGGTGTGTATCTTTCTATAATAGTCAGCAAACACCTATTTCTGGCACCTCCACCAGTCCAGCCAGCTCTCTAAGCAGCCAGGCTTCATATTTCTCCCATTACTTTTCCCCAGGTAGAGAGAAGAAGTAAGTACATTGCTTTTTGCTGCCATTAATCATGTCTGCAGGCTCTGTTTTGGTACCTGCTGGAAACCCTTCCCTCCTGCAGCCTGAGTTTCCTCCCCAGGTGCCAGGCAAACAGCTACTGGTGAATGGGAGACAGAATAGGAAGGGAAGGAGCCAGTGACACGCACAGGTTGGGCAAGTGCAGGATGCTCTGCAGCAACGACCTGTCCCCAGCCAGCAGCACTGCCCGAGAGGGAGCACCCAGTACAAACACTGGGGATCTGACAGGCAGAGGAAGGAGGACAGCAAACATTCCTCCTGCTCCCAGAGGGGCCTGGGTGCCCTCCCAGCCAGGGCCAACATGGATATCTGTATCTAGCTACACACTCTCCCTTCCTCTCTTCCATGGGCAGCTGGTCTGCTAGGCGCCCTTTCCTTCCTGCCTCATGATGGTTTTATTTCTGGTGTGCAAGCCTGTCCCAGCCAGGGTGAGCCTACAAGTGCAATGAGCCTAGTCCAAGAAAACACTTTTCCTTATTGGAATTTTTACGAAGTATGGAGTAGAAGAGTATTATAGAATGCAGTGTAAAATCTTGAACAAAAACTATATTTGAGCCTTAAGCCATGTATCAGTGTAAATTCTTACTTAACACCTTTGGAATCCACTTCTAGGGCCTCTTAACTGCTGCTCCAAACAGGACAGATTAAAGATAATTAGGATAAGGTGGGATAATTAGATACGATGTGATCACCAGCAAAAATTCGGTAAGAATTTACAGCTGTATAATCCCAGTTGACTTCAAGAAGATGGAACAGGATTTTATATCAATGCAAAATTGACATCCAAGTCTTCAGTGCTCCATATATTGCAAATATGCTTTAAAATGCCAATTCTTTCTGGTGGTTTATATAAGCATTGATAGATGATATACATAACCCTATTTCAAGAGCCTAGGAGAGCATGTGAGATGTGAAAAATTGATATTTTAGCCAAGGGTCAAATCTGAGTTCCCAAATTTTAGCTGAGTATTTTTTTGCTTAGCCATGGTGATGTCCAGCATCATTTTCCACAGAGTTGATGACAAAACTACTCTAGGAATATATATATTTAGTATCTGTAATGCATATGTCATGACATTGTTGAGAATTCACTTCACAAATACCTGGAAATAAAGATTGGAACTGTTGCTGAGTTATAAGTCTCTTCATGCTGGAATGTTCCTGCTACTTAACTTTTGGAAACTGGAAATTTAAATGTGAGATCAAGTAAATTGCTCTTACTGATACATTTAGAAGGATAATGCATCTTTTCTGAATTTATTCATTTGTTGTAACAGCCCATGAGGAGTATTCATTTTTCCTCTTTTAGAAAAATTTGACTGATTTACCTGTTGGGTAAATCAGAATTTCGCTTTGGTCAATGATTACTTCATAAAGACTTAGTGTAAGGAAAATGTATCTTAGTATTCAGAGAAAAAAAAAAAAAGATGGGAGAGGAAATCTTGAATCTAGATCCATCTAGGAGCCAGCTGACAGTCTTTTCTCACAGTGGTCAAGAGCATTGTCTTCCCTTGAAACAGCAGTAATCATTAGGTGCAAGGGTCATCCATTTTGTTTAAATGATAGTGGAGATCTTAATTACCAAATTAGAGGACTGAAAAAAAATAGAGAAAATTAGTATCTTCTTATCATTTCCTGCCCCAGATCAAGTTGCTTTCATTGTTGGCCAATGCAGAAATAAATGAATTGAAACTCCCTGTTCTGACTTTTGACAAATATTTTGGATTTGCAGTCTGTGTGATCCATTACTTCTCAGGTGATTTAACTACAAAAATCTGCCTTATGAATCCTGATATAAAACTACCATGGAGGAATTCTCCCTGTCATTGTATTCATTGCCAAGGTCATGGAAGGCAGGAAAAGCTCTGGACAATTCTTTATGGTGAAGCATAATCTCAGAGGATGCTTTCATTTATAAAAGTGTCACTGTAAATAGTTGTAAAACCAGAGTAAGTTCATTTTGTGAAAAGTATCAGGGAAGAGTTTTTTTTCAAAATTCACTTTGTACAAATGTGTCATCCTGACAATGGAAGTTTCTATTGTGAGCATATTATCTGAGGCTACTCTAGTCAATACTTCTGAATAAAGGAAAACATCTTCCAGTGTTCTCAGATTCTTTATTACATACATTTTCAGACAGCAGGGACACAAAATAGTATTATTCTTTTCCAGTCCCTTAGCTCTTGTGTTAAATCAACTAAGTTGTTATAATTTCACTGACATGTGGTACTTGAAGAGAATAGCCTGTTTTCATTCTGTGGCTCATACAGACATCACAGGAGGGATGCCTGAAAAAAGGATGGAAGCTATTTTTTTCCTTGTGTAGCTCTCCTATATAATAGCACCACCATGGATCTAAGGACAAACTGGTGTCTATCACTGAAGAAAAGGGAACTGAGGGGATTTCAAGTGACTGTTGTAAAATAGGGGATGGAAGATGGGTTCCCAGCATATACTGAAACAGAAGTGCAAAATTAATAAATAATGAGACAGCTTGGTTCAAGTTACAGACACAGTCCAATGCACATCCCAGGACTTTCTCTTCAGAAACACCAGTTATGGAGGTTCTTCTTTGAGGATGGTGCAGACCAGGTCCTGTGCTTTCTCCCCCAGCACTGCTTCTTGCTTTCCAGCCTATTCTCACTAAGAAAGGACCTGTTACCCAATGAAATGGTCTTACATCACACTTCTAATTTGTTCACCAGTGTGGTCATCCCAAGTATGTCCTATAAAAAAAGAAGGTTGCAGTTTGATCTCACTCTTCCTAAGTGGAAACGCTCGTGATGGGAGACACACCAGCTAAGTGCAGAAGCCAAGCTGACGTTGCTCTCAAGAACCACTATTTATACCTGGCCTGGTATGCCATTATGAAAAAGCTGCATAATATTTTCTTGCTTACAGCAAGTCCTGCTTGCTGGTCATAATGCCAGTCATCTGCTTGTTTGTAAGATCTCCCTCATGTGAAGAGTAGACTACACTTGCATTTTGGAGTGTCACTTGTTACATCTGTCTGGGATTGCCTGGTTTTAATATGCGATACAGAGACATCCATAACCAGAAATTTGTTCCTAAGTAACATTATTTTCCAATCTAAGTAATTAGTGTTGAATGATTTGGATTGGCAGGTCTAGGCTTCACCAAGACATTTATTTCAGGTCTACCTTGAAGATAAGCTGTGCATAGTACTGAACTCCTATTACAGACTTCAAAAATAAAGGACTCTCTAGTGGAAACCTACTTATTGTCAAAATTTCCAGCTGCAATATTCTGGGGACAGATTTTTTTACTCTTTGAAATTCCTTTCAGACAGAGTGTGAACATCTTTCTTGGCACTGTTTCTGCCTACCAATTTTCTAGCAGCAAACCCATCAGCAGGAGAGTCCTCAAAGCCCCAGCTAGGGTGCATTGCCTTGGATTCTGGCAAATTTATTTAAAGTGATTTTCCTCCAGCTTTATTGGCCCAGTATGAAAAAAATTGCAGAATTCAAATCTGGGATATGAATAACACAAAACACCTTCAGTTTTGAAAAGTGTCAGTGGTTAAACTCAGTCTGATTTTTTTAAAAACAGACTTTTTAGCCATTTTGCCTGGATTTCAATATAAAGAGTGTGACCATTCCTGGAAGAAAATGCCTGCAATCCCTCTTCATATGAATACTGCGGCATGTGTCAGATGCAGACACTGCTGTTGTATCTCAGCACCTGGAGCTACTGTGTCCTTTTTCAGCAAGAACAGCTCCAGCACATGTGCTGTTTCTGCGCACAGCAAATAGCACGTGGCATGTGAGACAGACTCACTGTCTCTTGGTTCTGGGACTTATGGCCAAGTTCTGAAATCCACGGCATTCTGCTTGGCTTTTCACTGCTCTCAACAAAATCACTGGGTCACTGTCTGCTCATTATTAGATCTGGTTCTCTGCTGTTTTGTTCATGCTGATCTGTTGAATTGAATGAATTGTCATGCTGTAGTACTGTGGACTTGATAATCAGAGCCCACAAACTACAGAATACCTCCCACTCTGTTTTTCATCTTTATACTTTTTATACACCATTGACTTCTTAGCAGTTTCTCTGCACTTTCACTGAAGTGCGAGGAGAATCAAATCCTTAGACTGAATACAAACTTCTGCTGGTTCATATATAACTCCCTACTCTCTGATATCGAAGTAAGTGACAACTCCTCGGACACTCCTTGCTGTCAGGTTGATTCTTCAGACTGCTCGATACCTCATTGCCCAAAGGGCCTCCCTTGGTTGATGGTATCTTGCACAAACAGCTCGGTCTTCCCACTGACCTCCAGGGAATGCTGAGAGATCAATAGAAATAGGAGTCTCACCACATGGTCAGAATGACAAAAATGTTTCAGACACTTTTTTTTTTTTTTTTTAAGTCTGAGTCATAAATCTCAAGTGCAGGTACACATATTGGCTGCATCCTGGCCTTATTTTAGAACGTATGTAAACTATTGATCTAGATAATAAACTATGTAAACTATTGATCCATTTCCCAATGGAAGTGGGAAGGGAATATGGCTGAAATAGGCTAGAATGGAGCATTCCAACCAGCCAAATCTCCATTGTGGAAAATTAGAGCATCGGGACTCCAGCACATGCTCTGTCATACTTCTGATGCTTAGTCTACATACAGGCAAGTGTCTTTATTTCCCTAGCACAGAAAGGCAGTGCTTCTGCTAGAAAAAATTTAAGGCTCAGTTTGCACTTCATTGGATGCAAGAGTGTGGTATCCCCCTTGTCTCTTCTAGAACAGGAAGGAAAACTAGAGCAAGCAGAATTATCTTGTCAGGGAGACCTCATGGTGGCTTCTCAAAGTTTCTGCATGTCTTCATTATTCCTCAGACACTCACTTGAAAGCGAGCCCATGGACATCCATAGGATTTTGTGTAGTAAATCTGGCAGTACTGAGACTCCTGTGACCAGATTGGCATTGCAGGAAGTTGCTACATCTCTGGCTTCTTGACCAGAAACATTAGAATCACAGTGAGACAGCAGCACTGTCTCAGCTTCACTACCCATCAAGGTGTAGCTTGCATATAAATTTATGAACGGCAAGGATATACTTTTGTCTGTGTTAGTGACTTAGCAGATCTGGTCAAAACCCTGCATTTTATTTCTTTTGGGAGATTATGACATTTCCTGATTTTCTCTGGTGTGACTCATAGTGGAAACAGAACAGTTTTTGCAAAATGAAATTTAGAACCAAAAAAAATTCCAGCACTTAAGAGGGTCAAAATATTTAGCTTACAGTTAAAGCTGGAAACATTTGCAGTTAGTTGTATATTGTTTTATATTATAATAAAACAATGCCAACAGGACATGTCAATATACAACAGGATTTAGAGAATTCAGGAATAATCAAAACAGAATGTAGGAGAGGTGACAATATGAAACTACAATTTTCCAATTTCAGATAGACAAGTGGGCAAGAAAAATATGTTAACAGCATTGCTACAGAGTAGGAAGCATTACAATTTCCTCAGTGAGGCACTGGGAACTGATACTTAGGTAAATTGGTCCTGCATGTTTACAGCTGGTACTCTGAACTGTGTATGATATTCTGGTGCAGACACCAACCAACACAGCAGAAGGCTCAGAGAAGAAGGGTGAATAAAACCACAGTCTAGACAAGCTTCCAGAATCTGTTAGCTGATGGTATAAATGTGAGGGCTGAATTAAAAAACAGAAAGTCAATGAATGGTCAGGTTATCAGTGTCACACACAGTTTCACTTTGGCTCTCTCACATATATAAGCATGAAGCTGTGAGACCAAAAACCACATTAAACACATTATTTTTAGCCAAAGATATAGACTGTCATGGTACAATGCTAAAGTCTATAGAAATACAGTGTGGTTGTGAGCATGAACTGTTCTCTTCTGTTCTGGGAAAGAGGACGATACAGCCCAGAAGATGATTGGGTGTTGCCATCTCTCTGATCCTTTCTAAGTGCTAAGATTGCTTGGCAAAGGAGTCATGCAAGGTGAAGCTGAGTGCATTTCAGGCTATTACTTTGGGATGATGAAGAAATCTCATGATAGCTTGTATGGGAAATATTTGAGAAAGTGATACTTAATATTTCAGAGGAAGTTATTGGAAGTCATAAACAAAGATAAGCTGAAAAGGCAACAAAATATAATGTTACAAGAAAAGCATAAACAGGCCAAGTCTGCTGGCAAAGCAAGAGCACGATCAAAGTAGTAAAGAGATCACAAAGACAACACAACCAAAGATTTGGAAGAGAGAAGCTCAGCAACTTGAAAATACCGCAGACTATCTAGAAAAGCATTCTGCTTGGTGGTTGAATTAAACAGGAAAAGAAACTAAGCCAATACTTCTTATGCTAGGCTGGCTCACAGCAACCTGACAAGTCATAAAGAGGTGCTGCAGGTAGAGGGATTGCTTTGAAAACACATATTCCCTGTAGCTGGTGACACATGCATTCTGGGCATGTAGTAGAGAGAAGACAGCTTGCAAGGCAAGATGGTATTGCTCTCAGCACAGCAAAGTATCTCAGCTCTGAATCTTCCTTCATCCATAGAAAAAACAGAGCCAAGACTGAGGCAAATAAAAGTGTAAAAGCTGCTGGAGCACATGACATTACCACTAAGGCACCAGAAACATCTGGAATAAGCTCCTAAAATTCAAGGTATTTAGAAAGCATTCAGAGGAGAGAATGTTTTGTCAATCCAAATAATTATATAAATAAAATTTATCTACAGTATTAGAAAAATAATTTTAAAAGCACTTGTAAACAGATTATGGCCACTTTTAAAAGAAAGAGAAGATGAAAAACATTGCAGTATGGCCTGGCTAAAACTGTATTGATTGAATACTGTGTTTTAACAGAGACCTGGGAAAAGGTAGGAATAGGCATTAAAGCCTTATTTTAAAAAACTCCAATTCTTTTTCACATACAATTTATAATGGCATTAGGTACAGCTCAAAAGGGAGCACTGTGAACAGTGATTAAATCAGGCTAATTGGGACCCTAGATAAGGTAAAAACAATGCTAAAAAGTGTGTATAATGCCTTTTGCAGACTCATAAGATCTGATGGGCAAATGAGTAAGAGACTCATTCCAAAGGCTGATAGAACAGAAAGGTCCATAGAGATGCTGTTCCGCTTCATCACTCTCTTTATCTAGCCATGATGAAGTCCAATGTGCAGCACTGGATGACCAGTGTTCCTCAAACATTCTGCTAGAAAAGACTTTATTCCATTTTTTGTGGACTGCACACTTCAATGCTTCCTCTGCCCTGCATCTGCAGGAAGATGTGATCTGACCAATAGGGAGACATCACTGTGGACCTGATTCCTATGAGTCTCCAGCTGCATGGATGTTCATAAAAGTGGTCCCTGTTCTTTCCCCTGACATTCATGTGTGCTTTTGTCAGAGGTTATGCAAATCATGTGATGAAAAAAAACTTACACTGTTGCCTTGTGGCAAGGATAATCCATTTGCTTCAGTCTTGAAAGAATTTGAGAGAAGAGTTTAGAGAGTAACAAACTCAGGACATTGTGATAGGTTCTGCCAAATTGTGTCTGAAGGGCCTATGATAAGTGGACAGCAGGTGACCACCTGACTAAAACTGTTCTGACAGGCTGGATCCAGTCCACAAACTTTCTGTTGTTTGAGGTCTTGAGATAGAGAGTTAAGCTTCCTAGTTTGTGTAGATGATGTCATGTAATTGGCAGACATACTTGAATTGATAAGGGGTTCTTGGCTTTCTTAGAAAATTGATATACTTGCCTTGAATTCCCAGTAAATGTCTTGAAGCTAAAAGGATTGTATCTAGGGAAAAGAAAATGCATAAAGTGTTGAGATGGGGCAGGGGTAACCAAAAAAACTAGTGGCTTCTACACACATCCGAAGACCTTGGTGAGTGTTGATTACCAAGGATGAGGTTCATAGAGCATGTGCTTCAGCCACAAAAGCTGCACAGAGATTGACAGAACTCCACATGGGATGAAAACAGGGTGTTTGGAGCTGCACTACCTAGACCCAAAGTCAGAATTTGGGAGAAAATGGCCATCTGTCATCTCATAAACCAGCCATTTGTCAACTGATCACAAAGAACTCCTTCCCCAAAGACCCTTTATGCAAGAACGAGCAAATAGCTGCTTTTTCAGAATTGGATTGCTTCATTCCATGTCCTTGCACAGAATCCATTAATTTTCCAGAGATCTGGGAAGCCAGTTCCAGCTCTGTGTAGACAGGAAGCCTGCAAAAGTGCTATGGACCTGCTTCTCAAGCAATGAGAGGAAGTCTGAGAAATACAGGAATACTGGAGACATTCAACCCCTGAGATCTAGACTCAGGAAAGTTTACTGAAGCAGTGCCTTTTACTGATACTGACAATATTTTATCTGTGTAATTGTTTGGATTGGAGACACATTCCTTCCTCATGAATATTTTTAAAATACAATGCACTCCAGATGCTAGTTCATAGCACCCAGTCATGTGGGTGGTCCAGAATCTTCTAACAGGTTGTTTGGGAAAACTTTCTGTACAGCAGCTGGGTCCATTATTCTTCTGTGCAGTTGTCTGGGTGATCTGATCAGGAAGCTAGTTTGTAAACTGTGCAGGTCTTCTCTTTGCAGGACTGTACTCCCAATGGCTGTGGACTAATGTCACATCCTGATATTCTGTGACAGCTCTGTATGAAAACTCCAATAGGACTTTTAATATAGGCCATAATTGCCCTAAATTCTAAGGGAAACACTTAATTTCTTTGCACTAATACCAAATTTTGTGGAAGACTCAGTAGTTCACCTTGAAATGACACGCATTCCAATTGAAAAACCATTTAGCAAATGTGGGAGCTTTACCATCTTTCCATTATGTAAAGGACCATGGAAGTAAGAGGCCTATGAAGGCAGCTGCTAAGTCGCACTGACAGACAGGCACTTCAAATGGTAAATACTACAACAATGGCAGTGGTAAGAACTGAGGCTGTTTTCAAAATTGTCCTTTTTGCACAAGAGAAAATAATTTAAAGTAATTATTAAAAAACAACCATGATTAAAAACAACCATTTGTGGAAATAAGATGTACAAAGATGTTTTGAGCACCAGCAGCACTTCCAGAGTAGTGATGCAAAAGAAAATACTCTGGGGATAAAAAAAATGAATAAATGGTTTTATTAAGCAGTCTGATGTAATTCATATTAATCTGATCTAAAAAATAACAATAGGAATAATTCTAGAAAGCTTGAATGGCCAAGATGAGACATTGCATTTTAAGAACATTTAACTTGGTTTTGGCTTTATGTATTTATATTCGCTCTCACCAAATTGGTTTGTTTAAAAATGCATGAATGAGAGGGGAAGGACTTAGAAAACAATCATGATATCACACACCATATCTTTGAATTGCTGTGATCAGAACACTGGAGCAACATTTTTATTTTAAGCACAACTGTTGTCTCCTAGAGCTTGGATATTCTCAGAATGCTGATTGGAAGAGGATGTTCACCAGCAGAACTGCTGAAGTATTCTTAGATCTGTTTTCTTCAATTTTAGGAGCTAAGAAACTAGGAATTTAGTCCAACTTACTCATTTAAGCTTACTTCAACATCTTCAAAGTTCAACCTGACTCACCCTAATATAAAAGTTTAAGATAGGCTGGTACCCATTCTCTCCTACCAACCACAGAATGTGAAAAGTCAGCATTACTGAACTGAAAGTATCATCTCTGGTCACTCAGAAGTGCCCCAGAATTTCCTCTTGCAGTTTCTGATAAATTGTCCTAAGTATCATCGAAAATGAAATCAGACACTTTGAATATTTGAACTTCTTTGCCTTTTAGAAATTATTTGTTTTCTCCATTAATATTTACATCTTCCACATCAATTTCAGAGGGTGAAGTCAATTTCTATTACAAATACTTTCAAAACTAAGTTTTTTGTTGCCTTATTCTGAAAGGTGCTCTTTTCTCCATTTATCTCACTACTTTACCATGTGAAAGCCTCTGTTACCCCTAACTAATTATAAAGTCCATGTTTTTCCTATCAATCCACATGAAAAATGTTGTGTGAGAAGTCACAGAACAAAGTCAGTTCCAAACATCAGACACCAAAGTGCTCTCAGTTCATGAATTTGTAGAGTAAAAACTACTGGATTGTTACAACTTGCAGTCTATCTGCAGTTGTTCTGCAAATTTTACAAGTCAGAGTAGATAATATTTACAGAATTATCCACTTTTGTCTGTTTTTGTAATTTTTCCACTTCACCCATGGACTCAATTCTGCAGAAGTCCCTGCCTTACTTTCTAGACAGGACTGCTACATGACGCTCCACGGTGATAGACACCATGAGAAAATCTTAAAAAGCTATTTGTATATTCATATGATATTTACCACTATCACAAAGGATGATATTCTGTATATGTTGAAGACTGGAAAAAAATGGGATCTAGATGTAATTTCAGGTTTTACGTATCTTACACCTAAAGAATATTTGCTGTTAGGAGCTTGCTTTAGTCAATACCTGTTAATAAAGAAAGCTGATTGGGTGCTTCCCTCAGAGTCTGGGTATTTGTTCTGAGAAAGGTATTAGTGTTTCCCCATCAGGCTTATAAATTCACTGATTCAGAGTCCTTTTTTCAGCAAGAGGCTGAAGGCAGAAGCTTGATTCCCTGGCCAAATTTCTTGTCTGAAAGAAAAGTATACATTTTTAGGTCTAGCACACAGCAGGACAAACTTGTTTAAATACCAAAAGAGAGGATGGAGACTCAGAACAGGGAAAATATATGACTGCATGAATTAAGAGTATTTGTGCCTTAGTTTCTTACTACAGGTTACAGCTGAGTAGCTTCTATGAGCCCTTCAACTGTTTTCTTTCCAGTAGATGTGTTTAAGACTTTGTGGACAATAAGTGAACACAAGTGAGAATGGGTTGTTAGGTGCTTCTTTAAGTCGGGTTCTCAAAAAATTTTCTTTGTTTAAGTTCGGGATGCCAGACAATGTATTTTATTCCTGTTGCTAACTCTTTCCCTCCCACCTATTCTGTACAATCCTATTAATGTTTTTCTTCAAGAAAAGGAAGGTGTAGTTTGATACCATGGTGACAGCTGTCTCCTACTAGTTCCTTTAGGAGCCTTTAGTACAGTTACATGGCACACTTACTAACCTAAGGCAAGCACTGGAGGTAATGCTGAGAGAAAAAGAATAAATCCGGAACTATGAGCAGGGAAAGGTTGTGTTTGGCACTCCAATCATATTGTCAAGGGAAACTCGATAGTAATTTCTGGAGGTAAGGAATAAAGGCCTGTAGGCTGCATAAAAATGTGAGCTTGGAAGGAAACATCCATAATTACTATAGTATTAATGCAGTTACAGCAGGCCTCTGTCATAATTTGACTGCCCACTTGTCTCCTGCCTCTAGTAGGAGTAGAGTATCACTCTGCTTTAGTGACAGCAGCAGTGATTTAGAATAGCTGTTTACAATTCTCCTAAAGAAAGTGGAAATGCTTATTCATCCTTTTTTCCTCCAGTCTTACACTCTTGCATCTCTACTAAAATCACAGGAGTGCTGAATACTTGATTTTTCCAGTGACCAACTTCCAATGTTTGCAGATGCATTGGAATATACAGGCTTTTCATAAGATATCCACAGAAAGAAGTAATAGAAATAGATATAATGTCAACAGATCCCTTAAGACTGCATGAGAATTTTTGACATGGCCTTACATTTCCTCAGTATTTTTGTAATCCTCACACTGATAATAAAATCAACCACAGACAATTTATAGAAAGGGACATTGCATAACAGAAAATTATTGCTGGCTGAATTGCCTTCTTTTTCTATGTAGTAAAAATTTAACACTTTTGTCATGTAATGATAGTTTCAAAATACATGTTAGGGACAGAAAACAGAAATAAAGAAATTCAGAACTCTTCCTTTGAAAAAAATGACCTTTTATAGTATGGCTATCTTACTTTTGATCTGGGCATAATTGATTTATAATTCTGCTGTCCTTAACAGTGTTCATTATTCTACTCTTAGCTTATGAGTAAAGGTCATGCTACACTTACTCTCAGTCATTACTGTAAATGTCATACTGACATGTTGCAAGCTACAGTGCTGAAGTTGGGGCTGTGACAGCTGCCATTAATCCTCAAACCTTTAACTAGGTCTTTTTTGTTTTAATGTTCAAGATCAATTGCATCATGGGACATTTTTCCCTGCTCTCCAAATGTATTTTGATGGCACTCACCAACAATGACAAGAAATTTAGCATTTCTTTCTGCTTGGTGGCTGACAGTGAATAGGCTGTGATTTCACTGCTTGTTCCCATTATTCTATTTGATGAATATTATTGCAGATGCCTTTGACTCTGAGGCTGGAATGCAAACAGTCTTCCAGGGATATTTTTCATATCTGAGTATAAATGGATTTTAAAAATCCCATAGCATTGTTCCATTCTTCTGGTTTGCAAATATGGAACTATATGAGCGGTAATACTGTGCCTGAGTTTAAAATTCTACTCCCAGGATCACATTGGAGTTAACAATTTTCAGTCTGTTTTCTTGTGAACATTTACACCAGCAAAAGGTCATGAGACTAGCCTAAATACATTGAGTTGAAATTTAAAAATCAAAGAATATTTGCTTTGTTTTTTGCAACAATGATCTGTCATTTTTGATAGCCCTTGTGGTGTTACCTTGAGGTCAGAATATTATTAATCCTAAGTCTTTGGCTATGCCTAATCAACATGTAGGCTGTGACAACTGTACCAGAAATAGAATCTTGGTATGAATTACATGTCATCTTCAATCATAATAAGTGTGTTCTACCATACACCTAAACTTCATTTGTATTCATGTTCCTCAGCTTAATTTGGCAGACTGGCTCTTCAACCAAGATCAAATCAAGTGATACTGAGAAGTCCAATGCTGCATGTTCTATCTATCGTATTCTGTAGAACAATTGGAAATGTTGTTTTGCTGTGTAGTGTTTTGACTTTTTGAATTTAGCACAAGATGCTTCACTGTAAAATATTCAGTTATTTACTAACCTTGATGGATAACCCCCAGAAGTAGTGGCTTTTAGAAAAAGGCCAAATTCCCCCAACTTTATGACCAGTAGCGGGAATACTCAGTAAGTATTCCTGGCAGAAATTTACCACTGGAAATGTTCAAAAGATGCTTTATTAAAGGATTTTTACTGTACAGAATAGGTCTCTTCTTCTGTTGTGAAGAGACCAGTTCCTCATATATTATGGGCAGAAAGGTAATCTCTTTATTACTTAACACAGTGTTTAATGTACTTACACGGCTTTCCACATCTTTTTTTAAACTTTATCTGTGTTGTATCTTCGAGGACTGCAAAGTTCTTATTCATTGTGTTGAGTTTACCTGACCCAGCACCAGTTGCCTACCCAGCTGCTTGTTCTGTTCTCTCTTGATTGGGACAGGGGGAGGAAATAAGATGGAAAAGTTAATGGGTCAAGATAAAGACAGGGAGATCACTTACCAATTGCCATCAGACAAAACAGACTTGACTTGGGGAGATTGGTTTAGTTTGATGATAGGTGCATTAGAGTAAAAGGGTGAGGAACAGAGATAAAAACTAAAATACATACCCTCACCCCTCTTCTTCCTAAGTTTAACTTCACACCCTCAGTCCCAGGCCCTCTGCCTCCTCTCCCCTGGCCAGTCCATGGCCATGGTGAATGGCAGGCTGCAGTCAGTCCATAAGAGATCCTCTCTGCTGTTCCTTCCTCCTCACACGTGGTTGCCTGCTCCAGTGCAGGATCTGCACATACTGTAGTGCCTCAGGAAAGATGCACTCTTCACAGGCTGCAGGTCATGCCAGAACCCTGCTCCACTGTGAGCTATCCGTTCAGCTTCCTTTGGGACATATCCACCTGCGCTGGTGTGGGGTACTCCATAGGTTTAGGTGTAGGGTGCTTAAGATCCCTTCCAACCCCAACCATTCATCAATTCTAGGACTCTATGATCCCTTCTTTTCAAATTTTGCTTTATTATTTTCTCTTATAGTTTCCTCTAGTTGAGAGGAAACCATCCAAAAATCAAGGGTGGCTGTTGGTCTGAAGTGAATTAGATCCAGTGTGAGAGCCTGATCACAGATGAGAGTGGAGCACTGAACACCTCATACAGCCTTACCCACTGTCAAACAGGATTGACTATAATAGTTATAAATAGCAGAATAAAGCTTATTCTTCTTCACAGAAATAAATGAATCATTAAACTTCCTCCTGTCTTAAGGCACCTGGAATCTCAGCACAAAAAAGTGTAAATGGCTAAACTAAGTGAAAACGGACTCTTAGTTTGCTGTGAGGACTGCATGTTTCCTCTACTTGACTTTGGCTTTCTTAATTGTGATTTTGTTGTTATTATACTTCAAGAGTTCTGTGCCTCCTTGATATTTCTCTAAATAGTAGGAGAAGCAGCTCCTGTAACACCGACCCTTCCTTCTTCTTGCAGTAGCCAGCTGACTCCAGTTCCCCCTCAACCAACCAACCCACTCTTTTATAACACTCTTCTTCTTATTGACTACAGCTGCAGCCTGTTAAAGTCGGGGCCTGTTCCTAATCTCTAATAACTGACTCAGCTGCAACTCCTTAGGGACAAGATTTACTTTCTATACTACCTTTAATTTCTTATATTGTATCCCCCTACATGATTTTGACATGTATTTAATGTTATTTTGCTGCTAGCAGAATATTGTATTTTATGTCTGTTTTCTTTATGTATACATGCTGCTTTGTCTTACTATAGCAAAAAGAACAGCAAAATAAACATTACAATGGATAAACTTGGGCAAGTTAACACACCATTAAGATGAATAAGCCAGTTCTGGTTCCCTTTGCTACCATGGTAATGTCTCTGCTGTGAGCTCACTAGTAGGGTAGAAACTGGATTTATGAGACTTGCTGTAGAAGGAAAGCTGTTTAAGGTAAGACAATCTTAATAGAAAAAGAAATGAAAACCTATAAAATGGTAGAGTGTGGTATAGTCAACTTTATGGTACACAGGTGTCATAAATTTGTGGAATCAGGACATTTTCCACACTTCCAAATTCCTGTTGCCAGTAATAATATACATTAAGCTGTATTTATGGCATGATAATATTCTCTAAGTACAATGCCAGTAAGTTATATTTTACGTACAATATCTCTCTGTCCCAGTATTTATGTTTGCAACTCTTTCCTATGTAGAGTACAAAAGAATGGGAGTATACTTCAGTAGATTACTAAATTGCTTAATCTAATGGAGACTGCAACCACTGATAATGCAGTATTTATTTTGCTCTTATGTTGTTAGATATTTCTCACTAAAATGGTGCTTTAAAATGCAGGTGACCTCTAACTACTGTGAAGAATGAATGGTTCACTTGATCTCTGTACTCTGTGGAACTGGCTGATCAGAAAAGCACATGTGTGAGCGCTAATGATGCACTATGTCCATTCTGACTGTCTCACTTTACTGCTGTTCCCAGCCTGTCCTTCTGTTGTGTAGAATTGCAGAATTTTGCTCCTTGGGCACTTATCTCTGAGGCTACAGAAAATTTTGAAGAGTCCTTCAGAGCCTTGTGGAACTCTGGAAGGAAAGATTATTTCCTGCTGAGTTGCTAGGAAAATTTTCATCACCATTGCCAACTTCTTTTCTTAAAAAGAGGCCAGGGAAAAATGCTCAGTTTTTCTCTGTGCATGGTGAGGAACAAAAAGTGGTATCTGCTGGAGTTTCTGTACTGTCAGCTGGAACATCAAACTAATGTAGGGTGTTCTGGAAGCATTGACTCAGTCCCATGTGAGCTCAGCTCAGAAATAGCTCAGTCAGTATGGGGATGGTGACATCTGTGGCTTTTTGACCTGGTTCAAAGCACTGACTGGCCAGACAGGCATGTTCCAAGACAGAAGTTACATGGAGAATGTGTTCCCTGGAAATAGGAAGGAGACTTTTTTGTTGTAAGATGAAAAGCAGTAATCAGTGGCAGATTTCCAACAGATATTGGCTGGTCCCAGTGAAGGTGTTCAGACGGAGACTTCAGTACTAGGCAAGAACCTGCTGATGTGCGAGTATGTGTGGAAATTATATGCTGAAGAAACATTCAAATTATTTTCATGTGTTTCGCCAAGAGCTGTTGATAGAATTATGTACCTGCTCTCTCTTGTGTTTTCCCCTTGTTTTTTCCCATATAAGCACAGAAATGCACCATAGGAAAGGCATATGAACTAAGAATTAATACAATTACTTGTTCTGATGGGGCAGGCATGGTAGATGCTGTGCACATGTACACCAAGAGGTAATTCTTCCTCTGAAGAGCTCTCAGTGTAAATAACAACAGTGATGATGATGATGTAAGTCTTAGTGAATCATCAGATGTAAGTCTTAGTGAATCATCACAGGAAGTTGTTGACTTATACATAGGGGCGCCAGGCAAAGTGCACGTCTTCAGTGTTTGCTTCCTTTGGGAAAAGTAGTCTTGGATTCATGTCTGCCAAAACACTCATTCATAATTGTCTTCATGGAGCTATAGTTCCAAGTGGCCCTGCATATTTTCTTTTTTTTTTTCTGAAGGCATTCCTAGATGACATTGAAAGACAGCTTCAATGTTATAAGAAATAAATACCTGGTAGAATGAGCTGTTAGGTGACTGTAAACTAGGAGGGGTTTTCTGACTGCAGTTCAAACTTAATGATTAATTTGCAGCCCCAATATAATGCATTTTTAGTCATACAGTTGAAAGTAATGATGAAATCTGCAGGAGCAGCAATAAGGAAGCAGCACAGCTATACAGACATATTCTGATAACACAGCATGCAGGCAGTTTCTTCCTTGGTTGATAGCTACAACACGTACCAGTAGTGACAATTCTATAGATGTTTTTAGAGGGCTTCTTTCTCAGGGAGCTAGGAAATGTTCAGCCTGTAGGATATATATACTGTATTACTACTGACTTTCTCATGCAAGGTTTGGTGCAGATGAAAGGGTATGACCTTCAAGTCAACTTGGTTTTGCCTTTGTTTTGTGAGGAATGCCCAGGTGCTGCCTGTCTTAAAGTGGAATTGTTGTCTATGAAATAAGTATTGGTGTTATACTGGTGAGAGAAGAGATGAGTAATGTGTGTTCTGTAGCCACTTCATTTCAAGAACTCCAGTTCATATATAAATAATACAATCTGAATTTATCTGTAGTTGCACATACATATTCCCAGCAGCAGTGCTCATATAAACAACTTGTGGTATCTCTGTCGCTGGCATCTTGCCCATCCCCTGGCTAATGCCTCATTTATGCTAGGACAACTGCATATGGGTTCTGTGTGAAAAAACAGATGAAGGAACTCATACAACTGAAAAAGTATTTTTGTTTTTTCTGAGTTTTTTTTCTTAATTTATTTTTATCCAGTATTGTTTTCAAATGTGGCACTTGGCTCTTAGCAGGATGGAATTGGAATATTTTCTATTTCTCCTAAAGTGGGAGGTAGGGCTGTAATGTCCTCACCATTACAACTGTGCATATAGAGAGTATGAGTGTCAGAATGTGAAGGGGTAATATTAAAAATGCTAAGCTCATGCATTCTCAAAATGATGATAATTATGGAGTGTTCATAGTCATTACTTAAGTTAGCAGTCTCTTTTATTTAGAAGTAGGGTTTTTTATAATGGTGGTAGGTTATTCTCTATGAATTTTTTCCCTAATTTATAAGGCAACTGGTGTTATTCAATGTAGGCTTGTGGATTATCAATGAAGTAATAATTATTACCAGTATTATGGAGGTATAAAATGTTCCCAATGCGTTTTGTTTTGTTTTTCTACCACACTGTGGTGATATTTATTTTTTGTACCTTAAAAGTACTGGAAATGGGAAAACTTCTCCTAGAAGTTCTTGGGAAATTTGTTCTGCTTTCAATAGGAAATATTAAGATGCTTACTCAACTGTCTCAGAATTACAGTGCCGTTAAGGGAATTAATTATTACACTGGCAGCACACAGACTCTCTTTAGAGCTTCCTGCCATGGTCCTGCTGCGTTGTACAAGTGCAGTCAGCGACGCATTTCTGCTTGATCTTCAAGCCCTTAGTCATAGCCCAAATAACTTGATTTGACCTTGCTCAGCTGAATCTGGCTTTATTTGTGTCTGCAGTGGATTACCACTCTTCACATTCCGGATAGCGAAGGAAGGGGATGAATTAATGCTCCTGCTATGAAAACAGTGTGCCACGCTACTTGCGTAGGCCATGAGTCATGGTTTCCTTGATGGTCACTGGGGGAAGGGATTCATAATGAAAGGCAGCACTGCTCCTCCCACCGTCTCTAGTGGTGATTAAGAATGTGGCATTGCTCATCCAGAGACACAGGTGACAACTCCATAGAGTGAGGAGTGTTTGCGCACGTTATTGTGCGCAACGGTATGTGCACCAATGGGCAGGACGGCAGAGGAGCTTTGTATGAAATATTTCTCTATGAGTAGATAAAGCCAGTGAGCTGTGAAGACGCATCACCTTTTGGTGGTAGCTGTTTTGATGAATAACTAATGCTAGTACTTCCAAGGATAATGTTCTGTATGGTTTGGAGAGTTGATTTGTGAGTGTGTTTTGGAATGCACAGTGACACACCTTGCTCACTTTGTGAGACACACTCTCACACCGTGATAAATCTAAGCCACATGAAATTCTTGTCAGTTGTATACCTGGCTCAGAATTTTGTGGGAAGGAGACCCAGCATGGTTGTGCAGGGAACAAAGGTCAGACAGATGGGAAGTGAATGCTGCAGAACCATGGTGAGTCATTTTAAGTCACACATTTAATTGATTCATATAAGAATATGATAAACACTCCTATAACTTCCATCACAATGATTATGCATACTGCAAGAGTTGCTTAATGAGGCTTACCTAAGTCTCTGCCAGCCCTATCATTCTGCAACAAAAGAAATAATGGAGCGTTGTAATAACTGAGCCTAAAGATGCCTGTTCAGTAAACACAGAAGATTTTTCTGAACAGAGATAATTTCTTTCCACTGGAAGGACAATGTAGATCCGCATGTGTGTCTGCTTGCACATATGTGCAAAGGCTTTAAGGGGAGTGTATGTGTTAACCAGAGAACAAAAAGTGCTTGTGCTTGTAATGTGCAAGTAATTAAAGTTGCTGAAGTATTATTGGTGTTACACATTGAAGAAACGCTTATTTGGCAAAAGAAAAATATAAAGGTTTAGGTGGAAACAAGGGCACTTTTATACATACATCGTGTCTCCCAGCAATAATGAAAACAGGGCCAGAAGAAGAGATCTGGGCCAGGAAACTGCACAAACTTTGCTAACTGATGCGTGTCAGAGCAAAATAATGGGAACAGAGGCCAGTTCTGATGACACTTATTCCTCAGTAACTCCATCATACCTAAAAAGATATCACAGATGTGACCAAGCAAACATTTGGACACAAGGAAAAAGCAAAAAAGAAACTTTGTGAACTTTAAAGCAATGGAATTGATGGTGATGAAGGGTATTGAATAAGGCTTTGAAGAATTCAGTGTTGTGTTGTGAACTGCTGGGTTAACAGAGAAAGAACTGCATGCTGTAGCTGGTGCTGCTGTTTGCAGTGGGAGCACAGCTGGGCCAGGAGGGAATTATTCACCCAGTGCCCAGCTGACCAACTCTGTATTTAGTGAGTGTGGAGCAAAGCTATCTCTTCAGGCTGCTGACCTCCTCCAACCTGGGCTGTAGCAGCAGAAGGCAGTGGCAAGTTAAGGAGGGATGCCCCCAACCTCAGCAATAATCAGCTTTCAATGAGATGAGATGATCAGCATGCTTCCAGCCCAGCTGGGGCTTGTGCAGACAAAGCAACAGCTAGAGAACTGTGAAGGAGGGCAATATATATTCTTGCTGGAGCCAGTCCCAGATACTCGAATTTCCAGTCCCAGTTTTATTCTCAGGGGAGCACAAAGAGGGTTTCTGGTTAGCCTGTGTTTAAAAGAGAAAGGCTCCTGATCCCCCTCCTCATTTACATTGCAGATCAACAGAAGCCATCATTTGTTGATTTTTAGTGAGTTAACTATGCTCGTATTCAGCCTGGTTTTGCTGCAATGAGAAATCAACAGATAACCTCCACCTCAGCTAATTTAGAGCTCGTGGGTTCTTTGAGCTTTCCCTTTCCGTATCCTCAAAGGAAAATGAAACAGGGAGGAGTGGCCAGCTTACCATTAGAGCCACTGTCAGCTGCCAACTGGCAAAATCAGAAAACAATCCCTTTTTGCTGATTATGCAGAAAGCTTTGACAGTCTACATGAGTCTGGCACCGTTGAGCATGGCAGGAGTCACTATACACAAAAGCATCAGCCGAACTGCTCCCTAGGGATGTACAATGTGAGTAATAGTGGGTTAATTTCTCTGAAAATTTCTGAAAGGGATGACTAGGTATCAATAAATTATTCCAGATTACTAAAATGAAGTGCTGCAAAATCCTCAAGGGACTCATACAATACAGTCAAGGAGACTCTTTCCTTCTGTTCTTAAAGGTGGCTTGCAATACATACATATATGTAAAAATTTTGCCATTTAGCGCTACTTTATGAAGGAAGAAGACCTGCAAGTTACTTGATTTGGTTTAGCCTTTCCCTAGCAGACAATAGTTTCTTTAATTTGAGAACATCCACTACTTTCTCTATTTCTCTTTGCTTTACAGGGAAGTATAGGTCATGAAGTTCATACTTTCTTAGGCTTCAATTGAAACTGAGATTAGTGCACTGGAGCTTGAGTAGTTTTTTATGTCTTTGAGCTCTTTCTGTAGCTGTTGCTCAGATGTTTGACTTGCATAGGTGTTAACCAAAACAAAGGATTTGATTACACATCTTTTGCAGTGGTTTAATTAAATTGATGCAACCTCAATTCATTTTTGTTGGATCAGCACAAAATCCCATGCATAGACAAGCCCAAAGCATTTTAGAGAACTCGGTGAGAACTTCCTTGCTTTCATATTTTGCTCCTATTTTATTTAATTGTTCTTCTGGTGGGATGATGCTTCTGGTTCACAACTAAATAAAGGCTTCTGGGAGTCAGAGTGTAAGCAAGACCTGAAGAAAGAAAACAAGCTGCAAACCTCTCATCAGCGTTATCACTGCTCTTTTCATTTTTTGAACCAACACAGTATTGACCCTGTGGGAGAACGCTGTGCTGAAAGGCCAAGAAAGCCTTTTAAGCATAAAATGCTGGGTCTGCTCTGGGACGTGGAAATCAATCTGCTCTACAGTGATGCTTCCCACCAGCCCTGAAGAACAACAGCTACCTCAAAAACAAGAAGACACCTGGCAGCAGGAAGCAGAAACTGATGCAGGAAAGCTAGGACAGGAAATAATACTGAGACTGCATTTCAAATTGGCACATCCCACCAACATGGGTTCAATTCATCCCCACTGTTGTTCCATTCCAGGACTAAAAAGAACAGAAAATGAAAGCTGTAGTTTTATGACTTACTTTTATCCTTGGATAAGATAGTGTTTACACTTCTTCAGCATGGGAAGCAGCAGTGGTGTGTTTTAAAATTGTAAGGGCTATCATGGAAAGCCCTTGCACATTTGTTCTAGGGATACCTACATCTGCATTGCTCCATCCTCTTTGTCTTTGTATCAGTTTTTCTATTTTATTGTCCAAATGGAAAAAGATAAATATGGCAATTTGGCTAAGATTTCCAGCCCTCTGGCCTGGTTAACATAACATGGATAAATAGCCATATGCAGGCCTTCCCTTTTATTGCACAGATGGCACATCCTTGCACAGTAACTCAGTTGCATCTCAGATACCTCTCGGTGTGTCAGATTCAGCGTGGTGTGTCATACTGCGCACGCTCACACACTCCTGACTGTGAAATATTAGATAGAAATACAGCAACCTCAATAACTTCATACATTGAGTGAGGATTTCGCATAAGCAAAGCACATGTTTTTGTAGTGACGCAGAGGCCAGAATGTCTCTCCATAAACATGGTAATTTTGTGTGCTCTGCAGTGCATCCAAAAGCCATTATAAGTAGGATGGCAGTCCATTCTCCTGTCTCACTCCTTGTGTTAGTTGTGACTGGTGATAATAAAGGAATTAAAGATAGGACCAATGCAAAGATTGTTACACAAAGGAAGTAACTGCTTTGTGCAGGATGTGTAATGTACCTGATTGAAGATTAGTATGCACTTATGCTCCTTTCTGAGGTTTGTGACTTGGAAATTTTATTTGGTTTTTCACTGACAAAGTCTTTTGCTGATAATTCTGTTCCATAAGACTGTAGGATAATTCAGGTTGGAAGTAGCCTCATATCTCTTGTCCTACCTTCTTCTCAGGGAGGCTATCTGTAAGTTATGACCAAAGTTACTCTAGAGTTTATCCAGTTATGTCTTGAAAAGCTCCATGGATGGGGACTGCTCTGCCTCTCTGCTAAGCTGTTTTTCTGTCTGACACGGGGAAATGTTTTTCCTTATATTCACCCTGATCATATCTTGTCTCAGTTTATGCCCATTGTCTGTCATCTTCCCACCATGTGCTTCAGTGAAGATCCTGGAGCCACCTCCTTGTATATACTGGCAGGCTGCTAGTTAGATGTATCAAAAGCTGTTTCTTCTCCAGGCTAAACAATCACCATTTCCTCTACTCTCTCACTACCAGACAAGTGCTCCAAAGCCTAGAACATCTTCATAGCCCTTTATTGGATATGATCCAACATGATAGTGGATTTCTTGCATTGAGGAATCCAAATCTGTACACAGTATTTCAGACGTTGTCTAACAAATACTGAGTAAAGGGAGATTATCACTTTCCTGGCTGTGCTTCTCCTGAAACAGCCCAGGATGCTGTTGGCTTTCCCTACTGCCAGACAGATTGCTAGCTGATCCTGACTGGCACCATGATTCCCAGGTCCTTAACTAGCTGCTCTGCTGCTAGCCAGTACCCAGCCTGTATCATTGCCAAGTTATTCTTTCTCAGGGGCAGGACTTTCCTTTTCCCCTTGCTAAATTTCACAAGGTTATGGTTGACCTGCTCCTCCAGTCTATCTAGGTCAGTCTGCTTGGTAGCCCTGCCCTGAAGTGCATCAACCGGTTCCCCTTGTCATCTGCAAACTTGATGAGAGTTTACTCCATATCCCCTCCAGGTTACAATAAAGGTGTTGAAAGATACTAAGAATGATGTTAGATTATTAAAATGATCTATAAGTTTTCATACATAAGAAAGCCTCTTGAAGGAGAGCTTACTGCCAGTTAGACCCATGCACTTCCTGTAACCTCGGGACATTATGTTTGGTGAACAAACGCCTGAGTCGTGTGGCAGGCACAATCCAAGCCCTAGCAGGCAGTTGTGCCATCTGCCATCTGCACAAAAGGTGCACAGCTGCCACTCTGTGCTCAGCCTCAGTGCTGCCATGACCATGTAAATGGCTGAAGAGGTTCTTGTCACTATGGATTAGAGTCCCTGCAAACCAGTCCTTCCTGCGAGTCAGGCCTATCACAAATGAACATAACCATTGATTGATATAGATGCGCATAGTGCAGAGGGTATAAAGTTCTCTGCCTAAGGGAATGGGACATAACCTCAGAGAAGATAGTTCTTGGGCCCATACAATCATGAATAAGTCAATTATGTTCTTTTACATTTTAATTTCTTGCCTCTAAACTAAAGAAAGTAACACTGCTGTACTCCATCAACATCTTTTGAGGGTAACTAACATTTTACAAATATTGGTGATTGGATTTGGGTAGCAGCAGTTGCTTGAGACTCTGAGTGAGAGCAGAAGTCTGTGCATCATACCCCATACATAAATGTACAGTGGGTTATGCATAGTCTTCAGAGGGAGTTTTCACATGGGGAGAACGAAAATTGAGGATAGGGGAACACGAGCGTTAGAAGCCTTATCAGTATTTACATGAAAGATTGTAAAGTATTGCTATGCAAATGAATGATCAGCAATACAATATTTTGGAAAGTCTTCTATAAAAGTATAAAAGAACTTCATAACAAAACTGTTGTGTGTCTAAATTTTATAATGCAGAGACCAATAATCTATATAAAGCTTAAACTAGGGTGTGTGTGATAAAAAATTCCATATCCAATTAGTACAAAAACATTTTAAAGAGGAAAGTGGATTCTCATTTGTTTAAAAATCATGTTCTCCTTTCGCTGTACAGACCAGCTACTCCTAATCACAATGACACCTGCTTTTAACTTTTATTTCTCATTAAGTGTAAAAACAAAGCAAAATAAACTCCTAGTGTTGAGCCTGACCCCATGCCCTTTGAAAACAAAGGAAGAACAAGACTCCTGGTAACTTCAGAGGGCATTGCATCCAGCCCATTGTTTTTAAAAGTCAAAAGCTAACACAGATTGTTCATTTCCTGGCATTGGCATCAGCAGTAAATGGGATTGCCTCACAAAACGTTTGCTCAGTCCTCTGGGACAAAGGATAAGAGCATGTTACATTGCTCAACAATGATCTCCCCAACCAGCTACACAGCAGTACTGTTTAATTTCAATAGCTCATTACCTCCTTGTCAGTAAAATGAGTCCATGGAGTTGAAACTATGGGAAGAAGAGTGAAAGCCAGTAAGAAGGGTGGGTCTGAAATATCATTCTTGAACATACCCTGCTTCCCCATGAATCATGTAGGAGAGAGAGACTAACATCATGGAAAGGCAGCAAAGCGATAAATTATTCATCTGAGGGAACATAGGGGCTGCTGGATGGCCACAGTCCTCTTGGTACCACATCAGGACAGGAAGTATCCTTCTGTGTTGTAGCCTCTACGGGGTAGGCATCTATACCACTGCCAGTTGTCAAGACTCCCTCCAGAGTGAAAGAACAGAAATAAGCCTTCCTACTCTATCTCCTAAATGGAGGTGATTCATTTAATCTATTTTAGACATCGGAAATGGGATGAGAGGAGCTCTGCCCTCAGAAGGCCTGTTCCCTTGACTATAAAGGGAGCCTAGACAGTTAACTCAGAGACAGACACCTACCATGCAGAATCTATATTTGGACAGATGAATCCCACTGCTGGTGTTTACTATAAATAGAGAAGTGCACAGTATATTTAAAGCAGAAAATCCATTGGGTACTGCTGAGATTATTGTTAATGCTGCTTAAACTAGTTAATTAAATAACTAGTCAATCACCCCCTAGTGTAGAGAAGACCAGCCATCCAGCTACTGAAGTCAATAGCAAAATTCTTGCAGGCAACAGCAAGCGCTGATCTGTGTCTATATAAACCCATGCATTAAAGCAAGAGGAAAACCCAGCCTTGTTTCTAGATCCAGTCCTTTTCGGTTTTTTATGTTATGGAAATTTGAGTATTTTCGTCTGCTGGTTGTAGTCAAAGGAAGGAGCTGCAAAGCTCAGATGAACAGCTACAGCTCTCCCTGCAAGTGTTCCTAGTTTGCCCAGTTGCAAGATCTGAGACATAAATGTAAGCCTCTTTCGAGGGTGTTTACTGCCCCCATAACTTAAGACTGAATTGCCATTTAAGACCTGTTACTAATAAATTTTGGGTAATGTCTTTACAAAATTAAATAGCTGGCAATGACAAGTTTCTATATCAGAGGAGTGACAGTCCTAAATGTCATCCGTGTATATCAGATCAAATTAATGATTCTGGTACCTAAACTGCAAAAATGCAACTCTTGATACTGTACAATCAACTATAGCTATATTGACTATAGTAAGAATGTTTTCAGTTTCTCATTCATAAATCAGTTTGAACTGGATTGTGGAAATAGCATGGTAGGCAAGGGATGAATTTGTGTGGATATTTTTATAATTTAAGGGAAGAAAACGCTTCCTAAGACTGACTTCCAGGTGGCTAGCTGCTATCTCTGAGAGAACGTGTTATGCAACACTGGACACATTTACCATGGAGAAGGAAGGACTCACCAGCCTAAAAGGCAGGCTGGATTGTTCTGAACTTTATATTGGTCAGTGAAAATTTTGAAGTCCATTCTTGAAACGTAAACAGATTTAGCCATGACAGCTAGACCACAATCCTTTGTTTCCTCTCTGCCTTATTAGAGAATTTAATTTCTCTAGTGGAACCTCCCAGTCCAGTAAGCATTGATGGTTGAAATGAAACAACCTTGTTGACTTCTCCCTACCTGTGTGATAATTGGAGCCTGCATGCCTACTGTAATTGTGAAATAACCTCTGAGAAATCAGTAGGGGTTCACAAAGTGCTGCAACTAGCTCTAGGAGTTAAAAGTGACAGAGGGGTTAAGAAATTGGAAAAACAATCCTTCATTCAGACTTCTTCCTCCATGGATCAGGGGTGATATGATGATGTGGCAGGTCAGAAAAGAGTGAAGTGACAAATTAGTGGACCCAAATAGGTGGAAGAAGAACAGGAGGGGTGGCTTGTTTGATCTCACATCACCTGTTGAACCTTCTAAAAGCAAAATAGCAGGAACCATTATGGTGGAAGAGGTCTCTGAAGAGCTTCCTGAGGAAAGGACACTGGTTAATTTTTTCCCCCACTGGGCAATTTCCACCACACCCAGGCCATCAAACAAGACTGTTGGCTCTTCCCAACAAACTGGCTAAACCAAAAAAAAGGATGGCCTGCCTGACTTTCCATGTTCTTGGAATCTCTTTCTTCCCCCTAGTTATATTTTTTGATCTCATGATTTGCCACTCAGCTTTCAACCACCCTGCTCTACTAATGCAGGATGATGAGTGGAAGGAAGGAGACCTGACTTGGCCGGGCAGGGGATATCCCATACCAGTGGGAATTGTGCTCCTGGCCAGCAGTTACCAGGGGTGACTGGCTACTCCAAACTGTTTTCCAAGACTGCACAGTTATTTTGTAGCCTTAAAAGCTCAGCAACAGCCACACTGCCCTTGCTTTCCACTCTCCTATCCTTTCTGCTTTTCCTGTCTATATTTATTATCAAAAGCAGTAAATCAATCTTTATTCCTACAGTTGTGATCCCAGAGATGAATAAGAAAATTAAGCCTTTTTTGCTGGGCTAAGAAGGACTTCTGGATAGCATAATGGATTTTAAATTAATAACCTGTGTCTAGGAAATCTAGGACAGATTTTGATTAAGTTGGTCTAGTTTAATCACTTGATTTCAATTTCCAAGCGCTTTGTGTTTTGTTTTTGTACATATTAATCAATATACTTTCCAGATCTGGCTTGAATTTCTATGCAGCTGCCATGTGACTGAGCAGGCTAAACTTTCTGTACTTAAAACCACAGACCATGTTAAAGGGTTTAACACTTTACGTTGGGGAGAACACATTAACACCTATGGCTGAAGTCTCACATATTCCATTGAAACTAACACAACATGACTCATTACATCTGACTGTTGTTGCTACTGATGCCACGAGATATTAGAGATATATTTTTTCAAAACTTCTGAACTGCCTTTCCACCATTGCATATTTTCCATCTAGATTGTCAGGTGGAAAGAAAAAACTAGATACTTTTATTTTAGTTTATTTGGCCATGTGAGTGACAAAGTAAAATATCATGAAGGCAGAAGCAAGTATTGATGCTTTGGAAAGCCATCAAAGAAAAAAAATGAAGGTTTTTACCAGATACTGCATCTAACATTAATGCATTTTGAGAAAAACATAAGTTAAAACACAATATATTATAGACATAGTAGAGCATGTGCAACCTGCAATAATTTACTCAGGATAAATGATCATGTCCTGTTCTCAATGAAAAGAATCTTGGGAGCTCATGAACTGGCAGAAGATGAATCTCTGTTTCCTTTTACATGTCCTTTCAAGGTGAAGGAGGTCAAATAAAGCAGTCTCTAAGCTTATAAATCACTCTCCTAGACTAGTTTAAAATATCTTTCTACAGAAACAGAGGTGACAGGTTTTTAAAATGAAGATAAAAGAAGTTGCTGACAAGTATTTGATTTGTTGAAGGCTTTCAGTAAGAACTTTGGAAAGTAAGAAAAACGAGAAATTCTGAAGAAAATAGGAGAATCTCTGGCAAGTAGAATTGTTAATAATGAAAAACTGAAGAAACCCTCGTATCCAAGAGCACAGGATTTCTGATTAAAGATAGGAATGGATGAAGTGTGTTCCAATCCTGTTACAAATAAAAGTGCAAAATATTTCTGAAGGACCCCAAACTCTCTTTTTCATGAATTTGCATTGTATTTAGAATTTATTGTAGTCATCATGTGTCTTCTCAATTCCTGAGACAAACACTACAAGGGCTTTGTGAAAACATCCTGCAAGTTTCCCATGCCTCAAAGATTATTTATATAAACATTATTTGACATGAAGTCAATACAACATGAAAGACATTTAACTGGGTTGTTTTAATAACAACCTTATTAGAGTCAAGCAACTAATAAGTATGGAACAGACAAGAGACTCTTGTCTGAACATCTTAGACATAAGGCATTTTCTCCACTGTGAGAAAGAACATATGTGTTTTCAGCCATGCTGTAGTCAAGTTTCAAGCAGGAGCAGAAAGGGGAACAGTACTGTTATTCATGTATCTCTTCAGCCCGTTCACAGGGTAATTCTGACAGGCAGACAGAGTTTTAAGCATTACTGTTGTTTCCTGCAGTATGAGCAAAACTCTATTTAACAGAGTTGACATATTTCCTATTGCAATATGTTTTCCCAAACCTAAGCAAGAGGGCTGTCATTGGCAGGCCTCCACTGGTCTCATCCAAGGCCAGGCTGGTATGAGCTAGGTTTTGGCCAGTGATCTGTCATGATGTGTCCTATAAGTATTCTCTTTTCTTCTAAAGGCTTTTGACAAAGCAGAGAACACTGGTTGTCCACCCTTCTTAATTACATAGGGCAAGATACTAGGAAGTTTTAGTTTCCATGATGTGATCATTTTTATTAGCAAAAGGTCATGCCTGCAAGAGTGAGTGATCGAGGGGTATTTGTTGGTCAGGTGCCCAGAAGTCAAATGAAGTTAGTTCTGAAGAAATAAATGAGACTGTGGGCTTTCTGTCTTCGTTGCTAACAGGAGACCGTATGGGCTTTTATGTGCTCATGGAGCCAGCTTGACACACACATTTCCTTCTGATAGATTGTGCTGGGTTCTTAAACCTGCTTCAATTATTCTGTACTTCTTTATGAATACTGAATAACTAAAACAATCCAAAATGTTGCTGTACAGACACACATTTATAATTATACATAGGCATAAAGGTTGAAAAACCTTGGTCTGCCCTCCTCTCCTTCAGTATGACTCACCTAAACTGCAGCCACATTATTTGTGGATCTGGCGGCACAGGAGAGTACAGCTACAGAGAGAGGCTGGATTTGAATGTGAAGAGGTCTTCCCTTGAGCTTCCCTGCTGTCATCCTGTCCCTGTGTTTTCTGAGAGCAATTTCCTCACACTTTCACAGCTGTTCTGACCATTTGTGAATATTTCCACGCTGTTAACATTATCCATGTCCAAGGGCATACTGACCTGCTGCTTTGCTCTGAGTAATCATCATCTTCATTCACACTGAGTTTTTACTGCTGTCCCTCTTGAGTGTCTCATTCTGCCACCAGCACCTGTAGATACTGAAATAATATAAACAATATCTACAGCCATGTCTTAATTCCAACAAGCTACTCTGTTTCAGGAAGAAAGTGTGGATAATGAAATATTTTGCTAATTAAGATTGATGACTGCTCACGATAAATGTGAAGTTCTCAGGCTGATCCTTGCTTGTCACTCAGTTTAATTATGTTTTCTAGAGCAAGTTTCACACAGGGCCTGGGCAGAAAAGCTACTGTATTTGTGTTAGTGGAGCTGTTTCTTCTGGTATTTCTCCAAGAGTGGTCTGAGATTATATTTAATATGTTGAGGAGAAGACACAGTCAGCTACAGTGCTGTTTCTTTACAGGAAACTGCCTACTGTCTGCTGCTGACATCAGAAGGAAAGGAAAAACATTTTGATTGAACAAAGGAGAAACACATCCACTTAGTTAAAATTAGAACTTTCATTTTTTAAAGAAAAGTGAGCAAATACTCTTTCAGAGCAACAAAACCAAAAAAACAATAACAAAACACAAGATAGAAGAGAGAGCCAAGTTTGCACTTCATATTTTTAAGCACTGCTGATTTGGAAGCCAACCATGAATGGCAATAGTTGCTTATGCACTGTACACGCTGTACTCCAAAAGCATATCCGCTACGGCAGGCCAACCAGAAGGAAAAGCACGGAATTTTCCTTTCAAAAAGAAAAGGTCTCATTGCTCACAAGAATTTTTCTCTCAAGTTAACTCCTTTGTTTCTTCTTTTCTGTGGAAGACTGACCTTGCATTTAGCAGTTCAATAACACCTCTGATACAATGTTCAGGGGTCTTGAATCATCCTCTAATGATTAGTCATTGCTAGAGTATATGTAGTGTTTCTTACTCAGTGTTTCATTTCTCAATTAATTCTGTCAAGACTTCTCACCTTTGCTGAGGACTTCTGCTTTTCTTCTTGCTTGATACTGTTGTTGTTGTTGCCGTTCCCTGCTGATAAGCAGACTGAAGATGAGCATGAGCTTATTCATGAAGGCTTGACCTGAAGCCCAGGGGCTCTGTTTCTGGAAGAAGATAGGTGAACATGGAGTTATTGTGGGAAGCTGTTCACAAATAATAATCCACATTTAAGGCACCAAAGCATCATTCTGAGAAAATAGCAGCATCTTCATTGTTACATTTTTTGACACAATTAGGGCTCTCTGTCAAGAGCAGTCAGAGAACAGCAAGAATTTTCATGTCTAGGGAACAGGATCCTGTTCTTCTTTTGCCTGAGTTTGGTTATCACAGCTCTTCAGAGTGAACTCCTGGATGTGAGGAAACTGGGCTAGAAAACACAAGCATGGCCCTCTGTACTCTCAAGAAACAGAAGAACAACACCACAACAAAACCACTGTGTTTCAGGAACAGAAACTGCGAAGGACTTTCTGGAAATAATCCAAGCCAGATCTCAGTAGGAAGATGTGGATGCTCAAACACAGAAGAAAAAATTGAACAGATGTTTGCCTCCAAAATGGGATAACCATAAGGACTGACTATTGCCTAATTTGGTACTGAGATTATGATTTATGACAGTTCTATCATTTTATTTCACTATTTTATTTATTAATTATTCTCTTGTTGCCAGAAACTCTACTTTTTTTTTTTTTTTTTTTTTGACACAGGGAAGTCTATGCAAACTCTCTCATTTTCTCCCCTGTGTTTTTGCATACTTTCACATACATCCACTTTGTGAATGAATGGTTTGTTTTGTGCAAGTATTCAGCCACAGCTACTATAGCATCCTAGAAAAAATTTTTTGTGAAGGACTGCAACTGTTTTTTGTCATGGCATATGTACCATCATGTATATTTCCAAGCCCAAGTCCCAAAAAAGGAAGTAAACCAAACAACTTCCTTACATGAAAATACAGCAAGGTATTATGCCTGTAAAGGTAGCAATCATTCCCCTCCTGTTTGAGGGCCAGGACACCCACACATTTGGCATGTTGCCACATACTGTTAGGTAAGGTAATGTCGCATGCACAGCAGGCTGTTCTTATCCTCCATCTGTTCTAAGTCATGCAAATTCAAGTTGTGTGTCCCTCAAATGTCCACTTTTCCAGCATCATCCAGTCTGCAGCAAGCACAGAGGGAAGGATGCCCCTGTGTACAGATTAATAGCTGAGCTGTAAGGGCCAAGGAGAGAGGTGAGCTTTTGTTGCATTAGACCTCAATTCACTTGCAGCAGAGAGCTGAGCTTTGGGCTGCAACTTCATCTCTTTCACCTGAAAATGTGCGTGTGGAGGGTGCTTGTTCAATTTGGCATGTGAGGTGTTGTCAGTTGTCATATTTGAGCAATGTCTCATTCTGTTCATGATTTTGGCAGTCTAGAAGAACGGCTGGTATTTCTCTGCATTCATCTAGCTTATGTATGTGCTCTTAAAGGATTTGTTATGTTCCAAGTCTTTAGAACAAATGCATACGAGTTACAACATCTTGTCTACTGGGACTAAGTTACATGAAAGTAAGGCTTAACACACAGAACAATGGGCAGAGATAGACCTAATGTTCTCAACGAAAATACAATTTTTTTTGTATGTTGGAATAGTTTCTTTTTTTAACTGCCAGAACAGTGGATGTTTCTTAGAGATAAAAATCGATGCATCGTTGCTATACTTCCAGTGAAAAATGGTGCGCTGACATCAAAGTACGCTGAAAACAACCTCGCTTCTCTTGACTTTCATAAAAAGTGGTCAGCTTCTTCTGTAGCATTGACATAAAATGTCATGTGTATGTTGTGTGAGCATGGCATGCTGTTGTGAAGAGCAATGGCAGCATAAATAGACCAGGAAGGTGAACTGAATTTGCTTTAGGAATCCAAGGTGGATTGTGATTGGATTGGTATAAATCCAGAGTCACTTAACCTAATCCCAGTTTTACAGAACTGTTACTGAAATTAAAAAATGGCATCTCTGTAGCTGCATTTCCTAACTCCTCTGAAATTCTGGTCTGAATCTTTACAGTAGTTACCATAGTTGCTTCCATTTATATCTTCAATATTTCTTTGGGATTTCTATTGTCTTCCCTTTTTCTTCACTTTCTGTTCAGCTGTCATCATGGCATTTAAACTCCAGTTAGAAGAGCAAGGCAGATGTCTCCCAGCAAAGGCTTTGCCAGCATCACTCCAATGACAGCTGTGGGAGCAGTGCTGTGATAACAGCCTGACCACCAACGTCAGCAGAGAATGACCACACCACATCTGCAAAGCTTTTCAGCGTCCGCTGGCTTGGGGTCTGCAGTCTCATATCCCTTTTATACTT
The DNA here is from genome assembly GCF_963513975.1 of Fringilla coelebs. Lineage (NCBI taxonomy): Eukaryota > Metazoa > Chordata > Aves > Passeriformes > Fringillidae > Fringilla > Fringilla coelebs. The sequence goes on from NC_140028.1 coordinate 85,735,061, forward strand.
GAGTCTCTCAGCTGGCAGCCCTAATGCTGCTTCGTTTTCTACTATAGTAGATACATTCAAGTCTGGTTTTTTGGGTTTATATCAGTTTTTAAAAACCTGAATTATCACAAAATATTGCAATCCTGGGGTGAGAAGGTGTTTAAAACATGCCTCTTCCTGAGTTCACTCCTAGGCCTAGTTATATCTGAAAATGTAATTGAAAGTTTCAAAACATTACTATGAACCACAACTTTCAGTGCCCCAAAATGGAAATTGGCAGGCAGTATAAAGAATTACCTCAACATCTACTAAAAGAAGAGAAAATTTTAAACCAGCAAACAGCAACAGCTTCCAGAAAACCCCAAAACAAATGTAGATTATTACTGTATGTTGGTGTTGTGTTTAAAGCTTGTCTAAGTATAGTTTTAAAATGCATCACGACAAATATTTCTAGGTGAAAATAAGCTCAGTTCAAGAAGTATATGCTTGACATGGAAGGAACCATGTAAGTTCAGTGATATTTCTACATGCTCTCTTATGTACCAGGGTCCATGTAAGGGTTTTCTCTGGGATAAAATACTGGCAGGTGAAGTCCTAACTTGGTAACATAGCTCCCTCATACATCAGCAAGTTGTACCTTTGCTTGCACAGCCCATGCAGGTGCCTCTGTAGCGTTGTTCTACCATTTGATAGGAAAGGGCTTCTACCTTTCATTTTCTCCTGGTAGGGCCTGCAGATTATTGTAGAGGCTTAATTTATTCATTACACTAAACATTGTATGGTCACTCTGACTTTTTAGCATGCAGGACTTTCAGCAGGTGTGTGGATAAAGTTCCTTATGAAGTAGTGAACCCGTGTCCGTGGTTCTCCCTATGGCTGGCAGCACAACCCAGGAGCATCATAATTCTCTTGAGCTGCTAAATGGAGCAGGAAGGATGTCCCAATCCCTCCCTACAGCTGATAGTTGTGATAACCATTATCAGTCACCAAACAGACTCAGCTCTAAGATACACTGTGCAAATAGGAACCAAACCCATTGTTTCCTTGGAGATATTCCTAATGCAGTTTGCTACAAAAGCACTTTGTTCTTTTTTAATAAAAGCATTCACTGCTCTAAGTAGTGTTGTCCCCACTTATTATAGAAAATTACACAAGTGCATCTAAGACCAAGGACAGGTTGCAAATTACTGGTTGAGCCTTGGCTATGCTGTAATTCTTGGACTTGACTATGCTGGAATTTGACAAATAGTATAGGGTTAACCACACACACCATTTTTACAAGAGTTGCTGTCATACCTTAAATTATCTGAAGCATTCAGCCTCTTCCCCCCACCCCTGGAAGGTAGTTCCTCCAACTGTAGAGTCTCCTCACTTTTCTGAGCCATAGGGTCTGTTTGATTAATGAAAGAAGAAGCAGCCTGGGGATTGTCACAAGTGCCTCTTGCAACACTTTCAAGGTTGCGCAGAGCTGGAACTTGTGGAACTTATAACTCCTGATAGCAGATTTTGGTCCTATTTCAGGAAATCATCCCTGTGCAAAGAAGCTCATTAACATATACTCAGGTTCTGCAGCAGACAGTAGAAAATATGTACGTTCTTAATGTTAAGAATGTATTTTCCTGAGAGTAACTTGATATGGCTGCAGGTGCAAGCTCAGGCAAGGCAGTGTTTGCTGAGGTTAGTGAACCCAGCTTGTATCTCTCTGTTGCTGCTCTGTGGCATATATAGGATGAAGATTTCCTTCCTGCCTGCCACAAAAGAGACATTTTACAGGAGAATATTTGGGCCATTTATTTTTTTGCATATTTAAAGGAGAAAGTCTGATCTCAATTGCCCTAAAAAAATCGTGATTCATTTTGTAGTATGAGCAACTGGGCAAGAGAAATGCACTTCATTGGAAGAGGAAATAATTTTAGTTAGTTTCAAATTCCTTTTCTTTCATATGCTTATTCAGCTCAAATATTAGTATGAAAAGATGCTCTGGTGAAAAATTGAACTCTATGATTAATGGCCAAAGTCCACACCCATTTCATCTCAGCCACCAAAGAAATTTTTCAAAACCAAGAAAGATTTATTTGAAATCTCTAAGTACACAACAAGCAGAAAAAAAAGTGGTTTTAAAATACAGATATTTTTAAAGTTTCTATTTTATCACAAAATTAAAAATAGCTCAAATATTTTGGGGTTTTTGGCTTACCCATCAATAGATCATGTTCTGTTATTAAAGACCTGCTTGCTTCTTCCCACTTTACTATCACTGATATTTTAGTGTAATCTGAACTTTTTTTTTGGTCCACTTCACTTTTCAAGCATTCCAGGCTGAGGACCACTTTAGACCTTAGAGTATAGACACTGTCAGTCCAAAGCAGAGGACTGCTGGAGAGCTTTCAGCAGCAGCCTTTTTTGATTACTGTACTCAATGTATCTGTTTAAATTCATATAAACAGCTAATCCCAAATATATGAGATACTAATTTGGCCTTGTTTAAATGCTGGACTTTGACTGTCTGAGAGTGCTTTTATTCAGAAAAAGATTGCCCTTTTTCTAAAAAATGCACCTTTAAAATCTAAGTTATTTCAAAATTGAGAACTGTTGTTCTAAAATTATAGCACTCATGAAGATCTGAACTACTATAACTGTGAGTATAATATGTGAGCCATTTTGTTATTTTGGTTCCACTTAACCATGTAGGCAGATCCTTATATTCACATAAAACCAGTTATATCATCTTGTTTTATATCTGTGAATTTCCCTGATGACCTGTTTTCTCACTTAGATGAGGGGTTCTTTGTACAAGAGCTGAGCTGATTGGGGCAAACACAAGGGCAGTTGAATGATAGTCCAATGCATAGTTCAAATCTATTTCTAATCAAGACAGAGTTATGATATGGACTTGCTAGATGCGTGCTAGCTCATCCTTAAAATAAAGCATCCATTTTTTTAAAAGCCCAATGAAAATAGCTCTGATGAAATTAGAAGTACACTGATTTTCTACAGTGCTTCCAACCTTGTACAATCACCCTTTTCAAGCTGAAAATGTCTCTTCCTTTATACAGTACATTATCACAGCAACTCAAAATTTTTAGGCTGGGACACCATTACAGAAGTTCATATACACATGCTACTGAAGCTGAGCAAAAATTGTCAAAATAATAACAAGTGAAATCATATTGCTAAGTCAACACTCCAAGTACTAAGCAGGACAACCTATCATTTTCCTCAAGCTATTTTTTTACCTAGTCACTGAATTAAAACCAGTTATTTGGTCTTTGGCTCCCAGAAATGATCTGACAAAACCAGATAGCTTTGAAAGATAAAGTATATTACAGTCAAGCAAAGAAAATATACTGAAGTCAAGCAAGCAAAAGTGTATCAACTAGACATTTATGATCAAATCTTGTGTACATAGTGGATCCCTAGGAATATTTCGGTGCTTGAATCCCAAATATAGGCACTCAAAGTCCACACTTGGATGCCTCTTTGCCTGGAGGCATATAAAATCTCTAAGTCCATGGGTTTTAATAGATGATATTTGCTAAATGCTAAATAAAAGAAACTGGGAGGGTTGATGTCTGAGCACTGTATTTCTCCAAAAAGATACTCCATCCCTTAGTTTGCATTCAAAATCCAATCCAGAAAACACTCTGAGTACAGACGTATTGGATGGGCCAAAAAAGGAAACATGGCCAGGGATCTGCCATCACTCCTCCTGTCTTTTTACTTATCAGCTAAAGAGTTGAACTGAGACATGGAAGACGCTAAAGACGCTATCTCTTTTGTTCATGCCTCTGCCTTTTTAACAGGTATTTCAAACTTTCCAAGATCCTTTCAACTTTAGGCATAGTCTGCTTTCCAGAGCAAAGGTATTCAACATCCATTCTTACTGTACCTTTCCAATGTGCATAGTGTAGCAAAATATTTGCTAAAACAGAGAAAGTGCAAGGAAGAAACCAAAGGAATATAAAACCTAGTGTTATAATACTACTCAGTGGTTAGCTCTCCCACCTAAGTAAAGAGAGGACTGAATCCCAGTCCCTGCCCTCATGATTACTTAATATGGGATACTTAAAATTTCATTGACACAGGCACTGAGGCCTCTTTCTTGTAGCTGAGTGCCTCAAATGTTAGGCAATAAAGTATTGCTCTCTCTTTTTCCTAATGAATATTTAATTATTCTCAGTGAAGTAAAGCAGCTTCAACAAGAGGAATTATGGCTCTTTATCTGTCCTCAAACTAACCACTGAGCTATTGGATAAAACTGAGATCCTGGTTAGGGCCCTCTTTGAAAAGTGAAAGCCCAACCATGATTCAAGGTAGTTAATAAATACCAAGAGAAGGAAGTTTCTTGTTGTAGGCTGGGATTAAGTATTAAAATCCTTCAGAGACATTGGTCTCCATACACTTACTATTATTTGTTGACCTTGGCTTTCTGCTCAGAATGCTCTGGGTCCTTGGGTATTGTAGGCATCTAACTCAGGGCTGGTATATGACACTTTAAAGTTAGATTCTAAAATGTGCCATGTGAGGCTGGCTATTCCTCAGGGATCTAGCTCATAGCATCCACACACCTTAAAAAAACCATAGAGGATATAATAGCTCCATATACATTCGAAGTAGGCAGCATTAGATGGGAAAAATAAAACTGAGAAGGAACAGAATCTTTGGGCCACTTACTTACGTTGATTTTCTTGCTTCTGTCCCTTAGTGCCTGAAAATCCACTTCTGAGTAATTTTGCTGTGAGAGTTGTTTTCTTGTAAGGCAGGCACATTCCCATCATCTTCCCCCTCTGTCCACTGCTCACAGGTTCCCTGCAGTCCTCAGCTGATGGCCCTTTGAGACCTGCATCCAGCTTACAGACATCCTCAGTTGCTCTAAGTTAGTGTGGCTCTGCTGTGCAATTAGCATGCCAGTCAGAGACTCTGCTGCTGGTCCTTTCCAACCACAACAGGTGGTGGCTGGCTCAGAGGGCTGGAGCCAACGTGAGTGGACTCAGAGAAAGGGATAAATCTTTAGATTACCTGTTCCTTTGGGAGAGATGCATTGCTGGGATTTTGAAATCAGACACTGTCTCCTTAAAGGGAAGAAGCACGCTGTGGGAAAAGGCATCAGACTTGAGTTTTTCTCAGGAACAAACCTGAAAACATCATCACCTGAGTGTAGTTTTCCCACCCAACAGTAATTTTCAAATTCTCAGGGACCAAAAGACAGGAAAAAGGCAGCTTGTCAAAAGAAGGCACTTTACCCAGAAGATAACCACCATTTTTCAGTATTCTCAGATGTCAACTTGACACAGTCCTTTCATAACTGGCTGAACTCCACAGATGTGGTGTTTTGGCAAGGAGTCCATCTTCTGGGAATCAATTGGTGTGGAAAAACTGCAGAAGATCAAAACACTGACTTTGGCTAACAACATGAGCTAGAGGCCATGAACCATGAGCTGCAGACTGGGCAGAGTCCTAGCCACTGACTGTTGTGTAGTAGCTGTACTTCAATATGCTTTATCAAGTTTCAGATCCCAGTCTGTTGCCATGCAATCCAATTTTCATAATTATTTCTCAGTTAAACTTCATTTGATTTATTTCTGTTCAAATTAATCAGCACAGCTGATATGAAGTTTACCAGACACACACAGTCATGGTGATTCCTACAGATGTAATACCATAGAAAGATTAATTTATCCGTTGGTCTAAAGCTTGGTTTATAACTCATTGCTCTGAGATAAGACTTTTCCCAGGCCAGGGTGGACTGGTAGGACTGTAGTTTATTTGGAATATATTTTATTATACCCTTTCTCTGTCTTTGCTCTTTACTCTTCATGTTAGTTTAGGGATGATATTTGATAGGGAAGTTATAGAACCATAAAAATGGAAGGTATGAGGTTTTTAAATCTTGTTTTGCTGTTGCTGTACATTGTGCAGGTGAATTGCAGTTAAAGAGTTGGACTTGACTCAGTGGGTCAGGATTCAAAATCTGCCTCTTGCACATTTCTCTGATCTACAAGTAACTTGCTATCATGCTGTGACTTCTTCCTCTCTTAAAATGGAAATAATGATAGAAAGAAGGAAAAATACTGTATCCAGCTATGCTGTTATTTTTCAGAATAAGGTTGGCCTTTTACTGTGTGTTTGCACAATTCTTGCACAACAGGATCCTGATCACTACAGTAGTATGTAAATTGTAATAATAAGATGTGGTTTTAATGTTTTCCACCATCCACATGATTCAATGTAAGATCTGACTTAAATCTTACTGTTTATTCTTTTACTACTTGTAAAAGAGCACAGTAAATAGAGACCAGCAAAAATCTCGTGCTACAATTTTGTAATGCTACAAATACTCAGCAACAAGTGAGGAATAGACTTGTATTTCAGTTCTAATATGCAGCACTTAACTATAATAATACTGTACCAATACCTTACATTGTCCAGAGAGGAGCAACAAGGGTCATGAAGGGTCTAGAAAAAGTATCCCATGAGGAGCTGCTGAGGGAGCTGGGGGTGTTTAGCCTGGAGAAGACCAGGCTCAAAGGGGATCTCATTGCTCTCTACAACTGCCTGAAAGGAGGTTCTGATGCAGTGGGGACCAGTCTTTTGTGCCGTGCCTGCAGTGAGAGGACCAGAGGAAATTGCCTAAAGCTGAGACAGGGGAGATTCAGATTAGGTATTAGAAAACAACTTTTCACTGTCAGGGTGATCAACCTGTGTTGCTCCGGAGGTGGTGGGTGGCATGACCACCCTTGGAGGTGTTTAAGAGGTGTCTGGATGTGGAGCTGGGTGAGTTTCTTTAGGGGTCACAGTAGCAGTGCTGGGTTCTCGGCTGGACTAGATGACCTTGAGAGTCTCTTCCAACTTTGATGATTCCATGGTTCTATCATATCTTATTCCAAAGTGATTAAAGTTCCCGAGTGGAACATGAAACACATAGAAATGTGGTCATCCATACATTAAGTGAAAAATAGAGGCTTGAAGGGAATTTTCTGCCAAGTCTATATTTTAAATAATGAATGGAGGAAGGAATAATGAAAGGAAGAAGCAAGAAGAAGGAAAGTTTGAAGTGAGCAGAAGTGTTATCCATTTCAGGATGGTATTTTGCACTCAAGGTGTTACTACCAAAAGAGATTTGGTGACTTGCTCTAGTTGAATGGCCATTAGAAAGCTTCACAGCTTTCAAGGGATAGTTTACCAATCTTACAAACAAAAAATTGCATCTCCCAATGGATATAATAACTAAACAGTAATACTGTATCCTATTCTATCCTCTCTTCAAAGCATGAGTAGAAACAGCTAATACCCAAGCCTGTCTAGAGGAAAGCAGCATGACAGAAAATGCCCAGCATGACAGATATGCCCAAACAAGATACCTGTCATGAAAGCTAAGGCATCTAATGTATTTGCAAAAAGCATGACAGAAAATTGAGAAATAATGCGTATTAGCAAAGTTAACAGAGATCTCTTTGAATTAAACCTGAAGATTTAGCTGCTGTGGTATAGCTGTTCTTTCTAAACTTCCAAAATTAGTAGTTTCACAAGAACAGATCGGTGCTTCATTTCTCAGATAGTTATGCCACTTAGAGAAATTGCTGTGTACTTTTTTTAAAGCTACAAATATTTCTACTTACCAGAACTCCTTGTATGTTCAAAATTCAATCATATTAGCCAACCATATAATCCTGCATACTTACTGAGTATTCTCAAGTGAGATTTAGGCACCTGTGACATTTAGGATGCAGAACTTTTCCTCTCTGGCTCCAATTATGTGCAGAGTGCTTTTAAGAAGACCACAGCCTAGATATCACAGAGGGTGATCCCTCCACTCTTTTCACAGCTATCAAGGTCTCAGATGCACTACAGTGTCCAGCTCTGGGCATTGCTCTTCAAGAAAGGAGTCAACCACTCAAGACAAGTGAGGACAGCAGTGACAATAACTGCAAAGCAAAAACCCAACATATTTGGTGAACCTAGAGTCAAAGAACTGTTGTAGTGTCTCTGAAGGAGAGAAAATTTCTAAAGACAAGTGTTTTAGAGAGAAATGTTCATTGTTCTACAAGTCCATGGAGACAAGATAGGTCTGAAGGTAGGGGTACTGAAGGTAGGGGTACTGACCCTCTAGAGTAGGTTTGCCTCAGGAAATCAGAGAGTTGCTTTCACTTAAGGCTTTAATTCAGGTGAAACAAAAAAAAATCTATTGAAACTGCAAAAATTTGGCAGTTGTTGGTGACGACCGGAGTGCAGTGACCATTCAGCAGGCTTCCTAATCTTTGATTCTGATGGGTTTGTGTTTAAAGTTGCTGGAAGAGTTTTCTTCAAACTCTGAAATAACCCATGTTTGGACAGAGGCCAACCACAGAAAGTATCTAGGACAAAGTAACACCTCTATTGTGAAAGATATAAACTAGGTAAAGTGGCCATGGACTCTAAAGTAATGTATTCATTACTAAGAATACCTTAATTAGATCAATAAAACTGTACCAGTATACTGAACATTAATATCACTGGATTTCCTACTTAGAAATGTATGATGTCACCTCCATGCATGATGAGCATCTCTGGTGAGCAGCAAAGCTGCTGGAGCAGCTTTTTGAAGTTGCAGCATGACAGGCTTTTGGCAACTGCTTGGAACAAAGCTGCTCTGATGGTTGTTTGATTAAGCAAATCTGCTGTGGTAAATGTCTGAAGCCAAGCTGTTTCTGCAGCTGTTTGAGCCAGAGCTAGTCCTGCAGTTTTTGAAGAAGACATTCGTAAAAAATGAAGGAGAGGTGAAAACAGAAAGGAGGGTAGAGAAAAGTTTTGAAGCATTTTTACTGCGTACAGCACTTCAGAAAAAAAGTATGTTTGTTTTCAAACAGTTTTGTAAAACAAAACTATAATGCCATCTTGGGGTTTTGGTGATACTGGCGATTATAATATGGAGGAATGCTAAGGATATAAATGTTTGTATAAGATTTATTGAATTACAGGCTTTCAGAATGATATTAAAACTTCAAAGTCAAGTAATCAAAATGTAGGAAATGCCAGAAGTCAGGTTGTATGCAAACTTTACTCATCTCCCTTTAGTCACATACTCATACAGGGCTTTTGTCTTCAAGATCCAAGCATCAATAAGCGCTCAGGGGGGCAGGTATTTTTAAGAAAATATCTGGGGGTTTTTTTTGATTTCTTGCCCTGGTTCAGTATGAGACTCTTTGCCTTGTTTATTTCATAGTATTAAAATCTCATATAACAACAGAATTATTAATTGCCTCCTGATATTTCCAGTAGTTCTTGTCACTGTACTGTCTGAGTGCCTCACAAATATGAATATGTATAATATTATTTTTATTATAATAATACTGTTTTTGTTTTAATGTTATATTTCTAGGACTTAAAGTGATATTGCTGCTCCTGATTTCTGCACAGGTGAGGTTAAAACTCTTCTGTAGTTTAGAGTGTTCTCTTCAAGGTGTGTCTATGATCTTGAGCCATAACATAGCAGTTTATTTATTTAAGTTGTAATTTATCAAGTTGACTCCTCAAGTGTGTGACACTTCTGTAAGCCAGATCATTGTAAGCCAGGTGAGTGAGGCACCCAGGAAAAGAGGCACCACATATGAAAAGCTTTTGGTGGAGATGGCTTGCAAAGAACTACACAGGGATTTTGAAGAAGACGGTGTATAGTACCATGGTAGAACAAATTAAACAGAAAAGTGATTGTGCAATTGTGTCCACCTAAACACAAAAGAGCAAACATAGAGTCTCCATGACTGTACAGCTTTAGTTGTTCCATTTCCTAAATTGTAAATCCTTGCTTTGGTGTCTTAAAAATTTTTTTTGCTTTTCCATATGTAGGTAAATTTCTTTTTTTTTTTTTCTATTTCATGCTAGGAAAAAATTCTCCCACATTTTCCAACTGTCATGCCTAAATGTGCAGATTTTATCAATGGGTTAGGAAAATGTAGATGCCCTGCATAATCTCCTGACATTAAACAGAATAACTAGGAATATTTTCTGTCCTATATGGGTGCCAAAAAAAAATACTGAATGGACAGTTTCTAACCTAATTTTGAACAATGACTGAATTGTTGAAGTCAAGGTTCTAGGGCTCCACTACAAGGTCCAGATTGAATACTTATCCACGGGACACAGATGACTGAATTTATTCCTTCAAAGCATAACCATTTCTGCCTTTACCAGTCACTGCCTCAGTCTTATTTGCTCATTAACCTCACTCCTCATTCCATCTCCATTTCCATTTCTCCACACATTTGGTTCCTTCCACTCTTTCCTTTCTAACTTTTAATCTATTCTGTCTCTCCTGACCGCTTTCCTTCTCAATCATAAATTTCTCTGCAGATTGCCCAGCACCAATCCTTCACCCAGTGGATCCTTCAGTCATTCTCACAGCTGCCAATGTTTTAGCAACTTTTTTTCTTTTCTTAACATTTTTCATTCTTGTTGGCTCTGAATCTCTTCGTCATTTCCAAGCAGTTTACTGTCTCTACCACCATAAATGTCTCGGTTCCCTCCTCTTTCACTCTGTCTCAGTGTTCTGGTGTCCTGGTTCCTGTCTGCTCCTCATCTCCAGGCAGATCAGCTTTTTGCAAGCTCTGCTTTTAAATAGTGCAGCTTCCTCCTTCTCACTTCCTGTTTGGAGTAGGTGGAAGAAATAGAGCTTCTGCGCTCCGATTTGGACTGCAGCCCAGTATGACGTAGAGCTGTAGTTGCAAGGAAAATCCTGCTCAGCCTCAGTCTGGAACATGTTATATAATTACAGAATCTTTGAGAAATGCAACTGCTGACACCTGAGACTTTTGTACTGAGCATGTGTGAACAGCCTTTTTTCTTTTCTCTTTTTTCCCAAAGGCTTAGGACTTAGCCAAACTTAACCAATTCTATTATATTAAGAGATGGAGAGAAGTACATCTTTGACACAAAGGCAAACCTTCACCCAATTTTAAGCCACTCTACAAGTCATAGTAGCTCCAAAAAGGTTCACCAAAATGCTATTGTGGTTTTTACAAAAAAACCCTATATGTTCCCTTAGTCTTTATCTCAGAAATGACTGAGTTGTTTGTCAAATTCAGTCTTGTGCAGATGCTCAGTGTGGAAAACTTCAGTGCAAATAATTAAACTTTGGCAAAGTTACAAATAACTGGAAACAGAGTCTCATAATGGGAAATGTTGGACAACCTCGCTAGACATGTGTGCATTCAGCCCTATTTTATAATGTCCATTAAAATTTGGAGAAACAATTCTTTTTATAGTTGTCAGGGAAAAACTCATGGGTCTGCTGTCATTGCAGCATCAAGTTTCATACCAAAGCTGTTGTAAGAGGGTGAAATTAGGCTATTTTGAAAGTGTTGTTTTCATTAAAAAGGACATTCTTTTATTTATTTAAAATAGCCCAATTTACTGCCACATGGATAACTCTAGCCATTCAGAGATCTCAAACCGGGTCTCCCAAAATGAAGAAAGTGATGCAAAATTTGTGAGATTGAAAAACAGTTGCGGAGAAAGTGGAGATTTTTCTTCCCGTTTCTAAGCCTTGGAGTTATTTTGCAATATATTCAAGTATTTTTCTGTAACTATAAAGTCAATTCACTTCACTTAGGTGTTATCTAAACTAGATACCGAATTTAAACCAGTGGCAGAGATTTTAAGACAAATACCAAATATACTGTCAGTTGTCAAGACCTCAGACTCAGAACCCCATGTCACTGCTTTTTCCATTGCATTTATTATGGTCTAAGAGTGTGGATATTGAGTGCTCAGCTGATGCACAGCTTCTGCTGGTCAAGATGGAGCAAGTCTCTTGTGTATTTGAGCCCTTTTTTTGTTTCCATTGACTTATCAGTTGAATTTGATTTCTGAATTTTTTCATACTGCTTTAAAGAAAAATGTAAGACAGTGCATCTTGTATACACTTGAAAACTGAGGAAGAATGTTGAAGGCTCAGCACAGGGCAAATCTGAAGCAGCACTGAGCTGTTCTCCTTTACCAGTAACTGGTAGGAAGAAAGGATTCTAAACCCAGACTAATTGTAAAAGCTCCAGGAGTTACTGATAAATTCTGCAGAGGTCAAAGCATCTATGATTGCAAATTAAAAACAGACTTCTTTTAAGTCAATTTTTTTAGGGAGGATTTTACAAAGTAGTACTTTTGTAGCTTATTGGCTTGTCTTGCAAAGAGATCCACACAGATACACCTAAATCACCAAGTACCAAGCATGGTACAGTAATGGCATAAAATCTTTGGAGTACCTGAGTACCAAGAAAGGGGAAGATTTTTTTACTGCTGTAAAGGAAACTGTAACAGGCATGTGCAAATTTAAACTATATGAGAGCCATTCCATACAAATATTAGGGTAACGTTTCTCTGATGATGAGATTCACCAAGATGCCTAGGAAAACAGGAGCTATTCAGCTTCTTCAAACTTCAAGAACTAAATTGAACAAAGCAAGTTGAGAAAGGTTACTGAAATTAATTGCCAAGGTCCTTTATTACCAGAACTTTGTTACTGAAATCCAGAAAATATAGTCCATCTCTTCCTTTACAGTGCTGAGTTAAGGCAGATATGAATTTCCTGTAGCTTTGCCTTGACACATTGAGATTGATGTGAGGTTAACTAGGTAGGGAAAGGCTCTAAGGAAATAGGGCGACAGAAGTAGCATAACCAAGTAATTCTGAGTCACACTACATTTAACTCCTGAATATTTGGATCATAGTACCATGTTATGTCATCATCTACAGCTGGACAGAATGTGACAGCTCCTCAGATGAGATGGATCTCACTTATCTTCTGCTGTCAGAAACTGACACCTGCACCTGAGCTAATCACCCTAAGTTCCCTTTACTGCCAAAAGGAAGAAGTTAGTGTCTCGTGGAGCACAATCCATTTCATCAAATGTAGATGTGCAAAGTAAGGAAAAAGAATGACACAAGGTATTTTTTGGTGTGGCCTCTAATGACAGTCTAGGACAAGCAGCCAACCTGTTATGACATAGGTGAAATGCCTTCCTCACTTTTTTTTCAAGGGTGGACATCGGTACAGGTTTCTTCTTCACATGTAAGCCAAACTGCTGAAAAGATCTATGATGAATGAAACTACACATGACAGGAATTTCAGCGCTTCTGCTCAGCTCCTGAACAGGATGGCATAGGAAGGCTCCTGACACTGCTTTTCTAAATTCCATCCTAATTTTAAATATGCTTCTTGAGACAATGTGAAGTGACAATGCCTATTTTTAAATCCCTCAGGTGTTTAAGCCTTGTTGTAGCCGTTTCCTGCTGCTGACTTAATTAAGGCCTGCCAGCCTGAGACCAGCTCTTCTCAGCAGTCTGCCACAGTCTGTCACAGCCTGCGTTCAGCGTGACAGGTAAGGGCATGGTGGCACTCTGTTCTGTTTGCCTTGTGGTCCACTGCTTTCACTTTGCACAGAGAGGAGGATGCCAGCCATTCCTACACCAAAGTGCACAACCCTCTCCAGTTATTCTGAGGGTGAGTTTTCATGCTATAGGTAGGGGGTTCTACTGATGGCAGCTGGCAGAAAACATGGCCCTACTTTGCCCTTGTCTCCCTCAGCCATCGTTACCAGATTTACGCAGCCTTAGAGGGATCTGATGCTGGGTTCTGACCCACTGAGAAACTATTCCTTTTTTTTCAGATTTAGTTTTCCACTGGATCAGCCAGTTGAACTGACTTACCTTGCAGCTGTGTTTTTGCTAGGCATGATATGAAGGCACCAGAGTGCGTACATGCCGCTGACTGAGCGGGGTATACCACTTGTTCCACCCCTTCAGCTGCAGTGCTGCACCATCTTAGGTGAAATATGAAATGAAAATAACTTCATTATGGACCACTCATCAAGAAAGTTGTTTCTCTGTGTGAACAGAATGCTTTCAGTGTATATATAATTTTTATTATTATCTAGCTTATCAGGTTTGGTTTTGCCATTCTATAAATGGTTTTATAGTTAAGGAAAGCCTTGAAACCTTTGTGCTATTTGAGACTGGAAGATGCAGTTAAATACCTTTTAAAACATTTCAATATGCCCAAGTCATGGGTGTCTTTTATAGCTCTGCTATCAGGTTTTTTGGTGCCAGAACAGTGCCAAAGGAGGCTGGGTTTTGGGGGGGATGGGGGAGATTTGGCAGACAAGAGTGAAAAAACACAAGATGGTGGTTCTTACGTGTTTCAGCACTGTCCTTGCTGTACTGGGCAAGTTCCAAATCCAGAATGACTACTGGGACACTCCTTGCTGTTCTAGCTACAAGTTGCTTGTTAACTTCCTGTCTAAAATAGTGAGGAATGTTGCTATCAGCATCTAAACATTTATTGCTTCCTTTCCCAGCAGCAAGCTCAATTCATTGGCAAGGTCTCAAAGCATGGAACCTGCCTCCCAAACTGATAGCACCTCAGTAGGTGAGGGGCTTTTAATGGTTGCACCCGTAGTGCATATCCTTTTGGCTGCAGGAAACATGCTAATGCAATTTACTATTATCTTTCACAGCAGGAGTTCCCTTCAGGGAAAGACTGATATTTATTGTAAGACTTGGATTTCATGAGGTGCCTTGAGAAAAGTGAATTATATAGGCATTGGAAAGTTGTTAAAATCTCTATACAGCAAGCAATTTGACCATGACTGGCAATACCTGAGACTGCATCTCTTATCAGGATTCCTACTCCATGTAGGATTTTCCAATTTTTAAAAATGATTTACAGTTTTCCTTCTGGCAGCAGTCTCCAAAAATGAAAGCACTTCAGACATCACATCTCTGCTTTAAGTACCCAAAATCCCTACTTGCTTTTAAAAGCTTTGGTCTTATAGTAATACCACACATATAAGTGGAAGTGAAATGGGTCTGCACAGATTTGCTGTATTCTGCTGCCACATCATTGTCCCAATGCCAGAACAGTCAGCCACAAATTGATTCCACCAGCACTGAAGGAAGTATTATGTATGAAAAAGGAAATTATGTCTAAAGTTTGTAAAAGAGCCTTAACTCAGGATTTCCTGTACTTTAAGGTTTTGTGTTATTTAGGCATGATAGTCAGCAACCTTAGCACCATCTTAGTGCAATTTTGTGTGTGTGTGCTGGAACTTCTCTTGTGTTTTTGGAATGTAACCAAATGGAACCAGCTGAAATACAATTGAGAAAAACATTTTTTATGTAAGTAAATACAGTCAATTGCAAATGTTTACATTTTGACTCATGGAAAAGAAGTTAATAATACCAAATATGCCAAATGCATCCTGCCCTCCCAGCCAACAAGGAGCTCAAGCTCTTTCTGGCACCATCTACAAAGACAGAAGAGCAGGGAATTTCCTCTAAGAAACCTCTTTGGTCTAGTTCACCACCAGTTTCTATAGAGACTGTATTCTCAAAAATCCTCTCATTTATCACTATAAATAACTCCCACAGTTCAGGGAAAAAGTGGAGTTTAGCCATAGTGCTTAATGGGAATAAGTTGGATGTTATTTTGGAAAAATGAAAATCCAAGATCAAATGTTTGTATGCAGTTGTTGCTGAGAATTTATACAGCCACTGGGGATGGAAAAGATGTCAGAGGCAGCCTGTTAGTGACACCAGAACAGGAAGATTCTACCTATTGCTCAGATCCCAGAGAAGAATATTACTGCCCTGTGAATGGGGACTTACATTCTGCACAAAGCTGCATTAATAGCAGGACTAACTGTAACTTCTCTTCCCCTGTTGGCAATACAGTCCCTGCACAGATGGAGTCACATGCTTCATGGTTGGTGTTTGTATGGCTTCTGAGCTCTGCAAAGTTGTTTATGTGTTTTTCTTTATTATGGCCTTGTGAGAAAATTATTATTTTCTCTGTCTTACTGATGGGGAAACAAGTCCCAGAGCAATAAGGAGCTTGATTTTTTAACATACTTTAACACTTTGTTTGGAAGATTTAAACTGTGCAGATATTTGAAGTTGCATCAAATGCTGCAAGAGTGCTTCCCAGTGTGCCATCTGTATCCAAGTGCAACCTCTGAGTTGAGGGAGGGAACATCTCCCTCTCCCCACCCTACACCTTGCTTTCCATGGGAAGAAAATCTGTGCACACAAGATGTAGAACCCTGGAGTGCAACTGCTCTGCAGTTTGAACTTGGCCAAAGACATGTAGACAGGATTTTTGAAAGCATCAGGTGCCTAATTTATATTGTTGTCTATGACAAACAGGCCCTGGAAATCCTACTGACTGATTACTACAGGTTTTTTTAGCAATTCTGCCTTTAAGTGTCTGCTGAAGATCAAATAGCCTGTGGCTATAATCACTGGTATATTCTTTCTTCCGTGCCAATAAAGATTTGTTAGAATTAGCTAAATTGATGCAAATTGGGAATTTGACTAGACACTTAACTAAGAGGACTTGCCACTTTTCCATATGGGACAGAAATGAGTACACTCTGTCAGATGTCAGGAGGGCCTGGGGCTTCAGGCAAGCCTTAGGTACTAGGAAATGCTTCCACAACAGGAAACTTGTTATATTTATAAACCTGACTCTGTTATACTGTCCTGTTCTGTAAATCCTGACTACTGCTAAATACATTTTGTGTTGGTTTCACTACAACAAAATGCTTTAAATTTCTTTGATTATCCACAGTGAAATATTTTCATCGATAAATGCACTATAAATGAAAAGTTATGGAGGAAATGCAAATACTTAATTGAAGTAGTATTAAATTGAATACATTCTCTTTATAGCAGACTTCATCAAAACACATGTATTGGTAAGTTTGCAGTTTGTAAGTTTTGAATGCATTAAAGTGAAACTAGTTGTGAACAACAAATAAAAAGAAAATTCGACCTTATCTGATTCTACTTATTTCTAAATGTAAAAAAGAAATCAGTGGTTCTACACAATATGAAATTTTGATAAGCTTCCTGCAGGAAAATTTCACCTCAGTGAAAAGACCCTTACAGATTTAAAAGAATGTAATCATCTCTTTTGTCCAGAGCACCACAACATGTTGACATTTCTTGATTTGCTGGAGATAGAAGTCTCTACTGGTTTTCTGTTCCAGCCTTTCTAATCCACAGTATATCCAGGAATGTTAAGATACTGAATTGATACCTGAAATAGGCTGTACTACCTGATTATATTTATTTACCAGGACTCAGTCAAGAATGTTTATGTGACAAATTATGGTATAGCACGGAAATACCCAAAACAGAGTTAAATTAGCAAGTTTGAATATGGTAATAATTTTGGTTGCAGCAATGCAGGTCAATTCACACTGCTCCTCAGCGGGGAAATTCAGCTCTCAGGAGCTTCATGCTGCTGTGTTTGCTTCTGACCTTCAATGTATCTTCTTTAACAGTGGCTTGATAATGGTGCTTAATTACAAAATGCAGTTTAGACAATTTGCAGTGCTGGAATCCAAAGGCAGCTGATGTGGCTCCAATTTTTATATCATGCTTTGTAGCCTGTAAATGTTCCTTTGTTCTGTATAAATTATGTTTTTATGGGGAAGACACATACATATGTTCATCTACTGTGTGGTGTGGCAGACTTGGATGCTGCTTCACTTAGTCATAGTCTTCAGCTACGAAAATGGTTATGACAGGAATTTTCATTACCAAATTGAAAACAAAGTATTCTCAGTAGATTGCAGTGACTCTGGCTTAGCTGCATGCCAGGGTTAAGTCCCAACACACAGAAATATGCAAATATTGCAGAAGGTGCTGCATGAAAAGCAAGAAGTCTGGGTTTGTGTTTTTATAGTAATATAGCAACTGATTACATGAAAAGCAGAAGCCTTGTTTCCTACAGCTTTGTGCATCATAGTTGGACTTTCTGGGGTCTAAAAAGGTATGACCTCTAATTACCTAAGGATAAAGCCTGTTTCTCTTGGATATATGAATTCTGAATAGGCATGTAGTAACAGCTGAACTAATTTTCTTTGTTGGCACTTAGCAAGTGCTTTTCATATATGACTGTATTCATATAAAGGTCTTAATTTCTGTCCAATTGCCCTTCTGATGTCGTTTGTTGAAATCAATCAACATAACTGAGAGCAAGAGATGGATGGACACACACACATGCACACATATGGGATCTGAGAACCTCTCTCATTAAGAGAGGCTAGAAACAGTAATGAACTCTCCACTCCTTAAAGTCCAATTTGCTCAAGACTGCAAAGGATTGCCATCATTATTTTAGACACATCAAAGCCAAGCATTAACTAAATACACAGTCTAATCCCTGAGTGCCTAAAATGTCCATGCCTGAAGTGTTTCACACAGAAATATTTTTACCAATACTGGAAATATTTCGTTTTCCTGTAGAAGAATCATTATCATTTTCAGCTGTTGTAATCAGTTCAAATATTAGCTAGAACTCCGTGGCTTTTTAATTATGTCTTACAATTGTGATTGCTTCACATTTAATTGTGGCAAGCCTTCCATTCTCATACTTTTCTTTTCTTTCAATTTCTAAGAAATGTCTTTCCAGTAATAGTGTTCCCAGCTTTTTGTCCACAATAGGATCATTTCAAAAATCTAAATGGACACATCTCCAGGGTAATAACACTCTCTCAGAACAGGCCCAGGGCTAATTGCCTGCCAGAGTCATGACCATGAGTGACAAATGGCAGCTGTGCCGCCTTCCCCCTCTGACATCTTCGGGTGCAAGGATTTCCAGCAGGCAAGTGATGTGGATATTGGGACATTGGCTGCCTCTCTGGTGTAGCTCTCTGTCAAAGCACATAGTAAATAGTTGTGGCCTGATTTTTCACCTCATGAATTTCCAGCATCCTCTCTTTTCTAGACAAAGTCTGTGTTTGCTACACCTTGTCTGTGGTCAGCTTTTTATCAGCTGCAAGGTCTCCTGTTGAAATAGACGCTCCTAGGAAAACCAAGTCAAACTACCTGAAGATACAATATCAGTTAGGAAAAATTCAAAACTCATGTGTGCATAATCTCTGCAAGAAGCAGAGTAGCCTTCAAATAAAATTCAACAACCAAATTGAGCCAATGTAGCAGCTCACTGCTGCTACCCTGCTGCTGTTAAAACACACTCACCACTCCCTTGTGAGAGCCCTGGCACTCACAAGACATATACTGAACTAATTCTACTCAGTAACCCAGGAAAAAAACTCCAGAGAAGCAAATGATTTTTTTCTAGGATTGGTGAGCTGAACCTGCAGTACACGTGAGAACATGACAGGATGGCAAGACCACAGGCGTGGGAGGGGAGAGGAAAGGAACTACAACTCCCCCTTTCCATAGCAGAGAATCATTGGATTTACCCAGATGTATTATTGGACCGTTTGATTTGAGGCACCACAGAAAGGGAGACATTTAGTGGGGAAAGGGAGAGCAAAACCTGATCAATGAACAGGTAGCTGTGTGAACAGCAGATACAAATGAGATTTACTTTGCATTTGAATTTCAAGATCGATCTTGCATGTGAATCCTGTCTAGTCTGCCAAGGTTTGAGCTCATATTGCACCTTTCCTGCTATGGAGGGATTTATAAGGTCCCTGTCACAATGATCTGTCGGTTCTACTTGGTAAAATCTTTTAATAAACTTTGTAGTTTATGAAAAGTTTTGTAGTTAAAAGCTTTGTAGTTAAAATCTTTTAATAAACTATGAAATACCACTTGCAAAAAAACCCTTCAAATTAAATTGGTCAACAGGGTCTAAAAGATTCTGGGACAAGAAGCATTTATACAGACTGGGACAGAAAGTTCAATATCACGAAGAATATATTCTTACAAAAAGAAGGGGAGGGAAACTGTCATGACATTAATTTTCTTTTTCCTTTTTTTTAATTTGGAATTTTAAAAGAGACTAAAATGCCAACATTAAAAAGAAAAAATAAATACTGTTTTATAAATTGTTAATCAACATGTGTTGAGCAGTCTACTAAAACTGCAATCCAACATATATTTTACATCTTTATGGATTCTAGAGCCTCCCACAGAGCACTAGCATGTACTTTACTCACACATTAAGTGCAAGGAACAGAAATCTTTCATGATGTGCATACCTGTCCTGGAAAGCAGCTTAGTGAAGACAATGTGAGATTAGAGAGACCATTCCACCATGGACCTGTCACCATATGGGTTGTAATTCTAATTTACAGCAGCAACAGCACACCCTGCATGAGCCTCTCTTGATTCAACAGCATTCTATTATTTCTGAAAGCAGCAGAGTGAACTTTTATCAATCTTCCCATACTAAATATATCAAGATGTGACAATCACTCCTTTCTGTATAGATTAAATAACAATTGAAATTTGGATCTACTGAACAATATGCTTGCTGCCAGCCATTGACAGCAAACCACAGTAGTTAATTTGACCCTATGGAACATTTGAAAGCAGGCAAGCTTGAACCATGAGCACTAAGTATGTTTCAGGTTTCACTTACATTTTTCAGTGAATTGATCATATATTCCTATTAATTTTCCTGGTATTTTTTTCAGAAATACCTTCACCCATGGTAAAACACTACAGAAAGGAATGCTTAGAAAACTTGTTGTTAATGTATTGCTCTCAATTGAAATTTCTTTCACAAATATCCTTTCACAGAGGAAATATTTTTCCCTTCATAAACTTCACTCCCATTAAAAAACATTTTATATCTTGACTACAAAATAGGATGTTCTCAAAGCCTCACAAGGCTTTTCCTGATTAAGGTAAACAATTTAATTACCTATCTAAATGTTTGTGTGCTTCAATAAGCTGTGTGACAGTTCTTACTTCTAACAGACTATTTTACCTTGCCTACATCTTCTGGTATGCTTAAAATTTGTTATGAACAAAAGCCCAGTCATTTATATGTAGTTTATCTCTGGCCATAAATTAGGATCCTTCTTGCTTGGGTGTTTTCATAAGAATCTTGAAGTACAATCATAAAGGTGGAATCAACTCTGGCCATTTGGTTTAGTCCAAGTAGGACACTGTCAGAGATTAATTTTATTTACCAATCAGAGTTACAAAGGATGTAGGTGACAGCAACAGGGACCTCCTCCACTTGGTGGAAATAGCCAAAGGATGGGAAATACAGGCTATTTTATACCAGACAATTGTGTAGGAAAAAAAAAAAATAGACTATAGACGTAGATCTTTATGGCAAAAAGGGTGGTCATACAAAAGCCAATAGAGACATGACCTCCACTCATGCTGGCAAGAGTGCCCCTGGTTTTGCTTTGTCATAACTGACTTGGTTTTCTCCAGATGCCCCACTGTACACAGTGGCCAAGCTGAGGAACAAAACCCTCACATTTCTCTGTTTCCACAATGGCAGGTTTGGCTGAAGCTGCACCAGGTCTCCTGAAGGTTATTACACACATTACTGAGTCAGCGAATGGAAATGGATTTTCTTGTCTCAGGCAATTTCCCACAAAACCTGGTGCAGGGATGACAACTTTAGGGAGAGAACCTGAACAGAGAACTGGGGGCATTAATTTCTCAAACTGCAAAAGCAAAAGTGATATTTGCCAGAGCTTGTCTGACCATGCCCTAACTCCCCCTTTTTGAAGTGCACAACTAACCTTAAAATGAAGTTCTGCCCATTAAAAATCTTTGAAGGCACTGCTAAAAACTAAGCCAGGCTGATCATACAATTACACATTTCTGTGAGATTATATCTGATTTCATCTATAAAATTACAGGGGTATCCCAACTGTGGATAATTTTTGATATCAGAAGCAAACAATAATTTGTCAAAACACTAGTTTGCAAGCTGCTAAGGGGGTCAGTAATGGGAACTAGGTCCTTTATACTGTAGGTCACCAGCTGAAACTCACCATAACTCAGTAACAGGAGCCCTTAGGAACTTGAGTTGATCTAAGGATGTTGTAGAACCAAATAAAAAATAAGCTTGTCATTTCAGTTCAGATCCTAGTGAGCAACTATTACCAGCCCCAAATAAAAAGAGCCAGCTGCTGTTATACCACAGAAGTAAAAAACTCTATTTCTCATCTAAACATTTTCTGCTGGTCTGTGTGGAGTTCTGTTCATAGGATTAGATGAAAAGATGTCATCAGTACTGCACAGAAAGTTCTTGTTCTGCAGATGAATAATTCAATTTCTGATGTGAATCCAGTGCCTTTCAGAAGCATTAAATTAAGTTTCAATTAAGTATGTCTGAAGTAATTTGACTGTTTATCTTTTTGTTTTCTATTCTATTAAACCACTCAATCTATGAGAAGTACACAGAAAGAAAAATTCAGTATCTGAAGGCAAAGAGGGAGGTCTGTTTTGCATTACTGTAGAACTCTTCTCCAATAGTGTAAACATGGTTTTTCTTACACCTTTTATTGTCTGGTTTGGGTTTGGTTTGTTGGGGTTTTTAAATAGAGGCTATTTTTTTCAGTTTCCTCACACTATAAATAGGCATCCTTTTGCAAAACCTCATACAAGTAGTAGTGTTCTCTGCGTAAATGTTAATCAGCTTACACAGTGTATCATCCTCATGTCCCTTTAATGAGATTAAGCTCCTCTGGCCAAGCGTGAGATTTCCTGAAGTGCTCTATTCTTCATGCCATTTCTATCAGAGGAAGACCCCACCCTTCCTGTGTCAGGTATTTTACAAATGCACCAAAAAGATAATCCCTGTCCTGGCAGAAAAGTTGCTTTCACCAGCTCTTTAACACTGAAGGGTGAGTTTCACATACATCTTGAACAAGTATAGTGACTACCACTGCCAAAATGGGGAATCCTCCTTCCTGGCTATTCATTTGTCCTGTTTTAGATCTACCATTGACATTTAAAGGCTTGTAAACTAAGATGCCAAAGTCAAGCAGGTTGAGTGTACTTATCTACTTCAGCACAGCAACATGTTTCTTTTGGCCATTGGAGCCATCCTGAACAGTCCTTGTTGGCTTTTCAGTTGCATCACTTTTAACTGCTACTGCAGCTACAAGGTGATTTGCAAGGCAGACTTGAAGTTTATTCCAATTTAAAACATCATTCTTGCTTCTCCAAAGCTTTTGTTGGTTTGTTTTTGCCAAGTGGAATCATGTTACTCCATCAAAAGTGGTATTAACACAAGTGAGCGTGCAGTGCAAGGTAGCAAGCAGAAGCAGGGGATGCTTAGGCTATTGCTGTGGCTGAAGGAAAGTCAAGATCCCTGATATAATCCCCAAAACCTATTTCTCTGATAATTAAAGCAGAATATCTAGCCTCCCTGCCTCAGTTACCATATCTTCATTTAAAGCTGGCAAGTAAAGGAGACAATTTTTCACAAGTGTAAGACAAATAAAGAATAAAGCTGTGATGAAGCAATCCAGGCGTAACCGCAATGTGTGCATGTGTGCAAGTCTACTTGAAAATATACACACATGAAGAAAGAAGAAATACTTCTCTCCTTGGAACAGGCAGTAGTCTGATTCTCAGCCATGAGCTCTGCTCTACTGATTACTTTGAAGGTCTTGAAATACCAGGAAGCTTCACAGGCAGTTCTACAGTTTCCAGTGACCTTGGATATCTCATACCAGGAATGAGAAAAAAGAACATGCTGCTCCCACTGGCACCTCTCAGCAGGATTTCTTCCTTATACCCCAGTCTGCCTCACCTGATGCCCTCCTCAGCTGGCTATAGCAGAGCTGAATGTTCTTCACCTCTGAAGCTCCTTTCTAAGCTAATTCACTTCTTCTTTAGTCCAGGAAAGGAAGTGATGATAGATCCTTAAACCATTAATCTAAATCAGAGCATTTTGGGACCAAGCCTTGAAGGCTAATGACATCCAAACATGTCTCTGCATATGGAAAAAACCCAACATTTATAAGAAATCTTCCCCTCATGTCTTCTTTAATATACAGTTTGATACACCATGACTTTCCTCCTTTTCCTCAGATGTTAAGGAATCTTATACCAGAACAGTGGTATGTTGAACAGCCTGAATGAAAGCTATAATGCACTTTGCCTTGTTATTCATCTTCACTGTCCCTTCTGGGAAACACAGAAACAAGGTAGATACCCAGTTTGTGAATCAAAGCCACCTAGCAACCATAGCCTCAACGAGGGCTTGGAATGCTCTTCCGTTTTATTTATCTTCTCCGACCCTCCTGGCAACAAGAGAAACAGCAGCTGAAGACACACCCCATTCGGAAACCAGAGACTCCCAGCACTAGACTCAGAGTAAAAATTTGAGAGATTCTTCCCACATGTGTCCTGGTTCTCACCTGCCACACTATCTGACAATGAGGTAAACAATTGACATCACGTCCCCTGCAGCTCTGAAAAATGACATCAGGTCTCCCTGCTGACGAGAAGCACGGTCTGTGTCCGTGCACTCCCCGCACAGCACCGGCCAAGCCTGGTAGCTGCAACCTTGGCCCACTACAAGCCTGTGCCTGTGCTAATGCTCACCATTTGTGGTGGGTCAAACATCGAGGTTGCATGAAACTCTGACACTGGTACTTGAACATGAGGCAAGAGGCATTCCATTGGGCAGTTTTGGTGGAAGAGAAGGTGTTTGTTGCCTCCCAACTCCCTATTAAAAACACTTGAGTTTACTCAAGTGAATTGTCAAGCATGGGGTCTACTCATCCAGCACTTTATTTATTATCAAAGAGGAAATATAAGGGAAAGACCTTTTTTTTTTTCCAGGTAATAAATGCAAAGTCTTGGACTCATCTTGAGACTGTACTAAAATACAGACGAAATACAGAGGATGCAACTGTACTTTTCCAGACAAGGATATAAGTCAATGGATTTGATGCTAAGGGTTCCTCACTTCACCGAGACTAGTACTGTAAAGAGAAGATAAACTATGTATATTGGAATAGATTTCAATTACACTATTAAGAATAACTAGTGTCTTAGCCTACAATTCTACTCATTTCATGGACAGTGGTTCTGGGTTTCTTTAATTTAAGAAACAATTTATTTTTATTTAGTTTACTGATTAACAAACTGCTGTGTTCTTACTTTCAGGAAATTTATTTTGGCTTTATTTTCAAAGTTACTTTCCATTTTCCTTTGCTATTTTTGTATATATATCTTTAACCTAATATTAGACTATGAAAATAAGTGCCTGCATATTTTTTCACCATACTTATGGGAGCCTATTTTCCTCTGGCTAACAATTTTTTTCATGTGAAAATGAAGCATGAAGGTGTTGAATCAGCCTGACAGTATGACTACTTCCCAGTTTTTTAGACAGGACTAGCAAACTATCTTCAGTTCCAAAGGTCTGCAGGCACTAAGACCAAGAATTAATTTGGTGACAGCAAAAGCACAATTCATTTTATCATGTACTGAAAAGATCTACCAGTCTACATTGTGTAGCTTGCCGATAGGGATCAGAGGTTGTCCATCACACCATCTGCCTTTCATTCAGCAGGCTTCTAATTTCCTACAAACAGTAGAACAGCTGGGAGGAAGCCAGCCTTGAGGCTCAGAGCTGGGTGCTGTCAGTGTACTGCTGGCATTGTAGCTCAGGGCATTGTACATTCTTTCCCAGAAGTTTTGCTGAAGTGCTCTTGAATAAGATTGGTGAAAGGTCATGAGTCAAAGGAGTAGCTGCCGTTCTGTGAGGAATGATCAAAACCATCTCAAAGTATAACCCTTCATCCCAGTGAGGGTTTGCAGATGACTGCCAGGTCTGCAAAACCTCCTCCCTAATCAATGGCATTGAAAGCAGCAAAGATCTTGGGTATTGCTCGCTGACAATTCTGATGGAATTCATGCCAGCAGCAGGAAATTCCCTCTGTGGTTTCCATTACATCAAGTGGTCATTAGAACCTGCAATGGAATAATGGAAAGTTTTGTCAAAAATTTTGCCTTTTCAAACATCGCTTATCAGTACTGGTAAACAAATAATTTTCTTATGAGGACATTTTTAAATTCAGTTTCCAAACTATTTTGGAAACATATTAATTTATTTGAATTTGCAAAAGCTGACAACTTTGGATTCGTCTTTCCATTATTTTTCATTTAAAGTGCTTAGAAAACTGCAAAATTACTCAATTTCAAATATTTCTAAACCAAGTACAGTAATGTTTTGATATTTTTGATAAAAATGGGTTCTCAACTTCTGATAAATTCAAATATTGATGTAACATTTGGTCTCCCAGAAAGGCCTTGTTCTGTAACTAGGAATTTTGTTGACATTTTATCCTTGGGTCAGTGCTTCCCTTGTTGCTGCAGCTAAGACAACTGGAAATTAGAAACCCATTTGTCATGTTAAGTCGCTTTCTAAAATAAAAATACGAGCAAGCTAATATGACCAGTCTTTCCATCTCCCCAGTGCAAGTGAGCTCATTGATCTCTCCGTGGAGTTGAATGCCAAAGACCAACCTTATCCAGTGGTGATAATACAAGACTGGAAGTGAAACTACATTTTATCCTCACAGGCCTGTCTTAGCCAAGCTCTATTTGGCAAGAAACATAATGTGTCCATTCTGTGATGTGCCCACCTGCAAAACATCATGATAACCACATATGTTTGAAAATGACTGGAACAACTAAACATATATGTGAAACTTGTGCAAAGAATTCCTTTGCCTATGGCTGAGATGTCTTTCATTTCATGATTTTTTTTTAGTCAATCAGCAACTTTAAACTAAATTAAAAGGAGACTAAGAACACTTGTAGCTTTCAAGTTACCAGAATTTCCTGAAAATTGTCGAATAAGCAGAAAAAGGGCCAAATTGGCACTCCACCCTCTCCTCGCTGTCCCTTCAGGGAAATGGTACAGTGTGATCCCAACAGTTACAAGTTCTGCTTGTCCTCCTGATCCTGCAGCGGCTGTGTACATCACATCTGACCTACCTACACATATGGAGCTGCATCTCAGCCATTGCACATGCTGTTTTTTCTCACATAGGAGAAAGCTAGGGATACTGTGGGATGTAGGCGAAGAATTTAGGAGTGTCAGAACTCAGTTAAGACAGCTGGGATTTCTGTCCATAGTTATTAAAGGGCACATAGGACACAATTGTGTAAGAAAACTGGCTTTGTTAGTTCCTCTGCTTATGGAATAGCTTATTATCAGTAATTGCCCATGAACCATCAATAGCTTCAAACAGAAAATTAATTTCTTCTTCTTTCCCTTGCTCTTTCCCTCACTCTTATATAGTAGGACTAGATGGAAGCCTTCAGGTAGAAGCCATGTCCCTAACAATGATGTGTTTTCATTTAATCTTCTCTATGCCATGTTTCTGCTAGGGTTTTCACTCTAATTATCACATTTCAACTAAACAGGCAGTAACCTCCAATTGAAGGGTGGCAGTTCATTACATTACATATTTCTATTACTTAATATAGTCAGGCTTACTCTGAGAAAAAAAAGCAATGTTTTAGGGAGAACTTGCAGAGAAAGTGACTGCAATTTAAATTAAGGTAATGCAACATTTGTGTAAATGCTAACTTAATCTCCTGTTGTTTCAGCTTATTTTAAACCACTTGAAACTGGCATACACCTGACTGAAATAAAGTGCCCCTGCAGTAGTTTGCACTCAATTAAATTGGTTTTAAACTGACTTGATCTAAGCAGTGAAGCTTGATAATGTACACAGATACTGAGTAGTTTCTAGCATTTAAACTAGAAGGACAAATGTACTTTGTTTAAATTTGCCCTCCTTGAAAAGGGAAAGCTAATGAACTGCAAAAAAAAAAAGGTATTTTCTAGCTTTTAAATAAGAGATGTGGTATAGAAGAGCTCTGATACTAATGAAACAAATAGTTGCACCTCTAGAGAGACATGATTTTACTAGTCATATCTCTGATTGTCCTTATTGTCCTTTTTTTGTTATTTTACAAGTACTGTTTCTGGCTGTTGGAGATTATTTTTGGGGATGTTGGTTGATGAGAAGCTCCACATGATTCAGCAATGTGCACTTGCAGCCCAGAAAACCAATCCTATCCTAGACTGCATCCAAAGTAGTGTGGCCAACAGGGCAAGGGAGGTGATTCTTCCCCTCTGCTCTGCCCAGGTGGCACCCCACCTGGAGTGCTGCATCCAGCTCTGGGTCCCCAGCAGAGGAAAAACCTGTGGACCTGTTGGGGCAAGTCCAAAGCAGGGCTACCAAGGTTGTCACAGGGTGGAACACCTCTCCTGTGAAGATGGACTGAGAGAATTGAGGTTGTTCAGCCTGGAGAAGAGAAGGCTCCAGGGTTAGAGGAAAGAATCCTGCAATGTCAGGACAGGAGCCCAGTTCTTTATATTTCAGCAGGAATCCAAGCAAAATATTTTAATTTGAGAGATACTTCAAGTATGTCTTTATCTGACGGCAGTGAAGTAATCACTCAATTACCTGACAGTGGGCTTCCAGGTTGTGACACAGTGTAATAGTAACTGAATTTATAAATTCTGGTAAAACTATTGCATTATTTTTTTATAAATTTTGCTTTTGTGAGCCAGTGTATATTCAGCACTAGGACAGCCATGTATGAAGTTGTTTAGAGGATTATGTAGTTTGGTGTTACTCAGTCATCTTTACCCTTGAAATTTGCATTGCATGTTTTATTGGTTTCTCTCATCACTTCACAAGGTGGATGAAGCTGTTATTTTCCTAATAGCCTCATTATGTTGCATTAAGCATGAAGATCTAGAGAAATGATGTTGAATCTCATTGTTATGTTCCATCAGTAGTGAAGACATAGAGAAATTGAACACTTTGAGTCACCCACAGGCTGTGAGAACAGGGTGAATGGCTGAAACCAGTAAATGAATGTTGAAGAATTGAATCCAAATAATTCTCATTGTAGGCTAGTCCCTTACCTCAGAAACTCCTTTTCTTGTCTGCAGTCAGATTCTGGTGTCCAGAATGAATCAGCCAAACCTCTTTTGTCATCTCATGAACCTGTTTCTTCATTAATGAAATGAGATTACACTGCTTTATGGTAGTTCAGTTGCCACCTCCCAAAAGTAAGTAACCAAAATACTTATAACCAACAAGAAAATGGCTCTTCAAAACAGAAGCTCTCAATCTTTTCAGATTAGGACTGTCTTTCATTGCAGTCAAGTCTTGAAAGATTTCACTGTTACCCACTCCCTGTCCTTAAAAATTGTTTACACCTTAGCCTCTAGTAAAACAGAAGCCCCAGTGCAAAACTTTTCTTCCAGTCCTACACCTAAGCTTCCAGCAAAACATTCTGTAATTCCCCTACTCTTAGACAGTTTGCTACACTCTTAGTTGAGCCCACTGAAAGGTAATATATTTCCTGATGTGTCCCATCAGGATTGCTGCCTGATCCTCCAACTCAATAGGGAAGCTCTGAGAAAGATGTATTTTTGTCTCACAGATATTAAGAGCTAATCCCTTTCACTCCCTCTAGCCAGTCTCTGTTCCCACAGGAAACACATCTCCCTTCCTGGAGGCTGGTTCTGTCAACATGTGAATCCACATTACCATTGTATCAAGGGTCTGGGAAGGATGGAGTAAAACATCCACCCATCCACCAACAATACACTGCAGCTAAAACCACAGCATTTGGCTGCCTCCCATTGACCTAGAGCAAATGTTACAGGAGAGGAGAGGAGAGGAGAGGAGAGGGAGAGGGAGAGGGAGAGGGAGAGGGAGAGGGAGAGGGAGAGGGAGAGGGAGAGGGAACAAAGGTCAATGACCTGTTCTTGCAGTATGCTTCCAGAGTGCCCTTCAAGTCCATAGTGCTGGCCTAGCATCATCACCATCCTGCACCAGAAAGCACAGATTCAGATGCAAAGAATCACCTCCAGATAGTTTGGGACCATTCTGTTCCCGCAGATGCAGTGCATCTCTTACTTAGAGCCAGTAATAACAATATCTAAAGCTGGTTGAGGGAATCATTAAAAATAGGAAAAATATATTCTTTGAAATGCTAATTTTGTGTTACAATTCATTTTTGTTTAAGAGTGTTTTATAAGATTTAGTATATAAATCTAATTACTTCATATTCTTTTTTCTCTAACTTCTTCTCAATTGTAATGTGAATAGTATTGTTTCTGGGGAGTTCCTCTTTTCCAACTTATTTTAGTTATGCTGATGAATAGGATTGCTAGAAATCACTACTTTAATATCATGACTTGATTACCTTTAAAAGCACAACAGCAATCCAGGAATATCACTGATGTCCTCACCAGCAGAGATGTGAAAATACAATTTTTATTTCTAAAGCCTTATCTGTTCATCCCTTATCCTCTTAATAGCTGGGAGTTAAACCCCAGCAGATTAACCTGCAGTGCAAGTTCTCCATTTATGATAATGTTTAACATCTTATCACTTACCTTGATGTCTCTGCCTGTTGGAGCTTCTCTCAGCTCTCTCGTACAGCTTTCATTGAATGTCTTCTATTTCATTCCCCATGCCTTGTATTTAGCCTTGTTTTCTAAGATTTTCTAACTGTATGCAATTACACCATCTATCAATCCTTACTCTCTTCCTCCCTTTCTCCCTCCAGTAACTTTAGAACTTGTCCAAAGTCATCACTTTTGACAGTCTGCATGTGCACAGCTTAGAGCTTACCACAGTGTGTTCATCCTCTCCCAAGCTGATGGGCTGGTTCTCCTGAAAGTGTTATGTGTAGGGAACTGTGCAAGGCAAATGGGTGGTGTTGTTACTGCTGGCTGTTGAGGGACATAGTGGTTTTGCAGTGGGAGTGTAAAGAAAGATACAGGAGAATTTTCTTCTAGGTTATTGGATTATTTAGATACATACTTTGTAGTAAAGGTATTAATATAGACATATATACTTATGTCTATATACACATTTATCTCACAATTGAGAAAGAAAGTGTATCTATAATACATATATATCACAGTGGAAATGCATTTTCCAAATAATGACAGTAATTTCCTAGTGCAAGAAGGTAACAAAGCCAGCTGGCAAATCTTTGCTATAGACAATAAGGTAAGGCAGACTTTTTGATCTCAGGATGAAACAGTTTTTCAGCAGTAGCAGCTGCTGGAGAAAAAGGCAGCCTCTTTGGCAGCCTTTGATGATGCGGACTAGCATGCATTAAAAGAAATTTGTTTAGCATTCTTGATCCATCAAAAACAAGGCAGAACATAAATATAGAAAGGAATACCAAGTTAAATTTGTGAATTTGTGCCAGAATTCTGAAATGTAGTTGGTGTGCCCTGTCCCATTCTGTTTCTCCTTGCACAGGTGTAGTAGCATTAAAGAGAAAGATGGGAGTGGACAAATAAAAACCATAACTTTTCAAACTGATGAAAGATTTGGCAAAGTCTACCTACAAGAACTTTGCCATACTATCTGACCTGGAAATACTTGCCCTTCAGTAGCCAGACCAGTGGTGTGCAGTTGTGACTACATCTCCAGGGCCATAGAAAGGTGTCCAGGAAGAGTCACATGGTGACAATGCGTTTTAATGATAACAGTGCACAGGGAATTCAGGGTAACAGTGTAAATATAACCCAACTAGCAGAGAGAACATTCTGAAGGCAGCTAAAATATCTTTTATGCTGTATTACAGATATGCAATTATTTCTAGAATGTGAAGTGGCGAAGCAAAGGAGCCGAGAATCTCTTCGACTGATTTTAAATTAGTTAGCTGAGATTCTGGTAAGAGCGTAGCTGTGGCAACCCAAGATACTCTTGGCTAAAGATGCCAGGAGCTGGGCAAACTTGGGAATTTCTGCTCCATCCTGCCAAGATAATGTCGTGTAAGGCACCTACCAGATTGCTGTGGTCCTTGTCTGAAGGAGGCTGCACAGCTACATGACTGCAAGGGTGTTACACGATCCAAGGGAGAGCGGGATGGGCTGATCCAACGCAGCAGTTTTGGTCTGGATGATCTCCTCAGTGATCTCCTCAGTGAAGAACGATGAGCAGGGGGCTGGACAGATTTCTTCAGATCCACAGCTGATACTAGACCCAAGGAGTAGGTTCATGTTTCAATCAAAAAGATTGTCTTAGAGATTCCTAGTCTTGGTTTACACATGTGATATTTATTATGGGAAGAAGATGGAGTGGATTTTAATTTCTGACATGAGCATGAACCTGTCCAAGACTAGAACTGCTAGCACAGTGCTTATAGCATGTTAAGGCCTGAGCCCAAGCTTACATGGGATAGCTGAAAACTTAGGTAAGGATAGGATCATTTCAGAGACCTTTATGAATTCGCTCCCATCAAAATGACAGATTGAAAAAAGTAACTAAAAATCTTTCCAGTATTAGAACAGATCTCTTAAGCAACCACTGCAAACTATAAAGTAATATTCCTAAGTGGTAACTTACTATGATTTAATTGCATTGATAATGCAACATTACAAGCCTTTTGATCTGCCTATATCAGTAGCAGAAGATAAAAAAGAGAACAAGGGGCCCATGCCATGAACTCTTCTATCTCTGTATTCAGCGATGGCTGCTGCACCCCCTCTTATTTAACATCTCCTCTTTCCAGTGTCTGTTTTTTCAGATTTTCCTCAGACTTCCTAGATACCTAAGGTCACCTTGCTTTTTATACTGAAAATGTTATGTTTTCTGCAGATCATGTGAGGTGTATCAGTATCAGAGTTACTACAACATTAGGCAATATGACTTATACAAAATCTGATGAAGTATCTTATTTTCTTCAGGGCTTAATACATGTTGAAATATATAATATTATTGAGAAGGTTTTATATTTAAGTTAAAAGATGAAATAATTCCAAGCACACTGCTTTTCTCTTTGCACTTATATTCTTCTCTATTTTGAATTTTTAGCAGGCTTTTGCCTTTTACTTTATACATTTAATTCTCCTTTATTTCTCTCTTACAGGTGGACTTTAATATGCTACCATTAATAGCAAAGTACATATATTGTAGGGCTTTACCAAAAATTTGGAAGCCAATCAAAAGAGATTTACTTACCTTTTTGCAGCATTTGTATGTTTCATAACAGACTGATGGGGTTTGGGAAACTTCAGAATCTTTTTTGGGGTGAATAATGCAATTAAGAAGTCTCTCAGCTTACTCTCAGTAAAAGACTAATGAATGGCGAGGATTTCTCTTTTTTGTTCTTTCAAAACTAACTTGGAATTCTAAATTTATAACATAAACATATTTTACTGGTCTAGTTTCTGGCTTTGCAGAAAGACCAGAGCCAGAAGCCAGTCTGAAATAGGTGCACAGTAAGTATTTAATTCCAAGTGGTAAAAAACCACACACATGCAGCTTTCCAATTCTGATTCTCCAGCCCAGATGAGCACAGAGGAATGTGGGTGGAACTTGCCCTTCTGCCAAGGGTATTACCTAAGCCCTATTCTGATGAGGATTTAAGTGGTGCATAGGCCTTGTGCTGCATGGGGGTGAAATGGAAAATCACAGAAGCATCTGTAGACCTTCCTTCAAATCAAGGCAGTGAAGCAAGACAAGTTGATTTCCAGGACTGAGAAGAAGAAAATTAACTGCACCCCTGTCCCAGAAGAAAAGCAGCTGAGTGGTCATAGGACTACTTTTTGCTCCTCTAATTGTCATTTTGCTGGAACTGGGCCAAATGCATCTTGCCCATTCCCATCTAATTGGCTCAGAGAGGGTCTCCAAGTAAAAGAAATCCAAGTTTTGCTTTTTCTCAGCAGTTGTAGCCTCAAAGGTGTGTCTGTGTTTTAATATAATTCCTAATGAATCCCAGAAACTGTTTTAATGCTACTTTGCAAAAGATTAAAAGAGAATGTCTGAAGGGGATAATGTGAGCATGGGAGGATTATATTTTGATAAAATTAATCTCACCTATAAAGGAGGCCTGTAACAGTGTCCATCTGGACAAATCCAATTTAACTCTCTGAGAAGCAGCGTTAAATTTGTTCAATGCACTTGGTTAAAAAAGAGAGCAGGAAACCAAGAAAACCCTTCTCACAGTAGGAGAAAAGACTTGGAGGATCAGGGATTTGTTAGGGTACAAATTACAAAATGCCTCTCATTTGCTGAAGAAAAGAAAAGGATCTTAAATCCTGAAAGTTTAAACAAAAGCTGTCTCTGATCATCCAAGATAGGCAACGAGCAGGGGAGTTGCTGGCACTGCTGATTCAAGTGTTTCCCAGGGACCAAAGATGAGCTGGGAGGAGCAGGGAGGAAGAGGTAGACTGGGCATTCTTGCTATGCATTTCCTCCAGAAAAGGTGATACCCCACCTCTTAAATGCCTGATCAAAAGCCTCAAGCTCTTTGTTTCTACCCCAAAACAAAATACTCTCATCCTAGCAGGCTACTACACATGCAGACAGGTTTTAAAGCCTTCTATAGGCTTCAGAATAAATGCTGAGGAGGAAAATAATTTGCACTCTCACGCACTCTCACTCTCTTAAAAAAAAAATACAAGGAAACGTTTTTTTCTTGCCAAGGAAAGAGGTTAGTCAGCTGAAAATGAAGCTCTCCAGACTGCACCCTCACATGTTTCTGCTTGTGCAGCCCAAGCACCTGTGGTCACAGCTGCCAGAGGCTTTGGGAGGGAAATAGTCCTTGGCCACCCCCCTAGGGCTGCACCCCACATTCCCACTCCCAGGCACCCTGCAGGCACTGCCTTGCCTCCCCTGCCATGGCAGGCTGGGGTCACAACGTGGCTGGGCAAGCAGGTAGTCCTCCTTGAGGCTGGGGGCTGAAGGATTGGTCTGACCCAAGGCTTTCAGCATCACATGCTTCAGCTGCAAGCCTGGTGTGTCAAGTTTGACTGCCCAGCAGGGTCAGCACACCTAAGGAAGGGGGCACCTGGGTCTGTTCTGTAGGCTCCAGCTCTCTGCCAAAGAGATAGGGATCTGGTCCCTGAAGGATCTGGAGGCGCACAGCTCACAGCTCTCAAGACAGTAGCCTGATTCAACTCCGTAGAAGGAGATCTAACTGTTACCTCATGCTGGGCATGCCAGAGGATATCCAAAGTTCCACTGGTGTCCAAGGAGCAGGAAGCAGTGTTAAATATTGCTTGTTCTTGTGTTAAAGCCCTGTAAGACTTTTCTCTTGTCGATGAGTAGGTGGTAGCCAGTAACTGTGCAACTCCTAGAGAATATACACACATTACATCTGCCAAAGCCACTGACAGAATGTTTGTGCTATTGAGAGAAAACCCTCTTCCAAGGGTGTGTCAATAAAACAACTCTCCATGACATAGGAAAAATTAGCTTTGTGCAGCGAAGAAACTGAATTTCATGAGAAGGAAATTTCTCTAACACAAGTGAGTGACCATAGTTTGGCAGACACACGTCTCCAGTTACACTGTTCATCAGAACCAAGATCAACTTTGACATAATAAAAAATCAAATTGTTGTGCAGGAAAAAATACTTTAAGTTAGTCACATCTTCCACAAAGACAATAAAGCTGAGAATGATTTAGAGCTCACATAAACAAACCAGTCTGAAGTAAGAGCAGACTTTCTGCAACCTGTTCTTTCTATCATTGACTCTATAGAGTTTCTCTTTAGAGATAGTGGCTATTTTTCTAGGTACATTAAATGAAGAAAAAGTAAACTTACTATAGTGCTGGCTACCAAAATGATCCTTTTATAATCAGAAATATCTGTTTCTGTACCACATGTGTCTAACTTTTGATAATCTAAAAATTAGCAGAACAATTGAGGGTGAACACACATCCTTCAGAGTTTAGCTCTGTGGATAGACTGTTTGCACAAAATGGGTTAAAAGCTGAAGGATTTTATCCAGCATTACAGGCCTCCATCACTGATTTCAACTTCTGATAATCTTTTACATGCAGATGAATACAGTGGTGCTAGGTTAGTGGTGTGAGTTGGTGATCTTAGAGGCCTGTTTCAACCTTAACAATTCTGTGATTCTCCGTAGTGTTTTTATTCTTCTAAGATAATTAGACAGCTTTGTCTCTCCTTGCTCTTGCTGTTTGGGATGTGCAGCATGGATAATACAAAATTCTGTTGGATCAGCTTTTTCTCCTGCTTGTCTGCCCAGGTCTTCACCTAAATTTTAGCATTTGAGTAGGAGAGCAACCTCCAAATCCTGTTGATTTGGTGATGAGATTGATGACACACTTTGAGACCAATTAGTGGAAAAGACTGATAATATATGCATTCATGAAGGACTGTTACTTGAGCCTAACTTTTCATATTAAAGGAGGACTCTTGTTGTAGCAAGCAAAATTGAGGTGGTTATTAATAAGGCAAGGATGGTTACTGAGGGTGATACTTAGCTCATATGAGTGACCCTTATTAGGAGAGACTGGAAAAGGAAAATTCAAATGGGATAAGTGCAGCTTAGTGCTTCTGCTTAAAGCATTATGGTTGCAAAGAGAAATCTCCCAGGTTTATATTTGTGTTTTCTTTCATTTGCCTGTAGCCACACCAGTAAGGTGTGAGATCTCATCAGTTCTTACAAAGTGAGCAGAGTTCAGCAAAGTGAACCAGAGTTCACTTAAGAGTACAGAACTTAAGAGTAACAAGAACTTGAGAGTAACAACAAATGATGCTTCTGCACTTTTCAGTGGCAATGTTTATAACAGCACTGACTCTATGGAGTGCTTTAATACCCGTAGCATTGATTTGCAAGTGATGCCAAATAAGAAAGAGTTCCTAATTATGTGTTATTGCTGTTACTAATATTGGTGTTGTTGTTATTATTACTATTGAAAATCCCAAGATTCTTTTTCAGGTGGATATTTGTTTTCAATAGGAAGATAAGACTTTGCTAATATAGCTGCTTTTGCAGAAAGGAGGCTATTGTGTCTTGTACCCCTTAGGTGGCACAGGGGAGAAGATGCAGCCCTGTAAGAGGAGGCGTAAATTTTTGCATTTGGGGTTATGGGGAAAAAATAAGAAAGGGCCTCAAGATAAAGCCTTAAATGAAGACTAACAAAACAAGTGGATAAATGCTTGAGACAGAAATCAAGGTGAGCAGCCCAATAGTCTGTTTTTCTTTGCCAGCATTGCAAATACATTTTAATTTCACAGTCATAAGACAGAAGACTGTGCCTGAATTTCTTAAGTAAATTCAGAGATATAGGTAGGTCTGTGCATGTGTTTAGTCAACACTACGTCGTCCTTTAAAACTACAGATGATTTTTAGTGTATTTTTAAACTCAAGTTACTTAAACCATGGCCAGTTATTTTACACTCCTTTGATTTAGATAAGTCTCAAATTCAAATCATGCCTGTCTAAAAGTTCTATCCTATGCTTAGAGAATTTTCTGAGTTTTAGGATTGATTTAATTTGAACTTGAGTAAACCCTAAACGCAACTGTGCTCACTGTAGCACTGTTAGACATGAAGGGCACTTCAGATCAAAGTGGGCAACATGCACAAAACTGCAAGCTAAAAAATCCAAACCCAGAGTGTTTTTCCCCCAATTCTTTTCTCTTGCCAGAGTATAGGGAACAGATCTTTTACCATAGTTTTTTGACAGTATAAGGTATTTTGTAAGGTATTTTGAATGCAGGATGTGACACACAATTCAGAGGATAATTGTAACTTTGTGTTGGTGGAATAAGCTAGAATCTCTTAGAGCGAACATTCATAATCCTAACATAGAAAGATATAATAAGTAGGTCAGGTTTCACAAAATTATTTATCATTTCTTCTGTCCTTCCTACCCCTAAAAAGAGATAAACTGACATAATATGTTACTGTTTCAAAACTATTTGTTTGTAATTCAGTAGTACCAGAGTAAAATGTGCAGCATCACATTCAGCTTTTAAAAATAAGGACAACATGTTAGGTGGAATGTATCTGAGGTTCAGAAATATTTTTAAGCACACCTGGCAACAGTTTGTTAGGATCATTTTAATGACCAGTAAACTTAATTATCATTTTTGTGATGCCTTTAAACAATTCCAATTTTCAAATGCCCAACACGTCCTGCTTCCTGAAAACATGGCTCCCTCAAGCCAGCAAAACATAGAAACTTCAAAAAGTGAATGAGAGTTCAGTTTATAATTCCCATATGTCTCCCTTACATGCAGATTCTCAGGATTAATATTCTAAAAACCTTTTAACCAGAAAGGAGCTACCCCATGAGGTTTATCAATCTCCAAACCACACCATATGCTTCTCTGGAAAAGAAATATTTCCAGCTAGCTTGTGGAGGAATAGACAACTCAGACTGTAAAGAAAAGACACTCTAATGTCAACTGTAAAGACGGGCATCCTTTTAAGACTGTAACATACAGACTTTATCCAGGAAGGGGGTTTAGGTAATTTTTAGTGATATAGAGATAGGCTGTCACAAAATTTCATCTCTCTTCTGCTGGTGTAATACAGAAATACCACTGAAATCAGTAGGATCAGTCTGCTTCTGTATATATAAAAAATGGCCCAGTCATGAAAATGTTTATTTCTGTTTCCTCTCTGTACAGTCTGACAGATGGTAATCATAACAAGGTCCTTGCCTTTCCAGGTGAGAGGATTAAAAAATAAAGAAAAAAAATCCCCATATAATCATGAAAATATTTAGCAATAGTTAAAGATTCTGTTTGTCTTCGCCTTTCTGATGATGAAAGGCCTAGAAAAAAGAGCTTTGAGGGCAATTGGCAACAAGAGTAGAACCTCACAAAATTTTAGAGGAAATTCACCAATATCCCATTTTAGTAGCATCTAAATAACCATAATCCAAATTCCAATGGTTTACTTCAATCTTTTTCAGAGTTTGGTTACAACAATAAGATACCACAAGGTAAGCAAGGGTAATAACTTGTTTCACAACTGTGAAAATGGCAGATTCGTATATCTTTATTTCATTTATGCATTGTACAGCATAAAGCAATGTAATTTGCCTCTTTCACTGAAGCACAGACTACCTCACATTTATAAAATAATGCTAGTGTGCACCCTGGCAGTTAAAACACAGTCATAGAAAGACTTTAAATTTGTATCATTGTTTCCTCTCACCTGTAACTTTCTCACAGGAGTGTATTTTGCAACCTCTTTACTAACTGATTGTCCCTTCTTCACTAAAGTGTCCTCTCATATAACCACATGAAGAAAGGTTTCTGATTCCTTTCCTCTTCCTTACTCCTTCCCACATGGTTAATTTGTAATATTTATTTGCCCTATTTAGATCATCTTCCACATCATTTCCACTTTAGCACTAGATATTTTTTCTTCAAAACAGCACTGTAGATGTTACATGAACTAAGAGAGGCAATAGTCCTTGGTTTTATTTTTGTAAATATAGATTTCATCTGTCTTGGTTTTCTGGCACTTGTGTTATTCAAGTTCTAATCTGTTTGAAATCCTGCATGTTGCTGCTTTCAGCCTCCTTAAGGATGTTCAACTAATGGTATAGCACACAGTATTTTCCAGATGCACATGCCTAGCCTTTATGCTGGAGATGCAATGTAGCATTTTAAGCCTGATGCTAGGCCCCCTTTGCTATATCCTGCTGTTCAACAGCATTTTACATCAAGCACAGGACTGCAGTAACCACAGCTACTCAACATGCAACATCTCTAGCTGGTTAATTCAGGTCTAGCTGGTTAATTCAGGTGTAAGCAACACTTGTGCAGACACTTATCTGAACAGGATTAAGAGGAACCTCTTAATTTAGCTTTGGTATCAATTATTTTTTTTTATATTTTCATTACATTTTACTTTTGATTCAGTTCTCTAACCCAACTGTAACTCAATTTACATTCACATTGTTGAATCTAAGCTTGACTGTCCCCTACATCATTCCCCCAAACCTGTCAACCTGTAAAACCCTGTTTTTTGAGACAAGTTAGGGTTCAGACTTATACATGGTATGTATCTTTTGGGAATGGATGGAAGTAAAATGTCATTGCAACCAAAGGAACGTCTCTTGCCTCCATACCAGCTTCTTCTGCCACCTGAGGAGCAAAATTGTCTGCAGATTCCAGGGCTCTGCCTTCCCAGTCAAGGTGGGAAGAAACAACTCTTGAGACCCAAATACAATTCTCCCTATCACCATGCTTCTTCTCAGTGTCATCCAGGTAACAGGAAATATTCAGTTCAAATTAATTCAGAAATGAAGGGAAACTGAATTAACTCTAGAGCCCTCCATCTCTCTCAGTTGTGGAAGCAATTTCTCAATGCTAGCTGAGTAGAAACACCTAGTTGTTGTTTCAGTCCTGCTGGCCTTCCAGGAAGAAGAAACAGAACTTCCCAAGCAAGCTCCCATGGAAATTACTGTCCCCACTCACCTCACTCTTCCTTGTCTTCTCTCCTGCGATCAGAGCCAGAATAGACAGAGCAGTGACAGAGGACTGACTGTACCTGAGTTTAATTCATAGCTTAAAATACAGTGCAAAAATCATTGGCCAGGAGTCACACAGAATAGTAAAATCACCTTCACATCCATCATCCACAATAATGTTCTGGGTATCTAATTAAAAATCCATTTCCTAGACTCTGAGGAATACCAGTGAGTCTCAGAGATTAAAATATTAAAAGTTAAATAAATAGTAGGTAAATAATCAGGTTGCGATACCTTATACAATATTTGCCCTGTCACATAACATGTATGCAATTTACATTTGTCAGGAGTCTGGAAACTGTGGGAAAAAAACTGAAACTGAAATACCTCCTCTCAGACATTTTTCCTGTTGCAGTCTAACAGTCTGCAGCACAGGAAGACACACCAGAGGAGGCTCAGTCTGCTACTGAGATGCAAAATTATTAAGTCAAGGTATTCCTCATCCACTTTGTGCACAGATTGCCCACAGGCTCTATGACCTTTTTATTTAGGTCATTTGTGTTGATTTATATATCTTTCAAAAACAAGTGGCATCTGAATTTTCACAATGCACCTTGAATTGTCTCTATTGATTAAAACTATTTTGGTTTCATATTATTCTATCTTTTAAAGCTGTGGCTTTTTTCTCCCTTCCCCAAATGTATGCCATTCATGTAAGACTCAGATGGTTTTAACTGGCTTTATATGATTCTAAGTACAGAGCATGAGTGTCAGATCAAGTGAAGATGAGAAAATATCTGAGTTCAGTGTATGTTTTCTGTGCACAGAGTGCAGAAGATTTGAAGGAGCTGCCAGTTAAAAGAGGTGGGAGATGAGAAAGGTCCCTGTAAAAGGGGGACTACTAATGCTGTTTCTACATGAGCAAGTAGCATGGACATGTAGAGTGGAAGAGTTTGGAGCTGAAAAGTAACCACTCTTGACAGGTTTCAGGGCTTATGGATCATGATGTAAGCAGGCCAAAGCACAGCTCTGGTACCTCTGTAGCCATTTCTGCACTCTTCTTCATTCCACTAGTTGTTCATGAGGTACAACTGCGAGAAAGACCTGCCCAGGCACGCTGTACAAGAGGTGCTGAGGGCAGCTTCTTCATTATCAGATGAGGAGCTTCCACCTCCCTTTCTGGAAAGTGCTTAGAATAAGTTCAACAGTGTGAAATTTAGGGGAAAAAACACCCTTTGTTTTGAAGTGCTGAGCAGAAGTTTTGGGAGGATCAAAAAGTGATGAACTGGATGGATTTGAAGCCCAGTTTGCATGCTCAAAATAATGAAGGAAAGAGATAGATCTAGTGAGACAGATCTGAGGACATATTTTATTAATAATGCAGACATTTGGACTCTCTCCAAAAGTCATTACTTTGACAGCCAGAGTCCATAAATTTTAAAGTGTAAATGTATTTAAAAATGCACTCGACATTGTCTGTTACTTTTTACTAGCCCTAGTAAACATTTACAAGTCTGTGCTTTATGACATATTGTTAGCACTTTCATAATATAATTTCTTAATCAACACTTGTTTGGAGAGGTTCTGACACTTACTTTTGGTTTGCCACATCTATCTTATTTTGTTTGCAGAACTATAAGGAAACATCACAATCCAATGTGAATAATACTGAAAAAATTACCTATGACTTTGCAGCATTTGATGTGTATTATATATATAACAAATCTCCAAAAATATCATCCTGACATGAAAGAAACAAAGCAAAAGGATGATCAAGCAAGGCTTGATTCAGAAAGTCGTGTGTTAACCAAACTTTTTCAGCCTAAAAGCAGTCATAAAATTGAGCATGGGGATTTTTAAAAAATCCTCATGTGTAGAAATAAAATTTCATTATCAGTTCAGCCTAAGGTAGAATCAAGGTGAGCACATGTTAATAGCTTTAACGTAGACTCTGTTAATAGGAAACTGCTGTTTCACATTTTCTGTTGGGTTTGTTATTCATTCATTTTGAAAAAAAAGACAGGATTTGCTGCAGCACATACATTGCCTAGCTCAACCACACTGAGACTTGGATATTGCTGGCAACACAGATTTTCTAGAGGACAGCTCAATGAGCATGCAAGCAAAGATAGGAGGACTCAGCATCAAAAAGATTGAGTTACGAAACAATTATGAAAAACACCTAGCAGTAATTTCAGCAGTTACAAATCAAGTATTATCTTAAAAGGCAAAGGAACAAAAGAAGTAATTCAGTTTTCGTATCTGCTCTGGGCACCAACCC
This sequence comes from Fringilla coelebs, assembly GCF_963513975.1. Lineage (NCBI taxonomy): Eukaryota > Metazoa > Chordata > Aves > Passeriformes > Fringillidae > Fringilla > Fringilla coelebs. Next base: position 85,777,296 of record NC_140028.1, read on the forward strand.
AAGAGCATGTGCATGGTAGTACCCAATATCCACTTTCAGATGGTTGCCAAGAGCAGGTGGAGGTCTGAGGCTCAAAGATAGTTTTTCTGCAGCACATTTTGTGGCTTTCTTGTGGAGACTGGGGTTCGTGTCCTGCTCTTGACATGCGAATTTAACAGACGTAATCCCTCCTACTGGTGGCAGCTCTTTAGGTACACACCAAGGTCGGCGATCAAAAGCAGATGGCTGGTGAAGAGTACAAAAATGGAACAAGCATATGATGGCACTTTTGCAAATACTCTCCCAGCAGCCAGCAATTTGAGGAAGCATTTGGGAGACAACACAAGTGGGGAGGCTATCACACTCCCTCTGGGAAAGCAGCATGACTAGGGGCCCGTCTGAGTGCCTGTACATAAATGCACAGAGCCTGGGAGCAAGCAAGAAGAGTTAGCAGTTCATGCAGTTGTAGACCTGTGACCTCACTGGGATTACAGAGACGTGGTGGTATAGCTCATGGGTTGGGAATGCTGCAGTAAATGGATACAGGCTTTTCAGGAAAGACAGGCTGAGACTGCAAGAAGGAGGGGTTATACTCTATGTAAAGAAGTGGCTAAAATGCATGGAGCTTTGCCTTGGACTAGGTGAAGAATCAGCTGAGACCTTGTGACTAAGAACCAGAAGACAGACCAACAGAGGTGATGCTGTGGTAAACACGCTAGAGACTGCCTGATTGAGAAGAGGAAATAAAATAAACTTTCTTTAGACATCCAGAAACCTCATGAATTGCACATCTAGGTACTCAGCCATCCTAATGCCTGATGGAAGAATAATAAGGCTGGGCAAGCAACCCAGGATGTTTCTGGAACATATCAATGACAATTTTTTTACACAGGTTATATTGGAGCTGCTTGGAGAAGGTGTTCTCCTGGACTTCATACTCATGAGCAAGTCACTCATATAAAGATGAGCTGACTTATCTCATGAGCTGACTTATGCCACAACTCAGAGCTAAAAATCCTGAGAGGAGATAGATAAAGAGAAGAATCACAACCCTGAACTTCAGGACAGAAAGCTTTAGTCAGGGATCTGCTTAGTAGAATCCCAGAGAAGACTACTTTAGAGGGCAAAGGGACCAATGTCAACCAATCATCTTTTAGCAGAACTTCCTCAAATGCAAGACAGGTCTACTCCAATCAGCAGAAAGTTGAAAAGAATTAGAAAAATGAAAGCTCAACTGGAGTTGAAAGTAGCAAGGGATATGAAAGGCAAGGAATAAGTACTTCCACAACCATGCTGGCAGAAAACCAAGGCCAAAGAAAATGAAGGACTGGTGCTTAATGAGGGAGGATATTTAATGAAAAAGGATATGGAACAGGCTGAGATAGTTCTTTTGGTCCAGTTTTCACTGGTTAGATCTTCCCTCTGACAGACCAGTTCCCACTGCCTAATAACTGAGAGAGTGGGAGGTGTAGAGGGAGGTACAATTAGGGAGCTCTTGAGCTAACTGGACACATATAAGTCTATGGGACCAGATCAGCTGCATGGAAGAGTATTGAGAAAAGCCAAACATCATACTCATCTTTAAGGAGGGCAGGAAGCACAAGAAAGTACAGACTGGTCAGCCTCACCTTAGTCCCTGGGAAGATAAAGGGGCAAATCCTCTTGAGAACTATTTCCAGCCACAAGAAGGAGAACGTGGTGACTGGTCCAGCCAGGATAAATTTACCAAGGGCAATTCATGTCTGACCAACTCATTGGTTACAGTGAGATGGCAGGCTGTGTGCATAGTGGTACAGCAGGAAATGTCCTAGACTTTGACTTCAGCAGATCTTTGACATGGTGTTCCCATAGCAACATTTAGACAATGAGTAAAATATGAACTGGATAAGGGGGGTAAAAATTTAGCTGGACCATGGAGCTTCAAGCACAGTGATCAGAAGTAAGAAATCTGAACAGACTGTCAGTTACTAGTGATTATCCCTCAGAGGCAAATACCAGTAGCAAGAACATTCAACACCTTTATTAACAAGCTGGATGATGGTCTAGAGTGTACTCTTAGCAATTTTGCAGATAATAGAAAACTGGGGATAGTGAATAAGATGTCTGGCTCCTCTGTAATTTTATACAGGCTAGAAAAATGGGCTAGGAGGAACCTCATGAAGTTCAATAAAGGCAAAGTTCTGCACCAAGAATGGAATAACCCCATGCACCACTACAAGGAGCCAACTGATTAAGAGCTAGAGATGATCTCACCTTCAAGCTAGATCAGGCAGGGACTTTCTTCTTGGAGGTGCAGAATGGAAGACACAGCATGAAACCTGGGAAATTCTCACTCAGTACAGTTCCTTGGACTGAATCTGTCACCTGCTTTTGTTGCCTTCTAGTTCTTATATATGAAGACATAATGCAATTAATAATTTCCTATCTTGTTCATACTGCTCAGGATTTTATCAGACTCGGACATTTCCTCCTCAAACATCTTTTCCAGGTTGAAGAGCACTAATCTACCTATTTGCAGCTTCTGTAAAAGCTATTCTCAAGTTCTTTTAGCCGTTCTCTAAACCTTTTCCAGTTTTACTCTCCACGTTTTGGGGGGAGGGGTTTCAGCCAAAGGGGTCAGCAGGTCTTCACACAGTGTCCTAGAAATAAGTGAATCATGGAGTCATACAATGTCTTCTGTTGTATTCTCTGGTGTTTCCCTAACAATTCATAATATTCTATTTACTTTCTTTATTCATATTAAGCATTGAGGTAATATATCCATTCAAGACAAGAGAACATCCAAAAGGATGCTATGAAATGTTATCATCTATATTTATAAACTTAAATAAGATTTGGTATCAAGAACCTAGAGCCTAAGGAGCTACCTAACAGTTTCCAGTTGAAAATTTATTCTACCACAAGGCATGAAAGCTAGAAAACCAAAACAGGTAAAAACAAACATCTAATTCTCTAAAAAAATCAAATGACTGAATAGAGCGCTAGGTATTACATTCATCTGAAAGTTTGGCAGACCCAACTTTCTAAAGTTATCCAGAAAGGAAAACAGAAATATTTAGAGTACAGGTTAAGGATAAAGCCAAAGCATATGCCATAACCTTGTCACTCACTGAGAAGATGGAGGAAGAAACACAAGAGTTTAGAAGAAAAAGTCCTGCAAATATTTCTCAGTGATAGAAAGTTTATGGGCTTGACAATACTGAGTATATACAAAGGGGAACAAGGAGCACTTGATGGCCATTTTGTAAACCTTTAGTGATTTCTAATTTTGCAGGAAGGTTTCAAAGTCTGGCTGATGACACAGCATGTAGTGCTGTGATAAGAAGGTAACATAAATAGCAGCCCATGAAACTACCCTCATCTATATTCTGTCATGTCAGACCTTATGCCAGTCTCATGGCCATTTGCAAACAGTAGTCTGCTGTACTTGTATATGTTAAATTCTGGCTACATCAAGGAAATATAAAAAGTGGAACAAAGAGAATGCAGTTCAAGAATTATAACAATAATGCCACATGGTTACTCTATTCAAGCATTTAGAGAACTTGATTACTCGATTAACAGCTGTGGGTTTTTAAAAAACATATTGACTCAATTCCTGTGGTTTTAATGGATGATGCAAATCTTAAAATAGGATTTTGAATGAGCAGAATCTGCCACTATGGTTTGTCCAGCTATAAAAATATGTTCATGGTTGTCAATTAATATGTTAGACATCCTTCCGTGACTTGCTATTGGCTCACGATCAGCACTTGTAGTTGAAAGAATGTTGTAAACACGATTGGCTGCTTATGTATACAAAAATGGAAAAGAGAGCTAACAGGAGAACATTGTTATCTGCCTGCCCTGTAACTCCACCTGTAATTAAGACACAGTCTACCTGCTGTCCTAAAAAAATTGGATCTTATTATTAATTGGATCTGATTACTTATTTTGATAGAAATGAAAACGATTGTTTTTGTCTTCAGAGTGGTTAGGTAGTGCCCAGTTTCCCAGCAGAATAGCAGGCACATTCCACATAATGTTTCCACCTGCTGTCCTTTTCTGTTCCTAATGTAGGAGAAAACAAAAAGGCAGATTAACAAAAAGGCAGAAAACATCTCCTATGTTAGAAACCCAGCCTCTTCACATTCCAACAAAGCCAGAGGGAGTATCACATACAGGTATCTGCAGTTTCACACCCACACTCCAAAGGAGATCAAGTGTTTGACCTATCAGTCTTCAGAAAGTACTTCAAAATCCTGTGGTCAATAGGCAAGACAGTGGAAACAAGACTGCCAGAAGAGTCTGTACTAGCAATTATTAGAAGTCACTACATTTACATTTACATTTACAAAGTGAACAACTTATAGAATATACATCTTGTTGTAAAAAGTAACTTTTCTTGGGGATTACAGACTTTGCTGACAATATCCTGTGTTGAGATTTCTGCAGGGAATTTAACTGAGTCATGCATGGCATTCTCATTGAAGCAACTTGTGTTCAAAACAAAAAAATCAAAGATTAAAAACATGGATGATTTTTAAGGTTCCTTACAACCTGTGGTAAGAGCAAGTTGTGAGCTGCCACCCTATTGTGGGGATAACTTGTATGTTCATCAAGGAGCTACACTGAATCCCATAATAGGCACTATTTTTCATAAAGACCTGAAGAAAAAATGAAATATTTCTGGAAGTGTCACAGAAGGCATGAACTGCCACAGCATGCTAGCTCCTTGGCTAGACTCTCTCTGCTTCCACTGTTCATGCTGTATGGTATCTTCAGAGTAAAGGTCTGTGAAGAGCTCAATTTCCTGCAGTAAAAATATATGTTCTCCCTTTCAGTTATGCTGTCTTCAACAGGAACAACTCTACTGGTCCAGTTCAACAGACTTCCACTCCCATATTCTAGATGTCTTTTTACCTATAGCTTGCTTCATAAGCCTTTCTTCAGATGTTTTTCCTTGTTTGTCTGAGATGGAAGTCACTGGTTTAACCCAAGAGAAAATTTACAAACTATGGGGTACTCTTTCCTCATTTTGGCAAGTCTGTTCTTCCTTTGCTTCAGTTACAACCCCTTCATAATCAGATTTCTCATCTGATGACCTCCTCTGACCTTGTTAGTGATTCCTTGCAGATCAGGATGCATTCTTATCCATTTATAGTATCTCCCTGCTTGTCTCATCACTTTTCTTTCTTCATCCTTTCTTTCACAATAAACATTATGTTTTATTTTCTTCCATTAAAAAAAAATCCAGTCTTTCCCCACTATTTCCAGTCTCAAAGATCACACTGTAATTTCTGTCAGGCATGTCATGCCCTGATTCCACCCTCTTTTCAGTTCATCTGAGGTTTCAGAACCTTCCTGTTCTCCTTTTTATTCAATGAACATGCACTAAGTATTACTATATTGATCCACGTTTGCTTGAGGCTCAAAGTTAGTCCCCTCTCCTCACCATCCTCGCTTGTCGTTTGCCCTTATCACAATAGCCAAACTCCTCTTTTGAATTATTTTCTTTCCCTAGCTTCAGTGACTTCAGGAGCTTTGTCCTTTCACATTTCTCTTTCCAACCACTCTGTTAGTTTGTACTTTCAAGGACCATGCATGTTCACACATGACTGTATGGAATTTTGATTTTGGCTCCTTTCCCTTCTTTACGTCTGCATGTGTCTCAGCAATCTCATCCCGTAACACAACTGCCATTTCCATAGAGAGACACAAATTTGTACCTCTGCTTCATCCAAAATATCTTGGCTTGCCTCTCAACTTCAGCCTCTTCTGATAGCTATCAGTTCAAATGTAGTATGACTCAAGCATGTCATGCACTCCTCTCTTCCCTAGTCAGTCCTTAGAACTTCCCTCATTTACAGCTGCTGTGAATGATGGGATCACAGACTTGTCAGACAGGCAGGTGATGCAAACAAGGTTTTAAGTCCAAAATCCCGATCAAGTTTCCATTTTGCATCTTGTTTCTGGAGTTAAAACATTAAAAGTTTTTACCAAATTTTTATAATCTTTGCCTTCAAACCCTACAAGCTTTTTCTGCTGGTCTTAACAGAAACAGCATTCACGCTATTGCTGCAAAGACCATTTTTCTAGGCTTAACTTTTTGACTCTCTCCTCTAGCTCCTTTTTTTTCTTTTGCTATCACACAAAGAATTAAGTGGGTTTTGTTGGGGTTTTTATAAAGAATGCCTTCCAGGCATATTTCCACTTTTCAAGCTGTCTTGTTCACTCTCTGTATGTCAGTTTTTGTCTGCAACTGATTACCTACAGGAGTTTTCTTGAGTTTTTCTTTACTGCTTCATAGGTTTGAAAGGATAGCCCTGCAAATGACCAGCCCTCCTGCTCTAGTGAATGTGCTAAGTATAGGAGTCCCTGGTGCTCCCACAATGGAAATAGAAATGATTAATGTGTACAACATGAATTCTTAACCCACTAAATCAAGATCACTGAATCAGCACATCACATAGGCTGGAACAGACCAACAATAATCTCTAGTCCAGTCCCATGCTCAAAGCAGACCCAGGTGGGGTAGGATTCCTAGGACTGTGTCAGGATGGGTCTTGCATCCCTCCAAGGTGGGAGGATGGACCACCTTTAACCTTCTGGACATCTGTTCCAGTGTCTGATCATTTTCATAGTATCTTGCCCTTTTACAGTGTCCCTCCAAGAGCATAGATTCCTCTTTTGTACGCCCCCCAGTCATGTATCTGTAAACAGCAAAAATATGTTCAAACTTCTGTTTTTACAAATAAAACTGTAGGCTGAATGAGTAAATAGAAATCTAGAGTTTGAGTCTATAATTTCAGGTAGGAGAGGGTATGTTCTTTTTTATTTTTAACTGATTGTAAATTAACAAGTTAGAAGGATATGTTGGATCTTTGCCACTTGTGAGCTAAGTTAAAGTTCAATGTCTTTCTCTATGAGTCGCAAAGAAACATTGAGGTCTTGGTGAAGAAATTACAAGATGAGATTTTTTGATTTACATTATCAAAAAATCAAAATACAAATTCAAACATTAGGTCACTGAAATGCTCATTTCTTTTTTATATTTGCCCATTAACATCGGAAAGAAAAAGAGACGTGACTTGAAGCCAACAGACTTTTCTAAATGTACAATGCTATAATGCTAATATTCCTGTTCCAGGCATCTGATTTTACAACAGTGGAACTCTTCAGTCCATATCATACATGAGATAAAATTTTAGGTAATCCATATGAAGTGTTCTTCAGCTCTAAAACAGTGGTACTGCCACACAGTTTTTAAAGGAACATTTAGACTTTCAGCGTTTCTTAGTTAAGAAGGCAAATGGGAAAAGAAGACAAAGCCATATCCTTCATTAACTTCTTGTGGTGGATTAACCTCAGCCAGATGCCAGGTGTCCACCAAGTTGGTCTATCAATTCTCCTCTTCAACTGGACAAAACAGACCAAACTCATCCTCTTTGCAAATTCTTTGTCACATTAATTTTAAGATAAAACAACACAGAATAACATACATTGAATCTGTTTCTACTGACCAATGCTTCCATGTCTGTGCTTAAATAAAACAAAATCTGTTCAGTCCCACACTCTTCCCTGTTTCATGACTCACTAACATCATTCAATCTGTGACAGGTTCCTCCTTTGTCCATAAACAACAGTTCTTTTGAGATCTATGGAGAAGTCTATAGATAATATGAGTCATATAAAATACAAATGTCTGCTCAGAAGCTGAACAGAGCAAACAATTTGGTAGGTGTTTTACCATTCAGAAATCTTTCCTTTCGACATGTCAGCACCTCATCAAAAGCTTCTGACATTAGTTGTCTGCTCCAGAGAGCTGCCACTTCAGTGCTGAGTGATTGATTTTGCTTGTCAGGGACTAACAAGACTTAATGTTTCTCCCATTGCCTGAAAGCTGATCAGCTTCTCTAAAAATCTCTCTTTAATAATGAAATAGTAATGTTTCAGCACGGCTTATGATCAATCTCACCTAATTCTACCTTATAAGCCTTTCTACTTGAGCTACTCATACTGAGATCACTCAAGTCAAAAAAGAAAGAGAATTTATAGGGAATTATTCATTTGACCTGTTTTAGATATCTACCTAATGCTTAAGCAAATCATTTCTAGAAGTGTCATTTTCTCTCTCATTGATTATAAAAGAAGTTTAGACAAAAAGTTCAAAAGATAGACACTGTTGCCATCTACTTCTGGTCAGACAAATCCTACCTCTTCTTCCGTTTATACTTTTACAGAGCCATCATTGATAAAAGTCAAATGTTTCACTCTTACCACATAAGATCCAAGCACAGTTTATTGGCATGGTGGACCTTTTATATATTCTTATTCTACAATGTTTTATATATATAAATATATGGAATAATAATGCCTTTCTTAATAGAATTTATAAACCAAGGTTTTCACATCTTTATAAACCAAAGTTTAGGCATCTCTGTGTCACCGTTTTCAGAGTTGAGTGGATCAGCTATGTTTGATAGTTTTCAGATGTACAAAATGGTTAAGAAAAATAGATATTCCAGTAAACATCCAGAGAGATATGAAGCGGTCTGTTCTACATATTGTTCACATGTACAGTTAATATTACTCTCGAAGGCAAAACTGGAATAATCTTTGTCATTTGATATCCTTATAAAAGCTCTTTTTAAGGACTTCAAAATTACCTGGAGGTGATGAGAATACTGAGGACTAAACCAAATAGGCTAAGAATTTTGGTTATTTGTCTGACAAAACACATCTGTCAAAGCAGCAAGGTTTCTGGTTATGTATATTTTAATGCAAGTTATACACTTGGAATGCATAAGAAGGACATGGAACTGTTGGAGCAAATCCCAAGGAGGGCCACAAAATTTATAAGAGGACTGATGTAATCCCTCTGCAAAGATAGGCTGAGAATGTTGCGGCTATTCAGCCTGGAGAAGAGAAGGCTGCAGGGAGACCTCAGAGCAGCCTTTCAGGATCTGGAGAGGACTTACTAGAAACCCAGAGAAGGGTTCTGCATGAGGAACTGCAGTGATAGGACAAGGAGTAATGGCTACAAACAGAAATAGGGGGAAATAAGGTTGAATAAGGAAGAATATCTTTACTGTATGGTAAAGAATATCTTTACTGTATGGGTGATGAGATACTGCAGTAGGTTTCCCAAGGAGGCTGTGGATGCACCAACCCTGGCAGTGTTCAAAGCCTTGAGCATCCTGGTCTAGTGGGAGGTCACCCTGCCCATGGCAGGGAGGTTGGAACTAAATAATCCTTCCAATCCTAAACATTCTATGATTCTATGGTTCTAATATGCTCATGTGACCTTCATCAAAGGATTAGAAGAGAAAGCATTAAAAAGCATCAGACTGCTGTCTTTCTGATCTCACTAAGGGTGGGATTCAGCTCACTAATATTAATTATATAGAATCTAGACTCTTCTTATCTAAGTGAGCTGTCAAGGCTCCCTCTATAGTCAACACAGAGAGAGACTGGCACTTCCCAACTATGATTAACTGAAATGTAGAATAAATGTCTAAAGGGCATTAGCTGAGTCCTTTTTGAAGTTTCTAACTCTATTCATTGATTAAAGAAGATCTACCTGACTAGCTCAGAGTATATAAATAACTTTTAGATGGCTAGAGGAACAAGAAATTAAGCTGGATCAAATTTTATCTTACTCGTGGAGTAACTGTTAACTTGTAATGGCTACCAGCCTTTGGCCAAAGAGAAATAGGATGAAAACATTTTGGTAGTATGTGGTAGTATTTTAAAAAGTTAAATTAGAACAGCCATCTGGATATTAGGGAAATCTCCACAGACTTATCATATCACCATGCTTATTGTAGACAGTGTTGAAAAAATTTCCCTGAGCAACCTATAGAGTATCTTGAGTTCATTTGTTTGAGGCAGAAAATAGAGTATAATCATCATGCACGAATCTTAAATACAATTTTCAGAAGAAAAAAACTTTCTGAAATATATGCTGCAGTCTTTAGCTAGAGATATTTTATCTAAAATGTTGGGGAATTATAAGAGAAACACTTGTGAATCATTTAGTCCATTTTTAATAAGCAGCTTTCCCTTGGCTTGTTTAGAGCTTTCTCAAAGGAGTCTTGCTCTTGGACCATGCCAATTTAGTTGCAACATGAAATTAAAGGTGTGATAAGGGAGGGTCCTTAAAACACACCTACCTTTGATCCAGCGCACTGTTAGAACAGTGATGTAATAGTCAGGACAGGAGGATGGAAGAACTATTTGCAGCTCTGACACTGGCTCTCTGTGACATTGCGCAAGTCACAATTCTGCAAAGTCAGAGAAAACGATTAAGCCGGGGGAGGGGAGGAGGCTCCTATCCACTTTCAAAAGCACAGTCTCCATGTGGAAAGGGGAAAGTCTGAGAATAGAATTCAATCTTCACAATGAATCTGGCTCTCAGGAAAGTCATATTCCCCTTAATTAAAGGTTGAAATAGTACAAACATATTTTATCTCCCAGCACCACTGAAATGGCACACCCATGACCCATTAGCTTTTTTTACAATTGCATTTCAGTTCATCTCTATAATTTTTGTGATATCAGCGGTTTAGCTTGTATAACTGGTATTAGGAATCAACATGTTCCAGTGGATGGATTGGAATTCTCCAAAGGATGAAGAAAATTTTATTATGTATAGGAAAATTACATACTTGGTTGCTAAAAAATAATTTGTTTCAACAATGAATACTGGGCAGATTCTCTAGAGATGACTCTTACACCTGCACAAAATCCCATTGATGTTAATGGGGCTTCTTGTGTTATCAAGAATCAACCCACCAGATGAGCTTGCAAAATTAGAGCTTTAAAGCAGTCATTTTTAAAGCTCTGTGACCTCGAGCAGACTGCCGAAGTAGATCATAAGAAACAAGCTCTGTTTAATCAATGAAGTCTACTTACTGCCACATTCTCACCCTGCTTCTTTCCTTTTCCCCCTGCAGTGAATAGAATATTGACCACTACCAAGAATATCCTCCTAATTAACTTCTAGACATAGTCCCTACTGTACAGGTTAGGAACTGCCTAAGGTCTATCCAAGAGCCCTGTGGAATAATGAAGTAGATAGGATCTCCCCCAGACTTAGCACTTCCCTTTTGTGCACTTCTCTATCCTCCGTTTCTGCTTCTGATTTGTTTGGTTTTTTTTTTTTCCTGAAGAAGGGAAAGAAGGAAATATAAATGTTTTTTGCTTAGGTCAACTAGGTGCCAAAGGAGCTACATAAGTGGGTCACTAATATTGACAATTCAGAGGACGTCTACCCCCATTTTAAATTTCATACATCATTGCTAAATAAAGTCAGGAAATTGCTATTGCAGTCAAATGGTGTTTATTGCCATTTCCTCATTCACTTTCAGGAAAAGTATTGTCTTTCACCAGAAACTCCGCTACGCCTTTAAAGTAATTCATGGGTAGGAAAAAACATAGATATACAAGTCATTCATTAGGTTAACTTGCCAAGGAAAAGTGACTGTGCTAATTAAAGAATTATTCTTCAAAGGTTAGAATATTGAAAAAGTGTGGATAGGAAACAAGAGAGAGTAAAGTGGTCAGGATAGGTTGGGGAGGAGGATATTTACTGGCAGCAAAGGAAGTGAAGAGACTGGGGAGGAACAAAACAAACAAATTCTGTTTGTGATTCAAAAGGTGAGAAAGATAGAAGAGATCACAAAATAGCAGGGGAGACAGGAAGAGAAGGTAGTTAGGAAATATAACCCAAAGGTTACACATGTAGTTCTGCAGTAGATTTTTAAGTGTGTCAGAGCAAATTTGAACACAGGGCTCAAGGCCATTAGTGCTGGCTTGAATTCAACCCTTTTCTTCTTCTTCTTCTTTTTCCCTCCCTTATTTTTTTTCATTATGACATCATGACCATGACATAAAGAACCCATACTTCCTCAGTGCCTCTAGAGTTATGACTGCACTGAGAACAGCCAGTACACTTCAGCTTGTCGTGTATTTGCTTCCAAGGTCTTCCTGTGACTTGCAATGAATTTTATCAATGTTCCAATCTTAAATGTTTTTAGAATAAGAATAGGGAAGTTTCCCGTTAAGTTGCATGCTACCCATAGCCCTGAAATGTGTGGATGACTTACCTAAGGATGTAGGAACCTACATCCAAGGGCATGGAAGCTGACTCAGTGAATATGGAAACTATCTATGATACATACCTGATACTTACGCGTGTGTTGGCGACTATCCCAGGCTTATGCCTTAACTTCTGCTTTGTCCTCCCAGATGTGTCATCATTGTGAAATTTGCAGAGCTCTGCTTACTATAATGGCTTATATATTAGTTCAAAATAACCCTGTTGTACTGCAAACCCAGATCATTCCGTATCAGACTCTTTTCAAGTACCTTTAAGTTTTGAGCAATAGAGAAAGAGAAGTAAACATGGGTTAGAAATTGTGGCACTGAAGAAACGCCAGGAAAGAAACATGATACGGTTCAGAAGAAGATGCTTTGCCAAAACTGTGTGTGGTGTAGAGAACATAGCTATCTTTGTGCTTGGCCTTAGTCACATACTATTCAGGAGAGACTGTAAATCTAATCAACCCAAACAAATCATGTGGCTGGTCTGAAGGCTGCATGTGTTATGATGCTACTCTGTGAAAATTGCTAGACAAGGGCAAAAGGCTAATCATTAGCACTGGTGTTTGTGCTCATCTGGTCAAAGACATAAACAGGCAAAACCAGCCATCCATCCCACTCAGCTGGATATAACTCACACTTGAAGAGCCATATGCAGGGTCTAGCCAGTTTGTGTACTCCTATGCATGTTCCCCTTCCAGATGCGCACTTCTTCATAGTCTGCTGGGCAACTCAAGCCCCTAAAGTATTTTTTTTTTCTGATTGGCTCTTGATCTCTCTTTTCCACAATTGTTCTGGATCCAAGGGACAAAGATTTGCAGAAACTGCTATCTGTATATTCAGAGACAAAAGAGCTTCACTGCTTCTGCAATGGAAACCTATTGCAGGAAGGTGTGAGACACTGTAAAGATGCTGCTGATATTCGGGGATATTCTCTAGACATAAGACAGCATATGGGATAGGCTGAAAACAGAAGGATGGTAACTCTGCTAAAGGCTGCTAAGACCCAGATACATCCAAAGTTAGATAATTTTATTCTTACCTGAAAGATATTTTGTATTAAAGGAATATTGGAATAAAACAGCACTACACTGAGAGACCCGAGCTCTCACCTCATTATTGTACCACAAACAATGTACACCATTACATTATTCCCCAGGAAGAGGCATGTCGGTGAAAACTGTCCTGTCAGACAACAGCTAATAAGGTTCTCCCTATTCTCATGTCACATCAAGTTTTATGCTTCTTACGCGACATAGCATCACAAATGACATTAGTACCTAATGTGGTTGGATCCAGTGAGCATTACATATCTGGATATTGGTGATTACATATCTGTTGTGTTCTGTGTTAGTGTACTACAGTTCTAACCTACAAAGGATCCAGCTAAAGTTTATGATAAAAACCTGATGAGACTGAACAAGACTCCATAAAAACAGTTTCTCTAAAACATTCATCAAACAGCATCACAGAGCACAGATATTTGCATATTCTCATACATTTTTTGCCCAAATTTTAATGCTGACCCTTCTTAGAATAATTTTATGTTTCAAATCTGGTCAAATTCCACAGGGAAAACAGAATGTTAAAAGATCCTGAGAAGAGATAATAAGGGAGTCAAGTTTAGGTAATGACACAAATAAAACAATTCATACAACAGGAGTAGGAGTCCAGTTACAAGCCTGTCTGCAAGACAGGCTAGTACAGAATAAATAGGTGACTTATGGTAACATGCTGAAGTCATCAAATGTAAACCTGGATAGCATTTGGATAGTATGAATTCAAGTCTTGCCATTGTTAAGAATTTTTATATGTGTAGTTTGCATTCTAAAGGAGCTCTTTCAGGAACATTTGTACTGAAAACAATAATTCAGGTTTAAGAGCCAATATTTCAAAATCCTTTCTAACCAATGTGCATATCCAGGTTATTCTGAAAATTTATGTGCCTAGGAAAGAATTAAAAGTGCAAGTTCAAGGTAATTTGCTTCAGTTGCCTTTCTGCTCAAAGGGACTAATTTTCATAAACAAGATGCTTAATTTACACATGTAAGCACATTGTCTTGAAAATTGCAATAGTAGTGGCTGAAGCAGAACTACTGGTAGAAACTTAAGATCTTTTGAATAAGGCACTTCCAATATGCAATGCCCACAGTACAACACCTTTCAACTTTAAATGTGTTCTGAAGCCTATATAAATAACTGAATGCTGATGTGTCCAGACAATTAATCATTTTCTTCTGCAGGGAAATCTTCTGACATTTAGTCCAAGCATTCCTCAGATGTAGATCTCCTCAGGAAATAGCTGATTTTATTATCAAGAGTGCTTTAAATTCCATGTTGACACTTCAGTTGTTTGGAAAACTGTCAGACTTTGAAAAAAGATAGGTGAACACCTTAGGTGGATAGGTTGTCTTAACGCCCAAGAACTCTTGTGAAAATCTCTGTTCATTTCTACTGACTCCTCTCAATACATCTCCTACTGGTATGTATGAGCTATTTCATATTTACTCCAGAGGGGCTAAGATCCCTTTCTTTAATATTATCCATTCAAAAACCAAGTAAAGGATCTAAGTCTCTCCCATACAGTCATTATTCTTAGTATAATGATCAGGGATGTTTGCCTCATGGCCTGTCAGTTTACTATGTGCAGTCTTTGCTGTAGTGCATCTCAGACTTCAGCACACAAACCTTTCTCATGGTGGTAAAACCAGCTGGAAGAGTTTTTATCCCACCCCGCCCCGAGCCATTCATTTCTGCATTTTTCATAGGAGTTCACTGCCCAGTTTTGCTGTGCTAATAAGACTGTGAGGTTGTGTTATAACATGGACCAGCAACTGAATCTGAGGTTAAAAATTAATGTGCTTTTTTACCCTAATCCAAGTCTCTGGTAATAAGCAGAATTGAAGTATGATTGGAGATCTAAGTAGCAGAACCTGAATTTATGTTCTGAAGTAATGTTGTGCTGGCACATACATCTTCTGAACCCTGTGAGGGATGCATTTCACCTTTCCTTAATGAGATGCATGTCTGTATGCTTCTTCTTCACTCCTCATCCTCATGCTTATACAGCTTTGTTTTGAAATTGGATGAAACGGGTATACATTTTAAACAGTAGGAAAAGTGCATGTCAATAACCTCAGTACCATAGCATACATAACAGTATAAATAACAGTGGTTGTGACATCAAGGTTTCACTGGAGCAATTGTCATCTGGCCAACTTTCCAGGAATTGTCCAGATGGAAAAGTTATCACATACAAAAAGTTCACTCAGTCAGTTTACTCAGCTAACCACCCCCTCTCTGTCATGAAGCTTTCATGGGGCATCCCACGTGTAAGTCCCAGGTGTGCATCCTCATTGGCAACACTTTACTGAAAAGAAGGGAAACTGATTGCCACAAAACCTACCTACTAAAGTTCAGCCTAAACAGTGGCTCTTTACATTATTCCCAAATGTGAGCTGTACATACACTTAAAATCACTGAAAGTCTATAATACTAATAGAGACCTTAGATTTGAAGGGGGGCCTTCAAAAAATAGAGGATTGAAGTAATGCTAGGGAAACACTGACAGCAAAGGAGTGATTGTTTTCCTCTTATCAGTGTTTCTATGTATAGGCATATATAATACACAAGGTGCGGGAGCTTTATTTAGTGTTTAGATTTCCTAAAACTTTCAGCAGGAATGCACTGAGATGAAGAGGAAGTTGTATGAAGCAGCAGTATGTGAAACAGAAGAGTGTTATCGTACTAAGCTAGCAATGGCTCTCTAGGCTTTTCCAAGGAAAGGCTAATAATTACTGAGTGAATTTTTCAAGAAAGAGTCATAACTTTGCCAAAATCAATTCTTTGTCCATATTTAGTGGAATGTAGCACAGAGGGAGAAAAATACGTGAAGGTTTTATATTTTGTTTCAGAAGAAACTTCCCCCAGAATCTTGAACTGAAACAAACCCTCTGGAAAAGGGTGAGTCCAAATTTGAGTCCAGATGACTTTTAAGTTTTTTTAAAAATAAGACAAAAGTGAAAATAAACACTTAATTGAAATGTCAAGCAACTACTGAGGCTCTCTGTCACAAAAAATTACTTCTTAAATTGCCTACCTTGAGATGGGAGTTAAGCTATGTAGAAATAAATTCTTTAGTGAGCAGGGGTAGTACTCAGGAAGCTTGCTTTTTTATTTGCTTCAGCCCTTTTTCCCTAAACATCCACACCACAGTCCTTCTCCCAGAGGCAACATAATGGAATTAGCTTGCTGCTGATTTTCCCAACATTTTAGGGAACTCTGAGATCTTTAGCCTTCTGTTAATTTAATTTGAAATTATTTAACAGATTTATAGGTCATTAGATGTCATAAAATATATCACATAAGCTGTAATTTATCAAGCTACGAAATACAAACATTATTTCATTTCCAAAATGAGGAATTTCCTTATGAGAGAGTGCCTTATCATACACAGCTATATAAATAATATAAAAGCTATATAAATAACATAAAGAGCAATTTTCTTCCATCCAGACACTTAGGATTCAATCAGGTAGCAAGACTCCAGTGGAAAAGACCTGGACAAAGCCAGGATGCTTCTTAGGAAACCAGCTCTGAGATAAAACCCAGTATCTGAGAGTAGCTGATATTTTCTGCTATGCAAATGCAAATAAAATATGCTAGCATGTAACTCTTTTAAAATAGAAACAAAACTGTTGTGACAAAAACTTATACTATATTTCCACTGTAAAATAACTATTCATTAGTGACTAATGGAATGTCTCCCTTTCACCATTATAGTGAAAAATGTTAGATGATTACTAAGCAGCTTTTTTCTAAACCTCACTGGAAAATAATGTATTATGTATTCTTTTCTTAACTTTCCTCTGAGGAATAAATAGATTACCAGTTGATAAGTGATGCCTTCTTTCCAATGCATTTATTTTGAATTGTTGTGACCTGCTTAAAATATTAAAATTATTTATATGAGATTCTCTTATGTATTTCTTATGTGGGTGAGTGACTCGAAATTTGGCAGCAAAATAGCTCCTGTGTCAGGGATGAGCCTTTTGTAATCTCCCTGATGAACTGCCACAATGATAAGCCTTTTATGAGAACCACTCTTTGCTCATGCCCAGCAATGCCTCACCACAATTTGACAGCTACAGTCCCTTAAGAGTCTTTCTGTGCTGAGGGGCTGAGCTGGACAATCCCTGTCGCTGTTGCTCCAGGTTGCTGTGGAGCACTGCAGGAGTCAGCATCAGAGCTGTAAATAGGAAGACTCCTCTCTGTGGTCTTGATATTCTTGCACTGACAAGTCACTACCAGAGAAAGAACCTGAATGAAATACTTTGGAAAAAATAGGAAATCTGTCTGAAATGCTAAAATGTAGCAATCGCTCAGACTGGGGGAGTTTGGATGGACTTTGGCAAGAAGAAAACTGGTTGCTATTACTGGTAAATTAAGAAAAGGGTATCAGCTTCAGGAAAGCAAGTTTGGGACTAAGACGTAGAGGATGAGCAGGCTGAAACAGAATGGGAAGTTGAAGGGAATCCTGAGACTAAATAAGAAATTGGAGCAAGAGCTGAAGGAATGAAAAAGGTTGGAAGTGGCAAGGACAACAATGCTGATGGAAAACTGTGGCAGGACTGAGAGAAGCGGCTCTGATGTGTGTGTGTGTGTGTGTGTGTGTGTGTGTGTGTGTTTTTTTGAAGTAAATTATACAGAATGGGGAGCAGGGAGCCAGGGTTCCTAATCCTGCAAATGGCTAAGCACTTTGACCAGAGCAGGAATCTGGCAGTGACCCACAGCCAAAAACACAGAATGGAGGTTGGGGGTCTGGAGCTGCAAGAAGAATCCTCCAACTGCAGTCACACCACATTGGCAGTAAGTGAATGACAGAGAGACTATGTCCAGATTCTAAAGAAAAAGGAAAAAAAAAAAAAAAAAAAAAGGACCAGCAAGACAGATCTGAGTGGATGGGGGACACTCTTGTGTCAACCATTACCTGTGGTTGACAAAGTCCTCTAGTAGATCACACCCTGGCAGCACTTAGACTTGAGCCCAAGTTTCTTGACTGTTCACATTCTTCTGCTGTCAGCAAACACTTGTGAAAGTCACTAAGGTTTGAGTAAGTCAGTATTTAGTCTTCAGTGGATTTGAGATCACACTCCCATGGAAAAGAATGAACATGCATTCTCTCTTGTCTCTGGCAGCCCCTTCCTTGCTTCAGTATTAATGAGTGGACCCACAGGAAGAGGTGATGCAGTCACAGAGATAATTAGACACGGGACACTATTTTGCAGAGATAGCTTTCAGTGAGACCAGCAAGCTGAGCTGATTTACTGTCTTGCCACTCAAGCACTCATGTTGACAAAAGTTAAAATGGAAGAAGCTGCAGCAGAGATAGATGTGAATGCAGGGAATGTCTCCACTCTCAATTTTTTTGGACTCTCTGGCCCTATATTCACTTATACCAACCCTGAAATGACACCCTCTTTCCCTGCCATTTATGGACTTTATGGAGGGAATGACTTACTGATACTTGTACTCACTAATTGAATTGTAGGAACCTCCTTTCTGTAACTAAATATTTTAACCCTGCTAATGAATGGCAATGCTGCAATCTGCACGGTGCCTCAAAAGCAGATCTTGAGTTTTTGCTTCTTTAATTGTGTAGAATTTAAAAAAAAACTGAGTTAGCAGGTTACAAAACTTGTAAGATAAGGATTCTGAGATAAGGAATTAAAGTTGCCTAGCGGAAAACCAAAATATAATTGTAAAACTCATTTCATAACAGCTATAAAGTAGAGCTCCCTCAAAGCAGCTCCAGAGTTTTTGATTTTGCAACTTTCATAATGCTCTTTCAGAGTTTCCTGCGCACATGTAGTGGAACACAAGCTCATTTGAATCTCTGATTAAGTATTTTAGAAAGGCTGAAAAAAAAGGAGAAAGAGGCATGTGTGTTTTATAGGTATAAGCAAGCAACAAAAGGCACCATAGCTGAAAGAGAGTGAAATAAAAGGCACTTACATCATACAGCTTTCCTGCAATAAAACTCTAAACACATCAAGGATTCTTGAATATTCCCTTGAGGTTGCTTATTGGCACCTGCAAAGCAAAAAGAACTCTTTGTATTGTATTAATTATAATGTCTCTGTACCACTACAAATAATGCAAAAGTACTTGCTTTTTCACTCTGAGGGAGAAGAATAGTCTACACCAGTCAACTTTTTAAAATAACTATTACATTAATTACTTGAAACTCTATTTACAGAATTCATTTTGCTGTGCTTAGAATTTGATTAAATTGTATAAATTTTAATAAAATTTTAATTGTTGATTAGAGAAAATGTGTGAAGTTTGCAAAAGATGGCTCTAAGTCAACAGAATCACTCTGCCTTTATAGGAAGTGGACTTTGGTTTGGTAACTAAATTCATTATCAACAAACTCATGGAGGAAACATTTCCTTTGTATGGGCGTATCTACTTGGAGATTGTGTACCTGCATAAAATGAGTTTGACTGGAGCAGGCTGGAGCTGGGAGAATTGGGAGAATTATCAGGCTTGTCACCAAAGGGATGACAGATGATGGCCAGGCTGTCATGTTGGTCACAGCCTGGCTCAGAGCAGAATACTGAACCAACTAGTTGCTCAAATAAGGTGGTCTCTATAACAGTGATTTTCTTTAGACTGGACCAGAAAAGAAGAGGCCCTCCCTTTGCTGCTCTTCATATTGCCAAAGCCAAGCAGATTGATGAATAGGAGGACTTCTATTTGCACTTGTGAGGTTGAGCATATGCATGATGGAAGGTTTTTGTGCTGTTTGAACAATAATTATTCCCACTTTTCTCCAAATAAAGGACAGTTGTATTCATGTTCTTAAAGGATATTGTAGAAGGGGAAAAGTAACTTATAAGTAACAAGGTTTAGTTTCAATTTTCAGAACAAAAAATTAACTGCATGAAATGGAAGTGGAAGGGTCTAGGACTTGGTGATTTTGGTTTTAAGACAGAGCAATAGGATTAATTCACTTCAGACTTTTTTGCTAGCTCTGGCATATAGCAGAAGAGACACATTGTAGGACTTACCAAGACTGAGTCAGCAGCTCTTTTCATCAGAGACTTGTCCTAGTGATTTAATTGTGGAACACATTCATTTTTCTGTTTTGAAACTGTTATACGTTATAAATATGATTTATGTGATACAAAATTAATATGCTTATCTTGCAGCAGATGACACATTGGAGGATAACTGCAACTGAATGCGTATTGATCAAAAGAATCCTCTCTAAATCATTATTACAGAAACTTACAACAAAAACACAACCAAAATTATTTTGTGGGAGCTGGAAGTTGGTTGAGGAAAAGGTAGACTCATTTGGGGATGAGAAGGAACATATTTACACCCATTTTCATGGATTGTCAGCAATACTGCAAGATCTCTGAAATACCTGTGAATATTAGTAAGTTTTTGAAAATGGTTCCACCACTACAGTAGTTGCTCCAAGTGAGTTTTTGAAAATGGTTCCACCACTACAGTAGTTGCTCCCACTTAATTAGAAGTAAAAAACATAAGACTGACATATATGAAAGGTTCGTTGAGCTGTAACTTGAAAGCAGATTTGGTGGATACTACTGTATCACAGAATGAGTTAGAAAAGGCTTCAGGGAGTGTCAGAACAAACTGTACAGGCTTTTTTTGCCAAGTGTCATTATTTTCTATGAACGCATTGCATTATCTGGTAAAATAGTTTGTATGTGTCACCAGGTATGTCATGCCCACCTGCACTTGAAGATTATGTCTGAAAAGATCAACAGAAAATCTCTACAGAGCAAATTTCACATTATTCACACTTAGAAAACCAGAAATGTCAAAGCTATTTGCCACAAGTGTATAGCAGCTTGATAGTATGGACAGTGATGGAAATCTCTATTACATATTTCTTGATTCATTCTATACATAGCAAAAGTATAAAAAAGCCAGTGCGAAGATTCTTAGTAAAAAATTATCTGTATCAGATTATCAGACTAAATTTGAAAGGTTTTGTTTTTTTTTTTACAATTAATTATTTTGTTAGGGTTGCAAAAATAATGAAACTTACATACTCTAACTCAAGTGCCTGTATATATTAAACTAAATTGAAATATGCTTTCTGAGCAAAATCACTTACTGTGGTGGCAATGTGGGCTTACACAACATTGTTAGTGAATACTGAAGTGCAACTGTACTGCTTTAGAGTTTAATAGACTTAAGTTCCTGACATCAGAAGATATACCATCTACTGTTTAAGATGGCTAAGCAGAATAGGGAAAAAGTATACGGAACTTTATTCCTCAAATCTCATTTTGAAAAAAAACCCCACCTTTCTTTTTGTGTATAACAATAATGATAATCACTGTTATAAATTATAATATTTTTTCTCTTCAGTTTGAAAAGATCTTGAAAAGATCTTGAAAAGATCTTGAAAATAATGACTTCCATGTCATTTAAAGGAGAATAACAGCCTCTTTCAAAAGCCAGGGAAAAAAAGAGTCTTAAAGAGTCAATGAGGTCCTCAAACTTAGAAGTGCCTGAAAACTCTATTCACAATGAAATCTGACCAAGAATGTTCATCTCTGAATGAAAGTCAAAGCTGATCAGTCTTGGTCTTTTAGACCAAGGTTCCTCTTGTGCTCGTCAGTATCTTCACAAACTGCTTGAGCGCAGGACTTGAAGGAATAGTAAGTAAGTTTCCAGCAACACTAAATTGGGAGGGACTGTTGACTCCCTTGAAGGCAGAGAGGCTCTTCAGAGGGAACTTGATAAATTAGAGGGCTGAGCAATGCCCAACTGTATGAAGTTCAACAAGGGAAAGTGCCAGATTCTGCAACTGGGATGGGGCAACCCTGGATGTACAGAATGAGAGGCTGGAATGCAGCCCCATGGAAAGGGACCTGGGGGTCCTGGTCAGTGGCAAGCTGAACAGGAGCCAGCAGTGCCCTGGCAGCCAGGAGGGCCAAGTCTGGCCTGGGGGGCATCAGGCACAGCACGGCCAGCGGGCAAGGGAGGGCATTGTCCTGATCTGCCCTGAGCTGGGGCAGCCTCACCTCCAGTGCTGGGGGCAGTTCTGGGTGCTACCATAACAAAGACATGGAGGTGCTAGAGAGCATCCAAAAGAAGGCTACAAAAATGGTGAACGGCATTGAGGGGAAGCCTTATGAGGAGTGACTGAGGTCACTTTGTCTGTTCAGCCTGGAGAAGAGGAAACTGAGGGGAGACCTCATTGCTGTTGCAGCTCCCCTGTGAGGAGAAGAGGAGGGGAAGCCACAGAGCTCTTCTCTGTGGTGACAAGTGATAGGACCCAAGGGAATGGCCTGGAGTTGTCAGGGGAGGCTTAGGTTCAGTATCAGAGAAAGGTTCTTCATCCAGAGGGTGGTTGGGCATTGAACAGGCTCTCCAGGGAACTGGTCAGAGCACCAAGCCTGACAGAGTTCAAGGAGTGTTTGGAAAATGCTGTCAGGCACATGGTGTGACTCTTGGGAGTGGTCCTGTACATGGCCAGGAGTTGGACTTGATGATCCTTCTGGGTACCTTCCAACTCAGGATACTCTATGATTCTATGACTCCATTTCTCTAATTACTACTGTCACTAAGAGAAAAACTGTAGACATACATTCACTTGATTTTGTTGCATGCAGGAGAGAAGAGATGAGAACAAGTTTAAGCAAAGCTCATGTGGGTTTACATTACAGGATTTGTTTCAAGATTATGATCAAGGAGACAAGGTGATAAAAAAAAAAACAAACACCCCAAGAAATTACTATCTGATCTTTCAGATTTTGTGTGTTAGTTGAAGACTTAGAAATAAATTATGTTGATGCTTGTCAATAATCCAAAAATTTAAATTTCTCATCAACTTTTACCGTAGTAGACTCTTAACAGCCAGAACTTGAAATTCCACAAAGGAATGGAAATGTTTTACCTGTCTCCAGGCATATGATTGTTTTCTGAACTAATATCCATGTAGAGACTTTTAGTTTTTGCCAATTACTTTCTAAAAAAAATTAAAATTCCCCAACAAGATTTAAATAGAAATTGCATTTCTTCAGCAAGCCTGAATCAGGACATCAGTCTACATGTTGAAGACTACTTATAGTGAAGGGGAAAATCTGTGTATGTGCATAGGTGTCTTGCTTTAAGGTTTATATTCGACTGAAACCAAAAATTCTTCTCTTTATATCCCAGAATGCAAAACAAATTTTTACCTTGGGCTGTTCTTCAAAACCCAAAGATCCTAACAGCCATGCAAACACTGTTGTAAATATTTTTCAGTGTGTCAAGAATTGCATAGAGTGTGGTTATTCATCTTCAGCTTCATAAATTCCCCCCACACCTGAGATTCTAAATTAGCTGACAGGGTCAAAAATTCTCCTTAACCAGTTGGACAGAAAATGAACCTGCTTACTTTGTACACTGCTACATTTTCATCAGCAGCAATGTAATTGTGTTTCATGTTACTGAGAAGGAACCTATGTTGGAAGATGGCAAGGACTTCTGTGGCCAGAAGAAACAGGAAGGTAGAAAGTGGAATTTGAAAATATTTATATTTCTCTTCAATAACTACTGTGTTGTTTCATCTCTGTTGAGAACATACCTACAGCTGTTCTTCAGCTTTCTCTAAGAAAACTACTATTATATTTCCTTGTGTCACATTTCCATAATAACACTGAACATACGCTTTATTTATCTGACCTTAGAATATCAGATAAATGCAAAAGTATTGTAGTCAGTTATTTCATTCATGTGTCTGTGTTTATTTTATTTTTGTCGGATATTGTTTTCTTCTTACACAATGTAATAGGAATGTGACAGTGACAAGTGCGGGTGTGTCTTTGAATAATTTTTCATGCTGAATTTGGATCTGCCTTTAATATGAGGTTTTTGTACAATACATAGGGCACTGGATGCATGACTTTCAGATCTTGATGTGAATTTTCACTTCCAGCCAGGTGACAGACACAGACATGTGAACACCTGGGTTAACCTTCTGTGGTTGAGAGCATTCCTGCAATGGAGCAGTACTATCATTAAGATCCCCACTGAATTTTAAACTCACTCTTGTAAGTCAGGTTATCTGAGTCAATATACCTTTTCAGAGCTGATTGTGTCAGTTATTAGAGGTTGCCTGTTCTTGGTGTTGAAGGAATTGTGAGAAGCCATTTGACAACTCTCAGCATGACTATGTTATTTCTGCATATCCCTATGCAGTGGATTGGTTCCAGCTGGACCTTAACCAAAATTGAACTAAATACGTGCTTAGGCACTTTGGTGTTTCTAAAATCTCCTTTTCTCTCATGCTTTATTCCAACTGCTAAATAAAGATGTCTTCTTTTAAGGAGCTGTTTGTCAATATCAAAAGAAAAACAGGTGCCTGAAACAAGTCAGATCTGCAGCATGATAGACATTGGTATATACAGTATAGCACTTGCCTCCTGGGTGAAAATAAAAGAAGAGCAAGATGGCACACAAACACAAACCCGGCATAAGACAAGTCAGAGAGGAGCCAGAGGTGAAGTCACTCCTGTAACATTGGAAATGACATGTTAGAACTCTGGAAAAGGCTGATACTGACTCCATTGTCTACTCCTACAGTAACAACTCTGCAAAAAAAAACCAAAACCCACAACACTTTTGAGTTTATTACCCCTTGAATACATATACATTCTCTGCCCGTGAATGAATACTAATCTTCAGCAAAATTATATTTGCTGACTCTGGAAGTTGCTTTATAAAACTTTGACCTTTGAAGTCGATGAGAGTATTATTACCTGACTAATGGGAGTATGTCCATAAAGCATAAAAATCTGTTTTGTCTTACTAAATGTAATTTTCTTTGGCATGTTTCAAGTAGGTTCAAGAAAAACTAATGAAAAGAATAGAATTTGAAATAAGCCCTGAGCCCTCGGCTTCTCTAGTTTCCTGCAGAAGCAGGGAAATTTCTTCTGTGATGCCATCTCCAGTTTCCTTGACATGTTCCACATGACAGAGTCTCAGAATAGAGCCAGGAAGATGAAGAGTTACTGTTCTCTGCTCTGGACTTAGACAGTTTTTAAAGAAATAGAAATGATTTCTGATACATTTTTAATGGTTGACAAGGTTTTTTTCCCTTGCCATTCTGCAGAAATTTTAGCAAAAAAGTCTATTCCTTTGGGAAATCCCAGTGTTCCAGACTGAAGGTGTAGAAAATCCTTTTTTGCACTTTAGAATCACTTCCACATACAGAAACAATTTCAAATAGTTCTGAGGTCTTTTGCAGATACTCCTTTCAAGACTTCATCTTGTCTGAACCTTGAACTATTGCAGTCAAGTTAATTAGAGCAGCCTTTACAGGTTCAAAAGATTTAGACAACGATTGCAATAGTGTTTTTACAAATTTTCAAATACCTTTCAAATAGTTCCTCTCTGATATATGTATTATATGGAAAAAAATGTAACACTATGATGTTATATATAAAGATACTATCTTCTG
Source organism: Fringilla coelebs (assembly GCF_963513975.1). Taxonomy (NCBI): domain Eukaryota; kingdom Metazoa; phylum Chordata; class Aves; order Passeriformes; family Fringillidae; genus Fringilla; species Fringilla coelebs. Next base: position 85,802,851 of record NC_140028.1, read on the forward strand.
CACTCATTTGGGCTGACCCGCATGACTAATTCATGACTATGCTATTTGTGAGTAATGGCATCATCCCATATTTATTTTAAAGAACTTTATAATATGTAGTGCTTATGCATGCCTGTGATGATCTAAGATTGTATCCTTGAGGACTGTTACACTGTTTTATCATAGCCAACACATACAGCAATGCCTACGGTTAATGCTGCTTGATGCTTTCAAGTATAAGAATTTTACATTGCTATCTTTGCTGAGTTTAAAGCACTTGGATTGCAACTTTCCAGTATGTGACCCTTGATGAATACTTGGAAGGAATACTTCATCTGAAAAGTTGGTGGCTGGGTTTGGGTTTTTTTTTGTTTGCTTGTTCATTTCTTTCTTTCTTTTTTCCCAGAACAATGTTTAAAAAAAAATGTTACTCTTTGAATAGCTTTTGAAGTTTTCATTATTGTGATGTGCCAACAATACAACACAACCTGACAGTGGATTGACTCCTTGAGAAAGTACTCGCTGGAGTGCCTTGGTATCTCCTTTGCTCACTTTTCCTCACTGCTGCCTAGTGATCTTAGGTAAGATTACAAAAGGTAGATGTAAGGAACTTTTAAAGGCAGGAGTTCCTTACAAACCTTGTTCAAACTACACTCACTTCAGTGAGCCAAGATGACAAAAATACAGTAACATCAACCAAAACTGCCACAGGCATTTAGTTAATTTCTCTGTTTGATTAGGCTTGAGTTGAGATCATTTTGATTTATCAACTTTATTTTGTTGCTTTTAAAAATAATGCATGTGCTGCAACACAGAATAATTCATAACAAAATGAAAGATAGTAATTTTGACTCGGTGTGTTTGACTTTCTAGAAGAAAGTCATTCCCCATTACATTCCTGTAGAAAGACTGATAGAAACATATCCATGCCCTTCTAAAACACGATCTCCTTGTGTGAGGACAATGAACACAGTCCAAGATGACATGGAGGCTTGATGGCAAAACCTAGTAAAGTGTTTACTAGTGAATTTACCCTTGTCTATTGATAGCAAAACTAGTATTATGATACCAAATGATCACCAGTGAGCAGCTGCTAAAATATAACAGAGCAAATCTAGTAGAATTCAGCCTATCCTAATACAGGCAAACTTCTGGAACAAGGCCTTTTGTTCCAGTGCTGCCAGTCTAAACAACAAGGCTATTGACAGCATGTGCCAGCCTTTGTTACTGGGGGCTACCTGAAAAGATTAAAATTGCATGAATCTGCAATTTCACTTCCATCAATTCTCAGCTGTAAAACCTTCATCTGTAAACTGACCCAGGAGGAGCAGACTGTTGACTTAAGCTTCTATATTAAAGGGTCATACTGTCATAGTCTATCCCTAGGAAATAAATCAATTTCCAGTGCTAGTGCTAGATAAGTCTCAAGAAGCTGTAGCTGTAGTTTTGATCTTTCGTACTGCCACATTTATTGCAAAAGGTCTTGAATTCATCTACAGACCATCAGACAAATCAGTAAGTTCTTTAGACAACAGAAAGGAAACAAAATGGAAGGCATTCAGACCACTTCCTCTTCCACTTTGTCACAATTTTACCAAGCTATATACTGACATGAACATGCTTCTCCAAAAAGCAACTGCTTGTGAATCATCTCCAAGATGAGCCACTAAAGATTCCTTACCTTTTGCAACTCTTCCTTTACAGAATATATTATTATTTTTGTTCAGGCTACATTGAATCCAGAGTGAAATCTGCAGGCTAATGATGAATCAAGTATACATTTTACTTTCCCTTCTCTATGCTGAAAGGCAGCTTGCACAGTTTTGTGAAAAGTTTTTCAAGCACTAAGCCTAACATTAGCATAATATTCTTATATGAGTCAAGCTTCTGGTAAGAAGTACTGGTAGAACTAGGCTGCACTGCATTGTACTGAAAAAAATCTACATTATGATGTTTACAAGAAGACTAAATTGTCCTGTTTCTTGCCAGGACAGGGGTAATTTTTGCAGTAGCCAGGAGGGGCATGGCTAGGACCCAGAGATTATTCTGTACCACCTCCCATGGTTTTCCAGGGATGGGGAAGGGCTCCCTTCCGAGTCGGCATAGCGTGGCAGAGGGAGCGGCTGGCTATTGTCTATTGTCAGGGAGTTTCCGTGGGAATAGTTTGGGTTTTGTACCCCCTGTCATTAGTATTATTGATCATAGTGTTTGTTTTCCTATCTCATGGCTGTTTCAAATATATTGGTGTTGAATCTTCAAACTGAAAAAACCACATAGATCTTAATTTTCGTATTGTTTATTCAAAAAAGGCATTTCTATGGCTTTAGAAGATAACTTTCCTCTACATTGTTAAGTTTTCCCTTTTTCAGTTATTTAAGAAGATTGTGAGGCTTTTTTATTTTTCTCATCTGAATGGAAAAAAAATGATGTTTTTTAGTCTTTCTCTAATTATCAGAAGAAACATCCTGTTCTTTCTCAATGTTTACAAATGTCCTTATTTTCCTAAAGGAAAACGGCTAACAGTTTACCACCCAAATTAACATTCTCTTCATTGGAAAACACTGGTTACAGGATTTGGAAAAGACTTGATAGGCCATGTTGAGAAAAAAAAAATGCTGGAGATATTTGCACTCTTGAAAATCAACCTGTAAATACTCTACCCACAACCCAAAAAAAACCCCAAAGTTCTCTATGAAAAAATATCCTGCATGAGCTGCAGCAGAATATGTACTTCATTAAAAATCTGTAAGGCTCTCTGCATTCTCTGTAAAAACACAGAATTTCAGATGTCCCTATTCTCCATGTACTTACTCATTCTAAAGTGTACTTAGTCATGAGAACACAAATTACAAATTCAAAGAGAAAAGCAAAGAATGTCTGTCTTTCACATACAGTACCTACATTTGCATCAGTCCTCAACCTACAGCTTTCTTAGATTATGACACCTCCTTTCAAAACTGAAGAGGACATTCCCTAATTTAATGTTCAGGTAATGCACTCTTCATAATGATCATTACATTGACTATGAGAACGAGCACATTGTTATGGCTGATAAGACATTTAAAGCGTTCTATAAGGATAAAATTACCCTTCAATGCTCCCATCCCAACTCAACTATTAAGCTAGGATTTTGTTTTCTTAATCCTTTTATAAACCTGTTATCCTCACCAAGGCAAGGGAAGCTACATTCCAGTGGTAAGACAGTAGTACTTTGAATAGAGCCAAGGAGTTCAAGGAGGTAGCTATAAGTTTTTATCTCTGATAGGGATGTAAACAACTAAACTCTACTGGTGACCAGTAGGGTGAGCTGAAAGGGCGAGCAATGCCACTGCACAAGATTATTTTCATTTTAGATTTCCAGTTTGAGACTTTTAAACATAAAATCATTTTAAGTTAGGTAGCATTGGTACATCTTCACTTTCTGCGTGTGTTCTCCAATCAGCTGTTCAAAATTGCCTTTTCCATAGTGCTTTCACCTCATTCAGAGAACAAATCCTCTTCCAGGAATAAATCAGAAATGTGTAGAACATATGTAGACTAACTAGGAATGTAAAGTTATTGATCTCATCTGTCAGCATTGGCTTCATGGTGTCCATAGTCAGGGCTATCTATATCTGTTACAGATGGAAGTTGTTGCAGGTAAGATTCCAGTTTCAAGTGTTGCAGAATTAGAAAGGTGGGTGGTGAAAGTGTCAAGAGAATGCACAAAGAGAAAAGCAGGTCCTGTAGATAAACTTGCATTCTGTCCATGTAATTTAGTCCTAATTCTGTTGTAAAACTTCTGTTTGATACTAAGCAAGCCATTAAAACATAGTCAAGCATGGATTCTAAATATAACTTTGGAAAGCCCATTCAAGATATTGCGTATCTAGCTGGAGGTACACAAGCATCTAGTATTTACACCTGTAAGAAATTTCAATAAAAATGCAATATCAATAAACATTTAAAAATAAAAGATACTATCTTTTATAAGGTTTTTTAATCTAGGCCTCTTTAATTGAATGGCAGAAGTCAGTGGACAACTCTAACAATATTTGTTGTAATTTCATGTCTTAGTTCTACATGGGTGGAGAATGGATAACAAAACCCCCCTTATTTAATGGGCATACTGTAAAGAAAAATTATTGGCTCTTAAAAAGTGGCTACATTGAGTCTATCATTGGACTCCATAAGGAAACAGTAGTGTATTGATCATATTCTTTCAAAGCAAAAATTTGGGGAACTGTCCTTATCAATAAAGAACTAAATACCACAATGTCAGTCCAAAAAATTACCAAGAATATATTACTCTAAATATTGCCACTCCTTTCTCCAGTTATTTAAACTGGATTGTGTTACTGTCTTAATCCAATCTAGAATGAATGTTTTTCAGATCAATGGAAGGAATGTCTCAGTAGTTCAGAGAAATAGGAGGTGCTCTCTCCCAGACTTTCATGTAAAGAATCTTGTTCAAGAGTTGATCCTTCAAGTGATCCCACTTTCCTCCATGTGTTGAAAACTATCAAACTTTTATCTGCCTGAAATGGCCTCTCTTGAAACTGCACCCACTACAAAATGGGAAACATAACCCTCAGCTCTGGAGTGTTGGAAGTACACATTGCAAGAAATATTTTTTTCTATCATTTCTGTTTCTCCATTTTAACTTAAACATCTTAGACCACTTAGAAGACAACAGACTGAGATGGAAAGGAGGAAGAGGTGAGGAAACTCAAGAGGGACAGAATTTACAGAGAATAACAAATTACACAAATGAGCCACACCCCAAAAGTTGTGGGCAAATGAGCATTGGATCAAAATAGGAGAGAAAAAAATATTAGATGCAAAGGGATATTATGCATTTCAGACCTAAATTGTCAACATAACTTGGCCATTACAGAGATTAAAACCATCCAGTTGTCTTAGATCAAGAAAGACTGGATTATAGAAACACGAGTAGGGTTAATCTCAACTTTCTCTAAGCAGTTGCAGAATAGGTGACATAATTCTGATCAGTAAAAAAAAGTAAACAAAATAAATCAAATTTAGACTTTGATTCACTGACCAGACATAGGCATCTGCATTAGGATGAGATGAAGCATGCTGGGAATTCCACCAACGATGCTGATTATCTTTCCTTTGACCATGAAAAAGTGTATAGGATGATTGGATGAGGTGTTAATGCCTACAGCACCGACCAGACCATCCCATTTAGCCATATCAATCCTGCCTTTTGAAATCCTTCAGCTAATCACTGGCTGTATCTCAATGACTAAATGCTTCCTTCCTAAGCCTTACTCCCAAATACTAAAAGGCAGATAATCACCTTAATATAACCAAACAGAAGTTACTGATAGACACTTTATTATCGAGTTATGAGCTTGTGCATAAATCTCTGCATATGAAATATGTCTGTGATCCCTTGGCTAGAGCAAATCCTAAAGATGTAGACCCATTCCCATCCAATACAGATCTCCATGACATTTTCAATACTGTAAACTTTCAGCTAGCTGTGACCTACCACCACAACTATTTCAAATTCAGCTGTTCCACCATCTGTGAAGATTTTTGTAGACATTACAGTGGCACAAAAAGAGGTCAAAATTGAGTTGATCTTTCAAAGGAACTTGATTCCATTATCTGTATTTCACCTAAAATTAGAACATTTTTTATTCAGCTAAACAGAACAATTGTCCTCCCGACTTTACCAGGAGTGCCACTAGGGCAATTGTCCACTTCAAACTGGAAGCTCTGTATGCACATTGCAAAACTTCCTGCCTGGCTGACATTGTCTGGTTCTTTCCCAAGGTGGATTAACCAAGGCTGTTCAAACACCTCTGAAAACATTTGCTGCCACTGTCAGAACTCAAACTGGACTGGCTTTCCAGTCTTCCTAGACTGTTCCATTACTGCATTCCATACAGCTTCTCTTCTGGAGATATTTATATGCAATGTTAGGAAAGCCATTTAGGAAGTTGGCAGTAAGGCTGGCTTCAACAAACAAAATATTGTTGAAATTTGATGTGTCCTGCCTCTAGTGAGGAACACAAGAAACACCTTAAGAAATAAGAAAGAAACAATGATTTTGACGATTCATCATGCGCCATTTGGACAACTTGATTTTTTTTTCTAGAGAAAGCAAGATGAGAGCAAGCTAACATTTTGTGTAGCAAAATACAACTGCAAAAACCCATCACAAAAACCTGGTACCTCTCAGATACTTGAACCATAGCACTATCACATGGTATTTTTGAATAGCATGATTGATTTTCCCAAAAAAGTTTTACCAAGCAACAAAGACAAAAGGATTAGGTTAGAATGGAAGGCAAAAAATAATTAATGGCAATGCAAGCAACGAATATGTGTAAAAGAAGGAATTCTTTCACTGAAGATGAATTGTGGAGCATGGTTAGAACACTAAAAACTAGTGTTAACTGAGCTTTGTTTCTTCCCTTGAAATATGAAAAATGTAGAAGTACTGATCAACAGTACTTCTTTTGAATTATCCAGAAAATCGAAATGCTTAAGACCTGGTTTACTGCAATGGTGAGACCCTTAGTACAGATTAAGATGCTCTATTTTATGCCTTTGCAAAGCAAAGCAACATCTTCAGCAACCACTGCTGCCATCCCTTTGCTATCATGTGAATACTGATTACCTTCAAAGACTGTCCTTCAAAGGGAGGCTACAACAGTGACATCACTGTGTACAGCTCAAAAAGGATTCGGCCCACCTCTTAGGAATGGTGATTTAATGCTCATCTCCAGAAGGCAGCCACAGAGTTTACTACATCTTAACCGTCCTTATTTTGTACGTAGGCCCATCCTTCCACTAACAATCCTGCTCCTGTCACTGAATGACCCCTCTTTCACCACCTTAGATTAAGCCTAGCCCTTAAATATATCAAGTACTGGATTAAAAACCTTTTTGTAGACTAGTTAGAAGATTAGGAATGTATGAAAAATATGAAAGTTCTTAGACGTTTTATCTGCACAAATGATGTCCATCTTGAAGACCAATACAGAATTTTACTTATCAAGATGCAGGATGTTGACCTTGGAGACATGGACATATTTGTCATAAAGAGTGGGCAGATTAATCAAGTCTGAGAAAAGAATGTAGAAAGGTCTTTCTACATAAATCATCCAAAGCCCAGAAATGGACCAACATTTTCTGAATGACTATTCTGAATGTTAGACAATGGTCCAAAACTTGTCCATCAAAGTAGAACATTTTGAGAACATTTTTTTACAAAGACCTCTGAAAGACTTGGAAAAAAACCCCAAAACTTTGGTTAAAAATGAGTTGACTTAATGGGTTGGTTAATTACATAAATGTGACAAACTCTGCACCAACCTGTGCTGTTCTGTGGCAGAGAATGCCTGGTGTGGCATGGAATACGAAACCCTCACTGGAATAAACACCGCGGTATAAGAGAGCACACAGTTTAGCATTCCTGTCCTGACACTGGTTTTGTCCCACTCTTCAGCCCTTTTGAGATCAGAAAGTACGCCTTGAAGAATTTTCTCTCAAAGAAGTAACTCGTTACATCTACCTTTGCACAGCGAAGCCATTCATCAAGTTCATGGCTAGCTACACAGCACCTCATGTGAGGCACCCCTAGACGACACACGAGGTGACAAGAACAGGTTGTGAGGTGACAAAAACAGGTCGCAGGGTGTAACTAGCGATGCATAAGCAGGTCAACAGTTCAGCTACTTTCTGTTGGCCCATCATCCCACGGAGGCCTTGGCGGGGCCTTCCCGGCTTGGCAAACACGGTCAGCCGGGAGATGGAAGGCACATATCCGGTGTTGGCAGCCACCGTCGAGGGCTGTTTAGTTTCTTTTACGGCGAAGGCATCCAACCAAGGAAGTTTGGACGGGGAAGAAGCGCGTGCAGACGCGTTATATATGGCACTACCGCAGGGCGATGGACTGGGCGATGGTGGAGCCCGCGGGGCAGCGGAGCTCGGAGGGTCGCGGAGGGGCGGCCACGGGGGGCTGCGATCGGGGACGGGCGGGGGCTCGGGGGCGTGACGGGAGCCCTGCACGTGCGCGGGGCCCCGAGTCCTCCCACCGCCGCCCGGCTCCAAACTCCGCGTCCGTCCCGCGGGCACACCCCACACCCCCGCACCCCCCCCCTCCTCCCGCTCCCATCACCCGCGGTTTCCCGGGCGCGGCCCCGGGCGCGCGCCCCCGCCGCCCCCCGCGCGCCGCCGGGCTCAGCTGAGCAGACAATGGGAGATCAAAGCCGGGATGGGGTGGGGGGAGGAGGAGAAGGAGCCGGAGGAGGAGGAGGATGGTGCCGGGCGGCGGCGGGGGGGGCGGCTGGTGGAGCCGGCGGGGCGGAGAGCGGTGGTTCGCGTGTGGCGCTGCCTCTCTGCGCTCGATTAGTGTTCCTGGGGAGGGAGCGAGCGAGTGTAGCCGCCGGCGGACGGAGGGGTGCGGGGGGGCGGGGGGGGCGAGCACGCGTGTGAGTTCTGTGTGCGCGGGTGCGCGCGGCTGCGTGTTCCCGCGGGCGCGCTCTCGGGCGCGCGCTCGGGTGCGCGCGCGCCGGGCTGTGCGAGGGCGAGCCGGGAGAGCGAGCGAGTTGCGCAGCTGCCGTGCGCGCACCCCCCCGCCGCCGCCGCCGCCGCCGCCGCCAGCGCCAGCAGCAGCAGCAGCAGCAGGGGCAGGAACAGGAGCACCTCACTGGCATTTAACGAGCGGAGCTGCTAGTTGCGCTGGAGAGAGACGCGCAGGGAGGAGGAGGAAGAAGAAGAGGAGGAGGAGGACGGGAAGAGGAGAAGGAGGAGGGGAAGAGGAGGAGGAGGAGAAGAAGAAGAAAAAGAAGAAGAAGAAGAAGAAGAAGACGAGGAGGGAGAAGAGGAGGAGGAGGCCAAACGGACACCAACTGAAACAAAAGTATTTCCAAACCAGCACCCAACTCCACCTTGTGAGGCTCCCACAGCATGGCTTCCGAGGAACTCTACGAGGTAAGAGCCCCCGAGCCCCGCCGGCCCTGCCCCCGGCCCCGCCGGCCACCCCACCCCACCCCACCGCACCCGAGGCGTTTTTGTTGCTCCCCGGGAGCGCCGCCGGGCTTGTCACCCACACTTGCCGCGGCTGCTGCCCCTTCCCGCTGGGCCCAGCGCCTGCGTGTGTGCCCAGCCTGGCCCCCCGCCCCCCCTTCCCTCCCCAGTTTTGCTGGAGGAGGACGGAAATGTGACTGAACGGAGGAGACGGCAAAGTGTTACCGTGGCCTGCGCTCCCCCCCAGTCCTTTCCCCACGTTCACACAACACTTTGACTTCGGGAGGAGAAGGGGGGTGCTGGATGGGGCGAGCAGCGCTGACAGCCCCGGCAGTGAGCACGTCGAAGTGCGAGCCCGGCGCTGTGCAAAAATGTGAGCAAAGCCGAGTTATTGCCTCTGTCCGGGCCGGGGGGGGGGGGGGGGGGGGGGGGGGACGGGGGAGGAGGAGGAGGGCAGAGGGGCTTTCCTCTTGGATTTGTGTCCATGCCAAAGTCCTGTGCCACCATCGTGTGCCTTGGCCGTGCAGCAAGCTGTGGCGGTGCAAAATACTAAAATTTAAACTCCTCGGCTCTTCGTGCTCCAACGATAGGGTTGAGGTTGCGAGAGAAGCCAAAAAGATTGAAAGTTAAGGCTTTGACACGCCATCCTTCACTCGTCACTCGGGAGGTGGTCAAAGCGTGTGCTGACGGGAGAGTGAGGTCTTGGGGTGAAGAAGGGAACAAACAAGGTGACAGCCGAACTTTGAGTTTCCTATCTTATGTCTGGCAATTTCACATCCTTGCCCTTAACTGAAAAGCATCATGGTTCTCTTGGATTGAACTTCCTTGTTTTTATTTTTGCAAGAAGTTATCCCCGGGAGTGAAAAGCCATTGTTGTTTTGGAGCTGTTCTTGCCTTTTGGGTAGAGAAGTGGCTTCCCAAAACCAAAAAATGCTCTTATCTGATAGTTAATATGCGTCCAGACAGTGATCTATTAAAAATATATATCCAGAGGCTGGAACTCTTAAGGTTAAAAGAAGGCAGATAGCCTTCAGGACAATTGACAGAAGATGTCTTACCGTACAGCTGGTGCACATGTATCTCTCATTAACTGAGTTACATCGGCGATGCCATCGGTGAACAGACCCTGTAGAAGTCAGTGGAAGGTGCCCCGGGTGGGCTTGTATTTTAAGCAAGTTGGCTGTCAGCAGAGGTGCTGAATTGATAGACTAGAAAGAAGACCGAAGGCCTGTATTCCCAAGACAGATAAATAATGGTTAATTGCTCTGGCAAGTTTCACCATGCTCACAGTGTAGCTTAAGCCAATCTTGAAGGGATCATCCGTGAAAGTTGGAGAGAAATTTGGGAACCACTCTGCATCTCAAGAGATTGCCAAAATTTTGCTTTGACTTTGCAAAAAGTTCTGTTGGGTTTGTGGAGTTGGGCCTGTAGACTGTGCTGCGGCCAGTTCTTGCTCTTCGTGTGTTGCTGTGTTTGATCAAAGATGGACAACGAGATGCCGGTTTTGATGGGCACTAATAAATGACCAGGAGAATTCTGTTGGCTGGGCATCGGACTGAGGCGAAGAATGACCATTGTGCATGACTCTTCTTGGCTGTCTTAAATTGTGTTCAGAATGTTGACTTGTTGGCTCAGTAGTTTGTGGGGCACAGTTGTGCTCTGGGCAGGTGGCGCGTAGTGGCCATTGCGCAAATGCCACTCTTGAAAAACACCTGAAGGGATACTTTTAAATTCTAAAAATCAGACACATTTCTTAATTATGCAAGTGCAAAGTTCAGTTAAGATGCCAAAATTGTTAATGCCTTTAGACTCACATGTGGTCAAGCTGTCTCTTTTTTCTAAATTGTTGCTCATTTTTGACAAGTTTTGTCTTATAATGAATTTTCTAGCCTTGTCTGAAAAACCATAAAATAATAAATTATTTGAATACAGTGAGCACTAATTTGGGAAGGACATAGCTGTGAGTAGACCTGAAATGTTAATTTTTAAGTAATTTAAACTGCTTTGTGAACTCCCTGTGTTATTGATGGTGGGTTTACTTCTGTTTCTTGGTTGTCTTATTTATAGCTTATGCCGTACAATATTGTTTGAATCTGGTGTTTGAAATCTGCTGCCATTTGTTGTACTTCCATTTTTCCTTCTGGATCTTGATCTAGTGTCTTGATCAAAAAAATGTTGTGTAATCTATTTGCAATTGTTAGCTTAAGTTTGAATGCCAGCTATTTCTGTTGGTATGTGTCATGGTTCTTCCAAAATACAAATGAAAAATCCTCTTATAAAAAATGAAGGTAAGTCCGTTTTTCTTTGGTTTTTTTTTTTTTTTTTTAGTCTTAATGCATTCACTTATTTGTGGGGTTCTTTTTATTCTGGATGTCATTGCTGAAGAGAGGGAGCTGATGTCTATGTAGGCCAGTGATTTGAATTCAAAGATCAAGACCTTGAAATCTACTAATGGATTGGCAGTGTGACTTGGGCTGGCTGTGTATGCTCAATGTCATTTGTTCCCATGCATTTTAGAGGTTGTGGTGATGACTACTCACTATTTTTTTGCCTTTTTTTCCTTTTTTTCTTTTTTTTTTTTAACTGGGGTAGAAACATTGAAGAGACTCTTTTTTTCTAGATGGAAAATGCAGCAGTCAGTAATGTTACCAGCCTCTGTAGGTAAGGCAAATAACATACTTTTTGTGTTTGCAAGTTTGTTTCTTCAAGGGACAAAGTGTTTGTTAGTGAGGCGGACAGAAGCTGGTGAGCAAGACAGGTGAAGAAAAACTTAAGAAGAGGTGCATTGGGTTTTTATTTCCCCAAGTTTGTTTCGACAGGCGTTGACGTCTTATAGCACCTCTTTTTGTACGTGCCTGCTGTGATTTGTTAGTGTGGTTTTTGAAAATCCTTTGTCCAGCTTTTGGGCAAATGGTAGGGTTACCTTCTTCTTCCATGTGACAACTTTCCTTTGGCTTACTGACCTGTTTCCGACTAAACATTGTTACCTGTTCTCATCATCTTGACTGGAGTAATTAGAAGTAGACCTCATTTCCAAGATTCAGAAGCAAGCTATGTTTGCTCTCTCTGCAGTAAAATCCCTTGACCTCCTTTGGCAAACTCTTGCAAGTGATGTCTGGGATTGAAGTCATCCTGAGTTGTGGTTGGCATGACAAGTTTGTTTGATGAAATGTGGAAATGATTCGATACAAGTGCTCTGTGGGAGAACTGTGTGCTAGCCAGCAGGTCAGATGTACCAAGTTGTCGGTAGACAACTACTAATCTGCCCTGAGTTTGGAAGAGTCTCTTTCTCATAAAATCTAATAATTTGTTTTTGTATTAGGTGAGGTGGAAATGCAATGAAGTTCTCTGCTGTTGGACATTGTATCTAGTCAAATTACTGAGTGCTTCTGCCTTTCCTCAGGGAAGTACTGGTACAGCTGATACCCGTAATATACATGGCCCACTGGGTCCATTTGTGTAACTCTGGCTGGGCTTGGGCCATGATTGCTACTCATGTCAAAACATTTTTACTGGGTTTTACTGATAAGTAAGCAAAACAGTTTGTGTGAACTTTGCTGGTGTACCCATGCCTTGATGCCTTTATTTTGTGTTTCACATTGGCATTGGTCATAAACCTAGTGTTTTAAGGTGTGTTAACCAATTTCCATTAAAATATTACAGATTAACATACTGAAGGTCCTGTACTTCAAAATTATATATTTTTGTATGTTTTATAGAATGGAAAATATAAATTTTTTTTCATTCTTCCATTGCCTTGCAAAAAATATATGCATTTTTTCATACTGGTATCTAATATTCTCAAGGTGATACTTCACTTCCAATGATGATTCAGTACTTCTGCTTTTATTTTTAGAACTAAAACCTTTGACATTAAATTATAAAGATACAGTGAAATTACAAACTGAAACAAATTTCAGGAGCAACTGGCTAAAGTTCTATGGCCTAGCATTAAGCTATGTGTCAGGTTTAATCACCTAATAAGTAAGCCCAAAGACACGTATTCCAAGAAAATTTAAGCTTTGTATGTAGAGTAGTGGCCACAAGTCAAAAAAGTGATCCTGTGGGCTGTTCTTCATTGACTGTGCTAGTCTTTTAAATGATAGAGTGTAGAAAACTGTTGGAGAAATGCTGTCATTTTGTTGAAAATTTGATACTCCATAGGAATTACTCACTTAAACACAAAGTTTCTCTCACGGCCCTAGTAACACTGCAGTGATCGAATCTTCAGCATGTTTTGTGTGCATTTACTGGAAAGTTTTGTTTTGCTTAAGTTAACTGAAAGGGTAAATCCATTATTTGCAGTATGCAGCTTGGAATTGTAATTTTTAATGGCTATTTGATGAAAAATTACTATTAACAGCAAATTAGAATTGGCTGTTCAGGCAATAGCCATTTTTTTCCTAATTGAAATGGGTTGTTTTCATTCAGCCTGTCTTGTAGGAATTCCAGATTGTCTTGGGATCTGTCTTCTGCTGCTTGTTTCTAATGTGCTGATTCCCAAGACCTTGGTTAAATATCTTGTTCATAAGGAGGAACTCATAGTCATTGAGGTGTATGGCCTGAGTTTTTATGAGTTTATTTTGACAACTGGTAGAAATGCTTGTTTCAGGAGAGGTAAAAGACCCAAATTTGCTTGACTGACCCTACCCAGCTAAGGAAGACTTGGAATTTACATCAGATGAGTTTGTGTTGCTTCCACTCCTTAGGAACTACACATCTGACTTAAAATAGTTGGGGATTAGTTGTTCATCCTCCGTGGGTGACTTTCACTTCTTTAAACTCAAGCATGAATGCAAGAGGACTGCAGGAGCGGAGCCATCACATTTAGTGTGAGAAACTTGACTTTTCCATGTTCCTTGCCAAGCTGCTTTTAACCAGCCTGATTAGCCCCAGAACTCTGGACAAAATTGAGGACTAGTGCCCTGTCTTCTGGTGCTGCTGCAGGCGAAGTGCTTGAGCTGCCCCTGGGGTTTTCTCCAGTGTGCCCTGCCCTCTGTGGTGCCACTGGCCTGGCAAGGCTTGGGGCTGCTCCCAGGATGAGCTCAAACACATGCAAGGAGAAGAGTGAACCTCTGTCTGTGTCCCATGTGGAACACAAATGGTTCACAGATATGGAGATGTCTTAGCAGGTTTTATGCACAAAACTCCTTTGTATGTACATGTACAAAATCAGTGTAGTAAAAAAAATGGTTCTACTTTTTCTTGTATTCTTTTGAATTGCTCATGTCCATCACAGACAAAAAAAAAAAAGATGGAAGGGAGGGAAAGTGGGAAAGAGATGTCTCATCCATAAAGCCTGTGAGGCTCTGATAATTCTTAACCTTCACAGTCTGTCTTTTACTGTGATTTAATTTATTGAGTTTTTTGGTCAATCAGAGATTTATTACTGTGGTGCCAGTCACATTTAGAGTTACAGAACAATTATTTCCAACTTGCAAGACTGTACTATCACAGAAGGTTGCTTCCACTGTGCTGATGTTCAGTACCTCTTGAATGAGGATAAATTATCGGACACAAAGAACTTAATGAGACATGCCACAGCCCCTTGTTCTTCAGGAAGGTTGGCGTAGCTGGAACAGCATCAGTGATGCTGTGTCCCTTTTAGACTTCTCAGTAGGTGCAGCTTCATTTCTTCCTGACTGCTGCAGCATTTCTTATATGTGCCAAAGCAGTAGAAAAAAAACAAGTTACTAACAGTTATGCTTTCATCTTATTCAACCAGACTATGTGATAATGCATGTGCAGATCTGTTGGATATAACAGATAAGCATCCCTATAATGCCACTCTTATTCTTCTGTAATAAATTCCAAATCTGCTGTTACTGGGCAGTGTATTATTTTTGTGTATCTGTTGGAAGCACAAGCTCCACAAACTGTATTTTTAGGATAAAAAGGGATGCACATGTCTCTCCCTGTTCTCTTCTATGCCTTGGAGGTTTTGAGTGGCTGGATGCCATGTGATAGATATTATGGGTTAATAAATACAGGGTTGATTATTTTTTTAATCTTAGAATAAAATATTTATACTTATAATCAACCTACCATGTGGTTTCTCTGACAGGATGCTGCTAGTCCAGAAAATACCTTAAAAGTACAGTATTTTATATTATCAGATGTATTTTCCAGAGCTATAGTATCTCTCTAAGAAGAGCTTTTATTTTTCCGATTTCTGATGAGCTTTTAATATTTACACACAAGAATTTTATACTCTTTGAAATTATTTCTTTGAACTTCTCTCCATATTACTTAGAGGAAAAGAAAACTGGCATGTTACTGGCTCAGTACACTGTAAAGGCAAAAATATTTACTGTTTTCATAAACATCCTCAGAAGATTTACATGTGTCCCTTAATGGTGACCTGTGGCAGATATTTTTCCAAGATATCTATTCATATGTATGAATACACAGGATCGATGTGGATTAAAAAGCATATTTTAATCATAGATTTACATTTTTAAGATACTTTAAGGCCACATTTGTAGGATTACCTGTAAATAAAGCAACTATTTTCTAAGTATCTTTTAACTGTAAGTTAGTTGTTTTGAATAGTGGAACTGTGTAACTCAGTTTTGTTGTGGTTCTTCAGTGAGACTTCGCATTTTATTATCACAGTACATACAATGCATTAGTAAAGCTCAGATCAAATCTTTCTTCTTGGCCGTGTTAAGTCTGAGGGTTTGTTTAGTTTCTTTTGTGGGGAAAGATAAAGTATATATTCAAGTGGCCTAACCACATTTGTAGTTGTGCTTCTCTAACTCTTCTGCCCCCACAGTTTGTTACACCTTTCAAAAGGAAATTAAGTGTTAATGTTCATTCTTTGCTGGTTGTTATAGTAGCAAATGAAAAATCAAAACAGTTATTTTTTAAATATTCGGGATTGAAAGGGAAGGAGCTCTTCTCTTCTCTTCTCTTCTCTTCTCTTCTCTTCTCTTCTCTTCTCTTCTCTTCTCTTCTCTTCTCTTCTCTTCTCTTGTTTGGGTTGGTTTTTTGTTTATATGACTTCATGATTTTCACTTTGCACAAACATTTAAATACTTCTCTAAGCATCTTCACTTCCTGCAATATACTGGATTATGGAAATTTGCTTGGTATAGGGGAAAAAATTTGGCTTTATTTTGGAGGTGCCACAGTTTAAAGGAACTTGTGAGAAGTATATTGTGATGTATTTATCACAGAAAAATAAATACATCTGTAAATACATATGTAGGGGAACCATTGAGGTACATTCTTAAGAGTGTTGAAATGGATATATATCAACTTCAAAATACTTTCAAGACTATGATGTGTTGAATGTTGTATTCAGTGGATATTCAGAAGTCAGTAATTTATGAAGTTCCTTCCATTAAATGCAGTTCTTTAATGAAGCATCATCAGAGTATTGATAACATTTTTGTTACCAATAACTAGACGTATGAAGGGTAGAAAACAATTCAAAGTAAATTTGTGAGAGTTAACTGGAGTATAGTTTGGCTAGTTGCTAAATCATGCTCATTTGTTGGGCTTTGATTTCAGCACCTGATTTTCCCCAGTTCTCTGTATGTGTAAAACACAGCTCATGACATCACAGTGTGACAATTCCCTTTCACTTTTGTGTTGAGGTCACTTATAAAGTTAAAACCAACAGACCTGGGATTGTGTCTGTAAGAAATAGTGGGAATGTAAGGCTCTGTGTACTGACACAAAAGATCCATCCAGTTCAGCACCCCAGTTCCTATCACAGGTCCATAATGTCTCACTGTAGAGCGAAAAAATGGGGAATATTGCACAGCAATAGTCATTAGGAGCTTTCATGGCTGGCTTTGTTGGGACAAGACAGATTTCAGCCTCGGTTATAAAATACTGGCAGCATAACCTGAGCTGCCCAGATGTTCTGAGGCCACATGCATCTGCCAGGGGCTTGTGGCTGCAGGCCACAAATACATTGTTGTTCCTGAATTCTGTGTTAACTTGAACTCCGATTTTTCAAGAAGAGGTTGTTAGTGCATGTGATCAAATAAAACGAACACTAACTCTATGTAAAACTTCATCAGCTTGAGGTTATGTGCTCTAGATACCTATGGAGTCTTCAGTGCAGACTTGATGTGCTGAAGGACTGTATCCTAAAATAAGGTCTAGCTGGCAGCTGTATGTAAGTACACTCAGCCTGGAAAATTTGGAGAGGATGCGCCCACAAAATAAGACAAATTGTAATAGCACTTGTAATTATAACTCTAGGAATTAATCTCATTATTTGAAGTTACTACTATTTTGTTTGTATAAACCATAGTAGATTGTACTGAAGTATAATATATAAAGTTAGGGAGACTGATGGAAAACATTTTTGGAAACAGGAAAAAACATTTTTTTTTCTCCTCTGTAGGCTTTTTGCCATGTAGTTACTTTATAACTTAACTCTTAGGTTGCTAGTCATGTTTTCAAGACTTAGCACATTTTTTCTCACTTATTTAGTTTACAGATTAGCAGTGCTTTCAAAGAACAAAGAAGCATAAAGTAAGAGCAATGATGTTTACGTCAGACAGAATCTTGAGCTTTTGTTCTTAGTGTATTTTTCTGTGGAATTAGTTTGTAAATATAGTTATGCTAAATAGATATATTCACAGCAGCTTGTCAATTGAGTGAGCATTTCCAGCAAAACAATTTCTAATGTTTCCTGAAAATGATGCTTCGACCTCAGCTTGCCACCCTCTTTTGCAGCTGAAGGAATAACTAACTAGATGTCCAAGCATTCCCAAGTGGAACAGAAGATTTAATGGAGTGCAGTTTTAGGGCAGTCAATCAATTTTCACTTGTGATATAGCAAAGTCAGAAGTTTCAAAGAGAAAATTTAAACTGTGGGTGCACATCAGGCTTTTTGTAATGTACATATGTAGAGAAGGTTAAAGCCCAGCTTTGAAATTTTTTCTCCTCTTTGTCTGGTTCATGTGCTTGGGGTTTTGATTTGATTGTACAAAAGGGAATGTGTGGAGTGGGAGGAAAAAAGGACACTTGATCTCTATTTGGTTTTAATCTGAAAAAAACTTCCATAAGACAATATACTATGGAAGTCTAGGACAAGTTTATCATTATATGACTTTTGAAGGCATTGGCTTCCAGAGAATTAACATTGGCAGTATTTTTACCCAGGTCATCAAGGAATGATCAATAACAACAAAGAATTTTTTTTTTCCAAATGCCGAAGGCAAGTAGGTTAACTTCCTGTTTCAAAAGATCCATCAGTGTTTCAGGTTTTATTTCACTCCTGTTAGAGGCATCTCTCTTCTGTCAGGGCAGCTCCTTAATTGATTTGTTTTTCCTCTCTCCCACATTGTACTCATCAGGTCTCCTGAGGTTTGTGCTTATTTATTTAAACTACCCAAGAATAAAATATTAGGTTCTGAATGAGAAGATGGAAATCACTGTATTTGAGGATGCTTCTTTGAGATGAGACATTGTAGGACTGCTAAAACATGGAAGCTGGTGGATCAAGCCGGTGTTAGTTTGACAGCTTATGTCCATGACTACAGAAACCCAATGGATATATTTTGTGTTACAACTTCATAAAACTTTAACACTATACAAAGATGGGATCTTGTTCATTTTTTCATCAGCAGGATACACATCACAGGTGCAGGCAGCCTGTACCATGCTTTTCTACTTTCTTAACAGTAAAGATTTATTAACACGGCTGCTTGTCTTTTATTGGATTTTTATTTTAAATGCTTATTGAGGAAAATCATTAAAACACCTTATCTTTAAAAAACCAGTTCTTTACAAAGATTGATTTAGATTTAAAGTTCAGTTTTACCCTGAAACTGGTGTGATGCAGAGCAAGTATATTGAATAAGATGGTGTTTTGGGGTTTGTCTATGCATGGTACAAAACATGGATTTAGTGGGGAGATAAAATGAGTGCTGGGATGTGATATGGTTTCTGTCCCCATGAACATTAGGTTTTAAGCCACTCATAGTGACAGATAAAACTTTACTGTTACTCATTTATATCTATACCCATATTATTTTCCTACATTTATCCAGATAAAATCACTTGCTGTGCTCTGTTCTTCATACCTTCAGATACTTATGACAATGAAGCACTGATGGGCAGCTATCAGTTAAGTTATACTTAGAGCGTGAGATGTATTTTTTCAATACAAATTAACTTCTTAGTTAAACATAATGCTGGTATTGGTCTGTAAAATGTGAGGTTCTTTATTGTTGTGTGATATTTGAATATATTAATATATATTAATATATATTAATTAATTATCAGTTAATATATATTAATATATTAATTGAGTTATCCAACTCTGAGTTCCTTTTTAAAGTAATTACAAACCAGTTTATCCTAAAAAATTCAGTCCTTAACACCTGAGCATGTATATCTAATCAACGGTAAGAAATGTAACAAAACTGATTCCCTGCATGCACACAAAGTAACTTCTTTATTATGGCATTCTTACTGTCCAGCAAAAATCATGGGAATTAATGAGAGTCATCATTCTAGCCCGTATATCTCTATATATGGGTTTATTATTTCTATTACTAAAATAATGGGTTTTTTGGCCCTTTATTTTTTGTGTGCTTGTTTATATTGATGAAGCTGGAACTAAAAGTGTGTGACTAAATTTGATTAATTTGGAGAAAGGGATTTTATATCTCTATATGCTAAATAAAGACTTAAAGTATACTGAGACAGTAAATTATGAGGAGGAGAAGAAGAAAATAGTGCTTGACTGTAGAACCAGTGGAATTTTATCTTGTGCTTGTCACTAAATTAATGCTCCATTTCTATTAATTTGTCCCTTTTGTCCAGTATTTGAGTTCTACCTACCCAATGTCTTTTTAGTACCTCTGCCTCTCTCATTTTCAGTCAAACCACCAGGAAATTCTGTTTCCATCCAGCTTGCTCAGAAAAGGGCATTTTCACTGTGGAATTAGTTGCCTATTGATTGTGAAATATGGATGTTTTCTGTTTTTCTGGAAGAATCTGGGAATTGGTTCTATAGTGGAAGAAAGACCTATGCATTAGAATTGCTTTATCTCGTGTAGAAAGATGGGTAGGCAGGGGTTGTTGAGTGAAAATGGAGGCTCTCGTCATTAGGTCACCTGAGTGCTGTCTCAAAAGGTGTATTTCTCTTTTCTCTGTCACAGTCTAGCTTTGAGTGTATCACTCAGACTTGGTATTTCAGAGATGATTGCTCATCTTCCTGACAAAGTTTGAATCCCTGAGCCAAAGCACAAGTAGAATAAAGCCTTTTTCTTTTTTGTTTTTCTTTTTTCCCCCCAGGTAAATATTGTCAGAACATCTTAGAATAAAGTAGAGCAGGCTAATTTGGTCTGATAAAGAGAAGCTATGCTGCAAGTACAAGCTCCATACAGACCTGTCCCCTTTTATGTTGGTGTTTGGTTTGGTTTTCATGGAGCTAACTACAGAGAGGTATTCAGCTTGCATGCAGTGGTTTTTTGGTGTCCTCTGCAGTCAATGAGGACTTCAGGCTAGAAGGCCCTTTAGACCATTTAAGTGAAATTTCTCTAAAAGGTCATAGACTTTATCCCCTTCCTCTGTAAAAAAATACAAAAAAGCAAATTGGGTTAATTTAGTCAGTTAAGTTAAATATACTTAAATGTGGCCTCCTAAGCAGTAAGGTTTTGTTTCCTTTTTCTACAGTCTTCTGATCCTAATGCAGGATAATACCCAACTTTTCATTCATTATAGGCTTTCCCTTGGGGCTGTGAACTGTGTTAGTAGGTGAATGTTGCTAAGGGATTGTAGTTGAAGCATAAAGAGTTTAGGCATATGTTGTAAGCTAAGGCTTGTTATCTGAGTGACAATAACTGATCAAGTTATGTTTTTAAATAATTGGTATATTTTACTTCCGTTTATATTAAATCTCAGAAGGTGTTTGGGTGGTTACACTTTATGATTGACTTCAGTTGTCTTTGCTTGGATTGCTCAGCCGTTCCTTCTGTTTTGAGCCACAACAGCAGCTTGGCCATGTTTTAAGAGGATTGGAAAATTGATCTGGTGTCATTAAAAACAACCAAACAAAAAACTCTGGCTCAGAAATGTTTGTTTGGTTGAAGCAGTTCCTCAGCCTGTTTCTGTGCGTGGCTGTACATGCACTTGCCAGGATGACAAAGCAGGTGTGGAAGGTTATTGAAGCTGTTGAGCTTGTGAGTGATGGCCGCAAAAAAACCACCTCAGTGAGCAAGCCCTGAGACCAGGGAAAAACTCTGTGTATGCTGACAGTGTTTGTGTTGGGTTTTCACTTAATGTTTCTTTGAACGGTGTGATATTTAACATTTAGGACGAGTGTCCACTTCCAGCTGTGAGTACTAGGGCTCTTTTCTCTACAAAAACAAATTTAATCTTAAACAAATCTAATTGCCACAAGCCTTGCTTGCCGCCAGTGTCTTCCTCCTTCCTTCCTTTGCACCCGCACCGATTTCTGTTGCTGGCTGAGGTGAACGCTCATTAAGGAAGCTTGCCCACTGCTTTTACAGAAATAGTTTTCTGGCAGTTTATTGACTGGCCAAGGTTGAAATCCAAGAGGTGCCACTTGAAGGGAAGAAACAGGAATATATGGCATGTCATGCTTGAAGGGAGACAGGAGAAAATGGGTTAGATGTGGGGGGATGGTTGCAGCAATGACTTGGCTCTGTTAAAAAAAAAAAAAAAAAATCTGTCAAACTGCAAGCTTAATTTTCAGCTGGAACAACTCGCTGGACAGACTTGCAGTGCGACTGCCCAGTTTCTTGCCCATGGCTTGAGCTGACTCAGAGCCGTGTCCCGGACTCCACCTTGAGGTCATGCAGCCCGTGCGGGATGGGCTGAGGAGCAGCGCTCCCGGGGGAAAAGGGCTGCAGCCCTGGCAGGCGAGCGCGGCCACTGCAGAAGATGCTGTGCTGCATGTTTTAGTGGCTGGTTACTCTTCCATTTCTTGTGAAAATGACAAACTCGTGCTTGCAAGAGTTTGTGATTCTTGTTACTTCTCAGTGTTGCAAAAGTTTTATAATTCCCTGAATTTTCCTTTCACCATAGCAGTTGCAAAGCTTGGTGAAACTTATTGCCTTTAGTGTGCTATGCAAGTAATGAAAATTCTGCCGCAGTGTAAGGTTGTATTTTCCTTGTCCACCTTGATTGTACTGTAACGTGCTCTGAGGCTCTTGTGCAAACCCACTTTGAAGATGCAGGTGACATACAAGTGTAGTTAAAAAGTGTAATTTATTTCTAAGTGTTCTGGTTATTCACTGAGTGGGCAGTGGGCAGGGAGTGGGATGAGGCAGGATGTCTCCTTGTAGTTGAGCTTGCTTTAAGCTGCATTTCATTTAAAATGCTGATATTCAAAAAGATTATTTTTAGCCCCTCCAATGGAATTAAAGTTCAGAGTATAAGTGCTGTCAAAATCTTTTGGGTAGAAAAACCTAGGCTTTAATTAGTTTTGGTTTCAGTTTCACCAGCAGGAGCGAATTATTTTCGTTTTGAGTGTGTTTACGTTAAGGTGGGAAAACTGATAAGGAAAGTAAACTGCGTTGCTCTCTAAGTCCTTCCAATATATAAATAAAAAATGGTTAGGAAGGAAAATATCTATTAGTACTAAAGACTACAAGACCAGTGCTGTCTTATGGAAGTATTTGAAACATAGAGGTAGTAACTGAGTGAGACTTTAGAAAGTATCTGAGTGCTTTAAGTGCCACAAATGCAATGTTCTCAGTTCTTCGTGTGTGTGTAAGCCCTTATTTTGCTTATATTAGGTAAAAATATTATCTCAATTATTTAGGTATGGGTAATAATGAAGATATTTATTATTTCTGTATGGTAAATATTATTATAAAATACTAGACTATTTATTTCATATTTTAAAGACAATTTTATTGAAAAGATTTAATATACTTATTACAAATTCTGCATTTGTATGCAGTTTGAAAACATAAAATACCTTAAAATATTGGTTATGCAGGGGTGTAACACACAAAAATTAAAATTGCCTGAATGTGCATTCAGATGACTCATTGTTTTAACAGGTGCATGTAGCAATAAGCATTAAAGCTATACTTAGCTTCTAAACCAGTACAATTTAATAGTATTGCCAGCCATTGACATTGGTCCATCATTTAGTTAAAAAAACCGAAAGCAACAAATTATTAAATAAATAATTTAAAAGTAGAAAACAAGATTACAGTCAGAAAAAAAGTCTATCGATCATTGTCTAGAAACTCAGTCCAATATATTCAAATTTATTTGCTTGCCAACAAATTATTGAAAACAAACACTGAACACTTTAGACTACTTACATGAAAATAACTAAGTCATATACACTTTCAGTGTGCCAGTTTTTATTGGGTGCCACACTTTGGTAAGAGCAGAATCAAATTATAAAATTATCCATTATTATTGGCCCTTCCACTCTTCCTCAGTTCTAGCATAGTTTTAACAGCCAGCCTGGCCTAGACATTGGTTTCTTTACACACAGAAAACTAAGAATAAAATTCTGGTTTTGTTTTTTAATATTCTGGTTTTGATAAAAGTAAATAAATAAAGTATGCACTTAGGGATAGAAAGTTACCTCAGAAAGTTCTGTAACTTCTACATTTTCTATTTTTAGAAGCAAGGCACGTTTTCCGTAGATTTATATGACAGATGTCTAAATGTCTAGATGCAAAGAAACCATGCACTGTTTCTTCAGAGTGATTACATTAGCTGATGATTATTAACATTTTCTTGGAATTATTAATATGTGTAGGTCATTAATAATATTTTTCTAAGAAAAAGCAATTGTGTTCTCTTCAATTTTTCTATTCTGACAAAAGTGAAATGATATATAAGATCACATGAAAATGATCAGCACTGATAGTTATCATTACTTATTTCTATGTTCTGCCAATACTGGCTTTGCCAATAATACATAATCACTGTTAAGGGGAATGATGTAATAAAATAAATGTAAATATTTAATTTAAAAAGTCATACAGATTTTACTGAGAATATAAAGAAAGCAGTTTTGTCTCAAAGTTATATTACTTTCAAATAAAAGTTACTCAGGTGTTTTTTAATTCCTACAATGAAAAGTCATTAGGGATAGATATGAAACTGTCCTAGTGCATTAAGGCAGAGGTGAATATTCAAATGTATGAAGATTCAGAGAAAATGCCATGAACAGCAGTGGCTATTAGCTGTCACAACAAAAAGACCATTCATAGTAGATTATATAGACTTTAATCATAAACCTTCTATCCATGGAGTTAAGAACAATATGAAAATTCTCTTATCTATTGAGAGCAAAAATATGCCAGTAACGACATGTGTCTACTAGATAGGAACACTAATAGTTGAGACAGAAATACTGAAAAAAATATTATTCTATTATTTTTTTAAAAACATGCTGTGAGTCAGACTACTGTTGTTTTCTGTCCAAAATCTGGGTGTTTTGTTCTCAATTTACTGTGACTTAAAAATAAATATTTCTTTAATCTAATAGAAGCAAACAAATTTAAGTTTTTCTTTAGTCTACAGGAGACAGGATTTAAAATGAACAAACAAAAAACCCCAACCACCTGAAGAGATGTAAGGTATCGTGGTTTGTATTTTGTTTTGTGTGAATTTTCATTGTTTAGAAGTGAAAACTAGATAAGACTGGTCAGAATGTAACATAAGTACTAGACTGGACAGGTTGATGTTCGTTGCAAAAAGAACTGTAAAAGATTGAAATGAGAACTGCCAGAAAATTAAAGAAAGCTGAGTCACTGCTTGCCCAAGTGTTCATGACAGTTTGAACCCATCTGTCCTTACTTCTTTGCTCTGAGGCTGAAAGTTCTCATTGACAAAGATACTCATGTAGGTACAGTAATCTTTTGTAAAGCACCTGATGCAGTACTACATGGTATTCTGATTTCTGAAATCTATCTCCCTGCTAAGTCAACATGGTCCATATCAAATCCATTTTAAACTGGTTGACCGACAGATCATAAAACAGTAATAGATTAAGGACATTCATGCTGGATTTTATAGAAGTTTTTCACAGCCCATTGCTTTGAGGATTTGGATAATGATCTGGAGGAAAATAGAATGTAATCTCTGGTAAAATGCATATGTGCAAAAATGGATGGATTCATAAGTGTGAGGGATGGTCTGTGCTGAGTTAATGGGGATCATTCATGAGCATACATTAATGGAGCTGAAGACACTTGTCCTGTCAGCAGGGTCATACCTGCAGAATGGAGAGTGGTGCTTTGGGAAGGAGTAATTTGGTGATAAAATACAGCAGCTAAAGTGCACATTGCAGTCTCTTGGTATGGATATTGGGGATCTCAAGTGGAGTTTAGTGTGCTGTTACCGTGCTATGTAGTTTTTAGTGAGATGTTAGAAAATTGTATCTTATTTGAGCTTGAAGTGAAAAAAGCCCCAAAACCAAGGTGAACTTACAAAGATTCAGAAAAACGTCAAGGACAATTGCAAATGTTAAAACAAATAAATCAACCCTGGCATACAGCAGGAGCCTGGAGAAGCTCACTCTGTGTAGTATTTAGCAAAGGTGACTGATGTCCTGTAAGCACTTACATGGGGCAAAGATTTCAGACAAAGTAGTCCTTTAGGTACAGTAGGTTTTGGGTGACAAAATGCAGGAAGTCAGAACTGAACTCAGGTGCATTACTTCTAGAAATATAATAAATTTAAAATTGAAGTCAGTTATCTATCAGAACAGCTTATTTTTAAGAATGTTCTTATGTCGGGGAAAAAAAAAAAGCTGTAAATTTTTCCAAAAAGATGCCTTTAGTTATAGCGCAATATGATGATCTGAGGCATGAATTTTGGAGTGAAATTATCTCTTATACAGGAAGGTAGACTAAGTAATTGTTACTTACACAGGTAATCTAAAAAATCTGATCTGAAAAGTGGTTTTGGCATCAAGGGCACACGGTGTTCCATTGTAATGTGCAGCTGTGTTTTTCATGGGAAGGCAAGGTTGAGGGTGTAATGAGAGTATATAATAAAGACGGGTTAAAATTTTATTTTACACATAGACATAGAGAGGAACTAAGTATGAGATTTATTAAATCAAAATATGTAATCATCGAGGCAACACATACATCTTCCATATAGCATTTAGAAAGATTTTTGCATGCTAATTGTGTGAATTAGCAACCGGCTGGGAACAATACCCTGCTATTTGTTAAAGGAGAGACAATAAAGTTCTTCTAGACAGGAAAGAATCTACATTGTTAACAGATGACCTGAAAGTTCAGCTCATTGAAAAGGCAAATATTTTGACCAGGAGAATAATTCTTCCTGTGGAGCAGTATGAGTTGCTGTGCTAAAGCTGTACGGCTATTTTTAACCATGTTACAGCTATTAAGCTTAGTCTTCAATTTAGTTCATAAAGAGTGTAAAAAAGACTAAGTAGGTCTTTCTTTTTGATGAATGTGGAGGTGAGTATGTCAGAATCTGCCTCTTATGCAGTTTTTGTTTATTTTGTGCAATTTCTACTTTGATTTTAGCAGTTTGGATGTAGATTTTTGTCACTTGTCATCACTACCTGCCACAGTCTGTTTTGTTGAACAGCAGAAACACTTGGACTGGAGTAACTGTGGGCAAAAGATGAAGTTGCATGTGAAATAAAGGTTGTTATGGTCTAGGGGGGAAAAAGTGGAGGCTCTGTATAAAATTCTACTTCCTTCCGAATGACACTGAAGTTTGTTCTTGAACACTTCTGTGGTTTAAAAAGTTTTATTCCAGTTTTGCTTTGTGGCAGTTGTACAGCAGAATTTGAGTTTGATATGTAGCTTTTGAGCTTGACTAGTCTTTTGGATGCTTGACTGGAGCATCTAAAATCTTTATCAGAAAATCTTTAATTTGATTTCCTGAATTCTAGGTTTATCTGTTTTAAATGCTGAATTGTTTTAATTTTTTTTTAACTATGATAAAGGTCTCTGAATTACTTCAGTGTTTTCCAGCAGTAAAGTCATTGCCTAAATTATGCAGGTTAAGGTTCTTCACAAGATATGTATGTAATATAATCGATATCTTATTGAGAAATATTTGTAGTAATGAAATGCTTCAAGACCTACATGTATCATACATTTAAGATATCTCATTTTTCAAAGACATTAGACTGGAAAATGATACATCCAGATAAATATATTTTAACTGCAGTAGTGGACATCACTGACAAGCTTACGTATCTATATAGGTAGTTTTTTGTGGAAATCTCTGAATGTTATTTTGTGATGTAACTCTTGAGACTGTGTATTATGTATTTAGATTCTTTATGATTTCTTTGGGACATGTTACAGATTTTATACTCGATCTGTGTATATACATGAGTGTGTACTGCATCTTTTGGGAAGAAAACAAGCATCTTACCTCTTTAATTATCATTCCCTGCAATGTGGAAAACGTGTAAGAAAATGTGACCCAAACAGGAGAAACAACTATGAATTGCACAGAATGCAAAGCCCTATGAATTTTGTTTCTTTTTGCTTTTGCACTTAGTGAGTTTACTCACTGTATCTATAAAAATGGTGAAATTGGGTCAAGCTCAATCTTTTCTTTTGCCTTTCCACCACTTCCCTGCTACAATGCTAATGTTAGTGGGACAGCAGAAAGCAGGTACAATGTACTACATTTTGTGATAACTTGATGATTTGGTGGCAAGCTGAGAACAGGCTAGACTACCTTTGAGTATTATTTATGGAAATGAACTAGAAAGTGTAAACATACACATGAACATTCCCTATGTTAGGGCACATTTTAATAGCTCACCAAAACTTTTTAAATAACTGCTTTGACAAAGACCATTTGACTGACCAAAAAAAAGTGATACAATGTACGTGAAATTATAATGAGTCTGCTCTGTGATGCAGTAAATTGGCAATGCATAAGTGTTACCACAAAAACAAACAAACAAACAAAAAACTCACACCAACCAACCAAACAAAAATCCCCCCCCCCCCCCCCAAAAAACCCCTTAAAATTCAGCTTCCACTAAATTATGAGATGATTGTTCTTGCTTGCCTGATAAAGGCAATATAAACAAACCAAATTTAGGTTAGCCCCTTGTTCATATCTACTAGATAAATCTAATAAAACTCAAGAACTATGCCTAATCATCTTTTTTTTTTCTTTATAGATTTTTGTACCGCATTGTAAAAATACTACTATTTATGTCACAAATTGAAACACTTTTGATTGAAGAAATGCCAGATTAACGGTTGCCTTTGTGTTCTTAATTCTCTTTATATCTAATTTATGCACAGACTGGATCATAGGTCTTGTGGTCAGGGAAGAAAACCATTTGCAGTCATAATTGACTGAACTAGAAGGTGCACAGCTAATCTACCCTTTCAGATGAATTCAGTGAGAAGGGTTCTTCCCCTTTGGTTCTCCCAGAGGAGAAGCATAAGGCATGGGCAAAAACTGCCATGCTTAAGTTCTCCTGTTTGTCCTTATTCTCAAGGACTAGGGATTCCCGCGTATTTCTGAGGTAATATATATTGACATCCTGCCCTTTCCTCATCTCAGTTGGGTATTCCCTTTACCAACATGTGTAGTCCGGACTCCATACAGAGACGTCTTAGGGAGTTTATCCAGCTGAAAAGTCTCCCTCATAACCCCCAATTGTTTTTTCTTTTTTTCCCTCCTGGTTTGCTTAATAGGTAGTTTGGGGCCAGATTTTCTTCCACAAAGAGGTTCAGTTTAAATTTTTGTAGTCCCATGAGTATTACTTTAAATAGCTGTGAAAAAGCATCCTTGGACTGTTAATCTGCTGAGTTTTGGAAGCTGCTGGCAACTTTGGAGGTGATATAACTTCTAAACGAGACTGCCATTGTAAAGAAACTTAATATTTGCCATTATTTCACTACCAACTCACTTATAATGAAATATCTTTAAAGTGGCATGAGAATTACATTAAAGGTCTAATAACTTTGTGATAGAAATAGCAACTTCTTGTATTGGTTGCAAGTGTCTAGAGTGAACTTGTTAATTAAAAAGTAGAGTTGTATCTACTTAAAACAAAAATGCAAAGCCTTAGTTCTCAATTTTGAAATTAAGGAAACTTCCTAGAAATTTGACTTAAGACTGCCTGTTGTTTTATCACAAGAGAGCAGAGTCAAAGTTTGCTTCTCTTATAGGATTTGCTGTTTACTCTTTATTTTTCAGTAATTTTCTTAAATTGGATAGCATATGAGGGTCTGATGATTTTGTTGATTTTTTTTCCCCCTTTGCATAGTGAGAAAAATTATGGAGTAGAGGGACTGCTAAGTAGCATTGCTATGTTTTAAACAATCAATGTTGTGATCCAGGTGTATTGGCAAGGAGTTGGAAATTTTTTTCCATGCTATCAGGCCTGTAATTCATAGTAACGATTTTATTTTACTTTGTCTACATGGATTCCAGTTAGTGTGCTCAACTTAATGGGTTCAGTTTTCTGGGCTCTTACCCGCTTCCTAGAAGCCATTGCTCCTTGCCTTTCGCCACTTGAACTTAAGAGTACCTATTTTTAAGAGAGTAATGTATTTGCTGTCCACATAGCTTTTCTTGATGTCTCTTACCAGGCTTAAAAAACAGCAGCGACCTGCCTACAATATATATATTTACTTCCTTCTTCAGCAGTAGCTTTGTCGATGGATGAGCAAGTCCACCCCAGAACATTCATCACTGCCCTCTACCTGGGGTTAGTGCCCTCTCTGGTCTGCTGGCTGAGCTGCTCATGGGAGCTCTCCTTAATCCAATTCAGTCAAATTGAGCCATGTTAGGAAAGATTTGTTATTTAAATTACTTAAGCTGATCTAGCTTATTTTGACTGACATGTTTAGGGAGTTCTTCTATATGCAGCTCAGCCAGAAGATTTGAGAAGTGGTAACCGTCAGCAGGATGTGATGATAAGCTGGGGCAGTGGGTGGCAAAGAGCAGGTCTTTCCCAGCTATGCTCAAACTGGTTGATGTGTAGTCATCTACAGCCTGAAATTTGGGAACCTGGCTTTTCTTCATGGAGCACTCTGAAGTTTTTTGAACCATTAAAAAGGAGAAGTCTGCCTGTTCTGGTTCCTCTCTGAGTGCTCCCATTAGCCACAATTTCACCCAGAACCACCTAGAGCATATTGGCCAGGAGACTTTGATTGTCCACTTTTGAATGACTCCTGCCAGCATTATTTCATAGTTGAACTAAAGTGCAGGTCTCCCTCTGGTGCCTACTTTGTAAAAGCACAAGATTTTATAATTGGGCTGAGCAATTGAAAACCAACTGTATGAAAAGAGAAAGGTCTCTTTGTTGTCCTGGTAATAGCAGTTCTGAGAGCGCTGGCAGTAACGTTAGGACAGTAGACTGTTTTTTTTTCTTGTGGTACATAGTGCTAATCTGCACATACATTCAGAACTCTGTAGTCACTGTCAGCTGCAGCAGTGCTCGTCCTCTGCACCTCTTCTAAGAGCAAAATCTTCCTTTTGGGAGGTTTGTTTGTGAGTATGTGGATATATGGGTAACGGATATCTGGATGTAGGTGCATATATGGAAATAAAACCAGAAAATTTTCAGCACCTTCTTACCAGTTACTTTTAGCTGTTCATTTTTGGAAATTAGTTGACCATACAAACATTGATCTTTCTGATACAACCAGAATTTTCTGCTTTGATGGATTTTAATGTAATTTAAAACACTTACCCCACTTTTGAAAAGGCTCAGACATTGGTACATTGAGAGGAGCACACCACCACACATCCCAAACAAAATACTAAAAAGTGACATCATCACTGTGGGAGGAATTTTTCATTTACATCACCTTCACTTCAGGGCCTCTGCCCCTTTCAGAGAACCACATTTTGCATTATCAGTGCTACCACTCAGGGCTATCTGTGTGTAAATTTTCCCATTCATATTCCCAAGAACACACAGCACAAATATTTCTCAGAAAGATCTGGTTGTGCCATACATCAAAAGAACTCCATGCTGTTTGGACTTGGTACCTTCGGTTGTACCTTGCTGACTCAGAGGATACTTTGACAACGCCTGCTATCAGCAAGGGTTTCTCAGACAAATACAGGTGATGTGTATGACTCAGTACAGCAAGTTGCTATGTCCTGATACAAGCCAGCCCTAAAAATGCCTCAGACAATTCTTTAGGACTACAGTTCTGGAGGAATTCAGGTTAATGTTTCAGACACATGATTTTTTCATTCTTTGTTGTAAACCAACATGTGTCTAAACCCTTCCCTGGTATGAGAAACAAAGCAACATAAAAGAACTAGTTTGGACTGCCCGGCATGAGCAAGGTCAGGTTGATGCTTAGAAATGATAAGCTGAAGGCAGCCCCCCATCAGGTCACCTGTCTGATACAGTCTTACAGCACAGCCTAATCCTGCATTTGAAGCTCGTCTGGGTGTATCTCTGGGGACGTTGTCCAGCACAACAGCTTCCTTGGCTGAGGCTTAGGATGCTTAGTTCTAAAGCGAGGGAGAAGGAACCATGTGGGACAGGATTTATTGTGGGGAGTTCTGTCTTCTTGGGATGTTGATTGCTGTCTATGTGGGGGACAAGCTGGCAGTCCTGAAAAGAAGCCAGGTGATCTTGTGACTTGCTCTTTAAAAATCTGCAGAGGATGATGACGATCAGGTTCTTTGAGGGTTTGTATGGGGGCTGGGGTAATGTCAGTCCTTAGTCTCCCTGTATTTCTCTACTCCCTTGATGTAAAACTAGTTTCACCTCCCTGTTAGGCCATAATTTTTGTATGTATTAAGTCAATACTCCAGTGGGAATGGAGGGAGGAGATGACATTTGTTTTTTGGGGATTTTATTCCAGTGCTGCTTCTACTGTGCTGGCTAATCTGTTTTTATGGCTGGTTGTGAATGGGGTCCAGAAATTCAGCTAAAATATAAATATTATCCTTCTCAGCAGAATTAGTTCTATGAATGAGTACAGTATGCATCTGTTCAATCACTACACCCAGTGTCCCTTTTTTTCCCTTTTTTTCCCTTTTTTTTAATTAAAAAAAAAAGTCTCTAAAAGGAGGGAAGCAAGGAAGAGCAGGTAGCAGGTCACCTATTGGGAATGCTTTTCTGCAAGTTGCCATTCAAGGGTTTCTGTTCATTCCCAGTAGAATGAATTCTCAGCTTGAGCATCTGGCTATAAATGGTCCTTGTCTTGTCCTCTTGTCGAGTATTTTTCAAAGTTTTTTCATAGGAAAGAAGACAAAGTGTTGAAGAAAGTCTTTCACACTTTCCTTATCTGCTTTCAAAAGGAATAAATTGGCCTCAAAATGCTTTGTAATTGTGTTGTTCTCCAAGGCAGGTCAGTGACCTCCTAAGAGCAAGTCTGAGTACTAGATTACATCCTCACTGCTAGCACTTAGTACCTCCTTAAATTCTGCCCTTGAGTTTAAACATCCTCTGAAAGAAATACTGTCTGTGTCCCAGTGGTAGCAGATGTACATGGAGAGGTGGCAAAAGACTGCCTGGAAGGCTCTCAGTTTTCCAGTGTTATAAATAATTGTTTTGTCCTGGCAGCTCAGAGAATTTATAGGGCTTTTGAACCTTACTCCTCTATTTCCTTCCCAAGAAAACTTCATTTCTTCAAGTAATTGCTTTAAGAATTTGTTTGTTTATAAGCTTCCAAAGTGGAAGCTTGATTCTCTGAAATTGGAATCAGAGAAACCCTATATAGAGTACCATGTTCTCAAAATGCACTCAGTGCTTGTGAAGGAATATTGCTCAAAAAAGCAATATCATAATAAATTGATGGGAGCTACCCAAGTCTCTGTCAGTGCCAGTTTATGGGAAAGTTTGATGAAATGTAATTGTCCATCTACCTGTTTATACCCACACTAGATCCTTAAACTTGGAATCATAGTAAGAAATGCACTGCAAGACAAATAATGAAAACCATTCTTTTATGTTGAGAATTCCAATTCAG
Source organism: Fringilla coelebs (assembly GCF_963513975.1). Classification (NCBI taxonomy): domain Eukaryota; kingdom Metazoa; phylum Chordata; class Aves; order Passeriformes; family Fringillidae; genus Fringilla; species Fringilla coelebs. Next base: position 85,835,703 of record NC_140028.1, read on the forward strand.
ACCTTAAATGGCTGCTAGGGGGGAAGGAGGTTTTCCAAATATATTGCACAACCGTAAAGATACCTCAAAATATCCAAAAACTTTACTTGAGAAAAAACAACACCTTTCTGGAAGGCAATACTTAAAGATGATGATCATTTCAATGCTGTCCAATTACACTGTGCAGAAATAATTCTTGTTTAGCCTGAGAGAAAAACTAAATAGTGTGTATTTCTGTTTCTCAGAATGGCCCTTTTCCTAATTTTATTTTTCAGAATTGCTTAAATTATATTTACACACATCTTGAGCAGATGAGTTTTGTGTAAACTTCAGTGAAATTTGAATGTGACTTGTAGTCTGAGCCCATTTGCTAGATCACAATCTTCACTGGAGCTTTTAAGTACATATTTGATTCTTTGTGAATACTGAGTGTAGCCAGGAACTCGTGTCTCAAGCCACTGTGCTGTGTAGAATCAGCCAGGCAACTGCTATGCTCTCAGGGCTGTAGCCCACTTCTTCAACCACAGTGTTTTTCCAGCTTTTCCATTTGGCCATTTTGCTCCCACCTTCTCCTCCAAGTCACTTGTAAATCTGTTATTGCATGCCGTGCTAAATGTCACCTGCTTGTCCCTTTAATGGCACTACTGCTGTACAGTACTGTCTACATGCAACATTCATACCCTAATCCTCACCTTCTTTTTTCTTGGCTTCTTTCATGGACACTGCTCCCTCTTCTCTTCTGCTTGAATCCTTATTCTCAAACAATATTTCCTGAAGCTGTTATTAAAAAAACATACCATCTATTCTTCCACGTTGAGAACAGAGCACAGCAAGAGATTGGGAGTTGTCTTTTATGCCCTTTTTCTGAGTGTACAGTATTGTTCCTTTCTGTTGACCCTCTTGTACTCTTTACTCTTTTCTTTCTCTTACTGTATTTTCAATCTTTTTGGATCAACGATGTATCTGAGTGCTTACCAGCAGGATTCAAAGTTGTTTGTCAGGTGCCAAGCTGAGCATTTTTTTAGATTCCCTCTGGTGTCACAGTGCAATCTGGTTCTTCTGATTTGATGCATTAGTGTTGTTGGTAATCAGCAAAATCTTTCTCAAACTGCATTGGTGTGATTGAATCACAACACTAAGTATAAAACTAGGTATTTAAAATTGAAACAATTCAGAATAAAGTAAATGCTGGTGTCTTGCTAAGTAGTAGGATGTCCATTTTTCTGTTTTCTAAAAGAATACAGAGCCAATCCTGCAACTTTTACTTATGTGGAAAATGCATACTCAAGCAAACCAACCATTGCTTAGACTGGGTATTTATTTTTTTTCCCAAACAATTTTAAGATATATTCAAAAAATTATTTGTTTTCTCACGTGTGAAACCTGTATGTAATGTTTAGGCCAGAAGAAGTTACAAAGGTGTACATGTATTGGATACACTTCATAATAATATGTAAAAGATTGAAGGATCTGAAAATGGTTATCTGAACAAATCCTCATATACTCTGCTTAGGGCTCCTGATGTTCCTTGACATACTTCCCTGTTCATTTCCTAGGTTTAAATAGCTGTCCCCAGCTGTTAGGCATTAGCAGATCCTCACTGCTAGTCTAAAAAATTGGCTGAAACTGTTCTTTAAATTTAGAATTTGTTCTGAGTTTAATTTAGGCAATGTTTACTACTAAAACTTCTCTTTCTCTAGAGAGAGGCTCAGGCAGTGAAGTAATAACATTTAACAGATATAGTAACTCTTATGTAGTTGCAAGAAAACTGAATCTAAGGAATTAAAAAGAATTATTCTTGACAGAACATTAAGGTAAGGATATTATGCTAAATAAGCAAAACTATGCAGATTAATATAAAAATCTGAATATGTGATTATATTATTAGGTGTATTTTAAATAAATGTTTAACTTCATTGAAAAACTTACTTAAAATATGATACAGCCATTAAAGTCTGAACTCTCTATAACTTACCAATGTACAGGAAACAGCAGAAAAATATAAAATACTGTGTATTTTTCTGCCATAGAACCTACATCATTGAATGAGTCGTGGGCAGGTAAATTTAGGTACCTAATCCATTCTTAGTAGTAGTGGCAAAACTTTTCTAGATGCACACCTTCTTCCTTCCAGATTATTCAGCTGTCGATAGAATAATTTACTAAAAGCTTGGAAAACATTTTTCATTGCAGAAATCAATGTCTTATATATTCCTATCTAAATAAAAGAATAGGTATGAGTTCAGATATTTTACTTCCAAAATCTTGAAGCATAGATGCAAATCCAGTTTTAGCTCTCTGCTATGGATTATGTTCTTAAAACGATTTATAATGAAGTAATGTTAATTAAAAAAAAAATCAAGTATTTAAGTGCATAGCCTATTTTTTAGTTAAATAACCTGTTTATTTAGTTAAATAATACTAAAATAAGCCATCAGAAATGTAAGCTTCGTTCATTGTAGTAAAATTTTAGTTTATATCATTTTAAAAAAAACTATAAATAAAACCCTGAGTTTCCTTAATTCTTTAAGGTCTAATAATGATGCATTTCCTGACTGAATAAAAAAGCAGTTAAATCTTTTCACACCTTTAACATCCCACTGTGTTGTCCTGTTCAGAAAAACCTGCCAACTATGGTTAAAAGATGGGATTTATCATTTTGATTATACAATACCAACCATCAAAAGTGGGCCTGTCCTTAAAATGTAGGATGTAGCTGCTGTTTAAATATAAGATTCAAACCAGCAGAAAACCTTGACTGAAACCAGGATTACATTGTGGTAGTCTTAGATTGGTTGTTTGTGTTAGTTTGGGATTTTTTTTTTAATTCCAGTGAATCTATTCTGCTGCTCCCGTGCCTCTGAATTTATTCATTCTTATTAAAGCACCTATATGGTGCAGCGGGGAAGTGTATATCTGGAAAGAAGAACTGAACAAACTGAATCGTAAAGGATTTGTTCCCAAAATGTAATGAAAGAGAAACAAAACTGGATCTCAAATCTTTGGAAGCTGCAGATATGGTTGAAGAGGAGTAAAAAGATTATTGAACTGAACCAGAGAAGCAGCTCTCGCTAAATTGATTTGATTCATTCCCAATGTGTGTGTGTGTCCTAGGGAGTTAAAAGGAATAGGAAAAAAGAAGGTGGGAATAAAGTTGAGTTAAAGTAAATTTGATTAGTGGCTAGATGAAGAAAAGGATAGAGTGGGAAAAGTAAATTTAAAAAGCAAGTTGAGCAAGAGCTAGCTGAACTTTGTTCTAGCCCATTTGCACTACCTGAATTCTGTTTTATTTTTTCCTTTAAAGTTGGCTTTCTATTTGGTGTGGTTTTCTTTATTTCTAATTCTCTGTCTGCTGTTGTTAGGTTATGGGGTGATTTATTTTTTTCTGGTAACCACACTAAAAAAAACCCACCAAACTCTATTCGAACTTAATTGAGAAAGCAAATGTGGCGTTAACTACTCATCAAAGTGTAGGATGACTCATGAGTCAGGAGACTCTTGGATTGAAAATGTCCTCAATTACAGGGGGCTGGACCTGGGTATCCAAACAATAGAGGATGGAACTGAGTGACTTCCAGGTGCATTTCAATTGCAGCTTTGAGTCTGAGCTGAATGGGGACTTTTTGAGGTCTCCCTTTTGACCCATCCCAAGCTCCAGTTTCCTGCCTTCTATGGGCTGCTGTGAAGTCCTGAGGCTTTTCAGAGAGCTGGTGAGTTTTAAGAAGTATGCAAGTATGGGGGGATAAAAAAAGTCCTATGTCCTCCCTCTGAGATCGGATCAACTCCAGTGCTGCTCCTAAGGGAAGGGTCTGGGACACCCTTGGGATGGGAACAGTAGGACTGTGTAATAGTTTACTTGTCAGGAAACTTCACTTATAGCAGAGCCAGAGAAACAGTGGTGTGGTATGGTGAAATGACCTTCTTTAAGCTTTGACTTGATTTGCTGAATCAGTAGGAACATTGCAACACTTAAAAATGTATTTCATATTCTATAGGCTCAGTTAGTAGGAGGCAGTTGATTGTGGGGAGGAAGAGAAGAAAAGAAGATAAGGAAGATAAAACCAGACTGTAAGACCTGTTGGGACAGTGAAACAAAATGTTCCAAAGGTATTTGCACCAGAACAATTGTAATTGATCGCTCAGTGGTGCCCTTTCTCAAGAGTCATAAGCACTGTGAAATGACATCAAGGAGGAGGGAGAAGTTGCAATTCCAGGGAAGAGCTGCCTCCAGTGGGAACTGTATCTGATGCCTGCAAAGGCCATCAAACCCAACAACAAGGTCTCAGAGCTGCACCCAGCTGTCCTTTTTAAAGACCCTTTTCTCTGTTTTGGTTCTATCTTCTACTTACTGGCAAAGTTCTTCATTTCAAAGTAAAACAAAAAAAACTTTGTGATGAATCTTAGCTGGCAGAAAAAATAATTAAAGGAAAATAACCCAGTTATTTCTCATAATGACTAACTTTCCTCTGATTAAAGTAATTAAAGCGATTTTTCAGGAGCTGTAATATCCTTATAATTGATATAAGTGTTGGGGAAAAGTAACAGTGAAATTATGAAGGCCTGTTTTGGTTATTGTTTATAATTTACTTGCAACACAACAGCTTACCTGTAAGCATCTTAAGACCTTCTTTCTGTTCCATCAGCCCTAAATGAAACAGCTAAGATTAATGTTTTGTTGGCATAAGTTAGCACAGGTGCCACTTTTCCTGCACCTGGCTGCTCCTTTCTTGTCCCTCTGCATGGCAGAGATTTTGATCAGTAGTGATGCAACATGATACTGGAAACAAAGTTAAGTGTAAAATATTTTTTTTGTCTATTGTGACATTTTAAATCTGAATCTGTTTCCCCAACTAATTTGTTGTGTAGCTAAAAAACCCTGTGCTAGTGTTGGGGGATGCTCTAAATTAGAGCAGCAGCAGCCATTCCAAAAGGAAAATTGTATTGATCCCATTGTTTCAGTTATCGTGGTACTTTTAACATATTCTTATGAAAGTGTGGAGGTGGAGGTTGTGTTTAAATTTAGAAGGCAAGGCTTTTGCCTTGCTGCAGTCTCTGTCATTGGTATCCCAGGTATGTGATTGCCTGAATATCACCTTGTGTTAGGGTATGATTGAATTCCTTTGAGGGTGTGAAGTGCTGAGACTGGGTGGAACACCTCACTTTTGGGGTCAGGTAATCTGGATCTGTGTGGTGGCTTTCTGCTCCTAAAAGTATTGTTTTCAGGTCCTCCACCTGATAGGGAGCTAATTAACCTTCAGACATCAGGATCCTCGTGAAAGCATTTCTATGAAGAGCTAGCTAATACTTAGAATTTTCAACATGGCATTTCTGACAAGCACCATTTGGTTTTTTTGAAGGGTTTGGGAGGAACCATAGAGGTCAGTTGAGGGCATCTTTCTCGGTGAAAGTCAGTTGAAATTAACTTCTTAACAGTAGGAATTCTCATCTTTTTTGGAAATGTTGACATTGAGCTGGCTTTTGATCCTACAACCTGCATTTTGCCTCTGTGGCATATCATCTTCAGGGCACTGCTGTTTAGGAACCTTAGTGTATTATTTACCCAAAAGAGTTAAGAGCTTCATTCAAGTTATTTGTCCCAGAATGTGCCGAGTTTTATTTCTTTTGTGCTTCTGAATGGGCAGATGGGGATTATTGCCTTCATAATGTGAGGAAATGTATAATTTTCTGAGGAAGGACTTGTGATTCTGTGGAAGGTGAGGGCTTTAGGAGCTCCAAAGGGAGGCCATCTTGTCAACTTTTCTAGGAAATGGAAGTTATATTGGTTTTGAATTACGTTAAGGCAGAGTGCATTAAGTTGCTTTAAATGTCATGTTGAGGTGTTACAATTTGTATCAGCCAAAGAATTAAAAAATGTCTTGTGATTTTATTGATCAGAGAAAGTGAAATTTGCGGAAGAATTGAAATTCCTTATGTTAAAATTGATTTAATGAAAACAGCCTCACTGATAAAAATAACATTTCATTAGAAAAATGCCCAAAACAGTTAAATTTAATAGCAAGTTGTCTTTATGTTGCCTACACTTTCCAAGCTGCCTCTGTAACCCAGACTCTGGTCTGAGTCACTGGTGTGAATGAAACCAAAAATAAGGGCTACTGCTCCAGTTCAAGCACTTGATTAATCTGCTGGTGGCCTTAGCTTTTCCATAAAGCTTCTTTACCCTACTGTCAGTGAAGTGTTAATCCTTATCTTTATACTTCTTAAAAATGCCAAGTAGCTTTTGATATAAGAAATGCTCTACTGGACTAGCCCAAAAATCCACCTAGGTAGCAATGAATGGATAAAGAATAATAAGCACAGAGTGAATCTTCCTTTGGCATACCCTTCTTGTCACTGGGGAACAGTCATTTAAGAGCTTCCTGAGTTATGGTCTGCACTCAGTGTTTACTAATCTATAATGGATCTGTAGATCCTGAATTTGTCTAGTTGCTCCACTGTGCAATGAGACAATAAATTCTGCAACTTGGCTGTGTTTTAATTGGTTGGGGTTTTTTTTCCACTAAGTATTCCCTGCTGTTTTTTGTTGTTATGGGAAGTATAGGAAACATTTCCTATTCATTTTCCTGTTCGTCATATACACCTCTTAACTGAAGAGTCAGTCTGTTTTGGTTTTCCTTTTTTGGAAACTGATTATTCTTGCTACTTGAGATCATCTGTTCTCAAAAACAAGATGGAAAGACAACTGCACATGTAATGTGGATGGTATTTGAGTTTACACCATGCAGTTCTTGAGAAATTGAGGCAAACTTCAAACATTTCTTTAATTGTGCTTTGGAGTTTTCCAAGTTGGACAAAAGTCTGATCCCCAGAGTTCAGCATTTTCGTATTTGTGATGAGTGGCTTAAACAAGATGAACCCCATGGCAAACAGGTAGTACAAAAAAAGATAGTACATTAGGTTTCTTTGAGGAGAAGTTAGGGAGAGCTGAAATAAGTTTGGACAAAACATAAGAGAAAAGCACACTCAGAAGGCCACTGGTCCTTATAAAGATCTGTTTAGAGGCTTGGACATGTCAAGCTTGTTTTAGCAGAGGATTCAGTTTTACAGTGTAGCTCATCTTGCCATTCCTTGCAAGTGTCAGAAGTTTCAAGAAGAAGCCCTTCTCTGTCCTAGGAAGTTAAAGAGTAAAGTTGTCATGTCAGTCCAGTCCCACCAGTATAAAACAGGCATTTCCATTCTGTAGACATGTAAATTTTAAATACTGCCAGCAGAACCTTAATGTCAGTTTAGCAAAGTCTTGAAGATTTTCACTTTAATTCTGAATGTCACCACTTTCATTCTTCAGAACTAGCTCCAAATTCTTTGATAGAGAGAATCACAGCTCTTCAGTGTGGAAAGCTGTGAAGATGTAAGAGAGAATCAGCCTGAGGTATGCAGCAGTGATTTTGTGTCTAAGGAGGCAAATTGAAACAGTAACTTTATGGTTGGTGGTAGAAGAAAGCTTAGACTGCTTCTAATACACACATTACTCAGCAAAAGGGCTGTTGCTCTCAAAATGTTAAGCCAAAAAAAAAAGGCAAAATAAATGTGCTTTAGCAGTTGTTGGTCAGTGACAGTGTATCTCTTTCATATCTGTGTACAGGACTAATGTACAGGGGAAAAAACAGCCTGTTTTAAGGTCAGGTGCTGGTAGCAGGATTCTCTAAGGCACTTACAAATCATATAGAATCCTTTATAGAAATAAACAATTTTCCCCAGATTTCTTTTTCAAAGTGACACTGAGTGTTTATGTATAGTTGAAACCCAAATGAAATTTCGCATCCATCAGTAGCTTTAGACTTAAAGAGTTGTCTGTTTCACTTCCCTTTTTCCTGCCTTCTGTGAGATGTCACAGACTTATGGAACTGTCAGAAGAATAATTTATTTCAGAAATTGGCATCTATCTCGATTTAAAATTTTTTTAAAAGCTTGGCTTAAATGCTTTCCTAGTTTGGAAGCAGTCATGCATTGTTTTTCTTTGTGAAACAGAACTCTGAATGAAGATTCCACTTTGGCCCTTGAATAATTATTTCTAAATGTGAGATGACAAGTTAAAATGACGTTGTGGCTATAGACCAAAAGTAAAACCTTTTACTTAACCCTTTTTGTGCTAATGGCAAAAGCTAATGTAAGATCCTTGCAATTTTTTGTTTGTTTTCTGGATGGGAATGGTTTCATTTTTACTTATTCTCTGCTTTAGTTGATAGAATGCAAATCTTATTTAAATGTGCATAAGGAATACAGAAGAAATAAATAGAAGAAAAAATAAAGTCCTAATCCTTTGTTTTGACACCACGTTGTACTTGATTTCTGTGAAAAGATTCACGTCATAAAACAAATAATTAAAGACTTTGGGTAGAAAAGTTTTTGAAGGTGAGTGACTTTTGAAAACTTTATCCTCATGTAATTGAAGACATTTTAAAAACAAGAAGTAAAAGACAAACATGCAGGCAACAAATTGAGAGGTTTTAATTCATACATTGCCAGTACTTTAAAAATGTAATTAATTAGTCTTTAAGAATTCTTGACTATGCATTTAATTATTTATGATACTTGTATACATTTTGTAATTATTTTCATGCATGTAAATTCAGTATTCAGTCTTTAAAGTGATCTCCAAAAATAAAGCATTCCTTCAGATAATTCCCTCACCTCGGGGATTTTTTTCAGGTTAAGGCACCTGGGGTTAAATTTCCTTTCTGTTCATGACAAACCCATATAAACCATGCTGCTATGGAACTGCATCAGTTTTCACCACAATTCCACATTATATGATTCCAGAAAAACTTACCACTTCTGTATCTCCACTTCCTTTTTTCTCTGCTCTGTCTCACTTGCATCACATAAGGGGATGATTACACAATAAACCAGCTGAAAGCCAAAACAATTTGGATGTATTTAACTTTAGGGAGATTCATTCACCAGTTTAATTTGTAACATTGCTACTTTTTGGAAAAGGAAGGAATCAGCTACGTTCTTCACAGTAACAGAGCCAAATTGTTACGGATTCAACAGACTATGAAACAAAGATGTTTGTTTTCATGGATTATAGTTATGAAAATTAGAAAGGTGGGGTTTTTAAAGACCTTGTCTGTTCAAGAGAAAAAGCCCTAAATAAATATTAATTATTAATAAATATTCCTCCAGAAATTATGTTGATGCATTACTACCATGTCTTAAAAGAAAGAAAAATGAAGATAAAAACACTTTTTTAAAGAAAAAAGTTGAAAGAGCTATTAAAGGGTATTTAACTTTACCTTACACTTAATTGTTTTCTTTGAGCTAAAAAAATCTATTTCCTATTGATGGCGTGACTAATGTCACTCAATATTATAAAAAGCATAGGTTTAAAATTAAAATCTAAATTAGTCAGTGATATATGTAGAATCATAGAATCATTTCCTTTTGGAGAAACCTTAAATATCCTGTAGTTCTAACCCTTAGCTGTGGGGCTTCCTTCCTTCCTTTCACTAGACCAGGCTGCTCAAAGCCCTATGCAGCCTGGTCGTGAACCAGGGACAGGGGATCTGAAACTTCTCAGGGCAACCTGTTTCATTGCCTCACCACCCTCACAGTAAAGAATTTCTTCTACATATCTTAACCCAAATTTCTCTTCTTTCAGTATGTACCCATTACTCCTTGTCCTACCTACAGTTCCTGATGAAGAGTCCGTCTGTGGCCTCCCTGTAGGTCCTTTTCAGGTACTGGAAGGCTGCTGGAAGATCTCCATGCAACCTTCTTTTCTCCAGGCTGAACTCTCCTCAGTCAGATTTTAAAGGATCTTGAGGAAAGCCATATGAAGAGTGGCTGAGGCCTCTTCGTCTGTTCATCCTGGAAAAGAGGAAACTATGGGGTGATCTCACAGCAGTCTACAGCTTCCTTAAAGGGGAAGAGAAGGGCCAGACACTGATCTCTTCCCTGTGGTACCTAGGGGGAGGAATGGCCTGGAGTTCTGTCAGGGGAGGTTTAGGTTGGATATTACAAAAATTTTCTTCACCCAGATGGTGGTTGGGCACTGGAACAGGGTCCCCAGGGAAGTGGTCACAGTCCCAAGCTGGCAGAGTTCAAATGTACTGACAGTGCTCTCAGGTACATGGTGTGAGCCTTGGGGTTGGTGCTGTGCATGGCTAGGAATTGGAGTTGATGACCCTTCCAGCTGAGGATATTCTATGATAACCTCCTCAGCCTGTTCTCTGACCTTCTCCAGTCCTCTTATCAACTTTGTGACCTTCCTCTGAACTTGTTCCAACAGTTCCATCTCCTTATGTTGAGGGCTCCAGCCCTGTACGCAGTGTTCCAGGCGGTGTCTCATGAGAGAAGCACAGAGTGGAAGAATCACCTCCATCAGCCTTTTAGCCAGTCTCCTTTGGATGCAGCCCAGGGCACCACTTTCTTTCTGGGCTGTGACTGCACACTGTTGGTTCTTCATGTTGAGTTTTTTGTCAGTCACCCCCCACCAAGCTCTTCTCCTCAGGGCTGCTCCCAGTCACTTCTCTGCCCAACCTGTGGGTGTTCCTGGGATTGTCCTCACCCTGTGTAGGACCCTGCACTTGCCTTTGTTAAACCACATGAGGTTTGCACAGCCCAGCTCTCCAGCCTGTCCAGTCCCTCTGGGTGCCATCCCTTCCTTTCCTGCATATCAACCACCCTGCACAGCTTGGTGTCATCAGCAAACTTGTTGAGGGTGCCTTTGGTCCCTCTGTCCATGCCACAGAAAAAGATATTGACCAGTATTGGCCCCAGGACAGAGCCCTCAGGGACACCACTTGTCACTGGTCTCCTCATGGACATGGGGCCATTGACTTCAACTCTCTGCATGTGGCCATCCTGCCAATGCTTTATCCACTGAATAGTCTGTCCATAGAGCCATATCTTGCTGATTGATTAGTAATTATAAAAATAGCAAGGAAAAATCTGAGTTTTTGGGTTACTCAAGTAGCAAGGTGTGGAAGATGCAGTCTCATGAGCTACATGATAAAGTACTGTAGTCTGGACACGGTTTTCAGGAAATCCATTTACATACACATTAGTGCTTTGGATTGCATATAAATTTGTGCATTTGTTTTAGAGACTAAATTCTGTTCTCTGTACCACTCCTGTAACAGTAACAATATGAATTAATTTAGTTTAATTTTTAGTAACTATAGAGATAAGATGAAATCCTCTGCTGAGTATACTATGGTGCTAAAGTATTAAAAATGCTTGCCAAAATGATCACAGAAGACTTCTCTTATATACAAACATTTTTTTTAAAGTTATTCTTTAAAATATATTCAAGTTAATCACTAGCTATTTTGAATTTACAGATGGTACTCAGCACTGACAACAAATGACTAGATTAATTAGTAGCACCTGATAAAAGGGAACGTATCTGTTTTAATAATGATTCTGAATTCCAAATGTTTTTAAAATGTGACTATTTCTATAAACAGACAAACACTTGACAAGGAATTTGCAGTACAGATTCTTTGGATACACTAATAATGCTAAGCATAAAGACAAATGTATAGAAAAAAAAGGACCTCTCACCTGTCCTTCCAGGAACATTTTAAAGAAAGCAAAATATGCTTTTATAGTTCAATGTTACTATAATTGGGTTATGAAAAAATAACTCTGATGTCATATTCCTGTAATTTGGAATCTTGCTTCTAAATGAATTATCTCTATTTTACGGAGGCAGGGATTACAAAGGTTAGAAGTTTGGAAGGCCAACTGGCTCAATCTTGGCTAGCATACCATGAATTTTAGGACTTCTTTGTGCAAAGAAACCAACTTGCATTGCTGCTGTAGGAAAAAGGTTTTGTGAGGCAGTAGCTGTCTCTGAAGGGTAGCTCCCCGCTGGTGACACTGGCCTGTGATGACTGTTTCTCAGTGCAGGCAACTGTAAATAATGCTTATATTGTAATGTGAAGATAATGTTATATAAATTTTCACATTCTCTTTGTGGTATTACTTTGACTATCAGGGTTTTTTGGATGGAGAAAGAGTAATATGGCTAGGGTGTTATATATAAAAACCAGCTTTTAAGTAAAGAGGTGTTCACAATTACAGTGCATATTTAAACTGACATTAGGTATGAAAAGACAGTGAAGGGAAAGATAGATGCCAGTGTATTACATGCCTAAGTCTTGGTTCTCCATGCACACCTCATGTTAGTGAATTTGTCTATTTCATAAAGAAGGAGAAGGAGGGGGAGACAGTTGTTTATTCTATACACTATAGAAATAATTTTAGATTTATTATTGAAATAACTAAGGCAAAAAGAAAAGTTTGGGTCTAAATTGAAATACCTTCTATATAATAAAACCTGGTTTTTGTGAATAGTTGCTGTACTACAAATGGCTGCTTAGATTGAAGTGAACATGATGATTAATTTTTTTTTAAATAACTGTTATTTTGTGGAGTGTTTTGCAACTTACTTCAGTGTTGAATCTGGAGAAAGAGTAAGGGTTTAATACACCATTACCTTATAAAATTATGAGGAAAGTAATCCTGAAGGCATATTTTGGAGAGCAAACTGTGATGTGGGATTAGGAAAAGCACTGGAAATAGCAATATCAGATTCACGCGGGGACAGAGGGAAAGGAATGTAAAGCAACCAAAAATGAAGGAGACAGCAAGAGAGATTATTTTATTGGTTTCCAAAGAACAGAAGTTGTCCAGCAGGTGGGTACGGATACACCAAAAGCCAATATAGTATCCATAGCTGGAGGAAAATACAGGACAGTATGTTCTTCCTCTGCAAAAAGCAGGTAATAGTTGGTTTACCATATTTTTGTAGTTATATTAGAAAGTTGGCAGGTTAGTTTATATGACATCTGTGCAGAGGGAAAGACTGGAATGCAGACAGAGAATGACATCTGTGCTTGTAGAAGGTAACTCTTGGTTCCTTTGCTCTTGAGGAGCGACTTGAGGAAGTTGTAGTGCTGTATGATTTCTGCCTAAGTGGAGACTTCAGTTGTGGTCCTTTTTTGGGAAGAAGCTCTGCCTATTCCCCAGCTTTAAAGAGCAGTGGCAAAATCTGCAGTACAGATAGTTCAGGTTGCTTTGTGTTGCGGCCTTAAAGGGCACAATTTTTAAGTGTTTTATCTAGAGTTCAGTGGCTACTTCATGCTACAGCCACTGTTGAGATGATGCTTTCTGTAGAAAAATAATGTTCACAAAGAAGTGGTTTGAGTAAAAAATAACCTTTTAAAATATTTTATTATCCAGTTCTAGGAAACTACATGTGTTTTTCCTTATCCTGCTTCATTCCAGATTACGGGAAATAGAAGATGCTTACAGGGAAGGTTTTTATATGTATATTGCTTCAGAAATTCATGTTAACCATGTAATAGAGAAGTTGCTGCTACCCAGCTTTTCTAAAAAAAAAAATCTGAATTATTGAAAGATTAATTTAATTACCTCAACAAAAGCTGCTGTTGATGAAGCTGACATTTTCCAAGCCTAAAATGTGTTGCTTCTTCTGCTTTGTTCTCCTTGCCAAAGCATGAGGGATTTTGAAATAGGAGCTGTTTTATTGACCAGCATCAGAGTAATCAGATTAATACCTAGTGTCTGTTACTTTAGTATGCATATATGAACTGATGGTGGATAGGATCAGTAAGTAACAGAACTTAAGACAGTGCATATTTTCAAAAGACAGCAAAAACCAATCTTAATCATCAATCCCTTTGATTCAGGAGTTTTAATACCAGTGTAATGTGTTAGGCTGAGTAATTAGTGATTTGATGTTAAAATGTAGGCAAGCATTAGATGCATTTCAGGAAAACGGTAATTATTGGGAATGTGTCTTCATGCAAATTACACTAGCAGGAGATATATGTGTGTTAAAACCAGTGATGCAGTGTAGGGTAGTTTATTTCTGATTGACATGTTTGAAGAATAAAGCTTAGGAAGTTACAGATACTGGTGAAATAAGGAAGTAATTTGAATTCATATATTACTGCAGAACTTCTACTGCTCATGTGCAATGTGCAGGCTTAGTAAAAAGCTAATTATGTGTGAAGATCATGAACATATTTGTATGTACTCTGAGTCTTTGTTGTTGTTAGGAAGGTACATAGTGGATGAACACTGTAGAACCTGGTTTTGTGAATAAACTTTAAAACCTTGAAATTTGGAAGAATCTTTGCCAAGCACAGTTACCAGTAATCCCACAGCTTAATTTGTACCCCACAGCCTGGTTACAAAAGTGAATGGGAGAGTGTAGTCATGGAAGCTGTAGTGATATTAAATAAGAAATTAGTTTAGGTTCAGACTAAAGATGGAGAGACTTGAGACCCAAACAGAGAAATACCTTTTTCCGTCTGGAAAAAATGGTTCATCTGCTAATAAATCTCTTAAAGAAATAGAATGTCACAAATAAGAGGCAGCTGTCCAAGCACTGCGGTTGATTAATTAGGGGAAAGTTCTGTACCACCAGCTTTTCTAGATCAAGTATTGAGAGAAATCCTATTGCAAGTAGAGTGACCAGGGACATCTAAGACATGTTGGCATTGAGGTAAGAAATACAGAAGGAGCCAGCAAATAATGTTCTTCACTGGGATTTAGAATTTTTTAGTATCTTTGTATTTGAAAACAAAAATTCAGTCATGGTCTTGTATCCAGGAGCTTTATTTCTTATGGAAATAAGCTTTTGTTGCAAGAGTGAGAGGAGCCAGGTAGGAGGCTCTAAGTGTGTATTGTACCTTATTGGATGAAGTGATTCCAGAGAAAGCTCTTGCTACTATATTTAGAACTAGCATCCCCAGACCTCTAAGAAGAAAAAAGAAGAAGAGAGTGCTACTGAATAAGCTTCTAAGAGCTGAGGTCTGTGTCCCTTCTTACTGAGGTTTGGTCAGCTCTACAGTAGCAGACTTGTCACTGGTGCTTCTGTAGGCAGTAGGCTGCTGAAAAGCCTTGTTTGGTGTTGGTAGATGAAACTTGTAGAATTAAATGAAATTTGATAAATTGACTACAGCTTACCAAGTTCACTCTTCAACTGTCCTATGATTTTCTTATTTCTGCTCCTCTTTCTTCTTACAATTCCCATTTCTGGAGTTTGCTTAGCTGTGACAAGGTGTTCTCTAACACTTGGAGTGCAGTTTTGCTGTGACCTACTCTTTCCTTAAGACACTCTTATTAGATAAAATATTTTGAATCTTTATCAGTCATTTGTACTTGAGCACTGTTGAAGTTCCAGTTTCTTCTGCTTTGAAAGCAAGTCTGTAGTCCTGATGCTTAATATTGACAAAGTCTTTATTAGTCTTGCTGAAGGACAAAGTCACAATATTTCTGCTGGCCTTATCCTTTAAGTAAATAATTATCAAGCTGTTGAAGCTGTGAGGTAGCTTGAGATTATTTCTACATTTTCACAAATTATCACACCCAAAATACGCACCCAAAATCTTTAGTTGAGAGTTTTTCATGTTGCTAGAGTTGCCAATAATAAGTATGCATTTCAGTTTTCTATATTTTTTTTATTTAGCAAAACATTGGTAACACCAAGTTTTGGATCTTCACTTTTTTTACTGCAGTGGAGAGATATAAGCAAGAGAATTTGGCAAGTGCAGGCAGAATATTTACCTGTGGAAAAAAACATCCAGGATTTGCCTCCTAACATGTAGTTTTTACAAATTAATTGAAGATGGAAAGAATTTCCTTTGGCATTCTGTATGTGAATGGTGATGGTGAAATCTTCTAGTGATGGTGAAATCTTCTAGTCGTGATAAAATTTTTAGTAACTTAATAAACATAGTAATACTATGTGACAGCTTTGACTGTCAATAATATGTATCCTAAATTCAATGCTAGTGTTTTTTAATAATTTCTTCTGATTAGGACCTTTTCCATGTAAGATTATAAGCCTATTTGATGCTACTTGTTCTTATTTCTAAAGGAGGAATACAGTGTGTGTTCACAGTGTGTGTAGGAATCCATTGTTGCCGTTAATTGTTTTTATTATGTTTGTACAGATATTATCAGCTTTACATGTATTTTCATTCTGCTTTTGTGCAAAGTAGAAAATGTATGTCTGTCTTACCTTGGTGTAAATAAAAGGTTAGAACTGTTGTGAACAGTGAGGTGATAAATTGAGATGAAGATTTTCTAAGCATTCTTGCAATAGCTAGGTGACTATAATTAGGGTAAAGCAGTTGATGAATTCTGCAGTAGGCTGTAACTTGCATCGCAACTGTTGTAACTATTTCTCAGTAAATTATATCTGGAAAGATCTGTGATGCTGACAGTTTAGCATCATTCATCAGCGGTGACTTGTGAGGAAGTAAGTCTCAGGCAAAGTGTTTATCCAGGGAGTTAATTCTCTAAAGCAAAATGACTGTCACAGGCTCTCCCTCCGCACCCGTTTCCCTGATGTCCTGTGCAGAAAAGGCTTCTTACAAAGATCTGCTTTCTGATTGTGATCTGCATTTTGAATACATCATAAAGGAGTTGCACATACAGGGATTAGTTTGTTTAATGTAGGTACAAGTATAAAACTTCCTGAAATGCTTTTTCAGGAGGTGGCTGTGCAGCCAGGCATGGCATGCACCATAACTGTGATTCCCTGGAATCACTGGCATTGATGAGAATGCAGTAATTAAACTATTTTGTCTATTGCCTTTGCTAAGACCATGAAAGGATGTAAAACTTAAAGCTGATGATAAATAATGAGCTTCACTGGGAGAATTGAAATTTTATAGGCAACTTGATTAGAAATTTATATAGAGGGTGAATTAAAATGTGAATTATAACCCGCAGGCCACTGTATTTATTGAATGTTACAGATAGCCTCAAAGTTATCTCTTGCATGACTTGTGTCCAGGAATCCTAAAGGAATGGACAGCCTTTGATTGAAATAGAGGTTGGGAAAAAGAGAAATCTTATTATTTGTTTTAACACAGCTGCTAAATTTTTGAAAGGAGGGTTGAGCTATGCAGTTCTCTATTGCACTGCTAGCATGAAGGACCACAGGAAGTGCATTAGTCCCTTATGGGACTCCTGCTCATAGACATGAATGTGTTCCAACCTCACTGGACACGCTGCTGCCTCCAAAGGAGGTTGGGAGTGGCTGTGGGTTGCAAAGTTATGATCCTGCATGAACTCATCCTGCTGGCCCTGACTGACTGAAGACAGTCAAGTTGGTGGACTCTGTATTGTCAGGCCTTGGGCCAGATCAGGTATCACCCCTCATTGCAGAGCTGTCACAAAAGCAACAGAAAAGCTGCATCATCTGCTGAAGCTAATTTGACAGAAAGGCAGTAATCTGCCCACATCTGATCCACATTTATTTTGTACAGCTCTGGCTTCCAGAGCAATATATATGTAATGCAGCCTCGCCATGGCCAGTGGTGTGCTGCACAGACACTCAGGTCAGTCACGCCGTAAGGATGCAGCAGCTCAGTTTACAGCAATTCATCGGCTGCTAATCCAATCAGTCTGTTCTGCTAATCAAATCAGTCAGCTCCAGAGCATGTGGCAGCGGGCTTATGTGTGCTCTCCCAGGCTCGCGTCAATGGAGCGATGTGGAGCTGCAGTGAAGGTGAACTCTGGGATTTAGATGATATCCTAGTGTCATTTCTTAATGATGCTATTTGATCTTAAGCCATACAGTATAGGTTTTTTACATTCTTTTCGATACAGATTTTGATATTCTATGTGTATGGGTTACGCTGTTTTTCAAATTTCCCTGCTGGTGCTAACTGCAGTGAGCAATACTCTGACTTGGCCTTAAGTCGTCCTATGGGAAATTATGTATTTTCTAATAAAATGTGTACATATAAGATTTTAGTGCACATTTTACAGACCTTCAGGTGTGTTTTGACATCCTCATCAAATATCTTTTTGAATAACTGTTTCCCCAAAACTACTTTAAGCAAAACATGGCACTTAATGGTTTTTGTGTGGTGTGCCGCTATTTATTAGTTGATTTTTTTAATGTAGAATGCACTTATTTTATTTGCAATAAGAAGTATTTGAATACTGTTTATCATTGACTTCTGCAAGATTTTAATAAATGGAAGATACAACCGCTTGTAAACATTGCTGATTACTTATGGGGATCATTTAGGTCCCATTTGTGTATGAATTAGTTTCCAATTTAAGAAAGGGTCACTGTTCACTTCAAGTGAATACATATGCCATGTAAGACTAGCATTTATTCCAACTTTCTGTCTCTGACATGGGGAATATCTCCAGAAGTAATTTGTCTCAAGTGGAGAAAATCAGTAGAGTGAAGCAGTTGGTGCTGTAACCCCCACCTCTACATATTCTGCTGTGCAGCGCTTTTATTTTGGACTAGATTTAGTGGTGCCCCTCAGGATCAAATATCCATGCCACTAGATGTATTGAAACTGTGTAGAGGTGTTACTTGCTTGGATCTGTGTGCCCGCCTTAGGGATTGAAGCATGACAGATGCATTGGTACATTTCCATTTCCTGTTTATATTTTTCCATAAAAAATCCACGTCCTGTGTACCAAAACTGGTCTGTGAATAAAACCATTCCACACTAAGCAGGAATAGTGCAGAGGAGGAAAAGATTTGCTTCCCAATTGCACTACTGCTCTGAACAAAAACAGAAATGTAAACATAGCCTTCAGCTAACAGAACAAGGCCTTCTCCTATATTTTACAGACAACAGGTAGAGTATGAAGTCCAATAGATTCTATTCTGTAAACTTTAAATTAGTTTAGCCTGACACGAGTGTGAGGACAGAAAGGAACATGATGGATTTATTATAAAAAACGCAATACTCACTGAATGTTTACCTACCCACATGTGTTTATTTTGGTCTTTCTGTTTTTCTTGCCTTCCCATCCTCTGACAGATGTACCTTTAATTTCTTCAAATGTTCAAAGTATGATCTTTTATATATATAAATATATATATATATATATGTATGTATATATGTGCAATAACTGAGAGCATGCCTTATATCGAGTTTACAAACGTGCCCAAATGATAATGCTTTAGATTGAGAATATTCTTTTGAATTTCATGCTTACTTTTATTGACCTGAACTAAGGAGCTTTCATCAGGGTTTATGAATGCGTGTCCTTTTCCTGACAATGAGGTTACTGGACCAGTCCAGCCTATAGGTGTTTGTTGTCCTCTGTTGAAAGTTGCAGTCCTCTTAGATGTGTCAGAAAACACCGCATATGTGGCTGCTCTCCAAACCAGTTATTTCAGGATGCCTACATTAACTCAGGTATTCTTAATATCTAAACCAGGTCACTTTGACAGAACTATATTAGGTAATAATTACAGAAGGAGTTGTGCTGACAGATGGGGAGGAGCTGTTGTCTCTGTTCACAGGACAGGGAGGAGTTGCAGTGTTGTCATTTTCATCTGGTGCAGCTGTAGCCAGACAGCACTTCAGCCTGGAACCACACAAACTCTTGTTTGTTTGTTTGTTTGTTTGTTTGTTTGTTTGTTTGTTTGTTGGGAATTTTTTTGAGTGTAAATTCTGTATAATTTGCTAATAAAAGCAATTAAAATCCTCAGGGAGGGAGATCAAGCATGAACCAATTTTACCACATTCATGGAAGGAAGGGAAATTTGCCATTTCACAGATGGGAAATCTCAGGTATAGTTGTTGTTGGTGGGATTATAATTTGTGCATTTCAGTGTTGGATTCACTGAGCTGTTCATACCTCTGAGCAGCTCATTGTTTTTCTGTCAGTTCTTCTGCTGGCTGAGTTTTTGAGTGTCACTGATCAGTACCCCCCAGGTGGGGAAAGTGATAACTTAGCATGCTAAAATAAAATGGGAGATGTTATTTTTTTGCCATCCAGGTAGTTTGCCTGATAACTTTCCCTCACACCTCTTTTATCTTTTTTTTAATGTTCTTTTGTCTTTTGTTGTGATTCTTCCACAATACTTAAGAACTAACCATTAATGGCAAATCCTGCAGTACAGAACCTTTTAATCTCTAAAAATAAGTACTACCCCATGGTATAGGACAGGACATGGAGCACAGTAAAAATGGTAGTTGTCACAAAGTACTAGTCAGCATTTCTAGTGTGATTATCACAAAGGATGTATCTTGCTCCCTGCTCTGGGTGAGAAACACTTACGTAGCTGTTATCATCAGCAAAAGTATTGAGGCAAAATATTCCTGAGCAGTTTTTCAAGTGCTTCTAGGGAAGTCAGACTAACCAAACAGAGTCAATCCAAAAAAAGAAGTTCCTTACTAAAGCTCTGAACCTGTATGATAAATTGTGTATCACAGGTTAATTCTTGTAATTTTTGTGCTGTAAATAAAACAAAAGATGTATTCAAGAAAAAATGAAGGGTTATGGAAAAAAACCTTTTAATCAAAAAGAGCAATGTCAAAGTAGGTTTTGTTGCAGGCTTGAACAATACAGCTAAATATAACTGTTTTCTTTATGCATTTCTGCTTGCTCCATAAATCATCAGGTTAAGAATGGATTTTTGTGTCTCCTATTCTAGAGTTCATCTATTATCTCTGCGAGGTATCTGGTTTTTTGGATGACAGGGATGGCTTCCTACTTAAAAAGGGCATGTCCTTAATGGGTGGCCTTTCAGTACTGAAAGACAGTGGTAGGACTTTGTGCTCAGTAATTGATGCTGTTCATTACAAAGATTTTGTATAAGAGAATAAAAATACCTTGGTAGTAGTAGAGATATTTCTCTGAGAATCGTGCTCTTAAAGTCTCTTTTAGAAGGTCAAGAGAGGCAGAGAGGATAAGCAAGACTAGCAGTAACTGCTTTTTTGACAAAATAGGAAGTTTGATTCATGATTTTTTTCTTAGCTTTTAATTTAATTTCTGACTTAATATTTGAAGGTCTTTTTGCTCAGTCTCTACTAAGAAAAAATTGAAGGCATGTTTCTCCTCCACGACTTTCTTCAACTCTCGGAGTTGCATTTTCTTTTAAGATGTCTTTAAATAGTTTTGTGGAAAAACAAGTTTCATTTTTCTAGCTGCATGGTTTTTTAATCCCAGTAACTGCTAGAAAGTTAAATAATGAGAATAAAAATAGTTTTAATGTATTTTAAGATTTTAAATAAAATTTAGACAATTTATGTTGCATGTCTCTCTATAAGAATGCATTGAACAGATAAACAAGGCAAAAATGGAGCTTGTTTGTATTTGATTCTTGTGGTGTTGATTTGGTTGAGTTTTTTTAAGACCAATGCAGACAAAGCTGAGCAACATTCTGATGACACAGTACAACACCTGCAGGGTATCACATGCAGTTGTAGGGTATGTCCTTATGTTGCTGCTGAGATTATAATAATAGTAATCATTTAACCTTACTGTTGAAAACCTGGGAGTACCACATGTAAAATTGAGATGCACTCTTAAGGTCTGTTGTCAACAGTTATGTGATTTGGTAATGAATCCTGTACCATATATGTACACTGGTTATATGTGCACCATACGTCCTTGTATTTTCCTCCCATCCTTCTAAACTGTTCTGTAGACATTCCATTGGGTTCATGCCACTCCTGTAAATGTCACTCTTACTTTAGATGTTCTTCTAGGTAGGCGTGGTCTCAGGTTCTATGCATGTTTTTTGTCATGAAGGGCTGGGAGTTAAATTAATAAGTAATGGTCCCAAACACTTGCCTTTTTTTATTACCAAAAAGAAGAGAGAGATGAGTAAAAAAGCTGTATCAGTCCCATAACTGAAATGAAGGGGGATGGAGGATTTACCAGAAGAATCAGCCTCAGTAGAAAAAATGAAATAGAAAGGGGAAACCCTAAGACTAGCTTTGCACTTATATCTTTTTCAGTAAAAGAATTCCCTTTCCACAGGATTAGTATGATTGGCATAAATTTTAGCCTGAGGCATGAGCCTCTGTCCCTGCAGCTGCTGCTGTCTGCCCTGCCTGCTTCACCCCAGTGCCTGAATTCCTCCAGCCCATGGGTTCCACATGCAGTTGTAGAATGTGCATGCTTAATACTTGTGACATAAATATCATCTCTGTTTGCAGATAAGTGAGGCATGGTAATTTGTTCAAGTATGTGTATCAAAGGCTCTGGCAAAAACAAATTCTGTTTTCACAAGAAGTCTCTAAAAAAATTGTCTGAATTTGCCCCAGTTCCTAAGCTGTTCCATATTGTCCCTGATAGCTAAAGGTTAGCTCGCTGTAAGTAAGAGATTCTCACATATGCCTTATGCTAAGCAAGCAAATTATTCAAACAGTATCAAATTGATAAGTTTGGTAAGGTAAACACCTGGTATTTATACAGCATATTTAAACATGACTTCTATATTGAGAGAGGGAAATCATGTCCACATGAAGTTGGTGCAAGTGCTTCTCTGAGGCCAGTGCTGATTGTCAATTTTAAGATGTCATATTCAGATTCTTGTGCATGCAAAATACTTAGTGAAGAACAATTTTGATATTCTAGAACATGCTTTTGAGATAAAAGTAATAATCTAAAGTTTAAAGCAAGGAATTTCCAGTCAGCAGGGAAAGACTGTAATACTATAGAACTACAGTACAAATTACAAAACTACAGGACTATTTTATAATCTGTCTGCATTTAACAAATTATTTACTTGCAGGTCACTTTCTTGAGTTGTATATCTCCCCATGCCTAATGCTTATTTTTGATTTTTAACAGGTAGAGAGAATTGTTGACAAGAGGAAAAACAAGAAAGGAAAAACAGAGTATTTGGTGCGATGGAAAGGATATGACAGCGAAGATGACACTTGGGAGCCAGAACAGCACCTTGTCAATTGTGAGGAATATATACATGAGTTTAACAGACGCCACAATGAAAAGCAGAAAGAAACCACATTAACCAGGACAAACAGGACCTCTCCAAATAATGCCAGAAAACAAATTTCTAGGTCTACCAATAGTTCTTTTTCAAAGACATCTTCTAAATCTTTAGTTATGACTAAAGAACACGAGTCAAAAAATAGTCAACTTTTTTCTGCCACACAGAAGTTCCGGAAAAACAATTCAGCATCGCTTTCTGGACGTAAAAATATGGACCTTGCAAAATCAGGTATTAAAATCCTAGTGCCCAAAAGTCCAATTAAGAGCCGGACAACAGTTGATGGCTTCCAGAATGAAAGCCCGGATAAAATGGACCATACAGAGCAAGATCAAGATGACTCTGTAGCACCAGAAGTAGCAGCAGAAAAACCTGTGGGAGCTTTGTTAGGACCTGGTGCAGAGCGTGCTAGGATGGGGAGCCGACCAAGGATACATCCATTAGTGCCACAATTGCCAGTGCCAGTAACAGCCACAATTGCATCAGCATTAACAATAAATGGAAAAGGTAGGTGTACAAGACATAATTTTGGTGGTGATTTTTCATTTGACTGGAGTTTTTTTGCAGTTGAGATGCAGACAAATTACCCACTGTTTCAGCCATGCTAAAACAACTTTGGAGAACTTCACTTTATTTTACATAACTATATAACTACAAAGCCATTTTGAATTTTACAGCTTTTGGTTTCCTTGCAGAGATTTATTGGTATTTGTGTTTTCAGAATCACCATCAGGTACATCTGTGTTTGCCTTGACATTGTGTGGTACATGTATTTAGTGTACCATTTCCAGATATTACGTCATTGCTTTAAGTTTATTTAAATAGGTCAAATTTGGTATGAATATTAGAAACATTAATTATGGGAAGAGATGAATGGTGTGAGCAAGGATTCTTAATAAGTTTATCTATCTATTTTGTTATAAATATTGCCTGGGGAAAAAACCTGTGAGAGTGATGTTGCTTAAAAAACTAAGTTAATAATCTTTGTTTCTGTGAAAATTTGAGCCAGTTGTGGAAATGCATAAGCCTTCTGCCTGGATTGAAATTTGTTTTCATTATATTTTATCAATATTTTGTTGTTTATACCTCATTTGATATTGAGCACTTACTTAGGAGTGATGTCTGGCTTGCTAATATCTAAGTAGGTCATGGTTAATTCAATTTGTACTGTAAAATTTGTGACACCAGAGTAACCCAAACTGCTCTTCTAGGAGGGAGCTGTTTGTCCCCCATCCAGCTGGGACCCTTGTTTAAGGTCCTGATTGTTGTGCCCCAAACCTTTGTTCTTCCCTGCCAGACTTGGCTGTGTGGTCACAAGTGTTCTCATAAGCATGCTTTTGAGGCTAAATTTCCAAGTCTAAATTTTCAAGTAAAGACTGCGCCCTCAAATAAAATGCAGCAGGTCAAATGTGCAGGTGTGCTATTGATGACGGCTTGCTGGAAAAATCGTCTGGAATTTTTCAAGGACTGGACCTGCCAAAAAACACACTTAAAGACACCGGATAGGAAAAACGCACTAGAGACTTTGGGAGAGTTTGTGTTGGGTACCCCACTGTTGCTTGGATTGAGATTTTCCAAAAGAACAGCTGCAGCCAGAGAGGTTGAGAAGCAGTGGACAGGGGAGGAATGTGTTCCTGGAGCTGCGGTGTCAGGTCATGGACCAACCCATTTTGCTGCAGATGAACTAGGTAACCATGGCAATGCACACACAGATGCCAGGAATATCTCTTGCTTTGCATGGGCTAAAGAAGTAATGCAAATCTCAGAGGATGTAAACAAAGCTGAGGGGAAGATGCAAGAGATGCCAGGATGAGAGTTCTCTGAGTAGGTGAGGTAGAGGAGTGTGTTTTTGCATGGGATGGTTTTATGATAGTTAATAGGCATTTTGGAGTATGGCGGGGTTCCTAGTGAAGTGATTGGTAAGTTCTACCTTTGGCTTTTTGGTTTTTTGCCTCATGGCATCCAGGAAAAATACCTGGGGCATGAAGGATCTCTTTGGGTAGATCAGATTAAATCGCTCCCACCAACCTCTCACTTTGGTAATAGTGGTATGGCAAGGGCCCAGTTACAGGGCATCAGATGGAAGCAGAAAGGCCTGCAGGGGAAAGGGAGTGAAGCAGAAGGTATTAGGTGAGATTAATTTCTGTTTCACTGCTGTGTGAAAATTTTCTCAACTGCCACTACCTCCTTCAACTCTTCCAGGCATTTGTCTGGGCAACTAACAAGGAAAGCTGTTGACTGGCTCTAGGGATAATGACAATACAAGAGTTTTCTCACACTTACGTGTTCACCAGATCCTAAAGGTGTAGATCAAAAAAGGAGAGCCAAGGAGATAGTCACAATACATGGTTGATGAAACATACACAATATGTTCCACCTTCTGTCTGCTGCTGGAGGCATATCAGTGCATTAACTGAGGCTTTCCCTGTCTGTCCTGATACACCACTCCAATCCCCAAGCTGAGCTGTGCATATCTGCTGGGAAATGGATGCTAGATATCCATATTTATTGGGTTTTTATTTTGTTCACCTGCACCACTTTTGGGGGTAACCTTCCAATCATGCAGTATTTCTGTGATTTTTAAAACTTGGAAAAAAAGTTGCAAAGAACAATACTTTGCACTTATCTGACATCGGTCTCTCTTCCTAACTTTTCAGGATTTCTTTGACGTATCTTCCTCATGGAAGCCCTGGCTCCAACTCAGCCATTGTGCGTGGCCTGAGTGGATTTATTTAGGGAGAAGTAAAAAGAGACAGCCCTATCTTCTAGAGCTCTCCTGGGCTTGGAGTTTCCTGAGCTGACACATTTGTTGTCTTTTCACTCCTTGAAGATGCATTCTTCTCCTTGCTGTTTTTATTTTTAACTTCACACTGCAGCTCATTAAAAGTGTAGTAAATAGGTGCTTCCCTCCCCTGCATGGGGCTGCTGCAGTTCAGGATCCTGTTTTGTTCCTTACTCAGGACATTCCTTCGGTCTTAAATGGACACCTCATCACATTTTCAGCACGACCTTGGGAATCATATATCATGAGGGGTATTCATTGCACAGAAATGCATCTTCATGTGCACCAGATCTGACATATTAATAATACAGATGATAGATCTGGCATTTGGAGCACTCTTTACAAACTTCCCACCTCCTCCACATACACCTTCTGTTAAATTTAAGAATTCCTACTACCGCTTGGAGGATGCTGTCAGGAAGACAAAAGCATGTTTTGAAAAATAACTTCTTACTTGAGGTGGTTTAGGAATTTTTTATCAAGACGTTTTTCTTGTTAAACTGAATTACTCAAGACAGAAATCACTAGTTATAAAGCATAATTTTGAAAAATTCTAGAAAAATACAGATTACACTTCAAAAAAAATTTAGACAACTATAAAAATTAAAACTGAATTACATTTTTTTTAAGTAATACTGGAAAAATAATTCCAAGTTTAATAGGAAAACAGTGTTCCTGATTTTGAGTATGCTGCTATGACTGTTTAGTTGTGTGACTCAGGTTGATCTTTGTGTCCTTGCTCAGGATGGTGAAACTAGTCAGTGTTTAATCTGTTGAGTTTTTTCCCCAACCTTGTTTTAACCTTTTTTTTTTTTGTTTAATTTGTAAGAGAAGTTCAAACCAAAAATCCCAGAAACATGTATACATATGAAAGTGCCATGACAGTAATTACTAGGAAACATTAGTGTTATTGTAGCACCTAATCCTCCTTTTCCTGAGACAAACTTCTGTGGTGCAGTTCATGTTCCAAAATCTTACAGTCTCAGAAAAGACAATCAGCAAATATCTGTTTAAATATACAGGGTTTCTGGGGAATGAAATATCAGTCATGTTTACTCTGGGAGCTGGTGGTCTCAGCAAACTGAAATCAAGCTGCTATCAAAAAGAATAGCATTGTGTTGAATGTTCATTTTTTAAAGGCGTGGCCTTGAAAACTGAGTCAATGGAGTAATATATATATGTAAAAGGCTAGGAATTAGGGTGATGTATGGAAGAAGTGAAGACAGATCACTGAATTGAACATTGCGGTGGTTCTGGTATTTTGAAATATATGGTGATCATCAGCTGTTACTAAAAGTTAATAAAAGCAATCCTGGAATGGATGAACAAAGTAGAAAGACAACAACAAAGAAATGAAATGTTGTGGAGAGGGTTAGTGGCACCTACAAGTAAGGCATATTACTCAAAACGAGGCAAGACAAAAGGCGGTTTTGTGTCCAACAACAGGTTCTGGTACCCTAAAAGTTTCTCAAAGTTTCCTTCATCAAAGTGGTATTAAAAAGTAGCTTTAAAATCTCATTGCAAATGGTTTCAGCATGGTATGGTTATAATAACCAGGGAAGTTGTGTTTAATAGAGTGCGCAAGAAGAGAAGCTGTAAAGGGAATCTGATCTGTCAGTCACAAAGGGCTAGAGAGTTGTCTTGAAATTTTAGAAAGGACCATAAGTCAGGGTTATACCATTTCTTGGCAAATTCTAGTAATTTTTATTCTGGGTAACCCTGTATTTGCTACAGTTTTTATTCAGCTAGCAGTGTCCAACATGTGGATGTAATTGCAAATAAATGCCACAAGAAGGGAAATTTCAGGCAGAAAAGCATGCAAAGCTCAAAGTCTAAAGTAAGGAAGAAAAGCCCATCTAGCTGCATATGTTGTCAGAATTAGAATTAGGCAGGCTGGTGCTGGCACATGGGAAGAGAAGAAATACAAGAACTGCAGTAAATTATATCACTTGTTAGTCACACAAGCACCACCACGGTTGCATTAGCATCTCTCTCCTTGCACATATTAGTTCAGATTAACAACTTGCAGGAGCAGCCGGCTGACAATACAAAGATGCTTGCAGTGTAGCACCCTACAAGGAGCAAGGGTGTCTGCTGATTTTTTAGTTGGATAATGGTGCTGTTTTCATGTCAAAACAAAGGTATTGTCAGCAAATAAAAAGTGGCATCAGAAAAAAAATAAAAGAAAAGACTGAACTTAAGTTTTGTTTGTTACCTGTTCTCTGCTTTCCCCAAAGCAGCTTATTGGGATTAAAACCCATAGATTTGGAAAAACACAAATCCACTCAAACACCAAAGGAAAATAGTGTCTGTTTGGTTAAGTGTCTGATAGCTTTAGTCTCAAAAGGAATCAAGCAAGTGTGGAAGGATTATGGAGGCCACTGGAACTGAGGAGAAACATCTGTTCTCAATGCAATACCAAGCCCAGCTGAAAGGAGTTCAGTCCCTCTCTGTTCGTTAGGGTGAGGGAAGCTCACACATTTCCCCTCCCAAATTCTCCTGGTTACTTTTTCACCTCTGCCTGGGCGTTGAACTCTTCATGAGGAATTGTCTGCTGTCACCAGCATAACTGGCCAAGTTCGAGAGTCCCATGGGAAGAGCACAGCAGCTGACAGAGCTGTGAACCACAGAGTTGTCTAGATGGACCACAAGGCATGCATGTAAACCCTCTGAGAAGGCAGAATTAAGAGAAAAGTTGAAGAAGTTCATTGCTGCAAATTTAGAGTACAACAAAAGGAAAGTTGGGAATAATGTGTTACAGGGTTTTTTTATTTCTTTTTAGCATCCTGAAAGGGCAGAAGCAGATTTGAGCCCTCCTTTTCTTAGAAGAAATCAAAATCTCTTGGGAGATTTTGTTGGTTAAGTAGTAAAATGTGATTTAAAAAAAAGCCCTAAGAGAAGAACTTCCTTTTTCAGTGTGTTTTGTACGTTGCACTTGGATGGTGGCTTGATCTCTGCTGAATGATCTGGAAAGCAACCAAATATTTTATTAGTGCAAACAAAAGCCTATTAAATGGGTTAAAGTTCTTTGCAAAGCCCTCTTAACTTCTAAAATTACTGGTTAAACTCCTTTTTGCAAACGCACAAGTGTGTAATTTTCTATCTTTGGTTGTGTATCTGTTTAGCAAATCACTAAAGAGTAAAGCAGTTTTCATTTATTAAGCCTAAGGACATACCTTTGGGGGTTTTTTTTAGCAGAAGTTGATTTTTTATTTTATTTCCTAAGAATTCACATTATTATGTCCCTTATGCACTATATTGCAACATTTTAACCTAACAGAAATTTTTCCTTCTGTCTTACAAAGTCATGTTCTTCAGCTGTTTTACTTTAACTAAAATTAATCTGAATTGTTGCCAGTTTCTTGTTTATCTATATTTTCTGGCTTAGTATAAATGCAAAACTTTTAAGCAATATGGTAGTGTGCATGGTCTATGTCATGTGGAAAATTGATCTGTTACTGTTCTGGTTTTTTGTCTTCCCTCTGCCCTATTGCTTCTGCAGTTTATAGTACACATTATTGTTACTTTACATGGAGCTCCAGGGTTGAGAACTTGCTGTGAAAATCTCTTATCTTTAGAACCGTATTGGTTTATGTCAACAGATTATCATAATAATAGTAATCAGGATCTAAGTGCACAGTTTGCTTTCATTTTTGAAAAACATAAGGCATAAGTGACTTGTTTCTTTCTTTTTCTGCCTTCTGCTATTCTTCAGTACTCAAAATGGAGATGTCTTTGTTGGGTGTTGCATTGGTGTAGACTTTTAATGCAGCTGAGCTAGTGTAAAGTGTAGTTACTTTGAAAAGAGTGATCCCTTTCCTTTCCCCAGTCCCAGGTATGGGAGATATATTTTTATAAATGATTAATCATGTATGAATCGCCTAACCAACCGCTCCTTTAAGGGCAGGCTTATTTTTATCAGCCTTCTGGAAGTGACAGTGAAATAGAGGATGTGTCCCTGGGGAGGGAGACAGATACATAATTTTTTCCTTTCTTAATTCTGTCCCTGAAAAAACCTTGAAGAAAACTCTGAATAGAACTTTTTTTTAGAAAAGGGTAAGAAATTTCCCAATAAATTCTCTGTGTGAACATAAAAACCTCAGCCTAAGTCGCTAGAAAAACTCCTGTGTTGTTCTCACTGGAATTTGTATTACAGCTGTAGCCCCCTGGTAATCATAAAGCTCATAGGTGTGCAGCTCCTCTGATGTTACATCAGTTTGCATGAGCTGAGGATCTGGAGTCTCCATCTCTCTTGACTGACAGATCAGGTGGGGTCAGTAATGATCGGCCATTACATTCTCCTACAGCACATGTGCTAACATGAGACAGAAGTAAATTCTGAGGACAGGTTTGTCACACCTGCTGTGCCAAAACTTAGGAAAGATGAAGCACAATGAAACAGAGCCTCCATTTACAGGACACCCTTTCAACATACTTTGCATACATTAGCACAGAGAAAGTGTGTTGAAGATCAGACTGAAGGATAGAACACAAATGTTGAGCTAGATACTTTTTTTATAATCCAACATTGTCAAAATTGTAGAATTTTAGAGCAGCTTTAGAAATGTGAAGTGCAATCAGAAACACTCATGTGGTGCCTTTTGCAGTTGTGTCTGGTAGAGTAACCAGCCACTTTTTTTGTCTCTTGCTGTTTCAATTTTTGAAAAAGTTTCATCTCCCATCTCTGTGCAAGCTGTGAAGCGGATGGAACACATGTTGGCCAAGGCAACTGTTTATAAATCATTCTCTTGAAAAGAAGATTAATCTTAATAGTTTGGTGCAAAAATCCATTTAAAAACTCAACTAAAACAACTGTATTATGGTTTGTAGAAGATTTGCCTAGATCACATTGTGTATGTAAAATAAAGTCAACAAAACATCCTCATGGGGAGACTGTTACAGGTGCAATTATGACAAAACTCCAGAATACTGTGTTTACACCAATGCTTGTGAAAGAGAGAATATGGTTACATTTAGGAAGATGCACAACTAAGATTCAAAACCAAAGTTTTTTAAGGCTAGCTGTTGGGATAACAGCTGGATACAGTCTTGATTGTTATAGGTGTTCATAAAAATACTTTTTATTTTTATGTATACATGCATATATTGTATTGCCCTGGAATTAACTCTACTTCCTACTCAACCAGAGAAATTTCAGTACTCAAGGTGGCATAACCATGATCTGGAGGTGCTGCTGTGAGTTACTGATAATAATACAATGAACTGCTGTTATTTAAAAGAAAATAAATACAGAATCTATATGTTTGTAACACTGTATGCATTTTTTTCCAAACAAAAATATCTGCATTACCTGAAATACCTACATTACCTGCTCTTATATTGTAATACCACTTATATTGTAAACTTAATTAAGAACACACACTGAAATGCATTAGGCCACAAATTATCAAACAGTTAATTGTTCTTTAGTAACTGTTCTTTAGTAACAGTTTTCTTAATTTTGCAATTTTAGAATACATAAAGAAGCTTTTGTCTTTAGTAAGTAAGTGTAATTTAAAATGCTTTAAAGTTTATTACGTTTTAGACACCTTTAAGAAACAAAGGCAAATCATAAACATTGGCACTTTGAGCTATAATATTCTAAATTTAAATGCATCTGAAAACTGGGAAGTCTTAAAATTTAATGCAGAAGAAGTGGAGGAAGGCATTGTACTATTGTATTAAAAGTTCTTTAAACATCTTACTGAAGCATGGATAAAGAAATAGACTGTCATATATTTTCTTTGAAAATATTCCTTGAAAGAGGCAGCCAAAGAAAGTAAGAAGTTGTGCTTCAAAAGACTGCCCTGAAACTGACTGGAAGGAAGGAAAACAGGGTAGGCTTAGTCGTTTATTGTAGCTGTGTCACAGGGTTGGCAGTGGGATCTGTGCTTTATATTTATATTTAGTGATCTCTTATTAAAGAAAGTGTTGTAGTGAGCAGCAAAGGTACAAAACTTGAGGAGAAACACTTTATTACGTAAGGTACTAGAAAACAGAAATTTCAGAGGGACATACCTAAAGCAGGAGCTAAATGGAGTGATGGACAGCGGGAAGATAACTTGAGCTGATCATTTTTCTGCTAGCTCCTAAACAGAATTTTTAGTTTGGGATGCAGATAGGAATGCCTGAGCACTGTGAAGGGCAACTCCAAGAAGACTTGGCCTGATACTGGACTGAAGAAGCTCTCAAGGTTTCTCTGTTTGTCACACATATTTGTTGTTACTCTTCAGTCTCATCTGGTGTGTAATGAGTTTGTAGATAACACATTGGCTGGCACAATGTCTTCCATGCCTTAGCACTGCTGTCCTTTGGATTTCATCTTGAATTCCTTTGTTGTTTGAAAGATGGGATAGAATGAGAGGGAACAGAATAAGTGGCTGGCAAGGTCCCTATGAGAGGTGTCCCAATGTACTTCCAGTGCATACACAGCTGGGGAATCTAGGCCAAGCCATTGATGAAAGCTGGTACAATGGGAACAAAGAGGATATTAAGTAATTTGTTTAAAAATCCCGTATCTAAAGGGAATACAGTAAATATTTTGGTGAAGAAACAAATTATAGACATGATGAAATAATGATTAATGTAGTTGGAAATTTCTATTCTGGAATTGAATGAATAAGACAAGGGGACATCTAGAGAAGTTGAAGGGTGGCAAATTCAAAAGAGAAGGTTCAGTTATAGCTTTAGTTGATGCTTCCATTTAGTCCTCAGAACTCTTTGCTAAAATTACTTTTGAGTCCAAGAGAGGGAGGTGATGGCCATTTAAAAAAAAATAGGCATGTATGGGGATAATGGGAATATACCATATTTATAGGCCTGATACTGTTTTACAAACAATGTAAGTTCTCTTTCCTCAGGAGTAAGGAAGTGTTTTGTGACATATCTGAAAATTTTAATTTGGTTATTTTTATATTTATATAATATATTTATATAAATATAAATATTTATATATATTTTATATGTTTTTCTGCATTGTTAGCCAGGATTATTTATGGAATTATTCCCTTAACTATTACTCATAGAATTAGCTTTACTATGCAGATGTTCAGAGATTCTAATCATTGCCCTGTTAGGGCATCAGGATAGGCATTGGAAAAGCAGTGAGAAGATAGAGCTCTGGTCTGCTTCCTGCTGAGGTCCTTATGTGAATCACTCTTACTTTAAAAAACTCACTTATAGAAATGTATAAAACAATCATATTAGGAAAAAAAAAATGCTTCAAAGTTCAGATGCTTTAGGTAAAGAACACTGATTGTCATCTGTCCTCCTTTGATTTGGTATAGTCAGCTCAAAATCCCATCCAGTGTAAACAGAATTATTGTGTTCTCCCCTCATCCTTTGGTTTTCTGGGTGGATTTCAAATTCAGAGGGCACTTTTGAGAAATATAGTAATAAATTGAAAGCAAAGCTTATTTTACCAGACATAACACTTTATTGACAGAGCTAATTTAAAAACAAATTTTCAGCAAACAGAAAGAATATCCTGCCAGGGCTTCTCTCAGACTTGATAAGTGTGTGAAGATGTATTTGTGACAGTGCATCCTTTCACCAAAGAATTCAAAGATAGTGGGTTTTTTCTTACATTAGTACAAGCAGGCAAACTCAATATGGTAATAATGAGTATTTCAAATAACTTACTATGTGGTTTGTGATTTTCTGTTTCAATTTCTGAGTAGAAAGGATGATAGATTATTCTGTGTTCTTTAGAGAATCATCTATTTTTACCTTCTGTGCATGGGTAGGCAATTAGCTTGGAAACCTATTTTAAATATTTAAAAGTTTATACAAAACACAAGTTACATCTTTGCTGTTATTGAAAGCTAGTGGGCCATTTGTTTTCTTGTTTCTTTTCACATTGATAGTGCTTTCTATTCCATTAGCTTTATTGAGTCCTACATAGTCAGTCAGGTTCAGGAAGGGTTTTTACAAAGGATCTTTCTGAGTGCAGACAATGGAGCAGTGGAAAAAACATTTCTAAATAGATGAGAGGGACTAAAAAACCAAAATTTAAACATTTCTTTGCTTTCAATGTTTTGCATTCAGACTTCTTTTTGCATTTCCAAATACAGATGTAACTAGCTAACATTAAAGTACTGAGTAGCATTAAGCACTAAGCACTAAAGAGCACTGTGTTCTGAAAAAGTAATACAAGCCAACAAAATTAGTATTGCCCACTGATCCTTATTTTTCAGCTTCCCATGAAGCTTTGAGGAAGAAAATGGACTTGTTACAATACGTTAAGATATTTTGCTCTGAAGTCCTTTCTTCTTTCTAATATTAAGTTTTAGTCTGGCACAGTGGTCATCTTCAAGGAATCATTGTTCTTCTCTTATATCTTGTTATAGTTGAGGGTTCCCTGCTACTGTTTTGTTGGCATAGTCCAATTTGAAATGTCATTTTGTAGTTAAATAAAGTATATTAGTAGAGTAGTGATTGGTGCATAACGTGTTATGTTCTCCTTAACATTTGTGTTAATTCTCTGTAAAATGTTTTAGGCATGTCAGTAATACACAATTTTAAAAAACAGTAAAAAACTCTAGAGTCTTTTCAGTTAAAGTGTGATATGAAGACATTTTCAGCACGCTATTGTGTATCATAAATTACAAACTTATAGATTATTGTACTACAAATAGGACAAATATATATGTTCAGGTTAAAAAGGGTGGAAATAATAATAAATAACATTTATTCAGGATAAACTTGTGTAAAAGTCAGTGGGTCTGTAGTTGGCCTGATATTAACACTCTATACTTTTCCTTTTGTAATTTTGTCTGTTTTAGTACTTAGTGTCAGCATTAGCTATACTGTGATCTTCTAACAACTCAGTCAAATTTAGTGATCACATTTTCAAACATTTCAATCTTTTATGCATTGGGGGTTGTTAAATATACTTAAATATTATCCTATATTTCTTCTTATTCTTATGTAACTACTACATACACTCTTTGGACAGGCCTCATACTCTTTGAAGACTAAAAAGAAAAACTCAGTATTCTGAGGCAATTTTAGGTTCTCCTGCACCTAAGGAGTAAGTTGGGCAGCACTGTGTCAGAGTTGGGGAAGGCCCTTGGGGAGGCTGTTGAAACCTTTGGAAAACTGAGACTCCAGCATCCCTGGCAATCCTCAGCAGTTCAGGAGGACTTCTGTTGGCTGCAGGATGATATGAACTGTTATATGATCTTTGTGTGCTTTTACAGACCTTGTTTATAGGTCAGTAAATTCCTTGGTACATGTCCAGTTTTCACAGATACTCTTGTAATTCTGCTCTAATTGTATTGTGACTTCATTTATGAGTAAAATGTTTTTGTAGAGGATGAAGTTAGGTAGGCAAATTGGCTTATCAGCTTCTTATATTGGCAAATATAGGCTTATATTATTTTTCTTTCAATGTAGATTTTTCAGAATTGCTGTGAAATCCTAGAACTGCTCTGCCCAGTGTTTGTTGTATCTCCGATCAGTCTCATTTATATCTGTTCGGTACTGTGACATGAGTGTTTTGAACAAATCAACAAATTAAATGCAGTACTGCTTTGTAGTATCTCTGCTACTGATAGCCTGGGCTGCACTGGTCACAATATTGCAGTTTGGAATCCTGCTGAACACACTGAAGGTTAATATTAAGACAATTTTTTAAATTTTAGAAGAGAAAACTTCAGCTTACTCAGAGCTTGGTTAGGAGGGATTCTGTGGGAAGCTTCCATGGAGGATAAAGGAGACAGCAAGTGCTGGGAGGTTTTCAAGGACACTCTCCTAGAAGTTCAAAAACCATTCATGCCCTTTAAAGGTGAGGGAAGTAGGGAGAGATCTCCTTGGTTTAACTGCAAGCTTTTGAGTCTGCTCAAAGCCAGGAGAAGTGCGCCATAGATGGACAAGCAGACAGACACCCAGTGAGAACTACAAGAACATTGCCAGGGTGTGCAGGGCTGCAGCTTGACAAGCAAAAGCTCAAATTGAAATTGGCCAGAGACATGAAAAGCTACAAGAAAGGGTTCTTTAGTAAGAAAACAACAAGTAGAAACAGAAGGAAAATACTGGCTTCCTGTTAAAGAGAAGTGAACAGTCACCAGCAGTGCTGGAAAGGCAGAGAGGTTCTCAATGCTTTCTTGACCAGCATCTTTACCCACACTGCTGGGTTCCTGACCTTGGGAACAAAACTCCAGGTGAATGCAAACACAGACCGTCCATCAGTGAAGGAAGAGTTGGTGTGTGACCTGTCACAGGAGTTAGACCCATACACACTGATGGGCCCTGTCGCTGTCCACCAGAGGGGTTAGGAGGCTGCTGACATCACCACAAGGCCACTCTCCATAATTTTAGAGAAGTCAAGAAGCTGTGGAGATCAGGGATGTCCCAGAAAACTGGAAGAAGGTTGATGTCACCCCCATCTAAGAGAAAGGCTTAGAGGAGGATCCAGGAAATTATAGGCCCATCAGTCTAACTTCAGTCCCTGGGGAAGTGATGGAATGAGTCCTGTTGGGAGCCATCACAGCTCAGATGAAGCATGTCATTTGGAAGAGCCAGCACAGGCTCACCAAGGGCAAATGTTGCTTGACAAACCTGACCACCTTTTATGACAAAGTAACCTGCTTGGTGGATGTGGGAGGTGAGCAGTGACTTTGTCTACCTGAAACTCTCTGGGGTTTCCAAAATGGTGTCCTACATCCTCCTAAAGAAACTTACTGTGTGACAGTCTGGCCTGGTATCCCATGTAAGGAAAATATAATCCAGGAGTGTGTCATAGGCTGGGATCCACCCAGCTGAGAGGCAGCTCTGTGGAAAGGGAGTCTTGGTGCACAGAGGGTTGGATCTGAGTGAGCAGTGTGCTGCTGCTGCTGCAGCAGAGAAAGCCAGCAGAATGCTGAGCTGCATCAACAAGGGCATCACCAGCAGACATGGAGAAGTCATTGCCCCTCTCTAATCATTGCTTGTCAGCCTGCACCTGGAATACCGTGTTCAGCTTTGGTCCCCACAATGCAAAAAGGTGTGGACAGGCTGGGGAGGGCCCAGAGAAGGGCCACAAGGGTGATCAAAGGCCTGGACATCCTTATGCATGAGGAAAGGCTGAGAGAGAAATGGATTTGTTCAGCCTTGGGAAAAGAAGGCTCAGAGAAGACCTTATCAGCATGTCCCAGTGTTTATAGGGTGACTAGTAAGAAGGTGGAGATTTCCTTTTAACAAGGAGTCATATGGAAAAGATGAGGAGTAATGGCTGGATACAAGTTTCTGCTGGCGAGATGGGTCAGAAGAGGAGAATTTTTCACAGTGTGAACAGTCAGCCACTCAAATAATCTCCCCAGGCAAGTGATGGATTCCCCAGAGTTGGACACTTTCAAGAATCAGCTGGACAGGATGCTAGGTCTTCTTGTCTAGACCATGCTTTTGCCAGAATGGTTGGACCAGAAGATCCTTGAGGTCCCTTCCAACCTGGTGTTCTGTGACACTGTGGTACTGTTTCAGTGATGAAGATTCTACTACTTAAGCATTTAGTTGATTTGTTTAAAAATAATTTGTGCATTTAAAATGTAGTGTAGGAAGCTGAAGATTTATGAAGAAAAATGTGCAATTGAAATTTTGTTGACAGAATATCTACATTCATGGAAAAAATATCTAAAGTTAGGGTAAAGCCCATTAGAGGAACAGATTAAAATGGGATTGTACTCTAGTCTTCCCTTCATGGAGGATGTAATGCCCTCCTTCACTTCTGAATTTTTACAACCACATTAAATTGTAATATCCCTAGTTAGCACAGGGATCCCAACTAGTTTTTATTCTCATCAGGGATCACATAAAAGACTAAAGCCAAAAAGTGACTACCTTGATTTCAGTATTTCTCAGTTTTAGTACATGAGGGTGGAAATGCTTTTTGTTACTGTGTTTTTCAGTTACAGTATTGGAAAGAACAGCAACATTATTCCAGTTCCCTGAAGGAATTATTTTCTCATTCATTACATATTTATATATGTTACTAAATTTTCTGTAACTATTCATTTCTCCAACTGTATCTTTTTTCACACTCACAGACAGTAACAAGGTTAATCTCTGAAAACACAGGAAATCTCTGGCCCAGCAAGTGGGTTTTACTACAAACTTAAGGGCAGGAGGCCAGACCCCTAAGTCTTCATTTTCTTTTTATCTTAGTATCCCATGAGATGAACATTCAGAAATTGTTTCAGGTTTGTTTTTTTTTTTTTTTTTTTTTTTTTTTAAATGAAAAAGTGCAGAAAAAGTTAAGTGCAGACAGGTTTGAATAGCCCTTACCAGCTGGTTTGCAAGGTTTTCACTAGTGTTGAGCTGCTACTTGGCTACATTTCCATAGGATTAGTTGTGGGAGAGGCAGGCCATGGCGAGAAATTGAAGCTTGGTATCTCCTTCATATGGAGCTGTTGGAGCTCAGTCATCATCTCAACCGTTGTGTCTTTCCCAAAAGGGGACAGAGAACACAAAATACCAGCTGGCAATGCTTGGAAATAGTCTTCAGTATGAAAAACTATAGAAGAAAAGCAGTACCAGTATGAAAAATTGAATTTTAAGTGTTACTTTCCAACCTCCAATGATATTTAGGTACCTCCTAAGTGTCTTCAGCATTCTGGATATAGCGGAGTGGGAAAGTAATGATGCAAGCTAATTTTCAGAAGGGCATTTGAGTTGGGCAAAATCATCCAAATAATAATGGCCTTAATAATAGTAATAAACTTAAAATAATAACAATAAACTCTTAATAATAATAATAATAAACTATTAATGATAATAATAAACTCTTAAAAATAAGAATTACACACATGTAAATAAAACCTAGCTTTAATTCTCTTACCCATGTTCAGGCACAACAAAGTAAAGTGAGAGTAATTAGTAAGAAATTGAATGTTCACACTGAAGCTAGCTTACCCTTATAAATATAAGAGAAAGAAGGTGACAGAATTTCTTCATAATACTACTACATTTGTAAATTTTATTATTCTTGATCATGAGAACTTCAGGTACAAGTTATCTTGTGATGTTTGAGAAAAGATACAATTTTTTTTTCTTATAATCTTTAACTCCATATAGTAGTTCATCCCAACAGTCAGGCCACAGGCTGAGTTGGTCCCAGAGGATCTATTCTTGGAGTCTTCTGCCCTTTCCCAAAGAGATGAGACCAAGTGCAGTCCAAATCCTCAAGTCCTTCCCTTCCCCTGCCTTGCCAATGGAAGAATGAAAGGCATAGGGGAGAGGAGAGGGAAGGACCTCTTTTCACAGAGAGTGGAAGCTGATGATCCCAGGTAGGAGTGCAGGGGAGGCATTGAAAAGAAACTGCAAAAACGCTGGGAGGAAAAGAAAGGGACCTTAGAAGTTTAATGTGATTTCAGTGACTGCTGAATTTGAACCACCTTGGTAAAGTGCATACCTTACGAATTCCTTGAGTTGATATTAGTATTCTTTCAATATGATCTTATTTTAAAATAAAACCAGTAAAATGTTAAATTATGAGAAAATATTAGGACTGTGCATATTCTTCATGCAGAAAAGTCTAAAATTACTTTAGTTTGTGGGAGTCCCTTATATTTTAATTATGTGTTGTATGAGGCCATAATGAGAGGATGACTCACTTTTGGTGTACTGCATTGTACTATTGTGTGGCAATTTAATCTCAAGACACCAATACACTTAGATATGTATGACATCCCTATTAAAAGGAAGACGTGGTGTATCTATCAAAGACAGCACAGAGTGGTCTCTGAGTTGAGGTGTGGAGTAGGAGGGGTTAGGAGAGAGGGGAGTATTTGATAGTACTTGACTTCCTCCTAAATTGCGTTTTGTCTGCATGAAGGAATAACATTTTCTTTAACATGATATCCTTCTTCAAGTCTTTGTGGTGGCTGCTTAGGCTTTGCAATGAATGGGGATTAAAGGTCATGATTCAGCAGGAATTACATAAAAACTTCGTACGAAAGCTATCAGCAGTGTCACACAGAATGCTACAATACAGTGATTGCATGGCAGTATTACTAACACTTTCTGACGAGATTTCTTGCCTTTTGTTCTCCTTTGTATAAATACAAAAAATTGTGTTAGGCACTTCTGAGTAACCATAGGTCGTGGGGCTTGTCTGTCAAATGTGCTCATCAGCACAGAGGCTGCAATTTGTAATATTTCTTTTCCTGCAGTTGGAATGCCTTTTTTTTTGTGAAACATTTTAAGTCAAAAAGCACTGACGTCATCTGTGCTCCAGTGCATTACAAGTCATTACATTTCATCACTTACTGCTGTATCCTGAGTTAGCTTCAGTTAGCCTAGAGTATTATCAGACTCTGGAGATTAAATTTTTGTTTGTCACTTAATGATGAATAGCAGGGAGTTGATTAGAAAAAATATGCTCAGATGAAAATACTTGTTTTGTGTGTCATGTTCTGCATAACATCTTGAGAGGATGCCATCTGCTTCTGAATAAATAAATAAACTGGATTCCTATTAAAAGAGCTTGCTTGCAGAAAAGCAGCTTATGTTTCAGTCATGTACACATAGCCCAGCTTTGGTTATGTGCCCTCCAAACACTTCCTTCTGGCAACCTCTGCTCTTCCCACCAAGAGCCATGCAGATTGCTACACCTCCCTGAATGCCTGAGTGTGCTGACGATGAACAACTGTGTAGGCTGGTTATTAAAACTTCAGCTGAGGTCATCCTAATAAAGGGCTTGCCTTTGCCATTTGTAATTTCTTCCTTTAGTCTCCATCTCAGCTGAGGACCAGAGGAGAGGTGGACTTACATGATACCTTGGTAGACCTCTGTGGCTCAAACTCTAGACTTTTTCTTGGATGTGAAAGCTCATTTGGCATAAGGGGCCTGATGAATACAAGAAAAGAGTGAGGATTTTTAAAATTGCTGTTTCCCCCTCTTTAACAAAAAAGGATTGGAGTTGTTTTGTTTTGTTGTGATCTTTTTGTGATTTGTTTTTGTTGCAATTGTCTAGAGACTAGCATATCACCGGAGAGACTTTTTAATTTTAAATGTGTCAGGCTGAGCTGTAGTCTGGAAAGATACCTGCAGGGAGATCCAGTGTGAATAGATTTTAAGATAAAAGGTTTCACAAACACACTGCTTTTCTTTTTTTTTTTTTCCTTCCATTGTGTAGGCTGTGAAGTTCTACAAAAGTAAGGAAAATTTTAAGTATTTTCAGTTACTATCAGTTCAGTTTAAATGTCTTCTTCAGTATGCAGCCTCTTTGAAATCTTCATTCTGTACTCCTTCTTGAAGAGAAGGAGAAATACAGCCGCAGGTTTCTATTAGGCAACCTAACCCAAGCCATACTTTCCCCCCTGTTAAGTACCGTGGTTAAACATTAAGTAGAAGTGCTTCCCTACACTTGCTTGCACAATGTCTTTTTTCCTTCTATCTGTCCCTCTTATCACTCCATGGTTTTGGCTGCTTGTTCTTGTCCATATCCTTTAATTTGTGACAGCCTATTTAAAGGGACTGAGCACAGGCTAGAACCAGCAGGCAACTGGGCAAAGCAGGACTTTGAAACTGGCAGTGCTGCTTGCTGAAGCATGCCCTAGGTGTATTTTGAAAAGGTTTATTTTTTCTTTTTTTCCTCCTAAAAATAGCTGGTAAAGTGGTGGGGAGAGTTACCAAAGGTGATTTTTTTCACTGAGCAGAAGGCCTTATTGCAATGACTCTGAGGCCCCCTAATTAACAGTCTCTGATTTGCCCATACTCTCATGCAATAGACCAATCTGCTACCCCCCTATAGATGCAATCACTGTCACTTAGCAGCTTCTTCAAATACTAGCAGTATGTAATATATGAACATAGAAACCTCTGAACTCTTATGGCAGTGGAAGGATTGCTTTATGTCTCAGCTAATACAGGGCCTTTTAAATGACAATTTAGTTTAGTCATTTTCATTCTTTGCATTGGTAGCTGTGTCCCTGTGGACGATAAGAACGAAGGTACCTCACTCAAACCCTTGTTTCACATAAGAAGTTTGTAATTCAGACCCAGCAAAATGTGGCTTGAGCCATTAGTTTGTGTAACTTTCTGGAACTGATGAAGGAAGTTGCCTCTTGACTTAATTTTGAATAATGTGATAGCAAGTCATAGAGAGATAGAGGCTAAACAAGTTTTGAAAGGCAGTATTTAGCAGGTTAATATGTCTGTTCTTTACTCAGCTCTATAATAAGAATAATTACCAATATCTAGCAGTTAGTCCAATTAGCAGGATATATTGGGTTGTATTTGGTTATTGAAAAAAATTATGTGATTCAATCTTGTGCCTAAAGTTCTGGATTTTTTTGTTTTGCTTTTCATCATACATTTTGATGTCCTTGTGAATGTTGCTCAGGGCTTGTTTAAAATATTTGCAAGGACATTTTTTCTGGTACTTGACTTACCTCTTTGTGGACTCTTGTCTAAACCTAATGTCAGAATTTCACTGGTTACAGCCCTCCATTGCCCCACATACCTTAATGTGCACCTCCAAGAATAATCTGGTTGTGCTTCTGCAGTGATGTGTATTTGGTAGTTAAATAAAACATGATCATCAGCTCTCGTTAAGTGCTTTTTCTAATGTGTCCATGCCATCCTACATAAACTGCAGGAACCAAAGTTAGAATCATTTTTGCATTGTAAGTTTCAGCATCAGAAATTTGATTTCAGAGAGAAAAGAGGGACTTCATTCTGAGAATCTCCCATCTACCTCAGCAAATAGTCAAATCAAGCTCATAAACTGTATTCAGACCTTGATAAGTGTTCGTCATGCTTGAATCGCTTTATTGTTTGGACATGTAGCCTTCCAGTCTTTGTTAGAAATTTTGAGAATTGGAGAGGTCAATTAGGAATTTTCAAGGAGGTATTGTTACCAGATGGGAATTCTGTGGTGTATGCTCTAGAGTAGGTTTAGATCTCTTAGGGAGTTAATGCTCATATTGGCTCTGTCTTTGGTGGGGCTGATTTCTACCAATAGCTTCAAACTAGCAAGATGGCATCTGTTTATAGTAAGCCTGTTACTCCAACATGTTTTTTTCTCCAGTTAGAAATACCAAACATCTTAAGTTTGAGAGCTGTGTAGAACAACATGTCACTGAAGCAATAAATATTGGCCTTCATTCAAAATACGATAGCATTGAAACTGGTACTATGCATGTGAAAAGCAGAATTTATTTTTAAACCTCCAGGATTTTGTATGGGCTACAGCTTGGACTCAAGGAGATGCTGATCATCTTAGTCCATTCTTGTACTAAGGCAGAATTGAGCATTTGTTTTCCCTAACAGAGGTTGCATGATCGGTTCCTAAAATACATTTATAATGGGAATTAAACCATCTCTAACTCTCCTTTCATACTCTTATTTGAAAAGTCCACTTCTTTTCTTTCCTCAGTATATTCTAATCGGTACAGGTCCTGCCAATGCCATTCAGTAGTGATTCTTCCAACAAACAATTAATGTCTGACTTGCACATGCTGTAGAACAGTGTCTGATCTTGATACTTGCTCCTTATGGACTAAAAAGACCCTAATCTGTTAATCATTCCTCTTATGCATTTTTTTAAAATCTCTTGACTTAGTTGATTGGCCATGAATAGTCCAAAGTTATATCTTTTGAGGTACATTTTCAAAACTGGATTGTTTCAGCAGATAATTAGCAGAATTTATTGTCATTTGCACATGTAAAGTTTCCTTATCAATGTGCCTCTGTATTGGGTGTTGCCTTCTTTTATATATTAACATTGTTAAAGGGTGTAGATTTCATGCTTGATAATATATCTCAATAAACTTTCCTATGTTCTGCGCCGTAGTCTGTTATTGCATATTTTTAATGCATGTTTTATTTTTCTTCTATACAAATAAAAAATCTCTTTTCAAGGTGTCTTTCAAATTCAGCAGTATAATTTAGAAATGTGATACTCCCCTTCTAAATGTTTGCAGTCCTTCCAAGTTGATATAATCTGTCCATTTCGTGAGTATAGTTTCTCTTCTATTATCTGAGTCTTGAGTTAAAAGTACTAACTAGAATTGGGCCCAAGGCAGACCTTTGACTTGAAAAGTAATTTTAGTTTGATAGTGTGTGAATTTCTTAATGTATTTTTCAATTATTCATATACTTTGCTTCTCTCATCTTCCAGGGCTTGTTACCCTTTGTGAATAATTCCTTGTTTTGCTACCAGTCTCAAAAACATCTATTCTCTTTTCTTTCCTCGTTACCCCTTTTCATTAGGTTTCTTACTTGATTTCAAGCCACCTGTAAAGGTTGGTTGTAGGTGTGTGGGGTGGTTGTGCTGGTGGTGGCTTTGTGTTGTGGTTGTTTTGGGGGCTGGAGATTATGTCTCTTCAAAATTGGGTGTCTAAGAGTAGGAGCCAAAATTTTATTAAAAAAATGACAGCTGTGGTCCAAGGGTATTTACAGGGCGAAACATAATAATTCCATTGGGGAGGGTTGTACCAGTGTCATCCCCCCAATTCCTATAGCCAGTGTCCCAGTGACCCTCCTGATCTGTCACAGCACAACTTTTTGGCCAGGCTTGTCTAATCCAGCAGCCATGACCTTCTGAGATTTCCTAACCTTGTTTTGTTGTTTCTCAAACATAGGGGTGACTTTAGCACCTGTGAGACTTTCTAGAGTCTGAAGATTTACTAATTTTATCCTTGTAAAGCTAGAAAGGTGCTAAAGACAACTCACATGGTTCACAGCACAGCTTAATACCTTACTTGCTTCCACTGCACCAATATATATTCCACAATGGCAAGAAAATTTATTTCTTTTTTCTTTTTT
Source organism: Fringilla coelebs (assembly GCF_963513975.1). NCBI lineage: Eukaryota > Metazoa > Chordata > Aves > Passeriformes > Fringillidae > Fringilla > Fringilla coelebs. Next base: position 85,879,946 of record NC_140028.1, read on the forward strand.
TGGTTTTCCCCTTTTTTCTTTTCCCTCAAGGAGTTTCCTGGATTATGGTTATGGTTTTTTGACTGGCACCAGAAAGGCCCAGCATTTTGCTATCTCCATGCAGGACTGGGCTGTGCTCACTGCCCTACCTTCCTCCTCTGTAGAAGGGAGTAGCCTTGTGACTTACTTGGAAGTTGTGACCCACTCTCCCCTCCCTCTGTATGACCTCTGGGTGATGGCAGCCCCTGAACTGCCCCATGCCCTATCAAGGGCAACCTTGGGCTGCTTTAATTTATGCGTGCCTCAAATTTTGATCAAGTTCAAATTTAAATCAAGTGTGTGCTGTTCCTGAATCAATCAAAAATTCTTAATGTTTTGCCTATCAGATTTTAAAGATTGCTCCACTTTTAAAGATCAGCAGCCCAAGATCTGTAGCTGTCTTTGCTATGCATTGCTTGCTCATCTGGTCAGGTGATGTTCTTTGCAGATATTTACAGCATGCAGCAAACTCACTTCTTTCTTACTTTTACTTTTTTCTTTTCTCCACACATGCAATTCCCAGTGTTTGTAGTATACTGACTCTTTTATTGCACTTGCAGTTCCAGTAGTTGACACTGCTGAATCAGTTGCACTTTCTGTTTCATTTTTATCTCCAGACTTCCCAAAAAATTATGCACTACGTTTGAATAATCTGAGTTCTATGCTTGTTCCTCCTCATTCCACAGTGACAATCCTTTCTTTTCCCACATATTTCCCAGGGACCCTCATCCTTTCTTTTAAAATGGTGCCATAGTTATTTTAATCTCTTTTTCTGTGTGGAGGTAAATGATTTAAAGATCACTTGGGCTCTAGGTATGTGAACTAGCAGCCTTGTTACTGGACCTGAGCTCATTTGTATTAAGGCTGTTATTCAGAGGGTGGAGGGAAATACACATTCCCAGAATATCTCACAGATTTATATACTACTATGTGTTGAAATAATGACTTTCCACATTAATCTTATCACTTCTAGCTTGACATCATACAGGAAAGTCATCTTCTAGTTTCATTTTGTTTGCTAGCTGTACGTGTTTTTGGTCAAACAAATGCCTGATCAAGATTTAAAAAGAAAAAAACCAAAACATAATGAGTGAGGTCACTAATTATAGACTGGCAGAGCTTCAGTTAAGTGAATTCTGCTACAAACTTTTCCTGTCCAGGATCTGGCTTCCTGTCTCAGGCTTAAAGAAACAGCATTTGTATTCTAATAACCCGTTTGTCCTTGTGCCATGCATGCTTTTGACTTTAAGACTGTTCATATTATTTTTTGACCTATTTAATGACATAAGCAGTGAAGCTTTACCTGAGACTTTCCTGAAAACCTTTGACCCTCTCTGGTTTTAAACATATCCTAGAAAGTTGACAAATCTAGCCTGTGTTGGATTTTTCTTGTTTGCAAGGTAAATATGACCTCAGGCTTTTAAAGAACCAACTTCATAGGGTCACCACTGAAATGGATCGGAATGCTTCATTGTTAAATTTAAAAGAAAATTCTCTGTGTGCCTAATAAAAATATTGGTAGTTATTGTCCTTTATATTTTCTTTTCAAGATATCAGTTAAGACCACCTAATTGCAAGAGTTTGACAAATAAAAATGCATGTCTCAACTTAAATACAGTCAATTTAAATGCAGTCTGCAGTTTATGGGCTATCACAGGATGTTTACAAGGATCTTTATAGTTCTGTAAGAGGTAACAGTTTGCTAGAAGAAAGAGGAAAAATGCCCTCAAGAACAGTATACTTCCTAAGAGGTACTAGTCCAGAAGGTCTGGAGTGTCAAGTGATGCTTTTGATGCTGGACAGTGACAGAAAAGGTATCCTGATTCACTGTGCAAATAAGAAAATTGTCTTCCTTTACAGGTTGACCAGTAATACTTTATTTAGGGCCTCTTGTGGTTGCATGCAATTGCAGGTTTACTTTTTCTTCTGTCAGCGGCAAATCGTAACCACTGCTGTGTGAAAGCTGCAGTGGGGTAGCTTCCTTCTAGTGCACCTGAGAGGGAGGTAGCACAACAGAATTCTTAAACATGGATTTTCTAAGGTGAAATATTTATATATTTATTTGATGATGGAATTTATGGTGATGTGTACACATACCAGTAGAAATATATTTGAGATTGCATGGAAAACGAACTTAATTGTGGCTTAACATTCACTTTGTCTAATTTGTTACCTGCCCCATAAAATTCCAGAAACTGATACGCAGTTCTGGAATGACTGCTTCAGAGACTCCTGCCTTGTAAATACCCAGAAGAGGATGGGTACTGATGTAATACATATCCAAGCTAATTGGCAGCTTTTGTGGTCTAGAGGTAATAATACAGGTAGAAACCAGCAGGCCTGCAGTCAGTGGTGTTCCCCAGGGAGCAGTACTGGCTGCAGTCTTACCCAACTTGTTTGTGAATGACCTGGATGAAGGGATGGAATGTACCCTCAGTAACTTCCCTGACAAAACTGGGGGGAGTGGCTGACACACCTGAAGGCTGTTCCACCATTCAGCAGGACCTTAAAAGGCTGTAGAGTTAGGCAGAGAGGAACCTAATGAGGTTCAGCAAGGGTGAGTGTAGGGTCCTCCACCTGGGGAGGAATAACCCCAAGTAGCAGTGTAGGCTGGGGGTTGACCCCCTAGAGAGCAGCTCTGTAGAGAAGGACCTTGGAGTCTTGGTGAGTGACAAGTTGGCAATGAGCCAGCAGTCTGTTCTTGTGGCCAGGAGGGCCAGTGATATCCTGGGGTGCGTCCGGAAGAGTGGCCAGCAGAAAAAGGGAGGCGATCTTCCCACTCTGCTCAGCTCTGGTGAGGCCACATCTGGTGTGCTGTGTTCATTTCTGGGCTCCTCAGTACAGGAAAGACCAGGAGCTGCTGCAGGGCATCCAGTCAAGGACCACAAAGATGATTTAGGGTCTGGAGCATCTCTTGTGAAGACAGACTGCACAACTTGGCCTGTTTAATCTGGAGAAAGGAAGATTGAGAGTTCTCAGTAAAGCATATAAATATTTCAAAAGTGGGTGGGTGTCAACAGGATGGTGCCAGACTTGTTTCAGTGCTGGCCATAAACTAAAACAGAAGAGATTCCAACTCAAGATGAGGAAAAGCTTCTTCCTAAATTGAGGATGGCAGGGTGTTGGAACAGGCTGCCCAGGGAGGTTGTGGAGTCTCCCTCTCTGGAGACATTCCAAACCCACCTGATGTGTTCTTGTGTCACCTGCTCCAGGTCACCCTGCCTTGGCAGGGGGGGTTGGACTTGATGATCTCCAGAGGTTCCTTCCAAGCATAATTACTCTGAATAAGTAATAAGGGGGTGTGCATTATTATATCTCAGTTAAATGAAATATGCTTTAATCAACACTGTTTGGTTTTTATTGTCAGTATTTTATTGTCAGCTTTTGCCCACAAAATTTGCTGGCCAGACCATAGAGTCAAGTGTTTGGAGGTTTTTTTTGCCTGATTTGGGGAGAATTCATATTTCATTGCCTGAGTCTGCTGCTCTGAATTAATAACATGAGTAAATCTAAACAGGAGTAATCTCCATATCTCCACTGTAAACTTAAGGCTATGTAATTTGATAAATTTGGTGAGGTATTTTATTATTCGGTTGACACTTTTTTTGTTTAGAGGTTTTTTTTGGCATGTTACTAAATACCAGGAAAATAGGATATCCTAAGTCTGTCTCTGTTATGTATATAGAAAATCCCTACTTCTCAGCTGTTCTGCTAACTGGTCATGCCAGGGATCTAAGATCGACATGAAGTCTTTAATTTAAGAAAGCTCTTTAGGTTGGTTGTAAGTGCTACAGAAGTGTCAGGCTGATCTAAATCCCTAAGTTTTATGAAGACAGTTAATATGCTGTGAAGAGTAATTTCATTCATGAAAATGAAGGGCATTTGCTGCCTCTTCTGTTTCTTTTGGTCTTGTAATGATTTTTCTCAGGTGATTATTGAAAAACTCCGTCTGGTGGGAGAAAGGCTCAGTAGCAAATCATTGAATGATTTGTGACCTACAAAACTAAGAGTGTTTCAAAAAGGAAAAGAAGAGATTTTGTCCACTATTTTCTGAGAGCATCTCATCAGTGCTTTCCCATTATGCTTCTGAAATTACTTTTCTGAGCCTTGTTTCAGTGCATAATATAAAAAAAGACAGATGGCTCCAGCTAGGAGGTAGAGGCCATCTTATTTATTTTACATATTAAAACTTCTTCTGGTAACCTGCTGTAATGGGTAATAAATTGTAGTGTTCCTGAGATTTCAATTTTGTCTTAAAATAAGCAAGTGCGAAGGACATAGCACCCTTTCAGTGCCAGACAGCCTATCTTATGTTTTGGAGCATATGGGTATGTTCTTTCTTAGAGATTCTTTGCTCATTTCCAGTATGAATTTTCATTAAGGTCACTGGCATGTGTGATTTTTCTCATCATTACAGTTGCATACTGCTGATAGTTAATGGCTTTATAATAATGGAGATAATTTACAATATTTTGATCTTTCTATAAAAGAGCTAATATTTCTTCAAAGCTCTATTTTGTATTTTTAATAAAAAGTTGAATTTTACTTGTGGTGATGTGGATGTGTTTTAGGGGGCTTTTGGAACACCTCCATCTCTTTCTTCCTTCAAAGTGAGTTTGTTCTTTTACAGTAGAGGCAAATACTATTCTATGCTTGTTGCTGCCCAATCGAAAAAAAATTATACTTCAGAACTAAGTTCAGATTTATACTTTTTATTTCTCTGTATATTATCTTCACTTTTTTTGCCCTACTGTTTTGGCATTTCAATACAATCCCCATAGCATGGGTTTGGGTTTTGATACCAATAGTTTGTTTGTTTGTTTGTTTGTTGTTTTGTTTTTGTTTTAGGTTTTTTTGGTCCATGTTTTTGGCCATTACTGTGTAACAGTTTTTCAGTTGCTGTGAAGTGAAAAGTAATAGGGAATGGTAGTGGGATAGAAATGAAACCTGCAGAGAATACAAGATTTCCAGATTACTTGAGAGGATTTAAGCAGTAAAAATCTGTAAGACAGCAAGGAACACTATATAAGAGCGCCACAGGCTTCACTGAGTGAAGATTTCTGTAAAACATTTCCTACTTTGAAATCTTATTCCCTCAAACCTGCCTAAGTTTTCTGGGCAGAAGACACTCTCTTCATCTGATGCTTGCTGTTCCACAGCCCCCTTTTTCTGCCAGTCGATTTTATTGTGAAGGCCTACAGAAAGATGATCTTTGTTTTGTCTTGGTTCCATCTTTAAAATATTTAGATTTCTGTAGGATGTAGTATTTGTGGTTGGTCTATATTTGTTTTTTTGCTCTTGCAAGCATTGTTAGACATTTTAAATTGAGAAACAGATGAACAGCTAAAACACAAATATTTTAAAGTTTGGAGGGTATTTATTTTCTTTGTCTGTGTATCTTTCTCTCAAAACATTGCACGTTGTTACAAACTAAAGGAATTCAGTAGGCAAACACTCTGTTTTACCAGATGGGTTTGCCTGAAATACCCAGGGTTCTGTTACATTTATTTTATTGCAGTTGTTACCAGCACAGCAGAAGTAATATTCTATCCTTCAATGCCTTAGTGGTTAGGACTTTCCTAACCTTAGTGCTGCCAAAATGTTGCTATTCTTACCCTCTCTTGAGGTTATGGTCTGGCAAGTGTTCAAGTTGCACTGACCTTCTTTGCTCTACATCTGATGTATATGCTCATGGACTACTCTTAAATGTTTTATTTATTCATTTATGAAACTTCAGCACTTGGAACTTTCCATAGGGAGGGGAATACTCAATTTGAATGACTAATTTTTAAAATGTATCAAGTTTGGGATGAGCATATATATGCACTGAAAAATGTCTGTGTGCTTCTGATTGGTTATATTTATTGATATGTCACTTTTGCTTTTTTATAGTAATAGTTACCAATATGTACTTTGTCATATTTTGTGAAAGAAAATACATCTTTAAGTTGTCACATTGTTAAATTAATGAAGAAATGAGTCTTTACTAAGAGATAACAAGAGCTATTTTTGAAATACATGTTATAAATGTAAATTGGATGATACTATGTTAAATTACTTTAATGAAGTTTAGTACTAAAATCCACATAGTAAAATAATCAATCACACTGGCAAAAAAACCCTCTATAGAAACTGAATTTAACAAGAATTGATTCCTTTGAATCATAAATGCCGCTTTGCTAAGCAGATGAGAAGGAACACTTTTCACTGCAAATTAACATCTCTTAGTATTGTAGACAAAGGGATGTTTTCCAGGAAGAAATTTTTAAAACAAAACAGAACAAACAAACAAAAAAAAAGGTTTGCAAAGAACTTTTTGTGTGTGCATTCACACAGGCGAACTTCCAGTGCAATGCCTGATGGTTAGTTCTTCATTGAAAGTGTAAGGGGGAGTCATTGATATATGTCACATTTTTGGGGGCTGGATTTGGGTTTAGGCATCTTACTTGCAGTATTTAAACTTTGTGAAGGTGAGGAAATTTTATTGGCTTGAGATTTTAGTCTTCTAAGAAGAGGAGGGGCAAAAACCTCCTTTACCTTTTATCCAAACTTAAATTACTAGAGAATAAAGGAAAGGAAAATGTCAATAGCAGATAGTTCTGCAGTGAGTATTGGGCTTGCATCAGAGGGAATTATATGGTAGAAATGTATGGGATGTCAGGAATTCCCATATCCTGAGAATGCCATGTGTTGCTCTGCAGTTTGCTTTCTGAGTATCTTTGCTGTCAAAGGCGGTGGAGTTGATAATCTCTTCCTCATGAAAGCCTTTGTGCAATGATTTGCAATTTAGCAGAGCTTTGCCCTGCATAGCAGAGATGTGCTTTTGCTATCATTATCATTTATAATCCGTTCAGACTTGGCCACCTTTTAAGTCTTTCTAAAAATGTTTGGCTGTGTGCGCACTCAGCAAAACCCTCTTCATTTTTTATCCATTATGTTGCCTGAAGATCGCCTACACTGAGTGCAGTCTGGCTTGGAAATGAATGTAACGATGCCTGCAGATGTTTCCTACTAACACGATGCTAACAGCAGAGGAAGCAGTCTGCTTTTCAGCAAACAGATCTCCTCAGCATAGAAATAGATGTGCTTAAAAAGATACTGGTTTTGTTTGGTTTGTGGGTGGATTTTGTTTGGCTTTCAAGTGACGGAGTTTTGTAAGCAGCTTCTTTTGCTTTGGGGTGGCAGGACCTGGGGCAGCTGAGGCTCTCTCTGGGCAGACCAGGTGGGAAAGGGGCTGCTCACCAAATTGCAGCCAGCTGTGGCTGCCTCTGCTGGCAGACAGCTAAGTGCTCTTTCTGCTTCAGCTCCTTTCCCGTCTACCTCCTTCCTCCTTGGTTGGTTTCATCAGGCTTTTTTATCTTTCTCTAACATGACTCTGTGCTTCACTGTACAGAGGTGTCTCTGTGCCCTTGCTGTGTCCTTTCCATGCCTGTCCTGCTGGGAGCCCATCACCTCCTGCCTGCCAGCCTGGGCCAGCAGCTGTGAACTGGCAGAGGGACAGAGGCATCGCCAGCCTGGAACACCCTGCCGCAACTCTTGTTCAGCTACTCAACACTCTTGTGGCTCGTGAGAATGTTTCCCTGACAAAGTATTCCTTGATTTAGCGCAGGAAAAAAAGGAGGAACCTGAAGGCCCCTCAAGAGAGAACTGGCTCTGCTTTGGCTGAGACTCATGGAAAACTAATTTCCCCCTTCCCTCCCCCATATGCTTTGTTTATCAGTTAACTTCCAGCACTCGTGAGTAGCTACTAACACTGGGCAGTGCTGGACAAAGCAGGCAGTAGCAGAACCACTATAAGTCAAAAAAACCTGGGAAAAAATACCCTCAGAAATTAACTGTTGTCATCCCACCTTGATAAATGCAGTAAGCCAGGGAACCTTGGCACTCTTGAACAATATATGTCTGCTCTTGCTATTGTTTTATCAGATAGTCCAGACTCCCCCAGTGTCAGGGAAAAAGTGATTTTTATCATGGTCCACACTTAAATGCCAATATGTTAGAGGAATCAGACTGGTTTTACTTTTCTGTCTGTAACCCTGCCAAATTCTAGTTTAACACCAAGCATTGCAGAAGGTCATATCAGAGAATGATTCCTAGAGTTAGCCATAAACTCCCTTGGGCAGTCAAAAAGGTATTGCACAAAGTTTATCCAATAACATCACCCATATTTAATTTAGACAGTATTTTGGTTGTGCTGAAACTAAGGAGATTAGCAGTTTCCCTTGATGAATGGCTGTTCTTGTTCCTTACCCTTGAAGAAAAATGGAATTGTCATTTTTAATCTGATCATCTGGAAGTTTCCTCTTACCCCAGGCTACCTTTCTCATCATTATTTTTAAACTGTTAGAAGGCTATCATTTCTTGTACCCAGTCATAGATCCAGTCTTCTGATTTGGAAGTATTTTGCAAATAGTGTGTAAACCAAGAGTAATTTTTACAGCACTGAGATTGTTGCAGAAATTATTATTTCAGAGTGGAGACTGTAAGCCATAGCAACATTTTTACAAAGACCTTACGTAGCATGAGACCCTAAGCTTTATGGCAGAGGTAAAGATAAATATATTGGAGCTGTGGTTGTGGCTTCTCAGACAGATATTCAGGCCTCACCACAGAAGAGGATTCTTTCCCTCTGATTCAAGGACACAGGCAGAGCTCTTCCCATCACAACTGAAAGCAGCAGTTAGCTGAGAATCCAATTGTCATTGTCCACAGTTTGCTAATCTGCACCTTATACTGTGGATCCAGGTACCTTGTCTTTGTATTCCAGCTTTCTGAAAGGCAACTTTCTTTAGGTAGTGGGGAAGGAAAGGCAGAAGTGTTACACTGTGTGATCACAGATGCATCACAGAACACTAGGAAATGGGGTTGGAAAAGACCTTTGTCATCTAATCCATCCTCCTTCCCCCCAGACTGATCTGCAGATGCAGTTGTTGATTCAATCAAACTGTTTTCTCATGCAGAGAAATCCATCAGGGACACCGAGGAACACCTGTAGCTCTGGGGTTACAGCATGTGGCAGCTAGTAACTGTTGTGTCAGTGTGCAGGAATAAAAGCAAGGAACTGCAGAATGGAGGTGCATTTTCTCTGAGGGACATCTGGTAGAACAGAAGGTGGTTTAGGCAGTGTGATGGAGTTGAATGCTGTCTGTTTTTGTAGATGCCCTCAGGACATCAGCAGTGTTGATAACTCTAGCTGGTCAAGGATGTAGTGGAAAAGAGTTTTATGAGCAAATTTTTCATTGAAAATAATGTGCATGTCTCTGGAGATGCTTGGATTGCTGTTGAATGGGTTTTTTTTGTCTGTGAGAACTACAAAATGGGGGAATTTTTGTTTTCAGTGTTTGACTTGAGTTTACTTGTTGAAGTGTTTGGCTGTATCAGGACATTACAAGGCACCTCTTGGACATATAATAAGGTGAAATGCAACACACAGCAGTGGATATACATTATTTTAAATGGTCTGTACTTCACTTTCTTTGCTTATGAGTCCTGGTTATTTGCTTCGTTGTGTAGTATGACTGCACAGGGCAGTCACTCTGTAGTGCTAGCTCACTAGAGAGCCTGAGTGGGATAAATGCTTTGGCTTTTCTAGTGTAATCCTACCGGTGGGGGGGTGTTTTTTGAAGGAAAATAATTGTTATAAGTTGTTGTTTCCAGTTGCTTTGTGACCACTGACATGTAGTTTTTTAAGTTACCAAAGCAGAGCAAAATCACTGACAGACCTTTTCAAAGGGTGATCTAGAAACAGCACAGGCCTGAATTCAAGCCACTGATTTCACTTTACAACATGAAGAAAACATATTTTCAATTAAATAATTTCTGTCTTTCAGCTAAGCATATGTGGGACTAAAGCTACAATCAATTTTAAATGTAGCATATGTCCTTTCCTAGGTTCCTTCTGCTTCAATTTTAACCTTCCTCAACAGCTGTATTAGTGCTTGCAAAGTTTATTGTTTCATGTTTATATTTGCTACAAGTAACATGAAGACTATGGATTCATGTTCATACACCAAAAGAATTAAAACTACTACAGTAACTCCAGTAGTAAATGCTAAAATTATATTATTCTTGAATGGATACAGGTGATACTCCTTTTAACAATAGAAATTGCAGAAGTAAACCTTTGAACAGGCAACCATAGAATCCTATTTACAAATTACTGCAATTTATTAAATACACATCTGACCCTGTTTTGAAGCTGTATTTTTACTTCAGAACAGTTGGGAAACTGATACATAAAAGAAGTAAATCTCAAAAGAATCACCTGTTAAGGTTTGTTGTCTTTCTGGTTTACCCTCTGAGCCAGAATCTAGTATTTGCCCACTTCTGCATTTAACTAATTCCTACTTCATGGTCATCATACTGGGTTTTCATATTTTACAAAGAATATGTATAAGCTAGATGAAAAAGAAGGGGGAATTTTAAACTTTAAGCCTTAAACATCCTAAAAGGAAAGGAAAGGGGTTTTGTTCTGGCTAGTATGCACAATGAAAGACTTATCCTGGGGAGAAGCAGTCGTGAGAGAACCACCCAAGGTGGAACAGTGTGAGTCTCTCTCTGGAAACAAAATTGTTTGATGGGCTAGTAATCATAGAATCATTTAGGTTGGAAAGGGCCTTAAGTTCATCTTAACCCAGCACAGCCAAGTCCACCATTAAGCCATGTCCCTACTGCTTACCACATCTGCATGGGCAATGTGTTATGGCATGTGAAAGGAATGTGCTTTGCAGTGAAATCTACTATTTACAATAGCCATTAGTTTAGGAATAAAACCTTTCCTATTAGCTTTAGAGTCTGTATCCTTTGCACTGTTTTCTCTGTCCTTCAGAAGACTGACAAGTTGGCAACTAAATAATCCCAAATCGGCTTTTTGAGTACATATTGCGCTAATGTAATTCTCAGAGATGTCAGGGTGCTCTCTGCGGGCTTACCTGGAGCATTTGTTAGACAGATTTGTGAAGCCTCAGCTTGAACTTTAGTCCTTTTTCCTCTCCCTTGCAGTCTACTTTGTAGTCAAAACTCTTGCTGCCTGGACCTAGCAGGCAGGGAAGTCCCTGTTTGTCAAGAGGAGGTGATGAACAGTTACACTTCTCTGACTGTCTCTGTTCATGCTTCATCCCCCTGCACACTGTGGCAGCCTCAGCAAATGCGTGGCTTTACCTCCTGCCTCCCTGTGTACTTGGTGTCTCAGCAGGATATATCCTGTTTGCAGGTTCTTTCCTGGGACAGCTTTTCTTGTTCCTTTTTTTTTCTGTAGCTAAGCATTGATAAATTACAAATTGATGGCAGCAATGAAATGACACTGTATTTCTCGTGCAGATACCTGCAACAGTTTTTCTCATTATTTTTTCGGGAGAATTTAAGGAGTTTACATCACAGGCAATTTTCTACAGTGAAAATAAGCTAGTCCACAGATGTTATATAAAGTACAAATTCTGTTATGTCGAAAAAGTAGTTCCCAGTCGCAGTGTATTTTGTAGCCATGGAACTGAAATATTAGAAGGTAGATTCATGGCAGGAAATGGATTTTAAAATGCTGATTTCTATTTGCTAGTCATTAAACTGGAGAAGGATGTGTTGATGTTATCTTTAGACATGGTGCTTTTCATGTTACTCTGTTATCCTGTCCTCTTTCCCCCTACCTCTTCCAGATGAGTTCCTGGTTGCTGGCTACACATGGGAATTGTTCAGGCTGAAAGTTGACCCAATGCACCCTCCAAAGATGTTTGACTTGTTCCTGCTGTTACATTAGCTGTGTCCGTTTTTGTTGGGGCTCTGGCATGTCTTCATTTCTTCATGTCAGTTTATTACTCATTTCTTGACACTTAGTCAGAAGTTGATATTTCCATCCAAATAATGAGCCTAGAGAAGGAAAACACTAATACTTTTGCCCACATACTTAGCAGTAGTTGAACTGTATTTAATGTTTTTGTAAATTTGGTTTAGGACTCCATTGGTCTTACTTGGGACAGGGAAAAGGAAAAACAAGGGAGGTAAAAGTACAGGTGATAGTTTTAAAACTGGCATTTGCTTGAACTCTGGAATGGCTCAGCAGATGCATCAGTGGATGCAGGGATGGTGTTAAAGAACCCAGCTGCATTGTTTATGGGTCAGGCAGAAATACCTGCTATGAGTGACTTGTTTCTGATGTGGCAGGCTATACAAGGGAGAAACAGAGCAGTGAAAGGAAACAAGTCTTAATTTTGATGTTACATAAACTAGATTGATAGTTAAGTACCTCAGAGTAATTCAGTATGTGCTGCTTGCCCATGTCACAGGAGTATGCTGAGGCTTATGGAAGGAGTGATCTTCCTGAATTTTCCAGCTTAACAGAATGCCAGTTTGCAGCAAGGGTAATCAAGCCTGAGGACATACATGCAGCAGACTTCCTCCTTGTATCAGGAATGAACTTGTTTACTCTGTTTGCAGTGTTGGTCTGATATGAGCAAAGATATGGTCGTGCTGCTTCTTACTTGTAGTCTCTTACCTAATTTTGTGGGGTGAGAGGTGGGGTCAGGAGGGGAGTAATCCCTCTTTGAAAAACAAGCCCCACATTAATTCTTCTAGAAATTTCAGTAAGTTTATAATTTAGTTTAAAAATTAATGAAAAGGATGATCCCAGTGTAACATTTTTTCTTAATTGTGATGATTCAAAAGAACAACTTAAAAATCTTTGAGATTGATAGCATTTTAACTGAGCTCTAGGAGGAAATATCTAATGGTGGGGTTGGTATCTCTTGTGATGTAGCTGGCAAGGAAAAGTCATCAAGTAACATAACTAAGAAAAGACAAGGTGTTTATGATTGCAAAACACAAATATGTTGAAGCATAGGTAAAAACTAAATGGAAAACTATAAGCAATATCTTTTGTTCCAGTCAGCTGTTAATCTTAGGCAACACATTAGTGATATGGAGACGTATTCTGAGATCAAATGGAGAGTTTCTTGTAACTCCATATATCAAACTGCCAGTGACAGAGCATGTCCACAGAACATCCTTATACAATAACCCTGAAATCTTTGTTACTACAAATTTCTACTTTTGAGTGTCCCATTTTAGGAATTTTTAGGAAGCAAAATTAATTTTAGATAGAGAATTTTTAGTTTTAAACATATTTCCCACTTGGCAAAACTGAGAATAATTCTATGTATACAGTTTCGATGCTGAGCAAAATCGGGTTGCTGCTGTGATGAGGGTATTATTTTTAAATCCTGGCACTCACTTGTAAGTATATATTATAGGGAAGCTTCTGATTCAAAATTTATATGGTATGAAACTGCAAAATATTGGTAAAATATACTCCAAGTAATGAGTGACATCTTGTAAAAAGGTGACATTTTTCTATGATACCCAGTATGGCTCTCCTGAGTATTGCTTTGGATCTCCAGTAGGTTTTAACTGGAAGGACACTTTTGAAACTTGACTTTGAGAGCTGCCTCGTTTATAAACAGAAATAAACTGAAGAGGTTTAAGGCTGCCTTTTAAAAAAAGTGGTTTTTCTATATATATCTGAAACTACATCACAACAAATTTTATTAACTAAGGTACCTTCCAAATTTGCTAGTCTTTGAGCAAGTATTGGAGGTATTTCACTTAGGATACATTTCCTGTATAAACTATCACATTTGTCTGTTTCTCTTTTTTTACTGTCAGTCAGCAGTCTTGCTGTGGTCAATTCTTTTAGTCTGTCATTTGTTCTATGTACAATATATTCATACTCATTATAAATATTTTTCTGATTTTTTATAGCATGCTGGTTTCACCACTAGTATTTTAATTGACTTTGTAGCTTACACTACGTTTCACTTTTGATTTTGGTCTAATTCTCCTCTCCTTTTTTTTCTTTATCACTGGAAAAATTATTTGTGTTTAGCATCTGTAACTATGAGAACTTCAGAGTTTTACTTTGCATTTCTAATACCCGTTCTTTATCTGTTTTAGCATCTCCCTGTATTCTTCCCAGTGTTCTTTACTTCCTATTTTCTTGTAAGTATAGCATATTCTCTTTTTCCCCTCAGTTTCTATTGACCTGTTAAACCATGTGGCTTTAATTGAAGCTACATCTCACTCCTGGAGAAAATAATTCAATTACTGTATAAGTTCAATTTCATTTTTACACCCTCTCCTTATGTCTGGGATATCTTGTTATTTGTCTGAAAAGTATTTAATGTAACGTCTCTACTTAACACAGCTATCTAAAATTGCACAGCATTCATCTTAGTAGAAATTAAATTTCAATTCCACTCAGTTTGTTTAGTGGTTGGAGTCTGACATGAACAGGTGGGTCCTTGGCAGGTTTCAGGAAGCAACCAGTCATGTAATTCATCTATCATTCTGTCTTATCTATGACATGTTTAAATGGTTTCCAAGTTGAAATTGAGCTCACAATTGTGGCTGCTTATGTACTAGTCCCATTATTTTTGTGTACACGATCTTTGCTCTACTCAATAGAATTCTTCTGTCTTTTGTGTAGTGAATCCCCTTGATATTTTTGGTTTCTCTGTGTGTTCTTAATAGATTGTTTCCTAAGGCAAGATTTAGCACTGTAAGCATCTACTGTACCTAAGAGTGTTCAGACCCTGTCACCCATGAACCACCTCTTAGTAAATATAAGTCTGAGCACAGCTTTATGAACTTCCTGCTGAACACGAGGCTTCAGTACTGGACTTTGGAATTGCAGCAGTGGGAGTTGTAACAACCTGCTAGCCCAAACTTAAAATAGAGATTTCTTTTTTCCTTTTCCCTGCTTTTTCAAATTAACTGGTTGTGGATCTAAGTCCTCCCATGAATTTGCAGTGTTTGTATTTAAAAATCCCTGAATTTGCTCCGGAACTGTGAACACATCAGTATGACTCCCATGGAAAGATGTGCTTCTGCCCACATCACTAAATAGTCAAATAAACCTTACTTTCCTATTGTCAGCTGCACAAACTGTAAAATTCTTACTGCACACTTTGATTTAAAGTATCAGACACAATACACTTTGTTCTTGGTTTTTGTGTAGCAACAGCCATTATGGTACCTAACTAAACCTCCCTTGGTTTTGGTAGGGTTGATGGTAGTTGCTATATCCTGCTCTCTGAGGCATTGCTTTCAAAGGGTAGCAGTAATGCAATGGTCTTAGGAGTCACCCATCTTGGTGCAAATCCAAGAGAAAGTAATGGACCTGTCACTAGTCCTAAACACATTCTTACTCTTAACTCTGGTAACCCTCTCACCCCCATCCTATTCCCACTTCTATCTGGTTTGTCTTTTATGAAATTTGTTTGGAAATTTGCTTTAAACCACATGTTTTTCTGTTGGTTGGTTGTTTTCTCTGCCACAGATGTAACTTCCTAATTTCTGGATTTTTTTTTCTTCTTTAAAATGTCAGCCTCCTATTATTAGTCTTTGTGATAATTCAGAGGCTGTAGTTTCATATTTATACACTGATGCTGCTGAAATAGTATGTCCCACTTAAATATTACCACGCTAGTTCTGTTGCTTCTTTAGCTGTCTCATCTGTATAGCAATATTATCTTTGTTGATACTTGTATTTTAATCTAGGTATAATAATTTCTGTAAAGAAAAAATATCCAGTAATTCATAAAAGCAGATTCTTACAGGAAAAAATAGCTTTTGGGGATAGGGAACACGTGTAACTAATAATACTGGCTTCTGTATTCCTTGCTTTTTGGCCTGAGGGAAGCCACTTTGGCAGCTCTGAACCATTTTCTATGTATGGCAGCCAGTTAACTACTTAATTAGTGGTTTATGGACTTATCAGTTCAGGTTTTTTGTCTGTGAGATTTTTCCTTTGATAATTTGTTCATAAATATGACAACAGCCAATGCAGTAGAAAGCCTAAGGTCTTCCACAGACACCTATTGCTTTCCTCAGCAGTATGGAGAGCATGCACCCAAGTAGAACCCATGCATGTGATCCATCCTGCTGAGTAAGGGCAGCTCACTGCCTCCAGCCCTTCCAGCTGCTGGCTGAGATGCCTTCTCTGCTCACAGCTTGCAGCTGTGGTTATTTCCCTGTGATATATTATGGGCATCTTTTGGGGGGGAGGGTAATTTATTTATTTACTTACCAATTTGTTGCAAAATGTGATGAAAACTTACGATGGGCGTTTTCCCAAGACTTGTGGCCCTCATCGTAGAATGGGAAGGGACCTTAGAGATCATGCAGTTCCCACCCCTTTGCCAGGGGCAGGAACACCTTCCATTAGACCATATTGTTCCAAGCCCCATCCAGCCTGGCCTTGAGCATTTCCAGGGGCGGAGCATCCACCATCCAGTTTCTCTGGACAGCCTGTTCCGGTGCCTCTAGATTTGTTCCAGCAGATCTGTGTCCCTCTTATGTTGTGCACCATGTTCAAGATCTTTGCTGTCTGCAAATTCCAGGTGTGGAGAGGTACACTACTTGTACTGTGGTCAGGGCAAAATGATGTGACAATAAATGCCTCCTGGGCTTTCTAGTGATTTCCTGCAGTGATCCAGGAAAAAGCCTAATTGAGGGACGATGTCATATTTTTCTTCATGCAAAGCATCTGATCTGAGTCTTACTCTTGGTAGTCTTCTACTGTTGACTTAAGGACTTTCTCTGAGTGTTTTTTTCCTTATAGTTTTGGTGGAGTATTTTTTGATGATGATGATTATTACTATTAGGGTATTATCAGATATGCTTCACAAGTTCTCCAGTTGATGCAGGTCCTCATATATGTACTGATCCTAGCTAGTACAGCCAAAAAACAGACAGGAGAGACCAGATTCAGCTTGAAAGCACAGGCTGTCACTCCTTTCCATCAAGCTTCCTTTCAGCTGTTGCCAGTAGATGGTATCCTCTGCAGCAGTATAAAAGGGCGGATTGGGCAAGGTGAATGTGATACTCTTCTGAATTAATTTTTCAGTTCAGAGAGCCTGACTATCCAGCACCTGTTGCATGGGATACCCAAAGATACTTTTCATCTCCCATTGCTCAGAGGTCCCTGTGTTTACACTTTCCCAAGACCAGTAATCTTCTTTTCACCCTATTTTCTCCCACTGGTGCCAATGGCCAGCTCTTGATTTTTGCTCCACACCCCTTCAGGCAGCAGAAGTGGTCAAGAAGCTGGCATCTCTCTTGCATAAAGTCTATGCAAGGACTAAATACCCAGCACTACAATGTTTAGTTTTTCACTTGAGGATTTTGGGAACCTCTTAGAAAAGTCAGAGACTCTTCTTTTGCCCTTCCTCTTCCCACCCCAGCCAGTTATTCCTTCCAAGGTCATTAATTTCTGTTAAGAGGGTGCTGCTGCAGAACAGTCTGCCTGTGTATACATTATGTATTGTAGGTTTCTCACGTATAAAGTGGATCTGGTGGTGTTAGGAACAGCTGTGTGCCCTTGGTGTACTGGAAGATGGCTTCAGGTTCATTTGCCACCTCTTAATGAACCTCTTGTTGAATATCCCATAGGAGGTTGAGACAGTTTCTATGAATAGCAGACATCAGATAGTGGCTGGAAAAACACATGTACCTTTTTGAGGTAGATGCATAAAACTAGAGGTGCCTTTTTCCAGCAGGGATGCTTACTCCAGCACTCTGATCTCGGGGTTCCCTGGAAAGTTCAACACATGCACATCAGTGTCTTGAACCTGCTGAAGTCCTGAGCCTTCCCTGTCTACTACCTTTCTGCATTGAAATGCCAAATGGTTTTCAGGACAGTTGTGAGTGGAGCTCTTGCAAAGTCTGGTATTGAAAACCTTGTCTATGTGATAAGAATGAACCTGTCAAAATAGTATTCACATTTGTTTTCAAAAAGAAGGTAAATGTAGGTGTTTTGCCAGTATAGTATTATAGCCATCTATTTAAATTCATTCGTAATCTAGCTAAGGTATGTTAGAATGTTTTAATGTCCTTAAAAGCATTATATAATGTGTACTGTGGCATGTATATGTTTGTGTCTGTAGGTGAAACTACTGGGATGTCTTTTGCCAGTATCTGTTTTAGACAAGCCTTACATTGGGACACTGATAGCCTACAAAAAGAGAGCCATTTTTCACATCACTCAGGGGATTGGATTAAATTGTGGTGAAGTGCTCTTAATATAGAATATCTTCACCTTAGGAGTTAGTGTGAAATAGCTGGGTATACTTCAAGTTTAAACCTTAGCCTATTTTGCAATAGCTTCCCTCTGTAGATGAGCCCCAAGAGATGTCCTTGCTTAACTCTCAAAATTTAGAGCATTTTGGATGAATGCTGTGGTATCATAACCCACAGCTCCAAAAATATCAAGATAGAAGTGTTTTCCCTTATGAAATGTTCCCAGTATTAAAATATCTTAAAAAGGAGTCTGTAACCTGGGAAAGGCTTTTCTGATTTGACTTGCTCATGAAAAAAAGAAATGAAACTAACTCTTTGCTTCCCACATCAAATACTTTAGTGCATGCTGCTATGAAATATGACAGATTTCTTGACTGGAGTAATACTGGAGGCACTTAGGAATTTTTATATATATTTTTTCCTTACAGCCATCTAAAATTATGAGAACAGTCATGTACTGTTTTCTATTTGTCAGTAGCATCTTGACTATAGATTCAGTGGAAGACAAATCACTCCAAAAACAGGCTAAAACTGCAGTGGAAGGGGAATACAGAACAGTTCTAATTTATCTTGATCCATGATAAAGGAGAAAAAGATTTTGCTACCTGAAGAGTGTTTGTTTTTCTATTTTTGGTGAAATAATAAGAATGGAGATGTATTTGGAAAACATTTTGGAGTTGTTAGGAGTGGGACATTTTCTTTCCACTGTGTGACTGGAAAGTTTACTTAATACATTATGCATAAAAATGCACATTTCCTCTTCAAAGACAGTAAAACTTAGGCATACTCCTTAAAAGATATGTTGCCAATTTATCTATTATTAATGTTATCCTTCTTGCTTTTGTGAGCATGGTCTTTGCAAATCTTAGGTCTAGTATTTTGTTATTCCCATTTTTTAACATAGGTAATTTTTTAGAATTATTATTTCCACTTATACAATATAAAGCAGTCAGGCTAATGTAAACCTATTTCAAGGGTGAAGAAATGCCATTTTCTCTTGTATTGGTTGCCTACTTCCAGTAATAGAATTTTATGTTCTGATTAGTTGCATTTTTGCTTGGTATTATGAGTTTATCTTCACATGGATGCTTATGTTCTGAAAAGGAAAGACCTCCAAAAGCAAAAATAATTAATATCCTATAACCTATTAAAGTCCAGTACGACGAGTAATGCTGCCCTATTCCTAACAAATATATTTGATGCTCTCAGTAATCTGAGAAACACAGAAAAATATCTATACAAGGGGGGAAAAGGCTGTTGTAGACAATATTACTCTAAATGTGACATGGCAACCAGGATTAAAAGCTAGTGTAAGATAGAAAAACTTCAAAAGTTGAGTAGAGAAATATTACTGGGCCACATGTGTGTTTTTCTCATCTCGTATTAATTTTGTCCACAACAGCAGTGTCCTGTAGGAAATGTAGGTTTAATAGGAGCAGTGTTTCCAAGTTCTATTTACGATTAACACCTATACAAAACATATGGGAAAGAGTTGTAATTAAAGAGTACGAGAAAAGGACTTTTTAGGAGTTGAAGGTAGACATTGACAATCAAGCCTGCCAGCCTCTGCATACTGCTTGCTGCTGAGTTGTGGTTTCCTGTTGCTCATGTTCCACCAAGTTCTATCATAATTTGCCAATTAATCTGTTCTTAAAACCTGTAGTGCTTGTACTGAAATGTGGCATATTTGCAAAAAAAACAGAAGATGGCTGAAGAAAATCTAACGGTTGCCTGTGTACCTATTTCCTCGAAACAGAATCGGAAGTGGTTCACTTCAGTTAGCCAGGATAGTGCTGCAGGGCACAAGCATTCCCTCCCTCCCTCCCCACAGTAAGGGTTTTGATGAGGGTATCAGCAGCATGGTATTGCAGTCATCATCTTCCTATGATTTGAAGGAATATTGTCGTTTTCCCACCCCCTCTCCTCCAAGGCATCTTTGGGGATGCCTGTTCTGATGATGGGGTGTGCACAACTTTATTGCTGGTTGGTTTCTGCTCTGTATCAAGGGAACACCATATTCTGGGAGGAATTAACTGAAGTTGTATCTTTCTTACATAAGTGACCAGCACATTTTGAATGCTCTTTCAGAAACACAGAGCAAATCAGCATTTTAGGTGAAATGTACAATAAATTGAGACTTCTTTTTCTTGCAAATATTTATTGTGATGTTTCAAAGTAAGTGGAACTTCTGTTTGATTCAAAAATGTAAGTGCTATTAATATGCATACTCAGACAAAATATAAGCACGTACATAGGAGGTTGAGAGCCCTCATTTTTAGTTTCTCTAGTCTGTGCTAATACACTACAATTCTAAGTTTTCTGTGTAATCACTGAAGAAGAAGTGGAAAAAATACTGGAAACTCTTCTGTATTATGTTTGCATTGTGGTATCACTGTCTGGAATTCCTGTCTCCTGTAAAATATTTGATGTAGTGCAGAGTTAAGACTGGAAAAGCTTAACAGTGTTTACAGTTAGAGATTGCTAATACATATGAATGTGTAACAAAACACCTCTGTTTTTAGGCAGAAAATGAAATGTGAGGCAACCTGCACTGGACAACTTATTTTGAACTCTTGTGGATTATATATACAGGGTACAATGAAGAAGTGAAAGTACAGAAAGGATTTAAAGAAAAAAATGTAACTTACTTCTAGCAGCGGATTTTAATTTCTTTTTTTTTCATTGAAAATTCAAGTTTTTTTTACTAATCAGTTTTCCAGATCATATTGTTCCCTGTCTGGTACTTGAGTTGTAATCAGTTACAGTTGCAGTTTTATTTCTGCAGTTAACACTTTAAGACATTGCTGCTGGTGGTGTTTGTTCATTTGCTTATTCAAGTGGGATGCTTCTCATTAACCCCTTCATCACTTAGTGTAGGAAAGGACATAAGTGGTGCCAGGAGGGTACAGGAAAGACATCAGAGTTCTGAAGGCTCCTTGTGAGCATGTCAGGCTTCTCTGAAAATACTGAGTGATTTCATGAGTAAAATGAGAGCTGACTTTCAGTGCAGATGAATGCCAGGCATTGAGGAGGGGACAAAACAGGCTTACATACCAAACTGTGCCTATAGCAAAACACAAAACAGTGACTGGTTCCTGGCTATGTGTTGCTGCTCAGGGAAATGGCATTGGGTTTGTTTTGGATAGTTTTCTGCAAGCATCTGTTTGGTGGTAGTTTAAAAAAAAAACGAAAAAACCCAAAAACCTATATTGAATATTATGTCCCATTTTGGGCTCTGTTCCACGAGTTAATAAAAGAGGAAGAAGCGTGGAGAAGAATGGCATGCTTGGACTGGCTTCTGGAAGAAGAAAAGGGAAATAAGACTGGGGCTAGTCAATCTGGAGAAGGACTCTCATGAAGGGAATGAAGAAACTTAACATGTATGTTCCGGAACTTGCTGCCAGGAGATACTTTAGAAGACAAACGCATAGTGGTTTCAAAAATAAATTGGACAATCCCGTGGAGAAGATGAATTTAAATACATGGGGTTTGGTGCAGCCTATGATTCTGGGCATGCAAATTTTAGTAATTGCTAAGTTTCTGGTGGCTGGAGTTCAAGAAAATACTCAGACAGTATTGTTCACACCTCTCATGTTCTTGTGCTTGTTCCTTAGGCATCTGTGTATGCTGAGCTTTCAGAGACAGCATACTCTGTCAGTCAAACCTTGAATTGAGAACCAACACATATGTACCCAAAAGGAAGTGTGCAAAAGAAGCTTGGCTGGTTTTAGACATATCTTTGGTGGTATCCCCAATATTGTTGCAGGGAGGAGAGTATTTGTATTCAAGGTTTGATGTGTAAGCTCAACTGAACTTCTCAGTAGCAGTGAGGCATGAATATCTTAGAGAGGTACTTGGGATTTTAATTTTGGATTGTTGTAAAGTGAGCATAACTTGTGTTTTTAACAAAAACACCTTTGTTCTGCCCCTTTCCCAAAACTGGTATTTTGTGTTTGTCTTCATTTGGATAAGACCAGTTACTTCTTATCTGTTGCTCATCGCTTTAGTTTTTTTCCCTCCAAGGGCAGTTGCATGAAATTGCTGACTCTTACCAGGTTTTGGTCAACAGCTGCAGAACAAAGTACTCCTTAACTTCCTTTTGCATCTGTATAGTGAAGCTTTGGCTTTGTCCAGTAGTACTATTGTCTTCAGCTCTGAGATCACATTGTTAACAATCTGCAGGTGGGAAAGGTTTTTATATAACTATAAGCTGTTTGTTTATGTTTTAAAGAAACAGTTCTTCATTAGTTGACAATATCCAGGGTAAACTGCCTGTTTTCCAAGTCCTTACTTATTTTTGGAAGCTCAGTTTGAAAGGAGAGGGCCGTGGTGTTTTATCTTTGTGTTGCTATCTCTATTAATGTCTTAAAATGAAGAACTGCTTTTGGTTTCTTACGAAACTCTGCTTTAAAATACTAAAATACAGCTGTAATTATCCTGAAGATAAGTCACCTTCCTGTAATGTTTTCATATAAGGAAATCTCTGGCAATACTGCCAGAGTTGACTCTCAATTGAACTTTTTTTTTTTCATCCCTATTTGCTGTACCATGTGCTCATTACTGAGCAGCAAAACAGCAGTACCTTTGCCTGTGTACTTACAAAATGAAATACTGCTTTATGTCTCTGAGTTCTCCCTTTGCTTCCAAGGACCAAATGCCAAGGGAAAGAGCTCTCTGTGCTGTCAGGTATGAAGGGTCCCAAACTTCCATCAGTAATGACAAACATTAACAAACATGTTTTAAACATTTCTGTGCCATATTCTGTTCTGTACTGGCTGGCCAAGTCTCCCTGTGCAGAATTACAATCTCTAAAGTTGACAGATTTTTTTATTCCAGTCCAAGTATCCTGGAAGTGTGTTTACATGGTTGGAAAGAGGAGACTTCTTCCTCTTCCAGAATTGCAGCTATCCCTTGCTTGTGGTTTGAAACTCCCAACTATTGATAAGTGTAGACAGGGTTTATATAAAAAATCAGGAGGTCTCTTGCCAGTTCAATAAGCATGAAAATTGGCCTGTGGTGTTTACATCTTCATCTTTCTTACCAGAAGTTTTGTCTCCCAAAGTTATCTAATCATTGTCTCTTGCATCTCAAAAGTAATTTTCTGGTATTGGAGTATATCTTTGTTAGAATGAATCGTGGGAAAATACAAGCTCAAAGGTCTTGCTTACTGACTCCTTGTTTTGGCTTAGTCTAATCTATCCTGCTCTCCCAGTTCTCCACATTTTTCACTATGGCTAGGGCAAAAGACTTAAAAAAACTTTGATCGGGGTTTAAAAATCAGAAGTGATTTCAGTTGTTTTAATTTACATTTCCTATGGAAAACCAAGCCAGTGATACCATTTTGTCTTGTGTTCCTAATGAAATATGGGGCAACATTGGTGTTCCTGAAAATACCCTTTCAAGAGAATTCTTTTAAAGGAATGTAATTGCCATAGCATGGTTTCAAAAAAAGTTGAAAGCATTCCTCATCAAATTCATATTTAGTATACACCAAATTTTTATTTATTCTCCTGAAATGAAATCAAAAGGAATTTTATAAGCCACGGAAAATTTGGGAATAAATGTGAAAATTTTGTGTCAATACAAAATACTGATCTTCCATTTCATTTTGTTCAGCTCTGTCTCTGAAACTGATTTCAAACTGAATCCAGTTTCTTACTCTTCACTTTAAACAACTAAAAAAAATCTGAATTGTCTTTAATGTTTTTGCAAAAAGTGAGATGGTAAGAGGAGTAAATCACTAATACAACAAGAAAGACTTTGAAAATAGAATAAAATCTTATTATTGTATAGATACTTAAACAGACAATTTGCCTAATTAATCATAATGTATTTATAATAACATATTTATTTTAAAATATTTTATATAAAAGCTTCAGTTATATCCAGGGACATTTTCTGGAATATAAGTAGGAAAATGTATAATGTTCTAAATTTTAATTAACTTTAGTCTCTTTTCTTATTATCTCTCTCATACTTCATATAAGTCAAGGTAAACAGCATTGAATAGAGTGGAAATATCAAGATATTGGACATTCCAGTTACTTAAGTGAGCCTCTTTAATGTCTTCATTGAATGCACAAGTGTTTGAAGTATGTCGTAGTTAAAACAAAATTTGAAATAGTTTCATTTAAAAATATAACTTATTCAGAAAGATAACGACAAATTACAATAACATTTAATTAATAATTTACTTATACATGGTTTAATTCTACTTCTTAAGACATCATATGCATGATGTTCTGAAGTACCTATTAGTGAGATAAGGGCAGTGGCTTTCCAGAAGATTTTAGTCTCAGAGCTCAATTCTCAGGAAAAGTCTTTCAAAACTTTACTGTCTTGGACTCTTAACACACTTCCCCAATATTTTTACCCCCCCTGTCTCATGCACAATCCCTTACTTTAGTATGACAAATTTGGGGGAGATTTTGCATGGAGACCTAAACATACAGAGGCATTATAGGTCGAGTCTGTTCTCTTATTTTCTCTAATGAATGGTAATTATTTGGTATTATGTTTCCAATGGGCACTGCAGAAAAACCTGTCCCTTCTGTGACATGAGGAATGGCCTGTTTACTTGCATGCCTTCAAACTCCCTCTGTGTAAGGGATTGGTAACAAGACCAGCAAAATTTAATTGTCTGTTTGCCAATTCCAGTAGCAAAAAATGTTCAACATGAGAAAGATCTATAATTGTCTATGAATCCATTAAAATATCCATCACTTCATGGGTCTTGTGCTCCTCTCAAAGAAGTATAGTCTGCATTTCTTCATTTCCATTTTTCTTTTTAAACTATTCTGTTTTTTATGATCTTGTCTATCAAATTCTTTGGTTTATTCTAAGTGTCTTTTCTTTATAATAACTTCTGATTGAAACAAAAGGCTTTTGCTTTCTCTTAGCAGTCTTGATGCTGTTAAATGACTTTAAAATGTTGGAAAGGGAGAAAGCAGACCATTAACCTACTGATGTGCATTGGTATTAGGTTAAATCCACATTTCTCCCCTTCTAAAAAGAAGCGTATGACAATTGGTCTGTTTGACTTATTCTAATTGTATATTCTCAAAATGGTTAAATTAATTTCTTGAATCCCTTTGTCACTTCAATTTTGCTCTGTTCACAGTGTCTCTTCCAATAACTTCCAGGAGACTGAATTTCATATTTACTGTGTGTTCTTAATACGAGTTGCATGTTTTCATGCTAATAGGGATTTTGAGATGGGTGAGCTACTCAAATGTAATTGTACTTGTTTAAACTCTTTCCAGGTACACCCAACTTTATGGAAGCATTAGCAGCCAATGGTACAACCAACATCCAGACATCTGTAACAGGAGTGACAGCCAGCAAACGAAGGTTTATTGATGACAGGAGAGATCAACCCTTTGATAAAAGGCTACGTTTCAGCGTGAGGCAAACAGAGAGCGCGTACCGGTACAGAGACATTGTTGTCAGGAAACAAGATGGATTCACACACATTTTGCTATCAACAAAATCGTCTGAAAATAATTCATTAAATCCAGAGGTCAGAACAATTCTGATTTTGGGAGGGGAAGGGAATTTGAAGTCCTTGCCTCATTTCTGCTTGTTATTCAGGCACAAATGTACACAAAACACGATACAGGTTCTTACTTGCAAGATGTTATATGTACACTTGACACTATGTGTAGCTCAGTTGCATTTGAAAACTTTGTTATCTGAATATGTTGATGTGTACTGTCTTTTATGAGATGTGCAGTGATTTACAAAGTGCAACTTGAAAAAATCTTTAGCCTCAATTAAGGTTCTTTTTTTTTCTGTACTGGTTGCATATGCCATCTGCTGTCCAAATTACAGAAATGCTGAATGAGTGCTTTAGTTACAGATAACAACTAATAGATCTTTCCTTAATGATTTAATTATCTTTGTCTAATTACATTTTTGAAATGCAAAGCCTCTAATACATTAACTTCCTTTTTTTTGGATAATGAAGAAAGTTAACTCTTCTAATAAGATGGTTGAGTGGATCCTAAGGAAAAATTAAAGATGCTGAAGGGTCTCATAGGGGGAGGAAGGGAAGAGAACAGCATGCTACTTTGTAATGATGGATTAAAATGATTCTTATGAAATTTTTATTTTCCAGGTAATGAAGGAAGTCCAAAGTGCACTGAACACAGCAGCTGCAGATGACAGTAAACTTGTGCTGTTCAGTGCAGTTGGTAGCATTTTCTGCTGTGGTCTTGATTTTATTTATTTTATACGACGTTTAACGGATGATAGAAAAAAGGAAAGCACTAAGATGGCAGAAGCTATTAGGTATGTATGGCTGTCTTCAGTCATCTGATGGGTATTGTTCATCATATGGCTTGACTTGTTCTATCTTTATTTCAGAAGCCTCTTATTCAAAAAGATCTCAGACATTCACCTGTTACATTGTAGCGTGCAGCATTTCTTTATGCTTCCTGTCCTTTTCTATTTGGGTTGTCATTTCATGCATTTTTAATTTTTAATTTTAACTGTGAAAACTGGGAGTATTGCAATACTCCTCCAGTTAAAACCAATATTAAAATACTTCAATAGCCACAGGGTTTCCAAAAAACAAATTTAATACACCAAAATTCAAGACATCTATTGAATGAGTAAATTGATATAGTACCTTTAGAGAAGTGGAATGATGGATATTTTAGAGGAGTAGATTAATACTGGTGATCATCATCCCAATGCTAGGTACCAAACCTAACATTTAAGCAAATTGATCTGAACTATTACCAAGTAGAAGAAAATATATGGAAAAAAGTATGAAGGAGACACATTTTAACGATACAAACAAGTACATTTGAGCACTGGTTTTGAGATCCTGGTCTCTTGCATTCTTCCAGAGTATCTGTATTCTTTCAGAGCCCTTCTTCTGTTATTGTTATCAATGGTCATGTTCCTAAAAAAAGGTCATGGACATGTAAAGCCTTTTTCATTGGAGGCACAGTTGGTTCATAAAGATGATTATAGTTATTTTTATCAAAGGAAATTCTTCAGTCATCTCATGTAAAAGTTGCTTATGCAGTGACTTCAGATATGGCCAGAAGCTCTTAGCACTGAGCTTCTATCACTATTTTAATTTGGCCCTCCCAGAAACCTGTTTTTTCACCTAATATTAATTGTTAATAAAATGGGCAAAGATGACTTAAAAGACTTATGAACACACACCCTCCCTTTCAAATAAGGTATTTTTCATGTATATTCTAGAGATGGTCCTCTCTGGGATATTCAGACATGATTAAAATTATCTTAAGTCTCTGGATGGGATGTTTGTATGATGCATGAGATGGTTCCAGGTTTAGATTTGGGTTTTTTGCATTTAGCTATTTCAGTTCACTAGAATGAGTTATGAAGGAGTGTGATAACCTTTTGTTATGCAATATAGTAAAATGAATGCAATATAGTAAAATTGTTCTGTTTTGCAGAAATACAAAAATACGTAACACAGATAGGGGGGAAAACTTCAAAATTACCTGTGTATGTATTCATACATGCATGACTGTTTTTTCCTAAGAAGCTCTTGGAGGCATTACTGTTTGAGAGCAGAAGCATCCATATTTTGTGGGTACTGGAATGAATTGTTATTTTTTGTTGTCAATGAGGATGAGAGTATGCATATGTCACCTAATAGCATAGTACCCAGAGCATTATTACTGACCAAAAGAAGGGAGATGAGATAGGGAAGTTTACAGGTGTGTGATATAGGATAATAGAGCTCTACTATTAATGTTCATAGTTTTAGAAAGCAGATTTATTTGTTAAGAAGAGCTCCTCAAGGAAGACCAATAATGCTTTGGCCATCTTCATTTGTACCTTATTACTGTCACTTAAAAACACAGGCAAATACCTTATTCATGTATGCCGATGCCATACATGAATACAGTGAGAACCAAGCAGGGCTGTGCCACAGCTGTGGCATCCAAAGGTGTGGAAAGGCTGCAGCTTTATCTGGGAGCTGTGGGACACATGGATGTACCAAAGTGCTCCATCAGCTGATGCTTGTAGAGGGCTGTTAAATCTGCACCTGCCCAACTACTGTGGTGGGTTGGGCTGGGAGCAGTGGTAGGCTTTTACAGAACCAGAAAATGGTTGAGGTTGGAAGCGACATTTGCAAGTCATCTTGTTCAACCTGCTCAAGCAAGGTCACCTAGAGCAGGTTGGCCAGGTTCCCTATTTCCTGGGTTTTTTTAAATCTCCAAACTCTGAGTCCATCACCTTATTGGCTGTCTGTTTGGTCATCCTCACAGTAAGAAAGCATTTCCTGCTGTTTAGAGGGAACCTCCCATGTTTCAGTTTGTGCCCACTGCCTCAATGGGCACCACTGAAAAGAGCCTGGGTCTGTCCTCTTTGCATCCCCTTTCAGGTACTTTTACACTTTGATGACATCCCCTGAGCCTTCTCTTCTCCAGCCTGAACATGCCCAGCTCACTGAGTCCCTGGGTCACCTTGATGCCCCTTTGCTAGACCATCTGGAATCTCCCTTTCACCGAGAAGTCCATAATGACACTGGGGCTGAGCAGAGGGGCAGGATCAACTCCTGCACACTCCAGACAACATTCCTCCTAAAGCAGTGCAGGATAGCACTGGCACACTGCTGGCTCAAGTTCAGCTGGGAACCCTAGCTCAATTTCTGCCAAGCTGTTTTCCAGCTTGTCTTCCAGCATACATTGATGCCTGGGGTTGTTCCTCCCCAGGCACAATGCTTTGCGCTTCCCTTGTTGAGCTTTAGGAGGTTCCTGTCAGCTTATTTCTCCAGCCTGTTGAGGTCCCTCTGGATGGCAGCACAATCCTCTGGTGTATCAGCCTGCTTTTGTATCCTGAGCAAACTTGCTGAGGATATGCTCTTCCCCATCAACGAAATCATCAGCAAAGCTGTTGAACAGTGCTGGACCCGTCACTGACCCTGTGGGGTGCAACACTTAAATCAGTGGCCTGTGCCATGAGTCACCACCCTCTGGGCCAGCCATTCCCACATTTTCCAGTCCACCTCACGGTCTGCTCATCCAGCTCATACATCAACAGCGGGACTCTGAAACTCTTCTGAGAGACAGTGCTGAAATCCTCACTCTGAGCTCTGTGTAGACAATGTCCACCTCTCTCCCCTCATCCATCAAATAACCACCTCATTGTGGAAGGTTACCAGGTTGGGTTTGAAAGTGATGTTACTGTGAAGATGAATTATTATGCAGTTTTCAAGGGCTGTTATATTTTACACTCTCAATATATGTAGTGAGCGCATGTTTCTGTTTCTCTTCAGGAATTTTGTGAATACTTTTATTCAGTTTAAGAAGCCTATCATTGTAGCAGTAAATGGCCCAGCCATTGGACTTGGAGCATCTATATTGCCTCTGTGTGACGTGGTCTGGGCCAACGAGAAGGCCTGGTTTCAGACACCATACACTACTTTTGGACAAAGTCCAGATGGATGTTCATCCCTTACATTCCCTCGGATTATGGGCCTGGCTTCTGTAAGTAGCTTGCAGGGTAGGGGCTGACAGCTTCACAATTCAGTTGGGATAATTTATCCAGTGTGATTTCAAGACTTTTTGCCTTCCTGTGTTGTCTTTTTCTTAATTTTTTTCTTTCTCTCATGAAAACCTTTCATGAGAAGCCACCGTTTATAGCTTTTCTGCTCCATGCTCTTACAACTTACTCTTCACCTGCATGCACAAAACAGAAAGCAGGCACGGGATTTAATCCCACCTTTGGCCCTGATGGTGTCAGAAGGGTCATGTCCTGTGTACCACGACACATGTCCCCTGCTGCTGCCTCGTGGGGTCCAGCCGCTGGAGTCTTGCATTCAGCACAGCACCAGTGTGGCACTCGGTGTCACTGCACAGCAGAGCACTGTGACACCAGCCAGGAGCAGTCTTATCCCACTATGCAAAATAACTATTTCAGCCTCCATGCACTCCTAACAAAAAGCTAGTTAAGAATCTCCAACCTGTGTTATTTTCATGTTGCTTAGTGTTCTTTCATGATGTTCTTTGAAAACTTAGACCTACGTCCTATTCCAGTTTGGACAGTATGAAACAAGTGCTTGTGGCTACCTGTTTTCCAAAATCACTGTTTGTTCTAAAAGCCGTTTTTTCCCTGTAGGTATTTATTGATTTAAAAAATATATATTAAAACACCAGTTCTAAAAGATCTAATAGCTAATTGTGTCATATTTGGATTTAGTTATTAGAAGAGAACAGAAAAGGTAAATGAAATAGCTTAACAGTTATAAGAGTATCTTTAGTATCTTAGCATGTTTCAAATTACTGATTGTTCCTTTCCCTTTTTATTTGGCCATCCATCCATTCATCCATCCATTCCATACATCCTCGTCCTTTAAAGACTTGTGGTTGTTACTTTTCATTTCTTTAGAAGTTGTACAAAAAACACAAGCTCTTCCCTAGTGCACTCTTTCATGTGTGTTTGTGAATGCTCTCATTCTTAAATATAAACATTTTAATTGAAAACTTCCAGTGGTAACAATTCCAAAATGATCAGTGCAAAAAGGGAAAAAAATCCACTGTTTTTATACTATCCTTGACTCTCTGCAGCAAAGCAGTGTCTCTATGGGACAAAGCTGAACTTTACTCAGCACATTTCATGAAATATGTTCAGAATCCATACTGCAGACTTGGATATAGAAGCAGTATTTTGTCTGTAAAATAGAGAGAGAGAAGTCAGCAGGAAGATGTTATGAGTGAAATGTAAAACATTCAGGGGAAAAAATATACCAAGCAAAAAGTTAAGGCCTCTGTATGCATTATAACATTTTCTGCAAATGTATCAATTCAGCAGGAGTAGCGCCACCCCTAGCTCTTTTAAGTCAGTCTTAAAATGTAATGTTGTTAGCAGCAGCTATGTAAAAATGTTCCATTGCAAGATTCCTGGAAATACCTTCCATGTGGGGTCAGTCACCTTCTGTGGGTGAGCAGGTCTGTCACGGATGGGGATTTTTTTCCCCGTTTTCAACTATGGATTTATTCCAGGAAATTTGAAGCCCAAACCTTTGGCTTCAAAACTGATACCGTCTTGGAATTACCAAGAATTTTAGAAGTGTCCCTAAACTTGACTTTTGAGTTTTGAAAATAATCTGTAATAGACTTTAAGGTGATGTCTGTATGGGGAGATGTTATTTATGAATCTGCCATGGAGCTCTTGCTCTGGTTGTCAGGTCCTAGATATGAAGCCCAGGAGCTGTGTGATCACACATTACACACTGGCTCTCCCTGCCAGGCCCCAGCACGTTTGGCAGGATGTCTTAGCTTTTCTGTCAGTCCTGAGGGAAACACAGGTCCATAGTGCCTGGAGTCCTTGTCACAGCCACAGGATCTGGGGTGGTTCAGAGGCCAGCTGCCTCCTGATCATTGTGCAGGAGAGCTGAGGTGCTCCAGGGCCCCTGGCACCTGTGGCCTTGCACAAAAGGACCATGGTGAGCCTCAAAGCCCTCACTGGAAGAGAGTCCAGAGGTTCAAGGGAAGTTCCTCTGTGGAAGGAGACATTTTCTACTCAGAGTAGAAAATGAAGGTTGCTAATGAGAATCTTAGTGAAATATTTTTGTCACACTCATTTCTATGGCTGTAGTATATTTCTTGGAAAGTAACCACCAAGTGAGTTAATTTTTACAGCAAGTACAAGGCATGATTATGATTAAAGCTTGTTTAGCAGTTGGTCTCCAGCAGATGTTGTGTATAGATCAAAAGTGAAGATGCCAGAGGAAGATATTTCCCTCCAGAACCTGTCAAGTGAGAACATCAATGGGAATGCTCATTTCTTGTGAGATTTTATGCTAGTTTGTGTTACAGCTGGCAGAAATAAGATAACTGCACCATTCTCACTTACAGTGTTTCATATTCAGGAGAACTCAGCAGTTGCAACTAAAGTTTCAGGGGGAGCAAAGGTTGTCTAGCATTCATTTTTATCCTTGCAAAGATACATGTGAAGAATATGTAGACCTGACCACCTGGCTTAAATGCTTGCCTGTTGTAACTATTGGTTAGATTGACTTCATTGACATTTTGATCTTTCATAGAACTGTAAAGTGGTTTCTTAATTATTTTGGAAGACTAATTTTCCCCCAACTGTGTAGGAAAAAGGATTCCCTTTTTAGACAACCATGTATACATCTCTGATTTTTATCTAGTATTTCAGGTTATTATTATTCACATACATTCTGGAAAATGAGAAGGAATGGTCAATGAGCCTTGTATATTTTATAATGTGTTCACAGAAGGTAGAACTATAGGGTATAGAACTTGATTATAGTGCAAGAGATACGGGTTTTTATCAACTAATATATGTGAATCACAGCTTTCCATAGTAACTGTGAGAGATGTGCTGATGGTAAAATCAAAGTAAAATGTGCTAGGAAACTGGCTGGGTTTTTTTCTTGCATTCCAAATGGACTGGCAGTCAGGAAGTAAAATGCCAGTAGAGCCCAGACTTTGTATTCCATTACAAAGGAACAAATAAGAGACTGCAGAGCTTCCAAATTGCTTCATGTATAAAATGCAATACTAGGAACATGGTAGCATAGCAAATAAATAATTATTTATTAAGTTAATAATTAATTATTTGAGATCCTGAACTGAAAGTTGATTAAATAATTACCAAAAGTTCCACTATTGGAAAACTTTAAAAACCTCTGTATTTTTCCCTCAGAAGTGTTACACCTGTCAGGTATGTGTTTTAGAACAGCCTTATTTCCTATATTTCAAGAATCCAGTAATGGATTGTCATATTTTTCGGTGGAAATAAGTCATTATGAAACAATAACACTGATTTTTTTTTTTTAGAGGTTGACTATTACTCTGACTTTTTAATTTCCACTGCCTGTTTCCATGTTAATGTCGCTGCAAACTGTATAAAAAGCTTCACTAAAGCTAGAATTAAAGTGGCTGTAGTACAAAACTTTAATGGGGAAATTGGTAAATAGTAAAGTGCATGATAATTACAAATCAAAAACATTTACAGAACTAGGGGGAGAGCATCTTGTTGCCTAGAAGGTAGTACTCGATTCTGTACCTTAAACCATATGCAAGATCTTTTAAATACTGGGGTTTTTTAATAAGACTGCTGTATCAGATACTTAAAGGATTTATCATTTCAGTATTGGACTCAAAGAAAATGGGAATGTTTATTTTCTATGAATTTGGTCAGAAATTGGAACACATCATTATAAAGGGCAAGCCAATGTATTCATTGCTGTTTTACAGATTTGCCAGGCATTATAACCTATTCCCACATACACAGATAACCAAGTCGTCAATACTGCAAGAAAGCCAGAGCTAACAAACATTCACAGCCAGGAGATTACAGAAGACATTTTCACATTTAACCATTATTCATAGACGTCCACATTTTAGTAACTACTGACCTAGTACTGGTCAACAACACGGGCCAGCCAGCTGTAGGCCAGTATTTTTCTTTTTTTAATTAAAACTTGGAAGAGCTGTAATAAAACTATTTCAAATAGTGCAGGCATTTTTCTTATTTATTTTGAACATTTTTCCTTTGATGAGTTTTGTCTCATTACATTTCATACCAGAAGTAACTTTTTATCCCTTCAGGCCAATGAAATGTTGTTCAGTGGAAGGAAGTTGACGGCGCAGGAAGCTTGTGCCAAAGGACTCGTCTCCCAAGTGTTCTGGCCAGGAACATTCACACAGGAAGTAATGGTTCGAATTAAAGAACTTGTCACATGTAATTCAGTTGTAAGTTTCCTTTATCTTCTTATATTTTTATGATTAGATGAATATGAATTAATCTAAGTAGCACTGGACTGGATCTTCTTGTCCTGGGGAAAAAAATAAGTCTTTTCATGAAACAAGGACTGCATTATAATACAGCAATGTTTTTTGACAGATTTTTATGGATCTTTTTGGTTTGGTTTTTTTTAGGATTCTCTTAAAGTTTCTATCTGATTCTTCTTAATTACAGTGTACTGTGGCATTTGATAAGGAATATAAACTAGCATTGGATTTTTATAATGTAATTTGGTATTAACATAGTTGCTGAAGTCCAGCTTACTCTAATCAACAGTATAAACAGTTGCCCTAACATCGGCACAGAAACAGATACCTGGAGTCAGGTTCAGTTCTAATTTAAATTACCAAGGAAATAAATACAGTCTTTGACATTGTGCTGGACTTTGTTTTATGAGTAACACGTAGTGGTTGTGTGTGCTACTGGCAGTTGCACAAGATGGCAGCAAATAGTGGTAATTTTAACTTTCTTACAAGGAAAGATACAGTACAAATTAACTGTTCTATACATTAGAAATTTTGTATTTTAAAAGCAAATTATTCATTTTATAAACAGAAAAAAACAAATGAGATTTTTTTTCAGTGTATTTTAAGTGCTCAGGAAATCAAGATCTGGCCACTTAGTAGAGCAGTTTAGGATGAAAGTGTTATGATTAGCCTTCACTACTATTTCCTGTAGTTACAAAACCATATATATATATTTCATAGTTATTTTATGATTTTCATTATTTTCACACTTTTGTGCACTTTTAAATTGTGCTGTTATAAGGCAAAGGAAGTTTTGTGGGATGCCACAAGGAAGATGACCATCTGCAACATTTCTTGCTGTCATAGTAATGAATTGATAAGCTTGAGTTGATAATCAGCTCCAGCATTTGTCCACATAAACCTGTTATATGCCCATAGAAGCACATGGGGTGCTCAGTTCTCAGGCATTACTAACCCAACTCACCCTTTTTTAATTTTGGCCCAGGTACTTGAAGAATCCAAAGCTTTAGTACGTAACATCATGAAGGTGGACTTGGAACAAGCAAATGAAAAAGAGTGTGAAGTTTTGAAGAAAATCTGGGGCTCAGCACAAGGGATGGACTCAATGTTAAAATATCTGCAGAACAGAATTGATGAATTCTGATGAGATGTCCATGACACTGGAATTGTATTTCTTGGACATCAGGGCAAGCAAAATAAGCCCATTTAAAAAACCCTTATATAAACTAACCCCTTGCTCAGCTTGGGAACAGGAGTGGACACACACACCCCCTCTCCCCTTTTATTGTCAAGGGGTTTAAAAGTACTGTATCTTTTAAATTTGAACAAAACTCCTTTCTCCCTGATTGTTACATGAAGATGTATACACACACAAGTGTATGTGTGTGCATATATCTATATATGTCTTTTATATATATATATTTATATATATATATATAGATATAAATGTAATATGTGTGAGAGTGTGTATGTAGACACACACACACACACTAGGTTAAAAATTATAGAGTGCACTACCAAACATCTCTTTAAAAGCTCTAGTTTTTGTTATCTTTGGCTAGTACTGTATTAAATAGAGAATTAATTAAAAAGTGAATGGTGTTGCATTATTTTCTGTGTGGCAGGGAAGTCTGGAGTAATGCTTTTCTTTTTCATGAGAATACAGAATTGAAACGGGTATTAGCCAGCCCTTGCTTTCTCTGCCCAATGAGTCAGCTTAGAGAAAAGGTATTGTCTCAGAAGAAGGTTGAAATACCTCAAGTAATGGAACATTCTGAAACTTTGGGGTAAATAAACCCTATTATGCTTAAATCACACATATCCCCAAAAAGAGAGTGTGCTCAGGATTAATGCTAAGGAAACACTCTGTTATTTTTTGGGGGGGGAGGTATAGAGGGGTGGGAGGAAGGGGCAGGAGTATGTCTGATTCTTATCCAGACGGCATGAAGAAACCACTGTCTCTTAGGGAAAGGGAATGAGGGAGAGCCAGAGGGAAATGGAAGGGGGAAGGAAGGAAAACAAAAAAACAACAAAAAAAAAAACCAACACAAAAAGCTTGTTTTGCAGTATTAGTGAATCACTGAATATCTTATGTATGAATATCCTAAGTTATAAGTTAGTTTTAGTGGGTTTTTAAAAAGCCTCTCTGGGTTATTTTTGTTTGTTTGTTTGGGGGTTTTTGTTTGTTTATTTTGGTTTTTTTAAATAACTACATAAGTGCTCCTGTTGCTGGGTGAAAATACTACTTTATATACAGTTTGGGTTTTGTTTTTGGTTCTTTTTTCCTATTTGCTGGTTTAATTGATGTATTACACCAAAAATGCATTTTATGTTCATAAATTTTAGGTTCACTTAGAATATATTATTTAATAAGTTAAAATTCTTTTGGCACACTATTAAGAAAAAAAAAAAAAAAAACCTCTTTTAAAAAAAACTACCTTATATTAGATGTTTAATGTTCTTTGTCTATGCTTTTTTATTATTTGAAATATACACTATATGCAGTATGGTGTAAAAGAGTGCCCTGTGTAAATAGACCTATTTTGCATTCCTTTCAGGAGTGGTTATTGATTCCTGACTGCAGATATCTATTATTACTTGGGTATCTGTGCTTGCAATCTTATTGAATGTATTATGAAGAATGAAAATGAAATCAAACCTTATTTTTGTACAGTTTTGAACTTTTTACTTGGAACTGACCCACCTCCCCTTCCCAGTGGAGAGCTGTACAGTGTGTAAATCTGCCTTTACCTTGAATTGGTACAGTATTTTTGCATCTGTGGGACCTACTTCTTTGTTCTAGTAGTTTGAACTATATATAAACTGTACAATCTGTAAAGTTTTTATAGAATAAATATTCAGCTGTGAAAACTGGTTAAATAAAACTAATATTTCTTAACACATTTTAAATGTGGTTCTCTCACAGAGTTGTCTTTTTTGAAGACACTTCCGTTCTAGTTTTGAAGTTGCTGAAACAAGTCTTGTAATTTGGAGGCTTTAATATTCATATTATTTTGTTTAAAAAGCTCTTAATTTCTTTCAAATTAAAACTTGAATATTAACTTATTGATGTAAAATTTATGTAAGTTTTCTCTAACAGGAGGTAGACGGGGAAAGAAGACATAAGGAGTCATTCTGCTTTTAATTATTTTGTTAGAGTTCAAACTAATGTTCAGTAAATGCTTTTTTGCAATCTCTTAAAAAGACTGTTTTCCTTACAATAGTGGGGGTTAAGTTAGAATTCCTTGGTTGAATTTGATTTTAGTGAAAAGAAGAATAAAAGATACCTTTACCTACGAGTTCTGTAATGTTACACCTTTTAGAGTTCAACTGCAATTTGTATAAAGATTGCTTTTCTAGCACCTCTCAGGCCACAGTGTTCATATATATATGTATTAGCTGGGGGGGATTATTTATGCTTTCTTTAAACTTGAAAGAACTGTTACAGTGAAGACATTTGGAATTAAATCAGTTGAAGGTACAGGCAGTTCACCTGAAAAAAAGAATTCTACTTAATTCATTTTTTTGTGTTGCTATCAGTCAGGCTGTTACGCTGCCTACAGTTTGCATGATAAAATGGGAATAATTTATTGACTGCAGGTTTTAGTCTTTGAGAACCCAACTTCTGCTGGATGATGCCAGGTCACCCAGAGCTCACCTAAGTACAGCTCAACTCACAGGAGTGAGCTCATCTTATTTCAGTAAAACAGAGGTCATCTTCTACCCTGCCTTGAAAAAACATAAAGAAAAGTTATTAATGCAAAGAAAAATAATTTTATTTCCTCTAGGAAAAACAGGATTGCAATACTTAACCCAAACAAATCCATGCCTAACCCAAAACATTGCTTTGGCCTCAGCAATTCCTTGAAATTTTACACTGTGTTCCAAATTCTGCCTCAATAATGAAGGTGAACCCAGCCATGGCAGTCATGCTGAAGCAGAACCATGTGGACTACCCAAGGAGTGGGTAGTGTGAGCCTTTAGAGCCACTGTAACTGGTCTGTACCACGTGGCTGGGGTACGACTAACTAAACACTCACTATAGAGCAGAAACTGCAACGCTGCAGGGTGAGAAGTCAACTCATAATGATCCAATAAACCAGTATTTCCAAGATGGTGCTTTCCAAGACTCATAACCATCTCCAGCAAAATATTCTGACTGCCAGACAAAACTATATGGTTTGTTTCTGTAGGAAAAGGCACTCACTGAGGCCACCCCCAAAGTCACGTGCTGAGTAAACCAGCTGCTGACAGCAGCAGCTTTTGTGACATAAGATGCTGCTTCTTACAATGTTCTTGGAATTCACTGAGCTTGCCAAGGTGGGCTGAGAACTTTAACCACACAATATTACTAAAAAACACAAAACCAACCTAAAACCAGCTGCTATGGCAGGAATAACCAAAACAAGCACTTCTAAAAAAAATCATGCTTGCACTATGTGATGTAAAGTAAATGACAAAATAGCATCATTTTCTTTCCATGTTCAAATGTCAAAAAATGTAATGGCCCCATATTTCTTTGTTTCTCTCCACTGTACACACACACACCCCCACCTCTCCTGCCCTTATGCTCAGAAAGATGGGTGGGGATTTAAGCTAGAAACTTGATAAATGTACATGCTGGAAACATTATTTTGGATGCCAAATAGCAGTTAAGAAAATTAAAACTGTGCAAATCTGGGAGTTCTTAAACTGAATGACCCCTTCCTTGTATCAAAGGGATCAAAACAAGAAAACAAAGGGAAGCCACTGTGGCCATTAGAAGTTTTTCTGCTTGGTTTTTGATAGGCTTCTCAGGGCCAATCATGTCAAAATAAGGCTCTGCAATTTTAACTGTTATCTCAAGAACTGGGCTGTAACAGAAGGATTTCTGAAGATGGTATGATGCCATATCTAAGAATAATTGAAGTCACACTTTTGTTTGTTAATGTTTCTGAAGGAATTACTTGTTGGCAGAAAATTGCATTCTGGATGGAGATGAGTCAAGTTCAGGGAAAGAGAAAGAAAAAGGTCAGGTCTTGACATCAATTTTCTTGAAGAAAAATAATACCAGCCATTCTGGTGGAGGAACCAGGGGCAACAATTCCATAATTTTTTGGACATTTTGGATAACTTCTTTCAGCTCGTAAGAACAGCTTTAGTTTGCCCTAGAATAATAAACATCTGAAGCAATTGATAATAGTCTGTGGGCAGGAGAATTGGTTCCAATGCCTTCAGAAGGTCTTTGCAAATTGTTAATCCTAATAATGTAAAGCAGGAAATTTGGAAATCTCTCACAACCCTCTCTCAGAATAAACTCTTACAAATAAAAAATAATTCAGATCCCTGATCATTCTGGAAGGTCCTGGCACAGGAAGATAGGCTACTGCATTTAATACCTGAAAAAAATACAGCCCCCAAGGTCTGCAGTTCAGGTTCCCCTACAATGGATACCCCCATGGTCACATTCAGATGAAGGCAAATCTACTTTTCACATTCATTCAATTTTTTACATGCTGTTACAGGTTTAGCAGGTTAGATCAGCAAACAGATTTTTCACACCCATTAAACATTTTAAACATAATTGGTTGAAAACAGTTTTCAATGAGGAAAAGAAAAAGCAGTAGGTGTGCAAGAATGATTTTAATGAGATACCTCAAAACCTGAAAATAACTGAGGCATTTTTGGAAATCTGTGGCTAGCCTACATTTAAAATGCCATTCAGCTCCCTCACTGCACTTCCTAACAGCAGGATGCTTCCACCCAATGCTCACATGGTAACTTAATGCTTTGGGAAAGAAACTCACTGAACAAGAGATGTGGCACATCTAGACAGTTCTGGACACACAGGCATTTGGACAGTGCTCTCAGGCGCATGGTGTGAGTCTTAGGATGTCCTTCACAGGGCCAGAAGTTGGACTTTGTGATCCTTCTAACTCAGGATGCTCTGTGATTCTAAGCACTACAGCAGTCTGTAGTGCTAATATATATAAAATAATTAAATTAGTCATATAAAAATTGCCCAGAAGTTCCTGACGAGGTTTGGTTGGCTGAAAATAAATGAGACTTCAGAAATCCTCAGCTGAGTCTTGTACCTCAGGAAGGTGTTTTGAACACAGAAAGTTCCCTGACAGACAGTATCTGGCCAGCGCTACACAACAACCTGACACAACATCATTTTTGCCCATCCCTGACTTTCCTAGAGCGCCTGTAAGCTCATCCTGGCGCAGGAGAGCAGCTGTAACCTGAGAGGAGCTGCAGCACCAGCAGCCAGGGGTGCATTATCGCCGAGCACGGCAGGCCGGCAGGCAGGGCACGGGCGAGAGAAACGCTGGATTCTCCCTCCAGGCCCTGCCTCAGACTGAAACCACTGGAGGACGGAGGAGAATCAGAGCATCCCTCCCCAAACCCACCGGTACCGCAGGACAGAGGCACGGCCCCTCCACAGATGTTGTAGTGTGTTTTTACACTTTGGAATACTTTGAAGTAGTTTGGTTTTTGTATCCCTGTAGTTTTCCCAAATAGTTTACCCCAGACTGTACCCCCTTTCCCTTTACTTAGGTAATTCCTCTCCCTTGATGAGATCATCCCCAAACCCCCAGCCTGGCCCTCTGTCAATCACTCAGCATCCCATCCCCTCCATCTAGAAGCTTCAGACCAAGACATCGAGTGATTCGCCAGGGGTCAGCCCCCCAAAACTTGTTTTATACGCTCTCCTAAATGTCCATCCCATTTCCCAACCAATAGATAACCCATCCCTTAGGGTCATCTATTGGTTGGGAAAATGTTATCTACTTTTGGTTTCCACCTCCCTTTAAATGTAACCTTGGCACGTCTCCCGGGGCTCTCGGCAGGAGGACCCCTGAGGTGTAGGAGCTTCCCGGAGCTCCTGAATAAAACCTTGGATTTACCCCAGCTAGGAGTCGGCCCCTTTCTTCCACCGACGCCTCTGGTGTCTCTCCTGCTGCAAAGGCGCCCAGCCTGGCTGCCCGCAGCACCCTCGGGGCACAGAGAGTGTCTGCCCGCCGTCGGCCGTGCCGGGGTCGCTTCCCCGGTGTCTGCCGACCTGGGGCTGGCCGGGGGTTGCTGAGAGGCTCCCGGAGGGACTGAGACGCACAGGGATGACGGCCGGGATTGAGGAGCTCCTATATCGCTGTTCCTGTCGGGCACAGCAGGGGCTCGGTCGGAGGAGCTGCAGAGGGGC
This sequence comes from Fringilla coelebs, assembly GCF_963513975.1. Taxonomy (NCBI): domain Eukaryota; kingdom Metazoa; phylum Chordata; class Aves; order Passeriformes; family Fringillidae; genus Fringilla; species Fringilla coelebs. The sequence goes on from NC_140028.1 coordinate 85,920,968, forward strand.
CGTGCCCGGACTGCTGCCGGCTTAGCCCTGCAAATCCCCGGTGGTGAAAGAGCAGAGGCGGCGCTGCTCAGGCTCCAGACTTGCCCACTTTCCCCACCAGACCAAGGCACTATCGGCACCCCGCAGCTCGATCCCAGCTCACAGCAGCAGCACGAAACTGCCCCTTCCAGGATGCTCTCCCCGCTAACCAAAGCCATCCACACCTACACCCTAGACGTGGATAGGAGCTGCCCAGGAGCCTGACCAAACCAGATGGCTGGCTTCCTGCAGGGTCCCTGTGCCCCAAGCAGGCAGGCGGGCCCGGGCCAGAGAGCTCAGTCCTTTGGGGACTGGCTGTCTGGATACCCAAGCCGCTCTTAGCCGCAGGCTACCTTAGCAAGCTCAAGTGATATCAGCTCTTACTGATTTTCAGCTCTTTGCTTGCTAAGGCGCTCAGGCTGGCTATGGCATCTCGGTTAGCAGACACGGAGAGAGCAAGAGAAGGCAGCATGGAGCTCCACAGCGATGGTTTATTGTGAAGGGTTCTGGCGACGGCTCTTCTGGCCAGAATGGGCTAAAGTAGCCCCTTATATAGGGCTAGACTGGATCAGAAATTGTCCAGTAGCAGGGGTTAGGGAAAAGTAACCTCTGGGGCCACAGAAAGATAACCTGGGGTCTGGAAGGCAGAAAAGAGGCTTCTGGCCTTTTCACAATGACTTGGCATTTCCTTACTCTAGGCCTCGGTCCTCCATGGGGCTTTAGCCAGGCCTGGGCCTGCTACGCCTGACAGAAGAAGAGGCTTTTTAGCCAGGCCTGGGCCTGCTACACCTGACAGAAGAAGAGGCTTTTTAGCCAGGCCTGGGCCTGCTACACCTGACAGAAGAAGAGGTTTATTCCTCCTGGAGATGTGGGGCCAGAGGCAGGAGTGCAGTAAGTGCTGCCCTACCGCAGGCGCCCTCAGGCCATGGCGCTTGCAGCCCAGCATTGCCGCCAGCTCCTTCTCTTTGATCCCTGTTCTGTGCAGGGGCAGCAAAATACCTTGGAAGGGCTCCCTGACCAACTGCGCAGAAACAGGGCGGCTGTAAATGAGGAATGGTGCAAATGCCAAAGCCTCTCAGCCTTCAAATTCAAAATATATTTAGAAATTCGGTTTTGAATGGTAAAATTTAGAAGCCCAGAGCGCTGTCGCCTTCCGAGGAGCAAGACCTGGCTTTGTAGGCTGGGGATTTGATCCTGGGGAGTGAGGCTCTGGCTTGTGGCTGCCTCTGATAGGATTACATTTATCAGGGAGCTGGAGGGCCTCTGCGACTCTGTGTCTCTGTGGGAACCCCTAAGGGGAAAATCAGGGTCTCCTCAGAACTGACAGGAAAATTTAAGACTTCCTCAAAGAAGAAAAGAAGCAAGGCAGAAGAAATCCAAGGGAAGAAGTGGAACTGTTCCTAACAATCATGATAATTGCAGTTTTGTAAGTTAGGCTGGCTGGGTGCCCAGAATGGGGAAAAAAACCCCAAAGCAGTTTAACTGACAAGCATATAACCATTTGCACAGCCCTGCAGCAAAGCAAAATGACCTCCAAATTGTCAAAAATCTCAGTTATAGATTAACCCTCATATCTACCTTTTTTTTTTTTTGAGCAAATTAATGAACCTAGACTTTAAAATAGTCATGAAATTTTATATTTCTGACAGTAAGCATGAGATTTAGACACACAACTGTCAGTAAAAACAAACAGGAAATAAATCTTGCTTAAATTTTTAAAATTCCTTATTTAAAATATGTTTATGATACATAATAAGCCAACTACACACATCCAATGCGTAATATTCAGTAGTCAAAGATATATCCCGCATGGATAACTTACCCAATAAATTTACAGGGTTTTGCCCATCATAAGAATTTTAGCTGCATTTTTGTCTCTAATGTTCTTTTTTTTGAAGGTTTCACTAACAAGTCACCCAGTTACCTTTGCATCATGACAACTTCAAGCTCAGTTTTATCCCCCTACCATTGTAGCACTACAATTTCTGAATTCAACACTTGTGAAAATAAGGAATGTTCACAAAACTGCAGACCAAGGCACCCTGGCACAGCTTCAGAAGCTTTACTTTAAAGGTTCTTGGTACAAGATTATATAGGATAGGAAACTTTCACAAGGAATTCCAGGCACCCTAGAGGTGGCCATCAGGCATCCTCCTTGATGTCGTCTGTGATAAACAAAAAACTTAATTTCTTTTTTAAGCAGAAAGTGGAACAGTGAAATTATTTCGGACTGTTTGATCTGCATGGGGTTTTCCTGCCTAGAAAGAGTTAATCCATGAAGTGGTTTTCTTTCTTTAGCAGGAACTACACATCCCTGATTGAATCATACAAAATAAAGAGTTATAAGAAATGGTGTCCCTCAGGTTTACTGAGGGAAGAGACAAGAACTGCATGAAAGAGGAGCCCCTGTAAGGCTGAGCACTGTATTCTCCCTCATCTTTTGGATCAGTACAGAATCTGCCCAGGTGCTTAACCCTCTCTGCTGCCTTGCCTTTGTTCAACCACTCTTGAAGCAGAACTTCACCAACACTCAGAGCAGCTTTTGACAAGGTTATGTAAAACCATTCCCAGCTGAAGAGGCCAGCAATATCTGGAAAAGGAACATGGGTGCTGGAGGAAGCTTGGCACTTATCTGGTTTGAGCTACCTGCAGCTGCTACTGAACAACCTTAGAGAAACAGACATTGAGGCTCTTAATTGCCCATTCACACTGACATGAAGGGCTCACACAGACCTTGAGCACTGTTGGCTACAATCTGCCCAAAATTACATTTACTAGCTAATTTTAATAAGTTTATCTTTCCTAATGATTATTTTGCATCAGGAGAGAATAAGCAGTCCCTCAGGATCCAGTTCATTTTTCCTAGAGCCTTTGTAATACACTGGTTTCTCAGCCCTTGATTCCAGCTCCCCACATGCTCAGAATGACATAAATCACAATTTCATCCAATCTGCATCTTTCCTAATAAAAAGAAAGCCCATTTCTCTCCTAGCATTATGTCAGTATTCATCCTTGAAGTCCCCTGGAGCCGCATCCGATTCCTACCAGGGTACAAAAATGACTGGAGCACAATCTTTTTGTTGCTTGTATTCAAATCCTTCAGTCTGTTTTGCTGTTATCCAGCTTTCCCACAAACCCAACTTGATGCCTGCTAGCACAATGCACAGTACCCTGGCTCAAGACTCGCTGTTTATGCTGCTCTGGACACGTCTCTTTCCCTGCCCCCCAGCATCTCTGTGCTTTATTTATTCTGCTGACTTGTGCCAAATGCTGAAGTCACAGTCTGAGTTTTCAGTTAACTCATATCCCTACCTCTTTTTCCTATTCTTATTGCCTTTTCTCACAAACGTTATCAGGTTTGAATAGCTCAGTCTTTTTCATACCTGCCATATATTTACATAATGGACAAATGTGGTTTATTTTTCTTTGCCCCCTTCCCAGGAAAACCTGGCAGCTCACAGTGCTCCATCCTTGTGCATTTGCATATCACCTGGGATAATCCGGACCTCACAGTGACATGGAGGTTAAGAAATATGAAGCTTATTTTGGCTCTGTTGTGATTCTGAATCCTAGCAGCCAACTTGCTTCTTTCAAAATGTCATTTTTCAGCAAAACCCACAGGCTTTTAGACACTAATTCATCCCAAAAATACATTCAGATGAACAGGCTCCAGCCAGCTCTCACTTGCCATGAAGCCAACATGCTAATAGAGTTCCATCTTTGCTTTCAAAAACCTCATGACAGGATAATTAACTTAATAGTCCAGACTTCTCTTGGGTCAGCTTCAATTCCTTTCCCAGAAAACTTCCCCAGGCTCTTGACAGTATCTCAAAACTGGTTTTCACTGTCTCACACCATTACTGCCCTTGACAGCCTGTTTCAGGATTTTCCCATGTACTAACCTTTTCCATCACCAAGGCAAGCCAGATGCCATTGAAAGAGAAGGAAAACCAGGAGTGATGGATCCCCTGAGTAATTCCCCAGCACCTGGTAAAGAGGCCATAATCCTGCTGGCAGTGACACCCTCGGAACTGCTACAGGGACACAACAAGCTGCTTGTTCAACTGCAGCACCATGAGGCAAGGACATTTCTGATCCTTCTTTAAGGAGGCCAATCAGGTTTAAAAACACTGGATTGGGTGACACACTCTGCAGTGCACTTCCCTCTTCTGCAGTAAGAGCAAAATCTTTTGTGCAGCTTTGCTACTCTTCTCCATGACTTTTTTTTTTTTCAAAGGAAGTACCAGAAGGCAAACACTGTCTGTTTCTAACACATTAGTACTGCACTTGACACGATGGTGCTAGCAGGCTCTGGTATTTCATGTTCAGCATGAGAACTGATTAGAAATTGGGCAAAGTGCTCAGAAGTTGAGCCATTTCACTCTCATAGTGAATCCCTCATTGATAACATCCACAAAGTTCATGCAGACAGGGTTTAGACAGCAGGAATAAAGTTCATACCCTCTGCAATGAAACTGACTCTAGTAATTTCAAATTTCACACACAGGGAAAAATCTGTGGAGGTCAAAAAACAACTACAACAAAAAAAAAAGGCAAACTGAAGATGGGTGAAGTCAAGAAAAACTGAAGTCCACAAGAAGCTGCTACTTATTTCTACTCCTGAATGGAAACAGGATTCTTTGACAAAACTGATTCCAGAAAAATATGTCCCAACTCAGGGTCACACAGAAGAACTCAGAGCTGATGAGAGGACTCAGCTCTAGGGCTTGCTGTCACCAGATGATGTCACCCACAGCAGTACTTATAAATAAGCAACAAAAACATTTAAATGCCTTTCATGGGCAATGATCAAGAGGCTTTTTTTTCTTGCCATAATTGTACAAGGTCAAGAAACCAAAAGAGTTTGCACAAGACTGATCAGCTTCTTGATTTCTTTTGCACAAATTCTTGTATTTGTAGATTTTCTCTTAGGACAGGGCAGTCTCTCCTCTCATTTGATTGGGAATGGAATAAACTTAACATGCTCAGAGGTATTTGGCATTGTGACCTGTCCATTCATTAGGAAGAAAAAAAAACAGGTTCTTACCAAATCCAGGACACTGTGGAAGAACCTGAGAGTTCTTTATGCACACTGCAATCAACTATCTAAACATTCTGTTCTCTTGTGACCACGAGACTCTAAGATTGTTTGGAGAGAAACACTTCAGAACCTCATCTTTTGTCTGGAAAATATTGTTTATCTTTCTAGACTATTATCAAAAAAATCTAGGCAAAATTTTTCATATTTTGTCCATGTTCAAGACCAATTTCTAAATCCATTTTCATCTTTATCCTTTTAGGTTTTTTTTTTTTTCTGAAATTGAATTTGGAGGTAAACAGGAGGCCACCCACAACCCTTTTAGAGTAGTAGTTGTATGAGCTGCACATCTTAAAAACCCCCAGTGCTTCTACCATGTCCTCACAAGTTACAGGGACAAGCATCTATGACATTTTGGACAAAGTCTGGTTCATGAAGCCATTTCTGTGTTGTTGAAAAAACTTCAGCCAAACATCCATTGTGGGTAACTGCTGCAGTTTTCAGTTTTTACAAACAGATGTCAGTGAATCCAGGAGGACTTGAACTTCCTAAGCCAACTCAGCAGTGCATACTCTGGAGTAAAACAAGAATGAACAGCTCCAGATTATGAAGCACCAAAGCATCCCAGCATGGGACAAGCCTACCTTCTGACAGTCATGTTAACGATTTTCTTCACAGCTCACCACTCAAGAAGCCCTTCAGCATATAATTTATTTGATCCAGCCACTCATTAGAGACGAAGCAGAGGGAAGAGCATCTGGATCTAAAAAAATATCTCACATTTAGTTGAAGCTGAGCAGCAACTCCACTCTGAGCCCCCAGAGAGGAAAAGACAGTGTAGCTTGTAATTCAGAAAAGAAACAAATCTGTAGAATGAAACATTGACTTTTTCACCTGGTCTGCCAACAGCAGTGAAGAGCTTTGCCTTGAGCTTGTGTGCTTTCTTACATGGAGGTGTCATGGCTACACTCCAAGCTCCCACATCCATAGGAGCTATACGAGAGGTTCCCACGGCCAACAATACCTTGGGGACTTGAAAGAAAGCTACAGGAATTCTTCATTATTTAAAAAAGCACTCACTTCTCTTCAAGGGAAGGCAGAGAGGAGAGAGGTTCCCATGCAAAGTAACAGGGGTGAGGTTGGGCTGGAAGCCCTTTTGAAGCCACATCTTATATTGCTTCCCAAAAACGTGTCCAATCCCTGCTGAATCTTGCCCCTCTAAATCTTTGTTGCAAGGCACAGAGCTCTGATTTCACTCTAATTTAATGAGAAGCTTAATGTCTAAATGTTTTGAGCGTTGCTTGGGGAATAGCAAAGAAAGCCTGGCAGCAAGAAGCAGAGAAAAAGGAAAGAAAAAAATTAAGTCTCTGACCCTTTGAGAAATCAGGGAACCAAAAAAGCATCCTACTGATTCTGCAAAGTTTAAGGGACTTCTATCAACAGGGATCAAAACTTGGCTCCTAAACCTCATGTATAATCCCCAAAATAAAGGTTTGGCTGCTTCCCACCAAATGCATCAATTTTTGCCTAGATCACATGGAACTGACATGCTTATAATGGGAGCCATAATTAATAGTGTTTCAGCAAAACAATGCACGGGAATGTCTCTCTGCTCGACTGAAAGCAAAGTCCTACAGCTAAAAATCCCAGCCTTCCTCTCAGGGAGAGCAGAACAATGAATCTTGCTGCAGAGTGACATATTCCAGGCAATTACAAGAGCTGCAGACCTCAAAACCACACTCTGAGCATGACTGGAACATAAATAGATTAGCAACTGCTAAGGACTGCTCTTCCTCCTGATTCACAAAGCATGTTCCCACTTTGCTTTTGATGCCTTTAATGATGCACAACCATTCTTTTAATAAGAAAAGCCATCTCACATTTTTATAAATACCCCAAATGCTCCATGTTACCCTTAGTTACCCTTCATCCCTCTGTTCTCTGCAATGCTGCTGACTTAATGGAGCCATATTTTTCCAGCACATTACAGACTTGCCTTAAGCAGAGTAAACCACATCCTACTTCCTTCACTTACATCACCCTCCAGGCAGGTAGAGGAAAGATAGGACTTGTTTTGCCCTAAAGCCCTGGCCAGAACCACCCCAGCTCCGATTAGCAGTCTTCAGAGGAAAATGGATGTGCCAATTGCAGGTTCTGAGGTAAATTCTGTGAACACTAAATGGTAACCTATGGCTCTCTCAGAGTGCTTTGCAAAGCAAGGAGCACCTCTGAGGCTGTTGCATTGAATGGGAAAGTGTCAGAGCAGCTCAGAACTGCTGAGCTATTTGTAGAAGGTCAGCCAGCAATTTGTTACCAGGGCTACAAGTAAAACCTGGAGGTCTCTATCGCTGCACACCAGGCACCCATCACTTTCTATCTTTAACTGCCTGTCCTCGTGTCCTATTCCATCCTCTACAAAAAAAAAAAAACCCGAAAAACCCAACCAAAACACCTCTACCAAATTTCCACTTCCACCAGTGCAGGCTGCAGTAGAAGCCCAAAGAGCACTGTAATCCTTCACACTGTCTCCCAGCTAGAGTAGGTGGCTCACTACTCAGCACACCCACTTTTCTGCACCTCTGCTCTGAAAAGAAAAGGAAATGCACTTTGTGGGGCTGGGTATCCAGCCTGAAGGCTGCCAATGCCTTGGGGAATTAATTGTCACAAATAAGCACCACAATGGTCTGCTTTTTTAAAGTTTTCAAAACTCTGTAGACACTGCTGCTTTTTACAGATATAATCTGAAGGTGCTTATATAATTTTAAATAATTCATGGAGCTTGCAAACCCATACACTGAATTGCTAAACGCCAGCTATTCCTACTGACCTTTAAGATCAGCGCAGGCACAGAGGTTCCACAAGTCTCAGACTGTGACTCTGAAGTATTTAACATGAGAGATGCAAGTCATGCCATCCTGAACAGCAGCACAGACGTCAGTGACACCAGGAACACACCACCACCTTCCTGTCAGATCAGTCGCAAGTACATGATATGGCATTTAAATCAATTATAGGAAAGCAAAGTATACCCAATGATCACAAAGCTCAAATACGTGAGCACATTTAAATCATTTTATGGGGCTATGACATCTTGTTCTGACACCAGGAGAGCTAAAGATGGATTAAGTATCTGACCAAAAAACAGACATAAAGACCAATGTACTGCTACTGGGTTCTGCATCTGCTCTGCAAAAGCTGACCATTTAAATTCTTCATTCCCATCAATAACAAAGAAGAAAACTCTCTTCATAAATAGGAATCAGCGTTGTCCAAATGACAGAGTAGTGGCCAGTCCGTTAAGGATTTAATTCCATGCCAAACTACAAAAACTTGTGAAAATTGCTATGTAATAGCACTAGCTTCCTGCAGAGCCTCAAGATAAAGCCTTTTAAAAATGCATACTCCTTCTGGCAGCACTGAATAGGGCTAAAAACTTCAACAGTGACAAAATTGGAAATACTTGTCTGCATGATAAATCAATAAATGTGCTGTTATTCAACTAAGTAAAACTTAGTCCCTTTGCATTCTCTGTACCCCTACTGGAAGATGATGCCAAAAGGCTGTCAGTATCTACAGAACCTGGACATCTCCCCTAGGAATTAACAGCAATAATATTAATAACAATATTTATCTACATTTTACAGTGGGGTGGGGAGGGCACAGAAGAGCCTATTCCAGTGCTTAGGATATTCTTCAATTACCCAAGTCAAACACAACCATATTCTAATAACTAAATTTTTCTAAGAAAGCCAACTAAAAGAAGCTTGCCTTGGCCAAGGCTCCCTGCTCTTTGCTTTCTGGAAAGCTGAAAACTGCTCAAAGTCACTTTAGCTCCCCCTTTTTGCTCCTGTATACAGCTGCATTAAAATAAGTTCTGTTCAGTAGTGCTGGAGGCTACTTCCAAGGGTGAAACAGAGGCCACTGCTTTATAAGAAGTTGCCTTAGTTTATAGTAGATATTTCTGAAGTTCTTGTTACTATTCAGAAGGTGGTGGTTATTTAATAGCCCACTAATTCAATTAGTCTCCAGTTTTGGTCTTTAAGCTCCACTCTGTGAATAAAAATTATAAAGAGAAACAGTTCAAGCATGTTCCAGCATAGCTGCCACATTAAGACAGAGTCAATTGCATGCATTAATCTTCAATTAACAGCATCAGAGGAACTGTAATCTAGCAGCTAGAGTACTGGACTAGCTACAAAAAGCTTTCATTCTAATCCCAGATCAGCCACTGATTTGCTATGCACCTCCCATGAGAGGGGAAAGAGAAACACCCCTCTAAGTTCTCCTTTTCCTTTTTATCTTTTGTCTGCCTTACCATTTCTTTTTGTAGTAGCTGTAACAGGGACACTCCCTGCATGAGCAAAATTCCACCGTGGCTCTGCAGCATTGGGTGAGCAGCCCAGCTGCTAATTGCAATTAACAGCAACATCAACAGAATCTGACCTATCTCAAGACAGTTGTAAATTTTTGGCATTTCTATAACTTCTCTAAAAACTAAAGAGAGGCAGCCTGTAGCAAGGAATAATAAAAGCACACAAATTGCTTCCAACAAGAACGTTACATTCCTTGCTCCCACAATTGCTATTCAAACCCCAGGCTGATGAGATATGACCTTGGCTTTTTTTCCAGTCATCCAGCTTTACATATTGACTAGCCTCTCCAAAATGGATATTTCCCAGTAAAGGAGAGCATGATGCAACCAGAAGAGAGCTGATGTTTCTCTTTCATTAAGCTCTGCCACCTCTCTTTCAAGCTGCCTTAGATTAGCACAGGTTCTTGTCTCTCCTGCATTACCCAAATTCTGCCTGTGCCAAGTCTCACTGTTTTCCCCCTGCATCTCTGGAAGCTGAGAAAGAAATTTCTCTTTCACATTCTTCTCTAACTTTTCTCAGAGCCCCCTCATGCTAATATTCCTTTTCTCACACAACCATCAATGGTGGTACCATCACCCCCATTAGTCTCCCACTCTTCCTAAAGGGATGCACACCTTTATGGGATACATGCATACCTTTATTTCTCCAGACGGTTTCCAATTCAGGCAGCATTTGTGAACCAAAAAACAGATATGTTCTATTTAGAGTGATTCTGTGCAACACATGTTGTCCAACTACCTCAGCTTTCATCTTCCTCTGTCAAAATGAAAGTTTGTCCTCTATTTGTTCTACATCAACTAATCTATGAACACCCATAAACACTTAGTCAAAGATAGTGTGCCTGGAAAAGCACGTGGTCTTTGTGGCCCATTTCCAGAGGGTTCTGCTACCCCCCAGTAACCTCTCAACAAAATTCCCTCTCCATCCACCAGCAGAGAGGCAGGAGCAGAGCAATTCCCTAGCTCTCAAGGAGTGGCTTATCACTGTCTGCCCACATTCCAGGACAACAAAACCTCTACTTCTCACACAACCAGCTTGCCTCAGGCTTGTCTCTGTATTCAGATATTTGGCTCTCCTTCCCCATGCTAGATAAAACACTCCCCTGAGGCAAAATTTTTTAGTAAGCACTTAGTTGCCTTTGATCTCAGAAGCAGCTGGCGCACAGCTGCTCCCCATTACTTTTGCAGCTCTCAGGAACATTTTGCATTTTCCTGTCCTCCCTTACAGGCAGGCACAAAGGGCAAGAACATCACCAGCAACCATCTTTCATTCTCAGGCAAAAGCTTTTATTTCCACCTCACGTGCCCTGCCTAATTCCTCCTTTAACTACTGCCCACCAGCCTGAATTTCAGAACTTCCCTCCTAACGGGATCCCCAAACATGTGAGCAATGCCTTCCTGTTCCTCTTCTCAGCACGGGTCTCCTCCATGCTTAGGAGTTGCCTGGAGAGACACAGTACTCCATACGGATGGTAAAGGACAGGCTGCTGTACCCCATCCCAGGAGGAAAATATTACCTTGGGTTCATTTTTTTTCTTTTTTTCTTTTTCTTTTCTTTTTTTTTTTTTCCAGGACGTAGGATAGGAGTAAATTCCACCCCACTTTTTCTTCTCTGCAACTACAAAACCCAGCAAGCACAGGAAAGCCTCTCTCCTTAGAGGTAAGTGCAACATTGCTAGGAAGCATGGATCTGCTTAGCACAGTATCACCTCATGAAGCCTCAGATTAGACCAACTGCAGTGCCTATTAACAGCACGAGGTTTCTCAATTTTACTTTATACCTGTTTAAAGAAAACAGGAGAAAGCTAGAAACCAACCCAGCATCTCAAGTTACAGGATTCACAGACACTATTTTAATCCCTTCCCTAGCTGGAAAAGCTATTTGAGCCACCATCAGCAGACAACTACAGACTGTAGGATGCAGCACAGCCATCACAACACTGAGCTTGGAGAAATGCTTGCAGTCTATGGCCTGTGTACACAGGAGGGGAAAGTAACTACTGACCAATCTGCTGAGATTTCCCTAGATATCTGCAAAAAAAAAAAAATTAAAAAGAAAAATTAACCTTAATACTTACATGTTGAAGAGAACTGGGACGTGAAATCATTCTTCTCAACTTGCCTTCCAGAATGGCGTCCCTGAGGCAATCGTTGTGCACCCACCAGCACTTCTGTAGCTCCTTCTCCACACCGCCCAGTGTGCTCTTTCAACCATTAGAAAAATCACTTCACCTGATTCTCATTAGAAATATCACTTCATCTGGTCCCACAGCTGCTTCTGGAACTACGGTGGGAAGCAAACCCACCCACAGAAGATTCTTACTTCTGGGTAGGTTTTTTCCCCCCTCAAGCAGAATATATTACACTTGGTTTTATGCCTGCATACACTGTTGACAGAAAGGTTTTACTACACTCTGATAGAAAGGTGATCACATTCACATTCACAGCTGCAGTTAGTAGCTCTGAAGCTACAAACTTCAATTTTTCATAAAAGTTTAGGATTTTTAACTTTGTATTAGAATGTTTGCTACAGGTATAACTTCTAGGAAGGCTCAAGTAAAAACTCAACCTTCTGGTCAAGAGGAAAAAGGAAGATAACTTCTTGTTACAAGTTTCTTTTATGTAAGTCCATAATGCCTCAGCAGACACTTTCAAAAGCAGACTTCAGTCAACAACTCAAGCCCTTCACACTGATGCACAGTAATGAAATGCAACCATGTTAAGTATTCCCTAGTCATGTGCCAAGGCAAGAATTTTCCCAGACTCTAGTACCATTGTCTATTCAGTTTGTGATTGTGTGAGTCTGTGTCTGTACATGTAACTTCTGCTCCTGGCAGCCTACTAGAAACATCTCATGGCAGCACAATTTTGAGAAATAACGTCATGATTTAGAAAACTGCTGATTCTTTGGAGTTGTGTTTATAGGACATGTAGCAGAGCTTGAGCAAAAGAGGGTTAGGGTAGTGGAGGGGTGTGCTAGACAAATACCACCTGGTAAATCATCCAGCATGATTCTCCTCACTGAAGAGAAACAATAAACAGATAAAAGTAGAGCTTAGCTGCTTCCCCCAGTCTTTCTGCTTTGTTGTGCCACTCACCCTGACATTTCCACTACAGCTTTTCCCCAGTTTCCAGTACCAATCTCTCACTCCACCAACTGAACAACTTCAATTTTAGCACTGCACTGGTACTTTAATGATATGTACCCACTCCTCAAAACAAACCCCAAAACCCACCTTCCCCAAACCCACCTTTCATGGATTTCAACAGGAGTAGGGTGGATTCTTTATAGCTGCCTATTGCTCTCAGCATGACTATTTACTGTTAATGAAACCTGCTTCACATCAAGTGCATTGTGTGAGGGCACGTCCACAGCTTCCTTCCCAGAAACATGTCTGCAATAACATTGCATGTCCATGGGTTGGCCTGTAAGCAAGAACCACACCCTCCCTTTGGAAGCAGAGATTTTGTGTGCGTGCGTGTAGGTCAGTTAAGAAAGGAAGCAGCAGACTTTTGCATCACTGTCAGAAACATACTTTTGACAATCAACTGTGATCTGCTAAATCAGGGGGGCAGGTCAGTAAGCTTTCACTTTTTCCACGTTTAATGGGTGCTCCTCCCAGTGCCATGTACCTTCTCCTCACCTTTATTCTCCTACCCCCTACCAAATCAAGGAGAACACATCCACCCCTTTGGTGTTTTTTGCTAACATGTAGGCTGAAATACCTTTAACAGGGATATGTAAATGTAAAGAAATAAAACACTTAATCCCAAAATGAGCTTTCCTGACAAATATTTTAGCTAGCAGTCTGTAAAGCTAACTTTCAAATTCCAAATTTGCTCCTGGAAAAGAGGATTCCTGAGAAAAACTCTCAAAAACTTAACTTTTCGTAAAAGCTGTGAAGTTTTTCAGAAGGCACTGTGTAACAGTGAAGAAACAGTGAAGAAACAAAGATCCACTCCTTCCATTGGCTATAAATAACAAAAACATGATCAGACTCTTAGTACTTAATCTGTTACATAACTACTTGTACAAAAAATATTTTATTAGTTTTCTGTCAGTGACAAGGGATTATTAGAGAACTTCTTCTGTGGACATAACTTTATGGAGGACAATCATCATGAGCTCCTACAGCCATGTGAAGCCAGTAGTCCAGATTTCTAAAAATGACAAAGTTGTACAAGTTCTCTCCTCCTTTGTGGAAACCATGTTCACTTTCTCTCCAGGAAACAGGGCTGTCTGCAAAGCCATGCACAGTTAAGGTGAGCCAATGTGCCAGTTTTGGTTCGCCAAAATAGCAACTGCAGGCAAGAAGAGAAGATAATCAGTGATTATAATGGAATAGGCAATATATTCAAGTCTACAGTATAAAGTAAAACAATCAATGACACACTTCAGTGAGAAATTATGAACGTTAAAAAGTTTAGTCCATAATAAATAAACTTGAAAGGAAATATTCAGAATACATTAAGGAACAAAGTAAGATTGACTATCGATTACTTCTATCATAGTTTTATACATGGCAAATCTGCAAGTTGTAGCAATTAGAAAAAGTTCTAAGTTGTACAGTACCAGTTCTGACTTTACTACAGCATGCACTGTCTTTCAGAAAATTGAAAATTTAATGAGAACAATTGCTATCAGGGAAGAAAAAAGACATTGGAGGAAGTAAAGTAGTCTAAGGCTATGCTTGACACAAATACTTTTACCACCAGAGAGGAAATAGATTATGAATAATCAAAGCCAGATACTATCCATGCCACGTTTTAAAAACGCAGGAGCACCATACAGCCAGTTTCTCAGAAATTCAGATAAAAACCAAAGTCATGACTACAATGCAGGGCAGGCTTTTTCAAATTCAAGGCATTCAAAATTGTCTTTTACATTTTATACTGATGTCAAGCTTCCAGTTAATTTCCTAATGAAAACAGAAGTCTACATTTATATATTTTGCTATTTATTTTCAACTGAAAAGTATTTAAAAGTGATTTCAAACAAGAAGCGTTAGAGTACAAGTGCTATAGTAATGTGTTTCTGTCAGTCCTTACCACAGCTGTTCCAATAACTGAATAATCTTCTCAGGAATTATAAAGCCTGTGATTGTGCACAAAAAAGCTTTTTCCACCACTGTGTTGGGCTCAGGACAGCAATAGGTTGATAAGAAGCTGGAGGATTTGTTGTCTCTGGAAGAAAAAACAATAAAGTAACTGAAATAAATATGCTTTAAATATTCTATAGGATGTCTTAGTAATCAGAACTTGTACCAAACAAGTAGGATCTATGTATATCATCTAAATTAATGCCAAGTAATTAATGACCAAGCAATCAATACAAAAGATCTCATGGTGCTATGGGTTAACCCTGTAAGCACCCAAACACCAACAGCTGCTCCCTCACCCATTCCCACCTGGAACTGAAAGGCTAATGGGAGAAAACCCATGGGAGATAAAGACAATTTAATAAGCAGAGGAAAAGTTCCACACAAAGCAAAGCATGCAAAGGAATTAATTTACTACCTCCCAAGGGCAGGCAGATGTGAAGTCATCTCCAGGAAGGCAGGGATTCTAACTGACTTGGGAAGACAAACGCTGGAACTTGGAACATTTCCCACCCATCCTTGCCCCAGCTTTTGCTGCTGAGCATGTCACCATATCCTGTGGTGTAGGATATCCCTCTGTTCAGCTGGGGTCTGCTGTCCTGGCTGGGTTCTCTCCCAGCCTCCTGCCCAGCCCCAGCCTCCTTACTGGCAGGGCCATAGGAGAGACAGAAAGAGGCCTTCAGACTGTGCAAGCCCTACCCATCAATAGCTAAAACATCCCTTGTTATCAACTCTCTTGGTCACTGATCCAAAGCACAGCACCACACCAGTTACTGTGAAGAAAATTCACTCTATCCCAGCCCAATCCAGTACATATAGGTACCCCTAAAAACACAGATAAAATCATTCAAGACTTACATAAACATTTAACTGCATAAAAGACTCTCACTTATAAAACAGTGTCTGTCTTAATTTTTATTCAGCTATTTCTTAAAATAAATTGTGGTTTTCCTTACTTAAAACATTTTTAAAGACGAAACAAATTCAAGTACTTACAAGCTAACTTGATTCAAAACAGCACCCAGCCATTCAAAGAGCTCCTCTGTACTGCAGGACTCCTCTGGTTTTCCTTGTAGATCATTACTTTGTAACACTGGACACTGCAAGTCCCTTAAGGTGCTGAATGTTATTTTTGGCTTCAGGGCCTGTATTTGGTTTTTTGAAAAGTATGACATCAATGTTGTTCCCTCTGCACCTTAACAACACAGCACCACAAACAGCTGTTACGAAACTACTAAACAAAAGAAGCAATGAATACATGAAACATTTGTATATAAACAAAAATATGCAGTGTGAAACTGCTTGTGAGCTTTTAATCCATGGCAGAACCTGAGAATCTTCAGCTTCCTTATCTTCTTGGAAATAAAACTTAATGCAAGATTCAGCAACTTAATACAGCTCGGTAAATTTGCTATTTCACTACGAAGTGTAGATTTGCCAATAGACAATTCAAGCAGAATTAACTGCGTGAGTAATAAAATAAGCTTGTTAAAAAGATGAACTCAGAGTGTTCCTGAAAAGGAACAGATAAAATGGAGCAGGAATGTCATCTCAGAACAGCATTTTCCCTGAATAATAGAAAAGTGAACATGTGATTAGAGATTTAAGAACAGATTTATCAACAATGTCAAGAGAAATTCCAGAATAATCTGGAGCATAAGGACTGAAGAGAAAAGAAAAAAGAGAGGGTAAAGAAATCAAAATACATCACCAATGTTGCTCCACTAGAAGAAAAAATTCATCCCTGCTCTCCTCTCCCTGATAACTCTTCAATGCAGTATGGCTGTAATGTGCCTCGATGGACTTGTGGGAGAGCCCTAGTAAGAGATCCAAAACAGCAAGTACCTAGACTAAAGAACTAACCTAAGCAGGCATATTTTAAATTCAGAGATATTACCAAATTGCTTTTGAAGCAGGAAGGTAATTGATATGGAATAACTTCTCCTAAATTTCAAATTCCAGATAATAAGTGCTATTTTCAAGAAGTAACAATGGGTGTCTAGGAGACCAAGAAATAATGCCTTACTCATGAAAAGTCTAAAGTGCAGAGGAACATTTAGATACCACAGAAAAGGCATGTGTAAACAGCAGAAATTCAAGAATAGGGTAGAGCTCACTGTGGAATACTATATCTACCATCTTCTATCAGAAAATATGGACTGCCTAAAGTCTATCAGCCATATTTACATCATCAAGGACAATCATTTGGGGGAGTAGAAAAAGGACAGTTAAGCTCAATTTTTTTAGTCATTCTTCAAAAAAAGGTTGTTCCAAAGGGCACAGTGACAAAGACTGAATTCTTCTTAATTCAGTATTTTTATAAAGATATATGTAAGTCTGAGGAGTGCCAGAAGAGATGATCTTACTTACATTCTATTAGCCCTTGTTAGCCTAACAGGTTCAAATAATGTATAATTTTGCCCTAGAATTCCTAGAAAAAGATAGAAAATGATACATTTTACATGTCTGCTGCATGTGGGAGCCTCAGCTAGAGCCCTAAATGCAGGAAATCTCAAAGACTACAGTCAGACCCTAACAGAACAATTCCTCTAGCTACAGCACAACTTTTTATGTTAGCAGCAACCAGGCACATCATCAGAGCTTTCCAGAGGCCACTGAATTTCATCCAATAAACATATAAAATTGTGATAGAAATTACAGCAATAGAAAAAAGATTATATTGATTCTGTCATTAAAGACATATTCCCTTTCCCTGTTCTTCTTGGTGCCAAAACCACCATGTAGGAAAACTGGGTATGAAAACCAAAAATCCTGCAGTGCTGGCCATAGCAAGAAACACCAGATATCAGTAGGAAGGCTGAAAGCACAGTGTTCACAGAGGACACAGATTCTCTTCACAAAACACAGCCCGCTTTTTCCCTTACAGCAGAATCCACACAATGTCTCATATCTATTAATAAAAACCTATAAAAGTTTTATTTTTGTCAGTACTAAGGAACCAATAGTCTTTTGTGTGCTATGAGCACAAGATTCTTGCACAGAAAGGCATTCAGGTTTAACTCCATATTCAGGAAATTATTGACCTGACCTGTTTTGGGGATGTAAGAAAGTGAGGGAAAAAAACGCTATTCTTCCTGAATGCTGTTAGCATGGGCAGCAGCAAACATATGAAAAATAGTGGCCCTAGAGGTATTTTGCTCTCTGTCCAGGGTCAATAAATCCAAGCAAGCTGAGCGTGAAGATCTGCCACCTCAGTTGGATTTATGTCACCATTTATGGTAGCAACAGCCTTCACTGTGACTCTTTCCTGAAGATTACAAGGACGGGAATTGCAAGCCTTTAAACAATTTCTGTATGACAAACAAGGAAGCATCCTTGTCATATGATTAGTACTTAGAAAGGGGGAGGGGAAGCATGAAGGAATAAAGTGAAACATGGGACACTCCTAAAGGAGCTTGTAAACAGCTTCTGTTTCTCAGATGAGTTAACTCCTTCTCAGACTTGGCCTTAAAGAGCCAGGAAAAATGAACAATACAAAGAGGAGATGGGAAAGCACTCTCAGGGACCTTTCTAATATAATTTCTCCATAGTGTGGAGACTCAAAGCAAAACAACACCAAAAAGCTACATATCTGTGATGAAGAAAACCATGTTTTTCAGTACAGACATTCGCGGTTTTCATCAGTCCCATGCAAATGCTACATATCCCTACATACAGCCTGTTCTGAGGTAATACAAACAACTGGGGACTTAAAAAATTTTCCCTCAGAGGAAAAATACTTGAGTCCAGAAGAAAAAATAGAGCAATTAGAAAACAGCAGATAAACAAATAGAAGAGGATTATTTGAAACAGTATAATTTCTTATAGCAACCTTTTACTTGGCTCCAACCTCAAACAGCAGTCTGTGTATCCCGGTACATGGCACATGATGTAAACAGGGAATCTGTACATGTCCTGTAACTACTGAGGAAATCAGAGTTCCCCATCCTAAGTATGTAACTGGATACATAACTTATGTGTATTAATTAAAAAAATACAAACCAAAAAAAGAGTACTGATAATGGTTATGTATGTCACAAATTTATAAAGAGGTAGCACCATCAAACAGGCAAAGGTTTGCCAGAAAGCCTGGGTAACACAGAGAAAGGAAATGAAACAACTCCAATATATCTCCTATGAATCACTGTTGTCCTCCTGAACTGAGATGTTCTGTGCACAGGAAGTAACACCCTCCCCACCCCAAACAAATAAACAAAACAAACAAAAAATCCCGCCCATACACATTTTAATCTAACTTTTCCCTCCACTGACAATGCATTTCTACAATCACTAGAAAAAAACCAGAAAACTAAAAATATTTGGACTTCATGTCAGTTGCATTTTAGTTTTGCTTTTGGTTTTTATTTACCTGTATTATACCAAGCCAGTAGGAAGTCAAATTCTAAAGGTTTCTTTTCTTTCAAGGCCCAAAGCACTCTGTTATGTTTCTTGCTCTCAGGGTGAAAGCCAGCATCAGTCAAGTCAATAGTGATAACTGCAGAAAATACACAATAGCTATTGGTACCCAATTAAAATAAAATTTATTATTAAATTAGAAGAGCACAAAGAAACCAAAGAACATTAAACTTCCTCTTTACATTTGCAGAATCTTTACGAAGTACTTGATTATGCAAATATGACTCTCCATTATGTAAATAAATATTCACCTCTTTATTTTGATATATATATTTTGATATAATCTGGAACTGCTTTCTCGTGACTAGAGGGACAGATTCCTCTTGAAATGGCATTGACAGAAGTCCCTGAACAGTGCCTTAAAAATATCTTGCTAATCAGGCAAGCTATTAGCTGTAAAAAAACCCCTACAATTTCTAACAAGTCATGTATACAGAATGACACTTTTTCAATAGGTTGGCTTTTTTCCTAGGTGAATTGTCCCATGCAGGACATAAGTTATACTTATTTCTCAAATTGAAATTTCATTATATATTTTGATGATCAGAATGGTAAAATGATGTCCCATTTTGCCAAAATACTTACTAGAGATGACAAGTTTCCCCTCCTAAAGTTTTTATGTAACTATACCTATCAACTGCTGCAAGTTCCAATACATTTGAGATGGCACAGTGTTCGCGTTTGGGTTTTTTTGTTTCCTAAAAAAACAAATTAATAAAATTCACACTCAAGACGTCTCCTCTGCAGCTGTTAAAAAATTATGTTTTTCAAGTACTTGGTACATAGAGATTACCATTTTAGATGTGTGAAACATAGAACAATTCTGCCTTTCAAACATGCAGCCTTGGGTCAGGCTCTTCACTGATTTTGTAGTGTACACATTTTAAACACCTCCTTAATCAGTTTAAAATTTTCTGACTTAAATCAGAAGATATAGACACCATGCAGAGTATGCAAAAATTCTTAAGTACTACATCACTCCAGTAGAAACAGCAAAATGAGAACCCTTGAAATTAAAAATTTTATAGAGTACTGAAAAGGTGATGTATTTGTGTCCTTAAAGCTGCTTTACTACTTGAAGAAAAAGTACTTTCTCTCTTCAGGCAGTCCTTGTAGCTGCATCTGGAAAAATATAACCTAGACAACAACTAATTGTAGTGAAAGGGAAGCTTCAACAGCTGAACAAGGTGCTTCTTAAATAAGCCCTGTTTATATAAATACTTACTATATCGCATTACTTTTTTGCCTGAATACCGAGAAGGGCGACCTTGCAGTCCAAGTTCCTCATAAGTATCCTTATCCACTGAGAGAATTAGTTTACCTATAAACAAACCAAATTTTAATAGAAATAATCTTCTGCTTGGTCCCCTTTGAAGTCTTTTGAGAACTGTATACCTTTTACAAGGTTAGCTTCAGATCAATGGTATTACTAATGTAATGCAGACTCCTTAGTTCCAGTTAAATGGATTACCAGATTAATCCTTAAAAAAAAAAAGGCTATAACTCAATTATTCTTTTTTTATCAAAGAGGTCTTGTGAACTAGAGTGAGAAAAGCATACTATTATTCCTGAGATAGTCATAGCTTTTTTACTGTACTACTCAGTTCATTGTCTCCATCTTTCCTCCATTCATCCTGTAGCACTTGCTGTGTCATTAGCAGAGCACTACATTGCACAAGGGCCTGATTTAGTAAACATTCATGCTCAACATGCACTGCTCGACTAAATAAACAAAAGCAGTTCCTCCATGTCCACTGGGACTACTAACACTGAGTAAACTACGCCTGCTAGCGATGAGCTGATACGTGCTGGAACAACTCTGCTTCTGTGCTCATAAACTAGATCTGGCTGCTGCTGCTGCTTGGTACAGAGCTTCACACAAGAGCTCTCTCCCCAACACAGTGCTTGGGTTCTATTGCACAAGGAACAGCACAGCACAGAACACAAACAAATAAGACTGCAGAGGAAGAGTTCAGACAGTGACATCACCAGGAACTGCAACATTGCCTCTTCAATAATTGTGCAGAGCTTGTAACACTTGTATCACACAAACTCCATCGCTATCAAGTATCCTTTTGCCAGGACTGTGCTAACAGACATACAAAAGAATTCTTCTGAACAATCTGAATTTACTCATGCCCTCATGGGCACTTGTCATATTACAGCTTCTTAGGCTGGAGGGCAGATAGACCAGTTTGTATTTCTATTATATTTTATATACTGTAAAACAGAAATAAGACAATGTAATTGAAGCTCAAAATAGCTTCATTTTCTCATCTGAGATGTGGGACATTTTATGATGTCTTTCCATAAAACTCTGATACAACTAAAATTGACTTTTAACACATTACATAGTTCTCAAGGAACCACAAAATCCTCACAGAATCATTAAATTGGGTTAGAAGGGACAGTAAAAATCATCCAACTCCATTCCCTCTACCATGGGCAGACACACCTTACAGGTTGCTCAGGACCAGGTTGCTCAAAGCCCCATACAACCTGGCCTTGAACACTTCCAGGAATGGGGCATCCACAACTTCTGTGGGCAACCTGTTCCAGGGCCTCACCACCCTCACAGTAAGGACTTTTTTCCTAATATCCAATCTAAACCTACCCTCCTCCAGTTCAAATCCATTCCCCCACATCCTACTACCACATGACCTGTTAAAAATTTTCTCTCTGGTTCACTTTCAGGCCCCCTTGAGGTACAGGCAAGTGCTCTGATACTCCCCAGAGCCTTCTCTTCCCTGGGTCTCTCAGCCTGTCTTCACAGGAGAAGAGATCCAGCTCTGTGAGCATCTTTGTGACCTCCTGTGACCTCCTTGTTCCAGCAGGTCCGCGTCCTTCCTGTGCTGGGGACCCAGAGCTGAATGAAGTACCCAAGGTGGGGTCTCATGAGAATAAACACTTAATATTTTAAAAGTGTTTCTAAGCAGTGCTGATAACTTTCTTTTTTGATACAAATTCTGTCTTAAAGATAGTATGAAACACCAAGTTGGAATGCAATGTTTTTACAAAGACTGCAATCTTTGGAAAGATTGCAAAGCAATTACGTAGCAATTGCAATTATGGTTGAAGCATTGACAATCTGACTATACAAAAGCAAAGGTCATTTTTATTGTTTTTTAACTTCCTTCAGATGAAATAAATAATTTAACAAAATGAATTAAAAAAAAAAAGAGCTAAAATTAGTATTTTTTCCAATTCACATATATTTCTAACAAAGTTGGCAAGTACAGTAAGCATTATTTTCCAGTTTACACCATTCCAAATTAAAATTAAAAAACAATCAGAAACAACCCAGACCAAAACTGACATGTATTACTGAAACCAAAACAAATCCCCCATACCATTTGGTAGCAGAGCTGCAGTATTATCTTGATCAATTTTTGTCTTATAGGTAAGTGCGTAGCATGAACCTTTAACAGTAAAGCAGAAAAACATGAGATTACACAGTCTGTAAAGACAGACATGACAACATAAACAATTCACTTCAAGACAACCAAACACGACAAACACCCTCTGAATCACTCTCATGTTTTCATAGACTAACTTTCTTCCACCTTCTCAAGCAAAATGGCATTGTTATTTTTTTTATAAACCCTGTTCTGGCAATATTTTAAAGGACCTATAATAGGGACAATGTTAATAATACGCCCTGATATGAAAACATTTTCTTTCCTTCCACCTGTGAATCTCCCCAGTCATCAAATGGAAACCCCATTTTTTCCCAGACATATTTTTATTACCAGTTCACACAAAGACAAGGTGGCCAGGCAGAGGCTGTATCTTTCTTTGCATCCTCTTTGCTCTGACTGGGTAAGGATGAGCTGTCACAGCTCTCTTAGTGAAATATAAAAAAATAAGGAAGCATATATTTCTCTTGCCTGCTGTGAAGCACAGCTCAGCACAGCTCTGTGTTGAAGTATGAAGGAACAAAAAAGGGAGAAGGAAGATTTCTACAAGAATCTCCATAGAAGTGAGGTGTAGAAGAAACAAGTGTGAGAATACATAGAAGCCTTCTTGATAGCTGGCTTTCAGAATTGAGGTGGAATAGAGAGAAATTTATAAGGAAGAATCACAGGAGTTTTGGACCCAGTGAGTGCAAACAAACATTGTCACACATAACAAAGCAGAAAAAAGCATATGAACAAATTAATGAAGAATTTGCTTAGTACTTTTTCTTTCCTTCCTTTAAAACACTTCACAGAATAAATACTAATAAGACTACTAAAAATTTTGCTGTGCTATAAAATAAGTTCATTATGGCTGTGTTAGTTCTGTTCTGATTTCCTGCTTACCTTTCTTCACGAAAGCATCAATGAATTCATGAGCGACCAATTCATGAATGGGTAAATTCCTCACCAGGTAGTATTCTCCAATATCTGCAATTGTGCTTTTCAGCACTTCAGGTAGCATGCCACATTCCGGGATCAAAAAAGACACCTATTAGGAACATATTTGTAATGTAAATCCTATCTTGTTCTGAAAAAAAACCCAACCAAACAAAACAACAAGAAATGCAAAAGAAAACCTTTACTTTCAAAGATGTACCAGTATATTATGTTAAAATGAGATGGAAAGAAAGTAATATCAGGCTACTGTCTTCAAAATGTATCAATTTTCATCATCTCTAGGTACACTAAATACATTATTTGGCCATTTGGTTTTTTGTTTTGTGGGGGGTTTTTTTCCCTTTTTTTTACTATACAATAGCATTTGATGTATTATGTAAAGTCATGATCTTACATAGCATGAGTTAACAGAAGATCTCGTTTCACATCATTACACATTTCAGCTTGATGTCGCACAGGGACACCTCCTTCAGCCCTTGCTGGAGTACTTGTTGAAGCAGTTGTAACTAAAAATGTAGGCTAAGTATTTCTGTAATCTTAGTGGAAAAGCAAAGGCCAAAGTAGAATCTTCAATTTACCTTTTGCTTAAACCTTCCCCATATATTTTCCATAGACCAAGAGAACCCTGAAGTCTAGCAGAGCAGGGAAAACAAGGTAATATCCAGCAAGTAATACATAGGCAAGTACGAAGCTTCCCAGGCAGCACAGTCTCCTTGCTCCCCACTCCATCCCCCAAAAAAACTTCTTTCCCAAAGCTCTTGGAGAACAGATGTGTATCTCCCTTGGCACACGTGTTCAAGAGATGTAAGGACTGACAAACAAGCTGCCTTCCACACCAGTAGAAAGTTTTCTGATTAGCTGCTAAAAATGCTTCAGAAATCAGAGACAGTTAACAATTAGCCTATAGTGTTACAGGGTGTGAGAAGAGGGTTATGAAACAGGGTCCTGCCTGATTGCTGCAAAATCACAAATTTTCTTAAGGAAGGCTATTCTTTGTTGTTTGGCCTTAGTACACTTTCAAGCCTAATCAACAAGAAAGGAGATTTAATCCATGAAACAAGAGTACAGCTAACAAGCTTTAAGTGAAGTCCAAGTCTCTTTGTTAACGTTTAGGGTTGGACATGTTTCAGTGATCTCAGACCTAGGGTTTGGTTAACAAAGCTTGGGGAGAAGGATGTACCACTGATAGTGGGCAGACAGAGCACAGCATTTACAGGCCACAAAGACATTTAGCAGAACTCCCAAAATAAGTAAGAAACTTAATAAAACCAGCAACTCTGCTGAATCAGCTCTGAGAGGATAAAAGACAATTCCGGCAGGTGGAGAAGGCGGCCACCGACCCCAGAAACCCCCTGACTCCTAAGCAGAGAAAGACTGAGATGAGGATTAATCAACATGGGAGACTCATTTACCAACAGAAGACAGAATACTAATAGGAGAACTATGTAACTTGTAGCCAATGAACACTAATTCCTTTGTTTGCTAAAATGTATAAACAGTTAAAGTTTTGATAGGTGGTGTGCTTGGCTTGTGGAAACCTCCGCCTTGCGCCCTGCGCGGAATGAACGATGTCTCCTTTCTACTCTAGACCCTGCGCCTGTGTTTAGAGAGCTCCTAAACCGGCACCATCACCGCTCCCACTGGCTCCCCCCGCTCCTCCTGCCCGCCCGCTCTTCGCTCCCGGAGGAAGGAAAGAGTTTGTTTCTCCCGTGCTGCGCGAGACCACAAACACAGAGGGGCAAATTTGCCTTGGTTTTTTATTTTTTTCCCTCCCCAAAAATGAGGGGCGCGGACCACCTCTGGCAAGGACGGAGGAGCCCCCACAGAACACCGAGCCTGGCGCGAGCGGGGTACCGGCAACGCGCCCCTGGAGCGGCCGGCAGGCAGAACCCCCGGGACATGCGGCGTGGGCAGTTCCGATCCTTCCCTTCCCTTCCCTTCCCTTCCCTTCCCTTCCCTTCCCTTCCCTTCCCTTCCCTTCCCTTCCCTTCCCTTCCCTTCCCGGGTCCTGCCGAGGCCCGGGCCCACTCGCTCGCGCCACTCACGCGGCAGCTGTAGGCGTGGTCCCGCACGTGCGCCGCGTGCCGCGAGCGCGGGTGGCGCGCGTGGCCGCGCTCGCACACCAGCAGGTGCCGCGGCGCGCGCCCGAGCTGCGCCGGCAGCATCCCGGATCCCGCCCGC
This sequence comes from Fringilla coelebs, assembly GCF_963513975.1. Lineage (NCBI taxonomy): Eukaryota > Metazoa > Chordata > Aves > Passeriformes > Fringillidae > Fringilla > Fringilla coelebs. The sequence goes on from NC_140028.1 coordinate 85,946,447, forward strand.
CTTCCTTCTCCTCCTCCTCCTCTGCCGCCGGCCGGGAGCTGCCAGACGCGGCGAGGAGGGCCGGGAAGGGGCCGTGCCGTGAGGTCACGTCCGCCGGCTCCGGCGGCACAGCCGCTTCCGCTGTGGCGGCGGCGGGACCGTGGCGGCTGCTGCCATCGCCGGTTCCCTACCCAGCGCCGGTGGCCGCTCGGGGCTCTCGGTCCCTGCGGGCTCTGAGCAGCCCCGGCACGGATGGGACACCGAGCCCGCAGGAGCTGCGTTTGCATCTGCGCGGTGGTTTAAGCACGGCGGTGGTTCAGTGCCCGGAGGGAGCTGGAGAGGGACCTTTTCCACGAGCCTAGAGTGACAGGACAAGGGGCAATGGCTTCAAACTGAAAGAGCATAGGGTTAGATTGGATATTAAAATTTAATTCTTTACTGTGAGGGTGGTGAAGCACTGGAACAAGTTGCCCCGAGAAGCTGTGTATGCCCCATCCCTGGAAGTGTTCAAAGTCAGGCTGGACAGAGCTTTGAGCAACCTGGTGTAGTGGAAGGTGTGTCTGCCCGTGGTAGAGGGGATGGAGCTGGATGAGCTTTGCTGTCCCTTCCAACCCAACCGTTCCGTGACTCCCGAGTAGCCCTGCAGGCTGAGCCAGGCACGGGGGGCTGCGCTGCCGGGCCCCGGGGCGCCTCTCGGGACGCTCTGCTCGGGTCAGCAGGCACCGCACAGGGCATGGAGCGCGACCCTGCCTGGCGTGTGCTGTGCTGTCTCACCGCTCCTTCTGTACGGTGTATATCTCACACAAAGCACGGCAAAAATGTTCCCGCTTTTCCGCCTTCCCGCAGTGCCAGTCCCCTGGCTTCGTGGCTTCCAATTTAATTTCAAACGGCACCGAGCAACTTTCTGGGTAGGTGCCGCTTCTGTGGCCAGCACAGTCGCTAAGTGCAGCGATTCTGGCTCGCTGGGCTGACTCAGCCCCCCTTGTTTCTGGGCATGAGTTTTCCGAGCTCCCGTGTGCTGCAGGGACACCGGGACACCGCTGCGGCTGCTCCGAGCTTTGAGCCCCGCACCGAGGTGAAGCCGCGCCTCGGGAGCTCAGCGGCTCCTTAACGCCCTGGAGGAGCGCTGAATTCTGCACTGCCCGTATGAATCAGATTGATTGGATTATTACCAATCAAAAAAAAAAAAAGGGGGGCTGTGTAATCGCAGTAGCCTGCTGAGCACGCAGGCGTTAATGGGGAAGGAGCGATATGATTGATATCAGTTGTTATCACAGCCGCGAGCAGGAGCCTCTGCGGGCAGACGAGCCTCGCACTGCGGCGATCTGAAAGCCTGCGCTACTATAGGGGTGAAAAGTTCAAGCCTCTGATCAATAAGCCCAGAGAGTCAGGCAGGAAAATTCAGCTACACTCAAAGCAGCATGTGAAGGGTTTTTTATTGTTTGTTTGATTTGATTTTTTTTTTTTTTTTTTGTCGGGGGACTGTTTTTGTGGGGGTGTGTTGGGGCCTTTTATGAGCTTCTCTATGCTACAATTTATGCTTTCTGCTGGGGATATGAATGGATGGGAAGAGAATTGAGGAAAAAATATGTTAGGGAAGGGTCAAGAGAGTCAAGATTCATGGTTGCATATTCAGTGTTAAGTCAGTATTTTATGGATTCTGGCAGGAGTGTAGGTCAGTGCAGCACAGTGGAGCACAGAAGGATTTGCATCACTGTTCAGTCAGTTTGGTTCATGTGTCAGGCAATTAATTTTAGCCCTCCCTTAGTTATAGATATTGGCTGTCCTATTATAGAGCATGTGTGTTTTAGAGAACTCCCAGAAGACACTGAGCTACATTAAAAAACCCACTTACAAGTCCAGTAGTCTGTGTTGTAACATACAGAATTTCCCTATCTTTAAGAGACATAAATCATGTATATATATGTGTGTGTATATACTAATTGTGTGTTAATGCTGACATTTTTATAATCGTTGTAACAGTTTTATGAGTAATTTGGTATGGGATTTCTTTATATTGTAAAAAAAAAAAAAAAAAGACCTTTTAAACTTTAAATGCTTTAAATAATTTAAGATGTAAAGCTATCACAATTTTCCTAAGGATTTCAAACCCGTGACAGGGTAATGCAGTTTTACAGCAATTCAGTTTCTGCATGCTTCAAGACAGTTACAGGATATAGTAAAGAGGAAAGGATTGCCTTGAGGGAACTTGTGGTAATAAGCTGGAATATGGAAGGATCTCTCAAATACTTCCTGGGACTGGTGAAATTCGATTTTGTATAAAATGACTGAGTTTGGAAAGAAAAGTTGGATCTTCACATTATGTACAGTATCTCTTTTTGTGAAGCCCAGCTGCTTCTTGCATATACTTTTTTCACTATGGAAGAACAATCTTAAATGCTGGATTTTCTGATTTTAAAAACAACATTATTAAAATACATAGAATTTCATTAAATTAAATCTAAACAAGTATTCATCACAGAATTTTCATATTGGTTTGTGTCTTTAAGATGAATCAAAATATTTTTCTTTTCAGTCACTGTTTTTTCTTTCTTAAATAGTGTTGACTGCAGAAGAGAAGGAAGGAAGTTGTCTAAATCTTTTAACCTTGGCTATTATAATTATTACTTGTCAAAACCTCCGCTGCTGTGTTTATCTAAAAATAATAAAATGCGTAAGACTGAAAACCATCAATTTACTTGATCAGCGTCAAATGTTTTTTTCTTGTGGAGGAAAGTGGAAAGGTGGTGAAGATGTGGACAGCTAGCTTTATACTCTGTTTTTTACATACTTTAGTCCATATATTCAGAGCAATGATGGACTGTAAAAAAGGTCAGACTTGTTCTTTAAGGAGCTTACAGACAAAGCTCTGCTGAGCTACTCCCCAAAGCAGCCATTCAAGCCAGAAGATCAGTGAATGCTAACCATGGACCATGTCGTTGGATTTGGTTTAAAATGCCATTAAAAACCCCCAACCAACCAACCAACCAAGCAACCAACCAACCAACCAACCATCTGATCTGTTTTTCTTGGAGTTAAACCCTTGGTAATCTGGGAAACCTCCTACTCACTCAGTTTTGCGGTATTACAATGGTAGAAGAAATGAGAGGGTTGATTCCTCCAACATGGTTCTGGGGAGCAGCAGTGTGTTTCATCTCTATTCAAGCAGCATCATGACCTCCACTTGCCTCCCAAGGGTCAGATTTTGTCAGGGCCCTGCATGATACTGGGGAATTTTCAGGCACTTTCTCTCTCCTCCTAAACAAGTAAATTGTCCTTCACATTATGGCTCATATGAGGCACATGTACTCTGTTTCCTATTCACACTTCCTTGCAGTAGGTAACAAACTGTGGCCATGTTCCTCTGGTTGCCCCTTCATCTGCTAGGAAACATCCTAGGGAACACTTCCAGACCCACCTCGACCTTCCATGGGCAATAAAGATGTCCTTGTCTCATAACAAATGGGGAAAATGCTGCATTTTCCATTGCTAAGGTCTCCTCTCCTGGCGTGACAGTAACAGACACCATTTCCCCTCAAACTGAATGACCAATTAACACAGTGGTGTTAAACTCATTTTAGTAGTTTTGTTCTCAATCTGTACATAATTTTCCCAGTTATATGAGCTGGTGTGATAAAGGATATTAATTGTCCCTGCAGAAATTGTCTTGATAATATCCTTAGAGCATTTTATTTCTAGTAACATTAGTGCTGCTCCTGGGATTGCTCCAGATCACACCGTTACTTTAATGCACCATCATGAAGATACAGAATGCAAAGCAAAGAGAAAACATAACTAAGCTTTCCTTCCTGTCCACATCTTAAAGAAAAAAAGAAAAAAGTGTGGCACAGAAATTTAAAAGTAGGTTGCATTTTCTGTTAAGATCAGTGCAGAATACTTCCTTCCTGTCACAGCTCAAGCTTCCAGGCTGCTTCAAGGAGAGGATTTGCCATTTTCACCAATAAATTATTATTCTTATTGTTATTATCATAATCATCATAATCATTATAATCATAATAATCATCACAATCATAATAATCATCATCATTATCATCATCATTATTATCTTTATTATCATTATTACAATTATAAGAATAATTAAAATTTATATGTAATATATATTATATTGTATATATGCTGTATACTATTTAATATATTTATATATTATAATATACTATAATCTAATTATATGTTTATTATCTTTTATTATTATAATTATAAATTAATAATTAAATAATAAATCAGTACTATTTCTGTTGTTCAATCTTTCGTGTATTACTGCATATTATTAATAAGCCTTGGGATTGCAAGGCCACTGGCATTTTTCTCTCACTAAACTGTTTCTCTGACATACCCAAATTATGAAAGGTCCTGTGCTGCACTTCACAGGAGTGAAAAGTCAAAATCTTGTGTGGGGCTGGCTGTAGCTGTTTCCACCAAGGATGGGTGCCAAAGTTTGGTGCTGCCAGTTTAGCACAGTATAATTTCAATCACCTTTTGCAATGCAACATCAGAGCCATGTGTTGCTGGTTTCAAGCACAGCAAAGCTGGAGATGGTGCCAGCAGAGGAGGAAAGCCACAGGGAGAGGAGCCTGTTCTCTCAGCCAGCTGGAAGCCTCTTTCTCTATGGCTGGATGGAGAGTCTGCCTCAGCCACCCTGCCTGCACACAGGTTCTCAAAAAGCAGTTGCTGGAGTGCCTGCATTCACTATTTCTCTCCCTAATATTACCTACGAAATCAAGCAACAGAAACTGTGTAGTATTTAAAATAACCCAAGATGGAAAAAAAGATACAAACCCACAAACAAAACAAAACCACCTTCTTTGGTAAAAGTAGTCTTTTCAGCAAGATCTAAATGTTTATGGACTAGAGTGGCATTACCAATTGTACATTTCATTCATTTGAGCAAGATTCAAAGTTTCAGCCTAGAAGTACACTAAAAATATTCTCCCTGCCCTCACCTTCCAACTGTGTTGATGTTAAACTGGCTCATGGGAACAATGGAAGCAAGTTTTGTTCAGGAGGTATTTAAAGACTACTTGAAGGTTCCTTCAAGGTAAATACACACATATATATGGCTATAAACACATGAGAGTAATATGGGAAGCCAGGAGCACAGGTAAGGGTACGACGTAGAAGTGTGTTTGTATATGTGAGCTGAAGCCCTAACTACAGGCATGAAGTTATTGTTTCCCTCTGGTCCCCAGGGTTTTGAAGACTGGAACCCTCCCAAGGACCTTTCCTGGGAGCACCTTTCCTGCAGACTTAAGATGTTATGCAAGCAGCCTGTTGTAGTCTCCTTTCTTTTTTCTATTTTTCTTCCCTAGAATATTCGTACTCACATTCTCATTTACTGGTTTTTTTTTTTAATCTTCTGCATTTTTAGGGCTTGTTTTTGTTTGTCCAGAATGACTTTGAGGTCTTAGTATTTCTTTTTTTAAGATGATATTTCGAATGAAATATTAAAAATTCTACTTTGAAAGAACAGCAATCTCTGGATTTTAGTTTAAACCTAAATTTTGGTGAATTTAAATCAATTCTATTTTCTATAAATGCAGTTTCATCCAAGCAACTGGGCAAAATGTGAAATTTCCTCCATTATTTTTTCATGCCTAAGTGTTAGAAAAAAATTTTGAATAAAAGCTCTGCCACTGCAAGTGGGTCTTTGCATGTACAACCCATTCACAGAAAATCGGCTGCTGATTGCAATGATGAGAAGGAAAATTCATCTTTAGTACTTGTGCCTTTGTATTCTACCTTCTAGCAGGTTTCACTCAAATTAACTTCTTCCTGTAGTTGCTGCTTTGTTTGGGAATGCAATAAGGAACAGGCAAATCCATGCCTGGATTTTTGATTTAGGCAAAAAATCCAGACAAGAAACTGTACCATCCATTAAATCAAGCAAACAGCAAAAATTGGATCAGTGTGAAAACATGGCATCTCAAATAAACTTTTAGACTTCACTGGTTGCCTGGAGAATTAGAGCTCTCTGCAGGACATATTGAAAGGTGACCACCTCACTGCATTTATCCACTGCACTTAAATGTGAAAAATAAAGAAGGCAATTTGCATCTTGTTGCAGCTGAGTGACAAAACTTTATGGGTCTTCCTGTCCTGTAACATGAATCAAGAAGTGACGACTACATGGATTCATTTGTAAACCATAGTGATAAGACACCCCCCTGAACATATGGCAGAAGAGAGACAAAGAATTTTGCATGGAGTCATTAATCTTCACATTTCAAAGTAAGACAGGCATCACATTTAAATAAAAACACTCTGCCTTTGGCCAAGATAAATCTTTTGCTCTTGGAATGCAAAGGAAGTGATTTCTGTTGGGGAATGAATGCATCCTTCTTGTGGGAGAAATAAGAAATGCCATTTTTTCTTCATTTGCCAGGATAACTAATAAAATTAAGTGAAATTAAATGCAATCTTCAAGGACAACAGGCAAAAAAAGGAAAACTGAAAAGGAGAGAAAATTACTGCTGAAATAGGTCTTTGAGGTAATTTAGCTTTTTTAAATCACTGAATCCATTTAATTTTCACAACGAAAATTAATCCATTGCTCTTAAAAGTCTTGCTCAGTTCATGAATTCATTAATCCCCCTTGGTTTTTAACTTGCTCCTCCTTGTGTCTCCAGCCTGATTAATAATTCAAAAGATAACTAAGGGCTCAAAAGATTGGTTCCCTAAGACTAGTCTGGCTAATCTTGATCCTGTTGAGTTATCCTTAGATTTGCAAGTTAAATGCTTGGATGGAAAGGGTCTGGGCAGTGCTGCTAATGTGACTAGGAAATAGTGGTATGTACAGGAGAGGGACAATAACAACCAGAAATCAAAGCAACGAGTCCAGTGGGATGAGTGGGCAGTGATCTATTCACTGCTGTTGGGAAGAGGGTAACATAGAGCAGTGAAAACTTTCTGTTCGCTTCAACTACGCTCAGGCACTTCTGTTTCTTGGATGGGAGAGAGAGCAGGGTGTGAATGGCACCACTTCTTCTTCAAGAACATCTTTATTTTGAAAACAAAATGTCTTCTTTTAACTGAATTATTTTCAAACTCCTTACAGTGTGACTTCCTGAAGTATTTTCAAACTGAAGTGAGTCCTTCTGCTTCACGGAGTAAAAAGACAAACAAATCCGTTTTGGCACCATTAGGTTGCATTCACAGTCTATCACATTACAGAGACATTAGAAAAGATGTACTGAACCACAGAAGTAGCAGCCTTTAAATGTCTCCTCAGTTTGGGAGTGAAAACAAATGGGAGACATGGGATTTGTCTTTGTTTTAGTTGGATATGAAAATGGAGACAGAAACAGAGTTACAGCAGATTAGTAGTCCAGATACCGGCAAAGGAAACATATTTTGCTAAACTTATTCTTAAATATTTATTGTATGTAGATGTATTGAACTATATATTATCTGCAGATGGCTTGTAAAAGGAATGGACCTGAATTGTGCCAAGCCAGTAGGAGCAAAAAGTCTAAAATAATTTTATTAGGGTTGCAATTCCAATTCATGGTGATATGAATCATGATAACATCCTTTGGTAATGTTTTAATGTCATGATCACACACTACTTACATGGCTGGAGGACTTGGACCTAATTTCCTTCAAATTACAAAGAATGCAGGAAGGGAAAGGATGGCCCTGCCACAGAGGCAAGTGGTTTTCTAGCCTAGAGGGACTGAATTTTATTGCTGCTCCAGACATTAAGCACCTGGCAGTGCTATGCAAATTGCTCAAACTAACTTGGCTACCTAATGCACACTGGTAATTTTCTACCCCAATAACCCGAGCAGTCAGATTTCAGAGGTACTGAGCTCCAGCTGTAGTCAAAAGGAGTGATGTGCTGAGTCAAAGAAAAATCTTCTATTCTCACAAGCAATTTTCAAAGTCAAGCTGCCCACTTCCAAAATGAGCACTTTCAATAAAGGGACGCTTTTCACCTTGACCTCTCTGCAGCTCAGCTCTCTAATGCTAAAAATCAGGAATATTTCATCTCACAGTAGTCTACTGTTTCTGAAGCACCTGAAGATACTGAGCACAATGGAGGATCCCGTGAGGAAATCCAGTCACATCTCCAGAGCAGGACTGGAATACTGTTCAATAAGTCAGGCCTGCAGCAACACTTTGAGCAATGTGGAGGAAAGCAGTGACAACACCATTAAGTAGCTGTCTATCTTGTGTGCTTAACGAGACAGTCCTGAAAGAAAAATGGCCTAAAGATGCATAATTAAAGGCTGTAACCTTAATGATGGGCTCAAAAAAAAAAAAAAAAAAGGGCTGCATTAAGGTTATAAAGGCAATGTGACTTCAGGCAATTTTCAGTGTATTGATGCTTGAATCTGTATTCCCATCATTCTTTTAACATGGATTTTTTTGGTGGGTAATTAATATTAGGCTCTGTTCTATTATTTAGGAAAAAAGTAATGATACATTGATTTGATGAAATGCAGCATATTGCCTGTTGAAATGTGGGCACTACAAAAGAATACACAAAGTATATTTTATTTACCTGAGTTTGCAGGATAAGGTTTATGTGTATATGTGTTTAAAATTGCTGTTGTTTAACACAAACTTGAACTAGGAGCATGGAAATTGCCATAGGTTCTTGAAGGAGCAGTAGGAGCATGCATGAATTTGTGTGTGAAAGTAGGCATAGAACTTCAGTGGCTCTGCTAGTATCATCTACCTAATTAGGTTCATACTTTACAATGCTTATAACATTTTATAACATCAGCTTGGGGGAACGTTTCCCAGTCCCACAAAGCAGTGACTTTGCTGACACAGATACTTAGAATTAAATACTTGCTAAAATTACTTGGAAGCTTAGGTCAAATCATTTTACCTGAACACCACACCAGAATCACTGCAGTTTGTTCAACAATTCTTTCCTATACTACTACTACTACTACTACTACTACTACTACTACTACTATTACTATTATTATTATTATTACTATTAATAATAATAATAATAATAATAATTTTAAATTATTATTTTTATTATTTTCTATATGATGCAGATGCAGTAGCAACCCTGACCTCATGTTCACACACCTTCTCCTTCATCCTTTAACCAGTGATTGTCTTTTCTTCGCCCCACCCCAGGCTGCAGCATGTCACCTCTTGAAGTGTGCTAATGCACCCTTTTATGTTTGTTAGATTACTGCCCTGACAGGATCATGTGTGCCTTGCATTGAAAAGCTTCAGCTCTGACTTGCTTCAAATAGAAAGTCCTGGTTTTAGGATGTTTTCTGATTTTAAAATGTTTGATAACACTGGTTCCATTTGTGGGACAGGCGACCTTCTGCATGTTATTTCAGTTTTTCATTTTGTTGCTGGAGAGGAATGTATTTGCCATCAGATGAAACTGAAAAGCAATGGCAATCAGCCACACCACCAGATGGAGCTTCTTTTCTGCCTTTCCTGCTGAAGGTGCTGAAGCTCTGGAACTGAATTCATTGGGACTGTGGGACTTTACCTGTTTTTATAGTCAATGAAATAGAAAACTCTCTTTCTATTTTTATTTCTGGTGATGCAGGACTAAGCATCCCTGCATTCATAGATGGCTATTTCAGCAATTTTTAGTTGTGTACTGTTAATGACAGCTATTGTGCCAGTCCTTTGCTTTTACAGGCTCAGGCTCTATCATGCAGTCCTGTTTCTTGTTCATGCACTTGAGAGTTTTCAAGTACAGGTTCACTTCTTAGAATGGCACACTAATATCAAAAGAGCACATATTTCTGCTCTTTTTTTCCTTACTGTAAAAAACTGTTAACATTCTTCAGAAAAGCAAATCTCTCTGTATCCAGCCCTAATAATCTAAACATAATCTATTTTATTTGCTGAAATTCAACTCTGAAGTCTCCTTGTGTCCTTTTAGCAGTACTGTATTGTGTTCCAGATTCCTAGTCGCTGGTTTATATATACATCAAATGAAGTTGTGATGTTCATAAGTCATGAGAATCAATATAAATGACTGTGATAAACATTCTCTCTCTTTACAGAATATACTCTATCAGATACCTGTTTTGCTATCTGGTATCAATAGCTGAGCTATTGAGAACTGACTGTAACTGAGGCAGTCTGGGAAAATGCAGAGAGACAGGGTTGAATTTATTCCTCTTTTGACAGTGTGAAAAAACCACACATTCAAGCCAACAAATTTTAACGTAGGATTTATACAGCAAAATTGCTTGGAAGCCTATTCCCATTTTAACCCAAGAAATGGGACTGATGTACAGCTTACCCAGCTGTGACTGCTGGACTGAAAATCTTGGCCTGCAGTTGCCAGGAGTCATTGGAACAGGCTAGATTGCCCAACTCTGTTTTCCCAAAGGACAGGGAGGTACCTGCACTGAAGAGGTCAGGTTAGTGTTCCACTGTGCCACGTCAAACACAACTCTAAAGACCAGCAAGGTTTTGCCAGCCGACGTCAAGAAGGTCCTTCTGGCAAGTTCTGGAGGGACCAGCTGGCAAATCCTGTTATCCTGGGAGAGACCAAGGGAGTTCATGCCACTATTGATTTTGAGTGAGCTATGCACCTTGCTGCTTGTAACGAAGGCAAACACAAAACGACAAAACTGAATTAATGTGGGTACAAGTTCATGTTGTTTTCCATTTTCGTGTTGCATTTCCAATGGGTAAAAAAATCTAATGCTGTAGTGGGGGAAAAAAGGAGGGGGGGAAAAAATCTAATGACTCAGGTATGTAATGTTCATGTGCTAACAACTCAAAAAGGTGATCTAGAGATGTGTTGTTTTTTCATGTTTTATATCCTTTCCAGCAGTTAATTTTGGAGGGTTTGTGAAGCATTTGGAATTTCTGATTGTTCTTAGACAAGAGGTAAACATCTTCTGTCGGAGTAAGTTTCCTTACAGAATTTTAAGAAGACATTGGGTTATGTTTTCCAAAGGTAGGCTGCTAGGTGGTAGGGCAGGAGCAAAATCCAGCATCTTAAATTAGGCAAGCAAAAAAAGTTAATTATTTTCATATTTTGGCAATAGTTGTGGGGGCAGAATGCCCTTTATATCAACCTACTCTGGGTAAGACTGAGCTTCTTCTGCACTGAAGTCCAAAGCAATATACTAGCATAATGTAGGGCAAGAATTTGATCAAATTATTCTTTTCCGAGATTGGGGGAAAAAAAACCAAACCAAACAATCAAACAAAACCCCACATGAACATAGAGGTTTTACATGTGAGAACCTGGATCCTAGTGTTCATCAGAAACTTTTGAAAGAGATGCGGTTCTGCAACTTTCTGGAGATCCACATTAAAACAAACAAAACCCATAAAACAAAACCCTTTTCAACTCCTATGCTGTGAATACCCTTTGGAAGCTGTAACCATTTTTTCTCACTGGCAATTGAAACTTTTCCTTTACAGAGACTGTTTATTTGAGTTAAATAGTTGAAATGCAACAACAGTCCATAAGGAAGGCAGGATGACAACTCGTACATGGGAGGGGGTTTTCATCACCCTATAATTTGCTGATTAAAAGATTGACAAATGGCCTAAGATTTTCAGTGTACCACATGAACATAGGAAGTTTAGATAAATACCTTATAAATACAAAAAGTATTAAACCAATCTTGACTCCTTTATGAACCACAAGACCAAAACAATACTTCTGAAATCTTAGAGAATGGGAAGCTTTTGTGCAACATGGTTTTGTCACAGTTAATGCTAGTTTCATTTTGAATTTAGAATCCTTTGTGTCGTTACTATATATTTACTTGTCATGAAGAATGGCCATGATTTTATATCATATCTAGGGAAATCTTGGACCTACTGAAATCAGTGATAAAACTCCACCTTCAAAGAGGTCAGCATCTCACCCAAATGAAGAGACTTTCCCTGCCTTACTGTCAAAGACTTGGTATTAGTAATTGAAAAGGATATTCAACACCACTACAGGAAACACAGCCATTGCTGTAGTTCAGAAAAACTGAATAAGTGTATTTCCATGCATTTAATCTCATTAGGAACATCAGATAAAAGTCTGCTGAGACACAAAAAAACCCTATACAGCAGAGATCTCTAAAAGTGCTGTCTGAGAGACTCAAAATTCTAAAGGGTTTTGCTTGCTGGGCATCGTGCAAAAATTACATTTAAATATTTGTATTTAAGATTTGGAAATTAAAGTAATCACTTCCCTCTATTTTCTTCCATTTCAGTACTTTTGCCATTATGGACCTAATGAAAGCCTTTTTGAAGTACAGCTGCTTGTTTTTCCTGCATAAAGAAGAAAATTAGGTCTAAAAATCTGACTTCTGAATAATTTCTATTCATGTTGTATAGACCCACTGAGTTTTTTATTCAGTGTATGACCATCCTCATAGACATAATAAAATCTCACCCTTATTAGAAACACAGAGAAGCTGGAATTTCATGTGGGATAGGGAGTGTTATTTTTGGTTTTTTGTTTGTTTTTTTTTTTTTTAATTAATAATTGAGGAAGCTAATAATATCCTTGCTGGAATTTTTGTACAAAAAACATGACTGCTAAAACTGGGATAAAGGGCTACATAATTTTCAAAGCAAAGCAAGAATATTGTTTGAACAAATGCTGCTAGCATTTGAAAAAGGTGGTATTAATTTTGTGTGTGAACTGTGATAATCCCTGCCTATTTCTAAATCCCTGTAAATTGTTTCATAGGGCTTAGGAGTTATGACTCATTCACATTTTCTGACAAGCTATTGTCATGGGAGATCTAACACATAAGTAGGAAATTGAAGAGATCTGGCATATTTGAACTAGGTACATCTAAAAATTGAATACTTTACCTTGGACTAGGTGGAAAAATCTGCTAGCTTTGGGTTTGAAAGTTGAAGGTAATATTAAAAGAAATTATGAACAGTATTTGAATGGGTTTTACATTGTGTGGTTGAGTTGAATCCACAGATTCCTCCAGTTACTTGACTCTGGGTGGCTGCAACAAATATTTTCATATTAATTTTCTGTTCAATGACAACAACTATCAGGCCAAGCAGCTCGACCAATTTATCAAGCTCCATATCAAATACATCTCCAGCTGAAAATCCCTGATCTAATGACTCCTGATAAATACATTCCCATGCCATAACAGTGAAAACTGAAAAGCAATACCATGGATTGCTTACCAGTGATTTTCACATTCTCTTTTTTTAATGTCATTTTCAGTAATCATCTTAGGATGCAAATGCTTCTGCAAAATGTGTGTGCTGACTCCAGGATGGGGTCAAGGTGGGCTGTTGTGGAACAAGAAGCAGGGAAATGAAAGAAAGTGCTGTGTTGATCTTGTGTGTAGTTGAGAGCCCTAAACATATCTGGTCCAAGCTCAGGGAATGCAAAAAGCCTCATGGCTGCTAATAATGCAATCTCTCTTCTACTAAGAAATCCCTCAACTTTTATCACAACATTTTCTTTAATAGCAAATGTGATAAATAGTACTTAGAAGCCTGAGACCTGGGTTGCACCATTCTTTTAGGAGAAGACATTTTAAAACACGTAAGAGAACACTAAATGCCTCCTTAACTAATGTCCTCTGGCAGGGTTTGCTGTGTAGTTGAACATTTGTTCCAAAGGTTTATCTGATTATAAATTATGCCTTTCAAAATGGTAGCAACTGATTCCCACTAAAATATGAGTTTGTGTGCTGTTAATTGCCTGATTTTAATTATCGTCCTCCAATATGGATTCATGTTGGCTTAACTGCTTTTGCTTATTTTCTATGAATTGTAGTTCTTTTTGCAGGCCTGTCTCCCAGTTATGGAACATATAAGAAATGTGTATTAATTGCTACCATATTACTTAACTCTTATCAATATTTACAGTTGTTTTCTCTTTTTGCTGTCCCTTATTTTGCTTAAACCTTTCACATTACTCTGAAATTTCTAGTAGTCCAAATGGTTTTGCCTTACGAGCAAATGGCACAATTTTTTCCTTTTGCTGCTTAAAACATTTGTTAATGATTTGGCAAGCTGGGATAGCTTCCACATGAGGAAGTAAGGGCTGGTTTCTTCATTTCTGCTTTCCTCACCGTGTAATAGATAGCACATCAAGAAATTAAAGTAGCAGTGTTGTATTTTAGGTAAGGGCTCTTGAACGTATTTGAAGTACTAAGCACACTTATCCCACACATTATCTATTCATTTTTCTTCTTTCCAGTTTTCTAATTTGAGGTGCCACAAGCCTTAGACAGGCGAGTGAGGAGGTGTCACTCCCAGGCACGAGTAAGAAAGTGCTTGCAACCTGTTTTCACCACAGTGAATGTTACTTAACAGGGGAGTGTTTGGGAGAGACCCAAAATTTCCGTTCACTGCTCTGCCAGAGACACCAGCAGGTTGGGAGTGATGATGCAAACAGGTGACACCAACACCTTTGCTGCCACATCCAGGAAGAGGACAGTTGTGTTCCTCCTTCCTGTGCTGCACCACAGAGCTCAGCTGAGGAACTCAGGACCACGGTCTGTTGGTTCAAGGTGCTGAAATGGTGGCACAGCAGCTCCCTGGGAGCGGACAAGGCAAAGGAATGCTCCCATGGAGGGTTTAGCCAACAGCCTGCCGAACATGGCAGCTCCCAGCAGAGCTGGTGATCAGCAGCTGATGGCAAACTGGGGCTCATCGTGTTCTCCATCAGCACAGCGGGCGCCAGCCAGGCTGTTTGTCCTTCGTTCCTCTTCTGACAACGCCCTAAACCAAACGCCAAACAAATGTCGAGCAGTCAGATCAATCTGGCACTCCTGAGGAACTGCTCGCTGTGCAGATCTTCTGTCAAGGTGTAGCAAGAAGATCCTCACAGCAGTGTCTGCTAAGAAAACTGTTTGGTGATGTTCCTGCTGCTTTGACATTCATTCCTCTGCGAGACCCAGACTGCACACTCAGTTGAACTGCAGCGTATTCACTCACACTGGGAGGCTGCCTTTTGGCAACCAGACTGATGCTAAAAATAAAACAACCTATGCAAAACAAACAAAAAAACCTCCTTGCTAAATCCATAGCAGGAATATGTTGCTTCAGAAAGCGCTGGGTTGTCTGCACAGGCTTTTTGGTGTCTCTTCCATGAGAAAAAGAATGGAGGGAAGTTTAATAATGTAGTATTTTTGCAATCATCCATGCAAATCACCCCAGACAATAGCTGTGGCACGCACAAAGTACAGAACCAAGTTTGGAAACTTCTCAGATACAGACCTCATCCTACTTTTAAAAACATGTTGTTATAAGGATGCTGTTTACTATGGGTCATGCCTACAAAATAAAACTGAGGGATACAATTTCTCTTTATTCATTTAGGGGCAATGCCTGCATTTTGTTTTCCCTTCTTGATTTTCCGTTTTTAATTGGAAACTTTGGAGATAGCCTGGACTTCTGTGCACACGTGTGTGCCTCCTGAGCCTTTGGGCTTGATTTTACACAAGTAACAGTACAATTAGTACCGAATGTGGGTTAAAAAAAAGAGATTTGCTCACAAAACACAGGGTGCTTTAAAAAGTTAATGCCTTTGGAGTTTGTTTTACCTTTGGGGTTTTGTCCTCGAGCTCTGGTGGTCTCAAAGATTCTCTCTGCAGTTAGGATGGGTGGAAACCGATTTACACACAAAAGCCGGGGGGCTCACAAACTCCCAGCAGCAGACGGGCGCGGCTCACGGGCAGCGCCCAGCCCTTCTTACACCCCGGCCGGCGGAGAGGGCGGCGGCTCAGCCCCGGTCCCGAGGGGCCGCTCCACTCCCACCGCCTCCCGTTCCCGGAATGGATAGAACTCCTGGGTGATGCCAGCCTGGGGGGACTCCTGCTTAATCCTGACCCTCCGGGCTCTTTCTTCGGTGAACCTCCGACGAGTGGAAGTCTACGGTGATGATGATAATAATAATAATAATTAAATAATTAAAGGAATAACGAAGCAGCCCCTCAGCCTGGGTGTGCGGGGCGGGGCGGCGGGGGGACCCCGGGGGGCGCCTCTCGCCGCTGCCCGTGTCCCCTCCAAGCCCGTAAAACCGGGAGCGTTGCTCGCTGCTCGCTGCTCCGCGCCCTGGTAACGGCGGCCCCCGGCGGGCGGGAGGACGTGCGGGGCCGCCCGTCGCGGCTCTTTCCGCGTTGCCCGTCCAGGGAGGTCCCGCCCCCGCCCGCGGCCGCCCCAGCCCCAGCCCCGCGGGGAGGCTCCGGGGCCAGCGGGGGGGCGCGCCCCCAGCCCGGGGCCTGCGGCGGGGGCGCCGGATAAAGCGGTGCCGGCCCGTCCGCCTGCCGGCACAGGGGCGGCCGGGACGGGCCCAGCGGGGCGCCCCGCCATGGCGAGCCCCGCACGCCCGCGGCAGGAGCTGGCGGCCGAGGAGCGGCGGCTCCGCAGCGCGGCCCCGACGGTGCCCCGCGACGGGAAGCGGGAGGCGGCGGGGGAGCGCCTGGTGCTGCTGGAGCTGCGCCGCTGCGGGCGGCCGCCGTCCCCCGGCCCCGGCGAGCGGCAGGAGGAGGGGGAGGAGGAGGAAGACGAGGGGGAGGCGGCGGCGGGCGAAGATTGTTGCGGCAAGTGCAAGAAGCGGGTGCAGTTCGCCGACTCGCTGGGGCTGAGCCTCGCCAGCGTCAAGCACTTCAGCGACGCCGAGGAGCCGCAGGTGCCGCCCGCCGCGCTGTCGCACCTGCAGAGCCCGCCCGGCGAGGAGCGGGACCCGCCGCCGCCCGGCGCCGACCCGCCGCCGCCCGCGCTGCTCCTGGTGCCCGACTTCCCCGACGGCGGCGAGCCCAGCGCCGAGCGGCTGCGGCGGCAGCGCGTCTGCCTGGAGCGCCTGGGGCGGCCCGCGGCGCCCACCGACGTGCGGGGCACGGTGCAAGTGCTGGGCGGCCCCGGCCCCAGGGAGGTGACGGTGCGCTACACCTTCAACGAGTGGCTCTCCTTCGTGGACGTCCCGGCCGCGCCGCTGCCCCCCGAGCCGCCGGCCGAGCGCTACGGCTTCACCCTGTGCGTCCCGCCGAGCCTGCGGGAGGGCTCGGCCCTGCACTTCGCCATCCGCTACCGCAGCCCGCAGGGAGAGTTCTGGGACAACAACGGCGGCCGCAACTACACCCTGCGCTGCTGCGGCTGCCCCGGGGGCGGCCCCGCCGCCGCCCCGCCGGGCCCCGCCGCGCCCCGCTACTGACGCCGGCCGGGCGAGGGGAGCCGAGGGGACCCGGCCGGGCTGGGGCTGGGGCTGGGGCGGGCGGCCGCACCCCGCCCCCGGAGTGAGGCCCTGCTCGGGAGGGAGACGGCCCGGCCCGGAGACTGACCCAAGTCTGGTGGTTTTTAAGCAGGAGCTTCAGTTTCTGCCAGCGAAATATGGATGTGCGTAGGCTCGCATTGCTGTGGCTTGTGGAATTGTTCTCCTTTTTGGTTTTTTGGTTTTTTTTTTTTTTTTTTGAGAGAGAGAGATCGAGGAGACTGAGTAGCGTGGGCTTTGCTTTTCCCCTCTTGAAGTGAATTTTTGAGGTCTTGATTTGGGCTTGACTCCACTTACCCGATTAGTCAAGAGCACTCGTGTGAAAACTTGGTGGTGTGTTCGCTACAGATTTAACTTAGCATCCCAGTTTTCCCGTTCTCAGATCCATTTGAAAGACACAGTACTGCGACAGCAATGGTGTGCTTTGTCCTTTTTTTGTTATTTTCTTTTAGTTCAATGGACTCCGTAACAATACGATTCACTGTTGCGAGCACCTGTCAAACCCGTGACAGGCTTGCGTGCCCGTCCCACCTTTGCCATGGCTGCGGCGGCTCTGAACAGCAGGCACTCTGTTTTGGGGCTGGATCTGGGGCTGGACTGGGCTGCCCTGGTTTTTGTCACTCAACACACTTCGGTACCGCTCCCCAGGCTCACATGTAGATCCCGTCTGGCTAATAGCAGCCAACAGGGACTTGTGCAGAAATGTTTTTGCTTAAAATAGACTGGTGACTTCTTTTCACACAACCGACGAGTCTAAACTCGGGACGAAGGAGGAGTTAAAATACTTGCTGATGCTGTGTTTATCAGGAGAACTTTGGTAACACCTTTGAGTCGTGCCCTGTGAAGTGAAAGGTGGTGTTTGTCTCGTACACGGTTCTGTATTTTCAGATTTGGTTCTGGTTTGGATGACCCTTCTCACTGAGGAGTGACGCTGCCATACAGAGAGGGTGACCTCAGTAACAAATGGAAACAAGTGCCTTAGTTCAGATCTCCTTATGTTACATTTTGCACCACATTTCTCAAGTATTTATAATTTATTCAGCTTTTTTGCTACGTATTTTTCTGTATTTGTCTGTTGCTGGGAAAGAACTTTGTTGTGCACACAGCTGGACTTTATGGCGCTGGACACTTGAATTGATTTTATAGTCTTCACTCTTGCACTGCAAGCCTAGAGGTTGACTACTACTGGTGTCCCAACTCTTGAAATTAAGCAAAAACAACCAATGCAAATGGGTTTGTAAGAATAAAAAAAAAGTTTTAAAAAAAGCCATAAAGCTCACCATTACACTTCCTTTCTTCCTTTTTTTTTTTTTTTTCCTTCTTTCCTATTTAGCAAAATGTAACAGCAGGCTTCACAGTTTTGCAACCTTGCAACCTGTGGTATGTGTGTCCTGACCAGGGATGATCCTGTCTGTAAGCAGTGTTTAGGGCTGTAGCTGAAAATGACTGTTGTCCTGCCAGAGTCATGAGGCAAATCACCCCCTAAGTCTGTGACTGTTGTAGTGTGTTTTTATGAGCAGAGCTGTGGTGTGAGGAAGCTTTACTAGCACATGGGCGGAAAGTAGGTGGGTTACGGTCAAGTTTTGTTGGGGCTCTTCTGCAACTTTGATTCTTCTTGTTTTCTTTTGATACAGTATCTCAAAATATGGGTTATTTTTGGTTAATGAAGAACAATTGCCAGAATGCAGAAAAGGCCCTGACATGGATGTATGGTTTTCAGTAAGACCATGGAATGTCATTTTCCTATTTTGAAACAGAGCGCAGAGGGAGATTTTTCAGGTCTTCATTTCCTCTGAAGATGTAAAACATCTTAAAGGCTATCATAACAACGTTAGAAAAAATAGCTTCTTTATAAAATTCCCCATACTTGAGAATATTTTCAAGCCTAGCAGTTAGCCTAGGCAGCTAACCTGCTTTTTGAGCTGGCTGGAACAGACTCAGAGCTAAAAGCAGGGAGTCTGTTGGGGGAAAGACGGGGAGCAGAGGGAGCTTCAGACTAAAGGTGCTGCAGTCCTGCTCACATGCACACTGCTGCTGAAACACAGCCTGTCCTCCCTCCTCCCAAAAAAGCCTGCACGTACAGCACAGCTTGAGAATACAGCCAGAGACAAGGAGGTGTTTTCATTCCTTAGGAAACCATTCTGCTTTTACACTGTATCAGTTGCTTTGCGGACGCAGGGAGGGAGAGCTCTGTGCAGGCAAACAGAAGTTCGTACTGTTGTCATTCAGGTTACACGTGAACTCTCGCCAAAAAGGTTTTCAGGGAGAAGAGGGAACTCTGCTGTTTCCCTAAACAAGTTTGTTTTAAGTCTGTCATGCATTACAGGATTACAGGATGTTACATGGGATAACCTGGTATGAATTAGCCTTTCTTCAGATGCTGCATCAATGAAATAGTGTGTTCTTAAGCTGAAATAGTGTTCTCTTAGTGCAGGGTCAAGATTGAGCCTTCATTTATGTACAGTATAATATTTGGGATTTCTGGAGCCCATTCCTTATTCTGTGCTTTGTTTATTAGTTGCCTCAGAGAAGAAGGAAACATCGCCAGAAAAAGGAGGGGAGAGATCTCTCCTTAACAGAATTTAAAGGAGCAGCCGTATTCTGATGGCTGTGTCTGGGCAGAGGTGGTACCATGAAGAATCCTGGCTAGCTGTGCCTAGTGATAGAGGCCTGGAAATGTTCTCTGGTCCACTGGGAACATTGACATCCAGAACATGTGACATTTCTGTGTGCTTTTCAGATGTGTGACCTGAAACTCGAAACGCAAGAAAGTAATTGCTGAGGCTAGACAGTAAAATCTTCTGAGTGCTTCAGAAAATCAGCGCCGATTGAAAATCCTGCCAATTGTGTTAATCAAAGCACAACATTTTTGTGCTTTGATACCTGGTGAAGTGCTTTTATTTGTTATTAAGAATTACTCCTTGTGAAAGGAAGGAGAAAACCTCTAGATGGGAGTCAGACATACTCACTTTTTGATAGACAGCACATTTCTGTGC
Organism: Fringilla coelebs; assembly: GCF_963513975.1. Classification (NCBI taxonomy): domain Eukaryota; kingdom Metazoa; phylum Chordata; class Aves; order Passeriformes; family Fringillidae; genus Fringilla; species Fringilla coelebs. The sequence continues at coordinate 85,966,598 of NC_140028.1, forward strand.
TCTTAGGATTTTATAGAAGCATAGATTTCCAAAGCAGGGTTCAAAGACAGCCTACTCACAGTTGTCTGTATTTTCATAGCTGATGTTCCTGAGGGCTATGGAAATGCAAGGCTTTATCAAAGATTACACTGGGCAGCAGTTGTAAAAATCCAACTGGACCATGTGTGTACCAAAGGCTTGCAAGCCCGCATCAGCAAACCCCGGGGCTCTTGCTCCTAGCCATAGGTTGAGACACATAGCATAACTGCAACATTATTCTCAAAGGAATATAATCAAAATAAAGTTGTTTTAATTCCATTAAAGTCTAAAGGCCAGTAGAGTGAAATGCTAAGTGAAGCACTCTTTCTGTTTGGCTGCATTACTGTTAATGTATTTCATAAAGATTCAAAGCATAACTTTTGGAAGATATTCTCATAAACATGCTCCCTCCCCTACCCTAAATAAGATATTTAAGATTTATTGCACTTTTGGAAAAACTCCAGCTCCAAAGATTTTTATTTTATGCAGATTTCTGTTCCCCCACCATGGATTAAGGACTTAGGGTAGGAATAGCTGCCAAATGGTTTTATAGGTGTATATAAAGGAAGAAAGTTTAATATAGTTGAAACTCTGTAGGGGTAACTGTGAAAGACATAAAAGGTAAATCTTCCTTAAGCAATTTTTTGCCATGTACACTTACTTTTAAATTCAGATTTAAAGGATTCAGGAAAGGGCTGTGAAGCTAAATTTACTTTGGTGTCATGAAGATCTGTAAGCTTGCATGAAAACTACTTCTGTTTTATTTAAAATTGGAGCTTTCAGTCAGTACTTGGAAAGTCTGGCTTCTGCTCCCATTGGCTTCACTGGGATTTGGATCCAGCCCAAAGTACTGCAGGAAGGTAAGGGAAATGATCTAGGTTTAATTGTCCATTCTGTTCAGAGTCTTGTGTTACGGGGTTAGGATAACATGGCACTGTGATGAATGTTCATCTGTCAAGAGTTCAAAATCTGCTGTCTGTGCATGGCAGTAATTAAATCACCTTAATTGTTTTTTCATGATTCTTTCTGAGAGAGGGAAAATTACTTGCCTTGGATTAGCATATTGCCAAAGACTGTTATAAATATTTATGGGGTGTACTCTTTCAATAGAAAGCCTGTACATTCTTCACAGGTCTCCATAGTTCTTTTTCCCGAACACAGAAGAGTAGTTACTTGAATGCACTAATTACCATCATCTTCCCCTCTTGCAAAGCTTCAGTAGATACTGGTTTAACAGCAAAAAAGGTAAGTAGTTTAGAAAGAAGTATCTTTTGCAAAACACATTTAATTACCTCTGTAAGGAATGAAATCTTTTTGAAGGTGCCTATGTTTGTGAAACAGGTTTGAGAGTTCCAAATTTTCTCCTTTTACAGTTGTAAAAAAACCATGGTTTTGGAAGAATTACTGGCTTCTCTGTTTTTTGTTTTTTTTCTGCTTTCACCTTCAGGCCTCATGCACTACTCTTATATTCTAAAATAGTGAAAAAAGTAGGAATGTAAACACTCAGTTAAAGAGCTGCACAGCTTAGTTCTTTTTTTATAGAGGTCGTCAAGCAAAATATTCCCATGAGTATGAAATAACTATGCCTAAGAATGGTAGAATAAAGCAAACAGTACAGTCCTGACTTGAATAATGCCAGGATTTCACTGTAGATCATTATAGAAAACTCAGGAAAAGAGTCAGAGCACAGCTCTTTCATGGCTGTTTACGCGTATGTATGGTCTGTGCTGGGAATCAGGAGAGATGCATCTATGTTGTATTACAAGAAGTAAAGTTGAGGAGCTAGTGCTTCTCCACAGTTATTCTGCCTGCTGGTTTTAGAGGGTAAAAGTTTTGCTTTTAATGCTTGGAAACTTGGAAGTTTTTTTTTTTTAATAGGAATATCTTTTGAGAAAAGTGAATACTAAGTTAAAATCCTTCTTAGCTTATTTCAACAGTGTATGTAAACCATATTCTTCTCACTTGGGTTGCTCTCCTCCTGAAAATCTGTACCTCTGATATACCTGAACATTTTGAATCCATGCTTTCAATTCCAGAAAAATTTATTGAGAGGTTGTAACACTCAACAGAAATGCCTTCGAACAGTTACTAATACTAATCAAATTGTTCATTTTTTCCTTTCAGAGTGCTGTTTCCAAGTTTATCCCATAAAAGTAAGGACAAATTTCAGTACAGGCAAACACTCAAATTTTGGTTCATACTCTGAGGTCAATAGTTTGCTAAAGTGTAGAGATCGGGAAAAAACCATATTTATTATAATACAAAAGCAAAATTAGTTTTGCTAAGACATTGCAGCTTTACTAAAGATATTTATTGAGCTCTGTTCTGAGGAAAAAATATATACTTTTTATAACAGTGGACATTGTATGTAAGTCATGGGATCATTCCTTTGTGTTTTAACTATTCCTGTTGTTTACACTGCTTTGACAAAATCCAACAAAGCTTCTGACAGCGTGCCAAGAGAGATTTAATGAGTATTGCAACGTAAACGGAACTGGTGGAGCACAGAAGGTGCAGCTGTAAGAGCACAGCAGCTCCGAGGCTGGAGCACACTGCCAGCTCTCCAGGCTGCTCTCTCCATTGGCAGTGATGAGCACAGCCCTAGCCAAGAGCAAGAACGGGGCAAGTGGACACCAACACAACACTAAAGTCACCCCAGCCTACAACTGGGCTCGACTTCCTAAGCCAGGTGGGGTTAGCAAGTATTTTCCTTCCATAGCTTGGAGGATTTCAATGATAAAGCATTTGTCAAGCTATGTTTGTATACAGAACTGGGCATGTTTTGGCAAAATACCTTAAAATGGACACCAGGTAAGGGAAGAAATATATTTGTAGGTATTTTTCAATCATGTACAATTGATATCCACATAATTAACACTAACTAACCATGCACTTACACGTATGTTACAAGCAAAGGAAACATAAAAGACCTGTCCAAAACAGGGGACAAGCATCTAAAATGCTGTTGGGTTTGAGGAGTAAGTGATAATGCCTTTGCTAGCTTTGCACTTCTGTTAACAAGCTAGATAGTGTTACACAGGCTTTTGGACTGTAGCAGCAGAGGAGTTCTTACATTGCTTCTAATAAGTAATGTATAAATACTGTATGATAAGCTGATCAGTAATTTCAAGTAAGAACTAACTTGTCATTTATTGAGAAGGTCAGCTGTCTTACCCTCTGCAGTATGGACTGGGGACAGAGGGAAATTACAGAGCACCACTATTTTTTTTCCTCCCGCTGCCTGGAATAGTTCTCTCTGTAGAATGCACCTGAAGGTTACTACTGCTCCTCTGAAGGCAGAAGTAAGGGAGAGGGAATCTGAGTGGTAACCTTGAGAAAGAAGGTTGGAGCAAATGCCACGAACTGGGACTGCACTAGTGTTTTATCTACCACAAAAACTTAACAGAGTTTTTAGGCATTAATGGAGAAGTAATCTTCATACTTTGGAAGGAATTAATAAGACATTTCACATTCCCATGACTGCCTACCTGTATGACAGGACATACCATCTACAGCTGTATTCTGGTTGGAAATGATGTGAAAAACTTCACTGGAAAGGTATTTTTGAAGAACTGATAATGCATTGAAAGCATTCCCTTATTTTTTCGCAAATATGATGAAAACAGATTTAAATAGTAAAAAAACCCAAACTGTTACCGAAGGAGTTGTCCCTGTTTATAAATCAGGGCTATGCTATTTATAAATATGTTTATTTTGCTTTCTAGCATACATTCTCAGATCTTCAAATGGTACGCAGTGCTTGTTTCTAATACAGTAAGCTGTATTAGACAAGAATTTTACATGCACTGTTTTAGCAACCAAGTTTCTAACAGTATGCAACTGGCAGCCCTTCCAGGCCTGTGTCATCCAAGAGTAAGATGCTGCATTTCTGTGAGCTCACTGGAAGCTTAAAGAGCAATCAAACCCTTCTTCCCCTGCACTTTCACCATTAACTTAAGTGCACTTAACTATCTAGTTGTGAATGTGGAGATTTCAAATACAAAATCGAATGTCTATTACCTATTAGAATAATTAAATTCCATTTCAATAAATTGTTCACTACAAGCAATTCACACTGCAATACTTATACACATCGTAAGGGGAGAATTATTATTGTATTTGCTTTTTATCTGAAATTGAAAGAGGACTACATTGGCAGTTTCAGGTACACGCTATTTTATTTACACTGTATTGTCCATATGAAATCCATTACTATACATCTCCATCTAACTGTATGAAATGGTAAAATACACTTTGAGAGGCAGTGAGAATGGAAGTTTGTTCTAAATTAGACACTTTAATTAGACACTCTGCTTTAATAATGTTTTCACAGAGCATGAACAACACACAAGAACATGAACAAAAGATGAATTTTGTGAAGCAAGAAAAATAAGGGGTGGATTTCAAAGGCCACAGTGCTGTGGAACTAGTTTTGAACTTCTGTTTCTCTACTTAAACCTCCCCAACAATTCAATGAAATAGAAGGAAACTAATTTTTTTCCTGCATGCCAGCTTTGCACTGCTTAATTTTTCTGCAGATAAAAGTGTTGAGCATTCTATGGAACTAGGAATAATCAATAAAATGCTATGCTGAATACTTTCTAGGCAAAGCTTGTTGCCACTTCATGACTTACAGCATCTGAGTTACTGTTCCAGTTAGGTTCTTTTTCTTCTGCCAAAATTCACGATGTTCGTGAAAAAGAGAAATCTTTGATAAAGTGATGTGGAGCTTTCTGCTAATAGCTACACCTCAATAAATTAAAGGACTTGGAGGTAAAAAAACATTTGAAAGCTCCCAAGGCTCAGTAATTCAAGTTTTCCATTCTGCTATTCTGATCAGTTGTTAAAAGTAGGACAAGACTGGTTATTAACTTTTGGAAACTAAAGAAAGAACTAGTGAATTTTTTATGTCACCTCCTGAAATGTCAAGGGATGCTCTTCAAGGAAACCACACAAGGCAGCCTGTGATACCTGTAAGTATCAAAGTTCAGGAGATGAAAATTCTGACCATCTCTGGTTTTAATACTTTAAACGAAATATGTACTTACTCATTTAGTTCAGATGCTGAATATTTTTAAGTGCAAGGATTAATACAAACTTAGTAAGTGGGTGAAGGCTTTTAAACCTTGAGGGGTTTTAAATCTAACATGTTTTTTGTTGTCAGTGAGAGACAAAGTCAGCAGCAGAATAATGTAGCTGGTTGCAGGTAGTTTAATGAAATTTTATTGTTGAAATAGGGCAGGAACTATTCCATCACATAGGACACACAAGCAAACAGATTCCAAGACTACCTTACATACTATTATAAATCACAGCCATTTATCTTAGAACATGTGACCCTTTAGAAAATAGAACTTTGGTTGCCAAAAACAGTCTCTCAGGCATTTCTTCTGCTGAACAGACAAGCTCAGACACGGGTATGCGCAGTTTCTGTACGTGGCATTGTAGCATGCTGAAGATGACCCAGTGTTGTTTCAGGATCAGAGGCATTTCTTGGCTGTGTGTTTTCTGGACTCTCAATGATCAATTTTTCTGTGGCATACATCTGGCCAATGGCAACCTGAAATCAAACCAAAATATCAGTAAGGAGGTTATCATTTAAGCTGCACAAAAAATCCCAAGAACTGAATAGCCCAGATATTAAGCTTTTCATAATTACATTTTTCTCTCTATAAACACTTATTTTTGTAAATAATAAACTTGTACCTTAAGAAAAATAAACAATACATACAATACCTGCACATATAAAATCTTGAAATAATGAATGATGAATACGACTTAAAGTCTCAAAAAATAACATTAGAAGTTATGACAGAGAAAAAGTAAGCAGGTTCTATGTTGAGAAAAATGAAAAGACAAATGAAAAACAAAAATATGGATATAATCAGTAGGTATTTCTTATACTTTTTAGGTGGATATAAATTGCATGGCATGGTATAATTTGCCAGTTCCTTTGGAATCCTAATGTAATTTGCCTTACAAATGGGGAAGAGTTCAACAGTTGTTAGTTCAGCAGTAGCATTTTACACACACTTGAGCTCCTCTTGTTCACAAGATGGCATTCAGACCTCCTATATTTGTGCTTTCTAGGAAAGGAAAATGAGGAAATGAAATATGACAAGATTGCAACATTGATGTTTGACTCCTCTTGTTCTTTAGTACTTTCCAGTCTGCCCCATAACATTATTAAATTGTGGTTGGATGAGCAGCTGGCAGTTGTCACACACAGCTGAGATGGAGAAGGAAGAAGTTTCATGCAAGTAGGGTAATAAAAGGAGAAAACAATGTTTATTTTTAAAAGTACAGATTTTGGAGTCTGCTTTTTAATATCTGTTATGCCCTTTCTTTCCTGTACTTTCTCCTTCAGGCCTGGGTACACAGCAGCTGTATCCTTTTCACAAAAAAAAAAAAAAAGGTTCGTACATTTAAGAGTTGAATTAGGACAAAAAAGGCTAGATGCTGAATTACACTAAGCATGGTATATCTAGTAGAATTTAATACTGTGCAAATTAAGCCTAACAGCAAGTCAGGCTCTCAAAGTAGTAAAAAAATCAGGGAAAGAATGTTTTTGGCATTTTCCGTTTAACATTTTTTGCGGGGAAAAAATCCTGGCCTCTCTTGAATAAAAAATTCTCATCTGTGCTCACATTCACATAAAATGTGAATAATATTGCCTTTTAGGAAATGAACTATTTAATCTTGATAAACAGCCTTGTCTGAAACTTGTAATGCATTGATTTTAATCTTGAAATATTTATTACAAGGGAGCATTTATGAAGCTGTTCGTAAAGGAACAGAAGTTTTCCTTGCCAACAACTATTTCCTTCTTTTGGCACTCCAAGCTAAGTTAGTAACAACATATGAACAACTCTGATTATTTTTGAAGTTACTTATGAAAATATGTTGCATGCAGAATATTTAATACAAAGGCCATACACAACTGTGGCATGTGTTACCCACAGAAATTTTAAGCTGTCAACAAGTGTTACTTGTCAAAGAGAACTCGCTGCTCTGGGTTATGTAGCACTTTAGTTGCTGCCTTACCACAAACCATGCTGAAGTACTTAATTTTTGTATACTGTGTTTTGGAGCCCAAAGAATCTTTAATCCTTTCCCACACAGTAGAGCAAATTTAATGGGAGGCTCAGAGGGATTACAAAAATGCTGAAACCTGAATTGCATTTTTTTTTCTCCCCCAGCTGGGGAGATACATGAGACTGAGTACGTGACTTCTCAGTCAATCATATTCAGCTGGGGCAGATGGCTTTGTAGGAGAAAGGTACAAGCTGCTGTTTGCTGTCCCTGTGCCAACAGGTGATGTTATCTACTGCTGCACCTCTTGACTCCAATGCAATAAAAGCACAGATTTACGTGTGAGCTGCTTCCTTAGCAAATCACAGGCGTTTCAGCAAGTGCAGAGCCACTGGTGCTGTGCTGTCAGCCTTTGCTGGGCTGCTGCAGCTTGCCTGCTCTGCTGCCTCCCTTCCAGAACCTCTGCCATGGCACTGTAAGCTGAACTTTGAAACCTAAGGATTTTTTTTAAGCCATTAGTATTGAATTTTTAAAGTTATGATCAAGCCTTTCCCATGTGCCTTAGACAAAACAAACAGACCTTCCATTTATAGCTGCTGAAAAATTCCCATCCATAAACATCCCCTGCCTCAGCAGAAGGATTGCACCAGTATTTACACACTGACACTCATTAACCCTACAAACCACAACAGCCTTCTTACAGTGTCCTCACCACCCCGAGTCTAAAGAAAGCACTTCAGCAGCAGGCACTCACTGTGGATCATTCTCCCAAATTAGAGACTTAAGCGGCCACCTATTGTGCTCTTTTTTCATTGTGCATGTTTGTAGCTTGTACACCACATTTACTCTTCTGGTAGGTGGCTGGAAGCCAGTGCATAGGTCAGTGCCAGGGGAGTTCCACTGACCACAGAAAACCTTTGGGGAAAAAGACTCCACGATTTGCTCAGCAACTTGGGTTACCCAAATATTTATTTACCTCTTTAGGTAACACATTGCAATTAAGCTCCCCAGGAAGGAATGTGCAATAAAGAACCACACCTGTCATCAGGAGAAGACAATAAATAGAAATATAGAAGTTGCTTCTCAGATCCTTTTGAATTATTTGATGTTTAAATTCTGCCTGGAAAACTATGTACTTTGGTTCTGACAGGTCCAGCCCTCAAAACCTGACAATTTGCCTTAGTTCAAAGATTTAGTACAAATCTATATGATCAGCTGTATTTTGTGAACAAGAAGACTTGTTCTTGAAAACCTTACTATTGCCTTCTGTCTGAATCCAGGAGAAGGCTTAGGGCTTCAGAATGGGATTTATCAGCAGATGTGAGACAACAAATGGGGAAAAAGAAATCACTGAAGAGTAAGCACTAGTCCATCTTGCAACCCAACCATCCTCTGGTTATAAGGTCTTTGTGTGCTCACATGGAAACAAGTCCTTGGTTGTAGTTGGCAGGAAGCAACCACAGGAATTAGCCACTTCATGGAATCTTTCATTGCTATTGGGGAAAGAAAAAGCATGTAGGAAAGGTTTTCCCTATATAACAGAGCATCAAAGATATGTATGGGGAGGTGCAGTAAGAATTAAATTGTAGAATTAAGAAGAATTATAGAAGTAAAATCTGAATGTCCTGCAGACACTGAAAGAACATTATATTACCCTAAAAATTCAATAAATCCAGCCAAATTGACTGAACCCTGAACTCTGTCCTCTCCAAAGGAGCCTGGCTGCCAGTGTCTGACTCTCAGGGACACCTGTGGCTGGTGAGCAGGTTAAGCCATGTGACAGATGCAATTGCAGTGGGACGGTGCTGGCCTGGGAGGCAGCCTGAATCCTAGGGGCTAACCTGAATCCTAGGGGCTGCCTTCCCCATCTTGACACAGCTGGTGGAGTAGATTCTGCAGATCCTACTACTTGCAAAATACTACTAGATTATCATCTCCAGTTTCTGAAGGTATGTGGCACATCTTGTGTATTTTATCCACATAAAGATTTTACTTTGCAGCTCAGAGTTGAGCTAGAAATGACTGCTCATATTTCTGCAGGGCTGAAGATAAAGTGACTGGGTTTTATTTTTTTTTTGAATTTGCCTCATTCAGAGTGCATAGTTCTGCTCTGAAAAGTATGATGGCTTCTTTCCTTGACAGCTCTGTATAAATGTCTGTCTATTTAATTAATAACCACATTTTTCCTTCCTCAGGCTCTGCATCACAAAGGTGGCTAGACATCTCTTTTTCCCATGTAATTTATAGAATTGTAATTGTGTGGCATATAACCCATGAGCTCTAACAAATCCTGCTGAGCTTGGATGAAGATAGTTTTTCTCACTGTCACTGAATTACTCATCCTTCTCATCCTGCCAAACTTGCCAATCTCCAAACAACTAGCTACCTGCTTGTGTGAGGTCTCACTGATAAATTTCAGGGTGAGTGCCCTAAAATTACTCAGGTAAGTAGCTAGGCAGCAGCCTATCTATCCTCAAAAGCAAACTAACTTTTTTTTTTTAAAAATTATTTTTTCATGCCACTGTTTATTTTTTGATGGCAGACAAAAGCAGGAGTGGTGCAACAGGAGAGGGTGCAACACTCTCACCTTATGTAGAATCAACTTACTGGACAATGCAATGCCTAAACACATAAAAGTGCCACCACAGCACAGTAATATAGAAACACTGCAAGACAGCAATTTCTCTTGCTGTCAGTTTTTAAAAAAATTGATCTCCCAAGAGGGTCATCACTGGAGAAGTAAAAATGGTTTTCTGTTTTTCTTAAAGAAATGCTGCTCATAACTAAAGCTGATGTACAACAGATAGCTTTACATATTAAACACATTTACATACCTAATATATATATAGGTTGTTATATACACATGCATAAATATATGAAAATACCAACCTCTAGATACTAAACATAGCCATCTTCTCTCTTTTGTTACAAACTTGCAGACAAGAAATTGTTACCTTATTACAGCCAGGGATCACATATAAACACATACATTTTCATGGTTCTTTATTATGGAGAAAAAGGAAAAACTCCTGTGTATTAATATATTTATACCATACACAAAGACACACACACAAACATATGTATAAAAAAATCAGGGTTTTTTTTCCTGTTACACCTAGGAAGTTGACAGGTGTATCTCATGGGCACACTGCTGAATCTTAACTAGGAAGAAAAATCCCTGATGACACCACAGTCATATTGCATTTATGGCTGCTAACCTGGGCCTCTAACACTACATGAAGAAGTTTCACATTCACAGTTTCTGGCACAGTGACTATAAAATGCATCTTAAATGAATGCTGACAAGAACAGAAATGTTCAAGATTAAAGGTTATTTTAAGAGCTGGGAACAGTCTAAGTTGTTTACCTGGATTTGTTGAATTTCCTATTAGATGATGCCAACCAATTTGCAATCCTATTGCAAACTTAAGCGAAGTGGTTATTGCTCTTAAGAAGCATTACCTTTTCTCCCCATACCCAAAACTGCATATGCTATACACAGCACATTTTATAATAAATTTTTCATATTTACTAAGGTTCAGTCTAATGTTTTTGTTTGTTTTTAAATGAGTATGGACAGTAATTTTTGAAATTATCTTTTACTGCGATAATAAACACACCAGTGTGGTATGCAGTAATTAATACAACTCAAATAGAACCAAAACCTCATCAATAACTTCAGTTCTTTGGCAAATCTTTGTGTTGGTATTAAATGCTATAACAGCAGCCTTATTTATTTTCATTCAGGAAAGACTGTTGAAAAACTGCATTTGGCTTCTTAAACACATAGGTTACTCCAGCTCTCCAGAGCTGCAATCAATGTGGAAAAATATTTTGGAGACATTTCCCTTATTTTAATTGATTCCATTTGTCTACAGAGAATGGGAAAGGAAGTGAAGGAAAGTACAGAACTGAGAAGTTAGAACTATTGTGTATTATACTTCTGTAAGCCTGTTTTCTTTGTTTCTTTATCCCATAACATATCCTACAACCACTGTTACATGAAGCTTTTGAAAACCCAGGAAATGTTAATTTATTGCTACCATTTGTCTGGCTTTCACAAAGGTGTGCAGTAAGACAGCTAGTAGGCGAGAATGTATCAGAAAGTTATTTCTCTTAATAATGATAAATTATGTAATTTTGTTAGAACCATATGCACTTTATCTTGAACACCTTCATTTAGCCTATTAGAAGCAGGATGATGTATTTATTTAACACTCTCATTAATTTATTCTGTGGGCCTCCCTGAAGAGATACTCCTCAGTGAAAAAAGCATAGAATCTTACCTATTATGGCAATGATTTACACATAAAATACTGTAAGCATACATATTCATATGTATTTTGTATATGGTGATCTAAAATAGCAAGGGATTCTTCTTTTTGATCACTTAATATTTCTCAGTTAAGAGAGCCCCTTTTTCTTAAAATTACACAAAAATGCTACTGTCCTTAGAGACAACATGGACATGACAGACACAGCCTTTACTCCAAATAGCTGCACTTGATGTAGCTTGAAGTAACAAGGGCCCTCATCAGAGAAGGCAAAACAGGAATCTTTCAAGCCCCCTTCCATCCTGGATCTATGATTCTATGAAAGTCAAGTGGACCAGATTGTGTGGGCCTTCAGTAAAGTCACGGTTTTAATTATCTCGTTTCCTGCAAGCCACTCAGCCTGCAGATAAAAAGGAGCGTGACAAGAAAAATGCCATCTCAAAAACATGCAGGGCCCAACAGCAGATGGCTGCAAAGGGGAATAATCAACCCTCTGCTATTGCAAAGGTTACCTTACAAAGATTCAGGGAGTGAGCCACAAGAAAGCAAGCAGTGACTGATTTTGGGCTTAAACAGCCAGGTGAAGGTTTGATACAACACACATCCAAGGAAGAAGCAGATCTGCAGATGTAATGCTCTGAGTGTGACCTTTTCATGCTTTCAGCATTCTGGCCATCTCCAGACTCCCACCTTTCCTCCCTCCCTATTTATTACCTGCTAACGTTATTTCAGCATCTTGCTTTTTCTCTTGTATTTGCATAGAAAGCCTTGACCTTCACAGAGCAGTTCAAACTCCTCAAAAAGCCAAACACAGAAGAATCAGGTCTTCTAAAGAGTCAATCCCATGTGGGCAAAGGAGAAAAACCTAATATAACCCGATCTCTTCTCAATATAGCATGAAGAAGAGAAAAATCACTCAGTTAAGATGCTCAGTGTGGCAAGGAAAGGAATATAAAACATTAGTACTTGAAAATATAGAGACAAAGACCTGGATAACATTGTGCTGAGTATGGTATAACAGGTAGTCTAGTAATGCTGAGACATTTGGTATGTAAATACCCCGACCATTCACAGAGGACCCTATGTTTTGCAGCAACTACATAAGCAGAATTCATCAATGCCAATGTGAGTGCCTGCCTTACTTTTGTCAGTAGTATAATACAACAGCCACTGTCACAAAACACACATTCTGCACTAGGTCCACGAAAGTACTGTAATGTTTGTGTAGTGCAAATACACTAACTCCACAATACATACAAAAACTAAATTGTCATCATTAAAGGAAAATAGTTTACTCTTCACTGTTTTCTTGGATCACTACTTCCAAGAGACTTTTGGAATGGAGCAGGGAAGAAAATGTATTCATTATGGACAGTTATAAGCAGATATTAAATATGCTTACTGAGTAGTGTAATCAAGTAATTTCTGCAGCCCTAATAAATTTTCATACTGTGAACTACTGCAGTACTAAAATGAGCTGCCACAAGATTATGACAACAATCACAATTTAAAGACCACCTTTTACAACATTTGTATTTAAAGTCAGATGTCAGAAATGCAATGTACTGCAAGAATCCTCTTTAGTCTTATTTCTTATGCAAACTGGGGAACCTGGCTGCTGGGGAGAGCTGCTAAACAGTTACCCAAAGATGTATATGGCATGTTTGTAGATTAACATCTTTCAGAAAATGATTTTTCCACCTGTGCCTCCCTGCCTTTTTTTAAAATAATGCTTATCACCTTCTACATTTATTCTCTCTTCCAGTTCCTGAAAATACCTAATTTTGTCCCAAACCACTCAAACAAAGTTCCAGAGCAGCAAATGATACATGGACTTTTTCTGTTTTTAACTGAGATTTGCTTGTCTAAATGATGATTGTTCAAAGCCTTGAAAAGCTTTGTCTTCACCACATTTTTAAGTGAACAGTACATAAAGCAAGTGCAAGGGGAAAAGCACATAAAGTATGCTCCTTGGGAAATGCTGAACTTCAGGAGCTAAGACATTTTAACACAGCAGGTACCAAGATACCAAGGACCGAAAAGTGGGACTGGCAGGATGTAGTTCTGGGAAGATGCATACAAGAAACATGCCAGTGAGTATGTCTGAGCTGACACAGACCAAAAGCAGCCCAGAAGCGAGCAAGCCCAGAGCGGTGGGAACAGCAAAAGCTACTGATTCTTCAGTGAAGAAAACACTGTGCCACAGGACAATGCTGATGGCTCCAGAAAATGCATTTGGTTTGGCAGTGTGGAAAATGTTGGTCACCCCTGCTGCTGAAGCCAGCAGCTGTTCTGATCCTAGCTGGACCTGAACTCATGTCCATTCAGAGTTCATCCCTGTAGTACCTTACACAGCACAGTTGTCACCTGTGCACATTTGCTACACTTCCACATTGATTTTTCTGAACAAGAAGTTTTCTCAGTATCTGCAGTACCAAAGTGTGAGGCTGCACGAACACCTGCAGTAATAAATCTATAAAACAAATGGATAACAAGTACACAACATGTATTATGCTTGAGGGATCTCCTGTGGGAGCTACCTCTCTCTGCAGCATCCTGCCCAATATTTTATAGAAAGTATATATAGGTAGCAGAAGGACAGAGATGCATAATTACTCTCACAGCTCAGATCTTTGATTACTCGCTTAAACAAAAGAATTATCTGCAGCTAGCAGGAAAACTGCATCAATTAAGACAGGCTGGAACAATCATCTATTGAAGCAACATGCATCAAATATTCTTCCTTTCAAGTGTAACACACTGTGTACATTTGGTAAGGGAATATCATATTAACTAAATAAACTTGGATTTGTTTTCTCGATTTATTCTGATCTTATCCAAACCACCAAACATAAAGGGGAAAAGTTCAGGTGACTCAGAACTGTAATATTGTTTAACCTAGCAATTTAAATTTTTTGTTTTGTTAATGTTCTTTGAGCCAGAAGAATCTTTAAAAAAAAAGCCTTTAAATCTGCTACTGAAGCTATGTGTCGGGACTTGAAAGACATGTTGACCTGCTAAATTTTGGATTTGAATAGATGTTAGCCACATTTTAATTATTTGGTGGTGATTTGTCTTCTTCAAGACTCCAAACTGTACTTACCAAATTCTTGGTGCTGGTTACAAGATAGCACCAGGTACATTGTGTTTTGTAAAAGTGACAGATGCTTTATTAGCATTTTAAAGTAACAAGGCCTTTTGTGTTTCAGGAAAAAAAAAAAAGGTAAATTCTGTAACACAGACCATTTTCCAAGACATAAAAGACAGAAAATTAATTTTCCCCTGTCCTCCAAGAAGGCTATAACCAAGGATTAAACTTAATTTTATATGAGGAACAATTTACTTTTAGGTCCCAATATGTCTTTTCCTCTGCACTGATGTTACCTTAGATACACCTCAGATGTGATTACAGGCTGGGCTTTTCTCTGTGCCCATTCATATTAGAAAATCTAATTTGAAAAAGAAGAAATAACAGATTGAATTTATCTTTAGAAAATATAGCTGTATTTACAAAGATAAATTCTGTATTGGATGTTTTTGATTCAATCTGCATCTTTGCCCAAAAGGGAGCACCCCATCGAGGCAAATACATACACGTCAAGTCCCTACTGCAGTGTTTAGGAGATCTCTAAGTATATCAGGATAGAAATAAATTTTTATTTTTCTGCATTAAAAAGGCTTCCTTTTTTTGGCAAAAGTTTTACAGATCACTAAACTAGAGTCATCTGTTCCTGACAAAATCATAATTTCCTTGTTTATCTTACTTTCTGTGATGGAGGATATCCAAAGATTTCTTTTTTCTTGCTCAGCCATCATTCTTGGTTTACTATCTTCAAACCTCCAAGTTTCAAAGAGCATTTTTCTTTTCCTCTCCTCTTCTGGAAGAGTTCCAGTGAAAGCCATAAAAAACCCCTCATTGCCTGGACTGTCTACACTCTTTAAAAACCTGAGTAGGAGGCCAATGAGAAAAAAGGATTGAGGATAGATTTTTTTGAATTTCAGTCAATATTTGGGCCTGTGAGTTCTCACTCTCTATCCATTGTGCCAGGGTCACCTTGAAATAATTTCTCAGGTCCAGCTCAGTTTCCAAACCAACACCCCAGTCAAAAACCATGACTTTGATCTCCTTGATTAAGCAACCTCTTCAGAGCCATAACCTCAAACACAGTGAACCACTGTGTTCCTCTTGAAGTTACTCCAGGTGATGGTGGGCAGGCTTCTGACTTCCTACAGCCTCTCCCCTGCGGCAGGAATTGCTTCCCTTGCCTCTCAGTGCCAAGGCAAACATCCCCAGCAGCACCACACCAAGCCAAAGCCAAGCCCTCGTGCTCCAACCTGCCCAAGTTGAGGTGGGTGTTCTGCCATCACACAGCTCTTCAGGGGGACAGCTCACACTCAGGCAGTTCCACACACAAATGGGTTAACTTCCCAGGGCTCCTCCGCCCAGCCCTTTGTACAAACAGAAGGAAAAATTAACGAGGGAGAAAATAATTATTTGCAAACCCTGCAGCTTTGGAGCAGGAGATATCTGTGTTTGTGTGGATATAGGGTATAGCTTACATTAACTTGTTTAATTGGGCTAAACTAAAGCAGCATTTTTTTCTTCTTTTTGGCAAAGATAAATTACTGGAGTTAGCGCAGCTGGTAAGAGCTAATTCTGTACAAAGTGTTCTTTTCAGTAGTGTGGGTGGCAAAACACTTTCAGCAACTGGCCTAATTAGTTCTTCCTTCTTTGCAATAGCACAGGACAGTTCAAAAAAGAAAAAAAAAGATGGTAATGGAAGATGTGGTAAAAAATCATCCTGTTTGCTCTTCTGGTTTTGCCAGTCCTCCCTTATTTAATGTCACATGAAGCAGAGGCTTGCCCTAGTATTTTGCAGCACAGACAATAATTAGGAGTGGGAGGTTAGCACTTATTCCAAACACAGGCAGGGAGCAACGTCTGTTCCTCCGCACACGTCAGGGAAGAGCATTCCTCACCCAAACCAGCCCGGCCAAAGCCAGGCAGCAGAGTGATGGATGCACCACGGAGGGCTTTCCCCTCGGCAGAGCTCCCACGCTGGGTGGCTCGTTCAGCACAGACTGGGAAGCCCGAGCTGCCCTCCCCAGGGCACCCTCTCTGACACGGATCATTTACGTGACAAAAGACAACGCGGGTGCCAAGTGGGATCATTTCAGCTCCACTGCTCCCGGCCGCAGCCCACCAGCTGCAGGGCAATAACCCACTGCCCCAAACAAGCGCTGACTCGAGCACACTGACACCTTCCTTTCCATACGAGCTGGCCAAACGCTCTCGGGCTCTTCCACCGGTGCACGACGCCCTGCAGCTGTCAGCAAGATACAGCTCCTACCAGATAAAAACTGGGCTTGGCAAGATCCACTTGACCTTCTGAATGTCAATGAGATAAAGGGTAAAAGGCCAGGAAGGGCACAGATGTTTGAATTTACCTTCATTATAGGCCATCTAGGAAACTGCTGGAAATTTTTTTCTAGCTGTTGTTTTGAATAATGATTCTGGAGCTGTGCTTGAGTGAGTTACAAATCTATTAAAAAAACAATTTAAATTGTTACAAGCCATTACCAATGCGTCTTTTTCTCCTAACTAGAATAAAGGCAGGATTATGAAAAACTTCTGTTAGGAAAAAACTGAATGTGAAGGGGAAAAACAAATTAAAAGTGAAGAGTATTTTATGAAGACAAACAGAATGACCAACTAATAAGGAAATTCTCCAGAGAGCTTAGAGAAAAACCCAGCAATGAAACTAGAAAATAACAGTGTTTACCTCTACCTACAGTTCCTGTCTTGTTTCTTTTTAATTATTTTTATATTTGCCCATTTGTTTCTGTTGGCAGCAAATAGAAGACAGAGGGCTACTCCTATAGGTAATATTAGTCAGTCTGATGAAAAACAAGAATTAACAAAACGTCTTAGAGTTGCCCACTGCTCATTTACAGTTTGAACAGTCTGATACTGAGAATAATATTTTCCAATACACACTTCTCCACAATGATTGTTAGAAAGTCTGTGGAGTTTTTGGTTGATGGAAGGTTGTTGATGAATCTTGAAAAGACTATTCAAACACATGTTGGGGGAAAGGCAGAGACAGGAGGCAGTTATGGGGAATAGACTGAATCTACGAATTTCTCAGTGAGGAATCCTGTCTGAAGTAATTTCTAAAACAGCACTTTCCTCCTATGGTGGCTTGGCACCTTAGGTATTTCTTAATTTTCTTCTATTTTTCTGTATACAAACATTGGAAGAAGGGAAACTGACTGACTACAAACAGAAAACAAAGAAGCTACTACACACAAGCTATTATGTAAAGCAGAGATCTGTCCTTAAACTTTCAGTATTAATCATCCCAGAGTTTTAAGAAAAGGAGAGCAAGACTTATAAGAGATTCAAAATGATTCTTTAATGTATATAATGTATGATGTCCTTTAATAAACACATGCATCCAAAATTCATTCTGCTCATTCTATCACAGCTTGTTTATTTTGCTATTCAAAAATATTGTATAAAATCCTTACATATAAGCCTGTGTACAAAAGAAACCCCCCTCTGGGAAAAAACACAGAAAAATAAGCCAGTAGATGGCATTGTGGCACTTCAAAAGACATTCCAGAAAATTCCATTTAAAAAACATGCAAGCCTAAATGCTGTGTTTAACCACTTACTGCTTAACCAATGCAGTATTTTACTCCTGCTCAGTGCTCCACATGCACAACTGAATAAACAAAACTGCATGATGTAACTCCACTGTCACACTAGCCCTGAAACAAATCTTGTCTGCTCTGGTTCCCAAATCCAATTAGTTCCATATGCTCGATTTAGAATCCTAGTCTTGAAAAGATGATCCTTATTTGATTATTAATGTCCCACAAGCCATGGTCATCATAGATATACCAGAATAGATGTGATTAGTGGAAAAATTGTATTTGCTAAAACAGAACCATATACAAGATCTTACAATCAATGCAGATAATACTATTTCCTGCTGTACAGCAACTTCTGTGGATTAGATACCCCTTAAAAGTAAATTTCTGAAGTATTTTCTGAATATTCTACATAATTTGTTTCAATTAAGCTGCTGATACACCCTCACAGCTAGAGATGAGAAGACTGTAGCAACCCACCAGTTTCTTGTGCAACACAGCAGTTCTCTATTGCCCAAACCACATAAATTTGAAATAATTTTGCAGAACTCAACATACAAAAGACCTTGTGAGTTTAAGATTTATATTCCATACACAGACAAACTTATTTAAACTGAAACTACACTTGCAATTATCAGTACTTTATCTGCAAGCTACTTTATAGATAAACCTGCTTTACCTTGATCATGTCTGAACACAGGGTTGGAGCAGAGATTTCTGGAGCTCTCTTCCAGTCTCAGGTATTTTGTGAGGCTTCTATATCAATGCCCCTCATGACATTGGTCTTTATGAAAACATCTAGTTTCACTATGGTATTAATTTTCTCAGGAAGTTCTAAAAATCCTCATCTCAGAAGGAAAAACTTTCAGGATTGTGTAAATCAATCTGACTACCTTAAAGAGTCTAATTAAATTCAATAGCATGCTCTAAGCATTTGGTTGTATATAGCCCTTTTATTCCATGCCACTTCTACAGTCAACTAAAGCAGTCTAGTTTTCCTGATGAAAAAAATTCAACTTCAGTCTCCACTGCCTGATAGTGTAATACTTGGATTCAGAAACAAAGGAACAACTAAAACTTCATCCACAAATTAACAGATCAAATATTTTTGCAAATTTAATAGCTACAAAAACATCATCCTCACTTGAACAATGCTGGGGCTTATACACAAAAATTCCCTTTTGCAATTACAAATAGGTTTTAAAAACACAGAATGATACAAAAAAAATGTTTCTTTCATCCCCTATGAAGTTACACGCATTACTGTGAATGTTTAGGTATTAAAAATGGATGTCTCCTTTTTGGAATAGAAGTGGTCAGGTTGGGATGGAGCATCTAGGAGAAGAGGGAAAATAAAGAGTTCCTTCCTCTTATCATCACTTCTTTCAACATGATCCCATCCTTAGAGGTAGGTGACAAGTGCCACAAACCCAAAAGCATTTCAAAGAGAATACAATGGTGTAGGAGGGAGAACATCAGCACTGATAACCGGATCTATTTAAGGATCTACCTTTTCCAGTATTCTGTGCCCACTGTAGTCCACAAGCAGTTTTTCAGGGAAAGGGAGCATGAACATGACACACATGCATACATCTTTCTGCTGAAATGCCTCTTCTGCTTCCAGTGACAACAACTTTCTGACAACTTTATGGCCATGTAACCGTAACAACATTTTAACATATGCGATTAGTTTGTCTAATCCCCATTTGAACCCATCGACATGCTGGCCTCCCCAGCATGCTGAGGCATGTGGCAATGAGTTCTATATGTGTATTCTTTTGAACTTTCAAGCTTTGTGGTTGATCATTTTGCTTTGACCTTGTAAAACGTTCAGAAGAGTAAAGAAAATGTCACTCTACTTTCCTCAGAAAATAGAGAGCTTTCAAGTGGTATATTCCTCATACCCAGGTACCAGGAAGGAGGGTAACTCAGAGAAAGTACTCAACCAGCTAACATCCATGTGGGTCAGGAGCAGATGAAACAGGACAATAGCAGACACCCTTTCTGAACAGGCTGGAAGTGCACCATAACACCCTGCAATCCATTTGACAGCGGAAGTAGAAAAAGGTGACCTGAATGACTGCTCTTACTATTGTTGAAGCAGAGTCATTCAGAGTGCCCAGCTGCGTCCACTGACCACACTCTGGGTCCCAAAGTCCACTGTATGGGAGTGGACCCTTGGAGTAAATACAGCGTGACCTTGTGTGGTGACCTCCAGAGTGTGGTGGCTCACAGGCAAAGAAAAGCATCCTTCACCATCTTATTTATGATGTGTGCTTGGTCTTGTATTCTGTGAGGCTTGGTGGTGGGGACTGACACAGAACAAGCAAGATGATCATATGGGGACATCCCATAGTTTTGCCTTCTGGGAAACCTACCTTCAACTAAAAATTGTTACAGGCCTCTCCTGCCTGCATTGAACTGTGATTTGCAGGTGACACCACTTACATGTCAGAGAAAAAAACCAATTCGGTAATTTTCTTGCATTCATCAGCTACCCTCTGCTATCATGAGACTCCTTGATGAGGAAAGCAACCTGACCAAGGACAGACAATTTTTGTGGAAAGATTTCCTTGTAGCTGAATCCACAGAATCTGATTTTCTTCCAAACCCATCCAAGTGTTTGAACAATTTGTCTTTTGACATACTCATAAATATTGGTTCTTCTCATGCAGCCAGTGCTTCAACAGAATGAGAGCTGGAGCATATATGCAAAAGGATTCATGCTCTCATCACACCAGGTGGTATTTTCTCAACCCATTCAGGGGCTCCCAATGCTGTGCTCAGCCACATCTAAACAGATCATGCTGTATGCAGTATCTGTTTGTTTTAGAGAATGGCAAATACAGCTAATCCCCCCCAAAAAGAGATTTTTTGAAGATGACTATTGTTTCAAAAGTCCATGTTATAAACAAGTGGTACAAATTTTGAAACTTTAAAATGGGCTTGGTGCTGATTCACCAGAGCAGAGGCCACCGTTTAACCCAGCATGAGTCAATGGGTATTTTCTCATATACTAAAAAAATGGTGACAACTGTGGTTTTGTCACAGGCTTCCACTGCTCTTCCAGACCAAAATTATAGTCAGAAAAAAAATAACCCAACCAAGCTACTCTAACTTGCATAAGGAAGATCTGTGCTAGACCTCCCATTAACATAGTCTCTGAAGTGTTCCACTGCTTGTAGGATTGGTAACTATTTGTGAAAGAGCAACTTTCTAAACCATGCACACACACAGAGCCGTGGAGCAGCTGGACCAGGCAGGGAGCTCAGGCTTACCATTCCCCCAGGCTGGAGGCATCCCAATTACAACATCTGTCCAGAAGGAGAAACAGATGGCCAACTTCTCCAGACTTTTCTGCCTGCCTGACCTGATGTCCTTTACACCAGTCACTTGGGCAGATTAATAATAATAAATAAAATTAATAAGGCTAATTAAACCCCCTGGGTAAATTAAAGAGTTAATTATGTGACAGTACTTCTCAGTCCTAAATATTGGGCTAAATCACTGGGGCTCTCTGTGCACTCACTAAAAAAACCAGACTGACAGAAAAAGTATTATCCTCAAGATATGACATTTGCTAATTTGCTGTACAATTGCAGGGTTAATTGACAACGTCTTGCCATTTCTGAAAGCAGTCTGACAGACTTTTCCAGGCACTCCACCACTGCCTACAGCAAAGCTATGTGAGGTACAATAATATCTACTGCTCACAAGTAAAAGAAAAAGCTCTCAACTCAGCAAGAACTGTGTTTCCTAAAAAAAAAAAATTAAAAAATTTTACTAACTGGTGCTTAGGTTTTTCTGTACAAATCACCATTTACAGACTAGTATTCCTCACTTTGTTTCAAGCTCACAATTCAATCAATAATTACATTAAAATAGACCAGCAAGGAAAAAATCCAAAGTAGAGCTAGCCAATTCGGAATTTCTTTAGGCTGCAAGCATGCAAATCAAATTGAACTAGTAAATTAAAATTTTTCATCTTCATTTTTGAGGGTTCTTCCCTCCATAAACTCAGTCTTTAACTGCAGTGTTAGTTGCGGAGAAATTCTTCTAAATGACATTTAAACCATTTTTCTAAACCGATTAGGATTTTACAGTTATATTGTCTGCATGGGAGTAACTTCTGAGGCTGCCACCTCATTTTTACAGCAGAATAAAGATATTATGTTCTCACAAGTTCCTACGGACACCTGGCAATCACCTCCAGAAGAACACACAGTTAATGGCTTCTCTGGAAGAAGGCTAGAGCTTGAGTGCAAGTCTTTCTGTTTACTCACCAGAGAATCCATTCAGGAGAGGGGAGTTGTAAAGGGTAAGCTTACACAAGATCTTTTGACTGATGAGGAAACCACCACCATCAAGCCATGGGGCCCAGCAATGTAGGAAAAGTGATTTCCTAAATTCACACGTCCACAAACTGCCATTTTAAAGTCAGGCAGGACAGACCAACAAGCTACCATGAAATAAGGGAAGGGATATTCAGAGTCACTGCCAACTCCCTGGTGTTCCTTGCCCTTGCATTGGCTCCAGGCCTCAGCACCCACTGTTCTTCACTGGCCCTCACTTCCAGTCCCAGTTAAAGCTACCTTGTAATGAATGCAGGGCAAAAGTCACTAATCCTGAGGGCTGCTAACTGAGGTCACTTCTTCCCTGCAAAGTCACACTGTAGCTTGTCCCAGGGGGGGACAAATACCTGCCCATCTCTCTCTAGATACAAATCCTCTAGCACCCACCACAGGAGCTTGTATCTCACTGTGTTACTTGGTCCCAGCTGATGTTAAGGGACACAAATTCAATTTCTTTCAGTCACAGAGGGAAATGTTGAATTGTCAAAGGATATTGTAAGAGACAGATTAAAACTTGACCTAATTACTACAGCCTGCTTGAATCAATATGCAAGTGTTACAAAGCTTCCCATGCAAACTGAATAAGTTAATATTAGAAATAAGAATGATAAATGCTGTGCTTTCATCAAAAAAAACCTTCTCCTTTGAACTTCTAATTAGGCAATAAAAATGTATTAAGCATTTTAGGGAGAAACTTTCTCAGGAAATACAGTGATAACACATCTACCATTTGCTGTGGCTCACATATTTGACATAATTTCTCCTTAGGACCCTCCTTCTCTCCAACCAGCTAAACTCTCATGCCTTAATTCCACAGTGATTCCAAGTTTCCTTTAATTAGGAAGGTTATGAAGAACCACAGAATAACTCCTTAAGTTGTGATCTAGCTGAAAAATCCCAGAGAAAAACAGTCTGAGGAGATGCAATGTGAGGCTTGGCTCATGTCAAGTTGAGTTTTCTACTTTGTTTTTATACCTTAAAAGTATATGAATATATTTTCAGAATGTATTTTCAGTCTTTTTCCTACTGTACTTTCCTTCAAAAAAGAGGTGCAGCCCCTACACAAGATACAGCATGAAATAACCCTGCCAAAGAGGTACCGCTCTTGCAGAAAGGATCTTGAGGAGTTTGTTCGTGCATGAATCTGACCCAGGAGGAAAGCATAGTCAGGTCACTCAATCAGACTGCAGACCTGAGGTTTTTGAGAATGTGCTTATAAGGTAAAAATCAGTCAAATGCCATGGAATAAAATGTTGGTGTTCAACAGCATCCAGCATCCCACTGGCAGCCACTAGTTCCATGGAAAGGGTACAGGAGGGAGGGAAGCTATTTCCTGATGTGGCAGCAAATCACCCCTTACTGGTGTGTTCAACACCAGATGCAAACACGAGTAAGGCCACAGCTTATGTAAACAAAAAAAAAACAAAAACCAAAACCAACATTAGCCAATGTCAGACAAGAAAAAGCATCACTGGGAGGGTAAAAAGGTACTGGCAAAAATTGGCAACAATTAGAAATGATCATTATGTTCATAAGAGGCATGAACGTAGCTTTCCACCTATTTCCAAACACAGCAAGACTCTTTGAAGGCAGATACTAATTACTGTCAAGTCAAACGATGGGAAAGAAAATGCTACATGTGAGTGCCCAGAATTTTAGCACATTGCTTTTATATCCAAAAAGGACCACTGCTACACTATTAAATGCTGAGAACATCAATTTTTACTGACTGTGTCTTGCTTCTGCTTTAAAAACGTAAGAAAGAAATACCTGGCATAGAGAATTGGTCTCCTTTTGCCAATAATGTTAGTCAATATTAGCATGTAAGTTTTTAATGATTCACTACACTGCTTGATTATCCACTCCCCCAAACCCACCTTAATTAGCAGAAATATTGATTTTCCAGTGTTTAATTCCTACAAGCTTAAGAAATACAAGCTGATAAATCTAGTACTGAATAACAAAAAATTAAACTGATATAGTAATAAAGTTGTAACAAAGGGAAAATGCCCTCCTGGACCTAAATTGAGTTACAGTAGATTACATTAAAAAATTTTAGTCTGAATCCTGCTGAGGCACAATCATTTATGGAATGTTGCCTTGCCAAGCAAGTCACCAAGAGCTCCTTGAAAGGACGTGATTGTACTCTTGCCACAACATAGCGTCTGGTGCAAAATATTCTCCCCAAAGTATAACAGTCATAGCACAAAGCAAATGGTGCCAAAGGTCTAGCTGACAAGCTTTTCCTGTCAAGGAGAAAAACAACCTGGTCCAAATTTAGTTTTTTTTAAAAAGAATGACAGAAAGTTTGTGCTCTTTCATTCAGGATACAAAAAAATGTTTCCAGACTTCTATTTCATAAAAATGAAAATTCTTTTATTTTATAGGAATAGGAAATTCTGAGCATCTTTTCTGTCTTAGGAACCACAGTACAGCTACAGTCAATAGACATATATCTAGCATTAACAGATACGTTCTTAAGTCTGAAGGGACAAGTGTGGTATGTCAATGTTATGGTCTGTTTTAAAGCAGACATAACATTGTCACTAATTCCTGCGATCAGGCTGTAACTATTTAAGTTATAGAGCCTTCACTTCTTTTAAAATTCTGTATTTTCACAAGCATTTTTGAAATGAAGTGTTTACCAGCCTTCTATAATAACTGCAGACTAAGCATTCTCATTAAGTGCCCAGAACGATCCCTTAGAGGAAGACACTTTTCTCTGCTTAAGTTCTAGTAAAAAGAGGACACACATTCAATACTATCCCTTTTCCTCATTTCTATAAAGGACCAACCTACATTGCCAGCCCTCATGGAAAAGGAAGGAGCAAACAGTTTTATGTAAAAACCCCACATTTTAATCCATTCTTCCTTGAGAGCAAGCGTATCTTTCGGAAAAGGTAAAAAGCATGTCTTAGCTGTAAGTAAGTCCTTATGTAAAGAACTAAAGCAAATAACTAAATCCTGGCTAATATTTGACAGTTGCTATCTTATGGAAACACTGAGGTCTGCAAGGATGGTGGCAAAATGTTTAAATGGTAAACCACTATGTCAGCTGTTGAAGAGATTAAAAACCAACAGCCTATGTAACAGTAACAACAAAACAGATCAACAGGACAACAGGATGTGGTGGCATCAGCATTACCAGAAACATGTGTGTAAAAAGAGGCTTCAGTTACTATTTTGGCATCAAAGCCAGCACCTTTAATTCTCAAGTGACCCAAGATGCGGAAGGCAGTGAGACCTACTGAGATGCAGTCCATTTGACAAATCATGCTTGTCTAAACATCAACTTGGGAACTATTCTTCTCCCCCTCTTTTCCTTTCAGAGAGACTTCTGGAACTGCTGGTGTTAGTGGATGGTTCTGAATGTTCTGAGGGTTGCCAGAGCACAACCCCTCCCTGCTGTTGGACAGGAGCAGCCCTGGGGCCTGGGCACTTGCTGGGAGGGAGCCGTGCAGAGCCGCTCCACACCTGCTGCTCCCCAAAATTAGGGTTATCAGGTGGTGCTGCGGGGGCACTGACATGTCCATAAGGCTTGCTATGAGTCATACACACAGCACAACACAGCCAGGGCTCTGAAATGCTACCTCAGGCAGAGCGAACTGACACATTTCCTTCCCACGTGCAAGAACCAAGACTCCAGGCCATGACTCCTTTCCTTCTCTAGAAAAATGCATCCCAAGCACGGGCAAAAACAAATAGTGGGGTGAGCTTTGGGAAGTGTTAAAACCCTCCCATGACACTGTATACGCAAGAGATGGCCAAAGGAAGTTTTCCTGTGGCTGTCCTTTACTGTGACTCCCTTTCAGTCCCACTTGTATCAGAACAACTGTTCTTAGTTCAATGCAAAAGGTAAACTGGGGGCAGTGCCAATGTAAGCACAATGTTCTGAAAAAAAAGATTTAATGCAGAGATGTATGGACTGTCAGCATCAGTAACGAGCCGACACATGGTGCCTCTCCCTGTTGTCAGCAACAGACTAACTGAGAGAAAGGCAGCCAGAGGGCAGTCAATTTTGAGAGCTTCTGGGTGATAGCTCTAGGCTAGACCAAGTACACAACCACAGTCACCCCGGCTTCCAACAGTTTAGAAGTTTTCCTTCTGTTTCAGCTTTAGGTGTATTTTTGTTTTCCTTCCACTGATTTCATTGAGAAGATAGATTACTGTTGAAAACCAGATAGATCAGAACTTATGTCTATATATAAATGGCACCTTCAAAGGTCATCTAGGACCCAGAAAACCAGTCCTTAAGGCTCCTAATAACACTCATAAATACAGCATGCTGTTTGTACTGATCTTTAGCTCTTTACCAGAAAAAAACTTGACTTACGTTCCTTAATTAGTAGAATTTACTGAGAATTTAATGCACAGGACAGGCAGATGCATGGACTTAATTAATAAGGCAAAGAATGCAAACAGAAATAAAATATTATCTACTTAAAAATAATTGGGTAAATAGTTTCCTACAGAGAAGGCTGTTCCCAGACCATAACCCATATCATTGCAACAACTGAAATAGAATGGGTACTGATTTATACCTGTTACGACAGCTCCCAAATCTTACTTTTTTTATTGTTTTGCACTATACATTTCATAGTGTTTTTAGCACTGCAAGATTCTTTCTTAAATCAGTAATTTGGAAAACACCCATTCAGTTCTGTGACACCACATTTCATCATAAGTAGTTCAAAACATTTTTTCAGGGTGGATCAGTTAATTTCACAAGTTTGCTGTGACGCAATGCAACAAGACCAACTTTTTTAACCCCTATCTGGCTGAACTTTCTGGTAGAGCATTTGCATGTAAACAAAATATGATTTTTCAGCAGTTAGACCCACTTGGAATTGAGAAGAATGATGTCAGCACTCACAAGCTACATTTAGTTCCTGCCAATAAGATCCATGTTGCTATCTCTGAGCCAGGATACACAAAGTAAACCGATAATTTTTTAGGAAGTGAATCAGAGGACCAAGCAGTGCATGAATGAAGCTGAAATGTTACTATTTTGTCTAAATATTCTTCACCAATTATAACTTTTGTTGTCTTTTTTTTTCTTATGCTACAAGTTCCTGATCCAAAAAGAACAAGGTTGATAATTGATTTACAACTGAATAATTGAAGACTTCTCAAATTTTGAAAACTTCCAGTAGTTGTAGATGATGAGGTTGTGGATAAATAATGTCAGAGGCTCTGCACGTATGAGGTAACTACACACTTCACCAATTTCCCCAAATTGGTGAAGCTCTTAAGGACGACATATTGTGGAAAGGAAATATGGAAATGACCGCATTTTTTCCTAGAAATCTATTGCCTCTCCAAGCAGGCATTGTTCCATATGGTATTATTCCAGGTGAGCAGGTAGATATTGAATTACTAGATTTTGTTGCAAGCCTAAGGTCTTAAGCATGAGACTGATGGTTCAAAAACACAGCTACAAACCAAGTGAAACTACTGCCATTATTTGTTATAAAAAAAAGAAATCAATTTCTCTCAGTTGTAAAGTATTGATACAACCTGACAGACGTTTCTCAGGTTATGGGGGACAAAAAAAGTGAATACATTTTTACAGTGTTACTTTTCCCGAAGTCTTTGATACATGGATCCCTGACAGGAATGTAACCAACAGGAGGTAGAAGAAACTGCTGCCTTGGCTAGTATTTGTTCTTTTGCAGTGAGTGCCAATTCACTGCATGGCTCAAGTAGCTCAAATGGATTCCCTGTTGTTATTCTTTGTGTCTCACGAAAAATATGCTGAAGGACAAGGATGTCTGAAGTGTTCTATTGCTCCTGGTCTACAGATTCATTTTATGCTTTGCTGTTATCCAGCATGAATTCAAATTACAATAAAGTGGACATAAGTTACTCATTCATAAAATTTAAAACTGACAAATTCAAGCATTCATTAAAGGTGTGGAAATTAACAAAACCCCATAAGTATACAAGTATCTCCATGGAGGTAGGTTACATCAAAGCTAGCTCACCTTTTCCTTTCCTTACAAGGCAGGTTTCCAGCTTTTGTCCACATCCTCCCTTCCTGACAAACTACTTTAATTTTCACAGCTGGTTCATGACTGGGAACATATCCACTCACTCCACCCCTGTGCAACGAACAGTACCCAATCTCTCTGCCTTCAGCAAAGCATAACTTAATATATTAGCTTGTAACTTCTATATTGTGTGTCAAATGCAAGATAAATGTTGGTGTCCTGAAACCTAGGAGCGTTTTATTATGCAAAACAGAACCAAATTCACCCCGCAAAATACTAGCATCTCATGCCAGATACATTAAGAAAAATGACATGCTGATAAATACACTCATCTTTTCACCTTCATAAAGGAAATGCAGGGGTTCTGACTCCAGGAGGTCCTCTCACCTCACTGTCCTTCAATGGTTATGAGACCATGACAGCAGAGTGCAAAACTTGTACAGGTTCTTTTCTCCCCACATTAAGACACAAAGTAGAATCACCAATCTATTTCTTGTATATGTCCATTAACTGAGTAACTTAAACCAGGTTACATTTAATAGATTACTTTTAACACATAGCTCAAATTTCCCAAGTTGTTTTCCTGCTGTGTTTTCTGAGACAGCCTTGAAATAAATAAAAAAATCCCACCAAGAAAACAAAGCAATATAATACAGAGTCATGCAGCATATCTGCTAAAAGGATTCCGTATGGAAAAAAGATCAAGAACAACCAAACAACTTTATTTTATTTTGGAAAAATAAAATTCACAAGTTAGAGCAGAACTTAGGCAGTTCTAAATTGACACTTTCTGCAGCAGAAATATTGCCTAAGCTCTTTTAGAACTTGCTTGCATGCCAGAGCAAATATTTTCATTTCAGTGACCTTGCTAAGCAACTCCCCAGCATAAGTGTATGGTACAACTCTACAGTAATATCAAGCCTGGAATATTTATTAAAAATATTTGCAATCCATGAAAACAAACTCTTAATTCCACACATATTCAAACCATGAACTCCATTCCATATATTAAACAGCACAACAGAATCTAATCTAAAACAGGATTTCATGTAGGAGAAGAGGAGGTGGTGGTGAGTGGGCACTCTTCTTTACATTATTACTAAGATTTGACCCTTTGAGCCATCACTGACTAAAATTAGCACACTTGGTTTCCAACTCTTTGGATGCACTGCTCTACAGGACTTACAAGCATTATAAAGTATTTTCTTATGAGAAAAAAAGGGCATATTAGGACATAAGTTGTAATTCTGTCTGTACTTTTCTCTCTGATATACCTAACATTGTGCAGGGCTAAATGACTACATCTTTCCATGTGCTCCATCAAAAATCAGGATATATATCTGTCTACCTACCACTGTAGCTCTAAATAATAGAAATAATGGTGTGCTAGTGTGGAAGAGGATTTGCTGTTGTGGTCTTATGTAGGACAGCTTATATAATACCATTACATTCCCAGGTCTCACTACTTTGGAATACCCAGTCAACAACAAG
This sequence comes from Fringilla coelebs, assembly GCF_963513975.1. Lineage (NCBI taxonomy): Eukaryota > Metazoa > Chordata > Aves > Passeriformes > Fringillidae > Fringilla > Fringilla coelebs. Next base: position 85,996,412 of record NC_140028.1, read on the forward strand.
AACAACAGTGTCTTTGCATAAGTTATGATTCTTTCAGATCCATGAAGATCACATCCCCTTCTTCTCTGACTCTCTGGTTGACCCTGTTCTGTTAACTAAAAGGAACCAGGAACTTTTTTTTGTGATTGAATCAAGAATAATAATCCATTTTCACAAGACAGGTGAATGTAATGCTAAATGGTATTTATTTAAGTAAGAAATACCTTTCTGAAATGATCTGCATTTATAATGACTGCTGTTGCTTTAGTCTCTTGGCAGTGAATTTCACCCTCTCTAGGAGGTACATAGATGAAATAGGAAGATTTCTACCATATACAAATCTAGAAGCAAGATTTCTTAGCATGACAATGGAAGGCAGCATAAAGTTTGTCCTTTTGGATGCCAATTTGTATGATTTTTGGTGCTGAGCCCTTCTTTCATACACAACATTAATAGCAAAATGGCTATTACTGTCTTCATGCCTAAAGCCTGGTTCTTACAAACAGAAAGTTTGTGTATTGTTATTTACTGAGCTTCAATCCACATTCTCAGTGGAAACCCATCTCCACAAAATTGCTGTGAATTTCATTCTTGTCCCCGAAAAAAATCACACAAGAAATACACACAGACAGACCAGCCTCTGAACACTTGATATCTCTGACCAAGAAGTACACATAGCATCTTAAAACTTCAAAAGAAGAAATGTGGAAGTCAGAAAGATTAAGTATTTTACCTTTTAAGAAATGATCCAGTGGAGTCTGTAGTCACCTTATAGTTTGACAAGCTTTTCCATAAACCTCTAAAACCACTAACCAAGCAACCAGTCCCCACAGATGCGCATTCCCTGCTTTGTTTTTCATCTTCTTTTATGACAGGATCCAACTATCAGTTCATAAATCCTGTAAATGCTTTTCATAGTGGTTTTTACTGCCCTTTGGACTGAAACTGTCCTGGAGGAGAAGGGAATTCACTATTGTACTCTTCTACCAGCCAACTTCTGTACACGTCTGTACATAAAGCACAGAAACAGCTTGTGTTTCACAGCAGAAATTAGAAACTGAGTAATCGCTGGGAATTGATCAGGTGAGCTTTGGAAAATAAGGACTAAGTGATACAGGTTGAATCTGCTATAAAATATGCAGAACAGACCTTCATATTAGACTGTATTTACAGCTGTAAGCTAGCAGAAGATATTTAGAAAGATGAAACTAGAACAATGGGAGTAGAAAAATAATATATCTTTACCATTACCAGGACAAAATACTGGGAACTGTGATATTATATCTGGTCCATCTGATGGTACTGACTACTTCATCTTTAAGAAGCAATTTTCTGGGGTGAATGGGGAAAGAAATAAGTTGGTTGGGTTTTTTTCACCGTTTCAATGTCACTTAAAATATTCTGCAAATGTGCACTGGAAATTTCCCCTTAATTATGTAAATATCCACTTGTGAACTGTGAAAAATTAGAAGCACTTGCATAGAAAAATTGAAGAACACATTACTGAATGTGGTACAGAGAATCACAGATTACCTAAAAGCAGGATGTTATCACCTATCATTGCTAATGTTCTTGCTTACATATCTCTCCAGCTCCAGTGATGAAGACACTGAGTTTTCTAGAATCCAAGCAGCCTCAGAAAGCTGGATAATTGCTACAGTCATGGCAGCCAGTGTGCTCTGTCCTATAAAACTCCAGCTAAAGAGCTGGTAGATGCACATACCACATATTGCGCTGAACAGAGACAAAGTTGGAAGTTCAACTGTGTCCCTGAAGAAGCTTTGCAAGTCCTGGGAGTTTGGTGACCCAGCCAGCATCCCTAGTTTTGACAAGATGTGCTGCTGGGTACATGAGATGAGTCATTCCTGAACCACTTGCAAGTGCTAGAGAGTTCAAAAAGATGGGTTCTCCACCTCTGCTCCTCCACAGCTTAGTCAGTGGGAATTGGCCGTTTTGCTCACTTTCAGTAACCATAAAATGTAGACACTACTAGTGAAATGAAATGAGAAACTATTGATTTACAATGTCTAAAACTTTCACTTGTGAACACTGAAAAGCAGATACTGATGAGGAGGCAGTAGAGAGGAAGATATTTGACAAACTGACAACTGAATCAATACAAAAAATACAAGTACCATTTTAAGCTCTTAATTTACAACGTAAATCTGTTATCCACAACAAATTAAAGTAAAAAAAGAGGTGCTGGACAATGAAGCACAGAATTCTGCCAGAATTTTACATTCCCAGAACAGCACCATTGCAGGTATGGATTGCCAGTGCATACATGTGAAGCATCAGCTTCAGTATTTCACAAAAGGCAGCAACTTAAACAAAACATTGAAGCATCTCCCATGGATCTGCTCTTCAAGAAGATTTAAAGCCACTGATTTGCAAAAGCAACACAGTTGTTTTAACTGTGGGGAAGAAAGTTAAGTCTTGTTTGAAGTTTGTACTCATTAGCAAACAGAAATCTAAACCCCCAGGATGATTTGAATGTATATTTTGTTTTTCAAGGGCAACATAACTGTAGTGGAAAATTACTTAATCCCAGAGGATTAACATACACATTTCTGAAGAATGAGAAACTGTAAATCAGTCTTGTTTTAAGAAAGTGCACTTCTTAGCAGTGATACTGATGCTTTCCAAAGCGTGTGTGTAAGTCATTCAGGGTAAGCCAGTAACAATACTTTTCAAAACATCTAAAAATGTTGTTAAGTTTGCCACCTGCTGAGACAAATGACAGTAAGTGAAAGATTACACAGTTTTCAAGGTACAATCACTTTGAAATTCAGATGCTCTTCTATCAATACATTGCTTATTTAGAATTCCTAAGACTGAACATGCAAGTGTTCCGGACCAATGCAAAAATTAAAAAATTGAATTTCAGGCGCAGTCTGCCTTTAATACTGTAAACACCACCCTGAAACTCCTGAGACCCCTCCAGAAAACCACCTACTCACATCCATTAGAAACAGACTGAAAATTCACACCAAATCCAAGTAAGCCACTGACTGAAACTCAGGACCTCTCTACAAAGGCACTAACATACAATCTTTCCAGAAGCTCTTGTTTTTCTCAGCACACTCTTCATAAAACAAGTAACACACAAAGCATTCATTCAAACTGGGCAAACCATGGCATTTCTGTCCTGGGAGGTACAAGGCACAGCATTAGTTCAGTCTATTTCTAGTTCCCAAGGCCTCATCACAGCCTTGGGCAGTGGAACCTGCCAGATACAATATATAAATGGAGCTGCAGCTGCACGGCCAAACTTCCACCATGCTCATCATGAGCAAAAATAACAGCAGTGCAGCTCAGCAGGAAAACCACATGGGGAGGCAACATTTTATAGGACAAATAAGAGCCCTATAAAACAGTGGTGGTTTAGCCCTACTAAACTCTGAATTCATGGATCAAGATATTTGATATTATAAAGGATGTACTTTTCAGGAAGAGCCTTGTTCTGCATTTAGTGGAGGAAATGATGGAAGCTAGATGTTGCTCTTGCTGAATCCATTTGCTTTAGGTGGGATAAAATGTTGTTTAGGAGATAATATTTTGAATTTGTTTTTATGACTTTTTAATTAAATTTGAGACATTAAAGAATTTAAAAGCTATTCTATCTTAGATTTTCTAGAAACATAGAGCCTGCTTCAGGCTCAAGACAAAATGGTTGCCTCAGTAAGCTCAAAAACATCCATGTATAGAAAAAAAAAACTTGCTTGGAGAGACTGAAGTCTCGGAAAGATTCAGATTTATAAGATTACCTATTCACATCTGTTTACCTCTCTGCTACTGAAGAACGAGAAAATACACCTATAAACCAAACAAACTACAAAATTGCACCAATAAAGAAAAGGTTTTAAGACCAAGATAGAGACTTGTAAATAGTAGATGAATCAATAAAACTGTGGTATAAACGACCCTGTAATAGTTTAGCAATGCCTGTAAAGGATTCTGTTAGCATTCCAGAACAAATGTGATTACAGGGCCGATTGGTGCTGTGGAACTTTGCTGTACACCATGATAAAGCTGTGCTTTTTAAGCAGACAAAAAAAAGTTGAGAGACTTTTGCCTCATTTCTTGCAGTAACATAAGAAAAGTTCAGCACCCATGATGAAACACTGGCTAATCACATGTACTGTGCTCTAAAATCTAGTCTGGATCAAAGAGTTGTACAGCCCAGTGCCCTCCTAAGCTTTGTAATAAGTGAACCTTTGAAACTTTTTGCAAAGTGCTGCATTTAAGCTGCTTCTGTGTTGCAATGTGTCATAGGTCATATTTTAATCTTCTGATTTACCATATAAAACTTGTCATGTTTGTTTACTGCCAGCATGAAATCAACATTCTACATTTGTGCTAACTCCCTAAAACTGATAAGGCTGAATTTTGGCAATGATGGACAGCAAATGACAGCCATGCTGCTGTTTGCTTACTGTGCTGAGCTGGCAGAAGGGAAACAGAAGCCACTGAGACAATCTACATCTTTACTGTTGACAAATCCACTTAATGGCTGCACAAAACACATCAGCACTTGGCCTGGGTTCCACTTAAAACAGAAGAATCATTGTTTTAGTGGATATTACAGAAACTAACTCCCCAAGTGAATCTGATGCAGTAATAACAACCCTTTAACCATTGTCTAACGACTTCTGCAGACATGAAATGGAATATTTTATTACTATTTCCAGCCATCTATGCTGCTTTTTCTTTTAGCTCAGATTTACTAAAACCGTAATGCAAGTCCCTATCCTTTACACCACAACATACTTCCTGGTATCAATACACCAATTAACCATATCACTGGTGCCACAGGTAGGAGCTGCTGAACTCTCACATTGGCAGAAGCACAACTCAGTTATGTATACAGCTAGAGCCTGCTAGTTATTCAGCCATCCTTCTATTCTTTTAAAGGTTTCTCTTAACCTTAATAAAGGGAATCAAGAAGGAAGCTTGCCTGGAAGTTGTAACATGCTGGTACAACTAGAAAGGCCATTGCTAAGTTGTTTCACTTTTGTCACAATGGACAAGTAAGCAAGCACCTACACCAAGCTTTTACTTTGTACACGGAATGCACTTGCAAAGTGAATTTCTTCACTCCCCATACTTCGTTTCACATTGTGGCCCAGCATCTTGGGGCACATGGGCTGGATTCTACTCTAAGCTGCCTGGGAGACCTCTAGAACCATGTTGACTGTGCTCCAGCAGAAACTGAGCATTAAGCCATGAAGACTAGCCAAGAGGTAGTCCACAATAAAAAACCAAAACACAAAGCATATACAATGCAGACATCGGGTTCTTGGCACAAAGTATTTAGCTTTCCTGATATGTTTGTAGAGGTCTGCTCAATGATTAATGCAGTCATTACTTCAACTTTTTTAGCTCCTGAGAAGGACTGCATCTTTTGGAGTCCTTTGTCCTGATGTTTGAGCCCATACCTATTTGGTGCTGTTGCTTGCACCCGCTCCAGCAGCTCTTTCTCTAACCATCTTTATTCCTTGCTTCTTACAGTGTATACTTTCATTGCCATGAAGTGAGAAGGTGAAACTCAGGACCTCTTTATCTTCCACAAGGATATAACATGGTATTTTTCAGCTGGATCAGCTTTGTTGATCTAGATCACTGTTTTGGCTTTAAAAATTGAGACAGTATCACAAAGAAAAAGGGAGGAGCTGCTTATTTTGACACTGAAAATATATTAACCAAACAACAAACTGAAGCAAACACATAAAAGTACCACATAGCGCTCCAGAACAAATAGCAAATTTACATTTATAATATTTACTGTATTTGACTTATTCACAGTAGAGACTACTTTAACTACTAGGATAAAAAGCAAGGGCACAATATGCAATCTGCAAGTTCAGAATGAAAAGCAACAGTTCCACCAGCAATGATTTCAAAAATATTTGCAAGACCTTGTAGAGGTTTCTCTTTGGAATCTTGTAGTTGAAATTTATTATTCTCTATTAATATGTAACCTCCTGTCTACTCTTGTTTAACTTAGTCATAGGTACTCTTTTCCCTCCCTTCCCTGCACTCCTCCTCAGTTGAGCTAAATGAATAGCACATAAAATAAGTAAGGGAAAACTTAGAAAGCAAACATCTTTATGCAGATAAGGAGGATTATCTGAAGTAGTCCACCCTGATTTATTTGCATACATCATTAGAGAAAGGCTGCTGCAAACTGACAAGTCAAAAGAAGGCTAACCCCCAGGTAGGAGCAATGGGATTTACAAACCATTCATTGAAGTAGAGAAGGATTATGCAGAAGGAAAAGACTCACATATGGAAAATAAAGTGATTTGTTCTTCCCTTTTATGTTACTTTTAAGCATGGTAATGCTTAAACGAATACACACATTACACACAGCTGAAGGGCAATTCTGTACAATGCAACCATCACACAGAAATGGTCTATTTCATTGCTTTGGTAGGGATGCATTTGTGAGCTGCAGTGGTGCTGAGCAAGCCTACAGTTTTCCCTCACTATTCTCTATGTAATAAGGGTATTTTTCCCCCCTGCCTTACGACAATCAGTTTCACCACACAACCTTTGTCACTGAGGGCTTTTCCCAAAGCTAATTACAAGCTGCTTTTTCACACAGCCAATTCCAAGAGGCATTTCCATCATGATACATGGCCTGACAACTGTAAGTACATGTCAAAGTGGAGTACAACTTCTAACCTTTCAGCTGACATACAGCACCCAACTGCAGCTGCTCTCCCCATCTACCATGATGCAAAATGAAGAAGGCTTACTTAAGTACCAGCAGTTTTTATTTGCACTGCAGCAGGAGGGGGATGTCCCTGCAGCTGGTTGATGCACCCCAGCCAAGGGAGAAGCAACTTTCACCAGAAGGTTCTGTTTTATCAGACTTAGCTCAACTGCTCTCCTTGGTCTATGTTCCCAAAGCTCTTTGCAGCCCTATCTCTCTGTACAGCAATGAAGTTTAAACATCTGTAGAGTGAGTTCTGTAACTAATTAAGCAGAAACCACCAAACAGGAAGTAAGGAACAATTATAGTAAGTGAAATGATGATGGAGAAGGAAGAAGACGGGGGAGGAAGGTATGTGCCAAAAGCAGGTAGACAATTGGGTTCAATAATTTTCAATTATGTCAGGAAAGCATGTATGTCTATTAAGCGACAAGGCCAGAATTTGTATGTTCAAACACTACTCCAGAAAATCAAGATAAAGATATGTGCCTTATAGAATTTTTTAGTCAATATAGAAAAGTGAGACTAAAGCAATACTTTCAGGTTCAAACAGACTGTGATCTATGTAATGCTCAGCTATTGGCTTGTATTAAAAAGTAATTTCACACAGTATTCCAATGCCTATGCTAACATCATTGACAAAGAAGACATTTTGGCAGCACCTGGCACTAAATAAATTGAAACCACTGATACATACTTAATACTTGACATCAACTCCTCTCAAGCGATGGTCCAGCTGAGACTGGTCAGCATGCAAGGAAAATCTGAGAGCTGCAAAAAAAGTTCTGATGATTTAATATGTGGCTTCACTTTCTTCAAGTTAGCCTGGGCAGAATTCTTACTCAGAAGCACTGGGGACCACTTCTCTGTTGTTATTCTTATATCCTGAGAAGTCATGGCCCTCAGGATGCCCCCAACCTTCTGGTTTGGTTGAAGTTTCTTTCTGAAGCAGTGCAGCCCACCATGGGCTCCCCCTCTGCTGTGAGCCCCATGTAAGTGATTGTTCCTCTGGTCTGGGGGCTGCCTAGATGCCTTCACTGGGAAATCAATTCCATGTTGGAACTGCTCGTACCAGCACTATTGCTCTTTGGATACCTTTGACTAAGCTAAATTGCATCTTTTAGAAGATGAGGGATATTATTTCACAGCTGTAAAAATCAGCTGTTTTCATCTGATGTACATTTTATCCTGTTACTGGCTATGCCTGTCACTCAAAAAAAGCAGTCTTGCCTCTTCCTGCATTTTCTCTTCCATTTTCTGCTCCTGCTGACATCAAAATCTGTACAGCTTTTTGGTGAAGTGACTTGGAAAGTGGCCAAGCTACCCACCATCACTGGTACCTGCCTGCAAAAAACTGCCTCCTAGCCAGCCTGATACCCATTCCCAAGTACTACACCAATTACTTACACATACATAAGGGACCAGGCAGCACTGTCATTTCCAGAGGCAGGGCCAACTTAGTTTTTCTTTACGACAGACTGATGGTTGCAGTGTATACCCATCAAACTCTTCTTTGGTTTGAAACACATACACTGCATTTTCTCCCTGAGCTGTTGAGTGACTTGGTTTTATCTGACATCACAGAGATCTCAGTGAGGTGCCTAATTGATGTCCCTGAAGTGCCTGAGTTTGTGCTCAAGAGCCAACAAAATTCTTCATAATACCCCAGTGTCAAACACATTACACAAGATCTCCATTTTAATTGTGTTCAAACTGCATGAAAAAGGTGTGTGCCAAAGAAACAGTTTCCAGTTACTGAAAAATAATTTAAAGCAAAAGATACAACTACAAAATAAGTTACTTGTACTACACTTCTACTGCACAGAAGAAGCTTCTTAAGGAGAAGTTTAGGAGTTCTACACAAAGCATAACAAGCACATTTTGCAAACCTCAGTAAAGAAATCAAAATTTGTGCCTGTGGTAACAGCTGTCTGTTTGACAGTGAGAGGGACCTTTTAATTTTCCAGTTTACTAGGTACTTCTTTTCATGAAATGTATTTATTAGAACAGCAAGCACTATCTTCTGGGCCTGTCTTACCTGAGGAAAAGTACATGGAAAGCACTACCACATTAGATCCTTGCTGTGCATTTTTGTAGGGGTTTCTTCAGATTGCTACAGGCCATTAACCTTTCACTTCAGGTAAGTAATGAACAATGACTTTTCCAACAAAGGAAATCAGCTGTGTTACCAGTGGCAACTCCACTTTTTAATACATGCACCAACCCCCTGTGCATGCACTTGTTATTTATTCTTTCTTAAAAATCGATTCTGGTATGAAATAAGAAAGGCTCCCCTTGGCTTCACCTTGAGCTGATAATGAACAAACCCTCAGTGAAGCCTGCTCACAAGGAAGTCTTCCTTAATAGCACTGATTAAAAATAAAATGAAGTTTCATCCTAGGAAGCAAGATGTATTGCTTCCTGGTTTCCTGCACCAGGGTATCCTGTAATTAGACTGGTCTAATTGGACACTTCAGCCAAACAATTTATTTTAAAAAAAGTAACTTCAATTTCCCTTGGTTTCTGAGAGAGCTACTGACATTGACCAACACCAATATGCAGAACTGTGAAATGAACACAAGACCTCAACCACACAGGGGAAAAGCAAACAAAAACCATGGTGGAGTCTTTTTCTGTTTCCCTTATATATCAAATCAACATATAACTTTCAAGCAGAGACAAAACTGATTCTAAAGAACCTGCTCTGATTTAATGTGCCTTGTACAATGGGCAGAATAGGTACAACTACCACAGGTTGAAAACTGTCTCTGTAGCACTGATGTAATTTTGTATCTATGTCAGATCATCAACTATAAAAGAGGGTACATTTTTTTTTGCCTGATATCAGGGCATATAATTTCAAAAGGAGGTGGTAAAAGCTGACATATTCAGGACAGCAGCCTAGAAGAAAGAAAACATAATTAAAAAGTAGGTTACTTCTTAGGCAGACACTAATTGGCAAAGACTGGCATCTGTTTTTTCTTTCTACGTAATTTTGGTCAAACCCACATAAATAATATCAGGGAGCTGAAAATCCTGAAAATTTGAGGGAATGCAGCAGCAACTATTTTTCCTTTCCCACCCTGCTTCATTCCATCCATTATTTCATCCTTTACCCTTGTGCCCTTAAGCCTTCCATTCCTTTCATCATTTCTCCTATTAACAGGGTTTCCTTCTCTCCAAAAGCAGCAGCTGTGAACTACTTCCTTTTAATATCCCATTTCCAAAATGAACTTCCTCCACGAAGCAGGCACACACCAGTCTGTTTCAGCAGAATACGTAGGAGCCTTGGAGTGGTGCTGGAGAACAAAGGAGAGCCAGTGAAGACTCTGCCTTGTATCTCTAATGCTACCCTCCCTTTGTACTTCCTGTACGGCAAAAATCACTAAAAAGGATGCACCAAAAAACTGCATCCTACTACTTCCTTCCCTTAATTTCACATATTGGCATTCATAATTTGATTTTGTTTATGAATTTTAGGACAGAATTTATTTCATTTTAATAGGATGACAGCCTTTTATTTTCTACAAAATACTTGTAATATTTTTGCAGCAGCAATACATAGCTGCAGAATGGCTCAATGTATTTTACTAAACTTCACTCATACTTCCTTAATATTCTGCAGGCAGAAACTCAAATTCAGCAAACTGCTGATGGGCTGCATTTCTGAATTCTGTATTGCCTCAAACACTAGCTCAGTAAACTTAGAAAAAATCATAATTGGAAACCCCAAGAGATCAGAGAGACCACTATTCTAATCTGTTATGGAAGTCAGATTCAGGAGAGAATTCTGATTCCAGCAGAATATAATTCACAAGACCAGAAAGTGCCTCTTTTCTTTTCTTTCCCCCCTCCTTTTAGAATAAAATACAAAATTGCTAACATGTTCAAGCAATTTTAAAAATGCAAAACCAAAGCCACAAAAGATGACTTGACATTAATATGCTGAATTACACAGGGTTTACAGCACATTTTGTATTTTTAGACCTTCTGTTATATAAATACATTTTAGTTCCAATCAATCTTGTCTGCACAAATGTGAAAGAAACAGTTCCCACAGTGAACCTCTGGATTCTACATTAATCATTGCTTTGAAAGACCCTTCAACTACAGCAAGAATTAAATATACCAGACTATTTCCCCAAAATTGTACTGCATTCTATGAAGGATTTTCTGCGATGTTCTGTCTTTGCATGACACCCCTCGTTCCATCCAGGGAAGCTCAGCCTGCAAAACAAGATACAAATACAGAATTCTGCGATTCATACTGCAGACTAGCTACGTTCCGTTCTCAACTCCATCAAAACAGTTTGCAGGAGAAAATGATAGAAATGTGACAACATTCAAATATTTGCACAAGAAAGAACTTGAAGATTTCCTCCATTTTCCTTCTTCCATATGTTCAACTCATTATCTCATGACACAGCATGAAAATGCCAACTGGGCTACCCTTAGCTATGACTGAAGCTTGAACACATCACATTTGCCCCAAAAAGTATAATCAGTGCGTGATCCCAGACCTGTGGGGGCACTGATACAAAATTTAAACAACAACAGATGAAGGGAGATGCAGGCACAAAGGGCAAGCTTCACCAATATACTTTTAGTGGAATAACACTGCCATGTCTTTTTGAGAAAAGAAAATGCTATGCCTGAGAATTCTTTTAAAAGCATAGATAATTACTGACTCCTGTCCCAGTTAGTATGGGTACAATCCCATTAAATGAAACTGTACTGGTTTCTCACTTTACCTAAACAGACATATCCAATTAACTTGTCATGCAGAAGCAGAACAACTGCATCAGGATGAGTTTTACCTTACCCACATTGTTCAGCAACTATCAGATTGAGTCTTTCTCTCATGCTACTTCTCTGCCTAATACCTCAGTCCTCAGAGATGCCTTTGCAGACTGAAACATGAAGTAGTTATACAGCACTGATTGGCAACGTGCTGTTAAACAAGCAGTTACATTTGTTCAGAGTGTTTTGGTTGGATTGCTCAGCTGTAATGATCCCCGTGATGTAAAAATGTGGTTCTTAAAAATCACAATTCACTGCCACAGCAGTTTTGTGATGCCAACACAATGAAGAATTTTCCATCAATTTACAATCAGAAATGATCAGAGGTTTCACTGTAGGCAACCTAAAATGCCACATCAATCTCTGAACTTGTTCCCAGTCAAATCTGAAGCATATTTTGCTTCACATTATAGCTCCATTATCAGGTGTTTTCTCAGAAATCAATGATTACTACAACTCTATCGCCAAAAGTAAAGTTGACTTAAAAAAAGCATGCATGTTTTAGTTTGGCTATGATGCATTCTAATTTTATTCATAACAAAGAAAAAAGAATGGGGTAAACCAGAAGGCTTCACTGGAAACTCCTGTTTACTTCTGGGCATACTCTACACAGCAGAACACCACTGTTACTACCTGTAGAGCAAAACTGAGAGCCAAACACAGTAGATGTAGCCCTAACAATCTGTGAAGTGAAACACAAAAGTTTTTGCAGTACCCCAAAACCAAATGCACACACAAACAATAACCAACTGCAAAAGATTAATGTATTTTTGTGGAGAAAATGACCCTACTTCTATAAGGGTCACTGGGCATATACGAGATAGTACAGCAGGTAAGGCAACATCAATACCTGTGGTGTAGTAACTGTAGGTGCCTTGCACATCTATTAAAAACTTCACCAGCTATAGCTCAGTGTCAGCAATGGTTTCGATGGATGCCTGATAACAGCAAGGAACAAGAGGCTGGTGAAGGAACCCACAGCTCTCCCCATGCTTCAAAGTATTTGCCCCCCCAAAAGTGATGCAACAGCCCGGGCATCGATAGGAATACCTGCCTGAGTGTATGTTATCTGTGTGAAAGCACAGGAGACAATAAATGCAAAAAAAAAAAAATCTCTTTTATATGCATTGTCACAAAGTCAGCAATCATTTGTCAATATGCACAGAAACAACTATATATAACCTGTGCTATCTGCCTTATTCTACATCAAAGCTTTATGAAGAGGTAGCTAACCTTGTGTACTGGAACAAACAGCTATATATGAGGAGCAATATTTTTCTTAATCCAAGACATGCAAAAATAGACTAAAAATGATCATTCAGGGAACTGCCTAATGTGAAGGAGGCACCCTTCACACCCATTTTTATAAAAACAAAAGCATTGCTGTGATTACTTTCTTCTCATAGAATGACATATACTTTTCTTTACTTTGCCTTCTATGTATTTACTTCAGAAGATGACTTTTCATTCTCAGTTAGGCCTACAACTGCTTCCTAAGTGACAAACAATGCGCTACAGGGAAAGGAGCTTTATGTTAAGACCAAAATTCTCAGCCAGCTTTGCCCTTCCCTGCTGGGCTGTATTTACAGCCACACCTTACATGAGCCTTGAGCAAGCACAAAGTGCTGATTCAGAGCTCCTCACCTGCAGTGAGACAGCCTGCTACACCCACGTTAAACAGGGGGAGGTGGCCACGTGAGATAGGGCAGGGTAGCAGCAAACCTCTCCTACAATTCTTGTTATGGCTTCGGCAATTAACTTTGCTTTAATTTAAAAGACAAGACATTAAAAAGCCAAAAGCTCTTCCCTTCCCCACAAAAAAAGACATTCAAATTATATGTAGGGTTCTCACTCACTTGAATCAACCATAATGATCCAACAAGTCCTACCCTAACTGAAATGTCATTTATACTACACACTTCATAACTGAGTGTTAACAATTACACAGCTCTATGGAAAATGTGAGCAAGGTTAAAAAAGAAGGGATGAAATTCTGACACTCCTTCCTGAGCTGAACACTGGTAAAATGCTGCAACTTCCAGGGACATTGGACTTCCGTTTCAACACCAAATTGTAAAGAAATGACTGATGATTCATGCTTCTTCATCAGCTTAAACGATTCTGGAGTGCGCATGAAGGATGCAAACAGAGGTTTCTGTGATGCAGTAAGTAAAAGTGACATAAAATGCTCTAAGTCCCTCTGGTAAAAAAGACAGGCAACAGCCACATGTACCCTCTGGAGGTAGGCATGGGAGTACAAGTGATACTGAAATAGATTTATTTTCTTAGTTGAGAGAACTATCTGAAATAACTGGCAAGTTCTCCTTTAAGAGACAACTTGTTTAAGGATGACTGAAATGTATGCTACAGGTTCTCTAATGAACAGAAGAACCATGATGGGCTTTTTAATGACTATCACATCACTTTAAACATCAAAGACTGATAATCTTTCTTTTAATAACTTGCCATACATGCATTTGCAGTGGGCAGCCTGAGGAAAGAGCTTATGTTGAGGGGGGATCTGGGAGCTTCCAGGCAATCAGCATCTCTAGAAGTTTGCTAAATAAGGCATCACCCACAGACAGCTCTGTGAAGTGGTTTGATGCCTGTGATCTCTGGACACAGAGCCAACACATCCTGTGCATGCTTGGGATATTCCCAGCAGCAGCCAGGTGACCTTGCCTTTTACAAGCATCAGAGGAAAGACTCATGCTGGGCCCCAGGGAGGAAGGGAAGAAGTCACTGTATACCACAAGTCACAACACCAAAAGGGGAACACTTTTTGAGCATTGACAGAGAAGCAAAATGAAAAAAAAAAAAAGGAGCAAACTGCTTCAGCAATTGAGCAGAGTCCAAACATCAGATACTCAGCAGAAGTGAGGAGGAGAGAACTGCTCAACTACAAGAAATGGCTAAAACCAAATAAAAATGGAAATATCAGAGTATAAAAATGAAAGCAGGAGCCCTCCTGCCTCTGAATCCTAGCTCCAGCTTAGGCTATTTAAGAGGAATTGTGATGCCCATCACAGAGGTTTTATTTTGTATGAACTACATCTATTTATTATTTTTGTTACCAACAGAACATTTTTGGGGAATATTTCCCATGGTTGATTGCACTTTTAATAGCACATATAAAAGACTAGAATGCCAAGTTTGGAAATGACCAAACCAAACCTTTAATGCAAAAAATAGTTATCCAAAATGCCCACTGCTCTGCCAACATCCTCCTACAAATAAACACATGCCACATACAACATACCAATGAGAAAGCCTCAAGCTTGGAATGAAACAACATAGATTGTAGAAGATAAATAGAAAAATATGTCCTCTTGCTTTTTTTCCTTTACCACTTGGAATGTACACACTTTCGTATTTCAGCTTTTTTTAAAATATATTGTGCAGGGGATTGGAATCCTTTAAGCATCTGTATGTGCATGTGAGGGTGTAAACACACGGTGATTTTTGGCAGCTACACAAACAAGTTGATAGGAATTTTTTTAAACTACTGAACTATTCCTCAGCTTCTACTGTTTCCATTTGTCATTCCTTAAAGTTCAATAAATCCAATAGCAAACCATTAAGCAATCCTGTATCTGTTTCAGTAAGCAACATTTGATTAATGATAAGAAGAATGGCACAGGGTGGTATTACAAAGGAGACCCATGCAGTGCAATATATTTTCTTCATTGTACTGGGAAAAAATATTGCTTTACTGAGAGCAGTACTGCCTGGCAATGGCAGACCCTGAAGTGGAAGTTCGAGGATGCCATAACTGTATTTGTGACCTGTGTGAAGGCTGCTCGGATCTGCTGTTTTTTATCTCCCCCATGTGGTTAAGCAAGTTAGTAAGTCCACCTTAGAGAAGTGGCTTCCTTCCTCTCAAGATCATCTTCCAGTCAGCCGGAAAGGCCAGCGGTGGTCTGTGAAAACTTGAAGGCTGAGCAAAAATTCATTACGGGAGTAGAAAGCACAGGAAATGCTCAGTCTCAAGAGTAACTAGTTATTCCAAATATTCCCATAAAACCCCTAAATTTACCTTTCAACTCCCTTTCCAGCACACAAATGATGGAGTTGCAACTTGAAATAGTACCTATATTTGACAGTTAATAAGTGGGTTTAATCACCTCAGTACAGATTTACTAATAATTTACAGTCCAATTTGTCTTTGTACTAGTTGACATACCTCTGATGTCAGGTGCTTGAAATATAGTTATTTCAATCTCATTGCAATTAATAGCCTCAAACCATTCAATTGCCATCTATCACTACTTTTCAAACAGCAGTGATTACAGTTACTTTCCATTTTTCTTTAATGAGTCCTGTAAATTACAGTAAATAAGCAGATAGCCTTTACCCTTTTAGTTACATGTATGTTTAAATAGTTGTGAAAAAGGTATGGAAAAAGAGGAGGAATTCCTTACTGTTATTTTAGATATGCTAAATCTGTTATAAACATGAATGCGGCTGTAGGCCAGTTTAGACAGGGTATAAAGGACTGTCCTCCACTTTGCTCTTTCCTTCAATCATTAAAGTTTACTTAATATTGATGAAAAACACTTTGTATCCCTGGAAGCTAAAAGCTTCTCTTTATTCACAGTACTATTACACCTCTGGCTGTATCATAAATTACCTATATTGTCAGGACAACATACTTAGAAACCTATTTGGAGGACCAATCCTAGATATGAGAAAAAAAATTGTTTTCAAGCCTAATAATTAATAAAAATGCTTTGCTGTTTATTTAAGTCATAAAATGTGCTCTTTATTTATGGTTGTTAAATATTACCAGGATGACTAGCAAATCTTTCAAAGTCAGTGAAAAATTTGAAATAGGGAATTTTTACTGATGCTTGTGCTTACTGCTCTCACACACTGAATTTCCCAAGAGATATCTATGCAATTTGGTGATTGATCTTCCCAAAGAAAGGTCTAGCTGGAGGCAGTTGGCTTGAGCTGGGAAAAAGCAGTCACCAAACAGGCATCTTTCTCATTATGACAGGCAAGGGTGGCATTGAAGGTGATATTAAAACACTTTTCTTGCCTTGTCAAAGATTCTCTGCAACTGGGATGAAACATGCACAGCTTTCCACAAACTGAAATTCAAGAGTACACCTTAATTTTTACTTCCACTGGGAAGAAAGAATTTTGTAGAAACAACTTAGGAATTACAAATCCTGCCTCTGGTGCAACCTTATGGATACACTGCATTTTTACACCCACAACTTTAATTTCTTATGGCAAGTGATGATTCTACAACAGCTAAGACTATGGAGTTGTTTTAGTCAAATTTCTGTTCTTACCCTGCAAAGGTTTTCAGAAAAAAATACGATGTTGGGATGTTGATTGAAATTCCAGTGTTTAACTATTCCCAAAGCTGTATTTTCTTCCATGAAGCATGAGCAAGATTCTTCCTAGATCCAGTAGGGCATGCAGTGGACATCCATAAATTAAAACACCTTTTGTTTTAAAAGAGATTTACAATACATTGGTCTTAAAAACTAATGCTAGAACAAATATGTCAAAATCTAAAAGCTGCTATGGATAGAAATCTATCCTAAATACTACTTAAATGCCACTTTCTGCATGAAAAATAATCTGTAACATATACAACAGTGGTCACATGATTACTTTCAAGAGAGAAGAAATTAAATCACAGGTTTGACATACCACGATCAAATTAAACACTGCTTTTCTGCTCTGCGTCATTTACAGACATAGAATTTACTTTTTAAACAATACTGGTATTTGGGAATTGTTTACAGAACAATAAAACTATGTAACATTATTTCTACTCCAGCTCCCTAGCCCCTTGTGTAGCTATACAATAATGTTATCCTTCGTTTGTCTCAGCCCTTGCTGTAAAGTTTCTTTGTTACTGGAGCGCAGGTACAGAACAAAACTGAAGTCCACAAGATACTACTGTTAAGAGCAGCTTTTAGTTCTGTAAGCTAAATAAGTCACTGGTGATGCATGTTGATATGGTAGTGGAAAAGGGTGTTGGCACTAGCAAACCAGGACAGCTTTGCAGTGATTTCCAGCCTATACTACCTGGCCTTCCGCCTTAAGAAAACCAGAGTTTGAACATGAGTGGTCAAACAGCACCAAAGCAAACAACCAGTGCTCTCAATGCTCAGAAGCTGAGTAACAGCTGCCCTTGTGTTTTGTCCTTTTGTGCCTCAGATACACACAGGACAGACTGACTCAGTTCTCAACCAGCTGTATGTCCCACTGTACACTCTCCAGGGGCTTCATGCCTACCACATCATGCATTGAATGTGCCATGCACAAACAGAAAGGTGGGTAAGTGGCTTTTAAATATTATTATATTGTGCTTTTCTCCTTCATCAGTTTTACAGTGTATCTGTAGAGCAACAGTGTGTAACTTAAAAGCTGTGCAATATAATAAAGAAAAATGCCACTTACCTGACTTTCCATACTTGGGTCTGCAAGAATTCAGAGTCTCACTAGTATGCTAAATATCAAGATGTCATAGGACACCAAAGAGTCAATCTTTTGACAACGAAGAATGTCATGTAACCTAAAAAAAGATTACTGAGGGTATTTGCTTCTCTAAAGGAAAAGCAGACTATATTAACTTCACTCTTAAGCCAATCATTTAGGCTTGTGTTCCAATGAAACAGAAAGCGTTTCTGCCACTTTCAGTCACTCTACATACCATTTCTATATTCCTTCAAAAAAGAGCCACTAATTTTCCTAAATGTTTTTTTAACATGTGATTTCTCTGTTGATAAATAAAGATACCTCCAATACATACACCACTGCCTAAATCTATTTAAACCATATTAGGGGCAGAAACTTAGAGGAATTTCATAGCCAGACACAGAAAATTACTGTCAACAACCAAAATAATTTTTTCTAAAACTACAGAAAATTTGCTGCAGCTTTAAAACACTGTTTAAGTGTTCAATGAAGCTCAAATAGTAAGAATAAAAAGCCCCTGGATTTAAAGAATGCTCCAGTCCTGCAGGTGTCTTGACACAGCATTAAATAAAATTAATGAGAGCATGACTCATAAAGGGCAGCCCAGAAAGAAACTCCCCAAACCCAAAACTACAACAAAACCCACCCCAAACCCACAAACAACCCAGCTCCAGCAAAAGCAGAAAAAAGAGAAAAACTATCAATTTCCAGAAGAATTAATTGCAATGTGCCATCAATAAAATTTAAACATCAAATTTTGCTTACAAAATATCATTTTCTCCTTACATACACACAGTACAAAGAGATATACTGACAAACTGATATATAAAATAACAGCAAACAATTTAAGATCCTCTAAATGAAATGAAAACTAAATTGGTGGGAAAAAGTTAGGTTCAATTTGCTGCAGAGACATAATATACTTTGCTTGTACTCAATAACCAGCTAGACAGATGCCTAATGCCCAATCGTACATCCTTTGAAAAGGTGAACAGAAACCTCAGGAACAGAACATTGTATGGAGGCAAAATTCAGGCCCCTTCTTACTGAGGTCAACTGAAAACCATCTTTACATGTGAGATCAACTGGAGAATGAATAACATTTCCAGCCTGACACTATCTGTGCAGTGGCAATTGTAAGATACTGTTCATTCTTCTAACAGTATGGTTCACAATGCTTTAATTTCCTTACTTACAATATATCAAATGAACTTTGAATCCAAATTTCTGCAAACTAAAACTCTGAAGCAAAGCTGAAAATCCAAAAGGCATTTTCTAACTGAAAAATATATTCACGGCACCCCACACCAAAAAGCATTTTCATATTAAGTGAGCAGTAAAACAACTTTGTTATATGTGCGACTGAAGAATTACCTGCTTTAAAAAAGGGAGAATTCAAGACAAGTAAAGGTAAAAAGCAAAAATTATTTTCTATGTGACTGAAGTATGTGGCAGAACCAGAATTAAGAGGTCATTTAAAAAATTTTTGTCTTGACTATCTCAACCTTTTCAAGTTTCTTGGATATCCAAAAAGAATAAGCATAAATATGCACTGCTTTCTCACTCAGCTACAGGGCAAAGGGATTATACTATTTTATCCTTGCTAAGTTTCATTAATGCTTCTTAAATGTTTTCTTTTATCTCAGGACAGACCTTTGTTCTGGTCTCATGTTCTTCTAGCCATGTTCTGCTCTCCATGCAGCCTCTTGTTTCACTACATGGTGACTACCATTTAGTGTAAGTTACTGCAAAAGAGTCTATATTTGCTCTGAAGTTGTGTCACAGAAGCACTGCCCTTACGTGTGGGTTTCAAGCTTCCAAATGAAAAGACTATGCCAGCAAGTATTTGTACCATGAGTAAAAAACCCTCAATTGTTTATTAAGAGAAACGTTATAACAACACCTCCTTGTGCCTTCTAGTTAAAGACAGCTTAGAAAGAAATGTGTTCCCTTGAGAAAGGGCTCTGCAGCAAACACATAACTCTCCCTTACAATGCTTTTGAAAATTCTGGGGAGAAGAATGCATGACATGCCTTAGCCATTGTTTTCTAAAAGACTTCTGATGAAAAGAAAGTTTGAGTTTAGCTAATGGTTAATGCAATCAAATACTAGCACTAATAATTCATCAAGATACCAAACCCACAAAATACTGAAAACAATCAAATCCCCCTAAATACACGTTTTCGATAGAAAAAGCATCTGAATCTTCCACAATATCCCTACAAAAATCATGGCCTCAACTAAACACAGTAGGACTATCACATAGTTTGGAGTTATGGTTCTAGGTCTCAAGGAAGCTGCAAGGTAGAACTGTAATGAGGGGGAATTTCCTTCATTCCTCTGGTGTGGTCCCTGTGGGAACAAGAAGTTCATCACACAGGGAGTCAAGAAAGGACACTCCACGTGCAAAATACCATGTGGTACTGACATCCTCTTCATCCTTCTCACATCCTTCTCAGAATCTCATGCTTGAGCCCTGGGATACAGAGACAATCACTGGCTCTAACTGTGGAGTAACAACTTGCTCTTTATTCCCTCCAGAGAAGTGCTGGAGACAGCAGATGTGGGACCATGTGAGGAGTGCAGCCTTCTGCAGGGCAGGGAAGCAGGAAAACTGCTGAGGTGGAGGGAGCAGCCCCCTGAATCGTGTAGTCACTGCCCTGCACTTTTGGTATCATTCACTATCCCAGGCAGTTGGAATTGCTTTGCTGCCTGTCTTGTACCTCCTTCCAGTAGATAACTGGAAGCATCTAGCATTTTATTTGCATTAGCAACAAATGGCAGAAACAAGCCAAAATACACGTGTTGACATCTACAGCACAAGAGGACAGTCTGCTAACAAGAACAGACTAAGTATTTCTAGAAATCACAAGTTTAGTGCATTGTTGTACTTGCTATGATAGCAAAGAAATGCTTAATTCTAAATATATAGCAACACACTCCAAACAAATATTTTAAAAGTGGTATTTCCATTCCTGCCTCCCAAAATTGCCTGTTGCTTTCACAAGCAGCTGAACAACTGTTGTCATCTTATTGTGAAGCTCCCATACCTTCTTGGTGATTTCTCATGGGCAGCTCCTCACAGCACTGACTCCTTCTTCTCCCCAGCACAACCAAAAAACTCCTACTTCCTCCTCAATCACCTAACCCACTGTTTTATAGCACTCATCCTCATTGGACACAGCTGTGGCCTGTTAAGGGCAGCCTGTTCCTAATCTTTGGCAATTAGTACAGCTGCAACTCCTCAGAGGCAAGATTACCTTCTGCATTATCGTTATTTTCTTACATTCTATCCCCTCACAAACAACAATAATGGCTTTTAAAACAGGCTAATACCTCCAAAGTCTGAATCACATCTAAAACTCACTTAAAAATGAAAAAAACCCCCATGTTTCTGAAAGTGGCCTAGTATATCAACACAGCACAGACTCTTATTAAGGGTGTGATTTTTATCTCTGGACACTGGAAACAGCATTTCATCATCATTTGGATCACAGTCTCCTGAATGTGATAATAGAAAAAAAGGAAAACTAATGCAAGAAATGTCATGAGCTCCTTCTCTTCTTCTTGGTTTTTTGGCACTTGCTATGTTACTTGATCCAAAACCAATACAAATGTGACCCAGAGACATAGACTGGCAGAACAGCCACTTGGATCAGAGCAGACATGGTTTCCTATTTCAGGAATTACAGTCCTGCCTCTTACAGAAATCTTCTTTTGACCCTAAGTTACTCTTCTAGCTTTTTTTTTTTTTTTAATTTTTTAAAACATGGATTGAAGAAAAATAAGGATCAAGATTAAGGTTTGAAATCACCTGGAGCCGGCTAAGCACATACATAGAGCACCTGAAAGAAAGGAGAGCACAGCATCTGAGTAAGGACAGACGACTCATAGCCATTAAAGACAAGAGAAGAATTGCAAGATCAACTCCAGTGGAGATAAAATCTCTGTATGCAGTCTTCTTCATTATGAGGATTGAGTACACAAAAAAATATGTGAATATTTACAGCTTTATTTGCTTTTCACCTTCCACTGATGCCAGGATTAACAGTCATGCCATGATACCAAACATAGAAGTCCAGTGATGCAGGACTTGACAGCCTGCCTTATCTGTTCAAATCCCTAGCATCTCCAAATCAGGAACACATGCAATTGCTTCTTTTAATGTAGAAACATTTCCAAAACATATACTGCTTAAATGGACCTCAGTAACATAGAATTTCCATTTCCCTCCTCAATGTGATTTCTACCAACTGTCCTGCTTATCCAACACTATAAAAAAATAAGACAAACAGAAATCTGAAATGCCTCTATTTTCACCCCAATCAAATGGCACTGAAAGATTCCTTGTGTTGAATCATGATATGAAGTTGTCAGTTCTTTAAAAAATTTTACATGGGACTGGGAAGTATTTAATGGTTTTTACTACCAAAGTGTTCTGACAGCTGTGAATACCAGTCTTTAGAGACAGAGTAGTAAAGAGAGGAACATTTATAAATAATGTAATAATATCACAGGTTAAAATTCAAGACAAAATATCAAATCTAGTCAAGTCCTACTTTCTGAGCAAGGGAGATGAAACTTTCTATTATTTACCACAATAAGAGACATTCTGCCTAGAAATTTTTAAAAACCACTGATTTTAAAAAATCCCAGATATTTGCTGCAGTGATTTTTTTTTAATCACTGAATTCATATCCCATATCCCACATTGTGCATTTTGAGGTATGATTTTAATAGTGAGGGTAAAATTGGTATATGGAATTGGAATTTTTTGCAAGAGTGGCAGTATTTTAAAATGTTATATCTAGGCTGATAAGTGTTAAATACACGCCATTTGGCATCTGAAAGTGGACTGATTCACAAATGTTATTGCAATTGATACAGCACTTCAGAAGTCCTGGGATAATGGTTACTCATACATGTAAATTGCCAAGAACTGGGAAGGATGATAGGTTTTACTTTTGCTGCTTTATCAAAATCCTTCAAAGCAAGTTACCACTTCTTCACAGTTGAGATCTACGGGAAAACTAAGGGAAAGTCTCTCTCAACCACAGGAGCTTTTATCTAAAGAACTCAAGCCCAATTATTAATTTAGTAAAAAAAAAAATCATGCTACCCAAAGGGCTATTTGACTATTCACTCCTGTTGTACAGTTAAAACATGAAGTATTATAAATCAAACCTGGACTTTGGAAGACTTCATGTCTCTATGACTAAAAGTCAAGTTTGCAAAACAAATTCCAGATCCTACCATCATGTGATGTAGACTCTGATCTTTTCAAAGCACAGTCTAACTACCAATTACAGTAGAAACTCTCACACACAAACGCTTCATTATTTAATTTACAAAGCAAAAGTCTGATCATGTCTCACAACAATTCACAGCAGTGTTAACCTATCTCAGAAACTGCAAGCTCTAACCACAGCAGGCTTCAGAATCAAGCTTTTTGAAGTATTTCAGGTCAGTGACATCATTCCAGCTCAGGACCATTCTGCTTTCAAGTAGCTGCATTGCATCTCTAGTGCTGGAAATTAAGTTTCCTCTGGAAGCAGAAGGATATATAAACTAAAATGTGTATGTCCTACATAAAAAGCAATGGACACTTATTGATCAGGAATGATCTCCTGTCACATGCCTGCATGGTAGCTGGGAGAGATTCCACATACTGCAGAAGTGATGGTTTTTCTCACTTAGTTCATCAAACATGCTGGCACTGTGCTATACATCCTACCAGCACCATATGATTCATGGCTGAGAGTAGACATCAAGAGCAGTTAAAAAAACCCAGAACAAACAATGAGCAATAACTAAGCAGGTGAAATGTTATGGCTGAAGATCTTAATCTGTTGTTTTTAATTACTGAACCAGACTTAGCACAGGTATGCAACGCTAGGCAATATCAAAACCGTCTACGTTCTGATCAATTCTGCTTGCCATGGAGCTTGAAGGTCAGGAGAATACAGCTGCCTGCATTTCAGATCTGGAAGTACCTTTGTAAAACACCTTTTGTTGCTCCTAATTTCCAATCAATCTCATGTGGGCAAGAGGACATATCCTACTGAACATATGTTAGCTGACTACGTTCATAAGCAGAGGAATATCCACACCAGTAATCTTCTTCTCTGCCGAGACCAGTTTCTTTAGCGGCAATGAATGCCACAGGCACTGGGCAGTAAATGCTGGCATGTGGCCAGAGGCACACACACGTGTCTTGTGCATGACACTTCAGGTAAGAAATTCTGGGCCTCAGGGAAAGACAGTGCAAGAAGATGATGGACCAGGAGGGTGGAGATGGAGAAATCTGAAGCCAGCTAAGGTGTTGGAAACCAAATAGGAATGGTTGGTCCAGACTGGGCCTTTGAAACAGCAAAGGCCTGAGCTACCAGTTACATTGAGGAACATTAACTTTTACTTTGTGCCCACAGTCAACAAAAGCTTATCTAGCCCCATACCTAAAAGACCGGCCCATTGTGGCCCCGTCATGTGAGCCAGTTGCAGAGTTCTAAGATACCTCTTCATTTGTTAGAAAAGGACCAGCTATGATACACACAACTGCACCACTACAGACAGAAAGCTGACATTTTAGACAGACTGTCTGATTTTGAAAAGGAGGATGTTGCATCTGGAAACTCATGCAGAATTGCCCTGAGTCTCTCACAGTCACATTTCAGGGAGAACCATGATCACAGCATTTTGCTGGGCATTATTTACCTCCAACACAGAAGTAACAGGTCTAGCAGTAGCATGATAAGCATAAATTTGCACTCATACAAGAAACAAACAACACTCTTCTGAAAGCTGCAAAAGATGTGTAGGACCCAAACTACAACTGCCTCACTATGGTGAGCTGTGATTTGTCATTTTTTAAGATAAAACACAGTATAATGGGTATTCAAGTGTTTCTCCCTATGTTTAAGGGAAACTCATTTAGCCGTACATCTATTCCACAATCCTAAAACCACTAAGCCAAAATGAACCAAGCATTGCATGTTTAGAACTACCAGTCTTTAAGAACTGAAGAGGCTGAATTTAAAGTATATTGGGATGAAAACTAAGGAAAGGAAATACAAGCCTCCAACCATTCTGCAGTAAGACAGGCTATAATTTTATTCCCTTTGTTGAAGAGAATCAGGAAAGCATCACTATAAAAATGTGTTACAATGAGGAAGAAATGGCATTTAAAACAGTTTCACTTCCTACTTAGGGCAGACCTGAGAGCAGGAGGAGCAAGCGTGGAGGAAGGAGAGTGCTTGAAGAAAAGAATAAAAGCACAGTAGCTGGTACTTCTCTGCTATAACATTATCAGCCTGCTGAGAGCAATTACAATAGCACAGACAGCACTTGCTTTATTGTGACCTTACTGAATTAAATCTGAGGAAAAAAACCTCTGAGATTCAGCAGGGAATTTATTAGAAAATTTTATTGCCAACTTAAATTTGATCCAAAGGCCTCAATATTAAAGGTCATATTCATTACTATACTGTGGGAAACCTTGGATCTCTCTGTTCCTATGTTCCACCCTTCCTCAATTTTGTTTTCTTTCGTAAGAGTAGGTCAGGTTCTCCTCTCAGCTTCACAGCATTCTGTATTAGAGGTACAAGACTGCTATTTACATTTTAAAAAGCCTTAGCCAGCAAGTCAAATAAAGAACTTTTTTTTTTTAAAAAAAGGTGAAAAGCAAAAAACCAAAATCAAGCAGCACTGATAAAACTAATAAGCTATGCAGATGGATTTAACTACCTTACACGGATATAAAAAAACTATGACCTGATCTAAACCAAATTATCTGTCGCTACTTCCAGATCAACTGTCCTCCTGTCAGGGGGCCAGGTATGAACTGACTACTGACTTGCATATAACAGCATAAGTTGTGTAGTGTTTTCAAAAAACAAATTTTTAAGTGTAGACTGTTATAAACATTTGAAATTAGAAGTACCATCACTAATTCTGATTAGCTGAGCTTCACTGCTCTAGTGGAAGGTGTCCCTGACCATGGCAGGGGGCTTGGATTGGAACAAGATGGTCTTTAAGGTCCTGCCAAACCCAAACCATTCTGTTATTCTATGAAAGGCTCCATGTTTGGAGCCATATGGTTACTTGCTTACTGGGTACTTCTTAAGCCCCATCACTACTCTACCCAAGGCTTTCAGTTTTACAACAGGAGATGCGTATGCTAAGCCCCTGTGAAAAATATAAAATACAATGAGAAACTCCACAGTGCTCTTCAGCTTCCCCAAAGAAAGATTTCCAGCATGAAGTTACTCTCCTTTTAGCTGAAGATATAGGAAAGAATAGAATCACAGATGGCCTGTACTTTATCAAAAGATGAAAAAGACCACAAGTTCTACTTTTACACTATATTGATCTTATTCAAATATGAAACTGTAATAGAAGGAAAAAGAACATGTTCTTGAATCCTTAAATAATTTTGTAGCTTTCATTCTTGTGACTTCCAGAGTACCTTGAGCTCTCAATCACCCATATTAGTCAGCATAAATGTGTGAACCCAAGTCCAGATACTTGCTTTCAATCTGTTCAGCTACCCTTTGAATGAAAGAATTCTCCTCTCTTCAGCCTATGAGAATATACATTATGGATATTAATTACACTTCTTACTTTCTCAGTAGCCCGCTGTATACACTCAATGTAGGATGTTTGAGAAATGGAAGAAGGTTGAAACACAAGTTTCCTGTACCAGGCCCACTTTTATTTGAAAACACATCCCACCTGATGACCTGGTAGCAAATATTTCAGTCTTCCTCCAAAGTACCAGAAAACCTGACAACTGAACTAGTTTTACTTCAGGCTATGAGGGCATTAAATATATTTGTGGAGAACAGTGAATAAAAATAATTTTTTTCCTAATTCCATTCATACAAGATGCTATGTTCTTCATGCTAACAGCCTGTGGCAAGGTTTTGGTGGAGGAGAGACTACAGGAACAGCTTCTTTAAGAAAGTACCAGAAGCTTCCCACAGCGTCTGAGTGAGCCAATGCCAGCTGGCTCCAAGAGAGACGTGCCACTGGTCAAGGTCAGCAGCAGCCCCTGGGATATTTAAGCAGGAAAAAAAGAAAACCTTCACAATTGCATTCAGGAGAGAGGAATGAGAGTATGTGAGATGAACAGCTCTGCAGACACCCAAGTCAGTGTAGAAGGAGGGACAGGAAGTGCTACAGGTGCTGGAGCCGACACTCCCTTGCAGCCTGGGGTGTAGACCATGGTGATGCAGCTGTGCCCTTGAGCCCAGGGAGGTCCATGGTGGAGCAGAGATCCTCCTGCAGCCTGTGGAGGACCCCACACTGGAGCAGGTGGATGCCTGAAGGAGGCTGGGACCCCATGGGAAGCAGGCTCCTGTCAGGACCTCTGGACTGGTGGAGAGGAGAAGGTTTGCTGGCAGGATTTGTGATCTTGTGAGGAACACAAGCTGGAGCAGTCTGTTCCTGATAGACTGCCCCCCATGGGAATGACTCACACTGGAGAAGTTAATAAAAGACTGTCTCCTGCAGGAGGGACCTCATGGTGACGCAGGGGAAGAGTGTAAGGAGTCCCCTTTGAGGAGAAGGGAGCAGCAGAGATGATGTGTGATGAACTGACTACAGCCTGCATTTCCCAGCCTTGGCACAGAGGAGATAGAGAAAATTGGGAGTAATTTTAAGCCTCAGAAGAAGGGGGGAGTGGAACTAAGCCATTTTTAAGACTTAGTTTAATTTTTCATTACCCTTCTCTGATTTGATTGGTAATAAATTATACTAATTTCTCCAATATGAGTCTGGTTTGTCAATGAGAATAACTGGTCAGTGATCTCTCCCTGGCTTATCTTAACCCATGAGCCTTTCATTGTATTTTCTCTCCCCTGTCTAGCGGAGGAGACAGAGCAGCTGTCCAGGGTGTCCAGTCAAGGTCAACCAACCACACAGCCACACTAAATTTAGTTTCTTGCACATCTCAAGAACCTTAGTAGCTTTGAAACCAAAAGCACAAATAGAATTTGAATGCTGCTGAAAGGCTGCAATTTCTTAAAGACTTGTGCTCGTTCACACATTCATATACTGATCCAAGTTTACCTTTCTAGACATGGATGCGAATGACCTCTAGCTCAGAAACTGTGCAGCACTGTCTGGGCTGACATGGCAGACCAGCTGCACTCCAGGATGTCTGCTTTTGAACCTAAAAATCACATATTCACACAAGCAACCTACTGCAAAGCCCTCTACATGGCATGTGAATGTACTTAATCTGCCACGCTAAAGAAAGTGCCAATGGATTTCTCTCGTGAATTGCTTTGCTCTTCAAAAGAGATTGATTACACACACTTGCTTTAAATGCAACTGGATTTGGTAACTACTATAATTTTGTTTAATAGCTGTTTCTTATCAGTCCTGTCTCATTCAAAACAAGGAGGGAGAAGTTTCATTTACAACATGACATTTGCAAGAAGTCAACAAAATGGCTGCTAGTCTAAACTGGAATATTTAATACTTAGTCTTTTCAAATAAAACCCAGCCTTGATGTTCCTGGTGTTCACAGTGGTTTTCACTTGCCTAGAAAACAGCATGATCTTCTTTCTTCACTGCCCATTAGGCAAGGTTTATAGTTCTTATACTGTCTTGGATGTAGCCTACAAAACATGGTAAGACTGACACAATGTGGTCAGTATCCTGCCAGCTTTCTGTCTGTACAGATTTCCTTCTTCAGAATACTGTTTCCTTAAAGGAGACAGAGAACAGAGCGAGGCAGATGATGAAGGTATATGTTTTAAGACTTGGATATCATGCCTTAATTCCTGCTGTAAGCATATTTTGTGAACGTGCACAAAACATTTGTTTCCCTGGGCACCCAAGTCTTTAAACATACGCTCATATTTAAACAGAGCTAGCCTCCTTCATTTCCACCTCAGTATCTTAAGGACATTGGTGAAATGCACCATCAAAATCAGCTTGATCTCCTACAGCTCACTGCTACTTCTGCAGAGGAGCAGTAGAACTGGTAATTCTTTCTGTCCTCTGTCTTGCCTCAACAGCTGAGAGAATGGAAAAAGTCACAGCCCTGACAATTCCTTGGGGATGACACAACAAATGTATGAGCACTGTCATAGTCACAAAATTATTAGTAATAAAACAAGCAGTTTGAAAAGACTTACTCCCATTTTCTTCCCATAAAGCATATCCTACCTGTGGTAAAGGTATGCTACTGTCAACGGGCCAGTTCTGCAGTATTATTTGACAGCATGACTTTGCATACCAATTTTTTTCTGCTCTTTCCTCATGAGTATACATAGATCATTTTAAAAGCAATTTACAACATGTCAAAGTGCTTAAGGAGACTCTTAAAAATCTAACGTACGAAGTTAACCATTGGTATGATTTATTATTGAAGTTCCACAGTTATAACTTGACAATTAAGAAATATTGATAAATGTAAACACATTATTGATGTCAATTAAAAAGCACAAGATTGATTAACCTCCCAGAGGTATACTGGCATGAGCAGTTAGAGAGTAATCACTCCCACTAAGTATTCACTACTGACAAATGTGCATAGAAATTAGACTTCTGTGAGACAAGAAATATTTTCATTTAAAGTAAAGATAATTTGAACACAGAACCAAAGTACTGGGTCAACAACAAAATCAAGAGAATTATAAACAAGAGCTGTATTAATGTGAAAGGCTACGTGATTAGGTCACATAATGTTCTCTTTAACCACACACTTGGGTGAAAATATGGTTAAGAATAATCAAAGCTATTGCTCAGCAAGTCAATTATGCTCACTGAAGAAAAACTATGAATGTATTATTTAGCCACTACACTGCAATATTCATAACTGCCCTGATGGGGGACAGGACCTTTTTTTTTGCAACATAAACAGCAGATTTTTCTTTTAAACTATGCATTTATGCATTTTCTACTGGTGACAAAACTGCAAAGGTGAGTTCAAAACTCTGCTTAGTAATGCTTCACTTCCTGCCAAGCCAACAGCCAAGGAAGGACATTCAGGCAGCACATACCTCAGAGGGGAAACACGTATCTGACATACTCCAGAAAGCATAACAACAGGAATCAGTCAAACTGTGATTTAACTGTGACTGGAAGAGTTTGAGCTCCTTCTTTCTTCTTCTTTTTACTTGCTTTCAGAATTAATGTACTGGCATAATGCCTGTCACGAAGATGAAGGGCACTGCAGCTGTAGCTCTTAATGGCCAAAAAAAACCCAGGCTCACCTCAGAAAGCCCAAAGCTGAAGACAGCAGCAATGCACCAAGTACCAAGGAGACTGCGTAAACACTAATTAAACTTCACTCTACACTCTTGTCTTGAAAACAGCTTTCCCTGCCTAAACTTCCAAGGGCCTGATCAGACATGCTGCTATTAGAGTCTAGCAACTTTCTTCCCTAAGCTTGGCCTTCATCACAACTTCATGGATCAAACACATTTCCCTCAAATACAAGCAGCTTAAAACAGAGACACTAGACAGAATCTGAATTACTGCAAAAAAGACAAAACTGTAAAATAACACATCAATGATAAGGCTTTTTTGCTTGAAAGAGCTTTTATGTGAAGGCCACATATATGTTTATTGTCAAAATAAAAGTAGATCACTGTGAATTTACCTGGCTGCAAATTCAGGCAAATGGTATTGTTGATAGGGACCATGTTTGGTCTATGATAACCCACAGGGGTATTCAGTGGATGCCCAAAAGATTACAATATACGGAGACATACCAGACACAAAAGCACATGAAGAGGGTTGTTTCTTTTTTGAGTAACTGTTTTTTTCAGTTTTGTAAAATGACAGTTAATGCTGGTGGACTGTATAAACAGCTGTCATTTTGACAAGCAATTTTAAAGTAAGAAAGCAAGCGTCACCTTTAAAACTGGAAAAGTGAAAAAGTTTTAGTGACAACCAACAGAAGCATGAAGATAATACAATGGGCAAATACGAATCAGTCATGAAACCAAGATTCTTGGAGCAAATAAGGCAAATGGAGGTCCTTAAAGACTGCCCTCTTCTTGAGAATGAAAAAAAGAATAAATTCTTTAGACTCAAAGAACCATCTGTGAAAGAAACAAAAAAAAGGCATCCGATTTAGAGTGGCAGGGGAAAATTTTAAAACATATTTTCAGTGTGCTGTGGGGAGAAGCAATGTTCATCCGAAAGGCCAGAAAAGAAAGCAAGTAGCTTCAGGAGGAGCCTCTTCCCTCTGTAAGCTGGAAATGGAAAAACTCTGGCATTTTCCTCTGTAAAAGGAAAAACTGAAATTGTAATATGCTGAGAGACTGATGACTGAGCATGGGGTTGGGGGATAAATGTCATTAAAAAACCCATTTTATCATAGCTATGGGACCAGGTGACTTGTCAGACAGCAAGAGTACCAATACCAACATTGTCATCCTGAATTACAGACTGCAGTTCAAGGGCAGCAGAGCAGAACCTCCTGGGGATCAGAGGCACCAGACAAATGTGCCAAAGCTCCTCCTGGAGGGAAGTGTGCCTGCTCAGTTGCAGTGACAAAATCTGACAGTGTCTCCTTCCAATGAGCAGTACAAAATCAGGATGGAAAGTTTTCACACCAAGAAAAAAAGAAATAAAACTACAACAGATTAAAAAGCAACCAACAAACAATGAGAGATCAAGAGATCACTGTTTCAATAACAGCACTTTTGTCTCTCTCCCTTTTTTAGAAGTCCTCAAAACAGGAGTCCTTCTAATTTCCTCAAGGTCTAGCTGTACTTAAAACTGGTTTGCCCCTGAGAAAGGACTCTCATGAGAAACCAATATTCTGATGTGAATATAAGTCACAATACATACACAAGGCTTTTACAAGGTCATACAATTCATAAATAACACACAAGGTTGCCATACTTCTCCTTTTCCTACTCAGTAAAAAAAGAGAATGCCCACAAATGTTCTGCTCTGCAGCAGACATCACACAGCAAGGAAGACAAGAAGTTGCTCAAAGGTTAATACATTTCAATGCAAGAAACTCAGTTTTCAAACCATCCCTTAATGGGCACCACTGCAAACCAGACTGACAGGCATCAAAGCAAGATCACACGGTCAGATTAGAAACACAGCAGAAGTCATTTGCTCTGTGATCAGAACTAAAGCACTTATTTCTACTTCCCCTCTCTTGACAGTATTTTTTATTTGAACTAAGACACACACACACTTGCAGTTACCTCATTTGGAAAAGCCTCCTTGAAGTTTTGTTGCAGCAGCCACCCCTAAGAACCATATTCACTTACACCCCGGGCTGAAACCCTTGAGACACCAAACACAGCAAAGCAGAAAGCACAAAGGGGCAAATGGCAGAGGGACACATCTGCCTGAAAATGTGATCCTTCCTTGCTTCTGATGCTTTCTTCAGCACAGAATGGTTAATGCTCCTAACTGTTTCAAGGAGCTACTGATAGCCAGGCTGATAAAACTTACTCTTTTCCATGTGGAAGTTTACACTCAGCATTTGCTTTATTGGATGTGACACATTGCCACACCGAGTTGCTCACGAGAAAGTAAGTCCTTCTCCTGTCCTTCAGACAGCCCTCATCTGTGCAGAACACCAGGTGCTCACAGCTCTGGATGTATTATATAACTGCTGTTACTATTTATGATAAGGCCCCAACCTCACTGGATTAGCCATTAAATACATGCAACAAAAATAATGACAGTTCTTTATGACAGATAATTACAGTATTTTAAATGCATTGGCCAACACTCAGCAGTCTTTATTTTTAGGAAAGGTTACTGCATACATCTAATGCTGTGTTTTACCCTAAGCTCTTACATCAGAAAGACAAAGCCTCATTCTACCTCTGAATCGCCTCTGCTGGCAGCCTAAAGGTTATTTTCAATGCAGAGTCTACTTTGGAATTTAATACTGCAGACAGAACCTGCCACTTGTAGTTTAGTCAGCAAAATGAACAGCAGCAAATCACTTGTGAAAACACAATCTTGTTCTCCATCAGGAGAGTTAAATGAAAGCCTAAGGAGTAACACTGCTCTGGAGACTCACACAGGTGTAACCTGGAGAGCCATGCCACCTGAAGACGAGTAAAATGTCTATTACACTTCCTGCACCTTCAGATGCCAGAAATTAAGCTGAAATGACAGTTCTGGGCTTTTGGCATCTGTTCCAATGTTGCACATCTCCAAAGCTAGCCTACATGCCAAGATGAAAAAGGTATTTGGAAAAGCTGGCCAAAGCAGCATCACTGCTAACATGTGAAAGAACAAGTTCTGATTCAGCTGGGTTTCTGTTTAAATTTACCAACCCTTTTTCAAAGTCATTCCTACGACACCTTTTTCATTGCTCCTCCTCCTCCTTTTCAACCCCCAAAACCTTATGGATATTTACTCTCCTACTGAAATACAAAATCAGTATAGCTTTGAATTTACTATTTCCAAATTTCAATTTGAAGCTTTCTTTTGTTTACTTAAAGACAGGCATTATCCATCCTATGTTTGACATTCCTTCACCTGCATCTGTGTCTCTTTCTAAGTCAAGAGCTCTGAATTTTAATATATGTTAAGATTTCCATTGTCTTCCTTAATCATATGCTTCCTGGTAGGTTACTCTTATTAGGTATTTGAAGTTTTCAAACCACTCGTGAAGTAAAGGCAACATGAACATAACAAACGGATTTAAATTACGCCAAGGAAAAGACCTAAAAATATCACCCCAAAGAGCTTTGAAATTTTAAAAAAATTAAAATGAAAACCACCAACAAAGGAAAATGCTCCCAGTAGCTTCTCAACCCCGAGTCAGCTGATTTGAATTCAGTTTGTGGCTTTGCCACAAGCTTCCAGCACAATTTTGGTAATTGCAGGTAAGGAACCAAACAAGTGAGAACTCATGTGGTAAAGCAATTAAAAACTGACTACCAGTACTGCAACAGGCTATGAGCAAGAAAAATGCAAGAGGCTCATGCCAAACATTTTCTATGTTCTAGCTGCCAATCCAAGGATTTAGAAGTGTATAGGTAGTTCATAGATATCGTGCAGTGACTTGATAAAACTGTTTTACCAGAATATTTCTCCATTGTTTGATTATGCCACTCACACCCACTCTTTTACTGTGAATGAAGCATTTGAAAACTTGACTGTGTCTGCACTTGCTTTAAGTATAGCTAAATGGCCAGAGAGGTAAGAAAGATTCTCTGTGTGTAATGTCAGCTCTATCCTGGCTGGAAAATGATGTTCAACTATAATAAATAAAAATACATGGCATGAGTGAAAGCCCCAGCAAACTTCCAAGGGCAATCCTCTTATCTAAGAACCGTGCTGAATTTTATACTAGAAAAATCTGTATTTTTGTAGAGAAATGGGTATTTGCCATTTTGAAGCCGGGAAACAAAAAAGACAAAATTCAAAGAGCTTCTAAAGAAAAGCAGCAAAATAATCTGTAATTTTAGAACTTCCTTGCAGTGCCAAGCCTGATAAGAATGAACCATATTAGAACTCCAACAGAATTGTCTGCCAGCAGGAAGACATGACTTGCCAATACTGTACACATTCCTGAACAGTAGTGTGGTGCTGCCCCTTGTGTTCAATGGCTTCTCCAGCTACTCTTTCCCCTCGGCCTCAGAACTGCTGCCAATGTAATGAAACACATTACACTGCATTTTGCAACTTTCTTACATACTCATAAAATTTTGACATAAATACAACCTGTAGCCCAAAACTAATACTAACAAGAGTTTTCAAAATGAATGTTCTTCTGCAAAGGGCATCCAGCCTACAAGTGCTCTGCAGTATAAACACAACTTGTTCAGATACCCAGAATATTTATTATTATTAAAGTTTGGTAAGTTCCTTCAGACAGTCAATTCCAATGTCACAAAGTCACAACTGTGTGAATTGGTACCAGTCCTCCAAATACTCAACAAAATGCATTCAGTCCAGAAGTACATACACCTTGACAATTACTAATATAGGAATATTTACTGCTCAAAGGCTGAGCAGTCAATTCAAACCAGGTGCAGTAAACTAGGGTAGTACTTCTACCTTTCATTTTTTATAGCAACTATAATTGAAGTTTCTTGTCTTTATGGCTAATATTTATTAAACATGATTTAATATTTATGTTATTTTGATTAACAGAAAGTTTCCTTAAGGATTTATGGTCATTAATTCATAATAATATGAGTGCTGTATTAGTACACTGATTCAGTTTAATTTCCACTTCCATTCAAGTGTTACTCAAATTCAAAATATTGCCAAGATAAGATAGTGCTAATGAACACCTCAAGAAGGCACAGTACTTGGCTATACACAGGTGCACTGGCAATTTGGCTTGCTGAAAAATAAAAGATCCAGAAGATTTGTTCTTATTTTGCGCAAGTTTCAGCACAAGACCATACTAAGAATTTTGTGTGGAAAAACGTCAGAAGATGAGACCAAAATCTTACACTAAGTATGATGTGGGCTTTTATGAAGGCATAGTCATGAAGCATTTCATGAAGAGAAATGGAGCTAAAGTTACTACAAGCAATGCATAGTTCAAGGATTAGAATGTACTTTGCAACATGGTGCAAACATGAAAAACGCTGCAAGTACTCAGTATTTATCATTATCAGTGGAACCTTTCTAAATGAGGTTTCATGCATCAACACCACATTCCTTCATGAAGGGAACCTTAAGAGAGGTCAAGTCTAAGGAAAAACAGCTCAGACCCAAAAGAAAAGTTTCTTTGTTCCCTTAAAAAACACTGATGACCACCCAGCTGTAAAGGAGGCAGATTCATAAGTCCTGACTGTCTGAACACCCAAGGTGCATCTCTTGTCTCCCTGACCAAAGTTTGTGCAAACCAGGATTCTCATCAGTTTGGATTATTTAAAGAGACAAACAAAAGGTGTTTGAAATATTAAAACCCTTTTATTGAGTAGTACTGTAGTTGTGTGTTGTTAAAACCAGTAAAATTTGTAACAAAGGCTCAGATCTGCCAAGAAAAACAGAATAATCCTTCTTAGCTGGACAACAAGACGACTGGCATTTTCCAGCTACAATATAAAACTGAGGAGAAAGCACTACAGAAGAATGAGATATCCTGTGAGGGAAAACAAGGCTTTTATCAGAGCACACACATCTACTACTGCTTTTGAACTTCGCTGTTAGGTTTTCAGTTCAAAACCCGAGAGACAGAATGGCATAAAGAAAACTTCAAAACACTTAATATTAGCCAGTCTTCAAAGTGGCTTTCATAAATCTTAAATTTCAGCAGCAGCAGTACATTTCAGTGCAAATTCCCCTACCACTAACATACTAACATTACTAATAGCAATAGAAACTCACAAATGAAATCATATTAGCATAGCTGGGAAATGGCTGCTATGACAATCCTCAAACACCTTCCAGAGTTCACCTCAAAACTTTTTAAAACTTATTTCACACTTATTTGTGACAATGCATTTCTCACAACACCCTTCTCTACAGGAAAGGCAAAACAACTACTGTGTAAACAACAAAATTTTGTTGTTTATGCAGTAAACACACACCCACAAAAATATCTGCCAACAGTGTTGAAAATGAGTTGTTCCTTCCGTTAGCCAGGCTATAATAAAATCAAACCAAATAATAAGCAGAGGAGGTCTAAGCTGGAGATTAATGTTCCTCCATGCTTTTCAGCATTATAAAGCTACTTGTATAACACTCCAGCAAACTGTAGAGTGACTGACATGAACAAAATGACAGTAATCTGTCACTACTTCACATTTCCCACTAGGCTGATTCAAACAGTTATTTATGAACCTTACACTTCAATGGTCACTTTGATGACTAAACCATAAATTAGAATGCAAAGTGAATATAAATTTGATTTTAGAGTAACAACAAATTGTCAGCAAAGAGGGATATTATTTAATTTCTACTGACACACTAGAAAAAAGTCAGCAATGCCAAGATGAACCACATCCTAATAAACCCCAAACTTCGCAAAAAATTGTATGCTAGATCTCATGTTTGCTTCAGTGCTTCTGCATTTAAAAATAAAAGCACTTTATATTATGCTTGGTTAGTTTTAAATATAAAGCCTTAATAATATCAGATGACTTCATTACTTAGGTCTTCAATTAAACAAAGAGGGAGAATGAACTTTTACTACAGAGCATGATGAAATTTGACACCAAATAAATATTAATATGAACTTAGATGCTCAGGTTTTTAATAGTCCTGATGAAAAACTTTTAAGACAGTGTTGCTATTTTTACAACATTTATCTCTTGCTTTACAGATGGGAGTGAGATGACACCAAAACATAACAGAAGTTCTGCAAAGCAAAAGAGGTTGCAATTTTTTAGGGAAAAAAAAAATTTAATACCCAAACAATCAACTCTTGCAGGGATGCATGTAAAAAAATTATCTTGATAAAATAATTTTCTTCTATCTGATTATTTCTTGTTAAAAAGTTCCATTGCCTATTATGTTACTGTATAATAACATTTATTATCCATTACTCTTGAAAACATGTAAGAGAAACTCTTCCAAAAGTGAATGCAGTGTGATTGTACTTTCTCTGGAAAATGTCTAGAAGTGCAACATTAAAGAGATATTTCAACATAAGTTTCACTGTCTTAGGAGTGTTAAAAATGGAAAGTTGTGTGTCTTTAATATTCCTTGCTTTTCAAGTATGTTTTCCCTGAAATTCTTATACGGAATGATAGCAATCCGATTTAAAACCAACTTCAGCAATTTGGCTTTTAATGTTGGAGAAGGCCCTTAAATAGCTGACGTTTGAAACAAACATGCAAAACCATCCAGGCTTAGGATCTACAGAAACAAGATAATCTGAGTTTATACAGGACTTAGAGAAGAAAGAGTTTTATTTTAAAATCTGTCCCAGACCTATTAGGACTCAGATCAGTAGAATCATGTTTTGCTGGGAAAAAAAGCTGGAAAGCTTTTATTTAGCAAGACTTTATCTTAAGCAAGAATTAGAAGAGCTGAAAATGCCAATTATCACCTACAGATCTGAGAAAAAACACCCCAACATTCAAATGTAATTGCACTGGAACAATCCAATCCAAATTGCTTCTTTGAGAAACACTTAAATAAAAAATTAGAAGTGTTTGGGTTAAAAAGATAGTAAAACTATAGTAGCACAAAATAACACCCTAGGAGATGAAAATAAAAAAAAACAAACTTGCATCTAAGCATCCATACTTAATTGTCAAATCAAAGGGCCCAGCTTTCTACCAAAATAACAACCTACCTAACTGACCGGCTGGTTGTTTAAAGAGCCATATTAAAGCAAACCACGGAGGAGAGAGTGCACATGCTCATTCAATGTTTAATAAAAGTACTACTGAGCTCTTTCTTCCAATTTTTAGTGGTCACTTTAGATAGACAGTGGGTATGAAGGAGAAATCAAAAATTATCTGAAGTTTCAACCAAGTCTACTTCATTTCTTAGCAACATGGTACCTAGTGGAAGGAACAGAGATGCTATAAATGCTACTCAGACAAGTTTGAAGAAAAATATTGCCAGTGACTCAAATTTTCCAAAGAAGAACCTATCACCCTGTTTGGACACATTTAGCCAGCATTTATTTAATTCATTTCAGGATTTTCTTGTTCTGTTACTATTCTAGCACTGTATCTGGAGATGGGAAAAAACAAACAGAAGAAAGTGAGACTATTTTGAGTCAGTGTCAAAGTTACCCCTCTGAACCTATGATGAAAGACAAATAAGTTCAGACAAAAACTGATGTTCATTTAGAGATGTTTTTAGCATGGAAATATTTTTTTTATCTCTAGTGGCATAAGACAGTTAAATGAGTAGTGAACAACTTCCATAAAAAATTAGAGAAATTAACTTACCTGCCGTTGAATAACCTGTAGGTTTATTTTGGCTTTATTCAGTAGTTCTTCTATTTTTTCAGAGTCTGTTACGTTCTTGTTTTCTCTAAAGGCATCTTTTATCCTTCTGATGGCGTATG
Source organism: Fringilla coelebs (assembly GCF_963513975.1). Classification (NCBI taxonomy): domain Eukaryota; kingdom Metazoa; phylum Chordata; class Aves; order Passeriformes; family Fringillidae; genus Fringilla; species Fringilla coelebs. The sequence continues at coordinate 86,035,285 of NC_140028.1, forward strand.
TTCTAAACACAAACAATAAGAGGACATGTATTCATAGACATGCCATGATTTACGTCATTTCAACATTCTTTAAAACATGCTGATACAAAAAATAAAATGCACACCTCCCATATATATATATATATATATATATATATATTTCTTTATTTAGCTCAGTTTTAGACACATATAATTTTATTCAGGGTTTTGTCTTGCCCGAGTTGAAGTAGAAACCAGATCCTGTAATTTTAAAAAAAGTGATTCAATTTGATGTTACTGTAGAAAAATGTCATATTTCAAGTTTCAGTCCAGTCATAACTGCTTGTTTGTGCTGAAGCTGGATGTACTGCTGGATGAAACTCAATGAACATTACCAAAAGACTAAGGACCAGAAAATCATTCCCCAGATTATTTTGAATCAGCGTGACTATTCTTAACCTGCATATCCAAAAGGCCATTGTCACAATATACATTTCTACTAGATGCAGTGTTGTAATCTGGTAATCAACAAAAGTAGATTGATGGACCAATTAACACAAAAAAGGTTCCTTCCTGTCACCCTTTTCCTCTCCTGATGAGGTGCATTTCACCCCTCAGTCCAACACTTCCTCATCCATTTCCCCGCTAAGAAGCAATAACAGAACATGATTTCTGCAAGCTGGAAGAGGTTATGATCTCTGCTGGCAGAGAGGAAGGTCCAAAGCTGCGGCTTTCCCCAAATCCTGCCCTTTCTTTTCAACACAGTAAAAAACTTTCACACAGTCTGTAGCGTATTGTCATCCTGCCTTCACTCCCCCCGCCAATCAGGGCCAATTTCCATATGAAAATAAAATTTTCAGATGGAGCAGAAGATACTTCCATTACATGGGTCCTTGGGAGGAACTGGAGAAATAAAGATCAGTAAACTGATCTTGCTCATTTATCTTCCTCGTGTTCCTCTGTACCACCACATCACATCAGTATCACTTTTAATACAGAAAGTAAAACCCGATGTGTGGCACTGGAAGGAAACAAAAGGCTGCAAAATTCCCCCACAGTTAGTTTAATATTTCAACAACCCTTTCCAATCTTGTATAAAAGTGGAACACGAGAGACAAAATTGTCTGAAACACTATCAGAAAAAATCCATGGACAAGACTGAAAAATAAAATTATTGGGGGAGAAGACTGAGGAGAGAGGAAGAAGAGGAAAGATGAATAGCCAGTGGCACTCCATTCCATTAGATGGTGCTATCCAGCTCCTAATGCAGCTTTCACCAGCCAAGTAGGTATTTTGTCTTTGAGCTCATAAATAATACATTTCAATCACAGGAATCAGGATGGCTGTGGAGTGCCACTCTGCCACCACACTCTGGCAGATGGTGCATGCTTTTAATTAGGGCCTGCTCACCTCTAATGTGACACTGGGGTGCATGACGGAGTGAGCCAGTGTGTGTTTGGATGTGTGAAGTTAATAGAATGTATTAAATATGGAAGCTCAATCTCATCTGCAGCTGTTGTCCTAGCAAGACATGAAGGGGAAGCTGATTATTTCTTCCAGAAAAGAAACAACCCCAAATCATTAATACATAGTGTAATTCTGTTGCTTGATAATGGAGAGACTTCAAATCACCCCATACACATATGTAGGGTTAAACTGCGCAAAACATGTAATATTTTTTGAAAGAAAGAACAGGTTTCCAAGAGATACAACAATAAACATATATATATTTAGCTTAAAAGAAAAAACAACAACAACAGCATGTATCTATTAGTGGGAACAAGTCTCTTTCAAAATGCAATATAAATGAGTAAATGCTATCTACATAAAAAAGACGGGACAAAACCAAATGTTGTTCAGTATAACACCTACAGACTGGAGGTGGGTTTTTTGTTTTGTTTTGTACATGTGGTGTGTTAATTGTTCTATTTTCTCTCTCTTCCTCTAATTATACTCAACAATTGTTGAGAAAGAAATGTACAGAGAAAACAGAACAATTTTAATCTATAATCACAAAGTTGCACTGTTTTTGCCTTCTATTTTTTTACCTTCTAATTTTTTAAACTTCATGAGTTTTAACACCCAAAGAAAGTTACTTTACATAGGCTTTAACACAATTCTACACTAAATCCATATCTCTAAACACACTTCAAAGATTAGCTCTATAGTTTGGCACCGTTCTTTACCAAAGTTACACTGAGATTTAATGTATCACTTAAAAGAAGGATGAGCTCAATTCAAAGCTCACACCCAATACTATAATGACTGTTAAATATCCTTTCTTCCCCATTGAGAGGTGTCAGGGAATATTTTACCAACATTCAAATTCTCTAAAATTATGTAAAAAGTGTTAAGCCAAGATATAAATATACAGGAAGGCTTTTTTTTTTTGGATGTGTGTGTGTGTGTTTTTTTCTTTTAAACAACAGCTTCTTCTATGCAACAACAGTTGTGAGCAGTGTCAATTCAGCACCTCAACACTGTCTACATTTCAACAGTTTCTGAACTGAGATTGCATTAAAAGCTAAATCTACCATAAAAAAATGCAATATTGCTTCAAGATTATGGAAAACTAAGCCCTTCTGAAAGCACAGTAGTGTGTGTAAGCAACACATGTTTGAGAATAACCTGTTCATTCAGACAAGTATCTGTTTGGGGTTTTTTACAGAGCACTGCTCCCAGAGATCTTCTGGCTGATGAAGACTGGTCTGCTGATCAGCTGCTCTAATGGAGTGTATTTTCAATTCAATGAGTGTAACACACCTAACCCAAACCTGTGACATTTGAAGGCACACCTAGAAATGCCAGTGGCTGTGAATGCATGGTTGTCTTCATAAAACTTTACATTATCCTAAAAGAAGCACTATCTGCAGACAGCGTGAGAGCTGAAAAGAAGGCTGGCAAGTGAAGTGATGGCTGTACCTTATGGATGATTATTTACCCAAAGGGGCACAAAGGAACTGCAACAAGTCTAAGCCAATGTGAAGAGGAGCTATTGCAATTTCACTGCCCTGGCAGACACAAACTCTCCGTCTGTCCCCTTTAGACCAGCACAGTCAGTCTGATATTTGGCCCCAGCTGAGCCAGTCCAACCTGGGAAATAGAAGGTCACCTACTACAAGAGTTAACTTCATTTTTAGTTGTTTTGGGCTTTTTTTGCAGATTAGTGAGCTTCATCAGCTCTCCATGAAACTGGATAAGCAACATCACTGAGGAGGGGGGAATACAGCAGTACTTTTTTGATGGATAGAGTTTGCAATTGATCCCATTGGAAAGGCCAAGCAAGTCACACAAACAAAGAGGACCTTTCAGTCAGAAGGTACCAATCCAACTCTCCAGAGAAACAGAATAGGAAAGCAATTTTGGATACAGTACACTCAAAGAGCTCCCAAAGACCTGTGGGAAAAGCCTAGCTCCCAATGCAGTAGTATTCCTTAGGAAAATTCATTTAAATTAAATCTCAAACTACATTTCACCATTCATTATTTTTCTCATCCATTTTTTGAAAACAGATATTGAAAAATGGCTGAAAAACATAACAAGGTATTTTGCTTTTATCATCCAAGTGCAGTGAAATTTGAACAGAGAACATCTTTCACTTTATCTTCTGCAAAGACTCCTCCAGTGACTAATGACAGCAGGACCTAAGCAAGAGTGTACAGTTGAATATATTCACTCAGTGCTCTCATACATATGCACGCTCAAAACACCTCTTGTGATCCCTACTTACGTGCATCTGTCACACAATTAATTCCCAATTAAACCAAAATGATGTCCTCGATGGGCAGTAGATTCGGTGTGATGGCTGCAGACCAAAGCCACTGCAGGTAGATGGTGACACAAGGCAACAGATGCACATCAGCAGAAAGCAGGAGTGGTTCGGCGTTAATATGAGAACAAGGCCAGGGCCAAAACATTACCACAGACTCTCATGCACTGGGCACTGCCTGCTAATGTTATGAGACTACAGTGCTGCCAAATAATAATATAATAATAGTAAAAACTAAAGAGAAAGCAGTCTTTGGCCCAATACTCTACCTTCAAAGAGCTCCTCTCTCTTCTTCCCTGAAGCACAATGAAAAGCCTAATGTGTCCTCATGAAAATGAAGTCTACAAGAAGTAAATCTGAAACAACGACTACTAATGAAAAATGAAATCACAATCCAGGTACTTCAGAAAATAATAACTGATTGAGGACTTATATATTTTATTTCAAAATGTTTACTTATGTCAAGCCTGACCAAAAAACCAAAAAATCTTTGTGTTCCGCTAAATGAAAAGAAGCTGAAATGTCACACAAACATACTTGCTTAAGTACACAGTTCCGAGCTTTCAAAATAAACCTGGCCAAGCAATGTTTTTCTCAGCACCACTTTGCATTCAGCAGTATCACAACACACTAAAAGTTTAAGTCATCTTTCCAAGACATTTTTACAAACACGGTGACATCTTGGCTTTGTGCCTGTCAACAAGTGCAACATATTAATAGGTCACATCATAGTCACAGGCACCACACTGCGGAACACAATGGCTATTACAAGTTGTTGGCCATCGAGCCTGCACAAAAGTGAAGACAGAAGAGGACAGACAGCTGTGGTACACAATCTGTGCAAGCAAAGGAGATCACAAGGGAAGGGGCCACCAGGTTAGAATATTCATAATCAAGGCTTTCGAAAAAGGTCCAGAGTAAAATGCATTTTTCCTTATTAGCTTCAGTTATATTCAATAAATAAAGGCAGGCAAGAAGTAGCCAAGCTCTAGAAAGCCCGCTGGGATTAACAGCTCTGGAATGAAGACTATGATGCTTTCATTTCAAGACACAATGTGCAAAAGTGAGATGCTAATTTATCATAGAGTAGCATTACATCAAGTGAGGGACCCTTTTCATAAAACGTCTCTTTGCCTTAACTGAACTATATTTTCTTACCACTGCTGCCTTCCAACTAACATCTATTAACTTATGGTAACAACAGGATGAATTTTCAGAATTTCCCATTATTACTAGCAAAATGTGCACTAGATGAGAGCTGCCCAACTAAATTTTCAGCATTACATATCATTTAAAAAGGGAAAGTTTTTTAATTATCTGCAGAAAAATAATTTTAGCTCACAGTAAAGTTTTACTAGTGAAGATGTCTTCATGTACAGAATTACTTCTGAAGAAATGCTTATTTAGATGTATATATGTGCACACATGTATATTTCCCTATATATGTGTATGTATGTATTTACAATATTTTTTCTTCTATGAATGTCTCATTGAAAGGCACCAATTAAGGCGAAACAAAACCTGCATGAAATCACTATCTAACACTAAAAAAAAGTAACACTTGACAACAGGTGCGTGTCTGAGACCGAGAGGCAAGTAACTCACAGGGAAGTAGCTGTGACTGGTCCAATTAAACCCAAGACCAACAGAGGGATGTGAACACAACATTTTATCAACAAATTGTCCCTCAAACTCCATCACTAAACACACTTTCAGCACTGCCACTTCAAGTTACAGAACAACAACAACAACTACATCTGCCTGTTTTCTAAATTCAAAGCAAAGCCTGTTCTTGCAACCAGGATTTCTTTGGGGGTGTCAGGGTGGTGGCTGGATGCTGGGAAAGGAGGAAGGAAGAGTAAAGAAAAATAAAAATTAGACTGCTGGTAAACTCTGTATTATTTTCTTGAATTTCTAAGAAAACACAGTCACTAGACAGTCTTCAAAAAAAGCCTACAGAAAGAAACCTACCAGCCACTACTTGGTTTCTCTGCTAACATACAAAACATAAATTTCAATGCAATTGCTAAGAAGTATGTCCGGAATAGAACAGCACTAGAGATAATTTATGAGAGAGGATTAACCCAAAAGAACAGAGAATAGGAATAAAGACTGATGAACACTAGAAAATACATTTGAGAGAAGGTGACTGTAACACCGTGCATATAATACATGTATGATCAGATACAAGGATTTGTAGCTTATTTCTAAAGCAATTTTGCATCCCAGATATCAAAACATCTAATAAAAACTTGAACCTTTTCCAGGAGTTTCCTTTCATTTTCTTTTTTCAACCTAAACCCAAAATAGCCTCCTTAGATTTTTAGAGAAAGACTTGTGGATGTTTTTAGAAAATGAGAACTTTTTTCTGACTTTATCCTCTCATGAGTTTGTGTCTGTACCCATTTCAAAGCAGAGAGCATGGATGACCACCTGACCAACAGGATCACAGATTTATTCACATTGGAAATGTGTCTAGGAGGTCTCTAGTCCCACCCCCTCCTGAAAGCAGGGTCAGTGATGGCATCCGATCAGATTATTCACAGCTTTGTCCAGACAAATCTTGACAAACAGGACGTTGACCAGACCACCTTGCCCGGAAAACAAACCCAGTTGCTTGACTGCCCTTGTAGGGAAAAAAAACTTTCCTTTAAGGCAGTCTGAAGAGCCTCTCTTCCTGCACTTTACATCTGCTGCCAGTTTTTCTCCTATCAGGCCCCTTTGGATACCTTGAGATACAGGTTGCTTTCAGGGTCCCTCAATGTTGTTTCTTCTCCAGGCTGAACCAGACCAGCTCCCTCAGCCTTTGCTCACAGGACAAGTGCTTCAGCCCCCTTGGTAGCTCCTGCTGGGCTGCCTACAGACTGTCTGTGCTTTTCCTGCTGGGGGGCTGAGGAGGGCAAGACTGGATGCAGAAGTCCAGATGTGATCTCCCTCCCATCAGTCTGCTGGCTGAGCAACTCTTGATACATCTCAGGATGCTCTTGGTCTTCCTTGCTGCCAGGGCACACAGCTCTGCTTGCAAAGACTTTCTTCTTCCCAGAACACTATCAGTGCTATCCATAGTTAACTATGATTATTTTTGCAATTCACTGAAGCATACATTTTTGTGGCTATATTTCTAAAATACAAACAGTTATTGGCTTAATTCTAAGTGTAAGGAATCTCTGCAGAAGGGAGTGCTTTTCAGGAGGTCAGGGTTAAAAAAAAAAAAAAGTGAAGATGTCCAAATGAAAGCATTCTTTTAATCTTAATTGGAGTTCCAATTTCAATGTTCTATCACAGAAGAGGCTAAAAAAGAGGGTTATCAGTGAAGGACCCAACTGCACAAGTTGTTCAGTTAACGAGGCACCAGGCAAGGATGTGCTACAGGAACTATAACCTAAATTTGCTACAGATGAAAAGTGTCCTGATGGCCTGAAATGAGTAATAACTCTCTGCTGAGCTATCACTGCCAAGCCCTTGCCAGCAGCTCTACAACCAGGATACCAGGGTAGCTCAGCAGTCCAATTACCAGGCAGGGAAGGCCTTGAAATGACAAGTTCAAAACCTGACAAGGCTGGTTTTCTCTTCTTCCTTCTGAGACAGATATATACCACTCCATTTGCTGTGCTGCTGTTTCTGAACAGTTCATAAAAAAGGCATGGCCTGCTGTGCATAGCCACTACAATATTTTTCTGGAAAGATTAGTTTTAGTCCAGTGCTTTGACCAACATTTCTCTTTTCAGCATGGCTAGAGGCTCTCCCTACACTGGTATGGCCTCACCTTGAATATTGTGTGCAGTTTTAGTCACCACAACAAAGATATTAAGCTATTAGAGAGCATCAAAAGGAGGCCAACAAAGATGGCGAAGGGCTGTGAGGGGAAGCTGTATAGGAGTGACTGAGGTCACTTGGTCTGTTCAGCCTGGAAAAGAAGAGACTGAGGGGAGACCTCATTGCAGTAACATCTTCCTTGTGAGGCAAAGAGGAGGGGCAGGCACTGATCTCTTCTCTGTGGTGGCCAGTGACAGGAGTCAAGGGAATGGCCTGGAGTTATCAGGGGAGATTTGACCGGATATTAGAAAAATGCTTTTCCCCTAGAGGGTGTTTGGACACTGGAGCAGGCTCCCCAGGGCAGTGGTCAAAGAACCAAGCCTGAAAGAGCTCAAGAAGTGTTTGGACAGTGCTCTTCGGCACACGGTGTGAGTCTTGGGGATGGTTCTGTGCAGAGCCAGTAGATGGACTCAATGATCCCTGTGGGCTCATGCCAATTCTCCAGATTCTGTGATCCTGTGATTTGGGTACCCTGAAGAGGGCTAAACATATTGTATCTCTTGGTGATTTCATTTAGGGAAGCACTGGGTGCTAATCAGCCTTTCTGGATGCAAGTATTTCACACTTGACAGTGGAAAAAGATCTGCCTTTGATGAAGCAATAGTTGCTAAGCTTATTTTAATTAAGCAGCAGGACATAAAGTCTTGGAATATTCTAACTACTTGGACAGCAGTATGGTTGGTCTGGATGATGACAAGATTTTGATTGGACATTTCTGAAGCACAGCATTATTTCTGAAAGTATAGTAATATTTAGTTACAGGACACATTTTAATATGGAAATTATGCCAGTTCCTTAGAAGAGAAAAAGGATCAAGTATCAGAAATATATTAACAGTATACAGTTTTAAAAGAAATGAGATATTTTGACTTACAAAAGACTTAGAGAAACAGTTCTCTGAAGGTCATTTGAGGTAAAGGTTTTTTGGTCATTTTGACAGACTAGTAATTTTCAGTATACTGAACAGACTTCTAACAAAGTTTTACTTTGCAAAAGTGATCCTTGCCTTCTAGCAATAAAGACAGCTAATTTTTTCCCTTGATTTTTGCTCAAGTAAACCTGAGATTTCTGATACAGAAGGATGTAAACATCATAGGTCCAAGTGGAAGAAACTGTATTGAAATTAGATAGGGTCCTATCTAATAGGACCTTTAGCTGTGAGATAGGGTTATCTCACAAGGCAACAATAAACCACAAATACAATTTATTAAACAACCCACATAAAGTAACATACCATCTGCTCTGTTTATATACAACATACTAAAAGTTACAGGATTTAAAATATTTAAGTTACTATCCAAAATTTATTCTCTCATCCATTTCTATCAGCTTTAAAGCTTATCCAAAAATCCTTGTTCCTTATGACTCAGTAATGACAAACATTGCCCCCACTGGACTTGCTACCACCATTTGGCTCAGTGACCTTCCCTCATTTATAGGAAAGCACTGCATGTTTAGTTTAGCAAATTTACATCAGTTTTGACACCAATGATGGATATTTGAAATTACTTAGCAGCACATAAAATTCTAATATATGCAAAGCCCATTAGTCAAATCTAGAGCCTAAAAAAGTCAATTTGGGATTTGTAATACAATCAGCATCCTACTTTGTGCATACAACAGAGTGTTTAATATTGTTTTCAGACATTTGGGATTGTAAATAAATGCCTTTGGACAATGCATGTAATGTTTGAGGAAGCTCAGATCCAGACTACTCTGATTATTACCAAAGGCTTAGAAAAAAAGAAATGCGTGTTACTTTGTACGCTATGAACACCACCTAAGGTAGACAAAGTTAAGTGAACTACATATCTCCTTCTGTATCCTTTCTAGTTAGTTACAGGATATGGAAATCTTCGCAGACTTTAGAGATGATTACATCAGGACCAAAGAAAAAGAGGCTAAAATCCCCATCCTGAGTAGAACAGTAACCCAGAAATGCAAAGGAAACCTCTGGGTATCACTTCATCCCCCACAAGAAACCAGATGCAGCTTCTCACATGAAAAAAGAGCAGTAGGACCCATGGTGAACAGAGGCAAGGATTGAAGGAAAGAGAATATTCTGCTGGGTAAAGCTGAATGACTGATGCACCATGCAGTGAGGCACATTTGAGGTTTTCAGGCAGGCACAGCTGATCTTCATCCCCATAAATAATGCAGCACCCCTGTGCACCTGGCATAACGTGCCAGAACTGCCCACCACGACTTTCTGCACTCCAGAGCTCTCACCTCCCAGGTGCTACCAGCACAAGGGAGCACTTAAAAAAGCCAGACCCTTGGCAGGGAAGTTATGGAAAAATATGTCCACAGCTCTTAGGGCATGATGGTGATCAGATAAGACATACCCAAGACCTCCACTAGCTCCGGTAAAGTAAATTCAGCTTCTCAGGACCTATAGATCCTATGCATTTCTCTGAAGTCCAGAAGTAAAACAGGAATCAAGCAATACTAAAACCTAAGTGAAGTAACACAACGTTGTTCAAAGCTACTTCACAAAAAAGAAAGAAAGAAAGAAAAAAGGGTTCCATGCTTTTTCCTATTTTTTCTACAGTTACTCTAAAAAAAATGTAGAATAGATAATCTATCTGGCAAACACGAAGCAAAGAGCAGCTACCAGCCAAAATGTTTACTTTGGGCTATATATGAGCTCCACCTCTAAAATTGTGGTGCATACACTCCTACTGTCCAAACTGTAGATCCCAGCATACTATGCAATACTTTAAACTGACAAGATATATTTTAATATCAGACAGAAAAATGAGATAAAATTTAAAACTCAAGGTATTCTAGTCTAGTGAACAGAAGTCATTCAATAAACCTGCTGACAGATCTTTTGTGCACTTAAACAGCTTAACTACTGTAACAGAAAAGGAGATCAGAAGTATTCAGGAAGATAGATCAGTCAATTTTCCTTTTTAAAGAAAAGAAGCATTGACAAACCTTTTAATCTAGGCAAGCCCAAGTACGCTACATATAGACATTAAAATTTACAGGTGAGGCTACGCTAAGGTCAATAATTTTTAAAGTGTCTTCCAGTCAACCTCTCAACACTCTCTCTAGGAGTCTCACACTGAAAATGAAAAAAGATTACCATATTATATTTCTATATCTCTACACATTCTATTTAATAAGACTAGGTTCAGATTGGTACATTTAAATATAAAAAAAATTCTGCATTTTAAGCCAAAAATGGGCTACAAAAACCCCCAGATAATACTCAATAGCTAATTAAAAGTTACAGAGAAATAGTCACTCACATGAGTGAGGTTGCACTGTCTCTGTCCTCTGTCGGCAAGCAAGGGAAAAGAAAACATAGAGTAAACACCACCTCCTTTTCCTCCCGTAAGCACATGGCTGCTAGCTGCAAGAATTTCTTCTCAGATAATATTTACTCTAAATGTGGAATTAACATCTGGCTTAAAACTCAGTAACTCAGACAAGTCCTGGCTACGGTTACTGCAGGAGGTATTAGGAGAGGAAAAGAGGTAATAGGAGTGATATACTTATCATAAGGTTTTCAGCGTAACATTTTATGACTAGGGCAGATTACCTTCCCTTTCACACGAGACATGACCTTCCACTCTCACAGAGCAGCAGAAAAAGTTTCCAATCTAGGAACAAATTACCAACACAAGCTGCAGAAGCACAAGGTTCCCAGCTAATGGCAGCAATAACTTGCACTGATGGAGAATTTCTCCTTCAAGAGTTTCAACAACTTGTTGGGAAATAAAAGCCCAGAACCATGCCTCAAAGTCCCTGCAGATTAGTAACAAGGAGTTCTGTACAGATATATGTATAGTATACTTTTATGTCCAACCCTGTATTGCTGTAACTTATAGGACTATCTTTATCCCATGCTGCCTTGGCTTTTGGAAGTGACTGTGAGAGTGCCACCAGCAGTTTGATAAATATTCGTATTTCCATGCAAAATCTGCAAATAATGGGCAGCAATTTTGAATATAAATTATGAACTGAAAATAGTAAATTAAATGTAGTAAAGAAATGTGCTCAATAGCTCTGGAAATCAAGAAGCTTATTTAGTGTTCTACATGAAATGCATTGCTTATTATTGTAGTGTAAACAAAACACTTGAACATTTATTTTCATACTGTAAATTAGTCAGATCAGGGAAAAAACCATTCTGAGTGAGACATCTAATTTATTTTGGCCAGTGATAAACTACTTAGATCAATCAATCAATGTTCCTCCCTTCAAAACTAGTTTACATATGAAGGCCATTAATTTGAAAACCTATTTGCTAATTTATTGTACTAGAAAAATTCTGTGATATTTTAGATGAGTCAAAGATGTTTTCTGCAACTTAGTAGCAGGTTAGTTCCATGGCAACACAATACAGTTCAATTTGACATTGTCAGTATAATTCAAGCTATAAGTTTCAAGGACTGCATTATGCATTTCATTTGAGCTGTACTGACTTCAAAGCATTTTCCTGAGAAAGAGGCAGTCTGGTGTTATTTAAATAAATTAAAACACTCAATATATTTGGATGGATGGATGAATGAATTATTGTTTCACAAAGAATTCTATTAGTGATTCAATCTGAAACTTTATGAAATGTGATGGTTTGTACCTGGCCCCTTCCACTTTTAGTTTCCCTGCTTTTAACTGTGACTAACAATGCAAATAAATGACGGTTCTGAACCACACCCCCAACCCCCCACCCCAGCCACATTTGGCTCTTTCATTGCTATTTCAACATAGTCTGCAGAAATTTAACATTCACACAATGCGTAAGCCTCACAAGATAAACCAATTTTCTCCAACACCAAGGCTCTGTGGAAATCTGCACACACATTTCTCCCTCCTGCTTAGGCAAACAATAAATGGATGTTTGCATCTGTGTGTGACTACAAGTGAGTATTGTGATAATCTGTATGTTTGTTGGGGAAACATATAATGCCTGTAAATAAACACTACCAAGCAACAATGCCATGTGTATCCTGCAGGCAAATCCTAGTTAGCAGAAATCACACCCTGTGCAAGACAGAGACAGACAACTCTGTAAAGACTGAACTTTTGTGAAACAACAAATTATTTTCATAAGCACCAAAAGTCACAGAAGTTTAATTATAAAAGCTTCGCTATCATAAAGAACTAGTGATTACTAACAATATACTAGAATAAACTACAGTCTCAGGAAAATATTTTAACTTTTATTTTTTTCAGACACACACTTTCTCAGGCAGTAAAAGTAAGACAATATTACTTTTAAACGAGCTAATGATTTACAAACAGGTCTTTAATGGTTCCAGACCAGGATATGCCAGACAAGCAGACTCAGAAGGACTGTCAAGACCTGTTGATGGACATTAGTTTCTAATAAGACTAACATACCCATCATATACTCTGTAGTCTCCACAGTGGATTCACAGCTTGCTTTAAACAGGGATTTTGCAAGAGTTACTGGGATTGAGCAGAAGTGAATTCTAGCCTTCTTGATACCAATACATTCATATATGCATACACACACATAATAATTACTTTGTGCATAGGCTTCTTTAGAAACTAGAATGAGATTTAACCAATTGCTATTTATTTAAAAAGTTAAAAAAAAAAAAAAGTATCTAAGCAATAGCTTTTCCCAAGACTTTGTAACAAACATAATGCTAAAGAAAGTGTAAGTATTGGACTCAGTCCTGAGTCTCTGAATACCATTCCCAGCACTGGACCTTCAAATTTTCCTGAAGAATGCTTTAAGGATTTTATTTCAGGCACATTCGGTTCAAGAAGAAAGCATTTGAACTCGACTAAATTCTTTTATCATAATAAATGCTCGGTTGCATTGCATCCTGAGAAGAATGTTAGAATTTTATATGGAGAGCACATAAAAAGGAATATAATAGAATAGACTAGAATAGAAAAAAAGGTAAGGGAAAAAGGCCATAAAAAATGCCAGCTACTGTAAATCAGAGAAGACTCCAATGTTGGCGAGGAAGAGGGAATGATGCATCTGACTCTATTATCAGAAGGTTAATGAATTACTTTATTATACTACACTATGTACATTTCATCCAAACTGAATCTGTCATGCACTCACTCTTGCTCACAACTGCACAGAACTGAACTCATCTCTCCTTCTCTCATGACTGTCCCACGTCGCACACGCTTCTTGGCCCTGACAGGCCAAGGGAACAAAACATCCTCACTTTGGGTAAACAATCTCCATATTGCATTCTACTTTAGCACAACTCAGGCACAGCAAGTGAGATAAGAATTGTGTTTTCCTTCTTCTCGGCTTGTCTCACAGCTTCTCTCTGTTCAGAGGGCATGTGAGTACCACAGCCACCTAGCCAGAATATTGTCTGGATGACTTGTGGCATCTTCATTCTTGAGAAAAAACTGTATCAAGAAGAATCCCCAAGAATATTTCTCACTAATGACACTTTTGTACTGAGTTCTGTGCAAAACAGTCTTGGAACAATTGGCTTAAGTATTCATAAACACAAGGAAATAACCAAGATAGTCTCCTCTGATCCTCACTTTTTTTTTTTTGGAAAGAAGAGAACTATGTATAATCTAGGACTGTATTTTGTTAGTGAGCGAACCCAAAAACTCATGGGAAGAGCTTTATTGAAGAGGTAGTTCAGAGAGCATCCTTGCCACCCATTACTGCAGCAAGTGGTTCTAAACATAGCCTTGTCAATTGCAGTTTTCTCTTTTTTAAATTACTTTAATATTTTTTTAAAATTCAGAATGCTGATCTTCTAAAGACCGCTTGAAATTATAATAGCCTGTGTCTATTGTATCTTGAATCATCTGGATGTTAGCAGGTCAGCATGTTTTCACCATGGGCAGCATAGAGATGAAGACAGAGGAACTAAGTGTTAAAGCCACATCCAAGAGGAAGGCAAGGAGGAGGTTAGCCGAGACAGCATTTTAATCCATTTTTAATACTACAGCTACATTATAAAGTGCTTTTCATTTACCAGAAATCATAAGCATATGTGTATGGTATGAGCCACTGCCAGAGGCAGCATTTTTTCTATTACTCTCATTAGTTCTCTAACAAACACTACTGGTAATTAAATCTTATGTAAAAAGAAATATATCCTTGTTCTTCTGTGCTACGCTACACAAAGAATAACAAGCGGCCACAGCAGATTTACTCATTTTGGGTGCCTTTACTAAAATAAAATAACCAAAACAGTAGATCAGTCTTTTGAGGAAGCCCCCATCCATTTGTCTTCCAAATACTAAATTTCAATTTTTCCAGAACTCTGTATGTGCTCCAAACCTTCCCTCTAAGTTACTACTGCTCAAAATTCTGCTCTGCAAAAAAAAAAAAAAAAAAAAAAAAAAAAGGAAAAATAAAAAAGAAACCAAGAAAATTACATCAGACCTGATGCACAGATATCATTAATTGTTTAGGAAGAGTGTAAATTTACAAGGGTAAAGTGAATGTATTTGGAAAATGACACCCTTGAACTTTTAAACCAAAGATAACAACTCCTAATGAACAAGATCAACAGAATTTTGATGCTATGACTTTCGGTGAGGTAATGTTACCATTAAGAAATCAAAGTATTTGATAAAACTGTTTCCATTAATTTTAAAACTTCAGAGCAATATGTTCTGAGGGTAACTAATGGCTATGTTTTGACATTTTTGAAATAGAGTGCTTTGGCTGTCTTTCCAAAATATTTTATACACATACAATACTGAAGTCAAATGGAAATACTTCAATACTGTCAGACCCAATCCAAAACCATGTTCTTATACCTCAAGATTTTCCAAAAATGGCATATATTTCCATTAAAAAACTTTTATACTCTCAAAATACTGACATCCCTATTCAAGCATACATGATTCTGACAGAATAAGGCAATATATATAAAAGAGCTTAAATAATATAATGGCAAAACAGTACATGGTCACTGAAATAATAGCCAAAATTGAACTCCCCCCAGAAAGAGGTATTAGTAAGGCCAATCACAAATCTGTGCAACTGCTCCACAAAATGATGTGAAAATGTGCAGTGCCTCTTTGCCTGTGGCTCTGGGTCATGAAGCTCCAGGCGAAAACAAGTGTCTGTACCAGGGTACGATGCAAACCACCCTGGACTCTGGAGTATCGTAGCTGCTTGCAGCCCTTTTTCATTCTTTCCAAGTAGATGACAGAGAACACCACACACTCAGTAAATGGGAAATTAACTCAAAAAATCCTAAAGTTTATTATCACTCAGAATACAATCAGCAATTACATACAGAGAAGAAAAAATAAGTTATCTGCCTTCTTTGCGCAGCCGAGGAAAACTAGATACTGTAAACAGCAATTCTGTCACCATACACCTACAAAGAGGTAGGACATCTCTGCTGGACAGAACTGACAATTCCATTTTTTTCCCTGCATTTCTTCTCTCAGCTACTAACTACCATTTAGGTCAGAAAACCATGCCTCTCTTTTCTCATTACTGTCTTGAACTTTTTTTTTGTTTAATCACCATTTAGACATTTTCCCTCCTTAACACATAAAAACATAAACAATCTGCTGGCACACCTTGTCAATCACAAACTTCATTAGGATATCCAGAGCGAAAAAGTCTTACTCAGCTTGGATAACTGCCACATGTAAAATTTCAACATGGCTGCTAAAATACCTAAGTGATCAAAGTGCAAAAAGAAACACTGACAGGATTCTATAGACCAGGGTCTAAAAGCCAAGTAAGATTTTTTTACTAATGTAACCAAATCAGGTATGCTGGGAACAAGAGAAAGAAACTCATTTCTCTAAAAGAGTGGTTTTTAAAAAATTTTACTTGGTGTGAGTTATGTTCTCAAAAGATTTCTTAGCAGAATCTTAACAGCTTTACGTCCCTTTGAAGAAGAGGTCATCATGTAAGTATGGGTCAACTTAACCTATACTTGAGCAAGAATCCAGGTGCTCTCATGAAGGGAAATGGGTATAGAGAACTTTCCGTTCTGGAACTGGGTATCCAGAGAAGTCTCACTGTCAAGACTGAGGCAAAGGGAGCAGGAAGTACCTTGGCCTTTCCCTCATTCTTTGTCACTATGTTTACATCTGCAACCAACAAGGGATGGAGATTCTCCTTAGCCCTTCTTTTGTTGGTGATGTATCTATAGAAACATCTTTTATTTTCTTTTATGGCAATAGCCAGATAAAGTTCCAGCTGGGGTTTGGCTCTTTTAATTCTCTCTCTGCATAACCTCATAAAATCCATGGAGTTATCTGGCACAGTCTGCCCTTACCTCAACATGTCAAAGACTCTGTAAACTCTACCTTTTGGGGCTTTTTTTCTTCCTTTCCTTCTTTCTCCTGAGTTCTCTCTAAAGCTCTCTTCAGCCAGGCTGGTTTTCTTCCCTGCTGGCTCTTCCAGCACATGGGGACAGCCTGCTCCTGTGCCTTGAAGATTTCAGTCCTGAAGAATGTCCAGCCTTCCTGGGCACTACTGTCCTCCAGGACTGTCCCCCTAGTGGCTCTCCTAACAGGTCTCCTAAACAGGCCCAAATTTGCCCTCTGGAAGTCCAAGGTGGAAGTTCTGCTGATCCCCCTCCTTACTTCTGTGAAAATTGATACTCTATCATTTCTGGACCACTGTGCCCAAGGCATCCTCCAATCTTCTCATCACACGAAAGTCCTTTTCTCTTGGAAAACAACAGGTTCAGTGGGGTGCCTTCCCTATTTGGTTCCCTCACCAGCTGCATTAGGAATTTATCTTCCACACACTCCAGGAACCTCCTAGACTCGGACTCCTTCCTCTCTGTGGTGTTGTGTTCCTAGCAGATATTGTATTCCTAGCAGATAAACTGAAGTCCCCACAAGAAAAAGGGGCAGCAATCTTGAGGCTGTTTTATGGTTCTATGTTCCATGACTCCCTAAAATCAGATCAACAGCTGTGTCAGTCAAAGTAGGAAAACTAACTGGCACTGAAAAAAACCACTGCAAATTATTTTGCTCAGTTTTGTTCCTAGGTTAGCAGTCATTTGCAAAAATCAGATTTACCAGTTTTAAAATCTTGAAGGACTTAGATGAAACTGCATGCACTCAATTAACTTGTTTCCAATGCAAAACAAATGGACAAATTTGTTTTGACAAATTTTCTTCCCTCATTCTTCTACGTTCTGGGTAGCTTTATTAGTCAAATAATATTGCACATTCTAGAAGAAAAATCAAATTCCATTAAAATGCAATTTAGAGAGACAAGAAAGAAATGTACGTCTAAATAAAAATACAACTTCCACCACTTAAAAGAGAACATAATGGATAACTGGAAAAAAATTTCAATAAATCAAGAAAGATTGTTAAAAAACATTAAAAAATTATTTGCAGAAAATAAAGTTTAAAGTTTTTATTATCTTCATTTGCAATCAGATGCATTTTAATGGCTTTCATAAGTTTATAAATTCTTTTGTATTCTGTACCCAAACCACTCACAACATGCCATTATTTAAATCACTAATGATATTTAGAAATATCCCTTAAATCCATACAGTTGAGACTATAATCCAACATATTATAAACTATCAGAGGTTCTACTTGTTTTTAACCAAGCAGAAGAAAATAGTACACTTGTTAAAAACCACCTCTTTGACTCAAAACCTAATATCCTGCCTCTCTGCATATTGATTTTCCTCCAGTACAAATCACTCACCCATACTCAGACTGTCTGCTTGGGTAATAGGGCAGAAGGGCAGACATGAAATTACTTACAGTCTACTAAATTCCCTCTCCCTGCTGTTAAAACCTGGCCTTCACTTCGGGGTGTCCCAACACTTGGTGACATTTAGTTCAGGACACTGGAGATGCTCCTGTGTTATTCTGAAGGCTGCCAGTGGTGACCTCAGTTACTTTAAGACATGAATGATATTCTTCACAGTTACCACACAAGTTCTATTGGGTGGCAGAAGAAAATCTGGGGCTACGAGATGACATAAGGAATGCATTTACTCACAGAGACATAAAACAAAAAAGTTGAATTTTCCATCACAATCTATATGTACACGTGTCCTGGTTTTGTCTAGGAAGTAAAATTAAATTTCCTTTCTAGTAGCTGGTACAATGCTGTGTTTTGGATTTAGGATATAAGTGATGTTGACAACATGCTGATCTCTTAGCAAGCAGGGTTTACACTATGTCAGGAAGTTTTCAGCTTCTCACACCAACCCACCTGCAAGTAGGCTGGGGGCTGCTGCTCAGGAACTAGCTGGGCATTGGGTGGTAGCAACTGTACTGTACATCACTTGTTTTGTATATTCTAATTACTATTATTATTATTATCATCATCATCAATTCTTTTTCTGTTCTATTAAAAAGTCTTCATCTCAACCCACAAATTTTACTTTTCTTTCCTCCCCACTGGGGAGGGGGGAGCAAGCAAGCACTTGTGTGGTGATTAGCTGCCTGCTAAGTTAAACCAGAGCAATGAAACTAGGAGAAAAAGCACAGTAAGCAAATAAAGAGACACTAATTAGTTGACTGTACTTCAGACATACTCTTACAAATATGCAATTTGCAGTAATAAAGTATTCTGACACTGTCTAGCTGAAGTCACGAATCAATAATAATAATAATACCTTCTAGATTGCTGCAAGTTAGCTCTTTACACAGTCCTTGGGTTAACTCCATAAAGCGCCGTATCACATTACAGCAGCCCTGAGGACACGGCAGGGCTGCTTATCTTGGCATGCAAGAAGCCAATGGGGTGCCCCTTTTACCTATGGGTGTGGTGTAAACACTGAGGCAGAACTGTTGTCGCAGTAGAACCTCTAAAATGTAACAGCTGCAGATCATTCCTTGCTGGAAACGGCTATGGCTTTTCATGCTCACAAATGTGTATACAGCACAAGGTTTTAGACAGTTTCTGATTTTACAGTATCTAAGGACAGGCCCATCAAAACCAGAGATCTTTCCTTTAAGGAAAGGCACAACTTACACTGTGACATGGACCAGATCTGCATGGTAAACACACTGTATAATTTCTATTCTTTAAAATTTGCTGTGGACTTCACTTCCTCACTGCTCAGCCCCAAGTACAAACCCACTGCTGGAAATACGCCATAGCCCAGACATGAGCTTCATTCAGCTGTTCACCAACTGCACATCTCAAGCCACCTCCATTATGTATAATCCTGTGTTTGTTAGCCAGAACAAGGGTAACTAGGGACACAGCAACGAGGAGGAGAAAACCTTGATACCAACAGAATGTGATGCAAACACACATTGCTGTATGGAGTCAGCACTGAAAGTTTATTAGCACCAGCTCATTTTCAGCCTCGCAGCCCTTCTTCTCAGGGCACTCCCTCACATCTGAGGTTTGGGGAATACTTATGCCTTGCAGAGCACAGAGCTCACCACAGTTATGCAAATTTAAAGGCTTCTGTTCCCAGTTCTTGCCTGAGAGATGATTCACGGCACAGGTAGCTCACATGTCCCGTCCCGTGGTCCAGCTGAATGGCAAAGTAAACAAACTACCATTGGGCAATGCAATTCTACCACTGTGGGTGAGCAGCACCCCCTGTGAACACAGCAGACAGCTAAAGGTGACCAGGCCTACACCTAACTTTTGCAAAAAAACCCAGTGTGTCCCATTTACTGACATCCAGAGAAGGCAGGGTGGCAGACAGCCTGGTATTCTGTGCAGTGGGAAGAGTGGACTCTGAGCCTCAGTGCACCCTGAGCATGGACACAGCATATGGTGTCAGGCTTTGGCAGCAGCCTGACCCCAGCTCTCCTCTGCCAGGAAATGGGCAGCACACAGACCAGACATGAGCTGCACCAGGTTCACAAAATTACAAAATCACAAAATCATTAGGGTTGGAATGGATCTCTGGAGATCATGTAGGCCAACCCCCTGACAAGGGAGGGTCACCTTGAGCAGGCGACACAGGAACACATCCACGTGGGTATGGAATGTCTCCAGAGAGGGAGACTCCACGACCTCCATGGGCAGCCTCTTTCAGTGCTCTGCCACCCTCATTGTAAAGAAGTCCTTTGTCATGTTGAAGTGAAACTTCTTGTGTTTTAGCTTATGGCCTTGCTCCTCATCCTGTTGCCAGGCAGCACCGAAAAGAGTCGGGCACTATCCTCATGACACCCATCCCCGAGATATTTACATGTATTAATGAGCTCCCCTCTCAGTCTTCCCTGCTCCAGACCAAACAGGCCCAGCTCCCCCAGTGTCTCCTCAGAAGAGAGATGCTCCTGACCCTTCCTCATCTTTGCGGCCTTCCACTGGACCCTCTCCAGCAGCTCCTTGTCTTCCTCGTATTGAGGAGCCCACACACAGCACAAGTACTTCTGACTTAAGATAGGGACAACCTCTGTCCTATCCCTTCTTCCTAATACCCCATACCCCGGTGCTTTTGCGGCAGTCTGGGGGCTGCCCATCCCGGCGCTCCTAGCAGGGCCCGGGCCCGGTGCCGGTCCCGCTGTCGCTCCAGGGCACGGCTCGGCTCCTCCCGAGGCCGCAGCTCCCCGCGCCCCTGCCCCAAGCACCGCCGGGACCCCCCGCCTCAGCAGGGGTCCCCGCGTCCGCCGCCCCCCGGACCCCTTCCCCGCACCTGTAGCCGTAGCAGCTGAAGCGCTGGCTCTCCCGCAGCAGGGCGCGGTACAGCCGCAGCACCTGGGCACGGCTGGACGCTGCCATGTTGCCGACACCGAGCCGCTCCTCCCGCGGCGAGGCCCCTTTTCCCCGCCCTCCCGCCGCCCGCGCCGGGCGCAGCCGCGGCGGAGCGGAGCCGCAAGGCCGGCGGTGAGTGGCGGCGCGGGGCGGCAGCGGCCCCGGCTCGGCCCGGGCCCAGCGCAAGGCGCGGGCGGGGCGGGGAGGGGCGGGGAAGAGCGGCTCCCCGGCCGGGGCAGCCCCGGGGGCGGTGAGCTCGGAGCCCTCGGGGTCGGTTCCCGGGTCCCGCCGGGTCGGGCCTGCCCGGCAGCTCCGGCGGGGATCGCAAGGCGCGACTGCCCCGGAGGTGCCTGTCGGGCTCGGCCGTGCGGCTGTGGAGGGCCCGGGGGCGGGGAGGGAAGGCCCGAGCGACAGGGAAAGCGAAAGCAGCGCTCAGATGCTGTGCTCGGCGAGGGCAGCGGCGCGGTGTGCGCGCCCCGTACTTGGTGTGCCGCGCCCGGAGGTGGATGCTGGCGGGGGGAGATGGATATCGGGGCTGGAAGGGAGCAACAAGTGATGTGTGCAGGGAGTTGGCTCGGAATCGCTGTATACATTTGCAGGCAGAGTTCATGTACTGGAGAGGATCCAACAGAGGCGAGGCCACAAAGATAATTTGGAGTCCGGAGCATCTGTCTTCATGAGGAGAGACTGTGGGTGCTGGGCCTATTCAGTCTGGAGAACAGAGAACTGAGAAGGGATCTAATTAATGCATATAAGTATATGAAAGTGGATTACAAGAGGGTGCTGCTAGGCTCTTCAGTGATGCCCAGCAAAAGCATGAGGAGCAGTGGTCATAAACTAGAACCCAAAAGTTTCACCTCAGCGTGAGAAACAACTTGACATTAAGGATGGCAGAACAGTGGAACATGATGTGCAGGAAGCTTGTGGAGTCTCACTCTCTGGAGACATCGAAAACCCACCTGGATACATTTCTTTGTCACCTGCTCAAGGTGACACTGCCTTGTCAGGGAGGTTGTACTACATGATCTTCAGAGGTCCCTTCTGTTATATTTTCCCAATTATCCCATCATCCAAAAAAACCCCAAACAATATTAAAGGTAGCAGCAATTTTAATTGAGTAGCTTAAAATATATAAAATCAGATACACTTGAAATATTGACAATATAATTTGGTTAAAATAAGGGATAATTTGGTTCCAATAATAGTGCATAAGCAAAAGAATAACTGCGGGGTATGGAGTGCAGGGTCCTTGGACCCTTGCCACCTCACATACAAGCTGGTCAAATGAAAATTCCCCCTTTTATGCCATATGTCAATGCCATCTCCTCCCATTTTCAATTCATCACACTTCTATCTCTGCCCTCATCACCACCTTTATCACACATGCTCCACTGCTCTTTTAGGTGGTCTCACCACTCTTTGGGGGTTGTCACTGATGAAGGCCTCTCCTCTTCCTCAATGTCTTTTAATTCACCTTTGGGTTACACATGCGCACCAAGCTAGTATAATGTAAGCTAAAACTAAGGTAATATTATATTTAAGCATCAAAGCAATAAATCTCATATAATTAACATTTTCTTGGGACCCAACCAGATTTTCCTTTCTTTCTGTTAATTTTTAGTAACTGTTATTTCTTGCTTTTTCCTGCCTTGAATATCTGCAGGAAAGGGTGGGTGGGGGGGGGGTGGAACCCCTCCTCTCCCTTTCTTTCTTGGCATTACTTCTTTTAACTGTTTTATTATTTCCTTAACTGTTTTATTATTTCCAAATATTAGTTACTGTATCAATATTGATTACTGTTTCAATTTTGAAGCCAATCATACCTATTTACTGCACTTCCAACCCCAATATTCTGTGATTCTCTGGAATCACTACAGGCAACTGCAGTCGTTGTACATCTGTGCTAGCGTACCAGGGCCTGTTGTGTTACAGTGATGTTTGAGTTGTTCCTCTCTCAATATCTGTTTTTAAAATGAATTGTTATTTAAACCACACATCAAGCATCCTCCTTTGCTGTAAGTTTTGCCACTGCAAAATAAACGTAGCTTTGTAACTTGCAGTATTATGTCACAGCTGTATTTAATACTTATTTTTGAATTTTATCAGCAATTTATTTAGTGTCATAGAATCATCAAGTTTGGAAGAGATCTTTAGTCTCCAGTTGAACTGTCCACCCTGCACTGCTACTGTAACCCCTAAACCACCTCACCAGCGGCACATCCAGGAGTCTCTTGCACATCTTCAGGGATGGTAACTCCACCATCTCCCTGGGTAACCTATTCCAATGCTTGACCACCTTAACAATGTATTTTTTCCCCCTAATATCCAATCTGTATCTCCTCTGTCTCAGTTTAAGGCCCTTTCCTCTGGTCCTCTCACTGCAGGCACAGCAGAAGAAATCAGTCCCCACTTCACTAGAGCCTTCTTTCAGGTATCATGATAGGGTTCCTACTTCCTTCTCAGTTTGTTATTTATATAGTAGGTGTTTAAAACAACTGTCATGTAGATATTCTACATGTCTGGCAAAAGTGCTTCAATTGCAGCTTTTAATTTAACTCATGTTTTATTGCATATGCATTTGAGTATTAGTGTCAGTTGTACATCTGATGCAATTTACAGTTTATTGCAAAGAACTAAAATAGTTCTGTGCTTTTGGATGTAATTAGTATAGACACATGAATTTATTTCAAATTTACCTTTATGGGTATGCTGTGTTTTAGCAGCCCTTTTAGGCTTCTGGAAATGGAGATTTTCTGTATGTAGAAAATTTTTTGGATATTCTCTTTATCAAAACCCAAACTAGAAATATTACAGGAAATGTAGAGAAACTTATGCAGCTGCAGTACTGGGATAAGCATCATGCTTCTGAGGCCTTCCCTTGTAAGTTACAAACCAATGTGTTTTGGGTTGGGTCTTGGCATTCAGGACACCCACATGGAGAAATACAAAGCAAGCATACCCTTCATTTGCCAGTGGGACCAACCAAATTCTCCTTGTAGCCCAAGCCATGTTGTTAAAGCAGATTGCCATGCCAGAAGCACAGCCCATCTGGGGTGCTGGTGCTCCCCATCTTTGCAGCTGTTGGTGCTGGGCAGCACCAGCCATAACACATGTTACAGCAGAACTCTGGCTTTGTGTCTACAGACTTACCATCTCTGAAAGAAGCAGTGGCCAACCTGCCCTTTGTTATGAGGGTGGGCTTCAGACAGCTTAAAATGATATGTTCTGTCAGGAACAGAGCCAAACTTAGGTTGGAGAGTTTAGCAAAGTTACATGATACCATTCTGTGGATTAGTGTGGCAGTTGGTCCATCTAATTTTACAACAGCCCTCAGGTATTGTTGGAAATACTGTTTTCATGGTACAGTCCTCAGCTCTAAAAGATGAGGGAATAATTGGGATGAAAGCATTCAGCAAATTTTGTTTACAAGAAGAGTATTAATTTAATATTTGAAAAGTAATTAAAAATTATTTTTAGATAGCCTCAGATGATAAACCTGTTCCTGAGACTCCCTGACAGTTTTTATGAGTTTGGTTTTTTAATTTTTTTTTTTTAAGGTAACCATGTTTTTTCTCTTGAAAAAGCCTAGAAACCTCCTACGTTTACAATAAGCAGTAAGGCCATACAGGGCATGATCAAATGCAAAGTAAATTTATCAAAGAAGAAGAGACTTTCCTCTTGTCTCCTTTTTCTAACTTAACCTTCAATACACTCACGGAGGGAAGATTAATTTTTGTCAGAAAGGAGTGACCTTTGTGCAGTTGGGCTGGCACTGTTAACTGGAAAAAGTACTTTATTATGCATTTGTTATTGTGTTTTCTTGGAAGCAATGGGTTATGGTCCCAGAAGTTGTGTTGTTCTGCAGGAAGTGGCCACGGCTGTGGTTGGGGTACAGGTGTTTCTGCTGGCCTTTGTTTATGTGCACCACTGCAAGCCTGCAGGGCATTCAAAGGACAGACACAGCCCAAATGACCCCTGTGTGTCCTGTAACACTGGAGCCTGTGTATGGGGAAGCACAATAACCGCTTCATTAACTGCCTCCTCATTCCTGAGGGGAAAACTGCACATGGATTTAGGGTTGGTGGGTGTTCTTTTGTACAGCAGTCTTTGCTTTCAGCCTTTGGTCTGGGAAGGAAGGTGGTATGTGCCTTGCCTTTCTGCATCTGTCAGGATACATAAGCACTGAGAGGATATAATGGTATCAGTACCTAGAGTATTTCAGTGTGTACTTGCTAAAAGAGGGGAGGGGAAGGAATTTGGATGAAGTACCTGCAGGGGCTGCAGGTACTTCGGAGTGGAAGGAAAGAGCTGTTCTACTCTCTGGGACATATTTGATGTCTTGTCATCTGTTGCTGAATTATTCCTTGTGGCGCATTATTTCAGCTTCATGACATGGCACTGAACACTTTCAGTGCTTTCCTGGTACGCTGCTGTTGGTTCTCATTATTTTTCTTTGGGGGTCAGAACAATAATTGATTGTTGTGATACTATAATTTCTTTTAGTAATTGTTTTTCAGGTTGTGAAAACAAACTAATTTTTCCATGCTGCAGTGCTGTGGTGTCTCTTTTCTTTCCTTGTCTTAGTTGTTGGTTGATAGGTTTGTGCACAGTGAGATCCTACACAGTATAGAGTAGGATCTTTAAAAGAAGGATTATAAATCAGAAGAATTTTGTGATTTCAATGATAAATGTAACAAACTGTAATTTAACTGTTCTGTGTGGTGAATGAAGATTTCCACAGTATCATCAGGAGGGCTTGACTGACTCTGATATTTAAAAAAAATTGTATTAAGTTGGTTGCCTGTAGAAAAGAACATTTTTATTTAGGAGGAGAAACTTCCATATTTCAAATTCAGCTATACTCCTGAATTCTTTGTGTATTTAAGAAAACTCTAACTGGAAGTTCAGAGGGAAGAAAAAAATGGTGACAAAACTCTTCTCTCAGTCAGCTTTTTGTGAGTTACCCCATCTCTTTCCAAACTGAATTGAAGAATGTTTTGTACTGTTTAAATTAAGATTTACTGTAAGAACAGTAATAATAGGAAAACCAAAACACAAGCAGAAGTGCATTTCCTGTTGTAATACTTCTAAGGGAACACCTGTTTCACCACTGCTCCTAAACCTTTCCTGGCTCATGATCTCTTGTGCTGCAGGCATCAGACTAAAAGAAACACTGAATTTTCTTTTCCTTTTTGGCCACAGTTTTAACTTTCTAATTTCCCATGGCTTAAGTCCTCCAGAAGACTTCGTGGGCATTGTGTTACCTGACTATTAAGGAGCTGGACAGTTCAGCAGTCACAGGATAACTTCTGGATCAATGAAAGGCAGCTTTATACATCATATGGATTTTGAAAGATGTTCTCAGTGGACATATGTTGGTAAAATCCTTTGAAATGCTTGAAATAAAAATACTATAAAAGTCCAGAATTAAAAGGAAAATTTTGTGTTATAGGCAAAAGAATAACTAATAGGGGATCAAAATTACCAGTAATGCTTAAATAGCTCAACATGTAATAGTTGCATCAAATGCAAAGGACACTTCTAAATACTTTTAACATTAATGTTGATGAAGACAAGAACCCAACAAAAAATGAACATATTTTTCCTGTGTGTTTTTTTGTTATACTGAAATCTTGCTCAGAAATCTAATCACGAGAAGCATAAAGGGGACAGGATTAATGAAGTGTTCTCATCCATGACCTCATAAATTCAGAAATGCTTTCTTTGCTGTGCTTTCCAGTGTTTTATCACATTTAGCCTTAAATAACTTCTCTGTCTGTGAGAAAATATATTCTACTTAATATTGTATTGCTGTTAAGAAATATTTTCTGATGCTCATCCTATGCCACCCTCTTCCCTGAGTTCATCCCCCTTTTTCATTTATGCCCCTTTAGAGTCATGCTGTGTAATCCTTCTGTCTCCTCTGTGATTTACACTATCATCATATTTCTCTGTAGCTGTCAGCCAGACAGGCTAAATGATGTAGTTATTTTTATAATTTTTTCTGCCCTCTTTCAGAGGATATTGAAAATTTTAGCTTAGGAAGCAAACTTAGAAGTAAAACAAGTACTGATATTTTGTTTAAGAGCAATTGAGATTCTCTTTGTAGCCACCCCTGTATATTTTTTGCTGACTTGGGATTTCCAGTTTGGCAGGTTGGTTACAAATGGTACTGCCAAACTTTTGAGTTGAAGATCATGATTGCACTTAAGACACTTTGCTAGAGCAAAGTTCTTTTTTCTCTTGAGTTTGTTTTTTGTTATGTATAAATGTGTATGTTAGTGCGCACATGAAAAACATGTAAATATGTATTCAGGCATGCACATGGTCATACTGTAGTGGTAAAGGTCTTGCTGTTCATCTCTGATTCTCCATGTTTCAGCCTGGGGATTGGTGCACAGCTAACACTGCTGTGGGGTTTTTTTCTGCTTACCCAGTCCCATGTCTCAAGTATGTGAAATCAAAGACATCCTGCTGCTTGTGTGCATCCCACTTCTTCTGCTCCCTGGACTGTGGGCATGTCCTTTCTTGTCAGATGACACTAGGGGCTAGCTCCACTCAAGGGGCTAGCTCCACCTACTGCTTAAGTCCTTCCCCAAAAATCTGCTTCAAGTAGTCGTTTTCTTATAAATAGTTATTGTGGGATTATTTGTTGGAAACAATTCCTAGATCAAAGTATCAGTAGGTGTAGAAGTATCACATTGCTATGAGGTAGTTTGAATCTGATGTAAGAAAACATGTTATCCAAAGACATATCTTTCTTTTAGTGAAAGGAAAATTAAGCAAAATTGTTGTTTACAGCAGATGGGTAAATCCTCAAGGATTGAGTGGATTTTAAAAAGGTAATCTTTAGTTTTCTGGCTATGGGATGAGGGGAGGGGGAATATGATTTTCCACTTGTAACACATTTTCATTCTGTATAGTGCTGTGCATCCATGTGTGACTTTTTGTTCTAGTAGCTTGGACTTTTGATCCAGGAAAAAAAATCAATAGTTAGAATAGGAAGCTGAAGCAGATTGTTTCTGGAGATGAAAGAAGACTATGGAGCAATGCTTTAATTGAAATGAGGAAACCAACATAGCCATATTAGGGATTGTAGTAATGGTAGAGTTTAAGATACTTAGGTTTGCATGATCCTTGACATTTTTGATCTTTCATCCTGTGTCACTATTGGTTTTATGTCCTCAGAGTTCTAACAATGAATGATAGTACATTAGGGACGTGTTCCTGTATATATCATGCTTCTGATGGATTTGTGAGATCAGCTGAATTGTCAATACTTCCTTATATGCCTTCACAGTTCTAGATAGAATTCTCTTTTTATTTTATTTCTGCTTCTGTTTTTTATATCTGGGGTGACTCTGTCAAAATTTCTTTTTCAGCCTGAGAAGGAGCAAAGTACTGACTAAAGCTAGCAGGCAAAAGAAGCAGAGCTGAAGAAAGATTATCTCTGCTTGCAGGTAAATAAGTAAAAATAAATGTCACTTTCTGAATCTTTGACAGCAGCACTTCCAGCCTGTTTAGTTAGTAACAAGTTTTCAGTCCCTCTCTATTTTAATGAATAATTAAATTTTAATTTATTTAGTAATTTAAAAAATCTTTCTTCATGTTCACCAACTGCTAAGGACATGTATGATAGCTATATAAATTTGCTTTTCGTATAGAATTCATGCAATTCTTTACTCCTAATACAAAGAAAATTATGTGACTTGAGGCATAAAGATAGGTGTGTAATAATAATGAGAGAGAGGGAGAGAAAGAAGGAGAAGATCATAATCTTCTGAAGAAGAAATTCAGATGGACAAATTTTATCATCTTTATATTGGAGTATGTCCAGATCCTTGAATATAATCCCTTTGAAATCTGCCTAACTACCTAGACAATAAGTTGCTGTTCAGTGTGAGAAGAGGTGGCAAATTAAGTTCTCCTCATTTTACATGCCAGTTATCATTGATGCGAGATGGGAGAGGATAGGATATAGGATATAGGATATAGGATATAGGATAAAGGATATAGGATAAAGGATATAGGATAAAGGATATAGGATAAAGGATATAGGATAGGATAGGATAGGATAGGATAGGATAGGATAGGATAGGATAGGATAGGATAGGATAGGATAGGATAGGATAGGATGGGATAGGATGTTCTAGTGAATGGAGAATGAACTCAGGAAGCTATGGAGAGGCAATAGCTAGAACTTTACAAACCCCACCATTAACCTTCCAGTGTCTTACCTACATGACCCCATGGCAGCATCAGCGAAAGGCAGTGTGTGCCAGTGGCTCCTAATAAGGTTTGTGTCTTCCCTCCAACTGGGAATGAATGTTGATTTAGATGGGGATGCAGACCTATGAAGTGGAGCTGCCAGCTTTCCTGTAAGAATGGGTTTACGTTCTGCTGAAAGGTGGGAAAGAGGAATCGGGAAAGAAATAGTTTGAAATACTGTTCTGGGAACATTTGTGAGAGTTCATCTATCTGGAGACTTAAATTAAGTATCTCCTTGTTCTGCAATTTCTGTGATTAACTTTTTCAAGTATGTTTTGTAGCCTTGTATTGGTTTAGACCAAGGTCAGATTGTGGGGATTCTTGTTGTTGTTGTTGTTGTTGCTGTTGTTTTATTTTGTTTGTTTGCATGTTTGTTTTAACCTGGCGGTACACGTGCTTTGTTTCCTTTAATTAATGTTTATGCACTTGATTTTAATGATTGTTTAACTTTTTCCTTTTTTGGAAATGATTCCTGGTGAAGTAGATGTGCTGCATCTAAAATGGAGAAAACAGATAAGCAGAGCCAATTATCAGATCCTCACACAGATTTAATAGTACATTTGTTTTTTTGTGTATATGTAGGATTTCAAAATTGGTTTGACTTTCAAGGAAGTTTTCAAGACCTTCCCTGAGAGTGTTCTTACTTTTGAGAGAATTTGCATAATTTTTTAAATTGCTTTCTTACTTATTTTGACTATGAACATAGCTTTTTTAAACATTTGTTTTAACTTGGATTTTATTATACTAATTAGTCACAGTGTGAAAATTGCATAGTGCATTACACCAGCTCTTCTCATGGAAAGGCAGTATTGTAAAATGGACAGATATGATATTGTATGTGTAAAATTATCACAAATTGAAGAAATAATTAAATATTGGCTCTATATAGGTTTGTTGAACTTAGGATAGCTGCTTGTTTGTTATGTTGGCACACTAACTTTGTCAAGTTTAATGAAAGAATGTTGTTCTAAACATATAGATGTGGCTTGAAAGAGGTTAACTTTATCTGTTTCCCTTCTGTCCCTCTTCGTCCCTGCACAGATTGTGGTTCTTGTTCCACCATCCACTTCCACTTGCAATGTATCTTATTTTTATACTGTCATTGTATCACTGTTCTGTTGTGGTTATATTTTTAATATAGTATTCATTCTACCAACAGAAACTCTGGTAGATAGACTTGAACCATGTGGGAACACCATGTTTATTTCAGTTACTTTGTCACACTTCCTGAGTTGTTATTTAAAGGATTCATTTTTTAATAAACTAAATTTAAGAGATATTGCAGATTCTACCAAATCCTAGTTTGTTGCCTGATATTAGGAGTTCATTTGACCCCAGTGTCCCCTGGGGTCCCAGTCCTGACCCTGAGTGGCAGACCCTGCTGGGCCTGTGTGGAACACAATCTTCCAGCATGTGGCAAATTGCAATTCTACAGATGGTTTTAAAGAAAACAAACCAAAACAATTATTATGTTTTAATTTTGATTCTCTCAGTATGTAACAGATGTGGTATTAACTGAAGATTGTTTTGTCATATGTGACCTTGAGCTATAATAACATCTTATTCTTCATTAATAATAAAAACTTGATTCTTTCATGTTGTTATTTTCCTTACTTCCCTGACTTTCATATCTTCTTTCACCTAGTCAATGTGTATGTCTTGGCTCAGAATGCAAGATGAGAGGATGGTGCCTTTGGTATCTAAAGATGAGATGGAGAAATACTTCTGTGAATAGTCTTAAACATAAACATAAGCATAAATATAAATAAATACACACACACACACACACTTCTATGCCATAGTCTGAGATGTGCATTCTGAGTTCTGTCTTAAGTTTTCTTTCACTGAGGCTTGTACTGGGGGAAGTGTGACTTGCAAATGTCTGGTATCACAGAAGGGTTCTCTGATATAATTAAAGTACATGGCTTTCTCAAGACTTTTCAAACAAAGATTTTATCTTGTTCTTTGTGTTGGGCTTTGTCTAGAGTAAGTATATCAACATTAGCAAGCCTTACAGAGATGTTCCCCAGGAACATTACAGTTGTTAAAACACAAGGTGCTTGGAGGCCCATTATCCTAGGGAGCTGTGAGCCATGGACTCAAATGTTTCCTATTTTCTGGCATTAATGACAAGGCAAGAAGTTAGCAACACTAGACTTGCTCTTTTTAATGTGATACTTTTTGTAATTTATCTAGTGGTAGCGGCACCGCATGGAGACACAATTTAAAGCTGTTTTAAGTCATGCTTGCCTTGCTTTGCTTGCTACAGAATATTTTGGAACTAGCTCTTCTTTAACAAGTTATTGGAGATGTCAGCACCTCTGGAATGCTGTAAAGGCAGTCATGTTCAGATGTAATCAAATACAGTGTTACGAGGTAGGTTTGCCTGAATACATATGAATCGATCCTGGCTCTAAAATGCTAACAAAACCATACTACAGTTGTATCATGAAATTATAACAGGATTGAGCAAATGCATTTTAAAATTTGACTTATATTTATATGAATAGGCAGAACTTTAAATGGAGGGGACTTATATTTTTCATGAATATTTATTAGCAGCATTGTTTATAATTCAGTGTCAGTTGTTGCAGTTGAAGTATTTGTAAGGAAAATACTCCTTTTTTACCCTTAAGCTTTAAACATAGTTAATATATTTACTTAGCTGTAGTTACAGAAGGTGTTTCATAATATAAGTAGAATTTTTGCAAATCAGGTTTTCTGTCTTTTACTAACCCATATAGATTCATAACTGTAGAATATGCAAGGTAAAATTTTTAAGCTGGTTAATGGAGGTTGGCTAGGTAGTGAATTCTTGAGTGTCTTGTGGCGTACACTTGTCATTAAAAGAGTCTTAAAATAAGACTTTCTTAAAGTCTTAAAGACTGTCCTTAAAATAAGTCTTTCATCTTGAAGCTCAGCAGTGTATTGGAAGACAGAGGAGGCAGTACACAGGCCTGACAGTCATGTGGGATTTAGAAGGGTTACATTATCCTTTCACCTGTGGTAAATTTTAGTGCTGGAATCAAGGAAATAACAGCAAAGTAGTTTAAAAATAAATATGTAAATAGAATAAATAAATTTGCTGAAGAGACCAGGGTAAAGGAGAACAAACTGTAAATCTTTAGCAGTGTAATCTTACTTCATTTTTGTTTTACCTTCTGAAATTCATTTTGCTGTGAGACCAGCTGTATTGAGACAGATACTGTGATACTGACGGATACTGCCAGATACTGCTGGCAGAGCTGTCTGTATTGTTTTCAAATTTTGCTGTTCACGAGAGTCCATCATTTTGTGTAGGTTAAATGGGTTGGAATGAACTGTGTCATTTAGAAACTGATGTGGTGAGTTGTTTTGGTTTTTTTCCTTTTGCAACATGCAAGTCAATACTGCACCCTGTGTAGGCTAGTTGATTTTCCCTATACTTCTGTTTTATTTCTTTTTTTCATGCTTTACTCGTGTTTGCAGCCCATGTGATTTGGGATCAAATGTAAATGATGATACAGAGTTTCTAAACAAATTTTGTTTGCTGTAACATAGCATATATTTGCAATTCTAGCTTAAGACTTTGGGTTAATGATTCTTGAGAGATGAAGGGATCTTCTGCTTCTAGACCACAGTAACAGTTAGGGAACACAACAGCCTAAGTCACTAACATAAATGGGAGAATAAAAAAAAATCTGGTTGTTGATTTCTGTTTCACTCACTCAGTAGAAAAGAGCTTCAGTGATAGGAAATGGTACAAAAACAGTAAAGGTTTTCACATTATGTAATAAAAAGTGTTGCAGCAAATAGAATTTACTTCTTGGTAGGTCCCATTTAACATTTCAAAGACAATGGGCTCTTATTAAGGAGAATGAGCTGATAGCAGTGTTTTAAAGTATAAGGAAGTATCTCTTTTTCTCTCAAGAGCAGTATTAACACGTGGGTAAATTTATAGGACTCAGTTTTTACTCATTGTACCTTAAACTATAAGTCTGTTATACTGTAACTATGCCATACTCAGGCAAGGGCTGAGTTTAAGAACCATTTCTTATATGTCTGGACCCAGTAAAAAAGCTCTGCTAACATTGGTTTTAATTGGATGCCTAAAAGTGGCTCTGCAGAAAACTTCCCTGTCGAAGAGAAACAGAAGAAAGACGGTAGGGATTTCAGTCATCATTTTCTGACATCCCTCTCTTTACATCTCTTTCATCTCCCACAGTGGTTGAGAGAGGAGGGGCAGGTGTACTGGGAGATCATTTCACATTCTGATTCAGGATTTTAAGGCTCCATGAGAGATGATTTTGCCTTGCATGGGAATAAAATCCTGCAGCTCTGACTCCCTGCTCATGAAGTTCCCAGTGGCACAGCAGAGTTGTCCAGGGCTTCTGAGTACGTACAGTGAAGGAGACCTGAGTTGTGGTAATAAAAGTTGTAGTAGCACCAGTCCCTTCCCATTGGTATTAGTGTGTTTCTCCAACATGAAGTAAAAGGAACTGATGATTAAAAAAAAAAGCCTTTTCCAACAGGAAATGCATGAAATCTGTCTTAGAATACAAAAGATGTGAGGTGGGCAGCACTGCATACATAAATGTTATTGGAACTATGTCAAAACACCATTTTTCATTTCACACCATTAAGCTTGTGTCCCTGTATAGATGAAATGTGAAGTTTCAGGCATAGACACTATTCTTCCTGTTGAAAGCTGACAACTTCAGTTTTCATTCAACTGACTTTTGATTCTTGAACAGGAAAGATTATTTTTTAAAATTTAATTTCCTGTGTGATACTCATTGCATTTGAGACATCATGCAGTGTCTGTTAAAAGTGATGCATATATTAAATTCCCAAATAATGATTTTAGAGCAACTCCTGCCCAGCCTTGTTTTAAGGAAATGAGAGCCTTTAGGCTGATCTGAAAGGACATTTGCTGAAACCATGGCTGCAAAGCATCTGGACAGAATTGGGAGATGAGTTTTGAGATGATAAAATTAAATTATCATTTTTAATACAAATATTTAGTGAAAAAGAGAATGTGAAAAAACATTGTTAACAAGAATTGAAGCAAAGGCTATTCAGATAGGTTTCATAAATGTTATGTCCAGTTTACTGAAGTTGTTTGGTGGTTGTGACATTGCATTGCATTTGTAACTAGAAACAGATATTTGATCTGAGCACTGATTTTTTTTTTTCTTTAGATGACATTAATTTGTCTTTCTGTTAATCTTTGAAAGCCTTATAAATTTCAGTACACTGGACTAACATTTTACATGCTCAGGTATGGCAATATATTGTTGCAGGGGTGAACAGAGGGACACATAAATAAATTTATAATTAATGTGTATGAAATAACACATTAATTATATAATTATGTATAAATGTATAATTAATGTGTATAAAAGAGACAGTTGAAATCTTTTAAACTATTGATGTAACAGTAATACTAGTGGTCAGTTTTCCTTCCAAACCAGGAGTAGCCTCTAATCCACCTTCATGGAAAAGATTATTTAATTTTATGTAATGTAGTCAACTGTCAAATAATTAATTTAAAATTCAGCTCTGAGGGGAAATACAAAATCACAAAATCTGTAGACTCATATGGAGTCCCCTTCACTTTCACACTGTTGGAGTGCTTTTTGATAAAGAAGAAAGAGGATGGAGTAGCAGCTAGATGTCTGGAACTGATCCACAGTTCATTGAATTAAATTGAAATTTTTTTTCATTAACTTTGATCATCCTTGGATTGAACTGGTATGCATATGATTTAATTAGTAGTAAGCTTGGGAAATGCTGGGATGTTGGCTTTTCTAGTTCCTTACCTACTGAGATGGTAATTACATAAACCAATATATTTGTGTGTCTATGATATCGCAAGTGCAGAAGTACCCACAATTGACTTTCCTAGTGGTGGACCTCCATTTTAAAGAGACATTTTATGCTTAACCTCTTTTTCTTCCTTTCTTTCTAATGATAAGATCCAATCTGCTCATCTTTCATTCATTACACATAAAACAGATCTGTTTCTGTGTAGTTGAAAATATTTGTGTTCTGGAAAAGGGAGCAAATTGTAGCTTTATTCGATGTCTAATTTTGAAATACATTGATTCCTTCCCTCTCCCAGATGTTATATTTAACATTAAGGGTTAAAAATGCAATTTTGATAGGTTCTCTTTTCCTCAGAGCAATGAGGTTCTCTCATAGCAAATGTTTAATTATCCAATAGAATATATTTTTATAATGGATCACATTTTTTTTTAATAATGTAAAACAGTGCAGCTTTATGTTGGGATACCTTTATATTTATGCAAGTTTGAGAAGCAGCCAGAGAAAACTCCTCTGCTAAGGGCAGTTTGTAGGCAAAGCTGTTGGACAGTCATAGTTCAGAATGGCTGAATTTCTTATCTGAAGCATTTGAAATGTTTTTACCCTGAACCAGATTTCTATCCCCTTATTCCTTCCTGTATTGTTTGTTATTAGCTGAGCTGCCCCCGTGCCTTTCCTGGGGCAGCTGGTGAAGTTAAGGTCCTGCTTGGGGCAAGAGAGGAGGGGTGGTGGGGGCTGGCTGTGGGTGTTGACACTGGACACAGAGATTCCATGTAGGTGTGTCCTGTTTGCTTTGGCAGACCCTGATGTGAGTCTGAATTATTTACAGTCTAAAAGTTCATGAAGTCTACCAGGCTTCTTCTTATGGACTAGTAGCATAAATAGGAAGAGTTGGTACAAAAATCAAGGGAGAAAGGCTTACAAGCTAAGACCACACTTTCTCAATTTAGCAGTTGTGTAACTAGCCATAAATCTGTCACTTTGGTTTGCTTATACTTTTGGTAGTTTGTACCCACTTTGTAGCACAATAAATAAGAATTCTCTGAGGTGTCAGTTACATACCTGTCAATGAAAACTAACCTGAAAAAATTAGGTCTGTGTCAAAAAATATTAGAAGGAGCCTTGATTATTTATTCTCAAGGGCATTTAAGAGTTTACTGAAGCAACATTAAATACTATACCAACAAGATGCTGAGGTTTTAGATGGTATTTTCTCTACTGCTTTACAGGAAAATATTTTGTTGCAACTGCAACATAACACAGAACATAGGCAGACATTGCCTTCTGAAATAAGCATGACATATGCTTAGGCCATGCTGATGTGTTATTGTTTATCATCTACAATGATTTTGGAGTGTATTATAAAATTATTTGTGTGCTTGAGGGGTGATCCAGACAACAGAAAA
Source organism: Fringilla coelebs (assembly GCF_963513975.1). NCBI lineage: Eukaryota > Metazoa > Chordata > Aves > Passeriformes > Fringillidae > Fringilla > Fringilla coelebs. The sequence continues at coordinate 86,071,904 of NC_140028.1, forward strand.
GGAATTAAGTAGATGATCTAAGTATTTATTTGTTTTATATGTTTCTAGCTGCTGGTTGATGAGGTTATATTGCTAGTTTTGCATTTGCAATTGAGAAGGGATGTTGGTAAGCCAACATGTTTTTTAAGCCTATGTTTTTTCTCATTTGCCTTTGTTTCACTAACAAATTAACTCCTTTTAGAAGGAGAGCAATATTTTTAAGGTACAAATCTGAGAAACAGGTGAATAAAATGTATACACAGTCTACTTTTTTGGTGTCAGACAGAATTAAAAATAGAAAAATACTATTTAACGTATTACTTAATGTATTGTGAAGGAGGATATCCTATCTTGCTTGTTATATATTTTGAGACAGCATAGTTAAAAAATCGAGATATTATTATACAAGTTGGGAAAACTTTTCTTACTCTGTCACAAACCTTCTGTTTGATGACTGCCACAAGAATTTCTAGGCTATAATTGAAAAACAGTTGTCTGACCTCTACTGATTAGGAGTTGGGATTTGGTTTCTTATGCTTGAATATGTCAGTTCATCAACTTCTCTGGCTCTGAAATAGCTTATTGTTTCTGTGTGTTTTTATGTGTGTATTGTTTTCTGTGTGTTTCCACTGTTTCAAAAAAAAAACCAGTCATCTTTGCTGTCATACCTCCCAACACTTTTGAAAAAGTAAACCCTTGAAAAGCAATGACTCTGTCTTCTGCCCAGGATCACCCGTATTGAAATGTGCAGTTTGTGTTGCACAGCCCCCCTGTGCACGTATGGTCTGACTCTACAAAGTCTCTCCAGCAATCCCTGCTCATCTATAGTGAAATGCAGTGGCAGATTGTTTCAGATTTCTGCTTGTTAATCAATCTGTTCACACATAAATGTGTTGCAGCCTGGTGAAAGCAGGGACTATCCTGGATGAATGATATGAGAGAAGTGAAGTGGATGTATGTAAGTGTCATCTGCCCCCAGAGTGGCAGATTGCTTTAGCAATGACCTTTATCAGTGAGAATAGGCTAAAGTTGTATCATTTTTGAGAACCATAATGCTACTTCCACTTAAGCTGTTGCTGGGTGTGATGTTTTGCCATCACTTTTTGAAGACACTGTTAGGTTGAGTTTAATACTTTTCTTTAAAAATGCCAGGTTTTAAGCATAAAGGCCTTAGGAAATTATGTCTCCAAGATGGCATTTGTGCGTCTGCTGTCAGCCCTCTTTTTTCCACTTCAGTTAAATTTCACACAGAATGTCTGGGTCACCAGAGACAGCAAGGTACAGGTGGTGTGTGAGAATAAAGGGCTTTATGAAGGAGATAAACCCTATAAGCTCCATAGGCAAAGGAGAGGTAGCGGGTTGAATTTGTCCCTTACCATTGAATCTGCAAACTAACTTTGCCTCCAAACACAGGAAATGAACTTTTTCTAATTTTGCTGCTTTCAAAAGAAAGCTTACTGTAAACCTGAGGATGAATTATGTTCTGTTGGCTGACACATTTTACAGAAGAGGAAAATAGAATAGTGTTGTCTGAAATATTTTAAAAGAACTGATAACGGATGCCTTAAGAGAAAACATTGCATATGTTGTCTTCTAGAAGAATAGTGTGTCTACAGGAGAGAGCTTGAGACAAATGATGCTGTTTTTCACAGTCTCTGAGATGATTAGCAAATATTGGAACATAATAGAAGTTGTAATCAACTGTAAATGTAAACTGTTAGATAGCTGCAGAGGGAGGAGGCTGCTTAGACAAGAAACCTTGCAGTAACACATCTACTTCTTTAAAGCTGTCAGCATGTTGCCATCATCTGGAAAAGTATACACAATAGCTTGTCATAAACGTACCAACTTTTCTGCATTACTTAACATATCCATTTGTGATATGTGACACCAGAAAGGAATTATTTTAAAATGAAAAATCTCCCAATTTTGTGGTCTAACACCCACCTTTCCACGACTGAATTGTGAATTACAAATATTCTAGATGTTTGGAATGAAAATTCATAACTATGAAAAATAATTTTTAAAAAGAGTTCAAAATCAGTTAGTATTTCACTTTTGTAGTGTTGGTAGCCAGATGCAAAAAGAAAAGGAAAGGTAGGACCTTTACAGTGCATCATGTACTACAGGTCAGGCGTAGACAGAGTAGATAGAAGTAAAAAGTAAATGCAGTTTCTAAGACTTGAGAAGTGGATATGTGAGATTTCTTTTTGTGTGACTTGTGAACCTTTAATCTTTCCCAAGTTTTGCACATACAGTATCTGCCCATTTTCCCTTTTTGAAAACATCAGTTAGGCCAACTGTAAGTTTGCTTTTGTGTGTTAGCAAGCATTTGTTTTGTGTGGATCTCTCTGTATGAGGAACTCGTGATGGGGAGAGCACTAAATCCAAATGAGCCATAATTAGGTTGCCCAGAGAAGTTGTTGAAACTCTTGCTGGAGACTTTAAAATCCAACTAGGGAAGTCCCTCTGAGTGACCTTCTTTGGACAGGGTTTTGAACTGGGCCACCTCCAGTGGTCTCTTTGAACTGAAATTATTCTATGGTCCTGTAGTTCTGTGAAGTATAGATGTAAAGCTTCTATTAATTTCTAAAGGAGATTGGTTCAGGGGTTATCTTCAAAAGTCATCCCTAAGCTTAGTTCTGGGACCATCCCTCTCTTACTGTCATTAGCCTTTGCTTTCTTTGTGAGCAGTTTTGCTTCTTAGTGCACTGTATTTGCCATGAGAAGTTAGAAAATGGGAGATAGACCTTCACCATAACTGATGCTTTAATTCTCTGCAGGACTTGTAACTGAGATTTTAGGCAAGGTTGTGCATGTTGTGAGTGTCTTTGATGGGGAAGAAAATTCTAGTTGTTAAGCCATTGAGTTCTTTGTATCAGGATCATATTATCCTGGAGCTCATACTTCATTCTGAGATGACTAAGTTGGAATTTCTGAACCAAAAGAGAGGGCTTATGCATCCTGAAAGCAAGGTTCAGCACAAACTCTTTTCCTTGTACAGTTCATTTGTTCAGCCCTGCAATTTTGCAAGGGTGTTTAAAATTTCATTTTTCTAATCTTCGATTAGTACTATAAGGCTGCTCCTTTGTGATAACTGTCACCAGCAAGAGGTGAGCAGTAGTTAATTACCCAGTCTGAAAATTTGGTATCTGCTTTTCCCATTCCAGGGGAAATTACTGCAATTCCAAAATACAGTGGAGAAATGCAGCTCTGACTGTATTTTCTGTATGTGTCAAAGATTTTTTGAGCTGTGGAAATATTCCAATATATGCTTCAGATGGCCACTAGTAGAGTGGGCCATCTGATGCAAATTTGATTGCTTGAGCATTACAGTACATGGAAAAATGCTCTATGCAACTTGAAGTGGTTTGACAGAATAGGATATATTTTTTTGCAGTCCACGTTCCCCATGTGCACACCTGCAGAAAACACACAAACACACAGCTTCCCCACCCCACCACTGTTGGCCAAACTATCTGCCTTTTGGAGTTCCTGCCCCAGGTGTGCATGGTCAAGCCAGAATCTGCACTTAGGTGACTTTATTCTGTTCCTGAAAGTATTAAAACTACTTTGATTTAAAAAAGAATGGTCATGATTTCATATCAAATTGTATTCCATTCCTTGAAACATGAGGTGCTGTATAAAAAATAAAATAAAAAGCTAGTAGAGTTTTTTTGAGGCAAAGCATATATAGGTAATATATTTACATTGTGAAACTATGTCTTACTATACATCACTCTTAAAATAGAGTATCACTAGAACCAAAGATATGCACCTGTCAAACTGTACCCATTCAGAGCATCACTGCTGATACTAAATAAAGATGTCATCATCAGATGTGAATACAGAATTTTTAGCAGGCTGTGGTTATACTTCCTACTGATGGTTGCTATTAGAGGTTCCCTTCTGATGACACATCTAGCACCTTCTGATATTTACAATCTGTGATTTGCATTTGGAACTAAACTTTTACCCTCACAGCAAGACAGAGCATAAACAGAGCGAGATGTGAAGCAGCATTTCTGTAGAAAGTTTTTTGTGGGAATTCTTGAGTTCTCTGGTGATCCCAAAATAAATTCCTAGATAAAATATACCACAGCCTGGGGGATGAATGTGCACCAGGCACTGATGATGACTGTTGTGTAACGCAAGTAGCCTTGTGTCTTACAGTCATCATAATTCCTTCTTATATAAGATAATAAATAAACATAAGTACTTTTAAAAAGCTGATTCTTCAATATTCAGGGCTAAAGGGTCTTGGCTGACCAAGGGTCTGCTGTATATTGCAACAGGAGAGCTCTCTGCCATTGCTTAGCAGTAACAGAATATCTTACAAGTGGCATGAAAAACCTGAAAACCTCCTTTTATTGCCTTCTCTAGGTGCTACAGAAAAAGATATTGAGTCCTCTTTATGACTTCACTTTCTTTTTAGTAGTTGCAAGGAAAAAATGCTCTATTTATTTTGTCAATGAAATGCTGAGTGCTCCAAGATGAGATTACCTCAACAGAGGATTGCACAACCTTTACTACAACAAACAGCTTTACCCAGCTGACTTATTTGCTGAAAATAATTAAGGATGTCTAGGTAGCTGAAAACTCTCATCTACTGTGCACCAACAGCATCTGGTTTGGTTTGTGCATTTGTTTGCTTTGCTCACAGAAGTTTCTTGATTTTCCAAGCCTGCCAGGAAAACCAGCAGAATTATTTAAGCAAAACTCCTCCTAGCATACTACAATAAGACCAAAGGATTAGATTCACACCTTTAGAGTAGATACACAGCTCAAAAGCAAAACCAAAGACCCTTGATTCAGTTGACACAAGTTGATTTCTGGTATAATATGGGAGAGAACATTCTGTTTCACCTGTCTGACAGCAGGCTGGTTGGATTTTGCCAGCATTAGGATTGATGTCCTGGAAAAACTCTGATGTTCCTGATTTAGAGTGGGAACTGGAGTAACCTGGTGCCAGCATCAGCAAAGATTTCATGCATTTAATTTGTTCTTCCACCGTGGATTAAATAATTCCACTTCATTGGTCCAGGTCCTTAGGAATGAATTTTTTTAAGCAGGTATGTATCATACTTTTACAGCCATTTTTTCCCAATTACCTGTATTTGTCAGTAGAAAAAAGCAAAGATGAATTTATTAAAAAGATTTGATGGTACATGACAAAACTTGGATTTTATACTTACTGGGTATATCAATGGGTTGTTGATTACCCATTGATTGCTCTGTTTATATGAAATTAAGACCATTTTATAACTACTGTCTCTTTAGGCTCTGATTCAGATATTTAAATTGGAAGGGATCCATCTGCTGCTTGTACTTCTATAAATTACAGTTTCCAGAAATGTCATTTTTATGGGTGGGCAGGTTAGCAAGTTTTATTTTTGGTGACCATTACTCATTCTGGTAACCTGGGTGGAGTCAAGGGAAGAAAAACTCTTCTTTTACAATGTAGTGAGCAGATACCAAATAATTCTGAATATGTTCAAGAAAAAAAAAATCAGTTAAACAAAGCTGGAACCATTTAAGGTCCCATGTGTGATAAAATTTCATGTCGAAGAGGAATCATCATAAAAGATCAAAAGCTGAACCTGCTTCCACTGAGACAAATAGAAATGTTTGTTCCTAGGGAGATTTTTGAGCCTAAATTCTACAATCCTGAAATATTTTCAAGTCTAAGTAGAGTAATCCTTACTAACTAGCTGATTTTAAAAGAAAATTATTAAACTTAGTGGGGTTTTGTTGGGGGGAAGGGGGGTTTGACTTATTTTTTTTTTTTAATGCAGGCTTTTAGCCTTAAAGTGAAAGGTTTTCCAAGATTAAAGTTTAGGAATATGCCTGGTTAGGTGATTACAATTTCTTTTAAAATATATTTCAGTGTTGTGCATGCTAGAGGATGCTCTCCTCTGGGAAGTCCCCAGAAGACCATTATAAAAAGGATGTGAAATGGTATCAGTGGAGTGATACCACTTACAGGCATGCTTTTTTCTTATCACAATGAGAACAGTTCAGTGCTTGATAAAATGAGAGCATATGTTGTATCTTTAAAGAATTTATTTTGTACCATTCTCAAATATGTCAGGAGAAGGCTGTGGCACCAGCTGCCTCTGTTCATTCCTGTAGCATGGGCAAAATCTGTCTGCCATGGCAATGAACCTTACTCGTGTTGGAACACACATGTTTCAAATATAAGATGCAGTCAACAGAAGGAGGGAAGGAATCTTTTGCTGCTAATGTTGAATGATTAACATTATAAAAGCTTTAAATTTTATCCTGGCTAATTTTTATAACAGAAATTAAAACATAAGGATGTCTGTTTCACATTCAAATTTTCAGTGACTCAGGCTTTGCTGCAAGTGTTTCATAAAAATACTTATTTAAAAAATCCAAACCAGCTGTTTTAGTTGGACTAGAAAGGGAATGTCATGTGGAAAATGCTACAGTTAAAATCCTTGAAAGTTTGTTTTCTTTGGTGGAGGCTTTGTTTGTTTGGATTTCAGGCTTCTGTTTCATTTTGTATCAGAGAATTCCTGCTCTTATTTCAAAAAGCGTGGGGCAGTTCACAGGTGAACAAAATTGTGTTGGTGGGTTTTTATTACTTAACTGTGTGTTGATGCTAAGACAGGGAGTACAAAGCAGCAGAAATAATGTGTATGGTTATACTGTAGTATAACCATACACATTCAGCTGGAAGAGCCAGCTGGTAGTTGGTAGAGGTGTTTGAGTCTATAGGAACCAGTGCAGTACCTGCTGGCTTTGCTTTGGTGAGATGCCGTTTGGGAGTTTTTAAAAATCTGTTGTAGGAACTGTGAAGGAACTCTGATCGCATGTGTACAGACATTTACAGAACTCTGGCCCATGTGGATATGTGTTTGCTCACATCTTGTCAGAATTGCTTTCTGTTGTGTTCTTCTTTCCCTTCATACACGTTTGTATATGCATATTTTAAGTTTAATTCTGTCATATTTTTGTCAGATGAAAGCCAAAATTTAATGCAAAAACATTTATGTGACACATCTGCAAAATGGTGCTAGCTGTATACAGGCTGTGTACAGTGGCCTGTCCTGTTCTGGATAATTTTGTGTGAATCCAGACTTATATTGCTTTTATGGAGGTGGTAGAATTGAAGATATTAAACAGACCAGGGTATTTTCCAGTTGTGTATGTCATCTATGAAAAATAAATACACCATTGAACCAAAAGTCCAGATTGGAAGTGTCTCGCTTTTAGTAAGTTCAAGTTTCTGTTCCATACTCCTACGCCTTCATTACATAAGCAGTGGCTGGAGTTGATAAAGGTTAGTGCTAAAGAAGAGGCATTTTGCTTTCAAACCCATCTGCCTGCTTTAGTCTTCTCTTCCATGCCATTTCTTTTTGTAACAGTATGTCAGGAGACCTGAGCATTTCTCATTTTACCTCCAGCCATGTCTGACCTCCTTTCTCAATCTTACTCTTTGCCATTTGTGGTGGACAGTAGAGGAGGTAAACTGATCTTGTACTGTGGTTCTTGAAGTTCTTTTTGAATGGAGATACTTTCTGCTGCTGCTACCTCCAGAGGAATGCTAACTTTTCAGACTTTGAAGTGCCTCTCATTCAGGGTTTTGCTATCAGTCCATTCAGTTGGTCAGAAATATCTTTCTAAAGACATTTGAAAGCAGTGGTAATTGCAGAGCTTTTGCTTGTTTAAAAGGAAGGTATTGGAGCTTTCTGTTTTCATGAATTCTTACAGCTACTGACTTGCTCCATGCTTCCAAGGGTCATCTTAAAGCATTATTGTGTTCTCAGCAAATAGTTGTTAAGCCATATAAGACCCAAATAAATATTTTAAACAAACAGGTCTGCTGAAAACGTGCCAAGGGAATTATATTCCTTTGTATTTTTTTTAGTAAGGGTTATTTATTAGGGTGAGCAGATGGGTACTGTTCATTTTTGGCATTCATTGATAAGCCTGCTACCTCTCCAGGTGGCACTACAAAAATGATAACACTGTGGCACTGCTCCCATTTTATTTTTATTTCTCTTAGGCTAGTTAGTCACCTGTCTCTGTTCTCCTGTTTTAGAGCCATCTGCTGGATTTTTTTATTTCTGTTGTTTTGATTGTTGTCTATTCTAAAGTCACCAAGGGATCTCCAATAGGGGCTGATGCAAAGTCTTTGTTTGCTTGCTGAGTATTGGACTCATGGATCTCTTCTTTTTGTCATCTTCTCTGTAGCCAACTTGCAAGTTTTATTTTCCCTCAGCCTGTCCTTATGAAGTAATCCATACAACACTCAGTTATTAGAGGACTGTTTTACCACTTTGATGATTAATATAGGGGTTCTCTTACTTTTTTTTTTCTGTTGAAATATTAAAAGAATGAAGAACTAATGAGAATCTGTCCTCTGTTGCATTTGTTATCATGAGAGAACACAAGAACATAAATCTGGCACACAGGAGTTGGACTCAATGGTCCTGATGGGTCCCTTCCAACTCAGCAGACTATAATTTGAAATTATTAAAAGACAAACTTTATCTACATAAAACTACATTTAAAAAAGTTTAATCAAGAATTTAGTTCCTTTCTGAAAAGGCAAGATAGGCAATGCGCTTCTAAAATAGAAAACCTTTGATTGTGAGTATGGGAGGTTGTCTAGACTGTGTTTGGACCTAACTGTGTGGGACTAACCCCCACCTATCCATCAGCATGTGTTTGAAATGTATCACCTGACTGGATTTGAAAATGGATGAACAAAAGCCTGTACTTGACTCCACACAAAACATCTCTGGCTGAAGGGCCAGGTCACACTTTCACAGCTCTGTTTCCCTGCGCATTCCTACTCTTCTTTCTGTCTTCCTTGCAACCTCATCCTTCCTTCCAAGAGAGCTCAGCTTTCCCATCCCTTTGGAGAACTATGCTATTGGACTGTGTTATCAAGTTTCTAGTTGTGATCACAAATTGTATTGTCTGATATGATATTAAAACTGATCCAGGCAATACTGGAAGAAAGGTACACACAGATGAACATACATCTAAACCTTAAATGTTTAAGCACATATAGTGTGTGGCCACAGATATAGGAAAACGTGAGAAATCTGATCATCTTTGACTCAGAAGTACTTATTTGTTACTTGCTAGTTATTAAGATTATCGCATTATGTTGCTCTTAAAGTTAAATTGCACGGATATAGTAGTATATATACTATATGTTATATAGTATATAGATTTGAGTTTCAATTCCAATTTGGCTTCTTGAATATTTTTAGTAGAAAACAATAGAAATGTTTTTCCTTGCAGACTCTGGGATGCCTTCTTTTCCCCTCCAGGCATTGTGCTGCAAGCACATCCTTTTGTAGCTCTTGCTTTCAGCTGAATTTTATATTGAATATTGACTTTTATATTGAATATTGAATACTACCAGATCATTCTCTTGACTTGACCCTACTCTTTCTCCTCCTCCTCCTATTAGTTGTAATGTAGTTTGTTCTGCGTAGCTCTTGAGTTTCTCTTGCCACCAACCATTTAATTAAGGAAATCCTTGAACACCCCATTATCCTCATTATGGTTACTGCATTCTTTCTTCATTACCTAGCCTTATATCCATTCTTGCTCTTCTGTGTTAAAAAATAGCCATTGTCACCCATATAGAAAGAACAGAGATAAATGACAGATGCTAGATTAGAGGAGCTGAAGAGCTATGTTCTACATATTAGTTTCTTTGTTGGTGGTGGTGGTGTGAAATTTTATAGTTTATTTTTTCTGAGTAGTATAATATCTATTATTATATAATATCTATAATATCTGTTTCTGGTAGCGTAATATCTATTCTGTTATTTATTCTAGAAATAGATTGTAGTAATCTGTTCAATCAGCAGGGATTTGAAGTCCCTGAGAACAGATATAATCCACAGGGATAAAGCTACTGGATAGTCAAGTGTGAAATATATAATATTTACATAATATTACATTTTTACAGAGTATTACTTTGTTTTTTGCAACTTTTCTGCATCCTAGTTTACCTATGGGGAATTGCATATTTACCCATGGCTTTGAACTGTTGGTAACTGAACTTTTTCTCTACATGATTATGCTGGTTGATTACTTTGCATTTCTGTAATATTGAGCTTTAAACTACAGTAAACAGACTGAAGTGATGATAGCAGTAGTTTGTCATTTGGGATGGAGAGCCGTGTCAACATAGTTGAATTTAGTTTGACTTCAGTGATTCCCTTCTCCACTTTAAATGTCAGTCCAAAAAAATTATGTTTTCAGGAAGAATTTCTATACAGAAGGGAATTATCCCAGGTATGTGGATTTTAGCACTGATGATCTGGACCAGTGCACACTGTATTCCACTTGTGTCAGCCAGATTTGCTTGAGGGAGAAGTTACATATGTTTTCATCACAGGAGTCTGTATTGTTTTTATTTCAGTGTAGGTCACCCACCACAATTTGAAGTATGATACAGAAAGAAGGGTTTGGACCACTTTCTGTGACCCTCCACTAACCTCTGAACTGAGTCCTAGAATGTCTTGGGTAATGAATAATTTGGTTGTAATGCAAAAAACCTCTAAATGAATGTGACAACTGAGGACCTTGTGTCCTTCTCTCACTTAATTTCTCACAATTCATTCTCTGTTCCAATTTTAGAGAAACCTTCCTAGTGGGTATAAAAAGGCCATCTATTGGAAGAAGATCAAAAGTGTAAACCCCAAAGTAATTGGTGGTAACAAGTATATCCCTTCCACTTTAAATCACAATACAAATGTGCCATTATCTAAAGCAAGGTGTATATAATGAATTATTGCCCTGAATCAGGATGACATACGCAGCTAATTACACTGAGGCACTCCTGCATTCATTTATTTAATAATGTAGAAATAAAATGTTTTAAGAGAGTAATAAAGTAGTAAAAGTGGAGGTATTGACCCAAATGCTTTGTGAGTACACATTTTTAATAGGTTTTGTGACAAAACTTGCTCCTGTCCTTGTTTGAGACAAAGGAGCCCATTAAATTGAGGAAAATTTCAAAGAGAGAGATTGTCAGTTCTAGATTTCCCCCAGTGATGTTGCATATCTTTATTTATGTATAAAGTGTTCGCCTTTACTGCAGATCTTCTACTTTGTGTTTTTGAAAGCATCCTACTGTCAGTTAGACCTGTGCAGCTACATGAAGCTCCTGACCCGTAGGTCAGTGGTCTGTCTCACAAAGACCTCAGATACCCTCATCTAATGAAGAACCTGTGGTGGAGGGGGGGACAGCATGCTAGCATGGGAAATCTTGGCATAAGATTCATGTCTTTTTGTAAAGGAAAGATGAAAACATTAAATAAGTAAACAAATATATAAATAAACGACTACTAAATATTTTAGAACTTCACCCTGCTTGGGAATTCACCTTAAAGAAGGTCATTTAGAGATAAGGTAAGTAGGGGGAAAAACCATGTAAAGCTTCAGTTGTACAGGTCCTTAAAATACATGTTTTTCTCCTCGTTGTTTTTAATATGAAATTACAAAGTTCAGCTGTTACTGATGTGAAAGTAGGAGGGAGCTTTATATTATCTAGATTGACAGAATGAGTGGGATGATCAGAAGGATTTAATCTATTCTTTCCAGTAACTTCTGTCTAGGGCAGGGTATAACTTGCAGAGATGTGTTCAGTCTGTGTGTAAATACTTCAGTTAGTGGAAATCGTGTCACATGTGCTTCCAGGTAATTTTACAGAAGAAGAGAGATTGGAGAGTATTGTTCCTTAGTTAACTAGAGAAAAGCATAAATGAGCAACAGCTTGTAATCGAATACATGTATATAATTTGTGAGAGTGTGTGTGTAAGCACATGCATACACATATGTAAATAGCACAGATATGAATGATTATGAGATGCAACAAATGTGTTACCGGCTTCTGGACAGTATCTATCTGAACTCAAGGCCTGTTGATGGACAGGAGACAACTGTGTTTTCTACTCCAACTTTACCCAAACAAGTGATTTTCTTTTCCAGATGTGTCCCTTTCTGCTGTAGGTGTGCTTTGGGTTTTTCTTGCCTTCTTTCGTCACAGATGTTGAAAGGGATCAGAGTGTTCTCATCTTCTCAAACCAATATTACAAACCATATATATGCTTCATTTGCAAGAAACAAACAGAATTTAATTGTGTTTCCTCTTGTCAGAGCTTGCTCTTTTATTCATGTGTGGTAAAGCAAATAAAATGATAAACTGACAGTTTCAAAACATGATTTCTTTTTCTGTGTGTTTATAAACAGTGTTTTTGTTGGTGGCTGTATTTGCCAGCCACCATTGTTGTTCTACGCTTGGAAAATTGCAAATTTACATTTCTAAGCTTATTCCATAAGGAAGTCTGTTTATATAATGAAAGCTTGGTTTCTGCTCTCATCTCCCGTTCCAGAAGTTGGAGGTGTTAAGTACAATGCCCAGTGATATGAGATGCTCTATAAAGATGTGATAATTAAAAAACAGGCATGGATGTAGAGCTCTGCTTTATTTTTTGACTTTGTTTTCAGAACTGGAAGGAGGGCCTTTAGAGCTGAGCAGTTTTCATATATATGCATCACTAAAATAGTCTCAAATAACAGGAAGACACAAACTTAGTTTTACATGTCTGTTTCCTAACCATTTTGGGGGTTTTAGGTGTGACCAGAAAAAATCCCTCTTATGAAGAAAATGTGATTTTTTTTCTCATCCAAATATCCCAAACAAGTAACCTTCCTTCCCCAAGTGTGAAAAAACAAATCAAGAACAAAATTCTGCTGTTTCTCTCTCCCCTGTCCTTTTTAATCTCTACAATTATTCCAGTTTATGATTGTGCATTATCACTGTTTGTTCCTTCTAAAACTTTACAGGCTCTTTGAAGTAATCAGTATGAGTTTAGGGGTCACATGCATAGCCACTTAAACCTGTGCATTATGATGGGAGAAATTTCTATTAAACTTTATGGTGTGCAGATGAAGGCTTGTAAGATTTTCAATTAACCTGAAGGATTAAAGCCTTACAGCTGTTGTTCCTGCTTTGTGAGAGGTGAAGAAATGGTAACTTGTTCATTAGATATGGGTAGTATTTAAGCAGGAAAATAATTCTGGTTTCTCACTACTTTGGGAATGAAATTACTAGTTACCCATGAGGTTTTGATAGATGCCAGAATAGAGGAAAGAACAATACTTAGCCAGGGCCTGCATGAAGGATACTTGAATGAATAAATATCATGACACTGGAAAATAGATGTACCAAAAAAATATTTATTCCAGTTGACGGGTGCATGTGGTATGCATAGCAGGTTAATCTGAGGCAAAACCCCAGAAGGATTAAAAATTTGGGTGCTATGGGATGACAGGGCAAGAACAGCCCTGTGGTTTTGTTCTGGAAGCTTCTCCAGGAAGTGATTCAGAGGCGAAGCCACAAATGAAAAAAAATCTCATCAATTGATAGAAGGAAAACTTTGGTTCTTCAGGACACTAAGTGTTTTGTTCCAATCTGATAAAGCCATTAAGGAGACATTTAAAGTATTACAGAGATCTTGAACAGTATAAATGCTTTGCTGGGTTGGTGTCAGGTCACACAGCAGCTTAGGTGGGGAACTAGAGACTAGAGGAAAATTACAGGATTGAAAAATATTTATTGTAAATAAATGATGAAAGGCTGTGGCCAGAGATGGTAAGATGTTTATAAACAGTAGAAGGATGTGGTTATGTAGAAAGTGTGCTCACTCATTCCTATGCCTGTGTATGAGTTTCTTGTACTGGAAGAGAAGAAAATAGAATATGAAGCATAATTCAATTAGATTAAAAAGTTGAAAAGAAATAATGACACACGAGAACAGTGTGTCAATGATGCTATTTTTTCTTTTAATATTGGCATAATGCTCTAGGGGAAAAGAATATGAAAACCAAACAGAGTTAAATAGGCTATTGAACATATGTAATAAATATATAAGAGAGATGGAGCGGGTTAGAAAGAAGGTAAACCAGAAATTGTTTTATATTACTCTATGAATTCTGAAAGGAGGAAGTGAAGACTTTTGTTTTCAAATGGTGTTGTCTCTGTCTCTGCCTATTTGCACCTCACTGTGCTGTCTGATAACACCCTCTAGATGGTGATGGGGGATTCCAGCATGTTGAATTTCTCCTGACTCCATGACTTAGAATAGATATCTGGTGTGGGTTTGGGTTTGTTTTTTAAAAAAATATATATAAAGTTATTTTTGACGATGTGTTGGCATAATTGTAGGTGGTGTTTGAGCTAGTGTAGATTTAAACATTTAGATGATAAAATCAAAGACAGTCATGAAGAAAATGGCCTGTTACCCTTTACTTAAAACACTGCATGGATACTGGGGCCTTTATTTCATAAGGAGTTATGAGCATACAGCATAATATTTCTAGGCAACTCATTTCTGGTAGGGATTATGTAAGTTTTGACTTGGCTTTTTTTTGGGTTTCTCAACAGCAGGACACTGCTTCAGAGATCTGCAGTTTCCTTTTCTTAGCACAGCTAATAGCCACTACTTGAGCTCTCTGGTAAAGTGAAAAAAACCTAGGATTTCTTTGATTTGCAAATAGTTGCAGCTGCCCTGTTTGGAAAAATCTAAACAACCCATCACCCCCACATACCTGCTATGAAAAATAGATTGCCATTTAAAGAGTATTTTTGGCTTGTCATATGTAAGAATGGAAGTCAGGATGTTACTGTTTGTTTGGGGTTTTTTTCTTTTCTTTTTGAAAACTGAAATCTTGATTATTTTTAAAAATACTGAAAGAAGTTGAGGAGTCATCCTTCCTCTTGAAAATACCAAGGTATTTTGAAACATTCTGCTGGACACAAAGCATATGGCATTATCTCTTTTTTTTTTCATGGTGGGGATATGTTGCTTTGCTTTTTATGGGGTATGTTAAAGATGGTATTGTTGCTCAGGCTTAATGTTAACCATGCTTTAGAGGAAATAGTTGCCAACAAAAAGAGATGGAAACCTGATTATTTCATTATTATTCCAGTGTTTTTGTGATGCTACGATCCCCTTTTCATCTCTATGGCCCTTCCCTGGGCTTCACAGGGAAGCCCGAAGCTAGACACAGCAATCCAGGTGTGACTTTACTGGTACTGAGCAGAGAAGGATCAAGAGACACCTTGTTATCCATCTGGACCATCAGCTCTTTTCCTGCAAAACTGCTGCCCTGCTAGCCAGACCCCAGCATATAGCAGTGCTTGAGGTTAATCTTCCCGAGGAGCAGGATTTTGCTCTTCTCTTTGTTGAACTTGCTGATGTTCCTGTTGGCCCATTTTCTCAGCCTGTAGTGGTGCCACATTCATCTGGTTTATCAACAATGCTTCCCAGTTTTGTGTCATCTCAGTCATGAATGGAGATGCAGCTCATAGCAATCTCCCAAGGCTGACAGTTCAGCCCGTGTCCAGTCCACCGCACTGTCCACCACTCACTTTGTCACTTTCTTTATGAATATGTCCTGGCGCTGTTAAAAGCCCTGCTAAGGTCAGGACCAACATATGTCCACTTCTCTCATCTGCCAAGACAAAAATCTCTTTATAGAAGGCTAACAGGTGTATCAGACATGATTTCCCCTTCAGAAATTCAGGCTGAAGGCGCCTAATCACCTTCATATGTTTTGGAAGTTATTTCCAAGATTACTAGCTCGGACACCTTCTCAGGGATTGAGGTGAGCCTGACAGGCTTGTAGTTCTCCAGATCCTCCTTCTTGAAAATAGGACTGACATGTTTTCTCCCATCTCTGTTTCCAGCTAAACTTACTAAGGGAAGACCTTTAGAGTGCAGTTTCCATTTTATTATATGCCTTGCTTGTTATTTTTATAAAGATACCTAATTTAGACACTGCAAATAAAATAATATTTTTTTTTGCTGATTTTAACTTTACTATATGTTGATGAAATCTTCATTTTAGGGCTTGAAGCAGCTCTAAATATAAATAAGGCCATATGCTAAAAGTAGTGTACTATATCTTGTTAATTTTTTTCCTCACTTGCACTTCATTAGCTGAAACCAGCCCAGGTTAATTGAGACTGGGAACTCTATTCCAGACTACCATCTTTAGAGAGTAATCAGTTTTCCTGAGAGAATCACTTGAAGATTGTTAGGGAGGACCCTTCCAAAGGCCTTCCTTTGATGCTTGCCAGAAATCATTAATGTGAGCTAGCAGCTCCCTACTCCCCATCAGTATGAAACTTAGCAACCTTTATTCTGATCATGGGAGGGGGAGTTGGAAGATTGGTGTGAGCAAACCAGGACATCAGTCAAGCTGAATTGATTTAAATCATAATTAAAAATGAATACTTTAAAAGAATAGAGAAGCTTTTGTGTTATGAGTTGTTTTCCTTGAAAATGCTTGTTTTTTCCTCTGGAAAAAAAGTGAAATTAGTTGCTTGATAAGTAATGTTAGTGCTTTATGTTAAAGTAAGCTTTTTTTTTTTTTCACTTTTAAGCATTTATATAGTCTAACACAAATATAGCTGGTTTCTTAATATTTACGCATTCTAATTTTATAAGGTAAAGATTGATGCATTTCCTGCTTACCCGCTAATAATTAATTTTAATTTGGGACATTTTGATGGAAAATTGAATTCAATTAAAAATACAGAAACCAAACAGTATACACTTTTCCCCAAAAACATAATTCACATGGAAAACTAGCAAATAGGCAAAACAAAGGCTTTCTCTTTATTGAATGAAGCAGAATGTTTCTGGATATTGTGTTGTTCTAGCTTTTATAATTAATGAATGTAATTTTGAGCAGGAAAGTTACAGGTGGTTTCAGTATTACCAGATAATTATGATTTTCTTCCAGAAAAGTTAGGCATAAAATATGAACTATGAAGTGGCAAAAAGGTGTTTATATTATCTTCTATGTTTTTTAGAGTAATTTTGATCTATGGTTTATTGTAATAATCAGGTATTTCCAGATGTAAGCAGGTGCTTATTTTATTATGCAGAAAACTAGTGTTTACCAGCTCTGTTCTTTATACAACTCTGTTTTGTTGATGGATTTAAGTATTGAGTATATATATTTTTTTTTTCAGATCTTACTTATTTTGACAAAAAAAAAATACAAAGAAACTTTGTAAGGACTAGATTGGTGTTGCTCCTTTTTTGTGGCTTGTATGAGATAAGGACTGTGCATGTATGTGCAGAGCTTAGAATAGAGTTCAGGTTTCCACGCAGAATTTGATTTGGGTTTTCTCCATTCCAATGACAATAATTTGTAAGTAAAGGGAGGATTCTTAGCCTGCCTCAGGCAGACTCAGAGATTTTTTTTTTAAGTTCCACCTTGTCTGCTGTTTGCAAGTAAGGAGACACGTTTTTGTTGTTTGGGTTTCTGATGCCTGGGCCAGCACATCTCTCCTTTCATGTCTGAGGTGCTCATCCCCCAATGGATGGACAGACAGCAGGAAAGAGGCTACAGGATCATCTTTTTTAGTTACATTAGGAGAAATCACAGGCTACCTCAGACTTCATGCCATCTGAAATTCAGACCAGTAGATCTGTTTCCTGGGACACACTGCATGCAGTCAAACCTCAAGATGATGCAGCTGTCAGGAGGAACAGTAATGACTGAAGCAATTGGTTGCTATGGCTGTTGCAACATGATTGCTTTCCGTGCCGTTTTACTGCCTTACTCTGTAGGCACTCGGTTTGTGGTAATTGGGAGGGGGAGAGGAGCCTCATCCCTAATGGGCTACAGCTGTGCAGGACAGGTGACCAGTATTGAAGGAAACGAGACATGGAGTGCCGAGGTGCACTGACCAGTCACCAAAGGGACCAGAGGGCACACAGGTGCAATGCATGAACATCAGGGGTATTAAAGGTTGGGCTAAAGGAGCTGAAGTGTGGCTGCTTGAAGCTGTTTGATGTGGTATGGTGGTAGTCTGTATGGGTAGATGCTTTCTGATATTGTATGGTGAGCCTCTGTGTATTATGGTTTTCTCAACTGTGGTATATGCTGTATTATTGTTCTTATGATGAATTGGGCCTAAGGTGCTTAGGGGTAGATTAAGAATAGTAAAGTGTAAATGTATGGCTCTGTAAATCTACCACAGAGTGTGCAGTGTCTGAAAGGTTAATATATGTAATAGTTGATGGTAGCGCTGATAACTTGCGTAAAATAGCTTCTAAGAGCTATCTGCAAGCTTACTTCTGTTGCTCACCAAAAAATTTGATTTCTTTATTTTCATGAATATAATGTGCAATTAAAATTAAATTATTTGAAGAGGTAAAATCTGAGATATTTGGGATTGGTTATGGAAATCCTCTAACCTTTCAATCAATTTAATAGCAATATCCAATATAGTTTGCCAAAGCAGGTATGTTGCATGTTTATGTTACATGTGTGCAGCTAGAATGTTTTTGTTACCTTGGCAGTATTTCTTGTCTGCTTTGAAGTAGCTTGCTGTGGTTTGAAAATACATTAATGTGTACTCTGAACATTTCAACTTCAATGTTAAAAGGAAAAAAAACCAGTTTTTGCACCTTTGGTATTTAATACTTTTATTCACAATGAAATGAAACAGCCAGTGCAGAACTAGTTGCTAGAGAAGGCAAGATAATTTGCAGTTACTAAGCTTTCCACTCCTGTCTGGAGTTACATCCTTTACCTAAACCTGTGAAGTCTGTAAATTTTTTTTGAGCTGTAGTTTTTTGTTCAAGATTTTTTTTTTGATGGAACAAACATAAGTTGTTATTTTGCAAACCAGTAACTGACTTCTCAATGACTCTGTCAGCTGGTATGTTCCTATACACACATTCATGCCTTCATGCATTTGAATGATGGAGATCCTGAAGGGAATGAGGACTTAATTTGGAAAGTGATTCTGGACACATGGCTCACAGCTTTATGTAGGACCTGATTATTTAGTTTGCTTTACAAACAAGTGGCCTTTGGCTTTGCTGACTACTTTTAGTAGGCCATTAACTGATATGCTTTTAAACAGATACATTTTCTACAGACATGTTCAATACTGATGGTACTGGTGCAGCCAAATCTGACATGCAGGAAGAACTGAGCTGATGAAATTAACAGATGCTATTCAGATGGTAAAAGACTATTTTAAACTCTGCTCTGGTGCTTGAAAAAGGAAATGAACAGTTTTATTGAACAAGTAGTTTGTCAGCTTTTAATGGAAATTGTTATTATTCTGCAACACTAATGCTGCTTCATCATCTGTTAGTATGTCTTTTGGGGGCTAGACCTTTTTATTACTGCTAAAATCAGTGTGGCTGCTCTGTGCAGTTCATTCACACAAATCAATGAGAAGATGCAAGAGGGGGAGGAGGTGTCTATGACAGTTTTGTCAAATGAAGGCAGATCTCCTTCCTTTCTTTCCCTCCAGATTCCTGTCCTTATTGTACTAAAATTTACTTAAGGAATTGGCAAAAGAAGGTTTTGCATAAAACTTAGAACTATTGAATTGTTACATAATTTTTACATGAATTCACCAGGCAGAAACCAAAAATCGTAAAAGAATGTGTGCATTGCTTAAGGAAGAAATTGTAGGAAGATGATTTCTTCTTTCAAAAAAGATCTCTGTAGTTGTAGAATCATTCTATAAAATGGCAAGTTTCATCCATTATTCCATGGAGTCCACCAATGAAAGGGGAAATGCATTAGGAGATCTGTTAAAAGTCCTTTTCAGTTTAGATGCTGTAGTCATGGACTGATATTTGTAGGTGAAAAAAGCTTTTCCCACGTCCTGCAAACTTTATTGTAGATGCTTCAAGCAGGGACAATTATTTTGCTCATTAGTGTCATCTTAATGTGCAGAAGAAGTGGTTACACACTTTAAAGTTGTAAGGAAAAAATATCTATTGTAGTTTAAAATCTGTGGATTTTCCCTCCCCCCCTCACCTTTTGCCATTGACATGAAACTCTCTGTTTGGAGACAAATCATATGGTTTAATTTGTTGGGCACTGTGGAATATAAGGATGTGAGCTCTTAATAAATTTTTCCTGGGTTGTGTACATGCCTGTAGCTCCAGAAAAGGGCATGATGAAGTGTGGTGGATTAGGCAGCACTTGGCCAGTTTTAGGTTTGTCCTTGAGCTTGTATTCCAGTAGAACCTAACATGAATCTAATTGAAACTCCAGTAATTAAAATACAGTCAAAAGATTGATATGACAAGACTTTAGGGTGAGTCTTAACTTCTTTGGGGTTTCAGAAAGTTTAGAAATTGTATTACTCAGAGCTTCATTTTTCTTGAGTATAAAATTAGCTTCATTTTCACCCTGTGTTGGTAGCCCCTGGAAGCTTTGTGCATTGACCTGCTGAGAGAGTTTATGATTTTAATGGAAAGAGTGAAAAACAAGCAGAGTCTAAGATGGTGCCAAGACAGACTCGGCAGGGGAAAAAGGGAATCGTTGATTATCACATGGAAATTTGGGGAGATTTGAGACCCTGTTTGACCTGTGAACAAATGCCCCCAGCATGACATATATAATTAAGATTTTAGTCAGCAGAATGGTGATGTCTTTCAGACTTTATGACTTAAGTTTCACCATCACCTCCATAGAGTAGTTTGTATGGCAACTGTTGGTTCTTGTGAGTCATAAGTAGTCATCTTAAGATCTTATCAGTAAAATTTTCTGCTCTACACTCACCATTGCGTTTGATATACAGAACACCAAAAATGTTCTACAGAAAAGTTTATTTAGTTTTAAGTTTGTTTTCTAGAGGGTTTTGCATGTTTACTGTCGGTAGTTTTCATTTTCTGCATCTGTAAATTTACTCCTTAGTTATTTCATTGCTATATATAGTCAAGAAAGGAAGATAGTTTAATACACATATAAAAAGCCTGTAAGTATTACTTGTAGTAAAATTCAGTATCTAAACAAAGTGCACCTAAGATTTAGTGCCTTGAAACTTTGCAATTTATAGAAAACTTTACAGGACATAAAAAACATGTGCTCTGCAGTGGATGAAAGCTGATAACTCTTCCCATATGAAAAATATGGGATTTTAAAAACAGATTCATGATTTAAGACATTATAAACATTATTATAATGTTATGTTGCTTTTCCTGCTCTAAAATTTAGAATAATTCTAGAAGAGGAAAGCCTTAACTTGCGTGGTTATAAATAAAAACCCCAAAACATTCCTGAGGCGTTTGCTTTAGCAGTCAAGAAGTAATCTGCTTGCCAAGTGACTGCTTTTCTATCACTGGTATATGCAATTTAAAAAAGGACTATTCTACTTCACAGAACTGATAGAGTGGAGGAGAGAAAGGGATTGCTTTCTCTTTGGGATATGTTTGCCATGGATACCCTTCATGTTCTGTTTGTGTTTCTGATAGATAGATCAGTGGTAAGTCTATCAGGAGAAGAGACAAGAACATTTTGGAGAGCATATTGGAAATACTGTTGATTGTATTGTTAGTGTCCACTCACCTGGCTTCATTCAAAGAAAGCTTGTGTGCTAACATATGTATTTTATCGTTAAGTCTGTTGTGGAGCTGTCTGTCCAGCAAAATGCATTAAATTTTTCTGTGGGATTTTTCTGTACTTGGTTTCTTTACCAAAAAAGAGAAAAGTTGATTCCAAGCTCCTTTATAAGAGGGCCTATTATCCTATTCTTTATCTTGCCTTGATCTTCTCTACTGATATTGGTAAGATGCTAGATTAGTAATTTTGCTCCTGGTGTAGTAGATTCTGTGTTTATGTAGAAGTGCACCCTGAAAGGTCCTCTGCACTGGGAGGAGCAGTCTGTGACGTGCAGTGAGAAGAATTGCACCTTAGGAATTACATTTTTAGATTTTTTGGCTGTTCCTAAAATTTGTCTTCAGATGACTTATAGGTATTTGAAACACATAAAAATACTAAATGGACTGGCCCATGTCATGTATCTGACACCTTGCACAACTTTTCCTGGGTTTTGAGCATTTTTCAATAGGACACAGCTGCTACTCAAGTGACATATTGTTAGAAAAAGGTCTTTACCTAATGGCACAGGATAGATAAAGGAAAACTTCCTTTTTTTCTCTGCTTCTGCCAGTGTTCACCTGTATTACTTTCTTTTTTTTGCCCTGAAATAAAGTAGTATTGACAGTGAAGCATCTTTCTGAATTGCTTGGGTGTGAACATCAGCTGTGATTAGTTGGGAGACATTGCTGTTCATATCTTGTAGTGATGGACAAAAGTGAAAGCACTGTGAAAAAATTCAATCCTGTTCCTTGCACTTCTATGTGAATCTGCTTAGAGGTGTTGGAGTAACAAATTACAAATTAAGAACCTTGTTGCTTTAAGAAAAGGAGAAATATTTTCAAGTCCTTCAAGCAGTAAAGTCACAGGCATCATACAGGTTTGTGTTGTACTTAATGTTTAATCTCACTGTAGTGAGGAGTGCAGTCAAGATGAAATGGAAGTAAAGGAAAGCATTGGGATAGAAGGACGAGATGACCTTCCCAAAGTCATTTTATGTTTCAGTAATATCAGCTGAAATATTGACTCTTGAGTATCAAGATCAGTTTCAGTCCCCTTATTCTCTAAAATGAGATTGAAGAGAAATTAGAAGTTTTTCAGGAACTCAAGTCATGGAAATGGTGACTTCTGAATGAAGGAATACTGAAAAAAGAAATTAAAACATCACAATACATATGACTACAGTTTGAAGAATTGAGTAAAATTAGTATCCTGTCACCTCAGCATGATTTCCATAGATGTTTCTGGTATAATCTGTTAACTTCAGTGGAAATTTTTTACGTAGACCACCTTGAAATCCTACAAGAGTAGCATGAAATAATGAATGGAAGAGCCTAATCCATATGGATTTTCCTGCCTATCCTCTGCCATGAAACAAGATGAAGAGAATAATTGAAATATGACCATAATGCATTTTAGGTAAACCAGGTAGCATTGTTCCAACACACAATTAGCAGCTGGTGTCCAAATGGCCACTGCAATTTGTCTACCATCATATTTCCATCTATACAAAAAACTGCTGAGAAATTTTGTTGTGATAGGGAAGGAACAGTGTTGTGTTGTTTTGTTTACTGATAGTATGGAGCTAACTGTTGCTGTCAGTGAGCACTCAAACTTTCTTTTTTAAAATTGCCGTGAATGTTTGTACTTTTGCCAGTTAATCTGAGAGTAGGAATGCCAACGAGGAGAATAAAATATGGAAAATAATGCTGTGTTTTATATAGCACCTGCCATACTCTAGAATGTTAAAGCACTTACTAAATAGATGCTGAGATGGATAAAATATGACAGTGCCTATAAGCAAATACATCACCTGCTAAGCTTTCAGCAATATAACTGGCATAAAGCCATGAGCACCATTAAAACTGCTACTGAAAGAAAGACTTGGCTAGACCTCTAAGGAATAAGCCCTTAATATGTGCTTCATTAAAAATTGTGATAATGATCTTAGAAATTATAACAAACCACAATAAGAGTGGAAAGACCTTGAGATACTGACTAGTCTGGCCCCCAAAGCAGGTTGAATTTTACACCTGTTTCTTTTTAGCACAGCTGTTTAGAAATCTGCATGAAAGAATAAAACTGCAATAGGGTCTGTGCAAGCCCTCTCTTACAACATGTCACTGTGTTTGTTGAAAGACTTCTTCTTATAACTTACACAAATTTTTTGTACTTTGCTTTTGGTAGGTGAATTGCTGCATGTCCTAGCCAGGGTGCAGTGGAGACAAGGTTAATCCAAAGAGTGTTCTACTTCTTTCAGATCTGATCATGATGGTGAAAGTGTCTTTAATTTGTTTCCTCTCTGGCTATCTGGTCCTAGTATTTTCAGTCCTTCTACATAATTCCTTCTTTGAGACTTGTAATTTCTGTTATTGTCTTTGGACACTTCAAATTATTTGTGTTTTTTTGTAAAGATTATGTCAAAAATTTGACTTATTTATTCCTTCCTGCTAAACAGGACAGGAATGCTTCCTATTTTGTGTGGTATATATTCCTGTTTATATAATCATATGATGGCTCTTTCCTGTTTTTTGAATCCCATTTTGAACTTTTATGGAGCTCATGGTCTATTACAACCCCTGATTCCCCTCTGAGGAAACTGCTGCCTAGCAGTTTATTTTCTCTGCTGTTGGTGTGTAGCTGGCTCTGACAAAGTATGGAAAATGGTGCTTGCCTCTGATGAATTGTTCTGTTATTTTTATGAGCACTTCTCTAGTTTGACAGAATGATTTTGGGTTCCAGCCATGTTATCCAGCATCCCTGCAGTGTTCACTCGTGATGATCTGCAGATTTAAGCATGTCCTCTGTTCAGTTCTGTAGATTGCTAATGGAAACACTCCCTGAAACTGGACCAAGTTCAGATCCTTGCTAAAACCCACCCAGCAAGCCATCTTGTATTTGACAGAGAGCTATTAACAATTTTTTGGGGTCATAAAATCGAATTTTGCCTTCATTCACTGGTAGTTTTCTGTAGAAAAGCACCTGCTTATGAGAAAACGTGAGGGAGTCAACTGCCTTTTCTTTGGTAATACAAACTGGAAAGTATAGAAGGAAAATTAGGTATTTTGTGGTTTCTGGCCTCTGCTACCTTTTCCCCACTGTTTTTCAGTGGGATAGAACAAAAGCTGAATTTTTTTAATGATCTGGTGATGCATAAGGAACAAGTAGGAGTAGTAAGTGCAGATCAGGACTTGATTTTTGCTAAATGATCTCATAGCACGAAAAGAAAAGTTGGAGGTGCTTGTTTGCGCATTAGTAGCTACCTATTTGCCAACAGTTGAATGGTCAGGTAAGGATATTCTGTGACTGTTTTAGTAGCTTCAATAATCAGGCTTCTGTTGGGACTCCTGTAATTACTGGATGCTTATAACAATACAAATCACGGTATAGAAGAGACAAATATGAAAGTATCTTTTCAAATAGCAAAGCATAGTATTTTGTTTCAGAACTTATATTTCACTTCTTCACTGGTGTGTGTTTTGTGTCATTTGTATCTATAGAAAGAAGCATGTCATGGAGTAAATTGTGTGTCCTGAGGGCATTATGTGACATACTGAAAAATATGCACAATTCAATGTAAAATTTCCTTTTTTTTCCCTGAGAGAGAGAGAGGGCCAAACAGAGCACCATGACTACAGCTAGACATAAAGCCATTGGTATTCTTACTGCAGATGATTTCTTGTTTGCCTGTGGAATTGAAACAAACACTAATTAAGATAAGTCTAAGTCTGCTGATATTTACACAAATTGCCCACAGATTGCTAATAATAACCTTGTGGCTTTTGAGTGAAATAATAGAAATTGGCATGACAGTTGTACTGAGTGCACTAAATTTGATGCACATGGAACTTAAATTGAGTAAGGTGTGGATACCTTTAGGATGGAGATGAATGTGGTAATTATTTGAACAGTTGAATATAGGACATTCTTATGGAGATGTAATTTTATTTACACAAGATATTTTTGAGTGTACCTGGTATATCAAAAGGCTGTGTTCTAAAGTTTTCAGTAAACAGATTTGAGTTCAGGCCTTAAGCTGCAAATTGCTGCTGTGTGAGATGTATCCAGTGCAGGATTCAGGTGTCAGAACTGTGCGTGATATTGTAGTTATCTTTGTAAGGCTGAACCTGCCAATGAGTTGGGTGCCACCCTTCTCAAAGTGGTAAATTTCAGCCTTAAGTGTGATCACTGGAGACACCAAAAGATATATTTCTATCATTTATTTTGCAATTTACAACAAACTTGTAGAAAGTGCTACAAAAAGCACATCAGGTTAAAAGACTGTTGAAATTTGCCTCTTGTTTTTCTGACTAAACATTATGATTTACTCACTTTACATAGTATCCAATTAATCATAATAGCAGAGAAGTAATTTGAAAGAATGAAAAAGACATTAGAAGAGCTTTCCTTAGTTTGCTACTCTGCTACGAGGAGAAGCTGGCTTAAAAGTTCCTTTTAAGGAAAGGAAGTCTTGAGTGCTTTATAGTTATTTTATCCTAAATTCATGTACTGCTAAAGAAGACTGAATGCTCACAACAGGTCTATGACAGCAATGATAACACAGGAGACTATCTTTCCTCTACCTCTCTCTTAATTAAATAGGATCAGCCTGGAAGCAAGAGGTGGTAATTTTTTTTTTTTTCTGCCTGTACACAGTATTTGATCTTGTCCTGTAATTATGGACAGAGGTGCTGATTGTAATGGTGTATTTTATGTAAGACTTTGCAATATTCTGTGATTGAAGACCTCTCCACTGGATGTAATTCTTCTTTAACTGATGTTGAAATGTTAACATCATGCCTTGATTGCTTTCCTTTCCTTTGAGCTGTACTTCTAGTAAGAAGTAAATGAGAACTGAAAAGACTGACTTCAGTTTCATTTTGTTTAAATTCTAGTCTTCACAACTCTTTGGTAAACTTTGCTACACAGTAAACTCACTCAACTTTTTTTGCCAAATAACTTGCCCTAAATGAAAAGTTCCTTTTTTTTTTGTTTTTTTTGTTGTGGCATTGCTCTTCGGCTTTGAAGAAAATTTAAACATTCCTATCCAGTCTATTGATCCTTATTTATCACAACTCCTCTCTCTGGTGTCAAGAAGTGAACCACACGCAGAAAGCAATCACAACTGCTTGAGTCAATCTAATTATTTTGCTGTTTCCCAGCAGATGACAGAGAGAGGAAGTGGAAAAGGAGAGTTTCTAGCCCAGATGCCAGTAAGTGCATTGGAATGGCAGAAATTAAATGCAGGAAAGGTCCAGGATAGAAGCTTTTACTTTCAGAATTAAAAAACCTTCATCCTGAGACTTTTCATCCTTGGCTGGTGAGGTAGAAACATGTAAACAACTGGAAATGTTTAGTTGTAATTTACAAATATGAAAGTGCCACATGCAAATTTAATTTAGAGGTACTGAAGTTAGTTGTTTGTGCAATTATGCATAGAAATCATTGCAGTTTTGCTTACTTGTTTTTGAATAAATTGCAAGTTCACATTTGGGTATTCAGTAGATCTGTAGATAAATCAGGTTGATCAGATGTGATGAATATGATTTTGTCTACTCAGCCTCAAAAGTAGTATCCAATATTCATATTTTAATGCTGCATAGAAAATGAGATGATGTGCTATGCTAGGCCAGATTTTGTTAGATCATATTGTAAGCTGGACAAATTTCCTGTAAATCTTTTTATTCTTTGAGTATACATAGAGTAGTAGCATGAAAATTAGAGTTAATATATTTTTAAGACCAAATAAGGTAATAACTACAGAGAAAAATACCCCCAAAATAAAAACAGAGTCAATCCCTATGTTGCTTACATGATAGCCTATACTTGGGAAATTGTACCTTTGAGCTAGCAGGTAGGGAGATGAAAACAATTCTGAGCCATCATTTTTATTTATTAGCTCTAGGCAGTGGTCCCTGGAATTCCAGGAATGTAATATGAAAGTTTTGCAGTAAAAAAAATATTGGCACGCATCGTAAATCTGTGGCTGAGCTAGGTGTTGTGTAGATGTTGGTTATGTTTTTTCTTTGTTAAATAAAACCTGATTTTCCTTACCTGCAGCTTATTTGTAGTAGTAGTCTTTTGGCTTTTTATTTATGTGGGGGAGAGGGGTTGTGGCTATAACTCCTTACCATAAAGCTAATTCATTGTGGCCTTCTCAGGTCCCATGTAGTTGATTCTGGTCTCAGCAAGTCACTGTTTCCCACCTTATTGCACATTGAGACCTACATCTCTGTTCAATAGCCATTTGGTTTCTCAGCATATTATAATGCTTTTAAATTACACTGTGGATTTGATTTTCCTCTGCCCACTGGTGATCATAAGGATTATAATGTAGGATTATTTAGCACTTATATGTGGTACCTGTCACTACTGACCTGACATTTTTCTGGTTGCCCATGCTGGCAGCACCTGGCATGACAATTTCCCTTTTGTATGGTGTATCTTCATATTTTGTCTTTAGTCTTCCTGGATTCAAGGGCTACTAGAGTAGCCCTTGAGTGGTAACAAGGCATGGTGTAGTAGACGTCCTCTGGCTGTTTCATGACATTGGTGGGATTTGCTTTCTTTTTCCTTTACTCTGAAACTATTGTGGGCCTTGTGTGAGCTCTGCTGAGCTGGTTCAGCAAATGCTGGCTGCTGTGCACTAAGCATTTTGGCCCCTGCAGAGCCAAATGGTAAGGCTGATGGTGTGCTGTGGCTTTTGGCCAGGTTTTCACTGGTAAATATGACTAAAAGACTCTTAATTGCTTGCTTTAGTTCTTGTAATGTGTTCTGTTTGAATCTCAGATTGCTCTGTTAGTTCTCACGAGTGATACAGGAGAGGCAACCACCCATGTAATTCTCTTTTCCCTGGCTGGACTGGGAGGCTGACATGATTCACTCTGCAAAATCACTGAGACAAAAGCAGCAGTGGGGTTAAGTACAGGGTGAAACTTCCCCAAAAGAGGTCACCAGCAGACAGAGTTTGGTAGATGACAAGTTGACCATGAGCCAGCAGTGCCCTCGCAGGTAGGAGGGCCAGTGGCATCCAGGGGTGCCTTGGGAAGGATGTGGCCAGCAGGCTGAGGGAGGTGATCCTGCCCCTCTGCTTGGCCCTGGTGAGGCCACATCTAGAGTGCTGTGTCCATTTCTGGGCTCCTCAGTGCATGAGAGACAAGGAGCTCCGGGAGAGGTTCCAGTGGAGTGCCACAAAGATGATTTGGGGTGTGGAACATCTCTCTTGTGAGGGCAGGCTGTGGTATCTGGGCCTGTTTAGTCTGGAGAAAAGACTGAGAGGGCATCTCAATAATGCATACAAATATCAAAAAGGCAGTGCCAAGAGGATAGTGCCAGACTCTTTTCAGTGTTGCCCAATGACAGGATGAGGAGCAGTGGCAACAAAATATAAGAAGTTCTATCTCAACACAAGGAAGAACTTGTTTATGTTTCAGATGGCAGAGCACTGGAACAGGCTGCCAATCCTAACAGTTCTGTGCTTCTGTGATATAATGTCTTCATTGAAGTAAATGCTGTCCTTGGTTCTGGCAAACATAGTGACAAACATAGAGGTGAAAAATCCTATCTAGAGGATGACAATTTGTGAATGCCTTGTTGGGTTTTAGGCCAACCTTGCCATGGAACAGGTACAGCAGCAATGGTCAGTCCACCCAGTTTTGCGTTTTCCTGTTTGCCTCAATAAAGCTTTACTTATATGCCTTCCCTATGCCATCTTTCCTCAATGTCTTCTACCTTTACAGTTGTTCTCTCCTGATCAGACTAAGTACATAATTGTAATTACAGTAACATTGAAGTTTGAACCACAATACAAGCAGAGCAATGGCTCTCTAATTCTTGCTCAAGGAATGTATGTTTAAACCTTAAAAATCTACACATTCAAGGAGAAGATTGTTTCAATAAGAATATATCACTTTTTCTGAGCTGTTCAGTGTGGTTCCTAATGGGTAGTTCTGTCAAGCTGCTCTCAAAACATTTTGATTCTGTTCACAGTAGCAGTTATACTTGTTAAATTGTTGATAAAATGATATTGCAAACAACAAAAAAATCCTGAACACAGAGAAAAATGGCAATATAGTCAAAACAACTTGGGGAAAAAAAAAGGTGAAAGCTAAGATGTTGAAAGACAGTGCTTTTGACTTGGGAGCTGCTGCACTAATGGGTATAAATAATGCAATACTTTTCCCATGGGCATACTGTAGAGCTTAACTGGTTAATGGCTGAAAAGCATTTTGAGATCCTATGTGGAGATATGCTTTGGAAAACCAGAGTGCTGCTTAATAGAAGTCTAAATGCTGCTGCATCACACTATTCTGGATATGTCAGTGAGTCCAATTGGTGTCAATAGTGATTAAACCTATGGATCACATTGTTGGACATGTTTAACATTTGGTAAGATGACTATGGCTATGTTTTGGTAAACCAGAATTAATTATTAATCTGCTTTATTTGACTATCATCCTATTTAATGCAAATTTTAGATTAGTTTTTAATATACTGTGATGCTTTTCAGGTTTGCTTACAGTAAAAACTAGAGCTGCCTACTTAAAAACGAAGACTTCAAATTTATTATATAAGGAGTGCTATGTAAAATTAAAGTGTACCTGGCCCTAAAACATACTTACATTATAAATATATAAAAATTAAAAATAAGTATGGAGTCTGACTGAAGTATTTTAAATATGTTTCTTTTGCAAATTCCTCTTAAGGAGAAATGATACTCGGAAACTTCTGGAAGTGATTTAGGTCTTCAGCCTGTTCAGAGAGTATAGATTTTAACATCTGATTTTACAGAGTGGTTACAATTTTGTCTTTGCTTTTCTTCACTATTATTTGTCAGGAAACCTCAAGAATAATGCGCTTTTTTGGTTTTGTGCGTCTTTCCCTTGTGCAAATTGTTTTTTTTTTTCCCCATTTACTTATGTGAATTTTCAATAATTAAGTGGTTTCTGTCATGACAACACCTTTTAGCTCACATGCCACCTGGTAAGCAAGTTTATTTACAAAGAATGTCACTAGGAGAATTGTCTTGAAGGAATCAATACCTAAAAACATGAATTCTAGACCTAGAGCAGCTCATAGTCCCTTTCAGAAGTTAGTACCTGTTATTACTGAGTGTGATGTTTTACTCAGTCATTAATTTCCTATTTTCTTCCAAAGCTTATGAATGTGGACAGGCAAATGAAAGCGATTTAAAAATTTTTTTCCTTCCTGTTTTCTCTTTCAAGTGCTTAGTGTGCACTGCCCTAGCTTGGTATCTTATTGCTAACCCCTTTGTATGGCTGCCAAGTTTTCTTGCATAATTTTCTTGACAAATGGCTTACTCATTAATATTTCAGGCCTGTTCCAACCAACCTCAGACAAGTGGAATGCCCCAGGCAGGGAAATGTAGTTCCTTTCTTAGGAGCCTTCTAATCTTTTTCTTAAATGCTTTGTCAGAGCCCATGACAGATAAATGAAGATGGTGCAGTTCAAACTAGAGATGACTTATTTGTACACGTGACCATATATCTTCCAGCTGGGAGGTGCTATACTGCAGTGGAGTCTCCACTACAAACATCCACATATTCTCTTCTTTATCCATCCTGAAGTCTGTGAGACTTATTGATTCTGAAGGGGGATCCGTAGAGATATTTGTCTTTCTTTTTTTGATTGGCTGTTGAAATATACATAGTCCTGATAAAGGCTCTGTCTGTTCACACTTTCATTATTTCTGTAACAGAGACAGACCAAGGAATGATACCACAGCTGAGTTTGAGCTTGAGTTGAGACCAAGTTCATATCCCAGCTAGGTCTGAGGTGCAGATCTCTGGTGATGTTTTGGCTTAAGATGATAGCAAATTTGTGGAACTGATCTCTTTAAAGCTTGATGTGACAGAAAATTGATATGACACAAAACTTGCAATATTCCTGCTGCTACTTAGGGTTGAAGCATCCTAAGAAAGGCTTGTTTGATTTAAATATTGTTGATTACATATGTATTACAACCATGAAATAACTCCTGGGTCTTAAATACTAATTATGCTTGCTGGTTTATAATACTACTTAAATTATTCTAACTACACCATGTTGGCTAGGGTATTACTAAGGAGGGCATCTGGAGATCTGTGGTAAGGCACAGATTTCCTCAGTTATCCAGAAGAGTGAAATTAGAATCAGTACTATGGGGATACCGCAGGTAAAGCAGAAGGCTTTCTCGTTTGTGGATGAACTTAGTGGTTCACATTAGCTGCCTCCTCTAGCATGTCCTATCTAAATAATTTGGTTTCCCCTGCTGTCTTTTGCACTGTTACCAGGTCTGCATACGTCCCATTCTTGGTATTTAATAACTTTTTTTAAAAAAGGTATCACTCCCTCTTTCTGTTATGGAAGGGCGCAGTCTCTAAAGTTTTATTATGCCCAAATGATGTAGCTAATCAGTGAGAACCAAGAAAGTATCCCACTGCAATAAATACTGCTAATATTTAATTTCTAAACAAATTTATTTTGACTTATATGAAACTCTAGAGGAGTAAAATTCTTGTGGTGTATGCATCTGTAAAAAAATACGCATAAAGAGTTGCAGATACTGAAGGAAAAAAAAAGGGAGAAGGAATAGTGATAATCTTGCAGTGAGGATTTCATAGGTGTTTAAGTGTCTCTGTCCCTTTTATCTGACAGTTATTTACAAATGCAGAAAGCTGTTTGGCAACATTTTCAAGGCATTTGAAAAAGAATATTCCCTCAGCAGCCAAAGGTAGTGTTTTTTTCAGATTGCATTCCTTGAAAAATGGATATATTTAAAGGCAGTAGACACATTTGAGAATATTTAAGAATAATTTCTGTGTTGCCTTGTCACAGTCTATAATTTGTAATGTAATGTATTCAAAATATGTTTGTGTAATGAGGACTTTCCCTTAAAATATGGCATTGACTTTTAGTTGTTTTGTCTCATTGTGGAGGTGAGGAAGAACACAGGAGTGTTGGCAGGAGATCAGGTCACAGCTGTTTAATTTTTAGTAGCTCTGTGTGCCTTAGTCATATGCACTATTGGAAGTTACCACTAAAGGGCCTTATTGACATTTCTTCAGTAAATAACAAACTCTGTTTTAGTTTGTGGAAAAAAAAAATTAAGGTATAAATGAAAGAAAACAGTTATTGTTTCTGATGATGTTCCTTAGTTTAATCTTCTGTCATGCATATATGTAATTTCTTTTTACAACCATAGTTTTTCTCACAATTTGCTTATTTTGTTTTTATTAATCTGTTTTTTTAAGTCCAAATGAAAATAGTGTCATCAGGCTTTTCACCTTATCCTTCTGAATTATGCATGGTAGAGAGTTTGGTGTCTTTCCACCCACCCAGAAGTCTGAATTTGTTTGCTTTTGGTCTTTAACTCCTAATGTCATCTATGTTGTATACATTTTTCTTTTGAAAAATTATATACTGTCTCAATAATTCAGCCATTTGATGTACCTGATTAGCTTGCTGATCACAAATTCCAGTGTGTGGATACTCTACTGAATTGCTTAAAATAAATTCACTCTGACTTGTCTTGTAATCTGATTATATGAGTCTTTGAAATGGTCTCATACTAGTTGGCAGCACAGCTACAGAGTTTGCAAGTGTTTTGGCTACTGAAAAGCACTTTACTTGCTTTGAATCACATGTCTGGAAGCATTATCCTTTTAATTTGTGGGAAACTTATGGATAAACCTGAGCAATCCTGGAGTGACACTGTTTAGCAGGGAAACGAGAGCCTGCAGCAGCTTTTGGGGCACTGAAACTTGTTGTAGTGGGATAACATTTTGTCATCATTTGCAATATCCAGCAGCTGGATGGTGACTGAACTCAAGGGATGATGCAAGACATTTTGAAACAGGTGCTTGCCCAGAGGTACATTCCCTTCTCCAAGGACTTGCTGCTCACTGTGGTTATCTTGACCCATCTTGCAGTCCTGAGGGAGTGGTGCAGGTGGTTGAAGGTGTGCCTCAGCAGTGTGGACCGCATTTTCTGTGCTTGCCTCCAGGTGCTCCTGTGTCTAAGGCCATGAGATGCTGGCCTTTGTTCAGACAGTCAGCATCTTCTGCATCAGTGGAAAAGGAGCGTGGTTGTTTATACCTTTCATGTTTTAGAAAGTCTTATGTGTAGCACTGAGAGAAAGCAGGATCATGCCTTATCCCAGGAAGGGTTTTTTAGTTTTCTCTTTCAATCTTGCAAGCCTCAGAATGTTGCTGAAAGAGGCATTGTGATTAATGTATCACCATTACAGAGCAGCCAGCCAGCCAGTTTATGACATATTTTTGCTTCAGTCAAGAAAAATAACAAAATAACAAAAAGTTATTCTGTGTGTTTCTGGAACTTGCTGACAGATTATTAACTAGATGAACTCCAAGTTCATGAAAAAATTAAGAGCCAAATTCTTGAACGCTATATTATCTTGCCAGTGCTTTGTAGTTCATGAAATACTTTAATGGTGTTTGGCCATCATCAGGGATATCTGATAAAATTCTGCCCTTGGAAGGTCAGGTTCTAAAATGGATCCATTCTAATTTCTCTGCAAGGCTATTTCAGAAGTCTGTGTGTGTTACATAAATTCAGCATGCTCAGTAGAAGTCAGTTCTGGTGTGCAACAATGTATCATCACTTTAAAATGAGCATTAAAATAATCCAAGCTTGTTATTAGTCTTTCATGCAAAACAATTTATGTTATATCCTATGCAAGGCAGATATGGTCATGGCAATACAATGATATTTGCTGCTGTATGCCTACATAGTTTTCAAAACTAAAATTCAATGCTTAGCTAAATTGCTAAGCAGACTGGTAAATGTCCAATTTTAGCAGCCTAACATATGTTTATAATTTTTGTTTTAACATATGCTATGTTGGTTGAACTCCCCTCCCCACACATACGGTAGATAAAAGCTGTCACATCACAAAATGGTGGCAGCCCAACTTTTCTAACATTTTCCATGGCACTTCAGAGTCTTGCATTAATTAGCTATTCTTGGATAGGAGACAGACTCTCATCTTTGTAGAATTTTGGTTTCAAACCCGTCATGTACTTGGGTTTATGCATGCAGTAGCCCATCTGTGTTTCTGCAGCCATAAGCTGTAAAAAGCACAGGGCAGAGAGAAAAGCGGTCAGCAGGAGCGAGGGTGCCCTTGGCTCACAGATGCAAACACCGAGCAAATGGCCCCACAAGCTGGCCCCTTTGGGCTCTAGTTTGCTCAAACAGGAGTGTTCTCCCTCTGCCAGTTTTACGGGAGAGGTGAGTGAATAAAACAACGTTGGGGCACAACGCTGTCTCCTTTCATTGTGGGCTGCTAAACTGCCCCTCTTTTCTCCTCCTTTTTCAAAGCAGGTACAAGGAGGAATTTCACTGAGTCTACGATTCTTTTCTAAGCCTCAGCTGGGTAGTGGAGAATTGTGACAAATACCACTGCAGCTGTGATAATGCTGTCTTAATCCTTGCTGCACTATGACATGGAAACCTGGATTTAGACATGAAAGGACATCCCTTAACAGTACAGCAGTATGATCCCTTATCAAATCAAACTGCCTTTTGCATGTGCTCCAAAACCATGGTATTTTTTGTCTGATGTATTCTGTCTGCTATTTCCCTGTTGTCAGGCTCCTGACTGTGGTGTACTTCAGCATGTGTAATGTCTGCTGGGCTGCTGCATGGGGAATGGTTGGTTTTCTGTGGAGGAGGAGGGAGCCTTGCCCATCAATTGAAACTGCTGTAGAAATGTCACAGGGTCTGTGATACAGGACTGATGTTGGCCACTGTGGTCATACCTGTGCCTGGTCTATGCACAGCATGGACAGAGTTGTTCTTATGCCTTCAACCCTCGGTGGTGTGGATGCCACCTCCTGTCCTCTGGTCTGTCTTGGAGCTGCTCGAAAGCATGAGCTAGGTGCAAGCGTAGTTCCAAGTGTACTGGCACAACATAATGTATGATGTCATTCCTATCCAAGACTTGAGTTGCAGTAGACTTCTCAGTATGGACATTGAGGTCCAGCAGGCTGAGCCCGTGGAGCTTCAGGGGAGCTCCTGAGGTACCCTGGGATGTATCAGTGGTGCTGTCTGGCTGAGGACACATATAATAGGAGGTGGTGGGCCTGGTGCTTGCATGTCACCTGCAGAGCTTTGATAAACCCCACGGAGCACTGCCAGCAGAGCAGCCTGCTTCCAAAGCCCTGCATCTGCATCCAAAGCCCTGTGCTGGCTCCCAGCTGTGAGCCAGAGCCACTGTCAAACTCAGAGTGCGGGACTTGCTGGTGATGCTGGTGGAGGGCTTTGCCATCTTTGGATGGTAGATGCCAGTGGTGGTCGTTCAATGTCTATTTCCCATTTATGTATTTGTTTTCAGCTACAGGACCTGCAGCTGCTGTTTGGCTCACTGTTCTTGTTAGCTGGCTGGCACGCCTTGCTGTGGGATTCAGGTTTTGTCAGTGTGCACAGAAAACGGTTTTGTTTCCCTGCCAAATGAAAAGCACGTCGGAAATAAAGGCAGAAAATGATACATTTAAACTGCTTTTCCAGATGTTTATCTAAACATAGACAGAAATAAATGAACATAAATTCATAAATTTCTGTTTATTATAAGAGAACACAAGTAATTAGTGTGTTCTTATCACCAGGTATTTATTGCTAGAAGAAAGGTAAAGAGTTGTCTTTATTTTCCAGGGTTGCTCTCTGCCTTAGTAAACATTACTTTGGTTTGAAGATTTTGTGTACAGTCTGCAGAGTGTAAACATATTTTACTTTCTTCTCTGTGGTTTCTCTGCCCAAATGTAACTTATCACCAGTTGTGTTGAACTAAGTCCAATACCATTTTTCTGTAATGATTCTGAAAGCGGAATACGTGACTCTGTGGTGGGAGAGGGAAGTAGCAGAGTGGTGTTGTAGGACTTGAGTGTTTCTGGAACTGTGGTTGTGATACCATGTTAGGGGCACATTTAGTGCTTGCTTGCTGTTGTTTGCAGTACTTGGACATTGGATAACTCATCTAAAAACTGTAACTTTTCTTACTGCTCACATTACTTACTGCTCAAATTTTGCTTTGGTTTAGAATAATAATGCAGGTAATAATGCCATTCAACTATTTAAGGCACAGGCATAATGATAAGATAAAAACCCTGATACAAGTTCATCTGTAGGTTTTTTTCCTGTACAGGTTTGTGAGGAGTATATATCACTTGCTTAGAAAAAGGAGTGTTTCTGAACTATCAAAAACAGATAGCAGGCTTCCTCAGTACAAATACTGAAATATAATCAGGTAAGCCCTTGAAGATGTATGTATTAGAGTCTCCCTTAAAAATAATGAGTCTTGAACAAACAAATAAGAGTGCCTCCCCAGTACTTGTGGTGCATGTTCTTATTTCTTTTTCCATAAATTTATAATCATCAAAACTGTTTATGTGAAAGTTAAGCTTCTCATATGGTTGTCTGATTTTCAGAGGAATGATATTTAAGAAAGCAGCAAACATCACAAGAATCACCATAAAGTTATGGGAGTTTTTTTGTACATTACGATTATGTGTAAGTTTTGAATTGAAGTTTTTAGAAAAATAAATGTATGGGCAGATGGTGATATTTACTTAAGGGAAGCTGAATTCATTATCTGACTAGGACTGGGTATTTCAAGCAGCTGTTTGAAAATGAGAACTCACTTTCCATGAAGGAGAACGTATGTTTCAGGAAAATGGGGTCTCTTTTCAAAATGTAAGACTATCCCTTGCTTAGCCTCCATCAGAGTGGTTTCTGATAAGTGTGTGAATTCATTTATTGAAGAACATTCTCAGTACTGGTCAAGAGCTAATTTGATGAAATAGTTTTGTAAACTCTTACCTGCCCCCCTGCCAAAGGCAGTCATTCTTAAAAGTTTGAAAACTGGATAAAATTTATAGATGTTACTTATTTCTAACAATATTCTACCAGGAAAAGGATTAAACCAAATATTCAGTAATCTTATGCTTCCCCACCAGGATTAATTTCTGTCTACCCAACTTGCCTTTATTTTGCTTAATTGAGATACAATGACTTGAGGAAAAAGACCTATGGAAAACTTCTAGATACAAGCCAGAAGAAAGAAAGCCAAATGTGACCATACTCATTACCTTTTACAGATTTGTTTTTTTCAGCTCTCTGTTTTAGAATGTGTTCATCTGCACAGTTTGAAGCATGAGAGTATGAAAAACAGTCTCACCTTGTTTATTTTGTTACTTACACTTGTTTTCCTTATGTTCCTGTGGAAAGCTAGACAGATACTGTAATCCTAAAGACTGTATCCCTTGAAGACTGTGGTGCATTTATTATTGCCTATGTCCTTTCTTCCCCTAATTCTTTAAGATGACTTTCGCAGAAAATTCTTTCACTCAGAAAACCTCTGGCCCTGTAATTCTTGGTTCATAGAGAACTACAAACCAGTTTGTGGCAGATGCCTTTCCCCGGTCACTTAATTTCTAATGCCTCTGTTTTCCTGTTCCATAGTAAGCAAATTTTAATGCTTAATTATTTTCCTGGGACATTTGCTAATATTTCTGAAGCCCGACTATAGATTTTAAAGTAATTTTTCATCTCAGAATGGGCTTATGCATATGGAGTGACTGAAAGGTTCATCACTCTCAAAACTCTTTGGTTTTGGAATTATCTTTGAGCTCTATAGAGAATGCAGCTGTATGAAGCACAAAGCCTGTCTGTGAACAGGGAGGATGTGTAAAGATGGCCCTTTGATGAGAAATGAGTTCTTCAGTTCAGACAACTTGAAGAATCTCATCACTCTGCCTTCCTGGTATCTGACAAGCCTGCCTCCCCTGTACAGCTGTGGAAGTTGTGCAAACAGCCATCCCAGGGAACATATGGAAAAAGTGGCTTTGTGATCACTGCAAAATCCTAACATTGGTTCTGACTTTATGCAGTCTTTATGGTGAATCTTGTGCAATACTCATATGTGAATTTAATAAGCTGTTTATATATAAATATATGACTTGTCTGGCCATCTGTTTTTTCACAGTGGTTCAGTAGTTTGAAAGGTTAAACTGGTTTTGTCTGGCATTAAATAAAAATTAGTGATGATTGCATAGTGCATGCCAAATGCATCAGGTAGATCTGGAACACGTTCTGCAGCTTCTGCTAATGGAGATGATATAGCAATAAGTTAATTGCTTGTTGTAAGTGAGTTCTGACTGCTGAAGGGCACTGTTAGGTTTCTGAGTTTCCCTTAAGTAATATGAAGTTATTGCCACATGTTTTAATTGGAGGAAAAATATTGTTTCAAAGAAGGCCTGATGTTTATTCATCTTTAAAGAGCATCATCTGGAATGGGGTTCAGGCTAGGTCTAGAGTCATAATTACTGGTGCAGTCATGCAGGAGCCTGATAACTGAAGAAAATATCCTAGCTGAAATTTGACCACAAGGGTATTTTCCATCCTCTGAAGTTGAGAGTGGTTTATAATGGGAACTTTGTCATGCTAATCAAGCAGACATTTGGATTTTTCTATCCCTAAGATAATAGCAGTTCCTGCAGCAACTTACAGTTCCTAACTCAAATATTTTTAATTCCTTTTCTTTCTCTAGATTGTGAAGTTTACAATGGCAATGCTCTGGAAATTCATGAGAGTAGCTAAGTATTCTAAAACAGCTTTATCATCAAAAGTAAGAGGAATTCCCACCCATTCA
Source organism: Fringilla coelebs (assembly GCF_963513975.1). Taxonomy (NCBI): domain Eukaryota; kingdom Metazoa; phylum Chordata; class Aves; order Passeriformes; family Fringillidae; genus Fringilla; species Fringilla coelebs. Next base: position 86,110,980 of record NC_140028.1, read on the forward strand.
AGGCATTCTTCATCCAAGTCTGTACCTTCAGATTTTGGTGCCAGTGCACCCTGCTCAAATACTGTGGAACTGCTTGGTAAATCTTATCCTCAAGATGACTACAGCAATGTCACAGAGAAGATTCTTTCCAAGGTGGGGAAGAACTTGCACAACAGAAAACATCACCCTTTGTGGTTAATCAAGGAGCAGGTGAAGGAGCACTTCTACAAACATTACTTAGGACGCCGTGGGACTCCGCTCTTTTCTGTGTATGACGGTCTTTCTCCAGTGGTTACAGTCCAGCAGAATTTTGATAGTTTACTTATTCCACAAAACCATGCCAGCAGAAGGAAAGAGGATAACTACTACTTGAATCGTGACCACATGCTAAGAGCACACACATCAGCCCATCAGTGGGACTTGATACACGCTGGCCTAGACGCCTTTCTGGCAGTGGGAGATGTCTACCGCCGAGACACGATCGATAGCACCCACTACCCCGTCTTCCATCAGATGGAGGGAGTGCGCCTCTTCTCCTGCCATGAGGTATGAATTCTCTAGCTGGGGTGAAAGACATTTTGGGTAAGTTGCTTGGTCTTGTGTTTGCTGCAAGCAAATTTCATCCACATAAACAAGGTTGGTGCACATAAGTGTGTTACGGCAACAATGTTATGCTGCATGTTGGTAAAGGTCAAGTGATTTATCATATAGAATATTTTTAATTTGTGAAAAATGTAGATGGAAAGTGTTGAATTTGAAAACTACTATAAAATTCCCTAGGAAAATGTGAAAAAATGGAAAGACAGTATTATTGAAAGTTGGCGTAGTGAAATATAATGTGAAATGAAACAACTTGTTCAGTTAATGATCTGCCCAACTCAATTCTGTTTCTGTCACGACTCTCTTCTGGTGAGACTGCTTTACCCAAAACCTCTAGCAAATGAATTCTTGAAGGACTCCTTGGATGCGAGTAGTTACAGCTACTTCTGAAGTACAGTTTTCACTGTACTTTTTCTTTTAATAGTGCCAACCTGCTATAAATGAATGTCATTTTCTAGGGAATTGTTCCATTCTTCAATTCATCCTAAAGCTGCACTGAAGGATTCATCTGTTGCAGCCAATATTTATGTGCGTGTGGTGCATACACACCAAACCCATCAGAGTCCAGAGGCATCAGCTGAAGAGCTCTAGGTTGATGTCCCAGAATCTTAAGTTTATATGTTTTGTTGGCACAGCTTGCATGTTCTGTAAATGCCTGGGTATCATTAAGTACTCTGCTGCATCATTGATCAGTGGTAAATATAAGCCAGTTTGTTTTCCAAATAGTAATTGATTTGTATAATTTGTGTATGCTTGTAGCAATACTGCCAAATTCACAGTTCTATAACTAAAACTAGCTTATTCTAATAATACTGAGATGTAGACCATTCTTAATGTGCTTGCCAGCGGGTGACAGGAGCTTGGCAGAGAAGCCTGATGCCTTTGGATGCCTGAGGGAAAACTAAAGTAATCACAGAGCACTGCTTTCCTCCATGATGGAAGCGGCTGGTGCTGCCTGCACTGCACTTTCCCACCCCATGCAGCTGCTGCTTGTTCTGCTGTGAACTCATACCTGCCTCATACCTGCAGGTGTGCTGGGAGCTGGGTGGTGCTGAACCCAGCCTGCAGCTGCTTCTTGGGTAACCACGGAATGGAAGTACTGCAGACTTACCCAGCATCGTTTGCTTGCTGTTCTTTTCCCATAGGTCTCTTTATAAATATAGTCAAGGTATATGGTATACAGTACTATATTAAGAAAATAACATTTCTTAACTGTTTTTGTTCGTCACAATTTTTTTTTGCTTCCACAGAACTTCAGTCATTCAGATGAAAATATTTTACATGCCACAAAAATACAACATCAACATTATTGCAGGATGAAATTTCTCCAACTGTGGGTGTGATTGATCTAATCATTGAACTACTTGTTCATGAATATACCCCTTAAGAAATTTTGGTCCTAATGATAAACTATTTTTTTCTGCTCTATAAATTTACAGATAGAAATAATAGGATTTGAATAACTGGGAACAGAGTTACAGAAATGGTTTCTCTGACATGTTCTGTCTAGAAATATAGTGTTCAACAATCTAATTCATTGCACCAGAGATTTTCTTTTCTCTCCTTTTTTTCCCCCCAAGAAAATTATTGAGATGTTATTGGGGAACTTTCTATACTGAAGAAGAAAGAATAGTGGTGTGGTGTATTATGTGTAAAGTGTTGTTTATTGGGCAACATAAAAAATTATAAACCTGAGCATGATCTGATGCATCCTTTTTTGCTTCAGTTTGTTTCAATATATACCCCTTTTTACAGTCTTAATCAGAAGAGCCTTGTGGAAAAAAATGAATGTGCAATTCTGAAATATCACTGGGGACTGTTTCTGTGTTTTGTATTCTGGTTGCCTGTTCAGAATAATCCACATTTAAATAATTCCAGAAGGAACTGTCTGAGCGGAACAAAGACTAAATAGAGGTAATACTACATGAGAGAAATACTCTGATATTCATGTATTTATACTCAAGTTTAAGCTGTAGGCCCCTGAGCAGAAACGTGTGACTGTCAGGGCCTGTTACCCTTGTCTCAGACTTCTCATTCCTAACCAGGTTACAGTCTCTAGTAAGAGGAAATTTGCACAAGTACCAAGGATCTGAATCTTTGGAACAAGGGAAAAACTGTTAGCTCTTGCTACAAGCTCTGAGTACATTTCATGTTATGGCCAATACAGTAATTTCACACACTGTTGTCAATTTGCTGCTCTAATTTGTTCTTTTGCTTTTTACATTTATCATTCACTGTCTTCTCAGTGTAAGGACCACAGACCTAACATGTCAGAAGAAAAGCAAAAGCTTAGAATGAACTTATAAGAACTTGAATTTAGAGCAATTTGATGTTTGATCTCAGTTTAGGAGGTGTGGGAGAAGTCAATTCATCTTCAGCTGAAATTTTAGGCAGGACACAGAAGATGTAGGTGTCGTAGGTGAGTCTCCTTTACAAATACTTAATTCTGTACTCATGACTAGGTTAAAACCCCTGTCCTGTGATGGAAGCCTTCAGCATCATTCTTTATATCAAGGTTAAAATCAGTATGTTGAAGTAAGATCTGGAAAAACAAACTGAGTTTGGCAGTTTTACAGTATTTTTTCTGATATATTTGTGAGCTATTTGCTTTTTTGGCTATATATTTTTTCATGATGATGGGTTGATTACTTTTTAAAGAGAGAATTAATCTATAATTAAAAGATGGGCAGGTAACTGATGCATTTCTGCTGCTTAGTATGAGTGTAAATATTAAAGTACTGAAGAAATTCTTATCTCCCAGACTAACTCATTGCGAAATTTAGAATAATTCATGCTGAAATTTCTCATGAACTTTTAAAAAATGTCCTTGGACTGCTATCAAAGAACATCTGAAAAGAATTTAGACATGTTTTCAATATATTTAAAAATATTGTAGGTGATTATTTTCTGAATGTAATAGAAGAACAGTTAGAAACTGACTGATATAAATAGTTAAAACCAAAGATAGCTTCCCAAATCTGCTTCAGAGTTCTGAACATAAAATGAGCCGTTCTTTTAAACAGTATCCCCCAAATGATATCCTTTTGTATTTGCTTCCTCCAGCATTCCTGTTTTTCTTCTAATTGGTGTTTGAATTTTTTTTTTTCTTCTATGGTGTATGGCTTTTTTTCTTTTGGTTAGCACTTTGGATTGGCAATTTTGATACTGCTGTAGTCAGATTTGAACTAGCCATTTTTCCTGGGTGGACTTAAGGAGAAATTATTTCTGTGCTATGCCATTGCCTTTGGTGCAGTTACATAATTTATGGAAAAGAGAAAAAAAATCTCAACTACATTGCACTTTGTGCATGTCAGCCAGAAGAGGGAGCCAATATAAACCCAATGGCAGTCAATGAACAGATTTCAGTTGATAACAAAAAATGTTTACACATTTGAAGGAGACTTCATACGGTGTTTTATAGTCTGTACTGAATTACACATAAATTTTAAGGGGAACAGATGCTAAAACATAGCAATTGCTCCTCTAATTTAGTAACCTTGTTCCAGTGGAGGCCTATACAACGTTGTTTCAATGAAAAAATGATGCTCTCATCAGGCTTGTTTGTGCTAGAAGTCATAGGGATACATCTTTATTCTCCATTGAAATGCTTATGGTAGAAATGACAAGTTTTTTGCTAAAATGCAGTGGAAAAAGGGTGAATATTATAGTTACAAATAAAGGATTGCTCCTCCAAAGCACTATATTTAATCTAAAAACAAAGTCACAATTGTATCTTCTAGTGTTGATATCCTGAAATGTAAAGACCCTTTTTCTAGGTAATAGGAGGTGAGTAGATTTTTCTCTTTCATCTAAATGCATACTCCTTTCCTCATCTTCCCATGCTTCAGTACCTTGGCAGTATTCCTGCCAAGGTACTGAAGGTGTATTGCTAAAAAGAAAGATATTGCTTTTATCCTTTTCCTTGTGGTATGAGATGATGTGAACTTCTGATTGACCACTCATCTGTATTTTTGGGGTTTTCTGGAATCAAGTGCCATGCTGGGTTTCCCCTTGGAAAACTTGTGTCTTTAGGTTTGACTTCTCCAAAGTCCTATGTGTTATTGCAGCTTTGGACGCTGTGCTTTTGCTCTGACGTATCAAACAAGAGCTTCTTCCCGTCTTCAGTCCCCCTTTTTTAATCCTCATATGTAAAGGAATTTAAATCAATTTATAGTGTTCCAGGGATCAACCTATTTAATGGAATTATTTGGAGCTTTTAGTTTGTCTGAGAGTGCTTGTGAGTGTCAGTGGGAGTCGTAATAGCAGTGTTTAGTTGGGCACCAAGGAACAAATATTTTAGAAGGCTTAAATGACCAAGGAAAGGAGCCCTTCTTAGCCTTCTACAACTTATGGATAGGATTGTCAGCAAAGCCAGAGTCCCAAAGAGCCTGGGAGCTGTCCCTCTTTCTCACAGGGAGCAGCAAGGCCGGTACAGGAGCAGAGGCATTTGAACTAGATCCACCTGGGTAAAAAAAAAGAGCAGCAGCATTACTTTGCTAGAATATTTGGAGGTGAATTTATTCCTCAAGCTGCAGTTGAACTGAGTGGTCACAATGAAGAGCCTGGCTAGGTTAGGTGGAACTGATTTCACTTTCTCCAGTATTAATCCAAGTAGTGAACATTGTATTATTTGATATTTTCCAAGTTGTGTTGTATAAATCATGCCGTAATAAATAGATCTTTACGGATTTGAGGATCCAAATTATATTCTTTGTTATTTTTAGTCAAAAATTTGACAGTGAAGGACATCAGAAGGTCTGTTAGATTTTCATAGTGATCCATGGTCTAGGAAGTTTGAAAACTAATGGTGCATCTTTTACTGATAAGACTTCATTTTTTTTCAGACTTTGTTTTACTTTTTGTTGTCCAGCTAAAAAACCCCAAACAAACCAACCAAGCTTTTCAGAATAAAGCCGTTAAATCTATTCAATGCAATATTTGAATTGTGCAGGAGAAGAAAAAAAGAGGAAAGTGTCCACAAGTGTATTTGGGAAGTCTAAGGTACTTAAAAGTCAAGGAATTTCTACTACTACAGAAAAAGAAGTCTATGATAGATGTCTCATTATATCACGGATCTGTGTAGCAGTGTTACTTTTTTTTTTTCTGGTTTGAAAACATCTTTATTTTCCCTTTTCTTACAGAAACACTTTGATTAGGTTAAACAAAAACAGCCCTCCACCCCCAAAAAACAACAGAGGTTACCTTTCTTTGCTGTAATTGGAGAACTAGAATGGAAGGATATAGAAATTAGGGTGACCACCTTCAAGCTTGTGGTTGAAGTAAATTTTTTGCCATTATCTGTCCCTAAAAATCTTTATTGCTATAAGGTGAGGAGCCTTCTATCATGTGGCTGTGTGTCTCTTTGGTACCTGAAGTTGGTTGCATCAGGGTATATAGTTACACCTTGTAGGCTGACTGAGACTGAAATTAGGTTTTCTCTTTGAGCTATCTGTTGGTGGCATCATCTTCATCATTCCTGATCCATTGGTTGAGTCTTGAGTTCCACAGCCCATTTCAAGTGTTGTGGGAAAGGTTTGCTATTTGCAAGTGGATTCAGAGTGCAGCTGTTGGTGTTAGGGCCAGTGAGACAAAATGGATTTGGTGTGGCAAGGTTGGGTGTAATCATGTGCAGATCTTCATATAGAGATAATTTTAAACGCTGGTTTGCCTGAAAGTATAAGTACGTGAGCATGATTTATTCATTATCTTAATCACTGGTGTATGCATGAGTGGCAGGAGGAATACACAACTGCATTGTGGAAAGACAGGATATAGTTACAGATCTCTCTGATCTGAAACCTACTATGAATGCCATCCTGCTTAAAGGCCCTTAATTTTGAATATTATGTGTATGGATAATGAAGGGATGTGAGACTAAAAAATCTGTCAAATGATTGAGGAAATGTGAAGGTCTTTGTTTAAATCACAAATGTGACTTCTGCCCTTCATGCCAGGCTGAGAAATGTTGGAATGTGCTTTTGAAGGACCATAGCTCTATTTGTACTTGTCCAGTTAAAACTCCGTGTCTTTCTGCCATTACATGTTATCAAATTTTAATTTATTTTTATTATGAGATAAACTGTGAGTAACTTCATGCCACATGGTTAGGTCACTTCAATTCCTTTCTGCCATCTCCTTTGTAATGCAGCATCAGTCAGATATGCTGATAAATCCTGGGAAGTGTTAATTTTTTTGACTTTTTTATGGTGATCCAATATTCAATGTTTTGCACACCTTCACTCAAAGAAAAATCTTGTTATCCTTACCCTAGACAAACACGTAGGTACTTGATTTATGGCTACAGGAAATTTCTTTCCTGCTTGTAGTAGTGACTGATTGTATTCAATGCAATAAGATAGTGCATGCTGTTTTAGTCTGCACTGAAGGAATGAATGTACATGAAAATGTCGTCTTGCATGTGTCAGTATTTTATGCAGGATGCTAGGTATTTTTTTTCTCCATTTGCTCAGATATGTGCTTGAGAAAAATTGACATCAAAAAGGAGTGACTGTAGGTGATTCTTCATTTTATTCAAGCTTTGACTTTCCTGGCTTTATGTATACAGAAATGTTGAAGTGTTTCTAATCCAAGACATGTACTTAGCACAGTTCAGTTGTTGTAGTAGTGAAATTAGTGTATCAGTTTAAAGTTGCTCGTATTGACATAGCAATGTCAGTGAATGGAAGTCAGGAATAAATATTAATACAACTGTAAGGTGTATATATATATTTTTTTTTCTTGTTATAATCCCATCTGCAGCTGATGGGCCTCTGTGGAGAATACCAAAGCCTCTTGGTGCCTGACTGTAAGGGGGAGCTGTTGTGTTGCCTGTTTCAGAGACTTCCCTATGACTGTGCTTTCAGAGCCTGTCTGAACTGGACTAGAGTCATACCTGTGCCCAAAGTGACCCAGCCCTGTTCCATGAGCCAGCTCATCTCTTGGAGCTGCTAGTATGCTGATATTTGATTACTAAGCTGAACTTCACCATTTTCACATCCCTCAGTTTCTTCCCTTCTCCTGAGTTACTGCCCATCTGGATCCATCTCCCAGCTTGCTTCAGAACACTGCTGCATGGACCCTTGTCCTGGCTTGGAGTAGGAGCCTATGGCTTGGAGGCACTTGGAGATGGTGCCTATGACTGGTTTGGCAGGATTAGGGCTCAGGCAGATGACAGGACTGCATAATGACTCAATGCATTTAATGGTTCTTGCATGTGTTTTGTTTACACATCTGATATAAACCACTGAAATAGAATTTTGCTTTAGACTGTAATTGAGATATCAACATTTCAGAAAGAATACAACAGTAAGGAAAAGTATTTCTATGTACGTGTTAATACGTATTGTTTTGAAGGCTAGTGTTCAGACTGTCTGTTTTTTCAGTGGTCTGAGGAGCCAGTCTTATGCTGAAGGGAGGAGTGAAGGGAAAAAGGAGGAAGAGAGATTCATGTCCTAAAATACTGCTGATAGGTAAAATAACAAATGTACCTTCTAATGTGTAAATACAATGTATTCTGGTCCAAAGAGGGAGCATCTCTGTTGCCTGAAGGGTGTTTCTTGCTTAGTGAGTGAGTCAGTCAGTCAATAGAAAAAATAACTACCTGTGTAGGGCTGTTCAGAGCAGGAACCTAATTTAGCCACTCTGTGTTCCTCTGTGAGGGATCCTGTGTCTCTCCACTGGACACCCGGTGAGCCCAAGACAATTATCCTTCCTAGGCTAATGCTGGCCTCTCTGAATTCCCCTGGCTTTCCAAACCACATGCTGGGTGACTGATCTGCCTTGCTGACAGCAAATTAGTTGTAGGGTGGGTATTATCTTCTTGTTCTAGTCAAGGTAGGATTATTGTCAGTAAGAGGAAGGGGGTTTAATCTTTCAGATGAGCACTTGAATAAAGAATCTGTTATTTAAAAGTGTGATACTCTGTTTGTCAAGCTGCTGCCTTTTGGTTAGTAAAGGCATTTTTGTTAGACTGGTAGAGAATCATTTTATTTGGTATTTTTACATTCTCTTTTTAATTTAGTATTTTCTGCAGCACACTAAGAAGATTAAGAGAAGAAATGTTTTCTAAATCTGCCAGCAATCTCCTTGTGGCTAGCAATAAAAAATTAAATGCCACTGGATTTTATTTTTTTTTTTGCGTATTTCTTCACTCCACAGTGGTGCTAGTTTGCCTGCTGAATAAAACTCAGACTCTTCATTGTGTCTGTAGGAAATGTGCTAGAAACTAGTCCTAATTAATTGTATCTAGCATTCGTGGACTACCAGAGATTCACTTGAACTTTTTGTTTAGAGCATTTAGTGCTCTGAAGGCATCAAACTGCAGTTAAAACAACTTCTGTGGGCATCCATGAGTTGTTAAGGTTACACACTATCCGTGGCATCTCCTGAGTAAAAGCTATTTATGTTGGGAGGCTTAATGGAAAGAAAATCTCACTGCATGTTTTTTCCCTCTGTGCTTGATTGACTAGGGGAAGGTAGAGGAGGAGGGGTAGGAAAGAGCACTAGAAACACTTTCACAACTGGCTCTCCCTACCCTCCAGACTTCACCCCAGGTATGGGGGTTTTGTACGGCTGTAAGGATTTCCAACAGAAAGACTCTTTAGATTGTAAAAGTGCCTGCTTGTCTCCCCATGACACAATGTTGTTTAATGAATGTGTTTTATTGGTGTCTCTGAAAGGATATAGATTTGCTGGTGTTTATCTGGCCAGGATCACCTGGCCAGAAATGCATGGGGATATGCAGAAAACAGAAATCTTCAGCTTGCAGCAGGTGTGGTGGGGAGCAGTATCCGAATGAAGAGCAAGTCTGCCACATCCCCAAACAGCTGTCCCTGTGCTTTGTAACTTATCTGGAAACCCCCACCTGAGATCATGAATCCTTAAATGCCCCATAGACAAAATTCTTGTTCAGAAAAAGGATGCTGTGTGTGTGTGAACATACAGGAAAGTGGTAGTCCTTAAATGGATATAAACTTGTACCCATGATGTAAACCCAACTGTAAACAGCTGAAGTGTCATTAAACTGCCAGGGTTTGTTTCGTTTTTTTTTTTGTTTGTTTGTCTGTTGGTTTGGGGTTTTTTGGTTTGTGGTGGGTTTTTTTTGTTTGGGGTTTGTTGGTTGATTTGAGTTTGTTTTGGTTTTGTTTGTTTTTTGTTTTGGTTGTTTTGGTATTTCTTTTACATCATCCAAGTACTAAAAGTGTTGAAGTTCTGATAAATGCCATCGAGTTCATTGTGTTTTGTAGTTTTTGGGGTGTAATTTACATACACTGTACAGAGTACTTTTTTCTGCGCAGCAACTTTCTAAGTAACTGAATCAGAAAAGGAGACATGCTTATTTTGTAAATTATTTTCCTATAGCTAATCATATTATTTGATGATAGAAATAAACCAGATTTAATTATTTGAGCATTTTTGTTATTACAGAGATTCATCTCTGCATTTAGTGAACAGAATTTCCATAAAGTCACAGTCTTTGTTTGTTTTTCACAGTGCAGACTTAGCAGGTAAGATTCCCACTTAAATCAATGAAGCTTCATTCTCTATTTTCATTCAGGAGGTCACTGATGCAAAACACGGTGTTTTTGTGGTTTTCTTCTAGTTGTTCTCCAGCATTAAAGATGGTGAAGGTTTACAGCTGTTTGAGCAAGGCCATCGCACTGCACACAAGCAGGAGTGTCACACCATGGAGGCAGTGAGGCTGGTGGAGTTCAACCTGAAGCAAGTGCTCACGAAGCTCATGACTCACATCTTTGGTGACGGTGGGTTCTTGCACCTTTTCCCCCAGATTGCTCATGCCTATAGTCATTGGGGCTCTGGAGAAATATTTTGCTGCATAACACAGACAGGAAGCTCAGGGGTTGTGTTGGCAGCTGGTAATACAGAAACAGCCATATGGGTTTTTCCAAGAGGCCGCACATTCCTCTCTGGGTTTTCCTGAATACTGGTGCACACAACACTGCTGACTCAGCAGGTTTTTGTCAAAATGTTTGGGTGTGCAGCATGTCAGAGTAACGTGGTGGGCACGAATGCAGGTAGGGCCGTGTGGGGACCCAGCTACAAGCAGTGGTCTGGCAGAAGCTGTGTGCCAAAGGCACGGCAAGGGTCCTGCGAGGAGAGGTCCAGCTGCAGCACAAAGCTCTGCAGGACCCCCTCTGCTTCATCCTCATGGGCCTCCTCTGTCCCTGGAGGGATGGAGCATGGGTGCAGCATCACATCTGGGGTGCATGAGAGCTTGGGTGCAGCTGGGCAGCGTTCAGATCCTGCACCAGCAGCATGGGGATGGGCAGGAGCAGGGAAAAGGTGTGTGTGTCCATGTGCCGCATCCCTGGTGCAGATAAATTAAACCTTCCAGCTGAGGGCAGAGCGTGTTTGCTGAGTTCACATCAAGCTGAACAGTAATTGTTTTTTGGTACTTACTGTGGAATGAGGAAGGGTAATGGATGTGTATATGAATGAAGTATTCTCTCCTCAGAAATAACTGCTTTCAGTTTCAGGAACTGAATTTATAAATGGCCTGAGTCAGAATTGCCACATTAATGCTATTTCTTGGAAAGGAGGCTGCTGTTCTGAGCTGATTCGTTTTTCTGTTGAGGGAATACTGGACAATATTAGAATGCATGAGGTATCTTGCCTACTTTCTAAGGTGTTTCAAGATGTTTACTGCACTGAGTGCAGTAGTTCCAAGAGTGCATTGATAATGATAGCAAGTTCTATATATGGCTGCTTGAATGTTTTTTTGACTTTTTCAAGTTGACTTATAGCATGCAAAACTTTTACCAGTTATTGTTCTATTCCACCTGAACAAAAATTTTGAAGTTCCTCAGCTCAAAGCTTCTTGTAAGTGTATTTTACTTAACGGTGACCTTTTGAAACATATAAAATTGGGATGAAAGTGGGTAACAGTAAGAATGATACATTTAGATCAACCTCAGATGCTGAGGATGTTTAAAGTGAACAATTTCTTGGAGTTATTAGTGGTATCTCAGACTGCAGTGGCATCCTTCTCTAACTGTTGACAGATACTACATTTTAAGCCTCAGCATACTGGCTATTACTAGTTCTTATACAGTCCACTAGTAGCAAAAAAGACATTAAAATATATTCATAAATTATTTTAAATGTACAAACTAAAGGTAGATACTACCTTTTTACTGTTGGAGTTTTCTATTTCTATACCCCCAACGTTTTTCCTGGAATACAAACAAGAGATATAGTTACTGAATTAAGTTTAATGATTTTAAATTTAAATTTATATATATATGTGTGTGTGTGTATTCCTCCCCTGCCCCATTCATGGAAATACAGGAATTCAAAGTATTCAAAGTTCATATTAGGCACAAGGTATATGAGATTGGTGCACTGCAACTGTCTTGGGACACACATAAATAAATTTGTCTTTTGATAGCTGTCATCTTTTAATAGCATTTTACTCTTTACATAATGCTTTTATTTTTTGTTTCTTGACTCCTATAAATTTCAACTTAATATTTAAAATGTGTTCAGATGTGTTGCTTTTGGAAAATTTCTATGTTTTTCTTATATGGGGATATTTCATAAGGCACCATGTGCTGTTAAAAGCAAAAGTTTAATGCCTCTATCCTTGGCATCAGTTGTATTCTTTACAGCCTGTGCTGTCAGCAGAATATTGTAGTGAAGTTGCACATCTTTTCTGGCAGGATAGCATGGCCACAGCTGCAGTAAGTGACTGAAATGTTGCATTGTCGTACAGTCAACTGTTTTTCATAGACAGATGGTTTGGATTGTAGATTGAGTCTGCTGTACATGTTAGTTGTGCATAAACTAGCTTGTACCTGAATTCCTGGACTTGGAAGGTGTGCTTCTGCAGTGCTTCTTTGGGAATTTACTAGCTCAGGTTGATGATAGATTGAGGATCTCTGCAGAATCCCTGCAGGAAGGTCATACCACTGACTTGCTGCTTTTTTTTTTTTTTTTTTGGTGGTGTTTTAGGTTAGTTTTTATAATATTTAATGAGACAGTTGAGCTCTACCTGGTTCCCACCACACTATTTGAACAACTCAGTGTTGACAAAACAAAGTTGTTTGGAAATAATCACTGTGTTGTCCTGAGGAAGGTCAAAGACTTCATAGAATCTGCACTTACCGTTATTACAAAAGTTTGTCTTTTTATGTCTTTCTGGCTTTGCCAACAGGCAAAGGAATGAGTTATTAGAGGAGGAAGAAAGTTCTGGAGTATCCAGTTCAGTTATCTTTAAAACTTGACAATGTAAAGAAGTTCTTATGGCATGTTCTGATGGGTATGACATGCCTGATTTTGCATTCTACAAGTAATTCCTTCAGTTTCTTCCATTTTTCTGTCAGGGAGCTATTTCAAACACTACACCTAAAAATCACCTTCCTGTTTTCCTCTGTTACTTCCATCAGGTGCCCACTTAAAATCCACTAATTTAAGTTACACATCATCTCCCCATACAGTTCTGCTGGTGTTGGTAGTCTGTTAGTTCCCATTTTAGTTACCTGGTATCAAGGCTGTCCAAGATTTCCTCATAAAGTTAGCCAGTCATTTTCAACTATGGTCCTTTCTCTAACCCCTCTGTAGCTTGCCAAAAGCTCTCTGCACTCTGGGACATTCAGAAGTAATTCAGATCCTTACTATAGCAAATAGAAAATAATAACTGTGTGCTGATTCTGGGATTTGTTGCTTTACATGAAATGGCTCAAAATTCATTGCTATCCCATATTTATCTACCCAGTTCCTAGGCACTGGTAAGGGAAGGCAGGAGAGTGAATAATGTTGTGCTTTGACTGATGGCTTTGCCACTGCTGATTATCACTGAACTGCCACTGGATATCTTTTAAATCAAGCATGTTCTGCTCATTCTCCTTCTCAATTCTCTTGTACAGATACCTCCTTTGAGTGCATGGAGATCTAAGAGTGTAATGAGTTAAAAAAAAAGATTATAAAGGACGTAATGGTCTGGCTAATAAGTTCTGAAAAATGTGAGCTAATGCAGGTTTATATGGGCAGCCAGCTCCTGTCTGCTGCAAGTATTATCTGAATTATCTGAAACAATGAGATTGCAGAGTACTTACAAATTGACACACACCTCAAGAGGCCACAGTTCAATACCTCTGTGCTTCCCAGCACCCTCCTTGCACCCCTCTCCTTTTTCTTCCATAACCTTGTCTCTAAAAATAATCCTCACAGCAACAAAGAGAATTTCTGGTCACTGAAGACCATCTGGGTCTCAGGCTTTGTTGCTTCTGTGCTGTAGTGTAGTAATAGGCTGCTTTAATGTGTTTGGTTTGTTCTTTTTTCTTTTCTTTCTTTTCAGTGCCTTTGGTCAAGCCTTTTTCATTATGAGACTCAATTAGACTAGCACTTGTTTAGCTTAATATCTAATAACACCATTACTTTTGAGTGCAGCCTATAACCAATTCCTTACCTGGATTCAGTGTTCAGAAATAATAGTAATTATTCACTATTTCCATACTGATCTGACATATAAGTTACTGTATTGGGTTTGCATGGCAGGGTTTTGGTAGCAGGGAGGCTGCAGGGGTGGCTTCTGTGAGGAGCTGCCAGATGTTTTCTCCATGTCTGACAGAGCCAGTGCCAGCCAGCTCCAGGATGGACCCACTGCTGGCCAAAGCTGAGCCCATCAGTGATGGCAGTAGCACCTCTGGGATAACATACTTTAGAAGGGACAAGAAAAAATCCTGCGCAATTTGCAGCCAGGGAGAGGAATGAGAACACGTGTGAGGAACAGCCCTTCAGATACCTTTGTTGACAGGCAAGGGCAGTGGAGAAGGTGGGAGAGGAGGTGCTCCAGGTGCCTGAGCTGAGATTGCCCTGCAGGCCATGGTGAAACAGCTGTGTCCCTCCAGCCCATGGAGATAAAGAGGTCCACCTGCAGCCCATGGAGGATCCCATGCTGGAACAGGGATTCACAAAAAAAGCTGAAACCCTGTTGGAAGCCTGTGCTGGAGCAGGCTTCTGGCAGGACCTGTGGCCCTGTGGAGAGACCCATGCTGGAGCAGGAGGCTCCTGAAGGACTGCATGCAGTGGAAGGGACTCATGCTGGTGCAATTAGGAAGGACTGTCTTCAGTGGGCATGACTCCACCCTGGAGCAGGGAAAGAGTAGCAGAGAAAATGAGGGATGAGCTGACCACGCTCCCCATTCCCCGTCCCCACTGCTGGTGAGGAGGAGGTAGAGATTTTAGGAGTGGAGTTGAGCCTGGAAGAAGGGAGGGATGGGGGAAGTTGTTTTCAAGGTTTAGTTTCTATTTCCCATTATCCTGCTCTGATTTGATTGGTAATAAATGGAACAACTTTCCCTGAGTCAAGTCTGTTTTGCTCATGACTGCAATTACTGGGTGATATCTTCCTGCTCTTATCTCAACCCATGAGCCTTTCATTAAATTTTCTACCCCTGGTCCAGTTGAGGAGGGCAGTTGTAGAGCAGCTTTGCTGGGAGCCTGGTGTTCAGCCAGCATCAGCCCAGCATAGTTATGAATGGACCTCTGCCCACTGGAAGGACTCTCATGAGCACTGTGAGGCTCTGAAGCGAGCAGGTGTGTTTGTGTCTGATAACACAAATAATTTCTTTGAACAGGAAAAGTTTTTGTCTAGTGGTCAGGCCTTGATTATATTCAGCAGTGTGCTCTTTTAAGTGCCTGTTTTAAGAGAGATATGTGTATTTTGGCCTGCTAGATTTTTTCCTAGAAAAGATCAATTTTGCCAGTATTTCATAGTCTGTATGTGAAGAAATAAACTAGGCCAAATCAGGAAAATTACATAGTACTACAGGAAGCCTAATCATCATAATCCTTTAGAATCCTTAGTGGTTTAATTTGCTGAGTGTAAGCGATGCCCTTTACTCCTTGGGAATAAATTGAGCATCAAGACAATATTTTGTATCTAAATAATAAATGTACCCATTTGTTCTGTGGCACTCTATAGAAATGCAGTTAATGTTGCCAAAGGCTGAGCACCCTTTGCTTTTCAGTACAGTCTTCTAGAGCCAAAAGTCTGAAAGAACACTTGAATATAAACTACAGAGGTATTCCCAATGGCCTGGATACTGTATGAATAAAATTATTGTGGTATGTGGGATTAACTATTAATTTAGAGAACAGAATGAAGGTGAGAGTTGTTTCTTCATTGTGAATTTGTTTTGGTTTATTCAGAATGTTGTTTATTTGCTTATTTGCATTTAAACCAGAAGCCTCTTAAGTACTAATATGCATTAAAATTCAAAAATATAAAGAGCTTTAAATTCTTTTTTTACCTTCTAAAATTTATTTTAATTAAGAACAAACAGCTGAGAAATCATTTCTTTCACAGAGCTTCATTTTTTAAGTAATCAGAGGATTAATAAGAAACCATTATCTGAATGTTGTTACTGAACGCAAACTAGTTGAATATTCAATGTAGTTGCTGCAGTTGCAAATTTTGCAAGCTAAATGAGAATATTTTATAAGTGCACAGCCCAAGGATTAAAAATGCCAAGATCAGGAAATAAAAAGTGTTTTCTGCACAAAATATATTGTGTATATTATTGTACACACGACTCTTTTCATCTATGTAGTTTTTTATTGTCATGCAGATAAAAAGGAGTAATAAAGTGATTGCTGTTGATTGTGAATGAAACTCTTGTAAATACTTCTGGTTTTCTGATTTCTGTCTATACAATTATCAAAAAGCTTTTCCATTACTCATATACTTTCCTGATACTGGTTTTTAAGAAAGTATAGAAAATCTAGAAGTGCCAGTCTGTTTGCTTTGAAACCTGCCTTGCCATTTGAAATTTCATAGCATCTAGAAAAGTTCCCTGTCACTGTTAGGTATTTTATGTTGTGGCCATGCATGTACATCTGTTGTATTTTATTGTTTCAGTTTCTGTAATCACATTTCATGTTTCGGAAGTAATCAATGAAGATCTAGTTTTTGAGGCTACTTTAAATATTTTTATTTGAAAAACTTTTAGTATGAATCATGCAATTTTGTTTTACATTCCTCTTATGAAACAACCCCAAAAAACCCTGAAGATCAAACCAGGACTGTTAACAGTTGCTGTCACTCACACTACCTTTGCGTTTTGAAAATAGGGTTCAGTTTCTTATTTTTGAAGCTGGACCTGCCTGGTTCTTAATAATCCTACCTCTGATTAGCATTTGGCTTCACGGAAGAGAAGATGTGTTTGGGGTTAAGGCATTACCTTCAGAATTTGCATTTCAGTTCTCTATCAGGTTTTTATGGTTCATGTTTCTGAGACTTCTTTCCTGACACCTAATGGTTAGAAACAAAATTTTTAGTAAAACAAAGCATCTGTAAATTATTAGAAGAACTAAAATTCATCAACTATAATGAGCGCTTTGACAACAACTCTGCTTTTGGCACCACTGAAGACCTTGGGAAGGAAGACCTTGTCCTCTTCTGGCTGCGCTGCTCTGAGATGCCAGGACTTTCCTTGCTCTGCACAGTGGTATCTGCAGAGGTGCTGAGCTGGGGGGGATGGTGGGGAATTGCCAAGTGGGGCTTTTCCCTTACACTTATCTACCAGGCCCAGAATGCTCTGTGCATGTGTTGCATACCTTAATAATGTACAACTCTGAAAATATATTTCTATTTGTGTGTATTAATATCTATTTCAACTTTCATTTTTAAACCTATACAGAGAGAATAGCTCTGTATTTTAATTAAGTTTTGATGAAAAAAAATTACTTGCCTAGACGATCCATAAAATACTAAGTAAAAATTAAAGACTTAGCTAGTTTTTCCTGTGAGAAGCAGTTAGTCATTTCCTGGTGCAAAGAATAACAAAATTACTGACTTTCCCATTATCTTGGCTCATTTTTGTTCGATGCCAGGTGGTTACTAGAGTTTGACAAATGATTGATTTGGTTTCAAAGGGTGCTTGAATTGCACAAAGCATTTTTCATATTAGAAAAGACATGGTCATTTTTTTCCACAGGTTTTAAGATTTATCGCCTCACACAAGTGTTGTAAATTAGTTTGTTTGCTATTTATTTTCTGTGGATTGCTGTAATTCATGTCATTAGTTGAAGGGCAAATTTTACAGATGGTTGGAGGGATGGCCTTTTAAGCGTACACCCTTTCATATTTATTTATTTTTTAAACACTGCTACAGGACTGCAAGTCAGATGGGTAGATTGCTACTTCCCATTTACTCACCCTTCCTTTGAGATGGAGATCAACTTCCAAGGAGAATGGATGGAGGTCCTGGGCTGTGGGGTCATGGAGCAGCAGCTTGTTAACTCAGGTACTGAAACTCCTTTACTTCATTGACATCTCTGTTAGCAAGCACTTCCAGTGCAATCAGCTTCACAGCCTGGAATGCCCCTTCTACCCTGGTGAGCACAGACATCTCCGCCTGGCAGCCACCACAAATACTCCTCAGGTGGAATGCAGCCCTCGCATGCTGTGACTTGAGGGTAGCAACTGAGCAAGTGACCTGAAGCCTGCAGACAGAAGGCTTGCATTTTATTGTGTGCAGTAAGGAGATGGAGGGACGTCAGCTTTAAAAGAGAAGGTGCAAGTTAGGGCGTGTGGCATTTTTTAATTTTCCCAAGAGATGTCAAGTGCTTTCTTAGTAATGATTTAAAAGTATCAATAGCAAATAACATCCCTAAGTATTTGGAATATCAAAATGCTCCTCTGTATCTAAAGCATAGAAAGAGGAATGTGATATCTTTCTATTGCTGTTTGGTCGCTGGGTAAATCGTGGGTAGCTTTTTTCTTTTATTGCTTTTCTATTCAGGTTGGTTATTTATGAGATTATAAATTGCATTAAAATTGAAATTATTTTAATTGAAATTATTACAGAGCAATGTCACCTGACCATTTTGCTTTCTAAAACTGATACATAAGTATTAAAGGAGGAGAAATTGATGAATTTTTTCTAATTATTTTATATATGGAGAATTTTGTGTGCTTGCTCTTTCGTTTACTGGGGATAGGCAATTCTTAGGAAGCACAGGACAGTCTATATGTGCTCAGTGTTGTTCAGTGTCTTCCAGTACTATTTATTAGGTACATGAGCCTTTTGGAATATGATCTGTGTAATTCCAGCAAGTGGGCTTTCAGATAGCCAACCTAACACTCAGTTAATTTTTTCCTATTGGTTTGCTAAGCTGTTGTATTTTCAAGTGTTCTAATTTTTTCCTGTTGAAGATCAAGTATGATAACTATGAATTGCTTAATTTTGGCACCATTTACTTGGCACAGCTTGTTTTCCTCAAAGTTTGCTTGTATTTTAATGTGATCATTTTCCTTTTAGAAAGATATCCTCTTGCAGAGTTTCCCCACAATGAATTAATGATTTATGCTAATGTTCTTTCAGGTTATTATCTTCATAGTGTGGTAAATACAATACAGCTTCTAATCAGTCTCAGAAGTGAAAGACTGCTGTGTAATATTGTTTCCATTAGATGTAACACACCAATGTCCAGGCTTTCTGCTTCAAAAGCTTTTATGTTGCCCAACTCTTATGATTAGGATCCTCTAATGAGTGTGAAAAGAGCTAAACTGTGTCCCTAAACAATTACTGTATACATTTGTGTGTATGTGTGAATGGATAAACGTGAAACACCAGAGGTTTCTGCAGCACTTTTTTTTTTTTTAAAGCGTTCTCATGCGTGGGCTTCCATAGCACTTTCTCACCCTTGAAATTTCACATTCTTTAAATGTTAGACCAGATCAGGATTTTTTCCAAGGGAGAACAGCCAGTCTCATTCTTAGTCATTCACTGGGTAATGGATCCAGTATTCTGGACCATTCAGATTTTCCATGTTAGCAGCAAGCAAGGTTTCTCCTGTCTTGGTGTGTAGATGATAAGTATAATTTAGTAAGGGCTGCATGTACCATCTTCATTAAAGCAAATTTAGCTATTGATTATCTTTTAAGAGTTGTTTGCATTCAAGAAAATCTCCTACAGCATAAAGAAGAGTATGGTGTTATTTACTATTTTCTAATAGTTATAGCATTTTTAGCAGTGATACTATTTTAAAAGAAAAACAGAAATCCTATTACAGTGTTTTTATAAATAATTAAAAAAATGTTCAGTACTCCAAAGATGCATTGAATTGTAAGTGATGATGTTGCAGATTCCCCTAAGGCTGATAGTGTTTAATGTCCTGGTTTTGTGTGCTTTCTTTTTCATATTTATCCCTGAATATGTAACTTTATTAGGAGTGCTGTGTATGAATTTCAATATAAATAAAAAGGGTTTTGTTCTGGTTAATCCTGGGAAAAGTACAAAAAAACTTTGCAGTATATTAGAAAGTACTCCCAGTTTTAGGTCCATGATTAGTATACAAGGAAATTTTGTGGTTCAGTAGAGCTAATTTCAATTAACAGCACCCAAGGTATGTGTTTCTGTACTTCAGGAGTTTGTTATCTAAGACTTGGGGAGGTGATGTTCATTGGTAGGTGCCCAAGTTCCAAGTCTTCATGGAGTTCTAGAATTCAAACCTTTGAATACAGGACATTTGCTTGCTCAGAAGCTGTGATCACTTAGTGTTGCTTAGTAACTGTGAAATTGGAAGCAGTTAGGGTGTGATCCTTTGCTGATGGAAATCAATGGCAATGTTCTCAGTGCTCAGTGTTGCAGAATATGTTAGCTGAGGATGGAAGCAAGTAAATTGACTTGAAGGTTTACATAAAAACCATGAAACTATAAGCCAAATAATTTAAAAATAGAACCAAACCCAAACACTCTCCCCCTACCCCAAAACAAACCCAAACCCAAAAACAAACAGCAAAAAGAAGAGAATCCCGTAATTTTTTTGGTAAGACTTCTCATGATGTTTTTAACTCCTGAGGTATACAATAAAATAATGTAAGGGTGGCACACCAGATCCAGCCTCAAGTCCAAGGCATTGCTGTATCACGATGGCTTCCCATCCAGTGCCTACAGGTGAGTAGAACAGGCATGGTTATACTGATCCTTCCCTGATACTCTCCTGTAGCAGCATCTTTAGCATCTTTCCTGAGCTGAAAGTGGTATCTTTGCTTTCAATAGTCATTGTGGAATTTTCTTCCATTCATTTGTTGAAATGTTTGAGTCCCAGTAAACCTTTACTCTCTGCAATGTCTTGCTTTGCCTAACTTGCACGAGTAATTACTGCATTCTTGTTCTGACCAACAACTTAGAGATACAGTTAGAGCTCTTCTGTCATGCAAGGAGAGTTAGTGAGTTTCTCTCTTTTTCCTTGTTTAAGCCACTCACTATTTGTTTAGATTTCAGTTGTAGGTCTTGTCACTGACTGGTTTCCAAGCCAAAGAGTGCTGGCCAGACAGTCCCTCCCTACGTGGGAGCCTCGCCACATGTTGAGTCGTGATTGCTCCTGCCTGCATCTTCTCCAGGCTTCTTTTTTTTCCTTTTCTTATAATTCTTAATATTAATTTTGCAGTGTTGACCTTTAATGAGCCTTGAGTTGAAAAAAAAGGGGAGGTTTTGGGATGATGTCTGCTGCAGATGATGGCTTCTAATTACTAGAGGATGTTGAAGTGTTCTGGCACAGAGCCAGAAACTCAGCTCGGGGCAGGCAGTTCAGGTTAAGGTCTCATTTCATAAAATTGTGAATCATGAAGACTGCTGTATTTAGGGTACAGTAAGAGGAATTGGTAGAACTTTCCTGCTGTGTGCAGATTTTTCTACCTTTCACATCAGAAATTTGCAGTGATATTTACAGTCTTAATAAACTGATTTTATTCATTTATGGGGTTTTTTAATTTTATTTTTTACTGTCAGCCTAAAAGGAGTAGGGAATGGTGTAGGGATTTGGAAGAGGAAATGTCAGCTGAATTTATAGCAGAGGCAGTTGTCCCAGTTTCTTGTTAATTTTGTGAGTATTTCTAATGGAGGAAAAATTGCTAACATCTTCATTAATACTGTTGAACATGATAAAAGGAGTTTGTAATGAGTTCTTCAAATCATTGCTTTTGTTTTAAAAGGTGGAGGATTGTTCTCTATGAAACCTGATTCTTGAATTATAAGTCTTTGCCATTTGGAATCCCTTTTACAGATCAGTTGCAGGACTTGTTCCCAAAATTCAAATAGTACTAGGCCCAGGGCTGCCACCTTCAGCCAAATACAAGTCTTAGCATGTAGAACTTGTTTGGCTTCAATGCTGCAGTAAATAAATCTTTCTCTTTCTTTACTCTTTATTTATTGAAGTTCATCAAAATTGCAATTTGAGTGGAAGTAACAACTTTAAAGTTCTTAAGTAGTATGCTTCTTTTTGGTTTTGGCAGTAGGATTATCAGTCTGGACAGTTCTCAATGGGCAGCAGATTAACAGAAGAATTACGTCAATGTTACCTTGCAGGTACAGGAATTTTTTTTTTTTTTAAATTTTGAATATGTTCTTAAATGAAATATTTGTTATGGGCAAGTTAGGTTCATATATCAAGCAGTAGGAGGTATTTTGGACTAGGGGAAATCTAATCTCTTTCATCTATTGTTTTTTTTTTTTTCCTGCTCAGTTCTTGCCTGGTAAATTACATTAAAATGTTTGAGCAGATGGTGCATGTGGCTTCAGTCGTGTGCTGGCCCATGTTCTGTCTCTGCTAACAGCTCTCTGTGGGGACCTTGAAATAGTTAATGCTGTATGTGTTTGTATGGATGTAGTGTAAAAGAGTAAATATAATGAATTTAAAATACATGCCTGAAACCCTTCAAGGTGAAATGAAAGTTACAGAAGTATTGGTGTATCGAGCATCTGGGGCCTCCCAAGAACATGAGGCAAAACTGTTGGATGGACGGGTCCTTCCCACAGGAGCACCCAAAACGATTTAAATCTGCTGCATAAGCTTCACAACTCTGCACCCCAGATTTCTCAGGGTCAATTTAGGTCTCTGTCTGTCTCCTGTACAACCACACTACTACAGTATCTTGACTCTCCCAGCCCTTCCTATGCTTACTCCCCTGAGACCATGCTGAGATAGCAGTGTCATCATTCCTTGTTGTGGGCTGGAACTGAAGTACACCAGAGGCTGACACACATGCAAAGAGTGCAGCTGCCTTAGTTAAAGGGAGCTTTTCCACTGTCCTTTTAAACGCAATAGAGAATCAAAGTCTTCAGTCAGATGGAAGCTTCCTTCAGAATGTGTGGAGCTTTTTGGATCTATCTGCTGGGCAGCCTCCTTCTGTGTCTGACTGCAGGGGGAGCAGAGTCTCCCAATTTAGGCAGGTACCTGAAGGTAAAGGTAGTATCTCATGAAGATACAATGTCTCAGATGAAATAATATAAGTGAGAAATTAGGAAGCATCTGAGTTTTACTGACTTCCCAAGAGTTGCCTGTTGAAGAAATGGAGGTTGAATCCAAGCTTTATATCTCAGCTCCTGGGTCACCTAGTGATTTACATTTGCACATACATGCATGCATATGTGTGTATATGTGTAAAAGTAAATACAGAATGAGACAAATAAAACAAATTGATGACCAATTAAATACAGAGGGAGGTGTGTTTGCCCTGTTTTAATTTTTGATGTATGGTTTTCTACACACACCCCCCTGCCCCCCAGTGTAAATCAGAAAAACTGATTGTCATATCTGGCTAAGTTGAGAGGCCTGTTGAGCTGGCAGACACTGAAATTTTGCATTGCTCAGACATAGAGCTGGTGTGGAGTTGTGGGCTTTTAGAGAAAGATGGGATTGAATTTTTGTCTCTGTTCTTCAGACGTTGTACAGATACGCACAAGCCTATGGATGTGACACATCCAGAGATGTGTGTACCTAAGAGAATGCTGATCAGTTTATAAGGGAAGAAGTAATAGGGCAGAGGACCTGGTTTTCCCTGAAAGTCTGTGGTGTTCCACCCTGTCTCTATGAGGAGAGGAGCTGTGATTGTAGTCACCTGGGTGGCTACCAGCAAAACATGTACTTGAGTTTTAAATGGTTGATATAAAGGCCCAGTATGGACTGGCAATTAGGTTTTCTTAGATGATTCCTTTACAGTAGTCAACTATAGCAAGTGACAGCAGAAATATTGGCCACTTGCTTAGCCTCTTCAGACTAACAATTAGTGCCACCCTCCTTTGTGACTGCAAATGTAACTGGTGGTTCACTAAGCATCCCAGTCCTGCAAAGGAGTAGATACAGCACTACTACATATTTGCACATGGGCTGAGCTGTAGCTTGGGATTTAAATTTTGGCAGGATTAGATCTGGACTCTTAGGACTTTAAAGGTTCAAGTTTCTAAAGAGCATGCTATTTTAAAATTGAGATGACTCTTATACAGAAAAGTTATTTCTTTTAACCCCTTTCTACTCAAAGAGGAAATTGAAGAGAGTTTTTTTTCTTGTGTTTATGTGAAGATTGCTTTTTGAGGTTGAATTTATTTTAGGCTCTTTTGAACTGAGTGGAAGGAAGCCCAAGTTTTGCCTTGATAAGTAATCCAAAACACAGAAATGAGTTATGCAGAGGTGATGCCCATGTCAATCAAAGGTTGCATTGTTTTATTTGTTATTTGTTTCTCTTGTTCTGTTATCTCTGGCTACACCACCTGGTCTGATGTTTGTGTTGTTACAAAACACAAAATCTTGACTCTGCCCTTTTTCTTGTCAAGATAATTTGCTTGTTGTTTTCTACTTTATTTACAACTCCATTTTTAAAGCTGTTTTTTTCATTGAGCTTTTCATACAGAAGGAAGCCATAAAATTTTTGAAATATTGCTTTCTCTTATTCTATTACCTTTGACACATTCATTATCTGTGTTAAAGTTGAGATTTTTCAAAAGAATTAATATAAGCTTGCTTGCAATCTGTAATGTTTGTGTATATTGAAAAAATACAGTATTCCATTTTATGACAATTCTATTGTACCTATTCCTGGGAAATGTATTATTTCTTTACAGGAATATCTTATGGAAGAAAAAGTGTAGGATTGATTCTTGGAAGTAAGTAGTTATGACAAAACTTGGATGGCCATTTGAGTTTGTGGTTTTATATGAATTTTCTAGCTTAGTGTTAAGAGGTGTAATGCTAGTAGATTTAGAGGGTAATTTCCCTTTCATGGTGCCAGATTACATTTTTAGTTGGAATATAAGTTCCTTATCCTCATAAATTAAGAAACTATGTTGTCTTTGTGCCTCATTTTCTCCTGCACAAAAATCTATGTGACAAAGGGTTAACTCAATCTGATACAAATGTTGAAATCAGCAGGAGTGCTTATTTGACTGACGGGCACATCTTTCCATTAAGTGTATAAGAGCTCCCCTCAACATATGTGAGGCCTGTTTTAGTCAATTTGAAATCTAGAAAAGAAAAAGAGAAGCATCTCCACCTTCCAAAGTTTCTGTTGCCTTTGAAGCAGTTTGCCCATGTGTATGTATTGCTTCTCCTTCCCTTAAGTTTTTTAATCAAAAGTAAATTAAAGGTTTAGTAATTTACTATGATTTGTCTCCTTGGGATCCTGCAGGCGGATTTGAGCACCACATACAAGAGAAGGCTAAATAATGATGAATATAGTTTATTAAGCAGCTCCCAAGTAAAAGAAAGTGGTACTCTCAGAAACCTTGAAGAGCAACAATTTATGGCACAGAAATGGTGTTTCTCTTGGCTTTATTTATGCAAATGAAAATACATACAAATAATACAATTAAATTACTACACTGTTGTATGGTGAATGCTGAATGTTTTTAATCAGCCAGGAGTTGGTTCAATGAGCCTAATATAATTCCTCATCAGGCTAAGATACCCTCCGGGTGTTTTTGTTGCGTTGCAATATTCATCTTTGCTGTTCCCAGGACATGTACCATGACTACCCAGCTGAGGCTGGAGAAGAGATTTTACAGGCATGTCTCTAACTGTTTCTGACTCTGATACATGAAGCTCAGTTGAGACCGATTCAGTTCAGCTGAGATTAGATCAAGCATTTTAGGAAGTATTTTTCTTCCCTAGATCACAAATGCAATCTTGATTTCTCATTTCTGGAGGAGGAAGCTCTGGATAGGATACTTTTGTTATGCCTCATTTCTTGTCTTTGAGGTTGGTGAGAGAAATGGGTGAATGCAGGCTTCCTGCTGGAGCTGAACGTGCCCCTCTTTCCCCTCTCTGCTCTGCAGAGAAGAGCAAAGCAGAGGCAGTGTGTGTGGGTGGTCAGCCTTTGGAACTCCATGCCATTCATCTGAGTGATGGGTGATGCTCACATCTTTAGAAGAGGAAGGGAAAACCCAAGCATGTTGCATAGTTGAGAGAGAGTGGCAGCTTTCTAGTGCTGACAGCCTGGCTGTGGCAGCAGTCCAGACTGAGCCAGTGGCACCAGCCTCTCATGGCTCATTCTGGCTGGAGTCTGAGAAGAGTGGATAGCCCAGCTGTCCGTGTGCCAGTGCATCCTGATCCACTGCTGACCATGCAGGCGAGCCTTGGCTGGGGACCGCTGTTTGAATCGCATGTGAGCAAACAGAGAGCAGCTCAAGAGCCAGGGTTGGGCCACTGCTCCTCTGCCATTACTGCCTGCCAACAGAAGAACCTTGCATGGTGTTATAAACTCTAGCTTTCTAGAAATATATGCCAGCCCCACTGGTGCTGTTTCTGCTTGTATTACAAAGACTACCTTAGCTTCAGTTTTGCTTGGGCTTCACCTTCATACACCCAGATTTACTTTCCTGTTCAGCATTCATAAACAGAAAAGTGTCTACAGGCAGTACAGAGGATAAAATCTGCAACACGTGAATAAAATGGTGTGCAGAAGGTGATAATGCTGTGATGGATAAACATTTTTCCAGAAGGAAGGAAAGAATCTAGATCAGGTTTCACACTTCTGTACTGCTGGAAGGCAGCTGCAGCACAGCTACAGAGAGGAGACAGCCTGTTCCAGGCAGTGTACCAGCTGGTTTGGGGCAGGATTTGCTGGTGTACCTAAAAGGAATTGGAAAAAATCTCAGCCTTCATGAACACTTTCCCCCCATGTGAGTAACTTGACAGATTACTAATAGATATTAAAGCAATATCTCTTTTTTCCTGAACAGAATGGATGTCATACATTATGTATTCTGATGACTCTGAAGTGAGCATCAGTAATAAGTTTGATCCTAAATACCGTGGCAGAGTCCAAGGAAACTTTATGTAACAACAAATCAAATTTATTAGGTAATCATGGAAGTCATCTTGTGCCTGTTTTATTTTTTGGCCAGATGGAGAGTGGAGGGGGGAAAAGTGCTTGTTTGCTTCCTTACTTTTGAGGTCATTTGGATTATTTTAAAACTTTAGCTGAATATTTGATAATCTAGGCAAATTCTATATTTTCTGGATAAAAATGTTGGCTTTATCAAGAAAAAAAAAAGTGAAAAAAAGATGATCTTGATAAAAGGCCCATAAACTGGTGCCTGCAGTTTTAGAGAAGTTCAACTCCTCACCCTGCAGTGACTTTATTTCTATTTTATCTTAAAGTTGTGGGGGGACAGGAAAAAGTAACAAAAGAAGGTGTTTTACAGCCCTGAAGTTGTTCATTCAAAAGTACCAGTCTTCTTTATTCTAATGACAGAGATTGTCACTGACAGGGTAATTCAGAGCTTTTTTTTTTTTTTTTAAAAAAAAAAAAAAGGATTTACTGAGTTTCTTTTAGAACAGTGATTGACGTGAAATAGCAGTGGGGATTATAACAGAAGAAAAGTTAGTAGGGTCTATTTAAATAAGGCAAGAGACTCCAGCTAGGGCTTTGACTATACTGGCTGAAAAGTATTTAGCTAATGAATTATTCCAAAAGAAAAAGTACAATGAGGAGAATCCTTTTCTCATATTAGTTCAGACTTGCTTAGCATGTTTCAAAAGTGACAGTCAAAGATAAATTCCTGCCTGGGACTTCATTTTTCATCTAGGGAAAACATAGTCTTAATACAATACTAGTGCTTTGTGCACAGCAAAAACTATAATTGCCAGGATATCTCTGATACTGTATTAGAACTCATCATATCACAATCAAGACAGAAGCAGAATTTCTCACTTTTCCAAGTGCTAAATTGCTTTATAGTCTTATTGAATAAAAGCTGGTGATCTTAGAAAAACTGTATATTACCTGTAATGCCACTTGCTGCTACTATTTTTATTTATTTCATAAGAGGTGGCAGTTCATGTTTTAAAGGAGTTTATTTTCTCTAGGGTTCTCTGCTTGCAAAATTGTCCTGTGCCCCTCTCATGATTATTTATTTGTGTGGTTCCTTGCAGCCTGAAGTTCTGGCCATGTTCAGAGGAG
Organism: Fringilla coelebs; assembly: GCF_963513975.1. NCBI lineage: Eukaryota > Metazoa > Chordata > Aves > Passeriformes > Fringillidae > Fringilla > Fringilla coelebs. The sequence continues at coordinate 86,138,764 of NC_140028.1, forward strand.
GTATAATTGAATTGCAGGTTTTGCACATCATAGGCACGAGAGCAATAGGAACAAAGAAAATGAGAATTTACTAGAGCCGCTCCAGAACAGGAAGCTGGAGCTCACTTAAGCCATATGAAGATGCACTTAATTGTGCACTAGTTTTAAACAAAAGTTACTGTTGCTACATTGCTCTCAGCTTTCACACCACTAGTGAAGTGGAGCAGACTGTGCATAAACACTTGCTATATTCTGCGTATGGCTGATTGGAGGAGCTGTTAGCAAACATTAGAAAAATGTTGTAGCATCCTAAGTGGATACCCAAAGTTGTTCTGTGGTTTTACAGTAGTGTCCAGGTGATGAAAATGATGCCCTCGTGATTATCTGCATTGCTTTAAATGTGACCCTATGAGCTGCTGTCCTAGTGGGACAAGGAGAAAACTGTTATTTTGTTTTGGCAGCTTGTGATGCTGAACAGACTGGTTTCTAGCTGAAAAAAAAATATAATTTGTGCTGTTTCTGTTTCTATGCAGTTAGTCAATACAAAATTATCTTAGTAGAAGCAAGCCTGTATATCCTGGGGTGAAGGGAAAGGAGCACTCCACATGTATGACTCTAATTCAGTGAATAGAAAACAGTGATTTTTGTGGTGCCTCAACAGTAGTGCTGTATGTCATCTTTGTGGCTGTCACAGAAACACTAAGTTTTAATAACAGGAGAGGGAAGAGTAGGAAAGTGTGCATGATCATCAGTGGACATTCACATGACTGATGGCTGATTTTTTTTAAAAATAATAATTGTTATACAACTTTCATTAACACTGGTGTCACCCTGGAGTTTTTACCAGATACTTTAAAGAAAATATTATTTAAAAACAAGAAGGAGTGCAATTAGAAGATGAGATGGATGGAAATTTGGGTCATCTTACACCAAGCTTAGGAGCACTTGCAGTAGTACAACCAGTCATTTCCTATAGATCTTTGTGGCTGCTCTGATGTTGAACAGAAAATGCTCTCTCACTCTTTCTTCTTCATGGATCAATAATTAAAAAAAAAAAATTAACAACCCTCAGAGCCCTGTCCCATTCTGGTGTTCTTCATTAAATAGACCATTGGGTTTTTCAGAGGAAGGGAAGGAACAGCAGCCACTTACAGCAGGCATGCCCAAACCTTGAGATCATGATGGCATTGTTTATGTAGAATAAATTACTATGATAATTCTTAGAGGTAGAAACACGGTTGCAATCAGAAAAAAAAAAGCACATCCTTCACTTATTTTCAACAGACAGCCTCCTGTCTTCTTTCTATGATACCTGCAGGTGTGATATTCAGCAGTAAGAAAAGATCATTAATTCTTTCCTTGAAAGGCTCAATTTTGAAAAAGCGAGTGTTCCCCTACAATGACCTTCTTGCTGCCTTATGATACTCTGCAGGAAGAGAAAATCAGCAACTTTTTCCTTGAAAGGCTCAAATTTGAAAAGCTAGAGTTCTCCTACAGTGACCTTTTTGCCACTTTACTCCAATCTCCCTTTCATTATTTCTGTTCTCCTGGGGCTTGAAGAAAAATGCATACACCTTAAGTTAGGGAAGAAGCTCTGTGACTGTACAATTCACAGGTGGAGTTTAAGGAAGGTGAACTAAGGGACACTGAATCTGTAATTTCTTTTATGTGTTCCACACATTTGTGCAATACAGAGCTGGAAGGGCCTTCCCATGCTCCCTGGAGACACCCAAGCGGCTTCATAGCAGAGGAGAGTAATTGCAGCAAGTATGCTGCCATCCCGAAGGACAACCCCAAGAAGATTTTCAAACTACAGCTGAGGAAACTCTGTCAAGGAAGTTTGACAGCAGGGGAGGTGCCTGCTGAGCTCATCAGCTCTGTTCTCCAGTTCTTGTGGAAGTCTTGTGCAAGACACTGGATTTTGAGAGCTAGGATTTGCTTCAGGCATTGCTTCTGGTTCTGGACTTATGGCTTGAACAGTAAAAGTGTTTGACAGGTGATTGAAGGCCTCTGTTGATTGTCTGTGACCTGGTCCATTGACTTTGATTTTCTTGCTCAACTGTTCTTGTAGAATGACAGTTTTAGTTTGGGTAATCCAGTGTACAGACATGCTTTCCATGTCTGCAGAGGTGTGAAATGGAAGCTGAAGCCTTGCTCTGGGACAGGCAAAAAGCATGAGAAGTCATTCTGAGGGTAAGGGTGGGATTGAAATAAAATACAATGTTAGGAATATGTATGAGGAACTGAGCACTGGTGAAAATAGGGAATAAGAAGGATGGAGTAGCTGCTTCTTGACAGCTGAAGTTTAATACACAGTAGCAACTGGAACTGAGAAAATGTTTGAGGATCACAGTCTGTCTGCTTAGGTGTTTTTTTTATTAAATGAAATTTAGGGGGTTTTGGTTTTGTTCTGATACAGATGTGTCATCTGAAAAACCTGGAGCTAAAGTTGTAAAATCTGATGGCTTAGAAGGGATATATTTTCCCAAGTCGTTGCATGTCTCTTCCACAATCCCTTACCCTTATTAGACTGCAATCTTGCTGCAGTGGAGTCCTACCTTACTGAAAATTCCTCGTACCTTACTGTTGGTCATCATGCAAATACCCTTACAACATGATATTTCAGATCCAAGCCAGATTTGGAATACCTGTAGGTGCCCTAGGTTTGAGGAAGCAGTAATGTATAGATCTGCCATCAGTGTCTTCTTCAGCTCCATCTATCTGAAACCTGTGTTTGATGAACTCATTGGGGTTTTTTTGGTGGTGGTTGCTTGTTTTGTTGGGGTTCTGTTTGCTTTTTAAGGCATGTGGGGAAGCATAATGGAGAGGGGCACTGCTTCTGACTCTTCTAGGTGACAGAAACGTGGCCAATCTTTGTTGTCCTGCTTAGATGCCCTCTCTTGGACAATAATAAAAATGGTGATCCTATCTAGCAATTCTCAGCAGCATGCCTTTTTATAAAAGCTGTATTATCAAGCACATTTTACAGAAGGGGAAAGTGTGACACTACTCAATTTAGTGACTTGTCCCAGGTCACCTTACAATCCACTCAGAGAGAAGCTGGCCCTCCTCAGTTGTTTGTCCTCAGTAAGGGCAGCATTACTGCTACCTTGTCACCTTCCACTTAAGAGGTAACTCTTTGTGTAGTGTTTCTTTTTTTTGGTCCTTTTTCATTACAGCATCCTTTTCTGAACATTTCAATTAATTTGGAACATTTATCTCTGGCTCAGAAAGCTTGCTAGTGCTTTTGGATTTTTTTCTTTTTTTTTTTTTTTCTTTTTTTTAGCTTGAGGAGCTCTGAGCTAGGGGAAGCAATACAAACATTAAGGAAATTATGTTACAATGTAATGTGAAAGTTCCCTGAGGTTCATAAGACTTTTTTTAATATGACAACATATATGTTTTCCTTTCCTGTAATGTGTGATTGGCTTGGTTCACTTGGACTGAAGCTTTAGGAAAGGTTTGGAAAGTCCTACGAAATGGCATTTATCTAGAATTCAATGGCTCTCAAATTCCATGTGTTCATACCATAGTTCATATGATTAAGTGCTGTCAAACTAGGCAAGATTAAGATGTACATGTGTTATCATTCCTTATTTGTCAAGATGTCCTTGACTACCTGAGTTATAGCTGGTGAAACATCACATGTAGCCATATCATTGCATAATTACAGCTTCTGGTCTCAATGGCTGGCAAGATGCCTAACCCAACAGATCCTTAGATCTGTTCCTGTTGTAGAAGGTTCTGATATATGATAAAATATTACTAGGTTTTCAAATCAATTTCCAAAAATTCTTAATATTCTAATCTATTTGTAGTCTTTCTTACATCTGCAGAATGGTATGCAATTTTATATAGTGATATATCATTTTTCTCTGTCCTAGTGATTAGTAATCATGTACATGAAGTATATAGCACTTTTTCTGCACTGAATAAGATTAGATCACAGGCATGCTTACAGCTGAAAATTGATTTATTTGATTTGGTGCTTGCTTTCTTTACAAAACTTGCATAGTTAACTGCATGGAAGGCGTGATGTCTGTATTAAAAGATACAGATATTCAGTAGCATTTGCTTGAACTTAACATCTCTGCATCATGGTCTTCAATTTACTTGTGTATGAAATGGAGATAATAACCTATTGGCTTTTCACTGTTGCTTCAGGCTTGATCAGGAGTTTCAAAATTCAACTCCTAGCAATGGAATTCAGTCAGCAATTGCAAAGTAGCCTGGGAAGTCAGCAAGTATATTCAGTAAGTTTCTAGCTGGTAGAAGTAGAGTGCCCCAACCTTGGATTTTAGTGAGGAGTGGGCAACTCATAGTGTGGAGTAGCTTGTAAGCAGGTGCTGATTGATGTGGTGTAGGCCTGGCACAATGTTGGAAGCACCGGCTTTGGAAGATAGACACAGCCTCTGGCTCCTGGGAAATGTAAAACTGAGCAGGTCATAGAAGAGCTGTCTGATGTAGAAGCAAGATGTTGATGAAAGTCTTACTGTCAGCATCTTGTCTCTTTGCAAGGGATCATCATCTGGCCTCTTCTGAATCCCTACCAGCATGCCCAGTTTGGGATGGAAAAATACAGGCTGGTGTGCTGCCCTTTTTATGTGGATAACCTTGCTTAGTCCAGGTATCAATGATGGCTGGTGGAGCTTTTCCTCCAGCAAAAAGGGTTATTTAGATGCTGTGCTTCCAGAGGCAGAGCACCTCTGGTGTGAGGCTGGAGGGGTTTTTTAATGCTATTAATTGCATCAGTGCAAGGATCCCCCAAAAGGGATTACTGTTCCTGAGCATGCACTGAGCAAGTCAAAAGTACAGAAAGAATCCCCACTGCAGAACTCACAAAAACTAGCACTGACCTGGCAACTAATGAGCAAACAAGCTAAAAAATCTTAGGAGAAGTAATGTAAGTTTTCACCTTGGGTTTTTAAGGTAGTAGCCTTCTGAGTGTTACTGCTCACAGCACTGCCAGTCAGACTGCTCAGAATAATGTCCCTGCTTCAGTGTTATCCAAGGTCTGCGCTGCAGCCACACAGAGGAGACCTTTGCTGGGCATTATTTTACTAGAACATTTTTATATTATTCTTTTTACTGACTTGAAGATAAAGATATGTGCTGACTAGGCTCATGCTGAAGCATTCTGCATTAGCGCTCTGATCAAAATTTAGTACCATTGTCTACCGTAAAAATTTATTTTGAGAGGTATCCAACTTGAGCAGTTCCAAAATACATTTGTCATTGTAGTTTAGAAGCATTCAATGTTTTTGATGCATTTCCAATCATAGTTTACAGCACTGTAATGTTTTCACGGCACTTGGCTTGGTGGTTGTGGTCCTTTGCTGCATAGGTGGGTATTTTGCGGTTTTGGTTTTGTTGTTTTTTGTTTCTTTGGTTTGTTTTTTTTTTTCTCTGCCTGAAACACTCTGCTTTGCAGCAGCTGTGACTTGATCTCATCAAGGTAAAAAGACAGCATTTTTATTGCTGCTGCAAATCTTTCTGCACTGGTGCTTATAGGTGCCTAGCAATGCAGCAGCCTCAAACCCAGCAAGAACGGTTGCAAAGACTCTGTGGGGGCAAAGTGAGACTAATGCCTATTTCCATCCCCTCTGGTGAGAACTGCTAGGAGCAGAGAAAACCCCCTCTGTCCTCCCCAGCATGTCAAAATCCGTCAGCTAGCTGCTAATTGCCTGTGCAGTGATTCACATGCCATCTGCCATTGCTGGGATCTTTTGTCATCTCTGGTAGGCTATAGGCAGTTCCATAAACTTCATGTGGTTCTTCTGTCAGTGACACCGGCTCAATGCAGCGTGGCAATAGCAGCAACGCTGCTACGTGCAGAAATTAATTCATTATTTACATGTTGTCACCTTTTCCTTTAGTTTGAGAGGGCAGTATTTGAGGTAACCAGAGAGGAGAAAAAAAGCAAGAGAGGTTATTCCAGTTGTGTGCCACTAAGTGTTCCCCCGCCCTTACAGAAAGCAGCTCATGGATGGTGGGAGAAAGATGTCAAAAAGAATAAAAAGTGCAGAGGATTATTCTGTATTTGTGTGTCACCCCGCATCTGCGGCCCCGGGGCGAGCAGAGCGTGATGCGGTGGTGGCGAGGCGGGGGTGCCCTGCCTGCCCTGCGCCTGGGCAGGGAGTGGGGAAGGCGCCGGTCCTGTCACAACTTATGTAACGATTGCATAAGAGTGCCGCTGCTGTGACTGTCAGAAACTTGTGGGAAGGACGGGATTTTTCCCTCCCTTCTTTATGGCTTGAATCAGAAGCCAAGTCTAGGATGGTGTTGTTTACTCCCCTTGGTAGCTGGGGATTCTCTTCCCCCACTCTGAGGGAGCAAAGAGGGTCCTGCCTTTGTTTAATCCTGCCTCGTTTTGCTCTTATGTCTCATTTTTCTACTTTTTTCCTTTTTTTTCTTTTCTCCTTTGCCTGCATTTATAATTTGATAGTCACTATTGCTGCTACCATAAACTTTCAATAATTAAACGTTCTATCAACGTTTTCTAAAGCCACCCGGGTGATTGCTGAAACGCCACCTTGTTTTAAAGTGTCTCTTGAAGGCAGGGGTGCTGCAGAATCTCATCTGATTTTTTCCTTCCCCCATTTAAGCTTTCTTTGAGGATGCTGATATGCATCATCCATAAGTGTGACGTCCCAGGTGCATAAACCAGCTTAATATGTTAATGTCTTTGGAAAGGGGGTGGTGAGCGAGAGGAGAACATGACATTGTTCAATCGGTCCATTCCAAGCTGCAAACCCAATACTGGCTTTTGCAGGGACCCAGGCGTACAACCATTGGAGGGTGTCGTACACCTCCGTCAGTGAATAAATTGCTCCGGGAACAAGAAGTCAGGAGGTGACTGGGAATGCCGACCCTCATTCCCCAGACGAGCTCTTTGCCAGCTGAGCTAGGGTCGCTTGGACAGGCAGTGGTACTCATGTATAATCCTCGCGGCTCCCTCCGAAGCGCCGCCGCGCTGATCCTTCCCGCTGCTGCAGGGCTGCTGGTGCAGCGATTTGTTACCTTCTGCTTGTTACTTGGCTTTGGAGCGGGAGCGGAGCTTTTGGCTCGCCTTTTGGTGCCTTATGAAACGCGTGTAATTACCGGAGAGGGGGAAGGCGAGCGGGTTCGCTGGGTTGACGAGGTGATTAGAGCCATGCCTCCATCCGCCCGAGGGCTCCCCTGGGGCCGCCCCCGTCCCACGGGCGGGGGAGCGGGGCGGCAGCTGCGGGCGCCGGGCGGGCAGCGAGAGCCCCGCCAGCCCTCCCAGATGGAGTTTCAATGTCCTTCTTCGCCCCCCACACCTCCCCTCCCTCCCTTTGGCAGCGCTGCCTCCTTAAAGACAGCGGTACCAGCGCCGAGCTTGCCCCCGAGGGCGGGATGCAGCCGGCGAGGGGCGAGAGGCTTTGATGGAGGCGTGTGCGCCGCTGGCCGCCGGGGCTTTAGTGGGTGCCCTGGGATTTGTCCGCAGCATATGCGGTGCTGTTAATGATTGAAAAATTACCACAACAATTAGTCACGGATCGCTGAAGGCAAGGCCCCCAAACAGTGTGGACAATGTGATTAAATCCGTGTATGTGACAATTAACTCTCCTGCAGGTTTATCCACCAAGGAAATGGGAAGAAGATGGACATAAAAAAAAAATGACAGGCGAGAATAATGTGGCAGAATGGACCCGATACAGCTGGCACTATCAATTTTAATCTGACACTGAATTAATCACACTTGGATTAATCCTGTTCTTATTGCACCATTCTGGTTGCCTGTTTATTTATATTCTTCCTCCATTGTGTGCTACACAGAGGCATGACGGATTTAATTCCTGTCCGTTCCATGTTCTTAAATTTAAAAGGCAAATCCTTCAGTCATGCTGTGTTTGAGGTAGTCCGTGGCACAATTATCTCATAAAAAATGAGCCGAGTCCAGATGCACCATGCCATGAATCCCCTTCTGTATCACAGCTGAGTAATTCTCAATAAATATTTGTTCACCCAGTATTCTCACTGGGTAGATCTCATCCTGCCTGTCTGTCCAGGCAGCCACACACGCAGCCACACAAGTAATGCTTTGCTTGTGCATTTATGTTGCCATTGGGTGAAATTTGGTGCACATTCATTGGTGGTTCTTGTGCTCATGATTTTATTTTGAGGGAGCAAAAGCAACACTTTTGTAGTGTTTCAGTGTTATGTTACTTTCCAGACTGGAAATGGAAGATCTAGTACACAAACCTGAGAGGGGAGGTATAGAAGATCTGAGAATTTTTGAAAGATTAGGACTTCTAAAGGAAAAGAAGGACCAATGTTTGCCATATGCTGCTGAAGCCTTGAAGGAGAAACAGTGTGTATCAGTAGACAGTCTACTGAGGTTAGCCAACTGTGTGCCCCTTCTAGCCCAGGAAAGGTAGTTTGCTGACTGTGTTGCTGCTGTGCCTGCTCCCTCACAAGGCTTTCATTAACAAAATGGCAAATGTCACTTAATGGATTGAACTAGCCACACCTTACTTTTGCCTGTAGCTGCTGCAGATCTCTTTCTTTTCTCATCATCAGCCATTTCTTGTCTTATTTTGTAATGTCTAAAGAATTCATTGTAACTTTGAACTCAAGTTGACTGGAGATGTATCTAGTGAAGCTGTAAAGATTCAGTTTTACTGCCACGTGTTAATACTGTGGTCTGCAACACTTAACATTATTTTAAGCTAAGTGTTGGACCTTTCCTGAGTTCTAAAATCCTAGTGAAAACATGTGCCATACATAATGGTGTCCTTAAACAAGGTGACTTAAAGACATAAGTGTTTCCATTGAAAATACATAAAATCCCTGCTCATTTATACTGTCAAGGTTTTTTTTATCCAGACTACTCTATTATCAGTAACAGAAAAACACAAAATGAAGTATAGCTGAACCATCTTTTAGAGTAATGCTTCTTGTCCTGTTGTTGCCACAGAACACAACCTGTACTCCTGTTCTGACCTGTGGGCTTCACCACAAAGAAATGAGCAGGTCCTGTGAAGTCAGTGGGCAGTAAAGATATCGGTAGCCTTGATATGTAATTCACTGCCCTAGGGAACCTTGTCGTTCTGCTGACAATATAGCTTTCAAAAGATTGTTCAGGGGCAGGTCCATGAAACTGGAGGATGTGAATTTTGCTTCCTGCATCTCTTCTGTGCAAAGGTAGCACACTGCAATGTGGACAGAATAGATGTCTTATTCACTGATAGAAATGTACTAAGTGAAGGTCAGAAGAAACTAAGTCTCATACCTCTAGCACACCAGAAGATTTGCAGTATGATCTAGTTAGAATCTCAGCCTTACCCTCAGCAGTAGTATTGGATATCAGAGCTGAAATAAAGCCAAATTTGAGATTTCAGTCAGAACTGCTTCTTTCATTGTCTTTCAGTCTTCCAGTAATTTCTTCTACTTTATACCCTTCTGCATCTGGGGTGTGTGTCTGGATTTGGTTGCTGCTACTTTTTTTTGGCCATCTCTTTAAGATTTCCAGGGAAATAATAACCAAAAGTATTTGGATAGGGAAGGGTTTGAAATCATTTATCACCAAATGCTGGTGCTGGAAAGACATGTAGTAAGTAGTGGACATTAGGTCTGGTCTGGAAATAGTTTGATTGTTCAAAACAATAGGAGAAGGGTTTCTTTCAGGGTTGTTTTTTCTGATTGTGATTTGGGTTTGTTTAAGTTTCTTTTGTCATGTGGTAAGATCAGTTTTAGGTTCTGATCTGCTCACATCTTCTGGCAGCTCAGAAGAGGAGCTGAGTGTGTTATAAACTTGTAGCAAGGGATTGGTAGCTCTGCTGGACAGCAGGAATAAAACTGACTTTACATCAACATCAAAATATTGTCTATGCAGGTGGCATGAAATGCTAACTATTAATTTATTTACTTCTCTTGTCTTTTCCCTGCTCCTCCCCCATTCCCCTAGTACAGTCTGGTGTTTTACAGTTGAATTTGCTGCTGCTGTTTGATGGATAGCAAATACTTGCTGATTATGTAACTAATTGACAACTATGGAAGTTACTTCTTTATTAAGCAATTTATCAAGTGATTAGGAGACCGTTTATGTAGACTCTCTTAACATAACACCAGTGGTTGAGTATGTTGGTAGGAGGAAAATATGAGGTGATTTGAGGTGCACTTTTGAAGCAAACTTTGTTTTCTTTACTCTGAAGCTTCAAATCGCAGGGGTATGATGCATTAAAACATTACTGCTTCAGGCTTAATACGCTAGGTGGTCCCTTGGCCAAATGCACATTACATTTTACACCAACCAAAGTTTATTTAAATTTAATTAAGATTCATCAGACTGATTTGCTGTGCCTGCTTTATAAATAGAGTGAGACTGCCTTAAGTTTGGTTAATAAGAATTGAGCTGCCTTGTGCAGTTACAACCTCAGTAAGTGCTGTTGGCACATTTGGAGTCACGCGTGAGCGCTCCGCAAGCGGCCGTGCTCGTGCTCCATGTCAGAGCTCTGGGTGAGAGCATTGTTAAGCGTTTTGTGCATGTGGGTGCAGGGTCAAGGAGCGTGGTGGAGTGTGTGCACGTGGTGATTGTTTGGATCAATGTACAAATCAAACCCATGTTTGCTCACTGGCAGAAGAGATGAGTTTGGAATGGAAATGAGGTGAGAGGCCTGCCAACAGGAGAGGGAGTGTTCGGAGTGCACAAGACTAGAGGATGGGATGGTGAACTCCCTGGTACCCCAACCTGAAGCATTGAGGGGATTTTTCTGACCTTTACAATGGGAGCATTTCCTCCCTAGATGATTTTTAAGTCACGATCTGCAAAGAGGATTTTTTTTTCATCATCTTCCCCTCCTGCCCCAATATATGTTTTTCATTTCCCTTTGCATACATGGAACTGAATAGGAACAGTGCAATGCTCCAAGTACAAAATTATCTCAGTATGGTTGTGAGAATAGAATTACTTAAGGTTATTCAGTGTCAAAAAGAATATAATAATCCAAGTATCCTTCTGAGTCAGCAAAAGGGGAAGAAGTGCACAAGGAAAAGGCCCCAAAACTTTGACATTAAAACAGTTGATAAAGTGTTCACATTTTTCTTTCACCTCTCCCCTCCTAACTGAACCCAAATTTTGCTTTTTAATTTTTTTCTCTTTGAGTTTTGGCCCCAAAACACTGTTTGGGTCCCCACCTGAATGTTATAGAGAATATTCTCAGAGGGAGAAGTGACAGTAAAGTGACAAGAATACAGGATGGATTGAATGTGTGGAGAAAACACTGTGCTTCTGTGGGTGCAGTGTTAATAATTCTTTTATGAAATATTTGAATGCGGATTCCAAAGGCTTGTGGCATTGTTAATGTACCTGTAGCTTGACCATCTTATGAAGAGCAGTGGAGAGGTGTATATTTGTTGACTCAAATATGGGTGTCTATATTTAACAGTGGTGTGTTACTTTAGGCTGTGCACTCACTGGTAGTTGCACGCCAACTCTAGTCTGGAAGCCAATAAAGACAACAGCGTTTGCCAGTGCCTTTGCCGGTAAGTTCTGTCTTTCTGGACTTTGGGTTGCTGGACTATTGCTATTAATTCAAGGAGAATTTGAACTGGGTAGGAAGTAAGGAGACACAGAATCACAGAATGAGAAAATGGTTTGGGTTTGAAGGGACCTTAAAGATCATCTAGTTCCAGTGCCCCTGCCATGGGCAGGGGCCCATTCCGCTAGACCAGGTTACTCAAGGCGCCATCCAGCCTGGCCTCAAACACTTCCAGAGACAGGGCTTCCACAACTTCTCTGAACAATGTTTCCCAGTGTCTCTCCACCCTCACAGTAAAGAATTTCTTCCTAATAGCTAATCTAAACCTACTGTCTTTTAGTTTGAATTCCTTCCTCCTTGTTCTGTCACTAAAGCTCCTCTTTCTCCATCCTTCCTGTAGGCTCCCTTCCTGGACCAAAAGGCTGCAATTAGGTCACTCCAAAGCCTTCTCCTTTTCAGGCTGAGCAATCCCAATTCTCTCAGCCTTTCCTCATAGGAGAGGGGCTCCATTCCTCTAATCATCTTTGTGGCCTCCTCTAGACTGTCTCCAACAAGTCCATGTCCTTCCTGTGGTGGGCAGCCCAGAGCTGGATGCAGCACTCCAGGTGGGATCTCACTAGAGTGGAATAGAGGGGCAGAATCACCTCTCTCAATCTGCCACCTTGAGGTTTCTCTATTTGGAGTCGATTTTCTTATCTTCTTTTGGGCATCACATTGGTGGTAATTAAAGTAATTTTTTGCCACGTGGAACAAACACTGAAGGACAACACTGCTACTCCTTGTGGTAGTTCAGAACAATTCCCTATGGTCTATGGAATAGTTCTATTTGTAAGAGTTTAGACCATCCCTTGGACAGATTTCATGCTCTGTGGACACTGTTGTATCTACAAGTGTAGAATATGATCTACAAGGGTGGAGATGGGGTGAATGAAAAGGCAGAGATCATGTTTTAATCAAGGGTTATACAGTGCACTTATAATACTTTAGGGATGTAGCAAGGACCAGGTAATGTAAAGGACCAGGTTCCCAGCTATTGGCTTTCATAAAGTTCTCTTTTTATCTAGCAAACAGAGAAAGAGAGCAGATTGTAGACAAAACAGCCAAAATCTGATCTTTTTTTCAATAATGTTTCTATTAAGGTAAATTGAGAACTAAGTTATCATTTGTTATTTGAAGCAGTTGTAAAAAAAGCAGACAATATATAGAAATTATGTAAATATGTGTTTATTTATGTGTCTATATGTGTTTATATATTTGAGCACATGCACACACAAACTCTTCCTATTTTTTTTGAAGTGCCAAAAATGTATTCTACACATAAAGTCCAAATAAACCCTGTGGGTGTTAGCATTAGCCTTTCTTAAAATGTGTATGTGGAATTGGATGACTAAAGAAGTGGAGAGGAAAGATAAATGATTGGTTGTAAGCTGTCTATTTGTTTTTATTTATGTTAATAGGCATAACTAATTAAGGTATTTGAAAAGCCTGGCTTATTCATATCTGCTTTTATTACAGAAAAACTGCTGTTATTAAACCTACAAGGAGCATATATTATAAAAGCCAGTATATACTTTAGATCCTCAAGGTGCATAAGCTACAACTATCTGAAGACATTGTTAAGTTAGATGCAGATTTTCAGGTGATAGGCTCTTTGATAGACACCCTCTTTGTGCATTCTGTCACACCATGACAAGCTAGTCAATTTTGTGTGGGTATGAATTTGTTATTACAGGCAAAGAAAGCATTTATCTTATGCTTGTTCATATAGTGCCTAGCAGGAATCTTAGAAGAAACAGATCTGCCTGTACAGATTTTCCTGGTAGTAGCAGTATCATGTGGTACTAGTGAGCACTAGGCAATTGACCTGCATGCTTTTGTATTAGCTGTACACCTCCATAATTACCCCAAGAAGAAAGAACCAAAATACTACAGCCTTGAAAAAGGTGCTTGGCAGGTATATTTGAAGCATAAAAAATTGCAGTTGCTAATGCAGTTCAGGGGTTTGTAGAGACCTGTGCTTCTATACTTGGTCCCTGTATAGCCTGATACAGAGTGCATTCAGTTTCAATATTTCCTCACGGTGCATTGTGCTGGGCATGAAACTATTTAGATCTCAGGAAATGCAACTATATTAAAAATACTTTTAACATTTGCCCTTTCTTACTCGTAGCTGCCTTACAAATATCCACCCTTCCTAAGCAGAAGTAAATTCTTTGTCTGGCTGATTAACTAGGGAAAAAATATCTCTTGGAGACCTTTGCGAGGTCATTAGCGAAGCTTTCTCTTCAGAACATGAATAAGCCACCTGCCTTTCATAGCCCAAGGGAGCCTAAAGGCAGTGTGTGTCTTGGAGCACACCACAGAACAGCATCTGCATACTGCCAGACTGATCTGCTAATAGCCAAGGGAGAGAGAGAATTGATGCCAGGGGTGAAGAGAAATGCTGAAACCCTGCAAAGTGATAAGCAGTGCTCACCTATTTATTAGACAACTAATGCTGCCTGTAGCGTTACCAGTGAAGGATAAAAGAAGTGGGGCATGTTGCAGATTGTTAATTGGTCTTAGAGCTGCAGGTTGTAATTACTAGCTTACTTTCTTCTCTACAAAGGAAAAAAATATCCCAGAAGGGACCAAAGCTGAGACTGTTTTCATCTGCTAAAAAATCACGTTGTGTTTTAAATATTTCGATTATTTTTTGTTTAAGAAAGAGAAAAATAATTTTGCTATCAGACTGATAAGCTGCAAGAAGGCCCCTATTTGAATTTGACACCTTTTATGATCAAATGTTTGTCAGGAAACACAAGTTCTGTGTAATATGTTAGTGTTTTAAAAATAATTCCACAACAAAGTTCTTTAAAGTTAACTTGCTGGAAATATGTAAGCTAATTAGTGTTTGTGACTTTTATTAAGGATGGGTAATTTTCAGTTTACTAGTAATTGACTTCTATAATCTTAATCTTATTAAACTTTCTTTTTTCTCTGAGAGCTTCAATTTTAGCAGTATGGTCCCACATTTTGGTCCCCTCCAGTTATCCAGTTTTTTCAAACTGTGGATTCTTTGTCCAGACACACTTTCTCAGTGTGCTCCCATTTACTTTATGCCTTACAGGCTAAAGGTGAAAACAGCTGAAACATAAAACAGAAGATTAAATTGATAACTCTTTTATTTGACTATTTATTCTTGGAAAATGTCTTCTCAAATCAGTTCAAAATAGTATGGGCAGTGTCTGGTGCTTCTTCTATCCAACAGTCAATGCAGTTTTTTAACAAGTGTTATCTAGTAAGATTCCACTCTTACTTTAAATGAGTAGGTACTTAATTTCCTTTTCAGGCCTGTCTGCTTGTGCAGGTTGGTTGTGCTGGGTTAGCAAACATTTGCTCTTAAGACTAGAGTCCTAGTTGCTGAAGGACAGATTCATGGGGAGCAGGAGGAGGTAAGAAGGGGATGAGTATCTCATCCTCATTACTACCAGTAAGTGCAGTATATGTTCTGATCACATGCAGGGGAAGTAGGTTTGCAGCGCTCTCTCCTCATCATGATTGTTTTCCTCAGTCCTGATTTGCAACATAGAAAAGAGAAATCTAGTCTGCACTTCAGCATTTCCCCCTCTATCCCTTCATACTCCTCAGCAGGCACAAGGACCTCCTCTACCACCACCAGCTCAGCTTTCCTCCTGCTGGTGCAGCAATTCACCTCCCACACAAGCAGCAACTTTGGCTTTCCTTCCAGCTTTGTTGGCATATAGGGTAGAGACAGGTAGAACATATTGAAATAAACTTCTGGCTCAGTTTGGTGGTAATGTCACACTACAGCCCCTGTATCATATGGCCTAAGAGCTGCTTCAGGTGGAAGACATTCTTTCCACTATGCAGTTTTTATTTTTTTCATATCTAGAAATAATTGAAGCTTTATGTTGGCGTGAGTTCTTCCTTCATAAGAAGGCTTGTCTGTAGCTAAGGACTCACTGCATAAATTCTTCTTCCTTGCTTAAAATAAAGACAGTGCCTTGAAAATAATTTATTTGGAATTTCCTTCCTAGCTTATCTGACAACTTTGCATGGTAGTGTTTGGTTGCTAGAGCTCACGCTTTGCTAGGAGACAGGACAAGCTTCCAGCTCTGCATGCAGAAAGCATTTGAATTTGAATTTCAATTAATTCACGTACAGCGTGAAATAAAAATGTCATGTTTGGAGGAGGGGTATTGTTGTTTATACAGTTTTGCCAGAAGACTCACAGAATAAATGTTTGGCTTGTGCTACAGTGCGGTATTAGAACAAGAAGTGATTGCATTATTAACTGACAAGTCATGAGTGGCCTGGATGCTTTAGTTTGTTCCCATGTAGAACTGAAGATTACAGGTCTGTCTGTTATGTCTCTCATCCTTTTTAACATCATATTCTGGTAGCTGTTACAACATTACTTGCCCTGTGATAATTCACTGAGCTATCAGCTACAAATATTTGTTTATCCTAAGGAGGCCATGCAGGTGTAAGAGCAAAAAGTTCAGATCATGAAGGAGAATATCCTGCAGCCTGAGTTTTTGAGTAAATTAGTATGTAACTTTTGTTCATAAAGGAATTACAGTCCGAACTGTATCGATTAGTCTGTGTGCACATGCTCTTGATTGCTTGGCAGCCAGGCTTGGCTTGGATTTTTGGATTGACAGATGTAATGATGCTGGAAGGCCCACGGACAGGAGAATAAGTGGCCCCCAAAGGGCTTTGCTGCTACAAAACATCAGCAGAAACATCTATGCATCCAAACATGCCCAGCTTCCACTAGGTGCAAACACTAGTTGTCAGGGCAAGGTTTAGGACTACTGATGGGTTTTCTCATTAAAATGTTGTTTTGAGCTGAAAATGTTATTTTTATTCAAAATCTAACCTCTAAAAGAATATGGTTGATTTGTGAGAATTTTTGTGAGAAGAGATATTTCTGAATTATTGAATCACTTCTTGTTATGAAATGTTTTGACTTTTTTTTTATTGTAAGCCATAATGAAGGTTGAAAGATCACATTTCCTGAAGGTTGTTTCTAAAACATCCTGGGACAAAAAAAAGCTTTTAAGAACTCACTTTATTAAGGATAGATTTTATGCCACTGTTTGGTGGATCAGCCCAAGAGAAGCAGGAGTATATAAATGCTCACTTGGTTGTATTAGATGATATCTTGAGGTTCTGTTCCTCCTGAATAATTTTATCATCCTGTGTGTATATGAGGACAGAATTTCTTTTCCACTCCTGCATTCTTTGCTCTTACTTTGATAGTCTCAAGGAGATGCTGTAAAATACCGTGATCTGACCCAGAGTACTGTAATGTCATACCAAAGCATCGGCTACTTCAATGTAAAAAAAAAAGGCAATGAAAAGAGCTGGGCAGCAAAAAGGAGAATTCTGTCAAACTTGAATGAGAATGGGAGGCTCTGAGACTTCAGGTGTGTTGCATATACATGACTTTAGGAAGATTGATATCCATCTGCTTGGAGGTTGAAGTTGCTAGACAAAAGAGGTGAGGTGCAGGTATTGCAGACAATGGAGCTCTGCAGCTGAGCCTTTTGTAAGATGTGAATAAAACAAAAGAGCTGCATCTAATCTCTTTAAAGATGGAAAATGTTTAATTGATCTCTTTAAAGATGGAAATTGTTTAATAAAAACAACATACAGGATTGAAGTTGCAATTTGCAGATCAGTTGATTGATAAGTAGCCTTCAGGTTTTGCCTCTGTTGCATACTTTTTTGATATGACTGAATTGCCCTTACAAAATACAGCAGTGCTGTCCCATAATTCTGACTGGCTTTGCCATTGACTGTACCATAGAATCATATATACAGGAATTGCCCAAGGGTCTTCCCCTGCTTGCTGCACCAGCACACTGGAAATAATGTTTAGCTTTGCTTTCCTAAGTTTTGAAAAGTTCATTTGAGGCTTTTACTTTCACTGACATATGTAATATGAAATCCCTCAGGTTCCAAACTAATAGGAGTTTGAGGCTGTTGGGCTCTCAAGGAGCGCACAACCCTGCACTTTTTGTATTGATATGATAGTGAAAAATACCCAGAGATCAGTCCTGGCTTGCACACTGTCATGTAAACCACTTGTAACTCTTCCTCCCTTTGGGTTAAATGGTTTCTGTATTTTGTTATGTTTTTATCCTTGCAGATGACCCATTCATTTGGGTGATCTGCAAGGATACTGCATTGGCAATCTGTCTGTTCCTGTAGACCAAAATTATTTGTAGAAGCTGCATTTAACTGGGGGAAGGTGGGGAAAATATTGTTTGTTTTTCTCCTGGCAAAGAAATGTGTGAAGTTTATCTCCAGAGGTTTCAGATGAAGGAAAATTGGTATTGCTTTTCTAGGTTCATCCTTGAGATGTCCTTTTAAGAAGAGAGGATGTTCTAAAATCCATTGATACTTCTGGCAGCTGAAAACTTAATAAAAAAGGATATAGTGATTTTTAATTGAACTAAATGCATTGCCCTACACACAAGATGTTATTTGAACTTTGAGATGCTAGGACAATAAGCAATGCCACATTAGTAAATTTATGGTGCATCTACTCTTTGCTAGGTGCTCACCACAGTCTCAAGTGACAGTAAGGTTCTCTGAAGACCTTGCAGTAAAATAGATATATAAATTACCTACTGACAGTATGCCATCCTCTAAAAAAATCCAGAAAACTGGCTCTCAGTGGCTTGCAGTCGTATTTATGTGTACTGACAGTGCATCTTTGGTAGTTTTTGAAGCTAAGGTATTTGAACCATCATTATGAGGGGAAAAAATCAAGAAGGATATGAGCAGTAAATGGAGATACAACTAACTGGCCATAATAAAGCCTGTCCAAACTAGTCTTTCCATATTTCTGTATTTCACCTTAGGCTTTGCTTCTGGCATTCAACATCACTAAGAAATAGTCTTTGGTCACATTAATCTTTCAAACCTTTTATTTGTTCGGGCAAGTTGAGGAATGGGAAAGAAATCTTCAAAAGCTTGGGTAAAAGCAGTACTGTAGGAGTTTGTGTTAAATCTATTGCCTTTGATTCTTAATTTATCCGTGAGCTTTTCCTTTAATAGAGGAAATTTCTACAGAGGAGGTTTTCTGTGACAGCAGTAGTTAGCTGGGCTGGAGGCTCAGGCTACAGGGGACAAGAGGAATTCAAGATAGGAAGTACTGAGGGATTTAGGTAATTTTTATAGCATAGGGATACCTTTTTTTTTTCTAATTTACTGAAGTTACCTGCAAGTGTCTTAATTAGAGTTTTCATGCAGTATAATATTAAACATGTGCTAATTTAAGCATGATTTAAAACTATTCATCAAAGTGGGGAAAAAATGAGCTGAAAATGTGGATTTATAATACAGACCACACATTCTGTAAGAGGTAAGGAATACGAGCTTTCAAGAGCAGCAGCACCGAAAATATTGGTTGAGGACTGAAATATATCTTTCTGATCTTCTGTTATGGTGCCTGAATAAGATCATATCCCTTTGAGGCAACATGCTGTAATTCCAGTAAATACTGTGTAATCTTTGGGTAGTGTCTCAGTGATTTCTTTCTCCTAAAACCTGTTGATACTCGTAATGAAAAGAGAGAAGGGACAGGGATTTTCTTCTGTTGCTGAAAGATCCCTCATGCCACCTTGGAATATGACTGAAGTGATTACTGCCCTGAGGGTTTCAGACACATTTCAGCTGGGGCTCCAGTGCCATAGCCAAGTTCTGCTGGTTGAAAAGGTCCATGACCTCAGCTGTTTGTTTTCCTCCCATGACAGGTTTTTCCTTTCCCTCAGGCTGGTCCTTGGTCTGCCTGGGAGGCAGTAGGTAAACATTCTGTTAATGGGACCAGACTGGTGGAGCTTGGTTAATGGCCAGTCACCCAAAAAAGCTGTGCTGGCAGACCAAGGGGGAAAAGCAGGAGGTGCTTTTCCTGTGCTTGAGGTGCCTGCAGAGAAGAGGCAGGGATGAGTGACTGAAGAGCAGTGACCTCCTGCCCCAGGTACTGAGCAGAAGGGATGCTCAGGCACAGAGCCTGAGGCTCCCTGCCCAGCAGCTGACAGTGAGGAGGTGAAGGCTGGTGGATGAGTGTGTGTGGGCTTCTTTGGCACTTCCTGAGGCCAGGGCGGTAGCTGAGGAGGGTCTGGGCACAGGCTGGGGTGCATGAGGTGGAAATTGCCCCTGCACCCCTGGGGAGCTTGCTCTCACTTCTGAGGCTAAAAGTTTGTATTCATGAGCTTAAATGTTCTTGACCTTATATTTTTTTTCTTTTAGGTTATCGTATGATTGTCCTGACCTTTCCTCTCTGTGCTGGTACATAAGAGTATGACATGACAGACTGCCTGCAGCCAGCCTGGTTTCTAGAATACTTGCTAGAGCTTCTGCCCGTGGTTTATACTCTGTGCACATCACTAAATGTTCTGCTTTTGCATCCAAAGGCATCTTGGAGTCTTTGCAATCTTGCACTGACCTTCATTTTGAGGAGGAGGAGGATTTAAAAGTAGTGGTTATAATGTCAGTATTTGTAATAACTATTAGACTGTCCTTCAAGAAACCTTCCACACTTGCATGTACAGCTTTTGTGCACCTCCACTACCACACCCTGCTCTTCAGAACTGGCCTGTGACTTTGTTTCTCTGTCCTTGAGGTTCTTTCCTCTCCTTCTTTTTTTTCTGATGGCAGTCGTTCCTGAGTTTTCTGTGCCAGGAAGTTGAGAAGAATCATGTTCTGCAGCACTATGCTGCTTGTCTGCTCTTTCCAATCCTGAGTTCTAATGAACAGTTTAGTTCTTTGCCTTTGTGCTTCTACCTCTGTGGTGTTGCTGCTGTGCTGGATCTTTCCCTGGGTGAGCAGAGGAGTACTTGGCAGAAAGACAGGAGTTCTGTCTTTCCTGCCTAAATAATTCCCTCTGTCTGCATTTATCCAGCCCCCTCTTTCTCATTCTTTCTTTACTCTCCCTCCTAAGAAAGCTGAAGAGAAATGTTACATCCCTAGGCCCCTTTATACTCGTTTGTGTATCTGTATTATAACAGCAGTGCTTAGCACTTGCATAATCTTGCTCCTCTGCATAATCACTGTAATCATTTATGCATCTGTTTTGTAACATGAGTGGGTCAGATTCTGAGATGGAACAGAGCAGTTCTGTTTCTCCACTGCATTTCCTGGTTCAGCTGGCACTTGTCATCAGGCTGCAGTGTTTATTGTGTGTAGTGTTTTATATGTTAAAACACCAGGAGCCAAAGTCTTGAGGAATGCCTTTCATTCCTTTGATTTTTGTGGAGTTGTTTTCACACACAAGGTTGCCCAGCTTTGAGAAGGGGCAACAGATTAGGGGTGACACAGCTGGATTCAGGTTTGTTCTCTCTAATCATTTTAGGCAAGGTGAGCAGGTGGTGTTTATACCCGTGGTGAGGAAAGCTGAAATTACCTCCTGAGCCACAAATCATGGGATGCCTCGAGAGCCTGACTGTCCTCTGCTCGCCTCTTCAGACTCCTACTGCACTGCAGATAAGCCTGTGAGCCTTAAAGGCCCTCATTCCTAATCTGAGGGTTGATAAACTACTGATAGAGGGAGCATTTCCTCCCAGGTTTCTATATTAAGGACCCATTTGGATGCTCGCTGCAGCAAGCAGAGATTCTATGGAGACAGTGTGAGCAATGTGTGTGTTAAAGAGGTCAAAGAGCTGCATCATCTGTAGTCATTACTGCACAGCGCAGCACCAGAGCTGGCACCCTGGAGGAGCAGCTCTGGGTGGAGCTCTCTTCCTCCTCCATCACTCTTTTCCTTTCTCTTCTCTGTCTTGACCTAGTTTATTAATGTTAATTTTATTAGTGCATCTGCTTCATTTTTGTGATTATTAAATGCTTTTGGGGCTTCGCAATTTGATTATTTCAGTGCCTTTCTTGATATAATTGAAGCTCGAATGAATGTAGCCTGAAAATACCGGTTATTTTAACTTGATAAATCTTGTACAGCTAAACCAATTTGTGTTAATGCTTTTTTTCTTTTTGCAACCTTGCGCTTATGTAATTTGTTTAGTGGTGGAATATTTTTTTTCTTGTTTTTTACCCAGAGTGCCTGAAACTGTGGCGTATCTCTCTTTCTGTCTGAAAGTTTTAAACAGTTTCTGTTTAGGGTCTTATGTAGTGTATCCCATCTCTGTCATAGGAGGCTAACAGTCTTATTGGACTGACCCCATCCATTCATTTGCATCAACATCTCCTGCTGTGCTAGCTTCTCTTACAGTATCTTTTATCTCTGTCCTTTCCCATTACAGCTAGTTCATTTTCTTAGGTGCTGTGGTAATCTCCTCAATCCCTGTCTGTGCCACAACTTTCATAGTTTTTCATTTTCTGCTGCATTTCTTTTTCTCCTCATCTTTTGTTGCTGCTGTGAAACAGAATTGTTTTCCCATGGTACTGTGGGAAGGTTTCTAGTGGCAGAAAGGAGAGCTTCAGATGCACCTCTCCATAAAAACAGATGATTGGAATTTCTGATGCTCCTCCTGCGTGGCTCACCTTGGTGCCTTGCTCAGCTTGCTTGCTCAGAGAAACATAGCAAAGTCTTTCTCTTTGGCCTTATGTGAGTCACACATGCTGAGTGGACAGGGAAGCAAGAGGACTAATGCATGGCTTACCTCCTTTGGGGTGCTGCCAGGGTGCAGGCAGTGTCTCTCAAGAGCATAGCTTTGGCAGCTACCTTTTCCAAGCGGGATGGAAATGAAATGGAGATTGGTGAGGGCTTCCGCAAGGAGGTCCAAGGGTCTCCCCACCACCCAGGAGCCACAGGGGATCACTACTCTTGGGTTAAAAGGCCTGAAACTGATGCTGGCTCACCATGAGGCAACTTAAGAAGTTCTTTCAACCCTTGAGCAAACTCTTGCTGTAGATTTAGTCCTAAAAATGTAATGGCTCATTTTCCTCTGCCTGTCATTGTTTCAGCATCTCTAATAATGGCTTTGCAGTAGTTTAACTGTCTTGTTTGGGATATATACCTCTTGGAATAATTATAATGCAGGTAGAAAGGATTTAAATCACAGGTCAACTCAGTGCCTATTTTGATATCTTCAATAGTAGCTTTCAGAGTTTTACAGACCTATGACTTGGTGGAATAATGCAGATTACTCTAAAATATGCTGTAGACTTTCTGCCACTGGGAAACTGAGAAAACCTGACTTCTGGCTGGACGAGGATAGGCAGTAGGAGTGAAGAACTTGAAGGACTGTCAAGCATGTTCTGATGCCCTGGAGAATTTCCATTGCTACTTTTGAACCAGTGCAGTGTGTCTGTGCAAGGCTAAAAGCTGTAGTGTCCAGTCACCTGGGCTGTGACATTTGTCTTTTTCATTGTCTATGTAACCAAAACTTGATGGTGTTTGTTTTCTTTCCTCATCTGTTATAGTGCAAAAAGGACTTGTAATCCTGCCAGAGATTTTCTGTAATTAAAAATGAAATGGGTAGTATCAACACCTTTCCTGCTTGTTGTACTGACTCCTCTCAATTTTCTGATAAATATCAGGGTTTTGACAAATATGGAGCCTGGGGGCTCAGTGGTTCAGGGGATTAATAATTCAGTCCAGAGCCTTTCACCCTCAGGTTGTCAGTCTGCATGTGGCCCAGGTAGGTAGTAACCAAAAAAAACTGTATGGGTGCCTGTTTAGTGACCTGTGTGAAATGCATTCATATTTGCAGGCTGGGCATATCACCAGTCCCCTGGGAACGATTGGCAGTGATTGATACCCTTTGTGTTTTGTGTTTTCCTCAGGGTGGCCAAAACCAAATCAGTCTTTTTCTTGCCCCAAAACCAGAGAGATGCTGGAAGCTGTCCTGTCCTCATGCCTGTCTCAGATGAATGGACTCTGCAATATGCAGGGAATCCTGGTAAAGGGAGTTTGTCAGCCAAGCGCCTTTTGTTTATGATATTGGTACTTATAAAATATGTTCAGAAACAATCTCTGATGCAGAACAATTAGAAAACATTCCACATCAAGCTTCACCAGGTAGGGAACTTTGATCATGACTTTACTTTGTTAATATGCTCTAAAATTTCATGGAAAAAAATTTAGGAAAACTCTAAGCTAGTATTTAACTAGTATAATGTACAGGTGGTTAGGGTATACAAATGTCTAATGCCCAAGTATTTTAAAGTTTCCTGAATTGATATTTTTCATTTACTGAAATGCCAGTTTGAACTAACTCATGTTAGTTCTCTCTTGAAATACTTTCCAAAAATCTTTGTGAAATTAAGTGATTGCATTTCCAGGAGAAAGAGAGATTTTTCTTTTTCAGTTTAAGTAGAAGTATTTGGCATACATGCTTCTAAGCATTCCCTACATGGAATGTGTGCTGTGTTGCAGCTGGGAAGCAAGTAGGGGAAAATGTTATTTTTGATTACCCCAAGAAAAGAATTCTTTCCTATGAATCAAGCAGCTTATGTGGTGGTTTCTGTACAGTGGTTTCCCTTTGTGGCAGAGATATTTTAGACAATTGGCAGAGCTGATAGGCTGTCTGTAGTAAAATGGACCGTTCAGTCTGTGTTGGTGAAGTAGAGGGTGGTAGTGTCTTACAGAGATGCTACTTGTACTTCCAACTTTTGCCACAACATTTGTAAAACAGTAAAAGCGAGTCGCATAAGAGACATGGAAGACTCAATCCAGTCATGTTACATACATCAGGATTTCCAAGGTAGGTGGATGTTTTGCTTGGAAAGAATTGAACACTTAAATTCTAGTGGAGAGGGATAGACTTGCTATTTTGTATAGCTTGAACTTCCTATATGCCCCATAACAGTGATATTTAGTATTTGTGGGTTTGTGCAGAGGGAAAACCAGACAGAAAAGGCTACTCTGGATTGTAAATTTGCAAAGATAACAGGTTACACTTGTTGCAGTGCCCAAGTAAATTTTGAATCCTAACAAATGGGATTGGAATTTTCCTGTGTAGGTAGAAAGAGGAGAGAAAATATCTCTTAATTATCTCCCTAAAATAAAAATTAAGAATATTTGAATGATGCGGGCAAGGAACTGTGGGGTTTTTTCTTCATAATGTTAATATGCCATATTGCAATGTAATTCCACTTCTGCCATTTAAAAGTTTATTAAGCTGCTGTCATAGTAAATAGGTTATTAACATTGAAAATTAATGTCACCAGCATCATTGAAAATTCTTTCAGTTCCCATAATATCTCTTAAATGCTCAGTGTTATGTACAAATCTGTCTCAGTTTGGGATCTGAGAAATTACATGTCCTTAAAAAAAATTCAGAAAACTCTTTTTTGTCACTACATTTTGCATTTCCCAAGAATAGAGAATTTGAGTATTTAAATGGAGTATTTAGAAATCTGTCCACCCAATAATTTTTTGGCATTGCTTCATTTGGAATGAAATTGTTTTTCTCCTTTCTATTTCCTCATATCCTGCAGAAGTTTACTCCAATTTAGAAATAATATGCCCAATTACTGCAGCCTTTTTTTCAAAAAGCAAATTTGCTATTTTTCTGGTATTTTTAATGGGGTTGTAAGAAGTTAGAACTACTGTCAGAGTAGGATCCAGAAGTTCTTGTGTTCTTGATGAAGCACATAGTCATACTTAGTAACAGAGGGATCAAAGATGATCTTGGATGCAGCTATTTAATTTGCATGCTTGAAAATCAAGAGTAGTTCTCCTGAAATTTATGGATTTTAATTCTCAGCAGAAGCAGTTCCAAATCAACAAGCTGAATGTAAATCATTGAATGCTTAGCTTTTTAATTTGACTTGTTTTTGAAATATTTATTTTAGAACTTTTTTCTACCTTTCCAGGCAGACAAATCATCAAAGCTACAGAAACAAGCAAAGAGGTTGTTTGTATAATCTTTTCAGATCTTTTAACTCTCTCTGAGTAAGAGTTTTGTTTGTTTTTGTCTTGGATTGCTGACTGTGGCTATGTTTTGGCTGTGTTGAAACTTTTAAACAGAATATATCAATTGCCTGGGACAAATGCAAAATGGCAGAAGAATAAAGTAGAAGGTAATGCTGCAAAAATACCATTTTCTTTGTACTGTACTGACCTTTTTTGAAATGCACTATCTTTAAAGAGCACAAACAAAGTACTTTGGTTTGCAGCTCCCCTAAGTGATGGCATCTTCCATATCCTCTTGTCCCATCACAACTTACTCAGTAATTTTTAGCTTATACACAAGAGTTCAGTTAACTTTCACAAGAGTGAAAATCATTATCCATGAAATAGCACAAAACCCGTAGCAGTGTTGTGGGTGAAGAGTCAGAAAGTCTGTGGCTTTTTAATGTGATTTTAGGTCATTTAGGGCAGGTTGTCCTGAGGTATTTCAGTGTCATGATGCTCTGTATCTATTGGGAGCTATTTCCCTAGTGCTGCAGCTGTTTTGATCCTGCAAAGGGAGAGAAATTTGCTTCCTAGGCACTTCTAAAAAGTGAAGGATGACAGAGCACCAGAAGATGAATGGCCCTTGGTGGACTGTCAAGTAGCACATAGAAGGGCCTCACCACCCTTACGGAGCACGTGTTATATCACTTTATGACTCAATTCTTCATCTGAAAAATGGGATTAAGAATGCTTCTTTCCTCTCATCTGTGTAGGCTGTAACCTTGTTGGAGTGCTTAGAGTTTTACTCGGGAAGGTGGGTCTGCAGTCCCATATGAGACATCCCTTTCCTCCAGGCCATTGCAGTGAGAAAGACAATCAGAACCGCCTGCAGTATCTGGGTATTCTTGAACTGTTTTAGTGAAGCATATGTGATATTTGCTTTATATGGTCTGGATGCTGGAGCAACAGAGCAATGCAATGTCTGGACTCACTTGAGAGCCATTTAATGTTTTTTTAAAAGCTTCCTCAAGCAACTAACTTGCACTGTCCCACATGTGTACTTCAAGTCCCTTTTCTTGGGAATGTATTCCAGTGACAGGCCTTTGCAAAGAGGGAAAAGGCTGTTCTTTCAGCCACTGCATTGAAATGCTGTCTGTGATGTGATCTGGAGTAGCTTCACAGTTTTTGTGTGTTTCTGTGTTTTGCTCTTTGCACCCCTCTCTATTTGCCAGGTGTGCAATTTAGCTGGCTCTGTTTTCAGAACCTCAGTTCAGTGCAGAAAACTGTGGCACTGCTGCTTCCTTATTTCAAAACCTAAAAAGCTGAGTATGTATTTAATACTACAGCTCATATAGATTCCACATTGTTCATTTTTAATATATGTCATTTTTTCAGAATTTGCTCACTAGTGCAGCCTGGTACGAAAAACTTTTGTTTTGAATTTTTAGTGTTTGGAGGAAGCTAGTCAATTCAAGCTTACTGCCTGGGTCAGAACGCTGCTTCCAGCTCTACTTGCCTCTCTAGAAGCATTGCAAGTTGTAGTTAAAGACATCATAGATGATGCAAATTAAAAAACATGCTTGAAAATGTTAGGCGTGGGTTAGTTTTCTTTGGTTCTGCTTCTAAGCCATGTCTTCAGACTATGACAAGAGTTGAACACCATTTTTTAAACCTCTGAAAGCTATAGATTCTCGTGTCAGAATCTGGGAGATGAAAACTAAGTCAGCTAAATATGGAAAGACTTGATGAAACTAAGTGAGCTGGCAGCATGGAAACACATTTTCTTTATCTCTGGTTTAGAAATTTGAAACAATTTAATCTTTACCCTGCTGAAGTGTTTCTAGATCTGGGATCTGTTCATCCTAGACCCTTTATTTCTTAAAAGGAAAACTCAAGCCCCAGAATAAAAGCTATGGAGGAGTAAAACCAGAGGTATATACATGAAACTGTCTGTACATGCTTCAAGATGTGTTTTAACACGAGTCCTTCACTCAAATTTGTCATACTGGGCTATGGTTGTAGTAATAAAAGGAGAAGAAATATGTTGTTTAGGAGGATTTAAAAAGCAGGCCTCTTTTAGCTTCCTGGGACAAAGATGGTGACAAGTGAAATAGAATTTGGGACTGACCCTGTGCACTTCATTCCCATTTTTGTGATTAATGGGACTTCACTCCCATGACACAACTGTGTAATAATGAGACAGTGTAATGGGTGCAAGTTTCAGTTTTCCAGATGGTGTGTTTCATAAAGCATTGCCACAGGCAAAAGAAGTTACCTTTGCACTGCCAAAGAACTGGAGTTGCAAAGGAACCCCTCTACTGAAAAGAGCCCACATACAGTAATTATAAATCATAACTAAATTCAGGAAATTATGAAAAGGGAAACTGGATTCTAATGACCCTGCCTAATTTTTAAAAGGTTTACGTTAATAAAATAATCAGAACATGTAAAGCAAACTGTCCCAGAAGTTCTTCCTGAATGTGAATCACAGAGAGATACAACTCAGTGTTTCCTAGCTGCTCTTCAGTCAGCTTCTAGAGAAATGGTAAATGAGCAGAAAAGAATGCTGGAGGAATTAGCACTTCAGGGTCTCTTTTCATTCATCAAAGAGATGTATTTTCAAGCTTGGTATAGTTTCACACGTGCTGCCATCAGCAAAATCATTACTTTAAGAGGTTTCCAAAGTTAGTAGGGAATTAAGAGAGGCATGATCTGAAACTCTGAAGACAATCGTAAAAGACGTCAAAGATTTCCTTTGATCTTCTGTTTGTTTTCCATAGGTCCTTCAATAAAGGTATGAATTGTTGACTATAACCAGAACAAGGCATAGTTTTCTGAAGCAGTGCTCCATCAGTAAGAAAACTTGCCAGAACAAGCTATCGGTTTTAGGAGTATGGGAGAAATCTTGTTCTGACACCAAAAAACGAAGTAGACTTGTCAGCCAGAATTGAGTTTGTTTCACTTATTTACAGTTCTTCCTCTTCCAGTGTTTCCATGTTTACCTAACAAGAATAGATTGTTCTCTTTATTGATCCTTGTATTTTTATCTTTCCCGATTACTGCATGAGTTGATCAAGTAGCACTTCCAAGCAGCTTATTCTTCCTAGTGAGCCAGCCTGCTTATGGAACATTTCCTTGGTCCAGCTCAAGTTGTGGTCATTTCATAACTTGGTGGGCTTTGGTCACACTACTGGGGGTAATTCAGGGTGTTAATACCTGATGCCACATTTATGGAGAAAAAACTCCACCTTTCTCTTTGGAGATATGAAAAGCCCAACTGCTTGTCATTGTTCTGAATAACCTGCTCTAAACTGACTCTGGTTTGAGCAGGAAGGGTTTGAGCATACAATCTCCAGGGGTCTCTTCCCATTGTAGCCATTCTGTGAAGGAGGTGGTATCAGGTAATAGAGGATACCTAATACTTTTCACTCAGGAATGTCTGAAATAAGAAGAGCTCTGTCTACAAGTACTCCATGTGTGGTATATCTGCGTATGGAGGTGCTCTTTAGGATTTATTTGCACACGGACATTTTTTGCATTCTGAGCCAGATTGCATTCAGTCTTTGTTTCAGGCTTGGGAGTGGATTGACTGGAAGATGTTTGACCACCATCCTCAGTTGTTGAAGATATATTTCTGGAGATAAAGATGGGTGATACAAGCAGGGAAAAAGTTGATTATGTCGGGGTGGGGGGAAAGGACAAGAAAAATGAAGGATGACCTACTTCTCTACCATGACTTTAAAGAAGGACCTTAGTGGAAGGATGGCCCCCATTGTGATAATTAATTTGTAGCAACTATTAAGGGTTAAGATTTTAATAGGGATAAAGGATAGTTGTTCAAAGTAACCAATCACTCCAGCACAGTTTTATCTATATAAGGAACAATGATGTAGATAAAAATATAAATTACAACAAATAGAATAAATTCTAAGGCTTAGCAGTTCTTTTGCTCCAAAATTATAGTTCCCAGCATCAGGAAGATGTTTTTTTCATTATGTCCTGAGGAATATTTAGGCAGACCTGTTGTAGTACTAGTACCTAGCTGTCAGAGGGAGTGCAAGCAGATTTGCACCTTCAAATGATAGGTCTCATAATTTCTTTCCAGTCAGTAAGTAATTTAAACACCACTTTGTCAGGGCTAGAAATACAGCACTTAGGCAAGTTAATTAAGACAACATGAAAATGCTTTGGATACACAGTTCTTTACTCTTGGTGAGGGGAACACAGTATGGATATTTGGTGGAAAAGAGAGAAGGACATGTTATTTATTGATGCTAGATGGTTCATTCTTTTTTTCCCCCCTTATCTTCCTATTCTATAGTTTGCATACCTCAGTATTCAGTGTTGTTAGCTACATATGCTTAATTGAAAAAAACAGTTTCTAATTGATTCTGAAATTAATGTGCTTGTCAGGCAGTTTCCTTCAGAGATTGTTGATGGATCAGCTATACTGTTTCTCAGTCATTGCCCAAAATTTACAGAGCTGTTTCTTTTGAATTTTTGATTTTTCTTTTAATTCCTGTTATATAATGCTAATTAAGGCTATTTTTAGTAATAATGTTCCAAAAATGGAAGAGACTGCATGAAGTGGGACAAGAGTATTTGGGAATTTAGAACACTTTCATAAGTTCAAAAGCAGGACCATATCAGGAAAGTCAGGTTGTAACAACAAATTATTGGCCATGCTCTCAGTGCTGAAGAGCAGCTTTGTGGAGTAAAGCTGAGAGGCAAAATGTATATTTAAAGAATGTATGCTTTTGTACTTTTACCTACTGAAAAAAAGACTTTGTATTCTCAACAAAGGATTCTATTTTACAGGCTACACTCTTTAACAGTCTCTGTTCTCTGCTGCTTGAAGTTTCAGATTATCTTAAGAGCTGGTCATCTTTGAAATCTGGCCTGGCTAACCTTTTTCTGTAAAATGCAGTAGTACTAACTGATCAGAAAAAAACAGAGATGCTTTCAAAACTTGAAAACTTGACACCATTGATTGACAGTATTGATGTTGTGACAGTTTTGTAAGGATGGTGGAATAGCAAAATTGTTTCTTGAATCCTACCAAGATGGCTTTTTTCTGTTTTTCATGTAAATATTGACCAAAATGTGTATAATAAATTGCAGTCTGAGGCAAAAAAAAAAAAAAGCCCTGAGGGTTTCAGAAAGATTTCAGTCCTTTGCCTAAGGATTTTTTATATACAGAAATTGTGGTCAATGTTCTTATTAAATACATTTGTACTTTCATGTATTCTGCTGAACATGCTCAAATTTTTGGTTCAGTTGCTGGTTTTATTACATGATAGTGCTTCAAACCCAGCATAATTGTGAATAACAGGTTAAGAAAAAGATGAAAATGTAGTGAACTGTGCAGGTTGGGCACATCAGTTCTAGTCTCTTTATAATGTGCACAGATGCTGTCAACAGAAGAGCACAGACACTTTCTGTTATACTATTAAGAGCATTTTTAATTAAGGCAAAATATATAATTATACTTTTCAGTGTAGCATAGTTCCTTTACAGATGAATCAGAATTTGAAATGATGGTTTCCTTAGGTGTTTGCTGAATACTCTGTTCTTCTCCTGTGTTCTTTATTCACACTGTTTCAGAGGTATAACTGCATGCAGTCAAACATTCAGACATGATGCAAGAACATTGCATCATAAGTTTTGCTCACAGATACTCCCAATGAAACAGAAGAAGGGAGAATCTGATGGTTGTTTACCTTTGATGAACTTTTTTCTCCTACAAGTTTATTCTTAAGCAAAACAAAGTACTATCTGAAACATCAGTGCATTTCTTCTAGGATACTTGGGGAGAACAGACCTTTGAATGTGTGTTCTTTGGGATCTGTTTGCAAATACAATACTGCCTGACAGCTGTGTCCTCCTCTGTGGCCACTGTCCTAAATGGAGATCAGGGAAAAGAGAGGGCCTATGTCACAGAAGAATAGAGCAAATAAGGTGATGCTTATGAGAGTATAGCTCTTCATAACCCATGGTATTTGGTCCCAAGAGTAAAATCAAGGTAGAATCTGACTGCCTTGCTTTACTACCTTCTTTGCGTTATTGTTTTACAGGGTTATCTCCCACCTCTCTTCTGGTCTGGATTTTTCCATAGCTGACCCTATCAGAAATGTTTATATTTAGTCATGTCATCAAATTTTGCATCACAAGCTGATTAAAACATGAGGGATTCTTGAGGCTGCCATGTTTTGTAGTTGTCTCCCAAATAAGAATCAGGACAGGGAAGATGAACAGAACCGTACATGCTTCCTTCATTTCCCGCTGAAGAGACTCATGCAAGAAAATCTTGCATTTTGTGTCTGTTGTGTGGTGATATATTTGAGTAGTGAAAATGAGTAATGAGTAACTGTTTCAGTGGTAATGGCAGTGCAACTGCATTGGACATTACTGGACACATGTAAATGGAATCCTACAGTACCATCTCATACTTAGGTGCTCTTGATTTTTTAGCTGTTAGTACTTAAAACAGGTAGAGATCAGAGGGCCACACTTTCTAATCTTTGATTCCTACTACTGGTGCCCATAATGAAAAGATTCTTCTTTCTGAGGGGCCAAAATGCAAAACTTCCTTTGAAAATAATGCCAGCAAGAGGTGATTTGTCTTTCTTTTGAAATATGGTCATGTATCTAGATTTTGCATTGCATTTTAAAGAGCGTACCCTAAGCTGTATATGTGTTTATAGGTTTTTATATGTTTGAAAATCTGGTGGGGGTCCTGATAGCTGTTGTGTTACCAAATTTCATTATTATACCTGTTTGTCAAAGAGGAGAGAGATCAAGCAAAATGGAAAGTGTTAATAAACAGTTAACTACTGTCTGTGCTTTCCTCTTATGCCAATACCTCTCTGCAGAAAGCAGTTTGGGTTTAGTTGAGGTGAATCATGAGAGAGAAAGTGCAGGTGTCAGGAGAAGGGCAGGTGGTACAACTTCAAGGTGGAAGGATGTTCAGGGCATAGAATCTTATTGTGTAGGAAGATTTTTCTCTGTGAAGAAGAGCTGTAGTGGTGAAAAACTTTTCAGCTGTGTGTGGCTAAGACACAAGATTTAATCTTCTTGAAGAAATGCAGGCTGAGAGGAGTTTCTGTGGTATCTGCCACCATAGTAGATGTTGGGCGTCTTTGATGTTGCAGGAGCATATGCCCCTGCAGCACTGAGGGAGAAATGCTGGCACTACTTTCTTGCTCTGTAGTAGCCTCAATTCATACCTTGAAGGCCTGAGGCATGGGCTGATGTTTAGTGTTATTTTAGGCCATCAGGAGATGAGTATTGTCCGTCCTTGGCATTATTCTTCAGGCTGCTCCTTTCAGCTATTGTACTGTACTGTTATTTTCTAAAGCACCCCTCCTAAGCCTTGATTCTAAGTGTGTTTCATCAGCATGCTTATTTTTATCAGCCATTTTGGCTGAAAAAGCTTTTTCTTTAAAACTCAAAAAATACTAGTTCAGAAAGATTTTGTGTCTGTGTGGTGTGTAGACATCCATCCATCCGTCCGTCCGTCCGTCATCTACCTGTGAATATGCACTGCTGTGTATGTGATCACACAGCTCCACTAAGCATAGCAGAGATCTTTATTTTTCTTTCTTTTTGGTTTTTTTTGATTAAAAAAATCAAACTTTGGAAAAACCTGGTTTTGGGTGCAGGTTTGTTCAGTCCTCATTTTTCTGATTAACAGTCTTAAAATTTGCAGTGCTGATGCCAGATATGGCACTGCAATGTCGATATAAAGTACTCCTAACTATAAACATGCATTTGTTAATATGGCATGAATTATTCATAGAATCATAGAATATGCTGAGTTGGAAGGGACCCATGAGGGTCATCAAGTCCAACTCCTGGCACATCATAGCCCAGGAATCATACCATGTGCCTGAGAGTATTACCCAAATGCTTCTTGATCTCTGTCAGGTTTGGTCCTGTGACCACTACCCTGGGGAGCCCATTCCAGTGCCCAGCCACCCTCTGGGTGAAAAACCTTTTCCCAATATCCAACCTAAAACTCCCCCAGTTCAGCCTCAGGCCATTCCCTCAGGTCCTGTCGCTGGTGACAAGAATGAAGAGCTCAGTGCCTGCCCCTTCTCTTCCCCTGATGAGGAAGCTGTAACTGCAATGAGGTCTCCCCTCAGTCTCCTCTTCTCCAGGCTGAACAGATCAAGTGACCCCAGTTGCTCCTCGTACAGCTTCCCATCCAAACCCTTCACCATCCTTGTGGCTCTCTTTTGGTCACTCTCTAATAGCTCAGTGTCGTTTTTATACTGTGGCACCCAAAACTGCCCCCAGCACTGGAGGTGAGGCTGCCCCAGCTCAGAGCAGATCAGGACAATGCCCTCCCTTGCCCAGCTGGCCATGCTGTGTCTGGTGCCCCCCAGAACATGCCTGGCCCTCCTGGATGCCAGGGCACGAAGACTCATATTCAATTTTCCAAGGACCAGGCCTCCAAAATCCCTTTCCACAGCTGTGCTCTCCAGCCTCTCATTCTCCAGCCTATACACAGAAGCAAGGTTGCCCCATCCCAGGTGCAGAGTCCAGGTCTTCTCCTTGTTAGTCTTTATATGGTTGGTGATTGCCCATCTCTCTGGTTTGTCAAGGTCTCTCAGAAGGTCCTCTCTGCCCTTAAAGGAGTTGACAGCTCCTCCCAATTTAGTATTGTTGGCAGACTTGCTTCATATTCCTTCAAGTCTTGCATCCAGCACTGAGCCAAGGATGGAACCCTGTGGAACCCCAGTATTATTAATAGTATTACTTCAGTAAGTATCCTAAGGTGTGACAAAGAACAACCTGACTTTTGTGCAGATGTCCTGAGTGATGCAAGTGGCAATCACTAACACCCATCTACTTAACTATGACTGTTTACACCATAAAGAGAAATTCACTCCCATAATTATATTCAGAATTAGAGAAAGCTGTTGCTGCTGTAGATTATTTGATCTCTCTGGGGAAACTTCCATCAAACATAACAGCCTACATTTTTACTTTGTTAATTATAAAACTGTGAACAAGAAAATGCAAGACAATCTCAACTATTCTTAGTGTAATAGTAGCTTCCTAAAATATTACTGCCTTTATGAGTCCCAGTGGAGGATCTTTCTTTGTGCGGAAAAACCCAATACCATCCTCTTGCATAAATGAGGAAATACATTCCAGATGTATTAAGCAAATAATCAACTGACATTTATTATGGTCTCTTATAAATCTGTGGACTTAGGTTATCTGCAGGTTTGCTCTTGTTTTTTTCTCCATCTACCCCCTCCGAAGCAGATGTTGTTTATTCTTTTGAAACTTTAGTTTGTGTCTATTTTGTTAGGACAGATGGATTAAAAATATTTTTGTCTCTTCTTTGTGATGGTATGGAAGAGCATTTGTAGAGTAATACTTTGCTTTTGACTGCTATTGAGGTCTTTCATAAACATAAATATACTCAGAACCCACTTGGACCCAGTTCTGGGCAGGCAGCTCTAGGTGGCCAAGCTTGAGCAAGTGCCATTGAACTAGATTGTCTTAAGAGGTTTTTCAGAGAATTCTTTTCTTTGGTGCTTGGTATTTGTATGTTCCACCATGAATAGCTCTGCTGTTGAGTGTGATAATTATAAATCATCATGGTCCTACTTCTGCAAGGTCTCTGCAGTTACACCATTCTCAGTTCACCATTAGTTTCAGTGATGCCCAGTTGCTGGGTACTTCTAGTTGCAGGCCTGGAGCTGAGCTTATGTCCAAAAGTAAATATTTGCTGAATTTTGAAACCATCAGGCTTATGAAACCAGAGGTTCTATGATGTGCAGCTGCTCTTTATTCTGTCTGTGCTCCCCCCAAAGTGCACCTGGTGGAAGACACTTTATCAAACAGTAGAATCAAATCTCACAAAATTAGAACTAAGATACCTGTGGGTGCAGAGTGTTTATTGTTTGCTTCAGAAGTACACCCTAGCATCATTTTGCTCTGAATTCATCCACAAACCCTTATTGTCACTCAGCTGAGCTTTAAGGTTAGAAGGCCAAAGAAAACTTCTTGCAAAATAAAAATTGATTAGTAATGATTTTGGGTATATATCTGGAGGATGTGCAATAGTAACTCAGTCCTTTGAAGCTTGTAAGTGGTTTCTGGATGGTCACTGAGCACCAGATGGATTTGGCTGCTATTGTTGAAATAATCAGACCTGGCTTTTTTTTGACAAGCACCATTTAACAATGTGAGCGATGACCTTGTGCCTTTATTTCACCGGTGAAACGTACACTTATGCTACCTTAAGAGATCAGTGTTAGCTTTTGGGATCCTTTGAAATCTTCATTGAAGATTTACACTTGTCTTACTTTTTATTATTGAATCAAATTTATAGAGGTGTTAAAAAGCAAGTGTATCAACCATGGCAAATACTTAGAAGAGCCCCACAGTGGTATTGAGGACCCAAGTGTATCTTTCTTGGCTCAGTCAAAGAGTATCAAATTTGATACTATTGATATTATCAAAAATCTTCTTGCAACACAGTACTTTTCTTCTCTAATCACCTCCCAGTACTGTTTTCCTTTTTGTCACATGTCGACAAACCAGAGTAACTTAACAATGCAGGTGGAAACACTTGTTCTTTTCAGTGGGGGCTGTGAGGAGTGGGAGATGGTTTTGCATGTAGGTTTTTGTCGACATTTCATTCTGGTAGTCTTTCGGTTTTTCTGGTGGTCTTCATGATGATAAAATGCAGAGCAATTTAGGGGCAAACAACAGTACATCTTCATAACTATTTTTGTGCATTGTTTGAAGTGCAGTTGTGCAAATTCACATTCCTTTCTTACTTTAACAATGTGGATTCAAAGGGAGGAAAGATTTGATAAAGGCAGACACTGCAGCTTTCCCATCATAGCATATCTGTGTGACTGTGAATTTTGAAGTCAAAAATCTGAGAGGATCAGTACACAACTGTGATTCTGTGATAATAGCTGGCAGGTTTGCCAGTTTAAGCTGGTTCAGTAAAACTGATGTAGTGATTAGTTTATCTTGAGATTAGTGGTAGGAGCAGAAGACTAGAGAATGGCATGCCAGGTTTTGGGTCACTGGAAGAGGCAGGTGTGTTCTGCAGTCTTGGCAGATGACTAAATCTTCAGTATATATTGGCCCCAGACTAGCTGCAGCAGAGCTAGCTCATTTACCTCAGCAAGAAACAAATGGGATAAATTATTCTTTCTGGAGCTTCTGGTTGACTGGACTAGGAAGCAGAATTAGCTTGTTCAGGAGGTGGCCTAAGTAGCTTTAGCCTGCGGGTACCAGAGACAACCTTGCAGTCTATCAGCATGACAGGGAGAGG
Organism: Fringilla coelebs; assembly: GCF_963513975.1. Classification (NCBI taxonomy): domain Eukaryota; kingdom Metazoa; phylum Chordata; class Aves; order Passeriformes; family Fringillidae; genus Fringilla; species Fringilla coelebs. The sequence continues at coordinate 86,175,371 of NC_140028.1, forward strand.
AAAGGACAATTTTTTGTTCATCTGAGAGCGTTGTCTGAATGTACTGTCAATTTTGACTAAAGCTAAAACAAGGCATGAACAATGGGACCAGTGATTTTACTGAGCTCAGCTTCCTTTCTGTGCTGTGATTAGGTTAATGTTAGCTGTTCAGAACTGCATCATGGATGGACTCTGTCAAGAAGTTGGAGAGGAACAAAGTGCAGATATTGGTTCAAACTTTCTTTTATCTCCTCATATTGGGGAAGGCATTGTTGCTGGCCTGGTTTTGCTCTTCTTGATTTCCTCTATGTGTTTAGAACCTTTGAATTTTTTTGATTTAAGAGTGAAATTTTTCAAAGTCATTCATAGGGCTTCTAATAAAAATTGTAGCTCTTTTTCTGTCCTGTCCTTCTGGTGTGTTTTGTGAATCTGATCTGAAGTGTTGTTACAGGATGGTGTTGGGTAGCTTAACTGGTTGTGCAGTCTGTAGATGTTTATATGCAGACCTGTGGAAATACAATATTTCTGATTGTTGTCCTATTTATGCTGCAGGAAACAAGGAACAGTAGCAGTGAAGCCAGTGGTATATTTTGAAATAAATAAGAACTGAGCTGATTTTTTTCTTTGCCATTTGGCTAGTGACAGCTTAGATCTCATCTGGTGTGAATTGGCACAGCTTTCACTGATGTTGGAGGAGCTTTTATACTAATTCACACCAGCTGAGCTTGTTATGCAGTCCAGTCTGTGCAAATGTGGGTTGGTGTTTTTTTCTCCTTTTTATCTCTTCTTCTGCTTTCTGTCTTGTGCTCTTGTGCTTGGGGGTCTTTTGTTCTGCCCTTCATGCTTGTTCCAGTTCTGACCAATTGCACATAAACTGCAAGCCTGTTTCAGAGTACAGCTTCTTTACATGAATCCATAAGCTTAAGAATTTTGATTCTAGGTTGCAGAGATATGTAGAGGACTTACTTTAAATCCAAAATGAGGATTTATACATTACTACTTTTTTTACCTATGAAAAGCACATACTGTTTTTAATATCTGAATGCATTTCTGCATAGGCAAGCTCTATTTATTTAGTTTGATTTTTGAGAAGTCAAAATGAATACCTACCAAAATCTGCTGCTAGTGGTGATTCTTTCTTGGAGTTTGGCAGAAGAGCTTATATTTCTATTGTGACAACAAAAAGTAGGAATGATTTATATTCATCTAATGATTGGTATGTCTTAGAGCCTATCCCATCTTACCTGGCTTGGGGGAATTACATATATTTAGTAGAAAGAAAGCTTATGGGAACATAAATGCTAACTTCATGTGATAATTATCCAAGGACACTTTGATTAATCTGGTTGTATTCTAAAGGCTGATGGCATTTTAAATTGTTCAGGAAAGCAGGTAGTCATGATGGAAACTGCTCAGAAGCGAAAAACCTTTTACAATTATCTGCAACTGGTGTGCAATACATCTTAGACACTGACAAGTAAAATGAAATTGTGATCATTCTGTTGTGTTTATAATAATTTAATCTTAAGTCTTACCTGTGCAACTAAAAGAATTTTATAGAATTTTGTGGCTTGCATTCTTAGAGGCATGCATATTTTAAAAGTATGTTAATGAAAAAGAGATGATGAAGGTTATCAAGTTCTGTGCTCCAGCTGAGGAGTGCTCAATCTCACTGGTCTGTCTCATGGCCAGTAACATTTGTATCAGAGGAAAACAAGGGGAAACCTACAGTAGAGAAATGTGGTAAGCAAATGTCCCATGTCTTTCTTTCTAGCCAGGAATGCTTCCCAGTTTTCTGATAAACCAAGACCTTATGCTTATTGTCCCACACAGGCAGTACACTGCATGCCTGCAATCATAAATTTTATTAAGTGTAGATTTTCAATATATGTCTAATCTTGAGATTAGTAAGGAAGTTTGTAGTCTCTTCTGATAAGATGAACTGTTTAAGGATTCTAAATGTAAATCCTGGATTCTTGCTTGTTTTCAGTTTGTCATAGTAAATTCCTCAAAAACAGTATTAGTAGGTTATTGATTAGATGAACTAATTTAAAACTGTATAATTAAGATTCTGTTAAAGCAGCATCACCTTGTGGAATTTAATACATTTGGAAGTTCAAAAGCTTCACAAAGTTGGGGCAGAATACAGAAACTTCTGTTGAAGTGCATTTTTGTGATTCGGACATCAATTCTAGAAATGAATAATTCTGAGTTGTGTTGTTCATTTAGTTAATTGGTCACTTGGTTCCTTTGAGCAAATGACTAGTATACTTCAAATTTCATCATTTAGAAGACAAGGTTAATAGTAGCACTTCCCTAAGGCTTGATGTTTGCTAGAAGACATAAAGCACTGTGTTACAAAAATGCTCCATAAACATTAGTCTCTCAGCTGTGCCTAGTCCTTGTCCCCCGTGCTGCACTGCTCCATCACTGCTGGAAAATTATTATCTTTTATTGTTTAATTCCCTTTAGGTTTGAGATAAGCCAGATGGTGAGGTTGTCTTCCAGGAGAGTTTTCTGCTTTGCATTATCAATTTTCCACCCTTACTAGTAATGGAGGAGTTGCAGCATGTAATCCCCTTTGGTCTAGATGGTTTTACGTACCTGTGTGTTGATTTGGTAATTCCTGTTATTTAATATATTTCATTTAAATTAAATTTGTATGTGTTTTCATCACAATCTTCTTGATTGGAGTGATTTATATTATGATTATGATAGGAAGCGTTGTATTCTTGGTACAGGTTCTGCTTTCCAAAATATTGAAGTAAAATCTAAATAATTATTTATAAAGATCTAGAGAAAGAAGGCAAAAAATGCTGTTTAACATTGTTTTCAGGAACTGCATAGATTTTTCAGGATGTGAAGCTCAGCAGTTTACCATATTAGCTGATCCTTTGCAGAATTCAGTGTCTTGTGTAATTGGACATATGGTATCGTTAGAAACTTGTGGGAACCCTTAAAATCTTGTTGACTGTAAAATATTCTACAATAAAGGAGTGTGTGAGTCCATGTGTGAAATTTTGTTTTCATTTAAAGAAAAAAAACCTATTCAGTAGTGGGTTCTGGCTTTAAGACTCAGAGTCCTTCCTTTGTATCATAAATTATTAAACAGTTGGCATAACCTGTTTGGCAGGAACTTGTTAGGTCTCCCAATCCCCAGAAGCTCAGGAATAGACACCCAAAATCAGCTTTTCTTCAAGGAGATTTTGCAGCCCTTTTTTCTCTCATCTGTGAAATGGTGCCATAATCCCAAGAGCTGTGTTAAATATTAACGTGTTTGTCCACTTTGCCTTGAAATGATGAAGTGCTCCATAAATATCAAGTGACATTTATAGAAGTTCTTCTGATTGTGGTTTCATGGGGAAGGTAAGCCAAAGGTGCTGCTTGAAGGATGTTGCCATATGAAAAACCCAAATGACGTGTTTAGCCATTCACCACTCTGCAGAAAAAATTGACAGGGAGTTTGCATGTAAATGACCTCAGGGCATATTAGTTGAAAATGTAATCTATTGAGAAAGAAAATCTCAGTGCCATTCTTACCCTCTTTTTTTTTCCTTTTTTTTTTTTTCTTTAATGTTTGATGCAGTTTTGCAGGCACCTTTTATTTTGAGGCCCACTGGAATCGTGTGTAATTTCTATGTATTTTCTGTTGAGGTTAGTAGTTTGAGCTTTCTCCTGCCTGAAAATTCCTCCTAAGCAAAGACTGAGCATGATTTGCCTATCAAGAAATATGAGCACACACACAAAGCCATCCTCACGGAATCATGTGTGTCTGAGGGGACCCCCTGAGCTCTGTGGTCCAACCCCCTGCTCAGCACAAGTCCAGACAGACCAGTTTGCCCTGGGCTTTGTTCAGTCATGTTTTAAATTGCTCCCAGCAGAGCCTGTACCCGTCTATCACTGCAGTGAAGTGAGCTGTCCCGTCATGTCTGTAATCCTGGTGAGGTCATGGCTCTGGAACTGCACTCAGACTTTTAATTCCTCCTGTTTGCTTCTTGTGCTCCGTGCATGTGCGTCCAATTTTGCTTTCAGGAGAGAGGCAGAGGATTCCTAGAGCTGGTCATGGCACTCTTTGAAGCAGCTGTGGTTTTCCATTGCCTTTAATATTAGCAAGATCCATTGCCCAGCAGAGGGAAGGGTTCAGAGCCCATGGTGGTACAGAGTAATGGGATTTGAGCCGATTCAGTCTTTATCCACAGCTGTGCTGATGTAACTTACATTTAGAAATGCTGTTACTCAGTGAGTTTCAGTGGGTATATGAAGGTGTACAAATGTGCATCGGCTGTTAAAAGGTGACCCCTCTGTGTTTTTGGTTTGTTGCTTTTTCTTTTTCCATTTCCTGAGCAAGGGAGAGAGTGAGGAGGGAAGCAGGATCTAAGGCTGCTTTGTGCTGGAAAACTGGATGTTATTGGCTGTGAATATGGTAGTTATGATAAAAAGCTTGGAAAACCTCCATTAAAGTAAAATGAGTAAAATGCAAAATAGAAAAAAAAAAAAAGAACCAAACTGCCTAGCATATTCTTCCTACCTTAAAAAAAATAAAAAAACCCCAAAAAACTATGTGTTTCTGTAAAGGGATTAAGAAACTCCAGATGGCTGTTAAAAAAAAAAATTAAAATGGGGGTGGAGAAAGTCAAGAAGAAACAGTTTCTATTGACTTGTTCTTTCTTTTTTGGAAAGGTCACTGAAAATTTACACAGTGACAGAATAGCAACCCAATTAGTATCTGTCCTGTAAAACTAAATGTTAATTTATTTCAGATTCTCCTCTATTGACAAGTGGGACTGATATTCAAGATGGACTTCTCTACGTGAGTGCAGGGCAAAAATTACCAGACTGGTTATGAGTTTCTATAGCAATTGCTGTCAATTTTCAAACTGTGAAGAAAAAAGATATCATTAAATACTAACTGTATGTTTATTTTGTAGAAAGATTGTTTTAATTACATTTCTGGTAGCTATAAAGGACACAATTTGGTAATGTGAGTTTATCTTAAAAGCACAGCATCCCCTTTGTCCAGTGCGTAAAAAAAGATTCCAGTAGAAAATACTATTTCATTAATTGTCATTACATAGGAATTAGAGATTTAGGGGGTCTAACATTTCCTTTATCATTCATTTCTTTAGGTGTCAGTGGCGCACTACCTTCACAAAATTAACTTCAGTGCATAACAAGAGATTAATTACCAACTGTGAAAAAGGAATGTTATCTAGAGAGCTAGTGACTTTTTTAGAGAAAGGAATCTATTTAATAATGGGTCTTAAATTGCAGTTCTTCAAATGAGCAAGAGAAATTATTCTTCTTACATTCCAGAAAGAGAAGCGGATAAATAGCCTTCTCTTATAATTCATTTAAATATTTTAGCAGTGAATTAAAATACCATCTAATCAAAGCAGTATCCTTTCATTTACGTTGCATGCTTATCAGAATATTTGCCATTCACACAATCCACAAAGAAGACACAAAACTCCCTGAGTGGAGGTTGGATCTTTCCCATTGAGTTGCTGTGGCAGTGACACAGACAGAGAACACACTTGGGCACATCTCTGCATCCCTGCCAAGACTGTGGGATAGAGACTGGTCTGTCCTTCATGCTCCTGCTCTGTGCATGGAATGAGGTGATGTTTGGTGAGGAAGGAACTGTGCTGAGGTCTGCATGTTTGGGTTTTTTTCCTGTTGACTTCAGTGGGCTTCTGATTATATACTGCTGTAGTTTTGAGTCAACCTCTAGTCAAGTATATCTTTAGCCCACCTTATTTGCAGGTTTGTGTGCTCATTGAAGGAGACTCTTATTTTGGGGGTAGGCAAAAAGGCATTGAAGAAATGTGTGTCTGTGTTCAGTAAACAGTAGTGTCTTTCTGAGAGGCTGGGTCTCTGGGTAAAGCAGAGCTCTGCTGGGGTGGAGGGTTCAGGTACCTTCATCCCCAGGAGTTTGTTTAGCTCTGGTTTCCTCTGCAGACTCGCAGTGTGGGCTCTCTGGTCCGTGACTTGCTGTCAGCTGAACTCATCCAATGTTCACGTGGCTGAGTCAGGTTCTCTGAAGTTCAGTCCAGGGCTGTAGGCATCCATTGGCACTTTCCCAGGACACAGGAGACTTGCTCCCTTGGAACTTTTGTGCTGTGTCCCAATGAGACAGAGAAACATTCATCATCCTATAGCACCCTGGGCAGAACAGGGCAAGGGGAGATTAGGAGTGTTTAGAAAGCAAAGAACATTGCTGAGTGTGCTTCTTCTCCTATGAAGGACCATTATCTGATTCAGTTTCCAGGATAATCATTCCTCTCTGGATGAATTTGAACTGCTTTGGTGGAGGATACTGCTCTAACGAGTGTCTGCCTCACGAAGGCAGTAGTTGGAAAGCATGAAATGGGTGCCTTTAATGACAGCAGGAAGGAGCAGTCTGTGCCCTTGAATGCTGCTCTGCCTTCTCTTCCTTCCTGAGGAAAAAAGTTCTAGTTGAGTGTAGGAACATCTTTGAACTTAAATTTTTCGCATGTGGCCACTCACTGTGTGCTTTTTGTTGTCCCAGTGCCTGACTTGAGACCAGGGGGTCTGATTTGCAGAAGTGTCAAGTGCTCACAGCAGCAGCTGTAGTAATGGGGAGCTGTACTTTGAACGCATTAAACCCCACAATGTCCTTGGTGCTCAGAAACATCAGGCCCCCGGTATGTCAGATTGGGAGCAAAATTAATGGATACTTTTGATCTTCAAGTGTCCAAGTTCCAGCTTCAATACAGGAGGCACTAATACTTCCCCAATTTACAAAGACATGCAGAAGAAGAAAAAAAAAAAAAGTCTAATATTTTGCAAACATTTAAATATTGTGGAACCGAATGCTTCATTGGGAAGCTAATAAAAGAAAGAATGTGTCTTCAGAGCTTGGCTTGAGTATTGCTCAGTGCATGAAGCACTTGGGGTACGTGTTCAGCAATGTAAGGAATGTGAGCAGGGACCATTAACCATTGTCTCTTCTCTGTGCTGAACGGAGCAAGCTCTCATGGAAAGATTGATACTTGTTTGTCTCACTGCAGACAGCATCGTAATGTACTGCTAAGAGGAGAGCATTTTAGTGTTCCTCAGGCAACCTTAATTCTACGTTTTCAGAATATCTGAATGTTTCATTGAAACACCAAGTGTTGTATTAAGGCTCACTTTTGTGGGCTGTTTTCTGGATGTTTTAAATTAAAAACTGAAAAATGGAAGTATTCTGTTGTATATCATCACATTCTTATGAGTCATCAGTGTAATATAATTACAAGTATTGTAGAGTAATTCCATGTGTACATACCTCTATTACATATACAAAATATTAGACAAATTTGAGAATTTATATGAACATAGTGGGAGAAGCATGGGGCTTTTTTTCAAGTAGCTGTGAAAGATTGAGTGCTTTATGTGGCAGTCTTTGTCTTCTTTGAATCTTTTCTAAGGAAAATCCTTCCTCGTTCACAGGTAAATAAAGCTGGTCTGTTTAGTGCTGTTGGCCCCTGTGTAATGGTGTAAACTGTTCTGTAGAGTACATACACCTAGGTGTGTATGTATGTCTGCCTAGGCAGAGGGTAGTTGCAGGCTCATCCTGCAACCCATCCCTCACTTGTGTATCTGTTCCCATCATCTTGAATGGCAAGAGTAAGCAAGAAGCCTCTGCAAAAAACAGCTAATGTGCTTCCATGAATTATTTCAAGGACTTCAAACAAAACCTTTTCTTCTGCCTTTTCTTAAGCTTTTCTTATATATTTTAGGTGGGACTTCACAATGTTACATTTATTTGATCTCCAATAGCTGGTAATATTTATGCCAAATTTTAATACCGTTTATGTCACCTTTTAACAAAATAATTGTACTTCAGAGAAAAAAAAGTACTGCTGCCAGAACTTGTGAATTTTGTACAAATCTAAGTAAATGAAAAAGAGTTGTTTTGAACTTTAAGGAACAATTACTTCTTCTTAAACATTTTTTGTCACTTATTTCATTTGGAGATGGTGGCTTAATTTTAAAGATAATTACTAACTTAAAAGTTCTACTCATAAGCAAGAAAAGCATGGAGGTCTGGCTGTAATTCTGTAGTATTACTGATGAATTAGATGACTTGAAATGCATTACAAATGTTATAATTTTTTTTAAAGTGGCTATGGATACTTTGAGCAGTGCAGGAAGAAGGAAATAAGGACAGGGGAGTACTTGAAATATAATTTCCATTGCATTTGTGTCATATGAGTCCCGAAATAATGAAAGACGTTACTAGAAATGAGGAAACTAATTAAAATAAATTTGAGAGAGAAATCTAAAAGAGATATTAACATGAGGTGATTGCTGTGAGATGAAAGATTTTTGTTCTTTTCCTTGTAATTATACAGTGACGCTAGTTTCATAGTAAAACTTGAAGCTGAAATGGATGCACAGGGTCAAATTCATCTAATTTGATTTGCATGTCTAAAAGTTAAGTGTTTATTTCTGCATTTCTTATGATAGATAGAGTGAATAATTATTTGTGGTATTCTCTCCCTATTTACAGTAGAACTGAAGGATCTGGTTTGAATCAGGTGCTTTGAAATATGTAGTGGTTAAGTAGCCACCAGTGTTGCCCAGAATTATGTTGCTTCTCAGCGTCTTCTTTCAGATACCTCTGCATCTGCTTGGAAGCCTCCCCAGATCCCAAGAGAACATATTAATAGGCATCAAATTGTAAATGACCAAAACATGAACTGAGTAGGAGGGAGAACTCTTTTGCCTTGAGTGAAACCCTTCAGTTTCTGCCCCAGAAGAGCTCTGACATGACAGTGCCACTGAGCAGGTGTAGGATTAGGCTCAAGTCCTTTACCTGGTGATGCATTTCAAAGGGTTGTTGCTTCACAAAAGTCAAGAAGTGCACTACAAGCTGAAGAACCTAATTTGTAAATTCAGGTTTTACTCCATCTGAGTGCTCCTGGGAACATGAAGATGAGAGAGGATACAGGAAGTTTTAGGCCTGGGAGGAAGAGCAGGTCATGGCTCACTATGTCTTTTCCTGGAGCACAGAATTGAGTCTCCTGAGGTGTCTGTGCTACAGCTATATATTTCCCTTTTATGCATATCTGTGTACAAAATGTACCAGAAGACTAGTTAAGTTAATCCATAGCTGTGTTATAGGTGCAGATAAAGGTGTTTGCAGATGTTCAGGTATGACAAATGCCCACTGGAAACACTGAACTCAGGAGCAATATAGAGAGAAATGCAAGATGGTCTTTTTTGACATTGTCTTCAAATCCCATTTGCTAATGTCTGTGTTTAAATCACATCTATGGCTTTAATAGCATGAGACCTATTGACTGAACATATTTTGTCCAGCAACATGCAATGGTGAAATTTTTTAAGATGGGTCATCAATGAGTAGGCATGGGTTGGGAAGCTACTCTTTAAAGCGCCCTTTGTGAGCAAAAATAAGATATGTCCTTCAAGGTGTTATAGCACAGAGATGATGGAGTAGTTCTCAAGTAAGAAGAAAGGAAAACTGGGAGTAGTGCTGCTGAACAAGATTTTTTGATCCTGTGCTATGTGACAATACATTTAAATACACCCAGACCTTTTATGTTGTGCTTTCTTAAAAAATGAATAAATTGTATGTACCCAGAACCTTGTCAGAGCTGATACAAAACACATGTAGTGGAATTCATTGGAGTTCATTGAAGGTGGACTATAAACGCTGTACTTGAGTATGAAATCTTCTCTCAGCTTTACCATCAGAATACTGAAGAACTATTGACAGAAAGATTTTGAAATTCAATATTTTACATTTATTGTGCGTCTTACCTAAATCATTCTGGAAGGGAAGGACTATTATCCCAACTCCAGTTATAAGAAAAGTGATGCCTAAATGATCATAAGGCTTTTCATTACTTTCTTCCCAAGAATGAGCTTGTGGCAGAGGAGCTAAATCATAAACCTTATCTGTCTATTATTTTTATATATTGTAAAGCCAAGAAACCCCAGTCATAAACTCAAGGCTTCTTTATGGTACATGCTGTAGAAAAACAAAATGTGGTATCATATTAGTCCCAGCCTGTGGAAGTTGAATTTATTGTGTGGTGTCAAGCTTTTGGAGTAATCACAAGAGTGTGCTGCTGTCAGCTGAAAATAATTTTTAACCTTTTTATATACATGCAGGTGTTCTGGGTGTTCTGATTCTTGAACAGGAATATTGAACATGCTGAACGGTGTCCTGTGCTGTGATAGATAAACGGTTACCTCTGTATCTTTTGAGGATGTCTTAATCTTGTGAAGACTGTCCCACATTGTGATGATCTCCGTGTTCTTGTTCCTTGCTCTGTCTGTTGTTCTGCAAGAAAAGGCCCTTTTGTAAGGCACTAAGAAGTCAACTTTGGTGAAATTTTACCAAGAAAGTTGCATCTGGGGCAATGAATCTGTCTGAAGGGAATTTGTCCATTTGTACTTACACCCTGAAAAAATGAGATTCATAATTGAATTTTTGAACTGTATTGTAGGCTAAAGTCTTTCTCTCAAATGGGAGCCCCTCATGTATTTCTTTATAGCATTTATTTTTTCAAATCTCCATGGCCCCAGTGTCTAGGGAGATTTAACAATATTAGAAGATATTAAAAGGCCCAAACCCTCAAAATCCAGCCTTTCCTGAATGAACGAAACATAAAGAAAGGAATTGGAGTTTGCTTTTACATACAAGGAAGAAAAAGAGCAATACTGTAGCCTGCAGGCAGAGCTAGGGGGAAAAGAAAGAATGAGTCAATTAATTTTTTGCTCTGTGACATAAATTAGGACAGCAAATTGCACTGTCATCCATTGAAAACGTTCAGCCTTGAGACAGGGGTAAGGGAAAAAACCTCAAAAAGTAAACAAGCCATTTGTTGAGCTATGCAGGCTGAAATACAGAGAAAAAGAAAACCATATACCATTAAAGTGTTTATAGTTAATGACTAATGTCTTCTATTGCTCTTGGGAGTTAAGTGGTTGCTTTATTGTACAGAATTTGAAAGGTAGAATGCTATTGCAGTGTATGGTTATGAACTCTGAGAAAATATCCTAGGGTGTAAGAAAGATTTTGTTTAATGGCGGATTTGTCATTGATTATGTTGGGGATGCTTAGGAGGGCTTGCAGGAACCAGAGAGATTGTCTTGGGCAAAAGTGGGAAGATGGAAAGGAGCAAGGAAGGAGGACTGAGGAATTCATAACTTCAGAAGCAGAAAAATGAAAAAAAAATGGAATTTAAAAGTATCAGTTGGAGGTAGGAAAAAATAGGGAGACCTTCTCCTTGTCGTTGCTTTGGTTCACTCTTTCCTCTTCTTGCTAATCTAGTCTTCCTCTCCTCTTCTGCTCTGGTCATTAATTTCTCCCTATCAGAAATATTTTCTTCCCAGCTACTTGGCCTGTTGAAGTACTGGTAAAATGGTAGAATGAATGTTAGTTACATATTAGAAGAAAATAGAATCTGGTGGATGGCTTTCCTGTGTAGATTTTTTAAGCAGGCTGTTCTTTTAGCATATACATGGCTCTTTTGGTTATAGAACAAAAATAAACATACTTATTAAAACTTATTTGAAACCTTTAAAGTTCTTTTGCTTAGTTTTCAAATGAAGAGAACAGAACAGATCAGTCTGACCCAGGAGACATAGCTGTGGTCTCAAAGTGACTATTATTGTTAGAAAATTATTCCACACATGAGATTTAGAAAGATAAGTTCTCCTTATATAGAATGGGCCTAATTGAATGTTTGCTTCTTTTCTTGAGTTCTTGAAGAGTGGCTTTTTAGCATACATAGTCTGAATGCCAAGTCCTCATTTTGTGGTGTAATTTAAGATGAGTTGCACACAGGAGCCTGAATGCATCAGTTTAACTGAATTACAAGAGAACACTGTGATGGTTTTGATTTTTGCTTTCACTGGAGAGTTCAGAGAAAACTTGGTTAAGCTTTTTGGCCTCACTTGCTAAACATCCCAGATGCATGACCTTACAGTTTCAGAAGCTCTTCTCTGTTAGACTGATGCCTTAGTATTATTTTTTCCCATGTAAAACTTATTACTCCCAATATATGGGAGTTTTAGCTGCAATAATTTATAGAAATAATAAGGAAATAGTTTAAAATGGCTTATTTTTAACACAAGTAAACGTGTTTGCCTCATTACTGTGGCAGTTATGTAGACTCTGCATTCCTGGTCTCTAGAAAGAAGTAAATATTTATTTTGCAGAACCTGTTTTTCAAATCCTGATTCGTAAGTTGTCCATTAATCACATAGAACTCAAATCTGGGCCTTGGCATTTGTTTCCAGAATTTGTGGTGGTTTGTGTCAAGTCACTTGTTCATTATGTCTATAACTTACTTTTTATACAGTTTAAAGATGATTTGTTTTGTAAAACATGATGTGTAATCCATGTGCCCTTAAAAATCTGTTCACCCCTCTTCCCGCCATTATAGTTCTAGAACTGGCTCCATTAACACTCATAGTTTGGACTGAAAGAAGGAGATCAAATTCAGGTCTTTACTTCTGGAACTCATCCCAGATTTCAGCTACTCATACTTTGGGCGTATTAATTTTTGTGCATTTTGTGAAGAGCACCTTCTATTCAGGCTGTTGTGTATTCATGATTTTGCCTCAATCCAAGATCAAAATTTAATTTCTTTCACTTCTCAGTAACTGCTGAGTATGACAATTTGAAGACCCAATTTAGGGTCTATTGAAAGAAAGATTTCTTTATTGGCAGTTTTACAGAAGTAGCAAAAATTCTTAAATGAAAGCTGGTATCGATATAAAAATAAGTATGACTGGAATGTAAACCAAAAAAGTTTTGACAACCTGTAACTATGTTGCAACTTATGTCTTCAAATTGTTGTACAGAGCAGAATGTCTTGCCCCACACTCCTTGAGAGGGTGTGTGTTTCTGTCTGTGTTTTTTTCTGAGGATTCAGGGCAATATGATCCATTAATTCTGGCAGGTCATTATTTATGCCTTAGTGAATAATTGGGAAGGTTCCAATCCTGACTGAGCAAATTTAACTTTCATTTAACATTGCTTTTTGGGGAATGATTTGCTTGGTCTACATTACATGTAAACTGATTCACCTGGGCTCGAAGCTTAAGTCCAGGATAAAGAGGTATGACTTATCAAGGGAGATAAGGACTCTTGAGCTTCTCTGTAAGACAGAGCTGCCATGATGCAACCTTCTGACATCAGATTTGGGCTGTCCCAGCTCCCAGTGTGGGAAGCCAGTCAAACTGTTTTATTCTTTCCTTCTCCATCTTTGGCTACCTGACAAGCAAAGCTTCCAGCAATTTTCTTCTGGTGGGGAGTCAAATTTTTCATGAGAGGCAGCAGGAGCCTGGCAGTGTAAAAACCTTTGATGGCCAGTTGGGGAAGGCTCATGTGTCAGGAAAGCTTTATCTGTTGGGCTGTGTTATTTCAAGCAGTGATGCTATGATTGCCCCACCAGGTCCCTGGAATCTGCTGCTTTGGCCAGGTCCCCTCATCAGAACCTCAACTTGCATTTTCCCATATTTAATGCTGTTCTGTGTTCACTCTTCCTGTCTTGTTGACTCACATTCACTTGACTTCTTTGCATAATACTTGCCAAAATTTGGTGCATTTAAACATGATTTGTGTTGGGAAAGCTATGGGTTGCTCCCTCACTCAACAGGATGATTACTGACTCATTTAATTTCTAAGTCACCTGATAATTTCCAGTCAGAAGTATGTTTAAAAGCATGCATTAATCTTGTTGAGTCCCCCAAGGTAATTGTTCAAATGACTTAAGTGAATGCTTCATTGACTTAAAACTTTACAAATAGAAAGTTGGAGAAGAGATCAGAGACAAAATAACTGAAGATTCAGAGTCCAGAGATTTGCTAGTGCTGATTTGAAGAGGAATTTTAATAATCTGAATTTTCCTTTTTCTTTCATTTATTTTGTCTAAGTAGAGGTATTTCTTCACTGATACAGCTTTCAGTGGGGACATTTGAGAAGTTTGTGGTTTGAAGGCTGATAATTGTACAAGGATCATCCAAAAGACAAGTTCAGTTTGGTGAATAGGTGTTTAATTGTAGCTCAGATGACAATGCTCTCAGCTGCTAGGCAGATAGCAGAATTTCTCTGTCTGCTCTAAATAAAAAACCTAGGATGTGTCCCAGTCCTTCTAAAAAAACCCCAACAAACCGAGCAAGAAAATCAGAATAGAAAAAAAGTTGCTGATATAAAATCAAGACATTCATTGCAGAGTTCAAGTTCATAGCAAGTCACTGAGGAAAAAAGTGTTACAGTGAAAACCATTCTCATATCAAAATAATAAAAAAGCCTAAGTTCTAAATGTAAAGCTCTGCTAATCAGAATATACACCTGTTCTTATCTTCTGTCATTTTTTTTCCTATCTGATCTACCAGGAATCATCACTAGTATGAGGAAGGAGGATCATCACCCCCATCACGTATACTTTATTAGCATTTGTGAATTAATAATGCTAATGCTTAATCCGGCATCTTTGGGTTTCAGCTTTAATGCTTCTGTTGAGAGTAAGCAGTGACCATTCAGAACCCTCGTGGATATTGCTCCTGGTTCTTTACTTGACATCTGGAGGAGGGGGTTGGTCTACAGAAATGCCCATATGTATGTGAAAATCTGGTACTTCTGGAATGAATAGGAGCTCTGTCACTGAGCAGGAGTTGCTGATCTAGGAAAGGCAAACTAGAAACTTGAAGAAGCAGCACCGTTGCAATGAATTATATTCCCTTTTTCACAGCCGTACAAATGTAATTTCTTTAATATACTGGTATGTGGAGAGGAGTAGTACTTTTAGCACGGAAGAGAAGCAGTTTATGGTCTATGCTTCAAGTCAAAGCTCAGAATCTCTCCAAAATACAAATTTCAATACACTCTTTGTAGTTGCTCTACTTTCTCTAAAAGTCAGCAGAAGCAAGTTGTGCAGTTCTTCATGTAGTGTAGCATGGATTGCAGGTTTCTGGAGTCAGGTTAGCTCATAGTCTGCTGGTTGGTCTAAGCGCTGTTTTGAGCATCTCTGCCATGAGGTACCTTTTGAGTTCACTCCCGGTCCTCTATTTCCGAGGACTTCCACAGTTCAGTTGATGAACTGTCTGTTTTCAAATGTCAGAAAGTGCAAAATCTTGCCTTTGAGCACACGAGACGGGGCAGGGAGAATATCCTGACTCCTCTATGAAGTGCTCTTACAAGTTCATGTAACTCCTGTGGCAGTGCAGTACTGCTGATGCAGCAGGTGAGACACAGAAGGGCTCTGCTGAGGACTTGTTTTTCCAGAAAAATAGGCAAGTTCAAATGAATTAATGGAATTGAAGTTGTGAGTATGTCTCTTTTCCCAAGCTTGGTATACCTCCCTCTACTTGAACAGAACTTAGGCCTGTTTAGTCTCAGCATTGAACACAACAGGAAACTCAGCATGTCTGTCATCAGTGCCCAAATAATGGGAGCTGTTTCCTTTTTGATAGTAGAGACAAGGAGGGTCAGAAAGAAGACTTGTGCTTCCACCCTCCTGCAGGAAGATGGGAAAGCTGCTGAGTTCAAAGTTTCCAAAAAATCAGTTTAAATTGATACTGGAGGGGCTGCTGTGGCCCTGGTGCACAGATGTGAGATGTGCAGTGATGTTGTGTGATTCAGGAGCACACTGCAAGTGCTGATGGTGTGAAGTCAAGTCTATCACGCATGCACACATCCATTCAGCAGGTGTGTTTGTTTAGGCATTTAAGTTTTTAAAAGCTCTGAGCCTTTGTGAAGGCTTCTGGGCTCTCAGCTTATTTCAAAATCAGTAGGCTGATAGCTAAACATAGACTTCATTTTTTGGGTTGAAAAAATCCCTGTTTGCATGAATCAGTGCTCCTGCCCTATAAATGAAGGAAGGTATGAATATTTACTTTCCTGACAGAAATGTTGCATCATTAACATCTGTACAGCTTTTCTTTATTAAATATTCTTGTCCTTTTATATTTAGTGCTGCATAAAAGAGACTTGTTAATGTGAGAGCAGTGGCTTTTCCCAGGAACAGCAGCTCAGGATTTCCCTGGTTGGAGGTGTGATGCTAATGCAATGGTGCCTCACATCCCATTGCTCTGTTTCTTCCAGAAGCCTCAAAAAAGGCAATTACGGTCTTTTGAAATGTTGGTAATGATGTTAATGCTCTGGTGGCTTGACTTGGTCTGTCAGACCAAGGAAAATACTCTGAACAGGGAATTCATGTTTATGTGTCTTATGAAACACAAGTGAGGAAATGCTCAGCTCTAAGCATAGTGAAGGGTAGTGATGTATAGCATTATGCAGCATTTCTCAAGCCTGTCCGAAACTTAGGACACAAATTGTCAAGGCTGTGGCTTTGTTTTATTGCCATTTTTGGTTCCTAGACTCAGTGATGTGCTCAGTCTTGCTGCAGATTTTGATTTAAGTAGGATCTGTTCTGTAGGCTTTAAATCTTTCATTTGGCCCTTACTTGAAGATTTTCTGGTTTGCCATTTCACCTTTTTGTTTCTTCCCTCTTAATAAATAGGTGAACATTTTTTCAGTAATTTTCCATGTTGTGAACTTAAACTCTTGGATTTTTATCTTGTGTATTGCAGCTGGTGCTCAGGATAAAATTGGCTGGGCATTTGGCTTGGGTTTGGAGAGGCTGGCCATGATCCTGTACGATATCCCCGACATCCGACTGTTCTGGAGTGAAGATGAACGCTTCTTGAAACAATTTATTGGGCCTCACATTTGGCAAAAAGTAAAGTTCCAGGTAAAATAACATATATATGCTAATAATTTACTGTGGTGCAAGTGCATCCCTAGTGAATATTACACAATTAAAATTGTGTTGTTAAAAGATTAGGTTTTAAAGCAACAGCTTCACAGGTATCATGATTCTCTGATGTACTGCAGTAAAATCCAGTTTTTGATAATAGCATTTTTTCAACCAGATAATGTTGTAAATTCCTGCTGATATCCAGTCAGCATCCCTGTTCTAATGCTTATATTTCACTTTTAAATATATCCAGAATAGGGATTGATTTAGACCTGTGGTTTGGTTATGTTATGGTTTGGTTATGTCCTTGAGTTGTGTCTGTGATTCTGTTTCATTATCAATATGTGTCTGATGCAAAGTATTCAAGGATCATAACACATTCTCAATTTTTCCCATTGTTTTCACTCTGCAATCATTGATGTCAATGTGAGTTGCAATGTTAACCTTTTGCAAATTCTTTGTGGATGTCCCTTGCCATCTTCATGGTCAACTCTTTTCTCCTAGCATTGGAGGGGAGAGTGCAGGCTGAGCTTGTATTTGTTTTGTAGCTCCTCTGCTGTGGTGATTTTTGTAGTTAGCAACCTCGTCTTGCTTTTTGTACTGACAAAGCAATCAGGCATGACTGGATTGAGTGGAAGTGCTGCTTCCATAATACTCTTCAGCAGGAGCACGGGGAGGTTCAAGTCAGGTGGTGTCAGCTGGTCTTTGGGGAAGTTGAGCTGACATAGATGCTTGATGAAGTCTGAAATGCTAAAGCAGTAAAATACTTTTTGCAGCTGCTTTTTACCATTTAGTTTGGTTTCTTTGTGTACAGCTTATGTTTTTTTAAGAACTGTAATTATTAAAGGGGAAATCAACAGTGATAGATGACTTTTGAGTAGTCTCCACACCAGTAGCAACATCCATCCATTTGTTTTTAATTCATGGCAATTCTTGCATATCTTGTTTGGTAGCATCAAAATACTATTTGAGATAAGTTTGGGGGATAGTTTTGGCTTTTTTGAATTGGGTAGGGGCTTGGAGAATTTTTTTGGTTGATTGGGGTTTTTTTTATTTGTTTGTTTGGTAATAACTGGCATTTGTGCATTCAGCCTGTAATTAGTTATGTTACAGAAAGACATGTTTTTGCCTAGTCTGCTTGTAGGTTTCCTTGATCTCCTACAGAATGTTTGTTGCTCTTTTCAATAAAAAATGCTTAAGTCTCCTTTTCAGCCCCTGTCTTTCTGATTGGCTTTGCTCCTGAGCTTGTGGCTTTGTTTATAGATTGCAATCTGATGGAGCTAAGATGAGATATCTGGCTTGCTTTGAAACTGTGGATCCAAGCTTCCAACTGATATTAGCAGTAGGTTGGGCTTTTGGAGAAAGGCTCAGATTGTTGGAATACTAGGGATGGACATTGAGGATGAGTCGAAGAGAGGGCTGGGTGTCTGACTTCATAAAGCTGCATGTAGTTTTCATTTTCAATTTTAGGTAAGTCAGCTGTAGTGAAGCAATCTGAATGAAGATGGCAAAGGCACAGGTTACAGTGGATAAGCTCAGAGGAAAGTCCGTGGTTTCTAGGAAGCTGAATGTGATTTTTTTGTAATTGGTGCTGTTTGGTTGCCTTAGTTTTGGTTCTTTTTCTCTTCTAAAGAAAGGGTATGGCCAGTGTTTTAGAAACAGATCTTTTTCTCTGATATAAAGTAATGCTTAGGAACTTTTAAAGTATTATTTAGTATTATTTATCATTTATTTTTATTCTTTTATTTATTTTTTTCATTTTCCCCCTTTCTGTTTTAATACATACATGCACCTACTTGACTTGGATGTTTCATTTTCAGTTTTGGTAATTCTCCCCAACTCTTAGTTTACATTTTTCAATTCTGTATCTGAATGAAGGCAAGCTTGGGTTTTTGTTTGAAAGCAAGTCTATATCCAGCTTTCATCTGGTATCTTACATTGAGCTTTTTCAAGCTCTGTGCTGTACATATTTCTAGTACGTATTGGCATTGCTTTTAACAGGGTTGATGACCCTTCAAATGAAAATACTATGAAATACTCTTTGGTGGTACTATAAGTTCTCCATTTTTTTCTTCTATGTTATTTTTCAGGTATGCTGTAAAACCAAGTTAGCAGACCTTTTGTTCCTGTGTGCTTGCCAAAGAGTCATAATTAATGAATCACATGATTTATTCATATGATATTTGAAAGAAAACTTTTAGCCTGTCTTCCATTGTTGATGCTGTAAGAAATCTCAATGGATATTTTAAAAGTGTCAGATTTTCTGCATGCAAGGCCATGCAGTACTTTTCAGCCTGACTGAACTGAACAAAAACAGACCAAGTGTTTTGAGAGCCTTTCACGACAGAAATTGAATCCTGTGGCTCAGGAGGTCCAGGTAAATGTCCATCCTTTATGTGATTACCTGAGAGAGACCTCTCAACCTTTGGGTACTCCCCCAAATCCTTTTTTATAATCTGAATATGATCTACCAACATAAATATTTTTATTTCTCTTCTTTAAAATGTTCTTCAAATACATGAAGTCCACACAACATAGCAGTAACCTTTAGCTGGGCTAAATATACTCTTGCTCAAAAACTGTATTTAATTGGAGCATTTTCTTGGGACTTAGAGTATATGTTTTATGCCTTTTAACAGCCTGAATGTGTCAGACTTTTCCCTTTGGCATCAGTTGCTCTGTACATGTGTGCAGGCTTCAGTAGGTCAAAAAACTGCTGGGAAAAGCTGACAGTGCTTGTACCACTGTGGCCACTCGGCACAGCAGTGTTTGAGTGCTTCTCCCCACAGACCAGATTATTGCCTGGATTTGGATTACCAAATCCCTTCAGCTATAATTTGACACAAGTCACAGCAGTGTGGGGATCAGCATCTGGTAACTTTCTTTCAATTGTTGGTGTAGAGCTTCTGCTCAGGCTGTGAAATGAAAGGCTGAGGATGGGCAGGGCAGGAAGGACCAAGAGCCTGCAGGCACAGTGTAATAAAACAAATGGCTCAGTTTCCATCCAGCCCAATGTGTTATGTCTCTGTTTGTCAGGGCCTGAGCTCAGTTCCATGCAATCCCTTTCTGGTTTATGCTGAGCCAGCATTCTTACAAAAAAAAAGTTGTCCTTGGGCTGACAGGTCTCAAGGAAAGGTACAAAAATGAAATGACCTTTAGAGAAGGAAGGCACTCACAGTTCAGATGTAGTGTGGTGAGCCCAGACGTGTTGATTAAGAAGAAAGGTCTCTGGCAGCAGGATGGATCCTGGAGCCTCCATAATTTTACTGCCAAGGCAAACAAGTGGCACATCACATTGAGTGACTCTTGGTGTGTTCTCCCTTCACAAAGTCACTTTCATTTGATGCTGCCAGTGTCTCTGGCTGCTGTTGTTTTAAATAGTTATTTATTTTGATTGCCAAGGACCCTTCTGGCCTGTACTGAGGTCAAGCAGAAGCATGATTATGGCTGTTCTGGCAGTGGCACAGAAGGAAACTGGATCAGATTTCTAGCAAAACTACAGACTCCCTCTGTGAGATTATAGGAGTTGCTGTCTTCTTGATTTCGTCATTTCTGCATTATCTGTAATATTCTGCAATATCTGCAAAAAGCCTAGCACCACCAATTTTTTATCATCCCCTTCCATCATCTCCAGGAGCTGCTCCTTCCTGGTGTCTTCTGGGACACACAGTCCCTCAAAATTCAATTCCTTTCTAATTACCTGGTGGCTTCAAACCTAAAAAAATTAGACTTTCTAAGCAGGATCATTTGAAGGGCTCCAGAAGAGAAAAAGCTCCTGGAGCAGCACTGCTGGGAGACCTGAGAGAGATAGTAGGCTTTGGAAGCGGGGTGAGAAGACTTGACAAACAACTTGAATTGACACTGTTCATCTCCTGCACAGCTGTAGCCAGAATGGTGTATGCAGTCCTAATCCAGGATCCTCTTTCTGCTTTGAAAAGTGAACAGTCGAGGATAGCAGAGATGATAAAAATAAGCAAAAAGATGTAGTTGCATGGAAAGAAGTGGTTCATTATACTGGAAAGGAAATCAAAGCAGGCTCCTCTTCCTCCTGTGCAGGATAGCAAAGGTTGGGCCTGCTTGCTCCCATTTGCCTTTGCTCAGTGTGCTGTAGGAATTAAGCTCCTGCTCTGATGACAAAGGATTTACGCAGTAGCCCAGTTTGCACTGTTTGCTGTGTATGTGAGCCCTCTTGTTCACACCATTAGACAGTCCAACTTTTCTACCTTACTGTGCACTTTTCAGTTTTCAGGGACAGTAATCATCGCTGTGCATCTTTCCTGTGCATAAGCCTGATTGTTGCTGGGAGACACAGAGCTTGTCCTGAAGCTTTAGAAGATGCTGAAAATAAAATGCACTGTCAAGCGTAAGGGGAAACTTCAGCAAATTAAACCATCCTAGTCTATATCCTTTATTCTGTGCTTGAGAAGTAGAGCATCTAGAGTATATACCATCCATTTCAACCAGTTTGATCTTATTGCATTCACTGCACAGGGGTTGGTCTGTCTGATCCATCATTAGTATGCTACTCCATATAATTTATATTTATCTTCTTAGTCTGTGATTAGCGTTATTTTCAAATAAAAATTAAATAGATTCCCTGGTTGCTGCATTTTCAGATATTTTTCATCAAGATTAGGTGAGTTGATGCTAAAATGGTTATTCATTTATTATGTTTATTTTCTAATAGTGCATCTATTAAAGCCAAATATGCAACCATTAGTATGTAAATTTAACTTGGATGTTTGAACAAATAAGGTATAGCTTCAACTGTGATTTTTTGTATAGATAGCTTTAATGTAATTGAAGATATATGATGTGTTTCTGCATGTGGAGGTACAATAGAGAATAGATGATGATGTTGTAGAATAAACATTTTACTGGTATGACTTTGGGAAGGTTGAATATCTGAGAGTGACTTACATAGATCATCTTAAGCAAATGTCAATAAAACCTTGCAGTGCTGTATATCATCTCAGGTTTGTCTGTATGCTCTGCAGAACACTGTGAAACTCCTTTTTTAGTGTTGGATGTGCATAGAAAGTGAGCAAAAATGCCTTCTTCATTGCAGAGATGCTGCACTAAGCTGCACTATTGGGTTAGAAATCACTTGATCATCCAGTCTTCTCATCAGGATGTTCTATCTTGTGTCATTTGTAGGTAGTGCTGGTATTGAAGCTCTGGGAACCTGAGCCCTCTGGCCTCAGCCAGGCAAAGTACTGAAGCACATGCTGAGCTTTAAACTTGCAAGCAGTCCCATTTAAATCAATGCAATAGTTCCTATGCGCAGTCGAACATAACCCAAATGCCTAAATAGCTTCAGGTCAGAGATCTCCACATTTCCTGGGATCCAACTGAGAGTGATCAGCACCTTGCAGGGCTGAAGCAGTGGAACCTTTCAAAATGACTGTCCTAAGCAAGAAGAGTTTCATCTGACAAACCATAAACTCAATTTGCAAAATCTTTGTTCTAAGCCAGTTCTACTGATCAACACTTGTGTAAAAAAAGTTAACAAGAAAAATTCTGGGGAGTAAACAGAACTTGATTCCCATTCTCAACTAAAGAAAATCAGCTGAAAACACAGTAAGGAAAGAAGAAAGTAGGAGCTCAGAATGAGCAAATGGGATGGACAGTCTCATGGGACTGAATACAAAGCACTGATGCACTCGTATAAGACAAGGTGAAAGGAACATAAAAGAGAGAGGTGCTGTACTTTGAGCATTGGGGGCAATATGACAAATTCTGGTTTAAAGTTAAGTTTAAGCAGATTGGAAGGAATGGGATAATAAGGGAAGAAGGACACAGGAAAGGAGAGTAGGTTTATGGCAAAACTGTTAAGACTGATGCAGAAATCTTTTTCTAGATAATCAGAAAGTTTTCCTGGGTTTTGTACTGTATACATCTACTCCTGATCTCCTTTTAAAAAATCAACAAGTATGAGGGACCACAAAAATTATGACCACTAGCCATCAAAGCAAGTCTTTAAAGTACTATCATCAGTTTTGAGATGAGTATGGGGGACTTCCAATTCTGCTTCTGGATTTGTGAAACATTTAGTGTGTCAGAACCCTGACCCATGACAAAGGCTGTACTGAGATGTTATTCACAGAATATCCTGAGCTGGAAGGACCCACAAGGATCACCCAGTCCAGCTCCTGGCCCTCCACAGGGCCACACAATAATTACACCATGTGCCTGAGAGCATATTACTGAAACTCTTGGTAAGAATAAACACTGACAAGGGATATGGTTCCCAACAATCTAGCTGCTGCCCTCTGAGCTAAAACCAATGATGCAGATTTTCTCACATACTCTGTTTCCATCCCTCCACCCACCCACTGCAATCTAGTCTCACTGATAGCCTCCCATTGAACCTGAACAAATCAGCAATAGTTTAATTCCTTTCTGCTTGTACTTTTCTAAGTAAATAAAATGAATAAATAAAAAAAGTCAATAGCCCTTTCTGCCTAGATTAGTTGGTGGTATTTATCTTATGTACTATGTTGTCTGATGAAGTACAAAGGGCAAAGTAAATCCATTTAATCCATTTAGCAGCCACCTTGGTAACAGCTGGATGTTCAGACAAGCCTATGACATTCATTAGCAAAAACACCACTCTCTTCCACCTATGTTCCTTGAAAATACTTTAAGTATGTCTATGTTATTTTCACAGTCTTAGAATAGTTGAAAACTCTCCTGTTCACCTCTGTTAACTTGTCTCATCCCAACAGTGCATTTAGTTTAGATTTAGCTGGTGGTGACTTGAAACAAAATAGCTGATTTGAGCTGTTCTTTTTCTAATGTGAAGGAGTTTCTGCTTTGTACACAACTGTCACACCTGGAATTTGTTTTGAGTGGGTGGAGTATGTGTGTATATGAATATATATGTTTAGAGAGCAAAAATATTTCATCCTTACTTTGTTGCCTATGCTAACACACACTTTAAACACCAGTAAATTTTTTATGTCATGGCAGGTAACTCCAAAACCTGGATGTAATTATGTGTTTCCTATAGATTTTGAGTTATGTGAGAGGTCTAGGGCTTTTCTAATAACTTATCAAGTGCCACAGGGGACTTTGGAAGGGATACCAGTGTATCCACCTGGCAGATGTCCTCTCATTTGACTGCAGGTCCAGAGACAGCAACTGAGACTTTTCTTCATTTGAAGAGTTTTGGTGGGTTTGGGCTATTTGTCACCACATCTCCCCAGAGCCTTGTTTCTCACAGTGTTAGGATGAGAAGCATAGCTGTTTTGTTTGTTTGTTTGTTTCCTGAGTGCTCATGTTCCCACGTGCTGTTCTGCTTGGCTGTTCCACATGTACCACAGAAGCTACTTCTGTGGCTACATTGTGAGATGAATCAGGGAGCGTTTTCCTCTGCAGTTCCTTAAAGCTGTATCAGTTCCCTGATTCACTTCTCAGTGTTGCTTCATGAGAAGCACTTCCGTTTTTGGAGGCAGTATAGAAGGTGAGGGGTGAGTATAACCAGCAGGTGTGTCCTCAGTACTAGTGAACGACATTGCCAATAAATGAGAACGGACCACCAGGGACTTCCTTCCAGTTTGTTTTTAAACAAAAAAGAAGCTACTGTAGCCTTGACTGCATTTTGTCTGCACCACTTCTGTGTGATGTAGATAAAAAATGATTTTGCAGTTATGGATGCTGCTGCACTGTCATTAGAACCATTTTACTGCTGATGTCTTTTTTTCCTAGGCAGAAGCCAATGCACCCTAGTCAAAGTACACCTGATACTATCTAAATTATTACTTAGCAAAAACTGCAATAAGCTTCAAAAAGCATATGTTACAGTGGTTTGCTCTGATCTCTAAACCTCATCTATTTGCAATTTGACTGGCTGAGGCTCTTTGAAACAAATAGCTCACAAATGAGTAATTCCGCTGCTGAATATATCAACTGATCTTTATTGCATCCCAAATGATGAAGTATAATGGTTATACAAAGTGCTTAAATAAGCCATGGAGCAATTTCCAGCAGTGATATATATGCTGAAACCCACATTAAATTAATATTAGGTGAAGGAGTAAACCTGGAAATCTAAAGTAACAATAGATTTTGCATAGGTTGCGTGAAGCTATGATAACCAGCTGCTAGTGGTTTTAACAGGAGTCCACATATGTTCAGAGCTTTCAGTTTATTGTCTACAAAATATGTAGCTAGTCAGGTGGGTAACCCTTACACATTTCCAATGGTTTTCCAATATTGGTTTAATTTGCACTGTGAGTAATAGAATTCTGGTTAGGAGGATGGCACAGAAAATATCTTGACTTTAGTCTTTGGCCCTGACCTGAGAAGTGACTCAATAATTCTGTTTTCCATGCTGTTTCAGTTGTTGTTGTCTTGCACCTCCTGCCTTGGCATCTCTTCTCCAAACTACCTTAGGGTGGAAAGTTCTTCGGGACAGGAATTAGAATTTTGTGCTCTGTCTGCCTAATGGGATCCTGGTTAGTGGCTGGCAGTCCTAGGTAATTACCACAATCTGAATATGTGCATGCCTGTAGCAGAGTTAAATACATCTTTGTGAGTATGCGTTATGCATTTGATGTAAGAATAAACTTCTGTTTAAAATGTGTCCAAGCACGCACTGTGTGTATGTGTCTTCAGAGATACAGGTATGTGCTGGTGTGCACACACAACCACAGAAGTATAAAGGGGGAAATAAAATATCTCAAAACTATTAGGAAATAAGCTCTTATTCGTCTTTCCAGAGTTAGCTAAAAAGATGAGGGTTGTCATTCATGAGTTTATTTGATAGTTCTTTTAACACTGATGCAAATATTTTACATGTAAAAGATACACCTTGCAAAGAGCTTTTGATGAAGTGATCTTTAAAATCATGCCTAAGCCTCTACAGTCATCATCTGTAGCATGATTAGACATTGCAGCTGAACTGTGGGGTGTCCCTAGGAAATTCGGGCTGGTAAGAACAATCTCTGTATGTGTGTATGCATGAACAGAAGCACCTTTTGAAGTACATGGTGTTAATAAAAAAAACTGATTTTCAGCTACCACTTCTCTGATCAGAATATGAATTAGGCTACAGAGAATAGCCAAACAACAGAAGGCACAGAACTGTATTATTCTTATCATACCAATCCTCAATTTTGTTCATCTTGCTAGTGTGAGAGACACATGAACTACTGCAGTGACAGCCTAAACCAAAATGTGACAAGTAAGTGATGCTTTGGGGTGCATGTGCTGCAGAGGATTTGGCTTTGTGGTTTTAGAAAAATTAATAACGGGAAGAAATCCCCTCTTTTGAGGATTGATTACATCCTCCTGCCTGTGCAGAAGTGCATATGCAATCCAATAATCCAATTTACATAATTATTCCCACATGTAACCTGTTCTCCTAAATCAGCAGGAGTGAACCCATTTTCTGATTCTTGTAAAATAAGGAAAGGCATTAAAGAAATATCTGTTCTGCACCAAGATTCTGCTTGTAGAGATTTAAATGTTCTTTACATTTTGTCATTGCATACTGAAATGCTTAGTGTACTTTTTGTGCTTGGTCTGTTCTCAGCTTAGGGCTTCTCTGTAGTATTCTCTTTCTAAGTGTTGTTACTCTTTAGCAAGAGTACAGCTTTAGGAACACTTGGGGTCTGTCTGAGAGAAAAAAATTAAAGGTTTTTGTCCCTCTTCTGAGTAATGGACAAGTAAGTAGAGCCTTTAAGTTTCTCTCTAGCTTACTTATTGTACTTTAAAGTTTTAGCTTGCTACACTACTTTGGTGTTTTATCATGAGTTTTGAACTTTAGAGGTTGTAATTTGTATGAATTTAGAACTTAAGTGGGGAGGTGGGAGGGGGGTTGAAGGATATGAAGTTGGCTACTCTGGAAGCTAAAAATACTGGATTTTGCCAAGAGTCATAGAATCATATAATCCTTATGTGGCAGCAGCTCTCTGGCCAGAGAGGGCAACATATGACTTCCCCAGGCATTTTCCTGGGAAGGCTGTGAGAAAATCAGAGAAAAGAATGAGAAACAATTCTTATCTCCCCTTGCTGCACCTATTGTTGTGCACATGTGGAGTGCCTTATGGAGATTGTTTACCAAAGGGTGATTTCTTAATTGGACACTGGATGGTGTTTGGATGGATTGACCAATTAGGTCAAAGATGTATCAGACTGTTTGTAAGGGTTACCTGTTTCTTAATAGTATAGTATAGTATAGTATAGTATAGTATAGTATAGTATAGTATAGTATAGTATGATATAATAGAGTAAAGCAATTGATCAGCCTTCTACAATCATGGAGTCAATGCTTATTATTACCTGGCTGGGGGCCTGCAGCGACATCCTTAGGGTTGGAAAAGACCTCTTAGATCACCAAGTCTGCTGTTATGCTATCATCATCATATTCCCTATAAGCCATGTCCCCAGGTGCCACATTCCAGGAACAATGATTTCACCATTTCCCTGGGCAGCCTCTTCCTCTCCCACTTGAGCAGTTTTCCCAAGACAAGAAGGAAACCCAGCTATATCAGTTGTACTGGAAGTTATAAAAATATTTCAAAACCACCAGTAACTTGCCTGGGTAAATTTCTGTACGTGGCAAGATGGTACAGATCAGCTCTGGGAAGTGTAGAAAAATAATTCTTTTGTAGCATAGCAATGTCCAGGGCATTGTCTGAAGTTATAGCCAGGAGATATGAAGTGTCATTGCTGATGTATTGGAAATCTCTGTGGTTTTTTAGGAAGGAGAGAGAAAAAGAAGTATAGGTTGATGGTGGGAAGAAGGACTTTTTCAGGTATTGCATGTGCCTGTAAGATTCACAATGCCAGCTTATTTTGGTGTAAGTCACATTCAAGTGTTCTGGAGACTCTGCAATTTAAACAGTAACTCTCTGGAATGGTGCATTTAATGAGCAGAAAAGCAAGTACAATCAACACTGTTTTATATGAGGTTTTTCATCTAAGCCAAAATAAAATATTGGGTGCACTTTGTTTCCATTGTTATGCTATGTATTTGGGAGAAATACATCTTCATATTGCTGCAGACTCTTTCCAAATGCTTGCATTGTTTATTTAGATATAACTCTTTTATATGAATTGTTGATGAGTACAGTATTTTACTCCACGGAGCTATTTATCTCAGCATTATTATTAAGCATAATGAGAAAAAATATACAAGCCAGACCATCAGAAAGAAGGAAACTTGATTTCTGAGTATGGCAAACACCAAATTCCTGCAGCAACCAAAGCCTTCTGCGGGAATTGCAGGTGCTCTGTGCTGCTGAGGAGAAAATTCTTAGTATCTTCTGAGAAGTTGGGTTTCTGCTGACTTATACTAGCTTATTACCTGTTCCTTGCAGGCATGGCAGGTATTTTTAGAGAAGTGCAGGACACATATGGTTTTTTATTAGTTGACAATTTGTTTTCTGAGGTTTGTGTCTTCTCTTCTTTTTACCCTTGCCTGTGATTTTGCCTGTGGCATGGGATATTTGGGTAGGAAGGACAGGCAGAATTTGGACAGCCCATGCAAAAGGCAGTCATAAGGGTTAATTACTAGGTTTGGTGTGAGAATCCACTTTACCATTTTGGTCATTCCAAATCACTGGATTCCTTTCCCAGGACAGCAGCTTGCTTGTTTCTATCAAAGATATCACAACAGAGTAAGGGCTGTCCCATCAGTTCCACTTGGTGTCACATGAGTTCTGTGGTAGCAACTGCTCAAATGGAAAAGCGATAACAGAAAAAGCACTTCCCAGTTTTTAGTTGTTTTGCAGTGATACATCTGTGATTGAGAGGGGGAAGATGAGCACCATGAAACCAACTAGCTTGGTAGGCCATCAGCTAGGAGCCTGGGAAAGAAGCATGAGGAAAATGCATTTTTTTCCACAGTGGACATAGAACTGCTGAAGGAAAATGTCAGGCTAATTGCTTCTTCACCCTGCTACTTTCAAAAGGGGTTTGTAAGGAGCTGTGATGTGGGAGTGAGTAGTAGAGAGCCATCCCTTTCGGTGATTCTCCCTGTGAGTCCTACTTTGTTCTATGGAAATGAGAAGTCATTTTTGCCTCATTAAACACAGAGCATGGAGTCCATCACTGGTATTTAGAAATCATTTATACTTATCCTTTGGTGGTTTTTATAATCAGATCACAAGAAGCAAGGCATATCCAAATGCCCAAGGGAACAGGTATCTGGGAATATCTCTGCTGTGTACACTGTAACATCCTTGCTTTTAATAGGATTAGGTCTTTCATCTTCTTTATGTCTTTCCTGACTTTTTTTTCAATTCCTTGCTAATAATTTAGAATCATAACCCTTTCAGTGGCAATACAAGTGCTCTTTTATGTCTGGAAATCTTCTCAAAAGCCATACCAAATTTCTTGGCTTTCTGACCACAGGTCAGTTTAAAATGCATATTTGCACTCAGGGAAGTGTATTTTGACTTTAAACTTGACACATTTTTCATTACAAATTTAAACAAGCTTAAAATAAAGTTACATTTTAATAAAATATTGGAGGAACACAGTGCCCCTTTCCAGTGGGGCCACAGAGGCTTAGTAATCAGCATTACTTTTGGGTGAATGTGTGTAAAGGCAAGCATTCTACTCACTCATTCTGCCACAGCACCACGCCTGATGTGCATTTTTTCTGCTGCTTGGAAAATGTGGAGCTTATTAATGAAGTTTAATCTCTTCACTGGCTGTTACAGATCTTAATTTTTCAGTGTCATATTAGATACTGACTTTCCTTCGTTAGGCAGGTTCCTCTAGATGAGCTCTAACTCTTAGCATGCAAGATAGGTTGCACTTGCTCCTGTGCACATGCACATGTGTGTGCATTTATTTTGTGTCTTAAGGGGGTTTACCTGAGGAAAGGCGCTTGACAAGCATTAAAAAAGGTGACTAAGTGAGATGATACAGAGAGCTACCTGATGACTGCTGAGGAAGAATATAAGCAATTAAACTCTTTCTTGCTTTCCACCTGCAGGGAACCTGGAAGGGGCTCAAGAAAGAAATTGTTATCTCCAACATGACCCTGTAGGGTGTAGTTTAGGTGGGAAGGGGACAGAGCTGTCACAGTGACATGCACGGCGCAGCAGAGAGGGACCTGGTCCACAGGTTTGTGTCATCTCACATTTAAGGCTGAGACTTAGCTAGGAAGACAAGTCTGTAGCCCCAGGGCACCTCCCTGTTCTACTTGGTTGTAGAATGTCAGAACCACAGGATGAGTCAGGTTGGAAGGCACCCCAGCAGGTTGTCTGGTTCAACCTCCCTGCTCAAACAGTGCTGTCCCAGAGCACATGGGACAGGATTGCATCTGGATCGTTCTTGAATATCTCCATGTACAAAGAAAGCCTCCTCCACTCAGAATAGTCCATGTACAAGCAGAGTGCCTGAAATCCATGGAGCACTTGATGTTCCCATGAACATATGGTGTTCCCTGTACCTGTACGTGAGCTTTTCAAAGTTAAGAACTCTGTTGGGGTGAGCAGATTGGTGTCTAAAAAGGGCTGATCATACTTCTGTGTTCATTCACTGAAAAGCTCAGAGCATCAGTGGAGGCTAACATGCTTCTGCCACTCCCTGCAGGAGGACAGAGCAGTGCATTGATCCCAGATTAGTCAATTTGCTTTGGTTTTAAGAGCTTAATCCCAAAATATATTTTATATCTGCTTTTCAGATGTTTTGGTAGGTGTCTGTTGAAACTTACATTTCCTCCTGTGAAGATGTGTGTGTGTTTACACATAAAAATGTATATATATATGTGTGTGTGAATATACAGAACTTACTATATATATCTAAAGAAAAAATAAATTTGGTTAGGAGGGTATAAAGCTTTTAATAATGGGGAACACTGTGACTAAATTTTAAGCAATGGCAGCCAAGAAATTCAAAGTTATGTTCCCTGCAGCAACTGTAATTTGTCTACACTGGTCATAAATACGGAAGTGTAAATCTAGAAGCATACACACTAATAGAGGAAACTTCATTATGTGCATAGGGGTTAAGTTACTGCTGTGAATTTGCAAATCTTCATTTCATGCCTGTTACGTGTTTAAATTTCCTATGATAACACTGAATTTATGTAGTTTCACCGTGGAATGTATTAAGAAAGCTCAATTATTACAGGACTGTAGTTTTCATTTTGATGAGAATATGATGTTGCATTAAAACGGTATAGTTTATGTAGGTATTTCTCCAAAACATGAGCAAGGCAGGACTGTTAAAGCTTAGCAGCCACGATGCTGCTAAGTCTCATATTTTTCTGACTTAGACTGGTGATGGCAGTAAAGCATGGCTGACTTTTTAATAGCCTGGCTGCCGTGGAATTGCTAACCCAGTTTCTGGTGCGTGTCGTCGTTAACCTTGCATTTGTGTCGCCACTGTCAAAGTACAAGTACAGCTTTTTCCTCTGCTGTATCTGTCACTCGTTTGTTTTGTCCCATCTGCAGCTGGCAGCAGGGAAGGAATGGAGTGAGCAGCCACAGCACAAAACTTCTGTCCCCTTGTCATGTTGCACCCATCTGGGGCAAATGGCTTTTCTTTCTAATGACAAATATTTGATTTGTGGAAGGTGCTGTAGTCCATCCTGTTGTTTGGGACTGCGGGCTAAAGACACTTCACAGCCTTGTGTGGGTTATTCACTGGCACTGGCCAGTGCATTATTGCCAGTGTTTTTACTGTGGTTTGGGAGATTCTGCCCTCAGAAAGAAGTTTTCTCTCCCTTACAGCTGGGAGGTATCTGGATCCAGCCTAGCTGATGATGCTTTGCCATGTGTGGATGAACAGATACCACTCTTATGGTGACCACTTGATTCCTGCTGCCAAAGCATCCAGAGTGTTGCCCTGGTGTGGCAACATACAGAGAGCCCAAGTATTTGCTATTTTATGCTGACAAATGAGTTCTGATGGATCCTGTTGCTGCTTAAGACAGCTGTCCCCCAATAACTCTGGCTGCTGCAATTCTTTATCCAGCACATATTAACATAAACCAGTCAGAGGGGCAATTTTCAGCTGGATACAGCAGGCTGTGAGCTGCAGTGGTGAAGGAACAGGCACATGTTTGTTTTATCAGCTGCTGCAGGGGCAGTAATCTCAGACAGAAAGGCAGAGCAGAGAGGTAGAGATGAGGAATGCCCTAAACTATCACCAACCCATATGAAAGACTAACAGCCCTGTATTTTTAGTGGTGCACTCCTCAGATAGGTGTAGGCATAGGCAAGGCAGGCTGGCAGAGCAGGTTATAGCACTGGTGCCCAACTACCCATTTCTATACTAGAATTAGCACCCAGAGAGGGAAAAGCTTGCAGTTTTAGGAAATACTTGGCTTATTTATTAGCCAGAGAAAGAACTTTGACTGATGACTAGTAAACAAATACCATTGAGAGTGGATCACCGTAAACTTCCATTTTATCATTTAAAGAAATTATAGTAATTCAACACTCCTAAATGCTTTCACTTTGGGTGATTGAAAGATGTGATGTCATTTTTTCCAATATTTCCTACAAGATGGGTTCAGTGGAGTCCTATAGATAGTGTAATTTCTGGGAAGGCATTTGTTTTCTGAGCCTGTTGAAAAATGTCAATGATAGTATGCTGAAGTGTTTGAAACAGAAAGTGAACAGAACATTTAAAGTAGCACTGTGGTGTCAAAACTTTGATGGAACCAAAAGGAGGGGTGCAGGGATGTCTGCATCAGCAGTGCTTACTGGCACTTGGCCAGTGCCCTGCAGCAGCACTCTGCAGGGGGGATCAGTTCTGCCACTTCCTAAACCTCTTTTCAGTTCCTCAAAAACCTAAGGGCCTGATCAGGGCACGGAAGCAGGAGCAGCAGGGCTTCCAGGTTCGGATAGTGTGCTAGGGTTCAGCCAACACACAGCCTGCAGAACCAGATGTGTCCCGGTAGTTTCTCCAAGCCTTGTGCCGGAGGACTCCTGAGCTATGAAGAGAATGTAGCTGGAAGTGGTGGCTGGAGGCCACAACAGAGTAGATTTAGTGGGAAGAACACATTTCTCTCAAGGGGAGCCTTTGAAATGTCTGTAAATTCATAAGGAAATGGTCTTCAGGGTTGGCATTTGCCTTGAACTTGAAAAAGGACCAAAGTCAATGGCCTTTGGACCAGTCTGCTGTTATAGAGCAGGAGAGTTTAGAAGGGATCAAAGAATGCCAAAGCGGTCTGTTGGACCACAGTGTGTATTTGCTGGAGTGCCTGAATACAAATTTAGGAACTTCATTTTGGCTTGCCAGTTGGAGACTCTTTAGTAGCCTATTCACATTTTAGGTGTAGCTAATAAACTATTATGTGACTCATGGAGCTCTACAACAAACAGATCAATACATTTGAGAACTAAGAATTTTATCCTTATACTAACTTTAGTGTTGATATAAGACTTACTGCAAGGATATTGACTGCAGCCAGGTGGTGAAGGGACAGTATAATATGGGATTATTGCCTTGCCTTTTACCATAAAAGATTTTTCTGTATTACAAGGCTCTGAGAAAAGGTTAGTAGCTAATAATAAAAAGTTATGCTTATGTTATGTTTTAAGCATTTGTCCTTCCAGTCTTTGTAACACAAGCATACACACACAAAATTAGAACAATTCTGTATCCACACTAGTGACACTGGAGAGAAAAAGCTGCACAGACAAGAAATTAATTCCCTGCTTCCTATTGGCAGACCATCTCTGCAGAGTAGGGTCCCATCACATGTGATGGCTACCTAGGAAAACAAACGCCATCACTCCACATATCCCTTCTTCCCCCTTTATATACTGAGCAGGATGTTGTAGGGTCTGGAATATCCCTTTGGTCACTTGGGGTCACCTGTCCCAGCTGTGTCTCCTCCCAATTTCTCCAGCTTCCTTGGCAGTGTGGCAGTATGGAAAGCAGGAAAGGTTTTGGCTCTGTGCAAATACTGCCCAGCAATAACAAAAGCATCTCTATGTTACCAACCATGTGTTCAGCACAAATCCAAAACACAGCCCCATGCTAGCCCCTGTGAAGACAATTAATTCTTTCCAAAACCAGCTCAAGACATTTCTGAGTTGCCTGAACATGTAATTAGATTTCTTTATTGTCCTTGTACCTGTGTGAATGAAAGTAGGTGCCTTGATCATGCTGAGGCTCATGAGCCACATCTTCTGGTTGAATGATTAAATGTCCTGAACCGTGAGTTCAGTGAGTTTTGTATTAGTCCCTCCAAGCTTTGAAGGGTGTTCAGTATATTCCTGAACTGTAGCAGTGGTAAATAAAATGGTGGATAGGAATGAGGTGAGACTATAGGGGTCTACTGCAGGATTATAACTTTATTTACACTATCACATGTATCAGGTTGTTGTCTGAGGAGCATCTCCAGCATTTGCAGCTGTGAATTTTGTAGAGCAGAGACATTTGCATTTCATTCATTAGTGTTTTATCAAAAGCTCTTTTGCAATGGATTTGTTGTGCAAGTTTCTTTTTTTAATTTGATGTAGAGGGTATGAATTCATTTGACAAGTTTATTCCTTTAACAAGTTCAATAATCATTTGTGATTCACAATTTTATTTGGTGGGGGTGTTATTAATTTAAAACTTGCACTGTATTCCTTATCAGATATTTATTGACTAGTTTACACTCTACAGAAGAGTGTTTGAGTAAATCAGAATGCTGTAAACTTGCCTTATTAACAGGTTTATTGCTCTAGCAGGTGCTCACTTAGGTTTCCACTGCTCCATCATAAAACATTCCCAGACATGGAATACATTTTGAGTGAGATATTATATTGTATAGACCAAGGTATACGCATGGAATCTCTTATACATATAAAGAAAATAATAAAATAGATGTTTTCTCCTGCAGACTCCAACCATCTCGTGCAAAAGTACTTTTTTCAACTGCAGGGAATTAATGCAAGGCAGAAGTAAGATACTGTGTGACCTAGAGGTCATGAAAGGAGAGTGTTACCGTTTTCTGTTCTTTAAAGGGTGAAACTTCTCAGCAAAGGTGAGATCTGAAACCTGGGAAGTTTCATCAAAGCTGAAAAGTTAATTACCTGGTTTCATTTCTCTTTCTCTTCCCATTTTTACCAGTATCAAGTTACACTATCTGCCCACTCTGTGTGGGCAGCAAAGGTTCCCCTTTGTGTTTAAAAGTCTATTGTGGTACTTGTGGAATGAATAACTATCTTAACAGC
Source organism: Fringilla coelebs (assembly GCF_963513975.1). Lineage (NCBI taxonomy): Eukaryota > Metazoa > Chordata > Aves > Passeriformes > Fringillidae > Fringilla > Fringilla coelebs. The sequence continues at coordinate 86,210,235 of NC_140028.1, forward strand.
CATATCTTTTGTGTTGTTGAAGATGTTTGAATGTCTACAAAATCCACCAGAAAGTGAACTGATCCCCCTTTCTAAGCCAAAGTGTGTTTCTTATTAAAAGATTTTAATAAGAAGGTGCCTATTTATAAGAGTTTGTTGAAAATTCTACAGTAAAAATAATAAATATGTTGTGTAACATAAGAGTCCTATAAAATGCATATAAATGTAATACCTGAATGTGGCAAGAAGTTTTGAATCTGCAAAAAGTCTGGAAAATGCTTTTAAAAAGTGCAATTCTACCCAGTGAAAAACCACCTGACATTATCTCTTCCTTCTAAGCAGCTCTGTTGCAAAAGCGTGTTCAGGGTCATAAACTCTGATTTTAGCAAACAAAACCAAGATTTTTCATATGAATGAATTAACCAAAGTTGTTATGAAGGGATCTTTAAAAGACGTTTCATAGTATCAAATCCTCCATCTCAGTCGTTTACGAGGTCAGTTTGCCCTTCAAAGACCATTTCAAAAATGTGTACTTCGTGTGTTATGTAAGTTCAGAACAGTTGTAGATATAGTTATCATGTCCAACCATGTATAAAAGTATGTTTTTAAATTTCTTTTAGCCACTCAGCCGATATCCACCTTTGATCAATGACATCTCCTTCTGGCTGCCTTCTGAGACGTACTCTCAGAATGATTTCTATGATTTGGTTCGAACCATTGGTGGAGACTTGATAGAAAAGGTTGTCCTACTGGATGAATTTTCCCATCCAAAGTAAGTAAAAATTTTAACACCTTTTCCTGTGGTCATAGTATAAATATTTTGTGAATATTTTAGTTCTGTATACCAAGAAGTTCTCGATTCTTACAATATTTGCATATTTCATTTTTTAGCTCCAAAATTTTCCTGCAGCAAAAAAAAAAAAAAATTACTTAAAAGAAATACTACCTATTTTTCCATTTTCCACTAGTACTGAGCTTCTGATATTCAGACTACCCCAATCCTTTGTGCTCAGGTTTTGACAGCAACAGTGAACAACTGCCTTCCTCAATCCATCTGGCAGTGCATGACACTCCTGTCTGTAGTGGGTATGACATTCTAGTCCTGCTCTTTGCTAAGTGATGAAGTTTGTCTCCTTGTTTTCTTCCTTTCTTCTTGTAGTCCTGACACACTAGTAGAACTTTACTATAATGTCAGTGTTAGTAATGGTTTGTTGCAGAATGTTATTGTTGGTGTTCAACTGGGAGGAAAAAAAAAAAAGACCTTGTTCATTTCTTTCTGACACTTACTTATGTGCTGTTGAACAATCTCTCAGGTTTCAGAACACTATATGCAGCTCTGACATGACCAGGGAGAGCACAGGGTATTTGTCCAACTGGTAATAACAGCTGCCTCAAAAGCAAACAAGTATCAGCTATTACATATGTACTGTTTTTCAATTTGCTGTTTCCAAATCAAGAAGTAGAAAAGCTGCTGGCTATCTAGCTTTCTAAAACTGAGGTTTAAAATAATTTGTCTTGAGACTTTTTAAAGTGCTGTAGGAAGGCAGATAATAAACCTTTTTTGAAGATAACAGGAAAATGCTTCATGTTGTTCTCCAGCACCTATAGATTTTTTTATTTTCTGCTTTCTACATCCAGGTATTTAACTTTGTTGTCCTTTTGAATTTGATATGTGATGCAGACCAAATGTATAGATTGTTCTGTGGTCTAGTTTTCATGGCGTTTCCATGGATTTTTATTTTTTGAGGGTTTTTTTTTCGTTTTTACCCTTTTTGCGTAGTGTTATTTGAGACTGTTTGTGCTGCGTGAAGAAACAGAAATGGAAATGAAATTTGTGTGGGCATCTTAAAGCTTTGAGTCATTACTTCTTAAGTCTTTCTCACATGCAAATCATGCAAAAGGATCTTAACTTACTCAAGACGGTGTGTGCAGAAGAAGAATACAGGTTAAGATAAGATAATGAGTATTTTTCATTGTAAAGAACAGACTATATCATTGAGGGAAATTGAGAAGCAAGTTTATTGCAGGTATGGATAGCTTCTTATTGTCACTTGGAGTGCACCATAGTATCAGTTAGCACAAGTTCGTAGACGTTGAAGGCTCTGCACACAGATCCTGCTGTCTTCTATCATGATGGTTCTGATACAGTAAAATCAACATTTTTTGGTAAAAACTGGGTTGTTGAGCCCCATTCTGGAACTGGTCCTTCCATTTATTCATGCCAAAAGTTTATTGTATGTGTAACACCTCAGTGCTCATTGTCACTTTTTGCCAGCATTCTCCTCAGTGATACCAAACCAGCAATTATCTTCATTGTTACATCATCTCCTAGGGGAAAATCCTTTGTGCAGTGCAAGCAGCTCTTCCAAGTCTGAAAGTCTGGAGAAATCTTGTTCCCTGCTTCCTCAAACAGGGGCAGTATTATTCTGTGATCACTCTAAGCATCTTACTGGGGAAATCCACATACGCTGTGACAGCCTGCCAGCAGCACTGCATCAGTCATGGCTCAACTCACAGGTTATGCTTCTCTTCTTTGCTGAGAATATCGGCTTCCACACTAGTAGAGTGGTGAGGTAGGGACAGGATTCACTACTCTGGTTTTCTACTATGTGTGTTTTCTCCTTTGATATGCTTTGACACATGCAGAACATATTCCAGAGCTGACAATTGTTCCTCCTCAAGGAATAAACCTCTGGTTCCCTCTGTGACTTCTGCAAATAGATGGGAATTGTCACACAGATTTAGGACCTTTACTAGTTTTGTTCTCTAAACCATTTAGCCTTACTCAGCAGACATCCAAATATGTTTTGACACTTTAAACAGGGAAAATTTCTCACCTTTACACCTGAAGAATTTGAGAGGGGACACTAATGGATTGTTGGTAAGTGATGTTGTAGTCCTCTTGGTTTTTTTGCCTGCAACAACAGTAAAAGAAACCTTTTCAAATGTCCCATTAAAAATCAGTAATTCCAAGGAGATTATCTACTGCATTAACAAGGAATGATAAATGAAGACTTTCATAATGGTTACTTTGCCCTTTCTTTTTAGAACAGGATGTGTGCAGATATGTAACTTTTGAGAACGGATGATGCAAGCCACATCAGTAATTTTGTTTGATTTTTAAAGGCGTTGGAAGACTGACGTTTTTAAAAGAGTTTTCTATTTAGTCTTAATTCCTAGATAATCATCTTGTTATGGGAGTGATACAGTGGTTTCTTTAATTCAGTGTTGCAGAAAAGCCTCTGGGCACAGAAATTAACATAAGAGATCCTCAGCGTTGCTATGGATCTGTATGTTACAGATCTAGGTACTTATAATAATTATCTTGAATTTTTAGTGAATCTGCTGTGGAGGATGGGAGAAAAGTGTCTCAGACTGGAAAAACTGCAGTGCTGCTGTTTTGAATGTTAGTTACTTACAAGCAGCTTATTAAGTTCATGCTTGTATTTAATCACTTCTAGAATTTAAAATTCAGATTTTTTTTAATCCTTTAAGAGCAACAGTTTCATGAGGAATTAGGACATTTGGTAGTCTCATTTTCCTTCTTAAACTGCTTTTCTTAGTTATTGGACTATAAAGATCTGAAGGTAGAAAATGTTATACAAATAAAACTAATTTATAACACAAAAAGAGGTCTTTAAATTAAGGTCCTTTATAGGGGCTGCCTGTGTAATACTGTGTAGTTGCCTTTTCAGTGGTTCAGAAACCTTTCAAGATTTCACTGGGCTTTGGATTGATACCCCTTCTGCAGTACATTGCAGTTTTGGTGTGTATTAGCAGTGAAAATGTATTTCTCTACAGTTAAAAGGAAAGTGGGGGCAGGAAAAAGCATGGGACAGGTAATTGTTTAAACAAGGAAGAGATGCCTGAAATCAAGTAGATCTTGACTACCTGCTTTGTAAGGTTATAATATTGAGACAAATTTTAGGGAAGCACAGGCAATTTAAAGATACAGCAGAAAGGAGTCTCATTGCTGAAAAGCACAAATTTAGGAGAATGCCAAGTCTCTGTGCCGTGGTAATTAAGAACTGTTCCAGCCTAAATGTGTCTTAGGTAAACTTCACTGAGCAAAATCAAAACACAGCCCTGAGGTAAACTGAGTAATGTGTGATGTGTCACACAGTCAGGGTTTAACTTCATCCAAGATGAATAATGCAAAACATGGCTGTAACATACCTGTTACTCAGGTATATAAAGAATCAGCCAGCATATGTGAGGGAAAAGTTGTGACTTTTCTAAGTGCCAAGGAAACTGAGTGAAACTGTGGTGGTTTTGGCAAGAACAGGAGCAGCCCATCTGTAAGAAAAGCAGAGAAGTGTCTCTTTGCAGTGAGCAAAATGTTGTCCACCTGTGTATTGCAGCTATTCTGTGTACTGCAGCTATTTTTGCTTGATGCATTAGCTTCAAACAGTTAGAATTTCATACTTTTGGATGGTGGAATGTATTTCTCCATGCATGATGTGTGAAGTGAGTTCACTGTGACTTGCCTGGAGTTGTCAGATGCCCCATGAGCCGTGTAACCAGCCACCGGAAGGCAGTGGCACTGTTTTTGCTACCTGGCTGAATTATTTCTTTCAAATCCTTGGAGATCTTTAAGGACCTTTAAGCATTGCTGTGCAAATACACAGTGAGTGAGGATTTGTAGCTGACATTTTCCCCCTTGGAACATTTTAGTGAACAAACATTTGCAAAAAAAAAAAAAAAAAGAAAAAAGAAAAAAGAAAAAAAAGAGTTTTGGACTCTATTGATACTAAAAGAAGAAAAGAAAGGGGTGTTTCCCTTACTTTTTGCAGTGGCTGTTTTATCCTCCAAATCTTTACGTTTAGGCCTTCTACTACTCAACTTGTCTAAACTGTCTAATCAATATGAATGACCTTCAGAAATTAAATCAGAAAGTAATCTCTTTTTCAGTAGTCAAGACTTCTCCAGTTTTGCATAGGAAACAGATTTCACAGGAAAAAAGAAAGGGTGGCTGAATGGCAGTCAAAAGGTAGAAGGGTCTCTGCCTGCTATGAATAAGCAGATCAATGCAGAGAATCTCAGGAAGAGGGATTTACATTCCTTCATTCATACATTTTATGTTTTGGTGACATTCAGATAAGTACTGTGGCTGCACACATGCAGAATTTCAGGCATGGTAATTAAAGCATATCTGGACAAAGTAATAGAGGAAGTCCTGGTTAATCACACATGGTAGAATATGTGATAGAAGTGGCACAAGGTATTTGTGACCCACATTGTCCTTGATGATGAGGACAGAGAGAGATAAGAGTCCAGGGGTGAGAACTTGTCCCCTAAAATGCAGCACCAACAACAGAAAACAGAAATGCTGAGGTTGTTTATCTTTGCTTTGGGCAAGACCTGCAAGTGTGTTTTTTAGTTTAGCATGCCATGTTTCTCTTGTGTAAGGTATCTTGTGTAATCCCATGACATGTGACGGCCTCACATCTTCATTCTGAAAATGTATTTTCTGCATTTTGCTGTGAGGTTATTTTCCTAGTGGTCTTTCAAAGTTAGTTACTAATGTTTCCTTTTTGTTAGAAAGAGAAGGAAAGTAAGAAAAGATATGGCTCCACATCTTGCTTTGCAAGAAAGATACATAGGTAGACTGAAAAAGTTATACAGAATTGTAATCGAGACATGCACTGTGTCCTCAGTGTACTTAAGAGGTAAATTTTTAATCAGAGCAACTAAAAATATTCTGAAAAGACAGAGTGGAGACAGTAAGGGGGAAAAATTGATTTGCTGTGTTTTGACGGCTATGCTGTTAAAAATATAAGGGGAATAGGTAAGAAAGGATTTATTCTTGCCTTTGAGTCAATTACTTGCACATTTGTGGGGTGAGATCTGCACATTTGTCACAGTCTGTTAAATGAAGTGAGAGGAAATGCATTGGCTGCCGTGAAGGAGGAAGGTAGGTGCGCTGTGGCACCATCTTTAGAGATTTTGGGAGTACTCAGATGACCTGTGTCTCTTCTTTTCCAAACAGTAAAAGGAAGAGATCTGACAGCAAAGAGTTGGATCCTGTTGACTGCTGTGTTGTGTCAGTGCATGCCCCTAGCTCCTTGTTATTGTATAGAAAATACAATGTAAGAATATCACTTTGCACCAGATGCCAGATTTTGCACTTTCCTTATCCACATGGAGATAAAATCAAATACTTTTAGGTCTGGTTTATTCATTAAAGCTGGCTTGGTTTTGTCTTGCTTCTGGAATAGGTGAATTAAGCAGAATAATTCTTAAGTGCTGCTTGCTGCTAGTATTACGCAAATTAAAACAATCAAGTCAGTCCCCAAACACCTTGTTGTTCTTCAGCCCGAGCACTTTACAGTTTGCTGAGGGATTCTTTGCGATTACCTTTAACTGCTGAACTGGCAAAGTCCCAGCAGCAGCTTCTCTGCAGAGAAAAACAACCCAGAAGCTGCTTTTGACAGTAGCTATCAGAGAATTGGTTTTCAATTAATGAAGAATGTTCTCCAGCTCTGTTTGTTGTTTTTCTTTTCCCTACATTTGGTCCCATGAATGTCAGACTATAACATTTTTGAAATAGAATAACAGTTCATGGAAGGATCTTTCAGAGGATTCTCATTCACTTCTGAGCCTTTCTCAGCTGTCACAGTAGAGCATGAGCACACAGTGACTAGTTAATACACTACAGTAGGATCCCCAGTCCATCTTCTCTCTTTTCCCTTTCTTGTCCTGACCAGAATCAATGCCACCTGGTTTTTCTTGAGAATAAGAACCTTTTCTGTCCTTCCTGCTGCAGCCATGCTGATGGCAAGGTTGCCTGCATGTGTTGGAGCAATGCCATGCACAACTACAGGCTGGGCAGAGAATGGCTTGAGAGCAGCCCTGCAGAGAAAGTGTGTTGGTTGATGAGAAGATTTTGGGTGTTGGTCGCTCCACATGTCACGGCACCGTGCACTTGCAGCCCAGAAAGCCAATTGTATCCTGGCTGCATCCAAAGCAGCATGGCTAGCAGGTAGGGAGGGGATTCTGCCCTTGTGGGTCCCCACCTGCAGTGCTGCATCCAGCTCTGGGTCCCAACATAGGAAGGACACGGACCTGTTGTAGCAAGTCCAGAGAAAGCCACAAAGATGCTCAGAGGGCTGGAGCACCTTTCCTATGAAGACAGGCTGAGGGAGCTGGGGTTGTTCAGCCTGGAGAAGAGAAGACTCCAGGGAGATCTTAGAGCACCTTTCAATACCTTAAGGGGGCCTGCAGGAGAGCTGGAGAGGGACTTCTTACAAGGGCATGTAGTAACAGGATATGGGGTAATGGCTTTAAACTGAGAGAGGCTGGGTTTAGGTTAGAAAGAAATCCTTTGCTATGAAGGTGGTGAGGCCCTGGAACAGGTTGCCCAGAGAAGTTGTGGATGCCCCATTCTGAGAAACTGGACTGTTAATGGTTAGTGACTCAAACTATCAACCACTTTCCCCAGGTGCAGAGGGGCTGTGTATACCCATCACAGGGGGCTCCAGCTGGGTGTTGAACAAGATAAAGGAAGAGGTTAATAAGAGGCAAATCCTTGGAAGCAGAGAAAATGCTTTTTATCATGCCAAAGTTCTTACACAAGTGGCTCAGCTTTTTCACACAAGTGAAAAATCCCTTCTGGAGTAGTATCAGGACATTCATACATAGCTTGAGGGTATTCATCCCTGCTGATGTGCTGTAATTGCTGTAATGTTTCATAAGGTGTCATAAAAGGCTGAAGGTGTCATAAACCATCAAACACTCCTGAAGTGTCCTCTGATCCAAAGTATTGCATCGTCCAGTGTAAAGTCCCCACTCCAGGGGAGGTACCTGGGTGTTCCCACCTGATCCTGAGTGAATAAAGCCACTGGACTCTGTTTTGTGGGCTTCTCCACCTCTGGTAGAGGTGACTGTTCCCGCTGAGATGATCAGAAGAGGACCAATGGGATGCCATCAGCATCCACAGTAATGGGGGTTTTGTTTACTGTTAATCTCTTTCCTCCCCCCTCTTCCCCCACCCTTTTCTATTTATTTGTCTTTCCCTCTTTCCGTCACAGTTACTATTAAATAAAAATCTCCACTATTGACTATAGCATATGGTGATTTTTGCTCCTTAATTCAGGCAGAAACATCTCTCTAACAATTTTAACAACCATATCTTAACACCATTCCTGGAAATATTCAAGCCCAGGTTGTATGGGGCTTTGAGCAACCTAGTCTAGTGGAAGACGTCCCTGCCCATAGCAGGTGGGTGGGAACTAGATAATATTAAAATTCCTTCCAACCCAAACCATTCAATGATAGTTTTATGATTCTTTTGCCTTGTGGGCTTCAGCCTAGATGTGTGTGTAATGGAGTTTGGGCGCATTTCACTCCGGTAGATGTGTGTATCAGGCACTCCCTGTGCCCCAGACCAACCCAACAGCCAGTGCTGTTTGATTGATTCACAGTCAGAGTGGTACTCTTCAGGCTCTTCCTCTTCCCTGCCTTTTTCTCCTTAGAACAGCAGCTGTGTAGAAATAGCAGCTCCGTTCTCACAGCAGCTCCTGCTTGGAGGTGGTCAGGGACTTTCTGGCCAAATTAATTTAGAGTAAACACTGGGCTGCTCAGAAAGAGATGCTTTATGAAGACATATGGGTTCTGTTCATGTCCCAGCAGAGCTGAGATAAGCTTTCAGGTGATAAGGTTTTCATCCTGACTGCCTAAAAGAAATTTAAAGGACCCAGGAGTTGCACTCCATGTCAGTAACTCCAAGGTAACCTTGCCATGCTGATTGATACATGGCTTCAGCGGATCTTGCCCTCCCTGCTTTATATCAGTCATGATGCCCTGCTGTTCCCCACCAGGACTGAGACTGTTGCAGTTTAGCTTTCCCAGATATCCTGCACAGTGGCAAGGACATTCATAGAGCCCACAGCACCCATCTGCTTGGGCTTGTTTTTTTGTTTGGGTTTTTGCTTTTGTCTGTTTGTTTGTTTGTTTTTGTTTGTTTGAGGAAATGGGACTGAGAGGCTTTTAATTCTTCCTTTTCCTCCCCAGCAAAACATTCCTGATTGAAATGAATATAGAGAATCAATTGAGTAAATATGTACATATATATGCACACCCTTGTTCCAGCTTTTTTGTAGTAAAAAATGGGGTGAAGTCAGAGACAGCAAAAATGAGCATGCACTTCCATAGCACAAGCTAGAAAATATTGTTTGATATGGAAGCAGACCTTTTCAGTGCTGCATTTCTAATCTGTATATGTGTAACTTGGAATCTGTCTGCATACTTTTGTTAAGCACCTTTTTCAAAGTTTTTTAACTGCTTGGCCTACAGCTTTTGAATTCCAGTGTGGATTCAGATACTTAATTCCTTTGGGTTGCTTTCACAGTCTCCCGGATAGCAGTTCCCTATCCAAATCTAAGTGTCATGAAGAACTATGAGAGGAACGAGAAGAGGAGTGGGGAAGTGTTTTCTGTTGAAAAAGCAAGCACTTGAACTGTTCTAAACAAAAAAACCCAAAAAAAACCAAACAAACAAAAAGTCAAAAAAACCAAAACAACCCAAAATTTCTTGCTTTATACAAAAATCAACTGAGTTCTGTGACTTAAGTCTTTTTACACAGCTTATGACTGCTAGCTCAGATCTCTGATGCCAGTGTTTATTTGAAGATGATCTAATTGTGGAAGAATAAAAAAAGGAATAATCAGCTGACCATGACAGATTCTCCTTTCTTTGCTGTCCTCATCGTTCAGACAGGCACCATGCAAATAGCTGTTCTTAATGGGTTCCTATTGAAGTCTGAGGTTTCCTTCAAACCACTGTATTCAAATCAATTGTGGGGCAGACAGTGTTCTGCTGTACCATCCCTGGCTTTCCAGAGTCTTCACCGAGAGAATTGTCTTTACTAAGTGAAAATAATTTACTATAAATGAGTGTCAGTAGGAGTCCCATTATTCTTTGGTGGGAGGCTGGTGGCTAACACACAGGCTTGTGGGAGGATTGGTATTCAAGGAAGGAAAAGATGAAGTAACCACATGTTCCCATTAGAGGGTGGGGGGAAACACAGCCCTGAAGTGTGATGTATCACTGGTGATATTCCATAGGAAATGTAATCACCCTTCTCAGGTAATAAGAGAGGGAAACTTAAGTACGTGAGCAGCACAGAAGACAAGCATCAAACCCCTTATGTGTTCAGGCAGATGCAGAGGACAGACTTGCTGTATAGAAAAGGGATCGCTGGAGTCACAATGAATCATTTCTAAGAGGCTGCTCAGCTGAAGAGCCTTAACCTTTCTTCATCATGTCAACCTGAAGTCAGCCATTCACCACCAGTTCTCAGATGCAGCCCAGAAATCTTTGCCACAATTCCCAGAGCACTTCACAGCAGGTGTCACAGGAATTAGCACGGTGATTTATTGACAAGCAGTGGGACCGTGAAAAATGGCTAAAGGAGTCAGCTGCCACAGGATGCACAAGGGATAGCAATAGGCTCATGAGTGCCTCTGAGTTCAGAGGAGTCCTGGTGAATTGCTGACCTTGTAGAACAGAGGTGGAGGTTGCTTCTGTGCAGAACTGTTTGTCCTAGTCTGCAATAGTGAGCATACTAGAGTTTGAGAAGCATTGTGATGGATGTGAGTATGTCAGAGAGGGAAAGCTTTTGTGCTCATATTTGTTAGATGATGAGTGTTGTCCCTCTCTACTCACTGAAATTGTTTTCCCTGCCTGTGCCAGTGCTCTGGCTGTCAGCTGCTGCCTGTGATGCTCATGGCTCTGCTCTGCTGTCTTGAGGGTGGGACTCCTTACCCTTCCCTTCTTGTCTTGGTCTCTATCCCTGTCCCATTCATTCTCCCACAATAACAGTTCAGTCTAGGAAGTCAAAGTGGAGCAGTCCTGTCAAGGCCCCCAGTGATGGATGACAACACTGCAGGCTGAGAATCCCTGCGAAGGAATATGGGTGAGGGACAGAAATGTGTTCTGGCTGGGTGTCTGGTCTGTACCTGAAAGTCATTTTACTTTAATACAATAGATGTATCCTTCATGTAACTTTTGTCCCTCTCCTCCTAAATCAGTTTTTAAATGAATGTTAGTGTGCAAGTATGGCATGTTTGTTTTCTGCAGTGTCCGAGCAGTGTGGAGAAACAGCACATCTGTAGCACATCCCAAGCTCTCTCAGATTCTCTTCAGTTCTTGACTAGAGATCTGCATGGGAAGGTAGAGATGGCTCTGTTTGCTCATGGCTTACAACAATCTTTGTAGCCACAGAAAGTGGCCACAGTACCAAGGCAGACACAGCACACTTTCCTTGGGATGATGAAGGACATTGCTGTCCTCTGTGTGTCAGGAATTGCATGTGTGTGATGCCTGCACATATTTGCACTCACCACAAAGCCTTTCTCAGAACTGTAGAGTGGGATAACAAGGTGGCCTGGCCCCTAATTCTTAGACTAGATTCACCTAAGCATACATTCTGTAAAGCTGCCAGGATAGGAGATGGGAGGAAAAAGTCCTTATATGTTCCCTAGTACTGCATGGAAGAGTGATGGATATAGCACTAAATAATTAATCCTAGTTTTTTATATTTTATGGATCCAGAAGATATTTTTTGTAGGCATAAATAAAGCCCTATAGCTAAGAAGAATTTTCTTAAGCTGAATCAAAGCATTATTTTGCTCTAAGGTTGCTTATCTCCATACTGGGAAATGTCAACATTTAGGCTGAGGTAACAAGGCTTTCTTTAATTTCAGGACCAAAAAAAAAAGTCAGGATTCATAAAGCAGATCACAGGATCTTCCCATTGTTTTTGTGTTTCATGGATATTTTATTTTAACCTACCAGTTAATTTTAACTAATTAATTAAAAAAAATTGCAGCCAGTATCTTTGTCTCTAGGTAAATTGAAGGGAAAATCATGGTCCTGCACACCCCATAATTATATTATAGAGGTGGAGGACCTGAGCTGAAAAAAATACTTCTGGATGGTGACTGCTGCCATACCAAATTCTTCCAGAATTCAGGTTTCTGCCCCAGTTCTCTCAAATGCTGTCTGATAACATTAATATTAAAATGAACACCATGCAACTGATCTATTATTTATCAGGCATCACACAGAAATGCAAGGGAAGGGTGCCTTTTAAAAATCATTCTGAGGATGAAGAAAAGATTTATGTTAAGTATTTTCATGCCTATTAGTACATATGTGGGACAGATGAATAGTAAGGAAATGAATTACTCTTCATTCTTTGTGAATGAACACCAGAAAGGAGAGAGATGAAGACTGATTTAATGTAGTTCTTGTGGGGTTTTTTATTGCCTTGATATATGAAGGACTCATGGTTCTCAGCTGAGGTATTGCCACCCTCATCCTGTGGGCCAGCAACACAAACTGAAGTATTAAGAGACACATCTGACAAGCAACAATGGAATTTTAACAGTTTAGGTCAGAACATTGCTTTCAGTTGTGTTGGGGAGATGGGCTGTTCATTGGGAAAGTGAAGCTCAACTAGGATGGTGCAGCAGATCCAAGTTATTCTTGAAGTCAATGGCTAGGCTCAATTACACAAAGCCAAGTGTTTAATTGTGTCACATAGGCAGACATTTTTCTTAGGGTCTGCTAATGCAGATATTCTTGGGTTTGGCCCTATAAAACGAGTCCTTATTTTCAGGGCTTCTAAGTGTTAGCAGCTCCCACTGAAATTACTGGGTACTGTGGGAACTCATTTTCATTGTAATTAGGAATAAAAAGAAGCGTCCACAGGGAAATAATGTAGGTGCACGCATTCTGTGATAACCAAGTAGCCAAAGGTGCTGCAAGTTTGATGGGCAAGAACTAAAATCTGTGACTGGTCAGACTCTCAAATGGAGGAAATGCTATGTTCAGACCTGAAGAGCTCTTGTTTTTTGACCCCAGCTGTGTTTCCAAAGTGTACAGCCACAGAGAGCAGCAGCACCTTAGAGAGGTATCTGAAGCACCTTTTTAGCTTCAGACATTGAAGAACTGTGTCCTTAACTCAAAACTTACAGGTAATTTATTAAGGTCATTAAAGAAGGTGTACACTGAAGTAATGTCCTGCAGAGCATAACAGTAGAAAGAAAAATACCATACCGGGGGAAACGTTCTGTGTTTTAAGCTCTGTGTTATAGATTGTAAATGAAAAAGCCCCGTGCAACCTGTAATCCATGGTAAGTTACTATTCCAGTGTATTAGTTTGTTCCAACACATTGCACCAGTTCCACATGAACAGACCGTTTTGGTGCTAGAAAACACAACTACTAAAAAAAGTAGACTTGAAAATAAAATATGCTGTCAGCAAGCTACCTGTAAGTGATATTGGGAAAGATCATATAATACATTTGGAGCACTTAACTTTCTTCACAATCAGGGTTGGCACAAGATGAGCCTCCTGAATGTCATCCCAAAGAATTCTTTTTTTTGAAAATGCATTCCTAAATTCTCAACAATTTATTATTCTTTTTCCTGCTTATAATGGGGAATTTTCCATATTGGGGAAAGGGATAATATTAGTTCTTGAAAAACTTTTCTTCTTTGAGTGACATTGAAACTCCCTGTGGCTTTCGGTGAAGCTGACAGTGCAACAAATGCAAAATCAGGACCTCTGATCTCCTTCCAAAGTCCACTGAAGTCATTAGGAGCCATCCCATTGACTTATGTGGGGTTAGGATCAGGCCCTTTGTGGTTTCCTTGCTCATTAAAACCCAGTCTGTCTACAGAGAGCACAGAGTTATTTTTCTTCCGGGAACCTGGACTTTATTGCCAGTGAATTTGGTTCTCCATTAAGAAATACGATGACTGGGGTTAGAAATGCTCTTGTTATTCAGGAGAGAGATGTTGATATTTGCTCAGTAAAGTGGTAGTTAATTATGAGATTTGCATTACAGTTGCATTCTGGAGTCCTTCCAGTTTTCTGGTAATTTGGAACTACAGGAGGCACCTAGATGTTGTAGGAATACACTTATACTGTGCTTAGCCACATTTTTATGCATTGTGAAAACTGCTCAACTCTGACTGAAACATCAGTCATCCCCAACTTTACAAAGGACAAATGAAAATATAGATTTATTATGAAATAGTCTCATACTGCAACACCAAGCCAGTCAAGCACAGAAGATGAAAGAGCAGCTGAAGCTGTAACTAGGAATGTGGGGTTCTCCTTACATATGGTAACATCAACACTTGCAAGCATGGGGCTAGGAAGAAAGGGATGGAGGAGGTAACCAGCCACTGCTGACCTTGCTTTTGCCATGTTGGACTTGGACTTTATATTGCAAGCACACCCTGGTTTACCTGGTTTATATTCCTTCATCATGTTGTTCGGTTTGCTAAGCACCATGGGCAGGCATTTGGGGTGCTGGGAGGACTATCAGCTTTTCCATTACTGAAGGATAAAGAATGCCCTCTTCACAAAGAATCATATTACATTGTGGGGAGCCTGTCTTAAAAAGAAACATAATTGCTTTGGAAGAGCATTAGTGAGTTTCTTTGAGTAGTGTCGAAAGATGCAATCCAGGTGTTCTTGGGTTTGCCTGTAGTTTGTTCCTGTGTCTCAAAAAAAAATAATCTAAAATTATTAACTTTTACATTAAACTAAAAGTTGTAATGACAGAATGGAAACTAAACTCTCAGGTGACTCAAAAGACTAAAAAGTGAAGGGCAGTTTTCCTAAGCACTGCAACTGAGATTACAAAAAAATTACCTTTGCTGCGGAAGTTTGGCTGCTCTAATCAAGGCTGCTTGATAACAGGCACGCCTTAGAGGATGCACACATGCCTTCTGGTGGAAGATCTGTCATGAAGCTCACACCTATTGCCACCAGACAGTCCTGGTAACGGGGTGCTGGAGTGATCTGATGAGTGTCCCTCTAGCTGGGTGTCATAGAGCCAGCAGTAGCATGACTAGGATGCCACAGCGGGTGGTGTATGAAATCCTTCCCTAAACTGTTAGGGAATGATATCTCTGTTTCAGAACATCTTCCTAATCCCTCTCTGTTAATGTTTACTTATAGTGGAATGGCAGGGACTGTTCATATACAAAGCCAATTGCAGTTTAATCCTCTTGGTTCTTGTCATCACTAGTGTTTTGTGGCATTGAGTCCTAAAAGTTATCCACCCGTTCATTTTAAAGTATCAATTTGAAAAGTGATTTAGTTCTGTTTGACTTTGTAGTAGGAGGGCAAGGAAAAAAATACTTCTTAATTAACTTTCATCATACTGTGTCTATTTATTTAGTCCTGTTGTTCTTTCAGATAAACAGCCCTGATCTTGTCAGTCCTTCCTAATTCAGTCATCTTTCTTAACTAATAACTTTTGCTGTCTGACTCAAGGACCCTTTATTATCTCCACATATTTTTTAAATGTGGAGGTCAGAGTGAGCTGGTATCCATGGCATTGACTTTTATGATATTATGCTTTTAAATTATAATATTTAAAGTGTTTTGTTTTTCTTGTTCCTTTGGGAAGATTCTAGCTTTTGCTTACTATATTTGTGCTGAACAAAATTCTTGGCCTGTTGGAAGATGGCTTTCCTGCAGTGAACTCCCTTATTATGTTGCTGGATTTTATTTCTATCTGGTTTTTGGCAATAAGTTTTTTAATACGGTTATTTACGCTTGTAATGGGTTTTCATGGCCTGTTTTTTGGTAGTGGGGGGGGCACAGAGGTGGCTTCTGTGAGAAGCTTCCAGAAGCTTCCACCATGTCTAGCACAGCCAATCCTGATGGCTCCAAAGATGAATGTACTGCTGGCCAAGGCTGGGCCAGTTAGAGATAACACCTGCATGGTAACAAAGTTGGGGAGCAACATGCAGGCACCAAGGGCAGTGCAGAAGGAGGGCAGGAGCTGCTCCAGGTGCCAGAGCTGAGATTCCTCTGCTGCCTGTGGTGCAGACCATGGAGAGGCAGCTGTGCCCCTGCAGCCCATGGGGATCCACGGGGGATGCAGAGATCCACCCATAGCCCATGGAAATATCCACGCTGGAGCAGGTGAATCCCTGGAGGAGGCTGTGATCCTGTTGGAGACCCACTGGAGAGAGGGGGCCCTGCTTCCAGGCTGGAGCAGCCTATCCGTGGAGGACTGTGGAAGGAGAGGCTCACCTTGCAGCAGTTTTGGGAGGGCTGCTGCCTGTGGGATGGACTCACACTGCAGCAGTTCGCAGGGAGCTGTCGCTCATGAGCTGGAGACGCATCAGAGAAGTTCAGAGAGAGCTGCCCCCTCTGGGAGGGACCCCACAGTGCAGCAGGGGAAGGACTCATCTCCCGAGCAGTGGTAAAGCCTTGGGTGATGAACCATAACGCCCTTCCCTGTCTCCTTGTGCTGCTTGGGTAGGAGGTGCCGCTGGGAAGGAGGGAGGGGTGGGGGAAAGGTGTTTTTTAAGGGTTTACTTTATTGCTCATAGTCCTACTCTGATTTTATTTGTAATAAATTCATTTTATATTTCCAGTTGAGCCTGATTTGCCCATGGTGGTGTTTAGTGAGCAATCTCTCCCAGGCCTTATGTCAACTCATGAACCCTTTCTCTCAGAGGAAATTTTCTCTCCTCTGTCCCACTGCAGAGCAGAATAAGTGAGCAGCTCTTGTGGGTGTCTGGCATCCAGCCAGCATCAACCCACAACAACACTGGGTTTTTTACCTCTGTTTACCTGTATTTCTAGTCTAAGTCAAAAGCTGGACTGGATGTTGGGATGAAGAGACAGGAGTAAAGAAAAATCCACCATTAATCTTAGGTAGTATTGCCTCTGTTCTGTAACAGAGGTACCACTGCCTTAAATATATAGGATTTTTTAATTTATTGTCCACAAATGTTTGTGCTATACTTGGAATGCTCTGTTGTGAGGTCATTTTTCTTTCAGACTCTGTTCCTGTGTGTGTAGAAGTAAGCGCTTGGGATTTTTTCTCCAGTCATTTCAGTGGTGTGTTTGCAACAGGCTGAGAAACACTATTTAAATCTGGTAGCAAATAATGAAATTTATTAACCTGACACTTTTTCAGAGAAATTCCTACTACTTCCTTAAGACGACCTAAGACCTTTTATCCCAGTGCTTCCTGAGCTCAGACTGGCCCTTCAGTTGCAGTAGTGCCTATTTGGGTGCCTTTTCCCCTGAAATTCCATTGAATTTCTGCTGAGGTGCAATGTTTTAATGCCCCAAAATAGCAACAAGTGATAAGAGCTCAGTAAAAACAATGCTTAGCATACCAAAGCAATTTTTCTTCTGGCCTGGAAACATTGAAGGGAATTCAGTTCTTTATGACCACCTCAGGTCATCCTTTTGTCCCAGTATGGAGTCTTTCTCTCCATGTTTTCCTGCACAGTTTCCAGCAGCTGATCCTCCAATGCTGCTCTCCAGGCTGTGGCTGCAGATCCCATCAAGGAGGAGTCTCTAGCAAACACTTTTTTGTTAGGTTTGACTACAGTATCAACATAGCAGATGTTGTCAAAGTAAATAAAATAACCTCAGTAAATTGTCTGCAAAGCCCAACCTGTTCCACACAAGTTATATTACTCTTACTTTATCCATAATTCCAAAGTCTCTCTGATATTACAGTTCTGTGGCTTTTCCCAGTGAGTGGCACAAACACCTGAGCAGCCAAAGTTGCAAAAGTGACTTAATAGTTCCTTTTAGTTTTTAAGCAATTAGCTCTGTGAGCTAAATGCTGTTATTTTAATAGGAGTTAGAAAATATGATACTGATTCTGCTCCTGCTTTCCAGGAGGCTTCAGTTTAAGCCACACTCATGTTTGAGCTCCTATGTGCTGAAAATGTGTAGCCACTTTCTGAGCATGTGAAGAAGCTCATCTGAGCTGCAGCTGAATCTAAAATCTTCTACTGGCTCTCAAAATTCCTAGCAGTGCTGAAATAAGCCCATTTTGGGATGCTTCTTTGCACTGTTTTTTTAAGATGAGGGTGTACTCCCTCCTTACTGAGAATATTTTTGTGAATTTTAGGGTTTTCTTCCTCAGCACTGGCCTTTGCCTGTTTGTCTGTCTATTTCCCTCCCCTTCCTCTTCCCCCAGTTTTCATTTTCAATTATTTTTGTTTATGTTGAACTTCTGCCTGCTCAGCTGCAGCAGAGCTCAGTTTTGGCAGCCCGCCTTGTGGTGTGCAATCCTACAACTTCTGCTGCTGAGCAGCATGTTGGAAATCGCTTTGAAATAAATCCATGTTGGACCAAAAGCAGCATCTTTGTTGTTACCCCCTCAGAATAATTTGGTGCTATAATTGGAATTCTCATTTGAAGTAAATAAACATGATGTCACATCTATAGACAGATCTGGATGCACAGTCAGTGAGAGAGGGATGTGTACATTCAGCCCTCTCCCTGGAAGAGGGATGCATTTGCAAAGCATGCATGGAACTTCTGATGCCTTGGGGCAAGTTAGTGCTGAGGGAGAGGGTGAGCTGGAGGGTAGCCCCAAATCCCCCCTGGGCCACCTTGAGGTCTGTCAAAGGAAATGTTTGCTTCAGTGCTGCTCTTGACGTGAATGTGGCCACAAGCCTCGTGTTGTTTCCATTCTCTTATTTGGAAAGGTAATACTCAGGGGCAAAAATAGGAATCTGTGAATCCACCATGCTATTGATGCTTTACCAGTCCTTGGATGGCATGTAGGAAGGGAGATGAGGCTGTGAGCTTCCATGGTTCCCTCTTATGTGTAGGCTGATCGTTGTGCACAGTCTAGGATTTCCATTTCAACAAGGATATGGAGGAAATTCAGAGAAAATTGACAGGAATAGTTAGAGCAAGAGAATGACTGAGAAAACCACTTCTGGTAGAGACAGTTTGGTAGGTAAATAGAGATTTAGAAAATCGTGGGTTGGTTAGAGAGGATGGGTAGAGATGCTTTCATGGCTTCTAGTACAGAAGGCAGTGTGCTTCAAGTGAAACTGCTAGGAACCAGCTCCACAGCAAGGAGGAACCCTTGGCTGCAGGGTGACAGAGATGCCAAAGGCTCATGTGAGGAGACTGAGTTAATGCAGAGGAGTATATTGACACATGAAAGATACACAGAAGCATCTCAGAAATGATTTGGAGAATGGATTGGACCCCAGAGAGGCTGATGCTAATACACATGCACACTGATTCCATTTTTAGCTTCAGACATCCAGTCCTCAAGACTGTTTAAAAGGGCGTGGTGTGATGGAATGTCATGATTTGGCACTGGCCAGACTCCAGGCACCCACTAAAGCTGCTCACTCATCCTCCCCTGCTACATCTGGACAGAGGAGAGAAGATGTAACAAAAAGGGTTCATGAGTTGAGATGAGGACCAGGAGAAAACACTCCAAGGGCTCAAATTAGAGATACAAAGTGAATTTATTACTAACAGAATCAGAGCAGGATAATGAGAGGTAAAATACGCCCTTCAAAAAAACCCACCTTTCTTCCCCCCAACCCCTCCCTCCTTCCCACTGGCAGCACAGGGGTACAGGAGCATGGGAGTTTGGTCAGTGCCAAATCATGACACTCCATCACTTCTCTGTTGTGGCTCCATCCCGTGAGCAGCAGCCCTCCTAAAACTGCTGCAATGTGAATCCATCCCATGGGCAGCAGCCCTCCCAAAACGACTGTGGCATGGGTCCCTCTTCCATGGGGTGCAGTCCTCCAAGGACAGGCTGCTGATATTTTTTGTTGCAGACAGGACAGGGCTATGTAGACTTTGGTCTGGCCCAAAAGAGCTCTTGTGTGGTGTAATTCAGTAACTTGAAATTGTTTTTTTCCAGGGCTTTGAAATCTGGGCATTTTTGCTGCAGGCTGCTGCCCATTTCCCCCCTGTATCCTCATATTGGTTTTTGATTTAAAAAAAAAAAAAGATCTCCTGAAACCTGGTGGCATTAAAGTCTGGTGTGTAAAAGCAGTGTTTAAATCCACTTTGTGCTTCTTTAATTGAGAAATGCCTACGACTCAGAGACTTGAAATTGCTTTTTCAAGCCAAGCACATGGTTGCTGTTTGTCTGTCACACCAGCAATGGTTCCAAGTGTTTTTGTGAATTCAATCAAATACAGTCTAGTGCAAGCCAGAAAAGCAAGGCAGGAGAAGGTACTGATGAGATAAATGTGAGGTGGGGAAGACCTGCAGCACAGCTGATTTGCAATTAGCATCTTCCCACTTCCCTCTTGTCTGCCTGTCCTGCAATGCCAAAGGAGGCAGAAAGACTTTGGTTTGAAAGGATGCTAAAGATGGCTGTAGAAAGCTGTCAGGGCTACGAACAGAGAGATGTCTGTGGTGTTGGCAGAGGAGGAGCAGATCGTGCCCTGCAAGCTTCTGAGGAAGGAGCCATTTAGCACAGCTTGATGGGAATGGGGTAATGGCAGTGTTTGAGTTTAAATGGGGGAGTAAATGATGGATGAACTGCATGGCTCAAAAAAATAGTGGATACAGCTGCCATGGCTGTGTCCTCAGGATCAACAGCTCTTGTAACAGTGTGTAGTTATCCCTACACTGTCCCCTTTTCCTCCCTGACACTTAACTGCCCATTGCACTTCTGTTGCTCAGTGATGCAGTAGCACCTATGAAAAAAGATGAAATGGCAGAGATTGCACTTAAAACATAACTGGAAATTCTTTTGAGTTTTGCTGTGTCTTATTTGGTTGGTTTTTTTAAGAATCACTTTTCATTTCAGTTTCTTTCTAAACATCCAAATGGGCTTGTGCATTTCTTGAAAATAACAACATTACTGAATCAGTGAGGTTTTTTCCCTGCTGCTTTATCTCACAAAACTCCTTTAAAGTATTAGTGATTCATATCCAAACATTCCTGAGGAACTGGGAATATTGGTAGTACAAAAAAAAATATTGGCATTGGAAAAAAATAAACTCCAGGAAGAGACTTCCTGGCTTCTTCAAACATTGAATAAACCCACAGCTTTCAGAATTTAAAAGATGAGCCTTTTAGAATTGGGTCACTTTCTGTATGGCCTCTTTTTGGTCTGAAAGAGGGATACTTTGGGGACCTTGTTGAATTGTTTGTCCCAGAAAGGTGCCGCAGGATTTGTGCCAGACTGTTTTTCCCTGCAGTGGTCTGCAGAATTCAGTGTCTACAAGTAGGGGTGGATGCAAAGGCAGATTCTTTGCTTGTGATTTGTGGACATCTCTCCCTGGTGGGACCTGTGTTCCCCTGGCTGTTGTCCATGTGGTCACTCAGCTCCTTATTCATTATGGTTCCTCGAAAGCTGCTGGCTTTCTGATAATGTTTCTTACACAGGATCCAAAGGTCTGCAAGGCCTCCATCCCACTAGAATGAACCCAAAGGGAAGCTCTTAGTCTATAGCTTGACTTCACTTTGAGCAGTATCCTCTTACTGTTTTAACCACTACTTTACAGATGAGTGTTCCACTGCTTAGTGCTCTCAATCTGAAGGAAATCTGTTTCTGACATCGCCTTAGGTGCAGTCCAGGTATGAGGATGCTTTTTTAATAACTTCCAGAGCAACACTATTGCATAGAAAACTACAGAGCTACTTCTAATGCCTGGAAATGTGGGTAGGTGTGGTTTTGAAACAGAGACTATGTGTGAGTGAAAGTCATGGAACTGGGAGAAAACAAGGCTGAATGAGTTTTTTTGGTATCATTCCCATGAAACTGTCTAGACAAAATAATCTTTATAGGTAGAACTTACACAGCAAAGAAACCCCCAGATTTATACACCATGAATTTAAATTTTACAGTAAACTTCTGTATTACATTTCTTATTAAATTGTGGACTGTTTAAAGTGATTATCTTTGAACATTTATACTTTTCTATAACTTGATTATTTTTGTACCTAATAAAATTCTGAAGAATTTGATGTTATTTCTTAGTGCTTAGAATTGTATTGCCCAGTATTGCCATTAAAGTTGTTTAAACTATTCAAACTCCTTCTGCAAGTTTCTTCTCTTTGCTGTTCTTCAAACCTAGATAAAATCTCTCTTTCCAGAAAACCTAATGCTACAGAAGGCATATACTTCTGTCCCTGCCTGACTCATTTGCCAGCCTTTCCCCTGCCCAGAGTCTACAGACCTGTTCCTCATTTTGGTTCTGCTGTCCAACCTTCTAAAAGCAGAATTGACACTGATTTCAGGCCTGGTCTCTCAGGTTTTTATCCAGTCTGCTCTCAGAAGCTGCTAAAGATCGAGATGATACAGCCTCTCTGGGCAAACTGCTCCACTGCTTGCCTGTCCTCATGGTGAAAGAGTCTTTCCAGATATCTGACCTGAAGCTCAATTAATTTAATCCAGCCTCCATCTTCCTTGCATTCGCCATCACTATCCAGTTTGTTTATATATGAATTTATTTGCCTTTCATGCTGATCTCTATGTCCAGTTGCCTGTGGAATTTTCTCTGCAGTCAATATTTTTCATCAATTAGATCAGTCCATCATTACAGTGCAGCATCTTGAACCTAGAAAAAGCTGAATGGGAATGGAAATGCTTGTTAGTTTAATGAGACGTAAATAAAATACTTGACCAGAGTGTCCTTTCTTTGGAAGAGTTTGTTTTGTTTGGGCATGGGATCCTCTGTGTCCTGGTTTCACCATAGGTGGAGAAGGTGATGGTGACGAAAATGAAACAGGAGCCCAACTGGTATAAAAATGAAGGGTATGAGAGCCAAAGGCACATGTGTTTAATTTCTCAATAAGGCTGAAGTTTTACTCAAGGACTAGAAGGATGCGGTTGGATCAGGCAATCCATTATACAAATTCTCTACCATTCTGAACAGAGTGACAATAAACAGGGTGACAATGCCAGTTTAGTCCTTTGGAGAGAATAGCTTAGCATTTCAAATAATTTAATTGTCTTTAATCATGCAACCAAAGTGTATCAATCAAGTGTGAAAAAGGGCTCAATAAATTTAATCATGAAACACTACATCATGGAAGGACGATAGGTTTAATTTTGTCTTTTATTTCTTTTGACAACATAGAGAAATCTATTGATTATGATGCTCAGGTAATTACCTATCAAAGTGATGGTTTTAAAGGCACATGATTTATTGTGTTTTCTATTTGAAAAATATGTTACATGTGTGAGGAAAAAAAACTTTTGCTATTTTTTAGATTTTCACTAGCAGTCTATTTTTAAGTGGAATCAAGAGACACTCTTGTAAAGCTGCATCTTATATTATCCAGCATCAGATTTCTTGGTCATTTTAAGCACAGGTGAGAATCTACCAGCAACATTATCTCTACTGTCATTTTTTTCAGCTTTTGTAAGTATCTCCGCGTAGAAGTGTTTTAATGGGCGAACTTGCTTGTGGTGTTTTGTCTTCAGATTTTTCTTCCTCAAGGGAAGCCTGTTAGTCTTTTAAAATGACATTATAAGTTGCTCAATAACCAGCTTGGGAGTTGGAAGAAATCTGTGAGGAATGCTGGAAGGAGAAGAGACCTTTTGAGTAGCAATTTACTAGCTGTTTGTGGAATGCTGAGTTAATACAAAGCTGTATTACTATTCTACCAGTGCTAATAATGCATAACATTATTCTTCTGTATTACATTTTTAGAATAATCTATGTGAACATATCAGTCTTCACAGCATCCTGTGAGAGAGATAACTATCAACATTATTCTAATTCTCATCATGTATTTAATGAGAATAACAACTGTTTCAAATGGAGAGCTCAACAAGAGGAGAAGCAGCATGTTTCCAATAAAAGTCCTGTAGCAGGTTGTGTTGATCATCCCATACATCTTTCTCAGGCCAGTTGTTATTCTTTACCTTTGCAAAAACACCTCTTATCATTCTAATTTGCAAATTTCTTATTTTGTTGAAAATTATAGAACAGCCTGTGTTGGGTTCAACCTTTTGTGGAAAAGGGAGCCTAGATGACCTTGTCTAGCACACTTTCCAATCATGTCTTGGAAAGTTACAGTGATGAGATAGGTTTTACGATGGCTTTACCATGCCTCTGGGGAAGTTATTCCAGTAAATGGTTGTTCTCAGTGTAAAAATTCTTTCCCTTATCAAAATGAACGATCTTGATAGAAGATCAAAATGTACTTCAGAATGGCTCATAAATGGTTATACAGTAGATTGCTGCATAAGAGAAATGTATGTCTGTGAGTCCATCTGTCTTCCGTGTGAGGCAGAGAGACGGAAACCACTGTGTGCTCTCTGAAGTGCAGAAGTCCACAGGTTTTCCAGGCTGCAGCTTGGATTTTGGTTGTTTCCTTTCAAGCTTCTGACCATACCCAGCCCTATTCCTGAACTTGAATCTCAAACTTAGGGAAAGCTATTGCATTTTTGTCAAGTTCTTGATTTTGTTTAGCACCAGTTCACATGATCAAATGGGGGTTTGGTTATGTAGGCAGTGTCGTTTGGTTATGTAGGCAGTTTAGTTAAGCAGAAGATGAAAATATACTTACTGCTCTAGTAAGAAGAATGACTATTGAGTTAGTACTGCTATAGATACACCTTCTTGACAAAAGTCTTGATCTTGCCAGAAATTCAGCTGAACTAATGCCGAAGCACTGTGCAAAATCCTTTTGTGACATGGGGAAGGAAGAAGCTTACAGTACCTTTAAAGTGATGAAATGTTAATTTCATCGCAATGCTGAGGTTTCTCAGGTGCTTTTTTTGTATTCCACATCTACCTAGGTATGTTTGTTTCTTTGAACTATGTAAATTCTGTTATTTTATGCATAAAAGCTTTGATTTAAAGGGCTCAAATAATTAATGGCTATATTGCCTACTCAAAAACCTATCAAGCTATTGAAATATATTTTTTCCATTATATATTACCGTATTTTAATCAATTTCTAGCAAGCGCACCTAACTTGTACAGGATGAATAAGATTATTTTCAAAATTCTTTATGCATTTTTCTCTTTGTATTGCTGACCCAGCATGCCCCTTCTCCACTCCCAGCTCACACTTTGCTTTCTTGTCCTGGCTCCCCCTTCCTCACTGCAACAGTGGGTTTGTTTACTCAGGCTCTTCAGCTATCAAAAATTCTCTCTTATGACTTCTTCCCCCTCACAGCCTTTGAATAACACTTCATCTCTAGATCTTACTTTAAAACTCTTGTTTTCTTCAGTTACAATGGTGCTTTTAATTGTGAATGGTGGTATTTAATGAAGATTACTGCTAAATGAAAAAATAATGCTTTTTTTTATTAATTCAGGGGCAAATTAGACTCCCAGGTGTGATTCTGTGATTACTATTGCTGCTTTGAGTAAGACTTTAGTTTTGTGTTTAATTTTTTTAAGAAACACACTTCTCTTCTCTCTTGGGTTCCTTTAATAGTTGAATAATGATGCAATGAGTTGTTTTAATATTAATCCACTCTGACAAAGTCAGATCGCAAGTTTGGAAACTGTTTTACTGCAGAACATGAACTGCTGGGGATAGTCTGTACTGCAGACTTTCCAGGGATGAGATTGCCAGTCCTGTGCTCTACCTGCAAAGCCTCCCTTTTCTGGGGAGATGGCCAAGGCAGCAGTAGATTTATTCCCCATGTTTCCTATGCAGTGAATCTCCCTGTTAAGGAGAAAAGAAAAAAAGGTTTATACACTTCATAGTCTTCTGCCATGGTTTGTGCCTCTAGGACCTTTTTCAATACTGTGGATGGCATCAATGTCTGTTTTTTGAATCTTTTTTTGAACGTGTATTTCCCAGTTCATGGCCTAAGACAGATCATAGTTGCTCAGGCAGAAAGACTCAATCCTGACAAGCTGTTTAAATCCATAATACTGTATGATTTTCACAACTGTTTTGGTCTGCCTCAGTTGCAAATTTTATTTATAGCTAATTAAATAAAAAGTAGGCAAAAGGCAGAAGTCTTGGTGCTCCTTCACCTTTTACTTGCTTTTCTGTTCTTTTCACTTGTACATATATGTCCTAAAATAAGGTTCTGTTCCCTGCTGCTCATCCATGAGGCACTCGTGAGATTCTGACTTTGAAATTTTGCTTGACTTTGTTCTGTAGACAGTGGTAGGCATTAGACTAAATCAAGGCATGTTCAAAGAAAGTTGTGTCTTTACTCTGAAAGTTTAATCTCTATTTTCAGAGGAGATTTCCTATGTAGCATGATTTGCCAGCCAGTTTTATCAACAGATTTTTTTTCCCCAGAACTCTTTTACCACAGCCCTCCAAACTTAGCATGTGTTTTTTAAGAGTCTTGACAACTTTAAAATTCCAAGTGTGAAAGTACAGATTCAATTTTCTAGAATTTTGGCTTGCTGTTTGTCTGACTTGTGTTCCTTAAAAATAACTGAATATGAAGATTCTTAGTTCTGCCTTCTTTTTTTTCTTGAGGTGTTAGACTGCAAGTATTTTCTTCAGGACTTAGGTTTTTTGATGATAAAGTCTTAATCAAAATTTGGTTAATACTGCCACATGCCAATTCTGCAAAAAGAGAGCTTTTTTTTTTGCTACAGCTGCTTAACTTCCTTCAGCAAGTGTTAAATCCACTCCTTTCTTTATTTCAAGCTTCACCTGTCTTTCATTGGGGCAAATTTAAACTTCCATTTAGAAATGATAGCAATTCCTTTTGTGAGCTTCTTAATAAAAATTGCAGTAGACAATCTAGTGAGAATTATGTGCGCCTTCATTTGACAAACCGTATAATACGCTTTTCATTTTATATCTGCTTCTAACTTGAAAATGCCTCATCGGATAATTTCAATCTGTTTTCTCTACTAAATCACCAATTAAGAATTTTAGATTACATAGGATTTGAGGGGAAAAAAAAAACCTAAACCACAACATGTGACAGTATCATCGTCTGTTATTTTCCATCTTACCGGAACACGACTCTCCCACTCCCAAGCTGAGGTTTATATCCGCAGCCCTGACTTGGCAGCCAGTCTCTGAAGGACTCTGAGGGGAGCTCCAGTGAAGCCTTTGCCGGGGGCTGCGGAGCCTCCTTCCCAGCTGCCAGCTCTGAATCCCAGGGGAGTGAGGAGCGATGCCTGAATGAAGCAGAGCTCTGCTGGTATCAAACTTGCTACATGCAAAAGCAGTGGGCTCACAAAGTACAAATCCATGCAGCGGCTCCAGACCTCTGCAGGTGTTAGTTGATACGCAGTTATCACCGCTGTGCCCAGTCCTACAAAAATTGTGTGTGCAGGCTGCATTCATGAGTGGTTTCATGTAGTCCAACATCCTTAAGTTTCTCTAATTTCAGAAATCTATAAATCAGGCGGCTCAGGGGTAGGTAGCTGCTTATATCAGGCTGCCTGCATAGGACTGTGTGGCACAACAACCTGTATGTTCTAAATCTTATTTCCATTAGATGATTAACTCTCTAATTTTACAGGAAACATTTTAAGATATATAGACGTATTCTAGCAGGAATTTCACTTCTGATCATGATAATATTCTAAGATTTAACCTGATTTATTCTGCACACGTAGTCTTCAGTGACAACTGTTTGAGAAATTGTTATTAACCCAAAGATCCCTTTTAAAATTACACATTCCAGCTGGCTTGCAGGGAACACACCAATCAGTTGGTGAACTTGCACAAAAACATGCATTTTGAGATAACCGGTTCAGATCCAGTGCTAGCCGAGGACTCTGTGGGGGTGAGGAGGTGCAATTTTCTTTGTCCATTAGAAAGCAGTCAAATTTTGAAAGCATTTATCTGTTTGGAAGCTGCATCATTAAAAATTGGCCCTCAAAATGGAAATCCTTGTTGCTTCATCACATGGACCTTGTAATGTAAATATGTGGTGGCCAATTGAAGTTGTAGGGGTAACTGAAGGTCAGACGCAAGCCTTGACTTTCCCCACTTAATGGATGCACTAGAGCACTGATGGGTAAAGAAATATTCCACATGAGGCAGAGCATCAGAATGTATCTCTAAAAGGGCTTGGCTTGGAGAAGATGGTCCTAAAATACTAGCAAGAAGAGTTATCTGGAAAAGTTTGCAGTGCTTTGAGAATCTAAAACATAAGTTTCCAAGGAGGAGAGAGTTCCAGATTCACAGCCTTGATCAGAAACATCACATGATATAAAGAGAGTTGTAGTTGTCCAGTTAAAGTGAGTCAAGAAAGGTCTGTAGAAATTACATGGTAAATTCTCTCTCAATGACTTGCATACCAAATTGCCTCACTTTATACTTTACAGGAAGAGACAATTTCTAACACCCTGTGCTGCACCACCTGTGGTCTAAAATCAACATATGTGCTTTCTTCTCCTTTTTGACCATCACTATCAGCAAATATATTTAACTCAGAACTTTGCAGGAGGTTTTTTGACTGATGCATTAAAGTGGATGAAAATACAGCTATAATGCTGTATGGCTGATTAGTGCTGCATTTGTAGCAGAAGTAACTTACATTTCTTGACCCAGTAAATAGATTTGATCAGCAGTTTTGTATTACACAGCAAGGTACTCTTTGTGTTGAGCAAAACTATTCTTTGCTGGCTATAAACAAGAGAGATTGGAAGCTTGGAGTGTTTAGTATTTTAAGTGTGCAACTACGGATATACAAGAATCAAATAACAAATGTTATGGCATTGTCAGCTCCTAGGAAGTTGCTCCATTGAGTTACTTGTAGGCAACTTCCCTGATAGGTGAGAGCCTCTGTCATCATGTCTGGGACACATTCCTCTTTCTGTGGCCTCTGTTAATAGGATGACTAAGGGGAGAGAGAGCCCAGCATAGGTTTCCCTAGTTCTGCTGATTTCCTGCCCATTGGCGCAAGTCAGATCCGTGGTACTCCAACATATGTTGGGAGACTGCATCCAGGCACAGTCAGGCCATTACTAGATGGGTGCCCAGGTGGCCAAGGACCAGCATTGGTCCCTCACACCTTGACAGTGACTCTGAGTTGCTTTGCAGTCATTACAGCAGAGGACCTGTGTCTGTGGTACTGGAATTGAGGTGATTGTGTGGATACTTCTGTGATCTGAGTGCACAGACACCTCAGCTGGATACTGATGCAATTAATAAGCATTATGGCTTTGCTCCAAGTAGATAGATCCTGAAATACTTCACCTCTTTTAATTGCTGAAAAGTAGAGCTGAGGATTGTGGAAATTTGTAAAAGAGAAGAAGGTGACAGCTCCCAGTGGGGAGAGAAGATTCTGCATACTTGTGTCTCTGTATTAGTTGGGTGTTTGTACATGCACAAATATCAGAGAAGTGATGTGTGCTTAAACATTGTCATGTGTGCCACAGTTTTATGGGAAGTAATGCCTTTGTTATGAGTGAGGTGAATTTTGAGGCTATCAGTACAGCATGGATGTGAAGACCAACGCATTACCCCAGAATAAAGGGAGAAGAGACCACTGTGTGTACAATTCAGATGGTTAATGCAATTGCAAGTAAACACAAAATGTGCATCTTCATTTTGGGTATAGGCATGGAAAAATACTACAGAAGTGGAAAGTGGGTGATCAGAAATTAACTGGATCAATGTTATAGGAAAAAGAGATTGCCCTTCTTATTTCACTGTGCGTAGAAAAAAACTTAACATTGAAGGGAAATGTAGTTTGGTGTCATCCTAGAAGTAACATCTGCCTGTCCACTGTGGGATGTTTATGTTTAAGAAACCTATTGTTTTCTGGAACTGATGTTTCTGTAATGAAGTTTCTCTTGGTGCTGGCCTCAAAGAGTCACAAAGATGTTTTAAAACACTGTAATTCTTCATTCTCTTTCTACTGGCCTCACTCTAGCAGTAGTCCCAGCACTTCCATAAAGATGTGCTACAGGACAGCCATAATAAAAGAAACTTTTTTATACTTTCATTTGCTGTTATGTGAAAATGGAGTGGACACAAGCAGGTGACAGCACTTAAAATCTAGTGCAGAAGTCTTCTCTTGTCTAAAACAGTCATGTGAACAAGTGCTGGGTGTTACTTCCACCACAGAAAATATGGAAGTACCAGTGTAGCATTTGTAAACCTGCTTTCAAGATAATCTAAAGACATTATTTTGTTAGAACCACCCCCTTTTACTCTAATCTTGTAATAGCCAGATGATTTATGTAGAAAATATCATTTGGCTTTTATGTTGTGAGCAACAGAAGAATGATTGCTTCTAAAGTGTTGCTTTTTAGTGAGATATTAATGGAGAGATAATCCATTTACATTTTTACAGCGGAAGTTTTGTAATGGTTTTGAGATTCATTTAATCTTTGCATTTGTGAAACAGCCTCGACTGAAATACAGCTGAAGTAATTTGCTGTGGAAGAATAAAGTAGTTTGTCAAAAAGAAAAAAAATTGAGGTTCCATACTGTTGGAACAATCATCTGGTTTTTAAATACTTTAAAAATATTTTTTTCACAAGCTTCTTGTAAAGTGGACCAGAATTGTAAATTCCACATGCTATATTTTCACTAAGGTTTGTGAATGCCTCTATGGGTAGATAGTGAGATGAATAAATATGGGTGACACGTTAGTTTGTATTAATCTTCTCAACAGCCATTGTTTACTTGTTCTGCCTAATCCCACTGAAATTCTCTTCTAGGTGACCAGTGTTTTGATCTGCTTGTGTCCCACAGTCCAGCTGGAAGAAGCACCCAGACAGCCATTATTCTATGTTGTAAGGGCTGTATAATTGCAGTATAGAGCAATTTTCATTTACTAATGAATATTATGTTACTCTACTGTCTTGGCGTTGCAGGAACTAGACAGTGATTATTTGACCTGCAGACAGTGCCCTGCTTATATGCTTTCTGCTGCTTAGGTAACCTTTGCAGAAGAATTGGAGCAGGGAATGAGGGAATAAAGAGGGACTGACAATGCACATCTGGTCAGGCAGCTTATTGGTAGTCGGCGATGTTGCACTTTGGGAAAAAAGCCCCACATGCAACACAAAAATATAATACAGCTGACCAAATGCTTGGATGCTTCAGTACTAATGAGGAAAGAATCTGGGACATGAAAAAAAAAGCCACCTGTGTGAGGGAACGTGTCCTGTTAGTAAAGCCTTGCTAGATTCTGTTACTTTCATATCTTTTTGAGGATGGAAACATTTTAAATTACAAGAACTTGACTCACATAGCTGGCTCTACCACACTTAGCATTGCTATCTGTGGTATTTCCTTAATTGGCTGTTGGCTTGTATCCCCTCTTTGTGTGTACATAGATGTCTGTGTAAATTGCAAACAAAAGCAGGTGATTCCTCGACTTCCTTTTTAGTATTCTGCTCCAGTACCTGTAAGAATTGGACAAATGACATGATGTTCTTTGGCATTATGCATGATGTAGCTGTGTGTGAACGCTCAGCCTCACAGCTCAGGGAGCTCTCATGGCCTCTTGTTATGTGATCAGTTAGTGAACAGAGGACACATGCTAGAATTGTCCTTTGCACACAACTTGGGATTCTGGATGGCTCCTTCAACAGCACCTACTTCTGAAAATGTAGCAGAGGTGAAAAAACCCACTACTCAAGTTTGCTTCTTTTTCTTGCACAGAATCCATGAAGAACTGGGGTAGCACACCTCCCTGTAAGAAAAGAGTACTCAAAGCCAAAGGAGGCCTACAGGTTTTCTTCTTTTTTAATAAAAACAGATCTTGTATGGCCAGTTTTTCTTAAGCTGTTACAGGCAGTGGCAAATCACTGAAATTCCTGCATCCTGTATCAAGACACTGGGCAAGGAAAAAGGAAAGGGGCAACTATATATTTTTTTAAAAGCTTAATAAGGGAGGGAAAATATCTCTTACCTAAATTAGAATATTATCTGAAAGATGTTTGGGTATAACCTGTTAAGTCAGTGGTTTCAAAATGAGTCCCTAGTGCGTGAAATTTTGTTGTCTGGGCTTTGGAGGGAGATCAGACAAGGATTACAGGATGGTGGGTGTGGGTGTAAGACATGAAATACACCCTTCTGAGCAACTGCATGCAAGATGGACAGTGCTCTGACCCAGTCCAAGAAGTTTTTCTAATGAGGAAACATAGCTGGCAATGTGACTGAATTCCTTGGTTTGTTCTGCTTGTGCACGTGGCTTTTGCTTTACCTATTAAACAGCCTTTATCTCAACCTGTGAGTTTTCTCCCTTTTACTCTTCCAATTCTTTCCCCCATTCCATCAGGGGAGTGAGGGAGTGGCTGTGTGGAGCTTAGTTGCTGGCTGGGGTTAAACCACAACTTGCAACCTTCAAATATAAAGTCCTTGGCTAATTTCAGGGTGAATTCTAGAGGGGAGATATGTCCCTGGAAAGCATCATTCATTTTCACCTTTAATACCTGTTCAGAAATGGAGCTAAAACTATTATTCTCAATGCTTAAACAAATCTTGTGAATTACAGAAAGATTCCTACACAAATGGGTCATGGAAAAACTATACTGAGTTAGAGGTTAGTCTTCAGAAGTTACCTAGTTTTCTGTGGGGAAATTTACTGGCTGTTTACTCTTTTATGAGTGACTTTTTAAAATAGAAGTTTTCATAATTTGAAGATCAGATTTGAAGTTGAGGTCATTTTACTAGAAAGTGACTTTTAGATGGGGAAATAATATATTATAGAAAAAAAATTAGAGTGTGATTCATAAAACAAATGAGGCTTAGTTGAGGTTGCTCTTGCAATTAACTATAGATTCCACAATTCAAGATTGTCCTTTTCAGAAAAGCAATTACCCTGTCATTAAGACAACCTCTTCTGAATCCAAAATTTTGCTCTTTTCATCCTGAATTTCTCTGTCAAGCCCTTTTTCAAAGAGAACCTTCAAATGTGAGCTGTATTTAAGCAAGTGTAACCAGTAAAGTGAGTTAACCTCAAATGACTCCAGGGGGAATGGTAAAAGCAATTGTAGCAGTCTCTATATAAAATAAACCAGAAAGAAGAAAAAGAAATAACTTTCTACAGGGAGATCAATAATGAGCCGGACTCATGTTTTCTAAAGACCTTGGGAACCAGCCCATAACTTAACTTGTTAAATACTGCTGACACTGAAAAGACTGATTTCTTTTTTAGCCAGAAGGCTGAAGGGCAGCAGACCTCTGACAATTAAGACCTTTTAAAAAAATGTCAGTTTTGACATCCAAACATCCAAACCAAAGACATAAAGGGGAACTGTTAATTAGTCTTGAAAATCCTGTGGTGAAATCCTTCACTTCTGGTCCTTGATGTTAAAGACGTTTCAGTCTATGCCTTTGGTCATCTGAAGAGGATACATTTCCCCTTCTCTGGGTCTAGTACCTTAAACTCCCTTTGAGCACATGTGATTTTATTTTTCTGTGCTCTGAGTGCCCTGTGCAATATTGTTCCTTGGAAAAAAACTGTGAGGAAGAAAAGGCTGTGAAGATGTGGCATCCTGAAAATGGGAACCGTGGTTAATTCCCAAGGTTTAACAGACATTTGCCATACAGCAAAAAAAATAAAATGTTTGGTAGAGTGTTTTCATTGGAGACAAAGCTTTCAGTTTGCTGGATCAATCTGTGATGGTAACCTGGTTAAGCTGCTAACCTAAAAGAAACAAACAGCATCTATCCAGGTTTTTTTGATCCTTTAGAGATTTGGTACAGGTAAGAACTTATCTCATTAGTGCTGCACATCAGATCTGGAGGGTAAAATGCTTTTTGGTCTGTTTGTTCCCTTTTTTTACCTCAAAATGTTTACTGGTAGCTGGAGCACTACACTACCTAAAGCTGAGATGCTTGTTTTCTCTTTTAAACTGTGCATTTCTCCCATTCTGCTTTGGGCTTGGTGAAGCTCCTCTCCCTCTCCCTCTCCCTCTCCCTCTCCCTCTCCCTCTCCCTCTCCCTCTCCCTCTCCCTCTCCCTCTCCCTCTCCCTCTCCCTCTCCTCGGAAAACTGTATTGTTACACCCAGGATTTTCTTGCATCTGTATTCCACATACCCCTGGAAGATTAGGAAACTTCCTAATCTGACTATATTTGTTGTCAGGACCTCTTTTGAAAGAAGTGCGATAACAAACCATTGAGGAAAGCTTGGGTTTGCTGATGATCACTGGAAATGTTTACTAGCTTTAAAACTGCACGAGCTTATGGGGAATTGTGGTGCCTTCTGATGAGTGTATTTTATTAACAAGATGCTTCATATTTTAATGGGCTGTTTCTCTCAGGCATTTGAGGTGCTATTATGCTAGTTACTCAATTTTATGAAGTTAAACAATAAACATTAAAAGTAAAACCTCAGGAAAATTGCCAGAGTGTAAAATAGATCTGTCCCTCGGTAGTTTTAATTTACTTTCATTTTCAAAATGTTTTTCTTTTAGTTTACTAACATGTATTCTAGTATTTTGAGCAAGGAAAGACAGGCTTTAACCTAGGCCTCTAGGTCAGAAGACACTGAAAGGAGTGATATATTTTCTCCAGAGGATGGCAAGCTTTGTTTTCAGTTAACCCAAGCATTTCCAGTATGAGGCCTGTCAATGCTTCTGCACTTGAAATCTTTGTGATTAAACCATAGTGAAGTTGAACTTAGAAGTCAGATCAGTCAGTAAAGACCCTAAATGGTTAAATTAGAATAGGTAATTGGTGTATGTTTAATGTTTTCTACATTACAGTACTGGCACCTTTTTGTGTTTATGAAAAATGAAGTTGCTCAGCTTTCCCATGTATGAATCTTAGAGATTGAATGTTTTATTTGGGCAGAGATGTGAAAGTAAATACACAGCCTAAGGGGCAAATAATGCCCATTAATTCCTTTTATTTTCACCCAGTGTGTGAACATGTAACTAAGTTTCAGGTTACCATCAGAAAACCCTATGCTGCCTGATTAATGTGAGCCTATCAAAGGTGTGGGAAAGTGTAGTTATTTCTCAGGAAGGAGCAAGACCTCCCTTCTCCAAGGTGCATTGTAAATCATGTGGGCAATGGGAGAAGGCAGGTTCCATGTTATGATAAGCCCAAAATTTCTAGTTGGGAATCGATCCTGCTCTGCAGAACCATTGCTTACTACTCAAGTTATTAGCCCCGAGCACAAAAGGCTCAGTTTCATGGCACAGATGGCTTTTCATCTGCCCAGACAGCTGGGCTGATTTCACCCTTGGACCTGTTCTACAGGAGGCCTTCAGAAAGCATTAAGTCTTGCAGGGTTTGGGCTCTGCTGTTGAATAAGTGCGCTCCTCCCAGTTGCTAGTTTGCTGAAGACACAGTACGAGTGTGTTTAGCATTCTGTGCTTTCAAAGCAAAGAGTGAATGTGCTTGACATCATGTCTTGACTGTTTGTCAAAGTTATTTTGCTCTGTAGACTTTGAATTTAAAAATGGTGTTTTAAAGATACTGAAAGAACCTTGAAGAAAGGGTTCTTAGAGGAACAGTAACCTTCCCTGTGGTCAGCAGCATTTCTGTTCCCTGGTCAAGCTGTTTAGGAGTGGGAGCAATGCAATGAACTGAGTATCCAACCACCTCTCTGTGACTTGTGGCTCTGGAGACAGAAGCACCTCAAACAGTGGCAATTTCTCACCACCCTGTGGGTGACTGGGGCTAATGCCAGCACTTGCCAGGGACTGCTGTGCAAAGCAGTGACAGCTCAGGTCTCCAAAGGCTTGTTAACACCCAGCACCACCTGGGACAGACGAGTTGGCCCTGGAAGCAGGGAAGTTGCATTCAGCAGTGTTGTTTCTGAGTGAATAAATCCATCTGGGCCTGAAAAGCTGACATGGGGCCAGCTCTGATGTCTCTCCATCTGTGGCACAGTTTCTTACGGCCCCACTTCTTCCTGGGATCCCTTGATTTCAACTGTACCATCTGCCTCCTGAGTTTTGGGACTGAGCAAATTGATAATGGCTGTATCTGCTTCTGTAGCCCAGTTTGGATGTCTCTGCAGCCCACATTAGTTGGTCTCATGGGTCATGATCTTGTTTAATGCACAAATATCCTGTATTTGTTTGTGCCTTTTGGTTCTGACTTATTTGGCACATTTAGTAGAGATGGTTTTTATTTTCTGTAGGAGAACAGCAGTATCCTATCTCTAGGCCCTCTACCCTCAAGCTTAAACTTTTTCAGTAGAGTAAGGATGAGGAGAATGGTCCTGACTGAGTGGAAGGAGAAAATCCAGCATCAGAAACTGGAAAGGGGTAGGGACAATTCCTCTGATCTATAGATGAGATGATCATCAGGGAAGACTACAGGCTAGCATTTCAGAACAGCTTTAAGCAGTAATGGGAGAAGCTGCATTAGAGTTCAATCCTTCAATACATTTGCTGCAGAGTTTTTCATCATTGGATGAAAAAATATGTAATTTAATGAGTTCTGAGTAAAGCAATCTTAGATGTGACCAAAAAAGCCCAAAACAAATACAGTCATGCCTTAAATAGAAAAGGTAGTGGAGCCTATGAACACTTCCCAATTTTTTGTACTTGTTCTTGGGTCGTTGGTTTTTTTCCTTCTTTTGTTTTCCTTACTCCCCTGCATCAGGCAGTGCTTGGGATCATCACCTTGTTGTCACATTTGCTTGGGGAAACAAATCTGTCACAGCAGTTTCCTGTCAATACCCTGTCTTGAGTTAGCAGCATGTGTCTAGCTCCAGCACTGTAGGATGATGTAGCTTTTGCTGATAGAAGCCCACTCTTTTCATTATCTGTTGAAGAATGAACCACACGCTGGCATTACCCAGATTTGGAAACCAAGTGTGCTGTCAGAAGCAGAATATGTAGCAGTTCTTTGAAGTCACAGTTTCAGTCTATGTATAGAGTTTATAACTTCAGATTTCTGTGGAGCATAAAATTATTCACATTCAGAATGAATTCTCTGATGTTCTGTGGTTTTTCAAGCCCACTTTTTATTTTTTAGCATTAGATATAAAACAACTTATATGGCATTAATATTTCCAATGTGGTGCTGTACCCATATGTACAAGGATCCCCACAGAGAGCTGTCAGTATCTACTTTTCTCTCACGTGTTTCTTCATTCTCATTAGGAGTTTACATTGCCTGGTATATTACTGATGGTGTCAGAGAGGCCAGTGGTTTGAAGAGACTGATTATGTAAGAACTGTTGAGTGGCTATCTGTACCAGTTTGGAGAAATGTATTCCTGTAACAGGAATTTAAAATAGACTTGAATCAATCTACAAGGTGAGATGGTAGCATTGTTTGTAAGCTAATGTGTCCTAAGAACAGATACTTAAATGGCAATGACAAGCACTAAGCAAATGAACATGTTTGTCTAATCAGTTAATGAAAATCATTGCACAGCTATAATGTGAAAATGGTGAATGTTACCTTGGGAATAGCTTCACTAAGAGTTGTATCAGAGGTCAAAAAATATAGCTCTGCTCTCACCAATCTATGGAAAGCAGAGATTCAGTAAATCCCAGAGTAAATAGGGCATGTGAGATGATAGAAGCCAAAGAGGATAATGGGCATTCGTCTGCAAATGTGGATCCACATAAATCTTACTGGTTGTTTTTTTGACACCAAGTTGGGCAGGAGTATTGATCTTCTGGAGGGTAAGAAGGCTCTGCAGAGGGACCTGGGCAGGCTGGATTGACGGGCCAAGGCCAACACATGAAGTTCAACAAGGCTGAGTGCCGGGTCCTGCACGTGGGTCACAACAACGCCTTGCAAGCCCAGAGGCTTGGGGCAGAGTGGCTGGAAGCCTGCCCCATGGAAAAGGACCTGGGCCTGAATAGGAGCCAGCGTGTGCCCAGGTGGCCAAGAGGGCCAGTGGCATCCTGGTCTGTATCTGCAATTATGTGACCAGCAGGAGCAGGGCAGGGATTGTCCCACTGTACTCGGCACTGGTGAGGCCACACCTTGAACACTGTGTCCAGTTCTGGGCCCCTCACAGCAAGAAGGACATTGAGGGATCCAGTGCACAAATCCTGTGAGGAGCAGTTGAGGGAGCTGGGGGTGTTTAGTCTGGAGAAAAGGAGCCTGAGGAGAGACCTTGCTTCCTACCTGAATTACCTGAAAGGTTATAGTGAGTTTCGTGTCCGGCTCTTCTCCCAGGTAATAAGTGACAGGATGATAGGAAATAGCCTCAAATTGCATCAGGGTTTAGATTGGCTATTAGGGAAAATTCTTCATCGACAGGTTTGTAAAGCATTGGAAAAGACTGCCCAGGAACGTGCTGGAGTCACACCATCCCTGGAAGTGTTCAAAAGCCATGTAGATATGGCACTTAGGGATATGGTTAGTGGTGGGCTTTACAGAGCTAGCTTAGGGGTTGAACTAAATGATCTTAGAGATATTTTCCAACCTAAACATTTATATTATTTTCTATGATTCTGTATAGGAATCCATGTGGTTGCTATTTTTTAATAATCACTGTCTACATAGAACCATTCAGCTCAGTTTTGAGCATGTGAAAAATTCCTCCTAAAATAAAATGACCACCTGCAGTTTAGCTAGAAATTTAGGCTTTTTAATGCAGAAGATCAAAAAGAACATTCTCATTTGTATTACTTTTTAAAAGAGGTGTCTTTTTAGGCCAACAAATGGGCTGAACAGAGAATAAGTAAACTGCACATCAGCAGGTCTGAATCAATAGGCTCAAAGATTTGATGGACTACATCAGAACAGACAGGTAGCAATAGCTATGAAAGAGGCTCTGTGACACACTGAAGATCATCAGTGGGCCAGCATAGTGGAATGGGAAGGATTCCTTGGGAATCAGTCTCTCTTCAGGCACGACAGTTCAGGAGGCAGTAAAAATGCCACATTAAGCTCAGCCAGCACAAATTTCCCCCTTCCTCAGAAGTGCCAATTTCCGCCTTTCTCACAAACTCCATCCAGAGCTCAGTTTGGAAACAGTTCTGCTGGCCTGGGGAACCACGGGTAACTGAGCTGGTTCAGCACTTGCTGAAGACTGGGTTGGTCACAGACAAACCAAAAAATGTCATAGTTCCACTGTCAAGCTCTTGACTGACATACCTTTTCCTATCTCTGTAGTATGATCAGTGCTTTAAAAAAATTAATTTGTGGTGTTTGGAATGACCCTTTCCCTCCCTCTGAAGTAGACTGAGCAGTTGCCTGGATCACCAGCTTCTGAATTCCCCAAGGGCCCTGGTTTAGCATCTTCTGCAGCAGTTGCTCTTGGATCCAGTCCTTGGCTCCATTCTCCTTTCCCTGCAGCAAATCTGGATATATCATATCATTCTTAGCTTTCTGCAGAATTTACTGCTACAGGACTTTAAACTGTCTCTTACAGTGCAGCATGCACTCACTCAGCTACTTTTCAGCTCTTTCCCCTGGCCCGGCTTGATACTGAGCTGTCTGAAAACAGCAGCACTTTCCTCACCAGTGGATTGGCCCAGGATTAGAATAATAATAAAACAGAATATTTTGAGTTCAAAGGTACCCATCAGGATTGAGTCCAACTCCCAGCCCTGCTCAGGAGTCCCACCATGTGCCCAAGAGTATTCTTCAAACACTTCTTGAACTCTGGTGCTGTCACCACTTCCCTGGAAAGTCCATTCCAGTGATCAGCCACTCTCTGGGTGAAAAACCTTTTCCTGATAGCCAGCCTAAAACATCCCTGACACAACTCCAGGCCATTCCCTGGGGTCCTGTCACTGGTCACCACAGAGAAGAGATCAGTGTCTGCCTCTCCTCTACCCCTCACGAGGAAGTTGCAGACTGTGATGAGGTCTCCCCTCAGTCTCCTCTTCTCCAGGCTGGACAGATAAAGTGTCCTCAGCTCCTCATATGGCTTCCCCTCAAAGCCCTTCACCATCCTTGTAGCCCTCTTTTGGACAGTCTCTAAAAGATGCCCCAGCACTGGAGGTGAGGCTGTCCCAGCTCAGAGCAGAAGGGGACAGTCCCCTCCCTTGGCCACTGGCCGTGCTGTGCCTGATGCCCCCAGGACACAGCTGCCCCTCCAGGCTGCCAGCTGCAGTGAATTTAGTTTGAATGGGGTGAGGGCTGCAGGGGTGGCACAGCTCTGGGAAGGTGAGCTGTAGTCTTTGTTGTGCAGTCACTGGTACCATCCTCTAGTAGCAAGATTGTTGGGAAGGATGCCTGAAAAGATAATACAGGAGGAGACTGGCATTTAGCAAAATGTCTTTCTTTAAAGACTGACAAATTAATAAATGATGGAATCAAAACTGGAATCCTGCAGTGTAATTTTGGAGTTGGTGGCAGGAGCAGAGCGGCACTTCAACACTTTACCTGAAGTGAGTGAAAAGAAGCCTGTTGTGAGTTAAATGAGAAATGTTCAAGTCATAATTTCCTGGTGCAAATTTCATATTTCCAGTAAACTGTAAACAGCCTTTAGACATAAGTGACCCAGTGTTCAAGACTGCTAAGTACCAAAAGTTGTGTGGGTCAAGTTGTGTTGAGAATGTAATCTGAAACAAAGTAGCAGGAGAGATGTGGTAAGAATGAATGTACAAAAAGAACACAGTCCTCTATCTTTGAAAGCCCACTCAAAAATATTTAGACCTGCTTTGGAAGCAAAATACCAAATAATTGTATGACATGCAAAATGAGAGCGTTTGATTTTGAAGCCTTTAATACATAGCCAGAAGGGCCCAGGGTGCCAGTTGAGGCCCTGAGGTAGTCCTGACTTTTAATGTCAGCCTGTCTGTCTCAGTATGATATTACTGACCTGCCCCATCTTGTGAGGATTAATTACTTAGTTTGCACTGCCAGTTTGAAGACATAAAGTGCATCTCATGTCTCATAAGGTCTGCATTAATGATTCAAGAAAGATCTAAGCACTGGCTTGAGTTTGTTTTCTTTTTAAGATGTCTGGCAGCACCTTTAAAATCTACCAATGTCTAACAAGATAAGTTTATTTCAGGTTGAAATGA
Organism: Fringilla coelebs; assembly: GCF_963513975.1. Classification (NCBI taxonomy): domain Eukaryota; kingdom Metazoa; phylum Chordata; class Aves; order Passeriformes; family Fringillidae; genus Fringilla; species Fringilla coelebs. The sequence goes on from NC_140028.1 coordinate 86,250,763, forward strand.
AGAGCAGGCTGTTTTGAGATGTTTTCAATTCACTCAAGCCCTTTTAGTTTCCTGTAGCTTTAAACAATACATTTATTTAGAATATGTTAAAAATTGGTGACGTTTGTGAATAGACATTTGAAATGCTCCTTGTGTAACTGTGTCCTTAATGCCATAAACTTCTCAAGAAAAGATTATTTTAACATACAAACTTCAAACCTTTATACTTTTTTTTTTTTGCATTTCATCATTTGGTAGAAAAACCCAACTATTCCTCCCAGCATTTTGAGGGGCAGTTGTGCCTCTCAGCTGATTATCTGGGAGCTGCTGTTGGCTTCCAGAGACAGAGAAGAATCAAAGCAAATAGCTTAACAAGGCCCCTGAATGTTATGGGGGCTGTAAAATCTGGCCTAAAGATTAACATGAACCAAACTCTGAAGAAAAAAGCCCAATCTCTTTGTGAAATTATGAAAACCCACACTGGACAAGCAAAGCATCTCCCTAAACCTTGCTGACAGTGACTCCTGTAGCTGAGCACCAGCGCTACACTGAGAGACTGCCTTTGTTTCTTTATTGAGACGATTGACCTAAGGTCAGTGGATGAGTTCTTTCCAGCAGTCAGTCATGTGAGTGGTGGTCTGGTCTCCTAGGTTTGAATGGAGCATTTTCTTTCCAGATGAGAGAGCTTCCAGTAAATGAGATATTTTGAGGTAAGCTCTTTCCCATGGGGTTACTTGATCCAATAAGTTCTTTTTTTCTATCTCTTGGTTAGTTCCAGCCATTTGTCCTTCTTCAGTTTGGGCTCTGATGAAGTAAATTCTCTCTGCAGTGACTTTTGCTTCAGATGTGCAGGGAATGGCCCAGTCTGATCATCTTCCCCTCTATGCAAGAGACAACTTTTCCACTCTGTCTTTTTCATATTAAAAATACTAAAAGAGATTTCTTAATACATCTAGTAAACGAAGATTTCAGACTACACCTAAGCTCCTATTTTAGATTTTAAGATGCTCAGAATGTAACAGCAGTGTCTGCTCTAGGCTAATGTATGTAAGTCTGTGTTTATGTATGAAGTGTATCAACAGTTACAGCATTCCACTGGCATCTTTGTTTTTCTTCATTTAGAATCATTCCAGTGAGAGTCTGTGACCAAATATATGGTCTTTGTCAAATAAATACTCTTCTGTATTAATGCCAGTAGCCCAGTCTAAAGAGAGGAGAGATCAGGTAGAAGTAAGCTTAGGTTTTATTTACAGTGGTATTTTATCCCTGTTGCTTGTGCAAAAACTCCATTCCTCTCTCCACGAGTTCTTTCAACTCTCCAGTAAATTACCTTCTCTACCTAAAGCAGAGGTATTTCAAATGAAAGAAGATTTTGGATCTACTTACCATTTTTTCTCTTGGGACATAGGTAAAGCCCCAGTCTGATGTTACTACCATTAAAATGTCACAAAACCAGGTGACCTGGGATATGAGTAGAGGAAAACCTAGGCAAAACAAATTTTTTAGTGTTCATGTGCTCTTAGAAGTCACCTTTGATGCTCTAGGGTACAATACACACTTTCCCTGTATCCAATAAAACAGTTGGGAGAAGTGTGGCTATAACACAAAGCAATAAATTTTAGGAGGAAAAAATAGAAAGAAAAGCAAAATTAAGGACCATACTGTTATATCTTCTTTGCTTTTCTGAATGACAGTACTGAGGGTAGTTCAGTGCTTACTTGATTACCCACCTATGGTACAACCATCAGGCAAAATCATTTTGTGAAGTGCAAATATTTAGGTTGCATTTATCTATGTTGTGCTTGTTCACAAATCCTATTCTTTGCAGGTTTTTTAGTTCTTCTTTCTGAGTGGCGCTTCTGTCACATTTTTGGACTAGCATAATAGTGGTTGACATTTTTATATCCTAAAGGCCTGCAGAGAATTTTAGTACCTGTAGGAAAAGTTGCAAATCTAGAAATGTATATTTAGGTGGGAGTAAGTCATTCTATGTCATCCCTGATGTAAGTGTTTTGAATGCCTGTTAGAAAGACCCCCTTTTTCCTTTTGGATGTAGCTTCCCCTGGGCTGCTGTTCTAGCATAATGGAAAATACCATTGCTAAGAGGAATCCTCTCTTTTCCTTTCTACTGAATTGATGTGACATGATATTCAGTCAAAATAAATGCCAATGGCAAAATAAATCTTTCAGGAAAAACTGAAGCACCTTCATGAATCTGGAAAGCAGTGGCTCTGCAATGGTTGGGTGGAAGACTGGCAGAGCAGCTGTCATTGTTTCAAGCAGGATGTTCAGTGGGAGAGCCAAGCAGCAAGAGGGAAATGTGTGTAAGTGCCTCCAGTGAAGCTGGGCATGGCCCGCAGTGATGTCTGATGAGAGGAAGGTGTGAAGGAGATGGGTTGCTTCTTCCCTGGGAACAATTCCTGTTTATTTGCCCAGATTTCTACTGGCTGGAGGAGGTCAGGAGACCTCTTCCTCTGTCTGGGTTAATTTTGCAGGCTAAGCTAGAGGGCTACAGGGTCTGGCAAAGGTTTGTGCAGCAGAGGCAGGTCCCTCAGTCAGACTCTGTGTGTGTTTATTAATAATGCTTTGAGGGAACATGGAAATGCTAACAGACAGATGCACAGATCTCTAAATTTTACACTGTGGTAGCAGTGAGGGAGTCCTGCATAATAATTGGCCAGAAGGAATGGCAGAATATCTGTAGCCCCAACTGGCTGCTGATTGCTACTCTTTCCTCTCAGCTCTCTGTGCCACTTTGGGTGGCATCACTTCTGCTAAGCTTCAGTTAACTCATCTGTAAAATCAGGATAATCAGATTTGCCTACCTTATGGAGATTAATTTATTAAGTTTATATTGCAAAGTGGTGTGAAGGCATAAAATGTTATGGAAATGTTGAGTGGTAGCCATGTTATATTAATTTTGTTTATTGAGTCCCATCACACATAATGTCAATGCGCTTCTACAAATTATGGCAGCACAAGCTAATCAAAATGTAGGCTGTTCTAATGCTGGTTTTTATTTTCCAATACTCTTGCTAGTTTTCCAAATCAATATGAGTTGGGTAAATAAATAAATGGCCTGTCTTTTGTTCAGCAGCACAGGCCATTTCAAAGTGTGCTCTGGAATATGGCTGGGAGCTTTCCTCTTTTCTGCCTTCTGTGTTCTGATCATCTCACAATTTTAGCTCCTCTGTCTTGTTTTTCCTGTGTTTTTAAAAAAGTGATTCTGCTGCATTTAAATATATTTGATCCTTGATTTTTAATTGCTGGGTCTAATGCTATCACTCTCATTGATTTTGATTTGAATTTCACTGCATCTTACCATCCTGGTAGGCATGAACTCAGTACTAAATGCGTACATGTGTAAACTGTGTGGGAAAAAAAAGAGTATTAAGGGCCTGGCTAGTTCATCTACCACGGGATAGAGTGATTGAGTGTACAGTACTGAAAGTTTTGCTCTGCCTTTTCCTGTTGTGAGCAAATGTGTTTTCTCAAAACCACAGATAGGAAAGGAGGCAATATTTGGCAAAGAAGCTTCCATTAAAAGCACTTGCTGGAAATGTCTGCACAGTGTTCCTGAAAAATACGCTTCAGGACTGCACTCTTTCAATTTGCATTTGTTAAAATGTACAAAGAACTTTGTCAGGGGACCTATGTGTCCTGTTCTGTTGCAATATAAAGAAATTCATCACATCCTGAGCCACTCAAAAGGCAAAGCAAACCCCCAGGTGATCCTTGAATCCTAGAGGCAGGTTGTTCAAGAGAGAAAGGCATTAGCAGTGACACAGAGGGCATGAAGTCTACTACACAGAGAGCTCATCTTGTTCTTCACTGTAGTGGCAGAATGAAATTAGGTGTTCCTGTAATCAGACTGTTTCCAAGCAGAATTGTCTTGAGGTGAACGAAAAAGGAGGGCTTGAAGAAGTAGAGTTCCTAGACGTAAATTATGAATTCTGCCTGAAAACAGTGGCTGGAGAAATGCACCATGTAAGTGTAGGTGTTTTCATTATATTCCTACAGAAAAGCTGTCTTTGAAGGCGTGGGCTTGACTTCTGTGTGCATCTGCCATTGCCTACATACCAAGCAGCGTGCCAGGGACCAGACAGTACACAATGCACTTGGCATCATCAACTTGTTCAGCCCCAAAAAGTTTGGTGTCTCCCAGGGCTGACATGCGGCAGTAACCACAAGGGGATTGGCCTGGCCAAGCAGGAAGTTATTCCCAAATCAGTAAAGTTGATCTGGCTCCTGAGCTGCTTAACTTTATTAAGGACCACATTTAGTAAGCCCAGTTTAAACCTAGAAGAATTTTTCTGCATTAATCAGTGGATTACTTCGAGGGGTGTTGCTCCAAGTCTGGCAGTTTCCCCTCAAGGCAGAGTGGATTCTTTCAGTACTGGTGTCTCAGGATTCCTGTAGTAGAAATTTATCCATGGCCCATAAACACATTCTCCTAATCCAGGGAGGTCCTGCAACATTGGCACTGAGTGTATTTTCCATATAAAGAAGCAATTTCAAATTCATTTTATTAGGCTTCAATGGTTTTCTCTTGGGACCTGTGTAGTTAAATTCTTAATAACTCATTTGTTGAGCTATTCATTCTCAGGGATTTGAATGTTCTCCCTGTGTTCCTGTGGGAAAACACCAGACTCAGTCTCTGTGTATCAACCCCACGTGGACTAAGGCTTGGTATCGCACCATCCGCTGTCACATATTGATTCTGCACAGCTTTTACTGAGCTTTTGCCCTTCTGTGGAGAAGGCTTTGATCAGACTTAGGGTGGCAGCTCAGTTGAAGGGTGATCCCTCCCTGCATCAAGAACTCCACAGAGGGAGATTTTGTTTCTCTTGTCCAGGCTGTGTAGATAAACAGTGTTGTATAACTTCCACAGATGATCTTGGAGAGCAGGTCATCATTGGGAGATAAATTGTACAAATAAATGGACAGAGGTCACATGGACAAAAAGGGGTAGAGAAGACAAAAGATAAGGAAATTCTGGATTTAGGTAATAATGTATAAGGGACCTGTTTTTTTACCAGCAGTGAACCTGCTGAGGAGGCACTCCATTCCTTCATCCAAGTCATTGATTAATAAGTTAGTACTGATCCTTGGAGGGACACCACTAGCTACAGACCTCCAGCTAGCTCTGTGCTGCTGGTGATAGCCCTCTGAGAGCTGCTGCTCAGGCAGTTCTCGGAGCCATCTCACCATCCGCTCATCCAGCCCACACGCCCTGGGTTTGCCTGTGAGGGCACTGTGGGAGGCAGTGTCAAAAACCTCACTGCAATACAGGTAGACAGTATCCTTTGCTCTTTCCTCATCTGTCCAGCCAGCTGTCCCATCATAGAAGGCAATCAGGTTGGTTAAGCATGATTTCCCTTTTGCAAATCGATGCTGACTACTCTTGGTCATCCTCTTGTCTTTCACATACCTTGAGATGGCCTCCAGAATGAACTGTACCATCAGCAATCCTATCAGTGAGAGAAAAATACGAGACTGGATAATTGTGGACCCATGGGGTATTAAGGGCCTGGCTACGAGGGGCTCAGCATAATAAATGATCTTTGTTTCCTTCACATTAGCAGCATATGGTATCAGAAGCCTTGGAAATATCCAGATTTCCCAGCCTGGAAACTGCAGTTAGTGTTTTCAATGCACGCAGCTTTGGTCTTGCTCATTTTTTTCCTCAGATGTTAATTAAAATGCTCCTGTTAATGAGCAAATGAGCAGAGGTTGAGGCAAAGAGGTGCACTTGAAGTAACTGAGGGTAAGATTTTATTTGGCAAGCCAGTGTTACCACCTGTAAAGGTGTCTGCCGTGGCAGCCTCCTGATGAAGAAATCAGCTGTGCAGCTGTAGGCAGCCAGTTCAGATAAAAACTGAGGTGTAAAGTCTATAGTATGAGAAACAGGATCCCAATAATGAGGAGGTCGTGGATGTATTCACAAGGACAAAGCCAGACTAGCTTGGTGCATCCCTGAAAAAAGGAACAGACAGCAGATGTTAAAATTAATAAACAAAATTAACAAAATTAACTGTGTACAAGGCAGGAGTGCTTTGGTTTTCTACAACATACAGAGGTGCTGCTTTATCTTTCTATGGGAACTGCTGTGTCAGAATATCGGTCTCTGTATTTTCAACATAATCTTTCAAAATGTCCTTCTCATAGATGCTGGCTGAATTGTGATCCTTCAGGTCATGCAGAGGAAAAGCCACTGTGTTTGGCTGTGTTCCCCTCCTGAATGCCTACACCTTTCCACTGAATACTTTCTTTCATATGCTTGTATAATAAAATACCTTCAACCAATAACTCTTTATACATACCTGTAAAATTAAAATGAAGTGTGTTGGTATAGTAGCTAGTGCAGGTTAAATTCACAGATAGAACTGGCAACAATGAAGAGGAAAACTTACTGGCTATGAGGGAAACTCAAAGAATATAAAGTAATGCATTTTTGAGACAGAATGTTAAGTGTCATCAGTTAGGGAAAAGTGATATGATTTCATAAAATCCTTGTAGTATTATAAATATGTCTGCTAGGCAAAACATTAATATTATCAGTATTTATTACACTGAATAAAATATGGTGGTTTTGGATCACAGAGAGTCAGGTAAAGCTTATTCCCATTTGCATGGGTCCACATCTCCTGGGTCTTGTGCAAAGAGAAAGAAACCCAAAAAAGCTTACAGCAAATTTCAGCTGAAACTTAGGGTTTTATTTATTTATCTATTTATTTATGATCCCTAAATATTATTTGTTGATTTAAGTGTAATTTATTTATAAGTCAAAGATTTATTTATCTTCTGGTTTTCATGTTTCCCATATGATTATAGCACCACATTTCCTCATAAAGTTATTTAAATTTATGAAAAAGTTGAAAAAACTTTTTTTTCCCCACTGCAGAGGACATGAAGCTGTTCCATTAGTAATAGCATCTAAGCAAAGGGATTTTTCTGTTTGATGTGTTGGTTTTGAATAATTTTGGTTGTGGGTAGCTGAATTGTGTATTTTTTTTTTCTTGGAAGCAAGTGTTGTGAAGGAATAATTATGTTTGATATAGTGAGTAGAAATTTCCAAAGTGACTTCACCATCAGCTTAGGTCAGTGATGGTATTCCTGCTTCTGAAGTCATCTGGATGTATGCATTTGTATATTATTGTGCTTGTGAACCTCAGACTCCTAGGAAGCAGAACTGATATTCCTATGCTCTCAAAGGGCCTTCTGAAAATGCACACATTTTCAGTAAGTCCAGAGTCAAGCCCTATTATATATATTTCCCATCAAACTTGCCATGTTCCATGTTGTATGTAATGAAACTTGGATGCCTTGCAGAACAGGTGATGGTAAAAAGGATCAGAGAGGTTGCAGCTCTCTGTGTTCACTGGTCTCTCCCCTGCACTGTTAGTTTTGAAGTGTGGGCACTCAAGCTAAAGCATCTGACTGTAGAAGAAAGCCTGACTTGTTGAAATCTATTGTTGCTGTTGGAAAAGAATTTGAGGCTATTGCATAAAGGAAATACAAAGCGTGAATGAACCTCTCATTGTGGTCAGTGGCATGAAGTAGGTCAGTGTGTGTGCAGCAGGCTAACAGCTGCTAACTTTCGCTTGAATTACCAAGAGAGCCCCATCACAAATGTACTGTATTTTTACAGAAGACACCTTTTCTGAAAGAAACCAAAGTTTGGTGCTTAGACAAGATGGGAAAAATCACAGTTCCACCTATTTTTATTTCAATAGCATTAGAGAGCTGTGGAGGGGAAAGAAATCTACTTCTGTGCTGATGACTGATGACTAAGTGCCAGCCTGGGGAATTACAGTAGCTGTGTGTGAGGCATGCTTTAGTTTTTCTGGATTTTGAAGGAACTGCAGAGTTTGACCTGTAGGTGCCAGCTTAGTCTATATTTAGAATTTACCTGAAAAGGACACTTAAGAAGAGAGGCAGCATGTGCTGTCTTCAAAAGCACTGTTTGTCTTGCTCTTACAGAATAGGCTGAGCCAAGCTGGCTACCACAAATAGCAATAAAAATTTCCAGGATAAAATTCCTGTGGGACCAATGGAAACCAGGGCCTCTGCATCATTAGATCATCAGCCCCACGACTGTCTCTTGCATGTTACGGACTCTGAGCATGCTGAGGAAGGATCTGTAGAGCTGGCTTGTTCCTCCAAGGCAGCTCAGGTGGAGCTTCAGCCATGCTGCTGAGGGTATGGGGCTGCAGAAGCATCACTGGCTTTTTCCAGTTCCACCTCTGGTATCAGCCTGTCACAAGGAGTTGGAGGTCTCTTGGATGCCTTAATTTTCAAACCTGCTTCAATCTTATGTCTTCATTTCCCCAGTTAGTCTCTGGAGAAAGAGCTGTGAGAGCTGGTACAATCATGAGTCTGAATATGATTCAGACATGAACATTTCCTGACCTTATGGGATGAAATGTGGGCCCCAGAGAAGTCAGCAGGATTTCACTCTTGACTTTGCCAAGATTGACGTTTCACCTGTGATGTCTGCTGACAGCAGAGAGAGCGTGGGCCTTTGAAGGGCGAGCATCTGAATATGTACATGCAGTGTTAGTAAGACTGATGAAAATGCAAAATGCCACTGAAATTCTGTAAGCCATCAAAGCAGGGAGACATTAAGGGTGCCTGGGGTATTTCAGTACACCTAGCTGGTTTGCTCATGGGAGATCTGTTTGAATTGGCTTCTGAGTCCCTAGAGCACCTCAGCCAGGATTGTCACCCTGCCACTGGCCACGGAAGACTGTGCACGGGTAGGTTCACCTACCTGTGAAAAAGTAATGTGAATTGCCCTGTACCAGGCACTGTCCTGTTGCAGATGGATTACTTCTGCTCCAAACCCAGGTCTGATATTGCAATCTTAGGCACCTCTGTAGTGTTCTGCTCTCTGTACTGTGGATGTGCCATCTATCAGAAAGATACCTGCAAACAGCAGCTCTGGGAGGGGTAATAAAGCTTAAACGTATTGGAGAAAGAAGAAGGTTGGAGCAATACGGACCTGTAAATTGCAGCAAGATGCCAGGATTTTTGAAGGAATCTCAGACTGAATAAAGTGACTGTGCTGATAACGAAAATATATAATCCCTTGTGAAATTCAACTCCTGTGCAACCTACAAGCCCTTAAACCTTATTTTAGAACGAGCTAAACTCATTGCGGGAAAGAAGAGCAATGACAGCAATAAAATCTATTGGGGAACATGGCTTAAGAGGGATAAATGCCTGGCAGAAAAGGAATATTTTGTAGATGTCAATGAATTTTAAACATACTTTAGGAACAAATTGTTGTCGATGGCCTAGGAGGTAGGATTGCTGTAATTTATGACTTTGACATGAAGAAGGATGCTACATAACACAGTAAGTGCTTGTATGTGTAGGTAGTTCTGCTGGTGTAGGAGTTGTCTTTTCGACTCACTGTCAGTCCTTAAGGAGAGCTATTTCTCTGCTGAAGTCACATGTCCTGCACTTTGATTTAATTTCCAATCTGCTTGTACTGTATTTTATTTGTTGTTCCTTCATGGTTACATGTGCCTGTAACTATTATGGCTCTATTTTATAAATCATGGTCATGTCCCCCTTATGAGAAGCTGTGTTCACAGCTGATCCTTGCATCATAGTGAGCATCAGGAAAAAAACATCCAGACAGCAGCAGTTGTCAGAGATGTGAAAATGCATGAGACATGAGGATGCATGAAATATTTTAGAACTGCTCAGGTAGGGGAGAAAACAGACAACAGGTGACATGATGGCAGAATGTGAAAATAATGAATAGTGCAGAGAAGGCTTGTTGCATTCTTGTCCTTACTGATTTGCACATATAATGCATCCAATACAATTAGAAGATACTGCATTCAAAACATTTAAAAGGAAATCTTTCATGACAGAAGTGCATAAATAATCACTGACATAAGAATCTCTTGAGCAAAAGAGTTCCTGTGGGTTTGTAAGGAGTTTAGACTAATGTATGAATGAAATTTTTCTGCTTTGATACATTAGCCCAGTCATTAATGGATAGAAAAAATATTCCACCATTGACTTTCTATCAGGGAAATATTCCTTATTGGGCTTGGAATAACCTTCTCAATGAACCAATATTTGATGCTTGAAAGGACCAGAGGTCCCGATCCATTTTACAGCACTAAGCTGCCTGTTACTATAAGTTGTTTAAAGCTCAGACCCCGTATTTCACCTCCAGCTATTTGAGGGTTATTTTCTGTATCCTAGCAAAACACTGATTTTTAAGCTCACCTGCAGATGACAACTTCACCATTATGGACATAAGCAGCTCTTTTTTGAAATTCAATTCAGAGAGCTAGATTAATCTTAGGGTAACTTTTCAGTAGTCAGTACCATTACTGGAGTCACTAGCTAGGTTGAGGATGTTCAGGAAGAAGATATTCTTGTAATAAATTAAAATCTGTTGGTTGAATGGCAGTTGCTGAAGTAGCAAAATAAAGTGTTGGCATTTTGTTACATAGTTCAGGTGATAGGGAACCAAAGATTAATGTGATGTGAAAATACTGGACAGTGCAAGGATACAAACTGAAGGAAGCATTGTTGCAGCTTCCACATTATTCTGAATTTAGAGCCAGAGCCTAAAGGCATCTCACTGCAGCAGGAGACAATGGAATCCCTCAGAAAGGGCAAATTGGCCTTTCAAATACTGCAGCATCTGCTGTATGGAAATGAATAGAATTTGAGGTTTCTTTCCAGCTCAAAAATGCCTTTTCACAGAAGGGTTGACTCAATCAAACACTTTGATTTTAACAGTACAAGGAAGACAATAACAAAGCAAGCCCACAGAAGGGTGCTGAGATGGTCGGGGGTCTCAAGCAAACCACTCATCAGGCAGAGGAAGAGAGCTGACATAAACCAGAATGGCCTGGAGAGTGTTTTAAAGAGGGGGTTCTCAGCACCACTGCTGTAGCTGTCTCTTCTCCAGTATTACCTCCTCTCCTCTGGCATTGCTGTTGGGTTAGGGAGGCCAACAGAGACAGCTGCACTGAGAAATGCTGTTTGCTCCAGCCATCACTGGGCTCTGTGAAAATACAGCAGAGATTGTCTGCACCTTTTAACCCCTGGCATGTTCTGTCCCAGAGTACTGAAAAATACCTTGACTGCAGGGTGCTTCCCAGTGAAAGGATTCTCCACAATTAGGTCCATTCATGAAAGCATGTGTCCGGGTGTTATGTCTAAAGGAGAAAATCTGGATCTGTATTTTTAGACTTTAGCACAGAAAATCCTGTGCTGTCCCTTCCCTCAGAGAACAGTTTGCCATCAGGGACATGAGAGGACGAGCTTTCCTTTTTTTCCCTGAACAGACTGCCAGTGAAGTTGGAGCACGTGATCCCCAGTGCGACAGTAAAAGAGAAATTTTGAAACATCTTCTACAACTTTTTATCCTCACTTCAGGAGCACAGAGACATTAAGAGATCACAGAATAGTTTTCCTCATCTGATTGCAAAGATAAAGTTTCTAGGTGACTTTTTTCTCTCTTTTTGTTTTTCTTTAAAGATGAAAAGTGAGTCTCCTTTTGGGGAGCTCCCTTGGCCTTGCAGGGAAAGATTGGCCATTTCTTCTGGTTTTGGTGACAAAGAGAGACTTATGAAAATAACTCCTGGCATTCTTTAATTCTTTTCTTCCATGTATTTATTTATTTGTGTGTTTTATTTTCTTTTTCTTTCCTTTGTCCATTAACATGTTTGGCTTCTTTTTTACACTGTTGTGGAAGAGTTGATCAGACTCTTCCCCCAAAGAGTAGATGTTACCAAGGCAGTTCAGCTTTGACTAGTTGTAAATGTGACTACAGAGTTTTCATAAATGCTGACCTCGTTCAAATATCTTAATATCAATAACTACAACAGCTGAGCATTTAGAATGCAACCTGAATCCTGATCTATTTTCCTTCCTTAGCCCTTTGCTCCTTGTTGAGTTCATAGAAAAGCAAACTGGCTAATCAGAGGTAATCTGTAATTGAGTTCAACAAATCCATTTGAATTGGTACCGCTGCAAACAAAATTCTCTCCTGGGTGAGTGGTACTTTTGTTTTACAAAGAAAATATGAACAACTAATTAAGAGTTTTTCCTGCCCAGCTCTGGGTCTGATCCTGTGAGCTGATACATGCATTCAGCTCTTAGTGAACCTAGAGGGAGGGAGGGAGAGGAAGGTGATGGCAAGTTGCAGATCAGATTCTTATGCAGAGTGTGCACAATGAAAGTAAATTCCACATTCACGCAAAGTAAATTCTTCCTGAATATGAATACAAATACAACATTTCTTCACCTAAGTAATTAACAAAGACAATTTTTAACAGTATGGAATATGTTAGATAAACTTCATTTAAGTGCTAATAAAGGAATGCTTCCTTTATGCAGAAAGTAAGTCTGACATATGACATATTAAGTGTCCTGAAAAACAGATATTGCTTTATTGGGTAGGTTTTTAGTTTTATTTGTAACTCAACAAAATACATTTCAAAACCTGTAATGAATAATTTAAAAACTTCATTTGTAACGTGCTTAATGTACTACTTTTTCTGCTTTCCCATTGAATTAGTATGTTGGGTGATTTAGTGATTTCTGTTTGGACCTAGCCAATGTCTGTTACAATTTACATCAAGACAGTCATAAAATTAAAACAATAAATAAGCGGTCTGACAGATTCTTTCAATATTAGCTTAATTTTTGCTCTGGCTTATCAAGGGTGATATTTATTATTAGCCTAAAGGGCATGGAATTAAAACCCATATGAATTAGCAGAAGAATCCAAACCAGCAGTAGTCGATTTCATAGCCCATGCCCTTCCTTGCATAGCTAAGCAGGAAGGTTATGTCATTAGAGCCAGTAAAACAGCTTTGGGATAGATGGGAGGCAGTGAGAAAAGCATGTTGAACATCCATGTAAAATACATTCCTACACCTAGGGACTGAAGTGCAGAAAGCAGCCTCCACAAGTTTGTGTTTAGATGTTTTATCTCGGTACATGCACACTAAATTCATCCAAAAAACAGATTCTATTCCCACATTAACTGTCCATTTCCCCTCTGTCTCCACAATAACTGTGGAAAAGTCTTTCTGATGGTCTTTTAGAATAAAAACTTGCTGGCTTGACAAAGAGAGCATTTTAACTCAGGAGCCTGTTAGAGAGCTACTTGCAGGAGGGAAGCAAACACTTGTGAAAGGGCTCTTACTGCCAGTATGTAATGGGAGTGGATATTGCCTGAGTGAATTTCATGTGAAGAGAGAATGACTGGAGGTTGGTTTTTCTCACATTTTGAGATTGGGGTTCTCTAGATACCATGTGCATGCAGGACTCTGGGCCTGGCCTTCCCCAAAGGCCAGACTTCAAACCCTGGGCTGGGATTTTGAGAATTTCACAGGTGGAAGGAAGATGATTTATGCCTCTCTTTGGAGTTGGAGAGCTGGTTATGCCAGGCTTTTCTCCCTGTCTTTTCTCAACAGGTCGATTTGCTTTGATTTTGTGCTTTCACACCTTGTTCTGTTAGAACCGAGAGTAGAGACAAAATTGACATTGCAGGAATTTTACTTCTTTTTATCTGTTTTTTGCCTTTGCAAAGGGGTGCACAGGCTCTGAAATGCCTCTCTCTCTGCCTTTCTTGCTGCCATTGTCCAAACTGTGTCCTGTGTGACATTAAAATGTGCATTCAGTGCTCATCGTTTTCTAGTAGAGGTAGCACCCTTTGTGGAACAGCTCTTTGTACAACCCCCTCCTCTGGAAAAACCAATACAGAAAATCTCCAGGGCTGTTCATCAAAACAAATGTATGAAATCTTCAGGCTCTTCCTAAAAACAGGCCCTTCCTCTATATGAACACAGACATGCTCCTGTAAGGAAATTTTCTGGGACATATCTGACAAACATTTCCTTCTGTGCTCCATGTAATGAAAATCTTCTGCTTCATTGATTTGGGATCAACAGTTCCTGCTTTAAACATGAGCCTGGACTGGTATTCCACTAACAGAATATTTCCATTCTGGGTTTCGGGAAATACCTTATGCAGGCAAGAATTCTTAACAAGTCCTGCAACACCCACATTTGACAAGAGTGCCTGGAGTCATTCAGATGTTCAGAAGTGAACGTTACTTCTTTTGAACCTGGATATAGGACCATAGCTTCACAAGGCTCCCACTAAAGGAAAGTACTGAAGTTAAAGATTTATTAGCTGTCTTTAAGCTGCTGACCCTGTAGTAGTTTTGTGCCTTTTGAAGAAATACCTGTGTAATTTCCCCTCACAAAGAATCCTTCCTGCAGCTCTGTCCCTGCAAAGGAGCAGGAGGAAAGCCATACAGCTGCCCAATCTCTTAGTGTACCAGAAGGAAAGAAAGGCTCACAGAAGCACCAAAACGTGGTGGTGAGCTAATCTCAGTGTCACCTGATTTTCCTCTGTTGAGCAGAGGAGGAGCCCAGTCCAGTCCTCCAAACATACTCCCCTTGGATTTGGTCCCATTTGAAGACTTAAGTGCATATTGGTTATGGTTACCAGCTTCAGGGAGTGCTTCAAGTTTCCTCAATGCCATCACACGTCTCCCTTACCAGTTTACCTTCAGTTTACCTGCTTCCACCTGCAAACTTTGTGGTGTTACTCCTTTTCCTCTCGAGTGCAGTCAGTGAGTGTGCCCTCCTACTTAGCCCTGTCTGATTTTCCTGATTTTCCAATGGTTTATGTCATGGAATAGATGGATGTGACGCTTAGGTCTCCTGCTTCCTCCATAATTCTACATGTTCAGCATTAGGGTTGGGTTCTGCTTGTCATGGTGGTACTGGGCATCTCATTGACTTCAGCAAAAACATGCTAGTGGTGAGGTGGTGCCTGTGTTGTGTCAGAGGTCAGAATTTGGCACCTAGTAACTTCCCCTCTAGGGAATGAGCGTGTATATATATATATATATATATATGTGTGTGTGTATGTAGGGCTTTTTTTGCTTCCCACCTACCTTTCCTTTGCACACTGCCTTCCTCAGAGAATTTCATAAATAAATTACCGATGATCTAGGCATAGAGGAGCAGACTGAGGAGTAGGATTTAAATAGTTTGATGCCTGTAAAATGGATCATTTTCACAGTTCAACTATTTTTTGCTCTTGTCTCAGAGGAATGTTGAAAGTGGAAGGAAAATGTTTTTGCAACAAAAATTATTGGCAATTTTCAACAAACACAAAAGTATTGGAAGTACTTGGGGTTTTTCTTTTTGAATTCTTCCAATGTGCAAGTTAAACCAAGATACATAGTTGTTTCCACCAAATTCAGTTTCAATATTTGTATGTGTTCTCTGGACTCTGTTATTTATTTGGAAAATCACAATTGTCTCTTTAAAAATATAAATGCAAATGGAAGATCTAAATAAAGGGCTTGCCTTGCTTTTAGAAAGCTTGTGCATGAGCTGGTTTGAGAACAGGGAGCAGTCTAACACAGCAGTAGAGAACCTGGCACAGGCTGCAAACTTTCCCAGGAAGCAGCAGGGCAGAGATACAGTGTGTGGGCATCCCCACGCTCGCCTGTGATCAGTTGTTTAATCATGACACTATTTTGTGATTGCTTGATGGCTGTTGCATTTTGGAAAGAAAACACAAATGAATCAGATTCTCTTATGCTTCCAGCCAGACAAACATCCCAAATCCCACAAACTTCTACTTGATCTCCCATGAGTCTCTGTAACTATGAGGAACAGAAAAAGAATTGCTTACAGAATAAAAGTACAGCAAGGTGAATTCAGCTCAGTGTTCTCTTGATTCTCTTACGGGTTACAGGCTAGCAGAATCATTCACATTGCAGTAACTCACACACAAGTTTGCAGTCAAACTTAAGAAAGGTTGAGATGTTCAAGCATTGGTCCCAGGTGGTACCCACCAAAGACATTACATCTTGTGTTAGCTGTTGCATTGGAGAGCCCAAGGCAGGTGGGAGCTGAGCTGACAGATTCTCTGAGATTGGCTCTGGAACTGCAATCTTAGACCATGCCAAAAACTTGTGGTTTTGTGTTTTAATTAGCTATCCCTAGCCTTCAGTCCTTCATTCATGCCATCCGCTGTGTTATGGCATCCAAATCAAGGGACTGATTTAGCTGAAAACCTGTTCTCCAAAAAAGTAGTAGGGTGGGAGGGTTGTGCTTCAGCTGAGTGGGTGTTGTTTGCCTGCACAACCATCTGTGTGGCCACAGAGCAGGTGTGGTGCTGCCACAGGAGTGAGCAGGGCAAGGGCTGCTGCTCTTGCAGAGCTTGCTACCTGTTATTTCCAGATGAAAAGGCTGTGGTATTTGCTGTGGGAAGAAGAATAGTCTGTGGCTTTGGAGGATGTCTAGCAGGAAAGTCACACAGATACCCTTTATCTTCTTTTGGAGATAGTCCTTTTCAAGCAAAAACAATTGGCTGCTGCCTTTCAGTTTTGCAGGTAACCTTTGCAGGCATTGCTATATCAAAGATTGCAGTTTAGATTTATCATATCTATATTTAGACCTTATACTCTTTACATCATGATGAATCAGGGGAGACAGACTTTTTTTTGCCTGTTAAACTTGAGGGTGACAGATCAGCTGCTGGTCACTGCTGTCAAGTCTGATAAACCACCCATCCAGTCTGCCCTGTTGTTTCACAATAGACAGCTTTTTTCTGCATTGAAATATCTGATGAAGAGGAAATTTAAACACACAATATATTGCTTCAATAAATATATTGAAAAGCATTTATGTACAAAGTTTTACCCTCTTTATTTTCTGAGGTTCAGAGTCAGAGTTTTGTCTCAGCCTGTGTTGCCATACTGCCAGATTACCTTTCAGAAGCCACGTTGTCTAACACATAAGAGTTGAGCAGTCCTGCATCAGGACTGCAGGTATTGACAGAGAGGGTCCTGCACATGGAATCCAGGTATGGCAAGTACTTGTATTTCGTTCTTCAGGGATTTCAGAGCCCTTTATTTGGATGGGAGTTTCTATTGAATTGAGCTTCATAGAAAGGCTGAGCCAGGTGTCTACATTTCTCTTCACTTGCAATGAGGTTAAATGATTCAGTGAATGACATTCAGCAAGTCCTTGTCACTCACTGTCCTACTCAGCTCTGCTTCCCCTTCTGATATCCTGCCATGGTCAGAGATGTCTGGTGTTTATCAGAGATTAATATGTTAGTTTAGGCAAGCGATGCTGCTATAAATAAGGTATGAACTTGTAATTGGAATTGATCCCATTTTTGTAGCTGAATGAATTGCCACCTCTCTGCTCATCTGCATAGCCTGGAAGTTTTCACATTCTTAAATATTTTTTACAGGAGCCATTTAATGCCAGTGTACTTAATTGTTTTGGGGGAATGGGTAGAAACATGAACGTAGCTGCTTTCAGCAGTTCAGCTGATTAATGGTAACTCAACAATTCTCTGTAGCCTTAGCATCACAGTATGTGAATACACTTAAATTTCATTTTTTGGCTTTGTCTGCAACTCTTGAGATATTCTTCTTGGTTCCTAGTAAAAGACCAGCTGTTTTTTTCTGTTGGTCCTTCACTTCCTTGAACCTGCTCTCAGTGCTGCATTATATCTCTTGAAACCAAGCGTGCCTGGTTTCTGCTCACTCGAGAAGGCAGAAAGGAGGCAGGTATGTTTGTCCTGAATGGATTGGCAAACCCAGTGAACATAATCATTACTGTGTGTGCATCAGTATGTTTGTGACACAAGAAGGGGTAAATTTTCAGCAAAGTGTGGGTTTGGTACATTTTTTGATGGAAACAAGTCTCTAATGTTTCATCCCAGTCCATTCACTCTTACAGTGGTAACCTTTGGAAGCCACACAATGCCTCAGCTGAAATGTCTGCAGCCCAGTGAATGAAAGGCATGGGGGCTTTATGCCATAAGCCAAATTTAGCTGCTGTGGTCATTTACTATCAGAGTTTCAGTATGGATGGATCAAATTAATCTGGATTAACTTGATCTTTTGTGCTATGCTGTTTGAAATATGTAATGGTGGAGGGTCCTTCATTTATCAAAGGTCGTTAAATGAGTTGAAAAGTAAAAAAAAAGAAAGGGATGTCAAAGGTCCTATTACATAAAGCTGAAAGAGAGGTGCCAAAAGAGATGGAGTTGTGAATCCTATCAAACTCCTGTGCTTCTTGGTCTGTGTGATGTTTCCCGGGGGTTACAAATGAGGGTGACCGTGAAGTTGGTACCTCTTTGCTGAAAGTACTTCTTGATTAGTTTTACATCTCATTTCCTTTGAATTTCCCACAAAATTTTAGGTGGCTCCTTGTACAGGCTTCACAGCTAAATGCTAGCAAATGCCAAGTAAAAATGAAAGTAGAAGGGAAAAAAAAAGTGAAAAGCCAGAAAAAGAAGACTGAGAGTAGTTGCCATTTAAAGGAAAAATGTCCAAAACCCAAACTAAACCCAACCACAAAACCCTTAAGGGCTGTGGAGTGTCCATGTGTAATGGTCATGAATTTTGCACTGCTCAAGACAGCGCTGCAGTTGGGAGCAACACTGTGGATCTCTTGGTGGTGAGTGCACAGACATCTTCAGAAGAAACTCAATTTATATTATGTAATACTGTCAATGTGACCTTTGAGGGAAATCTCTGAAGACGTGTGTTTGTTAGAAATCTTCCTCCTCCATCCAGTTTGACCACGTTTGTCCCCTTCCCACGTGCTGTAGAGCCGCTGCAGAGACCAGCTCTCCCCTGTCACAGCAGAGGGGGTGAGCAAAGTGCAGTTCCCCCTTGCTGCGTGTCCTGCTGCTCTGTGCTGCACCACAGGCTGGTGCTCCATGGGGCAGGCTCTGTGCAGGGAGCCTTCGTCTCCAAGAGCCCTGGCACTGCATCCCTGAGGTCCAATAGAGAGCAGTCCTGCCCTGCTGCCTGGGAAATGCCAACTGCTGAGACGCTGAATATTCAAGCTGAACCCGCGGCTCAATACAAGGGTGAGAAATCATAAAAAGGAGTGCTCTTTGCTATGTCTGCCTCTTTCTCTTGCAGTATTTTTTAAATGGCTGAGTTGTGCCAAAAGATACAAGTTGCCTTTGAAACAATTTTTAAGTGTAAATGTGGCATTTCCTCCACTAATCACACTTTCTTCAGATGAAAGATAATGGAGTTGTCTGACTAGCTCAGCCCTGGGTCTTTGCTGGAGTAGTTGTCCAGAATGAATTAGATCTATAGCGGTGGTTTTAAAAATTGTTTCATTTTTCTTTTCTTTCTGTTAAGTTCTGAGCTGATTTAGCATCTCAGTTTGAGTGTGAAAATATTCTAAAATGCAGAAGATCAGTGATTTATATGTAGTACCCAGCATCCTTCTGCCCAGTCCTCATTTTATTTTGAGTTGATGTCATAACAGATACTTAAGTCAGAGAATGCACTGTGTTTTTTTCTCAGAACATTAAAAATCCATGCTAATTTCATTTCTGCTAATTCTAAGTCTCAGGACAGCTTTAATTAAAATATAAATGACACAATATTTTTAGCATGGATGGTGTGTAATTGTGGCTAGTGTTTTTTTATTATTAAATTTTTTATTCTTGAAAATTCATGTGCAAGTGTGCTCATTTCCATCTTCTCTAACCAAAAGCAAACCACTCAATGCCTTTAGCCTGATGGATTTCAGAGCAGCCCAGTCTCATATGGTAATGACTCAACAACTTACTGAACCCAGTTAGCAGCTTTATAGATCATGACTCAAAGTACCTCATAGTTAAATTTCGTAACAGTCCCACTTAGATTATCTCACATCCTCCATGTAACTGTTCATTAAAGGCTGTCATGCCTTCTCTCAGCAAAGGAGTGATTCACCATTAATATTTCTAAGTCTTGATCCCCACACCCTGCTTCTTTCCAACCTTGCTTTTCAGTGTTCAAAAGCCAGCAGTCAGCTTGGGCTAGTGTCCCACCATACAGGAGAATAGTTCAAGGCAATGATTTTTAACAGATTAATCTTTAATGGCAGTAACTTCTCAATAATTTTTGCTGTATTGGATGAAATACTGAGAATGAGCTTACAAACGCAGTCCTCCTTTCTGAGGACATTCATTATGTTTGTCAGAAGGGACCAGTTCACTTGTACGGAATGAAATCTGTGCTGGAACAGAGGGCCTGTGAAGGATCCTACAAACCTAAGATTGGCTCAGACCAGTGACCTCAGGCTTATCTGATGGCAAAAAGCTTTGCAGTGTTGCAAAGTTCAGCTGTCATAGCAGTTTTTGCTTACCTCTTCTCTTGCTGTCCTGTTCACATTCATTCATTTCCTAACTAAACTGGTGTATCATCATTTTTAAGAAGAGGATCTGACTGGCTGCTTCTGCTCATCAGTTTTAAAAACATTGCTACCAAGGGACCTGTCCCTCTTGTTTTGTGAAACATCAGCTGAATCCTCAGTTGGCAGAAAGAGATGTCATCCCATTGCCTTCAATGGGAATAGGTTAGGAGCTTTGACTCAGCAACTTTTGGGGACAGCCAGACAGGGTTTTTCCTCTCCCTTATATCTGAATCGCATTTAGATGTACAGTATGGTTTTACATGAACTTGGGGGAGTAAAGGAGGATGTGCATTACTGTTTGTGTGGATTCAGCGAATTACCAGCTTGTGATTTTAGCCCCTGTTTCCACATGTGCTTTTCCTGGCAGGCTGTGTCTTGCTTTGTGCTGTTCTCACCCCTGCACTGCGCTGGCAGAGAGTCTGGGGAGGCCATTCAGTGACTCAGATGGAGAATTGGGTCATTTTTCAGCCCCATCAGCTTGCTGTTGTGGTTCATCACATGTGCAGCCACTCAGGCAGATGTGCTGGTTTAGGTGCAGTAGGGCAAATCTGAGAAGCACCTGGAGATGGATTGGAGAAGGATTTGTGCAAACAGCACTGCTGCTTGGTTTTATTGCGTCAGCCAGTTGCTACTGAAATGCTTCCAGTTTGTGGAAAAGAAGATACAGACTCAACCTTTAAAAAATAAAAACAACAACAACAACAACAAAGCTGAAAGATTGATCCAACACAGTATGGATCTAACCATGGGCTTTGTAAGTGGATGCTGACCCTCACCCACATTCTTTCCGTGCTTCCCTGTGGAGTCTCCGTAATGTGTTGTGAGAATCAGAACTGAGATCTGTTGAGATACAGGAGAATAAGTTTGTCCCTGCCAGTGCAGATGTGCCAATAATATAAGAAAGCTTTCATCCAGCTTAGAAGCACTTATAAATGTTTTGACTGTCCAAAGCCTTGCAACCTGTGCTTTGAACTGGTGCTTCAATTTCTGTGATGGGTTTATTGCAGTCAGGGGTAAGATCCTCTTGACCTTTTCCCAAGTGGATGCTAGAGTAAAATCACAATAGCGTCAAATATCATGATATACTGTGGATGAAAAGGAACAAGTTTCAGGAACAAGTTCTGCAGATGTCTCTCTCTCTTTCTCTACTTCATGCTGCTCAGCAATCTGATTTTACTGAGTTGTCCAAACTGTCTCTGTGTCTTCACCTTTTGGTAGAGACTACAGTGCAAAATGTCACAGGGTTATTCTAGTCTCCATCTTCTTCTCAATTACAGCGTAATTTCTGATGTCTCTTCCATTTTAGGGAAGTACATTCTCTCACTGAATGAGCACACATGGCACCTGGCTTGGTTCAGCCATCTCTGCAGAGAGAAGGTGTCACTGGCTGGGGGGTGTGTCCATGTGAGTGCAGTGGGGAGACACAGTGGATGCAGAAGGGAGCATGAATAGCTCTGCAACCCTCTCAGCACTGAATGTCCCACAATTTTCATGTTCTTTGGTAATGAGTATGTATTCAAACATAATGTTAGAACACCAGCCATCCTGGCTAGGTATATCAAATTAGGCAAAGTAGAGAACAAACTATGCTGATCTTAATGGAGTGAACCTCCTGGGGACACTTGGCAAGGCAACTGTTCAGGTGTAACTCCCTATAATCTCACAAGGAATGTCTCCTACCTTGTATGTTACTGTAGTTCAAATGAAGAAGGTCTACAAGCAGAGATGATGGTTTCTAAGGTCATGCCACCAAATTGTTGTATCTCATGTGTAATACCAGTCATGTCTTCTATAACTCTAAAGTAATGTAAGAATAACTTGAGTTCATTTCAGTTAGCAATCTGAGTTAATGGTTGCTGTGTGTGATCTTCACTGAATTACCTACAAGTAAGGCAGGTTTGTGGGACTGGGGTGCAGGAACCTGTGGCATGTAGGGCTTTCTGCTATGATTCAGACAGTCATGTCAAGAATGTGATCTCTTTCTGAGGGGAAAGGAGAGTTTACAGCTTAAACTTGGTTAAGAGACTCTCCAGTTCAGGGAAGAACAGACTGCAGTACATTCAAAAGCAGTATGTGCCCCCATTAAGCCATTCTTTGTTACTGTACAGGATAAGTCATAAATAGTTTATTTGTTCCTTGGAAGCTTCATATTTCATGTAAGAACAGAAGAACACAGATGCAATGGCACTTCTATGAGACCAACATTTAATCCCTGAAAATTATTTAGTAAACTTCAAGGGTTCCCAAAAACTAGCGGTTTTATCAGTCCAATCAAACTTGCGAAGGTTAATAAAAAACCTAGCCTTTCCAGCAATGGCTAGGAATGTATCACAGAATCACAAAATATTCTGGGTTGGATATACACACTTATGTACACATACTCTTATACAAGTAGATGGGGTTATTAAGGTGGCTTCTCGTTCTGTGCTGTGGAAGGCAGTGTAGGTAGGTAAAATGAGAGGTGGGTCCTTCCTCACAGCCATCATCTACATAAGGAACAGACTCAGTTAGTGAGTACAGAACAGCGAGTGAGTGAGAATGGGGAGGCCAGGATAACATGTAGGAATATGAGGGGAACATGGCTGCTTATTCAGAGCATTGTGTTGGGGCTCACAAGTTGAGATTTCTAGGTGTTTCTATTATGAGATTAGCTGATCTGCAGTATATCCAAGGACATACCATTTCCTCTGTATTTTTTCAGTCTCACCACCTGCAACAGGGCATAAAGTTGATCGGCTTCTGTGGTCAGAAGGCCACAGTCCCCAGAGTGGGGCCAACCAGGCAATCTTGATTTAAGGATTGGTGTCTCAGATGTCTCCTAGTCCCTGAACTTCCAAAATTGCTTTGGGCTGAAGAATCTCAACAGGCTTGTTTGCAACATTGTTTTGTTAGAAGAATTTTCCCTTATTTTAAGATTGTGGTTTAATGTGAACTTGGAAAGCTGAAAGCAAAGGGTTAACCTCTTGATATAAACTCAGAAATGTTTAAAAGAAAGAATGTGGTACAGCCTGTCAAAGATATGTATTGTCTTCTGTGGCCGTTCCTTAGAGCTTTCCTAAGGCATCTCTCATCCCTGAAGCAAATGGGACAAGCAGTTGAGTGACATTCTCCCTTTAGGATGCTGTCTTATAGAGTGGACTTCACTTTGTTTGTTTGTTTGTTTGTTTTGTTGACTTAGGCAGTGAAAGGTAACTGAGCAGCACTTTGCTTTCCTAGGTGCACTCTTTCGACATTGGCCCATAAGGCTAATGATGGGGTTGCTGGTCTAAAGAGGTTACATCACTTTCAGGGGATAAAAAAATACAGGATGTGTGTTAAGTTGGAGCTATAGGGAGCTATCTTTGCTACTCAAGTAACTTTCTGCATTTAAAAGACTGTTACATTACGTTATGCTAAAGAGTTGAAGAGTACTGCCACCTAGTTCATCCTCCTACTCCAAAACAGGATCAGCTCTACTTATAGCATTCCTGACAGACACTTGTATAACCAGTCCTTTAAAACTTCCAGCACAGGGGACTCCAACTGCCTTTCCAAGTGAATTTTGAAGCTGAACATTTCTGCAATATGAGCTCATTACTTTTGTCTCCAGCTGCTTGTGAATGTTGATAAAAGATTAGTACCTAACTCCATGCAGCAGCATTTTAGGTATTTAAAGGATATCTTCAGGTATTTAGAGGATGCTTTCTGTTCTTTAGGATGAGCCACCTATATTCTCTCGGTCTTGCCTTGTAGCTTGGGCTGTCCAGCAGCGTCACAGGCTCACCTGCAGCTCATGGTTCTGTGTGGTCTTTAGATGCTTTGTGCAGTGCTGCCTTTCTCCCAGCTTCCATTTGATTTGGTTGAACTGTATCCTCCAGCTTGTTCAGTTTGTTGGGATTATTCTAACCTTGTCTTCAGTTATACTTAGAATTTTTCCCAACTTAATGTATTATGTTAGTTAACAAACACTTCTGCTGCATCACCTCTTCCATTAGTGAAAGTACTCCATCATCCAGAAGCCAGGTTGAAGAACCCCACAAGAATGATCCTTCAGATTTGGCTGAAATGGGGATAACTGCTCCCAGAAACAACAAATTATTGACAAGTACTACAGCTACTTGCAAGATCACCTTTTTTTAGTAATGATCACCAATATTGATCACCAGTTTTCTCATCCATCTATATGCAGTTCCCTCTGTGGTGAAACGTTTAGGGAGACAGATTTTTAATACCTCATTTTATGAACTGGATTTAATATTTTTCATATTTTTCTCACTTTTCATTATAATGCTTAGATTTATTTTTTTTCCTAAAGTTTTGCAGGTTTGTTTGAAACTACTTGAAGCTGCCAGTGGAGCCATGTTTTGTGACATGTTGATCTTAGACCATTTTTTCTTACCTGGTTTAACTCACTGTGAAGATGCACATACTTACACATGCACCTACTCTCCATACTGCATCCTGCAATTTATCATTTCACTAATGGATTATTGATTTATTAGCCTGTTATTCCTTCATAGATGGCAATTAGGTTGCTTTCACTAGATTTACTCAATACATCCATGGGGTATTTTTTACTTTTTTATTAAATTTCCATTGTGTGCTTACAAATCATTTCACAGATTCACAGAATAATCTGAGTTGGAAGGGACCCACAAGGAGCATCAAGCTCAACTCTTAAGTGAATGGCCCATACAGGGATCAAACTCACAACCCCTTGGCATTATTAACACTATGCCCCAACTAACTGAGCTAATTAGCTACAACACGGTTTTTCTGGGAAAATTAAAGTAAAAGTAAATGGTTCATTGTTTCTGTGGCTTCCTAGCTTTGGGGTTTTTTCTCCATTTCCAAAAATAAGCACTCTGACCTTTTTGAAACATTTGGTACCTTACTCGTCCTCCGTGAACTCTCAAAGACAACTGATAGCAGCCTTGAGATTCTTTCTGCTCATTCCTGAAGTGCTTTAGGGCAAAGTTCACATCTTGGACAATTTGAGAATGTTTGGTTTACTCTGATGCTTCCTGTGAATTTCCTATTCTGGGCTGAGATCTTATTCCTACTTTGTTGATACTAATTCCTGCTAGTGGGAGGATTGCTTGGCCTTTTTTAGTGAAGTCATAGCAAAAGTGGTGTTTTGATCTTCTAGTGTAATGCCTCAGTGGCTTGCTTTTCTTTCTTGAGTGGCAGACCAATAATTTTGTTTTACCGACAGAATGATGCATTTCATTTTGTGCCCTGACTTTTTAATCTTCATGCCCACAGGATGTTTTATTGCATGATGCTCATATATTTTCTCACTGTAGGAGGTGTGCACTATGCATACTTCCTAGAATATACACATTTTTTATTTTCATAAAGAGCAACCATAATATTAAGGGGGCAATGTGCCAAACATGGCAGCTAGAGTTTTCCATATGAATGCTCATTTTGATAGCTGTTAAAGTTCTGGCCAGTGCACCTTATTGGTATATGTTGTCATCTTTGGGCTAGTTTCAATAGTGCTGTAATCTTTTCCCCATTGTTCCATTCAAAATAACCAGGAAAACCTCACCTACAAGAACCAGACTCTTTGTCTCTCATCAGGGTCCAAATGTATTACCTGTACAAAGGGGATCTGGCAAGAGAAAAGTTTAACAGCCTGACAGTTTTCCAGTGTGTTAACAGTAGTTTAATCTGCTGGCCAGTAGTTCTCCTTACTCTGAGGGCTTTCTCTGAGTTGTCTTTCCAAGGCAGCTGCTGTCAGAAAAATGATGGGAACAGGTTTCTTGTGGCTGTCTGTGTGGAACCACTCTATCTTCAGGGAGGGAAAGTGGTGGATTTCTGCAACTCCAAAACAAATCTAGTTAGCCAGATTAAGGCTCGTAAAACCTGACAATTCTGAGAGGAAAAATAACTTATGAACTGGAAGGACATAGCAAGCAACACTTAATTGGGCAAGTGGCTGCAGGGTTTTCACTAGCTTTGGCAGATACTGTAAGCAGCCCCATTGAGAAACCCCCTCTACTTGCACACACAGAGCTACAGATGGTTTTAAGTTTTCTTCTGGCGCTGCAGGCTGACCAGTGGAGCAGGTGCTTTTAATGTATTGCTTTTCCTCAAAAAACAAGGGGGCAAGTGATTTCTTTTAACCTCTGCTTTCTGTTTTAAAGCCCCTCTTGTCTTCTAGTCTCAGGTTAACTCAGCTGTTCCTGCTGACTTCTTGTCCCCATCCTGTTTTGTTCTGGTTTGGGCAGCTTAGTTGATCAGTTAAGAAACAGCATATTTGGTTATCCTGATGTTGTCTCTCCATTCTTCCCTGCCCTTTCCACTCTGTATTGGATGAGTTGCTTTTTCCTGCCATAGCCTGTTTTGGTTTCCAGGACTGCTGTACAATAGTGCAGTAAAGAAGGGTAAGTGGCAGTGGGAGTGAATGGGAAGGGTGACTTGGAAGAAGGGTCACTCAAAGGGTCTGTGCCTGCACTTGTCCAAGCCCCCTCTCTCTGATCACTTTTCTGTGGGGCCTTGGACAAGTAATTTAGGTTCTTATCTGAGTCCAGAGCCATGTCCCTCTTTACTTTAAGTCACAACAAGTGTAAAAGGACCTTAAATACCTACCTCCTGGGCCTGGTGAGGACAAAACCACTAATCCCAGTGAAGAAATCTATACAAGAGTCTAAAACAGCATTCAGGTCTTCCCATGCACTTGCCTGTCATCTAGACCCTGATTTCTGCTAGTGCTCAGTGGAGATACATCTAAACCAGCTGTCACTACCATCCATCTTCATTTCTTAGAAGAATGAATTGTTTTAAATTCTCATATAAATTCCCTTTTTACTTGATTATGAAATATGTTTTAATTTGACAGCAATGTTATTTTTAGTAATACTTTTTGTAGCCTTTAGTATTAACATCTAGTTGGCAGAAAAAACTGCTAAATATTTATACTTCTCGTCTTTGATCTTTCACTCAGAAGAACTGAAAAGGTATCACACTTAACATTTTTATTATAAATATTTTAGAAAGCATTTTAAAGAGTCCAAATTCACCTCTCATGTTGGATTTATTCAGAATGTTGGGATGGGTTGTCACTCTTAAGTACAGCTAGTTGCCAATGGTTGGAAAGTTTAGAGTGATCCTGCTGTGGCTAAGGGCCAGAAAGGGAATTATTAACATCACGGTTTGATAGGAGGAGGACCAAAGCTCTTTGCCTCCCCTTACTCACACACAGTGGCTCAGAGGGAGATGAGTGCAATGTCTCTGCACAAGAAGCACAGCTCTACAAAGTGTATCTTCCAGAGCTGCTCTTTGCAAACAGGTTGTGACCCTCATCCTCTCCAGTACAGACAGTTGTCCTGGAAGGGCACAACAGGGTTGTGAATGAGATACCCAAGTCACAAAGTTCTGCCAGAACCACAGAGCATGTTGCTGCCAGAGATACCTAATTCCACCACTAAATTACCAGGGATTTAGGAGGTCAAGAAAAATGTGGAGAAAGCAGGAGAACTGACAATATGTTTCTGGCAATATGCCAGAAAATATGTTGATTTATTATGGGGTTACTCACTGAAAATGTGACTTTTTCTAAGAATTTCCTAGTTGGTAGCTAAAATGCTTCAGCTGCCAGCAGTACCAGGACTTCCAGGTAATGTGTACTTCTGTTCTCCTCAGTTTGTCAATATCAGCTATGTTTCTTTTCCAGAGAGAGGGGGTGATCCATCATAGGAACTTTTGCCTTGGCCTCTCATGGGAAATGCAGTCCTGCCATGGTTTCTGAACTAAACAGGGAAGGGAAAAGTCAGGAAGCTTAGATGGCAATTCCCTCAAGACAGAATATCCAAATCAAGTATTTTGTTCTTTTGTTTGCTCGGTTAGAGAGTGTTTAAGTCTCCAGTGGTCAATTTTTAAACAAATAATGCATACTATTTTGGTGAAAACAAGATTAGACTTTGAAAAGACTTTGACACAAACCTTTTTCAGTCAAACCTAGGGAGAGTGAAGCAAAATAAAACCCTGTGCTGTTCACAGAACAAGTATTCTGTCCTGTCTCATGCTGAGACTATAGTTTTTTTCTCTCCTATTTTCAGCATCTGATTATTTTTCTATGTTTAGTACATAAAAATAAGTCTCAAGTACTTTACCAGTCAACCTTCTCTAATTTGCCACTGCAATGGGTAGAAGTTATTTCACTGGATTTTGTATGTATGTATCGAAAGTTTTCTTTCTCCCATCTTTATTTCACCTGTGCAGTCCTTGTATCCTGTCATGGTGATAACTCTGAAGAAAAAATAGGGGTTTGTACCCTCTTCTGAGTCTCACAGGTTTGCACATGTTCTGATCTTTGTGTGCATGGCTTTCTTCCATTGCTCAAAGGCTCAGCCTTGGGCAGCTGAGGGACTCCTTCCATGCGTAGTGTTGAATTTATGTGGCATGGTGGGTGCTCTGCGGTTACTCTGCTCAAAGTTAAGCAAGTCTTGGAGATATTCAGCCTCTAGCCCACTCTTGAATCTTCCTAGATTTAGAGCAGGATTTTGAACTGAATCACTCAATTGACTGGTGAGCCCCTAAAAAAGAAGAGGCCCAGTGTGAAGAGAATGCACAAAAGTTCACCTTGCAAGAGGGACAATTCTCAGTCACATCCAGCCTTAAATCCACATGAAATGAATTTGTCAGTATTGGCATGGATCAAATATGATGGGAATTCTGTCCCCTGAATTTGACAGATGATTTTCCCAAAGAGATGAAGGTTGGAGGACAAGCAGTCATCACCAATGCTGGAATCCATCCCCTTGAGAAATGGTTTCATACCTGCTTACAACCATTGATCATTGCCTTCTTCAAGGAATCAGTGAGTCACTGTCTTTAAAAGAAAAAAACCAATCCCAAATCCCAAGGCTTTGTGGGCTTTTTCTGCCCTTTGGTGGCAGCAAAAGTCTGTGTCACAGCTTATGATCCTGTGGGTACTCTAAATTTTTTTTTAGTATAATGGAGAATGGTACTTTTCTTCTTCACCGTTGTGATATTTCATTGCTGCCTGCATGTAATGGATTCCATTACTTCTGATGCTGTGAGACTTAAGAGCTTTTTAATAGGAAGTGCTTGGATCTGAGATGGGTTATCTGTATCCTTGGCTGGTTACTGAGAGGATGCACAAGGGAAATACTCTCTCAATTTCTTGTATAACTCAGTCTGTTAGAGTTCCCTCTGCTTGGGAGCTGGCAGAAGAAAGCCCTGCACTGCTTATGGTAGTGCTTTTGTTTGCCTCTGTCAACAAACCAAGGTGATCTGTTGAAATAAGAAGAGGTCTTTATGGGCCAAAGTGCTTGGCCAAAGCACAACTAATTGCTTCAGCTGTTCCATTAAACATTTAGTAAGTACCTTAACAGCCAGGAAACTTTCAAGTGGAGCCTGTGAAAGATTTTTTTCAGTATTTATCTATTTGTATCTATTCCTGCATGCAAGAAATTAGTTGATAGATTTAGACAGAAAAGGAAAATAATAATCAAAGCTTTTG
The DNA here is from genome assembly GCF_963513975.1 of Fringilla coelebs. Lineage (NCBI taxonomy): Eukaryota > Metazoa > Chordata > Aves > Passeriformes > Fringillidae > Fringilla > Fringilla coelebs. Next base: position 86,280,454 of record NC_140028.1, read on the forward strand.
AATTAATCCAATGTTTCTGAATACTGGACAATGACTTAGATTGTCCTTATGGCTATCTAACAGTGACCAGTGACTGAGAAGCTGAAAGTGCTTTCATTTTTCACTTTTCACTATCTAAACTAGAAAGTGTTATTTATGTCATCTGCAATTGTATCCTGTACTATGCTCTTTATCTCTTAATAATCTGGCTATTAACAGAATTTTCACCTTTTTTTTTCTACATGAAGAGAGAAGCTTAAAATGGAATTAATTGTAAAGAAAGAATGAAAAGGTCAAGCAGGTTTCAGGTTTGGTATTTAGATACAGATATCATCAAGTCCAATTAGAAAAGAGCAAAAAGTCCATTACTGTCTCAATTTTGTAAAATAGAATATCTCAGTCCAGTCATCAGTCAGTGAACATGCATCTCTTTTGAAGTGACCATCAAAAAAAATCCAATACAGTTGACACTCTCAACATGCATATATTGGCCTGAACTATTTTTGAAGCTGAACCACCCTTCTGCCAGGTGTCAGCTGGAGAAGGTATGCAAGAGAAATGACCATTTCCTGCTTTCTGTGAGTTTAAAACAATTCTTTCGTCTGGAGGTGGTCTACTGCCTTTCACTGGCATCAAAATCACCTTAAAGAAAAACATGTCCCTTTTTCTTTAAGGATATGCTGTGTGTACAATGTGCTCTTCCAGAGAGATGAAGTATTAGCATTTGAAAGGACAGATGAGAATGCATATTTTGGAAAGACCTTTGTTCAGAGAATTACTGCTATGTTCTATGTGCATATCACCATGGTAATTGAAATATTTGCTGCTGATGAGAAGGTATACAGCACAAGCCTTTTGCCATTTTCCATGATGTGGTTTCTAGCAAAGAGTGCTATTTGTCAGTTTAAAATTTATGGTAGGATATTTAGCAGTTGTGCCTACTGTCATAGAGATGGATGTGGTTTGAAAGCATGAAACAAAAAGGAACAGGTAATGACATCTTCTTCTTGCAGTTTAATATTCTTCCCCATTTCCACTTAAAATGTGAACCATTCTGGAACTGCTGGAGCCACAAAGCAAAACCAAAGCTGTGCTCTCTGCGTGGCTTTGTCAATTAGGATGCTGGTAACATGAAACAGTTTATTCCTTTCTTCCCATCATCACTGCTTTCAGGACATTGTTGCAAACAAAACAAGCCTTTCTCTTCCCTGAGGTCATTCCGGGCATGTGATCTCTGTGAAGGGTGTAGCAGCCACTGAGTACTCTGTGAAGGTTTATGTAAGGGAATTACATGATGAATTTTATGAAGGCATATAGGATATACATTTCCACAGCAGGGATATCCTTGAGGAACGTCATTAACATGATTCACTTAACAGAGAGAAAAAAATCTCAAATGCTTGCACTACGATGTGTGTAGATCTTTCATTTTAAATAGTATTCTGTAGGAAAAAGTGCAGTATAGGTATCATGATGAGTAGTACTGCTTAGTGAACCGCTCAGGATACAAAAGGGATGGTACTCTTTTTTGCTCTTTTTTGCTGTGGCTGATTGTCATCTCTAGTTTTCTGTTCCTCAAAGTAAATCCAGCTCTCTGGAGAAATGTGTGGTTTTGTGTTGTCCTCGCCACTTAAGAGCAGGGGTAACCTCCATACAGAACTCTCCATGCTTCTGTGCTTTATTTAAGGCACAGATGGAAAGTAGAACACAGTTAAAAGGTAAGGGGTTTCCTACTCAGTGCTGCCCCTTTTATCTCCCTCTTCCAGTACAGGATGGAGAAAAATTCATTCTTGTTATGGTATTTCATGTGGAAGAGATAAGTGCCAATGCCAGGCGTTTATTCTTTATGCAACATTTTGGTTACCAAATGACCCTGTGGTTAGTCTTATGTAACACCTGAGACAACTCCCCTAGAACGCTGAAGGGTTTTGCTGTTGGTAGCTTCTGGGATCAGCTTTCCAGCCAAGTTGCATTTGAAGCATCCTTCAGTGATCTTCCATGCAGGGAAAGCTAACACACATGTATTAATTGTTGTTGCCTACCACACCTTTTCATTCTAGCCTGGATACTAGGGTGAGGTTGCTTTTATATTGATTTTATTGGACTAGTGGCAGACTAAGACTACTTCATTTCTTGTTCTGCTTAGGTATCAGGCTGAAATACCCAAACGTATACACTGACCTTCAGATGGACCCCATACAGTGACTCTGGCCTGGCAGGGACCAGCTCCTTAGCACATCAAGGCAGCCGAGTGTAAATTCCTGAAAATCACGAGGCAAAGCTCTTTCCTCCAAAACTCATATGAAAGAGCATGAGGCATTATTTCTCTCCAGTGTTTGTCCACAGTCTGTATCCTGTTTCCTCCTGTGGCATCAGAATAAACCCCTGTCTTCCTTCTCCCTTTGAGCAGTGCTTCACTGTGTTCACTGCGCTTCATTACCTGCAAGCCGCAGGCTGGTGCAGAGGAGACTTGTGACACTGAGATCAGCTGAAGCCTAATGGGAGAGGAGAGGAGTCCGCGTGACTGCAACCGCACGGACTTGTCTGCCGGTGCGCTTTAGGTAAATAAAGCCCGGTGTGCTCACTGCTCACTGCTCAGCTTCTACATTTTTTTCCTTTTTTTTTTTTTTTTTTTTTTTTTAATCCTGCTGCTGCAGGTTTTGGCCTCAAAATTTTGTTTCTCAGGATAGAGAGGCACTGCTTCTGTATCATCAGGCTGCAGCATGACATGCAGCAGAGACTTCATTATGCATAAGCAGAGCCATCACTAAGGTAGGCAAACACTCTGTGGCTCTGCAGAACAAAAGGGAAGTGAGAAACGGAATGAGCAAAGGTATTATTTGCTGACAATAATTATTTCCAGTAGCAGCTGATGGCAGAGATTAATCACAGTGTCTTAATACTTTATTTGGGAGCAGGGGAAATATTAAGGGAGGGAAAAGCTGAGAAGTGCTTTTCCAAATCTCCCTTGAAAAGTTAGTAAATAGTACTCTGGAAACAATGCTTAAGGTTTTGAAACTTGCAGTGTGTCTTTTATTGAAATGGCTTTGAATCCTTATACTCCTTCTTTCTAATTAGCAACTGAGATGCAAATAAACCGAGCTAAAAGGTGAGAGAAAAGCGTAGCATACAATTTAGCATCCATGTTATGTGGAGTTATGTATATTAGTAGTTACGACTTCATTTTTTGCCTATAATTAAATCTAGATTAATTACATATAATGCAATCCCCATTTTAGTTCTCTCACACCAATGCTTAACTTCAGCTGCACTAGCAGAACTCAGTCCGGTGCTGTTCTCCACAACCTCTACCCTTTCCTGATTTAAATGCATCCTAAAGATACTGTTTTTCCATAACACCCACAAGAAACTATTGTGTCCTAGTCTGCCATATATAGTTTGTTATGGAATGGACCACTCTCTAGCACGGAGGGAGGGGGACACAGAAACACCTGAGTCAGGAGTAATTGTCACTTTCATTTAACCAAGGCCAGTGGAGAAGCAGTGGTGTGGCTACATGTACCACAGCGTACATCTACATTAAGCAAACTTGTGTTTACATCACATTGAATAATGAAAATTAATTTTCAGTCATGGGATATATTCCCAATATTTGCAAAACTTCAGGACTGAGCCTGTGACTGTACACCTTCTAAACAGATTTTCAGCCAAAGCAATTTGCAAATGTTTTTGATCAGGTGTATTCCTGTAGGACCTTTAAAAATTGAAATACTACCCTCTCTAAAGATATTTGCTAGCCTGGTTTTGAAAATCACTTCTGTTGCACTCCAATGCATTATCCCTCTCTCTTACTCAAGTTTTTAACTGGCAATGTAGCATCTGACCAAATCCTTGTTGTTCCATTTACTTGCTTCCACAAGGTTTGTCCTCTTGGCTGCTTTGAAGAGGTGGAGCAGAGCAGAGCAGCACCTTCCCCACAGTTACACCTCCCCCTCTTTTCTCAAAGATTACTTTTCTGCAGCATTTAACCTGCTCACAGGGAAAGCTCTTGGCTGGCTTTTAGCAGTTAACTGCAGTCAGCTTAACACTTTATGAAATGCAGTTTGCCCTTTCAGGTGCTAGCCAGATTTAACTTGCTTTATCTTCAGAACACACAAAAAAGGAGAAATGCTTTAATTAGAAGTAGCTTTTTTGTTGTAAACTGCTAGTGGAGCAGGGCAAACTTCCCACCCTTGTTGGGTGGGACAAAATTCGTATCAAATAACAATTCTGAGGTAAAAATTGCCTGTTCCTAGTAGGATTTGAGGTTGAAATTAATATCTTGAGAGTTGTCTTTGTGGATGAATACATCTAACCTTAGATTTAATCAAATAATCATAAGCATAAATGTGGTTCTAACATGAAGCAATTTTCAGGAGAGAGATAACCCAAAGCTTCCTGACTGCCTTTGTGTGCCATTAAATGCAGAGTTCTGCCAGTCTGGAAGCTTCTTCTACCTGGTACTGTCTGGTTTCCCATTATTTTTCCCCTCAGATTTTCTCTCTTTCATTGAAGTGAATGTTCACCTTTGAAAGAAGAAGCTGTGTGGGCTCCATTTGAGACTAAAAAGGATACCAAAACTGCCATTTAAATTCAGTAACACAGGCACTGCAATTACAGAGATGCCCTTGCAAAACTAGGTGCTCCTGCCTGCTTTTGATGGAGAGCAAGGAGATTTTTTCACTCTAACTCAACCTAATTGTTTGTCCTGATTTTTCATTAACTTGTCTTTGCTTAGCCAGCAACTCTTAAATACTTTTCTTTCCCCCATCATTCCCTTTTCTCTATTCCTGTTCCCTGTTCTCCTTTGTCTCTTACTTTCCATGGCACAGGGTAAGAATCCCTCCTCTGGGGGCTGTTTGCCCTCGTAAGAAGCTACCACACCACAATACAAGTTGAGGTATGAGGTGGACTTCAGCAAAGTCCTCTGCCAAAATTAAAATTCAGCTCAGTCCCGCCTCTCTGAACTGTGTATCTTAGCATTAAGGTGATTTTCAAGCAACAAGGGCAAAATTAGACCGCAAATAAAAATGATCCAGAGGGTAAGTGTTTGGCCTCATGTATTTGCATTTGCAGGCAGATGTATTTATGAGTTCTCTTTTGGTTTGTGTTTTGTAGGACGAAGAAGGTCAGCCACTGCTACCGTATCATTTACCGGCACCCGGAGAGGACGCTAACGCAGGACGAGGTGCATCGCATCCATCAGGCTATTGAGGAGTCAGCAGTTCGGGAGCTTGGGGTGGAGGGCAGGTTCTAGCAATGCTGCTCTGGAGCCCGAGGACAGTTGCTTTTTTCTTTCTTTTTTTTCCTTTTTTTTTTTTTGTTTTATCTTTTTGGTTTTTTTTCTTTTTTCTTCTCTTTTTTGGGGTGGTTTTAGGTTACAAGTAGAGAGGCGGGTTTTGTGACTGAACACAGAAAGCGATTGATGAATGGGCAATGGTAAAACTGGCAGGTAATAAACATTACTACTGAGAAATCATTGATGAAACGCTGGTGCTTTATTTTAAGAAATGGGGGAACAGCAGTAATGTAAGATTTCCCTCCTGCTACGATAAGAAATACACAGCCTGGTGGTTTTCTGTGTTGTTAATTGGTCCCTGGGTTCCATTAAACTGTAAATACTTGGCATTATTTCTGTGTTGACAGGATCTTCTGTCCATGTAACAAGTGAAGCAAATCAGAGACACAGATTAGTTCAGGGAAGAAAAACCCATCCTGCCCCACCCCACCTCCAATCCCAGCTTTTTTTTTTTTTTTTTTTTTTAATAAGAGATGTCAGATTTTGCTTCAAGAGACCTTCCAAAAAGTACTGGTGAAGTTTGACTCTCTTACCTTCAGAGCCCATGGGTGTTGCTTTCATCAGCTAGAGAGAAGGAGCCAGTGTGGCTTGGGCCAGGTTTGACTGTCCACAAATCCTGGACCATTGACAAGTCTTTCCTGTTAGATCCTCTTGCTCCCACAGAGCTGAGCAGAGCTTAGTGAGGTGCTCCCCTGAGAAGCTCCCTTGTCTCACTTCTCTTTGCATAGACACCAGTTCAAGATAAGTCTCCTCCCCTGTCACCATCAAAGTGTAGATATCCCCTATGGCAGGATGGCAGTAAATAGAAACTCTTCCCTACAATGCCCTGAAAAGCAGCTGCCTTGATCTCTCACAGTGTCTTGCTATCTAGCAGCAGTGCCTGCTCAGAAATTCGACCTTTAAGGCAGGAAACCAAACTAAAATGGGATCTTTTGCTGTTTGAGGCTCCAGTGTCTTTACAGGATGCTTCCCTTTTTCATTGCAGGTTATAATAAGTAAATTCTGTGGTGGTATGGTGGTAGGGCCTGTAGAAATGTTCAAATGATCTGATAAATACTTGATGAGCCATTGCAGATGCTGATATGGAATATGGGACCTGTTTTGGCTTGTGATAGCATTTCATACAGTCTTGCAGGTCACATCTGGTTGCTGTGCAGACAACATTCCCTCCTTCAGGGAAGAAGGTGGTAAAAATGGTACAATAAACAGCTTCTAACACTGATTTATACCTTATCAAGAAACATCTGTGCAGCAGGCTTGTACTCAACCATACGAAGCCAGTTACTATTGCAGATGTGACAGAGGCAGAGAGCTCATTTTAATTTCATTACTCAATATATTTAGCTGTGTAAACAAATCCTAATCTAAATTGCTGTTGTGTTATCCAAATAACTTCATTGTGAAAACAATATGCCAGACTTTCTACAAGGCAAAAAGAATGGGTGCCATTTAGGCATCAGAAAAACCTACATGGTTATTTTTAAACCATCATCTACTAAGATCCATAAATACAGCCTAGCCCATTTGATGTTTTTCAGTCTCCTTAAATCCTTCACCTTTTCAGAATTCTCAGTGATGACAGGAGGAGGAGGAGAAGGAGGACTTCCCTGAACTGCACTGAGCAGTACTTCTTCCAAGACAGGGTGTGATTGATGCTGTCACACAGGGCAGCAGATAATGTGGATCTTAATTGATGAAATTGTCTGTGGAGAGAGTACCATAACCTGTGTGCTGTATGAAAGACTAAGTCTCTTGGGATAACAGGAGAATCTGTGGTGAAGTAGGTCACAAGATTTCCTTTTAATTTCTTGATTAGTGAGTTTTCCCTTTTCTACTCCCCAAATCTTTCAGTTCTTCTTTGATTCTGATCAGCCAGTTTTGAGGGCATAGAAATCTGGGAAAAACAAGGAGGAGAAAATTGGACTTTGAGCCTTTTCCTCTGCAGCCACAGGACTTCATGTCTGGCTTTGCAAGGCGGTTTGGGTGTTCTAGGATCAGCCCATATCCAGTCACTAGCATCAGCTGTGTTTGACTCAATGATTTTAGAGCTCTTTTCCAAGCTAAACAATTCTGTGATTCTCTGTGTCTGAATTGCACTCCAGTGAGCACAGGCTTCCTGCAACAGCCAGGTCTTGGTGGAGCAGTGTTATCCTTTGAAACCTGAAAAGTTAATCTCACAAGCTAATAGGATAAGGAGGAAATGGAAAGCTTTCTCTGAAGGTGACCTGACACCATGGGATCATCTTCTGGAGTACATGTTTTCATAGGAGCAACTTTCAGGCAATAACTTAAACCATTAAGATTAAAAACCAAGCAGCCTCTTCAGGAGTAAGTGTGATTCAGTCATATGAAGGCCTGTAAAATCATATGGGCTGGTTGTGAGCATCATATAAACACTTGGTTATGTTTAGCTTAGGTAAGCCTTTGTCATATATGTTCTAGGATTAATCTACTCTGAAGATCTATTGTTCTGGCAAGGATTCACCACAAGCAGCAAAGCAGACCTCAGATCAAAAGGCATCAGTATTGCACTTTTATGCTCCTGTTCTCTGGAAATTATGATCTTCTCTCCAAGCTTGACCTTAATTTTACTGGGAAATTTGCTATGGATAGTAGTAAACTCTCAAACCACGTGATCCCTTGTGGGTGCCGACAGCGAGCCCATAAGAATCCCAAGGTTGTAAAAGCCATGATTTATTTTACTGCTGGTCAGAGACTTAGGATGCCAACAGGACCTCAGAGATTGGACTGATCCTGCTGGGAGTATGACTGAGGAAGGTCCTTGGGACAGTCAGTGACCAACTCTGACAAAGAAAGGGCTGCCCTCTGCTGTCACTTGGCTTTTCTCAAGGCACATTTAGCACAAAGGTGGGTGAACTGGCTTGAAGACCAAGAGCAACATTGCTGCCAAGGTAAGATCCCTTTCTGGTCTCTGCTACCCTATAATCTGTCTCATGAATATCCCCCAGCCTTGGATGAGCTCCAAGTCTAGTGAAGGGGAATAAGTTGCCAAATATCCAAGTGATACAATGCCATGTGGAAATATTAAGAGGAGCAGCATTTAAGTAATTAATGGGCATGCTGACTGACTAGTGAGAGGCACAATACACTGCTTCTTGTTTTTATCAGCTCCTTGTGTATGTTTTTGTGTGCCTCTGGGTTTTATATCAGCATCCTTTAATAAAAGAAGTAAAAGTCAATTGTAGCAAAAGAAGCTACAGGAGTACTGGCTGGGCATTTCTGTGACTGAACAGTATGTACTGTTTGAATGTTGTGAGTGCTGGTTTTCTTCCTAGTTGCCATTGGTTTTCAAGCTAACTGTAATTCCTGAAAGACTAAAGATTTCGTTTTAGCACCCAGTTTGGGATCTTCCCAGTAAAAGGCAGCAGATTTAGGGTGCACTCTTACCTGGTTCTGATGTTCTTTTTAAAGGTGCTGCAATGGAAAGGTGGTGTGATCTAGATAGGCAGGTTCTGTGTTTTTACCCCTGAGACTGCAGTCACTCTGCCGTGGTATTGCCAGGTGTGATCAAACAGTCACAGAAACCTGAAATCAGTTTTCTTCTGGGAATCCAAGTTATATTAGTAAACCACTGGTGGTCATTATTGCCCTTCCACTGAGTGTCACTGCTGTCCCTTCTGCAGCTGGTGGCTGTACTGCAGCACTGAATTTACTGACTTCTTACTCTGCACCTGTATTGAGTTTCTCAACTACTGACATATTGGTCTCAGCCTTTGAATAATTTTGTGTAGGGATTAACTTTTTGTAAAAAAATGGGAAAAAAAAAGCTGTGGGCTTTTTGTGTGTTTGGTAGTTTTTATCTGCAGTGATCGGTGCATTTCACCTGTCCCAGGAAAACTCACAGTCAAGACAGGACTCTTTGGTAGTTCATTGAAGTAAACACAGGGAGTCTTGCCCTGAAAAACAGAATTATGTCTGTCTCACTGAGTTCATATTTGGGTAAAACTAAAGAACCTTGTCTTCATTGTGGGTTGACTGAAGGTTGACTGGTGCTTGTTAGTTAAGCCAGGCTCAGAAAGCACTCTGTGTTGCCACCCCCACCCCAAACACAGACAGAAACAGTTTTATGCACAAGGACATTCTGTCAGATTCAGTGTGAGCCTATAAAATGATTGTGCTGGGTATTTCAGGCTTGCTAGTTGGTGAACTATCTCCATCTGAATTGTTGTCATCTGGGAGAGAAAATGGCTCTGTACTTCAGCTCTGAAATAAGTAGCCATATTTTTAAAGCTCAGCTCTCTTCAGCTACTGTCTGCTGTGTGTCTTTGCTCAGAGATGACTGTTTCTATAAAACAGATTTGCTTTCTGTGCAGAACAGGCCATATTGACTAATTACACACATCCTGATCAAATTTTTAGATATGTGAGCGTTGTTTCTGAAGGGCCACCCAAACTGAAGCAGTCTTGTGATGACTTTGAACAAACTTGTAAGGGACACAAGAAACCAGCCATTGGTACTTGCTACCTGCTTTTAAATGTTGGTACAACCACATCCGAATTTTAAGCTGAGTTATCTCAGAGGAGACAACTGCAGTTCAACACAGAGCATGGACATATGTTGGGTGAAGGCACTGACTTCTCCAGACTGTGTTGTATAAGGTTTGATCATCATTAACATCTGATGCACGCAAATGTTTGGCAGTTTTCGTGCTTTTGTGCTTTTGTCAGATGGCCTCTGTTATTCTGTTTATGCCCACTGTTAACTAAGTAGAGTCTGGTTTAGTCTGGCTTTTTTACTTGGACTTCTGACATGACCTTGTTTTCTCATTTCAGTTTTGCTTACTTTCTCATACAGTTCTTGCTATTGAAATTTGGTATACCTTTGGTGAAGAAACAGTGCCAGGCTGCAGGCAGGGAGATTTACTGTGCCACAGCCTAAAGCCTGTGCTCCTGCACCACATTACTGCAGGGTCTCTCTGTTCTCACCCTCTGGATGCAGGTGATTAACACGTGGTCCAGGGAATTGCGCCTCTGCCTGCTCAGTAATTTGCTGGGCAGCTCTGCAGTCATCCAGAGCAGCTGCCACTTAAATGGGCAGTAGATTGTTCTCTTTTTATTTCAGCTTCACCATGTGCCACTGCCAGACGTGCTGTGTTGGTGTTTGCTGCAGCAAAGCACCATTAGCTGCATCTCACAATGTCCTGCCTGTGCAGCCAACTTTCAGCAGATTCCCTGTGTGCATGTGAATGGTTGTTGCCATGCCCATCCACAGATGGGAAGCACATCAAGGCCAGGGGTCAGGACTAAAATCTTACTAGACTCCCAACAGATATGATTAACTGCTTGTGGGATTGCAGCAATGACCGTACAGGATGGAAAGTCCAAACTTGAGGTATCTGTCCAAAAGTCACTTGAAAGATTTTGTAACCCAGCACTCAGTGGCTGTGGTGACACCGGTGACATTCTGGGAGAGGGGAGCAGGTTTAGGGAGTGATCACAGGGCAGCTGAGAAGAAAGGCACTCATGTCCTGGGCTCAAAGTGCTGAACTATCCTCCCCACCACCATGCTCCAGGGAGGCACGGATGTGATTTTGGCTGCCTGCCTTTGCATAGGCACATAGTAAATAATTAACATGCACAGCCAGGCTTTTTGGTCATCAGTTATTGCTGTAACTGATGATTAATTCAAGGAATTATTGATTCTCATGCCAAATCTTTACTCATCGTTGGTAGAGAAATTAATAATCATTCACAGGGTCATCATTGACAGATCTCAGTACAAGATAAGTTTTCACAGTATAGGAAGTGGATGAAACATGTGGGACTGGAAGTGTAGGTCCATAGGTTTGTTTGTGTCTTCCAGATTGTGAGAGGAGTTTTGACAAACTCAAGTCAAAAGTCTAACTTGTACCCACCCCAAGGCCCCTCTTGTTGGGTGTTCACATACTTGGTGTTGCTTTCAGGAGGCACAGTGCCATCTGAGATCACCAAACAGCTCTCCAGAGATGTCTGCTCAGTGTACACAGGATGCTCTTGCCTGGACTTTGGAGACTCTGAGCACACATTGTGCTTTGCCCAGCAACATGGTTGGAGCCTGATTCCCTTAAGATTCCTGTCCTATGCTCACAGTACACATAAGCTTACCCCCCTGGGCCCTGCCCTGAAGCACTTCCTTTCTTTGGCAATCTCCTAAATTCTGGTTAATCTCCTTCCCATGACTCCAGACCTCAGCTCTTCTCCCCTTTCTACCAGAATGCCCCAGTCAGTGCCTGCTGCCTTGCCAGAAGCTTGCTCAGAAGGTTTTCATGCTGGGGCCAAGAAAAACAGATCGATGCTCCTTAAGTATGTGTGTTAATGCTTGGGTGTCTCCTCTCAGCTGCTGTTTTTCCCAAAGTTTGCCAGAACATCATGCCTCAGAGACCCTCACTTGAGGTCCAGCATGGAGGTGTTTGGATCCAACAGTCAGTGAAGGTCATTGGCAGTGGAAGCCTGAACACCCCTCTGCATTGCACACAGCATTCCTTCCTTAAGCAAGGAGACAGAGAAATAGCAGGCCTGCAAGGAAGGCAAATTTAAGAGTATCCTGACTGAAAGTTCAGGTGTATTAGTAAGAACATGATGCCCAGCATGATCCCTTGCATATACTCCCAGGAAATGATTGCAGATATATTTTGATAAATAATAACAGCAGCCTTCTTTGTGTTTACAAGCTGCTGTTATTGTATTGTATAGCCTGTATCATTTTCTTTTCCGCTTGTTAGAAACACAAAAATTTGAATTTGGTTAAGAATTAAATTATTTCCTGATGTTCCTGGTCTTGCAGCATTACTTCTTTTGTTTGAATAAGGAGGTCAGCCCAGCTTTGCTAAGAAGATTTTCAGTACCTTACCATATTATGCTATTTGTATGTCACACACATATGAAATCAGAGTGGGTTATGTGAGTCTCATTTCTGTGCTGTGGACACACAAGCTGGGTTGTTGTTCTCTATATTCTGTCTGATTAGAGATTTTTCTCTCTGCTGATTTGCCCCAATTCACAGAAATCACCTTTTTCCTAGAAAAATTCAGTACTTTCTGGTGCTTCATTCTGTCAGAGAGCCAACACTCTTCTGAGCACTCTCCCTTCAAAGATCAATCAATTTTTGGGCAGAGAACTCCCTTTCCCACTTGAGACTTTTTTTCAGACTGAAAGATTTTCTGGCATCTGTTTTAGGCTCCTGTGAAACACCTGCTGCTGGTGACAATGCAGGTCTTTTTCTGCCTCCAGGGAAGAAAGGTGACTCAATAGAAAGGCCAACTTTATAAAAGACATTTGAATTACTTAAAAGTCCTGCCATAATGACAAAAAAAAAAATTCTAGCCTCTTGAAAATTATGTGCAGAAGTCAGTTTTGGTCTTTACTAGAGGGCAGGTTTGTGCAGTGGTAGCATTTCCACATCAGTGCAGCTTGTGAGGCTCCAACAGAGGACAGCTTTTCCACTGAAGGCTCTTTCATTCATGTTTGGAAAATTGCTTGGTAATTTTATGGCTTCCCTTCTGTTTGGACACACATCTGGGGTTGTTGGCTGTGCCTTCTCTGCTTGTGCCCTAAGCCCTTCTGTGCCTGGTGCTCTGGCTCTGCCTAGGCTGGGGCAAAGAGGGGAAAGTGGCTCTAAACTTACAGGGTCTGTTGGTTATCACTTTCTCTGGGCTTTGAGGGAAGTCAGCTGGAAGAATGCCTCTCCTAGCACTGGTGTTCCAGTGGGGACATGGTTAAAAGGAAGGAAAGTAGTGACATTTCCCAGAGGGAAGCAGATGTGAGATGATCCATGCAGGACAGTTGGCCTTGCATTCAGACAGCAACTGTTCCATGCTGCCAGGGAAAAGGTCATTTTTCAGTGTAAATGCAGGTGGCATCATACATGGCCATCTCCACCTGGAAACCACCCATACAGTCCAGATGTTGAGCCAAACACTGGGCTTCCCTACATGGCCGTTGAATTATTTTGTACACAAAGCCAGAGTTTCAAGTATGGGAATCTGTCCAGGAAACTCTCTGGGAAAGCACACTCTGTAAATGGGGTAGGGTAGGCTTGTTATTAAACCTTTCCTATTAGTGCCTACCTAAAAAGGAAGGACAAATCTCTCAATAAATGGGGGACTTTTTCTTGATAGGAGCTGTAACCCTGACCTTTCCTACAAGATCTTAGGGATCTTGAAACAGTTTTCCAATGAAGATCAAATGATACGCCTTTATCAGACACATGAACTGAAGGCTGGAGAGACTGAGGGGATGGTCTTGTCTCACAGATTTCTGTTACAGTACCGAGTCCCATTCTGTAGGTGGCATGTGCCCTCAGGAGTGAGGGAAGGGAGGAGGACCTTGGTGCTTTACTTGATCCTTACAGCCCTACTTCTCTGCTTCTCTGCATTGCAGTGGTGTTTAATGCTTTACACTGGAAGCTTTCTCCACCAAAATCCAACCAGAAGCATTACAGTTACTGAGAGACAAAGGATGAAAGAAGGAAACTGTGAGGCAGGGAGGATCACCAGGCATCTAATTTTCCCAATACTTTCACTCTTTTCTTTTCAAAGCACATGTTGAGTGAGGCTGAGGAAGCAATTGGCAGCACATTCACAGCATCGTGATCCTCTGTGTATGTGTCTTCTGCAAGCATCTCAGTCTGGTGTGTGTACTGAAATTGTGTCAGGAGCTACACAGTTTCTGCCCAGGGATTTAGCGTGCTTGGTCTGCCAGAAGATTTCATTTCAAGAGCTCTTGGGCACTTTGGATCTGCTGTAAGGAAGGGGATGAAATGCTTAGTGGTAAGGCTTAGCCCTGCAGGGCATCTCTCCGGACATGAGTGCAGAGAGCAGCAGTGCTCCTGCTTCCTCTGGTCCTTGCCTGCTCCAAGGCCAGTGCACACGCCCAGTGCTCACATCGGGGTGCCACAAGAGCTGAGATTCACATGGTGGTGTCTGAAACACGTTTCCTCTTGTGAAAGGCTGGCAAGTGTATGTGAAAGCATTTCATCGAGTTATCAAATAACATTTTGTTCTTTGTGCTAATCATATGTTCTCCATATGATTAGCATAGCTTGGCAGTCCAGGCTCTTACATACAGGATTATAGATGCAGGAGCTCTCAATGCATTGTTTTTCTTGCATTAACCTTTTCTGCTTCCCCTTGTGCCCGTGTGAACTTCTGTCATTCACGTCCTGTGGTAAGAAGCTGAGTTTAGCTAAGCTGTGCTAAAAAGAACGTATGCTTTGGGTCGGTTTGAACCTGTCATCTGGCTTTGCCTGCTGTCCCACATCCCAAAATATCCAGAACATTCAACACCAGGCCCCTGGTAACCAGAGAGGTACTGACAAATCTGGGAAGTTTATGGAGGAGAATGACAGAGTTGATCAGGAGAGGTGGAAGCACAGGTAGATGAGTTCAAATATAAACTGATGCTCAGCCCAGCTCAGGAATGACTAACAAATGTGTGGTTTGTGAGACATGTAGAGCTCTGATGAGCACGAACACCCTCCCACTCTCCTGAGCATGAGAGCAGAATTCTTGGTGTGACACGCAGGGATATAACAAGGCCTAATAGTGTGACAGTCAGACTGAAAGTAAGGTAAAATTTCCTGACAGTGAGATGTATTTTGCTGTGAAACAGCCTCCCAAGGGAAAGGGCAGGAGCCCAACTGCTTTGTCATTTTAAAAGCCAAACTGGACAAAGCATTAGGAAAGGTAATTCAGGGAGCAAGTGTAAATTGGCTGGAGTGGTGATCTAATAGATCCTTTCCATTTCGAGCTCCTAGGATATAATGCTCTCTGTAATGAATTTTTGACTGGTTTTTAGCTTAGGGGGTAACATGGAGATGAAAGTGAGCAAAAATATTAACAATAAGAACTAAAAAAAACAAACTGTAGAGTTTGTCTAATAGTCACAGAAAGTGCCAGATTGAGAGTTCCTTAGGTTAATGGCACTATTCAAAAATAGCTTTGCAAATGGGAAAGTGAAAATTGTTACATAGGTAATTATTGTGGTAATGACATATTTTTAAAGAGTCCTGGTAGTCCCAAGTATCCAAGAGCACATCCCAGATTTGGGGGTGTTCCCATTCATGTAATGGGAAATTGCTGTAGCTGACACTGAAATGCAGCAACCACTGCACTGAAACAACCTGTTTTAATGGCAGCAGTTTAAGATGGGGTATAAAGTATAACTTCTGTAACTGAAACTGTAGAAGAATTGTCTTGGTTTGGCAGAATTTCATTAACTGAAGAGTTATATAGGCAGGAGTTTCTTTTGCAGCTGCCTTTCCCTACATCTTTGCTTTTAAAGCAGCGGGATCTGGCAATATTGACCAGGCTTCTGTGACCGTGTTCGCAGGGGTCACAGGATGAGGGAAGAGACGAGAAAGTTGACTCTATGTTCAGAAGGCCTGGTTTATTATTTTATGATATATATTATATGAAAACTATACTAAAAGAATAGAAGGAAGGATTTCATCAGAAGGCTTAGCTAAGAATAGAAAAGGAATAAATAACAAAAGTTTAGACTGACTGAAATAGTCTGAGACAGGTGGAGTGTGATTGGCCATTAATTAGAAACAACTAGATAAGACCAATCACAGATCCACCTGTTGCATTCCACAGCAGCAAATAAGAATAGTTTACATTTTGTTCTTGAGCTTCTCAGCTTCTCAAGAGGAAAAATACTAAAGAAAAGATTTTTCATAAAATATCATAGCTACAGGCTTCCCTGGTTCTTTTTGGGTGGGCAGGGAGAAGTCTGCCAAACTAGCATGACCCTGAGCTGACACACACTGGACTTGCCTCCTTATGCAGTTTTTATCTCCCTCTTGAGAGTCCTGACTTCAGCTTCTGAATTCCTGGAGAACAAGGGCAATCTAGTTTCTTTTAGTAAAGACAAGAGGAAGCCCTTTTGGAAAAATATGAAAATGCAAAATAGTATGGATTTGGTATGGAACCAGAACAGGCAGATTGGAAAAGCTGTTATTATTAACTGGTTTTCCTATTGTAATTTTAAACTGAAGTGTGTTGGTTGTCATTCACATAGGCTACAACTAATTTTTTCTTTTTTTTTTTTTTAATAAGCAGTCACAAATCTGAAAGAAAGTGGCCAAAATACAGATGTTCTGCATTGTTTATTTTTCATGAAATTAGACTTTCTTAAACAACAGCCTTGAGGAGTCAGATGAAAAAGGAAGGAAATGAGCCAGGCAAGAACTTGCATGTTGAACATGTCATCCTTCTGGAGCCACATGCTCACCATGGAACTGACTCACATGGCATTAAAAATTGTTTGTTCTCATTTACATGATCTGCAAGACTGTGTTTAATGTAGTATGTGTTAGCTGCACAATTAATCAAATGCTATCCATTTGTTAATGAAGGGGGAAAACATTCCTGTATAAAATGCCATTGACTACTGAGTAGCTCGGGTACTGAACAGTTTCCCTATCTCTATATTTTAGACAGATTTACCAATATTTAAGATTTTTTTCCAACAGTCACTACAGATTTAGTTCTTTTGTCTGTTAGCTAGTCATGCAAAAATCAGTAAAAATTTTGCTTTTAATGTTTATATTATTCGGAGAGGTTGTTTGGAGCTAGAGTTCTCACTTTATCCATCAGAAATTTTAGCGTTTCATCAAAAAAACCCATAACTTCTGGCCTGAGATAAAATCCTGCCACTCTCCTGCTTCCAAAAAACAGAGCCAAAATAATATTTATTTATAAACAACTGATGTGGCAGTCTGCAGCTTACAGCTACTGTAAACCTTCATGATCTGGGTTTCCCAGGGCTTGCAGGTTCTTAGTGTTATGGCAGCTGAAAAAATCATGACACCAGCAGCTTCCACCATTTGAGCTGCCAAAATTGCAACATTCCTCTGAAGTGGAATGTTTTTCTGTTTCTGAACCTTCTTATGTAAATTCTTTTCTCTCTAAAACCTTTAAACTATCCCAGGTCTTAGACTGTAAATTAGTATTTGACTTTCAGTAGGACGTTTGTTTCTCAACTTCTTTATTTTATGAAAGAATGACTTCTATTCCTTTTCCATTTAGGCACCTTAGAAATCCTACCTTTCTTAGAGATGCCACAGAAAATCTCTCAAAGCGTGGGTGGTTCAGCTGCTGTTACCTGATGCAACCCTCAGTCTGGGTACACTGTCTTGCTTTAGGGAAAGGATGGCTTCTGGCAGGAGGCTGTGCATCCCATCCCTCTGTTTGCTCGTTGGCTGCTGGTATGAGGAGGCTGGAAAAGGATGGAAAGGGACATGATGCAAGGGATCTCGCAGAAAAGCCGTGGCATGAATGAATCAGGGAACATAAATTCCTATTAGATACAGAAGGGATGTCATTCCAAAATCCAGGCACAGAACAGAGGACAGATGTTGATTGGTCAGGAAAGTATCAGTACCATAATAAATTGTGTGATTGACTGAAAAGGGACTTGGGAATCCCCTTTTTATTTCCTTTAGGTGCACTGATCAGAGAGACCATGAAGAATTCATATCCCCTCAGTTCTCCAGCCTGTAAAGTGGGAATGATAATGCCAGCTTTCCTTTGCCATGCGTTTTGAGACTTCCAGAGGTAACACTGCACAGTCCACTGCATTTGTGTGGGTATTTAACAATGTTTGTGCTGACATCAGGGCACCCCCCAGGCATGCAGGGACCACCCAGGGTACCTGAATGTGGCACAGCAAGAAGGGCCACTCCGAAACCATTGCTGAACTTCAGCTGGTTGCCATGGCGGCAGAGCCGCTCAGCGCGGCACGGCAAGGGGAGAGTGATAAATGCTGTTCAGGATAACTTACGGCATCAAGGCTGCATTTGGAATTAGCCCTGGTTTTCTGGGTCTGGGCTTGCAGGAGACATTGCTGAGCTTTGGGATTTCCTCTTCTCTAGCTCACCTACAATGAACAATATGGGCCAAAACATGGAGAACTTTCGCCCTGTTCTTCTAAGTTCTTCTAAGCCTTCTGATAAATATTTTGTAAACGCCCTTTTGTGTAAATAATGATTGTTTTGCATTCCTTTCTAGAAGAAGAGAAATTTGATGGACTGTTGGTTTAACCAGTGTAGCTGGAGAGGTGGCAATTTCATCCTCCAATCCATGGTCACGTTTGAAAGTCTATAAATATTGGAGTCAGACATAAACTACACTTTGTAACCTTAGACATTTTAGCACGTGTGTGTCGTTCATATCATGTCCTATTGCAACAGAGAACCACTGTGGAGAGAGAGCTTCAGGGTAGCTTTCCCTTGGCCTTTTGGTGATGGAGTGGGTGGGATAGGAATCTGCATCTCTCAAGCCCTTCGGCAAGGACTTGGTGTTGAAAGCTGGTGAATACCATCTGCTGGCCTGCTTTCTGCTCATCATTTCATACGTGCTGCTGCCAGGTACTCCTTTAGCCCCTGGGCCAGCAACATTCCTAGCACAAGGACTTTTCCTCCAGCCAGCCCCAGAGGCACTCAGAGCCTGGAGCAGGAATAGGAAGGATACCTGATCATTCAGGTTGTGTGACTGAGATCTTGAGAGCACTGAATGGTCTGCTGGCAGTGAGAGAGCTGGTGGGAGGCAGATGCTAAAAATTGCTTCAAGAGCAATTGGAAGACGTCAGAAAGGTCATTTTGGAAATGGGGAAAGGACCAAAGGGTTAGAGGGGGACATGTTAAATGACATGAACTTCCTTGCTCTCTGCTGCTAATATTTTAGAGTTTGGAGGAAAAACTTGCAAGAACTTTCCTGCTGATGAAGCAACGTACAAATGGACATAGTTGCAGGTTAGGGATCATAGATTTTACAAAGGACATAATGAAAAGTGCCTTGTGAGCCACACTTACTGGTGAAAATTTGACTGAGTTTCTGAAGATGAGAGGAAGCAGACAGGGGCCTAGGAAATATCTTTAAAAGCTATGGAAAGCATAGGGAAACTTAAAAGAAAAACAAGATAAAATGGCAATTGCATATAAGCCCACGCAGGCACTTACTCTCTTGCTTTCTCTCTTACACCCACACACTCAAGCACATCTTTCTGTCCGAAATAGCAGAGAAAAGATAGCATAGCCTTTATTGTCAAGAGTAATTTCTCTTCACGTGTCACTAACAACAAATTCTCAGAGTAAGGAGATAGATACTTCACAAAACTCATCTACCGGCTCTTTTCCCCTTTCTAAACCTGAAAAAAAACAAGGAAGAAAGCCCCTGTGAGCTGTGGAGTTGAAGAGCTACATGTTGACAGCTCTTGGATGGCTGAAGGCCAAACACAAGTATTTGTGTGCCAGTAATACCACGGGAGGCAGCCGGGTGATTGCGTGGGGAACCAGGGCTCGCTCCTCCTCGCAGGAATGGCTTTGCTTTCGGGGCTCTCTGGGAGCATGGCTGCAGCTCCTCTGAGCTTTCACTCCCCAAATGCTTGGCAAACTGGGGGGTTTCCCACACGTCATGTCCAACTTTGCTGAAAAATCACCAGCTGGCTGCTCAGGAGTAGGATGCCCCTCGAGAGGAAGCCTTTTGGTTGCACAGGGGTTTCATGCAGCAGGATGAAGATGGGTGGCTGCCAGCTGGGTTTAAACTCGTGCTGCTCAGAAGGGCTGAGCTCAGGATGTCTCTGGGGAGACAGGGCCATCGTGTGCTCAGACAAGGTCAGCATCAACTGCCTGGGTTACAGGAACAAAAGCTCGAGCCCACCCTAAGCATGCTCAGACTCTCCCTTTCCAGAGATGATCTTTTAACAGGGATTCCCACAGAGTAGATACTTGGAGATTCAGTCAGAGGACTGAAAGCAATTTGGATCTTTGTCCTGTGTTTAACTGACACTGTAAACTTCCCTTCTGAGTATTGGCATAGGCCCTCTTGGCTTAGACTGGTGCTTGTCTGACTCCATGAGACTCTCCATCGCAGCACACACTGAGTGGAAGACTCCACCAGCTCATTTAGAAATGAAGCTTGTTCATAAAACTCATGTCCCATGCAGAGAGGACAAAAATCCCTGGGCTGATGTGGATTCCTCTATTCTATATATTCATTCTTGGTTGATGGTTGGGAAATGATGATGGGGAAATTATAGTATGGGAGAGAAGATTATTATGGCTCCTGTCAAGGAATGGAATTTGTAAAAGCAGATTTGATTTTTTTAATAATTTTAATTTTTTTTCAAAATTGTAGTGCGTTATTTCATTTTATTTTGCAAAAGGTAAATAATAATATCCAAGAATCCCTCAAGCCATTTCCAGTGTTCTCTTCTGACTACATGAAACTGCCAAATCTGAATTGGAAATACGCAAACAAAATGTAGGGCTTTTTTACGATGCTTGGAAGAAAATGGATTTGCAGAGCTTCTCTCTTTAAATGTGTCAACATAAATGACATCCTAGCAGGTCTTGCAGATTGCATGGCATAGGCAAATAACTGCTATTTATTGCATGGGCTGTGCAATTTTTTACCTAGCTATTTCTGCCACATGCAGAATAGATGAAACAAATTTTCCTCGCACATTTATATATACATTTATACATTTATATAGTGCCTGTCAAGAGTTTCATGCCGTGGTCTCCACTAATGCTTATTTGTGCCATGATTCCTTATCCAGGATTTAACCCCTCCCAGAGGAAAACTACATCCCATCTGTGATACCTATTACAAAACAAGCCAGATTCTGTGCAGTGTTCTGTCAAACAGGTTACAAACGGCATTTTCCTTCCCTTTGGCCTCCCTAGTCTCCTCTGGAAAGGCAATCTAAGGCAAGTCTATCACAGAGTTACACGAGAGACACCTTGCAATTGACTCTTTCAGGTCTCGCAGTCTTTCACCACCAGCTTGTTTCAAAGGGATAGCAACATAAAAGAGAAAAGCATTTAAAAAGAGAAGAAAAACAAGTCCAGGGAGGCTCAACGAGGAAAATCCAGTTCCTTCTGCATGGATATCGGTTAAAGCTATGTATGTAAGCACATCAGAGTTAATTTGTTTGAGGCTTTTGATATGGAGGAAAAAAGATTAAACCATTTCTCTATTACTTCCTTCTTGCTGTGTGTATTTCCAAGCTGTTTGCCCCACTGGCTTGGGTGTTCTCTACTAATATGTTAGTTACCAAATGTATTATGCTCCAACAGTTCCTCTGGATGGGAATATCACTTCTGTTCCTCACAGCTGTCATCAGAGGGACAACGCATGTGTCTGAAGGTACCCCTGGAATTTGCTGAATCAGACTCCAAGTTTCCTGCTACAGCAACATTTTACAATTCTCCTCTCCCTTGATGACCTAAATATCTCAGTTTTCCGAAACATACAAATTACATCTGTGATGCAAACATTGCGCCTGCGTGTGCCTGTGCGGGATTTGCTCAGGCAGAGCTTTCACCGCTCGCTTATTTTTCAGAGTAAGAAAAATAAAGGTCTCTGTACTTAGCCTACGATGACAGTTTTGCAGCAGGAGAACACTGAACAAGAAAAATGAAGACTGCAGAAGTGGAAGGAGGAAATGAAAGTTGCTCTACCGACAGGGCGACATGAATTCAGCAATGGGCGGATTAGTCTGAGTGTTATCAGTGATGATGAAACACAGCAGACTGTGGTAATGAAATATTTATGAATGGGGAAATGATACTGCATTCTGCAGTGCAGCACAGGGGAAAGTGAAATTTCAAGAATACTGTAATAGCAAAGCCCTCCATTAATTATCGAAAGCAAGCTGTAATGCCAGTTACTATGACAACAGGGTCCCCTATGTATTTTGCACTATTGGGCAGGCGGGGGGAGAGGTGGGAGAAAGAGGGGGCTGCTTCTATTTACTGGAGTGCATTGTATTTCTTTTTCTGTTGTTGTTGCTGTTAATTAGGACTAGCCCAGCCTGTGACTGTGCAGTTAATTTCAATGATAAAATGATAAAGTGACTACTGTCTAAAATACAGGGAAAGTCCTTAATAAGTCGTACTGGTCTTTTTACTCTTTCCATATTAAGGGGCATACTATCAGAATTATTAATATTCTTATATAATATTAATGTGCGATAATGTAATAATAAAAAGCTAAATGATACTAGAAGTATGATTATTAATAATGATTTTGGCTGTGTTAGGCTTCCACTCACCGAGCATTTTAGAAGCAGTGATTAAAGTGTCAATATTGGCATACTAAATCCACCACTGCATTTCCAGATGGGGCAAAGGAATGTACGACCTCTGCCCACTTATTTTTAATTATTTCTTATTTGATTTCCTAAACCCATGACTGTCTTTGAGATTTCCACTTTTCCTCAGCACAGACAAGGGTTTTCCCTTCCCCTACCTCTACTGGATAGGAGGAAAGCAAGGTATAGAGCATGACAAGGAAGCAGGACACATCTGAGGTCCCTGTCAACCTGCCCCGTTAGAGCAGCACATTTGTGAACGATGTAGCTATAAACACTTACTAAATGGAATATGCAGAGGAGTGCCCTCCAACGCCTCTGCTCTGATGATTGTGGGCGCTGGGAATGGATGGGGATGATGGGCACGGATGGTGGCCAGGCTGGCTGCCTCTCACTAGGCAGCACTTGCTGCTGTGGCTGTAAGAGGCAGAGCACTCCTGCACAGAGCATTGCTCCGGGTCAGTCAGACATTGCTTACATTTTTGTCTTCTCATTTTAGGCTTTGCAGTGCATTTCATCAATGTTATCTAAGGGCACTGCAGATGATCTTAGTGTAGTCCCTTTCCAGTGGGCAAAGAGGATTTCAGATCCATTAAATGCCTGGCCCAAAGTGATTCAGGCTACCAGAGCAGAGGGAAGAACACAAGCCAAATCTCTTATTTTCAGCTTCAGGACCTTCCACAGCATGGAAGAAACTCCAGATATTCAGCTCTTTTAGGAGGGAAAGCGTTGCACAGGCAGGAAGGGAAAATGGCTGGAAACTTGCAGCATGAGTGCTCTCTTGCAAGTAGGTAGGTGCAGTATTACCTGCTGCACATTTCCTAATCTCACACAATGAAATGAGCGGGAGGCAGACGTCTTAGCCCTATGCAGCTGATCGGGTGCAAATGTCACTGGGTGAACAGCAAGTCAAACGTGGTTGCAGCACGAAGATTTCTGCATCACCACTTAATACAGGAAGTGCCATGGAGGTTGTGATTTCTTACATGTGGGTGTATGCACATGCACATATGTGTGCATGCACTCATGCATCCATAAACATAGGTTTTATACACATAGAATGCAATGGACTGTGCACTGTGTGAAATACTGGCTCAGAGAGGAAGGATTTTGCCTGATTTTGTTCATGTTGAGCTTCCTATATGAATATGGAGGAGAAATCCATTTATTATTTGCTTATTACTGCAAACATTCCCTCTTCCCTTCCTTGCAGTTCGGAGCCCTCAGCTCCTCTTTGCCTGGGTGCTTTATTGCCATCCTGATTTCTGCTTGCAGAAATCACCTGCCTTGACATGGCTCAAGACACGAACTGGGAATACTCCATGCCCTTTAGTAGCCTGTATTCCCTTTTTTTAAAAAAAAAAACAGGCCCACAAACCAAAACACAGTACTGTGAGAATGATGTGTGCACTGTGAGCCATAAACAATGGAGTAACGTAATCCAGGCAATGAACGGCTTCGGGAAGCCAGCAGGGACAGCAAGGGCTCCGTTTTCACTGTGATGAGAACTGCCCCAGAGGACCAATACGGATGTGAGCTTTCCTCTCCTTGGCTCCAAGGCTAGAGGAATCCAATAAATAGCTCAGACTACAACTCACTTACAAACAACGTGGGGAAGGACAAGCCTGTTAGGTGTGGGAAAGGAAAGCAGGTCGTATTGGTTTAACAGTTTCAGAAACTTGACAGATAAGAAAAGGTTCTGGTAACTCTTCGTTTAGTGTGGAAAAGGCAACAAGTCGCCGTGGGCATGGGAAATGTAATAATATTCCTCAAACACAATATCTGCCAGAGACAGGTGTGATGTATTAATCCTGCCCCAGAATGCAGGAATGCTGGGCATCCCCGTAGCCCTTCCCGTATCATGAGCTCTGTGTTTAGATGCAGTGCAAAAGGATGGCTGCTGGAAAGGGACATGGATGGGCTTCAGAGACACCCAGTGCCAGCATTCAGAGCCATGACTTTTGGGACAGAGGATGGGGAGGGCCTTGCATGCTGCAGGAAAATCATTAGTCCCAGGACTAATTTTAGTGTAGAGGAAATAATGGCACAAATTATTCCCACTGCAACCTAGAGGGCACTACCTCCATCTTTGTGCGTTTGATAACGTCTGTGGGCCCACAGTGGAAAAAGGCTGAGCTGAGATGTTCCCTTTTCCTCTTCTAAATGGTTATTGCTGTCAATCTTGAGAGTGTGCACAAGCATGTGTGTGTAGACTTTAGTTCATTAGTTGTCACATGTAACTCAGGTTATCAGGTCATCAGGGCGTTTGCAGGGGTAATCTGGTGGCCACATAAACTCTGTCTTCTCTGGGATGGAAGGTATCATTAGCAGATTTGTACATCTCTGTGTAGAAAAGACAAATTCTGTCCCTAAGATGCATCAGCCATCTGAGGTAAACCTTGCCTGACCCTTTGGGTTTGGTATCCAGCTGCTGCCAGCTACAGTATAAATTACCCCATCTACACAAGGATTAACCCATGAGCCAATCTGTGTCAAAAGCCATCCTTGTTGTCTCAAAGAGGACAGGGTTGAAAGCTGCCATGCTACAAAGATTTGCACTAAACCTTGGGGTCAGGCTAAAATAAATGTCAAATGTCTATAACACAAACATTTAGAAAGAGCACAGACCGCTGTTTATGGACATTTTATCCTGTTGAAGAGAGAGCCCTGTTGCCAAGCTTGGGAAAGCAACCTCTGAACAGCACTAGGAAAAGCAGGATATGAGCCTCAGCAAGTGCAGGAGCTGTGCCTGCTCCTGCCCAGTGTGTGGGAGGAGGGAGGGAAATCAGAAGGGGGATTAGTTTCTGGTTGCTTCTGCTTCTGACAGCCCCTAAGGTGCTAGGGAGAAAAAAAAAAATAATCCTTGCATTAGACATATTTGCATCACTCCATAAATAATGAATATCGGCAGTCAGACGGAGCAGGGGCTTCTCTCAGAGGCGTGAAAGCCATAAGGGAGGAATTCCAGAGGGGGATGCCCTGAGTTGCCTGGGGGGCCCCTCTCCCCCAGACGCCAGGTCCTTGTTGCAATTCCGCACACGCAGGGCCAGCCCTGCCCCAGCCTGCAGCAGGAGCCTGGCTTGTACTAGGGCAGCCAGGGGAGAAGCCCCCTCCATCACCTGACGGGTTTTATGTTCCAGCTTTGGCTGTTTATTCTTTCTAGTGCTATTCTGTTTGGTCACTGCAGGGACTGCTAAGAGGCACGGGGGAACAGAGAGCGCTTAGTCAAGGGCAGAAATATTTGGATGCAGTCAACAATAAAAGGAATCCCTGAAAATTATAGACATTTTCCAGAGCAGCTATTTTCTCTGTCTGCAATGTTTCATTTGCTCCATTCTGAATTACCCTGAAGTGCAATTAAAATACTTTAATGTTTGAAATCTGGAAATCCTCAGTCCCACAGTCTTAATATCATTCCTGGCTGTGAAGGAGGAGGGGAGGAGGGAAGGATTTATTCTCACCAGGCTGCAGGGGGATTTACACTAACGGTTTACATCCACTTCATTGCAAATCCTTTCTGATAAATCCTTCCCACTCAGTGCCTGTGGGTGAGAAGAGGGCAGAGGTGCTGGTGGTACCAGCATTTCCCCTGCTTCCAAATGAGCAGGGCAGCTGTGACACCCTCCCTCCACAGCTCCAAGCCCACCAGGCACTCGGTGCCCTGCTTTCAACAAACCTGGAATAATTTTATATCAACTCCTGTGGGAGGAGGTATAAAGCTAAGGCTGCAGTTCTGCCTCTGAAAGTTCATTTTTTTCCTTCTTCCAGAAGCAGGTAAGGCCTGACATCTGAATGCAAAGTGAAGATGGAGCCGAGGCATGGGTTCTGGTGTAGTCCTACAAGTGAAACCAGAGGCAATATATCAGAGGGTGCTGTACTCCTCTGTCAAAAAATACTGTAAAGCTACAATGCATAAAGTGGCTTTGATCATTAAGGAAGAAAGGAAAGGCAGTTTGTTTTTCCCTTGGCTCATCCTTGGCCCTCTTGGACTTTTGCTGCTCCCCACAGCTGCCCGTGGAGTGTGTGCTTGTGGGTGAACACTACAGAGAGAGAGGCCCTCGCTAAGCCGAGAGGACTCTGCATTGCTAAGCAAACATTTAGATGAGTGATATCAGACTTTTCTTAAAGAGCATGAGCTTAATTTAAGACTCAGCATCCAGGCTGAGCCAATTCACATGTGCTGAGAGAAGTCTGCTTGGATGAATGATGGGAGCTGCTGGTACCTGGAGCGTAGCCTCCTAAGTGAGAGAGGCTACAAGTCATCATCTGAGTACTTTGGAGCAATGTCCTTTATGATCCTTTGATTCATGTGCAAGGAGCATCACATAACTCAGGGACACTTACAAAGCCCTGTGGTGCCATCCTTCAAAGTTTCACTACAGCAACTTCAGGACTGACTCCAGGCAACTCTAGGCAACTCTCTAACTCAGGGCCCAGCTGTACAAGGGCTTGGCTCAGGTTTTTTCACTTCTGTTTAGCTAACACACTTGCTGCTACAAGACAAAGAGGAGCTGAGGAGCAGTTTTCCTGCCTAGAAAAATTCATGGTGACAGAAGTGTAATCAACACTGAGCAGCAAAGAAGGGAGGGAAGAAGAAGAACGCTACGTTTGATGGGTTTGCCTCTAAAGCTACTCACAGTTTTCTACTGTTGCTGCCAGTTTTTCCTGGTGTAAGGGTCTGCCAAAGCCTTGCCTACCTGCTGCTCTTGACTGTCAGGTGAGGTAAAATGAGTGAGGGTGGCATATTCAGTGTCTAGTAATTAGAGAAGGGTCAGATAAGACACCTGTAATTACTGGCAAAGCCTAGACCTTTGGGCTATTTCACAGCAGGCATGGGTGTACCAGTGACTGTGGCTGAGGGCTGTAGCACCCCATACCAGTGCCCAGCTAGACCTTAAACCAGCAGCTCCAGCCCAGTAGCAGACTGTGAGCACGCTTAATGTGCCAGCAGTCTTATGAGATGTGTCTGATGGTGATTCAAAACACCTGAAAGCTTTGACAAAAAAGTAGGCAAGAAATCATCCTGTGATTCACCAACGGCAGAGTTGTAAGTGAGCTGCAGCACCTGGAGGATTAAAAAATGGTAGGGACTTTAATGAACTATCAACTACCATGAGCTCTGCACGTTTGTTTGTGGGCATCTTATCAGTTAGAAAGTTTTGGAATTTCAATCCTTTCTCCCTTTTCTATGCCCTAGTAGAAGTCACTCATGCTTAGTGAAGTATCTTTTAAGGAAAGATTAGCCAGACCAACTACACTGGGGGGGCAGCATAGTTTGGTGCTGCTAGTACATCATCCCTTCAATCCACTGCTAAAACAGTCTTTACCCAGAGTGTGTGCTGAGATGTTAAGCATTTTCTTCAAAGAGCTATTTATTAGGCACAGAGAGCCTCGAGACAGAAACAAGTGCCTACATTTTCTGGGAGGAAAAATAAAAATCTTTTTTGGTTAAAATTAGCTTTCAGGTTGAAGGATTGAAACCACCCGAGGTTGGAGCCTTGCTGCTCTTCAATAGGCAAATGAGATGTTTCATGAGGAATTTCCTTTCTGTGGATATGAAATGAGTGCATCTTCCAGCAGCACCTTCTGCAGCATCAGGTGTCTCTCCACAGGAGGAACAAAGCGGGGAGCCAGGTGAGGTTGCTGGGCAGACAATGGATTCCCTCTGCTCTGTGGGATGCTTCACAATGGAGTGGGTATTGCCATTTATTGCAAGTGCCCTGTCATTAACTGTTCATTATAATGGATTAAACAGAGGCATCTCCACAGGGCTCTCATGCCCTCCCTCAGAAGTGTGCCCTGGCTTCCCTGAAGCATTGTTTGAGCAGAGCGTGACAGCACTTGTCAATGGAGCACTTGTGGTGACATGTTTGAGAGTCCTAATGCACTTTTTAATTCTCCTCCATCAGTCTTCTGCACGTTCTTTCAAATTCAGATGTGGATTTCCCCCATGTCCATCCCAGAGGATGAAGGCTATATTTGCCATGGTCTTTGTTCTGGTTTTGCCTTCAGTGTGAGCTTGTCTCTGACTGTGCACCAGTCCTTTATCAGAGTGTGTCCTAGTTCATTTTTCTCTCCATTTTCCTTTCCAGAGGACATGCTCTGGCTCCAGACACTGAGAACAAATGACAAGGATGATCAGAGATATGAACCAGCTTTCTCAATAAATAAATAAATAGATTGGTGGTCCTCAGCCTGTGAGGCTGGGAGGAGATGGAGGTTTGTTGGAGCCTGAGTGGAGGGAAAAGTTGCAACCATTTCAGACAGTTCCCCACTCGTTCCTTTATGCTACAGACAGTGCACCATGAGCCAGCATGTGGTGGGCTTCTAGCCCACACAGAATCAGGCTGTGGGAAATCCTTGCCACAGGAAGGTAGAGGTGCTGAAAGTTTCTGTGGGATCAAGGGATCATGAAGCATGTTCAGAGAAAATAAATCCATCAATGGTTATTGCATACAAAGGCTTTGCCTTGGGTTCAAGTGGTCCCAAGTGGACTGCAAGCTACTCCTCTGGACCGACTCCAAGAGGTTGATGTCCCCTGTGCTGGGGACCCCAGAGCTGGATGCAGGGTTCCAGGTGGGGTCTCCCCAGAGCAGAGGGGCAGAATCCCCTCCCCCAGCCTGCTGGCCACGGATCCAGCCCAGGACACGTTTGGCTTTCTGGGCTGTGAGTGCACATTGCTGGGTCATGTCCAGCCTCTCCTCCCCCAGCACCCCCAAATCCTCAGCAGGGTGCTCCCCATCTGTTCATTCTCCAGCCTGTGTTGATACCAGGGGTTGCCCCAGCCTGGGTGCAGCACCTTGCACCTGGTCTTGTTAAACCACATGGAGCTCCCATGGTCCCACTTTTTGAGCTTGTCCAGCTCCCTTCCAGCTTCCTCTGGATGGCATCCTGTCACTGTAGGACACGAAAGAACACACGCACACACCGCTCTCAGGGTGAAGAAGAAAAAAGGCAGTTTATTTTCTGACTCCAACATTTATAGTTTTACAAAGGTGACAGTGGATTGGAGGGTGACAGTGACACCTCTCCACTGACGCTGGTTTAACCAACAGTCCATCAACTCTCTCCTCCTCCATAAAAGAATGCAAAACAATGAGTTGTTTACAGAAAAGTGTGTGAAAAAGTTCGCTACAAGAATGTCAACATCAGAAGGCTTAGACAATCTCAAAAAAACAGAGTGACAGCATCCCATCCTTCAGGTGTGTTAACCATACCACTCAGCTTGGTGTCATCTGCAAAATTGCTGAGGGGCACTCAATCCCTTCATCTATGTCATTAATGAAGGTATAACACTGGTCCCAGTACAGACCCCTGAGTGACACAACTTGTCGTTGATGTCCATCAGGACTCTGAGCTGTTGATCACTGCCCTGTGGAAGAGACCATCTCACTACTTCCTTATCCTCCTAACACTCCATCCATTGAATCCATCTCTCCCCATTTCAGGGAGAAGGATGTTGTGGGGGACTGTGTCACAGGCTTTATGGAAGTCAAAATAAAAGACACCTGTATGTCTTCCCTTGGCCACTGATGTGGTAGTTACCTCATTGGAGGAGTCCAAGAGGTTGGGCAGGCAGAGCTTGCCCTTGGTGAGGCCATGCTGGCTGTCCTGAATCACCTGCCTCTCCTCCATGTGCTTTAGCAGAACTTCTAGGAGGATCTATTTCATGATTATATTGCTATTAAACTTTAGTTATAACAATGTTTATAGACTTCCTTGTTTTTCTGTAATGCTCAGTGACTTTCCTGAGGTTGCTGAGGTTGACAGACATCCATCAACAAAGTTACAGCACAGTTTAATACCTCAGAACCTTGTAGGACATGCTACCTCCCTGGGCTGGACAGGAATGAAGGAGTGAATATCCAGGTGTCAGTGACAGCAGGATGTGATAGCACCAAGTCCTGTCCAACCCCAGAGTGCCTCAGTCCTTATGGGATTTCAGTGATCCCTGGAAGACTTGAAATGCAATGGGGGCAAGAGGCACAGCTAATGAGGGAACCTCTCCGTGGCACCAGCTTCATTGTCATGAGCACTCTCTCTGAAAGTGCTGATTTATTTTCTCTGCTGCATATGATGCATGAAGCAGGGGGCTGAAAATCTATTTTAATGCCAGTGAGTGGTGTCAGGTGAATACGAGCTGACACAGGAAACCAGAAAATCAGAGCAGTTTCCCTTGACCCAATATTAGCAAAGGGTTTTCTGCAAGCTGTGATAGATGTAGATCCTCAACCATTGATTTCTTTTGGTACCTGTCCACGAATATTATGATAAAGTGTTGGTTTTCTGAGGTTGTTTTTTTTTTCTTTAAGAGAGTTGAGTTGCTGCAGCAATGTGAAATAATGGTGATGTAGTTTTCTATGAGATACTTAAGTACCATGACACACAGAGCATTAGAATTCATCATGCTTGTTATTGTCCTTTAACAAATGACTTTATGCCAAGCAGTCAAAGCTTGGGACTACAAATGCAGCTGCACAGAGGTAGCCACACACCATTTCTGTGCAAAGGATCTGATTTGATCATAAAAGAGATACTGCCAGGGACCACATAAATGAAGTTTTTCATGAAGCAGATAGGGGATGTGGACTAAACACAGAATTCAGGAGAGGATTGCAAATACAAATGTGACAGGAGATTAGAGAAAATACTTGTCAGTGAAAGGTAATAAATGTATGTCCAGAACTCACAGAGCTAGGGAAAGCAGAGAGTTAGATTTTTGTTTGAGGAGACTTCCTGATGTCCTCATGACGCCCCTTCTAATCCTGACTGAGCTTTGGACTCATCATTCTGTGCAAATAGGTTCACCTGCACCTGAAGTCCTCTGTTTTCCTCTGACAGCAACACCTTTTCAAAAGACTCGATTGGCTGACTTCCAAATATTTTTCCCCTTATTTCAGCCCTGATCATCAATTCTATTCCCTGGGGTAAATGGTCTTGGATGTACCCTTCTTCTCCTCCCATCCATCTGATTTGTCTGCCCAGGAATTCTTTCAAGTTTCAGCTTCATTCTCCTCTCTCACACCTAGATGACTTAATCATTGAAACATCCAGCCATGAATACATGGTGTCCATAGAATTGTCAGGGACTCCTTACACAGCCTGTAAAATCCCCAGAGTCAGCAGAGTGAGGGGAAAAACCCTCAAGGCACCTCAAGAACTGAAAATTTTGTGTTTGTAGCAGCCAAGACCAAAGCAGCTCATCTGAGAGGCAAGTCTTATCAGCTGAGCTTGGGGTTGACATTGGTAAAGGAATCTCTGGACTGCACCTTAGTGCATAAATGAGGAGGTTAAGGTGTTCAGATTTTCTGCATTAAAGTATACAGGGTAAAGACTTTGGTTCATAGCATGAAGCTGTGTCAGGGGAGGATTAGGAGAGTTTTAGAAGTTTCTTCCCCCAGAGGGCACTGGAATGGACTCCCCAGGGCAGTGGTCACAGCACCAAGCCTGACAGAGTTCAAGAAGCATTTGGACAGTGCTCTCAGGCACGTGGTGTGAGTCTTGGGGATGTGCTGTGCAGGGCCAGGAGTTAGACTTGATGATCTTTGTGGATCACTTCCAACTCAAGGTGCTCTCAGGATGGTCTTCCAGCAATATAATTAGAATTTGGCCATTCCTGTAAAACTAACTATGGTGCAGCCATATATGCCTACTTTCATCATGGCAAAGTTTCTTTTTTATATCCATGAGGGAGTTAAAGCAACGTTAAACTGTACACTTCAAGTGGAGAGTATATTATAGCTGGTGGGTAGGAGATTGCTGAACAGTTTTGTTGAGTCCTTATCCCAATAGCAGTGCCTGGGGAAGAAAAAATTTTATTGGAGAAAAAATTCTTAGTCTCTCAGGAGTGAAGTGGGTAACACCTAAACCTATTACTTGAACTACCTTTTTTTTTTTTTTAACTGCAGATAAATCAGGATGTATTTTAAGTCTTCTCTTACCTCAGTTGTTCTCCTCTTCCCCAGCAAAAAGGACTTTTTCAATCAGTCCCACTTTGTCTCCTTTCTTGACTCCTTTCTTGTGAGATCCCCCTGCAGTGTTTCACTCAAGATGTTTTCCTGCTTTTCAGGGCAAAATCCTTTTCTGCCTTCTGTGCAGCGGTGAAACTGCTCTCAATGCTTGTTTCCTGATCTAGCCTTGCTGCCACTTTCTCATTTCATCATACAACCAGAGGGGAATATTTGTCAAGGCATGTAATCATTTGGATTGCAGGTGGTGAAATGCACTGTCTTTAAGTCTTCTAAAATATGTCCATAAGCAGCAGATGCAATGAGATGTGGTTTCCTAAGGACCTGTCTAGAGATTGAATTCTGCTGTTTAGTAAAGACTGTATTGGCACTGCTGTTGTCCCCACAGTGTGGTGATCAATAATGCTTGTTTTCATTACTCAGTGACTTTTATCTGTTAAGTATACAGGAACTTCAGATTTTCCAAATCTTTCCCACTCTTACAACTGGACATCAGCCTCAAGTGTGACTGTTGAAGTGACTGCTTGTGGCAGAACCACAGACATACTATCAGAAAGCTTAGTAGTGAACCTGGTTTCCTTAGGAAGTAAGTAAAAATTTGCAGTAAAATTGTGCTTTTTGGCTTGCTCAAACAGGGTATGGGGCAGGACTCACAAGGTGCTAATTATTAGTGCACTGGGTAACAGTTTATACTCTTGTCTCATCCTGGCTTGAGGAACAAACCTTCAGCTTCTCCTGGTGGTAAAGCTACTGAAGAAGAGCAAAGTGGTGCAGATCTTGGTTTCCTCCATCCCTCCTCGGTCTGCCAATAAACAACAACAAAAAAAGGAACAGCGATACATTTTGCAGAATCTTTTTGAACTAGATCAAACATCACTAACAAAATATTTTAAATGCCGGTGCCCAAGAGACTACCTGGCATGGCATGTTCCTAGGAAGTGTTCCAATCCCAAAGAGATTTTGGTGAAAAACTGGAGCCACCTGCATTGCAGATATTTCTGGGCAAGCTCCTGTATTTCCACAGGTATCACTTCCACAGAGCAGAATTGCAAAGCAAGCTCTTGGGTCCCTGGTGATGTACATAATCACATTGCTGGTATTGTGATCTGCCAGGAGCATCAGTGCCAGTTCCAACAACTGGACTTTATCTCTTGGTGGTATAGTTTGCAAGAAGAAATGACTCTTTGGATCCTCTTACCATGGTAAGCACCACAGACTTGGATGAGCTGAGAGTGCTTTTTTTTTTTTTAATGTTCTCTGGATGTATCCACATTAAGAACAAAAACTATTGCCTTCCAGGATTAAAAAAACGGTATGCCTAGTCTGATATCCCATTCCTGAGAGGGCTTACAGAGGATAATGTGAAAATAGTGGACGGACAGGGAAAATGTACAGGGATGCAACAAAAAAAATTGCAGGTCAGATATTTCCTAGCTCAGATGTGTTGTCAGATGTGTATATTTAACGCCCCTCAATGGATTTTGCTTTTAAATAGCCATCCCCTCCTTTCTGAGCCATGTAAAAATTAACATCCACAGCCTCCTTAGGAATGTGGTGAACACTATTTCCATGTGTTTGTTTTGAACCTGCAAGCTTTGCTTTATGTCCTTTGCTTCTTATCCTAATCAACTAAGGAACTAATCAACCCCTTCTCCTTACAAAGGCATTTGTTTGTTCCCTTGTTGGTCTTCCAGGTTTTTCTGTTTTCCTTCCAATCTCCTTGTATTCCACATTGCTGATTTTAGATTAAATGCAACAAGATAACTTGCCTTTTATCATGGATTCCCAAAGAGCAGAGCAGGATCCTCCAAATCCAAGCGTGCCCAGCAATGACACCTCTCCCATGTATCTTCTCAGCAGAAGGAGCTCTGCAAATTGGAGTTGCTCAGCACTTGGACTAAGACAACCCTCCTTAAAACATTGCTGTGGCACTTTGCAGAGGTGGTTCTAAATGCATCACTCCCTGCCTTGTGTGGTGTTTGTGTGATTTCCAGGGATATGAGGTGAAATAATTTATACTGAGACTCTTCAATAAGCAATAAAAAGCTATTATACAGCTGGAATACTTGGCTGGTGTTCCTGGTGCAGATGACAAGTTATGAACATCTGTGTTGCAATATGAGAAATATAATCAGACTGTCTGGTGAGGATGGTTGAGGGGCAGTCGTTTACAGAAAGTAGGGCAGCCTCGCTTGCACAGGAGGCTGCTTCCTGCTTTCCATACCTCTGGATGCCAAGGAAAAGTCTCTGCTTCACAGAAGCACTGAACCACGGAGCAGCTTCACCAGACCCTCTGAAAGGGCACCAGACTCATGATGCTGTGACTTTGATTTAGTGAATTCTTAATTGTGTAGAAGAGCAGATTTGTTTTTACACAGAAGCTGCTAAGCTGTGAAACTGTTTTCAGTTGCTTGTCTGAATAAAAAAATAGGAAGGACCAGCAAGTGGGTGTAACAGCTGGGTACCTGGACTTTGGAAGTACTGGAAAAAACTGCCTGCTGCTTCCTTCTCTGCTTGTTGCTGCACAGATTGAATCTGAAGTCAGGATTTAAACAGTGAAATCCCTAGCTGGTGTCAAGTCTGACAGCCTGCTGCACACTGTCTTGCTCTGATGCATCTGAACTCCCCTCACCAGCAGCTCCAGAGGCAGAAGAGCAGCCCTTGGGATCCCTCCTCTCTGTAATTCAGAGTGTGGCCTGGTAGTGGGAACACTGCTCACCCTCTGCATTTATCAGGGTGTGGGCAGGGGAGAGGCATCCGTGGGCAGCGGAGCAGGGCTCCTGCTTGGAAGCTCCCCGTGTGACTGCGGCGCAGACTGGCAGGAGCTGAGGAATGGTTGGATGCTATTTCTGGGATATCTCCTCAGAGCAGGGTGTGTGTTTAACAGCTTTTCAGCAGTCAGAGCTCACATCCAGAGCTGGAGCAGGGATGTAGGATGGACAGCAATTTTCCCTGCTAGCATCTTGTGGTCTCAGTCTGGACAGGGCTGGTTTTTGATCCCCGCGTTCAATCCCACTTGTGCTGCCTGGGCATTCCCTTAAGGGCAGCCACCTGGGTTGCAGCTTTAGGTGTGTATTTCTCACAGAATAGCCATCTGAGGCTGAGTATTTGTAGCTGCTCCCGGTCTTTGGGATGTAAACATGTCACAAAGTGCCTGTGTTACCCATCCCATAAACCTCTGCTCCCTCAGCCTTAGAGAGATGGGTGTCTTTTCCATTTGTTTGGTGTAAATGAAGCTGCATCTCGTTGGTCATACAACTAAAATGAAGAGATTGGAAACTCCTCAGGGCAGAGTCTGTCTGTATTGGTGCCTATTATAGCTCGCATATATCCCTGAGAGGCAATGCCTCATAATTAATCGCTAAATAATTAATAATAAGAAGAAGCAGATACTACTCAGGAAGTAATTAACCTCCTTATGCTTACAGGGAAGTCCTATGCAAGGAAAGAGTAATTAAAGGCTTTTTAAATTACACAGAAGAATCCCCACCGACCTCTGCCAGGACAGGTTTAGGAAGTGGGTCCAGTAGGATTTCCTTAGTTATCAAATAAAAATAACTTTGTTCCTGTAGGTAAAATTTCCTAATCTGGTATTGTTCGTTCATCTGTCTGTACCAGTTCAGCCTGGATGAATAATTTTGTTTTTATTTCATTTAATTTTTCACAGTATGAAATAGTTAGTTATAAGGTGTGCTGGAATTTTCTTTGGAAAGCAAGCAGGTGGCTAACTCACATTGAAATAGGGGTTCTCACTATTTCATTCAGGCAGTATCATACAATGGACAAAAGTAAGACCTGGATGGCAAAATTAGTTTGCAAGAGGGACCTTTAGGTGCCACAATCCATCCACAAAGACACAGAGGGCACGTAGCATCTTTTTTTGTTCATGGCTGAAAGAGACTTATGCAGTCATTGCCATGTTCCTTCAGATGAATTCACACAGTCCTGTAGAGATGGGAATTTTCTGGGACTTTGGATCTGTCACGCCTGAGAGAGCTGAAAACATCCGCTGAGTGTATCAGAACACGCAACTACTCGATATCACTTCATCAAGGTAAGCCTTGCAACTTTTGATCCATAACTTTGTTGGTCTCTTCTTGCAAATCAAGACAAAATAAAAGACACAACCTTCTCAAACCCTTGCAAGGTATTTTTAAATCAGGGTG
This sequence comes from Fringilla coelebs, assembly GCF_963513975.1. Classification (NCBI taxonomy): domain Eukaryota; kingdom Metazoa; phylum Chordata; class Aves; order Passeriformes; family Fringillidae; genus Fringilla; species Fringilla coelebs. The sequence continues at coordinate 86,316,963 of NC_140028.1, forward strand.
AGTTAGAGAGTTAGAGCTCTGAATTTCATTGCTCCCAAGGGCGTTCATCACAGGCGTCTTCCAAAGATGCACATCTCAGGAGTGTCTTGATGCACTGATAACTGATAATGAGCACCTCCTGGCTTTCAGGATTCACCAATGTCCTTTACAAACCCTTCAATTTTTCTTTATCTTCTCATTATACAGGCCATTCCTCTCTCCTGATACCGGGTAAAGGGGGTTACATTATGCTGCTTTTGTCAAGGGCATGACAGAGAGTATGAGAAAATGTCAGTCATTTTTGTTCTGTCTTCGGGGCTCTGAGGAAGTTCTGTCTCTCAAGAAATTTCCTGTTTTGTTAGCTCAGATGTATTTGGCAAACCTAGAGCTTAATACTCTGTAGTGCAGGGGAAAGTGAAACTACCTTTTATTTTCCTGAAGCCACTTTTGAAGGGATATTCTGCATGGCATGGCTTTACCAGTTCAGATAATCTGCTTTACCTGTCAGTGTGACAAGTGTGACATGTAGCTCAGACAGTGTGACAAGTAGCTATGGTCTACTAAATATTAGTACTACATGTGGATTTGAGCCATCTGGGTGGGTTAGGAGCCATTAACTTCCAAAAGAAGTCACTGGAAGGTCCCGTGTCACTGGATGGCAACCAAAGAGCTTAAACAAGAGGCTGAAGAAGGTAAGATAGGGAAAAACAGCCTCCAGTGGAAGAGATTAGAGCTCAGGTGGCAGTGACAGGATAGCTTTTCCCTTAAGGAAAAGCAGTTCAGGATATTTCCTACCTGCTGCACCTGTCCTGCAGTTCCCAGGGCCCCAGCACTTCTCTCCAGCCAGGCTGGAAACCCAACCACTGAATGACCTGCATGACAGGAAAACACAAAAACCCACAAACCTGCAATGCCACAGACACTGTTGCACAGCAGCAGAGTCCTTGGAGCGCTGACAGGCATCCCTGGGCCACCAACATCTCCTGCCACCACATCCCTGTGTCCAGAGCCTGGGGTTAGGTCAGTTGCTTGGAGCATGATGCCAGTTGTGTGTTTGATCCCTGTACAGGCCACTCACTAAACAGCTGGACTTGATGATCCTTGTGGATCCCTTCCAGCTCTGTTCTGTGAGTTTTCTGGTGCCAGATCCTTCAGGGACTTCCTGCTGAGTTTGGTGAACCCAAAGTTCCTCTTGTGAGCAAAGAATTTGCAGGATCTAGCACCCAGTTTGAATTCAGGTGCTGGATAGAGGGATCAACATTATAAAATGTTGGCCTATAACTATGAAATCTCTTCAAAATTATCTTTCACCTGCAGGGCACTGATGCTTCAGTCCCTTGATGCTGAGGCCAGCCTGTTTTGGGATGTCAGGGACCTGTGTTCCCCCAGGCACACACCTGGTGACAGCAACAGCCACTGCAATTGGTAGGAGAAAAACCTGGTTTGAGTCTCCAGTTCCCACCCCTAATATACAATTTAATGTTTTGTTCTGACTTAAGACATTATTGCATAAATACTCTACCTCTGCCCTAAGGGGATGTTTTAAGAGTGTTTTCATTCCTTTATGTTGTTTTCTTTTCATTCTGTATATCAAACTGAGCAGCTGAGAGCCTAATGCAGATGCTAGGAAGATGGAATGGTACCAGCATCACCATGACACAACTCTCCCTGCAGCAGCAGGTGGCTGAGAAGGTGAATTTTGTGTGGAGAGAAGCAGGAGTATTCTGTATTTTCAGCAAGAAATCTCAAGCAAGACTGCACTGACAAGGGCCCGAGGCATACAGCAAAAACATCAGTGGTAAATCTCAATGAAAACAGGCATCAGCCCCATGCTTTACTTGGGGAATCATTTTCCAGCCCCACTCAAAGTAAATTTTTCCCTTTTCTCTACCCCTCAACAATTATGCTAACCCTATCCTGGGCCTCCAAGTAACCAACTCAACCTCTCAACAATAACAGGCTCTCTATGCTTGACTATTTTTGCCACCCTCAGGATGCTGTGGCAGTCCCTGTCCATCCCCATACCAAAGCTAGCTCTGAGCTTTTTCCTTCTCTCCCTCAACCCCAACCACTGACTTCTCAATCCTGGCCAGTTACTCCTAAGACAGCGTCCCCACTGCTGAGATACTCAGTATTCCTCAGTTTCCCTGGGCAGTTCCTTTCAGCCCCACTGACACATGTGGCCTGGAGGTTTCAGCTTTTCCTTTACATCATCCCTCACCATAGTTGGACCCCCCGCAGAAGGTGCTGTTTGCAGCTTCCATTCTCTTTTAGTGTGCTCCTCCCAGCCCCCATCTAACCATAGCTCTGAGCTTTCAGACCTCCTGTCCTTTAGAGAGCATCCCTGCATTCCTGGAAACGGCATTCCAGTGCTAAGCAAAGAAGGGTCATGTCCCTTCACCCAGTGGAAACACTCTTCCTAACACAGCCCCCCTGTGTTAGTTGAAGCTTCTGCCTTTCCTTTGGCAGATCCTTTTCAGCCCTCTTCCAGGGCTGTAGCTCTGCAGGGATAGGATTTATTCAGCCTCACCCAGGAAAGGCAGAAGAAGAACTTTATTGCTGTTTGCAGCAGTTGTCTGATGAGAGGGTGTAGAGAAGACAGAGCCAGGCTCTTCCCAGAGGCACAAAGTGACAGGACAAGAGGCCACAAGATGCCATCTGGGACTTGGAAAACTCCAGATAGATCGTAAGGGAGCAAACATCACAACAGTGGAACAGATGCCCAGGGATCCAGCAGGCTCTCCATCCTCAAAGATGCTAAAAATTCAGCTTGCTGAAGCTCTGAGTAGCCTGACCTGGTTTTAAAGCTGTCTGAGCTGTGAGCGGGGAGATTGGGCCAGAGGACAACCAGAGATCTCTTTCTACCTGAGTTACTGTCCAATTCTGCTCCTGTGAACCTCAGCTTTTGTAAATTTGGAGCCTAACCTGATTACCTTGATGAGAGGAAGCTGTTATGTCTTTAGAAGCAGATTTAGTAAAGCCTACTCTGCTTTGAGCAGCAGTTTCATGGGACCAACACACAGCTTCCCAGCACCTATGGACAGTAGAAAATAATTGTAGCTGACCCAAAATTTTCTTCACATAGATTTTCAGGATTAGGACAGGTGTCCAAATTTATGCCTTGCCTATCCTGTGCAGTTTAAAGGAATTTGGGAACTCAGGCCCTTTAGAATAACTCTGGAGTGGTAATGGCAAGGGGAAGGAATTTACCTGCCTGGAGGCGAAAGTTGGGAAAGTCCCAGATAACTCAGTTTCTGCTGCCTTTTTCACTGAGTCATGCAAAAGCCCTTCCTGTCTTCACCTCCTCTCACCCATAAGCAAATTACAATCCACTCAGTATTTGCCCATTTTGACTGGAAGCAGTGGATAAACGCTTCCTCAAATTTTCCTACCTGCAATAGACTTGACATTCTCACTGACATTTTATCCCTTTTACACAAGTGGCTCCGGAGTGCCTCAGCATGGGGAGTTTTTCCTCCTTTTCCTCCCTTTCTTTCTCCTCCTCTTCCCTGCCTAAACACCTGTTGGAAAGAAAAGGAGGCATTAAAAGGAGACATCCCCACTGTGGGAGCAGAGAGGGGCTGCTGCCCCTGGCTCAGTGCTGTGTTAGATTAGGGCAGACTCGCTCTGGCATCGTGGTGTGTTCCAACAGCTCGCTCAGATATTTCCCCAGAGGGGAAAGCCTTTGCTTTCCCTCTGAATTCATCCATCACCAGGCAGGGCACACTCATCAAAAATGTGGAATCTGGCATCGCTGCAGGATCATTATAAGGGTTTAGAAGAGAACACTTCACCGCCCCATATATCTTGTCAGACAACACCTGACAGGTCAGCTGGGGAAGTGACTGCACTTCCCAGCTGAAGCACTGGCTTGAGGAAGTGTCATCTACAGGCACAAGTCAGCTCAATCCAATCCCCCCAAGCTGGGAAACCCAAAAACTCAGAGCTAACATAGCATTTACAGCATCTGCCCAACTTTCTGTATTCTACGTCTCTCTCATAACAGTGGTGACCCTGTTTCGTGTGTTTTCCTGTGACTTTGTCTAGTCCTTATGTCAATCCACTTATCCTGCTGGCACTGAAGGCAATGAGATCCACACATGAACCTTATCCCATGAAAATAGTTATTTATGATTAATAAAAATTAAAACTGTTCAAAACTGTTGAAGATACTGAAATTCAGATGTTTAGTTAAGGCATGGAAAATTCTGTCTACTCCCATTTTGTTTTTGAAAAAACAAAAAAAACAACAGAGTACTGAAACACAAATGATAGAAAACCAGGAATGTCTCCTTTTCAGCAATAAAGCCCTAGAGGGGTAATGTTATCAAGCAAACTGGAAGTAAAACCAAACTCCCCATTACTTATAATGCACTGTTTATATCAATACACAGCTGAGATTAATTCAGGTGTGCCTGGTTTCAGTGTAGCCTGTACTTTGTTCTGCTGTCAGTGCTTTCTCAAAGTACCAGGCCAAAGTTAAAAAATCAGATTGCATGCTGTTTGAGTTGAGTGTCTGTTGAAGCTAATTCATCACAGTAAAAAAATGGTTATGAGATATTAGCAGCTACTGCAGCTTCCCTCACTTTCCATTTCTTTCTTTTTATTGCCTGCATAAAGAAGACCAAATGCTGTCTGTCAATAGCCAAAAAAAAAAAAAAATCTTGTTTTCTATGACATTAAGCAGATTCTCTCACTACCACAGCATATATATAAACGCCTTGAAGGTGACAGAGAGTGAAAAAGAAGAAGAGAAAGAAGAAAGGAAAAAAAGTCTGAGAAGAAAAGCAACCTATAGGAAAGGTTTTACAGGGAAAGTGAAACCACTAACAGGAAAGAGGGGTGTGAGGGATGGTGAGAAAAGCTGTTCCTGAGTCAATGTCCCAGGCCCAACACCCTGCACTGACCTGGACCCTGCCCACACCACGGGTGGCACCACAGCTTCCCTTAGCCATGTGTGGTGTCACTCTTTGCCTCCAGAACAACAGAGGGCCATGGCACTGTGCTCTTTTATCATGAATTTCATTTCCAGCAGCACCAAGAAAATTCATACACAGGGATATGGTGGATCCAAAATAGACATCAAAATGCTCTCTCTTAAGCTTTCAGAGTAGAGGCTGGAAGGAGGTAATAGAGAAGCATCTCTTTATTCCCCATGTCTTTAAATGTAAGAAGGAATGGTCTTGTTGAGGATTTTGTCACGAGGGTACATGATAGAGAGGGGGAGAGAGGAGGATGTAGGAATTTTGGAAGAAGCAAGGGAGGAATATGCAAAGATTTTTGGAGCTTCCTGTCCAAAACAGGTTTAAAGTTGCTGTTTCATCACTTTGAGAATCAGCAGTATTAGGCACGATGCAGCCTCTGGAGGCAATTGTCATCGGGATATCCCCTGGAATGCCGACAGCAAGCGCAGTAGGACTGCAGCACTCGGTGCATTTGTACACAAGGGCCCAGCATGGCATGGTGCCACAGCAAGGAATTATACCCAGTGCTCATAAAATGATGAGAAGCCGTAGAAGTGTAGTTATCAGTTTTCCAGCATGGCTGCTGTATGCAGTAAGTGTGGCAGAGTTGACATCTTAGTGGAGGCAAATGAGTAAAATATCTTTTTATTTCACCAGTACACTGTTTTAACTCTTACTACTGTTTGAAATCCTGATGTTCTCAGCAGAAGTGATGGCCTGGAAAATTTTTCTTCTGCCTGATTTTTCCCCTAATCATCTGTGGACAATTAATTGCCACCTATTAACATCCCAGCCCCTGTTAAAATAGGCCCTTTTTTTTTTTTAACCAGAGTTATAAAAAAAGATCATTTCAGCATAGTGTGGTGGACTTGTCATAAACATTTAAGCTGTGCCAAAGTGTCATATTTTCTAGGCAGTATAATAGGATTCCATTTATTGTTTCCCAAGGACTAAACTTGGAAATCAATGGCTTTATAAAGAAGTTATTCTTCTAGTGAAGTTGCTTGATTCCATTCTTCCACCATCAGGCTCCTCAGCAAAATAATTTACCTTTCATTAAGCTATATGATGTAAATTTCAATTGGTTTAATAAAAATATATGATGCAAAATAACATGAGGAAAAACACCTTAAAGGAAAGCAGAAGGATTCCCTGAGCAGAGCAGATAATGGGAAGACTATTGGAAATGAGGTTAGAAAAACAATAAAAGGGAGGTTTTTACAGATTTTTTTCACCATTTCTCTTTTTGTAACAGTTAGATGGATGTATCCCTTGCTACCTTCCTCATTTTCTACTGTAAAAGATGTTCGAGGAGCTGTCATTTTTTTCTCTCTTCTACCCAACTATTAATCTATTTTTTAAATTAATAATACAATCAGTTCTGATGTTAATGTGTTCTGGAGCAAATACACATACTTTTCTGACCTACTTTTTAATCTATGTATCTTTTTGCCTTTCAAGTGAGAGATGTTTTCTGTTTCTTGTCCAAACCCTCCTGCTAATACTCTTGTGTCCTGTTGCACAAGTGCTACTGCTTATGTTTATGTTCTAGAAAACCTGTGGGACAATGTAAAGGCAAAATATCCTCTGCCTGCACTCACTTCAAATCCTGTTTGTTTACAGTGTGGAGGTGGCATGGGCATCCAGTTGTGAAGATTGGTAACACAGTATGTGGTAATTTTGGGGACATCCTTAGGAAAATGTATCTCTCTGTAGCACATCTTTTCTCTCTGTCCCAGCCTCCTCAGGAATCATGTAAAGGAAGCTTCCTGTCTGTCATTTGCCATCATCCATCCCTTTATGGTGCAGATGATCCCTAGAAGTTTCTGCTGCAGATTTCCATCCCTGCTGATCTCTGCCAGGGATGTTGACAGGAGGAAAAGCTGTTAAGTAGTCCATATGGACAAGCTGGACAGGAAATGAAGCCACAGCTAAATGATGAACTCCTGGAAATTACTGAAAAGTTGCAAGAACACGAGCAAGACTGCAAGGAGAGGGAAGGTACCCAGAGAGTGAAAAGGTTGAGCTTAGCAAATCTTGGGCAAACTTCGGCGGCTCAGATCCAGAAAAAAACGTGATTTTCACATGGGTGCTTGACTCTTCTTGAGACCACTGCTAGCTGGATAAGAGCTCTTATGGTTTCAAGGACTCAACAGGTGTCTGAGGTAGCATCAGACAGTCTGATTTTAGTGTGATTAGTTGCAGCTCTCAGGTCTGCAAAATTAGCCCAACAGCCTCCTAGGAACAATTGTTTTGGAAAGAGAAAGGATTTTTTTCCCAAGTTTTCTTTAAGGCAAAAATCTTTGAATGTCATTCTGTGGATATTGCTTGTTTTGACCTCAGCCAGCATCAGAAAAAAATAAGCTCAAATACAAAATGTTTTCTTTTGGTTTTAGGATTAAATTAAGTTTTTTTAGGACTCGTTTAGAAGCAGAAATACATCTCAACTCAGGCTGGGACCAGAGCTTCAGATTCAGATCTTATTTTAGTTTAATTTTCTTTACTGAACCAAACCATCAGTCTTTCCTGGCAGGCAGTCTACCCCAACTAGAATATTTTCCATAGTGAGCTCCAGATAGCCAGCATACTAATGTATGCCTTTAAAGAAAGAAGAAATACCCTGAGTCCTGATGCATTCAATCAAAACAGCAAACAGTGATTTCCAACCAGCCTGTTCCACAACAGACTAAAGCAAGGGGAGAAGCAATCATTGCTTTCTGAAATCAGCCAGGTCAGCCCTTGACACAAAGGAGGTTGGTGAAGAAAGGTTAGCTCTGGTGTCATCGTGCCATTAGGTCTGAACGCCTCTGAGAGATCTCTAGTACAGCCTGCCATTCACAGACCCCCAAGGATTTCTTTTTTAAATGAAAGGTTGCAAAAATCTCATTCCCTATTCCAGCACTGCACACACAACATGTTGCCCTTCCCCCCATCCGTCACAAGAAGCTAATGGGAATCAGGTCCTTAATGGAGGACAATGGCAATTCTGCACAGGTGGGAAGGCATAAAATATTTGCCAGCCAACCAGTCTTGATTCATGGCCAATGAAATATTAATACATGACCTTCATAATTTTCCCTTTCCATTAAAAACCTCAGGACGCTGGAACTAAAGTGTTTAAAAACACTTCTGCTTCCCGGTAATCAGTGTTTAAAAGATAAATAAAAATATATCTGTGCTCCTTGAATTTGTGATCAGAAAGCTTCCTCCAGAGTGAGTCCAGCCTTATTTACCACTGTTCCTTTTAAAGGATTTTGAATGCAGCTGAATGTGAGAGATACATAGCTGCATATCCAACCAACACTTGCCCCTGAAGAGGAGGAAATAAAAGGCTCTTGCTTCAGCCACACCATTGCTGGATTTTTACACTGAGCCCCTCCTGCCCAACAGTGTTCAAGAAAGCTGTGTACAGTCTAAAAGACTGGAGCTACCCTTAACACAAAGGTTGGCTGAATGAAAAACTCAGCAAATGTTCTGTCTTCTCCTGAATGTCGCTTTATGTCGCAGGGTGGAAAGATAGCTGGTTTAGCAGGAATGTTGATTTATTTTGTAGGGTGGAAAGATAGCTGTTTAAATCAGGAATGTAAGCTTTTTCTCTTCTTCAACTGATGCTCACTATCAAGAATATTTGTATGCACAAAGCTACCTTAGTGTTCAAAGGCAACTTCTCTTCACCACTGTCACCAATACCACAGATGACTGAACTGGCTTACAACCAGAATAAATCTTACCTCATGCATTCTTTTTCCCTGTGGCTGAAGACAGCTATCTAGAAGAAAAAAGAAATACATCTTGAGGGCTAGAAGCACAAAACACAAATGCCAGAGATGCATCACCAGTTGAGCCACGAGCTTCCTTCACGAGCTTTCGTAAGTAACCTTATTTCTTTGTCCAAACAGACCCCAGACTCCTCTGTACCTGCTGGGCTCAGAATTGCTTATTGCATCATGGCTTTGTGCCTGTAGTGTGTGGGGAAATCCTGAAGCAGCTACAGTTAGTAGAGATTCTGCCCCTTGGCTGGAATTTTACCCCAAGCCATCTTTACTTTTCCACGCACTGTGATTGTTTCTGAAGAATTAGAAGGCACTGCTCACCTGAGGAAAGCATACAAATGCTTGACTGTAGTGGTAGTAGTAGTGGTACTAGTAGTAGTAGTCATGCAGTGTTAGAGACAAAGTGCTGTTAAGAGTTGATATTCGCTTCATATGTGTTAAGCCTGAGGAAGATGAGCCAGAAAATTACGGCAAAAATGGAGATTATTTTCAGTGCACAGAAATGCTTTGAGCTGTTTTAATTTGAAATCAATTACAATTATAAAGTCACAATTTTAATCACTTTCTTTTCCTTCCTTTTTTCCAGGATAGTAATATTGTTATCCTCTTTTCTGAACCGAGTTATCCGGCTATTACATAGACTGCCCTGTGGTTTTGTGTCACTGTGCAGCAAAGCCAACCATGGACCAGAAAATAAAATCAGAAGTGTGTGAAGGGAGGAAGTGTTGTGGGAAGAAAGAGATCTATAGCACCTGACTGGCATCAAATGTCATCTCAGTTGTCAGTGCAAGGAGGAAGACTTCTGGAGTTTCTTTTCCAAGCAGTTCAAATTCCTTTCTCACGGTTGTCTCGGGAAGGAGCACAGGACAGATGTGTCTGTCACTGCTTGGGATGATGCAGCTCCTGCCTGCAGTGCTCAGGGCTGTGCCCCTGCTATGGAGTGGCCGGGACACTTCCAGGCCAAAATCTCCTGACCAGACAGCCCAGTGGCTCAGAGACATAAAGATCACTGCTATGTGTGAGGTGGGGGTTAACCCAAAGTGCTTCAAGAGGTGCCTGTGTCACGTACACCTCAGTGGCTCCTGTGTGATGGGCAGGAGATTGGTCCCCCAGGACAAGGCAGGAGGCTTCAGGGCTTGCTAAGGACACTGCTTGGCTTGTCCTGGGAGAGAAGAGATGAATATGATGACATCTGTGGCCACAAAGTCTGTCTGTGCTGCTCCCCCATCGCTCGTGCTCAGATTTCCTCTGGGAGGGAGATGATTGATTCACTCCAGAAGGAATGAACTAGCACACAGGCGCTGCAGAAAGCAAGGGAAAAAAGCTGAGGAGAGAGTAAAGATAATCCCAGCTCAAATCTTTACTCTAATTGTATCCTGGGCAGCAATAACCACAATAAAACAGAGCATTGGTCTCTACACTTACTGACTCTCGACACACAGACAGCGCTTAAAAATATTAATTGTCTCCTCTGATTGCTGCCCCGAGTGATGGGTCCCTGCAGGAGAGAGCCAAGCCTAAGGGCCCTGTCCAGTCATGCCAATACCAGTGTTTATTTCCCCCACCTCAGCACAGGTGGGAACAGGCTTGTCTATTGATGCTTTGGGCCTTACACCTTTTCCTACTCTGAAAAGGTGTGGGTCATTGCAGAAATCCGCTGCATTCTGCCTCTGGACTGTGGGGGATGGGGTAATATGGGCATGGGGGCTGACATTTACACACCCTGTGCCTACAGCTAAGTCTGATACCAGGGCACTAATCCTTGCAGTAAAAGAGCATGCAAAGAAGGAAGGGCCCTTGCCAACCTTTGTCTTCTCTGTAGCTGTATAACTGCTTTGGCATTCAGCAGAATGCTGGGCTCATGAAGGTTTCCCAGACCTTCAAACCCTGATCACAGCTGTAAGTCAGGGAACCAATCTGTGTTGGATGAGAGCTCGAAGAGAATTTTCTCTTCTCAACACAAATCCTCTCACTATGTCTTTAGGCTTTGCATATTGCAAGAAGGAGTTGTGCTTCTGGTATTTTATACTCTCCAAACTGTAACTATAATCCCAACACAAACCCTAATGTTATTTATATAGTGGAGATAACCTCCCTCCCTAAAGGAGCACGTAATTTTACCTCTGCTATCACCAGCTGTCCTTACATTATTGAAAGCCCTACAATGATGAATTAAAGTAAAACTAAAGGATCCAAGCCCACCCCATCCTCTATGCCTGCCAAGGTATCATTCCCTATGGGAAAAGAGAAACTATGGCCTTGATCACAGCACCACCAGTTCTTTTCCTGGGATTTTGTGTCCTCTAGAATCAAACTGGCCCTTTCAAAGTGTTGTTGGCCTCACCCTAATTCCAATCCCACCTGGCAGGAGTACCACAATAAAAATGAAAATAAGGAATTGGTCCCTGATACTATCTCTCTTCCTGTTTTTAGGGGCTCTCTAGAATCCTAAAGGAAGTTGAAGATTAGAATATATCTTTACCATATACACAAACCCCACCTCTGTCCACCTTGCACCTCAAGAGCTGATGACCTCAGTGAAAGTGACACCTACAAACATCATTTTCCTTCCTAAAGCTGTGGGTTCTGATGGCCTCCACAGTAAATTGGCCTCTTACAGCTGTTGCTAGGCATGCTCCTTGTGGATGGCACCAGGGAGAGCTCATGGGACAAGCAGGTAATTCCTGATCACTCAAACCTATCAGGCTCTAGACTGACCCCAGAATCCCTTCATAGCAACTGCAACATTAAAAAGAAAGATGCTCACACACATCTGCGTACATACGTACACATACATGGTGTTTTCTCTGTTCAAAATGCATATATTAATGACACAGCTTTTATTCCAGCCTTCAGAGAAATGGTTTGGGTTCTTTTTGTAAAAGGAAAAAAAAAAGGTATGCCACTCCCTGTCCCTAAAAAGAAAGGTTTAGAGGGCAAAATCTGCTGAGTTAAGAGTTTAAGCAGCATCTCTTTTGGAGGCAGCAAGAGATTTTTCTTTCAGAGTGCCCTCTCTTTGCAGACCGGGGAGATGCTGTTCCCTCGAGGAGCCTGAGTTCCCTCTTGGATGTTCACTCCCAAAGGGAGCCAGCATGAATACAGGATGTGTAATCACTGGAGCTGGGTAAAAGAAGGAGTGACCCAATTTGTAGGCGCAGGCACATTAGGCAGCTACTGCCTTAATTACCTGCTGGGTGTCTCAGGTTAGATGATGTGACAATTTCCCAGTGATAACAATTATCCTTCTGGACTGTGATTCACTTTTTGGTGGGTTTGTCAAGGCCTCTTGGATAAAATATGCATGAGCACATCTTGCCCATCCTCCACAGCCAGGCTTCTACCGCAGGTTAGCAGGCATCCCGGCACAGATGGCAGCACTGGAAATGTTTTCCATCCCTGCTGCAGCAGCACAGAGGTGGAGAGCTCACTTGCAAGAGTCCATTAGGCTTTTTCTTGGTCCACTTTCTTGACCTGATTTCATCTATATTTTACTGGAAATTTGTACAAAACAAACACAGGGCTAAAGCACCACCTTTTAAAAAATGGAGAGATGCAGACAGACAAAATTATGAATGCTGTGGTCTTTTTTTTTTGTTTTGGTTTGGTTTTTGAGGGGTTTTGTTTCTTTGTTTGGTTGATTTTGTTGGTTTTTTTTTTTTTTTTGTCTAATTTCTGAATCTGCCTTCAGCAACTTCTGTAAGAAAAGAGTTATTAGTTTTAGTACTATTACAGTAGCATTCAGCTAATGACTTTCAGGAAATAGTTACAGAGATACCCATTTGTCTGTGTGCATGTACATGTATATGCCATTTTTATAAAACATCCTGTCCTTACCTGTAGCCAGTTAGTGTCAGAAGACTGTTTGGATTGTTTGTAAACTCACTTGTACTTGGTGCTAGCATTGATTCCTTGGCTGAATTATTTTGCAATAGAATAAACCCCCTAATTGTGTATCTAAATAAAATTAAATTTTAACAACTTGAATGACTTTTATTTTACCTTGGATGATAATTTATTGACACAAATAGAACTCTTTAATTAAATTTGGCATAGCCAGGTCTGCCGAGGACACATTAAGCCCTTTTGCCATGTGATTTTAGTGCTTTGTTGGGGTTTTTTTAATATATTTTAGACTGTCCTGATGTTCCTAGATTAAATTGTGTTTATTACAGCCATACAGACAGTCAATTATTTTGACTATGCAGTCCTTAAGGATCCCACACAGATTTAGCATAGATCTTCCATGAAGAAGACCTATTAATTTATAATTTCTCATTAAATACATCAGAGATTGAAATCCACTGTTGCTCTTCTGGAAATAGATATCCTAATTCAGGAGGGCAAAGCCTGCAATTTGTAAAAATGGAAGGAAAGCAAGGAGGGCACACTGAACATTTATCACCATCTCTCAAGAGTTCAGGTCTCAGTAAATCTTGGAAAGTTTAGTAAGGGGGGAAAAAATCCTGCAGCATCCCAGTGAGCATTCCCAGTGCTCATAGGGAAGCTGAAGACTTTGAGGTGTCACCTACAGCTCTACAGAGAGCACCTTACCCAGGCAAGGAGGTCCTGTCTTCTGCAGCAGGCAGAGCAGAGTGATAATCCTTCTTTTTCCCTGTGATGTGCTTCCTGGTGGAGTTTCAATGGAAGCTTGAACCAGAAAGTAAAGAAAGGTCTGTAAGTTCACACATCCAAGAATGATGGTTTGCTCTGCAGGGCAAAACTCAGGAAATCCCCACCAGCACCTCAGATTCCTGCTGAGTGCTGCCAGCCCACCACAACACTTGAAGTTCTGTCACTGTCACCAGACAAGCAGACAAAGAACTAAAATCACTTCTACTGAAAGATTAGCATATGTCTGCTTAGCTAACAGGCCTGCAGGATCAGGGATGGGGGAGAAAAAGCTTTTAAACTGACTCCTTCATTCTATATTTGAGAGAAGAGGAGAGGCTTTGAACTCTGATGTTTTTATCGTGCTTCACTCAAAGTAATAACACAATTTTTGTTGATTCCTACATCTACATTATGTTTAGGTCTTATGTTCTTGCATTAAACAAGTACACATTGGTATTACACATTATTTACATTCAGAATACGCACACAGAGAAAAATTGCAGCTAAGACCAGACAAAAAAAAAAAAAAGATACATGCAATATCAGAGTAGAAATATTAAGGTTTCCCCCTTTCTAATTTTGCAAACGTATGGCTAAATCATTTTCAAAAATTAAGATACCTGAATTTGTCTATTTGGGTGGTGTCAGAGGGGAGAGATGAGGAGGGAGGGAAGGGGGAACAACAACAAAACTGCAAACAAACACCAAACAAAAATTCCCCCCAAAACCAAAGAATGACTTTGCTGTATCTTGGCTTAGGGAATGGCCTCTTTGGTTTGAAGGGATATTGCTCAAGCAGGCTAGAAGGTTTGAAAACTTTCTCTGGGTTAAATTGGGCAGTATGATTTGGGACTACTGAAATGTAGACATTTATTCACAAGTAAACACCTCAGGGTCATTGGGGGTCACTGGTTACTGTCATCTTGTGCCAGGAGCAATCTCTCTTGTTTTCACCCAGTTTATTACTCGTTTTGAAGCACTTCTTGTGCTGTTCACTGGCCTTCCTTTAGCAATACAGCAGGCAGAAACCATCAAGCAGCTCAAAACAACCTCCTTAGGTTTTCAAAGCTATTAGAGGAGGAAAAAGAACAACTTCCCTCCTTTACCCATCTGGTGCCTGCTCTGCAGGGGTGACAACTGTCAGTGCATAGGCTGACAGGGTACTAAGAGGGTGGCCTTCTTTGTGAGGGAGGAATTCATATTTGAGTGACTTCAAGAATTTTTATTCCCTTGGTTTCTGTATTTTGAAAAGGGCTATATACCTGCATTTGGCAACAGAGACGAGGGAGGAGGCAGGGTGAGGAATGGAGCCATAAACAAGCCAGCTCAAGACAACCCCTTGTTGTGAGCCTTCCTACTTTGACACATGCTCATATATTTTAGAGCACAGCACATGGAAGTTGATTGTTTTGGCTGCTCTTGCTCTTGGTTTTTGGTTCCTCTCCCGTCTTCTGGAGTACTGGGAAGAGTCCACCTCCTGCCAGGCTCATGGGCACAGTGCAGGGGAGCTCACCAACATTGCCTGCCCTCTGAAAATCTAGTCCTCTGCCAGGCACACAGGGAAACTTGGGTCCCAGGTGAGGTGGGAGGGCTGTAAATTCCCAGGGGGTTGGGGTTCAAGGGAGGGAATGGCACAAAATGGATTTGGAAAACAAGACTTTCTTTAAAGGTACAATTTAAGAATCCAAGATTAAGGGGGAGAAGCAGGGTATTAGCCAAGTCAAACATACTCTTTCCCAAACAAGAGTATGCATAAAGTTCTGGAAAATTTCTGAAGATGTCTCATCTATGACACCCAGAACAGAATTTTTTAAACTGTGTGCTGGCACTCAGTGGGTGGGTAGCAGTTCTTGTTTGCTTGCTGGCCTTTCCTTCCTTTTGTCTCTTTCAGATCTGTCGTCTCACACGACTCTCCCCGTGGCCTGCTAACTCCAAAACTCACTGCTGTCATTCAGGTTCAGCTACTGTGCTGCATCCTGTGCAGAACACTGCACTTGGAGCAGAGCACAGACAGACTGAAGGAGGTCCAGAGGCCCACAATGAGATATCTCTTCTGAAAAAGTATTGAACTAACTTGATATGAGGGGAGCATATGAAAATTACCTTCAAGAATGTAAAAAAGCTGCTGTGAGAGTGGAAGGAAATACAGTCACAGAACCATGGAACTGATGAGATTGGCAGGGACCTCTGGAGATCATCTAATCCAAGCACCTGTTGTGAGTACAGTCAGCTAAAGAAGGTTGTTCAGGGACATGTACTGTTGTGTTTTAACATGTCCAAGGACAGAGACAGCACAACCTCTCAGGGAAAACTCTACCAGTCTTCAATCTCCCTTGGAAAGGTTTTGTTCTTATATTTAAATGGAATTCCTTGTATCTCAGTTTGTTCATATTTCTTCTTGTCCTATCATTGTGCATGACAGAGAAGAGTCTGGTTCTGTCTTCCCAGCTGTCTCCCATGCATAAATAACAATCAGGTGTTTATACACAGGGAGAAGATCCTCTGAGCTTTTGCTGCTCCAGGTTGAATAGCTCCATTTCACTCAGCCTGTCCTCGTACATCAGATGCTCCCATCCCTTAATCATCTTTGTGGTCCATCCCTGGACAGGCTCCAGGATGCACACATCTCTTTTTACTGGGAAACCCAGGTGGAGATGGAGTACTCCAGGTATGACTCACCAGGTCTGGGCAGAGGTGAAAGATCACGTCCCTCAACCAGCTGCCATTGCTTTTCTGAGTGCAGACCACAAGGCTTGTATAAGTTTTCTTCACACAAAATCACGTCACTGCCCCAAGGTCAAACTGATATCCACCAGAACTCCCAGGTCCTTTTCTGCAAAGCAGTTTTCCAGCCAGAAATCCCCCAGCTTCTACTGGGGCATGAGGTTATTACTTCCCAGTGGCAGAATTATTGCTCTTCCTTCTGCTGAACTCCATGAGATTCCCACCAGCCCATTTCTCCAGACTGTCAAAGTCACTCTGGATGCCTGCACAACCCTCTGGTGCATCAGCTGCTTTTTAAGTTTTGTGTCACCTGCAGGCTGGCTGAGGGTACTCTCTGTCCCGGTGTGGAGGTGATTAATGAAGATGTTAACCAGCACAGACCTGGCACCACCCTGGGGCTCACCCCTGCTGACTGGTCCCCAGCTGCACTCCGTGCAATCCTTCCAGCCTGGCAGTTCAGCCAATATTGAGTTCATCTCACTGTCCGCTTCTCTAGCCTATACTTTGCCAGTTGTTCTGCATATAATCTGTCAGCTCTGCAGTGTATAGGAAAAGAAGTCAAATTGGAGCAAGAGACATTGATATTAGACAAAATAAAAGTTTTTCCAAGGTTATACCACGCACTGGGATAGGTTTTGTGAGGAGATTGTAGCTGGAATAGGTGATCTATTAAGGTCATACCCAGAATTTTTTTTTTTCAACCTGAACAACGTTTTCAGAATATCAACTGTGTGTATTTCTTCCTCAGAATGAGCTGAAGTGGAGCTTGATTAGCGGAATGCTCCCAGGAACTCCTCAGGAAATGGGAGAAGGGTGAGAAATGGAAGGACAGTGTGGGTTCAGTGCAGATGTACACCCTGAGATGAGAATTACCTCAGTCCACACTGCCATCACTTGGGTGTCTGCAGCTTGGGCTTAGACCCCTTGCTCTACACAATTTATTTTTTTTTTTGTTCAGACATGAGATATTCCCATATGCTTTGAGCAGCTTGATTAGCTACTAGAGCATTTCAGCATATTGATCATTGTTGTTTATTTTCTACATTACACAAGTTTAAAAGAGAAGAGCACAGAAATAACCATTGTGCTTATCCCCCTGTGAAGGGAATAGAGGCTGGGGCTTGGAAGCACTATCCCTTTCTTTTTCCCCTCACATGGACACGGGAGTGCCCATGCCTCTGGTTCAGATGAAGTGATTATCAGCAGCAAGAGAAGCTGGAATGTTCAGACTGCCCTGCAGCCAAGGGAGGAACTGCTGGTGCCTATAAATAGAAAACCTGTCTCTCTGGGAGCGCTGCTGCAGCTGATGAGGGGGATATAAACAATGATGGAGCACAGGGTATGTGATGAAGGCAAACATAGATTTACTCCAGTGCAAGTCCAGTAGGCTTCCATCTCCACCTTCATACCCATCATTTGCCTCCTCCCCATGTTTGCAAGGCTGGGGTCCTTTCTTCAGGCTTAATGTGTTTCCCAGATAATATGGCATGGTTTCTGCACTGGCCCACTGGGAGATGGATCCAGATGGATGGATCCACACAGCTGTCTCTGCTTACTTTGCAATGGTTTTCCTTGAGGTGCATGTTCCAGACACCCCCTACAGGCTCTCCCCCTTATTCCTTTAAACCTTTGTCTGGTTTAAAAGATAAGCAAAGAAGGAATAAGGTAAGCAAAGAAAGTGCAGATCTGCCTTCCCCCTCTGACTCCTGTCTGAGGTAAAGGGGCATCTGGGCAGCCTCTCAGGCCAATAGGTTGTGAAAAGAGGAGTAGGAGACGCTGCCCAGTTCAAAACTTTAGCAAAAGACATTGTCCAGTTTGCTTAGCAACTTCTTTTTGGAAGGGAAAACACAGACTAAGATGTGCTGATTTGATACTGGTGAGGTGGTGGTGCAGCTCTCACAGGATAAGATTTTCTTGGCTCTGATTCATTGTTGGTACAAGTTGGGACTTCTATGTTCAGAGCTTTGGTTCTGCATGTGAGAGAAAGGGATGACAGACTTCATCAAGGGAGTCTGAATCAGAAGTGATTCATAGCTTGTGAAGTACTCAGATACTCCATGTGAGTGCCATAAAATAACTTGAAAAGAAACAAATGTGAAATATGAGACTGGATGAAAGGGAAAGGACAACATAGTGATCACCCACTTTTAAAGGCCAGAAGAGACCATTATGGCAATTCAGTAAGACTTGGCCCATAGCACAGACCTCAGGACTTCACTGAACTAAATTCCTACTTCAGTGTAGGAGCTGTTATTGAACTAGAGCACATATTTTGAGAGAAACTGACCAACTTGATCTTAGATGGAGAAGGGAATAGGAGAATCCACCACTGCCCTTGGTAAGTTGTTCCTTCTCTATTAAATATACATTACTTGTTCTTATTTATTTGTACAGTCTGACTTATTTCAGGCTGGTGTGCTGGCTAGAGGGGCACGCTGTTTTCCTATCTCTGTTGCCTGGGCATGGGACTGAGCATTGCTGAAGGCACTGCACTGATTTTTCACTTCTGAAGCTGACTCATTCTCTTGAGCCCTAAAGCCATGAGTTAGCCAGAAGACCTATAAGCACTCTCTGACTCCTGAGTCTGGGTGAGTGCCTTGGCTGTGACCTGTTTTTGCATGGAGGTGCACACTGCCTGCCCCTGCCACCCCTCTTTGTGCTCTGCTTCTGCGCCAGAAAAGCCCAGGTGAACTGACTGGCCAGAAAGCCTCTCCATCTGTCTTCCCAGGGAAGATGGTAAGGAACAAGGACCCTGTGATGTACTGCAGGATGTGTACCTGGGGCAGCTGGGTGGATGCACAGAATGTTCCACCCCAACAAATCCTCACCTACCTTTGAACATTTTTTCAGGCTCACCACTGAACCCTCTCTAGGATTTCAGCCTTCCCCCCATGAGCCCCATCTTCAAGTGCACTGTCCCAAGGCTGGCCAAGCTGGTGCTGAGCACAGCAGTAATGAAAGTTTCTGAGGTGAAACGACAAGCAAAGGTTCTGCAGTTTTCCCTCCAGATTTGATTTTGATTTCATCTGAATGGTTCTATTCCTAATTGCTTGCCTATAGCGAAAACTTAATGTGTTGATTTTCCAAGGGCTACAGAGCAGCACTTGGAGAACAATCAGTCAGATGTTTTGTCACATCCCAGGCAGCCTTAACAGCATTTGCCTGAAATGAAATGTAACATCTCTACACTGCAGGCAATATTTTTGCTGATAACGCTTCTGCATATCTTGCTAAATAAAAATAGATCCCTCCTTTTTTTTTTTTTTTTTTCAGACAACAGTTAAAAGCAAACCCAAAGCCCCACTTGCATTAAGATGACACAGTACCAAACTGGAAGACAAAGTGGTCCTCCACATTTGACTGCGGTCACATCAGGTCCCTGACTTGATCCTGAGCCATCTGCTAATTGCTGTGGCTTTGCAATCAAGTATTGCAAAGCTAATTTTGTTGTGAAGAAGCTGTTGGAACGTGGATTCATCCCTGGAAATCACATAGCATCTCTGCTAATGGGTACTGCAGATTGCTAAGCTGTTCCAGCCTGCTTTGCCACTGGACAAACTAGGATAGAGCCCTGTCTTTCAAAGACTTCTGGCACCCTGGGGTGTTGAGCGGCTTTGCAGGATGCTGCAAGCTAAGGAAAAGTCTGAGGCCATCTGTCCTTAATACTGGACTCAAGGGCTGCAGGGATGCAACTGGGTCAAGTGCCCCAAAACACCTGGGAATCCCATATCAGAGCACACCAGCAATTTGCCTGCCAGCATGTGGGAACCGCTATGCCAGGCAGTTGTGGGGCACATGGTGCAGGGAATACAGAGCAGGCCAGGCTCTGGGGAACTCTGTTGGCTTCTCTGTCTTGCAGTTGCCAAAGCCCAAAATGCAGCACTGCTCTGCACCCTATGTCACTGCCAAGCACAATAAGAAAAGGCAGAAATTAAATGCAGAGTGCATTCAGATCAATGTGGGATGCTTGCATTGTTGACATCCTCTGTGTGTCCCTTTGAATGCAGCAGCAGCAACAGCACAAAACATTCCTGGACCTGCTGTACCTTGGGGGCCTTTGTCCTAGACATTGCTCTGTCACGGGTATTAGAAACATCAGACAAAAAAAACGTGATGGAAGGACAGGCACTGATGTGTCATCATCTTCTGCTGTCATAACCAGTGCTTTTATGATCTCCATTACTCTGATGTCCCATTTTACTCAGTCTTTTAAGGTACTTGTCCTCACAACACCCCAGTGAGGGACAGGAAATGCTGCAGATGGGCACAGACCATGTCTGTGCTAACAATAGTAACAAACACTCCTGGAACTGTCTGGTGCCCCCCAGATCAGAAGTACTGTGTGGGCTGTGGTGGCTTACATGGACCACAATTTGGTAGGGACAGGCTGTGGCATGAACAGTGTGAGGGAGGCCACATGCCTCTTGCACATCCCCCTGTCCCCTCTGCCCTGTCCCAGGCTTGAGGCATGCAGGCATGCTCAGGCTCGGAATCTGGGGTCTGCAGGCTTCATCTCCAAGGCTGGGGTGCTGCTTCTGCTTTTGCAGCCTGTAAAAGATGATGTCTTTGATGCTTCTGCTGTTCCCCCAGGCTCAAGGGGAAGAGGACAGCTGCCTCCTTTGGGCTGGAGCCAGCAGAAGCACAGCTGGCCATGTCAGATTAATCCTATCCCAGCAGAGAAGAGAGATGCCACTTCTAGAGACTAGCAGTCTCTGACCCAGGTCAGTTACAAGCAGCATGGGATCAGCAGGTAGCTTGGAGTGAGGTGAGGGGTTTAAGGCCCTTGGAAAAACTGTAGTTGTCTTCTCAAGCAAAAAAATGGCAAGAAGCAGCTCCTAGTAGTGAGGTGTTTTTTAACTGGATGATGCTGATTTCAGAGTGTTTTGAGGATTGGCGTGAGAGCAAGAGGGCTGCACAAGGAGAAATTCTGCTGGAGGACAGTGCAGGAGGACACACCAAAGTGACACAATCTGTATCACCTCCTAGGCTGCCTGGCTCATGTCACACTCAGGCAGTTCTTAGGACTTGCTTGACTGAGTGCTACCTGGCACGAGCTGAGAGCATGATGGGTGTAATTCAACAGTGGGGAGAAATGTGCTCCAGTTCCTGGGCACATGCCCTCTTCTCCTTTAGGTTTCTTGGGCAGAGGTATAACCAGAGAAGCTAAAGTCTCATTTTCCAAGACATGTTGCCCTCCCACCCACTGATCTCAGATTCATCCAGACACTTCAGGTAACCACTCAAATATTTTTGTGGACCATGTCTCAAATGTGTGGCCCACCATAGTTTGGGAACTCTGTGGCAGAAGGGGAGTCAGTCTAGCTGCTGAACTTGGGCTGCTCATGAGGGTAAGGCGAGGTATCAGAAATAAGGTGGGAACTGTGTCTTTCATGCAGTGCCCTCAGGGCAGGGATCTGTCTGTTCTTCATTTGTCTGCAGAGCACATAGCTGTGGCCTTGTGTAAATAATGCATAACATGCACAGTCATATTTTCTACACGTCCCTACCCGCACGGATGGCTTCAATGGGAAAATGTCATGGCTGATCATTAAAAGGCAACAAACCCCTCAACTACCAAAATAAATAAGTGGTATATTGTTGGCTCTTGCAGTCAGTAGGATCCCACACGAGGGGATTTTGCCCCCATGCATGCATCTTCAGCAAATTGATTTGATAAGACCCAGTTCCAGACATCACCTTATTTCAAGTTCAGTTACCTAGGAAACTGCAGTGCACTGCTGGGACGAGCTGCCCGCTCCTGCTTCTGTTGGAGCTATTACACACATCAGCTCTTCCTTCAGGAAGAGCAGAGTGCTGCCTAAGCCAGCTTCCAGCCTTTCCATGCAGATCTGGGCTGTGCATGCGTGCGAAGGGAGGCGCGCAGTCACCGGTGCCCGTGGGAGGGAGACGCGCGCACCACCCACGCCCAGGGCTGCCCACTGCAGGTTGTTCTTCTAGCCGTGAGGACACGTGGGGATGTGGTAGCTGCTTACTGCTTGTGAGTGTGGAGATGACATGGGAACCAGCCCTAGCTGTGTGTGTGAGCACACAGTCCCACGCAGAGCGGCTGCTGTGCATGTGTGTGCTCACACACGTAGGTGCCGCTTCTCGTGAAACGACTCGAGCTATTGGGGCTTCTGCAAAATGGTAACTGAATCTGAGCATCTGACATAACGTGGTCTGTTTTGCTCTTTTTTACAGAGTGCTCATTTGTTGAAGACAAGTTCACCTTCTTTGGGACAACAAAACCTTTGCACTCTCGACTCTGCAGTTTCTGAGGAATGAGGAGCCCGTGAAGAGCAGCTCTAGCCCACTGCAGTGGTGCTTGACGAAGAGCTGGTGCTAAGGAGCCCGAGAAGCACAGTCATTTTTAGAAACACTTGATTTTTTACCAGATTGCCATAATGTGTCCATGGTGGCAGCTTCTCTCTCAGGTGTGAGATATGCAGCTGCACGTGGCCTCAGGACACAGGAGGCTCAGGTGCTGGGCTGAAGGTGGAAGTGTGTAAGGAAACAGATGGAGTGGAGAATCCCATTTCCTTCCTTGTGCCAGAGCCCAGGAGCTGCACCATGGAGATGCAAACGTGCATAATCAACTCATCTACTCTTGTTTAGCACGGGTGAGCTGACTGGAGCCAGATTCTTTTTAGTAGACAGCCCTGTCATGGAGAAACACCCTGTTCCCCGTGCTGTCATTCAGCAATTTTCCAGGGAAAGCAGATACTTTTAATGTTTCTTTTACAGGAATGTGGAGCCCAACATGCATCTCACAAATGGGAAAATAAAATCTGCTCTGCATATCTCTCTGGTTAGTTTGTTCTGTGCCATAACTCATATAGGCATCTGCAGGTGTCAGCAGCCCTTTACACTCTCTTTCACCAACTACAAATATTGTGGCTGCTCTGGTAGAAGGGAAAAATATCTTGAGGAAGTGGAAATTATCAGAGGGGCTGCCATGAGGTGCCCCAGTAGGAGATCTGTTGTCTGAGGAACAGTCTATCCTGATGTACTTTGAGGCACTATAGATCACCATTTTCCCTTTTGCTATCCTCTCTGGGAACTCACATAATAACAGGGAAAACAAACTCACATGAACAGGACGTGCAATCCTTCTGTCCTATTGTATTTGCGGGATGCCCCAAAGAAGGAAGAATGATGAATCTGACTCCATCTTCTCAAAAAGCTAATTTATTATTTTATAACACTATATTATGTTAAAGAATGCTCTACTCTAATACACTAAACTAAAGAATACAGAAAGGATACTTACACCATGCTGAAATGATAATAATGAAAACTTGTGACTCTCTCCAGAGTCCCGACACAGCTTGGCACTGATTGGCCAAATACTGAAAACAGCTTACAGCAGAAACCAATAAAACATTCACCTGTTGGATAAACAATCTCCAAACACATTCCAGACAAGCAAAACACAGAAAAGCAAATGAGATAATATTTGTTTTCCTTGTTCTCTGAGGCTTCTCATCTTCCCAGGAGAAAAATCCTGGGCGAAGGGATTGTTCAGAGAATGTGAATGCCACACTGTCCCTCTCCCCGTCTCCATAACCTGGATCTCTGGGATAAGGGGTAGCAGAATAACTACTGTGTGGCCCAAAGCAGTGGCCTACCAACATCCACCTGCAGGCAGCAGGGCTGTTTCTGGCCTTTCCTCCCAGCCTCTTCCTCACCTCCTGACCTGCCTGGCTAGAGACTCTGTTCAACACCAGACATGTCAATGTAGCAAGCATCAAAACTCTTGAACAATGCTATATTGCTGGACAAAATATTACCAGAGAGGTCTAACTGTCCAGAAGGAGCACAAACATTATGAGTCATGCCCTGTGGAATACTAACATTTGATACATACATATGAGCACACCTTCTGATCCATTGCAGTGTGTTCTCACCAACTGGACACAAAACTATCCTGATAGGCATTTGTCTGGTGCATGCTTGCCATGTCAGAGCTATTAGGGTTTGCAAGAAACTTGTTGACCTATTTAATTTTTGTGTATCTAGACAGACAGCTAGACATGCAGTCAGGTAGACACTTGAAAGTCCAGCTCAGTGACAGAGAAACCTTTATTTTCATCAACCTGTCAACACTGTCATTACTGACATTTACTTGGCATTACCCAGTCTCATATAGAGTCCTATAGTTCACAGAATCATATCAGAGAGTCGTAGACTGGTTTGGGTTGGAAGGGACCTTAAAGATCATCCAGTTCCACCCCCCTGTCATGAGCAGGGACACTTTTCACTAGACCAGGTTTCTCAAACCCTAACCAACCTGGCCTTGAACACTTCCAGAGACAGGGCATCTGCAGCTGCATCTGCATCTGCAGAGTGTCTCATGACTCTCTTTGATTGTTGCAAGTAATTATTATAACAAACTTGGCCCATGTCTGTAACACACACTATGTATGTTTATGTGTGTATAGATTTATGTGTGTATAGAGACACACATACACACAAAGAGCAGTGTATATATGTATATATGCATGTATACACCCATAAGCATACACTCAGAAGAACCTCTGTATGTGTTTCAAACTTGTAAACAACCAATGTGTGAAGGACAGGCAGACATTTCCTTTCATCCACTACCTCCAGGATGCAGTAGGGCATTTTTAACGGCGCTGAATGAAACCGAGGGAGTGAGCAACAGCCTAGCCAGATCAAAATCTCTGCAATGCATCTTTCACTTCCTGGGGCAATGATTCTTGCAGCTGGGGACCTACTTTTATGAATAGGTGTTCAGAGAAGGGATTTGGTTTTAGCAATTCCATCTATGCCTGGGACTCTTTGCTGCAAACTTTTATATGTGCCAGACATTTCAACTGAGTTTTATGTGTTGTTCTGCATAACAGCATCTCCAGAAAGGTTTATCTTCCTGTGCTTATAAGTCACTGATCTTTGATCATTCTGTACCTGTATCCTGCAGGATATTATGTTTGTTTGTATGTATTTCTCATTTGAAATACCGTAAATGATAGATAGAGAAGCTTTGGCAACAGCCAATTTTGTGGTAATTATCTGAGCTGAAAAAGCTTCTGAGGCCTCACAGAGATAGTGGCAGCAGATGCATCTGTGCCTGTGTTAACCTGCTTCCCCAACATCCCCAAAGCCAGACTGCCTTTTTTGACAACATTACAGAAGCAGTGTAGAAAGGGAAAGAAACACAGTTAGAGAGAATAAAGCATTTACTTAGAGAACTGACTGAAGATATGGAATGGTGCTAAAAGACAGAAGGCTGACCAAAGGGCTGTAATGTCTAAGAACACTTTTTTCTCTCCAGATTAATATTTCATGTCCTGTGCCATCTTTGTCACCCCGCACATCTCCTCTGTCAGGAAACTTATGCAGGCAGCAGAAAAAGGCCCCAAAAAATGCAGAAGCTCCCTCACCCCAGATCCATTGACTTTACTCAGAATAACCAAGACTGTAAAGTGGAGGTTTCCCCCCTTCCCTTCAGCTAGGGTCAGAGTTGCAGTTTAGCAGGATAGTAAATGATTGCAGATAGCAAATGATGACAGAAGTCAGTTTAGCATGATAGCAAATGATTTTAAAATGTCTAGGAGTCAGTCTAGACTGGAAATGAGAAGCTCTTTCTGCTATCAGAGTGATGGGATCCTCACCAAGGCTTTCACAGGATGCTGTGAATCCAAAACAGCTCACTCAGTTTTGAGGTGAAGCTTGAGCAATTGGTGAAAGGGACCCTTCAAAGCCACTGCCTGCCAGTGCAGGACCCTGGATTGCATCATCCAGGACATCCCTTCCAGGACTGCATTTCTAAGATGGGAGCTACAATTTGAATGCAATTATGTGAATACTGAAGTTGTAGATAATGTGTTTGAGATCACTTAATTCACAAGCAAGGCTTTACTGCCTCTACCACTTTTCCCTCACAGTGCTGTGGAAATAAGTGTATCACTACCTTATCTCTGCTCAAGTATTAAAGTCAGAATGTGTTAGAAACATCCAGGAGAAAATTAAATAAGATTCCATTTGGTGTTTTGTAATGTCTGCTGAACATTTCATTTTCTGTCAAAGAAATATTGAATAATGATGCATTTGGACAACACTTTTTTTGAAAATGCAGCATGCCATTGCATAAATGAAGCATATTTGTTAACATATAGAGGCAGTTTCTAAGTTTTCCTCAACTTTTCAAACTTTTGAGTGCTTGGATATTCAATCTTATAATTCTTTTAATTTAGAGATGTATTTGACTACAATAATGTTGAGGTGGCTGCAAGAATGGTCAATTGAAACAGATTTTCATCAGTGGTGCTGTGCCATTAAGATAATAGGAAGCTTGTGTAGTGGTAGATAATAAAATATGACAATAAAACAAAATTTGTATTCAAGCCAAATTACAATTGAAATATTTTGAGCTGTGTTTTACTAAATCCACTTGCAAGAGTAGGATCAGAAAAATAATTTCCTGTCTTGTAGGGAATGTTTTCTAGAGAATGTGTTCTCTAAAAGAAGCCAGCAAATTTCAGCACTGATAACTTTCTTATTCCTAAACCCAATTATTTTCAAACATGTCATCTACACTAGCTCTCGGTGAGGATTAACTACATGACAGGCTTGAACTTTTAAAAGCAAGTGAGTTTTAAATTATGAAAGAGCAGGGGAAAAAGGTGAGACTAATTTTTACTGTACAGAAACATGTAAAGTTTTTCAGCGTATCATCATTCATAGTCTTCTTGCCATAATTATAATGAAAATTATTCCCTTTCTCTTCTTCTTTTGACTCCCTAACTAGAAATGCTTTGTGATTGGATGATGTAGACTAATTTTTAATGAATCATTTATCATATGAATAGCTTATTGCAAATTAAACTCCCCCATCTAGCCCAGGAGTACTTTTTTGTTAATTGCCTTGCAAGCATTAAAGGATATTTCTAGCTCAGACTACCTGGACCAACACTATTGAATGCTACATTTGTGTTGTCTGACTGGATGGGGTCAGCACCAGGAGCTGGGTGTCCTGTCTGGCTCTTTGTGACAGTCAATTCAAAATCTGATTTCAGCAAATATTCATGGACATTACGTGAAAATATGCTCCACTGTATTCCTCCAGAAGTACATTCCTGTATATTTTCAGAGAATGAATCTTGCAATGCTCACACTCCCTAAAGCCTCCTAGGTTAAGAGGCTTGCTGCTATTGCACTGTGGAGAGGCTTTCATGCTCAGAGCTGGCACAAATTGAACATTGACACTGGTGTACGAATTTTCCTATAGTTTTCTAACTACACGTGGGTTTGCTCCAAGTGCAAAATGTTTTAGCCCTAAAGCAAATACTGACAGGTGTGGGAAGCTGGTTGCTATTCAGGATTTGAGTTCTTCCCCAGCAAAATTCCACTGATGGGATCTGTGTTATCAGGACCTCAATTCTACCCCACAGGCCACCAAAATGATCGACCTTCAAAGCTAAGATATCAAAAGGGTCAATAAATGTCTTCACCCTAGACAGATAGGAAAACATCAGGGTATCAGCGTGCCCCAGGCTGGCAGAGTTTCTGTTCATAAGTGTTAATAATCTTTTTTAAATTTGTTTATTTTCGTCTAAACTCTGAGTTGAGACTTCAGTAAACCCCTGGGAATCTTGTGGAAAGGCAGCAGAGCCTAAACAGTGGCTTAGCTGGTGGCCAAGGACAGAAAGTCCACATTTCTCAGTGCTGTCACTTATATATTCTCCTCTGGTTGGAGGTTTTAATGAGGAGATGTTTCCAGGATGAAAAAGAATAACAGGACTGAGAAAATTTAATCCTGAAAAATGAAAGAGGAAGACTGAAAAGAGGATAATCACGAGTTTCAGGATTTAAACTCTGGCACATGGGATGTGGTGTGTAGCAGACCACAGGAGTCTGTGTCATGCCTAAGGGTTTTCCTTTTCCCACAGAGGGCTCCAGCCTGGCCACTCTGGGCCAGATGATGTTGGACAATTATACAGGCAACACATTGGCTTCAGTACAGCAGCTGGGGCTGCTCCCCCAGGGCTCGAGGGCTCAGACACAGCATCCAATGGCAGCAACTCCGTGCCTATTACCAGGCATGAGGTGAGCAACGGGAGCTGATCCTCGGCATTAATCCACAGCAACTGTGAGATAAATTACATTACTCTAAATGCCACGGAAGGAAATTTGGCTGACGTATGCAAACTCGTTAAGCTGCTTTAATTGCAGCGCTCTAGGAGAAGGGGGTGATTTCAGCAGACTGAAATAGGATGGGGAGTCCTCGCTGTGTGAGACAGGAGGGAGAGCACCAAACACAGCTTCTCAGGCCAAGAGAAAAAAGGGAAATCCTGTCTTTCAGGTGGGAAAACAAGCTAGGCAGTCTTTCCCTTTCCGTAGCGCCTCTTCTCAGCCAAATCAATAAACAACAGATTGAGGCCTGAGGGACTAGAATGGCACAGGCAAAAGGACTAGGCTGGCACACCTCATCCCCCAGCTCCAATCCTCACAGGAAAAGGCATTTTCAGGTAGATATGGCCGAAATAACTGCAGTAAAAAAAGGAGCAGGTGGGAGATGGTTTTTCATTCATTAAATACAGTCATAGAACTTTGTTGTCTCTCTTTGTTAAAGAAAATCAGAAACCTCCCACAAAAAGATTTTTCCTTTGCTGAAATCATGCTTAGCTTTTTTGTTTGGTTGGTTTTGTAAATGAGGTAGGATACTTTGCATTGAGTATAATACCATTTTTCATGAAAAAATGTAGAAGAAATAGTTTCTCTTCCTGGAAAAACTGATTTTTAAGTGGACTCAACCATTGACATGGATTAGTTATTAAAAATAGTCAAGAAGATTTTAATCCTGCCAACAGTCAAGCATGCTGCCAATAAAAGCATTTGAGCTTTATTCTTAATTTTTATCCTACCACAAGCTCCCCTAACCTTTTAGAGACAGCCTGAATGCTCAAGTTAAGTGTATGCTCACCACCCATTTGGTGGTGAGCCCAGCTTTTCAGGGCTGTAGAAGTGAACTGACAGTTCAGAAAATAAAGCCTTTCTTCCATGATTTCTTTCTCTTTCTTAACTGACAAGTGTACTGATGGCCAGTTTAATTTGATTTGACACAGATGGTCATTTCAGTTGGCAATCATCCACCAAAATACTTGTCACCCTTGGCTAAACACCTACCCTCATCGATAGCCTTGTGACATCTTTTCCACATTGTATATGACATGTGCCTGTGAACTTCCTGCAATGACCCCTCCGTGTTTTTCAATCCCAGCCTGCCAAATGCCTGGCTCCAAAATGCCATTGCTCCCTCACTAGGACACTCCAGCTGCTGGGGGAGCTCCCTGTGAGGCTCCCTCCATTCCAGCCCTAAGGCCTGGCAGGAAGGGACATGGGAAATGCCATGGGAGGACATGTCTGCCCTTGGCTTCCCTCTGCCTCACCATGCCAGGCTACAGCCTGAAGGGCTGGAACCAGGGGCCTGTCATTCCCTCAGCCTTTCCCTAGATCTGGAATGGATTGGTGTTGCATTGCAGCACTGTAGATCAGGGCATGAAACCTGTTTTGCACCTGTGTGTTGTAAGGCATTTAGATAATAATTATTAATGACCCATAATAATTCTAGATTCCTATTTTCTCTGTATCTATAATGATTAGAAATCCATAACTTTGTTCTCTGAGTTCCCTAGTCACTTCAGAGGAGAAACTTTAGCCTTTTACATGCGCTTGAAGCCTGATCAGGAGTCCCCTGTAATCCATGGCTGCCCAGGCAAACTGAGGGTTATGTGACAAGTGGGATCCCATCAGCTACTACAGAAGTAAGTGGTAAACAAGATGTTTGCAAGGTAAAGTCTTGCATCTCCACGCAATATTTTCCAGCTCCTGTTTGAAAGACATTTTCCAGTCTGATCTTTCACTGGAATTCTTCTACTCAGTTTACATTTGTTTCTGTCACAGGGCTATTTGTCCAATAAATTAAACAGTCAATAAATGCAGGGGCCATAAATCTTTTCTATCACTAATTACCTTAAAAATGAGGAGACTGCTATTCTGCCTCCTTTATTTATTTCATTTGATAGTTGTAGCAGCAGCAGCTGATCTGGCTAATAATCCCCGCCTTCAACTTGGGACCATTGCAGGGCCATGGGGAGGACTAATATGAAAATCAGGCATGTACAGAGTAATTTTTCTCGTGAGTAAACATATTAAAATGAAACAATGAGAAGCCACAGGACTTCCTAACCTGGATGTAACACACTTTTACCTTGGCTGAGGCTGTTCTGCCACGGTGAAGAAATGCCCTCTGGGAGATACTGCTGTGTGACTGCTAACACTTGGAGTCACTCCTCTGTGTGAGCTGTGGGGAATCTCCATCACTGTGCAGCCATCTGAACCTTGTTCCTGTGAGGTCCCACAGGCCTTTGCAAGGTTTGTTTATTATTAGCATCATTTTCCACTCTCATGGCTTGTTTTGAATATAAGAAAAGTGGATCCTATTAAAAAATTGCTATCTAGGACACAAAGTGTGGAGTAACCCATATTTCATCATCCTATTATTAAATAACAAGTACTAATTTACTTTTTACCAATTAGCTAAGAACAGGCAAATTAATTTTCCACATGTGACAGAGAGCTAGCTGCTGCTAGATTATAAATGTCAAACGTGGATCCAGGATATTTTATGAAAAAGATTAGTGAGTTGTTTCTCACATCATAAATTTCCTGGTTGGTCTGCTAGGAAATATTTCCAGTTTGTGGTGCCCTTTCTGAACTCTTGACTCAAACAGTGCAGCCCAGAGCAGGTGGATGCAGATGACCCAGAAGTCCTGCCAACATTTCCGTGGTGTGTATGCATGTGTGGGAGGCAGTGGCATTTGGAAAAGGAAGATAGCATCAAAGAGTATTTAGGGAATGAAGCTGTGGGCTCAGCTGTAAGCAAAGCCCCTGTGGTTAAAGCTCTGCCTGTTGAGATGTCCCATGTGACAGTACCAAACTCATTTCCATGCTTTGCTATGCATGTCCACCTCCTTGTCGAGCTGCTACTGAAAATCAGTTTGTTACACAGGGCTGGGATGTAAATGAAGGCAGTGACATCACCCCTGCAAAGTCTGATCAGCCTGAAGGTCCTGTGCACCCACCACAGCAGGATCTGGCAAAGGGAATGGACACCAGGACCTGGCAATGTGTGATGCTGGGGTTGTCACCCCTGCCTATCCCCACTGTCCCACCATGCCCACCACGCCCACCATGCCCACCATGCCCTGTTTTGCAGAGGTCACTTGCACTGACTTTCTGGAATACAAGAGTGAATAATGGCAGAGATTTTCAGCCACCTGTTCACACAAGTTCTTTTAAAAGATAATCATTACAAAAACAAAGGTCATTTAAGAACACATGCACACACAGAAAATCCCATTTTAGACTAAAAAAGTGCAGTGGAGTTTGACCTTTGCTATGTCTTCTGCCATGCCTCCTCTCTAGAGGTTTGTATGGTGTTCGTGGTCGTGCTGCTTTATTATTCCCACAGCTCTGTTTCTTCCTTCTAGGCATTAAATAAAGCAAAGCAAAGAACCACAAATTTTACTTAAAACAAGTTGACTCACCCTTAGAAAACAGCAAGTGCATTCTTAGGTAATTCACAAACAGGAAAATGAGACAAGGTCAATGATCAACCCATTTCTTGTGGCTTGACCCATCTTACTGAGCCTATGGTTTGCTCCTGAGCTCTCAGGGCCACAGCC
Organism: Fringilla coelebs; assembly: GCF_963513975.1. NCBI lineage: Eukaryota > Metazoa > Chordata > Aves > Passeriformes > Fringillidae > Fringilla > Fringilla coelebs. Next base: position 86,348,727 of record NC_140028.1, read on the forward strand.
CTTTTGTACACCAGTGTTTGGGGTCTGCAGACTGAGCACAGATCAAGGTCCTTTCCTTACAGGACCTTCCAGACTCACCCTGCTGGCTGGCAGGCTGATTTTCAGTGGATCAATGAATGAGTTTAGGACACAGAGTCTCACTCTGAGCACAAGGAGTAGAACTCTCCATTTCAATTTTCAGGCTACATCAGCAGGACAGAGATGTCCAGAAGAGACATCTGCTACAGCAAAAGGCCTTTTTGGAGTAATGGGGAGAAGCCCCCAGCCAGCAGAAATACCTATGGAATTTGCTGTATAGGAGGATGGATTTTGCCATGGAGGGTGCCTACATGGGTCAGAAAATAGTCCGGATATGAATCAACTCTCAGAAACCAGTGCAGCCATAAAAATGGACACTCATGGCTCAAAAAAAGCAAGAGTGGCAAATAACTCATCTTAGCTACCATGGGGTTCCCTGTATCCCTTTAAAAACAGAATAAAGGACAAAGGGAATAACCCCTGAAAAATGCCGGTGATTTTGTACTGTTCACCCAGCTCTGGTGCACTGAGACCTTCCCCAGCCCACAGAACCCATCTGCACAAAGCATCTCACCTCTGCAACCTCACAGGAGTGCCACAGGCTTCTCTGCCCTATCTCCATGGGAAAAAATGAGAAGCAAACCCCAGGCAATGCTGCCAGATGTCTGCAAAGGTACAAAGAGAAATAGTATGGCTTGTTTAGAGGGAAAGGGCCATGGAATCCTGGCTCTTGCAGATCTTCTCGGGGCACCAAGTCACATGCACACACTCTCAATAAAGAGCTGCCTCTTTTCTCTTCCCAGAAATGCCATTTTCCTCTGGGTGCTTATCAGTTACTGGACATGCAAGAGATTTGATCCAAGACAATTTACTTCTCATACATGAGTGAATATCTAACTGCCCATCTTCAGCCTGACTGATGAGAGCCCAGGTAACTTGGCAGGCTTCCTCCTCCTGCATCTGAGGGATGGCTGCTATCCATGAGTGCTCCTGCCACAGATATGGATGTCACCAAAACAGACAGCCCTCTCCAGTGAGAAACATCGGTGGGAGACAATCTATATGAGAATGAAATAGTATTTTCCCCAATTTATTCTTCAAGAACAATGCAAACAGGGTAACCCATTGAAATACTGGGTTGGTTTCCTTTGGTTTCTTTCCTTTTTTCTTACTCATCAAGTGAAGAAAACAACCCCATTTCACTTTTCCAAAATCTCCAAGGTAAAATTAATTTCAGATCCCCTTCATGAAATGACTGGATAGAAGATTCTCCCTTGGGTCACTCAGCATATTTGTTACATTGCTCTCACTCCTCTAAGATAATGAATCATGTATCCCAGGACCTGTCCACACTTGCAAGTTATCACTGATTAGGGTGAGGTGCAAATATGAAGTGCCATTGCTGTTTCTTAAGAGCAGCTCAAGGGTTAAGCAGGAATGATGCACTGATTTCTCAATAACAGGTTCCTCACAGGGTGTTAATCAGGAAGAGGTGACTGGAAACAACTCAGCCCTGAGATGTGACGTAGCTGAATCAGCCACACTTGCTCAAACCTCTCCCAGAGGGCTCTGGCTGCCCTTGCCAACAGTAGGAGAGTGTTTCAGGAAGTGCTGCTGAGGATCCTATGGATGATTTCAATCCATGCTGTGCATGTTAAAGTCTGTACCATGGTTTGCCATAGGGAACCAGCATTAAACCATTAGCACTAGTTGGATTATCTGCTTATGGTTGAGAACATTGGCTGGTGTGTGCACCTGTTGAGCAGCCAAGCAAACGAAAAGGCATTTGACAGAATGTTCCAGATGCAAATAGAAGCCCAGAGCTAGATGAGACTTTTCCACAGGAGCCTGTGTCAGGTCATGGCATTGCTGCTCAGCCAAGTTGTCAGGCAACAAAGCTATGAAGAAATATTTAGTGGGTTGCAAACGCTCTCTTCTCATCTTTCAGTTTTGCAAATTTTATTGAGTGATGCTGCCCTTATTCTGTATTTGTCCCTTCTCCATAGAAGTACTTGACAAGTCATCTGGGAACATCTATCATTGCATAACCTCATACTTGACAGACAAAGCTGTTCACCTCTTTTTGCCCCCTTTATGCAGCCAAGGGCTCCAGGCATTTCTCAGGCATCCTTCAGCAATGTGATTCTACAGAAAGAAAAAGCCACAAAACTCAGAATTTGGCTTTCCTCTATACTTTTTATTCTCTTTAAAATACATAATTGTTATCATCTTAGGGAAAGTTGTGAGGTCTCTGGTCTCTAATTTACAAGCAGAAGTGGAAAAACACCCTGCCCTTGACAGGATTAAAGTACCTGTGGGTACTATTCACGCTTTCAGATCATCTCTGGCCACTTTGCTCCTTTTAGGCCACTGCAGGGATGTGCAGAGATGATTAGAGAGACTTCCTGGTCGATGCTCAGAGGAAAGTAGGTGCTGCCAGAAGGCAATGCAAGCTGGGTTCCAGGAGCACCAAGGCTTGTTCCCCCCAGACCTGTGTGAGCCGGACGTGGCTCTGGGGCTGCTCCCGTGCCGGCTCCTGCCCCACTCACTGGAGACTGCATTCCCACGTCCTGTGGGGGGAATCCAGTCAGGAGCTGCTGCCAGGGGACAGCTGGACAGAGGCAAGGGTGTGAGGGTCATTCCCATCCTGCAGCTCACAGGATGCCCCGCTGCATCGGTCACCTGGGCTCAGCCTGTCCTGGGCATCCGAGCATGCAAAAGCAGCCACAGAAATGGGGCTTCAGAGGCAGGTTGGCAGAACAGCTATGGCATGTGGAGTGACTAGTGCAGGGGGAATACAAACTTCTTGAGCAATAATTTGCTATTATGTGAATATATATTATGCTACATGTGAAATTTGCTTGGGGACTTGCATTATCCAGCATTGCTCCATCAGCAGTCTCAGGGGAGATTCAGGATGGGCCCCTCTACCTGCTGAGGAGCTGTGTCAGAATTGGCCTGGGGGTACAAGTGCACAAACATTACCAAAGCCTGTGAACAAGAACTAGCTTCAGACAATACCAGTGCATACAACCAAGCCTGCCTTTGGCCTATATTCACACTTTTCTACACAACCATTAGTTTTTGTTTCCTTTCAAAAATGACCTTCCTATCAACCCAGCCCTGAGGCAGTTAACTCATGGAACTCAAAGCTACAGCTAACCCATATCTGTACACCAGGTTAAGAACAAAATATTTCATTATCATATTGAAATCACTAATTCATGCTGGGCCTAAACTTGAAGCAGCCACAGTTGTAATAGCCCTGGGAACTGAGAGGATCTGAAACTTCTGAAAATCAAGTCCAGAAGCACTCAGGATTTCCACCAGTGCCACAAACCCAGGGAAACTTTCTGAAGGTTTCATTTGTATTTGGAGTTTCACTGACCTAGCAAATTCTATCTGTTCCTCAGACGGGTTCTACATTACCAAGTGCAATACTCCCAGCTGCAATCAGTGTATCCTTTTGCTCTAAACTCATTTTCCAGAGCTATATTTCTCAAAAAATATGAGGCTTGAAACTCCACTTTTATGATCATAAAAGATTTGGTTTCTGCTATCTTCTTTAACAGGTGCATCCAGAGTCTAGGCCCATTTTAGGAATACGTCAGAGAAAAAAAAAAGCTAAAATGACTTTCCAAAGCTGCTGTCTGACCTTTAAATACATATTTAAAGCTCTGTCTCAGGGCTCCACAGCCCCCAAGGATTTTCTTTCCTCGGTGCCAAATGCAGCGTTCAGGCAGCCCCAGCTCCTCCAAACAAGGTGATACGTTCACATGTTAAAACCAGGTGCTGTTTACACAAAAAAAGTGGGGCAAACATCTGCATGTCACCAAGCATATTTCCTGTACACTGAATATAAATATCCAGGGTAAACCTTTACCTCTTGACTGTGTTTCCTCCCACACCTTTATCCTCTGAGGCAGCTTATGTAAGTAACTTGAGATAAAAAATTTTCCTTGTCGTGGTGTAAAAATACTAAAGCTCCACTGCCTTATAATCTGCCTCTTTTGCTGGGTGTCCATCAGCTCTTCAGGACGTGGTGCCAAGAGACACTATCCCTACTGGAGGGTTTGACATCTGAAGGTCTCATGAATGGTTGGTGAGGGGAATATGGTTGGTAACGCTGCTGAGGAAAGGTGTGCTGCGGAAAAGCCCTGGAAGAGAAGAGCAGCCAGTTGAAGCCATGGTGGATCTGACTAAGAGGACTTATTTAGCAGCCCATGTGCAGGTGTCCAACACAGCCTCATGTCTTGGAACTTCTTCTCTCACTGATCCCAAAGCAACATACACTGACCTTCCTGTGCCAGAGCAACCTCACGTGTTTGTTAGCAACCTCACATGTCTTTGCCCTAGTAAGTCTTCAGAAAAGCTGGTCAGCAAAGATTTTCATTAATTCAGTAGTGGTAGTGATTGATGACCAATTAATATTGGTTATTTAACCAAAAGATCACGCTCTGCAAAGAGCAAATATTTCAAAGGAACAAGTATTTCCTAACGATGTTCATTTATCACATTGGAATTTCAGAAAGCTGTGAAAAAGGCTTGCAGAGAGACCCACAAGAAGTCATGATGTCCATGTGTGATCCATGTAATTTCTGATGATGAACATCATCAGGAAATACTTGTTACCAGCAAGGTTTTGTTCAGATATATTTGTTTTAGGGTCCTCCTTTAGGTGACTCACCTTATTGTTAAGGTTGAGTTCTCCATACACCTCAGCACAAATCACCTTTTAATGTTGTCCTAGGCATTTTTTTTCCTAAAGAGCACCTCTGCAGACCTCTTGGTCTTTGCTCCAAGGAAGGGGAAACATAAAAGTTGATTTAAATACCTGTACAAGCAGCAGTTTGCTGCTGAAATGTGTTATATATAACACATATCTGCTGCCATGGTACCTCATTGCCCACTGGGTGCCCAGCTCAGGCCCCACTGTTCTGGCATGATCTGTAGAGCACATACTGCACCAGGTGGTAAATTGGGTCACTCAATCAAAGGGCTGGTTTCTGAAGATGGGTTAAATTCAAAAAACTGAGTGAAGTCAGGGTTTATTACCACATGGATACTCAAGCCCAAAAGCAGCCTTGGTTGTGTCATGTAAAATCTTGCAGCACCACACACTTCTAGCAGCAGAGAGATAGCAGCTGTCTGGGAGGTGACTATTCCCTTCAGGTTAAATTAAATTTATATTGGTTTAATTTAAGACAGTTGGGAACAGTTTTCAAGCGAAAATAATAAAAGCCATTCCTAAAGTGAAATAATGGATGGCAATAATATTGACATGTGGCAATAATAATAAAGATGAACTGCCCACTAAAGGATTTTTTTTTAAATAAAATAGAACCAAAAGTTTCTATGTGGACTATAACCCAGAGGCCAATGAGTCTTAGGTATCTTTGAGAAGAGGGAATGCTATCCTCAAACTCTCTGCTGGGACACAGCAGGAATTCTGAAGCCCAGATTTTTTACTTTGCACTTTAACACAGAGAAAGTTGAGGCAGGTTGACAGACACAAAGCACATGCATCGTTCACTGATTTTGTAGTTGGTGGCATACACCAAGTTCAAGGTTAATAGGAAAATTGTAGACTGGATGCATTTGGGAGTCGTCAGGTGGCCATCCTCTCCTGGTGTCTGCTCCAGTGCAGCAGGGGATCACTGTCCTATCAACAACCACCCCCCAAATTATGCCCTTTAGTAAAGTCTGCTCAAGCTTCCTTCCAGTGATCTTTGTCTGATGGCAATGCTGGCACTGGCTGGATTATCCTTGATTAAATATGATTAAGTACAATTTTGAATGTTGCACACTAATTGGTTGATATGCCTTGCATGAATTTTTAATCAGGTATCACTTATCCTATATTAAAACTACTACTCTAAACTCTTCATATGTAATATGTACTCATGGATCTGGAAGGCACCAAGTGGAAAGAGTGTGCGAACTTGAGTGCTGAATGATATGAATTATAACTTGACAGTAATGGGATGAAAAGGTAGAGGAGAGCATGGGAGGATGGCTGAAGTATAGGAAGCCTTTTCCCAGAAAAAATGGCATGAAAAGTTCCCCCCTGGAAAGCTGTGAGGAGAAGAGTGCTGGTGAAAGGGCCAGATGAAAGGAGCTGCCACAGCAGTCTTGGAGTAATTTTAAGGGAGTGGCTACAAGCAAAAAAAACCCCTAAAAATTAGAAAATTTTCAGGAGTAGGCCAGTACAAACAATTGCGCTGTGCAATATTCGGATAATCAGACCCCCTCTAAGCCTCATAAAAACTACATAAAAATAGTCAGTGGGATTTTGAGCACATTCTGCACTCCAGGTACACACAGAGTTCCAAACTATTCCATTCATCTAGCACACAGAAATTGATGGGGAGGTCTGAGCTTTTATTTCCAAGTTTCATTGTTTGTATGATCTACCATAGGCAGGGAAGATTAAAGAATAAGGGAACGCCTAAATATAGGAAGAACAAAGAAGGGCTCAATAGATGAATGTGAGTAATTGCATCAGGTGCAAAAACACAATTAGTGACATTATAATTACTGAAATTAAATATCAATTTATGTGAGTATGCACTATAACACTTTTGACAGCCTCAAACATTGTATGATAGCAAATAGAAGCGGGATGACAGCTCCCTAATTTGTAAAGTAGAACCATAGAACCATTAAAGCTCACTTAAAGAATTTTATTCCATAAGATACAAGGACAGGAAAGGTTTCAGTGCAAAGAGGATAAGTGATAATAAATGCCCAGTAAAACCATGCATACATCTGCAGCTATTAAGACACACAGCAGCTTTTCTAAAATACAAATGTAGTACATGAAGTAACAAACCCTGCAGCAGCACCATGGAAAACTTTGGTCTGAAGGAGAGAGTGGGAAGAAGATAATTCCCTTTGGGATAGGACACACCTCGCTTTAGATGCTGCAGGCATACAGGTTGCATGCTAATTGGGTCTGTGTCTTCCTCTAGTCCACAGGGAGGAACGAGTGTCACCAGAGACAATCCTTACCATAGAGATATCCATTCAGCATGCCAAGTGGGGAGATGAATCCAGGTCATTTCTTTCCCTTACCAATTTTCATGAGAAAGCTTTCCATCTCCTGGAGAATAATTTCTCCAGCACGTCTCTCCAAGGCTGGCCCTTTAAGCGTGTGAGAGCTCTGCAGCCACAAGGCAACAATTTTTTCCCCTTCAAAACAGCTTCACTTTCCTCTCCCACCTCCCCTCTTTCCTCCTGGTGTTTAGGTCCTCCTTGCTAGCAGGATGGCTTTTTTTTCACCCCGTTGCTAGGTTGGTAGCCTAGTTTCCCAAGGAAAGGAAGCTTATGAGATCACACTGTCTGTGTAAGTGCCAGTCGGTCCCTCCTAAATAATTTTTGAGCCTGTGAACTGAGTTTGATCAAACTTGACAAGGGATAGAAGTCTCAAAGGTTTGAGCTGCCTACAAGTGCTGTAGAAGTAGGCAGGCAGAGGAGAAAAAATGCTGGGAGTGCATCCACTGCAGAAATATTACTGTATTATTAGACACCAGAGAGTCCACATCGAAGACAGTCATTACCACCGAACTCCATGGGAGATACAATTTCACAGATTCAGCAGCTCACAAGATGACTTGATTAATATGAGCATGAGCAAAATGTTCTTCTCCCCTTCTTCTAGAGTGCAAGGCTTCCAGTTGCAGAGCAGCAGGGGAGAGAGCAGAAATGACAGGCTGGTAGAGTGAATTCAGAGCTAATTGCTGCTCCTTCTCATGCCAGTCCCCGTGTGGAACTCGACTTCCCTGTGACTCCGGTGCCCCCATTTGCATGATCTTGTTCACACAGAGGACGAAATTGCACGGGCTAAAGTGAGCAGAGCAAGTCCTAAATTGCCGTGGGCTCTGCTGAGGAGGGTGAAGCTGCCTTATAGTGGGCCATGGTTCCTAAGGGCAGCTCCATGATGGAGCATCCAGCTCGTCCACATCTGTGCTCCCGGCGCGGATCGGCGTTGCAGTTGCTAACGGCGATTCATTTACCACGAGTGTGAGCTGGAACACAAAGCTGAGGACCAGCAAAAGCTGTGCCTGGTGCGTGGGCTGGCTCTCATTTGTTCCTGCTGTGGCTTTTCCTAGAAGTCAGACGCCCCAGGACTGCCTGACTACTGAGCCTGAACAAAACCCTCGCAGTTCCTTGTTAACACTTGCTAGGGAGAAAAACAAGCTATTTGCACGGGTGGGATTCAAAAAGAAGTGGAAATCACTCATCTTACAGAAAAAAAGAAAAATGACGAACTAACCACAGCTGACTTTAAAATAAAGACTGGGGAGTTGTGCAACTTTTTGTGTTCAGTGAAATATTGATGTTTTCTTCTTCTCCTAAGCCTTCTAAGTATTGATGTGCCAGATATCTGATTTAGGTGGAGAGAGTGTGTATCACCAACACCTAAAGAAAATGGAAGGAAGGTAATTAAATGAACTTTTGATGCACAGCAAAACAGGGGGCTTGTGAGCAGTGAGCGACATGGCTGAAAACAGACTGGGATTCTGCAGGAAGGACAGGTATTGCAACCTGCCCTCAAGAGTCCTGCCCTCAAGAGGGCGCGGGCTGAAATGCACAGCCTGAAATGCCTGCAGCACCTGCGTGAGGCTGGGCTGCTACAACCTTCTTTGAGATGAGGCTTCTTCAGAGAGGAATGGGAACCACAACTCTCCTGCACCCAGGGCTGGATGTTTTCTGTTACATAGCAGACCTGTGAAGCAACAGGGGAGCATCCTTTACCTATTATTTGTTGTTGTCATTTCAATCCAGGTGTTTTTCTTCTGATGAAAGCTAAAAGAGAAAATAAAATTTTGGTAATTAACAAAGTCTATTTCCTCATGTAGCATTTTTCACAAATCTCAAAGATCTGAAAGTGCTACTCCCATTTAATGGACACTAGGAGTAAGGGTGAAGGAGATAAGTGAAATGTCTTGGCAACAGAAAAAGAACAAGTATTGCATCATGGCTCTAATAAAAGGGACAAGGGCACCTATTAAGCCCCAATAAACAGCGAAGCTTAGGACAATTTTCTGACATATTGGATCCTTCAATGAGGCATTGTGAAACTAATGTGACCAATGTTCCATGCTAACAAAATATGTTCTGTATTTTTCATCTGACAACATAATTTAAGGATTTGTTAGAATATGGGAAACAAAATGAGGCAGTGCCTTTACAGGAATCATTCCTTTGCAAAAGGCAGCTTGTGCCAGAGGACTGGAAAATTGAAAGTGCCCCAGGGGAACACAGGATTGGATAAGACCTCCTACACTACCCAGTCAAAATAAAACGCATTAAAAGAAGCATAAATACCAAACCGACCATTTACTGCAAAACTTCCCGCACTTAAGGTACAATTCTCAGAAGTACTACCATTAGAAGTCCTGACAAAGAGAGACTATACTAGACACATGGTTTGACTCTTGAAGAGGTGTATTTGGCAGAATTGGACCATGTACATAGCTGTATCTGAAGGAAACTTACTGACAGTGACTGCAGCAGAATAGGCGGTTTAAGGGGATAAATCTGATAAAACAACTCCTGTCACTATCAGTGATTGTTTCTTTTTTATGGTTACTAATGGTTTTTGGTTGGTTAGTTGATTTTTACTTTGGTTGACTGAGGTTCTGAGGTTTTTGTTCGCTGCCCTGGGGAGCATCAGTTTGAATATCCAGTAGTTTCCAAAGGGTTAAAGAAATTGGTGGTAATAAAGTGGTATTAAAGGATGCACTGCCCATCCACTCTTGAGGCTGCTTCATGGCAAAAAAAAAAAGGTGCTCTGCAGACTTGATCTCTGATGCTTGAGAGACCTAGTAAGTTTTACACAGCATTTAATAAATTGATATCTTGGACAGGAAATGTGGAGGTGCAAAGCACAATGCACACACAAAGCTCTTTGTATTTTGGTGGCATGAACCTGGAGTTCATATTGGGATAACATTCCTGTCTGAGATAAAAACTGAGCATTCAAAATCCTTACCTAGGCAGAATCCACATTGTCTTCAGGGGATGCATTTCCCAGAGAATGGCTGTGTAAAAAAGGTCAGGACTAGTTGTTGGTCTCCTGCAGCAATGTTGTTTCTCTGAAGAGACTTCCAGCACCTGTGATCAGGGATTTATTACTGCTGGTGAATACCAGCACTCAGGTGTTGGTCAGTCTCACCTTGACCTCCAGGAGGCTGTTTCCATCTTTTCTTCATATCAGCTTTGGAGATAAGCAAACAAAGAAACAAAATAAAACAAACAGTATACCCTAAAAAGCTAAGGCACAAGCTGCAGGCTGGGTTTCTGAGAATTCGATCCATCTAAACCTATTTCTTCAGCACCTCCTGAAAGGCAAAGTCTGTGCCAGCACAATCTGCCCATTTGTTAGCAAATCCATAGCTCAGGAGCATGGGGCTTTGGGCAAGATCTTCAAACACAGACCCACCATGGGGATTTGAGGGGAAAGGAACAGCCAGTAACTCACCAGTAATAGTGCTGTTGTCACTCTCCCACATCATCTCCAGTTTCTCTTCTCACTGGTAGAACTGGGCAGCAGAAGGTCCTTAGCCCAAAGCAAATGAAAGCCCTTTCCTTTACTACCATTGCAATGGGCCCTGGGTTGAAACTCTCCCTCAAGAGAAGCTCCAACCAGCTGGAAGCACATTTGCCAACAGTGCAATTGATCTTCAGCTGCCTTTAGCCTAAAGAAACTCTTCCAGACATCTAAAATCGCATCTGATTTCATAACAGACTCCTCTGCAATCCCCACCACTTTGCCTGCTCTCAACCCTGCCCAAAAAAACCCCAAAACCCAAACCAAAAAAAGCCCACCCAAACCCACTCGTGATGAAGAATGAAGTGGCTCAGAAGAATGAGCTGATCCGACACCTCCTCCTGCAAGTCCTGCCAGCCAACTCCTGCAACAGCCTTGCTCTGCAGCACCCTGCAAGCAGGATCTGCAGCTTAGGCAGGGGAGAAGGAAGAGGTGGAAGAGGGAGGGGGGAAGGCACAGAGGCTGCTCACATAGAAAGCCAGGGCTATTCCTGCTACCCGCCCTGGAGGCACCACCTCTGCATCAGGCAGGAGTATCAGAGGGAGAATCTGGCTTTCTGGATTTAACAAGCTCACTTTTCCTTTAATTGGGGCCCTCAGGCACTACTGTAGTCCACCTAATGGCACTAATCATTAATGAATCTGCTTGGTGAATAGAAAGGCTGAACTGTTCTCTCTCTCCTTAGGTTGTCAGCCCTTCACAGAACTTAGTGGGTTTCACTGGGCAGGACTGAAACTGCACAGATTTTAAAAGGACCCTGGAGAGGAAGAGGGCTGGAAGAGCCACTGATCCATTCATCCCTAGACTGTGCAAATGAGCCAAGGACCAACAGTAACTGGCTGCTTCCTCTGAGATGTAGACATAGGCACCGAAAAGTCTTGTCAGAAATGGATACTGCACCTTATTTCGTACCATGCCTCCCTGTTCCCTCCATAAGCACCAACCAGTTTGCTCTCACTACGCTCAGTTTTGTGTGTCCTGGCTCAAGCTTTTGCTCCCAGCACAGGCCCACTCCATCTCCCTGTTACAGCCTTTGAACAGATGGGAAAAGGTCTCTCTCTTTTTTTTTTTTTCCTTTCCCCTTAAAGCAGAAATAATCGACCGCCACTACCTCAGCCCAGCGCTGGCAGGGTCTCGCCGTGTCGGAGGGCAGCCCGAGCCGGGCCAAGGTGCAGCTCTCCCTGCAGGGCTCAGCCAGGCTGCTAAAAGGGAGAGGGACGGAGGCAGCGGGAGAGCAGCCGCAGGCCAAGCACGGGTGCATCCAGCGCTGCCGGGGAAGAAGGAGCCAGCGCTCTGCAGCCCTCCGGGGACTGCGGGGCTGCGGTTGCTCAGTCGGAGCTGGGAATAGGAATTAGGGCAGGCAGAGCCGCAATGGCTGCAACTCTTCCTGATTATCCAGCCAGCTAGAAATGCACTGCCTCGTCTTTTCAGCTGCGGGTTTTTTCTCTGTTGATCTGCATTTATGTTTTGTTTTGTTGGGGTTTTTTTCCCCTTTATGCGTGCGTGTGTGCGCATTTTCTTTTAAGCAGGAGATAATTTTACTGTGGTCACTGTCAAGGTTTAAACGCTCTTCTGCTGCGTTTTTCCCCTCTCCAGTTTACTAGCCCACGTTTGCCCAGGAGTTAAGAAGGGATGTTAGAGGCTTGAGCCTCTTCCAGCTCTTGCTACAGCAGCCGCTGCCTGGGGCAGCGGGACCAGCCTGGCAAGAGACAGCCCAGCCTTTCCCGCAGCCTTTACAAACCCTACAGGTGCAAGGCGGCAGGAGGCAAGTCCAGTACACTCAGTCCTTTTCTGGGACTTGGCGGAGGGCTCGTGTTTCCTTGCCCACACAACATGGCAAGGCAGAGCAACCATCCATCCCTGCGGTCGTGAAAATTAAATACATAAAATCGACCATTGCGCTCAGGCTTCAGAAACGGCCCTTGAAAGGAGCAGAAAAGGGAAAAACCAATGCCTTGCGCATTGGGGGGCTCTTATAAAATGAAGGGGCGGGAGGGAAGGGGGAGTTTGTTGGTTGCTCGTGCTCCCCGAAAAAAGCCACGGAGCTGCCGGCAGGAAGAGCCTCGCTTGCCAATTTGTCCAGGGGGAGCTGAGCCGGCGGGACCGGGGTTTGCTGCCGTCCCTGCCGCCTGTGCGGGAAATCCCGGGCTGCAATGCAGGCTAGTGCATCCCGGCTAGCCCGGGGCCCGGCCTGTGCCCCGAGGCTGAGCTCCCGACAATTATTAGCTCCAAACAGCAGAGTCCAGGAGGAGACAGAAGGGAGGACAGGGGCCCGGGAACGACCACCGGGCACCCTCCCCACCCGCTCGGCTGTTTTTCACTGGTTTGCCGCCGTTTATGATTCTCCTCAACGGAGGGTTAATTGGGGGATGTGCTAATTAGGGAGAGATTATTCATTAGTAATTGAACTTCACACGAAGATAACTCGAGTCCGCTAATGAGCTGGAAATCGCCCCCTTATTAGGGCGTTTCAGCTTTCTTCTGTGGGCTGAGGGAAGGCTGGTAGGCTCCCTTCCGACGGACGGGCACCGTCCAGCAGCCGGGAAGGCGGGGGCGGCGGCGGGAGCACCCCGAAGCCGAGCCGGGGGATGCCGGCAGCGGGCGGGACCGGCGCTCGGGCACCCCGGGGAGGATCGGGGCGCGCTGCCGGCCGCCGGCGGAGGTCCCCGGGGCCCAGCCGGGGCAGAGAGCAAGCTGCGGAACCCCTGGCACCCCAGCAAGGGCTTCCTCTCCCCTCTCTCCTCGGCATCTGGCATTTCGTGCTACAGGAAACCATAACAGCAGCGCCTGACCTCATGAATACAGAGATGCGCACAGAAAAATCAATTTAGGTCTAGATCCTCTGTGGGGAGGGAAAATAACCCGAACCATTTAAACAAAGCTCTGCTCTCCAGGGTTTTCCTTTTTCTTTGGTGGTGGTGGGGATTGAATCTAGAGGGAGGCCAAAGTAAAACGAAATTCAAGCAGACCTGTGTCTGCCGAAGCGAGGCTGAGCTCTGCAAAGCCCCCCCAACACACGCATAATGTATTTTATCATTAAAAAATCAACATTGCTTCCAGTGGTAAAGGCGCCTGGCTCCAGTTCCTGAGCACATTCGTTGCTGGGATTCAATCCGTTTGGGAAATGCAGATTGGCTTGCGACCCACTGTTTGATTTATGAACTGTTACATTTGCTATTGCTTACACATTACATTGCGGACCTTGGGAAAGGAGGGAGCAGGGAGAGGGGGCGAAGGAGAGACTCTGCCACCCTACACATTGGCAAAGGAAAGCTATCGCGCAGGCAACGGCTCCCCGGCGGAATAAATCACCTCGCACCAATTCGTGGTCCCTACCTCCCCATCGCCCACTCGCCCACCCACCCACCCCCGATCGCCAGCTGGGCTCTCCTCTTATAAGCAAAAAGGACGTGTTCACTATTTGATGTGTACTTCTTTATAAAGGCATCAGGCGTCTATAAATAGCCGAGGTTAGAGCAGCTTCTGCTGCGAAATCAATACCCCGTCCCCCCTTCCCCTTGCTCCTTCGGCTGAGCTGCCTTATTAATTATGAAAGGGCTCCTCTGCGCCCCGGCTCCGGCTCCGCAGCCTCCTCCTTAATGGTGGTTGCTGCCTTCCCTCGGCCGGGGCTCGGCAGCGCTCCGCGCCCGCGGGAGATCCGCGCCGCCCGCCCCCGCCGCTGAGCGCGGCTCCCCGCGCCGGCCCCGGGCGGCCCGGAACACGGGGGTGCTGCGCTTCCCGGCTTCGGGAGGAGGAGGAGGAGGAGGGTGGGAGGATTTATAGCATGTTTATAAGGAGCAAAAGAAAGGGGAAAATAAAAAGAGAGGAAAAAAAATTTAAAAAAGAGAGAGAGAGAGAAGGGCTTCGACTAGGCGTTGAGGCACCCTGTCCTTGTTTGAACTGAAATTGCCGTGTTCGTCAAGGGATGGGTTCAAGATTTAGGCTTCCTTGCCTTAAAAGCCCTGTCCTTTCCAAGATACTCTAGGTATATTTTATAAAAAGGACGACACCCTCATTTCAAACAATACTTTTTATTTTATACTTCTGTCTATACTTTGTAGCAAATCTTTTTTTGTTATTTTTTGCTGAATTGACTTTATAATAAACTTTTGTTTAAATTACATTTTTCTTCTCTTTTAAATCAAGGCTCTTTTTTTTTTTTTTTTCAAAATCATTTTGCTGTTGTTATTTTTTTTCCTTTAGGTTTACATTTAAGCCCCCTTTTTGTGATCTCTACGGTTGGATATTCAGGTATTTTACTGTTATGTGTAACATCTAAAACAAAGAGGAGGAAAAAATTAAAGGCAGTGAATTCGGAAAGATGCCTTCGAACAGCAAGTAAAGATAAACTCTCAGAGATGTTAGCAGCATTCCTTCATTCCTCCGGGCATTTAATACGTCTTTCTTTCTCTTGCTCCTTCCTTCCTTAGCTGTTCGTTTCCCTCTCTTTCTCTCCCTCTCTCGCTCTCTTTTCCCCTTGAGGAAAAATGTTCTTTTTTATTTATTTTTAATTTTTTTTCCAGTGGAATGACCAAAAAAAACAAGCGACTGTGGAGGAAAGATGAGAGATTGTGAATTATTCACCATATGCTTCACACGTGGACATCTACCTTGGATTTCTCGCCAGTGCCTTTTCCTGTCTGCGGTTTTTGTTCTCGCCTCGCACACTGCCACATTTTTAGCGGAGCCCGTGGCTCGCCGGGAGGTACCCGGCCGGTTACAGCCTTAGCAGTAGGTGGCCCAGAGCCGTTCCTGAGATTGCGTTTGCACAACGAGGGCTCGAGTTAGTTTCTTTATATTTTTCTCTATTTTTGATTCGAAGCGATAGTAAAGCTGAGGTCCGATTTGGGCTGCGCGCCGCTGCCTGTTTGGTAAGATTTGGCAAATAAAACACGAAAAAAAAAAAGGAAGGAAAAAAAAAAGGGAGAACGCTTCCACAGTCCTACATGGATGTTTCACCATCATCAGCCACCACCACCACCATCATCATCATCATCAACCACAGAAAAGCACAACGTCCCCAAAGCAACGGATGGACACTTCCTCTATAGATCCAGCACATGGAGAGGGTGTGGGTGTGAGTGTGCTCGCCCGACTAGAAAGGCAGCCAGGTCACTAGGGCGGCCCACAGAGCCGCCAGCAGCAGGGGCAAGGCCGGCGGCAGGAGGGACGGTGCCGCGCCGCTGCCGCCTCCGCACAGTTCAAATAAGCTGCCTTGGAAATCGAGGTTTTTGGATTCCCGTCTCAATTTCTCCCAGAGGTCTGTCGCTCCTTCCTGGCAATCGGTGAGCGCTGTGAGGGTGCAGGCGTGGAAATCATCCCAGTACCTGCAGGAAGGGAGAGCAGCCGGCGTCAAAACAGGCGCGCACCCACCTTCCCGGGGAGGGGGCCCGCCCCTCGGGCCCGCCGCCCCCTCCTCCCGCCGGCGGAGCCAGCCGGGCATGCCTGAAAGGGAGGCTGGGCCGGCGGGGAGGAGCCGCTGGCTGAGGATTCGGGGGTCCCCCCCATCCCCAACCCCGCCTTCGGCACCAGCCCTGTCAGGGTGCTGCAAAAATTGCTCTGCTGGGTCCCTGGCGGAGGGGTCTTTGCCTGAGGGAGGAGGGGACCTGCCCGCCTCGGCTGCTGCCAGGAGCCAGCCCAGGGGCCCGCGGGCTCTTCCCGAAGGTTTCTCGTCACCGATGGAAGCGGGCAGACAGGGGTGGGAAAGGCACCCTTTCGGGTGCGGCGGGCAGAAACCCTCGGGAGGGATTCCCCGGGGAGGGAAAAGACCCTTACTGCAGGAAAAGCTCAGGGAGGAAGAGCAGGAGAAGCAGGAAGGGTAGGAGAAGGAAGAAGGAGCATCTTCCGCTTCTGGGCGCCTCACACCGACCCGCAGCAGGGCAGTGGGAGCGACCCCTGATCCGTGGCCAGGGATCTATAGGCAGGGAAGAGATTCACTTTCCTAGGACAATTTCCAGCTATTCGCACAAATTTTCCCTTTCTTTTTGTTTTTTCAATTCCTTCCTTCACGGGGGCTGGACCGGGTTTGTCGCCGGGGCAGGCACCCGTCGTCCCATGGACCACATAAGGAGGGTACTGGAGGATCTTTCCTCTCCCTGTCTGAGTTATCGAAAATCACCCCGAATCTGCCTTCTATTTCCCCACGCCTCAAGGCAAACGTCTGCGAAACTGGGTCTAGATTTTCTTTCTTTTCCTTTTTTTTTTTTCCAAAGTAGTCCTCCTGCTGCCTCTAATTTATGAGCACTCTAAGCTGGTTGTAGACTCCCAATGTTTGCTACATTTGTAATAAATAATGAGATACTGAGAAGCCAGAGTCTGAGAGTGTGCCTCTCCTGCAGTATTTCTGCTGTAATTGCATCTCCCAAAGGAAAATTAAATCTTTCACCATCTTCCTTCAATACACATCCCAGCACAGGGTGAAGGCAATCGGATGGTGGGAGGTGGTCGGGAAAAGGGTCTTTCTTGGAAAAGAGTTATTTTTAGAGATCAGAATCACACCTGGTCTGGCATTCAAGGGCACAAGATACCATATCAGGACGCTGCTGCCCCCGGGTATTTATTTCTGTTGTAGGACACAAAGTAAACCCCAGCCCAGCATTTACAGAGAGGTGCCAGCCTTTTTAGGTGTTTGACTCAGAAATCTCTAGGTAGGGAGAGAGGAGAGTTACAAAGTCTCTTCACACTTCTCTCTTTTCCTTTTCCCCCTTTCCTTTCCTTTCCTTTCCTTTCCTTTCCTTTCCTTTCCTTTCCTTTCCTTTCCTTTCCTTTCCTTTCCTTTCCTTTCCTTTCCTTTCCTTTCCTTTCCTTTCCTTTCCTTTCCTTTCCTTTCCTTTCCTTTCCTTTCCTTTCCTTTCCTTTCCTTTCCTTTCCTTTCCTTTCCTTTCCTTTCCTTTCCTTTCCTTTCCTTTCCTTTCCTTTCCTTTCCTTTCCTTCTCACCTTCCTATTTCATGTCTTTTATTTCCTGATTTTTGCGGAGCAAAATAAAACCCCAAAACTATTCCAAACTTATTTATGTGTAAAGATACTATCTCGTTTCCAAAGATTTCTCTTTTCTTCTTCCTTTTTTTTTTTTTTTGGTTTGTTTTTTTTTTTTTTTTTAACGGGAGGATTTTGCACCGAGAAACGGGGAAAACACTCTGAGCTGCAACCTCTCTTTTCTTTTTTTTTTTTTTTTTTTTTTTTTTTTTTTTTTTTTTTTTGTATATGTGGTTTGGGTTTGGGTTTTTTTTTCGTTTTGTTGTTTTGTGGCGGTTTTTTCCTTTTTCGTCCCAGCCATATTGAAAATCCTCGTGTTTTCCTCCCTGTGCAGGACACGATTTTGCGAGACAACCTCTTTTCCTCCTCTTAATATTTTTGTTGCTGTTGTTGCTGTTATTGCCTTTATCATTATTATTACTATTATTACTATTATTACTATTATTATTTTACCCCCCTTCATGGTTGCCCTTTCCTTCTTGTCCCCTCTGTGCCAGGAGCAGGGCGAAACTGGGGACAAATGGGTTTTCCCGGGGCCATGGAGGTGGCAGAAAAGAGCTGGCGCTGGGACGGCTGCCTCTCTGCCGCTGGGCGATTCATATCATGACAGGGCTCTTCCCTTTTTAATTACGTTTTGTGGTTGTTGTTTGAGCCACATCCCCAGCGCCGGCTGTGCCCGGCCGGGGTGGGCAGCCTCGCACCGGCCTCGGGGGAACCCGGAGCCCTGCGGTGAGCGTGTCCCACAGGCAGCAATAAGGAAAGGGATAACGATCCCCGGGCAGCTAATGTCAGCACCCCAGTGCAGATCGGGGGAAAAGAAAGAATATGAAAGAGGAGCTAAGTAGGGAAAAGAAAAACAAAGAAAAAACCCCAAAACCAAGAAAACAAACCAGCAAAAAAACCACCTCAGATTCATGGAGGCAAAAAAAAAATAGAAGAAAAATAAAAGACGTAAAAATTCCCGCCAGACTTCGCTGTTCCCCAAGCCCGGCCTGTCCCCGTGGCAGTGAGCCTGGAGTGACCCTGGAGCGGAGAATCCAACCCCAAAGCGTAGCCCCCGCGTTACTTGTGTTCCTTCCCTCTTTCCCGCCACCATCCAGCCTCGCCCCCTTGCCCAGCCCCGGGTGACCCCCGTTCTCCCCCCGCGGCCCCGAAGAAGAGAGGAAAGACCTACGCGCAGATCGTTTGGAGATTTCTCTTGTCGTCCAGGTCCTGCGGGTAGTTGGCCATGTTATCGCCCAGCCGCAGCAAACAATCCGAGAAGCCCCTAAAGACCGCATCGCACCGCCCCGCCGCTCTCACCGCCTGCACCAGGTACGCTGCGGGGGCAGGGGCACAGGTCAGCACCGCCGGCCCCCGCCCCCGGCCCCGGCCCTCCGCCCCCGGCCCCCACTCGCCTCTTCCCTTCTCCTCCCCCCGCCCGCCCCCAGCCCTTGCTGAAATCGCGACCTGGGGCAGGAGAGGGGCCGTGGGACTGAGCCAGGCTCACCATCGGCCACCCGAGGGGGTGAGCCAGGGGCTCTTCGCCCTTTTCTTTTTTAGTACCCGAGGGTTCGGTGTCTGTGGATTAGCGACGTTGCTTTCATTATTTTTTTTCCCTATTTTTTCCCTCCCTTTTTTTCTTTAAGGGGAGAGGAGGAGGGGAGGTGAAGATGCGCTGCCTGCTTCTCCCCGGACTTGATCCTTTGTTAGAAAATTCCTCCTGGAAGCAGCAGGAGCGTTTCTCCGTACAAAACGCAGGCGCACGCACACGCACACGCTCCCTATTGCCCAGGTCGCTGGGCAAACACCGTGCAAGGCGCAGCGGGAAAAAAAATTAAATAAAAATAATACTAATTAAAAAATCCCTAGAAAGAGCTGCGATAGAGACACTCACAGAAGGGACCGCGAAATCACTCAGACAGCTGCGGGGGTGCCGACCTGGCCATGCCTGTGCTCGGGGCGGCAGGGCGGGACCGGGCCGGGGTGAGCCCCGCTCCCCCAAACCTGCTGGGCAGCCCAGGCATCCCCTGGGATGGCTCTAGCCAGGGGCATTCGGTTCAGTACAACAGCAACCAACACAAGAGCAACCGCCTGCAAACGCGGGAAGAAAATGAGTTACGGGCTCCTCCTGCGTGCCCCGAGAGGGCGCGGCACGGCACGGCACGGCACGGCACGGGACGCAGGACCCGCGGCAGGCCTGTGCCGCCGCACGGCACCCCGCACACGCCCGCAGCCGCCCGGCGGGCGGGGTACCGGGGCACGGCGAGGCGCTGGCTGCCAGCCGCTCTCCTGCCCGTGGCGGGAGCTGGGGACGCCGCGGTGTCCCTAGGCCTGGGGGATGTCGCTGCGGCCAGCGGGGGCGGGAAGGGGCTTCCCCCGTCCCTTGAGGAGGAGCCCCTTGCCGCCCACACCGTCGGGCGTCGGGTGGGGACACCTCCCGCGCCGTGTCCCCAGGGAATGGCTGCGACGGGGGTGTGTGTGTGTTTCATTGCCGGGTACCGGTTACAAGCTAAATGGCTGACTCCAAAAGAGACTGTTTCAACCCAAATCCTCCTCTTGCCGTTTGATTCATCGCTAACATGACTTGGTGGCCACTCCCCTCTACACACACACACACACACACACCAGCACCAGCCGCCACATCAAAACCCCAGTAGGCTCCAGACATTGGCTACGATAGGGAAAAAAAAAAAAAAAAAAAAAAAAAAAAAAAGCAGCCAGGCAAACAAATAGAGAAGAACCGAAGACCATCCCGAGGGTAAAACCGTGTCCTATAAAACCCGCGCCATCTCGCTCCAGCAGCTACAGCGGAGGGAGAGTTGCCACGAATTTCTGCAAAAACGTGTCGGGCTGTGTTGAAAATCCGGGGTTCGGAGAGGACCCCTGCCCCGGGCTGGGCCGGGGGATGGGGCGGTGGCGGGGGTCACGTTTGGGACCAGTGGTGAGCCGAGCATCCCTCGCCCCCCAGGGGCAGCCTGGCCGTGTCTGCCCGTGCCGCTGCCTCCGCAAGGGGTATCCCCGGTTCTAAGCTGCCCCAAACCCCGCCAATAAATTTGAAAAAAAAATTATAAAAGGAAGGGGTAAAAAAGGAAAAAAGCAAAAGCGGATAGACACGGTTCCTGTCTGGTTCGAAGACAACGGGGTTTCTCATGAACTAGGTCGCTTGTGCCTTGCCGTTGCCACGACCTTCCACACCCCGCACCCCATTCAAAGACAGCAGTGTGCAGCAATGTGCAATGCAGCAGGACCGCAGGAGCCCTCCGTGACGGACCGGGCCCCCTCCCGAAACCCATTCCCCCTTCTCCCAGTCCTGCGACTGGTCTACCCCTCCTGTCCCTTCCGCGGAGACGTAGCCCACCCCAGCCCCCAACTCGGTCATCTCCCAAAATGTCAAGGATTTCGGACAGCGCCAATCTCGTATGCTTAAATCCTAAATAAATAAATAAATCCCCCCCCCCCTTTTTTTTTTTTTTTAAGACATTTTGGGAACGAGCCGAGCATCCATTTCACACGAGCCTTCACCGGGGACGGGGCAAAGCCAGTGGCCCTTCTCAAACCCCACACAGGCAACCAGAAGCTGATTCCGGGGGTGGGGAGGTGTGGAGGAGGTGGGGAGAAGGTTACCCTAAATACTGAAGGAGGAGCAGAGAGGAGAAAAGCCCTCCACGAGCTTCAAAGCTGTCCCCTTTCAGGGCACCGCAAAGCCACCGCACCGCCACCATCCCCACGGTGTGCAGCAGTATGTGGGGGTAACTTTCCAAACGACTGCTCATGCTCATGCCAGCCCGGGAACAGCATTTCCCAGCGACTCTAGCTGCCTTTTAAAATTTGAAATAAAATCCATCCTCTACTGAACCAAATAAAAACACAAGGGAAAGAAAATCTTCCTCCTCCTCCTCCAAATGAACGAACGAACACAAACAAAAATTGCAAGGATTGAAATTAAGAATAACATCCAAATAAAGCCTCCCCTCGTCTTTCTGTGACAGTATAAAAACTGGCCTTGTGAAGAGTTCAGCCTTATTTAAAATGGAATGATAATACGAATGTAGGGGTTTACATCATTTAACCACATTTCCCAGAGGTCAACATTTCGTTGCACTATTTCTTCCCCCCCCCCCCCCCCCCCCCCAATTAGATGAATAAATGTTCAAGGGGCTTTTTTGCCTCCCTTTCTATTTCTCCCCTCCTTTTAAAAATCCTTTCCCCCCCTCTTCTTTCTTTGTTACCCATAAAATTCTGCAGAGGTTTTCTGGAGAGGAGTGTGACCGAGCAAAAGGATCTCTAAATAGCAATGCCGAGCTTTATTTTTTTTTTTTTAATTGTAACAGAATTCCTTTGCAGGAAAATATTTTCAAGGGCTCTTCACACCTGATAGTCTAGATAATAAAAGACGTGCTTTTATCTCCCTTTCATTTAAACCCAGTTTGGGATCTTGCTCGGGAACCTACATATCCAGCAGTAATCTTTAAAATTTGACTATATAGGAACAAAGTGGTCATTAACTTGGAGATTGTTTAATGTCCGTAACTAAAAAAAATCTCAGGAAAAAAAAGGTATAAAATGAGCACGAGAGCAAATCAACAAAAGCAACCAGCAAAACCCCCAAGATATTGAACAAAACCGGCAACAAGCACACAAAATACGCACCGGCATGGAAAGAAACCTGTTCTATTTTAAGTAACAGCATATATAGAATTTTTTTGGACCTGCTCGATTTTTGACAGGTCTTCTCCAAGCACAAAATTAACGACTGGGCGGTGGGACTCCTCAATTTTTAAAAGTCATTTTTATTTATTTAATCACTGCATTTGAGTTGATTATTTCCTTTAATTTAGTGATGGGTTTTCTTTGGTTTTAAGATGCTCTACAAATGGGAAAACGTTCGGGTTCCCAAAGGGAGACCTTCGCTTGTCCCCCTGATTTTCTGCAAAAAAACTTTCCAGCTAGATCTCTCGCAAGATATTTTGTGCCAGTTCTTATTTCTCTGTCCCTCGGGGAGAGGAGGAAAATTTCTTAGCACCGGAATCACCAAACTGTAAGTGGAAGGGAATGAAGGGGACATCCGAAAACCAGATACAAACGCAACCGCTCGTGGGGACGGAAAGAAAAGGAGGGAAAAGAAGGAAGGAGAGGCGGAGGGAAAATAAAAAGCGAAGTATGAGTGAGCATGCACCGCTTTAGGAAAACGAAAACCAAAAGTGGTTTACGAGAAATCAGAAACCGGCTCCCTTTCCTGCGGGCTCCCCTGCCTTGACGGCGTGCCGGAACGCGAAGCTGCCGCCGCGCAGGGGACGCGGGGCGCGGAGAGCGGGGTCCCGCCGCCGCCCCGCACCGCGGCCCCCCGCCAGGGTTATCCCGACGTTCCGCTCCTGCATGCATCGGCCGGGCTGGGGCGCGCACAACTTGACACGGAATTTGGCAGTCCACTTACCTATCTGTACAGCAAGGATCAGAGAAATATAACTGCCGTTCAACTTAAGTCCCATCCTACATTTAGTAAAACCATTTGCGGCTGCAGATCTTTAAATAGTTACTTTGGAGAACGTGGGGGAAAGCTGAAAAATAGACATTGCCAACAAGTTCCGAGCAGCGGAGGACTTTGCAGACAAGGGGGGGAGACAAGAGGAGAAGGAGAGGAAGAGGGAGGCAGCGGGAGAGGGCGAGGAAGGCTGGCTGGGAATGGTTCGCTCCATTAGGAGGGGGCGGAGGAAGTACAGCCTCACGCCCACCACCGGCCCTGACGTGGGGGGATGACACCGGCCGGGTTTTTTCCCCCCCTTCTTATTTTTTTTTTTTTATAAATGTGCACCTTGGAAGAGGAGCGCCATTTATAGGCATCACAGGCTGGATTTACCCGCTCTCCCCGTGTCCCCCCGCCCCATAAATCGCCGAGAAACTCCCCCCCCCTCCCCCGCTCCCCGCGTTCCTCCTGCCCCGTGTGGTGGCGATGGGGGCGGCAGCCGGGACCGTCCCCCCGGGGCGGGAGCGCTGCGGGGGCGGGAGGGGACACACAGACACGGACACACAGACACACACACACGCACACACACACAGACACGCACACGAGGAGCCGCCCCCGGGGGTGGGGATAGCACGGCAGAACCCCCCCGCCCCCGGGGCCGCCCCGTCGGGGCTGGCCGGCCCGGCCCCCGCGCTGCGCAGCGTGCAGGGGACAGGGACGTGCGGGGGTCCCCTCCCCCTGCCCGCCCCTCCCCCATCATGACGTCACCCTCGGGCTGAGGTTTGGGGGGAGCGGGGAAGGAGGGGGGCTGGTCTCTCCCGGCCTTTTTGCTGGTGCTCGATCCCGGCGGCAGCAGCCCGGCGGTGACACCGCAGAGGGTGGCGTGGCGAACGGGGTCACGCGTGGGACAGCCCGGGGGAGTCGCGGGGGGCTGCCCTGCGGCTGGGACCATGGCAGCCAGCCATCGCACCCCATCCTCTGGGAACGGGCTACAGGTGTGATGGGGATGAGTGGAGGGCGTGGGGCCCGAGGCTCCCATGAGCCCTGCCGGGGATAAGGCTCGTTCTGGGGTACTCCGACACCAGGGCACCCTCCCGGGACCGTCCTTAAAGCCATCCCCTCCAGCAGCACGAGAGGGACCCCAAGGTGCCAGCATGGGCTTCTCCCAGCGCAGAGTAATCAGACAAACCCCCTACAGCCGTCTCCCGTGGCTCTCGCACTGCGCAGTTTCCCCCCTGGCCAGCTCAGCCCTGACTTTCATCACCCATCTCCAGGAGCCAGAGGGGGCTCGTCGGAGTGAACATTACTGTTGGCTTCCATTCCTCCCAGTTCCCCCCAGTCTGCAGTCCCACTGCGCTGGCTGGGCTGCAGGGTCCTGGACCAGCTATCGGTCCCTCTCTTTTACAAACCACTCGTGTCAGTATTCAGAGCTGAATGACAGAGAAATAGCAGCTGCTAGGCCGGGTGCCCACTACTCCCATGGGCTGCAAATGCAGCCACTCGGCAAGGAGAGGGATTGCAGGGGGTTAAATGGCAGTGCGACTAAGAGTAAAGAAGCTGGAGGGCAAGAAGGAAAGCTTCCTTGCTGAGAGCTCCATTCACAAAATAGTGCTGGTGAATGCCACTGCCTCTTTAGGTCTCCCTAATGTGTGCAGTGGCAGCCTGCATGTGCATCCCCTCACAGCCATCATGCACCCCCAAGCTCTGTTTCTCCAACTCAAAGGCAAGGGTAATTTTGGGTAACTACGCCAGCCATCAGCTGGGCCCTGCAGATGAAAAACGCTGGTTTGCCACCTCTGTGCCTTTCCATGATTTTCTTTAGTTCCACCTTTTCTTCCTATTTATAGATTTCCACTATGGACAGAGAGAAGAATTAGAGGACAGAGGTAGCTGAAAACTAATCTGAGGAATTAAAAAAAAAAAAAAAAAAAAAAAAGGGTTCATTTACAGCCAGCTCTCAGAGCCAGCTCAGCACGTGGGCACATGGTAGTGAATGAAGTGCAAGTCACAGGCCAGGGGCTGTGTCCCCTGGCAGCTTGCCCTTCCATTCACTCCACCATAAAGCTGCAGCCTAGAGTAGGGTTCTCCTTTACACCCCCCTGAAGACATTGGCAGCGTCAAGGAGGCAAAGGCTAAGCTTTGCACTGTGCACAAAATTCTCCTTCAAAGTAGCAAAAGTTTTGAGTTTAAGATGAAGCTGAGTCTTCACTTTTACCTAGCTCTTTGCTGCTGTGGCGATGAGGGATTTTATAATGCATAAGAGAGATTGAAGCAGTTATCAAAATGTGGAGCCCTGTCCTTTCTCCCAGAGGGATAGGTTTGATGGCCCTAAAGACCTTTTATATCTCACAGCTGGTGCATTATCAGCATAAAAAAGGAAGAGGATGAAAGGAGTGTTGGTTGAGGTACATGGGCATAAGCACTGGACTTTTCAGGTCTTGGCAGCTTGGCCACTTATGGCTGTGTTTGCTGTTTAGAAGGACAAGACACCTTTGCAGGAGTGCCCCATTGTGGAGGTTGCAGCCAGAGGAATTTTTCATTTTACTTCTTTCCCCAACTGATAACTGTATTGGTTTATTGGTTTATTATTTCTTATTGATTTATATACATTTCTGCTAGGGTTTTGACCGTTCCTTTTTTTTTTTTTTTTCCTGAAGGGAGATAAGCTATAGCTTCAGGTTAGAGGCTGGGATGGCTCCAAGAAACTTGGGTTGAATATTACACTCTGCAAATCTGTTTTGGAATTAACTTTGGGGCAGTTTCCAATGCACAATCAGGAAGAGTTTAATATCTGGCTTTTGATATGTCTATCACTGCTGAAATGACTGTAGCCTCTGGCAATCTGGCCACAAGTCTCATAAGAACAGGCATTTCTAGAGGATTTCTGGCCAAGCAACAACAAAAAGAGATCTCACAGCTTGAGGCATCAATTACAGAGGAGAAAAGGGTCTGGCCAAATTCCTCTAAGTGTTCTTGACTTTTGTGGCAGTCCAGATCTGTCTGAAATTCAAGCCTGACTCCAGTCTTACCACCTTCCCTGCCCCAGGAAGGGGCCCACTGCACTATAGATTCTGAACAAAAGCCAGCAGTTTCTGCCCATCTCAAATAGCAGCACTCTCAGCTCTATTGGAGCCGGGGAGCAGGATGAAGTGGGGACAGTTGTTTATTAGACTGTCCTTTTTTTCTTTATTTTTCCCCCAACCTGGTATTAGAAGGTGTCATGCTTTCGAAGGTGTTTGAATATCAGCCTGCCTCCAAGAGACATCAGTCTGTGATTAAGGAGAGGAACATCTGACGGTGCCCTGCTCGGTTCCTGTCAGGACAATTTGCTCACCAGCACGACTTTGCCCTTGTTTTTAAGAAAAGGCTCTCCACGCTGGCAGCAGCAGCAGCAGCAGGCTCATGCTCCACTTGTGAGGGTTGGCTGCCATGTCCTGCCGTGGTGGTGTGTGCTGGAGGCAGACGGACAGAGCCCACGGCTGCTGGCCAGATATAGCTGTGCCAGGGATAGCGACGGGCTGGGCGCGGGCGGCTCCGTGCGCCCCGGGGGCTGCGGGATGTTCGGGTGGGCAGCCCTGCGCTGCTGCTGCCAGGCAAGGAGCAGTCTGCTGGGCAGATGATTTAATTCCAGCTTAGCTCCACCGAAATTATCTACCACAAGGGGACCCACCACGTTTAGAGGATGTGTTTTCTCATTTAGTTTTTGGCTGGCTGACTGTCATGGCTGAAACTCAAAAGAGGCAGCCGGCTCAAGGTAACAGAGAGATGCTTTCCCCTGCAAAGCTGTCTGTATCCCCACAAATTCTTTTCCCCTTCATCCCTTTTTAAAAATGCAAAATATCTCTTCAAACAGCTCACACCGTGGGCTTTTTATTTCATGTTTTCAGGCTAGTAATAGGGATAAAAACTAAATCTTTGGAGCTGTCAGTCAGAGACTGATTTATTCTAAGCGTCGTCTCAGGTTGAAGGGGAGGGTCCAGTGATCACGGTGATATTTAAAAAGTCCCTCCCATGGGTGTTGAGCAATGCATTCGCTGTTAGCTCATCCTGCAGTAACACTGCCTCTACCAGGAGGTGACCGCTTGCTTTTTCTCTCCCTCACCATCAGCCAGAGACCTGGCCCTGGAGAAGCTGTTGGAAACAGGAGCCAGTGGCTTGTGCTCTGCACCCTCCTGCCTCACGGGTCTCCTGAGAAGCAGGGATGGGCTGAGTGACAGCCTTACGGTCCTGCAGACGTGGCTGTCCTTGCTCCTGCTCTGGGTCCCAGTCCTCAGCTGCTGCCTTCCCTAGAGCAAGGTGGCCAGCCAGAAAAATACATGCAGATATCAAACCTAGCTGATAAATGAATAGCTGTTCCAAGTATGATCCTCCAAGATTATATTTAAGCAGAAAAATGATGAGAACACTCTGAAAATGTGACAGGTAGGATTAAAGAAATACCTTTTGCTAACAGCTGGAATTCTAAAGGGTTTTTTGGGTGGTCTTGTTCATTAGACATCTGGCCTGGCTTCATTGCTGGCTGTATGTGTCTGACTTTAGTTAAGCATAAAAAATTAAAGTTATGCACCAGAATTTGCCCTGCATCTCTCTAGAAATTAGTACTTAAAAGGCACTTATCATTCACCAGGAAAATCATTGTCATTTCATGCTTATGAAAATATATTTCTGAAATGTAAATTGTTGCTCTGGTTTCAAATACAAAATTGGGAAAGAGTGGATGGAAAAGGGACATTACTGCTTGATACTAAATCCTTTAAAAACTGAAAAATGTGGTTAAGGTATTTGTAACCTATTTGAAACATTTAAAAATGATCTGATAGAAAGTGATTAGAATAATGGAAACCTCAGGCCCAGCTTCTGTGATTTTCAAAGGGTAATACTAGAATGCCAGGCTCCTCCTCTATGTTAATTTGAAAAGCTCAGTCTCTGTGTTCATTCTTCAGCACTTTCTTTCTTTTAGAAGGCAGCCTTCAGAAACCAAGGCATCACTTGACCATGATCAGCTCGTGCCAGCCAATCCAGTAAGGAAAGCACTCTCTGTTACAGAAAGAGCAGTGTTTGCATTTAGCTGCACTCCTCTGGGATGTATTTTTAGGAGGGTGCCTGGAGCATGCACTCAAAGTGCTGCTGATGAGTGTGACCCCTCTCCATGGGATGGTGGCACTGGCTCTGCTGCCGAGCCCGGGCGGGCTGAGGGAGGCAGGCTGAGGAGCCGGCGCTTCCCCAGCCAGATGGAGCTCACACCCACTACAATTATGTTTGCAACACATGATTTGCTTAAGGTGCCTGTGGATGTTTCAAAAGAGTGGGGTGGCTTCACTAAAGCAGTTTCAGAAGAAAAGCAGTATCAGCTCCTGGCATCTTTATCACTGAAGTTTTCCTTCAAGAAGCAGAAGCCTAAAGCCAGCCTTTGGGGTTTTTTCACTTGGATGGCAAGTGTGGTGAACCTTTGATTACAGGCTACAGGGAAGAATATAGACTTGGAAAATGGCCATGTAAATGTTTGTATGGGTGGATTTCCTGGCATCCAGAATTCCTATTTTCATAGAACATGGAGCCATAGGACAACTCAGGTTGGAGGGGACCTCCGGAGATCATCTGGCCCAACCTTGGATGGAAAAGGCAACCTAGATGAGATTATCTATCACCCTGTGCAGTCACGTCCTGGAAACCTCCAGTGCTGGGGAGTCCACCCCCTCCTTTTGGAGATTATTCCAGTGACTGCTTCCTTATGGTGAAATCCACACCACGTGTGGAATCTGAAGGTTTGTGATGAGCTGTAGGTAACGTGCCAGAGCTGCTGTTCACTCTCTGACATCCTTAACAGACATCTTGGCCCAGATACTTGTCATCCTGAGTGCCTGATAATAACCTTGAATGCAGTCCCATGGCAGTAAGGTAATTTCAGCTTCTCTGGTTGCAAATGCCAATAACCAAATTCTGGATCTTGGTTCAGAACCAAACTTCAATTCCGGAGTAAACAGTGCCATTGTCAGAACAAAATCTGGGCGCATAAAGCCTATATCCTCAATATTTATCAATAACTAGTATTAAAATTTGCTGACAAGTGAACATTTCCTGCTTCCATGGACGCTGGCAGCACAACTTCTATTGACCACAGTGAGATGGGATGTACCTCAGTGGGGTGATATTCTGATCCACGAGTTTCTGCCATTGATTTATAGAGTATCTACTGCCACAGCAGCTATTAACCTTCAGTCACAGTAGGACTTCAATAACTGAAATACCACTCCGAGTTTTCTTTGTAACAGTCAATATGATTTGTTCTAGAAAAAAACCATAAATACATATTTAAAAAACCAACGTTATCAGATTTCCAGCTTTCATAGGAAGATATTGCTTCAAGATTTTTCTTCATCAGTCCTTAGTCATGAAAACCAAAATTTCAGGGGAACTTAGGCTTTAGGGATCAGGAAACCAATGTGTTAATTAATTGTGGGCTGAAGAGAACATTGCTAGGACAGATGTTCAGCCACTCACACGGGCATTGCAAGAACTCCAAGTGAGATCTCACTTTCCTAGGAAGGATGAAATCTGGGAAGAAGAATGTATACAAAGATGAAAAGGGCTCTGTGACAAGGAAACACATCATGGGTCTGTACATTCATCAGCTGTCTGATTTGCAAAGATGCTGAGAACAGGTAACTTCTTCATCCCTGTTCTCTGCTATTAGCTTCAGGAACCTATCTATGACACTGGAAACTGGGAAAGGTCAGAGATAAGTCCTGTGAATCTGAGTAGAAAGCTTCCTCCTGATGTGAACTGCAAAGTGATTTCACAAAGGCATGACTTGAGCAGAGAAGCACACTTTCATTAAAGAACATCCTTCTTCAGCAGCTGCATTTGGGCCACATTTGTTTTGTGCATGCCCCAGCTGGCACAATTAACTCAAATATCACTGTCATGCATCAGCTGCCATGCAGGTGATTGCAGCTGGAAAAGCCAAGAGAAGTTCCAAGCTGCTGTTTGTAGGTGCATAATGGCACCAGACAGCCAGGAGCCTCCTTGAGGACTTGTTTTGCACCTGAGCATGATCTAGCCATGCAATAAAGAGGCTGGAAAGGGACGTGGGTGGCTGTGAATGAAGGTGTTTCATGCATCACTTATCCATTGCTATTAGCTTAAATGCATTCAGGACCTAAACCCATGTTTGTGAGCACCAAAGACCTTTGCCTAGTGACATTAAGGAGTTACTTCTCTTTCTCATGTTGTTCTCTGCCTGTGCCATCCCTGATCATTCTCATCTTTGGGTTTTGTAATGAACTGCTTGCTCTGTAGAACCTAGTGATTTGGGGACTGAACCCCAAGGGCCTTGGACAAGCCCCTCCAGCTGGGGAGCAGGCAGTGGCCATTAAAGGCAGGCTGGGAAGAGGCAGGCTGCTGCAGTTTGTCTGTCCTGTCACTAGAGTGAGACATGCTCACAAGCATCCTGGCCTCCTCTTTTGGGAGGTGCTGAGCAGGCCTGTGGGTGCTGCTGCTGGTGCTGGCATGGAGGGGCACCCTGCTCCATGGTAGACCTTGGCATCCTCAGCAGGCTGGGGCTTGGGATTAGAAACTCTCCAGGTTACCCATTCTACTGCACAGATCTTTTTTTTACAGTTGCCTCAGAATAGTGAAAGTGAAGGAGAGGGTGGGAGAGCCCCTAAAAATCCTTTGTCATGACCTCTTGATAGCCCCCTGTTCCTGGGCTGATCTGAGCTGTAGTCCAACAGAGTCCTCAGAATCTTTCTATTGACTTCCAAAAGTCTTTGAGCCAGACCATCACAATGCTTAGCCTGAGCCAGACCAAGCAGCATGATAGGTATTGCAGGTATTTCTCATCCAGGCAGCAAGGAGAGCAAACTTTTTACTGAAGGGTAAAAAGACAGCAGTAGTTCTGACATCTAAATAAAATGACTCATTGAGAAAACTGCCCTCCTTCCCCCCTCTGAAATGCCCACCTGAAGACCCGTGATTCATGGCAACATATTTCAGAGGGTCCCATAAGGAGACTTTTCTTCTTTCCCTCATTTTTTTCTTTTTCTCAGAGTGTGGTGCCCTGCCAGTGAGTGACTTGTGCAGTCCAGACGGAGAACACAAGCTGTTAAAAGGTAGTGATTGCAGCACTGATCTCTTGCAGGCTCTGCAGTGTGAGGAGGTGGTTCTGAATCACAATGAACTTAATTGAACAAGAAATGGCATTGATTTTTCCTTTTCAGCCCTCCCCATTGCTCACAGCAAAGGTGCATTGAACCCTCTGCCCATGCCAAGCGGCAGAATTGCACAGCACAGTAGAACGGAGATTTTTTACTTTTGTCCTATAATTAGCATGTATTTATTTTTAAATAGGGTAAAACCCAAAGCTCTCTAGGCTTTGAATTGTCATTGGGGAAAAGCGCTGCTGGTGCAGTATGAATTTCAGGAGCCCAAGGAAGCAGGTTATGTGAGAAGCCATAGCTTGCTCCACACTCCCTTGGCCAGGAAATAATGTTGCTCTTGTGTCCATCTGATTGTTGAAAGAACTAGAACTACACAATTGTCAAACCGCTG
This sequence comes from Fringilla coelebs, assembly GCF_963513975.1. NCBI lineage: Eukaryota > Metazoa > Chordata > Aves > Passeriformes > Fringillidae > Fringilla > Fringilla coelebs. Next base: position 86,380,272 of record NC_140028.1, read on the forward strand.
AAGGGCTTCTAAAAGGTTATTTTATTTTATTTTAAAGTTGGACAAATAAAGGTACATATGCTGCCTCCAATCTGTAGGGGAAAAAGGAAGAAAAGCATCCCATACTCCAGTTATTGAATCATTGTTATTTTTTGCCTTGTTAAGCTTGTTAACACATAATTACATGTTTGAACAGCTAGTGACTTCCTACAGAAGCTGTTAAACTTATCAGTGAACATCCCCAGGTGTTTACACTTAGAAGTGTATGAGGCGCTTGTGAATTTTCCAGTATCTCTCCAGCTAATTTTCCCAAAATGTAAAAAAAACCCCAAACATTTGGGAAATTCACTAGCAAACTCACTCTAGAGCCTTAGTGCCCAGATCTCAGCTCCGGTATCATAACTGAGTTCCCTGCAATGCACAGCTTGGTTTTTTTTTTTTTTTTTTTTGAGGGGAATTCTGCAGTTGAGACTGCCAGGCTGAGCAGGGGAGGGAAGAATGCCTAAAGAAAATTTATAGGTTGGTGGATGCCATGTGTCACAGTGAGATCAGCTTCTACCCTTAATAAACACATGTCCCCAGTAGCAGGTACTGGACAGCAGATCAGTTTGATCCGATGCTGGAAGTGGGAGGGCAGGACAAGCCCCACCATGCTGCTGATCCTGGCTGCCAGCACAGTGTTTTGGAGCTGTGAGCAGCTTAAATGCTGGGGCTGCTCTCAAGATCTGGCTGCTGCAGAGTCAGCACCACAGCCCTCTCCCACCTGCCTCCTGCCACTTGCTATTTTCATTGCCTTCTGAGGAGTCAGATTAAATGGATAGTTAGCATGTATAGGTTTCATGGAAAAGCTCAGTCATCACCTGTAATAAGGGCAGGATCAGACTCTTCTGGAGTTGATACAATTCCTGAAAGTGAGGAGCACTGTACAAGAATGGAAGCAGCGTGCTGTATTGTAGTAACACACACATAATGAAGTTACTGGCATCCAAGGACTCTGATGGGGAAAACACCACCAAGAACGGCTGTTACCAAAAGGAGGGATTACACTGAGTAGCCTAAGAAATGAAACTGAAGGAAATGCCAATATTTTGTGTTTGCATGCCTGTGAACTGCTTAGGCAAACCTTCAACAGAGCTTGCCTGCTCCTGCTAAGCACTCATGCTTTGCAAACTCACCTCCAAGTTTGCATGGATTTCACCTCCTCCAAGCCTGCACCAAGGTCACAAGAGGCTGTTCTTGCCATTCTAAGGGAGCAGGTGATATTCCTGCTCTCCTGGTGAAGGGAAGTCTCTAACCAGCTGCAAAGGCTGAAGAAGCCAGCCAAGATCAGAAGCACCAAGGCAATACAAAGTGTTAGGAAGAGCTGCATGGGTTTTTTCCTCTGTGAAAGCAGAAGCAGAGCTGTTTCCCACAGCTCACTGCAGTGGTTGTGGCTGGGCATATATTTTTTCAGCATGAAATGGAGAAGGGAATCTCTTGAAGCCCTCAGGTAAAGGCTATTGCAGGCCCCCCAGCCCATTCCCGCAGCTAATGCTCTCCTCTCCCTGTGATAAAGCTGCTGAGACATCCGAGGTTGGGTGTGATCACCTGGGAAGTGTCTCACATCAGTCAGCACTGAGTGTACTTGAGGATAAATCTGCACCATTCATCTCAAAAGTGAGGCAGCTGTTCAACTGCTACAGCTGTATTGGGTTTGGATTCCAACATTTTCCAGCAAAAAGTCTTGAAACAGAAAAAAATATCCAGAAAAATGATAGGAAGCCTCAAGGTCTGATAGTCTATTGATGTAAGACAGTGAGACTGAGGCATAGTGTTTAAAACCTCAAATATTTCATATATTAAAAATATTCCAGTGATTCCATTGGGAGGATTACACCTACCTTTACACTTAGCTCAGCCTTCTTTTCCTAACTTTCTGAAAAAAAAAGCTGCTTTCTATTCTATTCACAATTTTTCAATTATTTTCTCTAGCCAGAGAAGGATTTTTGTGTGTGTAAAGTCTGAAGTTAATCTGACAAGGATTCTTAAAGAGATGAGCCTCACATTGAGAAGAGGCTTTCTTGTTGGTATAGCATTTTCAGTTTGGGGGATTTTAAAATTTTATTTTTAAACACCATATCTCTAAACTTGAGGTATAGAAGCATTTAATGTGACTATTTAGCTTTCTTATCTGAAAAATTATTCTCCTATAAATATTTTAACAAGGACACTATTTTAACTTGAAGAATTCTGCAGTGCAATTGTTTTAACACATGCTTCTGAGTTCAATCTGCTTCATGCTAGCAACAACCTATGCACTTATTTAAAGAAAAAGTCCACCTATCTGCCTGAGTTGCTGCGCTTTTACAAGCAAAGCAGACTGGGAAACCCTCTTCTCTCTATACCAGAATTTTATGAATGAGAAGACAACCTTAGGAAAACTAGAGAAAACTGGGTAAGCAGCTTAAAACCTCCTAGAAGATCCATATTTGTTCCTTTGTCTCACTAATTTCTGGAGTTTATTGCTAGTTAAACAGGTTGCGAGGTAGGCTTTTGTGGCTGCTGCTGCTGCTGAACGTGGTGGTGCAGGTAGGCTCTGCTGGCTGGTGTGTGTCCAGAGAGGAACTGTGCCAGATGAGAGGCACAGGGGAAGTGCTGGTGGTTTCAGGGCTGCTGCTGAGGGATGGTGATACCCAGCAAGGGCTGCCGGGGCTCTTAGCAGCAGCTTGCTGCGAGGTCCTGTGGCAGAGGCAGCCAGCCTCCTCCCTCCCACCCTGTGAACAGACCACAGAGGAAATGTCATTGTCTGCTCTCTGGGAATGACGAAGGAAACTCTAGGTCCCATCAATCTTGTGAAGAACATTAGGTGTGTCTTGGTGCTTCTGGGACGTGGCTGAGCAGGGGAGTTGACCTTCCTGATGCTTTGGGCAGTCAGCTTAATCTTAGTGCTGGACTTCCTAGTTGACAAACAGCATTTAATTACATATTTTATGTAACAAGTTATATAGTTTATCTATTACTTATCCAAATAATTTAGTTGTAAATTCTATTGATTAGCATGCCTTTTGCTAGAAGCTTTTGATGCAGGCAGAGTCTGGGCACTATAAGCACCAGCATCCCCTTATGGCTTGCTTCACCTCAGCGTCTGCCCAGGTGACCACAGTCCTACCAGCTCTGGTGAGACGCAGGTCTGGCATTGAAAGTATATTTGGGCTCAAGAGTTGTAAATTGTAGGAGGTTTTCAGGCTCTATCCAAGCAAAGTAGTCCCAGGTAACATGAAAACCTAGCTGGTCTTACTCTTGGAGTTCAGTTGTTGTCTAACCGGCAGCAAATCACACCAGTATCTCCAGAGTGCTAAGTTACTTTATTCCTCACTGTTTATTTTGGTAGGTAGGAAAGATTTCTCTTTCACATCAGTGGGATTAAAGTGCAGCACAGTGAAGTGGAAGATAAATCTGAAGTGCCATCAGATTTCTCAAATCCTAGCCCATGCTCTGCTCACTGGGGACTTCCCTAGCTCTGCAGCTGACCTACATTTAACCTTATCTTTCTTGCCCTTGCTTTAAAAAACAGTGCTTTAAAAAACAGTTCTCCCTCAATATAATCCCGGTTCTTTCTGTTGTTTTCATCATCCCCCATTCCTGCTTGTTAGCAGAATGGTTGGTGGAGCTTCTTGTTTCTTTCTTGTGATCCAACAGATCCACCCATTGTGGAAATACATCTTGTTTTCCCTTGCGTGGTAAGAATCCACATCAGGAAATAATGTTTCTGTTTTATTGCTTTATGTCTTTTGTTTGTTTTTTTCCACTCAGAAATTTCTTTAAAATTAAGTTTTTTCTTGCTTTGTCCCTTTTTATTACTTTGCCCCTTTTTCTCCTCCTTCTGTATTTTGATTCCAACAATTATGAAGTTCTCTTCCTTTTATTATCTGGTTTTCTTACTGCTTCCATTCACAGACATGTATTTAATCCAAACTCACTTTGTAAAGCATTGCCAGTCACACCATATGACTTTTCACTGGCCAGAGTGTGCTGTCTGTATTTGGGGTGTTAGTCCAGGTTGTTTCGGCTCTCTCTGTCCAAGAGAGAGTTTCAACTCTGCTCTGCCAAGCCCAGTGTGGCTTTCAGGCCAAGAGATTCCAACCTCACACCAATCATAGCAACATTATTTAAATTTTTATAGTTGAAAATTATGATTATATTTATGATTCATTAATGGTTTTTAACATTTTCAGGTTTTTAAGGAGCCATCTTCAGCTTCACTCACTGTATTATGCTTCTTTATGGCAGCAGCAGTTGCCTGTCAGAGGTCCCTCTTGTCCTTTCACACAGGAATGGGACAGAACAGGGCATCTGCTGTCATTACCAGGGACCTGTGTTGTATCTCTCTCCATCTTGGCCTATGTTTGATGAAGAGCTCCCCTGATAGCTCATAGAATTATTTAATCAGAGAATATCCCTGGTGTGAGGTCCTGCACTGGGGTCAAGGCAATTCCAAGCACTCACAGAATGTACTCAGAGCAGCTCTTCTTAAGAGAAGGACTTGGATTGCTGGTGAATAAGAGGCTTGACATGACTTGACAGTGTACACTTGCAATCCAGAAAGCCAACCACACCCTGGGAGGGGATTCTGCACCTCTGCTCTGCTCTGGTGAGACCCCACCTGGAGTGCTGCATCCATCTCTTTATAAAGATATGGACCTGTAGGAGTGAGACCGGAGCAGGGCGGGGAAGGTGTTCAGAGGGCTGCAGCGCCTCTCCTGTGAAGGCAGGCTGAGAGAGCTGAGGTTGCTCAGCCTGGAGAAGGCCAGCAAAGACCTTACAGCACCTTGCAGTGCCTCAGGTGGGTCTGCAAGAGAGCTGGAGAGGGACTTTTTACAAGGTCAGGTAGTCACAAGACAAGAGTGAAAGACTTCAAACTTGAAGAGGGCAGGTTTACATGAGATATTAGGAAGAAATTCTTTGCTGTGATGGTGGTGAGGCACCGGAAAAGGTTGCCCAGAGAAGTTATGCCTGCCCCATACCCTGGAAATGTTCAAGCCTAGGCTGGATGAGGCTTTGAGCAGCTTTCCTTAGCTACATAGTGGAAGGTGTTTTAAGGAGGTGATCCTAAAGGTCCCTTCCTGCCCAATCCGTTCTATGAAATGATTCTGTGATCCTGAGTTAGAAGGAACCCACAAAGATCATCAAAGTCCAACTTCTGGCCCTGATCAGGACAACCCAAGAGTCACATGCTGTGCCTGAAAGTGTTGTCCAAACACTTTTTGAATTCTGTCAGGGGCTGTGACTATTTCCCTGGGGAGCCTGTTCCGATGCCCAACCACCCAAACCTATTACGGATTCTAATATCCCAACCTAAACTTTCCCTGACACAACTCCAGGCCATTCCCTTGGGTCTTGTCACTGGTCACCACAGAGAAGAGATCAGTGTCTGCCTCTCCTGTTCTCCTCACAAGGAAGCTGTAACTGCAATGAGGTCTCCCCTCAGTTTCCTCTTCTCCAGGCTGGACAGACCAAGTGACCTCAGTCACTCCTCATATGGCTTCCCCTCAAGGCCCTTCACCATCCGTGTGGCCCTCCTTTGGATGTTCTCTAACCTTTTAATATCCTTCTGATATGGTGGCACCCAGAACTGCCCCCAGCACTGGAGGTTTGGCTGCCCCAGCTCAGAGCAGATCAGGACAATGCCCTCCCTTGCCCGCTGGCCGTGCTGTGCCTGATGCCCCCAGAACAGACTTGGCCCTCCTGGCTGCCAGGGCACTGCTGGCTCATGTTCAGCTTGCCACTGACCAGGACCCCCAGGTCCCTTTCCATGGGGCTGCATTCCAGCCTCTCATTCCCCAGTCTGTCTGTACATCCAGGGCTGTCCTGTCTCAGGTGCAGAATCTGTCACCTTCCCTTGCTGAACTTCACACAGCTGGTGATTGCCCATGTCTCTGATTTGTCAAGGTCTCTCTGAGGGGCCACTCTGCCTTCAAGGGAGTGAACAGCTCTTCTCAATTTAGTATCATCAGCAAACTTCATGATTCTACGTCCAAGTCATTTATTAAGATGTTGAAGGGCACTGGCCCTCAACAGAGCTGTGCAGAACCCCACTAGTGACCAGCTGCTGGCCTGATATCACCCCATTCACTGTAAACCTTTGTGCCCAACCAGTCAGCCAGTTTTTTGCCCAACAGAATCCTGCTATAGATCTGGAAGGGTCACACAGGAAGGATAGCAGAGGGAGCAGCAGAATGTTCACTTCATTATAGGAAAGGTCAAACAATTAATGTAATGAGCTCCACAAAGTGTATAAGGGTGCAGATCATCAGAGCACAGACTTAAAAGACAGCACTGTAGCAAACTCCAGAAGCAGTTTTACTAACTTAAGAAAATTCTGAGTCTATGATGGCACCTGTCACAAGAGGCACAAAAACCCTCAACAAACCCAAAACAAACATCTCCCCTGTGAATCCTGTTCCAGGTCCTTGACTGTAGAGGAATGCTAGGCACAGAACTATTAGTATTATTAGCTTGAAATTGCATCTTGAGAAAGTGACTGAACTTGGAAAGCTGGAGAGAAGAATTCCACTGAGGAACCACAGAGCTGGTGGGGGACATAAAACCGTTCATTATTCTTCAGCTCTGGGGAAAATTACAGCAGGAGTAAAGAATTTATTTTGAAATACATTCTGGTTATTTCAGACACTAAGTGAAATTTGTACCAGCTGAATTGTTAGCATGCTTTTTTTTCTTAAAGGGAAGAAAATCGTGTGAAGTCATGGCACACATGGGGAGCATTCTTTTTTTATTTTTGACATGAGATCTAAATTAGTGTGATCTGAATTAGTCTGATAAACTTAGGGTAAAACTAGTCTGGACTTTTGTAACTGGGAGCCATACCCAATACAATGCAGCAGACAGCACACAAGCCATCTCTCAGGAGCTGTGATTAAGGATGTGGTTAGTGGCTCATTCCTGCCCCAGAGCTGAGCCCACCAGGAGCTCAGAGAGTTAGCAAGGAAATGCTCTTCCTTGATCCTGGGTTTCTATTAAGCTGATTTAATCACTTGAGCTGAGAATTGCTCTATCTTTGTCTCTAATTTCTTCAGAATATCTAAATGGTCTCAGGGGATAGAAAAATAATATTTACATGTAAGATCATAAAAGAAGAGCTATGCCAGGCTAAATTTTGCCTTTTGATGCAAATGACTTAATGATAAAGGAATGTCTTGGGCTAAAGAAAGGATCAGATTTGCATCTCATGTGAAGGCTTGGATTTACTGCTGCAAGATTAAACAATCAACTTTAAATCAGGGGTTTATAGCAAGTGATTTTTTGCTTGTTTTTGTAGTAACAACCACCATTAAATAATTTTTGGTTTCTTATTGAAGACACGAGAGGGAAGGGGCGAGTGGTTAAAGCACTTCAAATACAAAGCAGTAAATTTTATTGCATGAACACCTTTTTTTCCTGCCCCCTTACCAATTAGAGGGAAAATTTTACATTTTCTTATATTGTTGGAGATTTTAGGATTGGTCTTGCAGTGTCCTGCATTGCAGGAAAGGAAGAGTTGGGAATCCTTCCTGACCTATGGCCGTGGCTGCTCATTCTGGCTACACTTTTGGAGAGACAGCATGCAAACCACATACAATATGAGAAAAAAACCACAGCAAATCCCATCACAAAGGTTACTGTCTTCCACGCTGATTTTTTTCTTTTAGCAAACTGTTTGGAGAAACACAGATTCATCACAGCTGCTTCAGCAACTGGCAAGCTTCTAATTATGTTTCACTGTTCTGAGTATTACTGCTAGGATATTTTTTGGATCACACATGATAAAAGGTGACTTTGGCTTAGCTAGTTATTAGCTAGCAAGCACAAAAAGAAGAGAAATCAGGCAGTGAAGGAAAATTATGCAGGAGGGAGAGAGTGACTTCAGGAATCATCAGGTCATGGTCTAGCCACTGCTGCCGGTGGTGTAGCCAACCTGAAGGAGTAATGGCTTGATGACTGCTGGAAGATGCAGCCAGGGTGGTGATGTTTGCATCTTGGAGAAGGTCACTGTGCTTCCAATGACCTTGAAATAGTTACGCCCATCCAAGAGGAATTGTGGCTTCATCTTGCTAGTGGAATCAATCCATACATTCAAAGTTTCTGACTCGTGTCAAGCCCCGATTTTGGCAAGCCCAGGAGTGTGTTGTCTGACCTGTGATTAGCAATACCACAAAGTAACTGAGAGGGAGAGAACACAGGCAGATCCATGGCAAGCTTTTCAATGGAAGTTTTGCTACAAAAAAAAGGTTTTGACAACTTGCATGCAAAAGTAGTTGCCACATCTGTATGCGCAGCTGGCTTGAGCCTGTGTGGAAGCTCATGCAGCTGGCCCAACAGGAAATCCTCGCAGTCTGCATTTGCAGCTACAAATTAGCCCTCACTGACAAGACCAGCTGGTGGCTATCCCAGCCATGGGTCCAGTGGGTACCATGGTGGTGTTTTGCAATAGCAGCTTGGCTAATACCTAATCCTCTGTTCCCTCAGGGGCCAGAGCAGCCTTCTTATGCTAACATCCATCAATCATTGCTTTTTTATGTGTGACCATGGGGCAGGAAGACCTAGGGGAGCTCAAGTCCAGTCACACAAGGAATAACAAAAGGAAAGAATAACAAAACTAAAAATTTCTTCACATAATCTTATAGCGGATTTGAATTTTTAAAGGAAACAATCCCTAAAACAGCTCTCTATATTCTGTTTCTGTATAGGCTTCCACTTGGGGACTAGCTTTCTTGTTTTTCTTACTGAAAATGTTTTCCAGTGTTTCAAATTTTCAAGGGATTTTGATAAGGTGAGGAGGAATTTTGCTTGTACACAAGCTGTGGGAGAACTTTTGGCATTTCTCTTCACACTGGTGTGTTTCAGTCTCCATTTGGGAGCCATCTGAGTCCCTCCACTTGGCTGTTGCCCTTCTGTCCTTCGTGCATACGCAGCAAGACATCCATTTGCACTCTTTTCTCCAGTTCAAATAATCTTGTAATCTGATAAAAAAGGCCATTATGGGGACAGAAAAATCATGAAAAGTGACAAGAGTTGTCCCCTCCTGACTTTCCTGACATTACCTCTCACTCAAGCTGCCAGGAGCAGCATCTGCTTCCCTTGTTATCCTGGCATTTCCTCTGCGTGATGAAGAAAAATCCTCTTCCTCATTATCAGCCACACAGTGCATCCTGCTTTGCACCTGCTTCTTGTTTTCCCCAATTATTTTCTTTACTTTAGTTTACAAGTCTTAATTTAGAAAGGAATGAGCAAATGCGATTCTTCCCAGATACATTTATCCTTCTCCTTACCAGCCCCATGAAATGCCATCCTTCCTTTCCTTCCTCTTCTCTTTCTGTCTGCTCAGATTCACTTCTTTTCCCAGCCTTTGCTGTTTCACCTCTCCTCCCTCTTCTCCCACAGACTTGTTGCTCCTGCTCTGTGGTCAGCAGTGATGTGGTCAGCTCTGCTGTGTGGTGCAAGGAGGGCTTGAAGCAGCAGCTCTGCTTGGCACCCGGAGCCTGGGGTGCCAGTCAGCCCCAGGGCATTGCACCCAGAGACCAGTCTGGGACCAACTTCTCTTATTCCCAAAGAAACCAGCAGGTGACAGCTCACAGGTTTGAGGCTGGTGGTGGCCTGGTGGTTGCTCAGGCCAGTGAAAATGACCTGCTCTGCTTTTGATTCCTAAGGCCTGGAGGAATGGAGCATCACAGAAACTGCCTTTGAACCACTAGGAAAAAGCTGTAAATTCAGGGTGAATCTCAAGTAATCTCACGTTTGAGCCTCCAACACCTCATTCCTTGTAACTCCTCAAAACACCCTGTTGACAGACACCTGTCGTGTGGCAGTGGTACACTCCCTGTAAAAGCTTTTCCAGGCACTAATGAAAGTGACCAAACTGTCCCAGAGCCCAAGGCAAATGTTTGCCTCCAATATGCCAGCACAACTTAATACAGATAAGCTGCCTGTGAAATACATAGCCTCAAAGGGGTTGTGAAACAAAGCCTCAAAATTTCCCATAATTTGATGGGAATAGCTAGTGACAAGCAGAGCTCGCTGTGGCTCTTGGAGGGCTGGGCTCTGCAGTCCAACACAGGTGGAGGTGGTGGGGTTTGACCTCCAGCTTCTGTCAAGCGCTCGGATTCCTCTCCAGCCCTTGGCCTCCAAGCAGAAAATGCCTTGGTGTGGCTGTGGCTCAGACAAGTACTGAATGCAAATGTACCTTCCCATCAATTAAGCAGGAAGAAACAATCATTTGGCTGCAAATACCCTGATTACTAAAGCAAGCATTTTAATTACTGAATCTTGCTGAAATTCAGCTTCATTGAGAAATGAAGTCTAATTCTCTCCCCATGGGGGTGGCTGCAGTTCTGTTCCCTTAAGGAGCATGGTAATTTTTCTTTCTGTGGTCCTCATGGTTGGTTAAAAATCAATTTTCTTTATCCTAATTCTATCTACATAAAATCCTGCTGTGTGCTAACTGCAGCCACCCCTTTGAGCCCAAATACCTACTGTGATGACTTTTCTTAGGTGAACTTTACCTCATAAGTGTTGTGTCATTATTTAACATGATCAAAAGCTATTATAATGGGTTTGTATAATTAAAGTAATTAATTTAACTAATTACCTTTTTTCTTTTTTGTAAGGAAAAAAGATATATGTAATAAAGTAGTGCTCTTGTCTTAATCTTCCATCTTATTGCTACACAAATTGAGCCTCCCACATGTGGACCTTTTCTCATTTCATAAATATAGAATAAATCAATTTAACAGGATCTAGAAATTCTCCAGGATGTGTAATTAAGGGCTTGGTCTATTTGTCTGCCTAGCTTTCATAATCTACCAAATATTACTGCTTCTGGTCTAAAAGCTGGGGTGTATGCTCAACTGGGAAGTCTGTACTAGACTGGGTTTCTTTCAGCCTAGCACATGCCAAAATGTCTCATCTGCAAAAATTTGGGATTTTCACACTTAACATAAAAGAACAACAGAAGTGGAACTACTATTAAGAAAAAATATTCACTTGGTTTTCATTATTCATCCTACCTGTTTCCTCAAATGGCCCAAATCCAAATGTTTTGACACAGAAATCCTGACATCAGGCTGTGACTGTGAAGTTAGTGCATTTTTTAGCTGTTAAGGAACTGTATGTTGCCACTTTGTCACATGCTGTAAACTGGCACATCTTTATTGGAGCCAGTTGTACTCTGTCGACTCCATGCAAAATAAATAGTTGGTCCATTGTATTCTAGGTCTTTTTCCAATTCTAATTAAAACTGAATAATTCGTTTGCCAGCTTCCTAGAGAGTTAGACCAGACTCTGGGAAACAATGGGGAAAACAGTAATTTGTGTGATTTTTTAATATCACAGCCAAGGAATGATATTTCTGCAAATGTCCTTGGCTAAAATCCATCAAGCAGAGCTGGGGATTTCAAGCAACCTTCATCCCTCCGACTTGAGGGCCCCAGAACTAATGCAAAAAAGCCCCAGAACCAAATTTTATAAAATATGTAAATTTGAGGTCTGAGGTCACCAATGCTAAATGGTACTCCTCAGCTCAATATGCCAACCAGCTGACCAGAGAGAAAAATTTAGTGGTGCTCACACAGGATAAGAACGATGCTCTTATAGGATAAGAAAAATCTGAAAGTTTAAAATTTGTCCTTTCATCTTATCAACAAGCCATAATGGATGAAAGTAACTTGCTACACGATTCTAGTTCACTGAGAAGAGGGAAAAGAAGTGTGACAATGAGTCATCTGGTACAAAGCATCAGAATTCAGTAAATAAAGTTTTTTTTATTTTTTCCGGCAAACTGCCTTTTATCTGATAAGGTCTGCATGACAGCTGTGTATTTCCAAGTGTGCCATTCTCTAGAGGCAAGAGAGCTAAAGAATACCAGTAAGTCATGGGTAACCTACTTCTTGTGTGTATCACCTCACATGCTCTTTTTTTTTTTAGCTTCTATCTCAGCAAAGCAGGAGAATCACGGGCAGTGCACACACTGACAAAGCTGTTCCCCACCAAGACTGACCCCCCAGACTCTAACTCAGGTCTTTGGACTGCTCACTTACAGGCTTACAGTGCCCTCAATCAGTCCTACAAATAAAAGCAAGGAACCAGGACTGCTGTTTGAGGCTCTGAATTAGGAACCTTGTGATTTGCTACTGGCACAGGCAGACAGGCACAACCTTGTCAGCCCTGCTAATAAACTTCAGTCACAGAGCTGACCTTCTGACAGACTCCACAAGCTGATGATATCTTGCAGCTCTTAAGCAAAGATTGTTCCACATGTCAAAGCAAAAAGCTTCTTTATGATATTATTTTTGGATTAGGTTTTTATTAGAGATCTAGAGTTGAAAAGAGAACATGAGGAAGAGGGGAGGGCTGTGACAGCAATACTTTCAAATGCTTCTCCCTTGCCCCCTGCTCCTTAATCTATGCTGAATTACCATTCAGTGATGGAGCTTTGCAATTCCACTCATCTCCCATCAAGAAGTCATGGATCACAATATGGCAGTGATGGATCTTTGCCATTCCACTCATCTCCCATCAAGAAGTCATGGACCACAATATGGCAATGCTGGATATTGAACAAAACACGCTTCCTGAAAGATGACCCAAGCCCCAGCTGTTTCAATAGAAGATGGAAGATAATGCATGGTTGTTGGCAGGCAGGGAATGGCAAACTAAGTGACTTTAGGCTCACTGTAACATCCTGGCCTTGCTCTACTCAGGGCTGCCCACGGACACTGCTCTGCTGAGTCCTCACCCCTTGTGAGCCGTCTGTCCCAAGGGCATCCACACGGCACATCACAGGATACACCTGCTGAGGATGGCCCTGCCCTGTGCTGCCCCACCTCTGGAATGATTGGAGAATCAGAATGATAGAATACCCTAAGCAGGCAGGGACCTCCAAGATCATTAAAGTTCAGCTCCCGTCCCGGCTCACAACAGCCTCAAGAATCACACCATGGGCTTGAGAGCATTGTCCAAGTGTTCCTTGATCTCTGTCAGGCTTGGCGCTGTGATCACTTCCCTGGGAAGCCTGTTCCAGTGTCCAACCATCCTCTGGGTGAAGAACCTTTTCCTGATATCCAACCTAAACCTCCCCTGACAGAACTTCAGGCCATTCCCTCGGGTCCTGTCACTGGCCACCACAGAGTGTCTGCCCCTCAGTCTCCCCTCAGTCTCCTCTTTGTCAGGCTGAACAGACAAAGTGACCTCAGCCCTGTCTCATATGGCTTCCCCTCAAGGCCCCTCATCATCTTTGTAGCCCTCTTTTGGATGCCCTCTAATTGCTCCACGTCTTTCTGATATTGTGTTGCCCAAAACTGCACACAGGACTTGAGGTGAGGCTGCTCCAGCATGGAGTGGAATGGGACAATCCCCTCCTTTGGCCAATGACAATAACAGAGACACGAGATCCCTCTAATACCCAGAGCATCTCTCCAGGCCTCTGTCCTGTCAGTGGCCCACTGATGTCTGGATGTGAAAGGTTGCCTTCAGAGGTACTTGTGGTCTCTACTTTGGGAAATAATTATGTATATTTATGCCATCTTCCAGGTCCAAGGGGAGGTAAACTTTGCAGAGATCTGCAAAGCCATGCACTGCTGCCCAACCCACCACTGAGGCTGTTGAAGGTATCTCGAGTGGCCACTACAGCATGCAGGAGGTGTGACATACCCCAGTTGTGCTGGGACCACCAGTGGGACACACTGGCCTCTCCAAGGGAATCCTGACCCCTCCACTGCCCAGTGGGACACCACTGATGTGTGCAGGAAATTTATTGGCACACCTGGGCCGTACTGGTCACGGGCAGGGTGCCCTTGGTGTGTCTCAGCCCTGCCGACCTTGCTGATAAACCTGACACTAGTGGGGAGAAGCCAGTCCACCAGAGGCCATCCAGGTCCTTCACCCAAACTGTGCCAGGGCAGAAGGGACAACTCACTGTGATCCTTATAAGGGACAAGAAGCACATGCTCTCTGTGCATACATCAGCAAAGCCCTCTGTCTCTGTAACCTTCCATATTACTCTGCACCATGACTAGCAACACCTTTGCTGCTGCCTACCCTTGAGATACCTCTTTCTCTTTCCATCACTTCCAATTCCATGCCTTCTAATAGTTTTCATTTCTCTGTGCCCTCTCTTTTCTCCTGGCAGACACTTATTTCCCTTCTCCACCTGGCTGGATTTGCCAGTGCCTCTCACTGATAGCCTCTCTCTGAGAGAAAAAAAGTTAATTCTCTTTTGTACTCCTCATTACCTGAAGCAAGAGGTATAGCTCCAAACTGTGAGGACCTGCTGGCTGACTGGGACATCCAAAGATCTCTCTCTCTCCAGCCAACACTCCCAAAATGTAGGTTTTGTTCTCTTCATGTAGGTACTCCAGCACAAGGGGGAGCAGGAAATGGGGCAACTTGGCTACTTTGTGCAGCCTCCATCACTGGTAGGTAGCCGATTAGGTGATTGCATGAATTCATTGATATGTCTTAATACAGAATCTTCTGGAAACCTAGGTGGTTTTACATGCAATTGTGTCTTTCAGACCTTTGTTGAAACATTCATTTCTTTCCTACAAGTTCATGCCATGAGTGGAGTGTTTGCAGGGCTACCCCTTCAGCTTCAGTGTAGAAGCTCCTCCTGAAAATGGACCCTTCATGGGCCGTAATATTCTCCAGCCTTTGGAGAAACTTTTGGTGGTTGGTGCCTTTTGCCACCACCTGGCTCATGCTGTGTCCAGAAAAGCTGAACACCTCTTGACTGGTGCTGCAATATCCTTTACATTAAAGGCCACGCTGTGGTCTCAGTCCAGGTGTGACCATTTAGTCTCTGAGCAGGAAACGGTGGCTTGAGGTGTTCAGCGGAAATTCGCCAGGCAAGGATGCAGCCCTCCAGATTGTCACAGGTGCAGCGAGATAAGTGCTGGTAATAGAAAGAGGAAGGCTCAAAAAAATATTTACCTGGCAATATCCCCTTAAACCTATGACTCATCATCACAAGCACACTTCTGATTCTCTTTCCATTCATGTCTCAAGGACTAATACCTCAGTTCATGAAAATTTTAGGCAGTTGCTTTTCTGTGCGGTATTTCAAATTCTGGCTAATGGATGTGGGTAGCACAGATGACTTCGTTATGAATGAACAGTGCTCTGGTGAATAAGTCCATGCATTTCTCCAGCTCCTCTCCAGAACACGTGAGGCTGTGAGTGGGTTTGACAGGGTCAGACTTTGACATCTGAAATGGAGCAATGATGGAGCAGCTGCTGCTTCATATGCTTGTCAAACATAGCCTCAGAATGCAAAACAACCTGGACTTTAGGGCTCTGCTTAGAGAGAAATCCTTTTGAGTCAAGGTGTAGGTCTAGGCACAATGCAAGATCTTATCCCACATTACTGCATTGATTATTGTAATTATGTCCTTTCAGGACATTTTCAAACTATACCCTATCCAATTAAAGCTGTTTTAAATACCTTTGTACTGTACATCATGTGGTGCTAGAGAAAGGAGGTAGTACATGTATTTTGTTTAGCTTCTTCCTCTTATAGTAAGGCTTTTTATGGAAAGAGAGTTGGCATTATTTATATTCCTTATTTAATTGATGGCTATATATGAAGCTATCTTCCTGTGCACCATGCCAAAAATGTCCTTATAAATGTGTTTTTGCAATGCAGAGTGTCCAGTTTTATATACAGATGGAGAATAGACCCTCCTTGCTCTTGGCCCATTCTTTTGTGATGGGTTTTATACATTGAATTTTCATACACTTCATTTGCAACAGAACACATGAAATTGTGGCATCATTGAAGTCCACAGCAGAAGTGGGAAAAGGGTTTCTTCTTGAATATCTACATATGTTGATCAACAGTGTTTAGTGGAGCTAAGTCTCCTGGGCTTCTTATGCAGGAGAGGGGTTAGATTTATCTCCTCCTCCTCTCTTTTTTCCTTCCTCCTTTATGATTTGGGCTTGATTTTTTGTTTGGTTTTTGTTTGGTTGGTTGATTGATTGGTTGTTTTTTGTTTGTTTGTTTGCTCAGTTTTTTATTTGCCTAACTTGAGGACAAACTTTCAGCACCAAGGCTTTAATTTGCTAAAAAATGGATCCTCCTTCCCTGTGTGCAGAGAGTGAGACCAGTACTGATGTGTAGTTTATTTCCACCACCTTTAATGGATTTAAGCAATGGTTTTCTTTTTAGTCCTTCATGGAAAATTGGCTCAGACTGGGAGAACTTCCACAAAAGCCATTTATGGATGGAAGTCACACTTTTTCCACTTCTTTAAACTGCTTTTCCACCCCACAGAACCTCTCCTCTCCTCTCCTCTCCTCTCCTCTCCTCTCCTCTCCTCTCCTCTCCTCTCCTCTCCTCTCCTCTCCTCTCCTCTCCTCTCCTCTCCTCTCCTCTCCTCTCCTCTCCTCTCCTCTCCTCTCCTCTCCTCTCCTCTCCTCTCCTCTCCTCTCCTCTCCTCTCCTCTCCTCTCCTCTCCTCTCCTCTCCTCTCCTCTCCTCTCCTCTCCTCTCCTCTCCTCTCCTCTCCTCTCCTCTCCTCTCCTCTCCTCTCCTCTCCTCTCCTCTCCTCTCCTCTCCTCTCCTCTCCTCTCCTCTCCTCTCCTCTCCTCTCCTCTCCTCTCCTCTCCTCTCCTCTCCTCTCCTCTCCTCTCCTCTCCTCTCCTCTCCTCTCCTCTCCTCTCCTCTCCTCTCCTCTCCTCCTTGTGTTTTTTCCAACATACCCCTGTCAGGATGAATGTGCTCCATCATGTTTTGATGCATTACTTCATATGCAGACATCAACACGTGCTCTGATGCTTTGCTGAGCCAGGTGCAGTTTTACAACTGAAGCCTCAAGTGTCCCTACAAGATATTGTTTTAGCTCTGTTAGGGTGCCAGTAAGCTCAGACTCTGGGTGCTGCAAATCACTCTTTTCTGATCTGTTATTCCTCCTTCCCAAGCTGAGACCCTCTGACCTTTCTGCCCCAATCCAGCTGGTTTCCAGCAGCTCTGATGACCTCTCTGAACTGGGCCCATTGGTTGCAAATGCCTGCAACCTCCCTTTGGAGAGGATTTGCCAGGCAGATCTCCCACCATGGCACAGTTTGAGGTATTGATGGTTCCTGCTGGGGTGGAGAAAGAGGAGGAAAATCAGGCCTGTACTGTTTGGCAGCCTGCTGGGTAGAGCCTGCTGGTTTAACAAGGAAAAGAAAGGGTAAGGGATTATTATCTTTTTTTTCCCCCCCAGTTTTCCCCTCTATGCTTTCAAAGGATGAAGGTCAAAATTGAATGACAGCATTTACTGTGCATTTAAGTGTCATCAAGGAAAGGAACCCCAGGTGTCTGTGGATGTTCCAGCTCAACTGGTCCCACTGCTCAACTCTCAGTGGTGCTGGCCCACTGTAGCTGGTTTGTGTAAGGAATTCCCCCAGCCATCCCAGACTTGAAATTGTGTCTGGGAGCATCAGCCCCACACTTATGTTTTTATGAGTTAATGTCTTCTGTCTCTGAGTCATTGCTGATGAATATTCGGGTGTTTGGAGCCTCATCCCTTGCACACATGAACACTTTCCAGCAATGTTAATGAGATTTGCAACCAATCCTTGTTGGCTAGAGCACAGCCAGAGCCAAGCAGAGCAAAGAAGAACAAAATGGTGTGCTGCCATAATCCAAACACCCTGAC
Organism: Fringilla coelebs; assembly: GCF_963513975.1. Classification (NCBI taxonomy): domain Eukaryota; kingdom Metazoa; phylum Chordata; class Aves; order Passeriformes; family Fringillidae; genus Fringilla; species Fringilla coelebs. Next base: position 86,397,916 of record NC_140028.1, read on the forward strand.
AGCCAGATTCTGACCTGCTGACCACAATGCTTCTAGAGTCAAACACTTCAAAATTACCTTTGCTTTGTTCTGCATAAAAATACTTATTCCTAGTCAAAAATAAAAAACAAAACCCCCTAAAATGTCTAAAAGCTATTCCTGGGACATGTCGGAAAAATACTGACTTCTTAAATCAGCATGAACACAAAGTTTCAGTAATTCAGGAGTAGGATATAGGATACTAAAATGTTCTAAATCCCCTGAATGTGTGGGGCTTTTTCCCAAAAGCGATCATCATTGTGATAGATTTTTCTGTTTAAGCTCATGCAGACCTCCTAGTCTCTCTCATTGCTGTTCTTATAGTAGCAGGCTCTGGGATCCTGTATGTAAATCAAGTTGCAGACTCATTAGTGTTACTGCTGCTTGCTTGCTAGCTGAGACACCAGTTCTGATTTAGGGTATTTTGACACTTAGCAACAAACTAAGCTTTGTGAGCAGGTGGCTGAGCCAAAATAGTAGCAGAGTTCGCAGTTAGCTGAAATAATAACAAGGAATTGCTGGTCAGAATATGCTTTCTTTCTTGATTTATTAAAACAGCCTACAAAAACCCGTTTGTGAAGGATCCACTCCCACGAGACACCTGTTCAAAGCCACCATAATACAGGTGTTTTTCTTTGTACACAGAGTCACCACACCCAGAGTGTCCAACCAGTGGATCCATTCACCTGTGGTGGCCAAAGTCATCAACAGCCTGTGTTTCTTGTCTACCCAGGAGATTTTTAACTGCTCAGTTCTAAGCTCTCCCAACAGCTTCTTGCACCTGCAACTCTAAATTCACCCGCCTTTCCAGATCTTCATTGCTGTTCTCTCTGCCTGAAGAATTGGAAGTTGTCTCAGATGGTCTCTCCCAGCCCTTGTGTGGCAATTCCCTTTTCATCACTCCACTTATGTTGTACAGAGAGGGTAAGGACATCCACCTCTCCTTTGAGGGTCTCAGTGATACCTTGGATCAAGGGCCTCCTCTCGCTGTTTTCCAGCCTGGCTGCTCTTCACAAGCAAAACAACTTCCCAGGCACTGGAGATAGCATAAAGCTGTCACTGTCTCCTGTGTCCACAAACTTTCCCTTTCTGAGAGGAAAGGAGATCACTTCCCCTCACATGAGACCCACTCAGTATTTCAGATGCCCAGATTAAAACAAAAGAACAACAACAAATTGGAGGAGAGATCAGCTCTCCACTTTGGACAATGTGCATTTGTACTCTCTGGTCACCTTTTGTTCATTTTATGCTGCATGTTTGCAATCTAATGCTGGGATTTGAAACTTATGGCTGAAGGTCAGACATAGCCTGAAAATTAATCTCTCATACGCTGTGGCCACTCAGTTTTTAAAGGCATGACTGCTGGCTTGCTTGACAGCCTGAGCTCCTGGGGTGGCGGCCAGCAGTGGCTGAAAGAGCAGCAGAGCTGCTGCCCAGGGGCAGAGCCCACCCTGCCCTCAGGGCTGGAGGATGGCACTTGGGGAGGTCCCAGAATCCGTCTGCTTCTCGCAACACCGTGATTTCCCTGCGAGGCTGTGAGCAAGCCTCTTCCAGAGCTCTTGTGCTCTGCAGAATGGGGCTAGAAATAGAAATTTGTCTCATGCGCGAGACGTGCCATCTGTTTGGGAACCTTGCTAGCAGGTTCACCAGATGAAAGTTAAGTGTTGAAGGCTTTGTATGGGAGGATGAGAAGGTGTATGTGTGCCTGGGGGGGCAGGTTGGGGTGGTAGTCTTGCAAAGGTTCGTGCAGCAGTGGTGAAAGCAGCGGAGGGGACTGGGAGCACATTGGTTGGGGTGCTGCGGGTGTTTCCAGTGGGCTGACTTGGACATGAAGCTCCACACTCAGACTCGTAGGCCAGTGAGTGGTAGGTACTTGGTAGCTTCATTATGGGCATGCAGCCTGAACCACTTTAGAGGGCAAAACTTATTTTCAGAAGGCAGAGGAATATTTGCTAGGAAAATGAGCTTTCTTGTAGCATGAATTTGCAGAGATCGCTAGTCACTTTCTAAAATCCTGCCAGTTTACATTTACAGATAATTATGTATAAAGAACTAAGTTTCATTAACAGTTGCAGAAGAAATCAATGAAGATATTGCAGAGAATTGTGATCCCAATGAGGAAATTAGCTGCAGGAGAGGAGGAATTGTTGACAAGCAAGAAACTTTTCCCAGTAAAATACCACTGCCGTTATTAGAAATGCATAAGGAAAAAAGATATATATAACTCAGGACGTGAGTGAGTTGTCTGGCTTAGGGGAAAAGGTAAAGGAGAATTGTTTTCTAAAAAGTTATTTTAAGATGTAAGCAGGTCTTTAAAGCACAGGCAAGAATTCTGCATATTATGTTTGCTAGCACAGGGAATTCAGCAAATGAGCACCAAACCCAAAGGGCTCCATCCCAGATGATAATCCTCATGCAAGGAGTACTTAAATGTACCCCTGGGCCCACATGGAGAGATTGGGCAGGGACTTCTGCGACAAGTGCACTGCAGAGAAAGAGGAAGAATGATCAGCAAAGGCCGTGGTATAGACTGGAGTTTTTCAGGAAAATATTAACCCTGTAGAAAGTGGTCAGATCCTGTTACTGCTTCTATGAACCCTTAGCCTGATTATTGCCATGTGACACATTAGGTCTTTTCTTCACAGTAGCTCTTGGAAAGCCCTTCATACATTCATGAATAGGCATTGGAAAAAAAAAAAGGTAAGCCCCTTTCTCCCTTTCTTACCAACTTGATACATTCCAAAGGGCCAGGGCTCAACATCCTTGGGTGAGTGCTTTGAAGATGCCTGAAGGTGAGCATGCCTGTGCACGTGTGTAATGCATGTGTGGAGACCTTGAGGGCCCTCTGGTTGATGGCGCCCAAATATTTCAATGGAATGACTTGGAAGACCTTGTAAGACAAAACTGTTGCAGGCAAAGAGTTTTTGCAATGAAGAAGTGGCAAGAGAGAAGCCCTGGCTCCTGGGTTTCTGGTGCTCTCGCCTTTAGACCTCAGTGCCTGTTTTGAGTTGTTTGGGATCTCAATAATGTACTCAAGGCTACTGAGTCAAACAGAGCTAGGCTCAGATCTCAGAACTATTACAGATCTTCCCATCAAACCTCCAGGGGACCAGTTTAACATTCAGGCTACAGGCTATGTAATGTACTTTACCACAAAGTTGATTAATTTTCACATCAACAACCTGTATATGTGCTAATATTTCAAAAATCAGTGGATCAGTTTAAAGGGAAAACTGTAGGCAATACTTTAGAATCATTATCAACTGAAGTGACTGACTCAGAGGTAGTAGGAAACCATCAAGACTGTGGCAATAGAATGAAACAAGCTTTTTAAGAAGGTAGAGCTGTGGCTAATTTTGAGTGAGAGTCATCAAAACATCACTGTATGTACTTCTAGGGTGCCAAAAATTGTCTTACTGTGTTGTTCCACATCACTCTGAGCCATTTTGGATCAGCCTCCAGAGTAGTGAGATGCTTAAGATGACTTACAGAAGTGTTGAGAGAGGAAACATGAAAAGTGTTTTCAAGGCTGATGCAGTAGTAAAAATGCTGGTGTCTGATGAAATGAGAAAACCTGGCTGGAATATGGGGATGTTGATTTACTGTGCTTGACACACAGAAATGCTCAATTGATGTTCTTCTCAAGAGAAATTTCTGAGTCAAAGATGACACAGCAATGGTGTGTTCAGAATTTGCACTAGTATCAAAGTAAATTTATCAAAGACCCAGGACACAAGCATCCAACTTGGGCTAATGAAAAGTAGATCTCTCTGTTGCAATCAAATACTATGTTTGAGTCAATAAAGAGCACAAAGCCAAACCAAGACCTGATGTGAGCCAGCCCAACCCTCCAACAGCAGCTGCTTTAGATATTATTTTAACCTGCCTTTACAACACAACAAAACATAGTTAATATTGATTCCTTTAAAAGCTGGCACATTATCTATGGTCTTGTGTGCGTTCTGGTAAGACATGACTCTTCCTGGGAGGGACCATGTGCTTTCACTGAAGTCAGCAGGAGCCAAGCACTTTTTATTCAGTACCTTTGAAAGACAGCCTTGTATCCCACTGTATATCAACCCTCACTGGAAGCAACCATCAGGGATGATTGTTGCTGGAGAGGTTACATATGGAATAACTTTAACTCCTGTCTAATTCTATGTTACATACAGGATTTATAATAATCTGGAGTAATAATACCATGTTTCTGATGTATATATATATATTTTTTAATCCACAGCCCATGTCAAGTCTTTGGGAAAAAAATAACATATGACTTTTTGATCATCATACAGTTTTTAATTTGAAGCTTGTTTAGTCTTCCTGTCCCAGCTGTAAAACAGGAAGAAAAACAGACTTGCACAAAGATGCCAAAAAATCATCTGCAGAGATACTTTATTCTCAATCACCAGCCAGCTCTATCAGGTTGACATTATTGCCTCCCTCAGCAAATGACTGATCCTCAGAAATATTTCCCCCTTTCTCTGACTTCAGGAATGGGTTTAGTTAATTTCTATATTAAGGAGCTACTGTCTTTGTTCAGGTTCTCTGATTTTATTCCCACTATTCCCCTCGATTTTCCAGTTAATTTTTGTAAATGTCCTGAAGTCAACATCTGTGACAGCAAGACAAGCAACAACCACATTTCTGAGGAAGACTTGCCTGCTCTTCTCTGTGTTATTTTTTATCTTTTCTAGTGTACTCTAGGAAGAGCTCCTGGAGCTGACTTCATTGCCCATGTCCTTTACCAGTAACCTAGTAGGGTGGATTGCAGTAGTAAATGTAACCCAGCCAGACATCAACAATACAGCTCAAAATTAATGAAGCACAAAAATAAAAAAAGAAAGAGGAAAAACACCATTATCTTTTATTATTGGGTGTTTCCTCATGTGTATTATTTTCTTTTCAAGGGATGGAGAGGTGAAGAACAAAATCAAAACTCTCCCTTCACCAAGGACTGTGAAGGGACCAAGCAAAGGGGAGCAGAAATGATTTCTGGTATCTCCTGGTATAGGCAGTTACCAAACTTATCTCAGCTATCTCCCAGCCACATCAGCTTTTAATTCCAGCCTTCAACTCCATCACCCTGGGTTTATGGTTCACCAAAGCTCTGAGCTAGTAGGCTCAGTGTGGGGCTTATGATTTCCCTGAATGCCCCAATCCTACTAGAAGATAGAAATGTTCAACTGCCCAGGCTTTCAACATCAATTCATATAACAAATCATTAAAATAAAAAAATACAAGAACTGAACAATTAAGTCATTGTAAATTTGGTTACTGCAGTGGCCTATCACTTCAGCCACTCTAGTTCCACTGAAGGCAGCATGGGATACCCCCACTCCCAAGCTGCTAGCACAGCCAGCCTGCCTCAAGCTTCTGTTACCACAGATGTTTCAAAAAGGGGGATCCCACCACCAGTGCAATGACCACAGATACCCTGAATCTTGGCCAGGAGTTTTGCTTTCTCCTCTTCAGCTCTATGACATCCCCTGCTTCTGTTCTTTTGTGGGCTCTGAAATGTGTCTCAGCTTTCTGCCCTAAATTCAGCAAGGCCAAGGAAGCAAAGGAAGGACTGGGGTTAGGGGTCAAGGAGCACTTTCATCATTAGTTTAGTCTATGCTTTGTTTCTAAGCACCTATTTTCTAGGTACAGGTTTTGTGTAAAAGACACCCACAGGCTGAACAAATTGTTGTGAATGAAAAGCACCCGAGAAGAGGTCTGAGCCATAAAGTCCCTTTTGTGCTGCAGGAAGAGACACATTTGCCCACTGTTTGAGCAGTGATGTAAAGGAACCAAGGAACCCAAGATCCACTTGGTGAAAGGAATTATGGATTCAGAGAGTGGCATAATCAGTTTTCCTGCTGGCATGTCTGTGTTGTTCTAGATACAGCCTCTTCTGCCTCTCTCCCTCAAAATTGTTCCTAGCTCTATTTATTTCCTGCTACTCAATTTTTAAATATGTAAAAATCACAGGTAGAGGTTCTTTTACTTTCCAAGATTTCTTCACTCCCATCTAAAGTCTGCTTTTTTTTTTCCTTTTCCTCAAAATGGTAGCTTTTCCCATTGCTTAATCTCACACTTTCATTTGTAACCACAGTTGGATGCAAGTTAATTTGCAGTTTGATGATGACACTTCCCCATTGCTGAGTCTCTGAACACAAAGGTATTTTTTTTTCTTGGGCACAAGTAATGCTGATGAGGTCAACGGAGCTTTGGGAATAGGTTTTATTACTTAAAAGCTCTTCCAGAACTAGCTGATTGGAGCACAAAGTATTGTTTTATATTGCAAAAACTGTGGCTACCCAACTTAAACCAGTTGAAGGGCAGAAAATAATTCATCAGTATGTTGCAGTGGGGTTTATAATGGCCCTGTGCAAAGCTTATCTTAGTAAAGGAAAATGTCCTCCTACAAACTAAACTGTTTAGACAGCAGAGGCTTTGGAACATCATCTTTATAACAGTCCCTAAAGTAGCTCAACTTGTTTGTTCTATAAAGGACAGCAAGCCCAACAAATTTTTAATCTAACAGCAGGGCAAACTTTTCCAGCTGCAAAGGGGATTTGGAGGCAGTTGCACCACTAGTGAAGTGCACAGCATTTGGTTAAAAGGAGACCAGTTCCCAAAGCATGCTTCTTGGTACAAGCACAGATACAGCTAGATCAGCATAAAGACACTTCTAGGGATCACACAGCGTTAGTGTGCTGCTCTGGAGAGAGCACCACCAATTCCTGCTGATACAAAACCAGATCTGTGGGAGACTAGAGAGTTTTTTAATTAAAGCTGGTCTACCAAACATTCCTACCATTACTTCTGAAGGTGCCTTTTTGTACTGCCTGTTGGAGTGAGCAGCAGTCATGTGAGAACTTTTGTACCAGTACATCTACACAGAGAAATAGTGAATGCTTCAATGCTCTCAGGTTGAATTGCCCAGGAAGAGCTTTGCCATGCAGCTGTCACAGATGTTGAGCTCTTGACCATCCCTCACATCTTCTGATCAGCAACATGTCTGAAAAAATGGTTTACAGTGTTTTAGCTCGTGTCACAGTGATCTGAGAGCACACATTAGATCAGCTTTGTTTTATCTGAGTTGACTGAAGAGTGAAGAGTGATTGAATTGAAGAGTGCAACAAAAGGCTCTCCAAGGGCTCACAGCCATTCAGAACAGAGATGGCAAGTCTAGTATAAACCTCCCCAAAATACAGGGTAGCTATTGGGAACTCAGTGCCAGCGGCTTCGCTCCAAAGATCTGTTCCTGTAAAATTTACTAATGCAAATATGGCTGAAGAACATTAAAACTGAGTTACAGCTCACTGGATTTACCCCCTAGTCTCTCAGTTTTTTTCTGTGCAGATGTCTGAAGTTCACAGCAGCATTTCACTATTATTCTGCAGGTTATTTCCAAGCAGAGGAATTTTGTAATCAGATAAAACAACCTTTAGAGCACCATACAACCACAGAGATTCTGAGACATATTTACTTTGAAGAAGGGCAGCATGCAGATAACATTTAAACACATCTCATAATCCTATGAATCTACATAGTGATGAAAGAGATCAGTTGGTTTTCAAATGTTAATGCCCTACTTACTGTTCATACACTGCTGTAGAAAGATGACCTGTGGTCTTTTCAAGGGCAGTCACACTTCTCTGACAGAATAGAGGTATTTCATGAAACAATGCATGCACAAAATGTGTTCAACCTTTATGGTACAGATCTTGCAACAATGACTTGTTTTGAATCTGTTTCAACCACAGCTGAGTCCAGGTTAAACTTAATGAATCTGGGTGCCAAGAGATCCACATTCTCTCCCTGCAAAGGTAGGCCAGTCACTCATTAGCAGTGTCCTTTCAAAATGCAGATGCTTAAAACTGCTGTGTTTAAAGGGTACCTAAAGTGATGTAATATTAGAAGAAGTTCAGAGTAGAGAAATAAGACTGGTTACAAGCATGGAAGAGTTTACATGCACAAAATGACTGAGGCAGGACTCCTAAAGTGAAGAAGATGTGATGTGGGTGAAATGCAGTTCAGAAGTCTATGAAACTATAGGTGGCATGCTGGAGAGGGAAGAAGGTCTCTCTGATTCTCCCAGCACCAGAGATATGGGATGGCAAAGGAAGTCAGTGGGAGAATGAGGTTCAAAGTAAATATGAGATGTTTGATTACATCTGTTGATAGCACACTTGGGAATTGCCTTGGTAGATGCCAAAATCTAAGGAAGATCTCAAAGATCACAAAAGAAAGAGCCACCAAAGCTACTAAACAGAGATTCTATGTTGCATTTGTGCCCAGCCAGGATATTCCTGTTGCATAAGCAAAATACTTGAATCTTCAACACCATTCATTGCTACTGCAGTTTTCACTAGACCAGATGTTTCCCACTCCTTCCATTAGGGTTGTCATGATGCATTTTTATTGCTTGAAATTACGGGAAAATGTATTAAAATTAATATCTAAATTATACTCTATTCTGTGAACACACTAGGAAAGAAAACAGATGCTTCAAACTTTGTACAAATCAGTCTAACATGCCAATTCACTGATTTATTACTTTATTCATGATGTTTCCAACTTGCAGTTCTCTTATCCATAACTCACAACTCACACAGCAATGAACAAAATAGTTACCAAGCAGACACTGAGAGTGCTCATTCTTCCTCCCCCATCACTTTGTGGGTGTCCTCTGTTTCACACCTGGAGGCAAAAATGTCTCATCAGTCTGCCTGCTGTTGGATCCACTTCAAAAGATTTTTGGGTAAGCCGATGTATTTATAACTTCCAGCTTGGAAGCTTGATCCACACCATTTCCATAAGTTAGTGGATTCTGAGGAAACAGTCACACAACAAATACGCCAGGGTTATGGCTGCAGGGATGGCAAGCTGAGGTGATGGCAGCTGCAGAATGACCTCCTCCTCTCTCCTTCGATCATATCCTGCCTGTGTGTTGTTGTGGCTTTGAGTGGTGCTTCCAGCATACGTCAGGGCCTTGTGCCCACTCTGTGGTAGCCAAAACCCGAGCAGGAGCTGCGTGAGTGTGTGCAAGGAGTCCCTTTTATTGCCAGGCTAATCCTGCAGAGACCAGACAGGCACAACCCTGTTTGAGTTGGGCTGCAGGTGACTTATGGAAAAGGCTGAGCCCAGCTTGGATCTCCTCATAGAGCACACTCATCTCTCCCTTTCTCATCCAGCTATCATGCCGGCTCCAATATACAAGACAATTCCTCTCCTTCCATCGACACTTACAGTGTACTTTAGACTTTTCTCTTTCAAAACAGGGATATCCATTCTGGTTTCCTCACCTCCACTCATCTGGTTGCCTTCTGTTTTCTTCCTCAGTTGTTCCATCATTCAAATTCAGAAGATAGCACCAGCAGCCACAGCCTTCTCCTTGGGAAAAACAAGAGCAAATATGAAAGCAATATGCTGAGAAAATGGCATAGCAGGAAGGAAAGAGCCCAGCAGCAGAAAGGGGCAGGGGACCAGGTGTGTCACTGATTTGGCAGTGTTTATTGATTAGTTTCACTTCAAACCAATTATCACTGGTAGTACCAATCACTAGAAAAGTCAATGCTCAGTCATGTTCTCTCCTTTTGGTGCACAAATTAGATGTGCCATTGCTTGAGAAAGGTCATAGCTTGGTGATAACCTAGCAGCACAGGCACTGGGGCTTGTCAAGATTTTTACCTGTAAAAACAATTATCTAATGCCCTGATATCTACTACTGGTTTTATTTTCGTTTTTGCTGTGCTTTATCCAATTGCATGGTGAAATTCTTGTTGTTGTATGTCCTTTTTGTAACTAGTAGAACAGTAAGTGCAAGTAGCTATTCCTTGTAGAATGAACTATTCATGACCTCAAAATAAAATGCAGCATAAAGGTTCACCAGGATGGGATGGTAACAGGGGCCTAGACAGTGCAGGTGTAGGATGATATAAGAGGCCTCAGGCTACAAACAGCTCACCAGTAGTTAATAAGTGGTTGTCAAAGGGTGCAACATTAGGAGGTAGGTAAGAAAAATTCTAGATGTAACAAAGGAAAACAAACGCTGAGTACCCAACACAAGTAAAATGCATCACGTAGCAAATTAGGATCTGCTGTGGAGCTGAATCAATAAAAAAAAGGAGAAGGTGTGGAGTGTGCAAGAAGTCTGTAAAAATGACTTCTGATGTATCATAGCGTGACAAGGAAGAAATTTTCTGTTGTGCTTACCTCTGTGAAGCGGAAGATAAACCCTCCCCACTAATGACAGACTCTGCTTGGTGGTGGACTTGGGACACTGGTGACTTGTTCTTACACACAACCCCACCCAGATTGGAGACATCACAGGGGCAGTGTAGAGGTGCAGAAAAAATCAGAGAAAGTGGAGTATTCTACAAAGTTTATGTGTACCAGTTTTACCCAGTATAATTTGGACTATAAATGTTAGTATCATTGTATTAAAGATACAAGAATATAATACCATCCTAGTTATTCCAGCTACTAATAATTCTCTGATTAGATTCTCTTTAACAAGACTAACAATTTTTCCCAGGTCTGTGTGTAAGATGTGTTTCCTTTTGATCATAGCAAGATTTGGAATGTGACAAGTTGATGGCTATTGGAGCAACTTGCCCCACAGCTTGGATGAAACAAATTGGTAACAAATGAGGTTTGCTTCAGGAGTGACTTTGAGCTGCTGGACTGTGAGAGCTGTGGAAGTCTCAGCTCTGTCTCTTTGTTTTTGGACTGTTTCCTCCCCAGTGCATCTCAGAGCTGTGATAGTTACGTTCAGGACCCAAGTTCAGCCCTCTCAAAAAAACACTCAGCTTAAGAATTTGAACTCTAAAACTCTTTTCAGGTTCAGAGCAACTCCCAATCTGAGGTCACCAATCTGTCCTCATTATTTATTGATCACACCCTATAGGTACATAAGGTGCAATCACAGCACTCCCTTCTTCTCCAGTCAGGCTTTACCTGTGTTTGATGTGACAGTCCCTGCACGGGCTGGCGAGTGGCTGAAGCCATCCTCATTTTTTCCTTAGATTTTTGTGAGCATCTCAGTGCAGAGTGAGCGGGCCGGTGGTCCCAAGGGCTGCTGACCTGGTGGTCCCTGGTCTCTGTTCCCAGCCATCACTTCACTTCAGTATGCATCTCTATAATCTATAAATAAAATACTTCCTGTCTCCTGGGGAAGGTCATTCAGCTTAGTGTGTGTTAGCAAAATGACTTGAAATATTTCGCTGAGGGAAGCACTCCTTAAAAATGGGACATAGGTAAGGTTTCATTAGGGGCAAACTCATGCCTTAATGGTCTCTGACAAGTTAAAACGAGCTCCAGGGATTCTTTTTCCTGGCAGTAGTGATGTTCTCTGAAAATCATCGCTTTCCCCAATTCATTAGGTAGCCAGTTGTTGAAACAGAAGGAAAAACAAAGGAAAGCAGTTAAAATTAGCTGGTAATACTATTTTTTCATTTAAATAAATATGAGGTTTTCTCCTTAGCACCAAAATACACATGGCTCAGAAGTGCATTTTTTAACTTTTACAATGAAGATGCAGCAACTGGTGTCTATAGTGCTGCTATGTAGAAGTAATTGATCAAAATACAGAACACAACACACAAGTGCAATCAGACACGCTTTATTTTGAATTCTTATTACACTGTATTTATAAAATGCCTGGAATAGAAAGCAGGTTTATATTAAGAGCACAAAATGGATAATTTTATTAGAAGATGCACAGCTTGGTAAGACTGCTTAATTATCTAACAGAGATTGTTACCTTGCACAGACAATACATTTTTCAGTCTCTTCTACCCCACAGGACTTTGACATGGCAAAGTTTCTGATGTGGTCACATAGGCAGTATAAAATGAGGGTGTGTCCATTCCTGAAGTAAAAGCCCCAAAAATCTGGTTTTCATGGATCCTGGGGTACTCCCAGAGTATATGAGGTGATATTAAATTTTGCTTTGTTCCCCACAACTTAGCAAAAAGAGCAGCTGCATTTCTCCTCTCCCAAGACTTTAACAGCTGGTTCCAGGTCTTGTAGGAGGTACCGTGGGCAATGTAGAGCAACAAGAGGAGCAGAAGGGAGGGAAGGCATCTCCCTCGCTTTTCACTGAGACCACCAAACGACATGCCATCCAGTAAAGCCCCAGGGTTTAATGAGGAAGATGTTCCTTTGAACTTTAGAAGCTCAGCCAGCTCCCCTGTGCTGTTAAAACCTGATCTGCTCTTACATACACACTGTGGCCAAAGGAGAGGAGTTGCTGTGGCTTGTGTAAATTTCTGACTCTCAGGATACATTTTTATTCCTTTCCCAGATGAGATTCTGTCCCTCTGTATTCCTAGGGTTACTCATGTAACAGGTCTTCATTCTGCTTTAACCATGATTCTTGGGAACTTTCAGGCACTATTTAATCTAAACCCATACCCATATTTTTAGTTTAAAGTCACCCCCAGCTCCAGTGCAGGACACTGGCTAGGTTGTGGCACTGGCAGGAGAAGAGCCTCAGGCTCCCTGCCCCACTCTCCTTTCTTTCATCCCATTTGCCAGCCTGGACTGCTCTGGGACAGAGAACACTCCTGATACACTTGTGGGAGAAGGGTATACAGGGTGGGTTCAGGAGAGAAAAAAAGGGAGAGGAGGGTGAAGAGAGAACACATTTTACAGAAGAGATATGACCAGCAAGTGCAGGTTTTGTGTGGTAAACTCTGAGCAGAGGCAGAAAAACTCTGGATTTTCACCCAGCAAAGTAGAGGAACAGCACACCAACTGCACAGGGGGTCTGATGAGGGTATGAAGTGAGTCTGAGTGCCTGCACGCATGAGAGAGTAGGAGAAAAAGCATAGGGAAACAAGAGGCTGAGAATATTCTGGAGATAAAACATCCTGAGAGATGCTTCCAGCAAAATGAGCTCTCCATGAACCAGAACATTATTAATTTGCAGGATAAAACAGACCCTTTTAGCTAGAAATACCTGTTTCTATTGCAGCCTGAATGATCTACCATAACATTGTGTAATTCAGTCTAAGAATTTATAACACTGGGTTCTTTATTTTTTTCCTTCCCTTTTCAGTGAAATACCAGGCCTTAATTAAAACTAAAGTTCAGATTACTCTGGCGAATGGAGCTTTTCAAATTCCCTTGCAGCATTAATGCAAAAGACCATAAATACAAGTGAGCTACAGGAATAATATGACCTAGAATTGCCTTTAATTACATATAGCTAATTTTAAATCATTCAACATCCAGGTGCTTTTTTATGCTCTTCTCAGTCATACCAATTATTTTGCTTTATCAATTTTTTTCAGCAGAAGGATGATCAAAATAACAATAAGCAGATTTATACCTCTCCATCGGCCACACCTTATCATGACATTTTAAATATAGCTAAATGAGAGAAGAAGGCAGCACCTTGGTTCATGGTTTCTGAATCTGGACATTCAGCTCACCATACACATGCCTCAAAGCATCAGAATTCAGGCTTGCAATCAGCTTCCGTAAACCTGCTCGCATTGGGGTAAATTTTACCTCCCAGGTCAATGTAGAGTTCATCGGGATTCTCCTGAATAAAAAAAAAGAAAAGTTTCAATATTGCAGTCAGTCAGTGCTCTCAGTCTGACACAAAACTGGAGAAACTGAAGGTAGATAGTACAACATGTCTCAAATCTTTTATGTTTCACTCATTCTCATAAACATCATATAAATTACTCCCTCCATCTTCTATTCCTCTCAGAACTGACCCTGTTAAAGCCTTTTCTAGCCTTTCCTCCAGGCTAATTTTAAATTTCCAAAATGAATCAATTTTCTTCTGCCTCCTGTCACTTCCTCTCATGATCACCTTCAGAATGACCTTCTTTATATCTAACATATTTTTTTTTTCTACTTTATAATTCCATTTTTTCTGTTTTTTTATAGCCTATAGCCTGGTGGCGATTCCTTAAATGGTTAGATAAGTCCAAGTGTTCAGGTCATTCCTCTGCAAACCCTAGGAGATGTTCAACTCCTCTGTCACTCCTACCCTGAACCACCCTGCCATCAGCAGATCTCCTCAGTGGCCTCTTCATATGACTTCTTCATGTCCATACAAACAAGTCAAAATATTCTTGGGAGTCCTGCTGTTGTTGGTTACTCTTTTACATTACGTATGACTCCTGATAACTCATATACAAAACAACAGCACTCTGAACTGTTCTTGATTTTCAATTTCTTTTTTTTTTTTTGCTACAATTAAGATGCATGGACAGCCTCAGGTATTGGGTTTCTGTGTTTTCTCAGTGCTTTCACAAGGTTCTGTGTGCAGATTTTAAAGGCTGATATTTATTGATTGATCGATTGTGTTTGGTGGATGCTGGGATACAACTGCTCCAAAGAGTGGAAAAAGCAATGGAAAAAGCAGTATAGTGGGGAGCTATTTATGAAAATGAATTATTTTTTCCTCAGCATTAAATAAGAGGGTTGTAAGTTCACTGCTCTTATCTCATATGGCTACAGTGTCCTGAAAACAACTGAACAAAGTGAGAGCAAAGCAAGCCTATACTTCAGTCACTGTTTCAAATTCTCATCTGATAGGATTTGGTTCTCAGGTGCCATATCATATGCCAGGGTCAGGACAGAAATGTCTGCCTAGGCTTAGCATAAGCTGCCACGAGACAAGAAACCTTAATTAGCTCTAAATGAGCTAGCCTGGAATCCTCCCACCTGAGTATTTGTTTCAGTGCAAGTCTGCCCCTGGTAAAATGATGTATTCCTGCTCCTTTTTGCATACACAGATAGAGGTACCTTGGGGCATGTACTCACTTTTAGGAAAAAAAAAAGCAGAGAATCATATTTCTGATGTGAGCATGTGCAGACTGCTTCCAGCAAGTGTTTTCCTTCTTTTTATCTTTGTTATTATGAGAGAGATTCTGTTCCCTATAGCTGGTTGGCTTGCATCTACCAGATGCCCAGTAAAATGGAATAATGATAAACCAATGACTTCAATCGGTGAAGAAGGTAAAATACCTTTTAGAGTTTATGGGAATTATCTGCAAGGGATTATCTGAATGAAAAGTGAAGAAGTAATCATAGAAGTCTGCTGTGCAGACTTCTTGAGCAGCTGAGGGCCCAGATTCTCTAAGGATGAAGGTTTTTGGGCCACAGCTTCACAGTGCTCCAGTGAGAGAGGGGAGCACTACCATCTTTGTTTTACAGTGCTATCATCTCACTACATATATATGTGTGTGTGTGTGTGTGTGTGTGCACATGCAGGAAGACAGCAGCTGTGCTGGGAAACCAAACCTGCCTTTTCCTGTCTCTCTACTGTCCTGTTTCTAAAACAAGTTGCTTCTCACTACAGATGCTAATACTAGCTTAGCTCTGACATACAGAAACACCCAAAATTACTTACCTGCTAGTGTGAAAGTATGCTTGGCTATAATCGTTTCAGCACTATCCATCACTGCCTGCTTAATTCTCATTTGTCATGCACAGACTATGCCCTGAGTAAGAATTGCTGCTGCCAAAGGCTTTTCCATAACTCATGCTCCTCATCTCTCTGAGGCTAATAGCTAAATATCAATATCCTTATCTATATATAGACTTTATGAATGGTCAAGACTGAAGCCCCCCAGCCACCACATTGCCAGAATAATGTTGTATCAGCTAGGTCACACATGAGCACTTTTTTGGAGCCACTCAAGTGATACAGAAAAACTACCTGAAAAATACACAGAGGCCAAAAACCTTATCCCCACATAGAACTGTAAAAGCTCCATACCATATGTAAGTGTCCCTGGTAAACAGGGAAGTGTTGAAAGGGTGGGGAAAGCCTAGAATGTGTTCAATTCTCTTTGCAAAAGGAGTAAGCCACCCTGATCTGATTTTCCTGGGAGAGAACTCAGTGATGAATGATTCTGCATAATATGCTGAGCCATCATCACACTGGAGCCATTTATCACTTTGAATGCATGGAGACAAATGTGATTATTATTTAAATAAACTACAACTGCCCCTTGCTCTGTCCTCCATGTGTATCACCTGCATCCTACATTCATCTCAGAGAAGTTAAATCTAAAAATGACTAAGCTGATCCATTTCCATTTGCAATGTTGCCAAGGGCATTACTGAAAAGGGGAAAACATGGTGACTCTAAGGAAAATGACGTGTGTTCTCTGAGTCATTTTTCTCCCCTAACTCTTGTGCCTTTGATGCACCTGATAATTTCTGCATCCTTGAAGGTGAGGACAGTCCCCAGCAGCTTTTGGATTGAAAAGGATGCAGAACAACAGGGGAGGCTGGCACAGCTGGGCAGCAATGAGGGCTATTGCCACAACTTGTGTAACTCTTGTGGACCATGCTGAGTCATGCTCAGCAGCACCTGTGACATACCTTGTGCACAAAGCAAACACAGTATGTTGCCCTTTCATGGTTATTTTTCTATCAGCTCTACTCTGGAGATTGGTTTTGGTCTTTTTATCCCTGTCTCAGGTGCAGTCAGGATCAGACCTCCCCTGCTGGCTGCAGAGGATGCTGACAATTTATGCAGCTGCTGAAGCACAGGCAATTTCTCAAACTCCTTTTACAAACACCTGGGGACCATCAGCTCAGGTAATGATAGAAACTAAGCCCAGATAGATAGATGCCCAGAGCCTCAAAATTTTCCAAGTTTCTCTGTTCTATACCCTTGGCTAATGCTAAGCTCATAACACCGAACTCAAACGGAAAGAGGATTTACAACTTGCTTAGCATAGGGGTATCATGGTATCAGTGTAAGGTGTGACTCTGAGAATAATGAAGGTGGCTTTTCTTTTCCTCAGAGCTGGGAGTCCCTATGCTGGCAACTTGCCTGTGTGCCAGGGCAGCCCTGTGCAGTGGAGCTACTGGGGGGAGCTGTGCGCTCACATACACGCCACAGCTATGCCAGCAGGCTCTGCAAACAACACACATTTTGTGTCTTGACATGAGCTTGAAAAGATCATCTGAGGTACCTGAACGTCTTGTATAATCATGATTAACATGAGCAGAGAAAAGCCTTTCCGAGAAACAGCACAGGACTCGATTTGCACATGCTGAGTGAGCGGCAGTAAACACTTCAAGTGCAGGATAAATCTTCCTCTCTGCAATAGCAGCTTGTAGGTGCTATTGTCAAGTGCTAAAAGTAATGTAATACAGTGAAAAAGTAAGCTTGGGCTGCACTAGCAACTACTCACAAACGCTACCAATTCCTCCAGCCCTGGTACTGAGCAGATGAAATGCTCTCACAATCTCTCTGGATAGCCCAACTTCTACTGACTATTGAGACCTATAGCTCCCCTGTGTATTGGATTTTAAAGTACAGAGAGAGTGTTTGAATTAAATTACTCAGCACAGCATTAGTTAAGTGTCTCTTGTGAGCTTCCTACTGTGAGCAAGCAGGGGACAAACTCCCAGCTGGTTGTGCTTTCTTCCCTACCCGAACTGCTTTTTTATTGTTCTCAGCATGCCAGGTCCCTCGAGGCGGAGCGTGACGTTCTCCAGGGTTTGTTTCAGAGGATTGGTGAACTCCACAATCACAGACGTTTCTTTACCAGCTACCAGTTCACCTTTGGTCTGCAAGACAAGGAAAGGACAATGCACCAGAAACTGATAATAACAGATACACAGTACTGGCAAGGCAGAAGAACAGAGCACACAGCAAAATTGCAGGAGGCAAAGAAAGCCTAGTGAGAAGAAAATTGCTGGATGGCACATTTTTCCACCCATTGTAATTTTCTCTCAAACTGCATGGCAGATCAAGAGGCTGGCCCCCCTTTCCATAGAAAACTAGAAATCTGTGTGTACAGTTCTGGAGCTGAGGGCCCAGCTGAGGGTGAGTCCAGCTGATGGGACCTTTCTCCCAGACTGTGCCTCCCTCCTCAGGCTCCCCACCAGCATTGAAGGGATCTGCTCAGGACATAAGCTCCAGAAGAGAAGGGAAGGTCTTACTACCCTAAATTAGAAACACCAGGCTATGTGGTTACACCCTCAAAATTGTCATGCCCATCTTCCCCTTGCTTTTGCATTTTCTTTTTTTGCTCTGAAGGGTTTTTAACCTTGCACATGTTCTCTATGGAGGTCTGAAGGCCAGTTTTCCTCCAAACCCTGTGCAGGCAAAAGAGCAGTATATTTTGCATTAGAAAATAGTAAATCTCCAAAGAAATGTGTTTTTAAGCAACAGCTACATGCATGGGGATTTGGGGTTCTTTATCCCTCTGGAAATTCAGCATTTCTCTCAGAAAATGTGAATTTATTTTTCTTAGGCAAGGGTTTTTAACTTATGGCTGGCAGATCTTCCAGCCCACTTCATTTTCCATCAACTGATTTAAAGAGTCTTGAGAAAGGTAACTAAGAAATTCAAGTATCTTATCAATAAATTTAAAGTGGAGCTTTAAGGAAGTATGACATTTGCAAAAAAGCTGCATAGACTCTGGTCTAAGGGATTACTCTGTGCCAAAACCCAGTAAAATTGAGTAAAGGAGGAGCTACAACTAAGCTCTCAATGGCATTTGGCCACCTGAATATGCAAAAGGACATCACTGGCATTTTCAGAACCCTTGGCTCAATGAGAGATCCTATAGCCTCTTAATTTCAATTGACGATTTAAGATCACTGGGTGTGATTCAAAATCATCCTGAAGTCCCAGACTTGCAGCTGAGATCATGATATGTATCTGCTGGTCTTATTTTTGTAACCTGATCTCAAGGTTAGAATATGGTGTAATTTCCTCAACTGTTGAGTCTGAGAATCTCCTTAGACCAACAGAGAAAGATCAAAGGTGCATCTGAAGACATAATGAGAGATTCATTTTTTCATTCTTCTCTCTCACCCACATCAAGAAATTTGGTCTGCCAATCACATCCACTGAACAAACTTCACAAGAAAACTAAACAGATAAACTATCTCAAATTTCATTAAAAAGCAATAAATCAAATTTTCTTCTATGAATATATGCTTGCACATATGCACACACATATATCCCTTAAAAATCCAGCTTTTAAAATTTCAGTGTATTTTCATACATCACAAAGAAACAGAAAAAACTTAGTTTTACTCAGAAACATGGGGTTTGGACAATAGTCTACTCTATATGCTAAAAATCTTTTCTTTAGAACAGCAGAGAGGATAAACTATTTGGAAGTTGAAAATCTGAGATTATGTAGAAGGTGTTCTGTTTAAGTATTGAATTGAAAGAATTCTTTACTTTTAAAATTTGGTTATTGAAGACAGGTATTTGAAGTAGAGTTTACTAGTCTTGTTTACCTCCTCTCTGGAATGCTTAGTACCGAAAATACAATTATCTGAGCAGAACATCATGGTATTTCTAATGACCATAAAACAGAGTAGATTTTTTGGCAAACTTTGATGTGGTCATGATCCACAATTCTAAAAAAGCTTTTTTTGCAGTTGCTACATAAATTATTACATGGAAACCTGAGCACTAGTTCAAATAAATATATAGAGGGGAAAAGTTGGATTTCTTTCAAGGTCCTGAAATTTACAGAGCTGTATTCATACTTATATAAAGTTTCCTGAACATGTATTCTGATTTATTTTTTTTCTAGTGTTAGGGAAAAAGCATATCCAAATTCCATCATTCAAAGCAGATGAAGGCTCGGTGCTTTTGAAAACAATGCACTCTATTTGGATGCTTGGTTATGAATTGAGAGGTTTAAATCCCAGTTAAAGGGGCCTCTTAAATTAATCCCAGTTAAGTTAAAATGCCTTGTCTTTGCCATACAACATAGGCTCCTTGTAGTATCACTCTTCTCCATTTTCGTAAGTACCACACCACTGTCTGCAGAAATGCTCCACTTTCAGGGAACACCACTGGCAGTACATTTAGAGTGGCAGCAAAGCACTGAGGCCCCAAGACATTGTCCTGAATCAGCGCTGCCAGTTGAAGTTTGGAGAAACTTTCCACAATACCTGTGGAAGCTCTCCCAGCAAAATCACTTCAATAGCAGCGTTCTTCATTCTTCAGCAGGAGCCTCCTGTGCTGTGTTGCTTTAAACATAATAGACTTTTGAAGAAGTTAAAGATCTTGAGTGACTTGGGTGAGTAATCTCTCTTACCCTTTGAGTTTCTTCAGCTTTCTCAGATCTTTTCCCCTCTTTTCTCCACTGAGATTATTTCAGCTCTTCACTACCCGTGCTGCTGTCAGCCTCTCTCTTCAATGCAGGGATGCTCAATACACTATATAACGTACCTGTACACCCTCACACCCTCCAGCCAGCCACTGCTCTATAAGGTCCATGTTAGATGCTCTAACGTGCTTAAACACACACACTCCTCCACCCCACAAGTCAATGCAACACCCTTGTAGAGAACACATCCCTTCCACCACAACCTTGAGCTACCTTGATCCGCAGGGTGGGAATTTCCAGCATTACCGCCTTCTGCACGGCCAGAATCTTCCCCGTCTCATTGATCCGCGCAGTCACAAAGAAATGAAAGGAGGCTTGCTCCAGCAGGTCATGCATGTACTCGCTGGATTTGATCACAATGTCGAAAGAGCTGGCTGAGGGGAGACACAGCAAGGCAAAAAGGCGTCAGAAGCAATCTGATCACTAACTGCTCCTCTCATCATGGCCAGTGCCAATTACATGAGTGCCTAGGAAAAAAGGTGGCTTTCAAGCTAAAGAATGGCTTTGATTTTTTTTTCCCTCAAACTAACTTAATTTCTTTACTACACCATTTCCCCTCTATTTTTCCCCTCTTCCCATTTAGGCTGTGAGCTATCAGGGGCAAAGGCTAGGTTTGTGCACAGCCCCAGCCCAGTACCCTCAGCATGGGCCAGATCACTGTTGAAGGTTTCTAGGTGCTACTACAAAATAAATGAGAAGAAAAATTCAGCACAAAGGTCCAAACTAGCTTTTGAGTGTTATTCCTGTAAATGTTTGCTCTTTCAATTTACTCCTGTTGTTTTTTTGCCTCTCTTCTTGGCACAGGGATGCCACCAGAGCAGCAAGTGGGGGCTGTGAGCCCATGCAGGCTACCTCGGAGATCACCTGCTCCCCAGGATGTGGCTGGATATTTGCCTTTGTTCTACACTGGACTTGCCTGAAAAATTTAGCAAGAAGGTCTTCCTGTCACCAGCATGCCCTCCAGAGAGCTTTCACGTGCTCTCTGACAATAATTATTGGAAGGAACAAGTCCCTGTAGGCTAGACAGTTGAGAACCAGGGAATCATTAATTTTAACTATATTGAACTGCAATTCCCAGGCCAACAATGGTGTGAGAATGTGATGCAGAGAATCAAATCTGGTAACTAACTGACCAGGCAAAATATATAGACCTGTAGTTCTTCTCTCTATAAACATTCATTATAACCCTAGTAAACACATCAAGATCTCCCATCTGTTACCTATGATGATTACTGTTATCTGTTATTTGTATTGTATTTGTGACATACACTGTAAACACTGGGATAATTGAACTCAGTTGGGTAAATGACATTCACCCCTTTTCGCTCTTTTGATCCACTCACATCAAAACCAATTCCTTGATTTGGTTTCAAAGCTATTCCCTTGGTGACCACCTGACCTGGATTTACTAGGCCAGCCTTAAAATTACTTGATGTGCTCCTGCTCCCTCCCTCTCACTCTTTATCTTGTGTAAAAGAATTTCCCATAATACCTCTAAGTGTAAATTATAAATCAGGCAAAGTATTTCTCATCTGAGAAGTAAATAAGTAAATAAATTAGTTAGAAACCAGGAGCAATGTACTTTACAATGGAAGAAAAGGCAAACTTTTCTGTTTAAATTTAATCACTGCAGGAAAAAAAGAAGAATATACTTCCACTGTCTTAGTGCTGGTTGTGCTGATAATTTGTCAGTACCATTTACTGAATCTGGGAAAGCCAAGGGAGTCACAACACTGAGCTGCCTTATAGTTTTTCAAAAAAATAGAGAAAACTAAATATAACTCAGTAGATCCAAGAGCACCTTTGAAGGCACTGGAAGGTTTAAGCTATTCAAATCCTCAAAGATGTTTTCAACCCACACAATTCCTTTAATCATTATTCTGAAAATAATTCATTCGTTTCCTGTTTGAAAACTTAGCTTGCCTCATGCTTTCAGTATTTTGGGCTGGAAGAATGCCTTTAATAGATCTGTTTAGCATTGTGATTTTTTGTTACACACACACACACACATATATATATATATATATAAAATATATATATATATTTATACACACACACATACTTCTTGACCTGAACAAATCCTGCTTGGGTGCCTTGGAAGGTACATAGTACCTTCCCATTACATTCCTGGCAGATTGTTCTCATGCACTTGGTATACCTACATAAAAATCCATGTTCTGTTCTTTCAGGTGACTCTCTCCAGTCTGCATTCACTCACCATCGCTCAATTCAGAGTTTCCAGCACTATTTCAAGAAGCTTTTTTTCTTAGCATTTACTTAAATTAGAAAAAATGAATTGTGATGCTCAGTGATGTTTAAAAATCTATTAATTTTGTTTCTTGCAGAGAGGAGCCAGGTGATCCTCAGAGCACTGCAGAAACTGTATTTTAGGTAGTAATGCCCTACACAGACCTTTGATACAAAAGCAGACATTAATAAGTCCTGGAGCCATGCACAAATCACATCCAGAAAATGTAGCAAACACTTCTACAAGATGACTGAATTTCCCCTCACCAAAGAAGTGGCACAGAATTTAGACCAAGACTATTGAAACTTATTTTTTTGCTGTACCTATTCAAGTCTCCAAAAGTTTTGCAGTATTTCAGATTAGATATTTAGTAACTGATGTAAGTCACTAAAAGCCCTCACACTGTGTTTTGATAGCGTATATTGGAACAATCTAGTGCCCATTTCCAGGCCCCCTGCAAATGATCCACAGAGCTAGAAAGAATCAGCAAGTAGCTCTCAGGGCTTTGTTACAGGCATGAGGCAGAAGTTTTATTAACCTTCACAAGTAGATCTTTATCAGTGGACTTCTACTTTTTGCAGAATAATGAGCTGCAAATAAAATGTGCAGTTTCAGATGATGTTCAAAGTGAGGAAGAAAGCAGTGGATTTTTTTTTTTTGTGGCTTGATAGGAACTGTAGTTCCATGGAGACTTCTCACTAAGACAAAACTAGTCCTCTTGGAAGAAAGAGGGCTCACAGCGTCTCTTGAGCTGGGATGAGGTAGAGAAGACAGAAAGCTCAGAGGTCAGCCAGGATTGCTGTGATCCAGCAGCAGACCCACTTCAGGAGGCCCATCCTTTGGGCTCCCAAAGTCCTGCCACTCCTCCTGCACTCAGAAAGATTGATTTGCCCAGTAGCAGTGCCTAGAAGGCAAAGTCATGGCTGCTGACTCTCTCAGCAGGGAACTCAAGTGAAGGATCCTCTACTTCAGCTCTGTAAGAGCACATGTCCATCACTTTTGCTGACCAAGGACACAGACCTGTCAGGAGAATGAGTGATTGGCAGTCACTTGTTGCAAGAGCCTGCTAGGTAGCACTTGGAAGTACAGCTGGTCTTAAACACGTGTTGTAATGGCTAACAGGAAATAGATTATGTCCGAGTTTAAAAAGGAAAACATCTCTCTTTCCTACTTTGAGCAGTACAAAAACCTGCTCACAGCCTCCTGAGCTGGTCTGCCAGGAACTGCTTCTCTCATGAGAAATGGGAGGCAGGATCTCCCTACTGTATTCCAGAGGGCACTAGAAAAAGTAAATGCTGCATCTGTAAAGATAACTCACCTTTGGGGCTGCTGTCCAGCTGACAAGCAACCCTGCTCTATCGTGGCACATTCTCATTACATATAAACTTTTTAGATCACTGTTAATATGAAATCCTGAACCACAGAGTCCTCCAAAGCCAGATATTCACTTGAATCTAGTGAGAACTTGTCAGCTTCTACAGGGTAAGATAAAAAATACACCCTCTTGTCTCTGTACATAACACCCTGTGGAACCAGAACTTCCCCTTCACTTGCTAAAATGCTGCTAGGAAAATAAAGGAATTCAAAGGAAAAATGATACCTTGCAGCTTAATACCTGAGCTCCTTTGATTTCTTTTGTACTAAAGAACTAAAATTAACAATTCCCAGAGACACAGCTTGGTGTAAAAGAGCCTTTTGCAGGGGGAAACAGCCTGAAGAAAACAGTCTCAGCTTTAAATGACCCTGGTATTCAGCCCAGAGTAGAGTGGGGTTCCTTCTCAACCCAATAGAATATCCTACCCCGAGCTACTGGAATTGGCTCTCCCCATGGGTGTAAACACTGGTGAAAGTTAATAGCACAGAAAACAACTCTGCAAGACTTACATGAAGAGGGTTCCAGTTTTGCACTGAAAGAGTGTTTCTTGAATTCACTTTTTGGGACTCCTGTATAAAACACTATGTTGCCTGAAAAGTAGGTAGTTGCAGTGTAGGAGTTGCGACTCTTGTTCCTGAAAGTTATAGTGACTTTAAAGTCATTGCCAAGGACTGCCTTTTGTGCTTGGAAGTCCATGTCAACATCTGTCTGTGGCTGGTACGTGGTATCTTGGATACTTTGCTTTTTAACACCATACATCACAGCAGTCTCAAGAGCCAGTCTCTCCTCATCTGAGCCTAGAAATGAATGAAAACCAGATTTAGAAAAAAAATAGTAGTGTAGCATTAGCCCACCTACTGATCATAAGGGTGTGTCTTCCATAGTTTGTAGTAGCTGAAATAAATAGATGAGGACAGTGAACCCTCCTGGGGTAATACCAGCAGTGGGAGAACTTCACAGCCGCCAAGGGAGTTGGTGTTAAAGCCATATCAGACAAACTGATGTAGCTGACCTCTTACCAATACAGCTACACTGGTTTACTCTGTGTGAACATCTGGCCTGAATAAGAAATGTCTAAACATCTGTACAGAAAGCCTTGAATTGTTTTGAATGCTTTGAGTTGCTCCATGACTAGCCTTTATTTTCACTACAACTAACTTAGTCTAAAGGATTTCAGAGTAGCAGCTTATGCTTTGATTGTGCCTTATGATCAAGGCATCTACAGTGTTTCTGGGATAGTTACAAATAAAGAATTCCAGAGGAGACTTTTGCAGCTTTCCATGAAGCTCCCTCAGTGACAGAGGTTTCCAAGTCATCATCCAGGATTTGACTGTCTATGTCTTATATATATATAAGTCTATGTCCACATGGTCCCAGCTCATTTCAGGTTACCTTCTCGGAACTTGTACTCCTCAGTAATGTCCATCATTCCATCACCTCCAACTTCCTTGGTCACAATCAACTGCCCAATACGGGTTGTGTCAATGTTCTCTACCACTTGGGTTCCATTTTTCTCCATTCTTGTGTAGAAAATGTCACTATTCACCTATGAAATTAAATTATAGAAGATCAAGATATATGAAAGTAGAGAGAAGAGGAGTCAGCCTATCCCCCCCAAAATAACGACACATTGACTTGAAGTCCTGCTAATGTCACATCTACATTTCATGTTTAAAATTAATTGTATGCTGAGATGCATTTTACTATTCACAGCTCCAGAATTACAGAGAGTGTAAACTTTACAAGGCTACAGAAAGGTAATTCAAATGTGGGGAGGACTACTATACATTTCTTGTACCAAAAAGCTTTAGAAATAGAGAGGAGAACGCTTAATAGCTAAAATGTCTTCATTCTTTTCTGTCCTAAGCCATTTACAATTCAATTATAGAGAAACTTGTCCCACAGTGTTGCAATTCTGGGCATGCCTTCTCTGGTGATGCAAGAGGTTAAAGCTCCAGACCAGGCCGTCTATCTCCTTATTGAGATACTTCCCTCTCAGATCTGTCAGTCAAATCACCCATGTGAGATCTCCATGACCCACCGCAGCCAAAAGGAATGTGGTGAGCAAAGAGAATGAGCAGCTAGAGCTAGTGACCCATTCAGCATAACTGAATCTTGGAAGGAAAAATGACCACAGCCTGAAGATTCAGTGAAATCAGAACAGCTTTTTCTTATTATTACATTGAGGAGCAGAGAGTAGAGACATCTCTGTCATTCATTAGAGCCATATCACGCCTGCTGGCATGTCAAAACATAATGATGAGATTGTTCTGTGACATGAAGTATACATGAAGTAACTTCTCAATCCATAAATTGGAGAGCTATCTTCTGTCTCACTATGGTCTTACTGATATCACTCACTCCAGTAAAAAATTTCACATAAAACAAAATTTCACTTTGTACCTCAGCATAGACAAAAGGAGCATCAAATTGGAAGCAAACATGACCATGTTTAATGGCTTGAACTGAGGCTGGACCACACCTGTACATACCTATGGGGAGAAGAAAGACAAAGTGAGGGACTAAATAAATTAAAAACATGTAAAAATTATATTTTCTCAAAGAAAAAGAGTTCTTGGGGTTTGAAAAAATCTGCTAATAGTTTACAGGACCAAGAAGCAAACAGCTTAATTTTGTTACCAGCCCTGTAGATAACACAGACTCAGGTCTGGAGTAACCTGGTGGTTCAGTACCTTTAATGGCACTATAACATGCACTCTAAGTCTCAAGCACTTGAAATACACTTACAGCTGGGTTTGGTTAAAACAGATACTTTTGGGAGGAGTCAGGTACACCACAGGCTGAGAAAGACCTTGCTACAAATTTGAGAAGATTCTATTTTAAAGGATGGGAAATTAAGGACTGGAAAGAAAGACCAGTGACTTTTTTTCTCTCTTACCTACTGCCTGCTCATGTAGTTCAGTTAGGGCTGCATAAAGTAAAGGAGAATTAATCTGATCAGGCTCCTATATAGGTACTCTAAAATCTGAAAAGCCATCTTTGGCAACAGGATCACATCTCTTCAGTACCAAGCAGCGCCTTTCTCATGCAGGATTTCGTGTCCCAGGACATCATGAGCAGCGTTACAATAAGGACAGATTTATTTTAGAGTTCAGAACAAATCAGGAGAGGGCCCTGAGGTGAGTGTGGTTATTTGGTTCAAGAAGTTGCCACTGGCCTTATGGTACCACTGGCTCATTGTTTGAAACAGAGATCCCAAACATTAGAAAGTGAACTAAGGAGGACTTCAAGCAGTATTACCATCACTGGTTTCTTGAGGTGTCCCATCAACAACCTGCCATCCTCCAAAACCAACAGGAAGGTCAGGTCTGGTCATCCAAGCTTCGTTCCAGCAATGATAATTCCTAAGAAAAGAGATGGGACCAGTATATTAAATTCTTGGAAACAAGCACACAGACCAAAACAAATCCTGTGTATTTATGTCCTGGCATTGCTTCAATAACACTGTTTGCCAATTCTGGGATAAAAATGTTGACTCTTTAAAGAGAACAGATTTTTAGGTCCATAAGTTTGGTACCTAGCTGTTAAAATCTGAAAGCCACAATCCTTCCTCGTAGTTTCTTGCCTGAAAGTTGAAGAAGGTTTTTTGATTCTTCTAATATGTTCTGAGTGTAAATGTCTCAGAAGATGTGCCAGTGTTTGGAGATTGTTGAGGTATATGAAAAGCTACACAAACTAAAATCCCTTTCCAGCCGGACACCTCCACTTCAATCTGCCTGCTAAAGCAAACTTTGAATCTTCAAGCCAATGAAAGATGGTCTGCTTCATAATTATTCAGACTGAAGCTTTGGCATCCCTTATGAAGAGATTTGGGATCATCTCTGGAATGTACAGGGTGTAGTTTCGTTATCATGGCTCAAAACAAGCATGTTTTGCTGTCTTCCATGTTGGTTGAGAAAAAGACCCTGCACAGCCTTTCTAAAACTATCTTCAATGTAGATTCCTTTTAAGCTTTTTCCCATGTGTCATGACAATGCATGATGTCAGGGCTCCTAAAACACATATCTTTTCATAAAACCTACCTACAATCACTGTGGGCCAACTTGCATCTTTAGGGCCCAGGACAGTGACCTGAATTATAAAATTCTGAGAATAGTTCATCTAGGTGCTCAGGGTTAAAATGCTCTCACCTGGCTGGATGATCCAGAGAATTAAAAAAAACAGAACAGCACCATCACAGTCTGCCCTGGGTGATTCAAAGATAAGCAGAAAAGATGGACAGATGTTGTAACTTCCAGCAATGCTACCAATGCTCAAGGGAGAGAACAAGCAAGAAAAAAAGACAATCTGGAAAGAGTGTCTTTCAGTAAAGACAGCAAAGTGTTTCAATTTCATTACTGCAAAAAATAAAAGAAGGAAAGAGTAGAGAAAGGGGCAATTTTGCTTGCAAATTATATATATCCTACAGCAGATCTGAATAAACTTACATCTGTGTAGCTGCTGATTTAGCCTCTAGTACACGCAATGATATTAGCAACGAAAATGGGGATTGTTAAACTCTGACCATTTCATTAATAATAGGTGAAAACCAGTATGGAGCAGAGTCAGAAGGATCTGAAGCTTGTCTAACAAGACATTTCAAAGTGGAAATGAAAGCTTGGATCAGGGTAAAACTTGTCAGTTAGGAGAGTTAATGAAGCAGCACTAAAGAAAAAGGAATTATTCAAGGAAAATGACGCACACTCAGAGAATTTTTGATGCTGCTGAGTAGTCAGCGCTGAATCATGCTCACAGAACTTTGCTGAAGGCTACCCGAGAATGGGGACACACTTCATGGAAGCTGGGTATTTGCAAACTGCTATGCCAACATATGAGAAAGACAATCCCTGTCCTGAAGCCTTCACTGGTTCACTTTGAATCAAAGTTGGATGTGTCACTGGTTTTGCATTCTGCGAAAGAAGAACCTAAAGAGCAGGCAAAAGGAAAGGATGATAAAAACAAGGCTGGGAGTGGGGTAACAGTGTGGAAAATGGCAGACCTACTTCAGTTTTTTAATGAGGTAACACAGTTTTTCTATATTTTTTTCTGTATTTGTCTTAGGGACAGGACCTTTGTTTCTGGTTTCTATTGGTGTAGTGCTGGACACAATAGGATGGCAATTTTTTAGGTCTGCTGCCATGCAAATAGCAAATACACATAAGGATATTGAATCTGAATGGACAGAAAGACACTGCTTGTAGAGCAGTCAGCATGAAGAAAAAGAGGATGAGGGAAACATTTGCCTTTTCAAAGGTAGCAGAAACCTCCCTATGGAAGGGAGCATAGCTGAGGAGCTGATTCCGTGGCCATAATTTGTTGAACTGATTCTATAATTCTTGTATTCTACAGCAAGCCTGAGATATTAAAGAAAGCAAGAATGGCAATAGAGATCAATGTAGTGACCATTAAATATTTACAGAGATAATTACAGATAGACTAAACAAAGCAATGGGGAAATTAATAAAAGATGACCAGGCGGGTTTTATGCCTGGAAGACAATTCAAGAACAGTAGTTTGTATTGCTTATGGGACAGGCAGATGCTGGAAGCAGCTGCTGCCCTTTTATGAGCTAACAAGTTCAGGCATGGAGCTTGAGAGGGACTGCTAGGGTCAGGCACTGATAATATTGTTGAGAAATTAGAGCAAAGGTATCTGGGACTAAATGGGAGAGCAGAGGTCTCAGAAGGGCTTTCTCCACAGGCCTGGATATGGATGAATTCCCATGGGGTTGGGTGACATCAAGAAAATTTCTGCTGAGATGCGGATGTTGATCTGCTTGACCTCACAGTAGGAGTGAGTCTTGATTCCCATCCAAGAGGAATATTCTTTAAGTGTCTTTATATCATCATTAAGAAAGACAAGGAGAACAGACAGTACTGATGGCCCCAAATCCGGCCAGATTTATAAAAATAACTTTTTGAAAAGTCTGTGTAATTTTGTATATGTGTTTGGTTGTTGGTGGTGTTGTTTCCTATCCTGAGGGAGAAGACAATCTTTAATAAAAATAAATAAATGTCAGATGACATTCAGAGGGAGCCCCACACTCAGAGATTGATTGGACTAAAAATTCTGGCTCCAAGTATCCCTGAAGTCTGAGAGTATTTAAGACCTGAAGACAGATCAGCTCCAGCAGTACAAGGCTAGAGTACAATAGAAATGATATATTAATAAAGAAAAAGAGCTTTGCTTCCAGTTTGCAAGAGATTATAAATAAAAGTGAGAAATACATTTTAAAAAATCATTATAAATACCTTGAGCTTGTCCTCTTAAAAAAAGAAATAAAAGAGGCATTAAAAATAAAATCAGGGTTAAGACACAAGTCATTAGGAGTCAGCATGTGGGCTACCAAGGAGTGTTACAAAGTAATGAAAAGAAAGGACACAGAGGAGAAATGAAAAGAGGTGTATATATTAAGTCATGCCCAAAGGGTTATGTGCACCATGTACTAATAAATGCACTGGGAGGATAAAAGGATGAACAAGGCAGTTAAAAAAGTTATCAAGCCAAGGAAAAGCAATGTAGGATCGAAGGATGAAATGTTAGTGTAAAATTGCATGAGGATTTCATTGGGACTAGGATGATTTTGGATGAACTTTCCCAAAAGAATGCAGGAGAAAAGAGATTATGTTAAGAAGTCATGGGAAACAGCCAGGTAAAAAAAAAAGGGAAACAAAAGGAAGTGTCAAAAGTTGGTGGGATGTATTTCATAGATCAGGTTAGGAGAATGAGAGAAGGGATCAGAGTGCAAATTGTAAAGCATAACAATGATCCATTGCTGGGTGTGTATGGATGTGCATTGAGGCTCCCAGTCACTGGCTCTTGTTTCACATCTTGTATAGGCAGAGGAGGTTTCAGAAGACTTCTCCTTTACAGCTCTCTGAGCCGTAAAAGGCTCAGAGACATTCTGAGTCCTTCTGTCTCACAGACAGCAAGCAAAACTGCCCAAGGGTACTAACAGGAGGCAACAAGGCAAATAGCAGGACCAGGGCTCTGGGTCTCAGGAGAGCAGTCTTTAACATGTTTAAGGTCCTGCTTGGAAGAATCCCATGGGAGGCAGTTCTGAGTAGAAGATGGATGCACAGGAGCGGGATGTTTTTCAAGAGTCACCTCCTCCAGACTTAAGAATGGTCCATCCTCGTGTGCCGGAAATCAACCAAAAGTGGCACAAGTCCACAGGGTGGTCCCAATTAATCTCCAATTAAACATAAAAAAAGACGTGTTTAAGAAAGAGGGGGAGAGTGGGGACAGTGACCAGGAGGAAAACAGAGCCACTGTCTGAGCATCTGGGCACAGGTATAGGAAAGCCCGAACAGGCCAAACAATATATGTCAAGGGACATGAAGTGCAGCAGGAAATGCAAGCAAACCAGTGACAAAAGGAAGAGCCTATAGAATGTGTCTCTGCTGTTGAACACAGCAGGCAACCTGGTGACAAAGGATTAGGAGAAGGCTTCGATGGTTTCTCAACCTTGGTTTTTACTGCTAAGATTTGCCCTTAGGAATCACAGCCTATGAAACCAGTGTGGAGGTTTGGAACAATGAAAACTAGACAAGTAACAAGATAGAGAGCAGTTAAACAAACTGAACACACACAAGTCCAATGGATCTGATGGAAAATATGAGGTAATCTCATCAAAAATGCCAAGGGAGCTTGCTGATGTCACTGTAAGACCACTCATATCTATCTTCAAAAGACCATGGTAATTGGAGGAAGTTCCTGCAGACTGGAAGAAATTAAATATTGCTCTACTCTTCAAGAGAGCGGAGTATCCAGGGAGAGAGAGAGACTTGTCAGCTTCTCTTTGATCTCTAGGAAGGTTATAGAGCAAGTTCTTCTGGAAAACATTTCCAAACTTATTAAGGACTAGGTGATTGGCAGTAGTCAGCGTGGATTTACAAGCAGCCAGCTGTGCCTGCCAAACCTGAGAGCCTTTTCTGACAAAACAAGTGACTGAAAGGACAAAGGGGAGACCACTGCGTGGGGGTTGGTCCTTTTGACTTTAGTGCTATCTCCTAGAACATCCTCACAGACAAACCTTTGAAGTGTAGACTTGACAAATGGACAGCAAGATACATTGAAAACTGGCTGAATTGCTGGGATCCGAGGGTTGTGATCAGTAGTGATCACCCCAGCAGGAGCTCAGTCATTAGTTGTGCACCCCAGGGGTCAATACTGGGTCTGACACTGTTTAACAGCTTCATTATTACAGGATTGCGAGACTCCCTGTACCCTCAGCAAGTTTGCTGATAAAGAAACTGGAAGGAATAGCTGATACAACACAGACTGTACACAAGGAGAAACTAAGGCAGCTGGGACTGTTCCGTGTGAAGATGGGAAGGCTGGGTAAGATCTTATCATGTGTATAAATTCCTGGTTAGGGAATTGAGGGAAAGAAGACAGAGCCAGATTCTTCCCCGTAGCCCAAGGACAGGACAAGAAGCAATGGGCACATACTGAAACACAGAAAAATCTGTGTGAAGATCAGGAAACACTTTTCTTACTGTGAAAATGGTTGAGGACTGGCACAAGTTTCTCAGAGAAGTTGTGGGTTGCCCATCCTTGGAGATACTCGAAGCCCAACTGGACACAGACCTGAGCAACCTGCTCTAGCTGATGGTGCTCTGAGCAGGAGGGTTGGGTGACTTCCAAGGGTCCCTTCTAGTCTCAACTACTCTCTCTCGCTGTAACACAGGCATCACATGTAAATGAACCTACTTTCCTTAGATTTCCTCTTGAATATGGAAATCACATAAAAGGTGTCACAGCAACAGGTTCAGTCACTTCCTCCACCACATAGTGGGTTTATTGCAGTTTTAATACAAAGGCTTTTGTATTAAAAGTGCAAAGAGATTAAGTTATTAATGAAACATGCTGATGAGCTGCTATGCTAATGAGCTGAAGATCTCATTGACACAAGTCAGGTATATTAACATTGAATAGGACAAGTATCTCCTGAGTATAGGAATGTAGAGGTCACATTCGTTTCTTCACTCTGAGGAGGAGAGGCTTGAGGGCCAATATCCCACACAGAGCATATAATCAATATATGCTACATTTCTCCTGTCAGACAGAAGACAGTAAGAGTTTGAAGAGCCAGTTAGAGGACTGCCTTCTCAAAAAGAAGGTGCAAACCCCTCTTGGCCCTAGGGAGTTTCCTTTTTATAAGTCTGGTGATAGCATTTCAGTACCTTTTATGATACCTTGACTTGTTTCTTTTTCAGCTGAACAGGGTGTATTTTGGAAAGCACCTCTTTGCAACAATGATTGTGTGCACACAATGTAAAACAGTCTACAAATATGGAAACTTGGCACAAGCAGATCAAAAAGGGTGTCTTTCCACAGATATTGAGGCACCCCTTGGAGCTTGGCTCCCGAAGGATGGAAGTACCCATCCTACCCTCTTCCATTTTTAGAAAAACGGATCCCTAAGGAGCATAGGCCCATTCCAGCTCTCCAGTGTGCTTAAATGAGCACTTTATGGGAACATTAATAGCAGGATTTCCCTGGGGTTGCCTGTTTATACCACAAGTCTTCATATTAGTCAGCCTACCAACAATCTATTCATTCTGTTTCACAGAAGCCAGCAGCATTCTTCAATGCACAGAGAAATAAACACAATACAGGCATTGCCAGCACATTTTTTACTACTTTGATCATTGACACATTAAAGGCATTTTCCAGGAGGACTCACCAGACAGAATCTTTTGTAAGTCTGGTGTCCACTTTTCCTTCGTCATCCAGAAAGAAGTCCATCCGTAAATTGGCATTGTTATCATGGGCAGAAGAATAGTTGGTAATGAGTCTTGCAGGTATCCCCAAGCATCTCAGAACTGTGGCAAAGACAGAAGCGTGATGAGAAGAACAAATATGGAGACTGCGTTCATTGATGACAGGGTGGGATGACTGAAGTAGCAATAACCAGAACAAAATGGGACAACTCAGTCAAATCAACCCAAATAATTCCTTCTATCTGATTTATATTGCACTTGCTAAATATTTGATTTGGTCTCAAAATTATGAGCATTAAAGAGGTACAAGGGTTATAACCGAAGCATCTGATTACCAATAGTTTAAAAGCAGCTTTGCATAGTGACCACATGGTGGAATTTCAGGTCAAATCTGGGTGCAATGGGTCGGCTGCATGACCAAATGTGATACAAAAGAAAAGAATTTTGAGCTTGCAAGAGATACACAATATATTAGGTCTCTTAGCATCAGTAACTCGGGAGAATTATGGGACTATGATAAAAAGAAAATTAATAGAAAATATCTCCTTTTAAGGAGTTTTTATTTGGAGTTTTCTGGTTTGATGTCTGCTGTCAGATGGATCTGGAGAACACAAAGAATAAAGTCTAAAATTACTGTTAACAATGGTGAAAAGCTGCATTATTTGCAACTGAAATTACAAGGTTTGATAATCTGAATAAAATGAATTACATAATTCAAATTGCCTCCAAGTAACAGAATTTTGTAGTCAATAGTCCCTTCTTTCATTAGGACCCTAAAAGGAGAATAAAAAAAAAAAGCCCCTAGCCCTCACTCTCACACCATCACAAAATAGCACTGATGACCCTTCTTACCATTTGACAAGGGGTAAATTTAAGAGATGTGGGAATGCTACAGCTATGCCCATAATATAAAACAGTGCACCAATAGGCTTCTGTGTTGGTTGTGTACTCTGGCAGATAAATAGGCATGGAGCACATCCCCGGGCTAGGGGAACGGGTCTGTGGGGTGACACATCATCTCAGCTACTTCAGATGACAAACTTTATGTCAGCCAGAAAAAGGTCCTGGCTTTCAATTTAGGAGCCAACATGATTCTGCAAAAAACAGAGGGTGAGGGGTTTTTGGTATTTGACAGAGTTTGTTTTGGGTTTTTGGGGTTTTTTTGGTTTTTTTTTTTTTTTGTTTTTTTGCAGGGGGTTTGTTTTGGCTTTCTTGGTTTTGTTTTTTTTTAAATATTTTTTGTTGGGGTATTTTTCAAATTTTTGGTTGGTTTTTTGGTGGTCGTGGTGATGGTGGTTTTTTGTTTGGGGTGGATTTTTTGGGGGGGGGGGTGGAATTTGTGGGGTTTTTTTAAGAGAAAAGATTTTTATTGAAAATCCTATTTTAAAATAGTTCCAATGCTGCAGAGTTGAACAGCCCTGCTGCTACTGCTGGGTTTTGTATATTCATTACTGTCACTACTGTGACTCCCAATAAAGTGTAACACTGTGCATTCATTTCAAGTTCCTGGATGAAAAATTACCTGGATGCATCCAATACCATATGTACCTATTGATTAAACTTAATTCAAGTGCCCTCCCAAGCTTCCAGCCCATGAGCCATCAGGGCTCATTGGAAATAATTTGTCTGACAATTTCAAGATTAATGACCATTTTTTGGAATGTTTTAGCATTTTTAACAGATGAGTATCTGGAGTGTACAATATAGTGACCTTGGAAAGCTGGACTGGTCACAATGATAAAACATGAGAGAGACTCAAAAACACCTCAAAACAACCCTGAGAGTTGCAGGTGATTGTTTGGACCTTCTCTGTCCCCTGTACAGTGATCAGCAGCTGGATGTGTCATTGGCTATCATCAGATCAGCCAATGCTGGACAATATTTGTGTTTCATAATGCTCAAAAAACTTTATACTTGCAGTGCAAAGTGCCAGGTCTCTGACTTGACTAACTTAGTCAGCAAACCAAGCCAAGTTTTGCCCCAGATAAATACGCCTCTCCCTTTAACACAGCAGGCTCCGGGCTCTGCTGCATCGCCCCAGTTTCACAGTGGCCTGCAGGCAAATTACTGCGTAGTGGTGATTCAGGGCAAGTGTGGGGGGAAGGTGGGAGAACTGGTGTGTGTCTGTCTGTGATTTAGGGAAATCCAGATAAGGCAATGGGCAGAGAAGACAAAGCGGCCCATGGAATCTACTGCAAGGAATTGCATCCACAAGAAAGATTTGCGTGAACTTTTTCAAACCCATTGAGTGAGGCTCAACATAACCAGGCAGTGTGCACTCACAGCCCAGAAAGCCAACTGCATCCTGGGCTGCATCCAAAGCAGGGTGGTCAGCAGGGCAAGGGAGGGGATTCTGTCCCTCTGCTCTGCTGGGACCCCACCCCAAGAGCTGCCTCCAGCTCTGGGGTCCCCAGCATAGGAAGGACATAGACCTGTTGGAGCAACTCCATAGGAGGCCACAAAGTGTGTTCCTGTGCATTAGCAGATGAAGTTGTTAGAAAGTGATAGACAGTCAAAATATGGCACCAATGCAAGGCTGCTTTCCCCAGTGGTTTTTATGACCTGCAACATTCTGCTTACTGAAACACTAGAACTCTAGTTTGACCAAATGTGTTTAGACTTAACCTTGTAGTGCTAGACATTTCAAAAACTAGGCCATCATTTATTTTCTTCATTCTTCTAGTTCATGAACTCTACATAAAATGTTAACAGTGCTGAGTTAACAGATGCAGGGACAGTGCACCTCAATTTTCTTAGGAGCAATACTCAGTAGGTAAGATTTGGCCTTTCTGGAGCAGAAAAACTTTCACATATCCCATATTGAGTATTTATTTAATCTTTTAGGTCTAGACAACAAGCACTCTGTCTAAGAATTCATGACAGAAATGTGGACTGTGCTGATGGACTCAACTTCTTTCACACAAATGAGTCACTGAGTACATTTCATTGACCAATAAATAGTTAACAGATTTGTGTGGAAGAGCAGCTGACCTGAAGGACACACCAGAGGTTTATTTAAAGACCATCTATTATTTTAGCCATGTATTTTTAAGTATCTCTACTATTTGCTCCTGAACAGCACAGAGCAAGGAAGTATTTTAGTTAGTTTTACCTAAAAACTCTGTTAAGCAGGAGCCACAAAGCAGCTTGGAGCTTTTCTCACTGATACCTACATGTGTTGAAGACACCAGCAAAAACCCAGCACTGGCCATATCGGACAGGTTGCTTAGAACTGTAGTACTCCAAGAGAATGTCCACACTTCCCGTCCAGGCTGAAGGTGCAACACCATAATCGTACATATTATTCCAGGATCCAGCAATCACGCCATCATCATCCCTGGAGTTAATCTAAAATCAAAGGAAATGAGCATTAGAGATGTCAGAGACTGAATAACAAAAAGCTCTTTAACTCAACAAACCAAAAGGATGAGAAAGAGTGAATATAGCCAGGTTTAGGTTCGAAACTAAGAGAGAAGTGTTTCATTATGAAGGTAGGGGGATAAGTAGGACAATCTTGTTAAGGGCCATGGATTTTCCATCACTGAACAATTCTGAATGAAGGTCAAAAAATAAATCTGAAATTAAATCACCGCACTGAGCATCCATGTTGCCAGTTAATAAGTTTTATTAACATTAAACATGCTTATTGTTGTGTATTTTAAGTAAACACAATCAATTATATACCGGTAAGCAAGTCTCAGAAATATTAAGCCGTGTTCTTTCCATCATTTGTTTTTCTGTCCATATTGGCCCAGAGATTTTAATAAAATCACTCCTGATTTACAACAGAATGAGAGGAGAAGCAATCTACTGCTATTTTCAGAGTAGAAACTAATTTCTTTGGTCTGGCTCACATGAAAACAAGAAGGAATTTGCTGTGTAAGTTTTCCTCTGGTAAGATTATACAAAGCAAAGAGTTTTGCTGACTAATAGCTATACTGATAGGCATTAACGAGCAATATGTCTCCTAGCTGCAATTTGAACCAAACCAGTTGAGGCTGTGCAAAAAGCTCATTCACGCTGTACCTTTTAATTATGCTAATGTGGAACAGCTACACGCCAACCAAATAAATCACAATTCTCATTTAAAAGCTTTTGGCTGCATTAACTACTCTTTTATAATTAGAAAATCGACTTCCTGTGAACTCTAGGACTGAACTGAGATAAGTATTCAGAGTCATAACCAACGGGTTAAGAGGTTGTGCCCATCTCACCGGTGTAGGAAACACGCCAAGAAAAGAATCACTTCAAGGACAGGACAACATGATGATCTACACTCTCTCTTCACTTTCCACTCTGACTATAATGAGTGGAAGAAGAGAGGGACACTACCTGCCATGCCAGAAAGCCTCAAAAGGATTCCAGCATAGGGAGCGCATATCTTCGGACAAGCTCAACTCTACCACATTTCAACTTGAGCAAGAGTGAGGTTAAGTAACACAGGTGGCATTTCAGCACCTCTTGCCCACTTCTTACTCAGGTCCAGATTTCAATGACCAAACCCCCTACACAGTTATGGCCCAATTCTGCAGATTAGCCCTAAAGTCTATTGAGTCCTGGATTTCCAATGGTGAACTCCTCCATTTATCTAAAATACTGAGTGGCTCAAAACCAACTAATATCCAAGCCTTGTTTGGATTCATAAAGTTTGCTCAGTTCTGTCCTGAGGACTTTCACAGTCCTTACATGAGGGACTTTTGCATCTACTAGTTCAGGGATGAGGAAACCACATTTGATTCTTTCTTCTATCCAAAGGTCCAAAGCTATATTTCTAATGTCTGGGGTGAAAGAACTAACTAAAATGTTAAAAGACAGAGAGAAGTAGAGGTGTTCTCAATACTTCTTGCTGAAGCTATTCTATTTAACATGCAAGTTTGAGAGGCTGGAGATTCCACTTCAATGTCTTCCAAGACAAAGAGCTCATTTTCTAAAGGCCTGAGCAAATTCTATAACAAATGGGCTAAAGAATCATCTATCTCCAGCAGCCATATTTTGTGGACAGTCTATTTTAGTAGCTGGCTCAGGAGAACATCTAATTACTCTAGCTCAGTGACTAGAGTATTATTCTGGGAAGCAGAAAGCACCAGTTCAGACCTCTAATAAGGCAAAAGAGAGGACTCAGCCTCTGTCTTCCACAACCTGGATGAGTCTAGCATCTTGAATATTAGGGATGGGACTGCTCTTGCACCCATAGCATGATTCCTGGTGCCTGGCAACTGGAAAGAATGGAGGTCTGGATAGTCTTCTCAGTTATTTTTGGGGCTTGGATCAGACACAACAACATGCACCATTGCAGTATTCTAAGACTCCATTGAGATTAACGCTGGAGACCACATGAAGTTCCTCAGCTCCCCATCCAAAACTCCACCCTTCATGCCACTGTATTATCCATAGCAGAAACTGCTTTCTCAATTATATTAGCTACTGGAAAATGAGCACATTGTCACATAACAAACATTTATGCCTGGAGTGCAATGTCTAAAAGTGGCTTTCCCACCAGTGAGGCACAATTCTCAAGAAAAGGCAATAAGCCAACAGCAGATGCTTGAACTTTAGGGCAGAGAAATAAAATGTCAGACCCCAGAATGGACAATTGTCAGAATGGACAACCGATCTGTTGTGTGTTGTAGAGAGCATGCCAGGGCAAGAGGGCCAGTTAAATCAGCCTAGCTTTGATTTATGGGTCCTTTCTAACACATATTAGGCAACCATTACATACCACTGCTGAGGCAACACGGCAGATTTTGATTGGGTTTCCACGACCAGAGAGCTCCAGTTCTGCCTTGTCCATCAGGAACAGGCATGCATCCAGAACGTTTTCTTCAAACTAGATAAAAGAAAATAAAAAGGGACACAGGGGAAAAATTGACTCACTTTTTATTCTGGAAAGAACAGGCAAAGCTATTTTTCCCTGTTGTTGTAATTGCTGATCAGTTTCAAAATTAGCTGGTCACATCAAAGCTCTGTGTTTAACAATAGAAATTTTCTTCTGGAATAATCACCCATGTGTGGGGAAAAAAATAAAAATGTGAGAGTCTGTGAAGGAAGAGAGTGTGTAATTTTCAATTCAATCTCAGTCCAGTTTCCAGAAGGTTGAAATGACAACACAGACTTTGTGACAGGACATGAAATTTTAAGTGCTAACAAGTATATAATAGGAGGGTATATAATAATAACTACAAGAAGCTTGTCTACTTGCAAAGGACTCTATGTCCTTCATAGATTCCAGACCTGCTAATTCCAGGGCTTCTCTGACACAGCCAGTGCATTGCTGAGAACTTGAACAATACGTGGTTTGCCAGTTGTAATTTGAAGACACTTATATTTCAAAGTTATTTTTAAAATCTGTTTAAAATTGACAAGCCAAAAGCTTGTCAATTTTATAGATTAATTATATAGATTAATCCTGGTCTAAAAAATTTAGACATCAGAAATACCAAGTGACCTAAAGCAGTCTTCTTCAAAAATAGAGTGAAAAGGTACATTTTTTCCAATCTAGCATGAGCAAGCACAAGAATGTATTGAGGGCAGAGGTGTCTAAATAGACCAGAAACCATTTGTCACAGAACTTGCCCTGCTATGTATTTCATTTTCCTTAGAAGAAACTGCATAGCGAAGGAAAATACCTCTGTCCCCTGGAAAATGGCAGCAGACAGGGAAATGCACAATAATAAAACAAATACCTTCTAGATACACAAACTTATATTAACATTCAAGGCTGTGACAGAAACTCCATGGTGTTAGGTTTTATGTTCTATGCTTGCATCCTGAAAGATATGATTCATGCTAATAGGATTTTTGCTCTCAAGCTGCTACTAGAGCTGGATTGATTTCCTTACTCTCTACAGCCTGGCTTAGGGCTCCTTGGCAGATAAGGCCATCCTGAATTTTACCTCTTGAAGAAAGTGAGAAAGACCCCAGATCAAACTGCTGTTTTGGCAGTGTGGAGAGAAGAAAATGAAGAGTGAGGTCAGGGAGCTGAAAAGGAAGCCTCAAAGAGTAAAGACTGCTGCAGGGGGAAAGATGGGAGGGATAGAAGTGACGTCCTAGACCCTGAGCTCTGGCATAAGCCAAGAAAGGGGAAGCACCATCGTGCGTCACCATCTTCTGCCATTTCCTGGCCAATGGAAGTCCTTTGCTTCTGCCTTGGGGGTACCACTGCCATACGGATCCTTTTCCACAGCAAGCATCCTCCAAGGCAGCACATCTCTCTTATTATCACCCACACTTGCACTGAATTACTTTTTCTGGAGCAGGTATTCGCTAATGATGACTTTATAGTGTGAGCAAAACTGAATTAATGGTGTTTGGGAATAGGGAAACAAGGATCAGTGTTTCTCAGAGACCTACTACTAGTATTTTGTCATTACTGGGAAGCTGAATAATTGCACATCCCAGTCCTCTCTACTGGGCTGTGATGCAAATAATGTCGGGTCAATAACTGTGCTGTGGAGAACCTCTTTCTCAAGGAGAATCCTCACAACAGAAAATGTAAACCCTGGGCCCTTGCAGCTGTCATTCCTGGCTCAAATTCACTTTTCTTCTAGTCTGGCCCAACAATCTTTTACCAGGATCAAAATCTGCTATCTGCACTTCAATTACTCAGGCCTGGGTTAGATCAGTAAGAGGTTTACCCTGCAAATTAAACTTTTCTCATCTACAGTTGATGAGACACTGTCAATCTCGCCAGTATATACAGAAAGAATAAAGAGGAAATAAATAGCTATCAGGGTTGTTGCCTTCCACCATAGCATTTACAAAGTGACATGAATGCTAGTGAA
Organism: Fringilla coelebs; assembly: GCF_963513975.1. Taxonomy (NCBI): domain Eukaryota; kingdom Metazoa; phylum Chordata; class Aves; order Passeriformes; family Fringillidae; genus Fringilla; species Fringilla coelebs. Next base: position 86,439,186 of record NC_140028.1, read on the forward strand.
ATAACTGGATCAACAGCAAAGAGAAGACAAGCTGCAAGGGCCACCTGGCTTGCACTTTTGTGGTAGTGTAGGATGCAGAGTAGCCTTAATGCTAAGGCCAGTTTTGCCCTTCTTGACTATTAAGGAATTTAAAAAATAATTAATCAAACTAAATCAGTTTTCTGCCCTCATTCTTGGCAAGAAAATCCTACCTAGAAGGAAGTGGAATAGAAAAATAGCAGTTAAAAGGCAGAACATCTCTGGGAAGTAGTAGGCAGGGCAGCTAGGACAGTTGGGTGAACCTGAATCGGGCACAGTCCCTGTCTGTTCCATTGAAGCTGAAATGAAAATAAACCTTTTTCAGGAGGAAGGAACTTTGGTAAAACCACCTGGGAAAAAATGCAGGTGGAAAAATAAGGCATGAGAAAATACCCAGGTGAAGTGCACATACAGCAGCACACATAGCTGTCCTGGGCATCCACCTGCATGCCAAACTGTTTCCAACGGATGACCTTCCATTTAAACCAAAGTAAGAGAGGCTGTGTCACTTTTTGCACTGGCTGACTTGAGGCTGTGTTTCTCACAGTCAGTTGCAGGCAGATGTGATCTCATGTTGTCTGTGGTCTGACCTGACCAAATGCATGTGTTGTAGAATTACATGGGCACAGTGGGTTTCCAAGCTCAAGCAGATCAATGTGTGGGCTTGAGAGAAGCCACGATGGCAACAGAACTCTATGCCCACCTGTTTTATTTTCTTTTTCTCACAAAACCAAAAGTCAACATTAAATGATCCAACTTCTGACATTTTTCAGAGAATTCCTATGTGCCTAGGCAAATTTCCCCTGGATCCTCCATGGAATTTTCTAAGTGACTGCCTTTTACAGTTTCTTAGGAGGGATCACAGTCATGTTACAGGGAATGCCTCTATCATCATTCATTGCAGCCATGTTTCAACTGTTCTGGTTTTTTCTCTTCCTCTGTCCACATTTCTTGCCTTTTCCTCTCTCGTGTTGATGCTTTTCATTACAGACAGCAGATTTGAAAACCATCTCCAACCAGTTTTGAACTCTATGCTCCTTTTCAATTTACAACCTGAGTTAACGTTTCCAGCTGTCATTGTCCTAAGTAATTTTTTAGCTTAAGAACATTACCATGCACTATTCTATCTGCATTTTTGTATATGATCATGTACCTTTATGACTCTGTGTGGCCTTGTGCTTTTTACTTACATGTTGTAAAGGGCTATATATCATAAACAGAAAAAATATAATTGTATGATATATTCATAATATAGGCCTTTCTGCTAGTGCTTTTACTCAAAGAAATGCTGCTGTTTTTAACATCTAGGATTGCCAAAAGTGTGTCTTTAATGGTTGGAAATGGACAGGGTAAGATCAGGAACACTCTCTCCTCCCTTTCACTGAAAGCAAAGGAACGAGAAGAATATTTTTTCTGTTCCTTTGCAGATTGATATGTCTGTTAAACCCCTACAAAATTATTCATTCCATTAAAGCTCTTGGCTTGGGCCTGTTGAGATGCATCTGCCACACAGCTTTCACATGGGCAACCAATACCAAAAGATGCACCACAGCACAGGGTGAAAATCAGGTCCTCTGATTTCAACCAACACAGGAATTTCCATTTTCAAAGTACTTGACAAAGGGCTATGGAATGGCCCTAACCTCCCAGGCAGAACTACCTCCTAGCAAAACTGAATAAATAATGCAGTTTCTCAAGGAAGGCTGGTATTTGTGTCAGGAAGATGCCAGAATCCCAGAATATAAACACCTCAGGCCAAGCCACCATAGGCCATAAATTTAGCATCTTAGGACATAAATCCAGCATCTGGTTTAAGCAGCATCTTCTACCTCCAGCTGCTTATTCCCCTCTCTCCCTCCCCCTTACATCTGTCATGGAGTGAATCCCAAATCTAGGAACAGAGCAAACCCAAGAAATTACCCAGAGGGAAAAAAAATTCAAGGAGATGCTTATTCAGATGCTAGATCAGCTCTCCAGTCTGACTCCCTGCACAAGTGCTTGCAGGGGGAAAGAAGGGCCAGGAGGGGGCATTTTTGGTCAGCTTACATGCAAGCCCAGATTTGGCCCCAGGATCTGGTTACACATCTCTTATATCAGAGGCACCAGCAGTTTATGGAATTTCTTCCCCACTCCTTATTTATGGGTTGTTTTTGTCTCAGTCAGGAAACCAGTCAGACCCTGCAAACGATGGCACTGACACAACCAAAGGAATGGTGCAGAGGCAGGAACTCCCTAATGCAGTGCTGCCACAGGAAGAAAAAGATGAAATTGTACCCTTAAATTAGGAAAAAAGAGAGATGTGAGTTCAAAGAGCTCTCCAGGGCAAGCACACTGGCAATCCATCCTGCTCAAGCTTTGAGGTGGTATTTAGCTGAGGGAGAGAATGCAAGATGTAAGGACCCTTCTGCAAGGCTGTGCTAGGGAGGTACCACAAAAACTGAATGTATCCATCACCACAGTAGTAAGGAAATGCCTTCTTAATTGTGCTGCTGTGAAAATCAACAGATGAGATGAGACAAATTCCCTATGTCCAGTATCTGTCTGTTGGAGCCCCTCTGAGTGACAGCTAGGGTTATAGCTTTGCTATCATTTCAGTTCTGCTTGGCAATGCCCTTTTCCCATTCTAACACAATAAATTAATTCTTCGTCTCGTAGGGATTTTTAGGCTGAGTAGCTCTTACGAGAAAGTTGAGGTAAAATTGGCAAGTAAAAAGTCTAAAACAAGGGGTAGAGGTTTTAATCTGAAAGAGGGCTGGTTTAGATTACATATAAAGGAGTAGTTTTTTTCAATGATGGTGGTAAATTGCTGGAATGGGCTCCCCAGAGAAGCTGTGGATGGTCCATCCCTGGAAGTGTTCCAGGCCAGGCTGCACAGGAATCTGAGCACCTGGTCGAATGGAAGGTGATTGTGTCCATGGTGGAGTGGTGGAAACAGATGATCTTTAAAAATCCCTTCCAACTCAAATTATTCAATGATTCTATGCTATTGAAGGCACACCAATACTCCACTCCAGACTAGAGGAGGGTGTCTCGCCCAGACTGCAAGAGACCACTGGAGACTGATGAATATCAAGCCCAGGCAGAAAAGGGAGATATCCTCCCAGAATTTAAAATTTTTGGAATTAAACGCTACTTTGTCATGGGAACCTTGTGACTATCTGATCCCCAAGAAGAACAAAATTATTTCCACCAAGTTGCTAAAGCTGAAAAGAAAAGTCAAAAAACAATACAACCTGTTGTCAAAAAATGAAAAAAAAGCCAAACAAAGAACTCTACCTTTCATAAATTGATTTGATCCTGAAGCAGCAATAATGCAGCAGCAGAAATACCTCTGCCCTGTGGAAACCTCAGCTAATGATTATAACTTCCAACAGGCAGCCTCTTAGTATCTGAAATATGCCCCTGAAACAAGGTCTTTAAATATCAGCTATTACAGTATTGCTTTTCTGGATTAGGCATATACCCACTTCATGAAATTTTAAAATGATACCCCTTATCTTTCTGAAGGAGAAACCAATAATGCATTCCAGAGCCCACAGTCTCAACCACAGTCTGGTGTCAATTAAACTCATTTGCTGTCCTACTGGGAGCATCCAGAGGAGATCTAAACAGCTCACCTGCCCGTAACTCCAGCTTCTTGATTTTACGTCTTCAACGTTTCCATGGAATATGATACCAACATCATTCAGGACATATTCTTCCCTTTCTTTCTCATCATCCAGGTACACAGCATCCACTGCATTAGTTTACAAAAAATAAATATTAGTACAAGTGCCTGATTTTCACATAGGACAGATAAAACATCTTAGCATGTAATACACTCATCTTTGGTGAAAAGTACCCCTCTTGTATCAAACAAAGCATTACTTGCTTCAACAGAGTACAAGGATAAGGAGGTGGTCATCCTAGTTAGGAATATGATATACAACTTTAAAACATGCAAGATGGAAAAGTGCTGGCAACTTCTGCCGGTTTTCTCAGGATCTGTAAAGTATGATTAAAATGTCACATCTCATCAAGAATTTTATGATTAGTGTGTGTACAACTAATTTAAAAGTTGGAGCACCATGATGCAATTCTGCACCTATACAAACAGATCAAAGAACAATTTCAAACCTGTTAATGTTAATGGAAAACAGCTCAGGTCAAGAGATCTAAAGAAAAATCTGTAGTGCATTAAAAAAATGGAATACAGTTTTTATAATGTATTAAGAGAAAGGCTTGATTGCCTTTTCTGTGCATTAGTTACTGACTGGAGTATCCCTTCCCCACACAGCTTCACTGACCAGGTAATATGAGGAGAAATTCATATTCACAAGTGTCTAAATGAGAACTAGAAGTAATTGCATGAGGTCTTTATCAAAACATATACAAAAGGTACATTCTAGACTGGACTTATATCAAAAATCAAGAGCATATGCATACACACTTGACTTGCAAATATGATTTACATACGTAAATAACTCATTATTAACGTTCATAAGGAACCCTGAATGACAGGAAACCATTCAGACATTCACAGGTAAGTGTGAAGCAGCTTGTGATGCTGAGATTCTAGAATAGTTAAAGATTTCTTTCCCGTGCCAATGCTTGCATTTTGAGACTAAAAGATACACGTTAGCAATTAATGGCATGGAAATTAATTAATTAGAGGAAATCAGTACTGTGGTTCCAGACAGCAAATTAAAGGGAATTTCCAACGGTTTGATATGAGCAAGTACAAAACTACACTCACTACTGTCATAGTAGATTTCTTCAGCACCCTATTACAAATTACTAGAGGATCATTTGACTTCTAAAAGCCTATTGATTTGTTGTGTTTTGTTGAAATGCAAATCAGATTTGCACTTTCTTGTAAACCTCATCCTCTAAAGCTTCTTCATTTCTCCATGAATCTGCAATTTGGCCAAAAATAAGCTAAAACCTGACTCCATTAAAAAATTATTTAAAAATAAAATATAATAATAATTTAAAAATTAAAATAAATAAAATAAAAAAAATCAAAAATTTAAAAAATAAAATTAAAAATAAAATTTAAGAAAATTTTAAAATTTTAAAAATTTTAAAAATAAACAAAAAAGGTAATTAAAAAATTAAGAAATTAAAAAATTAAAAACAAAAAAAAATTTAAAATTAATTTTTTTAAATGGAAAAAATTAAAAATTTAAAAATTAAAGGTGATACAAATTAAAAAATATAAAAATAATACTAATAATTTAAAATTTTTAAAAAATTAAATAAATTTTAAAATTTTTTAAAAAATCAATGGCAAGGCCTCAGCTAGATGAAAGGCTTTGCCAATATACACACCTGACCCTTCTGAAAGTTTTGTTTTTCCTCAAGATATTTTTCTATTTCTATGCCTACATATACACACACGTAAGGGATTATGCCTGGATGTGTAATACAATGACCTCCACATTGGTGTGCAAAGGATGATAGAGACGCAGGGGTTAAATACAAGGAGCCTGTATTGCATTTGAGGAGAGCAGTGCCTGCTGTTATGCTTTATGGCAGTTGCTGTACAGCCTCTGATGCCAAGTACAACCTGGAGCAAGCAGAGGAACAGCAGGTTCCATGGAGTTTTACCCAAAGTAGACGGGTCTGAGACCCGCTCTTGTTATATGGCAGGGTGGTATTCATCTGCCTTCTAAAGGCAGGGCCATTAAGAAGTTTGTAAGCCTTTCACTACCCGTGACTTAGCCAACCTCAACCTGCACCCAGGTGTAAAGTGGATGATCCTAGGTTTACTATATTCAGAGGCTGTGAGGTGAGAGTGTTCAGACTTGACAGTGAATGAAAAGGCTGCAGCCATTTCTGCAAGCAGGGACTCTCATATAGTTATGAAACTATATTGCATGACTTTTTTGTGGTCCAACAAGTTCTTTATAACATCCCACTAAAAATATGGCAGGTGTTACAGATTATGTAGACTCTGTTTCATTAGGCTGGATTTGCCTGATTTGCTCATTGAACGATTATCTGCATTCTCTCACTGAGCACTGGATTTTATTAAAGTCTGTTCATACAAATAGTACATCGAGTTCATTTAAAGAAGGAGAATTCACACCTTTTTCTGTGCAGTTACACATTCAGTGAAGTGTGTGCATATGCCTTCTTGGCAGCTGTTGTTTTCTTTTGGGGATTAAAAATATCAACATTGATCTTGCTGGTATCAATTGAGATGCTTATGTTATTTTGAGACTGCATGATCTTTGCTAAATCAGATGAAAATTGATTAACTTCTCTGTCGATTATTTTAAATATTTGTGTTTTTGATAAGGTAAAAAGGTCTTTTGTGTTTTATAGGGAAGCCAGCTGCTTTGATTTTTGACAGCTTTCATGCCCTTGAGACTGTTTAGAAAAAAATATGAGGCATTTGCGACTACTTTGATGCTAAGCATGCTCTACATAATGCAACTCCTAATTATTTTGTGCAAGTGGAGGCTCACATCTGACAAACAGAAGAATTCCACAGAAATGTGCTGGGTTTGTTTGTTCTTTTTCTCTAGCAGTTCAGAGGGTTTTTTACTCACTTCTTTTATCCTGGGAATTTACTGAGACACCAGCAATGCTACAAAGAAGCAAATTAGCTTCTATGCTACTCTGTTTGAAGTTGGGGAAGGTGAAAATACACTTCACGTGAAGGCAGCACTGCAGGTGAGGAATCCCTAGCTAAAGACGTGAGGAATGCAGAGTAACCCTTTCTATTTGGGAAAGGGAATGAGTTCTACCCAGCATGCAGGGACCCTAACCCCAGCACAGCCACCCTGTGGTGCTGGAAAAGCCATTTCTTCATGCAGTGAGAGAGCTGAGCACAGCAGCACCAGCAGGCAGGTGGAAGGGGAAGCACCAGGCTTGCCCTGAGCTCCCAGCCTCCCTTCAATGTGCTCCTGACGGAATCCAGGAATGTGAAGCTGGGCCTCACTGGAACCAGCAGGGCTCCTGTTGGGAAGAGGGCAGTACTGTGACAAACCCCAAGCTGCAAGAGGTAACTGTAGTTATCTACAAAAAACACTCTGCCCAGGATAAAGGTCAGTATGCCACCTTGAATATTGCTAGTACTTGCCTACATTAGTGTAGCAGAAGCATGAAGTTCTGTGTCAATTTTGCCCATGTGGAATCTATGGCACAAGCAATCAAATTTAAGATTTACTTATAAAAGTAATAAAATGTTATTGGACCAGATTTGGATGACTGGTAACATGTGAGATGAGACCAGAGTCAACCACATGTTACTAATCCTCAAACTGTATTAGAACATTTAAGCAGTAGAAATATGCAGCTGACTCAATAAAGTTGCAATGTATTAAACTGCTTAAGTGTGATCCACTTGCATGAGGCTTGGGTAAGCGAAATGCAGACCTCAGCCCACAGGGTGTGCAACTTACTCAGCTACACTATGCACTTCCACCTGTGAGAGAGTCACAGAAGTCAGCACAAGGTCTTTTCCTGATAAGCACTTAATGTTCCCCAGCAGAAAGTTGCAGGGACTCAGCACCTGCTTGGAAAGAGCTCACAGCTCCTTGGAAAGAGCTCACAGTACCCAGATCAAAGGAGTTCTTCTCCGCTTTCATGTAGTCTGATATTGCCAAGAGTTTAGTTAAATTCCAAGAAGTTATCCTTAACTACTTGCCATTTGTATCTTCTGTTCCAGAACTGAAGAGAGCTCTGCATGCCTAAAAGCACATCTGTTTTATCCAGCTATGTCATCTGGCTGTTGAAAGGATGCTGTCTCTCCTCACAGACTTTACCTTGCTTATTTAGTAATTAAAACTACACCTGAGTAACTGAAATCTCAATCCACTAGTTAGGCGAATTCCCAGATGTTTGAGGCTGGTGTATATAATTTTGGAGAATCTGGCCCTGTGTCTTTAAAGCATTCTTGGTTATCAGTCTTAAGTATAGATAAAGGGATTAAAATATATAAAAGCATATGATGATTCTGGAAGCAAAGTACTCTGTATCTTGACTGGTAAAGTATTCAAACTTCTTCTGAAGCAGCGGGACAAAAAAACAACCCTGCCTGGGAAAATATGTCAAAACTGAACTATAGTGAGAAAAGGAGTAATAAGAAAGGGCACAAATGCCTCTGACTTAAAGAAAAGCTCATACTGACATATTGATGCTCCTCCGAGATGATGAGTCGGAAAGCTGCGCCAGGCTCTAGAGCCGACACTCTGCTCCCTGCTATAACAATCCCCATTCATTCCTGGCATCAGTCTTCTCTCTTTTTAATGAGGCTTTTCACTCAGACTTTTCTGCTTAGCTATTAAACCAGCAAACAAGCCTAGAAGATTTTCAAACTATTGTTTTCTCTGCACTTTAACTGCCTCAGTTTTTCTACCCTTTTGTCATTCCACTGAAAAATCTTTTCCAGCCAGGGGATAAAGCATGAAGAAACAGTCCTTGATTTTCTAACAAAAGGAGAGGAGGGAAAGACAGATATAGGAGCCAATTAGCCCAAACTACCTGGGAGTAAAAGAGGAATAAGGAATGAGGATATATCCAAATCCAAATGAAACAAGCAGGAAATTAAAACCACAGTAGTCAGCAAGGGACAGGACCTGAAGCCATTGAGACACACCTGAAAATGTAAGCTGCAGAGGGAAATGTGGTCCCCAAGTTGCCTGCCTTGGATTTAGGGTCACACAACATGTCTTTGCTGCCCAGAAAATCTTTTTTGCTTTCCAGAGGCAGACTTTTTCCATCAGCCTTGCCAATACCTGCCACTGGAGGCAACTGCTGCATTTCTTGCTCCCTGTGGGTTTACTCCCATGTTGTGGTTTTTAATCTTGCTGGCTTTTGGACTCATTCAGCTAAGGTGTGAGGGATGGACAGCACAGGAGAGCAAAGTGTCTGTATACCATGAATAATGGTGGATCAGTCTGCACATAGAGTTGCTGGGCAAGGAAGTGTGAAGTAGGGATCGATTTTCCCCTTTTCCCTCTGACTAACACCTCACATCAGCCTGTGTGGTCCCAGTCACACCACAGTGGGGTAGGCAACCCCCCCACATCACATCTTTTCTCCACATTAGGACTGCATGCAGCCACGGCTGGTTGTCTGCTAATCACAAGGCAAACTGAGGCAATTTAGGAAGATTTTCCCTGGGGTTTATACCCTTCCAAAGATGTGCTGAGCCATTGCAGCATCACTGTGCTGGCTGTTACAACATCCAGGACTAAAATCAAGTAGTGCTCTACCTTCAGGTAGAACTTTCTATCTTCCCTGACTGAAGCTGCGAGTCTGATGATGCCAAAACAAACCTTGAGAAGTTTTGTCTGCTCATAGCTTTGGCAATGTTTCCTCTCTTTCTGTTGCCCACCCTCCAGAACAAACTGTTAGCACACTGCTCTGAGGTACCTTACACTGCTTTCAGAAGTATCTCACAGTGTGGCAGGGCCTTCAGCCCTGCCCTTCCCTCCTATTCCCACTTAACTAACTCCTCTTTATTCAGCATTAATCTATATCTTCTTAAATAATGCATAAGCTAATCATTGCTTATATTCCCTTGGACTAGGGACAAGTAATGAACCCAGCACAAATCATTCCATGTACTGACAGCAGTGCAGCTGAATAATGGGCTCTACTAATAATGCTAAACTTACTTGTCACTTGGTAGGAGGGCCCTTCTTTGGTACAGGATTATTTAATGCAAATACTGTGGCAAAAAAATGGAAAGATGAAGGAAGGGTAGCAGGAGAATATTGAAGCTAGCTGGTGACCTAAATATACTGCAATACATGTGATTTGGAGCCTTGCAAGTGTCGGAAGCTAAGACAGTGCTACAGTCTGTCAGAAGGCTGAGTCGAACCTCTCTGGTCCTCCTTGCTCTCTCCTGAAAGCCAGACACAGAGTTCATTGGGTAAAATACAACCCTGGCAGCATAAAGCCTGATTTCTTCCATGGTTCCTGGGAGATTTAAAAAAAAAAAAAATTGTTCTTCAACCAACTGTATTGTAAAAAAAGGCTCATTTGCTAAATGTTTTGTTCCTCAGAGAGGGCACCGTTGCTAATTAGTCACCGCTAAAAGGGAAGTTATAAGGGCAAATGTCATGTAGCAGCAGGAAGGCACCACCAGTGATGCCACAGCGAGCTGACTCCACCCAGCCTGTGCAGGAACAGCAGCTCCCATTGAATTCCTGCAATATTTTGACTTCAGAGGTTCAATCCCAAATGTGGCAATTAGCAATGTGAGACAACAGAGTATGTGAGGCTACCACATCCTGCCCCACACCAAATCCTGGAAAAAAATATGCTTATATTGACACATTTAAGGCACACACAGGCACACTGGAGACTCTCAGTGCTGCCTCTTCAAGTCAGAGTAAAGCCTTAGGGTATGTTTACTATGAGAAATGGAGCCTGAACTGGCAAACACAGGCTTGGCCTCATTAAACAATGCAGAGTTTAGACAAAACAAAGTCATTGGTTTCCACCATGGAACCCTGCTCACACAGGGCTATTCCCCAGCCGGAAAGACTTGACTTTTGGCAGAGTTACTGTAAACTTTCCAAACCCAAACCAACATGTCTCCAACCTCCTTGGTACCACACTCCCATTCCTGGACCAACCCACCTAAAAGCTGATGAGCCCAGCAGCACAAAGTGTAAGCCTTTGAGCAGGTACTTACGCTGGCACCAGGGATTGAACAAGATGTAGGTGTCAGTTGCTGTATTCCTGCGTGTCCGAAGGATGCCATAGGGAGTCAAGACAGCGACATACAAGCGAAACTTGCCAATGATGCAGGTGGCAGAGGACATGATGGACAGCCGAATGGAGTTGTTTTCCCTGTGGATAATCTTTGCTCCCCACTGACCGGGTTTTAGCACACTGCCTACTAGGATTGGGATGTAGGTGCCTTTGTTCCGCTGTGGGTAGCGACCTGGAGAGAGAAGTGAAGACAGTTTTTTAATTTTCTAGCAGCCCTCTGTCCTTTTGTTTTATTTTCAATGGAGGTGGCAGGTTTTAGTGGGCAAAAATGAACTACTCTCTCATTGCCCCTCACAGGGCCTGGTAACTTGACAGCACAGCCACACAAAAACCTGCAACAGCTCCCCACACCCCCACCTCCCTCTCTCCAGCAGGCTCCAGTCTCACTGGCTTAAGCACTGCTAGAGCATAGATAGCCCTGCCAGCATGGCAAGGGGCTGCCCAGGCTTTTCTTGCTCACCATTGTTTATCCTAGTGCAGCAAGCTGCACTCCATCTTACTCCTTGCCTTGGTGTCAACAACACCAGCTAGACTGTTAGTAAGTTTAGGAGTTTAAGTAAGAGCCCCTTCCCCAGTTCAGGTGTACCCACCACTCTTGTCGCTCGCACACAGGTGCCCTCTGGGGCACAGACATCAGCTTTGGGGCTCTTTAGCAGAGCAAAACCCTATTCTTCTCTGCACTACTGCACTGCCAAGCAGAGGCCAAGCGCTCTTTCATGAAGTCCACACAGATGGAGGAAACACAAATGAGTCCACATGCAGATACCCAGTGCTCAGTTCCCTCTGAGCATCCATTCCTGAGGGACCAGTTTTGGATGCCCAGAATATAAACCACCACACTGGGGCTGAATCACCAAACTTTCTCTGCCAGAAATGGGTCCCAAAGTATGACATGCCTCCAAAGTACCTCACGTGAGAGTCTGCCTCATAGTAAGACAAATCACATCCCAGAGGAGCTTATTTTACTCAGTCAACTCTAAAAGCAGCTAGATGGATAGGCTACATGTAAACACGTACAGTGCCAGGATTCAAAGTTGTGTGAGGCTCCACCTCTTGAGACTGAGGTAGAGCCAAACTAAATCTGGAAGCCAACCAGAAGCATAGACAGAAGAGACATTTGTGAGAAGGATGAGTTCCTTATCTCATTCTCAAATCTACTCTTCATTTCATATTTTAGGCTGAAAGTCGGCCTCATTCAAAAATAGGGTAATGAAAAGCAATGATGGCAGACGGAGGGACAGACTTCTATATTTTTCATTCTTACTATTTAAGAACTTCAAAATTAAACTCATTTTCTTGCTTGCTTATTTTTATACTGCCAATGTAGAGATAATTGCAGATCTGAACACTGCTACATTTTGGGAAAGGACAACTCCAGCTTTAAATCTGAAACTTGCAAGCTGCCACGACATTTGTGTTTCTGAGAAATCTGGGGCTACTGTGCTTCATCCAAGAGGTTATTCTGAGCACATGAATTTTCATTCTGTAGATATTCAATGCACATAAATAACCCACTTTGCCCTGCAGGCCAGGGATGCTGTAACCCATGAAACTCATTCAGATCAGTGAGGAACACAATGGAAGGAAAAGACCTACAGAAGAATAAAGGAATAGAATAAGGGAGCAAAATCAATAGAAAACACTAGAAGATAGAGCACTGGACACTTCAAATATAAACCATCAAAAGAAAGCCAGTGCCGAGAGAAGAACCTATAGAGGTAACAGATCTGGGAGCTGAACACATTCTTGTCCTTTGTAGTGCAACTGTGCATGACCCAGCTTGCCTCTACAGTTGATATTTTGCTTTTAGTTTTGACATAATCTTTTTCTAAAAAAAGCAATCCACGCAAACAAAGCAGCAGAGCAAACCAAGCAGTTGAACTGATATCCTTGAAAACTGTTAGCAAGTGCTACTTTTAAAAATACCTCCTGTACCTCCTTCAGAAAGGTGGGAGGGGGAAGAGATTACTATTTTAACATGGTTAGGAACTGACATCCTTGTCTTTGCTGGAAGCTGCATGTTGGTGTAGGAGCCTATTGGGGACAGGAGGAGCTGTGCTCTGGCAGTGACTTTGCACCACCATGTCTGTGTATGCCACGTGTACATGGGGAGACTGCAGAATCACTTCCCAGAAAATCTGCCTACAGGAACCAGATAGGATCTCAAAGATGCCACAAAAACTTTTCAAGACATCCTTATGGGACCACTGCCACTGGCACCTCATAAGCAGCTTTGGCAAAGAACCAAGCCTCTGGTATTCTCATTTTTTCTGAAAATTCAAAATCCCATTTTCCCTTCCAAACAAGCAAAGCCACAAGACACCCTAATACACCTTTTGCTTGACAGGGCAGCAGCTGTAGTTGTTGTTGAAGGAGTATGCAAGGTTCTTTCAGCCCAGAGCCCCACACACCTGGTCCCACAGAGTAAGAGGTCACTGCATTAACTTGCACACCCATGGGGAGAAGGTGCTCTGGGGCACCAGGGGTGCTCTGCATCCCTGCAGACATAGCAGATTTGCCAGGGACAGATATCCTAGAAGTCAGGATACTTTGCAGGTGTTATAAATAGTAAATACAAGAGAACATTGTTAGCTGCTGACAGACAATCATGATTTGGTGCTTGATGATGGTTACAAAAATCCTGAACCCACAAGGAATTTTGGGAAGATGAGCAGAGTCTTCAAGAGCACAGTGAGCAATTTCCAATGTTTTCTTTGAAGAGGGGACAGGTTCCCTAATCTTCTGAAATAGAACCAAACCAAACCAAAACCAAAACAAAATGCAAATGGAAGAATAGGGGGTGGAAATGAAAGAGCAAGGGAATTGTTACTTCTGTCAGGAGCTTGCAGAGCTGAGTTGTAAACACTCATCTAGACACCTGACAGCATCAGCCACACTAGTCTCCTATACACACACGTGTTGTCTTGATACTAGAGTGCTATAAAGCTGAGTAACTTTGGCATTGCATGCTAAGGTTGCTGGCCAAATAATTCTTACATAGGCTCAGTACTATGCTTATCAACTCTGTAGGGAAGTCTGGTCAGGGTGGCTTGGCCTTTTCACCTTTATCTACATCTGGAGCACACATTTCTGGCTGCAGTGGAAAAGTAGAGCCAGCTTTGGCTCGTAGTTGGGATATCTGCAACGTTGGCCCTTCCTCAGAAGGAGTAACATGCAGTGGTGATTTCATTCTCTGGCTGAGCCTCCAAGGAAGAAGATTCAATACTATCCAAAGGCTTATTACCAAAAGCCTGTGAATGCCTGGCAGAGCACTCTCTGAAGGGTCTCTGGTGCTTACCCAACCCACAGAGAGGGAGGAGGCAGTTTGAGTGCATGTCAGAAGTGGGACATGCAGACAAGATAAACCCTTTTTATGCTGACAGGAGGGTGCTGACATTATGCCAGTAGCATTAGCTGGCTCAGGATCTCTCCAGCTCTGATTTGCACCACGAGTTGGCAGCCTGAACTATGCTCCACAGCCAGTTCTTTGTGGTTGCCTCACTCCCCAGTGTTCACGTTTACTTTGGGTGTAGGAGGTCCTGGCCCCCACACGAGGACATTTCACAGCCAATTGCTCTGTGGCAGACAAAGTCATAGCATGACATCACGCTGTTGGGATGTCCCTGTCTGCTCACTCTAAAAGCACATGGAAATGGGAAAATCCAGCCTGTGAACTCAGAAAGTCTGGAGATTCCTGCACTGGGTGATTTTTTTTTTCTTTTGTAGGCTCCTTCAAAGATATCATGTACTGAATAGAAGCTACTGACTGTCCTGCCTTTAAAGCAGGAGAGGAGAGAACTCACAGTGACCCCCTTTCTCAGGCCTCCAACACTGCATTTCAGTGCTAGGTCCTGAGCCACAATGCTGCCAGAAGACAATTTTTACAGAAACCTCCCTTGTACGAAACATCTAATGGCACAAACAAATCTATTTCCCCTGATGCACAGTGCACAGGTCTGCAATGCTTTGATACATCTTTCTTCTTTCTTATCCTTTCTTATTCTACCCTGGTTTCTGTAGCTAACCAAGCTGGGGTCCTAAAGCTCCTTCTCACTTCAGTTGCAGCTCAGCTTGACTCTATACTTCTTGGGGTTTCCAGGCACCCAGAAAAAGAGGAGCAAAGTAGCTGCTGTTGCTATTGAAGGAGTTCATAAGATAAATTAAAAAAACAGGAGTAAAGATCTACATGGCAAAAGGCACCATGACTGCAGTGTATGTGGATGTGGGTATGCATGGGATGTCCCCTGTCACACACAAACACTTTACAGAGGCAAAGAGCAAAGTGCAGCATTTGTTAAAGCTTGCCAAAATCTATTTATGTAGCAGCAAAATAATAAGCCATCTAAACCACAGAACTGTGGCCACACACCTGTGTTCAAAGTCAGTTATTTTCAACATATGCCTTTCCTCCCTAGCATATCAGGTCTGGGTCCATCAGGCACGGAGGCAAGCTGTGTCAAATTCTGGGTAGAACTGCCCCACCAGAGAGGGATTTACAGCAACAGAGAGAGGGTGAGAGATAGGTACAGTGAGTTCAGCTGTCAAAACATGAGCAGTCTTCCTCCAGTTATCCAATTCTGCTGCTGTTCTTTACAAGTGACTATCAGGAACCAGGGATTGCTTGGTTCTATTCTCCTCCTTCTCTATCCTGTCCCTGGAAGCTCCTGACTACATGTAGTTTAGTTTTCCCCTTGATCCCCAGTGGACATGCACACTGTTCTCTGTGTGTGTGCATTAAACAGTTCATAAATGCCAGGGCTGAATTAGTGCTGTGCTGTTGGCACAGACACTGGAGGGACCAGCAGGTGCTCTCGGATAGGTCCCACACAGCTGAGTTCAGTTCCAGAAGGGAGGAAGGAAGGTTTGATAGCACAGAGATTAGAGATCTAGTGAGCTTCACAGGGATTTTCCTTCCTGATGGAAGTGGGATACCTCAGAAGAGAAGGAGGTAAACAAAGCTGTATCTCAGCAGCCTTTGTTGTTTTAGGAACCCTCCTTGGAAGATTGGCTTTTCAAGGAGTCAAGTGATCTGTCTCTCTTTGGAGTTGTTGATTACACACAGTAATTAACAATTTTCCTATAAGTTCATCTGTTTTATGTAAATCTAGTTCAGCACCACCCATGGAAGTATAATAACTGTGATATATTGATAAATAAGTTTGAGCTGGAAGTCACCAGTACAGCAGAGGTAAGCCTTTTGATAGCAAGCAGCCTAGGAGATAGGTGTTAGCATATGGGATTTATGACATGAAACACAGAGTAAAACAAATTAGAAAGAAACAGGAGATGTGCCCCAATAAAATTCCAAACCATCAAAAGAAGCAAGAAGAGGAAACAATTTTTTGTTAAAAGCAGTAGTCTCTAAATTTCTAACATCTCATCTGGGTTCCTACCACCCTCAAATTCCATTGCCTTCAGAAGTGCTATATACAAACTTGGAAATGTAGTAAACACAAATATCTTGAAAGAAGTTTTCCTCATGGCTCCAGTTATGAATCCTTAACATCTGGCCATTCTGTCCCAGCAGTGAATATTTGTAGTACTTTACAATTGTAAAACACACATCAGAGCCACGTACCTTAGCTAGTAAAACAGCTAAAAAATACAGCCAGATTTTATGTGCCACTTGATGTTGCTGAAGCAATGCAAAAGTCAGCCTAATAAAGCCTAATTTGCATGAAATACTGCATTCATAGACCACCTCAAGGGACTCTCTCCTCTCCACTCCTCTGGGGCCCAGCTGAGAATTCCAGAGGGGATGAAAAGAATACCCCAATGCCTTTGTTCAGAAAGTGGAGAGGTTTGTTTTTTGCTAAGAGCTGGCAAACAGGTCTCTTGTCTGCTGGGAGGCAATCCTTAGGAAATATGTTCTGCTGCTAATAAATTATTTTTTTCTGTCACAAAATGAGACTCCAAGTTTAGACCATCAGGTGTTTTTGTATCTCTACTCAATTTTTTGTACTTCTTTGTGAAACAAGGATCTAATAAACTCGCAGTGCTGAGTTACTTACCAACACAGTGTGTCCTCTAGACCAGTTAATTCTCTTGATAGTGCTAAGGAATCTCCTAAAACATGAAGATCCAAAGTTTTCCACAGAGCAATTTTTACCCAGGGTAAGAATTCAGCTTGACATCCCATCCCTAGTGCTGGGGGACATCTCATTTTCCAGCACCTCTGTTGGCTACAATCCAACCTGCCCCAGAGCTGCTGAGGAGAACAGGTGACAGCAGAGGTAGCAATACTTCCCACTAAGGCAGAATTACTGTCTGACAAAATCATCAAAACCTCAATAATCCTGGAATCTTTCCTGGCCCAGCTCTGCTGTGAAAACAGGGAAAGGCAGTGGACACTGTAGGACAGTATGAAGAGCTCCATAGATTCTGGTGTGCCTACCCTGAACTGGACCTCTGGTTATTTAGTTGAACTCAGACATCCCTCTGACTGTAAGTGGGAATTTGGTATCACCTAAATAAGCCATATGGGATCAGCTCTAACATCTTTATGTTCTTAGCTTCTTTGATGTGTTTGTAACTATCCCTCTGGAACTGGCTTGGGAAGACTGTGGAAAAAGGAGCAGTAAGTCTCTCCTCTAATCTCAGGCCAGAAGCCAATAATTTATAGAAGCCTGAGGAGAGCCTATGGACGGGTGGGTGGGTATCCACACATACACACGTGTGGAAAGGTGATAGTAGCCTGAGGGACTGGAATTTACAGCCCTTCCAGAAGTGCGTCAATGAATATAATGTTCATAATAACATTTAGGGCTAGACCAATATATATGGATTTATGAAGCCATTTAAGGAAAACACAAATAGACAGCAATTTATGAGGATGTGGGGAAATACATCATTAGAGTCAGGATGTACCATATAAACTCATCAACCCCTCAAGGATTTACAGCCTCGTACTGGAAACTACTACTAAAAGCAAGATTGAAGGCTGTATAAGCCCATCTCATCATTCATCTGCTTTTCAGAGAAATCCCTGCTAGTGCAGCAGTGCCAGTGGAAACTTTGCAACACCCACACCAAACTGGCTGTCCCAGGCTAAGCCTTGCATTATGGAAAATGAAGAGGAACATGAAATATCCCCATCACCACAAAGGTAGGAGTCAGGATGATCAAGATGGATGAGGAAGTCCCTTTGGCTCTTCTGGGTTCACTGAGGCTCCAAACAAACGGGAATTAATCCCACTGTGGGGAACTAGATGTAAGCACAGCATCTGCACTTCTCTTGTGGTTTTTTCATTGCAGCCCCAGACCAATAAAACAAGGATCACTCCGGTGGTGATGCTCACCTTTCCACTTGTAAAAGCCAGGAAGTAGGCAGAAATGAAGGAAATATGTGGTGACAGAGCAGCTCTCAAACCATAGGTACTGTGGCAGGGCTGAGGTCCAGCACAAGAACTGGAATTACATATGATTACTCTTTATAAGTGGATATTTTTCCATGCGGATTTTTTGGCACACTCATTGTGTTCCATACTTTGGCAGGCAACTATGGTCCTAATTTAATAAAGGATTATGTGCAAAACTGAATTACAATAATTCATATGCTAACATTTCAGTCAATTTCACCAGGGATGACCACAGAAAACAGTCTGTTAAAGCAAGAACGACTTCAGTCATAAGGAGCCATCATAGAAGAATGTCTGTAAAAGTGACTTTCAGGAGACTGGGGTGAACTATTTATATATTCCCATATATATATTTGTGTGTGTGTGTATATATATATATGCAAATTATATATATGTTTATTTATTTATTTATTTATACAATTTAGCCCCTGAATTCTGTGAAAATGGCATTTAAATGGACTGTGGATTAAAACGGGTTGTAATTAAAATTAATTAAACACTCATTGTTCTATGAGTGTTTCAGATCTTGTTTCTCATGACAGAAAAAGTATTTGTCCCAGGTACCCTTGATTCATTATCAATTAGAAGGATTAAGCAGTCTCTACTTGCTTTACTTGCTTCATTAATCATCTTTTTAATGATGCAAAAGAAGAAAAAATAGGAGTGAAAAAAAAAAAGAGATAGGAAAGTAAATTTTAGGGAATAACGGAAATAGAATAGTTCTGTGCAAACCCACAGGACCAATCCATTACAATTGTTACATTTTTCAGGATCAAAATTAGTCTTTAATGGATAAAAATTCTGTGATGGATTAATGTCAACTTGGGGAACTTTCTCAGAGCTGGGAATTAATAACTTCTGAATATCTTCATAGACACTGTTGTACAAGCAGCCTCCACTGCAGCACTGCAGGCAGAGCCCTGCAAAAGGAGTTTTCCCACCTCCAACTGAATTCCCTGGGAGCCAAGGCCAGCCATCCCTATAGAGTAACTTTGTACCTTATGAGAATAGAACCTTGAACCACACAGAATATTCTGCAGTTCAGGACAGCCTGGTCCACATCGTCTGGGAAACATCCACACTTTCGCAGATACTCAAAACCTGCAGATGGGGAAAGACCCAGAGATGCTGGAGAAACTGGACCTGCTTTGACCAAGGGCTAGAGATGAGACCTCCAGAGGCCCCTCCAATCGAGGTTATTCTATTCAACACTTCTGCTGTGCCATTTGAAATCTTATATTCAGGTACACAGAGTGCTCCTTGCAAAGGTCATCTTACAACAGCCTGCCAATATTTCTGTGTGTCCCTCACTTTAATCTCCCAAGCTCAGCACATTCCTAGGAAGTATAATCCTTTCAGAACAAAAAGTTTCTCTGAGCTCAAGCTGCCTCTGCTGCAGGGCTGTTGTCTGAGCCACTCCCTAGGGATAGCTTCCGCCTGACAGTACCAAAGGGCAGGATTCAGCTTCCCTGCCTTCGTTGTTCTTAAAGCCAGGGTCTGGCCTATGAGAGAGATTCAAGAGACGAAGAAAAAAAAATCCAGAAGAGAGTTCATCCCACTTTAAGACAGCAGGGTTAAACTCTGCTTAGAGACACCTGCTTCTCTCCCCTGCTCACAGGCAGCCTGGGCAAGAGCTTTTTGTCTGGGTTCTGCTGTTCAGACAGTATGAGAGGCGAGAGCCAGCTCTTCAGGAAGATAAGCTGAAAAAAACTGGATGAAAATGGCCACAGCTCCCTCTGACAAAAGGTTTGAAAGCACAGCACTGAGACATTCAGCAGCCAGTTGTCTTTCCTAAGTAAGAGAAATTTCCTTTCTCTTCTCAGCATTAAACATTGGACTCGATACTAAAAGGAGAAGTACAAGGCATATAATTTCTGAATTTTCCTTCTCTGCTGTGGACTGTGTTTGTTTTGCTTCCTGTTGCTAGCCTCTGAGAACAAATAAACTGCATTTTCACCACATGTTCACAAAGAGAAACATTTGCTGAGTGTTGACTAGTTCCCAGAAGAGGAGCTTGAACACCTCCCAGTTGAAACTCTGTGAGTTAAAGTCCTCACAACATGAGGGCTCCTGTTTTTTCTTTGCTCACAGAAGCAAAGAAAAAACAGGAGAGGGCAATAACATTGAACACTATCTTGTATCTGCAGCCAGCTGTCAGTCACCACTCATGGACACCCATCCCATGTCACAGGAAGGAAAGCAACAGTGAAGAAGAGGGAGGGGAATTCCACCACACACTCAGGGCTAGTTCCAAAGGAATCATTCAGAGCTGTGTTTATTGCAGAGACTCCCCTGGCTCAGGCTGTATTAACCCCATTCCTACCATGGCCGAAGATGAGAGTATTTTTATCCATACTTTAAGGTACAAACCATGGATGGATGTGTTAGGAAAGAGCAACAAGAAAAATAAGTGAATGTGTTCTCTTAAGTGGATTCTGCAATGTCAAAAGAAGTGTTAATTTTCTTCTTCCAATATATAATATCTGATTAAAACAAATGCAAACTACACAGAGTGCAATAAAAAACAAATGTTCCATTTTCCACGTCTTCTTGATACAGCTGTTTGTTTTAAACATATAAAGATTAAGGGAACAATCTTGAATTTAATTAAATCCCAAAGGAACTAATGATATTTATGCATATTAAATTTTTAAAGGCACTTGTGGCTGTTCAGCCAATCATTCACTAGACTGTCATAACATGCCTCCCAACCCTAATTTAAATTAGAAAGAAGAGAGCCATGGAAAAAAAATGTGCAGCCAGTAACATTTTCACTGCACATATGTTTAAGAGATAAACGCCCATCTAGCTTTAGAAGGCAACAAATCTAATAGATGGCCACATCATCATAATTCAATGATGGAAAAGACTCAGTGTTACAAATTTCAAATCTGCATCTCACAGAAAAGTAAATTAAAACATCAATTATAACCTACTTTAAAGACTTTATAGGGGAAACATTGATGTCTTAACACAGAAACTCCCAGATCAATCTAGATGAAGCTGGGTGTTTCCCAGAGTTGTGTTGTAGGAACCAGAATTTGGAGGGACCATCTTTGGAGCATAGCAGGAAACCCTTTAGCTTCTCTCCTTTTCTAGTGAGGTCATGCTTTTCTCTAGTCCCATGCCTTCAGTGAGTCAACAGGTACCTCAGGACCTGGGTCTCTGATGAAGACTTCTCAGTGAGAGGAAAAAAAATCTCTCTTTCTCTTTCAAAAATAAATCAAGAAAGTCTCTGATATAATCCTGAGTAAGTCTCTCAGCACTGGTGAAGCCACACCTCAAATCCTGTGTTCAGTTCTGGAACACACACTGCAGCAAAGACATTGAGGTGCTGGAGCGTGTGCAGCGGAAGAACAACAGAGCTGGAAGGGTCTGGAGCATAAGTCCAACGAGGAGTGGCTGAGGGAGCTGGGGGTGTTTAGCCTGCAGAAAAGGAGGCTCAGGGGGGACCTGATCACTCTACAACTGCCTGAAAGGAGGCTGTAGCAAGGAGGGGGCCGGTCCCTTCTCACAGGTGACAAGCAATAGAACGAGAGGAAATAGTCCCAAGTTGAACCAGGGGAGGTTTAGATTGGATATTGGGAAAAATCTCTTCACTGAAAGGGTAGCCATGCATTGGAACAGGCTGCCCAGGGAAGTGGTGGAATCACCACCCCTGCTTGGGTACACAGTTTGGTGGTAAACATGGCAGTGCTAGGCTAACATGTAGACTCAATGATCTTAGAGGTCTTTTACAACCTTAGCAATCCTGTGATTCTATGATTCTGTTTCTGATCCAAAATCACAATCACTGAACTTTATCTCTTGTTACTAAGTTGTTTGTAAATGCAGGCTGAAAAGTTGCAAGATTCTTCCACCCAGTGTAACTTCCCCTCTTTATGCAATCAACATTTTGCTATCTCAGTTCATACACTCACCTCTCCTACCTCAAACAGACTCTCTTCCCTACATCTCCTAAACACTAACAAAAGAGATTTCCTGTTCCACCTACCTTTCAGCATTGCCATACAGCATTAACCAGATATAACTTTGAAAGCTCAAAAAAGTACAGCTTCTTATGAAACAGAAACACCCAGATTTGTCTCCTTCTACTCTCACATGAAATTTTGCTGATTTTCTCAAGAAGGGATTCAAACCCTCTTTAGAGAAACACTTCCTTGCCTATGGCTAAGCCTGTTTTTATGGTTTATCAATCATAACAGGAAAAGACCCAGCCACTAATTTCTGCTGTTTTCCTGTTTATGAGAGACTATTGCTTTGCTGATAAGACACAGCCTTTGCCAGGCACTTACCCATCAAAAACTCCAGCCAGAATTGGTCTGACTGTGGCTGGTAGGGTCGGTTGAAGTCAATCTGGATTTGGAAAGCCTGTCCCCGACGCACTATCAGCCTGGGGTTGTAGTACTTGTCAGTGTGGTGCTCCTGCTTGTTGATCTCCTGAGGCTCCTTGAACATATAAATATCCACAACACGCAGGTAATCTGCAGAGACACGGAAATGAGCAGAGGGGGAAGGAGTCAATGGGCTGCAATGTCAATATCGGTATCAACGTCGTTAGAGGCCCTGTCCTCCCCTTCTCCAGGGAAGGAATACCATGCAACAGGAACATACTGGATCTGTCTGGGCTTACATGCTCCTGGCTGAGAAGGGGCTTATGGGCAGACTCTTCTCTGTCCACCTGCCATTTTCACAGAGGCTAAAAGACTTCTAGTGCATGGTGAGAGCAACCATAGGAAGAGTAGGTTGCTAAGTGTTGGAAGCTGAATGGCCCTAAGGAGAGTCTGGACCCATCTTTCCATTGGCATTGGCTTTCTGCAAGCCTGGGCCTTGCTGTCACAAGTTTACCAGAGCAATCAGTGGGACTTAGATGGCTGGGGTTTGTGTCCCCCTTCTTGCAGCCCTCCATTTCTAAAATGCAAATTCACAGGGGCTTTGTGACACTTAAATACCTTGTTTGCAAAATGCTACCAGTGCTGAGAGCTGAAGAGCCTGAGAGGCAGTTAGTGATCTTGCATTCAGCTGAAAGCTTGGATTGCCTGTATTAGATAAGGTTTGGGTGTACTGCATGTGTCTTGTCTCAGCTTCTCAGTACACCTCCACTGCTATTAGTGTCTTCTTATGAAAACTAAATATAACATTACAGCATATAATTACAGCATAGAGTTACAGGCAAGCAGCAGTAGGCATCTCTAACATACACAGGCAAAGCTTTGCTCCTTTCAAACTCAGGCTGTATAAATGGTTATGGCAAACTATGAGTAGTTTGTTCAGCAAATGACCAGTGTGGGGTGGCACTGGGATAGCCACAGGCACTCACAGTCACCATAAGCTACATGACCATACCACACCAAGAATCTGCAAAATAGGAGTCTTACACTATGAGAAACCATGTGAAAATGAACTGGACATTGTTCTTTTGCCTGCATGCTTAGGCACATAATCGTGAAACCTCTGCCAGGAGGAGCAGGACCATTACCACTCACCACCAGGAGAGAGACAGCAGAGTAAAGCTAGATTTGCAGCTCTCAGCTTGTCTTTCCAGGTGCTGACAGTTAGAAACAAGCTAATTCCTGCATTTTATACTTAGAGTGACAGAGCCAAACTCATGCCTGGCAAAAAGAGCTGCACAGTTACAGCAGCTGGTGGAGCTGTGTGTATTTGTGATGGTGGTTAATTTGGCTTTCTACTAAGCACACTGCGGGCAAGAATGATGTGCTCAGTAAATGAGTCGGACATTCAGGTCATTGAAGGCTGAATGCGGCCCCTTTCACAGAAGCTCAGCACAATTGTTTAATTTGTCAGTTCTGGACAGGCAGCAGAGTCCTGCAGGCAGCACCCTCCCTGAATGGGAAGCATGGTCAGCATGGTCCTTCTCCTGCTCCAGCCTGGACTCTGGGCAACAGCTAATGAGAGACAGGGGAGTAATGGTGATGGGAGTAGGTCCCACTCCTGCTTGCATCATCCCTCAGATCCCTATCCATGTCCTTTAGGAAACAGAAGGAAAGCAATATGCCTGAGGACACAGCATGATAAGGAACCTTTCATGGAAAAGCCCTGCATAACTGAACCCAAAACCATCTGCCTCCTGCTAACCCTAATCTGCAAAAAGGCTAGAATGCTCTGTTCAATCCTGAGTCAGGCTTAAAGTCCCATGACAACGTTATTGTTATTCTCTGCTCAGTTCACCAGGCTTCTAGAGTAACTTCTGTAAAATTCTACTGATTTTAGCACTGGCTGAAGTTACAGAGATGTTTGTATGAAACATTTTTGCCCAGAAATCATTCTCATTGCCCCTCTGTGAAGTAGAGCATGTCTTCACCTCCCTCCTTGCAAAACTTACCAACGCTCTTTCAAAAATGCTGACAAAACTCACAGCTGAATTACATGAGGCAGGAATTTTCTGTACAGGGATGAAGCAGGGATAGGGGAGAATCTCTCCCCATATATCTTTCAACCCCATCTGGGCCAAAAGCACTACATTTAAAAGCTGTGTATTTTGGGGTTCTGTGAATATCAATAAGAAACTGGCTCAACTTCTCCCTTATTCCAAGGAGGCATAAAAACAGAGCTGAGGGTTTGTTCTATTTCAATCTCCTGTTTTGCAATAAAACAGGGGATGGGGGCAATAGTCACTCCGCCCTTCTTTTGCATGTTAGCCCCTTCAAGGAACTGCAAAGCTAAGCCACCATGGCCTTTCAGTTCAGCATTTGCTTCATTTCATCACAGGACTTTACACAGCTCCTGTCAGAACACAGCCATCCACATCTGCAAAAAACACATTTTATTTTTGGGCTCAGTGTTAAAATGTACGTGTAGCTTGCCAGATGAAGATAACCCATGGCTGAGCCTGTGCTAATTACAGTAATGGTAATTACAAAGAGCTAAACATGATCAGGGTAATGGGATGTGCTAAGACCAGCACCAGGGTGTGATCCAAAGGAAAGCTCCAGGCAATGCTCAGCTGTGAGGGAACAGGTGGCAAGTTGAGACCTCCTTTGTAGTCAGGTCCACTTGAGGGCTTGCCTGTAGCCTGGTCTGTTGTTCAGTTTGCTGCACGAGAGGCAACAGTGTGATGCCTTCTTAAAGCCTATGTAATGTTAAGCTTGCAGGGCAATAAATGAGCACAAAGTTGAGCAGAAAAGAATAGCCTCCAAACATCAGGTTTCCTCAGACAACCAGAGAGGAAGGGCTTTGAATTACTACAAAAAATGGCGTGAATTTCCAAAGGAAGTGCCCATCACTCCTCTAGCAGGGGAAGCACAAATGCCTGGCAACCCACAGGACTCTGCAAGGGTGAGTGGAATGACAAGTCTGTGTCCTCCCACCGAGCCCAATCACGGCACGCTGTGGTGAGACGAGCTGCCCGGGGTGAGCCGGGGGGAGGACATGGCACAGGGATGTTCCCGGAGACACAGAGCAGGCTGCCGGCTGAAGAAGCGCTCCGTGCTCCATGAGCATCTCCTCCGCAGCTCCAGCAGCAGGCAGCCCACTGACCGCGCTGGGGATGCAGCCGGCGCCGCGCTCGCCCCGGCTGTGATTCAGCGGAGTCGAAGTGGGTGTCAGCAGAGAGCTAGGCAAGCACAGGGTCTTACCTCATCCGAGAGTAGTAGCTAAAATAGGTCAAGTGAATCACACCCTAAAAATGCCTGTTTCTCTCTGTTGGCTGTCAAGGGAAACGAGGGTGACTAGCTCAGCTGTAGACTCCTACACTGCACAGATCAAGGGCAGAATTCAGTTAAATTTAAGCATCTACATGATGTGAGCC
Organism: Fringilla coelebs; assembly: GCF_963513975.1. NCBI lineage: Eukaryota > Metazoa > Chordata > Aves > Passeriformes > Fringillidae > Fringilla > Fringilla coelebs. Next base: position 86,465,046 of record NC_140028.1, read on the forward strand.
TGGTATGTAGCAGCTTATGGCCAGCTGATGGCTGGTTGCTGCAGCCAGTGGAGCTGAGAGAAGGGTACAGATCACTGTGGAACTGACATCCAGCGACTCTCCAAACAGCCCGTGCCCTCACCTCCGCTCACCGAATGGCTCTGTGTTGACTACAATCTGACACAGGTGAAGACACAGGTGTTTAGATGTTTATATCAGGTGTCCAAAGGCTAGAAAACACCTCCATTGTAACAGAGATACAAGCATTTGCTTTTTTTCACTGTGTTATGGCAACGAAATCTGGGAACCACCACAGAAAAATCTAGGCAGCCCAGAAGTGTAGGGGTGCGCAGGAGAAGGGGAAGGTGTCACAAGCAGTTCTCTGCCAGGATGTGCTCCCAGCTCTAGGGCCTCATCGCACTGTGCTGCTCCTGCTCTGCCCATGGACAACCATTTTATCCCCCCAGCACAACACTGAGAGCACTCTGGGGCAAGCTCAGCTCCTGAATGTCCGGTTGAGCTCCATGGGGCAAGAAACCTTTAACATGCTCTGACAGGTGACTTAAGCAACCTACCCCAAACAGTATGTCCAGAGACCACGCTTGTATCACAGGTTTAGATCACAGCTGCTGTGCACCAGAACAGAAACTCTACTACAGTCCCTTGAGGGACCCCCCGGGTCACCCCTTGCATATTTTGGCTACAAGCATTGGAGACAATTGCAGAGCAGAGGTGATCCAGCTGTACAAAGAGTTTTGCTGTAACTCACAGATTTATTTTTCAGCCATACCAGTCCCATAGCCAGGTTTACCCAATGGCCACAAACTCTTGCTTTGGACAAGGGATGTTCTTTTCAACGACAGCATCACCTTAAGGACATGTTGGGCTCCTGCCTCAACTCACTTGACCTGACATTCCTAAGTTTCCACTGCATTTCTGAAAAGCAGGAGGCTGCCGCCCACAAGCACCACACTTCATTCAGAGCCTGATGTGAAGCACATCAAAAAGAAACAGGAATCTTCCTCTTGGTACTGGTGGGCTTTAGCTACAGGCTGCATTCCTTCTAAGGTATCCCACAGTAATACATCTCCAGTTTCTGTGAGAGTGCTGGGTTTGAAACAGTGTCTAGCTGGGACCTGCACTGTAGTGCATTTGACAATTTAAACACACACACTTGTCCCAGAGCTACAGGGTTGTCAGAATAGGTTCAAGCAAAATTTCTGCAGTCTTAACATGCCAGTTGGTTTGCTCGGGCTTTTTTTTTTTTTTTTTTTTAATAAAGAAATGCTTCAAAAAGAAATGTGTGTGTTTTAAGATGGGGGTAGGGAGGGGTGTGTGGGGAGGGGAGTGTGGTTAAGGCACATGATTAGGATTACAGAAATAATGCTTTGCAACTTGTCACTTAAAATCTCTTTGCCTGTTTCCCAATGTGTGAAATTCAGTAATTAATTCTTGTCCACATTTATTAAGCACTCCTTCAACTCTGGATGAAAAGTCCCCTATGAGCATTAAGTAGTATTACATCCAGCTACCCTGAGCTGCCACATCCAACAACTTCTGCTGTTCAATTCAAATAGGCAAAAAATTTAACATAATTTCATTAATGAGACACAGAATTTAATCCTGTTTTCTTTTAAACCAGATTTTACATATTTTTTTATTTCTGGTTGACTCCAAAGAGCCAACACTGGGAACATAGTTTGATTTGTCTATTCTCTACCAAGATATTGTTTTGTTTCCCCAGCCAAATGATTGAAACATTTTTCACAGGAGAATAAATAATCATATGGGCATTCCTTCTAGTGTCATGGTATTTTTTGTGACTGAGCTGAACATATATAGCAAAAGTTTTCCCTGCCAGACAACATTTTGCAGCAGTTTCACAGGCAGTTTAAGGCCACACAAATGAAATGGGCCATTAGGAGAACAGACTCCTTCTGGCCCTACACTCCAATGCTGCCACAGCCATGCCTGAAGCCAGTAGGTTCTTAAAGTGATCAAACTGGAAAAAACCCATTCTTGCCTTTTTTTAACCAGTCCCACAGTTCAAGCTGATACCTGGTCACCCAGCTTCCTTACTCCTCATTGTCCATACCCATAACCCATGCTAACACTTCCATATACCCAGGTGGTTTCAGTAAGTTTTCCCATGAACAGCAAGAAAAACTGTCTGAATTGGAAAGATGTAAGAAAAAAGTGGTTTGGGTTTAGTTCACAGACCTGCACTAAGCATATGGAAGATGTAAACATAGATTTACAGCTTAACTGTACACTGTACCTCTGGGATTAAATCCTCTAGGTATCAGTCCAAAACCTTCCATCTCAGGAACCTCATTTTCTTCATCATTGGAGTAGTTTGGTGGGATGGCTCTTCTCCCATCCAAAGGAAGTTTATTCTCCTCATTGGTGCTCGTTGTTTCAGACATCCTGTGCTAAAAACAGTTGTAATAGCATGAAAGAAAGAGCTCAAGGAAAAAGCAAACATGAGCTAGCATGGCACGTGCAAGATGGGAGAAGCCAAAAGCAATGTGGGGTACCAGTGAGCTACACATTTTTAGACTTACATAAATAAAACCTGAGAGGCAGAAAACATCAGTCTAATGATAAGTACAGCTCTCTAAGGATTGGAAGGCATTTTGTGTTCATCAAAACACATGAATAAGAGAAGAAGGAGGGGGCGGGAGAGAAGAGGGAAGTCTAACACAGAAGTATTTGCCTAGGAGAAGCAGGGCACTAAAAACATTAGGAAGTTTCAGGTAAAAGAACTGGAAAATCTTTCACTCTCTCATCCTCCATAAAAGCATTATTGAATCCAAAATAGCAAATTATATTTTCAGAAAGTGCATCACACACTACCTCTCCCTAATAAAAATGACATTATAAGTCATACTGCAATCAAGCCAAATATTACTGCCTACAACAGTCTGTGGATAAGTGGAGAATTGTATTTTTGTCCCTATGCACACAAACACCCAATATCTACAGGGCTAACTCCTGCACACAGACAATCCACTTTTGAGAAAAAGAGGGGGAGGGGGGAAGAGAGAGCGGGGTAAAAGGGAAAAAAGGAAAAGAAAAAAGCACTTATCCACTTATTTCTCTCCCACTAACGTCCTTAAGGGAAATCTTAGATGTAGGCTGATCAGAGACTTCTTTTTGAGCTACTCAAAACTGCTTTCACATCTATTTCAGTGTAAGCATGTAGCAGTGAAAAAGCCATGCAACCCTTCTAAGAAAATATTAATGACTGAGAAGAAAACTTCTTCCCAAAACCCCTGAAAACAGCAATTTAAAATGTAGCAATTATTTAACAGAAGTAAGCTCTAAAAGAAAGTTTTTTCAGTTATCAAGGGTACCTTCTTTTGAGATAGTCTTTTTTTTTTTCCTTCTCCCTTGCAGAATTTCTGCAGTGCAATAGAAGCAGGGAAAATGTTGGGGGCTTTTAAGTAACCTCTGTATATCCTCCTCCTTCCTGTTGCAATAGGACAGTGCTGAAAGGGTTGCCAAGCCCTCCCAGTGCCACCTCGGAGGATCTGCCACCACAGCTGGCATGCCTTTTCTTCCTCCTCCCCTCCCTGCCTTTCTTACCCCAATTCTGCTCACCGGGAGCATTTCAGGCTGTTTGTGCTAAGGAAACAACTTGGACACTGAAGTTTCAGTTCTTTTTGAGACCAAGTAGGAGTGCTTATGGCACAAAAGAATATGAAATGGAAGACCAGAGGGGTTTTCTGAGGCACACAGTCCAAGAAGCCACGCTTACCATGTCACCAGTCTTTGGTGGTGTCTCTGCCTCAGGGAGCCTGTGATGCAGCTTCAGGTGCTGGTTTTCAGGAGTCCTCCCAGGCAGACCCAGTGATGGTTCCCCTGCTAGGTCCTCACAGCAATCCTTTCAGAGGACTGCAGGACACATGAACTGGAGAGCTCATTGGCAGCCCAGCTTTTTCTAGAGACCTTGTGCTGTCCAGGACAATGAAGGTGTTTTGCACCACACAGCTATATTTGGGTCAAATGACCTTCAGCTCTTGCCCGTGATGAAATGTGCATCACCTGACAGGTCTGGGGCTGCACCTTCATGTCAGCTTTCTTCAGTTTCATCAAGCTTTAAGGTAACTGGAGACTCTGTGACACCTCTTCTGTCAGACATAACTCCACAGGCCAGTGGAGTTACATGGAGAAAAAGCAATGGATAGGAAAGAATTCAGGTCTGTGTTCTGCCAACTGCTCCTCTTTGGCGGTAGAGGTAGAAACCACCTACTGAGAACATGCGTGGGCAGTGGAGAGCCCCTCTTGCACACATGGCACCCACCAAGGGCACCCACTTGCCTCTGCATCTGCAGGGCAGATGAAGAAACAAGGAGCCACAGTGAAGACAACTCTGCTGTCTTTCAGGCAGCTGTGACTTCCAGCCCCACAACACCAGAGAATTCTCAAACCTCCAATGGCTAAACACCACTGAAATCAAGCCAGGGGGCAGAAAAGGAGAGAATACCTCTCCTGGGAAGCAGCAGGTAAATCATCTGGAAGACAGGACCCCTATCCTACCTCCCTGGGGATTTCCCAGCCACAGTATGGTAGTTCCACAGAGGTCAGGACACATGTAAAGTGTGGGTCAGAGATCTGAGCTGGGGACCTGGGAGCACATGACTGCAGCAGTAGGTGGGATGAGGAGCTTCCTAGGGCTGGCTGCCAAGGCACAGCATGGGGCTGCAGCAGTTTTGGGGGCAGCCTGGTTACCTGCACACAAGTGTTGCACTATGCTGAAGGGTATGACTGCTGAACACTGTTTGGCTTGTAGAAAAGAAAGCCACCTGGCTGGAGGACACCCCTTCCCCTGTCCTACTCCCCCAGGAGTGTAAACACCCTGAGGGGACAGATCTGATCCCATCACACACATCCTGAGCTGCAATTGCCATTGACACACTTTTACACAGATGGGCCCTGTGGTAACCATCTGGAGGGCAAGCAGCACCCCTGGCACCAGGGAACACAATGAGCTTTCTGGGGGAGGAGGCTGGTTGCCAATTTTCTTTTCTTGCCCTTATTTTTTTTTTCTTTTTTTTCCCCCTTGCATCCACATTTCTATGTGGCATGTTGTGCTTTGTGCCTCTCTCTCCCCCTTCCAGCCAGCACTTCAGTTCCCAAAATTGCAGCTGCTGCGATGATGTTACAAAAACTGATATAAATATTGCCTCGGTGCCATGCCTGCTGGAGGCCTGCAACACAAATAAGAAACACCGTCTCCCAAGGAAGTCATGTGCTTCCCCAAGTGGCTGCGGTGCTGTCAGAGCCAGGAGGAAAACTTTCCGTCAGAGCGAGGGCTGGAGCGAGCGGATGCAGCAGAGCAGCTCCCTGCGCTCCAGCCCTCGTGCCTGAGCAGGCAGTGCTTGCAGATGTCTCTCCCTGCCCAGGCACATACCCTGGGGCTTTCAGCAGAAGCCACTGACCACACAGAAAGTGGGGAGGCCAAAATTTTTTGGTGGCAGCGGCGGGAGTGGGACTTTGCATCCAGGGAGAGTAATGTTTTGCAGGCTGTGATTTATTTATTTTGTGGCGAGAGATGTAAATTCGTGCTTATGACAGCTCCAGATGGCAGGTATTTTCTCATTACCTTGACTTCTTAGCATTTGCTATCCCTTGCCTATTAGACTGCACTGGCCTTAATTTAACTTCCGTGGTTCCGACCTACTGACGTCAGGGCTGATGCGGGAGGGGGTATGGAAAACACAAAGCCTTGATTTTCCTGTAGGGCGTTATGTTTAATGAATGATGCACTGGGATGACCGCTGGAAGAGTCCTCACTTCTGCACAGCACCCTGTGGGGAACTGTGAGCCCATATCCATTTCTCAGAGCAGCCTTCAGATGCTCATGGCCTTTGCCAAAGACCTTTGCAGCCAGAGGCACCCTTCCCACAGCAATAGACTTTGGATGATGGACAGCCCTTCCTCTCCAACCCCACAGAAAAGCCCTTAAATGGCTGCAAAGCTTGCACCATAAGGGGTTATCTAAAATGTACTTTCCTGTTGCTGCCAGAGCCAGAGTTGTTCTGTTCCAAGTCCTCCCATGCCAGACAAGAGTTTGTGGGGGAAAAAACCACACAAGTCAGTAAAGCTTTACAGCCAGAGGAGAGGGTGTGCCAAGATCTGTCATGGGCAAATTGATCAACCAGGTGCTCACATAAATGGGTTTCTGTGCTGTGTGCCAGTGACTAGATGGGAGGGATGTTTTGCCTGCTGAAGCTACACCAAGCACTCCTCAGGAGCAGCTGAGCATTGTAAAGCTCTCCAACAGGGTGGTTTCATTTCTTCTTTTTTTAAGATATTACTACCATGCCATTTGCAGCATGGATGGATGTACAGATGCACTGGATTATACTACAGGATATGCAGAAGAGTACTTGCCAGGACATCACCCTCAAGAAACCAGACTCTCAGCTCTGGCCTTCTATACATACTAACACAATTGTGCCTCTGTCTCTTGTCTCACAGCTTTACTTAGGAACCTGCACTCTTCCTTAGATGATCAAGTCTTCCCCCTTCCTCTGCATCAGTACTTGTCTCCCAGGAATTCGCTTTCCTCTTCCTGTGATGCTCTGCCTCACCAAGGCTACAGGCAGAGTAGAGCAGATCCTAGAAGGAAAAAAAAAACCAAAACTAATAAAAATGTTATTTTTAAACAGAAGGAAATTTCAGAAATCTTCATTTGTTTTTTTTTTTTTTGCATATTTTGTTTTGGATTTTTTTAAAAAACAAACCCAGTTATAATATCTGTCTGTGGGTAACAGCAGCTCTGGTTACCACACACAGAGGAATATATTTTAAGTTAATGCTGATAACTCAGAAGGCCCAGCTCTGAAATATGATGTGTGTCCACATGTCTGTATATGTGAAAGAAGGGCAGAGGAAGAGAGAGATAAAATGGCAGCTCTTCAGATAGAACATTTGGAAAGGGATATAGGGCCAGTGTTCAAAAGATATTGTTGAAACTGTTTCTGTTGCAGGAAGAAAAATACCATAGATGTCTATATTCATACACATATTCTGCTAGAAAAACATGGCTTAGGAAATTTTACTCTTCTCTGGAAAATTGTTGTTCCAAACTGAAAGCCTAAATTCAAACTGTAGATCTTTACAAGCATCTACATCTGTGCTGGCCATCTTAGGCTCCCTTTATCCTCCGCACAGATCTAGTCTAGGCAGTGATTCATCTCCTCCTACAGCAGACATGTAAATAGGTCAGATGAATCATGGCCTAAAAGTGCCTGCTCCCTGTATTGACTGCAAAGGGAGCTTGGGGTGATGGGTTTTGCCATATGTGTCTACACTGCTGATGTCTGCAGTGAGGGGAGATATATCCAAGGCTAGGTACAGAAACAGAAAAACATTTTATTTTGGTTTTGAGGCCTGACTTTCAAGTGCTAAATTATTCTTTACTTTTATGGAAATACTGCTGCAAGTCACTATCAGAGATACACAGTGTATCATTCAATACTTTTTTTTCTATCAGAATATGTGTCTGCCACTGCCAATTATATAAATATGTATTTCTTACAGTAAGTGTCAGATTACCGTAAAGTACATACAAGCTTGGGAAAACACATACATCTTTTTATACTCATTTGTGAAGCTGTTCTGTTTCTTCAAACAGAAATATAACCATACCATATAGTAACTGCAGCAAAATATAATATAATATAATATAATATAATATAATATAATATAATATAATATAATATAATATAATATAATATAATATAATATAATATAATATAATATAATATAATATAATATAATATAATATAATATAATATAATATAATATAATATAATATAATATAATATATATTATAATTATAAACATAGAATCCAAGTTCCCACTCCTATTCTTACTCACATCCAAATCCGAAGAATTCTGTTGGTTGGATACTAGAAACTGCCCTAGTTTCTTACAGGAAGAGTAAGAGAGGAGCCAGGCAAGGGCAGAGGGGGTTGGGTTGTCATAAAGGTCAATATTCACAGTCTCCAGCTAAATTTATGTTTTGCTGAAGTTGAGGTCTTAAAAGATGAAAGAACATCTCTCAAAAATGGGATTAGACAACCTCTCTGCTGGCCAGCTGACCCAGAAGCTGATAGGGACACAAAGATTGCGAACCTCAGATATTTATTTCAACCCCAAAAGAAAAGGGCAGGACATCTAAGCAAAGCCATAACTACCTAGAGACTTAAGCAGGAAAGACCATTTTTGATGAAACATTTGTCTGAATAAAATTCACCACAGGTGCCATATGCCTTGACCACAGAAAGTTTTCTCTCTAAAGCAATTGTTTCAGTCTTCTTAAGCCCACCTACCCAAATAAGCCCTTGGCTTGGGGATCAACCCGACCTGATCTATCAGACAATGAGGCTGAGATAAGAGATTGTAACTCCAAGAGCATGGGAAACAGAGAGGAACAGAGTATCATTCCCATTCATAGCCTATTTCCAGATATCTACTCCCTTTTGAACAACCATTATATCTAGACACAGGCAGAACAAGCAATATATTCAGTCTGGTAAGACCTTGTCTATCATTCTTGCTATAGACTCACAGAGCTTCTTGAATTCTTCCCAGTGCATGAGTCTCCTTATAGTGAAGGCTGATTTCACAATACTGAAACTTTTTCAAAAAAATGACGATTGATTATGGGAATATAGTTATTAAGAAGTTCGCAAAACGCACTTAGCCTTGATTTCCAAATTTTAGCTTTTAAGTTTAAAGCCAGGCTGCAGTCCTCAGCTAGTGGCATGTCCATGGCAGAACAGGCTTGAAGGTAACATTAAAGTTCCTTCAAAGACCCAGCTTGGCTTTAAGTAGCTGCAACCTAGTTCTGCACCCTGGCTGGCTGCTGCAGAGCTGCAGCCCTCAGCTCCAGAGGGGCTCAGTTATCATGTACAGTGTCAGATGAAAATTATGTGCTGTGCCCAAACTACCATGGCTCCTGGACAGTATGGAGTCATTTTGGATACATCAAAATGCAGAACCAACAAGCCAAGGAAAACCCAAACCACTGACAAGCAGAAGTAAAGGGTCTTTTTCCTGCATTTCTGAAGCACTTGCAGCAAAGACCTGGTACAAGACACTTGAAATGTCCCTACCTAAATCCAGTTGGACTGAGTGGGATTCAGTAGGTCTAGGTCTACTTTGTTCACAGATGAATATTCTTGTTTTTTTACTGCTCAGCTGAGAAGCATGTTCACAGAACATTGCATCTCAGCCAAGAAGTTAGACCAGACCACGGCTCTTTTCTGTATCCAGGGGGTGGTAATACACAACCCAGGCAATCCCGGTATGCTTAGTTAACAGTTGCTTCTAATTAATTAACTAACATATGTGGACGTGCAATATTTCAATCTTAATGTCTCAAATAATTTCAACATTACTGACACACAATGTTTCAAGTACACTCAATTACAAGATTTCTGGAATTAAAGATCCCCTAAATTTCATTAAAAGATAAAACTTCCTGTTCCAATTCAGAACAAAAATACATTTTAAAATGCCTGAATGTCTCGTAGAACAGCTTTTCTTCTTAATACAAACACAGATGTAGCGTTTAGGCCAAACACAACAAAACACTTAAGCACATCTTCACTCCAGCCGTGTAATTCCATCTTCAGGCACGTGCCTAAACTCTGGAATGGGCTCAACTCAGCCAAACCAAGGTTGTACAATATCTGTTTGTACAGAAGCACTTAAGCTGTCTGTTGATGTTGCATTTCTGTAACATGAAGTTGCAGTTTAACATGTTCCTACTGCAATTGCTTTTTGACCATTTCAAAGATGGTTGCAGAGAGAGGTGTTGATTCATTTTTCAGTCCCAAGACTGACCTTATCTCTGTGCAAATGAGCTGAGTAATTGTTTATTCAAGGAAATGTGCAATCTTTTGAGAAATGGGTTCAAATGTGGATTGTAAAACATTGCAACTAGTTGGTTTGTTAATGACGGATGTTCTGGAGGGAAAAGGGAAATCGAAAGGATGAATCATTATCCAGATGAAGTTCAAAAGCAATTCAAAATTCATTTCATAATCACAGATGTGTGCCAAATAAACCCATCCAGGACAAGCTGTAGGCTTTGATTTTTGTGAAGTCTGCAAGTTCTTTCCTTCGCTATTCCCACTATAATATTTGGAGTGTGGCTAAAAATAATAAATAAATAAAAATGTTAGAAATTATTGCCTTCTAAATGCACCATATACCTGTCTCTTTCTACAGTGTTGTGCTGCATCCACAAAATTACTGTCAATGTGCACAGCAGAATACAAATACTTTTCCCTTTGGGCTTGTAGTGAGCTCATGGTTGGAATAAAGATAAAAGTCAGAGCACCTGGGAGTGCATCAGGAGTGCAACTCCAGCATGCACACACAGCAAGGTCCCTGGCTCCTCAGCTGAAGTGAAAACCCTATGTTACAAAGAACAGGCATGCACAGTGTTTCTGTTACACGTTCAGACTCTCTAGAAATCCTGTCAGGGCTGAACAAAGTCCAAGGTAAAAACTATGGTCAACAGGTGGTCTCTCCTTTGTGGCTTATCCATCCTCTCACACAATTCCACCTCTGGTGGTGTGCCCCTAACAGATGAACCCTACAGAGTTTTAGTAGTGCTGTTTGGGCTGTGAGCCTGCAAGAAGGCATGTTAGGACAAAACTCTGCAGGCAGATATCATGTCCTTGGTCTCTCTTCGGTCCCTGGCCCATCCCTCTCTCAGCTGTAATCTTCACAGACTTTTGCAGCTACCATAGGAATGGCATGATCTTTCATTCTTTTCCTTTCAAGTCCTTTTCTTCAACAGTCTTGCACTGCTTTTGATTTCCTTTCAAAACATCAATGATTGGTTGCTGAGGGAGCATTTACTGCTTCACTAATAGATTGGAAACTCATCCAGGAAGTGGCAGTGCAAACAAAACAGGAATTGATCTATCTTTTATATTAAATGATCATTTTTTCAGAAAGACCCTTGGAATTCAGAATCTTCAGACTTGTAAAATATTATAGGTTGTTCAACTCATACAAAAAGAAAGGGCTCACTGGCTGTTGAGATGTCTTCACCCAAGTGCATTGCTTGCCTGGGATTCCTCCTGAGGATCTGTAGTTCCTGTAACTTGCACAAATCATTCCTTAGAGATGTGCATGAAACACAGCATAAAAAGATGTTAGGAAATTATAAGAAAAGTGGTGGTAAAGTTAGGTTGAAGAAGTAGCCAATAGATTTTCCAGTAAGAGCATAAACATACTACAAAGGCATCCATTGGAATACACAGGTGGAAACAAGTTCTTTTTAAGTCCCGTCCCTTAAAACGGTCCATGTCACCATCTTGCAGTCTGTTTTCCCACCTCTCCCTTGCCAGTCAGACAGATAATCAATGAACAGAAAGAAAATCATAAGACCATAGGAGTTTCTAGTAAAGGATAAAGAGGATCAAGTAACTTAAACAAATGGGTTTAGAATTACTAATAAGCTGAATTTCTTTGGATTATACCACAATAAATTTTTACAGAGATTGTGCATTCACTAAAAGCAAAGTTCATTTGTGGACCTCTAAAGGAAAAAGCTGGGACAAGCAAGCAAATTTTTCAACTTTTCTCATTGTTAGGAACAATGTCTTACTAATACCTCTGTACCTGCTGACAGTCAGGGATCAAATGTTGAATCTCTAGCTCACTGAAATTACATTTTCTGTTGCATTCAATGGCAACTATAATTTCTTGTGCCTGTTACTTGAAAAACCATTAAGATCTCTTTTAAAAATGTATCTCAAAATAAAATACTTGATTTATGGGTTTAAAAATTATAAAAACCCTTGGAATGTGTAGAGAGGCCAGTGTTGCAAGTATTATCTAATGAACATGACTCTAAGGTCGTGTTTATTCTCACAAATACCACAGCTTTTCGCAAAGGCAACAGAAATATGCATGTAAAGCTTCAGCAGTAACGCAAATTATGATCTAAACTCACTGTAGCCATGATATCTTTTAGAATGAACTCCTATCAGAACTCCTCATCTTCACAGCTCTGAAGGCTGCAAACATTACACCTTTTCATGGCTTTAACCATACCGAAAAAAGAAGTGCCATCTCACTGTAATAATGCTGTCTTAATTATGTACAATACTTAGCACTAGTTTTACACCAGATGAGTCATAGTAGAAGCTTGTACTTTACTGTTTGACTAAATCCCACAGCAGTTAGAAGTGCCTGCAGTGAGTGCTTACCAGCTTGTGCTTAGCTCTTTTCTCAGACCATGTCTGCTGAATCCTTTGGGGAAGGTTGTGTTGAAGGGTGCTGCACTAAGATGAGTGGACCCTGTGGCTGGAAATAAGGTCTCAGAGTCAGAAAGAACATGCCAGAGAAATGTCTTCAAAACTGCTCAGGTGTCTCTGCTTCTCCAGTCATGTGATTTTAATTAACTGGGATACTAAAAATGATAGACCTAGGTTGCATTCCTTTCTTTTTAAAAGCAGTTTATCTTCTGAGTAGAAAGGTGTTCATTTTTTGTCGTTTTGTGCTCTTTGTTGTAACAATTAAGATGACGCCAAACAGGTGATTTAAATGCAGTTATTTATGGAATCCCTCTTCACTTATCTCACACCATCTACTCTTTTACTGCTAAAAATAATCCCACAGAAGCAGATACCTATCATTTTATGAAAAATTGTTACCACTGGGGTTTTCAACAAGACAGCATGATCTGCTGGGCACTTCTTCATTTGTGCAGATTTTTTCTGCTTCCTGAGTTTTGGGGCTTGATGAAATCAGTGAAATTTCCTGGTAGGCACAGGATTTTTCTCAGGTCCTCTTAAATGCTGATGCCTTGGAGAATACTGGCTACTCTCAAGTCAGATGTTACTTTGACAGTTCAGCCTTCTTCATCTGAAACACATGAATAAGACTTCTTTTGAGCCTTCACAAATGGTGCTGGAAACTTCAAAGGAAAAACACTCTTAGATAGATTAAAAAAAAAAAAAAGTTAAAGAGCAGATGGACTTGTAGCTGAATATACTGCACTCTTCATTCACAGTCAGCAGGAGAGGTAGGTTCCAGCCTCTTTGAATCTCTGTTTGGAAGACCATGTAGGAAATTTAATGTCAGACATTGTGAAAAATTGGTCCCATCTGCTTCTCCTCCTTCGCCTAATAGATACACAGAGCGCCTGAGTACCTGGCTATCACAGATCACTGGGATCACTGCTGAAGCCTCTCTCTATGCAAATGACAAATATTCTACTCATTAAACATCCCTGTAATGAATGCCCTGCTATGGCAACTTCCAAGAGACTCTTGATTAATTGGAAGAAGCAAAACACTTCATGTTGAAGTAACAGCTGGTTATGGTACTTACCAGTATCAGCTGATAGTCTAAAGACATACACTTCACCAGGAAGCTTTCACTCCTGCACATTATTTAAAAATAGAAGTTGGTTTTTTGCAAACTTGGTACCTCTAAACTGAAGTCTATTGCATTTGGCTAGTAGGGTCTTTCTAGTAAACAGTCAGTGTTTTTTCAAAGTCTTACCAAAAACTTTGCCCAGAAGAAACCCCAAGGAGTGGTGTGCACACCACACTACTGTGTGATGCAAAAAGGATGCACCCAAGTGAAAGGACAAACAAATCTTTGTGCTAACAAAAATATTTCATTTCCATTTTACCCAGGAATGCACTAAATAATGCATCATGCCTCAGCTACTCAAAAGGTCACTTTTTGGTCTGCAAGCAGCTGCAGCAGCTGTGCTCCTTCAAGACCCTGCTCTGAGCACAGAACAAAGTGTGAGCTGACCACAAGCTTGGGAGATGCAGGTATGGGACAGGCTTCTGGAGGCCTCCCAGCAGCTACAATTGAGAACCACTGCCAAATTTTCTTTCTCTCATTTTTTATTTCAATCTCAAATAACCTCCTTCCTTTCCCTCCCTTCCTAAGTAAATTAGTCATATGCAAAATATGAGAAAATTAACAGCCAACTCAGATTTTGACACCATGCAGAGACAAGTATCCATGGAGATTAGGGACCTCCTGTTCATCACTGATTTTCCATCACATTTGACAGGAAGATACAACAAACAGAATAGACCAGTCCCCAGAAAGGTACTCCATGAGGCCGAGTTCAGCTTAGAGGCTACCAAGCTTGTTATTCCCAAACTATAATGCAGACAAGACCCACAGCTGCTTTAGATACTTCCCTCAAAGTTGAGACTTTCATCCCATAAATCTGGATGGAAGAAATTGGTGGCTTGCAACATATTATCTCATTATCAGGAACTCAGATATGAGTTTTGCAGCCTGGAATAATTTCAGCTTTCTAGACTGGAGTGTTGGTTATAACATACAGACCTTAGTTTAGAGACAGTAATTGTGAAGGGGAAATAAAATCAGTGTCCTTAATAATCCAGTTCAGAATCTGACCCCCTAACAGGTAGGTCAGGGTGGTACAGAGTAGACATCCTGATCAAACCTGACTTGGACAGGATGGTGGGGGAAGCAACATGCTGTTCTGGCAGGACTTTTGCAGTTGTATTTTCTGTAGATCTAATCCTGTTCCATTTCCTGAATGCCTAGATCAAAATTGCCTACAGCCAGAATAGTTTTTGTTTCAAATTAAATCAAACTAGCAAGGAGAGAAATAACATCTACAGGGGAAACAAACAACAGTGTAACTCACTGTGAGGGCTATCTTGCATTGATGCATAGCATTCACTTCTAGACCACAGTCTGGGGAACACTTTATTTGTAAAGGTTCCACACACAATAACATATATCTAACCATATGTACCACTCATCCAGAAAAACAAGGAAATCTTAAAAGGAGATGGGAAAAAGAAAACACCAAATAAACCAAACCAACTAACGCACAAACATTGAACTAAACATTAGAATTCCAGTGCTTATGCGTTCCTTAGCCCATCCAGATGTGCTTTCATCCCCTCTACTCACTCACATATCAAGACTGCACCAGACCTCCATGAAAACCCTCTGAGTTCTGGGATTCCCACCCTTGATCCTGGGTGATGTAGGATTCATTAACACCAGCTGCCACTGTTAGCTTTTCCCCACTGCAAAGGCTCAGTGTCACCACCAACCAGCACAAAACCCATGCCATGTGGCAAGGCCCTGTGGTTAAGCAGGCTGCCAGCCCTGGAGCCACAGTGGGCACAGCAAGGTGGCAGCCATCAAAAGACAGAAAAGATAGCAAAGGCCCATAGGGCTCTTCAAATGAGTTAGCAAGAAAAATTTTAAATTTGCACTTAAAAACCAAAAAAGCAAAATGCTGCAGAGCAACCAAATTCACCATAAACTGCTCTTTACAAGCTGGAGGCAACAGCAAGAATTTTCAGTCAGCCTGATCAAAGTGAAACCTCCTGCTTGCTCATGTGCCTCTCTGGCACTGGCACACAAGGGCCCTGAACAGCATGCCCTGCAAGTCAGGAGAGAGCCCCATATGCTTCTGACAGCAGCAGCCATTGTAACCCTTTTCCAGCCACTTACCATCAGGTATGGGTCGTTACTGGATCTCAGTCTGCATCAAAAGACGTAGATACAACACATACTGGGCCCATCATTCAGTAGACAGTTCAAATGGGGCCAGGATATCACTGGCATCACTTAAATCACCTGGCCAAGCCCAAGCTGCACTGGCCTACATAAAAAAAGAGTAAAGAAAAGCAAGTCTGTTAGCAGTAGGTTTAAGTTTGTTCGGCAGGAGCACGCACCTCCTTTGCAAAACATCCATAAATCTGGAAAGTAGAAAAGGCTAATGACACAGACCAGTCAAGCACCATTTATTTAAAATGTGTGATCCCAAAAATAATTGAGGATCCTTTCAAGCTAGAAATCCAAGCCAGAAAGTGATAGCAGCCCCCTGGACAGACAACAATCCAGGGTTTAATTCTGGACCTACAAACAGCTAAATAAGTGCTCATACTAATGGCAAGAGAACGGAAACACACAGCCTTTGCACTCTGTGCCTTTTCTTCCAGTGCTCAAAAGCCACGTGCTCTGGGCTTCCATAAGATGATTTTATAGTCTTTAATGCAGTATGAATTCACCAAAGCGCTTGACATCATTTCCACTGTTCTAAGTCACATCCTTCGACTGCCTCTAAAAAAGTCATCCTATCTTCACTGGCAGTGTGGGCAGCCTGGTAAGAGGAGGTTTCCAGTGCAGACTCCCGCATAACATGCTTCAATTCAAGCAGTGACAATATTGCTCCTGCCCCCTCACCCTTCCACCCCTGTTTTTTACCCCTTGGTTAATGACATGTTTTACTTTGGCAGAGCAAACTATGCCAAATAAGTACAAACAGCTATGAGACTGGAGCAAGAGTGCATGTCTGGGAGCAAAGCAGCCCTTTCTCAGCTTCACGTTGGCCCAAGACCAAGTGAACGTCAATGTGCTCCATCCCATCTCCAGGCCACCACAGGTAGGAGAGCCCAGCCCAGCAGCTGGACTGGAGTCCCCCACTGTTGCAATGAGCTCTACCCTTCACATGGTATCTGCTGGACAATTGAGGTACAACCGCACTAATTTTATGCCTCTTGAGCATATTTTCAGAGTTGCCCCCTTTGACTTAAGTATTTAATGAGTTGCAACCCAGTTAACACATTTGCACACGCTCCCAGACACAAAACCACACAGAGTTGCTTACATATGGCTTTCCTTACAGTTCTGATAATCTGGGTAATTTATTCAGTTTGGCAAAGTTTGAGTGTTTTTCCATTTCCTCTGCAGAAGGGGAGCAATGTGATTGTTGCTGTGGTGATCCTTCCCTTAATATTTTTAGCCATAATCTGACTTAAAGTCATGACTGGCAGTGGAAAGTGTCATTTTTTTAAGGCACAATACCAAAACATTTGTGAAGAGCCTTTTATTTTTCACACTGAATATTACATATATTTTAAAAAAAGTGCACATATATATATGTATGTGTGTGTGTGTGTGTGTATATATACATATATATATATATATATATAGTCCTTAAAATTCACATTTATAAATGTAAACATGTAGATATTCCTTTATCATAACCAGGCCTGAGTCTGGCCTTTCTTTTGTAATCCCTGTTCTCCTCCACCCACTTGGGCTAAAGTTTCACAGCCAGAACCTCTGCTCATGATGTTGTTTTCAGAAAGGGACTAACTTACTCAGACACATCAATGCTGACATTAAGAGCAGTTGCTTGTCTTATCCCCCCAGGCATGTGGTTTAAAAATCTACCCCCTTCCCTGTTACTGAGGTTAATGACTTCTCTGCAGAAGGGGAGCAAAGGGATTTCACGTTTTCCCTTCTTTTAAGACATTGCAGAGCCAGCAACCCTCTCAGTGCTGAGAAGACAGCAAATTTCAGCTCCCTACCTTCATTTATGCCTTGATCAATGAAGCTGTTGGCAGAGAAAACCGTGGCACACAGTGAGGAAATGAGCACAAACCTGATGGAAATGGTGATGTGATTCCCATTTGGAGCACAGACTGTAGGCATATCCCTGCAGGGCTCTACCAAAGCAAGGGTGGTAGCACCACCCCACCAACCCTAGAGCTCTGCTGCTGCATGGCAGTGGTTCAGAGCACACAAGGAGCTGAGGTGGAGGTACAGCCCTCAAGTGTCCTATGCTTGTGTCCTTCCCTTAATTCCAAATAGGAAACCTGAGAGGCCTGGGAGTGGATGTGTTCTGAAAGCCACAAAACCTTCATTACATTGCTTTTTCATAACCTGTTTCACAGGGAGTGAAATTCTTAACATTGAATTATCCCATGGGACTAACCAGGGAAAAGGATGCCATGAAGTATAGATGAAAATAAACTCAACTGGGCCAATGGAAAGCTGTCTTCCCATTTAGTTGTGGTTTTCTGAAAATTATCATTTGGGATGAATTTTTGTTTGCTGTTTAAAATCCAGGATTAATCATTCAGGAAGGCTGACAATTCTGTTTCTACATTTTGTACCTATGGTGGGTGTTTTCGAGCATTTAAAGCAATTCCTAGATTATTTGTTTTTTTGAGGTGGGGAAAACAAGGGGCTGTTTATTTTCCATTCAAGCAAATAAAAAGTGACATTCCAAAATATTATATAACTTCCATCATTGCAACTAAATACATTTGATGTATCTAAATAAACCAGATTCAATATTTGTTCCTGAAATGCACCAAACAGAAACCACCACAATACTTTTCTTCTACAATGGGATTGCAAATATAGGTGATGTGAAACCATATATTCTCTTAATTTCAATATTAAGAACTCCTTGGATCATAAATAGAGAAACCATTTAACAAAGAGATGCATACATGTTTACACACATTAAATATGACAGAATACCTTAGCATGATTATGCCCATGTATTTTGTTTCTCACTACTCCTCTAGAAATTCCAAGACTTTTAGGATTTTGTCTGAAAGTTTTCAGTGACTGCTAGAGACTTGTGCCTTTCAAAAAAGCAGCTCAATCCTCTGTGATCTTAACACTCCCTGGATACAATATGGTAGATTCAGCAGCCTGTTGATGCAGCAGATTATGCCAGAGGTGCAAAAAAACAACCAGTGCCACACTGGTGGAATTAGAACACGGCTTTCTACCACTGCTTCAGTATTTCCCCACCAACACCACCCTGAGCACTTGGACTCTGCCTTCCCACTGACCATCCTGAGGCAATGCATTGGACACAGATAACACACGTGTGCACCTGAACAATACTTTGGGGACGCTGTGGATCCTCTGCAGTGGCTGAACAGTGACGCTGTGCTTGTGCTCATCCAGGCGATGCCATCAGACCTCCCATAGCTGCAGCCAGCATGACACTGCTCCTCAACAATTCCTTCACCAGGACACACTGCACCTTGGGATATTAATCATGGGCTGGCATGGGAAGGGCAGGAAGTGAGAGCTGATTTGCTTTCACCTTGGCCTGTTTATTGCCATCTCACACTGTAATGCCACCTGAGTAATCTGCCAGCACGCGTGCCGTGTACATGTGTATTCTTGCCTACACCGTGCCTTAGGAATGAAAGGATTCTGCAAAGAAAGGAAGGGACAGCTCTGGGAGTTGTGATTAAGCACGCAGGGTCAGCTAAACCTCCTTTCTAGGTCATTTTAAGATATTTCATTACACAGACCTACTGTTATTTAAACCCAGTCCCACTGTAAGAGAAAAAGAACCAAAATAAAGCTGACTGTTGGATGCAGCTCACCCTGCTTAGAGCTGCTTTGACACTTTTCATTAGATATAAATGCCAGGTCTTGCTGTCCATACTGACCCAAAGGTGCTGGATCCTGGCTCACTTTCCCTTAGCATGCACCACATCTGACCTAACTGCGGTTTCATGGGACCAGACTGAACCTCCCAAGTCCTGCTCTGCCACACTCAGCTTTATTTTCTCACAAAGCCTTTGAGTGAAGGCAACCTTCCACCACATCCTATAAGCAATCAGAAGATTTCCTACCTGCTGTAAGGCAGTCTTTTTGTGAGTGTGTATCACAACACAGCTTTTTACATGTTATTCCACACCAGGATTGCTGCCTTTTTTGCAGGGGACTGAACTACAGCCCCTGTGGAATGCTGAACGGTATATTTGCAAGCAGAATGTAGGTTTCTGTACTGTTTCTGAAGCTCTGCAATTCACTTCCTGTCTTGCACATAGACCAGGGTTTTGCTTAGATGCAAAGCTGAGATTGAGCTGTCAGTCACAAAACATTTCCCTTTTTCCCCGTTTTAGAAAAGGGGAATATCATATCTGTAAAGGATGCACTCAGTTCAAAACACTGCAGCCTCAACTACATTGGCTCTGGAGCAAAATATCAGAGAGATGAAAGTATGTGCCAGAATTAAGTCTGTGCCATAAAACAAGCCTAACTAATGTCTAAATTCCAGCCTTGCTGAAAGTACAAACAGCAGCCTCCTTTGCTGTGCAGGTAAAACCAAGCTGATTTTTTAACCGTGTATTTCCTAGCAATTTCAATTATTCTTGCTGACAGTTTAGTTTTAAGGACCAAACTCTCAGACAATAACTCATGACCTAATTCTGAAGTCAAGACTTCAGTTCACAGACAATTTTCACCATACATCCCTCAGCAATTTTGGAGAGAAAGGATTCTAAAAGAAGGCCATAGTAAGCACAAAAGAGACAAAAGCAGTTATCCCAACATTTAAACCAGATAAACCCAAGTAAGTACTAAATAAGGATTCTCAGCAGCAGTTTTTGCAAACCCATGTCAAGGCAGGTAAGAAGCTGGAGAGTCTTAACTGGTTAGTTACTGCCTTGCCACCTACCACTGCCCCCATCCAGCCCAAGTGAAATGAAGATAGAAAATAATTCTCAGTTAAAACCAAACAATGTGCTCCTCCCTACCAAAAGAATAGTAAGATATTTACATATCTTTAGTCAAAGCTGTATTATGCAAGACAGAGAAAGCACTCCATTTTTAAATAAAGGGATAAAACCCATACAAACAAACTGAAAAAGGCAGCAAATCAGCATATTCACTGTCTCACCTGTCTATAAAGCTTAATTTTGAATTACCTTTGTGGCTTTGCTACTTAGCCTACACACTCAGATATTTAAATTATGATTGATTTTTCCAGCTCCTTAAGAATATAAGCTTAATTCTAGTAATCACAGCCGCTCATTGCTATAGCTGGCTAAATCTTATTTATGTTCTGAGGTCCCAGCTTCAAGCCTCCTTCTCTGGGTACCTTTAAGGAGGAGTTAGACACACGTGTGTCATGGATGATGTTGATAAATTTGCACTTGCCTTCAGAAGGAAATATGGTTTAATGATCTCTTAAGGTCATCTTTGGGACTAATTTTCCATGACAGAGTCTGATCATAACACAGCCTAATTGCACTAATTCAAGAGAAAGTTACCTCATCACAATGGCTTTCCCTCCAGCTTCCCCCTCCAGCTTCTATTCTCTGTAGTGTAGTTTGGCTATAAGAAAAGGAGGAATCTTTGAGAAACTAACTATCTACTAACTAACTACCCCTAGGCCAGATAGACAACTTTCTGATGACAGATGGAGACGCATCAGCTTTGTCTTTCTATTGCACCATCAGCTGTATGTGACATAAAAACAAGCAAATTCAATATTGTGAGGAGAAAGGTAAGAGTCTCTCACCAGGGTTTCATTGTCACAGACTCCAGTTTTCTCTACCAGCAGGCTGCTCAACAGGACAAACCTGATCTGGGCAGAAGACTGCATTTCTGTCAAGTTAGTTGCAGTATCTGAGGTAAAGGTAACATTTGCTCCAGCAAAAATTTGTCATTGCTATTTCCAGCCTCAGAGAGTTTTTGGACATTTGAACCATTCCTGGAGGCTGTGAGCAATATTCATATCTGTGATATCAGTGTTCTGCATGGTGTGCCCACTTTATCTACAAAAGGCTCCTGGGGACCTTCCTGTTGGGTTGGCTTTACTGTCAGAGTCTGGTCTAAAAGAACAAGAGCCTTGGCTCCCTAACATTTCTGACTGACTTTTTGAGGCAGATCCCATAAAAATTATGGAGTAGTTCACAACCCACATGTGCATATTTTTGAAGCGTAAAATGTTCCAGAAATTCCTGGTGTATTCTCCTCAATTTCTACCCTCTGTGCTGTTTTCCTCCTTTTTTTCTTTTCTTTTTTTTCTTTGTATTTCCATTCACTCACCACTTCAGTAAAGATCAAAAGTCAGTATATTGTTCTGTTTTGTGGATCAAATCCCACTAGACTGATCTCTGCAATGGCATACAGATCTGCAGATGTATTCTTGTGAAAAAAGTTAAAAAGAATTTGCATATTGTTCAGTATATTATAATATTTTGTCTGTTCATTTTTAGTTGCCTCTAGAGTGAAGCTTTATGCTTTTATTTGAACACAAAGATTTCTTTTATCCCTTAGATTTAAATTAGCAGTGGGCAAAGCAATTCCATAAAGAAAAAAGGAGAGGAGATGAACATTTCACCTTCCATCAGAAAATAAGACATCCAAAGTGAGATACAGAGGGTGTGTGCCCTGAACTGGGACTCCCCCATCTTCCTACCACTCAGTCCTGTGATTTGGTGCAGACCCAAACCCACCCACCCCACATAAGGCTCCAATTCAGCTGCTCCAGGGGAGACTTTGGAGACCAGCACAGAAGCTTTAAACCTCCCATGCTCAAACTGAGCATTCCTCTTTGCTTCTTTGCCAAAAAACATCAGAGAGGACTTCAGTGGCACTCCTTTACAGATCCTCTTTCCTAAGCAGGGCTGTGCAGAGTGGCAAGCCCTGGTAGCAGACAACTGAAGCCCTTCAAGTGCCAGTGCTTGTCCCCAGAAAAGTGTACAGGCATGAGAACAGGAGGAGAGCCCCTGGCCAGAGTGGCGCTACCAGAGTTTCAGCAAACACAGACTGGAAGGGGACTGGAAGGGCACACTTGGTTTGTAGCCTGTTGGCTGACAGTGGGAGAAGGAGCAGAGGAGTAAAGGAGTTCCTCAGTTACAGAGAGAGAAGACCATTAGGTCATCAACTCCACGTGGATGTCAGGGAACCACCTGGACCTCTCTCTGTATTTTGGAGCTGATCTCCGAGTATTTAGTGGAATTCTGCTCCCTGCACAACATTCTTACAGGGGAAACACTAACACACAATTAGTATCATCATACTGTATTATTTACAAAAACACTCACTTGAAAAGGATGAAAGTTGATGCTGGTTATAAGTACTTTTGGTTTATATTTTAGTTCTCTAAAATTAACTCTGATAAACCTGTCTTGACTTCTGATGGCAAGATAAAACAGATTCAAAACCATAACGTCTGCCTTTAAAATAAACCAAAACAAAAGTAGTCACCTGATTTCAATTACCTCCTTTAAAATCCTCTGACTTTAATTGCCATTGACTCCTTAGATAAAATGAAGGATCCCCCTCATTGCCTGTACACAATCCAAGGGACAGTACTGAAGACATTTCTCCAAATGCATATGACCAACAACAAAATCTGATCAAATTACTTCAGAAAGAGTTTTTCCAGGGGTACACGTGTGCTGTAACCTGCTAGGGTGAACAGCAAATTTCTCTGCACTCTTTTGGTGCTGCACTTCTATTACACAGCCCGAGATAGATACATGTGATAGCACTGTGTCACAACCATGAATAACAGACAAGGTGTCAGAGATAGAAGAGAGGTAGGGGAGAGTAACAATTTCCATTTTCTGATCCTCTAGCAGATGTACTGTCAACACTGAGCTTTCCTTTGTAAGAGGGGATTGACAAAATACTCTGCTGCTCTCCCACACACTTGTCCTTTGGAGCAGAGCATAGTGGGAGGCAGCCCATGGCAAACTCCTGCCCTTCTCTGTCCAGAATAATTTTTGAAATTGGTGTGGTCTTACTGTGCTTTATGCCCACTCTCCCTTGCAAAGTCTTAGTGCTGTTCAAAAGAATAATTTTATCAAGGATTTTTCCATCTATGCTGAGAAAACAATTGCCACAGCCCCTCAAGGAGTTCAGTTTTGATCAGATGGCAGATACCAATAATGCTGCACTAGCACACAGTCCTCACAGACTTTCATAATATCCCTGGTGTTGCCAACACCATTGCCTGGTTTATACTAAGCCAGTTCTTAGGTACCACATTATTTCTCTGTTTGAAAATACTCTATGATTTGTCTGGGTAGGCTTTTTACACAAGCATGTGCCCCTGTCTATTGGTTTTGTTCCAGTACAAGGTGTTCATTTTTCCTAGCATAGCATTGGTCACTACAAAATAAACTCACATATCCCATACTAAAGGCTGCAGTATTTTCAAGCTTTTTGAAGTCGTTGTGCCTGTAATGCCATCCCTCCAAGGATCTGCTAATGGGTACTAGCTTATGCATCATTTTCTAAACTGTACACCACAGTTAGGGAAAAAAACCCAGACACTACACATGAAGGGTCATTGTGGTGAATTGGATTTATAATACCTAAAGAACCAAAAAGTGGACTATGATGTACTTGGATTCAGACACTAACTTCTCATGAGATGAAGTACTTTGAGTGCTGAAAACTGAACCTGGTTATAGAAGAGCTCCTAACTCTTTTCCATTCTGACCAAGTATAAATATTTTTCAAACAAGGGGTTGCTGGATTTGTCAAAGATATAAAGAAAACCTGCATTATCCTAGAAGCTGCAACAGGGAACCTAATGGAGAGTGTCAGCCCAACACCTAATGGAGAATCTGTATACTATAAAGACAAGAGAACACTATGGCCCCACCTCAGAGCCTGCCATTTAACAAAACAGTTCTGGGAACTGCAGTCCCATTCTCTGCCTTGGAATGCCCAAATAGATTGGCTCTTGACTCTCTCTAAGTATTCAGAAAATCTGGGGGATCTCAATTACAGCCCTCTACAATGCAAAGGGAAAAAAAAAAAGAGAAAGAAAAAGATTCATCAAGTATGTTTGGACTGGGTGAAATCTGTTTTGATAGGGAACAGAGTATAGTATGGTTCAGCTGCAAATAAAACCTATCTGCTCTTAACAACATCCTGCAAAGTTGCTAAGGACCTATACACAGACAGCACGATCAATGTAAGCTAAACTTGCATTTCACAGCTGAAATTAGAGCCACTTCATAGTGACAAAATAATAAAACAGCAAAAGAACAATGAGACACTCTGGCACATGTGTACATTTTCTAAAACCACACATAATGAAGCTTTAGCAATGCAGAACTCAACCTCCCAGCTCAAAGTTTTATTGGCCATTATCTCACTGGATTTGGAACAGCAGTTCTGAATGCAGTAAAAGACATTCATTTTTCACAATGTTTCCCCACATAACTGACAAATTTATTACTGTTATAAAAAAGGACACTATTTTGAAATCCTCAGGGTGCTTGACTTGTAATGGTGCCAAACATGTTTCTCTTTTCATTAGCATTCAGGGAACACTGAATATGCCCAAATCAACCTCATCTACTTTTCCCCCTCACATTGGTGCAACTGATGTTGAATCTCCAGCCATCTCCGTTGTGGTCCAAAGCAATAGCTTAGGACCAGGGTAATCAGATATACTGAGAGCCTGTTTCCAGATTAGACTGGAAACAGCCTATTCCCAGCATAGTCTCACACTGGCCTGTTTCAATATGGTGTGAACTCTGAAAATCTTGTGGCTACCTCACAGAACAGGGAATGTTAGAAAAGATGGGTCACCTGGTCCAAAGTTCTCCCTGCTTGAGAAATAAAAGCACTTGTCTCAGTTCGTAGGATGGTTGGAAAAGTAGATATATTCAGAAATTTGATTGATAAAAAACCTTCACAGGTGTTTTGTAAACCCCTGGAGTGCATGAATTCTTCAACAGGTTTGGCACATCTTCCACCTCCACAGGAAAAAAGTGAAAGAAATGGCAGCACAACATGTTTTAGGTGGTGTCTGAAGAGATCACAGGCAAAAAAAAAAAAAAAAAAGACAGTAATTAATAGGGCATCAAGGTACTTGGTTAGCCAAATTTTCTTTCTCCTAGGGAGAGCTTCTGTTCTCCCTTCATATTGCAACATTTACGAGGAAAGCAGGATCTCACAGCCCAGAAACCTCCTGCTGTCTGCCAAGGCTGCTCAGCTCTTTGGTCCTCAGCCTAATGACCCAGATCTGAACACCACAATCATTCTGAAATTATCTTTGATATCTTGTCTCCCTCATTCATGAAGCCACTTTTGGGACCTTATGTGATATAAACTCTGTTCCCCTCAGTTGGACATGCCTTAATTTCCCTATTGGAAAAGGCTTCTTCAGGCAGGCTGGACTCTTTTTGTTCCATTACTTCCTCACTCTGCCATCTGTCCACCCTCTTGGTGAGCACAGGCTTCTGTCTCCTCTTAGCCCACAACTCACCTTTCTCTCAGAAAGCCATCCTGGAGCTCACTACATCCGGTGATACCGGGGTGGTGGCCTTTCACATAATCCCCTGATATCCCCCTGCATCAGTTGGATCTCTGTGTCCTACAGGACAGCCAGGCTTCAGCAGTCAATGGTATCACAGCAAGTGCCACTAACTCAGTCACACCTGCAGATCACACTTCACATTACAGACCCTGCAGTAAGGATTTGTCATCTTAATTTCCACTTGGCTTCTTCTCACCCACCTTCACTGTAGCCCTCACTCTGGTTTTGCATTCTTTGACATATTCAGATCTATCTGCAGTGGGCTCGGGTTAGATTCTTCTCCTCTCACTATACATAGTTAGGAGTTTGATGTAACCTAAATCAGCTCAGTTGTTTATGCTTTCTCTGCAGTAAATGGAGAGAGACAGCTCCAGAGGGTGTTCATCCCATTGTATTCAGGTACACCAGAGAGAGGGGGAATGCATCACCTTACACAGAGTAGATCAGACAGCAAGTTCAATGTTCACATGGCTACAGTTCAGCACTGTAAACCTTAGAGCACAAACAATAGAGATCTGAAAACCAGAGACTGACTGACTGATTGAGAGCTTCATTCCCATGGATGCCCAGATGTCCTCTCTGTCCCATTATCACTTTCAAGTTGAGGTGTGGGGATGGTGTTTTCTGGTACTCCCAGGAGGTTGTGAAGATCTTAAGGGCCTAATCAACACTGTTCTGTGGGGCTGACATGAGTTCTGTGCAGCACCATGCTCAGTGCCAGGTTATCATTTGGGTCAACAGCCACAAATGTTTCTTTCAAACTTCTTTTCAGACTCTGCATCAAGGTTAAGTCTAGTTCTCCAGGATCCACATCAACCTCCATTTAAGGCAAGGAAAACAAAGGGAACTGTTTCTTTGAAACTACTAATGATTGAAGCCTTTTAATTCTTTTCCTGTTTGCCATTAATTTCTGTCCCCGTGAGTCTCAGAGCTTGCTGCTTTATCTTCTAAGCCTTAGAAGCCTTGTTCTCCTCAAGGACACATTGGATTTATGAACATTTCTTTCTTTGTTCACCATGCCCTTCCTATTTTTTTCCGAACAGAGAACTCATTACAGCACCAGTTCATTCTCTCTCCTTGCCAAGTGAACCTTGAGTATGGAAAGTAAGTGTTTTCTATATGCAGGGATCCTTTTCTTGATGCTTTTCCAAGTAATACAGAATGCCCATTATAAGAAAGAAATTTCTGCATATTCGTACAAAAACATAACATTGATAAAAAGAGATAACTTTAGACTGATCCTCAATTTCCATATCCCAATCTTCAAAATGACTAAAGAAAATTATACAGTACCTTCATTCAGTGAAAAAATTGTCTCCTTTGTAAATCAACAAATTCACTTTTTCTCAGATCCACTTCTCCCTAGCAGTCTCACACATACCTTCCTCCTTGCCTTGATTCTTCTCTCTCTGCTTATTGTCATTGGGAGTCCTATTCTTACCGGGCATGAAACAGGAATCTGGAAGAGTTTACCAGCCACATCTCTGGTCTCCTTTTTCCTTTATGACCTTCCTTCTGAGTCCAACATAAGCAACACACAGTCAAGTCAGAGGCTGTGTACCATTGTTGACAGTGAGTTCTACTTAAGCACAAAAAATTCAAATCTCTTCTCTAGTTCCACAAAATCTATCAGGATGGACATTTGTTCATTCTAGGATATATCCTCATAATAGAGTTACAAGTTATTTCAGGTCTCTTAATTCCCCTTGGCAATTTGCACAGGCAAACATATTCCAAAATACTTTTAAAAAGAATAATAACAACCCCCAAACAAATGAACAAGTGCCACCCCACTGGGCAAACATGAAAAGTATTCTGTACGGCAGAGCACCAAAATGTGTGGTCAAACCATCCATCCTGGCAGGGAAAGTACTGAAATAATGAACCAAGGCCAAGCTGACTTAGTAGACACATTTGTTACCAAAATCACTCATAAAATGATCAACAGAAAGGCACCTCGTGCACCTCACTGATGTGCTGCGGAAGGCAAAGGGCAAAGCCTGGCCATGTGCACGGGAGTGATGGGATTCCAATAGACCTAGAAGATTGAGATATTTCCTACTGGAGTGCTGCCTGTGATCCACTGGGAGGGACAGACAGAGAAGGGGATTTCCAGTCAGCAACTCCTGTGTTTACAACAAGACTCAGAAGAGGAACAGCTCTTAGTGAGGTCCTGATGTTCCCAGAAGTGGCACAGAGAAACAGTCCATATGGGAAAAAAACCCACAAAAAACAAAAACAAACAAACAAAACTGAAAAACAAAAACAACAACAAAAAACCCCACAAAACAATGAAAAAACCCTAAGGAATTTATACACTTGCAAGTTATCTCTCCACCATAAGCTCAAATATGATGAGCTTATGATGGGGACAAAAACATCATATAGTCAACCCAGGACACCTGTTTCAAGGGAAGTCAGTGACAATCAAGGATCAGTTTATATCTTTTAACAGATATTTGAAATATCAGCAGATGTGTAGGTTTCTAGTTCCTTTCAGCACACAAACCCATGTGCTCTTTTACAATATTTTTAGAACTGTTAACTCCTGCATCTTGCTCTTATCTTTACAATCCTCAGAAGCTATGATATAACAATTGCTACCCATACTTAGTTCATTTATTTAAAATCTCATCACCTTGTCTGCACAACAAGGGTTCTCATATGGTTGAAGCTACAGACATTCCCCAGGCATATTTAGGCTGTTCTTCAGAGCTTTAAGGAGAACAAGGCACAACATGAGCAGCAGCCTACATCTGAGAGCTGTCCTCATCCTCCTGCTACACCGAGGTGCAGCAAAGCACACAATCTGTGTGAAAGATCCTCATATGACAAAGCCAGAGAAGGGAGATAAAAATCAGGAAGAGAAGCAGAGATCAAAAATTTCTTACTCTGTTTCCCTATATGTGTCTCCTCCTGAGTATTCTTGGACATGATAAGGGGGTGCAGGAGGGTTACAGCTTTCCCGACAAGCTGGACTCCTGCCTGAGTCCACATAATTCACAAGAGCTGATACAGTCCAAAAAAGCTGCAGAGTGAACAAAGTTTGGACACCTAATCTTGCCCCCTCCTCTTGGAAGGGGAGCTCTCCTTCTAAGTCACAATATCAATATTAAATCAAAGTTGTGAGAGAAAATTTACGTGAGTGTAAAAGGTCTGTAGACAGAAAAGTTGTGGGGGAAGTTACCAACCCTGGAAAAGAAGCAGCCTATATTAAATTAAGTTTAAAAAAGAGAGCACAAAGTATTGATCTGATCTTTGCCAGAATAAAATATTAATCATAGGAGCCTTCCCTTACACCAACCACAACCATTACAATGATGAAAAACCCAGGAAGATAATAAAGTGATCTCACAAAAGAAGAAACAAAATAATACAGGGAGATATGGAGCACCATTTGTACCAAACATGTTTTCTTAAAATATTTTGCCACAAATAAAAGCCTTAATAAAGCATTTTTCCCACTTACTAAAGTTTTACTTCCTTTTCTTGGACAAATGTTTGTAAATCAGAGAGGAAAATGGCCAGTAACAGTCCCTTGCAAACTTGCAGGAACCTTCTCGTTACATATTGCAGACTCTGTGTGAAAGTGATGTCCAGTGGGATGGCTGGGATCACCACACAGTAATCATAGAGAATTTTACCAAATTAATCTCTCCCTCATCTTCCCCTGTGCCTAGCCATCTGTCTCTCTGCAAGTTACAGGATAACACATCCCAATTCTAAGGGTAACTCCAGTTAGCAGCAGGCCATAAATCAACCTCTTCTTGTTGCTCTGAGCTGCCTACCCTACAACCCAGAAGTCATGACTTTTTCATAGTATTCATCTCCCATCCTGCAAACATTGAAAAAAGAGCTCTCAGATAAAGGATATGGGAATATAACATTTTTCTAGGAAGAAGAATGAACTTAGTGGAAGCTCTGGAAAGTCCTGAGGTTTGCCTTTAGTGTCATGTGGTTATTTAAATTTTTCTGGGATTTTGGGGTTGCTTTACAATTCTGTCTTCTAATTCTACGAACTTCTAACTAAAGCATTTGTCTTCATGAGCAAATGAAAACAGCCCCAACATATTTTCCAAATCTGTCTAAAATAGTTCTCAATGACTTCTACTGAGTTCTGCTCTAGCAAAATCCACATAGCTTGTGAGTGGTACAAGTGGCGCAGCCCAAATAACGTGTATGGTCCCACCCCAAGCACAGCCCATGCACTCCCTGAGTGACTGAGCCTGTTTGCATGCACACACAGCCATAAGACAATGGTACTTCAGCAACAATACTCAGCCCGTAAGGACTACATAAAAATGCAAGGCTGGTCACTAACACTCAGCAGACACGCGCTGGCTTCTCTTTTAAGAACTCTCCCAAGAAATACCCATGTGATGGTGCTCAGGGTGACTTAAGAACTCTGGCAACTCTGAGTAGAGCACCCAAAAAGAGAGAGACACTTTCTTAACCTTATGGATAGCATCTATTTCACAAGTCCATTCTGCACATGTGAAAAAAGGCCAGCTGTCGCAGACCTTAATCGGAGCCATGGAGGAAAAAACACAGGATTCAGGAGTTACAGGGTCACGGACACTCTTCAGTGGCTTCTCACACAGCTGGCCCTTCAGCAGGACTGTAATGCCCAGGAGAGACCTAAAAACACAGCATTCAAAAGAGGATGGAAATGCTGCAGAGTATTTAGTGAGACTCAAGGTCAGTAATGTCAGCAGTTTTGAGGTAAAAAAGATACTGAATGGGAGAACTTTCACCTTGCTACTCAGCCTATGAAGAAATTCAGGGAAGGATGGCAGAGTTTAAACAGTGAAAATGAAAAAAAAACCTCAACATTTGCAGTTTGGAGAAACCAGTGGCAGCACAGGTATGGAACAACTGAGAGATGTAGTTTTCTATAGCTCCTAAAGTAGATCAAATATTTTGGCTTACATTTTTCCTGAGCATTCATTTATACAAGTCCTCAGAGGCACTTCTTTGACTTTTTTCTCCCCAAAAGAAAGCTGAGTAAGAATTTGGCCCAGGTGGTTTTGCAATAAAGGAACCGTGAAACCACAGAAGAAGAAACTGCATTTGGAAGGATTGACAAGGACCATCGATACTCTTGCCAAGGTAAGAAAGATCATTCAAATATACTTGATGAAAATTAAATATATTGCCAGCTGTTGCCATTTCAGCATGATGTGGTCCAGCATCCCAGAAGAGAAAAGTCCTTGTGCATTTTTCCAGATCTGATTATCATACTCCAAAGGTAGGAGTTGAGCCAAGTGTGTCTCATAAGCAACACACTTTCCCTGACTATCTCTGCACTGGAAAGATAAATTGCTTTATTTTTAAAAGAAGTTTAATAAATATGAGCCTGCCTTTTACTCTTAAACTAGAAGTTAACTATTTGTCAGACAGATAAATCTTGTTCTACATAGGGCTAAGGGAAACTTTATGACAAGAGGGCATTTTCCTTACTGCCAAATTGTTTAGGAGTTCTTGCAGCTTTTCCCTAGGTCCTTTGAGACACTATGACAGCCCTAGAATGTCAGGGATAGGCAGAGATCAGCACTAGAGCTCAGTTCTTTCTTCTGGAAGGAGCTAAGTCATTTTGTTCAGAAAAATGACATTGCTTCACTAACACCAGACCAGTAACAATAGTATTGAAATAATAACTTCATTTGGATCATCAGTTTTTAAGGGCTGAATTCTGCCTCTAAGTTATATGACTGCTTCTAGAGGAAAATTTTGCCTCGTGCTCTCTCTTTCTGATGTGAAGAAATCTGTGCTTTCCTGACACAAAGTGTTAGGTGCCATCAAATATGATGGAAAGAATCAGGTTCTCCATAGATGAGCATATCTCAAATGAAGTTTTCTAGGAAGAAATTCCATTAGAAACCTTCTGCTTTCTGCTTCTTTCTACTGCAAGATTTATTGCTCAAGGGATCAACATAATCCAGTCAGCAGACCCACTCCAAACCTGGCTAGCCTCAGCAGTAACCACTACAAAGCAGCTGAAATTTTCAGTGGAAATTTCTATCTATTTTCCAAAACCTGTGGAAGAAGCTACTGGCACATATTTACAATGTTCAGATTTGCCTTTAAATGATCTAGCTTCAGCTTTGTGAATTTTCTGCTTATGTCTTCAGATCTGGAGTTCTCACAGATCACCTTCATTAAAGTCAGGTAGCCAGCCTGCCAAAACCAGAATTGAGAGCAGGCTTCAATGATGACAGAACTCAACTGAATCTTGACCTCAGGTCACCAAATTTTTCTGGTACAGTTAGAGATTTGTGAAATGTACAATTATGCAAGAGCTCTAAGACGTCATGGGAGGTTAAAGGAAAAGCCAACTCTGTGTCCTTGCTGGGAGGCCGAACAAGAATTTTGACATCAGATAATATCTTGTGCTGTTAGGCTAAAACTTTGCAGTGTCTTCATCACCCATTGAGAGCTTTTGCATTTAGGATTTGGAGGAAGGAAATTGTGAGTAGGTGTGAGTACACATTTCTGATGAAAGCAATGAGAAGACAGAGGGGATAATTTCCAAGAAAGTGAAATTATTTTTCTTTACTCATAATAATTTTCTCTTCCATTAGCTAGAGTTTTCTCTGCTTGTTTTTATTATCAGCAGAGTACTGGAATATCACCACTCTGGCATTGACATTCTCTTAACCATGGAGAGGTGATGATGAACATATTGGCCATGATTTCAGTTCACCCTTTTGAATGGTTGTTATTCCAAGCTCCATTATCCATTTAGTTTTGAATATGTCTGCTTCCTGCATTTCCTCCTCACGTGATTTTATAAATGCCTACAAAATAAGTACTCTCAGCCGTGTCTGAGACATGTCAAGAAAGTAGTGCATAAAGTACAGGAAGTTTCCTTGGGTTTTTGGGTATCTAAATATCAGCTAAGAATAATGACAAAACTGGAAGTCACTTTCAAGTCACCAAGCACCCATGATTTTATGTCTCTGTCACAGCACTCCATGACTGACAGGATGAGGAGTCCAACTCTATTCAGCTGCTGCTTTCATACCTTTGAACAGCTTGGTCTCTCTCTCCATACTTTTTCTATCCCTCCACAAGGATTCCCTCCCTGAACACTACTATTTGTTACATGAGTATTTCTCTCACCAGTTGCAGGGCTTTGGCAGTTTCCTGAGTCCTCCATCAGCCGTGCCTAGCAGGCCCTAGGAGCTCCATTCAGGCAAGGATACCTTTGAAGACTGTCTCCCTTCAATTACACTGTTTCAGAGCAGGCAGAGACAGTGCCCGATCACAGATCCCCCACACGCAGTGTGGTAGGCTAACTGACCTGAGCTGGTCTTTTTCTTGGCTTCTAGTCAAACTCTGGCTCTTCTCATTTCAACTCTTTTGAGCTGCAACCACCTCAAAGGACACCTCGCTGGCAGCAAAGCTCTCTCCAGTTTACACCTGAAGTCTGGTTCTCTGTTTCCCATCACAGTCTGAGGGCCTTTGAATCACTCTGTCTCCTCCAGAGCATTGCAGACACGCCTGTGATTTTCCAACCGCAGGATGTTCTGTACAGAGAAATTTCAAAAGACTCATAGAAATAAGAAAGTGCTGATTCACAGGTACTCTACGGCAGAAATAGTGGGAGTATTTCTTTAGCACGCTACTGGAAAGTCTCTCATTCACTTCAGGATGAGCATGTCATTTTAAATACCATGCCATGAGTCCATGTGTATGTCATAAATTCCTTGCTGATCTCCAGGGATGTGGCTATCTGATCGCCACTCTGCTACAAGCCACAGATTTTTTCCAGGTGTCATTAGTCTGTGGAAGATCCTTTTTCTGTCCCTGATGTCTGTGAGATCAAGTCCCAAACCAGGCTCTTTCAATAGACCCTCATCCTGAAGAGAAGTACACCGGGGAAGTGGGCACACAGTTCTCATTTTAAAGAGCCTAATTCAGGACATCCCATTACCATACATCCAGTGTTATTGATATCTTGCTCTAATTTTGAAGTAAATGCATACAGAATGAATAAAAGCACTGGAAAAAAAATGGGCATTTAGCATTATCATACCTAAGCACTCTCATTCCCTTTACTTGAAAAGCAATTTTTGATTTTGCAATAAATAAACAATATTTGGCTTCTCTTTTGAAATTCAGTTAAATGTATTAGAAATAATGGAATCTCCCATGGAACTGATGCTTCAATTCCTAAGAAACATGGGGTTTGGATTTCTGTTTTGCTTTGTTTTCTAATAAGATCAGGTACTACATGGATAAGTTTGGGATAATGAGATTTTTTTCCAAAATAAAAAGTTAATACAACAAGATTTGAACAATTTATAATGATTGTGAATCCTTCTGAAGGCAACTGTATTTTGTACGTTAATTTCTAAGCAAAAATCCAAAGATAACATAAAACTATTTTTATCCTTTCAACTGCTCAATTTCCCAGAAATATCACCAAATTAGTGTAACCCAGTTCTTTAGAACTAGTAAAAACAAGGTTTTACAAAAATCTCAAGTTTATAAAAATATTTCCTTTCACATTCTCAAAAGCAGAACTTGAATTAATAAAGTGAAAACAGCTCCTATTTTAATTAAGATCCTTTCAATGCGCATCATTCCTTCAAATTGAAAAAAAAAGGTTATTTTTCTATTTCTCATTTTCAAACACATATGTATGTATAAAGAGGAATGAACGGGGAAAACGCTCCAAGGGAAAATGGGATTTAAAAGAGTTTTTCAATTTTTAATTTTTTTTTAATAAAGAGGCAATTTTTTTAGCTGATTCTGCGTACAAATACCTGAAGATATAGAAAGGACCACACCTATAGTCCAACATGTCGTGTGAAAGAGCATGAAATATTTTCATTTTGCCCTGTCAAATGCTTTTTAAAATTCTTTGTAAGGTTCCCAGTGTAGGCCATTACTGAAAGTGGCTCTTTAAGGTAAAGTGGGCTATGCCAGGCAATAGTTCTACCCTGTATATAAGGAAGAATATCAAAGGCTATGGCACATGCACTGCTCAGCTTCAGCCGCAGCAGAGAGGTACAGAGGGCTCTGACATGTGGCACTTTAGAGCTGAGAGTATGGGCTGACATGAGGGAATGTGCCCAGAATGTGCCAAAACTAGAAGAGTAAAAGTGGAGAAAACAGAGCCACCAGGAGAGCTAGCTGGTCAGAAGCCAGCTAGTGCGAGAGGTTAAGGGGAGGATGTGAGAAGGCATGAGAGTTTCCCCTGTGCTAGCTTCAGAAGCTCTCACACATGACCTGGGTGAGCTCAACCTTCAAGATAAGGTTTGTATCTGCTCTTGGGAGTAGAGTGGCTTCTGAAAAAGGATCAGGGCACCTTTTGAATCATGTGGTATTAAGGTATGAAGCCTGCTGTGGCTTGGCTGCAGCTGTGGTTAGTGTTGCACAGTCACCCCTCAAAATGGATTTGAAGAGTGCAAAGGTGCCTTTGTTCGGTGGGGGCAGGCACAATACCACCACTAATATATTTATTGAGCCAGTAATGGGTGCTGCCCAAGGACACCTGACAGATGCTGCTTAAAAATAAATACTTTAGACATGGGTGATTCCAAAGGATTCCAGAAAATCTAAGCCACCAAAACAACCTACTTGTTTTCTTTCAGCTTGTAGAGCCAAACAACTTTTCTGTTTGTCTGAAATTTTATAAAAATGACTGTTGATCAGAAGCGGTTGGCAAAAGTCTAGGTGACCTTTTCTTACTGTATTCCAGCAAACCACCACACTAATTTTTCTCCAGCTGTGAAATATTGTAACATTAAGGAATGCATTCTCACACACAGTGATGGTTGAATTTTTTGTCTTGCCTTTGAAGCCTGTTGTTTTCTTCACTAACAGTCCAAGAGATGCAATTTCTTTAAAGGCAACTATTTCCATTAATACAGTATCACTTGGTCAGCCAGAGACCCTGCAAATCTAGGCTTAACAAGCACCCTTTATATGAATAATCTGTAGTCTCTTACTAACAGATGATAACAATAAATTTACCCAGTGACTATTGCTCTAATGTGCAGTTACAAAAGATATGTGAAAGAGAACTCCAATTTGACTAATTACATAAACATATTTTCCTCATATACACCTCCAAATATGATTCTTATTGCCATTACAGCCTGCACTGATCAAAAGAGATGTTTGAAGAAGCACCTCAGTGGTCAGCATTGGGTTTTCAGGCTGTTATTATCAAACTAATAATTGACCTAGTGGTGCTTTCTAACCTAGTTACAACTTTTTGGAAAAATAATAACTACTTGATACAAGAAGTGGAAATTGAATGGGATATGCTCAGACATTTCTGATGTAAAATTGAAAAATTGCAATAAATGTGTTTTTAAATTTGTCTCCTCAGAGAAAATATCTCTATTTTAAAACAGCTGCTCTCAAAATGATTTATAACCTTCATCTTCAATGATACCAAGATCTTTAAAAGATTTGAAACTTGGTGAATCATGGCCATTCCATGGGGTGATGCAGCATGATACTGCTTGATGATGCACCCAGACCTGCTGTGGTTTGCATTACTTGGAGACACACTGCCACAGTGGAACAAGAGTTTGAGAAGGACAGAAGAATTTGAGGAGGACAGTTTGTGTTGCTTCAGCAGACAGAAAAGGCTAGGGTTGTAAAAGGATGCTTTGAAATGAATAAAGGCTCATTTCAACTTTCAACTGCTTTTAACTCTTTGCAAAAGCATGGCAATCCATTTTTGCATCTCCCATCCCTTGGAACTGTACCTTGCATTCCAGTAATGGCCCAGACTCTTTACACAAGCTACTCACATTAGAGATTACCAAGTAGTTCTTCATCACAAATTACGTTGACCAAACTGGTCAACAAAAACTAATTCAGAGTAAAATGCCAATTCTGAAAAAAATAATCATCCTGGTTTCACATATGAGGCTTCTTGGCTGCTAGAGCAGCAATTATTTGATGATTTTCAAAGATCTCATCTAAGACACAAGAGAACAGCAGAAAAGGAACTCTATCACGTGTCTCCCTTATGAGTACTTTAGTCCAACAAGCCATTCTTCACCTGGAGAGCATAAGGGATGTTGGTTTCTCCTTTGCCAACATGAGAAGCATCACCATTGCAAGTGAACTGTAAAGTACCAATGGAATGAAAAATATTATTTTTATCCAGACATAACATATTTAAATAATCAATCAGTTTAATTACAGATATGACTCAAATACAATCAGTAAGATTAAAGCAAAGAACTTGGAATACCTAACACATGCCTCAGGTGTCAAGAAAGTTTCAGACTAAGGAAATTTATACCTCTGACTCCTAGTTATTTGACTCCTTGAGAATGAGACCTGGGTCTGTGACTGGTGTGAACCAAAGGAGACCTGGAAACAAAAGAACGAGAACCTGATACACTGAAGGATAGAAATTCCTCTTTTTATCACCTCTATAATTTAGGCTTAATTTTAGTAGGTTCTTCTTAGGCCTTTAAGTGTTGGTTGAACTTCAGTCTAATCCATGAATGAGGCTGAAATTGACCCCAGAAAGTATTGACTCCACTAACTAGGAATTCTTACATTATTACTGCATTAATAGTGTCCTTCACTACAACATCTATAAAATAAATTTGCCTCCACTCAGTGTTGTACCATTTTGGGAAAGAAAACTGTGTAACCAAAATGGGAATTTGAACAGGATGACTTGAGGTTTACCTTAATAGAGAGAATCAGAAGACAGTATATGTTCCATAAGAGAAAACACCTCTCTTCATACATCTAGAATATCAACATATACCTCAGCAAAACTACAGATTCACATCAAGACCCAAACCATGTGTTTGTTTAAAATGATAGCATGCCTTTTTCTTTTTTTTAATTCACCCTTTTACTGGCAAAAATAGTGTAAAGTGTTTTTTCACAGAGAGACTGTATTGCAGAGAGACTGCAACAGTCTCACTGCTGAAAACCCCAGCACAGCAGATTAAAAGGAAAGCTGTGCAGAGGCAGCAATGTGTTGTACCACCCAGGGAGAGCTTGGGTACACATCAAATGAGCCCGACCTTCAGCGTGTGGGTGTGCTGAGATTTTAAAGAGGTTCCCAGTCGAGGAGAAAGAGGAGCTTTCCTTTAAGCTAAGCACCACATTCTACATGCATTAAGCAAGATGAATTTCTGGATTTCAGGGAACCTGCCTAAGATGCAGCTAAGGTATTCCAACAGATAAAATCCTCTCTGCATGCTACATTAAAACATAGCTAGCTGAGAGACTGACCTCTGCTCTGCCCATTGTTCTTGATATCAGTAGAATGCAGGACAGCGGGGAGACTGCAAGGTGGAAAAAATAAGTAACGCAGGAAAACAGGCACAGCTTGTTCACAGGGTAGCTGGAACAACAGTGCTGAAAGTAATTTATTATATAGAATCATAGAATATCAGCTGATTTTTGGAAAAGCAAGGCAGTCCAGCACCCTTTCCAGCTGAATCTTAAAAGTGGCCAATACTGGGGAACGCACCACTTTCCTGCAAAAGATAATTCCAAGGACTGCTTGTTTTCATTGAGAAAAATTTCCCTCTTTTGTCCAACTGGAATCTTCCTGAGAATAATTTGTACCCCTTGTGTTTTCCATGTGACTTCTTGCAAATGGGAATATCCATCTTCTTTGTGGCCCCACTTGAAATGCTAGAACATGGTGATGAGGTCTCCCTATGCCTCTTTTCCCAAAGCTGAACAAATCCATTTCTCTCTCAGCCTTTCCTCATGCATAAGGATGTCCAGGCCTTTGATCACCCTTGTGGCCCTTCTCTGGGCCCTCCCCAGCCTGTCCACACCTTTTTGCATTGTGGGGACCAAAGCTGAACACAGTATTCCAGGTGCAGGCTGACAAGCAATGATTAGAGAGGGACAATGACTTCTCCATGTCTGCTGGTGATGTCCTTGTTGATGTAGCTCAGCATCCTGCTGGCTTTCTTTGCTGCAGCAGCAGCACACTGCTCACTCAGATCCAACCGTTTGTCCACCAGGACTGATCCCAAGTCGCTTTCCACAGATCTGCTCCCCAGGTCTCATTCATTTATTAGCCCCACAAGTAAATCATGATGCTCTGAGAAGTTTGACTTTTTAGCATACTGCTAGAGCCATGCCCACTTTCCTCCACGGCCTCCAGAGAGCCCCCATATCACTCACTGTGCAGTAGTTTGGACACAGTTTGCCTGCCTGCATAAATGAATGTACAGGCAGGGAAGGAAGGTGCACATGGATACTCTTGGACCTGGCTTGCTGCCCTGTGACAACATGTCACTCTGCCAGCTGAGACATCACACTACAGCAAGGCTGGGAAAATCACCCAGTGTGCATCCTCCCAGACCAAAGGAAAAATCAGCCCTGTGCTGCTGGAGAGAAATTTGGCAAAGCATGGACCTCAGCCTACTCATGTATACACTCCTAGCTGCAATGGCTTTATAGCATTATGTTGCAGTAAGAGAGTAGGAACATTACTGACCTTAGATCTGAGAGCCAGGAAGATGCCTGATGGAAATCTTCCCTTATCTCAGGACTGTGTGAAAGATAAGAGGTGTAAGTGCTTTCAAACCCTCCCTGGCATACAAGTAGGGATGTAACAAGCCTATACATCTACCAAAACTATCAATTTTTTCTTTGTAAAACCAAACCAAATACCTTCTGAGGGCAAAATAAAGGTAAACTACTTCAGGAGGTTTTGCCAAATGAGACTGATGTTTCAGGGTAGCACACAGTGTACTTGTGTGACTTTAAAATAAAGCTGTTGATCTAAGGTAACAGTCTCGGGGTCATTTCCTATAAGTATATATATGACCCCCTGAGCAACATTTTCCAGTTCTCATTCGTGATTAAACCAATGCATCTGATCCAAAATAGCAGAGAGAAAATATTTGTGGCCAAAACTTATCTGACACCTTAATGTCCCACTTGACAGACACTACAAGTCTGTTCAATGTCAGACTTTTTGCACTAATATGTCTTTGATCTCATTTTATCACACAGAATGTGATCTGCCAGCAGCCCCTCTCTTATCTGTGCCAGTACATACACAACTTCTGGGCTTTTCTTTTCCTCAAAGGCTATAGACAGCAGCTGGTTTATTGGTAAGAAGATGTCGTTTGTCACAGGTGATGTTCAGGCAATGTGAATCACACTAATGCTGAGCAACTTCATCATTCAGGCCTCCTCCCAGTCCCCATGGGGATGTCATGTTGATGGGGTCCTGAAAGTACAGAAGAGGGGAAAATCCCACTCCCCACTCCTGCAGCAACTCCACCAACTCCTCCATTTCTCTGAGGGATTTTTCCCCTCCAACCCAGCACTCTAGTGCCTTTATCTCCATCTGCATGGAAGTCCCTCCCCCCCCACCTCAGAGATGAGTGCTGTGCTAGCAAAAGGCAGTGTAGTGTTTTCTGAAACCACAAGCTGGGCATGGGTCAGCATCTGAAAACATCACCTCCTCCACCTGCTGCTCCACCAGGTGACTGACATCAGGACACACTACTGTGTCACAGCTTTTGCAAGCATGTGCAGAAAAACTGCCCATAGAGGAAAACCCTGAACTTGGGGCATATGAAAAAATTGTCCTTTTAGATGCTAATAACAATGCACTAAAATCCTCTGAACTGAAGCACCTTGATGAACAGTAAATAGTTGTATTTTAATAGCTGTAAAAAAGAAAAGCTATGAAAAACCTTAGTCTAAGTAGTTTTTAAGAGATGTAAAAATAAAATAAAGAAAAATCCCAACCCAATTCAAAATCATATTTGTTCCTTTACATCTTCATTTAATACTTATTTGGAAACTTCCAGAAGTTTAGATTGTAATATGAATTTAAGCATTACTTAATGACTTGGCTCCAGCTGAATATATCTTCATTAGGCAAATGTGTCTTATTTTGTTCTGATTAAGCAACAGTCATTGTTCTTTGCCACTATTTGAAACAATCCCTAGAATGGTCCCCAGTAAAGCAGTCATCCCAGCTAAACATATTCCCCTCAGAATGAACCCAGGAAGTTCAGACAGGGTTCCTTCTTTGATGTCCACTAACTGTTTAATCTGATTCTATGATTATTTATAAAAAATCCCATACTACCAGTGATAACATCTCACACCCAAATTAATGGCCACAGATAAAGCAAAAGGAAGTTCTTGAAACCTTTTATATTGTTCTCAGTAAAGACAATAATGTAGATCTTTTCAAGGCTGTGGATGAATTAATCCTCATAAGTCCTATTAAAACCAGTAGGCAAATCCCTAGGAGGAATTTGAAAATTTTAGCCCTGACTTGTTATCTTGTTGCTCTCACCTAGGACAAGCCACAGATGATGAGGGAAAGCTCACTGTCACAGACAGGCATTCTCACCAGCCAGGAGAATGCTGTTACTTGGCACAATGATATTACTCAACATGCAAATTAAATATGGGTAATATGCCACAGGATGAAGGCCCTGTAATAAACTGTCCAAGGAAGGCAACGCCTCCCGCTGTGTTTCCAGAGTACCATGTAATTTACAGTCACTGCTGTGAGTTCTGCATGAGAATATTAATGACTACATTTCTCAGCCAGAAATATTAAAATCATTATTACCATCTGAGGCTGTAGACTACAGGCTGGAAAGAAAGGGGGTTCACTGAAAAGGACATTATTTTCTAGCTAGGAAAAAGAAATTATTATCTTAATCTAGAATCTGCTTTACTATTATACCCTAAAAGTAAAAACAGAAATAGCTGCTTAAGTAAAGCATAGCTAAACATTAGTTGAGTTCTAGGACTACATTTTTTTCTTCTGTTCAGTAAGGCAGCTCTTTCAGATCCCCACTGGCTTCTGGGAACCTTGGGCAACTTCATCAGCTGGTACAAGAAGAGTTTATGTTTCTGTTCAGACATTTCTCTCA
This sequence comes from Fringilla coelebs, assembly GCF_963513975.1. Classification (NCBI taxonomy): domain Eukaryota; kingdom Metazoa; phylum Chordata; class Aves; order Passeriformes; family Fringillidae; genus Fringilla; species Fringilla coelebs. The sequence goes on from NC_140028.1 coordinate 86,506,803, forward strand.
GTAAGCAGACTATTACCTCACAATTTGGATCTTCTTTACATTATCAGCTAGAGTGATAATATCAATGAATTTGAGAGCGTTTTCAGCTATAAAGTTCTGTGCTTCTACAGTATCACTGTTGTGAAAGGTGACAAAAAGATGTGCCTTCTGTGTGTCCATGCTGCTGATTAACTTGGCCACACACTCCAGTGAAGTGAAGAAGGAAAATTAACATCTTAACTTCAGCTGTGACCACACAGTCATAAAATAGGATAGCTAATCAGCCTGGCACAGCAGCAGGCCTCCGCTCTGAAGAAACTTTGCTATCTTGTTAAGTCAGACACCAACTATAACACCAGAATACAGCATTCCCAACTACTTTAAAAAGAAAGGTGGTTTAATGAGATCTCTGTATTTTATTATGAATGCCAACATACTCATGCAGTGACCTGGGAATCCAATAGGAAAAGGGTAATTTTAAGGTGATGCAAACAAACAAACAAACAAACAAACAAAACAAACAAAACATAAATAAATGTTGCAACTAAGAACGGGGAAGTTTTATGAACATTTTCAACTGATATATATACAAAAATATATATCAGCCATACAAAATTGACATGTGGGGACCACGCCAGTCCCAAAGCCGTTTTAGAGTAGTGTGTTAATTTCTGTATTCTATGTATATCAGTAATGGACCAGACTGAACCAAAAGATGTGGGTCTCTCCTATGACAAGACACTAACAACTAGTCAGAGAATTCTGACCCCAGAATAATCAGACATGAAAACAGGTATTTGTAGGAAAAGCTAGAAGTAGACTGTGCCTGGGGTCTTGTTTGACCAAGGTGATAAGCTGTTCTTCTGAGGAAGAAACTGGTGGAAGCAGATGGCTGAGCAAAGCTCAGTAAACTGCCAAGGGCATGCAGGACCAAAGACAGTTTGTACAGTGTGATACAACATGTTTTACCCAAACTGTGATGGTCCAAACTGTCTTACATGAAGATGATTTCCAGAATTGTTCCAGGATTTCCAGAATTTCAAGAAGCCACAACTAGCAGAAGACACATATCCTGGACATCTAAAATCTTTGACAGAAGAATGGGTCACTCTCTTTGCAAGAGACACCCAGGCCACAAGGGTAACTGGGAAAAACTGAAGGGTACATGTACACAGGCTGGCACAGACTCAAACTTTTCACTGTCCATGCTCCATGTTGGCTGGATTTGGAGCAGTGGGGAATTTGCGTAAATGCCAGAGTGTGGGTAGAGAAGGTGAGGCTGTCAGTCCTAATTTATATAGGTGTGCCCTCAGACACTCTGCTTCATGCAACATTTTACTCTCTGACTGCAAAAAATGCATTAGAAAAGCAGGGAATGCTGTGGTCATCTGTCTTTTAACTAAATATATGTTCATAAATCATTCAGCACTTGGAGATACTTGGTTCCTGATTCTTATGCATGTCAAAACCCATTGTAGCATTCTTGCAAGGGCAAAGGAACTTTTCTGTTGCTGATGGCACAACAAGGGCATAAAAAAGTGTGTGAGTACCAATAAGAACTGAGTCTACATCTTTTTAAGGTCAGACTCGGCTCCTGACCTGTGGTGAAGCACTCACTTCTACTGTAGCAGTTAAAACATTATAAAATGAATTTGTAATAGGTGATGGTGGCTGTTCACAGCCACGCACTCAGAAGCTTGGGTAAAGCTTCCCCAGGCAGAAGTACAGGGCATGTATTGTGAGTCTGTCACTTCCAGGAGGCAAGGAAACATCCAGGCAGAACTGTGAGCTGGGCTCTGCAGTGGGTCTGCACATGTGCAGAAGACATACACAGGGTTTCTACATGGTCTGCAGCCTTACTGAAAGTATTTTGGTTTGGTTTGTTGCTGCAATTGCTTTTGCTCCAACCAGGAGCCCTTGAAGAAGTCTGAAGTGTTCAAATTCTTGAGGAGGGGGTGGGGACCAGAACAAAAGACACAACTGAAGAACCTGAAGGTAGGGCTCCATTAGCCAGAGTACATCCAAGCATTAGCCTAAAAAGCTAACAGCCCAGACTGAGGGAGGGCAGAGGAGGAGGTTGTTTTTTTTTTTTTTTCTCTGAACTAAATAACAGAGTAGAAATCCCCAGTGACTTGCAGAAAGCCCATCTGCTTCAATGCTAAAATTGAGATTTCCACCACTGATTGTGGCTGAGGGCAGAAACAGGACATAATGAGCAAGAAATGAGAAAGTCTTTGAGAATTTTTACCTCAAGCTGGCAGCATTTTGAGGAGTCCTTTGTTGTTCTCATATGGCATAAGGTACTGAAAATCAAATATGTTTGAAAGGACTAAAATTCAGAAGAGCTCTACAGCTAAGGTTTATCACTCTTAATGTTCCTCTTTAAAGTGTCCCTGCAGTGCAGAAGGTGACTTTGTAAACAGAGTTTCTGTACGACATTCATTTTCCCTTTCACTTTCATGTCAGCTTTGCTGCGTTTCACACAGCTACACTTCGAGGTAACCCTCAGCATGGCCATACCAGTGTGGCTTAAAACATCCAACCTGGATTTATTTTTTTTTTTCTCAGAAGTATTTTTACCTTCTTTAGAGACCATTTCAATAGCCCAAGATAATTCCTAATTCTATATCTAGCAGTTCAACTTATTTATGTGCAAAAGAGCAAGGATAGACTGCAAACAGTCAGCCAAGCAGAGCAGAAGGCTAAAGAAGCTCATCTGGAATAAATGCTTAAGGAAAAAGAAGTCTCACCTGGTAATGACATGAACCTGAACAGCCAAAGGGATATTTTGGCTAAGCCTCAGGCTGTGGAATTTCATTTAGTTTTCACTCACCACTCTTGTCACCAGTTTTCAAAGTCATGTGTTTGAAGTGAGTCACCAAATTCCACATCTGGGCTCACAAATAGCTGGGATGAATGACAGAAGCACTTAACCCCACCACATTTACAAAAGAACCTAGAGGGTTAGATACAATAAAAGCTGTAATGACAGAATCTTAGCTGAAATATTCAAAAGTGAGTTGAGGTACTAAATGACCACCTTTATTTTCTGCAAGTGCAGAGCATTTGCCTTAAGTAAAGCAGGCTCTTCAGAGAGCATAAGTTGAGCAATTGATATCACAGATGGTTTTTAACATGTTGGTCCGTAGCCTGAAAAATGTGGTTTATATTTTTAAAACATGGCTGTATCTAATGAACTTGTTAAAATATTAGGCAGAATAGCAAACATGGGTTGGAAGTCACAGAAGAGAATATGACAGGATGCAGACACAGGAGCCCATGGTGGGAATGTACTACAAGCCAACTCATACATTTTAGGTCAAAAGTTTCAAAAGTCAGTATTGCCCCAAACCAGAGCTTTCATTTATCCCATTAAAAAGCTGCACAATGCTACAAACTTCACAGGTACATCTAAAGCTGTGAGAAGGGGTGAACTTGCATCAGGTTTAGGGGGTAACAGAATTTAGTTTTCAGTCCTGGTCTCCCACAAACAAATACATGTACAGTAAATATATATGCACTGTTACATAGTCACTTTTCACAACTTTGCCTTAAAGTAGGAGGTTGCTTTAAAAAATGCATTAAGCTTGACAGCTGGAAAAAAATTTAATAATAATAAGGATCAGAGTACAGAAGATTTTATTTCAACTTGAGAGAGATACCGAAGTTCCACCATGGAAGATTAAGACCATCAGTGCCAAGAAATGAAAAAGCTGGTAGACAAAACCAGAGTGTGTTTGAAATGTTACTAGAGTATTAAAATGTTAACTAAAGTTAACCCACATGCAAGGCTCAAATCTATGAGTTGTGCTGCAAGAACAGCACACTACGTTTCAAACAGGGCTTGGTGACAGGGTTTGGTGTTATTGCCCAGTAGGTGGACTGGTAAATTAGTCACACTCTTCCAGTATGAAAGAGTTTGACCAAAAAAAAAAACTTTGCAAAACTGAGTTTTTTGTTTTGTCACTGATGAAATCAGAAGCTTGCTCTCCCACCACCATGAACTATGCCAGCCACATCACTCCTCATGCTTCCATGGACTTTTACCCTCCAGGTCACTGTGGGTTTTTGCTCTATTGCGGGGCAATGCAGCCAGGTTTTGCTGCTGCACAGTCAAGGCCAGAACACAGAAATGTGCTGTGGCAGCACATCACAAAAGAATTACTCATTCCCTGGGTTAAGTAACAAAAGGTCTTTATCTCAGGAGTTAGGTCTACCAGGACCAAACACTGGCAAGCAGGTTATTGCCTTATTCCCCTGCAAAGCACAGAATGTGTTTAGTAGATTTGTCTCATTCCTCATCTGCTTGTCACAAAAGCTGAGCACAGGCTAGTACCCTTCAAATCTTCTGATGTTCAGACTGGAGATAAGAGGATCAGAAGCATGGCAGTCCAAATTCAGAGAGACAGAGCCTGAAAACGCATGCACACAGCCTTTACCTTAGGTGCACTCATTTCCAAAGCAAAATTTTCAATACTGCAGACACCAAACTCAAAACACACTTTGAAAACAATTCTAAATAGCAACATTACATCACTGTAGCTATTCCTGTGCTGTGAGATGCAAAAAAAGAAATATCACTATCAAACCTATTCATTAAAATGCCCTTTTCTTACCTCACCATGTTGTCCCACTTGGAACTCATAAGAACAGTGAGCTTGACAGGATTAGGACACTGCCTTGGAACATGACTATTTTGTTTGAGCAAACACAATGCAGTGTTCCCTTTACCTCATGCACAATTTCTTGGCATGTGTCTTAAGTACAAGTCAGCTGCTCTTCACATTAGTATAGAGCAGGGGCAGAAGCACTGAAATGCAGCCATCCCATTTTCAAATTTCTGATCCATACAAGACTATCAAGACACAGGCTTTATATTGCTACTGAGCCCTGCTGATTTCATGTGCTACCACAGCTGCATGTAGCCCACAGGTGTTCTGAAACCATCAGCCCATGTAAAGGAGGTGAGTTGCTCCTGTTTGCCTTCAGTTTTGGCACCAAAAGAAATCATGGGGAGATGCTAAAGGTATCCCATCTGACTTCTCAGAAGGGTATCCAAAACAGCAGAAGTGACCAAGTCCCTAGTGGGCTTTCAGGATTTTCATCAGACTTGGGGCAGGTGGTATAAGTAGTTACTGAAATTCTATGGATAACGGGAAATTGCCACGATGTGAAAACAAATTTCTCTTCAGTCGTTTAATCACAGCCTGACAGGCCTAGAAGAAGCAATGCTGACTCCTGGGAGCGGCCAAAGCTGTGAAACTTCACTCCTGTTACCAGAGGCGATGGCTGTGGGTGTGCTTTGGGGGAGCAGCACACAGGGATGGAGTCAGCATTCCCTAAGCTCCTGATTTACTCCTGACTACCAGTCTGGATGGGGTCTGAATGGGTGAGGAAGCCATACTGTTCACCAGATAACTGTGTCCAATTGAAAAGTCAGGTCTTATGTGTTTATGACTAGGAATGTAGGCATTTTCCCTAGAAACCACTTCTGCTGGTGGGCAGACACCTTGCTGCAGTCACCTGCATGAACTGATTTAAAATAGTGCATGGGCTCCTTCCAGTGTCACTGTGATGCAGGTCTCCAAGACACGACTTCTCTGCATGTCTGTAACACGCACACTCCAGTTCCACATATCTTTCTTCTTTCAGTTCCCATCAAACAGCCCTTCTCCACACCTCCAAAAAAATAAAAATAACAAAGCCAACCCCACTTATCTTAAATGGCAACTTCATGCAAGGTTTCAACCCAAGGTTATTTTTTCCTACCAGTTGTTTCTTTGAGAACAGATGGCGTTTGCAATGGTTGAGGATATATACTATTTTTAAGTGTCATATGTTTTTACTCTTCTGCAGTGGACTCAGCAATCAGAAGAAAATACCACAGAAGATGGGCTTTTTACATGATATACAAACCATGCTGTCTCATGCCACTCAGGAAATTATCTCCTATTGCAAGTGCCCAGCAGCCAGGGTGTCTGTATCCACCCTTCTGGTGCATTGTTTCCTGCCAGTAATGGATAAGGAACAACCTGCATCCGGCAGTGCCAACTCAGCAGAGCACCCAAATATTAACACTACAAAACTGGCAGTGAGAAAGTTTAAAATTACACACCATGCCACGATCTAGTACATGGTGTCCCAGAGAACAGACCCATCTTCCACCATAAAATTCAGTATGATGAGAATACCTCATTTTTTGCTTGATTTTCCTTTTGGTGATTTCTTCTGCACACATCCTATTTTGACAAGGTAGCAGCTCTTCCAGAACAGGAGAAGCAATGAAAAATGGAGTCAAGATCTGGCATGTTATTTAGGTTTGTTGTTATACTGCAAATTCCTAGGATAAAGTCAGCCTGACATTGCAAGCAACTGCAAGCTCAGTCTCCCTCTATTTTGATCCATCTGCACAAGAACCCACTCGTATAACAGAAAGCCACCGAAAAAAAATCTGACCTTAAGCTTTTAAAACCTGCCAGAGAGATTAGACCATGTGTTGGACTTTGCTAACGTGGCTAAACAACTTCAGGGTCAAACTTGGGTTCTCATCGATTTGCAAAGGCCTGGGTGTACCTGAAGTCAGTGTTTGAAAGTAGCCACACGAACAGGGAAAAAATGCTGCTGTGAATGCTTAAAAGGCATTTTAAGGATTTAAGCACAGCCACAGTGACTCATTCACCAAGGAAACACAAAAATTGACATCTATAAACCTCTGCCAAAGGCCTCTGGGATGTCTCCACTTTGGTTCATGCTCCTGAATAATTTCCATTTTGTTTCTCTGTCAGGCTGAGCACTGAAGCGGCAGCAGCTCAAAGGCGACACTGCCTAAGGCAGCTCTGGCTGCCTCCCTCTCTCCCTGCCACCCCCTCGGGGCTCAGCAAGCCCTGCAAGGAACTTGTGGCAAAGGCTGGCGTCAGTGGCCTGAGGGAGTGATGGTCGATGGCACTGGGATGGATGCCCCCCAAAAAACCTGAAATTCAGGAGAAGGAAAATAAAATCAATTTGGAATCAAACTTCCCGTGTGAATTCAAGAGAAGGAGAATAAAGAAGGGGAACTTTCCACATGTATGCGTCACACCAAGTCGGTGGGACTCAGGGGTAGAGAGTCTCTTACTGTTTTCCACTAATTCCAGGTGTTCAACTAGGACACTGGAGACCAGGGTTCTCCTTTCTGATGAAACAGGAGCAGGATTTGATCTTAAGAGAATCTCTCACCCACAAAACTATTTTGAAGTCAGAAGCTAGAGGACTTTTGAGTCTCTCCTGGTTCCTCTTCTTCTAACAAATTGTGGGTGTCTGTTTCTTGGCTGCTGTGATACCAAGTTATTCTCACTTTCTTTGGCCCCATGAACACACACTGTTTGCCAAAACCCCAAGCTGATCTTCTGCTCTGCTTTCCTGTCACATGGAACAATGAGAGATGTTTAGATGCCTACAATATTTGGAAAAACAGAAAGGAGACACTTCTGAGAAATTTACTGTTTGCTTACTTCTGCATAGTTTTAGAGCAACTTCTTGTAACAGAGAAGTCTCAGAAGGAAACAAAATAAGATGTATTCCTAGGGAAAATGAAGATGCTTTACCATATGCTTTACCATAAATACCATAGGCAAAAATAATAAAACCTCTTGGGTACCCTTACAGCCATCTTACACAGTCCCCTCCGTTAATGCCGATGTTTAATGCCTCTGCCATTAGGCTGGGTCCTCAGAGTATGTCAAAATAAGTTTGAGTGAGCACATCTGAAACTTGCTAGCAGGATAAATGTCCTTTGGTCTCACATACACTTACTTTCTTGCTATTTTTCAACAGCACTTTAAAAGCCAGTCTTGCTAGATACTGATCTCCATACTAGAGCTATTTTGTAGCACATTGCTTCGAACTTATGAGGCTACTTGTCAAAGAAGGTGCTCAATAAAGTCAGTCTTAAGAAATCACATAACCACAGAGAGCAAAATCTGAAAAAAGCTCCCATTTCAGGCAAGCTGCAGAGGCTAGTTCCTTCCTTCTGAAAAGCCAAGAGCATGGTCCATAACCCCCAGTTCAAAGAAATAAAGTGTTGCATATTCTGTCCCCAAAAAAGTCAGGAGATGCCTGTAAAAACACTGGTTCTTTCCCATGGATTGTATGCTCCAGGATCCAATGTTCAGTTACACAGTGTTTTCCCAGAGTTTCCAGCTTCCTTCAGTGCATAGGATGAATTCAACTTTGGACACAAAGGGGCCATGTTAAAGCAGGCTCTGGTCTGATAGGGCTTACAATCACAGAAGTTGGGAGACGTGTGGTGCTTCCCTTTGACAATAAACCTAGAGATAAGGTACCTATCCAAATGAAAGGTGTCATGGACTGCTTCCCTGCATACTCCCACAGATCTGGAAGCTTCATAGGATAAAGCAAAAGGCCCTCTGGTTTCCCTAAATCCTTTGCTTTTAGGTTATTAGGAAAGAGTGGCAGCGGAAAGGAAAAAACACATATGTGCCAAGTCCTGTATATGGGGATCTCTGGAGCTGTGACAAAAGTCCACAGGGAAGTTATGGAAATGCTTCAGGTTTTGTGGAGAAACTTCTCTTGTTCAAATCCAGAGGTCCTCACACTAAAACTGAGCAGTGTAGAGAGGGGCTGATACATCAAAGGAGGGTGTAGCCAAAACACCTGACCTGGAAAAGAGCTCTAATTCCAACAATAAATTTTACTGAGAGATGGAGCAGTTTCCCAAATTTCCTTGAAACGGTAGACTTGTAATAGTGGCAATTCTGTGCCACTCTGAAAAAAAAGATTTTACCCATCTCTGGGCACAGCTTTTCTACATCACAGAGTTGCCCAAAACTCCTTCTAATCCAGCATCCTCAATTTACTTGTGTTTCATCTTCCAGGTGTCCAATTTGGGACGTTTGGTACATGGATAACCTAGGAATTCCCACCTCCCACTGAAGGCCAGTGTGAGCTGTGCTTTTAATGTGAATGCAATAAGAGAAAAAGCTATAAGTACCTCGGTCCCCCATATCCCAGATACAGAATCAAAGATCAGTGGGCATATCAGGCAGTAACAGCTGTAACTTCTGCATCTCAGTGGCTCACGTACAAGGACACTTCACATCAGTGGAGAGCTAGCTGTGAGCAGAAATCCACTTGTGTCCATGAACAGCTTACAAACTATGATCAGAGCACTTCCAGTCCCCTGAGCAACGCCTGTATTCAGTGCAGGGCTCAGAGGATGTGTATGAAGCAATGTGAAAGAGAATAAAAGGAGATGAAAAACCACAATCCACCCGGACCAAGGTGAGAAGTCCAGAGAGAGAAAATACAGTGTGACCACCTACATGAAGACTGGTTTAATGCAAACACACACACACAGCAGAGGAAAAGGATGAGGGGACAAATTAGGAGTTTGGACAACTGAATTTAAACCAGGCACATCTAAACATTTAGCATTTGGTCTTAAAAGACATACAAACATACACATACCTATACTGAAAACTGATTCAGGCAACTCCTACCACTATCAAATAAAAATATGTATATGTTTGCAAATCTTCAGCCAGGGCTATTCTAACCTAAGCTCCTTTCCCCTGTGGACATAACTCATACATGGTATACTTAAACAGCCCTAGGCAGTGAATTAAAAACACTGTTTTATTTACAGTTCTGTAGCAAATGATTCACTGTAGATATACGTCAACTTTCCCATTAAATATTCATCATTCGGTGGTTTGCTCCTGCTGCCATAAGGCAGCGCCATGGCAGTTCCAGGGCTTAGATAACAGCAACAACTGCCTTAGCATTACTTAGAGTACCCACCTCTGCAATAATGCAACCTATTCAGCAAGAAAATACATCTGAAAATTATTTGATTTTCCTCTCAAACAGCATTTTGACCTAAAATTCATCATCAGGTACTGAAGCCTCTTTGATACTACAATCATCTGGTCCACTCCTAGGATTGGTCAAGTTCAGTGGGTGGATTGGCAGAGGTCAGTTGTATGAGGTTCAACAAGATGAAATGCCCATTCCTGCATGTGGGTCATAACGATCCCATGCCATGCTACAGGCTTCGGGAACAGTGGCTGGAAAGCTGCCCAGTGGAAAAGGACCTGGGGGCGCTGCTTAACAGAAGAAGGTCAACAAGAAGGCAAATCCTGGCTTCCTGGCCTGTGTGGCCAGGAAAGGACCAGGATATAGTGTGGCCAGCAGGACCAGGGCAGTGATCATCCCTCTGTACTCAGCACTGGTGAGGCCTCACCTCAAACCCTGGGCTCAGTTTTGTGGCTCTCACTACAAGAGAGACATTGAGGTGCTGGAGCATGTCCAGAGAGAACCCAAAATGTTTGTCATAATAACATATACTGCCTCACTCACTACTGAAATACCAGTAAATGCACACACATTTTTTACAGTAACAACGGGAAATACTGCTTTTGTCCTGAACGCGGAGCTAACCATATAGCTGGAAAGCCTGGAAACATTTCTGCAAAATTTCAGATATTCTACATAGATATATTTTCCAAAGAGTCTCGCTTTCTTTTTTTTTTTTTTTTCCCTCTTGGTCTTGCTCAGTCACACACAAAAGTAGGGAGTTTTACTTCAGTTGAAAACTGAACAAGATCTTACTTCATGCACTTAAATACAAGTGACTGGAAGCAGTTGCCTCTGAAATCTCACCACAAACAGCCACAGAGCTCCACTGACCTGGATTTTTCTCTTAGCTGATGTTATACCACATACATGGTTTATTACACAGAAAAAAATCAAGGAGCAGTTTACACGGATGTGTCTTCCTGAGCTGTTGGGACAGGTTTCAAGCAGGCATGTGTTCAGCAGCCACACATCAGCTAACTGATGAGAGCTCTCTGGGTCAGCCACACTGAACTAGCAATTTCCAGCTCTACAGAAATATCTATTAAAACACATGCATAAGATGAATGAAGTCCATGCTAGCTTTAGTGCTGGCTTTTAGAAGAACAAAGGAGAAACCTTTTGCTTTTATAAGTACTAGAAGAAATTAACTTATAGCCGTGTACTTGCCAGTTTCTGGTACCCTGCCACCACTTTCTGTCAGTATTAGATGACTGCTACAACATTATTTAGTGGAATTTGGGTTAAAAATGGTCAACATATTCCCCAGACAAATACTTCTATGAATATGTAAGAAAGGGGAATGAAGTGCTTAGTCTAACCAAGCACTGTTTGGGATGTTTGTTCCAAGCCAGCACACTACCCTGTGCTGCTGCTTTCAGAAGTAATGGTATCCATCCTACAGCCAACTGAAAAATTATTCCCAGCTTTCAAACTCTCAAAGGAAAATACTTTCCATTCTGTTCCTGAAACCAGTCAATACTGCAGTACACACAACTGCTCCTAACACAACTGCATAAAGAGCATGTGTAGACACTGGGTGAGGGTTACCAGAAAATTACCCCTTTCCAGCTGGAACATAACTTTTTTTTCCCAGAAAACTGTTTAATTCCCTGCTGAGTACACTGCTGGGACTGTATGTCTGCTTCAGAAAGAATCCTTAGTGAAGAAAGAAGTCATGAAATGAAATTATGAAAGTTGAACACATCTTTTAGAAAGCCGCTCTGAACTGATGTTTGTGTTGTGCATAGGGTTCTGTATCCCGAGGTTTCCCTAACTTCAGTTTGCTGTGCAGTTCCAGCATTGTGGAATATCATGGAAAACACAACCGTTTTGTAAAGGGGAGCCAAATAGTTCATAATCATGATTTATCTGCTTGGACAAAGAGGGCCAAAGCAAAAAGAAGCCTGTCAGCCACAAGCAACACTGACCCCAAAACACCAGGCTCATGTCTCTGGGGCCCTGAACTTTTAATGAAGATTTTTTTGTCACATTACATAAATTCTATGTACAGTAATAAAATTTACTTTACTTTTACTTTGAAATCTACCAAAAAACTGTTCAACAACATCCTCTTCTGGAAAATATAACCACCCTGTGTTCACTGCAGAGCTGTCAGGGCTCCAAACTCCATCATCACTTGCCATTATGGGAACACCAGGCACCCAATCAAACTCCAGCTGAGAGAACAGAGGAGGATGGGGAGCCAGGCTGCACCGCAGACTGGTAGCAGGGGCATAGCGAAGACTCTGCCCTTGCTCACACAGGGTACAAATCTTGTAGGATTTGAAAAAGCCACCACAGTTTCTGCAAGTTCACCAGGGAAAAGCATGCCCTTAAACCTGGATACCGCTCATGACAGGCAGCTCCTGCTGTCAGAAGGGAACTCTCCAGGCAGGGGCAGTGACCACTGAAAGCAGCTGGCCCCAGTCTGCACACACTCACCCTGATCCCTGGCCTGGCACTGGCAGCAAACCTGATTTCATTTCCCCCGGCAGTGGCAGAGGCAGAGCAAGCGATGAAGACACGACCATTCTGTAGTGCCCTTGGCAGGCTGCTGCTGCCCAAGGCAACAGCCCACATCACCTATACTCCCAGCTGGCCCTGTTTTAAAGTCAGTTTTCTGTTATGTCTTCAAATGACTCTATTAACACCTCAAAATAAGTCATTTGGGCCCCACCTAAGGTTTGGAGAGATTTTAACAGTTGCCTTGACTCATGGATCTGCAGACTAAACGCAAGTATCATCCAGGAACATTAAATCCCACACACAATTGTGACAACTTTGATATTATTGCTTAGAACAGTGCCCACTTGAGTCATGCTTTAATTCAGTCATTAGTATTTTCATGGAAAAAGGCATATTTCCCCCAACCCTGTTTCACAGAGTGGAAAGCACACAGGAAGGATTTATTGCGCATAAAAATAAACTGCTATTTGCATGTCAGAAAATGGCTGAGGAAAACAGAAATACTTCGTATTCAGAGCATAAAATAAACAAAAGTGATTTTTTTCCAATTTTTAAAAATAAATAGGTTATTTGCAAGTGATAGCTCCATTTCCCCCTCTAACAAAACAATTGGCTTATCCATTTCTGTATCGAGTATAACTATCAAGTCTGACACACTGGTTTGATTACTGTGAGAGTCAGCAAAGCAATGAGCTTTTACAGCCAAAGAGCCTTGAATTCAATCTAACCTGTAGAGAAATACTCCACTGTGTCTTTGAAAACTTGCCCAAAAAATAAAATTTAAAAAAAAAAGAGAAAAAGTCATTTGTACTTTGTTTTGAGAGAAAAGAGATGTTTTCCCTTTTTAATTGGTGACCTGAAGATGTCAGCTCCTCTCTTACACATTACCAATGCCATCAGTACACAATCAGTATACAACAGGGCAATTATCCTGCTAAATGTGACTAAATGCAATCTAAGACACCAAAGTGAGAAAAAATCCCATAAATCTCACTGCTAAATTATTTACATAGCTGTTGCAGCCAGATGTGCCTTTTTGGTGGGGATGAGATGGTTGCTTTTCAGCCTGTGTGCTCAGTTTGGAAACATGGGTCAGTGTCTTGGTTTCTCTTTCTTCTCCACCACTTTTTCCCACATAAAGTGGGAGGAATAGTCCATCCTGAACCTACTGATGTTCCAGTGCAATTATTTCCCCCAGTGGATGAATAGAGTCCAGCCTTGACTTGGCCACCATTGGGAGGAGCAACAGTCTCCCTCACTTCCCAGAGAGAATGAGCTCACAGTAGATTTAGCTCGTTCTTTCTTATTCTGGCAGATTTTAATGAGGATGGGAAAAAACAGTGAGCACAGATAATGAAAATGGTGTTTTGTGCAGAAAGTTAATTCAGTGCTAGTTTGATAGAGGGATAAAACAGTAGACTCTGGATGGTGGGGTTCTCTGCTTCATTATCTATTTTTCTTAAGATAACAAACAGCTAGCCAAGTGCTCATTAATGGATAGTGACAAATAGTTTCCTGTAATCTTAAAACAAAACATCAGTTACAGAGACTGTTTTCAGTTCTAGAGGCCCATTCAATAAAAACCCATTCAATACCATTCAGCTGGTAGAACATTTTTTGGGTGATGAGAAAATGAAGATATGGAAAAAAACCCAGGAAAAAAAATAGAAGAAGAGAAACTGTTGTGCTTTCTTCACACAAGTATGCTGCAAAATAGCCTAGACATTCAGTGTCCCTGTAAAACAAATGGCCCCTTGAAGAGCTGTAGCCTGATCTTCAGATGACCTTATCATCTTTGTTTGGCAGGTCAGTAAAGGCTCAGGTCCCATAGATCAAAACAGAGCAGCAAGAAGGCCAGGCCATAGCTTTAATGGATACTGCCAAGAAGGTTCACTCACGTCACCTTTTCTTTCCATTTGAACCCTTCTGCACTGACAAGTCAAGACAGAGGAGATTTCAAACTGCTTACCAAAAATATCACTTATGAAAGGCAGGAATTCTCCTGCCACTAGAGTGGCAGAGAACACCCCATACTCTTAAACCAGCCCATCTTTCCCTTCACTTGAAGTGACCCTAGTGAAAAAGCAGACACCATGCTGGCAAATGTTTACAAGGCTGATTCCTCACTGTAACAGACAGAGAGAGGAACTGGTTGCACCACTGGAACATGCAAAATAACAGCAACCTAAAGCTATATCCCAAAAGAGAACATTGGATATCTGGGGGCTATTAATCTGAAGAAAACCAAGAAACCTTCCCAGATGTCCTTGCAGAAAGTTTATAGGGTCCCAAGTTAAACAGAGTTACTGTATGCCAAATGGTGAAAGAAACACGCTGTTGAGCTGTGGGTAGAGTGGGCACCCACAGCCTGGCTGTACAAACACATCTACACCTTTCATTCAGTAGATGTGAGGTCTGGAAAACTTGGCTGTAAAAAGCACAAAGTCATACCCAAGCACAACCTGCTATTACAAGCTCCATGAAGCATTTCCAGAGGAATGACTACCTCTGATTTGCTTTTCACAAGCAAATTGCAGCACTTTACAGAGATGGTCTGAGAGGCCTCCATGTTAGGCATTAGCTACAGTCACGCAGCACGGCTGGTTTTGTGGATCTCTCCTGTAGCCAGCATTAGAGCACCCAAGACTCAGAGCTCTATAGCTCAATATGGGATTTGGACATTTCCAAAGTTCCATGGGGGTTGTATCCAAATGTCCAGTTTAGGATCAATCTCTTGTCCCTCATCCCCTCCTTCACCAACAGAGACACACCCGTACAAAGGGGGAGCAGTACAACTGCATCTAAACTAACATAAAGAGGGTTCAACACTCTCAAAAAAACCCCAGTATAAGCGAGAAAGCTTTTTCTGGGCAAGTGTAATGTAGACATATCCTTTTTAAACACTCTACTTCCAGGTCCAGCAGGACAAGGGCTGCCAGCCCCTTGCACCCACTGGGGGTGCTCAGAGACAAAACCCCTGCCCTTGTCGCTCACAGCCAAGCTCCAGACAGCAATTGTGGACTGCTGTGCCAGCACAGAATAGTAAGTGCACACACAGCCACAGCTGCTGGGCTGAGTTGTGTGCAAGGCAGCCCATAGTTCACGAAAGCTTTCTCTGTCTCCACAATGCAACAGCAGGGTCTGATTTTGTCTTGGCATGTGTACACTTGTTGAACTTACAGAGGATATGAAAACAAGAAGCACAGCAAAAGGTGGCTTTCTGTAAGTGGAAAGCTCTCTCCAGAAACCTGACTTCTCATGACAACAGAGGTGATGTTCGCTTGTGCTGTTGTATTCCCACTGCATCCTCATATAATCCCAACCCCCTCCATCCTAGCTGTGTGGCCATACCATGACCAATAAAATAAGGCCTGTCAAGCCATTTCAGGTTCAGACTATCCTTATTATTCACCCCTGCGGATATTGTGCCTTTTAGATAGACGGGTGGTTTCAAAGGAACTGAATGGGTTATCTTGCTACAGTGTAACCACAGTGCCAACCACAAAGAAAATATTTCCGCCCACATGAATATTTAATACAAGCATTTTCTTCATGTGGAAGGAAGGATAGCAGGGACCCCTATGAGACTATCCTGAACCACACCAACTACAGCAGTACCACTTCACTCCAGTAAACACTGTCCATAGCTGATATCTCTCAGAGGCAAGACTTACCAACGTAAGTTTTATAAACTCATTCAGTGTGAGTTTACTGAAGTCAGAAATGAAATATAAGGACTCCACTGGTATCTGACCTCTCCACATTTTGGGTCAGATACCAGTGGAAAAAAATGCTCTCCCTTTTCAGTCATAAATTATGTGCTTAATTATCCAAATGTCAAATTGTGCCTGCAAATAACTAGGAAGGTCAGATCAGAGTGAGAAAGACCTTTGAAAGCCAGTTTCAGGAGCCAGTCCTTTCCACAGCAGACTTGAGTACATTGCAGTTAGAGCTCACTGACACTTCTTGAAAGTTGCTTCTACAAGGGCCATGAGCAAGGAAAGAACTTCTCTTCCCATCTGGAAATGTTAAGGAGCCTGGGATACCAGGATCTGTTCTATGCACTTGCAGGTAAACAGGATTTCAGTTCCAGCAGTCTCCTATGTGAGCATGTAACATATGGAGCAGGAGGTAATCAACTGTCTCTCGTTATGGAGAGCGGTTCAGACTCCTCATCACTAACTACCTTTCACACTCAGGAAAATCTCAAGGGGAATAAACCCAATGGAGTGTGGAACAAAGGATGGGTTAAGGCACTGGGTGTTTTGTTTGAAGTATTGGTGTTTTATTAGAAGGAAACTAATAAATCTACATTGAATTGCAAACGGCTCCCTCCACACAAGGACCATGGGCCAAATTATCACGGCTGTAGCTATAAGAAGAGACATAACAAATGAAATTGTTAATGGGAGTAAGTATTAGAGCTCAAGGGAGACTCACCCTGAATTTTGCTCTTTGTTGTTTATTTTTTTATTGACTGTAAACAGGCCAGGTCCATCTTCACAGACTCAAAAGAATGCTGCAAGTTCCAGCGTGATTTGGATGTAGGCCAAGGTGCTTATAGAACACATGAACCTTCAACAGACAAGCACACACATTTCCCGACTACTTCTCCTGTCAGCGTGATGTACCTGGAAGCAGCTCAGATGGAAACCACTGGCGAGATGCATTGGCCTTGGCAGCTGGCAGACAGCCATGGTCCCCACCCTGCTGTAATCCTGGGGAATCAGGACGGCTCCATACACTGGCACCAGCACAGCTGAACCAAGGAGCATCTGGGCAACCAGT
The DNA here is from genome assembly GCF_963513975.1 of Fringilla coelebs. Lineage (NCBI taxonomy): Eukaryota > Metazoa > Chordata > Aves > Passeriformes > Fringillidae > Fringilla > Fringilla coelebs. The sequence continues at coordinate 86,523,891 of NC_140028.1, forward strand.
GGGACAGAGAGCACATGCACTGTCTGACACGGCTGCCAAAAAAGCCACAGATCTTCCACACATAGATTGCACATTTGTTTTGCCAGGTGTGCCAGACCTAAGCAAACACTATGAAGCCCACCAGCTAGTAAGAAGAAGGCTACAATATAAATTTTCCCAACCTTGATGTCACTGGAAGATGCCAGCTTCCTCACCTAAGTAAAATCAAGCCAACAGGTCTTGCAGCAAACTGCTTTGCATCTCCAGAAAACACAGATGCAATTTTTTTCCCAACCAATGCTGTTCTTGCTCTCTTTTCTCATCGTGGGGAGGCAGCATTCCTGGTTGCTATTCCTGCTGCATGAGTTTCTTCTGCTCTCTCCCAAAGTAGGTCACTGCATAATGTTCTCTACATCTCAAATCATCCACTAATTTTCTGTATAACTCTCCTATTCTCTCCAGACTGTTTTTTGCCCCACTGAACTCAAAACCCATCCTTTTTGATAGCAAGAGCAGCAGCAGGCCCCAGATGTGCCAGCCCCTCAGTATTCATAAAGAAGTAACCCTTGAGCCCTGCATATCACCACACAGTGGTGCAGAGGTTCCTTCTGCAGAGCAGAATTGGCACCCTGAAAAGGACTGTGCCTGTGCCATTTTTCCTCCAGCATCAGCTCGACTTATCCCCACACAGAAAGAGCAAATGAGGTCTCAGTGAACCCAGATCAAACATCCCATTTCCCAGCTACTTTAAGAGACCACATGATTGACTGAAGGGATTTAATTGTGGCTGAAAGGAAGAATAACATCCTTTTGCCAAGGAAAAGGCACTACCTTCAACCACTTCATGTGTAAATAGTTGCTGCCTGTGCTTTCACTAAACCTCCAAGCTCATTAGAGCTTAAATGCTAACTCATGAGAAAAGCCCAGAACACAGAAACATGGCAAGGAGACATCACAGCTTTAATCCTTCATAGGATTAGCTTGTTTAAATTTGATGAGATAGAAGGAAAAATAAAGGATACACATGAAAAGACACCTGGTTATATCACCTCAGCAGTTCCATAAGTGTCTTTTCTTGTACTATTTTCTTCCCTTTTATTTTTTAACATTTCTAGGGATCTCAAGTGAGTCAAAATGTCCTTTACTCTCACGCACAAGAGGAGCTGCAAAACATGTCACAGAAGTTGTCTTTGAAGAGCCAGGCACAAAAACCAGATTCTGCTGTAGCATTAAACTTAAACTACACAGCACAAACCCTGAGCTTTCACCTAGTGCTGGCACCTTCCTTTTCTTGTTTCCAAACCTGCAAGCACTGCTTGGATGTGTTTTGTGCACCTGTCATCCATTCTCCAGAGAAAGGAAAAAAAACCTCAGGGCACAAAGGTTCATTTAACAGTTGAACAGAGAGAAGGAACTGGGTGAGAAATGCTGGCGTCAGATATGGGCAAATGAGAAGCCAAAAGGGAAGTATTTTGCAAAGTGCTTTGAGTGGCTGGGAGTGGTCAAAGAAAGTTGTGCAAGACTAAAAAGCAGGAAGAAACATGTGGTCTCTTCACATCCATGTAGTGGGAGAGGAAACAGATGATCACCAAAGAACAAACATTTACCAAATAGAACAACTTGAACTCCTCAATTTTTTATTTTTTTTTTATATATAACTTCTAGTTTCCCCTCCCCACCATGAGTTTCTCTATGTGCTTGACTGTATCACTCGGTCCAAAACCAGAGTGCTTACACTTCACATTTATCTATGTGACCCTTTTCTCATGGATGTTGGGCATACAACTTTCACTAAAGCCAGGCAGTAGATATTCACTATTAGTAACCATTGCTTTTCCAACTAAACTGAATGTAAGTGTTCATCTCTGAAAATTTAACAAAGAGACTTTCACTCCACTCCCCACCAATAAAATGCATAGAGGGAAGAGGTTCTTCAGCGATGAGTAAAACCATCCACTAAAAAATAGCTGGATTTATCACATCCTTCTTCTCTTTTTAATTAGGGAATAATTAGAAGAAAGACACTGGAAACGAAATCAATTTGCTGCTCTTGATTTGCTGTTTTGTTTAGTGACAATTTGACTCCTAGGACCAAATTATCTCTGGGGAAATAATTTCTCTCACTTGAAGGTAATTTCTCCAATAGACAAGATGCTTACCTTTCTTTCTTGTGTCTGTGTCATTCCCTCCTTTTTTCTCTGAAATATCTTTAATTTCAGGGCATTTCTCCATTGGCCCTTCAAATGAGATCTTCAAAGTGAGGAGCATTTGCTCTACACAAGTAAGCTTTTCTTCATACCTATAATTTTAAAACTAATTAGAAATTACTTTATCAGCAAAACACAAGGGAAAATACAGTTTTTGATTATGCAGCATTTCAATTAGAAGAAAGAGCAGGGGAGAGGCAGTGACAGATTTGAAGTCTATGTGACAGAAGAAGAATGACCTTTCATCAGACCCATAATTCATTATTATAGTTTCCCCCCTCATCTGGAAGCCAGTCATATTGCTAGAAATATTATACATCAGCACAACTATTTAAGTATTCTTAATCCAAATCATGATCAAAAGATCATCATTTATTTCTGGGTTTTTTTCTTTACCCTACAAGATCTTTAACTTTATTTGAAACTTATGTCAAAATAAATTTTGAGGATTGTGAGTTTAGTTGAATCCAAGCTGTTTGGAATTTATGTTCTGCTTCTCATTTCTAGCCCTGGTATTCCTCCCCAAGATTTGCCACTGGGAACTAACCAGGAAACCATTTCTGGGTTTTTTTTTGTTTTGTTGGGTTTTTTTGGGGGATGGGGGGAGGGATGGGGGTGGGCATTGAGGATCTTAAAAGTCATGTAAGAAAGAAGAAATGACCATCAATAGTTCCCAAGGGGAAGACTGGAAATAGATCTTAGTGCATCAGCTTTTCCCACACATTCAAAACCCACATGAAAATGGGAACCCACGCAGTAAAAGCCCTTATGAGTTTGTGCACCGCTTAAAAATTTAAACAGTCCTCTAATGGAAAAAGATAACCTATTAAAGGCAAGAGTGCCCATCTAACAATGTAATGTTCACACTGCTCAGACTGTTGCACCTCTCTAATTTCCTATTAAAGTCCTTTCTGCTTTTTTGTTTTTGTGTACCAGCAACTGAGAAGCCTAACAAAGGTGTTGTTTCCCAGGAGATACCTCAGTTTCCTGGCTTGCCTGTACCTAGGGAACTGGGAGGCACACAGATGAGACTGCTAGGCCATGGAGATGAAGTGCTAGAAATCTGGCAAAACGAACGGGATCTGATCCACTGGCATTGTATTTCATAACTCTTCAGTCCTTTATCATTTGTATATACTAATCCAGCTTTCCACTTCCATTGTGGGCAGCTCTCTTCTTCAAATTTTCCTCTGATTGGCATTACCTCAAGGCTAACCATGGACCAACCATTATAAAGAAACTTCTGGAAGGACAAATTCCACACCTCTTTTTACCCTGAGAATCCCTTGAAGGAATACAGTCCACAGCAAGGGAATACACTGCTGTTAGAGAGTAGTTGCCCTCATTCTGGTGAAATGTGGCTTGAGAGACAGTGGGAACACTCATCCCAGCTGAACATTCAGGAGAGGATTTCTATGTGAGCACATCCACTTTTCATTGTGGAGAGGTCACATATGGTGAGTTATTGTAGTTCAAGTGACGAGTGACTCCATCTTGGTGGAGAACCAGCACAGTTGGATGGACTGAGCCCATACAACATTTCCCTACCACTGGTGAAACATGGGAATCCCACAGTCCCTACATCACTCCTAGACACACTGTCTTGTGCACCTACCACCAGTTGTGATGCTTGTTAGGATCTCCTGGGAATTGATACAACCCAGAATTCCAGCAGCAAATTATCACAGAAAAAAAGCAATCTTGTTTTCTTCCAAGACAAAGTTGCTTCAATAAAAAGTTGTAGGAGCTGCAGACGCAGCATGAGACTGCACAGCCAAAAGCAAGAGCAGGCATAGGGAGAACAAGGAGGAAGAGAATCTCTCCCATTCAATAGATATAAGTTGTTTGTAAGACTTGGACAAGACATGGAACTTCACCTTTGGCATCACAGATGTTTCTTCCCTTCACTATGAAGGCATCCAAGCAGAGTAGTGATGAAGGAAGGGTAAAAATTCTTTGGAGTACTCTGACAGAAAAAGAGAAATGTGTATGATAGAGTTGCCCAAGCATTTTTGTAGAAGAAAATTGCAGGGTGAGTATTTTAGTAAGGAGGGTATTTTAATCCTTTTCTCATTTTTTGTTTTTTTTTTTTTTAATATCTGTTTACCATTAATCACAAACAAACATTTGGCACAAAGAGTTGCCTTGTTAATGATTCAGTGCCTTGATTCTTCCAGTGATAGGAAGTACTGAAATTCAGTGTTTACAGTCTGGGTAACAAGCTGTCGAACAGTAGCTGGGAAAACTCCTAACCTTTCAAGGGAGGAATAAAAAAGAGAAAGGGAAGGGGAGGGGGAAAATGAAGAGAAATAAATAGATCATTATACAGCACAAAAACAGATCACAAACCTCATTCTTTTTTAGTTCTTTGCAGGTTCCTTTCAAATAAAAGAAGTGACTTTTAAAAAGCCTGAAACAGCACAGCTTTGCACTTCTCATAAAGACTTCTAAAAGACATTAAATTCCATGTGTCCCACAGCCTTTTCCTTTGGGAAAGACATGAAATGGCTGCTGTGCCAGTGAACACTGCTCTCACAGCCAAAAATCTCCCCCTGTAACTAGGCACAGCTGGGTGTTTGCCCAGGAGCAGCGCCCCAGGCCTCCTCTTACCAGTGTCATTGGTGAGGCATCGAAAACAAACAACTGCTACCACCACACCAGTGAAGTCCTCAGCCCTCCCATCTGGGAAACTGGCCTGTGAGGGTAGAAATTGCATCATCCAACAGTATGCAGCTCCCCATACTCAGGGGGGAAAAAAATCATCACAATAGCAGGTCAGAAACAGAGATGGGTAGCCAAAAGTTTCCTTCTGCGTACTTACTACATCATTGTATGATTTCCTCCTCTCATGGACCAAAGACGAGCTATGCAGCAGCACTCAAAGTGCCCACAGTGGCCTGCAGGTATTTATTATTTACTGCAGTCTCAGGAGGTCCACACTAAAAGCAGCCTGGGGAAGCAGGCTATGTTTTATCCACCACATGACCCACTTTCCAGCACCTCTGTCAAGCACTTCTGTCACCAGTGACAGGGCTGACTAATGTTCAGTGAAGTAGGTGATGAGTTACGTGGAGCTAGCTTCCAGAGGAAATTAATTTCCACAGAGAGGCTCTGGCTACTTGAACTCTGTTTCAAAAAGGCTGTGCTTTATTGCAGTCTAAGTTAATGAAGAAAGGTAGCTGCCAGGCTGCTGCACTCTCGCTGTTATCTCCCAGCCACCTTTCTTGCAGCAGCAGAAGCAGTGGAATGTGAACAACCCCTGAAATGAGCTTCCATTTGCACTGTTTTAATGTTTATCTTCCTACTGCCACATCTACTGCACTACTGTTACCGTGGGAAATAATCAAACCTACTTTTAATACAATGCTGTGCATATGGCGACTCTGCCAAGACCATTCTCGAGCAGAGGAACAGATTGCAAAAAGCACCACATGCTCAGCCTTCTGCCTGGGAATTTAGGTAGGAGATAACAGCTATATAATGCTCAGTACTCCTTAGAAGCACCCAATCTCAAAAAAACCTTTCTTTTTTCCTGTTTTTATTCTAATTCTCTAGTGAATCTCCCTCCAGGGTTTCCATGTCTCTCTGCTCTGTGCTTAACCTAGTCCTTGCATGCTGGAAGATTTTGGAGCTCTCAGTTGAAACCTTAGTCCAGAGAGCAAGATAAAGATAGAATTAAGTGTATCAATCTGAAGAATGCGTTCTCCATGTAACATCATTACCACAAAACGTATCCTAAAATTTAGGATCAATTACTTTGTGCGCACCTGCGTACCTCAAGCCCTGCATTCACACCCAGGTAGGTTACTGCTTCTAATAGCAATTACATCTCAAATTACAAACATCTCAGTTACAACTTCTATTGGCTCTCAACATGTTCAAAAGTATGACTTTCTGTATTTCAGTCATGTGGGCTAATGTGGGAAAAATGCAAAAATAATCTTTTACTGTGCAGTGGCTGTTATTCCACACTGTTAATCTTGGCACAGAAAATCAGGCACACACTGCTCTGCTTGGGATCCTTTGCATGAACATTGCTGGAAAACACACTTTGGTGTGATCAGATCCTTCACAGTAGTTCTTCACCAAATGAGTTAAAACACAGCACACTAGTTAAAGTAGACTTTGCAGGATGGAATTTTCTTACGGTATTTTACGTTCTTGTTTCAAAAGTAAAAATGATGAAAACTTGAAGGTGCTTTAGTTTACATTAGTTTGCATTTAGTTTATATCTCTTTGAGGCCTCATGTGTTCGCAAAGAATCAGGTAAAAGCACGTACAAACTGTAAAAATAATTTTAAAAAGCAATGCTCAAAAACACCAGAATCTGAGACATGTTTAGGCATATGCCTAGTCACAGGCCAGAACAAAAGGACAAAAATCTCCCACCTACCTTTTAGCTGGTCTAGGAAATGTTGATAAAAGACAAACAACTTCTCAGTCTTTATCTATCTTTACCTGCCTCTTTCAAAAAGTATTTTACATGTTTGGCTAGATACCATGGAGATGCACTTCATTACCTGAAAAGCTTCTCAAAAGTGCAATGGCAGGGGTTTCTGCAGTAAAACCCAAATGTGCAGCAGCTTTCCTTAACATTTCAAGCTCCTCTTATCAGTATTAAACTCAGCCATGTCTGGTTCATTGAAGCACACACCCAGCCTTTTCACCAGTACTGCCTAGCTCTTAGCACTCAAAACTAATGACTCAGTTTCTCATCAGACTGCTGAAGAAATAAAGCAAGTTTTTTTAAACAATTATGAATTCTTCAGATTTTTGATGTTGATGATTTTTGCTTCTCAAACTTTTCTATGTGATCACCAACAAGATCTTACTTTTTAAAAACAGACACCTGAAGGTCATGTGAAATAATTTGATTCTAGAAGTCCATGCTATATAATCAAAATATTTTGTTTGTTAGCTTCACAAACTTTTACATAATCTAGAGCAAAGAGTCTGGACTAGGCAAAGGCAGTCTTTTATTGGAGGGACAAGAGGTGGCAATGGGATGAGAGATTGCTGCCCTCAGGAGCAGGGAAATCAGCAGGTAAGAGCAGAACTGTGTCTTCACACGAGCAACCCATGGAGGTGCAGGGGATGAGCTGCACCTTTTGCAGCAGTGGCACAAGGTAAATAAACAACATGGTCCCTAAATTTTAACTTCAATGAAACTAAAAGCAAGAGCCAGAAGCCACTAAGTGAGGGACAAAACTTTGGTTGTCTTCTTTGAGTCTGAGTGGAACTGTACACACAGACCTAAGTCTTGATGTCTCACAAAACACAGCAGATGCACACATAGTAAGATTCTGCTACAAAAAAACTAATTTCAGACCTGGGTAAACCTCAGGGTAGTACTCTTCCAAGAAAAAATGTATGAAGAGTCATTTATTCCTGCTCTAAACCATTTTGGCTGCTAGAAAGCCAAAGGGCAGAGGAGAGCAAAACTTGTTTTATAAAACAAAGAGAAGTTTTCCTTTTCCTTTCCACTTCTAACTAGAAACATTTGACCAGCGTCACTCAAAATAAGCTGTATTTATTTCCAAGAAAATGATCAAGTTAGATTTTCACTGGCAGCATAAATGATCTTGGAAAAATATGTGAATGAAAAAACAAATTAAAAACCTGAAAAGACACAGAGGACTAGAATCAAAATGCTGATGTCACTTCAACCTTCAAAGTTTTTGCTTTCTTTCTGCGGCTGCATCTCAATTTTCTCAGCATTTCACTGCAGTTGCCATAAAGGTGGGTTCTGTTTGTGGGAGAATGGTGTCATGGCAAGAATTTTGCATACAATGGGACAAGAGGCGCTATTCTCCCAGTGTAATGAGCTGTAGTCCTGCTGCCTGCCTGGTCCATCTATAGAGCAGGGGTGGCGTGACAGCTCCAAAACAACAGTGTGATTCCAGCTGGGCACTGTAACCAGGCAGGATGCTGCAACAAAACAGGAGGACAGAGAAGGGGAAGGAATGAAAACTGTGCTCTTACCCAGGGTAGATCAGGGGGCCTTTTGTGTCAGAAGGAGGTGGAAGCCCACTGCATGCAGGCATGTGCATAGCCATCAGAAATGAACATATGTCCTAAAAATGAATCCTCTGTCATAATGAAACAAAGCAGAAGTTCTCGTGTGTGTCTCTGCACTTATTTCCATAATCTTAACCACATTCCTGTCCTGTGCATCAACTCTGGTCTGCACAGTGAGGTCACATAAAGAAAATCCCTGACATTTTGCAGCTCCTTTTAAAAGTCTGCATCCATGCAGGGATTGTGACAGCTGCTGGACCAACAACCCTGAAGCAGCACGCTGCTGCAGGTTGGAGCAGCTGTGGCACAGTGGGCAGTGCTGCACGTCCCCTCTGCGCCAGCCTGATGCAAAGGGACCACAGCAGGGGGGAGTCAGACTTAGAGCCAGTGCTTTAGCTTCTTTGCTGAAAGATGCCAAACTTACAGTCACCAAATAATTTTATTCAGGGTCTCTCACCTGGGGAGGGGCAGGAGTCACCACCTCATGTCACCAGCTGGTGAGCAGGCACAGCAAATTTGTACCAGCAGTCAAAAAGTGCAAAGGCAGATTCTGCTCTCCCCTGCATGAGTAGAGGACAGCTCTGATCTGCAAAGCTCTGCCTGGCCCTCCAACTCAAGTAGTTCAGAGCCTTTTTTCCAAGGAGACAAATGCTTCATTTGCATTTCCCTTTCCCACATCGGGTACTAGGAACAAATTGCTGACGGCAATCACACAGACTGTGCATCACACAGCACTTCTGAAATCTCCTTTTGTGTGTTTCACAATAAAAATACTATGAAAATCCACAGTGGCACAGGTCATCCTCCAAGTCACAGTATTTGCTAAGTGAAGAAAAACAGGCAAAGCCTATGGTCTTATCATCTGACTACATGCTGGAAGCTTCCTCAGCACTGTAATTGGTAACACTTGAGTTCTTTTACAAAGTATTGAAACTGCAGCTGAAATTAAACACATCTGCTAGCAAAGATATAAGCCATTTTTGAACACTCAGGATATATTACACATCTAGAATATACCACCATGCTACCCCTGCCCTTCTTTGAAAGGTGGGTAAAGGAAAGGGTCAGACTTCCAGATGTAGCCATATAGTGAAATCTTCATTTGTCATGTACCAATGTCCTATTGCTTGATCTGCCTCCTCAGCCAAGACATCAAACATCTCCATGTATGAAACCCTGGATCAACCCCCAAACCTCTCTGCACCCAAGGGCCTGGAGGACGCCAGCCCTGCCACAGGACTCACCCCAGGTGCTGCTTGCCCCTCTGAAAGCAGACAGCAGCCACATTTTGCTCTCCCCCACAGAAGACAGCTCCTGTGTTGGGCAGAAGAGGTACATGTTGATGATTGGAATTCCCTGGAAGCCCAGAAGTAGCTTCTTGCCCACCTGGAGATTAGATAGCATTAACAATAGGCACAGACTGGTTTGTTTGTTTGTTTGTTTTTTTTATAAATGCACAGGTTTGAATCTTGCCATCTTTTCATTTGCTTCCAACTCAAAAATTATCCCATTAGTTTGAAAGCTACTGGAGAAACAGTAGAAGAGTACAAACAACATGCAACCCCTAACATCACCTGTGAGCAGCCAGTTGGAAAGGAATATGAGGAAAAGAGATATTCTGGGCCTGGGAATCTGTGTCCAAGGAAGCTGTTTCCCAAAGGGCCCTTTGCATGCAAGTTTGAAAGGATGGGGCTGAAAATCAGCATAGGCAAAGGAATCTTTTTGTCAGAACAGTCCTTCGGTTGTGGAGGACTAAGGATACACTTTTGTGACTTAATTTTCCTGAATACCATTTCACAGGAGACCAAGCACCCTGCATTTTTAAGGAGATTTCATAGACTGTTGAGCTTAATATAATCTCCCACAAACGTTTATAGGAAGAGTTTTATTTAATACAGTCTGTGATCTGTATAAACATCACCATGGTTTTAGGCTAACCAAACTCTGAGCTGATCTAAAGTCGTGTGGGAGCTTTATTTGGTATACTAAAGTAGCACAGTTCAAAGTATGATTTTATTTGCAGTAGACTGCTGAGAATTAGAGATTAGTCATATGAGGATTTTAAGAGTTCTGTAGTTATTAGAGGTGGAATGAATGGCTTTTGTCTTGTAAAATGTCACCAAACTGTCTTGTTACTTCAAATTACAAGACTAAGTAGTTACATACTTAAATCCCCAAAGAAAGACTTGAATTTTTGGGATGGGGATGGTAGGATAAAAGCACAAAAGGACAAAAATCAAAAAGTATGTGCAAACAACATTCCACACTATTCACTGTTCTTACAAGTAACTAGAAAAAATGGCACTATAGCTTCCAAATGTAATTTGCTCTCGTGACCCTGTGTCAGGTTAGTTCAGTTTACAAGTCTATTTCCTATTATTAATTGTCAGCCTTGAAAACTCCACTTGGGATCCACAAATCAAGTTGCATCTCTTCATGCCTCCTAAATCACCAGTAATGAAGATTCTGCCCTTTGTAATTTACCTGTCAGTGCTTTAGAGATCCAGACTCAAATCCATCTTACTCCTGCAATACCTGCACGTGCTGGCTCTGGATCTTTTCTAAGGAAGCACTTTTGTTTCAACGTGGAGGAGACTAAGACGGACATTTCCCAAATTGCCTTGCTTTTTCCCCCTCTACTCTCTGCAAACAACCTCCATGGGTTTTATGTATATTTCTGGGATGCTCAGAATATTTGCAAAAGATAGATATTTAAATATTGGAAAAGATAAACTAATGAAGTGTGAGGTGTGATTTCCTGTTGTGTTCCCCTGATGTATTTCTTAATTTCAGTAGAAGAACAGGCAGAGGAGGAAAACAAAAAAGGATGGGGACAACTTGACCACTGTAGCAGAGTTTCAGTACACCCTGCATTTACTAGGTTTTATGTCATGGGCACACAGAAACTCAGGTTTTTGAGGCATCAAACTTCTGGACATTTTGTCACTAGTATCAACAGGGAGCACTTGTCCTATTTAGAAGTCCATCCTTCTTCACTTTCTAGACTTGATATTGATTTAATTTGCCCGATCATGCGGTTTATTTAAGCTTGTACTTTTAGGAAAGTGATAGTGCTTTAGATTAGGAAGTGTCACTTGGTAGATTCACATATGGCAATTGCATGGTGAGTTGAAAAAGAAGCAATCAAGGGCTGTGTGTGGGAGTTTCTGATTTATGCCTTGGAATAACTGCCTCTCTGCCAGGTATGAAGGCAGAGACAGAACAAACTCTTCTAGCAAAAATATCACTATTTTGACTTATCACACATAACCAAGATCAGAGACCAATCATGATATCTTAATCCAACTCTAGACCCAGCATATTTAGACCTGTGTTATTCTGCCTGCACTTCAGTTTCCAGCAGGTAATCCTGCTGACCTAGAATAAATCTCCTGATGGGCAGAGGTAATCTGAATGGAGAAACTTTGTATTTACTCCCCCAAACATCAAACCAATTTGAAAGTCCATATAAGTTTAAATTTTTTACCATATCACTTTGCAGGGTGGAAAAATGCCAATGGTCCATGACTTCATTCCATTAATCAAATTATTGGAATGGTGGAGCCAGGAGAAAGAAAATCACTTTGCAGGCATTAAACAAATGTGACAGAAAGCTACAAACTGTTAAGAAAAGTTACCTATATAAGACTTCAGCAAATATTAAATGCAGTTTATTCTCCACTGACCCAAGAGTCTCCTTGCAAAACCACCTTCTCCTTAGTACATTGCTCGAAAATGAACAGTACACAGGATATTTAAAAAGTTGCAGGACTGAGGCCTCATATATACTCCTACCATCTTGGCGGTATCTCATTTTCCCCCAGCCCTTATTTCAATTTACAGGGTTCTAAAATAGCCACTGTACTTGACTAAGTAGAGCAACACTTGTGTAACTTTAATCTCAGGAATTCCCAAAGCACCTGACTTAAAGAATGCAAGGGAAGTATGTCAGGGTAGGCAACAACCTCTGACATACCATGGCAGTTTTCATTTTCTCAGTCTCTTCAAACAGGCAGAGTTATGATGATACTCTTCCTTTGTGATAAAATACACCTCAGCCAGAAGTGTTTTGGGTCTTTCTCCCTTGATCTTCAAAGCTTATCTTAGGAATTTACAGTGTAGAATTTGCAGCCAGTGGTAGAGATATCTCAGTACCTAAAATATCCTCGTGGGTCATCCAGTGATGCCACAACCACTCCTAGAAGCACAAAGGATAACAATCTGTTATTCTTGCTTTGAATAACACAGCCTTACTTTCTTGATTTCCCTTAATCATTGATGAACAAACATCAAAGTAACCCACGTCCTTATTTTAACTCTTTTTGAATATTTGGACTTGTCCATACACTGTGGCAGCGAGTTCCACTGCTTATCAGTCACTGAGAGGAGACTTCTTTCTTGAGGAATTCCAAACCTATTCCTTCAGGGAATTGCACCACATATTCTAACATTGTAGCAGCCCTTAGCAGTTCCTTACTCATCACCTTTTCCATGCTGTTCACAGTAGACCTCCATGGCAGCCCTCCACCATCTCCCCACAGACTGGAGAACGTGATTTACTCTCATGCTGTATAATCCACATTTATCATCCTTGCCCTTTCCTGAGCATTTGCCAGTCCTACTGCATCCTATCTGAGATAGTGCGATCAGAAGTGCGTAGATTTATGTAGGGACATAATAATGTTAGATCTCTATTCCTCCTCTGATCAGGTATAGCCTTCTATCATGAGGTAATGAGGGAACTGAAATGATAGGTTTTATAGTACGCGCAGAGGCAGTACCTTCTCTGCCCCAGCTGAAACAGCTTTTGGTTACAGGGGATCCATGCTCAGATAAATGAGAGGATGCCACCAATAAAAGTAAAAAATATAAAGAAATTAAATAAAATTAGGTAGTCAGACTAGAATTTATTTTGAAAGATAAGATAGTGAGATTTAAAACAAAAATGGAAATGTATGCAAGCTTTCCTAGCACAGAGTTTTGGAGGGGTGAAAAAAAAAATTGTGGTTTATTTTCAAGCCATGTTTTGAAAAAGCATCACTGAGGAAACCATGGCAGAAATTTAGGATATGTCTATGTTGCACAATGCTAACTTACCTAGCTGAGCTCTGTGCTAATGCAGCTATATTGCTTACTGTACTTAAAGCTAAATAGTTTAGGGCTCTCTCTGAAATCTGTTCATCAAATTGCACTGTGCAATGAAGAAATACTTTTTTTAGCCTTCACCACTGCAGGGCACCTTGAAAAGCCAGGTGTCACACTACTGTGTCCTTAACACAAGTGGAATAGTGCTTGTGCTACCTTTGCAGACTTAGCATATTAAACATACCCTGCAGAAAGACCTCAGCCAAGACAACCCACATAGCTTAAATGTGCCTAGACGAACCTGCTTACAAATGTCAACAGAGATGCTCTCAGGCACAAAGTTAAATCCAGAAATATGGGTCTTCTGCAGCAGTAGGGCCCTTCCTCTGCACAGATTCAAAACAGAACAGCTGGACTGTGTCATGCTCAGTCAAAAATGCCCCTGGAACAGGGACACTTATGGCTTTAAGTCTGCTCTAGAGTTAAAGCTCTTTCTGCCCATAACAATACCAAGGCCGGTACTCCCTGAGGGCCAAGGTCTTTTTCCAGAGAGGAGTCCCATGCTGTTACAGACTTGCTGCTGCTTTTACCTACAGCCCTTAGCCACACACAAGCCCATAGGGGCAGCTCCACTGCCTTGTGTACAGATGTCTGGTGTGCCTCCAAATCCACAGGGAACAAAAAATCCTCAGGGTGCCAAGCCCCCTCTGACAGCATGCAGAAACACTCAGTGGTGCTTGGAAGGGACAGACACAAACATTTCCAAGTGGCTCTTCACTGAAACAGGCACCACGGAATCTTAGCTCCTGGACACCAGAGTAGCTATCTTCAAGGGCTGCTCTGGGAGAAATGCAGTACTAAATTAGCAGCTACCCATGAAACATGCAACTCACACGATGCCTGATGTATTTTTGGCCTGATGTCTGTCTGCCAGCACCCTTTAGTGAATTTTCTCCTTAGCTAATTTTAACCGGATTTGAAAGAGGGGCTGGACTATCACTGATAATTATATTTTTATAAGTTTCAGGGATCTGACAGCTGGAGAGAGAGTTAAGGCCAAAATTAGTGCTTTCTATCAAGGGAAAGCAAGCAAAATTCAGCCACTATATATTCTGGCAAGCCTGAGGCAGCCAACAAACCTATACACTTTTGATGGCAGAGTAGCATTGCTGGCATTTGCTCTTGCCACAAATGGTAGTTTTGCAGTAGGGTATGGTTTAGGACACAAACTCTTAAGTGTCCATGTCTAATTATATCTGATATTGCCATAATAGCTTCTATCATTATGTTGAGGTATTTGTAATAGCAGAGCATCAACTTAGGCTCTGCTCTGAAATTAGGCTGATTTGTGAGGGAGAAGTCAAAAATATCTATCTTATTGTAAGAAAAAAATGCAATTACAACACCTCAGGAATTACTTTTATTCCTCTTGAACAGCCTGTTGTTCAACTTTAATCTTGCAGTTACTAGAAAGTAAGATTGGATAGTGAAATTTGCATTTATTAGAAAAGAAACTCAAAGCATGTCAGGCCAATCTTCTGTTATGTGTCAAATTAAGGGAAATTGTGTTTTGCCTCCAAATTAATAAGAAAAACAATTCTTGGGGAATAAAAATGTCATTGTTCAAGGAAGAGCAATAAAGTATGAATGCCTTTCCTTCAGCTGGCTCTCTTTGTAAATGAGCAAGAACACAGAGGTCAATAAATTGTCATTACCCAAGCTTCATAAATCCTCAGTGGTTGGATTTTACCCTGTAGTTTAGGTTACAAGACCTTATAAGAGGCCAAGAAAGATTCATTTGGAGTATTTATAGGCAAAAACGAAGTGTCCTAACTTTTGTGGTTGTTACTTGCAGTGTCAACATGAAAAAAGCTGCTTGTCCTGGAAACTGCTGGCTCTAAAGCACAGCTCTCTGTACATGAAATCATTAACAGAAGCCTACGGCCACTGGGTAGAATTAGAGGGTTTACCTGTTCATCACCAAGCACAGCTTTGCAAGCAGATCAGTTGCAAAAGACAATGTAATCTCCTACTGCTTTTTTTGGTTAAAAGTAGGGTCAGGACAGATACGAATAGCAAACATCCCTGGAACTTGAAGCACAACACAGAAAGGAAAAAGCATGAAAGTTGATTAGAACAGGAGGTAAAATATGGCTATGTATGCACTAAGTTGCATGACTCTTACCGGGAGCTACCCAAGGACTGCAAATTGGTTCCTCTCATAAGGATTCAGTCCCTACACCAAACAACATGTTGAGCTGTAAAGGATATATAGCAGCACAGTTTGAATGGGGAAAAGCAGAAAAAAACCCCACAGAACGTCTAGTATGCACTATAAAATTAAAAGACTGCTGAAAAGCATTTTCTTTGTGGAAACAAGTCTAAACTTATCTGAATTGTCCTGTGACTAAAGTGTGAAGGAAATGTGTCTATTTGGGTACAACATCCTGAAAAAAATCTGGAAGTGTATATTTAATTAACCGTGAGTAAAATTTGGGCTTCTGCTTACCCGAACCTCCTTAAATTTGAAGCTTGCATTACTTGCACAGTTCAGATGATTTTCACTCCTTCACTCCCTTGAAGTGAAGTAAGCTCAGCATGTCAGGCCCTGTCTTACATGTTTCTTTTTGTACTGATCCCAAAATACAAGCCATATCTTGCCATCCTTCTCCAGCAGGACAAAGAGAGTGGCCTCTGTGATAGCGTACAAATGTGAGAAAGCCACCATGACTGAGCTCTGAGCCAGACCAGAGGGGGACAAGTGACCATAGGAAAACTGTTAATTAAGCACTGCATCTACCACGAATAGGCTGATGGAGGGCATCGTTATCAAAAGGAAACATGCATCTCTTCAAACAAGCTGTTTCTTGTCCTTGCTAACTTAACAAAGGAGCCATTTGAGTATTTCAGGTTAAGATTACTATACACACTGCCGTGGGAAGTCCTTGAAAGCAACCTATGGACCTAACAAGAGACAGCATGTGACAGCATTCAGAGCACAGCTTTTACCCCTCCCATGCCTTAGTGAAGCTCTTGGTGACTTTGGATATTCTGAGCAGGGACACAGGAAGTCTATTAAGAAGGAATTATTAAATATTGATTTTTTTTTCCCCTGGCATCAGGTATTAAGATAAATGCCAGAAATTCATTTGTCCTGTTGAAACTGACCCAGAAAAGGTGGTTCATCAAGTTCAAGTCCATGGAAAAGGAAATGTGGCAGTGATGCAAGAAACTTTTCCATCTTACCCACATAGATCATTCATGAGAACCCATGAAAGTGGCCTGAATATTGAGACCACAACTTCTGGCAGAAGGGACTTTGCAAGTGCTCAGGAATTTTGCTGATCCTACACCTTGCAGTCATCTGTCTTCCCACAGAATTCTGGTCATAATCTCTCAACCAGGAATTCCTCTGTCATACCCAGTAACCTGCGCCATCTATCCACTCAGCTGGCATACATTGCCATTTACCCAGGCTGCAGATGCTTCTGCAAAGAAGACTCAAAAGTAAAATGTTTTATCAGATCTCAGTCAGAAATCCTGAACTGTCTTCACAAACAGCTAATAAAGGAGTACCCTTCAGCAGTTGTTTGTCTCATTCACACCAAATTAGCAAACCCCCCCATGTTTCTTCCAGAGTTCAGCACTGGATTTTAAGGCCAGTGTGACTTTGTCCAGAACTGGAAGAGCTCCAGAGCTGAAGACAAGGAGGGTGCCAGCATTGAAGCTCAGCTGCAACTCAAACTAGGATACAGTCTTGCTGGCACCTCCAGTGCTACCAGATCCACTCTACTGAGGGAAGGCTGGAGGACATCTTAATGAGTTATTCAGACTGTAATCAGTTTGTTCTCTGCTGACAATGCAACCCACTCCTTTGAGCGAGGGCTTCAGCTTACCAGTGTTTTTCCAGAAAATTTGGAACTACTGACCTCTTTGGAAGAGTAGCCCAAGGGCGTTGTGAAGCATTTGTCCTTGAGGATTTAAGGACCTGACTAAGTAAACCTTAGTAACCTGGTCTAACCTCACTCCCTGTCCTACTTTCAGCAAGAGATGGGACTACAGATTTCCCAAATTCAATTCCAACCTGAATTGTCCTATAATGCTGGAAAAACATAGAAAACTTGTGGATAAACAGTCTTCTGTAATTTTTTTCTCTCATAGAGATGACATTTTTTTCAAAACTTAACTTACAGAAAAAATTCCTGTTTGCCTTGTGTCTTACTCAGAGTTGTTATTATGGACTTAACAACATTTGGCTGATCCAAAGCATTGATCCTCATTTCAACCTCTTGAAACCTAAGTCATTTTCTCTGTTTCATTTTGAATGTTGATACAGTGCTTATCTGCAGTCTGTTTAGGCCTGGTGGCCTGAAACTTTAGGGGGAAAAAGAGGAGAGAGCTCATCAATTACATCAGTTGGTGAAAAGAGGAGAACCCTCTCTGACAAATTCCCCTTAGTAACACTTGCCAGAGGGAGAAGCTTTCTATGGGAATCTCTTGAGGAGCACAGGGAGATGCCTGTAAAGCTTTTTGGTTGAAGTAAGCCTAACTTTTTGTGTGTTTTCATGTACATTTCAGTTTCTTCATTAAAGCAGATGTTTTCAGCTGGAGATTGGTCTAAAAGACATTTTCACATACAGGAAGATAAAGGCAAAACTGAGGTTAATTGTGCATGGGGTGAGGGGTGGAAGTCTGCAAAGCTGTGGAAAACTGATCATGGTATGGAGAGTCTTGAGGGAGTTTTGTTTCTGAAAGGGATAAAAATACACTTTCTTGGGAGTCCTTCTGGTGCCTTACAATAGCATAAGGATTGTGTAAGACACTTGCTCAAACTCTTGCACAAAATCGTGGAACCACAGAATAACAAGCACAAAAGAACTTCTGGAGGTCTTCTAGTTGCACTTCCAAAGATGATATATCACAGTGTTTCTGAACAACTTCAAGTGTTTGGCCATCTTGTTTATGAACATTTTCTTCCTTACATCCAGCTGTAATTTCTCATGCTGTGACTTGTGTCTGTTGCCTCTTGTCCTTCCTCTGCTATACCGAAATCTAAACTATATTTGATGGTTTTCACAGTCCAAGCTTCCTTAAGAGATGGACATCAAGCAAAGACATCAGCTGGCAGAACATACAGTAACCATGTCTGGTGACAAAAGTGAGTAATGGGTGACACAGAGAGGTGCAGCATCTACTTTTTAAGCAAAAAAAGTGAAATCTGCTATATTTATTCTTTCATGCAAAGTCTGAACTTACTTAACTCGTGGCTGAAGTACTGTAAAATCATAGTGTGAAATACTGGGAAATGTCAGCTATGCTGTGAGAAAACCTACCCTGAACCAAAATTTAGACACTGCCTTAAATAGCAATTTCCATTGTAATTGTCCTCCCTTCACCAAGTTGCTCAAGAGTGGCAAACATTCTTCTTTGTTCTCCTAGATCCTAATACAAGTTCATTAATTTGCTCTCCACTTTGGAAATTAATCAAGTATTACTAAAAATGACCATTCAGGTACAATTTCTGTCACTTGCATTTGTAACAAGTCATGTTTTGCCCTATGACTAGTCCTGTTTATTTCTGGGTTGACAGAAGTGGCAAATTCTGGCCCATAATATCTGTATGCCTCAAAAATAGAGAATGGAAGAGACAGTGAGAAGAGATTAGAGTACCATGTATGCTCAGTAACCACCTACACATGCCTGCACCCCCACAGAAAAGAAGTCTCACTCTACAAAAAGTTATTAATTGTATTTTAAAGATCGACAGATGAATTGAGCTGTTTGGGAAAAACTGACTACAGAATCAGTTTCATTCTGTCATTACATTTTGTCAAATTAAAAATCCAAGTATATTTTTTTAATGTCTACAAGGAAGCCCAATAAAGACTCTGATGGAGTCTAGGACACCCTCACATTCTTTTCCACACTGCCTGCTTTCATTGCATATCATGAATATTGGCATCAGGTTCCCATACATCTAACTTCCAGACATTATCCTCCTTTTACAAGCTGGCTTTCACTCAGCACTTTGTATTGTAGGGTGAAAAAACACGAAGAGATAAGTCAAGTTTAAAGAGAATAAAACACAAACAAAAGCCTTCCAAAACACACTCATAAAAAGTAGAGATGAAGCACAGAGGGGTTTAAAGATTTATTTTCCTAGACATATTAGTGAAGCATCTGGCAGAATGGTGATTAAAGTTTGCAGTCACAAAAAGTACATCTCACCTAACTCTACTTTTTCAGCAAATGCCTTCACTGTGTTTGGGCCCTTTTGAGGGGAAGAAACCAAAGGACAGCTGTGACATTGTACCTAGAAGAACCAGACCTCTCTGAGGGTTCTTACAAAATATGCAATAATAGAAGGCATACTGTACTTCTATACATACACAAGCAGATATGAATAGCACAGTGGTGGGCTGTCCATGCTCTACAGACTTCAAGACTCTACAGACTTCAGGAAATCTTAAAAAGAAAAGAACCAAAAAAACCCTAAAGCAAAAAGCCTACAGATCATTAAAATTAAAGCTAGTTCCAGGTAATTTGGTGATGTGGGCTTGTTTATATACCAAGAGTACATAGTAGACCTCTTTGAATAGCAGAGTCTAGACAGTGTCCCTAGCACAAAACTTGCTCAGTCTCAAAAATTTCCTACCTCTGTTCTGCATAGTGTATGGCAAGAGCCTCACACAAAGTAGAGCATGCAGTTTTGTAGGACCTGGGTCCTGCAGTGCAGCATCAGGTAGCCTGTTGTATAGGCACACACTGCGCCAGGCAAACTGCAATATTGACATATTAACATCAATATTGATATATTAAGATTGACAAGCTGAGATGAAAGAGTGAAAAGATGAGGAGTATATCTCATTTTTCACTCAGAGGAATTGTGGAGCTTGGTTCCAATCTACCAGCTTTTCTCCTCTGCATATGTCAGGATGACCCCCTACTTCCCACACAGCTACCAAATTTTATGTATTCACAACTTCTCTCCTTCACTCTAGCTCAGAAACAGCAGAAAACCATCCTGCATTAAATAAAGAGCAGGCAGATTTTGCAGCCCATCCCTGGGGTGTAGGCACCAGAGAGAGGTTTCTGAGTGTACAGGGATGGAGACTGCTTTCAGGTACACCCATTCTCCTTTCCTACTAGCGTATCCGACATGGTCACAAAAACCTTTGCTCCTTCAGGGTCCTTCAGACTCACCACCAACAGCACCAAAGGAGAGGGCTGAAGAAGCACGGATGGTTACAGGGCCCTGTTGGCTGGATTGTTTTCTCACTAGTGAAACACAGTGCTCTACAGCCCTGATTATCAGTGTGAGACTTCACTCACCATGAAAGCCACACAATCCAGAAAATCCAGGAGTGCAATACTGCTTTACACTGGTGTAAATACCACCATTACAGAGGATGTCTTCCGACTGTCTTTTCCTCAGTCAGCAGGTGAGGAGGGAGGCACTGCCATCAGCACATCTGCATCATGCAGCTGGGACATTCTGCTGCCGCTCCACCACCAACAGAACAACATTCTCCCTCTCAGCTGCAGGGTAAACTACCTTTACACATCCTGCTGTCAGCCTTGGTAGTCTATCCCAGACTCTGATTTTTTCAGCTGGTTCAGCAATAAAACACCTAACGATGCTGGTGCCTGAATCATCATTGGTCTCTGAGACAAATAGCTTGGGTATCCCTCTGCAGAACGATTGCTCCAGGCTCTTTGCAGTCTCAAGCAGGCATTCATACAGGCATGTGTCCCCTGCACGCCGTGCCCTGCTTCCATCAGAATTTTTTGCAGCAAGATAAACTGGTCTCACCAGCTTCTCTGCTGCAAGTGCCTTTTCTGAAGAGGGAGTCTCTGATTCCAGCAGAGCCTCCCTCCCGGAGGTGTGGCACTGCGGGAAGGAAAGGAAGACTGGGGATTGCACTTACAGTGAATGGGATTAGATGGCTGCTCTTGCTCTTTTATCAAAAGCGCCCCTTCTCCAAGCAACACTGATTAATATGGATATTTAAGAAAAATCAAGGTGAGATAAAGAGTATTGTATTAATACATATATGTATTCCTCGCTCTTCCAAACGTCAGCAGTTAGCACACCTGATGAGAGATGCTGCAAAGAAACGATTTCAGGTTGAGTGCATCACATACTGACTCACTGCCATGAAGCTCTACACTTCAACAGAATTCCTGGTGAACAATGATGAAATATTCATTAGTTCATATTTGTAAATGGCCCAGCAACATACTGAGTAAATGACCTCCAACGAAGTGCCTCGCATTAAAATGGAACAGCAACCAGCTGAAATGAGGGAACTACAAACTATGCATGTGTTTTGTCAGCACAAACAAGCAGCAAACACAAACAGAAAGAAATCTAGTTGGACTCATCATCCTGACAGTGAGAAACAAATGAGAAGCCAGCCTGTTTGCTTCAGCAAGACCCACTGGTGGTGCTGCCTGTGGCAGGAGCGAGTAGGGCAACCTGGGCTAAACATTACTTCCTTCCCTCTGTCACAAGCAGAAAGTGAACCGGGAAAAGCAGGAGGTTGAGCTGCTTGTTCTCCCCACATGCTGGCCCTGATTGTTCATCACCTCAAGCACTGCTAGTCCTTAACTGCAGGTCTTGGTCCCTAAAGTGGAAAACACAAGCATATATCCTCCAGAGGAACTGGGAATCCTGCCCCCCCCCCACCCCCCAATAGATACATGATGCTGGACAAGAGCATCCCCACAGTTAGCATTTCTTGCCTTGCCTGTGTGTTTTGATGGGAGCCCCTGTAGAGAGTGAGCCAGGTTTGCAAGGGGGGCAGGCTGTGGGCATGGGGGTGCCACCCAGCACGGCTCTTTGTCTGGGGTGCTGGTAGCCAGAGCTGATTTAAGCAGCAGAAGGGTGGATTTTCTGTCCTGCTTTCAGCAGTCATCATTATTCAGGGTGCGTGTTTTCCAGAGAGGTTGCCAGAGCTGCACTGCACCGCTTGTGATGGTTAATCCTTGTACGGGAAAGCTCCACAATGGAAACTGTGAGGAGAATGCAAAATAAATTAGGAAAACCTAGCAAGCCGTCGTCAGCCTTTACAAAACACAGAAACACCCAGGCCTGGCCTCCCCCAGACCTTTTCCAAGGTACTTTCTTGAAATTGATCTTAAAACCCCATCTGTTGTTGCCCCAGGGCCTCACAGAGAGGTGAGCTCCCACCGCCAGAGCCAGGTGGGCGATGAAGCCCTTTTCTTTATCATTTATTTATTAATTAAATGCACTGTGATAAGGCAGATCTACATGCAGGTCCACACACAGTTCTGCAGGTTCGCTGGGGCCTCGGCGGCCAGGAACTTGAACAAACAGCACCATCAGGTGGCTCTCCGGGAAATAGATGTGTGGAAGCATCCAGGATACCTCCAGGCGGACCTAGCCATCCCTCCACTCTCCTCTTCCAACCTTCCCAGCAGGGAGGGCCCACAGCCCCTCCTGGCAAAATCCAGGTCACAAATTGTTAGAGAAAGCTCCAACGGCAGCAAGACACATCAAGAAAAAGTGTTAAGGGAAAACTTCTGATCTGCTTCCTTTCCCCCAGCATGCAAGTCCTGTCCTTTCCATTGCTGTCAGCTGTGTATATCCCAGCTCTAACTACATGGTTTAATTGAGTCCTTAACAGGCCACCAGGCATCCAGAGCACCTGTCTGAGCATGGTACAAGGCTCAATTCCCTCCCTTAGCCTCTTCAGTTTTCGAGGGCACTGGCAAATCAATGTTTTCACCTTGAAAACGGTTCCTGGTGTACAACCCCCATTGGGGCATTGCTGGCATCCATCTCCCCTGCCTGCACAGGGAAGGAGGAGGATGCCTCACTCAGCCTCAGGCAGGTGCCCTTTCACCAGAGACTACCTTTGAAATAACTTGGCTCCTTCAGCCTGTTTGCTGCCTTCTCCTGCTGCTCACCTATTTGGTCAGCGCAAAGAGGGAGCAAAGCCTTCCCCACTAACTAACCAGAGCAGCTTTGATCCCCTGAGAGTCACAGAGCAGATAGGCATATAGCACCCCAACACACATAAAAACAACAGATTCAGCTTCTAGAATCCAGACCTCAGCTATTTGAAACACTGCTCTCAGGCTTCCGCTTGTCACCTTTACCTATCCCCCTAAATAGAGAAGAGCAGTGGATAAGACAATCTGAAGGAAAGCAAAATGCTCTTTCACCCACAGTGCTGCAGTGACTGCAGCCATACCTATTCTATTTCCATGATTACCAGAGGAGGGACCTATGCTATCAGTCTCAGTTGCTTTTCCTATACCTAGATTTTAAAACATTTTTCTTCAGGTTGTTCTCCACTTCAGTGAATAATTAGATTATTCTAATGGTCTCATAGCAGAACTAAGGTAATTTAAATATTAATGCATATGAAGAATATGTTTAGTTGTTTGTATATTTATTTGCTTATGCATACATGTTTCTATAAGTAAATATACATATGCCTTACATTTATGTAAGACACGGAAGTTGATAGGTACATAAACACACACACAGTCACACTCACAAACCTAAAGGAAAATTATTCAAAATTGTGGTTACTCAGTTCCTCTAGGAAACACCTCAGTTCACAGTTACAGCCTTGAGTGCCCATAGTCAGACCTTACAGCAACAGCTCTGAAAATCAGGGCCTTCCATTGTTATGTTGCTGATTATGCACACAGAAGGACTGATTTACATATCTAATTTCAGGCTCTAATTTTCAAAAACTTGTGGCCTGAAGAGACAATCCAGGGGCCCCCCAGGGGCACTTCTGTACAAAACACATCATCCAGTCACCTTGAAGGGATGTCAGAGCATTGCAAGTTGTTGACAGCCCATCTCAAAAACCTCTGCCTTCTGTAATAAAGAGACCTCCCAATTCCCAAATATGCTCAATGCAATAAAATTTTTGAACATCCCATATAAAGTTGATAATAGAGCACCTATCACAAAAGACAAAAAAGAAGAGGAAATGAGATATTTCCCATCATGGCATCTGCATTAAGCTCAATAGCTGCTTATTTCTACTATAATTGTGCCAAAGTCATTTTGAATTTCATTTTCTTCATGCACCTTGCTCTGAAGCTGAGATATTTTGGGAAAAACAATGCACAAGACAGCACTTAAATGCAATTGCAACATCTCACCAGTTGCTACTAATGATGTCAGAGGAGGTCAGGTGGGCAAAGAAGTAAGAATTGTCCCTACATTTGTACACTTTTCGAGTAGCTAAATAGCACCCAGGAGAACTGAGGTCTTCCTAGGACAGCAGGAACACAGACCTAAGACAAAGGAATGTCTTTTTTCCTGACACCTTAATTCTCTTTACTTTCAGGCTCTCCTTCTGCCCTTGCCTTCTATTTTTCTGCAAAAGGAGAACGCCATGCTAGGGGAAGTCAGCTTGCAGCAGCACTGGATCATGGGAGAGCCTGCACAAGCCACCTCCAGGCACTTCTATAAGTACCTCTTTTCTACACTGGGCTGTCAGTTGTGCTGCTCTATTCTTGTCGAGCCATGGAGCAAGATGCTTGGGGTGAATTTGTTGGCAGATCAGTAGGGAATCATAATATTCCTGCCAAATTCATTTTCTCATGTGACCTGAGCTTGACTTAGAACATGGATTTCCTACAGAGACAAGTTTGAGCAGTGCCAGGAATTTGAAAGCCAGGTGGTCTGCAAAGCTTCTCCCCAGGCTCTGAGATCCTATTTCCTCGCGTCATTCTTTCCAGACAGCATGGAGTGCGGGCTGGGGTGCTCACAGCAAACTGAGTCCTCAAAAGCAATGCAATTGCTCCTTCCACCACCACAATCCTCTGGAAGACACTGTGACAGAAGTGGGAGGAAAGATGAGCACGTTTTCTGCTAGGAAACAGATTCAGACAGGCTTTGACCAAGAATGCTAGTGCAACTTTCCTCTGCCAGGGGAAACTCTAAAAAAAAAAAATCCCACTTTTTCATCTTGGCAGCATCCAAATCTGGCTTAGCTAGTCCAAACTGTCATGTCCTTGCTAACTCAGAAAGCCTATATTTGCCTGTTTGGAAGGGGAAACTATCAGGCAAAGGCAGATAATCTTTTCTGAAGAAAGCTATCCATAGGTTCACTGATCTTGTGGGACAAGAAGGTCCATATATTAATTTTAGATATCTGGCAATCTGCATACTAGAAATACAGTATGGCTCCCATCCATACTTTCTTCTATTAAGCAAACAAAAGCTAGAATGAGCTGGAAACTCTCCCAGATGATGATCTCTGAATATCCATTGAGAAAAAGCAGCCTACCTTAATATATTACTTGCCCCATCCCTAAGAAACTCTCATTAAAGAAAATCATTTTGGCTCCCTGAAGTAGCACAATAGAGGTGTTACAATTGCAATGGGATATCAGACCAGGACCTGGACCAAATGTCACAGTCACAGAATGTTTAAGGCTGGGAGGCACCACTGGAGGTCATCTAATCCAACCTTCCTGGTCAAGCATGACTCCCTACAGCACATTACTCAGGATTCTGTCCAGATGGCTTTTGAATGTCTACAGAGAAAAACTCCTCATCTTTTCTGGGCAACCTGTTCTAATCCCAAATCACTCAAAAAGTAAAGTTCTTATTCATGTTCAGGTGAAACTTCCTGTATATCAGTTTCTGCCCATTGCCTCCGTTCTACTGCTTGGCACCCCTGAGAGGAGCTGCTTTTCTCACTGTTTTGTCTCAGCAGGAACCAAGAGTAACACACAGATTACAGCTGTCTGCTTCTGGACTTCTTAATCTTCTCGTACAGCTACAGAAGGATCCCTGACACAGAGAAGGGAGTCACAGCCTCATCCTAAAATGGCTCCTGTCATTCTCTCTAGAAACATTACAGAGGTGGCAGTGGGCCACAACACATATAATCCCATATCTATAATTGCTGCCTTGTTGGCAAATTCCAGTCACAGATTGCACTCAGTTCCATCCCACCCTCACATCAGATGCAATCCACACCAACCTGTGCCTGCTGGAGTGCCTGGCTGAGGTAGCAGGATGGAGAATAGCTCACTGCACTGGCACTCTTGAGAGACAGAGAACTCAGACTTCGGCAAGTCTGAACCCTGCACCTCAGCTGAAGCCACCCCTGTATCACCTCTGCTTCCTGAGGCCCAAGGAAGGGATGGATGTAGCATGTCCTTCTCTTCCACTCTCCCAACTCCCCCGCTCCTTTCTGTCCACCTTAGATGCAGTTGCAGCAGCCAAGCTCTCCATGCACAATTACAAAAATGCTCAACATGGAGGGAGTGATGTCTTCCAAAGAAGCAGCATTTGAAACAGTACAAGTCACTGAGAAAGCAACCTCCCTGTTGGCATTGTGCTGATGGCTAGGGGAAACTCAGAAAACCTGTGTTTCTACAGTCAGAGAACAGCAGGATAAACTCAGGAATAGCTTTGCTGAGAGCAACTGCAAACTCCCTTAGCACATTTCTGGAAGAATATAGCTGGGAGAGTGTCAGCAGGAGCTATGAAATTCATTTGCATCAGACTCACAACTTTCTCTCAGTAGGCTGACCAGTCTGAAATTCACTCCTTAAATCCATGAGAATCCAGTTTAGTCTTTCTTCAGCTGTAGTTCCTCTGCCTCCTTTTTTAGCGTCCAAACAAATCCAATATCTCAACCCATCAGCCAGAAAGGAGAAGAGAAACACAGGTTAGGGAACACTCAGGTACCGCAAGGGAACAAATCGCATAGTATGTCAACGAAATCCCAAATTATTGCCTAATTTAAGCCTTGCTTTCTTGCCTGGAAGGGCCAAGCTGCTTGTTCACAATGTCTGTTGCTGGTAAGAGAATTCCACTTCCAATTGCTCTCCTTTTCACAGGTCTCTCTCTGAACTGGCACTTCTTTACGCATTTCTCCCAGCACATGATTATGAGACCATTTTTAAAGATTTCACATCAGGCCTCTGTGGAAATCAATTAGATCATGTTAGGGAAGGAACACTATCAGTGCCAGGTGATCCATAAGCACAAAGGCAGCTCTTTTGGACATTTCTCCCTGGATTGAACAGATGACTGTTCAATCCAAAACCTTGCTGAGTTGCCAAGTTCCCCAACATAATACTTGTGCGACTACGAAATTCCACACCACTGCACTGTGTGCATTGGCTGTAGATACTTGATACCCATAGATATCACTTCCTGCCCTGTTGGGTCACCTACAAACAGAATTTGTCTGTCGAGCCAGGAACTCTGCTCTTTAGATCAAACATTAACTAGTCCTTGGCTGAGTCTGCTCTGTCACAAGGTCCCAGGGCATATTATGAAAGGAGTGTCTGGGCACTGCTGAGCATTTCCTAGGCAGGAAGCTGAGCTTATTCTACAGAGTCCCTTCCCCATGAACACAGAGGAAACTGCATTAGCCAAGATGGAGAAACATTTCCACCAGAGTTGCAAAAATGGACGGATAGCACATGACTCAGTGCAAGTGGTGTGCTGTTCCTTCTGCCTAACATGCACTGATCTGCATTGATCCAAAATTACACTCTGGTGCCTCAGTGTTGACAAACAAATTCAGTCTGTCCAGGAGGGCCACTGGGTTTTGACAGAGGCCATTGATCCACTGTGATCCTGATTCAACACCAAATTTAAACATATTGCCTGGCTGAAGACCCACTCACGAGCACTGTCATGAGGTAACACATGAGAGACTGACTTCTGACATAATGACACCTGCCAAGTTCATGCTGAACCAAAGGCTGTTTCCATACCTAATTGAAGGTGCCTCACCAAAGCCATGCACTGAGAGAAAGTTCACAGAAGGGAGAATACAGCAGTGTGAAACACCTTTTCTCATGCCTTTGAAGGTGAGGTTTCAAAGCTTCTCCCATTCTGAGCTTCATCTGAACAGGATGTCACCTCCAAGGCAGGTCAGAGCTCTTAGCCCAGGAGAAGTCCCCACATTTTGAGCTCCAGCTCTCAAGAAGTAAAAAAGTCCCTTAACCTATACAGGCTGCTCTGGAAGTGGAGTTTTCTTCTAATTGCAGTGCTTGGTCCTGGTGCTGAGAAAATTCCTCTTCTGATAAGGCACACTTCCACAATATTGTAACAGCTCTTTCATAAGTAGCTTGGAATTCAGTGAAGTGGTATTTTCCAAGGAGAACAGTATCCACTAGAAAATTCCCACCCACCTCAAAGCCTAACTCTGCAGCAATAATTCTGCACAGCTACTGAGACTGGTTGGTGGAACTGAGGAAAGGAGAGACAGAAGTAAATGAATATTTTTTTTCTTTGCACCAAAGCTGTTTTTGCCACTTTTATCCCGGCTATGATTTTGGAGCCCACATGACTCCAAAGCCAGAATTCCTTTTCAGCCTTAGACCACATACATTTGCATCATGAACATGCAATATAAACCCCAAATAAATGTATGCATGTGTCATTGTCCCTGCTCTGTGTTACTAAGTCTGCTTTCCTCCTTCCCATTCCCTTATGCAAAGGTGCACACTGAGGACAAGTTGACAAACATGACAATGCTAGTCCAAGCATAACATCCCAAACTCTCAGTCAATCTCACTTTTCATGGACATAAGCTCACCTTAGGCACATCACCTTAGGCACATCATGGCTGTCCTCTCCAGACAGCACCAGAACAAACTTATCCTATATTTTCTCCTTGCATGCAAACAAATGGCAGAGAGACAGTACACAAAACTCACCTTCCTGCTCTAGGTTTGGAGAAAGTTTAAAGTCATCCAGTCCAACCCCTGGCAATAGGCAGGTACGTCTTCAACAGGATCAGTTTGCTCAGAGCCAGATCTAACCTGGCCTTGAATGTTTCCAGGCTCTTTGGGCAACCTGCTCCAGTGTTTAACCAACCTCATCACTAAAACTTCTTCCTTATACTTAATCTAAATTTACTCTTATAGTTTCAAAGTAATAACTCTCATCTTATTCCTACAGACATAATTGAAAACCCTGCCCCTATATTTCTTGTAAGCCCTCTTTAACTATTGAAAGGCTGCAATAAGATGTCCCTGGAACTTTTTCTTCTCCAGGCTGAACAATTCCAACTCTATCAGCCTTTCCTCACAGGAGGGGTATTCCATCCCTCTAATCATTTCTGTGTCCCTCCTCTGAAAATGAGGAACACAGCTGCTTCATGACAGCAACCTAATTTCACCACTTTTCCATGACTGCCCACGAGTTTACTCCAGGAAATATTCGTTTTTAATGAGGGAAAGGCCTGATACTGCACACCTCTATTGCAGCTGCCCATCCTAAGGTGTGTATGTTGGTGCAAGAACACACCCTCTCCATTTGGCAGCAGACAAGCCAGTAAACTTTAGCCTGTCACACAGGCTGTAGACTCCAGATGGAGTCCTGAAAAATTGTAACAACACACAAACTTAGCTTTCTGAACATTTAATATCAATTATAAAGAGAAGAAAGTTATTCCCTTTTCTCCGTACTACTGACTACTCCCTTTTCCTTAAAGCTTTAATTTTAAAATTAGCTGTTAAAATTAAGAGTAGCTGCCAGAGCAGTCTCCTACTAAATAGTAGTAGTATAAATTGAAAAATAATACAAAGTAGTATAAAGTAAAGTAGTATAAAGTGAAATTAAAACCTGACCTGTATAAAACCATGTAGACTTATGCTATATATTCCAAATAGCACCAGTGTTCCATGAAGAGCAGACTGTTCTGAAAAGCAGTTCAGCCTCAGGCAGCCACTAAGGGCTTGTGCCAGGACTCAGCAAAGCTCAGCTTTACAGTGGTTACAAAAATCACAGAACATCAGCCCCATCTGCAAGTCCTGCTTGCATCAAATTTTGTCACTTTGCAACACTCTCAGCCCCTTGGTTTGGTCTTGGAGCACTTGAAAAGACAAGGGGTAACTGGAGTAGCTGGGTTCCCACCCCAGGTGCTGGGTTGCAGCTAAGGGCTGGTGGATCCCAGAAACCTTCATGCCCTGCAGAAGGAAGAAACCCTGAGGGCCTCAGGCTCCACTGGTCTCTGCTCCTGGCAGGGCTTACAAGGTGCATGAGTCCCACCAGGCACACTGCTGAGGGCATAGCACCTCAAACATCCCCAGCACTAGAAATCACAGAAAACAAAACTCAGGCACAGCTGGAAAAGGAGTGAGAGGGTAGCACATCAGCTTGTATTGCATTTCTGGGTCCTGTTCTTTTTGAACTAAAATACTAAATACACTATTACAGGCACAGTAGGAAAATTTTACTTTTATTGAGAGAAAAGGTATCACCTTTGGAAAGTCTTGTCTCTTTGCTGAGAAATTTTCACTCATTGTCTTTGACTAGGAGGAGATCCATGCTGAGAAATAGAAGGCAGAAAGCTTTTGTTCAGAGTGAATTGCAAAAGAAAGGAAGATAAATCAGCGAAGCTTTTAATATGTAGTGTTCCCTCTGGCAACATTTCATTGTATGATACAGGCATGCAAAGATGCCAAAGGAAAGAAAAAAAGATTTTGGCTTGAAAGAAAGAACTTAAACTTTGGTTAGGACTCACCTGATACTGGACTTGCTCAATAGAGAAAAAAAAAAATCCTTAAATAAAACACACTCTTAAGAGGAAACCCCATTGCTGAGGTGAAAGCACTATCCAAGTCTACATTTGAAAAAGTTTTGCAAACACAAGGACTTGGCTGGGAGGACAGGAAAAACAACATGCCTGTAACTAACTTGGCAAAAGTCACAGTGTAGGTGCAGCTGTATGAGTGCAAGCAAGAGGCCCCTTGACCACCAAGCCCCATGACTAGCTAAGCCTCTGCAGAAAACCCAGAGGGTAATTAAACAATTCAAGGGCAAGGATGCTGTGCGAGCACAATCCATTTGGAGGTGAGGGGGTGGTGATTTGCTGTATCAGCAATCTTTTTTTGGACAACCTAAGAAGTTACAGACATTAATGTAACATTATCTGCTTACCAGTGGGCCTTTATCTCTTTACTCTTCCCAATTACATTACAGATAAAATAATCTTCTTGATAGGGAGCAAGAGATTTTTTTCACTCTTTAATATGTCAAAAACATCTGATCAAGGTCAAGAGTCCTCTAGGTATATGAAGCCACTGCCCCTCCACTTCCTTTGCAGACATTTTTGAGCTGTTTATCTCCATGGTCAAAGCCTTCAGTCAGGCAGATAAAGAAACACACTTGCTGGCCAGATAAGCAATGTGCCAAAACAGAATTCCCTCTGCCAGAACTGATACCATTTCCTTTAGATCTAGTTTCTCATCCCACAGGCTTCGGCTGTTTGAAAGGAAAGTAGTTCTCAGAACATATGGAGTTGATAATAAAGCTCTTTCTAGGAGATACAAGGATTACACAGGGAATGAAATGGCGAAACAGTGTCTGCAGTACACGCTGTAAAACCTGAAGTAAAATTCCACTCCAAGTAAAATTCCCTTCCCACTGAGAAAGAACAACATAGTGGGACAAAGTGGAAGTGACAGCATGGCTTTCCAAAACATTAACTATATCATGGCTGTTTCCCCTCAGAACATTGGCTACCCAAAACCTGCTTGAGACACACTCACACTCACAAAAAAAAAAAAAATCTTGTGACTTGTCATTTTGAGTCAGTGTCAGAAGCATTGCCAAAAAACAAGGATGAAAAAGCTGTCTTAAAAGAGCAAGAGAGTCTATGCACCAGACGGGGAAACAGCACCTGTGTGTATCAGAGTTCCCAAGCTCAGCTACAAAGTTGTATTTGGTTTCTGCTAGATCTACTCCAGGCATCCTAGTTCCAGTGAAGCAGGAAGACTTGTATCCCACAAGTCCAGTGTTGTTTCATGTTCCCAGGCTGTCTACTTGTTCTTAGACCAAAATCTCTACAAGGCAAAGCAAAGACATTTAGATGCAGAGAGGCTACCTTCTGCCAAGAGGACTGCTTGGAGTCAGACTTCAAAAGCCACAACCAATGGCAACACTGCTCCAACAGGATGGGTGGGCAGAGAGAAAGGTGGTAAAGAAAAGCCCATTGTCCAGGAAATCATTCTAGTCCAGATCAAAGTTTAATTTAACCCATTAACTTGTTCCCAGTAGTGTGGGCAAGCAGGCATGCAAAGAAGAAGAACAGCAGGCCAAGCCCATTTGCTTTCTCCCATGTTTTTTTGCAACTTTCGGTGATTTTTGTCTCAGGAGAGGTCCCAATCTTAATTTGGTTTGTTTATTGAATGATCCCCAGTAGGTCTCTCTTTGAAGCATTTATCCTATCTTTTCATTGGCTTTGTTCATTGCTATTGAGCATTAGTCTAACACTTTAAGTGAAAGACCATGATGATGTTTCCTAAAAAAATTAAAATCTGGAAGTTACATTCTCAAGGTCCTGATCTGAAGTACTTTGTGTTTTGTAATATATTGCTATATACAACTTTCACTATCTTTATAGACTTTTATGGCAAGAGACTTTTATTTTATGTGATTTTAGTTTAAATGTATTACAGTAATCCTAGACATTGTCTCTCCCTACTATTCCTTTTTCAATTGCTCTTGCTTTTGTCAACTATCTGCAGGGTAAAAACTAGGTCCAGTCAAATCAGCTCTGTAATTCAGATCTCATTATGTGACTCATATATGTTCCATGCCTAAGGACAGTTGCCTGGATTCTCACTCTGGCCCTGGACATAAAATTTACCATTATGATAGCATCCAAAAATATGAAGCAAGCTTGAGCCTCATTACTTAAGGTCTCTAGGATTGCACTGAATTAGCTTTTAAATTTAATACATCATGGTTGAAATCTTGGCTGTCTCTTTAATCTGTGGGATTACTTTTATTACCTTCATTGAGGCCAGGATTTTGCCTGAAGAATAGCCCTACCATTTAGCATTATTTCATAATTATCTTGTTAGGTGCTTTCTTGTTTACTAAACAACATAGGTTTTCCCCTGGTCAGCTTTACTCCGTGGCAGAGCAAATGATACTTACAGCCTTCAGAGCAAGAAAGACTGAAATGGCCAAAGTGATGTTTTACCCAGCTCTGTTATACTACAGAGCCAATTTCTTCTTGTCTTGAGCTCAGAGAAGACTATTGCAGACATTTGCTTTAGGGTTGAATTCAGCTTGTAGCATTTTTCCAGTTGGTGCTCTGTCCAGAAAAAGACCTTTCTGGCAACTGCAGTTTGAAATTCTATTCCAGCCCTGGATCTTAAAACTGAATCAGAGAATTTTACTGGAGATGAAGGAATTCTCCCTCCTTCCCTTACTCCTTCCCTGCCATCTGTACCAGCCACAAATTTCTGCATAAAGCACAGCTCTAAAAGAACTAGTGCAAATAACAAATGCACATTTTCACGAGAGGGCCATTAAGTAACCAGGCAGACAGGAGGAAAAAAATTAAGTCTAGGTTTATCTGACTGGGTACACTGCTAAATTGTATATTCCCAAAAAGCCACTGAACAAAATCAATGTAAATGAAGGATTTTAGCATAGTCAAGCAGAAAGAATTCATTCCCAAAAGTTTCAAGACTTGCTTATGTGGTGTCAGCTTTATCAGACACACCTCCTTTCTCTCCAGACGACAGATTTGTTACTAGGAAAAACACAGAGACCAAACTGTTCATCTTCCAAAATTTGGGCTGACTTTGTGTGATTAAGATGGGGCAATTTGGATTGCAACTTTTTCTCAGCCAGAAGGCTGCCAAATAAGCCTGTTTGAAGTTTTGTCCCAAATGCTTTGACTTCAAGAGAAGAAACTGGCAGCAAGAGCAGAAATAAACACATTGCTGCATTGTTCCAGCAGGCACCAAGGCAGGACTATGCCGGGCAGCGAGTAGGTGTGATTAGCTCATTTGTCATTAGTTTAACACCAAGCAGAAAGCAGGAAGTACACGGAAATTACAGCCTCCAATTCTGATTAGCCTCTTGTTTATACCGCATTGTGGGAAGCTGAGGGTGCACTGGCTTACTTAACCCTTTTCCAGGCACGTTATGTTGTAAGTCCCGTGTCTCTTGCAGAAAGGAAGGAAGACCTCCCTCCAGAGTGTTAGCAAGAGACAGAAGTGATCCTGCAAACTACCACCACCACCATGAAGACATCAAATGCTCTTCTTTTCATCTTAGTCCTGCTTTCCATCAATGCCAGCACACAGTGGCCCACGCACACAGTCTGCAAAGAGGACAACCTGGAAATATATTACAAAAGCTGCGGTGAGATTTTTTTACAATTCCATTTTCCTTTTAGCTGTTCAACAGAGAGAGTTGTTCTTATATGCAGTCAGTGATGCTTATATAGCCAGGCAGTGAATGGAAGGGTTACACTCCCAAACCTGCACTGGGTTTCACATCTGAAATATTTTTCGTGTTTCAAGTACAGCTGGTTTTGGTTCACACACACACAAACCTAACTGTATTTAGAAGATAATAAAGAGGAAATAATGTAACAATTCAGAATAATAAACCGCTGTGAAAAACCCAGTTTAGCATGAAAGAGATTACTAAGATCTTTATCTTGAAGTAAGCTTAAAAAAAAATAGGAAGACCCTAGGTCTTTAACTTTTTTACCCTAGGGATGAAACAGGCTCTTCAATGCACTGATCTTCTGCTTTCCTAATGTGCAATGAGGCTGTGGTGATGTGCTTTCAGTCCTCCCACTAGGAATGACAGGGGACACAGTGCAATAGTGGGAAGGATTCATGTTCTCTGCCATTGCCACTGTGCTTAGTGAGACTTCAGCGGCAGCCCTTACCAGAGGCATTTCCCAGGGATCACAGGGTTTTGTTTGTTCTTTAAATCTGTAGAGAAGAAAAGGAGCAAGCGACACTGGAATTAACTGAAAATGAATTCACTGAATGGTGACTGCTTTCCACCTCTTGCTTTGCTGGCCGTGTGCCTCGCCTATTGTGCTGATCTCCTTTACAACTGGGACAAAGGGAATTAGATTCACAGACGCCTCATTCATTTTCCGCACGTGATTTGAAAAGCGATTCATGGCAAATGAGCACCCTAGAGTTTGTTTTTCCAATTCATCCAGTTACAAAGGGTTTTCCCGGGGGCTTTTCCTCGCCTGTAGCTTTCATGCGTTTTTGCACACCCATTAAAATAAAGCCAGTGAGGGACAAGAGAAGTAAATAAATATTTGTAATGCTATTCTTTACTGGCCTGCTCCCAGGGGACTAAAGTCAGGCTTCACGTTCTATAAATGGGTATAATGCATTAAGAAAATATTTAATTAGATATTGAGTACAGACTTTGGCATTGCCTTCATTTTAGTAAAAATTTATTGCGTAAGTGAATTCTGTTCCCTCAACAGGTCTCAGTCAGCATGAGGTGCCTTGACACAGAGGCACAGGCTAGTCTCAGTGAATTCAAAGCATGATGAATTTGTCTGCTGGCATGTGCCAGTTAAGTGTTGCTTCTTACTGCGCACATCACTGGCCTAGCTAACAATATGCATTTGTTTAGAGTCATTTGTTTCTGTCACTTCCTTTGGTTTGCCATGAACAGAAAGATAAGAGGTACATTTATTCAGGGGGAATTCACAGCTTGAGAAGCACGAGCCAGAGATCATAAAGGTCAGGTCCCACCACTTAGAGTGATCTTCTGTTCTCCTGGGCACAGCTATGGGAGATGAAAAGATACATAGATGTGGAAACAATGCAAGAATTAAATAAGATTCCTTGTTTGAAGTCAGATTCCTTTCTCCCTTACTGCTCTGTCAGATTAAAGTTGAGGCAACTCACAACTGCCATCACAATGTCCTGCCTTGCCTTTTTCCAGAGGCTGCCACATGTAGCATCAGCCCAGGATACACCATCTGCCTTGCTGCTGCTAATGCAGTTCATAATCCAGCAGTTTGCATAAAGGAAAAGAATTTAAGGTGCTTGGAGTCAAGCCCCAAAATCTACAGGTCAGGAGGATCAATCCAAGTACACTACTCCACATCTGCTTCAGAGAAGACCCTGTCCTTACTGAGCTCACTGGCAAGCTCACAGTGGTGCACAAGGCACTGATCACCCTTTCAGGAGAAGGGGAGCTTTATCATTTCCCTACTTCATTTCACTGTAAGCCATGACTAGATGGCCACAACATAATTCCATTTTTCATGTGTCCTGCCAACTGTTCTCACCCAGGAGGACACAGACTTGTCAGTGTCTGACAAGACCCTTTCTCATCAAATCATCCCATTACAAATTTGTAATGGCAGCAACTGCAGAGTTCATATTAGGCAACTGCCCACACTCTTCAGCTATTTCAGATGAATACTGCCCCATATGTCCCTCCAGTCTGAGAAATCCCTTTGGTATTTCTTGTTCCACTGAAGATATCAGAGGATGTCCCATTTGGGGGATAACAGGAGCCACAGTGAAGTAACAAGTACAAAATCTTGGGTAAAGGATTGCCTGTTTGCTTCAAGAGGGTGAAGATTTCACCTTGAATCGTCAACCCTCTTGAATCAACAACCCTGATGTTGTTACTATAGACTCTACAAAGCTATCAGGGAATTAGGATTGAATCAAGTAAAATATAAGTATGTTAAAAGAATTTTTACCAAGTACTCCACAACTTATTTCTAGAGCTTAATGTCCTCTCTCAACAAATTATTATAATTTAATTTGAGCATTTAAAGAGGAGACAAGTACCCATTTTTGCTTTGCTGTTTAACAGATCCTCTCCTATAATGCAGTAAAAATCTGACTAAATTCAAAAATATGGGCTAATATAACTGTGATTAATGCAACAGAGAAGTTTAGGTGGATAGCTGAGAAAGTGAAGCCATCTCCTGTACCCAGGAGGAAGTTGCAATTGCTGGTCACAAGCAATTGTTCTAGCTGCATGCTGCTCCTATAGCATGTAAGATACAGGCATGCATCAGGCCCCCAGCCTCAGCCCATGCTCTGGATCCTATAGAAAGCATCCCCATTCCCACTCAGCCACATCAGACTAAATGTTCTGTAGCCAGGACTCCAAGTCATGCATCAAAAGGAGGGGCTAGACAAGATCCTAGTGATAAGTATAATGCAACTGTAAAAAAAAAAAAAAATCAGACAAAAAAATCTCAGCAGCAAGTCCATGGTAAGAAAATCAAGCTGAGAGGCAGGTGGTCTAAAAGTAGAGTAAATAGACAGTGTAGTGCCTCCTCTATGTAACCACAGGAGACATAACACCGAGACAGCCTATAAATAGCAAGACATTTCCTATTAGGGCCACTCTTCCTCCCAGGAACAAGCGACAAAAATGAAGGAAGATCTCAAATGACCACAAATCACTTTAGAAACCTGGGCAGAGATTCTGAGATAAAAGCAGCACAGGTTAACATCTCTGACTGAGAAAAGAGAACAGTAATTGGCAAGTCTATGCACAGACATGAAAAGAACCTGCTACATAAATGGCCAATTTCTACCCCTTTTAATTTCACTGTAATAATGCTTTTGATCTTTCTAGCTACATTATAAAAGGCAATTGTCTGGGAAGGGAAGGGCAGGTAGGCAGTGGTAACAAAGCGCCCTGGGCAGATTCCAGTGTTATTTGAGTAATAGGCATCCACTTGGAAGTGCAAAGTGCAATGCAGTCAGAGACAACAAAACATAACTCCCTGACACATCTACCAGCACCTGCTTCTAGATCATTCATGTAAAGCCTAATTGTCTTAACTAGCCGTGAAAACATTCTTAGTATGTAGTGTTCAAATGGCACCCCCTCCATGAGGGAAAGCAGGTGATTGCTCCTGCAGACACATGAAAAATATTTTCCAACTATTTTTACAGCTCTTTCTTGAAATGCTAAATGGGCCTGTATTAACACTTTAGTACTTCAGAATGCCTGCTTTTGTTTCAACCAGAAGCTTGTTGATTATCTAATTAAATTATTTAGATTAGGACCTGGGAGATCTTCAGGCCCATTGCCTGAAACTCTAGGTTTCTTTACAGTGCAGAAACAAACACTGATAAGACAGAAAGTTCTAAAAAAGGATATGGACACCATCAACCATTAAAGACTGTTTTCTCTGCACTGGAATAAATAATAGGGAATTTCAGGGAGCTCTTCAGAAGAGTCAAAGCAGTAGTATTCAGAGATGACATCTTCAGAAATATTCCCAAGACTACATAAAACACCGCTTAGACCACATGAGATTTTTAAATATAGACAAACTTTTTTTCCCAATTCATATCTGATTTTGTTTTCTTTTTCTGAAGCAAGGTTAATAGCCATTAAAGTTTCAGGAGAAGGAGCAAACAATCAGTATTCATTTCAACCTTCTGAATTAAATATGAAATTGGTTGCATTCTTCATAAGTTTTATATCTGTATATCTACAAATTTTAAAATAATAAAACATATACAGGGATATGGGTAAACATTTGCTATAATTCATGTCTTCTGCTAGCAAAGAACCAGAGCAATCTGGCCATCTAGGAAATTATTTTTACATGACAATGCCTCTTCCAAAACAGAGGAAGGTCATGCTGAACTTATATCCAGTGAGCTCCATATCTGCTTGCATAGTTCTATGTCACACTTGAAACAGTGTCATTTCTATAAACCTTTTTCCTGGCCTCCAGTGGCACAGTAGGAGAGAGTAACACTGCCAGAAGAACTCTCATTTGTATGGCTTTTCTTTAAATGTGTGAACTCAGATTTGGATCTCTGCTAAAATGGCCCCTTGAAATCAAAAGGGTGTAGGACCCACTCTGGTCAGACAGTGCATCACAGACATGCTCCTGTTAAACTCTGTATTGAGGGAACTTTTCAGTGCTTAAAATAAAACAAGTAGAGACAGAGACAAATTAGTTCAAGTTTCTGATGATTTGTCTCTCCTTTCTGAAGAGTTTCAGACTTACTAGGGTCCCCTTCACAGACTCATTATACTTTCCTCCTACATACTGAGAGATCAAAGATACTATTTTTCGTAAATTCCACTTGTTCCCTTTTTAAAAATACACCTGTAAAATCAGCAATACCGACTTGTAAACAGTACTGTTAAATTGGCATCAGTGCAGCACTAATTTTACAGCATATCATCTTCTGGTCTCTATGTCAACCAACGTAACCAGTCCTTTTCCCTCCCTGACCACACACCTATATTCTTTACTTAAAGGACGTTAAGTAATCTGATAGCTTCAGCTGGAAAAGAAAGGTCTGCAACAAAGTTCTTACTCAAGCCTCTCCAGGGCAAAAATTCTTCCAGACACTTGGTAAAAAGAGGTTCTTTTTCCATTATTCTTTGGATTTTTGGCAGACAGATTGAGCCAGATGCTTCTCTTGGACTTATTTATTTATTTCCCTCAAACAGTCTCCAGCAATTGCTTCTGCTTCTAAATTATTTAAAGCCACACGACACCAACTCCCCTCTGATCTTTAGTTGCATAGACTGCTAATGGGCAAACAATCAAAGAACTTAAGAATTCCACTTGAAAACAATTTTTTTGTGTGTTTACTCTGTCCAGGCCATCTTACTGTCATAGCTTTGCTGTTGAACTCATCTGGTATAACTTACTTATTCCAAGGGGAAGACCAGATGTGTACATGTATATTTCTGGCACCAGATTCTAACAAACTGAAACTATCATCAGAATCAAGGTAGCATAGTTATGAGTGTGCATGCAAATCTTCTTTTAAAATTTTGGTCCCTCCATGAATTAAAACTATCCAGTCTCTACACATCTCATTAGAGGATTTAAACTTTCTTTTTTCTATGTGAACTCTTGAGGTGATTCTGAACATCATTTTACCCTTCTTTCGGGGGGCAGAGTACTTAGTCAGTTTTAAAATGTAAATGACATAGAGGAGCAGGAGACAATTTCATACCTCCAAGGTACTTTGGCAAAAACATTAGATTCAGTACCTAGACTTTAAATCTTTCAGTAAAATCAATATTAATGCCTTCAGTGAGACTAGTAGTGGAGAGAATTAACCTCAGCTGAACTTCTCCCACCAGGCTTTAAATTCTCCCATCTAATTTAGTTCTCAGTGGTTTCCTCACAGAGCCAAATTCTTCACCAAATCAATTAAGGTCCCGCACCATGGACTGCAAAAGAGGGTTGTTTATGTTAGGCAGAGACAGCATCTCCTGCTTATCTCCAGCTGATAAATCTAAACTGGTTGGCATGTTTTTCACCTACTCACTTTTGCCACGTCTTTGGTTGCTGTAGCCACTGAGTCACCAAGGTAAATGTAAGGATGATGGTAACAGTTCAGAAGGCAAGCCACAGAAAATTATGTTCTATCCTTTGGAAACATATAGGAAAGACATACCTAAAAAATGGTATATTACATTACGGTTAAGAAATAACCGTGGGCAAGGAAATATTGTCATTTGCTGTTGGATACTGAATCTGAGCCTATGGAGGGAGCACTCTAATACACTAAACAGGTGAGTCACAGCCATTTTAACAATTTGATAAAAATGTGAAATTAGCTCCTGTATTACATAAAGCAGAAGTTATCAAAAGGCTGCATAAAGTCAGGAGCAAAAACAAACCACAGTTGATAAGTGCTCCTTTGCAAAGCTTTCTCTGTAAGCCTCAAAGCAATAAAGCATTGCTACACTTGCTACATTTTCTTGACATTGCCACACTTTCTTGATGTTGCCACATCATCTCATCTAAAGCTGTCATCAAGGCCTCAAAATATATCTGGACCCTACTATGCTTACAGTTTAGCAAAGAAAATAGAGGTAGGAGATCACACACTCACAGCAATTTAATATCCATTGGGAAAAACATCCAAAGTATTCTAAGGAAAATTAACACCTCAAAATGAAAAAACTACATCAGCATTATTGTGTGTTGGTGTCACCGAAGCAACTTTAAGGAGGCAACCTAAAACTAGGGAGAAACAGTGGCCATCAGGGACAAGATGTCCAAATGCCCTTTACGCAGATTCACCACATACCGAATCAAAACCCTTTGGTCTGTTCCAGATGCTGCTTTTAGACTCAGGAGAGCTTCTAGTTGCCAAAAGCTAGCATTTTGAAAACTACCACAAATTAATTCAATGCTTCAGTTTCCTCTTCACCTGAAGATGGATGGCTCCTGTCAAATGATCCAGCAGTGATCAGGCAGGTGGGAACCCAGCTAGTTTCCTCAGCAGAGGGAGCGTGCCATTCCAACTGCAGCTTACTGCCATGCTCTTGTAGTGGATTTAAAGCCATCATGGGAAAATGGGAACATTTAGCCCATTTATATGCTGCTGATTACTGTTCTGTATAATCAGCAGTGTAGCTGCTATCCCAGAGCATGGCATGTGTCTGACAGCAGGGCAGTTTCCAGCAATGTTTGGTTCTATTTCTGACACAACTCCGAAAGTCTGTTGTGAATCCCCAATCATTCTGGCAAGCACTGATGTCCAGAGATCTCAGACTCAAGTAGGGCACTATGAAGAAATTATTAAAAAAAACCCCAACACATTGAAGAGGGAAGAGACAGCTCTGATTAGGAATACAGGCAGTTACTCTAAGCATCTTATTCATCCAGTGCATGGTGTTTTCTTACCAACAGAAAGACTTTCTCTCTAATACAGTCCCTGCTGGGCCCAGATTAATGCAGTATTTTCTTGTTACACTGCTGTAGTTGAAGCCTGCCCTGTCTGCCTTTCTCTCTCAAGCTAACTAGGACAAATCAGGATTATCAAGTACAGATCTATATGTGCTATCTCTCAAAGCCTGAATCTTTCAGTTTTGCCCTCTTAAACAGGCTTGGATAAAGCTTTGTCATACCACACAAAGCACAGGAACTCCCCTTTCCCAAATACTACCTCTGGCAAAAGCAAGGAAAAAGCCTTCAGATACTGAGCCTCCCCTCAAGCCTCAGCCCACAGCTCTAACAAGCTTGCTCTCAGGAAAGGTGGTTCAGGCAGGAAAAGGCAGGGAGATTCAGGGCATGTCTTTGACAAGGCTGCTTGAAGCATGCTAGTGACAGCCCCATCCCCAAACACAGCCCTGCACCTGCAGAGAGCCCCTCACACCTTCTGTCTTCACAGGGACTTCCCTCCACCTCATCACATCAGCCTGCTGCCAGAAAATCTTTCTCTCCACTCAACATTTGGAGAAGCCTTCTAAGTTACTGTTTCTTAATATTTGTATATTTGAACATCAGTTATAGTTTGCAATTAGTTTTATTTGAAATATCGAAAGACAAAATCTTTGTCTTCTATTTAAACTAACTTTGTAAGACACTGAAATCACCTGGCTCCAAAACTAAGGTCACAGGCATCAGCCAGTACTCTGCCTGTGCCTCAATCTAACCAAGAAATATATAACTGCTCTATACATTACCAGTGTTCAGTATTCTTGGGAGAGCACTGGAAATTATTTAACTTGGATAAAACTTGTATAAACCTTTTTTTTTTTTTTAAGGTCACATTTTAAGTTTCTTATGCTAGTGTCCTGGGCTTTTTTAGTTACACTGAAACCAAATCTTCAGGCTTCCCTCTACAGCCATGTTGGTTTTATCAGAAAGGAAGCAGAGTTATTCACTCCACTGGACATCTCCAAAAGCTTTGGAGGTTTGGGTTTAAGCAAGCTGAAGTTGATAGCACTGTTTGCAAAGGGGAACTCCAGGACATAACTCTGTAACCCCAGGACATAAAGGATACACAAACTCTAATCTTCTCTATTCCTTCTCCTCTATGTTGCCTAAGCAAGCAAGAAAAGTTCAGGTGATAAAACATACAGTGGCTTCTGCAAATGAGGCTAGAGTATCTGAACTGAACTAGGCCAGAGTTTCAGTCTGAATTAGGCAAAAACCTGGAGCTGGTCATGGCTAAGTCAAATGTCTTAGGATGAAGCATTCTGATGATAAAGTAGATACAGCCAGTGTGAGTCTCACAATTTATTCTGCTCTTTTCTGAACAGAGGGTCACTCTGCCCCTCCCAGACACCTCTGGATGTGGCAGTGGTCTGCAGTGAAGGTAGGCCTAAAGGGAAGTTCATTAAACTGAAGGTGCTCAGGGAAATGCAGATGCATAACTGGAGAGCTGCTAATTCACCTGATGCTTCTTCCTCAGTAGCCTATAAGTAGATTCCAGTGTCAGATATAACCTTGAGCATTCAGGTTAATTTATTTAAATAGACATTAAAGGGAAATTGTTGAACGAATACATAAAGTCTGAAGTCCCAAACAGTTCCTCATTCTTTCCCTCTCCTTTCATCACCTTGAATGTTGTAAAGACTAATGATTTAATTTTATTAAGAGCTTTGAAGGTAAGGAATATTGGGTAATTGCTAAATGTTTCTTCCTTGTGCTAATTTCCATCTCCTCTAGCACTGGCTTGTCCTTACCTGACCCTAGCCAAGTGCAGTTGTGCTATTTCATTCCATTCTGTGGCTTATCTGCTCCTAAAATTATTCTTTTGAAACACCCAAAGCTAACCAGTTTGGAGGGTCTTCTTACCACTCCAGGGCTTACAGATGTGGACTTTTACAAGCAAAGCTCATCTGCTTGCTGCTGCTATTCACTCATACCACTGCTTTTCACAGTCATATGGAAACAATGTGATTTTAGAGCAGATTCAGAAGAGAAGGAAGCCAGTGCAGGATAGTAAAAAAGACTGGGAGGAGGGGGGGAGAGGGAGGAAGGGAGAGAGAAGAATAAAAGACAAAGGCTGTTGTACACCACACAGCAAAATTCCTAGAACAGGTGCTTCCCATCTGGCCATGCAGTTTCTGTAATGCCCAGTTAGTCATCTAGCAGCTCAGGCTCTGAGGGACATTGCCACAGTGGGTTAGCACATTATCATTCCCAGCTGTCCACTTCATCCTGTGCTCTGCAGATCCCCTCCCAGGAGTGTAAAGGCAGCCCCAGCTCACAGTCTTGTGCCTTTGTGCAGACCCATGTTCAGCAGGGGCAGGAGCCACAGGGCCCTCAACTGCAGTAACCAGGGCACAAAAGGGAGTTCCCATCTGTTGTCCTTTTCACTGAGGTTACACTGCTGTAAATATGTCTGAGCTAATCTACCTATGAGCCTTCTGCCAAGAACAAAAGCAGGGGAAAAAACTCTAGAAAGAAAAGTTCAGGAACTCATCTGAGCTTCTAGGCTATACTACACACACCTGCTCAGTCTCCTAAGAAAAACCCAGCCAAACCCATCACTGTGAGCGCCTCAAATAATGAGTCAGGCTGAAATCTGTGGTGCCAGTGCTGTGGAAAACCTCATTCCAAATCAATATAGGAACAAATCTCCACCAGGGTACTTGGGCAAGGGTGAAATGGGTGGTGGATGCATGGGCTTAGCTGGCACTAAGCCATGTCAGGGGTGATGGGTAGCAAGATGCCAGGTACATCCCAAACTCAACTCTCACAAAGCAGGACTGTACTACAGAAGCCAGTCTTCAGTGAAAGATGGACATTCAGTGCTAGAGACAGTTGGGAGCTCAGCCTTAGCCACAGCATCAGGTTCAAATAACAGGTCTGGAAGATCTTGGAGTGCATGGATGGTTTACAAAGCCAAAGACTTTCCTGTTTCCCAGAGCACTTGCCCAAAATTTAGTACTACCTAGAGAGAAACTTGAGTCAAAA
This sequence comes from Fringilla coelebs, assembly GCF_963513975.1. Lineage (NCBI taxonomy): Eukaryota > Metazoa > Chordata > Aves > Passeriformes > Fringillidae > Fringilla > Fringilla coelebs. Next base: position 86,568,625 of record NC_140028.1, read on the forward strand.
TTCTGCTTCCAGACACTTTTCATGCTAGCTGTAAATATGTTGCAGCCTAAGTCCTTCTCACTAGATACACAAAAAATGCCCTTTTCCCCCTCAGTAAGCAGATTTTCAGTGATAAACCTCAATGTGTTTGCAAAATTTCCAACAACATTATGAGTGTTGGTGATTTATCAAAGCTGAACTGGAAAAGCAAAATTCTGCAACCAGTTAAAGAGTTTCTAGCTTTAATTATGGGAGAGCAGATTGAAGGGAGTAGGTGGAGGGAAGTCTGGGAACATACAGTACTGTGCACCATGAAATGTTGCAGGGAAGTGGAAGGCTGAAGGGCAGCCCCACGTATTTTAGAGATTTAACAGTAAATGTTATTGCTCTGCACATGTGAAAGACATAACATGTATTTTTTTCAGTCTAACCAGCTCACTTCAAACTGAGGCAAACATAGAAGAATAAGTATTAAACCTCCATAGGAGACACACAGTGACTCACAGTTGTGCATCTGAGATGAAAAACAAAAATGGCAATTGCCTTGAGTCGCCTTGGCCACAGGAGGCACTCCTCACGATTTAAGGAAAGAGGGGTATGGCACAAACCCCGAGTGCATAAAGCCCAGCTGAATTTACAGAGTCCTTCACTTATCATTAGCTAAACGCCACTAGTTTCATAATTTTGTTATAGTAGCAGCGTTTCTCCCTACTTGTTTGGGAATCCAGACTCCCTGGCACCATGGCTTTAGCATCACAGTCATTCTTTCAATAGATTTCAGCAGGAGGTCCCCATATATGCCACAGTATCTAAGATTGCAAAGTTGGATTGCTAAATCTGAGTAGGAATTTCCACAGGGATGGTCAGAAAATTAATTAGGGTTTGTTTGGCAGTGGAAAATTTTACATTTGTCAGCAACAGAGTAACAACACAAAATCCAAGTGCTCCAATTCACAAAAAATTTTTCTGCTATTCCTCATGTGAGTGCTTCCACACTCTCTTCTCCTCTGAGGACCAGACAGCACCTCCTGGATATGTCAGGATCCTATGTTGCATCGCAAACAGCGCAGTAAAAGACATCCATTGCTACAATGCACTATGAAATGTATCATCTGTCAAAGGAGCTCAATCCATAGATATAAGCAGACATCCAAACTAAAGTAACCCTGAGATCGTGATTATTGTAAGAAGCCCAAGCTTTCAAAAAAATCTTGGTTTCATGAACATACCCTTTCCACTCAGTTACTGCTGAGAAATTTTAAACTAAAAGTTAAAATTCTAGCCCTAACACCACAATTTAGTTTGTTCATTAAAGTAGAGCCTAGTTTCTTTGAAAAGGGCATTATGTATGTTCTACTGCCATGTTTGACCATAACTCCCTCTTGAAACTGCAGAACCAACAATTTTAGTAATGCAACAACAAGCACTATTTGTAGGCATCAATGCCCAAATTGCTCTGAATCTGAGCAGCTGCTTCCTGAACCTTATCATCACACCACACACAAAACGGAAACAAGAGGGGCTCTAGCAGAAGTCCAGAGGAATGCGGAAGCCAAGCCCTGAGAAATGGTAGAAACCAGAGAGGAAGCAGGAGTAACGGCCCTGGAGAAAAGAGAAGTTTGACATGCTTTCCAGCTGGAGCAGGAAACTGCTCTCCTAACCGATTCCAACAGCTTCTGAAGCTGCAAAAACAAAGCTGGAACTGACAGGAATAAGAAAAAAAGAGGAAAGACAACCCTCTGACTGCGGCCACACTTGATAAACAACTGCAGGCACTAAATTTTTTGTCCCAAGCAGATTATGCAACTGCAGAGACTGCTTTAGTGGTGTGGAGGACAAAATCCAGCACAGGGACACAGAGCTTTAGAAATATCAGTTCTTTTTATCTTCCTCCTTTAAACAATCATTTTAATTTACCCAAATTTATGTCTCAGCTGTTAGTCCACACTGATAGTCTGTGGGCTCACAAAGCCCGGTTTAGTTAGAGCCCTCCAGGTCCTCTCAACACTTTCATTCATTCTGTGATCTCCTCTAAGCAATCAGGTTTTGGTCACACAGGCTTGCTGATTGCCAGCTGCTATAGCTGTGGGGCACTGCTGCAAAAACAGGCTTAGACTATGGGGATGCTGGCTCAGCCTCACAGAGGACACTTGTGACTCAAGTTTCACCACAGCATCAAAGGAAAATTCTCCCAACCTGTTATTTTCAACTCAGTGAGAAGATTAGTTCAAGCAACAATAACTTAGAAACAGAAGTCAGTTCCCAAGTCTATATTTATCACTACCAGATCTGAGTAAACCAAGGAACCTATGGCTGCTTCTGCACATGCCACAGTTGCTTCTTTTTTCCGCAGAGAACTACGCTGAATGTACAGGCTGGCTGGAAAGCCATAATAAGGGACAAAACTATGCCTAAAGCAAGTTTGAGGCTCAAGGTATTTTTCCAAATTGGCCAAATCTTTCCCCTCCTGCCACAGCTTTGGAAAACAATCGCACATTCTATTGGTTGTGGCAGCTGAGCTGTCAGTGGTTGCTGCTGCCTGTCACCAGAGAGTGACATGTCAGCAAGCCTTCAGGCACAGCATCAAGTCTCATGGAGGCCAGCAAGGAAGAAGGTGAAAGTCATAGGAAAACAATTATGCTTTCACAAGAGTTTTAGAGCTTTTTGCAGAGAAAGGGATACTTTAGAGCTTTTTGCAGAGAAAGGAATTGGAAAGACTCACATTCATGATAATTATCAGTCAAAGGGCTCCCTTTGGCCCCATAGCTCTGCTGAAGTCTCCCAGAAAAGGAGAAATGTAGAATATTTTCTGGCTTAGAAATATCACTGGATGACAGATCCAGAAAAAAAAGGGCTGCAGTATCTCAGTTGACACAATTTTATTTTCAGTTTTGGACTTTCCATCCCACTCCAGAATTCAGTTTCCTAATCAGCTTCACCAAGCCATCTTGTGATGCAAATTAATTAATAAACATCTTCATAACCAATTGCTCCTCAGTGCTGAGGAAGGAATGGCAATGTGCAGTCTGGGAAGAACAGTTATGTTGAGACTTCATCATTGAATAAGTATTGGCTACCCACCATTGTGGGGAACTTTCCTTCTTTGAGCTTGGTTAATTTTCCCACACAGTAGATTCTAACCTCACATTGGTTATCATCAGACTGCACTTCAGACTGAAGGGGCATGAAGGACAGAAGTAGCTATTGAATGCAGGGTATGGGAATTCTAAGCACTTCTTGGAGAACTTTTAAGAAGTATGTAATTTGTTTTTTATAACATTTCTATATTTTATATATTATATATATAGTCTCAATAAAGTATCTCATTAAAGATACAACTTGTAACCCACTGCTCTGTGTCTTCAAACAGATCCCCAGCAAGATTTTGCTCTCAGCATTGACCATTGTCCTGATATTGCAACCCACACCTTTAACATCAGAGCTGCAACAGTCTTAAGTAAGTAAATTGCTATTTTCTCATGCTGTACACCAGTAATTCATATGTGAGTGCTGGTATTAAGTAAGCAAGGGCGACAATCTCCTATAAAATATGAATGGGCTTCATTTCTTAGAAATTTCAAAACTGCAGAGTTACAAAAATGTCAGTTCTGTTATCAGCTCAGCCTCAGACTACATCTGTCACCCTAAAGAGGTCATATCAGCTTTCAGCCCCTACTCTGCTCCTACTCTTCATTTGTACACATGGAGACCCAAGGTGGGGGCTGCTCTAGAGCTAATCATCTTCATAGCTAAGCCTTCTGGGGAGAGTCTTGTTGACTCTCACACACATTCTTGTGTCAGTAGCTCACCAAATTTCCAAGGCTGTGACCCTTGCAGGAAGGGGTCTGAATGGACTCCCAGGGAGCAATGTGGGCATACCCCTCTGTACCTCCTGAGCATACAAAGAAGCGTTCTGGGAAAGTGCTGGCCTGAGACAACAGTCACACATGAGTTTGCCACCTGCACTAGCTGAAATAATATCCTTCAGCACTTGACTGATCAGCAATAAGAGATAAAAACTGGGTGCACAATTTAATACTAGCCACAGCTTGCTTTGTGATTCTTTCACAGGAAAGCCACCTCTTGCAGACCTGAGCCCCAAGCTCATCTAGATCTTGTACTACCAGAGCATAAATAGGAAAGTGCTGCTGTATGCTCTTGGTGTTGAAAATAAATTTGTGTGCCAAGTGTCTTTTAGCACCTGGGAATGCTTCCTTGCATGCAAAAGTTCTCCCTTCCTGTGAGACAAATGCAGGCTATTTGTCCAGGGAGCATCAGATTTCAGGTGGCAGCAAAGGTAAACAAGCCTGAAAAAAAAAAAAAATCACACTACAGACATTTGCAAATACTTTTCCCACAAGTCAGAATACAGGACCTCTGTCTAAATCCAGGAGCCTCACTGGCTCTGCCTGTGTGAGCAAGCCAAACACAAGCAGGCAACCTCCTAGCACTGCCAAGCTGCTGTGCTGCTCCCTAGCACAGGTTTGGCTCAGACCAGTTACTGTTTTCCCAGGCAGCAGTTACAGGTCACAAGTTGCTCCCAGGGGCCCATTGGATATGATCCCTCTGCTAAGAACACAAGAAAAGTTTAGATGTAAGGATGTGAGATTTGCTACACCCACTTGACCTCAGAGACAGAAAATGGTCATGGGCCTAGTTTATTTAACAATCAAGAGAACTGCTATTATGTCCCCTGTCATATACCTTGAAGGGCCTAGAGACCTGTTCCTGAAGCACAGATTTCTGTGTATCAGGAGTCCTCCATGAAGAGAAAACATTTAATGGCTCAAACAGCAGGGAGGAAAAACCAGAATATTTTTTAAAATAAAGTAATAAACCTGTTTATCCTTGCACTTTCTCCAAGCTCTCTTTCTGGTTTGCATGTAGGACACAGCATCAAGGAGCTCTATGTCAAGCTGGACATGATCGTAAATGGAAAGACTGTCTTAACCTACTCCGAGACGCTTTGCGGGCCGGGTCATGACAAGCTTATTTTCTGTGGAAAGAAGAAAGGAGGTAATTTAGGTGGCACTCTCAGTGTTTGATGGCTACTGAATACTCCAAGCAGGATGTGCCCGCTGTGCTGTTGACTGCACCAATACATTGTAATGTTCTGTTTACTTCACCAGCATGTTAATGGTGACAGGAACGCAGTAGGACAGAGACATTTTAATTTAAGGGCCTGCTTTTCCCCCCAGCCTGCTTGCTTGCTTTACTTTTAATCACAGAATATTGCATGCCCATGGGATTTCAAGTCCATTAAATACAACTGTGGTTATGTGACCCCATCCACCAGCAGGAAGGTTCATGAGCCCTATTTAGAGGCACATGTTTGTCATGTGAGCAAGAAGTATGACAAAAATAAAGGCTAGTTCTGTAAAAGAAATGGCTGAGCAAACAAACAACTATTCTGAACATGTTCCTCACTATTAAGCAAGTCACACCTCCCATCCTTAAAGGCAATTCTTTAATCACTTTATGAGGAAATATGCTTTAATAAGGATATTTGGAACAAGATACTATTTCCTACCATCTATGTTTTGCATCTTCTTTCAGTTCAATATGTGCCTATGCAGCAGTCAGATGAATTCAGCTCATGCCAGTCACACTACCAGCTGGCAAACACTTGCTCTAGTTGGTTGAGAGTGCTATTGCTTGCCCCCAGAAACCACATCCCCCCAAACATCTTTGGGCCCAGGTGAGCCTGGGCACCTCAAGGCCCCTCCTGCCACAACCCATATTAGGTAGTGCCAAGATAGCTATGCCATGTCTGGAAGAGCTGTGGTCATGCTTCTGGACTGCAGTAGGCATGTATCCATTAACTTTTATGTCATGATCATCTATTTAGTCTGATTTTATAAAAAAACAAGTAGAGCCACAGAGAAGTTTGAATTTTTAGAGCACCAGATAGTTACAGAAGCTCTGCTGTTCTTGAGTCACTGGCATCTTCAAGCTAACCCTGCAATAACTCATGTGCAAGGGCCATGAGTTTAAAGACCATGCACAGCACCACTGCTAAGACAGCTCCCGGAAAATTACTAAGACATTTCACACCTCACAACACTATCACAAAGAATAATAGAGAAATGCTGCATGAGCAACCAATTATGTAAATCCTGTAAGCCAGATAGACAAAAAAATTAAATTCAGAAGTTTCTTCAATTGTGTATTGAATTACAAGAGGAGAAAACCCACCCACAGACCTACTGAAAAACTATCTTATTCTGATGAAGTACTTAATAACATCCTTTAGTGAATACATTAAGGAGAAGTAGAGTCAGTCCTGAGCTGAGCACAAACTGCTATTCACTCATTAAGCTACAAAGCCAAAACCTCCTGGGGTTTCAAAGTCTCTTAATCTTAAACTGACAGGCAATTGTTTCTGTTAATTGAAGTACATTATGACATAAACACATAGTTGGTTGTTTAAATAATACTATATATCTTCATTTAGAAGTACCCCTATTTCAATACAAAGACATCTGCCATGCACTTTTTAATACACACCCTCTCATCCAGTGGCTGTTTTTATTTAGTAGTTAAGTCACAGTGGGAAAGAAGTGAACTTTCTCAGACAGGTTCAAACTGAAAATGGGGTATTTCTCTAATTAGTGACAGTCAAATCTACCTCATGTTTTAGGACAGAGAATTGAGCTAAAAACCAATTTAAGGCAGTTCAGGCACAATTTACCATATTAGCACAGCTGTAAATCTAACCTAATGTCTGTGCAGGAAGGGCAATTTGTGAATGGCCAAGTATGCAGACTACTAAGAACACAGGACAGCAGAGAGCCCTTTCAACTCAAGTCTTCATGGAGACCCCCTCTTTCTCTGTTGTATGAGCAACATTTCCAACATCTGGCCAGACCTAACCTGAGTCTAAATGTAGTTTCACACAGAATTTGCTTGCCTTTCACAAGGCTAAAAATTGCCTGCCCCTCCCTGTCCAAAATTAGACAGAACATCATCCTTCTACAGGTTTTGTTGATCCACTTACTTGTGGGGAAAAGCAGAGCAGAAGTTACAAGAAAAAGACACTTTTAAGAGCCGGATGTGGCAAAGTCTTAGTTATTTGAGGGAAGTTTACTTTTTTTCTTTATTTATATTTTCTCTCCTATAATGCTACCATTTTTTCATGACTGGAAATACTCTCTGTGCTGGAAAGACTTAAAATAGCTGGAGATTTCATGTTCATCATAATCATATAGTATCATATAGTATTTACTATTTTTGTTAACCAAAAGGTCATGTCTGGCACTACTCACTCAGACTCAAATAGGATTCCAAGACCTTTTTCTTTGAGGTATATGTCTGTTGCGAAGTTGTTAGCTCAGAGTTTGCAAGGAAATTTACCATTGCCTATCTAGGAACAATAGCAACAAAATTGCTAAATTCTTTGTGGCATAACATGAACTCAGGCCTTCCACTTTTTTAGTAGAATGTGCTGGTTATTCCCTATTTCCTCCGAAGAAAACAGTTACGGAAGATTTAACAGATTTCCCAATGCAACCACTAAAATCAGAGTGGAAGATCTTCCAGGGTAATATTAAGCAATGTGCCAACCACAGCTTGCAGGCTTAAGCAAAGCTACCTGACAAAAAGACAGCTGCCTCCTCTGCAAATTTTCTTTTGGGCTCAACTGACAGAGGCACCATCAGAGCACTTGCACAATTCCTTGTGCACACACCCCAGACCATAGAGAAACCCCCTTGCTTCGGACCTTCATTCTTTTATATTATTGGCCCTTTCAGTAGGTGTTACAGTGAGCAAGTTTCTAAAACAGCATTTGTGAATAAAAGTAGGAACATAACATGAATTAAAAGACCGGCTATCACACTGAGAATGTTGGTAGCTGTTTCTGAGAAAGCAGCTATACCACAAAGCTAGGTCTTCGGTGACACACAATGCCATCTTGCTTAGCCCCTTCACCTCATCTTTTCCTCACCAGTAAAAAGAGGGAACCTTTCTCACCTGGCCATGTATTTACATATGTTTTTTCCCACTCAACTATACATCTATAGTTGGCAGTTATTTACATAATTCCTACATCCATAGCACCCACAGAAGCTGTGTGTCAGTTGCATCAGTGCAAGATTGTGTCCTAGAAGAACTCCAACATGGAGCATTGAAGTTCTAAAAATATTTAAAACATAGAAAAAGGAAGAGGTGGGTGCAGATGTACAGGGCCTTTATATAGTATAAGAGTGTGAGAATGCATAAAGATTTTCAGTGAAAGGAAGATTTGAGAAAGAGGAGTGAGAATTTCATTATAGGTGTTTAGTCAGGAAGGAGAAGCATCTTCATGACAAATGATAACTAGTAATTTGAAGTAATCCTCAGGAAGTTCTTACTTACACATTTGAAAGCTCTGCCTCAGACTGGAAACTACTAAAGGCATGCTCACTAGCAATGAAAAGGACTCAGTCCCTTTTGGTAGAAACAACCGTGAAAAGCTGATACAAAAATACAGTAGTATCACCTTGATTCAGTGGTACAATAGAAATATTTTCCAGGCAGTTCTACAGAAATCACTTTCAGATAAATCTATAAGAAAAAGGGCTGAAAGCAAATCATTGATGACAGCATCCTTGAGAGGTACCATAAATTACCAGCAGACAAAAAAAGAAAAAGGGGAATATTTAATTGGAAAAACGCACTCATGGTTTATGCTCTTCCAAATGTGCGAGCATTTTTTGTAACCATATTTGGGCTTTTCTCTAGGAAGACCATAGAATTCTTTCAATAAGATAGGCTCAGTGTTTGTGACAGTTATACTTACTGCAGCAGATGTGTTCATCCTCTTTCAATGGAGGAATGTAAAAATGTATGAATATGCGGAGAAAAAATGCATAATAAGGATGCTGTGATAAACTGCAGTCCTTCAAGCCTCGGAGGATGTTTACACTTCGGGAACTATAGTAGAAATCCCCATGCAACTGGAACATTGAATGGTCTTTGAAAAGCCTGATCCACTGAGGAGGTTTCCATGGTCCAAAGTGAATTTGTATGATAAGATTCAGCAGATTTATGAATCCATAGTATTACCTGACAGGAATCAACTAGCTGAAAATGAAAGCTGTCCTTGTTTTCCTATAAGGACATCCTTTCAAAGCAGCCTAGTTTCCCCCCCCCATTGAAGCAAGGAAGGTCACAGGAGTTTTCTAAAGGACTGGTTACAGAACCACAGAATTGTTGAGGTTGGAAAGTCATTTGAAGGTCATCTAATCCAGTTCCACATACTTCACACAGGGCCATCTGACAGCCAGTTGCCCAGGACCATGTCCAGGGCAAGGTTTTTAGATATATCTAAGGATGGACGCTTTACAACCTCTCTGGGCAACCTCTGCCAGTGCTGACTCAAAAGTCTTTCCTGATATTCAGGAGAAGCCTCCTGTGTTTTAGCTTGTGCCCACTGCCCCTCTGCCCTGCCACTAGGCACCAGAAGAGACAGCCTGGCTCTATCCTCTTTTACAACCCCACTTCAGGTATTTGTACATATTGATGTGCTGATCCCTAATGTTTTTCTCTAGGCTGAACAGTCCCAGCTCCTTCAGCCTCCTCATTGGAGAGATGTTCTAGTCCCCTAATTATTATCACTGGCCTTTCACTGGACTTTGTCCAGTACCTCCGTATGATTCAGCTGAACCACTGCAAGACCCCTGGTTAAAAAGAGCTAAATAAGGGTAAAGCTGAAGCATAAAGCAATAAATGTGGACCTCAAACTGGACAAGCAGCACCTGCTGCTTCACATTTCAAGTCTCCCTAAAAGATAATACAACCCATGACAGTGATTTCTTTGATAACAGAGCAAAGGCGTAGTTACAACATATCAGAGCAATCAAGGAAAACTTCTCAGAGTGGGCTGAGGCAGAGCCCTGAGACTGCATTCATCTAGTTACTTTATCACAGTGAAGTGTGTGGGGAAAAATAACTTCTACCTACATGAGAAGAGAGATTAGCATTGCCATCATTTCAGAAGCAAATTTATGGCCTGATGACACCTACTTCATTTTAAAATACAGGCTTTGCAGAGCCTGAATGCTGCATCTATGTTTTTAGTTTCTGGATGGCTTTCTGAGAGCCTAGATGAGATCCTAACAAGCCATGTGATCTGAGAGACAATTCCATGTCCCCATGCACAAGGGCTTTGGGTGATTGTTCACAGCCCAGTTTCCTCTCTACCCTCTTCTGCTGTCATCCAAGATTTGCTAGGCTGCAAGTTGACTGAAGAAAAGGTAGTCCTGCAAGGCTCTCTACTGAACAAAAGGACACACAAAGCACAAGCCCCAGCACTGCATGGCCCACACGACCCTGAGGGGGCAGCTCCCAATATGCCTTAGATCACATTGACACACACACAACGCCCAGGGGAGTCACTCATCATTATGCAGTCTTCAGTGCCTTTAATTTCCATTTAGAGTCTATTAAAGCTGTGAACCAAGAGGTGGGCTGTAATGTATTTTTAACATTTTTGAGTCACTGCTCACTGCAGTGGAGATGTGTCAGACTCCTGGGCTCCGGCTTTGTGCACGGAAGCGAGCAGCAATGGTGAAAACAACAAGACTTCTTGCTGTCCACATGAATTAGCCAGGGATCAAGAGGGGAATGAGTACACTACAATTGCTGTAGCATAGCTGATCAGTTTGAGATTGACAAGCCAAGACATACTTTTTTTGTTCTCTGTTTTGGGATTAGGTTTTTCAGGGCAGCACTGAGTTGTTTTGCATCTTCTCCACCTCCCAGGATCATCAGGACATTACATTAAACAAACTTCTCACTAATGCAAAGGTGTAGAACACTGGTGATATCTCAGGTTTCTCCTTTTCCTAGTTTATCTTATTGTCATGATTGTTTCATAGAATTTTGCTACAAGACTAACATCTCATGTCATTTGTGAGAAAAACTTTTGTGGACTGCTTTCCAAGTCCATGCCTGGTTAGATGGACCATACAATCTAATGTTACAGAGCTTTTATCCAACCTTTCACAAGAAACAGTTTAAACCAACAGTGAGACTAGACTAAAACTCTGTAGAAGTGACAAGCATCAAAATACCAGCACATACTCATATAAACACGATGAAACACTCCTCTGTCACCATCAAAGTAAGGAATATTTCATGACACCTACAAAAAAGAATCCTTAAACAGTTCTTAGACTTTTCCATGACTTGTGTGGGGCAAGTTGTGCAAGAAATTCTGAAATACTGAAACATCTACAAGTTTTATTTTCAGTCAAGTCTGCACAGTTTGGCCCAGTAAGCTATGAAGAAGTAGGAGGAACTGCAGAACAGCTTGCTAATTCTCTCCATTAATGCCAAAGTTGCCCTTTCTTCAACAGCCAAGAGCAGGCATGCCTCGTACGATTAGGGAGATGAGGATTGGAAGGTGGAACTCCCAGGCTCTATTCCAGTCACCAACACAGTTGTAATGGCTTTAATACCTCATGTAACTTCTTGCTGAACACTCCCTCAGCAGAGAGACAGACATGTTCTTATTATTTTAAAGTCATGTTCAGCAAGCAGTCACGAGTCCACACCTACTCAAATACTCAGCTCAGACTAGTTTTTCTAAAAGTCACCAAAACAGTACAGTTCGACTGCTGCAGGTGTTTAATAGTTCATCCTGAAGGACTTGAGTCTGGCAGTCCCCCTCCCCTTTCATTTTCAGGATGTGTGATGACATAGGTACTCCCACATGGTTGTGCAAAGATGTGCCACCTTTTCCATTCACATGGGCTGCAGATGTTCCTTGAGCCTAACCTCTGCCTTGCTTTCCTCATAAGGCAGTAGACATCCTGATATTTCCCCCAAGGGGGTTGTTGCAGGACTGTGTATGGAGCATTTTGCAGTTCCATAATACTGATCACTGGAGGCTTTGAAATGCCATTACCAAAAAAGCATCTATGATCAGCTGACTTTTACCTTCCTGTGCTGCATGTCTAACCATCCATCACCACTGTTGCTTTCCAGAACAACTCTATTATGAGGGGCCAGTCACACTGGGAATCAAAGAAATCCCTCAGGTAAGTTGGTTGCAGCTGTGTTCCCAAGCAGAAGGGCTTCCCAGATGAGGTATGGTCAGAGGACTACCAGCAATCAGCCCAGCACATTCCAGGCTTCCCCAGGCAGGACACTGGATCTGATAGCGTTCTATGCAAATAATCCTTTCCAATATGAAATTAAATGGCTTTGCTCATAAAGAGTTACAGAGGCACTACTATCCAGCAACAAAGGGTTTTTTTCAGGATATCTGAAGATGTCTGTACCAGCATTAAGTCAGGCAGCCATAGAGTTCTTTAGTAGGCTCCCCCTCTCTTACTCTTAAAATAGCAAGAAAATAAGCAGTTCCAGGGGACTCCCAGGAGACCAAGGCTGCAATTTTGCTCAGACCTTAGTGAACTGAACAATTTTGAGAAGTTCATTCATCCTCTCTGGCTATAAAGGCATTTTAGATAACTGTTGCAATTTAACATGTTCCACTGTACATACATGGTATCAGGCAGAGAGAACAAGGTCTTCTAGGTGGCAACTGAAAGTACAAGTTATTAGGCCAAGAATACTTTCTCTGAATTTATGGAGCCTTAAAATAAGAAAATAATTTCTTAGGAAGGTGAGAAAACAGGCAGTAGTCTAGGCACTGCTCTGAATTTCCTGGTCATCCATTACAGATGCTTTTTACTGGCCTTCTCCACACACAGCTAAATCTCCTAGAAGCTCAACCAAATCACACTGCAAAAAAAAAAATTAATTCAAATGCTGAATGCAACAGTCTCTTAACTGCATGAAGATATATTTGATCAGTACATAACAAAGGATTTTTTACAGACATACAACGAAGAGACTGGACTGAAGGGAAGACAGCAAAGTCTTTGATTATCAAGGCATCTTGTTGAGAATGTAGCAAAGAAAGGATCACAGTCACCATTGAAAAAGCATAGAGTTCAGGTGGTCAGTCAAATACCCCTTAGATTTACTTGGAGAGGCACAGCATGAGCTCTCAGTTCTTCACCAGCAGACAAAATATATGTCAGAGGCTCAAAGATGAGGTCTGGGATCTGCTCAGCATTGGATTGCTCCAGGCAGAAAAAGAAAACAGGATCAGAACAGGGACATAGAACAAAGACGTGAGTCCCCAAAGAACTGAGCTTGCCAAGACCTGCAGAGGTGATAACAGGGATAGCTGGCTTCTGGGAAGATCGAGCCTCCTTAAGTGCTACCATCTCACATGTCTCAATCTTCCTTTGGTGATAGCAGCAACCAGGACCTTCATTTTCCCATAGGGAGCTGGACCCCCATTATGCAGGTTGTTATCCCACCCTAACCAGCCTGCTTCCCTAAAGGCTATACCTACAGAGGCTGTGTTGAGCACTGCCTTTTGATGTCTCACACAGGAGTGCCTGAGCTCACATCAATCATCATCCTGCTCCAGGAGCAGCTTTACTAACATACTTACGTAGTAAAGCCTCAAGAAAAATTGAAGAATAGGTCTTTAAACCAAGAAGAAGCCATAGAAACATGCACACAGATCAGTAAAACTCCAGTTCTGGGCAAATTAGCTGAATTTTCAGCTAGTTTCTGGAGCCAGAAACTCCAAGACTGATCACAAGCCTCTTTTAATAACATTTTTCACCACAAGCAAAAAATTATTCTGAAGGAGAAAAAAGAAATCTCATCACTAATAAGCAATGGAAATTAGTTATTACGAAGTCTTTTCTGTGAATTAAACTATAAGCTTTTAGAGAGTTAATATGCTTGTGAGAAAAGGAATAGGATGCCTCTTTTATAAATTAATCAATCAGGCAAATAACACCATCCTCCCATGCTGACAAAAAGGAATGATTCCATACAGCAATCATCTTCTGCTCATTGCAAAGAACAGCCTCATCCAAGAAGCCTGAGGGGTGTTTGCACACTCCACACAGGAATTACAACCAGGCTCTATTCTCAGGAGCATGTTGCCATTGGGCCTCTCTCTAAATTTAGGTTTTACTCTTAACTTGAACCTCTCTGTGAGGACGCAGACCAGGTATTGCTTTAAAAATCCCACTGTAAAAGGCAAATGCCAAGAATCCTGACTCATTTTAGCCATGCCTCCTGCTACTCCACAGCCTGAAGGGCCCTAAACAGGGCAAGAGCATTCTGTGGTTCAAAGGCAGGAGGTCACTGCTGCCAACCTCTCCTACCCCACATTTCACTCTCCTCTGTGCTCCAGCAAAAAACCCAGAAATAATTACTGCTGTGTCAGCAATATACAGTGAATAAATCTAGTTCACCTCTTCTTCCAAATCTGTTAAAGCCACCTTGGTCACCTTCCTGTACAGTGCTTCTCCAGTATCTGGAGAGAGACATGTTGACCTACACAAGATAGCCATAACTTCTTTAAGCTTCAGATTTTTTGTTTGGTTTTTTTTTTAATGATATAAGTTCTCCCCAACACCTGAATTCATACTTTCAACTACACAATTGGAAATTAGACTACTTCTTGTTTCACTATATAGGAATTCATTATAGATTGAGTCATCTATACACACACTTCCCCCAGTGCTGTTATAAAAATTCATATCACTAACTCTGAACAACAAGATGCATGTAAGAGAAGTGCCAGAGAACTGAGCACCTGTTTTTCAAGTTACTAAACAGCACAGGCCATATTGTGCTTGCTGATAAGAATCATGAGAATTTACAAATTTACAGAATTTACAGATTTAAAGGGAATTTTTAATGCAGCAAAACATTTCATTCCCCTTGCACTGTTTAATTTTCAACTTGTGCTGTCAGCACTAATATCCCTGAGGAGAGTATTTTGGCAGAAAATATGGGCACATCCTTTACCACCTCAAACATTTGGAGCAGGAAGGTTTTGGAGGAACTTGATGGGAAAAGAATTGTTCTGTTTCTAAAAAGAGTCATCAGAAACTTAAGCAGTTATATAGTACTGATAGGCTAATATCTTGCTTTGCATTTTTCTCATACAGGGAGATTACACTCTTTCAGCAAAGCTGACTAATCAAGATCACGTCATTGTCGCTTGTGCCGATTTTACTGTGAAAAATTATTTAGAATATTATTAGCAACAAACCAATTTCATGAAAACTACAGACGACCAAAACTATTCAAGTCAAGTAGGCTGCTTGCATGCTACAATGATTCTGAAGAAAATAATCCTCACATAGTGATTCTCATGCTGTTCCTCTTTATAATTTGCTATTTTCAAGAAGTTACTAGATCCTCTAGTGGTAATTTTATCTCTAAATGCACACTGTAGCCTACTTTTTTCTTCTAATATATACAGCTGTAAAAAAAAGTATCCAATACCAACGCTCTCATCTTAGGATGAAAATAGCATGAGGCAGAACAGGCGAGAGCCTAAACACTTTCTGCAGTAAGTTATAGAGGTATCCATTTCTAACACAGGCTAGAGGATGACTTTCACATATATCACATATTACGCAGTTACAGAAGTCAACATCTTAAATCTTCTCTGGAGCCTGTCTGGAGGTTCCACTAGCACAGCTTTTGTTATAATCACAGAACAAAAGGAAATAGGATGAACATGCCTTTTTTCCAGTGATCGATGTCATGTCATTGGATTCATATCATTCTAGTCTTCTGGAGTCTATCTGGAAGTTTTTGTTCTGTAATGTGTTTTTAAGTAATGCATGAATCATTCTGTACTTAGGCTATGTGCTCTTCTTGCTTCTCAATAAATTCATAATGAAAGACTGTTCTATCTCATTTTTTGTCATGATTCTTGGATCTCTACAAAGTTTAAGGGGGGGAAAAAGGATGATGAGGGAAACAAGTTCAAAAATCACATTTTAATTATGAAGTATCAGTCATGTTTACACATATTTTACATTCACAGAGGAAAAACTGTTCCTTGCTTTGAAGACCCAGGAGAAGTAACACAAATTATACATTATAAGGGCAGCACATCCCCAAACCATCTCATTCCAGGAGCCTTTGTAGCTGACATAACTGATGGGTAGATAGATAACCAAGCACAGGGCAGCACACGGGATGAGGATCTCGGCTTGGAGAGTGTAGAGACTCGTTTGGGATCCTGCCATGGGTTAGAGTTGAGTTATGATTTGAAAAGGTAGAGGCAGGAATCAGAGAGACAGGAGGCTCCTGAAGCTGAGCACAAGTTTACAAAGGCTGGTCATAAGCAGTGGCCTACATCATTCATGTTGGAGAGGTTCAGCATGTACAGCTAGGGCAGCTGTGGCTCACATCTGGCCACCCAGGAGCTTTGACATATGGCCTCCATCCTACACACCCACATTCTGCAGCTCAAACAAATTCCTGAGCAGCCAAAGAACCCCTGGTGCACAGATGACCAACACCTCAGAGCAGCCAAGAGCTAGCAGCAAGGGAGAGTCTCTTGTTTTCTTCTTGTGCAGCAAAACTCTCACCTACTATCCCAGCAACAGAGAGTAAGTCTGAGACCTGCTCACACAGGGAAACTTACCACAGCTGAATGTGAACCAGCAAGCATGCAAGAGGGGATAGAGCACAGTAAATACACTGCTCTTTCAGCCCATTTCTGTTACACCCTGGTTTGGAGAGGGGAAAAAAGAAGAGGAAAGAGAGAAGGCCAAGCTGTTCATCACAGCTTTGACCACCACTCCCCAAATCAGGTTTCCAATTATGCTGTTTTGGAAACAAATAATCCAAGACACCATCATTGCTGCATTTTAGGGCCACATAAACAATAAAACAGTATCACTATACAGACACAGGAACTTCTTTCTCCTCATGCCAGCAGCTCTTCAACTTCACCCGGCCCCCATGATTCCCATGAGATGTCAGAAGAGCCATACCTTGAGGAGACGCTAACAAAATTCCATTCAGCAGCAGCATTCATGAACGAGTTCACTTGCTCAGCTGTTTCACTGCAATCGCACAACAAAACCATGACTAAAACCCAAATTCCTGCCACCAAGATTCTTGGTCTGTTATCTGATGAAAGACTCAGCAGATTAAAAACAGACACAACGCTAGTTCAACACTTGTGTTTGAAACTGATCCCATAATAGCCAAGATCCTCTCAGCCAAATTCAACAGGCTCCTTATTACCTTGGGCACATCTGAAGGAGCCCCCAGGCCCACAACAGCAAACAAGTGAGCTTTTGCCTCCACACCATAGAGAGGCCTCCCCAGAGCATCTGTAGCAGAATCTGCGGTAAGAAGTCTCAGCTGATTAAAATTAGGAATTCAGTCTCTAAAGCATCAAACTTCTGTCCCTTGAGATCTTCTGACCCTTCACTGCCCACCTCACTCCCAGCACAGCGTTTGGCAAAACTGCCTGCCCTTTTTCTGTGGGAATTAAACTGAAAAACCAACACTACATCTTAAACTCACATTGTACCCCTTAACCTGGAGTTTTCTCCATAGCAGAAGAAAGATATGTTTGTCAAGCTACAGAGATAGGGAGATTTGTTGTCTAAAGATCTTTCAGGGGTTGGAAGCTCAAGATCTTTGCTGTTCTCTGAATTAAAAAAAGGCCTTTACTCCTTCAGCCTAAGAATTGCCTTGGTTTCTTCCTTGAATTCCTGTTTCCAGTCACGTTGTCTTAGATACTATGAGTTCTATCATCATTATAGTGCAAGGGATTTCATATCTCCAGAGCTTCATACCTCCTCGAAGTTTCTGGCAATGCAGCTCCTCTATGCAGTGACTGTCTCTGGTCCTTGCAGCAGTCATCTGACTCCTCCCAGATCCCACCAATCCACTCCTTTACACCACTCGCTCTTATTGGTTACAGGTGTGGCCTGTTAAGATCAGGCCTGCTTCTAATCTTCAGTAATTAGTCCAGCTGCAACTCATTGGGGGATAAGATTACCTTCTATACCACCTTCATTCACCCATACTGTATCCCCCTACAATTCCCCCTATTTTTCTTTTAACTACAGAGTTGCAGCATTTCCAGAAGTACATATTTAAATAAATTAACACCATGACATATCTGTACATTTCATTTAGAACTAAGAGTTATACAAGTGTTCAAACAGCATGTCACAGCACAGATATATATATTCCTAAACGTTAGTTTAGTTCCACAGCTTTTCTAAGTTTACAAAGCACCCATCTCCAAGGTCTTTTACATTCATATTCAACAAACATCAATAGCTGTAATTGATATATTTTTCCAATAGTTTAGTATTCAAGCCCTGTTCCCCCAAATCCACAGGGCTATCTGGCCAAGTCCTGTTCCCCCGAATCCACAGGGCTATCTGGTCAAGTCCTGTTCCCCCAAATCCACAGGGCTATCTGGTCAAGTCCTGTTCCCCCAAATCCACAGGGCTATCTGGTCAAGTCCTGTTCCCCCGAATCCACAGGGCTATCTGGTCAAGTCCTGAATCCATGGGGAAATACAGTTTAGTCCCGAATCCACAGGGAAATATAGTTTAGTCCTGAATCACGTCGGGGTCGCCCTTTGTCATCTTAGAAGATCATGAGCTCTATCATCATTATAGTGCAAGGGATTTAATATCTCCAGGGCTTCGTACCTCCTCGAAGTTTCTGGCAATGCAGCTCCTCTCTGCACTGACTGTCTCTGGTCCTTGCAGCAGTCATCTGACTCCTCCCAGATCCCACCAATCCCCTCTTTTATACCATTTGCTCTTATTGGTTACAGGTGTGGGCTGTTAAGATCAGGCCTGCTTCTAATCTTCAGTAATTGGTCCAGCTGCAACTCATTGGGGGATAAGATTACCTTCTATACCACCTTCATTTACTCATACTGTATCTCCCTACACAATCAGGCACCATTTTGGCACAGTCAAGCAACAAAACCAGAGTTCATCTTCACTGATCCCAGCACAGCAAAAGAATCCCTTGTTGTCCCAGAATATCTATGGTATATTCAGGCTATCACACCTGAATTCTAGTACATCTGGCAGCTACTGCAGTCATCTTTCTGAAGGAGCCTCAAAAAGCTTACTAAGGGCTCTGTAGCAAGAACCAGGCTCTGTGCTCTCACCTGCGCACAGCTCAGCAATAGCCTCCAGGGATGTGCAGCATGAGCAAGAAGGTGGTGGGGTTTTGCTAAAACAAAGATCTGCATATTTCCACACAGATCTCCTTGAAGTGAGGGATATGAGGCACAAGTGAAGTCAAATTCAGGGCCAGAATCTCAGCCCTTGATGGCAAGACTGCCTGAATTGGAAGTGTCTTTATGCTGCTACTTCTGTTGTGTTGAAATGTGTTACTCTTTCCATAAGAATCCATTGCTTAAATTTCTCATATACCATCTCCTATGCTCTCCAGTGCAGCCCTAAAATAATCCCAGTATGGCTGCATTTTGTTATTTTGATGGTGTTCTGAAGCATGAGAAAAGAGAATAGGGGGAGCAGGAACATCTAAATGATGTTATTCCAACAGAAATCAAGTTTTTGTCCCAAAAGACACAAGGGAAGGTAAAGTATCTTATCTTTACCCTCAGCTCTTATGTAATGGACCACGATGAAGAATCCACCTAGAGCACAAACTCCAATCTCTTTCATGGATCATTATGAACTAACCTTCCCAGGACTGACAAATGCTTCAGTGAGACAGATGGGATGGGAGTCTGCTCCCCAGGAGCTCCCACAGGGCTCAGGCAAACACAATGATCAGTGTGCTACAAATACACTCACTGATTAGCTAAAGCTGAGATAAAACAGCTACTGCAATGTTTCCACCAAGTCATGCACACCCCAGTCACAGGGACTTCTGCGTCCCAGCAGGCGAAGTCCTAAACTGCCAGACACGAACAGATCTCCCACCACCATACCAGCACATCCCTAGCTCAGTGTGCAGGTCCACCCACAAAGCCAGCTCTCACCCAGCCTCCTTACAGGGCTCTAACTGCTGAGACCCTCGTTTCTGTGTGGCCGTAGGATGGAGTATATGCTACAGGGACCAGGCAGCCGAGAACAGGAATGCCCTCCCAGACCTCACATATGGATGCAGGCCCTTCCTCATGCAGTGCAAGAATGCAGACTGTGGCAGATATGAGGGCAGAAAGTCACACATTTTACCCTGGGAGGGCAAGGGGGAAGTCTTGCTTGAATTGCTCTGTCAGCCTTACAGATTGCTTCCGTTTCCCCTCAACGCCCACATTGCTAGGAGGCCTCAAAAACAAGTACTCTGGCCTAGCATTGGCTAGATAACGTGGAGCCATTTAAAAATAACAATTGTAAAAATAATATATTATGGAGCAATCCTTTGCAGTCTAACACCCACAGCATTAACTTCCTGCTGCCTGCTCTCTTCCCTTGCTGCTCAGCCCAGTCTCCTCTTGGAAGCAGGGACTCTCTCTGGTACTTCAGCAGAGCCCTGACCCAGGAAGCAGAGCTGTTCATATCACAAGAGCTACATTCAAGCCCAGCTTCACTCTTGCCTCTCTAGTGCAAACACATTATGAGTTGGCCTTAAAATGAATCTGAACTCAAGCACGCAGATGTCTACAACAATATCCCCAACAGAGTACAAAAAAAAAAAAAAAAAAAAAAGAAATACAGAAAGGACAAAACAGGTAAGGAGAAAAAGAAAAAAAAATGGAAAGAAAGTCATAAGTAAAGCTGCCTTTGTCCTGCCCTTAGCACAAAGTGAGATGCAAGATATTTGCAGAGAAAGATCCCATCCCTGAGGACTTAAAAACCTTCTCCTTTTCCTGTTTCTCTCATGAGAATACTCTGTTTCTCACCCATATACCTCCTCCCAGAAGCTCTTCAAGTATTTTCCCAGCCAGTGAGACTGAAGAACACCACATTCAGCAAGTGAGCCCCCAGACATCAGCCATGGAGCCTGAAAGCATCAGAAGAGATGTTTGTTTCAGCCAAGAGAATCATTGCCAGGAGGGATTCAAGCAGCTCTTGCTGGAGGAGAAAAGGGGAACCCCGACCAAAGACATCAGTCAGAGAAGAGGCTCCAGAAGGGAAGAGCCTGGGGCTCAAGGTGATTTCTGCCAGCGGGCTATTTTGTTGATAAGGATTACACAGCTACTCAGTCTGCCAGACATGAGCCTGCAAATGGTAAAGCATTCCCTGTTGGCCCTGTGATAATACCTGTACCATCTAGTTATACAATAAGCCTCAGGTTGTTTTCCTAAACCAGGCAGTTGCTGGCAAAGCTAAAATATAAGCTACTGTTGTCTCACACTGCAGTAAAGCAGCCTCACACAATTTCCCTCTCCCTCCTGATGCTTTCTTCTATACAGCTGCACAGACAATACTGATGCCATCAATGCAAGATCAGGGCACTCCCAGTCCAAGCAGGGAACAACTTAAAAGAGGTTCAAACTCCAACCACTTTGATCAGGGGAGTGGCTCCACCAGAGCCAAAATAAATGTTTGCTGATAATCCCATGCCCTGTTTGCTTGTGTGGCTCCCATTTTATTAGCCTTCCTATGGTAAATTTTACAGCTGGGGTTAGCAGAGTGATAAAATGCAGAGATTATATTCTTCACTGTTGCTGGTCTGCTTCCCTCCAATTTAATGCAGCTTTACCTTGAAAAAACAAACACTTTGATCCAGGATGCTCTCTTGCCCCTTGCAAACCTTCACCTCCTTCTACTACCCGACAGTCATCAGTTTGGAGAACAGCAGCCTGCTCCAGGGTGGGAGGAGAGCAGGTCACAATCAGATTGCCCTACTGAATGCTCTTTATAAGAGCACTCAAATTGGAGATCCTTCTCAATCACTGCACCACTGACAGAGATTTACCCCTCCCCACAATGTTCTGACTGGGCTCCAACAGGACCCCTCAGATGTTGAAGTACAAGTAAATGCAGGATCCAGACCACAGAAACTTACTGGTATCCTATAATTTGATTTCTCACACCATCATCACTGAAGCAGAAACTTCAGTGTCTATGCAGTAAGTTTTGGCCCCAAACAGAATACTGTAACTTTCATCTTCTCATTCTTGATTTATTCAAGTTATGCCCCAGCTATTTCTCATTCTGAAAGCCAAGAGAGAAGCCAGCAGAAGAAAGGGACTTGGCTTTTCCTTTATTTTTTCCAAATTCAAACTCCTCAGATTGAAAACTATGCTAATCTGCATAATTTAGCTGGAGACACCTTTGTTCTATCTATATAAAAATCAAAGATGAACCAATTTATTAACTGTGGCACAACAGAAGCCAAAGAAGATATCAGCAGCTCTCTAGTCCCAACATGGAATTCCTATTGCTTTGCAGCAGACTAAGAAATTACTGTTCAGCCTTTAATGTTGAATTTTATGAATGGAAAACGGTTTTGCCCCAGAGCTTGTATTTATTATTCATAGCTTGGTCTGCTCCCTAAAAGCAGGAAAGCAACATCAAATTCAAGGCCTCCCTGGATTCCTAGCGGACTACAGACCCAAATCAGGAACACACAATATTTTTCCATTCCTAACCCTTTTGTCAGCATCTCCAAGGGTAAACACATAACAAGAAACAGAGTTCAGAATTGGTACATTGTGGATGATGAGTACAAACAGGCCTAGAGCCACTCCTGCAATGAGCTTTGGTACTGCAATTGCAGAAGGTGGGAAGCAAATAATACTGCAGGATTCTTTCACCTCCAAGTCACTGCTGCTTGCTTACACAAGTGAGTGCTGTCTACAGCAATTCTTCTATAGTGCTGTCTACAATAGCAAACTGCTCCCACTGGCCAACAACAACAACAAAAAAAGAACAATATGAACAAAAACCCCAAGTACAGCCAAGCTAAGAAAAATACTCAAGTAGACTCTTGGGTATCTCTGGATTTAACCACATCAGAGTATTCTATAGGGGGAAAATAATTTTTTTAAAGATTAGTAATAGTCTGACAGTGATAGTGATACTGATAGTGATAACAATTCAGGGAAATTTTTCTGTGTTGTCTTGACTGAAATAAACTCTCTGTGCAGACCTTCATATAACTGATATCAGCCTCAGTATTGAGAGGTAGTTTCTTTGCTAATTTTCTGGGGTTTACTTTCTCCTTATGACAAAACCCCAAACACAGGTGAGACTCAGCTAACAGACAAGTATTAAATTTTAAAGATTTTCTGCTTGAAGTCAGGGGATGTAGCCAGATCAAGCAAAGCACTTTTGCCTGGAAAGAGCAGTGGCTAAAGAATGGATGAAATGGAGGAACCTTCCAGACACAGACTGGGACCACACAGCGGAGAGGACTGGTACAACAAAAACTCATCACAAGCTATTAGAAAGAAAGTCCAAAACTATAAAGTTGTACCTTTACAATATGGACGCTTCCAAAGCAAAACTGGCTGAAGAAATTCCTGGTTGTGTAAAGACATGGGACTTGTGCTGTAATCTTATTTACTTATTTTAGGCTTAAAAAATTCTCTGGCCTGGCTCATACTACAAAACCTTCAGCTGGGCTGAAGGATCGAGGTGCCAGGGTGCAGCATTGCTCACATCAAAATGATTGCTAAGGCTTTTGCATTGCCCCACTGCAGTGCTGCTCAGGAGGAACTACCACACTACCAGGTTTTTTCACCATAGCAATTTCAAGATGTTCCTGCCTCCTCTCCTTCTTCAATAGTTACTACACTGACAGGAAACACCACAGAATGAGATGAAAGAGAGGAGGATGGGGAACACTGTGAAATCAGATATAAATCCAAAGAACTTTCCGAAGTGGTACATCAGAGGGAAGATTAGAAAGCCAGTCTGCCGTATTGCATAAGTGATTACATTTTGTACCATCTAGAGAAAAAAACCCAACACCCATGCTGTTACTGGAATGTCTGCAAAGCTAAATTGTTTCCTTAGAGAGGGAAAAGCTGCTTATAGCTATAAGGTCCTGTACATCTCTAAGTGCTCTTGAGACCATGTTGAAGCAGTTGATGTGCCTCAGGAAGTGCACCCTGCTGATCAAGGCCTGCCCCAGCTGCACTGGGAGCCATCACAAACAGCATCCACAGCCGAGCAGAGCACTGAGGCTGCTGGAGCCATGCTCATGCCCATGCCTCCTCAGCTGTGCACTCCCTTTCCCTCCCTTGTACCCACATGAGGTTCATTCTACTCTGCTGCACACCTGCTCACAAACTACACCAGCAGAAAGCTGCTCACCTCTGTCTTGGGCTTTCTTCTTGGACTGGCTCTGCAAGGGTCATAGAAGACACAAGTGGGGAAACAAGGTGGGAGGTTAAGAGATGCCTAAATTGCTGTGGGACTGGTGCTTACATGTGGGGCAGTCCTGAATCTTCAGCTTCATGGAAACTCAAGTGCAACAGCAAAAATAATTTTGTGAATCCAGTCCTCTAGGGAAATCAAGGAGCCCTCCAAAGCTGAGGTACCCTGTTCTACTGGCATCCCTAAGGGCAGTTTTTCCACAGTACCCCCAAGCTACAGTTCCCCAGTCTCAGGCAAGTCCTAGCTCTCCAGCTGATCCCCTCCCCATGTCAAGGAGGAGCCAAGATGCCATCCTCATGTCATCTTGGCTCAGGAGGTATTTGCAGCAGGACCCAGAGCAGTCCCAGCAGGGCTGCCTGCCTACATCCCTGCTGCCTTGTGCAGCAGCCCAGGTCCTATGCTAATCAGACACCAAGAGGATGGGACAATAGCTACCCCCTTAAGCCAGGAAAATCTGATTCTGTTCTAAGGTGAAATCTTTACAAGAGTGCCATAGAAAAGGTGGTTTCATTTCAAAGTACCTTTTTTTTTTTTTTAATTAGCATGAAATTTAAGTATCAGCATTTGGACAATTGATCTGACCTTACCAAAGAGAATCTCTCCTGTCATCTCCACCCCACTGTGAGTCAAAATATTTTATGTTTTGAGCCCCCCCATCCCTGGGGAAGGAGGCAAGATCAGGGCTTCTTTTCATCCCATGCAATAAAAAAACCCCAAACAAACAAACAAGAAAATGTAGGTGCTTGCATGAAGCAGAAAAATCCTGTTTGGGCCAGCCTTTGCACACCAAAGACCGTTCTGGGCTGCTGCACTGACCAGGCCTAAAGGTGCCGCTGATTTTCCCCTTTGCAGCCCCACAGTGTCCATTGCTTGGCGAGAAATCCGTGCGTGGGTCTCCAGGGCTGCTGCCGGTAGCGAGTAGGTGTGGGACACGTCAGTGGGAAGTAGGACACCACTCCCTGCCCAGGCCAGCCAGGAGGTGGCACTGTTCAACAGCTGAGACTTCCCATCAGGCTAGATTTTTGTCAGGTTTTTTCCCTTCGTTCCTACCTCCCCCCCTACAGTGATCTATTTTCCTGCCTTGAGGATGGTGATACACCATAGCAAAAACTCGGAGAGGGAAAAAAAAAAAGCTCGGTAAATAGACGATGACTTTGTGATTCCACGATTGTTTCCCTCTCGCATAAAGGGCTGGCCGGCTGAGAGGAAGAGGGTCACTTGGTGTAAGGTGATGTTATACAACTTTCTCCCTCTAGCAAGTGCCGGAACTGTTCTGGTTTAACCCTCTGACACCTTGACCCAGCCCATTCAAAGTCCCTTTTTAAATTTCTTTTAAGCGGCCTACACCCTCAACGCCCAGCAATGCAGAACACCTACCGAGCCCTGACCCAGCAGGCAAACAACAAAAGCGCTTTATCTCGAGGGACGCGTTATCACCCAGCTCCCGCTCCCTGAGCAAACAGCTGCGCTGGCCGGGGACAGCCAGGCTCCTCTGCCCAGTGCCCGGGCTGCTGGACGCTGCAACAGCACTGACCTACCCCCCCTCAGCAGTTTGTACCACGATTTGCTGAGCTGGGGGGACAGTCTTTCCTCATAGGACTCAACAAGTCCCTAATCCCCAGGGAGGAGGCAGCGATGCCGCAAGGTTTTCCAGAACGCACGTTGGCACTTTCATGTCCCAGCAAGGCCCCGCGGGAGCATGGCTTGTTCACTGAAGGGAGGTGACTGAACAAGCTGCTGCAGTTCACAGAAGTGCTTGGACTCTCTGTGAATCTGTAATAAAGCTCCAAGTGGGCAAAACATCGTCAAAACTTCATTGTCTCCACTCACAGTTTGATAAAGCAGACACCAGCTTTCTTCATAGACACCCCTCCCCATCAGCAACACTCACTACAGTGCAAAGCCCCGTCATCCAGGAATTATTAATATTTCTGCAACTATTTCATCATCTGTTTTTAAGAAAAAGATGATAATGAGAACACATGTGCTGGATTTTTACTTCTCAAACTTGTTTAGCAGCCGCGGAAGCAACAGGTGGGAAGTAACTAGCCAGCCGTGACCTGCTGGCTTTCCCTAAGCTGCATCTGGCCGTGGTTGGAGGGAAATCAGTGGTCGGAGGCTCAGCATGGGAACTGCTCACCTACACCATTTCTACTTTCAGGGCTTCAGAGAGTCCACAAATGAGTGCTGCTCCCTTGAGTAAGGAGGTCCTCAATTGCTCAGCCTGCCTTTTTCATGTAACAACCCAGATGAGTCATAGCAAAGATTGCAGTGTCTGTGTCTTTTTTTAGTGAGTTAAAAGTTCTCATGGCCACTTTTTTTTTCCCTGAAACTTGGCCCTTTTCTACCACAACTGCAAAAACTACCAGCAAACAGGGCTTTGTGATCCAGGTACTCTGGGACAGCAGTGGTGAGACAGGCCACAGGTTCTTCTCGCCACATGAGTACCACACACCTCACCTTTCCTGAACATCACATGTCACATGCAGATGGAAGAGCCAACCTGTGTATGTGCAGACAGCTCAACACTTCTCAGAAACACTGCCTATTTTGTAGGCACTCAAACAAGCCTGTGCCCACCCTACTTTCCATTAAGGCCATCAGAAGGATGATGCTGAGCTGGAGGTACCAGAGAAAAATTTGCAGGAGCTCCTGCAATTCATTATAGAAACTACCCACAAGCACTGATTTTTCTGGAAACCAAGCCAATTGCCAGCTTTCCTGAGGGCCTGGCAGCCTTTCCTCTCCCGCTGAGAGAGCTCACACCTGGCCTCCTGATACAGAAAAGACCATCATGAAACGCAGATGGGGCTGTAGTGCCTCAGCTGCAAGAGCACTGCCAGGACACCATTTAAGAGCAGCTCACTGCCTGCTTTGAGGAGCTCTCTAAACAGGTGACAAGGACCAAGCCAGAAGCCTTAGAAATTGCCCCACTGGGACCTATCTTGTCAGAGCAAATCTACACCTACACCAATCATACACCAACACAGTCCAAGTGCCTTGCAAATAGAAAGTTTCCAGTTAGACAATCATCTTGATTTTTATCAAAGCCACTTTTCTAGGACTTTACCACGTGAGGAGATATTTATATTTAAGTGTTATTGGCTTAAGTATAATTTGTGTCCATAGTAAGAGATGATTTCAGCCTACATTGACAAGACAAAGTTGTCTCAGAACTAGAGCAACACTAACCCCAGCGCAGTACTACTGTTACCCCTTCTGACCTCTGCAGCCAGCCAAAAATGCAGGGAGTGGTAAGTTTCCATTACAAGCAGATTTGGTAGCTGAATGGGGTGTTCCCTCCATTCCTTGCAAAGAATGCACAAATTCCTTTTTCCTCACCCCCCCAACGAGGAACGCAGGAGAGATCAAACAAGCAACGTATTTGCTCACATTCTCGTGTCACCTTTTGAAATTCATTTAAAATCTGTTTAAAAGCCTGTTCAGACTTTGACAGTGGCCCTGGCTATTCCTGCTGCAGGACTCAAGGACACTGCCAGTTGTGGGCCACTGACCCTTTCTGTGCCAGAAATTACTGCCCTGCAGAGTGGATAACTGAGCACAGCATATATTGCTCCCAAGCCACCTCCAGTAACAGGCTGGTATGTTAGCAAGCCTGATAATAATACCAGGCATTAATAGACCTGCTCATCTCCTGCAGCAGATACACAGCCCCTTTGTTAACAGCTTCAGCTGCCAACACAAGAGTCACCAGATTTTGTTTCTCTGAGAGTCACACTCAGATCACTGTCTCTTACATCCTCACAACCCCTGTGTGCAGCTTCTCCCTCAGGCCAGCACAACCATCCCTGCCATCCCACAGCAAGCTGATGCTACTGGGGAAAAAAAAAATGAAGAAGGGAGAGAAAAAGGGAAAGACAGAAATGGGCAAAAGAGGGGAGGGAGGAAGAAAAAAAGGGGGAAAAAGAGGTCAGGGGAGATGAAGAAATACTGGGTTTGTGTCTCCTTAGGCAGCTCACTTCATAGTCAGGAACGAGGAGCAGACGAAACGGGAGAGCTGGAAAGTGTGTTCAGTCACAGTTAGCCATTAGGATATACTTCAATTGTTACAAGAACGCCAGCATTTTTCTTTCCTCAATCCTTTCACACTTGAAAAGCCAATAGCCAGCTGAAGCCCCTGCTGCCCATCATTTGTGAGGGAGGGGTTCCAGTATTTCTACCTTCAGGCAGCATTAGGGATCTTAACTCTTTCCTACTTCTACCACTAAAGGGGAGCAGTATGTGCAGATTCTCCTTCCACCACCAGTTTCAGTGAGGTTTGCAGTTTGAGTTCTGTTTGCAGTTTGACCTCAGTGTATTCATGTCTGCAGCAGCCCCTGCTGAAATAGATATAAAAGATCCCAAATTAAGGTGGGAATTAAATTCCTTCTCTTTCCAAGCAGCCCTGAAGTATTTCTTTCTGTTCTTTAACACTGCTGCATCCTTCAAGAAAGGAGAGGCCTGAAACGGCCCCTTCTACTCCATTTCACCAAAGTGAAAATAGGGGAGGATGAGCCTCATCTGAAAATTGTACTCCAATCCATGTTGCCCCAAATAAGGCAAAGAGATGTTTTCAAGGGGTTTAATTCTGTCTTCTTTTGTTGGGATTTTAAGGCTGCTGACAAAAGTATCATTATTAAATCGGGTTTCTGGTTTTTTTACAGGGTAGACATTTGTGGCTTTTCCCATGAAGGGGAGAAATTAGGTGTGCTTCCTTCAGGTATGGGATGGGATTTCCCCTCCTGCCACCCCAACTCTAGGAATACAAAATAAACATGGCCTTATCTGGTTTTGCAGAGATCAAGATGTTTTCAAGGCCGAGTATCACGTGCTCTCATGACTTTTGTGAAAAAGAAGAGTAGTAAATGCTTAGGAAAACAATGCTTCTAAATACTCCTAAACACTTGGGCACTAAAAGTACTAACTGCATTAGTTTCTTCATTACCTTGATGCCTCTTAGGCTGGTCAAAAGCTCTGTGTTAAGATATAATAATAAGCACTTGTTTACTGCATTCTAACAAAAGGGAACTCCCTCTTCTTTTTTTTTCCATGTTACAGAACTTTTAAAAAAAAAATCTTAATCATGCTTGCTCTCACACTGCACTAACAGCTGACTCAGAAGACCCTGAACTATTTTGCCTGTTGTCTGGGCTCAGTAAAGAAAAAAGCAAACAGCTACATTATGAAGAGTCTGTTAGATAGCCAGGTCATTGTCATTTTAAGTGCCAGTGTTCCTAATAAAAACACAAAGTGATGGGCCCATGAATATTCACTTATATTCAATGTTCCAGAGCCTGAAATCCATGACAAAGTAATTATTACCTCTGTTTTGTTTCCCATGGAAGCTGAGGCTAGTAGCACAGCTGGGAATCTCCTACACTTCCAGATTGCCAGCCCAGCATCCCCACTAGAAACTAATTGTCCCTTTCCTATCTCTGACATGCCTCTGGATCCTCAAGCAAGAGGCTGCCCCAAGAGGAAGCAAGGAGCCAGCCCATGACTCACGTGCTCCCAGACTAGTTTTGTCCATCTCTCTCCTCCAGCAGGGAGGGAGAGGGGCTGTGCCAGCTCCCCACCCGCACAGGCTAGGGCAGCGCAAGGCCTCAAAGCTTTGTGAGTGCCCAGGGCTGGTTCGGCTGCAGCCAGGGCCAGCCACAGGCACGGTGTCCGGGGGCTGTGCCAGCACACACCAGTGCCTTTCCCAGCCCCTGCTGAAGCCGAGAGCACCAGGTGTGCTCTGAACCAGACCGGGCGCGGCTCTCACCCATTACAGCCGGTCCCCGAGATCCTTCACCTTGAGTCAGCCGTTGGCAGGGCTCCCAGAGAGGCAGTCTGCTTTGCATCTTCCATCCCCGGGCAGCACTGGCAGCTGGGAGAGGATGGGCACACAGTGCTGCACCTCTGTTCCAGGACAGCCTTACAAATCCTTTTGGCTAACGTGCTCTTCTGTAGGAGGGAATAAACAATGTCTAAAAGGCATTGAATCAAAACAGGGTTAAACTGCTACGATAAACGTGCACCAACCCATATGAATGCACTGCTACGAGCTGACAACAGGTTTTTATCTGGTTAGCACTGTGCTCATCAATTAATTACAGACCAGCATGTCTGTAGTTTCTCTGTGATTTAGTCAAGTCAATTTTCCAAAACACTTATAACAAATCCAGTCACGACCAAATATGTAGAAACATATTTCATGGACAGGGACAGCAGAGTACAGTCAGGACTCTCAGGCACACAGTGCACATAAATGCAACCCTTCCAAATGCATTACAGAAACTCGCTGGGGCTGCTTACACTACCCATGCCCACCCCAACCCTCTTCCAGGGGCTGCTGCACTCCCCAGTGATGCTGGGGGAAAGGGGCACATGCCTGCATCTTATTTGCCTTATGTTAGAAAGGGTAACATTAAGTCTAAACTGCTGAGGAAGGTTTGTGTTCAGCTCCCAGCCTGCAAAAAGAAGGTAACAAACAGCTGAGGAGCAGTAGCATCTTAAACAGCTGCAGCTGTTTCCCCAGTGAACGCAATTCAGAGCCACAGTGTTCAAGAGCTGAAGCTCAGAACATAGCAACGATTCTTGCAAAATATTTTGCTTCTTGTCTTTTTTTTTTTTCTTCTCCCCCACACAGCTTTTTAACCTCTTGGTGCCTATGCTGAGTTCCTCCCAAAAATAGGTTTCAGGGTGGAACATACTTGCCACTTGATCCATGGCTTGCTAAATTTAGCCAAACACAGACTGCCTGTATGAGATGGGTCTCTTGAAATGTCAGTAGCCACAAGTAAAGTTGCCAATGTCATCCAGGAAGTGGGACACCACGGCAGTTATATTTTTTACTTAAAATAATAATAAAAAGAAACTTTCATACTCTGTGGAGATGCAACCATAAATTTGATTCCAAAAAGCAGAGAGAGAAAAGGAAAGACAGACTTTAACAAAGCAGCACTTGAGCCAGAAGAAAACCTTTGTTTTAACTTATGTAGAAGAGATTAACTCTTCGTATTTGACTAGAATCACTAAAAGCTGGAAAAGACAACAACCCATCTCAGCTGGCTTTTGGCATTACAGGGTTAAAGTAGAAAACAGACTGATAGTCTAGAGGAAGGAAGGACTTGGAAGGAAAAGAACACACAACACACAATTCCACCTTCTAAAGTTATTAAGTGTTTGATGTCGACCTCTAACTTCATAAATTCATGACTTCTGAAAAACTATCAAATGGCCAACTGGTTCTCCATTCAACAAGGCACCATGATTAATGAAAACAGTATTCCCAGGAGAAACATGGAAAACTTAGGAGGAGTGACACTACAGTCTGCTAAAGAGCCTTTCTTTTGCAGTCCCTAGGCAGTTTTTCTCCCTGTACTCCTTGCAGCATCTCAAACAGCCAAGTTCTAACACTCAGGAGCAGCCTTGCTGCAAGTATTCCCAAAGTAGCTTAAAAAAAAATTACATATATATACGAACCATTATCTATGAACTTAAGCCCATGTTTAAAGAATTAAAAATAAACAATATACTTTAAAAATTATCTGGCAACAGTACCTTTAGAACCAGAGAAGGTGCTGTAGATAGAGTATCAGATCAGTTTATCTCTCCATGAAGGAGAAGACAGGAAGCTGAACTAGGAATAATGCTTCCAGCCTACTCTTCTCCCACTTCCATCCTTCCTAAAGGAAAAACAAGAACTACTAGTAAGGCTAAGTCAATCAAGGGTCAGTCCTTCAGGCAAGCAAGTTTTGAATAAATACCCTCAGCTCCCCTTTGCAAATTTCCCCCCCCTGTAGCCACAGCCAGCCCTGCCAAGCTCTGTTAGGTCTTACAGCTTAGAAATGGCCCCAGTTGTTAATAAGCCCCTCTCTATCAGCATGATATAACACCAGGCACCTGCTACAAATTTAGGAACATGAACCACTTGTTGGGAGTGCAGCTCAGGGGAGGAGGAATCTAAATATGAATGTAATTAAGGAGTTGTTAGCATGCAAAATCATCATGGTCTGCACCCAAAGTATAGAAAAGCTAAGCAAAAGCAGTGCTCAGCTGGCTCAGGGCTACTGAGGTTCCCATCCCAGGATGTACAAACAAACGAGGGCCTAAAACCTGGAGAAGGTTAAGGAAGCATGTCTGAATGTGGGGCTCTGAGACGAGGCTGAAGTATGGCTCAAGAACTCTCTTGTTGTGTTGGCAGAAGTGATGTCTCATATGTCAGCCAGTAAAATGTGATATTGCACTCTCCTGGCAAACAGAGACCATAGCATTTAAGATGCCTTTGGGGAATAACCTGTTACATCTCAAATTTAGCTAACTGTCTGGGTAACACAGAGCTATTTTCAAGATGAAGATGCCTGAACTTATCCTCCCAGAGACTGAGGCAAAGGAATGAGAGATTAACTGTGAAAAATGTATGCATATGGAGAAATAGAGCTGTTATTCAATATCATGCAACATTTTCCCACTTGAAGAGCTGCCTGACTCTTCAGATAGATAAGCTTCTGGCTGTGATGGGATGGTTGTGGGAAGGGATAACACAGGATTCCAGACAGCTATGGGACAAGAAGGTGTTCACTATGCAGCCAGTGGTAGAGATGCTGCAGTGTTTTGTCATCAGTACTTTGCAGAACCCTCCATAAACTGTTGACCTACTTGCCCAAAGTCACAGGTAATTATCTTCGTATCCAATATAAATTTGTCAGATGTGGGTGTTACTGATACTGAGACACTGTAACTTGCATTCTTTCTGGCATTCAGTGATCAGTAAAATAATCCAAACTATGTGCAGAGAATGATTATGGCAGGTAAAAGGGGAAGATGCATTATTAAAACTAGTGGGTGGAGCCAACAGCATCAAAATTTTGCTGATTCTTCTTCCCCATATTTTGTCTTTTAAACTTAAGCTCTTTTCCTCCCTCTGCTAAATATCTCTAAGGTCAACTAAAGATCCAGCAGGTATTTAGTTTCACAATCCCCAAGGCAGCAACATAAAAACATTCACCTTTTTTTCAGCTTGCTTAGAACTTTTGGAGTCCTGATGGCTGCAGCACAAATCAGAAAACTCAACAGAGCTCCTAGGAGATGTTCACCAGTGTAAAAGCTGCAAGCTAAAAGGGAAGTAGGGCCTTTATTCTTAAATAATACTTATTTAATTCTAATATCTAACAATCAGTTGGATGAAAATCTCTCTTTGTTTAACATTCAACATCTGCTGTTTTATTAATGCCTCCATAAGCAACTAATCTGGGTTCCCCAAGGAAGACCTCCAGCAAGAAAACTCTGAAAGAAATATCAGATCCTTAAAACTGTGGGCCTTTTTTTTGTAAGAGGTGGGAGGGAGGGATGGAGCAGAGGGTTCAGAAGAAGCACTTTCCAAAGTTTTCGGAAGCTTTGCACAGTTGCACACTCCAGTTTCAGAGTTCCTGGCTGGCAGCTTCCACTTTTCACAGCCAACTGCAGCTATAAACTGTGCAAGTGCATAAATCCCCCAAGCAGCATGAGGAGGGGAAGCCCAGCAGGGAAATGCAGGGCATAATCTGAGCAGATACTGTCAGATTTGTACACCTGCAAACTTCCAATCATAAGAAACAGACCTGAACCATCATCCTGGGCCAGAGCTCCTCTGAGCGCTAATAGCTCAGAACCTCAGGCAGAGCCTTTGACTGCAAAGGCTCTTCCTGTTTGTGTTGTAAATGTCACTGTCTGTTAAGAAGAGAGAGAACTGCCCAAGCCATGGCAGCATCACTCAGGTTACACTACTGTCTTGGCCAGCAGTGGGGTAAAACAACCATCACTTAGTCCAGTGCAAATGTTATTCTCATTAAGCTTGTGCCAAGTGATTTGCTAGTTCAGCTAATCTGAATTGGCTGTGGGTACCCAAATGCCAAATAAGCACTTTCCCCTCTTTAATTATAGTCTTTATGTTTCATGATTTAGGTTGCTCCTGACATTGTTTGCAAGGAGGATGGGGTTGCATAACAGTGTGTAACACGATACAGCTGCAGACAGAGCTGCTCAACCAGCACAAGCTCAAATAGAGAATAGCTTTTTCTGTTAACCAGCAGCTGAACAACAGCAGGGAAATCTCACCCATCCCTTTTCCACTGGTGGGGGAAAGGGAAGACCTGTGGGCTGTCCCTTTAGTCTGTTTATGTCCAGCTCATTACAGCCACCAGCATATCCATGAGATTCAACAAAATTCTCTCTGGTGAGTTCTGCTTAGAAGAAGAACCCAAACTGCTTCTGTGGGGAGAGTTGATTTTGGTGAGAGTTTTGCCATCTTTATTTGCAGAAAATGGGAAAAAAATCACCCCAACAATTTCACTTTTCACTCGCAAAGTGTCAAAGCTAGTGGGTCTCCCTCAGGCAAAAATCCAACCTGTGTCAGCAGGATTGTTGGGTTTGTTTTGTTTTGTTTTTTGTATTGTACAAGGCCTGTAGGATCCAGTCCAGAAACTCTTCAGCCATCATGTTTGGGTCCAGGATTAGTCCTAACTTGGCTGGATCTTTGTGTTTCTGAAGGAAATTCTGTGAGAAGAAGGGACAGTATTATTTTACACTTTTCTGTGGCTTACAGGAGGATCTGAGATCAGAGCCTGGGATGAAATTTTTTCCTTGCATTCTTCAACGTAGTCCCTCTGAAGTCACTGTGACCAGATAAGCTATGGAGCATAGCACAGCCTTATGTGGATGCTTGGATGGAGTGACTTATTTTTAGCTCAAAGCTCTACCTTAAGGGTTGTCCGTTTTAATAATCCAGAATAGCCTTTGCTAGTACCTGAGAAAATAAATGAGTTTAAATCAGACAACCACTTTAGAGCATTGCAGATGCATGTGGATTCATGTGGTTCATGTTAGTTTTTAAGGCATCTTGCATCCCAGTGTTTTAACAAAGGAAGCTGCACAGATGTTGCCATTTTTAAAATCAGTGCAGTTTCTGAGGTAAAAACTACACTGCAACTTAGTGGTTTCACTGTTCTATCCAAAACAGAAATTTTAGGTATGTTCATTGTGATTCTGGGACATGAGGTGTAGGATTTGTCAAATGAAATGAACAGCTGCACATGCTCTTTGCTGTACAGACACAGACTGAGGAATTTAGAAGCTGATGAGTGCTACTAGGTATAGAAAGACCACCTGAAAACCCCACTGGTGCAAAGGCCCAGCAACAGAGATGTGACCTAGAAATCCTTTTCACACATGGCTCCTAGTTTAGTGTGTTGCACTGACCTATAATGGCAGCTTAGGAGAAGCAACCCGTGTAACAGAGCAGTTTTTTAACTTGGTGCATGCCCAAACCTGATTCAAGCACATCCCATAGCACTTTGGCTACCGAGTGAGGATTGCTATTAAACAGACTGCTGCCTACATTAGTCAGGAACATTGCTTACTAAGTATGTTCAGACTTCTGGTTGTCTTGCACCAGCCTATTATCTGATCTTAAAAAGCTACCCGGCATTCCCCTGCTGGTGAAGGCTTTGCAGATGGCTACGTGTCAGAACTGCAGCCATCTGCAGATCAGGTTGGTCTGCAGCTCATCATTCTCAGTTCAGGCAGCGAGGGAGGAGATGGAGAGCACAACAAAAGCATCCAAAACACGGCCAGCTAAACATGACTTCTATGCCAGTTCAATTTCCTTGGGACTTTCCCAGCATTCTTACCCCAACTGTTTGCAGCAGTGTTAAGATTCAAGATTTCTTTTTCTGGCCCAGGCATCCTAAGAGTTTTTCAGCCTGGCTGCAAAACTATATAAACAACGATGAAATTCTGGCCCATGTAAATCATGGCAAAACTCCCACTGATTTGAATGAAGCCAGGCTTTCTCCCCACCACCCCCCTCCACCTTCCAAAATGTATGAACCCAGATTTTAAATATTTTTTATAAATAGAGCACTAAAACTGTACTTTTCAGGCTGAATAAAGAGGGAATATCAAGGATTGTAGCCTTGCTGTTTTCATTAAACTTTCACTGAGGCTGGTTAGCTGTGGTGGAACTACAGTTGCAATCCTGTGTTCTCACAGAGATTGTTATCAAAATTAGCAAAAGTAGTTAAGTCAAAAGAGAGAGAATGTTATGAATAAAGTCAGGCCCCAGCTCCTGGGACTTTCTTCCAAGTGTTCTCAGAGTGCCTGTCTGTGTGCTTAACTGCAATTCATCTTTCATTCTCCCCTGTTGCTTATGGACTCCAGTCCTCAGTAGGATGCTAGATTCCTTGGCAAAGAGATGCAGGCTGTGTCGGTACCATTCTTCAAACTTCACTGATCATTAACTCATCTGCAAAATTCCTTCCAGATATCTTACTGCTTCCCCAGTGCTGCTCCAATACATCAGCGTACCTCCAGACAGTCTTAAGCATTTTGCTTCTGGGAAAAAAACCAGAACTGCACAACAGTCAGTGAGCACCAGGCTTTTCAGGGAGCCTGTGTTGATTCAGGGAATGCTCCCAAGGGAACAGCATGCTGTACCTTGCCCACTGATAAGCAGCAGCAAGCCATTCAGCAGGGAACTGCGTGGTCCCACTTCCCAAGAAATGTAATCCCTCTAAGTCAACAAGGCAGGCAGGGCACCGATAATTTTCTCAGAACAGAGCAGACATTATTACAGGTCTGTTAGTGAGCAGCAAAAGTTGACACTATGTGTCTTTTTAACTACAGAAAAACTTCTCACAAACAGCTGTCTGAACTGTTTCCAACTGTTTAGGCAAGTCCACAGCAGAGTCTTTCTGACCAGGTCTCCGGGGGTCTGCAGAAAGTTGATGGAGTTCAAGGGCTATGCTGTTGCTATTCTTTGCCCACCGTCTAAGTCGAATCTAAAGCTGTTAGGAAAGGCAAGTACTTCCCTAACAGGAATCAAAGCAGGATGGAATGTGGCAGAAGCAAGGAGCAAATGATGGGGTTTGCAGCGAGTGCAGGGAAGAGGCACATTAAACCATGAAGAATAGTGAAGAGATCTCACCACACTTGCTCTCCAGAGATTTGTCCCATGCTATAAAAACACTGGGTAAAGTTCTGAGCTAAGCAGATTCCTTGCACTGAATGCACAAAACCCGTGCTGTCCCAAGGCTCGCAGGAGCCAACAGCCATTAGAGGGCAGCAGGTATCTAACACATGCATTGATGGATCCCTTTCTGACACAGGATGTCCCAGCCCGCAGAACTCACTGAACAAAACAAGACAAAAGGTATTTACCTTAAAAAAAAATCTCCTTAAAGAAGCACTGTCAGCCAAGCA
Source organism: Fringilla coelebs (assembly GCF_963513975.1). Taxonomy (NCBI): domain Eukaryota; kingdom Metazoa; phylum Chordata; class Aves; order Passeriformes; family Fringillidae; genus Fringilla; species Fringilla coelebs. Next base: position 86,605,944 of record NC_140028.1, read on the forward strand.
CTTTGCCACAGGCAGTACAGCCACATACCATCCTGTGCCAGGAATAAAAGTGTTGTAATGTCTCATCCTGAATGAGCCATCCACCATCCTACCCAGCTATTATCCTGGAGATATAAGAAAGAATTGCATTTCTGGCAAACATCCTGACTTAACAGCTGAATGGAAGTCTGGAGTGAAATATTCATCCCATGGGCTGCTCTCAGCTTCCAGCAATGAAAATAGAGAGGGGAGGAGGGGGAAAGCCCCAAAATACTTGAGCTGGGATACTTGTGACTTGAGCTGAGATGCTTGTGAATCTGACATTATTTGTTTTGCAAGGAGCAGTAAAAGCTGGCCCTGCCACATAGGTACAGTCCCTGTTGCCTTATGTCGCCTGGTCCTCAGGTGAGTGCCCTGGCCACCAAAGGCAGGGTGTGCTCAGAAGACTCTACCAGCGGAGCATCCCAAGAGCAAGCAGCAGCATCTGCCTGGGGAGAAGGCAGGGCTCTGCCCCTTGCTGAGCACTCTTGAGCAGGAGACACAGTTTCACTGGCAGCTCCTCTCCATCCCACTGATCCAAAGGTGTCGCCTCTCAGCAAGCATATGGCATAGAGTGGAAATAAAACCGGCCTGGCAAGCCAGCAGCCACTCAGCTCCCATCACTGAGAGCAACTCATTCGTCTTCTCACATTGCCAGCACTGAGGCAGCAAGGGCCTAAGCCCGAGTCAGAGACTTGAAGCACAACACGATGCCAGTGATTTCAAGTGACAGACACACCCAGAGAGCTCCTCGGCTGTGGACTAACTCCAGCAGCCAGCCGTGCACAGACACAAAATGTCTGCAGGCCCCTGGGGAGGCCCCGAGCTGCTGCAGCACCGCCCTGGGGAGCTGACCGCACTCCGGGCCCCAGCCCCACGGCCAGCAGCCACCCGGGAGCTGCCTCCTTACTTACCCCGAGATTACCCTGGTTTTAAAGGGGAAACATCTCCTCCCCTAGCCACCAAACAAAATGGGTGCCCTGTCTCAGTGGTGCTTCCTGGCTCTCCAGGCAGGCAAACTGAGACTGCTATGGCTGCTGTAACCTGCGGGCTGGTGAGAGCCCTGCGTAGAGATCAGGCCAACCCTGCCGGCAGGGCTAACATGGCTTGTGGGGGTCTGCCCACAGCAGCTGTGCCAGCCCCAGGCATCTCCCATGGGGCAGGCAGGGCAGGGCTGTGGGGAGATGGAGATGGGCCCTGCTGCCACGTTGTTTGGGCCAGAGCTGATGGCCCTGGGGGCTGAGGGCTCTGGCGGCTGACACGAGGGCCCGGCTGTGAGGGAGCCCTGGTCAGCCAGACAGGCCCTCAGGGCTGGCGCTGCCCTCAGGGTCCGAGCGGAGCTTTGGGTCTGCTGGGCCTCCTGCCCCGCACGGCACGGAACAGGCTTGGGCAGGTGTCTCCTGTGGGACCTGGCAAGCCCATGGCTGCTGTGCCCAGTCTGCTCGCACAGGCAGTGACAGCCACGCACCCTTCCCACGAGCTGCCCGAGCCCCCTGCCCTCAGCCGGCCAGCAGCAATGCCTGACATCGACCTCACTTCCCATCTCGGTTTCTGCATGCCAGGTTTATGATGGCCATTTGCTTTTGTGTCAGCATTGTCCTTTAACTGAAATAGCTCCTCTTCCTCCTTAGCATTAACCTCCAGGATGTATTTATAGAGAGCGATCATATCCCTCTCTCAGCCTTTGTGGTGCTGGACTAAATAAGCCAAGCTCTTTTAGTCTACTTTTATAACCTCAGCTCTCCAACACCCTAATCCTCCTGCTGCCTTTCTTTGCACCTGTTCCAGCATGAATCAATCTTTTTGAACATGAATGACCATAACTGCCCCTCATTGTGCACATGGCATGTCACACTGCTTTCTACAACAGAATTAGTATTTCCCTCTCTTGAGCACCAGAGCTCTGCATCAGGCAGCTGGGGACCTTGCCTGCCTTCCTTCCTCATGGATGCAGAGTCATCCTGAATAACAAACTAAGTTCTGAGAAGAACACGATATGCTGGGGCAAAATACTGCTGGGTAACAATGATTTGGAGAAGCACATGATATAAACCCAGGAGCATCATATTTCAGCAACTAGAAAATACGTTGGAACAATGCTGTGGACAAGATTTTTTATAAGTTCAGGAGATGGAAAAATCCAAAAATCTTTTTCTGTGACAATCTCACACTTTAAAAACCTATCAAGTTTAATATGGAACAAAACATTGTGAAAGGGCTGCGTGGAACAGGACTGTCATAAAAACCAGTCACAGGTGGTAAAATTATCCCTACAACAGAAAAACTAACCAAGTAAAATGTGTCCTATATAGAGTAAATGATGATCACTGTCCCACATGTCTTTTGCAGCATCTCTGAGTGCCAGTATTACCGTTCCTGTGCGGCTGCTGTGCTCCTTTATCTTCCAGCATCCCTTTTGACACCCATGACAATCAATCCCAGTATTTCTGTCTTTAATCCTTCCACACTCTGACTGGTGAAAGGAGACATTTTGATCTCTGTTAGTTCAGGATTCTGAAAATCCATTACTTAGAGCAACTCCGGGGCTTTTCTGTACTCCAGTCTCCTGTGGTGAACAGCTAGGGAACCCTGTCACAACCCAGATACACCACACTGGAGCCCATATCACATCTGACCACACAGCTCTGCTCCTTTCTGAGCCCCCCAAACACCAGATGCCTGTACTGATAAAGGAGGAGGACTGTTCCATGTGCTTTCAGCTGCTGTCTTTATGCTATCCATCAGGATGTTTTCAAAGTCATGCAACACATGGACTCTGTTCTCCAGCAGTGCTGGGGAGGAAGTGGGGCAAGGAACTTCTGCCCAGCCTCCTGGAGACCTCCCTGCACCAGGAAATGGTCTTAGTGCCTCCAACAGCATTTAAAGGTAAAGTGAAAAGCCACAAATCTTCAGGCTCTTCGATTGAATAATCAACCCTTGTGTTTCACTTCTCCTATTTGTTTTCTATTTGTTTGTGCTACATGGGCCTCCTCCGTTTACAGAGGGTGACCCCAGGGAGCGGGCGCTGACCTCCGGAGGGGAAGCCGGTGTCCCGCCATGTGGCCATCCATGCCCAATGCGCTCTGCTGCTGGGCACTAGGGGCCACTCTCAGAGCTGCTGAGCGCGGCCAGCAGCTGTGTCTTGTCACTGTCCTCCCCTCCCGCCCCTGCCTGCTGCCCTGCTCACTGGAGCTTAGCTGGGAACCGGAGGGGAGAACTAGGAGGGAGGCAGGGACAACTGGCAGGGATGAGGAGCCGGGCTGGTACTGGCTGGGAGCGGTGGGAGGGGGGAAGGAGACGAGCTGAGCCTGGGAGAGGAAGAAGAAAAACATGCTGCTGCAAGTCCTTCCCCCGTGGAATCTGAAGAGAAAAAAGCTGACTGCTGACAGAGATGATTAGAAAGCCCTCCTTTGCTCATGCCAGCCCATCCCTGCAAAAAGCTGCCACTTGGGTCCTGCCCTGGGACTTGGTGTTAGAGCGCAGAGCTGGACCAGAGCATGGGAACAGAGGGACCTCCAGCTTGCTTGAAACAGATGGCACACAAGATTCATACACCCAGGATTCATCATCCCCAGAGTCCAGCTGGAGGTAGCACCCCTTGGGCATTGCATCACCCCACAGCTTCCTCGGCAAGGGAGGACCTGTAAGGGAGATAAGGGCAGAGGAGGAGGAGGTGCTGAGGAAGGCAGAAAGGCAGAGAGCAAGTGAGGCCAAGACAGACCCTTGCCCCTGGAGAATCCCAGCAGACAGTTCTGAGATGCTCTCCCCTTAATATAGCACCATCTGCCCAGCTATTTTCTCCCCTGGCTCACTCGCAGGGATCTCCACATTGCAATCAGTGTGTCTGGCATACTTGAGCTAGCTGCAGCCCAGCGGGGTCAGGCAGAGAGCGACCGCAGCAGGGGCACAGCAGCCAGCCCTTCAGCCTGGTCTCACAAAGGCAGCCAGTTCTCCGGGTCCCTGAATTGGTTTTTGCTGAAGGCCATGCTGCTCCCTCTCCCCTGCTTTGACCTGTACTGACTAGATCCGCCAGCATGTTGCTGCCTCGCAACAGTTTCAGAGCAGCCTGGTCCTTGGGGAGCGTGGCTCCATGCAGCAGGGGCTGGTATGCTGGATAAAGAAGGAGAACCTGAGCACTGCCCTGAGAAACAGTTTGGCAGGTTTCATTATTTTGTCACAAGTCACATTATTCCATATTTTTTCATCACACTTCAGAGACAAGAGTTTCATTCTTCAACAAAAACTGACCTTGCATAAGAAGCCAGTAAGAATACCACTTTTGTACTCACTGCTTATTTCCTTCTCTCAGCCTTGCAGCTTGGAAGGTAAATTCATTTTACTCTGGTTAAGGATGGTGGTAGAAGAAATTTTAAGAGACAACACATTTGTTCTCAAAGGATGTGCATGCTTGTGTCTTTTTTCATCTTTTTGTGGTTTTTATCTACACAGGCTTTGTGGTCTCTGATGCAGGACCAGGGCTTCACCTGATTCCATTTTTCACAAAGTTTGAGCTGCCATGCAAATAATAATGACAATCATTCATATGGCTGAGCAAAAGCCTTATTTTTTTTTCTTTTCCCTGAAATGGGTGTGACACAGGGACAGACTGGGCAAAGTTTGCGAAACATTTTGTGCTGTGTGCTGATTGCTCCATCTTTTAGACCAAGTTAAGGCTCCCAAGAAGAGAGGGAATTTGCCAGGCAAGATCCAGCAGGGACCAATGACTCGCCTGGCACAGTAGAGGCCTGTGCTTTCCCTGCAAAGATAGCATGATGTCCATCTACGTACCCTGAAACCAAACCCAATGATAAATTTCCTCCCCTATGAAGCAATCCTACAGCACAAATCAAGATTAATTGACATCCTCGTGCCTTCCACAGCTGCACAAATGGTTGGTACAGCACAAGTGGGGCCTGTTCGCTAATCGTGAAGTAGCTAAGAGCAGACCTTGGATTACTGTGGTCTATAGTAATATATCACTTTCCATAAAAAGAAAAGAACATTGTGGTCTCTTTCCCAACACTCTTTCACCCCAGCTCATCAGTTGCCCAGCAATCACTCTCCTCTCCCAACACTTGCGTAGCAGACAGAGTGGCTTTTAATCCTGGAGAAGTTCTGCTGTGCTGAGCTAAAGCAAAAAGAGCAGGGAGAAGCAGCTGGGTGCAGGGGGAGGAGTTTTTTTGACAAGAGCAAAAAGAATGCAGTGCTAGGGGAGTTTCCAGGTTAACAGAAGTCTAAAGGCCACTCTGTCTTTCCTAATGGCTCCAAAGTGCTTAACTGCCACAGGGAGAGGGAAAATATCTGATGGAGGGAGAAGACCTCTCTCTTCAGACTAATTCCATCTCTCACTGCACACTCAAAGGTGCTGTTAAGTTATGCTCTGTTTCAGTTGCAGGAGCCTTCTAAGGCACATACATTATGTTCTCTGTTGTGAAACCTGTCATTTCGCAAACTGGCTGAAGTTTTCAGTCATTTTGCAAAATGCCAGGGGATGATAGGTATGCACATGAAATCCTCACCCTCTGGCTATTACTAACTCGCTAACTCAAAGAGAGATGCAAAACTATTCCTATGTTCATTTCTACAACCAGGCAATCTTTTGTAATTACTTTTAAAGGCAGTCAGCAACACCCATCCCCTGACAAAACTAACTAATATTTTCACAACTGAGCGTTGTAACATCAGCCATTTCTCAGTCTTGCCAGTAACATCTGCCTCTGACTCCCAGTGCTCTGGCCCACAACAACTCCACCACCCAAGCCAGCCTCCCTCAAATGAATATTGATCAATTATATGAGTTAATAATAAAAGTTTCTTTCCATGAACCAAAGGAAAAATAAAGAAATGGTCACAGATATGTTTTCAAGTGGCACAGCACTATGTGCTGCGGGAAATACATCCATTCCCAGACCCAGAATGTTGGCACCACTGTCTCAGTACACATTCTGCCGAGGAAGATCAGGGTCACGTATGAAGAAAGTCAGTCAACAGTGAACACCATTAGGAAAAAGGCAAACAATATGCTGGATGTATAAACAGGAGAAAAACCCTCAGGACGAGTGAAGTAATCCTTCCATCCAGGACTATCCAGTCTGGAGCTGGACTGCTCTCTGGTTTTGGAGACAGTTCTTCAACACCAATCAACTGGAAAAAGTCTGGAAGAGAGGTGTGAGATAGACAAGAGGCCTAGAAAACATGATCAGTGGCAAAAGACCAGAAGAACTGTGTCTGTCTGAGAGCATCCCAGTCAATACAAAGTTCATGCAAGAACAGCTGCCCACAGACTAACCTATTTCTGATAGCTGTGATAGCTGTGTAGTGCACCAGGGTGCCCAGGATGCCAATTTTAGCAAAACAGTGCAACAGCAGTGCCAGGCAGCTTGCAAATTACTCCAACTTTCCATCATTTGGCATGGTTAAGATGAAGAAGAGAAATAAGGCAGTGAGGTAAAATGTCTGCAATTCCTATTCCAAAAAGACTTAACTTTTAGTCATCTTGTGAATAAAACGTGTTGCAAAATGAAAAAAATCTCCAATCATTTAATGAAATTATTTTGCAGGATAGTAACTCACATATGAAAATATTTTTTTAAATCATTCTAACAAATTGGGCCACATTGTCATACCTGAACAGTGTGCAATTTCAGGGCCCTACACAGACTACCAAGGGTTGCTCACTTCTTTTGAAAAAGGGCAGAGGCTCCAGAAATTGTTTACATTATTTTACCACAGAGACCACAGGAGTCTTTGGCTGAATCAAGATCCAAAACAAGATCTTATAAGTCCAAGGCCATAGCCCTGTCTGTGCCTTCTCAATTTTTCCTGCTGGTTTTGCTCTTGGTCACCTATTAGCACAAGTAGAGCTATCACTATATATTACCTAGCACAGCAAACTTCTGAATCCTTTGGGAAGTAATACAGCTTATTCACCCAAAATAGGCCTAAACCTAGTCACTTTTGATCTTGCAGGGAAATTCAGATCTAGAATGCAGGCTTGTGGCTGAAATCACCTCCTAGCCTAGGCCCTGCAAGGCTGAAGTTACCTCCCACCTCATACAGTCTGCATCAGATCAGGGAAAGCCTTTCCCCTCTGTTAACAGATAGGCAAAAACTGAGCATGGAAATATCAAGAAATAGCAAGAAAAAATACTGGTTATCACGGTCCTTGTTGTACAGGGCAGAGAAGGCCTGCCTGCATTCTGTTAAAATCCTTGTTTGGCTCAAGGCCTGTGTGTACACAACTTTCATTTCCTCTACTCCATCTTTGTGTTCACCCAAGCTCACATTTCCCTGGAAAGGACTGCCTGGCACTCCTTGTAGTTGTTTTATGATTACCACAAGCAGCTTCTCCGATACAAAAAGGACAGGACTGCAGGGAGACTTTTCCTAACAGTTCTCCTGTGGTGCCAGCTGGACCTTCTGATCAGAGCCCCTTCTCCATGGCTGCTGGCACTGCACTGTGATGCAGCGGTACCCAGGTCGGGTGTGTGAGGTGTCAGGGAGGTGTAGCTGCTGACACAGGGCAGCAAGAGCTGCAAACCCTGTCTGAAAAGTCAGGTGAATGCCCTGGCAGCAAGTCCTCACCCCAGTGCTGTGCTGCCCTGGCTGAGCTGGCAGGTGAGCCTGTTCTGGGGAGGATGAAGTTAACTCCACTCCCTTAGCACAGCCTGCAGCATAGATTGATTGCAGTGCAAACACATCCCAAATTTCTAAGCCTGCTGGTCAGCCTCAGGACTCGGCACTGATGCATCCCCAGAGAAATCTGAAAAAATAACTGATTCCATAAAAGTAGCCTATCAGTGTTAACTTCTCAAAGGCTTTTTCCTCCAGTTTCCTCCATTTGCTGACAAATATGAAGATTTTTCCTCCTCAGCTGTTGCAATGGTCTTGTGCAGTCGGGACCCTCGGCTGCTGAGGCAGAGGTGTGGATTTATAGCACTGGCTTTTGCATAGTATAACACTGAGCCTCGGGGATCAAGGGTTATGACATTTTTATGGCTTCTCTTCTCCTCCCTCATATGAATATGAAGCAACTGTAAGGAAAAACATCTGGTTTCACTTTTCTTTTCTCCACCACTGTTCCCATCTGACAAAACCTTAAAAACTTGCCAGTGTTCTAGCAAGCTGTGTGTGCCAGCAGCCTGCAAGGAGCCAAGGATTTTTTGGTGTCATCACAAGCGAGAGTACACTGGTCTGGAAGTTCTGGCTCCATCATTGCTAGAAGGCAAGACTACCCAGATCTTGTCCCACTGACAGATGCACTGGCAGCCCTCCTCCTTTGCTAGAGCAGGCTGAAAGGTTGCTAAAAGACTGTCCCTCCATCTTGATCTCATTACAGGCAGCATCTCCAGGGGGAAATGTGGGCCACTGTGGAGAACACTGTGAGAGGATCCAAACCCTTGCTGAGGGGAGGGAAAATGAGATGCAAGGAGAAGTTCTGCCTCACCTCAGAGTCTTCAGAGGGATTCTTCCAGGGTAGAAAAACAGTCTAGCTCTATTTCTGAACAGTGGTGAGCTGAGAAAGGCTTGTGCCTGACTCTATGCTCAGGGCCAGTCTGCACCAGAAAAGAAAGATGAGCCCAAATATCCTAGAAGCTCCTTGGTTCAGGTGGGACCCACACTGTCAGTTGGGTGGAGAAGAACAAAATACTGTGACCTCCAAGGCCAGTCTAGCAAAGGTGGCCAATTGCTGGCCAATAGCCTGTTTCCACAGCTGGACACTAAGAAATGTAATCAGTTCCCTCATGTTATCTTATTTACCCAAGGAAAGATAAAATTAAACTATTTCCAGGAATCTGAAATCATTTCTGCTTTATCTATAGGAAAGGAAGGTATCTCTGCAACATTCAGTGTTGTGGCTCTGGAGAACTTCCAGAAATAATCTCTTCTCAGGATCCCCCATCTTCAAACCCCCTGAGGAAACCAAGTGGACTGCTTGGATACATCTTAAAAAAGAGGGACAGCTGCTGAGTGCTGGCCCCAGAGACATGCTGCTGAGTACTACTGCCATGGGGGCCATGAGATGTGAAGGTGCTTCACAGGGATGGAGCCGCAGGACTCTGTGGCAAACAGGGTCATATGTTAGGCATCCTAAGGGCAAAGCACCCAAATAAAAAACACTGGCCTCCAAGAAAGGTCTCTGAGGGACAGGAACCAAAAGTGGTCATGGCAAAGGATATTGAACATGAAGGCACACAAAGAAAATGTTCTGTTCTGTGGGCTGCAAGAGAAGACCGACGGTATTGTTTTCCAGTTTCTTTCTCTCTTTTTGACTGTCCTTGACTATGCCAATAAAAAAAAACACCACTCCCTCCTCTTATTCTTTTTCTTTGTTTACTTAACTTCTTTTCCTCGTAGCAACTGCATAAAGCTGAAGCCATCTGATATTTCCAAGTAACCAAGACCATTATTCACTGAAGGCATTGGCCTGGATCCTAATTGCTGCTGGTTTCATACTCAACACAAGCCTTGCAAACAGCTGTAAATATCTCTATACAGTACTCCTCTCATGTCAAGTTGACCCTAATTCTTACAAATCCCCCAGGATGCAAATAAAAGTGCTGCCAGAGAAAATAGGTGTGCTAGGTACACTTTGGAAGGACAAACAGCAGCAAAAGAGGAGACACTGTAGAAATACCGTTTTACGCCCTTTTCCAAGGCATGCAGAGGGGAAGCAGGTGAAAGGAGCTGGTGGTGACCGGTATTTGCAGGCCATGTGACGGGATGAAGAGCCTTTGCCTCTGTGTGAAACCAGGACAATGAGGACTTTCTGGATCATGTCCCAGCACCCAGAGGATGTTTGAGAAGGAAGCTGGAGCATCCTCTTCCCACTTACTCTTCCAAGCCTTTGTTCCAGGCATGCTATTATTGTGGCATTATCCAATTTCTTCATCTTCTTTCCCTCTGTTCACACAAAAGGCCTGTGTTTTATGTGAACCTTTGTGTAAGGTTAAAGAGCATCATAACTGCCAGGTAGCAACATTGCATTACACAGGTGACAAGGTCAGTGTAAAACCCCTGCTAAGGAGGAGAAGGAGCAGTCTGTGCTTTGCACCTGTCCTTGCCAGAGTCACAGAAAGGAGAAAAGGACAGGAAAGCAAAGCATATGCCAAAGTGTGAAATATGGTATTTTGGTTTGGTTTTAGTCTGCTTCACTCCTATAACCAGAGGAATGCCAAAAAAAAAAAAAAAAAAAGTCACAGTGCCACAACCTAACTATTTCACTACCAAAAAAAAAAAAGTCACTTAGATATCTTTTGGGTTTCTTTTCATTTCAAAATACAGTTCACCTCAGAGATGAGGGTGGGAGGGACATCCAGTCTTTTACAAGCTCCCCAAGAGTTAGGCACTCATAACACTCCCTCACCTTTTATTGCCCCTATTCCTCAAATCCTGCCCATCCCCTGTGTGATTTTATGCTGCCCTTCCGCTCTCCTTCCCATCTATCACACGGTATCTCCCTTTTCCACTCATTTCCTCCTCTTCTCTGATCCACTCATGCATTCCAGCTTCCCTCACTCATCCCAAAGTTTGTTGGAACACCAACAGTCCTCTGATGCCTTCAGCCCCTAATCGCACATGGCTGGCTGCACCCTGCTAAGGGGCTCCCCTCCTGACAGCAGGGCTGCAGGGGGCTAAATCCTCTGCTTCTCAAGGCCAAGTAAGTTCCACAAAGAGCAGAAGCTGTGGGGAGAAAACTGGGGGAGGCAAAGAAGGCACAGTGTGAAAGTCCACAGCTACATACCAGGAGATGGAAATCAGTACAGCTGGTACTGTGTGTTCAGCTTGCAGGCAAAGTCCTTTCTCTCAAGGTTGTGCTGACAGACTACAAAAACAACTGCTGAAAGCACAGCATGAAAGCAAGCGATGGGGAACTTGCCCCAGTAGAAAGAATCTGTGAAGAGGAAGGTTTAACATATTTTTTTAGATGTCAAGCCCTTGACAGGGGCTTGTCAGGAGAGGCAAGGAAAGGTGTTCATCCAATGCACACCTAGTGCTTCTTGATGCGTGTGTATTTCTCCCACCCTTTCCACCTAAGTGCTCTCCTTAAGACTCAGCCCTTTCAGAGTGACATTTAAGAAGGACACGCAGACCACCCCCCATCTGCTCCAAGACATGAGATATGCTGCAAATGAAGACGTGTGGCAAGCAAATTTTTACCAGGAACAAATATTTGCCATCATTCTGCATGGCTCCTATGCCACACTACATTCTTCTTGGCACACTAGAGTGGACAAATATTGTCAGAAAATTAAATAGATTTCTGCCATCAGAAAGGGCTGACAAACACTTCAGGCCACTGCAGCCTGGGTCTTCATTTCTTGTCAAGTTGGGGGCTTATGCACACGGCTGGTTTCTCTTGTGTGATGGCGAGATGAAAGAGCCAGAGGGTCAGGTGAATACTAATTGTTAGAAAGACATGGACAACCAGCACAGTGAAAACTGCACTAAGGGTTGCAGATACATGCCTCCTATGAACTAGCCACCTCTTAAGATCTCTCAAGATTTCTACTGCCATTTCATTTATTCTCTTGCTCAAGTGCCACGTCTACCTGGCGAACAAATTCCCTCTATTCCCTTATGCCAAGTTTCACTCCAGCATGTCAAAACCACTGCCCTACACTGCAGCATTCCTTTCCAAGTGAACTATTCCCCCCCTCCCTCCCACAGGTCCTGCTGATGGCAGCTCAAGGTTGTATAACTGCACGCTCCCTCCTTGATAATAGCGAGAACCAGGATTTCCTGGTATGCCAGAAATGGTTTTGCCACTCCTCCTGTGTGAAAGGGGTGGGACAGGAGGTGAAGCAGCCATCGTGTGTTACAGCTCTGGGTCGTGTCTGTGCACCTTGACATCCTGCCAGGCAATAATAAGAGAGACCTGCAGGGAGCAACATATGTCAAAGTTGGTAATTTTCCTTCCTGCCTTCACTCCTCGAAACCGCCTCAACTGGATCAACGCCTGCCCAGTTCCTTCTTTGGACAGCCAACGAAGCATGCACACTGCAGGAGCAGCTGCCAGCTCTGCTGGAAAATGTACAGACCAAAAGATCACCTGTGAGCACTCAGTCTTGGCGTGAGCTGTTCTGCACGTCTGCAGTTCGACAATGCTGCTGCGGCTTTGGGAGGCAACAGCAGCCGACCGCAGCGCCCGGCCGGCCACTCGCAATCCACAGCCAGAGGCACCTCTGAAAACATGCTTCCTGCAGCAGGGAGACCTTGCAGAAGCCTCACAAACCCCCCCTCATTTTTAAGCTGAACCAGGTTAATAATCCTCTCCCTCTCCATCCCCCAGCAATTTTTCGCTTCCCTGGACAGCCACAGTGTCAGTCCACATCTGGAAAGGGCATCGCTGGGCCATTTGCAGCTGGATTGGAGCCAGATGCAGGAAAGATTTGAAAGGTCCCTTGCACTGTCTTTCTTCAGATTTCCTTAGTGCTGCAGTAACACCAGGACTGCTGGTGACTTCAAGTGGTGCCTACTAGTGCTCCCTGTCATGCCAGGCATTTGGCTGAGATGCAGCCCTGGCACTGGGCAGCCATTCTTGGAGAACTAAGTGGTCTTTGGGGCCCAAAAAATTGGCCTCCATCCAAAAAGAATCATCAAAATTTGCACCAAAAAAAAGCACCCAGTTTGCAGAGGTTTTGATAACTTGTATAGCAGCCAGGTTTTTAACTGCTTCTATGGACATAATTCAGATGCTGCATTGTTTGAGGTTGTCCCATCCCTTATCAGGGCCAATCTGGTTTAAGATTCTTTCTGAAGAAATATGTAGACTCACCTGACCAGCCACCTTTGAGCTCCCAGAATTGCCAAAGTAGCTCTGTTTTGCCTTTCCTCCTTCCTCCTGCCTCCCTTCCCCCCAGCTACTTCATAGATGCATGTGGCCCACTTCACACTTTCTAAACCCCTACCAGAATATGGGATTTGCAGGCTGTTTATTTTTGTGACGTTCATTTCAGGGAAAATGGGAGCATCAGTGTCATCACATTACCAAGCTCACCGCATTTTCTGCATCAAATGCAGGCAGGCTGGCTGCACTGCTCAACACTGGGGCACTCCTTTGACAGGAGCAGGAAAGACCATGTAGTCACACCAACTAATTCAGCTGATTTATTTTTAAATGCTGTAATAAGGCAGGCATGGAGTGAATGGAGAAGTGCAAACCCACTGAGATCTAGAAGGCTCTCAGAGCTGTGTGTTGCTTTATGCCTCTGCCTGCCTCTCAGTTGTCTCTGTGAGTGATTCAGAAAACCCTGTTTAATCAGATTCAGCTCCTGCCATCTGTTAAGTGAGACACTACAGGGACTCAGTATTGTAACAAAATACATATCAGAATTGCCCTTGATTTAGCATACTTTGGGCAACATGTCCCATTGCCCTCATTCACACCAATAAGAGCGAGGCTTTAAGGCTTCTTTTCTCTTTGGGAGCTAATGACTCACTGCAGTGGGTGAGCAGACCACACCGACCCTCTGCATCCCCCCAGCTCTGAGTCACAGGCTGGGATTAGAGGGACATTTTAGGATTACAGACAAGCACTCTCCCAGAAATCTCCTCCTCTTCCGCCTTTGCCTTGTTTAACAGAGGCTGTTTATGCTCTCTGATGTGGCAGAAAGGATGAAAATTCAGGGAATTTCCGGACAGCTTGTGATTGTATCGCCAGGTGTGTGATCAAAGGTACGTATTGATCAGCTTGGTCAGTGACACCCAGCACTCATAAAGATGGGATTGGTAAATTCATCCATCCTTGTGCCAGGAAATCTCGTAACAGTGAAACAAAAGATTGTATTGGCAGTTGGCAGAGATGGGTGTTTTGCAGGACGCCTGGCACTACTGAATGGCTATTCCAGACAGCATTGGAGCAGGGACTTCATTTTACACAGCTTTGAGATGCTGGCTTTGTGCTTTTTCAAGCAGTCACAGGTCTGTTGTGGTGGAACAACAGCCTTATTTCTTGAAGACAACCCAGCAAGATTCATCACAATGCCATGGGAGCAGAGCTGATTATCTCCTCCTGGTAGAGTCATTTAACTTTCTTCTCACAAAATCCCTGGCTAGGCAGTACCTGCCATTTTGGAAGAACATCTGCAGTGGCTGGAGGGGATGCATATCCCGCTGTGCTTGGGAAACACCTTCCCACATGCTTCAGTGTGTCACTCAGGCTACTGCTGCTGAAATACCTGACCTGGTTTTACAGGGATGGATACAGACGTGAACATCAATGTTTGGAGAGTGACTCAGAGAGTCAGGAACTTTAATGAAAAAAAAAAAAAAAAGAAGGAAGAAAATGAAAGAGGGAGAACTGACATCAAAGTGAGCAACAGAGGACACAGAAATTGATGGTTTTCACACTCGGTCGATTGTTGCAATTAATTACATAAAAGGAGCTGTGACAGTGTGTGCCAAACTGCTCCCCCCACACAGCTGGAAACTCCACAGTTAGTGAGGCCAAGGGAATCAGATGTTGCAGAGGATCCAGTTGCACCATATATTTCCACATCTTGCTCAAGCTCCCCAGGTAAGTGTCTGGATTTGGTTTCTGTGGTACCACACCATGTGCCCAAATTCGTCAGGACGGGCGTGTTTATTCCTGCTACCAGCCTGCTGGGTTTGCCTCCCCGCGGGGGAAGCAGGGAGGAAGCACAGAAATTGTCGGGTTTGCATTTCACAACCGCCTGCATAATCCAGGTTGCTGTGCACATCCCGTGGCTCAGCCTTTCAGGCCCAGTGTGATGGGAAGCGGGAGGGAGTGTTTACACAGCCTGCTGGCCGCTCTGCAGTCGCTATAGCAACCCCAAGGGTCAGTTTATAGTAGGAGAGGAAGTTCACTTTTGGGGAGTTCAGCTTTCCAACACCAGCATCAAGCATGGCTGAAAAACAAAAGGCCAGGCAGTGGGAGGAAACACATTTAAAGGAGCTTCCTATGTGCAAAACCACCCGAGCTTTCTCAGCCATGGGGAGATGCTGCATTCCTTTCCTCTTGGTCAAAGGCACGCTGCCATCCGGCTGATGCCTGAGCCAGAGGGGTACCTCCCCTCTCCCACAGATGCCTGTGTGTTTGAGAGCAGGGCAGCAGTGGAGGAGTGCAGTGTGGTGCCCCACTTTCAGAAACAGCCCTGTGCTGGCAGGCCAAGCTGAGAGCCACAGGACCGATGTTCCAAGTGTACTTGTTGCTGGCTCTGGCTCTGCAGAGGCTGCTTGTAGACCTTCACAATGTCTCCCATGGCAGGAAGAAGTAACAGGCACTGTCCTTTCTGGCCTGGATGTAAACCACCAAATGTCTGTGCATGCAGACTTGGGGTACTATGACCTTATTATGCTGAGACTTGTCTGTGTCAGTGCTGCCAGTGCGGTACTGTGATTAAATCTGAAAAAAATGCCAGTCATCTCTGAGGTGATGCCTAGGGAAACACCTTCTTTCCAAACACTGCCATATACCCCAGAAAGTGTTCTTGACCTGTACAGCTCCTTGCTCTGTTGTACCTCATTACCAAAATGGCCTAAGTACTGACCAAGAGCTAAAAGAGCGTCTGTCAGCCACTGTTAAAACAGTGGGACAGTGTCAGAGCACAGTCACCCTGGGGAATTGTGTTTTCTCAGGGAAAGAGGTAATAAACACAGCATCCTCTCAGCCACTAGAGAAAACATCCTGCAGCCTGAGTCCTTCTCTCTCCCAGCAGTTCCCATCACTGGATCTGAAGCAGCAGAAGAGAAAGAGTCCATTGCAGCATGGGGGGGCAGGGGGCTACTTTAAAAAAGGTCCACCCCTAGCTGAACAAGTCCAACACTAGATGGAGAACAGGCCACAGACTTTCTGAGCTGCCAGCTCAGCTCCCCACTGTGCATCACACTCCAGGGTTTCAGAGCTGGGTTTCAATTTACCTACCCTGCATGCTACCCCTCTGTGGTGAATATAAGGTTATAAAAGGACTTCCCTGCACTCAGCAGCTGCTGGAGAAAGAGCCCTAAGTAGTCTTGGTCAACAACTGGGGACATGCAGTGGGTACTCCTGTGCCTGGTCTGGGCTGCAGTGTGGAACACAGAGAGAAGAAAACCTGGTGAACCCCAGGAAGGTGCACTGACTGCAGAGTGTCAGAGAGAGCATTTCAAGGCCTGTTTTCCCTCCTAAAATGACAATTTATATCAGTGAAGCATCATTCCAATAAAGCTCCTTCTGTCCATGAAGATCTGTCCACCAGTACTTGGCTGCTGAGGTAAACAAGGTAATGGCAAGGGAGGTAAACAGGTAATGGCAATGTTAATGGCTGGGCTGGAGCCTGCTGTGCAGGCAAAGTTTGGGGCAGCTCACATAGGTGTTTCCCAAAGAACAGAGTTCAACAAAGAGGCAGCAAGCCATTGCCCAGGGGAAGAGAGAGGGGCAAAGAGAGCATATGGGAAGGACAGACTGCACAAGTTTATGTGTGGGAAGATTGCCAGAGAAAATATGCAGAAAGACACAGCATCATGGAGAAACACAGGTTCCAAGGAGATGAGAGTTATACCATGAGGCACTGTACAGGAGAAGGAAGGACCACATGGATGGGAAGGAATGACCCATAGCTGAGGCCTTCAAAACCAAAGTGATAAAAAGAGAGGAAAGATTATGAAAATGAGTGTGGGTGCTTCAGGGGTGGAATGGCAATGAAGGCTACAGAGATGAGAAAGGTGGCTGAGTGGGGGAAAGAATTCATCTGGCTATACGAAGATATCAGATCCACTTGAGAAACAGACGTATTGAAGATGCAACTCATCCAAAGCAGATGTCAAATACATCATACATCTACTTCTCTCTGGAATGGGGGAGCTACAGGAATGATTCCAGAAGACACCTACCCCAAGCAGGTCAGATTTTAATGATTAAATAACCTTCATGCCTAATAATCGTCTGCTCTTGGGTGGCAAGCGGAAGGGGAGAGCTTTGGGATGAAGGCTGTATGTGTGTGTGTGTGTTTGAGGGTGATCTCCTGGGAGATTTTCCCCAGGGCTGGGTGTTACCCAAGGAAAGATGAGTAGGTTTCAATGCTGCCTCACTGCTGAACTCCTCAGCAGAAAGGACTTTCCCAGGGAACTCCACAGGTGGGTTTGTTTCACTTTTGCCGG